>NC_138354.1:34852021-39652021 GCF_046562875.1 Panthera onca | reverse complement strand
GGAATGGGACCTGCTTGCCCGGGGGGCGGGGGTGCTGAATTCTCAGGCGCTCAGTGCACAACTGGGAGCGCGTGGGGCAGGACTCCAGATTCTGCCTCTGTGACTTTGCTTTCTGCACAGACTGAACTTGACATTTTCCAGCTCTGGGGATAACAGAACCTGAACGTGTCTTCAGGTCCCTCTGCCAAGGTCTTGCGTCTTCCCCATCAAAGCCCCGAGCTTGTCTCCTGTCCAGGCGAAGGACTGGAAACCGCCGGTCATGAGGCTGAGGGCCCTGACGCGGTCCACTGGGCAGGCAGGCAGGAAGCTCTGCCTTGTGAGCCTGGTGCTGTAGGCACAGCCCGCCCGCCGTCAGGGGTGTGGGGAGGGCAAGGGCACAGCTCTCTGGGCAGCCAGCCCTGTAGCTCCAGGAGGCCAGCGGGCCGGACAGAAGAGGGAGGTGGGTGCCTGGAGTATGCAGCTGCTGGGCCCCCAGCCAGAACCTTCTGGGGCACCGCACAGGGGCAGGCACCACCCCTGATCGCCTTGTCATGCCTCCCTCCCCTACGCCCACCCAGCAGGTCTTTCTGGCATCTTCCATCCTCCCCAGAGCTGGAGGCAGTGGCTGGCTGGTCCCCCACTGCCCTTTGGTCACCGGGCCTGACTGAGGCACAGGGCTGAGCCTGAGGTGCAGCTGCGTGTCGGTCCTGGGGAGCCTGTGCCCTCAGGCCTGCCGGGTGCCAAGGCCCCCATGTGGCTGTGAGCAGACACAGCTCAGCTCCAGCCCCGCCACCACGCACCCGGCCACACTTCTGGAGACAAACCGCACGTCTGCACCAGCGTGTGGATGCACCGCCCGTGGGGTGAGAGGGGCAGAGTCGATCTCTGGCTTTGGGGGCTTTGATTTGCACATACACCCCTTTTCCTTCCTCTCCTCCATGCGTCCCGCCTACCCTGCCTTCTGAGCACCTGAACTCTGGGTGGACTCCTGCCCGTGCACAGATGCTCCAGGGCCTGGGGCTCCCCCAGGGCAGTCATCATGCGCGCAGGGGTGTGGATCTCCATGCTGGACTGCCGCTGAGGGTTGGCTGGCCCCCTCCTCCCTGTGTTGCCTCAAGGTGGGTATTTCATTGCGGGCAACGGCCCCAGCCTGGGTAGGGGGACAGGTTCTGTGTTGGTGCCAGCCGCTCTCTGAGGCGTTCTTCCTGCACCTGCCGGGGCCCTGGTGCCACTGTCCACCCCCTGGCAGATGGCTCTGAGGCACAACTCGCGGCAACGTGACGAGTTGCGTGTGAGCTGTCCCCCACCCGCCCGGGATGGGAGACGGTCCGTGACAACAGGCAGGTTCTCTGGATGTGACCTGCACAAATAACTCGGCTCTCCCTTTAAATCCTCATCTCCGCCAGTGTTTTCTCTTCCACTCTTTCGAATGTCTACCCCTGGGGCTGGGTGGTCCGGAGTGTGGGGAGTCCAGAGGGTGGGGACTGTGCCCTAGGGTCACATGCTAGCCACTGTCCCACCCAGGAACCCCCAGGCTCGCCCTCCCAGCCCAACTGGGTGGGGTGTCACAGGGGTGGCTAGGCCATCCTGGCGTCTGTGCCCCTCCTCCCTGTTAGCCCCAGAGGATCCTGACCAGACCCCGCCCTGTCGCAGAGGCAGGAGAGTGAAGGGGTCCCCGGGCCCCAGAAAGCTGGAACAGCTTGCTAGAGGAGGCAGAGGTGAGGTGGCCCGTCCTACTTGGAAGGGAGCTGGTCTTTGCCTGTCTCCACACTCCCTTCCATCCCGGCCTCTCAGCACAGAGACAGCACAGGGGCCTCCAGAGGCCAGTTAACTTTGAAGCAGCAACCCCACCTCCACTCCGCACGGGGCGTGAGGCTTCCACCCCCAGAGTGGGGTGGTGGGTTCACCCAGGCCTCTCTCCCAGGCTGCAGGACGCAGGCCAGCCCCTGCCCCCAGCCAGGACGACCCAGACCTTGTCCCTAGGGCCGCCCTCAGGACACCTACAGCCTAGTTCCTGTCGCCCCAACCCTGCTGGGACCTCAGTGCACCTGCTGCTCCTCCCCGAGGGATGTGTAGCCCATCTGCTCTGGAGAAGGAGCTCGCAAATGCCCTGGTCCCTAGAGGGCCACTGAGCAGCCAGCAGGGAGGTGGGGGCTGTGCGAGCCCTGCCGGAGCCTCTCCTCATCCTTCCTGCTGCTCGGCAGGGACGCGCCCAGACAAAGTGGAGCACAGAGGGGGATTGGTGTTTGTTCCCACTCTGTCCCCAGGGCCGGTCCCCAGCAGGTGCTTGCTAAGTGGTTATTGATTCATTCCGTAAATATCCAGGTCTGCTTTCTTCCCGGCACCAGGCCCAGGCAAGCCGTCCCAGTGTGTGCGCCAGCAAGCGTGTGTGCATGCACGTGCTTGGGTGTGCACACTGGTATGTCTGCAGGGGGTTGTGTGCGCATCTGCATGAGTGTGCACGTGTGTGCGCAGGGCAGCAGGACACCTGGCCCTGCCTTCCTAGGAGTCCCGTTCAGCCGATGGCCGCCGAGCTCACAGGCAAGTGCAGGTACCTTTCAGGAATCGGCCCACGTGAGGGAGCCGACCATCTGGCTACCAGGGGGCCCTGCTGTGGACGCACCTGGGCCGGGCTGCTAACTTGAGGCTCTCTCCCCAGGGCAGCCTGGGGCGGGCCTGAGCAGGGCCGGAGCCGGCTGGGGACCCAAGCTCTGGAGACCTTTTGTGCTGGATTCCTGGTGGTGATAGGCCACAAGAGGGCAGCCAGGAAGGAGGGGCGGGCTGCAGAGTCCTGGGGGCTGGTGAGGGGTTCTGGCTCACTTCTGAGCTCCCGGGGGTCGTGCACAAAAGCACTGACGACCCCAGCTAGTGTGGCCTGAACCCTGGGTCCTGTAGGAGGAAGGAAGTGGGGACGGGCCTGGGCTTGGGCAGGAGGGCCTGTCCTGCTGATGTCCCTGCCCTGGAGTGGCCAGGCCTCCTGTGTGATACCTGGCACAGCTCTGACTGCCCTTGCAGTGAGTGGACTTGGGGTGATTCAGACAGGCAGTGGGGGGGCCGTGATCTCCCAAGGCCCACAAAGCCTACCTCCTTTAGGACCCTCCACTGGGCCCCATTTTTCCTGCTGGTATCTGTTGCTGCCCCCAGGGGCGCCCCTCTATGATTCTCATGGCGAGGACCATGTTGGTAAAGACGCTGAGGCAGCGGTGGGAGCAGGGGAGCTGCCTGTGAGGGGGTCCAGGGACAGGTGTCCAGTGTGCCTCAACCCATCTCCCTCCCCTGAGGGACCAAAGGGCAGCCGGCACTGAGGTTGGGTTTTGTTTTTATTGGAGGATGAACATAAATAAAAAATAACCGGATATTTGACAGGAAAGAACGGGAGCGCTATTTACAAATGTACACCATGGGCCCCAGGGCTCAGAGGAGGGTGAGCAGGGCCACAAGGACCAAGAGGGCCACATGGGCCGCCAGGCAGGGCGCAGAGTTCGGAGCGAGGGGCTGCTGGTTCCGGGGCCCCCGCTTCTGGCCACCCGACCTAGCCTGTTGGAACTGTAATTCTGGAATGATCCGATGGATCCAGTCGTAGTGGGAGGTGACCCGGATGTAGACACCTGGGCGGTTCCGGCGGGCGCAGCCCTCGCCCCAACTGATCACCCCAGCCTGCAGCCATGACTGGGCCACCAGGCACACGAGCGGGCCGCCCGAGTCGCCCTGTGAGGGAAGCAGGGGCCTTGTCAGAGCCTACAGTGGCCCCCAGAGCCTGCCTCTGCAGGTGCACACACACTCCTCCCTTCGTCCCTCTCCTCAGCTCCTGTAGGAGTGTCCCTGCCCAGCACGCCCACCGCTGCTACCCGCTGGCCGGTCCTTCCCTTTATAGCCTGAGGTGCCCATTTCTCTAGCACCCCCAGACTGCCCTGATTTAACCTTGGAGGGGCTTGTTGAAAGTGCAGGTTCCTGGGCCCCACTGCAGACCAGTATGCCGACTGTGCTGGGTGGGGTCCGGGAGTAGGACCCTACTGCTGGGATGCAGGAGGGGAGGACCCCCCCCCCCCCCACTCTGCAGGACCTCACTGCAGGGATGCCAAGCTCTGGTCTGGGCCGTGGCCCCACCTACTGGGGGCCTCCTCCTCCCAGCCAGGCCGGCTCCCAGCTGGACGTGGGCCTAGGGAGCAGGGCTCAGCCCCGGCAGGGCCCACCGCAGCCCCTACCTTGCAGGCGTCCTTCTTGCCCTCGGCAAAGCCAGCACACAACATGTCGTCCTTGATGGTTTTGGGCTGGAAGCCCGACTCGGCATCTTTGCTATAGAGCAAGTTGCACGTGGGTGTGTCGATGATGGGCACAGTGAGTTTCTGCAGGACCCGTGGGTTGGGCAGGCGGTCTGGGGAGGGGGGGAATCAGCCTGCAGTTCAGTGCACAGTCTTACCCAGGACCCCATGGCCCTCGGCTCTTTCTGTCCCCCGTCTCCCCGCTCCCCATGGCTTTCCCTTACCCCCTCCGCCCGTTTGAGGAGAGATCCACGTGTGCCAGTATCAACAGAATGTCCCCCATTCTCTCCCGGCTCTGCCCCCTTACCTTCCTCACTGGGGCTGCCCCAACCAGTGACCCAGCAGTTCATGCCCGCCTCAAAGACGACCGAGGGGTCAGGCATGCACACGGGGAGGATATAATTGGAGAAGGTCACAGGTGCTTCCAGCTCCACCAGGGCCACGTCAGCACTGGAGGCCATGCCCTGGTACAGGGGGTTACTCTCTACCCGCTTCACCCGGGCGTACACGGCGTGGGGCCCTGGCTTCACCAGTTGCCGCACCCCAAGCAGGACCCGGTACAGGGATGTCTCAGAGGTGCTGATGGGAAAGAAAGAGAGCTGGTGTGAGACCGCCCCTCTAGGGCTTAAAAGAGAGGGGAGGTTTAATAGAGAATCAAAATAGGGAGGGGCTGGGGTTGTTTCTCCTCTAGCAGGTCCCTCCCTCCTGGCCCACCCCAGTGCCTGACCACTGTGCACACGGTCTTCAAAAACGTCATCTCCATGGGGACGTGTAGGGAGGTGAGGGGTTAAGGGTGTAGAAGCTGAAGCAGCTAATTCCTGACTTTAATTCCCAGCTCCGCCCTTGGCCAACCAGATGACCTTGGGCAAGGAACCTAGCAAGTTCTCTGTGACTCAGTTTCCTCATCTGTAAAATGGGGCCAGTAACAGTCCCTACCTGAAAGGGTTGAAAGAGATGTCACCCACAGGGTACATCTGGGGGCTGGGCCTGGCCGTGCCTGTGAGCCTTGGGCCAGCGACCTACTCGCTCTGAGCCTACGTTTCTGAAAGATGCAAGGCTGTAAAAGAATTTCAGCCCTGCGGTGAGGCAAGAGCCAAGATGCTCAGGAAACCCTGAAGGTCTGGGACCAGGTGGCTCATAGTAGGGTGGTATGGGTGACCTTAGGCTGAGGAGGAGGAAGGGACATTCTGTTCCAGCCCGCGGACTCATCTGTAACCGGAATCCCAGTCGGTAGGGGAGTGTCCTGGATTGGAGGTGTGGGAGGGGGACAGGGAGGAGGGCCAGGACGTGGGATGAGCCTGCCAGCATTGCAGGGACGGGGCCCCAGGCCTAGCAAAGCGCCTCGCTAGCGACACCAGGGGTGGGGGGTGGACCCCTCCAGGCAGGACCGCGGGCGCGCGCTGGGAGGGCAGACCATCGGCGCTGTCCGAGGTGCTGGAGCCCTGAGGCGCCGGGGAGCGTGGGGGCTGGCTGACTCACTTGGAAAAGCAGTGCGCCGCGGTGAGGACCCAGCGCTCTGTGATGAGGCTGCCCCCGCAGAAGTGGCTTCCGTTGCGCTGGATGCTGACCTGCCAGGGCCACTCGCCCTCCAGGGCGTCCTGGCCACCCACCATCCGGTTCAGCATCCTCGGACGCCCGCAGACTAGGGGACAAGGCCGGGCAGTGCTCGCTGGGGACCCTTTCATCGCCTCTGGTTCCCAACCCCCACCCCACACTCTGTCTTTCATCTTCTGCCCAATCCAGAGCTCTCTTTGCCCTTGACCCACTCTGAGACCTCGGGGCGTGGGTGCCCGGTCAGCCTCTGACACAGGCAGACCCCTCCCAGCTGTGGGAAAGTTCCCCTGCCCTTCGCCTCTGAAACAGTGACATCAGACCTCCCTCTCTGGTCATGAGATGTGGAGAGGGTTCAGATAACACATGGAAGGGTCTTACCCCAGGGCCTGGTAAACAGGGGCTCCCGGGAGGACAGCAGGTGTTGGAAGGGCCCCACACAGGGAGGTGACCCTGGGGGCTCTGCTATTGCTAGAGCAGAATGGTCTTCGGACTGTGTCCTTGGGTTCTCTGCTCTCACTTTCCCCTGACCTCCTTCTCTGTGCGCCATGCATGCCTCCGCGGGCCCCTGTGACATCTGCAGGTCAGACCCTCCTGCTCCACTCCTGTCTTGGCTCTAATTCTGCTGAGCTACAGCTTTCCCTTACTTTGGGATTCCCCAGGCCCCACCCGCTGGTTCTGGGTCTCGTTCTCGGGGGGGGGGGTGTCCGGGGGGGGGGTGAGTCTCTGGCCAGTCTTGGCAGCTCTCAGGAAAGCCCCCCCTCCTGTCCCCCCATCCAGCGACCTAGGATGCTTACCGCTTGACGCCTCGGCCCCCTGAGTCCCTGGAGGTGAGAAAAAAAGGGGGTGATCAGCCATCTTTGTCAAAGCCAAGGTCTGCTTCTCCCCTGCCCACCTCCTCTGCTCCACACCCAGCCTCCTGAGGACACAGAAGGACAGTCCACAGGGGAGCTGGCAAGAAAGGTCAGGGGCCCTGCCATGTTTACAAGCCCAAAGCGTATCTGCAAGGGCAGACACACTCCTTGCCACCCAGGAGCTGACTGGGAGAGATGCCAGTGAGGGGACCCCCATCATGGCTTGGCTCTGCTGCCTGGGGCTAGCATGGCTTCTTTTCCGCTCCTTGGGGTCTGTCTCTCCACACCCTACACCTATCCCTGTCTGGAAGTTTCCCCCAGAGCAGGCTGGAGCCGTGTGACCTTCACACCCACGGAGTGCTGCAACGTGAGCCAGCCGGCCCCCGGCCACACAGGTGTCTGTGGTTCCAGGGGACTAGAGGGAAGCCAGCCAGTAGCATCACAGGTCGGTTCCCCCAAGATTCTAGACCCCCAAGAACCCAACACCTCCTGTTGGGCAGTTGGAGCCTAAGGCACGCGGCTGGGCCATGCTCCCCCACCCCGGTGAAGGATCAGGCAGAGGGGTCAGAGTAGAAACTTTCCGGGGACCCATCTCCCCAGGATCCATCACCTTCCATGTCTCTGGACACAGGCACAGGGCCCACTACTTGGCCTTTGCAGGAACCTCACCCCAGACTTGAGACCCCAGCCCCATGTCAGCAACATGCCAGAAATACCTGCCAGCCTCCCAGCGCCCCCAGAGTATCTGCTTCGCTGGGGGCAAGAACTGGGGTGGGGGGTTCAGGACAGCTTCTTCCTACTTCAGCCCTCAGCGTTTTCCCTGCGGGATCGTTTTTTGGGGGGGGACTAGAGCGTGTGGCAGCTGTTGTTGCTAAGACTGGCCCTTTGACCAGAAGAGGTAGCCAATCCCATGGAGGGGAGGGGCTACAGGGGCAGGAAATGGTTGTGACCTTGGAGATTTTTACAAGGACCCCCACTCCAGTCTGAGTGGGGCGCTCCCTACTGTGGGGAATGAGGCTTGGCGGATGAAGTATGGCTGGGGGGCGGGGGGGCAGGGGCCAGGAGGGGACTGGGCCTGGGGCAGGAGGAGGTAGACGGCGAGAGTGGTGGTCAGGTGGTGGCCTGACCAGGCACAGGCAGGCGTGTGGAGGCAAGAGTGGTGCCTGCCCAGTGATGGGAACAGGAAGTCGACCCTGGACCCTCCATTCACCGATGTGTGTTAACAGGTGCCCTTTTAAAGTACAAATATTCCCTGGGAAGGCTGTTCCCTGCAGCCCCTCACCTATATTATTAATAGAATTTAATTAGACTGTAAACACCTGACCCACTGCTCTTCCTAAGGCCCGACGGCAGGATGCTCCGATTCACCCCTGTCCCCATGGGCGCCAACGTTCCTTCAGGCTCATTCCCTCCCTGGGGGAGTTTTCCAGGGTCTTCTGGTTCTCCCCCACAGTCAGCCCCCTTCCCATACATGCAGATTGATCCATGGTCCACACCCAGGATCAAGTACACGCTCCTGTCCCCCGGCGGACCCCCTCTTGCGCTGTTGCAGCCTTCCTCAACCCAGCTTAATGCAACCGCTTCTCATACAGGCTGAAGCTTCTGACCTCTGAGTGACTGCTACCCACACCCCTCTGCCTGGAGGCCCTATCCTCCCGGTAGTTACAAGTCCGAATCCTACAGGTCCTAATCCAGATCGAGGCTTAAGTGAAATGCCGCTTCCTCCGGGCAGCCCTCCTCACTTGCATTGTCTGTCTAGGAAGCCTGGCTCCCTCTCCTGAGCTCTCCGTCCTCCTGCCGGGTCACACAGAGCTCTGCCCACCTTGCTCCAGAGGTAGTGTCATAGTCTCATCTTAACCTATAGGCTCAGGAGCTCAGTCCAGGCAGAGCCCCCATCCAGGGGGCCTGAGCTCAGGGAATGTATAGAGAGACAGAACAGCTGTGGGGGCAGGGCTGACCAGGAAGGGGTACT
Source organism: Panthera onca (assembly GCF_046562875.1). Classification (NCBI taxonomy): domain Eukaryota; kingdom Metazoa; phylum Chordata; class Mammalia; order Carnivora; family Felidae; genus Panthera; species Panthera onca. The sequence continues at coordinate 39,643,403 of NC_138354.1, read as the reverse complement.
GTGAAGGCCCCGGGCTCTGCGGGGTGGGCGCCCTGTCTGGGGCTGGATGCGCCACCAGATGTCAGGCCCCTTGTGTGGGCCCAGGGTCCCCAGGCCTCTGTAGCTGGTTGGGGCTCAGCTGGTAAGGATGCGAGAGACCGAAGGTTCTAGGAGGCGGGGGTGAGGCCGGCGTTGAAAGAGTCCACAACTCCTGGTCACAACTGTTTGTGAGCCAGATGCAGGCTGCTGTTTCCACTTTGGCAATGACCGTGATTACTCAACCCATTAGGAGCAATCACGGCATTACACCCTTACTGAAGACGGGCTCCCTCCAAGAACATTGTTACCCTTGTACCAGGAAGTCAGGAGGCGGCAGCCACGCAGTGAGGGGTGGGGAAGCCCCCTGGAGCCTGGAGAGACTGGGACCTCCCCACTGAAGTGCCACCCCGGTGTCCTCTGACCCCTGGTAGGAAGCCTGGAGCCCCAGCTGAGTTGCACCTGGGATGACCTGGCCCGGCCCTGGGAGGTGAATTCAGGACAGGGAAGTGAGGTGGCACGGGGCCGGCCGGGCTAGCCCAGGAATGCGGGAAGGTTTCCCTGGCAGGGAGCAGCCCGCCCTGTGGGAAGGGGCCTGGCAGGCGGGGGCCCCTGCTGGCACCTGCTGACCCTGACCGAGGATTGGGAGGGGGGAAAGGGATGTTTGTTCCTCCCCATACTCTCCCTGTCTGGTGAGAGCAAGAGCCTGCACCCCTAGCCCCCTACTCCCCAGTGAGCCCCTACCAGCCTCCTGGGGCTCCCAGGCTCAGGCGGCAGCTCGGCCACCCTTCCCCGCCCCGGCCCAGTAGATGGTGACCTGAGGCTTTGGAGCCCAGTGGCCTGGAGTTCAGAGGCTGCACACAGGCAGCCCCACGTCTTTCTCTGGGGGCTGGAAAGAGGCTGAGAATAGAAGAAGCAGAAGCAGCAAACCGAGAGCTTGGCCCACAAGCACCAGAGACAAGGTGGGGGCAGGGGGAGGAGAGCCCCTCCCACGTTTCGGCCTCAGGGTCCTCTGGGACCCGTGCCCACACCCCTCTCCTGCCTTCCCCGCTCCCCTCCCCGCGGTGGGACATCTGGACCCAGGACCCCGGCTGGGGCAGGAAGGGGAGGCTTGTGCTGCAGCCCCAGGTCTGACCCTGGAGTAGGCGACTTGGCTGGAGCTCCAGGCAGATCAGAGGGGGCCCCTCCGGGCAGGAGGGGGGACGACTTCCTGCACCATCCAGTACTCACCAAACCACAGCGGCAGCAGGAGCAGGGCCACGGCTGGCAGCCGCCTCATCCTCTCAGCCTGGCTGGGGCACCAGGTGCAGGGGGCAGTGGCGATGGGAGGTCCGTGAGCACGAGCTCAAGGTGCAGGGCTCCATGAAGTGGGGTTTTATGCTGGAGGTGAGTGTCAGCTTGGCTATGCCGCCTGACCTGTCGGCCCGGCCCATCCAGCTCCTCTCCGGAAGGAGGTGCCCCGGAACGCAATCTCCTCCAGACCGGCCCCTGAACCACAAGGGACCAGACCCCTCACCCTAGAATACCTTAGGGTCTTGGGGCCAGGGTGTGTCTGCCCCATTTGGTTGCTTGTGGCCTGGGATTCCAACCATAACACCCCCCCTGACCATGGGCCCCGCATAAGCTGACAACAGTCTGCCTTCCAGACCTTCCCTGATTCATTCATTCATTTGTTCAGCCATTGATTTGTTGAGCACCTACTTCGTATCAGGGCCTCAGTGAACGAAACAGTCCAGGCCTGTGGCTTAGGCTTACAGGGAAGGGGACGCGGAAAAGTCCAGGTCACCGCGCGTGTGGAACAAAGCGGGTGGGGAATCGGGACGTGGGAGAAGTATCCCTCCCTAGCTGACCCCAGCCAGCGCTCACGGGTGCTTTCCCGGGGCGAGACGCGCCCCAGAGTGGCCCCGACCCCCGTCCCCTCTCCGGGGCTGCACCCTCCTGCCGTGCGGGCGGTGGGCGGGGGTCTTCCTGGCACCCTCGGGCCAGGGCGGGCGGGGCGGAAGCGGCTTCTGGGAAGGCCTGGCCGGGAAGAGCGTCTGCGGGCGCCCCTGCCCTGGGCGCGGCGGGCCGGGCTCCGGGACGTGCGGCAGCGGCGGAAGCGGCTCCGGGGGAAGTTATTTGGGGCACGGGGCTGACGTCAGAGCCGGAGTCGGGGCTGGGGCTGCCACTCCCGGCCCGTGCCACGGGGTCAGCACCCCCGACCAGGCTCCGCCGGAGGACGGGGGAAGGCGGGGGGGGGGGGGGGGGGGAGGGGGCGGTGACGCCGGGCGGCAGGTGGAGCCCTGCCTCCGTTTCCCCGCCTGCGCAGCGGGCACGTGCGTGGACTGGGAGCGAGCGGGGGCCGGGCTCGCCGGCTGGGGGCGCGCTGGGTGTGCGGCACCCCGGCGCCCCCGCGCCCCTGGCTCCCGCACCCCGGTCCCCGGCCCCGCCCGCCGGGCGCTGCCGGTTGGCGCGGGCCTGCCCCCTGGTGGCCGCGGGCTGCGGCGCGGGGCCCCGCCGCGAGTTCTCCGCTTCAGTACCCCCGCCGCCCTTGGGGGGCCGGGGGGGTGGGGGTGGGGCGTCACCCCCAATTCGTTCATTCGTTGCGCAAGTATTTTCTGAGCGCACGCGGTGCCCGACACCGTTCCAGCTGTGGGGGACATCGAGGCAAACGAAACACACACAGCTCGGTGCGGAGGAGACGACGAGGCATGATGTAAAGGCAAAAATGCCTAATCGTAAGCGGTGGAAAGTGTTTCCAAACGGAGACCGATTTGACTAATAGGCTTTACTGAGAAAGGTCCGGGCTCGTTCGTCAGGTAAATGCAAATCAAAGCCACGGCCGACTTGGCGGGTGGTGGAGGAATGCTGTTGGTCAGGGCTGTGCGGAAGTGGGCCGCGGGTGGGCGCAGCTCGTTCGCGAGTCGGGGTGTCGGTCTGCGGTTTCGGCTTTTCAAAATAGTTGTTCCCTTCGATTCGATGACTTCACTGCCGGCAGGCTATTCCAAGAAGAACAGCCTCAGTGTCTCAACAGAAAAAGCGGTCAAGTCGTGAGATCGGGTCACGATCTCACGGTGCGGGGGTTCGAGCCCCGCGTCGGGCCCTGGGCTGACAGCTCGGAGCCTGGAGCCTGCTTCGGATTCCGTGGCTCCCTCTCCGTCTGCCCCTCCCCCACTCACACTCTGTTTCTGTCTTTCAAAAATAAATAAACGTTAAAAAACTGTAATAAAAAATAATAAAAGGGCAGGCATAGAGATTTGTAGAAAGTATAATAATGATGAAAACATTTTAAGTTTTGGGGCGCCTGTGTGGCTCAGTGAGTTAAGTGACAGACTCTTGATTTTGGCTCAGGTCACGCTCTCACTGGTTTGTGAGTCCCAGCCCCAAGTCGGGCTCTGCACACTGACCACAGTGCTTGGCGTTCTCTCCCTGCCCCTCCGCCACTCGCGCTCTCTGTCTCTCTCACGATAAAGAAACTAAAAAAAAAAAAAAAAAAAAAAGGAAAAAAATTTAAGTTTTGAGACAATAGCAACAACATCCAAAAGAAAAGGTGGCAGGAAGTTCAGCAGTGACTGGCTGGGAGCATATCTGTAGTCGTGTGGATTTCTTTCCAAAACAGGAGACGGGAAGCCAGCTTAGATCCATGGGACACAGAGGAGGTTGGTTCATGGGACCTTTGGTCCTGGTTGGTGGGACCCAGTTCATGGGAACTTTCTGCGATGCTCTGGGAGCCAGGCTGAGTGCCGACGCCCTCTCTTCTCACCCCTAGGATGCTCTGCTTCGCTCTAGAGGGCCCACTCCGCCCTCCAGTCCCCAGGCTGGTCACATGGCCGCCATGTGGCCACAGGACAGAGTTTGTTAACAGAAAGGAACGAGAGAGAAAGATGCGGGTCGGTAAGAAGCAGAGGCCATCACACTGTCAGTAAGCGTGAGGGTCAAAAAAAGACATTTTCAGACCCAGGATGTCTCAGAAAATTCAGCCCCCATGCACTGTTCTTGGGCAGCCCCTGGAGGAAAGATGTTCTCTGACTGTAGAAGGAACGCACCAGGAAGTAAGGACACGCGGGCCGTGGACACAGACCTGAAACGCAGAAGAGCAGTGAAGGGAGACGTCACAGTGACAGCTGTGCCCCAAGTCCTGACACAAGCGACAGGAATGCCGACGTCGTCGCTTTACCGCCTCGCGGGCTTCTCAGTCTGCCGAAACTACGGAAGGACGTGGCCCAGCAAAACAAGATGGAAACTGAGGAAGAGGAAGACGGGGGACCCAGGACAGGGGGCACAAACCAGGAGAAAGGCAAACAGAATTCCGAGGATGACAGCTGAAAGGGATGTCCCAGAGAGGAGGACCACGGGCGTCTCAGGGAGGGACGCAGCGGAAAAGGAGAAGAGGAAACTGACCTAGTCCCTCGTGGGGTTAACCTCGTGGGGAGTTGGGGGGGTGCGGGTAGGCACAAAAGAAGTGAACACCACCAACGAAAGCAACCATTCACTTCAGGGGGGAAAGTTAAGAAAGGAAGCAAACGCTGTAAGCACACGGCAAGGCGTGCCTCTACCTCCGAAGCCTCATCCGGTGACGACATCAGCCAAACTTGAACTCCAGGATCTTGTCAACCAAATCAGATTCAAGTTGCTGTCGAGGCTGCACAGGCATGGTTGCTCTCGACCTGAGGAACTAGGGACTAGAGTTTACCCTGCCCACCCAACACACACGGCGACAGGAAGGGACAGGACACCTGTCATCAGTCACCCCACATAGCAGTCGCTGGTCTGTAGCAGTTCTGAAATCCAGCCGGGCACCTGCTACTCCTGTCTCAGACTCTGGGAGCAGGGAGCGTGGCTTGTCTAGCATCCCTGGAAGCGGTTCGTCATGACTCTCAGCCCCACCCTCCAAGCTTTGGGCTCCGGTCTCTGAATCAGTCGTCCTTTTCCATCGGAAATGTCCACGTCTGTAGGTGAATGGTTTTCTCTGCCAACCTGTTTCTTGTCTGTGGCAAGTTGGGAAGCCAAAGAACATTCAAGCTTCTACCGTGTGCCCACTTCTCCTGAGGAACAGTGGAGGCCAGAAGACAATGGAACATCCTCACAGGGGAGCGTCATCATGATGACGGTGGCGGTGATGGCGGTGATGCCTGTCAAGCCGTAATTCCACTGAACCCGTATCCGATGAAACTATTCTCCAAGAATGGGAGGAAAGACACAATTTCGGCGGAATACCAAGTAAGAGAACGTGTTGCCAATAGGCTTGCCTACAAGAGAGGCTAAAGGAGGGCTTCAGGCTAAGGATAAATGACCCCAGATGAAATCACACATCTTCAGAAAGTGGTGAGGAGCCATGGAAATGGAAATTATGTTGGTAAATATAAAATGCTGGGGGTTTTTTCCTCTTAATTTCTTTAAAGTGCAGGAGCATTTATTTTATTTTATTTTTTTTAATTTTTTTTTAATGTTTATTTATTTTGAGACAGAGAGACACAGAGCATGAACGGGGGAGGGGCAGAGAGAGAGGGAGACACAGAACCGGAAGCAGGCTCCAGGCTCTGAGCCATCAGCCCAGAGCCCGACGCGGGGCTCGAACTCAGGGAACGTGAGATCGTGACCTGAGCCGAAGTCGGTCCCTTAACCGACTGAGCCACCCAGGCGCCCCTAAAGTGCAGGAGCATTTAAAGCCAAAATTATAAATATCTTTTTAATGTTTATTTGGGGGGGGAGGGAGAGAAAGAGAGAGAGAGAGCCAGAGAGGGGCAGAGGGAGGGGGGGAGAAAGAGAGAATCCCAAGCAGGCACCTCTCTGTCAGCATAGAGCCTGACACAGGGCTTGAACTCATGAACCGTGAAATCATGACTGGACCCCAAATCAAGAGTTGGACGCTCAACGGACTGAGCTCCCCAGGTACTCCCCAAAACTATTAGTAAAGTAATTAATTTTAAAAAGGGGCACCTGGGGGGCTCAGTTAACCCAAACTCCCAGTAACCGATACCTTGTTAGGAGCCTTAAGTGTTAAATTCTTAGAAGATACCCAACACTCTGGATTTCACTGGTTTGTATGAGAATGTTCACCCTGGCTAAAAATTATGTGAAACTTGGATACCTGGAATTTCTCTCTGACTCTGACCCAAACGGGAGCTAAAACAGCCCATTCATTCTGAGAAGCCACTTGATAGAAGTTGATGGCTCTGATCCTTGACATCTGTTCTCCTGGTTAGGCCTCGGCTGATTACAAAATTGAACGCAAAATACGTTCCGCTGTTTCTCACAACACTTGTGATTGTTTTCAGACCCTTCTGACCTCTGCACTGTTTGATATCAGGTGATTAAATATTGCCACAGAACCTTTATTCTGAACAGGCATCCAGCAGGTCACCCAGGGTCATCGTAAGTCTCATGGGCAAAGGTGGTCTTTTCAGAGGTTGGTTTTTTTAGGCGGGGGTGAGAAATTCTAATGAGGGAAACCGTGCACACCTGGGTGAACCGAGAAGGTGCTGACAGGTGACAGGGCGAGGGCAGGGATCACATGGCTCGACAAATAAAAATTGTATGTATCTAAGGTGTACAATGTGATTTCATATGCGTATATATTGTGAAATGATTACGAAAATCAAGCTAATTAACACATCCATCACCTCCCTTGGTTACCGTTTTGGGGTGTAATCTCCTAGCAAATTTCAAGCATAACAATACAGTATTATTAACTATACTTACCGTGCCGTGCATTAGATCCCTAGAACTTATTCATTTACAACCGGAGGTTTGTACCCTTTGGCCAATGTTTCCCCATTTGCCCCAGCCCCCAGCCCCAGTAACCACCACTCTGCTCCTCTGAATGTGACCTTTCCAGATTTCACATATAAGTGAGATCACACAGTCTTTCTGTGTTCCTGACACATTCTGTATATATTTGTGTATATTCTAACAGATACACACAAATGTAGCTTATTCTAATGTCACTTCAAATCGGTGGGGAATGAAAAGATTATTCAGTAGACATCACTGAAAGAAGTTAGCTAATATATTTGTACAGACATATCTCTGTACTATCATTCATAAAAATGTTTTTAAAACCCTAGACGATAAGCATATTGGAAGAAAATATAGAATGTGTTTACAACCTTGGAATACGGAAACAATACAAATATCATAAAGATTAAAAACATAAATGTAAAAGCTATTCAAAGGCAGTTTTATTTTTTTGAATTTGTCCTATAGTTTGCTTACAAAGAAGAATCTCGGGGGAACGATTCTGAGTCATACATTCAGCTAGATAATAACCCTGGGTAAGAGAGAGAGAGAAAGAGAGCCTATGTGTGTTTGAAGAGAGTTTCGGGCATGAGAGCAGCGGGGACCAGGTGTGGAGTCAGGAGCCGTCAGCCATACAGTGGAATCAGTCTTCCTTTCTGGCTGCATCCCGGAAGGAAGGTGGAGATACAGATGAAAAGCTGAGCGTCACGCGGACGCGGAGCTCGTGACCGGAGAATCATACAGAACACGCCCTGACCCCACCGCTGACCGTTCCTGTTCAGCCTTCCGAGCGACCTCCCTCGGCCGCCTCCTTAGCTTTCTGTTCTAGCCCGGTCTCCCGGGCCCTCTACCAACGCGGGCCTTTGCCTGGGCGGTTTGTCAGCCCGGGAGCCCCACCCTCTTCCTTCTTTTGACAACTTCCCTCTGCCTACGAGCCCCACTAGTCCTGGCTGGGTTACAGCTGCCTCGCCCCCTCCAGAAAGAATGACTCACCCTTTGGCCCTTGGATCTGCCCTTTTCAATGCACTTATCACACTCACAGTAATTGTCTGTTTACTATCTCTCGCCCCATTAGATTGAACTCCCTGGGGCCATGCGTTGTGGCTCACACGCATCTGCTACCCCATCCCTCTTCAGGTCGGACACCCTGGGTGCTGAACAAAGTCCTGAGTGAACAGGCTGGTCTCCTGGTTTCTGTTCATTCCTGTCCTCAAGTTGTCCTCCGTACGGGCCTGATTTTCATCTGAAAGCAAAATTTGGATTATGTCACCCCAATTCAAAATCCTTTCCTGGCTGACGTTCACCACGGAGGCTCGATTGTTGGCATTCAAGGCCTTGCGCGCGGACCGCGGAGGCTGTTAGGACAATTAGAGAAAGGGGAGAGTCACAGTCAGGGTCAGGATTAGGCAAGCTGACCTTAAGGAAACGGAGAGCCCCGTGTAGCACATAATTTCCCACCTCCCTTCTCCAAACATGCATTCAGCACCATAGTCGGGACCTGCATGAGGCCTGAATAAGGACTTTGGCACTCTTTATTAAGTGGTTATGCCCCTGTGCTGGTCCAAAAAAGACCTGGGCCTTGTTTACTTGTCTGTCCATCCTGGCCATTGTCTGACTCAAGTGGTGTGCTGGTGAATGTTTAACGACCAGCTCTGGGGGAGTCAGCTGGGGGTGCAGTGAAAATTAATAAAAGGAAACCTCCTTTAAATGGAGCCGGGAGGCCAGCAGGGGGCAGTCTCAGCCCGGTCACAGGTGAATAGCGGACCCAAAAGGGAGACTCACACCTCGCAGGTGGATGCTAATTTACTACCCTACCACGAAGGTTCTCTCCTCCCCTGGCAACAGCCCAGCCAATGAGAGCATGTCACAGCCCGGCCATGGAGGGTCTGTCACAGCCTAGCCAATGAGAAGATTCCATAGTTAGAATGCTCCAAGGGCCTTTTAGTTTACAACAGCCCTCCCCACCTCCCCCTTTCTTCCTTTGTTCCCTGACTCGCCTGTGCCTTAACCTTCCGGGGCTGAGGTCGTTGAATGTGGAGTTGGGAGTAAATGTACCAAGCACATCGCCCCGACATAACAGACACAGAAATCTCAAGTATATAGATAATAGTAAAAAGTAACAAAATTATTAGTAAGGGATACATTTTTATTTGCTACCTTTGTTTTTAATGCGATCTATTTCGGGGCGCCTGAGCGACTCAGTGGGTTAAGCGCCTGCCTTCAGCTCAGGTCATGATCTCAGTTTGTGGGTTCGAGCCCCGCGTCGGGCTCTGCGCTGACAGCTCAGAGCCTGGAGCCTGCCTCGGATTCTGTGTCTCCCTCTCTCTCTGCCCCTCCCCCGCTTGCGCTGTCTCAGAAATAAATGAACCTTAAAACTTCTTTTTTTTAACGTGATCTATTTAACGGTAAGTTTACAGAATTCAGTTTTTAAGAATGACTCTTAAAGATCGTGAACATCTGACGGGCAGCTTGCAAAATTCTGAAAATGTAACCAGGGGCTCCAGCGACTCCGGACAAGCCGGTGCCAGCACACCATCGCCCCCCCCCCCCCCCCAATTTTTGATGGTTCGCATTCGGCCTCTTGCGCGGAGCATCTAAGAGCCGGGAGACTCCGGGCCGAGCGGAGGCACGGGGCTCGCCGGGGCGGCAGGCGCACCGCCGGGCTCCGCTCCCTCACCACGGCCGCGGGGCGGACGCCTCTGCTCCGAGCCCGGGGGGCGCTTTCCCTTCCGCTCAGCGCGGGTCCGGGTCCAGCCGCGCACCCGGCAGCCCCTGCGGCCGGAAGTCGGCCGGCTGCCTTCCCGGCTGCCCCCGCGCGGCGGCCGCACTTCCGCCGGCTGGGCGTCCCGCGCGCGCCTGGTTGGTTTGAAGGGAAGCGTTTATTAGTCACCGCGCGGGGCTGCTTGTCTTTTCCCGGGTTCCGAGTCCGGCCGGATCAGTGCGGAGGGACGAGGGGCAGGAGCTTCCTCGTGAGTCACCCTGAGGCAGCAGCGCCCGGGAGATCGGGCGTCCGTACGGGGGCGGACCAGGGCCAAGCCCGGCCGGCGGGGAAGCTGGAGGCCTGGGGGCGGCAGCTTCTGCTCCCGGGGCGCAGGCCTGTGTGCGTGGCCTTGGGCAAGACATTTCGCCCTTCTGGTGCAGCACACTCTGCCGCACACGCTGCCCTTGCCCCCCTGGCCCCGAACCCTTGCTCGGGGGCCCGCAGTGCCCCCCGCTCCGGCGACGTTTAGGGCAGCGCTGCCCGCCAGCCTGACCGGACGCGGCCCTCCGAGTCAAACGCTGGCTCCCTGAAAATACCGTCGAAACAGCCTGTAGCTAAGACAAAACTGAGTCCGATGCTTCCTTCTCTTGTTCGGGGAGAGCACTGTCTGAAAGGGTAGTTAGTCGAGAGGAGGTGGAGGGGCAGAGTTGGGGTGTTGAGGTTTGGGGCCAGGCTGAAGGGGGGCTTTTTGATGCAAGATTTTTTAATTAGGGTTGGGTAAGGATCGGGTCGCATAGCTCAGGATTTGTGGTCCCGGTGACGTGAGGATTTCATGAGCCTTGGAGCTTCAGCTGTGGCTTAATGCTACCTGTCGAAAGTTGGGGCGGTTTTCAATGGATTTTTGTGAGGCCGGAGAGTAAGGTTATTGACACCTTTTGTTTTCCTGGGCAGGTGTTTTCTGACATCATACAATAATACAGTCAGGTTGTTTTGCCTCAGCCAGTATGAGTCACAGCCTTCTGTTGTTTGCACCCACAGAAACCCTGTATGTGGTTTGGTTGTGTGTAAAATGGGGATCATATGGCAGGGGGATGGGGAGGAGCTGGGCATGCCCTGAGAAAACCAGGGTCTCAGCCTCTGGTAGCCCAGCAGGGCTTATAAAAACGTCTGAGTCCTGAAAAACAATCCTTATCTCAAATAGGAAAAGGGAGCTCCAAATTGAAACGAATAGGTGGTTATTTATATATATATCAATAAACAATCGACTAGATTTATTATTAATACCTTATTACTGTCCACCAGCCAACTGCTACTCAAAGCACATAGTTAGGGGTGGTTGCATTTACCCTGTAGAGAGATGTGCACATTCATATGATTTGTGCCGTGTGGTCAGGGGTTCAAAGCTAAGAATGCTCCGGGCTTCTCAAGATCTTAAAACATCCCCGGGGCATTTGGCTCCTGGTCTTGGTACGTCCCTGCTCCGGTCTTGTGAGCTCATTTCCTCATCTGTACGGTGGGGAAGACTGTGCTTTGGGCAGGATAAGGAGGAAGTGAGGCCATATGTTAGCCAGCAGTTGTCGGAACTGAAGTCCACAGGATTCTAGAGCAGTGTTCGCCCTCACCGGCATGGGCTGCCCTGCACTTTGTGGGTCTAGAACAGACTGAGGGCCCATAGTAAGCAAGCTGGGAAGGAATGGGAGTGTTAACCAGTTTGGAAGAAAGCAGGAGAATGGAGGTGATATTAACCATTCTCCCAGCTCAACCTGGTTCCATCCATTTCCTGCACTGCTCCCCACCCCACCCACCAGGACAGGTGCAGGGACGACATTAAACATGTTTAACAACCAGTTTGAAACCATGAAAACAGGCTTGCGGGAGAGGCTGGGAGCCCCCCACCCCCATCTCAACAGGTATTAATGTTTTTAATTGCTAGAGTTTGTGGGGGTGGGTGGGGGGCTATGGGAGCAGAGTATTTAGGGAAGTCCCTGTTTAACCTGTAGTTGACATTCAGTTCGGGCCCTATCAGGGCCTCCCGGCTAAAAATGTGCCTGCGTAGGGAAGTGGGGGTCCCAGGTGTGGGGCAGGCGGAGGTGGGGGCCTGGGTAGGGGGCAGATCCTGATCAGGTGAGCCTTCTGTGGTCACCAGAGCAGTGGGGTCTCCTGGTGAGAGCTGGGCTCTACCAGGGAAGCTTCGGCTTCCTGGGGCTCCTGGGCGTTTGAGGGGCGCCCTCGCTGAACTTTGCTAGGTTTGCATGTCCGCCCATCTTAGACTTGGGGAACTCTTTCCCCTTTCCTGTTCCTAGCTGACACATTTCCTGTCCTCTCTCCACACCGGTGCTCCGTCTTTCACAACACCTTGCTGGTGAACTCAGCTTTGACACCCGTCCTTAGCAGCTGGAGGATTAGTTCTGCCCTTAAGGGCAAGAAAGACTGGGCCTTCCAACCCTGCCAATTCGAGGGAAAATATTTGTGTTCTATTTCTTCATGATAAAGAACAGAAAAAAAAAAATCACTACACAGCTCTAGAAAAGTCTTTAGAAAAGAGAGGAGTTCGACAGTGCATGTCAGATAAGTTTATAAGCTAGTGATTTTCCTACTAAGAATGTAACTTGAGTGAGAAGGAAAGCTGGTGAGAGCAGATAAAAAAGGGCCAGCCAGATGTCCAAGGCCAGATACTCCCCTTGCTTGCTTTTGGCTTCTGTAATCTTGCTTGCCCCCACATCAGCCAGCAGCCAGGAACCGGAAGACTGATTGTACTAGTCCCACCCAACCCGGAAACACTTAGGTATAAAGGGTCAGTAAAACCCGAGCCGGGTGCTCAGCTTTGGGAGGTGACTCCGCTGGGACGGCACCGGTGCGAAATAGTCTTTTTTAATTCCCTGAGTGTGTGTCGCTTGTCCTTTGCTGGACTATTTGCTGTAATATTTTTGGTGCGTTGGCCAGGAAGCCGACAGCCGTGCTGGCCCCTTGAGTCACCACTGTGGGAGGCCACGGAGAGCCCACTCATCGCGGGGCCCTGTGACAAAGGAAGGTACGCCACCACCTTGACCGCGACCCTCACCAGGCCCGACAGTAGTCGGCCGCCGCTGTTTTCAGACGGACTCTAGGGGAGTCAGAAAATTCTGCCAGGACGGGACATCGGATCGGGTGAGTGTCCCCGGGGACCCAGCACCGAGTTCAGGCCCGCCCTAGGACAGGGAAGTCCCAGGTGGAAGTCTGTAGTCTGTCTGAATGTGTGTGTGAGTGCTACACGGTCTCGGCCACGGAGCCTGAGTGGGTCCTACCCTGTGATTCCTTGACAGCCTCATACGGCTCAAGGCAGAATCAGGTCCGCCGAGGCCTGATCTGAGTCGGGTTTATACTGACCTGCCAACGTTAAGAGGCGTCTGAGTACCTGCGAGGAGAGCGGCCAGGTGGACGAAGCGACCTCTTCCCTCGTGTTTGTCCTGCGACACCGCACATTGGGAGGGACCCATCTGGGATACCAGGATGGGGGGGGGGGGTTCCTCAAAACCAACTGTTTTGGAATGTGTGATAAGAATTTTAAAAAGGGATTTTCAGGTGACTGTGGGGTCAAATTGACCCCCGGGAAATTACGAACCCTCTCTGAATTAGAATGGCCTGCATTTGGTGTAGGCTGGCCCCCTGAGGGCACCCTAGATGTCCCCCCAGTCTGAGCTGTTTATAAAGTAGTTTCTTGAGACCCCAGCCACCTGGATCAATTCCCATACATCCATCAGTGGCTGGAAATAGCCCAAGTCAAGCCTCCTTGGGTTCAGTAAAGGACAGCGTAGGGTCTTAGTGGCACGGGCTGAGAAGACCTCACGACAGAAAAAAACGCCCCCGTCCTTGAAGAAAATTTAGACGTCCTTCCTTTTCTGCCACCATAGGCCCCCAGAGTCCCATCAGTCGAGGGAGGGGAACCTCGCCTGGCTGACAGTCCACTCCCATCGGTCTCACCCCCGCCAGCAGTCAGTCCGCCCCCACCGGGGACACCTGAACCAGTAGGAGGGTGCCGTAGGTCCACGGCTCAAGGTCCAAGGCCCCAGTGGCAATGTAGATGCCATTGCAGGAGACAGGTCTACAGGGAATAGGCCCCGATGGGACCCTTTCTACTACCAATGGTTCTCCACTACTGACCTCCTCACCGGGAAACACCACACTCACCCAACTCTGAGAGGCCGCAGGCGATGATCTTCTAGAGTCCATATTCCAGTCTCAGCGCCCTGCCTGGGTCAACTGTAAGCAGCTTCTGCGTCCCCTTTTCAACACAGAAGAGCACCAGCGAATTGTCACCAAAGCCAGAAGATGGCTCCCGACTCAAGCACCAGATGGACAACTAGACGTTGAGGCCTAGGCACGGGAGGCTGTGCCCGAAGAGGAACACAGAAGTGGGAAGGGCCAGACTAGAAAGATACCGACTAGCCTTCCTCCAAGGGGTAAAAGCAGGGGCCAAACAGCCTACCAACATGGCAAAAGTATCTGAGGTGTGTCAAAAGCCAGAAGAGGGTCCGGCTGACTTCTGTGAAAATTATGTGAAGCCTTCAGAGTTTATACTCCATCGACCCAGAAGCCCTCAAAAACCAGCACATGGTCACTCCTGCCTTTGTGGGATAGCCCCATAGTGACATTAGACAGAAGCTCCAAAAATTGGAAGGATTTGGTGGAAAGAACACCACCGAACTATTGGAAATCGCCAACAAGGTTTTTGTAAATTGGGGCCAAGCTGCCAGAAAGGAGGCGGACAGCAGAGTGAAACAAAAGGCAGCTCTCCTGGCCGCGGCCTTGGGGCGACCACCCTCTGTGGAAGGGCACGGAAACCACAAGGGGCTCAAGAACAAAAAAGAAGGGCGCCACTGGGATGGGGTCAACGTGTCTACTGCAAGGAATGTGGACCCTGGAAAAATGAATGGCCCAGCCGCCAAAAAGGGAAACCAAAAGCTTCTACTCCACCGAGATGCTACCAACCAGAACCACCCGAGGCCGACCTGATCGGTATCCAGCTGGGCCCCCATGAGCCCATGGTCAAAATGAAGGTGGGGGGCCAGACAGTAGACTTCATGGTCGACACAGGGGCCGAACACTCTGCGGGGACACACAGGGTGGCACCTCTGTCGGGTCGAGAAGTCACCATCGTAGGAGCCACTGGGATGCAAACCTGAAGGCCATTTTACCGTCCCTGACAGTGACCTGGGAGGTCACCAAGCAGTTCACGAATTCCTGTATCTACCTGACTGCCCACTGTCAGTGTTAGGTAGAGACCTCCTAGCCAAGATGGGCGCACAAATAGCTTTCACCTTGGATGCACGGACACAACAGCACCTAAATGAAAAGGCCCAACCCATGGTTTTGTCCCTGATGATTCCACGGGAAGAGGAATGGAGATTATATACTTCCCCTCCCGGTGAGCCAACTGTGGCCCCCGAGCTAGAAGCTGAATTCCCTTCAGTTTGGGCAGAAGGAACCCCCCTGTCATCTGCAAAAAACCACCCTCCCCAATATTAATTGACCTAAAGCCTGGGGCCCAGCCTGTCAAAATATGCCCATACGTGATCTCATGGGAGGCACGCCTGGGGATCCAGACACTCTTGGACAGGCTACTCAAATGGGGACTGGTGAAACGATGCCAGTCCCCGTGGAATACGCCCCTGCTGCCCGTGAAAAAGCCTGGGACAGATGATCACCGCCCTGTGCAGGACCTAAGAGCCGTAAATGGAGCAGTCGTCAGGCTGCGTTCAGCATTGCCCAACCCATATGCTCTGCTAGGACTCATACCCTCTGAGGCAGGATGTTTCACGTGTCTAGATTTAAAGGACACCTTCTTCTGTCTCCAGCTAGCACCTAATAGCCAACCCCTATTTGCCTTTGGATGGGAAAACCCTACCACAGGAGCAAACGAACAATTCACTTGGACTAGACTGCTGCAGGGATTAAAAAATCCACCAGCCTTATTCAGTGGGGCACTGGCATCTGACTTAGCCAGGTTTCTGGGACAGGACCTAGGATGTGTCCTCCTCCAGTACGTGGACAATCTCCTGCCAGCCAGTCCCAGGCGGACCCAGTGCTGAGAGGGAACCAGGGCCCCACTCAGGCCGCTAGCAGAGGTGGGATACCAGGTGTCAAAGAAAAAGGCACAGATTTGCCCGTAGGAAGTTAAATATTTGGGCTTCAGAATTACTCAAGGCAAATGGATGCTGCGAGCTGAAAGGAAACAGGCAGTCTGTGCCATTCTGGTTCCCACTCCTCGCTAGCAGGTCCAAGAGTTCCTGGGAGCAGTAAGATTCTGTCGGATATGGATCCCAGGGTTCTCGGAGTTGGCCGGACCTCTCTATGAGGCACCAAAGGGGGAAGAAAGGGCATCCCTTTTCTGGGGCCCTCATCAAGAAAAGGCATTTCAAAACCATAAAAACAAAACTCGCAGAGGCCCCGGCCCTGGGACTTCCAGATGTATCACGAGATTTCAGTCTGTTCGTACATGAAAGCAGTGGGGTGGCCCTGGGGGTTCTCACCCAGGAATTTGGAGCTTGACCAAGACCAGTGGCATATCTCTCAAAGCAGATTAACTCAGCTGTGGGAGGACGGCCACCCTGTCTGAGGGCCCTGGCAGCCACCACACTTGTGATCAAGGAAGCAGGCACACTCACGTTGGGGCAAGACCTAAGCTCTGAGGTTCCCCGTGCTGTTATTACCGTGATAGATGCCGGAGGGCAACACTGGCTAACACGTGCTCGGATGACAGTATCAGGGACCGCTGTGTGGTCCCACGAATCAGATCGGAAGCCGTAGAAACTAAACCCTGCCACTTTCTTGCCTGCAGCGGCAGGGCCCCCAGAGCATGATTGTCTAGGGGTCCTTGATGGAGTCTTTTCCAGCCGACCTGACCTATCAGACAGAGCCTTACAAAATCCTAATCTCACCCTGTACACCGACGGCAGCAGCTTCATGGACGCCGGTTACGCAGGAGTCTCTGATTTCGAGGTCACAGAAGCAGAGGCCCTTCCACAAGGACGACCAGCTCAAAGAGCAGAACCGTGGGCCCTAATGAAAGCACTAGAACTCAGGAAGGACAGACAGGCCAACAGACACGCTGACTTGCGCCATGCCCTTGCCACTCTACCTGCACGTGG
Source organism: Panthera onca (assembly GCF_046562875.1). Classification (NCBI taxonomy): domain Eukaryota; kingdom Metazoa; phylum Chordata; class Mammalia; order Carnivora; family Felidae; genus Panthera; species Panthera onca. Next base: position 39,626,843 of record NC_138354.1, on the reverse strand, counting down.
GGCCCTACACAAGGAGAACGGACTTTTGACCACAGGAGGAAAAGAAAGAAAAAATTGGGAAGAAATCCTAAAACTACTGAGGGCAGTCTGGGAACCGAGGGAGGTAGCAGTCATCCACTGCAGGGGACACCAAAGGGGAAAGGACTCCGTGTCGGAAGGTAACTGACGGGCAGACGCCACAGCTAAACAAGCAGCGGGAGAATGAACGGCACCCTCGAAAATCACGCTGGCCCCGGAGCTGCCGGCTTCCCCAAGGTACACGATCCAAGAGACAGAATGGGCACAGCGGGAAACAGGAGGCCAGACGGAAGGGTGGTGGGTACTTGCGGACCAAAGAGTCTGTGTACGGAGCCGCTAGCCCGCCAGGTGGTTCCCCAGCAGCCTGAGCTCCCCCACCTGGGAAGAACCGCCCTGGAAACCTTATCGGGCTGTTACTATGTAATCGCTCGGCTCCCGTCCTTCTGTGCCTCGGTCTCTCAACGCTGCCTCCTCTGTGCTCAAAATAACACCAGACGGAGCCCCACTGGACCCGTGGGAATCCATTGCTGCGGTCAGGCACCCTTCAAAGATTTGGAGGTAGGCTTTACCGAAACGAGAACCGGCGGAGGATACGAATTTTTTGTATTCATCTGCACGTTTCCGGGCTGGTAGGCTGGGCCTACCCCACACGCACCGAAAAGGCAAGAGTAGTCACCAAGGCCTTGCTAAGGGATATCATCCCCAGACGTGGAATGCCGTGAACCATGGGCTCAGACAGCGGCCCGGCTTTTGTGGCCGAGGTGATGCCTAACGTATCCCTGGGCATCCGATAGAACTTACACGCAGCCTACCAGCCCCAGTTCAGAGAAAGCGGAACGTATGGAACCGGACCCTTAAATCAGCCATGGCGAAACTGCGTCAGGAAACTAATTTGCCAGACATACGACCTCTATCTAGCTCTTCTCCAAATACGCTGTACACCCCGGGCAAAAAATCGGATCCTCCCCATTCGATATCCTCTCTGGAAGATCCCCTCCACTAGTCAAATTCAAGGGGGACCTGACAGAACTCGGGAAACAAGAATTAGGGAAAACTATTTGGGATACATACATGGTGACGGACAGGATACCTATTTCCTGTGGAATAGCTGTACATCCCACAAACCTGGGGATCCGGTTTGGAGTAAAGATAAGAAAAGGAAACCACTCAAACCTACCTGGAAGGAACCCTATTTCGTTGTGCTAACCACGCCCGCGGCCCTCAAGGTCGCAGGACTAACCGCCTGGATCCACCAGTCTCGAGTAAAGGCGGCCCGCCCGTCGCCTGACAACCACTTGGAATGGAAAGGAACTTCGGGAGCCAGAACAGTCCTCTACAGACCACCCTTAAGAGCACAGCGCCGATAAGCGGCCTGCAGCCAACCCCTGAGGGCTCTGTGTAAGCAGAAGCTTGAGGAAATCACCAAGCGACTTCAGTGACCTACAGCACGTCGTTCTCGAATTTCCCTGTCATCCCCTGCCCGTTTCTTTTGCCATACGTGTTGCCATGCTGTCTGCTTAGGGCTGACCCAAGTTACTCCACAGACGGGCGCCTCGGTCACTGACTCCCGTTAGCCTCCCTCTGCTCACTAGTGTCAGGATGGCTCGTTCTCCTTAGGTGTGCACGATCTGAGTTGCGATTGATGTCCTCTGCACGTTGTTCTCTGCCTTTAGAACCGTCTCCCAGCCCAGGAAGGGCTGGCCCTGTCTCCCGTCCCCGTGGCGCATATCCCTGTTCCTAATCTGCTCAGAAAGAGTCTGCTCGCTCCCGCCATGCAGATGTGCGACCTGTCACTCCCCGCCTGTCCCCCAAGGCCCGAAGAGCCACTCTGTGCTCCCCACCACCGGACCCCATCTGTCGTCATGAGGGCCAAACTTCTGTAACAGACGCACGGGGTTGCACTGCCTGCTACCCCGCTCGGCCTCCTACAGAGGCCACTCCTCCCCCTGTGCCCTTCCCGACTCCTGCCCCAACCCTCCGGTCCACAGAGGTCAGACGACACTACCACGTGTCCCTGTGCCACCGTGTACCCCCACGTGCCGGACAGATGTTATACCAGGAGGGTCACTCCCTGTACCAGAAGCGGGAAAACTTACTGGACGGGAAGAATGAAAATGAAACGTTACTGGGGGCTGCCCGATCCGACCTGCCCTGATGTTCCCCGTGCCTGTCGGGTCGTCCTCCGCGGGGACGTGAATCAGGTAGACCGCTTGCCTTAGGTCCCCGTCTGGACCAGAGGTTAAACGCAGCTCATCGCCTCCTCGGTGCTACCAATCCTGCCGGCTCTGCTTGTCCGCGGGACCCACCCGTTAGGCAGCTAGTCCGATAACACAGGCCCCTGTAAATGTTACCCTGCTACCAAAAGACCCGGAGCCCTGCACAGGGAGACCTGTACCAACTGGAGTCGAACTGCCCCCAGTGGCTCCCAGTTGCCTGACAGACAAGAGGGGAACAGAGCCATTTGGCATTCTGACCATCGGCCAGTGCAACCAAAGTCTTGACAGTCAGGAGCTCAGTCATCTTCCTACGAGCCGAGCCTGGTGTCGACCCCTCCCAGGGCTTCTCTTTATCTGTGGGACGGACGCCTCCCTATGTCTGCCGGCTGACTGGACGGCCACCGTACCCTGGCCTTCCTCCTCGTAAGATAAACGTTGTTCCCAACATCGGTCTCTTAGAGTACCCGTGGCAGCATATACTCGCTCAAAAAGAGCCACTCAAGTCATCCCCCTGCTGATTGCCTTAGGGATGCGGCAGGGTGGGCACCGGAGTAGGAGGAACCGTGTCCTCACCCACTTACTGCCATGAATTGTCCAGGGACCCGACAGACGGCACAGAACGGGTTATCGAACCTCTGGTGGTGTCACAAGCCCAAGTAGACTCCCTAGCAGCGGTAGTCTTACGGAACAGAAGAGGGCTGGGCCTCCCACTGCTGAAAGGGGAGGGCCGTGTCTCTTCCTGAACAAAGACTGCTGCTTCTGTGCCAGCCAGTCAGGGACAGTCGGAGGTATGGTCCACAGGTTAAGGGAGTGAATCACCAAACGAGGCAGGAACGGTTCCTCCTGGAACGGTCGGAGGAACATGTAGAATTGGGCATCCTGGCTCCTCCCTTAGCTGGTCCTCTCCTGGTGCTTGTCACAGCCCTCCTGTTTGGTCCTTGTGTTCTGACTACGCTAACCAGGTTTGTTTCCTCCCGCCTGGAAGCTGTAACACTCCAGATGATGCTCCAGATGGAGCGTTCTAGTGTCGCTACTCCCCTTTGGATGGCGAAGAACCCTGGCGGTCACTTTCCTCCCCTCGACATCCGTGTCCAGCAGGAAGAAGCCAGAACGGCCTTTGCCCCTCCCCCCGTGGCAGCAAAGGGCCCCCTGGCCCCCCACAAACGGATTTTCTCTAAGTCTGCTACAGCAGCTTGAGAATCAAGAGCGGGGAATGAGAAGGAAAATGGGTGAGAGCAGATAAAAAAGGGCCAGCCAGGTGTCCGAGGCCGGATTCTCCCCCTGTATGCTTGTGGCTTCTGTAATCTTGCCCCTTATGGCAGCCAGCAGCCAGGAACCAGAAGCTTGACTGTCCTAGTCCCGCCCAACCCGGAAGCACATACGTTTAAAGGGTCAGTAAAACCCGAGTCCGGGTGCTCAGCCTTTGGAGGTGACTCGCTGGGCCAGCACCGGTGCGAAATAAACAGTCCTTTCTGTCCCCGAGTGTGTATCGCTGGTCTCTTCCTGGGCGCCGAGTTCTTGCTGCAACGTGAGGAACAGATGAGAGATGTTTCTTAAGGATTTGTGAACAAGGTGGTTGACGGAAGCATCATATGCAACAGTAAAAAGAATGAATATCCGGTATCAGAGGACAGGCCTTGGGTCACTTACACAACGGACTGTTATATCGTATTAGTAATCATATTATGGATGAATAGTTTACGGACACGGGCGATACCAAAATGTGTTACATTTAATAAGCGGATTGGGGCACCTGGGTGGCTCAGTCGGTTGAGCATCCGACTCTTCATTTTGGCTCAGACCGTGATCCCAGGGTCGGGAGATCGAGCCCCACATCGGGCTCTGTGCTCAGTGTGGAGCCTGCTTGAGATTCTCTCTCTCTCCCCCCTCCCCCCTCCCCCTTCCCCCCTCTCCCCTTCCCCCCTCTCCCCTTCCCCCCTCTCCCCTTCCCCCCTCTCCCCTCTCCCTTCTCCCCTCTCCTGCCCCTACCCAGCTTGTGCTCACTGGTTTGAGCGCTCTCTCTCTAGATAAAAAAGGTAAAAAGCAGATTAAAATAATGTAGTAGTATGATAGAAATAATACAGAAAGGGAAAAACAGAATTTGTAGCCTGCTTCATTAAGTACAAATTTGTAAACTGTTTGATTTCATTAATTCATTCAACAAAATACACTGACGATGTAACAGTAACAGGTTAAAAATGTAATTTACAGCGCGCCTGACTGGCCTGATGGAGGGTGCAACTCTTGATCTCAGGGTTGTGGGTTTGAGACCCACATTGGGTCTCTTTGTTTATTCATTTATGTATTTTGGTTTCAGGAGTAGAATTCAGTGATTCATCCCAACGGGTGCCCTCCTTAATCCCCATCACCTGTTCAGCCCATCCCCTACCCACCTCCCTCCTTCAACCCTCAGTTTGTTCTCTCTTTAAGAGTCTCTTGTGGTTTGTTCCCCTCTCTTTTTTCTTGTTCTTTCCCCCGGCCACGTGTTCATCTGTTTTGTTTGTTAAATTTCACATACGAGTGAAATTATACGGTATTTGTCTTTCTCTGACTTACTTGCTTAGCGTAATACACTGTAGTCCCATCCACGTCATTGGGAATGGCAGGGTTTCATTTTTTTTTTTTTTTGTCAAAATAGTATTTATTTATATGTAAATGTTTATTTTGAGAGAGAGGTAGAGGGAGTGCGAGGGCCTGAACAGGGAAGGGCAGAGAGAGAGGGAGAGAGAGAATCCCACACCGTCAGCACAGAGCTCCACGCAGGGCTTGGTCCCACGACCCTCGGATCGTGACCTGAGCTGAAGTCAAGAGTTGGATGCTCAACCACCTGAGCCACCCAGGTGCCTCAAGGTGTCATTCTTGGGATGGCTGAGTAATATTCCATCGTGTATATATTACATCTTTATCCGTTTATCAGTCGATGGACACTTGGGCTCTTTTCATAGCTCAGCTGCTGTCGAACAGCCTCGCTCTCCATTGGCAAATTTAAAACGAGAGCGGGAATGAGGGCGCGGGAAGAGAGAAGTAGGGTCATTCAAGTGGTTGTCTAGCTCCCCCAGAGCTTTAGACAAGGGGAGCGGCCCGGCCCCTTGTCTAGCTGTTAACTAGTGGCTTTGTGTTGGCGGCTGCTGGCGGTATGTTAGTTCCAGACGGATGTCTTTGAAATGGACGCTTCTGCGACCCAAAGCTTCGTGTCAGGGACTCGTGTTGCAAATACACATGCTGGCCTCTGCCCCCAGTGCCTGACCCTGGGCTCCTTAATCCCCTGGAATTTCCTGGGTGGCCGGAGTGTCTTTTAGTTTGAGGAGGCGGCCCGGGCGAAGGCTGGTCACTAGAAAGACCAAACTGCGATTAGAAGCTTGCAACCTCCAGCGCCATCCTCCAGGGGGCGCAGAGGGGCTGGAGATGGAGTTGAGCACCAGTCACGCCCACGTGATGGGTCTCCGTGAACATCCCTAAGGTGTGGGGATCCGAGGCCTTCCAGGTTGGTGAACACATCCACGTGCCGGGAGAGTGGCGCGCCCCCACGCCACGACACGGTGGCTCCCGCGTTCGGGATCCTTCCTGGCTTTGCCCCGTGCCCCCCTCATCTGGCTGTTCCCTGGATCCTTTATTACATAATAAACTGGTAAACATAAGTGTTCCCTTGAGTTCTCTGAGCGATCCTAGCAAATTCTTGAACCCGAGGAGGGGATCCCGGGAGTCCCGGCTTTGTAGCCAGGTCGGGCAGAAGTGTGGGTGATGAGGACCCACCGCCTGGGATTGGCATCTCTGAAGTGGGGGGATCTCATGGGGCCGAGCCCTGGCCCTGTGGGGTCTGTGCTAACTCCAGTTGGCGTCTGCATTGAGTGAATTTGGAGGACACCCAGCTGGTGTCCACAGAAAAGGAGAATTGCTTGATGAACAAAATCCTACATAGCCGGGACCAGACAGCACTTGGCGTCTACAGACAGCTGGTTTTTCCTCTCCAGTCGGATGTGGGTGGGAGGCACGGGGCGAGTCAGGGACGGTCCTAGCCATGTGGCTGGAGCGCCCCGGGGGACGGTGCCGTTCTCTAAGATGGGGACCCCGGGGGTCGGGGTTCCAGGGAATCTCAAGGTCCCCTACTTGTCCTCAGCACCCAGACTTGGGCTGTGGCAGGCTGCCTCGTGTCTCACCAGGCGCGCTGGGCCTCCCTTCACCCCAACCCCCAACCCGGATGGGTGTCCCCATCCCAGCCACCGACCTAGGCCCTAGAGCTGTGTGTCCTCCTGGCTGGAGAAACCACACTGACTTACCCAGAAGCCATCAGTCAGCCGTAACCAGCAGCCACGCACTGCCCCGGGGGGGGTGAGGGGGAGGCGGAACGTAGTCGGAGGTGGCTCTCCACCCCGCGGGGGAGGCCGGGGCTGGTTTTCCGTGCTTCCTCTCCGCAGGCATGACGTGGCTACGCGGGTCACCTGGGGGGCTAGTCACGGCTTGGTAGGAAACCCCCAGAGGAAGGGCTAGGAGCACCTGTTAGTCCCAGCTCTGTTACTGGATCTTGTGCAGCATTCACTTCCTTTCCATGAGTCCTTGGCCATGACTTCTGACCTCGAGACTGAGGTCCTGCCCTCTCTTCTTGGGCCATGAGTCACTCCTACATCACCACGAGTACTGGAAGCTGCCCAGCCTGGCGATGGGCACCCAGCGAGTCAGCTCAGCCAGCTTGCCCGTTGCCCTCTGTCCTCCTTCCCAGCAGGCTCCTCTGGGCCCGGCCCTCCCCAGCCCAGAGCTCCCCTCTGCTTCCTGGTGGCGGAGAAGTGCCCAGCCCTTCTCGGCTGGTCTCGGTGTCGTGGTCAGAACAGGTTCCAGTGGGTCCCAGGTGGGAGGGGGAGGGATGCCGGAGTGCTGGGGAGTCCGGCTTTATTATGAGCTGGTCAGGTGGTGGATGACGCTCAGGGACATGCGGGGCAGAACTTCAGAGTGGGGCGTCCGGGGTGGGGGGGGAGGAAGGCCTGTTTTGTGGCCTTTGCCGAGCTTGGTGGTATGTCCATTGTCCCGTCGTGCACGGCTGGTCTCAGGACACTGCTGTGATGTCAGCTCTTGCAAACTTCCCACCAGCTTCACCATCAGCTCCTGCTAGCCAGTCGGAGCCCTTGTTAACACATCCCCGTGGTAAACGTGCAATTGTTTTTTTTAAATGGGCTCCGTGTTCAACGTGAGACTTGAACTCGGGACCCTGAGATCAAGAGTCGCACGCTCTCCAGACTGAGCCAGCCAGGCGCCCCAAACATGCTATTTTAAAGGTAAACAGACAAAGCAGAGGGGGCTCCAAGTTTACCCGTGACCAACTCTTAGCCACTAGGCAAAGTTCTTGTGCGGGGAGAAGGGGGGCAGTAGAGGGGTTTTCCACCAACCAGAGAAGCCGTGTGTAGCCTGGGAAGTTGGGAGTGGAGGTGAGGGGTTCTGGCCCCCAGGGTGGGCCGTCCGGTGACGTTTCTGCAGGAGGACTGGCCACCTTCCTCCCCGGAGATTCCCACCCCGGGCCGACGGGTTACTTTTCCATGAGAACCGTAGGAGTCAATAGGGGAAAACGGGATCAGCTCTAAGAAATCCAGCGGACGGCCAGCTTTTCTGAAGGAGGGAAAGGCTGTGGATAAATCCGGACTGAGGAGGCTGTGAGGAAAATGCGGGGCCCGGGGTGTGGGAGCTGGGCTCGGGTGAGGTGGGGCTCCGAGTGGGACCTGGGACCTGAGACGGGGTTGGAGCCACTTTGGACCCAAGTCTCCAAGAGGCAGGGAGCCCTGTGTGAGAGCTAGCAGAGTTCGGGAGTGTGATTAGACCAGGGGAAGGGCATCCCCAGTGATGAAGCCGCGGTCAGTGAGCAGTGTCCTCGAGTGTCCCCAGGGCCTCGTTAGTGCCCGGAAGACCTCGCCCGCAGACCAGCACAGCCTGACGCTGCTCACGGGGGCCCCGGGCCCCTCGCGACCACCAGCCCTTCAACCCGAGCAGCCCTTGCTCCCTCGGTCGGTGGTGGCAGGCAGGGTGGGGCCGACCAGTGCTCCTCCCAGATGGATAAACTGAGGCCGGGCTTGGAGGAAGGAGCCCGTGTTCGGCCGGCTCCTTGGGGCGCTCCGCTGGCTCGCGTGAGGGCGGCTGGCACAGCCGGCCCACGACCGGGGAGACCGGGGCACCGGCGGTGTCGCAGGATGGGCTCGGGTGGGCGGAGCCACACGCAGCTGGGGGGCCACTCCGCCCCGGGGGGCCCACGGGTGCCGCCACTTCCGGCGTTCACGAAAGAGGACATTCAGATTTTCTCCCCCGTTCTTTCACGTGGAGAATACGCCCGATTTGCCGTGGTGACCATCCCGAAGCGCCCGCGTGGGTCCGAGGCGTTGACCACCTGCTTCAGCTGCACAACTTTCCAGCTTCCCCGAGGACTCCGCCCCCGCCCCCGCCCCCACTTCCTGTCTCTGGGCTTGCACTTGAGGGACCTCGTGGAAGTGGAACCCTGCAGTATCTATCCCTTTGCGCCTGGCCCTTCACCGAGCGTGACGTCCGCCAGCTCAGCTGTGCCGTAGCCGGTGTGGTAGCAGGTGTGCGGCAGTCCGTCCTTTCTGTGGCTGAGTGACGTGTCTCACTGGGTGGAGGGACCACGGCTTGCTTATCCCTTCGCCCACTGATGGACATTTGGCTGTTTCCTCTCTGGGGCTCCCGTGCCTAGTGCTGCCGTGACCGTGCGTGCCGGTCCTGCTTGGGCGGGCACCGGGGGGCAGGCCAGGTGCCACCCAGCACCCGCCGTGAGAGCTGTCAGCCCCCTCCCCACACCCCCCGGGGCTCCTGGTGGTCCGGCGGCCTCTGCCCCTGTGCCCATGAGCTGGTTGATCCCTGGCCCCGGAACGGCCTCCCCACTTCTCCTGTCCCCGTTTCGTCCCCTGCACAGGGAGGCCCACTGGGTGGGGTCGGGCCCCCTCGGTCCCCGTGCCTGTCCTCTGCCCCAGCTCGGATCTGCTGTCCCACCCGGCAGACCCTTTGCTCGCACCTTCCCCGGGGCCGGAATGACCTCTGACTACACCTGGAAGACTCAGCTGGAGAGATCGCCATCCTCCCTGCCCCCGTCCCCCTCCCGGTTTGGTTTCCCTGTGACTCTATCATCCGTCAGACTAAGCGACTGATGGATGGTGTTTCTCCCTCTCCTCCAGCGTCCCCAGCGTGCGGGCAGGGGCGGTCTTCGGTCTGCTCGCCGCTGTGTCTCCAGCACGCCCGGGTGTGAAATGGCGTTGGTGTGCCACTTCTTCGGGCTGAGCCCCGCCAGCCCCAGCTGCCACTCGCGCGATGCGTCCACAGCCCTCTCCGTCCTGCACAGCTCGCTGCAAATCATCGGTGGCCCTGCGATGGCGTGACAGGCGCCGGGTGGCAGGGTGGGTGGCAGGGTGGGCACCTGGGGCCCAGGCGAGGACATGCCCAGCCGGCACTGCCGGTGTGGCTGCAGCATCCAGTAGGCGCTCCGTAAATGTCTCCAGTGGATGTCAAGTCACGCCGGGGCCCCCACTCTCTGGGAACTGGGGAGCCGGTCTCTGGGGCCCTTGCTGAGCCCTGGTGCCCGACAGCCTTCACTGCCTTCTCAGGTCTTCCTGTGGCTCCTACCGGGTCCTTCTCCTGGAGGCCCTCTACCTGGCCACCCTTTTTGGGGACCAGTGACATCTCAGGACACGTGTCTGTCCCTCGGGTGACCTCGGCAGCGGCCCAGCTCTCAGGAAACGTCGTAATAGGACACTGGGGAGGCTGCATTCTGGGACAGCTGGTCCCTGGCACAGTCCTCCCGACACCTCGCCACGCTTGTTTATTCGTTCGGCAAACACCCACTGAGACCCGGAGTGCACCGGGGCCATCCTAGATCCGCAGGGTGTGCTGGGCCACCTGACACTGCCCCTCCCCTCGGGGCGGGGGGTCACAGCTCCCAGCACCCAGCCTCTCGTGGCCCTCCAGGGGCCCTGCCCGCCTCCGTGCTTCCCCACACCCCCTCCCCCGTGCTGAGACTCCTTCACTATCATCACTTGCTCACCTGCCTCCCACCCCCGGGGAGATGCCTGCTGCCCGAGGGTAGGACCTGTGTCTTATCCGTGGTGCCCCAGTGCCCGGCATGGGATCTGACATACAGCCGTGGCCCAGTAAATGCTTGTCGAGTGAGCCGGGGAGGCCAACCACCTTAGTTTCGGGAAGGCAGCGGGTTGGGGGAGCCTGGGGCTAGCCGTGGAGTAGAGACGGCCCAGGGTGGTGAGCAGGCGGCGGGGTGGGGGGGCACCCACAGAGCCTGCCCTTCACCTTTGCTGCTTGGCATGGGTGGTCTCCGGCAGCTCCCTGCCTCCGGTCCTGGGACAGAATAATGCATCAGCTGGGGGCTGTTCGGGGCTCCTGCACCCCCATCCTTGGCTTGTATTGGGGCGGGATGGGACAGGGGGCTCGCCCTGATGAGAGGGGGCGTCTGGCTGTAGTTTAGCCCCGAGTTGCCTCCTGCCCTTCTAGCCGAAGCCGGAAGGGGGCAGTAAAACACACCAGCGATCCCTTGCGGCTCCGGGGAGGTGGTCGGCTGCAGGCTCCTGCCACCTCTCAAAGCCCCAGGGTCTGAGCGGGGACAGCACAGGGGTCACCCCTACCCCCAGGCTGTGGGGGAGGAGCATGTTGGCCAAGCGGGGGCGCTCCAGAAAGGCTGAGGCGGTCTGCCCAGCGGGGTGCGCCGAGTGTCCGCCTGGAGGGCCCCCAGCTCCTGCCAGCACCCTGTCCTGCGCCCCAGCCCGGCTTCCTCTCTTCCTTGAGCCCCCCTGCTCGCCCCTGCCCGCCTCTGCACGCCTCTCCACTGCTCCCACTTGCCCTCCGGGTCTCCGCTTTCTGGGCGGTCTTCACCTGCAGCCCCCCAGGGTCAGGTGCCTCCCCGGGCCCTTGAGGCCCCAGCCCACCCCACTCCGCTCCTAGGACCCTGGGTGAAAACCATCCATCCCCTGGATCAAGATCCCTCGGGATCTACCGGGTCCGGTCCAGTCTCCTGCCTCCAGATTGGGGCTCAAATCCGGCTCTACCTGTCACCACGAGCCTGCTCGCCCCCAGCCTCAGTTTCCTCAGCTTCAGAGCGGGGACAGTGAGGGAATTTGAGGAGGAGGGTGTGGCGATGCGGGGCTCCTGGTACACTCTCCTCCCGCTGTGTCTCCCACCCCTTCCCAGCGCGAGGTTTGTTGATCGTGTGAATGAGAGGACGAATACGCAGTGGGTCTAGGACCGGAATCCGTCTGCCCTCCTTCTGGGGGTGGGGGACCCCGGGGTAGCACCCACCCGGGCTCCCTGCTCCTGCATAGCCCAGCTGCCCTTTGACCCTTAGGCGTGCAGGGGCCGGGCCGGGCTGTGGGAGACGGTACCCCAGCCCTTCCCAGGCAGCCACGTCAGTCGGCCACCTGGGCACCTGCCTGGGTTTCCCCGAAGTCCAGGTGAGGGGTGAGTTGTTGGGCACCCGAGTGACAGGACCCACATGACAGGTGGCCACTGGGGGCCTGATTCATGGCTTTCTGGGAAGTGGGTTAACGGAATCCCAGGGCCCAGGGCCTGGTCAGGCCTCCTGGCTGAGTCACAGTGGCCCCTGGAGGGAGGAGCCGTTATTGAGCCTCTGGGCAGCCCCGTGTTCCCAAGGCCCCGGGACCTCCCCACGACCCCACACCCTAAGTCTTCCCTTCCCCACACAAACTGGGGACCATCCCAGTCAGTGTCAAGGCCACTGGCCTGCACCACTGGGCCTGGGTCCTGCTCCTCCAGAGGCCAGATTCTGGGCCCACAGCTGGAGCCCAGGTCCTGGGCCCCCAAACCAGTCCACTGCTGGTGGGGGGTGGTAGGGATCTCAGCCAGAGCCCCCACCTGGGCCCCCTTAACGGCCCATTTCCTCCCCACAGTCCCGCCCCACCTGTGACCTACAGCCTGGGGTGGCCACTCACTCACTCGGGGGACTGGTCCAACGGCATTCCACCTCCCGGGATAAAACCTGGGGTGACCTGTGAGGAGCTCTGCACACAGCTCTCCCAGCCGCGCCCGCGCCCCCACCGGCCATGGTGGTTTCCAGAATTCCCCCGGCCCTGGGTGGAGGCTGTCTCAGGATCCTAACCCCCCTTCTGCTTCTGGCTTCTGCAGGTGAGTCCTGAGGCCCTTCTGCGCCTCCCTCCTCTGTCCCCCAGGGCCACCCCCTCCCCTCCCCCTACTCAGCACTGGCCCTCCGGGCCCTGCCGGGACCAGTCTCCCCCTCCCCCTCGTGCTCGCCTGCTCTCAGCCACGTCCGGTGGCTGCCAGCAGAGGACTGCAAGGAGGCTGCAGTCCACCGCCTCCTCTTCCCTCCCGGCTCTTGGGACCATGAGTGTCTTACAGGCCTCAGGCTCGGGGGTTGAGAGGGTCTCGGGCCGGGGAGGGTGTGCGCTCCTCCCCCGCTCTCACCCCCCCCCCCCCCCCCCCCCCCCCCGTGAGAGGAGCCAGGCAGGTGGGATGGAGTCCTGGCTCAGGTTGCCCGACAGGAAGCTGGTGGGAGGTTAGGGCCCCGGCTTAGGGCCGAGCCTGAGGCTTCCGTCAGCCCTGCCCAGGCTCCGGGAAATGCCCCGCCCTGGAGAGACACCCCGGGCACCGGGGCTCCTCTCTGCTGGCCTGACCCTTCCTTCTCTTGCCCTCAGCCTCCCTCCGTGCCGCCAGGATACCTGGTGAGTTGGGGGGGGCCCTGGGGGAGGGCTTGAGGGGAGGGGCTGCGTCTGGGTCTGTCTGTGGGGTAAGCAGATCAGAAGGGGGCGGTGGGACCAGAGGGGAGTCAAGCGGGAGAGGAAGGCAGGCAGCAAAGAAGGCCCAGGAGGCAGAGCAGAGACTCTTACTCGGAGGGGAGGGGCCCAGGCAGCGGGGGAGCACCAGGAGATGAGGGGAGACGGGTGGCCAGCTCGTGGGGAGGGAGAGGAAGAGAAGGGCCGGGGAACGAATGGCGCGGGGCGTGGGCAGGGTAGGATCGTTGTGCCCCTTGGATGACAGAAAATGTGACCCTCGTCCGCCAGCACCCCCAGCTTGTGGGAAGCCCCAGCGGCTGAACCGGATCGTGGGCGGCGAGGACAGCACTGATGCCGAGTGGCCTTGGGTCGTGAGCATCCAGAAGAACGGAACCCACCACTGTGCAGGCTCCCTGCTCACCAGCCGCTGGGTGGTCACTGCTGCCCACTGCTTCAAGGGGTGTGTACGACCGGTCCCCTCCACTTGATGCCCCAGGCTTCCTGCCCCGGACCTGGGCTCCCCACTCGGCACCAGCCCCCGGGTCTTTGTCCGGCCTTGGGGCCTCTCATAGAGGAGAGCGAGCCTGCTTCTGTTTCGGGGCCTTCAAACGCATGTGGTCCCCCAGACACTCCCTGCCTGACCCTTCCCCACCACCCCTGGTTCCTGGCTGACCCCACCCCCTTTCCTGTTTCCCCCAGCAACCTGAACAAGCCGTCCCAATTCTCTGTGCTGCTGGGGGCCTGGCAGCTGGAGAACCCTGGCTCCAGGTCCCAGCAGGTGGGTATCGCCTGGGTGCAGTCCCACCCCGTGTATTCCTGGAAAGAGGGCTCCCGTGCAGACATCGCCCTGGTGCGTCTGGAGCACACCATCCACTTCTCTGAGCGAATCCTGCCCATCTGCCTGCCTGACTCCTCCGTCCGTCTCCCTCCGAACACCCGCTGCTGGATTGCAGGCTGGGGGAGTATCCGTGATGGAGGTGCGGCTTTTCCCCTGCCACGTGGCCAGGGGGTGGATGGGGACAGAGGGTGGCAGACGCTCAGAGACACAGGTACCGTGGGCAGCAAAGGTTGGAGCCAGAGGCATAGCAGAAGGGAAAAGACAGACTCTTCTTGTGACGACAGAGACGGAAGAAAAAGTGAGCCGCGATCCAGAGGTGTGAAGTCCCAGAAACCTAGGTGGACAATTTTAGGTCCTTTCTAGTTAAAGAGTATCTTGGCTGTGTTCTAAGGGCACAACAGCCAGATCAACGAGGCTATTAAGTGATCTAGGAAAGGCTGGAAGGAGGCCTGTGTGGGGCTTGGCTGAGTACATGAATGTAAAACAGCCCTGAGATCCCAAAGTGGGAACAGGCACCCCCTGGTGGCAGCATGCCATAATTGCAGGCAAAATTCCCAGAAGGAAGTAGGCTCCAGAATTGGACAATATAATTGTCAGACCAAGTCTGGAGGTCTGGAAAACATCATCTAGAGACACAAGGCAGATAAAGTAAGAGGCAGAGAAGCAGAAAAAGGTAGGTGGGTAGATAGATAATGGGGGTGATAGAATAGAAAGATAATGAGTAAGCCAAAAAGTGTCAGAAAAATGGGATTTTAACCAGATTCCAAAAGAAATCAAGGGAAATGACACCAAGTGTCTGGCGATCCCACTGAGTCTGAGGTTGCAGACAGCCTCCCCATCGTCATCCTGCAGGGCTCTTTTGAGAACTGGAGTTATGAGCTGGGGAGGGTCTACAGACCAACCTTAGGGCCTGCGGTCCCCCTAGAGTGTGGGGGATTCCTCGAGTTCCAGTAACGTTCAACATTAGGGGATCGTTTACTGCACACTTCCTCTGTGGCAGTCCGCTTCCTCTGCTGGAGACAGTAGTGCTTGGGGCAGGACAAGCCGGGACCAGCAGTTCTAACCGTTTTGTGGGCGTCAGGGGACGTCTCACGCGGCTCATTCACGTTCGGACCCAGTAGGTCCAGAGGTGCGCAGTCTCGGAATTTGGGTTTTCCGCAGGCATTTGGGAGTCTGACTGACGGAGTTGATCCATTAACCTTTGAGACTTGCCTCTGAGGGAGAACGGAGGGGCAGCAAAGAGAGGGCTTTCCAAGCCTGACCCTGTCCTCCCTGCCCCCAGTGCCCCTGCCCCACCCCCAGACCCTGCAGAAACTGGAGGTTCCCATCATAGACTCGGAAGTCTGCAGCCGCCTCTACTGGCGGGGCGCTGGGCAGGGAGCCATCACCGAGGACATGCTGTGCGCTGGCTATCTGGAGGGGCGGCGGGACGCCTGTCTGGTGAGCACCTGAGTTTCCCCACTTTTGTCCCGCTGAGCTCCACCGCTGCCCCCCCCCCCCCATCAGCTGAGACCTGTAAGTGCCCCTAGACACCTGCACAACCTGGCCTCTGCTTGGCTCAGTCATCCGTCTGTTCGGCCACGCGGCCACGCACCAAATGTGTACTGAGCGTCTTGGGCGGGCCAGACCCCACTCTCCGGGAGCCTGCCTCCTCCTCAGGGGGTTCCCATGCCCTGGTCCCCACCAGCTCCGTCACCACGGTGGAGGGCTGCAGGCTGGTAGCATGGGAGCACCCGGGCTCGGACGTCGGAGGGTCCCGGTTGCAATTCCTAGTCTGCCGCCCACGGATGCCAGTCTGGGCAAGCCGGGGCTTCCCTCTGAGCCTCGGTTTCCTCATCTGTAAGGCAAGCAACGGTACTCCCTGGCTTGGGGGCTGTGAGGGACAAGGTCTGGCACAAAGTGCTTCTCACCAGAAGCGAGCCCGAAGGCCTGTCCAGCTTAGCCCTCCCGGCCCTGGTGAGTCGCAGTACCGTGGGGGGTGTGTGTGTGCCCCCTTGACCCTCACCCCAGGGAGCCGTCCGTCCCCCCCACTGTGTAGGGTCCTGGGCTCTGCCCAGCCCTGACCCGCGTGGGTCCCTAACTTTCCCCCCTCTCCGCAGGGTGACTCGGGGGGCCCCCTGATGTGCCAGGTCGAGGGCACCTGGCTGCTGGCGGGCATCATCAGCTGGGGCGAGGGCTGTGCCGAGCGCAACCGGCCCGGCGTCTACATCAGCCTGGCCGCCCACCGCTCCTGGGTGATGAGGATCGTGCAAGGGGCGCAGCTCCGCGGGCGCTCACAGGGGAGGGGGCCCGCAGGGGAAGGCGCGCCCTCCCCGAGGGGCCCGCGTTAGGGACCTGGGGAGACGCGGCGGCCACGCCGTTGTAAGTAAGCCATCTGCCTCCGGGGGGCGCCCGCGGGCCGGCACCGAGCGGCCTCGCAGACCGCCCCGCCCGCGCGAGCGCCTCTGTGTGTATATAGATACATGTTAATAATTTTTACAGTTATTTGTACCCCGCCCTCATATCTTATTTATTCCTCCAATTTCAATAAATTATTTATTCCCCCGTTGCTGTTTTTCTAGGTATGACATTGGGAAGCAGGGTACGCTTGGGGTTAAAATGGGGGCAGGTCGGGATGAGTTTGGTCGCCTGGCCAGGGACCCAGGCGTCCTGTCCACCTGCGTTTCAGTGTTCTGACCCCTGGCCTTTGTACTTCCTTTCTGTGCCCCCCTCCCACCAGGAAGAAAGGAGGCGGGAGGCCAGTGGACCGGGAGACCGGCTCCGCCAGTGGAAAGGGGGAGTGCTGGCCGGGGGGGGGGGGGGGGCGGTCCAGGCCCCCAACCTGCCGGTTGTGTTTCCAAAACTGGGCTAGCTGGGAGAAGCCCGCCCCTATGAGAGTGGGGTGTCCCCTCCCTCCCCTCAGAACCAGGCCTCCCGGATTTGGGGCCTCTACGCCCCCAGGAGCTGGCTCCGGAGTGACTCAATGCCCATCTGTGAGTCCTCCAACCAAGAAGGGAGCCAAACGATGAGACAGCAGGTCCCCAGGCCCTGCTACACCTCGGGCTTGAGTCACCTGGCCTGTGCCTACAGCAGGTGGGACCAAGTCCCAGGCTACAGAGGGATCTGCCCACTTCCCCGCTGGCAAACACCCCCTTCCTCCAGGACTGCCCTCCACCCCCCTTCTGCAGCCCAGGCCCTAGCCTCCTGGACCAGCCCCCCATCCCACCCCCGGCCCCACATCTGGAGCCTGACCCAGCCCACCTGGGATTCCCTGCAGTGAGTGAGATACGCGGACCCGGGCTCTGTGGTTGACCTGAGACTGTGAACTTCACATAGTTCACACAGAGAGATTCATTCTAGGGCACCTGGGTGGCTCAGTCCGTCAAGCGTCCGAATTCGGCTCAGGTCATGATCTCACGGTTGATGAGTTCAGGCCCCGCATCAGGCTCTCTGCTGTCAGCACAGAGCCCCCTTCCTATCCTCTGCCCCTCCCCCACCTCAAAAATAAACGTTAGAAGAAAAAAAGATTAATTCTAGAGCGAAGAGGTCCAGTCCTGCTATAGGAGAGATGATCGCACTCTGCTTTCACCGTGTCTCCAACGGGAAACGCGACGTGAGTCTTCAAGAAGGCAGCGGCGGGCAGCGCAGGGTTTTGGCTTGCCCGCTGTTTGTTTGGTACCCTCGCACCCTTTGCTGGGAGGACATCTGCTCCTGTAGTTTGGTCGCCCTTCTGTCATGACCAGATCGCAGCGGATGCTGGGGGATTGGTTTGATTAAAAACCAAACACTGAACGGGCCTCCTAACCCCCTGGGAACCAGCCTTTTCCTTCTGCCGGTTCCCACATCACAGGAAGTGAACGGGGACTCAGGTGAGCGCTGAATCCACATCCCGGCCCTCCCCCCATGTCGCCCTGTGCCTGCCCCTCCCCCTGCCCTCAGCTCTCGCCTTCTGCCCCCTCCCCACCCCCTCCCCCTCCCCCAATCCGCCCTCTGTTCCTCGCCCCCAGGTTCTGCCCCTGCTCCTTCCCCCATTCCTTCCCCTCCCTCCTCTGCCCCTTCCTGCCGATGGCTCTCTGCCCCCCAGTTTCTCCCCTGCCTGTGCATCTTTCACCCCGCCCTCTGCCCCCGTTCAGTGGTCAGAGGGTCCCCCTCACGTGTCATCCGATGGAAGCCCCACGGAGGAGATGCCTAGAAACACCTGCCGGGGTGGAGGAGCGGCCTCACAGGTGGCAGGACACTCGTGAGGGTGGGCTCTCGGGGGCTGAGCGATCAGCCTCCAGGCACCCACGCCCCACCCCCCCCCCAGCCCAAAGGCACCTGCCAGCCTCTGGGAGGAGCCCGAGGGCAGGCCGGGCCCTGGCGTGGGGAACCACAGGAGGCTGCCTGCTGCAGCACGTCCGGTGACCCCCTCTCTAGTCAGGATGGGGAGTCCCGGAGCTGCAAACGTAGTCAGCCCCGCGCCGGCACGGTCCACACCAGGATGGCAGCGAAGGCCCTCGGCCCAGAAACACACCCCAAATCTGCGCCACTCTGGGTGGGGGAGAACCCACTGCTTTGTCTCCACCGGCACCGCCTGCCTCTGGGGGCCACAGACCGAGACCCTTGCAGCTGTCCCCTGAAGGGGACGTCCCAGGGGCCGGTGGCAAGGGGCCGGCACACCCACGTGCCCAGTGGACAGGTGTCTCCACCAGCTTTACCTCCCTCGTGGAACAGACCTTTGCAGAGCTCCCTTACCTCCCCAAGGGCAGGGGCGGGGCTGTCTGGCCACTGTGACAAGGTGACAAATGTCATTCTAGCGGGAACGTCTTCCCTGCAGGCTGTGAGGTCCCGGCGCATGTCTGTTCCTCCACATGCTCTGTCCTCAGACCTTTAACCCTTGAGGAGACGTCCACCCCCACCCCCACCCCACCCCCCCCCGGGACCTCACAGCTCTGCCCTGGCGTCCAGAACAAGCTGGCCAACACCCACCCCGCGACTTGCTGCCATGGCCAACGCCCCTCCCTGGTGCCCCCCACCTTAGAAACCGGAAGAGTCAGGCACCTGCTTCCACAAGGTCACAAGAGCACGTGGGACTGACTGTTGGCCCGGGAGAGGGAAGCAGATGTCTGATGTTTTCTTGGGGAGACTTGTCTTTTTCCCTATAAAAGGGACATACTCAGCTGGCATCCTTTTCCCCTCTTCTTTCTTCTTCTAGTCTTGGATGTACATGTGATGCTTAAGAGCCAGCAGCCACTTTAGCACCACAAGGCTAAAAGCTGCTGTTATTTTTATAAAAAATGTAGGTATGCATTTTATGTCTTCTCCTCCCTCCCATTTTTTTATTCATTTTTATTGTATTTTACAATTGTATTATTGCATCTTATTAACGTGTGGGTTACGGTCTTTCTAAGGTTCCCAGACCCAATTCCAGCGTGGGAGGAGGGGTCCCCACACTGAACACTAGACGATCCCCGGATACCAGAGTGCCCAGGATTCTCCGTCCTGACACCGTCCACCCAGGGACAGCGACAGGGGCCACGGGTTAGGGGTTCAGCCCCACACGATCACCCCGCCCCCCCGTGCTCCCAACCACAGGCCACAGAGAGGAGGGTCCTCCTCCACGGGCTCTTCCAGTTGGTTAGAGCGGCTCCCAGAAGTCAGGGAAACGTGCACGTTTACCACCTTTTGGATGGATACGACCATGTGCACACGCAGGGTGGAGGGGCCGCCTGAGAGCCACCGGGAGAGCAGCCAACCCCCCGTCATCTCCGACTCCCAGCAGCCAGAACTGAGACGACAGGAGTGTTTGTCACCCTGTCCGTGGGGTTTGTGACGGCAGCATCGGTGGGAGGCCACCGGAGGCTCTAAGACGCGCTGCCCTGAGCGGTTTGACCCGCATTTCTTCCCCACCTGCTCGCCGTGCTCGGGACGGTCTTGGGCGACGCCTGTCGTGATGTAATTATTGTTAAATAGAAAATCGCAGGCCCCAAATGGCGTCACTTAGGTCAAGTCTGCCACCTGGAGTCTGAGCCCTGACCTGGGTGCACTTTCCAGCCTGTCCCGGAAACGAAACAAGGCCTGGTCGGCGCCAGTGAGGGCCTCTGCGCCCGGGCCTCGCCACCCACCTCAGACCCCTGCCCTGCCCCTACCTAAGGGAAAGCGGCCTTGCCCGCCGCCATCTTTTCTTTTCTTTTGCCGTTAACTCCTTGCCCACCCTCTCCTTCTTGGAAAAAAAACCTCCATTTTGTGCCGCTCGGAGCTCCCCGCTGCCCGATCCTTGAATCGCTTAATAAAGCCCATCCGATCTTCAAATTTACTCGGTTGGATTTTGTTCCTTAACGTTATCGATACTCTCACAAGCGTCCCAAGAGTTGGGTGAGTGATGTAGCCCGCCCAACAGTGACTCCGCTAACCCAAGGGCCCCGGCCCCTCGCAGCCGCCTGATTTCTAATCTCTAGCTGCTCAGCCCGCGGTCGCCATGGACACCAGCTGGCCATTTCGGACTGGATCTCCCAGCTCTGGCCAGCAGCACGCCGCCACCTGCCCCGCTCCCTGCCGACAACACAGGGACAGCCCACAGGAGCTGGCCGTGTCTCAGAAGCTGGCTCAGATTTGGGGCATGTGCAAACCCTCTGTGTCACAGTAAACTCCCTCGACCTTTTCGAGGCAAAGGGGACCTGCTTTCAGTCCACTCAGCCCACCGTGTCCCCCGGGCGCCTCCCCTCCTTAGAGGTGGCTGGAACATTCTATGGACAAAGGCTGAGAGGCCTGTCCAGGTTCAATGCCAAGAGCTCAGGGCTGACTGCAGCCGTCAGCCCTGGGCAGAGGGAGCGGACGGTGAGGGGCAGACCCCTCAATCCCGCGGCATCTGTCCTTTAGGGGACAGAGCAGCCCCGGGCAGCCTCTAGTTAACGCCTCGGGCAAGCTGACAGCAGCCTGCCGTCCAGAAGGCTTCCCGCCTCAGTCACGCACACCGGGGATGCTCTGGAATGTCGCCTTGCCCTGTGGAGTGGCCCTCAGAGCCCCGCCGTCCCTCCCCGCCCCCACCCGTCTGCCTTCCCAGGGAAGGGGCTGCTGAGCCCTTCAGAGTCTGGCTCTCCTGGGGACTTCCTCTCTCACTAATCACCTCCCTGTGTTCTTGTGCTCAATTCTCCAGCTCCTCAGTCTCCACGAGAACCCTTCCAGAAGGCAGTGAGGAGGAGACACAAAGGATTCAAAGTAAACAAAATCCCTCAATTACCTCCTGCGTTTGTGCTTAACATTTGACAATAGCCTCGATTCCCCCCCCCCCCCGTGAGCCAACCACCTGGGAGCCTCAACTCCACCCACCAGGCCCGAGGTCTCACCTCCCCCCCATGACCACCGCCCGGGGGTGCGGCGCGTGCGCACGTGTCCCTCACGCCCACCCGTGTCTGTGTGTGTGCACAGCTGCGTGCGTGCTCTTCGGAGCCCATTCGACTCCTGCGTCCCCGCCCCTTAGAGGGAAGGAGCCTGAGCCAACAGCCAAGCGCGCAGGAAGGTTCTCCCAGCCGAACTTGACTGCAAGCACAGACACAGGCCCCTTTGTCTTCTCTTTCTCTGGCCCCCAGAGGCGGTGTGTGGAGAGCTGTAGAAGCCTGACCTTTCTGATTATACAACCCCACCCCTGCCCCCCACCGACTGCAGCAGACAAAGGAGGTTCTCATGTGCCTGGTGGGGGTGGGGGGGTCCTGGTGGCTGGGGTGGGGGTGGAGGGTCCTGGTGCCTGGGGGAGGGGGGGTCCTGGTGCCTGGGGGGACCAGGTGGGGGGGCACTGGTGCCTGGGGGTGGGGGAGTGGGGGTGGGTCCCGGTGCCTGGGGGGGTAGGCAAGGAGGGGCACTCCATACCTCCTGAACACCTAGCCGCCCTGCCCATCCCGAGGCACAGCTGAATGTCTTTCCAGGGCACCTGCCAGCCACGCCTGGTCAGCCCGTGTACCTGGTGGGCCTCTGGCAGGCCCCGGGACTAGTGACGCCTCCCAGGGGTGAGTCAGGGCCAGGAGCTGCACAGCTCAGTGTCGTATAAGGAGGAACAATTCGGGGCCAACACACGTCTGTCCAGGGCTGAGCCGGTACACCGATGAGGAAGTGGTTACAATTTACTCAGATGTTCCTGAAGGCTGACAGCTGGACTTCTGCCCAAAGGCCCGAGTTCTTGGCGACGATGAGAAGCGGGCACCGAGCACAGGATAAACGGTCCCTTTTTCCACCTGGACCCCGGGCTCCGGTCCCGTGCGGCCTTCGTCTCTGGACTCGTCGGAGTCCCTGGGAAGGGACTCCCGGGGACAAGCGTCTCTCCCAGCCCGCAGGAGAACCCCGTGCCGCGTGGTGCTGAGGCGCCGGGCACTTGGGGCGCGGGGACACCCGGAAAATGGGAGAGCAACACCACCAGCAGGTGTGCGCGAGGGTGTGGAAAGGCGTCTGCCCTGCCCCTCCCCCCACGCTCTGCGTCCTCAGCTCAAGCAGGATCCTCTGCAAACACCTGCTTCTGTGTCCCCAAAGGCACCTTCTGCAGCTGGGTGTCCGCTTTATGAAGCGTAAACCCTTTTATACCCCTAAATGCATTTTATTTTTATTTTGTAAGGTTCATGATTTTTTTAGAAATCTCTACACCCGATGTGGGTCTCAAACCCATGACTCCAAGATTAAGAGTCACACGCTCCTCTGGCTGAGCCGGCCAGGCGCCCCTGCCTAAACGCATTTTAAAATGCTGCAAATAGAGGGGTGCTTGGGTGGCTCGTTCAGTGGAGCGTCCGACTTTGGCTCGGGTCATGATCTCGTGGTCTGTGGGTTCGAGCCCCGCGTCGGGCTGTGTGCCGACAGCTCAGAGCCTGGAACCTGCTTCGGATTCTGTGTCCCCCTCTGTCTCTGCCCCTCCCCGACTTGCACTCTATCTTCCTCTCTCCCTCTGAAAACTCAACGTTAAAAAATGTTTTAATTTCCTACAAACAAAATCCTCTATATGGACTCATTTGCGTCTGGCTTCTTCCATCCGGTGTTAGGATTTTGAGGTTCATCCGTGTTACTTGAACTTGACTAGTTTGTCCCTCTTTCATTGCCGAGCGATATTTCATTTTATTTACACTTGGTGCTGTCTCTCCAGGTCC
Organism: Panthera onca; assembly: GCF_046562875.1. Taxonomy (NCBI): domain Eukaryota; kingdom Metazoa; phylum Chordata; class Mammalia; order Carnivora; family Felidae; genus Panthera; species Panthera onca. The sequence goes on along the minus strand of NC_138354.1, from coordinate 39,603,952 downwards.
GAGCCGACGAACATTTGGGGGGCGGTGTCAGCGCTGCTGTGGACAAGTTGGACAATCGTGCACGAATCTTAGTGTACGTAGAAGTTTCCAGTCCCTTCGGTCACCATCTAGCGGCGGCATGGAGGACGCACGCGGGAGGCATGTATCCGAGTTCATGAGGGACAAGACGGCTTTCCCGAGTGGCCGCGCCGGCCTGCATTCCCGCCCGCAGCGCGGGAGCTCGTGTCTTGGTGTGTCAGGTGAGGAGGGGGTCCGGTGACTCGCGGACACCTCATTCCCGGGGCTCCAGCGGCCCTGCCTGGGCTCACCCGCAGGCGCACAGAGACCACAGACGAGTGCAAACCGGTGTGAGGCTGGTCCCTGGTTCTATAGGCGCTGGATTTCTCCGAGGCCTTCATTTTCTCGTTGGAGGTTTCAAATGTCCCTGCTGCTGTGACATAAAGGTCCTCGGACAAAGAGACAGAGACGAGAAACATATCAGGGGCGCCTGGGGGCTCAGTCGGTTAAGCGTCCTACTCTTGATGTCGGCTCAGGTCATGAGCTCAGGGTTTGTGGTTTCAAGCCCTGCGTGGTCCCACTCTGCCCTGGCAGTGTGGAGCCTACTTGGGATTCTCTCTCTGTCGCTCTCTGCCCCTCCTCCGCTCATGCTCGCTCTCTCACTCCCTCAAAATAAATAAATAACCTTAAAAAAGTTTTTTTTAACGTCGATTCATTTCCGAGAGGCGGAGCCGGAGCGGGGGAGGGGCAGAGAGAGAGGGAGACACAGAATCCCCAGTAGGTTCTAGGCCCTGAGCGGTCAGCACAGAGCCTGATGCGGGGCTCGAACTCACAAATTCTGAGATCAAGGCCTGAGGCAAGTCGGACACTCAACCCAACGAGCCACCCAGGCTCCACACTGAGCCTGCCTGGGGATTGTCTCTCTCTCCCCCTCTCTCTGCCCCCTCCCCCACTTGTGCACATGCGCGCGCGCTCTCTCTCTCTCTCTCTCTCTCTCTCTCGAACTTAGATATTCTTAAAAAGAAAAAATGATACAAAATAAACCGGCTTCAGTCGTAAATTTTATGTGTATTTTACCACACTAAAAATACCTGCCAACCTCTTACAGCATGTGAACTGATGTGGACAACATCGCAGAACGCCTCCTCCGCTGGAAAGCCCCAGAGACCCGGGGGACTGGGGGCAGAGAGCGGGAGCGCAGAGAAAATGCTCCTTGCCCAAAGGCGTGGCGGGGTCCGGGCACAGGCCTCCAGGGAGATGGACCCCACTCTCGACCCCCATCCGACTCCCGTGGGGTGAGAGGGAGACCCGAGGGCTACAGGGCACACCCAAGCAACTTGTCCGTGGTCCTCAACCTTGGCCTTCTGCAGTTTGGGGCCAGAGAGGTCTTTGTTCGTGTGTGGATGGGAGGGCCGTGCTGCATTGTAGGATATTTAGCGAGTTCCCTGGCCTCCATCCCCTCGATGTCCGAAACGCTCACCCACTCGTGACAACCCCGTGTCTCCCCACTCGCCAAAGGTCGCCTGAGGGCACCGCCAACCCCACTCGGGAACCACTGCTCTAAACCAAGGGGGTTGGTCCTACCCTGGAAAACCTGTGACCCCGTCAACAGCGCTGACAGAGAAATCCCTCCGGCCAGCTGGTTGTCTTGGGTGGGTCTCCGCAGGCTTTTGATGGACACGAGGCCCTGGAAACGCCGAGCGAGGCCCCTCGCTGAGGACTCTGACCTCCGGCCGGTGGGGACAGGCCGGCTGGGGGGTTTCTGGCTTCCTCGTTTGTGGACGCAGGCTCCGGGCTCTGTCTAGGCCGGGGCTTATGTTGGCCGACACGGACTCCTGCTCCACCGCGGGTAAGGCCCGCACTACCCTTCCCCTCCCTGGGTCCCGGCTTGCTCATCTGTAAAATGGGGCAGCCGCCGCTTACTCTCAGCAGGACCAAACGATGAAGGAAGTCGGGCCTCCTGCTCCCGCCCACCCCGCCCTGCAGTCCCTGCACTCAGCCAGACCTGCTCCTGGCCCTCCCTCCCTCCTTCCAGGAAGCCGGAAGGACAGCCAAACCCACAGAGGAGTTCGCAGCCTCTGGCTCGGCTCGACCCTGTGGAACCAACAGCCCTTTGTCTCCTCCTGGGGACCTTTCCAGAGAGGACTTAGCCCTCTGTCGGCCCCAAGGCCACCTCCGCCCCCTCCCCTGGCGTCACAACAGCCCTACGGGGAGTCTCTCGGGGCCTCTCCAGGCTGCCCCTCACCCCTGCAACCTCCCTCAGCGGGGAGCGCCGGGGCCCTGCGGTGGGGAGGGGGCGTGGAGGGGACGTGTCAGATGGGGCTGGTTGGCTGTGCACGGGGCGCAGGCTGGGAGAACTGGGTCAGGGAAGGGGCAGAGGCTGGCTGGGGGAGATGGGAGCCAGGGCCGGGTATCCCCCCTCCTCGGTGGGGGGAGGGGGGGAGGGGGTGGCGGCAAAGGGCAGAAGCGGCCGCGAGGGGCTGCTCAGGACTTGTCCCGGGATTGAGTTCGGCCTTGGCCACTAACTCCCTGAGTGACCTCGCGCAAAACAGGTCCAAGCCTGTGTCTTCAGCTGTAAAATAAGAATAAAGCAGAGATTCGATGTCATGAGGCCTGGCCCGCGGGAAGGCTCCAACAGCAGGTGTTCGTAGGAGACCTCGGATGGGGCAGCGGGAGCGGAACTGTTTTGTTTTTTCTTTTTTAAGTAAGCTTCATGCCCAACGCGGGGCTTGAACTCACGACCCTGAAATCCAGACCTGAGCTGAGGTGGGTGGGTGGGTGGGCATCTCTCGCCACCCCTCGTTGGCTCTCCCCACGGCCCGCGGGCCCGGCCTGGGCTGCGGGGCGCACCTGTCTGGGGGCTGCGGCCAGGAACTCGAAACCTGAGTGGCCTGTGCTCTTCCCAGGAAGCCCCGCTATGGAGTCACTTTTATTTTTTTTTTTAATTTTTTTTTCAACGTTTTTTATTTATTTTTGGGACAGAGAGAGACATAGCATGAATGGGGGAGGGGCAGAGAGAGAGGGAGACACAGAATTGGAAACAGGCTCCAGGCTCCGAGCCATCAGCCCAGAGCCTGACGCGGGGCTCGAACTCACGGACCGCGAGATCGTGACCTGGCTGAAGTCGGATGCTTAACCGACTGCGCCACCCAGGCGCCCCTGGAGTCACTTTTAGAGACTGTACCGCAAGCCCTGGGGAAGACAGTGGGGTCATTGCTGACAGGTCAGCGAGGCTCTGGGCTCAAGGCTCAAGGCCACAGGACTACGGGAACAGAGCCCCACGGTCCCCCCGGGAGCCACTTAGGGAACAGACCCAGGGCAGTCGCCTCCAAGGCCCGGAGACTGCACACCTTCCCTGCACGCGCTCCAGTAAACGCCGGATGCGCGTTCGGTCCGTGTCTGGAGGCTCCTTGTCTTTTCCTTCCGCGCTTCAACATTCTCTGGTGTTCCCCCGCCCCGACGAACGCGAAATAAAGGCTACGAGCAGGTTGCTGCTGCCGCCGTTTCGCCGGCGGAGGCAGCCCTGCACGTCCGTCCGCTCGGCCTAAGTGTCTGAGAACTCTGTCTGCGGGGCACGTCTACACCCCACGCGGAGAGTTGCCGGCTTCTTGCGAGAGCCTGTCCAGAGGCGGAGGCTTCGGGACCCCTTGCGGTGGACGCATATGGGCAGCGCCTGGGTCTGAGGGGGCGAGCTGGGGGCCCAGACCAGGCCGAGCGGGTACAGGAGGCGCTGGGGGCTGGTGGGACCCGGCTCGGCTCGGCCTTGGGAGGCGGGGCCGGAGGGGAAGGGGGGCACGAATGACCCGCCTGGAGGCTGACCCGGAGCGGGGAAGAGAGGGGCCCCCGGGAAATGGAGTCTCTTCCAAGCGCTGCATCCCTTGGGTGCCCAGCGTACGAGAAAAGGCAGGGCCCCTCGATGAAAACTTCTAAGGGGCGCCTGGTGGCTCACTCGGTCGAGGGTCTGACTTGATTTCGGCTCGGGTCATGCTCCCAGGGTGGTGTGGGATCGAGCCCCGCGTTGGGCTCTGTGCTAAGCATGGAGACTGCTTGGGATTCTCCCTCTCTCCCTCTCCCTCTGCCCCTCACCCCTGCTCACGCTCTGTCTAAAAAAAAAAAAAAAAAACAAATGTGTTAACAATTTCAGGATCCGCCCGTCAGAGCTCCCCGCCAGGCAGAGGCCCTTCTGTGTGGCCCTACAGGTGGCAAGCCCGTGACACGGTTCTGGTGCTGTCTTCTCGTGGAGTCCCTGAAGCCTGGAGGGAAAGGCTCCCCTCAGGCGCCCTTACCCAACCTCCAGGACCCCTCCCGCCTGACCTCTCCTCCCCAGAGCCTCCCTGAAACCACGCTGTCGTTCCCAGACTTCTCGAAGCTCCTCTCCGGTCCTGCCTGCAGCACCCGAAGCGTCTCGGGTTAGGGTTGCCACATCCAGCAAAAGACACCCAGTTACATTTTTTTATCTTTTTCTTTAATGTTTATTTATTTTTGAGAGAGAGGGAGAGGGCGAGCAGGGAAGGGGCAGAGAGAGAGGGAGACAGAGGGTCTGAAGCAGGCTCTCCTCTGATAGCACAGAGCCCGATGTGGGGCTCGAACTCACAAACGTTGAGATCGTGAGCTGAGCTGAAGTCAGATGCTTAGCCGACTGAGCCACCCAGGCGCCCCTAAACTTTTAAATGTATATTTTTGAGAGAGACTGTGAGTGGGGGAAGGGCGGGGGTGGGGGGGACACAGGATCCAAAGCAGGCTCTGCACTGACAGCAGAGAGCCTGACATGGGGCTCGAACTTAAGAACCGTGAGATCATGACCTGAGCCAAAGTTGGATGCTCAAACTGAGCCACCAGGTGGCCCCACCCAGTTAAATTTGAATTTGAGATGAACAATGAAAAAATTTTTTAGTATAAGTATACCCTGTGCAGTGTTTGGGATATACTTATACTTAAAAAAACAAAACAATATTTAGGACATAGTTATACGCTTATTTAAAAAAATTTTTTTTTTTAATCTTTATTTTTGAGAGAGACAGAGAGAGCATGAGCAGGGGAGGGGGAGAAAGAGGGAGACACAGAATTGGAATCAGGCTCCAGGCTCCAAGCTGTTAGCATAGAGCCCGACATGGGGCTCAAACTCACCAACTGTGAGATCGTGACCTGAGTCAAAGTTGGGTGCTTAACCGACTGAGCCGCCCAGGTGCCCCTGGGACGTACTTATACTTTTAAAAACTCAATGTTTGATATATACTTTGGTAAAAAGTTATTTGTTGTTTATCTGAAATTCAGATTTAACTGAGTGGCCTGCATTTTATCTGGGAGCCCGCCCTGAGATGTGTCCCGGGATTCGAGAGCAGGAGTCAGCTGAGGTAAGGAACAGTCTAGAGCTTGGCCGGACGACCATCGGGCCATCCCTCTCGCCTCTTTTCTGCTGTTCACCGGTCTCCCTCTCCCACCCGAGAGGTTCCGACCCTCAGGGGACACGGCCGCCACATGCTCCCAGTCCTACTCATGACGACACCAGCCGCCTGCAGAGCCCGACTGGCGCATCTCTGGCCCTGAGAACGAGTGGCCCAGCTGGGGCCAGGGTGCACCTCTGGTCCATTGGGATTAGGTGAGGGGGGACAGGTCAGAGGGTCCCAGTGGGGCTGCCTCGGCCTCAGTCCAGGTAGACTGGAGGAGGGGGCCCAGAGAGGGGTAGTAGTGAGCTGGGCAGACCTTGGAGAAGCTGCGGCCCCAGGAGGAGCTTCCCTCAACACTTAAAGGGTCTTTTTCCACCAGGAGAGCAGAAGGTCATGGCCTAGAACATGCTGGGCCCTAAGTGGGCCTGCTGGGACCCACGGGAAGAGACTCAGAGGCGGCTGTGGGTCTCAGCCCCACATGAGCGGCCCCTGGGGCCCGAGCCTCTGGACACTGAAGGGGAGGGTATATCCCAAAGAGGCCTCTGCATCTTTTCGGAGGGAGCAGGCCTGAGCTGGGGTCTGAGGACAGGTGAACAGAGCACCTGTCCCGGGGACGGAAGTGCACGTGGGCAATCAGGCGAAGCCCCAGCAGCTGGAGGTTTGTTACACGGGGAAAGAACCGGCCCCTCCCGAGGGATGAAGCCGACTGCCCGTCCAACGCGGAAAGTGGGTAGACGGCGGGAAGGACTTCCTAGGCGAGGGGCCTTTGGAGCCGGGAGGGAGGGGTGCGCGGAGGCCGGGTGTGGGGAGAGGGCCAGGGAGCCAGCCTCCCTCCGGCCTCCAGCCGAGGCAGCCCGTGGTAAGGAGGAGCCGTCGAGGCCGCACGGGGTGGAGCCACCTGCCAGCCCACGCGGGGTCTGCTGCCTCGCGGAACCCGCCTCGAGTGGGGACCGGTCCAGGGGTCCCCCACCTTGAGCAGGCAGCCGACAACCCCGCCCAGGGGGAGACCCGCTCAGGGAGGCCGCCTGCTGGGTTCTGAGAGGGGCCTGGGTCCCCTGCGGCGGAGACCCGGTGACCCCAATGCTGGTGGCAAAAGGCGAGGCAGGAGCAACCCGGAGTGCACGTTAAATAAAGGTTCTCACACACACACACACACGAACCCGCTTAGGCCTTGTCACTAAGGGGAGGGGGCCTGGGGCGCGCGCAGCTCCCACGCCCCAGCTCTGGCCCCTCTGCGGTGTCTGTGCGAGGACCGGAGGACCGCACCGTGGTGACCCCGAGGTCCTGAGAACAGGTGCGGCATCGCCACAGCGCGGGTGTGCCGGCTGCCCAGGGCACGCACGGTGTTCGCCACGAGAACCACGCAGGACTTCCGGCCAACTGCTCATGAATAAGGACCATCTGGGCCACGGACCGGGCTTTGCAATCAGTGGGCACACCTGCCCCTGAGCCGGCCCCTGCCCCCCCCCCCCCCCCCCGCCCCTGCCCCCTCCTGCTCCCTCGCTTCCCGAATCTAGTCACAAGGCGGTGACCGCCGTGGACCTGGGCGCTGCGTCTTCAAGCCAACACGGTCCCGTTTCTGACCGTCCTGGTTGCCATACCGGGAGCCCTGGGAGGTAAGGCGCCCCCTTGAAGCAGCCAGCCCCAAGAAAGGCCTCCGAGAAAGGGGTCAAGAGTCTCCTGCTGAAAACCGATTTCCCTTTTAGAAATCCACCGGCAAGCAATTAACTATGCAACGGGACCGCCCCTGGGCGGCATGGAGCAGGGGCCGGGGTGGGAAGGGAAGGCCCCCCGCCCCCACCGTGGCTTTTCCACGCAGCCGGAAGAGCGTCCTGCAAAGTCACCCCCGATGCTCGTCAAAATGTGCGCGTACCGTCAATGTGAGGGGTTCGTCAATACCCGTGCTCTCGCTGCCGACAGATTAAATGGCAAGACTGGAAACAGCCACAATTTTCAAGCGGTGAGGGGTGTCAGTTTCAAGATATCTGGACAACGGTGATCGATATAGCAAGGTCACGGGGAACACTGTCTTCAGCTGTCTCTGGCCCTGGCCCTTGCCCGTGCTGGTCCCTCAGCCTGGACCGCCTGCTCCCCTTGTCTCTACAGGGCCGGGCCTCACTCAGCCTCTGGGCTCAGATGTTGTCTCCTTCGGGAAGGCTTCCCGGAACCAGCACACCCCCATCGCTCAGCCTCTAGGCAGGTGCCTATGCACGAGGTTCTGCATGTGTCCCCACAAGCGCAGATGCCGCAACCACTGCCACCACCTGTTTCTGCCTCTGTCCCCCCACAGGGGACCCTTCAGCTGGAGACACCGAGTCTCTCCTCTCTTTTAAAAAAAAAAAAAATGTTTATTTATTTTTGAGTGAGAGAGAGAGAGAGTAAGTGGGGGAGGGGAAGAGAGGGAGACACAGAATCTGAAGCAGCTCCGGGCTCTGAACTATCAGCACAGAGCCCGATGAGGGACTTGAACTCACGAACCGTGAGATCATGACCTGAGCTGAAGTCTGTCGCTCAACTGACTGAGCCACCCAGGCGCCCCTCTCCTTCTCTTACCCCTGAGTGGCCGGGGGAGCCCAGCATGGATGAGGCCTTGGCCAATGTGTGCCGAATGAGTGAATGACTGACTTCCCTGAGGCCATCGGAGGCCAGCTGGATGGCCCTCGGGTAGGGACGGGGTGGGGGGCGTCCTTGGAGCCCAGACTCCTCCGAGACTGAGGATCTTTGAAGTCCAAGGGCTGCACAGGTAGGGCCTTCGTTCTCGGCAGAATCACCAGGGCCTGGGATGTCAGAACCACCTCTGTCCTCACCTCGCACCCCCGGCCCGGAGGCCTCATCCCCCCACCAGCTCGGAAAGCTTTGGTCACACCCCGGGACCCAAGGACCACACCTGGAGGCACCATTCTTGCAGAAGCTTTATTTATTCGTGGATTGAAATTTGGGGTCCAGACTCAGCTACCTCAGTGCCGTCAGCCCAGCACGAGCCACATTGACCCAGGTTGACCCAAGCCCCACCCCTGGGACCCAGGAACACTCATTTCTCTGGTAAGGTACTGTTTTGCCGGATCGTGTCCCAGAACTCTAGAGGATAATCCCACACAAAGCAGAGGCCCGTGATGCCTAAAAGCTTGCACTGGCCACAGATTCCTGTGAGCACTTTCTTGAACTGGTCGGGGTAGACGAAAAAGTAGTTGCCATCGTCCTTCCCGAATGTGGCATAGCGCCCTATATCTGTGTATAGGTTCAGGGACCGGAAATATATTTTGTAGGTGCCAGTTATCCCTACGATGCGCTCTCCCGGATAGAGGATGAATTCCTGTGGAATTCCGGATGACGGACAACCAGACACGGTGGTCCAGGAGGGTCCATATCGCACCTGGATGCTGGGAGACAGGGAAGCGTTGGAGGGCCAGACCTAGGCTGAATCAGCACTCCCCAGGTGCTCTATCACCTGCCAAGGACAGCAGCCCTGTCCCTACAGGTACGTGTCCCCACGCACGTGGATTTGGGCTCCTGACACAGAGGTCCCGGTCTCAGACCCCTGCCCTGATGCTTTCGGGCTCTGTGATCTTGGGCTCATCACCCGGCCTCTCTGGGCCTGTGTCCTCACCTGCAAAGTGGGAGTGGTTCGGGGGGTGGGGGGGGGGAAGTCCCTGAGACCGTTGGTAAGGGGAGCTTGGAACACAGTGCCACTCGGGCGGTGCCCCCTGCTGTCACTGCTCACAGTGGGGAGCTGTCCCCGGGCCCAGCTTGCACCTTCTGAGCCCCAGATACTGAGCAGACCAGGTCACAGGTCAGAGAAGCAGGTGACTCCCTCACTCCCCTGGGAGAGTGAGTCCCTGACCCCCCACGCCTCCTCCCCCCTGCCCTGCCCACACTCTGTCCCCTACGGTGCTGGCCGCCCTCCCCAGGACTGTACGTGCAGACCCAGCGAAGGCACAAGGGGAAGAGGTGCTAAGCCCTCTCCCCAGGGTCCCGAGGCCGTGGTGATAGGGCTCCGTGGCCCTGCTCCTACTCACCTCTTCAGTATGCCCAAGGGACCTACGGCCACCCGGATTCCGGTGATTTCATATTCATGGTCTCTGGGTGTGCTGAAGTATTGGCCTCCTCCCCTCCCGTACATCTCTAGATGGATGAAGGGACGGGGTCAGGGAGAGGAAAAACCCAGACGCTAATATGTGGCTTATCCCTGCCCCGGACCGGGTGCCGCCGTGCAGGGACACGGCAGGGTCCTGACACTAGAGTCAGTCTGCGGTCAGGGCCGGGCCCAGACCCGGGGCCTCCCGGAGCGCGCGGGCGAGGGTGGCCGCTGGGACCAGAGGGCGCACACCCGCCAGACTTACGCGTTGCCCAGCAGGTGCTCCACAGGAGGGCGAGTGTCAGCCTCAGCAGCATGGCTTCTGGAAGGTGAGTCCCAAGGCTCCTGGAGAGAAGAGAAGGACTCGGAGAGGGGCCCCGTCCGGCCCGGCCAGGCCCCGTCGTGGGGCGCAAACACAGCCTTACCTGGCGGGGAGAGTCCTGTGGCCCAGTCCCGGTCCTGCGGAGTCTTGCTCCTGGACACTCCGCCTGGCCCTATATACCCTCCCCGTCCCTGTGGGCCCCCGTCCAGAAGGAAGGAACAAGGGCCACCAGGGGGGAAGAAGGAGCTGGGCGGTGGGGGCTCTTCCTGGGGGAATCCCAGAGCCATTCTGCAGGAGCCTTCCGGACACGCTGTGTTTATTGTCTCGGCCCCGCGGCCTACACAAACAAGACGGGGCAGTGACAGGTTTTGTCTGTCGCTTCTGGGTCTCTCTCCCCAGCACGTAGACTAGAGCTGCACTTCAGACGTGGGGCGCTTTGCTGAGAGCCCTCCCCAGCTGGGCCAGAAAGGTGTCCACCCCATGGGGGAGCTGCCATCTGGAAGCCCACAGAAGCTCCCTGGGGCCCGGGGGTCCCTGCGTGGTGCACAACCCGGCTCAGGACCTTATCCAGGCCCGCGTGGAGCCTGCGGTCCCCTGGGCTTCCCCGAGCTCAGGCTGAGCTCCCTGTGACCCTCGGAGAGCTGGGCTGTGTGCCTGGTGCCAGGTGGGAGAGACCCCAGGGGCTGGCCCTCCACGGCCTGTCACCTGGCAAACAGCGCCGGTGTTGGCTTTGTGCAGGGAACGTGTGTGGCTGGGACGGGCTGGCCTCAAGGGGCCTCGGGCGGACCGGACGGCAGAGGTGACGGACTCAGGCACGGATCGGGGAGAGGGCGGTTCTCTAGGCCAGTGCCCCCGACGGCCGCTGGGGTCAGGCCGGGGTCAGGCTTAGCCGGGAGCTGACGGTACTTATCCGGGGCTGGGGTTCTGAGGCCCCTGCTGCTGCCACCGGTCCAGGCTCCCTGTGACGGGTTGGAGCTGAGGCTGTCAGGGCCTCTACCCTTCGAGAAAAACCACCGGGTCGCGGTCATCAACTCGGGAGGGGGCACTGGAGCCACACGGCGTCCAAATCTCGGCTTCCCTGCTTCCCGGCATCCCGTCCGGGGACCTCCCGTCACCCGAGTGCCACGATTGTGCCATCTGATGTCTGTGCAGGGGCCCAAAGACTCACGCGTACCGCCAGGCATACGGGGTGGTTCTGGGCCGCCTCCTTTGAAATTGCAGAATATCAGGAAAAACACGCTGGTGCCTTTGGTGACGAATCACAGACGGGACGGTGTCGTCAGCGGTGGAGTTCTACACGGGCACGAAGAAGGAATGGGGCCGCTCCCGCGGCACTGCTCCTCGGCCCCAGGAACCAGGCTCGGTAGAAAGCAGGGTGTTGGGGAAGGCCCCAGTAGGTCACAAGAAAAGGGGTGCGAAGAATGGCCTCGCGTGTGCGCTGACCCGCTCTGGAAGGGCCGCTCACCTCACTGGGATCGCTGGGATGGCGGTGCTGGAGGGTGGGGGCGGGGCCCCGTCTACCCGGCACCTCCGCAAGCACAGCAGGTGTCTGGGCCAGGGGTTCGAGGACTGAGGCCCACAGGCCCCATCCAGCACCCCCGCCCCGCCTGTTTTAGCGCGACCCATGAGCTAGAGCGCTTTCTACATTTTTAAATGCTTAGAAAAGCATTGAAACGAAGAGTAGCACGCGAAAATTCTACGGCATTCCAGTGCCGTTGCCCGCAGATAACGTTAGGAGCACACAGCCAAGGCCATTCATTTGTGTATCGTCTGGGGCTGCTGTCACCCCACAGCAGCAGAGCCGAGCAGTTGCGACAGAGACTTTGTGACCCGGAAAACCTAACACGTGCGATCTCGGGCCCTTCACCCACCAAGTCAGCCGATCCCGGGTGGGTCCCCGTTGCCCGCCCTGGAGCAGAGGCAGCCTCGTCCACAGCCATTCACAACCCGCCTTCAGAGCCCCTCTCTGCTCTGGCCTTGGCCCTTCCTTGCGGCCCTGCACCCGTCTCCCTCGGGAGGCCCCTTGGGACCCATCCTCCCAATGCTCTCGCCGCTCCCAGGGGCAGTCAGGCCCACAGACGGGGGGGGGCGGAGGGCACGGGCAGCTGAGCCCGTCCACAGGCCCCCAGAACCTGCCGGGGGGGCGGCCGGGGGCACAATAGGCCCGGGCGTCCGGCAGGCACAGCTCTGGAGGAAAGGCCTGGCGGCCACACAAAGGGGACTCTGTTCCGATCCTGCCACAGCCGCTGGGCGCTGTTGAAGGTTTTGCTGCCAGTTCACGTGCCAGGCTGGCTGGGCTTCGCTCCCAGAGGAGGCTCCGCGTGGACCGGAACTCCGGGAAGCACCACCTGGGGTGGGGGCTGGGAGAAGAGCCGGCCGCTGCCCAGACAACTGGGGTGACAGCACAGGCCCGAAAGCGCACGCGAGGTGCGAGTTCAGAGTGCATGAACGTGTGCTCGCATACGGATGCGTCCTCCCCACGCACCGGGGTTTGCACACGGCCCGCGCACACACACACACACACACACACACACACACACTCATGCACACGTCTTTCAGAAGGTCAGCCCTGCCCCCTCAGCTACCTGCCCAGCACGGCCCTGGGGAGACTGAACACACGCCCTTTGTCCCTGGGGGTGGGGGCATTTGCAAGGCAGTGACCTCAGCCTGCCAGGAGCGGGACACGGGGACTTCTTTCAGCAGGGGTGGGAGTGGGAGGTTGAGTCAGATCTCCCGGCCCTCTGGTGCGGGGCTGGGGGGCGCCGCTCTGTGCCCGCAGCCTGAGGCACAGAGGACGAGAAGGCCCCAATGCCCGCTGATGCCACACTCCGAGCTGAGCATTTTTTTCCACTCTGCCAGGAGAAGCTGAGCGGTTTTGGTGGAACGCCGGGACACCCGAGCGCACGTTTGTCTCATCTTTTATGGGATTAAAATCGCACTAGTGCGAGTGCAGAGAAAAAGACGGACCATCCCCAAGCGTCAACTCCAGGGGGGGCAGGACATCCAGGTTCCGATTCCCCGAGGCCGTCCTGGCACACGTGTGCGTGACCCGGCGTATCGGTCGGCTGCGGCTGCTGTGACAAACAGCACGTCACCTCCCTCGGGCCTCGCCTCCAAGGGCCATCGCGCTGAGGGTGAAGGCTTCCGCACATGAATGGGGACACGCACACGCAGTCCACAGCCCTGGTCGGCATCTACCTGGGGCTACCTGGGGCTGGCACCCCTCCCCCACTGCTCTCCTGACCTCCTTCCCGGGGGCCCTTCCCGCTGATGGCACCGCTGACCTTGTGGGCTCAGCACGCTGCCGGCCCCGGGGCGTCGCTGCTGCCCGAGCTTCCGACCCGCCCACGTTCTGAGCCTGCTCTCTGCTGCCTGTGTGCTACCACTCCGAGCCTCCGTCTCTTGCTCTGTGGACGGGCCCCTAACGGATGCCCCTGCATGAGGTCGTGAGGCAGAAGAGGACAGTGTGCAGGTCTCAGCAATCTGTGTTCCTGAGGACTGGGTCAGATGGCGCCCCCTGTCCCTTTCGGTATCAGGTGCCGGGGCCACATCAAACTGCTTTTTGAATCACGCGCTCGTCTCCTTCCCAAGGATGGTCAAGCCCTCCCTGTGTGGGCTGCCGAGGGCAGGAGCCCCGGGGGGCGTCTCTGGGCTGGGGGGCCACCTCCCGATAGCGAGCGGATGCCATCGACACCGCACCCACGGGAGGGCCGGGAGCTTCCCAAGACCATGGCTCTCCACCAAGGGCAGGGGGTCCGAGTGGACCCAGGCAAGCTAGAGTCTTCCAAGTATAAAGTCAGCAGACATTCTCCCCAACATTTTACTTCGCAAATATTGGAGCCTGTTACAAAGTTGAAAGAGTTTCACAGCCGACACCTGACGTACTCGCACTCGGCCAATTACCATGTTATTGTTTTTGCACCGTCGTGTCAAAGTTACAAAAGTGAACCACCTTTGGACTAACGAGGACGTGAGGAACAAAATTGGGAGGGACAACACCGGCTTCCCGAGTGTCCTAACAAATGACCACGTCTGGTGGCTCAAGACAACAGAAACGGATCCTGTCCCGGCGCCGGAGGCCGGGGTCCGGCATCCAGGCATCTGCTGGCCGCCGCGCGCAGCCCGAAGTCTCTGCAGAACGTTCCCTGCTTCTCCCAGTTGGTGGCGGGCGCCTCTTGGCTCCTAGCTGCCCCCCCGGAGCTCATCTCTCCCCCCGCCCCACGGGTGCCGTTCCCCCGTGTGTGACTTCTCTTTTTCTCTCTCCTGAGAGGACAGCTCTTAAACTGCTTTCTACCCAAGATAATCCCAAGATCTCTACCTTGATCACGTCTGCAAAGAAAGGCCCCATTCCCGATACGGTCACATCAGTTGTCCTGAGCGGACATATCCTTTTGGGGGGCCACAATCTAACCCATTACAGGGCATCAACTGGTCAGCCTGAGGCCTACCTGGGAGCCTCTCCTGAACCCCAGACCCACTGCCCCCCACGTGCAAGCGGCCAGAACCCCATCCCCAGGCCCCCTGAGACCCTGGCCCCCATCCACCCAACCCCATCTGCCTCTCTCCGGTGAGAGGCCCCTGCCGTAGAGCTGGGGCGCAACTCTCTCAGAGAATTATTCTCTTTGTAAACATCTTGCCGTTCTCTGGAGTCTGGAGGTGTCTGGGGGGAGCAGGCACATGTGTGTGTCCAGGTCCCCGCCCGGCCCCACCCTACCTATGCTTCCTCCTGCCTGCCCTTGAACCTGCCTTTCCAAACAGACTTCTGGAACAGTGTTCAATCAGAAAAACGGCTATTTCCAGAGGATGGGGTTTAGGACCTTTTTCGATTTCTCCCCTGTCCTTTGTATGGCTTTGATTTCTTTGGGAAAGACTGGACCACTCCTACAAAAACAAAATGATAACATTTTTAAAAACTGGGATTTTTTTTTTTTAACCTATAAGCTTACCAAGGCCATAGAAGTGGAAGCCCTCAGTGTCAAAAACACTGTAGGAAATAGGCCCCTCTTACTGTGTTGGAGTCTTTCTCGTGGTTTAGAAACCTTTGAAAACAGGAAGCCCGTGTGACCAAAGCACCCATGGAAAAGTTAGCCTAAGAAACGATTAGGAGGGTGCACCGAGATTTATAAAGATTTACATGGAGGTGCTGTTTTATTCTTTTTTAACCTCACGTATTTATTTCAGAGAGAGAGATAGCGGGGAAGGGGCAGAGAGAGGGAGAGAAAATCCCAGGCAGGCTCTGCCCGGACACGGCTGATGCAGGGCTCGAACTCAGCAACCATGAGGTCACGGCCGGAGCCGCAACCAAGAGTCGGACGCTTAACGGACTGAGCCACTCAAGCGCCCCAGAGCTCTTTTCACAAACAAGTCTGGTTCCGTAATCACAGAGCCACTTGGCCCGTGATGGTAAACGGCCGTCCCGGCAGCGGCGTTTGTCAGGCGGGAACCAGCAGCCCCGGGCAGCGTGTGACACATCTTCAATCTCCCGACCGACCTCGGCTCCTGCACAGGAAACCAGCCTGCTCTGTGGGCAGATGCCCTGTGTGCGAGGCTTTGCACCTGGCCTTCGGACGGGGCAGGGACAGACTTCCTGGGGACGGAGAGGAGGGGTCCGACACAGAGGCTGCTCAGGCTGGACACGGAATGGGGCGCACGGCAACGGGAGGCAGGGGGCCGGGGTCCTCCTCCCACGGAAACAAGTGTGTGCAAACTGTGTTTCAGGCACCTGAGGTCCCCTGCATTTCCGTGGGCCTGCTCGGTGAGCAAACATCCAACGAGGAAGCAGCACTCCCTCCCCTGCAGGGAGCGCCAGGCGGTGTGGACGGGGCGGCCGCAGCTCGCCAGGTGCCCCCTTGTGGCGGAGAGGGCACACGGCGGAGACAGGAGCTGAAAGACCAGAAGCCACCTGATCCGGGGATCCTACAGGAGGGGGCGGAGGGCGGGACTGCCCGGACCCAGCTGGGCCCAGAGACACGGGGCAGCTTCTCACACGTCTCTGGTGAATCTCCCCAGTCGAGGGTTCCACGGGAACCCTCAGTTCACTTCGGGAACACTGCCCACTGCATATCCTCGTGCAGGTTTCTTTCTTTCTTTAATGTTTATTTATTTACTTGGGGGGGGGGGCGGCATCCAAGGGGGAGGAGCAGAAAGGGAGAGAGAATCCCAAGCAGGCTCCATGCTGTCAGTGCAGAGCTGGACCCGCGGTTCGAACCCACGCACCATGAGATCATGACCTGAGCCAAAATCAAGAGTCAGACGCTTCACCCGGTGAGCCTGTCAGGAGCCCCGCTCTGGCTGCAGGGAGTATGGCCGGAGTTGCAAAATATGAGTCCGCAAACAAAAATGCAGTTAGGCGAAGGTCCTCATACTCGAGCGGGAATGAGGCCCGGACTCCAGAACGAAGCTTCTTTTTATTAGGATAATTGCTAAAAACTGCGTGCGTCAAGTCAGCTCCGCAAGCGTGTGAATCAATCTAATGGTTTAGCTTTTCAAGGTTGGGTTCCGAGCTCACCGGTTTCTATAACACTAGGAAGGGTCAGGTGTGAAGGAGGGTCCGGCCCTGGACAACGTTAATGGCTCTAGGCGCTCCTTACCGGCCGCAGGGCGTTCAGCTGTGTAGACATGTCCTAAGGCCTTGCGCCTTCTCCAGCCCTTCCCTTTGGAAGTCTTTTCCTTTGATGCTTCTCTCCTGCCTCTCCCACACCCTCTTACAGATTTCTGATGCATTTGACCCCCACCAGAGTCCTAGAAAGGTCCTACGACTAAGCGAAGTTCACTCTCCCAGAAGTCTGTGGGCACGAGATCGCTTTACAAGCAACGTCTATTAACAGCCTTTGGAAACAAGAGTCCGTGGAAAACGCGTGAGAAGCCACAGCTGCGGGGCACGTGGCGCGGAGGAGGCCCGTGGCCAGGGTCTCACGCCGGGGCCTCTCGGGCTGGGAGCTGGCGTCCTCGGGCCACCCGGTGCTGATGGGGAGGAGGCTGGTGGTGACAGGTGACGACGATGACAGCCGATGCCTGGCGTTGTCCTCACTGCTTCACTCACTAGCCGGGTTCGCTCCCCCGGCGGTGCGGAGGGGAGCGCAGGTGTGAAGGCACTGGGTGCCGTCCTCACCCCCGCCGCCGGGCACAGAGTGGCCGCGAGACAAACGCTGCCTCCGGCCGCCGCGCGGCTACGAGCTGGAGCACACACCGGCTGATTTGGGACCTTGGGTTTGCTGCCCTCACCCCTGGCGCTCCTGATTGTCCTTCGTCGCTTTCCAGGACGAAGACACGTGACTTCCACGCCCCATTTCCACTGCCTTCCACCTCTTAAGTCTTTCTCGCGTCCCTTCTGTCGCACAATCTCCTCACGTGGCCTCACTGCACTCTCTCTCCTGACCCCTTCCGGTTTAAGGACCTTGTGATGACACCGGTCCCACCTGGGCCATCCGGGATGACCTCCCCATGTCCCGTCCTTGGCTCATCTGCAGTGTCTTTCACCACGAAAGTGACGTCCTCAGTTTCCAGAGCCGGGGATGCAGACGAGCAGGGGCTCTGTGCTCTTGGCCACGACAGGTACGTTCCTCGGGGAGGAAGGCGGGCGACCACCGGGGAGCCTTCCTGTCCGAGAAGGACGTCGTGCTGCCCCTCCTCGCTTGTTCGCTGGGTCTAGAGTTCAAAAACCTAAATAACTCTTCCTCAGATCTCGGAGACCCCGCGGCACCTCCTGCGAGCGCCGCGCTCCAGAATCCCGGCACGGTCGCAAGCGGCGGCCCTGACGTTTGTCCTTAAAAAGCGGCGCAGGAACGGCGGTTCGGTTGGAAGCAGGTGGCCTGAGTCTGCATCTGTGGAGTCTCTTCCGTAAGCCTGAAGAAACGTCACTTGTCCACACACCATCTCAGGAGATTGAGGGCACTGGACTCTGTAGAGTGAACCGGGGACCCAGAGCTGCCCCGTGGTGACCCCGGGGCCCAGCGCGGATGGTCCCCCAGGGCTCACTCCCACCCCGGCCCGGACCCGTCCGGCATCACCTGCACCGCAGGACGGGGAGGCGGGAGGCCATGGCCAGACCTCTCGGAGCCTGTCACTGATTCCCAGAGGGGTCACGGAGTGTCTCCACCACGAAGGCGCGTGGCTGCACCGTCGTTGCTGGGCCACCACGGGCTTTAGGACCGCCCACCGAAGGACCGCAAAGCTCCTAGCGACACACTGAGAGGTGGCACGAAGGACCGTAAGGGGCGTGACGAGCAGGGTGACAGAGCGGAAGGGGCGACGTCGCAAGGGAGGTCCGGAGGAAGAGCAGGCGGCCACCAGGCAAAGGAGGGAACATTCTAGACAAAGGGAACAGCATCTGCAAGGACCCTGAGGCAGACAAGAGCTGGTCTCACGGGTGCCACTTAACAGTGTGAGTGGAGGGGTGAGGGGTGGCGGGAGACGGCCAGGTCCCTGCAGGGGTGGGGGGCCCAGCCTGGCCACGGGCCCAGGAGCAGCGGGGAGCCACAGTGAGTTTCCACCGTCTGCTTGCCTTGCCGCCTGTGGACTCGAACCCCTCCCGCTGCGATGGAGGGAGGGAGGGAGGGAGGGAGGAAAAAGAAACAGGGAGACCCATCAGAGGCCGTGGTGGCCCCGAGTGAGTCGACAGGGAGGGGAGGGGGGCCTCTCCGCCTGGTGGGAAGACTTCGGTCTGGTGCGCCCACTCTCCCTATTGGGGGAACCAGGGCCCCCTTCCAGCCTTCCTCCCGGGATGTCGGGTGAGCGAGGGGGTTTGCTTTGAGGGGAGGCCGAGCCGTGTCCCTGCGGCTTCTCCGCTCCAGCAGGACTCTGCCTCCGCTGCCCTCGGCGGGAACCCCCTCGTTTGGGCAAACGTCATCGGGCTGCTTCCCTCCCTGCCTCGGTTTCCCTGCTCCTCACTGGGGCCTCCCGGCGTCACCTCCCAAGTAAACTTCCCGCACCCCAGTCCTGGTCCCGGGTCGGCCTTTCGGGGACAGAGGGAGGACTGGAGGCGTCTGGCGTCTGGGTGGAGGGTCGCACCGGCATGAGCACCGGGGGGCTCGGGATGCTCCCCCCGCTGCACCCCGCTCCGGTCTTCCTGGCCCCCAGCGATCCGGGGGTGACTAACGTCCTCCCATAAACTATCTTTCCGATTGAACCAACCAGAGAGGGCTCCGTGGTTCGTCACCCAAACCCGAGTGGCGCAGACAGCTGGAGCGAGATTTAGGAGTGAAGGACTGGATCCCGGGGGGACCGTGAGGGTGTCCGGGGAGCCACCCGGGGCCACAGAATGCTCTGCGAGGCATCGGTTCCAACACGCTAAGGAGTTTATTAGAAAAGGGACGAGGTGGGGGACGGGGCCTGGCTCAGCAGATGGCCCCAGCTCTCAGGACTCCGCTGGGCTCAGGCCGGCTGCGGGAGCCCGGCCCAGAGCACAGCGAGGGGCAGGAGCAGCCGAGAGGGGACTGGCCTGGGGGCGCCGCGGGCCATCAGCGTCCGGATCCAGTTGAAGTGCCTACTGACGTTGGTGTAGACCCCGGGCCGGTTGGGGCTACCGCAGCCCGATCCCCAGCTCACGATGCCAACCTGAATCCACACATCTCTCTTTTCGCAGGCCAAGGGGCCACCCGAGTCACCCTGGGGAGCGGCGCGGGTGAGCCAGGCTTGGCGGGGAGTGGGGGGGGGGCTCCCGAGGGCCAGTGGAGACGGGAGGGACAGCAGGAGGGGCTTGGAGCCGGGCAGACCGGGTGCACTTCCTCCCCCCCACCCCGGAAGTCAACAAGCCTCAGTTTCTGCCTCTGCGAAGTGGGGCACTGGTCTCTACCCTCTGGGGTTGACACACGGACCAAATGAGGCGCGGGCCGCCCTCGGGCTTGGGGCTGGGGTGGAGAGGGACACTCACGAAGCAGGAATCCTTGCCTCCTTGGGAATCGCCGGCGCACACCACGTCCCCCCAGATGTCGTAGCGGACCAGGGGCTGTGTGTACAGGTAGTTACACATGGTGGTGTTGATGATGCCGACCTGTACTTCCTGGAGGAGGTAGGGGGCTGGCAGCACTGCCCAGGGGTCGAGGGGACAAAGAAAGACGGCACCCTGAGCCTCTCTTCTGCATCTGCTTGGGACAGACGGCACAGGCCACGGGGGAGGGGGGAGGGACGAGGGTCCCTGGGGCCAGCAGCACCCGGCACGTCGTGGGGGACGGACCCGCTGCCGCAGCTCATCGCCGAGGCCCGGCTTCCCTGCGGGCGCGTGCGGATGGCAAGCGGCCCCCGAGCCGGTGGGGAGGGGCCGACACAGGCGAGCAGGGTTAGGGTCACTGTGCTCAGCTGCCCGTCAGGCCTTTCTTGGGGCCCCCGTGGCCCTCCTAGGGCGCAGCCTGATGGGGACCCACCCTCAGGGAAGGAAAGACTCGGCGGGGAGGGCTGCCCCTCCCACCCCCAGCAAAGCGCCAGGGAAGCGTCAGAGCCCATCGTGAACCCAAATCTGTCCGATTCCTCAGCGTGGGCCCGAGCCACCGGCTGATCCGTCCGAGGACCTCACGAGGATACCACGGTTAACGTGTAGGTGGAGCCTCCGGTCCGCCAGGCACTCTGCTGAGCCCTCAGGTAGGAACCTCTTTAAATTTCAGAACCACCCTCTGTGCTGGGAACCGTTTCGCCTTGTTCTGCAGATGAGGAGGCCCAGGCACAGGGGGAGGAGATGCCTGGCCTGGGGTCTCCCAGCCTGAAGGAGGGAGAGCTAAGCCTCCCAGCAGGCAAGGGGGGTGGCGGCCAGAGTCCCCTCCTACCTTCTAGAAGGAGGCGGGAGCCTGGGGCCGGCCCTGACTACCCGTCAGCCTCGGGCCAGGGAGTCTGGTGGCCGAGCCCCTTGGTTCACACCCACTCAGCCCTTTGGGGCAGGAGAGATCTGCAGGGGGAGCAGAGGGAGCAAGGGGACACTCTCTCCAGTCCCTTGTAGGGAAGGGACAGGACCCCAACTCTAAAGGAAGGCAGGACCGGCGCGGGTTTCTCTCTCCGCCCTGCCGATCCCCGACGTGTGACCTCGAGGACACGTTGTTCTCTCGGCCAGTGAGCCCCGGCTTCTCCACTGACTCCTTCTGGGACCTTACGGCCACTTCTGTCCGTCTCTCCCTTTCCTCATCGATAAAGCAGGTATAAAAATGGCCCCGCCTCGTTCGCAGGTAAGGCCCAGAAGAGAGACCTCACCCTGCTCGGTCCTCAGGGTCCAGAGCCCAGAACAGTGCCGGCACGCGGCGCGCCCTCGAGGAGCCTTCTCTGCCATCGCTGCTGAGGGAGGGGTGCTGCCGGAAGGGGCCAGGCCAGGGACGAGCATAGGGGGCCGCCCGGGCATAGGAGCCAGGCCCTGTGTGTGGCGCTCAGGACCCAGGGCACCTCGGGGCAGAGGTGCACGGGTGACGCTTCATGCTGGCCCAAGGACCACCCCCCACAGGTTTAGTGGGGAGTCAGAGAAAGGAGATGCTTTGACGTTGAAAAGACGGACAACGGGCTCAGGACTCCAGGCAAGGAGACAGGGTGGCAAGGCAGGTAGGTGCAGAAGGTACGGAAGAGCCAAAGCGGGGAGGCGGGATGGCTGGGGGCTGGGTGGGCACCCGTGCTGAGCGGAAAGAACGCACACATAACCACTGAGGCCTTTCTAACGCGACCTCTGCCACCCCCGACGCCCTTGCAGGCTGGGTGCGGAGCGCGGGCCTGGGCCCAGGTGGCCTCCCTCTCACTGTGGCGTCGGGCTCACAGTCTCTGGAAGGCAGAGGGAACGGGGTGTAGGGACAGGAGGTCCTGCCCTGGCACGGGGGCGGGGGGGGGGGGCAGGCACTGCTGGGCAGCCCCCAGGAGGGACCCAGCTGCACAGAGACCCAGGTGGGGGCTGCTGAAGCCGCTGTGGACGGAACAGACGGCGGAGCCCGCAGCCCCCCTGCCCCCCCCCCCCGCCCCCAGCCTCACCTTGATCTTCTCCGATGTTCCCCCAGCCCGTCACCCAGCAGTCAGTCTGGTTCTGGAACTCAGAGGAAGAGGCCGCAACACAGACGGGGTGGATGTACTTATTGTAGGTGACGGAGGAGGACAGCTTCAGCAGGGCGATGTCAGAGGATGACGCCCCCAGATACATGGGGTTCAAAATGATCTCCTCCACCTGGTATCGGTTGTGGTAGGCCTCCAGGTTCCAGACGGACGGTGAGGCAGACAGCTCGCCAAACTGCACGGACCACTCAAAGGGATCAGTGTGCCTGGCAGGGGAGGAGCGGGCGGTCAGGGGTCTTTACAGGAGGGAGGGGCCCTGAGCCCACCTGAGGTCTTCGGGCCTGGGGGCGGCAGCCTGCCTCCGCCTGAGGTGTGGTCACCTCAGCCAGGGGGCCGCCTCCCACAGCCGCCCTAAAAAGGAATGAATCGATGCTCGCGACCAGACACTTCCCGTCACCACTGTTGCCGCAGGCCAGGCTCTGTGCCCAGAGCTCACCCACCCCGGTCCGCCCCGTGGTGCACCTGCACCTGCACCGGGGGAGGTGGGATGAGGAGGGGGCGGCTGGTGCTGCCATTCGGGGAGAAGACAGAAAAGAACACGACACAAAAGGGCACGGGAATGCTGTAAAGAACGTTCTGGAAAAGACGGAACAGGGTTTTCTCACGTGGCTGCAGCGGGGCCCGGGGCTCGGGAGCATAAGAGAGCTGAATCCGCACGCGTCGGGCCCGGACGACGCGGCCCCCCAACCCCGGTTCGCAGGGCCGCCCGCCCCCCGACTCACTTTCCAAAGCAGTGCGCGGCCGACAGCACCCAGCGGCGGTTGAGCAGGCTGGCGCCGCAGTGGTGGGCGCCCCACAAGCGCAGGCTGCCCTGCCACGGCCAGCGCCCCAGCTCCGAGTCCTTGCCGCCCACCACGCGCGTCGTCGAAACGGTTCGGCGGCCGCAGGGCCCTGGGACGGACGCACGGGCACGCGGCTGAGCCGCACGACCCCGGCCGCCCCACCGGCCCGCGCGAGCCAACGCGAGGGGCCCCTGCGAAAACGCGCGCGTCGGGGCCGCGCCGCCCAGGGACCGGGGGACCTCGCGCCCCTCCCCACGTGGCGCGCGGGCGCCGCCCCTCCCACCCCGCCCCCCCCTCCCCGGGGCCCGGCAGTTACACGTGAGCAACGACGAGTTCTCGAAACCTGGGCGGGGAGAGGACAAGATGAGGCGCCCCTTGCGCTCCGGCTCAGGTGCCCTGCGCGGGGAGGCGCGCGTCCCGGGCGCCTTACCTGGAAACGGCTGGTCCAGATCCTGAACGCCTGGGGGGCCCGGAGGGGGGATGGCGGGCGGCCAGGTGAGCTCCCCGCGGTCTGCACGCGCCCCGGCCGTCCCCCACCACCCCTGGGGCGGCCCGCAGCCCCCGCCTCAGCTCACCCTGTCCCCGGAGCCCCGCTCGCACCAACAGCTGCGCCAGCAGCAGCGCCCGGACGCGCGCGCCCATGGCCGCCTCTGCCGCCTCGCGGCGCCCCCTCTGCTTCCGCCCGCTCGGGGCGCCCCCGGGGGGGGGGGGGGGGACAGGGAACGCCCGCGACGCTCCCCCCACCCCCCCGCCCCCAGCGGGACCGGTCCGGGTCCGAGGGCTTCGAGCTGGGTACCCCAACCACACCGTGCCCCCAAACGGTTCTTGTCTGCCCGGCTCCTTGCCCCCTTTCCTCCACCCAGCGCTTCTTCGGGGAAGGGCCAAGGCCGGTCCCCACCAGCACCCCCGTGAGAGCAAGTCCTCACCGAGCGCCCGCTGGGGGCCTGGCGGTATTGGGCAGAGCCAGGAAGAGAAGATTCGTGTTTTCCCTTCTTGGAGAAGACTCGGGGAAGTGATGGGCTCGGGTCTCTTCCCCACCTGAGCCCACAGGCAGGCTAGTCCCTGCCAAGCCTGGCTGCCCCCTGGTGGCAGGCTCCCGCCCCCCCCCCTCCTCCTCCTCCCCACCTTCTTCTCTCCCCCCTTCCCCACCTCCTCCAATTTAAATCTTGGAAGTTGAAACTCCTTTCACAAACTTTCTTTCCTGCCCAGGTCCTTGGGGGAACAAAATGGCCCAAATGAGAGAGACACCCCTAGGCTATCTATCTCCCAGTGTCCCCGTGACCAGTGACTCTCCTAAGCGAGGTTCTGGGAGGCTGTGCCTTCCTGGTGCCCCCGTCTGTGTCCTAAGCACTATCAGGGGTGTGGTGGGATTCACAAAATGATGAGTTTCCCAGCACTGGCTTCTGGGGTCCCTCCAGTCAGGGGAGCCAGCCTGGACTAGGCGTCCCCCCTGTGGGAGCCCCGCTCTGGGGCCTGGCCCCACAACACGCTCAGCTGGGCCTGGGCCTGGTGAGCGCCCAAGGGATCAGGAGCAGGTGGCACAGGAGAGAGGGTTCCCCGCGGTGTCCTGGATCCAGGGCACCCTGAGAGAGACGCTGGTGACACCCGGGGTGCTGGGTGACATGAAACCTCCTCCAGAGGGTGAAGCTGGCCTGTCGGCACGCCTCCTTGACTTCACACACGGGGGTGTCTCCCGCAAGTCAGCTGCAGAGTGGGGGCTGCGGGCACGGGCTCCAGCAGACGGGCTCAGGGACAGAACGGGACCGGGTCCCTGGCACGGGGGCGGAGTTCCCTAAACGGTTCCCCTCTGTGGCCCTTGGCACCACAGCACTTGTAACTGGCCAATCTCCTGGGAGCTCCCTGCGGTTGGGGCCAAGTGTGCCACATGGCCCGAGTCACAGGGCCGGCGACTGCCTTCTGGCGCCTTACAGGGACCCCAGGCAGCCCCTTGTCCACTGCACCCCGAGGGAAGGCTGCGGCCCCAGGTCTTGCCAAAACCATCCCGGCTCTCCCAGTGCGCGACAGCCCCACCCCTTGCCGGTCCCCTCCCCTAGCGAACCCCGGGCTGCCTCCAGCCCGGGGGTCGCCTCTCCCCGCAGACTCCTGTCCCAGGTCCCAGAGAGGTGCACGGCAGGCTCCCTCACGGCCGGGCTCGGTGCTAACGTCACCCCTCAGCGAAGCTTTCTCTGCTGGCTTCCCGTCTACAGCGAGCTTGCTGCCTCCTCCCCCTTGGAGGGCTGTTTCACTGCAAGCCGCGCTTCCTTCCCAGCCCTTTGAAGCGTCCACGGCCATCTGGTTTGTCGCGTGTGCATCTGCCCATTGGCTGCCTCCCGGGCCCATGAGGGGCAGGCTTGGTGTCTGTGGAACCTAAGGGGTGATGGAGCAGTAAAGGGAGGGGTGGAAGGAGACAAGGTAGACGGAGAAGAGGGGATGCAGGTTGGCAGAGCCTCTCCCAGGGTGGAGGGGGTCCCTGTTGTCGCCGTCCTAGAGGGACCTCCGGGTCTCCTGGCCCAGGAGGAGTGCTGCGGGGGCGGGGGGGCGCCAGGGGGAGGCCAGTGGCCCGGGAGTGGCCCCTCCACGCTCCGTGGGGGATGTCTGCCCTTTGGGATACAGAGGCAGGGTGTGCAAAGCCCAGGGGGGTCCTGGAGGTCCCTGTCGTCCTCTCCTTCTCCCTATCCTTGCTGCCTCGCCTCCCCCCCACTCCCCCAGGCGCCGGCCCCAGAAGCAGCCTGGAGAAGGCGGGCGGCGGCAGCCAGAGTCCACGTCTGTGGTCACACGTGCAGGAGGGGCTCGCACTCGCCCCTGGCGTGCCTGGCGGGCCACCCGGCACGCTGTTCCAGCTGGCACGCGGCCGTGGGTGCGTGGCGCGCATAGCGATGACCTCGGGGGTGAGCCCGTGGCTCTGGCGTGGATGCCGGATGCTACTGGGGTTCCAGCTCGGGCTCCGTTCCCCCAGGGCCGGCTGCCAGGCGGGAGGCCCACTCTTCTGCCTGGGGCTGGGGGCTCGGGGCCGTCCTTGGCCACAGCTCCCGCATCCCACCCAGCTGTGGCCATCCCGGCTGGGCCCCGGGGCTGGCGCTGGGAGTACCTCCCTGGCTCTCTGGCCATCGAGAGACAACCCTGACGGAGACATACAGGCCCTGTGCGTCCAGAGAAGGCTCCAGAGGGGGCTGCGGGGTTCGGAGGAGCGCGGCAGCAAGGACAGGGGATGCTGCGGAGGAAGCCCTGGAGGGGCGGGGTGGGGGGGCCAGAGGGGGAAGGGTTCTCAGCATGCTGCCTGTGGGGAGGGAGCCCCTGCCGGAGGTGACCCCTCGGCTGCCCGTGGGCCGGGGTGGGGACGCCCGGGACGGAGGCGGAGGGTCCCGCTGGAAGGGGCCCAGCCTGCGCTCGTCTCCTCCCATCCCCTGCCCTGGTTGTAAACTGCGGGGGCGTCCGGTCACTCGCACCCCGGCCTCAGGTCCCAGCCCTGTGTCGCCTCCTCCAGCTGCCGGCTCACACGCGGCCCCTGGAGAGACAGGCTGGGGAAGGAGGGCGAGAGCCGGGCGGAGAGCTCAGCCTGGCTCTGATGTTCATACTTGGGGTGACGTGGATGCACCCCCAGCCCTGCCATGACCCCACTGAGCCTGGGGACGGGGCTGCGAGAGCGAGCGGGCTTGGGCAAGCCCTGGAGCTTGAAGTCCTCGGTTTCCCTGTCTGAGAAAAGTGGGGACATTAGTAACGCGGACCTCTGAGGGCTGCCGTGAGCTTGTGGTGACACCCTGGGGGTAAAGCTCCCACAAACAGGAAGTGCATTAAAAGACATCCTTCTGGGGCCTTGAGGCACGGGGCAGGTCACCCATCCTTCTGCCGGCTTGTCTTTATTGCCTCTCACATCGACAGGCCTGCAAAGCCACCAACCCAGCACGGGGGGGGGGGGGGGGCGCTGCGAACCCCAGTTCCGAGAGCCCCAGAGACCCATCACAGGAGCCCCCGGGGCGTGGGTGCACCCTGGGACTCAGATGTGACTGGTGGGTGAGGAGTGGGGAGACCGGGCTCTGTCCCCAGGGGCTCACAGGCTGGCAGGGCGGGCAAGGGAAGCTCGAAGCCCATGGGGGATGCTCGAAAGGTGGGGCCGGGCCACGGGCCACGGGGTCTGAAGTCGGGGAGATGTGGGTATGGGGTGGCTTCCTGAGGGACAGAGGCCAGAGAGGGTCCCTGAGGACAGAGGGTGGGCGGCCGGTCAGGCGAGGCCCAGGGAGACGAGCGTGTCCCCCAGCAGATACAGAACCAGCAACATGCCAGGGAAGAAGATCCCGGCAGGGATCGGAGAGAAGTTTCTGGCGTCCGGCGCTGAGCCCTGGATGGTGTTGACAATCCACGCGGTGTAGATGCTGACGTTGATGTACACCCCCGGCCTTTTCGGGAGGGCGCAGTCATGTCCCCAGCTCACTATGCCTGCCTGGGTCCAGACTCCACCAATGTCGCAGACCAGAGGCCCTCCGGAGTCACCCTAGAGAGGAAGAGGAGTCCAGAAGGGTAGGGCCAGAGGGGCTGGGCTGCTCACGGGAGGAAGTTCCCAGGGGCCTCGCCAGGCCCACCAACCTCCCTTCCACACTGCCGGCTAGGTCTAGTGCGGGGAGGGTCGGTGGGCTGGGTGTTTCTGGAAGGCGGCAGAGGTCTGGGAATTAGGGGTGAAACCCCTGGCGGATGGAACACCATATTCTCTAAAGAAAACTGCATTTCAGAGAAGGGGCTCTGAGGAGCACTTCTGTGTCGCTAACAAAGTTGCTTGGTTTTTGACGAAAAAGTCTGTGATAATACTAAGGGGGCACGTGAGATAAAGTGTGTTTTGCTTATAAAAGCAGACAAGGAGGGGACGCCCAGGTGGCTCAGTCGGTGAAGCGTCCGACTTTGGCTCAGGTCACGATCTGGCAGTTTGTGAGTTCCAGCCCCGCGTGGGGCTCTGTGCTGACAGCTCAGAGCCCGGATTCTGTGTCCCCCTCTCTCTCTGCCCTCCCCGACTTGTGCTTGTGCTCTCTCTCAAAATAAATAAACAGTAAAAAAAAAAAAATAATAATAATGAAAGCAGACAAGGAAAGACCAAAGCAACCCAGACCAGAAGTGATGTTGCCCCTGAGGACAAGTTGCTCAAAGGCCCCGAGTGTTATTTTTTTTGGAGAGAAAAAAGACATTTCTGGCCCAAAAAGAAAAGGCTTTAGGGAGAGAAAATACGGTCACGATTTGTTTAAGTGTGTTTGCAAGTATTTCACGTTCTGATAATATTGGCGGGATATTTAAAGCAAGACCCGGTCCAGGAACTTTTTTTTTTCCTTTTTAAATTGCCCTCGGTATGTATGTATTTGAGAGAGAGAGAACGAGCACGAGCAGGGGAGGAGTGGGGGGCGGGGGGGAGGAGAGAGAGAGAGAGGGAGAGGTAGAATCCCAAGCAGGTTCCATGATGTCAGCGCAGAGCCCGATGCGGGGCTCGATCCCACGACTGGGATCATGACCTGAGCCGAAATCAAGAGTCGGACACTCAACCCACTGAGCCCCCCGGGGCGCCCGACCCTGGTATTTCAAACGACGTTGCCCTCCTCCGCCCTGGGAGTCCTCGGGGGTGATGGGGAGTGGGAGACCCCGGCCCCCGCAGGGGGGTGGCTTGCTCACCCCGCAGGCGTCCTTCTGGCCACTCTCGAAGCCGGCACAGAGCATGTCCTGGAGGATGACGGGCCCCGGGCTGACGGTGCCGGAATTCTCCAGATAGTAGTGGTTACAGGTCTGGGTGTCAATGAGGGGCAGGTACAGCTCCTGCAGGGTGAAGGGTGGAGGGAGCGCTGCGGGGCGGGGGGGGGGGGGGGGAACAGAGCAGAGCTCAGAAGGGAGGTGACCGCCTCCTGGCTCTCAGCCGCTGCTTGTCATTTCTGCCTGTCACTCTTCTGCTTCTCGAGGAGCGGGGACCTGCGTTTGTGTCCGGGAAAGCCTGGCAGGAAGAGCCGCTGCCCCCCTCCCTCTGGCAGCGCATGTCAGGGGTGGGGAGCCCTCCCCGGCGGCGTTGGCCTCCCTCCCCAGGCCCGGGCGGCGGGGTAAGCTGGACGCACTGTGGGGTGCGGGGCAAGAGCCGAGACCCTGGCCAGAGAGTGTGGTCAAGTCGCTTCCACCAAATGACCCTTCTCTTCTTGGCCCCCCAACGCTCAGGTCAAAAGCGGGTTGAGTGTGGCCTCTGAAAAATTCATGTCTGGGGCGCCTGGGTGGCTCAGCAGATCGAGCGCCCGACTCGACCTCGGGTCAGGTCGCGATCTCGTGGGGACGGTGCGGAGCCTGCTTGGGATGCTCTCTCTCCCTCTCTCTCCCTCTCTCTGCCTCTCCCCCACTTAGGCACGCTCTTCTGCTCTGTCTCTCGATACATAAATAAACTTAAAATTCGTGTCCGCACAGCACCTCAGAAGGTGACCTTCTGTGGAAATAAGGGCTTTGCAGATCGATCAGTTGAGATGAAGTCATGCGGGATCAAGGTGAGACAGAAAAGGGGAGCACACAGAGCAGAGGCCGTGGGAAGGTGGAGGCGGGTCCCCGGGGGATGTGGCCATGAGCCAAGGAACTCCAAGCATGTCCCAGAACCACCAGAAGCTGGAAGGAGCGGGAAGGCTCCTTCCCTGGAGCCTTCAGAGGAAGCCCGGCCCTGCCAGCATCTTGACGTCAGACCGTGGCCTCCTGAACTGTGAGAGAACAACATTTCTGTTGTTTTAACCCCCCCCCCCCCCCGGTTTGTGGTAGTCTGTTATGGCGGCCAAGGACAAGGTGACATTTCAGCATGGCGCTGACGGTGGTGATGGCTGCTGGCCCACCACGTATCGAGAATTCACTCTTGCCAGGCCCTGCCGGGAGCTCCCGAAATGCATCACTCCGTGTAACCCTCACGTTAACCCCGCGAGGTTAGCCCTGGAAGCTCTACTTGTCCAAGGGGGGGAAGCCACAGCCCAGCGGGGCTGGTGGAGGTCACCCAGCCAGGACTGAGGCCAGGAGAGCAGGCCCTGGGTCCCATGCCACGAGGGCAGGGGTCGTGTGTAAATTCTGCAGACATATAAGGGACATCGGCACTGGGCAGTCAGAATGTTCCGGGCCCCAGCCCGGGCCAGCATTCCAGAGCTCTGCCGGGGCCTGGCGTTAGTCCTTTGGTTACGGGGTGCTGGGAGGGCAGACCGGGGAGCCTGACGGAGGGTCTGGGGCGGCAGGCTGCTCATTCATGGCAGCATTTCAGTGGCTCCCCTCTGCCGTGTGCGGGCTCCACGTTCGTCCTGTATGAGTGTGGTGGCGGGTGCGGCCAGCCCTGGGGAGGGGGGAGGCCCTAGGCCCCGTCAGCATTGGTCCCCACCCAACACCTGCCACACGCTCAGGGTGTCCTTACGTAGATTTGTGGCGACGTTCCCCCAGCCGGTGACCCAACACCAGGTGCCGTGACCCAGAGAGTCTCCGGGTTTGGGGAGGCAGACTGGAAGGATGAGGTCAGTGAAGGTGACAGGTGCGGCCAGCCGCACCAGGGCGACGTCGGCTCTGTTGTTCTCCTCCCAGTACTCGGGGTGCTTGATGAACTGGGCCACCGCGCGGAGCTCCTGGGGCTCCCCGGCCTGGGGGTAGGAGGAGATGGAACCCAGCAGCACGAAGTAGGCGGACAGGGGCTGCTTCCTGGAGATGGGAGAGTCGGGGTGGGGGGGGGGTGAGGGCTGTGCCAGGGTCCCATGGGCGGGGACCGGGGACGATCTTGAGTTGAGGGTCCTGATGCTACAGATAGACGGCTTTGCGAGCTGTGCGCGTGCCAGAAATGAGAAGTGCCCCGCCCAATCCTGGGACCACCCCTGCCGGACACCCACGCCCCCCTCTGGCGACTGTACCCCAGGCCCAGGAGGTGGTCACCTGCCCAAATGCTGCCCAGCTAGTGAGCGGTGCACTTGAGGCCTTGGCCTCTCAAGGGATGTTTCCGTGTGGGGGCCTTTGGTTTCTGGGAAGCGAATCATTTCTTGGCGGGTGGACGATGGGAGGGCCGGACGGTCTGTCTCCTCCCTCCCTCCCCCCCCCACCCCCCCGCCAGTGCCCAGCCTTGAGGACAGGGACCATCCTGGGTGGATAAGTGACGACCCTCCTCCGCCTGTCTCCAGATGGGCAGAAGGCTGTGGATCACACGGAGAAGGGAGGGGAAGGGCAGGTCCCGGCCACCCCGGCACACGCCTGTGCCCCCCCAAAGATACTCACTGGTCGAAGCAGTGGGCTGCAGTCAGCACCCAGGCCTCGGTGATCAGGGAGCCCCCGCACACGTGCTGTCCGTGCTCCCTCAGGCTGACCTGCCACGGCCACTGGCCCGGCTGGGCATTCTGCCCCGACACGATGCGGCCTGACACGTGCGGGCGTCCGCACACTGTGGGGTGAGTCCATGGGCCACTTATGCGTGGTCCCCTCTGGGCTCCCCTGGCCCTGCAGACCCGCCCTCATGTATCCCTGCTGCTCAGGGGTTGGCACCCGGTCCCTTCTCCTCAGGCCACACGAGGTGCAATTCTTTGTGACGTAGGACCCCGTGCTCCAGGGGAGGACTCGGGGCGGTGCCCCGCAGCTGAGCTGGGGGAAGCAGGAGCGGGGGCCCTAAATGGCTTGGCCACGCTCGGCTCCTGGGACAGCCCGAACGCGGCTCAGTGCGGGCGGACGCTGAGGTCTGGGGTGGCTGAATGAGGGTCCCCTCCCCCTCCCCCTCCCCGCGTCTGGGCTCCTTGGAGGAACTGCCCCGCACAGGCTAGAAGGCGCGGGGCGGGGATCACACATCGGCTGCCCCTGCCCCTCCTCTCGGCACCCCGGTATTCGTCCTACCTGAATCCAGGCCTGTCACGCTGGCGTTCACCAGGGAGAAGTTGGGTGGGAGAGCAGGGGGGCTCCCCTGCAGAGCCACGGAGAGGAGGGAGAGCAGGCTGGCGGCGAGGGCCGGCGACATGGTATGTCCCAGCCACCACTTCCGCGGCTGGCTCTTGGGGTCAGAGTCCTCAGACACTCGAGGAAGAGAAGACGGCCGCAGCCAAGCCCAGGTTCTGGGCTTGTCCTGGGGTGTGGCTGACTCCTCCACGCCTTGCCCTTGGGGCTCGGCTCCGCACTGCTCCTGGGCACAGGGTCCTTGGCCTCCGCCACGTCTTCGGCCAGACGCTCGGGACCTTCCCTCCCCCGCCCTGGCCGCACTGGCCTCGCGGCACCAACCACGCCACCACTTACGGGGCTGGCACCGCTTCCCGTGTTCTGGCCTGTGTCCCCCGTGTCACATCCCTCCCTATTGATTCGCCAGGCGCTTTTATCCCCCTATGCAGCAGAGGAAGGGGAGCTCCCGTGGTGTAATGACTCACCGGAGGCCGTACAGGTGACAAAACCACATACCTCGGTGCTCTGTGCTAGGGCCTCTGGTGCCCTGAAAAGAGGAGGGGCGGGAGAGGAACCGCAGACCCGAGGTCACACCCCAGTCTGCTGCAGAGTGAGAGGGGCCCGTGATCCACGGGGGTAGAGCAGCGAGGAGGTGCCCCTGGTATCTCTCCCTGACCGCAAACAGCAAGCGCCTGGATGGCCGCTGCGCTCCCCTCGCCTCACCTCTGTAAAGCCCCGTGGGTGGCCGTGGCCGAGAAAGCAGAGCTGACCAGCCTAGGGCGCCGGGCGGGGAGGGATGCAGGACACTTTCCCTGGTGGCTAAGTTTTCTCCTTCTCTCCACAAGCAGCCGTCCTTTCTGAGGCCCCCGCGCCACCTGGCCTACGGGCACCTCCCTCTCCAGAGGGCTCATTCCCCCTGGGGGGCCATGGTGGGGCTCTGAGCAGCCCCAAACACCTGATTTAGGTCAAAATCATGTTCAGTGAACGCTTTGGCGTTACTGCCTTTTCCACCTACCTGATCTCTTGATTTCTGAGGGGAGAAATGTGAATTTCCTAGTATCTGGAGTATTAAGAACTTAAATTTTTTTTTTTTTTTTTTGCTTGATGTATTTCAAAGCTCTGTTATTGCGGGCTTAAGGGCTCATGCCTCACGTCTTTTCAGTGGCTTGTGACGTGTCAATGTTTTCATTCCTTTTCCCCCCAAAGTTTATTTATGGGTTTATCAACCCCATGAACAGCGAGTGAGATCATGACCTGAGCGGAAACCAAGAGTTGGACGTTTAACCAGCTGAGCCACCCGGGTGCCCCCCCGCCACCCCGTATTTCATTCTTAAGTCTTGGGTTCATTTTCATCTCGTGGGCAATTTTGTCACCAATTTTGTCACAATAAATATATATATATTTACATTAAAAAACTGGAATTTACTTGCTAGAATACTCGTACAATAGGAAAGCACGTGTTAACAGTATTATCGATTTTTGTGGTTGCAAAAGCTTAACATGACTCCCCGATGCCTTACGAGGAGGATCAAGGCACATCCTGCCTGCTTGAGATTTTTTTTTTTCTTTAGTTTGGCCCCAGAAATTCTGTTTGAGAACTCCTAGATTATCAGAAGTATGTAAGAGCCAGAGTAAAGCTGATTTAAGGACGTTACAAGGGGACTTATCATCATCACAATGAGTGTTGCTTAAAACCCACACCCACTCAATAACCCTTTTTGTGTTCACAGGTCACCGGTCAACTGCTGAGTGTGAGACTGAGGAGGTAAAACACGCACAGCCTTGTGCTGGGGTTGGAATGTTTGTGTCCCCTCCCCCCCCCCAAGTTCATCTATCGGAATCCGTATGTTGAAGCCCCAGGTGATGTGTTTAGAGGTGGGACCTTTGCAAAGCAATTAGGTCCGAAGGGTGGAGCCCTCAGGAGTGGGATCAGTGCCCTTATAAAAGAGACGCAGAGAGCTCTTTCAACCCTTCTGCCCTGTGGCCACGTGAGGACACAGGGCAATGGCAGCAGCTATGAACCAGGAAGGAAGGGGCCCTTACCAGACACCTTGACCTCAAACTTCCAGCCCAGGAACTGTGAGAAATAAATATTCGTTGTTTATGAGCCACCCACCCACTTTATGGTATTTTGTCAGCCAGCAAAGCGTTTGACTCAGAAATGATGTCACGTCCCTCCTCTTCTACGTCGGCTCATCCCATTCCTCGAGTCTGCCGAGCTCGTGGTGGGAACTCGGTCTCCCCGTGGACTTACATAAGCTAGGCCAGTTCACACTCCCGGACAGACGCCTGGGACATCTGGTGCCAACATCAGGACACCTGTCTGTCTGCCAGTCTGCTGCCGGGGAGTCTAGAACTTGGCCTTCTCTTTGTCGTTTCTCAACCCTTGATTTCATTTTACTTAACACACTTCTTGGTTTGTATTCATTTTTTAATGTTTTATTTATTTTTGAGAGAGACAGAGAGAGAGAGCGCGCGCGCGCAAGCAGGGGAGGGGCAGAGAGAGAAGGAGACCCGGAATTCGAAGCAGGCTCCAGGCTCCGAGCTGTCAG
Source organism: Panthera onca (assembly GCF_046562875.1). Classification (NCBI taxonomy): domain Eukaryota; kingdom Metazoa; phylum Chordata; class Mammalia; order Carnivora; family Felidae; genus Panthera; species Panthera onca. The sequence goes on along the minus strand of NC_138354.1, from coordinate 39,569,960 downwards.
CACAGAGCCCGACGCGGGGCTCGAACTCATGAACCGTGAGCTGAAGTCCGACGCTCAACCGACTGAGCCACCCAGGCGCCCCTTTTCCTGCCTAACTCTTGTTTAGTGTTTGTAAACACTCTCGCAAGAGCTTTCGAAGCCTACCAGTTGGCATCCTCTAAGCTGTCCACTGCTCTGTGTGTTTATTCTCCCCGTTTTCCTCGAAGCCGGTCCCTGTATTCAAACAGATCGTTCTGGCGCATTTTCCTCGAAGCCGGTCCCTGTATTCAAACAGATCGTTCTGGCGCATGTGTGGATTTTCCTCCGATGTTGCTTTATCCCTAGTGGCCGTGCAGTGACAGCAGGTTAAGTGAACAGGCCTAGGATGAACCGACCCTCGACCAGGTCCTAGGAAATCACCTCTGAGCCTTCGCAAAGTCTGGCTTGAAAAGAGTGTCTTTGTAGACCGGGAGCCCTGGGCCACTCCAGATACTTGATGCTAATAGCACAGTTGATGGGACCGCCTCGGGCCACACTGCGTCACTTGGAACACAGGAGGTGCTTTAGTCAGGACTAGGGTTAGCCACGTGGGCTGTCCACCCTGCCTCTGTCACGGAACCCCAAGGATAAAAACTCCAGACCCCCAGGCTCACATGAGCTTCCCCGGCCACCACCCCTTCACGTCCGTTGTCACGCGTCATTGCCGGGAGAATTAAGCTCTGCTCGTCTGACTCCACTGCTAAGGGGAAGCTGGAAGCTTCCACCTGGTCTCTCCTAGACTCTGTCCTCCACGCCTTGTACCACTGCAGTGAACCATCACCACGGGGATGACAGCTTCTCTAGGTCCTGTGAGTCCTTGTAGCGGATCAGTACTCTGAGGCCGGTCCTGGGGGCCCCAGTTCAGTTGTTCACTCACATCTATAACTGAAGAGACAACTTGATGACTTTGGTGCCCTGCACCAGTGTCCAAGGACGAGGCAGACTGTCTGTGGGCTCTGTGGGGCTGGGTGGGGCCAGCTGGGAGCAGCAGGGAGGCTGGGAGCCCTCCAGGTGGCCCACATCAGGCCATTTCACTCGGGCTCCTGGAAAGGACCGTGGCTTTTAGCAACAGCCCAATAGCGCCAGGCCCCCAGCGGGCGCTCGGTGAGGACTTGCTCTCACGGGGGTGCTGGTGGGGACCGGCCTTGGCCCTTCCCCGAAGAAGCGCTGGGTGGAGGAAAGGGGGCAAGGAGCCGGGCAGACAAGAACCGTTTGGGGGCACGGTGTGGTTGGGGTACCCAGCTCGAAGCCCTCGGACCCGGACCGGTCCCGCTGGGGGCGGGGGGGTGGGGGGAGCGTCGCGGGCGTTCCCTGTTCCCCCCCCCCCCGGGGGCGCCCCGAGCGGGCGGAAGCAGAGGGGGCGCCGCGAGGCGGCAGAGGCGGCCATGGGCGCGCGCGTCCGGGCGCTGCTGCTGGCGCAGCTGTTGGTGCGAGCGGGGCTCCGGGGACAGGGTGAGCTGAGGCGGGGGCTGCGGGCCGCCCCAGGGGTGGTGGGGGACGGCCGGGGCGCGTGCAGACCGCGGGGAGCTCACCTGGCCGCCCGCCATCCCCCCTCCGGGCCCCCCAGGACCAGCCGTTTCCAGGTAAGGCGCCCGGGACGCGCGCCTCCCCGCGCAGGGCACCTGAGCCGGAGCGCAAGGGGCGCCTCATCTTGTCCTCTCCCCGCCCAGGTTTCGAGAACTCGTCGTTGCTCACGTGTAACTGCCGGGCCCCGGGGAGGGGGGGGCGGGGTGGGAGGGGCGGCGCCCGCGCGCCACGTGGGGAGGGGCGCGAGGTCCCCCGGTCCCTGGGCGGCGCGGCCCCGACGCGCGCGTTTTCGCAGGGGCCCCTCGCGTTGGCTCGCGCGGGCGGGTGGGGCGGCCGGGGTCGTGCGGCTCAGCCGCGTGCCCGTGCGTCCGTCCCAGGGCCCTGCGGCCGCCGAACCGTTTCGACGACGCGCGTGGTGGGCGGCAAGGACTCGGAGCTGGGGCGCTGGCCGTGGCAGGGCAGCCTGCGCTTGTGGGGCGCCCACCACTGCGGCGCCAGCCTGCTCAACCGCCGCTGGGTGCTGTCGGCCGCGCACTGCTTTGGAAAGTGAGTCGGGGGGCGGGCGGCCCTGCGAACCGGGGTTGGGGGGCCGCGTCGTCCGGGCCCGACGCGTGCGGATTCAGCTCTCTTATGCTCCCGAGCCCCGGGCCCCGCTGCAGCCACGTGAGAAAACCCTGTTCCGTCTTTTCCAGAACGTTCTTTACAGCATTCCCGTGCCCTTTTGTGTCGTGTTCTTTTCTGTCTTCTCCCCGAATGGCAGCACCAGCCGCCCCCTCCTCATCCCACCTCCCCCGGTGCAGGTGCACCACGGGGCGGACCGGGGTGGGCGAGCTCTGGGCACAGAGCCTGGCCTGCCAGGACCGTGGGCTCGGGGAAGCTATTTTGACCGCACCTGCCTAGTCCTGTGCATCTGTTTTTTTTTTTTTTTTTTTTTAAGTTTTAGAGAGAGCGAGAGCGCGCGCAAGCACACTGGGGGGAGGAACAGAGAGAGGGAGAGAGAGAATCCCAAGCAGGCTCCAAGTTGAGTCTGCCCGATGCGGGCCTCAAACCCACAAACCTTGAGATCGTGACCTGAGCCGGAATCAAGAGCTGGACACTCAGCCTGAGCCACCAGGGTGCCCTGTTCATTCTTTTTTAGGATTGCTGTGGGAGGTGACAGGCCGGTTGAGTGACCAGCCAGATCCGACCTCAGGGAAAGGCCCTTCCTGCCCATCCCCGCATCCCCCGGTCCCCGGGTTCTGGGATTTGGGCCCATCTCCTCTGGGCTGCCATCATTTCTACACTGGGCGCAGTGGCCCGTGAGAGGAAGTGCTAACCGCGTCCCGGATGAGCCCTGGCAGCACCCCTGCGGCCCCGCCTCGGGGAATGTCTCCCCTCCCCCATGTGTGCTCAGGGGGCCCTCCCTCCTCTGAGGACCCTTGACTGCTCTCTCCTCCCTCGCCAGACCCAAAGATCCCTCGAAGTGGACGGCTCAGTTTGGTGAACTGTCCTCCAGGCCAACTTCCTGGAAACTGTGGACCTTCTACCATCGGTACAGGGTGAAGGATATCGTTGTGTATCCCCAGTTGAGTGGGACGTCACTCAAGGACATCGCCCTGCTGAAGCTGTCCTCCTCCGTCACCTACAATAAGTACATCCAGCCCATCTGTGTTGCGGCCTCTTCCTCTGAGTTCCAGAACAAGGCTGACTGCTGGGTGACGGGCTGGGGGCACATCGAAGAAGGTCAAGGTGAGGCTGGGGGCAGGGGGGGGTGGGGCAGGGGGGCTGCGGGCTCCTCTGTCTGTTCTGTCCTCAGCGGCTTCAGCAGCCCCCACCTGGGTCTCTGTGCAGCTGGGTCCCTCCTGGGGGCTGCCCAGCAGTGCCTGCCCCCGCCCACCCCGTGCCAGGGCAGGACCTCCTGTCCCTACACCCCGTTCCCTCTGCCTTCCAGAGACTGTGAGCCCGACGCCACAGTGAGAGGGAGGCCAGCTGGGCTCAGGCCCGCAGGGGTGTGGAAGTTTCTGGGGTGGGCTCCTCAGAAAGGCCTTGGGTATGTGGGGTTTTTTAAATTGAGATTTAACTCACAAAACCGAAAATTCACCGTTTTCAAGCATGCAGTTCAGTGGTGTTGAGTGTAATCACGGCTGTGCAACCATCATCATCGTCTAGCTCCAGAACATTTTTATCATCTCAGACTGAAACCTCGTACTTCCTGGCCTTTACTCCCAATACCCCGTTTTCCCCTGGCAATCACCCATCTGCTTTCTGTCTCGGGATTTCCGGACTGTGGACAGTTCATAGAAATAGAGTCCCACAACGTGTGGTTTTCTGTCCCTGACTCCTTCACTCAGCATATTCAAGGTTCGTGTATGGTCTAGCACATACCTGTACCCCATTCTTTGAGGTTTAGTTCACGTAATGTTAAATTAATCATTTTATTCCTTTTTTAAAAAGTTTTTACAGTTTTATTTATTTTGAGCGAGAGCGAGCGAGTGAGAGCATGAGCGGGGGAGAGACAGAGAGAGGGAGAGAGACCCCCAAGAAGGCTCCACACCGTCAGTGCCGAGCCGAATGTGGGGCTCGAACCCACGACCACGAGATCGTGACCCAAGCCAAAATCAGGAGTTGGACACTTAACTGACTGAGCTGCCTAGGCGCCCCTAAATTAATCATTTTATTATTTTTTTTAATTAATCATTTTCAAGTATACAATCCCGTGAGATTTAATTTAGTATGTTCACGGTGTATAACCATGAACTCCATCAAGTTCCAAAACATTTTCATCCCTCCCAGAAGAAATCCGACAGTCACTGACCAGTCACTCCCCCTTACCCTCTCCTTCCGGCCCTTTGGCAGCCACTAACAAGCCTTTTGTGTTGATGGATATACCTATTCTGGATTTTTCATGTAAATGGATTCATACGTTATGTGACCTTCTGTGTTTGGCCTTTTTCATGTAGCGTGGTGCTTTAGAGATTCATGGGTGTTCTAGTATGTATCAGAGTTTTCTTTCTTTTTATGGATGAATAATAGTTCATCCTATGGATAGACCACAATGTATTCATCCATTCTTTCATTGATGGACTTTTGTGTTGTTTCTGCCTTTTGGATACTGTGAATAGAGCTGTTATGAACATTTATATACAAATTTTTATTTGAACACCTCTTTTCAGTTCTTTTGTGTATATATCTAGGAGTACAATTGCAGAATCACGTGGCAATTCTATGTTTAAGTTTTTTTAAATTTATTTATTTTGAGAGAGAAAGAGAGAGCAATCGGAAGGGGCAGAGAGGGAGAGAGAGAATCCTAAGCAGGCTCTGCACTGTTCGCACAGAGCCCGATGTGGGGCTCAATCTCATGAACCGTGAGGTCATGACCTGAGCCAAAATCAAAAGTCGCACACTTAACTGACTCAGCCTCTCAGGCACCCCTGCCCGTTTTTAATTTGAGTTGTCTTTGTTGAGTTGTAATAGTTCTTTATATATTCTAGATACTAAACCCTCATCAGATACACGATTTGCAAATATCTTCTCCCATTGTGTAGCTCTCTTTGCACTTTCTTGCTAGTATCTTTTGATGCACAAAATTTGCAAAATTTTGATCAACCTCAAATTATTTTTCTTTCGTTGCTTGTGCTTTTGATGTCAGGTCTAAGAAACCACTGTCGGATTCAAGATCATGAAGATTTACTTGCATGTTCTTGCAGAGTTTTATAGTTTTAGCTCTTATATTTATGTGTCTGATCCATTTCGAGTTGATTTTTGTACATGGTGTGAGGTAGGGGTCCAACTTCATTATTTTGCCTTTAGATTTCCAGTTGCTCCAGCACCGTTTGTCACAGAGACTCCTCTCCCCAATTGAATTGTCCCAGCATCTTTACTGATTGACTGTAGATGTGTGGGCTTATTTCTAGACTCTGAATGGTACTCCATTGGTGTGTATGTTCATCCTTGTGCCAGGACCTCATTGTTTGATACCTGTAACTTTATAATATATTGAAATCAGGAAGTGTGAGTCTTCTAACTTTGTTCTACTTGTTCAGTAGTGTTTTAGTTATTTGGGCCTGTTGATACTCCATATAAATTTTAGGGCCAATTTGTCAATTTCTGCTAAAAAGAGCATTGGGGTTTGGAAAGGGATTGCATTGAATTTGTAGGTTGCTTTGGGGAAGCATTGCCACCTTCATTATATTATATCTCCAATCCATAAATAAGGGATATATTTCCATGTATTCAGGCCTTCCGTTTCTTTCAGCAGTGTTTTGTAGTTTTTGTTAATAAGTCTTTGATCGCCTCAGTTAAATTTATTCCTAACTATTTTCTTATTTTTGATGCTTTGTAAATGAAACTTCTTCTTTTTTTTAATGTTTATTTATTTTTAAGAGCAAGAGAGAGCACAAGCAGAGGCTGGGGAGAGAGAGAGGGGGAGACACAGAATCTGAAGCAGGTTCTGGGCTCTGAGCTGTCAGCATAGAGACCGACATGGGACTCGGACCCACGAACTGTGAGATCGTGACCTGAGCCAAAGGCCAAAGTCAGACGCTCAACCAGTGGAGCCACCCAAGTGCCCCAGTAGAATAACAGACTTTTGTGGTTTGATCTTGGGTCCTGCAATTTTGCTGACTTCATTTATTAACGCTAGCCCTCTTTAAACGTATTCATTATGATTTCACACACACACACACACACACACACACACACACACACACATATATGTACTTAGGTATATATGGATGATCATGTCATGTATGCATAGAGATAGTTTTACGTCTTCTTTTCCAATTTGGATGTGTTTTATTTTTCTTGCCTAATTGCCCTGGTGGGAACTTCCAGAAAAATGTTAAATAAAATGGCAAAAACTGGCATCATCATCTTGTCCCTGATCTCGGGGAAAGCTTCCCGCCTGTCAACATTCAGTGTGATGTCCGCTGTGGGTTTTTCACATCTAGCGTTTATCATGTTGAAAAAGTGCCTTCTATTCCTACCTAGCTTATTGAATGTTTCTCTAATGAAGGAATTTGGATTTTGCCAACTGCTTTACCTGCATCCGCTAAGATGAGCCTGTGGGTTTTTTTCCTTCATTCTATTAATGTCTGTAGTACATTATATTGATTGGTTTTTGTATGTTGAACCGCGCTTGCATTCATGGGATAAATCTCACTTAGTCATGGTATACAGTTCTTTTGCTATGCTGCTAGATTCCGTTTGCTAGCATTTTGTTGAGAATGTTTGCATATACGTATTTTTTGTATATATACCTTTTGCATATATATATATATATATGTATATATATATACACATATTATTATTACTATTATTGCATTAAGGATATTGGTCTGTTGTTTCTTTTTCTTGTGATGTCCTTGTCCAGGATTTGGTGCCCCCATAATGCCGGTCCCAGGGAATGAGTTAGGAAGTATTCCTTCTTCTCCGATTTTTTGGAAGAGTTTAAGAAGGATTGGTGTTCATGTCTGCAGAGGTTTGGTAGAATTCACCATTGAAGCCATATGGCCTAAGGCTTTTCTTCATTGTGAGGTCCCTGACTACAGATTTCATCTCTTATTGGTGTGTTCAGACTTTCTGTTTCTTCCTGAGTGAGTTTTGGTAGTTTGTGTTATCTAAGATTTTGTCCATTTCATCCGCGTGATCTAATTTGGGGGATAGCTGTTTCCCTTACAGTCCTCATTATTGCTGTAAAGTCTGTAGTTATGTCCCCACTTTCATGATCAGTTTTGTTGATGTTTCAAAGAACCCAGTTTTGGTTTAACTGTTGATTTTGTCTATTTTTCTATTCCCTACCTTGATTTCCTCTATTCTCTATTATTTCCTTCTTTCCTTCTACTTTTTTTTAAATTTTTTTAACGTTTTATTTATTTTTGAGACATGGAGAGATAGAGCATGAACAGGGGAGGGTCAGAGAGAGGGAGACGCAAAATCTGAAACAGGCTCCAGGCTCCGAGCTGTCAGCACAGAGCCCGACGCGGGGCTCGAACTCACGGACCGTGAGATCATGACCTGAGCCGAAGTCGAACATTCAACCGACTGAGCCACCCAAGTGCCCTTGATACTATTCATTATTAAAAGTTGGGTATTGAGGGGCACCTGGGTGGCTCAGTCGGTTGAGCGTCCGGCTTCGGCTCAGGTCATGATCTCACAGCTTGTGAGTTCGAGCCCCGCATCGGGCTCTGTGGTGACAGCTCAGAGCCTGGAGCCTGCTTCGGATTCTGTGTCTCCCTCTCTCTGCCCCTCCCCTGCTTGCTCTCTGTCTGTCTGTCTGCCTCTCTCTCTCTCTCTCAAAAGTAAATAATAAAACATTAAAAAAATAAAATCTTTTTTTAAATTGTGTTTAGAGAAAAAGAGTGCGAGCAGGGAAAGAGGCAGAGGGAGAGAGAGGGAGAATCTTAAGCAGGCTCCACGTTCAGTGTGGAGCCCAAAGTGGGGCTCGATCCCATGACCATGGGATTGTGACCTGAGCCGAAATGAAGTCTGACGCTCAACCACACAACCGACTGAACCACCCAGGGGACCCTGGATTCGCTATTTTTAATTCATGCTGCTAATTTCTGCCTTTTAATTGCAATTTAATCCATTTAACTCATTTCCATTAAAATTCACTACTGATAAGTAAGGATTTACTTCTACCATTATTCTATTTCTTCTCTATGTCTTGTCACATCTTTCAATATCTCTATCTGTACCTTATATCTTTTTTATTTCCTCTTTTTGTGTTTCATTGATTTTTATTAGTGGTCTGTGTTGATTACCTTCCCATTTCGCGTTCTGTGTATTTTCTTAGTGGTTGCCCTGGGGATTACAATTAACAACTTAAATTTATTGTTTAAAAATTTTTTTTAAACTTGATTTTTTTTTAACTTGAGAGAGTGAGTGCGAAAGTCGGGGAGAGGGGTAGAGGGAGAGAGAGAAAGAGAGAGAGAGAGAGAGAGAGAATATGTTAAGCAGGCTTCACGTTCAACACAGAGCCTGACGTGGGGCTCGATCCCACGACCCTGGGACCATGACCTGAGCCAAAATCAACAAACGCTTCACCAGCTGAGCCAGCCAGATGCCCCAACAAGTTAAGTTTATAACAATCTATGTCGGATTAATAGCAACTTAGCTTCAGTAGTACACAAAAATTCCGTTCCTTACGCAGCTCTTTCCTCAGAGATTTATAGTTGTTGTATGCACGTGTCTTAAATTATAAAGGAAGGGAAAGAAGTGATAAACCAAAGCCATAATAGGCCTGGCTCTCCTATTTACCCCTGTGGTCACCTTTACCAGCGCCCTCTCTTTCTTCCTATGAACGGACACTGGCCAGGGTCCTGAAGACCTCCCTTGCTCCCTTTTCTGTTTCTACTAAGGCAGGTCGCCGCCTCATTTTCTGAAGGATAGCCTGATACAGGATTCTGATACAGATACAGAATATTCTCGGTCGCCTGTTTGATTCTTTCGGCCCTTTGAATGTGTCATCCCGCAGCACCCCCCCCCCCCCCCCCGCCTCCAGGGTATCTGAAAAGAATGTGGCTGTTAATCTTGGTGGGGATCTTTGATGTGACACGCATGCGGCTTCTCTCTTGCTGTTTACCGGAGTCTCCCCTTCGATACTTTGCTGAAAATGTATCTCCGGGTAGATCTCTTTGTGTTTATCCTGCTCGGGGAATTGCTCGGCGTCCTCAAGACAGGGATTCATACCTTTTTTCAAATCTGGGGCATTTTCGGGGCGCCTGGGTGGCTCAGTCGGTGAAGCGTCCGACTTTGGCTCAGGTCACGATCTCGCGGCCCGTGAGGTCAGGCCCCGCGTGGGGCTCTGCACTGACAGCTCAGAGCCTGGAGCCTGCTTCGGATTCTGTGTGTGTGTGTGTGTGTGTGTGTGTGTGTGTCTCCCTCTGCGCCTCCCCTGCTTGCGCTCTCTCTCTCTCTCTGTCTCTGTCTCTGTCTCTAAAATAAATAAACATGAAGAAAAAATCTGGAGGGTTTTCAGCCTGGATGCTGCAGGTGAAGTATGTTAATCCTACACCATGTCGGTGTCAGCCCCGCCCCCTGAGCCTACTGTGGCCGAGGGACCTCCCCCGTGGCCCAGCTAGGGGCTGTCATCTTCCTTCTCCAGATGGGGCCACTGAGTTTCAGGGAGAAGCGGTGACCGCCCGCCCATCCCTTGGGTCCTTCTGTGACATCGTTCATTGCCCATAATGTGAAGGGTGCTGGGCTGGGGGCAGAGGCGTCATCGAGAGCGATGTCCCGGACCCTGTGGAGCCCACCCCCCCTCCACCCTCCCCCTGTCCCAGATGGCAGGGGAGGGACCGAAGCTGTCCTCTTCCTCTCTCTCACCCTCAATCCCTGGCAGTTCTGCCGCCGCCTTACCGTCTCCAGGAAGCACAGGTGTCCATCATAAACAACTCCAGATGCGACTTCCTGTTCCGACGTCCTGGTGTCCTCAGTTATGACCCGGATGACATGATCTGTGCTGGCTCTGAGAATGGCCAACGTGACGCCTGCAAAGTGAGTACGCCTGCCCCCACCAGGGCCTTGCTGGACCCGGGCACCACCCCTCCCCACCTTGGGCCTGGGAGCAACCCCCTGGTGCCCACCAACCCACCCGAGTCTATTCGTGAGAAAACAACCACGGGCCTTATTTCTCCAGCTTGTACAACAAGCGTTAATTGTTTGGCCTTCGTTGTACCACCTTTGATTCTCACCTGACCCCTGGGGGGGGAGGGAAAGGGGCAGTTTGAGACCGATGCCCACTCTGCAGATGCAGAAGCTGAGGCTCGTTCGCTTCCGGGGTGGGGAGTAGGACGTGCACCCGGTCTGCTCGGCTCCACAGCCCCTCCTGCTGTCGCCACAGCTGTCCCTGCCTCTCCGCCAGCCCCTCACCTGCCCCCTGCCCCGCCAAGCCTGGCTCACCCGCGCCGCTCCCCAGGGTGACTCGGGTGGCCCCTTGGCCTGCGAAAAGAGAGATGTGTGTGGATTCAGGTTGGCATCGTGAGCTGGGGATCGGGCTGCGGTAGCCCCAACCGGCCCGGGGTCTACACCAACGTCAGTAGGCACTTCAACTGGATCCGGACGCTGATGGCCCGCGGCGCCCCCAGGCCAGTCCCCTCTCGGCTGCTCCTGCCCCTCGCTGTGCTCTGGGCCGGGCTCCCGCAGCCGGCCTGAGCCCAGCGGAGTCCCGAGAGCCGGGGCCATCTGCTGAGCCAGGCCCCGTCCCCCACCTCGTCCCTTTTCTAATAAACTCCTTAGCGTGTTGGAACCGATGCCTCGCAGAGCATTCTGTGGCCCCGGGTGGCTCCCCGGACACCCTCACGGTCCCCCCGGGATCCAGTCCTTCACTCCTAAATCTCGCTCCAGCTGTCTGCGCCACTCGGGTTTGGGTGACGAACCACGGAGCCCTCTCTGGTTGGTTCAATCGGAAAGATAGTTTATGGGAGGACGTTAGTCACCCCCGGATCGCTGGGGGCCAGGAAGACCGGAGCGGGGTGCAGCGGGGGGAGCATCCCGAGCCCCCCGGTGCTCATGCCGGTGCGACCCTCCACCCAGACACCAGACGCCTCCAGTCCTCCCTCTGTCCCCGAAAGGCCGACCCGGGACCAGGACTGGGGTGCGGGAAGTTTACTTGGGAGGTGACGCCGGGAGGCCCCAGTGAGGAGCAGGGAAACCGAGGCAGGGAGGGAAGCAGCCAGATGATGTTTGCCCAAATGAGGGGGTTCCCACCGAGGGCAGCGGAGGCAGAGTCCTGCTGGAGCGGAGAAGCCGCAGGGGCACGGCTCAGCATCGCCCCCTGGAGGACAAGGACACCGGGCGCGGGCTTCTCTCCAAGCTGGAGCACCCCTGGTGAGGCCGGGTGGAGGGGGGCAGCCTCGGCCTGGCCCAGGCCCGAGGCCAGCAGGGCAGCCTCCGGGGCACCTTGGAACTGCTGAGGCACATTCCTCCCCTCGGCTCCCCACCCCCTGCCCCCAGCTGTGGAGAGACAAGTAGAGGAGTGGGGGGGGGGGGTGGCCCTCACCGCCTCTGCCCCACCTCCGACAGCCTCGAGGTTTATAGGGCGACACGTTCAGGCTTCATGCGCTGTGGCGGCCCTTGAGGCTGGAACTCCCCTTCTCCCTCTTCACAGTGAGGAAACTGAGGCCCCGGGAGGTGGCGGGACCGAGTCACCCCCCTCACCAGGGTTTTTGTCCGCCTCTCACTGCACACGGACCTGCCGGGCCCCACACGGAGGGGCCGGCAGATCCCTGGGTGGCGAGTCCCCAGCCGTCTCCCGGGCATGCCGTGGGGTCTCCTAAAGCGTCTGTCCATTTCCACTTCCACAACCCACCCTCCGAGGAGCTGGAACCTGAGGGCGCTTCCTGTCCCCTGCTCCGAGGCCCTCCAAGCTGGCCCCAAGAGGATCACCCATCACCCTTGGTGTCCCACCTGTCGCTGGAGGATGGCGCTATTCAGTGCCCCGCACCGGCTGCCGTGTAACACCGCTCCGCGGGACCCCCTGGCAGGGCCAGGACAGCCCCTCCAGCAGCAGGTAGACTCGCTTCCGCTTCCGGGGCCCGGGGCCTGCGTGAGCGGCTGCGTAGGACCACTGGCCCCCGCCTGAGCCGTGTCGCCCACAGGGTCGCGTTTGGAGCCACCTCCCCAGAGGCTCGGAAGGATCCCCGCAGTTGCCACAGCACGCCCCCTCCCCATGCCCGGCTCACCCCTACACCTCTGCCTCTCCCCAGGCTGATAAGGACAACCTCTGGTTGTTACATCAACGTGACGTGGGGACTCTGGCTGCGGCCACCCCAAAGGGCTTGGGATCTGCTGTGACGTCAGCACGCACGCAAACCGGATCCTGAAGAGCCGGCCGCCGGCTGGTCTCCCCAGGGCCGCCCCCCGCCCCCCACCTCCTCCTCCTGCCGCCAGGTACAGAGGGTAGGGCTGGACATTTGTCACATGAGAGTCCTGTGCTGCAGGCGGTAGGCTGGGCACTGCCACCGTGACGTGCCCGCGCAGGGCGACAGGCTGTGAAACGTATCTTCTCTTCTCCCTTGATGGACTGTGCTCTTGGGCCATCAGGAGCTGTTTATAGAGTTGTGGTTTTTTGTTTCCATCCTTGGCATTTAGAGACCTTGTAAGCAACGGAATCCCCTAGAATTAGCATGAGTGCAGGAAAGTCATGTCAGAGGCAGAAAAGGCAGTCGGGGGAAGGGCAGGGACTCCCAGACTAGGAGCTCCAACACCGCAGGGCACTCTTTCTCAGTGTGGAAGGTTCCAGGCGCTCAGGCCAGCTGAGAGTCCTCGCCTGTGACCATGGCCATGGCTGCCCCACCCTCAGGCCTCCAATGGGTCCTCTCTCTTTCCAGGGTAAAAGTCCCAGGGAGAGATTCTGGTTGGGTCCGGGTCACGTGTCACCGGGACAGTGGCCCCAGATTGGGTCGTTCGTCCTCTCCTGAGACTGGGGGCAGGTCTGTGCCAGAGAAGGTAGCGTGGACTCAGCTGTGAGTCAGGTCCCCTCCCCGGGCAAGCACATGACATTTCCCCAGGGGCCATTTTTGCCATGGGACTGAAGGGTGAGGGCTGAAGGGGACGTGCGCCCAGCAGAGGTCTGTGCCTCAGTTTCTCAGTCTGACACAAGGGTTGGGTTTGGGGGCCCTTTCCAGGGGTTCTACTGGCTATTCAACCAGTTTTGGCCCCTCCCTGAACGAGCCGGCTTCTCAGAATATTGTCGTCTATGCCCTCCGCCCCGCGCCCCTAGTTTCCAACAGGCAGGGACCCAGGTCCCCTGCGGGACAGGCTTCCAGCCTTTCGGCCACAGCTCCCCCATCAAGTTTGGCGCCCGTCCCCAGACATGGCTGTGTGTCCCCGGGGTTCGCTCTCCCAGCAGCCTCACTGTCCTGGCCACACCAAATCCAAGAGTGGACTGTGTCCCAAGGTCAAGTCGGCTTCTGCTTCTGGTCAAGCAAGGAGTGCTGGCCAGCCCCGAGGCAGCCATTTCCCACTTTGAGTGCAGGGCAGGGTCTGGCTGGGGCTCCGCGTGGGCCGCTCCCGGATTTCTGGACAGAACAGTCGAGTCAGCTGCTCCCGTGACCGGCCCTGTAAGGAGCTGGGAGCTGGGATCAGGTTCACGGATGAGCGGGCAAGGATTCTCCAGAGCTTCCTGGCCTGACCGCAGCTCTCTGCCCCTGGCTTTGCCCGGCCCTCAGCAAGCTGTCGGCACCGCGGCCCAAGCAGGGCGTCCTTTGACAAACCCAGGTGTCCCTTTCCTGCCACCTCACAAGCGCTGCTCAAAGCATCTTTGTTCGAGGCGGGACTGGTGAAGCCGCAGCCCCGCCCTGGCCTCCTTAATCACCCCCTGGCCAGGCCCACACACCCCCAGTCCCTTTAAGCCCCCAGGTCCTGCCCCTGCCCAGTCAGCAGGGAGGGCACCGGCCATGCAGGTAAGAGCAGGGTTCAGGAGCAGCTGGCAGGCCATGGAAATAGGTCGGGGGGGCAGGGGCCAGGCTCCAGGGCTCCTGTGGAGGCCGGGGGTGCCCAAAGCTTGCAGGGGTTGGAGGACAGGCATGATCCCTGGGGTGCGGGGACAGGGAGGTGCATAGGACCTGTGCCCCTGGGATCCGTCCAGGGCCAACCAGGGGCTGAGGGAACACAGAGGGCCTCTGGGGCCTGGGGCTAGGACCCTCCTCTCCTTGCAGGCACCGCCCGGAGTCCAGACCCTGAGCGGTGTCACCCTTCCCTGGCCCAGCTCTGAAGACAGAATGAGGGGGGCCTCCCGCCTCCAGCTTTTGCCGCTGCTGTTGCTGCTAGGTGGGTGGGGGGCAGGGGCTGGGGGCTGTTCCCAGTGTCCCGTGTTACCCCTCCCCGGCCTGGTTCCCCTAGAGCACTTTGGGGTTCCTCATCTCGGCTTCAAAGGTCCAGGTTCTCTCCGTCACTGACCTTGGGCTCTCCGAGCTCACATGTGCCCATCTGCGTGAGGGGTACAAGTCCCCCCCCACGTCACAGTGCTCTGCGGAGGGTTAAGTCGGGTAACCCGTTGATTGCACAAAAGCCTGGCACCAGGTCGGTGCCACAAATGTGTTTCACTCTCCTTCCTAGTCTCTGACCTCCCTCCCTCTCCCTCTCCCTCTCCCTCTCCCCCTGTTATCTGACACCAAATTCATAATCCGGTCCCTTCCCTCCTTCCTCCCTCAGGAGCTCCTGGGACACCGGACTCTGCAGGTAAGGAAGCCTCCGAGTCCCTGGCGCCACCCCCTCCCTGACCTTGGCCCTGCGCCTCTCCGATCGCACGATCCCACGCGCCTGCCAGGCCCCACCCCCCCCCCCCCGTCTTCCGCCCACCCTCGCACCCTCCTTGTCCCCTGCAGCCTGCGGGCAGCCCCAGATGTCCAGTCGGATCGTGGGGGGCCGGGACGCCCGGGACGGACAGTGGCCGTGGCAGGCGAGCGTCCAGCACCGCGGGGCGCACGTGTGCGGGGGCTCGCTCATCGCCCCGCAGTGGGTGCTGACGGCGGCGCACTGCTTCCCGAGGTCAGCGGGGTGCGGGGGCGCCGCCAAGCCGGCTCCGGGGGATGCGGCGGCCCGGGGTGCCGCGGGGACCGGGGAGGGGCCGCCGTCCGCAGCGCCGCCCCTGTCCCGCAGGCGGGTGCTGCCGTCGGAGTACCGCGTGCGCCTCGGGGCGCTGCGCCTGGGTCCCGCCTCGCCCCGCGCGCTCTCGGCGCCCGTGCGCAGGGTGCTGCTCCCCCCGGACTACTCGGAGGGTGGCGGCCGCGGCGACCTGGCGCTGCTGCAGCTGAGCCGCCCGGTGCCCCTGAGCGCCCGCATCCAGCCCGTCTGTCTGCCCGAGCCCGGGGCCCGCCCACCGCTCCGAGCGCCCTGCTGGGTCACTGGCTGGGGCAGCCTCCAGCCCGGAGGTGAGGCAGCGGGGGGTTGGGGGAGGGACAGGGGATCCTCCTCCACCTCCCTCTGACCGGGAGCCCCCCACTCTCCCAATCCGGGACCCAGCGAGACCTCCAGGGACCCAGACCTCCTCCCGGTCAGCCAGGCGGGTCCCACCACTCCTGCTTCCTGCCTCGCCCTCTCCCGGCTCCTATAGTCCCCCTTCCTCCCCCCAGTGCCACTCCCAGAGTGGCGACCTCTGCAGGGAGTAAGGGTGCCGCTGCTGGACGCGCGCACCTGTGACCGCCTCTATCACGTGGGCACCAGCGTGCCCAGAGCGGAGCACATAGTGCTGCCCGGGAACCTGTGTGCCGGCTACGTCGAGGGCCACAAAGATGCCTGCCAGGTGCGGGAAGCTGCCTGGAGCCCCTGGAACCCGGCTCCCGTCCCAGCTCCCTAGAACCCAAGACCCAGGGGCTGCACCTCCTGGCCCCCAACCCCCAGAAGTGCCATCCCAGATCTTCAAAGGGCTGAGATCTAAGCCCGACTTTCTCCTGCAGGGTGACTCTGGGGGACCCCTGACCTGTGTGACGTCTGGGCGCTGGGTCCTGGTGGGTGTGGTGAGCTGGGGCAAGGGCTGTGCCCTGCCCAACCGTCCAGGTGTCTACACCAATGTGGCCACTTACAGCCCCTGGATTCGGGCTCGCCTCAGCCTCTAATGCAGTGAGCTGGAGCCAGAGGCTGGGGTCCCTCTGAGGACCTGCACGTTCCCTCCCACCTTGCCCCTTCCCACTTAAGGCTCATAAGCCTTAGAAAGCTGCGGGGCCATCCGTCTCTCCATCCCCTGCCTCCTCCTTGGAGCTCACCAAACCCTAGCCGCCAGCCCTCCTCCTGGAGCCTCCCCTGCGTCCCTGGGTCTCACACTCCTCCTTCCCCGTCCTGCTCACTTTTACCATTCTCTGCTCCAGCCAGGGGCCTGGGCACCCAGAGGCGGGCAAGCCAGCTGGTGCCCGGTCTGGCCCGTGTGCCTGCCTTTTTCTGGAGGAAGTCAGGGAAATTCAAAGTGTGAGAGGGATTCAGCCCCAGAGAGATGATTCTCCATTGCTGGCTTTGAACATGGAGGAGCTGCGGGCGAGGAGCCACAGGAGAGCGGCCTCCGGGAGCGGAGGGCAGCCCCCGGCGGCGGACAGCCAGCAGGGGGCACCTCCGTGCCCTGACTGCAAGGAAGGGAAGCTGGCCGACAACCTGAATGAGCTTGGGACCTAGTTCTCCCCACAGCCTCCAGAGGAGCGCCCCCCCCCGCCCCGCCCCCCCCCCCCCCCCCCCCCGCATCAGCGTGCCCACCAGACCAAGCCCTTGAACCCAGCGGAGCCCACCCAGACCTCTGGCCTGCAGAGTTATGACTTAATAAATTTGTGTTGGTTCAGGCCGCCATGTTGCTGGTCTTTTACTAATCAGCAACAGAAAACATACAGATCGTGCCCTGTTGCATTGGGGTCTGGGTGGGCGCGCCATGTGCTCTGAAAGGCTCAGGGGCCTCGGCACCTGGCATCATGCCCTCTGGGCCAGGAGCCCCCAGGCAGGCCTGGCCAGAACTCCTGCTGTGCCTGATTGGTTCCGTTGTTATAACCATACTTCCAGGGAGGGTCTGGGGCTGTGTCCTCAGGGGCCCACAGACCCAGGACCCCCCCCCCCCCACCTGCATCTGGCCCTTTGCAGCTCCCTGCCCACCCTTGTGTGCCTGGGACCTGGGTCCAGTCCCCTCCCTGCCATCTCCTCATTCCCAGGCCAAAGACCATCCATCCCAATAGATACAGCTCAGTTTCTAGAACTGCAGAAGGAACAAGAAATGGAACAAACCCTGGAAACCCCAGAGCCTAATCTTTGGAGCTACGAGGGCCAGTGGAGGAATGGGATGGGGGAGGCCATCATCAAAGGTGCAGCCTGGCGGGGCAGGCCTGAGCCATGCGGGGCAGGCCATCCATCTGGGGTAGAGCTTCACCGCCCTTGGGGGGTGGTTATCGGGGAGCAGGGCGTCCAGAATGGGGCTTGTCTGTGGACATGTCAGCAAGGGGACCCTGGTGACCGCTGCTGGGTGATGCCAGCCATCCTCGGTGGCTCCCTCAGTCTGGAGCCGGCTAAGGGGCCTTCCCCAGGACGCCTCCGAAGACACTGAGGTGGGAACAAGCCAGGGGCCGGGAGCCAGTCTGCTTCAGCCTGGGACTCGCTGTGACTCGAGTAAAGGGTCCGCATTCAGAGAGCCCTGTGTTTCTGAAGCACGAACTGGGGGCTAAACATGGGAGTCCGGAAGCCAGAGAAACAGGATCTGGGCATGGAAGGGAAGGTCAGGGAATGAGAAGAGGTCAGCTACTCCTCATCAAGCCCTTACGAGATGCCATGCAGAGAGCTTTGCTGCACCGTCTCATGGGATCCTCACCTGACACCCATTTGCCAGATGAGAAAGCTAAGGCCCAAAGGCACGTGGCTGCTAGATGGCAGACTGGGATTCCAACCCAGGTGGTCTGATCGTGGAGGCAGCTGGAAGGGCAGGGGCGGGGTCACAATTGCCTCTCCACGTGCTGCCCCCTAGCACGGGCTCCGGCCCCTTCCGGCCCCTTCCGGCCGCACCAGCTCCATGAGGCTGGGCAGGCGGCAGGTCTTGGCCCAGCCGACTCAGGGGCACCGGGCCCTGTGCTGGAGCATCCCGTCTGTCTGCAAGGTCAGTGGGGGCGTGGGGGTAACCTGGCCCTGCATCAGCCACAGCTGCCTGACCTACCAGGTGACAGGCTGGGAGGCTGTGCAGCCTGGAGGGGAGCACCCGGGGCGGCAAGGGTGGTCCTGGGAGGTCTCAAGCATGGGGGACACTGTGCTCCTGTCTAAGGCAGGCGCTTCCTGGCTGTCCACCGACTCTAGTTGGGGATGCTGCAAGCAGACCGCCCAGCCTCCCCCAAGAGTTCTGACTTGGCCTCGGTTTCCCCTCTGTCCTCTGAATTGCTACCACCCACCATGTCGGGGCTGCCGGGAGGGCTAAGCGGACGGCTGAGGCCCCCGCCCTTCTGCCCACTGAGCCTACATGCTGTGCTTTGCACGAGCGCGCTCTGGCTCGCTCTCGGGACACCCGGGAGGTGCCCTCGTTTTCAAGTTCACGCGTGGGGAGACAGGCCCAGAGAGGTTAAGCAGCGTGAGGCCCGTAGCCCGTAAGTGGTGAAGCTAGGTTGCAGCTGGGCACCTGACTCAGGCCCCACACCCAGTTGTGCGTCTTCCCTTGTGGCCAGGACAGTAGTCGTGAAACACTCTACAAATGGGAGGCACGCTTTGTAACTACCGGTGATGACAATTACTAATCAACGTTTAACACAAAAAGGAGGGGAAGGCCCACTAGGTCGAGACCCTGCCAGCTTAGTCTGGAGGCCAGAGAAGGGTCCCTGTCATGAGCGTTGGGTGGTTGAGGTGAGGGGGCAGAAAGGGCCCAGACAGCCTTCCTGTGCAGAGAACCAAGAGCAGTGGGCCGGCCAGCTCACCCACCATCTTGAGGTTCTGGTGCCGTCCGTCATGGCAGTGAGGCCGCAGAGCGGGGGCTGGAGGTCAGCCCCCACTCCCCCTCAAGCCCCTCCTGAGCCCACTCCCACGGCAGGAGACATCCTTGCAAGGCCTACAGTCCTCCCCCTACAACCGACCCACCAGGTCTGCAGCACCGTGGGGTTCACAGAGACACCCAGAGGGGTAGGACTCATGGCGGGCAAGGCCCCTGCCCTACTCGCCACCTCCCCTAGGCCGGGTGACCTCTGACAGCAGAGACCGCCGGAACCGGACACCAGTCATTACCCAAACCCTTGCACTGTGCCGTGTGCGTTGGCTCATTAATGCTCCCCAATGCCTTATGGAATCCAGCTGTGTGTCTGTCCCCTTCGCGGATGGGACAACGGGTGGAGGCTCAGCGCCGTGCCAGAGATCACAGTTAACGAGCTGATATTTGACCCAGGTGGTCTGCCCGAGGGTGGGTGGAGACAGGCGTGAGTCTCGGAGGGATGGAGTGTGGGCCCACTCAGGGGGACTCCCGGTAGGCATCAAAGCCAACAAGGCAGGTGTGTATGTGGCAACAGGGCCCAGAGTCAGGACAATATGCCCAGGTGCAGCCGGGTCACAATATCCTAGGTGGAGAGGAGGCCCCTCCTTTCCCCGCACCCTGGGCTCTTTTTTTTTTTTTTTTTTTTTTAAACATTTATTTTTGAGAGAGAGAGAGACAAAGAATCCCAAGCAGGCTCCAGACTCAGAGCTGTCAGCACGGACCCCAACGTGAGGCTCGAACCCCCAAACCACAAGATCATGACCTGAGCCAAAGTTGGACGCTTACCGCCTGAGCCACCCAGGCGCCCCTTTGGACTCCATCTTTAACTGGCACATTCTGGGAGGTCTGCTGGATGCCTCTGAGAGCGTGACTGGCCTCCCATGGTCCGTCCACATCCCTTCCCTGCCCCATGCTCTCCCTCTTGAGCAGTACAGGATCTAAAGCCTCCAAATCTCTGCACAAAGATGCCGAGGTTAAGATGGAAATCTCTGACCTGAGCCGAGGACCCGCCACGTCAGTTACTTGTCCACAGCCTCCTGACTCAGGTGATGAAGTCAAGGTCAGCCAGGGGCTGGGGAGCTAGCAGGGAGCAGGGGCTGCCTAGGCTCAGAGAGGGAAGAGTCACAGGAGGGGAAAGGACCTGAGGCGGCCCCAGAGAGCCAGGGGCTAGAACTCAAAAATGACAATAATTATGTTCACAGTGTTAGAAACCTCTGTTGAGTACCAATTCTTGATGAAAATGTACACACTTGACAAACAGCCATTCCTCGCATCTTAAAGAAGAGGACATTAGACTTTCGCGAGTTTTATCACCCAAAGCTGCAGTCAGCGCCTAAAGCAAGGATTTGAATCCCTCGTGGCCTGAGGCCAGAGCCTGCCTGTGAAAAATTAGTAAACGGAAACCTCGTTTAGTCGGGAGGCCAGCAGAGGGCGTTCTCAGCATCGCAGCCCAAGCTGGGACCGCAGGTGGGTGCTCTTCACCAACCCGACGGGAAGGTTTCCTCCTCACTTGGCAACGGCTCCGCCAATGAGAGGCTCTCAGCCCAGCCAATGAAAAGCCAGTATACTTAGACCTCCCACTGTATGCCAATGAACTTTGCTTAGACAGCCCTGTTGCTCCTTGATGACTGTCTCCTTGGTCTCCGCGCTTGCTATAGCCTTGCTGAAGCTTGCTTGTTGTGGATTGTAACTGGCTGGTATCCCCGGATAAGCCCAGTTTTGCTGGTGAAATAACTCATTTTTTATTTCCTAAGGTTAACAGTTGTCAGTCACCAGCTTGATTCAGGGCCAAGGCAGCAGCACCTTCAGATTCTGCCCCCTCTCGAGAATTCTCAAATTGCAGCCCCGCAACTGCACAGCTGTTTGGCATCCGAGGCCTTCCACCTGCTCACGGGGCGCCCTGAGCCTGACACGTCCTCAGGGACCCAGCTGAGGCGCTCTCCCTCCAAGGGGCTGGTTACGCAAGAGAAAAAAAGCCTCATTTTTTTCTCGCTCTAGTGTAACTGCAATCTGGGGCAAGGCAGGACAGTGTCCCAACACCCGGGGAAGTAAGGTGTAGGCGGCGGTAGGGCAGCCCCGTAGAAGGGCAGCCGGCCAGGGAAATCAAGCCTACAGGCCCTCCCAGAGCCCAAGTGGACCTAGGTCCCTGGGTCGGGGGGTCTCCTCTTTCCTCCGTCCCTCGGGCGAACCATCTAGCACCGTGCCTTGCTTTTCCCCGGAAGTTCGCCGGGCCCCTCCCTAACCCAGGGAGCAGCTTCCTGGGGTCCTTCCAGGCCACAAAAGCCCGGCCCAGGCTGGGCGGGGAAAATGGGGACAGCCCACCCATGGAGGTAGCCGGAAGGTCCAGAATTATCACCCCCTCAGGATGGACGGCAGGGGGCGCTCGCCCTCACACGGCAGCCCAGGTCGCGCTGAGACGCAAAAGTCCTGCCGCCCCGATGACCAGGATGCACAACATTCACTGACTATTCCTGGGATGGGGGGATACGCTACGCTCGCCAAGTCGTTCCCCAACGTCCCCCAAAGAGGGCTGAGCCTGCGCCCAGACTGCTCCCTGACTGCGACAGGAGCGCCTCGGCCTTGCCACTCCCAAGATGGCGCCACTACCTGCCGCTTCAGGTCTCTGCCCCACTCTCCACGCCACGGCGCCGAGATGGCGGCCGGACGCGCGGTCTGACCGAGCCGCCGGCGCATCACTTAAAATGGCGGCCGCTGGGCGGGGCGGCCGGGCGCGAGGCACGCTGGGGCGGGCGCGCGGGTTGCCGGGAACGGGGCGGAGCGCGGCCGCGCCGGCGCGTCGAGGGGGGACAGGCAGCCGCCGCGATGGTGAGCGGGCGCGGGGGGAGGGGCGCCGGGCCGGGGCCGGCGGGGGCGCCGGGGGCGCCGGGCCGGGGGCGGCGGGGGCGGCGGGCCGCATGGGGCGGGGGGTGGGGAGGACTGGGCTCTGCGTTCACGCCGGCCCTCCGCCCCCCAGGACGTGTTCCTCATGATCAGGCGCCACAAGACCACCATCTTCACGGACGCCAAGGAGTCGAGCACCGTGTTCGAGCTGAAGCGCATCGTCGAGGGCATCCTCAAGCGGCCGCCCGACGAGCAGCGGCTGTACAAGGTGCGGCCGCGGGCGGGCTTTGGGCGGGGGCCGGGCTGGCGCGGCGCGGCGGTCGCGTCGTTGTTGTCAACAGTGGCCGGAACTCCCCCGCGTGGAGGCGCGGCGGCCTCGGGGGCGCAGGGCGGCCTCGGGGGCGCGCGGGCTCCTGACAGCCCTGCTGTGCGTCCAGGAAACTGAGGCTGGGGAGGCGGCCACTGAGCCCAAGGTCGGATTTGAACTCCGTTGCCCTTAATCCTCCGCAGGCCCATCAGAATCGCACCCCTGCACCTCCTCTCCTTATTACAGACAGTTGGAGGGTGTCACGATGAGTAAAGTCCTCGCCCAACCGCTGTATTACTTCCCAGCTTTCTGCGGATGCTCTAACAGCCCCTCCTCCCCACCTCCCTTAGAAACCAACTGCAGAATTATTCAGCTCCGGTGGCTTGGGGTTCTCGTTGGGGGAATGCGTTGTATTGGCCCCTGATTCGGGTGTCCCGCGGCATGGGGTCCCCCCACCTAAGTGCGCTGATGCGATTCTGGCTGGAAAGGAGGAAGCTGGCCTTTCACTCCAGACTTTTCTCCCTGCTGCCTGTGCTTCTTCACATACTGTGTTCCGTGCTTTCTGTGTGTCTTTCGCTCAGTGAAACCTCCTGGCTGCTCTACAAGGTGGGAATTTCAGGAATTCCCACCTTACAGCTAAACTTCACATCAAAAAGATGAAACGCTTTGTCCCAGGTGGCAGAGCTGGGATTCAAATCAAGCCTGCCTGTGGACAGACTGCGTCACTGACTCTTGAAATCAGATTTTCCTGCAGTTTGGGGTGAAAAAAAAAAAAAGATTCCAGAGCCCTAACCCTGGGAGGTTCGGATTTGGAAAGTCTTGGGCGTAGCCCTGGAAACTGTGTTTGACACACTTGGGTGGTCCTGGCCCATATTTGGGTCTGTGTTCCCTGAATCCTGACATCCAGGGAAGTCTCCGGGACTTGCCCGTCTTGGGGCCTCTTGTAACACCTTGCCCACCTCTCTCCCCAGGATGACCAACTTCTGGATGATGGCAAGACACTGGGAGAGTGCGGCTTCACCAGTCAGACGGCACGGCCGCAGGCCCCAGCCACCGTGGGGCTGGCCTTCCGGGCAGGTGAGTGGGGCTGTCAGGCAGGGTGGAACAGACGAAGGGGTCGCCGGGGAGCCTGCTCTTGGCTCCTCCCCGCCTCCAGGGCATTGTGTTCCCCAGTCCACAAAGTGTAGGTGGTATCTTGTGATAGTGTGTGTGTTTCTCCACAAAGGAAAAAAAAAAAGAAAACGAGACGCTTGTAGAAATTGAAATCTACTTCGCGGGGGATTCTAATGTCTCTCCCTAGTCATGTTTACAGAGGTCCTAGTGAGTATTGGGCCGTCTGCTCTGCATTTTATCTCCGTTCCATTTAAAACACTCCTGAGCCTGCGAGGTAAGCACTGCTGTCCTCACTTTGGAGACGTGGACACTGGGGCTTGCCGGCTGTCACGACTCAGATGCCGACTGCCACGACCTTTGTAGGACATCACTTAGACCCCCAGCATCTCTGTGCATGCCACACTTGTGCCCATTTTCAGGTTGAGTAACTGAGCCCAGGGAGGTTAGGTCGCTTGCTGGGACTGCCCCATCCAGAGTTCGTGTCTAGCCCCTGCCTGCCCCAGAGACTGTGCTGTGTGATCGACCACATGCCCCCCTGCCTGCTGTTTAGAAACCTGAGGGAGTGGCTCACTCCCCTCCAGTATACCTCCTTGCCCCAAGAGAGGTTGGAATTTTATTCTTGGTCTCTGGAAACATGAACGAAAGTTCTACGTGGTATGTTTTCATGACTGTGTACCTGGGGCTGTGTGGATGGCTGGGTAAACTTTGTTGATGAGTAATTATTTTTCTGGCTTCTTGTGAGAAAACTAGCAAGGGCTACAGAGGGAGTCCAGCGGTGTGCCACTTGCCAGTTTCGTAAGGATCCCTGTGCCAGGCCTCAGCAGCCATGTCCTTGGGTGGCTGCTTCACGCGCCCCGCCCTCCCGACTGGAGCTCCTGTCTCCATAGAGGGGTGCGACACATAGGCCAGTCTCACAGGCAGCCTGAGCCCCCATGCACCACAGGCCTTGGCCTGTGAGTGCTTAGCAGATGGAAGTCTTAGGGGCTTTTCTGTGGGTTCCCTCTGACCCTCACAGCGATGCTGAGGCAGGTACAGGGCTGGTCCAGACCTCTCCCATTCTGCTTCTGAAGCCAAGGCTGGACTGCGTTCGGGAAGTAGCAGCCCTGCTTTTACTGAACAAAGGCATTTTTGTGTAGGCTTGCAGACACCCTTGGAAGATGTTGATAGGCCTATTTTTTGATGGAAAAATCACAACAGAGGGAGTGTCCCCCCGGCCCCGACTCTAGTTGATGGCATTGAATGTGGGGGTGCCTAGACCCTGGGTGGCACCCCCTCCTCAGGCAGGGGATCGTTGTCTTGACAGAGTAAACAGTATGGACTGAAGCGGCTGTTCTTTGCTTCTCCCACGGACTACTTTTGTTGCGGAAGTACACTTGTGGGTGCGTAATTGTGTCCTCGTTTAGTTCTTGTGATGACAAGACGATTCTATCCAACTGGCTACTCAGTGAGGGAAAGGAGTGTTGAATAGCATCATCCAGACCATTTCCAAAAAATGGGAGAGGTGACGAAAGCAAGAATGGTCACTGCAGACTTACGGCTTGGGGGAGTTCGTTGCTATGCTGGGCCGGGTGTCTTCAGCGCTGCTGACGTTTGGGGCTGGAGAATTCGGAATAGTGCTGTGCACTCCAAGGTGTTGAGCATCTCTGGCCCCTACTAGAGATGGTCAGATACCCACTCTCCCAAGGTGTCCTTTGCTAGGCTTGGCCGGCTTTCCCGAGGGGCCTAACAGGTTAAGAACCCTGAGCCAGGTGGAGAGAATAGCGTCCCTGTTAGAAGAAAGTGCAGGAGAGAAGTTACAAAACGGGACTTGCTTGCTCTGCGCTGTGACAGCAGAAACAAGACGGGAGCCCTTCTGCAGCCGCTGTTCTCTAGTTGGGGGAAAGCATCTGGTCATGGTCAAAGGGAACAGGACTGTTTGTGGCTGGTGGTAGGTGAATGCTCCTGAAGCAATGCACAGGCATTGGGCTGCGGGGACTGTTTTTATAGAAGGGCTGGGGAAGGTTTCTCTGAGGTGACGTTGGGGTTGATCTGGATGGCAGGCTAGGGGCCAGCAAATGTGAAGCTCCTAAAACAGGAAGGAAGAGCTTGATCTGGGAACACAAGAGACAGACAAACGTGACGACTTGAGATTTTATTCAGAGTATGACAGGATGCCGTTGGAAGGTTTGAGGCAGGGAAAGAACGGGCTGGCTTAAGCTTAAAAATCAGTGCTTGGTGTAGAGGAGGTGTGAATGGAACAGTGAGTTGGGGCTGATTGAGGGGAGACAAGTAGGTGGACACAGGCCAGCCCACAGGCTCACCCTTAGGGGCACAGGGTGAGGAGGACCCCAGGGATGGCTGGGCTAGATAGGAGGGGGTCAGATTGCTGGTAGGGGTGGGAGGCATCCCAGTAGGATCACAGAGTCCAGGCAGTTAGGCAGGCCGGCCAGGACGAGGGAGACTCCTTCACAGAGGTGGGAATTGGTTCGGAGGTCGCCCAGAAGCCGGGTGGCTGCTCCCTCCAGCTCTCCCCACCACTCCCCTGTCCACCAGATGACGCTTTCGAGGCCCTACGGATCGAGCCCTTCTCCAGTCCGCCCGAGCTGCCCGATGTGATGAAGCCACAGGACTCAGGAAGCAGCGCCAATGAACAAGCGGTGCAGTGAGAGGGCTCCTGGCCCGCCCCCGGTGCCCCCCCCCCCCCCCCCCAATAAAAGAGATTTGGGCGTCTGCCTGGTTGCTGCCTTCTTCTGCACACCCTCTCCTGACTCAGGCATCACCTTCCCTGGGACGGGGTCTGCTCCCCTGCAAGGCTCCTCCTCAGCCCCCTGTACTTGCGAGGCTGGCTGTGGGACCGACCCCCAAGCTCCTTGGGTCCCTGCTGTCACACCCACTCGAGCCTGCCCCTCCGGCTGTGGGCAGAGAACCGGGAGGAACCCAGAGCCCCAGGCCAGCCTTCTGCTCAGCCTGGGGACGGAGGTTCCTTCTATGACTTCCAGCAAGCAGGCTCGTTCAGGCTCTGGCGCAGCCTCTGGGCTGAGGGGCAGAGGCCAAAATGTCAGCCAGAGCCAGTGTGGTTCCACGGGGAACCCACCGCCTACAGCCAGCCATCTTACCTGAGTCCTCTAAGGCTTGGGGGGGGGGGGGGGGGCATTCAAAGTGGAAAGACTGCTCACTCTCCACCCTCCAACCCTAATAAATAATCTACAGACCCAATTCCTGCATTTCTCATTTTTATTTGACAGAAAAAGTTGCTCTTGCTGTACAGATTTTAAAAAACCAAAATGCCTTTAAGAAACGTGAAGAAAAGTTGGGGGAGGGGCCACAACCTCACTTGGGGGACAGTAGGGGCCAACTAATTTCAACTCCTGCCCCTTCCTTCCAGGAACACCTCACACAAGTTCCCAAGTTCCAACTCCCCCCAGAACTTAGGGTTACAGGGGGGCATTGACGCCTCCCAGCCCTTTCTAACTCAAGACCAGGGTGTCCCCAACTGTATCCTCCCCTCCCACAACTCCCATTCTCATTCCCACCCACCCCAAAACTCCCAAAACGTGAACCAGGAAAAACTCACAGAGATTAACATTTCACAGGAACAAAGAAAAAGGGGGGGGGCGGGAAGGAGGAAGAGTCCTCCCCCAGGAGTCTGCCAGGGTTCGGGGGTGGGGGGGCAGACAAGGACCCCTCCCCACGGCTGGGTAAAGGGGGCACTCCCTGCAGCTCCAGAACTTGGGGTGTGGTGGGATTCCCCCCACAGAGATTCAAGGAGACCTGAAACAGAGGAGACAGAGATCAGTGCCTAGGCCCCAGCCAGCCCCAGAGGTCCCCAGGCACAAGAGCTTGACAAGGACGCACCTGGACGAGCGGTGCCGCACGGGGCGGGGGCTGGGTGTCTCCCTCCTGCGCTTGTGGCCAGGGGAGCGGCTGTCCCCACGCTGGCCTCTGCGGGAACCCCGCTCGCTGCTACTGCAACAACAAGAGGACAGTCAGCCCGTGTGCAAGGCAACACGAACCTCTGGCAACTTCGAGCCCCAAAGCTGCTCAGAGTGGCAGTGACCAGGCTGGCCACTGACGGGAGGCCTTACCTCTGCTGGTCCCGTGGCGAGGGCTGAGGCGAAGGGCGGCGGCGCTCCGCAGGCGAGTAGCTGAGGGACCGAGAATCTCGGAGGGAATCTATTGGCTTCCGAGGACTACGGGACCTAGGGAGCAGAGGAAGTTGCCATAGCACCACGCTCTTCCAAACCCACCAGCCGGCACTCAGGACCACCCCCCAGGTCCTGACCACCAGACCTCATACCACACAGGGCCAGCCTCAGACCCACCTTTGTCTGCTCACTCACCCATCCGCCCGCACACCATCCACCGAGTGCCCCACTGGGCAGGGCACGGGGTGCAGCGGGGGATGCAAAGAGAAAGACAGTCCCTGCCCTTGGAGGGGCTCAGTCTGGTGGTGAAGGGAGGCCAAGGGAGGCCTGCTCGGCCCCGTGTATGGGAAGCAGCCCCACAAGGACCGATATACGTGGGTCTGGGGACCCGGGGGGGAAGGGACACAGGGCGGGGAAAGGGGGGGAGGGTAGTCTTCTCGAAGGTGCTGTTTGAGCGGAGTCTTGCAGAACGAGGAGTTCACCAGGCGGACAAGGGAATTCCAGGCAGAAGGAACAGCATGTCCAAAGGCATGGGGTTCTCCTTAGACTGCAAGGCGCTGGGTATGGCTGGAGCACAGG
Source organism: Panthera onca (assembly GCF_046562875.1). NCBI lineage: Eukaryota > Metazoa > Chordata > Mammalia > Carnivora > Felidae > Panthera > Panthera onca. The sequence continues at coordinate 39,542,062 of NC_138354.1, read as the reverse complement.
GCATGTGTGGGGGCGGGCAGGAGAGGAGAACACAGGGCAGGCAAGGCCAGTTGGTGAAGAGCCTCACACGCCATTCCCGCAGAGGTGGGGCTTTATCCTGCAGGCCACAGGGCGTCCCGGAAGGATTTGTGGAGTGGAGGGAAGTAACCAGATGTGCGTTTTAGAAAGATCCCTCTGGCTACGTGTGGAAGAGAATGGCGTGGAGGCAGGGAGACAGGGAAGAGGCTGTGGACAGAGTCGGGAGAAGATGACGGTGGCCAGACCAGAGCCCTGGCGGGAGCAACGGGGAGATTTAAAATCTAGAATCCCTGGGACGTGGGAGCAGGAAACAGGCTGCATGTCAGGGGAAGGGAGAGGAAGGAACCTAGGACTCCACAATTCTGACTGGAGCACCCACACTCGGACCCTTTGCCGGAACAGGGCACAGCACAGGTGGTAGGGAGAGCGCCCAACTCCTCCCACACAACCAGACAGCACAGTCCACCAGAGACTCCCGGCAGGGATCTCGCGCCCAGGGTCACACCCCGCCCCTTCCGGCTCCGGCAAGGCCGCACTCACCTCCGCTCGCCGGGGGGTGGCTTCTTGGGGCTTGCAGGTTTGGGCAAGGCCTGAGGGCCAGGCTTAGCGGGGGAGGGGGACGAAGAAGTAGAGGAGGAAGAGGAGGAGGAAGAGGAGGAGGAGGAGGAGGAGGAAGAGGAGGAGGAGGAAGAGGAGGAGGAGGAGGAAGAGGAGGAGGAGGAGCTGGAACTGGAGCTACTGGAGCGCCTCTTCCGCTTGGCCGGGGTCGGCTCCGGAGGACGTCCCTCTCGAACAGCCTCCTTGGGGGCCGGGGTGGGGCTGGGGACCCTGTGGGAGAAGCAGAGCGTCAGGAGGAGACACGCCGCCCCAGCCCCGACCCTACCTTCCTTGGCCTGGAGGAACGGCAGTGGGGGAGGGGTGCCGAAGGCCCCAGGAGCCCTCGGAGCAGAGAGCCGGCGAGCACATTCTCTGGAGAGCAGTGGCCCGAGACGCCCCGACCTCTGCTAACACGAGCAACAGGCCGGGCCCGCAGCACAAGGGATCAAGGCTAAACCTCAAGAATGTCCCTGACGGAGGAGGACTAAGGCCCCTGGGCTCAGGTGTGGAAGCCGAGCTGGGCGGTCTCCTTCCCGGGAGAGCCGCGGCTTGGGGAGGCCCCTGCGAGCGAGTTGGCCGGGGGAGGGGCCGTCCTGCCTGGAGGCAGGGAGAAGGATGGGATGACCTCTGAAGATCCTTCCAGCCCAGGGAGTTCCTCTTGAGGTCTAACTGCCATCCCTCCTGCTGTAAAATTAAGTCCATTTCCTCTAGTTCTGTCCTCTGTAGAGACGGAAAACTTATCATTATCCTCTAGAGAATGAACCTTAGGAGACTTTTACCTGTCCCGTTCCTCCCCCCAGTGCCCCCACCCCAGCATTCTCTTCGACCCCAGCTTAGGGGTCAAGGTCCCATACCTCTTTCAAAGAGCCAAGAGCCTCTGGACAGAACTTCTCCCTCCCCACGCCCACCCACCCCCCAAACCGGCCCCATCCAACGGTTCTGCAAGTCAAGCCCCCTCACCTCTTCAGCGCTACCTCAGGTTGAGCAGGAAGGCTAGAGCCCTCCGAGTCGCTAGAACTGGAACCGGAGGAAGAGGAGGAGGAAGAGGACGATGACGAGGATGAAGAGGAGGAGCTGGATGAGGAGGAGGAGGAGGAACTCCGCCGTTCCTTTGCCGGCTGCAGGGTGGCCAATGCAGAAGGCTGCTGGGCCCCCGTGGAGGCCGGTGTTTCCCCACCCTCAGGGTGGGACACCCCAGGGACAGGACCAGAGAGCATGCCGTTGTGGTCACCAGCAGAGGACGTGGTCTTTGCCACCGTCCCAGAGGAGAGGGACTGAGACCCTGCTACAGGGGTGGTCTGGGCAAGCAAAGCTCGGGACTGGTCAGAAAAAGCAGATGGCACAGGGGACCTAGGTCGATCCTGAGCTGGAGGAAGAACACACTGGGAGGAAGCCTGGACCATCCTAGAAGCAGGAGAGGGAGCCCGCTCAGAGGTCATTCTAGACTGGCTGAGGGCAGACGGTGGGGTTCTGGAGCCTGGGCCTCCTGGTGGGGTTCTGGATCTGGCTCGGTCAAGAAGTGGTGGTGAGGTTCTACCACTAACACGTTCGTAAGCAGTGAGGGGCACCCGGGGACTGGTAAGGTTTGCACCAGACAAGGCTGGAGCCATCCTAGCACTGGTGAGGCTTGCAGGTGCCATGGCTGGAGGGGTTCTGGAGCTGGCAATATTCACAGGAGCTGTAGCATGTGCAGATCTAGGACCCACCAGGTTTGCAGGGGCTGCAGCCTGGGCTGTTCTGGAGCTGGAGGGATAGTTTGCAGCGGTCGGGGGAGTGCCAGAGCCGGTGAGACTCAGAGCTGCCAAGGCAGCCGGGGTTCTGGCTCCTGCTAGATTCACAGCCGGGGCTGTAGGGGTGCGAGGGTCAGCGAGGTTCACAGCAGAAGGTGCCACTGCTGTTCTGGGGCTGGCCAAGTTCATGGCTGCCGCCGCAGCTGGCGTTCTGGAGTCAGCCAGGTTCACTGCTGTTGGTATGGCAGGTGTCCTGGCACCGGCCAGATTCATCGCTGCTGCAGAAGCTGCAGGAATCCTGCTGGCAAGACTGGCAGCTGGAGCCGTTCTGAGACTCATGAGAGGCACTGGAGCTGGGACCTGGGACATTCTTGCAGCAAGGCCAGCAGCAGACATGGATGGAGGCGGCCGAGCAGTGCCAAGACTGATGGCTGTCAGGGCAAGTGCGATCCTAGACTGTGCGTGATTTTCTGGCACAGATGTTCTCGGGTGATCAGGAATTCGGGGACCTGGACCATCCATCATGGAGCCACCAGCTTGCTGCAGGACAGACATCGGTGTTCTAGAGCTGCCAAGGGGTTCCAGCATTCCAGGTGATCGACAGCGGTCCAGAGGAGTTGGGGACATGCTAGGACGACTGAAACAGCTCATTCTGGAGCTATTGAGCGCTACTGGAGGGGTCCGAGAACCAGAATGATTTCTCGTTGCCGGAGGAGTAGCAGAACGTGAACGATCAGAACTACTTCCGGATGCAGAACGTCTTCGGATGGCGGGAGGAGATCTCGTTAAGGACCGTTTGCCCCGAGTTGTTCGTGGAGTACGGGATCTGGAACGGCGACGGATGGCAAGGGGAGAGCGACTTCGAGAACGCTTGCGTGGCAATAGCGGGGTCCGAGATCTAGAGCGACGCCGAATAGCAGGAGGTGTTCGGGACCGAGATCGGCGGCGTGTCACCGGAGAGGTTCGAGAGCGGGACCTCCTTCGAGTTACTGGAGATGTGCGAGATCGAGATCTCCTACGGGTGACTGGAGACGTTCTGGATCTCGATCTTCTGCGAGCGATAGGGGAAGTTCTGCTTCGAGATCGCCTCCTGGTCACTGGTGGAGTCCTAGATCTGGACCTTCTTCGAGTCACCGGTGGAGTTCTGGAACGGGAGCGCCGGCGTGTTGGGGTTCTGGATCTTGAACGACGGCGGGTTACTGGTGGTGTTCTAGACCTGGATCGCCTTCGACTCACTGGCGATGCTCTGGATCGAGATCTTCGTCGAGTCACTGATGTCCTGGACCTTGATCGTCTCCGACTGACTGGTGAAGTTCGAGACCTGGACCTACGGCGGCTGACCAAAGGTGTTCTGGACCTGGACCGCCGGTGAGTGGCTGGAGAGGCCCGAGACCGTGAGCGTTTCCACGGAGCTGGTGATGTACGAGAGCGGGACCGCTTCCGACTGGCTGGGGGTGTCCGAGAACGGCCTCTTCGGCGTCGGGAAGAAGTTCGGGAACTCTCCTGCCGGGCAGGTGACCTTGAGTGGTAACCAGAGCCTCCCCTCCGCCGCCGAGTGACCCGAGACCTCGACCGGCTCCGCTGTCTTCTCCGCGAAGTTGACTGAGAAGATCCAGACCTATCTCGACGTCGAGTTGTTCTGGTTTTCTCTCTCCTTGAGCGGGAACGGGATCTCTGAAGCCCACGAGGCTTTGGTGAAGGAGAACGGCCTCTCCTTGAAGTTGTCTTAGCACGTGGGGATGAAGCTGAGCGCCGCCGGCGTGAGGACCTTGACTTTTCAGCTGGCTCTGGGGAAGACACTGAAGGACTTCTTCGACGTCTCGGGGGGGTTCTAGAACGGGTCTCTGGTGAGGACGATGCAGAGCGGCTTCTACGAGACAGCCTGGCCTTCCTAGTCAGCTCAGGAGACGATCTAGAGCTGCGACGGCGAGGTGGAGTGCGGGACTTGGTCTTGGGCTCTGGTGATGACCTAGAGCTTCTTCTAGCAGTTCTGGATTTGGGTGGGTGTTCTGGAGAGGACTCTGAACTGCTGCTTCCGTCAGGAGAAGGGCCTCTGCCTTTGCTCGATGAACCTGACCTGCTTCGTCTGGGAAGAGCTCGAAGGGCAGGAGCCTTGGGTTCAGGAGAAGAATCAGAACCGCTCTGTGCCCTGGGTGCCACTCTCAGCTTCTCTTTAACTTCAGGGGATGAGCCAGACCTACTACGGCGAGGAGAAGGTCGGGCTTTGCTATCAACCTCTGGAGACGACCCAGACCGACTCCTTTCTCTAAGTGGTACTCGTGTCTTAGCTTTGGAATCTGGAGAAGAGTCTGATTCACTTCTTTCTTGAGGGGATGCACCGGGCTTCCCATCAAGTTCTTGAGAAGACCCAGATCGACTTCTCTGTCCAAGAGGAGTCCTAGCCATGGTCTTCTGTTCAACTGATGACTCTGACCCACTTCGTTCTCTCTGGGGGGTAAGACACTTGTTGTTGAGCTCTGGAGATGATGGAGAACGACTCCTTGGCCTAGGAGTCTGGGGCAAAGCTTTTGGTTCTGGAGAAGAATCACATTCACTTCTCCCCCTAGACGGTGTTCTAGGTATATCTTTCATTCCAGGAGAGGACCCAGATAAACTGTGCCTCGAGGGAGTCCCAGACCCATCTCTAAGTCCTGGAGAAGACCCAGACCTGCTTCTCCTTGAGGGGGTTCTGGGTAAACCGTCTTTCAGTTCAGGAGATGCAGAGCTACTTCTTTCCCTCGATGGTGTTCTGGGTACAGCATCAAGCACTGGCGAAGAAACACTCTGATTTGAAGACATTCCTGCTTTTTCCACTGCATCTGGCGATAACTCAGAACTGCTGCGTCTGGAGGACCTGGTGGATTGTTCTTTCATGTCTACAAACGGATCTGTCTCCAGCTGATTAGGAAAAGATCCATTCAAATCTTCTTTAACCTCAGGAGAAAACCCAGCATTCATTTCTGCAACAGGGCCTGAGTTTCTAAATTCTAAAGGTGATCCAAAGCTATTCTCCCTCGGGGAGGAATTAGACAGCTCTTTATGCTCTGGAGAAAAATGTGGCCCACTCCAAGTTGAGGCCACTGCAGGGACTTCTGCTTCCAAAGAAGTCTGTGACTGGCTTTGGTCAAGAGTCAAAGACACAGGTCTTTCTTCTATTTCAGGTGAGGATTCAAAATTACCTCCAGCCATTTCTTTAAGTTCTGGAGACAAATGAGAGAGGACCTGGTTTGAGGATTCTTCAGATTTCTCGACGTCCATTAATTCCTCATCTTGGCTTGGCTTAGCTGACGTACTTTGGTCTTTTGTATCTGGGGATGACCCAACACCACCTCTTTCCCTTGATGGGGTTTTAGGTGTCTCTCTGAGTACTGGTGAGGACTCAGATTTATCCTGCACTGGGAAAGGACTAGATTTGTCTCTTGGTCCAGGAGATGACACAGTAATATCTTCCTGAAGGAGTAAGCCTGTTTTCTCTTTTGACTCAGAAGGCTCCAATCTACTCTGCCCCAAAAGAGATTTAGAGTCCATGGCAGGATATGGGAAAGAGTCAGACTGAGACTTGCTCTGCTCAGGAGACATTCCAGATTTTAGCCTAGGACTTGACAATTCACTTCTGTCTGGTCTTGGTGGAGATCTGGGTGTCAGCTCAGTGACTGGAGATGAAGACCTGGACCGGCCACCCTTAAGAGGTGTGTGAGATTTGCTCTGCAGAGACGGAGACTCAGAGTGACTCCGTTTCATGTCTGGACTTGAAGTATCAGATCTAGGGTCTGGTGAAGTCTGTGATTGTCCTTTCTGTTGCAGAGAAGAGGAGACAAAATACATTTCTCCTGGTGGTGTGGTAGACTTTACTCCTGGACAGAGAGAGAAGGATCCAGAACTTTGTGCTGGTAAGTCTTTAGACTTCTCTTGGGAACATGGGGACTTAGATCCACAAAGACTGTGCCCTGATGGAGTTTGGGGCTTAACTTTAGGGCATGGTGAAGTAGACCCTGAGTGACTTTGTCTTGGTGGTGTTCCAGGTTTCACTTTGGTATCTGGTGAAGAGGACCTAGAACGGCTGTGTCTCTGCAACAATCTAGATTCCATCTTGGAGCAAGGAGACTCTGATCTGCTTTGCCTTGGCGGTGTTTTAGAGGTTACCCTACTAGGACTTGGAGAAGAGGAGCCAGAATGACTTTGGACTGGCGACATTACTGCCTTCACTTTGGGTTGTGGAGATGGCGATCCAGAGCGGCTCCCTCTTGGAGGGGTGCTAGATTTCACTCTAGGAGGAGAGGACCCAGAGCAGCTATGTCTTGAAGGGGTCATAGATTTCACCTCAGGGTCAGGTGATGATTCTGAACGGCTCTGTATGTGTGGTGTCGCAGATTGTTCATTTGTCTGGGGACTTGTTACAGACCCTTGCCTTGGTGGTGTTCCAGACTTCACTTTAGGTTGAGGAGATGAACTGGAACAACTCTGTCTTGAAGGTGTTTTAGATTTCTGGTTAGAAGGAGGAGAAGAACCAGAACGACTTCGCCTTGGTGGTGTTCTAGATTTAGCTTTCGGCTGGGATGATCCAGAGCGACTGCGCCTTGGTGGTGTCCGAGACTTTTGTTTAGGACACGGAGAGGATCCCGAAAGGCTTCGCCTCAATGACAAGCGAGATTTTGCTTTGGACCGCGGTGAAGAGAGAGACCTGCTCCGTCTTGAAGAAACTCGAGATTTTTTCATTTCCGGGCTTGAGTTGGACCTGCTCCTCCTCTGTGATGCTCTGGATTTGTTCTTCCGCTCTGATGATGAACCAGACCTGCCTCTTCTTTGTGGTGTTCTAGAATGAGATCTTCCTCGTCTAACTAGACTTCTACTACGAGATCTTCGTCTTGCTGGTGTCCTAGACCGAGATCGTCCTCGTCTTACGGGTGTCCTAGACCGAGATCGTCCTCGTCTTGCCGGTGTCCTAGACCGAGACCTCCCTCTCCTGGCTGGTGTTCTAGAGCGTGACCGACGTCTGGCTGGAGTTCTAGAGCGTGACCTGCCACTTCTCCTGGCTGGTGATCTGCTACGAGACCTCCGTCGTACTGGCGATCGGGTCCTAGATCTGCGCCTAGCAGGTGTCCTAGAGCGAGACCTGCCTCTCCGGGCTGGTGTTCTAGAGCGGGACCTACGCCTGGCAGGTGTTCTGGATCGTGATCTCCGCCTGGCAGGCGTTCTAGAGCGAGATCTAGCCCGGCGGGCTGGCGTTCTAGAACGAGATCTGCCCCTAGCGGCTGGGGATCTAGAATGAGACCTGCCTCGCCTTGCTGATCTAGACCTGCCTCTTCTCTGGGTATTTCTGCTTCTAGACCAGCCTGGTCGCTGAGGAGACCTAGAGCGACCACGTCGCTGGGGGCTTCTGGACCGTCCCCACCTCTGTGCAGACCGGGACCTACGCCACTGAGGGGACCGGGACCTAGAATGACCTCTTTTGGTAGGGGTTCGAGACCGAGATCGCCCCCTCTTAGTGGTGGTAGGGCTACGGGACCTCCCCACTCTTCGAGAAGGGGTATGAGAATGTGACTTATCCCGCTTTGCTCGGCCATGTGAGCGACTCTTGGATGCGGGAGAAGAAGAAATCTCTCGGCGGGACCCAGGAGCTGGTGCAGGTTTAGGACTTTCAGGGGAAGAGCTGGCATGTCGAGAAACTTTGGTAGGTTGAGGGGATGGTGGGCAGCTCTCTGAAGACGACTGGGGAGGTTTCTCAGGAGACTTAGGTGGTGAACGGCCCCGGGTTGGGGAAGCCTCAGATGGGGGGTTCACTGGCTCCTGACTTAAGGTGGTTGTTGCAAGGGGTTGTGGGGAGCCGCCATGTTGCTCAGCAAGGAGCGGAGTGGGAGCAGGTGGTTCTGGGCCTGCGCTGCTCCTTTCCGGAGAGGGGCTAGGTCGAATTGCAGATTTCTAAGAGTGGAAAAGAAAGCACGGATAGGAACATAAGCACCAAAACTTCCCATCAACCTAAACACCAAAACTTCCTATTACCCATAAGAGCCTAACATCCTTGCCAATGAAATTTTTCCTCTACACACCCCATTAAAACACCAACTGGTCCTTTACCTCACCACAGGTAGTCATTAACAAAAGATCACATAAAAAGACAACTGGGACAACATGAACAGGCTATCTTATCACTTTAAGTCTCATAACCTAAAAAAAAAACACAACACAAACAACACACTACGTTTTACAATAACCCTAACAAAATACCACGGCAACAGAAAAAAAGTGCATACTTTTACTAAACGGAAAAACAAAGCAGTTTCCCGAAGCGTGAGGCATCTGACTTCACCCTTGAAAAACACTAAGATTATGGTGCAAAGACAAAGATTTGAGAATATGGTTTATGTAAATAGAACTACAGATAAGTACAGAAAAAGAAAACGAAACCAAGTTTGAAAAGCTTTAAATAGAAGACAAGTAAATGAAATTAAAACAGAAATTAAGTTTTTGAGGTAATCCAACTTGTACTTTAGAAAAATAACTCTGGAGGACACAGAAAACGGGACTAAAAAGCTAAGCATTTAACGAAGAGCAATTACACTGTAATAGCTAAAGCAATAAAACATCACGATTAGGGCTTCGATCAGAATAGCAACCATAAAATGACAAGTACTGAAAAGACCATTCCGGAGTAGTGTTTTCAAATTGCAGGCAGCAATCCAGTGGGTTGACAACTTTTAGTTAGCTACAACCAGCATTTAACAAAAATAAACTCTATAGACAAATCTCAAAATGCTAAAAATGATTTAAAAATACTTTTCTCAAATTGAATGTAAAAGCATCAACAGCATAGTGACGTAAAACCTACAAATAACCGGCGAAGTTTGAAAATGTTAACTCTCTAGAATTTGCACATGCAGAAAAGACCTTAATAAAATGAAAACTGTGTTACGAAAAGAACTGAATTCACTTCTTTAAACCGGTTTACTTCCCTCCTTCACTTCAAACACCCATCCTAACCCTCCAACCCAAAAACATGCATTAACTCAAGACGTAACCTACCTCCTTGTCTTTGTCTTTGTCCTCATGAGGACTGCTAGGCTGCTTTGTAGAGGGCTCTGGGCTGCTAGGCTGCCCTGTGTTGGTGGTACCTTGTTCCTTAGAAGGTGCATCTCCCTCCCCTCGACGCCCTGAAACGGGGGAAGGACTTCGCCCAGTCAAGGTAATTGTATGGGTCTTTGCTGCCGCACTTCGAGACCTGAGGAAGGTAATTGAGGGCAGGGGAGAGGAAAGAAATCAGCTCAGGGGAGAAGAGGGAACCCCCTCCCAGCTCCCATCCACCTTTCCTGACTATACAAACCCTCTTCCAAGAAGCCTTCTCTTACACACAAGACTCAAGTCACTCATGGAAATTCAAGTCCACTTCACTTTGGTCCTTTTCTTCCCAACAGTCCCCAAAAGTGTTCTCCCTCTACCCCTTTATCCACCTCCCCCATCCTCCCCAAACCCTCCACCCTGCCCATTCCCTACCCACTTCATTCACAACTCACCTCTGAGCCCACCTCCTTCAGGAAGCCTTCCCCGATTAAGGAAGCCAGGGTAAGGATTCCTTCCTCCCCCAGACACCACGAACAAACCACCACCCCCCCTATTCTGGCAGTCCATATACATCAGAACAAAACAAAAAATAACAAAATAAACAAAAACAAAAACAAAAACAAAAAAAAAAAGAGAAGGGGAAATGTATATGTCTGTCCATCCTGTTGCTTTAGCCTGTCAGCTCCTAGAGGGCAGGGACCGTGTCTTCCGAATGGTCTGTGCAGCGCCTAGCACACCGTGGGCGCTCAATAAATATTAAATTGATTAACCCACAAGTCCCTCTCCCTCCCTTCCTCCTGGACCACCCCTTACCGACTGCGGGAAGTATCAGAAGAGGAAGCAGAGTCAGCAGACGTTGAACGGTGGGCCCGGCGGCTCTTGGGGGCTGGTGTTGTACTACGAGACCTGAAGGAAGGCCACCACCACAGCTCAGGGTGCTATTACGCTTACACTGGATTTTCCTCGTCGGTCCCTCAACCTTCCACCATCAGTCAAGGACACAACTGATTCTCCCCTTTACCCCGCCAGGTAGACTTCACCTAACCTACTGCCTAATAAGCAAATTACCCTCCAATTCACACAAACTCACTCACCGCTTCCGCTTCTTGTCCTTAGATTTACGTTTGCTCTTTGGAGTGGGAGACCTGACAATGGAAATTCAAAATAATCATCTTTAAAAAAAATCCAAAATCAAATAAAAAAACGACAGAACTATTGACAGAAGATCAAGGAACTGAGCTTTACTCTAAGAAACCCCTACAGAACAGGCAAGGCCAGACGGGCTCACCGTTCCATGTCACTATGTCCCCAATGTCCCAAGGAGCTCTTACCTATGCTTCCGTTTTTTGGATTCAGATTCTGACCTGTTGGAGGGGAGGAGGGGAAAACAACGCATAAACCAATACCTATGCCTGGACTCCTCAAACCTCTCCAGTCACTTCATGTACTCCCACCTCGTACCTGTGCTTCTTCTTCTTAGAACTCTTCTTCCTCTCTCGTCGAGGAGAGCTGCTCTCTGACCTGCTAAAGATGGGTTCAGAAACAAAGTCATTCTACTGGGTTCCTTCTCTGACCCCCCCACTTACAATCCACCCCCAAAAAAGGCTTCTAAATCAACAAACACGAACGTCACCAATGTCTCAGACCTAAACCCAGGACTTTATTACTCTCCAGGAAGCAGAAATACCTCTTCCATAAAGCAACAAACCTCAAAACGAAAAGCCCAGTAATTCAAGACGTGGCCTAGTTAGTTCTTAGTTGGCAAAGCTGCAGAATCAAACCTTCCCCAATGAATAAACTTAATACATTCCTTCCCGTGACTGAAATCTGAATGGTAACTCCCTCTTCCCTGATGTATCTCACAACTCTCTCCTGCTTCCCAAAAGAATTCTCTATTTCCGGGGGGGGGGGGGCCACAAGACCAGTCCTCTGCTTATTAAAGTGACATCCCAACTAACTTACCGTCCTCTATCTTTCTTCTTTTTCTTCTTCTTTTGCTTTGGGGTTGGTGAGCGAGAACTGCTGGACTCCCGGACAAGGCTGGAGGAAGATGAGAAGAAGCAGGATGAGTGCTAAGATGAATTTTCTCACACATTTCAACTTCAAAACAACAAAATCTCAACAGTTTGGGAAGGAACAGTCCCCCTCATCCCTAAATAGAGCAGAGCGCTTAGAAGAAAAGAAGCTGACATGCTTTCTTGACCTTGAGTACCTGTAAGGTTTGGGAGGCTCTGGAGCTGGTTGTTTAGCTTCTCGAGCACGTCGCTGAGGATCAAAAGAGCTGCCATCTACATAGGAATCACTGATACCAAAGGCAGCACGGAGTCGCTCATTCTTTTTCTCATTCAGTTCTGCCAACTGGTGAGTCTCAGTTACCCTGGGGGGAAAAAGGCAATGGTTAGAAGGGAAGAGAAAAGATCAAGGTTGCTCACACCACCGGAGGCAGCCAAATGAGACTGGGAAGAAGTTGGGAGAAAGAACAGGGAGGAAGTTGAAGAAGAGAAAACAGCAGAAGCAGTGCAGTCCAGAGGAAATAAGAGACAGTGAAAACACTCACGCTGGCCTCTGCCCTGGGGTCTCTTCCTTTCCCCCAGGGTTCACATCCTTCTCCAGCAACATGAGTCGAAAGGTAGCCACTTTTTCCTGAATTTGCTGTTCCTCGTACCTGAAGAACAAATCCCTTCAAGGTTAAAGCCTGACTAGGCACTTAACCCAGTCCCAAGTTAAAGTTTCCTTATTCCCAGGAGGATCCCTTCCCTTTCCATGCACACATAAAACTTTTCACTCACTGTCACCCAAAGGGCCCTTCTCTTAAATCTTTCTGATCTTTCACTGTTCTTTCTTCCCTCCATTTACTATAGCCTCTAGAACAGTGGATTTTAAACAGGCTAAACTCCAGGGGCTAAAAGAGGAAAGCTAAGCAGGCAAAGTTCCAGGTGCTCCTCCTCGACTTCAACAACAGGTATTTCCTGAGATTCCAAAGTAAAGTGCATTGTATAAAAAGGGTGCCACTGCTGAAGTTTGAAAACCACTGCTCTAAAAGGTTTTCTCACTGTACTCCTTTTCCAAAATCTCACTTCCCTACCCAACCCATGATCCCCTCTTATCCAGATTAGTATTTCAATTCCTGTTTTCTTGCCTTCACTACCTTCCAAGGCCTCAATCCTTAAATCCATTTACCTTCCTCTTCTCTACCAATGACAACACCTGTCAGCTTCTACTCCAGCTCTTTTCTTGCCTGGTACCTGCTTTCCCACCTCTCCCCTTAAAGCACCTTTTTGTTTTTCAATGGCTTCCCTCTTTCCCCAAGTGTCTTCATCCTAATAATTCAAATTCCCTCAGGCTTTCTCTTGGTACAGACTTTCCTCATCTCCCACCTTGAGCTGTCCCTTAACTCCTCTCAATCTGCTAGCTCCTTTACCTCCTCCCCTCCTGCAACTCCTCTCCAGGCCTCTTCAACGAGCCCTCAACTCCCTACATCCCACCTAATTCCCCCAGCTCTGCACTCACTCAGTGCTTGGCTCTCCCCCAGCCCTCCCCTCACCCCTGCTCTTCCATCATCTCCTCCAGCTCGAGGCATCGCAGCTCCACGCGCCGCTTGCGCTCGTGGTCCAGGATGTCAGGATTAGGCCGCTTCACCAGGGCAGCCTCCAGGCGCCGCAGTTCCTCCTCTCCCTTGTAGTCAGGCCGCTCACCCCGGCGGCCTCGCACCAGGGACAGGTTGCGCTGGACGTAGCCGTTGGTGCCGCTGCCCCGGGGCGTCGGCAGCCCGATCCCGTTGTACATGGCCCCGTGCCCGGGGGGGCACCACCGCTCCTGGGGGGGAGCGGGGAAACACGGGTCAGGGCCCTGACCCCAAACTAACCACTTGCCACCACCCAAATCCCTGTTCTTCACCCCTATTTCAACAGGAAGCTCCACACTAAACTCCTTTATCTGCAAAATCCTCCTGGTCTTCTAACAAAAACCCTTCCTTCCCTTCCCCTTCCCATACTTTCTTTCCACTCAATCCTACCCCAGCTCTTACAGCCTTTTCCCTCAAAGGCCCAGAGCCACTTCCATTTCTGTTTGCACCTAGATGTTCTTGTTCCACCCTGAGAAAACAAGAAACCTATTTCTCTCGAATTTTTCCACACTCTTTATTCTCATTTGGCTCCCACAAGCACCAATGTCTCCACCTACTAATCTACTTTCCGACATCTGGCAACTGACTGACTGAGGCCCCCAAACAGGGCACGACCACCACTACCACAAATCTGCGGTACCTACGGGCCCACAGTCCAAATCCAAAGATTCTTTTCAGAACTGACCTAAGAATTTCAGACTACCACGTCACAAACGCAAAACAGACTAAACAACCCCTACGTATCTTAACACGTGGACTGGTTGGTTTCTGACATAAACCAAGAGTCCCATGCAGCCTCACACTCAAGAATAAAAGCCAGCATGCATATCAGAAACACAAGAACCTTGGCTACATAATCTTCTTGTACTTTACCTCCCCGAGGAGAGGCCGTTTCCCTGATTTCAAATATTTATAAGCTATTGACTACCTTGCCTGATATCTTGCTCCTTTAATTTCCTTCCCAATAGGATTTCTCACGATTTCGGCAGCTCACCCGAGTCTCATTAGCTCCCCTTAAACATCACCTGTTTGCAGCTCAATGCTCTGATCAAACCTCTGCTCCAACTGTTCCCACTGCCCTCTTCTACATTCCTTGCCCTAAACTTACTCAGAACCCCCCCCCCCCCATAGCCCTTCACTAAGGCGAAACTGTCAACTTTCCCTACCAATTCCCTGTTATCTCGCTTCCTAGTGTTTCTCTTCCAGACCTGCCTTCTCTCCCATGTTCTCTTTGTGCCTCCTACACCAAGGTTCTATCCTCTCAGCCTGTCCCAACCCCAGCATGGCTCTGAAAAGCCCTCAACCCCCTCGATTTTTCTGGTTAGATTTCTTAGCTACACGTTTCTTATTCTTTTCTCCTACTACATATACGTTATTTCTTCCTCCATCTCATCTCGTCCGCGACAGCTTCACAGAGCACAAATATGTGAGGGAAAACTACCCCCCTCAAAAACCCCAAGGAACAAGCGAAGAGATTAGTGAAAAATAAGCAAAGGTAGATAAACACGGATACAAAGGAAGCCTACGTTTTTAAAATTCCAGAAGAAACAGCCTATGAGCACCTGAAGGATATAGTAAAACAAAATTTTAAGTATGGGGAGATTGAGAATGGAAGGAAAACTGCCCAATTTCAGAACTGCTTGTACCTCTATCCCCCAACTCTAAAGGCTGGGCCCCTGCCCAACCCCAGGAGCAGACTCCAGAGGACTGAAAAATCAGAAAACCACACTAAGGTACAGGAGTGACAAATGAAGCTCAACCTAGGAAAAGCAAGTAGAAATGCACAAAAAAATGAAAATTTTCGCTACAGCACAAGAAATGAGTTTCTTTACCTTCCGACACTCACTTTCATTTTCTCAAATACCAATCCTCCCCACTCTAAACCTAGGTCCTTCTTTGCCTCTCTAAACCCCACCCTAGTTTCTGCCTTCCTCGCAGAATGCTTCCAGCGTGCAATTAATTCTTCAGCTTAACCATTCACCCACACTTCCATACCACCTCACACAAAAGTCCTCCCACTCCCTTAAGAGGGCAAACCAGCAGCTGCTAAAGAAAGGACATTAAGTCACAACTAATTGGAGAACTTTAAAAAACAAGTCCTCACCTTCCCCCCTCCCCCAAAGCAGCCCACGGCACCCGAGGCAGTGCTCAGAACACTAAAAGGAAAAGGCGAAGGGGGAACATCAACACACACAGAAGTCACCCGAAACAGCTAACTTTGTAAAACAAACATTCTCAACTAGGGTCCACGGACTGTGAGAACACAAAAGTTGTCCGAGATAAAAATCACAAAGCAAAAATCGACTGCAAGACAGAAAAATTTTTCCTTTTACTGGGAAACTTATCACGACGCCAGACAAAGAGAGACAAGACAATCCTCAATTCAAGACGGGAAACACTCAAGAAACGAAACGCACCAGGAGAGAGGCGGTGGGCGTGCAGGGAAACGGACACGAGCCAGCCCAGCAAGCTCAGTGATGAGCGGATTCGGGGGGCTGGGCCAGCGCTACCGAACCCAGAAAAATTTTACGTCCTGGCTCAAGACAAGACCGCAACTCACACACTTAAGAGAAAAGACAACGAAACGCTCGTCTGGAATTCTGGGGCCAGACGACATCTTAGCCCCGCGTGAGTGGCCACGAAGGCTCAGGAGAGACGGGGGCCAGATAAAGCCTGAAGCGGAGCCCGGCGTTTCCTTCCCCAGGCAGCGCCCCACCGGCCCCGCTAAGCTTGAACTTTCGAGAAGACAATGAAGGAGTGGGGGGCCGGGGGGGTGGGGGGGGCGGAGGGGGGGCACCTACACTCCCTCGCATACCTGGGCCGAACACGTCACCTTTACGTTAAAACAAAACAAGCCAAGCCGCAGAGCTTGCGTCTCCCTGCCGCTTCAAGGCCGCCAGCAACGGGCGCGAACTACCTACGTCTCCAGGGCACCCGGTTCCAGGCCTCCCCTGCGCCGGCTGGGCGGCCAAGGCCTATTTTCGGCCTTGAGGGGTGGGGGAGGGGGTGCGCGGCGCCCGGGAGTCTGGGAGGCTCCGCGCCGGCCCGCAGGCCCCCGGGAGGGACGGACAAGCCGAAGGCCCGAGAGGCTCGGGGGGAGGGACCCGGGAACGCGCCACGGCCACGGCCGCCGCCTCCCCGCCGAGAAAATGTCGAAAGGGGTAGCTGCGGGAGGCCCTCCTCGGCCGCACGCGTGGGGGTGGCGAGAAGCCGAGGCGCGCGCTCCCCCCTCCTCGTCGCGAGCGCGCGCGAGCCCGCGAGCCCTCGGCGGCGCGGGCCGTTGCCATGGGGGAGGGGAAGGCTGGGAAAAGCCCGCGCGCGACGGGAACCGAAGGGAAGGGGGAGGGGAGGCGGGCGAGCGAGGGCGTCCGCGTGAGCTAGGGGCGGCGAGCGCGCGTGCGCGCGGCGGCCTGGACCGTTCTCCGCGCGCTTTGGCCTCGCGCCGGGGCCGCCGCCCCTCCCCCACCCGGCTCGCGCGCTCCCTCACCCTCTCACCCGCCGCCGCCGCCGCCGCCGCCGCCGCCTCCGCCCGCCGCCTCCGAGGGGGAGAGGTGCTGCCGCTGCTCACGCTCCCGAGTCCCTCGGGGCCAGGAGCTGCCGCCTCGCCTCGCCGGTCCGCCTGGCTCAGCCGACACAGACGCCTCGTCGCTTCCTCAGGGGCCGCAGCGGGCTCCGACTGCGCCACTCGCACCCCGCCTGGGCCGCGCTGCACGTCAGCACGACCGACGAAGCGCGTCAGCACGCACCCGCGCGCGTCGCGGGGCCCGCCGGGAACCGTAGTACGTCCCGCGGCGCTTTGCGCAGGCGCCGAGGCCACTTCGGGAAGTGTAGTTTCTTAAGGCCCAAGGGAGGTTCAACGCAGCCGCCAAGGGAACTACGAATCCCTTCGGCCAGTGCGAGGAAGGGCGGGTGAGAGGCCCAGAGGGGGCCACGTATTCGGAGTATTTCCGCCGGGGGGGAGGCGGGGCATGGGGGCCTAGCGCCACATCGAGGGACGCTAGCGCGCTCCTCGCCCTCCCACTTTCTAACCAGAGCATTCTGGGAGTTGCAGTTCGTGCGTGCCGCGGAACCCGTATGTGGCTTCGGCCCGAGGCACGGCCGCCATTTTGTCTCCCCATGTTTGGAGTTGATGGTCCGAGCCCAGCGACCTAACTGCTTCCCTGTGGCCACGGGCCTCGCGCGGCGAGCCCGCGGCAGCGTCGCACCCGGCCTGCCGCACCGGGGAGAAGCCCCCGCAGACCCTAGGCGGCGGGTACACTCCTAACTTCAGAGCCCGGCGTCAGGCCCAGGGCCTGAGGCAAAAGCCACGGCAGCTGGCCGAGGGGGTTGGCAGCTTCCACCGCTGCAGATAGTGCTGAACCGGGCCGGCCGGCTGCCTTGGGGGATACTTTTCGTACTAGTTCCTCCGGGTAAGGCGGCCGGGCACCGATGCCGTTTTCTACAGAACCTGGGACACGTTAAACGTGGCAGGGCAACAACGTTACAAACACCCTCAGATTCTTCACCCCTCTGCAGAGTGCCTCCTGGTACCTTTTTAAAGTCCGCGTTTGCAACCTGAGGAGGAGTTCCGCTCTCCCAGCACAGCTGAAAGCCGCTGAGCCTCTCAGACCGCCACCTGCTAGTCGACCTTGGGCTCGCCCTTGGCCGCGCCCCTACCTCGGTTGGGGGGGGGGGGGGGCCGTCTCGCACCCTCACGAGGTCCCGTAATCAACTGCCGCCCCTTTGACTTTGGGGCTTTGTATTTGATTTTACCAAATACCCGTCTCAGGAGCTGGACCAGGAAAGCCCCGCGGTTTCGGGTGGGAGCGGTGGCCCCGGGCGCTGTTCTAAACCCGCTGCCTGGAACCCGGCACCTATGGGCAATGCTCCCGTGAGCGGAAGCACCTCTGAGCAGCCTAGGGAACAGTCTCTCTGGGCCCGAGCTGGTGTTTCCGAAGTTGAGGGTGTAGGGTGGTGGTATCTTAAAACCCACCGCTTCCCCTGAGACTCGTTCCTACCACAATTATCCTTCCCTGTATTTACCTACTGTTTGGGGCCAAGTTCTGCATTTGACGCTCATGACAACCCCGTGGGTGAGGGTTCTTCTCCTTTTCCTGTGGGAAGAGCGGTGAATTCCCTGACATCCACAGTACAGATTTCAAAATCAGGAAGATAAGATTGACACGCTACGGTAATTTACAGACCGTATTGCAACGTTGTCCGTTGTTCCAACAAATCCTTGATAGCAACAGGAAATTCAAAACCATGTATCCATTGCATTCAGTTGTCGTGTCTTTTTTAGACGAATCTGGAACAGTTCCTAATTCTTCGTTTGTAACTCATGACATGGTCACTTTTGGAGAGTACAGGCCATTTATTTTGTAGAACGTGCCGCAAGTTGGGTCTGTCTGATGCTTCATCGTGTTTAGATTCAGGTTCCGCACTTTGGGTGGGAAAAACATGGAAATGAATGCTGTGTCCTCAGTACCCAATATGAAGAGGGACATTCTTCCCAAGAGTTCCATTACTGCCAACGCTGACTTTGATTCATGTGTTGAAGAAGTGGTCAGTGTGGTTTCTCTGCTGTAAAATTTCTAGTTTTCCCCTGGTAGTTTTCAAAACGGAAAAAGAAGAAGTATCTGGTGGAAATAGAGAAAAATGTGTCCACAAACCAAGATAAGGGTTGTAGGCGTACTTAGACTCCGTGTGGCATCATTACTTCTGGGCCTTCTTGGAAAACACAGCTGGGAAATGGATAAGATGTGCACACCCCAGAGTTTACAACGTCTCTAATTCCAGCCTAATGCTGCAGGGTTTTTCTCTCCTCTCCTCCTCCTCCCCCGACCTCCCCCCCCACCCCCCCACCCTCCCCACCCCCCCCCCCCACCGGTGTCTGTAACTGTATTCTCCAGCCCTGAGAACTTGGCTCCCGATTCACCCATCGATTGATTGATTTGTTCAATTTCCTAGAATTCCAAAAAGTAGCTTCAGATTTGTTCATCTATGTCTGGAGTGGTGGGGAGCCTACCGATTAGAGTTAAATACTTGTTTGGAGTTCTTTTTGTCTTTAGCTTGGGGGCATATGCTCTGAATTCTATATTCAAAAGTTGCTTATGTTATTGTTTTTCTCCTCACCCTTGAGTGTGTTTGTGTTATTCATTTGAAATAATGCTTTTGATTCATTTGTTTCTGTGTGTATTACATTTTAGGTCTTTTCCTCCCTTGAAGATTCCTCTTCCTTGAAGGTTTGGTCTATTTTCTTTTTTTCGAGTACTCGAAGCGATAACTTGATTCCAAAAGGCAGTACCAAAAGGTACGTTCAGGGAAATGGCTTCTCTCTCTCGTTCCCTCCCCACCCCGTGCAGTCAATCTCAGTCCTCTTAGGTTTTTCTTTCCTAGGTTACTCTTTGCTCAGGTGAGGAGGCAAATGTGTATTTTCTTAATTCCCCTTCTTTCCTACGCAAAGTTGCACGCTCTAGATACTTTTTCACGCTTCCTGTTGTTCACGTAGCAATACGGCCTGGAAATCAGTCCACGTCAATTTACGGAGATGGGTGGATGGACTTCGATTCAATCACTCATTTATGTATGAGCATCTAAATTGTTTCTAATATTTTATCGTTACACACCCAGCTGCCATGAGTAACCAAGTCAGAGGTATTTTTGTATTGTTGAGGGTGTACCTACAAGAGAAATTTCTAGAAGCCGGATTGCTAAGGCGAAACGTTTTTGTTGGTAATGACAGATTCCTCCCACAAGCAAAATATGAGAAGGCCTGCTTTCCCACAGCCTCGCCAACAGAGTGGGTTGCTGTATTTCCCAATTTCTGCTAACCTGGTAAGTGAGAGGTGGAATTCAGTGTAGTGGCAAAACGTACACACCCTGAAATGTACCGTTTTAACTATTCACAGGCCGTTCAGCAGCGTTAAGTATATTCACAGTGTTTTGCCACCATCACCACCGTCCCTTTCCAGACCCTTTTCATCACCCGAACTGTCCCCATGAACGATAACTCCTTCTTCCTCCTTCTCCCAGCCCAGTAACCTTTACTCTGTTTTCTGTGTCTATAAATTTGCCTCTTTCAGGTCCCCTATGCGTGGAATCACACACTCTCTCTCCTTTTATGCCTGGCTTATTGCACTGAACGTAATGTTTTCGAGGTTTCTGTGTGTAGTAGCACGTGTCAGAGCTTCCTTCTCTGTCACGGTCGAATGTATTCCGTTGAATGTTCATCCCACCTTTTGTTTGTCCGTTCGTTCACTGGTGGACGTTTGAGTTTCCACGTTTGGGCTGTTGTGAACGATGCTGCTGTGAATGTTGGCGTACAGCTTTCTGTGTACACGTCTGTTTTTATTTCTCAGGTGTGCACCCAGGATTAGAATTGCCGGGTCATCTGTAATTCCATGTTTAAGCTATTTGAGGAAGCGCCACACTGTGTTCCCCTGGGGCCACACCATTTTGCGTCCCCACCAGCGGTGCGCGAGCGTTCGTTTCTCCACGGCCTCGCCAGCACTTGTCTGTCCCTGTGACTTCAGCGATGCTAAGCGGGTGTGAAGTGCAATCTCGTATCTTTTTTTAAATTTAAGTTTATTCACTTATTTTGAGACACAGAGAGAGAGGCAAGTGGAGAGGGAAATAGAGACAATCCCAAGCAGGCTCCTCAGTGTCAGCAAAGAGCCCAACATGGGGCTCGAACCCACATACCGTGACATCATGACCTGAGCTGAAAGCAAGAGTCAGATGGCCAACCGACTGAGCCACCCAGGCGCCCCTCGTTGTATCTTTGATTAGCCTTTCTCTGATGACATTGAGCCTCTTGTCATGTGTTTTTTGTTCATTTGAGGATCTTCCTTGGAGGATTGTCTATTTGGGTCCTTCGTCCATTCTTTTATTGGGTTGGTTTTCTTGTTCCTGATTTACAAGAGTTCTCTATATATTATTGGTATCGATTACTTATCAGATATCTGATTTGTGACTATATCCTCCCATTCTATGGGTTGTTTTTCGTGTTTTGATAGTGTCCTTTCCATGCATGAAGTTTTTAAAGTTTTTTTAACGTTTTATTTTTGAGAGACATAGCACGAGCGGGGGAGGGGCAGAGAGAGAGGGGGACACAGAATTCTAAGCAGGCTCCAGGCTCTGAGCTGTCAGCACAGAGTTCGACCTGGGGCTCGAACCCATGGACCGTGATATCGTGACCTGAGCCGTAGTCGGATGCTCAACCAACTGAGCCACCCAGGTGCCCCTGAAGGTGTTTAATCTTAATGAAATCCAGCTTATGCCAGTGTGGCTTTAGTTGGCATGTCACTCATCGTGAGTGAGCTTGAACATTGCAGTCTTCCTTTATGGAAATTTACAACGTGGCTAAACTAGCAGGACGCACAAAGCCATACATTCTGAAATGTGTGTGTTAGGTTTATGGTCCACCCTTTGCAAAGTGGCACAGTTAGGCATATGTGACAATTAGAAAACTGGACCGTAGCAGGAAGGCACAAACTCCTGTTCCACCGATTCTTTAGTTTTAGGACTCCTTCAGAGAGGAGTCGCTCTTGGTCATGCTGGGAGGCAATTCCCGGCTCATGGAGGTTTTCTGATGGCTCTTCCTCCCGAAACTGCTTCTCTTGTCATTCCCATCTGGGTAAGTAGCACCTTCATCCAAGCCAGAAAGCCAGCAGCCCAGAGTCTTACTGACTTGGCTTGCACAGCTTTCCCAGCATGCTGCCCTCTGTCCTTCCCACCGCTGATGCCCACAGGCGGGCCTGGACTCCAGCAATGCCTCCTCTTTAGGCTCCCGGCCTCCAGGCTTCCCCTCCAGCTTTCAGGGGTCCTCCAGAGGGATTTTGAAATTTTCCTTTGAAATTTTGTGTCCCACAGTATAGTGGGTTGACTAGTGTCCCCCGCCCCAAACTTCATGTCCATTCAAAACCTCAGAATGTAACCTTATTTGGAATAAGGGACTTTGCAGATATAGCTAAGGGTCTCCAGACAAAATTATCATGCATTTAGGGTAGACCCGAAATCCAGTGACCGGTGTCATCCTAAGTAGAAGAGACAGACGCTGGGAGAAGGCCATGAGAAGATGATGGCAGAGATTGGGGGGGTGGTCACAAGCTAAGGAGTGCTAGCAGCCGCCAAAAGCTGGGAAAGGCAGAGAAGCCGCCTCTGGAGGAGCAAAGCCCCGCAACACCTTGATTTAGGACTTGTGGCTTCTAGACTGGGCAAGAATGGATCCATGCTGCCGTAGGCCTCCCAGTGTGTGGCAGTGTGTTATGGCGGCTTCAGGACACTGATACATATCTGTCAGCCACTGTCACTGGAGGACACATGAGAAAACACAGATAAACAGAGAAATGAGCACAGGCAGTTCCGTCCTCCAGAGACGGATACTGTTTAACACTTCAGCGTCTAGCTTGTTAGAGTAATAGTCCTTAAATGCAACCTTCTAAAATGCTTAAGGGGCACCTGGGTGGCTCAGTCAGTTGAGTGTCCAACCCTCAGTTTCAGCTCAGGTCATGATCTCACGATTCAAGAGATCGAGCCCCACGTCGGGCTCTGCACAGACAGCACCTAACCTGATTGGGAGTCTCTCTTTCCCCCTCTCTCTGCCCTTCCCCTCCCTGTGCACTTTTTTCTCTCTCTCTCTCTCAAAATAAGTAAGTAAACATGGGGAAAAAATAAAATAAATAAAATGCTTAAAACTTTCCCAATGCTTTCAGGATAAAACCTGAAACTGCTTGCTAGAGCCTCCCAGACCAACCTTTTTTGTAGCTGCTTTTCCATCCACTCTAAGAATCAGCTTGCACCCTGCCTCTGCTTGTTCTCCAGGTGGACGGGCCTGGCCTGTGCCTTCAGCCTCCTGTTTCGTGGCCTTGTCGCAGCGCCGTGGATGCACCCTTTCCTCTGGAGCTGAGGCCGCTGGACCAGCGGAGCCTGAGAGGCAGAAACAATGTTCGTGGCCGCTGGGACAGGGGTGAGTGGGGCCACTCGCGTTTCCACCCCTTGAGTCCTGGACCTGGGGCCCTGGAGCTCCTGTTCCAGCCGTGCAAGACACAAACAAATAGGCACCTACCAATCAGAAGTGGCCAAGGGGGGATGTCTGGAAAAGAATCACACCCTGTCCTCCAGAGGGACACCAGACCCCAGCAGAAGGCTGGCTCCCGGGGCTGATACAGTGCCCCCAACCACTTGGGAGGGTCTCCGGTGTCTCCTTTTGAGCTGGAGGCCTCAGCTGCAGCCCAGCTCGTCCCACAGGCCCACAAGCACCTTCCTGGCCAGGCCTTGTAGCTTCCAGGCCCCAGGTGGGCTGTGTGGCCTGGCCAGCACTAGCAGCCTCAGCACAGGACGGGCAGGCCAGGCTCTCGGCAAGCAGAGTGTTTGCCTGAGCAGCCTCTCAGCGGCACGGGGGCCCCAAAGATGCCTCAGATCCAAGCCCCTGGACTGTGACTCTGTTCCTGTGCCCAGGACCGGGAGAAGTAAGACACTAGAAAGGAACCTGGTGAGGAAAAGCCACAGGGACCGTCCTGGTCTACAGCGTTTGGGAGCATTGCCTCCTTGGCCGCACACCACACAGCAGCCTTCGTACAGCACGTCCTGGCCCGGGTCAGTATGTTCCCCCACCCCCCACTCCTTCTTGGGGTGGATGCTCTCTATGATTCAGAAATTTCTACAGCTTTAAAAGCAGTAATTTTATTTTCTTAGGATTGTTTTATGAAAATTCGGATGAATTATGACTACCAGGCTTGGCATCTTTTTATTTAAAAACACTGGGGAAAACAAGAAAACCACTGAAAAGTAAAAGATCAACCAATGAAATCCCATCACTTAAAAATTACAAAATTAGGGGTGCCTGGGTGGCTTAGTCACTCACGCGTCCGACTCTTGATCTCTGCTCAGGTCGTGATCTCACAGATCATGAGCTCAAGCCCCACATCAGGCTCCATGCGATCAGCACAGAGCCTGCTTGGGATTCCCTCTCTCTCTGCCCCTTCCCCACTTGTTCTCTCTCTCTCTCTCAAAAGTAAATAAACTTATAAAAAATTATAAAATTAGGGGTGGCTCAGTCAGTTAAGTGTCCAACACTTGGTGTCACCTCAGGTCATGAGTTCAAGCCCCACGTTGGGCTCCACCCTAGGCCCGAACCCTACTTAAAAAAGAATTATAAAATTAGAGGGGTGCCTGGCTAGCTCAGTTAGTAGAGCATGTGACTCTTGATCTCAGGGTTGTGTGGGTAGAGATTACTTAAAAATAAAAGAAACCTTACAAAAGAGGCATGTATGTGTGTGTATATATGTGTATATCTGTCTAGATAGTTAACTATAGTTTGTATATGTATATTATATAGTACTATATATATATCATATGTAGAACTATATATATCACATATACATATGTAGAACTATACATATAACTATAATATATAGAACTGTACATAGAACTATATATATAAATATGGATGATATGTAATATATATATACTATATAGCATATATATAGTGTATTATATATATATAGCCATAGACTCTAAGTCTAAAGTTCTCTTTTGGCCAGCAAAAGAGCAGACACAGGATTCAAAAGAGAGATGGCTAATGTCTGGGAAAAAGACAAGAGCCCCGAATAAAGGTCCTTGCCCCATATTTATTCAGATCAGAAGGCTTGCAAACGTGATGGGTGTGTACAGACAATGGGTGTGTTGACACATGGGTGTGAACGGTAACCTGTGGACATGAGCGAAAAGGGGGTTTTTAAAGATATACGGTGTTTGGGGTTTGGGTCAATATAAAACAAAATCCGGGCACCGGTCAGATGGGTAGATGGTTGTTAACAGCAGGCAGAAGGCTCTGTGCCTGTTTATCTTTGCCAGCCTAGGGGAGGTGACAGACAGGGGGAATAACCTCAGGGTTAATAAGGCACCTTTTCTTTGGTTAACCATCTCCACTCTGGGCTGCTTTGCCTGCAGCGCAGTGATCCAAAGTCCAATTCACCATTTACCTAACCTGGCCCTATTCTCCTATAAAAGCAGCTTTCTGTTATAGTAGTAAATTTGGGGTGCTTTCACCCTGAATATCTAATCTTGTTATTCCTGTGTATTGGGCACCTTTGTGCCATTTCTATTTCAGGCCTTTGCCTCTCTCTATTTTGGGGGCTCTGCACCCCCTCTCTATTTTGGGGTGCATTGCATCTCCCTAATCCTGGCACCTTTGTGCTTCCCTATTCTCGGAGTATCTTTGCACCCCACTTGGAGTGCTAATCTGGTTTACCCAAACTCAGGTGTGAGCATTTTATGACTTTGTATTTCTTTATGCCTTGTTAACCCATTGGTTTAAGCCCGGGGGATTCCTAAGCTTATCTCCACAACGTAAGTATATAGATAGATATGGTTACAGATACTGATACGGATATGGATATAGTAAGAAAATGTAAAGTGGTCTCCCCCCACCTGGCATCACCTTAGCCCTGCACGGCAGAGCCCCAGAGCCACATGGGGAGCTGCTTGCTGGAGGGTCGCCTACAGGCTGAAGGTCCAGCAGAGACATTCTTACAAATACAGTGTTGGTGCAATTTCGTCATACAAAAAGATGGGGAAAACCTAAATGCTTCTGAAGTGTAGGCCCTGAACGTTGTATTTGGTTTGGTAATGCAGGTGCCTGACTTAAGCTTTGATTGGCCAAGCATCTGTTTCAAAGAGGTGTCTGCTGGGAAAAAAAAAAAAAAAAAAAAAAAATATATATATATATATATATATATCTATCTATATATCTGGCTTTCTCAAACACATTGCCAGCCACACTAAAGAGCCAGGCCACCTCCCCAGCTGGGGCTCCTTTGTCTTAGAGTGTTTGGTCGATTTCAGTAACTGACCACTTGGGCCCTTGTCCACCCCCACAGCTTTAAATTCCTACTCTTACTTTTTTTTTTTTAAGTTTATTTATTTGAGAAAGAAAGAGTGTAAAAAAAAAAAGAGAGAGAGAAAGAAAGAGCGTGATCAGGGGAGAGGCAGAGAGAGAGGGAGAGAGAGAGACTCCCAGGCAGGCTCTGAGCTGTCAGCACAGAGCCTGATGCAGGGTTCGAACTCACGAACTGTGAGACCATGGCCTGAGCCAAACAGAGATGCTCAACCAACTGAGCCCCCCAGGCGTCCCTCCTGCTCTTATGTTTTAAATTTAGCAATAAAGAGTGAGCTCATGAAACCCTAGGCCCCCACCCTGGACCCCAACCAGAGCAGAACCCTAGGCCTGTGAGCCTGCCCTCCACGCTCGGGCTCTCTGTCCCTGCTTCCCAGAGACCTCACTGCCTGGCCCCAGGTATGTTGTATAATTTTCTGGTCCTGACGTAATAAACCTTTATTATTATTTTTTTTTTCATAGTTTCCTGATGGTTATTGCCAAAGGGTGTCTTGCAGTCATAGTAAGAGCCACAGGGCTGGGCCAGTCGGGACACCGATGACCGAGAGGCTCCAACCACACACAGGGCGGCCACCGTCGCCGGCAGGGTTGCGTGACCGCCCTTGCGGTTAGCTGAGGGGAGCGCGGCTTGCTCACTCACCCCTACCTGACTCGGGAACACCGCCTGGGGAAGCAGCACTGCTCACGGGCAGCCTCGCACGCTGCTCTGCGCTTCTGCGTGTCGCCTCTGTTGTGTGTTGCCTGCGGTATCTGACCCAAGAGGTCACAGCCGCCATAATTATCCGCGGGCCTCCCTGGAGCGGTGTGATCGAGGCCATGCGGTCTAATCATCTCGTTAGACCACTAATTATAAAGGCCTTAGTTGGCTATGAATGTGTGTGAGGGTTCTGCACCTCTCAAGGCCAAGGAGAACGGAGGCGGGCAGATTGGATCGCCAGGCTGGCGTCCCTGCCCGCGGAGAGGCTCTGGGCTGAAGGCCCAAGGAAAAGATGCCCGTGGGCGAGCGGGACGGGAGACATATTCCAGTGACCGTTGAGTCAGCGGGTCGTGCCCTAACCGTGTGTCCTCACCCAGAGGAGTCAAATAGCCTTGTAACCAGAAACCTGTGGTGCCACCAGAGGGAAAATACAACGAAGGCCACGGTCTCTCTGTCACTGCTTCACTCACTGCTGTCACTGTTCATCCCCTGATGTGGGTCCTATTCCTGGTATGATACCACTACAAAAATTAATGGACAGATGTGAATGCTCTGAACCTCTGGTGCCAGCACATCCTAATATACCAGCTCCTCGATAGGTGCAAACCCCGCAGAAGCTTCCAGACATCGTTCAGTGCCGTGCATGCCAGCATGCCAAGCCTTGGTGTAGCAGCCCAGAGGCCTGGGGCTTCTCCCAAAGAGCCTGTACATAGCATGCCAGTGGAGGCAGACCCCGATCCCGGGGAGGTCTCTTGGGACGCCCTGGAAAGGAGAGTGGCCTACAAGGTCTCACGGTGACAGCATCCAAAATGTTCTGGCTTCCCTGCCACCAAGGGAAACGCTGACAGGGTTATCAAGGCCTCTCGGGAGGAGACAGAGGGAAAGGGAAGGCGAAGGCCCCTGGAGCCACGGAGACTCCTACCTGGGCCTCCGCCTCTTCACCAGGATATTTATTGCCAGGCACCGTGCCCGTGGCGAGATCTCTGCCAAGGCCCACAGGCAACAGCAAACATCGAGATGAGGCCCGTCTCCTGTGCAAATTTGGCATGGTCCGATGGGTTTATAGTTTCTATGCCGTGGCGACCAAACGATCCCCTCTTTATTGCCAACCCGCAAGAGGCCCCATTTTTTTAATGCACTAGTTTTAATGTTCACTAGTAGTATTGACTAGTACTATTTTATTTTTAATTTTTATTTTAGAGAGAGAGTGCACAAGCAGGGGAGAGGGGCAGAGAGAGAGAGAGAGAGAGAGAGAGAGACCATCTTAAGCAGACTCCATGCTCAGCGCGGAGCCAGACACGGGGCTCGATCCCACACCCCTGGGATCGTGACCTGAGCCGAACTCGAGAGTCAGATGCTCAACCGACTGAGCCCCCCGGGTGCCCCTCAGGAGACCCCATTGGACCCTGAGTCCAAAGAATTACTCTTCACAGGGCACTCCCCGTAATTATGGGTTGATGCCTCTGCAGTTTAATTGGAAAAAATTGCATTATGAGGAAATGTTATGTTTTTAGGAATTAAGAAATATCATACATTTGACAACCCCTAACCCTAACCCAACTGCTGTGTAGCAGTTCACAATTGCTTCTTAGTTTTCACTAGAAAATAAGTTTTGTAAAGATTAATCGTTCTAATTAATATATATAATTTAAACTACTAGAAATGATAAGTAAAAAGAAAGTAATTTTGTCCCATTTTTAATAATCTCTACACCCAACATGGGGCTCGAACTTATGACCCCGAGACCGAGAGTCTCATGCTCCACTGACCAAGCCAGCCTGGCTTCCCCAAAGTAATTTTGTCCTAAAGTGAAGCTGATTATTTCAAAATGAAAAAGGGGAAAACCAGAATCACTGTTATAAGCGCTGTAAAAATAGGTTTGGAGGGGGCAGGGGCATCTGGGTGACTGAGATGATAAAGCGTCAGACTTGGGCTCAGGTCATGATCTCACAATTTATGGGTTCAAGCCCGGCATCGGACTCTGCGCTGACAGCTCAGAGCCCAGAGCCTGCTTTGCATTCTGTGTCTCCCTCTCTGCCCCTTCCCTGCTCATGCACGCTCTCTTTTTCTCAAAAATAAACAAACATTCAAAAATTCTTTTAATTTAAACTAGTCTTACTTGATACATTATATTACATGGGAAGCATTTTCAAATAAGAGATAATGCTGTAACTTCTTTCTTAACATCCTTGTATGGATATACGTTATTAATATAAGTGTTCCAGAAATTATCTGAAGCTGCAAAAAATCTGATATGTAATATTATCAGTCATTATTCCAGTTATCACCTTAAAATGTTGTGTGTCCCAAAAATAACCAGATTTCCTTGTCAGCTGCGTTGTAATAAACTTCCATCAGCTCTCTAACCATGTCCATCTTTAAGTCTTTTGTCACTTACAGACAGTTGCTGCTGTACTCTGATGCTTTTGGAAAACTGTTTCGTCTGCATAGACATTCATAGCAAGGACTGACAGGTGCTTTAGAATACAGGTTTCTGAGAACTCTCAGATCGCATCAGTCAACTGCGAAAGAATTTACCGAACTCGAAAGCAAAACTAGATTTGTAAAACCTGCTGACAAAAGAGCAAGATCAACAAGGATTAATTTCAGGGGACTGACGGACCCGATGAGGATCCTTACACGTTTCTATGACTTTTGTTTGAAACGTTGCTGGTTCTTTACTCTCTTGTTCTCCAGATTCAAGGAAACTTTGTCTTAAACCAGCTATGACTCACGCAGTCTGTGAAGTCTACCTTTGTAAACAAAGATAAAGCAACTACGTTTTCTCCCTACCTCATCCCTCCAGACTTTGGAAACTCCCAGTAAGTATGCTTATATTTTCATAGCAACGCATTTGTGGAAGTCCAATAAGAATCTGTTCTCCTTGCAACAGGACACTATTGGAAACACTGGTCATATTACCAAGGCTTTGGCTAGAATATCATATCTGAGAACGACGCGCATAGACTGAGATATGACCAGACAGCGCTAAGGAACAAAGAGTGACTGTGTGGAACCAACCCTTGGAAAAATCAGCCTGATAACCTTGCTGGGGTTCCCAACAGCCTTATCATGTGAGTCAGGAAGATTGCCTCCTGACAGGCCCAGGAACCTCACGAAGAGGGACTGCCCCCCAAATTTATAGGTATTCTAGGTAAGATCGGACAGGGAGGTGTCGGCTTGGCTTCTTAGCCTGAAGAGGCCTTTCAGAGTTCCATCTGAGATTCCTTATGAAAAGTTCCAGGAAAGCAGACTTGAAAGAGCCTGGATGGTCAGTCCCTATTCTTGCTGCACTCACGCAAACAAGAGAGCCGAGTTTATCGCGACTAGACTGAATTTGCAAACAAAATAGTCTTGCTACGGTTGTCCTTGCCACAGATCGGGGCGATTACAGAGAGAACAGGTCTGCTTCAGTGACACACCTTCACAGGTATATTCTGGCACCGCGGATTATCTTTGGTGTTTGTCTTCACCTAGGCTAGATCCTGAATTCTAGTTTCTTCCAGTAGTCGGCCACAACTCCAAACTTCCAGCATTTCTCCCGCCCTCTGACCTGGGATCCTTGAGACCTAAAACCGCCCATCCCACAACCGGGCAGGCCCAAGTGGGGCGACTCGATCCAAACTTCGGAGGGACCACCACAGCAGCTCGCGGGGGGACAGTCTTCGTGCCTGTTGCCGGTGGGCCCCTCAGGACGGTCACCAGAGACGTTCACGCCACAGACCGGGCACGTCTGCCAGGTTGCCGCTGCCCGCCCTCCCCTCACCCGAGGACATTTTGAGCCCTAGATGTGCCCTAGTTATCCCCTCCACGTGGCGGCACTCGGAGCTCAGGAACGGCGTTGTCGTCGGCCCCAGTCTTTAACCTCTGTTGCGCCATGTGACGCCATCACAAGACGTAGGGTGAGCATAGGCCAATGAGGTATTCTGAGAGAGAGGGGCCAGTTTCATACGGGCCTTGTTATGCTTTGAACTACTATCGTTCTATCGTGTGTACTGCAGATATTATAATGTTTTTTTATTTTAAGACCCTTGCTTATTTTTTAATATGAAATTTATTGTCAAATTATGTTATTACTGTCATTATAATTGTTTTATTCTATTACAGGTGTTTTATTATTAGTTATTGTTAATTTCTTACCATGCCCGACTTATGAATTTTATCGGAAGCATCTATGCATGGGAAAAGCATGGTATACGTAGGGTTTGCTATTGTCTCCAGTTTCAGGCATCTACGGGGGGGTCTTGGAATGTACCCCCCTGGCTGGGGGGCGGGGGCTGGGGGCCTGACCTTGGGAGTCTGCCTGCATCAGCACCTCCTGAAATGAGACACGACTCTGACCTGACCTGACCTGTCCGCAGGACGAAGACCGGTTGGATGAGATATGGAGCAACCTGCCGGCTCCGGACAGGTTCAAACCCACTGACGCCAGGTACAGGCCACTTGCAGGCCACCAGCTTGAGCGAGGGAAGCCTGAGTGAGGAAGGAGGGCCCACAGTGACCCCCTGACTGAAGACAGACCGGCGCATCAGGCGATCCACCTCGAAATATCCGTAAGCCCTAGCTGACCAGTGGATTACTTACACCCAGATCCGGGTGCCAAAAAAGGAAAATTCCGCACGTTCCTGTCCCTCCTCACCTTCCCCCCTTCCTGCAGCCCCCCCCCCCCCCCCATCCTGGCTGACGGCAGGTCTCTGCAGCCTTCCCCACTGCTCCCCTGCAGTGCATGCAGGAAACTTCTATGTCCTTTTTTCCACCTCAGGTGAATTCTTTGACGGCCTCTTCTGCAGGCCCCCACTGGATCGGGTTGCCCCCGACACTAGATGGCCCAAGATGTTAAAATATTTCGTGGCGTTACCCAAATCCTTGAACAGATTCCCTGAGCTGGCCCCTGAGATGACCGACCTATTTTCCTAGCTGGACCCTTCAAGTCTGGGACGACGGCTACAAACTAGATTCCAGACTCTCCTCCCACCTCAATATTTATAGGATTTGTTACCGTAATCCTGTTGAGAAGTGTACTTTCTGGGTGACAGTGTGCCCTGTCCCTGCTTGTGGCATATTAGCTCCCCAGGTAGTTCACATCCTCTGACAGAGGCATCACAGGGTGGGTGCGGCGTAAGCCCCCCCCCCCCCCCCCGGTGGTTTCCTTTCTCTTTTTTCTGACGCAGGTGCCCATCTTGAACTTTGATCGTCAAGGCGTCCGTTTCAAAGAAGGCTATCTCACATGAACACGTTGCCAGCCACCCTAGGAAAAGGGCCAGGCCACCTCCCCACTCTGCTGTTTCAGAGAGTTCGGTGGACTTCTATAGCTGACCATTTGGGCCACTTTTTTTTTCTCTCTCTCTTCTGAAGCTTTAGATTCCTGTTCTTATGTTTTAAATTCAGCAATAAAGAATGAGCCTGCAAAACCCTGGGCCCGCATCCCTGATCCCAATAAAAGCAGAACCCCAGGCCTGTCCGTGAGTGGGCTCTTGTGCACTCTCTCTCTCCCTCTCTCTCCTCTCTCTTCCTCTCTCCCCACCCCCAACCCCAGCTACCTCACTGTGTGGCTCCAGGGTTGCTGTAGAACCTCCAGGTCTTGTAAATAACAAATGATGGTCGTGGCAAAAGGGCATTTCAGTCCCTGCCCTCCCAGGCACAGTGTCACCTCCTCCAGGAAGTCTCCCAGGACCAAAGGCTCCAGCTGCAAGCTCCCAAGGAAAGGGTCTTTGGCCAAAAACATTGGCTGCAGAGATTATAATGAGTACGGGGTGGGGGCTGCAGACTGTGGGGCAGGACTGGACGCCGGCCGGACCTGAGGCTCTATTTACACAGTGAGCTCAGAACTGCCTTCAGCGCCACCCCTGCTCTCCCAGCTGCCCTGGGGCTAGCTCTCTGGCTCTCTCCCTCACCCTCCGATGGAATCCTTACTCGTCTCACAAACTAGGAACCTTTAAACTGCTTTTATTTCAGAGCAGGTGGAGAAATGAAACCGGGACCACGATGACCTCAGAAAAGTGTCACGTGGGTTCAGCAAAACCATAGCTTTTCCAATAAGCCGCAGGAGGGAGGAGGGAGGAGGGAGGAAGGACCACTCGGGAGTGCGTCTGCTTCCAGGTCTGGTGCAGCCAGAGCCTGCGGGAGCCTGTGGGGTGAGGGCTGGACTTCCCTTCCAGGATGAGGGCGCAGGGACTGGCAGGGACCCGGCTCCATTGAGATGTGGGGTCCCACAGTGCGTCTGTGGTCAGGACAGGACAGCCAGCTCAGCCAAGGGAGGCCGAGGTGGGATAGGGAAATGTTTCGCGTGCAGACATCAGACCTTCCTTCTGGAGGGTCGACAGGGAACAAAAGGTGAGGACCAGGGGCATCTGGGGCGTCCAGGAATGCGTGCCTTTGAATTGGCTGGGGGTGGGGGGAGTTGGGCAGGGAATGGCAGCGGGTTGAGCTGCTCCTTTCTGCACCCAGCAGTCCTGGAGTGGCCCGGCCCCCCCCACCCCCCTTCAGCCTGCCCTCTGTGGGTCCTGTTGGGCGCCCCAAGGTGGGGGAGGGGTATCAGAGTGATGAGAAACCAGATGAAACTGGTGAACAGGGAAGAGGGGTCAGGGGGCCACTGGTGGGTGTCCTCAGATGACCCAGGGACAGAGAAGAGGGGGCCATGGGCCAGGCCTCTGGCTGCACAGTGTGGGGTACAGAAGGCCGGGGGGGCCAGGCTGGCAGCCACTGGAGGTTTTCGGAGGACAGTTTCCCCAGATTGGTCAGGGGGACAGGAAGCTGACCCCAGGAGAATGGTCTCCATCCCTGGGCAGGACGGCCACAGGGGGAGGCCAGGCCGGAAGGTGGCCCTCCACTCAGCTCCTGCCTGCTGCCGAGGCCCCGGCCCCAGCGGAGCAAAGATGTGGGCTGGATGGAGAGGAGCCTGTGGTGGTTCCTGGTGTATTTGGGCCCTGGGGGGCGGTGAGAGGCCCGCGGCTGGGGAGCCTAGGAGGCGGTGGGTTCCCCCGCAAAGAGTCCTGTGGGGGGTGTGAACATCCCCAGGCCTGCAGAGGTAACTTGTAAGCCAGAGGCCAGGTGGGTCGTGGGACCTCCACAGACACCCCCCCACACACAGGGACCGGTCCGCGGCAGCCCGGTGGGCTCCTGGACAGTCAGCACCCTGGTCTCTTGTCCGGGTTACCCCTTCGGGGTGTAAGGTTGACCCGTGGCCCTGGTGGGTCCCGGGGGTCTGGGAGAGTCGAGTGTGTAGGAAGAAAGATGACGTGGGGTGTCCCCACAGGGCTGAGCTCTGGTACCTTTGGGATAAGGTGATAGGAGAAGTGCCCCAAATGGTCGCCAGCGTGAGACCCAAGAGTTGCCCCTCACGCTCAGCCAGGCCTGGCCACATCCAGCCACCCGCTAGGGGACAGGAACCAGGACCCCGGTCATTTCCCCTGTTCGCTCGGTGCACCCACGATGGCCAAAGGCTCCAGGAGCCTATGGGGAGGGCACTGCTTCCCCCTGGTCTGGGACCGAGGACACCTGGGAGGGGCATTGACGGTCACAGGCCAGGTGTTCTCAGGTGACCCGACGGTCCCCTTGGCTTCTAACCCCTGCCGGGGGTCGCCTGGCTGGAGCCGTGCTGGGGGAGTCGGAGGGACCCTGTCCCTGGAGCCCCGAACCCCTCTGCAGCATGCCCAGCTTGCCCTCTGAGGACCTCCACTGTCCACCTGTTTCCTGCCATCCGCCTTAGGGATGGACGGTGCCGTCCCCATGGCCTGTGGGAGTCAGGGCTGAGAGGGCCCGAGTCACCACCGTGAGGCCACCAGCTGGTCCCTGCAGAGGGTGGCAGCCTCTGCCTTGGAGCCCACTCTTCCCGAAGAGCTCTGTGCGACAGGCTACCTCAAGCGTCCCTGACTTTTCTCTGGTTCCCGTATGCGTCACCCTAGGACTCTGAGCCCCGCGGTCCCTCCCCGTCTCCATCCTGTAGGCTCGGCCTGGGCTCCCTGTGCCCCAGCCGCAGGGCCTGCGGTGTGTTTCCTGCCGTGGGTGCCGTCGTTTCACAGCTCACCACCGTCCCCTGGCACAGGGCAGGGCAGGCCTGGGATCAGTGCCCGGGGGGCCCCACGGGCCAGCTGGCGTAGGCTGGGGAGTACATGACCTGGCGGACTGGGGTAGCTTGGGGGAGGCACAGGTTAGGTCAGGAGAAGATGGGGCCCGTCGTTGGCCTGAGGCTCGGCGGCCCCTCCCAACCGGCCACCCCACCCTCTCCCCGTGGGGGTCTGGGCCCTGCCTGACCCCCTTGCCTTGCAGACGAAACAAACAAGAGCCGTGAAAGGTGTTGACAGGAATGCTCTCTAAGCCACCCCCACCCCCAGCAGAAGGGGAGGGTCCCCTTCCTCAGGGCAGGAATGCTGTGAGGCAGCATGCTAGACATGTTTTTACGTCTTGGGTCTGAACAAAGTCAACTTTGGGGCGACACAAAAGCCACCGAACACACATTTATTGAGTGCTTACTAAGCGCCTAACCCCTTCCCACAGCTGGGCTCTGAGTCCCAGGAGACCCGCTGCTTCAGGGGACAATCTCCGACAGCGGGGCCTCAGGTCACCCACACACTTCTGTTCCACTTGGCCGCAGATCAGGGGATCCCACGGCCCCCCGCTTGGGTTCGTTAATTTGCCAGAAGGGCTCACAGAACCCAGGCAAACGGTTTACTTGCTAGATCTCCGGTTTATGGTCAAGGCTGTACCACAAGAAGACCGGCCGGGGAGACGCACGGGGAGAGGTTGGGGGGGGGGAGCGAGACACCCCCCCCCACTTCTGGGTGTGCCACCCTCGGCACAGCTCCCTGTGCACGCCTGTCCAAATCCCGTGGTCCAGGGACCGTCCCTGCACCACAGGGACGCATCCTTATCTCAGTCCCCAGCCCTTCCCACCTCCCCAGAGGAGGGCTGCAAGTTCCAAGTTGCTAATGAAGCCTTGGCCTTTCTATCTGGTGACCGGCCCTCATCCTGAAGCTCTCCAGGAGCCCACCCAGAGTCACCACGTTAGAACAAAAGACATGGGGCACCCGGGTGGCTCAGTCGGTTAAGCGTCGGACTCCGGCTCAGGTCATGATCTCGAGGTTCGTGAGTCTGAGCGCCTCGGCGGCCTCTGTGCTGACAGCTCGGAGCCTGGAGCCGGCTTTGGATTCTGTGTCTCCCTCTCTCTCTGCCCCTCCCCTGCTCACGCTCTGTCTCTGTCTCAAAAATAAATACACCTTAAAAAAAAAAAAAAAAAAAGAATAAAAGACACTTCTGCCACCCAGGAAATTCCAGGGGATTTGAGTCCTGTGTCAGGATCCAAGGTCAAAGACCAAATATTAGAACGAGCACCCCTATCACTCAGGAAATCACAGAGGTTTGGGGAGCTCTGCCTTAGGAACCATGGGCAGAGACCAGATATGTATTTTTTACTGTGTCACAGGGTCTCATAGCCCCGGAACCCCTCAGCCTGGTGACTGAGGTCCTTGAGCGTCCCCCTTCCTGCTGCCCTTGACCTGAAAGGGACCCTCAGCACGGACAAGGCACCAAACCCGGTAACCTCGTTTCTAGCCTTCACCACCTCCATCATTTTCAGTTTCTAAGCCCCCACCCCCACTTCACACACACACACACACACACACACACACACACAGCACTACTAGCTTCGGGATGAAACCCAGCCCTCCAGACGCAGACCTGGCTGACCCAAGGACACCCTTGCTGAGCCCCCTGCACCTGCCAGGCGGGGTGACGTCCAGCCCTCGGTCTGTGGAGCCCGCCACTGCCCTGTCTCCTCTGCCGCGTCCGTGTATCTGATGGAGACTGGCAGGTGGACAGAGGCAGCGGAAAGCTTCACGGGGAAAGAGGCCGCCGGCTGGAGGCTGTGGACCCAGAGAAGCTGGGAGTGACTGACCGGAAGCGGTGCCCTGTGTGTCTGGACCGGACAGAGCGGGGTTTCCCTGTGGTCCTGAGTTAGATGCAGGGGCAGGAGATAGGGACGCTTCGGTCGCCGGCTGGGTCCTGACCATCCAGGCAGACAGCTGCACGTGGGTGCTTGGGCTTCCCAAGGGGACAGTGGCTGCAGGACAGTGGCCAGAGCCATCATGTGGGCTGGCCACTCTCCTTTCTGACTTTCCTCCTCTCCAAAGTGACATGCCCACCCCTGCCACCCGGTGCCCAGGACATGCCCAAGCACGTGGCAGGGACCCGCAGGGATGGGGGAGGTACACAAGGAATGAAAATGCCATACAGAGGGCCGCTAAGTCACCTCTGGGCTCTGGTCCCAGCAGCCGGCTGCATGGTTTTCTAGAACACTTGATTACGCCCCGCCCCAGAACAATCACCTATAAGCCTGAGAAAGAGAAGAACGGCACTCAAAGTCCAGGGCAAAAATATGCAAACTGCCTCAGGTCAGGCCAGGGGCAGCCGAGGAAAGGGCTATGAGGTGGAGTGGACACGGGTCCCTGCGGGCAGGGTGGGAGCGGGAGGAGGGACAGAAGGTGGAGGCAGGGGCCAGGCTGGGGGCAAGAGCAGACCTGGGTGTGTCCGGGGAGACAGATGTGGGAATCCAGCTGTGCCTGGGGGGGGTTAGGTCTCCTCTTTCCATTGCTGTTTTGTGAAGATGCTCTTCTGGGGACCCGAGGAAGCAGAGGGGCGTGTGCTGGCTTTGGCCTGGGTCACCTCCCTCTCAGGCCCGCTCTCTCTCATCGCCCCCCTGCCCACCCTCCTGCCCCCCAGGGACCCTGCTGCCTGCCTCCCCAGTGCCCCTCCGCACCACTCCCCAGAGATGAATCCGTAATCAATTATCAGCCATGACTGCTATGAGGGTGCTGGGCACCCCAAGGGCCACACAGGAGTCTCCACCTGCAGTCATGGGACCAAAGGGCATGCGCTGGGCTCCCCCGGAGCACTAGTTCCAATCCCAGTTCCGCGACTTACCATGTGACCTCGGGCAAGTTACTTAACCTCTCTGGGCCTGTCTGTACAATAGGAATCAGAACACAGCTCCCTCAAGGGCTGGCAGAAAGGTGAAATGAGTTACCAGAGGGGCTCCTGGGTGGCTCCATCCATTAAGCATCCGACTCTTGATTTCAACTCAGGTCATGATCTCACTGTTCGTGAGATTGAGCCCAGCTTGGGGCACTGTGCTGTCAGTGCAGAGCTTGCTTGGGATTCTCTATCTGTCTGCCCCTCCCCTACTCGCTCTCTGTCTCTTTCTCTCTCTCTCAAAAATAACTAAACATTAAAAAAAAAAAAAAAGATGAAATAAGGGGCACCTGGGTGGCTCAGTCCATTAAGTAACCCACTGTTTTGTTTTTTTTTTTTTTCTGCTCAGGTCTGATCTCACAGTTTGTGGGTTCAAGCCCCACATCAGCCTCGGTGCTGATGCGGAGCCTGTGTGGGACATGAGATCTCTCTCTCCCTCTCTCTGTGACCCTCTGCCGCTCTCTATCTTTTTCTCTTAAAATAAATAAACATGAAATAGAAAACAAAAAGAGGTACTAGATCTTAACATAAAATAAGAAATCAGCAGAAACCAAGCAGTGCCTGGCGCCTTCCCTGTCTCCCCTCATGACTTGGTCCACCCACCCCATCACCTGATCCGCCCACCCCATCCCCACCGAGCTACAATGGCATCGTCTCCTTCCGTCCCGCAACATAGCCTCCAGAAGGGCAGAGATCTGTGTCTGTTTGGTTCCCTCTTCTTTCCTCGGTGCCCGGCCCAAGCAGGCGCTCCATAAATACAGTGAATGAGTAAATCAATGAATGAAGGAGGTTGGAGTAGTTACCTATTGCTACATAACAAATTACCACGAAATTAGAGGCGTAGCACAAGATAAATTTATTATCTTGCAATTCCGTGGCCCAGGTGGGCAGGAGGCATGGGGAACGGTTTTGTGTTCGGGTGGGAGGTTTGGGAAATAGACTGTAGTGATGGCTGAACAGCATCGTGAATGTGAGCAGTGCCCCTGAAACATACACTGAAATACTGCTGAAATGCTCCAAAGGATTCTCCTTAATTTTGTGTGTGTAGGTCTCAGCAGTTTAACAGACAGATGAAATCATCATCTGGTAAACGTTTCACATAGAAGAGAAATTTACAAAGCAAACTGTAAAGTAAAAGCCATCTTTCTCTCCTGCTGGCCCCAATTATATTCCTCACTTCCGGTGGCTTGGACCTTGTTCCTCCAACATTTACAGACTATGGACAATCCAATGTGGGAGTATTAGTCCCCTGGAGTCGCTGTCACGAAGGATCACAAACTGTGCGACTTA
Source organism: Panthera onca (assembly GCF_046562875.1). Lineage (NCBI taxonomy): Eukaryota > Metazoa > Chordata > Mammalia > Carnivora > Felidae > Panthera > Panthera onca. The sequence continues at coordinate 39,503,204 of NC_138354.1, read as the reverse complement.
ACAACATTTTATTCTCTCACAGTTCTGCAATTCAAAGTCCCTCCGCAGGCTCTAGGGGAGGCTCCCATGTGGCCTGGCCGCTTCCACACGCTGGAGGCTCCTGGCACGCGTTGGCGGCGGGTGCATCGGGCCAGTCTCTGCCTGCATTGTCGCACAGCCCCACTGTGTGTCTGTGCCCCCATCTCCCTTTCTGGCCCCCCCAAAGCCTTGCGCTGTCTGTGCAGAGCCCACATCGGGGCTCGAACTCACAAACCACGAGATCATGACTTGAGCCGAAATCAAGAGTCAGACGCTTAAGCGACTGAATCGCCCAGGCGCGCCCTCAGCCCAGTTTTCCCTAATGTTACAGACTAACATAGTCAATATAATTAGCCATTGGAATGAACATTGATATAATCCCTTTAACTAAACTTCCAAACTCCCAGCTCTCAAACTTACTAAAACGTCACCAGATTTCCCACTGATGTCCTTCTCTGGTCCAGGATCTAGTACACGTTACCAAGGTATTTATTTGTGCTGTCTCCTCAGCCTCCGCTAACCAGTGACAACCAACTAGACTATGTTTACAAGCATTGTCATTTCTTTTTTTTTCTATTGTCGTTGAGAGAGAAAAACAGAGTATGCGCAGCAAGGGACAGAGAGGGGCAGAGAGAGGGGGGCAGAGAGAGAGGGGCAGAAAGAGAGAGAGAGACACAGAATCAGAAGCAGGCTTCAGGATCTGAGTGGTCACCACAGAGCCCAATGCTGGGTTTGAACCTGTGAACCGTGAAATCATGACCTAACCCAAAGTCGGATGCTTAGCTCACTGAGCCACCCAGGTGCTCCTCAAGCGTTGTAATTTAAGTCATCTGTGTATTAAATCTTACGACCCAGGGGAGCCTGGGGGGCTCAGTCGGTTAAGCATCCGACTCCAGCTCGGGTCATGATCTCATGGTTTGTGAGTTCGAGCCCTGCGTCGGGCTCTGTGCTGACAGCTCAGAGCCTGGAGCCTGCTTTGGATTCTGTGTCTTCCTCTCTCTCTGTCCTCTCCCGCTCACTCTCTCTCTCTCTCTCTCTCTCAAAATAAATAAGACAACATTAAAAAAATATATATGAACCAGGAAATTGAATGATGTGTGGCCTCGTCTGCCAGCTTGCACATCAACAATAGCTTGGCTTGAATTCCAAGCTACTACTAAAAAAAAAAAAAAAAAAAAAAGGATCCAAGCTATATTTAAGCCAAGATTGAAACTGAATACTTTGGGAATGAGAACCATCTCGTGGGAATACGTGTGCCTGAGCTCAAGGCACATTTGTAATTTGATTTTCTACAGCCGCTGGGGTGCACATACCTTCCTGCCTATGTAAAGACAGTGACTTTTTCAGCACTTGTAACATCCGATCGAAAATTGTACATACAGTGGGGCCAGTACCCCTGAGTTCAATGAGTTCAATGAGGATCATACAAAATATACCAGTGACCTGTTTAAACTGATTTTAGTGTGAAATAGGTAATGAAAATATGCACAAAATGCATGTCTAAAGTCAAGGAACAAAAAATATTCAGGGACACCTGAGCGGCTCAGTCGGTTAAGCATCTGACTTTGGCTCAGGTCATGATCTCACAGTTGGTGGGTTCGAGCCCTGAATCAGGCTCTGTGCTGACAGCTCAGAGCCTGGAGCCTGCTTCCGATTCCGTGTCTCTTCACTCTCTGCCTCCCCGCCCCCTCACACTCTGTCTCTCTCAAAAATAAACATTAAAAAAAATTTTTTTTAAATATTCCCTATGTTAGACTTTTCATCTTCACGGCTTGTAACTGGGAGTTTGTACCTCTTAATCTCCTTTATTTCATCCATTTCCCCATCCACCTCCCCAGTACAAACCATGTTTGAGGGAGCAATTTTATTTTACTTTATTATTTTTTTTTTACTGTTTATTTTTGAGACAGAGAGAGAGAGAGAGAGAGTGTGTGTGTGAGCGGGGGAGGGGAGAGAGAGAGGGAGAGGGAGACACATAATCAGAAACCTGTTGCAGGCTCTGAGCTGTCAGCACACAATCAGATGCCGGGCTCGAACTCACTAAATGTGACATCATGACCTGAGCGGAAGTTGGAGGCTTAACCGACTGAGCCCCCCCAGGCGCCTGTAGAGGGAGTAATTTTAATAAAGCTGCCACTTTCTTGATTGTTCATTTCTTCTTTTAGTTTACTTTTTATTTGAGAGAGGGAGGGGAGAGGGGTAGAGCGTGGGAGAGAGAGAGACAGAGACAGAGACAGAGACAGAGACAGAGACAGAGACAGAATGTTAAGCAGGCTCCACACTCAGCAGTAGCCAGACTCAGGCTCCATCCCGCCAGGACCCTGGGCTCATGACCTCAGCAGAAATCAACAGTTGGATGCTTAACCGACTGAACCACGCACAGGCTTTCATTTCATGTTAAACTGACATTTAAGTCACATGCCATAAAATGCACCATTTTTTAATTTTGGGATGTTTATTCTTGAGAGAGAGAGAGAGAGAGAGGGAGTGCGTGCAAGCAGAGACGGGCGGAGCCAGAGGGGGGACAGAGGATTCAAAATGGGCTCCATGCTGCCAGCAGAGGGCCCCACGCCTGGCTGGAACTCACCAACCCAGAGATCATGACCTGAGCTGACGTCGGAAGCTTAACCAACTGAACCACCAGGGGCCCCCAAATGCACCATTTTAGAGTGGACAATTCTGTGCCCTTTAGTATATTTACAACCATCACTACATTACAAATGTAGTATATTTACAACCATTTGCAACCATCACCACTCCTTAATTCCAGAACATTTGCATCACACCAGAAAGATACTCCACACCCATTAAAAGTCCACATCTCCTTTCAAGCCTCCCCTAACCCCTCCTGGCACCCACTAATCTCCTTTCTGTCTGGATGGGTTTGCCTATTGTGGACATTTCCGGCGAACGGAACCATACAATGTTTGTCCTTTTGTGTCTGGCAGCTTCTGGGGCCGAATGATGCTGCATCGTGGGCATAGAGGACACTGGCCTATCCGCTCATCCCCTGATGAAGACTTGCGTCACTTCACATTCGTTTCACTGTTATAAATAATTCAAAAAGCCTTGTGGCTAAACCCGTGTCACCTCAGGGGAGGCCAAGGAGTGACAGTGCGATGAAACAATGACAACTAACTCAGACGCCTAAAGAGAAACCGGGGTAGGATGAAGACCAAACGAAACAGGCCCCGCGCCCTCGCGCACGCGACTCTGTGACCCGGGGCTGAGGCGGCCGGCGGCCGGCAGGGGGCGCGCGCGGCTCGGCGGCTCGGGTCCCGGCGCCTCCCCCGCGTGGGGGGGGACACAGCACCCGCTCTCATCCGCCTTCTGCAGGGGTGGGCGCCGGCGATCCCGCGGGGAGGGTTCCCCTGGGGGCACCTGCAGCGCCCCCCATCCCGTTGCATTTCCCCATGACAAGCACCGCCCGGAACCGCCCACGCAACTCCTTGTTCGTACCCCCCGCTTCTCGACAGGTCCCCCAGACACCCGAGAGCGGGTCTCTGTGGATTCGGGTCCCGGAGACGTCCGGGGTGGAGAACAGGGAGGGGAGCGCGCGGAGAGGGGCAGGGAGGCGGAGGACGGGCGGGCCCCACGCGACCTGCACCTGCACCTGCCGGGAGCCGGGAGTGGGGGGAGGGGACCACTTCCAGCAGCAGCTTTAGAGCAACGGGAGGGAGGCGCAGGGGAGCGGGTGTCAGCGCCGCGTGGGGTTTTCTAGAGAGGAGCAGCGTCTTCCCTCTGCAAAGGCTGAGGCCGCGCGGCCGGAAGACGGGGGCTGCGGCCCGGCGAAGGAGAGCGGGCGGACGGAGGGGTCCCCGCGGGGCTGGGGAGGGTCGCGGTGAGCCGAGGGCCCGGGGCGCCGTGCGGGAGTGGAGGCGGGGGCGTCCCCGCGCCTGGGCCGGGTGAGGGGACTGGGGCCGCTCCGGCCGTCACTCGCCAAGTGTCTTGGAAAGCAGCGCCCCGGCCCGCAGCTCCCCGCTGTGATCCGGGACCCCACCGCACAGGGTGGTCGGAGAAGGACAAGCGTCCAGGGGCTGTGGGCTGGGTCGGGCGGCTGGACCGAAAGGTAAGGGGGAGACCAGTGGGCGAAGCAGTGACGGAGGGGCGAGGGAGGAGGGGCGGGAGAGGCAGGGAGGAGGGGCTGGTGGGCGAGGGAGGAGGAGTCGGTGAGCGAGGGAGGGGCGGGTGCGGTGGGGAGGGATGGAGGGGCGAGGGAGGAGGGGCCGGCGGGCGAGGTAAGGGCGGGTGCGGGAGGGGGCGACGGAGGGACGGAGGGGCGAGGGAGGAGGGGTCCGTGGGTCAGGGAGAGCGGCCCGTGCAGGAGGGAGGGGTCAAGGGGAGAGGGAGGAGGGGCCGGTGGGCGGGGGAGGAGGGGCCGGCGGTGAGGATGCTGCCTCGTCGAGGAAGCAGGGTTGAGCTGAGCCAGTGGTTTCAGTGAGCGTAGAGAACAGCCTCGGGTCGCTCAGGCAAGTGTCAGGCGCGAACGAGGCCTTTAAACGAAAGCTCTGGTTTCTTCCGCCGCTAGCGGGCTTCAGACCCCGGGGGATGTCCTGGGGTCTCAGTTAAACCCACACTCTGGTGCTGGGAGAGCCCCGCCCAGAGCTTGGTTCTAGGCCTTAGGACCGCCGGCGCTCCGCCCCCGGGCGCTGTCGCCCAATCCCGGGCTGGCCCCGTCCCCTTCGCGAGTCGTAGCCCCGCCCCTCCCCGCGCCGATTGGTCAGGCCTCCAGTTCGGCTCCGCGAGGCAAAGACCCGGAGCAGTGAAATTCGCCCAAGGATTGCCCCCGCCCGGCCCTGCTGCGCATGCTCGCTCCGTGACCCCAGCTTGAGGTGACGGTCCGAACCGAGGCGGGGGCCCCAAGCAGGAGGCTGCAGGACCTGCCGCGGCTCCTTCGTCGGAGAGGGAGGTCTCCGCTGCCGCCGCCGCCCGACCGGTGCCCGGTGAGGACGGGCCCCAGTGGGCTGGGGAGGGTCCCGGGTCCCACGCGTGGCCGGGCCCCTCCCGGGGGTCCCCAGGGCTGCTGCTGCTGGGAGCGGGGATCCCCTGGTTCTGCGTCCCGGTGCTCAGGCCGCCTCCTGTCCTTCACCCCAGACTCGCCTCTTTTTTCCTGGTCCTCCTTCCCCCCCAACCCACCCGACCCCGGAATGAGCCCTGACACCCCAAGTCAAGGATCCTCACGTTGGTCTGCTTTTCCTTGACCACACCCAGTACTGCCCACCCCCCGCCCCCGCAGCCATCCTCAGTCTTGTCCCACTCTATTGGAGTTGGAGTTGTGACATATTGAGGGGGGGTAGACACCCCGCGGGGCTCAGAGAGGGGGTGGTTGTAATAATGGGAGGGGAGGGGAGGAGGGGCTATTTGGGTGCAGCAGAGACAGGTCTGACGACAAATTATAGTGTGTAAGGAGAAGTAAAAGTAAGATTCCGAGCCATGGCGATTAGGGGGAGGAGGCGTCATTGCCTGAAATTGCCACCATGGGGAAGCCCTTCCCTGTGTATCCACAGTAGCAGTCCTCGGTCTTTTTGGATCGCTGCTGCCTTGGAAATCTCCCTGTCAGGATGTGTACTTGCACACCCATGTGGGCCCTTCATGCTACCAGCACCTAATCGCAGTCCCCCATGAGCCCCAGGGTGCAAGCGGTCAGCATCACCCGGACTTTTGAAAACAGCTTAGCCTTGCCTACCTGCTCTTTAGAACCTCTGCTAAATTTGCCACTATTCCCAGAGCACAGGTGAAAGCAGCCCGGAGCGGGAAGGGATTTGTCCGAGGTTGATGGTATTTTTCTCCCACACGCGTGGAGGTAATTCTATTGAGCCCTGGTTGAACCCCCATCAGTTGCTGGGCAGTGTTCGAATGGTGCCTTTCAGAACCTCGGGAACAAGGGATTGGACCTTGTATTGGTTACCTGTTGCTTTCGTAACAAATTACAACAGATCTAGTGGCTTTAAACAACACAGCTTTGTAACAGTCTTACTGTTCGGAGGTCAGAAGTCTGACATGGGTTCTGGGTCTCCTCCGTGCAGACCAATGTCATGACAGCGGGTTAGGATGAGCGAGTGACTGGAGGCCAATGACAATATCAAACCACCAGATTTCAGAGTTAGAGGGAGGGTGTAAAGTGAGTGAACTATTAAGTCCTTTGCTCTTTTTTAACTCATTTCTGCTTCACTTTTAAAAATGCTGTTGCTTCAGTGGACTTTCATGGAGTGAAATTTAACTTTCAAAAAATATATGTTAGGCTTAAAATAGCTGCCCCTCTAGTCTTCCCTCCACATCGAGAAAAGAAATTGCTAGAAGGTTAAGGATGACTCCAGAAAAGAGGCCGATCCAGCCGGCAGGACATGACCACCCCTGTTCATGGAGACACTGAGCACCAGTTCAACCTATGAACTAGAAATTACAGACTTCTGAAGTGAAAGGCCCGTGGCACCTTTGTGGTCCATGTCTTTCCAAGTATGAAAGACAAATGGGGTACTGGTAAAAAGTGTAGATTCTCGGGCCCCCCTCCAGCCCCCTTGAGTGGGGGTTGGGATCCAGGACTGTGGGTTTGTCACAAGAACCCCAGGCGCTTCTTAGGTATAGTGAAGCTGGGGCACTGCTGGTTGTAGACTTAATTTCCCTTTTTCCTAATAGATAACATTTTTAGGAGATCGTTCATATACGATGCAGTTCACTCGCTCATAGTGTACAATTCAGTGGCTTTTAGTGTATTCAGAAAGTTGTTTAACCATGGCCACAGTCCATTTTAGAACATTTTCGTCACCCCAGAGACCATCCCCACCAGCAAACAACGCCTCCTCATTCTCTCACTGTCCTCCTTCCCACCCCTAGCCCACCACACATCTGTGTCCGTGGATGGATTTTTCTACTCTATAGATTTTCTAGTCGCGAGGCCATTTTATTTTATTTTATTTTATTTTTTAATTTAAATTCATTTAAAATTTTTTACTTAGGCTCCCCACATGGAGCCCAGTGCAGGGCTTGAACTCATAACCTTGAGATCAAGACCTGAGCTGGGGGGCACCTGGGTGGCTCAGTCGGTTGAGCGACCGACTTTGACTCAGGTCATGATCTCACAGTTTGTGACGTTGAGCCCCGCACTGGGCTCTCTGCTGGCAGTGTGGAACCTGCTTCAGATTCTCTGTTTCCCTCTCTCGCTGCCCCTACCCTGCTCACAGCCTGTCTCTCTAAAAAATAAATAAACATTGGGGCGCCTGGGTGGCTCGGTCGGTTGAGCGTCCGACTTCGGCTCAGGTCATGATCTCGCGGTCCGTGGGTTCGTGCCCCGCATCCGGCTCTGTGCTGACAGCTCAGAGCCTGGAGCCTGTTTCAGTTTCTGTGTCTCCCTCTTTCTCTGACCCTCCCCTGTTCATGCTCTCTCTCTGTCTCAGAAATAAATAAATGTTAAAAAAATAAATAAATAAATAAATAAATAAATAAAACAGAAGACCTGCGCTGAGATCAAGAGTCAGATGCTTGGGGCGCCCGGATGGCTCAGTCTGTTAAGCATCCCACTCTTTTTTTTTTTTTTTTTTTTACATTTTTTAAAATTCATTTTTGATAGGGACAGAGCACAAGTGGGGTAGGGGCAGGTAGCTGTCAGCACAGAGCCCGACACGGGGCTCGAACCCACGTACCGCGAGATCATGACCTGAGCCGAAGTCGGCCGCTTAACCGACTGAGCCACCCAGGCGCCCCCGTAACACGTTTTGTAAATTGACAAATAATATCCATTGTATGCAGATGCCATGTTTTATTTCTCCATTCATCTGTTGATGGGTGTTTGTTTCCACTTCTTGATGCGTATGAATAACACTGCTGTGAACGTTCAGTGAGTTTTTATGCGGACATTTGTCTCCACTTCCCTCGGGCACGTACTTCCTTCTCGTGGAGTTGCCAGGTCACGTGGGAACTCTGTGCTTAACCTTTGGAGGAGGTGCCAGAATGCCCACCTGGCTCTGCTGGTGGCGTCCCCGCCAGCGGTGGAGGGGGCTCCCGGTTTCTCCCCCTGCTCACCCACAGGTGTCATGGCCTGCTTTGTGTGTGTGCCTTCTATTTTTTCCATCCTAGTGGTGGAAAGGAGTATCTCGTGGTGGATTCGTTCCGTGTTTCCCTCCTGACCAGTGACGCCGAGCATCTCACAGGCTTACTCGCCATTTGCCTCTCTTCTTTGGAGAAAGGCTTATTCAGAGCCTTTGCCCATCTTTAAATTGGGTTATTTGCCTTTTTGCTACTGAGTTGTAAGAGTTCTTTGTAAATTCTGGATGCAGTTCCTTCAGCAGAGATGTGATTTGCAACAATTCTTTCCCCCTCTCTGGGTGGTCGTCCAACTTCCTTGATGGAGTCCTGTAAGGCACGAAAGTTTTACATTTTGATGAAGTCCATTTTATCTGTTTGTTGTATTTTTTTTTAAGTTTATTTGTTTATTTTGAGAGAGAGAGAGCAAGGGAGGGACAGAGAGAGGGAGCGAGAGGATCCCATGCAGACAGCACAGAGCCTGACTCCGGGCTCAATCCCATGAACTGTGAGATCATGACCTGAGAAATCAAGAAATCAAGAGGTCAGATGCTCAACGTACTGAGCCACCCAGGTGCCCCTTCTATCCTTTTTTCTTTTAAGAGTATTTTAGGGTTAATTTTTGTATATGCTGTGAGGAAGGGGTCCACCCCTGTGGGGTTTCAACCGCACACCAGGGAGAGCCGGCGAACCACAGAGGTGGGCTGGCTCCAGAGGGACGCGCCCTGAAACCAATCAGTGTGTGGGGACAGGAGCGCCTGTGGCGGGGCTTCCCCCGCGACCTTTCTCTGCCAGAGCTGCCCTCCCAGGGGAGGCGTTGGTGGTGTCCTTTCTGAAGCCGGTCCCCACGTTCCTCCAGGACTGCCGTGTCACCCTGTGGGACAGCACGGGCAGGGCAGGGGCAGGACTGCACTGGAGGAGCGGAGGCTGGCACGTCCCAGGGCTGAACCGGGGGCAGGAGGGAGAAGCAGACACTGATCCCAGGGGTGCCTGTGGTCAGGTGACCCGTTACCAGGCAGATTGCCCTGAGGGACCGGGATGGAACTTGTAGGGAGCAAGGCACCCCAATCCCTCTTTGGCATCACACCTCTGACTCCTCTCATGGATGGGGTCTTGGGACACTTTGGAATACTGGCCCTGGCGCCGTCGGGTCATATGTATTGGGAGGGGTCCCAGGAAACAGAACTGCAACCCTGGTGGGATAAACAGGGCGGGCCAGGGGCGTGGGCAGGGAGCTGTCTGTGATCCTTGCCATCGCCTGGGTCCTGAGATGGGGAGGTGAGATGTCTGCTAAGGATGTGGTCTTCTTTCTGTGCTAACACTGTAAACGGAGAAAGACCCCGCCATCTGCCCACGCGGTCGCCCCATCAGACAAAACGGCCACTGCACCTGAGCTGATGCCCCGGGGCCCTGTTTCCAGGCCAGCCCTGCCCTGCCGTCGGCCCCTGTGATACGTCTTTTCTGCTTCTCCAGCCGGAGTCTGGGGAGCCCTCAGTGACTGTGGATTCCGCAGACACCTCTGCAGCCCTGTCCCCCCCACAACTGAGGCAGCACCACCACCGGCTCAGGCGCAAGGTCGCTGCCCTCCTGGGGCCCTGGCATCTCCTGAGTGCCGGGTGGTCCAGGGCCTCCCGCCCGGGATGGGGGACGGATCCCTGGGACACAGTGTCAGGATGAGGGCCACCGGGCATTCTGAGAGGGTCTGTGACCCGAGCCCATGTCCCAAGTGCTGGCCTCCGATGCTTGGTGCTCAGGAAGGCCGGGATGTTACCCTGCCTGAGGCACAGCAGGTACTGTGTGGGGACGGGCTCCGGATCCGCCTCGACCAGACTCCCGGCTCTGCACGTCATGGCCGTGTTGGCCGTCCTGGAATGCCTCAGTGTCCTCATCTGTAAATCGGGTCAATAAGAATGATCGACTTTCATAACACGGGGCCAAGTGAAATGGGGACACCCGTGAAACCACATCACAGCCTGCTCAGCACCTGTGCACCTGCCCAAGAGAGGAAGAGGCAGGTGCACCTGCCCAAGAGAGGAAGAGGCCCAGGTTCTCCAGCTCCGTGCGGGCCCCTCCCCAGCTTTTCAGCCCCGGGGGTCCTGAGGCAGCCCCGTCTGCCTCGACCTCCACCCCACATCCATTTTCCTGAGCCCCCGGCCCAGGGGTGCCTCCACTGATGGATTTTGCCTCCTTCCTTAGGACAGAGCCCCTGGACTGCCAGGTTCCCTACCCGGGAGGAGGAGGAAGAGGAGAAATCCGTCTGCTGGGGCCTGAGCGTGGCCTGGGGGACCGACCATCGCCCCAGGATGCCCCTTCCCGAGCCCAGCGAGCAGGAGGGTGAGAGTGTGAAGCCTGGCCAGGAGCCGTCCCCCGAGTCCTCTGAGCCAGGGACTGATGTCGTCCCCGCGGCCCCCAGGAAGCCCAGGAAGTTCTCCAAACTGGTCCTGCTGACAGCCTCTAAGGACAGTGCCAAGGTGGCAGGGGCCAAGCGCAAAGGAGTCCACTGCATCATGTCCCTGGGGGTGCCGGGCCCCGCCACCCTCGCCAAAGCCCTCCTCAAGATCCATCCTGAGGCTCAGAGGGCCATTGAGGCGCCCCCCCAGGAGCCTGAGCAGAAACGCAGCAAGCTGGACACAGGTGCGGCCCTGGTCCCGAGCTCAGAGTGAGCAAGACCTCCCCGGGGCCGGAAGTCCCCTGACCACCTGGGAGCCTGGGGGACAGCTGGGCGTGGCTGGCTCTGGAGAGCGTGCACGTTTCTGTGCATCTGTGTGTGTCTTGTCCATGTCTCTGTGTGAATCTTGCATGTATGTGGACGTCCATGCACGTTGTGCTTGTCTAAGGTTCTGCGTATGTGTGGATTTGCCTGGAAGGGTAAATTTGTGTGTCCCTCCGGGTATGTTTGTGTGCGTCCTTGTGTGTCTGTGTCGTGGGCCTATTTCTGTCCATATCTGCTCTTAGGTGTTTGTGTCTGGGGGGCTGGGGGCACACGTTTCTGTGCCAGAGTCTATTTGAGGCCCCGGGCAGAACCCCCACCGCCCACCCAGCTTAGTATAGGTGACCCTGGAACGTGGGTGCCTTCTCTGAGCGTGAAATCCTGAGAGACGCTCAAGGGAAGGGTTGCCCAGTGGCTGGGGAAGAGATGAGCCGGGGCCAACTGGAGGGTGGTCTGCTGTGTCCGGAGAAGACGGGGATGAGCCACAGTGGCTGGCCTCCACTTGCTGCCTATGAACAGGTGCCACCCCCTGCCCCGGAGCACACCCAGGTCTTTGGCCTGTCAGCCAGTCCTGGGAAGGGGAGGAGGCTCCTGGCTAGCTGGGCAGTGCAGGGAACCCCACTCACTGATGGAAATTTAGGAATGAGTGGCCCAAATGCATAGGGGAGGGACCCCACTGCTTCCCCTGGAGCTGAGATGCCAGTGCACCTGTGACAGGGGCATCCCCCGCAACAGGCCTGGAGTTTCAGGGGACCCAAGGGACACCTCAGCTCGCATCGCCTGCTGGACGGAAGCTGAACTCAGGAGTTAGGGGACCCCACCCCCCGGAGCTTGGAGGCCCCTCTGTGGCGTGTCCAGCTCACCCTTGCGTGTTTCCACCAGCCAGTCCTGCCCCAAGGGCCCCCCCATGTCTATCTGCTCTCCAGGGGGTGGAGAGTGCCATCCCCATGACCTGTGAAAAGGCAGGGCTTAGGGAGCTAAATCTTGAGGCCACAAGCTGGTCACTGCAGAGGATGAACAGGGAGAATCTGGCTCAGAGCCTGTCACTGAGCTGGGTGGTCCCTTACACCCATATGAGACCCCTGCCCACTCCTTAGATCTGCCTGGGCTCTGGGACCATGTGGTCCCCAGCCCACACGGCCCCTTGGTGACAGTTAGAACAAAGCCACCCTTCCTCAGATGGAGGGCTGGATAGCAGAGCAAGGGCTATGTCTCAGGCTCCCCTAGGCAGGCACTCTTGGGCAGTGAACAACCCCCTCAACCTGCCACCCTGTGTTTTCTACACCTGGGCCACAGACTTCTCCAGCTCTTAGCCCATCCCAGGCTGGGCGGTGGGGACAGTAGTGGGTTCCTGGAGCTCAGCCCTGATTTGGCCCGAAGTTCCCTGGAAATGACTCTAAGGGCCTTTGTGGCCCTGGGCTGGTGGCCTTGGGGAGCATGTCTCTGGAATCAGCAATGATTTCTGTAAGTCAGCCAGTGGCACCTCCAGAACATCCCCTGGCTGGGCTGAGAGATTCAGGCTCTGGGTTGTCCCCTCCCTTATCCTGTGACACCAGCCTGACTCACTCTATGTCTTCTAGATGGAAAAGAAGCTGGAAGGTTGGCAGGGCAACCTGCCCCCAGCACGGAGGTGGCCGGGGAGGAGTCCACCGCAGACGCCATCGTGCCCGGCACGGTCCTGTAACCCTGACAAGCGCGGGTGCGCCCTTACTGGGTCAGTGAACTTGGCTGTGACCTCTGCCTGGGACCCAGTTGCCAACTGATTTTCATTCTCAAACACCATGTAATTTTTTTCAAATCAAGCATACATTACTTTTGTAAGCAGAAAGAAACCCAAAAAGAATAAAAGAAGCTATAAGCCAGGTCCCATTATGGACAGGTTTAAAAACCTTCCATGATTTCGGGTCCTTTGAGACCCAACTGGGACCCCACCAGCCCTCACCTGGTCTTTCCTCAGGGGCTGCCTGGCCTGGGCAGTCTCCCAGACCCCCTGGCCCCTCAGCCTGGGGAACCACCAATGACTAGGTGGGGTCTTTGAGCGTTCTCCTTCCTGCTGCTCTTGGCCTGAAAGGGAGCAGTGGGACCCCCTGCTCTGAGCCCCAGGGAAGCCCATCCAGCCCCTTCCTGACCATCCCTCCAGGACTTGTTCCCAGAAGGCCTCAGCCTGCTCCTGGACCATCAGGAGGCTAGCCTCTTCCAGGGAGCCACACGGACTGACAGCTTTCCTCCACCCCGCATGGGGGACCTGTGTTCATGGCTACCCAGGGTTCTGCTGAGGAAGGGGTGGGCCTGGGGGATGGTGGGGGGGGACCCCGACAGAAGAGTATGACGGCCGCATTGTGTTCCTTCTGGGTGTTTCGGAGCTCAGATTCCCGGGGACCTCAGCCCCTCCCCCGGCACCTTGGGTGCCGCACCCCCTGGAGGAGGAAGTGAAGGAACGCACGGGTACCCCCCTGCAAGCAGAAGTCAGGGTTCCCCGGAGGCCCCCCCCCCGACAGGAAAGGCTTCGGCCTCGCGTTGCTTCCCCACACGTGGTCCTCATTTTTTTGAAAACTGCCATTGGGCAAAGGACACAGATCATTTCTAAAGAGTTGAGTCTAGAGGCCTTATGTTTTTAAACCTCATTTTCCCAAACGTAACCTGGGTCTGCAGACCCCTCCGAGGAAAAGTGAGTTACTCCGCGAGTCCCCTTGCGCAGCTCCATTTCGCTCCCCTCCTTTTACAGCTGGTTGTTTGTAACATTCATGTTCTGGAAGCGTCGTTTTTAAAGTTCCTTTGTCTTGGCTCTGTGTCTAAATAGATCTCCATTCCTCACCACGGTTTTTCTTTTCTGAGGTTATGCGTCATCCCCTGGGTGTGTGAGGTCACAAGGACACCAGAGGCGTTGGGGGGGGGGGGGGGAGTAGCACCTGGGAAGCAGGGCGGGCAGGGGGCGTGAGGAGAGGGGGCAGGCAAGGTGTGGCTTAGTCTGCTCCGCCGCTGTACCCACCCAGACGACAGAGAGGACGGACCCGGCCCTGCACCGGGCAGGGTTGCCGGTAGGCGTCCACTCCCCGGGCGCTGGTGTGTCCCCGTCAGCCCTCCTGCCACTGCCTTGGACGTCGCGGGCGGGGCCAGGTGCTAAGGGGTCCCCGGTGAGTGGGGCCTGGTGGACTCCTGAGTGCGCCTCCCCCTTGTGGCCCGTCGTGCTGGGTGCCGGTCATCTGTGTGCAGGGTAGTTGGTCCCACGGGCGGGAAGCCACCGCCCAGCCCAGCCGGGAGCCCACACACCCGGTCCAGCCCTGTCAAGGTCGTCTTCGAGTATTTACTTTGAAACCTTTCAAATTCGCACAGGAGCAGCATGGGCAACACCAGCTTCACCCTCTCCCCGTCCTGTTCCCGCCCCCTGACCTTCTCCCCTTGCTTCTCCCTCCTGCCACTTTCTTGACCCTTCACTTCTTGAGGACCTTAATGTCCGACCCTGGGATCCAGCGGTGAACGGGTCACACTCTGGGCCTCCCTGAGTTTGACGGGAAACTCAGAACTCCCTGACAATGAGTCCGTGAAAACTGGGGCTGAGGCCGGACCAGGAGTAGGCCCGGTGCCCCTCGGATGTGATGGGGGGCGGGGGGGGGGCGGATATGACAGGGGCGCGAGCCCACACTGCTCAGGGAGGGAAGCCTGAGGAAGCCCCATGGAGGGAGCCAGCGGGCCAGGACGGAGCAGGGCAAGAAGGCCAGCCAGGTGGGAATGGTGGGCAGTGGCTCAGGATCTGGGGACCCGAAGGCCACAGGGAGGATTCCAGGCTCCTCATCGGGAGCCGGGGGCAGGGGAAGGATTTATGCAGAGGAGGGACACGGCCAGCAGGCCAGCATCGTCGTACAAAGCCCACAGGCACCATGAGGGGAACGGGCTGGAAGTGTCCGAACTGTGCACTGTCCCAGCGCTCTCCACCACCGCCTGGGGGAGAGGAGACACAGGGGAAATGGGGAGTGCCGGCAGGAGGCTGAGACTGGCTCAGTGACAGGCTGTCCCACCTGGGAAGGACAGCGCCACCTACCAGGAGGAGAATCCTTGCGTTGCTGTGAAAAGAGTCGTTCCCTTGAGTGTTAGACCGGGAAATCCTCAGGGGTCACACACCGATACCAACTCTCCGTCTCTGCGCTCCGGCCGGGTGGGCATTAATTATAATGAGGATCAAGACTGAAGAATATGACTATACACTTCCTTAAAAAAATAAGTGGGGGGGGGGGGCGCCAAGCGGGGAAAAAAAAGATAATTCATGGTGATTAAATACATACTGATTATGAGGAAATATTACAAGTATCTTCAGTAATTCCACCATCTAGAGATATGTCTGATATTTTTTGTATTCAGAAAATTGGGATGATGCAGTTCACATTTTTTCTTGATATATTGCAAACTCTCCCACACCGGCTTACCGGCTGCAGCACACCACCGCAAGCGACGGGACGTCCTTTATCCCACCGGGCCGGTGCCGCCCAGTCGCGTCCAGCCTGTCGACAATCCTTAAGTAGCCCCGGGTTTTCCCGGGACGAAGCTCTAAAAGGGAGATTGCTGCTCCCGGGGAGGACCGGCAGCTATCGTCCTCCCCACGGCCTGTTTGGGCCCCCGCTCAGAGGCGTCCGTGCCGACCGACACCGGGGCTGTCACCGAGAAAATGGTAATAATAATAGCGACAGCAGCAGCGGCACCGTCCGCTTCTCTCCTGTGAGCGCAGCCTCTGCGCGCTCGCGCGGGCGGAGGGCAGGTTCCAGCCCGCCCACACCCGGGGCTGAGGCGGCCGGCGGCCGGCAGGGGGCGCGCGCGGCTCGGCGGCTCGGGGCCCGGCGCCTTCCCCGCGTGGGGGGACACAGCACCCGCTCTCACCCGCCTTCTGCAGGGGTGGGCGCCGGCGATCCCGCGGGGAGGGTTCCCCTGGGGGCGCCTGCAGCGCCCCCCATCCCGTTGCATTTCCCCATGACAAGCACCGCCCGGAACCGCCCACGCAACTCCTTGTTCGTACCCCCTGCTTCTCGCCGGGTCCCCCAGACACCCGAGAGCGGGTCTCTGTGGATTCGGGTCCCGGAGACGTCCGGGGTGGAGAACAGGGAGGGGAGCGCGCGGAGAGGGGCAGGGAGGCGGACGACGGGCGGGTCCCACGCGACCTGCACCTGCACCTGCCGGGAGCCGGGAGTGGGGGGAGGGGACCACTTCCAGCAGCTGTAGAGCAACGCGAGGGAGGCGCAGGGGAGCGGGTGTCAGCGCCGCGTGGGGTTTTCTAGAGAGGAGCAGCGTCTTCCCTCTGCAAAGGCTGAGGCCGCGCGGCCGGAAGACGGAGGCTGCGGCCCGGCGAAGGAGAGCGGGCGGACGGAGGGGTCTCCGCGGGGCTGGGGAGGGTCGCGGTGAGCCGAGGGCCCGGGGCGCCGTGCGGGAGTGGAGGCGGGGGCGTCCCCGCGCTGGGCCAGGTGAGGGGCCTGGAGCCGTTCCGGGCGTCACTCGCCAAGTGTCTCGGAAAGCAGCGCCCGGCCGTGATCCGGGACCCCACCGCACAGGGTGGTCGGAGAAGGACAAGCGTCCAGGGGCTGTGGGCTGGGTCGGGCGGCTGGACCGAAAGGTAAGGGGGAGACCAGTGGGCGAAGCAGTGACGGAGGGGCGAGGGAGGAGGGGCGGGAGAGGCAGGGAGGAGGGGCTGGTGGGCGAGGGAGGAGGAGTCGGTGAGCGAGGGAGGGGCGGGTGCGGGAGGGAGGGATGGAGGGGCGAGGGAGGCCAGAATGAATGCCAAAGGGTGAATGAATTTTTCTGTTTGCCATTTTATGTTGGCATAATTTCACACCTACAGGAAAGCTGCAAGAGTGCAAAAGCATTCCTATATGCTCTTCACCCAGATTTCCCAAAAGTTAGGAATGAAACCAGCCACAGCGGCAGTGTTTATAATAGTGAAATTTAGAAATTCAGTGTCCACCAAGAAAAAAACTAAATTGTGTAGCTAATCATATGTAAAATAAGCCTACGATATAGGCGGTGTTTACACTACAGAGTTAAGTGGAAAGGCAGCGACATGAAAATAATTGCTATGGAGTGTTTTCTCACGGATGCAAAATTTAAAACATTCATTTTCAAAAGATTGGAAGGAGAGATAACAACTGAAAACTCAAGGGACCCAGAACCGCCAAACTCATCCTGAAAAAAGAACAAAGCTGGAGAACTCACAGTCTCTGGTTTCAAGACTTACTAGAAAAGAGCAATAATCAAGACAATATGGTACTGGTGTAAGCAGAGCCATAAACCAGTGAAGTAAAATTGAGAGTCCAGAAATAAACCCTCAAATTTACGGTCAACTAATTTTCACCAAGGGTGCCAAAATAATTAAGTGGGGGGAACAATAGTCTTTTTTTCCACAAATGGTACCCGGGCAGGAGAAGGGGGGGGGGGGCTGGGTGGCTCAGTCTGTTGGGCATCCGATTCTTGGTTTCAGCTCAGGTCATGATTTCTGGGGCACGGGTTTGAGCCCTGCATTGCGGGCTCTGCGCTGACAGTGTGGAGCCTGCTTGGGATTCTCTCCCTCTCCCTCTGCCCCACTCCCACTTTCTCTCTCTCTCAAATTAAAAGAAAAAAAGAGCCTTTAATGCTTCAAAGCACATCATCTCTCAACTGTGGGCAGTCAAGTGAGGACAGCCTCCAAAACAGGACAAAGTTTTTGCAAATCATATATCTGAATGGCACCTGTATACCTAGACTATATAAAGAATTCTTAGGCTCAATAATAAAATGACAACCCAACTTTAAGTTGGCAAAGATCTGATAGACATTTCTCCAAAGAAGCTATGCAAATGACAAGCATGTGAGAAAAGGCTCCACGTCGTCCATCATCAGGAACATGCAAATCAAAACCACGAGATACATTTCATTTCTACTTGCGTGGCTCTGCTCAGAAAGACAGATCGATAACAAGCATTGCCGAGGATGGACAGAAATTGAAATCCTCGTCCACTGCTGGTGGGAATGTGAAACGGGGCAGCCACTGTGGAAAACGGTCTGGCAGTTCCTCAAATGGTTAAACAAAGAGTTACCACATGACCCAGCCATTCCATTCCTAGGTGGACACCCCAAAGAACTGAAGGCGTATGTCCACACAGAAACTTGTGCATAAATGCTCATGGCGGCGGTAGGCATAGGAGCCCAGAAGTGGAAACTACCCAAATGGCCATCAACGGATTAATGGATAAAAACAAAAACAACCCCCCAACACAGATGAATGGATATACAAATTGTAATCTGCGTACGCGGTACAATATTATTTGCCCATGAAAAAAAGCAAAACACTTCCACAAGCTGCAAGGAGGATGAACTTTGAAAACACTATACTAACTGAAAGAAGCCAGACCAAAAAACACCACATATCGGATGATTCCATTTATATGAATGTCCAAATTAGGCAAACTACAGACAGAAAGCAGATGAATAGTTACCGAGGTGCAGGGGCGGGGAGCGGGGCAGAGAATGGGGGATTTCACAGCGATTGCTACGGGTTTCTTCCTGGAGTAAATGTTCTAAAATTGATTGTGGTGATGTGTGCACATCTTTGTGAATATACTAAAAACCACTGGAATTGTACACTTTAAATGGGTGAACTGCATTGTATGAGAATCATATCTCAATAAAGCCATTTTCAAAAATGAAACAATAGTAAACCATTTATGTGTTAACTTTTTTTTATGAGAAATTACTGTATTTACCAAAACAAAGGAATACAGTGAGAGGAGTGGTATTGTTTTTGCAGTTTTGCAAATCTCTTTAAAGTAAGCCTAAGGTAAGACTAGAGATTCTCACATGTGCTTTGGCAATCAACCTGTTACATCAGTCACGTCGCCTTCTTTGCAATATTCCACAGGGACCTCCAGGAACGCCCAGACTACACTTTGAGAACCATTTCTCTACTGTAAAATTTGTATTTCCCCGTTTGTAATTAATAACTACCTTTGGGGTTATGTAAATACTCTTTCCTGGTTAAACGTTCACTCTCCAGTTTTAGCGGCCATTGAGGATTTTTGCTCAAATCGGGTATTAATTAGGATGGCTGCCAAATGCTGATTTTCTGCATCATCCCTTCTGCATTTTTTACTTGGCCTTCTACTCTAAGAACGAGCTTTTCCTTCTCCCCATTTACTTATCTACATCAGTATCGACTCGTGGATTCTTATTTTATTCAAAGTCATAATCCGTTATTATCATTATTTACTACTGTGGTTTGAATCTCAAACTGCCCCAGCTTTGGGGTGAGGTCTTGGAAGGTTTCAATGTGGTGCGTAAGAAATGTCCTTCTGCTGGCTAGAGAAAGTGACAGGTCTAATACAATATGTAAACAAACGCTCCCGCTTAGCGAGCACGGAGGCAAACCGTGGTGGAGGCCCCGGGGGTCTCAAGAAAGCCCCCCAACTCACTCACGTGTCTGAGAGCCCCCGCGCAGAATCTCTAGTCCAAGCAGCGGGTCCGACCGACGCCCCGCCCCCGGGCGCCGCCGCCCAATCCTAGGATTGCCCCGCCCCTTTCGCAAAACCTCGCCCTGTATCCCGGCGCCGATTGGTCAGGCCGCCAGCTCGGCGCGGCTCACGGAAGAGCCGGAGAAGCGGAATTTGTCCACGGAATGGGGCCCCCCCGCCAGCGACCCTGCGGCGCATGCGCGCTGGGAGCCCGTTTGGGCGTTCCAAGAGGTCGGCTCTCCTGCGGGGAGACGCGCGCTCCTGGCCAGCGGGGCGGCGCGCCGGCACGAGGCTCGCTCCCGAGAGGGCAGGTGGGGGCGGGGAGCGGGCGCTCGGGTTGTGGTGGCCGGAGGGGCCTGGGCCGCGAGGTCGACGCCTGTGGTTCCGGCGGTCGAGGCCAAAGGACCCACCGCGGCTTGGTCGCCGGAGAGGGAGGGGTGCGCTGCCGCCGCCGCCCGGCCGGTGCCCGGTGAGCACGGGCCCCAGCGGGCCGGGAGGGTCGCGGGTCCCACGGCGTGGCCGCGCCCCCAGCCAGGCCTCCCCGGGTGTCCCTCGGCTTCTGATACTGGGAGGGGGTGGTCACCCGGCTCTGCGTCCCGGCGCTCAGGCCGCCTCCTTGTCCTTCACCCGAGACTCAGCTCCTTTCTCCAGGCTCCTCCTTTCCCCCAAGCCACCCGGCCCGGGGACTGTGCCCTGAAACCCCCAGTCACCCCACGTTCGCCCGCCCCCCCCCCCCCGGCGGTGTCCGCCCCACCGGTGCTGACCCGTGCTGGCACCCCAGCCCTGTCTCTTCTGTGGTGTTCTGTAGGTCCCCGTGACCTTGCACTTTTTGCTATTAACATCCCAGCTTCCCCTCTGCTTATGTAGATTACCTGTGGTGACTTTCAAACTTTTTTTTGACTCACCCTACAGTAAGAAATCTGTTTTACATGGGAAACTTGTGCTGTAGATGTAGATTACTGAAAGATAAGTTTGAAGGGAGAAATTACCCTAACCTCTCCCGATTCATCCGGATCTACTCTACCTTTGTTCTAATTCTATTCTGTTCTTCCCATTCCAAAAGGCTATTGTTAACCCATTACATTGATTTTAGGACCTACTGGTTCTGACCAGTTTTAAACCCTTGCTGTAAGCCATCAGTCTTTGGTTTCCTCTACTTCTTCCCTTTGGGGGATGCTGACTGAGTTCCAATAATCAGATAATCACGAGTAACCTTCAATCCTAAAGAAAGGGTATATTTTTAATATTTTGACATTTCTGCTTCTCGGGGCCAAAATCACTTCAAGGACTTGACTTGAATTATCTAGTTGGATGCCATCAGGCTTATCTTGTTCTTCCAAAAGCTCTGTGGGTCTTGGGGAAGAGATAGTGTTTATCTGGATTGTGGGGTGTTTATACGGAGAGGGAGACGATTTTTTACTGGACAGAGAAATAATTCAAGTTCAGCTTTAGGAAGATTAACTGGTTGGTACTTCGTAGGGAGAATGGGACTGGCTGGATGCTGGAGGAGAGGGCTGTTAAGGAGTGGGTGGGGATCAAAGCCGGGCGGTGATGTTCAGTGGGAGGGCGATAGAAGGTGTCATGACCAGGTATACATGACATGTGAGGATACATCAGTTCCGATAGGGAAGGAGTAAAAATAGCTAAGATTCTGGGATGCCTGGCTCAGTCGGTGGAGCGTGTGACTCTTGATCTCCAGGTTGTGAGTTCCAGCCCCACGCTGGGCATAGAGATTACTTAAATAAACAAACGAACAAAAAGCTAAGATTCTGATCTGGTGACTGAAGGACTTGGGCTGAGAGGACCAGGAGCTAGAATCTTTCCAGTGCCCTCTGCCTCTCTAAGGTGGTCTGAAGCAGTGGCTCCCCTAGGCCATTCAGCAATCTTAATCGCTAGGGGCAGGGCCACTGGCACCCTCATCGCCTTCTGGAAAGGACACCTGTATGCACACACAGAGACCATGCATATTTCATAGGAAGGTCTCGAGTCAGTCAATGAACACCTCTAACCCTCTAACCCTCCCTAGTGTATGTGGGAGGGGAGCGGCAGTTGGAGTCACCCAGGAGCTTTTTCAAACATCAGGGCCCCTGAGCCTGACAAAGAACTCTTTGTTCTTGTGAGATGACTTTACGGTTTATAGAAGAATTTCACATACAGTATCTGATTTGCCACTTTTCCTGTTTCACAGGGAAAATCAGCCCAGAGAATTGATGGGATTTGCCCCAGGTCTCCCACCCGGCAAGCCAGCCCTAAGGACCCGGGTACTGGCGCATGGGGATGGTGGCTCTCCCTCTCGTGTGTAAAGGTAATTCTGTTGATCCACTGTCAGCTGCCTCGTGAGGGTCAGCCTTTCGGGACCTTACCGCTTAGGGCTTGCCTCAGAGGCACGTCGCAGCCTGTAATACCGTGTGTCTCTTGGGTGCTAGGTTTACACTGACCCCCAGTGCGCAGCAATATCAAAGGAGGCAGCTTGAGTATTGCATTCGAATTGCCCTGTACCTTGCTTCTGGTGGGTGTCGGGGGAGAGGAAATAAGAGAGCGACGAATCCTAAACCATGAAGCTTTCCAACTTTCCATTTACATCTGCCCGATTTAAAAACACTCCAGTCGTTCAATAAATCTTCAGTGAGTAAAAATTGAATATGACAACACGAACACGTTAGGGGCTCAAGTATTTACCTCAAAGCAATAGCCATCCCGAATTAAAAAAATATATTTAAATCCACCCGGAATAAATATACACACGTATAATAAAAGTTTCCTAAAATAATACCCAGTTATACTGCATGCAGTGCAGATTGATATTTCACATGTAATTTTAAAAACTGACCGGAACAAACAAAAATAATAATAAAATAAATAAATAATAATAAGTTAATTAATTAAAAGCTGACCGGAACCAGAGTTTAAAGGACCAATGACCTGAGCAATTAGAAAGCAGAGTCTTGGGGATGCCTGGGTGGCTCAGTCAGTTGAGCGTCCGTCTTCAGCTCAGGTCATGATCTCATAGCTTGTGGGTTCGAGTCCTGCATCGGGCTGTCTGCTAACAGCTCAAAGCCTGGAGCCTGCTTTGGATTCTGTTTCTGCCCCTCCCCTGCTCACTTTCTCTCTCTTTCTCAAAAATAAATAAACATTAAAAAAAAATTTTAGCCGTCTTAAACCAAAACAAAGGAAATAAAGCTGTTTGACACAGATGTAAAGTGAACACATATGGAAACTTATACTTAGCTCATTAACCAACAAACCAGAAAGATCTAAAAACCAGTGTGCAAGAGATTCCAAAGAAAATTCTAGGAGACTATAGATACTGAAACAAATGTGCACATGGAGGCAAAACTGGCATCTTCTGCAGTGGGAAGAATAATTTGCATGTCTATACGCATTTGCACGGGGAGAGTTTGTTGCCTATAGACGAGAATAATTTTGCATTGCTCTCGGTTATCTACACTGTGCAGAGTTGTAAAAATAGTTCAAAGGCTAGAATCCTATAACCTGGAAGGCGTGTTCTAGACAGCCGCATCATCTTCCGCTGAAGCACAAAGCTTCTTTGCAGTCTCATAACCTCCATGAAAGATACTTCTAATCTTAAAATAAGGCCGGTCTCCTTAGATTTGGCCTGATTGTTCGCGCAGGTACAGTGTGTTAATTCACCATAAAGGCCTTCTTGAGTTTGCCTTGTTGGCAACCTTCATAAGGAGTCTCAGATGGGATTTGTAAAAATCTGGTATTTGCTATCTCATGGTATAAAAGCTATGCTCAAGAAGCTGTCTCCGTCAGATTTCATTCATACTGCTTGTAAGTTTGAGCAAAGTCCTGTCTGTATTCTTGAGGTCCCCCAAATCCCCTAAGGTATCTGACGCTTGTTAAGTTGTTGAAGGATCATTTCAGGAAAGATAAAATCATGACTCTCCCACTGCTATAAAATAAACAAATATTAGTGATTTTATTTAATGCATTAATGAAGGAACGTGCACAACGTGACGGATTAAATGAGACAATGTGTATAAAATGCTTCATAAGGAGCCCGGCACAAAAACAAAATAAAACAACAAAACAAAAAAACCTTCAAATCCTTCTTAGGTTGGCCACCTGTTTCTCAAGGGCATGTGTTCAAGTGTTTCTCAAAAGCAGGAGTCCATGGTCCGCCGTGCTGGAGCCTCATGGGGTACTAGTTAAAAATCCAGATTCTAGAATCGCTTTCCAGACCCTCCGTCAGCATTTTGGATGGAAATCCCAGCATTCGCATTTTAATCAGGTGCCCTGGGGAATTCTCATGAAGACCAGAATTACACATACAAATAATTGTAATAAAACGTGCGTGAAGGGGCACCTGGCTGGCTCATTCGGAAAAGCATGCAACTCTTGATCTCAAGGTTGTGAGTTCAAGCCCCAAGTTGGGTGTAGAGATTACTTAAGAATAAATACTAAAAAAAAAATGCATGAAAACTATACTTAGACTTATATCGATGGACTCTTTCTTTTGTGTTTCATTTTTTATGCATTGATCTTAAGGAGGGTTTCTCGTCCTTGGCTCTGTTGGCATTTTAGACCAGATGCCTTTTATTTTTAATTTTTTTTTTTTTTGCTTTATTTATTTTTGAGAGAGAGACAGAGTGTGAGCAGGCGAGGGGCAGAGAGGGAGGGAGACACAGAACCTGAAGCAGGCTCCAGGCTTCGAGCTGTCAGCACAGAGCCAGATGCAGGACTGGAACCCATGAACCACGAGATCATGACCTGAGCCGAAGTTGGACGCTTAACCGACTGAGTCACCCCGGTGCCCCGTAGACCAGATGCTTCTTTAAGCGGGTGTTGGAGAGGCTACTCTGAGCCCTGGTGGATGTTGAACAGCATCGTTCGCCCCTACCCGCTAGTTGCTAGTAGCGTGCCCTGCCTCCCAGTCGTGACAACCAAAAGTGTCCCTGGACATTGCCAAGCGTTGCCTGGGAATCACATCACCCTGATTGACAGCCACCAATCCTAACCCACTATATTGATCCTTATGGTCAGAATCCTCCACTTGCAAAAGGCTATTTTCACTTATTTTAAGAGGTTCGGCCCTGAGGGCAGACACAGCAGTCTCGAGCGGTGACTCTGTCTTTGTTGGCCTTGCTCTTGGCCACAGGGACCGAAGACCAACGAACCCTTAATTCCTCCTCCAAGATAGGGAAGAATAGCGCACTCTGACAAGGTTATCTGGAAGAGGAAACCGTGCGTGCAGAGCCCTTCAGGGAGTGCCAGGCACACAGCTGTGTTTGGTAAATATTAAATGGTGAAGTCACAGTCCTTTAGACTCTCGGAGGATGTGTCGGTCAGAATGCAGACGGGAGAACAGAAGCCACCGTACGATTTCAGCTGGGAATTTCCGTGCGGTCCCTGGTGGTGGAGGAGATGAGGGGCCGAACCAGAAACTGAGCAGCCCAGACGCTAGCAGTGGCTGGATGCTGCCGACACAGCAGGCTGAGCGCCCAGGGCCCCCAGGGAGACCCTGCGAAACCGAAGCCGAAGCCGGAGCAGACAGCACCGGTGGAGCCCCGCCCGGCAGGTGGTTTCGGGAACACCCTCCGGTGTCCCGCAGTGCCTCCCACTGGCCAGATCAGCCGGAGGGCACCGTGACAAACCATGAAAGAGCTGGTTTGTAGGGACACATCAGTGCCTCCGACGACTTACTCTGAAGGCCTGACCGCAGCTCTGAGCCTCAGCTTCCTCTGTAACAAGCGCTTCTTACCTCAAGCCTCAGCCGCTCAGGGCAGGAAGAGGCACCCCATTAGCGCGGCACCAGCTGGGCCTGGGTTTGAGTCTCGGCCGAGCCGTGTCGTCCTGGGCCGCTCGCTGAAGGCCCCAGAAGCAGAGCGGGGAAGAGTGATGGTGACCCTCGGCAGGGAGATTGCTGGGTTACTGTACTGAACATGTGGGCCGATGCCAGAGTTCTATTTCCGGCTCAGGTCCCAGGTCCCAAGTCCCAGGACCAACAACAAGGCTCTGGGCGGAAGGGTGTCTCCCCTGTCTCTTCTACCCTCTGACCCTCATCCTCTCTCACCCTTCTACCTGGAGGTTTCCGTTACTTGTTTTCTCTGTCATCTCTCATGTTGTCTATAAGTTGAAACTTGGGTTTTCAAGAATGTTTTAAATTTAGGCTTTTAAAAGATTGCAAAGGGGCGCCTGGGTGGCTCAGCCGGCTAAGCGTCCGACTTCGGCTCAGGTCATGATCTCGCGGTCCGTGAGTTCGAGCCCCGCGTCGGGCTCTGTGCTGACAGCTCAGAGCCTGGAGCCTGTTTCAGATTCTGTGTCTCCCTCTCTCTCTGACCCTCCCCCGTTCATGCTCTGTCTCTCTCTGTCTCAAAAGTAAATAAACGTTAAAAACAAAATTAAAAAAATAAAAGATTGCAAAGATAGTACGATGAATTCCTATGTACCCGTCACCCAGTCTATCTGATTGTCAGCATCTTACCTGATGCCGCTCTGTTAACCTGACTCTGATTTCTCCAGCTTGTTCCCAGCATCCTTTTCCTGTTCCGGCATCCCATGATGCATTTAGCCATGATCTCCTCAGTCCCCTCCAGTCTGTGACAGGTCCTCAGCCTGCCCCCGTCCTTGATGACCTCAGCCGTTTTCAAGTGTCCTGGTCAGTTGTTTTGTAGACCGTCCCTCCATGTGGCTTGTCCGATTAAAGCGGGGGTGTGTGTTTGGGGCAGAAATATCACAGAGACGATGTTGTGTCAAGGAGGTCATGGTGTTGATGTGTCTTTTGGACGGTGAAGTTGACCTCGATCGCTTAGGGGGGTGTGTTACCATCATCAAGTTACCATCTTACCCTTTGTAGTTAATAAACATCTTGGAGGGAATGTCTGAGCCTATGTAGGTCCCACAGGGATTTTACTCTCCTTGATTTTTATTCATTTCTCCGTTCTGTCGTTTTTGTTAACTCTTTAATTTCTTGTGTGACATGTCATGGGAGAGTTACGGAGTTGAAGAAAAAATTACCAAGCGAGATGTCTCCCGTTTCCCCAACGGTACAAAGCATTCATGCACATTGTACACAATTTAGGAAAACGAAAGAAATGTAAGGAGAAAATAAATCACTATACTTACTACTTTTAACATTTTGAGATATCTCTTCCTAGTTATTTAAGGTTTTGTTTTTTTTTTTAAGTCATGAATACATACAGTTAGTCTGTAATTGGTGGCTGGGAGCAGAGCTGGGAAGAGGCAAGAGAGGAGGTGTGGGGGCCGAGGGACAGAGGCCACAGCAGTGTCCCAGTCATACTTTGGCTTGTTTTTTGGAAAAACCTCAGAAAAGATAGTATTTTCAGAATTTGTTAACCACATCTGCTTTCTCACTAAAGTTTTGTAAATACAAACATTTTTGGAAAGCTTGACTTATTTTTGCTACAGGGAAAAACTCCCAGATACTGCTTTGGAAACATTTGGGTCAGACATTTAATTTTTACCGGTAACTTCGTTTTAAGGAGCAACATCGCCATCTTGTGGCCTTTCGGAGCATTGCCGCTGAGGGTTTAGATTTGTGTTCACGCCTGCTCTGGGCCTACATTACATGGCGATTTCAGCCTTTGCAAGGGCTCTATCAGATCTGCAGGTAGGGCTCCGCCCGCCCCCCCCCCCCCCCCCACTGTAAAGTGGGGTGAAATAGCAAACAACATGTTGAACGCAATTGTATGCCACTGAGAACAAAATGTCTGTTAAGAGCACTAATCCAAGAATGAAGATAACTGTGCATTTGAGGGCAGGATTATGGGTGATTTACTAGTTATGTACTAGTTATGAACTAGTTATGTTCTTAAGATTTAAAAAATATTTTTACATAGTTTTACAATCGAATATTAGCAACTTACAAAATATCCCAAATATAATCCATGCTGGGGCACCGGCATGGCTCGGTCGATTGAGCATCCGACTTTGGCTCAGGTCATGGTCTCATGGTTCGAGCCCCACATCGGGTTCACTGCTGTCCATGTGGAGTCTGCTTCAGATCCTCTGTCCCTCTCTGTCTCTCCCCCTCCCCTGCTTGTGCTTCCTCTCTCAAAAATACATAAAAGCATTAAAATACAATATACGTGTGTGTGTGTGAGTGTATGTGTGTGTGTGTGTGTGTGTGTGTGTGTAGTCCATGCCACCCCTCTTCTCTGATGAGGAAACCGAGCCCTGGAGTGAAAAGCCTGCTAATGGTGTAGAAAACTGTTTTGGGGGCACCTGACTGGCTCAGTCAGAAGAACGTGAGACTCGACCTCTGGGTAGTGAGTTTCAGCCCCGCTACTAAAAAGTAGAGATTACTTTAAAAAAAAAAATAAACTATTTTTCATCCAAGTGGTCCTGGAGACCTGAGTCCCTATAAGGATTTTTAAAAATAGTTTTACTGAGCTGTGAATTACATACCATACAATTCCCCTACCCGAACTGTATAATTCACTGTTTCCACGGCATTCACAGAGTTGTATGACCGTCACCACAATCAATTTGACATTTTCAGTACCCTGATAAGAAGCTCCACACCCCTAGCATCACTTCCTAATCTCCCCTTCCCTTCCCCCAGTCCTATGCAACCACTTGTCTGCCTTCTGTCTCAGTGGCTTTGCCCGATCTGAACATTTCATATAAATGGAATCCTACACTGTGCTTTCTTTTGTGTCTGGCTTCTCTCCCTGAGCGTGATGTTCTCAAGGTTCATCCACACGGCCACAGGTGTCAGTGCCTCCTTCCTTTTTATTGCTGAATAAATTCTATTGTGTGGATGGACCACATATAGGCCAGGGCAGGTGGTTTGTTGGGAGAACGCGGTTAATGGGCTGACCAAGCCGGCACTGATCCTGCACGATGGCCAAAGAGGAGGAGAGTGGTGTCTGAATGTGTCAGCCTCCCGACAGCCAGGCTGAGAAGGGTCGAGTGTGGGCCGTTCTTACAAAGTTGAACTGTTGACGGAAGGAGGGCTTTAGGACACAGGAGACCGCAGAATCTCGGTGGTCCCCCATGGGAAGAAGAACCACGGTGGGGGCGGGGTGGCAAGAGGCTTGGCAACTAGACACAGCAGGATGTAAGAAGTGGGGAAAGGGCCCCCAGGAGCGTGGGGGGTATGCCAAGGGAACCGGGTGGGGAATCCGGATAACGTATGTATGTCCTCTTTATCCAGTTAGTGAGGAGTGACAAGAGCTTACGAAGATACCCATCCTCAGTGGATAAACTGAAACAGATATAATCGTAAAATTCTGGATGGTGGAGAAATGACTTTAGTTAGTCTGAAATCTGCCTGTTTTGGAGAACCGCATTCACCAGGGATGTTAGGTAAATGCAGCATCACTACCTGTACTTTGTTACGCGTGTGTGTGTGTGTGTGTGTGTGTGTGTGTGTGTTTGGTAAAATATATATAACAAAAATTTACAATTTGAGTCATTCTAAGTGCACAGCTGGGTGCCATTAAACACTTTCACATTGTCTGCCACCAGCACCACCCACCCCCAGAACTTTGCCCCCAATCTCCCTCTCCCTCCCCCCAGCCCCTGGCAACCACCACCTGACTCTGTCTTTGGATTTGGCAACAGCAGCTACATCCTAGAAGTGGGATCCTACGGCATTTGTGTTTTTTTGTGATGGTCTTATTTTATGTTATGTACTTTTAATTTTTTTAATCATTTTAAGGTTTATTTATTTTTGAGAGAGAGAGACAGACGCACACACACAGAATCCAAAACAGGCTCCGGGCTCTGAGCTGTCAACGCAGAGCCTGATGCAGGGCTCAAACGCACCAACTGGGAGATCATGACCTGAGCCGAAGTCGGCTGCTTAACTGACTGAGCCACCCAGGCGCCCCTGCGTACTTTTTAAATACGTAACTCTCATTGCCGTCCTTTGTACTTAATATTTCTGTTCTTTTCACTGAATTACCAGCCCTGAGGGATTTAAAATCTGTGTAGCATGGCACCTGAACTTCAAAAGCACTTTGTTGTGTATTGCACAACCTTTAATATTCCAACCATCAAAAAGCCAAACCCGCTATGTTCAGTCACTTGCCAAGAATATCAGTTACTGCTGAGTAACAAATGACCCCGATCTCACTGGCTTAAAATAGCAGTTTATTACTGATCGATGTTCCCTCAGCTGGCTGGGCCGTTCCTCTCTTGGCTTCTTCTGGCTCCTTCATGTGGCTAAACACAGCTGCGGGGTTTGCTGGACTGGACCGTGCAAGATGGTTTCCTCTGTGCCTGGCAGTGCCTCCAACCCCCCAGCGTCTGGCCTCTCACACCACTTCCTAGCCTGGCAGTCTCAGGGCCATGTCTTATGAGGGTGAGGACTTCCATACCCCTACTGCAGGCTTCTGCCACACTCAGCAAGTGGCCAATCTGGGCTGGAGCCCGTCCAGATGAGCGACCACCTTGCAGAGGGACCTGCATACTTTATAGGAGGATTTGTGGTCACTATAAACGATGGGTGTTCCAAGGCCCTCTAGTGGTTGAGATTGGTAAGTGTCAGTCCACTCTAAATTCTAGGTCATTGCCAAATTCATGCTTTTCTGCAGGGGATAGTCAACCATAGTGTATGGAACTTTTTCCATATCCTTTGAGGGATCTTGGAAGTCTTTTTTAAATTTTTTAAAAAATGTTTATTTATTTTTGAGAGAGAGTACGAGCAGGGGGAGGGGCAGAGAGAGAAGGAGACAGCAGGATCCTGCTGTCAGCATAAAGCCTGATGAGCTCGAACGCAGGAACCCTGAGATCATGACCTCAGCCAAAGTCGGAGGCTTAATTGACTGAGCCACCCAGGCGTCCCTTGGAAGCCTTTTAAGCAGAACTTTTAGTTAAGGGGATCGCACTGGGCGTACCCGTGACTCTAGTAAGCTCCGGGGAATGTAGGGGCTCTTAGTCATGACAACGCCCTCTGGTCCGGAGGAGGCGGGCTTTGGCGCCTGGTGGTCTGACACTGAGGCCGCTGGAGTCCCCTCCTGCCCCGCGCGTGGTGGGGGATCGATGGCTGGTCCTGTAGGAGTGTGCGTGCTGTGTGGACAGTGGCCACGCCGCTTGGGGGAGGGGGCCCGGGTTGTCTGAGGCCTCCCGTGGAGGGGAAGGCCGCCCCCCAACCCCCGCCCGGCGCCGTGGCTCCTCCAGGTGGAGGTCACGGGCACTGCCAGAGTGTGCCCGCAGGCAGGCGGGGTGCAGGGACCCAGAGCGCGAGCCAGGGGTGGGCTGTCCGCGGAGGGACCGGCGCCGGGGCCAATTCGCGAGGGGGGCGGGGCGACCCCGGGGGCGGGGCCTCCCACCATCCCTTTTTCCTGCTCAGAGCACATCAGCATGGAGGCGCTGACCGCGTCTCACTGCTGCTCGTCCCAAGGCCCCTCCGGATCCCTGGCCCACCGCGTCGCCCACCGCGTCGCCGTGTGGGGCGAGATGGGTAGGGCAGGACCACACGGGAGGAGCGGGGATTGGCTCGTCCGGGAGAAAGACTTGGGAGGGCAGGGCAGCCGGGACTCCCAATCAGGTGTCCCGTTACCTGGAAGATTTCCTTGAGTCTCGAGCCACCCCCCACCCCCCCACCCCACCCCCGCCAACCTGGGATGGGCTTCCCTTCTTCCTTGGGATGGACAGCCGGTGTGTGCGGAGAGTTTACGGGGGGCGGGCAGGGGGTTCGGCCCGCTGCTCCCCTCTGCACCTTAAGCCTTGGCTGTGTCTCAGCGGGGACACTGGGGCCCTGCCCTTGGGAAGCTGAATGCGGGCCCCAAACCAGGGAAATTCAGAGCAGGAATGGGGGACCAGAGGGAATTCGAACTGGCAGAACTTGGACATGAGGGTGACAGCTCACAGATGGGGAGCTGAAATGTGCAGGAATGCTGCAGTCTTGAATGTGGGTGATTGAGGGGTGGGAGAGACCCGCCACTCACCCACCACCCAGTCCCCCCAGAAAGCAAAAAATTCCACCCTACGCAGGTACCCCAGGGCCCCAGCTCCAGGCTAGCTCTACCCCCATAATACATTTTTTTTTTCTGCTTCTCCAGAATCTCCACTATCCGGGGAGCCCTCTGCGACTGTGGATTCCGCAGACGCCTCTGCAGCCCTGTCCCCCCCCCCCCCCCCCCCCCCGCCAGCTGAGGCAGCACCACCACCACCGGCTCAGGCGCAAGGTCGCTGCCCTCCTGGGGCCCTGGCATCTCCTGAGTGCCGGGTGGTCCAGGGCCTCCCGCCCGGGATGGGGGACGGATCCAGTTGGGAGTCCAGAGAGCCCTGGCCCCCGTCTCCCTGGGACACAGTGTCGGGATGAGGGCCACCGGGCATTCTGAGAGGGTCTGTGACCCGAGCCCATGTCCCAAGTGCTGGCCTCCGATGCTTGGTGCTCAGGAAGGCCGGGATGTTACCCTGCCTGAGGCACAGCAGGTACTGTGTGGGGACGGGCTCCGGATCCGCCTCGACCAGACTCCCGGCTCTGCACGTCATGGCCGTGTTGGCCGTCCTGGAATGCCTCAGTGTCCTCATCTGTAAATCGGGTCAATAAGAATGATCGACTTTCATAACACGGGGCCAAGTGAAATGGGGACACCCGTGAAACCACATCACAGCCTGCTCAGCACCCACGGGCCTCTGTTCGTACGAGCTCACGGTACTCTGTGCCTCAGGGGTCCCGACAGGCCCCGAGAGCCCTGCATTTGGCACATTTTTCAGATGGGAAAGTGGAGTTTGGGTAGGCGAGGTGACGGACCCAAGGCTGCCCAAGAGAGGAAGAGGCCCAGGTTCTCCAGCTCCGTGCGGGCCCCTCCCCAGCTTTTCAGCCCCCGGGGGTCCCGAGGCAGCGCCGTCTGCCTCGACCTCCACCCCACATCCATTTTCCTGAGCCCCCGGCCCAGGGGTGCCTCCACTGATGGATTTTGCCTCCTTCCTTAGGACGGAGCCCCTGGACTGCCAGGTTCCCTACCCGGGAGGAGGAGGAAGAGGAGAAATCCGTCTGCTAGGGCCTGAGCGTGGCCTGGGGGACCGACCATCGTCCCAGGATGCCCCTTCCCGAGCCCAGCGAGCAGGAGGGTGAGAGTGTGAAGGCTGGCCAGGAGCCGTCCCCGGAGTCCCCTGAGCCAGGGACCGATGTCATCCCCGCCGCCCCCACGAAGCCCAAAGAGTTCTCCAAACTGGTCCTGCTGGCAGCCTCCACAGAGAATGTGGATGAGGTGGGCTCCCAGCCCAAAGGAGGGCACTGTGTCATGTCCCTGGAGTTGTCTGGCCCTGACACACTAGCCAGGACCCCCCAGATCCTGCCAGTGGAGGAGCAAGCGGGCACAGTCCAGCCAACCCCCCAGGTCCCTGAGCATAAACGCAGCAAGCCAGACACAGGTGAGTTCCAGGCCTGCTGCCCCCGGCCCAGCCACCTTTGTGGCCCTGCATGCTCAGACACAGGCCCTGTGTACCCCCTTTCCGGGGGGCGGCCTTGGGGTCCCATCCCTCCTCTGAGCTAAGCATCCTCGTGTCTCATGACTCTGTCTCAAGCTGGTGTGACGATCTCAGGGGGCCATCCCTGTGCATCCCCCATCGCTCCCATCCATGCCCTTGGCCTCGAGCCTTGCTCTGCACCAGCTAACCCAGCCCCCCTCCCCTGCCCTCAGCAGCCCTCACGCCCCTGGAGTTCCTGAGGACCCCTTTCGGGGGCCGCCTCCTGGTGCTCGAGTGCTTCCTGTACAAGCAGGAGAAGGCCGTGGGGGACAAGGTGTACTGGAAGTGCCGCGAGCACTCTGAGCTGGGCTGCCGGGGCCGGGCCATCACCCGGGGCCCGCGGGCCACAGTGATGCGCGGCCACTGCCACCCGCCTGATGAGGAGGGCCTGGAGGCCCGGCGCCAGAGACAGAAGCTGCCCAGCCCAGCCCTGCCTGAAGGCCCGGGGGGTCCGGAGGGCCCCGGAGGCCAAGTGGAGGAGCCACTGGAAGGGGTGGGCCCGTGGCTGTGCCCTGAGGAGCCGGAGCCCGCCCCTGGCTTGGTGCTGAGCAAGCCGGCCACAGAGGAGGATGAGGGCCTACGAGCCCTGTCGCTGCTGAGCTTGCCCCCCAAGAAACGGCCGACGCTGGGGACCGGTGAGTGCCTCACAGCTGGGCTCCCCTCTGGGGTGGGCGGGAACCCCCAGGCCCTTCCCTGTGCCCAGATGGAGGTGTGGGGTCCCTCTTGGTTTTCTAATGTGCTCAAAGTCAAGATGAGTAAAAATTATAAACATGTCCCCCAAATCATTAAGCCCGTGGGATGGAACTAGTGCTCCAGAACCGGGGGTCCCAGGGCCTTCTGGAACTTTCTGCTGCAGCAGGGTCTGGTGTGAGGCCAGAAGCCTGAGTTTTAACAGGCCCAGGTGGTGCTGGTAACCCATGAGTTTAGGGAAGGTCGGCCTAGGGGAGAATGTTGAACTTTGGGCCGGGTTCAAGTCCCAGCCCCCACCTCGTGTAGCTTGGTGACTTCCGAACACGTTCTGAACTTCTGGAGTTTCAGGAGCTTCATCAGGGCTGGGTGACGGCTCAGGTTAGGGGCGATTAGGTGTGCGATGTGTGGGAAGTGCTCGGCACCGGTCCGCGTGTGCTGGTCGGCCCCTGAGGCCTTCTGCGTGGTTTTTACCACCAGTAAGTGGGAGGTGGGCTCCATCCCAAACGCTGGCTCCCTCCTGACCCAGATTCAAGGATGCAAGGAGGTAGGGCAGCTGCTGTGCTGGTACCGGGGGCCGGCAGGGGCCAGGCGGGGCAGGGAAGACGCGTTTCTCACTGTGTGTCTTTTGCCACCATTTGTATTTTATGGCACGTGCATGTGTTATTTGAAAATTAGATAAAGATTTCAAACAAACCCTAAAAAAAGGTATGGCCGTGAGTGACTGAGTGCCTAGGCTAGGAAGTCAAAGCCGGCTCACTCCTTCCCGGGTGCGTGACCTTGGACGTGACGTGTAAACACCGAGAGCCGTGGCCACCGCGCTGACCTCCAGGAGAGGAACTCAGTCTCTTCCCCGGGTCACTGGGTGGGGGGGTCAGTGGGAGTACACCCGCGGCCCACGCATGCCCGGCTCAGGGGAAGCTGCGATAAAGGTCAGCATCGAGGAGAAGGCGCTGGCACCCCCCGCCCCGCACCTCCTGGGCCTGCGCTCCTCGGCGCCCTGACTGCCCAGACTCCTCCTCCAGGAGAACCCCGGCCCCTGGAGTTCCTGAGGACTTGCTACGGGGGCCAGTTCCTGGTGCACCAGTGCTTCCTGTACAAGCGAGAGAAGGCCGTGGGCGACAAGGTGTACTGGACGTGCCGGGACCACGCTCTGCACGGCTGCCGCAGCCGGGCCATCACCCAGGGCCAGCGGGTGACTGTGATGCGCGGCCACTGCCACCCGCCGGACGTGGAGGGCCTGGAGGCCCGGCGGCAGCAAGAGAAGGCCATGGAGACGCTGCAGGCCCGGCCGGGCGGGCCCGGGGGCCAAGTGGACGAGCTGCTGTCCCGCAGCGGGCCCGGGCCCCTGACTCTCAGCAGAGCCCGGCCTAGAAAGCGCGCAAAGGTCCTTCCGGCCCAGCCCCCGGCCCTGCAGGGCACCTCCGCCGGGGACCAGGAGGATGACCTGGGTGAGTCTTTCACACCTGGCCCACAGCTGGGCCCCCTCCAGCCGTGCTTCCTCGGGTCTGGGGAAGTAGGAGGGACCCCAAGACCCTGAACTCCCACCTCCCTCCCCCACCCTCCTCCCGTGTCTCCCCAGGAGGCCCCGAGTTCCTGAGGACCCCTCTGGGGGGCAGCTTCCTGGTGTACGAGTCCTTCCTGTACAGGCGGGAGAAGGCGGCCGGGGAGAAGGTGTACTGGACGTGCCGGGACCAGGCCCGCATGGGCTGCCGCAGCCGCGCCATCACCCAGGGCCGGCGGGTGACTGTGATGCGCGGCCACTGCCACCCTCCTGACCTTGGGGGCCTGGAGGCCCTGAGGCAGCGGGAGAAGCGCCCTGGTGCGGCCCAGCGGGGGAGCCCAGGTAGGACAGACTGCGGCCAGTGGGCCTTGGGGACAGGCAAGGGACCCAGCCAGCCAGTCTTTCCCTCTGACCCCCCCTCCCCCCGCCGCCGTGTCCCCCAGCGAGCACCCTCCTGTTCTCACTGGAACACTCTGGAAGTAGTTACAGCCGGTTCCTGCCCCTCTGCGGCCTGCTGGGTCCAGCGCCAAAATCTCTGCAGCGCCTGATAAACGCCGGCTCCCCTCCTCTTCCTCCGCCTCCTCCTCCTCCTTTTTTTAAAAAATTTGCAAGATTTACAGAGAAGCTAACCACAAGCTGGCTGCTCGTTTTCACAGTGTGAGTGGCTGACACCGTGCCTGCACTGAGCACGTCCTACAGACCAGGTGGTTTACGGGTAGGAGGTGACATTTCTTCCCTCCTCCTGTGGTTCTCCAGAAACATCATGGTCCTTAAGGGACCCGTGACAAGGGTCAGAGCCCTGCTCTTTTCATCTTTGTCCACCTGGGGTTGTGTCCCTCTGGTCGGAATTCCTCTCGTCCTCTTGCTAAGAAGAGCACTGTGGCCCAGTCTGGTCCACCCAGTGGCTCCCGGTCTGTGTCCCGGGGTCGCCTGCCTGTCCTTCAAGGGCCCCCGGTCCTATGGTTTTCTGAGTCATCAGAGTTGCCTTTAGAGTCTTCCTGGCACCAGGGCACCTGGGTGGCTCAGTCGCTTAAGTGTCCAACTTCGGCTTGAATCATGATCTCAGGGTCTGTAGGTTCGAGCCCCACTTCAGGCTTTGTGCTGACAGCTCAGAACCGGAGCCTGCTTCAGATTCTGTGTCTCCCTCTCTCTCTGCTCCTCTCCCGCTCATGCTCTGTCTGTCTCCCTCTCTCAAAAATAAATAATAAGCATTAAAAAAAATAGAGTCTTCTTGGCCCCAAAGTTCTCTCAAACTAGAAATCTCTGATTTTATTTTGTTTTTAGAAAGTTTTTTTTTTTTTTAACATTTATTTATTATTGAGAGATGGAGAGACACAGAGCATGAGCAGGGGAGGGGCTGAGAGGTGGAGAGACACAGAATCTGAAGCAGGCTCCAGACTCTGAGCTGTCAGCACAGAGCCCGACACGGGGCTTGAACTCACAAACCGCAAGATCATGACCTGAGCCGAAGTCGGACGCTTAACCGACTGAGCCACCCAGGTGCCCCTCATTTTATTTTGTTTTTAAAAGAACTTTATTTGTTTCTTTTGAGAGAGAGAGTGAGCAGGGGAGAGGCAAAGAGAGAGAG
Organism: Panthera onca; assembly: GCF_046562875.1. NCBI lineage: Eukaryota > Metazoa > Chordata > Mammalia > Carnivora > Felidae > Panthera > Panthera onca. The sequence continues at coordinate 39,466,803 of NC_138354.1, read as the reverse complement.
GAAGAGAGAGAATCCCAAGCAGGCTCCAAACTGTCAGAGCAGAACCCGACACAGGACTCGATCTCACAAACCATGAGATCATAACCTTAGCTGGAATCCAGGGTCGGATACTTAACGACTAAGCCACCCAGGTGTCCCTGATTTTGTTTCCTTCGGATTCTCCCTTTGTATTCTATTTCCGTGTGACTGGGTACAGGGGGAAGACGTTCCAAGTCACAGGGCAGCCCCCGCCCCGTCCTCACCCCCTACTCCCGCCCCAAATAACCAGCCCCTCATAGAGTGTCTGCTGCCCAAAATCTAGTCTGTGCCTCTGCTGCTATCAGCTGGGTTTTTCTGTTTTGTTTGTATTTATTTTTTTTTTTCATTTTTTTAATGCTTATTTATTTCTGAGAGAGAGACAGAGAGAGAGCAGGGGAGGGGCAGAGAGAGGGAGACACGGTTTCGGGAGCAGGCTCCAGGCTCCCGGCTGTCAGCACGGAGCCCACCGCGGGGCTCGAGCCCACGGACTGTGAGATCATGATCTGAGCCGAAGTCAGATGCTTAACTGAGCCACTCAGGCGCCCCACCCGGTTTTTAAGTCTCTTGGCCTGCTGACCAGGGACGAAAGGAGGGACCCCGCGCGCTGCCCCACCCTCCCAGTGCCTCTGCGGTGGCTTGTCTGCAGTTCAGTAGGAGGTCGGTCACCGGCTGCAGGGTGTCCGGTCCTTCTTCCGAGGCCGTTTTCTCCGCCGTCGGGCAGCCGCTCTACTTGTTGGCCTCGTCTTCTGTGTCCTCACACACGCGGTGGCCAGGCAGCGGGCGGCTCCAGGCTGGGCTCCGGTCCTCCCGGGGACCCCTCCTGCTCTTGCTTGCCCGACCCCCTCGTCTCGCTGCGGAGTCCCTCCTAGTCGCTCCCCGAGCCACAGCGGGAGGGGCCGGGGGCCACGCTCACAGACCGCGCGCTCCTGGTGACGCCTGATGGGGGCTGGGGGAGCTCCTGGTTCAAAGTCACTTTCTGTGGCTGTCTGGCCCCCGTTCTCGAACCCGTCCTATGCATGTGCTGTGTCTTTGCTGACGTTTTGGGGTCGCGTCTCCATCCCTGGGATATCTGGCTGCACTGAGGGCCTTGGGGGCCGGAAACTCAGTTCCCTCTCTCAGAGTGACTTTGTCTTGCTCTTTCGTGACTTTCTGCTCCCTGCCCGTTTCCCTCCGTTGTACCTGTTGGTCAGCTGTCCATCGTCCCGGCCTGACTGCCTGGGACATTCCCTCCATTTTGTCTCCCAGCCTTTCCATCTCATGTCTGCGTTTCTGCTGTCGTGCCTGGACATCTCTGCACCCCATCCTCTCGGGACGACAGGCCTGTCTCCTGCCTCTGGCGACGGCCTTGTTTTCCCCGAGCGCCTTTTCTCTGTGTCTGCTTCGGCCTCTTCCTTCTGGGTAAAGCTTCTCTCCAGTGTCTGGTGATCCTTGCCCCGCTGCTCACGTTCAAGGCGAGGCTGCGAGCTCTGTACGTGGTGCTGACGGGGGGCCTGCGGTCAGGCAGCTGCGGCCGTGAGTGGCCACTCTGGCCCGAGAGCCCAGGCCTCGCCTCTGTGGGGCTGCAGGTTAGGTTTGCCGGTGCCCATGGCAGGGGCCGCCCCCTGGGCGGGGTTCTGGGAGCTGGCAGGGACAGCTGGGCGGGAAGTGCCAGCCTGCAGGACAGACTTCCCCCACCTCCGCCCCGGGCCTGGCTCCCTGGGCTCTCTGCTCCCCACACAACTAACCCCCCTTCGGAGGGACTCCGCATCCCCCGCACCTTGAGCTTGGCCCCCGGGCTCTCGGGTCCTCAGTGGCTGGCTTCCCCTCCGGGCTCTGTGACCACTCGCCCGCTCTCCCCACCTCTGACGTTCTGGGTGCATCTCTGCCCTGCCACCCCCGCTGCTCCAGACCTGGAGCAAAAGACTCTGTCTTTGTCACTTCGGTGCACGTTGTCACGGGCCGTGTCATATGCCCATTCCACTGCCCGCCGCGGTCTCCGGAACGCATTCACCCCCCATGGCTTCGGCAGCCACGACAGACTCCCCAGTGTGTCTCCAGCTCCACTGTGGTCCCCACGTGCCCAGAGGAAGTTCTCAGGGTGGAAGGCACAGCCACCCTCGGTCCTCGCCCTCAACACTCCAAGACGGTGCCTCTGAATACGTGGCCTGGGTCAGCTAGTCCTTGCTTTCTCCCACCGCCCCCAGGTCACATCCCCGCCCAGCTCGGGGAGTTGCTGCTGCTTCAGCCCCCGAGCCTCCCCGCTGCACACAGATTCACCCTGACTGCCATTTCACTCCCGAGCCGCTTGTCCCCACAGGGCCCGTGCCTGTTCCTCCCACTCCGCGAGGACCGCACTGCCGTGCACCCTACCCCCCCTCGCCTGCCCACGGGAACCGAGGATAAGTAGTGGTTGCAGAGAGTGGCCTCCTTCCTGCAGGCCCCCCCCCCCCCCCCCGAGGTGGGGAGACAGTTTCTGCCTTCAGGGCCTTTGCCTCACCCATCTCCTGCCTCCCTTCACGCCCCCCGCCCCCAGACCGGGACTAGGCTGGGTCTGGGGGAGGGGGCTGCCTCCTGGGCTCCAGGGCTGGCTCCTCTCCCTGGCGGATGTGGGTGCTGAGCGGAGGGGCGCTGGCGGGTCTCACTCCAGGAGCCCTGCTGCTCCGGCTTTGAGCACAGGGGCCCCGTCACCTCGCTGCTGGACCCCAGGACCTGGCTCCAGGCTCTCCCTCCCCCCACCACCTCTCTGGTCTCTCCCCAGGAGGCCCCGAGTTCCTGAGGACCCCTCTGGGGGGCAGCTTCTTGGTGTACGAGTCCTTCCTGTACAGGCGGGAGAAGGCGGCCGGGGAGAAGGTGTACTGGACGTGCCGGGACCAGGCCCGCATGGGCTGCCGCAGCCGCGCCATCACCCAGGGCCAGCGGGTGATGGTGATGCGCAGACACTGTCACCCGCCCGACCTGGGGGGCCTGGAGGCCCTGAGGCAGCGGGAGCAGATCCCCAGCCCAGCCCAGAGGGAAGGCTCAGGTGCGGGTGCGAGGGTGTGGGGGGTGAACGGGCTCTGGGCCCCGGTCTCCCTGCTGCCAGCGCCCCCCGCCCACCCCCCTCCCCCCGCCGCAGCGCCAGTGCCAGGCTAGAGGTTGTCTGGGATGTTCTGTCCACCGCCCGTGCCTGGCGGGGCCTAGCTGACCACGGTGCGGTCTCCCTAAGGGCCGGCGGGCTGCATCTGGGCTCCTCGCTCATGGCCGGGCTGGTCTGGGGTTGGCTGCTGGCGAGAGAACCCACTCAGGCTGCCGAGGGAGGGGTGAGGCCGGCGCTACCAGCTCCAGGAAGCGCTTAGCTCCATTTGGGGGGAGGTGCGCCTGGACGTGGGACCCTCCGACTCCCCTCCCTGGGTCTCCCGTGTCTGTTTCCTACCTCCTCTTTCACTCCTCACCCTGCCCACCCACCCCCCCAGTTCTCTCTGGCTACCCAAACCCTAACGTCGCATGACTTTTCAATCCGGGCTTCAAAAGCCTCTAGAGAGAGTTGATTGGTTGCCAGCTGGCCGAGGGAGGGTGCACAGGGAGCCAGGAGGCTCCTGGTGAGTGGCCCAAACCAGCCGTGGGCCTCACTCCATGTTCCAGCCTAACCTCCGCCCTGGTGTGTGTGCCAGCAAGTGTGGAGTCCGGGCCGGGTCAGGAGAGGCCTCAGGAAAGCTCTGGGTTTGGGTGGCTGCGGGACCAGCACCAACACCTCCCTCCCCGCCCCCGGGAAGCAGCAAGGCCCTGAGAAGGAGACTGCCAGTCCGAGCTCGAGGGTGTCAAGCCGGGGGGGCCCTGGGCTAGCAGCCCGAACTTCGGTCCTTGGGCCCCATGGCACAGGCAGGTGTGGAGGCGGAGAGCAGAGTGGGTCGTGCGGCAGGATTGCGGTGGGGCGGGCCGGTGGGACACAGGAAAGAGCCTCTGTCCTTGGCACGCAGGCTCTCTACCCTGCTTCCGAAGTGCCCCGCTCACGCTGTCCCCTTCCTTCCAGGAACGCTGCAGCCTCTGGAGTTCCTGCGGACTTCGCTCGGGGGCCGGTTCCTGGTGTACGAGTCCTTCCTCTACCGGAAGGAGAAGGCGGCCGGGGACAAGGTGTACTGGATGTGCCGGGACCAGGCCCGGCTGGGCTGCCGCAGCCGCGCCATCACCCAGGGCCAGCTGGTGACGGTGATGCGTAGCCACTGCCACCTGCCTGACCTGGCGGGCCTGGAGGCCCTGAGGCAGCGGGAGCGGCGCCCCGGCGCGGCCCAGCAGGAGGACCCAGGTGGAGACAGGGCTGGAGGTCAGAGGTGGGAGTACCAACGAGCCGTGGGCATCTCGCGGCTGCCAGCCCAAGGTTCAGACACCTCAGGGCATTGGTGCCATATGGACCTTTGCGCCCTGGCCTTTCTACCTTTCCAGAATCTTCTACCTCTCCTGTCCACTGGCTCCTTCTCCTGAACCTGAAAACACCCCCAGATCTGTCCCATCCTCAAGAACAACTCCCCTTCTCATTCATTCTGTCTCCTTTCTTTTATTCTAAGAGGTCTTCACTTGTTACAGGGCAGTGTTTTGTGAAAATCTGATGAAAAAATAGAAAGCACTCCAGAAGAATGTACTAATGTCTGTGTGCACGCGCACACACACGCACGTGTGCACACACACGTTCGTAAGGCTTGCCGATAATTAATTTTATTGAACTGAAAATGGGTCCCCTTCACATAAACAGAATATAAAACCTGTCTTTAAGAGGCATTTTTGTGTTTTATGTTAATTCACGTAACTAATAAGGGCCACAGGAAGCCTCGGGGGCCCAGCCAGTTAAGCGTCCGGCTCTTGATTTTGGCTCAGGTCATGATCTCAAGTTGGTGGGATTGGGCCCCAAGTCGGGTTTGGGCTCTGCGATGACTGCACGGAGCCTGCTTGGGACCCTCTGTCTTTCTCTCTCTCTCTCTCTCTCTCTCTCTCTCTCTGCGCCCCTCCCCCACTCGCACTCGCTTGCTCTCTCCCTCTCGAAATAAATAAACTTAAAAAAAATGATAAGGGCCACATTTTATCAAATACAAAAATGATTCCAGGTTGTATAAAACAGCCCAAAGAAATTTGATTTCTGTTCAAAGACAAAACAAAAACAGAAGGAGACTTCTGAGAGAAAGCCGCCAGTTGGCAACAGGAAGTAGAATTCGTGGCGCCGCAGAGGGCACCTCGCTTTGTTTTGCACGTTTTTATTTCTTTATTTTGAGAGAGAGCGCGAGCCCGCGTAGGCAGGGGAGGGGCAGAGAGAGAGAGGGAAGGAGGGGAGCCCACGCAGGCTGCACGCGGTCCGCGCAGGGCCCGATGCAGGGCTCAGAGGCACGAACCCCGAGATCCTGACCGGGGCCGAAACCAAGAGTCGGCCGCTCGACCGCCTGAGCCCCCCCGGGCGGAGGGCCCCTCGCTTTTGACGCCCGGTTCAGTCCCGATCTGCTCGATGGAGGGGCTGCCCGCTGACCCTCAGGATCCCGACCGGCTCCCTTCACCAGGCGCGGGAGTTTGGGGCGTCAGGAAACCAGAATTCCCCGCGACGGCCCGCATCAGGGTCTCCCCTCCCGGATTCCTTTATCCTCGAGGCCTCGAGGTCATCAACGCAAAGTGCGCGCCTCGGGCTCTCGCCGCCTCAAGGAGAGAAGAATTACTGACCCGTGTTTTCCATTCTCTTCCCTCAGGAAACACGAAACTTCCGCCAGAAGTGCAGCCGCGTGTCCAGAGCGTCCCTCCGGAAACCCAGCAGGTGTGCGGGTAACGGCGTCCGTTGTCTGACGTCGCACCACAGATCGCCCGAAACGTGGTGGCTTCCGGCGACGGAGAGTCACCGTCTCCCACAGCTTCTGTGGGCAGGATTTCCGGAGTGGTTGGGCCGGTGGTTCTGGCCCGGGGTCCCTTGTGAGGTTGGAGAAGGTGTCAGCCGGGGCCGCGGTGACGCGAAGGCCGGCGGGGGCTGGAGAGCCGCTTCCAAAGCGACTCATTCAGTCGGCATGTGGGCTGCCGGCCTCGGCCTCGGCTCCTCCCCGCACGGACCGCTCCTCAGAGCGGCTCCGGTGTCCTCACGCCCGACGGCCGTCCCGTCTCCCCACGAGCGCCCCGAGGGAGGGAGCCGAGCGAGAAGGCCCGCAGCCCTCCCCCGCGCACGCGGGGCCCGGCCGGGCGGACCGCGTCTCGGCCCCGACCCAAGGCCCCGGGATTCTACGAGGACTGGGCTCACACCAGCTGTGTTATCGGTCACAGCGCGACGAAGCCCGAAGTCGGGACACGGAGAAAGTTGGGGACCTCATAAATGTGACAGACAACACGCTCCCGAACAACCGATGACTCGGGGGGAGAAATCCCGAGGACAGTGGAGAGTAGCCCGAAATGAACAAAATGGGGCACCGCCGGCCGCGCGGCCGCAGCAGAGCCCTGCTGACGGGGAGCCTGCGGCTCTGAGTTCCTGGATTAAGAAACGAGATGTCAACTCGTTAACTTAAACTTCCACGCGAAGACCCCGGCGAAACGCGAACGAGGCAGTCCTGCGGCGAGAGGGGGAGACGATAGGCAATGGAAATTCACGACAGAGAGAAAAGTCGGTTCTTTGGAAGGATCGTCGAAACTGATAAACCTGTAGCTCCCGCACCCCCAAAATTGGTTTTTAAGGATAGGGAAGACTCGGGGGCACCCGGCTGGCTCAGAGGAGTGTGGGACTCTTGTTCTCAGGGTCATGAGTTCGAGCCCCGCATTGTGCGTAGATCTTACTTTAAAAAAAAGAAACAACTTTAGGGGCGCCTGGGTGGCTCAGTTAAATGTCTGGCTTCGGCTCTGGTCATAATCTCGAGGTTCATGGGTTCGAGCCCTCCGTCGTGCTCGACGGCTGTCCTGCTGACAGCTCGGAGCCTGGAGCCTGCCTCGGATTCCGTGTCTCCCTCTCTCTCTGCCCCTCCCCCTCCTCATGCTTTGTCTCTCTGTCTCTCTCAAAAATAAACATTAAAAAATAAAATCTTTAAAAATCAAATAAGGATAGGGAAGATTCAAATTACTAAAATCAAGAATGAGAGGAGAGACACTACCTACATCACAGGGAAACACACACACACACACACACACACACACAGAAGGATTGTAAGGGAAGCTATGAGGCCAGCCCATCCAGTAACTCAGATGAAGTGAACGCATTTCTAGAGAGGCAAGTGCCAAGTCTGGCTCATGAAGAACTACGAAAATCCGAACAGGTAAAGAGGCTGAATTCGAAGTTCTAAAACTGCCCGTCAAGGAAAGCGCAGGCCCGGAGGTCACTGGTGGCCTCTACCAAACACTAAACGAAGAATTAGCACCCGTCCTTCACAGACCCTTCCTCAAGGTAGAAAAGGAGGGACGGGACTTTTAGGGAGAGTGGCGGTGCCCTCGAAGTGGCCGTGGTCCTGGGCGCACGGCTGTGGGGACGCTGCGCCTGTCGTGCTCCACGCTCAGGGCGGACACGGTGGAGTGAGAACAGCGGCTCAAAACTCGCTGAAAAAAAACCAGGCAGGAAGCCACGGTGACTTTCTGACCGACATCACACCCTGTCCCTCTTGCTTCACTCTGTTCCTCCACCGCACGGAGCCCACGCTCGAGGGGAGGGCGTCGGGCTCCCGCACCTGAAAGGAGGGATAGCAGAGAACTCGTCATTTCCAAACCCTTCACGGTGATACAAGAGAACTTCCTGTTTCTTTTTATGATAGGTTTTTTTTTTTTTTTTCAACGTTTTTTTATTTATTTTTGGGACAGAGAGAGACAGAGCATGAACAGGGGAGGGGCAGAGAGAGAGGGAGACACAGAATCGGAAACAGTCTCCAGGCTCCGAGCCATCAGCCCAGAGCCTGACGCGGGGCTCGAACTCACGGACCGCGAGATCGTGACCTGGCTGAAGTCGGACGCTTAACCGACTGCGCCACCCAGGCGCCCCGAGAACTTCCTGTTTCTTGACAAAGAGTCTTGCAAAGGCCACATGCAGAGCCCCGGGGACTCTGGAGGCGGGGGTGGGCCTTCTCAGGAGCGTTGGTGGTTCCTCCCGGGACACGCTGGCGTAGAAAGCCGAGAATTCCCAAATTGTAGGTTAAAGGAAACGGTACAGGGCACCTGGGTGGCTCAGCCGGTTAAGTGTCTGGGTTCGGCCCAGGTCGTGATCTCACAGTTCGTGAGTTCGAGCCCCACGTCGGGCTCTGCGCTAACAGCTCGGCGCCTGGAGCTGCTTCGGCTTCTGTGTCTCCCTCTCTGCCCCTCCCCCACTCACGCTCTCACTCTGCCTCTCTCAAAAATAAACAGTAACAAATTAAAGGAAACGGCACAATGCGTGTACGTGTACGTGTGTAACAAGGTCTAGTCGGTGGCGATCTCTAGGGAAAAGGAAACTAGGGTCTGCTTCTGCCGTGTTTGGATGTTTGTAACGAACGTGTGTTTCTTTGTAATCAGGAAGGTGAACTGTGCGAAACCGCCCAGTGAGGAGCAGTGTGGCCCATCCCCTCCCGACGGGAGCACGGGGACCTCGTGCTGCCAGCGTCACGGATGCTCCGAGCCCACCCAGGACCCTGGCGTTTCCCACCCGGTTAGATTTTGCTTCACAAAGGCTCTCTCCCACTCCTCCACAGCACGGTGGCCTTCTCACTTCTTCAAGGGGCCTCCCAAGAGGAAAACTGACGGTGTCTTCGAGCGGGCACACGGGAGCTGGCGGCCCGCACACATGGGTGACTCAGGGAGAGCCCCCCCCTCCACGGAAGACCTGAAGAAGCATCTTTTCACGGAGACACCTCTCCCCCGCTCCGCCGCCCCGAGCCGCGAACACCCGTCCACTTTCAGAGCACGTGACTTTGCCAAGGCCTTCGCAGTCGGGTGCGGCCCTGCTTGGCCAGGGCGCGTTTGGAGAAGTTCCTGCTGCTTCGGGCTCAGCTGTCCCGCGTAGCTCCGGCCTCCCCCGGTGTTCTCTGGGCAGGGGCCACGTGGGCCTTTGCGCCCCTCGGCCACCTGCCACTGGGCCGCAGCCCCCCCACGCCTGGTAACAGCAGCCCCACCGCACTCCCCCCGCACGCGCCGTCCACTTTCTCTCCCTCGCTGTCTTCCCAGGGTCCGTGATCCCCGTGGCGGGCGTCCCTGCCGGCGGTGGGAGCCAGCCCGGATGTCCACGGGAAGGCGGCCCCGGACAGCCACGACCGGGCCCGCGGTGTGTGGGTTGCCCACGTCCGTGTGATGCAGGAGACGCAGACTCGATCTGTCCCCCGGTGCAGGAGAGCTGGCCTGGCAGGTCCGAGAAGCAGGCGGCGGCGGCCGGGAGCCCCCGAGACACCTGCCGGGCCGTCCGGACAGCGAGGTTCCTTGTCTCCACGCTGTGACTGCAGAGCGAGCACGGGGCCACAGACTCCCTCTCTCCCGCCAAGCCGGCCGTGCAGCCTGCTGTCCGGCTACAGGACAGCGACAGCTTGGGACCCCACTGTCCCTCTGCTTACAGATTTCCCGCCAATAAACCCTATTTTCTATCTCACCTGGTGGAACTGGTATGTGCGTCCCCATCCCCTCGGCGACAACAGCTGGCCACCAGGAAGCCGCACACTCTGTGTCTCAGCGCCACCTGGTCGGGAGTGATGGAGTTAGGCTGGCACCCCAGAAGAGACCCCCGCGTGGGTCACCTGGCCCACGTGTCAGCTGGACCCAGAGCGGGGGGGTGGGGTCCTCTGGAGCAGCGGCTGAGGGGTCTGCTCCAAGCCTGCAGGGAAGAGAGGCCTTGATTCTCTGCCGCAGCCTCTCACCCCGGCCCTGCCTCGTTCCCGTAAACTGAGACAAGCTTAAAATGGAAATGGCTTCCCCGAGGACAGAGCGACTTAGACCCCCAATTTAGACCCCGGCTACCTTCCCAAGCGAGTAAGTGGCCTATCAACTGACCCAGCTACCAGCTCCGTGGGGCCCTGGCCTGCCAGCCTGCCAGCGGTCAAGCGGTCCGGGGCCGTAACAGTCCACCTCCCAGGCCGGGGGCAGGTGTCCTCAGCACTGCCCAGGGGCTGTGTTCTGGGCGGGCCTCTTGGCCGTGAAACATGGGGCCCTGAGACAATGAACTGCCCACGGCCAAGGCCAAAGACAGCCCCGCGGGAACAGACATGACACCCCAAACCCAGATCCACCTTTGGGTCACAAATATGCACGCCCACGGGAGGTGGCCACACCTGGCGGGAGGCACCGGGTCGCGTTTGTGCCGCCGTCAGTCCCTGCCCAGCCCCGCCGTGGACGGGGAGCCTCACACAGGCGCCAGGGGCTCCCCGAGAAGTGCTGAGTCGCGGCAGCCACTGCCACCCGCAGTGGCCAGGATCTCCCGGCTCCGCAGCCTCCACCACCGGCCGCGTCTCTGCAGGACGGTGGCTTCCTCAGTCCCCATCCCATGGCCCTCAGCGTGGCAGGGCTCCAGGGTACAGCGCACGGAGGCGCCGGGAGGGACTTCGCTCCTCTCCGGACGCTCACGCCGACGGGGGCTCGTGGGCACCTCCTCTCTGCACCTGCTCGGACTGCGCGGGTCGGATGGAAGTTGCGTGTCGCTCGGACTGGGGTCTCCCAGAGGGACAGGAATTCTGACACTGCCGTCACTTTGGGCAGCCCCATAGCTGCTCAGAGCCCCAGAGGCCTCCCCGCCATGAGTCCACTCCCTCCGCAGTTCCAGAGCCACAGGGCGTCACCTGCCCTGTCCCGTCACATGGTCCCAGGGCAGAGGGCACAGGGCCAGGCCGGTCCGTGGATGGAGACGGGTCCGCAGGGCGGGGCCCCCTCCTGCCCCGCTCCTGCTCGTGTCCCCCAGGAGACCCTATTTTACGACGTGCACACCACACGGAGCGGGCGACGGTGTGCTTCTGTGCCCCTTTGCGTGACAGAGAGCAATTGTGAAATTATGTTTCAATGATGATTTTTTTTTAAGTTCACTAGGAAGAACAAAAGTATCAACAAGGAACACAAATTTTTAAAAGGGGGAGCAGTGGCCGGCCATAGGTGCTCCGGCCCCCCGTCCCTGTCCCCCAGGGCTGCAAGGTGAGCGTCACCGAAATGCTTCTCATGGGTCCACTCCCCTTGGCCCCAGCCCAGCCTCTGGTCCCCATGTCCTTCCTGCAGGACGGTGGCTCCAAGGACTTCCTCGTGCCTAAAAGCCGGGAGATGCTTCTCAGAGCTCACCCTCGGGCACTGACCGCCCCCTCCCGCCCCTCCCCGGGACACCTCCCCTCAGTCCCCTGCCTACCTCCCTGCAGCCGGTCCCAGCCTCCCTGGAGGGTCCCTCTGCCCCCACCCGACCTATAAGCTGGGTGGTTGGTGTTTCTGGGGACCGGACCTCGGCCCTTTTCTGCCCAGCCGCTTTGAGGGTCCACGATTGGTCCCCCCGCAGCACCAGCTGGTCCTTTTTCTGGGACCTGCGTGCCCCGCTGCCTCCGTGGCCATGGCCCTGGGTAACCCGTGAGCGCCAGGCACAGGCAGCAGAGGGAAGCTGTCGTCATCCTCGTCGGATGGTTCCACCGCACAAGGAGAAACCCAGAGCTGTCCTCGATGTCCCCGTCCCTATGTCCTGCCCGCCAGTGGCACCCTGCCCACGCACCCTGCAATTCACCCCCTCAACGTGTATGACTCAGCGGCTCCTAGTATATTCACCAGTCTAATTCCAGAGTATTCGTCCCCCTGAACGGAAACCCCAGATCCCTTAGCATCATTCATTCTTCTTGTTTCTGTCGCTACGCGCTAAGCCCCATGCGGTTCCTCTCTCTGGCACTGGGAGGTTCTGAGGAATCCAGGCGACTGGGCCACGCAGGCCGCCATAACAAATACCGAGCAATCAACATTTATTCCTCGAGGTTCTGGAGGCGAGAGGCCGGAGATCAGAGTGTGACCTTGCTGTGTCGTCACACTGGCTGGGGTGGGGACTGACTAGCTAACCCACCGGCCTCAGAGGGCGCCAGTCCGTCGTGAGGCTACGCTCCCCGTCCTGTTACCATCGCCGGTCATTGGGTTTCAGCATGTGAATGTTGGAGGGACGCGTTCACCCCTCAGCCCCAGGTAAGGCGCTCGTAGAGTCCAGACGCCTCTCTAGCTGGTCCTCGCGTTGACGGACAGCCTCGTTCCAAGCCCGCTGAGTCACCGAGAGCCCCGGCCGCCTGCCTGCAGGACCACGGCAGCCTCCGGCGTCGCCTGTCTGCAACCCATCCCCGTGACAGCCAGGGGCTTTCCTAGAATGCAATCCCACCGTGCAACACCTGCCTCAGGTGTTTGCTCCCTGGTGTCCACATCGAGTATGACTGCCTGGTTCAAGGACCAAAAGCCAGAGGTACCAGTGGTGGCGATGGGGGGGTGGGGGGCGGGGGGTCCTCTGGAGGCCAACCAACGACAGGGCGGCCCGTGGCCTTAGGCTGCACCCTCAGCACAGCTCTGCAGAGCCCAGAGCCTCCTGGCTGCCGACCCCACTGTCCCCCTGAGGGCTCTGAGGGCACTAGAAGGGCCCCTCCGCTTTGGAAATAAGGCCCTGGCTTGAGCCTTGGGCTCTAGTGTCTCACCCCCGACGCTTTGGAGAAAGGAGTATTTGCCTAGCACATAGCAAGTGCACAGAAAATACTTATTAAAGATGTGACTGAAGGCACCTGGGTGGCTCAGTCGGTTAAGCGGCCGACTTCGGCTCAGGGCATGACCTCACGGTCCGTGAGTTCGAGCCCCGCGTCGGGCTCTGTGTTGACAGCTCAGAGCCTGGAGCCTGTTTCGGATTCTGTGTCTCCCTCTCTCTCTGCCCCTCCCCTGCTCACGCTGTCTCTCTCTCTGAGTCCAAAATAAATAAAAACATTTTAAAAAATTGAAAAAAAAAAAAAGATAAAGACGTGACTGAGTAAGAGAGGAGGGGTGGGCCGTGGGGACCCCGTCAGGGTCCTGCTCGGGTCCATCCACACCGTGGAATATTACGCGGCCTTTATTTTTTATTTTTTTTATTTTTTATTTTTTTTATTTTAATTTTTTTTTTTTTCAACGTTTATTTTATTTTTGGGACAGAGAGAGACAGAGCATGAACGGGGGAGGGACAGAGAGAGAGGGAGACACAGAATCGGAAACAGGCTCCAGGCTCCGAGCCATCAGCCCAGAGCCCGACGCGGGGCTCGAACTCACGGACCGCGAGATCGTGACCTGGCTGAAGTCGGACGCTTAACCGACTGCGCCACCCAGGCGCCCCACATTTATTTATTTTTGAGACAGAGACAGAGCCTGAACAGGGGAGGGTCAGAGAAAGGGAGACACAGAATCGGAAACAGGCTCCAGGCTCCGAGCCATCAGCCCAGAGCCCGACGCGGGGCTCGAACTCACGGACCGCGAGATCGTGACCTGGCTGAAGTCGGACGCTTAACCGACTGCGCCACCCAGGCGCCCCTTACGCGGCCTTTAAAAGGAGGGAAATCCTGTGCCGTGACACGGATGAACCCGGGGGACGTTATGTGAAGTGGAACAGGCCAGTCACAAAAGGTCCAGTACTGTGTGATCCCACTTATATGGAATATTTACAGTCAAAAATCATAGAAACCGAAACTAGAAAGGTAGCTTCCAGGAGGGTGGGGGCTGGGAAGGGGGAGCTTCAGTGCTACAAGACGAAGAGGTCCCAGGGCCATAGCACAGTGATGTGAATGCTATTAACGCTATTGAACTGTTCGTTTTTTAAAACTTTTTTTGGTAACCATTTATTCATTTTTGAGAGACAGAGAGAGACAGTGTGACTGGGGGAAGGGCGGGGAGAGAGGGAGACACGGAACCGGAAGCAGCTCCAGTCTCCGAGCCGTCAGCACAGAGCCCCACGCGGGGCTCGAACCCACGAACCGCGAGATCGTGACCTGAGCTGAAGTTGACACTCAACCGAGCGAGCCACCCAGGCGCCCTGAACGGTTCACTTGGAAAGGAGCGAAGAATGTAGACTCAATGTTAGGTGTTATTTCCCACTGAAAAAAAAGGAGAATGAGGGGCGCCTGGGTGGGTCAGTCGGTTGGGCGTCCGACTCCGGCTCAGGTGACGATCTCACGGCTCGGTTTGCGAGTTTGAGCCCCGCATCGGGCTCTCTGCTGTCAGCGTGGAGCCATCTTCAGATCCTGTGTCCCCCGCCCCGTCCCTCCCCCGCTTGCGCTCTCCCTCCCCAAAATAAAAATAAACATTAACAAAAGAAGAAGAAGAACGAGCACATGCCAAGAGCCAGAAGGTGCTCGCCGTAAATGCTCCCCACCAAAGACTCCGGCTGCCAGAGGGGTGTGGAGGGTAAGCGTGGGGGGCCGGTCGTCAGGCTGGAGTGCGATTTGACGGCAGTGGCCCAGACTCTGGCGGAGGCCGCACGGATGGGAAAGGGACGAGAGATAATCAAGAGACGCCAGAGCCAGAAGTGCACTTGTGCTCTCCCTGCCCCCCGGTTCACGGCTCGGATCCAACCCCCAGCACCACAGAACGTGATCCCATGAGCGAACAGGTCACTGCGGAGGTGATCAGTCAAGGTGCGGTCACACTGGCAGGGGCCGGGCACAGACATCTGGACCCAGACCCCCCACACGCGGGGAGAGCGCCGGGCAAAGATGGAGGCCGAGGCGGACGTGATGATTCTAGAAGCCGAGGAACACCGAGGATGACAACTGACATCCAGCATCCAGTCGAGAGGCATCGGACAAACGCCCACTCACGGCTCCCAGAAGGAACGGGCTCTGCTGATGGCTGAGTCCCAGGGTCCCAGCCTGCAGACCTCGAGGCAACACATCTCTGCTGTTAAAGCCCCCAGTCTGTGGCCCTTTGTCCGGACGCCCCAGGAACCGGCTGGGGGCAGGAGGGTGTATCGGTGGAGGGGAGGTTGTGCGGGTCCCTATAACCAGCAAACTTCCGATCTCAGCGGCTACACAGCTGATGTTTGTTTACCTCTCCCGCCTCCTGACGCTTCCGGTTAGTGGGCACCTTCCACAGGGTCGCTCAGGAATCCAGCTCCTTCCACCCTGCCCCAGGGCCCTGGCATCTCCCGCGTCTGGTTGCTGAAGGGAGGAGAGACAGCCCCGGCAGGGGCCTGCGCGTGCGCTTTCCAAACCTGGAGATCTTGTTAAATACAGGTTCTGACGAAGGAGGCCGGGGGTGGAGCCTGAGAATCTGCATTTCTTTTTTTTTTTTTTTTTTTTCAACGTTTTTTATTTATTTTTGGGACAGAGAGAGACAGAGCATGAACGGGGGAGGGGCAGAGAGAGAGGGAGACACAGAATCGGAAACAGGCTCCAGGCTCCGAGCCATCAGCCCAGAGCCCGACGCGGGGCTCGAACTCACGGACCGCGAGATCGTGACCTGGCTGAAGTCGGACGCTTAACCGACTGCGCCACCCAGGGGCCCCGAGAATCTGCATTTCTAACGAGCTGCTCCGTGGTGCTAATGCTGCTGGCCCCGGGCCCCCCACTTTGCCTTATGAGAGGCACCACTCCTGCCCACGCCCCATCGGCCTGAACTCCCCCCTATAGTCGAATGCAGGGGACACAGGGAAATGAAGTTCAGCTGTTTGCACAGGAGCTGGAGGAACCAGGATCAGTAAACACAGGTGGAGGGCCTGAGTAGGCAGGAGGTGGCCCAGCCCTCCCACAGCAGAAGCGCTGTTGGTTTTGGACGGACTAAGTCCTGACTGAGACTCTGGGGGCCTTCACCCTCTCTGAGCTCCTTGCAAGTGACAGGGTGAAGGTCAAGGTCTTCTTCAGTCTGGGGTTCTGTGAGCCACCCGGGACTGGAGCTGGCAATGAGGACACTGCCCCTCATCTCAGGGCCGGCGGGCCTGGAACCGAGCCCCCCTCCTCGTCATCCAGGATCCCCTGTGCGAGAGACAGGGGCCCCCTCGGGAGGCGAGAGTCCCTAGGACAGTAGACTGGACGGACAGCTTGGCCGGCCCTGCCAGGGAAGATCCCACCTCCTACTCTACTCCCCCTACTGTCCCCTCCCTGACCCCACCTAGGCCTTTCCTGGGTGGCCTGTGGCCCTGAAGGTGAGGCTCCCCACGCACCTCCGTGGCCCAGGCCGTGGCCCAGGCCTGCAGAGTTGGGAGGACCCCAACAGGCCCCAGCGGCACTGCCCCTCTCCCTACCCCGCTTGGAGGAGAAGGGGGCCAGGCCAAAGGGTGGCGACCCTCCGCTCCCTGGTTGGGGGGCGGGGGGGGGGTGCTTAGATTCTCTGTGCGCAGCTATCACACGCGGGTGAGACTCCCATCCCGGTGCTCCACGGGGCCTGGAAAGTGGGAGGCGAGCCTTGGCCAGCCTGGCTGCCGAGAGGGCTTCCCTCAGGAGGCGAACCCCGCGACGGCTTAGCAAGCCCACCTCCTTCCAACGTTCACTCCGTGGGCTGCCCGCCCTAGGATCCCAGAGCCTCATCGTGGGGCGCTAACCGCTAGGTCTCCGCCGGTCGCGTCACCGCCTCCCGCACCTTGGCCTTGCTAGAATCCGCCCTGAGCCACCCTGTCTGCGGGGCGGGGACTGGTCCGTCCCGGCTGAACGGCCTGGTGAGGGCCCGGGGAGAGGTGGGGAGGCTGGGTTGAGGGGCGAGGGAGGTGGGCGGGGCGGGGCCGCTCGGGCCCGGCCACCACCCCCCTCCGCGCCGGCCCCCGCCCCCGCCCTCCCACGCACCTGCGCTGGCCTCCCCCCAAGCCCTGGGGGCAGCCGGCGGGCGGCGCTGGGAGATCAGAGGATTCGCAGGAGTCGGGCCCGGGGAGGGGGCGGGGAATTTCCCCCCACGCCTGCCCGGGCCTGCTCCCCTCCCCCTCCCCCGCCAGGTTGGGGTTGCGGGGGGGCTCCGCTGGGGGAATTCCGCCGCGCTGCGAGGGCTCCGGCGAGCCTGGGCTGGGGGTCCTACGGAAAGAAGGGGGAAGAGAGGAGGGGACAGGCTGGGACCGGGGGCGCAGCTGCCTTCCTCCCCAGACACCAGCTGCCCCTGCCTGTCCGGGATTGAGCGTCCACCATCCCCGCGGGTGCGGGCGCCGGGAGTGGCGCTTCCTCCGTCCGGCCGGAGCCATTCGGTACTTGGGAGAGGGGCGTGTTTCACCGCCACCGGGGTCCCTCTGTCCACCAGCCTGGCCTTTCCTCCTCCACACACCCCTAGAACCTGCACGGACTTTGAGAGGGGGAGGGGAGAGGAGAAGCGTGCTGGGACACCGAGGGTCCCGGGGCAGTGTGTTGGGGGGGGGGGGGGTGGTTGGCGTGGGAGGCGTCTGGACCTGCTGCCTCCGCTCCAGTCTCGGGCGGGGCTTCCCGGCCTCGGGGGGATGGGGTGGGGAGGGAGGGACCCAAGGGGGAGGGACCCACAGAGGGACGCGAGGGGGCAGGAGCCAGTGCGTTAGAGACCTGAGCGAGGGAGAGCAGGGCGCCGCGGGAGAGGGCGGGTGTGGACGCGAGGGCAAGTCCCCCCCCCCCACCCGCCGCCCCAGCACTAAGAGGCAGTGACGGAGACCGCCCCTGGCCAGAGAACCCCGGGGACAGCCAGAGGGGACACGGGGGCAAAGAGACGCCTCCTGGGGCAGAAACCCTGGAGGCAAATACTCGCGGGAGAGAGTTCACCGCTCCAGACGGAGAGCGCCGCCCAGAGCGGGGCGCGAACAGGCTGTCAGAGGACAACGCCCCCCAGGTCGCCTGGAAGACCCCGGAGCGACCCCGGGGGTGGCGTGGGCCGTGTGCGGGCCAGGGCAACCTCTCTTGGACTGGGGGCGATGGAGACACGGGCCCCGCAGGGCCTCCTGCTTCTCCTGCTCTTCCTCCCGCCGCTGCCGCCCCGCGGGGCCTCCGCGGGGAGCCTGCACAGCCCAGGTGAGTCCCGCCCCCGCGACTGGACCGTGGTCACCGCTCTCTCCTCTGCCTGCCTGCCTAGGAGCCGGTCCCGAAGCGGAGGAGGGGGCAGAGCAGGTGGCGGGAGGAGCTGAGCCCCGGGGCCCCGCAGGCGCCGGGGGCGCGGACGGG
The DNA here is from genome assembly GCF_046562875.1 of Panthera onca. Lineage (NCBI taxonomy): Eukaryota > Metazoa > Chordata > Mammalia > Carnivora > Felidae > Panthera > Panthera onca. The sequence goes on along the minus strand of NC_138354.1, from coordinate 39,448,837 downwards.
GGAGCCGGGCGGGAGTTAGAGTGGGGGGGGGGGCGGTGAAAACGCGGGAGAAGGTCGGGACCTCCCCAGCCCCCGCGGTCGCCTCGCAGGCCTGTCCGAGTGCTTCCAGGTGAATGGCGCCGACTACCGCGGCCACCAGAACCGCACGGGTCCGCGCGGGGCCGGCCGCCCGTGCCTCTTCTGGGACCAGACGCAGCAGCACAGCTACAGCAGCGCCAGCGACCCCCAGGGCCGGTGGGGGCTGGGCCCGCACAACTTCTGCCGGTGAGGGGCGGGGCCTGCGCTGGGCCCGGGACTGGGCGCACTATTGCAGGCCTCCGCCCGGGGCCGGGCCTCGGTGTGGGTGGGACGGAGGTCTTGGCTGGGCGGATGCGAGGGCCACCCCGAGGGTCTGGGAGCAGAGCCTAGGCGAGGGACCGGGCCTAGCCCGTTCTGGGGGCGGGGCTGGCCGCTCAGGACATTTTCGGGACGTTTAGGTGCCCAAACGTTGCAGAGCCTAGGGTCAGGCCTGGGCATTCAAGGAGCCTGTGTAGGCGGGACCCAGTCAGAGGGCGAGCCCCGGGTGGAGGGTCCAGCCCCTGCGGTACAACTTCTACTCTCGGTGACAGACGGATTGGGTGGGGGGGCGTTCAGAGCCACAACTGCTGTCTAGAGCCGCAGGGACCCAGCGGAGCGAGAGGACACCACAAAGCTCAGGGCTCACCACTTTTGCTTTAAAGCAGGGTTGCAAGCCAAGGGAGGTGGCAGAGGCCCAAGGCAGGGTTGGGGATGAACACTGCAGGTGGCTTCAAAGTCCTCATGTATAAGGTCACGTCCTAGCAACATCTGAAGCCCAAAATATGCCCTCAATGCCCCTCCTTTAAAAAAATAGTTTATTAGTTCATTTATTTGTTTGAGAGAGAGAGAGCGAGCAGGGGAAGGGAAGAGCGAGAGGGAGCCAGAATCCTAAGCAGGCTGCACGCTATCAGCACAGAGCCCCACTTGGGGTTCGGACTCAAAAACTGTAGGATCATGACCTGAGCTGAAACCAAAGATCGGTCCCTTAACCGACTGAGCCACCCCACCCAGGTGCCCCTTAAGGACTTCCCACCATCCCCTCCGGAGTCGACAGCCACAAACAGGTGGGACAAGCCAGAATCTGTGTGACAGTGACAAAGGAGAGGAGCACACAAACCAGATCTAACACACACGATGGCCATTCTGCAGAAAGGCTGTGGGGTGGGGCCTGGGGCTTGCAGCCCTAGGGGTGGATCCAGACGACTTCTCCCCCACCGGCAGGAACCCCGACGGTGACGTGCAGCCGTGGTGCTACGTAGCCGAGACAGAGGAGGGCATCTATTGGCGCTACTGCGACATCCCCACGTGTCACAGTGAGTGGGCCGGGCTGGACAAGGGTAGGAAGGCTGGGCTGCCTGGGTAGAGTTCTCTTTTGGAGGCACCGGACAAAGCCAGACTCTGCTGCCCCCTCAGTGCCCGGGTACCTGGGCTGCTTCGTGGATTCGGGGGCACCCCCGGCCCTCAGCGGCCCCAGCGGGACCTCAACGAAGCTCACGGTCCAGGTGTGCCTTCGCTTCTGCCGCATGAAGGGCTACCAGGTACTGCCCCTCCCCCCTCCGGCTCAGAACAGTGACCCCTGACCTAGACCTCAGGACCCAAATCAACTCCCACTCTGACGTCAAACCCTGACGCTGATTTTGGACTCTCCTGCCCGATTCCCACTTATGACCCTGACCCTAGAACCCACCCCTACCCCAACCCCTGCCTCTTGGGTCACCCAGTCTGTGCCCCCAGCTGGCGGGCGTGGAGGCTGGCTACGCCTGCTTCTGTGGCTCTGAGAGCGACCTGGACCGGGGACGCCCGGCCCCAGCTACCGACTGCGACCAGATTTGCTTCGGCCACCCGGGCCAGCTGTGCGGCGGCGATGGGCGTCTGGGCATCTACGAAGGTGAGGAGTGGGCGGGGAAGGGGAACCTGGGCGGTGAGGGGAGAGGGTCTGGGTGGGTCCCGGGGTGCCACGCCCCGGTAGGGGGCGGAATCTGGGAGGGGGCGGAATCTGGGAGGGGGAAGCCGTACGCTGGGGGCGGGGCCCGAGAAGGGGAGTGGGGTGGAGGGCAGGCTCCGCACCTGGGGGGTCAGGGGCGGGGCGTGGAGTTGGGGGCGGGACGCGAGGAGGGGATTCGCGGTTCGCGGAAGGAGTAGGACCCGGCTCGAGGGGGCGGTGGGGCAGGTCTGGGGTCGCGGCCCAGCGGGGAGGGGCAGGCGGCCCGCCCCGTGAAGGAAGAGCCCGCGGGCCTCGGGGTCCTGACCACCGGCCCCGCCCACAGTGTCCGTGGGCTCCTGCCAGGGGAACTGGACGGCTCCGCAGGGCGTCATCTACTCCCCGGACTTCCCGGACGAGTACGGGCCGGACCGGAACTGCAGCTGGGCGCTGAGCCCGCCGGGCGCCGCGCTGGAGCTCACCTTCCGCCTCTTCGAGCTGGCCGACCCGCGCGACCGGCTGGAGCTGCGGGACGCCGCCTCGGGCAGCCTGCTCCGCGCCTTCGACGGCGCCCGCCCGCCGCCGCCCGGGCCCCTGCGCCTGCGCGCCGCCGCGCTGCTGCTCTCCTTCCGCAGCGACGCGCGCGGCCACGCGCAGGGCTTCGCGCTCACCTACCGCGGTGAGAGCCCGCCTCGTCGCCCTGCGCCCGCTGCCCCGCCACCCTGCCTCACACTTCTCTCCGCAGGGCTGCAGGACGCTGCCGACGACCGCGCGCCCCAGGGCTCGGCCCAGACCCCCGCAGCGTCCCCTGACTGGGCCAACGTGAGCTGCAGCCCCCGGCCTGGGGCTCCGGAGGCCGCGACGGGGGGTGAGGCGGGCACGCGTGGCGGGAGGCAGTTTGGGGAGCAGCCCCTCCCCTGCCTCACGGCACCGTGTGCCCGCAGCCCGGGTCTTCTCGACAGTGACGGCCGTCTCAGTGCTGCTGCTGCTGCTGCTGTCGCTGCTGCGCCTGCTGCGCCGACGGTGCGCCCGCTGGGGCAGGGCCTGAGGGCGGACGCAGCTGGGCGCCTGACGCCTCGGTGCCCGGGGGGGCCCTGGTGGGAAGCTGGGGCTTTCAAGGGGAACGCGGCTGGGAGGCAATCCCGGGTTCTTGAGGGACAAGGGCTTGCGTCCACACAGGGAATCGCGCGCGGGATCGCAGGCGGAGCAGGACGCTGGAGGTAAGATTGGTTGGGGGTTCAGCTGACATCTGCTCCCTCTCTAGGAGCTGTCTGCTGGCTCCGGGAAAAGGGCCCCCGGCGTTGGGGCCTTCCCGGGGCCCCGGGAGAAGCTGGGCTGTGTGGTACCGCCGGCCTCGAGGGGTGGCCCTGCCCTGTCCCCCTGGGGACCCTCAGGCTGAGGTTCTAGCCGCGAGTTACCGGCCCCTGAGCGCCTCCAGCCAGAGTTCCCTGCGTTCTCTCATCTCTGCTCTCTGACTCGGGATCCCTAGGGTCCACTGGACCCTCTGCCAGTGGAATGGACATCTCAGACTCCATGCCGCACTCTACGTTGACCTTCCGCCCCTGTAAGGACAGCTCGGTCTCTGATCATCTCCTGGAGGCCAGACATTGGACAAGAAGCCTCTGGTGCTATTACTGAGAACTTGGTCTGACCCTCGAAGGTCCAGATGGTTGAGGCCAAAGGGCAAGAGGAATCTGGCTCCCCTCCCTCATAAACCTTAATACCGGGGTCTCTGACTTCAGGTTGCTTTTAGAACTTCTTGGGGTGGTTCTGGACTGCTGCCCTAAGTGAAATGTGAGAGGTCAAGAAAAGTAGTCAAAAGGCCAGCCATAGATTCTGAATAAAGGACCTATTTTGGTACAGGGCTCTCTGCAAGTTCTTGCGTGACAAGAAGAGTTATGTTAATGAGCCAAAGTTGGGTGTATCCATACAAAGTAAGGTCGGTCCAAGCCTAGAGTGCTTGGGAGCTGCCGGGAAAGTTTAGGACCGAGGAACGGCGGAGGCGGAAGGATGAGTGGACGAGGTCCTGGAGAAGGGGAGGAGGGGAGGAGGAGGAAGAGGAGGAGGAGGGGGAAGCGGTTGTGGGCGGGGTTAAGCCGGAAAAGGGATGCATTCCTGGACCCGCCTTAGAATGAACTCGGGCAGGGACGGACCTTTCTCCCGTGACCTCCTGCCCTAGCTTCCCCTACGTTTCTGTCTTTTCTGGGTGGAACCGAAGGTGCCTCGCAGTGGGCGATAACAGGGAGAGAGTTTGACCGAGCTCAGGCTACAAGAAGCCCGGCCTGAAGGGCAGGGCATCGCCCGAGGGCGCTGGGCGCGTCAGACACACGTGTGAGGCCTGGCTACTCAGCGTGGCTTGCTGCGCTCTGGCCGAGTCGGGCCGGCGGAGATCACCCCCCTGGCTGGAGTGGGGACGCGCAGGCTCTAGACCTGACTGGTCCGAAGGTCCGGGACCGCCAGCACCTTGGACAGAGCCCGGGTGAGGGGTGGGGCTTGGTGGCGACGAGGGTGAGTGCCCAAGGGTGCGTCGACCTAGGGGGTCGCGCGGAAAGCCCGGGCACGTACGGCAGACTCTAGGCGCCGGGGTCACTCCAGCAGAGCCACTGGGACCCAGAACGTCGGATCCCAAGCCCACAGCTACCCCATGCAAATGAGGCTGGGAGCGCATATATTATGGTAATCACGCTAAAGTCTGGGCGGGCGTGGGTGGGGCTTCCCCGCCAGCCTCGCCCATTGGCCCTCGCAGCGTCGACGTCACGAGTACCGCGCGCGAAACGCCGGCGGGATGGCGGGGGCGAGCTGCTGGGGCGGAGCCTGGCGTCCCCACCAGCGTCCGGCCGCGCCCGTCCTCCCGGCTGCGAAGGGACGACTGACCGCTGCCGCCTCCGCGAGCTGTCCCTGCGGCGCGCCTTCCCCAGCGGGACCGGTCTCACTGCGCCCGGGCGCCCCGCGCGTCCCCAGCCTCCGCCCCAGCGTGGGGGCGCCGGGCCCGCGCGTGCGCAGCGCGGGAGGGGCGCGGGCCGGGACCCCCGCCCGGCGCGTGCGCGGACGCAGCGCTGGGCGGCGGGCGGGCACCGGGATGAGTCTCGGCGCGCTGTGGCCGCACTGAGGAAGCCGGGGGCCGAGGGGAGCGCGGGCCGCCCGCGCCGGGCCGGGCCATGGCGTTCCTGGCCGGGCCGCGCCTGCTGGACTGGGCCAGCTCGCCACCGCACCTGCAGTTCAACAAGTTCGTGCTGACGGGCTACCGGCCGGCCAGCAGCGGCTCGGGCTGTCTACGCAGCCTCTTCTACTTGCACAACGAGCTGGGCAACATCTACACGCACGGTGAGCCGCGCCCCGCATCCCACACCCGCGGTAGCCCTGCCCGCGCCGGGCCGGGGCCGGAAGGCCGAGGAGCGCCCCAGTGCTCAGGTCCCGGTCTGCCTGGGCCCTGGCACGGCCAGGAGCCGTGGTGACAAAGCTGCCATTGTCCCAGACGGAACTGTCCTTCCGCTCCCCGGGCGGGGGCCCCCGGGCAGGCGAAGGAAGCAGCATAAGGGACCAAGTCCGCTTAATCCCTCTGAGCCCCGGGGAGGAGTCTGGTGTCCGATCCCCTTCATAATCCCTGTGTCTGGGGCACCTCCCCCGCCAGCACTGGTCCAGGAGATGGGGTGTGGACTTCGATTAGGAGAGGAAAAGAAACCAGGCCCCAGCCCCTCCCCACGCAATTGCCCTGCCACCCTCGGCCCGGAGCAGCCCAGCCACACGGGGCTCCGCCTGGTGGCGGCTCCTTCCTTCCTCCACCCCCCCCCCCACCCCCCGCCCCAGGCTCGGGGCCCCTCCTCCGCGGCCCTGCTCTGCTGACACAGCCCTGCCCGTCCTTGGGCTGCCCCGGCCAGGAGAGGGGCCCCGAACAGGCTGGGCCCAACCTGGGTGCCTGCCTTACGGGGGGACTGTGGCCTGGCCAGACCTTGCCGAGTGTGCAGCCACAGCCCCGGTCCGCTGTGCCAGTCTTTGACCCTGTGAGGGCGATGCCAGAGTGCCTAGGGAAGGGTGTAGGAATCACCCTGGTTGGGACTGAGAGAAATGGAGTGCAGGCAGCGCTGCCTGGGGAGCTGGAACAAGCTCCTCTCAGCCCCTCTCCCCTGCCTGGCTTTGCTTCTTTCCGGAAGACAGAAAGGCCCAAAGCCTCCTCGTTTGGTCACTTACAGAGAAGACACAGGGGTTGAAAGAAGCAAGCTAAGTGGCCCTGGGATCTGGTACCACTGCCCACATGTTCCGTTCAGAATTCCGCTTGAGGCCATGCCTCCTTCTGGGTTCTGCCAACACAACAGAGTTTAGGGGATTGGGGCTCCTGCGCTCTGGGGAGGTCATGTGGCCTAGGGGTGAGAGCAGCTTGGGGTTAAGAGTGCCCAGGTTCTGTTCTGCTCCCACCCCTTCCTTGCCGGGGTCCCCTGGGGCGGTTACTCGGTTTCTTCACCTGGAAGGGTGGACTGGATAATGGTGTCTACTCCCCCGGCGTCTTGAGAGCTCTGCCAAGTCACGGAAGTCACGGAAGGCGCGGGGCCTGCCTCTGTCAGATAGTGTGCTAGCGGCATTGTCACGATCTGTCTTGCCTCATCCCTTGTGTTATCTCTAGACCGCAGACTCCCTGAGGACAGGACCTGTCCTCTGGCTGAAGCTTTGTGATGGATCGTTGTCTCCCTCTCCCAGGGCTGGCCCTCCTAGGCTTCCTGGTACTGCTGCCGATGACCACGCCTTGGGGGCAGCTGGGCAAGGATGGCTGGCTGTGGGGCACACACTGTGTGGCCTGCCTGGCCCCGCCCACAGGCTCTGTGCTCTATCATCTCTTCATGTGCCACCAAGGGGGCAGCCCTGTGTACACTCGGCTCCTTGCCCTGGATATGTGTGGGGTCTGCCTTGTCAACACCCTCGGTGAGCTAAAGGACGGGGCGGGTAGGCTTGAAGGATGGGCGCTGGGGGGGCGGGGGGGGGTGGGAAGAGGCAGGGGACACTCACGGGAGCCCTGGGTGGAAAGGGCAGGCAGTCCCCCGGACTGACATGCCTTCTCCTGTATCTCTCCTCCGTGCAGGGGCTCTGCCCATCATCCACTGCACCCTGGCCTGTAGGCCCTGGCTGCGCCCAGCCGCCCTGGTGGGCTACACCGTGCTGTCGGGCGTGGCTGGCTGGCGGGCCCTCACCGCTCCCTCCACCGGCGCCCGGCTCCGCGCCTTTGGTTGGCAGGCTGCCGCCCGCCTCCTGGTGTTCGGGGCCCGAGGAGTGGGCCTGGGCTCTGGGGCTCCGGGCTCCCTGCCCTGCTACCTGCGTATGGACGCGCTGGCACTGCTCGGGGGGCTGGTGAACGTGGCCCGCCTGCCGGAGCGCTGGGGACCCGGCCGCTTTGATTACTGGGGCAACTCGCACCAGATCATGCACCTGCTCAGCGTGGGCTCCATCCTCCAGCTGCACGCGGGCGTCGTGCCCGACCTGCTCTGGGCCGCCCGCCACGCCTGCCCCCCGGACTGAGCCACCTGGCGCCCACTACGCCGGCCTCTCCAAGGTCTTCTAGGACCAAGAGTATCATGCTTCGCTCCTTCTGCTGGTGTGCAAGGGGCTGACTCCCCGGATGCTTCCAGCAAACGGGACTTGCCAGCTGGGAGCCTCATCTGTTTGTCCGTTCTTCCCTGTGGACGAGGACCAGCCTCTTCTACCCACACCTCGGAGCTCGGCTTCCCCTCCTCGCCTTCTTTCAGGGTACTGTGGAGACCAGAAGGAAACCTTTCCTTCCTGGACCTCAGTTTATCTTCTGTGACCTATGAGGGTATGGCCAGAGGGACTCTGGGGTCACGTCTTGCTGTGACAGAATTCTACCGGCCCAGAGCTGTCATTCCACCCTGCCCCACACATAAGGTACCTCATGGGTGCCTTGCCCGGCCCTCAGCCCTATTTCCTGACCTGTGTCTGCTCTGCGTGCCAGCCCTCCCAGCAGCCTGAGGCTCACCTTCGCCTTCTCCTTTCTGTCCAGAGACTGTGGAGTGAGGGGTTTGGACCACAAGAGCAGCCCCTTATCCCAGGACCAAGGGGTAGGAGGGGGGCTGCAGCTGCTGCATCCGAGCACAGAGACATGACGACCTGAGTGGGCTGAGGGCCCGCCCTCCACCCTGACTGCCATACTCTGATGGCTCGATCAACACGCCGGGGACGTGCCTGCTCAGGCAGTCTCTGGTCCACACAGCGCATGCTCCTAGCTCCAGTGTGCTGGCCTGGGGCCCTGCATCAGGGCTCAGCCACGGCCCATCCCAGGGTCGCAGATCCCGGGCAGCATCAATAAATGGGGCAGGAAGAGCCGTTGCCACACAAGCAAGCTTGGGTGCTCCCAAGATTCAAATACCTTTTATTAGACACGGCAGGCAGAAGGAACCCCTGGAGTTGCCAGAGGGACCCCAGCCTCCAGGAGGAATGGGGAGGGGGTGGTGGCTAAAAGGTTAAAAACACCAAGGCTGGCCTGTGGACTCACGCTGGGCCCAGTGAGTCCTCAAACAGGCTGAGGAGGTTCCGAGGTTCAAAGGAGGGGAAGGAGCCCCGAGGGGGCTCAGAGTCAATGTCACTTAGGTCCAGGGCCTCCCTGGGGTGGGGGGAAGAGAGACAAATGACACTCAGGATCTGAAAGCCACCACCTCCCACCCGCTGGACTCTGGGCCTGCTCACCTCAGTGTGTACCTGCTCCGGGGGGCAGGGGAGCCACTGCGGGGGGTAGAGGTGTTCCCGACAGCCCTGGCCAGGACAGCCTCTGGAGAGAGCGAGAGCCTGCACAGGTGGGCCAGACAAGTAAGGTGTCAGGGGTGGGGAGCGCATGGGGAGGGGGCCACAGCAAGGTCAACCCTTGCCCTGTGCAGACCCCAGGCTCCTGACATGGGCAGGGGCCCCAGTCGGGAGCAGTGAGAGCATGGTGCCCTTTGAAAAAAGCACTTTCACAACTTTTAAAGGCCATCTGACCACTCAAAGGCCACCTCTGTTCCTTTTTAGAACATGTGGGTTTTGACAGCTGGCTGACAAATGAACTTCTGACAAAGGAAGCCTATCTGGTACCTCATGTCTGCTATAAAGCGTCCCCACTGCGATGGGTGACATTTCCTTAAAAAGGGGTTAATGGCGTGATTCCTCCTGAGGACTGCCCCAAGCGGTTTCTTAATTACAGCCTCTCACTTGGCCGCCAGGTACCTAGGACCAAGGAATTTCCCGGGGCTCGGGCTCCCCAGGCTCTGGGGACTGTGTTCCCAGAGAGGACGGACAGCACCTCACCTGTGGGCACCGCAGCCCTACCGTGGCGGCGGCCGTGGCCCTCGCGCTGCTCCCTCGTGAGGCAGCGCCCCAGGCGTGAGGTTGCCGGTTCTGCTCTGCTCTGCGTGGTCCCTGCACTGAGCTTGGAGGAGACCGCCGCATTCAAGCTGGGCCAGGCCGCACCCCCACTGGCCTTGGCTCCCTTCCCAGGGTACGATGGCGGGGGGGGGGGCGGGGGGGGCGGGGGGCAGGCTTGGGGGAGGGTTCCTGTTCACCACGAATCCTCACGGGGCTGCGGCCTGGCTGTGCTGACTGCCCCTTTCCCCCACCCCCGGCGTCCTCAGCTCTCACCCACCCTATGCTGTCGTCATCCCAGTTGCTGGAGAGGCTGCTGTCCAGGAGGAGGCTGCAGGGTGGCGAGCCGGGCGGGGTGGCTGGTGGGCTCTGGGGCTGCAGCCATCTGGCGGGGTGAGCCAGCCCGTGCCAGAGCCAGCACAGCAGGGCAAGCAGGGCCTGAGGGGACAGGGACAAGGGAGGCAGGGCAGGCCCTGGGGCCGGGGGGCACGGCTGGGCACCCTGTCACGGTCACCCACCTTACCTGCCACAGTGCCCACCCTCGACTGAGGGCCTCGGCGGCCATATACCACAGAACGTTCCAAGGCTGAGGCTGCCTGAGCATGGGCAGGGCCAGCAGGGACTCGGCTGTGGCCCGCAGCTTGGGGTCAGGCTCCAGCATCATGGTGAGGACAGAACGCAGCTCAGAAGACAGGCCTGTGCACAGGGCGGGGCCGTGTCAGGGGTGACAGCTCTGAGCCCAGGGGCCCCAGACGTGAGCCCGGCCTCCCTGGGGCCGCACGTTCCTTCCCGTCCTTGCCCTCCACTTACCGGCAGTGAACTCCGGGGGCAGATAGCCCTGGCGCAGCTGCTGCCAGCCCTCCCCGCCATGGGGCAGCTCCATGTTGCATGCCACTTCCAGGATGGTGAGGCCCAGACTGGGAAGGGTGGGGGCGGTGACAGAAGAGGGGCAGGGTTGGCCCTGGGGCCCAGACCCCAGAGCTCCAGGCTGCCCAAGAAGAGGGTGGAGAGGGGCTGCTGTCTTCCACCACGAGCCAGGGAAGTGGGGAGGGAGGGGCTGGGGGTCCCGAAAAGGCCCATATCACAGAGCCCCCTCACCACCTGGTGAGTCCTCCTGGCACCCGTCACTGCACAGGCAACGCGGGTGCTGACGTCACCACCATCGTTCTGCCGCCAAGGCTGGATACGGCCGTTAGAGGCAGAGCGGCGGTCACCCGCCTGGACGACGGAACCCACTGCCCGGGCCAGCCCTAGCTTCCCCGCTTGCTAAGTGGACTCTGTGCAAGTCCTTCGGCCCCACTGTGTCCGTCCCCTGTAAGTGGAGCAATTGTCCCTGCTGTGGGGGCGAGGTGAGGAAACAGGGGATCCATGTAGAGGGGCCGGAGGGTCCGCTGCCCACAGTCTGCCTCTGCAGAGACGCCTCCAGTGCAGGACGGGCCTCCACCCCCTCCGGGCGGGACGTCCCGGCCCGAGGCTTCCTGACTTGGGGCTAGGGTGGCACTTCCCTCCCTCGGCTGGCTGCACGTCCCCCGCCCTCCAAGCCCGCCGAGGGCCTCCCGCCTCCCGGCCCTCACCTGAACACGTCGGCCGCCGTCCCGTAGGAGCCCCGGAGCAGCTCAGGGGCCATGTAGCGGGGGTCTCCCTCCTGGGCCTCACCGGTTCCAGATGCGCCCAGCTCCACCAGCAGCCCAAAGTCACCCAGCTTGCAGCGGCCCCGGGGCCCCAGGAAGATGTTGGCGGGCTTGACGTCAAGGTGGACCAGGCCTCGGCCGTGCAGGTGAGCCAGGGCAAGCAGGGTGTCCCGCAGGTAGCCCCAGACCTGGGCCTCGGGCAGGCCGGCGCCCCGGGCCTCGCAGTGCTGTTGCAGGCTGGGCCCACACAGCTCCGTCTGCAGGTACAGGATGCCGCCCTCCTCCCAGGCTCGCTCCAGCCGCACACAGCGCGGGTGCTGCCCCGCCCTCTCGTGGCCACCGACCTCGGCCAGCTTGCGGGCCCGGTCCTTAGGGCCCCGGAAGGGCGACATAGAGCGCTTCACTGCATAGAGCCGGCCGTCTTCCTTAGAGCGCACCTGGAAGGGAGGTGGCACCCGCGAGTGGGACAGGAGGCCGGTCTGGCGGCCCCTGTTAGGACTTCACACTATGGAAGGCGGAGCACGGCATCCGCCTCGGAGCCCACGTGCGCGGCAGCAGAGCTGGACGGGCCACTCTGAGAGCTCTACGTATCGCCCCAAGAGGGCCTCGGGGCACGAGGCCACGTGGAAAAATCTGGCTACACGAACACGTGGCCAGCACGACCCACTGTGCGGGAGACAAAAAGAGTCTGTCCGTATCTGGTCAACCCTGTGGAGACGTAGAGAAAAAGATCCGGAAGGAAGGACACCCACCCGAGAGGCACAGCGGTTTCCTCCAGGAAGAACCAGTCTAGGGGCCGCGTTATTTGTGCTTCTTAACAACAAAATTGTCTCCAGGTAGTACTTACATAAGGAAGACTACCGTTGTAGAGGAAGTATAAAGGGGAAATATATTTTAAGGAGAAATAAAAAGCTGACATGAAGGGTGTAGCGGGAGCACCTGCTGGCCTGAGAGCTGATGGGGCGTGGGGTGTGCGCCACGCAGAGGAGGCTGCTCTGGGGCGGGAGAAAGAGGCAGCCAGGAGCCACTGTGAGGCGTGCCAGGCCCTGCACAAGGGGGGAGTGTGTACTGAGGGGCGCGGAGGGCCTAAGTAGGGGGAAGGAGAAAGCAGCCAAATCAGATCAGCCCAGGAGAAGCAGGCTCTCAGGGGAGGAAAGGGGAGTGGGCTGCCCAGGACACCGTCCCCTCCAGGCAGGGGTGGTGGCAGTAGCAGGCCCGAGGAATTGTCACCCCACTCACCTTGAAGACCTCTCCATAGGAGCCGTGGCCCAAGCGGCCAAGCCTCTGGAAACTCTGTTGGAAGAAGGACTCTGGCCGGCTCGGGTCATAGGAGGGGCTCTGAAGCGTCTCAGAGGCTTTGCCTTGGAATGTCACCCTCCGGGGCTGGGGCTGGTGCCAGCCCGGGGTCCGAGGAGGGAAGAGGCGGCTGATGGGGACGCTGCCCTTGGCAGGGGGCCGGGGCGGGAGGCTCCGACTGAGCCCTCCAGGCCTCTTGAGGGAGAAGCCAGGTTCCGCGTGGCGGAAGTAGGCTGGGACTGGAACGGGGGTGCCACTCAGGGGCGGAGGGGCGCCCTCTGTGGGCACAGGCATGGCCAGCACAGGAGGCCCTGAGGTGCACAGGACAGAGCGGTGTGTCCGCTCAAACAGTGCCTGGTCTTGTGGCCCCGAAGAGGCTTCGGAAGAGAGGTGCGTCCACTCTGCACACACGTTCCGCTTTAAACATGGAGGCCACAGGGACGCGCACCTGCAGGGAGAGGCAGAGGACAAGTATACATAGGCCTGCATGCAGTCATCTGTACCTTGGAGGCCAGAGAAGCATAAACCACAAACCCCAAGGCCATGTCCTGGAGACTGCGCAGTCCAGCACAGGTTGGCTGAGAAGGGCTCTGGAGCCGGGGACCCCACAAGTATATCCCTGCCCCATCACAGCCAGCTGTTTGGCCTTAGGATACGCACCCTCTTCCAAAATCGTAAGGTGGAAATATTGATGCAGGCCCACCATCCCTTATCTCTAATTCGAACGTGAAAACAAAGATCTGAAATCCCAGTTTCTCTCCTGTCTTCGTTCTCACAGCTGTGGGGCCAGCACTCACTCAGCAGACCACCGCCTCCGGCCACGAAGGGAGGCCCAAGTTCCAGGTGAGTGCAGCGGGGCAAAAGCCCTATCTGGCAGGAGGGCTAGGGACACTGGGGCCCAGCCACTCCGACCCCAGCAGGAGGTCCCCCACCGGGAAAGGCCAGCCGAGAAGGCCAGAGGCTACTGTTCCCACCCTGAGGCAGCAGTGTCACCCAGACAGGCACCTGTGTCGCTGCCCTTAGCTCCAGAGCTCTGGCCCAGGGATTCAGTCTACAGACAAGCAGGCAATCGGAGAGAAATTCTGAAGCTCTCCCTAAAAAATACACACACACACACACACACACACACACACACACACGCACGCACGCTATTTGAAACGATGTGTGGGAAGTTCAAGCCTAAAGACACTCTCAAAGACTCTGGAGGTTTTGATGGTAAGCAAATAGGAGGAAGCTTGGTACCTCCATGAGTGCAACAAGTGCCCCACAGCCCGGCTACTTTCCCAGACAGAACTGGGGACAAGAGCCTTACTGGGGTCAAAACAAACCTCAAACACTGAATTCAAAAGCTACCTTGTCAAAGGAGCCCCAAATTAATTAGATCAGTCTGCGGAGCAATCCATGCCCTAGGCACTGAGCAAAACAACAGAACGATCAGCCCACAATGGGTGGAGCCCAACAGCTAAGGACGGGGATGGACAAAGAGAGGCCCGTACAACCCCTGTCACTCAAAGGTGACCGTGCACATGCCCAAGGCTGGGCCCTCTGAGGAGCGGCATCCCAGGCTTCACGCTGCAGGGGAAAGAGACATCGCGACAATGGCCCAGCCAGTCGCTAAAAAATAAACAAGCAAACGAGTCATAATCCTCCAGGCGGGGAAGAAGCCAGTAAGGCCAGTTGCTATAACATTGTCTAAAATGTCCAGTTTTCAAAAAAAAAAAAAAATTACAAGATATCCACAGCCATAGGAAAATGTGACCCCCACACAGGAGAAAACCAGACAAAAGAAAGTACCTGAGAGGGACCGGATGTGAAATTTAACAAAAACGTCACAGTACTCACTATAAATATGTTCAAAGGACTAAAGGAAGCCACGCTGAAAAGAGTAAGTGAAGCATGATGACCACATTTCAGCAAATGAAGAACATTGATACTGAGATAGAAATTATAGAAAGAACCAAAGGGAAGTTGTGGAGTTGAAAGGTGCAAGAGCTAAAATGAAAAGATTCATCAGAGGGGTTCAACAGTACATGTGAAATGGCAGAATGATTCGTGAACCTGGAGATAGATCAAGAGAGATCATGCAGTCTGAAGAACAGAGAGGAAAAAGAATGAAGAAAAGGGAACCAAGCCTTGGAGAAACGCAGGACACCACTGGGTGCACCAACGCGTGTACAAGGTGCAGCAGAGGAAAGAAGGGGAGGAGCAAGAAAAATATGCTAAGACATCATAGATGAAAACTGCCCCAATGTGATTCACAAAAAAAACCTCCCCGTCCTAAGAAAAACACACGAACACTGCCAAGGAGCTCAAGGAGCATCAGGGAGGACGAATGGAGAGACCCACACACAGACACACCGTTTTAAAATGCTGAAAACCAAAACCAAGGACGCAGTCTTGAAAGCGGTAAGAGAAAAAGGCCTCATCGCTTACAACCTCCCCTAAGATTAACTGCTGACTTCTCAGCAGAAACAAGGAAGGCCAGGAGGTAGCGGGTGGCCTATTCAAAGTGTTGGGGGAAACATCTGTCAACCAAGAATCCCATATCCAACAAAACTATCTTCCAAAACTAAAGGCAAAATAAAGACATTTCCCAGGTAAAAACAGAAAGAATTCACTGCTAGCAGACCTGCTTTGTAAGAAAAACTAAAGGAAGTTCTCAAGACCAAAAGCACGTGATCCCTAACAGTAATCTGAATCGACACGAAGCAGCAAAGCACTGGTATGTCATACAAAAGACGGTTAAATACATATCTCCTCTCTTAGCCGATATAAAAAGTAAGTGGACGATAGCATGCAATTGTACACTGGGCACTGAACGTATAGACCTAACACACTTACAAATAAGAGCCCAAAAGAAGTGGGTGGGAACAAAATTACATTGGACTGGAAAGTGACACCAGATGGTAACTCGAGTCGCAGGGACAAACGAAGAGAACCAGAAGTGACAAATAAGAGGGTCGCCGTAGCCAACATTATGCATATACACTTGCTTTCCATCCACTCTTCCTTCAGCCGCTTAAAGAAATTAAAGGTGGCCTAAATAGGGCGCCTGGGTGGCTCAGTCGCTTAAGCCTCTGACTCTTGGTGTCAGCTCAGGTCATGATCTTATGGTTTGTGGGTTTGAGCTGAGCCCCGCATTGGACTTGGCACTGACCGTGCAGAGCTTGCTTGGGATTCTCTCTCTCTCCCCGCCCCCATTCGAACATGCTCTCTCTCAAAATAAACTTTTAAAGAAATTTTGAGAAAACCAAAATAAATGCTGTTACATGATAAGTAAAATATAATAATGCTCTGAGCAGTAATTGAAAGAACACACCCAAAGTGCGGTGGTCCTGAGGGTGTGTGTTGGGAGAGAGAGGGCTGTGTGTTGCCATAATGTTATTATAGAAACAAAAACAAGAAAACAAGAGAGGAGGAGTCCAATTTTGAGAGGAAGCCACAGTGTATCAAAAGAAGCAGGGAGTGAATGGGGAACAGACACCTGAGGGAGCAGTCCTCTGGAGTCTGTCGCTGGGGCAGTGAGGGGTAGGGGAGGGACCCCCATCCGACATCCCCTGGGGACCCTTCCTCGGCCGGTATTCACCTCAGGATTCCCATCTCAGGGTTTCTCAAAGTGCAGAACCAGGGTGTCAGAACCCCCTGCTGGTTACAAGTACAGCCTCCAGGCCCAGTCCTAGCATATTTGGAGACACCAGGCATCTGCATTTTTTAAATTTTATTTAAAAACAAAAATTTAATGGAGGGGCACTTGGGTGGCTCAGCCCGTTAAGGGTCTGACTTCAGTTCGGGTCATGACCTCATGGTTCACGAGTTCAAGCCCCCACGTAGGCTCTGTGCTGTCAGCGCAGAGCCGGCTTCAGATCTTCTGTCCCCGAAATAAACATTAAAAAATATGTTTATTATTTGGAGAAAGAGAGACAGAGCAGCACCAACAGGGCAGGAGCAGAGAGGGAGACACACAATCCGAAGCAGCTCCAGGTTCCCAGCTGGCAACACACAGCCTGACAGGTGACTCGAACCCACGAACTGTGAGATCGTGACCTGAGTTGAGTCAAAGGCACACACTTAACTGACTGAGACACCCAGGCGCCACTCCAGACACCTGGAGCATCTTAAACCAGTTCTCGGGCGACCCCAGTGTCATTTCATTCTAGCACCACCGCCCTGGCCACACAGCTTTGGGGATGATGGGACAGGGGAGGGAGAATCCTGGGTGGCCCTGACCAGGCCAGGCCTGGGTGGCCTCTGGACCTTTCGGGGGCCTCACCCGCTCACTGGGCCGGACACATCGCTGACCACGGTCTGCCGCGCTAGACTGTGAGTTCCTCCGGGACAGGGCCACAGCCGATTCACCTCCGTGGCCGTGGGCGAAGCCTGGCGAACAGCTGAATAGGCCGGCTGCCTCGGGGGAGGGGCTGCAGATGAAAGGTGGGTAGGGCTTTTCCCGGGGAGGGACCCGTATGGGGGGGGAGGGCGTAGTCACCGAGGAAGGCCGGGAGGGCGGTGGCAGTCACCAGGAACCGCGAGGCAGTGGGCGGGGCCGCCGCGGGCAGGGCCCGACCCGGCGGGACGGGGCGGGGCCGTCGGTGGGGTTGGGGCTGGGGGCTGGGACCGGGAGCGGGTGAGGCTGACCGCGGCAGGGGCTGTCAGGGGGGCAGGGGCTGCCGGGAGGAAGTGCCGGCAGACGGCCCTCAGGACCCAGTCTGGGCTCACCTTGACGGGTGGGCGGGGCGCGGCCCAGAGAGGTCCCAGATTCCGGATCGGCAGAGGCCGCGGAAGCCCCCGGCGCAGTCAGGCGGTCGGGGGTCTGCAGTCGACGGCTCCCCACGCCCGGCGGGAGGACTCTCGGAGGGGAACGGCCCGTGAACGCGCGCAGAGCCGGCTCGCGCCAAAAATTCCAAACCGGCCTCGAGGCCCCGCCCAGGAACGCCTCTTACCCCGCCCCTCCCCGATGCAGCCCATCAGAGGCTCCCAGGCTCAGAGGCTCCGCCCCCGACGTCCCGGCGTGCGCGTCCCCGCGCCCTCTCCGGCACCTCAGGTCGTGCCGTCTCAGTGCGCAGGCGCGACGTCTCGGCGCTAACAGGGGCGGAGGCTGCGTCGCGGTGCAATCTCGCTGATGCGGCGTGGCGCGTGGTGGGAGCTGGGGCGTGGAGTTGTCCCGTTCGGGTCCCGGGCTGGGGACGCAGCTCCAGACCCCAGTCCTGCACCCACGGCCGTCGCTGGTCTGGCTTAGTTAATTATATTCTAAAAGAGGCGGTCTTTGCAGTTGGCCTCAGAGGCGCCTCAGGAGGGGGTCACTCCGGACGGGACGGGAAGTGCCTGCGCTCTGCGGGTCCCAGCCGGGTGGGGTGCCCTGGGCTCGCTGGCTCCTTCCTGCGTGTCGTGCACCGCACCGGGAGGCCGGACATCGTCCCCACCCCCCGGGAAGCCCACCAGGCCGGCCTCGGCCACCTCCGAGGCAGCCGGAAGTATTCTTTGGATTTGAGATTTGAGCTCAACTCCACCCTACCTCCGCCCCTCCCTGGCCGAACGACCTTGGGGACCCACGGGGCCTTTCTGAGCTTCGGATCAGCCACCTGCAAAAACTGAGCTGATGAAGCTTCCCGCACCGAGCTAGAGGTTCACATGGGAGGGATCCCCTTGGAGTTCTTAGCAGGGAGCCCCGGCGGAGCAAGCGCTGGTCCCTAACACTGGCGCGGCTCGGGGGTGCGCCTTCACGGAGGGGACCTTTTATCCGTTTAACTGTGGGGGCGGGATGGAGTCACACTTCCGGGCCACCCTCTCAAGAACGCTCCCCAGCGCGTCGCATCTCCTTTCCCATCTGGTTTCCTTATTATTACACTTAACTTCTGAAATTCTCTCCTCTAGTTATTGGTTTACTTGTTGACCACCCATCCCCCAGTTTTCTAACAGGTTAGAGTTCCCAGCCCGTTGTGGTGCCTTCAGCGAACGCTCCAGTGTGTGGCCCAGCAAAGGAGGGCCTGGTCCCCCGGATTAGGTCCTTGGACCTAGAGCGTCTCTAGGGGCCGCATCCCCACCCACCTCCGCCCACCCTCCCCTTGAATTTGCATCTCTGGCAGCCACAGCCCCAGTGACTCAGTCTGGATCCTTGTTAAAGGCCCCAAGCTTGTCCCCAGGAGGCCTGGGGAAGCAGGCAGGCCCCTCTCCAGCTGCCAGCCCCTCCTGCAGGAGTCTGGGTCCCAGGGCCTCTTCCAGCTGCCCAGTCTTGAAAGCCTAATATGCAATGACCTAAAAATAAATATTTCTTTAAATTTGAAAATATACTTCCGATGGATATTTCACTGTGTGGAAGGACTATAATATGAAGTTAAGTACAGATAGTCGCTAAGAGCGTGGGCGGTGAAGTAAGGAAAAGGAGGGCTCTACCCTGCTCTGCCACTCAAAAGCTGTGCTATCATAAGCAGGTCGCTTTATGTCTGGATGTTTCCCTGCGGAGAGATTAGTTCCTACCTCCTAGGGCAAGAGCACTAAATAAGAAAACGAATGTGAGGGGCACCTGGGTGGCTCAATCAGTTCAGAGTGGATTCTGGCTCAGGTCATGATCTCATGAGCGGTGAGTTTGAGCCCTGTATCTGGCTCCTTGTTGATGGTATGGAGCTTGCTTGGGATTCTGTCTCTCTGCCCCTTCTCTGCTCACTCTCTCTCAAAAATAAACTTAAAAAAAAAAAGAAAATGAATGTGAACTGCCTTGAGTTACAAGGCTGAGCAAGCATACAGTAGGAGCTTACTGTTTCATAATAACAGTATATATAACAGTAATATTTTGCCAACTGTATAGTATTTTACAGGCTTCACAGCAGCTGGCTGGGCCACAAGGAAGTTCCTGGTAGAGAGGGATCGGGCCCCCACACCCGGCCGGGGACCACAAGTTCCCAGACCAAAGAAACTGGCTGGGGCTCCGTTAGAAGGAAGCCCCCCAACCTGCTTCCCAGGCTCTGGATTCCCCGCGTCCCACCCACACACAGGTAAGAGCCGGCTTGAACCCTGCGCCCCCGTGTGTCCCATCGCCGCAACAGCACCGTCACCCAGACTTGCAGGGAAGAGTCACCCCTCACCTAGGAAGCCCCCGCAGGGATGGGGCCACAGAACAGGAATACCGTGACTTAAGAGAAGCAGGGAAATGACGGCCCCAAGTGCAAATGTGGCTACCCTAACGGAGAAGAGATTGTGAGGGGTGTTTCTGGGGAGCTGGCTACATTCTGTTTCTTCATCTTTGTGCCAGCAGCACTAGCTGAATTTTGTTTAAGTTTATTTATTTATTTCGAGAGAGAGAGCATTAGCAGGGGAAAAGAGAGAATCCCAAGCAGGGTCCACACTGTCACCGCAGACCCCGACGCAGGGGCTCCTTCCCACAAGCCGGGAGATCATGAGCCAAAATCGAGATTCCGACACGCGACCCACTAAGCCACTTAAGCGCCCCAGTAGCTGTTTGTTTTGTGGGTATTTGTTATATCATACATTTCTGTCCTCTGCACGCTTCTGTGTGTTTGCCCGACTTCACGCTGGCATAGGCTTTAATAAACTGGCAGGTGAGTGGAGAGGGAGTTCACAGAGGTCAGCTTTGCACCGGGCAAGTGCCTAGAGGTGCCGGGCAGTGCCCTAGAGGCAGCCAGCACAGGGATCCAGGCTAAAGGGCTGTCAGGTGCACGGCCAAGAGGGTGACCTGAGGGGACTTCAGCACAGGTGCAGGTTCAGAAGGCGCCCGCCCTCCCCTCCAGCTGTCCTCCACAAATTCCTACCCCGGCAGGTGCCGCTTTGAGCAGCTGGCTGCGAGTCTATCGACA
Organism: Panthera onca; assembly: GCF_046562875.1. Lineage (NCBI taxonomy): Eukaryota > Metazoa > Chordata > Mammalia > Carnivora > Felidae > Panthera > Panthera onca. The sequence continues at coordinate 39,428,789 of NC_138354.1, read as the reverse complement.
GGCTTTACCATTTTAGGCGACACACTTCCTGGACCTCTGCCTTGCACTCTCAACACCCAGCTGTCACCTTGCCCTGGCCCCTGGAAGTCGCTCCTCTGCTTGGAAGCTGGACCACCATGTCCCCTCACACTTAGGAGCAAAGGGTACCCGAGGCCCGGGCTCCATCAGGGGCTCTCTCGGTCCCCAAGTGGTCCTTGTGCTCTCAGGCCAGCCTGGCCCGACCTGAGGGAACTGGATGTGCTGGGGTGGGGGTGGCAGCACTGCAGGGGCCAGGGGATGCCCCACTGGGTTCAGCCCTGGCTCTGAGCAGCCTCCAGCTGGCCCAAGGCCCCAGGCTGCCTGGCATTTTCCACCGGCCCATGCCAGCACCAAGGCAGCCTGGCAGTGGCCGTGGGTACCCACATTCCCTTTGGCAGTAGCCTGTACCTCCTGCACGGCCCCTCCTGGTCTGTGCCTACCTCATCCCGGGCCGAGCTTCCCTGGCACACTATGGGGAGAGCCTTGTGTCTGGGTCTGTGTAGGGGGCCCTTAGCTATATGGGCTCTGAAGCAGACACCCTGGGCCTAGACTGGCATAGGACAGAGAGCGGTGCAGTGTCTGGGGTGACCTGGCCTGCTGCCCGCCCAGCAGTGTGTGGCGTAGCAGAATAGGGGACTGGACCCAAGGAGCCCTGCAGACTGCCCGGCAGCCAGTAAAAGGTCCAGCCCCCAGGACTCTGGGTCACGGCTCTATGCCTCTGTACCGGGCAGGGAGAGTGGGGGCGTGTGGGGTGCTGCGCCGGGGTACTGGGCTGCAGGCACCCAGTGGGAACATAGGGGCCCTATGTGTGTGGGGGGGGGAAAGTGGGTGCCGGGGCATGGCCATGTGCAGGTGGGAGAACAAAGAGGGAGGTGAGGTACAGGCACATCTCAGTGCGGGGGGCGGTGGGGGGGTACTCCAAGTGAGGGTGTATCTCGTAAAAGCCCTGCTGTCCACTATGGCTGGAGCTGGACCCTGTGTGTGTTGCGATCTCAGAAGCCTTACAGCAAGAAGACCCGTGTCGCCCACTCCCCGCGGTAGCCCCTCTCTAGGTCCCTGCCCTGGCTGGCTGTATCCTTAGACAGAGGTGCCAGGAGGGGCGGGCTGGGCAGGGGCCAGACCATCAGACAGGGTGTGGGGCCTTCTGGACTAGGGCCCAGGGGGCCTGAGTCACTGTCGTCCCCAGCCAGCTCAGTGGGGTTCACTCCTGGCACTTCCCGGGGCCGCCTCTCCCGTCTTCCCCTACTTGGGTCCTCACCAAGTCCTCATGCAGGCCTGGGCTCCAGGCTCATCGGCCCACCCCCGAGAAACAGAGCGCTAACTGGCTTCTGGCACCCTCTTGCGGTCCTGTCCCCATTCCACCTTAAGCAGTGCCCTCCCACCCCCGCCGGCACCCCCCCGGGGGTAGAGCCATTGCTGCTGGAGCTGGCCAGGAGAAAGGGGTGAAGCTGAGAGGGCCTCCTGCAGCGGGTGGGCCCCCACCAGGCTTTCAAGGAACAGTGAGGATCCCTGGACAGGCTCCCTGGGTGTCACCACCTCCTGTAGAAGGGAGGCCGGGCCCGCTCTTGTACGTGCAGCCTCTGTTGGGAGACCATGGGCCACCTCCTGGTATGGTCCCCGAGCCTCCAGGGCTAGACAAGCTCTTCCTGTGGACACGCGGCCTGTTGTCGTCCCCTGTCTGTTGGCGTTTCCACACGCCTCTGGAACACTCTGGTCTCTGCCCCCCGCCCCCGCCCCGCTGTGTATCACAGTAACTCATCAGAGTCTCCCCTGCCTGCCCCCCCACCCCCCACATTTCTGGGCCTGGCTTTCCCTCCTCTCTCCGGCTCTATATGGGCTGGGCCTGGGGTGCCTGCCTGCCCCTTGCCAGCTGCTGGGAGGGAATCTGAGCCCCCGAGGTCTGGCGCCGGGGCCCCAACCCTGACGGGTGGAGGAGCCCCAGGGGCCAGGTGGGGGCCTGTCCCGGCTGTCAGCACCCATGATGGATGAGGGGTGGGGCGGGGAGAAGTTGAGGGGTTGGAGTCATGCCACAGAGAGAGGTGGGGGCTGGCCCCCTGGGTTCCGCCAGCAGAGCCTCTGCCACGCACAGCTGGGGGGCCCGGGCGAGACCCCACCCAGCAGGGGTGTTTAAAGGCCCGAAGGGTGGGTGCCATCCTGTCCCACTCGGCATCATGGGCACCTGGGCCTTCCCCGTGGCCCTTTTCCTGCTCTGCCTGACTTCTGAAAGCCTGCAAGGCGGTGAGGGAGGAAGGCGGGCAGCTGAGGTTGCTGAGGTTGGGTTTGGGGGGCCTAGGTACAGCCCTGGGCCAATGCTGGGGCTCCGGAGAGATGGAGGTCCGGGTGTGAAGCCTGTCCTGGGCAGGGGATGGATGCCTGGGTCCTGCTCCCTCTCCACCTCTGGGGTCCCCACCCCGAGTCAGCACCTCCTTTCTCCCCAGGGCTACCTCCATTGTCTCCAGGCCTAGGGAAAGGTAAGCAGTCCCTCCTGGCACTGGGGTCAAGGAAGAGGGCCTGGTCTCTCCCGCAGGGGTCTGGGAGCCCTCTGGGGGGAGAGCCCCAGATGTTCCCTACCTAGTTCTAAGATCCAGATGTGGGCCCCAAGAGAGCACAGGGTCCCTCCCTGTCTTCATAGCAGACAGTCTCGTCCATGGTCAGCTCAAGTGTGTGGAGCAAAGACACCCCACACCTTTGGAACAGGAATGGGATGGGGCATGAGAACATCCCAGAGGAGGGGTTTGAACTAGGTTTTCAAAGGGGGCAAGCTGTGACAGGGAAGGGGAAGCACATCCAGGCAGTAAGACAGGGCAAAGGCCTGGAGGCAGGGCAGGGGGGAGAAGACAAAGGGGCCCAGGGACGGGGGGAGGGGGGCCAGAGTGTCACAGAAGGGTCTTCACTCCAGGAACCTGTGGGGTCTTAAGGGTGGGAGAAGGGGATCCCTGCTGAGACCAGAGGCACCTGAACTGCAGGAGGGAAAGATTAGGAGGTGGGGCGTCAGGAGGATGAGATTTCCGGGAAGGGAGGCATCCCAGAGACACTCCAGAGTCGGAATGGAGGGTAGAGGCAGACACACCCCTGTGGGAGGCTCAGGGGATCTGCCCCCTCCCTCCATGACCCTGCTGCTGGCTACTCACCTGGCTCTGTCCTTGCCCCTCCTGTGACCAGAGGGGAAACTGAGGCCCAGAGAGGGGTTCCGCTCTTGCAGAGTGGGAGGGCGGCATTCAGGTTCAGACCTTTGCCCCCTCCCAAGTTCGCCTCCTTCTCCTCAACCCACAGGCTTAGGGACCCCCAATGGCTACAGATCAGGTAAAGCTGGCTGAGAGGGTGGGCAGGGTGGGAGCAGCTGTGTCCTCTGAACGAGGGTGAGGCACCCCAGCCCTTGGCCCCTCCTGGCCCCCAGGCTCAACTTCTTGTTTCCTCCACTCAGGCTACGGCCCCCCCAGTGGCCTGGGAGCAGGTGAGAGATGGGCAAATGGGATTTGGGGGTTGGGAGAAGCAGCTGCCTCAGAATATGTGGGGACAGTGCTGACCCTCTCCCCGCCCCCCCCCCCCCCCACATACACATCCCCCACCCACCCCCACCCCCAGGTAGAGAAGCAAACCAGCGATCCCTTGTGGCAGGTGTAGGTCTCTCCTTTTCCTGCTGCACACATTCCCCTCCCCCCTCGGAACCCACCAAGACGGCTCTGGTGTCATCTCACCCGTGGACCTGCCCTGGGCACCCCCAGTCTTTCCTCTCCCTGCTTCTTCCCTGTGCTGCCCCTGCTGAGCCCCACTCCGGGGCGAGCAAGCATGGCTCACTGCATGTCCTCTGGGCCTGCGGGAGCGGAAAGAGGGGAGTGGGCTCCAAGGCCCCCTTCCTGTGCACCAGCGGTCCTGTCCACCCTCTTTGGGATGGACCGACCGGAGCTGAGTTCCCATAGGCCTGCTCAGAATGACCGGCAGGGGGGAGCAGGGGTCCTGGGCGACCCTGAGAAGGGGATCCGGGGTCCCTCACCTGTGCCCTGGGTCTCCCCTGGCTTCAGTGGGGATGTTCAACCTCAGAAGCCAGGTGGGCCCTGCCCAGCCCCAGCTCTGTCTCCCCGCCTTTCTCTCACACTCCTGTCTCCATTTGTCCCTCCAGGATTTGGGAACGGGAATGGCCTGGGAGCCCAGCCAGGTGAGACTGGTGGGCTCTGGGGGTTGGTTTTCTCTGTCTCCCTCCTAGACCTTGGAGGGGAGGGTCAGGTTTTTTTAAGGATTGAGGGGGCAGATCGGGAGCCTTGTGACTTGCTGTTTCTGGCTGGGTCTAAGGGCCTCATACCCCTACGCCGGGTAGACCCCAAACCTCCCCAGTTCATCCCTCCCTCTCCCGATGGGCCCCCCAGCTCAGAATGGCTACAGAACAGGTAGAGGTGGGCCCAGGGTGATGGGGAGCTGGGGCCAGGATTCTAGAGGTGCTCCTGAAATGGGATCCGAGACCCTCACTTGATTCCCATCTCCCTCCCAGGCATTGGAGGGGGTGTGAAACCCCAGAAGCCAGGTGAGCCCCCCACCCTGTCTCCCCATCTCTGCCCCCTATTATTCCCTTATTCCTCCCTGACCCCCTCCTGCCCTTTCTCCCCAGGGTTTGGGAACGGAAATGGGCTAGCAGCAGGGGCCTTCCCAGGTGCGGTCGCCCAGCCAGGTGTGGTCACCCAGCCAGGTGCGGTGGCCCAGCCAGGTGCGGTGGGAGAAGAGGGATGGGTCTGACATGGGGCCGATGAGGCTGGGTCAGCATCAGGAGTGTCTTCTCCCCGGCTCCCCCAGGGCAGAACTGGTGACTTACTGGAGGTGGAAGGGGACCATAAGAGTTCCTCATGTCTGGCTGGGGGAGGGGAGAAGGGCACCCTTGCTTCACCCCCACCTCAGCTGGGACCCCAAAAGCCCCCTGCCTCACCTCACAGCTCAGCACAGCTATGGAACCCCAGGAGGAGGCTGGGTCGCTGGGGTCCCCTCACCTGCCACATCTTTCTCCCCAGGTTTTGGAGGTGGTGTGAAACCCCAGAAGCCAGGTGAGACACCCCCCGTCCATGCCCACCCTTCTGTCCACCTTGTTCTCTGTCTGGCTCCCTTTGGAGCCCAGTCCCCTCCTTATGCCGTCTGGCTCTGCCTCCCCAGCATATGGAAATGGACTGGTTGCTGGTGCCTTCCCGGGGCTTGGAGCCCAGCCAGGTGAGGACACCCGGAGACGGGGCCCCGGGAGGAAAGGAGGTGCGGGTAGAACTGGAACCAGGGAACCAGAAGGGGAGAAAGTTGTGGGGAGCGGCTCAGCCTCGGTCTCTCCCCAGGCCTGGTAGGGGGATGCAACCTCAGCAACCAGGGGAGGGGAGAGTAGCCCTCTCTGCATGTCCCCAGCTCGGGCACCGTGTCTCCCTCTCAGGAGCTGTTCCCCTCATTGGGCTGCTGCTGCCACTCCTGTGGCAAGAGCCATGGTCTCGGGGAGGCCTTCCCAAATCCCAGGCCCTTCTCAGGGCATGCTTCCTGCAAAGAACAGTTGAGGGACACAGAGGTCCTGGGTGAGGGCAGCATAGGAGGCGGTGAGCCCACCCTCAGCAGCCACACTGGCCCAGCTCCAGCCCTGCCTTCCCTCTCTCCACAGGCCCTGCGGCTCAGGGACCAGGTAGGGGTGGGGGCCAGGAGGATATGGGGGGGGGGGGGGAAGGTTCAAGGGAGCTCCAGGCTTCTTCACCTGGTCCCTGACCCTTTCTCAGGAGTTGGAGGGGGCGTGAAACCACAAAAGCCAGGTGAGCCGCACCCTGTCCCTATGTCCCAATCTCCTTTCGCCGGGTCTCCCGGCCTCCCCTTACTCCCTCTCTCTTTCTCCCTAGGATTTGGCAACGGGAATGGGATGGGAGTTGGAGCCCAGCCAGGTGAGGGCGCCTGGTCCAAGCTGGGGCACGTCAGGGACTAGAGGGGGCAGAAAATTGATTGCTGGCGGGAGATTGCTGGGGTGATGTCTCCATGTGGCTCCGAATAGATCTTGCAGCTCAGAATGGCTTTGGACGAGGGGTGACGAGGGGGTGGGGTTGAAGCTGGGAGCCTGGCTGGGCTTCTGGGTCCCTCATCGGCTAGTCTCTTCTCCAGGTTTGGTGGGGGTAGAAAAGCACACGAGCCAAGTGAGCCCCACTGCTTGTCTCCCTGTCAGTCGTCCACATCCTTCTTACTCCCTCTTGCTCTGTCTCTCCAGGATTCGGGAACGGAAATGGGCCGGGAGGCGGCGCCTTCCCAGGAGCAGGAGTGCAACCAGGTGAGGGCCCGGAGCTCCGGGAGAGCGGGGGTCTCTGAGGTGGCCAGGTGTAGTTATGATTCGGGGGCCTGACCCTAGTTCGGAGGGACGACGAGGGGCCGGGCAGCGCCCCCCAAGTCTTCCCCATGCCCTGGGGGATGTGGGGGAGTAAAGCCACAGAAGCCACATGAGACCCCCAGGCCACCGCCTTCCCCAGCCGGTGTGGCAGACCGCCGGGGGTGAGCAGGTGGGGGACAGGCCCCTCCGGAGCCTGGGCCGCTCTGGGGGAGGACAGGAAAGGAGCATGAAGGCAACAGACAGGCCAAGGCGCCCGCCGGGTTTGGCAGGGAGAAGACCGCTGGCTGGGGCCCGCTGAAACACCTGTGGGTGCTTGAGCTGGGGCCTCCAAGAGGGGACCAGACAGGGAACAGGCTGTGGAAACAGCTCAGCGGCTGAGGCGGCAGGAGCTGGCACTGAGCCTGCGGTTGGTGACAGGAAGCAGTGTCCGAGTCTGCCTTCCTGGCTGGTTGACGCACATGGTGGCAGTGATAACCCAACCAGCTGGCACCCAGGCAGCGGGGGGTGGCGTTCAGGCTCCCCAGGGGGCTGGGCCCCAAGGGCAGGTCAGGGACTCAACGGGGTGGGTATGGTGGTGAATTCAGAGCCACAGGGGCCAGGCTTCAGGGGCAGCCTCAGAAGAGAGGCTATACCCAGAGCCCTCTTGTTTTCCACCAGGCCCTGCAACTCAAAACGGCTATGGACCAGGTAGGGGCGTCCCAGGGCTCTGGGGACACCCAGAGACGGGGACTGGACCCTCACCTGCTCCCTGTCTCCACCAGGCTTTGGAGGGGGTGTGGAGCCCCAGAAGCCGGGTGAGCCTCGCCCCTGCCTGTCTCTCGCCACCTCCCCCAAACCTAAGCTCTCCTCCCCCATTCACACAGCCCCTATCTGCCCCCCAGGATTCGGGAACGGCAACGGGCTGGCAGCCCAGCCAGGTGAGACTGGTGGGGTCTGGGTGCCCGCGTCTAGGCGTCCTCTCCCCTCCAGGCCTTGCGGAGACCGGACTGGTAAATAATTGAGGGAGGGCTGAGAGAAGACCTCCAGGATTCTAGCTTTCTGGCTTGGCTCTGAAGGGGGCACCTTCACCTGTACCTCAGCTGGCCCCAAATCCCCCCAACTCACCCTTCCTCTCCCACAGGCCCAGCGACCCAGAACGGATATGGAGCAGGTAGGAGCGGGGTGGGGAGGACCGCGGGGAGGCCTTGAGATGGGGGCTCCCTCGTCCCTCACCTGCTCCTGTGTCTTCTCCAGGCTTTGGTGGGGGCAGGAAGCCTCAGAAGCCAGGTGATTCCTGCCCTGGTCTTATCTGTATCCATGAACCCCCTGAAGCCAGAACACTCCCTACTCCCTAAGGATCCTCTCTAGGATCTGGGAATGGCTGGGAGGCAGGGCTTCCCAGGGGCCAGGGGCCAGGGGCCGGGCTTTATGGGGGGGGGGGGGGGGGGCTGGGTTCCAAGTGCTGGGGAGATGGAGAGGTGAACTGTGGCCTGGGAGGGGCATGAAACCTCAGAGGCCCCTGTGAGGGGAGAGGTGGCCTCCCAGCCCTAGCCAGCTCTGTCCTGCCTCCTCCTGAGCCCCTCCAAACACTGTCCCTCATCCCCATCCAGCTTTCCTTTCCCCCCACCCCCCCCCCGTCCCCCCACTTATGACAACAGGAACCCATGGAAGGTAGCCAGGTCTGGGTCCTGAGGGTTGGGAGAAAAGCAGGAGCTGGGGGTGCGTGGGGACCAAGAGGAGAGGTGTGGTGGGGTCCACATCAGCCTCTGCCTCCCCAGGCCTAAGTGAGGGGGGGGCAGTAAGATCCAGAAGCCAGGTGAGCCTCACCCCTCCCTGTCTCTCTCCACCTCCCCCAAACCCTGAGCTCCCCTGCCCCCATTCACACCCCGTGTCCTTCTGTCCCCCCAGGATTCAGGAACGGCAACGGGCTGGGAGGCCAGCCAGGTGAGACTGGTGAGGTCTGGGGGGTGCAATTCTGGGCGTCCTCTCCCACCTCCCTCCGGGCCTTGCAGGGGCAGGGCTGGTGACCATTTCAGAACAGCTGGGGGACCTCCACCTTAGCCAGCCCAACCCCCACCCTCCCCTCACCCCTCTAACTCACAAAGACTACAGAGCAGGTGAGGAGAGGAGGGCTTGGGGGGCAGCGTGTCTCTTCACCCAAGCCCCGTTCTGGGGGTCCTGCCAGACACAAAGAGTGGAGCAGACGATCGCATGGAGGTAGCAGAGGAGGAGGCCCCAGGTTTCTGGCTCGTCCCCTGTCCTCCTTCCATACCTGAGCCTCTCCCGTCCACACAGGCCCCGTGGTTCCCATCAGCTACGGACCAGGTAGGGAAGCGGGCGCTGGGGCCACCAGGGTTGTGGAGGAGAAGCCCAGAGATGGGGAGTCGGCAGCTCACCTGGTCCCATCTCTTCTTCAGGCGTCGGTGAAGGCGGGAAGCCCCAGAAGCCAGGTAAAGCCTTTCTCGGTCCCGGCCCCGTGATACTGTGACTTGTAAGAAGAAATAAGTGTTCGATCTCCAGTTCTGGCACAGAGCTCCTAAAAGCGTAGTAATTTCCTAAAGGCCGCAGGAGGTGTTCTTTTGTTATGTTAACGAGCCGCCTAGGGTTGGGGAGCTGGTTGCCAGGAGATCCCACTCGGTGATTGGGTCCCACCTTCGGTCCCATCCTTTGAGCTCTGGGGAGGAGGCCGGGCTGGGGAATGAGAGGCTCTTCCGGTGTTGGTGACTTAGTCCGCCGGGCCGCGTAACAAAGCCTCCCTGAAAACCCAAAAGGCTCGGAGGGGGCGGAAGCCCCTCGGGCGCTCCCGCAGGCCCTGGGCATTTCTTCCCTGCACTGGTCCTGACTTCTAGCCTTTCTAATAAGCCTGCACTCTGAGAAGTCAAATGTTTTTCTGAGTTCTGTGAGCGGCTCTAGCAAATTAGCCAGACCCAGAGAGCTCGATTTCTAGCCAGTGGGTCAGAGGCACAGGTGACCCCTGGACTGGGGATGGTTCCTGAAGTGGGGGGTGGGGCACTGAGCCCTTAACCTGTGGGCTCTGACGCCAGCGTCTGCTGGCATCTGGGCTGAGAGACACCATCAGACACCCAGCTGGTGTTGGGAGAGTTGCTTGGCGCCGGAGGTGGGGGGGATCCCAGAAAGAATTGGGACTGCGGTCAGGCCCCCACCCCTCTCTACCCCCAGAAACTGTCTACTCCCCCCACCGCCCCATTCCCCCTCATGACCCACACCCTGTCTCCCAGTTTACAGGAATGGGCTGGGAGCCGGAGTCTTCCCAGGTGAGGGGGCCCAGCCAGGTGAGGGAGGTAGGGGCAGGCCCTGGAGTGCTGGGGGGTGGGGTGGAGACAGGGGAGGACGGGGCACGGGGTCCCGTGGGGCCAAGAGTTGGGTCCTGGAGAAGAGAAGGAGCAGGGTGGGGTCCCCTCATCCTGCTTCTGTCTCTTCCCAGGCCTGGGAAGGGGCATGAGCCCTCTGAAGCCAGGTGAGCCCACCCCTGCCCCTCTTGGGCCTTGCCCTGAAGTCTGTGCACCCCAGCCCCTGTCCTCAAGCCTGCTTCTCTTCCCAGGATATGCCCCAGGGCCTGGGCTGCAGCTCCCGGCAGGTGAGTGCAGTGGGGGCCTCAAGAGGGGAGACAGAGCTCCTTCTTAGGAACTTGAGGTCTCAAGGCTCCTGTCTCTCCTGCAGCTCTTGGAGGGGGTGTGAAACCTCAGAAGCCAGGCAAGTGAGAGACCCCCCCCCATGTCTATCCTGCACCTCCTCCTGCCTCCTTCCAGAACCCTCCCCCACCCTACCATTACTGCCCCTCACATCCCTGCTTTTTCTCTCCAGGATATGGCAATGGGATTGGGGTGGGGGCCCAGCCAGGTGAGGCTCCTGGGGCGGGGCTGGGGGTGAAGGGATGTGCACCAGGAGGGAGGTGGGAGGGATGTTGCTGGAAGGCAGAGGGTCTGGGTGGGCCAACAGCAGGTGCCATGTTAGATGTGGGTCACCTTGCCCCCTAGCACTGCAGGAACAGGGCTTTTTCTGGCCTAGCCAGTGCCCCGCCCCATCCCCCCTCCCCCCACCCAAGCTGTGTCTGTCCTGGAAGCCACTGAGGGCTGGTGGTTTGGCCAGGCTGAGGCCAGGAGAGCAGCCTGGGGTAGGCGCCAACTTGGGCTCACTGCCCTCCCCCCCCCCCCCATCTAGGTCCCTGCAATGGGAGGGTCCCTCCACTGCTGCTCCCCAGGCCTCCCACTTCGGGGGTCCCTTCTGACAAAGGGGGCGGCTGGGGCCCCAAATCTCAGCCCCCTCCCCCAGTGCAGAATGGCAAGTTCCCAGGTCAGTGTGGAGTGGGGTCTGGGGGGCAGCAGGGGATACCTGGTCCCAGGAGGGCCTGGGTCTAGCTGGGCTGCCACAAGCCCCTGCCCGTTCTCCAGCTGAGCCTGAGGCTATCACAGAGAGCCACCTGAGGGAAAGCCTAAACTGGCCCTGAGACCCCACGGGACCCCCAGTATGGCAGCCCCGCCCCCAGCCCTTGCACCAAGGGCAGCCTGCAGCACTCCTGACCCTCCCTGCCCTAAGCTCACTCCTGTCACTTGGCTTTCTTCCTAGCACCGACTCCGGCCATCCAGTGGGGAATGAAACCTCAGAAAGCAGGTGCGAGTCTGTCACTCCTCCATCATCCTTGTGCCCCCCCCCCCCCCCATCTCCATGCCACACCAGGGTCACTCCTCCATCATCCTTGTGCCCCAGTCTGCCTCAGCTGTTCAGGCTCCTTAGGGAAAGGAAGTTCCTCCCAGAGTTTACCCTCAGTTTCTCTTGCTGCTTTCTAAGCCCATTTCTTCTGATTCCATTTCCTGTCGATAGGGAGGATCCCTTCCTCCTCTTGAGAACCCATAAGGTCCGTCCTTGACCCCCAGGGCGTTAGGGAAAGTCTGGGTACTCTCCGCTGATCTCTGTTCTCCCCACAGGATACCGGCCCCCCAACGGCTATGGAGCAGGAACAGAACTGGGTGAGAAGGCCCTTCCCTTTCCTGCCTCTCCTGTCCCCAGCTAGAGAAGAGTGGAGTCAAGAGACTTTGGCTGACCACCTGCCCCCCAATCTCTATCCCCATTTCCTCTCCCCCAGGCTTTGGTGGTGGCCTCAAGCCTCAGAAAGTCGGTGAGCGCCTGGTCCCCTGGGTGCAGGCTGCCACTTTCCTTATGGCAAGCCCTCCTTGCTCCCGTCTGTTGCCGCATCTGGCTCTTTCCCGATGTAGCCGGCACACGTTTACTGTGCACTAGGCCGTAATTATGGCCAGAACCAGGTGCCACCCTGTCTCCGGTGAGGGCAGAGTGGCAGACTGAGGCACGGTCCTGAGGTGGAAAGGGGAGCTGCCCAGAGGGAGGTCAGGAGAAGCTTCTGGAAGGTGGGACACCAGGGGTGGCACAGGGTTAGCCTACTGAGGGTGGGGAGAATGTGTGAGGCCCTCTCTGGGTTGCTTCCGAGTCAGTCTGCGTGTCTGCTGCCTCCTGTCTGTCCATGAGCTGGTCACCCTGGGCCCCTACCCCCACCACTCACCCGGTCTTTCTCCAACTTCTGTCTTGCAGGGTTTGGCTACGGGAATGGTCTGGGAGCCGGGGTCTTCCCTGAGGCCCACCTGCAGCCAGGTGCCCGGGGGCGCTGGGGTGGGGTGGGGAGCACTGGACTCAGGGGCTACTCCTGTCTCTGACCTTCTCCTTCCTCCAGAGTTCCCTGGGGCCAATGGCTTTAGGAATGGTGAGTCTGGGGGAGAGTGCAGGCGATGGGGAGAGGGGCATCCAGGGGCTGGGAGGAATCACTTGGATCTCTTGCAGGGTTCGGGGAAGAAGCGCCAGTCTACCCCAAGGCAGCAGCTCCAGGCCCTGAAGGAAATGGTAGGAAATGAGTGTTTTGGGGGTGAACCCTGGCAAGGGCCACGGGGACCACGCCAAGCGGGCGGGGGCTTCTGAGGCCCTGGATGTCCTGCTCTGGTGGGGACGGGTACCCACAGCAGCTCTCCTTCTGCAGGTCAGGCTGGGACCCTAAGGGGCTCCTCTTGGCCCTCCGTCCAGCCCTGGGTGCTTGCCCTGAGGCCTGGATATGGGGCTGGAGGTGCATATCCGGGGGTCAGGAGCCAGCCAGGTAATGGGCTATGTGGAAAAGCATTGTGGGGTTGTCCCGGTGGCTGTAGGGGGCTGCGCCCTGGGCCCAGGCCCACCCACAGCCCTGGAGAGAGGGAACAGGACAGGAACAGGGTGGGTAGGCAGGAACGGATGGGGTTGGAGGAGAGGCGAGGGGCAAGGGACCCTGAGCATGAACCTGGATGCTAGAACAAGAAGGGGAAGTGACAGACCCCAAGTGAAGGCCACTGGGGACTCAGTGCCCCCACCTTCTGTCCTCCCCCCCAGGCACATATGGACAGCTGAGGCCAGAGCTGGGCCCTGGACCCTTCGGTGAGTGGCAGTATCCCAGGGCCTGGGGTGAAGCCGGGAAGGGCAGGAGGACTTTGAAGTCCTCCGGTGACCTGGTGCCCTGGCTTGTCTGTGCCTTAGGCAGCCCTGAGGTGAAGAGAGGTGGCGGTGGCCTGCTGGGAAATGGCTATGGAGGTGAGAGGCGTCTCACGGTGGCCCTGTCCCCCACTCACCCTGCGCCACCGTTGTGGCCCCTCCAGGCTGCCCTGGGGCTGGCCCTGGGGCTGGCCCAGCCCTCGGGAGGGATGGCAGGCTCTCAGGTCACCTGTAGGTATGTGCTGAGTGACTGATCTTAGACACCAGAGGAGGGAGAGGGCTCGAGTCGCCTGGGAGGTGAGGAGGGGTCCAGACTTCACCGGGGCCCTGCCTCCTCCCAGGCCACTGTTCTCTTGGAAAATGCTGAGCGCCGAGGCCCTTCCATCACCACCCATCCTGAGTGCCTCAGAACCACAGCCCGGTGTGGGTGAGGACGACCAGACCCTGGGGCTTGGCTTCTGGCCTGGGGTCTCCTGCGGGCTGAAAGTATTAATAAAGACCACGTGCTTCCCTGTTTGCCTCTTTGTGCTGTGGTAGGGGGATCGCTGGCTGGGGTGGGGCAGCCCCGGCCGGCACCTCATTCATCCATCCCACGTCCATCCATCCATCCATCACTTTGCCCCGCTCGAGTGGGGGGGAGCCACAATCAAATTAGGGGACGTGTGCATTATTTCTGTGTGAATTTATAGTCTATTTATCAGTTATTCCACTAAAAATCTTTTTCTTTTTGATTTTTTAAAATGTTTTTATTTTTCATTTTTTGAGAGAGAGAAGGATAGAGTGTGAGCAGGGGAGGGGCAGAGAGAGAGGGAGACAGAATCCAAAGCAGGCTCCAGGCCCTGAGCCGTCAGCCCAGAGCCCGACGCGGGGCTCAAACTCACAAATGGTGAGATCATAACCTGAGCGGAAGTCGGACCCTTACCAACTGTGCCCCGCCCCCCCGTGCCCCTCGAAATCTTTTTCTTAAGCCTTTCACTTGCTTTCCAATGGTATTGTGCTAATTAACTTTACAATTTGGATGTAAAACTCCCACATTCTTGGATGAATGATGCAATAATTATATTATTATATATCTAATAATTATTAGATTATGAATTTGCCAGATCTGACTTCTCCCTGAAGATTTAGCATGCCTTCCAAACCTGATGACCTCAATTCCCTTATACACTTCAGTTACACACATAATCTCCTTGATCTACAAAATCCAACCACTAAGTTCTTTCTGAGTACTTAAAGGGCTCTTGGAAACGAAGAAATCAGACATTTACCATCTCCGATTCCCGAACGCTTTCAAACATCTTAAAAAGCCAGTTACTGACCCAGTATCAGTATTATGCTGGATTAAACAGGATTGCCTGTTTTTCTTACCCCACGAGTACAGATCTTCTTGCACAGAAATGTGGACACCCAGTAGTCTTTTGCCCGGCTCCAGCATGGAGGTGGCACAAGTGGGGACTGACCCGCTGTTCTGAGCTCCTACTCAGAGGCAGGCCCGTGCCAGAACCATCTCTCTGAGCCTCTGGCTTATGGCCTTTTGCCCTTCCAAGCCCACACCTCTGGCGACCCTCACAGTAATCCAAATAAGGCTTAAGGTTGATCAGCTTTTAGGAAATTCTGTGAACATCAGAATTGCGGCCTGATTTTTCTTAGCCAACCTCATTTGATTTGCTCTCTTTGGGAGTCCTAGATTTTTCCTTTTTCACAGAACTACTCATTTAAAAAAAAATATCCAACTAGGTGTCTCAGTGGGTTAAGCGTCCGACTTCAGGTCATAACCCCACAGCTGGTGAGTTCGAGCCCTACGTCGGGCTCCAAGCTGACAGCATAGAGACTGCCTAGGGTTCTCTCTCTCCCCTCTCCCTCTCTCTCTGCCCTTCCCCCTCTCATGCTTTCTCTCTCAAACGCTAAAATAAAATATCCAAATAGTCTCATCTTTCTCTGCCCCAAGGTATACACTAAATCACATCTTTTTACTGATGTTAGGAAAGCACAAGCTAAAGATGGAGCCACTTAGGCCAAGTCCCCAAAGGGGAGCTTAGTACCTTACCTACCTTACTAACTTTCCAACCTTCCTCCGGGAAACGTAGTCTTAACCGGTCAGGGATTTTCTAGTCCGCACTACTTGGGTAATGTCACATGGGCCTCACCATCCCCTCCCCGAAGGAATATGAGGTAATCTACCTAATTCTCCTCTGCCCCCCTCCTTCCCTTTCCCCTCTAAGAGAAGGTGACCTTGCTGTCACAATCTTCTTTAGCTGAACTTTCTTGCCTCACCCTCCTTCCTGTAAAAACCTTCCATTCTGCCCAACTCCTTGCAGCTCCCTTCTACTTGGTGGATGGGATGCTATCCAATCCATGAATCGCTTAAAGCCAGTTAGAGCTTCAAAATGACTCAGTTGATTTTTTGTTAACAGTAACAAAGGATTAGAAGCTAACATCTGGGCACAGGGCCCGCCCAGCACACTGTCCTTGAGTGATATCCTGCCTAACTCACCTAGAAATTAAAAAAAAATTTTTTTTTAATGTTTATTTTTTAGAGAGAAAGAGAGGGAGAACACAAGTGGGGGAAGGACAGAGAGAGAGGGAGACACAATCCCAAGCAGGCTCCTGGCTCTGAGCCAGCAGCACAGAGCCCGAGGCGGGGCTCAAACCCACCAACCATGAGATCACGACCTGAGCTGAAGTCGGATGCTTATCTGACTGAGCCACCCAGGCACCCCAAAATGTTTTTTTCTATATGATTTGCTTTTATTTTTTCATTTTGAGAGAGTGAGCTCGAGCAACCAAGGGACAGAAGAAGGGAGAGAGGGAAGGGGGGGGAGAGAGAGGGAGAGGGAGAGGGAGGGAGGGAGGGGGAGAGAGAGAGAGAGAGAGAGAGAGAGAGAGAGAGAGAGAGAGAGAGAGAATCTCAAGCAGGCTCCATGCTCAGTGAAGACCCATGATGCCGAGATCATGACCTGAGCCGAAATGAAGAGTCAGTCACTCAACTGAACCACCCAGGCACCTCTCACCTAGAAATGATCTAATATTTTAATAAAGGTTTCTATATTCCAGTTTTAAAGAGAGTTACCATCCCTTCGTTTCTGATTGTCACCCACCCGTCATTCATATCTTAACAATAACACAAATGCTACATGTCATCAAATTTCGGGTTTTTTTTTAAAGTTTTTAAGCATATTAAATATATTTATTTTGACAGAGAGAGAGAATCCCAAGCAGGCTGCTTTGTTCAGCACAAAGTTCCACTCAGAACTCCCGTCTCATCACTGGGGGATATCATGACCTGACCCAAAATCAAGAGTGAGCCGCTTAAGCAACCGAGTCACTAGGCCACCCTAAATTTTGGTTTTGAATTCTCTTTTCTTTAAGATAATTGAAATCTGCATTGGTCTTGACCCACGTCCAGGCGCGCCTCGTTCCGGGACTGCTAAGTGCAACCCCGGAACAAGACGGCCGCCCTATCGCCTCGTTGGCCGCCACGGGAATGCAGCGACTCAGCCGACGCTAAGGCCAGGTGGGGGCGCCAACTGCGCGTGTGCAGCGCCTGGTCTCGGGGCTAGTAGGGGGTGGGGCCAAGGGCACCGCGGGACACCGTGATTGGTTGAGACCGTGGGAGGGCTGAAAGGAGACGCTGACAGGGAGCGCTGCCGCCTCTGATTGGCCGCCACAACAGCTCGTTCTACCTGGCGGGACGCACGCGAAGGCCGCCAGCGCACTGACCCGTGATTGGCCGGGTCGGCCCCCGCGCGGTGCGTGGCCGCCGTAGGGGAGGGAGGAGGTCGCTGCGCCGCAGCGACGGCCAAGCTGGCGGCGCGGCTCCCCCGCTCCCGCTCGAACCCGCGGCTCGTGCGTGCCCGCGCCCACTCGCGGCTGGGCCGGTCCCGCACGTCGCTGTCGCTGACCCCGCCGCCGGTGCCGTCCCTGCCGCACCCGCCGCTGCCGGGCCTGCCGCCCGGCCTGAGCCCCACGCCGCCGCCGCCGCCGCCCTCGGCGCTCGCCCTGGCGGAGCTGCCGCCTCTGCCCGCGCTTCCGCTGCGGCCCGAGCCGCTGGCACCCTGGGGCCCCGGCGCCCACCTGGCGCTGCCGGAGCTGCCTCCCGAGGCCTGCGTGCCCGCGCCGCCCGCCGCCGCGCTCGCGCTGCAGGACCTGCCGCGCCTACCGGCGCCCGCGCCGCCGCCCGCGCACCTGCCGCTGCCGCCGCTGCCCGAGGCCGCCGTCGCCGCCACGCCCGGGCCTGTAGGCGCGCGCGGCCGCCCGCCCCTGGTCGCCGAGCCGCCCCCGCAACCGCTGCCGCCGCTGCCCGCGAGGCCTTCGCCCTCCAACCTGCTGGCGCCGCCCGCGCCCCGCGCCCCCTGGCTGCTGCCCGCCTTCCCTCCGCCGCTGCCGCCGCCGCCGCGGACGCCGCCGCCGTACCTCTTCCTGTCGCCTCCCTGCTGATGGCCTGGCCCTTGCGAGGCCGTGGACCCCGAGGGGCTGCGGGCGGGTGAGTAGGCCGTCCTGCCTGGACACCGGGGCTGGGCGCCCTCACCGCCTTCGCATCTGGCAGATTGAGAAAGCGCCGGTGAGAGCCTAGACTGGGGAAGCGCCAGGCAGTGTCAGAGGAGAGGCCCAGCTTTGGGGTGGAAGGGGCAAGTCTAAAAATAAATTCGTTTTAAGAATAGGGTCTTTATTCCGTTTTGCCCTACTGCCCTACAGCCAGCCTCTTGCCTGGTTACTTGAGAATGTAACTCATCCCTTGTGCAGATAAGTTGGCTGCTTATCCGGGGCGGTGGGGACAGGGGGCACGCGGCGCTTGGCTTGAGGAAATGAAAACAAGACTTCAAAATGTTCTGACTGGGTATGCGAGGTGTTTCATTTTCCCTTATAAAGTGAAGGGTTTGGATGTCGTCACTAAGGTCCTGTTCCTTTGCATGTGTATGGCTTCTGGGAAACTTGCTGCCTTGCAAGCCTTGAGTCCAACTTTCTTTTCTTGTTTTTAATGTTTATTTATGTTTGAGAGACAGAGCATGAGCAGGGGAGGAGCGGAAAGAGGGGGAAACAAAGAAGCCGAAGCAGGCTCCAGGCTCTGAGCTGTCAGCACAGAGCCCGACGCGGGGCTCAAGCTCACCAAACACGGGATGGTGACCTGAGCTGAAGTCTGACGCTTAACCCACTGAGCCCCCCAGGCGCCCTTTGAGTCAGACTTTGGACTGAAAGAGATCCAAGGATTGTGCAGGTCTGGATGCACCAGAATAGCAGCGGTGCTGATGGACAACTGATACTGGGCCCTGGAGCAGCAGCCTCACATGCAAGGCCTAGGTCATCCCCAGGGATGGGAAGGCTCCCAAGGTGAGTCATGAAAGGAAGCCCCTATTCTGTCCCCGTTTTACTTACCCTCCCCTCCACCCCCACCCTGCCAGGTTCTCCCCAGCCTGTACAACTCAGAATAAAGTTCCCTTTGTTACTCAGGTGGCTTGGGCTCAGGTAACAGGCAGATGTCCTATCTCATTGGGCTCTTCTACAGCAACTCGAGCGTGGTATCAGGAAGCCAACTTGACCTTGGGCGACCTCTGAGAGCCTGGAACCCACTAGCAAAAAAGGCAGTATATGAATTGCTTGTGACTGCTTCAGCAAGCCACCACAAATTGGATGGCTTAAAATAAAATGAATTTACCAGAAACCCCAAATCAGGGTATTGCAGGGCTGTGCTCCTTCCTCCCAAGGCTCTAGGGGAGGATCCTTCCTTGCCTCTCCAAGCTCCTGGCGGACCCTGGCGTTCCTTAGCTTGTGGCCACATCCCTCCAGCCTCAGCCTCCGTCTTCACATGGCCTTACCCTGTGTCTGTGTCTCACATCTTCCTCTTTTTCCTCTTTTGACACCTGTCATTGGATGTAGGCCCCATCCTGAATACAGAATGGTCTCATCTTGAAGTTTTTAATTTATTTTAATTTAATTACAGCTGCAAAGGCCTTTTCTTTTCTTTCCTTTCCTTTTGTCTTTTTCTTTTTTTCTTTTCTCGTTTATTTATTTAGAGAGAGAGAGAATCCCAAGCAGGCTCCGTGCAGTCAGCACAGAGCATGACACGGGGCTCAGTCTCAGGACTGTGAGATCAGATCACGACCAGAACCAAAATCAAGAGTTGGACACTTAACTGACTAAGCCACCCGGTCCCTTTTTCCAGTTAAGGCCAAATTCAGAGGTTCCAGGGCTTAAGACCTGGACATGGTGTGGGGGCCACCATGCACTCTATACCAGTAGTGTCCTGTCGCTGGGGGCTCTGGCCACCTTCAGAGCCGTCTTCCCAGCTTCCCTTATCAGTCTATTTAAAACCCTATTTCTTGCTTGAACCTTGCTGTCCCTTGGAGTCCTTGGGCAGGAGCCAAAGTCACTGGTACCTTCATGATGACTCCCCTGCCCTTGTCTTGAATTCTGGCCGTGTTCCCATTCCTGCTGGTTTGCTCTCTTCACCCTCTTCACATCCTGGAGCTCTCTTCTCCTCTCCACTGAGAATCAGACCAAATGGGAGGGACAAGACTGAATGTCCACTCTTTGTAAGAACACAGCAGTGAGATGAGGGGCAACCCCCTCACCTCTAAACTCCAGACGGATAAAGACTGCTATTTGAAGGCTGACGGTTACGACAGAAATAAAGTTAATTGCTACCCAATCCATGGCGTCTGACCAGGTTTACGAGGGAAACCGCCATGATGCTGTGAACAAAATACTCTAGTCCCAAGTCGGTACCTACAGTGGTCCCCAAGGTGTGTGGGGTGCTCGCTGCCTGGGCAAATTCTTGTAGTGACCCTGGGGGCGGGCAAGGCAGGCGTCTCCCTTCGTTTTACAGCCGGGAGGCCCCCCGGAGATCGCTGCAGTTGTGACTTGCCCATCGAGGTCTGCCCTGGCTCCGTTAAGCTGCCCACAGCAGGTGGTGAACAACTGGTGCCTTCTGTGGCGGGGACAGACACGGTGAAGGTGCCGCCCAGGGTGGACGGTGGCTCCCGGTGTAACCAGATCCAGGTGCGGTTCTCTGCGGAGACTTCCCGGCGCAGGGTGCCTGCAGGAGCGGGGAGAGGGAGGGGAGGCAGGGGAGGACCTCGGCAGGGTGTGGGTGGGGTGGTGCATGCGGGTTGCTGTGCTGCGACTGGGAGGCCTGGCTCAGCGCCCCCCCATCCCCACACTGTGCTCTGGGACAGGGTCTGGACGCCTTCAGGCTTGTCCTGTTTCTCACGAGTACATGTGGCCAAGTTCTCATTGCCCCCCCATTCCCCCACCTTGTTTCTGGGTCTGTAAAATGGGGCTAGTAACCCAGCAAGAACGGATATGCGACCTCGGGCTTCATCTGCCCGTTTTTGGTTCAGCGGCCAGCGGATCTGGCCTTTCTCCTAACAAAGTCTGGGGCCTTGGGCACCTCCAAAGCAGAGGCTGATGCTGCCCTTGGGCCGTACAGCCCCCGTGCCCACCCCCATGCTCTCCTTGGCCCCATGATGGCCCTCTGACCTTTCGTTCCCGTCTTTGTCTTTGGGCCACACTTTCCTCCAAAAGCCTGGTGGAGGTGAGGATTGAAGGTAGCCCGCCCCCGCCCTTCCCCCCTCTAAGCCGGCCTGTCTTCCGCCCACCTGAGCGCCCCCCCCCCCCCCCCACTGCCCTCCGGAGAACACAGATAGGGTCCAGTTCTACCACCCACCGAAGCAGCAACTGGGGCAGGCCACACCCCCCCGTGCCTCAGTTTCCCTCCACAGTAGTATATTGGGGCAGTTTTCCCTCCCCCACCTCTTTCCCCGGCGGAGGCAGTGGGGGTGGAGATTCCAGGGGATGTGATGAAGTGCCTTTGAGATGGTAACCGCGCCGAGGGAGTCCCCACCTCTCCATATCAATGACATTCCGGCCCCAGCTACAGTCCCCGCTGGGCCCCAACTTTAACCCTTTGGTTCTCGGATCCAACCAAGTCCGGGTGGACCTGGGGACCCAAGACCCGGCCTGAGTGAGAGCTGAGGGTGGAAAGCGCCTTCCGGGGTCTCCCCGGCATCGTCCTTGCTGCCCACCCCTCCTGCGGGCGGTTCCCCTGACCACCTCCGGCGTCCTCTCGGCCCCTCCCTGCACTCGGACAGATCGTCCCACTTTTAACCTCCCCGAAGGCCTTGGGGGGAGGTGCGTTGTCTTCTCAAAGGGGGGAAAGAGTAGACTTAGGTGGGAGGAAGCTGAAGCTTCCCTGGGCCCCCCACCACGGGTCTGGTTCCGATTGGTCTGGGGGTGTCTTCAGCCTCTGAGCACTCACCTCCCGTGTGTGTGGGTCTTTGTGCTTGAGTGTTGATGTGTCAAGCCCAAGAGGAATTGGGATCTAAAACAATTAGGGTCCTCAGTGCCACCTCTGGGCACGATGTGTGTGCAGCGCTCCCCCCCCGCCCCCGCACTGGCCCTGTGACAACATCAGGGGTTTAAAGCTGCCTGTGAAACTGGGGGGTCCTTGCGGCCGGGCCCAACTGCAGGCTCTCGGGCAAACCGGGCTGGGTGGGTCCCACTGTGCCGAGGCTGTCTCTGCGCCCAGGGACGGGAAAGACCCCCGGCCAGGCTGCCCAGGACGCAGGCGCTGTGGGAGGGTTGCCAGGCCCCTCCGATACCTGGGCTTGCTGCTGCCTCCTGACACCTGCAGGAACCTGTGTGGCTGGATTCCTTGGGCCCTGAATGCCTGCCTCTATTTGTCCTTCTCAGCCACCCCTCCCCTCCCCTTCTTACCAGTCACCCCTCCCCGCCCACCCTGTAAAATCTAGAGCCCCAGGGCTGGATTAGCTGGACAAACCTCACGATTCCCCAGGCCCATCACAGCCTGCAGGGGGCTCTGACCACTTGCCCCCCCCCCCCCCCCCACTGCCCACCATGTCCACCCGGCCACCAAGTCGGCCCCTCACAAGGGAGGAGCACCCCTCCCCCCCCCCCCCCCCCCAGCCAGCTGAAAAGCTGAACCTGTGGGGAGGCAAGGGTGTGGAGGAAACTCTACCCACCAGCGTCTACCTTTCAGACCCACTCATCGGCCCACTTATCGGCGCTGGTCTCAGTCTCCATTTTATTAATGTTTATTTATTTTTGACAGAGAGACAGAGCACGAGTGGGGGAGGGGCAGAGAGAGGGGGAGACAGAATCCGAAGCAGGCTCCAGGCTCTGAGCTGTCAGCACAGAGCCCGACTCTGGGCTTGAACCCACAAACCTCAAGATCACGACCTGAGCCGAAGTCAGATGCTTAAGTGACTGAGCCACCCAGGTGCCCCTTTCAGTCTCTGTTTTAGAGGGAGGGGCTCTCAAGCTTTTTTTCGTCACTGAGCCTTTTGCAGATCTGATGAAAGTATAAACTTCTAAAAAATGCTAAAACCCATCCCCAGAAGCAGTGCACCCGCTCGAAGTTAAAATCCTTTGTAAACGAAGTCCCACTGAACAGGTGAAGAGGCACCCAGTGCGTGCCACCCCCAGGTGTATGTGGGGGCCTCGCAGGCCTGCCCCCCCCCCCCCCGTTGGCCCTGCTAGATCCGGCCTGGTCCCAGCACCCCCCCCCCCCGGCCTCCGCGGGGAGTCAACGGGTGCCTCCCCGTGGGGCAGACGGGCCAAGGCCCTCAGGAGGAGGTGTGGAGGTGAGAGGCCATCCCAGGTGAGGGCCCAGCTCTGCCTTGGAGAGTCCTCCCAGCCCCCCAGGAAACGGTATGAAGGAAGGCTCCCCACCCCTGTTCCTCTTCCCTCAGTTCCTAGCAGCCAGGAAGAGGCTTGAGGGAGTTCATGACCACCCCCCCAAAATGAGGGGCTCATGTTTGTGGGTCCCACGAGGTTTCTCACAGGGGTCTTTGTCCTAAGGAGGTTAAGGACCTTGGCCTTCCATAATCTATCCCTAGTTGGGGGCAGGATTTGAGCTGTAGTCTGACTCCCAGGCTGCCCCCCACGAGAGGAGTCACAGGCACCGAGGAGGTCTTCAGGACGGGTCGTTGTTCCTGGAGACGGTGAGCAGGCTCACCCCTCGCCCTCCTCCGTGGTGTCTCTGACAGAGTGATCACTTGCTCCTCACAGGAAAGAGTGGGGTCCTGGGGCTTCACCCCCATCCTGGGCTCCTGTCTCCACTACTCATCCCCCTTCACCCCACAGACCCCTGCATGCCCCTCCCCAACTTCCACAACAGCGCCTTCATCCTTTGCCACTAGAGACCTTCAGCAGCTCGGCTGAGCCCTCAGTTTCAGTGTGGGGGGTGGGAAGAGCACACCTGAGCTGAGGTTGAAGTGGGGGGGGGGGTTTCTAGGCCGTTGCCTGGGCAATGCCACCTGAGCTGGGCACCGGCACCTGTTGCCGGGGGAACAGTGCGGGCGGGGCCCCTCCCTTGGGAGCAGCCAGGGCCACTGGGCTGAGACTGGAGACGGATCGGATTCATGAGAGTCCCCGGCGGGCAGGGGGACAGGGGCGGGGGTGTGCGATACTGGGGGATCTGGGCGTGTTTGCAACGTAGAGTGAAACGGGGTCGCAGGGAGCAAAGACGACAAGAAGGGGTGGCTGGGGGAGGAGTAGGAGGCGGTTCAGGAAGGCCGCCGAGCCTCCGCTTCTCAGTGCAGAGCCTGTTACTTTTATGACCCCGCCCCCCCAATCCTTACTCCCCAGCTGGTCCTCAGTC
Source organism: Panthera onca (assembly GCF_046562875.1). Taxonomy (NCBI): domain Eukaryota; kingdom Metazoa; phylum Chordata; class Mammalia; order Carnivora; family Felidae; genus Panthera; species Panthera onca. Next base: position 39,405,369 of record NC_138354.1, on the reverse strand, counting down.
TCCCCTTTCCTTTGTCCCTGTGTTCCCACCGGCCCGGATGTTCTTTCCTCCCCCGCTCCCGGTCTCCGTCCCGCCTCCCAGGCTCCCCACCCCACCCCCGCCGCCTTCTCCCTGTAGCTCAGGCTTCACCGCTCTCAGCTTTGCTGCCCCTCCCCTGCCTCGGCCTCAAAACCCCGCCTGCGTCTGGGAGCCGGCCCGAGTCCCCAGGTGACACCCACAGCGGGTGTGCTGCTCGGCGTGAACCTGTGCCTGCCGGAGGGACAAGGCTCTCTGCAGCCCGAAGGTGGGTCTGGAGGGTCTGTGCAAGCTGGGTCAGACGGGCGGCAGCTGGGACGCCAGGACGTGAGTGCCTGCAGGGTGGCAGGAGCAGCGTCCACCGGGCATCTGATGGGCAACGGGCCCCTCGAAGGGACACCGCTACTCCGCTGAGCGGGACTGTGAGACTGTGAGATCGACTTGTGCGTGTGGGGGTCAGAGAGGTGCTTTGCAAGAGGCCCACAGATGTGAGGACGGTCCTGGCCGAGGACACAGACTTCCCCACGTTCTGGGCACCGAGACCCCCACCCGGCGGCCCCTGACGTACCCCTGTGAGTCAAGCGGGCCGTCTAGGGTTAAGAAGACCTGAGGGGACAGATGGCGTCAGCCGGCCTTGAACTCCTGGGCATGACCCTGTCCGTGCTGGGCTGGCTGGGCACCCTGGTGTCCTGTGCCCTGCCCCTGTGGAAGGTGACCGCCTTCATCGGCAACAGCATCGTGGTGGCCCAGGTGGTGTGGGAGGGGCTGTGGATGTCCTGCGTGGTGCAGAGCACGGGCCAGATGCAGTGCAAGGTGTATGACTCCCTGCTGGCGCTGCCCCAGGACCTGCAGGCCGCTCGCGCCCTCTGCGTCATCGCCCTCCTGTTGGCTCTGCTCGGGCTGCTGGTGGCCATCACGGGGGCCCAGTGCACCACCTGCGTGGAGGACGAAGGTGCCAAGGCCCGCATCGTGCTCACCGCAGGGGTCCTCCTCCTCCTCTCGGGCATCCTGGTGCTCATCCCGGTCTGCTGGACCGCGCACGCCATCATCCAGGACTTCTACAACCCCCTGGTGGCCGAGGCCCTCAAGCGGGAGCTGGGGGCCTCCCTCTACGTGGGCTGGGCCGCCGCCGCTCTGCTCATGCTGGGCGGGGGGCTCCTCTGCTGCACGTGCCCCCCACCCCAGATCGACCGGCCCCGAGGACCCAGGCTGGGCTACTCCATCCCCTCCCGCTCAGGTGCGTCCGGGCTGGACAAGAGGGACTACGTATGAGGCGGAGAGCGTCCCCGGAAGCCCGCTGCTCAGAGCCCTGACCTGGTGCCGGATGCCCTGTGGCAACCCTTGCCCTCCCCCCGCGACGTCAACCCCTTCCCCCCCCCACCCCCCCGCCGCGACGTCAACCCCTTCCCTTGGCGAAACCCGCTTTCCAGAAGCTCCAGTCAGGTCTGGCTCCGGAGGTGTGGCCAGCTGGCCCGGAAGAGTCCAGACCCTTCTGCGGGGGCCGGGGGGTGGGGGGCCCACACATTCTTGTTTCCTCCACCCAGGCAGAGCGACGCTGGCCTGCCCCCACCTCCCACCACAATCTGCCTTCTTCTGGTCCAGGACTCCGGCTAGCACTCCTCTTCCTGAGGCCACCCCTGCCCCTAGGAGCCTGCCCCTCACCTGAAGGGCAGCAGCTCCTTGGTTCCAAAATGAGGAGGGGATCCCTGCCCTGGAGCGGGTCCCCGCCAGCTGGCCACCACCGGTACCCAGAAGTTCAGGCCCGGAGGCCCAGCCCCTCACCCCACCCTCTACTCCCCCCTGCCAGTAGGGAATAAACAGCATTTGTACCTTGGATTCTTCTGATCTGTGGTCAGGCGGGGAAGACCGGGTGGCCTTTCCTGGGACTGTCAGTCCAAGGCCCGCCCCAGGACGTGTCCCGTGGGCACCTTCACTCACCACTCGAGGTGTGAGGGTGAGAAAGATGAGCCACTTGCACCCACCTTCTCCCCCTGCCGGGCTGGCTCTCAACAGCCCCCCAGCAACACCCAAGGCAAGCGACAAAATAAGACGAGCTTTATTTAACAAAAACTGTGGGGGGCGGGGGGGGGGGGGCGTGACAGAAGTGTGCAGGGGCTGAAGGTGAGCCAGAGGGGGGCGGGGGAGGTGGTCTAGGGCACAGCTGGGGCAGGACTCAGGGTAGAGGAGCCAGAGGTCAGAGGTCGGAACACTTGGAGGTGGGTGGTTCTTTGGTAACTTAAACCGCCCGCTCTTCTAAGGGCGGGCCACCTGAGGCTCAGGAGCCCCTGGGGGTTCAGAGAACCCACCACTAAGGAGGGACTCTTGGGGACAGGCTGCAAGCATCTGAACAGCAGGCAGCCTTCACGCTGGCCAGCGGCTGCGGGTTGGCCTCCGAGATGGGGATGTCCGGGGTGGAGAAAGATCCAGAAACTGTGAAGCATCACCTCCTTGGCTCCATCATCCAAAGGTGAGACGCACCAGCAGCAGAGCCCAAGAGAGATGCTGAGTTTCTTGGGTTACCAACTGAATTTTAAAAATGCCACTCCCCCCGCTCCTCCAGCCCCTCCCCCCCAAAAAAGATAAAAAACCACCCAAAGCTGCCTGGATCACCATCTCCACGTCTCCGGCTCAGGAAGTTAGACTCCGCTGTCAAGGGAGTCCCCGCTCCCCTACCGGAATTAGACATAATTCTTAGCGGGGTATTCGGAGGGACCCTGAGAGGTGCCATGTGCGGCAGAGGCGGAGTATCGGGCCATGTAATGGTTTGAGCCCCGGGCCCCCCCCGAGGGGCATGTGCAGCACAGCAGCCCCCCCCCCAGCAATAAAAGACCGGAGGCTGCCCAGCCCAGGTAGAGGGAGGCCCCCAGCTCCCGCTTTTGGGCCTCGGCCACCAAAGGGTTGTAGAAGTCCCGGATGATGGTGTGGGCGGTCCAGCAGACAGGGATGAGGGTCAGGACACCCGAGATGACAAAGATGATCCCAGAGACAAGCACCAGACGGGCCTTGGAGTCCTTGTCCTCCACGCAGGTGGTACACTTGGCTCCCGCGAGGTAGACCAGCAGCCCGAGCAGAGCCAACAGGAGGGCGACGACGCAGAGGGCGCGGGCGGCCTGCAGGTCCTGGGGCAGCGCCAGCAGGGAGTCATACACCTTGCACTGCATCTGGCCCGTGCTCTGCACCACGCAGGACATCCACAGCCCCTCCCACACCACCTGGGCCACCACGATGCTGTTGCCGATGAAGGCGGTCACCTTCCACAGGGGCAGGGCACAGGACACCAGGGCGTTCACCCAGCCGAGCAGCGTCAGGATGATCCCCAGGATTTGCAGGCCAGCGGAAGCCATGGCGAGGTTGAGGCTGAGAGGAGCTACGTTGGGGGACGCGAGGAGACTGCTGTTAAGACAGGCAGGTCCAGACCCTTTGTTCCCGTGCTAACTCTTCATGCCACATGCCGTGGCCTCCGGGAACACAAACGCTGGGAATCAGTACACCAGGGGCAAAGCACACTCTCTGAGCCTCATTTTCTCGTGGCCGAAACGAACACTTAATGCTTTAGCATCAGTTCCCCCCACCCCTGCCCCCCCACCTCCCGCCGGCTTTGGGATTGCCGTTGACTTACAAGAGCGAAAAAGTAAGCAACCCAGTCCTGGCTGTCTCGAGGGCAAATGAGACACAAAGCCCATACCAATGCTAGTCCATGGCCCCAGCCACTTTTCCTACATTTTATCAGATAGCAATTTCCAGGCGTTTCCTTAGGGCACACAGATGGTCGGTTGGTGCTAGCCATGAGTTGCAGGCTCAAAACCTGTCAGTTTCAACATCACGATTAGAGATCCAAGCTGCCTCCCAACCACCCAGTAGCAGTGTACAAACTCCTCACCCCAGCCCGGTTCCATCCCCCCAGGCAGGTGGTCATGTTTGTGTCTCAGGTGACCCACCTTCCCCGGCCTTGCCTGGCCCTGTTGGCCCAGTCCAGCCTCAGTCAAACCCCAGAGGGGCAGGAGCAGTGAAAACCACAAATACCACCCTCTCACCCAAAAGCGCTTCTTCCCCAGGGCTACCGGCTGCGCCCTGGGCCCGGCTCTTCCGCCCTCCCCTAGGGGTTCCGTGAGCATACGTCCAAGGTGGGGGACATTCTGTTGTGCGTTCTTGCCCCAAATGCCATCCTCTAAGGACTCAACTTCCCTAAAACGACCTGAAACCCTTGGAGTCTGCCCAGTGAACCAGCTCCTCCGCCGCAGCCCTGGCCCCCCCTCGCATCCCACTTGGTGTTGTGGCTGGCTGGGGGAGCAGTTCTGTTCAGGGTCCTGTTCTGGCTCTCCGTTACCCAAAGTTCCCGCGCACGGTTTGGAGCTGAACTGAGCACCGGCCCCAGCAGTGTGGCCAAAGGACAGACAGACCGTCCACTCCTCATCTGCATCGCCCACGCCCAGCCATACCTGGCCGCGCTCTTCCCAAACCGGCTGTCAGTCCTCCAGGCCTCTGGCCCGGCTGGCGCAGGGGCCACGCCGGCCCAGGCACCCGGCATCTCTCCCCTCCCAGACCCTACCTCTGCCCTCGACCCCTTCTCTTTCCGCACACTGCGGGCTCGGCTTGGTCCGAGGGCGCCCACTCCCGCTCTCGACCCCTAGTTCCCTCCTGAGTTCTGCCCGAGGAAGGGTCGCCAGGTCCCAGCCCGGGAGGCGCTCTGCGGGGAGGGTTTAATGGCGGCGGGAGCAGCAGGGTCGGTTCCGGTAGGTGAGGGGGAGGGGAGCCCCGCCCCAGGGAGCAGAGCAGGTGGGGGAGGGGCGCCCGGGTTTCGGTGCCTTTGTCCCGGGGGAGGGGGAGGGGCGTTTAACCCTGCCGCAGCTGCAGAGGGACCTGATCTCTGCGGCTTCGGTGCAGATCCCCGGCCAGGAGCTGTGCCCCGGTGGCCGCAGCCAGATCAGCCCAGGTTCTCTACACGCACCCCCACCCACGCCGTCTGCACCCCACTCCTCGAGGAGTCTGCCTCTTCCCCTCCAACGCGCGCACGTTCCCCCAGGTTCACCTGCGAAGAAGCCCACTGGGATTCGTAGGAACCGCCGAGTGTGCGGATGGGGGCGGAGGCGGGGGTCTTAAAGAGGCAGTGACGTCACCGGACCACCGCCCCGGGGAGGGGCAGAGACCCCATTCCGGACCTCCGCGGGCGCGCGAATCCCAGCTTCGTCAGTTGGGGTCGCTCGAGCCGGGGACCGCTGCGCCCGCATCTGGCCCGGGGTGCGGGGACCTCAGCTGGCGAACGTCGGGCCCGCAGCGGGTCGGGGCACAGGGCGTGGGGCCAAACGGAGCGTGGCTCTTGGCTCCGCTACTTACTAGCGCTGTGACCTCGGCAACTCACCTAACCTTCCCACGCTCCAGGTTCCTATTCGGCCAAAAGGAGGCAAGAAGCCCACGTTTTATTGTGTAACTATGTCCTAAGGTAGAAACTAAAGACATATTATTATCATTATTTTGTTGTTGTTATTGTTCTGTTGTTATTATACCCTGGGGACCTTAGGAAAGCCGCAGGTGTCTCTGCGGTGGGCTGTTCCGTGTCCGATTCCGCTAGCACACGTCTCCCCGACTCCAGCTTCCAGAGGGCAGGGCCAGGGCTGCGTCCCTGCGGGGGTCCCAGCCGCTCGCGCCAGGAGGCGGTGTTTGTTGAGCGAATGACTGACCTCAGCGAGCCGGGCGGGGCGGGGCGTCCAGGAGCCGACCGCGCGGGGCGGGCCCAGCCGAGGGGACCGCCCCGGAAGGCGGGGGTGGAGGCGGAGTGGCTGCTGTCCGCCCCGGCCCGCGCGCGGCGGGCACACACGGCCGCGGCCGCCGGACCCGCACCATGGTTTCCGGCCCGCTGCGTCCGCTGCCGCGGCTCCTCGCGCTGGGGCTCGGGCTGGCCCTGCTGGGCGCCGTGGCCGGGGAGCGAGTGCCAGGTACGCCGGGCGCGGGGCCCGGGCTGCGCGGGAGGCCGGGGGGAGCCTCCCGCCGGGGATCGCGGAGCCGGCACTGGGGACCCAGAGAACGGGGCCGATCTGGGCGGTACTAGGCGGACGTGGGGATCCCGGTCAGGTGGTCTCCGGACACCGGGCTTCTGGCCAGGAGAGGTTCATCCCGCTCCGAACTTCATCCTCAGGCCAGGCCTCAGTTTCCCCCCCGTTCAACTGGGGGGTGGGGGGGCGGTGAGGTGGGGTGGGGTGCTTCTGTCCTAAAAAGTCCAGACTCAGAAGTGGAGGGAGAAAGAAAGTTTGAGGGCGGGTTGTCTGGTTCGGTGGGAAGGCACGCCCCCAGCCTGTTCAATACGTGTTCTGTCTAGCCCCAGTGACCGAAGAGTCGGGGTGGGGGGGGGGGGGTGGTGGTGCCGAGGGCACGGGGGTCTGTACCCCCTATACCATGTGGGGTACCTCCTTCCATCCGGTGACTTCAGTGCCCAGCTATGTGGGGGGAGGGACCGGGGTTCGGCCCCGTGCCCAGGAGTGAGTCACCCGCCGGCTGCGGGGGGGTTGTGTGGGGGGACCTGACCCCCCCCCACAAGCGTCCCGCGCTATGCCCCCCTTTCCCCCGCGCTGCCGAGTCCCGGTCGGGTCGTGCGGTCACCTGTGAGGAATGCGAGGGGAGGGCGCCGGTGACTCACGTTATTCGAGCCGACAGACCCTGACCTCAGCCCCCAGAATAGCCGTGCCCCGCCCCAGCCTGACCCGCGGCCCCCTCCCCAGGCACCACCCCCTGCTCTCGCGGCAGCTCCTGGAGCGCGGACCTCGACAAGTGCATGGACTGCGCGTCGTGCCCGGCGCGACCGCACAGCGACTTCTGCCTGGGCTGTGAGTGGGGGGCGGGGCCCGGAGGCGAGCGGACCCCAGACTGGGAGAGAGGATTGCCCGGGCGGAGAGGGGTGCACTGCTTCAGATCTGAGGAATTAATCGGGAAGGGGGGGTGGGTGGGAGGTGGGTGGGAAAATGGTGGGTTCAGGGCAGGAGCCAAGGTGGGGTAAAGGCTTGGGGCTCGGACCTAGGGGGCGGGGCTAGTACCGAGAGGGGCGAGGTCTGACTTGGAGTTCCGCCCCCAGGCGCTGCTTCCCCTCCAGCCTCCTTCCCACTACTGTGGCCCATCTTGGGGGGCGCTCTGAGCCTAGCCCTCGTGCTGGGACTGCTTTCTGGCTTCTTGGTCTGGAGACGGTGCCGCAGGAGAGAGAAGTTTACTAGTAAGTGTGCCAGGCCCGCCCGCACACTCCCCATCACTCCTCGACGTCTCCCCTGCCCTTGACCACCCCTCTTCTTATTTTGCAGCCCCCATTGAGGAGACCGGCGGGGAGGGCTGTCCTGGCGTGGCACTGATCCAGTGACAGTGAGAGCCCCTGCCAAGCAGGAGGCCCCACCCACTCATCATTCATCCATCCATCCATCCATCCATGCATCCATTCATTCATTCATTCTGGAGCCAGCCCCTCACCCGACACACAGCCAGAGCCAGACTCTTCCAACCGCAGGGGTGTGGAGGGATGGGGCACTGGTGAATCACCTCCCCGAGGCCTGGGCCCAGGCTTCCGAGGAGGCTTCCAAGGTGTCTGACTGCCCTGGCTCTGGCTCCAGGACAGGAAAGGAGACCCATGCTGGGTCACACCAGACAGCTGACACTGAGGAACCGCAGCATTTGCACAAAGGGTCCCTCCCTCCACCCCCAGGGCCTGAGGGCCAGGCTGACCCGAGGGCCAGACACCACGAGGCCCCACCAACTTAGATGTACTGAAATTCCACCACAGGGTCTCTGCCTGGGGGGTCAGGGACCTGTTGCTAACACTAGGGGGCTGGCCCTCTAGGGGGGCTGGCCCTAAGACACTGTCCCCCCCACCCCCAAAGAGGGGGGGAGTATTTATTTTGGGGAGAGCGTTTGGAGGGGAGGGAGAATTTATTAATAAAAGAATCTATAACTTTAAATGGTTTGGAGAGTGGCACGATCCCCAGCCCGACTTCCCAGAGCTGGAGGGAGGAGTGAGTCAGCCGCGGGGGCGGGGGTGAGGCTCTGACTCACACATTCTCAATGCCTGAGCCCAGCCTGCCAGGACCTGGCCTGGCCCTGACCGTTTTCCAGGGAAGATTTTTGAGAAACCCTAAGCATCCAGCACCCCAGTCTTCCCACCTTCCTTCCCGAAGGCCCCAGGGTTCCAGACTGACGCCTTCAGTTGCTCAGCAATCTTTATTTGGTTCTCCGGAGGGGAATGCCTCCCTTCCCATGCTCCTGTTCCTCCTGCCCCTCCTGGCCCAGGGCTCCGTGGGGTTCAGTGTCCTCCTCTGTTGGGGGTAGGTCCTGTGGCCCAGAAGCCTGGTCCGGAGAATAAGCAGGACAGCTGGTGCCTTAGTGGGGATGCTGGTCTTCTCGGTTTTGGGAAGACGGAAGATAGGCAGGGATCTTCCCACCAGCACTCAGAGCTCCATTATCTCTCCAGCTTGGGTCACAGGGTAGTGGGAGGTGGGGGCGTCCCCTAGCCTCAGCAGCCGGAGTGCCTCGGGGATCAGGTTCCCAGGGTAGCGCCAGAGAAGCAGCTCAGAGCAAGGGCTCCTGGAAAAGGAAATAGCAGCATGGGGCTGAGGCTGGTCTGGAAGAGCCACCTCCCACCGGGTCCAGGTCCCCAGGAGCTCGTGGGCTGCCAGCACCTTCCAAGGAGCCAAGATGGGAAACAACAGAGGTTGGCTAGAAGCTAAAAATAGCAGGATGAGGCAGGGCCTAGAGACTGGCTCCAAAGATCGGGTGTGATCCTCCAGAAGGCCCAGACGGTGGATGGTGCCTACCTTAGTGGGGGCAGAGATGGGAAAGCCATGCGGGGGCTGCAGTAAGGGTGGTCATTGTGTAGGCTGAGTCGAGAGAAGTGGGTGGCCATGTTCTCTTCAGAAAGGAACTGTTTGCGCAGGGGCTCCCTGGGGGGAGACGGGGAGACAGGCAGGCTAGGATATTCACACGAGCAGCAGTCTGATGGGGACCTAAGGTGACAGAGGTCTTGTTGGGAGTCCCTCCCTGTCCCCAAACTCACTGCTCCTCCTCCAGGCGCCGCTTGGTGCTCATGGGCACAGCTCCTTGGAGAGGGGAGCTGGGAAGAAAAGAAAACCAGGTGCACCCCACCCTCTTCGCCCCATCCCCAGGATCTGCTCTCCTGTGCCTGCGGTGTAAGCCAGGAGCCCCCAGCCCACCTCTGTCTCAGCTGACACCTAAGTCACCCCCCTCTCCCAGGCCATCCAGCAGCCTGCTTCAGACCTCTCAGCCCAGTCTCAGCCTATGCCCAAGCCCTGACGACTCGCCCCACCGCTGGTCATCCTGCAGACCAGTCCAGAGACTCCAGCCAAAGGTCCTGAGCCCCTGGGCCTAGCCCACCCAGTGCCCCTACACACACCTCAAGTCCTGGCCTCGGGGCGTCCCCGACGCGGCCCGTGGGTCGCGCTGGGCCCGACCTGGGGGGCCTCGCTCCAGGGGCTGCTGTAGGATCATTTGGGTTCGGGGTCCTGCGGGCAGAGGGTGGGATCCGGGCGACAGGGCGGAGCCTCAGAGGGCGTGGTCCAGCACGGGGGGCGTGGCTTTAGGCGCGCGCAGCGGCGAGGTTCTACGCAGGCGCGGAGGACGAGCGACGCGCGGCTGGAAGGCGGGTCTGCTCCGCGGGGTGGGGGAGGGGAGCTGGCGTAGCGGAGCTGCGGTGGTCGCCACTTAGTGTTGGCGATCTTCGCGGCGGTCTCTGGGCTCCTGGGGCTCGGGGTAACACGCGGCGGCCGCCCTCGCGCCGGTCCGACGAACCGTGTTGAGGCTGTGCGGCTCCGCGAGGGGGAACCGCTCGCGGGCACGTCCAGACTCGTGAAGCTGCGTCGCGCGGAGAACTCTGGCATTTGTAGTTCTCGCGATGGAGCGAGCTGTGCCACACGCAGTACCTCTGGGTCAGGTGAGGCGGGCGTGATGCGCGGTGCCTTCTGGGGTTTGTAGTCCATGCCCGGCTCGGAAGGGGCAGGCAAGGAGTCGTGCTCTCAGCCCTGTTTTGCGCGGGACTCGGACTCAGACCCGCGGGCGGGAAGGTAACCGGGCAACACTTTAGGCGCCTAACATGAAAGTTCTGATGGTGGTGGGGGGGGGGGGGGCGCCTGGGTGGTGTAGTCGGTTAAACATCCCACTTCAGCTCAGGTCATGATCTCACGGTTGGTGAGTTCGAGCCCCTCTTGGGGCTCGGCGCTGATAGCTCAGAGCCTGAAGCCTGCTGCGGATTCTGTGTCTCCCTCTGTGCCCTTCCCCTGCTCTCATTCTGTCTGTCTCTCTCTTTCAAAAATAAACAAACATTAAAAAAAAAAAAAAAAGCCAGAGAGTAGGGATCAGAAGTCTGTATGTTTTTCTGTCTTGGGACAATGGAGCCACTTTGTAAGCGCTTTTAATGAGGCAGCGCTATGCGAAGTTATAGATACGGTAGCTCAGACAGTTGTGACAAAGTGTCCTTGAGCTCCATTTGACAGTTGAGGAACCTTGGAAGCCAAGCTGGGTGCTTGCTCAAGGTACTGGTAGACGTCCCACCTCAGCTGCCCACTTCGTCACCCTGTTGAAGCAACCCCTGGGACCCACTTGGTGGGTTGCCTCAAAGGAGGCCTCAGATCCCTGGGCAGTGGGGGGCCGGACAGGCGGCAGGGGCAGCAGGAAGGAGTTGGAGTCCCCGGCCCAGATGTCCCAGGCAGCCTTCATGCAGCCTCTCTCCACAGATCGAAGTGTTTCAGGCCCTGCAGCGGCTGCACATGACCATTTTCTCCCAGAGTGTCTCACCCTGCGGCAAGTTCCTGGCAGCTGGCAACAATTACGGGCAGATAGCCGTCTTCAGGTACTCACCCCTGCTTCCCCCGCCCAGTAGCTCTAGCGCTCGTTCCCCCCTGAGACTGGTGCCCCTGCTTCTGACTCTCAGGCCCCCCTTCCCCTCTCCCTTCAGTCTGTCTGCCGCTTTGAGCTCCGAGGCCAAAGAGGAAAGTAAGAAGCCCGTGGTGACATTCCAAGGTGGGTGCAGCCATTGAGTGTGGCTTAGGGAACCCCCCGGAATGGAGGAGGGAAACAGGACAGCGTCACTCAAGTTCTGCATTTCCATCTAGCCCATGACGGGCCCGTCTACTGCATGGTCTCCACGGATCGACATCTGCTCAGTGCCGGGGATGGGGAGGTGAAAGCCTGGCTCTGGGCAGAGATCCTCAAGAAGGTAAGGAGCGTGGAGCTGGGGAAAGGCTGGGTTGCCCAGGCCCGGAGAGCCTTTGACATACGGTGTTTCCCTCCATGAAGGGCTGTAAGGAGCTCTGGCGACGTCAGCCCCCGTACAGGTGAGCTAGGGCTACGTGGGCAGAAGGCACTTGGGGGTGAAGGTACTGGCTCACCAGAGCTGACCTCGCTTTCTCTCTTGCAGGACCAGCCTAGAAGTGCCTGAGATCAATGCTTTGCTTCTGGTCCCCAAGGTCTGAGCCCTTTGTGACTGGAGCTCTACCCCACGCTGTTCGTGGCCCAGACTTTAAGCCTTTTCCCTCTCCCTGTCCCGAGTCTACGTTGAACTTGCAATTCCACCCTGCCTTCTTCCGCAGGAGAATTCTCTCATTCTGGCAGGGGGAGACTGTCAGCTGCACACCATGGACCTTGAGACCGGGACCTTCACAGTGAGCGGGGCCCTGGAGCTGGGGTGGTCAGGGCTGGGTGCCAGCAGGGGCAGCCTTCCTGGATCTCCTGACGCTGGCCCTCTTCATGCAGCGGGCCCTCCGGGGCCACACAGACTATATCCACTGCCTGGCGCTGCGGGAGCGGAGCCCCGAGGTCCTGTCGGGCGGTGAAGATGGAACCGTGCGACTTTGGGGTGAGTGTCAGGTTGGAGGGCAAGGTGGCGGTGAGGGAGGTGGGGGAGGGCAGGGTGTTTCTCAGAGTCCTCCCCCACCCCCCACCCCCCACAGACCTGCGCTCAGCCCAGGAAGTCCAGACCATCGAGGTTTATAAGCACGAGGTGAGGCGCGCCCCATGCCCTGTCCTCCCCTCCGCTTCCTGGGCATCCCACGTGTCTTCATCTCCTTCTCCCTCCTCCTCCCTCCTAGGAGTGCTCCAGGCCCCACAATGGGCGTTGGATCGGCTGTTTGGCTACTGACTCAGACTGGATGGTGAGCAGGGCAAAGTCCAGAATGGGGTGACAGTTCCGGGCCCTGCCAGCAGAGGGCCTATGGCTCGCGGCGGCTGGGGACACCTCGCCTTTCTGCTCAGGTCTGCGGAGGAGGCCCAGCACTCACCCTCTGGCACCTCCGATCCTCCACACCCACCACCGTTTTCCCCATGCGGGCGCCACAGAAACACGTCACCTTCTACCAGGACCTGGTGAGGCCCTCTGTCTTGCTTCTGCCACCTGTGCCCGGTTCCCCTCTCCGGTCCTGACCCCCGACTCCCCTCTCCGCCCTCCACAGATTCTGTCCGCGGGCCAGGGCCGCTGTGTCAACCAGTGGCAGCTGAGTGGGGAACTCAAGGCCCAGGTGCCTGGCTCCTCCCCGGGGCTGCTCAGCCTCAGTCTCAACCAGCAGCCAGCAGCCCCCGAGTGCAAGGTGGGTCCTGCAGGGGGCTATGCGGGCCCTTGCGGGGGCGGGGGGGGAGGGGGGGGAGAGGCATGTGTGTGGACAGGCCAGTCACCCCCCACCTTGCTTCCAGGTCCTGACAGCCGCAGGTAACAGCTGCCGGGTGGATGTCTTCACCAATCTGGGCTACCGTGCCTTCTCTCTGTCTTTCTGATCTCTGGCAACGCCCCCTGTGTCCCAGGGATCTGGAGTGCTGTTTTTTCTTTTTTTTTTACCAAATAAAATTTCAGGCTATTCTTGCATGCATTTTCATCCCAAGAATAGAGGCCAAGTCAGTGTAATGATTTTTATATATTACTCTGTTTGATCTTGATACATAAATACCCACCCCCATCTCTGCCCTGGAACATGCCAGGCCCAGAGTGTTTAGAAAATATAGACCTGTATAGATACAAGACTCAGCCCTGCCCCACCTGCGCCGCCACCCACCTGGGGCCCCTGGCCCCCAAAGCTGGCCCCTGCTCCCAGTGTGACTTTGCCCAGCCTCCCTGAGTGGGGAGGCTACCAGCCCCGTCTGGAAGACGATCGGGGCCCTGTTGCTACATTGGCCAGAAGAGGAAAGCGAGCCAGCGGGCACGCGCTGCCCCCTGGGCCCGGCCGTCAGGTCCTTCGGAAGAGGCTGCTCAGGAAGCCGCCGGCAGGCCCAGGGCCCAGGCGCAGGGAGAAGCGCGGCGCGGCGCGGCGCGGGCCACATTCGGCGGCGCTCAGCTCTTTCTGGCGTTGCGAGCGCAGCTGCTGGCCGATCACCACCTGCATGTCGTCCTGCGGGTAGGGAGGCCGGGTGGGAGGAGCCCGTCAGCGAGCCGGCCCCGCCCCGGGCCCCGCCCCCCACGCCCCGCCCCTCACCTGCCAGGCCTCCAGCTCTTGCGTCAGCGCCACCTTCTGGCGGATAGTGCGAAACAGCTCCCGGGAGAGCGAGTCCCGCTCCAGAGAGACGCGGCTGAGCTCTAGGGACAGTTCCAGGGCCCTGCAGGCAAGAGAGGCAGTGAGCGGACCCGAGGGTACTGGGGCCTCAGCGAGCAGGGGTGGTGGGGCGCTGCTGGACCCGGACTGGGGTGGGGCCGCGAACACAGAAAACAAAGTCGGAGGGCCCCCGGTGGGTGTAGGAATAATTCTATCACGCGTGGGGGTATCGAAGGCCCAGGGTGCCCTGTAGCCCCACTGGGGCTGTGGTGGATGGTGGCAGAGGCTCACTTGTTCACGGCTTCATCTCGATCCGAGAGGGCGCCCCTAAGGGCCTCCTCGGGGTCCTCGTGTGCCCGCAACTCCTTCTGCCTTTGCAGCTCCTCCCGAAGGGATTGCAACTCGGCCCGCTGCAGCGCCATCTGGGGGCAGGGAAAGGTGAAGAGAGACAGGTAGGCCCCTGACCTCCCAGGTCCCTCTCTTCAGCAGCCAGGGGTTCAGGTCTCTGCGCCCTCCCCTGCCTGCTCCACAAACACTCCAGGCAGCGGTGGGCCGTGCTGGAGATGAATCTTCTGAGCCCCCAGGCTGGTGCGGGATGGGGCGGAGCGGGGCCGGTTGGGTGGTGTAAGCCCGCAGGAAGGATGCTGAGAGAAGCGCTGGGAGGTGGGACTAAGCGGGGGATGCGGTCCAAGAAGTCTTCCTGGAGGGGGTGGCTTACAGGCTGGCTCTTGAAGCCTGAGTGCAAGTTTGTTGGGATGCAGATCAATCCAGGTAGAGGGGGATTCGTGGGTAAAGGCCCAGAGGTGTAGATGGGCAACGGAAGGTGGCTTTGGGAGGGACTCTATATCTAGCACCATGCTCCCTCCGCCCCCCAACACACCTCATCCTGCAACCGGGCCATTTCGGCCTCTTTCTCCTCTAGTATCTCCCCTGGGCTCAGGGATGCTCGCTTCTTGGGAGGCTCCAAGCTCTCCTCCTGGGGCGAAGACTGGTGGCTGAGCGCCTCTTGGATCTCAGGGCACAGGGTGTCCTGTTTGCCAAAGGAATCGGTCGGTGAGGTGTCAGACCTCCTGGAAAAAGGAGGAGGGGCAGAGTCTGCATGGAGCGTGGGGGCTAGCCGACCGCGCGCTCACCCGGGCGTCTCGGTGTCCGTCTGCCTTCCGGTCCTGGTCGCTGTCGAGGCTATGGGCAAGTTCCGACTGCAGCGAGGCTCCCGACACGTCGGCGTCCTGCAGACGCGACTCCTCCTCCAGCTCGGACACGCGCCTCTGCAGCCTCCGCAGCGCGCTCAGTGCCTCCCCGGCCTCGGAGCGCGCGCGTTCCAGCTGAGCAGGGACAGAAAGAAGGCGGTCACCGAGGCGCGCCCGGAGCCCTCTTCCCGCAGCCGGCCCACAGGGGGCGCCGGTGCGCCACCGAAAGCCAGGCAGCCCCGCGCGTCGGCGCGCTCCAGCTGCTGGATCCGGATCCCACGCCCGGATCGCCGGGCGGCCTTGGGCCGCTCAGTTCCCCTCGGCAGGTACCAATTTCCTCGTCTATAAAGCAGGGCGGGGACGGGCGCCCCGGCTTTAAAGTTTCTCATCACCCTCCCTCCAGCCCCACCTCATCAGGTCACCTCGTAGAGCCCCGCCCCCTCCCCCGACCGGTCTATCTTCTAACTCGTCAGCGCCGTCAACCAGCAAAGTTTATTGATCTTTCTCAGCCGCTGCGGTGCTGAGCGCCTCACCCTCAGGGCGGCTCTCTACCATAACCATCCCATCTTACAGACAAGCAAACTGAGGCTGGGCGTCCCACAGTAGGAAAAAGGGACCTGGGGCTAAGAGCCTACATTTTTGGACCACAAAGTGTAAACTCCTGAGATCCCAAATAGCAGGCCACGCTGCCTGTTTTCATTTCCTTTCATCCCTCTCCACTGCCCCAGACCCAGGCCGAGTGAGTCCCCATCATCTCTGGCCTCAGTCCCTGCCCTGGCCTCCCAGCTGCCAGGCTCTCCTGCCTTCTAAAAGCGTACCACCCCTGCTCAATACTCTTCCAAGGCTCCCACTTGCCTAGTCTAACGCCCACGCAGTCACGGCCCAGCTTCTGGAGCTCCCGCGGATCCAGCTCTGGGCTCATCTCCCGGGAAGCCCCGGGCGGTGGCCAGTGCCCCAGCAGGATGGACCCACCCACCCCAGCCCCACTGGTCACCTCCAGGCTATGCTCCCGCCTCTCACGCCGCAGTATCAGCAGCTCCTCGTGGGTTGCCTGTAGCCTGCCCTGGCCCTTGTCCACCTCCTCACGCAGGCCTCGGATCTGGGCCTCCAGGTCCTGCCGGCGGCTCTGCAGCATCTGGTTCTGGGGGAAGACCTCAGCGCTGGAGGGGAGGTGCCCGGCCAGCCCCAGGGAGCCCCCAGCCCCAGCTGGCACTCACCTCCCCCTGCAGACTCTCTAGCCGCGTCCTCAGCTCTGCTCCCGCCAGGACCTGAGACTGGCACTGCCCCCGAAGGCCATCCAGTTCTCTCTGAAGCTCCTGCTCAGTCTGGGAGGCCTGGGGGCAGAAGGGGGGGGCTCAGCTGGCCCAGGCCTTAGCCCCAAGCCCAGCGCCCCTCCCCCACCCTCCCCCACCTGGGTCCGTGGGCCGGGGGTCCTCCCACCTGGGCCAGCTGCTGGCTCAGCCGGAGGTTCTGCTCCCCAAGTTCGCGGAGGGCCCGCGCGCGCTCGCGCCCGCTGTCCTGCTGCTCTGAGCGCTGCTCCCCCAGCTGGGCCCGCAGGGCCTCCACGTCCCCCTCCAGCTCCACCGCCCTGGCTTCCCATTCGGCTCCCCGGGCTGCCAGGCCCCGGCGGAGCTCGTGATTCTCCTGCTGCAGCCGCTGTGGGGGCCGGACAGAGAGTCGGGTGAGGCCCGAGTGGACACAGAGCCAGGGGCGCATCGGAGCGGGGCTGAGCTGAGACAGGTATGGAGGCAAGAGGGAGAGGCAGGCAGGGTGACAACCAGAGCCTGGGCGGGGAGGGGAGGTGGAGAGGTTCCCAGGCCAGGCTGGAGGAGCCGAGCCGGGCCGGGCCGGGCCTGGAGTGCAGTGGGGGTCCCCGGTGCCCACTCACCTCTGGCTGCTGCCCGGGCTTCTGGACCCGAGGCCGCAGGCGCCGTTTCTGGCGCCTGAGTCTGGCAGAATTTAAGCCCCGGCCCATGGCCTCGCGAACCAATGTCCCAGGGGCCGTGGAGGTTCGGCCTCTGCTCGGACTCCGCTCAGCCCCTCTCCTCCAGCTCCCTCTAATTAACCCTGGCCGGCCCCGCCTGGGCCCCGTGCCTCTGCGTGCCCTTCCCCAAACCTGTCCAACCAGCAGGGGGACGCTCTTGGCACACCTGGGTGCCCAGCTTGGGGAGGCAGGCAAATTGGGCGGCCGGCCTCTGGTCCCTACTCTCTATAAACTCTCAAAGCAGGAAGGTGATGCTAACCATACAGCTGCTACAATTATTAGCAGGTGTCCTGCCTGCCAGGTCCTGTGCGAGCACGTTCCTGGCGCTTCTCATTTAACCAACTAGAGGCAGAATTGTTAATGTGCTGATTTTGTCCTTGAGGAACCTGGGGCTCAGAGAGGTGAAACGCCTTGCCCAAGGACACCCAGCAAATTAGTGAGGCAGGGATTCCAACCCAGGCAGCCAAGCTCTTAGCCAAATGCCACGGGGGCAACATGGCTCTAGGATCGAGTCCCCAGCTTCGGGGTCCGGTTGTCCTGGCTGGTGCCCGGCTCTGCTGCTGCTTTGTGATCAGACAGGTTCCTTCACCTCCCCAAGTTCCGGTCAAGCAGCCATCCGTCCAATATTTGCTGAGCTCCTCCTGTCGTGGGGTCTGGCTGTCTGCGGGGAGTGAGACCACCCAGTTCCCCACCTCCAGCAGCTGGGGAACCCTGGAGAGGAAGAGTGGGGTAGCCTGGGGGTACAAGTGATGTTTGAACTGAGGCCTAAGGGCCAAGGGGGAAGAGGGCTGCTCCAGGAGCAGCAGGTGCAAAGGCCCCGAGGGAACACGCGCGGGTTACTCAAGAAACCGAAAAGGGGCCCTACGGCAGGAGGGCGGTGCGCCCAGCCAGCTGAGGTCCGGCAGGCCTGCACGTGGGGACTCTCGGGCCCGGGTGAGGACTTTCCGCGTCATCCCAAGTGTGACGGGGAGCTGTCGGGAGATTTGGGGTAAGGACCGAAACGACCCGGTTTGCAACTTGAAGACCCCTCTGGCTACCCCGGAGTGGAGCATGGAGAATGGGCTCCAGGGGGCAAGAGCGGAAGCTGGGGACGCGTGAGGGGGCGGCCGCGGGTCTGGGGCAGAGCGGATGTTGGCCGCGACCAGCTTGGAGGCTGCAGAGACGTCGGGAGGTGGGCGGATTCAGAATCTAGTTGAGAGGAAAGGTCACCAGGGCGTGCACACGCAGGAGGAGAGGGGTCGTGCGCGGCTCACGCTCTGGTCCTGACACGGGAAGCTGGGGTGAAGAGCGCAGGGGTCAAGAGTGCCACTTACGTCGAGATGCCCGTGAGGTGGCCCGGGGAAGAGGGGAGGGGCAGAAGCGCCCCCAGGCCTGTCTCAGGGCACTGGTTGGGGCTTTGTGGATGCCGGGGTCATTGGCGTCCAGGGCGCTCAGTGGGCCCGGTGTGACCCCCCCCCCCCGCAAAATGAGAGAGTGGCTGAGGACAGCCTGGGCAGAGGGAGGAACTGTCCTGCCTCACAGCGTTAGGTGAGAATTGACCAAGACGACGTATGGAAGGTGCTTAGCCCAGAGCCAGGCCCGGAGGGGCTGCCCCTGAGCTGCTGGAGGGGTCGTGCCGTCCCGCTGAGAAGCCGGACCCCAGATTCAGAGACGGCCAGTGGCTCGCCCGGGATCACACAGCCAAGCAGAGGTCTGAACCCAGATCTTGACGTGTTCAGAGCCCACGTCCCTCACCACTGGAGAGCCGGGCCAGGAGCACGGGACTCAGCACTGAACCGCTGTCCCGGAGACAGACCCTTGCCGGGCTTTCCTCCCCCTGCCCGCCTGTCTGCCACCTGCCCACCTGCCTGGAAGCTCCTGCCGTCCACCCCTACCCCCTGCTGCCGGCTCACTTCCTCACGCTCCGAGTGCTGGGCGCTCAGTGTCTCCAGCTGCCGCTGTAGCTCCTCGTTGCGTTCCAGAAGCATCTTGCCGAGCTCCGCGGCCAGCAGCAAGTCCTTCTCCTTCTGCTGCAGCTGCAAAGCCAGGTCCTCGGGCTCCTCGGGCCCCGGGCCCCCTCCCAGGAATGAGTCCCGCCGCTCCAGCACAAAGGGGAAGAAGCCTTCGTCGCCACTGGGGGAGGCGCCCCCCGAGAGCAGCCCCGACGGGAAGCTTGGCCCTTCCGGGGAGCTCATGGTGCCTTCGGCATCTGTGGGCACAGGTCAGTGGGCACAGGTGGCTCAGTGGGCACAGGTGGCTGCAGGATGCTCTACTCTGCAGCCCGATGGCGCCTGCCCCCTGCTGGTCAAGATCTGGCCTCTCAATCCTGCGGCCGGGGCCTCCCTGGGCCATGAAGGGTTAATGATCTGTGTCTTGGCCACCCAGCTCCGTTACTGTCCCCAGGGTAAACTGAGGCAGGGAGCACAAGGAAGTGAACTGCAGACATCCTCTGCCCCCAGGTGGCCGTGCCCGCGTGCTCCGGGACCGCAGGTCACCCGGAGTTACTGCCCCCCTCTTCCCAGACCTTAGCTGTTCTGTCTCCGGGCCCCTCACCCGCAGGGAACCTCCTCCCAGAAACCAAGTTCTCAGAGACTCAGGACTCAAGGCTGAGTTCAGCCCCTTCCCCTCCCAAGAATACAGGGCCCTTGGGAATTTACGTCTCCTGACCACTTTGCCCCAAGAAA
Organism: Panthera onca; assembly: GCF_046562875.1. Taxonomy (NCBI): domain Eukaryota; kingdom Metazoa; phylum Chordata; class Mammalia; order Carnivora; family Felidae; genus Panthera; species Panthera onca. The sequence continues at coordinate 39,386,021 of NC_138354.1, read as the reverse complement.
TCCAGCCTCCTCCTCTTCTAGAAGCCCCAGGTCCTCAGCAGCTTGGGGCTCAGATGCCCTCCCCAGCCCCCAGCCCTCCCACGAGGTAGCCCAGGCCTCGCTTTCCTATCTTCTCGAGATCCACGGTGTCTCGAGTCCCCATGCCCAGACCCGGTGCCCATTCTAGAGTGTTGGCGCGGCTTCCCAGGGCGCGGGGGTCAGGCCGGGGGCAGGGCAAGGTAACAGGTTGTGCCGGCGGACGGAGGCCCTGCCGCTCCAGGTTTCTGTTTACTTCCCGGCCCGCCCCTGGGGATGGGAGCCTGGTGGCGCTCTCCTAGGGCGGCCCAGGGCCGGCGGTTCAGGGCCTCCATGCGAAGGCACACCAGGCTTGCCTGGCACCCTCCCCACCTCCAGCCCTCTGGGGGCCCCACTCCCTACACACACACACACACACACGCACCCCGCCCCTTCCTCTTCTCTCCTCTCCAGGTGTCCAAGCCCAGCCCTACCGCGGGACCCAGTAGTCGCCGTCGTCCCAGCGCAGCGACGACCGGGGACCGGGAGTCTCCGTGACGAGGCCCCTGTGGGCGCGACCCCGCTCTGGAGACCCGGGAGCGTCCCTCTTCCTCCCGCCTCCGCGCATCGAGCTGCTGTCTAGCACGTCGGCCCGGGCGTGTGGTCCCCCCTCCCCGCCCCCGGCTCCTCGACCCCCCGGCCCGAGGCGGCCACCTTCCCCCCCTTGCCGGCGCCCCCCCCACTGCCGACCCCGGGACTCGGCACCCGCCACCCCCGGCGCCCGCTCGTCCTGGCCCTGTCCTGCCCGAAACTCGAAGGGCGCCCGCGTCCGGCGCCCCTACGCTCCTACCCGCCGACTCCGGGCTCCCTCCGAGGTCCCCGCGGTCCCCGATCCCCTCTTCCGGAGGCGGCGCCAGGTGCCAGGCCCGCACAGGTGAGGGGGCGGTGCCGCGGGCGGGCCTGGGGCGCCCCCTGGTGGCGGGAATGGCCGGGCGGCGCTGAAGGGGAGTCCGCTCCTTTCCCCTGACAACCGCCCTGTGGGATAGGGAATCGCTAAGAATGACAACAACAAGGACACATCTGACCTACCGAGCACTCTGCTAAGTAAGCTCTTTTATAGGCACAGCTTGCTTACTTTTATGACACCCTAACGAGGCACGAACTCCCATTAGCCCTCTTTTACAGACGAGGAAACTGAGGCTGAGGGAGGCTGTAGCTCGCTTGGGTTCACACCGGCAGAACTTGAATTGAACCACAGAAGTGTGACTTCAGGGCGCGTGCTCCTGCCCTGGTTCCCGTGGGGCCGGGAACCTGGGGTCTCCCTTTGGAGGTTGCACGAGACTCGACCCCACGCTCCAGGCCAGGGCCAGAGGCCTCGGTATGGACACCAGGAGGAGTGCGGCCCGGACATGTGGGGGACGCCCCGGCCACGGCCTCGTGTCCGGTCACGAGCCTCCTCAGGTGTCCGGGGCTCCCTGCGCCGCTGTGGCGGAGGCTCCTGGCCTGGGGAGCGGGGACACGCCGGGCGCTGGAAGGGCAGTGGGCTGGGAACTGCTCAACAGCGGGCTTTCTGGGGAAACAGAAAGCCCCAGATGGTTGCACGTGGCACTTTCTGGGGTAGAAGCGCTCCCTCCGTGGCTGATGTCCAGCTACCGACGTGACATTGTTGAATGTGAAGTTGGGCCGAGATGTGCATTATTGGCGTTTATCAGCTGGTCCCAGCTGCGTCGCACGCCCCTCTGGCTGGCGGCCAGGACTCCTGGGTCCTGGGGACCGGATCCTAAAGAAATCAGAGGAAGGTGGCTTCTGGGAAAACGGGGGCAAGGACTCGTGGGAGGCGTGGTCTAGAGGCTGGGACTCCCGAGTCCCAGATTTGGCTTCAGGCCAAATCCCAGATTGGCCACATTTTAGCTGTGCGCACCTGTGTCGTTTAGCTGATGGACCTCTGCTGCCCTCGCCTTTCCCATCTGTAAAACGGGGGAGATAAGAGTTCCTAGCTTATAGGGAGGCTTAAATAAGGGTCAAGCGCCAGCACTTCATCCTGCTAGGGGCCCTCTGAGTGGCCGTAGCCGGGCCATAGAAGTGACTCACCACACACGTTCCAGTGTTTTCCTCCTCACGGCCACCCTGACGTCATATCCTTCGCAGACCAGAAGCCAGCTCAGGGAGGCCCAGTGATCTGCCCGTGCAACTTGACATCATCAGACTTTTAAATTTCTGCCAGTCGGGGGGCACCTGGTCACTCTTTGGACGTTTGCAGGAGCCCCCTGCTTCCTCTGGACCCAGGAACTCTGGCCTCCAGCTGTCCTGATGGACCGGAGGGCTGACTTCACGGGCCCCCCGCTGCCCTCCCCCAGCCTCCCTGCTGATTCCAGCAGGAAAATGGATAGCAGGGACAGAGGGGCCCCAGGGACGCCCTAGCCGGGCTGGGATATAACCAGTTAAGGGAAGGAAAGACAACCCAGCCCTCAAACAAGCCAGTTTCCTGGAGCCTCCGGGCTCACTCTCACCCTAGAACTTTCTCCCCACCTTCCCAACAGCAGGTGGGCCCCTACAGTGCCCAATCTTGGCTGCAGGGTCCCCTCGCAGAGCTGTGGGCGGTCCACGCTGGCGTCCAGAGGCCCGAAGAATGCCCCCTGCCATAGAGGTAACCCCGTGGGAACGGCGCGGGTCCAGACCAAGGTGCCTCCGGGCTTTTACGACATATACAAAGTCTGTGAACAGTAAGCGGTATTGTTTGGAGCATTTTAAACCTCTGTATAAAATACTGCACACTCAATACGTTCTTCCGCTGCTTGCTTTCTCCGTTTAACCCAATGTTCCCAAGTTTCTTCCCCTCTTAAAAAACAAAAACAAAAAACTCAGCTTCCTCGAAGTAGGTATTTGTTTCCAAAAGCTGCTGTAACAAATTACTGCCAACTGCGTGGTTTAAACAACAAAATTTAGCGTCTCCTAGTTCTGGGGGCCAGAAGTCCCAAATCAAAGTGCGGAAAGGGTTGGTTCCCTGCGGGGGCTCTGAGGCCTAAATCTATTCCGGGCCTGTCTATTTGGAAACTCTGTTTCCAAATAGTGGCACATTCCCCGGGGTCTGGAAATTAGGACCTGGACACCTGTTGTCTGGTGACACAAGCCTCTGCAAGGAATAATGAAACTCCCCCAGGTTAAGTGTTTCATTCGATGAGCCTAAGACATTTTTTTTCTGAATGTTTGTTTTGAGAGAGAGAGTGACAGAGCGTGAGTGGGGAAGGGGCAGAGAGCGAGAGGGAGACAGGGTCCCTAGGGGGCTCCAGGCTGACAGCAGAGAGCCCAACGCGGGCTGAATGAAACTCACAAACCGGGAGATCACGACCTGACCTGCAATCAGATGCTCAACCGACCGAACCACCCAGGCGTCCCTCATTTGATGAGTTTTTAACAAGCATATGTGGTGCTGTAACTTCTGCCACAGTCCTGGGACGGAGCACTGGCTGAATCCCCAAGGCGCCCCAAACCCTCGTGCAGTCCCTCTCCCACACCCGGCCCCCCCGCGGCCACGGACGCCCTTTGTGTCACTATCATCTTGTCTTTTCCAGAATGCTCTCCACGTGGAATCACGTACAGTGCGTGGTCTCTCGCGCCTGGCTTCTCTGACCTCGCATCATGCTTCTGAGACTCATCCGGGCTGTATGCATCCGTAGAATCGACTGACAATTTTCAAACCGAAGCCAAGTTGCAGGGAGAACGCAACGAACGCGCTCCTCGTAGGCTCACAATTGTGAACATTTGCCACGTACGCTTCCTCTCTCTCTTACACAAGGCTTGCCCGGCACACATTTTGCTGAACCACTGGCAACCTCGGTTTGGTCTGCATCTCCTGAGGACGCAGATATTCGCCTCCGTAACACGGAACATTATCACCAGTGACGAACTGAACAGTGATAAAACAGATTAAGGAATCTTGCCCAATATACAGCTCATGTTCGAATAATTCCCAGTAATGCCCCGGTTAGATGATGTTTTCTTTGATCCAGGATGAAATCAAGGATCACATAGGGCATTTAGCTGTCTTTTCTCAGGTGTCCTTTAATCTAAAGTAGCCCGCTTGTTGGGGGCGCCTGGCTAGCCCAGTGAGTAGAGCCTGTGACTTTTTTTTTTCCTCCAAAAAATTTAAATTCTAGTTAGTTAACGTATAGTGTATGACAAGTGCCCTCCTTAATCCCCCTCCCCCAGTGAGCCCATCCCCCTGAGCACGCGATTCTTGATCTTGGAATTGTGAGTTTGAGCCCCACGATGACAGTAGAGATTAGTTACAAATAAAAAAAAAAATCTAAAAAAAAAAAAAAAACCCCACAAAACTCCAGGCAGCTGTTTTCCAGAATGTTTATGAGATTCATCCCCGATGTTGCGTTTGGATTTAGTTTGTTAACAGCCGTATGGTATTTCATCCAATGTTTATGTCCCGATTTATTTCTCTCCCATCAGTGAAGGACTTCGTCTCTTGGCGCTTTTTCCGTGTTATAAACAACCTGCTAATGCACATCCTTGTACACAGACCTCCGTGGACACGTGGGTGGGGGTCTCCTGAGTACATAGTGGCCGGGGCTGGGGTCATCAGAAGGCTTCTTCGTTCCCACATCTGGCGCCCGGGCCGGATGGCTGGACCCCCGGATCCACCGGGGCCGGACAGCGTTTCTGTCACCCTCTGCCTGTGTTTCAGCCGCCCTCTGCCTGCGGCCTGCGTGGATGTCCTCACAGTATGGCTCTCTCAGACTTCGACACGGCAGCTGGCTTCCCCGACACCAGGTTCCCAGAGGCCTGGGCGGAAGCTGCAAGCCTTCTTAAGACTCAGCCTTGGGGCGCCTGGGTGGCGCAGTCGGTTAAGCGTCCGACTTCAGCCAGGTCACGATCTCGCGGTCTGTGAGTTCGAGCCCCGCGTCAGGCTCTGGGCTGATGGCTCGGAGCCTGGAGCCTATTTCCGATTCTGTGTCTCCCTCTCTCTCTGCCCCTCCCCTGTTCATGCTCTGTCTCTCTCTGTCCCAAAAATAAATAAAAACCGTTGGGAAAAAATTAAAAAAAAAAATAATTTCATTTAAAAAAAAAAAAAAAAAAAAAAAAGACTCAGCCTTGAAGGTTGGTGGAGGACCATTGCGTCTACCGTAGAGTTTTTTTATGTGAAGATTGGATCCCGTGATGAATTTCACCTGGCTCACACCTGGCTGCAACTTGACATCATCAGACTTTTAAATTTCTGCCGGTCGGGGGGGCCCCTGGGGGGCTCAGTCAGTTGGGCGTCCCCCTTCGGCTGGGGTTGTGATCTCGCGGGTTCGTGAGTTCGAGCCCCGCGTCGGGGGGGGGGCCTGGAGCCTGCTTCGGATTCTGTGTCTCCTCTCTCTGCTCCTCCCCCACTCGCACTCTGTCTCTCAAAAACGAATAAACGTTACAAAAAATTAAATTTCTACCAGTCTGATGGCAAAGACGGTGTGAACTATATATACCCCCAGTTGCTGGCACAAAACTCCTCTAAAACCCTTGTTTTATTTTATTTATTTAAAAATTTTAATGCTTATTTACTTTTGAGAGAGACAGAGAGAGAGATAGAGACAGAGCGTGAGCAGGGGAGGGGCAGAGAGAGAGAGAGAGACACAGACTCCGAAGCAGGCTCCTGGCTCTGAGCTTTCAGCACAGAGGCCCACACGGGGCTTGAACTCACGGACCGCGAGATCACGACCTGAGCAGAAGTCGGACGCCTAACTGACTGAGCCCCCCAGGCGCCCCCTAAAACTGTTGTAAATAAAGGCGTTAGGGCTTGCGGTTTTCATGACAGCTGGTGTGGGTGAAGTGGGATTTGCCAGAACAGCCCTGAGTCAAAAACGTGGTTTGGGAAGAGCCAGGGAGAACGGGTGGGGGCGAGAGGCCTCTGATTCCGGGGGGGGGGGGGGGGGGGCAGGAGCTCCCTCGAGGTGTGGAGCTGGGCGCCCTCAGTTCCTCGAGGTAACAGTTACCGATGGGAGTTAGAGACTCCGAGAGCGGCTTCACTGGCTGCAGAAGGAAATGCGACCTAGTGCAAAAAAGGCAAAATATTCAATCCCTTGATTATCTGTAACAGTTAAAACGCAGGGGGCCCCGGGGTGGCTCAGTCGGTTGAGTGACTTGAAAAGAGAATGCTGGGTCACACCTTGCTGCTAGACCAGGCTTGGATTTGGATGAGTCCAAGCTTTGGCCACCAGCCTAAAAGCCCCCTCCCCAAGGGAGAAGTTATAAGGCGACCACAGACGGTACCTCTCAGACCTCTGCTCACCGAGGAGGCCGGTCATCAACGTTGGGGACAGACAAAACCAAGAAGCCACTGAAATCCGGGACCACAGGGTGAAGGCGTTGTTTCAGTTTTTAGATCACTATCGTCAGCTTCCTGGGGAGCCTCGCCGACACGGATTGTGCAAGTGACTAATGTGGGGGCTGGGGCTGGGGCCAGGGCGCGGAGGAACACGTTTGGGTGGAGTCGGGACCCACGGCTCACAGGTGGCCGCACACGATCCCTCAGGAGTAACCCACGGGAGGTTACCCCTGCGGGAAGAGCCGGCCTGGCACACGGGATGGGAGCCCCTGTGAGCAAGGAAAAAGCCCCTGTAGGGTCCAGGTGCCCCAAGAAGGAGGGCCGTCTGTTGCCCCTATAAATGCCAAGCACAGCATCCCAGGTGAAGCAGCCTGTGTGTGTGTGTGTGTGTGTGTGTGTGTGTGTGTGTGTGACCCATGGCACCCGCTCCAAGACGCCTGGACGTTCAACGGCTGATACGCTCGTGCCCCAGGTCACAGTAAATGCTGTGGGTAAAGGACGCCCTTTTGCGTGGGGACCCCCATGTAGCCTCCTGCTGCGAAACCGAGGGCAGTTTGGGAAGTCTTACTGCGTTCGCTGTCCCGGCTTCCTCTCGGTGTTGACCATTCTTCAGTGGCATTAACGGCCAGACCCAACACCATCCTCCCCAGAACCTTCTCATCTCAAACCGAGCCTCTGTGCCCGTTACACATTGACTCCGCACTTCCTGTGCCTCGGCCCCTGGCATCCACCACCTGCTTTCTGTCTCTGTGGTTTCGACGACACCGAGCGCCTCCCAGAAGTAGAATCTGAGAGCGTTTCTCTGCCATTCGGTCCTTTTCGGGCACACTTTCTGTTGATTTATATCTTTTTTCCTTTGAGTGGGCCATACCTCCCTTTGCCTTGTATGCCTTGTGACTCATTTATTTATTTTTTAGGCAATCTCTATGCCCGGTGCCCAGCATGGGGCTTGGCCTCACGACCCTGAGATCAAGCGTGTCGCGTTCTACCGACCGAGCCAGCCGGCCGGCCTTGGGATCTTTCATGGGACACTAGACATTTGAGTCTAATAATGGCCTAGCTCTGGAAACCAGATTCTCCCTTCCGATTTATTATTGTGTTTGTTGATTGTACTTTTGTTTTTGTGAATGCTGTGGGCGGTCTCTGTGGGTCTCTGTGCGGGAGCAGCTTTTGGGGGGGGTAAACTTCCTGTCTCCCCAGGTCTTGTCTGACCCCTTTCTTGGACATGGGCACTGACTTTCTCACTTGCCCTGTGTATATAATTGTTTTGTTGTATTGTGATTTTTGGGGTGTGGGGGTTCTGTTTGTTTGTTTAAACTTTTTTAGAGAGACAGAGCCCACAAGTGGGTAGAGGGGCGGAGGGAGAGGGAGAGAGAGAGACAATCTTAATCAGGCTCCACGCTCAGCATGGAGTCCAATGCAGGGCTCGATCCCACAACCCTGTGATCACGACCTGAGCCAAAGGGTCAGACGCTCAACCAACTGAGCCACCCGGGCGCCTCTAGTTTTTGGGTTTTTTTTTTATGTTTCTTTATTTTTGAGACTAATTTTTTAAATTAATTAGTTAATTTTTAAAGTTTTACATCCAAGTTACTTAGCATATAGTGCAACGGTGATTTCAGATTCCTTAGTGCCCCTTCCCCATTTAGCCCATCCCCCCTCCCACAGCCCCTCCAGCAACCCTCTGTTTGTTCTCCATATTTAAGAGTCTCTTCTGTTTTGTCTCCCTCCCTGTTTTTTTTTTATTTTATTTTTTTTTTCAACGTTTTTTATTTATTTTTGGGACAGAGAGAGACAGAGCATGAACGGGGGAGGGGCAGAGAGAGAGGGAGACACAGAATCGGAAACAGGCTCCAGGCTCCGAGCCATCAGCCCAGAGCCTGACGCGGGGCTCGAACTCACGGACCGCGAGATCGTGACCTGGCTGAAGTCGGACGCTTAACCGACTGCGCCACCCAGGTGCCCCATCCCTCCCTGTTTTGATATTCTTTTTGTTTCCCTTCCCCTATGTTCATCTGTTTTGTCTCTTAAAGTCCTCATAGGAGTGAAGTCCTATGATATTTGTCTTTCTCTGACTAATTTCACTTCGCATAATACCGTCCAGTTCCGTCCACGTAGTTGCAAATGGCAAGATTTCATTCTTTTTGATCGCCGAGTAATGCTCCATTGTATATATAGACCCCATCTTCTTTATCCATTCATCCATCGATGGACATTTGGGCTCTTTCCAGACTTTGGCCGTTGTTGATAGTGCTGCTATAAATATTGGGGTGCGTGTGCCCCGTCGAAACAGCACACCTGTATCCCTTGGATGAATTACCTAGTAGTGCAATTGCTGGGTCGAAGGGTAGTTCTATTTTTTTCGAGGAACCTCCATCCTGTTTTCCAGAGCGGCTGCACCAGCTTGCGTTCCCTCCAACAATGCAAAAGAGATCCTCTCTCTCCGCATCCTCGCCAACGTCTCTTGTTGCCTGAGTCGTTCACGTGAGCCATTCTGACAGGTGTGAGGCGCTATCTCATGGTGGTTTTGATTTGTCTTTCCCTGATGATGAGTGATGTCGAGCATTTTTTCATGTGTCGGTTGGCCAGCTGGATGTCTTCTTTGGAGAAGTGTCTGTTCATGCTTTTTTCCCCCATCTCTTCACTGGATTATCTGGTTTTTGGGTCTCTCTCTGGTTTGATAGAGACTAATTTTTTTTTTTAATTTTGAAGTTTATAATACAGGATTGTTGACTATATTCCTGCCCTGGGCTTTAGAACTTCGGGACTTATGTATGTACTACTTACAAATTTGTGGCCTTAAAAAACATCTCCCCCGTTCCTTTGCAGCCCAGCCCCTGGTAACCAACATTCTACTCTATTCTCGGTTTCTATTATATGCAATTGTTTTCTAGTCTTTGGTGTCTGGCTCCTGCAAAAACGGGAAAGTGGAAAATGAAGAGGGGATAGGAGAACCCGCCCTTCGAATCCCCTGGAAGTCACCTCAGCCAGAGAGACGGGGAGATGTGCCACAGTGGGGGGGGGGGGGGCGGGGACAGCAGTGGCCGCCCACTTCTTTGCGCCCCTGTGATGAGATTCCTGATTCTTGGAGGGCAGGGTCATTACCGCCCCCACCTGGTTCGGGCAAGCTGCTGCGAGGCTTGCGACTGTGCTAGGAGCTGAACTTGGTGGTGGTTTACTTTCCAGAACCTCTCCTGCAAGCCCTAAGTCTCCAACAGGATTTTGGAATTCCAAAACAGTTCCTTTGGACGGATTCTATCAGCGTCCTTGTGGGGAGACCATTCCCAGTGCTGCCTACTCCACCGTCTTTCCAGAATCTTACCTGATCCAAGGCCTTTGGCATGAATGATCAGGGCTGGAGAAGACAAGCTCCCCGGACTCCTTGACCTAGGAGCCCCACGCACCGCGGGACCAAAGCCCATCGGTGAAGCCCTGAGTTGGGCCACAGTCAGGCGGAAGGTAGAAATGTAAGCGTGGGCCAGATTGCGGACGCTGGGACATGTGGGCAGGCGTGGTGGAAAGAGGCTGTGTCTCCTTTACCTAATGTTTCATGCAAATGGGTATTACGTCACACTGGGAAACGTTCCCCCTGCTTAGTGTTGCGAGACCAAAACCTGTGGATGAAGTCGTGAATGGAGGTTGACGGGAACGTAAGGGTGGATGGAACGAGGGCCAAAGCAGGAGAATGGGCCTGTTGGGAAGGGCGTCGTGGGAGGTGGTTGATCTCTTCTACCAGATCGTATTCTGGGGACGGGGACGGACACTGTGTCTGACTAGGGGATGTTTCCTCTACCTAATAATGCAAAGCAGAAGCCATCGAGGCGTGTGGGAACGCAGAGCCAGCGCAGTGTGGAGGGGACGCGGGAGCGCGGGTGGGGACAAATTCTAGGCGCTATGCAAAAGGCTGTGAGAGCCTCCCCCACCCCAGCGACGACCCCTGGGGCTTTGGCCTGGAGAACTTCCATACGAGGGGCGCCTACTACCTTGCTCCCCGACATCAGTCGAAGCCACCCCGGGGAGGGAAGGACTCACAACGATCTGTTACGCCCGTGTTGTCCTGGCGAACGTCCGGAAAACACTCGAATGGGGATGAAGTGCCCAGAAGGGTGCCAGGGTTAGACAAGAGTGGGTTACACAGACCCCCTGCTGCCTGGGAAACGCGAGGGGACAGCTCTGAGCACGGAGCCTCTTTCCCGAGGCTGACTCCCGAAGAGCCTCGGGAGATGCTGGGTGCTGTTGTCTCTTGATCTGTCCCCATCGACCGCTCTCCACTGGCCAACAAGGGCCGCTTGCTCCGCGGATGGCACTTCCAAAGCGAACGGACGACATCCTGTTTGGAAGGCCGCCGCTCCGATCAAAGAAGGTCCAAACAAATCAGTTCCGTGGGCTGAACTGCGAGCCGTTTCTCCAGCTGTGAAGGAAGCCTTGAACAGTGGTAAAGGCCCTTCTGTTTTGGTTTCTACTGACGCATAGGCAGGAGGGCAGCGGAAGCCCGACCCACGCGGGGGCTCAGTCCTGGGGAAACCCCTGCGGGAGTCGAGGGGCGCATTAAACAAAATGGGACATGCTGGTGCCCGTCAGAAGAGCCGCCTTCCAGGTGGGGAAGGTGACCGCGGTCAACAAGCAGTTACCCCCGTGCGCTGGAAGGGGCCACCTGGGGCCACGAAACGGGCCGAGTCCGCACACCGTCCTCTCGTGGCCTCGAAGGCCCCAAATGCCGGTGGGAGCCGTTCTGTCTGGCAGCAAGAGGCCGAGGGTACGGATGGCCGGGTGGCAGAGTCCCGGTGGGAAGGTCCCCTGCATGCCTGCCAGAGTCACACCGATGCTGGGAATCCTGGAGGCTACAGATGGGTCCTGCCGGGAAGGCACCGCGACTCTGGACCGGGCTCTGCTGACCCAGTGCCGGATGCAAACGCTCAGAGGGCTCAGGAGAGAGAAGGGTGCACAGCCAAGCGTCATTTCTGCGGACCAAGGACCGCCGTTTACAGCCCATGATGTCCAACAAGGGGCAGACAGCTATCCTCCTCCGAGACTAGTCTGATAGAGACTTGGAACGGGCGATGAAAACGTTGGTTGTCTAAAACAGGGGGCCCTAGGGGCACCCGGGCAGCTCAGCCCGTTAACGCGTCCGACTCCGGCTCAGGCCATGATCTCACAGTTCGGGAGTTCGAGGCCCGCCTCGGGCTCTGCTGTCGGCACAGAGCCCCCTTCGGATCCTCTGTCCCCCTCTCTCTGTCCTCTCTGCCCCTCCCCCGCTTGTGATGTCTCTCTCAAAAATAAATAAACATTAAAGAAATAAAATAAAACAAAAGGGAGGGGGGATATAAAGGCTGGAAGGGCCGGCTCACACACACCATGGGTAAAGGAGTGTCCTCTCTGGGTAGATTTCTCTGGTTTTCTCCTGGGCCTGGGGAAGGGGGTGGGGAAGGTGCTAGTGTCCCCACAACATGTCACCTGCTGTTTTGTTTCTCCCTGGTGCAGCCGTCATAAGACCAGGTGCCTAAAACAGCAAGGGCTCCTAAACAAGAAACTGCAATTGTGTTTTACATTCGGTGTCAGAATTCCGAGGGGCCTGACGGCAGGATGAGCCTGTACCCCATCTGACGACAGTAAAGGCAGGCGCACTGCCTGTGCTAACACGAGCCCCCCGGTTCTGCACCTGTGTCACCTTGCTCACCCTACGGGGATGGCGGTGGACCCAGGGGAAGCACTTGCCAGGCCAGTACTGCTGCCTGCAGTGTAGACCAGCCTAATGTTCCTTCCAAAGGCAGAAGCGATTGGGTCTAAATGGAGAAAAGGAACACTAGCAGCCACGGGCAAAGTCATGAACACAGGAGTTAGGTCCTAAGGGAAACCTAGGATCACATGAAGGCCTCAAAAGAGCTTCAGAGCAAGATGATGTTGTCTCTTGGCTCGATCCCGCCAGACGCCAAGTGTTTGCTGAGATCACCCCAGCTTTTGCGCCCTGACAAGTGACAAGATCGAATGGAAGGCCTGCAAACCTCAGCGGCCTCAGCATGAGACGTTTTCATGCGATACAATGATCGACCGGGATGATTATTAATGACTTCCTGGGACATTAGTAATGTGCCAGTTCCTGGGCTGTATTATCATTTTGCTGCAAGGGACCCCGTGGCCAGAGACCAGGGGGTGGGGTGTGAAATAATAGAAGAAAATCACATATTTTGGAGGCGGGCCCTGGGTCCTGGCACAGAGCTCCTAAATCCCTTGGAATTTCCTGGGTGATAGGAGTGTCTTTTGTTCCTTATTTTATTTTATTTTATTTTTAATTTTTTTAACGTTTATTTATTTTTGAGACAGAGAGAGACAGAGCATGAACAGGAGAGGGTCAGAGAGAGGGAGACACAGAATCTGAAACAGGCTCCAGGCTCTGAGCTGTCAGCACAGAGCCCGACGCGGGGCTCGAACTCACGGACCGCGAGATCGTGACCTGAGCTGAAGTCGGCCGCTCAACCGACTGAGCCACCCAGGCGCCCCTTTTGTTCCTTATTTTAAAAAAATTTAATGTTTATTTATTTAATTACTTTTGATAGAGCATAGGTGGGAGAAGGCCACAGAGAGAGAGAGAGAGAGAGAGAGAGAGAGAGAGAGACCGAATCCAAAGCAGGCTCCAGGCTCTGAGATGTCAGTGAAGAGCCTGATGCGGGGCTCAAACTCACAAACGGAGAGATCGTGACCTGAGCGGAAGTCAGACAGTTAACCTACTGAGCCACCCACACACCCCAGGAATGCCTTTCATTCTAATAAGGAGACTCTTGGTGAGCCCCCTTGGTAGCTCCTAGACAGGCTAAAAGACCAGCCCATGATTAGAAGCTTGGAAATTTCAACCCCATCCCCCATCATCCAGGAGCGGGAGAGGGACCGGAGACTGAGTTATAAATTGATCGTGCCCGTGTGAAAAGTCTCCATGAAACTCCCCAAAGTATGGGGTTTGGAGCACTTCCGGGTTGGTAACGTCTCCAGGCTGGGAGGGTGGGACCCCCCAGCTCCAGAGAGCAGAAGCTCCAGCGCTCAGGACCCTCCCAGACCTCACCTGATGTATGTATCACTTTATGGCTCTTTATCTGTCTCCTTTGTCATAGCTTTTACTATGTAATAAACTGGTAAGCTTGTTTCTCTGAGTTCTGTGAGCTGTTCTAGCAAATAGTTGAATTGGGGTGGAGAGGGGCTCATGGGAACCTACAATTTGTGGCCAAGGTGGCAGAAATTGTGGGTAACCTGGGGACCTGCTATTTATGGCTGGCAACCGAAGTGGGGTGGGGGGAGTCTAGAGGGACTGAGCCCTTCCCCTGTGGGGTCCGTGATAACTCCAGGGAGTGTCAGAATTGAACTGAGGGGCGTCTGGGTGGCCCAGTCGGTTACGCGTCTGACTCTTAGTATCAGCTCAGGTCATGATCTCAGGCTTCGGTTCAGCTGCTGATTTGAGGCCGGATTTGAGTCGGGCTCTGTGATGACAGTGGGGAGCCTGCTTGGGATTCCCTCTCTCCTTCTCGCTCTGCTCCTCCCCTGCTCACATGTCTTGTCTCTCTCTTTCAAAGTAAATAAATAAACTTTAAAAAATTGAGTTGAAAGGCAGTACACTCAGCTCGTGTGCCAAATAACTGCTTGATGTGGGGAAAGACCCCACACACATCTGGTGTCAGAATTGTTGCTGGGGCGCCTGGGGGGCTCTGTGGGTTGAGCATCCAAATTCAGCTCAGGTCGTGATCTCATGGTTTGTGGGTTCGAGCCCCACATCGGGCTCTGTGCTGACAGCTCAGAGCCTGGAGCCTGCTTCGGGATTCTGTTTCTCCCCCTCTCTCTGCCCCTCCCCCACTCGCACTCTGTCTCTCTTTGTCTCTCAAAAATAAATAAACATTAAAAAGAGAATTGTTGTGAGTGCCGCAGTTTGAGAGTAAAGGAGAAACTCGGGAGGAGGAGTGCAGGGTTTTGTGGGATTTGCCACGGACTGCATGCATTGTGTGGGTCCCCCCTCCCCAAGGGCTGTGTCCAGTCCTAATCCCCAGGACCTCAGACGGTGACAGTTTTTAGAGGCAGGGACTTTACCCAGGCGATGACGGTAAACGGAGGCCGTCAGGGTGGCCTGTGTCCTCACAGAGGAGATGTGGGCACACAGCGGCGGCGGGGCTGCGCGGACACAGAGGACGCGCCAGGGCCACCCGCAAGCCCAGGAGAGGGACGGAAACGCCAGGAGGAAGCCACCTGGCCGCCACCTGGGTCTCGGCCCTCCAGCCTCCGGAACTGTGTGGACAAATACATGTCCGCTGTCTCCGGCACACGGTGTGTGGTGTTTGATGAGCGCAGCCGGGATCTCACTGTTGGAGTTTGCGTCTCCAGCTCGCTAATCCTGCTCATTATTTATTTTGTCTAAAACACGTGGGGCCCGGTCGCTGCGCGGCTCCAGAGACAGAGCCTTGGTCCTCGCGCGCCCCTTGCCCCTCTCGGGGAGCCCCCTCCCCCCCCCGCCCATTTCTCCCTGGGCTTCCCCGGGAAGGGCTGAGGCGTGGCCCTGCGGGTCCCCGAGCCTCTGCGGGATCCGCCCCTCCCCCCGCCCCCTCCCGGGTCCTAGGCGCCCGAGCCTCCGCCCGGGCCCCCGGATCCTAAACGTCTGGCACCTGCGGCGAGGGGGGCGCGGGCCGCGGACGCCGAGACCCCCGCAGACCGCGCGGCGGGGGGACCAGCGCCCCCGGGCGCCCGCGGAGCAGGGGCGCGTCCCAGCCCCCCGCCGCGGGGGGGCTCCGGCAGGGCGGGAGGGGGAGGGGCGCCGCGGAGCCGCCCCTCCCCCCCCCCCCCCCCCCCCCCGGGCCCGGCCGCGGCGTGCGGAGAAAGGAGAAACGAGCCGTGCCCGGGAGAGTCCCAGCGGAGCCGGCTTCTGGGAAGAGAAACTTGCGGCCGGGGGAGGCACGGGGGGCGCTCGGTACGGGCTCCTCGCCGCCACCCCCCACCCGCGCCGCCCGCGCTCTCGGAAGCGCCCGGAGGAGGGTCTCGGGGTCCGGCTGGTCGCTGCCCGCGGGCCGTCCGAAGACTGGGCTCATCCGGTGCGACAGCCCTGCCCCGCCCGGGGGGAGGGGCCGGGCCGGCCCGGGACCCAGAGGCCGCCGCCGCGCACCCGGAGAGGCTGCACCGCCGCCCCTCCCGTCCCCTCTCCGGCCTCCCGGGACCCGCAGCGACCCCAGCCCCCCCCCCCCTCCACCCCCGGGCCCTCCTCTGGACGCCTCCGTGTCCCCCGCGTCGGGCCCCCCTGGGTCCCGGCGCCCCGTCCTCCTGCCCACCGCTCCCACCTCGCGCAGGGCTCCCCGGGCCTCTCCCGGCCCCCGACCCCCTGCCCCGGGTCCCCGGAGCCGCCGCGGTCGGGCCCCCCCCGAGCCCCGCGGACATGCTCGGGCTGCTCGCGCTGCTGCTCCCGCTGCTGCCGCCGCCCGCGCGCGCCCAGGAGCCCTCCGCGCAGGACGTGAGCCTGGGAGTGGTGAGCGCCGGGTCTGCGCGCCCCTGGGGAGTGCGGGGGGCTGGGGGGGGGGAGGGCGCCTGGGTCCGGAGGAGGAGGCTGGGGGCTGATTCCAAGTCAGAGCGCCGGGGGATGGGGTCTGGGGACCCAGATTCTCGGACCCATGAGGTTTGGGGCTGGGATTTGAAGATCTATAAAGGGCTCGGGGCGGGGAGGTGGAGACCAGGACCGATGGATCTAGGCAGAGCCCAGGGCTGGAGCGACCGGACTCTGAGAGGGACAGCAGGCAGTCGCCGGGGCTGGGACCCCCGGGCTCTGGGTGGCTGGCGAGGGGTGGGGCTCCCAGGATGGAGACGGGAAGGGGGAGTCTCTCGCACTCTTCCCCCCTTCACCTGTTCCTTCCTGCGGCCTAGGACTGGCTGACCCGCTACGGCTACCTGCCACCACCCCACCCTGCCCAAGCACAGCTGCAGAGCCCTGCCAAGCTGAGGGATGCTATCAAGGTCATGCAGAGGTTTGCCGGGCTGCCTGAGACAGGCCTCCTGGGTAGGTAGACGCAGCCCCGCCTGCCCCCGCCCTGCCCCTGCACCCAGCGGTTTCTAAACCTCCCCACACACCTGAATCCCAGGAGCTATGAAAACGCTGATCCCCGGGACCAACCCAGGAGGTTCTCAGGCGTTTCTTTTTAGTAAATAGTTACTAAGAGTCTCTAATGGGTAAGGCCGTTTCTGGCTCTACTGGTACAGTGATGGACAAAGCAGAAAAGGTCCCTGCTCTCATCCCTCTAGAGAGAGAGAGACAGACAGATCAAGACTCGAAATATGCCAGGTCATTTCAGATGGTGATTCGTGTTTTGAAGAGAATAAAATGCTGGTCAGGGAAGATCCCTCTGAAAGGGGTCATGGGTTGAAGGGAGCTCGTATGAGACAAAGAACCCATGGGACACAAATAAGAGGCGTCAGCCATGGGAAGATGGAGAAGAGTCCCAGGCAAGTGCAAAGGTCCTGTGGTAGGCATGGGATGCAAATAAGAGGAGCCAGCCATGGGAAGATGGAGAGAGTCCCAGGCAAGTGCAAAGGCCCTGTGGTAGCCACAAGGTGGTGTGCCTGTAATGAGAGGAGGATTGAAAAGCTAAGCAAGAGCCTGACTGGGGGATGGGGAGGGGGGGTGTGATGCTTGAAAGACGTTTGGGTTTGATTACAAGCATGATAAGCAACCACCAGAGGATTTGAAGGAGGGAGACAACTGGACTGAATTTACAGTTGGAAGCTTCCTCTGGTTGCTGATGGAGAATGGAGACCAGGAAGGAGGGAGCTGAATTCAAGGTGCATGTTTTGGAGGTAGAGCTGAGAGGCTCGTCTCTTGGGTAAAATGGGGAAGAAGGGAACCGAGGGCGCACTGGCCGGCCACAGGAGGAGATAGGACCTCTGTGTGCCCTGTTCCCCGCCGAGTAGTGTTTGCATCTGTACGTGCTCGATTGCCCTTTGTCACCTGACCAGTGGTCAGCTTTGACCTTCACTTGAAGACGAGGGGACAGCTGGGAAGGGAGCCGAGCTAGGACAGAGGATTCCAGGCAGGTCTAACCTGGGAGACCAGAGACCCAGCCCGCCTGGTGAGGACTGGGGACCTATGGTGTCAGGTGTGGCCTAGGGGGCTCCAGCCTCAGACGAGTCCACACGGCACCCCATGGCTCCTTTCCGCTGGGTCCCATCACCAGGGCTCAGGGAAGCAGGACCCCAGACCCCAGATCCGAGCACCGCATGGAGGCAGCAGTCCGTCCAGGGCCCGGTGAAGGCTGGGGCGCTGTCCTGAAGAGCTGTGTTGTCCTTTGGGATGAGCTGGCTTCTGGAACTGGGCAGCCTGTGTGCAAATCCAAGCGGCGGGGCCCTCTTGCGCCCGCGGTTCGGCCTCCCTGAGCCTGTTGGTCCCTGGAGAAGCGGCTGGGTCCGTGACTAGAGCCGGTTGTCCTCCTGCTGATCCCCTTGCCCCGCAACCCCTCCCACAGACCCGGTGACCATGGCCACCATGCACAGGCCCCGCTGCTCCCTGCCTGATGTGCTGGGGGCGGCAGAGCTGGTGAGACGTCGTCGCCGGCGCCGGCGCTACGCCCTGAGCGGCAGCGTGTGGAAGAAGCGAACGCTGACGTGGAGGTAGGAGACGGTGTCCTCCCCACCCTGGCCCGCCGCCTGCCGGGCCCAGCCTCCAACGGCTGCCTTCTGTCTCCCCAGGGTGCACTCCTTCCCCCAGAGCTCGGCACTGAGCCAGGAGATGGTGAGGACCCTCATGCACCACGCCTTGGCCACCTGGGGCGTCGAGTCAGGCCTCAAATTCCAGGAGGTGGGCTTTCAGAGCCCGACGGAGCCCGACATCGTCATTGACTTTGCCCGGGCGTACCACCAGGACAGTTACCCCTTCGACGGGCAGGGAGGGACCCTAGCCCACGCCTTCTTCCCCGGGGAACACGCCATCTCTGGGGACACGCACTTCGACGACGAGGAGATCTGGACTTATGGGTCAAAAGGTACGACCTTCCGAGACGTCCCCTCCCCGAGTCTGTCTGTCCCTATGAAATCACACGTATCGACGGACGCTGTGTCCGTTGGGTTTCTCTAGAGCGACAGAACCAGTAAGTAGGATGCTCGTGTGTGGGCGCGCGTGTGTGTAAGTGATTTATTTTAAACAACTGGCTCGTAGGATGGTGGAGGCTGGCGAGCCTAAATCTGTAGGGCAGTCCTGCAGGCTGGAAATTCAAGTGAGAGTTGATGTTGCAGTCCTGAGTCCGATGTCTGCAGGCCAGGCCGGCTCGCCTGAGACCCAGGCAGGATTTCTGTGTTGCGGTCTGGAGGCAGAATTCCCTTCTCCCCCTGGGAAGCCTCAGGTTTGCTCTTAAGGCCTTCAACTGATGAGACCAGGCCCGCCCACCGTGGAACACGATCTACTTTACTTGCAGTCAACTGATCGTAGATGCAGAGCCCATCTACGCGATAACCCAAACAGCCACACCTGGCCTGGTGCTCGGCTAAACAACTGGGCGCCACAGGCTGGCTCAGCGGACACACAGAATCGCCTATCACAGAGGCCTCTCGGGGGTCCAGCTCCAAGCTGGAGCTGAGGACCGAGAGATGTGAAAGCAGCCGTGCGCAGCAGCTGAGTCAGAAGGGTAACCGGCAGTTGCTACACACGGTGATGCGGCTGCGGAAAATCATAGCAGAGGAAGTCCCGGAGAACCACGGCCTCGAGCGGAGGCCCGCCCAGAACCTTTGACGGATGGGGCTTCCTAGAAGTGGTGACTTTGTTCATTCCACACATGTGTACCGCGTGCCCACTAGCCCACCAGGTCCCGCTGTCCCCGAGTGCGTGGGGGTGCGGGGAGGGCGCAGAGGACAACGCGCAAGCCAGTGAGCTGGCTGACACAGGGTAGTCAGGGCTAGTGGCACAGGGGTGAGGGTGGGGGGGGGGACATCTGGGGCAGGAAGGCAGAAGGATGGTGTGAGGAGGGAGACTGAAGAGGAGTGCAGAGGCTGGTATGCCCCATGACCCAGAGGGCCTTGGAAGCAGGGGGAGGGAATGGGAGGGATGGAGGGCTCCACATTCTGGAAATACCACTGGCTGTGCTGGGGGGCGAGATAAGAGGCAGGGAGGCAGGAAGCTGTGGCAGGGTCCGGGGAAGAGGTGGATGAAGGTGAGGGGGCGGAGGGCTGTTTAGTCGGATGGGCAGGGACTGGGATCCGACTGGATCCTGGCGGCAGAGGGGACGGACAGGAAGGGGTCTTGTTCATGGCCGTGGGAGGTGCCGCAGGAGGAAGAGCCGGCCCTTGGAGGGCAGGGTGACTTCACGTTGGCCTCGGGTTTGCACTGCTTGCGGGCCCTTCCGTGCAGGCGGTGCATTAGCGGTTGAGTGTCTTGCTTTAGAACTTGGACTTCTCTGGCTTAGGTCAGGTTCCCCAGAAGTGGAGCTCGCGTTGAAAAGTCTTGTGCAAGCAGTTTCGCAGGGTATGTTCTCAGGGGAAAGGGAAGCAAGAGAGGGCTGGGGAAGGAGGCTTAGCCAGGACAGTGGTCTCAGCTGAGAGGAGCCTGAGCTCAGGAGCATGAATAGCTCACAGGGTCGGTCCTGCCTGGGGGCTAGGGTTCCAGCTCTTCCAGTCTTAGCAATCCGCCATTGGCTGCGAGCTTCCCGTGGCCTGGAGGCTGGCCAGAAGGGAGAGCCATCTTCTGGGGAGGGGGGCAGCCAGAGGATGGGCGCACAGGCTCTGTAGGGTTTGGGCGGGGTGCCCACAGCATGCACAGACCTGAGGCTGTGTCACGCAGCATTTAAGCATGCCGGCTTGAAGCGGAACTCAGGTTAGGGCTCCTCTGCTTGCCACGCATGTAAGTTTCTTGACCTCGATGTGCTCAGTTTCCTCGTCTGAGAAATGGGAGTTACAACAGTACCTGCTGGCAGGGTGGGCTTGCGGATTTAATAAGTAATTGACCTACGGCTGTCAGCACAGGGCCGGCCTGAAGTAGCGCTCTGTTCATTGCCAGCTGCTATGAGCTGGGCCTCGTGGCAGATTAGAGTCAGTGGTACTCGGGGGGTGGCTAAGGCTCTAGGAGGAAAGTGTAGAACGTGAGGGTCAAGTATGGAGCTGTGGAGAGCCCCACAGTTAAGGGGAGGGTGGCAGGGGGGAGGGATCAAAGGAAATGGAGAAAGAACGGGCCCACAGGTGACCAAGAACTAGAGCAAAGAAGGAAGTGGTCACCAGTGGGAAGGGCAGCAGGCCAGTCCAGTAAGTTACATGGGCCTAGGTCTGATCATCTGGGGACAAAGTGACCTCGGTTGCCTGCAGCCTTGGCAGGTGGGGGAGGAGTCCCGACCACAGTGAAGTCAGACATGAGAGGGGTTGAGGAAGTGAGCTCTGAGTTTAGACCACTGACCACAGAACTTGCTAGGGAAGGAGAGGGGTGTGGATGGGGGCAGATACAGATACGGAGAGGTACTGAGGTGATTTAGGATGAGGGTCTTGAGCACTTAGTGATGCTGGATGAGCCAACAGAAAGAAAGAGGTGTGGGATGGATGGATACATGGATGGATGGAAGGAAGGATGGATGGATAGACGGATGGACACATGGATGGATGGATGGATAGATGGATGGATGGATGGATGGATGGATGGACGGATGGATGAATGGACAGATGGATGGATGCATGCATGCATGGACGGATGGATGGATGAATGGACAGCCGGACGGATGGATGGATGGATGGATGGATGGATAGATGGATGGGATGGATGGATGGATGGATGGATGGATGGATGGATGGACGGATGGACAGATGGATGGATGGATGGATGGATGAATGGACAGATGGATGGATGCATGCATGCATGGACGGATGGATGGATGAATGGACAGCCGGACGGATGGATGGATGGATGGATGGATGGAAGGATGGATGAATGGACAGACATACACAGGGATGCAGGGATGGATGGATGGGTTCTTGTCCTACAGGAGGTGAGCGAAGCCGGGGCCTCACATAGGGCAGGGCAGGAGATAGGAGGTGAGCACGGGGGAGATACAGCTGTCTGCCCGGGTGCACAGGAAGTTACAGATTACATCGGCCGGCCTGTGTTGATGAAATAGGAAACACATCTGACCTACTTGTCCTCTTAAGAGTTAGGACTGGAGCTGGGGAGCAGCTTGAGGGGCTGTGGGCTTGGAATTGAGGCTAGTGGGCAGCTCAGAGGAACTGCCTGGTGAGGTCTAGAGCAGGACTGGGAGGAGGTATCGATGACCCTCGGAGAGCGGCCACCGGGAGTCTTGTGGACTGGGGCTGAGGCTGCAGTTGTGCAATTCCCCCAGCTGCATGGGGGGGGGGGGTAAAGGGTGCAATGACGGGTGTGGCCAAAGGGGGAGGAGAAGAGGGAAGGAGGAGGAAAGAGATCCACTTGTCATAAACACCCAACTTCCTCCAGTTTCTCAGAAAAGGGACTCAGTGCAGTAAGAAAACCCACAGTCCACACGGAGACCTGTCAGTACGGATGCGTTTGGACCAAGGTCAGGTGAAGTCGCTGCTGAAAGGCACTAATTGGCCATACTGTCATTTAACCTGACCGCCCTGTGCCTCAGTTTCCCACCCGTAAAATGAGGCTGGAAGGAAGAGGTTTACGAGACGTAAATGACGGCCCGTGTCACCCCTCGCTCACCCCTTCACGCTCACATTCTCGTCCAGCAGCCTTGAGGGGCTGAGAGAAATTTGCTTTCCGACTCACCGGGTCACTTCCGCCTTCAACACTGCTGACCCTGGTTAGAGATTTCCACGCGGCACATCAACATCTGGGCAGCTGCTCGCCTCTCTTGCTGTCTCGCTCCCTCGGCCTCTCGGGGCTGGAGGAGGAGCCGGCGGGCAGCCGCTGGGTCGATGAGGAGCTGGGGTTCGGCCAGCAGCTGGCAGTGGACACAGGCTCCCTCCTGGCGCCCAGGCTGGGTCCCCGAGGACGAGGCTGTGGTCAGAGAGGGTGGGAACGAGGCCGGCCGCCAGGGCCGAGAGAGCCTGCCTGAGGAGCCGTCTGAAGCTGGGGAGGGGGGAGGCTCCCGGAAAGGTGGATGGGGGTGTGGGCACTAGAGGGGCGTGCGTGGGAGGAGGGAGTGGAGCACCATGAGCGTGGGAGAGGGGCGAACGTCTTGGGAACCCCGGGCCAAGGAGACTGAGCGACATTCCTTGTGGGTGGGGGCATCTGGCCCCAGACGGCATCCCGAAAGAGGGAGACTCCAAGGCTGGGGCTTCCTCCGGAGACCCGCGTGCACCCCCAGGTTCCCGCTTTCCCCAGAGTGTTTCCGAGTGCATGGGCTTCCTTTCCTGGGGACCAGGACTACGGCAGGAAGGCCACCCCTTCCTCTGTCCAGGCCATCTCCTTCTGCCCCTTCCCTGACCCGTTCTGCGGGTCTCCGGTCCTGTCCCCAAGTGTCCAGAACTGCCAGACCAGGCTACTAGAAAAAAACCTCCCGAGTAAGTGAAAGCACCCAGGAAAGACGGTGACTCGGGGAGGGGTCTGGGTGTGGCCGTGTCTGGAGGGTCTCCCGCTGTCCAGCTGTCCCTCTGCCCGCAGGCCCCCCTCCGGGGGCTTCCTGGCCGCCTTCTTTTCTGGCATGGGGGAAGGGTAGAGCTCGAGCCCAGTCTTCCTCCTTCCCCAGATGGTGAGGGGACGGACCTGTTTGCTGTGGCTGTTCATGAGTTTGGCCACGCCTTGGGCCTGGGCCACTCCTCAGCACCCGACTCAATCATGAGGCCTTTTTACCAGGGCCCGGTGGGCGACCCCCACAAGTACCGCCTGTCCCAGGACGACCGGGAAGGCCTACAGCAGCTCTATGGTACAGGGGCTGGGGACCGGGGACGGTGGCTTGCCCTGTGGCCTCATCAGCAGAGTCGGGGGACTCACGCCTCTCCGGCTCTCTCTCCACAGGGAAGGTGCCCCAGACCCCGTACGATAAGCCCACAAGGAAACCCTTGGCTCCTCCTCCCCCACCCCCTACCGCGCCCCCAGACAGGTGAGTGAGGGGGGTGACCTCCCTACCTCGGCGTGGTTCTTGGTGAGGTGGGCTTGGTAAGAGTCCCTACCTCACGGGGCTCTTCTCAAGGGTAAGTGAAGACACTAGGAGCCCCGACCCCTCTCTGCTCACCTCTCCTTTCCATTGTAGCCCCTCTCTCCCCACCCCTGACCGATGTGAAGGCAATTTTGATGCTATCGCTAATATCCGTGGTGAAACCTTTTTCTTCAAAGGTGAGTCATCTTAGATCTCCCCTGACGACATGTAGTTGGTGTCCTACCCCTTTAGGATGACCCACCAGTCCTGTGGGGTTTCCCAGGATTCGGGACTCTCAGTGCTGACAAAAAAAAAAAAAAAAAAGGAAAGCCCTGGGGGTGCCTGGGTGGCTCAGCCTGTTCCTTTAAGTGTCTGACTCTCGGTTTGGGCTCAGGCCACGATCTCATGGTTGGTGAGTTCAAGCCCCACATGGGGCTCTGTGCCGCTGGTTGGGAGCCTGGAGCCAACCTGCTTAGGATCCTCTCTCTGTCTCCTCTCTTCTTCCCTCCCCAGCTTGCTCGCTCTCTCTCTCTCTCTCTCTCTCTGTCTCTCTGTCTCTCTCTCTCTCTAAAATAAATAAATAAACTTAAAAAAAAAGAACTTAAAAAAAAAGGAAAGTCCTAGGAGAGCTGGTCACTCCAGAGCCCCTGCACCCGTGAAATCCCGATGGACTTCCTCGCCCAGCCGCCAGAGGGAGTCCCAGCACCCACTCTGAGCGAGAAGACTTTTTTTTTTTTTTTTTAAATAAAGGAGCGCTTCTTTTTTTTTTTTTTTTTAATGTTTATTTATTTTTGAGAGAGCGAGGGAGCCAGCAGGGGAGGGGCAGAGAGAGGGGGAGACACAGAATCCGAAGCAGGCGCCTCGGTGAGAGCGTAGAGCCCGCCTCGATCCCGCGAGCCCTGAGATCATGACCTGAGTCCCCCCAGGCACCCCCTGGAGGGAGAAGACTCTGGTCATCTCGGGCCCCCGTGGCCACCCCTCCCGCCCCCCCCCCCCCCCCCACAGGCCCCTGGTTCTGGCGCGTTCAACCCTCGGGACAGCTGGTGTCGCCCCGGCCCGCCAGGCTCCACCGCTTCTGGGAGGGGCTGCCCGCCGGGGTGAAGGTCATCCAGGCCGCCTACGCCCGGCCCCGGGACCGCGGCATCCTCCTCTTCAGCGGTGAGCGGGCGCCGGGGCGCGGTTGGGGTGGCGCCGGGGGCGGGGTGGGGGGCGCCCCTGCTCACCTGCCGCCCCCCGCGCCCCGCAGGCCCCCAGTTCTGGGTGTTCCAGGAGCGGCAGCTAGAGGGCGCCCCGCGGCCGCTCACGGAGCTGGGGCTGCCGGCCGGAGAGCAGGTGGACGCCGTGTTCTCGTGGCCGCTCAACGGGAAGACCTACCTGATCCGGGGCGGGCGCTACTGGCGGTACGACGAGGCGGCCGCGCGCCCGGACCCCGGCTACCCCCGCGACCTGAGCCTTTGGGAAGGGGCGCCTGACGCCCCCGACGATGTCACCGTCAGCAACGCAGGTGGGAGAGGGCGCGGGGAGGGGCTGGGGGCCCCGGGGACGGGGAGAGGGGCCCTCCTGGGGGTTTCGGGGAGCCCTCAGGAGGGACGCGGCGCGGCGGGAGGGGCAGCCTGGACCGGCCCCTGACGTGTCTCCTCCCTGCCCCGCAGGTGACACCTACTTCTTCAAGGGCGCCCACTACTGGCGCTTTCCCAAGGGCAGCGTCAAGGCGGAGTCCGACTCCCCCCAACCCATGGGCCCCAAGTGGCTGGACTGCCCGGCCCCCAGCGCCGGCCCGCGCTCCCCCAGGCCCCCCAAAGCCACCCGGGAGCCCGGAGCCTGCAATTGTCAGTGCGAGATCAATCAGGCCTCAGGGCGGCCGTCGCTGTCCTTCCTGCTGTCCCTTCTACCCCCGCTGGTGGGGGGCGTCGCCTTCAGCTGAGGGGGACGGTCCCGGGGCGGGGCTCATGCGGGTGGAGCTTCGCCCTGGGGACGCGGGCAAATGGCTAGCCCTTAGACTGGACGGGCCATGTGCTCACCCTCGCCGTTCCAGCACCCCCCCTCTCCCCCTCCCCCCCCCCAGCCCCACCCCCACCCCCACCTTTGTCCTGGCTGCGCCACGCGCTGCCCCTACAGGAAGCTCTTTTTCCCGGAAGAGCTGGTGCTTCTCAGCAGCCTGTGACTATAGCCCTGGCCCCACGTGGCAACAGGGGCTCCTCATAGCGGCTCCCTGGCTGTTTGGGGCTTTAGAGGACTGGACAGATTGGGGCCACTGAACCCCAGCCCCTCTCTCCACCCGCTGCTCCGAATTTCCCAGAAGTGTCCCACTGTCCTGCTTCTGCAACGTCCCAGGCAATGCCACGTGGATGGGGACCCCAGACCCAGCCCTCAAGTTACCCCTGAGCGCGAGTGTGCCATATCCTGGGTGATATCAGTGGCCACCCAGACGACCCTCCACAACCGAGGCCCCTGTGGACCTCCTTTCTGGTCACCATCTTGGACCCAGAACAGTCCCGGTTCAACAGAACACCCTCCAATCCCTAAAAATCCGCTCAGTCCCTCCACACTGGAGTGTGTACCGCTTCCCGCAGGGAGAACTCTTGGGTTCTCCGCGGCTCAGTGCTGTGAAGACAGTGGACTGAGTTCCCTCTCCACCCAGGGGTCACTGCTTCCTCAGCACCCCTGGGTGATGAGTGGGAGGGCCACCTCATTCACCTCCCACTCCTCCCCGAATTCAGGACCTACATCAGTGCCTCTGGAACTGCACTTCTGGAATCTTCCACATCAGAATCCCCTAGGGAACTTAAAAATGCGTATCCCATGCCCTCACCCTGAATCACTTGGGGGTTGGGGCCAGGAGTCTGCGCTCGAGTAAGCTTGGGGGGGCAGCCCTGATGGGCGAGGGGGCCGGGACGACAGCTGTCATCTCTGTCTTGTGGTTTTTCTGTGTCTCTGAAGTGTTCTCCCTCCCAGGGACCAACCTGAGCACATTCTCTGCAGAATCAGGTCGATGGCCTTGCTCGAGTAGGATCTATCCCCTTTGGGTGGAGCCTCTTAGGGGCCACTTCCTGGGTTGCCGTCGGCCCACAGTGCTGCCTGGGGCTGAGGCTGCGGGCCGCTGTCCCAGCGTGCAGGGCCCTCCCTCGGTCAGGACAAGCTGACCAGTCAGAGGGCAACAGCCAGGTGTCTTCAGCCAACCCGTGACCTGAGAATTCCAAGCCACCAGAAAACCCGAAACCCGGGCCTCTGTCAGGATCCTTTCAAAACACATGGAGGAGGAAACTTATATTTTAAAAGCTTATGAGCCCCACACAGGAGGACAATGCAGGTGACCCGAGAGAAAGCCCTTCGTTTCTCCTGAGCACAGATGGCTGCGGGGTGAGTTCGGTGGCAGGAGCTTGACAGACCTGAATTGCTCTGTCTTGTAGCAGAACTTGGGATTCAGAGTTGACGGGCAGTGGGGTGACAGACGGAAAGAGAATGAGTGGGAGGAGGGAACAGAGAGAAACTCAAAAGTCGGCTAGGGGACCTCAGAGGAGGGCCATCCAATGTGAAATCTGGGGCTTCATTTAGTGCTACACGGAGACTTCTTCTCCAGCCTTTAAAAATATATTAAGGGTGCCTGGCTGGCTCCGTCAGAACAGCATGTGACTCTTGATCTCAGGGTTGTGGGTTTGGGTTTGAGCCCCACCTTGGGCACGAAGCCTACTTTGGAACAAAACACTTTGTCTGCGGCACCTGGCTGGTTCCGTTGGTGGAGTCTGAGGGTCTTGATCTCAGGGTTGTGAGTTCCAGCCCCACGATGAGTGTAGATATTACTTAGAAGTAAATCTTAGGGGGAAAAAAAAATATATATATATATATATATATACACACACACACACACACACACACTTAAGTATACTACAGAAAAATGCCAGGTCAAATTGATTATTTTTATCGTTAAAATGGTCCCATAATCAAAATGTAAAATATTTGTGCTTCAAAGGACACCATTAAAAAATGAAAAGACCACCCACAAAACGGGAGAAAATATTTGCAAAGGACATACCTTTTTATTTTTTTTTATTTTTATTTTTTAGAAATTTTTTAACGTTTATTTTTGAGACAGAGAGAGAGAGAGCATGAACAGGGGAGGGGCAGAGAAAGAGGGAGACACAGAATCTGAAACAGGGTCCAGGCTCTGAGCTGTCAGCACAGAGCCCGATGCGGGGCTCGAACTCACGGACCGTGAGATCATGACCTGAGCCAAAGTCGGACGCTTAACCGTTTTTTTTTTCTTTTTATATATTTTATTTTATTTTATTTTTGCAAAGGACATATCTGACGAGAGGCTCGTATCCAGAATATATAAAATACTCTGACAACTTAATAAGCAGAAGGTAAATGACCCAATTTAAAAACGGGCAAAAGATCAGAATGCACATCCCTCCAAGGACAACGTACAAGTGGCCGACAAGCCCACTAAAAGATGCTCGACGTCACTAGTCATAAGGGGAATGAAAATCAAAACCACACGGGGATACTATTTCACACCCACCAGGGCGGCTAGAATCAAAAACCTCATAGTCGGCATGGGCGAGGATGTGCAGAAACGGACCATCACGCGCTGCTGCTGGGGATAGAAAAGGGCACAGTAACTTTGGAAAATCGTCTGGTGGTTCCTCAAAAAGTGGAAAACATAGTCAGTTACCATAGGAGCCAACAATTCCCCTCCTAGGTGTGAACCCAAGAGACCTAAAAACAGACATCCGCACGGAAACTTGTCCACGGGCGTCCACAGTAGCGTGATTCGTAATAGCCAAAAGGTGGAAACAACCCGAATGTCCATGGACGGACGAGTGGATGCGGGAAGTGGCACGTTCATACAGCGGAGCGTTCTTTAGCCCTCAAAAGGACTGAAGCGCGGGTTCGTGCTACAACCCCGAGGAATTGAAAGCCCCGTGCTAAGTGCAAAAGGTGGCCACATAAGGTCACACGGCGTGACCATCTCTATGTGATTCCATGTATATGAAACGTCCAGACCAGGGAACTCCAGAGACAGATAGTAGATGCGTGGGTGTCTGGGTGGGGCTTTGGGATCGTTGGGGGGGGGGGGGTGCTGGCTCGCCTTTCTGAGGCGACGAAAATGTTCTGAAATTGGCCTTGACGGGTGCACGTTTCCGTGCGTTGAATTATACGCTTCAGTGGGGGAGTTGCGTGTGAATTGTTTCTCGCCAAAGCTGTATAGAAAATGGTGCAGCCTGCCGTGACGCAAAATGCTTGCAGACGGTGGTCTGCGAGACTGTCACGGAGGGGCCAAGCGTCTCGTGGGGTCGGGGGGCCGTGCTTCCCGAGAAAGAAGCCCAGGACTGTTACCTGCAGCCGCAACCTTTTCTCTCCCCACCTGGAATTTAAAGATGGCTCAGGGAGGGATCTGGACTCCGAGGTTTGCACAGGGCGTTTCAGACCGTTGATGGGCTCCTAAGGGGCCAGGAGACACCTGCTGGGGTCTAGTCAATGCAAGTGAGACTTGCGCCAAGGAAATATGCTTTACAGTTCTGTCCTTCTGGGGGCCCCTCAGGAGCCCAGGTCCTCGTGTTCGAGTCCTAATCCCCGGGACCTCAGACGGTGACCTTATTTGGAGATAGGATCTTTGCAGAGGGAATCAAGGTAATGAGGTCATTGGATGGGCCCTAATCCGGTGAGACCGGTGTCCCTATAAAAATGGGAAGTTAGCGGACAGACGCGCATGCTAGGAGAATGACATGAGCACGAAGAGGCCATCCGCAGGCCTGGGAGAGAGGCTGAAACAGGCCCTTCCCCCACGGCCCTCGAAGCCACCACCCTGACCACCCTGCCGAGGCCTTGATCGGTTTCGCGGCCCCAGGCACCGGGCAGCCCTAGTGTCGAGGTTAGACACGGCTGTGGTGAAGCGGGGGGACTCTGGGCCAGAGTAGGGCGAGCCGAACTGGGGGTGACCCCAGAACTGCTCAGGGCTGGCCGGGACATGGTGCCCCTCGGCCCCAGGAGGGCTCGGGATAGTCTGGCCAGCTGACCCTAGGCCCTCAGCTCCTACTGAGGGCTTCACCCTGTCCCGTGGCAGACAGGCATCACCTCCAGCCACCCCTGCAGGGGCCCCTGGGGCAGTCTGCTCAGCTCCCCTCCCCTCCCCACCCCTCCCGGTGGGGCCACCTTAGGGATCTTGCCAGCCCTGCTCTGCCCTGGGCCTGGAGATGCTTAGAACATTCTCTGGACTTTGGAGCTGGGGTATGCTCCATTTCAAGTGAGCTAGTCAGCATTCCCCAGCACCTTACTTGACCCTCAACAGGATGACTTCATTTTCCAGAGCCTGGGAGTGCTCCGATCTGCTTTCACCAGTCTGGACTTTCCCTCTGTCTTTCCCTGTCTCGGGCCGGTAAGGTTGAGAAAGAGGCTTGTTCCTGGGCTCTGAAGTTCCCCACCTCAGCTCAGAGAGCGGAGGGGGCACAGCCAGAGGGCCCTGCCCACCCCCTCCCAGGCGGTCTCCCTGTCCTAGCTTCTGTCTCCGTGTGCCACACACGTGCGTACACACACACACACACACACACACAGCCTCACATCCTGCCTCCAAGCCAGGCTCCACCCTCCCCCAGCCTCTCCCTCCTCCCTCCTCCCTCTTAAATCAGAAGCTCTCTCTGGAGCAGAAGCATAGGCTGGGAGAATCTGTGTGAGGTGACCTGGCAGCCGGGGGAGGAGGCTGCAGCCAAAGCGACGTCCAGTGGGGGGTGGGCTGGCGGGGAGGCCTCTTCCCTGAACCCTCTAGCTCACACCTGTTCCTCCCCGCCAGGCCACAGCCCCCAGAGCCCTGCGCCACCATGTGGTCCTCCAAGGTGAGTGAGAGCAATTGGAGGGGTGGGGGGGCCCCCCAGATTCCACTTCCCCGCTGTGTGTCCCCCTCTCCCGCTCGCGCTGGCCGCCAGACCCCCTGATCTCTCCGCGTGCACCTGGCTCTGTCCCATTCTCCTAGGCCAATGGGGGAGTCCACTGGGGAAGCAGGGGGTCAGAGGCATGTGACCCGTGCACTCAACAGGGCCCCAGGCTCATAACCACCCCCGGCTTACTTTGTTGAATGCTCTCTCACTGCCTGAAATTCTGAATAATTATTGACAGCCACACCGTTTCATTTTGCTGTGAGTCATTCACTTTAGAGAGTGGGTCCCGATCGTGGGGCCAGATTTCCGGTCTGGGGGCAAACAACGGGGAGAGGGTCTGCGTGTGTGTCTGCTAAGGATACTGAGGAATGCTGTGTATGAGGGCAAGGGGGTGACTCCAGGAGCTGGACCCGATGCGTTGGTGGCGCAGCTGGGGCATGGAGGGTCTATAGGGCCAGAGGCGCCGATCCCGGGTAGACCCTGTCCCGATACCCTGGAAACCTGGGGGCGGGGAGGTCGTGCTTTCCTGCCAAGTTTACAAATTCCTCCCTGCCTGGGCCTGCCGCCCAGGACCTTGGTGTCTGTTCCTCCCTTTTGGGGTGCCCGGTCACCTCTCCCACCCCCGTTGTGAGGTTGGCCACAGGCTCCGGGGCCCTGCGGGATTTGTCATAGTGGACTCTGGAATGACCCCAGGCTCGGTGGCCACGCCCAGTTTGGGAGCCCGAGTCGGAGAGCAAATTGTTCCCTGCGGCCAGCGCCCCCCGATTGGGGTGACAGGCTGGTGCCATCAGGGACTCAAGAAGCGTGGAGACGGGTGCCTCACAACAGATATTTGCCCAGAGCCGTGGACGTTCCGCGTGTGGCAGGGACTGCCCCGTGACCAGGGAGCCGGCACCAGGTTTGGTGGAGACCCGTGATGCCGTGTCCGGGCCACCCTGCGCTTCTGTGGGGCAAGCCGAGGGTCCGGGCAGGGGAGGTGGGTCTGCAGAGCCAGCTGTCAAGAGCTGCATACCTGTCACCACCTTCGAGAGCGCCGTCCCCGCCAGCCCGTCCCTTGGCCAGCCCGTCAGCCAGGACAGAGAGGGACAGGTATTTGGTAACACAGTGGATCCTGAGCACTCTGGGGCAATGCTCACCCATGCGTGTGCACATGCATGGTGAGGGTGTGTGCGTGTGTGTGTGTGTGTGTGTGTGTACAGCAAGTGTGGGGGGTGGCAAGGTCCCACGTGTCTGAGTATCACTGTCACCCCCACAGGTGGGCAGAAATCCTATTGAATTTATGAGGCACCAAATGGTAAGAAGCTCTTCCTAGTGTGTGTCTGGGGGAGACAGGGGGACCTGGGTCCTGCTGTGTAGAGCTGAGAATGTTCTGGGCCACCCAGGGCCCCCGGAGGGGGAACGATGAGGCCTCTCTCACTTCCGCCTCTCCTCTCTGCACAGCACCAGCTGGTGGACATCTTCTGTGACAGGACCCAACACCAATCCCAAGGAGCACAGGTGGGTCGCCGTGGCCCCCACTCCCATGCACTCTGCAGCTGGGGTCGTGTGGGTGGTTTCACAATGACCACGATGACGGTGAGGGTGATGGAGATGCTACCTCGGGTCTGCTCACTCCTTACACCTGGGCACCTGCTGGCACACTCTCCTCGTTCACACCCGCGTGCAGGTGAGGGCACAGGTGAGAAATGCAGAGGCCCAGGGAGGCTTAGGAAGGTGATCAAGTCACTGCGCATATTGATGACAGAGCGGGGATGCCAGATACCTGGTCCCCAGGCCCCCTGGGCTGGACCCAGTGATGGGGGCCTGGTGAGCAGACAACAGGTGGGGGCTTGGGGGAGAAGACTGCGGGCGGGAGAGGCTGGGAGGATTTTAAACCAAGTGATTTCCCCCCCCCCCCCCAGCAACAGAGGCTCAGTCTGGGAGAGGTGGAGGTGAGTCCCCCCCCCCCCCCCGCCGCCCCCACCAAAGCTCCGTCCCCAGGGCTACAGCCAGGTTATCGTTATTGGGTCTGGGCTCCTGGCTCCCTTGACACTCCCCTGGACGCATGGAGGCCACAGACAGGAGCCGATCTGGAGCTCCGAACCATCCCCTCTCCCCAGGATGGCTTCAACGAGATCATGCTGGAAGCCGTGGACCTTCACCATGATCAGAACGACGACGAGGTGAGTGTGAGACGCCCGTCGCAGCCCTGCCGGTGGGGAGGCAAGGAGGGGCTGAGCCCCTGGGTGGAGTCTTCTCGAGTGTGGAGAGCCGGGCTTCTGGCTCCCAGACTCTCACACAGGCGGGGAGGCCTCAGCCGGGGCCAGGACCCGGGCCGCGTCTTCCCGGTGGGACCCCGCACCGAACGGCACCCCCGCCCCTGCAGGAATCCAGTCCGTTACTTCCCGAAGTGCGGCAGGAGCTGCGTTCCAGAGTCTTGAGGTCCTCCGTCCTTGACCTGGAAGAGAAGGAGCACCCCGAGGTCCAGAAGACTGAGGAGAGCTTTTGTGACAGAGCCCTGAGGTTGTTCCGAAGGCTGCTCTACCAACTGCAGCTGAAGTGGCAGGCCGCGCTGGCGTGGGTGAGGGAGAAGGTGGCCGCCGGCCTTCAGGCCTTCTGCGACGCGGTGGAGGCCGTCTGGAGCGCCTTTAACAGCTTCTGCACCTCAGTGGCTCAGGTGTTCAGGAGCGCCGTCCAGGCCTAGCCCGGCCCTCCCCGGCCGCTTTCCTTGTCCGGGTCCGGCCCGTCGCCCTGGCTGTGGCGTCCTAATAAGAGTTGGCTGCGGGCGCCCCGGGGGGCTCAGTCGGTTAAGCGTCCGCCTTCGGCTCAGGTCATGATCTCATGGTTCATGGGCATGAGCCCCGAGCCCCGTCGGGCTCTGTGCTGACAGCTCGGAGCCTGGAGCCTGCTTCGCAATCTGTGACTCCCGCCTCTCGCTGTCTCCTCCCCAGCTCCTGCTCTGTCTCTGTCTCTCAAAAAATAAATAAGCGTTAAAAAAAAAAAAGTTGGTTGAATCAAACTGAGTGCCTGTTTGCTGGACGGGAGGCAGGAGCCCCCGGTGGCTGGGGAGGGGGCAGGACCCCAGGGAGGGGGGGTCCACCTGACCTCTATAATCTGTACATGGACACGAGTGACAACTGGCCTGTGGAAAGGGCTGGAAGTTTTCTGGCCTGCGCGTTGCCTGACGCTGGGGCAGCAGGGAGCTCAGGTCTGAGGCACATCTGCCCCTTGGCTTGTTTTTCTGACCTGGCTCTTCATCCTTCACCAGGCCATGGAAACTCCTTGGCTTTGAGGTTGGGGCAGAGGCGGGGGAGGGAGGAGTAGGGAGGGGGAGGAGGGTTCACCCCTACCTGGACCAGAGAGAAGGGCAGCCTAGGGCGGGACAGGACTCAGATCTCTGGCTCAGGCCTCCTGGGAGCCTGCAAATGCAGAAACTGGGGAGGGGGTGGGGGGAGGGGAGCCAGGAGCAAGGCCAGGGCAGGGAGGGGGTCGGCCCAGCTCACCATTTTTGAGGCCGCTTCCCTGAAGCTCCCCCCTCCCCCACTGACTTCCTGCTTCCTGCAGCTGCACACAGATTTTTGCATTGAGGTGTCTATCCGTGAACAGCAGCTGCTGAGATAGAGCTGGGGGGGGGGGGGCCGTTTCCGGGGCCCTGACCTGAGGACAGAGCAGGAAAGGGGACAGGTGTGGTGGGGTGAGGGTGGGGTGCGGGGAAAACACGCCAGCAAAGGAAAGGCTCCAGACCAGGGAGGTGTGCCTAGGGGTGAGAGGTATGTGGGGAGGTGACTGGGAGCCGGGAGGCCTCACAGCTGGGGGCATTTCTATCACTCACTCCTGTGGTGTTTTCTTTGTTTTTTTCTTTTTTCTTTTTTTAATGTTTATTTAGAGAGAGAGAGAGAGAGAGAGAGAGAGCGCACGAGCGCACGGGCGCGCAGGGGAGGGGCAGAGAGAGGGAGACACAGAATGCGCAGCAGGCGCCAGGCTCCGAGCCATCAGCACAGAGCCCGACATTGGACTCAGGGTTCCATCCCACGAACTGGGACAGCATGACCTGAGCCAAAGTCGGTTGCCCAACTGACTGAGCCACCCAGGTGCCCACCCCCCCCCCTCCCCCCCCCGCCATCTGCCAGTTTCTTAAAGACCCTTTTGGATCATACTAATGAACTCTCAATTCTTAGAAAAATCACCTCCCTGGGGAACAGCTGGGAGTCCACCAGGAGTGGGCAAGGTTGAAGCCAGACCCTGATGGTGGCCCTGGTCATCCTGAGGGGCCCTGCTTGCTCATTGCCCCTGCCCTGTGAGGGAGTGGACTTTGGGGAGCCCTGTGCTGGCCCACATCCTGTTTCATTCCCAGGGGATCCCTCTGAAAGCCTTTTACACTGGAAGGCCCATCTCAGGCCTGAGTCCCCAGCTCCAAGGGGCCGTCCCCCGCCAGGGCCTGACCTAGCTCTCGCTTCCCCCTGGACGTCGTGTCCTCTCCTCCCATGGCCAGTCAACATTCAGTTTCTTTTAGACCCCTGACCCGCATTTTCACATGACCCCGTGGTCAGACTGTCTCTTACTTCTCCTTGTGCCTTTGCGCTTGACTCCGGTGAGAAGCTGAGAAAACCTGCCTACCGTGTTGAAGCCGTCAGGGGCTTTCATGACCCCACGGCCCCATCAAGGTCACCGTCATCCCAAACCCAGTTGGTCGCCTTGGTCTTGCCTCTTTCAAGCCAAATCTTTCCAGTGCCGAGGCCAAATCAATGTCATGGCAAAATGAAGTAACTGCCTGATTAACACCCTCCCATCTTCCCATCGTAAATACACTCTGACCTGGGCCTCTGAGGCTGTGTCTGTGTCATCAGATTCTTACAGATCTCCCTCAGGGACAGTATTCTCTGCTCAGGGACTTTGCACCTGCTGTTCCCTCCAATGAGGGTGCCCTCCCTCCGGTTCTTCTGAGGTGGTCTCCCTCTTCTATTTCAGGCCTTGTTCTCCTCAATAGCCCAGCACGTTCCCCGGTACATAGTAGGTGCTCAAGAAATAAAGCCTTCAAATGCCATGGGTTCTCCCAACTTCCTTACTCATTTAGTTGATCAAGAAAGCTTCCTTCTTGAAAATTTCTTCTCGGGAGGTCTTCCAAGGCTCTAATTTGTTCTGGGACATCTGGTGACTCTCTGTATCCCACCTCATCTTCCTCCCAATCCCTCAAAACATGGACCTCCTCTAGATCTGGGGACAGATCTTTCCCAAGTCCCTTGGCCGCTGGCTGACAAGTTCACTGTATGTCCACAAGCATTTGCCAAAGAGCAGTCGTGTGTCAGGCTGGTGGAGGGACAAAGACAACCCGAAAGGTTGTAGGTAACAAGCCACCGACTAGAGCAGGAAGTGTGTGTGCACACGCCCTACAGCTGGGGTGGGCTGTTTTCTTTTTTGCAGTATTACAAGTCACATGATTTTAAAAATCTGTCCACTAGACTGGGAGAAAACGAAATCTGTCCACCGGATTGCCAAGATTGCCTGAGAGGTCGGAGAAGGTAGGCACTCTGCCAAACCACCTTCGGGTTTACAGGATTATGGGTCGTTAGGGGTCCCCAGCCCGCAACCTGTCTTGGCCATCAGGCAGGTTTCGTTTCATCTGCTGGCAGCTTCGATTTGAATCAGTTACCTACATGCCAAAAGCAAGGTTTCCTGGAATGACCCAGAATCTGGGATTTTAAAATTATATTCCATTATTAAAGTAATTATTTTTTTCAGGTTTTTATTTATTTATTTTGAGAGACAGAATTCAGGGGAGGGACAGAGAGAGGAGAATCCCAGGCAGGCTTTGGGCTGTCAGCGCAGAGCGTGAGGCAGGGCTGGATTCACCAACCTGTAAATCATGACCTGAGCTGAAGTCCGACGCCCAAATGACTGAGCCGCCCACGCGTCCCGCCATTTTAATTAATTTAAACGGCCACATACAGCTAGAGGGTACTGGACTGGACAGCACAGGTTAGGGGCAGACTCCAGAGAAGGAAGAATTCCGGGTGAGATTCCCGGGCCTTCCTCACAGCTGACTGGGACAGACGGCACCCCTCTGTCGCCCCCCCAACCCTGGCCCTTTCGGGGTGTGTGTGTTGCGGGTGGGGGAGGAGGCCCGTCCTTGGGCCTGCTCCCCTCTAGGCTGCTATCGAAGGTGCTGGGGCGGGGAAGGGAAAAAGGCGTCACTGTCACAGTAGGAGGGTAACAGCGTTTTGGTGGACCTCACAAAAAAATAAAGCAGAGTCATTTTCAGGAAAGCTGTTTTACTTTAGGATTTTGAAATACAACCCTGAAGCCAGGGAGACCTGCCTCCGGGGTAGGGGAAAACTAACACACAGGTCTGGCGGAGCCAGAGGGAGGCCGGGGCGGGGCGGGGCGGGGCGGGGCGGGGCGGGGCGGGGCCAGGGACGCCCACCGCGGGCCTCGGTTGCCCAGGACACGGGGGACGCGGAGGCGCGCGCGCGCGCGCGGGGCGGGGCCCGGCGGAACCTGCGCGAGGCTAGTACAGGGTCTCGCGGGCGTGGGTTCGCAGGTGGCGCAGCAGGTGCGAGTTGCGGCTGAAGCTGCGGCCGCACTGCGCGCACGAGAAGGGCCTGGCCCCCGTGTGCACCAGCATGTGGCGCAGCAGATTACAGCTGCGGCTGAAGCTCTTGCCGCACTCCCGGCACTCCTGCGGGGGCTCGGCCGGCCTGGACGCCGCCTCGGTCCCCGCGCCCGCGTGGGTGGCCAGGTGCCGCTGCAGGTGGGCGTTGCGCCGGAAGCTCCGGCCGCAGGTTTGGCAGCCGTAGGGCCGCTCGCCGGTGTGGCTGCGGCGGTGGCGGGCCAGGTTGGAGCTGTTGCGGAAGCGGTAGCCGCAGGTGTCGCAGGCGTGGGGCTTCTCCCCGGTGTGGATGCGCTGGTGGCGCGCCAGGTGGGCGCTCTGGCTGAAGCCCTCGCCGCACTCGCTGCAGCGGCACGGCTTCTCGCCCGTGTGGCTGCGCCGGTGGCGGGCGAGGTCCTGCGTCTGGCTGAAGGTCTTGCCGCACTGGGTGCAGTGGTGGGGCCTCGGGCCGCCGTGCGTCAGGAGGTGGCGGGCGAGCCCCGCCCGCCGCACGAAGCGCTTCCCGCAGTGCGGGCAGCTGTAGGGCTTCTCGCCCGTGTGCACCCGCTGGTGGCACACCAGCTGGGAGCTCTGGCTGAAGCTGCGGCCGCACACCTGGCACGAGAAGGGCCGCTCGCCCGTGTGCACGCGCCGGTGGGCCCCCAGGTGCTCGCTGCGCCGGAACGCCTTGCCACAGTCGTTGCACACGTACGGCCTGCGCTCTGGGCCCGAGCGCAGGCTGCCCGAGCACTCCGAGCACTGGTGGCCCTTGTCCTTGGCGTGGATCCGCAGGTGGCGCTTGAGGCTGGAGCGGCGCTGGAAGGTCTGGCCGCAGTGAGAGCACAGGACGACGGCCAGCTCGCGCGCTTCGGGCTTGGCCTCGGGGGCGCGCGGCGACCGCCGGCCCTCGGCGTGCGCCAGCAGGTGCTGCATGAGGCTGGCGCGCCGCTGGAAGCCCTGGCCGCACTCGGCGCACAGGAAGGCGGGCTCGGAGGAGTGCGTCTGAAGGTGCTTGTTCAGGTGGGAGCTCTGGCGGAAGCGGTGGCCGCACAGGTGGCAGGCGTGTGGCCGCTCGTCCGTGTGCGTGCGCATGTGCAGCTTGAGGATGGAGCTGCGGCCGAAGCTCTTCCCGCAGCGCTCGCACGGAAAGGACCGGGCGCCCGGGTGACTCCGCAGCTGGTGCGCCTCCAGGCGGGCCAGCTGTCGGAAAGTCACCCCGCAGTCGGTGCAGATGAATTCCATCTCTGCCTCCGACCTGGGAGGCCCGTCGGCCACTTTGACCTCCAGAATGTCACTCCTGCTGGGAGGGGACCCTCCTCCGCCGGTGCCACTCACTTCGGGGCCAGGCCCCAGCACCTGGACATGGGGCTCTTCCGCCGCCGGAGGACCGTCTGCCTGAGGCCCTGTTGAGAGGGCCGCAGGCCAGGCGACCGCCTTGGGCTCCTCTTTGAACTCCTCATCTGGGGTTCTGCTTCCGGGTCCTGAGAAAGAAGCAGGAAAAGGGGTGGGGGGCATGTGGGCAGGCCT
The DNA here is from genome assembly GCF_046562875.1 of Panthera onca. Classification (NCBI taxonomy): domain Eukaryota; kingdom Metazoa; phylum Chordata; class Mammalia; order Carnivora; family Felidae; genus Panthera; species Panthera onca. Next base: position 39,347,714 of record NC_138354.1, on the reverse strand, counting down.
ATTCTTAGAGGCCCCCAGGAATTGCCAGGGCCTCATTGCCTCAAAGCAATGGGGGGGGGCGGGGGGGGGGCGGTGGCAGAAGGTGACGGTAAAAAACATAGAATTTACCGTAGTAACCATTTTAAAGTGCACAGTTCAGGTCCATCAGGTACATTCCCAGTGTTGTACAACTGTCACCACTGTCTATCTAGTGTCAGAACTCTGTCCTTCCCCTGGATGGAAACCCCAAACCTCTTAGCAAGCACTCCCATGACCACCCACTTTAAAAGCTCAAAGTTGGGGCGCCTGGGTGGCGCAGTCGGTTGAGCGTCCGACTTCAGCCAGGTCACGATCTCGCGGTCCGTGAGTTCAAGCCCCGCGTCGGGCTCTGGGCTGATGGCTCGGAGCCTGGAGCCTGTTTCCGATTCTGTGTCTCCCTCTCTCTCTGCCCCTCCCCCGTTCATGCTCTGTCTCTCTCTGTCCCAAAAATAAATAAAAAACGTTGAAAAAAAAAATTAAAAAAAAAAAATAAATAAATAACAAAAATAAAAGCTCAAAGTTAACCGGGTTGATGATTACATCAAACACAATAAGCCTCTAAAATAAGTAAAAGAGGGGCACCTGGGTGGCTCAGTCAGTTAAGCGACTGACTTCGGCTCAGGGCAAGATCTCACGATTCGTGGGTTTGAGCCCTGGGTCTGGCTCTGTGCTGCCAGCTCAGAGCCAGGAGCCTGCTTCGGATTTTGTGTCTCCCTCTCTTCCTGCCCCTTCCTGCATTCACGCTCTCTCTCTCTCTCAAAAATAAATAAACATTAAAAAAAAAAATTTTTAGGGGCGCCTGGGTGGCTCAGTCGGTTGAGCGTCCGACTTCGGCTCAGGTCACGATCTCGCGGTCCGTGGGTTCGAGCCCCGCGTCGGGCTCTGTGCTGACAGCTCAGAGCCTGGAGCCTGTTTCAGATTCTGTGTCTCCCTCTTTCTCTGACCCTCCCCTGTTCATGCTCTCTCTCTCTCTCTGTCTCAAAAATAAGTAAATGTTAAAAAAAATTAAAAAAAAAATTTTTAATAAAATAAGTAAGGGGCACCTGGGTGGCTCAGTTGGTTGAGCATCGGACTTCAGCTCGGGTCATGATGTCATATTTGTGAGTTCCAGCCCCATGTCCGGATCCTCTGTCCCCCTCTCTCTTCCCCTCCCCCGCTCCTGCTTTTTCTCTCTCTCTCAGAAGTAAACGAACATTTTTTTAAAAGTATAAAATAAGTAAATGAATGGAGGAAGGAAGAAAGGAAAGAAGGAAAGAATTCGTGTTAACATAGCCCATTTTTAGCCAAAGAGGCTAAAAAGTCAGGTAGGGTCTGGAGCTTTAGAGACCACTCTGGAAACACAAGGAGAGAGCCTTCAGTGGTCCCCAGCTGGAAGGGCCGCTTACCCAGAGGGTGAACAGGCCACGCCTTCTTTGCTGGGACATCCTCGAAGGTCAGGGACTCCTGTAACAAAAGGATGAGCCAGATCCTTGGTGAGAGACGAATGGGGCTGTGAGCTGAGGGGGATGGAAAACTCTGAGGGTTTAAATTAAGGAAGACACGGATTTGCCACAACAGCAGGGGCAGCGAGCGTCCGGGGGCCGAGGACAGTCTGGAGGGAGGGGCCGGGCCAGCTCACCAGCACAGCTGCAAGCTCCTGATCTCGGGCGTTTTCCTCCAGCCACAGGACAGGGCCCTGGGGGGCTGGCAGCATGGGGGGGGAGGGGAGAAAGAGAGAGCTGTTAGGGGGCCGACTTACCCTCCCCCGGCCGTACGGGGGGGGGGGGGCGCACCCATGGTCAGGGCCCTGGGAGAGACATCTCGGCGCTCTCCCCTCCCTGTCAAAGAGGGGGGGTGCCTTCATCTCACCCCGTCCTCACGTACCAGGCCTCCTGGCTCCCACCTGCCCGGGGCACCAGCTGCTCACCACACTCTTGCAGGGCTTGGAATGTCCTCTTGGGGCCTGGGCTCAGTGGCTGCTTTGAACTTGGGGGATGTCTCCAGGTCCCCAGCTCAGCAGGCTTGGAGGGCCCTGGCTGGGATGCTGGGGGCTCCATGGCTGGCTCCGGGGCCGGGGGTCCTTCTGAGGGCGCTTCCTTTTTGGGGCTGTGGCTGGAGACCTGGGAAGAGCCCCCCTGGTCCTCCGCAGTGACGTCTGCGCGGGGACAATTCTTGCCAGCATTAAAACTAAAATCCTGTGCAAAATGCATCCGTGTCAGGTGGCGAACAGGGCAGAGGGACGATGCGCGTCCTTCTCACTCCCAAGGGAAAGGGGGCCACGGAAAGGTGAGGGTCACAGGACTTAGGAGGTTAAGGAGCAATTGTCAGAGGGAGGAGAACGGAGTGTCGGGTGATTTCCTCGCGGGGCACCCGAGTCCCTGTCTTGCCGCCTGGCCGCCCCCCCCCTCCCCCTTACCAGTGGCCCCGCGGCGCTGGACTCCCTCTGGACACCCTCCAGCAGCAGCACAACCTCCTCGCCGTCCCTGAGCTGCTGGCCCTGGAGCCGGGCCAGCAGGTGCGGGGGCAGCACGCTCAGGAACTGCTCCAGCACCAGCAGCTCCAGGATCTGCTCCTTGGTGTGCAGAGCGGGCCGCAGCCAGCGGCAGCACAGCTCCCGGAGCCGGCTCAGGGACGCCCTTGGCCCCATGTCCTCCTGATACTGGAAGCATCTGAAGAGCTGGTGAGCCACCTCGGGCCGGGGCCTGGCCTCAGTGTGCCTGAGGTCCTCCTGACCGACGGCCTCCTCTTCCTCCAGTTTGACGGCCCCGAGCTGCTCGGGCTCTCGGGCGGCCGGGACGGGTTCTTCGAGCATCCTTCAGCCGGGGTGGGGGGGGGGGCAGGGCGGGGCACGGCTCACGGCAGCTGGTCCCACCGTCAGGTCTCTCCCTCTCTGCTCCCACACCTGCGGTGTTAAGAAATGCCTAAAGATGTGGCCCCCGGAGGAATCATTTTTCTCTCGCCGGTCCTAGGCAACGGCTCGGCCGGCAGGACAGCCCCAAACACGAAAAGGCAGAGAAAACCGACGGTTCCGTGTCTCCACTCCCTCCTGCAGCATTTCGAATTTCACATCACTTCACCCCCAGTGATCAAAAGTGGCATCTCTGAGACAGGACCACCTGGTTTCCCCGCCTCCTGAGGCCACAGGGAGGACACGGCACCGCCAAAGAGGGGTTCTTGGCAGAAACGTTCCATCGCAACGCGATCCAGCCTTTAGACCCCACTTTGCACTGCAGAAATGAGAATGGGTGGGAGGCCGGGGGGTGCAGTGGATGAGAGCGATGGTGTTTAAGGGGACAAACTTGTCACTCATAGTGAATAACCCATAGAGATCTAATGCACAGTATAATGGATATAGACAATACTATTGCGGGGTAATTATGTAATTCGATATATATAAATATCACTGCATCAGCAGTCGTGTTACAATATACAAACGTATCAAAGTAACACTGACACGCCTTTCACTGACACAATGTCACACGTCAGATTTATTCAATTAAAAGAAAAAAAGAACAAGCGAAATGATCCCTCGAGGAAACAATGGAACGAATTACAAATGCAGAATATTTCTCGCCAACTGGCCGGGCCCCCGTCCTTCAGCATTATTTTTAAAAGCACCTGTAGGGGGCGCATCGCTCTAGGGGAAACTAACAGCCACATGGCCGAATGAAGGAACCTTGACTGGAGCCCGATGTTTTTAAAGAGGGGAGGGGATGGGTGGAGGGGGAAGCAGGGATGCTCTAAAAGATATTCTGGAGTCAGCTGGGGAAATTGGAAGATGGATGGGACACTAGATTGCAATGGAGCTGACCATTAATTTCTGAGAAAGGATTCCAGTCTTGTGGTTTGTGGGAAATGCCTCTATTTTGGGGAGATGTTGAAGGGTTTGGAAGGAAGGGGGCCCGAGGGTTCAGCCATACTTAGGGATAGTAAAGGCAAATGGGGAAAGTAAAAGGACTACCGAATCTGGGAGATGGATGTGTTGATGTCCACTGCGTTGCTCTCTCAAAGTCTCCGGAAGTTTGGCAGTTTTAAAGACAAAAGGTGGGGGCTGGGTGCGGAGTGGGGATTCATGCATGGGATTTCTCCTTGACCAGACATCTTGACTCTCACTTGACGTCTCTGGGGGTGGCTCTCAGCAGTCAAGGCCAGGACCACCCGGCTGATCAGGGCAGGGCTGAGCCCCCACTTGGCGTACCAATCTCCTCCCCTGCCAGGTTCCACCAGAGACTGAGGGCAGGATGAGCCAGAGAGGTGAGATGGGCACGTGGGTCTCCAGATGAGAGACTAAGGCTTGCAGAGATCTGCAGGGAACTTGCAGAGATCGGTGACAGATAGGTCTGCAAGGCCAATCAAAGCTGCCCTGTCCACCTCCGAGACCTCTAGTGGATACACTCTTGGGAGCTGGGTGAGGGGCAGGAGAGGCAATCATTTCTTTCATTCCTTTTTTTTTTTTTTTTTTTATAAATTCTGGATTCTTCCTTGGTCTACCCTTCTGGAAGGTATCTATCCCCAAATAGCAATAAAAAGTGGCTCTAACTGGCCACCAGGGGGCACTGGGTCCACAGGACTGACCACGGGCCCATCTCTCCTCTCAGACCAGAGGGCTCTGTAGGGCCACCCACTCTTTCCTTTTGGGGTCACCCAGATCTACGAACAGGGAGATGCCTCAAGTTCAGCCTCACCCCCAGGGGACTCAGTTCGGTCCTTCAGCACAACCCTGAAGGCTTACGTCGTTCTGCACAGGCCAGCACCTCGGCTCCAGAGTTTTGAAGCACTTTTCCTCTCTTAATTTGGGCTGCAATTATTTTACGGATACAAAAACCCAAGTTCCAACATCCGCCTGCCCTCCCTGCTCTCTGGCCTCAGGGCTACCGATGATGAGCTTCTCCCAAACCTGTTCCCCGAGCCCCACGCCAGGGACATCCCAGGCAGAGGGACATCACTCCCCACCACCCAGAGACAGCAGAGAGGTGCCCGCCACCTACAGACTAGCAACTGCTGTTCTCATTACTGCTGGGCGAAACCACAAGTGAGCACAGCTAACAGTCATTCCCGTCACGGGCCCGCCTTGGCAATGCGGCCGGGGGGAAGTCAGCCTCGTCAAGAGCTTTGGACAGTTTGCGGAGGAGCCTCCTTGTTGCAGGGCTGAGGGCGGAAGGAACCTCCTGTTCTGGTGGGGGGAGTGAGGCGTGGTGTGACAGAACAGAGGAAGAGCGGGTTTTATACCCGGCCCGGCGCTTCCACCTCAGAGAGGGAGAGCCCGGGGATGCTGAAACAAAGGCCCAGGGTTACATCCTGGCCACCTGCCCCCGGGCAGCCATGGTGGCTCCAGCCTCTCTCCGGCCCCCCTCCCCGTCCCTCCTTCGCTCGACCCCACGGGGCGCCTCTCACCCCCTGACGTCTCTCTTCAGGGACCCCCGACACACCAGCAACCTGCATCTACCCGTCCGTGGTCACGCTGGGCCACGACCACGGCTGAGGGTCTCTCTCCCCTCCGCCTGCGAGTAGGAGCTGCGTCTCGAGCACAACCGTTCGCCTCGTGCTTGAAGCGGCTTCCGTGTGTGTTAGTAGAAGTAACACAACGAGGATGGCCGCCTGGCAGCTGTACTTACTGAGGAAAGCACTCGAAGCTGGTGCAGAAAAAGTCTCTGATAGGTGTGGAAGAGAATGGGCTTTTGTCTCACTCTTTGGGCAGCAGGAGCGAAAGGATAGAACCGATCGCGTGTGACCAGCAGCCTCGTGATAATAGCTGGCAGGTACTGAGTGCTGATCTGGAGGGGCTCTCAACTCAGGCTTGCTTCGCCCACCCCCAGCCCACGGGGTGGGTTATAATTTCTCCCTGTGACAAGCGCAGAGGCCACACTGGGAGCCGACGGGTGCCTTGCTCAAGGTCACAGCAGGGGGAGCCAAGATTTTCTTTAAGGTGAGAACACTGATCTTGACCAGGGTGCAAAAGCTCGGAAACAGAAAAGGACCCAGTTCCCCTCCCTCCCGGTGCGATTGGCCTAGTTTTAGCCAGAATATCACGGCGCGATTCAGAAAAAATAAGGAGATTCCGAGTTCCAGCCCTCAGGCCTAGACACAGGCAGGGGTGCCCGGAAACTTCAGGTGAGGTGGTAAGGCTTGAAAGAGGAGGAATTTAAGGGAATTTGGCTGCAGAGCCTCTCCTTCCCACCCCCCAGTCTCCAGGACAAAAGCTCTGTTCATATGCACATCCGTGGGGGGTGAGAGCTCTTCAGCTACCCTCCAATATTCGACCAGCTTAATCTGGAGCCCAGCGAGGTGGGAGGCAAGGGCTGGACCAGCCCGGGGTGGCAGTGCGGCCGCAGGACCCACCCAGACAACGGGAGAGCCCCGAGCCCGGATCCTTGGCCGGGGACCTTCCCTTTCTCCCTGGACACAGCTGGCAGGAGAGTCACAGGCCACTTTTTGTTGGCCAGGCTCCCCTCCGGGTGGTGAGCTGAGTCCAGGAGGCCGGCCGTCCACCTGGGGGCACATGGAGCCTGCCTGCTTTCCCCTCCCCAGTGGGTACAGCAAGCCCATGTTACAGGAAGTCCCGCCACCCTCCTCGATGGCCCCAGAGCTGGCTGGCACTGGGCTCCCAGCATAGACCACCCACATCCTTCCAAGACTTTTTTCTTTTCCAGTTTCCTAAACCCCCATCCCTTCGCTGAGGCCCAGGTCCCTCTTTTCCCTCCAAGCTGCTAGGAACCCCTTGTGTCTGTCCTGGCAGCCTTTACCCCAGGCTTCCTTGCAACTCACCGCTCGGGGTCCCCACTCCAGAGGGGGGGGTTGCTAAGGGTTCTTTGAGGGCCCCAGGGCCAGAGTCAGCCTCAGGCAGACTGGGAAAGGGCTCCCGGAAAATTGAACAGGAAGTTCCCAGCTCTGGTCCCATCCAGGTAATGAGGGGGCTTCCTAGAGTTAACCCTTAACCTCCCAGTTTGGGAGTGGGGTGGGGAGAGGGAGGGGCCAGAGAAATGAGGATTTAGCGGCTAATCCAGAGTCCAACCTGGGACTGAGTAGGAGAGTCTAACTCCCCCTCCAGGTAAGAACTCACCCCCCCTCATCAGGACTTGTCCTGTTCTTCTTGGGGGCGTCTGTCACCCTGTACTTTCTGAGGGGACCAGAGCTGCCATTTTATTTTATTAAAAAATTGTTTTAATGTTTATTTATTTTTGAGACAGAGAGAAAGAGAGCACGAGCGGAGGAGGGGCAGAAGTGGGGGGGGGGGGGACAGAGGATCCGAAGAGGGCTCTGCACTGACAACAGAGAGCTGGACGCTGGGCTGGAACTCACCAACGGTGAGATCATGACCTGAGCCTAACAGACTGAGCCACTCAGGCGTCCCCAGAGCTGCCATTTTAAAATGCCTATTGTGTCGTGGGGCTCTTTGCTGGGCATTTCATTCACGCCACAAATCTTTGCCAAGGGCCAGTTTTGTGCCAGGCACAGTTGCAGGGGCTGGGGTAAGCAGGAGGAACCGGCCCTGACTTCAGAGGGCTTACACACCCGTGTGCTGAGCAGTCCCGGGCTAAGAATAACACAACAGGATCACGTGATGGGGGAAGAAAGGGCGCCATCGACACCAACAAAGATCTTCCCAAGAATCCTGCCGGGTGGCTTTTATCCCAGGTTTCCCAAACTCGAAGCAGGGGCTTCCGGGAAGGGAAGTGACCTCACCACTGGCCTTGAGCCCAACTCGACCTCCAAAGTCAAGACTGCATTTGCTCTAAGGTGTCTTTTTGGGTCGTGCTCTTGGGCGGCCGCAGCCCGGAGGGCGTTTTCCTCGTAGGAACCTGCGGTTCAGAGCCCGCGGGCACTCTCGCGGTGCCCTGTTTTGGGGACCCGGGGACACCTGAGCTCGCTCTGGCTCCTCAGCCAGGTGGTTGTCTTCCTGCACTTAGCACCTGGGATTAATCTTGTTCCTTTATTTTCACTGTCTAGCGTGGGCCTCACTGGACTACAAGCTCCCTCTGGACAAGTGGTGTTTCCCTTATCTGCTCCGCGTCCTCCACACCTGGCCCAGAGCTGGCATGTGTCCAAAAGACGAAATGGCTTAGGAGGCGGCCCGCGAGACCCACAGCACGCAGAGTGTGCAGGCGCCCAGCCCCGGTAGCCCCCCCGCAGCCCACCTCCTGAGCGAGGTCGGTAAACCCCGCCCCAGGGAGGAGCCTAGAAACTCCACCTCCTGGGCGGGGCTGGGAGCTCCACCGCCGCCCACCTCCTGGGAGAGGTCGGGAAACCCCACCCCAGGGAGGAGCCCAGAAACTCCACCTCCTGGGCGGGGCCGGGAGCTCCACCACCGCCCACCTCCTGGGAGAGGTCGGGAAACCCCACCCCAGGGAGGAGCCCAGAAACTCCACCTCCTGGGCGGGGCCGGGAGCTCCACGACCGCCCACCTCCTGGGAGAGGTCGGGAAACCCCACCCCAGGGAGGAGCCTAGAAACTCCACCTCCTGGGCAGGGGCCGCAAAAGCCAACCCCCGGGCGGAGGCGCCTCCCACCCCCAGATCTGGACGCTTCCCGGCCGTCCCTGACTTGCCCCTTCCCCCAAGACTGACCTGCTTCCCCGTGGCTGTGGCTTTCGAGGACGTGGCCTTGTCTGAGCCCTGGGTGTGGGGACAACCGGGCCTGTATGGATATGATTGGGAAGAACTGCTAGAACGTGGCCTCCACGGGTAAGGATCGGGGCGCGCAGGGAGGGCCTGGGGAACTGGCTCAGCCGGAAGGCTCGGGTTTCGCTGTTAGCACTGACTTTCAGGCCTCCGACTCAGACATGCTACCTCTCCTGGAAATATGTCAGAGAGGTGGAGACCAGCTCCATTTCTAAACCCGTGGCCGAGCATGCGCTTGGCTAACAATCCTGTTTGTTGCTGGCCCATCGCGGTTGTGCACCATTTCATTCTTTCATTCATTCATTCATTCATTCATTCATTCATTCATTCCTGCGGGAAATGTTTGCTTCCCTCCTGTGTGTCTGGTACTGTCCTTGACCCCAGGGACCCAGTGCCGAGTGAAACAGACAAGTGCTGCCCCCATGAGGCTTACAGTCTGGGCAACGCCAGGTCACCAAAGCTGGGATTCCTTGGACTCCTCTCATTAACTAAAGTTACTTTGCAGAAAAAAAAGGGCTTATTGAACGTTGAAGTCCCTTACACTCCCCTCTCCCAGCATTACTCAGTAATAGACGAAAATTCTTGTGAAATTGCTTGGGTTGTTATTTATTTCCACTTAGTGAGTGATAAATCTCCAAAGGAGAGATTTTTAATGAAAATCTACCTATTTGGGGTATATTTCAATATCTCCTAAAATTATCTTGAAAATGCACACTTAAACTATTTTAGTTGTTACCTTGGAATTTTTTTAAAGTTCACACCAAATTACATTTTGAAAAAAATATTTATTTTTTGGAGAGGGGAGAGCACAAGTTAGAGAGGGGCAGGGACGGGGGAGGGGTGTCAGAGGATCCCAGGAAAGCTCTTCACTGACAAGCTGACAGCAGCAAGCCTGATGTGGGGCTCAGACTCACGAATGGGGAGATCATGACCTGAGCTGAAGTCAGAGGCTCAACCGACTGAGCATGCCGCTAATAATTATTTTTTAACTACGTTTTTAAATTTTAATTCCAACATAGTTAACACACAGTGTTATAATCAGTTTCAGGTGTACAACTTTTCTTATTAAATGTGAAAAAGACTTCAGGTCTAGTATCCGCCAGGCCAGTAAGAGCGCCTGACTGATGGAACCTTTCTCTCTCATCTTTTACGAGATTTCAGGGGCGCCTGGGTGTCTCAGTTGGTTGAGCGTCTGACTCTTGCTTTTGGCTCAGGTCATGATCTCACGGTTTGTGGGTTCGAGCCCCATGTCGGGCTCTGCGCTGACCGCACAGAACCTGCTTAGGATTCTATTTCCCGCTCTCTCTCTGCCCTTCCCCCACTCACTTGCTCTCTCTCAAAACTAAATAAATAACCATTAAAAAGAGAGAGAGAGAGAGAGAGCTTGCAGGAGAAAGACACGTTTTCCTGTATTTTCTATTTCTGTAGGATTCCTCCAGTGAGAATAATTCAGGGCAAAGGGGAGAAATCCTTCTCCAGCTCTGGGAAAGATGACTGTTAAAACCTCTTCTTACCATGGTCACATCCTCTGCCCTCTTTTCCTTTGCCTTTCTGTTTCTGGACATACCAGCTCGATCCCACTCGCCATGCTGGCCTGGAAAGGAGGCTCTCACCCTCGCCCTTTGTCCGCTTCTCTTCAATCTTTTTCTTTTTTCTTTTTTTTAACTTTTCCAACGAGTATCTATGGTTAGTTAAGCCATGCTTCAGGATCCCAGGGTGGGGATCACCATGTACCCAGGTCCCCCCTTCACTGCCCTAGAAGAAGGATGGAATACAGACGAGAGCTGCGGGGAGCCAGTTCAGATCTTCCCGGGAAACGTGCCTTCCGCCCGGCGGTTGTCCCAGGCTGCCACCCAGGATATGGGGCAGAGGGACTTGTACACACGCCGGTACCATTCGCACACGGAGACCTCACCCCCTTTAGCAGTCATCGCCTTCTCACAGCGGTGGAAGTCTAGGTAGTTTTGCCAGGAGTTCCGGGTCTGGTTCTGGTTGGGGAAGTGGCTGTCAAAAGGGGCGGTCTGGTCGTTCTTGATTTTGGTCTTGATGTCTCCTGCCATGGTGCTGAGTCCTAAAGACACCCCCGAAGCACCTCGCAGCTCAGTGTGACCCTCAGCAAAGACCTCCTCTTCAATCTTAAACGGCCGTCTCCTCGTGGAAACCACCCTTGTTAAAGTGTCCCCTCCCAGCGCGCTCTGTTCCCGTCCCAGCACCTGCCACAGACCGTGATTCACTTGCTGCTTTCCTCTCTGCTTGGCTCTTGTCTGTCCCCGCACGGGACTGTCAGCCAGAGAGCGTGTCTCAGCGGGTCATGGTTCCCAGTTGACCGCTCAGTGGATTTGATCTTCTGTCTTCCTTCCTTTTTTACCTATCCTCTATCTTCTGTTTTCCCTGTTTCTCCCATTGTCTCCTCTCAGCCTTCTTCACCAGCTTCGCTTTCTTTGCCTGAGCATTAAATATTGGCACTCTGCACGGCTCCGGCCCGGGGAGGGGGGGGGGGCCCTCCGGTGACCTTGGGTCTGCTCTGACCCACCCTTGTGTAATCCACTGCCTGTGTGTGTGGGCGGGGGGCGGGCTGGATTTAGTGATTCACTTCTAAGAAACCGAATCCAGCAGGAGGGAGGGGTGTCGCTTCTGAGATTCTGTTGTAAACCGACTGTGGCTTCGTCTTGGGGGCCCTCAGATGCGCGCTGTCTCAATCTCTTGCTTGCTTACCCTGGGGGAGCCACTTCTGAGGAGAGGCGCTTGTGGTGAGGGACCAAGGCCAGTCACCTTGGACCCTCTCCCCACAGTCAAGCAGACAAGTTGACCACAGCTATTGACCTGGAGCCAGAGGCACCTAAGTATTTATTTTAAGATACCATGTTTGGGGATCATTTGTTACGCAGCAGTAAATAACTAATACACCTCCCTTTTTGGTTTCGTAGCCACTGTGGCCTCAATAACCTTTCCCAATGCCAATATCCTTGTACTTATGTTTTATTTCTCAGCTCTTTGGGTGTCTCATAAATGCCCCCAAAGTCTTCATTTTCAAAGCCAAACTCACACGGCCACTTAAACACAAGCTCCACGACAGTGGCTTTGTTGTCATGCTCTGCTGTGTCCTCACTAAATGTGGATCCAATGAGTCTTTCACATCAGATCTCTGCTTCTGGTATTCTCTGTTTCGGTAAACGTAGTACGGTCCATTCGGTCACGCAAGCCAAGAATTGGGATTTATCCCGGATCCCCTTGAGTTCCCTCATCCTGACATCTCATCAGTCGCCATGTTCCGTGCGTTTTCCAAGTCTGCCTGTTTCTTTACTTCTGCTGCTGTCATCTGAGTCCAAGCCTCCATTGTCACTTGCCTGGACCATAGCAATGGCGTAACTGGTTTCACTTCCTTTACTTTTTTTTTTTTTGTTTAACATATATTTATTTTTTACAGAGAGAGACAGAGCATGAGTGGAGGAAGGGGCAGAGAGAGGGAGGGAGACACAGAATCCAAAGCAGGCTCCAGGCTCCGAGCTGTCAACACAGAGCCTGACATGGGGCTCGAACTCACAAACTGGGTCGGGAGCAGGGTCGGTGGGTGGGGGGCAGGGAGATCATGACCTGAGCTGAAGTCGGATGCTTAACTGACTGAGCCACCCAGGCACTCCTCATTTACATTTTTTTTTAGGTTCATTTATTTATTTTGATAGCTGACTCGAGCAGGGGAGGGGCAGAGAGAGAGGGAGAGAGAGCATCCCAAGAAGGCTTTGCACTGTCAGCACAGAGCTCAGTGTGGTCTCGAACCCGGGAACTGCGAGATCATGACGTGAGTGGAAATCAAGAGACAGATGCTCAACCGACTGAGCCACCCAGGTGGCACCTGGGTGCCCTGATTTTATTTTTTAATTTTTTAATGCTTATTTACATTGAGTCGGGGAGGGGCAGAAAGGGAGGAGGACAGAGGCTCTGAAGCAGGCTGTGCGCTGACAGGAGTGAGCCCAATGTGGGGCTTGAACTCATGAACCATGAGATCACGACCTGAGCCGAAGTTGGATATTCGCCAACTGAGCCACCCAGGTGCCCCTATTTATAATTTTGTTTTTAAGTAATCTCCACACCCACCCTGGGGCTTGAACTCACAACCTCAAGATCAAGAGCTGCATGTTCCACTGAGCCAGCCAGGCACCCATTTTCCCATTTTTTGTTTTTTGTTTTTTTATTTTAAAGAAAAATTTTAGGTGTAACATACAGAAATGTACCCAAACCAAAAATGTAGAGTGTCATGAGTTTGCATCAGATGAAAACAGCCCTCGCATTCCAGCCCTCCTGGCCACTTCCCTCCCCCATAATCATCATCTTGACTTCCCACCACAGCAGGTTTGTCTGGTCTGGTTTTGAACTTCATGTAAATGAAGTCACGCAATAAGAAGTTTTTTCTTTTAAGATTTTATTTTTCAGCAATTTCTACACCCAACACGTGGCTCGAACTCACAACCTTCAGATCAAGAGTCGCATTGACCCTACAACATTGTCTCTACCAACTGAGCCAGCCAGGTGCCCCAAGGAATTCTTCATCTGGCCTTACTCTACAGTGGGAGACTCAATCCATGTTTTTGCTTTTTCCCTGAACAGTATTTCCTGGTGCATTATTTGTTCATCCTACTGTGGCTAGACAGTTGGTGGGTTTTGGTTTGGAGTTACATGTAGTAATTCTTACATGTCTCTGGTGACCATAAATGTGAGTTACTGCTGGGTTCTACCCAGGAGTGAATCGCTATGTCACAGCATATGTCGATTTCAGCTTTAGAATATTCTGCCACTTCTAGAGAGCCTGTACGGTTTCCCCTCCCACCATCTATAGATTCGTCTTGTGTATTTCTTGCTCTGGTGCTAGGACCAGCCAGTTTTCCAAGGGCCCTGATTCTTATCATTAGCTGATTTTTTCCCCCTACATTATAAAGCATTCACAAGCAATCCCTATCAAAATAACACCAGCATGCTTCACAGAGCTAGAACAAATAATCCTAAAATTTTATGGAACCAGAAAAGACCCCCAAATAGCCAAAGCAATCCTGAAAAGGAAAACAAAAGCTGGAGGCTTCACAATTCCGGACTTCAAACTGTATGACAAAACTGTAATCATCAAGACAGTATAGTAGTGGCACAAACACAGACACACAGATCAGTGGAACAGAATAGAGAACCCAGAAATGGACCCACAAACGTATAGCCAACTCGTCTTTGACAAAGCAGACAGAATATCCAATGGAATAAAGAAAGTCTCTTCAGCAAATGGTGTCGGGATAACTGGACAGCAACATGCAGAAGAATGAACCTGGACCACTTCCTTACACCATACACAAAAATAAACTCAAAATGGATGAAAGACCTAAACATAAGACAGGAAGCCATCAAAATCTTAGAGGAGAAAACAGGCAACAATCTCTTTGACCTCGGCCGCAGCAACTTCTTACTCAACACGTCTCCGGAGGCAAGGGAAACAAAAGCAAAAGTGAACCATTGGGACCTCATCAAGATAAAAAAGCTTCTGCACAGTGAAGGAAACAATCAGCAAAACTCAAAGGCAACCGACAGAATGGGAGACGATACTTGCCAACGACATATCAGATAAAGGGTTAGCATCCAAAATCTGTAAAGAAATTATCCAACTCAATACCCCAAAAAACAAATAATCCAGTGAAGAAATGGGCAAAAGACATGAATAGACACTTTTCCAAAGAAGACATCCAGACGGCCAAGAGACACGAAAAAATGCTCAACACCGCTCATCATCTGGGAAATACAAATCAAACCCATAATGAGATTCCACATCACACCTGTCAGATGGCTAAAATGAATAACTTAGGCAACGACAGACGTTGGCAAGGATGTGGAGAAAGGGGACCCGTTTTGCACTGCTGGTGGGAATGCAAACTGGTGCAGCCACTCTGAAAAGCAGTATGGAGGCTCCTCAAAAAATGAAAAATAGAACTACCCTATGACCCAGCAATTGTACTACTAGGTGTTTATCCAAAGGATACAGGAGTGCTTATTCGCAGGAGTACATGCACCCCAATGTTGATAGCAGCACTATCGACAACAGCCAAAGTATGGAAAGAGCCCAAATGTCCATGGACTGATGAATGGATAAAGAAGATGTGGTGTATACGTCCAAAGGAATATTACTCGGCAGTCAAAAAGAATGAAATCTTGCCATTTGCAACAATATGGATGGAGCTAGAGTGTCTTATGCTAAGCGAAATGAGTCAGAGAAAGACAAATACGTGATTTCACTCATAGGTGGAATTTAAGATACAAAACAGAAGAACATAAGGGAAGGGAAGCACAAATAAGATAAAAACAGAGGGACATAAAGCATAAGAGGCTCTTAAATACAGAGAGCAAACTGAGGGTTGCTGGCGGGGTGTTGGGTGGGGTGATGGGCTGGATGGGTGAGGGGCATTAAGGAGGACACGTGCTGGGATAAGAACTGGGTGTTACATGTAAGTGATGAATCACTGAAGTCTGTTCCTGAAATCATTATTACACTATATGTTCACTAAGTTGGATTTGAAATTTAAATAAATAAAACAAAGCATTCACAAAAATTGAATTTTTAAAAGGATGAGATAAAGTAAAAACAAATGGAAGCTCTACATTTTATTCGTACAAAGTGAAGTAAAAAGAATGTAAAAGATTCTGAGCAGGGACCACGTGGCACGCAGAGGAGGGAGTCTGAGGGCTGGGAAGTGAGGGAGGGAGACTGCCATAGGACGAAGGGCTGTAAATACCAGCAGAAAAGGCCATCGAGGGTGGGTGCTTGGGTGCCATTGTCATTTGCTCCCGTGAGGGACCTCCGCTAAGGGTCCTGTGATGCTGAGCTGGGCAGAATGCCTCCTGAGTGCCCCTGTCCCTACCTGCTTCAGTGTCCTAGGGTTGCATGAGTGAATGTAACCTGAAGACCTTGGGGGTGGGGGGACACTTTAGGTATAAGATGGCAGAAGGTAGCAGCTGCGGCAGCAAAGGGTGTTTTAGGATGATGACACGCCCTGGCTTCCTAAAAACACACCAATCTCTAATGAAAAAGTAACTTAATTTACTCTAATTTCCACCCCAAAGGGCCAGCTGGAGTAAGTCTTGAGCTATTGATTGAGCCTTGTTTCACGAGAGTGTCCCCTCCCTGCGTGTAGTGTGAGCTGTCTTTAGCTTCTAGGTAGAGAATGTTCTGGAAGTTGGGATGTGGGTGCTTGGGGAATATATCCAGCCTATCCTTTTTCTTTTCTTTTCTTTCTTTCTTTCTTTCTTTCTTTTTTTTTTTTTTTTTTTTTTTTTTTTTTTTTTTTGAGAGACAGAGTGCAAATAGGGGAGGGACACAGAGAGAGGGAGACACAGAATCCTAAGCAGGCTCCAGGCTGTGAGCTGTCCGCACAGAGACCGCCGCGGGGCTTGAACCCACGAATGGTGAGATCATGACCTGAGCCAAAGTCAGATGCTTAACCCACTGAGCCACCTAGATGCCCCCAGCCTAGCTTATTAAGTTTGGTGGTGGTCGGAGGGAGGTTCTGGCCTGGAGTCCACAGCTTGCCAGGCTGAGGCTGAAGGTGCTCGTCTTGACAATCATAAAAAGAAGGTCTTGGTCATGTTGCCCAGTAAGGAGTCTTTTTGCCTTTTCTGGGGTTTGCCCAGGGCAGGAAAAGGCCGTTTCTGCTGCCTCTGATGGGCAGGCTGTTGGGTCAGCCATACAACGGAATATGCCATAGCTACAGTCCAGCACGGCATTGCTTGAGATTTCCAGAACTCAGCACATAGCCCCTCCCTTTAAACCGGCTCTGAGAGACTTGATCAAACTCTAGAATGGCTTCTAGCAGCACACGGCTAGCATGACCCCAGTCCGTGAAAACAGCTGCCTGAGAAAGCTCAGTGCTGCGGGGAGAATTCAGTGCTTGTTCCAGCCAACACCTGATGAGAGGCCCCTGACCTCCCTTTCTTAAGAGCATTTCCTAAAAAGGGCTTCAGACTCGGAGCTACGTGTCTCTTACAACCCAGAAGCATCTGTCCTGGGCCTGAGAGCCTTTCCTTTGGAATGTTCTCGTCAGGAAGGACATGGCCTCTGTCTCCCTTCTTCCAGGGAGGATAGACTCCCGACTTCCATACCTGCCAGCGGACACGCCTGGCCTAGTCACACCCACACTGGCCTGCTCTTTGTGATCGTTCACTTCTCTGACTCTAGTGAGCCCTGTTCTCCCCCTCCCTCGGTCTCCCTTGGAAACCCCGGTCACCTCTGCACAAGTCGGAGGGAACTCAGCTCTTTCCCTGCTGTCAGCAGTTACCGAATGAAATCTGCTTCCCCTGCTTTGATGAATGGTTGTTTGGTGCTAATGCGCTGCATGTTTTCTTTGTGTTTTTATATTTAATGAGCTATGTGTCACACAGAGGGAGCGGGTCAGCAGCAAGGGCCTGCGCGCAGACAGCCTCAGTTTCCCCACAGGGGACGCCGTATGTGTCCCGCCCCGCAGTGTGTGTCCACCCTGCGGTCCTCACCCGCGCCGGCTGTCCCCACGCACGGTGCCCAGAGGCGGGCGCCGCCAGAGAGCCGGGAAACCGGAAGTTGGGATGGGGCAGCCGGACGGGAAATGCGGGCACACCGGCCGGGGGCAGGCGGCACCCGGGTGACCCTCCCCCCATCGGCAGGCCTGTCCCTCGGGGGCGCGGACGGGAGCGCGCGGGTAAGGCGACGGGGCGGAGCCCTGGGGAGCCGGATGGGCGGAGCCACCGGGAACCAGCCAATCAAAGGTGTGTCCCGTGGGCGCGTGGGCGGGGCGGCGTCGTTGCCTCGGCGACGGCCTCCCGGCGTCAGTGTTCCGCAGACTGCGGGGCTCCTGGGCCTCCAGCTGGTTGGGACTTGTGCCTGTGAGGCCGCCTCGCGTCCAGGGACGGGGTCACGGGCGTGTCGCCGCCCCTCCGGGGGTGAGAGGGCCGCTGGCCGCGTGAGCGTCCACGCCCTGCTCTTAGTGGCCCTGGAGGTTCTTCGTTATTTTCTTTTTTAAAATATTTTTACTCCTGGGGCCCCACCTATCTGCTTTCCTTTTCTTCTTATACAATGGTTAACATTTGCTGTGTTGTTTACTCGATGATTCCTGTTTTTCTTGGCCTTTCTCACGTTCCTTTATCCCCCCCCCCCCCCCCCATCTTCTCTCCTTCCTAAGGCTTGATCTCGCCATTACCCTGTCTCCAGCCTGGCTTATCAGCCTTAATTAGTACAAGCTTTTTTTTTTTTTTTTTTTTTTTTCCTTTAACGAAACGTTTTTCTTCTTACTTCAGATGATTTCTTTTTCTAGTTTTTATTATTCTGAGTGCTTTTGTAAGACCTGAGTCAGTTCTCAGGCCAATCTCTGAAGGTCGATCACGATTTATTGGCTGAAGGTGACCTCTTCATAAGCTCAGTGAAGCCGCCAGACATTGGAGTTGGCCTTCCTTGAGTGTTCTCCCTGTCTGAAGCTCAGATAAGCACTTCCATCCATGGTAGTTATCCTTGTGACAGGCTTCTGAGGTGAGTACATCTCTAGACTGGTGCCCTGTGAGCTGGACAGCAGGTGTTTTCTGCTGGGGTTGTACAGAGTTCTTAACTTTTTTATTTTAATCATGAACATTTAAAAGTTGGGACATTTTGGGGCGCCTGGGTGGCTCAGTCGGTTAGGCGTCCGACTTCGGCTCAGATCACGATCTCACGGTCTGTGAGTTCGAGCCCCGCGTCGGGCTCTGTGCTGACTGCTCAGAGCCTGGAGCCTGTTTCAGATTCTGTGTCTCCCTCTCTCTCTGCCCCTCCCCTGTTCATGCTCTGTCTCTCTCTGTCTCAAAAATAAATAAATGTTAAAAAAAATTAAAAAAAAAAAGTCTTTAAGCTTTGGCAATACTGAGCCCCCAACTGCCCCCTTTGAATACAACATGACTTCTTGAGGCTCTGAGTGCCATCTTACATCCAAGCCACTCGTCATATGCTGTGCTGCCTGCTTGCTGGAGGTGTTTAGAGTTTTGATCTCTGCTTTGCTTACTGACTCACCTTTCCGTGGTGCTTTTCTGAAGTCTTTTAGGGACTTCAATTCTCACACAGCAAATATGACATTTGCTTCCCCCTAGACCTGCTCAGTCCTAGAGCCTAGACTGTGGAAGCGTTTCCTCCCCCGTTCAAGAAGGGGCTAATGTCTGTCATATAGTAGGTGCTCAATAAATATTTTCCGAACCGTTAAATAAATGTTGAGACTTCATTTGGTCCGGTTTAGGTGATCCCGTGGTAGGATCCAAACCGCTCGGCTTCCCCAGAGTCCTTGAAGTGGCCCCTTTTGTCCGGTAGAGAAACATTTGCCCAAGAGTCAAGACGTGTCCACATTTTTGGGACTCAGTGCCCTCTTGGAACTGCCACTGACATGGCCTCAGGAGTGAATTCCCTTACTCCGGATGCTTGTCATGCTCCTTGTTGATGGAGAAACACTCACAGAATGAATAGTTCATCTTTTCCACAGCCCCCTGTCACTTTCCAGTTTATAGCTCGCTGGCTTGAAAATAGTAATTTTTTTAAGTTCATTTATTTTTGAGAGAGCGAGAATGCATGTTTGTGCGAGAAGGGGAGGGTCAGAAAGAGAGGGAGAGGGAATCCCAAGCAGGCTCCGCTCTGACAGCAGATAGCCCAGCGCGGGGCTCTATCTCACAAACTAAACTGCGAGATCATGACCTGAGCCGAAGTTGGACGCTTAGCCGACTGGGGCACCCAGGTGCCCCTGGCTTGAAAATACTCCTGACTTTTGCTACAACTGCGTACATCCCTCTTTACCTTGAAGATTAAGATGCCTGGAAATAATGACCAGAGACAAACCCCAGGGGTAACATTTTTTGTTCATCAGAGTGACAGTAGAATAGATCAGAGTCCTAAAACACATTTAACTCCAAAAGCAGGGTTGCAAATTCAAAATGCTGCGGAGGCAAGTGTAGATGAAATGCAGCCACATGAGAGCAGGCCCTGAAGGTGGGAAATATGAGTCCAGGGTTGCCCAATGATCTGCTTGTTTTCAAGAAAATCGATTTTATGAGAACTCTACTCATTTTTAAATGTCAGAAACAAAGTTTTAAGGAAATTAAACCCCTGTGAGCCCACAGCACGCCTATAGGCTGGTACAGGGGCCAGTTGTGCCTGGTACTGGATGAAAGGATGCGTCTCAGAGGACTCTGATGGCCGCAGGCCACGGGCATGGAAATGTTTCCTGGAATCTGACCCCAGAGCTGGCCCCACTCCTTTCCTCTGACCCATGTGCCCTGCTCAGAGGAGAGATGGGTTCTTCACCCTAGAAAGCGAAGCGCAGTCTCTGTCCTCCATTTTGGGAGCCTTAGTTCTCAGGTCCAAATGGAAAACAAAGACTAAGTGGTGGGGTAGGCAGTCCGGGCCCCTGTCGATATAGCTGGGTCAGACCCTTTTACCCCTGCTCTCCCTGGCCTTGAGAGGGAGCTGGGGGAGAGCAGATCTAGAAAAATCAGATTGGTCCCACATCTTTTCAAGCTGTGGGGCATGGGGTGGGGGGCGGTGGAGAGGAGAGTTCCTGGGCCTATTTCCTAAGTTTGCTCTGAGGGAGAGAGAACTCCCTGCCAGTCTTGGGGAGAGCCCAGACGACCTGCTCACCAGCCTGGGCGCCTTACGTGAAATCCAGGACCGTGAGAGACCATAAGACCTTCAGAGGCCCTGTGTGTTGTGAAGGACCATCGTGCCCCTCTGCCAGAAAAGTGCACTCACTCCTGTGAGGACAGCCGCAGTGCCTTCTTTGAAACGTCAAATATCTGGTCCTTCCACAGAATTTGTTTTCCCATCTCCGCATCCTGCTCTACTGGTAGCACAAGAACGTACCAGGTAAAGCGATCGTCAGCTGGCAGTGCAGATCTAGGACTCAGGTCCCTGCCTAGAGCAGGTGCAGCCCAGCTCCGGACCCCAGCCCCGGAACGCTCGAAGCTGGGAACCCTGTAGGGCTGCAGCTGCGTGGGGAACGGGATATGGGAGGGACTTCCTGTTGTCCCTAATCCCAGTCTCCACCCGGCTCCCCGGCCCGGTGTAGGCTGTGGAGTCTCCCTTCCCGGGGGAGGGGGCCCCCAGCGCCCGAGGTGCCCCCTCCGCCTCCACTTCGGTGAGAGGGGTGCTGGGGAGGGCGCCTGGATCCCGAGATCCACACGGGTGGCCAGCTGGCGGGAGGGGACGGGGTCAAAGGTGGAAGGCTTCAGGCTGGTGGGGAGAGAAGGGGGCCCGGACCCAGGTTCGGGAAGGGGAAGGACGTGGGCCATCCAGGCCTGTGAACAGGATGGACTCTTGTCCCCGTCGGGTGGTTACCGCTGCAGGGAGGGCTGCTGAGACCGGGCAGCGCAATTTCTGGATCCCAGGCGGCGGAGTCAGGCTGAGCACATGCTGTGTGTGCCCTGCGTCTGGGAGACAGTGGGGCCCAGATTCCTCAGCTGAGCCGGCTGTGATGGATGGGGTCACACCCAGCACCTGTTTTGTACGGTCTCTGCAGACCTTTCGGCTCCTGATGACAAGAGATCCAGATGCCGAGTCAGCTCTGGCTTTCCCTAACTGGTTGCTCTGAGATGCAGAGTTCTGGCTTCAGCGACAAAGGGGATGATACAAAACAGCATTCTGTCAAGTGAGGGACCAAACAACACCAGAGAGAATGAGGTCACCGGAGGGCATCTGGGGAGGCTTTATTTCTGATTGGGACCAAGCGTGGGTCTGGGCTTGCGTGGGGATTTCCAGGGTGCTTTGGAGGTGTCCGGGAGACGATGGCTGACTTACATTTCTGCTCTGGTAGGCTCCTGGCCAGAAGCTGGAGGGGGCTTGGCCAATAAGAAGGAGAAACGACGGGGCTGTGCTTTCTACCTCTGAGATAGAAATGTCTGCAGACGGCAGAGCCGCCCAGGCTACCCAGGACAAGGAGAGAGCCCGAGAGGTATGGACCGGGCGCTGGGCGAGGGATGCATGCCTTGGAAGGGATTGGAGCGGGAGGGGGTTTTCAAGGTAGGGTGTCTACGCCAGTGGAAGACTTAGACTCGCTGGGGCGGATGGGGGTGATGGGAGGAGTTGGTGCTATGACCGGAAAGTTCTTGCACTGGGAATTGACAGCCAGAGAGCTGCTCGGCTCTGCCTGCTGAGTTCAGGAGTCTGTCGGCCACAGGCTACGTGAAATAGCGGGGAGCCTGCGTGGGGGTCCTACTGGTGAGGTTGTGCCCAGCGCACGTGGGGGAGCCTCAGTTTACCCTCCGCTCCCTCCTGCCTAGCACCCCATCTCCTCTCTCCCTGGGTCTGAGCTCCTTGTCTCCTTCCTGTACCTGTTGCCCATGTGTGTAATTACACCCTGCGGGAGGACCTGGGCCCCTGAGCTTGGAATCAAAGGAATATGAGTCAGCTGCAGCCAGGTGTGTGACCTTGGGCAAGTCCCCTGGCTTCTGGGAACCAGGTGTGTCGTCTATAAAATGTACACCCTGTGCCTGCCTGCTGCTGCCACCTGTCTCATCCAGATCGTTATTGTCACATATGCAATAACAACACCCACAGCAACCAGAACCTAGATCAGAGAAACAGATCGCCTCAACGAGCAGGTGTAAGGACAAGCACAAATCAAGAGCAGATCTCCCTCAGCTCACCATGGGTTTACATCCTGATAAACCCGCTGGAAGCTGAAAATATTAGTAAGTGGAAAATGCATTTAATACACGCTCTACTGAGCATCAGAGCCTAATCTCACCTACCTTAAACGTGCTCAGAACACTCAGAGCAGCCTACCTTGGGCAAAACCACCTAACACAAAGCCGATCTCGTAATTTAGTGCTGAGTATCTCACGTGATGTACCGAACACCGTGCTGAAGGAGGAAGACAGAATGGCCACCAGTTTGTGGTCATTTACGCTCGTGACCACGCGGCTGACCGGAAGCCATGTCTCCTGCCGCCTGGCGTCCTGAGCGAGGACCGTGGTACACATCGCTAGCCCAGGGAAAGGGGCAAATTCAGACTTCGAAGTGTGGTTTCTACCCAACGTGTGCCGCTTCTGTACCATCATAAAGTCGAAAGCTCGTTAAGTTGAGCCGTTGAGAGTCAGGGACCATCGGCGTTACGTCTCGCACTTTCGTACGGTAGAAGGTACAAAGACGTGTCAACACTGCGTGCTTTCGCTTCCACGATGCCTTTGTAACACCCAGTGGGCTTCGCACGCCCCTGACATTCTCTCCTGCTGGATTCTGTCAACTCGCACAGTACAGTTATAGTAATTATTTCTGGCACCGCTCTGTGTTTATCCAGAATGTTCCAGAGCAGGCAGCTCTTTCTCACAGGGGATCTGTGCGTGAGGCAGAGTAGCTGAGTTTTGGAGGCTGCCCGGCTCGTGTGGCTCCCAGGCCCTCCAACTCCTGGCCTGAGGGTCTTCCCTTTGGGGCTCTGATATACACAGACGTGGGGGAGGTGTGGAGAGAGAAGTCTGAGTTCTCAGCAGAAGCCTGGCCAGTCCCTGTGCTGTGGGTGATGATGAGGCCTCACGAGAAGCCCCCCAATGCAAAGGAAGTGACTTTCCCAAAGCTCTTGAGGTTTGTGGGAAGGCGGTGCCCACTCAGGGTTGAGCAGCGAGCGAGGGGCTGGTCTGGATCAAGCCCCGGTTGCCTGACCTTCCCACCCGAGGTTGATGTGAAGAAGGGATGAGTTAGGAGGACCCTGGAGAACCCTGGACGAGTTGCGGTGGGTGGTGCTGCAGGGGTGAGCCGGGAGGAGGTCTCCTTCTGTCAGACGAAGGTGGGCACAGGCCTCGGCACAGTTAGAGGTACCCTTGGACTTGTTTCTCCAAACTAAAAAAACTCCAACTTCCGTGACCGAATTGAGTCAGGCTGGAAATGGCCCAAGGCTACATGATACCTCCCTGTCATATTCAGGAAATGGTGGCCCTGGGGCTGACTTGTGAATCAGATACACCTGGAGTTCAAGTGCTGGCTGAGAATTCACAGGCTCTGTAATCTTGGGTCATGGTCGATCTCTGAGCCTGGGTGTGTTCGTTTCCTGTGTCTGTGTAACAAACTGGGTGGCATAAAACAACTAGAATTCATTCTAAGGACACTGGTCGTTGGATCTAGGGCCCAGTCTAACTGCAGAATGATTTCATCTCAAGATCCTTTACTGATTACATCAGCAGAGACCTTTTTTTTCCAAATAAGGTCACATTGTGAGGTTCCAGGCAGACGGGAAATTTGGGGGACACCATTCAGCCCACCACACTTGGTGTCCTCTAACATGAAAGAGGAACCGTCCACACTGCTGTGGGAGGTACGAGGCTGGAACGGGGAGGAGACACCTGCTCTGTGGGCACCTGGCCAGCCCGCCCCTGGCCCGGCCTCGAGCCTCCCTTCCTTCCCGTGCTGTCCCGGCCTTGTGGGGGCGAACCAGGCACGTGCGGGGCCCCAGGGCCGGGAGAAGGAAGCAAGGCCAGCAGTGAGTTAGTTGCATTCGGGTGTGTTTGGTCACCTGGGTGTCGGCCGCTGCCAGGCCCCTCGGGTGTGGGGCTCGGCTGCGTCTCCCGTTCTCTGCCCAGGTGCTGACGGGGGCTGTCATTCCTAGGTTTCAGGTCATGGGCATCCTCGTCAAGAAATGCTCTCTGAGTCAGAGGAGACGGTGCCTTTGGGAGCTGCTCAGGAGTCTCCCCACATCAAGACGGAGCCGGAAGAGCCACAGCCTGAGGGGGCATCGCAGGGGGCCGGGGCCCGAGGAGAGCAGGGCTGGGTGTCCCTAAGCCAGGGCTCTAAGGACAAAGCTCTTTTCCTGCCCGGAGGAGGTGAGGAAAGGGATGGAGAGGGGCGCGGAGAGGGGCCCCTTCTCGGTGGCAGCTGTGGGGAGAGGTGGAGTCTGGTGCAGAGGCGGGGAGGGCGCGAGCTCTCCTGCCACGGGAGAGGCCTGCGTGTGTGCGCACCTGCCCCCGACACGCCTCTCCCGCACAGCCTCGGAGCCTCTGACTGCACAGAGGCTACTGACCCTCTTCCTGGGTCAGGTCGGGGTGCAGTTTGAGGCAGCGGGGGGTGTCCCTGGTAGGCGGGGCGAGGCGGCCGCCCTGAGCACCTCTGTCCTCTCTCAGCCCTCCCCTCCCCCCAGATCCCTGTGCTCTCTCGTGAGGGGAGGACCAGAGACCGGCAGATGGCTGCGGCGCTCCTCACCGCCTGGTCCCAGGTGAGTGTCCCCGTCCAAGTCCAGGGCTGGAGGAACAGCAGAGGGATGTGGAGGAACCACATCGTCCCCTGGATGCGAGCGCCAGCCCGGGGGGTGGGGGCTGCAGGGGAGCGTGCGTGGAGACCCCGAGCTTCGGCTGCGGCGCCCGAAAGGGACGCTTGTTTCTGTCTCCCGGGTTGTACACAGCCGCCTCGTTCTTGCCCCCGCGAAGCCACCCTCGGGCGGCCGTCCTGCTTCACCAGCAGACGCGAGGGCGGGGCTCACTCGGGGCAGCGGGTCGGGAGCCGGGTCGCCTTCCTCTTGGAGCCATGGTGCCCCTTCCGGGGGGTCCTGGCGTGTCCTGGAGAGTGGGCGTTTTGTGTTGTTGCAGATGCCGGTGACCTTCGAGGACGTGGCCCTGTACCTCTCCCGGGAGGAGTGGGGGCGGCTGGACCACGCGCAGCAGAACTTCTACAGGGACGTCCTGCAGAAGAGGAACGGGCTGTCCTTGGGTAAGGGCCGGGTCGTGCCCGAGGTGGGGCCCTCCCACCCTTACCTCCTCCTCCCCTTCCAGGGCGCGAAGTCCTTCTCGCCGCTCCTCTGGACCGCGCCGCTCCACGGCATCTTCCTGGTGAAGGACGTGCGCTCCAGCTGTGCTGACTGACGTGGTAGCCACGAGCCCCCGGGCCAGATGTGGCCGCTCAGCACGAGAAATGTGGCTGGAGCTACTTTTTATTTATTTATTAATTTCACTTTAATCAGCGCAAACTTGAATTGAGGTAGCCCCATCTGGCTAGCGGCTCTGGGGGGGGGGGGGCAGGACTGACCTGGGGGTTCTGCTCCTGGCTCTTCGGAAGTGCTCGCTCCGCTCCAGCTTCCTGCCCCTCCGAGCCCCGTGTGAGAGGTGTCTGCGCGGACACCGGTGTCTGGGCTCCGCATCGGGAGCTGCCGGCCGGGGGGTGGGGCGGGCCACGGTCAGCTCCTCTCTCCAGGCCCCCAGACCCCTTGCTGTCTCACATCCACCCGAGGGGCCTGTCCTCTTGGAGAGGACATTTTTCTCACGGTAAGTAAAGTCCCAGCACTTTTTTCAGGCTCTGGTTTTCTTGGCAGAATTCTACGAGGTCGGATGGAAAACTCAGAGCACCCGTTCATTGACTGTCATTCATTCATTCATCCAGTCTGTCTGTCTGTCAGTACACGTCAGTTGCACACTGGCTAGTCCAGTGGAGCTGGGGGCTTGGGAATCCCCCCTTGACTCTGATGGTGGGCCTCCGGGTCTGGGCAGCTCAGTCCTTTAATTATCTCAGGCTTGCTCTCCACCCACTGTTAACCATGCCCGGGGCACAGACCGGCAGGTCCAGGCAAGTCCTGGGAGATCACAGGGAACCCGGCACCCATTTGCAGCCCATTTGCAGCCCATGGCAAGCCCTACCCACTGGTTGGTCCATCGCATTCCTTCCCCGGTGCAGGGCTGGGGTCAGGGCGTGGAGGCTGGGCTCCTCCGCTCTCTTACTGACTTGACCAGAATCCCCAGGCTCACGCCCCAGGAGACTTGGCCAGTTCGCCTTTGGTCCCTGACTTCTGGGTGGTCACCACAGCCGGCCTCCTCGCCCAGGCCCTCCCACTTGGCTTCCTGTCCCCCACCGCCCCTCCCCTGGGAGCCCTTTCTGCTCACGGTCTGGGAAGGTGCAGGAGCGGGAAACATTGCTGGGCCGCTGCTGGGGGCCTGTGTGCCATAAGGGGGTCATGGGCAGCTGGCCTCATGCACCCCCTCTCCCGTTACTCCTGGCGCTCGTTCAGGGATACTAGATGGGGCCCAGCTCAGCCCTGAGAGGAGCGTGTCTGGCAGTTACCCCAGAACCTGCTTCCTAGAGACGGGTGGACACCTGACCCCAAGTGATGTTTGAACTCGCTTAGTTTTACCCCACGTGTGCAGAGCTGTGTCCTTGGCAGGTGGGGGTGGGGAGGGGGTGTCCCCTGCTGTGCCGCCTGGTGACTGAGCGCAGCATCTCTTGTCTCTTTTTGGCCAGGGTTTCCCTTCAGCAGACCTTTCTGGGCCTCCCAAGGACAGGGCAAGGGTGAGGCCTCGGGCTCCTGCCGGCAGATGGGAGATGAGGAGAAGACAGGTGCGTGCAGGGGTGGCAGGTGGGCGGGGCGGTGGGGTCACTGCTGTCACTCCCAGGCGCCCCTCGTCAGCCTGGACTCTCCGTTTCCCCTGGGGTTCAGGCACACGGCCTTTCCAGGGGAGGGCCTTCAGCTCCCCGTCTTCTCCAGGGGGTGGCTTTTACTTCCAGGATCCCTGCTCTTACCTCCATCTCCAGAGTCCCCCTGGGTCCCTCACCAAAGTCTCTCTCTTGCCGGAAACCCTCTTTCTCCAGGAGCCATTGAGGTGGGGAAGGAGGAGCCGGCCCCATCCCCGGCAGCCCTCCGGGACGCGAAGTCCTTCCGAAGCAGGGTGGGGAGAGCGCAGGGGAACGGCCTGCCGCGCGGGCAGCAGGTGGCCAGCGGCCAGAGCTCAGGGGCAGCCAGAGACGATGCGCAGCCGGGCCCCCCGGACGAGAGGCCGGCGAAACCGGCCCCGCCCGATGCCAGCCTGGCGAAAGCCCCGGAGGGCCGCCTCCCAGAGAAACCCAGAGAGGGGCGGACGGCCACCCCCGAGGGCAGCGAGGAGGGCCTGGCCCCCGACGGGGACGCGGGCAAGAAGACGTACACGTGCGAGCAGTGCGGCAAGGGCTTCAGCTGGCACTCGCACCTGGTGACACACCGGCGCACGCACACGGGCGAGAAGCCCTACGCCTGCACGGACTGCGGCAAGCGCTTCGGCCGCAGCTCGCACCTCATCCAGCACCAGATCATCCACACGGGCGAGAAGCCCTACACCTGCCCGTCCTGCTGGAAGAGCTTCAGCCACCACTCGACGCTCATCCAGCACCAGCGCATCCACACAGGCGAGAAGCCCTACGTGTGCGACCGCTGCGCCAAGCGCTTCACCCGCCGCTCGGACCTGGTCACCCACCAGGGCACGCACACGGGCGCCAAGCCCCACAAGTGCCCCATCTGCGGCAAGTGCTTCACGCAGAGCTCGGCCCTGGTCACCCACCAGCGCACGCACACCGGCGTCAAGCCCTACCCGTGCCCCGAGTGCGGCAAGTGCTTCAGCCAGCGCTCCAACCTCATCGCGCACAACCGCACGCACACGGGCGAGAAGCCCTACCACTGCCTCGACTGCGGCAAGAGCTTCAGCCACAGCTCGCACCTCACCGCCCACCAGCGCACCCACCGCGGCGTCCGGCCCTACTCCTGCCCGCTCTGTGGCAAGAGCTTCAGCCGCCGCTCCAACCTGCACCGGCACGAGAAGATCCACACCGCGGGGCCCAAGGCCCTGGCCGTGCTGATGCTGGGGGCGGCGGGGGCCCTGGCGGCACCCCCGCAGGCTCCCACTTAGGAGGCGGGGTGGGGGGGGGGGTGGCCGTGGGGGAGACGCGGGGGCTGCGTGAGAGGGGGTGTGGGCAGGGAGAGGGAGGTGCTGGCATGGGGGCGGGGCATGACCGTGGGGAGGAGCTGGGGCGAGGCGCAGGCACGCTAGCTGCGAATTAAAGGCCTTGGAGTTCCAGCCACCGCCTGTGCTCTGTCTCGTGGGGGCCCCGGTGGTGACGCCGACTCCCGGGGCTCCCGGGTCAGCCACGTTGGCGCCAACGTGGCTGAGGCGTCCCTGAAATCCTGGTTGTGGGGCTTGGGTACTCCCGTCCCCAGCCTTGACCTGGCTTGGGGCCATTCCAAAGCATCAGGACCCTAAGTCTACAAGCAAAGGCTTCTGGGCACAGAAACCTGAAGCCCACCAGCCACTTCTGAGACCGTGGGTCCCCCTGCCAGGGCGGTCTGCTCCTGCTGCCATCACTCTTGTCCCAGGCACATTGACTGCCGAGCCCTGGACCCTCCCCGGGCTCTTCTCTTTGGGAGCTGGAGCAGGGCTGAGCCACCATGGAAACTCCTGTTCCTTGTCTGGTGCTCTGTCTCCTGTCTCAGGCACCGGAAGCCTGTTTTGTGACTGAACATTTTCCATCTGCTTCCACTGGGGCCCAGCCGCAATCCAGTGAGGATTCCTCCCTTAACAGGGACCACTGGCCTTCCTGGTGCCTTCAAAGGCTGCCGCCAGCTCCCTCTGCTACTTTTCACCTCCTTGGCCTCTTCGTACATGTCTTTTATAATTTGCCCTATCTGCCTCTGCCTGGGTCTTCTACTCTTGGCCTTCTGGTTTTTGACCTCTGTAGCTTCTATTTCCCATTCTTTATTTTTTTTTTCCCCCTCTGGGGAGGAATGGGCTCAGCCGCTTATTATCCAAGATTTGCAGCTCGGCTCCCAAGATAACATTCACTTCTGTCATCAACTGACCTTGAGGACATCTGCTTGAGGGAGGCTGTTGAGGCTCCACCTGCTTCCATGGATCAAGCTCTAGGGGAGCTTGGAAAGGAGACTGGACTGAGAATAGTAATAGCTGCCAGTTAAGCGGCTGCCTGCCAGGTGTG
Source organism: Panthera onca (assembly GCF_046562875.1). Classification (NCBI taxonomy): domain Eukaryota; kingdom Metazoa; phylum Chordata; class Mammalia; order Carnivora; family Felidae; genus Panthera; species Panthera onca. Next base: position 39,318,396 of record NC_138354.1, on the reverse strand, counting down.
AGACCAAGTGCCGTGTATATGTCGCTTCTACGCTCCATAACTCTGAGCAGTGGATTCCATCCCAGTTCTGTAGATGAGGAAACTGAGGCTGAGAGAGAAATCCAGTAACTTAACCAACAACCAGTGAGCTGGGAGCTGGGGTTCAGGTCCAGGAATTTTGTTGTGTAAAGAATACTCCTCTTTCCATGCACCCTGACAACTACTGATTGTCTAATGCGTGTTATGAGGTAGGGCTGTCTAAAAAGAGTAAGACAAGACTGTAAACTTGACCTTCAGGGGTGCTGAACCCAGCTGGAGATGGCAAGTGGGGTGGGGGGTGGGTAATCAGCGGCATGCCAGAAAGCTGCTGACTAGCGGAGGCCCGGGCACGATACCAAGGGCTCCGTGGGTCTCAGTCCACTTCTCCCTAGAGACCCATCCAGAGGCCCACCATTCTGGGACAAAGCTGCCGGGAACATTTTAAGAGTGGAACTTGGCAATTTAGATATTTGACAAGAGCAACTAAGACGGCAGAGGTAGCTGAGGTACCTTGGAAGGGCCTAGAATGTCAGGCCGAAGGGTGTTCGTGATCTGGTGGGGGGGAGGCAGCTGGCCGGGCGGGGGGGACGCCAGGGAAGGGCCTTCGTGTCTCTGGGTATCCGCTCGGATGTGGCCCGTTTCCTTCTGGCTTCTGCTCACACCTGACCGCCCAGCTGCTCGGTTCGGCTCGGGAGAGCCCCACCTGGGTGCTCACCGTTTACCTGCGCCTGCGCGGTCAAAAGAAGGGCGAGGGCGGAGGCGGGGAATATTCCGTGTGGGCTCCCCACCCGCTTCCTGTGCGGCCCGAAGGCAAGGCCCAGTCCGGTCGAAGGGGCTCAGGGCCCAGCTCGGTCTGGGGTCATTTCTTCACTTGCTGGGGTGACTCCGCGGGGTAGGGAGGCGGGACGCGTGCGAGGGTCTCATAAGCGGGACAAGCTCACTGGGCGCCCTCACAGCAAGGAGGATGGGTTCCGGAATGTCCCGCCCCCACCCTTGCCCTTAGCCAATCAGACGTCTGGACGGGGCAAGAGGCGGGCACCGGTGGACCCGGCCAATCACGACCGTCTCTCTCACCCTTCTGCTCCTCCCGCCGCAAGATTGCCCGGTAATGGCCGGAAACCTCCGCTTTGACAATTTCCCTTTTCTTCTCTGCCACGCGTCGGGCTCGGAAGGGTCCAACCACCGGGTGCTGGATTACTGGCTTCGCCAACCCGCGAGACTTCACAGCCGGCCTGGGCTTACCGAGATGCAAAGCCTCCTGCGGTCCTAGACTGGACGTGGGCAGAGGGCTGAGGGCCTGGGCCAGAGCCACTTCCGGCTTGGCGCCCTCAGTCCTCTCGTCTCGTTGCTGGCTGGAGACTCCGGGACCCCGAACCCAGCAGGCACCTACGACCCCTGCACTGGAGCTCGGTGGCCGCCTGCGCTCCTCCCGCCGGCCGGCGCTCTAGCACCTTCCAAGCCTTGGAGCAGGGCCTGACGGTGCTGCCAGGGAGAGCCGGGCGCGGGGGCGGGAACGGCCTGGAAGGAGAGCTCAGTCCTCTTCCGGGGGGAGCCGGGGAGACTGAGGTGGCTAGTGCGAGGGGTGTGGGGTGGCTCTGGGTGCTGTGTGGAGGGAGGTAAAGGGCGGGGAAACGTTAAATAGGGGCTTTGCTGCATTCACTCATTCATTTTGCAGATACGGAATGAATGCGAGTGTTACACGTTCTTTGCTAAACGTTGAGGAATAAGCGGTGAAAAGGCCAGAAAAGATCTTTGCCCTCTCGGGGTTCCGGTCTAGTGAGGGAGACCGACATGCAGATAAGTGACACAGACATTAATTTCAAGTAGTGACAGATATCAGAAAGAAAGGAACGGGTGAAACAATGTTAGGAACGGATTGTCAGAAAGGGCCTCTTCAAGGAGGGAAGTTTTAAACTGAGACTTGGAAAAGACAAGAAGCCATTTTACTAGGATTTGGGGGTAGAACTTCATGCACAGGAAACAGAGTGAATAAAGGCCCGGCCACCAGGAAGAGACTGAAATGACACCTCTCTTGGGAGGGAAGGTAGAAGATGACTGCAGGAGGGGAGGCTAGAAGGTGACAGTGCCCAGGACTGTGGTCTGAAGTTTCTCCTTGGCGTGTGGCAGAGGGTGGAGAAAGGAGGTTATGAGGATGGTCCACCCTTCCTCCTCCGGCCGTCCTGTGGCATGTGGTCAGACACGATCCCTTGCCTGGGTTGTAAAGACAGCACTCTGTGGCCTGCACCTCTGTCACCTCCTAGAGCACCTGTTTTTCTCTTCTCAACTAACAAAGTTATGGACTAGTCATGAAGATTAGTACTACAATCCCCACAGGCCACTGACCGGAACAAGTTTGGCTCAAATCTTAAGGAGAAAATGGAAAAAAGGCCTGGAGGGCCTAAATCCTGCACCCTCTTAAGTACCCCACACTCCTGTGGGCCTGCCCAGGTGACAGGTTCCTGGCGATGCTGAACTCCCTGGGACTAAACCACTCTTTACTGAGCACTACTTGTGTGTTAAAAGTTAGCGCTGGGCTAAGTGGTCTTACATATATATTCTCTTACTTATTTAATCCTTTCACAATCTTAGGAGGTAGTGAATCAGTTAGGATTCAGTTCAACTACAATTAACAGATCCAAAAGAGCAGGATCTTAACCCAGATGTAAGTGTATTTCTCACGATAACGTGCGCAGGTGGGCTGGAGGTAGGCAGCCTCCGTCAGGACAAGTGTGGCGGCCCTAGCCTGCAGAGCCAGCACGGACCCAGGCCCTCATCTCACCATCCCAAAACCAGGAGTCTCATCTCACCGCCAGTAAAGTCTCCTCTCACCATCCCAAAACCAGGAGTAGCATTGAACCGTACATGCTCATGTTTAAATGTTTTTATGTATGTTTTTGAAAGGCAGCACGCAAGTGGGGGTGGGGCAGGGAGGGAGGGACACAGGATCCCAAGTGGGCTGTGCACTGATAGCAGAGAACCTGATGCCAGGCTTGCAACCACCAGCCGTGAGATCGTGACCTGAACTGGAGGCAGACACTTAGCCGTCTGAGCCACCCAGGCGCCCCAATACATGCTAATTTAAACATTTTTTATCAAATGGGAATACCATGTACAAATTGCAGATGAATGATTTCCTAGAGAAATTTTAAAAACTGTCAAAATTGAGGCAGGAAGACATGGAAATTCTGAATAGCCAGTATCCTATAGGGGAAATAATAAAAATAAATATTTTTATTTCTATCTCTTTAACATTTTTTTTGGTGTGTGTTTATTTTTGAGAGAGGTGTTTGTGTGTGCGCACATGCGTGTGAGTGGGGGGGCAGAAAGAGAGGGAGACACACAATCTGAAGCAGGCTCTAGGCTCCGAGCTGTCAGCATAGGGCCCGTCGCAGGGCTTCAACTTGAGAGATCAAGACTTTAGCCGAAGTCAGACACTCAGCTGACTGAGCCACCCAGGTGCTCCTTTATCATCTATTTTTTTTTTTTAATTTTTTTAACGTTTATTTATTTTTGAGACAGAGACAGAGCATGAACGGGGGAGGAGCAGAGAGAGAGGGAGACACAGAATTGGAAGCAGGCTCCAGGCTCTGAGCCATCAGCCCAGAGCCCGATGCGGGGCTCGAAATCATGGACTATGAGATCGTGACCTGAGCTGAAGTCGGACACTTAACCGACTGAGCCACCCAGGCGCCCCTTTTATCATCTATTTTTAATGAAAAAAACCTCTTAGTAGGCAATAATGGTAGTCAGGGTGTACATTCTGGTTGTAACAGAGGTCCAAAATAATAGTGGCTTAAACGCCATATCTATTCCTTTCTCACATCACTGCTTGGGTATAAATCTAGGGCTAGTTTGGTGCGTTCCACAATCGTCGGGAATCTAGACACTTTCCATCTTATTGCTTTGATACCTCTGGGGCTTACTTTCATTGGCATGGCCCGTGCCTTTAGGTCCAAATTTCTGCTAGCAGCTGGGGAAAAGAAAATAGGAAGACATGACCCATCCCTTTCGAACAAGATACATGAAAAATCATGTCTTCTCACATCTCCTTGCCTTCAGTTTAAGTACATGGCCATACTCAGCTGCAGGGGAGGCTGGGAAGGTATACTCCTCATTCTGAACGGCCATGTGCCCATTGAAAAATTGTTTTAATTTTTTTCTAACGTTCATTTTTGAGACCGCAACAGAGCGTGAGCAGGGGAGGGACAGAGAGAGAGAGAGGGAGAGAGGTAGAATCTGAGGCAGGCTCAGCTCAGAGCCTGACACGGGCTTGAACTCAACAAACCGTGAGATCATGACGTGAACCGAAGCCAGAGGCTTAACCGAGCCCTCCAGGTGCTCCCCCAAATTCTTACTCTAGAGGGAGAAAACAGATATTGGGGAACAGCTAGTAGCTTTTCTGCTGCAAATGAGAATAGATGCTCCTTACTATAAACATGAATATATATCAGAGACAAACAATGGACAGTTATAAATCACAAAACTGTTTATTAACCAAGACAATGATGCCTACTGTCCTCAATTTTTTTTTTTAATTTTTTAAACGTTTATTTATTTTTGAGACAGAGAGAGACAGAGCATGAACGGGGGAGGGTCAGAGAGAGAGGGAGACACAGAATCCGAAACAGGCTCCAGGCTCCGAGCTGTCAGCACAGAGCCCCACGCGGGGCTCGAACTCATGGATCGCGAAATGGTGACCTGAGCCGAAGCCGGCCGCTCAACCGACTGAGCCACCCAGGCGCCCCTGTCCTCAATTTTTGACACTGTTTCGAGGGTTCTGGACTAAGACTGAGAAAATGATGAGTATAAATTCCGGAAATGAATATAAATTTTCTGGAAAGAGAATGTTGACTTTTTCATTATTTATAGATTATACTTCCTAGCTAGAAAAATAAACTAAAATTAGAAAGAAAAAGAAGTGCTACTGGGTGATTAATTTCAATGTAATCGTATACAAATGACTTGCCATCTGCCAGCAATGCCCGATAATATACACGGTAAATGTGCCAGTTTTTTGTTTCTCAGCCCCCAACACATATATTTTGTCACCCTGTGCGATACTACAGCCTGTAGACCTCTCTACTTCGCTAGTCGACTTGATGCTAGTCTTTGCCAATAGAGGGCGATGGAAGAACACTGTAAATCCCAAATCCACACCTAGAAAAGGGGACTCTCAAGTTTTTTTTCCCCTGGGCAGTTTTCCACGGGGCCAGTAGAGGGAGGGAAGAAAGCAGCAGCAGCAGCAGCCACTTTAGCAGCCTTCACAGAGCAGGCCTGGCATTTGCTCTCCAGCAAATGGTTCAAGCAAATAGTGGAAGGTGGGTGTTTGCATAAACGATCTGCACATACGGAAAAATGGAAAAATTCTAATTGTCCAAGAGGAAGCGATTTAAAATAAAATATGGAACTTGCATGCTATGGAATACTATGCAGTCTGCAAAAGAGATCCATTTTATTTACATAGGGTGACCTGCAAAGATATCCTTGATGGACTTTTGAGTCAACCTACAATACTTACATAGAATGATTCCAGATCTACAGTACAGATATCCATAGATGTATAAGAACAGGCTAAAATATTAATGATACTCACTTCTGAATGGCCTTAGTGGGAATATTTTTTCACCTTCAATTATTTTTGCCCTCAGTTATTCAACAAATATTGTGCCAGACACAAATCCAGGTGCTGGGAGTAGGGCAGTGAAAACTCTGACCTCACGGAGCTTATACTCGAGTACCGGGAGACAAATATTACACAAGTCTGTCAGGCAGCGATAAAAGAAAAATAAGGCAGGGCAGAAGCATGGCGGGGGTGCTGTTTACATAGGATTAGGGGAAGCCACTTGGAGGGAGTGACATTTGAGCAGATTGACGGAGCTAGTCTTGTGGATATAAATAACTTTATAATTTTTCATACTCTATTTTCTTTTCTACACTAAGCATGCAACACTTGCATAATCAAAACAAATCAAAACAAGAGAGCTCTTTATATTTCAGGAAAAGATCCGGAGCCTCAGATCTCCAGGTAGAGAAGTAGAGTGTAGGAGCAGGTACAAATACATGGAAAGAAGAACCCAGCGCTCCCCTCCCCGAGGACCCCGCTGCCCCGCAGACGAAGCTGCCGGTGGGAAAGCGAGGCGGGGCTCCCCGGGGTCAGTGTCCCCGCCTGCCGCGTCCCGCTGCACAACCCAGGCTGAAGCTCGGGGGGGGGGGGAGGGGGAGGACGGGAGGGGCGGGAATCGCCGCAGGAGGCTCCGCGTCCCTCACTGGACTGCATTTCCCAGGAAGCTCCACGCCTCTCTAGGGGCGGTAAAGACTGAGGCGAGGGCGGGACCCAAGGGGCTGGAAATGAGTCTCCCGGGGCCGAGCTCCAGTTCCTGGGTCGCGCGCGGGCCTTCAGCCTTCCGCCCTCGTCTGACTCAAGGAGGGCGGAAGGAAGAGTTCGTCCTCAGGGGATCCCTTCCGGCGGATCAGGAGCTCTACTCGTGGCTGGGCCAGACGCCGGCTCGGCCCACCAGACCGGGCTTGTCTTTCCCCTCTCGCCCTTAAGTGGCTTTTTAGATTTTCAGAGAAATCTGAAAGCACGAATCTAGACACAGACCTGAGTATGGGGGCATTGGTGGTGAGGCGCAGGGCGCCACCGCCTCCTGATTGGCCAATTTTGGAGATTCTCCCCGTTCATTGGCTAACCATTGGGGAGAAGGCGGACTCAATTGGGCGAACGGCCTCCTGGGGCGTGTAGTTCGAGGGCTTGTTGCGGCGCATGCGCCTTGTTGTTTCCCGGCGAGCCCCGCGCGAACTTCCGGCGCAGGGATCTGGCGGCGGAACTAGGTACCCTGGGCGGTTGTGGGCGGTGTGTATCCCGGGGGCGGGACCCGCGACGCGGGCCGCCGAGCTCCGAGATCGACGTCGGGGCTCCGGGCGGCCGGGGTCGGCGTCCGGAGACGGAGGCCGAAGGGGTCGCGTGCCTCTGGGAAGTGCCGGGGGTGGGGACGCGCCCGTGTCCACTACCCGCCCGCTCCCTCTCAGCTGCGCGCAGGCGAGGCCGCCGGGGTCGGAGCGCAGGGCTCCGACCGGGTCCGCCTTCTCGCCCGCCGCGTCCTGCGAGCGACCCTGGTGAGTCCCTGGCCCTCTCCGAGCGCAGCCTTCTCCATGGTCACTGGAGGATGAGGATGGAGCGCGTACCTTTCAGGGGCGTTGCGAGGAGTGTAAGAACAAAGTAAATAAAGTGCTTAGTGTGTAGTAGAGGACTGGAAACGACGTGAATCTCTTACTGGAGCGCATTCGTACCGTGGAATCTCGCAGAGCGGCTAACGAAGAAGCATTGTTAGGTGGAAAAGCAAGTTGCAAAATAGCATGTGCAGTAAGACCTCATTTATGTAAACACCCCCCCCCCCACACACACACTTGGTTTTCCCCGTTTCTATAGATACCTTTTCAATAGATGGATAGGGGAAAGTCTGGGAGGTCATATGTTATGCTGTTGATGGGAGGGTGCAACTGAATTGCGAGAGTTTCTCTTTTATGGGTTTCTGTATCGTTTACATCTCCCTCCCCCCTTTATTTCGATGGTCTGCGTCACATTTTTTTGTTAAGAGAGCAATTAAGGAAATTTTCAAAGTCCAGACTTTTCAGGAGTACTGGAAGAGTAGTGATGTAAGGGATAAATTTGTGTCATTCATTCATACGTACCTGTGGATAAATGGCTTAGACAGGTGTCTCTGTGAGCTCTTCGCTGGCACCCAAAGTCCGGGATGTGTTTTGGAATTCGGAAGTTTTCAAATTTGAGAACGATAATACAGTACACATGGTATATCAAGTGACCCCACCAACAAAATTTGCAGCAATAGATAATAATCAAACGTATTAATTACACTTTTTCTCACGGTGTAGGACACCTACAGAAGTACACATGGTTCGTACAGCTTGATGAATATTTCCAAACTGAATACATACAAAAATGTTTTTGCTGTAAAACATGTGAACATCTCCATTTAGTGAGATAAACGGAGATTATAAATACGCTCATATCAGTAGGCCAGGGAGTAAAAGCCTGGGAGCTTGGGATTTCAGAGCTGAGGATAAGGAGCTATGGACCTGTTTGGGCAGAAAAAAGAGAGTCACAGAAGCAAGGACAGCCTAAAAAAGATGTCAAGGCCAGGAAAGGCCAGGAGCAGGCTGGTGTTTGCTCATGTACTGCCTCCCTCCTCCTTTTTGCTCTTTCCCCAGGAGTCCTCGTCCAGATGCCCACCCGGCTGCCACAGGAGATTCCTCTGGGAGACTGAGGGGCAGGCTCGCAGGCCCAGATTGAGGCCAACCAGTCCTTAGGCCAGGGGAATGGCAGCACCCCCAGAGCCTCAGGATGAGGCTCCTGGGGAGGGAGAAGGGCTGCTGATTGTAAAGGTAGAAGATTCCTCGTGGGAGCAGGACTCCGCCCCGCAAGAAGACAGCAGGGATTCTGAGGCCTGCCGCCAGCGCTTTCGGCATTTTTGCTACAGGGACGTGGGCGGGCCCCATGAGGCCTTCAGCCAGCTCTGGGAGCTCTGCTGCCGCTGGCTGCGGCCCGAGCTGCACACCAAGGAGCAGATCCTAGAGCTGCTGGTGCTGGAGCAGTTCCTGAGCGTGCTGCCCGGAGGCGTCCAGGACTGGGTGCGCGAGCGGTGTCCCGGCAGTGGTGAGGAGGCCGTCGCCTTGGTGGAGGTCCTGCAGAGGCAGCCGGCGAAAGCGTGGCCACAGGTGAGGGGCCCCTCCCGCACCCAGGGCCCCTGGATGGCTCCTGGCTGAAGGGAGGTGGCCGTCTCCTCTCTTAGAGGAAGTCCTCCCTGGAAACGAGTCCTCCAGGGGTGGTAGGGATGCGGGGCCAGAGGGAGCATCCGCAGGAGTGCATCATAGCAGGTGTTGCGGTTCTGAAAGACACTGTCCAAATGAGTCGTTTAGTTTTGGTGGCTTTGGAGGGCAGCAGCAGGATCAAAGTGGGCGTGTTCCAGGAAGGCAGATGTTAGCTCCACACAGGTTCTGCAAATGTTCATCCGTGTTCTGCTGTCGGCCGGGCCCTGGGGGTACAGTGATATGTGTCATGACAGCACCAGAGTGGGTGTGAGAAGCTAGCTGTCCGTGTGAACCCTGCTGTCTGGGGGGGTGTTCGATTTTGACCCTTGGGGAGGTGCTAATGAGTGGCTGGGGTGTGGGGCTCACCCTTGGCCTGGAGATCTGCCCCCACATCCCCTTAGTAAGTGGCTCTGTGATTTTGGCTTTTGGGGGCTGTTCTTGCCTCATGCTTGATCGGGGAGTGCCCTCGGGCACACAGAACATTCTCCTCTGGATTTTCCCGGGACCCATATTGATCTCCTTCCCCACGCCCCTTCCTCCTGAGGGACGTGTCCTGTGTCTCCTTCCCAGGGATTAAGCTCTGTCTCCCCCGTCCGATCTCGGTGCTGATGAGCATGTTGTGGTTCCTGCACAGGAAGTGCCCTCAGAGGAGGTGGAACCCGAGGCCACAGTCCAGGGACCCCCAGCCAAGGGGCTTCCCGTGAAAGTGGGGGCACGAAGCTGGCCACCTGTACTCTGGGAGCAGCACAGCCATGGCGGTGAGTAAGCTTGTGGGCCACAGGTGGCTGGGCAGGGGCCTGGCTCCTTCCCGCTTGTTGCCTTGAGGGTAGCAGGAAGGTTATCTCTGTTCTAAGGAGCCTAGGAAAGTGTGCTTGTGTGTGTGTGTACATGTGCGAGATCTGGCCCCTGGCCTGGGCTGGCCTCTCTGAGGGTCTCTTCTTTTCTTCAGCCCAGCTGCCTGCTCTTAAAGAGGGGAGTAGCGGAGAGAACACCGGTACCAGCTTTGCCTCTGACGTCCACGTGAGTTTCTAGTCCCTGTGTCCCCTCTGAGGCCCTCTGTGCTGTCAAGTCCCTAAAATGAGCCTTGCCTTCTCATCAAGACCTCTTCTATCCATCTTGGCCCTGCCTGGACCTGTCCTGTTCCCCATCCCAGCCCCCATCTTGTCCCCACCCATGGCTTGCCTGGGGAGCCCTGAGTGGCAGTGCCGAGCCAGGTTTTCTCCCCTCACTCCAGGGACCTGTGACGTTTGGAGACGTTCCCTTCTATTTCTCCCGGGAAGAATGGGGGTCCTTGGACCCTGCTCAGAGGGATCTCTTCTGGGACATAAAGCGGGAAAACTCCCGGAATGTTGCCCTGGGTAAGCAGCGGGTGCAGCCAGAATCCCTGGGGTCCTTGGCTCTTCTGAACTGGAGGCAGCACCCTTCCTGGGGGGTCCAGCGCTGGATGGTTGGCCCAAGCAGGCCACACACTCCTCTGTGTCCCGCTGGAATCCTCAGTTTTCCCACACCAGTCGTCGAGCTGGCTCGAAAGTGGGCTTTTCCTGGGCCTTTTCAAGAGCACTGGCTGGTTTCTTATTTCTGTTAATGTTCATTTTTGTTTGCCTGTGAGGGTGTGTTACCATGTGAGGGGTGCTTTTAGCGTGCCCACACTGTGCTAGCTCTCATACGGGCATTTTCCTGTGATTCTCACAGCCTGGTGCGTAGAAGTGTTGTCCCGGCTCCCACACAAGGGATCTGAGACTCAGAGAGGCCAAGGGACTCTGAAGTAGTTGTGAGGTCCCCTCGCCTGCCCCACGAAGAGGTGCTGACAGTGAAAGCAGCTGCCGGACCTGTGCCAACGCCTGGGCCCCGCCCTTCAGGGGCCACCCTCCTGGGGCCCCTCTCCAAGCTAGAGGCTGTCTGAGCACTGTCTGGGGATCATCTCATTTAATCCACATGACCCCATGGGAAGACGAGGATCACTCCCTATTGAACTCTGTTCTTGAGTCAAGGGACAAAAGCTTGGTGGGGTGAGAGCAGCCACACAGGCCGAACCCTGTGGTTCGTCAGTTTCTGGTAAGAAGCACTGAGAGCTTGGATAATTTGCAAACTACCTAAATCGATTCAGTTCTAGAGTTTGCAAAGCCAGGGTTCAGACCGTGGGGCACCGGGCCCCAGTGCGGACACGGGGGTGGAAAAGTCAGGGGTGTGATCGGGAAGTGTCTCTGCAGGCAGATCAGCCCAGCCGGACTCCTTCCTTGCCTCTGCCTCCGAAGTGTTTCTCTGCGGGCATTTTATCAGGCCCCTATTTTATGGACGAGGAAGCTGAGGCTTGGGTCTCTGTAGCCCAGGGCTTTCTGATCCTGAGTCCCGTTTCTGCCTCGCCCCAGCTCTGGTCCCAGAACCCAGTGGAACCGAAGAGGCCGCCCCCTCTCGGCTTGCAGGCTTGGGGTCCGAGAGCCAAAGCGAGCAGTCCCGGCTGGAGGAGGCCGCCACGGCGCTCCAGGGCCAGGCCGGCTGTGGCGGGGGCCGTGGCGGCGACGTGACTGTGTCCTGGAGCCCCGAGGAGGCCGAGACGTGGCGGGGCGAGCCCCGGCCGGGGGCGCCCCTGGCGCGGGCCGCGGGGGCGCGGAGGGGGCGGCCGCCCACGCGCCGGAGGCAGTTCCGGGACCTGGCGGCCGAGAAGCCGCACGGCTGCGGCCAGTGCGGCAAGCGCTTCCGCTGGGGCTCGGACCTGGCGCGCCACCAGCGCACGCACACGGGCGAGAAGCCGCACAAGTGCCAGGAGTGCGAGAAGAGCTTCCGCAGCTCCTCGGACCTGGTGCGCCACCAGGGCGTGCACACGGGCCAGAAGCCCTTCTCCTGCGCCCAGTGCGGCAAGAGCTTCAGCCGCAGCGCCTACCTGGCCGACCACCAGCGCATCCACACCGGCGAGAAGCCCTTCGGCTGCAGTGACTGCGGCAAGAGCTTCTCGCTGCGCTCCTACCTGCTGGACCACCGGCGCGTGCACACGGGCGAGCGGCCCTTCGGCTGCGGCGAGTGCGACAAGAGCTTCAAGCAGCGCGCCCACCTCATCGCCCACCAGAGCCTGCACGCCAAGATGGCCCAGCCCGTGGGCTGAGGGCTGGCGGGGGCCGCGTGGCCCAGCCGGGGACGGGGCGGTGTCTCCCCCCACTCCGGGCTTCTCCACCCGTGGGCGTGGGCGGCCACCATCCCTGCGCCCCTGCTCGGCTCGGCCCCTGGGCCTGGCCGACACTCCCGGGGAATGGAAATCCCCTGTCTGTCACCTCCTGGCCATTCCCTGTCTTGCCCCTGGGGTTTCTCTTGCCCCTCTGGCTTCCCGAAGCCCCAGCACATTCCCGGCCCCTGGCCTGGTGGGGGGCGGGGGCGGAAGGCCAGGGTGTCAGGGATGTGTGAGGACGTCATCGGCAGGGCTCTGGGTCCCCGCCCCTCAGCCTCGCTTGCCCTGTGGCTCATGTTCCCTGCACCCTGCTGGGGCCCTGGGCCTGGCCCTCTGCCCTGCCAAGCTGTGCCTTCCGGTGGGTGCAGAGGACAAGCCTTGACCCACAGGGTGCTGCCAGGCTCTGGGAGGGACAGCCCAGACCTGTGAGGATCCCGGTCCCCGGCGTGGCCGCAGGGGCTTTTGGCCCTACCCCCCCTCCCGCGGCCAGGCCCTGACCACTGCCTGTCCGGAGGTGGGGACCTGCCCGCCTCAGCACTTGGCTGACTTGCCCCCAGTGAGTCCCTGAGGGCCACCCCCTGCCAATCTAGTGAGGGTGGTGGTGGCTTCAGGGACAGGAGGCTGACCGTATAGACAAGGACGGGGCCTGTGGAGGCTGGCTGCTCCCCGCTGCTCCCCTCTCCAGAGGTGTGGGCTTTGTAATACTTAACACTAGCACTCTGTCAGCACTTGTCGCTGACTCCTTAAGCACTGCATTCCACAGCGCCACCTGCGTTGTCTGCAGATTGGCATTCCCAGGGACAGACCACAGGCTCTCTAAAGGAGCTGGGCCCTGCTGTTCTCAAAAGGGCAGCAGAGGGCTTTGAATAAACGTGGAAACTTCCTCCAGACTGCTCTGTTGTTTATGTGGCTGCTAGGGGTGGGGGGGACCTGGAACTCCTACTTCTGGGCCTCCTGGCTCGGTTGTCCTGGTGGTACTGGTACTGGGTGGTCACCAGGTGGGGCCACATTCTTGGCTTCCGGGATGGCTGGGTCCCAAATGACAGCCACGAGTGTCCGGACTCTCATCCCTCATCAGCCAGCGCCTGCCCTGGACCGGGGACAGATGAGGATGGGATAACTGGGGGCACCTGCACCCCCCACTACCCCAGCAGGACAGTGGGGGAGCTGAGTGGGTCTTCGCCAGGCCTCACGGGCGAAATGAAGAAAGGGGCTTGGGCGTGGGGTGTGTGGGGAAGCAGGACTCAAGCCGTCTCAGTGTTCAGATCCCTCAGTGGGGGGGCCTGCTCCCTGCTGGGTCAGAATGGGCCCTGCCTGTTCCCCACCCAGCCCTTGACGTCTGACCCTTCCCCTCCCTGGCCTGGAGCCCGCACAGGAGTGGGGGGTGCACAGTCAGAGGTCATCCTACCCCAGCAGAGCCCTCCCGAAAGGGGGTGGGGGTGGGCGGAGACAGAATGTTCTGTCCCTTACTCTGTGTGCCAGCCCCTCTGGCCCGAGAGCACTTCCTCAGCCAGCCGCCCGTGTAACACTTGCTTCCTCCTGAAGTCACTGCGATGGACCCCTTTTCCCAGATGAAGCGACTGGAGTCTCACGGGGGACACATGACTCCGGTCAGAGTTTTCTCCCTGTGGGACGGCGCCCTTCACCCCACCTCCCACCCTTGTGCTCAAGGCTGCAGTGTGCACGTGGGTGGGTGCTGTGCACGGGAGAGTGGGGGCTGGCGGAAGCCGGGCATGGACGTTTTTGGTGCTGGTGGCTGGCTCCGAAGGGAGACACTCCCGTGTAACGAGATCAGATAGGAGGTGGGCCAGGAGCTAAGAATAGGATTGGGCATATGCTCCCGGCTCAGGTGAGGGTGTGCCAATGCCAGCCAGAGAGGAGCCCGCTGGGGCCAGGGGACAGAGCAGGCCCTGGGGCGGTGGAGCCCGAGACCCAGGGTTCCAGGGAAAGGGGCAGAGTCCGGCTCAGCTCATAAACAGAGCTGATAGGACAGGGCTGGAGGGGGGAGGGCAAGGACTGGGAGCCAGGGCGTTGGCATGGGGGTCAGGGGGTAAGCTCTGTGCTCAGAGGAAGCCCCCACCCGGCCCCCATGGCTTTCCTGGTGGCTGGGACCCTGCAGGTGGCCTCACAGATCGCAGATGCTCGAGAGAGCCTGGGAAGAAAGGTAGCCGGGGCGCTGCCTGGCCTAGCCTGTTCCCGGCTCTCAGCGGAGCCCCACCCCGGCGCAACTCTGGCCTTGCCTCCCCAGGGGAAGTACAGCATGCGGGGCCCAAGGGTGGCCCTGACCCTCAGCAGCCCTGAGGTGTCAGCCTCTATAGTCGCTGTCCTGGAGGGCGTGTTCCGGACCCTGGGCTTTGAGAGCTGCCAGAGGAGGGAGGCCTCTGTCCAGGTGAGTCCTCACCTGCCTCCCGCCTCCACGCCCACCCCAACGCCACCACCCCCCCTGCTGCTGGGCCTCCCTGGACTCAGGCCCGGCCTTTGCTCTTGCCCTAGGGCTTCCTTGGGGAGCTGGCCGCTTTCAGGGAGCAGCTGGATGCCCTCGGGGGCCCTGTGGGCTGTGCCTTAGTGGCCTTGGTGGCCCCCAGGGGGCAGCTGAAGCAGCCCCAGCAGCTGGTCCGGGAGCTGAGCCGCTGTGGGGCCCTCTGGGGCCGCCCCAAAGTTTTCCTTCTGCTCTCAAGTGCTCCTGGGGGTGAGTGGGCTGGGCAGGGACCCTGGCAGCGGGACAGCGCAAAGCAGAGGTGGGGGAGGGCAGGGGGGCCGAGACCCACCTTTCTGGCCAATGTGCTGTTCCTCCACCCAGCTGCCCCCCAGCCCGGAGCCTTCCTCACTGGCTTGAGCGAGCTGTGTGGCCGCTTTCCTCACTGGTCTCTGCTGCAGCTGCTGACCGAGGTCGGGGGCCCAGGTCGGGGGAGGGAGGGGAGTCCCTGGGAGGGGGGCCGTGCCAGTCACTTCCCCTGGCTCTGCTGTCCTGTCCTGAGCCTGTTAGATCAGTTGGCTTGCACTTCTGCCCACCCCTGTTCACACTCGCGCAGCGACTGTCCTGTCAGACTGGGGGTCCCTGGAGGCCAGAGTTGGGAATGATCCAGGTCTGGTCTGGGCTCAAGGCCCAAAGGTCTCCCTGGGCAGTTGGGTAGCCGCTGGGTGACCCTGGAGGTGAGGGGTGGCCCCTGGCTCTGCCCCACAGCTTTCCCCTGCCTGGCACCCTCGCCACGTGGCACCCCCCCCCACGGTGAGCCTTCCCAGACAGGCTCCAACCTGCTCTAGGGAGCACCCAGCCCTGTGCACACTGGTCCCTGGGGCGGGGAGTGGTGCCGTGGATGGCACAGCCGCTCTCCACTTGAGGACGCCCCCGATGTTGAACCTCAACTAGGACCTCCCCTTTGTGCCCTCCCCTTCTTTCGTCTGTCTTTTCCTCCCTTAATTCTGGTAGGGGACCCCAAAGAGACTGCAGGAGCCGCGAGCCGGCCAAGCTGTTCCCTGAAGCCAGCGTCCTGTTCCCTCCCGGAACCGTGCCCCCGTGGAGCAGCCCCCTGAGGCGTTCTCTGGCCTCACCCCCGCCCCCAGGTCTTCTGCGGGACAGCTGAAGAGTCCGAGGCCACCTCCTGTCCAGTCCTTCGGAGCTCCTTGCGGGGCGCACTGTGCCTGGGCGACGTGGAGCCCTGGGGGCCCGAGGTGAGGGGGACGGCGTGGGGTGAACCAGGTGGCAGCAGTTGCGAGTGGGAGAGAGGCTCCGGGAGACTTGAGGTGGGGGAGGTGAGGAGCTGGGAAGCTCGCAGACCACGCCGAACGCTCCTGTGCTTGTCCGTAGCCAGAACCCAGCCCCACCGCTCGGTATGACCTGTCCGGGACCAGGGCCGCCCTCCTCCTGTCCGTGATCCACGGCCGGCCCGGGGCCCAGCACGATGTGGAGGCGCTGGGGGCCCTGTGCCAGGCCCTGAGCTTCAAGACCACGCTAAGGACAGACCCCACGGCCCAGGTGAGGTGTGGTGGTGCCCTAAAGGAAGGGCGCCCCCAACCCCAGGACTCCAGCGACTCTCTCCCGGGCCCCCCGCCCCTTGTCTGCCTTCAGTCCTTCCTGCTGCGTGCGTGGGGAGCTCACTCCCCTGCCTCTGGGCGCCCAGTCTCCAGGGCTCCTGCAGCCTCCCACACTGGCTGACCCTCTACTCCTCTGCTCCAGGCCCCAGCTGCACCCTCGAGCTTTTCCTGGGAGGGTCTCGGGTTCCTTCCCTGACACTCGTCAGCTCATTGCCCCTCACGCGTCTTAACTTTCTGGAGCAGCTTCCCCGTTGGGGCCAAAGGCCCAGCTGTAAGAGGCTAGAGCCACACGTCACCTCCAGTTGGGCCATGCCTTGGGTTGCAGTGGGGGGTTAGAAAGAGAACTTCCGCCGTGGCCTGAGGTGGGCAGGAGGTGGTAAGTAGGGTGGGCGGGGGCTGGAGAAGCCTCCCCGGAGGGCCACCAGGTATTGGGGAGGCAATGGCCCTGGCCCAGGCCTCAATCTCGTCCCCACCCCAGGCCTTCCAGGAGGAGCTGGCCCAGTTTCGGGAGTGCCTAGACGCCCACAGGGCCCCAGTGAGCTGTGCCCTTGTGGCCCTGATGGCCCACGGGGGGCCACAGGGACAGCTGCTGGGGGCCGACGGGCGGGAGGTACGGCCAGAGGCCCTGGTGCAGGAGCTGAGCCGCTGCAGGGCCCTGTGCGGCTGCCCCAAGGTCTTTCTGCTTCAGGCTTGCCGTGGGGGTGAGTGGGGTCCTACCCCCCACCTGCCTCCTCCCGTCCTAGCTTCCCACATCCAGCCCTCGGCGACCCAGGACTTGCTGTCCACCTTCTTCAGGAAGCCTGAGCGCTGGTGCTTTACCTGTCCCATCTCCGGGTCTCTCCGGGCCTCTTCTAGAAGTCAAGTCTACCAACTTGAGCACTTCACCCTCAGCTCTCGTTGTTCACTGCCCTGGATTTTCTAGTCTCATGGGGCTGCCCTGGAGTTCTGGGGGGTGGGCTATGGGCCCCTGGAGACCCCCCCAGGTGTCTGCTCAGTGAAAGGGCCTGTGTGTCCCCTCCTCTTCCAGGGCATAGGGACGCCGGTGTGGGCCCCGCAGGTCTCCCTTGGTTCCGGCGCTGGCTGCGGGCATCACCCACCACCCCCTCGCATGCCGATGTCCTCCAGATCTATGCTGATGCCCAAGGTGGGCGTGCCTTCCTTCTGGAGGCTGGGCTTGGCGGGGGGCTACTGGGTGGCCTCTCTGGCCTGCATTTCCAGGGCTCTGAGCTGGGGGCCTGCCGCCCCCAGCATCCTCTTGGCTTTGCCAAGAGGTTGGGAAGGAAAACCTTCCTAAACTGCAAGGGCCTTTGAAAATCGAGGGCTTCTTCCCCTGCTTGAGCCTCGAAACAACCTCGGAGTCAGGAAGGTGAAATAGCTCTTCTAAGGTCACAGAGCCGATACGTGATGGGGCTGAGCTTTGAGGTTTTGTTTGGTTGTTTTTAGACTGCAGTTCTGATTTGCCGTTTCCGCCCTGTGTTCATTCCACTGCCCTGGGTGTCCTTGAGCCGGACTGAGGGGGCAGCCCCGGGGCTGGTAGAGTCCCAGGGTGCTGGGTAAATGCTGGTCTTTCTTGCAGGCAGCTCTCCCTTCCCCACTGCAGGGAGCTCTGACCAAGCAGACATCCTGACGGTCTACGCAGCTGCCGAGGGTAAGGGGACGGGTCATCAAGAAGCCCTGTTACACGGGGCCCTGCATCCTGGCTGGACATCTGGAGTGGCTTGAGGGACAGCCAGGGCGTGGCAGTTGGGGCACAGGGGCACTAGCCCCTTTTCAGTTAGGCCATCTTCCTCCCATGTCTATTATTTATAATAATAGTAATGATGGTGAGCGTATATTGAGAGCTGACTGTATGGAGGGTTGCAGGTTCCGTGAGGCCTCTGCCCGGTGCCCAGAAGGTGGTAGGTTCACAGTGAATATGTGTTCCACGTTCAATGCAATTGTGTATTCAGTCCACAAATATCAAGCGACAAGTTGTTCCAGAAGCAAGAAGTTCCTGCTCTTTGCACCATCCCCTTGCCAGACCCCTGGGGTCCTGTCTCTTTGCCACCCCCCCCCCTTTTCCCCCAACAAAGAGCCCCTGGGGATTGGAAGGCCGCGGTCCTGTCCCGAGTCTGACACTCTGACCCTGGTCTTCTGGCCTAGGCTGTGTAGCCTATCGGGATGAGACAGGCTCAGACTTTATCCAGACGCTGGTGGAGGTCTTCAGAGCTGACCCTGGGAGAGAAGTTCTGGAGCTGCTGACTGAGGTGTGTCGGGGGAGAGGCAGAGCCCTGGGGAGGGGGGCTGGGTTCATCCTTCTCGCCATCTCTTAACTCTGTCCGTGAGCCACACTCGCCCCTCGGTGCTGGGCGCTGGCGGGGGGCGAGATGGACGGCAGTTATTAGCCACATACACTCCCTTTCCGCCGTGGAGGAGACGGTGGGGGGGGGAGAGAACCCCCCTGTCACGCGGGGCCCCTGGGAGTTGCAGTCAGACGCAGAGTGAACCTGCAGGGGCTGTGGGCCGCAGGCTTTATGGGGGGGGGGGTGCCCCCTGCTTCCTGCAGGAGGAGCTGATTGGCTTGTTTGAATAATTTCACTACCTGCAGGGAACTGAAGCCCTCAGGTTAAAAAAAAAAAATGTTCATGTTTATGTATTTATTTTGAGAGAGAGAGTAGCGAGCCGGGGAGGGGCAGAGAGAGAGGGAGAGAGAATCCCAAGCAGGGTCCGAGCTGTGAGCGCAGAGCCCCACGCAGGGTCCATCTCAGGACCCGTGAGATCACGACCAGAGGGGAAACCAGAGTCAGACGCTCAACCGGCTGAACCCCCCGGGCGCCCCCTGAAGCCCCTCAGATTGAGGCCAAGTGGAGCGTGGCTGGGTCTGACTGGCGTGGGCCTCGCAGGTCAACCGGCGGGTGTGTCAACTGGAGGTGCTGGGTCCCGACTGCCCGGAGCGCCGCAAGGCCTGCCTGGAGATCCGCAGCTCGTTGAGGCGCCGGCTCTGCCTGCAGGCCTGACCGCGCGCCGCTGCCCCGGGGGTGCGGCCGGTGGGAGCCACAGGCCGGCGCCGCCGCCGACTCCACCCGCGGCCCCCCGTTGCTCATCTGTCAGTGGGGGCGACAGCCCGGGCGGGGGCTCGGCCGGCGTCTGTGCAAGACCGAGAATGCGTCCGCTCGCGGGGAGGCGGGGCAGCGGGAGACTGCAGGCAGGGTGCTCGGCACCCAGTAAGGGTGCATCTGTGCTCCCGGGAGCCAGGCTGGGCCCTCCTTCCTGCGGGCGGAGGGCCTGAGGAGCCCAGCACGGGCCAGGCTGGGCTGGATGTTCCGAGCAGGGGCAGCCGGGGCCCACGTGGCGGTCTCAGCTCCCGCACCCCGGCGGCGCCCCGCGCCGGGGCCGCGGAAATGCGGGAGACGCGGTCAGAGTCTAGTCTGGAGCCATGACACTCTGGACCGAGCCTTGCAGGTGGATCGGTACTGTGAATGAGGGGAAACAGGGCCTGGGGAGCGCTGGGCAGCTCCCGACTCAACGCGCTCCGGGGCCACGCGGGGGAAGAGCTCCAAAGGCGTCTGTTAGAGCAGGAAGGGCCTGCGCGGCCTCACCGGGGCTCGAACTCGTAAGCACAAGTCAGGGAGGGCGGTTCTCGCGGAGCCGCCTGGGCTCCTCTCGGCGCCGGGCCCCGGCTCCGCCCACATAGAGCCCGAGGGGGCGGAGCTCCTTGCCAGTAGGAGCATGCGTATTGCGGTACAACACGCAGGCGCCTGAATCAGCTTTATGAGAAACGCGGTGGGAGCCCCACCGGCGGGGCCGCGTGGCCTAATGGATAAGGCGTCTGATTCCGGATCAGAAGATTGAGGGTTCGAGTCCCTTCGTGGTCGCTGCGCAGCTTGTTTTTCTCCCTCCGCTTTGCCTTTTCCCTCGGTCGGGACTGCGCCCTCCGCGAAACCCTAGGTCGCCTGGGCGGTGCCCCGCCCGCTGCCCCGCCCTCCGGCACCTCGGCGGCCGCCGCGCGCCTGCAAGGGCGGAGCTCAGGAGGCAGCGCCTGGTCCGCACGCCCGCGCCCCCGAGGAGCTGCGAGGCCCACCGGTGGCCGGAACCTGAAGCCACCGGCCGCGAGTCCCGGGGCCCACTAGGGACTGGCTGCACGAATACAGTCCTGAGGACCAGAGCTGTAACAGATGAGAGGTTGGACCTTTGGGCGCGGGGGGCGCGGGAATTGTTCCAAGGGCTCAGGAGACAAGTGCGTTCCAAACTATAATAGATTATCGTGATTAAAAAAAAGTTTTGGAAATTCTGGTGACGGTTGGATGATATTGTGCATGTAACTGATGCCACTGAATTCAATTGTACGCTTAAAAATGGCTAAATTGGCTATAGCGTTATATACACATTTTTAACAGAATAAAATGTTTTAAAAATCTAATAGCTTATTTGGATTTCTTGCAATGATAGTGTACCCTTAAATGACTAGTGTGGATGTATATTTAAACGTTTAAATATAAACAATATGCCCAGGGTTGGGTTATTTTACCTGGGGAAAAAATGTCTCCACTTGAGGAACCGTGTTCTTGCCAAAGGATTCTGGCTAAGCCAGCTCACCTAGGTGACTTGACCTCCTCCCACCTGGTGACCCCTGGGGCAGTGGCAGCCGGAGCCCACATTCCGGAAGGTGCGCGCAGGTACCCTGGGGTCATGTGGGGTGTTACCGTGTTTGTGGTGCTTCGGTGGTTTGAAGCTTCATTAGGACCAACATTTTGGAGGTGAGAAAGAACACCCATCCTCTGGTGGGAAAGCTAACGCTGGGCTCTCATCCTCACGGGCACAGCCAGCCGGTCAGATACGGGGCCACTAGGGAGGCCACTGAGCTCTGTTAAAACCGCGGAGACCTGAGTCCAGGTAATACCTCTTGTCTGCGGGCCAGTGTAGGGAGGAGGACAAGGACAGGGACGGCGCTTTTCCCACTCTCCCGGCTGGCACCCCCGTCCTCTCCTCTCCGACGTTTTGCATAGCCAGCTCCTTCTTGCTAATCGATAGTTACCAACGAGCCCGGATTCTCCCGCAAGGAGAAGGAAAGGGCTCGCCCAGGCTTTGACGCCCAGGCTTCTCGCACCCTAAGCGAGGATCACACCGTAGGCCAAAGAGCTGAGCTGACAACCTGTGGCCCCGGTTCTTTAGGCTCCATCTGCGCGTGCGCGGTCCCTCCGGGGTCCCAGGACGCTCAGGAGCGGGTGAGCGCCGGGTGAATGCGGGTGCTGAGGGGCAGGACGGAGGCCGGGACGGAGCGGGGAGGCTGTGCGTCATTTGTGGGAACCACGGGGAGGTGACCGAGAGACTGGTCTAGGACCATTACGAGGCATCTGCCGCCGGCCCCGGTGGCCTAATGGATAAGGCATTGGCCTCCTAAGCCAGGGATTGTGGGTTCGAGTCCCACCCGGGGTACGAGGGGTTAAGTTTTAGACCTCTGCCAAAGAAAAACCCGAATCAATTCCCTAGTGGAGGAAGCAAGTTCCTGGAGTTTTTCCAGACGCAGACCTAAGCTACTGACAATCCACTGCAACTCTATTTTCTAATAAGGGGTGCGCGTTTCCAGCTTTCACAAAAGAATACTTGCGTCGTTCAAATGTTTCAAATAACCATCCATTCTAGCATCCTTTTCTCGTAATATAAAGGAATAATTGTTCGTTTTCCCAGGTGTATTAATTTTATTGTGGTTTCATATATTAAGAGTTCTAATCTTTTATAAACAGATCCAATCATTTAGAGATTAAATTATATGACAACTGTTGTGCTTTAAAACAGCGGACCGAGTGCTGATTATGGTTAATAATATGTTCTGCATACCTGAAAGTTGCTGTGAGAGATCTGGAGCCTTGTCACCACGCACACAGGAAAAGTAACTATGTGAACGGATGGATGTGTTGACTTCACAGTGGTAAATATTTCACAAATGTATTGGTAAATAATTGGTAAATATTTCACAATCACATTGTACACCTTCAATATATTTCATTGTTATTTGTCAATTATATCTCAATAAAGCTAGGGAAAAATAATGAGTTGGATGGAGGTGTAGACGAAACAAGCCTATCTGTGAATTGATAATGGCTTAAACTGAGGGGCAGGACACATTATACTATTTCTCTGCTTTAGTGCATGCTTGAAATAGACCATAATAAAGCTTTCTCTCTCGGGGCCCCGGGGTGGCTCAGTCAGTTAAGTGTTGGACGTTGGCTCAGGTCATGATCTCACGGTTCATGAGTTCAAGCCCCGCATTGGGCTTTGTGGTGACAGCTCGGAGCTTGGAACCTCCTTCGGATCCTGTGTCTCCCTCTCTCTGCCCCTCCCTTGCTCATGCTCTGTCTCTATCTCCAAA
Organism: Panthera onca; assembly: GCF_046562875.1. NCBI lineage: Eukaryota > Metazoa > Chordata > Mammalia > Carnivora > Felidae > Panthera > Panthera onca. The sequence continues at coordinate 39,296,005 of NC_138354.1, read as the reverse complement.
AATAAGCAAACATTTTAAAAAAAGATAAAAATGAAGTTTTCTCTCCTTTTAATCCATGCAATCTCTGTCTTCATCCCGAGGTAAGAATCTCCCAAACTTCGCGACAGGAAGCAGAGTAAAATCAGCCTCCTATTCCACGTGCCCGTAGAAAGGATGACCACTGGAGCTTTATAAACACATAAAAAATACAGTTCTCTTTTGCCTTTAGAAACCACGAACGAGACTCTTCTGTTCATCCGGCTTCGGCCTTGCTTCTTCCACTTTCCCAAACATCCGGGGCCCCGTTGTCCCCACTGGAGTCAAGGACCTCATCTCAGTGCCTGTCTCCTATCATCGTGGGCGACCTGAAGAGAATGGGGACCACAGAGCTATCCAAGGGTGCTGCTGCTTCCCGCTTCTCTCGCTGACATTTCTCAATGCCTCACTGAGAGGAATGTTCTCCGGGCGCTCGGGGGCGGGGGGCGGCTGTGCCCGTCGTGTGTGACACATCCCCGCCAGCACTGCTGTCTCCCTGTCTTTGGCTTCCTTTCTCTGCTTGATGATGAAGTTCTCACACGTGTCTCCTTAAACATAGGCTACCACGCAGCTCAACGCTGAGCCAACCAACCAAGAAACCTAAGAGAGCCACAGTCAGCCGCACAGGGTAACGTGTTAAATACGGGCTTTCGGGGAAGTGCCCCCCCCCCCCTCAGGTCAATAAATTCACCAGCCGCAAAGCCAAGTCGGATCTCATCCTGCTCGCTCCAACACCCTTAGCTTCATTCCCACACAGATCCCCTGGGTTTCTGCTGGCATACAGGAACACCACTGCCAATTCTTTTGGTGTCTAAGGGATTTCCTCCCGGGTCAGCTCTTGTCCTCACCGCCCACAGCGTGCTGGTCTGACTGCGGTTATGGGGCACGGCTCGCAAGGGTGGTGGGCGTGGGCTTGGCGGAGGCGTGGCCTCCCCTTGCGAGACCGCCGCTCCAGCTGAGATGAAGACAGCACGTTCAAGCGCAGGAAGGCTACTCTCCGCAGATTCCAGGCTGATTTTGCTGGCAAGGAAGCTCCAAGTGTCTGGGGGCATTCGAGACCCCCCCCCCCCCCAGAGGTCTCCATGCCTTGGGCTCCACTTCTGCATCACCGTCGCCATTTCTTTCACACAATAGATGTCCCGAGGCTGGGAACCCAACTTCCATTGTCATTCTGCAACGTGCACCGTTTACCTACGTGTTTGATCTTTAGCCGTATCAGCCCTGCAGCTGTAAGAGACGATTTGGGCTGAAGGTTGAAAGGTCTGGTTTTGTCATTTTCTTTCAGTGAGCCAACCAGCGCCCCCAGAAGAACCCCTTTCATGCCACTATCCTCAGAATCACCTTTACTGCCACGACAGTATAGGACGGCAGCCGCAGGGTCCTTCAGGGCGATGCTTTGGTCAGCACGCCATCACAACCGACCAGGTGGCGTGCGGCTCGATCTCGATGCCACCACGTGCCGTGGATTACCAGCAACCCCTTTCCCGTTGGCAAGGAGCTCAGTGGCATTTGAGCCCAAATTCATTACCAAATCAGGGTCCAGGCAGCAGTCAGAAAACCCATCCGTGGGTGTTGGGGAGAAAGAGGGAAGGTTGGTAAAAGGGCACAAACTTCCCATTGTAAGACCAATAGGGTGAGGGGATCTCATATACAGCATGGCGATGATAGTTAATACTGTATCGTATGCTTGAAATTTGCTAAGGGAGTGGATCTTCAGTGTTCTGACCACACACACACACACAGTGACCTTGTGAGATGATGCATGTGTTCATTCACGATTACCCTGTGTTGATTATGGTAATCATTTCACTTGGAGAGGGCCTTAAGGAGCTGAAAAGCAGATGTTGGAGAAAGAGTGCCTCTCAGCTGGGATGGGTGTCTCTGAGTTCGGAGGAGGGTCCCGTGGACCTCAGGCAGCTTGTGCCGGAGTCTCTAATGAGCCGTGACGAGGCTGATTCTGTGAGTGTGCGGAAATGTCAAACTCGATTCAGTTGTTATTCCTGGGATGAACCGTTGCTGCCTGGATAGAACGGGTGGTGGTGGCGGGAACAGAAAACAGGAAGCAGGGACTCCTTCCTCCTCCTCCAGCCTTTCAGTCTATGCCTCCTGTGGGCCAAAGCTAACAGGGATCGGCTGGTAAAGCGATCACCAGGTAGGGTCTGGAAGGGTGAGTTGGAAGCCGGCGATAGCAGCGTTCTAATCGGCACACCTGCTCTGTCCTGCTTCCTGAACGTGTTCAGGAATGAACCCATTACTCAGGAATCCCTGCCTCGGGCTTGCTTCCGGGAAACTTGTCCTTCAACGGTTGGAGCCGGACTCTAAGAATGAGATTCTAAAGTGGAACCACCCGCTGGCCGCCTGGCCCGGAGGACACAGCACCCGTGGTGGGAGGGTTTTGAGAAATGCAGAGCAGGTGTCGAGACTTCCGGCCTGTGCTGACCGGGGAGAGACCAGAGGAGCTGGGAAGTGAACTGCCCTTGTCCCATGTCTCCGGGTGCCTCACAGACACAGCGGGAAAGAGCTGGTCAAGACCGTGGGATTATGCGGCTGTTGTTGTCTTTTTTTGGTAAGTTTCCATTTTTAATTCCACTTAGTTAACATTCAACGTAATATTAGTTTCAGGTGTACGATATCATGATTCAACACTTCCATACATCGCCCTGCGCTCATCAGGCCAAGTGCGCGCCATAATCCCCATCACCTATCCCTCCCCCCCCCCCCCCCCCCCCGTGCCCCCACCCTCTCCCCTCCGGTAGCCATCAGTTTGTCCCCTATAATTAAGAGTTTGTTTTTTGATTTCTCTCTTATCCTTTTCCCTTTGCTTGTTTTGTTTCTTAAATTCCACATGTGAATGGACTCATACGGTATTTGTCTGTCTCTGACTGATTTGGCTCAGCGTAAGACATGCGAGCTCCATCCGGGTCATTGAAACGGCCAGATTCCATTCTTTTTGATGGCCGAGTAATATTCCACGGTGCATCTACACCACATCTTCTTTATCCATTCATCAATCAATGGACACTTGGGCTGCTTCCATAGTTTGGCTGTTGTAGATAACGTCGCTATAAACATCAGGGTGCATGTATGCCTTTGAATTAGCGTTCCTGTATTCCTGGGTAACTACTCAGTAGTGCAATCGCTGGGTCATAGGGTAGTTCTCTTTGTAGCTTTTTGAGGAGCCTCCATACTGTGTTCCAGAGCGGCTGCACCGGTTTGCATTCCCACCAACAGTGCAGGAGGGTTCCTTTTTCTCTACATTCTTGCCACCACCTGGTGTTCCTGGTGTTGTTGAGTCTAGCCCTTCCGACAGGTGTGAGGCGATAGCTCATTGCAGTTCTGATTTGCATTTCCCGATGATGAGTCATGTTGAACATCTTATCAGGTCTCTGTTGGCCATCTCTTTGTCTTCTTTGGAAAAATGTTCATGTCTTCTGCCCATTTTTTATTTAAAAATAAATAAAATAAATTTATTAATTTATTAATTATTAATAAATAAATAAAATCTTTTTTTAAAGATTTTGTTTTTTAAGTAATCTCTACCCCCAACATGGGGCTAGAACTCGTAACCCTGAGATCAAGAGTCGCAAGCTCCCCTGACTGAGCCAGCCAGCTGCCCTGTGTCTATTTTTTAATTGGATTATTTGGTTTTGGGGTGTTGACTTGTATAAGTTCTTTATGTATTTTGGGTACTAACCCTTTATCAAATATGTCATTTGCAAATACCTTCTCCCATTCCATAGGATGCCTTTTAGTTTTGTTGATTGTTACCTTTGCTATGCATAAGTTTTTATTTTTATGATGTCCCAAGAATTTATTTTTACTTTTGTTCCCTTTGCTCAGGAGATGTATCTAGAAAGAAATTGCTACGGCTGATGTCAAAAGCGTCACTGCCTGTGTTCTCAGGGTTTTTATGGTTTCAGGTCTCACATTTAGGTCTTTAATCCATTTTGAATTTATTTTTGTGTATACTGTAAGAGAGTGGTCCAGTTTTGCCAAGACCATTTGTTGAAGAGACAGTCTTTTTCTTGTTGGATATCCACTCCTGCTTTGTCGAAGATTAACTGACCATAGAATCGTGGGTTTATTTCTGGGTTTTCTATTCTGTTTGATTGATCTCTGACTACTTTCATGCCGGTACCATATGATCACTACAGCTTTGTGTTATAAGTTGAAGTCCAGAATTGTGATGCCTCCAGCTTGGTTTTTCTTTTTCAAGATTGCTTTGGCTATTCAGAGCCTTTTAGGATTTTTAGGATTCTTTGTTCTAGTTCTATGAAAAATACTGTTGGTATTTTGATAGGGATTGCATTAAATGTGTAAATTGCCTTGGGCTGTATAGACGTTGAAACAATATTTGTTCTTCCTACCCGGGAGCATGGAATTTCTTTCCATTTCTTTGTGTTATCTTGAATGTCTTTCATCGGTGTTCTGTACTTTTCAGACTCCAGGTCTTTCGCCTCTTCGGTTAGGTTGTTGTTGAGTAGCTTTACCGCACGGACACAAAAGAACGACAGACGCATGTCAACTAATCACCCGTTCAAAGCACTTTGGCAGAACCCAAAGCAACCCACCTGCCCTTCGGCCAACAAAGCCCAAGAGCAGGCTGGGGGCCTTAGTGTGAAAGTAGCAGATCTTGAGGAAAAGGTGACCCTCCTAGGCCAATGTCAGAGTGCTGGGAGGGAAGACGTGAGACCCAGAGACTTGGAGTGGGGGTAGCTGAGGGCGGGTGCGTGGACAACCTGGAAGTCTCTGGGCCCAGGCTTCCACCCGCCCCCACTCTGTTCTGTTTCCCCGGAGAACTCTGATACATACAGTCTGTTTGGGACGGGTAGGGAGCCCCAGCCCGGCGCCAAGTGGTACCCGGCAGGTGCCTCCTCACTCCCCAGCCCACTCCCCACCCCCCACGGCAGCCTCGGTTTCCTGAGCCAGGACCTGGGATGGCTGGATGCCAGAGCAGCATAGGCACCCGGAGGAACGGACCCCCGGAAACCCCAGATACCCAGACGACCCAACGTGGTGATCAGGACTGGCATCGTCAATCCTTTGGGCTCTCCTACCCTTTCACGGAAGGGAAGCCATACTTCTTCCCTGGCTGCTTGCTCTGGTGGGAGCCGGACCCCGACATGTACTCGGAGTATCCCGCGATTTCCAATTTTCTTTCTACCTTAGAAAGGGGAGAGGAGCTGGGACAGGGCTGGACAGACGGTCTCTTCCCTGTCACTTCCCTGCCGCACCAGGAGGGAAAGCCTCAGATGGCAGGGGGCACAGTATTGGAGAAAGGGAGGGTCCGCGAGGGGATACAGAATGGGGGCCCCATGCAGGCCTCCATTCAGGGCCAGAGTCAGTGAGCTTCCACCTTTAGCTGGAAATCCACTCCAAGTACTCTTTCGTAGCCCTCCTTCAGCCTTTAGAGCTGAGACTTAAACTCCTAAGCAGTGGGTTCGAGTCCTAGGTTGGGAGCTATTTTATTTTGGCCTGGTTAGCCCTTGCCCAGATCTTTCCAAACTTCAAGGAGGTTCCTAGCAGGGAAACTACTGAGAGAGGCTCTCTCCGCTGTGTGTGCTGTATATGGAACTTTTGTGTAAATGGCAACTTTTTAAAATTACTATATATATATATATATATATATATATATATATACACACACTATATATATTTATACTATTTATATTTATACTATATATATTATTTATACTATATATTATATATACTATATATACTATATATAGTATATATAGTATATATATTTATACTATATATAGTATATATATTTATACTATATATTTATTACTATATATATACTATATATATTTATACTATTACTATATATACACACACATATATATATAGTAATAGTATAAATATATAGTATATATATAGTAATAAATATATAGTATACATATATATACTATATATACTATATATGTAGTATATATAGTATATATAATATATAGTATAAGTAGTATAGTATAGTATAAATATATAGTATACACACACACACACACACACATATATATGTATATATATATATATATATATATATATATATATATGAATGACATAAAACACGAATGCATCTTGCCTTTGTGAGGTTCCTCCGTGGTCCCTCTGCTGTGCTAGCCTCCCCGGACCATCCTCATGTTCCACTTTGGAAGAGTTTTAGTTTCTATTATACAGACCAGACCCGGTCACCTGTTTCCTTGTGTCAAGCTGGCTCAAAAGTTACGCCCAACGTGGGGCTCGAACCCACGACCCTGAGATTAAGAGTCTCATGCTCTACCGACTGAGCTAGCCGGGCAGTCGTAAGGGACCGCTATTCCACAGGCTGATTAGGTACCCCAGAACTTTCCTGTTCTAAAATTGGTAAGGACAGGTTCTGGATCCTGTGCGCGCTGCACCCCGGGCAGTGGAACGCAGAAGTGGCGGATTGTTTTCAGCCAGGAGCGAGGGCGCGGCCAGGTCACCGTGTGCCGTCCTGTCCTGTCAGTGGGTCTGTGTGGCCCAGTAGCTCAGGGGAGCCGGCAAGTCTGGAGCAAGAGCATGGGACGAGTGTCACTGGAGACGGCCGGTAAGGAGCCCGCTGTGATCCTCGCTTAGGGTGGAGAGCTGCCAGGTTCCAATCACGGAGGCTCCCTCGTTTTGAAACCCTCGGCCCTTTTTAGGGCTGGCGGCAAGGAGCAATCGGGAAGACTGCGGGGCCTCGCCGAGGGGACAAGCCGGGGAAACCCTCCTTCCCAGGTGGGTGCTGGACCCCGTGTTAGAGCAAGAGGAAAGAAAAGTTGGGAGCGTTCGCGCACCTGCAGATGGGAAGAAGTGAGCGGCGACCCCGGTTCTGACCCCCGCTTCGGGGTTCCCCAGTTGCGAGGGGCCGAGCCCGGGTCCAGAGGGGGCTCGGCGGAGCACAGGAGCCCCGGGGTCCTTTCCCGAGCGGCTGGAGGCCTGGCGGGGCTGGCCGGCCGAGCCTCATTCTCAGGGTCCCGGACTTGGGTCCCGCGCTGGGGGAAATTTCTGGGCTGGGGCCCACGTGAGACATCGCCGTGCTCACCCGGGCCCCGCAGACTCGCTTCTCTGGTGGCTCCGGGCGGGGGGCCCTGGCAGGGGCGGGGCCGTCGTGCTCGGGAGGGGAGGCGGGGAGAGGGTCCGGGGGCCGGCGGGTCCCCCCGCTCCCTCCTCGCCCCACCCTCTCCCCTTCCGGAATCGAAACCGAAACCTCGCCCCGCGCAACTTTCCGAGGGACCAAGAAGCCGAGACTTGGTGGGACGGGAGCTCGGAGCCCAGGACAGAGGCCTCCAGGGAGAGACCTCGCGACTTGCATCGTGGGACGGCTCGTTGGTCTAGGGGTATGATTCTCGCTTTGGGTGCGAGAGGTCCCGGGTTCAAATCCCGGACGAGCCCGTCCTTGTCTTTTCGGAGGGTCACGATGCGTGAAGCCTCAGGAGGTCCGGGATCAGAGAAACTGGTCGCCCTCTCACTTCCCCCCAGGCCAGTCTCCCCTGTCATTGAGCCGGAGACCTGGTCTGCGTGCTTGTGCGTGTTTGCACACGCCAGGTAGTCCCAGGATGGGGGGCGAGGACCCGACTGAGTCTGGACGCCTTCTTCCCTTTTGCCTTGGTGTGTGAAAGGTCATGTTTACAGACATCTTTTTCTTTCTTGAAGGGCTACCAGAAGGCCCTTCCACAGACAAGGGAAGGAAGGAAACCATAGTGGAAATTGGGCCTGGGGAGGGGCTGGGCCTTAGTGGTGGGGCCATGCGGGTCACATGGCGCCTCGGATCCCCATGCGGGTCCCCACAGGCTCCTCGGGTCCCCATGCTCGTCCCCACAGGCGCTTCCGCCACGTTGGAAGAACCGCAGGGTTTCAATAGGTTTTATTACCATTCAGGTATGGTGGGACCGGCGCATGCAGCCATTGAAAAGTCGGGTTATTCCCCACAGCTCCCGAGAAGGGCACGCCTGGCCCCTGGGCCAGCACAGGACAGCACAGTGGAGGCACTGGGTAGTCAGGAAGCACAGGAAGTGAGGAGAAAGCGTGGGCAAGAGCCTTTCTCTTGGTTTCGGTGAAGCTGGTTTGAATTAACTTCAGCTGCCTCTGGGACATAGGCGCTGTCCCTAGTTGTCTGTTTCCTGGCCTTGGGGTGATTCTGGAAGGTGCATAGTAACCCCCAGTCTGAGAGCCCCATGCAAAAGGCGACGGGGGGGGGGGGGGCGCTGTGGTCTCCAGTTGGCTTGCGTCGGAAATGCACCCTTTAAGAGTCGTTTGCTAATCTCTAGGAATTGGCTGACCTTGGGAGGGAAAAGTCCCGCCAGGGTCAACAAGGCCCCTGACGTCAAAGTTTCAGAATATAGAAAAGAAAAGACCTGGTTAATAAAGGCAGGGCGGGGGGCTTTGGTGGACATTTCAGCAGCCCCCCAATCTGGGAAGAGCTTCCCGATCTCAGTCAAGTCCGGCCTGGGGATTGTGGCCCGGAGCCCTCACCAGGCGAGCGGCAGCGGGGCCAGGGCCCTCTGCACATGCAGACCGGTGGGCCTCCCCTTGACCCAGGCAGCCTCTGCTTTCTTCACGCAAGCCCCAGGGCGGTGCGTGCTGGCTGCCCCTTTTATGCCCCCTGTTGCTGGAGTCCCTGAGGGGAGCAGGCCCAGAACCCTTGAAGACTCCCGTCGCTTATGGGGAAACCACTACCACCCCCAGCGGCCCAGTAGCTCCTCCCCCAAATTCTTTCCGGAACCAGCAGCATCCCCCCTCCCTCCAGCCTGCCTTAACCCCTCCTGACTCCAGTGCTCAGGGTCTGCCCCGCACCTTCACACCCAGGCCTGGAGGGAGCTTTGGCCGGGGCTCCGCGGGGAAGGTCCCTGGGGAGGAGGGCACATTCTCTCTTCTGCTTCACGTCCCTGAGGAGCCCACACTTTCCTCCTCGCAGTCTTTTCAGGGCATGAACGGAGGCCCCAGCGGATCCCTGTAGGGACGGACCAGAGACGGTGGCCGGATCAGGTCTGGGCCCCAAGGCCGGTGTCCAGGTGTGCTCAATGGACAAGGGGACGCCTGGACCCTGGTTACGGGCAGCGGTTTCCCCTGAGGGCTCCCCAAATTTCTTAACGTCCTTCCTCATCCTTTCTCCACCTGTAGACACTCAGCTTCCATCTGGGTCCGAGCGGGGTGCAGATGCACGTCTTGGAGCCTGGGGGCAGAAGGTGACACTTGGGTCAGAGCGGTGGGTCCCTCCAGTGGCTTGGGAGGGGTGGGGTCCCATGGGAGAGAGAATGGTCCCGCTCCAAGGGTGCGGGGTCCAAAACCTGTTCTCAGCTCCACTCCACAGCCCGGCCCTGGGCGTGGTGACAGAAGGAGGGTCTGGGGGAGCTTTCCCAAGCCGATAGCCTCAGTTTCCCATTGGCAGGAAGAGCGGCCACCCCAAAACCCAGACTGGGACTTGCTGCCTTGGAGTCTTAGCGTGTGGCAGTGCTGCCCCCCACCCCTGCCATTCTCCTGTCCATAGAGACCTGAATCAAACCCTTCTCTGACACCCACAGGAAGTGGGGACAGTTCCTGACCAACGAGCCAGAGCCGGAGGGGTGGCTCCTTGGTCTAGGGCTTTGATTCTCCGTTAGGGTGCACGAGGTCCCAGGCCCAAATCCTAGTCGAGCCCTGCTTTTGGGGGTGTTTGGCAGTGGGCGCGCTGCAATCACCAGGACGCGTGGACATGACCCCCCGGCTGTCACCCTCCCCTACTCATAGTGGTCCGGGGCCCTCTGCCCTGAGCGCCTCCCCGCTGAGTGATGATCGTGCCCTGGAGTCCCACGTACACCCTGACCCCCAAAGGGACAACTTAGCAAAAACTTGAGCTTGTCACCACCGCGCACGTGGCATCCTGCCGTGGCGTCCCTCGGTCGTGCAGGTGATGGCTGTGGCTCCTTCCCTTGAGTAAACCCAAGAGAAAACTGTGACCGTGGTGGCTTTTCTCCTGTAGCCAGGTCCAAATCTCCGAAGAACTGCTTTCTAAGATTGCTTTGCTCAAAGAGGAAGTTGAGGAATAAAGCGGCTGTGTAAGGAGTGGGTGTCCTTCATCACCTCCGATGGCTTTGGTGCGCCCAAGAGGTTTTACCTAAACCGAATATGCCAGGAACTGCTCAGCGGTCTCTTTCTAAAAGGACGCCCAGCGTGGGGCTCGAACCCACGACCCTGAGATTAAGAGTCTCATGCTCTACCGACTGAGCTAGCCGGGCAGCCGTAAGCAAGGTACTGCGGCTGAGTTTCAGAATCTGTTGGGCTGCAGACAAGTCAGAATGGCTAAGCAGTTCAGGTCTTGGGGACAACAGGGACGTGGCCACTTCTGGAGTCCCTCGGGGCACTCTGCGTGTGGGATCTGCTCAGAAAGGGCGGCGTCCCCAGCCCGGCATGGGGAGCGGGGAGCCTAGTGGTGGAGGCCGAGGGGCCACCCTGACCCTCACACACACACACACACACACACACACACACACACACACACACACACAGATAGATGGGCTCGGTGGGCAGCCGTAGGGAGCCCTGAGGCGTGGACGGGACTCAGCGGACCCGAGCCAGCTGACCCCGCCACACATGGACAGGCGGCAGGAAATGGGGAAGTGACAGCAGGCCCCGTCCTCCCTCACGTAATCAGACAAACCTGCGAACTTAAAATAATTATTAGACCCACCAGATTCCACTCGTTCGCGGGAAAATTCCCATCTATACTTCCTTTGAATTATCAAAAATCAATTTATTTTTATTAAAAAATTAAAAAAATATATATATTTTTTGCCCCCAAACCTTCTTGGTCTGCCCTTGGGCAACCCTGAGCTGCTGAATCTGCCCCCCACCGTGGTCGGCTGCAGGGGGGGGCGGGTTGGGAGACCCCAGGGTGCCTGCCTCCCGCTAGCTGCCTCGGGATCCAGTCTCCAGGTTTCAGGGGCAAGAGCAAGGTGTCCCTGGACGCAGAGGTTCGGTCCTAGTGTGTCTGCATGTCTGAGCCCCAGGTGGGTTGGGGCTGGGGCAGCCCCCACCGCACCCCCCTCTCCAGAGCAAGGAGGAATTTTAGGTAAACAGTAGGCTGGGAGTAGGACCCAGCAGTTCTCTGCTCGTCCCCCGCCCCAAACTCTGGAGTCGGGGTGGCTCAGTGACTCTGCTGAGGATCCGCTGAGATTCCAGACTCCACACCGCAACTGCGTGTGCGGATCTGGCCCGCATCCTGAATACAGCTCACCAGTGTAGACAGGAGGAAGGAGGCAGCAGGGAGCCGGCACACAGACTGGGGAAGACAGAACACGGAGTGCATGGTGTAATGGTGTTGGGTGCGTGCAAGGCACTGAGGGTATTTGAAAACAAAAGGACTTTACTTGCAGAGGTATTTGCTCCCCACCCCAAAACGAAAAGCTTTTATGGTTGAGGCTATACGGTATGCGCTTTAAAATTAAAAAGTGGAGGAGGACAGGTTTTAAAAATACACAAATGGGGGAGGCTGTGCGGGGCAGGGGGCAGAGAGGTTTGAGAATTCTGTATTTCTGCTCAGTTTTGCTGCGGACCTAAAATTGCTCTAAAAAATAAAGTCTGTTCTTAAAAAAAGGCGTAAACAGGGACACCTGGCTAAGTGAGTTGGTAAAGCACGTGGCTCTCGATCTTAGGGTTGTGAGTTCAAGTCCCATGTTGGGTGTGGAGCCTAGTTAGAAATAAGAATGAAAAATACACAGATAAATTTGAGCTGCTATTTCTTCTAATGCATTTAGCCCCATATTTCTTCTCTTTTGGGTCTCCAATGACTCCATTAGATATTTTGTTAAAATCCCAGCAAAACCTTAAGGCTCCTTCTTTTCTTTCTTTCTTTCTTTCCTTCCTTCCTTCCTTCCTTCCTCCCCTCCCTCCCTTCCTCCCTCCTTCCTTCCCTCTTTCCCCCCCTCCTTCCTCCCTCCCTCCCTTTCTGTCTTCCTGTTCAGTGAGTCTTTCCTCCGTCTTGTTCCTTCGTTTGTCGCCCAACCATTACGCTATTTTCTTTCAGCTATTACATTTCTCAGCTCTAAGTTTTCCATGCGGTTATGCCTTATGTCTTCTATATCTTTGAGACTTCCAAGTTTTAATTTTGTTTCACGTGCGTTCTTTATAGCTCCTTCCAGCATTTTTAGGATGGCTGCCTTCTACCTCTCCTTTTCAGATGGTTCCAGAATCTGTGTCCCTGTCTTTCACTCATCTTTTCTCCTTCAAGTTGGGATTTTCCTGGTTCCTAGTAGGACCAGTGGTCTGCAGCTCCGTCGTGTTTGGACAAGTTTGGTGTTATGTTTTGAGACTCTAGATCTCATGTACATCTTCTGATTCAGCGGGCTCCTCTGACAACGCGCCCCCCCACCCCCCCATGGGAAAAGAAGATTCTACCTTGTTGCTGCCTGGGGGGCCCAGTTCACGCAAGGTGGGGCGTCCTTATTGCGGGGCAGGAGCGAGAGTTTAGGCTCCCCACCAGGCCTCTGCTGTCACCCCCTGGCTGGGGGGAGGTGGGGCATCCCACCAGACAAAGAGAAGGCTGGAGCAACGTTAGAGGCTGTAGTAAAGCAAGGCTTCCGGGGCTGCTGCCGGGTCCTGGGCCCTGCAGGTTTTGTTCAAGTCCCAGGAAGGGAAAAGGGAGGTGAGGGGAACCCGGGGCTGAAGTCAAAGTGTCCATTTCGAGAGCTGCGCGCTCTGGGCAGGCCCTGCCCGCCACCAGACGCTCCCCTTCGGGCAGGGTGACCGCAGGGAGGCGGGGGAGGGGGTTGGAGGGGGAGGTGTCCCCGGAGGCTCCCCGGGCCCGCACTGGTAATTAACACAAGAAGCAATGCTGGCCGTCAGCCAGAGTCTGGCTCCTCGGGAACACAGTTGGGGGGCGGGGCTTCCCCGCCGGGTCTGGGTCCCCTTGCCACTCCCGCGGGCGCAGGACCCGGGCCACCCAGCCCAGCCGCCGTGCTGGCTCAGCGCTCCCCCTGGCGGCCGGGAAGAGAATCACCTGGGAGTGCAGGAGCGGCTGGAGGCTGGTGAAGGGCCGAGTCCCTGGCTGAAGCCGTGGCCTCTCACGTCTGTGTGGCGCGGCTGCTCCTGGACATCTCTCTCTGTAGGCCCCCAATTCGATGTCGAGCTCAAGTTCAGGACTCTCTGGCCGCGGGAGCGACGGTACATCAGGTGGCATTTGTTCCTGCAGGTGGCTCTGGGCTGGGGACCCAGGACTTCAACAGGGCCCTGGGGGGATTTGAGAAAGGAGAAGGAAAAGGATGGGGCTCGTCCGGGATTTGAACCCGGGACCTCTCGCACCCTAAGCGAGAATCATACCCCTAGACCAACGAGCCACCCCTGGTAGCTGCCTACTTCTCCTTATTTGTAGTATCCTCACGCCCTAGGTGCCCACCTCCCTGCAGTCTCCTTCTCTGGGGGCAGCCATGCGCGCACCGCCTCTCCCGAAGCAAGATGCGCTTTTGCCTCGACTTGTAGCACCTGCCTTTAATACTTTGAGTAGCAGGGAGGTAGGACCAGTTTTTGTCCTTGCCCGGCTAGCTCAGTCGGTAGAGCATGAGACTCTTAATCTCAGGGTCGTGGGTTCGAGCCCCACGTCGGGCGTGCGGTTTTGCCTGATAAAGAGGCCAAAAGACAACTCAACGCAGGGAAGGTATTTCGCAGATCCGCCATTTAAAGAGGCCTTTAACGATCTCAGGTAGATGCTACCAGGGAGGTGGCTGCGTGGCTCTCCGAAGCCTTGCGCGGTCTCTGTGCTCCTGTGAAGCAATGTAAATATTTGGGCCCACCAGCCAGCTTCTGGATGCTGGCCCAAGAAGACACATAGCTATATCTTTTCTTAGATTAGTAACCTGACAGTGACCTGCGCTATCACATTTGACCGGGGAACAGGATGCAAACCCAGAGCTCGGTGTCTGTGTGGGTTTGGGGGTGACTCTCTAGGTCCCGAGTGGGGCTCCCAGGAGGTGGCTCCTGATCGGGGCCACTCCAGTGCCTGAGGAGGGACTGCGCAGAATTTCCCTCCCCCACCCCCACCCCGAGGTTGGTGGCCTGTCAGCTTTCCTTCACTTCTCCCCAATGAAAGGGAAACAGACAGGGGGCATTTCGTTTTCTATCTTGGGGAAGAGGGAGAAGGAGGGTATGTGCTTCCCATCAGCTGACTTTCTTGTGTTCTCTTGCAACGGTTTAGGCTCGTGAAAAGACCCCGCTAAGTGTTTGACAGGACTGTGTTTTCTTTCTTTTGTGGTGGGGACCCAGGTTACGCTGGGAGACACCCCTCCTCTGGACCCTGGGATCTGCCAGAAGCCCCCTCTATTTCTCACTCAGGGCACTCTTAGTCTCAGTAATCTTTCCTGGTGTTCTTAGGGGAAAAGGAAACTCAGTTTATTAGGGACTTAGGTCCATACACCTTCGTCGCTTCTTGGAAAAAATTCTTACCAACTCAGTGTCTCTATTAGCTTCCCGTGGCCCCTGTAAGAAGTTACCACAACCTGAGCGATTTAAAGCAACAGAAATATATTTTCTCACGCTTCTGGAGACCAGAGTCTAAAGTCAGGGTGCCAGCTGGCCATTTTTCCCACTCTCTTTAAAGGCTCCAGGGAAGAACCCCTCCTCGCCTCTTCCAGCTTCTGGTGCTCTGGCCAACTTTGGCTTCTAGACTCATCACTGCGGTCTGTGCCTCCACTGTCACAGTGGCTTTCTTCCCTCCACGGGCCTCTGTGTCCTCATATAATCTTTTTATAAAGACACCTGTCGTTGGGTCAGGGCCCACCCTACTCCAGGATCTCACTGTATCTACTTATATGTGCAAAGACCCTACCTCCTGAGGTTCTGGGTGGCCACGGTAGTCGGGGGACACCATTCAACACTCTTTTTTTTCCAAAAAATTTTATGTGCCTTTTCGTTTTCTAACTCACAACCCCAAGATCAGGAGTCAGATGCTCTACCCATTGAGCCAGCCCGATACCCCATTTTCTTTTTACTTTTTTTAATTTTATTTTTTATTTTTAAAAAATTTACATCCAAATTAGTTAGCATATAGTGCAACAGTGATTTCAGGAGTAGATTCCTCAGTGCCCCTCCCCCATTTAGCCCATCCCCCCTCCCACAGCCCCCCCACCCCCTCCACCCCCCCCACCCCCATAACCCTCAGTTTGTTCTCCATATTTATGAGTCCCTTCTGTTTTGTCCCCCTCCCTGTTTGATATTATTTTGGTTTCCCTTCCCTTATGTTCATCCGCCCTATCTTCTTATTAAATAATAATTCTTTTTTACTGGGATATGTGCAGTGGGCGGGCCGTGTACGGCTTCTCCAACCTTGGGATGAGATTGCGTACTGCCTCGCACGGTTCCTGTTCCACACTGATTCTCTTGCCCTGCTCGCGCGGATACTGTGGGAAATCCAACGTTGCAAAAATATAGCATCGTCAAAAGTTCAAAGTCAGTGTTCAGAGAGTGCGGTGCCTGATGGATGTTGAGGATTGATGTTTCCCTCAAAAGTTTTAAATATCCCTGGGCATTTTTACATACTCTAAAGGCGCCTCCGCCCATCGCAGACTCAAGCCCGAAGCGCCACCTTTGGGTGCTTTAGGGGCAGAAGTCGCTGGCGTCACAGGGAACTCATGCTGGTGGCTCCTCGGGGCGGAGGTTTGGGGGCGATTGCTTTGGAAGTGGCTGTACCCTGACCCCAGTCCCACTTGAGGGTCCTGTCTATGACTGAGTGGTGCCTTGACCCAGCCCAGCCTTTCAACCATCCGCAACACCGAGGGCTCAAGACCCCAGGTCGGCCGGGGGTATCCCTCCCTCTTGGTCTGAAAAGACAGCACAGCCAGGCCCCACACTGCCTACCTCAGAAAGGCCTCCTGGATTGAATCTGAGACCTCACATCTAAAGCAAGACAAACATCCTTAGGCCAAAAAAAGTCCCTTTGGTTGGTGATCCATGGTGGCTCTAACGTCTCTCCCTCGCTTGCCTGACGCACTGACTCGGTTTCCCTTGGCCAGGGAGGAGTATGCCCTCATACCTGGAGTCTGGGATGCTAACTCTGGACCTTGTTTTCAGACGGGTCCCCCCAAGGGGCCCCCAGTGCTGGGCACAGCAGAGGACACAAGGACAGCCTAAGCAGAGAGTGAGTGGAGGTCCAGGCCAGCTCTGAAGTCTGGAAGGTCTTTTAGTCACTGTCAGGTGGAGTGATGGGTCTCTGGGTCCCTGCTCCTTCCTGGCCCTGAGTGGACTTTGGTCCCTTTGTCAGCAACAACCTGACCATCTGGAGAAGGAAGGAAAAAAAAAAAAAAAAAAAAAGCAGAGACACGGGCTCGTCCGGGATTTGAACCCGGGACCTCTCGCACCCAAAGCGAGAATCATACCCCTAGACCAACGAGCCAAATTGGCCCTGCCCTGTCTTGTTAATTCTGTCCCCTGGCTTTCCCCTCCTTCGGCTGCGGTGGTGTCCCAGATGCCTACCGAAAGGAAAGAGGATTGGGTCACCGTCCAGAGAGCCGTGAGGTTCGACACTACGGGTCCTAGAGGCTCAGGGGTCAATTCCCCCCCAGAGCCTCTGTCACCAGGACCTCCCTCCCGCCCTGGACTGTGGCCAGCTCCAGGACTGCGTGGGGGGGTTCCCTGGGGGGGGGGGGGGGACTCAAACCCGAGACTAGGGCCTCCCGCCTCGAACCCCCCAGCCCGGGCTGTGGGCCTCTGGCCAAAGCCGCGTCTTCTCTGTTTGCAGAAAGGGGAACTAGGGTCCGGGGCAGACCCAGAGGCTCTTGTCCTCGGCCAAGCCCGCCCTCTTCTGGCCTCAACCCCCAAAGCCCCCGCGGGACTCTGGGTCTCACGAAGCTCCCCTTTGGCCCGGCGCCGGGCACCGTCCCGCGGACGCATCCCTGGGCTGGGCGGACGTGCGGGGCCTCGAGGCGCCGCGCTCATCTTCCCTTCTGGATGGGCGACGATTCTAGAAACCGACCGGAAAGGAAGAAGGTGGCCCGACCCGACCTTGCGCGGGGCCCCCGGGGCGCTGGGGGTCCCCCTCCAGTCCTGCGGCGGGTTCTCTGGGTCTCCCCGTCCACGCCGCGCCGCCAGCCCTAAAGCGAGGTGTGGGACGCGGTGGAGGGGACGCGGCGTGGGGGCAGGGGGAGACGTTGAGAATTTGAAAGAGACCGGTCGGGGATTTGGACCCCGAGCGCTCGCAGGCGCAGCGGACTCATCCTCCAGGGCCATCTTTTCCCACTTAACACCAGTGACCTTGACCTCCACGATCCCGTGCTCCCAGTCTGCAAAAGGGTCCCGAGGGACGGAGGGCGGGAGGGCTGGGGGGAGCCTCGGTTCCCATCCCGGAGCTGGGAGGGAAGGAGGCGGGTTGGCACTGCTGAGGCCTGCGTGCTGCCTCCCGGGGCCGAGCGACCGTGGGGTTTCAGGGACTCGGTGCCTGCGTGGCACCGGCTTCCCAGCGCTGCCGGGCCCCCTGGGCCTCCTTCTGTTTGTCCTTTTGGGTCAGAGTGTCCCCGATCCCTGCCCGCGGCCTTGAATTTCGGGTTCCACCCCCCCTTCCTCCCTTGCGGCTTTCAATTCTGAGGTTCTGGTCAGTTTCCGGCTGGAACAGAGGAATCGTGTCGGAGGCAGCGCTGGTCACAGGGGCGGGGCTGCGGTGAGGGGGAGGCCGTCTTGCCCCAGCGCTGCCTCCCTTTTCCTTTGAAGGAGCCGGCAGGTGCCATGCCCGGCTAGCTCAGTCGGTAGAGCATGAGACTCTTAATCTCAGGGTCGTGGGTTCGAGCCCCACGTTGGGCGCGCGTTTTACAAGCCTGGGCGAAGAAAATGAATGCTTCCCCGCCCTTAAGAGTAAGCAGTTACTACAACTCACGTTTCAGGGTCTGACTCTCAGGGGGACCCAAAGACCACATCCTTGTGCTGGATTTGGAGCTGCCGGAAGGCTGGACGGGAGAAGGGGACACCTTAGAGTTGCTCAGGTCTCTACCTCTAGGTCTAGTCTCTTCTAACAGAGATTGTGGACTGAGTTGCTTTTGCATTTTGGGATTTAAATGTGTATCTAGTCCATGGAGACGTGGCAGGGGTAGCATAGCTCAGGGGAGTCATTCCTGCAGTTACGTGATCTCACACAGCACACTCTGAGCATGTTTCCTAACTCTTTTGAGGACACCAGGACTGCCCAGTTGTCTGGACCCCTGGGGTGGATGTGGTCCTCGCATCTGACGCCCTGGACTTTCCCAGAGTGGGTGTCGATGTGAATTCAGGATAAAGGAGTGAGGTCCCTCGCCTCCGGACCCCGGGCTTCTGAGTTCATGAGAGATCCACGGGCTACAGTTCTCTCCTCCCCCCGATTCCCTTACAAGAGCCAGGAATTCAATCCTGTGAAAATTGCCTTGAGTTTCACTCATAGACCGAGGGGAGTCCTTCCCAGCTGGGACCAAGGATAAGCGCCTGGCTTTTCCAGGACACTGGGTGGTGGGGATGGGATGGAGAGACTGGGGAGGGGCTGGGGCTATGGAGGTGAGAGTGCCACACCAGCCCTCAGGCTCAGGGTCATAGAACAGAGTCCACGGGGCGGGGGGCGGGGGGTGGGGGAAGGAGGAAACAGGAGTTTTTGCACCCAGGAGGGTCTGTCTGCTTATCCCTAGACTGGGAGAAGAAACCCTGAGCCCTTCCTTTAGCGCAAGTCTTGGAACTTCCTCCTCCACCCCAGGAGACCCAGTCCTAGGGTAGCTGGTGTCCAAGGTGGCCGCGCAGCTGGGATGTTCAGAGAGGGGAGAGGGGCTTCGCTCGGCAGAAGCTGGATCAGCGCGGACAGAACACCTCCGCTCTGCTCCACAGTCCCCGGCGAACTCAGGGGACAGAGCACCGAACTCTTGATCCACTGCCTTTGAAAGAAAGATCAGGGCTCTAGAAGCCAAGTTTGGCTCAGTCCTAACCTCCTTGCCGTTCGGGCGGTGGTCCTTGCCGTGGCACCCTGGGCTGTGGACAGCCGGGTGTGTCCATGTGTGCGAGTGTAGCTGATTACCGGCAGGTGGACCCAGAGGGGTCCCACAGGACCAGCCAGCCAAGAGGGTCCTGGGCCTCATGCAGCAGAGAAATCAGGCGCAAGTGGAGAGGAAGTGGGCGCAGTTTGTCGAAGACGTACAGACGCGGACAACGTCTAGGAGGCCTGGAAAGGAAACAAGAGTCTCGTGTCTGCTTGGGGCCTGGGGTTTTTGCTGAGGGTGGCGGTTCGGTGCACGTGTCTTCCGAGGCATCCAGGAACAGAGATGGGTTAGCTGTTCGCCGTAAGTCCCTGCTCTGAGCCAGGGGTCTTGATGAGTCGGTGGTCTTGGAAAACGTTCAGGACGACTCCCGCCCCATCACTCCTTAGATGTCATCCGTTTTGCTGGAAGACTCCAAGGGAACCATTAATCCCTTGACCTTTACCAGGAGGACATACATCATCTGTCCCTGTAAGGTGTGTGTGAGGCAGGGGTGTGGGACGTAGCGGGAACGGAAGCGGAAAAAGGAGCAACAAAAAAAGGCAGTTCTTCACGGGGTCCCTTTAGGTTCTCTGTCTCACACTACCCAGGCGGCATGCGCAGTCCCTCTAAAATACCCAACGGAGCCGTCCCCAGCCAAGGTATGACCTGTGCAGATGGACCCTGGCGGCCAGGCTAGACCAGTTTGAGCTTCACTGCCTCCCACTGTGCAGATGGACCCTGGCGACACTGGCACTTACCTGTGCTTCGTTAGAATGTTACACTCTTCGCCCGAGGAGCGCAAGCTTCGTTAGCGGAACGCAGGACACACATATTTTCTGGGTACTCCTACACAAACTTACGCCCCCCCCCCCGCCTCTACTTTCGAGGACAAAACTCCCATTCTGAGTAGTCACCCGAACCCTAAACAAAAGAAACCCCGCTCACCCCCACTTGGGGAGTCAACAGCTTTGGAAAGTATTCCCCACGATCTCCTTATTTGCTGCACATCAAGTTCCCTTTGTGTGACCACCTCCCCCCAGCACAGTCTCTACCTGGAACTCACCAAGGAGGAAACTTGCGTGACCCTGTGTCACAGGAGCACATGGGGAATGGAACTCGGGGGTCACTTGTGTCCTTGGCCTCTGAGACTTGCAGAGCTAGAGGTCAGTGCCGCCGCCCCCTCCCCGTCTCAAATTAGCCAGCCTGGGTATCTGGGCATGTCCTGGGAAGAAAGGACCATCATTTCCTTACCTCTTTTAAAAAGACTGGAGCGGTGAAATGAGGGCTGGGCTAGATTTATTCCAGGAATGCAGGGTTGGTTTTATGTTCAAGATCGATCAAAGTAGTTAATCATGTTGAGGGAATGACCAAGAACAGTCACGTGGTCTTCAGAAATGTTGGTAAAAACACCCGGATTCAATTCACGCCTGTATTAATCAGGGTTTCTGGTTTCTGTATTTTATGACGGTTTGACCTCTTGGGGGCCCTGCCGGCTGAGGCGAAACCCCTCCACCCAGGGCTAATTCCCAGAGAGAGGAAACAATTTGCCTGCCAACAGGCCTTTCGTAGGCAAACCAGCCAACGGTGCGTCCAAACTCCTACCCACCTCCTCACCTGACTCTGGCACCACCCCTGCCCGAAGTCACCAGGTGGCAGATACCAGACAACGAGGGACAGCCCCTGCGTCCCGCATCTCACTGAATTAGTCAAGCTAGCCGATCCGAAACTCTTCACCCTGCCTTGGTTTGCCTTTGCCACCGAAACGATTCGCCCCGAACTGCGGGAAGTTCCCAAAGGGGGCCGTCGCCCACCCCGCGGGGCTTAAGGATCAGCAGCGAGAAGCGGGGTCCGCTGCGGGCACTCCCTTTTCCCGCGCCCAGACTGGCTTCCCTGGCGCTGAGCGCATAAAATGGACCGGTCACCTCCTCCTTCGCCTCTTCCTCCTCCTCGACCCCGTCTTACTTGGTGCCGGTCCCCTTCCTCTTGTCTGCCCCCCAGCCAGCCTCCATAGCCCCCACCGCCGTGGCCGCCTGAAGCCTCGGGGTCCCCTGCAGAGCGAGTGCTCTGGCCGCACGGGCCCTCCCGCTCACCCGAGCCCCTCGTCCTCCCCTCCCCCACAGTATGCTCCCCACTCCCCTGGGGACAGGAATCGGCCCCCATCCGGGGGATCAGCCGAGCCGTCCTCCTGGGACGGCACCGCTCAGCCAGCCTGGGATTGAGCCGGGGTCACGCGTGACGCGAACAGTTGTGTGCGAAGCTCAAGCAACCTCCCGTGTGTGCGAGGCTCGTTGGTCTAGGGGTATGATTCTCGCTTCGGGTGCGAGAGGTCCCGGGTTCAAATCCCGGACGAGCCCAGGGCGCGCGCCTCTGCTTTCTACCCTTTTACAAGGGGAATATGGAGCTCAGGAAGCGTGTTGCTCTCCGCTGGGGACCTGACGGGGCCTGGCCACTCGTGCTCTTGGGGGTTGTGGGGGAGAGCGGCGGGGCTTCGGGCTACAGGCTGGGGCGGGGAGGGGGGTGCGGTCGGCCAGTCCACTTGGTGGCCAGCCCAGCTGCTCTCCTCTCTGCCACCCCCGCGGGACACCTGTTTCCTCCAGCTGGCCCGCTTGAGATGCGCTGACTTGTCTCAAGGAAAGTAAGCGATCTTACCGAGTGTTGCAGTGACATTTTGGATATATTAGGTTATGTAAAATATATTATCGCCATCAATTTTGCCTATTTCTTTTTACTTACTGTTGTGCGTTTTCGTGCACCACTAGAACATTTTAAGTGGCAGGCGTGGCTCATATTTGTGGCCGGCAATAACGCACCACGCTGGGCCAGAGGCCTGACTCTCGTTGTGGGACGCAGAGGTCCTAGCTCCAAATGCGGATCGACCTCTCGATGGTAAAAAACGTTCCCCTCCGGTTTCGACACCGTAGCCGGGGGTGGCCCTCCCTCCCCGCCTGGGTTCTGGGCCCTGGACGAGACACTCGGCCATGCAGACGCTGTTTTCCCCATCTGTGAAATGGGAACAGTTCTGATTCACAACGATTTATTTAAACGACCGTCCTTTCCGCCCCTGGTTCGTGGCGCCCACTTTTTCACAAATCAAGAGTCTGAGTGTATGTGGTTCTAAGACTTCGCTGCTTCGTACCTCGGTCTGTTTACTCTCGTGCCCAAACCAGTTTAGCTTTTATGGGTAAGTCTTGATATCCAGGCATGTGACTCTCTCAAATATGTTTTGGTGACCACTGGCCCTGATATGTCCCCTCACTTATTAAGGTCTTCTTTAACTTCTCACAGTAGCGTTTTATATTTTTCTGAGATACGTCTTGCCTATCTTTCATTAGAAGTTTTGCTGCGTATTTGATGTTGTTGAAACTATCGTAAATTGCATCCCTTTGGATAGAATGTGTGATTTTTTGCAGATATGTATGAAATACAACCAATTTTTACATATCAGTCTTGGATCCAGTAACATTGTGAAACTCGTGTCATTTCTAATTTACAGAATTTTCTGCATATCCAGGCACATCATCTGTGAATAATGACAGTATCACTTAATTACTTCTGATCTTTATTTATACCTTTAAAAAACTTTTTTTTAATGTTTATTTCCGAGGCAGAGAGAGACAGAGCATGAGTGGGGGAGGGGCAGAGAGACAGAGAGACACAGAATGCTAAGCTGTCAGCACAGAGCCCAATACGGTGGCTTGAACTCACAAACCCTGAGACCATGACCTGAGCCGAAGCCGGTCGCTGAACCGACTGAGCCACCCAGGCGCCCCAGATTTTATTTTTTTTAAGCACACCACACCCAACATGGAGTTTGAACTCATGACCCCGAGATCAAGAGTCCCATGCTCCATGGACTGAGCCAGCCGAGCACCCCTGGGGTCTTGCTTTTACAGTTAGGTAGGTGGAATCTGACTTGGCCTACAGTCAAGGGTTTTTCTTTACAGCTAGTATCATGGTACTTCATAGTCCCTCCAGGGATGAAAACCACAGCAAGCAGGGGTCCAGACACTCAGCGTTGGGGTCCACAGAAGGCAGGTGTCCTCAACACCCATAAACACAATTGGTCCCCTGGTTAGGCTTTGCTAAGGGCTAAGTTTTGGGTTTGAGTCTGACTCCGGGACTTTGCTTTCCCGGAGGGCTTGAGGTTCCTCCTGGACCTGGAGAACCACGGAAAGTTCCCAGTGTTGGCTAGCTTACTTGGCAAAGCACGGAGCCCTCTCCCAGTCTGGGTTGGGAGCTCCACTCTGGCCTTGGTCCTGGGCTCATCAGCCACAGCCCGTTCCATTTCCCCCAACTCAGAAAGGTCCCCCCATCTCAGAAAGGGTTCTCAGTTCCAGGCAGGCGCACAAAGATCCGCAGTGTCAACGCTGGGCCCATTTATTGCCGGGAATGCTAGGGAATCGCTGAGAAAATCAGCCAATGGCAGAAGCCACACACACCGCGCCCCCGCCCCCCAGCTCCTCTCCGGATTTATTTGACGTGAGGACCTAATTGACGGCCAGCAAGAGCGGTGCTCCCTATCTTCAGGGAGGATGCAAAATCCTGGCCAGCTTTCGTGGCACTGCCGGGCCGGTGCGGTCCCCCTCGTGCACCCTCTCCCGGGTCAGATTTCTCAAAATGTAGGCTTTGTTCAGGATAAAATGAACCAAGGGCAGAGGCCCACGTGAACGTTTCTGGCCTCAGCCAGCTGTGAGGGTCTCGGCGGTGTGGAGGGGAAAGCAGAAGGCCCTCTCTAGCCCGGGGCACGCACAGGAGGGGGATCCAATCGATCACAGAAGCACCAAATGTAAGGTGTCAGCATCCGCAGTGGGGGGAGGGGGGCCGATCAACTTTAACGTCGGCTGATCAGCAGCACCGTCCCTGCAAATCTGACGTCCAAGGTGGGGCTCAGTTCTACAGTCTTGAAACTAAGGGTTTTACTGAGCCTAGCCAGGAAACTTCAGCAGCCTCCCCCCACCCCCAGCCCCAGTCCATCAGAGGACTTCGGGAGGCGCCAAAATGTCCGGGTTGAGTCAGGCCCTGAGTGGGGCGTGGCCCGTCCTGGGATCGACCCCTCCAGGCACAGAGCTCACTCTGTGCAGCCTTAAAGGTCTGGGTTTACGGACAGGTGGCTCTAGGACCTCCTATCCGGCACCTCCCCCACACCCATCATTGCCGACAAGGGATAAGGAAATCGGCCACCCACGGCTGGTGTGGACAGAGATGCGAGGAGCCTGGCCTGGAGCTGCCGGGGGGGTCCGGTGAGGGGGGCGAACAGGGTTGGAGCACGTGCTGACATTCGGGCTCTGGACTCGGATCCACTTCATGGATGGGCTCTGTGGCTGGTTTGTGGCCACCTCGGTCCCCAGGCCCGAGGTGAAGAAAAGACAAAGGCTCTCCCACTCTCACACTTGATTTAAATAAGTCATATTAACTGGACGATAAGTGTGAGTTCCAGCCCTTATTTCTCTCAGGATGACTCACTCCAGGCTTCTTTTGAAATATCAAAATATCAAATATCAAATATCATTTTCCCCTCTTGCTCCTTGCCACCGTCGGGGTCCTGCCCTGCAGTGGACATCTGCATCTTCAGGACTGGGGCATCCATGGCCCCACCCCACCCCATCGGTGAGATTTAGGGACACAGCTCCGCTAGGGGACACTAGAGCCTGGTCCTGGTCCAACAGGCAAGGCCGTTGGAGGAAGGAACCCCCCCCCCCCCACACACACACACACCACCACCCGGGGCAGGTTGTCATGTTTCTCCAGGAAGAGAGCCCCCCCCCCGGGTGGATCCCCCTCCTCCAGGAATTGTGGGGTTTGGGGGAAGGGAGACTAGGATTCTGCTCTTGGGATTGTTATTCCCGGACCCCGGAGGGTTCAGTATTTGAAGGTATGTGTGATCGTTCTCTTCTAGATGTTTCTGTCTTTTTTTGCATGTGGGTCCAGATTGGGACCATCTGCCAGGTATGGTCCATGGGACTTTCTCAGCTCTCCATTTAATCTGTTCCTTCCCCCCAAACCCCACCAAATGCTAAGAAGAGCCACCCCGCACACAGGTTCCAGGGATCAGGACCACCCTCACCCCCTTACCAGGAAAGCTAGAGGAATTTAGCCAAAGGGCTAATGGGTGGTGGCCCAGAAAAAGTTCTGCCCTCAGCCCCACCCATCAGCACCCAAACCAGCTGAGCACAGGTGTGCTTTCCGCTCTGTGAGACACCCCTCACTTGCCCCCCAGCTAGCTCCAGTCCCTTCTTTCCTCACCTTCACGGGTATTAAAGAAAACACCCGTGCCCCGACCTCGGGGTCCTAGGAGGTGCCGCTCCCAGGGGTGGCTGACAACAGTCTGGCTACAGAAACCACCCCAGCGCAGGAATGTCAAAAACACGACCACCCTACCCCGGGTGGGACTCGAACCCACAATCCCTGGCTTAGGAGGCCAGTGCCTTCTCCATTAGGCCACCGGGGCGTGCCCCTGGGGTGCAGGCTCCCTGGCCAGCACCGCCCCCTTCCTCGCGCGGGCACCTCCACGGGTCTCTGAACGCCGGGCTTCGGGCAGCATCGGCGCGCGAGACCCGTGGAGGTGCCCGCGCGCCGATGCTGCCGGAGGCCCCGCGTTCAGGGCGACGTCTGTCCCCCGCATGTGGCTGCGCGGCTTCTTAGTTTCCGGCCGCGAGCGGGCGGGAAGTCCTGGCACCACCCCCACCCCCGTGCCCCGTCCCGTCGGGTCCCGGTGCCGCCCCAGCTCCGCAGCCGCCCGAGTCCCCGCCGCGCCTCGCGGGGGCGAAGGTGGGGGCCGGGCGGCCGAGGGAAGCGTCCCCGCGCGTGCGTCTCGGGAATGGACCGCAGAGGCCCGAGCCGAATCCCTCCTCCCCTTTGTGGTATCGGGGGACACTTGGGGGGACCATCTCTCGGGTCCCTTCCCCTGCGGCGAGGTGGGCGATCAGAGTCCCTAAGGGCCCGACCCGTCGTCTTCGTTCTTTGGTTTGAGGTACGGTGCTTGTTTGGGGGACGAGCGGCCCTGCGCCGGAGCCTTGGGCGTCCCCGAGTGTCCAGATTCTGCTGGTTCCGGGGGGTGGGGGGGTGGGGGGGGGAGAGCAAGAAGCCGGGAAGGTGTCTCGCCTTTATAGCGCGAGCACAGATAGGACAGGTGGTGGCTGCGGTTTTCTCCTGCTGGGGAGAAGTGTCCCTCACTCCGCGTCGTGCAGAGGGACCCCACTGGGAAGGACCCCGGGACCTGAGGACAAGGAACCAGGTGGGGCGAGAGCCGGGACCCTCCGCACTGGCACTCGGACCCGCGCAGGCCCCTGTCCTCCGACAACGCCCTCGGGACTCGGACCCAAGACCCTGCTGCCGGAGAGGCGGCCGCAGCTCCCCCGGATTCTGGGCGCCGGGCCTGCGGACTCCGCGAGCCCAGATCCCAAGCCTTGCCACCTGAGGTCGCAGGAGGTGGCTCGTTTCCTTCACCGCGGGGGCTTCAGCGGGTCGTTTCACGTTCAAAGAGTGGGACCTCGTCCCCAGGCCTGGAGGGGCGGCTCCTCCGTTTCCCCCCGCCACACCCCCAGAACCGCTGCAGCCAGGTCACCAGAGGGTTCAATACAAAGGACAGAGCACCCAGGGGAGGTTCCTGTCGCCCGGCTAGCTCAGTCGGTAGAGCATGAGACTCTTAATCTCAGGGTCGTGGGTTCGAGCCCCACGTTGGGCGGGTGTGCCTTTTGGCCTTCAGCAGGCTTTTCAACAACTCCTAATCCCCACCCTGAGATCTTCCTGAGAAAACAAACCTCTGGTTGCTCATTCTATGACAAGAGAACGCGGTTCGTGGGTGTAACCTTTACCCTCAAGGGAGACATTCTGAGGCTCTTTATCTTTAGAGTTTTATTTTTTAGGGGCGGTGGTGGCTTAAGCCTAGAAAGGCAGAGCCAAGCCTACAGGGGCAGGTCCCTATAGGTGGGGTCTAGGTCCTTTCCCCTACGGACTGGGTCCCCCTGCGTCACTCACAGGCGTGAGTCGGCTTTGCGTCAGTCAGGATCAGTCCGTGGGGCCTTCTCCACCCCTCATCCCAGATGGCTCTCACATCCTCCACCTTCTCCAGGGGTGGGTGATGAGGTTGTCAGACCGCAGGGTAGGCCCAGATGGGGGTAGTGGAGGGGGAAGCATCAGATCTGTGCACCTGGGAACCCAGAACAAGAGATGATCCGTCTCCAGAGAAGGGGAGTGGGCACGGGGTCAGGCAGGAAGGGGACACCGATCCCGGAGGCCTCCACAGTGTGGGAACTAGGTGAAGGGGCCGAGGATCCTCCCTGATCCCCCTGCTTACGGTTCTCCTTCCTTTCAGACTCAACTCTTCTCCCCACTCAGTCTGCTGTCCTTGAGGAGGATGAGCTGAGGCTCTTATCCCAGGGACATGGCCTGAAGTCCACCTTGGGTCCACCTTTTATAGCCCTGGACCTGTGGGTGTAAGTGAGGCCTTCACCTAGACATTGTGGGCTCCCAGCTTGAACAAATCTTCCCATCTATCTGTTGTGAGGCCCAGACCAACCTGGAACCCATAAAAGAGAATAACCCGGATGATACACCAAGATGTGGCCTCCTGGCACTTTCCAGACACATTCGATTCAGACCCCCAGGAGTGAGATGCCTCCCCTGCCCTCAGTAGCCCTTTGGGACACCCTGGCCCTGCAGGGATGGGCAGAGAAAGCCAGGAGCCCAGGTGATGGTGAAGACAGCAGAGGGAATAAGGAACGGACACGTTTAGAATTAAACCTGACCCCAGTGACAGGGGCCAATTTCTGGGGCTTTCTGCTCTCCCCACCCAATTGCAGGTGGCTCTACTCCCTCTGTGTCTGCCTTCCTTACTCCAGCCTGGCAGTGCTTCCCTGCAGGGACCCCTCCCAGTGCCTGGGAGACCCTGTTCACAGCCCTCCTGTCGCTGGGAAACTATTAGCAAGTTGGTACTCACTGTAGCCTCAGCCTCAGGGGAACTCTGTGCTTTCTGGAGAGATCCTGTGGGGGGGGGGGGATTTTCCTTGGCTTGTGGGCTGGGGCCTTGAGCCTTCCCCTAGATGTGAAACGTGCAGAACACACATTCTGGGCAGTTCTTTTAAGGCTGCAGGAGAGCTACAGGACTAGGCTCCACTATTTTCCATCTGGGCCCCACAGATCTGGGCCCCCGAAACCCAGCGTTTCAAGGACCTCAGTTTATCCAGCTGTAAAGTGGGGATAATCCCAGCTCATGACTCAAAGATTTGTTTGGGATATTAACTTACTTAACTTTTTTTTGTTTTTGTTTTTGTAAAGTATTTAGAACACTGCCCTGAGACATTAACTCCTGTCCCAGCTTCAAGTTTGCTTGCCGGCCCCAGTCCTCCTTCCTCACTGAACCGGGCAACTCCCGGCTGGTGGAAGCCCAGGTTTTCTTTCTGAGGCCCCTCTTAGTTCTCTCTTTTCCGGCCTCTTCTGCTTTCCCATTTCACACTCCTCCTGACCCCTTTGGGCAGGAACCTGAACAGTCTCTTGTCCCAAATTGGCAGACCCTGGCTCTGCCCCACTCCCTGCGAAGGAGCTGGATCCCAAGGCCCGAACTCAGTGTCAGAGTTCAGCAAAGTATTTCAAGGGAATGAGGAATCGAGGGGTCAGGCCTGTTTTCCCGCCCCTGAGAAGGGGCCCCAATGATCAGTAGTTTGTGAGTTCCAGTGTCTGTCGCGTCTTTCCCCGCCCACTCCCGTCCGCGGCCAATGTAGAGCGCTCCAGCCCAGGAAGACAGGCGCCGCTGATTGGAGGCAGAGCATCGGTCCCGGTTTGCGACCAACTGCGGGTGAGCTGTGTCCCTCGCAGTCCACCCTGGGCACAGCTGCAGTTCTCTTTCCTTCGCTGGATGCAAGCCTGGGCCGGAGACGAGCCCTGCCCTGCGCGCTGCCGCGATCAGCTGCGTAGCTGGGAAGCGGTGGGTTGGGGAGAGGCCGCGCGGTTCGGTCTTCCTTCCGCTGGGGCCGCTCGTGGACCGTTGATGAGCCTAGAACTAACCCTCGGTCCGAAATCTGACAGAGGCTGCGAACCCGCGAACCCACAGGGCCGGCTTCACAGGTGCACGCGCTGACAACTGAGCTATCGGGGTGATTTCAGCGCTTCCGCGTGCGTCAGCGGCAGAACAAGGAGGGAGAGACGTGTCGTGGTGGCTCGTTGGTCTAGGGGTATGATTCTCGCTTTGGGTGCGAGAGGTCCCGGGTTCAAATCCCGGACGAGCCCCCTCTCCGTTTTCCCGTCCGCGTTTTCAGCGGAGACGGCACCCACCAGGCTGAGGCTCCTGATGGCACAGCCCGCGTGGGACCTAGGGCGCCGTGAGCCGTGAGACGCACATGGTCTGTATCTCCCGTGGCTGGGAATCCGCGGCACCGAGGTTAAAGGAGACCACTCCGGGAAGTAAGAGGAGGTTATCTAAAGTAAGGCAAAGTGCATCGTTGGTTCTTCTGGGAGTACAGATGATCCCCGCTGGAGTCTCAGGTGAGTCCTACCCTTAACTTGATTTTTTTTTGGGGGGGGGGGGGAGGAGGGGAGAGAGGGAGCGACACCCTGGATTCCGTGGGCAGAATTTCATTCCCCCGGGCTTGCCCAGATGACAGCTCAAGGAAATGCGCGCCATGGATGGGGAGGGGTGGTGGTTAGGTGGTCAGACAGCACAAAGCGAACCCGCTAGCCCAGATCTGCCGGGTCCTCGGGGGATGGGTCGCGCCTGGACACGGGGAGGGACACAGAGACAGCAGAGTGCTGGGAACCCGACCCCCGATCCCTGGACGCAGTCCTTTTGCCCCGAGGGCGGTGTCCTCATCCTCCCCACCACCTGAGGACCTGAAGACCCTCCTCCCGCCCCTGCTGAGCCGGGGAGGGCATCCCTGAGCCGCCCCGGTGCGGGGTCTGGTTGATGGTCTGATCCACCCCCCTCCAGGGGCCAGCCCTTCCGGGCCGAGGTCACCCTAGGGCAGGAAGGTCGCTGGCCGCCTGGTTTAGTCAGCTTCGTGGGTTGTAGGCTCCACGTCGGAAACTCGATGTCTTGGTTTGATCTTGCCAGGGGCGGGAGAGGGGAGAGCAGCCGGGAGGAGCTCCTGCAGAGTGACCACAGGGCAGCGCGGGGACGCACGGACCCCCTGCCCGGCTGGCCGCCCTTGCGCGCCAGGGGCGGAGCGCGGAGCGGAATCGGCGGAGGCCACCTTGTTGCGGGCACGCAGGAACCGCTCCCCACTTTATGGGCGCAGGGAGTGTTAGGTTCCCTCCACGGCCGTGGATCCCAACCTCTAGCCCTTCTCCACGGATCTGAAACCGATTCCCCTCCCCGCGCTGCTCCGCCGTTCCCGCCCTGGAAGCCCTATCGGTCACAAAGAGGAGATCGGACACGAGTTGCAGCAGGGCTCGTTGGTCTAGGGGTATGATTCTCGCTTAGGGTGCGAGAGGTCCCGGGTTCAAATCCCGGACGAGCCCTCCTTTTTGTCTCCCCGTGGATCGGAGAGCTGGCCCGAGACCCCCACCCCCAATCCCGCGCCAGGCTCCACCGGGGGAGGGAAGCTTAAAAAGGCCTCAAGCTGGCTCAGTGCCGCCCACCGCTGCCTTTAAAATTTAATTGGGGCCCAGTCGCCAAAGCGTTGATAGAGCCACGTCTCTAAATGCTGCTTTGTCGGTCGGAGTTGGAGGCACCGGGGTGGGAGAAAGATGTCCTTCCTTCCTGTGCACCAGGACGCCTTTGGCGCGGCCAGGCGGGGCCCCAGCGCGGTCCCGGGCTCAGGAGTGCGGGAGCTTGAGGACTGGCCATGGACTTCTGGTATTTGCAGCGTGGCCGGAGGGACCCCCAGACGCCGAGCCCTTCCCCCCACACGTGGGCGTGGCCTCCTGGGGCTCTCCCCGCAGCCCCTGCCCGCCCTGGTCCCTGCCTTGGTCCCTGCCCCAGCCGGGTCCCCTCCCCACTTTTCTGCAGCTCCGGCTGTGTGTGGATGGGGGTCGCCTTCGCCGCGTGAGAAACGGACCGGGTCCTGCCAACACGACGAGGCTTGAAAACCTAAGCATTTGAAGAATAGTGGGCGTATTGGTCTGAGACCGTGAACTCACTCGTTGCCCCATCAGCTAAAAGGTCAAACAGATGTTAACACTTTAAAACTGTATTAGAGAATAATATGTTGCGCGTGTGACTAAGCCCGACCGACCACGTTCAAGAGCTCTGCAAGGGTGGACGCTGTTCTGCAGAACCTTGAGGCGGGGATGCTTCAGGTGCCAAAATCCTATAAAACACTCCCTCAGGGGGGAAGGCACCTTTCCTCCCAGTACCGGACCCGAAAGGAAAGTGGGACTCAGGGGACAGGGATGAACTCCTCCAGCCTTTCCCTGCTCGTCGTCGGGCTCCGGGGTCCAGGGAAAGCACTTCTGTGGAGTTGCAAGTTCCCAGCAGATGCCTTCAGCATGTGTGGAAACAAGAGTGCCATGGTGTGCCAGGACCTTCTGCCTCTTAGAGGATCTGAAGGATGTTACACCGGAGAGAAGGAAGCAAAAGAACGTGGTGGTGGAGAGGCCCGTGGTGTTGGACAACTGTTAGTGGCACGGTCTTCCTTTTTGTTGAGGATGGTGAGTTTGAGAGCGCACTATGACCCAAGGATCATGAACAATCCAATTCTGTGTACTTGAGGACCAATTGGGGGAAAAAACCCAAAACCCTCAAGTAGAAGATTTAATTTAAAGTGACCCATGAATGGTACGTCCTTGAGCCCCTGGCTGAAATCAACAACAATTTTCTGTGCAGAGACACTTTTATTCTAGGTCTCACAGAATTCCATACATCAAGAAATTTAGAAGGGAAATGGGCAACTCACAAAACAAACAAGAACAACAAGGAAATAAGGCACCATGAGCAACAACCAGTGAACAACAAGCAATGGAAATAAAATTGCCAAGATTTCAGATGCTAAGATTGGAAGACACAGATCATAATACAACTAATCTTACTATGCATAAACTGATGGAAGACTAATTAAAATATCTTTGAGAACAGAAGCTATGTAAAATGCTCTAGAAGATTGAAAAAGATGTAAATTCCTCTAAAAATAAAAATACATAAAAAGTGAAACAAAATTCAGTAGATGTATCTAACAGCTTAAAAAGGTGCAGAAATAGTAAATGAAAAATAGGTCGAAATATATACCACAAAACCCAAAAAAATCCCAATATGATTACAGATTAAGCAACACACCTTAGAAGTTCCATGATTAAAGAACAAAC
Source organism: Panthera onca (assembly GCF_046562875.1). NCBI lineage: Eukaryota > Metazoa > Chordata > Mammalia > Carnivora > Felidae > Panthera > Panthera onca. The sequence goes on along the minus strand of NC_138354.1, from coordinate 39,263,828 downwards.
TACAAAGAAAGTTCGAAGAAATACATACTTTGAAATAAATGATGGTGAAAATACTGTATACAAAAACCTGTAAGACCTAGCTAAAGCAGAGGTTGATAGTCTTAGATGCATGTAATAGAAAAGAAAGGTTGAATACTAATGTCAAGAAGTCAGAAAAAGAACAGCAAAAATAAACCCAAAGAAGTTAGAACAAGGGGAAAAATAATAAGATAGGAAATCAGTGAACTAGAAAACAAGCATATGATAGAGATTAATGACAAATCCTGAAGCAGATCTTGAAAAAAAAAACAGTTATTGATAAAACTTTGCAAAAACTGATTACAAAATAAAGGAAGAAGACATACAACCCATATCAGGGATAAGAATGACTTCACAGTCATTACATAACTTAAAAGCATATGCTAAACAGATTTGTGAAAACTTAGAAAAATACATAATTCTTTGAATTAAAAAGCATGCCTTGTGCCTGAGTGGCTCAGTCAATTAAAGCATCTGACTCTTGATTCAGCTGAGGTCTTGATCTCAGGGTTGTGAGTTCAAGCCCCGTGTTGGGCTCTGTGCTGGGCAGAAAGTCTTAAAAAACAAACAAACAACAACAACAAACATGCCTTAATGGGATCAAAATGGAATAAAATTGTAAATGACCTTTAAATTAATAAAGAAAATGAATCAATGGTCAAAAATTATCCTCCAAAGAAAATTATTGACTCAGATGGCTTCAGTGGGGGCATGCTACCAAACATTCAAGAAACTAAATTTTAATCTCACACAAAATCTTTCACAGAATAGAAGACGGAATCCCACAACACATTTTACGAGGCCAGCACAACTCTGATATGAAAACTAAACAGCACGAGAAAGAATTTTAAAAGCACATAATCTATAATCTCATGGAAATGGATGTAAATTCTGAAACAAAATACTAGCAAGCCAAATCTTATGACATATAAGAAGGATAATATTCCATGGCCAAGTTGAGTTTATCCTAGGGAACGCGAAGTTTATTTGACATTAGACAAATCTGATGTATGCAACAAATTCAAGGAAAAGTATTCAATATAATCTAACTTCCATTTATGACTTTTAAAATTCTTAGGAGGGGGTGCTCAGTGGGTTAGGTGTATCACTCTTGATTTTGGCTCAGGTCAAGATCTCCTGGTTGGTGGGTTTAAATGTTGCTTGGGGCTCTACCCTGACAGTGCAGAGCCTGCTTGGGATTCTCTCTCCCCCTCTTTCTACCTTCTCCTGCTCATCCCCCCACCCAAATAAATAAATAAATAAATAAACATTTAAACAAATTCTTAGCAAACTAGCAAGAGGAGATAACACCCATAATTACCAAAATTATCTACAAAATACTACGGCAAACTTCATACTTGATAGTGAATCCCTGGCAATATTGTCTTTGAGATTGGACATACAAGGATGCTGCCACTCTTTCTATTGAACATTTTGTTGGAGAAACTGGGCCACTCATACACTGCTGATGGGGAAGGAAAACGGCCGGCCACGCTAGGAAACAATGTGGCAGTGTCTTTAAAAGGGAAACAGATAACTACCATATGACCTCGATTGCACCTTTGGGTATTTTTTGGGTGTTACATGTTTGTAACAGCCCCCCCCCCCAAAAAAAAAACCAAAAAAAAAAAAAAAAAAAAAAAAAAAAACAAAACAAACCACCTCAAAAAACCCTGGAAATAATCCAGATGTCTGTCAAGGGGTCAGTGTTTAAACTAACTGTGGTACATCCTGGCTTAGGCTTTCTCTCCGCCGCTGGCTCCGGCCCCCTCACCCAGCTGCGGGGGCTACTCCTCCTGGCCTGACGCCAGGTCGGCCTCGGCGGGCACAGGGCCCAGGCGGGTTCCCCAGCTAGAGGCCCCGAGGACGGGAGGAAAGTCCTGGGTTGGCAGCACCCTTGCTGCAGTGGGGAATTTGTGTGGGGCCCGGGGGTTTTGGCTACTGAACCGTCCCTGGTGCTCAGGTCCAATTCATTGCTTTACCTGGTTCCCATGAACTTCAGATCACTTTAGCATCTAGAGTCGCGACCAATGGGCGCCCGGCTAGCTCAGTCGGTAGAGCATGAGATTCTTAATCTCAGGGTCGTGGGTTCGAGCCCCACGTTGGGCGGCTTGTTTTCTTGGTTTGGGCCATAAAACTCTGCAGGAGGAGTTTAGGAAGTCGTACGGACACCGGGGGCTGCGCCTCCCCGCAACGTGTCCCACTGACCTAGAATCGAAAGACACGCAAAGCTGCCCCTCCTACCGGGAGTCCCGCGCTGGCTTTTGCCCCAAGGTGTCGCCAGGGTGCTCCTGGCCACGAGGAATGTCTGCAAAGTGACTTCAGGGAGGCGCCGGGACGCACGGACCGTCTACGTGGCCTCGGGCTCCTTACTGCGTCAGCGCTGAGGCGGATTGGGGGGGCGTGAGGGGCCCGCCCACCCGCTTCTGAACTCAGCCCTTCCCCGCGGGTCTGAAATCCGAAGCTCCTTCTCGCGTCACTTCCCTGGTCCCGCCTGTCCCAACCCCCGGGTCGCCACGAAGTCATAAACAGAGCCGGAGGCACGCGTCCCTGTGGCTCGTTGGTCTAGGGGTATGATTCTCGCTTAGGGTGCGAGAGGTCCCGGGTTCAAATCCCGGACGAGCCCTGGTTTTTTTTTTTTTTTTTGTGCAAAACCCTCTCAGAGATTGAGGAATTGTCCCGGGACCTCAGCCACTGGGCGTGGAAACAGGACACTGCAAGAGAGAATTAAAAGAGAATCTTTGAAAGCCTACGGTCGACCCCGGGTGCTTTTTAAAAGTTTTTAGATTGGAATCCTGGGGCTCCAGACGTGCAGGCCTCCCCGGGGAGGGCGCTCCTCCCGCGGCTGCGTCAGGTTTAGTGCAAGGCCAGTAGTTGGGGGAGGGGAATCCGTGAGAGGCAACGCTCCCCACAGTCACAACTTTGAGGTTCAAGTCCAGCAATGCCCGGGTGGCATTCAGAGGCCCGCTGCTGAGCATCCAGGATTTCATACGCCGGCACGACTGCGGGGGCAGAGTGGGGTGCGCACTTGGGGAGGCGCTCGGGCCCTTCTCCCTTCTCCTTTCTTCCCCCACCTCCTCCCTCCATTTCCTTGTCGTCCCCCCCCCCCACCCCCCCCCACCCCCCGCCTTGGTCCCAGAGCCCGCCAGGGGACTGAGTGCAGTCACGACTAGGGTCCTGTGCTACTCTCTGAACGTCAGGCTGTGAGGTCCAGGCGATTGGAGACCCAGGTGGGGTTTGACTTTGACCCCTAAGGAGTTCCAATCCCTGAGAGCTGCTTTCCACCACGGGTGAAAGGTCCCGCTTTCTGGGCAACTGTGGACAAATCTCAGGCCAAATCTCTTTCTTCCAGAGCCCATGCAAGCCCCCGCGGCTGTCCGTCGAATCAGATTTCCTGGGGGGAGTCATCCCTGTCCCAAAGTTTTTTTGTTGGTTTGTTTTTAACCTTTATTTATTGTTTCTAAAAAATTGTTAGTAGTTTTGAGGAAATTGCTACAAAGAAAACCACCAGGAGAGACTTACAGTTTCCAGTAACACAAATGGGCGGGATTTGGGGGGGGGGGGGGACCAACCCACTGGCTAAAAACAAAGGGAAATGATGGATATTCAAAACAAACACACATAAAAGCGATGAAGAGCTTTCGAGAGAGTTAAAAAAAAAAAATTCCTGGCCGCATTTACACGGATGTGGAAAACCACGGGGGTGCGTGGATCCCCAAACCTGCGGGACGCACCGAGGGCACTTGCCAATTCTCCGCAAACAGGCGAGGCGAAGGCAGAGAGCAGAACTTGCTCCTGAGTTCCGCCTTGAACCTGTGGCCCCGCGAGAGGAGGATGCATGGATGACCCCTGTCCCGCCCCCACGGGCCGCCAGCTGCGGCTGGACAGCGCGTTTCAGGGGGCCTCCGCCTTCCCCGCTAAAATGCAGATGATTTTAAATAAAAGGCGAGCGAGTGCGGAGACCTCTCTCACCGGAAGGGCGAGGTCCCCCTCTCCCCCGAATTTTGTTGCACAAATGATACAGGATAAATTTGGAGGTGTGGCGAGGGAGGCTCCGAGGTCCCGGAGATCTTAGGGCGATGGGGAGAGAGAATCATGAGCGGCTCCAGATTCTGCTGATTTTTTTTTTTTTTTTTTTTAAATCATTGGCTACATTACAAGCCTCAGTGAATAACTGGGGGGAGTGTTGCGAGGAAAATTGCAGGGTGTGTGTGTGTGCACGATACCCGGACCTTCGGCTCCAGGCAGCCCTAAGCGGAGGGGTTTGGTCTGGCGCTCGGTGCCAGTTCTCGCGCGCGAGCCTGGAAAGGTGAGGCCCAGGGTAGAATCTTCCGGGATGTCTCCATCCCCTGGATGTCAGCCAAGCCCGGAGTTGCGGCGCCCAGCGCGGGACCGCGGCGCAGGAGGCTCTGACTTCGGCCCGCGGGGGAGCCTCGGAGAGCCCGGAGGGTCGCCTCCTCCCTGCACGCTGTAACGGCCCCGCACCGTCTACCTCCCAGCCCTGCGCTCTGCGGGGTCATTGGTCACGCCGGGCCCGGAGAGGACAGAACACTTGTCAACGACACAGCCCGGTGGCCAGGCCCAACGCTCCACCGTCTGACCCAGCCGGAGCCCCCTGCTGCACTCTGAATCCATTCATCCGAAGCAGAATCCAGTGCGTTTCTGAGCGTGGGACCCCTTCTGGAGCAAACAGAAGAGCCAGACTCCGCGAGGCCTGTGGAGGAGCTGCAGGAACGCAGGCAGAGGAGGGCGCTGCGGGTGGCGACTGCGCCCCCTTGCGCGGGACCTCCGCGGAGAGGGGGCGCTTGTTTCCAGGAGGGCGGCTCTTCCCGGAGGCTGGAATACACACTGCGGACTCGGCCTGGTTTTGAATAAAAACCCAAAGCAATCTCTGGATCACTTTCTAGCCACTAAGCAAGCATCTTGGCGGTTGCCCCAGTGGCCTAATGGATAAGGCACTGGCCTCCTAAGCCAGGGATTGTGGGTTCGAGTCCCACAGGGATTGTGGGTTCGAGTCCCACCTGGGGTAGTCGGGTGGGTCTAACCTTTACATGTTAGAGGGACCTTTTAGGTTCTAGGAACCGTATCCCAAACGAGGTGAGGGGGAATCGGGCAGTCAACTCATGCTTCCAGTGTTCAAACTTACAGGAGCCCAAGTCCAGGGGCCTGAAAGATTCCAGTATGAGAGAGATGGGAGCCTATTTCCCTAAAATGGCAACTCCCAACCCTCAGCCCTTTTTGCAGGACTGCCCAAGAAAGAAACGGTGTACAAAGCTGTGAACACGCAGAAACACACAGGGGAGGGGAGAGAAAAGAGACTCTAGCAAAATGCAGAGTATGGAACTCAACAGGTACACAGAAAATGTGGAGAACAGACGTTGGACCTGTGATATAAATGTCAGAATTGAATGGGCGCTTGGCGAGAATTGAGGTGATGCCGGCCAGCAATGACATTGTCTTGATCTGGGTTAAGATTATGGGTGATTTTCTGCTTGGGGTTCTGTTGTTTCAATATAATTACTTCTGTGACTCTTTATAGTTCCTCCAGGGCCTCACTGTTAGAATCTCAGTGTCAGCCCAGGATTTGGTGTCTAGCAAACGATGTCTTTGATTGACATGTGACTCAGCATACTGGTGACTGAAAGGTCCCGTGTCCCCGGAAATACCACGCCAGGCTTTTGAGCTTGCTAAGGTGCCCCATCCAGAATTGAATCTCAGACTACCCACCTCTAGTGCTTCTTTTCCCCCCTCATTTTCCTTTTCCTCTTTTTTTTTTTTTTTAATTTTATTTTAGAGGGAGAGAGAGTGTGCCATTGGGGCAGAGAGAGAGAGAGAGAGAGAGAGAGAGAGAGAGAGAATCTTAAGCAGGCTCCATGCTCAGCGTGGTGCCCTACAAGGGGCTCAATCCCACGATCCTGGGATCAATGACCCCAGCGGAAATCCAGAGTTGGGAACTCAAAGACTGAGCCACCCAGGCACCACCCCCTTATCCCCCTTTAAATAATGAAAGTGAGCAGGGCTAGTATCCTAACGGGGGAGAGAGAATCAATGGCCCCTGAGAAGATGACTAGTGTGTTTTGTATTCAGGTTAAATGTGGGTGTGCTCTTTTAAGCTGCAGACCTGGAGCCTGGTGAGGAAGAAAACAAAAATGAAAAGCAGCAACTTCCTCTGATCTGGAATCCGGCTCCCTTTTTTCTTCTGTCTTAAAAATTAATTTTGGGGGCTCCTGGGTGGCTCAGTCAGTTAAGCTACCAACTCTTGATCTCAGCTCAGGTCTCGATCTCAGGGTCATGAGTTCAAGCCCTGCATTGGGCTCCACACCAGGTGTGCAGCCTACTTAAACAACAACAACAACAACAACAAAACATTTTGCTAACTGCGGTATTACCAGTAGGGGCTTATAGTAGGTGCTCAATAAACACTTGAGCGGGGCGCCTGGGTGGCTCAGTCGGTTAAGCATCCGACTTCGGCTCAGGTCATGATCTCGCGGTCCGTGAGTTCGAGCCCCACGTCGGGCTCTGTGCTGACTGCTCGGAGCCTGGAGCCTGTTTCGGATTCTGTGTCTCCCTCTCTCTCTGACCCTCCCCCATTCATGCTCTCTCTCTGTCTCAAAAATAAATAAACGCTTCAAAAAAAAATAAACACTTGAGTGAATGAAGACTCTCTTAGGCGAGTGGCTTTGGGTATGTTCGGGCCCCTTTGGGACCTACAGCTTATGGGAGACACAAGCTCTCAGTGTGGAGACGTATTCCTGCTGGGTGGGTTTTGTTGTTGAGCCCCTGCCTCAGGATCCTGGGCCTTGGAGTCCCTGAGCCACCTGCTGACCAGGAGACCTGGGTCGAATCCTGCTGGGCTGTGTGCACGTCCACGTCCCTAGGCTTGCACACTAGGCAGCAGAGGAGGGCGAGAATGCCGACTTGCCTCAAATACATGCCCAGTAGATGTCCTTGAATGAAACTTCTTAAGTTGGCAAGACTCAGATCTATTGATGTGCCTAGTCCTATATCATTTAAATTAGATTTTTATATTCTCAACCTTAGCATTTTTGACACCGTGAGCCAGATCATTCTCTGTGGTAGGGGGCTCTCCTGTGCAGTGTGGAATGTTTAACAGCATTGTTGCACTTTATTTTCTAGATGCCGGTAGCACCCATAGTTATGACGACTGAAAATACCCCCCTATGTCCAGTGTCTTATGGTTGTGGGCCATATGGTTGTCTAGAGAATCAAGCCCATAAACGTTGGTGCAAACAGTTCTCATTTGAGATCAGACAGGAGGGCTAGTTTGGCACAGGGCCAGGTACAGGGCTGGCCGGAAATCAGCCTGCTGTGGCCAACCTAGAAGGCAGCTTGGTGGGGTCAGGAAATGGGCTATGTACAGGGAGCTAAACAAATAAGTTAATATATTGGGGTTAATCAATGAGGTTAATGGGAACCAGATTTCTCAGTGATGGAAATGGGAAAGGAGAAGGCTTCCATTAATCCTATGGTGTTGTATTGGAATTGGAGGTATTAGTGATTTTATCTGAGAGCTTGGTAAAGGTTGCGTCACTGGGAAAGATGGTCATGGTAGTGAGTTTGTAAAAACAATTTTTAAAGTTTATTTTGAGAGTGAAAGAGAGCACGCGCACAAGTGGACGAGGGGCAGAAAGAGAGAGAGAATCCCAAGCAGGCTCCACGCTGTCAGAGCAGAGTCTGACATGGGGCTGGACCTCATGAACTGTGAGATCATGACCTGAGCTGAAATCCAGAGTCGGAGGCTCAAGTGACTGAGCCACCCAAATGCCTCTATGACATATTGCTTTCAACATTCCTTCATAATCATTGTATCAATCACTTATTTCACTGGGAATTAAAGAATGAAGGTTTCTTAGTTCTATCATTTTTCTATATTTCTTTTTTTATTTTTATGTGAATGTAAAATTAGACAACATAAGATAGATCATTTTTTTTTTACATGGAATGTTTCATTTCATTTCATTTCATTTTTTTTTTTTTAACATCCAAGTTAGTTAGCATATAGTGCAACAGTGATTTCAGGAGTAGATTCCTTAGTGCCCCTTACCCATTTAGCCCATCACCCCTCCACAACCCCTCCAGTAACCCTCTGTTTGTTCTCCATATTTATGAGTCTCTTCTGTTTTGTCCTCCTCCCTGTTTTTTATATTATTTTTGCTTCTCTTCCCTTGTGTTCATCTGTATCTTAAAGTCCTCATGTGAGTGAAGTCATATGATATTTGTCTTTCTCTGACTAATTTCGCTTAGCATACTACCCTCCATTTCCATCCACGTAGTTGCAAATGGCAAGGTTTCATTCTTTTTGATTGCCGAGTAATACTCCATTGTGTATATATAACCCATCTTCTTTATCCATTCATCCATCGATGGGCATTGGGCTCTTTCCATACTTCGGCTGTTGTTGATAGTGCTGCTGTAAACATTGGGGTGCATGTGTCCCTTTGAAACATGCACCCTTGGATAAATACCTAGTAGTGCAATTGCTGGGTTGAAGGTTAGTTCTATTTTTAAGTTTTTGAAGAACCTTCATACCGTTCTCGGAGTGGCTGCTCCAGTTTGCATTCCCACCAGAAGCGCAAAAGAGACCCTATCTCTCCGCATCCTCACCAACATCTGTTGTCGCCTGAATTGTTATTGTGAACCATTCTGACAGGTGTGAGGTGGTATCTCATTGCGGTTTTGATTTGTATTTCCCTGATGATGAGCGATGTTGAGCATTTTTTCATGTGTCGGTTGGCCAGCTGGATGTCTTCTTTGGAGAAGTGTCTATTCATGTCTTTTGCCCATTTCTTCACTGGATTGTTTGTTTTTTGGGTGTTGAGTTTGAGAAGTTCTTTATAGATTTTTGGATACTAACCCTTTATCTGATACGTCGTTTGCAAATATCTTCTCCCATTCTGTTGGTTGCCTTTGAGTTTTTCTGATTGTTTCCTTTGCTGTGCAGAAGCTTTTTATCTTGATGAGGTCCCAGTAGTTCATTTTTGCTTTTGTTTCCCTTGCCTCCGGAGACGTGTTGAGTAAGAAGTTGCTGCGGCCAAGATCAAAGAGGTTTTTGCTTGCTTTCTCCTTCAGGATTTTGATGGCTTCCTGTCTTACATTTAGGTCTTTCATCCATTTTGAGGTTATTTTTGTGTCTGGTGTAAGAAAGTGGTCCAGGTTCATTCTTCTGCATGTCGCTGTCCAGTTTTCCCAGCACCACTTGCTGCAAAGACTGTCTTTATTCCGTTGGATACTCTTTCCTGCTTTGTCAAAGATTAGTTGGCCATATGTTTGTGGGTTCATTTTTCTATATTTCTTAATTGGCATTGTTCTGTAAAGAAGAGCTTTCCCCCCAAAATGAACCCAAGATGAACTTCAGATCATTTTTAAAAGACAGAGTACATGCTAAATTCTTTCCCTTTAATTATTGATTTTCACCTCCAGTTAGAACAAATTACCTTATATTTTTCTCTTTTTTATACTATTATTACTGATTCCTAGATTTTAATATTTTAAAGTGTTGTAATTACTTATAGTTATTATTTATTTATTTGACGCCCAAATTGTTTCAAATTTGGCCAGTGGGGGGGAGTCTTTTCAATATCACATCTTTATTCCTTTTTAAAGATCTCTATTTATTCACATATCTTTACTTTGAAAAATTTCAAGCCTAAAGAAAAAGAAAAATGTGTGGATATAGTGGTTCATTTGAATGTCATTTGCAGTTTAGAAATGTTCTCATTGAACTTTGAGTATTTGCTTATTTACTTACATACATATAATGTGCTAGACCCACCTTATCTTATTCCTGCCCAGACTTGCAATCAGCCCTTTCTCTATGGAATCCTAATTCTTTTTAATAGGAAATGGTGTTTAGAAGCCAAGATCTAGGTGCTAGGAGTGCTCACTGATACTGGGTTATCATTAATTGCAGATTTTGTTTTTTGTTTAGTTCACCTTTTAGAACAGCTTACTAATTTATCTTTTTGTCTTACGTGTTCCTTCTCCAATCCTTTGTACAACTCAGCTGTTGGAGCAAAGAGTGGATCTTAGTAACTAGATTTTTTGTTCAAGGACATTCCTTCCCATTCCCATTCTTTGTATCTGTTTGGGAAACTCCTCCCTGCCTACATTTAGTCATGATGATAATGTACATCACTGGATTCCCACATGGAATGCATTGGGCTTGAGACCCAAGACTACCAAAACATCCTACTCTCCCATCCAGAATGATTGGTTCGGATTTGGGCATATGACCCAAGAAGAAATTATCATGGTCTCACCTGAAGTTAATAAATAAACACTGGTAGGGGCACCTGACTGGCTTAGTCGATAAAGCAGGCAACTCTTGATCTTGGGTCCTTGAGTTTGAGTCCTATTTTGGGGGTAGAGTTTACTAAACAAAATCACATGTTTGCTTTGGCAGCACATATACTAAAATTGGAACGATACAGAGATTAGCATGGCCCTTGTGCAAGGGTGACACGCAAATTCGTGAAGCTTCCATATTTAAAAAAAATTGCGAAGCCTCATTCCAAACCTCTGAACCACTCCACGGTGCCTACACTGGAAACGGAATAAATCTTTAAAAATAATTTTAGGGGTGCTTGGGTGGCCCAGTCAGTTGAGCACCGACTTTGACTCAGGTCATGATCTTGTGACTTCAAGACCCGTATCAGGCTTGCTGCTGTCAATACAGAGCCTGCTTTGGATCCTCTGTCCCCCTCTCTCTCTGCTCCCATGCTCTCTCTCAAAAATAAATAAAACATTAAAAAATAATTAAAAAATTTTTTGACATGCATTTATTATTGAGAGACAGACACAGAGCGTGAGCAGGTGAGGAGCAGAGACAGGGGGAGACACAGAATCCGAAGTAGGCTCCAGGCTCTGAGCTGTCAGCACAGAGCCCGATGCGGGGCTCGAACTCACAAACTGCGAGATCATGACCTGAGCCGAAGTTGGTCGCCCAACCAACTGAGCCACCAAGGTGCCCCAAAAAATAATTTTAAAAGGGGGCACCTGGGTGCCTCAGTTGGTTAAGTGTCTGACTCTTGATTTTGGCTCAGATCATGATCTCATGGCTCATGGGTTCGAGCCCCACACCAGGCTCTGGTGCTGGTGGTGCAGAGCCTGCTTGGGATTCTCTCTCTCCCTCTCTCTCAAGAATAAATAAGTAAACTTAAAATTTTTTTAAAGAATTAAAAAAAAAAAAAACATGGGTAGAGAGAAGTTCTATGTGCCCAGCGATTGCTAGTTTAGGAGGATGTGAGTTTGGAGGTACTGGTGGCCATCTTATCTGCCACATGGAGAGACACAGTCTGTAGAACGAAGTCAAACAGAAGCTAACAGAATAGAGAGATAAGAAATACATGTCCTGATGTCATTAGTTGGGTCCCTGAATCTAGCCCTGCCTGAAACCTGCAAGAAATTTGGACTTTGCAATTACATCAGCCAATAGATTCCACTTCTTAAACTGGTAGGAGTTGGTTTTCTGTCGCTTGCAAACAGTGTCTTTAGTAATCCAGTGACTACTTTCCCCTCCTCCACAGATTTTTGATAATTCACATGGTGAGGTGGTTTTAGGCCAATTTTTGGAGATAGAATGTACAGAACTTGATATCCGATAACATGTATCTTATGGAGACCTGGGGATTCCTATGGCCCTGAAGTTCTTACCTTGAGTTACTCGGGACAGGTGAATGATATTTATTAAGACATCATAATCAGCATGAAGAATACATTCTTTATAAATAACCTAAGTGTAAGATCAGTTAGAGTAACACTGGTCTCCAGAAGACTTTTTTTAGTGATTCAACTGGCACTTCTGATTGAGGTGGATGGTTTTTAAGAGTAACTCTTTAATATTATCAACTTAGGAAAGTAAATTTTTCAGTGCATAAGACCAAAAGCTTTATGGGCGCCTTAAAGCCAGATCTTGCCTTCAGTGCTATGTGGTGATACTTACTGGACTCAAAAATTCTATGTTCCTCATTGGCACCCATGTTATACTAATTTATAAATGGACTCAATAATGGTTCATAGTCTACCTCAAATTAAATATATAATAAAAATATAGAATATAGGATAAAAAACTTGTCAGCTGACCCTGTATAAAAATGACTACTGCTATCTGAAGAGAAACACAAGACACTGTTTACAAATGATATTTATCCAGAACGCAGATGACTGAGCAGAGGACGATAGATGTAAATATCACTTAACATCTTTAGCTTCTACGTACTGGACATGGTTCGAGCCCAGTGCATCGATGAGGTTAAGGGTCATGAGATGTTTAACTCAAATTACTTCATTTACACAACTGTACAAGGTGAATATTATTTTGTGATTCTGTGAAGGTTGATAGATTTCTCAAGATTACACAACCGGTAATGGCAGATCTGGGAATTAAGGACACAGCTGTGTGAATTCAAAGTTTATTCTCTTAATATGTAGCATCATGTATATTTCCTAACAAGGACACCACCCCAGTGGGAGTGGAGTATAAAATATAGGACCGTAAGTTTTCTCTAGTAGAAAAGTTCTTGGTGATGATTTCCCCCAAGATTGTTGCCAAGCCCTAAAGCAGTAATTGCATAACTCCGACAATAGGTCTTTATTACCAGTGTTGGACCTAAAAGAGCCCGAGGAGGAAAAGGGACAATTACTTGCTCCTTTTCTCTAATGAGTCTCTTAGGGAATATGGCCCTAGTGGCCATGGTGGCTCTCGTAAAGAGCTGGCCCTCTGATTCTCTCAAACATCCTTCCTGCACCAAGGGTTGAGTCTCTGTGCTTTAGCCCTTGTTCATGCAGACTTAGCCTGAAAACCCCAGTGACAAGTCCATTCCCCTCAAACCAATAATCTCTGGCCAGGTCTGGAAAAGTGAAGCAAGCTTGGGACTCCTGGTGACTGTCATAACTGCCCTTCTTTCCGGGTAAGAGTCAGATCAGTGGGGCTTTACCAATCACTGATTGTTAAGGTGGAAGCCTTTGCAGGGGCACGCCTCGCTACATCTTTCTTTTAAGTGGAGCCAAGGAAACAGTTCTGAGATCATCAATCATCCCTTGCGGTCATATATGACCATCTATGCCTTGTCTGTTTATGAGACCTGAACTGTAAGGAAAAACAATTGGCCGAGTGTCTGCCCATATGTCTGGATTATTTCCATTTCCATTTTACAAGTTAGACTAGAGGGAGCTCCGTGGATATAACCAAGAAGGACTGGCTCAGAGCTCCATAAATTGCTCAGAAAATGTGAGCCCAGGAAGAAGCAGCAGCAATGTTACCATTCTGAGTGATTACTGATAACATCTACAGAGGAAACATCTTCACAATGTGTAGCATGTCCGGATTAGAGATGATGCAACTGAAAAATGTTCTCTAGGGCAACACCACTAATGACAACAAAGACATCAATATCCTCTATTAAGGCGTATGCTTACTATATTTCAGTCTCTGTGGTAACCACAGAGCGTGTGTTCTCCAGTACTATGAATATTAATGTCTCTATTAATATTTTTATATCTTTAGTGATTTATGACACTATTTAAAGATACGTGATCATGGTAGAAAACTCAAACATACAAAGAATTTCCGGACAAAACCACTGTCCCAATCTCTCAATGTCCTTCCAGAGGCATGGCCCTCATTTTGATATTGAAAGAATGCACGCACAAAAAGGCCATCAGTGGCCAAAACACACAGGGAGCAGGGTTCTAATGCCTCACCTGTGTCACTCAGTTTTTCTCCTAGGAGTCTTCTTAGTTGCACAACCTTGACCATCATTTTCAAGGCTTTTGAATTTTTCCTGCATTGTCTGCCTCTGGGCACCAGCTTCTAGCCCCATGAGAGGAGCAAACCAGTCGAGTGTCTCCGAGTTCCTCCTCCTCGGGCTCTCCAGGCAGCCCCAGCAGCAACAGGCCCTCTTTGCACTCTTCCTGAGCATGTACCTGGCCACAGTCCTGGGAAACCTGCTCATCCTCCTGGCCATCAGCGTGGACCCCCGCCTGCACATCCCCATGTACTTCCTCCTCAGCCACCTGTCCTTTGTGGACATCTGCTTCTCCACCACCACCGTCCCCAAGATGCTGGCCAACCACATCCTTGGGACTCAGGCCATCTCCTTCTCTGGGTGTCTCACACAGATGTATTTTGTGTTCATGTTCGTGGACATGGACAATTTTCTCCTGGCTGTGATGGCCTATGACCGCTTTGTTGCCATATGTCACCCCTTACACTACTCGACAAAGATGACCCACCAGCTCTGTGCCCTGCTGGTTGCTGGGTCATGGGTCATTGCCAACCTGAATGTCCTGCTGCATACCCTGCTGATGGCTCGACTCTCGTTCTGTGCAGACAATGCCATCCCCCACTTCTTCTGTGATGTGACTCCCCTCCTGAAACTGTCCTGCTCTGACACCCACCTCAATGAGGTGATGATTCTGACTGAGGGTTCTCTGATCATGATCTCTCCATTTATTTGCATCCTGGCTTCGTATGTCCATATTACCTGCGCTGTCCTGAGAGTCCCGTCCACGAAGGGAAGATGGAAAGCCTTCTCGACCTGTGGCTCGCACCTGGCCGTGGTTTCCCTCTTCTATGGCACCATCATTGCTGTGTATTTCAACCCTCTGTCCTCACACTCTTCTGAGAAGGACACAGCAGCTACTGTGATATATACCGTGGTGACCCCCATGCTGAACCCCTTCATCTACAGCCTGAGGAACAGGGACTTGAAAAGGGCTCTTGGAAAAGTGGTTGGAAGAAAGACATTTTCTGTGCGATGAGAGAATCAAAGCTGAATCTCATTTTCATGAAAACTTTTTTTTTTTTTAATCAACTGAGTATCAGAGAGCAGATGTTTTGTCAAAGGGAGTCTGGAAACAAACTTATTCATGTCTGTGCTAGGGGAATGTAGATGGCAATTGTTACTTACTTACTTACCTGTGGCCTGAATTCACCTGTACTCCTGCTGCATCTACCAGTAATGAGATTTCTTTTTTAATGACTAACTTTTGAATTATTTTACACCTAAGTCAAGTGTTTCCTTTTTAAATGGTCTGTCCGGAAGGATACAGGTGACACATATTTTTGAACACTAGAATTACCTGGAAGCTTTTATAGTCCACTGATGTCCAAGATCCAACACTGACCAAATAGGTCAGAATCTCTGGGGGTGGGGCCACAACACTGAGATTTAAAAAGCCTCAGATGATTCTAATGTGCAGTCAGAGTGGAGAATCTTTGGTCCTTGTTGTATTCCTTACATGTCCTCTGTCTTGGTCAGTCATAAAAATTGGGTCACAGGAATGATAACAGAAATTAGTTTTGAGGGATGCCTGGCTGGCTTATTCAGAAGAGCCTGCAACTCTTGATCTCAGGTCATGAGTTCAAGCCCCACGTGGGTGTAGAGATGACTCAAAAAAAAAAAAAAAAAAAAGATTTGAGACTCAGGCAAAAGAATAGAGTAAAATATGAGGACTAAAGTGGGTAATAAAATTTCAGGTGAGGCTCAGAGGCCCAGGTGGGCAAGTGGCCCAGAGTTTCAAGAGGCAAAGCAGCACAGAACGGGGAAACATTTCGATGGCGAGGATCCTGGTTGGCTTTCATACCATGGAGCGTGGGGTCAGTAGGGCAGTCTTTGATTCCAGGGGAGCAAATGAACACTTCCTGTTCCCTCTGCCTGGACCAATTCCCCCTACTTTCTTCTCTGTGGCATGAAGGAACACACACCCCCTATCAACACCCTCCTGCACTTTCAAGAAGCAAGTCAAATGTCACCTTGTCATCCATGATGGCTCCTGATTCTCTCTTCTGATTATTGAGCTCTCTCTTTTTTCCTTTGGTTTATTCTTCCACTCCAACAAGTGCTTTCCACAGATTACGAACTCTTCCATACCCCAGTTCACATAGTATTTGCCTTGTACCCCAGTGCCTGGCACTGCTCCCAGACCAAAGCCTAGCTTAAAGGAAAAAAATAAAAGGGTGAATGCATGCTGCCTTAGCTTTTAATTTGGACATTATTTCTTGAGTAGGAGTTTTAAAAATTGCTTCATTTTAAACCAATGTTAGGTAATACCTAACGTGCCCTGCACAATATGGAGCACCAGAAATCATAAAGAATAAAGCAAAAATAACCTGCAGTCTTGCTGCTCCAAGATGGCTGCTGTTATACACCTGTGGATATAATTTTAGAAAAGTTGCCTGAAATCTTTCCATATAATTTTGTGTTCCAATTTTCCACTTCCTTCTTACCATGTCAGTAGAAGTCTTAGAAATGTGATTTTAATGGCCACATAATATTTGATCCATTCACGAATGCATTCCCTGACTCTGAACAATTTCGAGTGTTTCGGTACTACAAGAAATGCTGCCACATACTTCCTGGTGCGTAATTCCCTGTTTGTGTCCCTTAATCCCACATGTAGCCTCCCTGACCAATTTCTTCAGCTTGCAATAGAAATTAAGGTCAGAACTTCTTTATGTCTTCATTATTTCTGCCCCACCTTACCTGTCACTTATTATCAGGGGTATCCAGTCCTTCTTTCTTGGTGTCAAAGCACCCAGAAGCTCATTCAGAGGGATCAGCCAGTCCTCCTTTCCCCACCCAGGTGAAGAGAGAGAACCGGAAGTTGGACCCGTCCATTGGCATGATTGTGTGAATGACTAGCAAACAGTGCAGCTCCTGAATCTCAGTCTTGTGTGGTCTGCTGTAGACCTTTTTTCTGCAACATTGATGATTGTGGCTCACAACCCTTTGGGGACAACTCTTGCACCCTCCTATGGCCTCAGGTTGCAGCTATCCGAGCACAAATTTACTTTATTCTCCACTGAAGTCTGACTCTGGGCCATGGTGGCTACACCCACAGGGGCTTCCCGCTCCACTGTGTCAACCAAGAACACCAGCTCATCTTTACCCTTCTACCTTTGACACCCTCTCTGAATCCTTGGAGGGGGGGGGGTCTGTCTTTTTATATGACATGGACTTCAATCTGGTTTGTTTCTAAGATATAGCTATATCTGTAAGATAGAATTCAAATACGTGTATATGAAGATGATAATATTCTGATACTTAGTGTTTTTATTGATTGATCTGTAAGGCTTTATAATGAACATTTCAACTATTTTTCTATCTATTAATAACTTTTACTTTTCCTATTTGATGTAAAGTTTTGGAGGCCACAGAGGTTCATGAAGGTTGTACCTTTATTATGGATTGTATCTTTTTGTAACAGAAAGATCTTTGTTCTCTTTAATCCTTTTAATATTAATCAAATACTCCTTACGGTTAATATGAAATCCCTATCTCTACTTTTTCTTGGACTGTGTTGGCTCGTTCTCTTGGACTTTCTGAAATAGTTGACTTGGATGAAGGATTCTTTCCCTGCTTGTCAGGTTGTTCTTTTTATTTATTTTTTCTTCTAGTACATGAGAAAAAATTGGAATACAATACTTCACCTGAAATTACTCAACTACGAAAGCCTCCGTCTCCTATTCACTGTTAAAAAACAAATAAAACTTTATGAGTATAAAATTAATACATGTTTGATGGGAGACAATATTCCATGGGTCTCTTGTTTTTCTGTACATTTTGTGAGCAGTGACAGTGAGTGCTTCTGTTCTATATAATCTCTTCAAAAATGTTTCTATAGTGAGTGGCCTTGGAAGATGAAAATGGTGCCTTTCCAGAGCAAATGGAGGGTTTTTCACTGTCCACTCTAATAAATATAATGTTTTCTTCTGGGGAAACATCAGGAAGGCTTTTTGCCAATTACAAAGGTTTGATTTTTTAAGGTTGGGCGTCCTCTCCTCTAAATCGCCCACTATGTACACAGGTGCTGCCTGGCCTTATTCATGTCATTCCGTGGGAACTGGGGCTTAGGGAACTGGTATAAATGCTGATACGCTGGGTCCTATTATTCGTGTGAGTAATAAAGTCCTTTGTCTCGGACCCAAGAGTTTTGTGTCTTCTGCCACTTGCCGTGAAATTTGCAGACTAGCTTGTTAACTTGTAAGCAGGGTAAAGTCTCAGACCCTTTATAGTTCTTGACACTGCTTATTGAAAAAAGTTTTTGGAAAATGCAGAAGATGATCAAGAAGAAAGAAAAAGTATCAGAAAAACCTGAATTCTGAATATTTTTGTTTCCTACTTCTTCATTTATCATTTTAATTATGATGATGCTCTGACAACAATAAGGAGGGCTGAGCCATGTTGGCTGACCAGAGCACATATGCTCAACCACAAGGCTGTATTGCATATTATATACTTTGAAAATGTCACTTAGGGGTGCCTGGGTGGCTCAGTTAGTTAAGCAGCCAAGTCTTGATTTCAGCTCAGGTCATATAGAGTACGAGTTGATTATCCACTCATTCACTGATGGAATCAATATTCTTTTTCTGCTAAAATTAACCACTATTGGTGTTTCTTGTTTGCAAGCAAGAACCCAGAGTGAAACATGCTGGAATGTAACCAATCGTCAGGAAAACACTCGATCCCAGAATTGGAACACCATGAAGATTTTCTCCAATGAATATCTTCTTTCTCTATATTTATTTCTTCAACCCTTCTCTGCCTCTCAGTCCGTCAGATGGCAGTGGGCAGGCAGAAGATGGTTGGATCTATACATTCCAGCCAAGCCACATAATGAGATGGACTGGCTCTCCTTCAATCCTAGTTCCAAATACCCTGGTCCAATCAGCTATGGTGAAGGAAAGGGCATATGGACCAAAAATGGCGTCTGGGGCCCCACAGTTACTACTATTTGGATTAGGAGCTTCTGTCCAGGAAAAAAGGTAAAACAATGTAAGTTGGATTGAAATCCCAAAGGTATCTGCCCCTGAGGCCTGGAGTTTGCAAATGACAGCATGCTGAGTTCTCCTGGAGACAACATCCCTTAGAATCAGGCTATCCTTTATCCATGATGCCATGATGGATTATGCTCAGCTCTGTATTGTGCTCTCAACATTCCCATCTGCAAAATGGAGAAGATCAGGCATCACTCATCTTCTCTGAAGATAAGTAGGCCTAAGAAAACCAGAGTTATATGGAAACGAAAGAATAGCCCAGGGTCTTAAAAGAGGAAGTAAGAAGGACAGGGATTTAATAACTGAATTTTCACACATATATGTGCACAGGCCCAGATCACTCAGGTCCAGGAGAATTTTGTCTGGGACTTGTCTCCATCAAGCTGGCGTCATTTCTAGTATCTTCCATGTTCTGTCTCAAGGGTTACCAATAAAACCTTAGATAGTATTCTTTGTCATTACTGTTTCGTCCAAAGGGCCAAAAGTTGGCAAGACAATCATTCTTTTCTCCTCTCTAATGAGGCTCTCAGGGAATCTGGTCCCAGTGGATGTGAAGCTCCTGTAAATGCTTGCTCTGTGATTGCCCCAAACATCTTTCCCAAACAGAGGACTAAGACCATGAACCCCCTGCTCTTCAGTCACTCAGTACCTACCTCTGTTTGCAAGACATTCCAATCCCTACAATGAAGAGAGGTGTTGACCAGTTATGCAGAGGTGAATAACACATGGTAGCAATAGCCCCAAACTCCCTCAGGTAAGATGACAGCAGTAGAGACATTGGTTTCTATCAAGATATATATATATATATATATTTTTTTTTTTAGAAACTTCCTCTGCTCTATCTTCCAAATAGAGGAAGTTAATGCCAGAGTGGCATCGTATGTTACTTAGGAAGAACCCAGTAATAATCGGTTTTTTCTCTCATCTCTTTATGAACTATATAGGAGTTGAGTGGGTCAGGGGGAGAACTAGGAAATGTAAGCAGAGACACATAGAGTCAGGTGTGTGGATATCTGTCTCTTTTTAAGTGTTAATGTTTCTGTTTCTTTTTATGTTTATTTATTTTTGAGAGAGAGAGAGAGAGAGAGAGAGAGAGAGAGAGCCCAAGACAGGGACAGACAGAGAGGGAGACACAGAATCCACAGCAGGCTCCAGGTTCTGAGCTCTCAGCACAGAGTCTAAGTCAGGACTCAAACTCAGGAGCTGTGAGATCATGACCTGACCCAGAGTAGGACGCTTAACTGACTGAGCCACCCAGGCACCCCTACTGTGTGTTTCTCAATACAAAGTAAGGATTAGTGAATCCAGTAGGAAAAACATCAGAACTCTGTTCGGAAGTTGGGAGTATGGGTTGGACGGGCACATCCTCTTAGCGATTCTATGAACTGATTTGCAAAAGTGATCGTGCCTGGAGTCTGATTTGTTAACGATCCCTCTATAGGTATCTGATTTCACTGCTGTCTATTTATCTGAGTCCAGCCTCATGAGAGGAGCAAACCAGTCGAGTGTCTCCGAGTTCCTCCTCCTCGGGCTTTCCAGGCAGCCCCAGCAGCAGCAGGCCCTCTTTGCGCTCTTCCTGAGCATGTACCTGGCCACGGTCCTGGGAAACCTGCTCATCCTCCTGGCCATCTGCGTGGACCCCCGCCTGCACATCCCCATGTACTTCCTCCTCAGCCACCTGTCCTTTGTGGACATCTGTTTCTCCACCACCACCGTCCCCAAGATGCTGGCCAACCACATCCTTGGGACTCAGGCCATCTCCTTCTCTGGGTGTCTCACACAGATGTTTTTTCTCTTTGAGCTTGCTGACATGGACAATTTCCTCCTGGCTGTGATGGCCTATGACCGCTTTGTTGCCATATGTCACCCCTTACACTACTCGACAAAGATGACCCACCAGCTCTGTGCCCTGCTGGTTGCTGGGTCATGGGTCATTGCCAACCTGGATGTCCTGCTGCATCCCCTGCTGATGGCTCGACTCTCGTTCTGTGCAGACAATGCCATCCCCCACTTCTTCTGTGATGTGACTCCCCTCCTGAAACTGTCCTGCTCTGACACCCACCTCAATGAGGTGATGATTCTGACTGAGGGTTCTCTGATCATGATCTCTCCATTTATTTGCATCCTGGCTTCGTATGTCCATATTACCTGCGCTGTCCTGAGAGTCCCATCCATGAAGGGAAGATGGAAAGCCTTCTCGACCTGTGGCTCGCACCTGGCCGTGGTTTCCCTCTTCTATGGCACCATCATTGCTGTGTATTTCAACCCTCTGTCCTCACACTCTTCTGAGAAGGACACAGCAGCTACTGTGATGTATACCGTGGTGACCCCCATGCTGAACCCCTTCATTTACAGCCTGAGGAACAGGGACTTGAAGGGGGCCCTACGAAAAATGGTGGACAGGAAGATATGCTCTTAGTGATGACAGTAGAATGGACCTATCATTCCCAACATTTTAATCTTTGCCAATTCACTGAATGTAGTAATCAAAGTGTTTGCAAGGAACTTAGAATACTCTCAGTACACAGTTATGAATGAACTCAGACTTAAGTACAACCCTGTTCCTTTAAATAGGTAATTTTATTTGTTTCTAATTATTGTATTTCATATTGCTTTGCCTAAGGACAAGTTTTTCATTTCTGGGTGATCGCGCTAAAAAGTTACATGTAATAATTTTTTCCCCACTTCCTTTTTTGGAAATGCTCTCAGAATAAGGCAGTGTTTTTTCAATCTTGGATACATGATAGTATCACTTGGGGAGCTTTGACAGCGTATATACAGATGTTGGACCCAACTTTGACCAATTAAATCTTATTTTCTGGAGTGGGATCCAGGAATTGGTATTTTTTTCCCCTTTAATGTCTGCAGGAGGTTCTAGTGTAATTTTCTGAGTTGACCATCATGCTGCTTTGGAGTTACTGGATGATTGCTCATTATCAAGAGTGAGCCTTGGCACATCTCAGTCGGTTCAGCATCCGACTTCAGCTGGGGTCATGATCTCCACAGTTCATGGGTTGGAGCCCCATTGTTGGGTTCTCTGCTGATGGCTCAGAACCTGAAGTCTGCTTGGGATTCTGTGTGCCCCTCTCTGTCTGCCCCTCCCCCTGCTTGTGCTTCCTCTCTCTCTCTCTGTGTCTCAAAAATAGAAATAAACATTTAAAAAAAAGAGTGAGCCTAGAACCCCCAAAAGGAAATCTGATGTCTACTGAGGGTAATAACAATAGAGGTGAAAACCACTCACTGAGGTTCTCTCTGGGCTCAAGTGTTCCTGTGCTGAGACAGCCCGTCCTTTGGCTCAAGGTACATTTCTTAGCGTCACATAGAATCCAAAGAACACTTCATAATTTTTAGTGCTCTCACTAGTCCGTTTAGTCTGCTCTAACAAAAATACCATACACTGGGGTAGCTTGAACGACAAACTTTTATTTCTTAAAGATCGAGGTGTCAGCAGATTTCGTGTCTGATGAAAGCCGGCTTCCTGGTTTTTCTTTCTATGTCCTCATGTGGTGGAAGGGGTGAGGGAGCTTTCTGGGGTCTGTTTTATGAAGGCACTCATCCCTTCATGAAGGCTCTGCAGCTCATGACCTAGTCAACTCCCAAAGGTCCCACCTCCAAATACTACACATTGGGGGGTTAGGTTTCAACATATTAATTTGGCGGGGAGGGGGGGCAGAAACAATCTGTGTCAGTGTCTCATCACCCAATTTGATTGCCTTGCCTTATGGGAGTATATTTAGCATAAGATGTTCCTTTGATTTTGGAGAAAGAGATTAACATTTGCTATGTCATCTGTTCAGGGCGCCTAGTCCTTCTATCCGAGGGCCAAACCTTCCCTGAACCTTCAAGATCCAAGTCGCTATCTCCCCTAGGAAGCCTTTGATGATTCCTCTAGGCTCAGATTCTCATTCTCTCTCCTGAGTTCCCACAGGAAACTCCTCTTTGACTTATTATGTACGTGATTCTGTGTCGTCTGTTTATTGCTGCTTCCTCTCCGCTTTTCCTCTTTGCCCTTAGGGCCCTCTAAAAATTGTGGATGTTCAGGGATCACATACAGAAACTATTCACCTTGGGCACCATAAAAATCTTGGCTCCTGACCCATATTACACAAGCAAACCTTTAACATTGAATAGGTCAACAAAAAGCATGTGCTTTCTGAGAACCCAACCTGAGACATCTTTTAATAATTGTAGCAGAATGACAACAAAGGAAAAGAACAGATCTACCCTGTTGTGTAACAAAAGGTTAAGCACTAGGGTCTAGTCCATTTGCCACATTAGTAACCATTTATTGAAACATTCAGTATTTTTTAATTTGAAGATATAATTTTACAAAATACAGTGTTGCTATTGAGTCATTTTGCTTGATTTTTCTGTGCATGTGGCCTTGTTTAGCATTTGTTTCTTTTTAAAACTCACTACCCCATTAGCTCCTTAAAACGCTTGTTTTTGTGTCTTTTTGCCCCCTTTGCTTTGCCACCTCCTCCTTTTCTACCATCTCATAAGCATTTGTTTTCCTCTTGGGTTTTATACTTGGATTTCTTTTCACTCTATACGCTGTCCCTGGGAAATTACATCTACTTTGTGTCTAACCACCTCCTTGTTCTGGTGACTTCCGAAGCCATATCGGTCTGACCTCCCCTTGACCTGTGTATCCAGAGTCCAACCTGGATGTCTTCACATCCCACATTTCCTAAGTGGAACCCGTCAAGTTTCCACTGCCACCATGGGGCACCACATGTGGTTTCCACACCATGATCCATCCCACCAAGCGCAGACACATTTCTCTCCTGCCTGCACTGCCTATCTCACTGAATGGTTCCCAATTAACGTTGCAATCCTCCTATGCTTTCCATAATCCCACAGGTCCAATCAGTCACTAAGTCCTCTGCATTCTACCTCCCTATCATTCCTCGATGTTATTCCCTACCATAGTGTTCCACAGTCGGCAAAAGAGATGTTCAGGCCCTAACTCCCAGTACCTATGAATATGACCTTATTTGGAAGTAGGGTATTGACAGATGTAATCAAGTTAAGATTTGTTCAGACAGAATTGGCGTAGGCCATGCGGCAATAACTTGGTGTCTTCCTAAGAAGAGAGAAATTTGGACATAGCCACCCACAGAGAGAACACATGTGAAGACACTTAGACACAAAGACCCTCGGGGATGGGAAAAGTCTTCACCCTTTGCCATGTGAAGACTGGCAATCATTGGAGTGGTACATCTACAAGCATCACTAAGGATTGTTGACCCCAGGCAATCCTAAGTGATGGGACACTAAGGGTTGATGGCAGCCACTGAAGCTTGAAAAGGTGCATGGAACACATTCTCTCTCAGAGTCTCCAGAACAAACCAGCCTTGCCAACACTTTAATTTTGGACATCTAGCCTCCAGAACTGTGAGAGAATAAATTTCTGTACTAATTAATGGTACTCTGCTATGGCAGGCCTAGAAAACCAATACACCACAATCGAACTGCTTGCCTTATCCTTCCTATAGGACCTGTACAACCTTCTACTGCAGATGTCTGCATTCTTCTGGGGTCTTCCACCATGAATATATATGGTCCTTGAATTAAGAAATGGTTCATTATTCACATTTATACACAGTGTTAGGTCCTGGGTCTGGTACATATAAAGTGCATGTTTCATGAATAATGAGTAGCAAAAGTCAGTACCCTCGGGGAATTACTTTGTGTTTTTCTTCCTATTCTCCCTGCCCTAATTAGGCTGTTGGCTGTGAGTGCAGGGACCAGGTTTTTCAAAGGTATCTGCAATGTGGGAGTTGCTCAGTAATTATTTACCCAAATAAATGATTATATGAATGAATTACTATGGGGAGGTTACTGTAGAGGATGATGAAAAAGTTTTCTAAAGGAGTTGATGGGCTTGGCTCAGCTCTCTGCCACATCACATCAGACCTTAATGAAGCCTGATATGCATGTTTTAATGTATTTCAATGGTTAATGGTTTAAAGGTGTTAATGGTTAATTGTTTACATTTAAAGTGGTTGAAAAAATATTGAAAAAGTTAAAAGTAGGTATATTAATTTTTTTAATATTTGAGAGAGAGAGAGAGAGTGTGTGTGCACACATGCACAAAAGTGGGGAAGGGGCGGGGAGAGAGAGAGGGAGACATAGGATGTGAAGTGGGCTCCATGCTGGGACACCTGGGTGGCTCAGTCAGTTAAGAGTGTGACTTTGGCACAGGTCATGATCTCACAGTTTGTGAGTTCGAGCCCCACTTCAGGCTCTGAGCTGTCAGCACAGCTCAGAGCACAGCTCAGAGCCTGGAGCCTTCTTTGGATTCTGTCTCTCTCTCTCTCTCTCAAAAATAAATAGACATTAAAAAAAATTTTTTTTACTACTAACTGAGCCAGCCAGGTGCCCCTAAACTCACATTATTTTAACCACAATATTTTATTACACCCAAACCAATATCTTTTACAATTTTACTTGTGTAAGGACAGAGTCCTTTCTTGACCAAACTCTAGTCAGACTTCTCCCTCTCCTTGACTGTGCTCAACTTTGACCTAGAAGACTTGAACAAACACTAACACAGCATCTAACATCTCAAGGCCACATTCCTAGTATCACCCTAGGTACCCTTACTGCCTGCCTCAGAAAAACCAAGGCTGCCATAAGAATGAACTAGTTCCAGAAACACCTGAAGATAGCCGCTTGGATTTCACAAGGACCAACCCCGTTACCCAGCTTTTTGTAATTTTTCATTTCCTTGACTGCTCAAGCTCCCTCCATTCCCTCTCCCTACTTCCCCATTCTCCCTTTAAAATGTCCAATCACGGGGCGCCTGGGTGGCGCAGTCGGTTAAGCGTCTGACTTCAGCCAGGTCACGATCTCGCGGTCCGTGAGTTCGAGCCCCGCGTCGGGCTCTGGGCTGATGGCCCGGAGCCTGGAGCCTGTTTCCAATTCTGTGTCTCCCTCTCTCTCTGCCCCTCCCCCGTTCATGCTGTGTCTCTCTCTGTCCCAAAAATAAATAAAAAACGTTGAAAAAAAAAAATTAAAAAAAAAAATAAAATAAAATGTCCAATCACCTCTGCAGAGAATGGAATGGAGCTCAGCTCCTTCTCCTACCGTCAGTATTTACTGGATAAAATCGTTTTTCACAGCTTTAATGCCTGGCTGTGTTAATCTTTGACACTAACTTAGTAGAGGTAAACTCATCAGTAAAGCTTTCAAAACCTTTGCCTATCTCTGTTTCAACTGAGAGAAATGCCCTATTTGATAATTTCTCTTGACTAAGTGAAGGTCTTAGATTAACTGCCAGCTTACTGGCAGATACTGATCATACCTTTAAAATTCTGATACTTTGCTAAATGATTAACTTTGCTTGGAAAAAAAACAACAACACTGCATTGGTGAATTATTTACTTTGATTACTAAATTTTTTGGGTCCCTTTACATTTTGCACTTCCGCCTCCCAATCCTGGGTGTCTGGAGACTCAGGCGCGCCAAAAGCACCTCCCTAGGCCATGCGCAGGCGCAGCGCGGGAGAGGCGGACCAGGCGGTATCACTTCCCGGAAGCGCTGTACACGCCCTCAAACGGATGCGATCAGAGGATGCGTCGCTCCCGCCCCCCGGGCTCTTGCCCAATTAGACAGGAGGGGCGGAGCCTCCGCTCTGCGCAGCCTCCGCTCTGTGCAGTCTCCGAGGGGAGGTGCGGCGTAGCCTTTCTCCGAAGTGCAGCGGGCTGGCAAGTCCAGCGTGGAGTGGGGGCTGTGCGTTGCCGTAAGTGGCTCTGACCCTTTTACCCGGAAATGGCGTGAAGAGGCACTCTGCGGTTGGTGCCTACCAAACCTGGGCAACTGGCGGGTTCCATGAGCCTTCCTCAGCCCACCTGCGCCAGTCCTTTAGGGCTGTGCGGGATCGTCTGCCCTTCCCAGTTGGGATGGGCTACAGGTGTTCACGACTCCTGTCTCCTACTTCCACAGGCTGGGACTGTGGGAGGTCAAGGTCTGACTTCGATTTTGAATATCCTTTCAAAAGGCAAGGTTGGCTGAGGAGCCAGCGGCGCACGAACGGGTGCAGGTGGCTCGGGTCCTTCTCAGAGTAAGGGCACCTCTTTCTTCGAGGACCAGGCAGAGCCTGGGTGATGGCTAGAAATGCATAATCTCAGGCTGCATCCCATACTTCCTGAATCAGAATCTTCACGTTAACGACATGCCTAGGTGGTTTTTGTGCACGTTACTGTTTGAGAATTGCTGCTTTAAGCTTCGCGTGATTTCTGGTGTAGAAGGCAATGTTGATGAATGCGTTTGGTTCTGGAGACGGTGGCCTATACTGCAGACCTAAAGGAGAGGTTAAGGTGTGAGTCTTGTGCGTCAGACTTAGGATCTTTATGCATTCCAGGTCACTTGAGTCACTTTGTCACTTAAGGTGGTATAATGAAAGTGCTATGATACAAGTAGATAAGCTATGTGAGCATAGGTATCAGGGAGTGTACAGAAGCAATCAGGAAAGGGAAACTAATATACGCAATGAGGCATTAGTCAACCTGAGGTTTAAAGACGGATAGGATGTGTATTAGGAATGAATCTATTCCACCTGCTTAGCGTCCCACAAACATAGTTTCTAGGCAAGGAATTCACTTTATAATAAAAGGAATGTGGTCACCAGTTGCCAAGATGGCCCCCAGTGATCCTGGTCTTGTGTAGTCCCTTCCCACATTGACTTAGGATGACTTTGTGTCCTTTTTTTTTTAACGTTTATTTATTTTTTAGTGGGAGCGGGGAAAGGGCAGAGAAGGAGGGAGACCAGAGAATCTGAAGCGGGCGGGTTCCGCGCTGACAGCGGTGAGCCCAAAGTGGGGCTCAAACTCAGGAACCGTGAGATCATGACCTGAGGCCAAGAAGGATGCTCAACCGACTGAGCCGCCCAGGTGACCCTGACTTTGTGTCTTAACCCATTTTGGCTGCTATTACAAAATACCCTAGACTGGGTAGTTTATAAACAACAGAAATGTTTTTTTCACAGTTCTGGAGGCTGGGAAATCCAGGATCCAGGTGATGGTGCATTGGTGTCTGGTGAGAGCCCACTTCCTGTTTATAGATGGCTTTTCTTTTCAGTGTAACCTCACACAGTGAAAGGGACAAGGGAGCTTTCTCAGACCTACTTTTATCTTAGTATCTTAGTGAGGGTTCTGCCCTCATGACTGGATCACCTCCCAAAGGCCCTGCCTCCTAAGGACCCTGCCATCACCTTGGGGCTAGGATTTCAGTCTATGAACTTGCTGGGGACATAACCATTCTCTCCTTAGCACCGTGCAAACAGCAGAATGTTGTGGAAATGATGATGTGTGATGGTAGGAGCTCCATCATAAAAGATACTGTGATTTCCATGTTGCTCTCTCGAATCTCTTGTTCTGTGGGAAGCCGATTAACTCTGTTGCAAGGACATATGAAGTTGTCTCTATGGAGAAGTTCATGTGAGGGACTGAGTTTCCTGCCAAAAGTAGCATGAGGGCACCGCCTTGGAAGACCATCCTGTGGCCACAGTCAAGCATTCAGATGACTGAGTCCCTACGGACAACTTAACTGCAGTCTCATGACAAGTCCTGGTCGAGAACAACCATTCATCTAAACCATTAACAAGTTCCTGACCCATAGGAATTGTGTAAGGTAAATGTTTACTGTTTTAAGTTGCTAAGTTGTTTCTTGACAATAGATAACTAATAGAAAGGATAAGGCTGGGGTCCATGTGATTCACTGGTATTTACTTGTGCACCATCACCAGGAGCAATTGACCTTATGGAATAGAGAAATGGTCTTTTAAAGACTCACTTTGGGCACCAGTTGAGGTTAGGGTGCTGTTTTTCAGTATACAATGTAAGTTTCATACCAGTGGACAATATCTGCTGAACTTTCTACCAACCAGGAATTTATGGGGCAAGGAAACAAGAGGTAGGAGGAGTAGACTCGCACCGCTTGTCGTAATACCTGATGATCTCCTTGCACAATTTTGCTTCTTATCCCAGCAACACTGGGCTCTGAAGAGACTTCTTGCCGGCCAATTTGGACTCATTTTGCTGCTGGATAAACTGACCAAAAAAGAGATTCTAATATTGTTATGCATTTGACGATGACTAGAAAATAGTTTTGCTGCTACACGATGGTAGCAGAGAGGAATATGGATGGAAAGATCTCCTGGAGAGGATTCTGGAATTGCCATGACCTGTGATGGCAGCTAATGAAAGACTAAGATAATCTTATATGGGCAAGGTCATAAAGAGGTCAACTCTCTCTGACATGAAAGTTTGGGTGACTATATCAGATTTTATTTTATATTTATTTATTTTTATTTTTTAATATTATTTATTATTATAATTTTTTTTACTATATCAGATTTTCGAAACTTGAACAGCCAAGATGCTGGCTAAAGACAAAGGGAACGTGAACTAAATTGTGGATAAGGAAAATTACTAATATCAACTA
The DNA here is from genome assembly GCF_046562875.1 of Panthera onca. Lineage (NCBI taxonomy): Eukaryota > Metazoa > Chordata > Mammalia > Carnivora > Felidae > Panthera > Panthera onca. The sequence goes on along the minus strand of NC_138354.1, from coordinate 39,234,562 downwards.
AGGATTCATGGCTACCTGTGGAAATGAACACTACAACTTCCAGTCATATTTTCTTCCTTCCCGTGTTGTGTTTTCGTCTATGTATTTTTGCCAGCTAGCTTTCTTCTTCTTTTCTCTGCCTTCGTTCCTCTCTTTTACGTACACGTAGCATATGTAGTTACTGGTTGGCTTTCAAGTTTGATTCAGAAGTAATAGAATGTCACGCGGGGAACATGATTGGAGTAGCAGAGATCCCGTTATGGGCCTGGATACAGTAACTGATGGGCTTGAGTTGTTTCCACACTGTGAGCAGTATAGTTGCATTATGTTTAGGCCAGATAGTTTCTCTTCTACTGAAGCATGAATTGGTAAGAGGGGTATGTGTTAATGTTGTGTGCAACTGGAGGGGTGAATTCTAGAGGGCATTTATCCTGCTTTTTGGCTTCCCAACTTCTGTGACATTTCTCAAGCTTAGGTAATTTCTCACTTCATAATTCTGGTTGAGAAAAAGCCAGCTTCTTCCTACGTAACAGGACACCCTGAATAACTCATTTCCCAGCTGCTCTTGCAGCTAAGATGTGGGCATATGACTGCCCATCAGGTATCCTGACCCTGCCTCTGACAGGAAGAAGGGGAGACCAGGAGGACCTCTTCCAGCAGTGGCAGTCGTTGCCGGAAGTGAATTCCCAAGTGCTGCTGGTGGCATCCCATGTCCAGTGATAGCGGTGTCAGAGCCGTGAACTGTAACATTCCGGCTTGGCGTCAGCAGAAACACCTGTGCTAATCAAACCAGTTCTGTGGTGTGATTTGGGCCATTATGGTGTGTGACCTTCTGGGCCTCGTTCCCCACCTGCTCAGTGTTTTTGAAGGATATCCATTCAAGAAATCCTTTTCTGATTACCTCAGTGAGACTTGATTTTTGTCATTCGCAACTAAGAACTGTGAGTGAGGCTACGATGTAGCCAATCATCAGAAAAGGTCTTGAACTCTGAGCTGGATAGCCATGTCTCCAGCTCATCTCTACTTTTCTCTGTGTTTGCATTCTTTGCCCTTCTCTATAGACTTTGCTTCTGCATCTGTGAGGCAGCCAGGAAAGAGTTGCAAGCTTCTAGATTTACATATTTAGGCCAAGTCCTCCCTCCCCTAGCTACTTCTGGAAGAAAGAAAGAGAGAGGGTGGGGGGGGGGGAGGAAAGAAGAAGGAAAGGGGGCAGAGAGAAAAAGAAAGTAAAGGAAGGGAAGAAAGGAGGAAGGGATGGAGGGAGGGACAGAGGGAAGGAAGGAGAGAAAAGAGAAAAGGAAAAAGAAGGAAACACTGAGAATTACCCACAGGTCCTCGGCCTCAGTTCCAGGTTCCCTAAGCCAGTCACGAATCATCACTGGACAGGACGTGTTGGAGTGTAAACCGGGCTGCTAGATTCCACACCCCTGTGATGCTCGGATTAGGGGACCGTTTTCAGAAAAGGGAGATCCGTTGTGAGCTGGGAAGACACTGTGAAAACATCTACTCCAGGAGCCTGGGATTTCTCAGTCATGGTGTGCTCTGCCATCTCTGATTGATCTGTTACCCACCCCCCCCCCCCCCCCCCCCGTTACAAACAGGTTATCCTTTACACCAAATGCTTTAAAGGACTTAGTACAACTCCGTAATGCCACCCTGAACCCCTTCCCAGCATCCCCATCTGTAAGTGACGAGACATGAAAGAAAAAAAGGGGTTCACTCAGGTAACACTGCAATAACCCTAGTTTCTGACCTAAGAAAATAAGAAAAATCTTTTAACCAATAAGATTTTCACATCCACAGGCATAAGCCCAGATCAGCAAGGTGATGCAATTTGAGGTCTCAGGGAATTTTCTCTGAGACTTATCTCTGCCCAGATTGTTTTGTCTCCCAAGTTCTGACCCAGGGGTTAAATCCTTATACTTTGTCATCACTGTTGGGTCCACAGGGACCAGGAAATAGGTGGGACAATTAATTTCTGCTTGTCTCTAACGAGGCTCTCAGGGAATCTGGTCCCAATGGCCATGGAAGGCACTGTAAATACCTGTTTCTAGATCCTCCCCAACATCCTTCTCTACACAGAGGGCTCAGACCGTGAACCTCCGCTTCTCACTTGCTCGGGATCTACCAATATTTCCACTACTTTCCAATCCTTATATTAAAGAGGAGCATTGGTTGGTTCCTCAAAGGTAAAGAACCCTTGATAACAACAGTACAAACTTCTTCCAGGTAGGATTATAACAGATTATATATACATATACATATATACATATATACGTGTGTATGTGTGTGTGTATTTTTTCCACTAATGCGAAGAGCTTTCTTTATCAAACCTTCCAGATCCAATGGGGTGCCTGGGTGACTTAGTAGGTTAAGCATCTGATTCTTGGTTTCGGCTCAGGTCATGATCTCATGTTTTGTGAGTTCTAGCCCTGCATCGGGCCCTGCACTGACAATGCAGAGCCTACTTGTGATTCTCTCACTCCCTCTCTCTCTCTCTGCTCCTCTCCCACTTGCTCTCTCTGTCTCTCTTGAAATAAATAAACTTAAAAAAAAAAAAAACACAAACCCCAGATCCAAGGAGTAATAGAAAGAGTCCTGAATCCATCAGCTGGAGCTTGAGATAAACCCAGTAATGATCAACTGTTTCACTTATCTTTGTGAGCTGCTAAGAAGTGGGAGAAAGCCTGGCAATGTTAGAAGAAACATTACATAATGGCAGAGAAGGGCTCTGTTTGTGCCTGTTTGTTGTTTTTATATTTGATACAATTTTAAAGATTAGTGCAATGGGACCAGCATCATCTAGTACTGGGAGTTGGAAGCTCAGGGTGTAGAGACCAGGGGTGGATCCCGACTGAGCAATTCTAATGCAGGTTTCATTAACGTGACCATGTGGCTGGATGGAGCTTAGATTGATGTGTCCAAACCCAGAACTTCTAGGTTTCTGCGCTCTGCCTCTCTTCTCTGCATCTGAGTCCAGCCCCATGAGAGGAGCAAACCAGTCGAGTGTCTCCGAGTTCCTCCTCCTCGGGCTTTCCAGGCAGCCCCAGCAGCAGCAGGCCCTCTTTGCGCTCTTCCTGAGCATGTACCTGGCCACGGTCCTGGGAAACCTGCTCATCCTCCTGGCCATCTGCGTGGACCCCCGCCTGCACATCCCCATGTACTTCCTCCTCAGCCACCTGTCCTTTGTGGACATCTGCTTCTCCACGACCACCGTCCCCAAGATGCTGGCCAACCACATCCTTGGGACTCAGACCATCTCTTTCTCTGGGTGTCTCACACAGATGTATTTTGTGTTCATGTTCGTGGACATGGACAATTTCCTCCTGGCTGTGATGGCCTATGACCGCTTTGTTGCCATATGTCACCCCTTACACTACTCGACAAAGATGACCCAGCAGCTCTGTGCCCTGCTGGTTGCTGGGTCATGGGTCATTGCCAACCTGGATGTCCTGCTGCATACCCTGCTGATGGCTCGACTCTCGTTCTGTGCAGACAATGCCATCCCCCACTTCTTCTGTGATGTGACTCCCCTCCTGAAACTGTCCTGCTCTGACACCCATCTCAATGAGATGATGGTTCTTATCGAAGCAGGGTTGATCATGATCTCTCCATTTATTTGCATCCTGGCTTCGTATGTGCATATTACCTGCGCTGTCCTGAGAGTCCCGTCCACGAAGGGAAGATGGAAAGCCTTCTCGACCTGTGGCTCGCACCTGGCCGTGGTTTCCCTCTTCTATGGCACCATCATTGCTGTGTATTTCAACCCTTTAGCCTCACACTCAGCTGAGGCAGATATAGCATCTGCTGTGATGTTCACGGTGGTGACTCCCATGCTGAACCCCTTCATCTACAGCCTGAGGAACAAGGACATAAAAGGGGCTCTTGGAAAAGTGGTTGCTCTGAATATTTTTCTACCTGGTAATCAAATGGGCTAAGAAAATCAGGCAGGGAACTAGTTTCTAAGAAGACCACATTTGCTTTTTCTATTGTGCAAAGCTCAGCATTTGTCATGTGTGAGAGAATCATCTAGTGTCTGTCTTGGGAGACCAGATTTGATACAGCCTCTTCAGCTAAGGATGGAAAGCAAGATCCTTTTACCAAATAACTTACTGCACCTGTTAGTGCCCTGCAGCCCAAACCCACTAGCAACACATGTCTTGTTGAATGAGTGTGGTTTATTAGGCTCAGAGGGGAGAATGCATACCATCGGGAGTTGTGAGGCATCTTAGCAGGAAGGTGTTAGACAGGATTTACAAAAGGCTTGTTGTCTGAGGTGAATTTAGTGAGGATTTAAGGAAATGGGTCTGTGCTCTGGATTTCACACTGTCACATAGTAGGGATGATTCTGATGGAGTATCTTAAAATATTTTATCCAGGAGGGAAGACTAGACTAAGGCAAGACTGTGATTGGCAGAGAAGTAGCATTAATTCGTATCAGCCAACATAGGGGGAGTTTGGTCATTTTTGTGGCTTGGACAGTGTTCGGACATGATTACAGAGTGGTCTCTCTTTGTCTTGCTCCATGATGGTCAGTCACAGAGCGGCCCTGTGTGGTACTGTGGTTGTGTTCATCCTGAGAACATGGCATCGATCTGTGAGTGCCAGGCCATCTCCTGGGTGTCGGGACTGGTTTGTCTTTCTCACAACAGAGACGCAGAGATAAGAGTACATCTTACGGGAAGCTCAGACCGGTGGGGGTAGGAAAGGGAAGGGTTCATTTAGGGCTCCAAGAAGCCCTAATTCTGCCACGAATTCGAGCTAATTATTTGTTATTTTCTTATCTGAGCTTTCTGGGTCACACAGCATTACAGCAGGAATAAGTGTGAGATACACAAGAATATCTTCGAAAATCTCCACTGTGTCAATGAACTCCATCTTTTTTCCACACTGCCTTCAGTTTATGTCAATGCGCTGAGATATTTTACATAGTTACTAATTTGTATCCTGATTTCCCACTATAATTTTATAATAAAGCTTTTCAAAATTGCTGTATAGTCTCCACAATTGTATTTTGCTATACTGATATATTTCCATCAAGTTGTTCTAGCAAAATATGCTGACTAGTAATTCTGTTTCTAAAATAAAACGTAAGGGAAGTTTACTATAAAATTATAACTCAATTTATTTTGAAAGTGATTGCAGAACATAACCTGACCAATATTGAAACTGGTCAAAACATCACTGAAAAGGATGCTCTGGATTTGGAGGAACGAAGAGGAAAATAGGGTGTAGTTTCCTTTAATTTCAGAGAGAGAGGCAAAATGACATCTTGCATAAACACTGACAGAACTCAGAATCAGGGGGTATTTCTGAGTTTATCATGTAATTTTTATATTTACGTATTTGCGTCTCCATATGTTTGCCAAATGGAATATATGGTAACATTTTCAATTTTTAGTCTACATATCCAGGAATTCTTCATAATAAGATGGAAAGTACCTGTTCCTCGAAATTTTGAAGGAATCCCCCAGCTTTTGTTTCATGTATTTTGGTGGCCTGTAGTTAGATGCATATATGTTTATAATTTTTATTTATTCCTGTTTCATCCTTTTATCCTTTTTGTCCTTGCCTAGAAATAAAATTTATGGGCATAGAGTTGTTCATATGGTTGACTTTAAACATAAAACTGTCAGTTATCTTACCAGCAAAAATGGGTTTATCTGGAACTAGGAGAGAATTGCAATTAGTGACGAGCATGCAATGACGAAACCACAGGCATTCCCAGAAGACAAAGAGGACTGCTCTTGTATAGAGAAAGATGGGGAGTTGGGAGGGGCCGTCATAAGCAAAAAGTCCATTGGAGTAAATGGCGTTCTGAAGTGTCGTGCTTCCTTATTGGCTGAGTTGTGATTGTCACTGGCTTGGTTCTTTCTAGGCAAGGACAAAACCTTTCTTTCTCCTGCCGCGGTAGGCGGTAGTATCTACTCATGAGGCCTGTCTTCCTGTTGGGTCTACGGTTGATGGCCAACGGCAGCTTGTGAGAGCTTGTCATTCTCACACAGTGGGGAGGTTAAGCCTCCCTACTCCGTTCAGAGTGAAGTTTCCTTTTATCAATTTTCACAATGATATTCCTTTAGGGCCCTTTTCATGTCCAAAGGATCCACAGCGATGACCTCTTTCTCATTTCTCACAGTAGTATTTGTGCCTTCTCTCTTCTTTTGCTGGTTAGCTTGGCTAAGGGTTTATCAAATGCATGGATCTTTTCAAAGAACCAGCTTTTGATTTCGTTTGTTAGTTTTCTCTATTAGCTTCCTGTTTTTAATTTCGTTGATTTCTGTTCTGATTTTTATTTGGGTTTTCTTCTGTTCACTTTGGATTTAATTTTCTGTTGTTTTGTAGATGTCAGGGTAGAAACTTAGATGATTGATTTTAGGTCTTTCTTTCCTAATATATGCATCCAGGGCTATAAATCTTCCTCTAAGCATTGCTTTCACTGCATCCCACAAGTTTTGGTAAGTTGTATGTCCGTTTTCATTTAGTTCAAAAATATTTTTACATTTCTTGAGATTTAAATAACCATTTGTTATTTACAAGGGTGTTGTTAAATTTCCACATATATTTTGGTATTTTCCAGTTATCTTTTCTGTTATTAATTTCTAGTTTAGTTTCACTGTGATCGGAGAGCATACTCTGTATGATTTCTATTTTTTAAAATTTGCTAAGGTGTGTTTCATGGCCCATATGCAGTCCGTCTTGGTGATGTTTCTCGTGCACTTGAGAAGAATGTGTGTTCTGCTGCTCTTGGATGAAATATTCTATAAATGTTCAGGGAAGTGTTGGAATTGAAGGTGAAACCGGTGTGGGCTTGAGAGAATGGAAAGAGAGGACGAGACCCACCCTACCAACAAAAATAAATGAAAAGCACTGGGGGCAGGGCACCTGGGTGGCTCAGTCGGTTAAGCGTCCAACTTCGGTTCAGGTCATGAGCTCACGGTTCTGGAGTTTGAGCCCTGCGTCAGGCTCTGTGCTGACAGCTTAGACCCTGGAGCCTGCTCCAAGTTCTGTGTCTCCCTTTCTGCCACTCTCCCATTCAGGGTCTGTCTCTCTCAAAAATAAATAAACATTAATTTTTTTTTTTTTTTTGATGAAAAGCATTCGTTTATTAGCTATCTAATATTCTACATATTTATTCATTTGGGCTGTTTTTAATTTTCAGTATTACAGTGTTGTATTTTTGCTTGTATTGAGAATGTAATTGATGGGACTAATAGTAATATATTTTTTTAAGATTGTCCCAGTAGATGGATACCATTATTCCTCTTTTGCCAAGCCAAACATTTACGTACTCACATACACACAGCCTGCTCATTTAATACACCTGACACCTTGTTCTTTCAATTTACCATTCTTAGATTACTAGTAAGCCTGAACATTCTTTCAGACTTCTTGTAGCCATTCAAGTTTACCTAACAGTTATCTGTTCATGTTTTACTGGAATGTTCCCTTGCTGCCCACTTCTTCCCCTTATCTCATCCTTCTGGTCTCGGTTTAAAGGCCACTTCCCCAGGGTCCTCCCTGGAAAATCCACTTATAACACCCTTCTAGAATTCTTCCCTTCCTAGCACTTGTCATTCTGGAGCTGTATATGTTTTTTTAGTTTTATTGAGTTTCTGACCCCCTCTCCCCATCCTCCATCCCAAGAAACTCCATGGGTGCGTTGCTTCCCTTTACAACCCCTGGTCCTTGTGTTGTGTCTTTAGGGGATGCATGCCTTCAATTTGAAGTTGCTATTCTAACTGGATATCTGGGCCTTCAGATTTTTTAAGTTTATTTATTTATTTAGAGAGAACGTGTGCACGTGAGGCAGCAAGGGGAGAGAGAGGGAGAGGGAGGGAGGGAGGGAATAAGAATATCCCAGGCAGGCTCTACACTGTCACTTCGAGGAGCCCGATTTCACAAACCCACTGAGCTGATACTGAGTCAGACACCCAACTGACTGAGCCACCCGGGTACCTTAGGCCTTCAGATGTGCTAACTGGCCCTTGCTGCTCTATTGGAAAACCATTCGTTGTTGAGTGTTTACTGATTTTCATGAACTAATTGTCAGCTCCTTATCGAGCACTTAGTCGTCCAACGGCTTCCTAGTGCTCTCCTGTTCGGGGGTGTGGACCCTGGGCATCCTGCCTCTGAACTCCAGAGCAGGGGTGAGGAGCATTCTGCTCCAGACCCTCCAGGATCCAGGGAGTAGGTGTAGGGAAGTCAGGCGGCCCAGGCCCCATCCTCTGGGGACAGGTGACAAGGACTTTGACTGCTGGGCCCTCGCCTACACCACAGCCCACGGCAGAGAGCAGCTCCCGGGGGGAGGGGTTTGCGTCGTGGGAGTATCACATACCCACCGGCCTTGAGTACTGTGTGGTCCGACCCTTGCATCCTTGTGTCCCTGTGGGGACAGTCTCGCCCCATAGACCCCACCCTCTCCAGTTACTGCCCAGCAGCCACTTAGGCTTTGTTTTCTAGGTGTGATAACCAGGAAGACCCCAGCCAGTCTTCCTGAGGAATAAGAGAAGAACGTTGCTGGCATCCAGTTTTGTCCCTGGTTTTTAAAGGGTACTGTAGGCTTGAAATACGAAATCAATAAAGGACAGTTTTTTTGTGTGTGTGGCCTTTAAGTGTCTGAATTAGGACTCAGGACTGAATTGTATCATCAGATGTCTTTCATTTTTAGTATGCTTTGAACCAAAACAAAACTTAGAACTACAGGTTTAAAAAATAATTGGAAAAGGGGCGCCTGGGCGGCTCAGCCAATTAAGTGTCCAACTTTGGCTCAGGTCATGATCTTGGGATTTGTGGGTTCAGGCCCTGCATCAGGCTCTGTGCTGACACCTGAGAGCCTGGAGCCTGCTTTGGATTCTGTGTCTCCCTCTCTCTCTGCCCCTCCCCTGCTTGGCTCACGCTGTCTCTCTCAGAAATAAACAAACATTAAAAAAAAAAGCAAAAAATAACAAACAAAAAAAGAGCAATAGGCAGAAAGAAACAAAACTATTATTTGAAGATGGTATAATTTTGAACCACAGATTGTAACAGAACTGAGAAATTACTGAAAATTAACATTCGATGAAGTGGCTAGTTTCACAAATATACAATTAAAAATAACTTTCCTATGTAAAAGCAAGAGCCAACTAGAAAAATACAATGGAAAAAAAAACTATTTGCAATAACAAAGTCGTATACAACTTACGTTAAGAAAATTAGAAACATTTACTCAGGAATACAATACTTTAATAAAGGCATGGGAAACAAAATTTGTAAAGCTAACAAGTTTTCCCAAATAGTTTATAGGATTAACCTATTTCAATCAAAATACCAATGTAAACTTCCAGGAAACCTAAAATAAAGCAAAACTGATCGAGAATCTTTAAAATAACACACCACAGGATCGGTCCCGTGAAGGCACCGCTGGCCTGGCCTCTGGGTGGACACGTCAGGAAAGTCTGGGTATCAGGAGGCCAAAGAGAACAAACATCCACTACAATGAAGACTCTGGAATCCTGCCTCTCGAGGGGCAATGTGAACTAGCCACTGGAGACAACTGTTAAAAATAAAACACTTTGCTTGTGAGGTAGTGACCACCCATTGCCAAGGGTCTGAAGACAGCTTGGAGGCGAAGTGAGCACATGGTAAGGTTACTGGCCAGTCATGTGTCCAAGCCGACGTCTTCCTCTTCCAGCACCTGGATTTCCTTCCTAGCAGGCCTTCTTCTTGGCTCAGCAGAGGGACAAGATCCTGAAGAGCTTTACCAGTAGTAGGGCTGGGTGGCTGGGCCTGAGTGATCCAAACTTCTTTTGGCAATGGAAAGGCATGAGTGCTATCTGAGCGGCGAAGAGCTGGACAAAAAATGCAGTAAGAACAACAGACACTTTAAAAGTATGTTGTGAAAAGTATTCCTGTAAAAGTCACTTGTCACTGCAAAATGCAAACGTTACTGACATCGATGGTTAGTTTAGATCACATACAAATGACAGAGTAAGTCTTTGACATTCACTTGCTGTTATTTTCCTATATTCCAAAGTAAACAATCCCTTTCAACACTCAAGCTTCAACAGGGTATTCTTAGAAGGTTATGTGAACTGCTAATAGAAGCTCTTGGCTTAATAAATCAGTAGTTTGGTTCTCGCAGGGGAACACAGTTCCAGGTAAGGACTTTTGCATTATTATATTATTTTTTTTTTTCACAAGTGTGAGTTCCTATGTGGGGGGAAAATGGATACACTTTCCGTACACATGAGCCACTCTGTTCACCTTGCAGGTAAGTGGCCTCCAGACTCCTATTCAAAGCCTTTTTGGGAAAAGGGATCTGTGGCCTGTACATTGTTGTAGAAGTTCACAAAAGAGAGCTCCTTAATCCAGAAAATGTGGATGCTGACTGAGGTATAGCCCTTGAGAATGTCTTCTTCCCTGTGAAATTTTCTAAAACTTTGAGGTTTCAGCCAAGATGGGTATTTTCCCAATTTTGACTATAATGAGGTTTGCACATATCTGCGTCTTTTCAGAAGCCTGGGAATTTAGAATTCCCTATTAAAGATTTCAGGTCAAGGCAGGACCATCAGACCTTTCCTGATCCCATTTCTGCTTTCGTGTCTTACATGCTGAGTGGGTTTTTTCATGCCGGGTACAGTTGGAAAGCCGACCAAATCTTCTCCCACATTTTTTGCAACTATACGGCCTCTCAGCCTCATGGCTCTGCAGATGAAGCACAAAGTCTTTATTCTCTGGGAAGGTTTTCCCACATTCTGGACACTTAAATATTTTCTCCCTTATATGGATTCCTTCATGGCGACTCCGATGAGAGTTCTGACGAAAGTTTTTCCCACACTGAGAACATGAATAAGGTTTCTCTCCTGTATGGATTCGCTCATGTTTATTAAGGTTTGTTTTATGATTGAAGCTTTTCCCACAGTGACTACAGTCATAGGGCTTTTCACCAGTGTGAGTCCTCTGGTGGGATATAAGGTAAGAACTTTCATTAAACTGTTTCCCACACAATGGACAAGTGTACCATCTTCTCGTTCTCCGATTTCGGGTAAGTGCAATCACGTTGATATCCACATACTTTGAGAGTTCCTCTAGTGGAGTATCATTTTCAATAGTAACTAGAAGATTTCTCACTTTCCTTTGTTTTGGAGCGGATGTGCTTAGTCTGTCTTTATGGCAATATGGAGATTGCTCAGAGACCATAGAACAGTCCACTTCATCACAATCTGAAGTCTTTTCTCTATGATCTTCACTCTCTCCGGGTTCCTTCTGAAGATCGTCACTCTCAGGATTAATGTCATTGTCTGTGGAAACAAAGAGAATTGAATAACTTTTGCGGGATATGATACCGCAGGAAAAAAACAAATTGGATTTCTCATCAAACAATAATCTTGAGTATCAGAAGTCTGAGGACTAGCAGATAATTGTTACCAACACTCGTTTTCCACTCTGTGGATGGAATATATGACTGATAAATCTTTCTATGCAATGCATTGCAAGCACACAGTCCTTTTTCTTTTTTTTTTTGAGAGAGAGAGAGAGCACTCAAGTGGGGAAGGACAAGGGGGGGGTAGAGAGAGAATCCCAAGTAGGCTCCATGCTCAGTGCGCAGCTTGATATAGGGCTCGATTCCATGACCCTGGGATCATGACTTGAGCAGAAATCAAGAGTCGGACGCTCAACTGACTGAGCCACCCAGTTACCCTCTTCCTTTTTTTTTTTTTAATGAAATGAGGGGGACTACACTGAAAGATTTTATAGGTTTGCTTTCTGAGTAAGCACTAATTCCTCAAGAAGTTCATATTGATCTTATATTCTGTGTAGAACAGTGAGCTAAGGGCCAGGGGATGAAAGACATCAATACTCAAGGGTACACCATCCCAATTCTTTAGGAGGCTAGTAAGTGAAAGGTACAATGAGTTACTTCTAGGTTTTCACTACGTTAAGTATTACAATAGTATGGAATTAGATAATACTGTAATATATATATTACAGTATTTCCCTATATAATAGGGAAAAAGTGGGAATAATTCAAATGACCAAAAATAATGAAGGCCTATCATGTTCACTCCTTAGATGATTATTTGGGCATTAGGGTGATTAAAAATGATTAAACTATGGTAGAAACCCATAGTGGTCTATTTGGGGGAGAAAGGGGAGTAGTAACTGGGCAGTGGGCACAAAAGGGACTTCTTGGATGCCAGGAATGGTCTGAGTGATGGTCAGACAGACGTGTACATTTTGTGAAAACGTGAGGCGTACACTTTTGATCTGTAGGGTTTTCTGTATTTATTACCTCCGAAAGAAGTCTGTAAAATAACATACAAAGATTAAGTAACAAATTAAAAAAAGAAAAGTATGCTGTGAAAAGGTAGAGCAACAAGGGACCCCCTAAACTCTGGGCAACTTATGGATATTAAAGGGCTAAGTCAACCTCTTAGATAGACAGCTAACCACAGATCTGGGATATGAATCTTTGCTGGATTAGTAGTTTTACACTAACAGGCATTTTCTTTTTCATTTATTCCCTTAGGTAATGAAAATGCTGAGTCAAAGCATATGGCAATTTTTATCACAGTCCTTGACACTGACTGCCATATTTCTTTCAAAAGAGGCTGTACCAATTTCAGCACAAGCATCAAGATACGGGTATCAATTTTACCTAATCTTGTCAGCATTTAATAGGTATAAAATGGTTTCTCGTTGTAGCTTTATTTTGTACTTTGTTACTACAAACCACTAATTTATTGGGCTGAGAGACTCATAAATTTAAATAAATTTTACATTTTGCAAATCTTAATCCCTGTGTAGGCAGTCACTACTAATGTAAATATTTAACTGAAGCCTACCTCTGTCACTCCACAACTTAAAACCATCAAAAAGTATCAGTCTTTCAAAATCAGATAAATGTCCTATTCTCTAGCCATTCCTTTATGACTTACTTTTACAGTTAACTCTTTTTTTTAAGTTTATTTATTAATTTTGAGAGAGGGCATGAGCAGGGGAGGGGCAGAGAGAGAGGGAGGGAGAAAGAATTCCAAGCAATGACAGTGTGGAGCCATATGCGGGGCTTGAAGTCACAAACTGTGAGATCATGACCTGAGTCAAAACCAAGAGCTGGACACTTACTCGACTGAGCCACCCAGGCGTCCCTACAGTTAATTTTTAATACATTTGGAGTTTAGTATCACACTGTATGTTATTGTTTGTAACATGTCTAATATTGGTAAAACCAGCCACAGTATCCTTTTGAAAATTTTGACTCTGTTACCTACAGTGTAAATAAATTTGGAGGGCACCAATATCTTTACACGATTTGTTTTCCCATTTACATCCGTGTCTCTCCGATATTTAAGAATCTTTTATAGGGGCACCTGGGTAGCTCAGTCGGTTAAGCATCCGACTTCGGCCCAGGTCATGATCTTGCACTCTGTCTCTGTCAAAAATAAAGAAACTTAAAAAAAAAAAAAAAATCTTTTATATTTACCAATGAAACATCTGTGGTTCACTCCTATTTTATAGCCATTCTGAATGACAGCTTCCATCATTTTGTTAATTTTTTAATAAAAATTTTTTTAATGTTTATTTTTGAGAGAGACAGAACATGAGTGGGGAGGGGCAGAGTGGGGGAGGATACAGAATACGAAGCAGGCTCCAGGCTTTGAGCCCGATGAGAGGCTCGAACCCACGAACTGTGAGATCATGACCTGAGATGAAGTTGGATGCTTAACTGACTGAGACACCCAGGTGCCCGTGTTAATTTTTTAAAAAATTTATTTATTTTGACAGAGCGAAAAAGCATGAGGGGCAGAGAGAATCCCAAGCAGGCTCTGCACTAATAGTGCAAGCCTGATGAGGGGCTCGAACCCATGAACCATGAGATCATGACCTAAGCTGAAGTTGGACGCTTAACCGACTGAGTCACCCAGGCGCCCCCATTTTGTTAATTTAAGAATGCTATTGTTGGGGCGCCTGGGTGGCTCAGTCGGTTAAGCAGCCGACTTCAGCTCAGGCCATGATCTCGCGGTCCGTGAGTTCGAGCCCTGCGTCGGGCTCTGTGCTGACAGCTCAGAGCCTGGAGCCTGTTTCAGATTCTGTGTCTCCCTCTCTCTGACCCTCCCCTGTTCATGCTCTGTCTCTAAAATAAATAAACATTAAAAAAAAAATTTTTTTTTAAAAAGAATGCTATTGTTATACATTCCCTATTTACCTACTTTAAAACTATTAAATACAGTGTTTTTGTTGGTCCTTTTAGATTTTCTAAATACAAACCATATTTTGGTTCCAATATTTATTCTTCTTAACCCCTTATCTTTTTGCCTTATCTAGTTAATAATAGTGATGGCAGGTTTCCTTATTTCATTTTCATAATTTTTAATGTTTGTTTATTTTTGAGAGAGCGAGCTGGGAAGGGACAAAGAGAGAGAGAGAGAGAGGATTTGAAGTGGGCTCTGGGCTGAGGGCAGAGAGCCTGATGTGGGGTTTGAACTCAGGACCGTGAGATTGTGACCTGAGCTGAAGTCGGACTTGTAACTGACTAAGCCACGCAGGCACCTGTTATTCTCATTTTTAAAGAATTACCATCAGGGGCGCCTGGGTGGCTCAGTCGGTTAAGCGTCGGACTTCGGCTCAGGTCACGATCTCATGGTCTGTGAGTTCAAGCCCCGCGTCGGGCTCTGTGCTGATGGCTCAGAGCCTGGAGCCTGTTTCAGATTCTGTGTCTCCCTCTCTCTCTGACCCTCCCCCATTCATGCTCTGTCTCTCTCTGTCTCAAAAATAAATAAACATTAAAAAAAAAATTTTTTTTTTTAAAAAGAATTACCATCAGTGTTTGATGAATGACCATAAATGTCATGTTATAGTAAAGGGCTATCTGTTTTGAAGACAATTCATCAAAACTCATAGGAATTTTTCTGATTTTCCTGAGAGTGTCAATGAATATATCTTATATTCCTTTAGTGTACTCTTTCTTATGATAAAAAAATTTAGTAGCTAATATAGTTACATGGTACAAAACTCAATGTGAAAAGGTGTACGCCAAGGAGCCTTCCTCCAGTCTCTATCCCCATCCATTCTACTTGCCCCCCAGACAGATACCAGTTTTATTAGTTTCTTTTTATTTTTTCATTGTTTATCTAGGTGACATATTTTCCTTTCTCCTCTTTTCTTATATAAAAGGTAGTACACTGTGTATATGTCTGGAACTTGCTTTATTTTGATCGTTATATTCCAGTGCATAGACATTACCTTGGTATGCTGTGTGGACACATCACATTCAACCAGAGACACCTGGATTGTTTTCAAAGGTGAATGCATCTGGTTTTGTTTTGTTTTTGAGACAGAGAGAAACAGAGCATGAGCAGGGGAGGGGCAGAGAGAGAGACACAGAATCCGAAGCAGGCTCCAGGCTCCGAGCCGTCAGCACAGAGCCCGCAAGGGGCTCGAACTCACAAACCGCGAGATCATCACCTGAGCCGAAGTCCGACACTTAGCCAACTGAGCCATCCGGGCGCCCCAGTGAATGCATCTTTAATACTGGTAATTAGACTGTATAGGCCTAATTAGGCCGTATATCGGGAGTCATTCTGCATGTCCGCCAGTATTATACTTATTTCTTAACACACTCACCACCAGTGTGTTGTTATTGGATTTCTAGAAATCTGATGGATGAAAAAAGATGGTAATTTGGCAAAGGTTTAATCTGCATTTCTAATTATGAGTTGGGCTGGACAGCTTTTCATGTGTTCATGGGTCATTTGTATTCCTAAGCGAATCTGTTGGTCTTTCTCTTGGGGTACAAAGTATGATGCACCAAATGGCTGGGTTGTCCCAACACCTTTTATGAGCTCCTCTGCTTCGCTGCTCTTTTCAATTTTCCTGGTCATTGTATTTATTTATTTCCATTTGAATTAGAGATCAGATTGTGTGGTACCAGGGGGAAAAATCCTACTGGCATTATTAAAGGGATTACCTTCACTTCATGAATGAACTTGGGGAGAACTGACCTTTTAATGTTAAATCTTCCTGGCCAACATGGTATTTCTTCCCATTCATTCAGATCTACTTCTTTGTCCTTTAGAAATGTTTTGAAGTTTTCCTCATAATTTCTGCATGTTTCTTCAGTTTATTTCTAGGTGTTTAATCTTGTTTGTTCCTATTTTTATAATTTCTAAATGACTGCATATATGAAAGTTAATGATTTCCATATAATAATTTTTCATCCCACTGCCTTACTGAATGCTTTTATTATTTATAATTTTCAGACACTTCCTGGGGTTTTCTAGTTACACAATTATATCATATGTAATAGATTCTTAAGTTCTTAAACATTTAATTTCTTTGTCATTTAACTGCTCTGGCCAATACCTAAAACACAGTATTAGACAGTAGTAGTGATAATGGGCTTTGTTGTTGTCCTGATTTTAGTGGGAATGCCTTCCAGTGTTTCCAGTGTTTCGGTCCTTCCGGACCGAAAGGATGCATATCCCCTAAGGGAGGTATCCATTAGTTACTGTTTTGTTCAGTGTTTTTGTGAAGAAGGCACAAGGCATTGGTATTTTGTCAAATATCTTTTCAGTAACTATGAAATTGATCATAGGATTTTTCTCCTTTACTATAAAATATAATAGGCTTTCTATTATTAAATCGCTTTTGCATTCCTGGAATAAATCTTCCTTGGTCAGGACGGTTTTTTTTTATCAGATTGTAGTATCTTTGTCACACTAGTTTCATAAGAAGAATATGGAAGTTTTCCTTTTTTTTCACTCTGAAAATTTTCGTAGCATTTAAATTGTGCAATTGTTAAAGCTTTGTAAGAATTTCCTATGAAACTGAGGGTCCTTTCCCTGGGTTGGGGGCTAGTTTTTTTTGACAATTCCAACTTCCTCTCTGGAAACTGTTTTATCTACTTCTGTTTAAATCTTTCTACGTATTAGTGCCTCTATTTCTTTTTTTTTTTTTTTATTTTTTTTTCAACGTTTTTTTATTTATTTTTGGGACAGAGAGAGACAGAGCATGAACGGGGGAGGGGCAGAGAGAGAGGGAGACACAGAATCGGAAACAGGCTCCAGGCTCCGAGCCATCAGCCCAGAGCCTGACGCGGGGCTCGAACTCACGGACCGTGAGATCGTGACCTGGCTGAAGTCGGACGCTTAACCGACTGCGCCACCCAGGCGCCCTAGTGCCTCTATTTCTAACTTACTGATTTCCAATTTTGTATTTACTAATACTTTCTTTCTGTTTTCCTTCATTGTACTGTTTTCCTAACTTTGAACCAGAGGCTTAATTTTCCTTTCTTTCTTTTTAATTTTTTTTTACATTTATTTATTTTTTTGAGAGAGTGAGACAGAGCATGAGTGGGGGAGGGGCAGAGAGAGAAGGATACACAGAATCTGAAGCAGGCTCCAGGCTCTGAGCAAGCGTTCAGCACAGAGCCCAATGCGGGGCTCGAACCCATGAACCATGAGATCATGACCTGAGCCGAAGTCGGATGCTCAACCCACTGATCTACCCAGGTGCCCCTACTTTCATTTTTCTAACTTAATGTGTGTGTTTATACAGGCATAAATTTTCTTCTGAGTACCACTTGAGGTTATACTGTAGATGCTGACACAGAGTATAGTCTCCAAACGTTATGTAACTTTAATTTGTACTTCCCCTCTGATCCAAGGTTACTTAATAGTTTTAAAATTTCTAGGTGAAGGGGACTTTTTCCCCCCAAGTTTCATTTTTACCTTCTAGTTGTATCATTGTGATAGATCCTACTGTGTTATTTCTACTTTTTGGAATCTACTGAATCTTTCTTTCTTCCATAGTAAGTAGATAATCTTGAAAAGGTTTATATTCTTTTGCCACAGGAGATGTCAGATACAAACATAAGAACTGTCTCACTGAGAATGTGTTTAAGAATTTTTTTCTACATTTTTAGTTGTTTTATGTGGCTCACTTGAGTTGAGACACACATTCTGTCCTCCTCGGTCAAGGACACTCCTGTGATTCCTTTCCCCACAAGGTTCATTCCATTACACTTTTCCCTTTCCAAACTGACCAAATGTTACTGACTCCCAGATCTCTACATGTGACCTCCAATTTCTAATGTTCAAGTACCCAGAAAATAATCTCATTTTATTTCCTATCATGGATTCAATCTCATCTAAAATCAAATCCATCTTCTTCTAAACTCTATTCCTACTTCCAAATCTGGCCTTGACCTTCTCATAGCTCTTTATAGTTAAAATGGTTTCACACTGCCTATCTTTTTTTATTAAAAAAATTTTTTTAGGGGCACCTGGGTGGCTCAGTTGGTTAAGTGTTTGACTTTGGCTCAGGTCATGATCTCATGGTTTCTAAGTTCAAGCCCCATGTTGGGCTCTGTGCTGACAGCTCAGAGCCTGGAGCCTGCTTCAGATTCTATGTCTCCCTCTCTCTCTGCCCCTTTCCTGCTCGCACTCTATGTCTCTCTCAAAAAATAAACATTAAAAAATTTTTTTTTAATTTTTCAGAAACTTTAGAGAGAGACAGAGACAGCATGAGGTGGGGAGGCGCAGAGAGAGAAGGAGAGAGAATCCCAAGCAGGCTCTGTGCTGCCAGTGCAGACAGAGCGCAACGCAAGGCTCAAACCCATGAAACTGAGATCATGTCTTGAGTCAAAACCAAGAATCAGACGCTTAACTGACTGAGACACTCAGGCGCCCCCATACTGCTTATCTTTTTACGTGAATGACTTATCTTTTAAGATAAGTTTATTCTTTAACCGGAAGCTTTGGAGGGCAGGAATGTAGCATTATGTATCATTTTAACTCACTGATAACTCCAGAATTCAACCCTGCCTAAGGAAAAAGCAAGTAGCATTTATTAAATGTTAGTGAATGATTCTAAGTTTAAATCTTCAGCTTTGTGGTATAGGCAAGGGAGGGGAATGGAAAGAGTGAGAATTGGGCCTCAGGGCCTCAAGGTCTATGGCCAAAGTGTTCCTGGAATTGACAACCTACCCACCAACCAGTCACCTAAAATAAATGCTAGTTTTACCCAAGACTGAAGAAAAAGTCAGTGTAATAAATCCAATCTCTTTATGTTCTTCCCTACAATAAGAAAACATTAGCCTAATATCCTCAATGGGAAAAAACTGATAGCTTTTCCCTTAAGGTCAGGAACATGACGGCTATGTACAATCTCACCACTGCTGTTCAACATAGTACTGGAAATCCCAGCCTCAGCAATCAGACGATGACGACGACAACAACAAAAATAAAAGGCATACAAATTGGCAAGGAAGAAGTCAAATGTTCACTCTTCATAGACAACAAGATACTCTATGTGGAAACCCAAAAGATGCCAGCGAAAAAATTGTTAGAACAGACACACAAATTCAGCAAAGCTGCAGGATATAAATTCAATGTAGAGAAATCTATTGCACTTCTTTACACCAATAATGAAGCATCAGGAAGAGCAATCAAGAGTCGATCGCATTTACAATTGCACCAAAAACCTTAAGATACCTAGGAGTAAACCTAACCAAAGAGGTAATAGATCTCTACACTAAAAACTATAGAAAGCTTATGAAAGAAATTGAAGACGACACAAAAAAATGGAAAAGCATTCCATGCTCATGGATTGGAAGGACAAATATTGTTAAACTGTCGCTACTACCCAAAGCAGTCTACACATTCAATGCAATCCCTATCAAAATAACACCAGCATTCATCACAGAGCTAGAACAATCCTAAAATTTGTATGGAACCAGAAAATCCCCCGAATAGCCAAAGTAATGTTGAAAAAGAAAACCAAAGCTGGAGGCAACACAATTCCAGACTTCAAGTTGTATGACAAAGCTATAATCATCAAGACAGTATGGTACTGGCACAAAAACAGACACATATATCAATTGAACAGAATGGAGAACCCTGAAATAGACCCACAAACATAAAGCCAACTAATCTTTGACAAAATAGAAAAAAGTCTCTTTAGCAAATGGTGTTGGGAAAACTCGACCACTTTCTTACACCAAACACAAAAATAAATTCAAAATGGATGAAAGACCTAAAGGTAAGACAGGAAACCATCAAAATCCTACAGGAGAAAACAGGCAGCAACCTCTCTGACCTTGGCTGCATCAACTTTTTACTAGACATGTGTCCAGAGCCAAGGGAAACAAAAGCAAAAATGAACTTACTGGGACCTCATCAAGATAAAAACCTTCTGTACAGTGAAGGAAACAATCAATAAAACTAAAAGGCAACCGACAGAATGGGAGAAGATATTTGCAAATGACATATCCGATTAAGGGTTAGTAACCAAACTCTATAAAGAACTCATCAAACTCAAAACCCAAAAAACAAATAATCCAGTGAAGAAATGGGCAAAAGACTTGAATAGGCACTTTTCCAGAGACATCCAGATGGCTAACAGATACCTGAAAAAATGCTCAACATCACTCATCATCAGGGAAATACAAATCAAAACCACAATGAGATACCACCTCACACCTGTTAGAATGGCTAAAATGAACAACTCGGGCAACGACAGATGTTGGCAAGGATGTGGAGAAAGAGGGACCCTTTTACACTGCTGGTGGGAATGCAAACTGGGGCAGCCACTCTGGAAAACAGTATGGAGGGTCCTCAAAAAGTTAAAAATAGGGATGTGTGGGTTAAGCATCCGTCTCTTGATTATGGCTCAGGTCATGATCTTGCAGTGTGTGAGTTCAAGCCCTGCGTTGGGCTCTGCATTAACAGTGCGGGGCCTGCTTTGGATTCTCTCTCTGCCCCTCCTGTGTGTTCTTGCTCTCTCAAGATAGATAAGTAAACTTAGGAAAAAAAAAAAAGTTAAAAAATAGAATTATCCTACAACCCAGCAGTGCACTACTAGGTATTTATCCAAAGGATACAAAAATGCTGATTTGGAGGGGCACATGCACCCCAATGTTTATAGCAGCGTTATCAACAATAGCCAAATTATTGAAACAGCCTAAATGTCCATCTATTGATGAATGGATAAAGAAGATGTAGTATAATACATATATATTGGAATATTAAATATATATATAATGGAATATTACTCAGCAATCAAAAAGAATGAAATCTTGCCATTTGCAATAACGTGGATGAAACTAGAGTGTATTATGCTAAGCAACATAAGTCAGAGAGAGATCATATGATTTCACTCGTGTGGAATTTAAGAAACAGATGAATACAGGAGAAGGAAAGGAAAAATAAGATAAAAACAGAGAGGGAGACAAATCCTAGGAGGCTCTTAAATACAGAGGACAAACAGGGCTGGTCAAGGGGAGGTGGGCTAAATGGGTGATGGGCATTTAAGCAGGGCTCTTGCTGGGATGAGCTCTGGTATTATGTCTAAGTGATGAATAACTAAATTCTACTTGTGAAACCAATACTACACTATATGTTAACTTGAATTAAAAAAAACAAGCAAAGAAAAACAGGGGCGCCTGGCTGGCTCAGTCTGTAGAGCATGCAATGTTTGATCTCAGGGTCGTAAGTTCAAGCCCCATTCTGGGCACAGAATTTACTTTAAAAAAACGTGTGTGTGTCTGTGTCTGGGTGGCTCAGTTAGTTAAGTGTCTGACTCTTGATCTCAGCTCAGGTCATGATCCCAGTGTAATGGGATTGAACACCATGTCGGGCTCTGCCCTGAGCACGGAGACTGCTTAAGATTCTCTCTCCCCCTCTGAGCCTCTCCCCAACTCGTGAGCTTTCTTTTCTCTCTAAATAATAATAATAATAATAATAATTATTATTATTATTATAAATATATATATATGCTTAACAAAAAAATACTACATAGAATAAATAACTTGTGGAAAATGAAGCAGGCTCACTATGTACTACTACCCTGACCATACAGCATAAGACAACTAGAGTTCAACAGCCATGGATTTTTGTCACCCCAGGCAACTCACAAAATCCACTTTCTGCTCTGCTTCAGCCTCAGAAGCAAACAGCCCTGAAGGCAAAGTAAGAAGTATTAGGCGCTCAGCAAAGCGATTTTTGAAGGCTGGTCACTCTTGGGTAGCAGTGTATTTGTAGAGAAAGGTGAATCATCTCTCAACAGCTTCAGAGAACTGCTGCCACATGAGTGCGTGTGCGGTATTCTCATTTGCGAATGCTGCTTAACCATTACTGGGAAATAAGCAGAAGTGAAGAAGGATCCATTCACCAACCATACAGGAAACTCACTGAAACAATTGTGAGAAATGCATCAAGAAGGTGGTACAACTCTGGGCTAAGGCTGCAGGCTCTGGTGTTAGAATCGCTGAGTCCAGATCCCTGCTCTGCCAACTACTGCTGTGTGACCTTTAGCAATTGACATTTTTCTGCTTTAGTTTCACCATCTTAAAATAGTAATAATTCCTACGTCCTACAGTATTGTGAGAAATACATGAGGTAATAAATGCACGCAAAGCACTCAGACTAGTGCCTAGTACATAATAACACACAAGTACTAAGTGCTAGATATCATTTCTACCAATAGTGTGATATATTTTCATTCACACTAGTAGACTTCTTAGCCTTTGGACATCAAGGAAAAAAAGACTCATGCGCCCAATGAAAACACAATTTAAAATACACATGTTGGGAGATTAGCACTAGATCCAGAAAATGGATTGAGAAACAACCTGGCTGCATTTTTTATCTGTTTGAATATTTGATGTCAGTACATTAGCTCTAGGTCTTGCTTCCCAAGAGAAGTCCCCTCCACCATTGCTGCCCTAAAGATACACAAAAAATGGCCACCCACAGCTGGTGCAAGCTCTGCCACATGGAATAAAAATTAAACGAGTGTGAACATGTACGTTAGCTAGTGTGTTAATCAGGTCTTTAAAAAGTCTGATGAAGGGTGCCTAGGTGGCTCAGTCGGTTAAGCGTCCAATTTTTTTTTTATGTTTATTTTTCATAGACAGAGAGACAGACTGCAAAGCAGGCTCCAGGCTCTGAGCTGTCAGCACAGAGCCCAACGTGGGGCTCAAACCCACAAACTGCGAGATCATAACCTGAGCCGAAGTCAGACGCTTAACTGACTGAGCCACCCAGGCACCCCAAGCATGTAATTCTTGATTTCCGCTCAGATCATGGTCTCACAGTTCGTGAGTTTGAGCTCCACATCGGGCTCTGTGCTGGCAGCACGGAGCCTGCTTGGGATTCTTTCTCCCTCGCTCTCTGCCCTTCCCCTGCTCACTCACTCTCTCTCTCAAAATTAAAATAAACATTTAAAAAATAAATAAGTAAAAAGTCTGATGCAATAGAAGAACATGCTTTTTCCATAGCATTCAATATGAACACACAAGATTTCTTACCCAGTAACATCATCTCCCCAACACTGTCTTCCTTCTCTGAGGTGGGTTGTTGAGTAGCATCTAGGCTCACACATTCTTCTTGGGAGTGAAATACATTCAAATCCTCAAAGACCACCAGTTCCTGAAAGAGCAATAGACCCCATTCCTCTTAATAACAGAGGTTGTTTGACATCCTTGCTGGTAAAATAGGCTGGAACCCGAGGATCAGGGAAGGGAAGGTGAAAGGGACCTATAAATCCTACGCAGATGCAGCAGACAGGAAACCCAGGCTCAGACAGGAGCCAAAGGATAAGCAGAAGAGAAACATCGAAAGAGGCAATGAAAACAAGCCCACTCTCCTTCCAAGGGTATGTCTTTTTTTTTTTTTTTTAAATATATGTATATGGGTTGACTGAGTGGGGAGGTCTGTAAGAGCAGAGAACGTGATGTACTCAAAACAGTGAACGGGAAAACCGAACCCACCTCAGGCTCAGTTTTCAGATACAGAGACAATGTGTCCTGTTTCTGCTGGATTCCTTCTCTGGGTAGAAGCTTCACTATGGGATGAGGTTGCACTGGGGAAAGAGGAAGCTGTAGTTAATGGAAATGTCAGTGACACTAATATGGAAACCCTAACCACACCTTCAGGCCACACTGTCCTCACTCCCTCAGAAGGCAAGTCATGGTTTTTTTCAGCTTCTCTGAACCCAGGGAAGAGCTCAAGTCATAAATCACAGGGTCTTGAACCTGTATTTAGGGTCTCCTCATTATGAAAAGAATGATTCCCTTAAGGGTTTTTTAAATTCTCTTCGCCAGTAAAGGGGAGGGTAAAGTCTGGAGATGCTCATAACAAGCACAAAATTTCCAAAATTCCACATAAATGGCAGTCAATTAAACAATTCATCCAAATTTCTTTATGGTAAAAAGATATACACTCCCCCTCCACTATGGAAAGTTACACACAGTTTATTCCATGGCTTTACACACACCCAGCAATCCACTCAAGCTCCAGCTTGAGAAAAACAATACTCCCTCTCCCCAGTATGTTGACTTATTAAAATCCACTCCTTTTTTTCAATACCCACTATCCTAACCTGAATTCATTACTAACATGAACACCTATTTCGGACCCCAATACCATTCTCTTCTCTTCTAGTGAAACAGCATATGCTTCTTACATCTGTTCTGAAAGTTTGAGCTCACATCCTTCATAATAACCAAAGTCTCCTTGACTTTCTGATTGGGCTGCACCACGCTTGGCTTGGGCAAGAAGGTGAGGAAGTGCTCCAGAACTAGCTGGTGGATGGTCTTGGGCCCACTAGTAGCATCTCGAAGTAGGTCTTGGCCCAGCTTGGAGTCCGGAGGAACTCTCAGTATAAAGGACCGCTTTGGCTTTAGGGGCATTGGAACCACTTTTGCAGCCATCGCGCCTTGAAATCACACACCACACTCGTTTTGCAGAGCTTCAGGAGTCCCCTCTTACTGAAGGAAATCTGTCAGATAGCCAAGCTGCAGACAAGAGAAACCACGGGTTACCCACAAAACCAGGTAGGCATGCCTGCACCCCAGTACATGGCCTGGAGAGTGAGGCCACACGAAATGTAAAGCAGAAGGAAAGGTAAGCTGGGGTGGGGGGAACTCCTAACTGAAACGGAAGGTCCCTGAACTAGACACTCGTAACAAGCTTGGCCTGAAAGGAAGATCTGAGAATGAAAGCCGGACGATGTCCAAACCTCAAGGGTCATCCTCCCGAGAAATAGGAGATGCAAACTCCACTGGGAAGAGCGGGTGAACTCAAGCAGGTAGGAAGAGCGATGGGCTGGAAGACAGGACACCTGGGGTCCGACACCAAGGGCATCTGCTTATAAGTTGGCCTGGCCACTGAATCCAGCCGTACCGCACACCTAGGACCCTGGGTCCCTCAGATGCCCCTGGGGGGGGGGGGGGCGGGGGGGGGGCAGTTGATGGCTCAAGGAGCAATCGCAAGGCCGCAAGAGCTGTCCATACATGGCCTGCTGACTTTTCCGCCGTGAGAGCCCCGTGGAGAGCGGCAAGGGACATCCCAGTAGGGGCCAGCAGGCCAGGCCCACTCTGGAGCCTCTCCCACCGGCCAAGGGGCACCTTTACCACAACGACCAGCCAGCGGCATTGCCCGGGGTACGTTCCCGGCTCCCCAGGCGGTCAGGCACCCCCAGCAACGGACCAAGCTCTGCTCCCTAGAGGCCGCGTCAGCCTGGTTCCCGCCCTCGCGGAGCCCCTCACCTCTCGGGGGCTGTGCCGCCTCTGGGAGCTTGCAGGGGACGGTCCAGAGACCCAGGCGCAGAGACACGGGGAAACTGGGCGCGAGAGGCCAAGCCCTCCCCTCGCCCTTCGGAGTGCCCTCACGGGCCGCCGGCGACTATTGGCGAGCGCCGCCGTCAGTTCAGGAGCACGGCCGGGCGCGGTGCCTTCTGGGAGACCGGGTGCCCCCGCAGCTGCTACGTCACGACCGGTACTTCGTTTCCGGTGCGGAAGCCTGGTCTCCCCGCTCGGAGCGAGCAGTCTGCGCTTGTGAAGGCGAGGCTCGAGGCCGGCGACAGACCTCTCAGCGACAGAGGGAGGTTAGGCTGGCGGCAGCCGCTGTGTCTGGGGCTCTGTTTGGGAGACGAAAGGCAGAAAGCTGGCCCCAGTCCTCCATGACGGACTGGCACCTCTCCAGGCACCAGCGGCGTAGCTCCATGGCCTGCTGGGAAATGTAGTTCGGCCCCAAATAGCCAACCGGAGACCGCCAGGCGCGGCGGTGGCGACGGGGCAGTCCCACTCCCATCCCACCCACACCCCACCCCTGCGGCTCGGCCGGATGTGGGCTGCCTCTCGGACCGGAAGATCTGCGCGAGGCGGCGGCTGTTTCCGCCAGAGCGTCCGGTGTGGGTCAAAGGACTGCGGAGGCGGTGAGTGGGTGGAGGGTCGAGGTCTTTGCCGGGTTCTGGGTCCTGTCCCAGCTGTCCCTCCTGACGGGGGCGGCCCGTAGGTCAGAGCCGGGCGACCCTCCCTTTCCCTGCTTGCCAGCTTCTACCGTGCGTTCTGAACGGGTCATCTTGTTTTCAGAGAAATCCTAGTGGTCCTTCTCCAGTCGCCTTCGTTTCCGTCCTCAGCCTCTCACGGAGGCCTAAGCATCCTTTCTCCTTGCGTTGTTCCTGTACTCGGTTTATTCCCCAGTGAGGCACTGCTCAGGGTTGTGACAGCCTCGGGGCAGGGATTGCCTTATTCCTCTAAGCAACACCAGCCTCCGGCTGGATGACAAAAGTAAAAATACAATTTTTTTTTTTTTCTTAACCTTGACTGTAGGTGACTCACTTAGCCATGGTTTAAAATATGTTACAGAAGGGGCGCCTGGGTAGCTCAGTCGATTAAAGTCGCGATCTCGCCGTTTGGGAGTTCAAGCCCCACATCAGGCTCACTGCTGTCAGCCTGTCAGTGCGGAGCCGGGAGCCTGCTTCAGATTCTCTGTCTCTTTCTCTGCTCCTCTACTACTCGTGCTCTGTCTCTCAAAAATAAATAAACGTTAAAAAAATTTTTTTTAATATGTTACAGAGTAGTGTCAAAACTGTGTTCTACCACAAGTGTTTGTAAAAATAAAGAATACTTGCCTTTCCAGGCATCAGAAACAAAACAAAGCAAACAGCAACAAAAATTCCTTCAAGCAAAGCAGTATGGTTTGGGGGCACCTGAGTGGCTTAGTCGGTTAATTCTTTATTTGGGCTCAGGTCATAATTTCACAGTTGGTGAGGCAGAGCTCTGTGTTGAACTATGTGCTGACATTATGGAGCCTGCTTGGGATTCTCTCTCCCTCTCTCTCTGCCCCTCCCTTGCTCAGGCGTGTGCTTTCTAATAAATAAACTAAAAAAAAAGGGTGCTGGTGGGGCCTGAGTGGCTCAGTGAGTTAAGTGGGGCTCTTGATTTCAGCTCAGGTCATGATCTTATGGTTCGTGGGTTCCATCCCTGCATCTAGCTCCTTGCTGACAGCTCGGAGCCTGCTTGGGATTCCCTCTCTGCCCCTCCTTTGTGCTTGCACTCTCTGTCACCTGCCCGCTCAAAAAAAAAAAAAAAAAAAAAAAAAAAAGTATGCAGGTCATGATCCCATGGTTAGTGAGTTTGAGTCCCACATCAGATTCCATGCTGACAGTGTGGAGCTTGCTTGGGATTCTCTCTTTACCTGCCTCTCTGCCCCTCCTTCACGTTCCTCCTCTCTCTCTCTCTCTCTCTCTCTCTCTCTCTCTCTCTCAAAATAAATAAGATCAGTATGATTTGAACTAGGAGTAAATAAATAGAACAGTAGAAAAGAATAGTAAATGCCAAAATTGACCTGAATGTATGTGAACCTGTATGAAGGGTAGCATTTCAGCTTAGTGTAAAATAGATGATGCTGAGCAAAGATTGTCTCTTCTTCTGGAAAAAAAGTAAGGCTCGTTTCCTTATACTGTACACAAAAAAATGGAATTTAATAACCAGTAAAAGAACACAAAAGAACGTTAATGTAGACGCAAAACAAGAAACTGAAATGCCTTAAAGTAAAATATAATCCTGTGTAACTGTATTTTACAAAAACTTTTGGGGCGCCTGGGTGGCTCAGTCGGTTGGGCATCTGACTTCGGCTCAGGTCAGGATCTCGCACTTTGTGACTTCTAGCCCCTCATCAGGCTCTGTGCTGACAGCTCAGAGCCTGGATCCTGTTTCAGACTCTATGTCTCCTTCTCTCTGCCCCTTCCCTGCTCATGCTCTGTCTCTGTCAGTCTCTCAAAAATGAATAAACATTAAAAAAAACCCTAAAAAACAGTATTAATAAAGTCAGATAATGAATAGACTGGAAAGCAATTGTAAAAGAAAGACCAGATAAAGAATTAGACATTGCCAACATACAAAGAACTCCTGCCAACTGATAAAAGACAAAAGGCAAAGGCTATGAAGTCACGAAAACTAAATGGCCATTAATATTTGAAAAGAAGCTTAGGCACTTTGGAAATAGTTTGTCAGTCTCTCAGAATGATGTCACAGAATTACCGTGGCCCAGCAATTCCATTCTTAGGTATAAGCTCAAGAGAAATGAAAACATATTTCCATACAAAAACTTGTATGGGAATAGCAGCATTATTCATAATGGCTGAAAAGAAACAATCCAGATGTCTATTAACTGATGAGTGGCTAAACAAGATGGAGTATGTCCCTACAATGGATTATTTTTCAGCAATAAAAAGAGGAATGAAGTACTAACACATCATTTAACATGGATGGACCTAGAAAACATGCCAAGCGAAAGAACCCAGTCATAGAAGCCCGCATATTGTACGATTCTACTGGCATGAAGTGTCCAGAATGGGCAAATCCACAGAGACAAAAAGTGGGTAGTGGTTGCCAGGGGTTGGGGATAGGACAGAATGGCAAGTGACTGCCAGTGGATGTAGGGCTTGTTTTGGGGGCGATGAAAATATCCTGGATTTAGTGCTGATGTTTGTACATATTGTGAATATGCTAAAACCCGCTTGATACATACTTTGATGCTTATTTTTAAGAGGGGGAGACAGAGCGCAAGCAGGGGAGGGGCAGAGAGGGAGACACAGAATCCGAAGCAGGCTCCAGGCTCCGAGCTGTCAGCACAGTCACAAGCCGTGAGATCTTGACCTGAGCCGAAGTTGCATGCCTAGGTGCCCCTTAATATACACTTTGAAAGGGTGGATTTTATGGTATGTGAATTCTATCTCAATGAAAAAAAAAAAAACCAGAAATTTTCATCTTACAAATACAAATGTTTAGTATCTAAAATATTTATGTAGTTCCATAAAAATATTTATGGAACTACATACAGCTGAGTTCCATATCTAGATTCTACATAGCAAGTAGTTAAAGGAACTGTGCTGTTCCTGTAGAATGAAGTGAAAAGTAGGAGTTCATATGGAAAATTCACAGCCTCACTAACAGGTGATGAAATAAATGAAATAAATAAATTAAAACATAGGTAAAACCCCATGACATCTCTACTGAGTCCGCAAAAAAAAAATGTTTAAATGACAAACATTACTTTGGGCATGAAACATTATTTAATCTTTCTGAAGGGTCGTATGGCCAGCTGTAACAAGTGTCATCAAATAGTTCACATTCTGAAGCCATTTTATGAATAACAGGAGAAAATACATATGTACGGGGAGGTGGTGGAGAAAATACAGGAAGATGTTCATGGAAAGGTTTCATCGAGGGGAAATTGGGAACAGCTAAGCAAATAGAACACACGAACTGTGTTGGAGTATCAATTGTGTGCATAGAACCAAACTCCAGGAAGGAACCAAGGCCTTGTTTCACGTTCTGGCCACAACTGTGGAGAACTTGAGTCCAGTCTAGGTTCTAGCATGAAAGTGGAAAGATGAGTTGGAGTAGGAGAGGTTTAGAGTCTAATATTCTTTTGATTCTTTTCTCCCTCCCTCTTACATCCTTTCTCTTTGCATCTCTTTAAATGGGGGATGACAGAGGGCGTACCTGAACCAGAACACCCAATATTCCACAGGTTCTCCATGGATCAGGACAGATTTTTTTAAAAAGCTGACACTTGAAATGTGTGTCTCTTTTCCCACTCGAGCAGCTCCATCTTTCTCATGGTGTTCAGTAGGGAAGTGGGATCTCACAGTGACCGACTAAGTGACAACAAATTGAGTGCAAACCGAGTGCGATGACGACCAAATTTTCAAATCGGTTTATTTATGAGGCCCAGTCTGCTTGATTGATTTTTCAGCTTTCCAAGTCCTCAAGGAAAGAGGGGGATGGAATGAAGGGACACATCTTTGCCATAGAGTTCTGAGGGAACCTGAGGGTGAGGTCTCTGTCTCGGGGGCATCTTAGGGTGCTAATTCATACAAGGATTTATTAAGCAACAGCCATGTACTTCCTCCCTTGAGGTATCATCAGTACATGTGCTCTCTTCACTCTTGTTTTACCAATATTCGTGTACCTAGCTTATTTCTGCTACCATCCCATAGGCATTTTGGACACAGACGCTGTTCTCTTACTCAATATATTACCCACAGCAGCTGAAACCCAGTAAGTGTTCAATAATGACAGTCGAGTATACGGATTCAAGATACAAGGCTGGGAGCCAGAAGAGAGATGCAAAGTGTTGGGCATTCAGGGAGGCCCCTGGCCACCCACTGGACAGATGATCAGAGGATCCGTGTTCTTCCCTCCATCATGTGTTCCAGGGCTGAAGATAGGCTGAAGGGGCCCAGAGCAAGAGAAGCCGGTGAATGTGTAGATAACGGACTTGTTTGTTACATTGTAAAAGGAAATGTCTCCGGTGGTGTAATCAAGGAAGATGCCGACACGCCTGGGGGGTTCCGTCATCTGCAGGCGCGTTGGGGGAATGGTGGACACCTGGAATTCGCTTCGCTTTGTCATCATCACCACCCAATAGCCATTGTCAGGTGACAGAGTCATGTTCCCCTTCCTGCTCATGGATGCCTTGCAGATACCCAGGATCCACCCTGTCTTGTTTCCTACCTCCACTTCCCAATAATGGCGGCCAGAGAGGAAGCTTGGAAGGCCTAGGGCAATGATGCAACTATCGAATCTTTCTGGACTGTCAGGCAGACGATCCCACTTGTTTCCAAGTCTCACGCTTTTCAGGTCATTAGAGAAGATGAGATTGGGGTGGGCAGTTTCTGTGTCCAGAATCACATTAACTGCAGAGAGAATTAGAATACCTAGCTGGGGGTCCATGGGCAACATCCCCACAGGGTCCTCCCCACCTCCAGGAAACATGCAAAGGGACATTCTTCTAGAATTCAGTGGAGGTCAGCACGGGGACCCAGCAGGTGAAGGCCACTTGCCTTGGTCTGGGCACTTACCGGCATGTGTCTGAGCGCAAATCAGTTCTGGAACTATAGAGAAAAACAAGATGGGAGAGGGGGGAACCCTGAGCATCCCAATTCAGAGAGGCTAAGTCTACTCTGGTCACTGCAACCAGGACAGACAAGGACCCCCATCCCAGCTCAGGACCTTGCTTCCTCTGCTTGGATTAACCCCATTCCTCCCAGACCCCAGGGTCTGCCTTGGAGACTGTGTGGTCTGATGAGACGACCCAACCAACAAGTCCAGTACGGAGCCTATGAGGGCTTTCTTCTGCCTTTGATACGCGTGTTTCTCTCTCTTCTAAATAATGCCCAGAAGTCCAGCACAGGGAATATCACAGTAACCCCTGGCAAGCACATTATACCACCACTATACTCACCGTTGATGGTGTCCATTTCTGAATGCAGAATTTCTAAAAGAAGAAAGGGAGGCTGAGTTAGGTTCCGTGGCTAGGGACAGATCAGGAAGAGGCTGAAGGTGGCGTCAGAATGGCCATGGGAGATGGGGAAGAGATGCCAGGGGGTTCTGG
This sequence comes from Panthera onca, assembly GCF_046562875.1. NCBI lineage: Eukaryota > Metazoa > Chordata > Mammalia > Carnivora > Felidae > Panthera > Panthera onca. The sequence continues at coordinate 39,202,916 of NC_138354.1, read as the reverse complement.
GCTATGTGGATCTCAGGGAGGAAGTCAGCAGGTACCTCCCATTTTCTTCCTAGCCCACCTACCCGAGAAGTACTTCATGCTCTTCTCCACAAACTCCGATTTCTGGTAGAACAAGTGCATCTTTTTTTCCACCTCTGGAGGAGTGGCCCATGGCTTAGGGACAGTCACCATCTTGGCCCTAGAGACAAAAGATTGTTGGGGCGCCTGGGTGGCTCAGTCGGTTGAGCGTCTAGCTCTTGATTTTGACTCAGGTCATGATCTTGGGATCATGGTCCCAGGGTCATGGGATTGAGCCCCGAGTCAGGCTCTACAATGAGCTTGGAATTTGCTTAAGATTTCTCTCTCTCTCTCTCTCTCTCTCTCTCTCTCTCTGCCCCTCCCCCACGAGCACTCTCTCTTTCTCTGAAATTAAAAAAAGACTGTTGGCCAGAGAAGGCGGGAGCCTAGGGGTAGTTCCCATGAGCTGGAAGTAAGGTGCAACCTCCACAGGGCACACCCAGTCTGCCTGGGTTTTGCAAAGAAAGTCTTCTCTGGACTTTTGAGTTTTAAACACTGGTCCTCAACTTTGGCCCCAGATTGGCATGACCTAGGGGTTTTTAAAAAACACTGATATCAAAACCACAATCAGTTTTAATAGTGGCCTGAAAATGGTGCTGCTATTGAAATGTTCAGCCCAGAATTAGCTAGGTCAAATTAATTACACTTCTTCGGTCTTTTGCTGTTGAAATAGAAATGACAATAAGAACAAAGAGCCACAATGAGATATGACTCATTAGAATGGCTATGATTATTTTGAAAAAAATCAAAATGACAGGTATTAGCAAGGACCTGGGAAAATTGGGACCCTTGTGCATTGGTGGTAGGAACGTAAAATGGTGCAGACACGGTGGGAAATAGTATAATGGTTCCTCAAAAAACCAAGCATAGAATTACTATATGACACATCAATTCTACTTTTGGGTATATACCCCAAAGAATTGAAAGCAGAGACTCAAACAGATGTGTTTGTAGCAGCATCATTCACAAAAGCTGTAAGGTGGGAGCAATCCAAGTGTCCACTGATGGATGAAAGGATAAAAAATATTGGTGTCTACATACAATGGAGTATTTCTCAGCCTAAAAAAATGAACCAAATTCGGATACATCCTATAATGTGGATGGACCTTGAAGACATTACGCTGAGTGAGATAAGCCAGGCACAACAGCACACATACGGAATGATTCCACTTCTCTGAAGCGGTTCAAGTAGTCGAATTCACAAAGACACGAAGTAGATTGGTGGTTGCCAGGGATTGGGTGAGGGGGCAGTGGGGAGTTAAGGTTTAACAGTATGAAGTTTCCATTTGGGAGGATGAAAAAGTTCTGGAGACGAGGGTGGTGTCGGTTGCACGATAATACGAATGTACTTAATGCCACTAAACTGTACATCTAAAAATGGTTAAAGTGGTAAATTTCATGTAAGATATGTTTTACCATCACCACCAAAAAAAAAAAAAAAAAAAAAAAACGGGGAAAGGACAAGAAAAATGATGCCAGGGTCAGACTCTTGGAGATTTGGGTTGAATTTGTGTGCCAGGGCCTGGATGTCAGGCTTTTGTAAAGCTCCCAGGATGACTGTAACATCCAGCCTCCTCTCTCCCTTTCTCTTCCCTCCCCTGTCGTCCTCTCTCCCTTTCTCTTCCCTCCCCTGTGGGCTGGGCGTAGCATCTCCGCCCTTAGCAGGCGTTTCCCTCCCCATAAGCACTCGTGGGCTCAGGGAGGGAGGCGCTTCTGCAGGAACAGTTTTGGTGAGGCAATTCGCCTTTAGGGAGGTTTCTTAGGAACCACCGTTAGCACCACAGGCTGTGTTTGTTCTTTCCGGTCTTCAGCCCGTGCTCTCCCTCCTGATCACACTCCCATTTTCCCTACACAAATCCAAAAAGGCCTTTGCAAGCTGCAGGAGATGGGAGAAGCCCAGGAGGAGTCACAAACCCGGGGTTGGGAGCATCTCCCTCCTAGGAATGCCTCCCCTACTGCTTCCTGTAGCACACCCAAGGAAACAGGAGGGAACCTCTCGGTACCTGTGCAGGGTGACTCCGATGTCCTAGGAGAGAAAAGAGGGAAGCTCTCCATTACCAGTCTCCTAGGGGCTGTGCTGACTCCTGACCTTTCCTCCCGATCTCTCAGCCCCAGGGTATCCGTAAAAGTGGGCACCTCTCCCCAGTTCTAATTCTCATCGCCCAGTGGGGCTTGCAGTAGAACCACACCCAAGCCCTGCTTTTCTCTTCTCAGAGATGCCAGGGGATCCCTTGAATGCTGGGACACCCTGGGCTCTTGAGAGCTCGTCAAAGGGATCTGGGCGTAAGACTCTCGTCCTGTACTGACTTGGGTAGAACTATTGCAATGCCGGGAGCCCATGTCGTCCTGCTGGGCACAGCGGGCAGGGGAAGGCCGGGTCCAACCACACTCACCTGCATGAGCTCCCATTCCGGCTGGCTCTGTTTGACCTCCATCTCCCCAATCAGCTCACTGAGAAGGGCGATGTCTCTGGACGCTCGGGTGCTGTATGACTCCCTGACGTGGCCAATGGTCTGGCCCAGCTCCTCTAGGGAGGCCATGAAGAACTTCTCTTGCTCTTCCAGAAAATGGTACAGCTGCTTCAACTGGTGCCGGATTCTCTGCTTCCGGGTTTCGATTTGTTTCTGGGGAACAGAAAGGTGTAGGGGGTCTGTGCAGTGTGCTGGATGTGTGCCCAGAGAATCCCCAGAAGCCCACCTCCTGGCGATGGGTAAGAGGCAGGCTTCCTCAGCTTCTTGGAGGCCTGCATTTCAGAGCAGGAGGCGAAATGGACAGAACCTTCCAGAACAGACTGAGAGTGGCAGGGGCTGGCTCTCGTAAAATGCCCTGAAACCTAGTATCATGGGTTGATTTGTATCCCCTCAAATACCTATGTTGAAATCCCAACCTCTACTACGTAAAGAATATGATCTTATGTGGAAACAGCGTCATTGCAGATGCAATTAGTTAAGATGAGGTCATCCTGGAGTGGGGAAGTTGGGACACAGACACACGGGGAGAACGCCATGTGAAGAAACGTAGGCAGAAGGCGAACAAGCTGAGGGGAGAATCCCGGGATGTGTCTTTCCCTCAAAACCTTCAGAAGGAACCAATCCTGCCAGCAACTTGATGCTGGACTTCTGGCCTCTAGAACTGTAGAGAATATATTTCTGTGGTTTAAGCCATTCTGTCCGTGGCACTTTGTTACGGCAGCCACAGGACACTAAGATACCCGGTGTCACCGTCTTTCTTCCTTGAAAGCCAGTGTGCGGATGGCCTCTACCTGGGGTCATAAATGGACGAGGTTATAACTACCAGATCGTCCAGGAGGGAGACCTCACTCCCTGTCAAAGTGTTGGCATGCAGAAGATCTTCAGTGTGGCTCTGAATGGAGGCCGTCGTCCATTCATGTGAAGTGAACTTGACCTCCACTACCATTGCACAGAGGTCAGCCCTTGGTCCATACTCTACCACCCTCTTTCTCCTTATCACTAGAGAGTTCCTGCAGAGAGGTGAAGTGGCTCTAGGGCACCTCCCCCTTCCTCCGTGGAGAGAGAAACCCCTTCGGATCCTCTAGGATCTGGACTTAAAAAAAAAGTCGTTTCATTTTTGGCTCAAAAGCATCGTCGGTCCTTTTGAACCAAAAATGTCTCCTTACCTTTGGTGGTGGTTGTTGATGGTAGCAACACTGGCTTTTTTCTTTCTTAAAGAGGACAGGCCAGTTGTCATGTTTACTGTTCTAAAATCATTTGATAGTTTTGCCCATGATTAAATTCGGCTACATGTCGTGGACAAGAATACCATATACTTAGTGCTCTGGCTTCCCTAGCACATCGCACGGGGAGGCAGAGTGTCCACTTTGCCCCTCACTGTTATTGTGAGACTGAGATCGTCACTTGGTTGAGGAGGGGTCTATCACATCTCTCCACTGTAAATATACATTATTTTCTTTATAATTATCAAGTAATTGGAGGAGTCAGTATCCTGTTCTCTTACAATCTCCTGCTGAAACTTTTAGCATCTGTCGATGATCCCTGCTGATGTCAATTCTTATACTGGTGCTCGTATAATGGAAATGTTTTTTATTGTTTATTTTTGAGAGAGAGGGTGTGGGGGAGGGGAGAGAGAGACGGGGGCGGGGGGGACAGAGGATCTGAAGTGGGCTCTACGCTCATTGCAGCGAGCCTGACGTGGAGCTCGAACTCATGAACTGTGAGATCGTGACTTGAGCCGAAGTCAGACGCTCAACTGACTGAGCCACCCAGGTGTCCCTGGAAAATTTCTAATTCAATTATTCTTCTATATTTGTTTTAGCTGGCATTGCGCTATAAAAAAGAGCTTCCCCTTCCCCCTACCATATGATTAAACAAAAAAATTTTTTTTGACTGTTGAAAGAAGGAGGAAGAACAGAAGGGGAAAACAACATCACCTTTCTACAGGGGCTCATGTCATTGTGAGTGTCTTAAGGGAAGGGCAGACCTTCCTGTCCACCTGAGTTTCCCTGCGACCCAGGCTCTGCCTCACCTTCATGACAGGGGCATCCCTGACCTCTCCTTCACCCACACGTTCCAAGCCACTTAGGATTATAGGGTTTTCTTTTATTACACTTCATGAGTTTCCCAAAAGTCAGACACCGGGGCCAATGCCATGCCTGTCCCCATTCCTGCCCTTTGTTATCTTTGCCTGTTCCCCATTGTGGTGTGGTAGGAGATGGTGTCCAGGCCACAGAAACGCGTCAGGCAAATTAAGGCTCATTCGGGGAGGCGAATTCGCCTGCAGGGAAAAAGGAAGCAACTTATGTGTCCAAGTTCCACAGAGGAAGGCCCACAAGTGTATTTATTGAAATACGTGGCACCACAGAGTGACAGTTTTAAAGGAACTGTCGCCTTTAACCATTTGAATTTTAAAAATCAATATGGTGTTTGTAAAAAAAATAAAATGGACAACAATTATAAAAACGATACAGAGGACTATTTAAAATGGAAAAGTCTTGGGGCACCTGGGTGGCTCAGTTGGCTAGGCATCTGACTCTTGATTTTGGCTCAGGTCATGAATTCACGGTTCGTGAGATTGAGCCCTGAGTGGGGCCCCCCGCTGACAGGCTGGAGCCCGCTTGGGATTCTCTCTCTACCCCCTCTCTGCCCCTCCCCCCTGAAAATAAATAAATAAGATTTTTAAAAAATAAAACAAAATGGAAAAGTCTCACCTCCCATTTCCTCAATCCCATCCCTCAGCAACAGCCACTGGTGTTAGATTTGCTGAACCATTTTGCGGCGAGTATGAGAAACACAGGGCCCTCGGAGATTCCCTTCCCTGCTGGAGGTGGGTCTCCCTCTCCAGGGGCAAGCTCATCCTTGGATTCCTGCCCCGTCAAGAACAGGCGATTCTATTTTTTTTTTAATGTTTATTTGTTTTTGAGAGAGAGAGAGTGCACACAAGCAGGGGAGGGGCAGAGAGAGAGGGAGACACAATCCGAAGCAGGCTCCAGGCTCTGAGCTGTCAGCACAGAGCCCGATGCAGGGCTCGAACCCATGAACCGTGAGATTATGACCTGAGCCAAAGTCAGATGCTTAACCGACTGAGCTACCCAGGAGCCCCAAAAGCAGGTGGTTCTAAATATGTGATCAGTTCTGTTTCCCTATGAACCAGAACATAATTTGGGGACCCCCCCCCCCCTGCTCACACTTGGTCCCCTCCCTCCTTCTGTAGGGGTGAATCCAGGCGAGGACTGGCCACAGAACACCCCTGGCCTTACCAGGAAGTCCGCGGTCTTCTTATCCCCCTGAGATCTCTGCTCCTCCCCAGATTTTCTCAACTCCTTCAGATACTCCAGCTGCTTTTGAATTTGCTCCTGGAAAAGGGGCACTTTGTGAAGTTTAAACTTGGAGTTGGTGTCAACTCTAGAGGGAAAAATCTGCTGTAGGGAGTAAGGCGGATGGTGCTGCAGCCAAGAGCATAGGGAGGGTGCCCAGGAAAGAGGAAGAATGACTCCATCTCACAAGGGAAGCAGAGCCAAGAAGTGGTGAGAGATTCATAAAGACCTGTGAGCACCTGCATTCAGCGATGCCTGAAGCCAGTGCCCTCGGATCTCAGCTACACGAACCACTAAATTCCCTCCTTGCTGGTCTGGTTTGTGTTGTGTTTTGTCATTTACAACCCAAGAATGCTGGCTAATGCATCAACCCCCCAGGGTTGTTGGGAAAATAAAGCTGCCCTGGCATGTCCCAGTGACCGGCAGAGAAAGCCCCCCGCCCCCGGCCACAACAGGAAGCCCTACCTTATATTCCAGGGCAGCCTCCTCGATGGGGCGCACCCGGTGGCCTCGGTGCTCTTGACTCAGCCTGCAGATGAGGCAGATAGGCTCCCTGTGGTCCTCGCAGAAGAGCAACTGGGCCTGCCTCATATGTCGCTCACACTGTGGCAGGGCCTTGGGGCTCAAGCTGGTCATCTGCAGGCCCTCCTGCTGCTTGCAGTCTCCTGAGTTCTTTACCAAGAGTGGGGCCTGGCTCTGGAGCCAGCTAGTTAAGCAGCTGTCTGAGGTCTTGGGATCCCTAGAAGCCACGGAGCGTCTGCAGGAATCGCGCACTTGCGTGCCACCAACCGGGTCTCCTTCCTGGGCACGGCCAAGGACATACACAGCCTCATCCCGTGGCTTCCCTGGAGACACGGCAGTGGAAAAAGTTCCTGAGTGACAAAGCCAAGGTGTGATGCAGGGGTGCTACCAAGCACAGCAGAGGGAGCGAGCCCACGCCTGGGACACACGAGTTCCTGGTTAGACTGTGGCCGCTTCTAGCTTGTCCTCCCCTGACTTCGCTCCAGCAAGGCAGTCAACCGCCCACTGGAACTGAGGGCTAAGGGCTAGATCTCAGGGCAGTCCTGAGACTTGGCAATCCTTGGGTATTTATCCTAAAGAAGGGTCTTTTGTTATAAATTCTATGCCTTCTTCCCACACAGACGCGGATCTGGCAGGTGATATAAAGGCAGCGAGACATTCTGACCAGTGTTTGCTCTGCCGCTGAAAACCGCCCAGGCTGCTCAAGACGTGAGCGGGATCTCCCTGAGGACGTGGATTTACTCGCAGCCTGACCCCTAGGAGAGTCGATGGCACATGGTAAGGAGTTGAGAAGTGTGTGTGCAGTGAAAGACCTCTCCTCCCATCCAGTTCAGGAAGTCTTAAGCAGAAGTAAAGAAAGGGATTTGACTTTATAAGGCTGAAGGGCTTAACCCACCATGATGACAAACAGCTGCGACCAGCTGTGCCCCAGGACCACAGCACAACTTCACGAGGCAGAAATGACAGGAGGTACAAGAAACGGAAACACGATCTATCAGTCCCCTCCCACCCTCTCTCACAAGGTCCCAGGAATTCCTATCACAGAATTGATTGCTTCCCATCAACTGATGGCTGCCTCCCACCCCCAACCCCCCTCCAAACCCCTACATTTCTCAGCCTCCCTTGCTGTTAGGTGTGGCTATTTGACTGCTTTCTGGCCAAAGGGATATAAATGGAGGCATCACGAGCAGCTTCTAGAAACTTCTGGAAATCTTGCCTAAGTGATACTCTTCTCCTTTGTCCTTCCACCCTGCTGCTCGGAATGAGACCATGAGCTTGAGAGCCAACTTGGTGGAACAGAAAAGCAGGAGGAGCCTGGTTCCTTGTTATGAACCACCTGTAAGTCACGTATATGAAAGAGAATAAACTTCTAGCTTGTGTCAGTTTGCATTACGTTGGCATTTCTGTCACCCACAACCCAGCACAATCCTAATTTCTGCCTCCTCAGTGAAAGAGATTTAGGATTTTAGCCAGCAGCTCTCCTTGCTGCCCAGAGAGAGGGGTGAATGGCAGAATCTCGGCCCCGTGACATACTGCCATGGGGTCATTGTGAGAAGCGGGTATTTTTACCCAGTCTTTCCCAGATGCTCAAGCTGGAGTCCATGAATCCCTTGGAATTCTAAAGGACTTCAGGGTGTCTAAGAACTGACTTGCTGAACTTTGATGCAGCATTTTGTGAAGATGTGCATACGTGCATTTTCTCAGGATTCACATCCTACCTCAGATTCCCAAAGGGTCGGGGATGTCAGGGGAAACCCAGGCATCTGGTGACATAAATACAGTGGGGATAAAAGGAGGTTTGTGCGGGAACACCTGCACTGGTCACCATCTCTAAGGATGCCAGGTCTTGTGAGTTTTGGGGTCCTTTCTCACCTGAAGAAGGAGGAACTTCTGGATCTGAAGGCTCATGGAGCTCACCGCCTACCACCTCTGTCAAGGCCTCAGGGGGTTCTTGACCCCCAATTCCGTTTTTCTTAGAAGGTCCTGTAGATTCTGGATGCTCCCACGTCGTCTTTGCTCTAGTCAACGATACATTGGGAAGTGTATTCCTGAATGCTCCCCCTTTCAGGCTCATGGAATGTTCTGGATTCCTAACGCCTTTCTCTGGAGTCACAGTAGCCCCTACATTCAGAGTGGCCACTTCACTGAGGGTGGCTGCTGAGTCTGGATTGTCACTTCTCATTTTCTCTTGAGACAGAAGAGTTTCTGGATTGGGGACTTCTCTCTCTCCTGAAAAAATGGTAATTTCAAGACTTCTGGGGCGCTTCTGTGCAGAAGGTAAATGTGCTTCATTTATTTTGGATTTTGTCCTTCCTAGGGACCCAGGAAGCGACCCATAGTTCAGTCCTTGGAGCCTTCCTAAGCTGGCATTCCTGCGTAGACTGAAGCTGGGATCGATCCCCCTTTCCCCCTGCAGCTTGCCAGAGAATGAGCATTTCCTGCAGGACAGAGTCACGTTCCTAGCCCCTGGCTTGCCCAGCATATCCAGGCCTTCAGAGGTCTTCTGATCTCTCCGTTTTCCCTGAGGCTTCTTCTGGGTCCCCCTTCCAGCCTCAGGCTGGCTGGATGGCAGACTGGGGGCCCCGTCACCACTTTGCCGCTGCCTGTCACCTTCCAGGACATCTGGTATCCTCAGGCCTTTGGGCTTATTCTCCCCGGAGGAACAAGACATTGCTGAACCATCTGCGCCACTTTCTTGTATCAGAGACTCTGCAAAGACAGCAAGATGCACAGGCATGAAAATGTGTGGTGCTCGAGGCCAGGGGTTGGGAGAAGGGAGAGAAGGGGAATCCTCTTAATTACAGAGGTTTTGGGGCACCGGGGCGGCTCAGTCGGGTAAGCGTCCGACTTCGGCTCGGGTCGTGACCTCGTGGTTCACAGGTTCGAGCCCCGCATCGGGCTCTGCTGACAGCTCCGAGCCTGGAGCCTGCTTCCGAATATGTGTCTCCCTGTCTCTCTCTCTCTCTCTCTCTCTCTCTCTGCCCCTCCCCCATGTGCGTTCTATCTTTTTAAAAAACAAATAAATTTTGAAAAGATTTTCTCTCTCCCTCTCTCCCCCTCCTCCACTCGTGCTCTGTCTAAAAAAAAATTACAGAAGTTCAGAGCGTTCTAGGCAACAGCAGTCAATTACCATCAAATAAGAAAATGCTAATTAGTTGTTATATATTTCCCAAATGGTGCTTTTCAAACGTCTTTGACAGGAGAACATCCAATATAAAGTCTTACACAGAATTCTTAATACATAAAATACATAAAAACCCTAGTTTACTTCTATAAGTGTGTGCATGATTATACATGTACAAAGCTCACTTATAAAATCCTTCAATAAAGAAGTATTAAGGTGTTTGGCACAAAAATTTGAAAACAGGTTTTGAAGGACTCTGTTAAAACTTCAGAAACTCACTTCTGTTTTATTCTTTGGTTTCACGATGTGAAGAAAATCCTAACACACAGATGAGTAAGTCTAAATGGTGACTTTTTTTTTTTTAACTATTTGCTTGGAAATTTGAGGATATAGTTTCACTACAGAAGTGACAGGAAAGCCTTAATTCCAAGGTCTACATAAAAAAAGAGTTCAAGTGCAGTACAAACTGTCACCCTGGTGGCCTCCAGAATTTCAAAATTCAGTTAATGACACATTTTATTTTATTTGTTTATTTTTAAAGTTTTTATTTATTTTTTTGAGAGAGACAGACACAGCATGAGCCGGGGGAGAGGCAGAGAGAGTGGGAGAGAGAGAATCCCAAGCAGGCTCCATGCTGCCAGCACAGGGCCTGATGCGGGGCTTGAACTCATGAACCGTGACATCATGACCTGAGCCGAAACCAAGAGTCAGACTAACTGACTGAGCCACCCAAGCGCCCCTAATGACACATGTTAATATGAAATTGTTGGTTTTGTGAGTTAGAAAAGTTAATAAAATTTTTTTTAATGTTTTTTTTTTTTTTTAACATTTATTTATTTTTGAGACAGAGAGAGACAGAGCATGAACGGGGGAGGGTCAGAGAGAGAGGGAGACACAGAATCTGAAACAGGCTCCAGGCTCTGAGCAGTCAGCACAGAGCCCGACGCGGGGCTCGAACTCATGGACCGCGAGATCGTGACCTGAGCCGAAGTCGGACGCTTAACCGACTGAGCCACCCAGGCGCCCCGAAAAGTTAATAAAATTTGAATTAAGTATTTGCTGACATTCCAAAGAATCCCTGAAATATCTTCCTGGGATGTAACTTGAAAACTGCTACTCTAGTAAAGAAATGAAGATTTTTTGTAATTAGCACCTTAATGTTTCGTTTGAAGAAGCTCTTATTGAAATGACCTCAGAGTGGTTTAAAACACTTGGCTGTTGTAAAAACATGTTGCTTCCTAGGAAAATGTTAAGTTCTTGGAACTGGCTCCAGAACTCGGGGGAAAGCCCTGAAGATGCTAATAACCAGGTTTTAAAACATAACAAAGTAACTTACAAATTCTCCTCATCCAAAAAAAAAAAAAAAAAAAATTCTCATCAAATGACTCTAGACTCCGGTTACGGTTTAATCCATCACTCTTTCAAAGAGCAGGAAGTTCCATGTTATTTAAACATTTCTACTTCAAAAAACACACATGGAAAGCATTTCTAATGTGTCCTTGGAGTCTGGAGGTAGAAGAAATACTCAAACACTAAAGAGTATGTTTTTTTACACTTGATCTTAGCCAAAAGGCCGAGAAGTGAGAAAGAATATTTTTTTAAGCCGACCACGTATTAGCTCTCCCCCCAAATCTCACACACAAAAAATCTTTAAAAGCAAACATCAAATAGGTCACATTCGTCGATCACAGTGTAATGAAATCAGAAACTTACAACCAAACAGGAGCAGAAGAACAAGAGGCAGAAGGGAGGAAAACAAGGGAAGAGAAAAGATGGAGGAAAGGAAGAAAAAGGATTGAGAATTTTAGAATACCGTTGTGAAATGGGTCAGAGAGCTCAAAAGAAATTAGGTGGGTCCTCTCCCCAAGATACTTGTCGGTCCACAAGCGTTAAGCACTTAGGAAGTACAGGATCCTGTAAGATCAGGCATCTAGCTCCTGCCTCTTCTGATTCTGTCCCACAGTCAGAATCTCAGTCTTTTTGTTTTTTTTTTTAAGCCTTTGGGAGCTTTGGCTATACTCACCCAGCTCCAAAGACCTGAGCGGCAGAAAGGAATTGCTCGGCCAGTGTCACTGGGGTCATTGGGAAACCCGGGACTCCTAATCCTCAGGTCACAACACACTGGTCCAGAACCAAGTTCTTTCTTGCACCTCCGCCCCACCCCATGAACAGCCCGAAGTCGTGCTGCAGGATGCAAGGGCATGGGACCTGCTTACCTGGGTCAGTCGCCTTGTGGAGCTCCTCTGCCAGGAAGTTCTGGTTGATGGCCCTCAGGACCTGCAGGGTCAGCCGCACGGCACACTCTTCCCCATAGTGGGTGATCAGCAGGGTGGCCAGCTTCACTGGCCTGGCTTTCTGGAGCTGGCCCCGGGGGATCCGGGATTGATCCTTCTCCAGGCTGGTGTTCTGGAGCTTAAACTTGAACCTCTCAAAGTCATTGGGCACCAGCCCCTCCAGGGAGTGCAGCAGATGGTCACTAGGGGTCTTGATCATGGTGTTGACCAGGAGAGGCCGGAGCCAGATGTCTGAAACAGCTTCTGTCCTGGAGCCCAGAGGGTGAGTAAAAAAGAGACAGGTTGTGAAATAACGGAAAAGGCACAGGAAACACTCTGCACTCTGGTGAAAATGGAGCTGTGAGTGTCATTGTTTGTTTGTTCCCAGTGTCATCACTGGCTCATGTTCTCTTTCTGACAGGTTTGGAGAGGGCTGGGAGGGCACAACGCCTTTCCCGACACATGGTCCTCCAGATGTCCCACCCCTCACTTCCACATACCGGCCTGCAGAGCATCGGGTAAATATGTGTGTGCGTGGAAGGGGGTCTGGGATCGGATTCCAGAGCCTTCATCCTGAGTAGGCACTCAGATGCTTCCCTCTCTCCTCCCAGGATATGGGGGCGGGCGTGGGGAATAGGAACAAAGCCCTGGTCCCACGCTGAAGAGGAAAAGGGTCAGTCCCCTTGGCCACTTGTTCTCCTGCAGACTCCTGGGATTTTATTGACTCTCCAGAGAAAATGTGGGGGGGGGGGATGGAATCAACAAATGCAGCCCCACAAGCTTTGCCCTTCCCTCACCAAGAAGGAGGTGAAGCCAGAAGGGCACTGCCAGGACACAAGCCCTGGTGTCACCCTTGCTGGTGTAGGTCCAGCTGTCTGGTACTTGCAGCATCGTGAAGGCCTCAAAACACCTTGCGTGGAAATGTCAAACTGATTTGTTTCCTACTCTGCCCTGGCTTCCTGAGGGCATACCTCCGAGGGAGGGTGCTGGTCCCTGCACATTTGTGTAACAAGTTTTTTTTTTTTTTTTTTTTTTTTTTAAAGTAAGCTCTACATCCAACTTGAACTCAGTTGAACTCAGAATGCTTGAACCGGCGCTTGAACTCAGAACCCGGCGATCAAAAGTCACATGCTCTATGGACTGAGCCAGCCAGGTGCCCTAAACACATATTTTGGACACCATGCCAGGATGCTGGAGAAAGAAGGGTGAAAAAGGCATAGGTGTCCTTTGGAGCTCATGGCCCAGTGTGGGGTTCTAGAAGTCACTCCAGAGCTAACGCAAGTCGTATGTGTGGTGAGCTGACTTCTGCCACAGTTAACTGCTTCTGTCTTTCTGCATACCCTGATTTTTATCCCCAACTTTTTGTTTTGAAAAATTTCAAACCTACGGAAAAGTCGAGAAGAGTTACCTGGATTCACCAACTGTTCACATCTCCCAGTACTTGGTGATTCTCTCTCTTACATACACACATGCATGAAGTTTCTTTTTCATTTTTTCCCCCTCTGAACCATTCGGTAATGAATCTCAAACATTATCAGATATTACTCCAAATACCAGATACCCTAAGTACTAAGAACGAGGATATAAGGATACTATTTTATTTATTTTAATGTTTATTTATTTTTTGAGAGAGAGAATGAGCAGGGGAGGGGCAGAGAGAGAGAGACGGGGAGACACAGAATCCGAAGCAGGCTCCAGGCTCTGAGCTGTCAGCGCAGAGCCTGACATGGGACTCGAACCCACAAACTGCAAGATCGTGACCTGAGCTGAAGTCGGATGCTTAACTGACTGAGCCAGTCGCCCCTGACTGAGCCAGCCAGGCGCCCCAAGGATATTTTAAATACTCAGAATACAGTCATCACACTCTGCCAAATTAACATCATTATCATAGTTTAATGAATCCATAATCAGATTTCTTCAGTTGCCGTGGTGATAATGTCCTTGACAGCTTTTCCCCCTTCCTGATCCGGGGCTGAGTCAGAGATCCTGCATCACTTTTAGTTGTCACATCTCTGTGGCCTGCTTGTATCTAGAACACTCTCACACTTACCCACCTCTTAAAGTTCTGTCAAGACAATGTTTTTGAAAAGTGCGTTCCAAGCAGAATGTCCCTCAGTTTAGATCTGTCTGGGTGTCTCCTTGTTACTAGACTGAGGGTACATGCAGGCATTCCCTGGGATGTCTGTATTTTTTCTTTGTAATTAATAAGTAGCCCAAGTGTGTGGAAATGTCTTTCACCCCATGATTTTGGCATTTGGCGGCAGTCCTTTCCTAAATCATTTGCTACAATGGTATATGCAAAGTGGCGACTTTTCTGTCACTTAGTCGGTGTCATTTGCAAGTCCTGGTTTAAACTTTCTGTCTTTGTCATGAAATTTTCGGCTTGCAGATGTTTGGTTGGTAACACAGCTCCCCTCCAACGGCGCGTGCTCTGTACCAGGCACGGCTTGCTTTCTACGCATGATCCCTGGAATCTCTGCAGCAGCCCTTAGGGCAGGATTCATCATCCTCATTTACAGCCAGGATTAGTGGTTTAGCGACTTGCCCAGTGACTCAGCCAGGATTCAAACTCCCTCTTTTAGCCACTTTGCAATATTGTCCATCTGCATGATATGTATGTATGTATGTATGTATGTATTGCTTATTTTTTAGTATATGTGCTGCTGAAGCGAGCACATGTATTGCTTATTTTTTAGAGAGACGGAGACAGAATGCGAGTGGGTTAGGGGCAGAGAGAGAGGGAGACACAGAAGCAGAAGCACGCTCCAGGCTCTGTCAGCACAGAGCCCGACACAGGGCCCGAACCCGCGAGCTGTGACATCATGACCGGAGCCGAAGTCGGACGCTCAACCGACTGAGCCACCCAGATGCCCCGTGCATGATAATAATTTATTATTTTACTATTCCTCACTAACCAGTAATGTCACTTTTTCCAGCTGACCAAGGAGGCTCAAAATGGTCATTCTGACCACAGGTCAGTTACAACATTCCGATGCCTGGCAGGACAAACAGCACCGTGTGTCACCTGCCAGTGTGTGACCAGCCTGGGATCGTTCTTAGATTGAGTTCTGCTTAGTTGAGTTTTTCTTACTGTCCAGTCAGTCCTCGTACTTCGTATTGTTACAGAGTATCCAGTGCTTTTGGTTCTCTGGATCCTCCTGAGAAAAATAACCCCAAACCCAACATATTCTCTAAAAAAATGGATGGATCCAAATGCATATGCGTGAGGCACATGTTAGATGTGTGATATTCTCAGGTTGGGCAAGAAGGGTGTTGACTGTGCGTCTCTGGGACCAGGACCTGTACAAGCTTCCAGAAGGCAGTAGCACAGCTACCTCGCAGGCAGCCTCCCCCTGCCGAGACGGAAACCAAATAGTACAACAACATGCCCTGTCTTCCCTTGCCGGGAAACTCCTTTGAGCTGAGGCTCACGTACAAACGACAGGATTGGGTAGGAAGTTGGGCTTTCCAGTCCACAGCAGGATATTTTGCAATTGCAGTGATAATTTTGCAACACGGGCATTTCTGGATCATGGACTTATAAGGTAGTGTTTTGATGCCACTGAGGCCTCTAGGTCAAGAGAAGATCACTACGCTTCCATTTTTTGAGGTTCCAGTAATTTTTTTTTTTTTTTTTTAATGAAAAAACGTGCAAAGAAGATTATAGCCCGCCCACAGAGGGCCCAAACTCAGGAACCATGGGATCGTGACCTGAGCCAAAGTCAGATACTCAACCGACTGAGCCACCCAGGCGCCCCTCTCGGAATGTCTTTACGATGTTTAATTGAGGGGGGGCACCTGGGTGGCTCAGTCAGTTGAGCATCTGACTTCGGCTCAGGTCATGATCTCACAGTTTGCGGGTTCGAGCCCCGCGTCAGGCTCTGTGCTGACAGCTCAGAGCCTGGAGCCTGCTTCAGATTCTGTGTCTCCTCTCTCTGCCCCTCCCCCACTCACACTTTGTCTCACTCTGTTTCTCAAAAATAAATAAATGTAAAAAAAAAAATTAAAACAAAACAAAAAAACAATGTTTGATTGAGGGGCACCTGGGTGGCTCAGTCGGTTAAGCACCCATCTTCGGCTCAGGCTATGATCTCACAGTTGATGAGTTAGAGCCCCATATCGGGCTTTGCCCTGACAGCTTGGAACCTGTTTCCGATTCTGTGCCTCCCTCTCTCTCTGCCCTTCCCCCACTAGCACTTCATCTCTTTCTCTCTCTCAAAAATAAATAAACATTAAAAACATTTTTAAGGGGCGCCTGGGTGGCTCAGTCGGTTAAGGGTCCGACTTCGGCTCAGGTCATGATCTCGCGGTCCGTGAGTTCGAGCCCCGCGTCGGGCTCTGTGCTGACAGCTCAGAGCCTCGAGCCTGTTTCAGATTCTGTGTCTCCCTCTCTCTGACCCTCCCCCGTTCATGCTCTGTCTCTGTCTCAAAAATAAATAAACGTTAAAAAAAATTAAAAAAAAACATTTTTAAAAAGTATTTTATAATTAGCTTTGCCTTCAAGGGGGTATCAGTCCTGCCCCCCCAACCATCATGATAAAGGTTTATGGTATTTAAATATAGTACATATCTGTTATTGAGAAAAAGAACGAACCATTGGCAAGATCATGGAAGAGTGAGTTCCTGTGTTAATACGATGCTGAAAATAATAGATCCCATTGTGACCCAACTCTCCCTACACTCCAGTCTATTGAATTTTAAGGGAGAAATCTGAGACTTTGAGAGGCTAATTTCTCAAGTTCAAAGTGAATTTCCAGGCAATGAACCTCCCATTGAGACACATATTTGTAACTGTGCTTTCTGAGAACAAACCGAGTTCTTTGGCCACCTACAACCTCCCGAGCAGGATGGAAACGGAGAGCAAGCCAGATCCCCAAGGTAGGCTACTTGAACTGTGGATGTTGTGCAGTTGTGGTGTCGAATAGTTCCTTGGTTGGTTCACCAATGAGTTTCATTTGCAATATGTTAACGCCCAGTAAGAAGCTTCATAAGGTACAAAGTGCTATACATCATTTATTCTGATTGTTAAATCTATATAGAGGGTAAGAGGGTATTCATTTTATTCTCTACAATTTTTTTTTTTTTGTATTTAGACATTTTACAATTTAAAACATTGAAAAAAATTTGTTCTGACAATATTTTTAGGGACCCTACCAGGAGGCTGGCTGTGGGCGTACAGTCCCTGACCGTCAAAGGCTTACAGGTTAGTGAAGAGAAAAACCCAGTTGCCTAGAAGGCAACTGCTCTCCCTTCTTTGGCATCCTTTGAGGTTTGGTTTACATTATCCTGCCCTCACTCCCACCTCCCTGTCTCCTTACCGCCTCCCACCCCACCCCCCTCCCCGCGGCCAAGCTGCCCCGAGTGCTGCTTCGGTCATTCAGCACCTCGTATTGAAACTGTCGTTGAGTCTCCAATGTGCACAAAGTAGTGGGGGAAAAAACGGGACTCCAAGATCTAGGACCTGTGTGACCGGGGGCCAGTTATTCGACTTCTCTGAGCTGGTCTCCTCTAAGTCAAATGGGTGGTTTGGGAATTTCAGTGAGATAATGTATGCAAAAGAGCCTGGCACCGTGAGTCAGTATCACCTTCCTTCAGCGCCGGGCTTGTCGTGGTTGGCGTCCGAGGGGCGGACGGAAGATCCCCGTCTCCGAACAGCCATCACCTCCGAGACGCCCTCCGCCCACGGCGCGCGGTTCCCGCGGCCGCACTCACTTCGGCGCGTGGGGGCAGGAAGACCCCGCTCCGCGGGTCTCCCGCCCGGCAGCAACCCCGTGGGAGAATCGCTCCCAGGGGAGGCTGCTCGGGCAGCACGGGGTGTGTGTACGGGAAGAGCAGCCCGAGGACAAAAGGGAAGTGTCGGCTCCAGGCGCTGGGAGCGACAACCACACCGCACGCGGTCTCCGCCGTGGCCGCGAGGGCTCGACCCGAGGGAGGGAGAGCGGGAGCAGACGCGACCCGCCCAGGGGGCTGGCGCCCCACGGGCCGCGCGCTCACGGCCCGGGTCTCCCGCGCCGGGCCGGCGTGCCCTAAACTGCGTCTCCCGGGGGGCTCCGGGGGTACGCAAAGCCAATCGGAGGGCGGGCGGGCGGGCTCACGGGGCCTACGTCTCCCAGGGGGCTCTGGGGCACGGCGCCGTGGTCGGGATTGGCGGCCTCCGCAGCCTATACCTGCGTCTGCCCGTAGCGGCCCGCGCCGAGCGCCAAGGAGGCGCGGCGGTCGCCGCTGGTATCCCCTGCGCGACGCCGAGAAGTGGCAGTGGTCGCGGTCCACGGTGGCCCGAGGTTGGCGGACGTGGGTGCGCGGGGGCTGCGCCGCGGCCCTTGCTTCCCCCAGCCCTCCGCTCTGTACGAGCCCGTAGACCTCGTTCACTCGTGTTTACGGCAAGTATTTACCGAGTGCCCCCTGCCGAGGACGGGCAGGTCGTGGGGCACCCTTGCCCCGGGCCCTTGTCTCCTGGCTTCCAGAGAGGGGAGAAAACCGTCGTTTTCTGGTCCTGATGGGAGCATTGAAAGAAATGGGTCACTCAGCCCGTCGCCAGCACTGCCGTTCTGTTGGTTTTCAAACAGCAAGACCCCTAGGGTAGAGGTTCTTAAACCCTTCTATATCATTCATTTTGAAAAATGTAGGGAAGTGCTGTGAGCCATAGAGATAATGGTTTTGTTCAGGAAAACACCAGCACCTGCAGTTTCGTGTGTCATTTCAGGGGGTTCATGGAGTTCCTGAAGTCCACCTGGGGGAACCTAGTAGGGACCTCTAGCCATAGATGCTCACGTCAGTCAAAGCGCCCGGAATTTTTCATTGTCTTACATATTTCACCTTCAAGAAAGATCTTTGGTCCGCGTATCCTGCAGGAGAATCGAGGGAGGAACACTCCACTAGGTGTATCTGTATTGCTAGTTCCAACATTCTATTTGTTTAAGTCCTTCCCATCAAGACTACTTCCTAGTCTCAGGTTAAGCATAACCAGACTGTCACCTGCATGGTAGTGTTGTTACGGAAACTGGTCCGGAATACCCAGCAGAAGAACCAAGCGGCACTGGGAGATCTTGGAAGGCAGGAGGTTTATTTTACACTGGTGGGCTCAGAGGAGATCGTTCTCCAGAGGTCTGAGTCCTGAGCTTAAGCAGCAGGGACAACTTATAGTCTGTTTGAGCACCGCAAGCGGGGTGGGAAAAAAAACCCAGAACAGGAGTCTTGTGGCAGGGACTGGAATTCCCCTATCAGTCCTGTTGGCTGTCTTATAACAGATTTCCCCCTATCAGTCTCCCCTTTGATGCCCCTTTAAACGGATATAGGCCGTATTAGAGGGTATCATCTTTATTTATTTCGGGCTGGTCCTTTCTCTCAGTTCCCTGACTTTGGTTGTGACTGTTCCTGACTGGTTTATAAAGTAGCATCATTTTTCTCTGAGGAAGATGCAGGTGCCCTTTTCTTGGCAGTGAGGAGGTCAAGTGCCCGTCTGTTCTGGAGGGCAACTCCTGCCAGGGAACTTATTTGGCTCTGTAGGGACACTAGGGAGTTGGCCACTCGTTAGTCCCACACAAGAGCCTATGTCCCTATCCCCGTGGCTATCACTGCCCCTAGGAGGACGGGTAGTAACACTGCTCGTTTAGCCCAAGCCTTAAGACTGAAGGGTAATCTAAGCACCAACTTTTATCTTGAGAATCTTTTAATCTCTTTTTCCTGAAGCTTGAGGCATATACTTTAGTGCAAACACTTCCCCCAAATGGCACTGGCAACCTTACTCGCAGGGAAACCAGCAGACTGAAAGAGGTTACACCACATTTAAGCTTTTAAACCCCCCAGATTCTTCCACAGTGGGGCCCAGATTAGAGGCAATCAAAACCAACAAAACATCCTATCCATAAGAGGAAGGTGATTGCGGACAGGAACCTCTCACTGTTTCCCCAGCTTTCTGGGGCAGCCTCTGCCAATCTGATGGCAAGGAGTAAGAACAGTCTATTTATTATATAGGACTGGTGAGTCCTCAAGCTTCTGCCCTGCATAGACCAGCCAGCTTCCAGGGTGTGGCTGGAGCAGGGCTGAAGATCGGACTTGGGTCATTCTTCCAAGTCTGAGGCTCCTCGGGATTGGTCCTCTTGACTCTGGAGTGGTGGGCCCGTGGAGTGACACCTGTGACCCTGAGGGCAGTGGGGGTGGCCAGAATAACAGTATGAGGCCCAGTCCACTGTGGTTTGAGAGAATCTTTTTTCCAGTCTTTGACCTAGAGTGAGTCCCTCGGTGAGCAGTGATGTACAGGGGATCCTAAAGAGATTGGTGCTTTCTCGAGGGTATCGTTGAAACTCATGTAGGGTGGCCCCTAACGCTTGAAGTTGTTTTCTTATTTCCTTGCTGGGAGGCTCCCTGACATGGAGGGGGCCTTCCATATATTAGTTCAAAAGGGGAGAAACCTTGAGTTCCTGGTGTGCAACGGACATGCAGGAGGGCCAGGGGCAACAGGTCCGGCCGTGGGAGGTCTGTTTCCTGGCAGAACTTGGCTAAGGTTCCCTTGAGGGTGAGATTCATTCGCCCTACTTTCCCTGAGCTTTGAGGCCGGTAAGCATTGTAAAGCTTTGAGGGAGCTGGTTCAAGTTTGTATAATGTCCACAGGTCCATTTCCACCGTGGATTGTGGCCGGCAGGCCGAACCGGGGGACAATTTCTTCTTTGAACTCCTGGTGGGGGTCGCGGCGCGGATAAGGGAGGGAGCTGTGTCTACCTCCTTATTAGCTGCCACCTTGGCTCCTTTGCTAGACGATTTCCTCGTGCTGTAGGGTCGTCTCCCTTCTGGTGTCCTTTGCAGTGTAGAACTGTAACTTCTTTTGGAAGCCAGACGGCCTCGAGGAGCTTTAGTGTTTCCTCCTTGTTTTTGATCGCCTTCTCCGCCGTGGTGAGGAGGCCCCTGTCTTTGTAGATTGCCCCATGTATGTGTACAGTAGCAAAGGTGTACCGGGAGTCCGTTGACTCGCTTGTCCTTGCTAATGGCAAGAGCTTGGATTAAGGCATGTCACCGCATACCCTGCCTTTCGAACGCCCTCTGTGATGAAACTGCCACCGTCCCTGAACAAGGTGAGGTCTGGGTTCTCTAGGGCCTGGTCACGCAGATACGGGCGGCTTGCGAAAACTTTCTTGGTCACCTCAGAGCAGTCACGATCTGGTTTCTCTTTCTCGGAAGGTAGGAAAGTTGTGCGGTTCAGCGTCCACACTGTTTTAAGAGTGACCCGTGGATTCCTGCAGAGGAGCCCCTCCTATTGTGCTAGCTGGGAGTTGGAGAGGCGTGAGAGATGTGACAGCATGGGGAGCCTTAGTTCTTGTCCCAGGGTGAGTTTCTCTGCCTCCTTAATGAGCAGAACTGTGGCCGCTTGTGCCCTAAGGCATAGTGGCCATCCGCTGCCCCTGGGCCCATCCTCTTCGACAGGGCCAACAGTCTGTGTGAGAACCCTGAGGATGACCTTTTCCTTCTCATGCACAAAGAGAATAAAGGCTTTTCTATATTCGGCAGGCCAAGGGCTGGTTCCTGCCCCAAGGCGGCCTTTATCTCTAGGAAGACAGCTTTGGCCTCCTCTGCCAGACAGGGCATTCTCGATCTGGCCCTAACAGGAGATCATAGAGAGATCTTGCTATTACTGAGAATCTGGGAATCTGGACTCGGCAGAATCCCGCAGCCCCCAGGAATTCTTGTAGCCCCCTCTTAGTTTGTGTCTGGGGTAGGGAAGTGATGACCTTCTTTTTCTCCAGCTCTAGAGCTCTCTTTCCATGATACCTGATACCCTGAGGTCGACAGAAGTTGGAGGAGGGCCCTGTGCCCTCTGTACAATTCTCTTGGGTATTGCTGGCAAGGAGGAGCTCATCCGCATACTGGAGAAGGGTGCAGCGTGTGGCCTCCCTTTGAAAGCCAGCGAGGTCTCTGGCCAGTGCCTCCCCAAAGAGGGCAGGCGAGTTTTTTAAACCCTTGTGGGAGGCACCTCCAAGTCATTTGCATCTGACGCCCTGTGTCTGCTTCGGTCCGCTTGAAGGCAAACAAGCGTTGGCTTGGGGGGGGGGGGCAGGCGGAGGCAGAAGAAGACATCCTTTAAGTCTAGGCAGGTAAACCATCTGGCAGAGCCTGGAATCTGGCCGAAGAGGGTGTAAGGCTTCGGGACCACTGCGTGCAAGGAGACGGTCACTTCTTGAACTGGGTGGATACCCTCCTCCCAGCTTCTCGACTGGCAAAAGTGGGGTGTTCCAGGTTGATTGGCATTCAGCCAGCATGCCTGCTTCTTTGAGTCTTGTCAGGTGTTCTTGGATGCCTGCCCTTGCCTCTTGTGGGAGGGGGTATTGCCGCTGTCTCTGCGGTCGAGCCCCTGGGATTAGTTCTACAATGACAGGGGCCGGTGGTGGGCAAGTCGGTGGGGGGGGGGGGCGGGGGTTGTCCTAGGCCCATACAGTGGGGAGGGCAGTCCTGAATTCAGGTGGGCTGCTCGGTTGGGCCTGGGCACAGGAGAACCTCTATTTTTTAATTCAGTTGGAGGCTGGTGCGTCTTTTGGCCCAAAGGTTATTTGGGCCCCCAGCTTTGAGAGTATATCCTGGCCGAGAGGGATAGGGCACTCAGGTAGGTAGAGGAACTCGTGCCGTACCGTGTGGCCCCCGAGTTTACATAAAAGTCATAGTTTGGCCCCCTACTTTTATTTTGGCTGTGGGCTCATGGGGGCCGAGAAGAAGTGAGCCTGGTCCCCCTCAATCTGAATCTCTTCCTGCCAGGCCTATGAAGTCTTTTTTGCAGGGTTCTTGTGCATATCGGTTGGGTTTCAAGGGCCTTTACCTGGTTGGGACATTTATTCTTTTAATGTCCTTTTTCTTTGCAGTGGGCACATTGATCCCTTGCTAAGGAGGTTTTGGGCTTCCCCCTTTTGGCAGCTGGACCTTCCCTGTCCTTTTGTCGTGGCTCTCTTGTGCCTCGAGGTCAAATGGGTGTAAGCCTCGAGTAGGCTCTCACAATAATCCCCAGGGGATTCCCCTTGGGCTGGGCGGACTCACAGGCTTCTTAGCCCTTGCTCGGATCCCCCGGAGGAGAGCCTCTTGGTACCGGTGGCTGTGGACCGGCACCTGGAGAGTGCTGTGCCTGGCCGAGGGCGCAATCCGGCCACTGATCCAAGGGAGAGAAGATCTGCTGGGTCCAGAGGTGGTGGGGAGACCGAAGGCGGCGGAGTATCGGGAACCGGGAGGTTCATATGGTGGGGGCAAGATTGGTTCTTCCTCTGGATCGCCAGTGAGACCTTGTGGAGGTTGGGACTTCTGTTGACCTTCCTTGAGCTACTTTGTCGAGGTGACGAAGACCCTAGCCTGTCCCTGTTTGTTGCAGGTAGATCACACGCAAGGGGGAAGGGTTTGGGCAGTCTCTAACGAGGACTCGATATATGGGAGCTGATCAGGGTAACCTGGGTCTCTGGCGACAACATGCCAGATGTGGCGGACCGTTGGGACATCCAAGGTTCCCTCTGAGGGCCATCCTGCACCAGCTCACATGAGGTCCTTAACTTGCCGGTGGTTATATTAATTCCATAGTCTCCTGAAAACACCTTTTTTTCTCTGTCCCGCCCCCATAATGTTCCCATGAGACAGAGGTGTAAGGGTGCCCCCTCTAATGAGGAGACCAGTCAGATGCCTGTCTGGCCGTGTCCCGAAGGAACCTGGGTGACACTTAGCTGTAGCAGTCTCAGCTTTGTGACTTACGATCGGAAAGTATTCCGATGCCGGCACACACTGTGTGCTGTTCACCATGGAATTTGCAGATGGGTCCACTCAGACTCCGTGGGCTTTTGGGGACCTTACGGGTGCCCGCCCGTGGAGCCACAGAATCGAACTCAGCAGGCAAGCCAGACCGAGTCGCACATTCACACTCACATACACACCAGAGGTTGCTACATTCCCTCCCGCAGAATGTCTCCCTGTGAGACCCCTGAGGTCTCCGGGGAATGATCAGGTTCCCCTTCCACCACTATGGGTGGGCTGGACAGGACAGAATTGGGTCCCAGGCCTTCCGGTATTCGACCTTGGGTCCAGGGCCTCACCTGCTAAGTCTCCTCGAGTCCGGCAGGAATGGCAGAGCAGGCTGGCCCGAGGCTACCGAGCGGGAGACTGCCGAAATCCAGTGAGGGCGCGCCTTCTCCCTTGCGGCTCCTCGTTCCGTCACCGCCTCTCCATTTTCCCAAACCGGTGGCAACAGTGGGCCAGCGCGGTTGGGTTTCCCCGTCGGGGAACCAAATGTTACATAACCTGGTCTGGATCACCAGCGGAAGAACCAAGCGGCACTTGGAGATCTTGGAAGGCGGGAGGTTTATTTTACACCGGCAGGCTCAGAGGAGATCATTCTCCCGAGCATCAGCAGCGGGGACAATTTATAGTCTGTTGGAGCGGGGCAAGCGGGGTGGGAAGAAGAACCCAGAAGGAGAGTCTTCGGGCAAGGTCTGGAATTCCCCTGTGAGTCCCGTCGGCCGTCTAGTGACAGATTTTCCCCTATCAGTGTGAGGGACACCTTCTTACTCAAATCCTTGTCAACCTTGTGGAACATTCCCTTGCCTGCCACGCTTGGCAATTAGTTAGAAGCCATGAACAACCTGATGCCTATCACCAGACCACTGGCCGAGTAAATTTCGGTGAACCTGTTCCATGGACTGCGCTGCATCTGTTGGAAATGTGCCGTGGTTTTCCACGTGCTGATGTGCAGAGATGGTCACTACAGAACTTGAATAAAAGCGTGTTTATGGTACAATATGGCACTATAATCCCACGTTTGTAAAAAGTGTGAAAAGTATTTTCAAAATTCCAGTATCTGAAGGGAGACAAGAAATAACACGGCACCTGTAGAAAGTAGAATTAGAGACAGGGGCTGTGGTTTTCACTCTGTGCTCCGTACATTTTTGTGGTTTTCAATGAACATTTAAACTTTTTGTGACGCTTGAAACATAGTCCGTAAATATATTCAACATGGGGCTTGAACTCATGACCCTGAGATTGAGAGTTGCATGCTCTTAGGACTGGGCCAGCCAGGTGCCCCTGCTCATTATTCTTTATAACAAAAACTTAAATAAAACCTCATTAACTGGAACGCTTTTTTTTTCATTGCAGTGCAGAGGAGTAGGAAAAGGATTTTGAAAATGCAGACTGTGCCCACAGAGAAACACATATGTGAGATTTTCAAATAATATGTGAGGTTTGCCAATACTGGAGAAACAGAACAGACCTGCCTCTGAAGTTAAACACACAGCACAGACCTACCTCTAAACTTAAACACACACACACGCACACACATGCTGCAGGCATCAAGTTGACGCAGATGCAGACTTACGGCCTCAAGCCTTGACTCCCTTGATGTCACACAACAGAAGCCACAATTTAAAAAAATTTGAGCTGAAATGACGGTAAGGCCACTTGCCCAGGAAGGTCTTAGTATTTGCACAACAGCCTTCACACAGGGCGTGACCTAGCTGTGCATCCCCAAGCTCACGTGGCACTTCTGCTTCCTGGAGGGGGTGCCCTCGCACGTGGTCTCTGGGGCTGGCGGTAGAAGCACAGTGGACACTCCCCTCCCACCCCCCACCCCAGGACCATCTGCAGAAGACAGCAGTTAGAAACAGTTCTTAATGCTTCAGGCAGTAGTTAGGAGAAAACAACCTTGTAAGTCAAAGCTAAAATCAGACATCAAAGACCACACAGAACATTTTCCAAGATTGATCTAGTGGTGGCAGGAGGGTATCAAAACACCAAAAATCATAGCTTTGGAACTGCCATGGGTGACGCTTAACGTTGAAGCTAACGTATATTAGCACTAAATTTATGCGTGATGTAAGAATCCTGTGAGTGCCTCATATGCCTTCATAGCACAGGCTCCAGGGCCAGACTGCCTCAGTGAGAATACAGTGCCTACCGTTAACCAGCTGTGTGGCCCTGGCTGAGTGATGTACCTACCCACTTATTCAGCCTTGAAAAAGAAGGAAATTCTGATACATGCTATAGCATGGATAAATCTAGAAAGCATTATGCTAAATGAAGTAAGCCAGACACAAAAGAGCAAACGTATGACTGTACCTATATGATGTACCCAGAATATTCAAGTTCGTAGAGACAGAAGGTAGAGTAGTCATGATCAGGGCCTGGGAGGGGAGGGGAGTAGAGGGTTATTTAGTGCTTAGACTTTCCGTCCAGGATGATGAAAAAGTTCTGGAGATGAGTGCTGGTGATGGTTGTACAATAATGTGAACGTACTTCATGCCACTGAATTGTACACTTAACAGTAGTTAAAATGGTAAATTTGAGGTTACGTTCTACCACCCCAAAAGCCTAAAAAATGCGCATACCCGTTGATTCAGTTATTCTATGTCTAGGACTATCCTAAAGAAATTACTGGATGTATGCAAAGTCGCACTACAAGATGTCCCTCACAGAATTGTTCGTGAAACCAAGAATTGAAAACAACCTAAATGTCTACCAGTAGAAGAGAGAGTAAGTACAAGTGTCGTATGCCCATCCTGTGGCATACCGTGCATCTGATAAGAGTACGCAAGGCCTGTGCATCTTGATTCACGCGCACTGTTATTTTAAAAAACTGGGAAAATGTGTATCGCATCATACGTACACATAACAAGTACATATACATGCGTAAACACGTCAGGAAATGGGTAGGATGTACAGCCAGCTGTTACCTATAAAAAGGAGAAAAAGCGACATGAGGGGGTGATGGAAAAGTTTCCCCATTTTCTCTGTATACATCTATATTCTTTGAATCTTGTACAGACTGTTTATTTATGTACTACTGTGGTTCTGGTTATGTATTGTTGCATAACCAACACCCCAGAAGTTAGTGGTGTAAAAACAGCCTTTCTCCTCTCACAATTTTGTGGTCAGGGTTTTGAGCAGGGCACAACAGGGACAACTCATGTCTGCTCCATGACTGGAGCTTCAGCTGGGGTGGCTCCCATGTCCAGAGATTGCTGGAAAGGAATGGGACGCTTGACTGGGGTTATGTGTCTGTGGCTTCGGTACTGGCTGTCTGCTGGTGACTCCTTGGTGCTTGCCCCCCTTGTGTCTGCTGGGACTGGAATATCCAAGTGACTTCTTCACCTGCGTGTGGCGTGCCTGCGCTGGGCTGTCTGGAACAGGTAGATTGCTGCACGTCCGTCTCTGTCCGTGTGCATAGCTTGGGCTTCCTCATGGCGTGGCGGTCTCAAGATAATCAGCCTTCTGAAATGGCGGCTGGTGTTCTCAGAGGTAGCATTCCAGGAAGCCCCAGGTGGTGGCTTCAAGACTTCTCAGATAGGCCCAGAAGGTCATGTCCACTTCGTTCTGTTGCCCAAGCTTGTCACCAAGGCCAGTCTAGGCACCCCTTGTCAATAAGTAATAAGGAATTTGCGGCCATTTTTAACCTACCACACTTAACGTGATGTTAAAAGACTTTCAACAGGAAATTCAACCTGACCCATGATTTATAGTGACCTTCATTAAAGCAGAGCACACCCACCCCTTTCGTTTCTTTTACCAGTCACTGCAAACGGAGTCTCTTTGGAAATCTTCTACTGGGCCTGTTGCTTCCTTCCAAGTTTCTTATGCCATTCCTCAAATTAATGTCCAGGCCAGTGGTTTTCATCTCTGGCAGCACATTAGAGTCATCTGGAGAGCTTTAAAAAATCTTGATGTCCAGACCAAATACATCAGAATCTCCAGGGGCTGGCACCCAGGTGCTGTGGTCTGAAAGTTTGTGTCTTCTCAAAATTCCTGTGTTGAAATCCTAATGCCTGGTGTGATGGGATTAGATGGTGGGACCTTTGGAGTTTCTTGGGTCGTGAGGGTGGATCCCTCATTAATGGGATTAAGCCTCTTATAAGAGAGACCCCACAGAGCTCCCAAGCCCCCTCTACCCTGTGAGTACCAAAGGTCAGCAGTCTGCAACCCAGAAGAGGGCACTCCCCTGACCATACCGGCACCCTGATCTGCGGCTTCCAGCCTCCAGAACCATGGCAAATAAATTCTGGGGGGTGCCTGGCCGTCTCAGTCAGTGGAGCATGGAGACTCTTGATCTTGGGGTTATGAGTCTGAGCCCCACATTAGGCATCGAGATTATTTAAAATAAAATCTTTTTAAAAAAAGAAAGAAATTCCTGTTGTTTATAACCCACCCAGGCTGTAACATTTTGTTATAGCAGCCCAAATGGACTAAGACAGCGGGTCTCAGAAGTTTTTAATTTTTTTTAATGTTTGTTTATTTTTGAGAGAGAGCGTGTGCGCACAAGCACCAGCGAGCAAGCGGGGGAGGGGCAGAGAGAGAGGGAGACACAGAATCCGAAGCAGGCTCCAGGCTCTGAGCTGTCAGCACAGAGCCCGACGTGGGGCTCGAACTCACGAACTGTGAGATCATGACCTGAACCGAAGTCGGACGCTTAACTGACTGATACCCAGGCGCCCCCTCGGGTGTTAGAAGTTTTTAAAGCTCTGCAGATGAATCCATTGTTTACAAGAATCGGAACCACTGGTCTAGACTGTGAGTAACTGACCCGGCACCAGCGGTTTCAGAAGCGGCTGCTTAGCACTTGTCAGCCAGCAGTCCTCGTCGGCAAAGCGATGGGTTGGCTGTACGCACCTGGTCATGGAATTGCGAGAAGCTTTGGCTGATAGTGAGCCTGCGTCCTCCCTTTCCAGGGCTGAGCGCTGTGCGCCACGGAGCCCGCTCGAGCTCTGCATCTTTCACCCTCTGGCCACAGCCAGCTCCGAGGATGAAACGTCTTGGTGAGCGGCTTCTGTCTGTGCTGGGTCTGATGCTTACTCTCTAAGTCCTCTGCCCAGGGACCTTGTTGAACAAAACGGTTGTAAGGACAGAAAGCACGGCACTTTCTGAAATAGCTTCAGTCCCACAGGCTGCCTGCTTGCTTCCCAGGGGAAGCTCTACGCTGTTGGAGCTGCCTGATGGAACTGCAGAGGGAACTTGCAGACCCTGAGTTCCCGGGAGGAGACAGAAGGGAGCCTTTGAGAAGTACAAGTCTCGTGTGAATGGCTCGTCTGTCTGCCAGGAGGGTCTTGAGGAAAAAAAATACAAAGGCCTGAGGGGTACTCCCAGCATCGCAGAGCAGGCGGGGTGGACAGGAAGCCGTGCCAGGGCCAGGACCCCGGGTCCCCACCTCTCGCGTTCCCTGCCGCCCTCCCCGCAGCAGAACCTGCAGCTTTCTTTCTTCCCTTTGTTGTTGGAAGAGACTTCTTCTTGTGGCTGGAGCACACACCCTGCTTCAAACCAACAGCCAGAGATTGGCTGGAATAACCTTGGGAGATAGATAGATTTTTAATAACACAGAACATGAATACCGACGTCACCATCCCCCATAATTAACAAACGTGATGTCTACTTGCTTGATTTTGTTATTTCTATTTTGTGAGAAGGCACCTCCGGACTGTTCACGTGTTGAGAGCCTACATGTGGTGCCCTGAGGCAGCCAGACTACTTCCGTGGGCTTCTCGAGCTCATTCCTCTAGTCAACCAGGTTGGCGGGGGGCCCTCTAGCATTTGGACAACCCCGAGAGAAACCTTGAAGAGGAGGGACTCCATCCTGCCCAGGGGGAACTATATTGTCCCAGGAGATAAGGCAGTGGAAGGGTGCCCCATCCCCGAGCACACGGCGAGGGGCCACTAGTTCTTTCCTGCTGGCCTCCGCTCTCCCTGCCCCCCCAGGCAAGGGCCCCCATTTGGGAGAGATGAAAGAGTTTGTACGGAATGCAAAGTAGGCATGGACAGGCCTCTCGGGGGCCATTTGGTAAGGTCTCACCTTCATGAAAGGTCTCACCTTTTTAAGTTCTTCCCACCAAAACACCTAGTTGTGTTCTTGTGTTGGATGTTAAAGATGCTAGATGCAAGCACGTAAACTATACCACACTTTTTATAATATTTAATTTTCTAGGAGCCTTAAAAAATGTGGGGGGATAGGCTTTGCTAGACCTCTAAGAAGTCCTGTCTGACCAACTGGAAAAGACAGGTTGGACCTGTCTCATTCTGGGGATAGAAAAATCCCCCATCTCTGGTGTTCAAACACCCAGACTTGGGGGCTGACGGAACTGATCCTAAGTGCTGAGGAGAGGCAAGAGCTGAGCTCCCCTTTCCACGTTGTTCTCCATCTTCAGCGGGCCCTTGGGGAGAGGAAGCACGGAGCTGGGCCTGGAAGCTTAAGTCTGAGCTGTGGGTGTTTCTGAGATTATTCTGCCCAGATAACTAGGCTAGGAGAGAGAGAGGATTTCAGGACAAGTACTCATTTCAGAATTAAAGATCACAGAGTTTCCAGGAGGGCCCTTTGGACCTTTCTTGAGGAACGTGAAGGTGACTGCAGGTGCGGGAGGGCCAGGTGTACTGTCTCTTGCCACTCCCCTCCCATGTTGTGAGCCCCTTGGCCTAGTCACCAGTCTCTTCCCTGATTTCCTTGATTTTAGCCTAGACAACACACTGTGAAAGAATCCCTGCAGATTCTGGAAGGTCACAATCGAAAAAATCTTAACGTGGTCCCTGCAGGGTTTTTTCTGCTTTCTAGAAGATAAACAGCTATGGCATCTTTGGGAAGACAACTTGGCTGGAGTAAGGGATGAGGCCTCTCCAAGGCCCTTTGGCCTCCTGTTCTCACTGCTACCTTTAATACCTAGGGAGCTGTTAACAATTGCTATATAAAGTCCCTAGAATGTTTTTGTTTGCTTTTACAACCTCTTAACAAGGGAAGAGGAAGTTCAAAAAAAAAAAAAAACCACACACAGGGAGGCAGAATGGGAAGCCACCCAAACTCCTCCATCTCACTTCCCCTTCACATAAGCACAAGGGTGCTTCCAAAGATCCAAAAATACTTGAGAGGTCCAAGAGTACATTTATGTCCTACAAATAGAACCCTTCTTGTCTAGGGCTTTGGGGACACTTAACAAGCCTTTTCTATAGGAAAACCTATATGAACTTTTCAAAGCAGAGTAGAATGAACCTCGTGTTCTAATCAATGCAGAAAAAAATCTTGGGGGGGGGAGGCGGTGCTGAGAGAGCGCACACACGAGCAGAGGCAGGGCAGAGAGAGGGAGAGAGAGAGAGAGGGAATCCCAGGCAGGCTCCACACTGACAGTGCAGACCCTGACATGGGGCTAGATCTCACAAACCTTGAGATCATGACCTGAGCCAAAATCAAGACT
The DNA here is from genome assembly GCF_046562875.1 of Panthera onca. Lineage (NCBI taxonomy): Eukaryota > Metazoa > Chordata > Mammalia > Carnivora > Felidae > Panthera > Panthera onca. The sequence continues at coordinate 39,171,977 of NC_138354.1, read as the reverse complement.
CAGATGCTTCCCCAACTGAGCCGCCCAGGCGCCCCCTGAAATTTGTTTTAAGAGGAAAATTTTCTTGACCAGTTGACCAACTCTTGGCTTAAAGGGGAAGTAAAATAAAAACTGCAATGACAAGCTATTTTGAAATGTTCGATAGAGAATGTTGTATATAAAAATTATGGGAAATAAAGCTGTACTTTGAGGAAAACTCATAGCCTTAAATGCCTTTATCATTAAACAGAGATTAGAAATAAAATACACTGATATTTATTGTTCTCTACCCTGTAAGACCCAGTCATGTGTGTGATGTTGATGTAGGTATATCAGGAGAGCAGAAGAGGACACAGGTCAGAACAGGATTATAACTAAGCCTCCCAGCTAAGTCAACTGTGTTTGGTGCTAAAAAGAAGTTCTAAACAAAGTACCCTGGGAGCCCAGAAGAAAGTTATTCTCACTTGCGGTGAGAGCCAGAGTCAGCTGTTCAGGGCCTGTGTCACAAAGATCTTTAAAGCTTTGTTGAGGAGTCTGTGCTTTATTATCAGGACAGTGGGGAACCACTGGAGGAGGGGTGTGTGTGTATGTGTGTGTAAAGACTTTTATTTTTGTTGCTGCTCTTTTGTTTTGTTTTTCTCTTTCATAATAGTTTCCCAGATGTGGAACTGCTTGATTAAAGAAAAACAGGGGCACCTGGGGTGCTCATTTGGTTAGGGATCCGACTCTTGGTTTTGGCTCAGGTCATGATCAAACAGTGTGGGAGTTTGAGACCTGCATCTGGCTCTGTGCTGACGTAGCCAAGCCTGTGTGGGATTCTTTCTCTCTCCCTCCCTCTTTGCCTTTCCCCCACTCACAAGCTCTTGCTCTCTCTCTCTCAAAATAAATAAATAAATAATAAATAAAGAGAAAAAACAGGGCGCCTGGGTGACTCAGTCAGTTAAGTATCTGACTTTGGCTCAGGTCATGATCTTGAAGTTCATGGCTTCAAGCCCTGCATCAGGCTCCACCCTGGCAGTGCGGAGCCTGCTTGGGACTCTCTCCCCCTCCCTCTCTCTGCCCCTCTCCACTCGCTCAGTCTCTCAAAAATAAATAAATAAACTTTAAAAAAAATGAAGAGGAGAAACATTTTAAGCTTCTTTTAAGTTTATTTATTTTGAGAGATAAAGAGAGCATGAGTGGGGGAGGGGCAGGGAGACAGACAGGTAGTGGGAGAATCCCACGCAGGCTCCACGCTTAGCATGGAGTCTGACTCAGGGCTCCATATCACGACCGCAAGACCATGCCCTGAGCTATCAGACACTTAACCGATGGAGCCACCCAGGCACCCCCAAATTTTAATTTTCTTAAAACACAGTCACACTGCTTTCCATAAGATGTAGTACATTCACAGGATCTCTCCTCTGATGGGAGATGTTAGCGTTTACAAAAGTCTGCACGAAGGGAGCTTTGCCCACAACCGAGGCACCGGTGAGGTTCTTTTCCTGAATGAGTCCCCTGGTGCTCAGAGAATCTAATGTTGAGAGGTTCTTCCTGGTTGGAGTTCTCAGGGCTTTCTTCCTATAGAGTGGTTGGATGCTCTATAAGTTCTGCTAAGTCTTAGGATTTCCACATTGGTTTTCTAAAGGTTTTTAGTCTTTTTTGTAAAGTAGACCCTTGGAGAGCATTCCCCCCTAAAGTTACAGTGAGTGGATGCAGAGTTTCCAGGTTTTTTCTGCTTTGAAGAAGCTTCTTTATCTTCTCTCCTGATCTTAAAACCTGAGAGAAGAAATGAAAGTTGAAAATGTCACCCTGTCCCCAGGGGAAAGAAAGTGAGGGCGAGAAAAGGGGTTTATTAAACCAGTAATGGGATGACAGAAAGTCCTAAGTACATCTCAAAGCTTTTTACATCAATTGAGTCCGAAGTTTTCTTTTCTTTCTCCCCTTGTATGCAGTGAACACTCACCTCTTCTTGAAGCCAAATCCTTGTCTCATTTCTTTGAAATTCTGCAGTCCCTTCACCCGTGGCTCTTCTCTGTGCTCCATGGGAAGCCCAGGCCAGGCTTTGGTACTGGATATTCTGGCTACAAAAAAGACAGGAAGCATGAGAGTTTGGCTCACGACTGATTGGGAGGGTGATTTCAGGACGATTTCTAGGGCAGATGGCCTCTCTGTATCCATTTCCTCTTAGGATCATTTCACCTGAAGCCTCTGTCAGCAGTATTTCAATATTAAAACAAAACCAAAACGAGGGAAACTCCTTTTGTGTTCAATTCAAGGCTGTTGTCCTCCAATCTGTGAACAAGGAGTGAATTAGTTCTGTGTTAAAATCAATGCACTAGGGTGCCTGGGTGGCTCGGTTGGTTAAGTGGCAGACTATTGATTTTGGCTCGGGATGTTATCTCATGATACGTGGGATCGAGCCCTGCGTCTGGCTCTGTGCTGACAGCGCAGGGCCTGCTTGGGATTCTCTCCCTCTGCCCCTCTCCTACTCTCTCTCTCTCTCTCTCTCAAAATAAATAAATTAAAAAAATTCAATGTACTAAATGTTTAGTTTTACGTTATCTTTTGAATATTTTGATAAGAGAATTATTGAAGTTAGGACTGAAGTGTGATGTCAGTCTTCCTAAAATTCTGACTGTGTCAAACCTGAGAAACATTTTCTTATTGAGTTCAAGAGAAGAGAGAAGAAGCGGTAAAAGCAGGAATTTGGGAACTGAGTCCTGGATTCATTTCAGTTCAGAGATTTTCAAATAAAAATCGATACGTGAGCTGGGTTGGCTGGTGACTGGCAAATGCCGTCTTTACACGTTTCTTTTAGCTGCAGCCTAGAAGTGGGTTATCTTGAAGTTCACTAAGACAACTCTCTAACCGTGTTTCTGGCAGTCCAGAGACAGCTGGTGAAATCGTGCCCAGCTCAGTTCCCTGCTCTATCCTAGCACTCTTTCCCTCGCTGAGAGCCGCCTCTTCTGTGCCCCCTCCTCCCCTCCCCACCTCCCCCCACCCCCGACAAAGTTTATTGCTCTGCAATAAAATGTGGGTTGGTAAGTAGTCATTTATGATCCACATGGAGGAAAATGTTTAAATATTAACGTTACCAAACAATATTAGCAAGTTAATGTTAATCTGAAGAAAAATGTAAATTCTAGAACACTTTACCAAAATATAGGAAGTGGAGCAAAATGCCTTATTTTATACTTCCGTGAAGAGAAGCAACACATTTCAGATTAACAAAAAAAGAAAATGCTTTTCAAATGAAATGCCGTTTAAAGTCACCGTTTTGTTTATGATTGGACTGCAAAGCTAAGACTAAGATCCAAGCGTGATTTGGTATACGTAAAAGTACACCTGATGCATTGATCACAGAAAGCTGTGGTCTACTCAAGTGGGACGAAACCAAAGCCAGGGTGAGTGGCAGATAGCAAGCAAAGGCTTAGGGTGGCAGAGGCCTGGAGGCCAGGGCACCCTCAGGCCAGAGGCAGGGCAAGAAGCAGTTCAGACTGCTAAGAGCTGCTTGTCTGTCGGCTCCCTCGCCAACAAGCACGGACCGAAAGGTCTTAACACTGTGTGTTTCATCGGATACCGGTTTGCAGACCACACACAGAGACAGCTGCCCCACTTGAGTGCAAGGGAATCTAGAAGGCCTAGGGAAGGCCTGAAAGCAGCTCCAGAGACAGAATCTAGTGCCCATGAGAGCTAAGGCCAGGATTAGTAGGGGCTCTTTATCTGAGATTCAAATGTGTTTTCTCTGTGATAGTCAGGGAGCCACCTATCACTGAGGACAAGAAAATAGAAGCAAGTAAAATGGTTACTGGAGGGCATACTTACTTCCCTTAACTTACTTTTCACCGAAGACCTAAACTAGTGGTTCTTAATCTTTTTGGTGGTTTTGAGAACTTGACGGAAGCCATGGATTTGCTTCCTAGAACATACACATATACATGCAGTATTGTATAAAGTAACAGAAACTTCAGAAGATCTCCAAATCCATCAGTGTGACCCTCTAGAACTGTGATGGCCAAAACAGTAGCCACTAGGTGGCACTTAGCAACCCGAGCTGCGTTTCAGCATCCCCTCAAGTTATACTGGACAGTGCCGCTCTATAATTTCATGGACTCTGGGTTAAGAACTCCTGCCCCAAATGACCCCCTGTAGATCTACTGGCCTGTAACCCCACTCCTAGTAACACACCAGCTATTTTCTATGTTTGAATATAGATAGGCCTCAAAAAACGGAGGAGGAATACTAACAGTAATTTTGAATAACAGTCCATCTTGCTTCAAGTCCCCATTAATAACCTAAACCTAGCAGATGATTCATTCTTCCCATCTCCAGGTATGTGTAGTTTCGCAAACATTCTCATGCCCCCACATCCTGCAATAAAAATCCAAGTGGCTTTTCTGTGACATAGGGTGAGACTTCAGGAGTTTACTGTGCATTACTAGCATTCACTGAGTTGGTACTAATTGCCAGGTACCGTTCTAAGCATCCTACACGTTAGCTCATTTAATCCTCACCAAATATAAAGTGAAGATAGGCTTATCCCCTCAAAACAGATGAGGGAACTGAAGTTTGGGGGTCAGTGAGATTGAGTAACTTGTCTGAGATGACATAGTAAATGCCAGCGAAGTGACTTTTAGGTTAGAATCTGTAGTCTCCTGAAATATGTCGAAAACAGGAGGTTGGCCTTAGAGGACTCTGAGGTCACATGTCTCAGCAAGGGTTTCTGAGACGGACCTATACCGGCCTGTGTGCTGAGGCTGCTGAGGTCACATTTGCCACCACAGCGGTGGAGCCCTTTCCCTCTAGTGGAACAAGAAAAAACCGAAATACTCAGGACTCTCTCCACCCAGTCGTCCAAAGCCGGCCTCTCTGTCCCCACTTCACCCTTTTTACTATTATGGCAGCCTGGACTTTAGCGACGGACTAGCTGCGTGACCCTGGACAAGGGTGTTCGCTGACACTCGGTGCCGTTGTTACAGGGGGATGATAACAGCATCTACGTCCTACAGTTTTGAGTGCTGTTAGGGTCCAGCTCTATTAGGCAAGCGCTCGATAAAAGGTTACTGGTTGTCACGATTTACTCCTGCGACACTCTCCGGAGCCCACGGGCCCGACTGTCGCTAGAGGGAAGGGAGGAGCTGAGTCCACTCTCCGGGTTTCCTTCCGTTCCCCGCTCGCAGTGAAGTTCACAACTTTCATCACAAGATCTAGGAGGGAGCTGAATAACGACCCCGCCCTCGCAGGGATGGACAATAAGCAGCACGTCCCGGGTCCCCAGGAGCTCTCGTGGACGCCCAGCCCGCAGGACCCTGACCGAGCAAGAGATGGCCAAGCGCGCCCAGCCCCAGGACCCCAGCAGCGCGCCGGAAGCACTGCCGCGGCCCTCCGCTCTCCGCCCCTGCTCCCGGCACCTGCCTCGGGCGCAGGCGCGGGCCGTGCAACGGACTACATCTCCCGGCAAGCCCCGCAGCGACGCCGACCCGGGCCGGTCTACAGGCTTCCCGACCACCCGGCGCCGAGAGGCGGCGGAGAGAGCCCTGGCTTGCGTGCTTCTGAGGCCGCCGGGCTAGAGGGGCTCTCTCGTGCAGCCCCGAGTAACCAGAGCGGGTGGGGACTGCCTTTAAATCCGTTATGACCGGGCAGTGATTCTCAAGCTTGTCTGTGGGGGAAGAGCTTGTTAACAATTCGGGTCGTTTGGCCCCACCCGACACTGACGCGCTGGATTTCGCGTGGCTCGGGTTTTCACTTTAGTAAGCTTTCTGGGAATTCTGATCGGTAGTCAGCCGGTCACGCCCGCCTCAGGCATGTTTTCCTCTAAACTTAGCTGCCCTGCCTCTCGTCTCCAATTGGCCGTCGCTCGCCCCGTCTCCGCAGGCAACTCTTCCCCTCTGGTTGGTCGGCGGTGAAGTCTGTGGCGAGACCTGACCCAATGGGCGCTAGAGTTCGCAGATCGTGACCCGGAAGTTGATCCTGAGCCTGCGCCGTTGGCTGTGGACGCCTAAGCGCGCCGGGACTTCCGGCGTGCAGCCGAGCGCCTAGGCTTGCGTGAGTCGGAGACGAGAGTCAAAGCGCGGTGTTCAGCTCCTGCTGCGGGGTGGTCTTGCCGGTTCCTGGGCAGGGGGCCGGCGCGACGGCGCCCGTGATCGGCTGAGGCCAAGGCACCGGAGCCGGCTGCGCCCGGGCCGAGGCTGGGCTCCGCGGGGCCCGGGAAGCCTTCTCGGGCGGGTGCAGCTGGTTTCGGGGCCGAGGTGCTCCGGAGGGGCCTGAGGATGGCGTCGGGCCCGGGCTCCCAAGACCGGGAAGGGCTCCTGATCGTGAAACTGGAGGAGGACTGCGCCTGGAGCCAGGAGCTGCCGCCGCCAGATCCGGGGCCGAGTCCCGAGGCCTCCCACTTACGCTTCAGAAGGTTCCGCTTCCAAGAGGCCGCCGGGCCCCGGGAAGCCCTCAGCCGGCTCCAGGAGCTTTGCCATGAGTGGCTCCGGCCGGAGCTGCGCACTAAGGAGCAAATCCTGGAGCTGCTGGTCCTGGAGCAGTTCCTGACCATCCTGCCCCAGGAGATCCAGAGCAGGGTGCAGGAGCTGCATCCGGAGAGCGGCGAGGAAGCGGTCACCCTTGTGGAGGGCATGCAGAGAGAGCTTGGGAGACTGAGACTTCAGGTGAGAGAAAGAGCTGTCTTCGGCTCGTTTGGCCCCGAGGACTAGGACATCGCGGCCGCCCTGTTCTCCATACCTATGTGCTTGGTGCCCTGAGTAGACTTTACACGGGCAAGAGGTCTTTTTATAGTTCAGTTAGGAAGATTCATTCTCCAGGTTTTCCCCGGCAGGACAGAACCAGCAGTGAAGAATGCCCTCTTTCCCCATGGAGGCAGGGGGTGTGCATTCGTGTGACCCCCCCGGAGTTAATTCGCAGGGTCCAAATCCTCACTCTGGTCTGTAGCAGTTTTGCGACTTTGGGCAAATTACTTAATTTCTTTAGGCTTCGGATTTGCCACGTAGTAAAGTGAGAATGACAAAACATCTTCCTAGGGTTGTTTTGAGGGTTACGGGGAGAGTATCACGTGGTTTTGACCCCACTGCTGGCTAATAGTGCTTCATGGCTGTTAGCTGTTGTCAGGTTGGGTTCAGTAGCCTGGTCCCCTCTGCGGAGCTCGGTCGGGTTAACGGTAGATTGCGAAACACGGTTTGGCACTGAGGCTCCGAGGGCACCGGTCCCCGGGGTCGGTCAAGTTTAACTCACCCTGAAGTGAGGAGTGGAAGCCTGTAGATACAATGGGGGGCGGGGGGAGGAGGCAAGAGGGAGTCAGGTGTGCCGGAGAGCTGTGTGGGGAAGGTGTGCCCCGGGGGCGGACGTCTTCCGCTCCGACGTTCTCCAGCACTCAGGGGATCAGAAAAGCGTCAAGTGGAAACCATGCTTCTCTCTTGCTGGACCCAAAGGGATCGCCGGTAGTTCTCCGTTGAAGGCTTGCCCCCAGAATTCTGTACTAATGTCCCTTCCTCTCGGGCCCTGTTATGATGATGAGTGATGTGGGTTGGTTCCCAGGTCACAAACCATAGGCGGGGAACAGAAGTGCTCTTGGAGGAGCCTTTGCCTCTGGAAACAGCACGAGAGTCACCGAGCTTCAAGCTGGAGCCAATGGAGACTGAGCGAAGCCCTGGCCCCAGGCTGCAGGAGCTGCTAGGCCCCAGCCCCAAAAGGGACCCCCAGGCTGTAAAGGAGAGGGGTGAGGAACAGTTACCTGGGCTGGGGGGAGGGAGGAGGGGCTTCCGGGTCGTTCCCTGACACCAGCAGGTGGCGGATCACCGCCTAGGTGAGGGAATTTCTGACCTCAGGGTTCCCCGGCGGCGTGGAGTCAAAGACCTAAACATGGTGGTCTGGGTTCTTTGGGGGATGGGAGCGGGGGCGGGGGGATCTTTAAGTAAGCCCCCGTGTATGCAGAACAGAGACGTTTAGAGCTTTGAACGATGGAGGGCTTGACTGCTGCAGGCCGGCGGGGAAGCCGCCTCGTGCTCTTTGCCCACCTCCGCCATTTTGGGTATCGCTTTGCGACGCCTCCGTTGCCGCCTTTTGCTCCTTGTTCGATCCTGAGCGGAGACTGGGTGTTGGGGAATGGATACCGTGTTGTAATAATCCTTGGGCTCCCGAGAATTGCAGATGCCTTTCTCATCATGATTTCTGTCACCTTCAGCATTGTCTGCTCCCTGGCTTTCTCTCTTTCCTGCTGAAGGAAACATGGAAGACAAGGAAATGACTGGGCCCCAGGTGATGTGGAAGTTCTCGTTGTCTCCCCCCGGCACCCCTCCCCCCAGTTGTTCTTGTGGGGACGGGGTCTTCTTTGCCTCTTGGAGAGGATCCTTTGTCCCGCACCACGCGCCGCCTCCCCGCCTTCTTTATTTCCTCCACACCCCACTTGTGGGCCTGCACCCTCCTCCCCCATGAAGTGTGTCCTTGGCACCCTGGGTTTTGCCCCTGTAACTCATGACTCTGCTTGAATTGTTCTGGCGCCTCGGGGGCTAAAGGAGATCTTGTGCTCTTTCAGTTGCCTGAGAGCTTAGAGGACGTGGCTATGTACATCTCCCAGGAGGAGTGGGGGCATCAGGATCCTAGTAAGAGGGCCCTCTCCAGGGACACGGTGCAGGAGAGTTATGAGAATGTGGACTCACTGGGTAAGGACTTTTTTTCCAGGCATGAAGACTCGGCCCTTTCTGACCAGGGGCCTGTCCCTTCGCCACTCACTTCCTGGACGGAAGTTCCGGGTTTTGCCGGAACACCTCCCTTTCTCTAAAGCACCCCGGATGAGGATCCGTTAAATATCTGGCGGTTGGCACAGTTGGCAGACTTACGGCCCCCAGCCGCCAGAGCCAGAGGCAGGGACTCTGAGTTTTAGTGGACTTCCCGGGGCAGAACAAATCAAATCCGCTGACAACCTCCCCCCCCCCCCCGTCACACACACTCTCCGTTCAGCCTCCCCCACTCCACCCCCCCCTCGCACACACTCTCCGTTCTTGATGCCTTGCAATTTTGAGATGCTTATTCTTCTGGTCTCACTCATATTTTCTGTGCTTCGTTAGTATTCCTAGGCCCTTCTCCACCTTTCGGGGGGGCACTGGCATCAACATTCCAGTTCAGCAGCTATCCCAGCCCTTAAAAATTCAGGAAGGAGGGGGGAGGCCTTTTGGGAATTTGAAAATTTTTATATATATATAAATATATACATGTGTTATATTTATATATATATATATACACACACACACACGCACACACACACATGTATATAATGGGATAAATAAGATATATCTATGTGTTAAACTGTTATGCAGAGATTAAAAATGATGCCTATGAAATATGACAAATGACAGTTGGATCTAGGTAGAGTGTATACAGACACTGTGTAATTCCTTCAACGTTGGATGTATGAAAATTCTTACATTAAAACGTTGTGGGAAGTCTTTTTTTTTTTGATTCGTTTTAATGCTTTTATTTATTTTCGAGACAGAGAGAGACAGCATGAGCAGGAGAGGGGCAGAGAGAGAGGGAGACACAGAATCCGAAGCAGCCTCCAGGCTCTGAGCTGTCAGCAGAGTCTGACACGGGGCTCGAACTCACTATCTGTGAGATCATGACCTGAGCTGAAGTCGGCCGCTGAACCGACTGAGCCACCCAGGCGCCCCGCAAGTTGTGGGAAGTCTTAAATAACAGCGATTCTGTGTACGTTACGATTGTAGCCATACTGACACGTGGCAGAAAAGAGTCACACTTTGTTTTCATACATCCGGTCTTTGTAAAAAGAGGCACAGTTATCGGTTCACTTGCAGTAACTCTGCATAAGGGTCATCGCTGGGTTTGGTTCCCTTCACTGGGACCTTCTCCAGGCTGTCCATCACCAGGCCATGGTTTGGTGCCCTGAGCTGAGCCTAGCTCTCAGTGCTTCGTGGGAAGAGAAGTTGGGCTCACGAGTTCTTGGAACTAAACTGTTTAAGGTCTGGGTTTGTTGGGATTGGTGTGAGGTTTTAGTTTTAGCATCGCGCAGGAATGGCGCTCCTAGGCTTCAACCTCCGGGGCATCTCAGAGCCCCAGATTTCTTTCTGATGGTCCACCACGTTACGTTTTATCCTGGAGTTGTCTTGTGGAATGTAGTTCTAGTTTATATTTATCTGTGAGAGTTGGGGCTCTTTTATAATATTAAACTAATTCCGCAAGAAGTGATCACTCGAATCACGTTTGGTTGTTTTAATGACAAAAGTGTACATTCTCACTGCAAAATATCCCAAGTACTACAAAAGCGTAACAAGAAAAAAAAGTCACAGTCCCCCTCCTCCAATTTCTTTCTCTGGAGATAACCACTGTGAACAGTTTAGTGTATTGTCAGACTTACTACTGTCGGACTCCGTGTGCCTTGTGTGGATATGTCCACTAAGCGCAGGGGCCAAGATCGTCTTTGTTTCTTCTGCCTGGTAGAGGGAGTGGTGACAGACATCTGTTTCTTTCGTTGTGAACAGAGGCTCAGGTTCCCATTCGGGAGGCCCTAAGTACCCAGGTGGAACAAGGAGGAAAGCCATGGGATCCCAGTGTTCAGACTTGCAAGGAAGGCCTGAGTCCCAGAGGCCCAGCTCCAGGTAAGAAGGAACGGAGGTGAGCAGCCTGCCCAGCTAGACTCCCACTGTCGGGAGGGAAGCCCTCAAGCACTGGGGCGGAGGGCTAGCCCATCACCGCTGCCAGGAAGATGCATTGCTTCCCGTCGCCCCGCTGCCCATTTCCATCCCACAGTGCCCAGTGTAAGGGGGCACTCGCTCCTGGGGCCCGCCCCAATCCCAGCCTTGCTCCAACCCACCCATTTCCACAGGGCAGAAGCCAGAGGCTCAGTTGTAGAGCGAGTCGGGGGCCTGTACAAGCGAGGTCAGGATTGGTCTGAGCTCTGTTCCTTTGCGACGGCCCCACCTTTTATCCTCTCTAGGGTATTTTACCTACATGGGGAAAATGGGAGACTGAGATAGAACCAGCCTTTCTGGACGTCTGGCCTACAGGGAGGAGCAGATCTGTGGGATTTCCTTTTGTCTCGTGTAGGAATAACGTAGGGGTTTGGTTTCTCTCGCTCTGCCAGGAGAAGAGAAGTTTGAGAACCAGGAAGAAAGTGCTCAGTCCCTTTCCCCCGAGAGCGCCCACCCGCAGGCGCTGCTGCCTGGCCAGGCCAGAGGGGAGGTGCCCTGGAGTCCTGAGCAGGGAAGGCCTCGGGACAGGGCAGAAGGGCACTGGGAGCCTCCCCCAGAGGAAGGGATGGAGCCGTCCTTAGTGGGGGCCACAAGTTGCAGAGAACAGGGGCGACCGAAGGAATCGCAGCCGAAGAAGCTCCACTTATGTCCCTTGTGCGGCAAAAATTTCTCTAACAACTCGAACCTAATTAGGCACCAGAGAATACATGCGGCAGAGAGACTGTGCGTGGGTGTGGAGTGTGGCGAAATCTTTGGTGGGAACCCGCACTTTCTGTCACTACACAGAGCACACTTGGGAGAGGAGGCGCATAAGTGCCTGGAATGTGGAAAGAGCTTCAGTCAGAATACCCACCTGACTCGCCATCAGCGCACCCACACGGGGGAGAAACCCTACCAATGTAACGTCTGTGGAAAAAGCTTCTCTTGCAACTCAAACCTTCACAGGCACCAGAGGACGCACACCGGCGAGAAGCCCTACAAGTGCCCCGAGTGTGGGGAGATCTTTGCTCATAGTTCCAACCTCCTCAGGCACCAAAGGATCCACACGGGGGAGAGACCTTACAGGTGTGCCGAGTGTGGGAAAAGTTTCTCCCGCAGTTCGCACCTCGTCATACATGAAAGGACTCACGAGAAAGAGAGGCTTTACCCCTTCTCGGAGTGTGGGGAAGCAGTGAGTGGCAGCACCCTCTTTCTTAGCAACCACGGAACCCACAAGGCAGAGAAGAAACTCTTCGAATGTTTGACCTGTGGGAAAAGCTTCCGGCAGGGCATGCACCTCACCAGACATCAGAGGACACACACGGGGGAGAAGCCGTACAAGTGTAACCTTTGCGGGGAAAACTTCTCTCATAGATCCAACTTAATCAGGCACCAGAGAATTCACACGGGAGAGAAACCCTATACCTGTCATGAGTGCGGAGACAGTTTTTCTCACAGCTCCAATCGCATCCGTCACCTGAGAACCCATACGGGAGAGAGACCCTATAAATGTTCCGAGTGTGGAGAGAGCTTTTCTCGGAGTTCACGCCTTATGAGTCACCAGAGAACTCACACGGGATAGAAACAGCGGCATTTCTTTCTGGCCCAGAGAAGGTGGCCTACTCAGAGGGTCCCGTTAAGAGCTGATATTCTCTGCCCAGCCGACCAAATCATCTGTTTTTAAGGTAATTACTGTAAAGAGGATCAAGGTGGGGGTCACTGTGAGGGAGGTGCAGGGGCAGCAAAGGCTTAGCCTAGAACTAGAATGCAATTCTGCCCGAACTCCCGAGGGTGTCAAGTCTTTGAGGTGACCTGCTCCGGACAGAGTCCTCCGTGAAGTCGCATGTCCCAGGGCACACTGACTGCCTTGGTATACTTAGGCAGGTTGTGACTTGGGTGCCTTACCGTGTCCATTGTCCGTCCCAGCGACTTTGGGGGATCCATGTGATTTTCTGATACTGCTTCCTCACTTGGAATGTTCAGCAGGGGCGTTTGGGCTCCTGAGGCCCTTGGGACAAAAGAAGGGCGGAGCGTTCTGGAAACCAGCTCAAGGCCACAGAAGACTGGTTGGTGAGTTGCGGCTCCCTGAGAGCCCTGGCTGGGAAGCCGTGGGCAGTCCGGGGCCGTCACCACAGCGCCTCTCTGGCCGGAGTGCCCGCGCCCAGGCCAGGCACGTAAACGTCACCTCAGGCAAAAAGGAACCAGAGACCTGAGGGAGGTGGTGAGAAGGAGTTTGCAGTTCGGCACAGGTGTCGGCAGAGGAAGCCAGACTGTGGATTAGTTCACCCTTGCAGAGATTAAGACTCAGTCCCCCCTCTGTCCAAGAAGGAAACAGAGCTCTGGAGTCTTCAGAGGGTTCCACGAAAGATGGGTTCCCTGGGAGGCTTTGCAAGTGTGGATCCTGGGGAGATTAGGGATCTTGCTTTTCCTTGTTGAAAATATGTTTGGACGGTAATAAATGTCTTCAGGAAATAAGAAAGTCTGTGACTCTTCTTTGAGGACCTTTTGTCTCGGCCTCCAGTGTTGACTTGTCTCTTGTCTGCTTTGGCTAGAGGACCTGCTTTTTCTGTCTTCCTGGGTTGGTCAAAGAAGGTTCCGATGAGGTTGGCCGAGGACAGATAAGGTGGGGTGCGGCCCTGGCCGGGCTCCAGGTGAGGACCGCTTTGTGGTAACAAAGGGTCATGCCCGGTAGCTGTTTGGGGTCATAAGGGTCTTCTAGAAGGTTTCTTTCCTTTCTGTGGTGGACAGCAGTAAAATTGTCTTTGATTCTTTGTTGGGAGTGTTTACTTTCTTGTGATGAAGCTGAAGGAAAATCTGGCTCTTCCGAGCCTGCATAGAAGTGAATTAAGCCCATTGATGGAGGGAAGATACAGGGGAGGGCACATTTTTTTTTTTAGGGGAAGCATTCTGTTTTAGAACGGGGAATTCTAGGAGTGTGTTGTCATAAGAAAGAGGTAGAATACCAGAAGTAGTCTAGGAGTAGGAAAACCTCTCAGGATTTGGCCCTGGAGGAAGATCGCTAACTGTTTCTGGGAGAGGAAGATGGAACATGACCTGGCAACTGGCCACCAAATTTATCGATTTTAAGCGAGGGAAGCAACCCTGCCTACCCCTTTCCCGCGTTTCCGTATCAGCCTTGTCTCGGCCCTGCCTCAGCTTAGTGGGAGTTTTTCCTTCGTTTCCTGAGCTGATTTTTAAAAATCTTAGTTTGTTATTTCTCCTCCTTTCTCCACAAGAGGGCAGGGATAATGCAGGGGTTGAGGGGCAGGGGAGAGTATGAAGATTGGAGAGCTTAATTTAGGACCCTTGTAAGAGCAGCACAGGGCTGCTGGGCTGCTGATGGCATGAAATTGGGCGGGTGATGTCAGGTTGATGTTACGAAGCAGTCTCTCTGGTTAAGACTGCAACTGGGGTGCCTGGGTGGCTGAGTCGGTTAAGTGTCCAACACTTGTGATTTCGGGGCAGGTCACGATCCCAGAGTCGTGGGTCAGGGAGCCTGCTTAAGATCCTCTCCCTGTCCCTCTGCGCCCCCCACCCCCCGCCCGACACACGGACCCACTGCACACTCTGTCAAAAGAAAAAAGCCGAGGTTGCCATTTACGTGGATTGCCAGTCTCACGAGAATGGAAAGCACCTCTCCCTTTCACCCCTCTCTCCCGTAATATGACCCATGCCGACCTTCCGACGTGGTCTACCTGCCGTTGCGCCTACTGGGAGCACTGAAGCGTCGGGCTGGAGCCGTGAGGGCCCCCAGGAGTTCACTCCTGGCACTACAAAGGCTTTCCAACAGGAAAAGTCGCAAGTCCCAGCCTCCGGGCTAGCTCCCCTTGCAACAAATTCACAAGCAGAGCTGTTGTCTGTGTTAATGAGATGATCTCACAGAATACGGCATGTAAAACATTGAGCTCCGCATCTGGCACATAGAAAGTGCTCGTTTATTCATGTCATCGGTGGGCAGATAATCCCGGCAAGACTCTTTCCTCCAAGCCCCCCGCCACTACTACCAACACAAGACCTGCTGGCAGAAATTTCAGGGAGCAGTCTGTTAACTGCGAGGCGGGATTGATGATTTCTTTCCTTGTGGTTGTATCACAGCAGGTCAGAGGCCCTCCGCATAGGCTCCCGTGAGGTCACTGCAAGGGATGGCCAAGTGTGTGCTTTTTATATTCGTATTTTTATGTTGCGCACCCATGTTTTACATTTATAGACTCTTACCCGCTAGTCCTTGAAAAAGAAACCAGAACAGTCTCCAAACTGGTTCTTAGGATAATGGGAGACTGACACAGGGGCAATACTCTTGCTCCCTCAGCCCGTATGGGTACAAACTAGACCTGGGAGGTACCGTACTGACCCTGAGCACTAGCCACAGTCCTTGTAGCAAAGGTAGCACAGACCAGCAGAAGGGCTCCTGGGTGGAGGATCGGTACCACATTTAAGCACTGAAAAGGCCTGGCAGAAGCAGGTTAAGAGCAGCAGGCCAGGGGTGCCTGGGTGGTTCGGTCTCTCGATTTCAGCTCAGGTCGTGATCCCAGAGTTGTGGGATCCAGCTCCACGTCAGGCTCTGCTCTGAGCATGGAACCTGCTTAAGATTCTCTCCCCCTCTGCCCTGCTCACGCACACGCGCTCTCTTGCTTGCTCACGCTTTAAAGCAACAACAAAAGCAGCAGGCCACACGTCACTGAGGACAAAGCTTGTAAGGCCAGAGACTGGAAACAGTGAAACCCTAAACATTTTTTTTTCCCCCAGAAAAACTCCTTGGAAATCACTAAGAATTTTTATTGCAGTCAAGAAATTTATGGGTCTCAATATCATAATCTGAACTTGCAGGTTTTGTACTCCCAGCCCTTTTAAGAAGAGTTTACTATGTGAATCATTACACTGTCAACTGATAGGATTTTGGAAAGTGCAAAATCCCCTCCACTGCTTTAAGACTTCTAATTTTTGTAACTATTTCACAAGCATTTGAAACAACTAAGGTAAAAAGTTCTTAATGTGTGTTTCAAGAAACAGTAGCAAATTTATTACTGCTAGTAGACTAATGTCTTTGGGTGTCAGGAGCTCAAAAACACCAAGATGAGGGGCGCCTGGGTGGCGCAGTCGGTTAAGCGTCCGACTTCAGCCAGGTCACGATCTCGCAGTCCGTGAGTTCGAGCCCCGCGTCGGGCTCTGGGCTGATGGTTCGGAGCCTGGAGCCTGTTTCCGATTCTGTGTCTCCCTCTCTCTCTGCCCCTCCCCCGTTCATGCTCTGTCTCTCTCTGTCCCAAAAATAAAAAAAAAAAAACAAAAAAAAAAAAAAAAAC
Source organism: Panthera onca (assembly GCF_046562875.1). Taxonomy (NCBI): domain Eukaryota; kingdom Metazoa; phylum Chordata; class Mammalia; order Carnivora; family Felidae; genus Panthera; species Panthera onca. The sequence goes on along the minus strand of NC_138354.1, from coordinate 39,156,031 downwards.
GTTGAAAAAAAAAATACCAAGATGAATTAAAGCAAACGTGCATTCATTACAAAAAATATTAGTGCATTTATCCTTTTAGCCTTCGATCTAGCTTGCAAACACTTCTAGATTTAAGAATGGACTCCCATTCTTGAAAGGGAGACTGATAATTTTTTCTGATGTGTAATTTTTACCCAGAGGAGCTGTGTGCTGCCTGATGTATGCAGTTAGGAGGCAGTGGGAATGGTCGAGGTATATTCAACAATGACAAAATGGTTGATTGAAAAAACCCTCAGACCACCAAGAACTTCGGTCAAATCTTCCAGTTAACATCCTCAATTTAGCTGTCCCAGAAGCTATAGTCAGAAGTCAAAACTGGTAACACACCGGGATCCAAACCTGCTCCAGGTCTGATTTCCCCAGGCAAAAAGGGGAAGGGAAAGAAAATGAAATCCTGGAATGTTTTTGGACACAATGTGGAGTCGTGTTTGCCTCTCCATCCCCACCTGCCCTCAAGGCAGGAAAACGTGCTAGAACCGTCGTGTGAGTCCCTACCTCAAGGTGAAGCTGCCCTTGAGCCCCCCCCCCCCCCCCCCCTCGCCCCGGCTCTTCTGGGAGGCGGCCAGCTCAAGTTTAGGAAGACTGCCCCGGCCACCGGAACAGCGGTGAAGTGCCTGAGTTTCTCGGAGGAGCTCTAATCCCGAAAACGTTACTTCCAGAGGCAAAGACTTAAGTCCCTTCCTAGGCTTGGGCAAAGCCCAGCCCGTCGCGCCTCGGGGAAGGGACGCGGCGCCCCTAGAACCCCCCGCCGGAGTGGTCCCATCGAGCACCGCTCCCGCGCGGGGCCGGGGGGCGGGGTATCCAGTGCCGACCGGGCGGGCGCTCGGCGGCCGCGTCCCGACAGACCTTTCGTCGCCCCGCGCCCAAGCTCTGGGGCCGCTCGGCTCTCGCCCCGGGGCCCGTGACCGCGCCCCGGAGGCAGCGGGCGCGCGCGCCCCCCTAGCTCGCCGGCGGTCGCTCCGCGGCTGCGCCGGGCCGCGCCTCCGCTCGCGCCCACCCCCTTCGCCCCGGCCGCTCTGGCCCGCCGGCGGACGCTCTGTGGCGGCTCCCGGCTGCGCCCTTCCCTCGGGGGCGCTCTCCTCCCGCAGCCCGTCTCCGTCCCGGACGCTGTGGCCCGCAGGCGGGCGCTCTACCGCTGCGCCGCTTCCCACCCCCGCTCCCCCCCCCCCCCCCCCCGGGTCTCGCCTCCCAGGGCCGGGCAGGGTCCAGTGGCCGGAGGGTTTCTCTCTCCCTCCTCCCCAGCGGACACCGGCGGCGCTACCGCACTCCCGAAGCTTCCCCGTTCTCTCAGGTGTGCGTGCGCATCTCAGGAGTGCGGCGGGTGCGGCTCCCGCCGTCCGGCAGCGGGGCGACCGCAGACCTGGGTGGTGCGGCCGCGGGGAAAGGGGAGGTTCCGGCGCCGGGAAGGGCGGGCCTGCCGGCTGCCCTGAGGCGAGGCGTCGTTGCTCAAATGCGGTGGGAAGCCCGAGTAGGGCCTCAAGCCTCGCTGGTTTCAGTTCGCGCGCCCTGGCTACCGGCTGAGAAAGGATGGAGACGGGACAAGAAACGAGGGCAGAGAGACTAGAGACGGGTGCAGTTGTCCGGGCAGGGGGTGATGGCAGCCGGGGCCGGGACCCGAACAACGGAAAGGGACAAGCGGAGTCAAAAGGTAAGCCGTTTGGGACGCAGAACCGATTTCATGCGGGCTCAGAAGGAAGTCTAAAATCATAGGATGACCCCGAAGGGCATTGAAGATCTGCCCCGGACCTGTCTTTCCTGCTCTTCTCTGCCAGCTGCCCCTACGGCAATCATCCAGGGACCTTGCAGCTTCCCAGGGGGGCGCACTCACATCGAAGAGCCTGAGCTCATGCTACCCTTTGCCGGGACTGCCCTGCCACCGCCCTCACTAAACTTTATTTATTTTTAAATGTTTATTTATTTTTGAGAGAAAGAGAGTCGGTGCGAGTGGCAGGAGGGGCAGAGAGAGAGAGGGAGACCCAGAATCTGAAACAGGCTCCAGGCTCGGAGCTGTCAGCACAGAGCCCGACTTGGGGGGGGGGGGGGGGCGGGGGGCGGGCGGGGGTAGAGAACTCACTAGCCGCGACATCAGGACCTGAATCGAAACCCGAAGCTTAACCGACTGAGCCACCCAGGCGCCCCTGCCCTCATTAAACTTTAAAGCCCAGCTCAGAAGTGACACTTTTGACCCTCTCAGATGCTTCCCCTTTTACCCAAGCACTCACAAAGCCCTCTTCATACTACTCTTAGCTCTTACACATCGGACGCGGGTGTGCTCCTATTCGGTTTGTTTCTAATTCAGGTCTAAATGCCCAATACCAGGCTCGGTACATAGCATGCAAAGGCAACGTGAAGTTTCCAGAATTAGTGAATACTTTTCAAAAGGGTGTGACTGCCGGTCACTTATTCTGGAAATTTACCACCCACGGGGGAGGGGCGTTTGATGCCGTCACTTAAATTTAAAGGAACTAAAAAGCGGTACAGTAAGCTCACCGGACCTTCCCATCAACTTCCTCCACAATCCATTCTACCCCAGGCTTAGAACAAACACTAATGTATTATTAACGCATAGGCCTAAAGTATGTTCAGACAAAAAGATATAAAATTGTATTTACAATGTAATGTGCCTATTTTTTTAAATATGTAAAATATACCAAAATGTTAAGCTATCATTAGTTGATAGAAGTTGGGTGCTTTTCATCATATATATATCTATATATCTATATATCTATATATCTATATATCTATATCTATATCTACATATATCTTCTTTAATCAGCTAATTCCACAATAAGAGGACGGAAACACTAAATAGGTGGTACATATTTAAGAAAGCAGAGCATGTCACACCATTAAACTAAAAACCAAATCTATTTTTATCTTTTTTAGTCTTTTTAAAAATAACTAGAAATAGCCTATACTTTCCTTGTTATATGTGTTGACTGAGACAGAATGTAATGCTTTCCCATCCATTCCACCTTAGATAATCCGGGACCACTAAACTCCTTATTATGCAGATCTTTGTCTAAAATAGAAGCAAAAATGGATTAATGAATATTTTTATACTTTAAAGAAGCAAATTTATTTTTAAACTGTATGTTTTAGAAACAATATATAAATGGGCATTGCTGTGCAAAATGAGGTCAGCTGATCAACACAATGACAATTCACAACAATTCTACATCATATAACATCATAGAACTACAGAAATCTGTAAACACAAAGCCTAATTACTAGAGGTTGAAGGCATATTGAAGGAATCCTTGATAATACGAGGTCTAGGTTTCCAAAAGCTACCAATTCTAGAATGGATTCTACTCTGGAACTGCTTTTTCACTATTTCTCGGTGCATCTCTTTCAGCGTGAAATGGAACCTTTGAAACTCAGGTGTGACATCAACAAAGTCAAGTAGGTGGTCCAAACTCTCTCTTACAGCAGATAACTTAAATCCAGAAGTCTGCTCTTTGGCTCCTCTTCCTTTCTGAGGAACTTCCTTTGTAATTTCACTTTTCGCTTTTGGGGGATGACCCTTTTCTTCATCATCCCCATTTAACCACACCCTCTCATCAGCCAGTGTGGCTTCCAGCTCCCCACATTTCTCAAGGATTTCTCCATCGTCTCCATCTTCTAAGCCTTGAAATTCATACTCGGGCTCCTTTTTGTAAAGGAGATTTTCCCACGCGTTCGCTATGGTGATCTGTTTTACTTCATCCCAACTCTTTGCCCAGTTAAAAACTGCACTTCTTACGTTGTAGATTTTAATCTTGGACACTCCTTTTTCTCCTTTCTCTTGCTCATCATCACTTTCTTCAAAAATCACAAGACTCTCTTCAAGCTGCTTCCACCTATAAAGCCTTTTGCAGCTCAAGATGACACCTTGATTCATTGGCTGAATCAAGGTTGAAGTGTTAGCGGGAAAGAACAGACACTTTATTCGGCCATCCTCACTGGTTAGTGATTCGGTGGAAGGGTGAACTGGAGAGCTGTCCAGAAGTAACAAGGCCCTGACGTCCTCTTCATGGAATCTTAAAACGTTAAGTTGAAAATGCCTGACCTCAGGAACAAAGTTTTGAAAGAACCAGTCTGAGAACAATTCTCTGGTAAACCAGACATCTTTACTAGGTTTATATATCACAGGTAATGTACTCGCGTCCTCTTTCACGCTTTTGGGCAGCTTTGACTTGCCAATAATGATGGACTTTAACTTATGAGTTCCATCCGCATTTGCACATAAGAGAGCAGACAACCGTTCTTTGTTTATTTTCCGTCCAGGCAGGCAGATCTCTTTTCTGCATGCCGGAATGTTTTCTGGCATCGACTTCCAAAAGAGGTCAGTCTCACCCCCACTGTACAGCTGAGCCAAACTCAGTTTCTCCTCTTGCATAAGCGTGTAGAGTTTTTGTCGGAATGGCTCAACGTTTTCAGAAGCTGCATTTAGGACTTGTTCCCCGCATACTTTTCGATTCCCAATTGCGTGCCTGTTTCGAAATCTAAAAAGCCAACCGGTGCTAGCTTTAAAGTCCGTGCGCCCAAAACACTGTGCGAATCTCTCCGCGGCAGCCTGAAGCTCCACACCTCTAACAGGGACGCCAGCTGAGCGTTTCTGTTGGTACCACATGTACACTGCGTCATCCACATCACCGTATTTGGCTCCTGTCGTCCTCTTTCTCTTCTCAGCCCCCACTAACGGCATGTCCTGCTTCAGTACAAAGTCCAAAATCAGTTTCTTATTCTTTTTAATGTCATAAAATGTTGATTTACTGATCCCAAATTCATCCATTACACTTTTTAGAGATCGTCCAGCTTCAATCCTACTGAGGACCTTCATTTTCTCCTCCAAATTCAATGTCGTATACTTCCCTCTTTTATTCATGCTGAATTTGACTTCAAACAACCCAACAGGAGGAAAGAAGGGAAAAAACCTTACAGCTGGAAAAAATTAAAAGCAAAACACTAGCTCAAAGCCCCCAAAGGCACAGGCATTTGTACGGAGGGGTAACGGGCTAAAAGGGATAAAGGCTCATGACCGAAGTGCTAGTCTAGAGAGAAGGTCTTAGGAACTCAGAAAGCCACCACTGTTCAAGCCCTGTTCAAGCCCTGCTGCTCCTGCAACACGTTCTCAGAATGACCGTGATCAGTTCTCAGAACGCCACCCTCCTTTCTTGATAGATACAGCAGCACCGGTCAGGAATAACAGGAATACCGGAATACTCTCCCCGACTCAACACAGGAAGAGACACCAGGAGGAGAGGCGAGATGAGGCCGCAAGGACAGACCCAGGTGAGATAAGTCTACGTAAAAAGTGGTGGTGCTTGAGAAGGGTGTGGGAAAACCTCAGACGCAAAGACAGAGCAGTCTTGTGTTGCAGAGATGCAGCGTGGCTTCTCCCCTTCCAAGACGACCCGATTTTACCTCACTGCCAGAAAAAAAGCAGCGCTCGTGTTGCTCTGGAAGTAGTGTTCACTGGACAGCAGGAGTCCGTCCTCCCGGATAAAGACTTCAAGCTATCCTGACTTTGGGATGTCTGGAGAGCTGGTATTCTTGAACAGCTGTACAGTATCTTCGGGCGGACAAGAAAGTTAGGAGGTTCCGTCGTCCATGTGAAGAAATCCAACATTTATTACATTCAATATAGCATTCTCAGAGACTGAGTTTTAACTTCCTACGTTCACCAAGGCAATCTGCAAGTACGTAAAAACTGGCGAGTGGCACTTTTCCGCTCTCAGAGCTCCTTCCTTGTGTACATCTGGAATTACTCACAAGTTTTGTTTTTCAATGGCGCTTCTCCATGTTCAGAATTATCAAGTTTCAGAATCCTGGCGTTGCTTATAGATCAATCCAGAAGTTTTAAAAATATCATAGGTAAAAATTTTTAAAAAGATTCGACCTTTCGTTTCTTTTTCTAGATTTGTATTAGGGTGCTTAGTAACAGATTTTTTATATTTGAGACTTCACTTGGTTTCTCTTTACTGTAGATTTTGCTTAATGTGAACGAATACTCACTTTTTCCCCTGCTTGAAGAAATTTAAAGGGTTTCTCTATGGTGTTTCTGATCAACTGTCTCCTATAAATCCTTCTGCTGGCAAAGTCTTTGGTAGCTCTGCGAACTCAAATATTCCTTGCAGGTCCTCCTGGCGATGCCCAGTGCCATTCCATGTCCTTACAAATGTCCTACTCTAGGTTAATTTCATTGTTTTCATTCCAGATACACACACTCATGAGAAGTAACAAACACTGCCACTTTTATCCATTTCAGGTGCTATGAAGAAAGAAAAGCATGTCAGAGAAATGAGAAAAATGATTGGCATTTCAGTCATGTTTCCTCTCCTATACGGCACAGGCCGACTGGCTTTCGTTCATTCTTCAACCACAAAGAATTATCACAAGCTTCTCATCTAGAAACCCAGGAGAGTCCAGGCCGCTAGTTATCTGCTAACATTTGTTGCGAGAAATGACAACTGGTTTGTGGAGCACTGAGAGATCATGAGAGAATAGGACTGTTCTCGGTGTGGAGACCGATGCAGACTAAGATCAAGCAGCTTTCTAAAAGGCAGCTATAAGTAAGGGAACTATTCATCCATAGCTATTACAAATTGAAAGAGAAAAAAGAATTTTTTAGCCAGTAGCAGCATGATTAACTCCAGCCAGTCACCCAGCAAAACCATTCAGCCCACTACGGCACTTGTGTGGTATCTCGGAATAAAGTGTATGTATTTGCAGTCATCGCTGCCCACTCATCATTTTTCAGGTGGTGCACTGACAGGGGAATGTGATTTCACAAGGAGAATCTCAGGGGACTTTGGTCTGCTCCGCAGCAAGAGTGGGCAACGTTGGCCCCAGACTCCAAACTACAAAAATCATTACTGGTCCTCATTCACTATTCACCAGTTTGTGCCTTGTTTCCCCTTCCTGCTTCACAGGATCTCTTTCCCCACTTTTTCTCCCCAGCTTCCCCAACCAACTCCGTACCCATGACATGAATCACGCCTGCCAATACTGTGCAAGGGCACCGCCAGCACAACTTCACTTATTCACTTTAATAAGTTCCATTATATGCTCAGCCTTGGGCCTGATGGGCAGGATCTCAAAACTAAGAGCAGCGCTGTCCACGGGTTCTGGAAGCCTGGGAAGAATAATTGCTTTTGAAAAAATTAACTCCCAACCTGACTCAGATTCCAAGGAAATGAACCTGCTTTGAAACATTCCAGTGACTTAGATGCTTTTTCTTACCGCCTGTGTTTAATCCTCTTCTCTCACGCAAAAAGGATCAGAGAGCGGCTCCCGATTCCATCTGAAAGCACCACTAACATCATGGCCTGGACCTGATCTCCCATTTTCATTCCCACCTTAAGCTTCCTTCCAGATGAACTGCCCTGGAAAGAAGCTCCCTCGGAAAGCCTGCGGGGATGCTCCGGGAGTTACTTTAATCAGTGCCATCTCCTCACTCCCGTGCTAGGCACTCCGCGGCAGGTCCCCGAGAACTTCTTTTCTAAGGCAAGTCTCCTCCAAATGTAGCCCAGTCACACTTAGTGAAAAGGTCCTGCCGATCTTCTCACATCCCACTCTTTCACAGCTTTCGAGGCTTTGCTCTTCCCTCTCCCTCTCTGTGTGGATGTGGCCCCACTCCCCGGGGGCGGGCAGATCCCTCAAGCCTTTTCCCATTTCTTTTCCCATTTCCCCAACCACGGGTCAACTTTCACTTCTTGGAATCCCGCAGCGCTCAGCTCAGGGCTCCCTCTTCCTAGCTAGTGATGGTCGCGAAAGTGCCTCAGTCTTTCGGCCAGACTCCGTGCATCAGAGACCTGGTCCTGCGGACTCTACCACCGGCTGCACGTCGTGCGCCTAGTAAGTAACCCGCTGCCTGGTGAAAGCCGACACTACAAGAACCCCGATGACTAGGAGACAGCGACACCTCGAGATACTGCGGTCCTGAAAGGTGGGATTCACGAACTCCGAACTCTCCGTGGGACGAATGCCCATTTTACCCAGGCAACTCTGGCAGAGACTGCAGGGGAGGCCAGATGAAAAGGGGGTTCCCAGCCTCCAGGGAGCATGCCGTAGCGGACAGGCGGGCGCCAGGACCGCAGGGGCCCCAAATCCCAGCCTAGGGGCTCTGGTCGGTCACCTGTGGGGCCCAGGCCGAGCCGCGCCTCCATTTCCCGGTCAAGGACAACCACACACATGGATCCCGTTTCACAGGCTGAAACCTACCTCACGAGGAAAACGTAATCGTCGTGGGGGACGCGCGGCCCAGAAAAGGGACGAGCCCTCTGGGGGCCGCCGATCGTGACCGGGACGGAAGCCCCGGGAAGGCCGAGGGCCCCGCGCGCGCAGGGGCGGGCACCCTCGCCGGGAGGGGCTCCCGGGCACCGGGCGCCGCCGGGTGCGCAGCGCCTCCCGGAGCGGCGACGCGAGGCGGCGACAGCCGCTCGCCGAGCCGCGCACAGGCCCCTCTAGGCCGCGGCGGGCCGGGACACTCGGTAGCATTAACTCTTTCCCGCCGCCAGGGCTGCACCGGGCGGAAGGCCGCCTCCTCCGCGCGAAGCCTGGGGCCGCGGCGCGGCTGCTCGGAGCCCCTCCCCCGGAGGCGCGTCACTCCGCTTCCGGCCGGAGCGCGGGGTCGAATGGGCGGCAGGCGGCGACGGGGACCTGAGGGCGTGTGCTGAGGTCTGGCCTGTGCCTCGCGGGGCCCGCCTCTGAGCGGCGCGGGGCGGAGGGCGGCGACCTGCAGGTGAGCCCGGGGCGGGGGGAGCGTCGGTCCCGGAGCTCCCGAGGGACACCGGTCGCTGCGCGCCGGGCGGGGGCGAGACAGCCATTGTCCGAGGGCGGCGGCACTTGGCGGGCCCGGCGGCGGGAGCCTGACAGCCGGACCGTCTTGGGGAACTCCGCCGTCGGGCTCTAAAGGCCACGTCGCTGTCCCCCCTTGCGCAGACGGTGCCGGGGCCGCGCTGGGACCCCGTCGGTCACCGGGGCGGGCCTTGTGGTCGCGGGCTTTCCGGCCGGGCGTCCAGAAGCGGGGCGGGCGCGCAGCCGGCTTTCCCGCCTCGGGGGCCGGTGTCACCGGGCGCCGGGCACCCGGGCGGTGCAGCCTCGGAGACGGCTGCTTCTGCGGGTGCCGAGCCTGGGCAGCGTCCTCGTGCCTGCTGAGCATGCTGGGCAGCCGGGAGCCGGCCACGGGGGAGTACCGTGGCTTCCGGGACGAATTTGGGTGCCGTTCCCGCGGGATCGCTCAGGGAAAGCGAGGCTCCCGAGACTGTCCTCAGCCTCGCCCCGAGGTCTCAGTGACCGTGGAAGAAAGGGCAGGTGGGCTGAAGGGTCACCCTCATCACCCCCAACTCCCCTCCTCTCCTCTTTTACGACTGCCTTTGGATAAACATTTTGTAAGCTAAGGTCCGCCTTTACTGTTCTGGGTGAGGTAGGGAGAGATTTAAAAATGCAGGAACGAGTCGTGTGCACGGTGCCCTCTTACAGTTCTTGCAAAGAGGTGCCGAAGGAGAGTGTTGAGCATCTAGTTGCTTAATTGGGGGGATGCTAAGGCTCCTTTTTCCCTAATTACTTTCCTTCTCTGGTGTCGCTTCTCTGTCCCAGGTCTCCTGCCAGTAGGCATACCGTGGAATTGAGAAGGTGGAATGTTCCATGCACTGTGGGCTTCCATCTTCACGACAGCATGAAGGGTCAGAGAGGTTGTACCCCCTTACTATAGACAGGAGACCGGGATGACACGTTAAGATTGAAGAGAAACTCAGAATGTTGTCCGGATGGCCCCTTGGCATGGGGAAGGTGGGGTAGGAAGCACGAGAGTGAAATCTTTGGACAAGCTCCTTGCAGCCAGAAGCTGTAGGTGTTCTCACTGTCCAACCTTTCCTGAATTGTGACCATTTTTAGGAAGGCCAAGCCCTCAGTGGACGTTTGTCTCTCAACGAGCTGTACCTTATTGCACCTGAATAATAGGAGACAAAGAGTCTGGCGGTGGATTTTTAAATTTTTTTAATATTTATTTATGTTTGAGAGAGAGAAACACATGCACAGAGTGAGAGCTGGAGACACAGAATCCAAAGCAAGCTCCAGGCTCTGAGCTGTCAGCACAGAGCCCTACAGGGGGGCCTGACCCAAGAACTTTGAGATCATGACCTGAGCTGAAGTTGGAGGCTTAACTGACTGAGCCACCCAGGTGCCCTTGGCAGTGGATTTTTTAAAGGGAAAGCAAGGCAGGATTTTTCTGTTCATTTGTCTGTTGTTATGAAGAGGAGATAACAAAGTTCTTGTGGCACTCTCTCTGACGTGCACTTTTTTTCTGTTCACTACTCTAGGACGAAGATCGTTTTATTGATTTTGCTCCAGAGCTGACTGGGCCTCGTTTGCCAAAGGTGGTGCTGGCGGGGTGTCCAACACAGGAGTAAAACTGTTCCTACAGCAGAGTAATGATGGTAGATATGAAGGTGGCTGACTGTTTGAGCCCTCAGATCAGGGCTCTGTGGGAGTGCAAGGGACCTGAGATAGAGAGTTCCAGTCACAGTAAGAAGTATACCCCACAAACAGACAGGCTCAGTCCAGAAAGCTGTCGCGAGCACTTCCGGAACTTCCACTATCATGACGCCCCCGGACCTCGTGAAGTTGTTTGCCAGCTTCAGGAATTTTGCCGTCAGTGGCTGAGGCCTGAGATCCACTCAAAAGAGCAGATCCTGGAACTGCTTGTGCTAGAACAGTTTGTGACCATTCTGCCCACGGACACCCAGAGCCGGATAAGGAAGGACCATCTACAAAGCATTGAGGAGGCCGTGACCCTGGTAGAACACTTGGAGAGGGAATCTGGTCAAACGAGGAACAGGGTGAGAAGAAAGATTCCCGATTCCCGTGATGAAATAGGGTGAAAGTGGATTTGGGGGGGGCACTTCATTGAGAAATAAGGTGAATTAGGTCACTGTTCCATTGTTCCTTTAGTACAACTGAGGCAAAGCCTGAAACCACAGACCCACAGCAGTAGTCTCAGGTTTCACAGATACTTTCCTGGCCTTCCAGAACGACTGCGTTTGTGATCTATAGAGCCAGGGTGAATGGAGAGTCATAAGCCTAGTATGGCTTGCCCGAGGACATGGGTTTTGAGTTACAGATGAGTAAAAGGAAATAAGGAGTTGGAGAGGAAGGGGAGGACCTGAAAAAGGGAGAACACTTAGAAACGAAAAGTTGAGTGGAGATAGTAAAGAGAAGGAAAACCCAAACAACGAAGGAAGAGTGCAAGGGGAGAGAAAAGGAGGCAGAAAAAAGGGAAACAGCTTTGGAAATCCTAGCAGAGTAGCCGAGAGGAGAGAGACATTGAGGGATAGTGTCCTCTGATTCAAATGAGAGAGCCTCCACGGCGCCCTCCGCAGTTGGTCTTTGGCTCTGCTGGTCCGTGGGAATCCAGGGCGTGTTCTTAGCCACGTGGCAGAACACCAGCTGGCGTCAGGCCAACTGGGAAGAAGACACAGGCAGGCATATGTGTGGTGCCAGAAATCATCTGGAGGTAGGTTGGAGCCACACTCTCTTCCCCTCTCTTTTCCCATTTCGTCCCCCATTCTCTGAAAGCCTTTCCTGGCCATGGGGATAATCTGGTTGATGAGACCGTTTTCTTTGTTCTTTAATCTTTTGAGAGAATGAGAAGACAGAAACATTAAGCAGGGATCAAAGTCAAGAGAGAAGGTCTGTCAAAGTAGCATGATAACAGGTGGCCTATGTAGTCTGAGTTGCACTGTGTTTAGAGGGGTGGGGCCTGCTGTGGTGGAGGGCTAGCGTGAGCCACATTTCTTTTCCTTTTATCCCAATATTGCCACATTTTGTGGAGAATTCTTTTTGAAAAATTGGTCGCCCGTTGTTTCTTTAAGCCTTTTTGTCATTTCCTTTAGTGTTGTATATCTTCTACCATCTGGACTGTTCGCTTTTTCCTCCTTCTACAATCAACCCCAAAACCAAAAATAACTTTTGTGGTAACAAAGGTGGGGATTATTTCTAGGTTGCCATCCAAGAGCTGGGAAAGGAGTCAGTGCTCTTGAGAGAAACAGCAGAGTCCCAGCCAGTGGGCCTGGCCCAGGATGAAGAATTCTGGAATACATACCAAGGTTTGCAAGAACAGCTGAGCGGGAACACTCATAAAGAATCTGAGCCTGTATGTGAGAGGGGTAAGGCACATCATGATAATTCCCTTATTGGGATCTGTGATAAGAGCTTATTGAACCAGAACATGCCCAGCTATGTGGATGGGCGGATTCAGCCACGTAGCAATTACGATGTCCCCTAGATGGCAGTAGAGCACCAGCTGTGGGTGAATTTGGGGGTTGGCCCAGGATACAGAAACATCCAGACTACAGAACCCTGGTAATAACACCAAATATTCTGTTCTTTAGAAAGCGGTGGTAGAATATGAACACACTTTTGTACCAGGAGACAAATAAATGCTAAAAAAAAATAGATCTGTTGTACACCGGATATCTTGAGTACTTCATTTTCAAATTTGTTTAACTTTGCCTAAGTGAGAGCAATTTACACCATGAGAGGGGAAAAAAGGTTTTTCTTACATTTATTCATTCTCAAAGGCTGAGGAACCCATTCTAGTGGCCGGTAGATACTTAGCTCTTGTATATGTTGATGAGACCACTCCAGGGCACCACATATACTTGCAAGGGTGTCCTGTCTCTGCTGAAAGAATCGCGATCATCTGTATTTTAGAAATGAGCTGAGGATGTTTATGGACGGAAGCAAGAGAGATTTCCCCTGGCTCTTTTCCACCCACAGCTGTGCCTGTTCACCAGATCTTAGCCTTTTCTGAGAAGACAAACACCAAAGACTGGACAGTGGCACCTGAGCTCGTCTTGCCTGAGTCCCAGGTGAGCTGTGCAGCCCAGCCATTGAGGGCTGCCTTTCCCCGGGCCCGTGACCCACACTGCCCAGCTCACAGGCGTGTTAGCCCCAGTGTTCTCCCTGTGAAAATGAGCACCTCCGAGTCTGTTGCTGATCTATTGCCCTTTTTCTTTTCACCCTCTCACTTTAAAAAATACCAAATGCTGTTAATTCGCTGAGTGCCCGGGGTCTACCATGGGCCAGATGGTAGGGCTGCTTCTCTAGTGGCAAGTTCTGAGCTGAAGCCCATTCTCTTCCTTAGAGCTTGTTGACATTTGAAGAAGTGGCCATGTATTTTTCCCAGGAAGAATGGGAGTTGCTGGATCCCACTCAGAAGGCCCTCTACAATGATGTCATGCGGGAAAACTATGAGACTGTCATCTCTCTAGGTAAAGAATCTCCCTCTCCCGTCGGGTAGACGTTGAGTAGTCTGTCATGTTCCTGGCTTCCTAGGAACGGACTTCAGTGAGAGGCTGTGTTCCAGTAACCGGTTGTTTCTCAGCTAGATGGTGTGAGCACGGAAAGGCATGTCCGGATCACCTGGACAGCCTTTTGCAAATGCACACGCTCATTCCTTACCCTAAAATTCGTGATTGCTCCCTGCCGTCTCTCCTAAGCTGCTTTTCTTTTGTCTTTCCCATCTCCGTAAAGAGCAGCACTACTCACCCAACACTTGAGGCCAGAACATTTGTGTTCATCCTTGACTCTGATCTTGTTCTCTTGCCATACTACTGATGTAACCATGTCCTCGGGCTCCGCACGCCAAGTACAGCCTGAGTCTGACTGTTAGCATGTTGGTCTCATCCAGGGGAATGTGTAACCAGGCTCACCTCAGTACTTCCTAACTAGCTCCTTCTGCCACTGCTCTTAGCCTTCCACAATCTACTTTGCACGCAGCGGCCAAATTTTTAAAGAACTTGATCAGATCATGAGATTACCCTGTTTAAAATGTTGAGATGATTTCTCACACATTTAGGACAAAACCCAAGTTCTTTGCCAAGGTCCCAGGAGCCTCCAAGATCTAGCACCCTTTCATCCGCCACTCGTGCCCTTGCTCAGCCCTCTTTATCTACACTGATCTTGCTGTTTCTTGAACTCACCACGTTCTTTTTTACTTTCCCCTTTACATTCCTTGGCACACTGGACTGAGTTCTGCAATTGTAAACCTCTAGTTTTGGCCCAATTTTGAACAATTTATGACATAAGGGAAAAAAACATTTCCTTTTATTGCTTTCACTCATCAAACCAAAGACCGTCAACTGGGGAACCTGGTGTAGAAGCCGGTAGGTGTTCAGTTCTTGCGTCCGGTCAGAAGGCCACTTCTAGGTAACAGGCAACAGTTTTAAAGGTATTACATCTCTGATGAAAGAATTGAGGATTGTCTGTCTTTTAGCAATAAGCTAAGGATGTTCATAGAAGTGAGAGACATTTCTTCTGGCTCTTTTCCACCCACAGCTGTGCCTGCTCACCAGATCCTAGCCTTTCCTGAGCAGACAATCACCAAAGACTGGACAGTGGCACCTGAGCTCGTCTTGCCTGAGTCCCAGGTGAGCTGTGCAGTCCAGCCATCGAGGGCTGCCTTTCCCCGGGCCCATGACTCACGCTGCCCTGCAGGTGCTCACAGGTGCCAGTGTTCTTCCTGGAAACCAGGCTCTTCCTACTCTCTTGCTGATCCTTTTGCCTCTTTCCTTTCTCCCCTTTGACTTAAAAAAAAAATATATATATATATATACATATATATATATATATATGTATACATATATATGTATGTATGTGTGTGTGTACACACATATATATATATAGGTACGTATACTTATGTTGGCTCTTATTTCGTTCAGTGCCTGACCTAACATGTAGTTCATGGACTGGATGGAAGGGCTGCTTCTCTAGTGGCAAGTACTGAGCTGAAGCCCGTTGTCTTCCTTAGAGCTTGTTGACATTTGAAGAAGTGGCCATGTATTTTTCCCAGGAAGAATGGGAGTTCCTGGATCCCACTCAGGAGGCCCTCTACAATGATGTCATGCGGGAAAACTATGAGACTGTCATCTCTCTAGGTAAAGAATCTCCATTTCCCATTGGGTAGAAATTAAGTAAACTGTCATATCCGCTGCTTACTGGGAATGTACTCCCGTGAGAGGCTCTGTTCTAGTAACTGGTTGTTTCTCAACTAGATGGTGTATGGGCAGGGGAAAGGTGCATCCGGATCACCTGGGAGCTTTGTCCAGGTGTTCGTACACTGTCTAGATTTCTTGACTGATTTTTTTTGTTTTCCCCCCAAATCTGTTCCTGGCCTATTTTTCTCAACTTAGTAAAGAGCATTTACCCAGTTCCTCGGAGGTAGGAACATACAGTCATTCTTTACGGTGATCTTGCCGCCATACCCCATTTTATCGCATCACTGTCTTGTGGCTCAACCTTCACAGTGTAGCCCGAGTACAACCACGTCTCATTCCCTCGTGCTCTTAGCCTCCTGGTTTAAGCTAGGAGCATGTCTAACCAGACTGACCTTGGTACTTTCTGACTGGTACGCCGGCCACCATTCTTGCCCTCCCACTCTGTGTTTTCCACACAGCAGCCAGAATCTTTTAAACACTGATCAAATCGTGACGTTTCCCGTGTCAGCACCTTATAATGACTCATCACGTTCAGAATAAAATCCAAACCTTACTGAAGTGCTTATTCGGATCTTCCAGGATCTGACCCTACTCACCTCCCTGCCCTCGTCTCCTGCCACTTGTGCCCTTGCTCAGGCCTCTTGATCCTCACCGATCTTTCTGTTTCTCGAACTTGCTACGCACATTTCTACCTTCCTCTTTTCTCTGCCTGGCACATTTTGTGCCACATACTAAATCTCTCCCTTTTACCTTTCTGGTCCAATATCACTTTCTCAAAGAGGCCTTCCATACGACCTCATCTCAAGTAACTTCAGAGAAGCAGAATCTTTTTTTTTTTTTTTTTTAAATAAAGTTTATTTATTTTGAGAGAGAGCACACGTGTGAGTGGGAGAGGGGCAGAGAGAGAGGGAATCCCAAGCAGGCTCCACTGTGTAGCGTAGAGCCTGATGTAGGGCTTGATCTCACAAACAATGAGATCATGATCTGAGCCAAAATCAAGAGACGGATGCCTAACCAACTGAGCCACCCAGGTGCCCCAGAGGAGCAGACTCTTAAATGCTGAGTTATTCTGCTTTAGTTTTGTTCAAAACATTTATTCCATGCTGACCGCTTTGTTGATTGCTGTTTGCTTGTCTCGTTCTCCCAGTAGAAGGTAAGCTCCATGAGACCGGGGTGCTTTGACTTACTCACCACTGTATCATCAGCCCAAGGAGAGTGCCTGGCACACGACAGGCAGTCAGTACACATTGCCTGAATGACCGAGTGATGCACACTTCCCGGTTTGGCAGTGTATAATTAGGAAAGTTTCACTGAGGGATTCTGGTCTGTTTCTTCCACCTGGACAAGAACCGGTGAACGCTAAGAGTGGGAAAAAGCTTCCCTCTCCAGTGCGTGGTGCTCAAGAGCTAAGTAAACACTTACTGTTCCCATGACAGGAATCACTGGCGCGTGTGATAACGCAGCCCACTGCCCTTCACCTGGCTCCGCCAGACTCGGGCGGATCCTAAAGAATTAATAGAACGAATCTGTATTCCCTGCAGCCTCTCGGGCTGGGTGCCATCTTGTTTAATATGGGGCGGTCTCGGTGGCAGGAGAGGGGCGTTGTGGGTGGATTCCCATGCCCTTTCGCCTTTCCGTGGAGCCAGCTTAGGTTTATCTCTCCGTGTCCACTTGTGTACCACCCGCAGATGGAAGACCGTGTTAACCTGATAGCGGGTGTGACAGAGTCTACCCATGTGACCCTTGGGTTAAAGCGCTGTACACTGCCCTTTACTCTTCCTGGAGTCGTATGGAGTTGGTGGACCTTTGTCGAGTTGCCAGTCCTTGATCTCACTGTTTGCATTTCACAGCATTGTTTGTGCTCCCCAAACCTAAGGTGATCTCGTATCTAGAGCAAGGGGAAGAGCCATGGGTTCAAGGGTCCACGGAGCTCGAGGACAGTCCTGGAGAGCTGCCTACAGGTAAATACACCATGGGACACGATAAATGCCTTGATAGCAACCTTCGCAGGGCTTAACATTTTAAATTCTGTCTGTCTGTATTTTGTGGTCAATAATCATTGGATTTTCCTCTCCATTCCTGTAGTTGTTCTGCTCTGCTGTGCAGTGGGCTGACTGTTCCGTTTATTCTGACAGGAATAAAGCACAAAAGTGACACTGAAAACCATCAGCCTATATGTGTTTCTGATTTGGAAATACAAGCACCAGGAGACATAGTATCAAAAAAGGCCCGAGCAAAAGTTCCCCAGAAAACAACAGGCAAAGAAAACCATGGTGATACACACAGGATAGGGAAGTGGCATCGAGATTTTCCTGTGAAGAAAAAAAAGAAACTTTCAAGCTGGAAACAAGAGTTGCTGAAACTTATGGATCTTCACAAGAAAGCCCGTGCTGGAGAGAAGCCATTTAAGTGCCAAGAATGTGGGAAAAGCTTCAGAGTTAGCTCTGACCTTATTAAGCACCAAAGAATTCACACTGAAGAGAAACCGTATAAATGTCAACAGTGTGATAAGAGGTTTAGATGGAGTTCAGATCTTAATAAGCACTTAACAACACATCAAGGAATAAAACCATACAAATGCTCCTGGTGTGGGAAAAGCTTCAGTCAAAATACAAATCTACACACGCACCAAAGAACTCACACTGGAGAGAAGCCCTTTACCTGTCACGAATGTGGAAAAAAATTCAGTCAGAACTCCCACCTTATTAAGCATCGGAGAACCCACACAGGTGAGCAGCCATATACTTGCAGCACCTGCCGGAGAAACTTCAGCAGGCGGTCAAGCCTCCTTAGACACCAGAAACTTCACCGCTGACCGGAAGTTCATCTTGTGTCCTCAGCATGAAGAAATTCACCAAGTAGAGGTTGACCTTGACATTTATGAAAAAATACAAAGTTGTGAAGCACGAGTAATTCTTCATCGGTGCAAAAATTGATAAAAACATATTTCACAGAAAGGAATCAAGGTTGACTCTGCAGGGATCTCTATAAGTAGTTTTGTACTACTTACATTTTTACACATGACCTTCTGGGAATTCCTTAGTAAGAAAGGTATTGAAAAAAACATTCTCAGTTAGGGAAACATTTTGCAATAGTATCTGGCAAAGTAACAAAGCCAGCTTTAATGAGCAGATGCGCCCATGACTCAGTCTTCTGTGATCGCAGAGGGTAAATTCTATTGGTTTTGCATCGAATTCCCAGTCGCTTTTAAACACATATAACAGAAACGTTTATAGCACGGTCTCCCAAAAGAAAAAGCAATAACCTACTTATTTAATTGCCTTCAGTTGCCTTCAAGGTAGTTGACTTAACAATTTTAAGTCCCGCGTGGGAAAAAATGAGTTCTGTTGTCAAGTTTTCCAAGAGCTAAATTGGATTTTCTTCCTTTCCCTTGTCATTGGACACTGTTCCCAAAGTTGGACATCACTTGAGTTCCTTCCTGAACATTTTAGCAACTTTAGCTCTTGAATCCTTTTAGCGCCAGTTTTACTGTGATGAAATGCTATTTACTTCACCACTAGTGAATCTGCCAGGTAACTTAATAATGCACTATCTTATACCTCATTGGTGGTGTTTGAAAAAAAGATAAACATCTCTAATGAGATCGTATGAAAACGGGTTGGAATGTTTAGCCATGGATTGTGTATGACATGTAAAGATATTTCTGCAGTAAAATAAACTAGTCCTTTTCTTATAATCTCAGTATGATGAAGCATAAAAATTAGCACTTTCTTGAAGCCTAAAGAGAATTAATGAAAGTTCAGGATGAACTTCTCAGGTCTTTTTAATTTGCTCTGTAATTTGGCTTTGGTTTTTAAGAACAAACTAGAACCAGAATGTGTGCTGCAGGCAGGATGTGGTTCACTGGGAATGGCGGAAGATAGGGTTCCCAAGAGAAAACGTTTGGGAACTGATGCTGACTGGTGGGTAAGAATGGGTGACTCCACATCCACGTTGGATGGATGTCTTAAACTGTAAACTGTTACTAAGCAGGTGGGGTATATATGTCTCTGTTTTGTGCACAGCATCTAACAACAGCCTTGGGTGAGACATGATAGACGGCTGAAAATCTCTGTAGGCTGTGGATCTTCTTAGAGCTCTTATCTACAACAACTCTCATGTATTCCCATTAGAGCTTTTAGGTGGTGTCAGGAAAGAGGTTAAATGATTTCTTCTAAGTACCTTATAAATAAGGAAGTTCAGGTTCGGATACCCTATGGCTAGTGGGTCTGTTGGTTGTCACTTGGTTGCATGAGTTAGGCCTGGAGGTAGGATTTGCAGGATGGATGTGTGTGTTATCCCTGCAGGGCCAGACTGGATGACGTTGTGTTGTGTCTGTTTCTAGCTTATAAGACATTCCTGTGGCTTGATTCGTTACTGAAACACTTAAGCCTCCACGTTCTCTGTGAAAGAGAGAAAACTGTGTTTCAACTCAGGGTTATTCTGGGGACTGGAGGGGCTGGTGAAGGAAAAGCACCCCACAGCCTGGCCAGTAGTAGATGCTCACCGTGCATTTCTTTCTCTTTCCCCTGCTCCCCATGATACGCTGGGCAGACTGACTACACTTAGGAAGCAGGTGCGTTTATGGCTCTTGGCAACTCCTTTCAGGAGTTGAGCGCTGCTGGTGGTGATAGTGCTTAGCTGATGTGGTCTTTGACTGCAGTGCTTTATGGTTTAAGTTTCACGATGGTCTAGCGCCCTCAATGAGACTTTATTTTCTTCAAGATGATTCAAATATGATTTCGTAAGCACAGCCAGCTCTGAAGCTCCCGTCTGCATAGCTGTTACCCAACGCCCTCATCCTTCGACTACTGGTACTGTGTCATCCCGGGATACATGTGGACATCTTCCTGGTGCTACATTCATTCATTTTGATGGGGATCTCTCGTGGGCCCAGGCACCGTTCTAGACTGAGAAGATAGTAGTGAACAAAAGAGCTGGAAATCCGCTCTCACGGGACTCGTATTCTAGTGAAGAGTAGAGAGAGTGGTTGTGGTTTTCTGCTACTTGAAGTCAGGGTCACGAGGTAGTTTTGGGTAATGGGTTGTGAGCAGAAGCCTCACTTCTGGGCTGAAGCCTTTCATTGTTGGTGCAAGACTCGGTAGTGCTCGTCTGCGTCAATCATGGAAGCCCACACAGGAAGGGGCCACAGGGTCAAAGTAGTCTGAGCGCCCCGCCCCCGGCCCCTTGGTGAGGAACTGTTCTGGAGAATGGCCCAGACCTGTGATGGACTTTATGGGAATGAGAAATAAACTTTTGTTAAACCACTGAGGTGTTGGTGTCATGTGTTTCTGCAGCATAACCTAGCTCATACAAATAGAGGCAGCTATCTACTAGAGCTGCGGAACCTTTTCTGTGTCGTTCCATGTGGACTTTGACCCTCAACAGAAATCTGCCTTCCTCTGAGCCAATGTAACACTGGTGGGCACACTGAGGAGCTTACATGATAGCAAAGGACTGATTTCTTACCTGAGACAATCCAGGTTGGTCATTTTTTCAAGTGGACAAGGCAACCATCTCTCCCTGCCTCTCTGGCTTCTCCCTTATCCTTGCTCTCTGTTCCCCTGTGCTCCAGTGTTTATGTGCATAAGATACGTTTCTGTCGATCGATGGGCTACAGAGAGAGGATGGGTTGCCTTTCATTTCTCATGTGAGTGCAATATACATTAAGGAGTCGTTTGGTAACTACCCCTTGCATATCTTAGGTGAGTCTTGTGTCAAAAAACACGCAACCTAGGGCAGAAGCAAATTTGCCCTGATTGGTGTACAGAGGAAGGTGGCTGCCCTCTTGGACTAAGGTGATGGTTGGGAAGAAGCTTGTGCAGAAAAGCAGAAGCAGGACCTTCCATTTGAGGAGTGAGAAGCCTCTGTAGGGAATGTCTCCTTAGCCAATTACCAGCTGTACAATGTTCCAGAAGTCCTTATGTGGGGTGAACAAAAGGACATTGGGAGAAGGAATTTCTATTCGTCACAGGGTTGAGCACCGATTACCAAAAATGCAACAGAAAATCAAAATTAGTTTAGGTTAAAGATGAAGTGGAACACACAACCTTAGATTTAGCCTCAAATGTTAGTATTACGGCTCTCAGAAATATAACCAAATGATTTTAGGACAGTCCAGAAGTTGCTGTGTTTCAGTTGGTTCAGGTCACAGCTTTATAATGGTTCCTTGCTTGGTTCTGAGAACTGGATCGTTGACCATTGTAACCCTGAAATCTTCATTCCTCTCTGCACTGGTCTAAGTGGCCACAGTGTGGGGTCCATGGCAGACCCAGAGTTTTCCCCGCCATTTAGGAGACTCCATCTGGAACCTCAAGGTGGTCTTGAGAACCTCCGCTGTCTTCGCTGGAGGGGGAGGACAAGAGGAGAGCTTGGAATTGAACCAAGGTGCTAGGGGTGATCAGCTTTTACAGGAGCCGTGAGAAGAGTGTTTCATTCCCCCGGAGAATATGAGAGCAAGAATGCTGGGCAGCCCTTTCGATCAGATCGCCCTGGACAGTTGACATAACACGGGTGGTTTGAATTCCATAGAGGCCTTTCCAATCATCGAGTCACTGCACAGACCAGTGTTCACCGACCACCTTCTGCATTTCCTGGCCAGTTGCACTCGTGTCATGGGTCAAGACTGCCTAGTGCTTTTCTCTCTGGGCTCTCCCCTCCGGTGTGCAGAGTGGATTATTTGCTGAAGGGCTCCCATTGTTTCTGTGGGTTCTCACCTGAATGGAGTCTCTGGAGTGTCCTCAAGTAGGAAAGGTTGAACTTTTTGTTCATACGTGGTGTTTCTAGGGTTGTTTCCAAAACCTATTTGGACAAAAGCATA
Source organism: Panthera onca (assembly GCF_046562875.1). NCBI lineage: Eukaryota > Metazoa > Chordata > Mammalia > Carnivora > Felidae > Panthera > Panthera onca. The sequence goes on along the minus strand of NC_138354.1, from coordinate 39,134,188 downwards.
TTGTCGTCACTAAATCCCTCTCACACTTGTCACCTTTATCATTTCTTGTGTGGTTCAGTAGGGAGCAAGGCTGGAGCGCTGTTGAAGCATCTGCCGGTGTCCCTTCTGTGCAGCCATTGCTCCGTGTATGAATCTGCCGTGGGCAGTGATAATCGGGCTGTTGTTGCAGAAGTGCTTTCTGCAGTCCAGCATGTGTCAGACTCTCCTGTGTGACTCAGCGCATGTGAGAACACCCACACGTTGCTTTAAAGCAGCCCTCCGTCTGTGTCTCCTGACGGGGGTTGAGCAGCTCCGAGCAGCTCCGAGTTTCAGGTTTAGAACTGTCAGAATCGCTTCTCCCTTCTCCCACGGTAGGATGATGACTGTGGAGTTGCACTGATCTTGGCACTAACACAATATATTAAGCTTTATAGTATTTGGGTACCCTGCACCTTTAAGGGAAAACTTACTAAGAAGCTTAAGTTTGAACTTTTTAAGCAAAGGATGGATTTCCAACATCATAATTGTCACACTAAACATTTGTCCATGATGTGTATGAACAACGGAACAGTGTCAAAGCATTTGAAGAAAAACAAAAAGTGAAGGATCCCTAATATTTCATAAAGGTACAAGTAAAATATGTTTCACCTGAGGAATGTTTCTTTAAGTGAATAATGTTAGTAGCTTCATGAATACTAATTTACAGGGATGAATTCAGAAAAAGTCTTTAAACACTTCCTTCTTCCTTTACTATGGTGAGGGAGTATTAGCCAGCTTCATAGTTTTATATCCTCCCTAAAGGATAAGTTGGATTTCCGATCATATTTTTTGAGTTAAATGTTCCTTCATTTTCATTTTTACAGTCTCCTCATAGTTCTTGTTCAAAGATTCGGGGTAAAATTCCTGTTCACATGATCAAATACCTTAATCTTTCTGATTGGAGAGAATTTGATTTTATTTTTCCTCCGATTTCATCCTCTACACAAAGCCTGTTTTGTGGCTCTTGCCTGTTACACCTGCCTCTATGTTATCCTACACTGGAAACCCTATTTCCTGTTCTGAGCAAGTTATCAAGAAAGATTAACTTAGAACTTCCAGGCAAGATTGGCACAAACTGAGCTCTCAAGAATATCATTGTCAGCCACCTTCCAAATAAACACTTAAAACACATCTAAAAAGTCTTTACCAGGATCAGAAATTTAGGATTATGCTTATTTGTTTTTTAAATTTAATTTAATTTTCTTGCTCAGGCTAATAGTAAAGCCAGTCCGAATCCTGAGAACACACAGTCACAAATGAGGGGTGCTGGTGGCTCAGGAGCGATCTCCGTGAGGGACGTAGCCAACCCCAGCTGCCATAGCCAATCCACAAGTGACCCCTCGAGAACTGTTGTGAAATCAGGGGAGGAGTCAGCAGAGAACTGGGTGATGGCAGGAAATTACAACACCTGTTTTTCTCTTTAAGAAGCTAGTTTTGGCTACTTATCTCAGTGTTCTGAATATTCAGGAGGGAGGGAAAAACCTGACCGATGACACGGGGGCACGAGCGCATCACCGGGATCACCTGTAACATCAGAAGACACGCATCTTCATGTGCCAGTCTCAGTCGTGAATCACTTCATTGGTGAAACGGTCAAAAAAGAAGCAATTAAATGTAAGGCGAGCTCTTTGCCATAAAAGACTTTGGAGTTCTTCTAAAGTTCCAGAAGAAAAAGTATGTTTGGTGTCTTAGAAATTCAAAAACTGAAAGGAGAACAAGATCTATGGAAGATTCAGCAACCTAAGTAAAAAATATGCACAACATATAAATATGCTTGTCTGGTTAGTGGATTTATGTGAAGTTAACGGCACATCACCTAGACCCTTTTGTAAGGTCTGTCTAGAATCATACTGTACCTCTTAAGGTAGTGAACTCTGTATGAATACCTGAATCAAAGGACCAAAGTTTGGGATGCCTGGGTGGCTCAGTCAGTGAAAGCATCCAGCTCTTGATTTCGGCTCAGGTGCTAATGTCATGGTTGGTGAGATCAAGCCTTAGGCTCTGTGCTGACAGCTCTGAGACTGCTTGGTATTCTCATTCCCCTTCTTGCCCCTCCCCCACTCATGCACATCTGCATGCTCGCTCTCAAAATAAATAATCCTTGGAAAAATTGTTTTTGAACCTACCAATGCAGGGAGTCAACTGTTTTGCTGTCTTCATAGCCCTGAGGTTCTATTCCATTGCCTTGGTTAGGAGATGTTGACATAAAGAAGTTGGTGAGAAATAGGAATTGCAAAGTGAATTTGGCTTGGCGAGCTTATGCTCTAGAATGTGGGCTCTAAAGTAAAGACTAATTTGGAGGCTCCATTAAGCATTTGGTAAAGAGGTCCGTTCATTTGACTATAACACCGATGGCTAACTTAGGACTTACCATGTGTTAGATAATGATCTAACCTGTTTAACGAGAATCAACTCATTTACTCCTCACAGCAACCTATAGTGTCCCTATTATAAGATGAGGACACTGGAACACAAGAGGAAACCTGAGGGCTAAAGATGACACAGTGGAGGGGTGGGAATCAAACACACATACTCTTGACTACAAGGGTTGTGCTATTTTAAACATTTTTTTTAAAACAAGTAGTCACAGAAAAGTTGAAAGCACAATACAAAGGAATCATTTGAGAGTGCACTGACAACTTGAAATTCTGTCCTCCCTGAATATCTTAATGTGTATCTCCAAGAAACAGGAACACAATCCTATGGGACCACACAAGAGCCATCAGAATTACTCAATGAAAATTAACACCTGACATCTAATCCTCAGACCATTCAGCTTTTGCCAGTTGGCCCAGTAAGGTCTATCATAGCAAGAAGATGTTGTTAACATTTATATATGCATTTAGTTGTCACATCTCTATTTTTTTTTTTTTTTTACCTCTCTCTTTTTAAAAGAGACGCTTTTTTATTTTGGGGACGCTTGGGTGGCTCAGTTGGTTAAGCGTCCGACTTCGGCTCAGGTCATGATTTCACAGTCTGTGAGTTCGAGCCCCGCGTCGGGCTCTGTGCTGACAGCTCAGAGCCTGGAGCCTGCTTCAGATTCTGTGTCTTCCTCTCTCTCTGCCCCTCTCCCACTCACACTCTGTATCTCTCTCTCAAGAATAAAATAAAATAAATATTTAAAATATTAAAAAAATATAGTTTATTTTTAAGTAATCTCTACACCCAACATGGGGCTTGAATTCAACCCTAAGATCAAGAGTCACATGCTCTTCTGACTGAGCCAGGCAGGAGCCCCATCACGTTTCTTTAGTCTTTGTCAGTCTGAAATGGTTCCTCAGTCTTTTATTGACATAAACAACGTTGACACTTTAAAGATCATTAGCCACTTATTTTATAAACATCCCTCAATTTGAGCTTCATGCTTCCTCATAATTAGATTCAAGTTTTGCTTCTCTGTCAGGAAACCACAGCAGTGATGTTGCCTTCTTTGTGTCCTATCAGGTGTTTCTATGGACTAAATTGGGTCCTTCCACCCCCAAATTCATACCTTGAAGCCCTGACCCCGATGTGACTGCCTTTGAAGATATGGCCTTTAGGAGTTAATTAGAGGTAGGTAATTAGGTGAGCATCTAATCCGATAAAATTGGTGACTTTATTAAACGAGGAAGAAAAGAAGAGACCTTTATCCACACCCACTCAGAGAAAATACCACGCGTGAACAAAGTGTTCATCTGCAAGCCAGGAAAGAGCCTTCACCAGAAACCTAATCCTCCCAGAACCCTTATCTTTGACTTTCCAGCCTATAGAAACATGGGAAAGTAAATTCCTGTTTAAGTCACTGTTTATGGTATTTTGTTATGGCAGCCTGAGCCAACTAAGATCATGTATGTTTCAATGTGTCCCATTGCTAATGACATTACTGGAATCATCTTAAGTGAAAATGGTGTCTGCCAGGCTCTTCCTGTATTTTATCTGTTCCTTTTATAATTAGTAACTTTAATGGTGAAGTAATTTGAAACCGTGTAAATATCCTGTTACTAATGAAATTCAGTGTATTCATTTATTTACACGTTACAAAATCAAGGTTTCCTATTTTATTCAGTAGTTTGTAATGTATTACTATTATTATATTGTCTGCTATCTGATTAGTGGAAGTCCATTCAAACTTTTGTTTTTCTGACTTTTCCCCAAATTATTTGAGCACTTTTTCCTTTCTGGAACCACAAGCTATTCGATGCTCATCTTGTATTATCCTTTCCCTAGCCCAGCTGTTTATCTCAAATGGTATTTAGAAGCCTATTTCTGGACCCTAAGTGTCCTTATTACTATTGGTAAGGTAATACATATCTCAAAGAGAGTATATTAACTTCTTTTGTTTTTCTGGTGGGAGAATTAGGGGATTGAGACAAGGAGAGTGAAGATATTAAATTTAAAAAGAGAGGTTTTTAAAAACAGTTTTTACTTCAAAAAAATTTTTAATGATTATTTATTTATTTTGGGAGAGAGAGCCTGAGCAGGGGAAGGACAGAGAGAGAAGGAGACAGAATCTGAAGCAGGCTTCAGGCTCTCAGCTGTCAGCACACAGCCCGATGTGGGGCTCAAACCTATGAACCATGAGATCATGACCGGAGCTGAAGTCGGATGCTTAACCGACTGAGCCACCCAGGCACCCCTAAAAGTTTTTATTTATTTACTATGAGAGTGTGAGCAAGGGAGGGGCAAGGAGAGAGACAGACAGAGAGAGAGAATCCCAAGCAAGCCCTGCTCTGTCAGGGCAGAGCCCGATGTCACCACCACAAGATCATGACCTGAGCTGGAATCACAAATCCCACACTTAATTGACTGAACCACCCAGATGCCTCGAAAGGGACGCTTCTCTTGCAGAAGATGCTTAGACCCCATTAACGTTGTGTCAGGCAAAAACCAAAAACATGATCAGTGGGGGGACCCCTGTAAAAGCAATGTCCAATAATGAGAAGGGAATGCTCTCCGATTTTGATTTCCGTTTTCTGTGCTGTAGTCTCATTATTCTCAGGCTCCAGCGAAGCCTCATATGAACCCTCTTTTGAAAAACAAACCAAGAGTGTTGGGCCCAAGCTTTGTGTGTAGGGAGAAGCAGACAAGAAAGAGGGGAAACAGTTGACAAAGGGCCAAATGTGAGGGGTAGATGACTCAGAGCTGTACAGAGAACGAAATGACAGATGGCAATCAGGACAGGGAAAGCATCCCTAGAGAATGGGAGCAATACTTGAGGTCTCAGTTCCTAATTGTCTGAAACATAATTTTTTGATCATATATGAAAACATAACAAATTTCATTAGGAATCAGGGGTTCAAGTGACAGCCAAAATGAAATACTGTTTTATTAATTCTGGTTGGTAGATATTTAAAAGACTGAAAATACCAAGAATTCATAATGATATGAAAACACCAGGAACTTTTTTTTTTTTGAGGGGGGGGGGATGTGGAGAGAGAGAGAGGAAGTGCAAGCAGGGGAGAGGGACAGAGGGAGAGAGAGGAGCCCGACCCGGGGCTTGATTCCATCACTCTGGTATCATGACCTGAGCTGAAATCAAGAGTCAGATGGTCGTCTGACTGAGCCACCCAGGTGCTCCCACTAGGAGCGGTTTTTTTTAAAGTTTATTTATTTTGAGGGCGACAGAGACAGCGTGAGTGAAAGAGGGGCGGAGAGAAGGAGACAGAGAATCCCAAGCAGGCTCTGCACCGTCAGCGTGGGGCCTGATGTGGGACTCGAACTCACAAAACCATGAGATCATGACTTGAGCCAAGACCAAGAGTCAGATGCTTAACTGACTGAGCCACCCAGGCGCCCCTGAACTAGCACTTTTTAAATACTGCTGGAGGAGGGGGATACTAGTACAACCACTTTGGCATTATTTAGTAAAGTTGAGGATGTTACACACCAAAGACCTATTTCTCTGGGACACACCCTAGATAAAGTCTTAAAAAATACACCTGTTTACAGGTACAATAATGTTCACGGCAGCATTGTTTATAATAAAATCCTGAAACAGCCCAAATGTCCGCTAACAGAATAGATGAATGAATGCGGCAGTCATTTAGCGGAATATTACCCAGCAATAAAAATAAAGGAGCCCTATATGCACCTACTTGGATGAATATCACAAGTGAGATGTGTAGTGAAAAGTTACAGAAACATGTGAACCACAAAAACTTCTGCAGCCATGCAAGACGTTTTATGTCATTTGGATAATTACAAAAATGTTGATCCCAGAACACCAGAAAACTCGGAGACACACACGAATATACCGGAAGACTATAGGTGATTTTCTTTCTTTTTTTGTCCTGTCCCTCACCTCCTCTGAGAGCATCCTCTCGTCAGTGATAGCCACGGCCACGGATTGCCGTCTGTTGGTCCTCCGCTGTGTTGTGGTCAAGCAGTGGTGTGACTGCTTGAAGTTGGCAACTCTGGCCTTGCAAAATGTTGTGTTAGTTTTATAATTTTTAAAATTTTATTTGTATTTCTTCAGGAGAGAGGGGAGGAGCAGAGAGATAGGGAGGGAGAGAGAGAGAGAGAGAGAGAGAGAGAGAGAGAGAGAGAGAGAATCCCAAGCAGTCTTCACTCTCATCACAGAGTCCAATGCAGGGCTCGATCCCACAACTATGAGACCATGTCCTGGGCCGAAATCAAGACTCAGGCTCTTCACCCACTGGTTGACCAAAGTGCCCCATGGCCTTGCAGAATGTTTTTGGTGACTCCCTATTTCAGATGCCTGCCACGCTATAGCTGTTCCTCTGTGAGCAGCACCATGGTTGATCATTTCCTTTATGACATGCCTGCCTGGATGAAGTCATATGTGGCCATAAAGGTTTCAAACGTTTAAAGTCTTGGGGCGTCTGGGTGGCACAGTCATTTCAGTGTCTGAGTCTTGATTTTGGCTCAGGTTGTGACCCTAGGGTTGTGGGACTGAGCCCCACCTGGGGGCTCTGCGCTGAGGTGAGCCTGCTTGGGACTCTCTCCCTTGGCCTGCCCCTCTCCTCTGCTCATGTGCTCTCTCTTTCTCTCTCTAAAATAATATAAAATAAAATAAAATTTTTTAAAAGGTCAAAGTTTTTGTGACAACAATCATCATCCTACTGGTCTCCATATGACTGACCCTTGTCAACCATATCTACATTACAGAAGCTGGCCAAGATCTTCTAAGCCAGGGACTAGGGGAGCAAAGCTTTAGAAACCTGTATATCCCACAAGTGGTACAGGAATTCTCTATGGGATAGTCATGTCTAATTAAATCTCTCCTAAGAACAGCTACTTCCTTGGTTGGACCAATTTCCTTATCTTTATCCTGTTCTTTTTAAAACATATTTTATTTATTTTTTTATTTTGTTAATGTTTATTTATTCTTGAGAGAGAGAGAGAGCATGAGCTGGGGAGGGGCAGAGAGAGAGAGAGAGAGACAGAGAATCAGAAGTAGGCTCCAAGCTCCAAGCTGTCAGCACAGAGCCTGATGCTTGAACTCATGAACCATGAGATCATGACCTGAGCTGCAGTCAGACTCTCAACCAACTGAACCACCCAGATGCCCCCCAAAATATTCTATCTTAAAGTAACCTCTACGCTAACATGGGGCCCATACTCACAACCCTGAGACCAAGAGTCACATACGCTGCTGGCTGAGCCAGCCAAATGCCCCATTATCCTGTTGTTTTTTTTAAAGTTTATTTATTTTGAGAGAGAGAGAGAGAGAGAGAGAGAGAGAGAGAATCCCAAGCAGGCTCCGCACCCTCAGCACAGAACCTGGAGCAGGGTTCTAACTCACGAACCATGAGAACATGACCTGAACCGAAATCAAGAGCCGGACGTTCATCCGACTGAGCCACACAGCCGCCCCTCTCCTGTTCTTAACATACACTCATACTCTCTTATCTACAGCGTAAGGAACATGGACCTTAAGAGTGCACTAAAGAAATTTCTAGGTGGCTGAGGAGACATGTGACTAGAGCTACAGGGAAGCACTGCTCTGTCGTCGTTTTTTCCCAGATCAGACTCTGTTATCTCTCTCCTTTCTGTCATTGTAGTGCTCTAGTTACATTGCCCTCTGAATAGAGAGGCAGCAGCATACCTTAGAAAGTTCATGACGCTAGGAACCAAGACGCTTGGGCATTTTGCTGTACTGTGCAAATGAGATATGATAGTGGATCTGATCTCTCCAGCACTCAATTTCATCATCGACGAAATGAATAGAATAGCGGACAGGAACATTGTAAGGATCAAATAGATCATTTATGGGAGTGCTTAGTGAAAACCGCTCAGTGTTATATTTAAAAATTTTTCTATAATGTCTTATTTATGTTTGAGAGAGAAAGAGAGCACAAGTGGGTAGGGGCAGAGAGAAAGACAGAGACAGAGACAGAGACAGAGAATCTGAAGCAGGCTCCAGGATCCAAGCCATGAGTGCAGAGCCCTAACCCAGGCTGGAATTCACGAACCCTGAGATCATGACCTGAGACAAAGCAGGAGGCTTAACCGATTGAGCGACCCAGGCACCCTTGCTGGGTGTTATTCTTTTTTTCTTTTTTCTTTTCTTTTCTTTTCTTTTTTTTTTTTTTATACAATAGTCCAGCCACAGGAACTGGAGGCTGCAATGCCACACTGGACACGTGGCAGATGGCAGGGTGTCACGTCTCCCTAGGTGGCTATTGTTGGCTCTGGGCTGTCTGACTTAACACACGTGTTCTTTCCCACCAATTTAGATGGGGCATAATTTGTGTGACTGCAGTCACCTTCAAGTCTTCTCTGGGTGAGAAGAGCCTGGTCGTTCAAGGGGCCACCAGGACTAGTCCTGTCAGCTTCATTTGTGGTGACCACAGTCAGCATCTCTCAAGGTAGCAGGAGGTCATGTGGGCCAGGACCTAGCTAGGACACCAGCTGTCCTTGCTCTCACACTCTTGGCCAGCTTCTACTTCTGCTCACCCTAATGGCAACAATGTAGCCGCTGGCTCAGCCCATCAGCTCAGGGCCTTGTCCTTGTTGTGGCCTGTGAGAGAATTAATTAAAGGAGGGAAGATACCCGGGTCTCACCATGAAAGGATTAGGACCTTGGCCAGTGATTCTCACACATCACGGTAAAATAAAATTTATGACTCTTCTAGGTGTATGACAATTTTTACAACATAATTAATAGTGCCCCCTTTCCCTAAAAGGGTCACAGTTTGGGCAATGAATTATGTAATTGCCCTACTTAAAATTCATATTTCCAAGCTCCATTCGTAGAGTCTGGTTTACTATGTTTAGGGGTTCTTAGGAATCTGGATTTTATTTTTTAATATGAAATTTATTGTCAAATTGTTTTCATACAACACCCAGTGCTCATCCCAACAGGTGCCCTCCTCAATGCCCATCACCCACTTTCCCCTCCCTTCCACCCCCCATCAACCCTCAATTTATTTTCAGTTTTTAAGAGTCTCTTATGGTTTGGCTCCCTCCCTCTCTAACTTTTTTTTTCCTTCCCCTCCCCCATGGTCTTCTGTTAAGTTTCTCAAGATCCACATAAGAGTGAAAACATATGGTATCTGTCTTCCTCTGTATGACTTATTTCACTTAGCATAACGCTCCCCAGTTCCACCCACGTTGCTACAAAAGGCCATATTTCATTCTTTTTCATTGCCAAGTAGTATTCCATTGTGTATATACACCACAATTTCTTTATCCATTCATCAGTTGATGGACATTTAGGCTCTTTCCATAATTTGGCTATTGTTGAAAGGTGCTGCTATAAACATTGGGGTACAAGTGCCCCTATGCATCAGCACTCCGGTATCCCTTGGGTAAATTCCTAGCAGTGCTATTGCTGGGTCATAGGGTAGATCTATTTTTAATTTTTTGAGGAACCTTCACCCTGTTTTCCAGAGTGGTTGCACCGGTATGCATTCCCGTGTGTGTTATTCTTAATCATAGTGGAATGCTTTCCCTAAGAAGGTTTATCAGTGTATATCATATAACACCTCCCTCCATTTATATCCTGATGGAGTGCTAATCCTTCAAGGTGCCTCCATAAATGATGGATGGATGAAAGGGCCAGAAAACACAGACAGACCATTGTTCTTTCCCACACACTCAGCATCTCAACCCATCAGCTCCCTCTTCAAAACATATTCGGAATATTCCGATCTAGAATAACACACACATGTGAAAATTAGGAAAGTGTTTCAATGTCTATCAAAGAAGTAATGATTAAGGATTGAATATATTATGGTATATAACTAAACGCAACGGCCTAAAAATGAAAGATGAGTTCGATATATTGAAATAGAAAACCTTCAAGATAAAGTAAATGGGCAAAATTGCATATGAAGGTACAGGAAGATAAACACACAAGTAACAGTTATTTCCTCTGTAGAGAGAGAATGTTGCTTGGGAAATAAGGAATGGGGAGATTTCTTTTTAATACGACAATGATTGGTACTCGTGGAATATTAAGATATGAAACAGGGAAGATATCACTGGGTTGGAAGCAGGTTCTGGTCCTATTTCTGTCAGTAGACAGTCGCTTGAAAACTGTCTTTGGTTTCCCCTTCTAGAGGATGAAAATAGTAATACTATTGACTTCATAGTGTTACAGGAGGGTGGGAGAGACGCTGGTCCTTATCTCTCATGGAGTCGAAGAATGAATCTCGTGGACCAGGGAGTGAGCAAAGTGATAGAGTTTATTGAGGGCAAGTATAGAGCTCTCGAGAGTGAGAGGGGTCCTGACTGGGTCCCTGGCTTTTTATTGGAACATCAGAAAGTTTGTGGGACTCCACGCACGGCATCCAGCCCAGGCAGGTCCGGAATATGTTCACCTTATCCTCTTTTCTCAAACTCCGCTGCCCCTTCTTCAGGCTCCCACTTGTAGGTGCATCCTGCCTCCCTGAAGTTCCTTTATGTCTCCCTGCCTAATGTTAACAACCCTTTCCGAGACAATAGGATGGTTGTTAGGATTACTTAGTATGAACGTGTTTACAACTGTGCCTTAGCATACCGCTAGCGTGACTTTTTTTTTTTTTTTTCTTACTACTGTCGCTGTCACATCTGTAAAGCGCTCTGAGCAACACCAGTGTTGGAAGGAGAACCCATCCAAGTCAAAAAGCAGAAGCACGGGACCCACTTAACAGCAACCAATAGGAGAGCCTTAACAAGGGCCCGGTTCTCTCCAAAAGCGTGATTGGTCCCAGGGCTTGACGCCAAGAGGATCCTGTCCATTTACTGGTGAGGACTGCTGTCCATTAGCAGAAGGCGGAAACCAGAGAAATCGAACTATCCTTTAGGCCGCGCTTGCGTGTTCTGTCCCGCTCTTTTCGGGTTGAGCCCCTGCGCCTGCGTCCCGGCTTCAGGAAGTCCCGGCATGCCCCGCGGCAGCTTCTGGGTCAGCGCGCGGGGGGAAAAGGTGGCGTGGCCGGTGAGTGGCTCCTGTGAAGCTGACTTTTCCTGTTCCTCTGGTCCCCGGCGCTGCTGCTCCTGCGTCTCCCCATAGCTGTCATCTCCCGACCTGGGTGTCGGGACGCGAAGACGCCGACTGGCCGTGTTCCGGGACCTCGCCCCTCTGGGGAGGCGTGGGGACGAGGTAGCCGGCGTGCCAGCGCGTCTCCCTTCGGGGTCCCCGTCCCTACGTTTCCCAGGGGAGAGGCCTTTGAAAGGCCCTGAGCCTCTTGTCCTTGCGATTTACGCTGAGAAAACATTCGTTCCCCGAGGCCCTACTGCCTCAGAAGGCCACTCAGGCACACTCCTTGCCCTCAGCTCTCGAACTCGTGGAGAAGACAAACCCGCCAGAAACATCGTGGTATTAGGTGGAGTTAGATAAGGCGCCTGGAGAGAGAGAGTCGGAGACAGGGCCGAAGAGTTGAAAGCATGAGGACGGTTCAAGAAGGTGGGGGTGGTGTGCCGGTGCGGGTACTCATCCTGTGGACTTCCTGCCTTTTGGTGGTGCTCTCCTTGAGAGCATTTCTATGTTTCTAGGCTCAGCTACCCTTCCTCCCCTGGTTGGACCTTGAGAAAAGAGTGTTCTAGGCAGGAAGTGTTTAGCGGACCAAGGCACTATGGATAGAAAACCCAGAGTCTGTTTGTTCTAGGACCTGGGACTGGTTCACCTGTACTGGTTGGAGAATGTATATAGGATAGTGGACAGTGAGGCTGGAGGGGTAGATTGGGCCTTGAATGTTGAGGAAAGCCTTGCAAACTCAGAGATCTTGGCTTATCCCAGTGTTGCGTCCACACGACTCCTGAAACAGAATGCTACGGGCACCAGTGACAGTCACAACAAAGTTTATTGCAATGAGAGGCAAGGCCGACCGATCGGGACCAACACTTTTGATCAGAGCGCGGCCTCGAACAGCTGGGGTATAGAGTTTTTATAGCCAACCACATCGTTTTATCATCACCTGGGAACAGAACAAAGAAGTAGTTCCCAGATGAGTTGGAAACAGTTCCGGGATGGGGTGATTATTTTAGACTTTCTGCTGTTAAGTCGCAACCAGTTGATCTCCTTGACCATGCCTCTGATGCTCTTTTCTTTGAACTTTTGTTCCCTTAATTGGTGAAGCCTAATTTACAAGAGTAGGAAGCGTATTTTACAAGCGTAAAGCAAGGCTGTTATCTCTTAACCTTCAGTGTCAAAACAAAGCTGTTATTTCTCAAGCTACAGTGTCAACACAAAGCTGCTATCTCTCAAACTACAGGTTAGCCCTACACTACAATTTAACCCTTATACCAGTGGCAACAGGAAGTCTCCAGGGCTTAGGGACAGAGTAGTTATATAATTGGGTTCGATTTGTAGAAAGTAAAGAAGTCCAGGGGCACTTGGGTGGCTCAGTCGCTTGACTGTCAGCCCCTTGATTTCCACTCAGGTGTTCATACCAGTTGGTAAGATCGAGCCCTGCATCAGGCTCTCCACACTGACAGCTTGAAGCCTGCTTGGGATTCTCTTCCTCCCTCCCTCCCCCACCCCTCCTCCCCGTCATGTGCTTTCTTCCCCAACAAATAAATATAAACTTAGAAAATAAAGTCCAGATCTGCTCTGTAGAAGACCAGGAGGACAGATGAAGAGTCTTACACCAGTCTGGTCTGATGATCTGTCCCTAGACAGAGGTTCCTAAGCAGGGTTGACTTTGCCTCAAAAAGGAATTTGGTAACAGTGGAGTCAATTTTGTTGTCAGAACTCGGCAGTACCTCTGACATCCATCGGGTGGAGGCCATGGACACAGCTGTTCATCGTGTAATGCACAGGATACCCCTACCTACCCACTTACCGACAATAAAGACCTGTGTAGCCCAAGATGTCAATAATGCTGAGGTTCAGAAATCCCGCTTAGCTCATTAGTAGTGGAAAAGGAGGAGAGACCGATGACAGATATCTGAAACAAAGACCACTTTTCATATTTTATATTCATAATGCTTAAGCACTTGACACCTCGGCAGCTAATCCGTTCTTTTGACACCAGTCTTACTCACATTTTCTCAACCATTCATTCATTTGCAGAATAATTATACACTCCAAGCAATACTGGAGGTGCTGTGATTCAGCAATGACCAGACCCGTTCCCTGCTCTCCAAGAACCTTACATCTTACAGGAGAATGACGGACATTAAATCTATAAATGCATGTCAGTTGGTGAGATAGGTCATAAAGAAATTCCTTTAACATTTTAAAAAAATTTTAATGTTTGGTTTTTTTTGAGAGAGACAGACATCGAGAGTGTAAGCAAGGGAGGGGCAGAAAGAGGGAGTCACAGAATCTGAAGCAGGCTCCAGGACTCTGAGCCGTCAGCAGACAGCCCGACACAGGGCTTGAATCCACAAACTGCAAGATCATGGCCTGAGCCAAAGTCAGATGCTTAACCGACTGAGCCACCCAGGCGCCCTGAAGAAATTCCTGTAAGACGGAGTTTCTCTCACTACCACCCCAGACCATTTACTCTGCACCTTCTATGTGCTAAGCACAGAGCAAGATGCTTTACAAATAGCATTTCTAACCCTTTTCTCTTTCTTGCAACTTAGGTATTGTTATCCTCAGATGAGAAAAAGAGGCACAGAAAAGATGCATGATTTGCCTCAATCATCATGGAGCGAAGCCGGGCTGGCAACCAGATCCGCCTGTGGTCAGAGGCAGTGCTGTTTCCATTAAGCATCACTCTGTCATATGCCAGCGTGACTTGAACGGGAGAAGACATTTGTCCTGTTCTTGCTACACTAGGAGAATCAGGTAGAAATGAAGTCTCACATTCACCTCTTTCTCTTTCCAGACTACACTTTGTTACAGAGAGGCCTCCCTGGAGGTGATTCTTCCAGGTTGTTGGAACTGTTCACCATCAGTTGGGGGTGAATTCCTCTGTATTGCTCACATTCTCTCAGATGGCCGATGTCAGATCTGACCCCTCCAAGGGGGTGGCGAGTTGGAGCTACCCCGCCAGCTCTTGAGACTGCAGTTACTAGCAAGAGCTCGGCCTCAGGAGGCTTTCATCCAGCTCTGGGAACCCAGCTATTCACGGCAGCAGCCCAGGGTGCATTGAAGGAGAAGATTCTGGAGCTGAAGCAATTCCTGACCGTTCTGCACGGGGCATCCAAGCCTGGGTGAGGGTGTGTCATCCAGAAAGCCTAGAGAAGGCAGTGACCCGGGTGCAGGATTTGGACTGAGAAGCTGGGGGATCACGGTGAGAAGGGGATTATGTAAAGAGAAAGTGAGATGAGGGACCTAGACTACCTAGGTGAGGGCACAGGCATCTGGGAGAAGCTGGAGAAACCTGATTATGCTGCTGCTTTTCTTTATTTTTATTTTTTTAATGTTTGTTTATTTTTGAGAGAGAAACAGAGTGTGAGCGGGGGAGGGGCAGAGAGACAGGGAGACACAGAATCTGAAGCGGGCTCCAGGCTCCGAGCTGGCAACACAGAGCCCAAGAACCCTCTGCCCTCGGATGCAGGGACTGCATGCCCAGGAGGCTGTGAGAACTTGGGCTGCGTCCTCAGTGTCCTCCCCGAAGCAGACGGATGTGACTGGATTTCTGGTCGGGAGAGGGCCAGAGCGAGGCCATCTGGGGGCTGAGGGCAGCACGGCCGGGTGTCAGCTGCGGGGCTCTGCGTGGGGCTGCCACCGACTTCCCTGCACCGCCCTGTGCAGATGGGCCTCT
The DNA here is from genome assembly GCF_046562875.1 of Panthera onca. Lineage (NCBI taxonomy): Eukaryota > Metazoa > Chordata > Mammalia > Carnivora > Felidae > Panthera > Panthera onca. The sequence continues at coordinate 39,119,087 of NC_138354.1, read as the reverse complement.
GAAGTGCTCTCTGCCACTGCCAGATGTGGCTCTGGGTTCCTGACCTTCTGTTCTACCCGGCCACCCAGACCGCCTCCTTATTTTCGTCTTTAATTTAGCTCTGGCCGTCCAGGAATCTACACTACACCTTTCTTCCCTCGGCCCGTGGATGATCTCTCTCGGGACGGGAAGGTGGCAGTGATGGGGTTTTGTCCAGGTGATGGTGTGTGTGCTCCGAGAAGAGCCGGCAGCCCTGTGGTTGTGTGGGGAGTCGCAAAGCTTCTCCCACAAGGAGAGCCCGTGAAGCCCACGGCCAGGGGCTTTCCCAAGAGAAGAAGCAGACACAACTCCTCTCAGACTGCGCGGGCCATGGGGCCTTCAAAGGGGGCCCAACTCTTTGAAGAAAACGGTGAGATACAGAGTCTCAGGCCGGAAGGGGAGAGGCAGGAAGGATCAGGGACGAGAGTTTATCAGTGCCTGTGACATCCTAGACATGACCCTGTAGTTGTGTCATGACCAGAATCGGGACCGGGAAACTGGCGGCTCGGGGTGCAGATGTCCGGTTGCGAATGTAGGCTTCACAGTTTCATGTGGTCTTCCCCTCACAAAGGCTCATTCCGTGACAGCTTCGGCAGGATCAGCCTGCAGAGACTCTCCCCTCCCTCTGCTCTTCCCCCATGGGCACATGCGAGTGAGCGGCAGGACTGTGAGGCAGGAGCTGACGATGGGCAAAGCTGAGGGTTTGCGTGTGATGAGGTCAGCGGTGAAATGGGCACGCTCCAGCCCGGGGTCCCCGGAGTCCCCGGCTGTTCCCACACTGGCTGGAAAGGCACTCCCCTCACGGGAGAGGCCCAGAAGAGGTGGCAAGAGGAAAGGCAAGTGGGGCAAGGAGGCGGAGAGGCCCAGCTCAGCTTTGGCTCTGGCCACCCATCCGGCTCCTTAAGCTGAGGAACCACAGCAGGTGAGTGGGAAGCAGGGCATCTGTGGGCTTTGGCCTGCTTCTCTGGGTGTGAGAAGACTGGGTCCTCTGTATGGGAATGGTCAGCAGTCCTCGCAAAAAGAATCCTGTCCGTTAGGAAATGAGGTCAGTGGTTAAGATGTTTCAGTGACGGATATAGGAACCATGCGGAGAGTCCCAGTATTTCCTATACAGGGGGGAACAGCGGCTTCTTCATGGTCTTAGGAGGGGCTGAGCCAAACCAGGAGGGTCATCTACACCTGAGAGCAGATCTGTAGCCTTGGAGGTGTTACCTCGTGTACACTTACTTCAAATTCATTCTCCTGTGGGAGTGCGGCGATCAGGCCGTGTTAGTCCATGGAGGTGGGCAGTAAGGTGTCAGACGTAGGAAGTGAAAGGAAGGAAGGGAAAGAGCCGCTCCACGTGGGGTTGGGGGAACATAGGGAGGAGGTTGGATTAACGACAACTCGGAAGACAGGCCCTGCCGAGCTGGGTCACATCGTGGGGGTGTTGGAGTTAGGTGGTGCTGCCCACTGGTGCTGGTACTTTGGAGGGATCTCATGAGGAGATTCTGGAAGAAACGGTGTCTGCTCCACTGACTGCTTTGTGTCTGGCTGCTACATAACCTGGTATGTTATAGGGAATCGGATGTTTCCCGAATGAATGAATAAATGAATGTATTCTCCGCTTCTTACGGTCTCCTCCAGACTGTGTGGGGTAGCTGACAGGCCAGGGTCTGGAACTCTCGCACAGTCTTCCTTCCTGTGCCCGGCGGACTGGAGCATGAGACCGTTGGAGGGAGGAGGTGACCTCTACCTCTGACAATTCAAGGAGTCAGCAGTTGCCCCCGATGCCTTGGCCCCAGCACACCCTGCAGTGGGAGGAGCCTGTGAGGCCTCACTGGGCCCTCCGCCATTGTTTCCATGGACCTTAACTACTTTCCCCCTTAACCAGACCCAAGTTGAGTGGGCCTCTAAAGCTCCTCTGTGAACGATCCGCCTCGGCCTGTCTCCCCCTCCCCACCACGCGTCTCTGGTCAAGTCCACTGGGTCACACCGAAGCCCATCTCTTTGCCTTCACCCAGGCTCTCGGAAGGCGTTTTTGGTTTTTCCTTCCAGAGCGAAGCCTGTGACTCTGGAAACTGGCCTGCGTGGCCTGTCGCAAGGGCCATGCTCGAGGACAGTATGTGCAGGACGTGCGGGGTGCCCAGGCCAGGCTCAACTGGAGGGAGCATGACGTACATTCTCACGCGTTGCTTTCCTCATCCTTGTTCACTAAAATTAAAAAAACATGTCAGCTTTTTGGCTTTGACAGAATATTCCTTCTTTCTCCTGTTCAACGCCCCAGAGTCTGAATCCGTGACCGGGACCCTAGTCACCGTAATTAGACAAGGTCTTAACGCCTCGTGTGCACGGGCAAGAAGCAGGACAACGTGCCCGTCTTTCCCCGTGTTTTATCCATGAAATTTGACAGAAGCTTCATGATCTAGGCCTGTTCAGAAGTAGTGTTTTCGGTTGGTTCCTAGTGCTCCTCACACCCCACGTTCCTTCTCCTGTGCCCGTTTTCCGTACTGCTCTGCCGTCCGTCTCGGTGACCGTGCAAACCCTCCCAACCCGGTTCCGCTGCTTCTCTGCACGTCCTACTGCATCAAAGCGGGCGCCGCCCTTGGATCCCCCTGTGGGATCTGCAGGAGGATGAAGTTTCTGATGGCGAAAATTCAGACCAAAGGCCAAGAGCGGAGAGAGAAACACCTTTATTTTCTTCAGAAACAGTGACGCGTATGAAACTGCGGTAACCATTAACTGTACCAGACCAGAAAGCAGGAACCTGGGTCGGGGCCATACATGGGAGAAATCTTAGAGGAACCCAGGTGTCACACTTGCTCTGAGATTAAGTCACTTAGAGTAGTAGTCCCTGGTGGCCTGAGCCATTGCCGTCTTCTCTGGGTGACTGGGATACACAGCAGTGATCGACTCGGAGGTAGACGTTCCTGCAAGCAGATGCCTACAGGTCATTATTGGGTTAGGAAACATCTAGGCGGTTAACTTCGAGATGTGCTTCCCATGAGGGAAAATTTCTCCCCCGACCTGCCCCAGGAATACTTCCCAGGCCCCTAGCCACCTATCCTCTGTTCGGAACACGGTTACCCTCGATTTCTGGCAGGACTTTGGACCCCGCAGCCCCCTTTCTTGAGAGCAGATGGAAGTCCACGGTGACACGGGACTGTGGGTCACAGGCAGACCGGGAAAGCAAGCTCGGCGTTCTCACGCCGATTGCTACTCCTGCCCGAGGTTCTCGAGGTCCACTTGTGAGTCTCTTGCTGCGCCTGGGAGCCTGGGACTGGCTAGCAGAAGCCTCCGCGAGCAGACAGAACCTCCAGGAGACCCGTCAACGTCCGGAATTGGCCTGTTGGCTCTCCAGCCCCGTACCGTGTGTCCCTTCCCGGCGATGTGAGGTGTCGTCCTCGTGTGCCCCCTGATGGCAGATGGGGGCACGGAGCTTAGCGAAGCTTCTCTCACACAGAGCAGTTGTGAGGCTTCTCCCCGGTGTGCGTTTTCTGGTGGCCACTGGAGCGGGAGCCGCTGCCGAAGCTTCTCCCACGCTGCGCGCACGGGTGGGGGCTCCGCCGGGCGTGGGCTCGCCCGTGAGCGCTGAGCCGGGAGCTGTTGTTGAAGCTCTTCCCACAGACGGTGCCCCGGTAAGGCTTCTCCCCGGTGTGGGTCCTCCGGTGGACACCGAGGCCGGACCTCTGGTTGAAGCTTTTCCCACGCTGCCCACGGCGGTAGGGTCTCTCCCCCGTGTGCAGCCTTAGGTGGGCAGTGAGGTCGGAGCCCTCGCTGAAGCCTTTCCCGCATTCGCCGCACTTGTCCGGCTTTTCTCCCGTGTGGATTTCCGATCCCGAACAAGGTAAGGACCTCGACTAAAGCTTTTCCCACATTCCTGACACTTAGGAGCTTTTTCCAGTTTGGCACCTGGCTGGTGGCGACAGAGAGATCCCTGAGAGCAGGTTTCTCTGCTCAGATTTGCTCGGGCCTTCTCTCCAGCACGGAGTGTCTGCTGACCCCCCCGTCCTGGGACGGGGCCGTCCCCTCACGCTCATCTGGAGAACGTCTATGTGGCTCTCTCGGCAGAGGCTCACCCTTCCTGTCTCTCTTGGTCTCAGGGTGGCAAAAAAGGCCACTAGACTTTCTCCAAAGGGCCTTCTTCACTTCTGCCTCCTCTGGATCTTCCCATTTTCGATTCTCGTTTTTAGTTCCATTCATGATCTCAAGACCTGAGAGAACAGAAACATGCTGGACTCTGGAAAGTGACATGCAGGAATGAGGAAAGTTACAATTAAAGCACCATCAAGAATATCTACATGGAATACATCATAGGATTCAGTCTTCTACTAATTAATAGCCTAGTTTCATTTTCCAGTTGTAATATTTTCAAGCTCCAAACCCTGTGGTCACAGGTAAATATCCCCTAAATTCCACCTACTTTTCTCTTGTTCTGTCCCTTTTTGGATGTTTGGACACAGTGACAAAACTGAGGCAGGGAGGCCAGCTCTGTGTCATCTGCCAGTCTGTCTGCAGGTTTGATCTCAATTTTTCACAGCCTAACTAAAGGCCTCCCTGAGTTTGGCCCAAATGAGAAGAAAGCATGTTGCGAGCACCTGGCCAGAACTTGATTTATCAGGAAAGGAGGATCATGCTGGAGAAAGAAGAGGAGAGTCTGGGCTGGAGCCTGACTGGCCACCTGAGGAAGCCGATGAGAGAAGCTGCATAAGAAAAATGACACATACTCCATGAAAAAGACTGGCGGATGCGTATTTGGGCTCTGAAGGGCAAGGGGAAAAGCATCTGTGCTGAGACAGCCAGACTTCCTGGCCCGTGGAAGCCCATCCATTAAGGTTGTAATCGTGCCAGCAGGAGAGGCAGCTCCCTCTTGATTCCCAGGCCAAGGACTCTGGGTGGACCTCCCTTTGGGTGTCAGAGCCAGAAAACAATGCATGGAAGGCCAGGTGAAGGACCTCATGACCTCTCTGATATCTTGAGATGAAGGGGGTTGGGGGTAAGAGTGAGCAAAATAAGAACCTCTAGAGACAACAGGGGTCAAGCACAGCTCACCTGGGCCCCGGCTGTTCCCCACACAGAGCCTGTCTCCTGGTCTCAATGACCCCTCTCTGGGGAAGGTTCCTGGGAGGCTATTCGAGAAAACAGACTGTTGGAGGGCGGCTGCCACAGAGCAGCCAGAGCGGGGGCTGTGAGTGCAGCAGCAGCAGCACTGGGAACCTGTCACAAATGCATATTCTTGGGGCCTGCCCCCATCCACTGCATCAGAATCCCTGGAGCTGAGCCTGGACACGGCCCCCGGGTGAGTCCGAGCACACTAGAGTTTGAGGACCACTGCCATCGCCAGTGGCCTCTGTGTGTGAGGCCTGTGTGTGTGAAGCTCCTTTCAGCAGATTCTTGGCATAACAGCTTTAATCAAAAAAGGGTTTCTTCATTCTAAAGCACTATGGGCACATTATAGAAAAAAAAGGTTACTGGAGGGGGAAGCTCTGACCCTGCCACCCAGTTACCCTAGTAGTCCTAAAACTGTCACAGTATCTCATGCCTTTTATTTTTCTCAGACCAACATAATATATTCTTTTCCAGAAATCCACCTTCAAGAATTCTAAGGAAACTGTTTTGTTGACTTATTAATGGAACTTGGGAGAACACGCAGAGGTGCATGACCCTGAGGCAGTTACCAAACTAGGGATCAAAGCAGCCCGAAGATGGGGTGAGAAGGGGGAGCAGAAGCTGGCACAGGGCGAGTTTTTACCCCTTCACACTCAGACGCCACAGCCTCGGGAACCACACACTGGAGAGCAGTGACTTTCCAAAGGATTAAAAAGAAATAAACGGTAAGATTTATACTGATATTGATTGTGCACATGTACCTCTTAGACCATTTTCTGTTTAATCAATAAAAGCTAGCCAGTGTAAACAGCGTGAAGACGGAATGTTTTCCTCTAGGATTTGGGTTCAATAATGTGGTGGCTTTTAAAAATTATCAAGCAGGGGAGCCTGGCTTGCTCAGTTGAGGAGCATGTGACTCTTGATCTTGAGGTTGTGAATTTGAAACCTATTCTGGGTGCAGAGATTACTTAAATAAATAAAAATTTTTAAATAAAATATAATCGGGGCACCTGGGTGGCTCAGTCGGTTAAGCGTCCGACTTCGGCTCAGGTCATGATCTCACAGTTCGTGAGTTCGAGCCCCGCATCGGGCCCTGTGCTGACAGCTCGGAGCCTGGAGCCTGCTTCAGATTCTGTGTCTCCCTCTCTTTGCCCCTTCCCTGCTCATGCTCTGTCTTTGTCTCAAAAATAAATAAACATTAAAAAAAATTTTTTTAATATAATCACCGAGTACCCTATAATGGAAGTTTTCAATTAAACATAAAAGGCAGCAGTGGCCATGGACGGCCTCAAAACGTATACGGTGGTTCACTGTAAGACACATACACGGCCAGCCATGTCTGCTCATGTGCGGGAGTATTAGGCAAGAAAAGGATGGAAGTGGTGATACAGACTTAAACCTGCTAAATGAGAGGGGCAGGTGCGGAAGGTGATACCCTTTCTATGAAATCTCCACCACAGGTAAATCCATAGAGAGAATGAGAAGTAACTTCCTAATGGACAGTTTCCTGTTGGGGGCTGAAATTGTTCTGGAACTGGAGAGAGCTGGTGATTGTACAATATGGTGAACATCCCCTCGGAGAGGCAGTGCCACTGCCCGGCTGCCCACAGTCATTCTCCACCACATCAGAGGGCTCGTTCCTGCAGAGCACTCATCTGGGAGTATCTTTGTTTGTTTGTCTTCTCTTTGCCCATGGCGTGTAGGCTGCAGCAGGCCACGGACCATGCCTGTCCCGTTCACTGCACAATCCCCAGTGTCTGCCGTCTGGCAGGCACCTCAAAGCCACTTGTGTCTTTCAGAGCCACCTTCATTCGTTAAGTCCGCATGTAGGATGTGTCCTGTCTGTCGAGTGAGTGAGGAGCGTGGCGCAGAGAGGCCGCTGCGTCCTGGCAAGTGCCATCAGGTTCCGCTGTCCCTCCCCTCTGCTCGCGGTGCCCTTCGTGCCCCAGACAGGCTTCACATGGCTGCGTTATCCCTCACGTTCCTGTCCCGTCCGCATTCCTGGGAAGAGCTTGGCTCTGAAACAGCAGGGGCTGCGGGAGAGAGAGAGAGAGAGACTGTCACCACAGGGAGAAGGCAAGGGGAACTGGAGCAGGATGACTCGTCACCCATAGGGGTTCCTGCCATTCACCTGTCCCAGCTCTGGCTCCACACCCGGGCTACTGCTCGCCCTTCTCCGTGCCGTCCCAGGTGTTATTCATTGTCCCGACGCCACGGATCCTTCGTGAACTTCCTCAGCTTCGTCCCTGATGCGTCCCCACCACACTCTCTGCCCTCTGCACATTATGTCAACACCACTCAATCCTCGGTCCTGTGAAATGCTACGCCCCCTCGCTGATCCCCCTCCCACAGCCCAAGGACACGTCTGCCTCCTCACCGGGGACACCGGTATCTTCCGTTCCAGCCATGCCGTCTCTCTATCCAGCCAGCTGGTTCCTGTTGAGCAGAGGTGCTCAGGCTATGGCGTTCCTCTGACCCACACGCCTCCTTCAGGCTGTGCCTCTCCTGGACCTCTGGTTGCGATCTCAGTTGCCTTCTTCCCACAAGTCTCCCACAACCAAAGCCACGTTCCCGTTGTGCTGTGCCTTTCACGGCTCCCTTCTCCCGAAATGTACAAGATCGTGACACTGACCGGATCTCACACCTAGTCCTACCTGGACAAGCGCACACTGTGTGAAACTCATCGCTATCCCACACTGACTCCTCAATCCCAGCGGCAGCAGCTCTGATACAACTTTGTTTACTGCATAACCATAGCATCTGCACTCGAGGAACCTTTCGGCAAGAGAGACTGGATGTTAATTCACCAACTCTAATTTTCCTGATCCCCTGAGTGAGGGACAGTGTCCTTTCCCTGGCCTTTTGGAGAACTGTTCTGAGCTTTAACTTTTGTATTAGGGACCCTAAACATCCACTGACTGTATCAGTGTGTACATTATTTCAGCAAATGAGAAATCCTCCCCATAGACGAAGGGCATGGGACCAACCCAAGATAGCTAAGAGTTTGCAGTGGGTGCCGGGGGGCTACTGTGCATTTCTCAACACGTCTCCAGCAATGGGATTGCTGTGCTCCTCACCCCACTTCGTAACTAAACTCACCAGGTTCTGAGTTGCCTGTTCTCACCTGTTGCCCAGACGCACTCTGTGCATCGTCAACTAGACCCACAGCCTCCTCACCATGTTTGGCACGCTGCTCACTCATGCGCGGCTGGGTCTCAAGAGATGATGAAGCACTAAGGTAATCATGAAGGAAAACGGCTCACGGTAGTGTGGGTAGCCAGAACAGGCAACGGATCAGCAACATTTTAAAAGGCAGCCATAACTAAGGGAGTTAATCATTGATAACTAGTATAAATGGAGAAAGAAAAAGTGAATTTATTAGCCAATAGCAGCATCATTATCTCCAGCCAGTCACCCAGCGAAACCATTCGTCCCCACTACAGCCCTTGTGTGGTATCTCAGAACAAACTGTACGTATTTGCTGTCATTGCTACCCAACTCTACTTTCGTTTTTCAAGCAGTGCCTATCTATGCAGGGGAGTGTGACTGCAAAAGGAAAGTCTTCGGGGACTTTGGTGAGCCGCACAGCAAGGTTGAGCAACTCTGGCACCAGATTTCAAACTACGAAAATCGTTACTGGCACTCATTCACTATTCACCAGTTTGTGCCTTGTTTCTTCTAGCTTCACAGGGTCTCTTTTCCCACTTGTCTCCCTATCTTCTGCTTCCAACTCCGTACCCATGGTATGAATCAGGCCTGTCAGTTTCATGCAGGGTGTTCTGAATAATAGTAATTCACGATAGTTTCGTTTGTGAAGGAAAGCTTTAATTAAAAGGGAGACTGAATATACATAATTAAACAAACATACAAAGGGAGAGAGTGTAGAGCAGAACAGAGAAGTGTTCATACATCGAATCTGCTGCTCACAACATCCAACCTCCTGGCTGGGGGAGCCCTGTGCTGAACTGCCTGGTTGGGGTCCAAATGAGTGAGGGTTCTGGGCAGAGAGTCCTCCCCTCGGGTGAGACTTCAGCTAACTATTCCCACCAGGGAGATACATGCCCTACCTGTGTGTGATCTCTGGTGGGTCATAAAGTTGGCCTAAGTGCAGTCCTGAGCCAACTGGTTTTTTTTTTTTTTGTTTGTTTCTCACAATCTTTTGTGTCTCACAATCTTGGGAGCCTGGACATCTGTATATTTCTTTCCCGTCCCTGATCCATTCCAGGGGGCCGGCCTGGTCTGCCTTGAGGAGTTGAGGCAAGTTAATCCCTCTTGGCATCAGGAACACACAGGCCAATACTGATCCTGAGGCCAGATATGAAGCACAAGTCAACTAAGGCCCCCGTGACTGTGTATGTGCGGCCCTGGGTAGAAATGCACAAGTCACACAAGTTCTGTAGAGAACACAGGAGCACCGCCAGCAGATGCTGCCATTTATATGCTCAGCCTTGGGCCTGATGGCGAGGATCTCAAGCAGCGCTGTCCACGGGTTCTGGAAGCCTGGGAAGAATAATTGCTTTTGAAAAAATTAAGTCCCAACCTGACTCAGATTCCAAGGAAATGAACCTGCTTTGAAACATTCCAGTGACTTAGATGCTTTTTCTTACCGCCTGTGTTTAATCCTCTTCTCTCACGCAAAAAGGATCAGAGAGCGGCTCCCGATTCCATCTGAAAGCACCACTAACATCATGGCCTGGACCTGATCTCCCATTTTCATTCCCACCTTAACCTTCCTTCCAGACGAACTGCCCTGGAAAGAAGCTCCCTCGGAAAGCCTGCGGGGATGCTCCGGGAGTTACTTTAATCAGTGCCATCTCCTCACTCCCGTGCTAGGCACTCCGCGGCAGGTCCCCGAGAACTTCTTTTCTAAGGCAAGTCTCCTCCAAATGTAGCCCAGTCACACTTAGTGAAAAGGTCCTGCCGATCTTCTCACATCCCACTCTTTCCCAGCTTTCGAGGCTTTGCTCTTCCCTCTCCCTCTCTGTGTGGATGTGGCCCCACTCCCCGGGGGCGGGCAGATCCCTCAAGCCTTTTCCCATTTCTTTTCCCATTTCCCCAACCACGGGTCAACTTTCACTTCCTTGGAATCCCGCAGCGCTCAGCTCAGGGCTCCCTCTTCCTAGCTAGTGATGGTCGCGAAAGTGCCTCAGTCTTTCGCCAGACTCCGTGCATCAGAGACCTGGTCCTGCGGACTCTACCACCGGCTGCACGTCGTGCGCCTAGTAAGTAACCCGCTGCCTGGTGAAAGCCGACACTACAAGAACCCCGATGACTAGGAGACAGCGACACCTCGAGATACTGCGGTCCTGAAAGGTGGGATTCACGAACTCCGAACTCTCCGTGGGACGAATGCCCATTTTACCCAGGCAACTCTGGCAGAGACTGCAGGGGAGGCCAGATGAAAAGGGGGTTCCCAGCCTCCAGGGAGCATGCCGTAGCGGACAGGCGGGCGCCAGGACCGCAGGGGCCCCAAATCCCAGCCTAGGGGCTCTGGTCGGTCACCTGTGGGGCCCAGGCCGAGCCGCGCCTCCATTTCCCGGTCAAGGACAACTACACACATGGATCCCGTTTCACAGGCTGAAACCTACCTCACGAGGAAAACGTAATCGTCGTGGGGGACGCGCGGCCCAGAAAAGGGACGAGCCCTCTGGGGGCCGCCGATCGTGACCGGGACGGAAGCCCCGGGAAGGCCGAGGGCCCCGCGCGCGCAGGGGCGGGCACCCTCGCCGGGAGGGGCTCCCGGACACCGGGCGCCGCCGGGTGCGCAGCGCCTCCCGGAGCGGCGACGCGAGGCGGCGACAGCCGCTCGCCGAGCCGCGCACAGGCCCCTCTAGGCCGCGGCGGGCCGGGACACTCGGTAGCATTAACTCTTTCCCGCCGCCAGGGCTGCACCGGGCGGAAGGCCGCCTCCTCCGCGCGAAGCCTGGGGCCGCGGCGCGGCTGCTCGGAGCCCCTCCCCCGGAAGCGCGTCACTCCGCTTCCGGCCGGAGCGCGGGGTCGAATGGGCGGCGGGCGGCGACGGGGACCTGAGGGCGTGTGCTGAGGTCTGGCCTGTGCCTCGCGGGGCCCGCCTCTGAGCGGCGCGGGGCGGAGGGCGGCGACCTGCAGGTGAGCCCGGGGCGGGGGGAGCGTCGGTCCCGGAGCTCCCGAGGGACACCGGTCGCTGCGCGCCGGGCGGGGGCGAGACAGCCATTGTCCGAGGGCGGCGGCACTTGGCGGGCCCGGCGGCGGGAGCCTGACAGCCGGACCGTCTTGGGGAACTCCGCCGTCGGGCTCTAAAGGCCACGTCGCTGTCCCCCCTTGCGCAGACGGTGCCGGGGCCGCGCTGGGACCCCGTCGGTCACCGGGGCGGGCCTTGTGGTCGCGGGCTTTCCGGCCGGGCGTCCAGAAGCGGGGCGGGCGCGCAGCCGGCTTTCCCGCCTCGGGGGCCGGTGTCACCGGGCGCCGGGCACCCGGGCGGTGCAGCCTCGGAGACGGCTGCTTCTGCGGGTGCCGAGCCTGGGCAGCGTCCTCGTGCCTGCTGAGCATGCTGGGCAGCCGGGAGCCGGCCACGGGGGAGTACCGTGGCTTCCGGGACGAATTTGGGTGCCGTTCCCGCGGGATCGCTCAGGGAAAGCGAGGCTTCCGAGACTGTCCTCAGCCTCGCCCGGAGGTCTCAGTGACCGTGGAAGAAAGGGCAGGTGGGCTGAAGGGTCACCCTCATCACCCCCAACTCCCCTCCTCTCTTCTTTTACGACTTTGCCTTTGGATAAACATTTTGTAAGCTAAGGCCCGCCTTTACTGTTCTGGGTGAAGTAGGGAGAGATTTAAAAATGCAGGAACGAGTCGTGTGCACGGTGCCCTCTTACAGTTCTTGCAAAGAGGTGCCGAAGGAGAGTGTTGAGCATCTAGTTGCTTAATTGGGGGGATGCTAAGGCTCCTTTTTCCCTAATTACTTTCCTTCTCTGGTGTCGCTTCTCTGTCCCAGGTCTCCTGCCAGTAGGCATACCGTGGAATTGAGAAGGTGGAATGTTCCATGCACTGTGGGCTTCCATCTTCACGACAGCATGAAGGGTCAGAGAGGTTGTACCCCCTTACTATAGACAGGAGACCGGATGACACGTTAAGATTGAAGAGAAACTCAGAATGTTGTCCGGATGGCCCCTTGGCATGGGGAAGGTGGGGTAGGAAGCACGAGAGTGAAATCTTTGGACAAGCTCCTTGCAGCCAGAAGCTGTAAGTGTTCTCACTGTCCAACCTTTCCTGAATTGTGACCATTTTTAGGAAGGCCAAGCCCTCAGTGGACGTTTGTCTCTCAATGAGCTGTGCCTTGTTTCACCTGAATAATAGGAGACAAAGGGTCTGGTGGTGGATTTTTTAAGGGGAAGGTAAGGCAGGATTTTTCTGCTCATTTTTCTCTCATTATGAGTAGGAGATAGTAAACTTCATGCGACTTTCTTAATGACATGCATGTTTTTTCTGCTTTCGGTGCTTTGGGACAAAGATCATCTTAGTGATTTTTAGTCCAGTTCCCCCATGGCTTCAGTTACCGAAGATGGTGGAATTGGGATGAAAACTAGAAGAATACAGAACAGGAAACCCCTGAGGGCAGGGATCTAAGTCTAGGAGAAAGCTTGTCGAGATACCCTGAGAACATGGAGCTGTTCCCCTGAGCTGTGCTGCCTGCAGAAGGGTGGGAGCAACTCTGTTTGAGAGTTAACAGTTGCCACAACTTTTTTCTGTGTCTGTAATTTCCCAAGATTTCATAGTCAGTACCCTGTGGAAATTTGGTGGCCCAGTGTCTCCTTATGTGTGTCAGCTTCCATAGTATCTCATACGTCTCGACATCTCTACTGAGTTTTTTCTTTCTGCCATCAGCCCCCCGCCCACCCCCAGCAGAAGTAAGTTCTCTGGTAACAGATGGACATTGTTTCTTCTAGCTTGCAGTCCAAGAGCTCAAAAAAGGGGCAGGGAGTGCTCTTCAGACAAACTAGATGTCCTGGGCTTCAAGATGAAGGCAGCAGACTCCCAACCCATAGGCATGTTCCACAATGAATTTTGGAATCCACACCATGAACTTCAAGAGTGTCTGAACTGGAATTCTCATAAAGAAACTGATCCTGCACGTGAGACGGGTAAGGCAGGACGTGATAATTACTAATTCCTGGGAAATGTGATAGGAACTTGTGCAGTCAGGACGTTGTGAGCGTTTCCTGGGTGCTCAGCACTGTAGATCCATAAACAGACCCTTCAGCAATGACAAGTCCCACTTCCCTCCAGGTGTCAGTGGACCAGTGGTGGGTGAAGTTGGGCATTGGCCCAAGGTGCAGAAATGTCCACACCACTGAACTCTGGTGAATTCACTCACCGTGAATTCTGTTCTTTAGAAAGCTGGAGAAAATAGGAGCCGTCCCATCCTCATAAAATACAGAATGAATTGAGATCAGAAACAGGTTATCAATTGCCCAAATATAAACACAATTGTGTATCAGGAAAAAAATAGTGATAAAAAATGATATACTTTACACTGGATTCTCTGAGTACTTCATGTTCAAATATGTTTAACTTTCCCCTGATCGAGAACCATTTATTTCATAAGAGGAAACTAAAAAGGGTTTTTCTTTCATTAACTCACTTGTTAAAACCAGGGAGCCTGTTCTAGGTGTCGGTAGATATTGGTTCTTGTTTGCAATGAGAAGGTCAATTTAAGACACCACACATAACTTGCAAAGGTGTCCTGTCTCTGATGAAAGGATTGGTATCTTCTGTATTTTAGAAATGTGGGCAGGATGTTCATAGAAGTGAGAGACATTTCTTCTGGCTCTTTTCCACCCACAGCTGTGCCTGCTCACCAGATCCTAGCCTTTCCTGAGCAGACAATCACCAAAGACTGGACAGTGGCACCTGAGCTCGTCTTGCCTGAGTCCCAGGTGAGCTGTGCAGTCCAGCCGTCGAGGGCTGCCTTTCCCTGCTGCCCATGACCCACACTGCCCTGCAGGCGCTCACAGGCATGATAGCCCTGATGTTCTCCCTCGGAAACTGGGCACCTGTTAGACTGTTGATGATCCCTTGCTTTTTTCCTTTTTGCCTTCTTACTTTAAAACAAAGAAACATGTGCTGTTAATTCCCTGAGTGCCCAGGGTCTACCATGGGCCAGATGGTAGGGCTGCTTCTCTAGTGGCAAGTACTGAGCTGAAGTCCATTGTCTTCTTTAGATCTCGTTGACATTTGAAGAAGTGGCCATGTATTTTTCCCAGGAAGAATGGGAGTTACTGAATCCCACTCAGAAGGCCCTCTACAATGATGTAATGTGGGACAACTATGAGACTGTCATCTCTCTAGGTAAAGAATCTCCCTCTCCCGTTGGGTAGAAGTTGAGTCATCTATCACATTCTTTGCTTACTGGGAATGTACTCCTGTGAGAGGCTGTGTTCTAGTAACTGGTTGTTTCTCAACTAGATAATGTGTGGACAAGGGAGAGGTAAATCCAAATCACCCAGGGGGCTTTTTTCAAGGGCACATGCTCATTCTTTATCCTAAAATAATTGATCCCTTTCTCCTTTCCAAATGTGCTCTTTTACATTTCCCATCCCTGTACAAGGTACCATCATGCAATATGACAGGCCCGAAAAATGTGGTCATCCTTTACTGTGGTTTTGTTGTCATACCCTACTACTAACGCAGCACTGTCCTTTGGGTTCCACCTTCGCAGTGTAGTCTGGGCGCAATCATGTTTCATCCTTGTATGACTTTAAAGTCCCGATCAATCCTGAAATTTCTCTGCTGTGAACTCGAGGATGTCTTCATAAACACTCAGAATAAAACCCAAATTCCTTACTGAGGTATCCATGAGCCTACGAGATGTGGCTGCTTCACCTCCCTACCCTAATGTCCTTCCATTGCTGTCCTGCTTAGTTATCTTGTCCGTACTGATTTTGCTGTGGCTTGAACTCATCAAGCTAATCTCTACCTTTGCATTTCTTCTTCTGGCACAATGGACTCTGAGTTCTACAGTTGTTGTTTTTTTTTTCTTTTTTTTTTTTTTTATGTTTTTTTAGATTTATTTTTGAGAGTGAGAGAGAGAGTGTGAGTGGGGAGGGGCAGAGAGAGAGGGAGACACAGAATCTGAAGCAGGCTCCAGGCTCTGAGCTGTCAGCACCGAGGCCGTCGCGGGGCTCGAACCCACGGACTGTGCGATCATGACCTGTGCCGAAGTCTGACGCCCGGCCGACGAGCCACCCAGGCACCCCTGAGTTCTACAGTTTTAAATACCTCTAATTTTTGCCCTACTCAGAATATATATCACATAAAAAAAAGTGAGATTTCCTGTTAATGACTTCGTGAATACTGAAGATAGCCTATTGGGGAACCAGATTCAGGGATTAGTAGATGCTTGATTCTTGTTTACTATGAGAAGGTCACTACTAGGTATCACTTAACTTTGTAAACGTATCCCATCTGTTCTAAAAGAAACAATCTTTTGTATTAAAAAAAATTTTTTTTTATTTATTTAGAGAGACAGAGACTGTGAGTAGGGAAGGGGCAGAGAGAGAGAGCGAGAACCACAAGCAGGCTCTGAACCATCAGCGCAGAGCCCAGTGCAGGGTTCGAACTCACCAAACCTTGAGATCGTGACCTGAGCTGAAACTGATAGTCGGGGGCTTAACTGACTGAGCCATCCAGGCGCCCGAGAATCTTTTGTCTTTTGGAAATGAGTTAAGGATGTTCACAGTAGTGAGAAATTTTCTCTGCCTTTTTTCTACCCACAGCTGTGCCTGTTCATCAGATCTTAGCCTTTTCTGAGAAGACAAACGCCAAAGACTGGACAGTGGCACCTGAGCTCGTCTTGCCTAAATCCCAGGTGAGCTGTGCTGTCCAGCCATTGAGGGCTGCCTTTCCCTGCTGCCCATGACCCACACTGCCCTGCAGGTGCTCACAGGCGTGTTAGCCCTGATATTCTCCTTGGGGACCTGGGCACCTCCTAGTCTATTGATGGTCCCTTGTCTTTTTCCTTTCTGCCTTCCCAGTATACAAAAAAAAAAAAAAAAGTGCTATTGATTCCTTGAGTGCCCAGGGTCTACCGTGGGCCAGATGGTAGGGCTGCTTCTCTAGTGGCAAGTACTGAGCTGAAGCCCGTTGTCTTCCTTAGAGCTTGTTGACATTTGAAGAAGTGGCCATGTATTTTTCCCAGGAAGAATGGGAGTTCCTGGATCCCACTCAGGAGGCCCTCTACAATGATGTCATGCGGGAAAACTATGAGACTGTCATCTCTCTAGGTAAAGAATCTCCCTCTCCCGTTGGGTAGAAGTTGAGTAACCTATCCTATTCTCTGCTTACTGGGAATGTACTCCTGTGAGAGGCTGTGTTCTAGTAACTGTTGTTTCTCAACTAGATAATGTGTGGACAAGGGAGAGGTAAATCCAAATCACTCGGAGGGCTTTTTGCAAGTACAAATTCCTTATCTTATGTAGATTTCCTGATTTATTTTTCTTCCTCCTACCCCGTATCTATTCTCATATTTTTCTCATCTCAGTAAAGAGCATTCACCCAGTTCCTAGAAGGAAAGAGCATACAGTCATTCTTTATGGTGATCTTATGTTGTACCCCATTTTAACGTATCCGTGTCCTTTCAACTCCACAGTGTAGCCCGAGTACAACCACGTCTCATTCCCTCGTGCTCTTAGCCTCCTGGTTTAAGCTAGGAGCATGTCTAACCAGACTGACCTTGGTACTTTCTGACTGGTACGCCGGCCACCATTCTTGCCCTCCCACTCTGTGTTTTCCACACAGCAGCCAGAATCTTTTAAACACTGATCAAATCGTGACGTTTCCCGTGTCAGCACCTTATAATGACTCATCACGTTCAGAATAAAATCCAAACCTTACTGAAGTGCTTATTCGGATCTTCCAGGATCTGACCCTACTCACCTCCCTGCCCTCGTCTCCTGCCACTTGTGCCCTTGCTCAGGCCTCTTGATCCTCACCGATCTTTCTGTTTCTCGAACTTGCTACGCACATTTCTACCTTCCCCTTTTCTCTGCCTGGCACATTTTGTGCCACATACTAAATCTCTCCCTTTTACCTTTCTGGTCTAATATCACTTTCTTAAAGAGGCCTTCCATACGACCTCATCTCAAATAGCTTCAGAGAAGCAGAATCTTTTTTTTTTTTTAAATAAAGTTTATTTATTTTGAGAGAGAGCACACGTGTGAGTGGGAAAGGGGCAGAGAGAGAGGAAATCCCAAGCAGGCTCCACTGTGGTAGCATAGAGGCTGATGTAGGGCTTGATCTCACAAACAATGAGATCATGATCTGAGCCAAAATCAAGAGACGGATGCCTAACCAACTGAGCCACCCAGGTGCCCCAGAGGAGCAGACTCTTAAATGCTTATTCTGCTTTAGTTTCGTTCAAAACATTTATTCCATGCTGACCGCTTTGTTGATTGCTGTTTGCTTGTCTCGTTCTCCCAGTAGAAGGTAAGCTCCATGAGACCGGGGTGCTTTGACTTACTCACCACTGTATCATCAGCCCAAGGAGAGTGCCTGGCACACGACAGGCAGTCAGTACACATTGCCTGAATGACCGAGTGATGCATACTTCCCGGTTTGGCAGTGTATAATTAGGAAAGTTTCACTGAGGGATTCTGGTCTGTTTCTTCCACCTGGACAAGAACCGGTGAACGCTAAGAGTGGGAAAAAGCTTCCCTCTCCAGTGCGTGGTGCTCAAGAGCTAAGTAAACACTTACTGTTCCCATGACAGGAATCACTGGTGCGTGTGATAACGCAGCCCACTGCCCTTCACCTGGCTCCGCCAGACTCGGGCGGATCCTAAAGAATTAATAGAACGAATCTGTATTCCCTGCAGCCTCTCGGGCTGGGTGCCATCTTGTTTAATATGGGGCGGTCTCGGTGGCAGGAGAGGGGCGTTGTGGGTGGATTCCCATGCCCTTTCGCCTTTCCGTGGAGCCAGCTTAGGTTTATCTCTCCGTGTCCACTTGTGTACCACCCGCAGATGGAGGACCGTGTTAACCTGATAGCGGGTGTGACAGAGTCTACCCATGTGACCCTTGGGTTAAAGCGCTGTACACTGCCCTTTACTCTTCCTGGAGTCGTATGGAGTTGGTGGACCTTTGTCGAGTTGCCAGTCCTTGATCTCACTTTTTGCATTTCACAGCACTGTTTGTGCTCCCCAAACCTAAGGTGATCTCGTATCTAGAGCAAGGGGAAGAGCCATGGGTTCAAGGGTCCACGGAGCTCGAGGACAGTCCTGGAGAGCTGCCTACAGGTAAATACACCATGGGACACGATAAATGCCTTGATAGCAACCTTCGCAGGGCTTAACATTTTAAATTCTGTCTGTCTGTATTTTGTGGTCAATAATCATTGGATTTTCCTCTCCTTTCCTGTAGTTGTTTTGCTCTGCTGTGCAGTGGGCTGACTGTTCCGTTTATTCTGACAGGAATAAAGCACAAAAGTGACACTGAAAACCATCAGCCTATATGTGTTTCTGATTTAGAAATACAAGCACCAGGAGACGTAGTATCAAAAAAGGCCCGAGCAAAAGTTCCCCAGAAAACAACAGGCAAAGAAAACCATGGTGATACACACAGGATGGGGAAGTGGCACCAAGAGTTTCCAGTGAACCAAACAAAGGAACTTGCAATCTGGGAAGATGAGCTGCAGAGACTTATGGATCTTCACAAGAAAGCCCGTGCAGTAGAGAAGCCTTTTACATGCCAGGAGTGTAGGAAAAACTTCAGACTTACCTCTGATCTTACTAAACACAAAAAAATTCACACTGAAGTGAAGCCGTATAAATGTCAGCATTGTGGTAAGAGCTTTAGAGGGAAATCAGATCTTAATAAGCACGTATCAATACACCAAGGAATAAAACCATACAAATGCTCCTGGTGTGGGAAAAGCTTCAGTCAAAATTCAAATCTCCGTACACACCAAAGAACTCACACTGGAGAGAAACCCTTTATGTGTTATGTATGTGGAAAGAAATTCAGTCAGAATTCTCACCTTACTAAACACCGGAGAACCCACATGTAGCATCAGCATGAGAAGCTAGCAGGCAGTCAAGCCTTATTACACACCAGAAACACCACCAATGAATGGACGCTTCTACTTCTTCCAAAAAGAGGAAATTCACCAAGTACAGCCGAGCCCTGATGTTTATGAAAAAAATACAAAATTATGAAGCATGAATAATTCTACATCAATGGAAAA
Source organism: Panthera onca (assembly GCF_046562875.1). Classification (NCBI taxonomy): domain Eukaryota; kingdom Metazoa; phylum Chordata; class Mammalia; order Carnivora; family Felidae; genus Panthera; species Panthera onca. The sequence continues at coordinate 39,099,770 of NC_138354.1, read as the reverse complement.
TTTGGTGATATAAACATGTTTCTCAGAAAAGAGTCAAGGTTGACTTTGCAGGGGATGCGTTAATTTTGTACCATTTAACGTTTTTACGTGTAAATCTTCAGGGAATTCCTTGCAAGAAAGATGTTCAAAGAACATTCTGCGTAAGGAATATAACTATTTTGTGATTGTACCTGGCAGCAAATTCACCTTCAAATAGCAAATACATCTCTGAATTAATCAGTCTTCTGTGATCATCTTGTTGGTTTTGCATTGATTTTCCAGCGACTTTGAAACACATATAAGAGAAACATCTGTAGCATGGTCTTCCAAAAGAAAAAGCAATAACCAGCCTGTTTAATTGTGTACCATTGCCTTCAAGGTAGTAGGCTTACCAATGTCAAGAGTCCCATGGGGCAAAAATGAGTTCTATTGTTGAATTATCCAAGAACTACACTGGATTTTCTTCCTCTCCCTTGTCATTGGACCCTGTTCCTAGAGTTGGACATCATTTGAATTCCTTTTTTTTTTTTTTTAAAGTTTATTTATTTTGAGAGAGTGAGAGACCGTGTGAGTGGAGAGGGGCAGAGAGGGAGAGAGAGAGAATCCCAAGCAGGCTTTGCACTGTCAGTGCAGAGCCCGATGCGGGGCTTGAACTCACAAGCCGTGAGATCATGACCCGAGCTCAAGTCAAGAGTCGGATGCTTAACCCACTGAGCCAGCTGGGTGCCCCTGATTTCCTTCTTAAATATTTTAGCAACTTAGCTCTTAAATCCTTTTAGCCCCATTTTTACTGTGATGAAATGCTATTTATTTCACCAGTAGGGAATCTGTCAGAAGAAGGACCAGTGCACTAATTTATACCTCTCATTTGTAGTGGTTGATAAAGGACCCAATATCAATAAGATTGTATGGAAACGGGTTGGAATTTTTAGACATGTTATATATTCCATGTAAAGAAGAGTTGTCTGCAATAAAAGAAACTATAGACCTTTCCCTCTGATGATGTCAACCATGAATATTAAAACTTTCCTGGGGCTTAAAGGGAAATTTATGGGAGTTCAGGATCAACTCAGGTTTTTATTTACTTCTTAATTTGCCTTTTGGTTTTAAAGCAGAGGGTTAGGTTTAGGAAGGAGTGTGTGCTGCAGGCAGGAAGCGGTTCACTGGGTGTGGCTGAAGATTGGTTTCCCAAGAGGAAAGTTCGGGAACTGCTGAGTGGTGGGTAAGGTTGGCTGAATCTACATCCATGTTGATTGTCTTACACTGTAAACTATTATCAGTCAGACAGGGTATACAGGTCTCTGTTTTGCACACAGCATTTAACGACAGCCTTAGGTGATAAATGATAGATGACTGAAAATCTCTACACTGTGGATCTTCCCGAAACTCTTATCTACAACAATGACTCACATGTATTCCTGTTAGAGCTTTTAGGTAGTATCAGGAAAGGGTTTAAATGATCTCTTCCAAATGGCTTATAAATGATGAAGTTAAGGCCTGTAAAGTTAAGGTCTGGTTACAGGGACGTGTTCGGGACCCTATAGTTGGTACGTCCATTGGTTGTCACTTAGCTGAATGAGTCAGGCCTGAAGGTAGGATTTGCAGGATGGTTGTGTGTGTTATCCCTGCAGGGCCAGACTGGATGACGTTGTGTTGTGTCTGTTTCTAGCTTATAAGACATTCCTGTGGCTTGATTCGTTACTGAAACACTTAAGCCTCCACGTTCTCTGTGAAAGAAAACTGTGTTTCGTCTCAAGGTTATTCTGGGGACTAGAGGGGCTGGTGAAGGAAAAGCACCCCACAGCCTGGCCAGTAGTAGATGCTCACCGTGCGTTTCTTTCCCTTTCCCCTGCTCCCCATGATACGCTGGGCAGACTGACTACACTTAGGAAGCAGGTGCATTTGTGGCTATTGGCGACTCCTTTCAGGAGTTGAGCGCTGCTGGTGGTGATAGTGCTTAGCTGATTTGGTCTGTGACTGCAGTGCTTTATGGTTTAAGTCTCATGATGGTCTAGCGCCCTCAATGAGACTTTATTTTCTTCAAGATGATTCAAATATGATTTCGTAAGCACAGCCAGCTCTGAAGCTCCCGTCTGCATAGCTCTTACCCAACGCCCTCATCCTTCGACTACTGGTACTGTGTCATCCCGGGATACATGTGGACATCTTCCTGGTGCTACATTCATTCACTTTGATGGGGATCTCTCGTGGGCCCAGGCACTGTTCTAGACTGAGAAGATAGTAGTGAACAAAAGAGCTGGAAATCCGCTCTCACGGGACTCGTATTCTAGTGAAGAGTAGAGAGAGTGGTTGTGGTTTTCTGCTACTTGAAGTCAGGGTCACGAGGTAGTTTTGGGTAATGGGTTATGAGCAGAGGCCTCACTTCTGGGCTGAAGCCTTTCATTGTTGGTGCAAGACTCGGTAGTGCTCGTCTGCGTCAATCATGGAAGCCCACACAGGAAGGGGCCACAGGGTCAAAGTAGTCTGGAATGCTGAGCACCCCACCCCCTGGCCCCTTGGTGAGGAGCTGTTCTGGAGAATGTCCCAGACCTGTGATGGACTTTATGGGAATGAGAAATAAACTTTTGTTAAACCACTGAGGTGTTGGTGTCGTGTGTTTCTGCAGCATAACCTGGCTCATACAAATAGAGGCAGCTATCTACTAGAGCTGCGGAACCTTTTCTGTGTCGTTCCATGTGGACTTTGACCCTCAACAGAAATCTGCCTTCCTCTGAGCCAATGTAACACTGGTGGGCACACTGAGGAGCTTACATGATAGCAAAGGACTGATTTCTTACCTGAGACAATCCAGGTTGGTCATTTTTTCAAGTGGACAAGGCAACCATCTCTCCCTGCCTCTCTGGCTTCATTCCCCTATCCTTGCTCTCTGTTCCCCTGTGCTCCAGTGTTTATGTGCATAAGATACGTTTCTATTGATCGATGGGCTACAGAGAGGGGATGGGTTGCCTTTCATTCCTCATGTGAGTGCAGTAGGCTTTAAGGAATTGTTTGGTAACTATCCGTCGCATATCGTATGTAAGTTTTGTCTCAAAAAAACACGCGATCTAGGGCAGAAGCAAATTTGCCCTGATTGGTGTACAGAGGAAGGTGGCTGCCCTCTTGGACTAAGGTGATAGTTGGAAGGAAGGTTGTGCAGGAAAGCAGAAGCAGGACATTTCAATTGAGAAGCCTCTGTCGGGAATGTCTGCTTAGCCAATTACCAGTAGTACAGTGTTCCACAAGTCCTTACGCTTATAACGTGGGGTGGACGTGTGGACGTTGGGAGAAGGAATTTCTATTGCTTCTTCACAGGGTTGAGCATTGATAACCAAAAATGCAACAGAAAATCAAAATTTAGGTTGGGTTCAAGATGAAGTGGAACACACAACCTTAGATTTAGCCTCAAATGTTAGTATTACGGCTCTCAGAAATATAGCCAAATGATTTTAGGACAGTCCAGAAGTTGCTGTGTTTCAATTGGTTTGGTCACAGCTTTATAATGGTTCCTTGCTTGGTTCTGAGAACTGGATCGTTGACCAGTGTAACCCTGAAATCCTCATTCCTCTCTGCACTGGTCTAAGCGGCCACAGTGTGGGGTCCATGGCAGACCCAGAGTGTTCCCCGCCATTTAGGAGACTCCATCTGGAACCTCAAGGTGGTCTTGCGAACCTCCGCTGTCTTCGCTGGAGGGGGAGGACAAGAGGAGAGCTTGGAATTGAACCAAGGTGCTAGGGTTGATCAGCTTTTACAGGAGCCGTGAGAAGAGTGTTTCATTCCCCCCGAGAATATGAGAGCAAGAATGCTGGGCAGCCCTTTCGATCAGATCGCCCTGGACAGTTGACATAACACGGGTGGTTTGAATTCCATAGAGGCCTTTCCAATCATCGAGTCACTGCACAGACCAGTGTTCACCGACCACCTTCTGCATTTCCTGGCCAGTTGCACTCGTGTCATGGGTCAAGACTGCCTAGTGCTTTTCTCTCTGGGCTCTCCCCTCCGGTGTGCAGAGTGGATTATTTGCTGAAGGGCTCCCATTGTTTCTGTGGGTTCTCACCTGAATGGAGTCTCTGGAGTGTCCTCAAGTAGGAAAGGTTGAACTTTTTGTTCATACGTGGTGTTTCTAGGGTTGTTTCCAAAACCTATTTGGACAAAAGCATATTGTCGTCACTAAATCCCTCTCACACTTGTCACCTTTATCATTTCTTGTGTGGTTCAGTAGGGAGCAAGGCTGGAGCGCTGTTGAAGCATCTGCCGGTGTCCCTTCTGTGCAGCCATTGCTCCGTGTATGAATCTGCCGTGGGCAGTGATAATCGGGCTGTTGTTGCAGAAGTGCTTTCTGCAGTCCAGCATGTGTCAGACTCTCCTGTGTGACTCAGCGCATGTGAGAACACCCACACGTTGCTTTAAAGCAGCCCTCCGTCTGTGTCTCCTGACGGGCGTTGAGCAGCTCCGAGTTTCAGGTTTAGGAGAACTGTCAGAATCGCTTCTCCCTTCTCCCACGGTAGGATGATGACTGTGGAGTTGCACTGATCTTGGCACTAACACAATATATTAAGCTTTATAGTATTTGGGTACCCTGCACCTTTAAGGGAAAACTTAGTAAGAAAGCTTAAGGTTGAATATTTTAAGCAAAGGATGGATTTCCAACATCATAATTGTCACACTAAGCATTTGTCCATGATGTGTATGAACAACGGAACAGTGTCAAAGCATTTGAAGAAAAACAAAAAGTGAAGGATCCCTAATATTTCATAAAGGTACAAGTAAAATATGTTTCACTTGAGAAAAGTTAAATTAAAAAAATATTAGTATCTTAAGGAGCAATAATTTACAGAGAAGAGTTAGGATAAAGGTTTGTTTAAAACATTTCTTTCATCCTTTATGGTGAGGGAGTGTTAGCCCTCATGATAGCTATTTATCCTTAAAAGAGAGGATGAATTTTGTATTTCCAAACTTATTTTTTCACTTAAGAGGAACTTCTACAGGGGCACCTGGGTGGCTCAGTCAGTTAAGCATTGGGCTCTTGATCTCGGCTCAGGTCTCAATATCATGGTTCGTGGGACTGAGCCCCAGGTCAGCCTCTGCGCTGAAGGCGTAGAGCCTGCTTGGGATTCTCACTCTCCCTCTCTGTCCCCATCCCCCCTTGTTTTCTCTCTGTCTCTCAAAATAAATACATTAAACATTTTTTTTTAAAAGAGGCACTTCTACAATATTCTCTTTTATGATCTCTCCAAACTCCCACATTTTCAAATCCACACTCACACAAGGCTCACTGTTCCTTTTACTCATGTACCAGTCCTATCTACTCTTACCACTCTGAGCGCTGTTTATTTCCATCATAGCATGTGTCACCACTGAGAGTTATTTGGTTTGTTTACTTGTTTTTGTCTGTCTTCTCCCATAAAAATATAAGCATGGGGAGGGGAGGGGCTGTGTCTGTCTTCGGCAACCTTGAATCTTAAGTTCAAGCATAAGACTAACACAATCTCGTATGTAACAAACACAAGAATGAAAGTATACCAAAGAGGAGAAACTGCCATGTCCACCTGCCCATTAGCTTTGGTTCCTCAGGGCATCCACTGGCTCAGTAATCTTTCTTCTTGAGGTATCGAGTGCTGCACTGATGTGTGATGGCCATGAGTCCTGGTCTTGCACATGACCAGAAGAGGTGGAAGAAAGCATGAAGTGCTCTGAAGGATCACACAGAGACTTATATGTTGGGGACCTATGAATATCCAAGGTTATCATTTTATCCTCGTGAATGCCCAAACGCAAAGCTCAGGGATCTTCACCCTGGAATAGGCAGACCATATTCCATGTGCACTGCAGGAAAATCACCTCCACTCAGGTTGCCTCCCCTCCTGGTCCAACCCCTGCAATGTCTGCTCTCCACCACTTGCCTTGCTGGTAACAAGGGCCTGAATGCTCACACAGACCTGGCAGTCTTGCAAGCCCTCGAGCTGTTCCTGCCATGGACGATGCATACAGAAGGATGTGGAAAGGCCCTTACAAATCTAGCTCCATCAGTGAACCTCAAACTTGTACTCAGAGAACACTTTGAGATGTGCAGAGATGTTCCATGACAAAAAGTATTATTCATCCAAGTAAATTTAGGGACAGTGGGTTAGAATAAAGTGAATGTTTTGTTATAGGAAGACTTCGAGCATTTACATTTAAGTGTAGTGTGAAACTAAGCCGGGAGGTGTTGGGGGGGGCGGAGGGTAGGTCAAAGGAAAGGAGCGTAAGCATGCAGTGAATACCAGCCCCGTTTGAGTTGGAGGCCCTTGTGGTGATGCTGTCGTGTATGGAAGTCCCACCTAACAACTCCCAAGCTTGTTTGGTGGAACACCAGTTTGGGGAACACAGATCTAGTTAATCCTTTCACCATTATAGGAACCTGGGAGGATAACTGGTTTAATAGGACAGAACTAGTTCCTGCAACACTTGACTCAACAATTTAATATCATTTTCCTCCATTCCACGTGGCTTCTTGGTTAGTGCGATAGGCATCATTATTACGATTATTACACTATTACAATCTTGGAAGCTGAAGCTTCAGGTCCAATGGCTACCTACTGCAGACAGTAGAACTAGGACCTGTGCATTCTCCTTTAAGAAGATGACTTAGAGAATATTCCTTTGCATGGGCCTGGCAGAAAAATTCACTTCTTCAGGGTCAAATGAGCAGTTATGATTGGCATCTTCCATAGTTACTGAAGGATCCAAACGTTTTACCAAGAACAATCTCAATAGGTTCCAACATCTGACATGGCGAAGAGTGCTTTACAAACAGGATCAGAGAAGGGCACTTCAGGTTTACAGAGGACAGTGATACCAGGCTCTAGTGAAGGGCCAACCTTGTATAACATCTTTCAACTTCAAAGCTCATCTTACAGGATCTCATCTACCCTACTTGCCAGGAGGGGTGAAGAACAGTGATCATGGGTCCCATTTGAGAGCAGATATATAAAGCAAATGGCAGAAAGTGATTGTCTTAAGATATGTTGGAGAAGATGCATGAAGACAATGGAAGATTTCTGGTTCCTAGTTCAGATATGACAAGGTCCTTTGAATATGAGATGTCCAGGAAGAAATCAAATTCTTGTCCATGCAGTTAGGGAACAGAATTTATGAGTCAGGGCTCCTAAGTACTTCTTATGCATTCTTCCCCTTCAGCTCTCTGAGATACTCTGCTGGTGCTCCATTCCAACACTATCTTGACCACTCATGTCAGCCTCACCGTCTTAGAAGGAAGAGAAAGAGAGAGTGGGGCAGTTACATCTCAGGAAGTGGTATTTTCTTGACTAAATGTTGCTATCTCGCCTATCTCCCCAAGGGCCAGAAATCCCTTCTTAGGGATGGTGTCTTGTTTTCAGAAAGAAACCCAGTTTTTTTCTGTAGAGTTAACCAGGATGCTGTGCCCTCCAAAATCATTCTTGTTCCTGTACACAGTCTAGTACCTGAAAACAACCTCTCTTCTAACCATTCTCAGGCTCAAATGGGTCTGAGATTTTCAGGAGAGTAACAGGAAAGCTCTGCCATTTTGCATTCCCATCAGCAATGAATGAGACTTCCTGTTCCTCCACATCTTTGCCGACAGTTGTGTTCAGTGTTTTGGGGTTTTCACCATTTTGATGGTTGCATGGTGTTATTTTTTTTTATTTTTTAATAAAGTTTATTTATTTCTGAGAGAGATAGTGCTCAAGTTGGATAGGAGGAGAGGGAGAGAGAGAGCTGGGGTGGGGTAGAGAATCCTAAGCAGGCTCTGCACTGTCAGTGAAACTCCTGATGCAGGGCTCGAACTCACGAACTGTGATATCATGACCTGAGCCTAAGTGAGACTCTTAACAACTGAGTCACACAGGCACCCCAGTGTTTTTGTTTTCATTTGCAATTCCCTAATGAATTGTAATGTGGAACATCTTTGTATCTGTGTACCTTGTCTGGTGAGGTGTCTGTTCAGATATTTGGCCCATTATTTTAATTGGGTTGTTCATTTTCTTATCTTTGAATTTTAACGGTTCTTCACCTAATTTGTGTAACATCCCATTATCGATTCTTCCTATCCATGAACATGGAATGTCTCTCCATTTATTTTTTTTTATCTCTTTAATCTTGTAGTTTTATTCATGTATACCTTGTACATGTTTTTGGTATTTAGATGTTCAGCCAGCTTATTATTTTACTAATGTAAATGGTATTTTGTTTTTAATTTCAAATTCCACTTGTTCCTTGTTGGTGTATAGGAAAGTGGTTAAATTTTATGTATTAACCTAATAACCTTCAACTTTTCTACAAGTGCTTTATAAGTTCCAGGAGTTTTGTTGTTGTTGTTGATTCTTTGGAGTTTTAACATACACGACCTTGTCCTCTGTAAACAAAGAACATTTCATTTCTTCTTTTTCAATCTGTATATCTCTTATTTTCTTATCGTTATTAAATTATATAGGGCTTCCAGTATGATGTTGAAGAGGAGTGGTGCAAGGGAAATTCTTACCTTGTTCCTGATCTTAATGGGAAAGCTTCTAGATTCTCACAGGTAAGTGTAATATTAGCTGTAGGGTGTTTCGGCAGTTTTTAAAATCAGATTGAGGCGATTCCCCTCTGTTCCTAGTTTGCTGAGTTTTTATCATGTATGGGTGCTGGATTTTGTCAAATGCTTTTTCTACATCTACTGATATGATCATATGATTTTTATTCTTTAGCCTGTTGATGTGAGGAATGGCATTAATATATTTTTGAGTATTGAGCCAGCCTTGCATACCTGGAATAAGTCCCACTGTATAATTCTTATTATACATTGTTAGATTTGATTTGGTAATATCTTGTTGAGTATTTTCGAATCCATATTATTGAGGGATGCTGACCTATAGGTATTTTTTTCTTGCAGGTTTTTTTTTTTTCCTAGTTTCTGGTATTATGGTAATGCTTACCTCCTAGAACGCCTCACCAGTATTCCCATCCACCTCAGATACTGTTTGTCCTTTCATTACGGTCATCTTTCATCTCTACAGCCTATCCAGGTCCCTGATATCTGACCATAGCTTTATACCTGTATTTCTGTGTTAGAAGAGATCTTTCATTGCCCTCTCTTCTTTTGTATTGGAAGCTTTACCTGTGGAGAGTTTAGCAGAGATTTGTTGACTGTCTCTTAGCACCCATTTTCCCTTTCCTCTTTCCCAACAACACTGATTCCATTCGGAGGTCTGTGAGGTTCTTTACCCTCATTCCTCGAAATGAAGAATGTGACCTAACCTAAGTTAGTAAAGGAGGATTCTACCTCTGTGATTGGAAGATGGCTCAGTGTTAGGTATATGACCTTAAGTTGGTCCCATGGGGACTTCTGTTTGAAATGGTAGAACAAACCCAGCGTTTATTGGATGATACATGTTACCCACTGGTTGTTGACAGTCTTCCTGAAACTAGGAGAGGTGTGAATCTTAGAATGAAACCAACCACCATAGAAGGCAGAGCAGAGTGATAAATACTCAGTCTTGGTGACACATTGAGCTGTAGGATCAAGCGTCACCTGATACCTAGAACTGCCCTTGACTCTTTAGCTACATGAATCTATATGTTTCCTTTTATGTTTAAGCCAGTGTAAGTTGGAGTTTCTGTTCATTATAACTGAAAGAATCCTAATACATAGAGAAACAGCTAATATGTAGATGTAGGAGATGAAGCATCCTTTAACATACACCTATTGAAAGTTTCCATTATGGAAATCATTAAACGTACATAAAAGTCGAGTGATACGGTGAAGATTTGTGTAGGCTTTAACACTTTACCTCTCCTGTTTCACTTATCCTTTCCAGTTTTTTGTTTTTATTTTGTTTGTTTTGTTGGGGTTGTTTGTTTGGGAGTATTTTATTTTTTAATTATTATTTTTTAATTTTTTAAATTATTTTTTAAAGTAATCTCTGTGCCTAGTGTGGGGCTCAAACTGATGACCCTGAGGTCAAGAGTCATATGCTCTACTGACCGAGCCAGCCAGGTGCCCCTTGGGGGTATTTTAAAGGAAATCTCAGACGTTATAACGTTTCACCCGTAAATAGTTTAGTTTGTAAGACATGAACAATCTCTATTGACAATCTCTATTCTGAACCATCTTTGAGAAAAAATTCCCACATGACAGAGACCCTCTCTCCCACAGGAGGGAAGTTTAACTGAGCACGTGGGAGCTGCTTTTCACTCTCTCTGAGGGCAGAACTTGACCAACAACTTTTCAAGATGGCTATGTAAGAGGACTCTCCCGGGTTCCTCTCTGTGGTGTCCAATTATGAGAACAACAGGCAATCCAAATGCATCATAATGAGGGTGGTCCAGGAGGGACGCTAGATGCCTGTAGTAGTTAACAGAACAACATATTAATAAGATGAAACTACACAATCAACTGTTGCACTTTTAACAAGCCCCAAAGTGATTCACTCATTAAGAGTTCGGTGGCAACAGTTAATTGATAGTTTCCTGGAAGCAACTAAAAAACAAAATAATACTAATTATCCTCTAGTGTATTTGTATAGAGCATTCCCCCGGGAGCTCAAAATGCCCTCATTTACCTACTTGCATTGGCTTTACATTTTTGTTCTTGGAATAATGTGTAAAGTGTAAATGAATACTAAAAATCATTTGAATTTTGTGATAATTCACCCCCTCAGCATTCCTGCTTGATGATGATGATGATGTGTGTGTGTGTGTATTTTAATGTTTATTCATTTTTGAGAGACAGAGAGATGGAGTGTGATCAGGGGAGGGACAGAGAGAGTGAGACACAGAATCTGAAGCAGGCTGCAGGCTGTCAGTGCAGAGCCGGACATGGGGCTCGAACCCACGAACCGCGAGATCATGACCTGAGCCGAAGTCGGACGCTTAACCGACTGAGCCACCCAGGCACCCTAGATAATGTATATTTTTTAATTAGCATTTGACCATCACATTTCAGTAACTGCTAGGATGCAAAGTGACCTGGAAATTTAATACTTCTATTCCATTTTCTTCTCCATTTGTTATCATACTTATTCTAAATGAGGAGTTTTCTCTCCTTTTCTGTCATTCGTGTCCATTCCATCCCTTGATCCTCTTTCTGGATCTATTCTAAAGTAGCTGCTGTATATTCCAACACCCAGGGCCCTGGTAGTCAAAAAGTGTCCTATTCTCTTTTTGCACACTTCTCTTTTTTTAAGTTTATTTATTTTGAGAGAGGGAGAGAGAGAGAGGGAACGACCAAGCAGGGGAAGGGCAGAGATGGGGGTGGACAGAGGCCGCAAAGTGGGCGCACAGCCGTGGCACCAATATAGGACTCGAACTCACGACCCATAAGATCATGACCTGAGCCAAAGTCAGACGCCTAACCAATTGAGCCACCCAGGTACCCCTGAGCTATACACTTCTGTGAAAGTCATAGTTTATCATTGATAAAACCTACTTAACCAACCAAGTGTTATTGCTACTAGAGTTCCTGGTACGTTAGCCTACGGTTTATCCCCTGTAACTCCCATACTGACACTTAAATTGACCTGCTTCGAAAACTTGCTCTTTCCTTATTTCTGCGTGGGGTTGTTTGCCCCCTGAAGCTTCTAGAAAGATATGCACTGTGAATGTTCATTCATTCATTCAACGTTGGGCAAATATTTACTGAGCACTTTCTATATGTCATTGTTTTACATGTTGGGATTTTATATTCGCAAACTTTTTTTTGGTTTTGTCTTTTCCTTCTAAAGAATGATGGATTGGGGATAAAGAGGGCATTTTCTACATTTCTTTACATTGTTTAGGTACATAATTTGTATACGTTTATGTCATTTTCATTTGGTTGGCTGATTGGTTTTCCAAGGCCAGTTTCCCACTCTGCCTTATCTTCAAGTCCAGCTTCAGCTCTGTAAGACAGAATAGGAAAAACATACCTCGACTAACTTAATATTAAATTTTAAAAATAGATGTGAGCAGTGCCTGGGTGGTTCAGTCAGTTAAGTGTCTACCTCTTGATTTTGGCTCAGGCCATGATCTCAGGGTTGTGAAATCGATCCCTGTGTTGTGCTCCAGGCTAACCGTGGAACCTGCCTAAGATTCTTTGTCTTCTTCTCTCTCTGCCCCTCCCCTGCTGGCTCTCTCTCTCTCTCTAAAAAAAAAAAAAAAAAATTAATGTGAATTGACTTAGGCATTCTACTAATTTGGGAGTGGACATTAACACCTACATTTGAAGGGCACATCCAGTATTTTTACTTATTAATTAATCTTAGGGATCTAGAAATGATTAGAATATTAAAGGCAGAGGAAAGAATTGTAGGTATACTCTTTTTTTTTTAACATTTTTATTTTATTTTTGAGACAGGGAGAGACACAGCATGAACAGGGGAGGGTCAGAGAGAGGGAGACACAGAATCTGAAACAGGCTCCAGGCTCTAAGCTGTCAGCACAGAGCCCGACGCGGGGCTCGAACTCACGGACCGCGAGGTCATGACCTGAGCCGAAGTCGGCCGCTTAACCGACTGAGCCACCCAGGCGCCCCTGTAGATATACTCTTAATAATAATACGTTGAGACACACAAGAAACTACTTTAAAAATTGTAAGCACTTTAGCATATAAGCAATTGTATTCTACTTGCCACAAGATGAGAAGGTTTTTTTTTTTTTGTCTACATCTGAAATTTTCACAGCCATTAGCCCCAAAATTATCAGAAACTTAAGCAACATTATTTACCACTATCTGAAAGAAACTTTATAATGGAAAGACAGCCCAGTTTTTCTAAAGGCAAAGAATCTGAATAGACATTTCTCAGAATAAGATATATAGATGGCCTATCAGCACACAAAAAGGCACTGAACATCATTAGACATCCGGGAAATGCAAATCAAATGCACAATGAGATACAATTCCTATCTATGAGCATGGCTATAATAAAGAAGTCAGATAATAACAAGTGTTATTGAGGATATGGAGAAATTGGAACTCTCATTTACTGCTGGTGAGAAGGTAAAATGTTTCAACCACTATAGAAGACACTGTGACCACCCTTCAAAAAGCTAATCATAGAATTGCCATTTGACACAATCATTACACTCCTAAGTATCTACACAAGATAAATGGAAACCTGTGTCCACACGAAAACTTGTATACAAATATACATAGCATTATTCACAGTAGCCCCAAACTAGAAGCACCCCAAAATGTCCATCATTGGGTAAATGGATAAAGTGGTGTGTGTGTGTGTGTGTGTAATGGAACATTATTTATCAATAAAAAGAAATGAAGTTCTGATGCATCATACAACATAGAGACCTTGAAACCGCACTAAGTGAAGGGATCCAGGTACAAAAGATCCCATGTCTTATGAAATATCCAGTATAGGCAAAACCTTGGAGACAGAAGACAGACGAGTTGTTGATAGGGGCTGGGAACTGGAAGAGAATGGAGGGTGATGGCTAACGGATACAGCGTTTCTTTTTGAGGTGAAGCAAATGTTCTGGAATTAAATAGTGGGGACGAATTGTGAATATGCTAATAAAACCACTGAGTTATAGTCTTTACAATGGTGAGTTTTATAGTAAGTGACTTATAGCTCAATTTAAAACTTGACTAAGAAGGGGAGTAAAGTGGAGAGTGATAAGTAGGCTTCTCGGTAACTAACAGATGCAACAGGGCAGAGTGTAGACAGAAAGAAAGATGAAGTAAAGGCTTTGAAAAGAAACTAATTTAGGAAGTCTGTGGAGGCAGGGACTAGGGAGAACCAATCTGAAGGGAGAACCAATAATAGAGAAAAGAAGCAAAATGTTAAGGATTAGAAAGGCAGAAACAACACTATCGGTATTGGGGTTCAAGTTCTAGGTAAGATGGAGTGAGCATGTCTCTTCTTTTCTCTCACGTAGAAACAACTATAAAACTTGGATAAAATGCTTGAAGACGCTGTTTTAGGACTACAAAGAGCCAACAGCAGGAGGTGATTTGGCTAAAAGCACCGGAATTCAAAGTATCACTGGATTGATTGTGAGTTTACAATTTATTTTCTCTCATATCCCTTGATCTCAACACAACTAGAAATCCGAAAGTGAACACTGTAGTAAAGATAGAGACAAACATAAAACATTTATTTATGATAAAAACTATCAGCAAATTAGGAATGGAATGGAACTTCTTCAACGTGTAAAAAAGCATCTATTTTAAAAAAACAATGCCTAATCATGCTGAATTGCCAGAAATTAAATGCTTTCTCCCTGAGATCAGGACTAAGACAAGAATCCCCACTCCTGCTATTCCTATGCAGCGTCCTACCAGAAATCTTAGCCAGTCCAATAATGAAAGAAAAGAAAATATAAAGGGTAATATGGGGGGCTCAGTCAGTTAAGTGTCTGACTCTTGATTTTGGCTCAGGTCATGATATCACAGTTCGTCACTTTGAGCCCCACATCAGGCTTTGTGCTAACAGCACAGAGCTTGCTTGGGATTCTCTCTCTCCCTCTTTCTGCCTCTTCTCTCTCTCTCCCTGCCCCCTCTCAAAAATAAATAAACATTAACAAAATCTATTTGGAAAAAGGAAAGGAAATATAAAACATCCAGATTGGAAAGGAAAAATCAATACACTGTCTATTCAGAAAAGATGTGATTGTCAATGTAGAAAATCCTAAGACCTTACAAAAATTTCTAGAATAATTAAATTCAGTGAGATCACAGGATGCAAAGTTAATGAAAAAATCCTATTTCTATGCGCTGGGAACAGTATCATTTACAATAGCTTCAAAGAATGAAATCTTTATGTATAACTCTTAAAAACCATATATGTATGCTGAGAACTTCAAACCATTGGTGAAATAAATCAAAGAAGTCCTAAATAAATAGAGAGACATACTATGTTCATGAATTGGGAAGACTCAACATAGTAAAGATGTCAGTTCGCCCCTGACTGATCAATGGATTTAACGTAAGATGGAAAGGTAAAGGAACTAGAGTAGCCTAAAGAGTTGTGAAAAATAATAAAGATTTGAAGGAATCACATCACTTGATTATAAGACTTTTTCTAAAGCCCCATTAATCAAAACACTGTGGTATTGTCAAGGGATAGACACATAGATCAATGGAATAGAATAAAGAGTCTAGCAATAGACCCATATAAACATGACAAGTTTTTTTATAGGCAACTTTTTAGTAGGTGACATTCACATTAAACAAAAGTAACTATTTTAAACTGAACATTCGAGTCGCATTTAAAACATTCTCGGGGCGCCTGGGTGGCTCAGTTGGTTAAGTGTCTGACTTCAGCTCAGGTCATGATCTCACGGTCTGTGAGTTCAAGCCCTGCATCGGGCTCTGTGCTGTCAGTTCAGAGCCTGGAGCCTGCTGCAGATTCTGTCTCCTCCGCTCTCTGCCCCTCCCCCACTTATGCTCTGTCTCTCTCTATCAAAAAATGAATAAACGTTAAAATTTTTTTTAAACATTCACAATGTTGTGCACCTACCACCTCTATCTAGCTCCTAAGCATTTTAATCATCCCCAAAGAAAACCCTGTATCCATTAGGTAGTTACTCCCCATTCTTCCCTTCTCACAGTCCCTGGAAACCATAAGCTTGCTTTTTGCCTTAGTGGATTTATCTATCCTGACTATTTAATGTAAATGGAGTCATACGATATGTGACCTTTGGGGTCTGGCCTTTTTCCCTTTAGCATAATGTTTCTGTAGTTCATCCATATTGTAGCGCATATCAGCACTTCCTTGCTTTTTCGGCTGAATAATATTTCATAGTATTTATATACCACAATTTATCTCTTCAGCTGCTGATGAACACTTGAGTTTTTCTACTTCTTGGTTAATGTGAATAGTGCTCCTATAAACATGCATGTGTGAACATTTGTTTGAATGTTTTAGTTGAGGGGGGGGGGCTTATACACCTAGGAGTGGAACTATCAGATCATTTGGTAATTCGATGTTTTATTATTGGGAACAAACTTTTCTATAGCGGCTGAACTATTCTACATTCTCACCAGCCATATACAGCCATATACAAGTCCAATTTCTCTACATCCTTACCAACATTTACTATTTACCTAGTTTATATTATTATTATTAATTATTATTATTATTACTATTGTCATCTGAATGAATGTGAAGTGATATTTCACTGTAGTTTGATTTGCATTTTCCCGATGACTAATGATGTTGAGCATCTTGTCATGTGCTTGTTAGCCATTTCTCTTCTTTGGAGACATGTCTATTCAAGTCCTTGGGCCATTTAAAACTTGGGTTTTTAGGGCACCAGCGTGGTTCAGTTGTTTAAGCATCTGGCTCTTATTTTTGGCTCAGGTCATGATTTCACGATTTGTGGGTTTGAACCCCACATGAGGCTCTACACTAACATTGCAGAGCTTGCTTGGAATTCTCACTGTCTCCCTCTCTGTCTCTTAAATAAACTTTTAAAAAAAAACTTGGGTTGTCTTTTTGTTTTTGAGTTGTGGAAGTTCCTTATATATTCTGGATATTAAACCCATACCCTATATATGATTTACAAGTATCTTCTTTCCTTATGTAGGTTTTCTTCTCACTTTCATGATGAAGTCCTTTGATACACAAATTTTAAGAATTTTTATAAGTTCCAATTTATCTATTTTTTCTTTTGTTGCTTTTGCTTCTGGTATCATGTCTAAAAACCCATTGACAAATCCAAGGTCACAAAGATTTACCCGTATATTTTCTTCTAAACGTTTTATACTGTTAGCTCTTATATTTAGGTCATGGATCCATTTTCATTAATTTTTGTGTATGATGTGAAGTAGGGGTTTTTGTTTTTGTTTGGCATGTGGCTATCCAGTTGTCCCAGCACCATTTGTTGAAGAAACCGTTCTTTCCCCCATTGAATGGTCTTGTGGTCTTTATTGAAAATCAGTTGACCATAGATAAAGGGGTGTATTTCTGGAGTCTCGATGCTATTCTAGCAGTCTACATGTCTATGCTTATGTCAGTACCACATCATTTTGAATTATAGTATGTTTTGAAATTGGGAAGTGTGAATCCTCCAACTTTTTTTTTTTAGGCTGTTTTGGCTAATCAGGATCCCTTGCAATTCCATATGAATTTGAGGATTGGCTTCTCCATTTCTGCAAAAAGACCATTGAAATTTTGACAGGGATTGCACTGAATCTGTAGATAGCTTTGGGGTGTACTGCCATATTAACAGTGTAAAGTTTTCTAATCCATGAACACAGGGTGTCTTCTGTTTCATTTATATCTTCTTTAACTTATTTTATTAATTAAATTCTATTTAATTTATATATATACCTTATAGTTTTTAGCATAGAAGTCTTTCATCTCTTTTGTTAAATTTATACCTAGGTATTTTATTCTTTAGGATGTTATTGTAAATTGAATTGTTTTCTTAATTTCTTTTTTATATTATT
Organism: Panthera onca; assembly: GCF_046562875.1. Taxonomy (NCBI): domain Eukaryota; kingdom Metazoa; phylum Chordata; class Mammalia; order Carnivora; family Felidae; genus Panthera; species Panthera onca. The sequence goes on along the minus strand of NC_138354.1, from coordinate 39,082,408 downwards.
CATTGCTGGTATATACAAACACAACTAATTTTTCTATGTTGATCTCATATCCTGAAACTTTGCTGGATTGTTTATTATTTATAGTGATTTCTATGTGGATTCTTTGGGATTTTCTATATATAGGATCCTATCATCTATGAATAGAGAAAGATTTATTTCTTCCTTTCCAATATGAATGCTTTTTATTTCTTTTTCGTGCCTCTTGATTTACCATAGAACTTTCAGTAAAATGCTAAATATCAGTGATGAAACTGTGCATCTTTACTTTGATTCTTATTTTTGGCAGAAAGCTTTTAGTCTTTTACCATTGAGCATGATGTTGGCTGTGGGATATTATTATTATTATTATTATTATCATCATCATCATCATCATCATCATTATTACCCCTTTATCATGTTGAGGAAGTTCCCTTCCATTCCTAGTCTGTTAAGTGTTTTTATCATGAAAGGGTATTGGGTTTTATCTAATGGTTTTACTGCATCATTCATTTCTTCCCTTTACTTTATAATGTAGTGAATTACATTATATGTAATTCAACATTATGTTGAATCACCCTTGCATTCAGGGAATAAGTTCTACTTAGTTATGCTATATAATCTTGTTAATATGCTGTCGGACACAGTTTGTTAGTATTTTTTTTAATGTTTAATGTTTTTATTTATTTTTGAGACAGAGAGAGAGCATGAGCAGGGGAGGGGCAGAAAGAAGGGGAGACACAGAATCCGAAGCAGGTTCCAGGCTCTGAGATGTCAGCACAGAGCCTGACTCAGGGCTCAAACTCACGGACTGTGAGATCATGATCTGAGCTGAAGTCGGACGCTCAACCAGCTGAGCCACCCAGGCGCCCCAGTTTGTTAGTATTTTGTTGAGGATTTTTTGCATCTATATGCATAAGGAACATTAGTGGGTAGTTTTCTTTTCCTGGAATCTCTATGTCTGTGGCCAAATTATATTTGACAAAGGTGCAAAAACAATTTAGTAGATAAAGGACAGTCTTTTCAATGAATGATTTTGGAAGAATTGGACATCCTTATGGAAAAAAAGAACCTCCATGTAAACCTTATAGCTTATATAAAAGTTAACCCCAAATTGGTTACAGTCTTAACTGTAAAATCTAAAACTCTACAACTTCTAGAAGAAAATAGGAGGAAATCTTGTGACCTTGGAATTAAGCAAAGAATTCTTAGACATGATGTTAGAACACAGTCCATAAAATAAAAAAACAAATATATTGGATTCTGTTAAAATTTTTAAATTTCACATGAAAGTCACTGTTAAAATAATGAGAAGACTGCTTTGGAAAAGAAACTGGTAGTTCCTCAAAAGGTTAAACATCTGTCTGACCCAATAATTCCAAAACTAGGTATGTATCCAAAAGAAGTGAAAACATGTCCACATAAGAACCTATTCACAAATGTTCATAGCAGTATTATTCACAACAGCCAGAAGTGGAAACAATGTAAATGTTAATCAGAAATAAAAGGAATGGAGGATGGGGGTGCCTGGGTGGCTCAGTCAGTTGAACGTCCAACTCTTGATTTTGGCTCAGGTCAGGATGCCAGGGTCGTGGGATTGAGCCCTGCGTCAAGCTGTGCTCTGGGCGTGGAGCCTGCTCTTTCCCACTTCCCCTCCCCCTACTTTTGCATGAACATGCTCTCTCTTTCTAAAATAAAAAAAAAAAAAAACAGGAATGAAATACTGATTTATGTCATAACATGGGTAAACCTTGAAAACATTATGCCAATTGAAAGAAACCGGTCACAAAGGACCACATATTATACGAATCCTTTTACATGAAACGTTCAAAATAAGTAGATCTGTACAGAAAGTAGACTGGTTGTTGCCTAGAGCTTGGGTGTGGGTGGGAAGGTTGGGTCAAAATGGCAATAGGTATGAAGTTTCTTTCCGTGATTATGAAAATGTGCTAAAATTGATTATGAAGATGGTTTGTACAGCTCTGTGAATATACCAAAATCTATCAATCTCACACTTTAAATAGGTAAATTGCATCATGTGTGAATTATATTGATAAAGGTGTTATAAAAAATAAGAATAAGGGACGCCTGGGTGGCTCCGTCGATTGAGCATCCGACTCTTGATTTCAGCTCTGGTCGTGATCCCAGGGTCATGGGATCGAGTCCTATATTGGGCTCTGTGCTGAACATGGAGCCCGTTTGGGATTTTTCTCTCTCTCTTTCCGCCCCCCTCCTCCACTCACAAACTCTCTCTCTCTAATAATAATAATAATAGTAATAACAATAATAACAATTTTTAAATAATAAAAATAAGAATAAAAGACAAGCTATTGACAGGAGAAAATATTTGCAGACCACCTATCTGACAGAGGGCTTGTATCTAGAATATATGAGGAAATCTCAAAACTGAACAATAAGCGAACAGTCCAATTTTAAAGTGGGCAAAAGACATAGACAACAGGATATGCAGATGGAAAGTTAGCAGCTGAAAGAGGTTCACCATTGTTAGCCATCAGGGAAATGAAATTAGAACCACAGTGTGATATCACCGCACACATGTCAGAATGCCCAGAATAAGAAGTAGTGACAACATCAAATGCTGGCGATAATATGGAGGAACTGGATCGCATATGTTGGTGAAGGTAATACAAAATGATACAGCCACTCTGGAAAACATCTTGATAGTTGCCTATGAAACTAAACATGCAACTACCGTAAGAACCAGCAATTAAAGTCTTGGGCATTCATCCCGAAAAATAAAACCTTAATGGCTTGAGGTGATCTCTGAAAATGTCTCGCTATTCACTTGACCCAGAAAACCCTACAAGATCATGCAAATCAGGAGATTCAGATCTTTGTTCACTTTAAGAACACGTGTGAAACTGCTTAGGCTACCAAAGGCATACATCCCCGAAAAGCCACCAAGTGTCTGAAAGATGCCACTTTGCAGAAACGATGCGTGCCATTCCATCACTACAGTGGTGGAATTGGTAGGTGTAGCCAGGCCAAACTCTGGGGCTGGACACAGGGTCAGTGGCCCAAAAAGAGTGCTGAATTTTTACTGCACATGCGTACAAATTCATAGAGTGATGCTGAACTTAAGTGTTTAGATGTAGATTCTCTGGTCATTGAGCACATCCTAGTGAACAAAGCCCCCAAGATACAGTATAGAACTTACAGGGCTGATGGTCAGATTAACCCATACATAAACTCTCCCTGGCATATTGAGATGATCCTTACTGAAAAAGAGCAGAGTTTTGGAAACCAGGAAAGGAGGTTACTGAGAAGTAAAAGATACCCTAGAAGAAACCGAAGAAACAAAAACTTACAGCCCAGGAGTAAATTCTGCATAAAATGAATGTAAATAAAAGTAAACACAACACAAAACCCTTATATTTAGACAAAAAAACATATGCAAATACTAATAACATCTATATTCATATAGCCAAAAACTGGAAACAGTCCACATGTCTTTCAACAGGTGAATAGTTAAATCATGGTTTAACTATTTAAATACTACGGACTACTATTCAGCAGTGAAAAGGAATGAGCTACCAATGCTTGCAAACCTGCAAAGAGTTGGATGAATCCCCAATAAATTATGCTGAGTGGTGAAAGCCAATCCCAAAAGGTCCTATACTATATGGCTCCATTTATATTAAGTTTTTGAAGTGGCAAAATTTTACAGATGCTGAACAGATTGGTGGTTACAAGGGGTTAAGGGAGCAGGAGGTAGGTGGGTATGATTATAAAAAGGCAACCTCTGGAATCCTTATGTTAATGGAACTGTTCTTTATCTTGACTGTAGTGGAGGACATACTAACCTACACATGTGATGTAATTGTAGAGAACTAAATATACATACACACATGCGTACACACCACACACATAATTGCAAGTAAAATGGGGGAACTGTGAATAAGATTGGTGGGTTGTACCGCAACTTCTGACTTGTGAGAATGTACTATATATATATAGTTCTGCATCCTGTTATGACTAAAAGAAACTAGGTAAGAATACATGAGTCTCTCTATATGATTTCTTATAACTGTGTGTGAATCTGCAATTATCTTACCAGAAATTTAATTTAAAAATGGGCAAAAGTCATGAACAGACACTTCACCAAAGAGGATATAAGAACAACAAATGATACAAAAAAGGATGTTCGACATCATTAGCTATCAGGGAAATGCAAATGAAAACTAGGATAAGCTATCACTACACACCTATGAGAATGGCTAAAATAAAAATAAAATACCAAGCAGTAGCAAACGTGTGGAGCAACTGGAGAGGTCATACATCACTGCTAGGAATGCAAAATGATACAACCATTCTGGAAAATCATTTGGCAATTTACTATAAAGTTAAACATACACTTACAGTGTGACCCAGAAATCCCACTCCTGTGTACCTACCCTAGGGGAATAAAAACATGCTCCCACAAAAACCGGAACACAAATACGTATAGAACTTCCCTTCATCATCACCATAAACTGAAAACAACCACAACAGATGAATGGACAAACTGTGGTACATTTGTACAGTAGAATGTTAGTCAGGAATAAAAAGGAACAAACTTTTGGTACACATGACAACTTGGATGAATCTCAAGAGCATTGTACTAGTTCAAACGGTTACATACAGTAAAATTCCACTTAGGTGATATTATTAAAAAAGACAATTTATATGATATTTTCATCTCTGTAGGGTTGGAGAGCAGATCAGTGGCTGCCAGCATCGATGGGTTGTGGGGGGTGACTCCAAAGGGATAGCAGGAGGGAGTTTTGGGGGGTGACTGAACGATTCTGTGTCCTGAGTATGGTGATTATTACCCAAATCTATACATGTGTTAAATCTTTTTTTTTTTTTTGAAGTGAACATAACCTCAAGATTTTATTATCTTCATAATGTAACAAAATATGAAGCTTAGAACTGGATCACTTGGGACTTTGTCTTCTTATCTCCTCCAAGTGCAAAATGCTTGCATCTCTTAATAGCCAGCATTCTCTTAGATCTGCAGTTGGGTTCAACACATTCAAGCCTCAGCACATTCTTCTTTGTAGTTTTAGCATTTTTCCAGGAAATCAGCTAAGTTTGCCCACCATGGCCACTCTGTTTCCTGTCACAACGCTGCTTCCCCTGGGCATAAAGAGAATCTGCCTTTCTTGTACTGTGTCACTTTGTGGGGTTGGTGCTTGCCACGTTTCTTTCAGAAAGTCCGGCAGGTTTTAGGAACGTTCACCATGGTTGTGAGAGCACTATCAGCACAGAAAGACTATACATGTGTTAAAATTTTTAAAAGAAAAAAATCACTCTCACTGAAAGTAAAAATAAATAAAGCTATTTTTATTAGCAGATTATGTAACTGCCTACAGTTATATGGAATCCAAGAGAATAAACAGCTAAAGTTAGTATCTTGCTGGATAGAGGATCAGTGTATAAATCAATTACTTTCCTATATACCAGCAAAGTTAGAACGTTTATACAATTATTGCAAAAAAGATATTATTCAGTGACTAATCTAACAAAAGATGTGCAAGACCTTTATGGGAAAAAAGATGTCATAATTAAAGCACATTAAAGACTTATAAAAACTCTCATCACAGATGGGATGACTCAGACTCGCAGAGTTGATTCTTCCCAGTTAATTTACAAATTTAATACAATTCTATTCACAATACCAACAGGGCTTATTTTGAAATCTGAAAAGGCTGATTTAAAAATGTATGTGAGGGGCCCCTGGATGGCTCAGTTAGTTGAGCAACTGACTCTTGATCTCAGCTCAGGTCTTGACCTAGGGGTCCTGAGTTCAAGCCCTGCATTGGACTCTATGCTGGGTGTAAAGCCTACTTAAAAAAAAAAATTGGAGGCCCCTGGGTGGCTCAGTCCATTAAGCATCTGACTCTTGACCTGGCTCAGGTCATGATCTTACAGTTTCATGAGTCTAAGCCCTGCAAGGGTCTCTGTGCTGTCAGTGCAGAGCCTGCTTGGGATTCTGTCTCTCCCTCCCTCTCCCCTCCCCTGCTCGTGTTCTCATTCTCTCAAAATTAATAAACAAACTTTAAAAAATTGAAAATGTATGTGAAAGAGCAAAAGGTCAAGAATGCTCAAGACAGTTTTGAAGACCAGCAAATGAGGGAATTCAAAGCCTAGAGTTCTTTTGGTAGGACGTTACTGTTTACTCTTTCAACTTCTTCAATGATTAAATTCTATTTTCTGTCATGTGCCAATTTCAGCATTTCATCTTCCTCCAGAAATTTAGTAATTTCATCTAGATTTTCAGATTTACTGCTATATAGTTGTTTTATATTAGTTCTACTATGTCTCTTTTATTTTCCTTCTTAAAATTTGTATTTTATATTTTTTATGTTCTACTGTTTCATATGAGCCACACCAGTAATTGGATTCTCTCTTGTATCTCTTTTCCAACTGGTTGCAGTAAATGCTTAATATTTTCTCAAAAATTTAAATTATGGGGGCGCCTGGGTGGCTCAGTCGGTTGAGCGTCTGACTTCAGCTCAGGTCACGATCTCGCGGTCCGTGAGTTCGAGCCCCGTGTCAGGCTCTGGGCCGATGGCTCAGAGCCTGGAGCCTGCTTCCGATTCTGTGTCTCCCTCTCTCTCTGCCCCTCCCCCACTCATGCTCTGTCTCTCTCTGTCTCAAAAATAAATAAATGTTAAAATTTTTTTTAAATTTAAATTATGAAAATAACAAAATATACATAGAAAAAAAATCTATGTAGAATAATATAATGAACACCTTTGCACCTACTACCCAATTAAATAAAATCTAACAAGTATAATTGAAGATCATGTGTACCACTTCCCATTCTTATTCCATTCCTTCTCTCTCCAAATTTAACCACTATCATGAGTTTGGTGTTCATTGTGGGATTTTTTGGTAGTCAGAGCAGTGACTCAGGAATTTGATTACCTGGGTTCATACACCAGCTCCACTTCGTATTAGCTGTGTGGTCAGAGCCTGGAGCCTGCTTCCGATTCTGTGTCTCCCTCTCTCTCTGCCCCTCCCCCGTTCATGCTCTGTCTCTCTCTGTCTCAAAAATAAATAAATGTTAAAAAAAATTTTTTTAAAAAAGTGGATAAACACTAAAAAAAAGAAAAAAAAAAGGAAAGCATTTTAACAACTGAGCTAGATCATATGAAAGTACCTTAAAAGGGACAAAATTATATCCTTAGTAACCATTTAAGGAGTGTGGTAATTCTTATTACTCATTAGTTAGTAATGTGTGTTTGGGACGGGCCTGAGGTGAAAGATGGAGAGGGTTCTTCAGGGACAGCTCCCCCCTGCCCCCACCGCCCCGTTTGCTGGCCACGCCGGTGCTTAGTGCTGATTGCCTTTGGGGGATGGTTGTGCCCCCCTGGGCTCTGCAGAAGGAGCCAGAACCAGCCAGGCTTCCAGGCAGCAGGGCCTGTGCTTCTCAGATGGCCAAGGCCGGCCCCAGGGTTAAAAGCCTGCGCTCCCAACTCGTGGGCAAGGAGCAGCCACATGGCACATCGTCCTCTCTGATCATCACCCTCTCATTTGATCCACCAAGGACAGCGTGATGGGATTTGGGAGAGCCCTGAAGCCAAAGGTATATTTCCATGAAAATCTGCAGGCTTTTATGAATAGAGACTTCAGAGTATATGGAAGAGAGGCGAAAAGGGAAAAACGATGAGGAAAGGAAGCAGAAAAAAGAGAGTATGGAACGAATCGCTTTTTAAAGGCACAGGTCTTGGAATCTTCCCACAGGAGAAAGGTTGGAAGTAACATGGTAACAGAGCCCCGAGCCCATTTGTGACCTTGTCCATCAGCTGAGAGAAGAGATGGGAGGGGGAAATATTCGAGCTGTGAAGGGAAGTTTTGAAACTACATGTGAGGAGCTCTTTGACAAAGTCATTTCTTTTCCTTCTTTTTTTTTTAATGTTTATTTATTTTTGAGAGAGAGGCAGAGACAGAGCGTGAGCAAGGGAGGGAGGTCAGAGAGAGGGAGGCACAGAATCCGAAGCAGGCTCCAGGCTCTGAGCTATCAGCATGGATCCCGACGCAGGGCTTGAACTCACAAACCGTGAGATCATGACCTGAGCCAAAGTCGGACACTTAACCGACCGAGCCACCCAGGTGCCCCTAACAAAGTCATTTCTAAAATGGTCCGGGAGAGGACCTGGGAAATTCTCAACTATGAGGATTAAAAAAACAAAATGAAACACTTTAGCATACATACCTGTGTCCTAAGAACAGCATCCTCAGCAGAAGAAGGTCATGGAAGGCTTCGGTACACCCTCAGGCAGGCAAATCTCTAAGCCCATCTTTTTCTCCCATGTGTTATCGTGCTGAAATCTAAAAATGTCCAGTCATAATATCTCTTGCTTTTAATTTAAGCCTAGTTTGCTTTTCACACATAAGGAGAGCACCTGCTCTCACACATCTTTAAAATCTCCTCACTATCGTGAAGACACTAACTGGAAGGGAAAACCAAAGCAAACCTCCCTTCACCCACTTCTCAAACGAGTTAGCCTCTTAGCCGTTCTCCATAGGATCTAGTTCCTTCTGCCGCCTCCTCTGTAGAACTCTGCACATGTTCCGTGTCTTTTAAACCGTCAGGCAAATCAGGTAAGAACTTCCCCTAAGGAACTGCCCAGGCAGCACAAGGCAGAGCACTCTCCCCCTGGCCCTCGCATCAAACATTCTGGGTTTCCTTTGACGACACCCGTTGCAAGGAACTGTCACCAGCTTGCAGAGACGCGTAACCTAGAGAGCTATTCCCGGAACCCCCTGCTTATCCCGCCGGTTCCATTCTCAGTCTGAGGTGTTCAGTTTGTATACCTGGGTGATATGTGGCCATGCGTTTAGCCCTTTTTCTATTTGGTGAGATCCTATGCTCATTAGAACTGCCACCCGAGCCAGGCTCATGGTCCCTGCAGCCACGATTGTTCTAACAGGAGCATCAGAAACCAATTTTAAGGGAACTTGGTTGTCTTCCCTGATGTGAACGTCAAAAGTTAAAGTCCCCTTCAAACGGCATTTTCCCCCTTCACTCCTCTTTATAACTGATTTCTTAGATTTCAGTATTTTTAAACTGCGGTGCCCCTTAGGCATTACACGTCCCACAAGTTTAGTTTTGAACTGTCACCTTTCTCACTTATTGGTCCTATCTTACCTCTTTTAAGATTCCAACTCCCTCATCTCTAATTCTCGGATTCTAAGATTTGGGGATAAAATTCCTGTTAATCTGATCAAATACCTTAGACCTTCTGACTGGAGAGATTTTGATTGTATTTCACCTTAGACTTCACCCTTCTACACAAAGTGTGTTTTGTTTTGGGTTCTTGCGGGCCATTCTGCCTCAGTGTCATTCTCCACAGAAAACCCTGTTTCCCGTTCTGAGCAGGTCGTCGAGAAAGATTCACTTAGAACTTCCATGCAAGATAGTCAGGCACAAACCGGGCTCTCCGGAGTAGCACTGCCAACGACCTCCCAAATAAATGAAATACCGAAAACACGTCTAAAAACCTCTCTACCAGGATTGGGAATTTACAATTGGGTTTGTTTGTTGATGATGACTCACTTTCACTTTATTGCTCGGGCTCACATTAAAGCAAGGCTTGGATTCTCAGAACACACAGTCACCAATGGGGAGTGCCAGCAGCTCGGGAGCAAGTTTCCATGACAGGAGGCAGACAACCCCAATCCCAGATGCGGCACCTAATCCACAAGTGGTCAGTGAAGAGTTGTGGGATTTAGAGCAGGCAGAAAACTGGGTAAAGGTGGGAAATTACAATATCCAGCATTCTTTTTGAGACACAGATCTTGGCTCCTTTTCTCAATATCCTGAACATTCAGTCCAAATCCACAGGCAGGCCAGGATGGTAACCATCTATGTATGTATCATAGGAGCCATTCTTGGAAATCATTCCGTACACAAGCAACCTCCATCTGGGTGCCCCCCACCCCCTGCCTAAATTGCTCCATAAATGGTGTACCCTTTGCGTTCAATATTGTCCTCTCTGGGCTTCTCTTAAAATGTCAGTAGTTCTGGATCAGTTTAACGTTCCCAAATTATGACAGAAATAGGAACAAGGGAAGAGACCTTCGAGGGAGGAAAGTGCCCTGAAGAGCAGTTGAGTTGCTGAATTCAGACTGGAAGTTACAGTCACGTTGGCTTGGGGAGTATGTCAAGCTCAGGCCAAGAGTCTAGCTGGTCTTGCATTTCCTTCTGCACTTTCTGGGGGCTGAGGCTGATAGCTTCCCACTCTCGGTACAGCTTTTTCTTTTCTGTTTTGGCTGATTTCTTCTTGGGATAAAAACTCCATAGGCACAGAGCACAGTCTGGAAGAAATGTTGGCATCTCTGAGCTTCCACAAAGCACCAGACACCCAAAGACCGGACAGTTTGTGGAAGGAGATGAGCAGTGTCTGTCTATTTCTTTCCCCTAGAGGGATACAAGAGGGAGGCACTTCTATCCAGAGGTAGTGAGATGGGCTTCAGGAAGAACTTACGAAGAGAAAGATGAGCTGGCCTTCAGATGGTCGCTCAGTTCCTCAGCTACCTTAAATTCTTCTTTTTTTAAATGTTTATTTATTTTGGGGAGAGTGAGAGTGGGCGGGGGAGGGGTACAGAAAGATTGGGAGAGGGGGTCTGGAGCAGACTCTGCGGTGACAGCAGTGTGCCCGATGCGGGGCTTGACCTCACCAACCGCGAGATCATGACCTGAGCCAAAGTTGGACCCTCAACTGACTGAGCCACCCAGGACGCCCCAGCTACCTTAAGCCTTAAATGAAAAAGATAAGTAGTCACCTCCACTTGAGGTATAACATAGAGGCATGGAGGTGGGTTGAAAAGTCCTCCGAAATGCTTACCATCCCTGACTCACTAGAGGGATGCTATTGCTGACTTAAACCTACAATTAGAAGCGATGTCCCTTCTGACTTCTAGGCGGAAGCTATCATCCGGATTGCCAGTATTTTGGCAACTAATTGACGGAAAGGACAGTTATCGGGGTCTTTAGCCAAGAGATGTGGCCAACTGGCCACCACCTGGTGCACCGGAAGTAGCAAACACACCAGCACACTTCCCTTGAGTAGCGTCTCCCAGCAGGCTTGCTCTTTGGGTGTGGCAACCAGGGTTCCTGTGGAACACATCTTGGTCCAGAGAAAGAGGAAGAGAATTTGCTCCCAGTCTTCAGTGTCCAGATGAGGACAGCTGCCTCAAAGACTGCTTTCTTCTCGAGTTTGTTTTATTTAGTTTTTAAAAATCTTTAAATGTTTATTCTATTTTTGAGAGAGAGAGAGAGAGAGAGAGAGAGAGAGAGAGAGAGCAAGCAGGGAAGGGGCAGGGAGAGAGGGAGACACAGGATCCGAAGCAGGCTCCTGGCTCTGAGCTGTTAGCCCAGAGCCCGACGTGAGGTTCGAACCCACGAACCGTGTGATCATGACCGGAGCCAAAGTCGGCGCTTAACCGACTGAGCCACCCAGGCACCCCAGGTTTGCTTTATTTACTAAAGAAGGTAAAAGGGCTTTTGGCTTATGATTTTCAACAAAGCCTAGGTCGTACCCAATGAAAGGAGATGCTAATGGGCCCATTATTAACAAGAGCTATTTTTTGTGTGTGAGATGGTAAGACTTACTCCATAGTTTAGACATGGGCATGGGGTCCTATACCTCAAAGGGTCAAGGATATCCTCTGAGATCTTCTAGTTTCCTTTACTAATAATGGGTTCCGATTAGCCGAAATAACCCCATTTTGGATAAGTGCTGTTTATTTCTTTAGTCTGTTCCACCTAAACTTACTTAGGCTTATGTGAAGCTTTGTTTATTTGAAGTCCTACTTTTAGCTCCTCTTAACTTACATGTTTGTATCTTCTGTGTTTGGTGAATAAGTCTGTATTCACTCTTCCACCTTTTTTTTTTTTTTTTCATGATTTTATAGACTCATCATGTTCTTCTTCACACTTCATCTTTCTGGATCAGGAGTTTTCACCATGGAGGGGGGGAGATGTAGGAGAGGGAGAAACGTTCATCAGAAACTTCTGGAGGGCTTTTCCGAAGACAGCGAGTCTGCTTCCCCCTCCCCTGAGCATATCAAAACCTTGGCTAGGGAAATGTGTATTTAAAGAATTTCTACATGTAATTCTAAGGTCAGTTCCCTCCATCCTTGTAACCACTGTGCTGAACTGAAGATCCCTAATGCCCTGCTTCTTCATAAGGCACGTCTTTCATTACAGCAATAGCTCGTGTTCGCCATCTGGGTGACACAACATTTCCATTCATGTGATACCGATAGAGGGTGGGGGTTGCACGAACGTTTGTGGTCATAAAAATTAAATTGGTACTTAAATCTGATGCCCAGAAAACTATTGGACCCTCTCTCATGCAGAGCAGCCTTATCCTTCTTGTTCACTTGCTTTTCTCTCAGCAAGTGGCCGTCTCCCCGGACAGACTCTTCAAGTGACTGGACAAGCAGAATGGCAGAGGCCAACAACAGCTTTTCAGAGGGCTTCGTCCTGATGGGTATATCTGACCATCCCCAGCTGGAGATCGTCTTTTTCGTAGTCATTCTCTTCTCTTACTCGCTGACCCTAGTTGGGAATTCGACCATCATCCTGCTCTCCCGCCTGGATGCCCGGCTCCACACCCCCATGTACTTCTTCCTCAGCAACCTCTCCTCCCTGGACCTCGCTTTTGCTACCAGCTCGGTCCCCCAAATGCTGACCAACTTACGGGGACCAGATAAGACCATAAGCTACGCTGGCTGTGTGATCCAGCTCTATGTTTTCCTCTGGCTAGGGGCCACCGAGTGCATCCTGCTCGTGGTGATGGCATTCGACCGCCACGTGGCAGTTTGCCAGCCCCTGCGCTACACCGTCATCGTGAGCCCTCGGCTCTGCTGGCTGCTGGCTGCCATTGCATGGCTGGGCGGCTTGAGCAACTCCGTGATCCAGTCAACGTTCACGCTGCAGCTCCCACTGTGTGGGCACCGGAGGGTGGACAACTTCCTGTGTGAGGTGCCTGCCATGATCAAACTGGCCTGTGGAGACACAAGTCTCAACGAGGCCGTGCTCAATGGCGTCTGCGCCTTCTTCACTGCCGTCCCGCTGAGCATCATCCTGATCTCCTACTGCTCCATAGCTCGGGCAGTGCTGAAGATCCGCTCAGCTGAGGGACAGAGAAAGGCCTTTAATACTTGCCTTTCCCATCTGGTGGTGGTGCTCCTCTTCTATGGGTCAGCTATCTACGGGTACCTCCTTCCGGCTAAGACCAGCCACCAGGGCCGGGGCAAATTCATTTCCCTCTTCTACTCTGTGGTCACGCCAATGGTGAACCCTCTCATCTACACTCTGAGAAACAAGGAGGTAAAGGCGGCACTGAGGAGGCTGCTGGGAAAGGGAAGAGAACTCGGCTGAGAGGAGGGAAAGCTCCATCATGCATCCCCTCTTCTTCTCTACACACTTTTTCTCATTCTCGCTCTGGCCAGATGAACATGAGGAGGACTAACCCTACTACGGCCAAGACGTGTTCCCAGTAGCCCTAAGCTGTTAAGGCATGGCTAGTGTTGTTTCTAATGCTCTACACTTGGTCACGAAAAATCCCGTGGACTACAGGTAACGGAGTAGATGTGTCCCATCAACAGCTCACGGGTTGTTGATTTAGTACAGATCTGGCTCACTGTCTCTATGGTCCACGTACTATTTGTTACATGTAATAAAATATTACATATTTTTATATTTCTAGAGATTTCTGTGCTTTATTTAAAAAATTTTAATGTTTATCTAATTTTGAGAGAGAGAAAGGGAGAGAGAACGAGCAGGGGAGGGGCAGAGAGAGAGGGAGACACAGAATCCGAAGCAGGCTCCAGGCTCCGAGCTGTCAGCACAGAACCCGACGCGGGGCTCGAACTCACAGACCGCGAGAACGTGACCTGAACCAAAATCAGATGCTTAACTACCTGAGCCTGAGTCACCCAGGCGCCCCACTGTACTTTTCTTTAAAAAGCACTGCCACTTGCAATATCTATATATCATGATGCTATACTTCGATAAAATCAAGCCAGATATGATTCACCCCAAGTGAAAGTTCAAACAATTCGTCTTTGTACCATAGCCATTCATCACTTTTCTCATCTCTCCTTCTCTCTTCCCAGTATGCCTGTCTGTCTACCCATACTTCCTACCTATATGTTCCTTTGTCATCCTACTTACCCTGTCCTTTATGTCTACCTCCCACCTTCTGCTTCATCTAATATTTAATGTGAATAAAGAAAGACTATTTTTCTCTCAAATAAACCTATTTATTTAAATTGCCTCCTCCTAAGACCCAACCCTGAGACTTGCTACCAGCATTTGGATACGTTAGTATGGTTGCTGGATTATGAGAGGCTCTGAGATTCCTTAAGCAAGTTTGAGCACCAAAAAAATAAATAAATAAAAAATCATCTATCTATAAAGCATGTCCTCCGCCTCCAGATCTAGTTTTGCAGCCTTAAAATTCCTGGAACTCAGCAGTCAGTCCAGCACACCACCACTCATCTTGAGGAGCTCAGGTATTGGAATTAGAAAGCCAGTATGTGCAACGGCACATCACTAGAATTGCCATAGGCACGCACACCTGCCACCACAGCCCATGTACTCTTTCCATAGACACAGGAACTGGGTTCATATGAGAAAGTTGCCTAGCAACTACATTTCCAGAGAAAAGGAAATTAATAGATCTTAAGGCTGTTTTTCAACTTTTTTTTTTTTTTTATTTATTTTTGGGACAGAGAGAGACAGAGCATGAACGGGGGAGGGGCAGAGAGAGAGGGAGACACAGAATCGGAAGCAGGCTCCAGGCTCCGAGCCATCAGCCCAGAGCCTGACGCGGGGCTCGAACTCACGGACCGCGAGATCGTGACCTGGCTGAAGTCGGACGCTTAACCGACTGCGCCACCCAGGCGCCCCAAGGCTGTTTTTAAAAGAGTCTTGGGGAACCTGGGTGGCTCAGTCGATTAAGCAACCGGCTTAGGTCGTGATTTCACCGTTCCCGAGTTCGAGCCCCACGTTGGGCCCTGTGCTGACAGCTCAGAGCCTGGAGCCGGCTTCAGATTCTGGGTCTCCCTCTCTCTCTGCCCCTCTCCCACTCGTGCTCTGTGTGTCTCTCTCAAAAATAAATAAACATTAAAACATAATTAAGAGTCTTGGACTTTGTGTCCCCCACAGCACCTGAACATATGCCTCATACATGGTAGATGCTCAATAAACATTTAGTGAAATGAATTAATTAACAAGTTTCACAAGTATCCCGTTTTCACACTACAAGTTAAACTTGTGAAATGAACCACTTTTAGGTTTACCACTTTGGAGTTATCCTGTCCCTTGGACAATGCCAAATAAATAATGACAAATGTCCCCCTTTCCACATATCTAAAATGCCTGCCCTCAAAGACCTCTAGTTATATTATCCCATCGTGAATTGGTTTTTCCAGTTGTAGACGGGAGCCATGACCTATATTCTCAATTTTCCACTCAGTAATATTTGAAGTGTGTCTCTACTGGCATTATCCTGGTCATTTATCAGAGTCTTGAGACTGGCAAGTTCACAGTTTTTATTTATCAGCACACTTAGAGTAGATGAAGTTCTCAGAAGATACAATCACAATAACTAAGCTCCTAAGGTAATTTATAAACTAGAATGCCAGTGGATTCATTTATGAGAACTTCAACCGCCAAATAGACTGTGCAGTCATATTCTTAATTACTAAAAAACTTGGGAGAAAACAAGAGGGAAATAGGGATTCCTTAAACACTTTGGAGCAATTCAGGTATCCCTATCAAAAATACAGAATATTTTGAATCTAACTTGATGTTAGGCTAATAAAACACAGGGGATTGGAGGAGAAAAAGCTAACTGCCATGCTGGGTTTCTTCCCACAATCACTCTGTGCATGCGCTCTCTCACTCGTAACAATGTAGCTGTCTAGTTACTCTGCCCTTGGAATAGGAGGCAGCAGATAACCTAGAAAATTCATAATAATAGGAGCTAAGAGGCATTTTGGTGTACTCTGAAATTGATGAGCTATGGTAGCTAGTGGATGTGATGTCTCCAGCCCTCCCTTTCATCATCTATAAAATGAATACAATAGCCAGGAGCAACATTGTAAGGACCGAACAGATAATATATGTGGGAGAACGTTTAGTGAAAAGTGCTCAGCGTCATATTTAATCAAAGTGTAATTGTTTCCTAGGGAGGTTTATCAGTCTATTTCACAACCCACCTCTTTTCCTTTATATCCTGATCCGGAAAACTCCTTCAGTGAGCTACCAGTGTCTTCATAAATGATGGAAGGATGGAGAGGCCAGAGTAAAGGTAGAGACCGTAGAGAAGACTCCACCGTCACTTCCCTCAAACTCCACATCCCAATCTATCAGCTCCCTCTTCAAAATATATCCAGAATAGGAAAGTTGGGCCCCTGGGTGGCTCAGTCAGTTAAGCCTCCCACCGCAGCTCAGGTCATGATTCCATGGTTGTGAGTTCGAGCCCTGCATCTGGCTGGCTGCGCTCAGCACAGAGCCGGCTTCAGATCCTCTGCCTCCCTCTCTCTCTGCCCCCCACCCCACTCGCACACTCTCTCTCTCTCTCTCTCTCAAAAATAAATAAACATTTTTTTAAATCAAGAAAGTATTTCAATGTCCACCAAAATGGAAATGATTGAAGATTGATTATATTATGGTACATGACTAAACACAGCAGCCTAAAAATGAAAATGCGGTGGATATATTGAAATAGGAAAACTTCAAGATAAAGTAAATGGGCAAAGTTGTGTATGCAGGTACAGGAAGATAAACACACAAGTAACAGTTATTTCCTCTATATATAGAGAGAGTGTTGCTTGGGAAAAAAGGAACAGAGAGATTTCCTTTTAATATGACAATGATTTGGTACTCATGGAATCTTAAAAAATGAAACAGGGAAGAAAACACTGGGTTGGAAGAGAGTTCTAGCCCTACTTCTGTCTTTAGGCAGTCACTTGAAAACTGTCTTGGTTTCCCCTTCTAGAGAATGAAAATAGTAATACTATTGACTTCATAGTGTTACAGGAGGGTGGGAGAGACGCTGGTCCTTGTCTCATAGAGTCGAAGAATGAATCTCGTGGACAACAGAGTGGTCAAAGACACAGAGTGATAGAGTTTATTGAAGGAAAGTATGAAGCTCTCGAGAGTGAGAGGGGTCCCGACTAGGTAGCCGCTGAGGATTTTTGTCCCTGGCTTTTTATTGAGACCTTATGAGAAAGTTTGTGAGACTGCACGCATGGCATCTAGGCCAGCAGGTCCAGAATACATTTATCTCATCCTTTCCCACCCACCCCCCAAATTCCGCTGCTGCTGCTTCTTCAGCCTCCCACTTGTAGGTGCATCCTGCCTCCCTGAAGGTCCTTTAGGTCTCCCTGCCCAAAGTTAACATTTCCGACTCAATAGGTTGGTTGTTAGGATGACTTAGCATGAACGTGTTTACAACGGGGCTTAGCATACCGCTAGCGTGACGGTTTTTGATCACTGTCGCTGTCACATGTGAAAAACCCAGTGAGCAACACCAAGGTTAGAAAGAGAACCCGTCAAAGTCAACAAGCAGAACCACCTGGCCAACGTAACAGCAGTAACCAATAGGAGAGCGTTAACAAGCGCCCAAATCCCGCCCCCACCGCGCGTCCTCTCCAACATCGTGAATGGTCCCAGGGCGTGACGTCAAGAGGATCCTGTCCATTCACTGGTGAAGACTGCTGTCGATTAGCGGGAGGCGGAACCAGAGAAACGGAAATGTCCTTTAGGCCGCGCTTGCGTGTTCTGTCCCGCTCTTTTCGGGTTGAGCCCCTGCGCCTGCGTCCCGGCTTCAGGGAGTCCCGGCATGCCCCGCGGCAGCTTCTGGGTCAGCGCGCGGGGAAAAGGTGGCGCGGCCGGTGAGTGGCTCCTGTGAAGCTGACTTTTCCTGTTCCTCTGGTCCCCGGCGCTGCTGCTCCTGCGTCTCCCCATAGCTGTCATCTCCCGACCTGGGTGTCGGGACGCGAAGACGCCGACTGGCCGTGTTCCGGGACCTCGCCCCTCTGGGGAGGCGTGGGGACGAGGTAGCCGGCGTGCCAGCGCGTCTCCCTTCGGGGTCCCCGTCCCTACGTTTCCCAGGGGAGAGGCCTTTGAAAGGCCCTGAGCCTCTTGTCCTTGCGATTTACGCTGAGAAAACATTCGTTCCCCGAGGCCCTACTGCCTCAGAAGGCCACTCAGGCACACTCCTTGCCCTCAGCTCTCGAACTCGTGGAGAAGACAAACCCGCCAGAAACATCGTGGTATTAGGTGGAGTTAGATAAGGCGCCTGGAGAGAGAGAGTCGGAGACAGGGCCGAAGAGTTGAAAGCATGAGGACGGTTCAAGAAGGTGGGGGTGGTGGGGGTGGTGGTGCCGGTGCCGGTACTCATCCTGTGGACTTCCTGCCTTTTGGTGGTGCTCTCCTTGAGGGCATTTTCTATGTTTCTAGGCTCAGCTGCCCTTCTTTCCCCGGTTGGGATGGCTGGAGACCTGCAACCCCTTGTGTTCAGTTGCTGTGGAAAGAGTGCATTGGAACTTGCGAAAAGTGTTCTAGGCAGAAGTTTCGCAGGCCAAGGCACTACGGCCAGAAAGCCCAGAGCCAGTTTGTTTTAGGACCGAGAGTGGTTCACCTGTGCTGGTTGGAAAATGTATATAGGAGAGTGGACAGTGAGGCTGGAGGGGTAGACTGGGCCTTGAGTCCCGAGGACAGCCTTGCAAGCTTGTATCTCTTGGCCTATGTCAGCGGCAACAGGAAGTCTCCAGGGCTTTGGGACAGAGTAGTTATACAATTGGACTCACTCTGTAGAAAGGAGAGAAGTTCAGATCTGCTTTGTAGAAAGACCAGGTGGACAGATAAAGACTCTTACACCAGTGTGGTTTAATGATTGTCCCTACAGGGGTTCCTAACCAGAGACGATTTGCCCCAAAACGGCATTTGGTAGCAATGAAGTCGATTTGTCGAGTTACAGCTCAGGGGGACCTCCGTGTCCTCTAGTTGGTGAAGGCTAGGGATGCAGCTACCCATCCTCTAGTGCACAGGACGCTCCCACCCACTCACCCACAGTAAAGACCTGTGTGGCCCAAGATGTCTGTAGTGCTGAGGTACAGAAATCCTGCTTCGAGCGTTAGTACTGGAAGTGGGGGAGAGTCAGATGTCAGAGACATCTCTGCCCAGTTTTCATCTCCTTTTATATTCTTCATAAATGCTTAAGTACTTGACACCTAGGCAGTTAATCAAGACTGACTGACCCCAGTCTTGTATTTCTCACCCATTCATTCATTTGCAATATAATAATACACACCAAGCAAAATACTGGGGGTGATGTGATTCAGCAATGACCAGACCGATTCCCTGCTCTCTAAGAACCTTACATTCTTGCAAGAGAATGACAGAATTCAAATCTAAATACGTGTCAGTTGGTGAATGTGATGAAGAAACTCCTGTAAGATGGAGATTCTCTAACCACCACAGACCATTTACTCTGCACCTTTTACGTGTCAAGTATGGAGTTAGATGCTTTACAAATAGCATTTCTAATTCTTCTTTTTTTATGTTGTTTATTTTTGAGAGAGAGAGAGAGAGAGAGAGAGAGCATGAGCGGGGTGATGGGCAGAGAGAGAGGGAGACAGAGAATCTGAAGCAACTCCAAGCTCCAAGCTGGCAGCACAGAGCCCAACTTGGGGCCTTAACTCACAAACCGCAAGATCATGACCTGAGTCAAAGTCGGACGCTTAACCAACTGAGCCTCTCAGTCTCCCCTTTGCTCCTTAAATACTTGTTTATTTCCTGATTGGCATTGGTGCTAGTTTTCCCAAGAGCTCAGGCTGTCTTTCCCCTTTGCGGGCAGGGTGGTGGGTGGACAGCCAGTTTGGACCTTCACAGTCGCTGAGCTTTCAGTAGGTCTCTGTTCCCAAGGATGAAGAAAGGGAGGTAGTTGTCCCCTGTAAACGGAACCGGTTCTGCCCTGCAGGTTATGTTGACTGAGCAGGCTCTGTGAATGAGAACCCTCTGCCCTCGGATGCAGGGGCTGCATGCCCGGGAGGCTGTGAGAACTTGGGCTGCGTCCTCAGTGTCCTCCCCGAAGCAGACGGATGTGACTGGATTTCTGGTCGGGAGAGGGCCAGAGCGAGGCCATCTGGGGGCTGAGGGCAGCACGGCCGGGTGTCAGCTGCGGGGCTCTGCGTGGGGCTGCCACCGACTTCCCTGCACCGCCCTGAGCAGATGGGCCTCTGAAGTGCTCTCTGCCACTGCCAGATGTG
Source organism: Panthera onca (assembly GCF_046562875.1). Classification (NCBI taxonomy): domain Eukaryota; kingdom Metazoa; phylum Chordata; class Mammalia; order Carnivora; family Felidae; genus Panthera; species Panthera onca. Next base: position 39,062,125 of record NC_138354.1, on the reverse strand, counting down.
GCTCTGGGTTCCTGACCTTCTGTTCTACCCGGCCACCCAGACCGCCTCCTTATTTTCGTCTTTAATTTAGCTCTGGCCGTCCAGGAATCTACACTACACCTTTCTTCCCTCGGCCCGTGGATGATCTCTCTCGGGACGGGAAGGTGGCAGTGATGGGGTTTTGTCCAGGTGATGGTGTGTGTGCTCCGAGAAGAGCCGGCAGCCCTGTGGTTGTGTGGGGAGTCGCAAAGCTTCTCCCACAAGGAGAGCCCGTGAAGCCCACGGCCAGGGGCTTTCCCAAGAGAAGAACCAGACACAACTCCTCTCAGACTGCGCGGGCCATGGGGCCTTCAAAGGGGGCCCAACTCTTTGAAGAAGATGGTGAGATACAGTCTCAGGCCGGAAGGGGAGAGGCAGGAAGGATCAGGGACGAGAGTTTTTCAGTGCCTGTGACATCCTAGACATGACCCTGTAGTTGTGTCATGACCAGAATCGGGACCGGGAAACTGGCGGCTCGGGGTGCAGATGTCCGGTTGCGAATGTAGGCTTCACAGTTTCATGTGGTCTTCCCCTCACAAAGGCTCATTCCGTGGCAGCTTCGGCAGGATCAGCCTGCAGAGACTCTCCCCTCCCTCTGCTCTTCCCCCATGGGCACATGCAAGCGAGCGAGCTCTCTCAAAAAAAAAAAAAAAAAATCCCATTTGGACATGTCAGGTGGCTTGTCAGTTGAGAAGGAATGGAAACGCATGTGAAATGCTCCAGAGCCCAGCTTTGAGGCAGCAGCTAAGAAGCCAGAATGAGAGGGTGAGGGAGACCGGGTGCATGGGTGAGGCCCCATTGTGCCCGGCCCACCTCAGAAACCAGAGTTTAGCAACCGTATGTGGGATGTGTCAGCTTCTGCAACTGTGTCCTGTATCTGGGTCAAGGTGAGGTGACCTGCTAGAGTCCTGTGTTCTCCACGAGTAAAGGATACTCGGTCCCCTCTGTCCACCAGGGAGCGGGGCCCGGGGTGAGCGGCAGGACTGTGAGGCAGGAGCTGACGATGGGCAAAGCTGAGGGTTTGCGTGTGATGAGGTCAGCGGTGAAATGGGCACGCTCCAGCCCGGGGTCCCCGGAGTCCCCGGCTGTTCCCACACTGGCTGGAAAGGCACTCCCCTCACGGGAGAGGCCCAGAAGAGGTGGCAAGAGGAAAGGCAAGTGGGGCAAGGAGGCGGAGAGGCCCAGCTCAGCTTTGGCTCTGGCCACCCATCCGGCTCCTTAAGCTGAGGAACCACAGCAGGTGAGTGGGAAGCAGGGCATCTGTGGGCTTTGGCCTGCTTCTCTGGGTGTGAGAAGACTGGGTCCTCTGTATGGGAATGGTCAGCAGTCCTCGCAAAAAGAATCCTGTCCGTTAGGAAATGAGGTCAGTGGTTAAGATGTTTCAGTGACGGATATAGGAACCATGCGGAGAGTCCCAGTATTTCCTATACAGGGGGGAACAGCGGCTTCTTCATGGTCTTAGGAGGGGCTGAGCCAAACCAGGGGGGTCATCTACACCTGAGAGCAGATCTGTAGCCTTGGAGGTGTTACCTCGTGTACACTTACTTCAAATTCATTCTCCTGTGGGAGTGCGGCGATCAGGCCGTGTTAGTCCATGGAGGTGGGCAGTAAGGTGTCAGACGTAGGAAGTGAAAGGAAGGAAGGGAAAGAGCCGCTCCACGTGGGGTTGGGGGAACATAGGGAGGAGGTTGGATTAACGACAACTCGGAAGACAGGCCCTGCCGAGCTGGGTCACATCGTGGGGGTGTTGGAGTTAGGTGGTGCTGCCCACTGGTGCTGGTACTTTGGAGGGATCTCATGAGGAGATTCTGGAAGAAACGGTGTCTGCTCCACTGACTGCTTTGTGTCTGGCTGCTACATAACCTGGTATGTTATAGGGAATCGGATGTTTCCCGAATGAATGAATAAATGAATGTATTCTCCGCTTCTTACGGTCTCCTCCAGACTGTGTGGGGTAGCTGACAGGCCAGGGTCTGGAACTCTCGCACTGTCTTCCTTCCTGTGCCCGGCGGACTGGAGCATGAGACCGTTGGAGGGAGGAGGTGACCTCTACCTCTGACGATTCAAGGAGTCAGCAGTTGCCCCCGATGCCTTGGCCCCAGCACACCCTGCAGTGGGAGGAGCCTGTGAGGCCTCACTGGGCCCTCCGCCATTGTTTCCATGGACCTTAACTACTTTCCCCCTTAACCAGACCCAAGTTGAGTGGGCCTCTAAAGCTCCTCTGTGAACGATCCGCCTCGGCCTGTCTCCCCCTCCCCACCATGCGTCTCTGGTCAAGTCCACCGGGTCACACCGAAGCCCATCTCTTTGCCTTCACCCAGGCTCTCGGAAGACGTTTTTGGTTTTTCCTTCCAGAGCGAAGCCTGTGACTCTGGAAACTGGCCTGCGTGGCCTGTCGCAAGGGCCATGCTCGAGGACAGTATGTGCAGGACACGTGGGGTGCCCAGGCCAGGCTCAACTGGAGGGAGCATGACGTACATTCTCACGCGTTGCTTTCCTCATCCTTGTTCACTAAAATTAAAAAAACATGTCAGCTTTTTGGCTTTGACAGAATATTCCTTCTTTCTCATGTTCAACGCCTCAGAGTCTGAATCCGTGACCGGGACCCTAGTCACCGTAATTAGACAAGGTCTTAACGCCTCGTGTGCACGGGCAAGAAGCAGGACAACGTGCCCGTCTTTTCCGTGTTTTATCCATGAAATTTGACAGAAGCTTCATGATCTAGGCCTGTTCAGAAGTAGTGTTTTCGGTTGGTTCCTAGTGCTCCTCACACCCCACGTTCCTTCTCCTGTGCCCGTTTTCCGTACTGCTCTGCTGTCCGTCTCGGTGACCGTGCAAACCCTCCCAACCCAGTTCCGCTGCTTCTCTGCACGTCCTACTGCATCAAAGCGGGCGCCGCCCTTGGATCCCCCTGTGGGATCTGCAGGAGGATGAAGTTTCTGATGGCGAAAATTCAGACCAAAGGCCAAGAGCGGAGAGAGAAACACCTTTATTTTCTTCAGAAACAGTGACGCGTATGAACCTGCGGTACCCGTTAACTGTACCAGACCAGAAAGCAGGAACCTGGGTCGGGGCCATACATGGGAGAAATCTTAGAGGAACCCAGATGTCACACTTGCTCTGAGATTAAGTCACTTAGAGTAGTAGTCCCTGGTGGCCTGAGCCATTGCCGTCTTCTCTGGGTGACTGGGATACACAGCAGTGATCGACTCGGAGGTAGACGTTCCTGCAAGCAGATGCCTACAGGTCATTATTGGGTTAGGAAACATCTAGGCGGTTAACTTCGAGATGTGCTTCCCATGAGGGAAAATTTCTCCCCCGACCTGCCCCAGGAATACTTCCCAGGCCCCTAGCCACCTATCCTCTGTTCGGAACACGGTTACCCTCGATTTCTGGCAGGACTTTGGACCCCGCAGCCCCCTTTCTTGAGAGCAGATGGAAGTCCACGGTGACACGGGACTGTGGGTCACAGGCAGACCGGGAAAGCAAGCTCAGCGTTCTCACGCCGATTGCTACTCCTGCCCGAGGTTCTCGAGGTCCACTTGTGAGTCTCTTGCTGCGCCTGGGAGCCTGGGACTGGCTAGCAGAAGCCTCCGCGAGCAGACAGAACCTCCAGGAGACCCGTCAACGTCCGGAATTGGCCTGTTGGCTCTCCAGCCCCGTACCGTGTGTCCCTTCCTGGCGATGTGAGGTGTCGTCCTCGTGTGCCCCCTGATGGCAGATGGGGGCACGGAGCTTAGCGAAGCTTCTCTCACACAGAGCAGTTGTGAGGCTTCTCCCCGGTGTGCGTTTTCTGGTGGCCACTGGAGCGGGAGCCGCTGCCGAAGCTTCTCCCACGCTGCGCGCACGGGTGGGGGCTCCGCCGGGCGTGGGCTCGCCCGTGAGCGCTGAGCCGGGAGCTGTTGTTGAAGCTCTTCCCACAGACGGTGCCCCGGTAAGGCTTCTCCCCGGTGTGGGTCCTCCGGTGGACACCGAGGCCGGACCTCTGGTTGAAGCTTTTCCCACGCTGCCCACGGCGGTAGGGTCTCTCCCCCGTGTGCAGCCTTAGGTGGGCAGTGAGGTCGGAGCCCTCGCTGAAGCCTTTCCCGCATTCGCCGCACTTGTCCGGCTTTTCTCCCGTGTGGATTCTCCGATCCCGAACAAGGTAAGGACCTCGGCTAAAGCTTTTCCCACATTCCTGACACTTAGGAGCTTTTTCCAGTTTGGCGCCTGGCTGGTGGCCACAGAGAGATCCCTGAGAGCAGGTTTCTCTGCTCAGATTTGCTCGGGCCTTCTCTCCAGCACGGAGTGTCTGCTGACCCCCCCGTCCCGGGACGGGGCCGTCCCCTCACGCTCATCTGGAGAACGTCTATGTGGCTCTCTCGGCAGAGGCTCACCCTTCCTGTCTCTCTTGGTCTCAGGGTGGCAAAAAAGGCCACTAGACTTTCTCCAAAGGGCCTTCTTCACTTCTGCCTCCTCTGGATCTTCCCATTTTCGATTCTCGTTTTTAGTTCCATTCGTGATCTCAAGACCTGAGAGAACAGAAACATGCTGGACTCTGGAAAGTGACATGCAGGAATGAGGAAAGTTACAATTAAAGCACCATCAAGAAAAATACCTAAATGGAAGACGTCATAGGATTCAGTCTTCTACTAATTAATAGTCTAATTTCATTTTCCAGTTGGAATATTTTCAAGCTCCAAACCCTGGGTTCACAGGTAAATAAATACCCCTAAATTCCACCTACTTTTTTCTTGTTCTGTCCCTTTTTGGATGTTTGGACACAGTGACAAAACTGAGGCAGGGAGGCCAGCTCTGTGTCACTGCCAGTCTGTCTGCAGGTTTGATCTGAATTCTTGACAGCCTAACCAAAGGCCTTCCCGAGTTTGGCCCAAATGAGAAGAAAGTGTGTTGCGAGCACCTGACCAGCAGACACTTTGTCAGGAAAGGAGGATCATGCTAGAGGAGGAGGGAAGAGGAAAGTCTGGGCTGGAGGCCTGACTGGCCACCTGAGGAAGCCGACGCAAGGAGTTGTACAGGAAAAATGACACGCGCTCTGTGAAAGAGGCTGGCAGATACGGACTTGGGCCCTGAAGGGCAGAGGAAACAGCCTCAATGCTGAGAGCGCCAGACTCCCTGGCCCATGGAAGGTCATCCATCAAGGCAGTAACCACACCAGTAGCAGGGGCAGCTCCCACTTGAATGGTAGGCTAAGGCTTTCTGGGTGGACCTGTGTCCTTTGTGCGTCAGAGCCAAGACTCCTACCAGCACTGTGTGGGAACAGAACTGGCAGGTCATGTCTCCTACCTCCCTGGCCAGGATTCCAGACGTCCTTTTCATGTGTGGCTGCACCATCCACATAGCCCCTTCTCTGACCTCTGTGGGCTCCCCGTTCTGCTGACTTACCCCCACAAACTCCGTAACCCTTCCCTCTTGGCCAAGAATAGCACTGCTTGCCACCGTGGGTGCAGAGGCCCAGGAGCTTGACAGGGTATCCATTTCCTCATCAAGGACATATGGCTCAGCAACTGTCTCCCCTCACTTTATGGTATCTCAACTATAGGCAGTTGAACTTGGTGCGACACTGTTCTGGGGTCCACAGAAAGCCCTGTTCCCAGAGTCCTTTTGCCACCGCCCTGTGGGTCTGGCTGTTCTGATGAGTCTGGAATTTCTCATGAAGTTGAGTTTTACAGAGAATGGCCAGGGGAGTCTCTGTCTCTCCACCCCAGCACACACCTGCTGCCAGGGGACAAGGGACACACAATGAGATCACGGAGGCCTGGACCCCACAGGGCAAGGGTAACTTCCCCACAAGTTCCACACTGGTTTGTCCAGCTCTGCCACCATCTGCTGTCATCCCTGGGAACCACCTCACTGTGTGCGTCTTTCCTAAAACAGACACGTTCAGCATCCTGGAAAGGGCATCCTCTCTAACGGAGAAGGGGTTGTGGAGTATTTACCAAAGCTGCACTCTTGTTCTTTATCCTGAATGCCACTCATTTCTCCTGAGTGATGTCACTGTAAGTGTAATGCCTGTCTCCGTGGTTGGGAGAATCTGTGAGGGCTTGTGGCTCGTGAGAGGACGTGGCCACTTGTAGACCACTTCTGTCGACTGCCGCCTCTGATGTTGAGTAGCCCTGACTGGCCCATCCCTGTCTCGAGGATCTCCTGTCATCCCTGTAGGTGCGAGAAACTAAACCACAGCACGTCCCATCCCAAGGTGGGAAGAAGCAGTGCTCTGCTGAGAAGGGCATGAGGCCGGCCAGTTCCTCGGGAGCTCCCAGCACATGCTGTTCACTGTAGTGCCCACGGGCTGGTTCGGTGAGGGCTCCTGTGTGTGTCTCAAGCTGCCCCAGCAAGTGCGTTCTAACCTCTGGTCTGGTGCTCTGAGGGGCACGCCCTTCTCTTCACCCCACTACTCCTCCTTGAGCCAAAAAATGGAAAGAGTCAACATGATCCATTTAAAAATGACTCCCTGTGTGCTTAGAGCCCTGCAAGGCCACCCCGTTTCACTGAGAAAACATCAAGTGCTTACGAAGTCCTTTACGTAGGGTCCCAGCTCCTACATTAGAGCTTGTCAATTATCTGTGAAAAGCCAGGTGGTTTGTTAATGATACAGAAGTGCACTTGGACACAGCAGCGATGTGAGCTTGGCGGGTCTGTAAATGCCCTGTCTCAGTTCAGGTCATTTTCAGTAGCACTGCCCCACGTGATCTGGCGCCGGATACCATTTATCAGGCTCACCCTCTCTAGGTCTGTGCTGGTCACAATGGCCGCCTCCCCAGACTCACTGCAGCCTCGGCCTGTGTGCTGGCCTGTTCCCTCGGTTACACTCTCCCCCCAGAACAGCCATATGGCTCGTGGCTTCTCCTCACGTCTTTGTTCAAATGTCATCTTCTCAGTGAAACCCAAAGCCACTGTCTAACCCACTGCGTCCCCACACCTTTGATCACCCTTCTTCTCCACTGTCCTGCAGCTGCAATGGAACCTCATTCCCAGCCACTATGACCAACTTCTGGACTCCTCCACCAGCCACACCTGCTAGGACATCACCCCCTTTCATAGAGAATACAGCACTCATTCCCAGGCTCCTACTGTCTTAGCATTGTATAGATGAAGTCCACAGATAACAGCTAGGCAGAAAATTCACTACCTCGGTGACAGAGACACACCTGGCCTTGGCTTCCCAAGTTCACAACTCCAAAGAAAATGCCCTGGGCTACCCAGCCATCAGCATAAAGGTTCAGGTGCTCCTTTCCTTGTGCGTAAGCTGCACGCGGTCCAACGAATGGCATTAATGGTTAGCCAATAAGGTGTTTACTCCGACTGCCCCCACCTGGGCGGGAATAGGAACCATCTTCAGTTTATAGCCAGAAGACAAGGCCCAGAGCGGGGGACTTCTCTCCTACAGGTGATCAGTACTGGGAGCAGTGCAGACAGGTCCTCAGCAAGGGGCTCTGGAAGAGGCTGTGGGTGTCCTGGGCTGGCTGCTTGCGGTCAGATGTGTAGCTGCCTGCATTCTCCACTGTGTCTTTGCACTTCACGAGTCTTGGCTTGATCCCTGGGCCTCACCCGCCCTACGTGCCCTACTCCTGGGAGAACCACGGGAGCCACGTGAGGCCAGCAAAGCTTTCATCTCCTGAAAGGCACAGGTTCTGGGCTGCGGCCTTGCACAGCCCCGAGGCTTTGGAACTTCCTTCCACGTTGATCCAGAGGCCGTGGGGACCACGTTCACACAACAGCTGGGCAACTTCCCCACACAGCCGGCTGCTTGGCTGGTGCGCGTGGAGTTTCCAATAACATTCAGGTTCATTGAGAATGGACAGGAACGTCCTGGTTTCCTCAGCAGCCCGGGCCCTGCCTGTCTTTCCTCTGGCTGCTGGGCGTCACCCGGCCCTTATCCTTCCCCTTTCGGCGGTGTCTCACGGGCTTCCAAGCCATCGTCACTTGTGGAACTCTTAGAATTGTTCCTTGTTCAGTGGTGAGTGTCTAGGGTCCCTGCGTGTTCTCCGTGATCCGGAGCATGCAGGGCGGAGACATCGTGGCCGAGCCAGCTGCAGAGCATCTGTCCCTTCCCTGAATCTGATGCTCTGAGGAGCAGCCCGGAAGGGGCAGAGCTGATTTACTGTTTTTAATGTTGTATTTATTTTTGAGAGACAGAGGGACTGAGTGTGAGCGGGGGGGAGGGGCAGAGAGAGACACAGAATCCGCAGCAGGCCCCAGGCCCTGAGCTGTCGGCACAGAGCCCGGCGCGGGGGGCGCGGGCAGAGCCGATTTGAGAACAGCAACCGATGGTCCTGAGACTCTCCGAAGGGCCCGGCTGCCTCCTGAAGGCCCGGGCGCAGAAGCACGCGGTCAGACGTGGGCGCTCTTGAGTTTCCCCTCAGCCGCTCAGGACAGCCCTCGGGTGTGTGTGTGAGCACACGTGCACTCAGGTCGGCCTGCTGCTCCCACAGGCGGTGCCTCCGCGCTGCTGGCTGTCCCCTGCTGTCTCTCACTCCCCAGCCCCTTGCTCTGCCTCCCACTTCCACCCCCACTGCTCTCACGTCCCGCCCTCCCTCGTTCCCACTTGCATGCTGTCCACCCTGTCGTCAGCCCTCTGGCCTGTCCTTCCCTTTCTTCCAGTCTCTGTGTCTCATACCTGCTCTCAGGCTCTTCCTGTTTATTTCCTTCTTGCCTCGACCCAGTGGTCTGCCTCTGTCTCCTTTCTCCGGTCTCCCAGTCTCTCTCTCTCTGAACAAATGAACACCTCCGCTCTGGGCCTGAGGGAACAGGCATCCTTACCCAGGGAGTCGTTTTTGTCATTCCTCTGTGAAATGTCCCTGTGGAGGGCCCTCTGTGCCGGGCCGAGGTGCATCCGTCCTTCCTGACCGAGGAGTGCAGCTCTGTCCTCACACGTGGCTGCTCCCTGTAACGACACCGGGGGCTGCTGCTACCGTTAAGTAGCACCGCTATAGCCTGGTGCGGGGCAGAGACGTGGCCACAGGCCTCACAAAGTGACAGCTTTGTGAGTGACAGCTCACCTGGGCCCCAGCTGTCCCATGCGCAGCGCCTGTCTCCTGGTCTCCAAGACCCCTCTCCTGGGGAAGGTTCCTGGGAGGCTGTGCCGTCAGCCAGGCTGGCAAGAAAACAGCCTCAGTTGGAGGGCGGCTGCCACAGAGCAGCCAGAGCCGGGGCTTGAGTGGGGTTCCCGGGTCAGCAGCGGCAGCACCGGGAACCCGTCACAAATGCCCATTCCTGGGGCCCACCCCCAATCACTGTGCCTGGACACGGCCCCCGGGTGAGTCCGAGCACACTAGAGTTTGAGGGCCACTGCCATTGCCAGTGGCCTCTGTGTGTCGAGAAGCTCCTTTCAGCAGATTCTTGGCATAACGGCTTTTATCAAAAAGGTTTTCTTCATTCTAAAGCGCTGTGGGGGCGCCTGGGTTGCTCAGTTGGTTGAGCATCCGACTCTTGATTTCATCTAAGGTTATGATCCCAGGGTCGTGGGATCTAGCCCCACATCAGGCTCTGTGCTGAGCTGGGAGCCTGCTTGATATTCCCCCCACCCCTCCCCCACTCTCTTGGGCACACACTCAGCCTCAAAAATAAAAATCAATAAATTTTAAAGCGCTGTGTGCATGTTATGCCAAAAAAATGTTTAGGGGCACCTGGGTGGCTAAGTCGGTTAAGTGGACGACTCTTGATTTTGGCTCAGGTCATGCTCTCACGGTGTGAAATTGAGCCCCATGTCAGGCTCTGCACTGAAAGGTGGAGCCTGCTTGGGATTCTCTCTCAAAATAAATAAAAAACATTAAAAAAAAAGTTTAATGGAGGGGGGAAGCTCTGAGCCCCACCATCAAGAGATGACCCTAGAACTCCTAAAAATACCATGGCAATTGAAGCCTTTTACTTTTTTCAGGCCAACATAATATATTTCTCAGAAATCCACCTTCAGGAATTCTACTTCAGGGACGCCTGGGTGGCTCAGTTAAGCGGCTGACTTTGGCCTAAGTCATTATCTCTCCGTTCATGGGTTCCAGCCCCATGTTGGGCTCTGTGCTGACAGGTCAGAGCCTGCAGCCTGCTTTGTATTCTGTGCTTCCCTCCCTCTCTCTGCCCCTATCAAAAATAAATGTTAAAGAAAAAAAGAATTCTATTAAACAAATGGTTTATTTTCACTTTAGAACAGAACTTCAGAGGAGACGCAGAGGCTTGTGGCCCTGAGGAAGTCACCGAACTAGAGATAGGAACAGCATGAAGACGGGTGAACAGGGGGAATGGAACCTGGCACAGGGTGAGTTTTTACCCTCTTCACACTCAGAACCCCCAGCCTCGGGAACCACATCCTAGAGAGCAGTGATGTTCCCAAGGATTAAAAAGAAATCACTGCTAAATGGTAGCGTTTACAAAGATACTGAGTGTTCCATTTGCTTAAAAAACACAAAAGCAAATACTCCTCTTAAGACAATTTTCTGTTTGAACAGAAAGTAGCCAGTGGAAACTGGGTCAAGATGTAATGTTTTCTTCTAGGGTGTGGGTTAAATAAAGAGCTGGCTTTTACAAATTACTGAGCACGCTACAATGGCAGCTTTCAATTAAGCAGAGAGGCGGCGGTGGCCGTGGACTGTCTCAGTGTATGCAGCCACAGTGGTTCACTCCAAGAGATACAGAAAGACAGAGCCCTGGTCTGTCCATGCACTGGAGTATTATTTAGCCACGAAAAGGATGGAACTAGTGAGACAGGCTTAAACCTGCTAGATGAGAGGGGCAGGCACGGAGGGTCATACCCTTTCTATGAAATCTCCAGAACAGGCGGATCTGTAGAGAGAAAGAGGAGTAACTCCCAAATGGGTAGATGGTTTCCTTGTAGGGGGTGAAAATGTTTGGAACTGGATAGACGTGATGATTGTATAATTGAATGTGTGTGCTAAATACACCTGGATTGTTCACTTGAACATGGCTAATTTTGTTACATGAATTTCACTTCACCTTAACAGTTTTTTGATTAAAAAGTTTAAGAGAAGTAGAAACCAAAATAGAGCTTTGGAAGAAAGGCAAAAAAAATCAGGGGAAATGTATTTTGGGTGAAGTTAAGCTGGATGAGAAAAGGGCTTTTGTTTTCAAATATACAAAGAGCTGCTATGCAGGTGAAGGCACATGTGCAGATTTTAATATTCCTGGTTCAGAAGCAGCAGAATCAGTTGTAATAAGGGAGAATTAGGGTGACACATAAAAATTCTCCACCCCTAAGTGCTATTACCATCAGCTAACATTTGAAATCTTGTGTTGTGGGTACATTTCAAAGGTATTTAATCTAGAACACTGGGGCAGACTCCAGCTCAGACCTGCTCATTCTAAAAAATGAGTTCTTCCGCAGCCCCAGGTGAGGGCAGAGTTCTGCTTACCTTCTGGCTGTTTCCCTGATCTTTGTTGTGAGCTCCGTGACCCCGTCAAAGTGCTTCTCTCTGGATGAACCCGCCGTTTCAGGTGGGACCTCTGTGACTCTCTGGCTGGTCCCCAAGGGTCTGTCTCCTCATTGAGCACTTTCCAGTCCTTCCCTGAATCTGGGACCTGAGAACAGACCCCATCATCTGTCACTACAAATTCCTGCCTAAGAGACTTTAAAAGCCCTAACAGGGACATTAGGAAACAATGTGAGACCCGAGGAGGCAGAAGAAAAATACTCTCCGGGCCCTGTAATTAAAAGAAAAAAAAAAAAAAAAAAAGAATACAAGTTGGTCTCAATCCCCTGGTCTCTAGCGATTCAGAGTTAATGGAAGCGCCTAGCACAGAGGTGACATGGCCGATGTGCTAACCGTGGTGCACACCTGTGCGAAGTGAGGTCAGCCTGCAGCGTAGGAAGCCGTGGCCTCAGCACTCCTGCCCTCCCCACCCCCCATCCAGTGGAGCACCAAGTCCGGTCATTTCTGCCAGCCGCAAAGTCCCTCGCCCCAGCCCTTTCCGGCTGCACCCATGAGCCTGCTTCGGGCCACGTTCCTCTGCTGCCGGCCCTCCATCCACTCTCTGCCTACACGGAATCCAGCAGGTCTTGGAAAGCACGTGCTCACGTGCTCTGTCCACACTCTGCAGAGTCCCCCCACTTCTTGCCTAGCCCCTTTCTCCCACCCTCCCTTCTCTGCCAAACATGCCACACCCTCTGCCACCTGAGGCTCCTGACAGCCACTCCTCTGTCACGGCCCGGAGAGGCGGTGCCCACTCTCCGTCTGCCCCACAGTCATTCTCTATCACATCAGCCGGCTCGTTCGTTCCTGGCTCTTTCTTCCTTTGCTTGTGGTCTGTGTCCCTCCTGGAGTGTAGCCTGCAGCAGGCCACGGACCACGCCTGTCCCGTTCACTGCACAATCCCCAGTGTCTGCCGTCTGGCAGGCACCTCAAAGCCACTTGTGTCTTTCAGAGCCACCTTCATTCATTAAGTCCGCCGTGTATGACGTGTCCTGTCCGTTGAGTGAGTGAGGAGCGTGGCGCGGAGAGGCCTCTGCGTCCTGGCAAGTGCCGTCAGCTTCCGCTCTCCCTCCCCTCCGCTCACGGTGCCCTTCGCGCCCCAGACAGGCTTCACATGGCTGTGTTATCCCTCACGTTCCTGTCCTGTCCGCATTCCTGTGCAGAGCTTGGCTCTGAAACACCAGGGGCCGCAAGAGACAGAGACTGTCCCCACAGGGAGAGGGCAAGGGGAACTGGAGCAGGATGACTTCTCACCTGTAGGGGTTCCTGCCATTCACCTGTCCCAGTTCTGACTCCACACACGTGCTACTGCTCGCCCTTCTCCGCACCGTCCCAGGTGTTACTGTCCCGACGCCATGGATCCTTCATGAACTTTGTCCCTGATGCGTCCCCACCAAGCTCTCTGCCCTCCGCACGTTATGTCAACACCACTCAATCCTCAGTCCTGTGAAATGCTGCGCCCCTCGCCGGTCCCCCTCCCACAGCCCAAGGACACGTCTGCCTCCTCACCAGGGACACTGGTACCTCCAGTTCCAGCCATGCCGTCTCCGCACCCAGCCAGCTGCTTCCTGTTGAGCACAGAGGTGCTCAGGCTACGGCGTTCCTCTGACCCACACGCCTCCTTCAGGCTGTGCCTCTCCTGGACCTCTGGTTGCGATCTCAGTTGCCTTCTTCCCACAGGTCTCCCACAACCAAAGCCACGTTCCCGTTGTGCTGGGCCTTTCACGGCTCCCTTCTCCCGAAATGTACAAGATCGTGACACTGACCGGATCTCACACCTAGTCCTACCTGGACAAGCGCACACTGTGTGAAACTCATCGCTATCCCACACTGACCCCTTAATCCCGGCGGCAGCGGCTCTGATACAACTTTGTTTACTGCATAACCATAGCATCTGCACTCGAGGAACCTTTCGGCAAGAGAGACTGGATGTTAATTCACCAACTCTAATTTTCCTGATCCCCTGAGTGAGGGACAGTGTCCTTTCCCTGGCCTTTTGGAGAACTGTTCTGAGCTTTAACTTTTGTATTAGGGACCCTAAACATCCACTGACTGTATCAGTGTGTACATTATTTCACCAAATGACAAAATCCTCTCCATAGACGAAGGGCATGGGACCAACCCAAGATAGCTAAGAGTTTGTGGTGAGTGGCGGGGGGCTACTGTGCATTTCTCAACACGTCTCCAGCAATGGGATTGCTGTGCTCCTCACCCTACTTCATAATTAAACTCACCAGGTTCTAAGTTGCCTGTTCTCACCTGTTGCCCAGACGCACTCTGTACATCCTCAACTAGAGCCACAGCTTCCTCACCATTTTCTGGATGTTGCTCCCTCACCCAGGTCTGGATCTCCTGTGGCAAGATGGTGAGAAACTGCTCCAAAACCAGCAGCTCCAGTATTTGCTCTTTTGAGTGTGTCTTGGGCTCTGCCACTGACAGCAGAGTTCCCAGAGCTTGCTAAATCCTTCATGGGGGCCGGCTACCTCCTGGGAGCATTAGTGCCTGAAGCGTTGGCGGGAAGTTTCAGAGTCAGAGCCATTGCTGGGAAGGGCTGACTTCTGTCCCTCTGTGGAGTCCTCACTTGGGGATGGGTATGCCTGGGGACTCATTGTTGCAGCCATGACTGGCTTCAGCAAACTGGCTCACTGGTAGCCGCTTCTACTCTAGAGAGCAGATTCCATTTCTTCTCAGATCACTAGGAAGCCATTCTCCTGGAGACCAGTGAAAGAAGAGACACATGAGAATACCAGAGTGGTGCACATGCACAGTTGAGAAAGACTAGGCTTTGAAGGGAGGCTGCAGAAAAGGGAAAAGACAGGGTAAATTTATCTCCTATTCTTTTCCTCTGCCTCTTGTGATGCATTTTATGTCCTTTCCCTTTGCTTCCTCCACAATCCAAGCCAAGGATCTAAAGCACTGGAAATACCAAAATAGTTTTCATTACGTTCAGATGGTGTTTGCTAATGAATTCTCCAAACTACTTTCTTTTGTTTCCCATAGATCGGGATCTTGTCCCTGTCCTCCCTCCCCTCCGGAAGCCAGGAGCCACCTTCCCAATTGCCACCTTCTCTTAAGGTGTCTGTAGATTAACTTCTTCATCACTTTCACCCTCCCCCCTGCCACCACCACACACACATGCACACACACGGTGTGGATGAGAAATGACTGGTTTGCTGTATGCTCTTATTCTCCAGTATTCCTTTCTATTTTTGAATGCAGTCTCTTCTTCCTTTGTAAGAGTCCCTCTTTAGCCCAGTGGATCTCTCGGTGCTATTCGTTACAGTACCCCACACCACCCGCCTTGGGGAGCAGGCATGTGACATAAACAGAGCCTGTCAAAATTCTCTTGAGATTTTAGGTGGGGTAGAAGTTCCAAATTTCCTAGGAATTGCTGAATTGGGTGGGTGTAAGACTTGAGCATGGGACTTTGGCTGGAGTCATGATCTCACGGTTCATGAGCTTGAGCTGCTCCACCAGCTCTGTGCTGACAGCTCAGAGCCTGGAGCCTACTTTAGATTCTGTCTCCCTCTCGCTCTCTGCCCCTCCCCCACTTGCACTCTGTCTCTCTCTCCCCAGAATAAATAAACATTAAAAAATATTAAAAAGAAAATAAAAACCGGACTCAAGTTACTCTTCTTCCAAAGAAGTTAAACTGCCTTCACTTATAATCACTTTACATGTAATGCGGCCCAAGATGCTAGAAGGAGAGAAATGGAAGGCATTATAGATCTTTTTAACAAACACAGGAGCATCACATGGCATAGCTCCTCAGCACAAGGTCACGGACTCGAAGAAGTATCCCATGCCTCACAGATTTTCTACTTCCTGCACCTTCTCTGGATGAGGAATAATTTAATAAATGCTATCCTAGTTTCATGCGGAAGACGGAGCCGGTGCTCTTCATGACCCCTGCCATCCCCCCCCATAGTTTGTTGTAAAACGCCGGTATCGGAAATGTGTTTCACTCCGACGAAGACGCTGGCGCTTGGCGGGAAGCAGGACGAAGACGGGAGCAGGGCAGATTCACTTCGCGCTCGGCAGGGACGCTCTGAGGACTCCCGCTGCGCCCGGTGCGAGGTGTGGGGAAACATCCGCACGGGCAAGGCCCGGAAGGAGGACCGCGCCTGTCCCCACCGTCCTGAAAAGATTCCCAGCGGCAAAGGGGCTCACAGGCGAGCGTCGGACCCCGCCGCGAGCCCGCGGCCGCGAGGAAAGGGAACACTCACCGGACTCGCTCAGCCGCCGGGCCGGAAGAGTGCGCTAGGAGCCCCGGCGCTAGTCCGCCGGCTACGCATGCTCGCGAGCAGCGCCTTTGGACTACAACTCCCGGCGTGCACTGCGAAGGCCGGGCGTCGTCCCTCGCCAGCATCGACAGACTCAGCAGCAAATAGACACGAGAGAACGCCTTCTGGGAGCCAATCCCCCAGGGGAGGGGGCGGGCCCTCCTGCGGCGCAGTTCGCGCGTCATTCCTTCTCAGCCAGTGGAAGTGTCCGCGACGAGCGGCCCCGCCCCCGTCCCTGGCTCCCAGGTTCTGGGTCCCAGGTCCCCAGAGAGGTGAGTCCGCGGCCGGTGGGCGCGGGTTGCGGGGCCGTCGGCGGAGCTGCCGCCTCAGGCGCCAGCCCCGGCCCGCACGCAGCCACGAAGCTGAGCCGCGCGCCGGAGAGCCCGCAGCTCCGCCTCGCCAGGGGCAGCCGGGGCGCCCTCAGAGGCCGGAGCGAGTGGGCCTGCCGGGCGTCGGGAGCAAGCCGCCGCCGTGCTCAGCCTGCCTTGCTGCGCGTGGGGGTTCCGATCCCTCCCCTCCGGCACGCGCAGCCCCGCGGCTCCGGGCGACGTGCTCGAGGTCGGTGCAGCCCGGGTGCCGCGGAGCTGGCGCAGGCCACCTGTGTGACAACTTGAACTTTTCCTAGGATTTCCCGACCGCCAGATGGATCACCTTGCGCAGTTCCTCTGAGACCTCGCGCGTTTATCGATGAAATAAAAAGTAAGATTTTCCCCAGTTCCTTTTAGAACGTTATGACTTTTCTCCATTTGGAGACAGCTCAAGAAACTGCCAGAGGGACAGACAGCTCCTCTCCGTCGGGCCCTGCGTTGTCTTCGGGAGCTTGGGGCCTGTATGTGCCCCGCCCTCGCTGACATCTTTCCAGCGCTTAGAGACACTTGTCCAGAGTCATGATCTTGAAGGCTTGAGCCGCTTGCCGGGAGAGAGAGGCTGTCTCCTGAGCCCCAAGATGGCGGCTAAGATGGAGATAACTTTGAGCTCGCAGTCCCACATTCAGGCCTCCTCCAAGCCAGAGAGACACATAATAACAAAGCTGGAAGAGAAACGGGGACCCGCTCTGCAAAAGGACCGCCCCGATCCCGAGCTCTCCCGCCAGAGCTTCCGACGGTTTTGTTATCAAGAGGTGACTGGACCCCAAGAGGCACTCGTCCGGCTGCAGCAGCTCTGCCGTCAGTGGCTGCAGCCCGAGCTGCACACCAAAGAGCAGATATTGGAGCTGCTGGTGCTGGAGCAGTTCCTGAACATCCTGCCCTCGGAGATTCAGGCTCGCGTCAGGCATCGATGTCCAATGAGCTGCAGGGAGATTGTGACCCTGGTGGAAGATTTTCAAAGAGCAGCCAAGAGACCAAAGCAGTGGGTAAGGAGGGCCCTCTCTCGTGGTCCCCAGAATTTCGTTTTCATCTGGATAGTTTCTGGTCTTTGGCTCCCTCCCTAGTTAGTCCAGAAATGGATCGGATGGCTTCAAAGGGTGCTTCTGGCTTCTGTTTGGGAACACCCCCTGAGAGAGATAACTGGTTGTCAGAAAACTCAGGCACTGGCACTCCAGTGAGGAAGTAGAGGATCAAGTAAGGTTCTTGCTTTTTGGCTGCCAGATCTCCCCACACCCATTCCTCCTGAAGGTTTCCTACAATCAGGACTCTTAGTAGAAAGGATCATGTTGTCGTGTAGGAACTTGATTTGGGGGGGAATTTCCTGGTGGACCTTGTTTTGGTGAAGTGTCTTGCTTTTGGATCAGGAAGTTGCAGCTCAGTTGGCCAGTGTTTCTTCCAGCCCCCACCCCCAAGTCAGACTCCAGTCAGAGGCGAGGCAGGAAGCAAACAACCATGTGTTTTGGGGAATGGAGGCAGTCAGAGAGCAGGGTGAGCAGTGCACTCAGAGCCCTGTTACTACTGGGATCTCCTTCCCAGGGAAGCCTGGGGCAGAACAATTGATTAGGTTTTTGTTTTGTTTTGTTTTGTTTTGTTTTTAATGTCCTCACCATCCTGCATCCCCATCCAGCAGGACCTGTTTCCAGTAGAAGTAGGGAGGCACATGGACATAGGGTGACCATCTGCTGGGCCAGTGTCATGACTAACCCTGATATTTGTGCCTTCTCTGTGTTGACTCTGAGGTCTCGAGAAAGACTCATGCTTTAGGGGCACCCACTCGAGAAATACTGGCTGATGTGAAGCAGCCTCTCTAATCATTCTGCATGTCCTTCCCTTTGCTTCCTTTGAGAGTCTCCGAAGTCTTTCCAAGTTGACCTCCAGGCTGTTATCAGGAATTCCCGGGGTAAAGGGGTCATCACAGAGCAGTGAGAGAGGTCATGCTCCTCTCTACTGAGTCCTCTGGCTGCACTCTAATGCATAGGGCTTGTTCCTAGGTGGCCGTGTGTATGCAGGGGCAGAAAGTGCTCTTGGAGAAAACTGGATCTCAGCTTGGAGAACAGGAACTACCAGACTTTCAACTGCAAACTCCTAGGAGGTTTCCCCGGGAGAGTGCTCTGGAGGAGCCTTCCCAGGCGGGATCTCCGGACCAGCTGAGCTCTCATCATTGGGAAAAATCCACACTCCTCCAGGAACCAAGCCCCAGATTGGCTGGTACAGGTAAACACTTGATGCCTCTTCTCTCCCTAAGTCCTTTACCTCCAGCAGATTATCTCATTCTGAAAAGCCATAGACCTTGCGTTGAGTTTGTTTAATGTTTTATATAACAGGAGAGCTTTATTCCCTAACAAATTTCACAGATTAGAATGGTAGCAATACTGTACACAAGAAGTACGTTTCTTTCAGTGTCTCTTAATGACTCTAACACTGCAGTACACAATAGGATTATCTAGGTCCTACTTTTCTGTTCCTTTCAGAGCTTCTTACAGTGAAGATAGATCCACATATGGCCACTGATGAACATCCATGCAAACCTTGGCTGAGTTTCATCACTTAAGATGGTCCCATGTTTAGAAAGCGCCTAAAGAATGTTAGGCTCATTAAAGGAAATGTCCCGCTCCATAATATCTTCAGCCTCTTCCTCTCCCTGTGATGTCTTATGTCTATTTCCCCACTTGTCTCTGGTACAATGCCAGGAATTGTTAGCCCTGCTGTACTCGAAGACCAAATGACAGTGACACTTTGGCCAACCTTAGTGATGTGAATACAGAGGCTGGTCAGCAAGTTAGAGCAAAAAGTTACCAGAAGGCTAGAACGCATTGATTTTTTAAGATTTGCTACATTCGGTGAAATACTTGAATTTGGTTATTCTTGGAACTTAAGAATGGAGAAGACCGAGGTGCTGGGTGGGGGCGGGGGGGGGGTGCGGGGTGCTCAGTCAGTTGAGCGTCAACTCTTGATTTCTACTCAGGTCATGATCTCACTGTTCATGGGGTCGAGCCCTGTGCTGGGCTCTATGCTGACAGTGCAGAGCCTGCTTGGGATTCTCTCTCTTCCTGTCTCTGTGTCTCTCCCCTGCTCACGTTCTCTCTCAAAATAAATAACCATAAAAAATAAATAATAATGGAGAAGACCTGGGGCATCCAGTGGAAAAGTACTGTGATCCTGGCTGAGGTCCTGACCCATAACCTATGGACTTCGTGGTCCTGGGCCTGCACACTCCCTTCTCCTGCCTCATCACAGGCAGCTCGGTGTGCATTCGGGCTCCGTCTTCTTTTATTTGATCGCTGCAGGTACATTCTCACGTTCTTCACCCCGAACATCAGCAGTGCCTTCCGTCAGAGCTGCACTGCTCAGTGTAGTTGCTGCTGGCCACAGGTGGCTATTTAAATTTTATTTATGGAGATAGAATTCACATGCTCTAAAATTCACCCCTTCAAAGTGTACAGTTCAGTGGTTTTTAGTGTATTTGTGCACTTGTGCGACCATCCCCTCTAATTCTTGGATATTTTTGTAGCCTCAAAAAGAAACCCAGACCCATTGGCAGTCACTCTCCGTTGCCCCTTCTTCCAGCCCCTGGCAACCACTGTGTACTTTCTGTCTCTGGATTTGCCTGTTCTGGATATTTCAGAATCACATTTGTTGTGCTGTTTTGTGACTGGCTTCTTTCCCTGAGCGTAATGTTTTCACGGTTCATCCATGTTGTAACACGTATCATTCACTACTTTGTTCCTTTTATGGTGGATTTTCCATTATACAGACACGGTGTTTATGCGTCAGTTGATGGGCATTTGGGGTATTTCCATTTTTTGGCTATTATAAATCATGCTGCTGTGAACATTTGTGTACACGTTTTTGTGTGGTCATGTTGTCATTTCTGTTGGCCGTATACCTCGGAGTGGCATAGCTGGGTCATACGGTAACTATGCTTAACCTTTCGAGGAAATGCCAGACTGTTTTCCAGAACGGCTGCGCCATCTTACGTTCCCGCCAGCAGTCCCTGGGAGGATTCTGATTTCCCCACGTCCTTGTCGGCACTTGTCAGTCTTTTGGGTTACAGCAGTCCCGTTAGGGGTGAAGTGGTATCTCATGGAGATTTTATTTCCCTGATGGCCAATGACGTTGAGCATTTTTCCATGTGCTTACTGATCAGTCGTGTATCTTCTTTGGAGAAGTATCCATTCAGATCCTTTGCCCATCTCTCATTTGCATTAGTCTTTTTGTTTTAAGAGTTCTCTGTATATCTTGGATACTAGAGTCTTATATATATAATTTACAAGTATTTTTTCCCACTTCGGGTTGTCCTTTCACTTCCTTAATAGTATACTTTGAAGCCCAAATGTTTCTAATTTTGATCAAGTCCAATTTATTTTTTTGTTAGCTTGCTTGTGTTCTTGGTGACATATCTAAAATACCATTGTCTAATCCAGAGTCACAGAGATTTACGCCAGTGTTTTGTTCAAAGGGACATTGGTTTAGCTCTCATATTTAGGCCTTTGATCCATTTGGGGTTGTTGTTTGCTGTGTTACGAGGCAAGGGTCCACCCTCATTCTTTTCCAAGTGGATATCCAGTTGTCCCAGCCGCTTTTATTGAAAGAAGTATTCTCTCCCCATTGAATTGTGTCGACAACCTTGTTGAAAAGCAATTGACCATAATTGTATAGGCTGCTCATTTAAATCTGGATTTAAATTAATGAAAATTAAATGAAACGTAAAATGGGGTTTCTCAGTCACACTAGCCACATTTCAGGGACTCAGTAGCTCTAGGTGGCTAGTGGCTACCCTGTTGAATAGCACGTGCACAGGTACCCATACACGTGTATCCTTCCCACCTGGCAGGAATCCTACAGGGTAGCACAACTCCAGATCCTTCTACCTGCCCACAGACATTCCAGCTCGTTTCCATCCCAATCCTCAATCGTGATGGTCACAAACTGTGGAGTTTCTGAAGTCAGGATACATATCTAGCCTGTGTTACGGTTTTTAACCCTAATGCTGTCACGTTTCTAATGAACGAACATGCCACGTTTGCTGCATTTCCCATTATTTCAAGAAACCGTGGCGATCGCTCAGTGTCCATGTGAGTGAGTGTGTTGCAGTGTTGAAATTCCAACTCTCTCCCTTATTTCCATTTGTTAATTAATGCTAGGGCTGATGGGTTTGCTTTTCCATATTTTTTCTTTCCCTAACCTTTCCCTAAAGGTCGGAAGAAGACATGGGGTTGGGGAACTTGGTTCCTAACTCTAATACGAATTAGAATCACCCCAGGAACCTGTTAACCATGCAGATTTCCAGGTCCCACCCCCCCAGAGATCCTGACTCCACAGCTGTGGGGATGCAGGGACAGCCTGCTTGCGTAACAGGTGGCCCAGATGAGTCGAATGCAAGTTGCCAGGAGAGGACCACACTTCGAGAATGTTTCTTAGCTCTTTTGCTGAGGTCCTTTCTTCAGAGCCCAGGAAATGAAACCTATTCTTTCTAATTGTAGAGGCCCCCAGAATGAAAAGTGACAACAAGGAAAATCCGCAGCCAGAGGGGGCTAAAGGAGGGAAGCCATGTGCCCTGTCCCCTGGCAGACCCAAAGGTAACGGTCTGCAGAGTCCCGAACCGAGAGGGGCGAATAGGAATGAACCCCGGTTGTCACGGAGGCAGGTCAGCCCCCCGAATGCTCAGAAGCCATTCGCTCACTACCAGAGACATTGCAGGGAACTGGAGTACATCAGCAGCCCCCTGAAAAGCCACCCGCTGAGAGAGCTGAAGAAAAGCAAAGGGGGCAGAAGGAGCCTGAGCAGTCGCCTGCAGCGCCTTGGTCACCAGGCGGCCCGCTCGGCAAAGAAGCCTTACAAATGTGATGACTGTGGGAAAAGCTTCACGTGGAATTCGGAGCTGAAAAGACACAAGCGGGTGCACACAGGGGAGAGGCCCTACACGTGCGGAGAGTGTGGGAACTGCTTTGGGCGCCAGTCAACGCTGAAACTGCACCAGAGGATCCACACCGGGGAGAAGCCCTACCAGTGCGGCCAGTGTGGGAAAAGCTTTCGCCAGAGCTCAAACCTCCACCAGCACCACAGACTCCACCACGGGGACTGAAAGCGGGGCTTCGGTCTCTCCGTTCAGAAGGAAGGCATCCGAATTTCACCTTCCCTTACTTGCATGTAAATCCCAGGGGGTCTGTGTGACTTACAAGGAAAGCAAGAAGTCCCTGAGGGATGCGGTGCACGTTTGGCCCGTGAGGAGTTCCAGAAGATGCCGAGGGGGACGGGACCGTGTCGGTGACAGGGTGAAGAAGTGGCAGGTCTGGGCGTTGGGTCAGAGAGAACCGGGGTCTCTGCTGGAGAGCAGGGAGTGACCGCTGAGAGAACCCGGCCCATCCCGCAGGTGCCCCTCCCCCCACCTTGGTGTGCAGTCTTCCCCCTGCCGCTTTATTTATTCTCTAAATACGTCCAAGGGGAAATTCCATATGTATATACCTGATGTACTTGCTGTCATGCCCGACAGTCTTTACCACACACGCACTTCGGTATAACGATCAGTGATTTCAAGGCAAAAGCTCATTGGAATATAAATCCCCTAATACTCTTTCTGTCATTGCTGGCTGTTCATAATAAAGGACACATGAAGCGAGAGCGTCAACGTGTTTGTGTGAGGACAGGATTCCCAAGTAAGTAGTTCTCCACACGCGTGCGCACACACAGTGAGGGGAGCCCTCACTGCTCTCCTTCCTCAGGCTGGTGATGAAATGTTAGAAAACTGGATTCTTTCAGACATTTACTAAGAACCACTGAAATGGGTTAATTTTAGGATGTGTAAATTCTCTCTCAGTGAAGTTTCTAAAAAAGAAAACACAAAAGATATCTGCACGAAGCGTTCAGGTCCTGGAACGAGGCCAGAGTCGATCTCGGTCCGTCCCCATATTCTTTCGGAGTAAGAATCCGAACCCGGTCGGTGTGGTCCTTAGTCGCCCGCAGCAAACGAGTGGATCTCGGACTTCCGAGAAGACCGCTGGTGGATGGGTGCCTCCGGCGGGAAGCGGCCGTGTGGCGTTCCTCCTACAGCGAGGATACCCGAATATCCGCAGGTCCCTGCCGGCCTCCTCCAGGCCCTCTACCGAGCTGCACCCTCCACCCCCAGGGGGCTCTGCGCCCACTGTTCCCTTTGACCTTACGACCTGCCGCCCCCACCACTTCCTCCCTCTCCCGCCTCACAGGAGTGGCCTGCCCAGCAAAGCCTTCTCTGGGCACTTTTGTTGTGTCACTCCCTGCCTCACACCACACGCCGGTGCTGGGAGCACCCTGGGAGCAGATTTGCCCCCCAGAGGACGTTTGGCAGTGTCTGGAAATGCTTTTGGTGCTTATGACTGGGGGGCAGGGAGCGGAGCTCCTGACCTCTAGTGGGTGGAGACCAGGATGCAGCCGAGCGCGCCGCAGTGCGCAGGACAGCCCCACCACGGGGTCACCTGGCCCAGAGTGGCAGTAGTGCCGAGGTCGGGAGCTGTACTGTTCACGGTAAAGGCTCTTTAGGGACAGGAACCCTATTTTCCCATCATGTTAGCTTTTGGACTGAGCCCACGCCCCGCCAAGAGAAATAGGTGTTGTTCTGTCAGGGCCAAGTCCTGAGTCAGAGATCCTGGTGACGATGTGTTGAGTGCAGTGGACAAAGCCTCTTGTCTTCTGGGCAGAGAGAGACTTAATGGAAGCTCATTGGCCTTTCTCGTCGTTTTTAGCGGACCTTTAGACTGATTCACAGTCCCCTTCCCGGCAACCACGTTAGATTTGAGAGGAGTTTGGGGTGCCTGGGTGGCTCTGTCACTTAAGCATCTGACTTCGGCTCAGGTCATGATCTCACCGTCCGTGAGTTCGAGCCCCGCCTCAGGCGCTGTGCCGACAGCTCAGTCTGGAGCCTGCTTCGGATTCTGTGTCTCCCTCACTTTGCTCCTTCCCCACTCGCCCTGTCTCTCTCTCTCTCAAAAATAAAAAACTTAAAAAAAAAAAAAAAAGGTTTTAGAGGAGTTTGCCCTCGTTACTCCTGCTCGTTACATCACCCCTGTCTGTTGCCTCTCACCGGTCAGGACCTCTTGATTCCTCCTTTGTCCCCACCTCATCCATCTCCTTTTCCCAGGCCAATTTTGCTGTCGTAAGACCCCCTTAATCATAGTTATGTCTGTATCAGTTTCTCATCGGCACTGTAACAGATGATCACAAACTTAGTGGCTTAAAACAACACAGTCTCTTAGAGTTCCAAGGGTCAGAAGCCCAACATCAGGTTCACAGAGCCAAAATTAAGGTGTCCGAATGGGTGAATCTGTTTCCTTGCCTTTCTGAGCTTCTAGTGGCCGTTGTATTCTGTGGCTTGTGGCCCCCTCCTCCATCTTCAAAGTGCATGTCTCCGTTCTCTGACTCTTACCCTCCGGCCTCCCTCTTGAAACTGCTGTAATGTTTATATTTGGGCTCACCCAGATAATCCAAGATAATCTCCCCGTCTCAAGATTCTTAATCATATCTGCAAAAATCCCTTTTGCCCTATAAGGTAACATTCACGGCTCCAGGGATTAGGATGTGGGCATCTTCGGGGGGGGGGGGGGGGCGGATTTGGCCCAACCATACCCATGTGTTGAATCAACTTGGTTAGTCAAAGATCTCTCCTGAAAGCTAATGAGCTAGATTTCCAGTCTTCTTATTTATTAAGAGTTGGAACAGGAAGTCTTCTTTAAATAAGAGCTTTGTTTGTTTGGTATGTTTTGGAGAACTTTGTGTATGTGCTCTCTCTCTCCTGCACACAATCAGTGATTGCTGAATCTTAGGAGTGCCTGGATGGCTCAGTCAGTTAAGCGTCTGACTCTTGGTTTCGGCTCAGGTTGTGATCTTCTGGTTTGCGGGTTCGAGCCCCGTGTCGGGCTCTGTGCTGACAACGTGGAGCCTGCTTGGAATTCTCTGTCTCTGCCTCTCGCTCACCCTCTCCCTGTCTCTCTCAAAAATAAGTAAACATTTAAAAAAATAATTGCTGAATCGTAAAGTCAAATGCGGTCCTTGGATAAATGTGGCACAATTGCCAATCTGAATCTCACTCCTTCCCAGAAGGCTTTCAAACCTGTGATGCTCCCTTGTCTCTCCCAGCCCAGTTTTCCTCCGGCAGGTAAGGCTCAACTCCAGTGAGGAGAGTCCGAAGGGTGGAAGAAGACGCACAGCCACATTTGCAGGTGTGCTCAGTTCTGCAGATGTGGGGTTCTCCCCACCCCCCTGCCCTTGTGTGGATGCACCGGAGGCCTCCGCACGGACCACCCACCTGCTGGCTCGCAGTTAGTGACCCCATTTAAGTGATAATATTTCTCCTCTTGTGTGCATCCCTCACCCATGAGCAACCTGAACGGTTTACTATTTTCTGTGGGTTTGGCTTGTACTTAGCCATGGGTGGGGGTGACTCCTCCTCGAGGTATTCTGTTCCCCGGTTGCCCCCAGGGAGTCAGAGAAGGAAGCATTCGTGCACAGGTTGGGGATCTGGACCTCGCGATTTCCCTGAAAAAGCATTTTCCATCTACAGCAGATGAGGACTTGTAAAACTCTTCCCTTCATACCATTACCGTTCCCGACAGAGTCAACAACTCCCAAATACCATCCAGTACACAGTGTTGACGTTTCCCCCAATGTTTCTAAAAGAAAAATGCTTTTTTTTTTTTTTTAGAGCTCTTTCGAGATCTACTTCAATATAACATTCGTCCCTTTAAAGTATATAGTTCAATAATTACGGGATCTTCATGGAGGTGTGCAACCCTCGCCACAATCTCATTGAGAATGTTTTCAGCAGCTAAGAAGGAACCCCATCATGTTGAGCGGTCGCTCCCCATCCCTGTGTCCCCCGTGAACAGTGGCTTCCAGGTCCATTCACGTCCTAGCAGGCATCAGAACTTTATCCTTTTCGTGACCGAGTAATATTCCTCTGTGTGCGTGGACCGCTTTTGTTTTTCCGTCCATCCAGTGCGGGACGTTTGGGTTGTTTCCACTGTGGGGCTCTTGTGAGTAGTGCCGCTGTGAACGCGCGCCCGAGGCTTTCTGTGCGCATGTGTTTTCGTTTCTTGTGCGTATATACCTACGAGCGGAATTGCCAGGTCGAATGCTGACTTGACACCGAAGTGTTTCTGAGGAGCTGCCAGACTTTTTCACACCGCACCTCACGTCCCCCCCTGCGGTGGGTGAGGGTCTCGGCTCCCCCACATATTTGCCAACACCTGTCACCGCCTCTCCGAGTGTGGCCGTGTAGTGGACGTGAAGTGCCGTGTCGCTTGTGGTTTGGGTTGGCATTTCCCTCATGCTGCGCGTCTTCTCAGATGTTTACTGCCCACTTGTGTATCTTCGTTGGAGAGACGGCTATTCACAACCTCTGCTCTTTTCAAATTGGGTTGTCGTTCTCATCGTTGAGTTGTAAGAGTCCTTTATAGGTCCTGGAGTCAAGTCCTTCGCAGGTACATGACTCGCAAGTATCTTCTCCCGTTCTTTTGTAATATACTTTTGCACAATTGCGATGTATCTTTTTTCAAATATTTTTTTAAAGTTTGCTTATTTTGAGAGAGAGAGAGCAAGCGGCGGAGGGGCAGAGACAGAGAGGGAGACAGTCCCTAGGAGGCTCTGAGCTGTCAGCCCAGAGCCTGATGCGGGGCTCGAACTCAAACTGTGACATCATGACCTGAGCCACAATCAAGAGTTGGACACTTAACTAAGCCACCTACGTGCCCCTGCAGTATATCTTTTAACGCAGCTGTCACAA
The DNA here is from genome assembly GCF_046562875.1 of Panthera onca. Taxonomy (NCBI): domain Eukaryota; kingdom Metazoa; phylum Chordata; class Mammalia; order Carnivora; family Felidae; genus Panthera; species Panthera onca. The sequence goes on along the minus strand of NC_138354.1, from coordinate 39,035,280 downwards.
GCCGAAATACTGGTGACCAGTATGGTCCCAATTCCTGAATTACTGGTGAAACAAATGGAGACAAACCACTCCAAATGTCACTCCTGGCTCTAGAAACTCCTCTGGGGCCAGATAAGGGGCAGAGCCCACTAGGCAAACCCAGAAGAACCTTCCTTGTCTTGGGAGTGATTTGGCCGTAGTCGGACCTGAGGCAGCTTAGTAAACAAGCCAGAGGAGTGGCCTTAGTGCCAGGTTGAGACCGAGGAACAGCCTTGCACCCAGCTCTGTCATTCTCCCACTTGGTGGCCTGGATACGTCATTTAAAACATCCACACTGGGGCTCCTGGGTGGCTCAGCCCCGTCAGGTGTCCGGCTTCAGCTCAGGTCACGATCTCGTGGTTCATGAGTTCGAGCCCCGTGTCAGGCTCTGTGCTGACAGCTCGGAGCCTGGAGCCTGCTTCGGATTCTGTGTCTCCCTCTCTCTCTCCCCCTCCCCTGCTTGCACTCTGTCTCTGTCTCTCTCTTGCTCAAAAATAAACATTAAAATTTTTAAAAAAACAATTTAAGGGGCGCCTGGGTGGCTCAGCCAGTTAAGCATCTGGGTCCAGCCCAGGTCATGATCTCATGGTTCGTGAGTTTGAGCCCGAGGTCAGGCTCTCTGCTGTCAGCACAGAGCCTACTTCAGATGCTGTATCCCTCTCTGCCCCTTCCCCGCTCATGCACTCTCTCTCTCTCTCTTAAAAACAAACAAAAAAAACAAAACTAAAAAGTATTTAAAACATCCAGACCTGGGCCACCTGGGTGGCTCAGCTGGTTAAGCGTTGACTCTAGATCTCAGGTCAGGTCTTGATCTCAGGGTCATGAGTTCAAGCCCCCACGCTGGGCTCCTCACTGGGTGTGTAGCCTACTTAGAAATTCAAAAAATAAACATAAAACATCCCACCCTCTTTTCTCCACTGGTAATGGGAAGGCCTGCCCTGATAACCTCACATGATCGGTGAAGTGAACATGTGTCAGTGAAAGCATTTTGTCTGCTGGCCAGCGTCCTATAAAAGGAAGACGAACTAGGTGTCAAGTAAAATGTAGTTTTTTAAATTCTCCTCCCATCAGCCCCTCAGATCCTAGAAAGGGCAGAGAGGCCGTAGCAATTCGAGGGAGGAGAGGTCCTATTTCCTGGACTCAGCATTTGTTAAGATTTTTATGTATTTTTAATTTTTTTAAACGTTTATTACTGAGAGAGCGAGAGACAGAGCATGAGCATGTTGGCGGGGGGGGGGGGGGGGGGGGCGGTGGTGGCAGAAAGAGAGAGAGACACAGAATCTGAAGCAGGCTCCAGGCTCCGAGCTGTCAGCGCAGAGCCCAACACGGGGCTCGAACTCACAAATCGTGAGATCAGGACCTGAGCTGAAGTCGGACGCTTAACCAACCGAGCCACCCGGGTGCCCCTGAATTTAGCATTTTTTAATCCACAGTCACAGATCACGTCCTGAAAGAAGAGTTTCTCCAAAGGGCTGTTTATGAATAAAAATGGGTGTGTCCCAGAGAGAGGGGCCCCAAAAGCTGAGGCACCCCGTTCTACCGTGGCCCTTCATGCTGCTCTTTGTCTTTTAAATTTATTTCATTATGGTGAAATATACAGAAAATTTACACAGGTTTACCATTTGCGATGGTACAGTCCCGTGGCATTTAGCGCGTTCACGCTGTCCTGCAGCCCTTACCGCCACCCCTCCCCAGAACTACTTCGTCTTCCCACACCCGATACTCTGTCCCCATTAAACACCCACTCGCCTTTCCCCCTCCCTCCGCACCCGCCCTCCTGCTTTCTGCCTCTGGGAATTTGTCTGTTCCGGGGACCTAATGTAAGTGAACTCGCACAGTATTTGTCCTTTCGTGACCGGCTTCTTTCACTGAGTGCAGTGTCCTCAGAGGTCATCCATGTCAGGGCAGCTGTCAGAATGTCCTCCCTTTTAAAGGCTGAGTGATATTCCACCGTATGGAGAGACCACACTTTGTGTATCCACTCACCTGTCAGTGGACACTGGGGTTGTTTCCACCTTTTGGCTATCGTGAATAATGTGTTCCTGATTTTTTGTAAATACGTCATTCTCAGAAATCCGATGAAAAGTTTGCCACTGGGCCACGGAGCCTCGTGCGGGAGGCCACCCGCAGTAGTGTTCCCGGAGTGCCCGCACACAGGAATGGGGCCGAGGTCTAGGGAAGGGCTTGCTCTGAAGGTGGAGCCCAGGGTTAGGGGCAAGGAGAGAGACTGGGGTGGCAGAGAGAGGGTGTCCCCAACAGGAGCGGCTTTAAGCACCTTTCGAACATCCGAAACGAATGTTGAAAATTTGGGGCTACTCGTGTCCCACTGGGAGGAGTGATGTCATGTCTGGGGGTGGTGTGTATTGGGGAGGACACCTGTACTGGGACTCAGCTTTGTCTGGGACAGGACAGGAGCCGTGTGTTCACCAGTGGGGGGCGGGGGAGGGCTGAGTTGATGGACTCAGAGAGTGACACGGTCTCAGGAAATGGCAGAGCCCAGGAAGGGACGCTGGAGAGAAGCGTGGTTCATGGGGCACGTGGATGTTCAGGCCAAAGACGGTGCTCGCAGGAGGAGTTTTAAAGCACTTGCCTTACCTTTTGGAAAACTTTAAGAAAGGCGTGACGGAGACCCTTGGGTGTAGCCGTGTTTTGGTCTGTTCAGGATGCTGCAACCAAGTACCAGACCCCGTGGCTTACACACAACAGACATTACCTCTCACTGTCCTGGAGGCTGGAGGATGGAGATGTGGGTGCCCTCGCCTGCAGGTCGTGTTCCAGTGATCGCCCTCTTCCTGGTTCGCAGTCGGCCCTCCCCTCACTGTGTCCTCACATGGTGGAAGGGGCCAGGGAGCTCTCTGGGGATTCTTTTAGGACAATTATCCTGTTCATGAGGCTCCGCCCTCATGAACCTCGAACCTCCCAAAGGCCCCACGTCCTAATACCGTTGTATTTGGGGGTTCAGATTTCAACATACAAACTTTGGGAGGGCCTCAGACATTCAGACCACAGCACCAAGTGTGCATAAACTTTGGCTTTGGACACACCTACATCCAGTCGTGGCTCTGGGTCCGCTTTGAAATGTGTTTCTTTGGCTCGGTAAGGTTTAAACGACAGGACCCAAGTTGTATGCCTCCAGTGCTCTTCGGTTCTAAGATGCTGGATTTCGCGCCATGCGGTCTTCGCCCCTGGAGTCCTGGTTGCTTCCGCGAATACCCTGGAGAGGGATGGGCCGATGAGGGGGACCAGGGATGAGGGATCATGCCGTCGCCTCTCAAGTGCCCCACACGAAGGCTTGGTAACCATCTGTTCATCTGAACTCTTCTAATGCGGGGAAGGAGCCCACCGGGGATGGTGTTTTCAGGGTGAAGGCGAGAGACACCTCTGGAGAGCACGCCCCTGTATGCTCACTTCCGAGGCATATACGGCACCAGGCAGATACTTCCCTGGGAAAGGGGTTCTGATCTAGAAGAGGGCACAAGAGTGCCGTCCGATCCAGGATGTGGAGGAATCAGAGGTCACGATGAAAGCAGAATGAGATACCTGCCCTCAGGAAGAAATCGGAGCTGAGAAGGAAGTTCTCTGACAGAGAAGTTTGCTCCTCCAGTAAGGGACCTCGTAAGGCAGGCGGAGGGGACGGGGTGTCTAGTTCTGTCCCAGAGGACTACTCACCCTGAGTGGGCTGAGGTGCTGAGTGGGAAGTGCCCCTCCCGAGGCCGATGTGCACCTGCTCCCCTTTTCATCTGGATTTTCCACTCAGGGCCAGACTCTACCCCCACGCCCCAGCGAGAACCCTCCCACGCTGTTCTGTGAAACTGTGGGACCTCTGTTCCCTTTGCAACAGGTGAGTTCTGTGGAAAGAAATAGCCCCTAAACCAGGACACCCATCTTTCTATGGTTTATTTATCTTCTTGGGAACTGCATTCTTATATTAACATCCAGCTTATTTGGTTTTCACTTTGATTTACAGTGTTAAGCAAATTCTAACCCACACAGATTATTGCAAATGCTAAGAGTTTTAACAGTTCATCTTACAAGATACTCTACTATTTTGCACAGAAAAGACAAAAGCAGCTTTGCCATCTGGTCTGCACATAAATAAGCTGGTCACATAAATCATTTTCATGTCTCTGATATGTTATTTTCTGTACTACATTTAAACATATATTACAGCTTTAAAATACATATTTCAACTTTTTTACTACGAAGGTTATTTTTTACATTGCGATACAATTCAAATACTATAAAATTCATCCTTTTAAAGTATATACAGCTCAGTGGTTTTTAGGGCATTCACCACGTTGCGACATCCTTTTAAAGTAGATACAGTTCCATTGGTTTTTAGTGTGTTCACAGATACCTTTCTGAGAGACACACAAGTTCCTTTTTCACGAGGAGTTAGCTGATCACACAGCTAGCAACGCTGCTGCAGCACAACTTGACCAGGAGACGGCTCGGGGCCACGGAAAAGGCACTGAGCCAAGAGCCTGAAGACCCTGGTTCCGTTTCCAGTGTTCAGCTAGCCAGTTACTGAGCTCTAACAGGCCTACACCTCAGTTTCCTTGTGAGAAAATCAGGTGCTTAGACAAAATGCTGTCTAGTTTTCAGTTCTCCTCTGAGCTGTCCTTCTATACCTGGAAAGTGTGGTTCTGGCAAAGTAAAGGTGACCCACCCAGAACTCAATGTTGCAGATTCTTGTTGGAAGCCTTGGACAGGACCTCCGGGGGGAAGAGGAAGCAGAGGGGTAACATCTGTTCAGGGTACCCCCCGCCCCCACCAAGGAGAGGAGCTTATCAGCCATCACACGAGAGACTCTCTAGGCTTCTTCTGGCCCTTCCCACCCAGCATCCTGGCTTCCTAGGCTCTCTCTGCAAATCCTCCGTCAGGATTGCCACCCCTTGTCACCCTCTGGGTGCTCATGCTGAACCTAATGTGGGTCTCTTGGACAGGACGGTTACGAGCACTCCAGTAGCTTAAGGATCCCCTCCTTGGGAGGCATCTCTGGCCTTAGCGACTGATGGCACAATCCCCAACGATGACCAAGAGCCTCCCTGGCCCAGCCACCTCCTCGTTTCAGGACCAACAGTGACAACAGTGTTTGGGGACCAAGATCATGGGTCTGCAGGTGAGATTCCCACCCCCACGTGGCATCTTTTATCAGGAGGCTTTCTAGTTCTAGGGGACGGGGAGGTCCAGGGCACTCAAGTTTGCAGCCATCTCATGGCTCCAGGGACAGTCTCATACCAGGTGGGACTGGACCTGGAAACGTCACACCTTGTCTCTGCAGGGTGTGGTCAGGCATCTGGGTTCTCCAGTTTCTGGCTGTGTTTCTCTGGAGCAGGAAAAGCTTGCTATACAGGGAGTCAGCCGACCTATCAGAGGCCTGCCTGAGGTTCTCCATTAGAGACAGCAGCCCACCGCCCTATGCCCTTTCCAGAGGTTTCCAACCCCTAAACTCCCACGTCACTGTTGAGCTCTCAGAAGTGTCCTCCCTCAGTTTCCTGGCCTGGTGAAATCCCTCTCGTAGCTTGACACACCTCTTCTCTGAAGCGTTTACCACAGCTGCGCTGTCACACTTGTGATTAACCTATCTCTCTAGAAAGTTTAGAAAAACTGTAGATTCGAGAGGAGGCAAGACACCTTCTCTCCACAAAGCTGCTGGCCACCCAGTCTCCCAACCCAGAAACTTCCAAGTCCTCTCTGCCTCTCTGCTCTCACCCCACGAAATCGTTACTTTTGCCTCCTGAATCTGTCTGGAGGCCACCCCGTCTTCCTCGTTTCCAGGACCCCTGCCTACTCCCGGCCCTGCTCTCTCACACCACTGCACCCCCCTGTCCTAATCTGCACCCACAAAGCAGGTCACGCCGAGCCCCGCCCCGTCCCTCCGTCCTCACCACTGCACCGGGGGCCCTTCGCCGCGGTGGCGCAGAAGACGGAGCGGGGAGCCGGGAGCGGGGTCTTCTCTGCGGGGCCAGGGATTTGCCTGGCGTAAGGGGTGTTTCCCCAGCGCCCCCTAGGACGCCCGGGCAGGCTCCTTTCGCCGAGCGACCCCGGTCGACACTTCCCAGCCGGACCCAGCTGCCACTGGCAACCTCGGCATAAGTGGGCGAGAATGGTGGGGGGGGGGGGCACCCCGACAGCACATACGTCCTCTGTTCCCGGGGCTGGCCGCCGCGGAGCCCTCTGGGAAATGTAGTTCCAGACGGCTCCGCCTCTAGCGCACGACGGGAGGCGTAACGCGCGTGCTTGCGTGGGACCGTTAGCCTCAAACTGAAGGACTGTCCTGGAGGCTCATTCACTCTTGTGACAAATGCTTATTGAATGCCTTCTACACGCCAGGCATCACGAGGTGCTGGAAGTACTGTTGTGAACCCAGACCATCTGCGGTCTTAGAAAGCCCAGTGTATTGGTGGAAACGGACATGAATCAAGTAATTGCACCAACAAATGTAAAACTGCAACTATAACTACTTAGAAAAACAAAACAAAACTGAGCAGGAATCACGTGATGGGAAGTGACTGGGGAAGGCTCTACCTGAGAGAGGAAGGTCAGGTTCTCCCAGCTTTCTCCTGCTGTCATTTGATGGCAGTGATTCCTTAGATACCTCAAACATCTCCCTTAACCGTTACACACGTTTAAGTGTACTTTAAGGTAGACTTCATGATTATTCTCTGGCCCTTCGAGGAGATTGAGAATCTTTTTCTGAATTTTGCACCAATCATAGGTAGCTGGGCTTTAACAGCACACCTTCCAACCTTCCACAACGAGCCTGAGAATTCCTTCCTGTCTCCTCCTACTTCATAACACACCCTGCAATCCGGCCCTGTTTTCTGCATGCGGAAAATGTACATAACAATGGTGAAATAATCTAGGAAAAGTGCTTAGCATCGGAGGACCAGGCACAGAACGAGTCTTTGGTTAGTGTTGGCCGTTTTCATCACTACTCCAATTGCCTGTCTACTCTGACTTGCCTGTTATTTTTGACCCCAGCCCGCAGCCTCTCTTCTTCCTACAGTATCCTGGTATCCTTTGGAGTCACCTCTTCTCTCCCACTTTGGACACGGGATACTGGTGGGGCTGACCCCAACCACAGCTCCAGGAGAGTGCATGAGAACCAGGCCTGGCCAGTGTGCTCCATCCTCCCAGCCACAGTGGTTGGTCCAGGGATGGGCTCATGAGCCAGTTCAGTCAAGTGAAACTTAACTTCTAAGAGGAATGTGGAACTGCTGGCCAAGTTCCTTTTTGTTCCAGGGTTGTCAGGGTGACAGCAGTTCCCCTTCTGGTAATTTCCTGGGCGGCCTAGCCTGCAAGTGTAGGACCATTCTGCCTGCCAACTTGGGTGCTTACTCCTCCCCAACTCAGGGGCTCTTCCAGGATGGGAACGGTACAGGAAATGAAATGTTATCGGCCGGATCCCTCTGTGCCTGTGATCTGAGCTATTTTAATCACTAATGCTTTAGTCCCGAAAGGTTCAAGGCGGTAGGACACAGACCCAGCTCTTTCGTGTTTCCCTCTCTGTTTGTGCCAAACACAATTCTATTTGAAATTCAAACCACATTTACCTCACTTCCTTCAAATGTGGCTCGTAGCAGTTGTGCATCTTTGCTGAATTATTCTTGCCAGGCAATAGAACATCTTTAACATTTTATCCTGAGAACTAGCTTAGTCAAGCTTTTTGCTAAATTCCTTACAGCTTTTCTCGGCCACTGTTAAACCTCCTGCCTACTTGAACTGACAACACCACTGCCTATTCCCTTTCTTCCAGTCAGTCTTGTAGCTGTATCCAACAGTGTAAAAGTAACAGAGCCACAGAAATGTCCTTCTTTATGCACAATTTTAAGCACTTGCCATGTGTCTGGTCCCTGCGCCCACAGACATTAAAACATCCGTTTTATAATTACTATTCAATTTGGTAATGGTAGGTAGGGATGGGGGGGGGTGGTTACTGCTAAAAGAAAAAGTGTGTTAACTATTCTTAAGTAAAGAGCTTGGTGTATTTGAACTGAAAGTGCAGTTGGAGGGAGAGAGAGAATAAAGAAAGTGGCTGGAGTTGGCAGGGCAGTAATGGTTAGGAAGGTTGCATTGACTATTTTGGATGTTACCCTAAGGACGACGAGAAGCCAGTGGAAGATGTCAAGTTGGATGGTGACATGATCGGAGGTGTTGGCTGTGCTGGCAGAGACCGAGTGATGTGAGAGGTCGGAGGGCTGTTTCCGTCGACCTCAGCCAGTAGTTAAAGGTGGAGCCAGTGGAAACACAGAGAATCAGTCAGGTCTGAGAAACATTTCTGAGGTAGAATCCCCAGAACTTGATGATGGAATGCGCGAGTGGAGAAAGGGAGTGTGTTGGTAGCGTGAGCAATTGTGTGTGTGTGGCGCCACATACTGGAGGCAAACAGATCAAGGACTAAAAAGCCTGAGTTCGGGGTAGGGCATGTGCTTTGACGTGTCGGGGACATCCAAAGGAAGATGTCTCACAGACACTTGAATATAGGGATCTGGAGCGCAGGGAGAGAAGAAATCTGGGCCACACATAAAGCGACGTCTTCGCAGTCATAGGAGTGGCGAAGCTCGCTTGGCGGCGGGGGGACCCTGCAGTCAGGTGAGCCCAGGATACTCTAAAGAAGCACGTTAGAATTCGGCTGCGGGACACACAGAAAGCAGACGGAGACTGGCGCCGGGTCTAGCGAGAAGCACAAAGCGTCCCTTTCTACAAGCCAAAGGCACGCGAGCAAGGCGTGCCCGCAGTTTCGCGCTGTCAAAGCAGGGCTCGGGCCGGGGAGGTAGCGCGGGCTCCTCCTGCCCTCGCGGCGGTCGGTGCCTAGAGTCGCGGGGCAGAGAATCGTTCGGTCCCAGTCACACCCGTGGCGCGGAGGGCAAGACCTGAGGGACCCGTAGCAAACTCTCCCGGGCCGCAGCCCAATTTCTGCGAAGACCACCCCGCGGTGAGTCCCGGGGGTGGGTCAGGGGCCCCGCCAGGACAGCCGCCGCACGACCGCCACAATTCGCGCCACGGCCGCCCCGGGAGCGCGCAGCCGCGCCACCCGAAGAGGGCACCGGAAGTGAGCGCGCGACTTCCTGTTCCCAGCCCGGCGGGCCGCTCTAGCGCGTCTCATCTCGTTGGCATTCCCGCCAGCCTGCGCTCCTTGACCGCGGAGAGGCCCTGGGAACGGAACCGCGCGAGGGCGGCTCGTACCCCCAGCGCTGGGCGGGCAGCACGAGGGCACTCCCCAGGTTGCGCGGTCGGAGGTGCCGGACTCCGGACCGCCGCGGCGGGAGGGGACATCGAAGTCCAGGGCGGTCCCACGGTTCGCGCTGGAATTTTCCTTTGCGATTTTTACCTCCATTATTACGTGGCTCGAAGTCACTCGTTCACACTCCAAACCACAATCCCGCTAGTTTTCAAAACTCGCTGCCATGTAAAACCACTGCAGTGTAAAAGAAAAAGTTCACTTCATTGCATCATCAAGAACAGCATTTATTAGATGCCAAATCGCGTGTCAGATAGACAGTCACAGCCTAGTGACAGCGTGCATTCTGGAGCTAAGAGTGATGAGAATATACCAAAATCTGTAAAATCAAAACATTAGACAGTACAAGTGCATACAACAAACATACTTCTGAGGTATTCAGAGGAACTAGAGATTGCAGCATTTTCTCAGGGTTATACAAATGTACATATATGTTATAGTACCTCCACCCCCCCACTCCCCCCACCCCCACCCCCGAGAGTGTTCATGAAGGAGGGATGTTGAAAACTAAAAGACAAAAAACCTGTAGTCAGATGGGCGGTGAAAAGATGGGTAGTGATCATCCTGATATTAGTTCTCTCAGTCTACAAAACGAAAACAGATGAGTAGGCATACTTCAAATAAGACCATTTAGTTACTTTTACTTTTTAAACAGATGGCCAAAGCAAAAACACTTTACTACTGAAATCCTATAAAGACAACAAGCTTAATGCACAATTCAAAATAGACTATTTAGATAAACTATAATCTACTTTGTACACATGTGCAGTACTGGCAGATTAAGCAAAATCTGGGGTATTAGACCCTATAACACGCTGCAGTCATCAGAACAATGCCACGTAATTACATGGAATCTCAGAAGTCAAAGACTCAAAACACCATTTACTGTGAAATGTAACTTGTTTTTAGTTGTAACTCCCTTTATACTGGGTTAGTCATTTTCTGTGTTAAATGGGGAGATGTGAATAGCCTATCAACTACTGTAACGAAGCTCTAAACAGAACTATTTTGAGTCCAACTCCTTTGGGATTAACAACTAAATTCCACCACTTCTTTAGCTATAAAATATAAACTGGACCTCTGAATTCTACTGGAATAATGCTGTCTGTAGCAATGATGGTTGTTAATGTGCCATGATATTCAGGCGATCACGTTAAAGACATGTTTGATACACATTTTTTTTATCCATCAACAGAAATCAAATTTGTTCAAAAGTCAATTTCTTCGTACGAAGTTCTCACCCTGCATAGTATGTCAACATCCATGCCGCAAAAGGTAGTGAACCGACCACTCCTAACGATGAACTCCTGCATATATTATTTTATCCAGTGTTTGTTAATACTCACATAGTTGGCTAATGTCTCTGACTTAATGACAAACTGCGAAATCTATCTCCATCAGTTGGCACTGTAAACGGGAGGGTAAAAAAGCCATCATCGTAAAAACAGCATGGATTCCATTGGTGAACTCACCCTTCCTTCCAACTCCTTGGGCTCAGAGCAGCGTGAATTACAGCCAGCAAGTGTGTTTACGTGCAAATGCACAATAAGGCAACAATTGAAAATATGCCTCTTTCACAGTAACTGACACTCAAACTGGTTTTTCTTTTCTTTTTTTTTTTTTTCTTCTACATACTGGTCGTTAGCAATGGTTACTACACCACAAAGGCATTTTAATTACACTTCTGTGTGTGTTAATGTCTTTATAAAAATGCTATTTTTCTTATCAATTATGGAGGCTTGACATAATCTTACAAAGTCTAGAGAATAAACAAAAATGTAAAACCTGAAATTAATTGTGAAGGAAGCCTCATCTGGAAAGGTGACTTCCCACGGTGAGGTGCAGAACAGCACTTACAGCATAAAGGCTCACCCTCCCCCATACAGTCTTAGGAGCAAAGGAAAGGACGACAGCCTTCATGTCTTATGTCAGCCCCATTCTGCACAAGCGCCTTCTAAGATAGCCTTCCCTACTTCTTTCTGCAGCAACTCTGCAAGCAGGGGCTTCTTTCCCAGTTTCATTCCCCACCCCGCAACCCTGTTCATTCGGCTGAAACAGGAGAGCCCCTAATACGTGATAATGCTCCCACCAAAGGCGGAAGCAGGGGAGCTGGCAGATATTACTTTCTGGTGTTTAGCAAAGTACATCCCAAAGTTGGCTGATAAGAAATCCAACTAGAGACCATCTTTCTACACAATTCTAAGCTCCCCAGAGACTTGTTGAAGAAAAACCTGCAGATAACTTCACTTTTTAATTTAAGATCCGAAAGCCCCAGCGGACTGGTGTCTCTATTGAGTGGAGACATCCAAAACAGAGAGTCAAACGTGACCCTGACATTCAGATCACAGGGTCTCAACTGTGGAGCTGCAAACAAGAAACAAGACCGACAAAAAGGGAGTTAGGAGTGAGCTGGGTTGGGGTCTCCATTTTCCTTACTCCCCAGGAATAGTTTCTTGCCTCTGCACAGTGTTAAGAGCCTAGAGCAGCAGCCTCCATCATTTTGTATATTCAGTTCTCAACCTGCTGTCCTGTAGAAAAACCACATCTTCCAAGTACTACTTGCCTAAAGAGGCGTACTATTGCTCACGCGGTTTCCCAGTGACAACCCCATTTTAGTCAATGCCATACTTCTATAGTGTTTAAGTAGAGTAAGACCATTCTCACATCCTGATCAAAAGGCCATTTAAAAACAGCTTTGCTGATAGGTACACAGTTTTTCTTTAAAGCGAAATCGTGTATGAATGTATCTTTACAAGATTCCCTGATTCTTGAACATGAATGACCAACCCATTTAAGAATATCTTGCTCCAATATTTATATGTTAACGGCAGTATCTAAAGACTTACGTGGTGTCAGGTAGTGTGGTGAAACTCTTAAGCGTTCTCTGTACGTATTTTTCTTTGGAGATGAAGAGGACATTTTGTTTTTTAAACCAAAACCCAACTAAAACCATAAGGACTGTACTCTGTAGAGTCTGCAGTCTCTGATCTGATCACAGGAATGGGAATTTGAACCGGAAGTCTTGGGGAATCTTTCTTTTGCTTTATAACCATACATGTAAGTCAGGCTTGGGATAAAGCACAGGGCAGTGGAGGGGTTCTAGGATGCATGTGCACAGGGTAGCCTCCATGATGACCGCTCTCATCCACCCAGCTCAGCCTCCCCGGTGGCTTGCGGCCCCAACACAAAGCCAACACACAACAATACTGAAGAATGCACAACCTTTACCGTCAGAGGGACCCAAGGTTAAGTGCCGGCTTCAGTACATTGCTATTTTCGTCTTGGGCAACGTACTGACTTTGACTTTACCCTCTGTGGGCTTCAGTTTCCTCATTTATGAAACAAGGATAGCCCTTTCTCTGTCAGATTTATCCTGAAGATTAAATTAGATAATATACCAGGTTCACTAAACACCAGTTACTATTACTCATAGAAAGGCAGGTAATGTGCTTTGGTAGAGACTTAGAGGTAAATCCTTTCAGAGAGAAGCAAGTAACTTTCACTCAAGGCCAGGCACCAGAAAGGGCTACAGTCAGACTGTCAAAACTCCTTGCAAGTGAGTCAGAAAGGCCAGTGGCATCAGATCTCAGAATGGGAACTCCAAAGATACTAATCGGCATCATAACACCAACCTGTCCACCTATTTGGGAACTTTCCACACCAGAAATACAAGCTTCCAAACCACTTCAGAAACTAGCACGTGAAATATCAGCTCTCAGAACAAATGTTACATTCAGAGAGTTATAGTCAAAAAAAGCGTAACACAGAGATGCGTTACTTTCCTAGACACGAGATCTGCAGAACTGGCAAAAAATAAAACAAAATTCTTCTCCTTCCAGAAGTGAACTTACAAACCATGTAACAAAATTAAAACAACTCCAGCAAAACTTTCAGTTTAATGAAAACTGAATTAAAAAAAAGTTCTGTATCATTATCTGGCTCATCCAAATGGTACCTGAACAGCGAGTGAGTTACTGAATCCTGGCTTCATTCACTGGCTGTGACAATGATTATGCTTCCTCGGTTATAAAGTAGAAATCACAGTGCCCAAAGCAAGGTTGGGGTGCAGGGCACGGAATGCGTGTCACGCGTCTGGCATATAAAGGACAACTCCTCCCTGGTTTTCAGTACAGATACGGAAAAGCAGAGTAGGAATGCAAACTGGCTATATTTACATGGTGGTTTTCTTATGGGTTTGCTGATGAATAACGAGATGTCTATTCAACCTGGAACTTTTTCCCACACGTGGTACGTTTAAAAGGCTCCTCTCCTGTGTGGCTCTTCTGGTGGCATGCGAGCTCTGAGTCCAAAATAGAGCTCTTTGTACATGTTTTACATTTATGGGGCTTTTCCCCTCTGTGAATGCTCTGATGGGAAATAAGCTCAGAGACACGGAGGAAGGTCACTGCGCACTCGGGACATTTTAAGGGTTTGAATTTTGAGAACAAAAGCAAATTTTCTCTGCAGTCACCGCAGTGTTCAGCGTCGTCCTCACAGTCGTCCTCGTGGCCCTGCTCGGGGAGGACAGAGTGTGAGGGCTGTCCAAAGCACTTCACACACTGAGTGCACGGGTACCGGGTGGCTGACGTGTGCGTTTCCTCACGCGAAGCAAGATTTGTCTTCTGACCGAAACCTTTACAACAGTCGGTACATTCATAGGCTTTTTTGGCAGCGTGGGTTTTCTGATGCTGTGCCAACCCTGGGGGCCACAAAGAACCTCTCCCACAGATGCCACATGTGTGGGGCGTCTCCTTTACGTGGCTATTCATGTGCCGAGACAGATGTGAGTGCTGGCGGAAGCTGCTGCCGCACTCAGCACACTTACAAGGCTTCTCGCCAGCGTGGCTTCTCCTGTGTGTCCTCAGGTCAGCTCTGTGATTGAAAACCTTCCCACAGTCACCACGTTTATACTTCTTCTCTCCTGAATGAGTTCTCTGATGCAAAACAAGGTATGAATTATCACTGAAGCTTTGGTCACATTCAGGACACTTATACAAATTTTTGGCTTCTTCCCCAGAAAATTCAAGAATTTCAGAAAGTGCTGTAGTTTCTAGACATTGAGGTGGGTCTATTAATGGAGTATGGTTTTTGATGGTAACTAATAGGCTTTTGAACCTTTTCTTGCAAGCAGGAGTTCCACCTGATACTTTCCTTTCAGGGTCTCCACCTCCGGTCTCAGAAGATTTTTCTGGGTAATAGACAAGGGGCACAGCAATGGAGGAGTTTTCTGGGGCCAGTTCCTCAACTCCCATAGAGTCTAGATTTAACTGCTGAGTAATCTCAGTCTTGCCTTTCCCTCCTGCAGATAAAAACAAAAGAAAGCAAAACATAGACAGCACCCTCAGGTGGTACTGGGAAAGAAGCTAGTTACACAGAGGACCGAGAAACTGTGGACGGCTTATCCTAGAACCCAGACACTGATGCACTGTACAAAATCAGGCCAGCAGGCTCTACTGGCTTCCCCACGGATCCGGTGGTAGGTGAGCCTGTGAGGGGTGGAAGGAGAAAAGAGCTGTAACTAAGTCAGGGTCCAGTGGGATAGGAACTAAGGGCACTCTTGGTACACACTGCCTACAGGGGGTTTCCCGTTAGTCTCCTATGTCTCCAGAACTTTTCATCATTTATGCGATCTCAAGTGACAGCTGAGCAACCACAACTGGAAGAGAGACTGGGGTTCATATTGAAGAGAGAAAAAGAGAGAGCAAGTAAGGATTGTTCTATCTAGCAGAGAAACACTGTGCTTATTACAAATAGTTTTATTGTCACTAGGAGAGTTCTTCAAAATTTCTTTACCTCTCCCCGAGGAAAGATCAATGTAGAGTGCCATGCATGCAGCAGCCAAATAAGAACCAGTCTCGCTCCTAGGATGGCTAACAGACCTTGGGCCTGCCAAAAAGCATTCCTTTTTAACATCTGTCCAAATATTCTTAATTTATAAAGCCAACATGTCAATGCAAAAAGAGTCTGTCCTTCTGGAGAAACAGCCCTATGATTGCCCCAGTGCACTGCCCAGAAAGGGTTTCTGGGTTGCAGTGCAGTGTAGGAATTCAAATGATACCCAATGGTTTTACTGACTCGAGGAGACCAAATTCAGGGATGCCGAGACGGCTAGGATTTGACAGCAAAATACTGGGGACGAGACAGGTGCCCAGGCAGAGCTCTGGGCATCTAGATAGGGTCCCCTTAAGACTTTGGCTGAGTATTAGTCTTTAAGTGCATGTGAGAAAACTACCCCAGACTGGAAAAAAGAATCATCAAAAAGGGACAGAACAAGCTTCAGAGTTCACACAATAGTTCAATAGTTCATGTTCCCCACCAGCCAAAGTGGAACACACAAGGCATCGGGCAGTATCCTCAGAAAGACTGCGTGAGCAGCAGGTCAGATCAGCCCTAGACTAAAGGCTGCTCTGAATACACCCCAACAAAGCAAAAAGCAAGCCCTGAAAGGATCACACTGATCCCAAATAACTTAAATGCAAAGTCCAAAAATATTTTAAAAAGTACAACAAAAGCCAACATCCAACGACGTGAAACTGACAACGTCCAGCATCCAATCAAAAATTATTAGACAGGTAAACAAGCAGAAAACTATGACCCATAAGTAGGAGCACAATCAATTAACAGAAACAGATCTAGAAATGACACAGATGGTAAAAATAGAAAGAATGTTAGAATACCTGTAACTCTGATATGATATAGTTCCAAAAGTCAATCCTAGTCAGAGACAAACACCACTCCGGCATGGGAACATTTCTGCATACAGCTCCCCTTAGGTGAAAAAGGCATAGCACCCCTTTAAGAGTAAATTAATTTTGGGGCGCCTGGGTGGCTCAGTCGGTTGGGCGGCCGACTTCGGCTCAGGTCATGATCTCGCGGTCCGTGGGTTCGAGCCCCGCATCGGGCTCTGTGCTGACCGCTCGGAGCCTGGAGCCTGTTTCGGATTCTGTGTCTCCCTCTCTCTCTGACCCTCCCCCGTTCATGCTCTGTCTCTCTCTGTCTCAAAAATAAATAAACGTTAAAAAAAAAAAAGAGTAAATTAATTTTGAATCTTTAACAAATGACAGTAACTTACACTCATGAGGTTTTGCAAGTAAAACTGTAAACTGACTACAACAAATATTTGGGAAGATTAGTAGGTACTGCCAGGTTTCGTGCAAAACCATAGTCACTGTATTAGATTGGATTTTTTTGTCTTAAGAAATCATCTCATCCTTTGAAAACCGCAAAGTTCTGTCATGCAAGTTCTTATCATATCCACATAGATCACCCAGAGATAGGTCCCACTGCCCCATACCAACATGTCAACGAGACATGAGATCCTGCTCCTAGAACTGACCAAAGTTCCAAAATGCAGGAAAAATAACTGCCTTACCCATCAAGGCCATCTCCTCGAAACCCTCCTGTGTAGTGTCTCTGCTGAGGGACCTCTGGACAGAGTGCAGACACACACACTCCTCTTGAGAAAAAAACACAGCCAGATCCTCAAACAGCATCGGTCCCTGAAACAACATTAGAGCCCATCTCAGGACAAAAGGCCCTAAGGCCACCCCCTCACTCAGTGTAGGCGGGGAAGAGCTAGAAACATCAGACCAAGGAAGAAATGGGCTTGGTGTCAAAGGTTCCTGAGTGCTGAGGATGATGTATAAATGGGTTCTGGGGGGGGGGGGGGTGGCGAGGAGGGGAAGAGTGGTGTAAATCGCAAAGGAGTGAAGATAGACATAATTTTTGAGGCAGTGGTATAAGGACCAAGACGGTGAACTGTGAGAAGTTCTAGAAGAGATTTCTTCTCCTTGCTAGTCTCTCTCCTTACACATGACACTCACTGCTAAGCTCTCTTTAGAATCACATCCAGGCCTTGTCCTCCTTCGTTCAGTTTACCAGTGTTATAAACCAATAGAGCCTCGATGTGATTAAGAATCACCTGGGGTTTTGTTTGTTGTGTTTGTTTGTTTGTTTGTTTTTGTATTTATTCAAAAGGTGTGGGGTGACCCTAGAAATCTTCAGTTGGAGCAACATTCCAGAAAGACACTTTGAGATACTCATAGCCTTCACCAATGGGCCCTGCTCCCGGTTGGTGGTTCAGAAAGGTTTTGAGGAGCCATTTCTCCCAAGCGCCTGGTCTAGGAACAAAGACAGCTTGGTCAAAGGGCTTTTGGGGGATGAGGGGCCCTCCCACAGAAAGGGGCGTTCCTAACCCTCTTCCAAAGAAGGGCAGGTAGAGGCTGGAAAATATCGAGAGGAACGGGGACCCCGAGAAGGGACCTAGTCTTACCTGGGCCCCGGTTGTCGGGAGCGTGGACTCCATCTCGGGGTGGGGGTGGGGGAGGGGAATGCCTTCCTCAAGTCGACACACTGACTTCGGGACAGATCTGGGAGGAGAGAGAATAACCCCCCGAGGGGCCAATTGGCTGCACTCCCAGGGCTCCCTCGCTTTTCCAACCCCTTTAAAACCTGAGCCGACCGCTCTTCGTGGCTCAGCCTCGGAGGGGCCGATCCCGGGCCGGCCAGGTGCCACCTACCGCTGTGAGACTAACGATCCTAGAAAATCTCCCGTACCCGGAGAGAAGGAGCAGAGGCCGACGCCCCACTGACTCTCCAGACCTAGAGCCCGAGGCACTGCTAGATTCCCACGCTCCTTTACGTGGGAGCTGCCGGGAAAGCCTCCGGAAACGGCACGCCCCCTTGCGTTTTCGAAACCCTGCCCTGTGATTGGCCATCGCTGCCTCCGAAGGGGCAGTCCTTCTCGTGTGTTGACCAATCGAGCCCGCTAAGGGAGGACAGCTCTCTCACGGAGCGTGCTGGGAAATGTGGTTTTTCATCCATCTCTCGAAGCAAGTATTTCCGGATCCGCTTCCTGAGTCTCCGGGGTGAGCTCCTGCCCGCTTACCTGCAGGCAGGTAAGTGAATAGGTAGGGTGTGAAGAGATAGGGTGATCCCAGAGCGACGTAACGTTTCAGGGAATAAAGAAAGCAAGACCGGGAGACTCCAGAACCCGAAAGACTGTCGGCCCTGAAATGTGGGTTCGAGCGGCAAGTGTCCCCTGTGGATCCGAAACGTCGGTGCGGACGGGGTGAGGTGAGGGAGTGGCCAGGAGTGCACGTCCTAGTCTCGGCCTGTGCAATAAAGTCCGCTGTATCTGGGACGGACTGTGGGGCGGTGGAATGAAAAGGGGTGTCTTCTGCGTGGACAAAGTTCAGATCAGCTTCGGCCGGTCACTAGTCTCGCATGCGATGTTTTCTCGTGACCTGTGGCTGCAGCCCAGCTGAGCCAGATCAAGCTCAGCCACAGCGAAGCTCAAGCGGGAATAGAGCAATAGGCTTGCTTCGTGAGACACGTATACCTCCGAATACCTCACATTCGTCCGGCCCCATCGCCACATAGTTTACACTTGACGGACTGGGTGCCGTGGTGTAGGGATTTGGAATTTAAAATTGAGCTCCTTCCCACGCTTTGCCACTAATTGCTTGGGTTACCTTGGTTAATATACAACTTTGCTTTTCTCAGCTTCAAAGAGCTCCGGATGCTTCTCCTCAGAGAGTGGTTTCAAGTAAGTTGTCCGTTTACAAAGGTGTCGATATACAAAGGTGAAAAAACAATTGAGATAATAAGTAATAGAAAATTCTGGGTAAGTCTCAGTATGTTTTCTTATTCTGGTGCCAAGCATGTGCGTGTAGCTAAAGGGTTCCTCAAGAAATGGTTGCATGGTTACCGCAACAGTGTCATTGGAATTGACAAAATAAGTAGTGGGAATGGGAGGAATATCAGCTAGTATGGTTTCAGTTGCAAGTAGCAGAAAACCCAAGAAAACTATGTTCAAGAGTAGGGCAGGTAAAGGTTGGTTAATCCAGTTTCTCGGTGACACCAAGGTCCCAATGTTTCCATGTTTCTCCTCTGCCATTCTTAGCATGTTGGCGGAGGTGACAATGGAATCCACATAATACATGCAGATGTGCAGTGTACCAGGTACCTACCCATCCCAAACCAGTCATTCTCAAGAGCAAAAAGACTATAGCTACCGTAATTGATTTTGATCAACCGTGGCTCACCGCCTAGCACTGGTGGAAGGACTCACCTTCCCCTGGCCTTTGACCCTCACAAAATCATGGCTCCGTCGGAAAAGAAAGAGAAAGCAGTAGAACAGATGTCGAATAGATAACTAAGAGCGTCCGCCACAAATGACATCTGTGGACAGCAAAGAGCTAGGCCTTCTGGGAATGGGTTACAAAAGAGGTATCTGGGGATCCCGGGAGGAAGGAGAAAGGTTGCGAAAGCAGAGGTGGAAGAATGAGAAGGACAAACTCAGCGACTCGCCAGACGGAGTCAAGGCAGAGATGTGCAAGAACAGCTGACAGCCTGGTACGCGGAGGTCTAGACTCAAAGCACATTCATCATAGAATCATGGTAGTGCTCGAGCAGTCGTCTTTCCCCCTCTTCCTTTGGGCTTTTATTTAACGCTATTCTTATATCAGGGATATCTCATTCGGGGCTCACATTCTCTTGATTTTGATTTCTGGCCCTTTCACCAAGAATAAGAGGCTCTCCTGGCCCTTTCCTTTGAACTTGGGTCTCATTACAAAGATATAAGCACAGTTTCCAATGACCAGAAGTGAAACTGTGGAATTAACTCAATGAATAACCAGAGAGAGAGGGCTACCTCTGAAGTGGGAGAGGAAACAAAATCTTCCCTAGACCTTCTAACTACCAGAACTATGCAAGTAGATCAAGAAGGGAGCTTGAAAGCTTGCGGGGCAGCTCTGTGGCTCAGTGAGTTAAGTGTCAGACTCTTGATTTCAGCTCAGGTCATGATGTCACGGTTCATGGATTGAGCCCCGTGTTTGGCTCTGCACTGACAGTGCAGAGCCTGCTTGGGATTCTCTCTCTCCCTTTCTTTCTCTGCCCCTCCCTCGCTCATGAGCCTCCCACCCCCCATTAAATAAATAAACATAAAAAAATTTTTTTTTTGGTAGAGCACAAGCAGGGTAGGGGCAGAGAGAGGGGGACAGAGGATCCGAAGCAGACTCTAAGCTGATGGCAGCAAGACCAATGTGGGGCTTAAACTCACGAACCATGAGATTATGACCTGAGCCGAAGTCAAAATGCTCAACCAACTGAGCCACCCAGGTGTCCCAATAAATAAACATTTTTTTGAAAATAGGGATACAGGGGCGCCTGGGTGGCTCAGGCGGTTGAGTGTCCAATTTCAGCTCAGGTCATGATCTCACCATCTGTGAGTTCGAGTCCTGCGTCAGGCTTTGTGCCAATAGTGCAGAGCCTGGAGCCTGCTTCAGATTCCGTGTCTCCCTCTCTCTCTGCCCCTTTCCCGCTCGTGCTCTCTCTCTCCCAAAAATAAAATAAAAATAACAAATAAAATGAAAACAGGATACAAAACTCTATGTAAGACAATGTCATTATTAAAAACATACCGAAGAGAGCAATAAGGACACGTGCACATTTTGAGTGTTCATCTTGGGTTGGTGAGCCAAGGGTAATTTTTTCCTCTTTATGCTCTTCTATATTTTTCTTATTCCAGTGGGTGTGCATTTCTTCCAAAATTAGCACGGCAGTTAAGGCAGGAGTGTGGAGTTGGGCGGTGTGGGCTGAAATTGCTCCCAACACCTTAACAGCCCTAACATCTTGGATTCCTTATTTAACCTCTCAAGGCCTCAGTTTCCATTGCTGCAAAATAGGAACAATGAGCATAACTACCTCATGTCATTATTAGGACGATTAAATGAGATACTATGTCATACAACACCTGAGCATAATAGAAGTGCTCAGAAAGTATGCGCTTCATAATTGAAAAGGTTTTTTTTTTAAGTTTATGTATCTATTTTGAGAGAGACAGAGACCGCGCAAGTGGCGAGGGGCAGGGAGAGAGAGAATCCCAAGCGGGCTCTGTGCTGCCAGCACAGAG
This sequence comes from Panthera onca, assembly GCF_046562875.1. Classification (NCBI taxonomy): domain Eukaryota; kingdom Metazoa; phylum Chordata; class Mammalia; order Carnivora; family Felidae; genus Panthera; species Panthera onca. The sequence goes on along the minus strand of NC_138354.1, from coordinate 39,014,101 downwards.
CACAACATGGGGCCCAAACTCATAAAACCACGAGATCATGACCTGAACTGAAACCAAGAGTAGGACGCTTGACCAACTGAGCCACCCAGGCGCCCCTGAAAAGGTTTTTAAATAAGATGACGATACATTGGTTCTTTAGCAATTAGATACGTTGTTGTAATCCACACAGAGCTTCCTGTAGTGATGTGTTTCCCGGGAGCTTGGAAGAAGGAGAATTAAGGCTGAACTTTGAGAATTACACTGAGAAAATGGAAATGAAATCACATTTCTGTACAAAAAAAAAAAAAAGTAACCTCAAGCAAAGCCTGGAAAGTTAATCAAGTTCTGATTTAAGGGTCTGAAAAGGGATGTATTTACAGAGGGGTCTAGTCAGAGTGGAACCAAGTGGAAGAAGAGTCAGCAAGAGTCCAGCACCCTCTGGCATTGCTCAGACAAAGGAACGTTGAACGTGTGGGGCAAACATTCCTACACTAGACAAGGTCTCCCTTAAGACTCTGTTTCCGTTCCTTGCATACCCTGTTTACCAAGAACGTTCTGATTCTCAACGTAGCTTCCCAGGAATACTAGAGAGGAATTGGTGTCTGGAGTGGGGATAGGAGTACTCCAGTGACCCTTAACCATAAACAGGGGGACCAGCATTTGGCTTCAGCCTCAGTCTTTGTGAATCCGAGCCGTAATCCCAGTCTTAGCCCGATGATATAAATGGAGAACGAGGCCCTGGCACTCAGAGTCAGAGAGAGGGAAACCTGCTTGTCACCATATCTCCTTCGGTTTGTGCTTCTGAGAATGTACCATGGGCATGGCACGCATACTTCTCAAACAAATGTTTTATGTCAGAAGATCGCCCATCCCCCTGTTAAACGAAAACCAAAATCACATGCTGGACACATTAGTGAAAATCAGATAAAGAGATATAAATGGTTAATAAAAATAGGAGAAAGTGATCACACTTATTAAGGAATACACATTAAAATGAGATCTTATCACTTAGATGCAGAGAGGTAAGGAATGATAATACCCCATGTTGGTGATGCTGTGTGGGACAGGAGCGTTCTCAGGCTTGGTGTCAGAATAAACCAGTAAAACTGTTCTGGCAGGAGTTTGTTTCCAAATTGAAATGTGGCCAATTAAAAATAAGTTTGGGGGCGCCTGGGTGGCGCAGTCGGTTAAGCGTCCGACTTCAGCCAGGTCACGATCTCGCGGTCCGTGAGTTCAAGCCCCGCGTCAGGCTCTGGGCTGATGGCTCGGAGCCTGGAGCCTGTTTCCGATTCTGTGTCTCCCTCTCTCTCTCTGCCCCTCCCCCGTTCATGCTCTGTCTCTCTCTGTCCCAAAAATAAATAAAAAACGTTAAAATAAAAAAAAAAAAAATTTTTTTAAATAAGTTTGGGGTGCCTGGGTGGCTCAATCAGTTAAGCGTCTGACTCTTGGTTTCAGCTCAGGTCACGATCTCAACAGTTTTGTGGGTTCAAGCGCCACTGTGAATGTGAAGCCTGCTTGGGATTCTCTGTCTCCTTCTTTCTCTCTGCCCCTTCCCCACTTGCACTGTCTCTGTCTCTCTCAAAATAAATACATAAACTTAAAAAAAAATAATTTTAACCAATGTTCTAGGAATTTTTCCTAAAGAAATAAAATGGGGCACCTGGGTGGCTCAGTTAGTTGAGCGTTTGATTCTTGATTTTGGCTCTGGTCATGATCCTAGGGTCACGGGATGGAGCCACATGTCAAGTTCTGCACTGAGCATGGAGTGGGTTTGGGATTCACTCTCTCTCTCTCTGCCCCTCTCTCTGGCTCATTCTCTCTCTCTCTCTCTAAACAAAAAAAATAAAAGGAATAATCTGCAGTGTGTGCATGTTTCTGTACAAAGTTGTTAGTTGCAGTAGTAATATTGTTTATAACCTGAATGTGTGTGTATTGCTGGGGAAACCTGATCGCCGGCCTCTGCTATCCCCCTCCCGAACCCTAGTCCATTTGAGTAGCGAATAGGGCCCTACATAGGTAGTATCACTCAGGATTGGTGTAAGAGAGTAGTACCCAACTGTGTTCCTCTATGGGCCAGATGACAGCCTGGGGACCAGAGGGGAGAGGTGAAAATTTAAATGCCTTGATTTCTGGAGAGACCTTGACCTTGGAGATTCATAGAACAATAAGTATGTATTACTTCCAAAATTAGCAGAGTGATGAAGCCAGGGCTCGGGGAGGGCAGAGCCAGCTCATGTAGATGGTACTTTGCTGCTCACTCTGGCCCCGAGAAGCCTGATTACCTCCTGTCTCCAAGGCTGGAAAAGAGTTCTGGAGCAGAGGAAGCAGGAATTGAGGGTTTCCCTTCATGTACTCCCTGGAGTACTGCCTGTGCTTGGCAGCTTGGAATGTGGCTAATCTACAGGAGTAGCTGGCTCTCCTCAAGGGTAGTGCCTCTAGAAATCTCTCTGCTTGATCCATGGCCAGGGGGTGAAAAGAGCCACGCGGAGGCAAGAGAAAACAGTACACCCGAAGAGGCCTTGCAGCCCAAGGGAGGAGAACAGACTGGATTCTCAGACAGATAACTGCTCCTGGTGAAACACAACTACAGGAGACAGATAACCACACTACCCAAATCACTGAGCCAGGAGAGAAGGGGCCGAGCTTAAGTCATTACACCAATTAGGGTCCGATTGGAGGGTGGAATGTTTTTGTTCAGAGGACAACTACCTTGCATAACCCTTGTAGCAATAGGTGGTATCCTTGTCCTGAGAATAAAAGAGATCCTGTGTTAGAAGCTTAGCACAGTGTTTGGCAAATAGTAAGCCTTAGGAAAATAGTTACTTTCTCATTTGTGTTTAGAGAGTGTTTTTAGGGGCGCCTGGGTTAAGCATCCAACTTTGGCACAGGTCGAGATCTCATGATCTCGTGGCTTGTGAGTTTGAGCCTGGCCTCAGGCTCTGTGCTGTCACCTCAGAGCCTGGAGCCTCCTTCAGATTCTGTGTCTCTCTTTCTGCCTCTCCCCTGCTCGCGCTTTGTCTCAAAAATAACTAAACGTTAAAAAAAGGAAATATAAATAAGGTTGCTTTACGTAAGTCAAGATTCTACCAGACACTACGCATATTATGTCGACAACGGATTATTCCTTGTTGTTTTACATTGCATTGTTCTACTCTTGATCTATTTATACCAATTACCTTTAAAACTTTAGATACCTTTTGCTTTTCAAAATGTTAAAAGAATATGCTTTTAACTTTTTTCTAAGATAGTGTTACTTTTATTTAGACTTTTAATCTGTCATAACGTTTATTCATTTGGATATAAATTAAATTCTTTTAGGGTGAATCATTTTAGCCTTTGGCTTTAAGCACATCCTTCTTATTTCATCCTTTGGCTCCGTGGACCATTTTTACTTGAAGGCAAGAATAAATACCTGACTTAAAATTACTGTAAGATTTTGCTCGGCACGGGTTCCCTAGGAACAGAACTTGAGTTCGATCTTGTGATACAGAGCCTCCAGTCCCTTGAGTGCGACCGACCCCTGCCCATTGGCACGGCGACAGTTCTCAACAACAGCCTTTGTGAACAGACGGACTGGCTGCAGGCCGTGTCGCCCGGCAGGAAGCTGCTGCCCGCCGGCCGGGTCGTCACCCACGCTTCCCCGGCTCGACGCGGAAAAGCCCGAGCCCCAAGCCCAGCCGAGGGGAGCGTTAGCCCAGGACTGCAGGGCAGAGGGCAATCCTGGTCTCCGGAGCCCGGGTATGTGCGCGCGGGGTGCTCAGTCGGCCCTAAAAGGTCCGAGCCGGTGGGCTCCCACCCGCGTTCCACCATTCCAGCCAACTCAGAGGCGCACCGGTCGGAATCCGGCTCGTCTGCGCCTGCGCCGGCCGCCGGGCCTCACGGGAAGGCTGCCAGCTCCTAAGATGACGGCGGCGGCTTCGGGCAGCTGCAGCGTCGGGCGGAGGCGCCCCCACGTGGGGGCCGGTGGCCAATGGGCTTCCGGCCTGCGTCGCCGGCCGGGCGCGGGAGGCGGAAGTGCCGCGGGCCGCCGCCTCCGTCCGGGCTTGCGGCCCCTGCCGGTTACATAACTCGTTGCGGGCTTCGCGCGGCCTCACTTTTCGGCTGCCTGTGACCCCAGGATGCGCTGAGCCCCACGACGGCGTCCGCTGCCGCCGGCTCCTGCCAGAGGTGAGGTCCCCCGGCTCGGGTCTGCGGTGGGAGCGCTGGGCCCGGCCGGGGGCTGGGGTCGTGAGGGAGGAAGGGGCAGCGCGCACCGGGCGGGCGGGCGGGGGAGTTGGGGAGCCGGCTGGGGGAGGTGGGGACGCGAGTCGGCTGTGGCGGGGCGTGGGACGGCCGGGGCGCGCGCGGCCCACACCGCTGGGTGCCCAGGCGTGTCCGCGGGGTGCCGAGGGGCCCGCGGGGCTCGCGCCGGCCCGGGGTAAAGAGGGCCTGTAGAGTGCCCGGCGCGCTTCCCCGCGTGCCCCCAGCACCCCTTCCCGGGGCGCCTCCGGGCCAGGGCCCTGGACGAGTTCGTGGGGGCAATTTGGGACCAGAGGGCAGACCCGCCGGGTCTCCCTCCTGGTGAAGGGCCTGGCCTTTTCACAGTTCGGCGGTTTGCCGCCGCCTGGCCTGCCCTACCTTCGCTTTGGTACTTGTTGCACGGATTGTAGTTTTTTGCTGACTTGTTTGCCCTCCTGTGAACTCTTGAAAGCCTGGGGCTCTGTCTTCCTCATCTCCCGACTCTTTCGTCCTCAGCTGTACCTTTTGTTTTTAAGACAAATCAATTTCTTTCGTTTCTGGTAGTTTACAGACCGGCACGCAGATCGTAGGACAGCCCCGACCTTCCCCGCCAGATCGGGCACTTCTCAAGGAAGGGTGGGGGTCTGTAGCCCCTGTGATGTGGCCCGGTGGGAAAATTGTGAGGGAGGCTGTGAGCCTTCTCTGGACCACTGACAGCACACACGTTATCTGTGTGCCCCGCGGGTGACAGAGCCCAGGACCCGGAGTTACTCTGCAATAAACGTGGGCATTGGCGGCTTCATCGATCTGTTAAATTCTGCCAAGTCCTGAGCCATAAGATTTTGTTAGTCAGTGGTCCTGATGGAAGGATAGCAGCCCCACACAGTAGCTCCCTGTGTCCCCAGGTGGTGGTTAATTGGAGCCTCAGAACTGGAGAGAACATTGCTGGTTGCAGAAGTCTCACCAGAGGGCCGAAGGCAGAAAACTTCTAGTTAATGATTAACTGATCCAGGAAAGTTCTGTGACTCCGGGTCATCTACAGATATACCACAATCCCTGTGGCATCTTGTGATGTAGAGATAAGTGTGAGAAGTTATTTGTTTGCCCCGTGAGGCATGAAGAAGGGGAGTTCTGAGCAACATTGAACTAAAAGGGGCTGGAGCAAAAACATATTCTCTCATGAAAGTCTCTGAATTGCTTTAAGTTTAGAAGAGAAGAGACTACACACTAGACGAAACTCACAGGTGGCGAAACTCAAGGGTCATCTTTCCAGATGGACAGATCAGTCATGGCAGTGCACATAGGTCTTCACTCACCTTGTTTAGGGATTTTGTTTAGAATCAGTGTGCAGATCGGCCCTTGAAAATGCAGCGTGCCTGAGCGGCCTCCTCATCGGGCCATAGTTTGCTACAGCTCCATCCCCCTGAGCTTCGAGACACCCTGGGATTCTATGTAGACTGTTAAAACTTGTACAAAACTAAGTCTAGGTGTGGTGTAGTGTTGACAGGCCAGAATAAAAAGTGTAGACATGTTTTGTTTTAAGTGTATTTATTTTTGAGAGAGAGCACATGAGCGGGGAGAGGGGCAGAAGGACAGAGGGACAGACAGAGAGAAAATCCCAAGCAGGCTTCACACTCAGTACGGAGCCTGACACAGAGTCTGATCCCACAACCCTGGGATCCTGATCTGAGCCGAAATCAAGAGTCGGATGTTCAACTGACTGAGCCACCCAGGCACTGCTAAAAAGTACTGACGCGTTTTTAAAAGGTCTGTTTGTAGCTTTTACCTCTTCTGGTTATAAGTTGCGGTGACTTTGTCACCTGTTTACGTCAACCAGACCCACTCGCAAACTTCAGATCTGACCTGAAGTTACTTAGCGACAGCGTACCTTCGGCTGGGATGTAAAAAAAGTCCTGGATGCTAGGAGATTTGAGAGATAAAAGATACCTACGAGGTGATGCTCTCACTGCTCCCTGGGGACTCGGCCCTGAGACTGCCTGAGCCTCGGTGTACCATTAGCAGCATTTTGGTTTCTGGCACCCTGAGGTGTGTTTAGAGGGACCCAGAACGCTGACGGTGCAGCCGCTGCTGGTGACACAGCTCAGAGTCCTCAGAGCTCTGCATTTAGGGTGGCACGTGCCTTTGCGGTGCTGAGATAGCCCAGAGGTCTCAGCTCTTGGTGACAGTTCTCCTACCTGGATAGAAAGCTGGCTGCCTCCGAGGCAGCGTCTTCTCTGAAGTGGTGGCCCCGTGTTTACATTTTACCTCCACTGTCTTCCCTCGACATCTGTTTCTAGAAGGAATCCACAAAGCCCTCGAGATTTTTTGATGTCCGTCCCTTGTTTGCAGAAAGGGAGCTTGGGCGATCGGCGCTGTGTCAAGGCTGGTCTTGCTTCCGTCCGTGCGCGTTGCTTTCGATCTGCAAAGTGATGCTGGACTTCTTTCTGGCTTAAATGCTGATTTTTTCCCCCCCAGCAAATGTCTGCAAGTGTCTTTGATAATGCCGGGATCGGGCCTCCTTCCCTAAATCTCATCCTTTATTAGCGTGGCTTTTGATAGGAGCTGGCTGGCAGGCCGGTTCAGGATTAGCTGAGGCCCAGCTATCTCACACTGCTGATTAAAGAGAGACCCATGCATCGGGAACCCCAGCGAGCATACGGTAGTTAGCATTCTGGTGTGGACCTTCAGGCGTCTGCTCAGTGCTTGTGGAATGATAGGAAGGAAGTGTGAACACGGAGGCAGGGCTTTCTGCATGAAGTGGTGTGGGGTCCCAGTCAACCATCGAACCGGTGCCCGATGGAGCCTGCGTGCCGAACAGGCTGGCCGGCATGCACAGTCACCCGAGGTGGCCACAGCACTGAGCTGAGACAGATGGTCGGGTAGAGAAGGAGTAACAGCGAGTGGGGGCCAGTTCCCTGGTTGCATCCTGTCAGCATCTCGGATTCCTCATGTCTTCACCTGAGACTGACTTCCAGCTCCGGCAGGGCCCATGTGGCCGGGGGGGGGGGGGAAGCCACCTGTGAATGCGACAGCACAGAGACTTTTAAATGTCTCTTCAACTTGTAAGAATGATTACCCATTTTGCCCCAAAATGGACTCTTAGTGCCAGCTTTTAACCCCGTGGCCTCAGAATAGTGTGGCATTTTGTGTACTGATGCGAGGAATGAACCTTGTAAACACAGATTCACAGTTGTAGAGAAGCAGAGGAGGTGGTTGTGGAAGGGGACACAGTACAACGGTCCGAGGAAGTCTTTGTTCCCTCTGCTTCCACAGGAAGACCAGAGAAAAGTATTTTGTCATCTGCGACAAACCACGTTACACCGGTTCTACTTCTTGTCGAATAGTTACTGTTGTTAAAAATCAAATCCTGTCCCTCTTTTTTATTTCCTGAGTTCCTGAAACGTGATCTATTTGGGCAGCAGCGTATTGAAATTTGAGCCCATCTTGAAAAGAACCAAAAAGAAAGCAGTTTCATTATATAAAATAGCCTGTGGGTAATTGTCCTTTAGGTACTGGAAAGAAAGTTGGAAAATGTTAATGCAGCAGTATTTACATCTTTTCTGTTGTGTTCATGGGAGGGCTGTTGGATAGTTCTTTCAGACTTGTTTCTTTTTGGAGCCACTCCTGACTTTCTTTGAACTCTTCGGCAGGGCTTGCTGGTCAGAGAGCCCCTGCCGGTTCTATTCTTAGTTTCACATTACAGTGCTTGGTTTCTCCTCTGGCCTCCCATTTTTAACACCTTCGTTGATGTGTGTCTGCAGAAAAGCACACTGCTTGATAAATGGTCACGGCATAAATGTACCTGTGTACGTGGGGCCCCAGAAGGCCCCTTGGTCCCTTATCAGCCAAGCCCTTTCCGGTTGGGGGGAGGGGGAGAATCATTATCTTGTAGGAAACACCAGAAACCATGGGGTATATAGGGGATTCTTAGTTGTGCTTTACATGGCACGTGAATTTCTTTACTGTGAACGTGTGTTCTTAGTAAAACAAAAAGGTTTATAAGAGCATTTCCTTCCCTCAAGAAAAGGGGAATGTTTTTATTTTTTTATTTTCATTTTATTTTAAGTAAGCTCCATGCCCAACGTGGGATTCGAACTCATGACCCTGAGATCAAGAGCTGCACACTCTACTGACTGAGCCAGCCATTCAGTGCTCGGGGAATGTTTTTTTTTTTTTTTTTTTCTTTTTTCTTTTTTCTTTTTTTAACCTTTTTAAAAAATGGTCATCTAAAACTTATAATTTTTTTATTTGGATTTTATATAGCCACTAAAATTGTTTTTTAATAATTACAGGTGTACTTTTTAAAATATGTTTATAATTCTGTTTGGCATCCTCATCCACAACTACCTTCTCTGCTCCATTACAGCTTTGAGTGTGTGTTTAGAACATTTGTTCTTGGTATCGGTGCACAAAATGCCCTGCTATTTCGAGGGTCTAGGGTTTAAAAGTTGGCACTAAGAGATAGTATTTTGGAGCAAAATGGGTAACCATTCGCCTTATAATTTGAAGAGACACTGTAAAACTTCCCAGTTGTTGCTAATTAAAAAAAAGCCCATGAGATAATTTTAATAAAAGCATATTCATGATTTTCACATACCATCTGACAGTTGTTTTTTTTCTGAAAATAAAAATAGTTCAAGCTCATTAAAAAAAAAAAAAAGCTCAAGTAATGCAGAAATGAGTGATGTGGAACACAGACGTCTGCCATAATTCCAGAGGCAAATGCTGACAGGAGGTCGAATTACTTTTAAAAAATAATAAGTTAACCTCATGATCAAGTGTTAACTTATACCAAATTTGACCCACTTTCATAATTAACGTCTCTTTGATTCTGGAGGATCCTAGACTCAAAGCCAGAGAAGCGGAGATTAAAAACCCCCATGCAACAACAAAACCCAGCAGAGGTGGAAATGCTGAAGGAAGGCAGGGAGGCCTGGCTTGCTGGGGGCAGTGGGGAGGGGGGCGGGCAGGGTTACTGATACCTGACTCCCCCATTGGAGTACTTTTTCCTTTCAGAGTGAATAGCTACCACCTGGGTCTGTGTCACCACTGCCCCTGGCAGTGCTGAGAATTGAGAATTGCTGGTGGCCTGCGGGAGAACAAACACTCTTGGTTGGGTTTGAGCCCTAGACAGGGTCCAGTCTTGGGTGATAGTCAAGAATGCAGATTAGGGGGCGTCTGGGTGGCTCAGTCCATTAAGCATCTGACTCTTGATTTTGGCTCAGGTTACGATCTCAGTTTTGTGAGTTCAAGCCCCGTGTCGGGCTCTGCGCAGACAGCACTGAGCCTGCTTGCGATTCTTTTTCCCGTCTCTCTCTCTCTGCACCCGCTCTCCCCCGCCCCCCACTCATGCTCTGTCTCTCTCAAAATCAGTGAACTTAAAAAAAAAAAAAAGAACATAGATTAAATACATTCTTAAATACGTTACCCTTTGATTTCCCCTCTCCCCCCAAATGTGGTATTTACAGGTGTTTTTGTTGTTAAACCAAACTAGTTGACCACTCACTGGATCAGAACTGGGAATTACACTCTGGGTGCACCTTGTCACGCGGCCTCTTACGGTGATCCCAGCTGAAAAAGCCTCGGGGCAAAAGCGCTTCTTTACCAGGCCATCCTTTGGGCCTGCTGTCTCCAGCCTTGAGCTCGGTCTTGGAGAACGTACGAGCTGGCAGCAGAGGCTCATCTCCACGCTCATTTTCTGTTCTGGGAAGATGAAACACATCTGGAGCTTTCCCGTGAGGCGACCATGGGGTCTGCTCATGGCTCCACATCTCTGGCCCCCTGTTCCAGTGTCCCCTTTTCTCCCAGCTCATAGTCTTGTCTGATCTTCCTCTTCATCATTGTCTCACCCTAGATCTGGGCTTTTGTTCTCCGGATTTGACACCGACCAAGTAGGGACACAAAAGGCAAATAGTCCTTTGGCTGCCTGTCTGCCACCTTTGTGGAAGTTCGCTGGCCCGACTGCTGTGATGCAGGCCCTTGGAACAGCCAGAGGGTTCTCTCCGACTGTCTTGAGCAACGTAGCCTTCCCAAGGGGGCTCGGGTGGTCTGAGCGTATGCCCTCCACATCTGGACATGAGGGAAAACAAAATGGAAAAATAAATTTAAGACAAAATAAGATCTATGTCGTCTTGAGGCACAAAGTAAAACTAAAGAGCAAAGCTCCAAAATGCAAGAGGTCCTCTGAACTTGACAGAGGCTTTTGTCTTTGCTTTCTCATCCTTGAGAATCTGGAGGAGGTCCCAGCTGTCAAGTGCCTGTACCCCAAGTTCTCTGGCGCCTGGCTGAGAACTTGGCACCTGACTGTAATGTTTACCATTAGCTTATAATTAATGTGTAGCCCCCTGCCCAGATCTTTTTTTTTTTTTTAATGTTTATTTTTGAGAGAGAGCGTGCACATGCAAGCAGGGGAGGGGCAGAGAGAGAGGGAGACGCAGAATCCAAGGCAGGCTCTAGGCTCCCAGCTGTCAGCACACAGCCCGATGTGGGGCTCGAACTCAGGAACCGAGAGATTGTGACCTGAGCCGAAGTCGGATGCTTAACCGACTGAGCCACCCACGCGCCCCACCCCCTGCCCAGATCTTAAGCAGAGCCATGTGTTTGACGTAGTGGAAGGAGGCACAGAACATCACCATCCCCCCAGCTAGTTGCCTTCTGCCCCTTCTCAGTTCCCCCATCGCATCCACTTTCTGATTTCTGTCACCATCGATCCCTTTAGCTGGTTTTAGAATGTTCTACAAGTGGAATCCTCCAGTATCGTGACTTTGCGTTTGGAGAAAATTGTGAGTGAGAGTTGTGGGCTCCCCTCAGCGTGAGGAGGTGGGTTCTCAGAGGGCGGCTGTTTGGAACCGGAACGCCAGCTGCCTGTTTGCGTCCCCTTGTAAATTATTCACGTTGCTCCTGCACTGAGGTTTTGGGAGGAGCCCAGCCTGCCGGAGCAGCTGCCCGTGTGAACAGCTGGGCTGTGAAGCGTGCTCCCTTTGCCCCTCGGGGCTCCTTTGAACCCTGTAGCCCATTTTACTGCTGTGCTGCAAGGCAGGGTCCTGAATCCATCCCTGCCTTAGTTTCCGTCCCCCTACCCATCCTAAAGGCGAGAGGTTAGCTCATTACTGTTGGGTTTTTCAAGCCTATCACCCTGGCGTCTGCAGAATTTCACATTCCTGAGGGCCCTGTGTCTAACGCTCGCACTGTGGGCGAGCTTGTGCTAATCTTCATTCGAGCCTCACTTGAGAAGACGCCTGGAGTTCCAGGAAAGGCCATGGTGGTACTTCGCCGTGGGTGACGGACTGAGGGTTCAGAAAAGGGATGGACCAAGTCGTGAGCTTTAGAGGGTTTAGAGAGGAGATTCTCGAGGAGGCTGCTGGCTTCCAGAGAGGGGGAGCTGCCGGTGCCCTGTGCGCGTGTGCTGGGGTAGAAGCCGGCCTGAGACGGTCAGGAATAAAGCAGGAAGGTGGCGGCGCGGGTTATGTTGAAGGGAAGCTGGTGGCGGGAAGGCCTGTCCAAGAGCAGGTACACACAGTCCCCAGAGTAGGGGGTGGGTGGGCGGGGCAGGAGGGGATGTGGAGCTGGGCCAGGGACGGGAATGTGGGGTGGCCCTTGGGAAGGGGCCGTCTCATTTCATCTTCGCAGCTGCAGGTAAGAAAGCAGAGGCACATACAGGACAGCTGTCTTGGGGTCACATTGACCCCAGCCTCCTTGCGGGGTCTGAGAGCACAGGGCATAGCATCCAGAGCATAAGTGGAGGGTGGTCTAGCCTCGGCAAGGAGGAAGGACCCTTTTGAACCAGTGGGAGTAAAAGAAGAGAAGGAAGGGAAGGTTCTAGGAGTGCTAATGGGTGCAGTGTGGTCATGGCTGGCCCGAATATCCAGCTAAGGGCAAGGGGAGAGGCCAGAGTACCTGCCAAGGCATTAAGAGAATGGGGTGGTTTTTACAAGTTGAATGTGGCTTGTGTGAGACCGAGAGGCAGTGCCTCTGAAGAAGGCAGAAGCCCCGTGGACCTGGGGCATTGGGGCACGAGACAAGGGGCATCCAGGAACAGGGTTGTCCCGGCCTCCTTGCCTGGAGCGGGAGTGGAGTGCCCTGTGGACCTCGTGATGGCCTGGAACCCCTCTGGGAAGTGGAACAGTTCGTTCTCAGCCCGCAGGTTCTGAGTTCCCAGCACTTGGCAGTGGAAGGGAGATGGAAAGTGCCCCGGCGGACGTTGGGGACATCTTGGTGGCCTTTCCTCCACTTTCACTCTGTCCCTCTGGCTGAGGACTCAGAGGCGGTGCCCAGGTGTCCAGACACCACCCTCTCCTACAACCTGGGAGTCCTCAGGGAAAAGTGGCCTTTCGTACAGGGACCAGGGAGGTCATTTCAGCAGAGAAGGAGGACAGGGTTTGCAGACAGCCTCCTGAGGATGTGGTCGGGGACGGAGAAAGGACAGAGCAGGTGAGCAGGCAGGCCCTTCATTTGCATCTTGGAGAATCTGGTTTCTGTCCCTCCTTGAGTTGCTTCACTCAGCCACCCTGCCCCCCAGAGGTCAGGGGCAGAATGCAGACCCCGGAAACCTGGGCAAGAATCGTCACACAAGCCTGGACCTTCGCAGCTTCATGTTTTAGCTTCACGATCCAAGTGAACTTTGGGTTCCTTGCATAAGAGGTCCCTGCTGTTGTAGTGTAGATGTGCCTATGTCTTGTAGGGAGGCGTGCTGAAATGTGGCCTTTGTGTCTGCGGCTTCAGTGTCACATCCACCAGCATCCCAGGGCTTAGGTGGAGGCCCGATTCGGGGGCCTCTGCTCTGGCTTCACCCGTGGGCCCCTGTTCTCTAGTGAATCACCAGGATCCTTGCTCCATAAGCCCCAAGAGGAGCCCATAGCAATAGGAGACTGGCGCATGGTGGAAGGTTCTGGAAGAATAAGTGGGGGTTCCTTCAGGTGCCAGAGGTGGGTTCCCTGTCCTGCTCTCTGTCTGTGAATCACCCACTTGCCACCCCGGCATCTCGCATGCACCGCTGCCATCTCTACGCTCGTCCTCCGACTCCCTTCCTTCCTGTCCGACAACCTCAGTGAGCCACGTTCTCCCTTTCGCTGCCTTCCTGTCCTTTTCTCCACCCGCTGTCCGTTGGGCTGGGACACACTAGGCACTATAAATGCTGCATTTTCCCCTAGTTGAAAGTGACTTTCTATTTTTAGATGAAGGCTTATGAAAACATGGAAGTACTTTTAACAGGGACATGAGAATCCACAAATCGGTGTGTATCTTGGAGCCCGGTGGTTTTCTTGAAAGTCAGACTGGGAACAAATCCTGCCACTTTGGTCAAGAGCCTTGTCCCAAGGGTACTAGGGAAAGATTGACAAATCCCAGGATATGAGAGATGCTCGTGTATTGTGGATGTCATCCTTTGCTATCAGGCCTCACGGTAGGGGGTTTTTAAAAAATCTTTTAAAATCAGTTCTATCGGGGGCGCCTGGGTGGCTTGGTCGGTTAAGCGTCCGACTTCGGACGTCATGATCTCATGGTTCGCGAGTTTGAGCCCCGCGTCGGGCTCTGTGCTGACAGCTCAGAGCTTGGAGCCTGCTTCACATTCTGTGTCTCCCTCTCTCTCTGCCCCTTCCTTGCTCATGCTCTGTCTCTGTCTCAAAAATAAATAAACATTAAAAAAAAATTTTTATAAATAAATAAATAAAATAAAATCAGTTCTATCGAAGTTTAGTACACACACGACAGAATGCACCTGATGAGTTTCAGCGTGTGTGTATGTACGCGCATCTGTGTGTGTAACCACCACCGCCACCTAGAAAGACCACATCCTGTCCCCTCAGGAAGTGCCCTGCCCCCAGCCTCCCAGGTCCCCAGCCTCAGGCAACCTGACAAGTCGAGGCCTGGCTTCCTGGCTGTGGCCATCCGGACCCTGATCGCCGGCTGCTGGCTGCCCTTGCTCCGCTCATTCCGTTCGCTGTGCTGGAGGGTCTGGTGGGAGCGTGCCGACTGCGTCCTGTCCCGCACCTCCTTTCCGTGGGAGCTCAGAGCACGTTTGCCGGGGACCAAGAGCACAGTGGGGCACGGCCAGTGAGATCCCTGGGGCTCTGCCAAGGGCAGTGAGGGCAGGCAGTCACGGCACCCCGTTTCGGGCTGGCTCGAGCCCATCCAGCACCAGATGAACTGTCTAGAGAGCTGTTCCTGGAAAGAGGAGGACGTGAACTTTCCTGGCACAGGCCAAATGTTGGAGCTGAGGGTTGATTTTTAGATTCATCTGGTGATTTGTGGTTTGTGTTGATTTCTCACTGGGGGGTGGGATGGGGTGTGCGTGTGATGTTTCCTTTCTCAAAAGCATTTAAGCTGCTACCCTGTGAAAACTCACAGACAGCACAGATATTCTTGGCTGAGACTCAGTAGCTTCCTGTGATCGCTTCTTGCACAATGACCGACTTTTTTTCCTTCCAGTGTGAACTAATTAGGATCGGCCCAAATCGGGGGTAAGCTACCAGGTTGGCCTTGGCGCACTGGCAGTTCTTCCCCGTCTCTAAGTCTGTATCTCCTGCCGGGCTCCCTGGTCTTCAGCTTTGTCTTCCCAGGGGTCCCCACCCTACTGGGCTGGCACAGACGGTGGCAAGGTCTGGGTCCCCCCTCGCCCCCTCCAGTGGGCACTGGTGTGGGTCCCTGCAGTTTGACTTGCAGGCTGGAAAGCTTCTGATGGTCTCCAGAATCTCCTGTGACTGCCTTCAGAAAGACTCTAGCATTCCCTGTCAGGATTAGTTCGGTTTTGTTTTGAACCGCTTGATGGAGATCTCCTCCACATGCTGTCCACTCCACCTGCTGAGAGAGTGCCGTTCAGTGTCTACAGTGCGCTCACAGAGCTGTGTATCCGTCACCACGTTCGGCTTCAGGACATTTTCACCGCTCCCGAAAGAAGTAGCATCCCCGTAGCCGCCACCCTCCAGTGCTGCCAGCCTCTGCAACCACACTTCTACTTCCTGTCTCTCTGGATTTGCCTGTTCTAGACATTTCTTGTAACTAGAATCCTAAGATAGGTGGCCTTTTGTGTCTGGCTTCTGCTCAGCATCATGTCTTCAGTGTCCATCCCTGTCGTAGCCGGGGTCAGTATAAATGTCCAGTGTGTGGACAGACCACATTTTATTGGTGTGGTCATCCATTGACAGGTGTTTGGGTTGCTTCCACTTTAGGGCTGTTTTCGGTGAGTCCGTACTGGACTCCCACTCACCCTCCCTCCTTTGCTCAATTTAGGGGAGGAGTTGTGTCCTTGTTGGGGTGTTGATATTTATAGATCATCCTGTTTGGCCACTTGGATTGGCAGCTGGTGACGTGTTGGGGTTTGTCCACCGGGATTTTCCCCTGAGATTGTTGCAGCAGGGAGAGGGGGGTGCCCCTCGTCTCAGGAGCCTTCTCTGGAAAGACTGCACTGAGGGACAAGGCTTGTCGTTGGCCTTGGATGATGTGGGGCTGTTGACCTGTGACTCAGAGGCTCCGGGTTTGGGCCGGGGCTTCCTGCACTTCCCAGTTCTCTTGGCCGGAAGGGGAAGGAGTTGCCCTGAACCGACCCTGTGGCACATGCATAGCATCTTGGGCAGCTTCAAGCCAGCTCCTAAAACAGTGCCCTGTGTCCTAGGACTACATGGTGAGTGTCCTGTCGCTCTTTAAAACATCAGAGGAGTTTGAGGGCTGCTTAACTCGGGTCCTCAGCAGTATTCACTGAGCCCATAACCCCCTGGACCGGCCGCCAGACCCACCTGGGATCCAGAGTGTGGGTCAGTGAACCAGCCCTGGTTTGAGAGAACTCGCTCTTCGGGGGAGGAGGTGCACAGAGGCGGCGGGCGTCCCTGCGGGGTGTGGTGCTGCTTTTCCAGGTGCCAGAGGCGTTTAAATCCGTCGCCTGGCACACCTGCCATCTATATCTGACACTCCGCCTCTGTGGGAAAGTCGTTTACTCGATTAGGAACATTTTCAAACAGTCCCTTCGCGTACTCTCATCCAATTGGACGGTTACTAACATTTAGCCCTAACCCTAACTTTGCTCCAACTAAATTAAGTTACAGGATAGTCTGTCGTTTTGCCTCTGCATATCCAGTATGCATCTCTTAAAGAATATGGACATTCTCGGGAGGCCTTAAAGAATATGGATATTCTCGGGAGGTCATGATCTCACAATCTGTGAGTTCGAGCCCCGTGTCGGGCTCTGTGCTGACAGCTCAGAGCCTAGAGCCTGCTTCGGATTCTGTGTGTGTGTGTGTCTCTCTCTGCCCCTCCCCCACTGTACTCTGTCTCTTTCTTTCTCAAAAATAAATATTTAAAAAATTTAAAACATGAATATAGACATTTTCTGTACAACACTATTCTTATACCTTACAAGGTTAATGGCACCTTCAGTTGTTGTTTTAGAGACTTTGTGTGTGTGTGTGTGTGTGTGTGTGTGTTGTGTGTTGTGCCGGAGAATTTTTTTTTTTTAAAGTGTCAGAGGTAGGGGCACCTGGGTGGCTCAGTTGGTTAAGTGTCCAACTTCGGCTCAGGTCGTGATCTCACGGTTTGTGGTTTAGAGCCCTGTGTCAGGCTCTGTGCTGACAGCTCGGAACCTGGAGCCTGCTTAAGTTTCTGCGTCTCTCTCTCTCTCTCTCTCTCTGCCCCTCCCCCCTTCTCTCTCTCAAAAATAAACAAACATAAAACATTAAAGAAAATTAAGTGTCACAGGTATACTGCATGGATTCAGAATCCAGCTAAGGGGAATGGGGGGTCAGCAGGTGAAAGCCTCTTTCCAGTTCAGGTGAGCCTGAACTGGTTTGGTGCCTCCAGCCCTGAACCAGGATCGATGTTCAATAAAGTTCAAGGGAACGTCTCTGGACCGGCCAGACGGTGCTAGTTAGCGGCTGGTGGTCACCAGCAGCCCACGTTAATGGGCTCTTCCTCTTCAGCTCCCAGCCCGTTGGCGTCAGCGGCTCGTTCCAGCGTCAGCACTGCCCTCTGGGGCCTCACCCTTTCTATTTTAGAGGCAACTCAGACTGGCTGGCTAAGGCCAAGCCAGAGACAAGTCCAGGCTCAATGTCCGAATCCATCCTTTTGTGGGACAAGGGAGAGTTACCCCTGCTTTGCGGGTTGTACAGAAACCTGCAGGGGAGTGGCAGTTTGTACCGGACTGTGACTGCGGGGGTCCATCCTGCCGTTGGTGGGCGGACCCCTCAAGCCCGTACACTCAGGTTCTTTGGGACAAAACGGCCCTTCGCTTGGGATGACTGGGGAACCACAGCCTATCCAGTGACCGCTAGTCTATATTTTGGACGGGGATGACTCATAAAACTCAGGATTTGACACTTTCGGTTGACCGGTCCATTTCCCAAGAGGTAGCTGGCCAGTTGAGAGGCATGAGGTTCCTGGTGTCACACTGGAACGTTCTGGGCCACAGGCCGCATCCTGGATACCATTGAGGACGGGTTGGAGCGGACGGCCACGGACGAGCGGAGCACTGGAACAGCCCCACTGTTTAGGAACCAAACAAACAGTGGATCTGTTGTTGACCCCGAGATCGGGCTGGACAGAGTTTTGTTTCTGAAGGCGCATTCCAAGAAAGAAAAAAAGCAAGCAGTGTGGGAAGGTCAGATTTGCTTAGTCTGGTGATATTTTTTGTTGCTTGGTTGCTGTATTGGTTTGTGTTTTTTTTTGTTTGTTTTGTTTTAAGTAGGCTCCATGCCCAGTGTGGGGCTTGAACTCACAACCCTGAGATCAAGGGTAGTGTGCTTTACCGGCTGAACCAGCCAGGCGTCCGGGCGCCCCGTGCTTGGGTTTCGTTTTGTGTTTGGTTCTGAGAACTCAGATACATGCCGACCCACAGATGGGGCTGCCTCGTCCCAGCAGGCCTCCCAAGTTAACTGTGGTGACAGTTCGTGTCCCTTGTTATGTCAGCACAAATGGCTGTCCGTGCCCTGCCCGGAAGGAGGGTTTTTTCTGGGTCAGCTTAGCTCTTGGGGGCTTCGTCAAGCTCTTGTATCCAGGGACCAGCTCTGTCCCCTTCTGAGTGACAGGTCTCCAGCAGGGCTCCTGCCGTAGACACCAGTTTCTAAGGTGCAGGTGCTACCTTGACTGTCGCCTGACCCACGACCTATCGGGGTCCACCGGGCCTCAAGCAGGGACAAACCCGTTCCTTGTCCCAGGGGGTGTCCCATTCCGTCCCCCTCAGATCCCTGCGTCAGGGCACCCGGTGCTGCCGGGAGGGCCACAGGAGGGGTCCCCACCCTGCAGACCCCACACGGGCAGTGTGCAGGCACTGGTTGAAGACACGGAGGGAGGAGGAGAGAGCAAGTCCCCTCTCATTTCAACTCGAGCCAGTGCTCCGAGAGGGACACGTCGGGTGGCGTGGTCCCCACCCCTGGGAGTTTGGCGTGTACTGGAAAGTTGGAACCCAGTGTGGCCACAGTACCCCTGCCTCCTGCAGCCCTGCAGACCACCCCACAGCCCCTGCCGTTCCCAGCCGGAGGGGCTCCTGCCCTCAACCAGCCCTTGGCTGGCGCTTGGCCTATTTAGCAGCACCTGGTCCCATGGCCGGCCTTCCGAGGGGCCCGTGTTGCTGAGCAGAGCGTGCTGGGGTTATGTGTCTGGGGCTTAGAGGGTGAGCGGCACCCCCACCGTCCCAGTGGTCAAGCCTGGCAGTGGAAATCAGCCCTGGCAGTTGGCACATTAGGACATGTCCTTCCCGGAGACCCACACAGGAACGCCTGAAGTCTCATGGGAACCGGGCCCTAACAATGTCAGGGCAACAGGAGCAGGTGACCTTGAAGCATTGTCACAGGCCCTCACTTGGGCTGGCCGAGTGGCGAGGGCTGAACTTCCGGGTCCCCGAGACCTTTGAGCATCACCAGGACTGTCTGGGTGCACACTCACAGAACGGTTGCTAGAGTCAGTTGGGGCCGGTAGGGAATGACAGTCCTCTCCGGGGTCCCGTCCCCCAACATTTATTATGAAAAAGTTGGAACACGTCGAGAAACGGAATGTGTGGGCGGTGAGTTCCCACACTGTCTCTTATCTGCCACCCGTGTCCCGTGGTTCCTAGCACCGTGTCCATGTTTGCCTCCTGAGTAGTGAAGTCTCTCGAACCACTTCAAGTTCGTTTCACACCCCACGATGCCTCCGTCCAGCGTATTTCAGTGCGCATCTCCCAAGACTTCCTACGTAGTTACGCCCTTTCACGTCCGGGACAGCCAGTAGCAGCTTCGCAATACCGTCTGCTCTCCAGCCCCTGTTTATATTTCCCCAGGTTACTTTTGATTTGTTCTCTTTTCCCAGTGGGGGTTTACACATTGCATTTGGTAGTGAGTCTCCTTGTCTTTTTTAGTCTACTTTCGTTCCTTCCCTTTCTTTCTTTCTTTCTCTTTCTTTCTTTCTTTCTTTCTTTCTTTCTTTCTTTCTTTCTTTCTTTCCCTTCCTCCCTCTCTCCCTCTCCCTCTCTCTCTCTCACACACACACTCTCTCTTTCCACAACACTGATCTCTGGAAGAGACCGGGCCAGTTGTCTTTTAAGATGCCCCACATTCCGTGTTTGTTGGCTGTCGTGGTGCCGTTAAACTGAAGCCTGTGTGCTGAATTCAGGCCCAGCGTTTTGGGCAGAACCCTGAGTGGTCAGTGTATTCTACCTCGTGGTTACAGGGCGGGCTCTGTCACTGGGGGCACGTGGGGCTGCTGGACCTGGGTTGGCAGGTTAGGCTTTTTCCGGGGGTCAGCAAATCCTGGAGATGCAGGCGCTTTGTCAGAATCCAGCCTTCCTGCCCCCCCTTCCGTTAATTGACACAAAGAGGCCGCTCCATCAGCAGCCTGGACTGAACGTACTTTCCTGACTTAAGAAAAATTTTTTCACTGTTTTATTTATTTTTGAGAGAGAGAGAGACAGAGTGAGACAGAGTGTGAGCGGAGGAGGGGCAGAGAGAGGGAGACACACAATCCGAAGCAGGCTCCAGGCTCCGAGCTGTGAGCACAGAGCCCGACGCGGGGCTCGAACTCAGGGACCGTAAGATCATGACCTGAGCCGAAGTCAGACACTCAACCGACTGAGCCACCCAGGTGCCCCTTTCCTGGTCTTTTAAAAGGGTTGTTCGCAAGGCGCCAGGCTGGCTCAGTCAGTGGAGCACATGTGACTCTTCATCTCGGGATTGTGAGTTCAAGGGCCATGTTGGGTGTGGAGATTACTTAAAAAAAAATTTTTTTTAAAGGCGCCTGGGTAGCTCAGTCAGTTAAGCATCTGACTTTTGATCTCAGCTCAGGTCTTAATCACAGGGTGGTGAGTTCAGGCGTCACATTGGGTGTGGAGGTTACTTACAAAACAATTTTTTTTTAATAGGAATGGAAGATCCTTTGTAAAATAAATAGGGGCACCTGGGTGACCTCGATGGCTCAGTCGGTTAAGTGTCTGACTCTTGATTTCGGCTCAGGTCATGATCTCACAGGTCCTGAGATGGATCCCTGCGTCGGGCTCTGTGCTGATAGTGTGGAGCCTACTCGGGATTCTCTTTCTCCCTTTCTCTCTGTCCCTCCCCTGCTCGGGAACATGAGCTGTCCCTCAAAATAAACTTAAAACTTTCTTAAATAAAACACTTACAAAAATAAAAAGAGTTGTTAGCAATTCATGACCCCTGATCTGAACTTCAGCCTGTCTCACGGGCTCTCTTCCTGCCCAGTCTTTGTCTGCAGGGGCGGGGGTGGGGGGGGGGGGTGGGGAACAGCTCAGCCAGCAAGCGCCACTTCCCCTGGAAACCTAGCCATGCAGCCCCAGAGGGGGCCAGGGGCAGGAGAAGTCGGGTGTGAGCCCCTGAGCTCTCCGTGGTAGAGACTCAGCAACGGCTGGCTGGGGTTGGGGTTGGGGGGTGGGGGGGTGGCGACAGGCAAGAGGAACCAGGGAGAAGCAGGCAGGTGTGGGCGCTCCAGGTCCTGGTCTGCAACCTGGGGGCAACTGGCACCTGTGCTGGGACTGTCGTGAGGGACAGAAACGCTCGGTGCGGTTACGAGGAGACGTCCGCCCACGGGGGATGAGACTAGTTTTCCCGTCTTGCTGCCTCACAGGTGACAGGTGGGGCCAGACGGTGAAGGGGTGCGGCCGCCCTCCTGACGCTGCCTCCCGCCCTGCAGGTGTGAATGACAGAGGTGGTGCCGTCCAGCGCCCTCAGCGAGGTCAGCCTGCGCCTCCTCTGCCACGATGACATAGACACCGTGAAGCATCTGTGCGGCGACTGGTTCCCCATCGAGTAAGTCGAGCGGCGCCGGCCGCCCCCCGCTGCAGAGGGTTGGGGTGGGGAGCGGGCAGGGGGACGCGCACGAAGACTTGCTGCGAAGGCCAGGACGGCCTGTCAGCGCCGTGGCGGCCCGGGGTCACGTTGCCTGTCGCTAGGCCTCGGGCCCTGCCTGCCATCGGGCTCCCTCCACCTCACTGTGTCCCTTGTGCGGAGAGTTCCGCCCTGGGCTTTACGGAGAATCTTTAGCCAAAAAGCTGCCGAGCGCAGTGCCGGTGACGACTCAGAAAACGGAGAAGCAGCTTAAGTGTAACGTGAGGCCTCGGTTGCACACGTCGGGCTCTGGGCCTGCAAGTACTGTAGTATTCAGCCAGGGAAAACCCTGTGGAAGAGAAGAGGTATGTTGGTCGATGAGGGTTTTTTTTGTGTTTGTTTTTCAAATGAGCCGGCAGATGAGAAAAGTAGAGTAGGAGACAGCCCTGTGCCCATCCTGCTGCTGTTTAAAGACCTGTACACGATAAAAGCCTGCGAGGTCATACAGCACGTCACGGGGTGTTGTCAGTGGTTTGTGGGGAGGTGGTTGCAGCTGCAGCTTCGTCTGTCCGTCTGTCTGTCCTCCTCTAACTGCTCGTGCAGCGGTTGCGGTGGGAGAGATAGGTGCAACTTCGTATTTACAGGCTCCCGGCTGGGAGCTGGGTAACTGCCAGGGGTGAACTCGCAGCGAGCACTGTGCGGGGAGCTGTGCCGACAGTAAATCCTCAGTTCTCATCACAAGGATTTATCATTTAAAAAAAAAACTTTTAAAAATTAAAAACGAACTAGATCTTGCATTTCCATGAGTCCCGCCCTCTGATGGGTTGTGTCACCGGCCGCGCGCGCGGGGAGGGAGGGGAAGGGCGAGCGTCAGCCTTCTCGGGGTGTGGGCGCAGCGGCTTCAGGGGTCACCGGGGGTGCCGTCCTTTCACCCCGCGGTCCCCTGCGCGGGTCAGACCCTGCACCAGGTGGAGCCGTGCTGGGCTGGAGCCTCTGCCTCTCCTCACAGCTTCCTGTGCCTGAGGCCCCAGGTTCCAATGACGGTGAAGCGAGCTGCAGTCCCATGGGCTGCGTGGTGGTGGCAGCTCCGTGTCCCGGCTGCCACACCAGCCGAGCGCTCTGGGGTCAGAAGATGACGGTGCGGGGAGGACCAGGGGAGGGGTGTGGGCGACGCTCAGGTCCCATCGAATGTGCCAGTGGGTGGTCAGTGGCCTCTCTGCTATGTCACCGCGAGGGTAGGGCACCCTTTTCCAGCTCTGGGTCTCAAGAAAGGCGTCTCAGTGTTACCTGTTGTCTGTCCCAAGTTAAAAAATGAATGTACACCCCCATCAGCCCTCCCGACTGTGTCTCCTGGCTGTGGCTGAGTCTGCCTTTTCATTACTGCTCCCAGGGCCTTTGCACAAAATGTTCTCTTTCCTGCTCCCCCGGGCGGGGAGTCTTGTGAACAGCCCCCGGCAACCCTGGCCACACTCTGCCCTTGAGGGCTCGTCCCCATCGCTACCTGGGAGGTGCAGTGAACCCAGATGCACTTGGCTGTGAACTTGGCCCACACCCCCAGTCTTGAAGGGGTCTCGTAGAATTCTTGGAAATGACCCAAGTGTCTGAGGGTCATCTCTTCCAGCTGCCCCTGCACGTCATGCTCTCGTGGAGAGAACGTCATTGGGAGTTTTTTTCCTCTCCTCTCTTACGTGAGGATAGAAAAATCATTTTTCCCGTCAGAAATCCCCAGTGCCGTCTAGACAGATTCCTGCTTTAAGAAGACCATTTGGTGTAGACGGAGTGGTGGACACACAGACTCCTTCTCAGTCATGGAGCAGTGGGCAGAGCGGCCCCGGGTCCCCCGTGGTTCCGCAGCCAGAAGCCCAGCATCAGCGTGTTCACCTGACCTTGTCCTCCCCCTCAGGTACCCAGACTCATGGTATCGTGATATCACCTCCAATAAGAAGTTCTTTTCCCTCGCCGCCACCTACCGGGGCGCCATCGTGGGAATGATAGTAGCTGAAATAAAAAGTAGGACCAAGATACACAAGGAGGTGAGTATGTGTGGTGAGGAGCTGGTGGTCCCCGTCGCCGGCCGGGCCTGCTGGGGGTGGTGACCGAAGCACGCGCCCTGCTCTGTGGCCCTTTCTCCCGGGAGCCCAGACCGAGTATGAGCCTCGGGGGTGTACGTGGCACCGTCACCCACGTGTTAAATGAAGGACCTACCGCAGGCCTCCTAACAACTGTCATTTCAAAGTGGGGGCGGGTGTAAGTGATGCCCTGAGAATCCCCGGAGTTGTCAGGGGCTCTGGAAAGATCTGTGACTTGTACTGGCAGCAGTGTCATGGAACTGCCACCTCTGCTGTGGTTGGTTGAAGGACACGGTCAGTTCCAGTAAGAGGTTAGGGAACATGGAGAATTTCCTTTCATCCGGATTCACAGACCCCTCCCCGATCTGAGAACTGGAGGGTCTGTGGGCCCCGTGTCCACAAGCTCTGCTCTGAACGCACAGTGCGAGGCCACAGCCACAAATACGTTGTTGCACGTCGTCACGTTGGATCAAGATTGTGCCTAATGATTTTGGTCATCTTAGCGACTGAGCTGTGTTTCCCACATGGGTATTTACTCCAAGGACAGGAAGGAACCCGCTGACAACCTGCATTGGTTCTGTCTGTTCAGCTTCGGTTACTTCTTTAAAAGTAGAAGAGGGACAGCTCCCTTTTACAGACCCGACCCACTCGAGCGGACCCCATCTTGCTTGTGACTAGATTGTGGCAAAGGTAGTTTCTGTTAGGAGTGACTTTCTATCCCAGCTTCCTCCTGGGCTTTTTGCTTCCGGTTCGTCTTGCACGGTGGCCGGATTCATGACTCTCCTGGCTCCAAATGCCATCCCCGGAACCAAGGAGCACGCATGGGTTGGCCTGCCATGTCACTCTGCCCGGTGTGGGCCGCACGGGGTGCTGGGGGGGGGGGGGGGGCACTCGAGCCCCCACCGCCTTTACTCAGAGACCACCTGGGGGCAGTGTAAGGTCCTTGAGACAAACCTTTTCAGACCTCATCCAGCTGTCTTGTCCCAAGTGCCCAGTACGTGCCCACACCGCGCAGTTGTTCCCTTGTTACCGCTGTAACCTCACACCCTATGGTCCTGCCACCCCCACACGTCCCCGAGAGGAGCGGCTTTTTGTGTGTGTCCTCAGTTTAGCCATTTGCGCCGCAAAGCCTCGCACCCTCTTGTCTCTGTGTGTGTGTGGGGGGGGGGGGGGGAGCCTGTCCATCATCTTTGCTCTGTCCCCTCCTACCCCAGCACCCCACAGGGGTTGTGGCGGGAGAGTCGGCCCGTGGGATGTGCCAGCACCAGGACCAGGCCCCTCAGCCGTTAACCTGATTTTCTTTCTGACTTTTTCTTCAGGATGGAGATATTCTAGCCTCCAACTTCTCTGTTGACACACAGGTCGCATACATTCTGAGTCTGGGAGTGGTCAAGGAGTTCAGGAAGCACGGCATCGGTAAGGCACAGCCGTGCTCACGGTGTTTGGCGTGTGCTCCAGCCACCGTGTCCAGTCACGTCCCATGCGCTGGTGACGTGCCTGTAAATGTCCCTCGTCCCGCTCTTCCCCCCGTCCTGCGTGGACTTCCGGCCTCCCACCCCTCCCAGCAGGTCCCCGGCCCCACCTCCCTCCACCCCATTGGCCTTCGACCCCTGCTTCTAGCACCCACTTGCCAGGTGCAGACAGCAAAGGCCGTCTGGGTGATGGCTTCATTCCCAAATATGACCTTTTTTTAAAAGTTTATTTATTTAGGGGCGCCTGGGTGGCGCCGTCGGTTAAGCGTCCGACTTCAGCCAGGTCACGATCTCGCGGTCCGTGAGTTCGAGCCCCGCGTCAGGCTCTGGGCTGATGGCTCGGAGCCTGGAGCCTGTTTCCGATTCTGTGTCTCCCTCTCTCTCTGCCCCTCCCCCGTTCATGCTCTGTCTCTCTCTGTCCCAAAAAAAAAAAAAAAAAAAAAAAAAAAAACATTGAAAAAAAAAAAAGTTTATTTATTTATTTTGAGAGAGGGACAGAGCGTGCGGGGGTGGGGGGTGGCAGCAGAGAGAGGGAGAGAGAATCCCAAGCAAGCTGTGCGATGTCAGCGCAGAGCCTGATGCGGGGCTCAAACTCAGGAACCGCGAGATCATGACCTGAGCCCAAGTCAGAAGCTCAACCGACTGAGCCATCAGGCGCCCCCCAAACGATCAGATTCACAACACTCCCAGATGTCCTCGTCGGGGAATGGGTCACCACACACACAGTTTATGTCAGGTCATGAGGTGTTGCTGATTAAGAGTAGAAAACGATTGACAGCCAGTCCTAGCTGCCCTGTGCCAGATGCCCGTCACGTGCAGGGGGCTGTGCCCCAGGTGCCGCTCCAAGCCCCTGCTCTGCCCCAAGCCCGCAGGCAGCAGTCTCCCTTTGTGACTCAGGCCTGTCCGTTCTACCTTTTCCCTCCACTCAGGTTCGCACTTGGTGATGTCTGGAAGCTTAGTGAGTCTCCGCCATGGGCCCGGCCCCACTGAGGGAACTGCCTGACCCCCATGTGCAGTTCCGGATGCCTGATGGTCTGCCCCTAACGAGCCCCATCTGGCCGTGGCATTCTAAGGGCTTTGACTGAGCGGTTGCGGGAGTTCGTCTGTGATACCGTGGCAGAGATCTCTGTAGATCTGTAGAGATCTCTGGCAGTCTCGCTTCCTCAACTGCCTCCTGCTCCCTGCCTGCCCTGCCGTGCGTGACTGTCGTCCCTTCTCCTGCAGGTTCCCTCTTACTCGAGAGCTTAAAGGATCACATATCAACCACCGCCCAGGACCACTGCAAAGCCATCTACCTGCACGTCCTCACCACCAACAACACAGCAATAAACTTCTACGAAAACAGAGACTTTAAGCAGCATCACTATCTCCCCTATTACTACTCCATCCGAGGGGTCCTCAAAGATGGCTTCACCTACGTCCTCTACATCAATGGTGGCCACCCTCCCTGGACAATCCTATATCCTTTACTTCTCAGGGGTGAGGGATATGGCTTCCTAGCCACAAGGGTGGCTCGCAGGGCCAGGGCCCATGCACCAGATGGAGCCGCCGTTGCCTTCCCATGACTCAGGAGGCCAAGCTCACGGGACGTGCCGTGGCTAGATCTGGTTGTACTCGAGTGTTTCTCAGACTTCACCCGTCACGAGGTGTGGGTTTTAACCCCTTTGGCCAACGATCCATGCTTCCAACAGATGCCGATTGGGAGCCTCCTTTTCCAGGTGCACAGGAGATGCACACAGCTGTCAACACAACAGCGGGTCCCCTGCCGTCAGGGGGCCCGGCCCGTGTGCCGTCCGTCAGGGGAGGAAACAAACAAGGTGAAAAGAATTGCTGGCTGTTTGCAGCCCTGGGGTTCGGACCTCCCTTTCCTGAGGCGTGTCACCCAGAGCTGTGTCCCCCCTCACCCCCCACACGCCGCTCCCTCCTCTTTCGCCCTCTCTGGGCAGAATGGGCAGTTGGGAGGCCAGGAGGCTTCCTGATAGTTCAGGATGTGGCTCCAGAATGCTCTGTGTGAGGGTGAGCCAGCAAGAAGCTGATGAGGCGAGCGAGGCTAGGGTTTATCCGTTTTACGGGGACGTAAACAGGAGGGAGAAGCCTGGCCTGCAGGCTCCCCGTGCATGTGCATGTGGGCCTCTTGCAGCTGTCCGGGAGGTCGGCACCGTGACCCCTTCCTTGTCCCAGGGCCCTGCCGTTCCGATGCCTGAGTACGGGGTCAAGTTGGGACATTCACTCTCCTGCCGGACCTCTCCCCCTGGCGCCCCGTCCCTTTCCACGTGCCTGAGCTCTGCTCACCCAGGAGGTGCTCTCCGACCCAGTGCCACCCTTTATTTCTTTGCACGGTGGAGCCGCTCCGGCTCACGAGGCTTTCCAGCACCCTACAGAGGCTTAGCGGGCTTTTGGCCTCCTTCCTGAATGGCGGCGTCTGCATGCAGGCCTGCGGCTTACCGCGTGGGCCTGCTGACCGTGCCGCCAGGGGTGCGTGGGCACACAGGGCGAGTCGATCTTCCTTAACAGAGCCGCACGGACTACATTCAGCACCTGGGCTCCGCTCTAGCGAACCTCAGCCCCTGCTCCATCCCGCACAGGCTCTACCGCCAGGCCCACAGCCTGCTCTGCAGCTTCCTGCCGTGGTCCAGCATCTCCACCAAGGGTGGCCTCGAGTATAGCCGGACCATGTGACGCCGGCTGGGCGGCCTCCGCCAGGCCCCACCCTTCGGCACCCCGCAGAACCCGCCTTCCTGGCCGTCCGACTTCCATCCTCTGCAACAGAGCTGGTGGCCGCTCGCCGGGCCCGTCGGCCTGCCCCAGCTGCAGGCCCGGTGCTACGCGGGCTCGGAGCAGAGCGTCGTGGGGCATGCCTGGTCTCGGACAGGTATGCTGGAGCACGTGGGGGGGGGGGGGGTACAGGGGAGCCGAACCCGGTGGGATGGGGGGATGGCGGTGCCAGGACATTAAGCCCGTGGCTCTTTCCGCAACAAAAACAGAAGGGCCTGAGTGGGCGCCTGCTGCACAGGGATGTTGGGGAGTAGTGGCAAGAGCTGAAGTAGTCTGACTGACTTTCAGAAACTTCAGGAAGGAAAGCAGGGTCCTTGAGCCCTTGGCCAGGACTTCTGTCTTTTCACTTCTGAGCTCCGATTACAAAAAGAGAACGTGTTCATGTGGTTCCAATAATTAAAAAGGTACCAGATGAGGCCCCTCCTACCCCTCCCCCAACCACTCAGCTCCCCTTCTGAGGAGCATCCAGTGTTTCAGTGTCATGGCCGTGCTTCCAGGCCCGTGCTAACAGGACCTGGTGGCGGGGCCTCGTGACCAGGGCTCTGCTCATACACGGCCACTCCTGAGTGCCATGTGTGCTAAGGAGAGCTGGCCTCTCCGACCACAGAGCCAGGAGTCATGGGGACTCCCAAGACCCACCCCTTTCCACAGACACAGCCCAGGGCAGTTGGGTGGTTTGGGCCAATTCACATGGGCCGTGGCCACCTAGGCTGAATCCTCATCGGTGCCCTGATCTGTGCAGGGACCAAGGGCAGCTGGGAGCCCCAGGCCGGGACAGTGCAGGCTTGAGCAGGCCCTCTCCCTGGAGGCCTTCACCCCAGCTCCCCTCTTCTTTTCCACAGGCTTTTCCAGTCCTCCTTTCTTTTCTGGTAACCTGTGGAAACCGCCGCCTCTGCCTCTGTCCTGGTCCTGCCCCCATGAGCGTGCACCGGCCCCGCTGGCCAGGTGAGGTGCGGCAGCATCCACTGTGGTCTGTTCCTTCCACTGCTCCCTTCCCCTCCGATGCCCATTCCTTCCAGTTCCTTCCTCCAGAGCCGGAATGAACTAATGGACGGCAGGAACCCAAGTGTTGTGGACAGACTTGACCCTGAAGACAGAGGAGCCTCAGAACAACGAGGGCGTGAGATAAAGGGAGTGCCAGACCCTTGTCCAACACCGGCTCCCAGAAGCCCGGGGTACGGGGAGCAGCCCCTGCCTGTCCATGGAGGGCTGGCTCACGGTGGGCGGGGCCAGGGAGGCTTTTCCCCCAGGCACAGAGCTCTGGGGCTCAGACCCTGACAGGAGAGGTCAGATAACGCAACAATTCCCCACTGCTCAGCTGGGAGGTCGGGCCCTCTGGCAGCATCCTGCGGGGGGCTTCATACTGTCGCGGACGGCACAGGGCTGCCCCAGGGAGCTGGGCTGAGGACAGGTGCCAGGGAGGTTCCTGGGGGTCTTCTCCCCAGTCCCCCAAGTCCACCAGCTGCAGCTCCGAAAGGATGTCTGTCGAAAGGGACCTGGCCTTCGGGGCTGGGGGTTGTCGTGTGCCTTGTGGTCCCTCAGCCCCTGGGGGCAGCGACAGGAGAGGCTATCAGCGCCAGGAGGTGCACGCAAACATCACTTGCTTCTGGCGTCACTCTCACCCCAATTCCCCAAAGCTGCTTGCTCCCCAAAGCTCCTCTCCAGAGGAGAGGGGGTAGCAGGGCCAGGCCCGGCGTGGCCACAGCGCGCCGGCCTGAGAGGAGAAGGAGGAACAGCCAGACCGGGGGGGCCTCCGGGGCAGTCACGCTTCCTTCCCTCAGAACTGCACAGTCTGGGGCCACCTCCACTCATGAGGTAGGAGAGAGGGATCCTCAAGACGAGGAGAAGCCGTGGGCAGGAGACACGCTCTCCCCCCTCCCCACCTCGTGACTGGTGGTGCCTCTCGGGGTGAGATCCCCGCCTGTGCACTGACCTTGGCTTCATGCTGAGGCCCAGTTTAGTGTCCTCTCTAATCTGAACCAACGGTGATTGTATGATTTTTATTTCTGCCCCGAGGGGTAAGGGCAGAGTCTTCTGGAAGGTTTTGCCTTGGACTTTCATAATTGAGCTCAGAGGCCTTGCCTTGCCCCCTCCCTCCCTGCCCCCAATCACTGCAGTGTCCAGCCCAGTGTTGAACAGATTGTAGTGTTTTGTCTCATTACAAACAAATAAACAGACTTTAATTGGTCACATCCTGTTTCTCCAGTGCCAGCCTGCTGCACTTTTGGCCCTACCTCTGTGGTCTCAGCTCCCGTGGCTGAGCACAGCTCAGAGACTGCGTGTGCACTGCCCTGTCCCAAGGATGGCTCCCAGCTGAAAGGGCCACTTGTTTTGTGTAATCTGCCAGAGAATGCGGTCCTGAGGCAGAGGTTCTAGAGCTGAGGGGCACAGCCGGCTTCAGCACAATCAGAAGGTCCTCAGCAGCTGCCTGTTGTTCTGGGGTCTCTGAGCGGCTCTTGGCCTTGAGCTGGGCCCGGTCCTCTCGGGAGGCACTGTCCTGGCTGAGAGAAGGTTCCGCAGGTGACTCAACACGGTTGTCAGGTGGGGACTCTGGGCCGGTGCCCCCGCCACAGGAGCCTCGTGGGAGCCTTGGGCCGGGACACCCCACCATGGCAGCCTGCGGCAGGGTGCCAGCGTGTCCCCGTCCCTAATGGGCCAAGCCCAGGACCAGGTGCTTCCACCAGCCTCTCCTTGGGGCTTCTGGCCACCCCGGGGTAGGGGGTCATGTTTGTCACTCCACTAGACAGATGAGGAAGAGTGGTTCAGGGCCTGGGAAGTACCCCGGGGCTGCACAGCAAGTGAACTGTGGCCCTGGAGCCCAGCCCAGGTGTGGACTCTCCAGAGCACATGTGCACTGCTCCCCAAGGGGTGGGCATCATCCAGACTGCCGTCCCTGGGGGCCAGGGCCTGCGGCGCCTGCAGAGCTGGGTGGGTGGGAGCCTCTGGGATGGGGACGGGGGTCGATGCTCCCACGGGGAGCTCTGAGCAGCACCTGCTGCTGGTAGGTCACATCCGGGTCATTTGTGCCAGCGGGTCCGGCTGCTTTCCTCTGATGGGTCAGCTTCAGCAGTAGGGAGGCGACTCCCTGGGGTCCCTGCCCAGTTGTGTGGCTGAGTATCACTGTTCCTTGTGGGGTGGGGGTTCTGGTCGAGCCTTTCCCTAAGAACAGCTGTGCCTTCCCAGGCTGGCCTTCCCACATCAGGTGTCGAGGACACCGCGTGTCCAAAGGGCCGGAAGGGACTCCTGGCGGCCAAGTTGGGTGCCTCCTAGCTGTTCAGGGAATGGGGTGGGGGCGCCCCAGGGCACTCAGTGCACGTTTCCACGAGTGTCGACTTGTTTGGGATGTGCCTTCACATCAACTCTGAGTCCCCAGGACGCTAGGACTGTGGCTTCGCTGTTTTTGGCCTATTCCGTGTGTTTTTCAAGAAAACCTCGGGAGGTTTAGGCAAGAGCCGTTTAGAGGTGAGCTAAGCGACTTTTCTTTGGAGCCAGCTTGTCATTGCAGCAAATGTCTCTCCCAGGGAAGAGCTGGGACTGCAGGTTGTCTGGTCTCCATGACCTCAAGTGGGGCGGCTCGACTGGGGCCAAGGGACCCGCTCCAGGAGGCCCAGAGCTTGGCCGTGCCTGTGGCCGCGGTTCCCTCCACGTGGCCTCCCCCGGGCCGACTTCGTTACCCATCATATGGGGGGCTCCTCCGGGGCACACACCAGAAGCTGCCAGGCCTCCTTCAGGCCACAAGTGACACCACGTCCCTTCTGCCACATTCTGCTGGTGAAGCAAGACCCAGAGCCAGTCCCAATTCCAGGTGGGGACTACACGAGCGAGAATACCAGGACACGTGCATCAGAGGCCACGGTGGCCACTGACCACATCCCAAGAGTTGGACCCCGGGGCAGCCTGTGCTCCTCCCTGAGCCCAACAGCTTCATCCAAAAGTGCAGGGATTGGGGCCCTGCCTCCAAGGACCATATACCATGGATTCTGGCAAGGTCTCACTTCTGCCCAGTGCTCAGGACAGTCTCCCTAACATCTGTCTTCAGCAGTCCACCTGGCCTTGGCCTTCTGGGGCAGCAGGGAGCCGCCCTTTTTGCCACTGCCCAGTGGCTCATCTGGTAGGTCCGCCAGGCGGCCGTGTCCCTGTCGCGGTCCGGCTGGAGGATTCAAACACCTACTCTCTTCAGTCCTCCTGGGGCTGCTGTCGCTGCTGCCACCTCAGGCTCCCACTGCCCAAGTGCACATCCACCCAGGGACCTGAGTCTCCAGAATCTGCTGACCAGGGGCCTACAAAATGTCCAAGGGTGGGACCGGGGTACAGGGGCAGGGTGGGGCTCTGAGGGATTATTTCCCTGCATCTGGAAGGAACCCAGGTATCCATAGTGTCCTTGACATCATCACATGTGGTCTGGTCCTGGGTCATCACCCAGGAGCCCATGGTGGGACGAGCTCAGCCCTAGCCCGAGCAGGGTTGCCAGGACTGGAAGTCAGCCACACGGGGGGCATTGAGACGAACCCAGGTCCTCCCATCCTGTCCCTGCTGGGCTGAGTTCTAGTGATGTAGAGCAGAGGGTCTCAACCAGAGTGATTCTGTCTCCCCCAGGGGACACTGGACCCTGGAGACACTTGGTTGACACATTGGGAGGAGAGTCCTATGGGAATCCAGTGGGTGGAGGCTGCTAGACATCCTACGATGCAGGGATGGCTGCTGCAACAAAGATCCAGCCCCAATGTCAACGGGGCTGATGCTGACACACGTTGGTACAGAGGTCCAAGCCGAGGTGCCTGGAGTCCAGCCCAGCAGGGAGAAGGGCTGTGCCCATCCTGCCTGGAGGGACAGGACGGCCGGGGTTCCCCACGGAGAAGTGAACTCAACCAAGGCCTAGGTGAGCGGCGGCGTGGGGTTCAGACCAGCATCTCTGCCCAGGTTGGGAGCTTGCTCTCTTCCTGGCACGCTCCCTACACATGGCCTGCTTTCGTTTGTACTCTGCTGCCTCGGCCAGAATCCCACGCCTCGCATTTAGGTCTGTCGAGACCTTGCCCGTCCGGGAAGCCTTCTGGGAGTCTCACCCAGAAGAAGGTGTTCACTCCTCAACCAAGGGTGGGAGCACCTTGGATCCTCCCTGGCATCAACCCAGAACTTTGCTCTCAGTGCAGCTGGCAACTTCTCTGAGAGACTCTGTGCATTGACCTCCCCACAGACCGACCCAGGGACAAGAAGGTGCAGGCCTTGGCTTTTATTAAAATTAGACCTGTGGGCTTCTCAGCCTCTTGGGAGCCCAAGTCTCCGATCAGCCTGGCCTCCCAGGTACAGGTGGCTGACCTGAGTTGGAGCAGGCTGCAAGGGCTTCTATTTTTTTTCTGTTCCTCCCTCGGGACCTCCTCCTCCCTCCCCCCCCCCCCCCCCTTGAGTTTTCCTGAGGCCCAGGCTCTGGTGCTGGGCAGCTGCTGGGGTGTCTCTGTGGGGTGACTCCTGGTGGGGGCTGAGCCCTTCCTCTCTGGACCTGCCTCCCTCTCCTGAGCCATCCTTTCCTTTCCCGTCCTGAGCTGGGACAGCCAGTCCTGCCATCAGATCCCTATGGTCTCTCCAGAGCCCCAGAGCGGGTTCTCTTGCACAAGGGACATGTGGACTCCTCTGAGGTCCCCCAGGACCTCTTCGGCCTGAGCCCCGAGCCTTCTGGCGGCCCAGGCTGGGAGGGGGCACCCTTGGCCGGGTCCACGCTGGAACTGGAAGCTGAAGAAAGTGGACAGAGAGGAATCACTCGGAGGGACTGAAGGGAGGCTGCTAGCCCATCCTATGACCAGCGCACCCCCCACCCCGAACCTGGCATTCTTCAGAATAGGAAAGGAGGAGCAGTTCTCCATAAAGAGAGCCCTAAGGAAGGGAGGAGAAAGAAGGAAATGGATGGTTCAAGCCAGAAGGACCCTTGTCTAACTCAGCCCCCTCGTTTTACAAACAGGCAAACTGAAGTTGGGGGTGGGGTGGTGGGGACGAAGTTGTCCAAGGTCCCTCATTGAAGGCAGAGCTGGGATAGGAACCCAGGAACCTCGGGAGTGAAGAAGGGCCCATCTGGGTCCATCTGAGTCCCCAACAAACCCTTCTCTGGGTCTTACCCTCCTGTCCCAGCCCTGCCTCACCTGGATTTTCCAGGCTGTCCCCGGGCACTTGAGTTTCCAGAAGAACTGAGCGGTGGCTGTCCCCTGGGCCCAGAGTCCCGTGTGGCAGGTCTAGGGGCCAAGCCATACCCTCGGGCGGTGGGAGGCAGCCCCTGGCCATGAGCTGGCCCAGCCAGTGGCTCTCACCCTGGCCGGCGGGCTGCATGTGGCTCAGCAGGTAGAGACCCAGGCCCCGGAGGTGGCGCAGCCGGAAGTTCTTGGGCTTGCTTCCCTGGGCACCAGGGCACTGCTGCTGGGCCCCCAGGCCCCCCTCGTAGATGTTGGGTGGCGTGTCGGGGTGGCTGGGATGTCCTCGGGCCCAGCTCACTGCATCTGCAGAGGGAAGAGCAAGAGGGTGGTGGCTGGCAGGCCACGGCAGCCACGAGGGGAGAACATAGTCACGTGCTTTAAGGCCAGCTCGAGTAATGGACACCACCCGTGGCTTGCCGAGCTTCGACCTGCCTGTCCGCCAAACAGGCTCAGTCCCCTGCCTCCTGCCAACCCTCACCCAATATGTTACTCCTCTTCCCTTTCCCATCCGACAGGGAGGTCTGAGAAACCCGAGACCGTGGCACAAAGATTTTTTTCAGGATTTTCAAGCCCTTTCTACCACCCATTTTTGCCCCCCTAGCCTAGAAAGAGCATTCCGGTGTCAGTATAGAAATTGCACAGTGGGTCCAGGATCACACAGCCTAGACCCTTGGCCATTCCCCTCTCCCAAGCATGCATGTAGCTGAGGCCACTCCGGTGGCTTTGGGCCCAGGTCGGGACAGGAGGGCATCTCTCCTCCTGCCACTCCTCCCTGCAGCCCGGCACCTTCTCTTATGCGCAGCTCAGAGAACGCACAGACCAAGGCTTCCATGGAGGGCCAGCGTGGTGGGGGAGGAGCTGCTGGGCCTCCTGTGCAGCAGGGCTCTGCTCTCCCCTGCCTGGGTCTGCACGTCTCCCGTGGCAACCGGCTCTGTGATGTCAAACGGAACACTCCCAGCCTTCCTGGACCCCCAAGTTTGGGAGAGCGTGATGCCCCGGGGTAGGGGAAGGGTGGGTGGAGGGCAAGGGAAGGGGGTGGAATCCTAGAGGAGGTCCCTGATCTGGTTTGGGACAGGCCACACAAAACAGACTCAGGTCTTGAAGGCCAGAGAGTCACTCCCTCAGTGACCTCTTGGGGTGTCAGTTTGCTCATCCGTGGGTGGGAAATGAGGCTCTAAGGGCACAGACTTGGTGAGATCTGAGCCAGTGCTTTGAGCCTGCTGAGAAGGTGGTTTGGGGTGGCTGCGAAAGTCACTTAATTTTTCTAACCGTCCATTGCCCTGTAAGTTGATGATGGGGTATCATGTGGGCCGTACCAAGTGTAAGGACGGATGTGGAGGAACTGGGGCTCTGTGCACTGCTGGGGGGCATGTAAAGTGATATGACTGCTTTGGGAGACAGTTTCTTCAAAAGTTAAACTCATACACAGATACCTGTTCTCATATAGGGAAAACATGAAGTCACATGTAAAAACAAAACCTATTTGGATAAAACCATTAGAGATAAAAAGTTCAGCTCATTAGTTACAGGACTCAAGATCAACACACAAAAATTAATTGTATTTTTACATAGTAGCAAAGAAAAAGAATAAAACAGGAATAAATTTAACCAAGGAGGTGGAAGACATACTGAAAACTACAAAAGTGCTA
Source organism: Panthera onca (assembly GCF_046562875.1). NCBI lineage: Eukaryota > Metazoa > Chordata > Mammalia > Carnivora > Felidae > Panthera > Panthera onca. The sequence goes on along the minus strand of NC_138354.1, from coordinate 38,978,526 downwards.
GAAAAAAAGGGAAACATACACACACACACACACACACACACACACACGTGTGTGTGTGTGTATGGATATATGTGTGTATATATATATGTATATATATATCCTTGTTCATGGACTGAAGGTTTAACCTGGTTGAGACAGCAACACAATCCAAAAAAGAAAAAGTTTGAAGATTCCTTACTGCTGTTTGCAACACTTACGATAATCCTACAGTAATCCAGAGTGTGGAACTGGCATAAGGATAGATGTCCCAACCAATAGAATAGAAAAGAGAGCCCAGAAATAAACCTATGCATCTCTGGTCAATTGATTTTCAACAAGGGTGCCAAGATTATTCAATAGGAGAAAAATAGTCTCTTCAACAATGGTGCTGGGACAACTGGACAGCCAGATGCCAAAGAATGGACTTGGACCCCTACCTCACATCATTTACAAACATTACCTCAAAATACAACAAAGACCTACCTGTAGGAGCTAAAACTGTAAAACTATTTAAAGAAAACACAGGGGTAAACCTTCACGACCTTGGATTTGGCAGTGGTTTCTTAGATATAATAACAAAAGCACAAGCAACAAAAGAAAAAATAGATAAATTGGACCTCATCAAAATTGAAAATTTGTGTGCTACAAAAGACACTATCAAGAAGTGAAAAGACTACAGAATGGGATAACCTTATGAATTATATCTCTGATAAGCACAGTATCCAGAATATATAAAGAGCTCTTAAAAACTCAACAAAAACCCAATCTGAAAATGGATGAAGAACTTAAATGGACATTTTTCCCGAAGAAGATACACAAATGGTTAGTAAGCACATGAAAAGATGTTGAACATCATTAGTCATTAGGGAATTACAAATTTAAATGATCGTGAGATACCACTTTATACCCATGAGGATGGCTATAAGAAAAAAAAAATGACAATATTAATGAAAATGTGGGAGAAGGTGGGGCGCCTGGGTGGCTCAGTGGGTTAAGCGTCCAACTCCAGCTCAGGTCATGATCTCACGGTCCGTGAGTTCGAGCCCCGCGTCGGGCTCTGTGCTGACAGCTCAGAGCCTGGAGCCCGTTTCGGATTCTGTGTCTCCCTCTCTCTCTGCCCCTCCCCTGTTCATGTTCTGTGTCTCTCTGTCTCAAAAATAAATAAACGTTAAAAAAATTAAAAAAAAAAAAAAAGAATATGTGGGAGAAGTTAGAACCTTCTTACACTGCTGGTGGGGATGTAAAATGGTGCAACCACTGTGGGAAAACAGTTTAGCAGTTCCTCTACAAGTTAAACATAGAATTGCCATACAACCCAGTAATTCCGCTCCTAGGTATATACCCCAAAGAATTGACAATAGGTTATTTCTTTATTTCGAGAGTGGGGGAGGGGCAGAGAGAGAAGGAGAGAGAGAATCCCAAGCAGGTTCTTACAAATCGTGAGATCATGACCTGAGCTGAAATCGAGTCGGACACTTAACTAACTGGGCCACTCAGGCACCTCTAGTTTTGCTTTTTTAAAGCTTTTTTGATTTTAGTCATGCTTACTGAGACACAATTTTAGATATGGTAAAACTGACCTTTTTTTGTGCAAAGTTCTGTAAGTTTTTATAAACACCTACTGTCATATAGTTAGCACCACGATCAAGATATAGAACAGTTCCATCACCCTCCGAATATTCTTTTGTACCTACCTTCTCCTGGCAACTATTGATGTCTTCTTATCCAGACTGTCATGTAAATGGAATCATACAGTATGTAGCCTTTTGATTCCGGCTTCTTCCAGTTAGCATAAGGCATTGGAGTTTCAGCATTGTCCTCCTATATATATCAGCAGTTCGTTTCTTTTTTTACTTCTGACTGGTAATCCGTTATATGGATATACCACAGTTTATCCATTCATAAATTGAGGGATGTCCGTTTGAATGCTTTCAAGTTTTGGGATCAATGTTTGTGTACAGGTTTTTGTGTGAACCTAAGTTTTTGTTTGTTTCTCTTGGGCAAATACTTGGGAGTAGAATTGCTCAGCCATATGTTTGTTTGTTTGTTTGTTAATATTTATCTTTGAGACAGAGACAGAGCATGAGCAGGGGAGGGGCAGAGAGAGGGAGACACAGAACTGGAAGCCGGCTCCAGGCTCTGCGCTGTCAGCACAGAGTCCATCGCGGGGCTCAAACTCACAGACCGTGAGATCACGACCTGAGCCTAAATCGGAGGCTCAACAGACTGAGCCACCCAGGCGCCCCCTTTTTGTCTGCTTTCTAACTGATTTGCTTTTTTACTGATTTGGAGAGTTCATTATGTATTCTGGATACAAATCTTCCTATCACGTGTGTTTCGTGGATATTTTTTTCTAGACTGTGGGCTATCTTTTCATTTTCTTAAAAGTGTCTTGAAGAGCAGTTTTAAATTCTGCTGCAGTCCAATGTATTTTTTTTTAAACTTTTTTTTTTTAAAGGGCTCATACTTCTGGTGTATCTAAGAGATCTTGCTCAACGCAGTCACAACCCGTTTCCCCTAAGTTTTCTTCTAGAAAACTATAGATTTTAGTATATGTGCTGCCGAAGCGAGCACTAGATTTTAAGCTTTACGTTTAGGGAAAAACAAAACTCTCCACGGAAGCGCGACCAGGTGTGTGGGCTCTATTTCGGGACTCTCTTTAAGGGCCGAGCCTTTGTGCGTCGGTTCCTTCGCCCACACCAACAGGGAGGAGGGTGGCCAGAGGGTGGCACTACTTCCTCTTGGCCCGCCCTTCCGGACTCGGCACACTTCATTCACGCCCCCAGCCCCTCTCGGTCGCCTGCCTCCCACCTTGGCAGCCAGGCAGGGAGGACTCCCACGGGATCTCCCGGCGGCCAGGCCACGTGTCACGCGCATCCCTCACCCAGCAGCCCCACACTCCCTCCACGGGCTCACGCCCACACCCACGCCCCAAAAGCCACGGTTGCCAGGACAATCCCCGGCCTGCAAGGACCGGGGCCGATTTCCGGCCTGCTGTGAAGCCCGAGCCAGCTGCGCAGGCGCGGTCGCGCCAGAGCCGCCTGTCGCCGCCTGGTGGTCAGCCTGGGTTTTCGCTCAGCTACATCCCGGGCCTCGCCCCTTCATGCTGTTGCCGCTTCTCTGGGCCTTCGGTCGCCGGTGAAGCCAGCAAGTTTACCCATGGCAGAGAGAAATGTGCTGGGCACGGGAGACCCGGCTTCGTAACATTACCGTACATTCTGTCTAGGGGAGTTGAGGAAGAAATGTGAAGCAGTACGTAGAGCGCCTAGCAGTGTCAGGCACGTAGTAGGTGATCAGAATGCGTCCGCCAGGGCCACATGTGTGTTTGCAACGTGTGTGAAGGGTACGCAAATGCTGCGCACTCGCAGCCCCTAGCCGCGACCGGAATCCCTCAGCGTCGCCAGGCGCACCCGGCCCAGCGCCCTCTCGCTTGCGCATGCGCACGCGCGCGACCGGGCCCCTTCCGGCCCAGTCTTGTTTGGCCCCGGCCGCGCGCCGTTGAGGGCTGGGTGTGTTGCCATAGAAACCCGTGAGCGCTGAGGGCGAGCGACCCAGACTCCAGGCTGCTGGGGACCAGAGCGCCATGTCTTTCCGCGACCTCCGCAGTAAGGCATACCTGCCCGCTGTCACCTGCGGGTCCTCGGTCCGAGGCGTGCACGGCCAGAACCCCCTCTCGAGCCTGTGCGGCTCAGGGGTGTCCCTGCCCGCTGCCGCCCCCCCCACCCCTTCCAGGCTGGGCGCCCCAGACTTGTCTCTGCGATGGCGGGGGGGTTGTGTGTGTGCCCGCGGCCGCGTGTGGCTAGTGCGGCTGAGGAGCCGGGGTTAATCGTATCTAATGTCATAGGACTTGTATTGCCACACGGGGCTGCTCGCTGCCGTATTGGAAGACGATGAGACGTTTTTGAGTGGGGTTAGCTTAAGAGCTCAGAAAACCGAGGAGGGGACTGGTGATTGATAATACTTGCAGCTGATACCGAATTTTTACGATCTGTCAGGTAGTTCCTGTTCTGTGCGTGTGCATCGTTTCATTTACTCCCCGGAGCTACTCTGTGCTCCTGTATTTAGAGAGGAGGAAACGGGCAGCCAGGTCAGGTAACTCGGTCAGAGGACACAGGCGGTGAGAGCCGGCGCTGGAGTTTGAATTCAGGTTGTCTAACTTCCAAAGCCTGCGTGCTTCCTAACAGAGCTGGTGAGGAGAAGGGAGCCCAGACACCTCTGCTGGAAGGGTGGGGAAGTGGAATCCGGATAAGAGAATTCGTTACTAATTCTTTGGAGCACCTGTTACACACCAGGCGTTTTACGTTCAATACGGTATTTTAGTCCTCGCTTTGGCAGAGGTAGGTAGTGTAATCGGGATGAAATACTTCGAGCCACGGAGAGGTAAAGTTGCTTGCTTTAGGTCACGCAGCTAGAACTGGGTGGAACCAGGGATCCGGACTTGGCCCTGTGTGAATCGAATTCTCTTGCCTTTTAGGCACCATCATTTTCTGAATCTGAAGCGGTTGAGCAGGCGGGCTCCACCTGCGTGGGTGGAGCCGGTGATTGCCAATGTGGTGTGGTCTGGGGTGCGTCTTCACTGCCAGTTTTCCAACCGAATTGCTGGAAATGTCACCATTAACGATTACTCCTTTCAGTTGTGATTGGAGGCCTCGCGTTTTATTGACACCCCTGGTAGTACCACGGTGTGAATTACGACCTCTGGGATTTGCGGGGTCTGGGGGACTGTGCGTTGTAGAGACCAGTTTCTGCCCCCCCCCCCCCCCCCCCCACTGTTAGAGACCGAGGCCAGCGTTCTGCTAGGGGACGCTCAATGGAGTTGTGTTGGGGGGGAAGGTGTAAGAAGGGAATTTCTGAACATTTTGCCCTTAATGAATGCCAAACGTGTGTGCAATTTATGGTAAGAGTCTCAGTCAAATTGTCCCCATTTTGCGGAATTAACCGAACCTGACTACTCAATAGGAGGACGGATTTAGGCAGGTCCTGGCTGTGTGGTGGGAAGACTGCCACATTATTTACCACCACTGTTCACATTTCCCAGAAAACAGTGACAGAGGCCCTCTGTGCCTTTGCTCTTTCCTTTGCTCGTACCTTCTCTTCTGTTGCCTGCTGACATCCAACCTAACCTCCGGTGCCCAGGAAGTTTATTTGTGAATGTCGCTGAGATATTTTGAACCTTCAGGAAGGGCGAGGATAGGCATTCTGTAGCCAGAAGCGCACCGAATATAGACCTTGGCACGTTGTGGAAACGCAAAAAACGTTTGTTGTGTTCATTTGCTCATTCTGCTCAAAGCTTAGTGACCACCACCTCCGGTTTCGACAAGTATCAGTAGTGTTGTTTCTTGTTCTGGTGTATAAAAAAAAAAAAATCTAAGTATTGCTGTATAGTTCCACCAGTCTCTTTAAGATTTCTTTAAATATGCAATTAACCTTTAAAATTTGGGTTATATAGGACCTTAGTCCTATATGCTCACTAAACAAAGATAAAAAAGACAACTCCAAAATAACTCAGGTGAACTTCTCCCTGACCACCATCACCTCTAAACATAACCACTGTTCACATGTAATGTATTTTTTCCTTATGACCTTGTATAAAGCCAGGTGTAGCGGGATCCTCGGGCAGAGTCGTGACACTGAGGCTTTTGTTTCCGGGAAGCAACTTTATTCTTGCCGGCACCGCTCAGTTGGGTTCGTACCCGAAGAACTGAGCCCCCGGTGCCTCGTGGTGTAGTTTTTTAAATCTATTTTTTACTTCTTTGTCTCCCATATATGGTAAGACACAAACACGTAGTCTGAACTAGTGATCTCCTGTTACAAGGTCGTGACGGATGTTGTCACGTACGTGTGGTATGTGTATAGCCAGGTCGCCTTGAGGTTTTGGTTTTTTTTTTCCCTCCTTAGGGAGGGAACCCTGCCCCACAAGTAATTCTCATTTTGAATAGTACAGAGAAAGATATCCAAGAGAAATGACCTACCAAAGAAAGATTCACAGCCAGTCCCTAAACCCTGTTATAACGTAAAGCTTTTACTTTGCCCTCCCGTTGAACTTAAATGTTTTTCAGGAAGCAGAGATGTTTTTCATCTCCTTTTCACTTTCCCTCTTAGAGAGTTGATAAATAGTCCCCCAAACTGCCAATATGTTGGGAATAACCAGGGAAAGCAAGGGAAATGTCGAAGTTAGTAAGTGGTTGGTCTTTGATGGGGAACTGACTGAATTGTTTTACCTTTGGACAGATTTCACAGAGATGATGAGAGCCTTGGGATACCCTCGACATATCTCTATGGAAAATTTCCGCACACCAAATTTTGGACTTGTGTCTGAAGTGCTTCTTTGGCTGGTGAAACGGTTAGAACTTTTATTGAGGTCTAAGAATGAATACCATATTCCATAGCTACCAAGAATAGAATACCGTTGTGAAGCAAAAGGAAGAATTCAATAAATTTAAAAAAATTTTTTTTAACGTTTATTTATTTTCGGGAGAGAAAGAGAGGGAGAGAGACAGGCAGAATACAAAGCAGGCTCCAGGCTGCGAGCTGTCTGCGTGGAGCCCGACGCGGGGCTCGAACCCACGAACTGTGAGATCATGACCTGAGCCGAGGTTGGACACTTAACCAACTGAGCCACCCGGGCACCCCAAGAATTCAATAAATTGTGAGTTTGACAGACTCCTTTGTAACCTGTTTAAAATCAGTGGAGTATAGGGGCGCCTGGGTGGCTCCGTCGTTTAAGCGTCTGACTTCAGCTCAGGTCATGATCTCATGGTTCGTGGGTTCAGGCCCCACATAGGGCTCTGTGCTGAGACCTCAGAGCCTGGAACCTGCTTCCAATTCTGTGTCTACCTCTCTCTACCCCTCCCCTGCTCGTTGTCTGTCTCTCAAAAATAAATAAATGTTAAAAAAAAAAAAAAATCAGTGGAGTACAAAGAACGCCGTGGGAGAAGGGAATATACCAGGCAGTGGTAAAAGGAGATTTCTTAGTCGGAAGCATGCACTGCGCTCAGGTCCAAGCGCCTCTTCATGCTCTCACTTCCACAGGGAGTGATGGTCTCCCCACACACTCTGATGAGCACTGGAGTAGAAATTACCAAGTTTTAAATTTCATTTTGGGTGAGAAATCTACCACGGTTCAGGGTTGGCAGACTTTTCTAAGGGGATTGCGACTATTTTAGCTGTCACAGGCTACATAAGATCTTTGTTGCAAATTCTTACACGTGTTTTGTTTGTGATAGGTAATCCTTGAAAAGTGTAAAAACTCTTCTTAGCATGCAGGCTGCCTAGGAAGAGACTGCTGACTTCTGACCCCTGGCGGGTCGTCAGTGGCACCTGTAACTCCGCGCTTCCCAACCTCACGCCCTTGTGTCAAGGGCTGTCGGCTAGAGTAATAGTTCTGATTATGTTAATTACACTTTCAGGTCTGAGACAGATTTAAGTTTGTGTGCTGAGCCGCAGACTTGATTTCTGGAATCCCATAAATCTGTTCTTAGGTGAGGACTCAGCATTCCCTTGAGTGTTTAGCATTTTATGCTACTTTTGAGGTCTCTCTTAACCTTGCCCCCTTAGCTGGGGCCTCCAAGAGCTAATTGTCACAGATCCCCTCAGCTGCCTGCTTTCTCTTGTGTTAACTTTCCACTTAATTAACTTGTGTCTTTTCTTTCTGTGAAAGGTATGAACCTCACACTGACATCCCTTCAGATGTGGAGACTGAACAAGACCGAGTGTTCTTCATTAAGGCAATTGCCCAGTTCATGGTTAGTTCCCGGCTTTGTGATAGAGTGATAACACGAACCCCACTGGAGAGGAGTCCTCGTCAGGGCCGCTTGCGGGTTTCTGACCGCCTCCCGTTAGCAGGTTTCTGGTAGCTGTTTCACCAGCACAGAGTTTTGGGGTTCTGTTTTTAATTCATTGTTTGTTAAGAATTCTATTTCGTTAGTTTTGAATGGGTAATAGATGTCGCGGTTCAACATTTTTTACAAATGTGAAACAGTAGAATGAATGGCTTTTTATCCTGCCTGCCCGTTGACCCAGTTCCGTCCCCAGTCGCATCTTCCAGAGTTTTCTTTATGCATAGGTAAGCAAATACAATATACATTCTTTGCCCTTCCTTTACATACATGGTGTTTGGGATCTTGCTTTCTTAATGGTGCATTTTGGAGAACTTTCCAAATACAAATACAGCTTCCTCATTCTTTCTTATAGCTGAGTAGTAGTGCTTGTTTGGGTATACCATGATTTATGTAGTTTATATACAGATAGGCATTTAGACGTTTGTAACTTTGTGTCTCTGCAACAGCGCTGTCGTGAATAACCTGTACATATCCTTTTCTTCATGACTGCGTCTCTAGCATGAGTCCTTAGGATTGGAATTGTTGGGGCGAAGATAATGTGCATTTGTAATTTTCTTGTCCCTTACCAAACTGCTCTCCATCCAGATGGCGTCCGTTTACACACCCGCTTGCGGTGCCTGAGCCACTTGAAAGTTTGACCGTTAATACAGTCAGGTTACTGAAGAGAGATTTTCCAATTACCTACATAGGATTTGATTTAGATTTTTCGTGGAAAGGGCCTTAAACTGTTACTCTTCTTTTGTCTGCAAATAGGCCACCAAGGCACATATAAAACTCAATACCAAGAAGCTTTATCAGGCAGATGGGTATGCAGTGAAAGAACTTCTCAAGATCACCTCTGTCCTTTATAACGCCATGAAGACCAAAGGGCTGGAGGGCTCGAAGATAGGAGAAGAGGACGTCAGCAAATTCAAGTTTGATCTTGGCTCAAAGGTGAGGCCCATGAAAGGCTCCTGGTGAGGGACGGAATATTTATTTCTTAGGGTCTGAAATGGACCCTGTCAGATACTCCCGGCGCCACTTCTTTCCTGACGCCTTAACTGAGAGCAGTTTTTCAGTTTTGCACTCGTCAGCACTTGGATACAAACAGAAGCCACGGTAAATTAATCCAGCTCCTCATCGAAAGCCCGCTATATGCCAGGCACAGTTCAGGCGCAGGGGATGCGGGCATGAACACCGAGGACGGAAACCCGCTCTTCCTGTGGCTCAGTTAGGGGCGTCAGACTAAAGCACACAGCAGAAGGAATGTCAGGTCACAGGTGGCCGACGTGTGGGGAACTGTAAAGCAGGGCAGGGGCGGGGAGGGCCGGGGCAGGTGTCCTCAGTAGGGAGATGGGAGAGGTGCCATCTTCAGCAGGAGGACAGGAAGGGATTTGAAATTCTGTGTTAAGAGCATCACTCTGGCTGCTGGGGTGAGATCAGACTGAGGGGGGAGGTGAGGGTGGAGGTGGACCTGTTACAAAGCAAGACATGACAGTGACTTTGAACCAAGTGGGTGACGTCAGGAGCTCAGCTGAGGTAGGAGGGAGCTGAGTTGCCAGGCATCGGAGTCCTGGTTCAAGCAGCAAGTCAGAAGTGGGAGTTAAGTCCTGAGTCACTTACTGTCATGGTTTGGGCAAGGGGCTAAAAGCAGAGGAAGTGTCCCCCCGGCCCCCACCCCGACGCCATTCCTTTTTCTCCCAGGAGAGGGCGCACCAGTCAAGGGTTGTGTCCTGAGGGAGCTCTGAACAAAAGGCCCCAGCAGTTTTCACCCTGAGGTGGGGGAGGACCAGGAGTGGCAGAGTGGTGGGTGCTGGGTCTTTGGGGAGACTGTCCTCGGGTTTTCTCCTCAGCTCCCTAACAGGGAAGCCTGGGAGGCACCAGAGAGGACCTCAGCCGGAGGCCGAGGATGGGAGACCTGGGAGGGGAGGCCCTGGGGCTAGGAAGGCGGATATTTTGTAGGAACCGGTGGGTCAGGGGGCCGGAGTCCTTGACTGCCACTCCCTTCAGAGCCTGCAGCGAGGAGTCTCTTCTGGTGCGCGGTGGGCGCAGCTCTCCCCGTGGGGCCCGCCAGGGAAAACCTTGGCGGTCGCCCATGGTCAGGCCAGAGAAACCACACCTAGGTTTTTAACCAGGAGTGAGACGCCTCCATGGAAAGAAGTGACCGGAAGTTAGAACCTTCTTTGAACGTAGATCTTGGGGGCTTGGATGTGAGTTGAGAGAAAACAGTGCAAGGAAGATCCTACAGCCACGCTGTCCGGTAGAACTTTCTGTGATGATGGATGGGTTCTTTATCCGCGCCGCACGGTACGGCAGCCACTAGCCACGCGTAGCTAGCACAGCCGGGTGGGTTCTAAATTTTTTTACTTCCTTATTCATCTTTTTCTTTTCTAAATTTTATTTAATTTTAAACAATTTAACATTGAAAATGGACACATGTGGCAAGTCCGTGCAGTATCAGACATCCTAGCTCTAAAGTCTTTGGTCTGAGCACCGGAACCGACCAAGTTGCCCGTTTCCCAAACGGAGGGGAGCATGGAAGGAGCGGGCTTGGTGGGAAGGGTGGGGCGTTTGGTCTGGAACACGTTCAGTGTGAGGTGTCGGGCCTCAGGTCATAGACGGCGTTAGGGCTAGAACTCAGGAGGGAGTGTGACTAGGAAGACTTCGGGGGACCAGACTCTGATGTACTCCAGGCCCGGAAGCAGGGGAGGTGAGACTCCCGCGGAGAAAACCAGATCTTTGCTGCCGTGAGGCGGGTGCAGCTGGGGCTGGAGGAAGCAGAAGCGGGAAGAGAGTCCTCAGCTGTGAATGAAGAGGGAGCCTTGTTGCTGGTGGTCTGGGAATAAGAGGCGGTGACATGTAATTGCAAGAGAGCAAGAGGGAGCAGAGCAAGGAAACATTGGGGCTCTTTGGAAAACGTAGCAGATGCAAGGAAGAGGGGGTGACCTGTGAACCCTAAGAAAGAAGCTTGTGCTCAGACCACGGGCCGTCATCTTCACGGCAGCAGCTGCCACCCTTGAGGGAGCCGGGCGCTGCTGCAGGGCTGTGGACGCGTTACGTCACGTGGGCCTTAGCGGCCCTGTGCGGCCCGTCCGGAGGCGGGGGCTCGGGGGGTGGGAGCGATGAACGCGGGGCACCAGGGTTCTGAGGTAGGACGTGTGCCTCTCCGGTTGTCCCTCCTGTGGTCACCCTGCTACCTTCGGGGTCCCCTGTTGGGACTGAGTCGGAATAGGAAGCATGTCCCTTTCACCCTCCCTACACTTCCTGGTTGAGGAATACATTTGACTTGGCATTTGGATTTTCGGAGAGCCCCACGTGTCCCGGGAGTGCGCCTCCGCAGGATGTAACATGTGTCCCGTGCAAAACATGGTCAGTAGTCAGGTATCCTGACGGGAGACAGGAATCGATGTTAACAAACTGGTTATTCTGAATGTCTGTTAACCTATCACCGAGATTTCCGTTTTTGATATTTTTCCTTCCAGATTGCAGACTTGAAAGCAGCCAGGCAGCTTGCTTCTGAGATCACATCCAGAGGGGCCTCTCTGTATGACCTGCTGGGCAAGGAGGTGGAGCTGAGGGTAAGCGGTATTCGGATGCTTGAATACTTCCTCAACGAAGCATTTTTCATCGTTTTCCTTTCCAGTTCTGCTTTTCCCGGTCCTTCTGATTTCATTAAACCATACCTGACTGGGGCTCCTGGGTGGCTCAGTTGGTTGAGTGTCCGACTTTGGCTCAGGTCATGATCTCGCGGTTCATGAGTTTGAGCCCCGCGTCAGGCTGTGTGCTGACAGCTCAGAGCCTGGAGCCTGCTTCGGATTCTGTGTCTCCCTCTCTCTCTGCCCCACCCTTGCTTGCGCTCTCTCTCTCTGTCTCTCAAAAATGAGTAAACGTTAAGTGTGTGTATATACATATATATCTATAGACACACACACACACACACACACACACACACATATAAATGTACCTGATTAAATGAGATATCGTGCTGGGAAGTAATACACAGCGTTAGCTGCCATTCTTGCTTCTAGGGCCACTGGTCTGTTTTTATTTTTTTTTTCAACGTTTTTTTTTTTTTTTTTTTTTTTATTTATTTTTGGGACAGAGAGAGACAGAGCATGAACGGGGGAGGGGCAGAGAGAGAGGGAGACACAGAATCGGAAACAGGCTCCAGGCTCCGAGCCATCAGCCCAGAGCCTGACGCGGGGCTCGAACTCACGGACCGCGAGATCGTGACCTGGCTGAAGTCGGACGCTTAACCGACTGCGCCACCCAGGCGCCCCCACTGGTCTGTTTTTAATAGCTGTGGCTTCTAGTCCACAAATAGCAGTTATGTAGCACGTTGCTGGAACTTTCCTCCTTGTGCCCATAGCAGACTTTGCTGATCATGGTGCTTTTTCCTGGGGAACTCAGCATTCTTGTCTACATAGTGCTCTTCTGAGCCCATGGTTCCCAAACCTTGCTTTCCGGTAGAATCACGTGTGCGTGGATACCAGCTTCTGTTCTGATGTCATTGGTTTGGAGTATGACGTAGGCATTGGAAGTTAGAAGTCTCCGGATGATTCTGACGTGCAGCAGGTTTGGGGAGCCCGTGACCTAGGCAGTCCCAACCACTCAGCTGAAGTGGATGCTATAGTTAAAATTCATTTGCAATGCTTGTTTCGGCCAGTGCCCATCAAGGAGAATGCTTCCTCCACTACATGTAAGGAGCTGTTTAAGAGCGTGCTTCCTAAAACCCTTCCAGAGCTCCTATAGTCCTTTGAAATCACCTGATGTCCACGTTGTCCCCCAAACCAGTGAGTCAGAATGTCTGGGGCTGAGAGCCAGGCATCCAGCTTTTAAAGATCTCCGGGTGATTCCAATGTGCGGCAGAGTTTGGGAGCCGCTGGTTGAAGAAGAAATGGATGCTGTTTAACTCTTACGTGTAAAGATGTATGTCATTGGAAGCACACGTGCTCACATCTCACGTTTTTAAGTTCAACGCGGTTAATTCATCTCGTTCTGGTCAGGTATGTCAGCCGTGGCCTCTCGCTTCCTGGTCTATGTTCTGGCATCACTGATGAAGTATGATAGTGTTTTTTCTCTTGCTTTTCATTTCTGCGCCAGGAGTGGTCTGGAAGCAGGGGACTTGGGTACCAGCGCACCGTCCCTGCTCTCGATACGGTAACCTGGTGGTGGCCGCCCGGTGAAGGGCGGTTGGCAGAACACAACGGCCGCTCCCGTCTAGTAGCTCATTCAGTTAACAAGGCAGCTCTAGGCTTTCTGGGTTCTTTGTTTTCTATTTTTTATTTCTTTTATTTTATTTATTTACTTTTTAATTTTTAACATCTACCCTTGAGAGAATGAGAGACACAGAGACAGCGTGAGTGGGGGAGGGGCAGAGAGAGCCGGAGACACAGGATCCGAAGCGGGCTCCAGGCTCCGAGCCACCAGCACAGAGCCCGATGCGGGGCTCGAACTCACGGACCGTGAGATCATGACCCGAGCCGAAGTCAGACAGATGCTTAACCGACCGAGCCCCTCAGGTGCCTGTGTTTTCTCTTTATAGTGCAGGAGGGCACGTGTGTCTACACATGATTCTAAGAGACCTAGAGACGAGAGCTGGTCACTTGCTAATTGCCACAGAGCTGTGGCTTCATTGGGAGACTTGAACCGGGATTCCACTGGGGACTCTTTCAGCACCGTCCTCTAATGAATTGAAATAATCAGTGGCCGGACTGTTGCCATGGGAGCCATGAATATGGAACTTCTCAAATTCTGTATACAGTCGTGGTCTGAGGAAGATCCCCTGTCCAGTATTTGTTTTTCATGTACTCACCGAGGACTAGTATCAGTCACGGGCAAGGCACCATGCTCTGTGTCCTTGAATAGGTCATGGTCCCTGCCGTGTGTAGTTTTCCACAGTGGGGGAGACGAGAGGCGCTGTGGAATGAAGGAAGCCCAAGACAGTTTGGGAACGTGCTGCAGAAACCTCAGAACTGCATCCACGTTCAAATCCCACGGCTCAGAGAAGTTCCCGGTGTTGGTATGATAGGCACAGATGCCTCCCGTGATTGTTTAGTGCTTAATGCTAGGGGGCAGGACCAAGGTGACTCCTCTCGTTGGCTGCAGATGTCGGTGACGGGCAACTTAGAGGGAATTAATCATGGGAAAGATCCTAGAGGCTGGCAGGGGGTTCAGACGGCAGGTTGAGCTGCTCTTGTTTGGGGTTCCCATGAATGAATATAGGTAAAGAAGCAAACTTGGGAGTAAAGGCGATAGAGGTGGGCTCCGTTTTGTCTGTGGCGTTGTGGGGACGTGGGGCCTGTAACTGAGGAAGGCCCAGGGAGCTGGAGGGAGGCCAGGTTGGCATTAGGGTTAGAAGAACGTTTGGAGGAATTGCTAGAAGAAGGGGTTTTGCCTCAGAGGTCCACAATGTAATGGGACTTTAGAGCACTAGTCCATAAGCTGTATCTACATCTAGGAATTGGTTTTGAGAATTCCTCTTCTAAAAAGGAACTTCATTTCATTCTTTCTCACAGGAACTGAGAACAGAAGCAATTGCCAGACCTCTAGAAATAAATGAGACTGAAAAAGTGATGAGAATTGCAATAAAAGACATTCTGGTAAGCTTGTTTGCTTTTATTTAAAGTTTTTGTGCCTGGGACTTGAAAATAATTGATTTAGTCCCTACTTCCTTAAGACAGAGCAACCCTAGGCCTGTTGACAGAGAAGGGATATGAAAGTGGGGAAATGAAAAATGCAGAGGACATTCTAGGATACGTAGGTTGCTTCCTTTTATTATTTTCCCCCTTGTTATAAATATAAAAAATTTCTCCTTCAAAATTTGTCAGTTTTAATAATTTCATAATTCACTTACATTCTTCAATACTTTTCATAAGTGATGCTCTCTTTTATGGACTCTTCACACTTTATTTAATCATTTAATTCATCACAGATGGGCATTTAAATGATTTTTAGATTTTCCTTTTTTTTTTTTGGTGTGGAAACCTAGGCACGAGGTTTTTAAATGGCGCCGTAACGAATAGAATGGCCGCCACCGTTAACTGCTCACCCGCCGTCAATTATGTGCTCATCTCATCTCAAGCATTCATTTGGAGGGTAGTAGTGAGGGAGACTCTCGACTCCGACGGCTTTGGGTTTGAATCCCACTTTGTGATCTTAGGCAAGTTGCTTAACCTCCTTGTGTTTCACTCTCCTCGTCTGTAAAACAGGGAGAAAGGCAGTGTCTGCCACATGGGGTCCTTCTGTGTATTCGTTGTAACAGTGTGTCAGACACAGTCTGGCCCATAGTAGGTATTCCTGTGTTATCAGTGATGCATTTTATTCAGTACACACAGGCAGGGGAGGCTTATGTAAAGCCGGAGTAGCAGAAAACAAGAATTTGCTGAGATTTGCTGTAAATTCTAAGATTGATAGGTTTTTATAATATCCTTGTCCTAAAACAGTAATACTCCCTGAACCCAGCACCAGGGTGCAGCCTCAGCAGGTAAGAAGGGCAGAGCAGCCGAGATGGGAGGTTGAGGGCACATAGACAGATGGAGAAGTAGGTAACTATATTAAAGATGATGAATGCCTAGGTTCTCACTCTTGGAAAAGAGAGTTAGTGGAGGAGAAAGAGAAGAAAATGAGAATGAACCCTGAAGTTGGAGCTCTTGGTTAAATGCATGGTTTTCACTGGCTAGTTAGGTAGGTAGCCAGCTCCCTGCGTGTATGTCTGTGCACTTAAGTTTATGTCATATTTATATACGTACACATGCACACCCACGTCCACATTCCTATCTTTCTTACCTCTGAGCACACTTGGCACCCACATCTAGGCTTCTAAATGCCATTCTCCACTAAAAGGAACCAGGCTCTTGAGGAGAAATGTCTGAGTCCAGAGCTGGGACAGGAAAGTACAAGATCCTTTTGGGCCAGCAAGGAAGGAAGTGCCCAAAGAATGAAAGGGATCTGTCGGGGGGACACAGGAGCAGCTTGAGTGGGCTTCCCCTGGTTAAACTAGGGACAGTTTAAGCTTCAGAATAAATTATAGTAATGGCTTATAGAGCATTGAATGAAATGGGAGATCATGAGTTCTCACTAGTATAAAAAATAGTGAAAGCTGATGAAGAGAAAGTATCTCACATAGTTTCAAAGTAGCTCCCCACAGGGGCTCCTGGCTGGTTCAGTCAGAAGAGGGAGTGATTCTTCATCTTGGGATTGTGAGTTCGAGCTCCACACTGGGTGTAGAGATTACTTAAAAAAGAAAAAAAAAAAGGCTCCCCACAAAAGTACTTACTAATTACAGAGGACAAAAGAGGAACTTCCCATGAGAATCCTGGCAGACACCCCCTTAATCCAGTGGTCAAAGTGAACATCACAGGTAACGGAACAAATCAGAATTCTGCACCCGGAGATATGCACCGGATACGGTCGTATCTGTGCTTTCCTGCTGAAGTTGCATGTTCGGAAGCTAATCAGACAAAGGCACATTGAAGGGCATTCTGCAGGTTACCTGGCTCGTACTCTTCACCAGCGGAAAGTATGCGAAAGTCCAGGAGAGCCCGAGGAGATGTGCTGACGGAATGCCAAGGGTGACTTTCGCCTGGTGTTAAGGACTTCATGGGGACAAGTGGGGAAACCCGAGAGGGTCTGAGGACTAGATGGTGGTAGTGCATCCGTGTCCATTTCATGAGCCAGTGATTGAGGAGGAGAGAACCCCATTCATGCAAAATACAGAGTCAAGTATTTAGCGGTGATGGGGCCTCAAGTCGGCAACCCTGTCTCACCTAGGCCAGGAGAAAATGCTTCGTGTTCTACCCCAGCTGTTGGTAAGTTGTGATGCTTTCTCAGTTGAAAAGTTAACTGCTTGTCCGTGTTCTGGCTGGCTGGAGTTAACATGGCATGAATGTGCCTTTAGCACTAAGTATGTATTAGGAGTACAGTAGCCAAATGAGGGCCCAGTTCATTTCCCGGAGAACCCTCTATGCATGCTTGCATGCATGTATGTGTTATTTATTATTTCCTTTCTTTAATTGAAGTGTGGGTGGCACACAGTGCTCCATTAGCTTCAGGTAGGCGACATAGTTGGTGAACACCTTTTCAGGTGTCTGTGAAGTGTTGCAAAGTATCCATGATATTTGATAATTCTAAAAGCAAAATCAAAACAACAGCGTGGATACTTAAAAGGGGTTATTACTTATTTATAGGCCATTTATTTCAGGCTAGGGGAAATTGTATTTATCACACTGGTGTTTCTTATTTGAGGAGCGCATACCTTTAAAAAATTGTTTTGTTTTTTTTAATGTTTATTTATTTTTGAGAGAGAGAGAGAGAGAGAGAGCACGAGTAGGGGAGGAGCAGAGAGAGAGGGAGACACAGAATCGGAAGCAGGCTCCAGGCTCTGAGCCGTCAGCACGGAGCCTGACGCGGGGCTCGAACTCACAAACCGTGAGATCATGACCTGAGCCGAAGCCGGATGCGCAACCGACTGAGCCACCCAGGCGCCCCTAAAAAATTGTTTTTATTCTTTTTTTAGGTTTATTTATTTTTGAGAGATACACACACAGAATGCAAGTGGGGGAGGGGCAGAGAGAGAGGGAGACACAGACTCTGAAGCAGGCTCCAGGCTCTGAGCTGTCAGCACAGAGCCCGATGTGGGGCTGGAACTCATGAACCGCGAGATCGTGACCTCAGCTGAAGTTGGATGCTCAACCGCTGAGCCACCCAGGGGCCCCAAGTTGTTTTTATTCTTGAAGTCAGATAAATGCACTAGGTTTAGTCTGACTTTGAGTCAGAGAAATAGTTGCCATCAACTTGAGGTTTTTGTTTAGAAACTCCCCTTGTCTTCTTGTGAGTGAGCTTAGATCTCTTTTGGGATTTTTAAAGCACTTGCAGCAAACGGATAGTGATACGATTATTTTCATGAAAGCACCTTGGAAATGGTGAGTATAGTTAGTAGAAAAAAATGAAACCGTAAATAAACAATAGAGGTGGTTGCTTCCAAAGATATATAGTCTTTGACAGTCACGGAGTGTCCACGCTCCTTACAGGGTTTCTTTGTGGACCCCACAGCGTGTCATAGACTTGCAGGTGAGCAGACACGAGGCCTTCGTGGGTGAGGACACGTGTGTGGGGTCCTGGTGGGCAGAAGCCCGCCTCGGGCGTCGGGGACGTGAGGCAGAGTTGGGACGTCAGAACTTGGGAGGCAGCCCCACGCTCCCGGACACCATTTCTGCTGCGGCCGATGGCAGCTCGGAGCCCAGGCCCGGCCCGGCCGGCTTCCCAGACCGGCGTGGGACAACAGGGAGGCCTGCGGTTTGTCCGTGATCTCTCTCTTTCCCTTCGCTTTCTTTCCCAGGCCCTGCTACCCACGCTCCGGCCCGAAGGCCAGGTCCGCTGAGGGGGCCGCTTTCGCACTGCCTTCACAGGGTAGTTTCTCTGTTTTAGTCTGTAGTCGAGGTTTACTTGCCGGGGAGAGAAGAGGTGCCTTCTGTCTCGGTCCCAGCAGGCAGGATTAGGGCTGGGACCCCCTAAGGTTTCTTTCTGTTGCCTTCTAAATAAAGCCATGCTTGCGTGTGCACACATTTTGTGAGTCAGATGTTTGTGAGCAGGGGAGTAACCTGACTGGTGTAAACAGAGGCAGACTACCAACTCAGAGCAGTAGCTGGGTGACCAGTCTAAACAAGTGAGCTGCGCAGGAGGCCTTGGGAGCCTCTCCCCTCTGCCCAGGACACTGTTTTTTCCGTCTTCATTTGTTTCCCTGGCAAGAAACCACCTCTTCTCGTGGAAAAAGGACGGTCATTTTTTTCTGGGCCTGTGTGACGTTCCCTCTGCAACGAGTTGGTTAACTGAGTGATGGCCAGGGGAGGCTTTGCCCTGTTCGCTGACTCTGCTTTCCCGTAGCCTGTGTCGCGGTGCCTGCCGAGTCGCGAAGTCCCTCTCTGCCGAGAGTCCGGTTGGTGTTCCTTGTTGGCCCCCGCCTCATTCACTTCCTGTTCACTGTAGGCACAGGTTCAGAAGACTAAAGACCTGCTCAATAACGTGGCCTCTGACGAAGCTAATTTAGAAGCCAAAATCGAGAAGAGGAAATTAGAACTGGAAAGAAATCGGAAGCGACTCCAGACTCTGCAGAGTGTCAGGTAGATACGAACACCTGAAGGATGAGGAGACTGTCGTCTTTGAAAGTTCCAGCAGAGTGAGCGGCACACGGGCAGCGGGGACGGCCTCCTGTGGGACTGTCTCGGCCTCCCGGTGTACGGGCGACGCTCACGGTCACGAGCGCTCTGTGCAGCTCGTGCTCCCCCTGCTTTCACCGTACCTGGAGCCTCCCCTCAGGCTTCCACAGCTTCTCGGAATGCAGGGCCGAGTGAGTGAGTCCACATGGTGAATGTTGCGCGAGGCTCGTCCCCTGAGATCTGGGCCTTGCCGTAAATGAGGGGGAAACAGAAGCACACTCCCCTTTCTCAGTGTGAGTAGATTTTAGACCTTTATCATTCTTCACCGGTAATTCGTCTTTCTCTTCGCTTTCCATCACCGAAAACCTCTTTTCCAGGGAATATGGATGATGATGGGGGCGCCAAATGCCTTCTAGGTCGTTGGAGCCTTCCAAGTGTGTCTCTCGCGTTTTCTTGGAGCCTGCGGGCACTCTTTCTCTCTCTCTCTCTGTCTCTCATTTTGTGCCCTCCTTTTCTTGCTGTGTCTGTTTGTCATTTTCTCTCCCGTGCCACTACTTTTTCTCCCTTTCCGTCGTCCCTTCATTTTTCTCCCTTCGCTTCTTCCTCCGTGTAGCTCCTGCACCTGTTTGAATGTCTTGCTGTTTTGAGATACTGGTGACCGGGCCACAGTCCGGCTGCTGTCCTGAGACCTGAGGGAAGGCAGCGCCTGGGGTAACCCAGGGAGCACCACAGGCTTCCTCCCAGCCACGGACAAGACCACGTCCTTCCACCTTTGGAATGTGGCCCACCTGATATGTTTGTCTCGTTAAAAAATTCTGCCTTTCAAGCATAAATTCATTTTTGTTAAGTCTCGTACCCTTTTTTTCCTACATAGATTTTTAATTTTCTTAATTTTGTTTAATTTACATCCAAATTACTTAGCATATAGCGCAACAGTGATTTCAGGAGTAGATTCCTTAGTGCCCCTTACCCATTTAGCCCATCCCCCCTCCCACACCCCCTTCAGTAACCCTCTGTTTGTTCTCCATATTTAAGTCTCTTATATTTTGTCCCCCTCCCTGTTTTTATATTATTTTTGCTTTCCTTCCCTTATGTTCATCTGTTTTGTATCTTAATATCCTCATATGAGTAAAGTCGTGTGATATTTTTCTTTCTCTGACTAATTTCACTTAGCATAATACCCTCTAGTTCCATCCATGTAGTTGCAAATGGCAAGATTTTATTTTTTTAAATTTTTTTTACATTTATTTATATATTTTTGAGAGAGACAGAGCACAAGTGGGGGAGGGGCAGAGAGAGGGGGACACAGAATCCGAAGCAGCCTCCAGGCTGTGAGCTGTCAGCACAGAGCCCGATGTGGGACTCGAATTCACAGACCACAAGATCACGACCTAAGCCAAAGTTAGACGCTCAGCCGACTGAGCCACCCAGGCACCCCAAGATTTCATTCTTTTTGATTGCTGAGTAATACTCCAGTGTGTGTGTGTGTGTGTGTGTGTGTGTGTGTGTGTGTGTATACATACACACCACATCTTCTTTATCCATTCATCCATCAATGGACATTTGGGCTCTTTCCATACTTTGGCTGTTGTCAACATTGCTGCCATAAACATTGGGGTGCATGTGCCCTTTCGAAACAGCACACCTGAATCCCTTGGATAAATACCTAGTAGTGCAATTGCTGGGTCATAGGGTGGTTCTATTTTTAATTTTTTGAGGAACCTCCATACTGCTTTCCAGAGTGGCTACACCAACTTGCATTCCCACCAACAATGCAGAAGAGATCCTCTTTCTCTGCATCCTCGCCAACATCTGTTGTTGCCTGAGTTGTTAATGTTAATTCTGACAGGTGTGAGGTGGTATCTCACTGTGGTTTTGATTTATATTTCCCTGATGATAAGTGATGTTGAGCATTTTTTCATGTGTCGGCCATCTGGATGTCTTCTTTGGAGAAGTGTCTGTTCATGTCTTTTGCCCATTTCTTCACTGGATTATTTGTTTTTTGGGTGTTGAGTTTGATAAGTTCTTTATAGATTTTGCATATAACCCTTCATCTGATATAGCGTTTGCAAATATCTTCTCCCATTCTGTTGGTTGCCTTTTAGTTTTGCTGATTGTTTCCTTCACTGTGCAGAAGCTTTTTATTTTGATGAGGTCCCAGTAGTTTATTTTTGCTTTTGTTTCCCTTGCCTCTGGACACACGTTGAGTGAGAAGTTGCTACAGCCAAGGTCAAAGAGGTTTTTACCTGCTTTCTCCTCGAGGATTTTGGTGGCTTCCTGTCTTACATTTAGGTCTTTCATCCATTTTGAGGTTATTTTTGTGTCTGGTGTAAGAAAGTGGTCCAGGTTCATTCTTCTGCCTGTCGCTGTCCAGTTTTCCCAGCACCACTTGCTGAAGAGACTGTCTGTTCCATTGGATATTCTTTCCTTCTTTGTCAAAGATTAGTTGGCCATATGTTTGTGGGTCCGTTTCTGGGTTCTCTGTTCTGTTCCATTGATCTGAGTGTCTGTTCTTGTGCCAGTACCATACTGTCTTGATGATGACAGCTTTGTTATACAGTTTGAAGTCCGGGATTGTGTCCTGCTTTGGTTTTCTTTTTCAAGATTGCTTTGGCTATTTGGGGTCTTTTCTGGTTCCATACATATTTTAGGATTTTTTGTTCTAGCTCTGTGAAGAATGCTGGTGGTATTTTGATAGGGATTGCATTGAATATGTAGATTGCTTTTGGATACTGTTGAC
The DNA here is from genome assembly GCF_046562875.1 of Panthera onca. Taxonomy (NCBI): domain Eukaryota; kingdom Metazoa; phylum Chordata; class Mammalia; order Carnivora; family Felidae; genus Panthera; species Panthera onca. The sequence continues at coordinate 38,956,831 of NC_138354.1, read as the reverse complement.
ATTTTAACAATATTTGTTCTTCCTGTCCAGGAGCATGGAATCTTTTTCCTTTTTTTGTGTGTGCCTTCTTCAATTTCTTTCATAAGCTTTGGATAGTTTTCAATGTATAGATTTTTCACCTCTTTGGTTAGATTTCTCATATCCTTTTAATAGAAAAGTTTGGTTTTGCTCTAGTCCCAAAGATAATCTCTTACTTTTTAATTTATGTTTTTGTTTTGTTTTGTTTTTTGAGAGAGAGTGTGAGCAGGTCAGGGGCAGAGAGAGAGGAGAGAACCAGAATCCAAAGCAGGCTCCGCACTGCCAGCAAGGATCCTGATGCGGGGCTTGAACTCATGAGCCACGAGATCATGACCTGAGCTGAAGTCGAAAGCTTAACTGACTGTGCTACCCAGGCACCCCTATCTGTATATTTTTAAAACAAGAGAGTTTCCCTTTAAGGTCGAAAATAAGAGAAAAAAACATAAACTCATCAAATCAGTCAAAACAAGCTTTTGTGTTATTGCTTTGCTTTTAGATTTTATATTGTTTAAAAACTTAGCTTTAAATTGTAGCAACCTATGTTTCCCTTTTTTAGGGGATGGAGTACTTTTTGGAGCATCCAGACAGCGAAATACTTTGCTCAACTAAGATAATGTATATATTTAGGTTACTAATTTTGTGAGAAGTGTATGACACGTGATTACTTTTTAAGTCTGTATTAAAATCTATGGCAGAGTGAGTAAGAAAAAAGATTGCAAAGCTTCATTTAAGGTAATGTACTTAAAGGTGTTTAAAAATGCATTCCTGGGGCACCTGGGTGGCTCAGTTGGTTGAGCGTCCGACTTCGGCTCAGGTCATGATCTCACGGCTCGTGAGTTTGAGCCCCGCATCGGGCTCTGTGCTGACAGCTCAGAGCCTGGAGGCTGTTTCAGATTCTCTCTCCCTTTCTCTCTGCCCCTCCCCTGCTCATGCTCTGTCTCTGTCTTTGTCTCTCTCTCTCTCTCTCAAAAATAAATAAACATTAAAAAAAATTTTTTTAAATAAATAAAAAATAAAAATGCATTTCTGCGACGCCTGAGTGGCTTAGTTGGTTAAGTGTCCGACTCTTGATTTCTGCTCAGGTCATGATCCCAGGGTTGTGGGAATGAGCCCCGTCTCAGGCTCTGCGCTGAGCATGGAGCCTGCTGGCTGCCCCTCTCCCACCTTTCTCTCTTTCTCTTGCAAAACAAAGAAAAAAACACATTTCTTTCTCTGTATATATACCTATGCACAGAAAAGTCTGGAAGGATGTTTATCAAATATTCAGTGCTTGTACCTGGTGATAGGATTATGAGTAATCTTTACCTTATTCTTCATACTTTAAAGATTATTTTCAAGTTTTTACAAAGATCTTTTGATCAACAAACAAACTAAGCGTGTTGCTTTTGAGGGGAGGGAGGAGGAAAGGGAAATGAGCTTTAAGCAGCTTCCAGCTGAAGGCGCTTCTCCATGAAGGCTTTCCACAGCAGACCGTGGTGGGGCCTGGGGCTCAGCATACTAATCTCAACTGTCTGTTGATGAATCTTTCACTTTTTATTTCACTTGGTCGTTGTAGGCCGGCCTTTATGGATGAATATGAGAAGATCGAGGAGGAGTTGCAGAAGCAGTATGACATTTATCTGGAGAAATTTCGAAATCTGGCTTACCTGGAACAGCAGCTTGAAGACCATCATAGGATGGAGCAAGAGAGGTTTGAGGTGAGCGCTTAGCCCGCTCCTCTCCACAGACCGTTCCTTCTGGCGTGGGATTCTGTACTTGGTGACGTGTCAGTTTGTAAATGTTGTCGTGGGGGAGCATTCCCTGGATGTCGCTCCTCCCTGATCAAGTCTGCGGATCGCTCACGCAGCTCTTCTCTTTTGCTGGTGGTGTGGCCTGGACTCCAGGCTGGTCGGATCTCTGATGGGTTTGGTCCGTTAGGGCGGCAGACGGGGCTGCCACGTGACCTGCGCAATCGCACAAGACTTAGCTTAGGAGGGCCTGTGCTTGCTTTAATGCTGTGCCGTCACTGGTTTGGAACTCTTAATAATTTTTTATTTATTTATTTTTAATGTTTACTATTGAGAGAGACAGAGCATGAGCATGGGAGGGTCAGAGAGAGGAGGAGACACTGAATTCAAATGAGGCTCCAGGCTCTGAGCTGTCAGCACAGAGCCCAACGTGGGGCTCGAACTCACAAACCGCGAGATCGTGACCTGAGCCGAAGTCGGGCGCCCAACCGACTGAGCCACCCAGGCGCCCCTGAATTCTTAATAATTCTTAAGTGCGTTTTCATTTGCACTGAGTTCCACGGAGTAGGTGACTGGCCTTGGGTAGATTTCTGAAAATTTGCTTGGTCAGGTCACTGAAAGATTTTCAGGCCCTGCTTAATTGAAAGTAGTTTATCAGATACTGCTTTATAAAGAGGAAACGCAGTTTACTGATTATTGTGGGAAGTGTGTGGGACCCGGAGCAAGCGGTCGTCCGGGTTCCTCTCATCCCATTGTTCCAGGCCATTTAGGAAAGAGTGTTTCAGGTCCCAGCATGAGCTGGTAAATACGGATTTCAGAACAAAGGAAAATGGGCCAGGTTACTCTCGTTTTTTGAATTGCTACTATCCCTTGGGGATATTTCTGCTTAACCCAAGAATGGTCCCTTGGAATCCGTGTTCATGCTGAAACTGGTCTGTAACCTCCCTCTCTCACGCCGTCCTTGGCAGCTTTCGGCGTAAAGATTATGCTTCCTTCTTAAAAGCTGGGTGTTTGAATGAGGTGGGGCTGTTTGGTTGTACAGGACGGCCGGCGGGGGGTGGCTGATGCTTTCCTGGGGACACCTTTATCTTTTTTTTTTTTTTTTTAATTTTTTTTTTCAACGTTTTTTATTTATTTTTGGGACAGAGAGAGACAGAGCATGAACGGGGGAGGGGCAGAGAGAGAGGGAGACACAGAATCGGAAACAGGCTCCAGGCTCCGAGCCGTCAGCCCAGAGCCCGACGCGGGGCTCGAACTCACGGACCGCGAGATCGTGACCTGGCTGAAGTCGGACGCTTAACCGACTGCGTCACCCAGGCGCCCCAAGGGACACCTTTATCTTGACACGGAGCCGGTTGCCACCACTGCTGTATGGCAGGGGCAGGCCACGGAGCCGCAAGGGTGCAGGACAGGCCCGTGGTGAGGACAGTGTCTGGGGAAGAGCAGAAAAGGGCCGTGAAAGTAAAGTGAGCATTCTGTGGTGTCACGCGGGGCCGCCCCCGGGTGTGGAGGTCGTGCCGAGGACGTGGCCCGGGGACGAGCATTCCTTCCTCTGCTCACACCTGCTCCGTGTGCTCATAACACCTGCTCCCTGAAGGTAGCTCGTGCCTCAAACAGTGCTTGTTTCTTGCTGTGTAGAATGACACCAAACTTTTAAAAGCCACTGTCCTCTCCCGTTCTCTCTCTTGACCGTAATCAGGGCCACATTTTGTCACCTAGCTGAGGTATTAGCTTTTGTCCCCCTAGGAATTAGACTAGTTTTTATTTCTTTTCTCTTTTCACCCAGATCAGTTTCACCATTTAGCATCTTCTGGGGCTGGAATAGCACAGAGCAGAAAAACAATAAAATTCATGCCTTATTTTCTGAGAGCAGGAGGCCCGTACTATCCCATTCTCAATGCGTCTGCCCCATGTCGACGTCCCACACAGACACACGGGCATTTCCCTGTCCGGTTCGGTGTTTTTCAGGGCTTCGAGGGCCCGCGGTGCCACTTCAGGCGGCCTCCCCTGGCTGGGCTGCTGGCTGATCCTGGAGAGAGGGGGCCTTGGGACCACGGCCCTGGTTCTCAGGCAGCGTTCGCTGTCTCCATGTGCTTTACATCTTTGCTGCTTTTGCGTCACAGACTCGGCCCTGCTTATCCACGTGGTAGAGAATGATAGAACAGTCCACCAAAGGGTGATCTCTTCTGAATCTTGTTCCTGCTGTTCCATAGGAAGCTGAGAACACTCTGCGTCTGATGCAGAACAAGCTGAAGGAAGAAGAAAAGCGTCTGCTCAAGACTGAAGGTAAGCCCACATGGGTAGACCGGGCTGTTTCTTCTGGACCAGCGTTTTTAGCCTCGACAAATGTATGCGTGTATTTAATTTATTTTCAAAAGGCGATTTTCTCAAAACTTCTATATCAAGTACCATTTTAATTCACTCGAGCTCAAGAGACTGGTTCAAATTACACAGCATTCAAAGCACGTTTGATTTTCTTATCAACTAAAATACTGTTTTTCCCTGTTTAAATGATACGGTTTGAGTTACGTATAATATGTAACTATAAAAGAAAATGTGGTCTCGGAGGTCTTTAGGTTCCTTATTTTAGGACCGATAGAAAGCAGGTGTCATTAATGCAGTGCATGTTAGTGGGGCACTTGATTAGAGTTAGTCCCCTCCCACACACACCCGTCCTGTGTCCCCAGTAATCCAGGATTGTGCAGTGAGGCCGTCACCTGGGGGCAAGTGGGGGCTACCCGTATGTGAGAGCTGCGTGCTGGGGAGGGGTGTTCTCCGTGACTGGTTAGCACGTTTCCTCCACGAACTTCACCGAGGTGTCTGGGCGGCCTCAGCACATGGTCTTAATGCCGAATCAATGGCTTTGTCTCGGTTCCTCCTCCTCTTGCTTATTGCTCTCTTTTTTATGATGAAGTATTTTATTCTCTCATGCTTGAGGATGCCGTGTGTGGGACTTGGGACACGTTCCCTCCCTCTCTGTCTCTGGGCCTCTCTCCTTTTGTACTTGTTTTCTGCCTCTCTCTCCTAAATTTCAGGAAACTCTGGAAGGAGAATAGGGAGTGCTGGGAAATCCTTTAGAGGCAAGTTTAGGAAATTCCAGGGGCCTCTCTAGCCAGAGCAGCCCCCCTCACCTCTGTGGTTCCAGGTCAGGCCAGAGAGCCCGAGGCAGCCCTAAGTGATAAGCCTGCATGGAGTTTATCCCCTCCCAGGAGGCCCAGCACAAGTAAGAGCCCTGGTTGGTTGGCTGCACCCTGCCGTGTGCCTGGGCCAACCGTAAGACCTTTGTCATTGGTCTTTATTCTTCTGAACTCACACTTTAATTTTGTGATCCACAGGTGTGGGATCTCTTGAAGGACAAATATTCTTAGGAGCATCTGTGACTTTGCTTTTTTTGGAAAAATAATGTCCCGTTTAAACCAAATTAATGAAGGAAAGCACTTAATTAGCTTGAGGGCAAAGAAGTGAGGAAAATTAGAAGAACCATCCTAAAGTTGTTAAGATGTTCTTTCTTTGCTTTTCTGTGTATGCGGGAACATTGGCCAGAGAGTTGGGATCAGCGGGGAGTTAGATAAAAGGACACTTTCTGAAAGACTTCTCTGAACAGAAAAGGCAAATAGGACACGGACGCAAATTAGGGGTAAGAATGAGCAAAATCCAGGAGCTGAAAGAGCTCATCTTGTTTACACCATCGTGTAGACAGCTGATTCGGTGCAGTAAACCATTGTTGAGTATCTATTCTGGGTGCGAAGAAGGGTTCCTTAGTGGACAAGAGACAGGGATTCTGGGGACCTCGGTGGCTTAGTCGGTTAAGCGTCCGACTTCGGCTCAGGGCATGATGTCCCAGTTCAGGAGTTGAAGCCCTGTGTCAGGCTCTGGGCTGACAGCTCGGAGCCTGCTTCTGATTCTACGTCTCCCTGTCTCTCTGCCCCTCTCCCGCTTGTGCACACTCTTTCTCGTTCTCAAAAATAAATAAAAACATTAAAAAAAATTTAGAAAAACAAAAAAAAGCAATCATTGCTTTAACCAAGCTGGTTGCCAGTGAGAGGAGACAAACAATGAGCAAACTGTGCATGGAAAGTGAAAAATGCCTTTCGGGGTAAAGTAGCGCAGAGAGGGAGATGGTGAGGGTGTGTGGAATTGTGTTTACCTTTTTTTTTAAATTTTTAAATATTTATTTATATTTGAGAGAGAAGGGGGCAGTGTGCGAGTGGGGGATGGGCAGAGAGAGGGAGACACAGAATCTGAAGCAGGCTCTAGGCTCTGAGCTGTCAGCACAGAGCCCGATGTGGGGCTTGAGCTCATGAGCCGTGAGCCAAAGTGACCTGAGCCAAAGTCGGACACTTTGACCAAGCTACCCGGGCAGCCTGCGTTTACTCTTTTTAAGTTCTTTTTTTTTTTTTTTTTTTTTTTTTTGAGAGAGAGAGCATGAGTGGGGTGGGGGCAGAGAGAGAGAGGGAGAGAGAGAATCCCAAGCAGACTATCCACTATTAGCACAGAGCCCGATGCGGGGCTCAAACTCACAAACCGTGAGATCATGACCTGAGCCGAAGTCAAGAGTTGCACGCTCAACTGACTGAGCCCCCCAGATGCCCTGGAATTGTGTTTTAAATTGGGGGTCAACGTAGGCCTCCTTGGGAGATGCTATTTACGCAAAGGCTGAGAAGTGTAACTTGGAGAGGAAGGAGGTACCGGATGAGGAAAGTCCTGGGAGTCTGTAAGAAAGGGTGAGAACCAGAGCTTAGTGAGGGGATGAGTTTTGCCGAGTGAGGAAACGTGTGGGCGTGCAGGACTCGAGCTCAGGCTGGAAGATGGGTCGTGTGCTGAAGGGCTCCCATCTGATGGCTCCTGTCTTCTCTGTTAAGCAGGAGGTGATGTCACCAAATTGGCTTTGTGGGTTTGGAGTAAGGGCCTGGAGTAAGAGAGAGCAAGTCTGAGTGATCAGAGACAGGTCCTTGCCCTGGGGACCTCAGAGACGAAAAAGGCCAAGTACTTTGTTCACATGCCCTGTGGTCACAGTAAGGACAGCCCTCATCTTCCCACCGTCCTTTTAAACCTCACTGTTCGTGGTAAATTTATAACTGTGCCCTCTACAGGATTCAGCACTGGAGTGTAAGGAATGTAGAGTCCTCTGATTTCATAAAATGACCCACAAATTGCTACAAAGCACTTTAGTAACCTTGCTGGGATTTAGTTTTTATGATATAGTGGAGAGCAAATGTTCTTGCGTTCAACACTTACTTGCTGCATGCCTACTGTGTGTCAGGCCTTGTACCAGCACTGGGGGCACGGTGACAGATAAGGCGCTCAGGGAGCCGAGGCCAGAATGGTGACATCCAGTTCGTAGCCACAAGCCATGTGTGACTCTTGAACACTTCGAGTGTGGCTCATCCAAATTGAGGAGTGCCGTTGGTGGAAAATATTTTGAAGACTTAGTATGAGTAAAAAGTTAAATTACTCATTACTAATACTTTACGTTGTTTACCTGTTGAAATGGTATTTTGGATACATTGGGTTAAGTAAGACATTACTGGAATTAATTGACTTGTTTCTACTTTAATGTAGTCACTAGACCATTTTAAATTAGATCTGTCAGCTGGCATTGTGTTTCCATTGGACTGTGCTGATGTAGAAGGAGAAACTTGGGGGCGCCTGGGGGGCTCGGCTGGTTGAACATCCATCTTCTGCTCGGGTCGTGATCTTGCAGTTCATGAGTTCAAGCTCCATGTCGGGCTTGCTGCTGTCAGCACGGAGCCTGCTTCACCTCCTGGCTCCCTCTCTCTCTCCCCCTCCCACACTTGCGTGCGCCCCCTTTCTCTCTCTCTCAAAAATAAACAAACATCTAAAAGATAATAAATAAAAAGAGAAACCTGAAAAGAAACTGCCTGTAGCTTACGTGGGTATGAAGTAGTGTCTCACTGTGCTTTGATGGTTGTTCCTGTGATGGCTAATGGAGTGCAGCATCTTTTCCAGGCTCGTTGGCCATTCGTACAAATCTTTGGAGAGATGTCTGTTCAAGTCCTTTGGACGTTTTTAAATTGGGTTGTTTTTTTATTATTGGATTGTAAGAGTTATTTGTATATTCTGGATACCAGATCCTTATGCAAATTGTGATTTGCAGATATTTTTCTCTCATTCTCTGGGCCGTCTTTTCACTTCATTAGTGCTGGCTTTTGCTGCACAAACTTTTAATGAAGTCCACGCTGTTAATTTTTCTTCTGTTGTTTGCATTTTTGTGTCATATCTCAGAAACCACTGCCTAATTTAAGGTCACCAGGATTTATCCCTATATTTTCTTGGAAGACTTTTACAGTTTTAACTGTTATCCATTTTGAATTAGTCTTTGCATATGGTGTGAGGTAGGAGTCCAACTCATTGTTGTGCGTGTGGCTCTCTGGTTGTCCCAGCACCATTTGTTGGAAAGACTGTTCTTTCCTCTTTGAATTTTATGGGCACTCTTGTCTGCTATCCTTAACTTGAACGTGTCACTGATAAAACTCGGTGATTTCCATGTCCGCATGCGTTAATTTAGTGTATTGGCTTGAGCTTGTCAGAAGAAATCCTATTGAGCCTGAGAAACATGTATTATTATTATTTTAAAATTCATGATATCATTTGATTTATATTGCAAGGGGTAATGATACAATGTCATAATAAAATGTCCATAAAAAGTGAACTCAGATGAATAGTAATTGCGTTTTGTAGTGATTCATTTGTGTTAGTATTTAATTATATTCTCTGTATAGGCTTTTTGTACGGTGGCGGTTTTCAGACAGATTGTGTTGAAGTCCTTGCAGGATGCTATTAGTAACACATCCCTAGTTCCCAGCTTACCCCTTCATGCTGGAGAGCACAGCTCTTCTCTCCACGGCAAAGAAAGCAGAGAACTTTCCCTTGGTGCCCAGGCAGATGCAGCCACCCACTCACCCACTTAGAGCAGGGGCTGAGCAAAGCCTTTTCGTAGACGAACAATTACTGTACTTCCAAACTGACCTCTGAGTCATTGGTCAGCACAGCGACTGCAAACTCCTCCTGCTCTGTCCTTCCAAAACCAGTGTCTCTCCCCGGTCACAGGGAGTCAGCTGGGCAGTGAAAGCTTTTTCTCTCCACTGTGGAAACTCTCCTCCTCTAAGTTCCCATTAGGAAATGTCTAACCCACACAAGACTCTGGAAGAGTATTTAAGAAATTAACGTGTAAGAAATTAATGTGTAAGGCTGTCGCACATCTCACAATGTGAGAACGCCCTCTCTTTGTGTATCTCTGTAAGGGAATTTTCTCCAGGAAAGGAGATCGTGAGCACGAGTTCTTACAGCCACTCACTAGATCACCGTCTTTCTCAGGCCAGCCTTTCCTGGCCTGCTCTCATTGTCGCCTGCAGGCCTGTTTTGGTGCAATCCCTCACCTTTTCAGTGGGCTCTGTCTCCTCATCTCTGTTACCCACAAAGAGCTCGAGTCGTGGTAACGCCTCCTAATCGTGAACAGAGAATGGACTTTGCCCCCAATTAACCAAGAACTTCCAGCTATACCTTGACAGCTGGTGATTCAAATTGTAGTTCACCTACCAGAATAGTATTCTGACCCAGTTTTGTCTTGCTTGGGAAAATTGTTTAAAAAAAGTAACCCAGTATATCCTTGTTTGCATTAACCCTTCTAAGTATCTACAGGCCAATCCTAAGAGTCTCATAAAATCTAATGCAGCAGAAGGAAGGCTGAGGAGTGCAAATGGTTTTGCACAAGAGCCTTTTGGATACAAGCTGTTTCAGAGGTAGTGATGGAGCCGCCCTTTTGTTTTTCCTACTTGTGTTGCTCCCAGGTAATGACGACTCGGACATTGACATCCAGGAGGAAGACGAATCTGACAGTGAATTGGAGGAGAGACGGTTGTCCAAGCCGCGAACGGCCATGGAGGTGCTCATGCAAGGTAGCACGACTTCTTTCTCTTGTCCTCCCTCCCGTGCCCTGTCATAGTACACTCCGGGTGGCCCCTGCTCCAGGGTTTATCCTGCTCTGTTGTTTATCAGGATTCAGCTCTTAAAGTCCTCTGTGTGGTCACCTTTGCTGCTAATACTCTTACCTGTGGTCTCAAGAATAGCTGATTGTTCTTTGTGTCCTGGTCACAGAGGCCATGGGAACACACTGCTTCTGCCACTGAGCTGTGTTCTGTCCTTTTTTGGGTCCAAACTGTTCTCAGTGCACTTGCATCCCGTGTAATCAGAGAATTATGCACAGAGAAGGGACTCACACAACCATCTCTGCCTGTAAAAAACCTAGTCGTTTCTGCTTTCTCACTGGTAAAGAGCAATAAAATATCTGGACAAGTGTGGGTGCTCCCCTGGGATCTTCTTGAGGTCCCACTTTCCATCCTAGAGGGGTCCCGGTCAGTGGCTTGGGGGGGGGGGGTGGTCCTTCCACATTGCCTTTTCACACAGAGGCAAGCACACACATACAGTGAAACTTAGACACAAAGACCACCTGAGACATTTTTTAACCTAAATGGGACCAGACTCTGTGCATAGTTTTGCCGCTTGCTTTTTGTTTTTTAATGTTTATTTTGGGGGGGGGGGGAGGGGCAGAGAGCTAGGGAGACCGAGAGTCTGAAATAGGCTCCAGGCTCCAAGCTGTCAGCACAGAGCCCACCGCGCGTCCCGGACTCGTGAATGGTGAAATCCTGACCTGAGCCAAAGTTGGACGCCCAACTGACTGAGCCACTCAGGCACCTCCTGCAACTTGCTTTTTAAAAACATTATGATGAAATATATTAGAACTCCTCCCGTGTCAGGAAAACACAATTCTGCTTCGTTCTTTTTGACAGCTGCATAGTATTCCACAGTGTGATCATACCTGGGGTTTATTCAGGCATTCCCATATTGAAAGATATTTATTTTATTTTTCTTTTCCTCGTAGATACATCCTTCTGTTTATCTTCAGTGTTTGTACCATTCAAGGGGGAATTCTTAGGTCAAAGGTTATGTAAATTTTTATTTTGATAGATATTACTACATTGCCCTATACTTGCCTTTAAAATTTTTTTTTTAATGTTTATTTATTTTTGAGACAGAGAGAGACAGAGCATGAATGGGGGAGGGTCAGAGAGAGAGGGAGACACAGAATCCGAAGCAGGCTCCAGGCTGTGAGCTGTCAGCACAGAGCCCGACGCGGGGCTCGAACTCACGGACAGCGAGATCATGACCTGAGCCGAAGTCGGACGCTCAACCAACTGAGCCGCCCAGATGCCCCATACTTGCCTTTAAAAACATTTATCTACCATTTGTTAATTTTGGGAGCAGTTTGCATTTTTTTTTTAATTTTTTTTTTATTTTTTTTTTAATGTTTTTATTTATTTTTGAGACAGAGAGAGACAGAGCATGAGCAGGGGAGGGGCAGAGAGAGAGGGAGACACAGAATCTGAAACAGGCTCCAGGCTCCGAGCTGTCAGCACAGAGCCTGACGTGGGGCTCGAACTCACGGACTGTAAGATCATGACCTGAGCCGAAGTCGGAAGCCCAACCGACCGAGCCACCCAGGCGCCCCAGTTTGCATTTTTATATACACAACATATTTAAGAGGTGAATTATCTTCATTTGATACTAACTCTTCCTGCTAACTGCCCTTATTCTAGGTTCGGCTGTTCTTTATTACATTTTCCTTTTTACATAAGTTACTTAGATGCTCTGATGTCTTTTCCTTTTATTTTTAACAGCTTCATGATACAAATAGAGGTTAGAGGTTATGACTCCCATTCTGTAGATGGGAGCTGAGGCTCTGGAAAGGTAGATGTTTGGCTCAGGAGAATCTCATAGAGGCACTGGGGCTCCTGAATTCTGCTGATCATTCAGCCTGCAGGAGTCAAGTCACAAAGTCCATTTCTAAAAATTATAAATAAGGGCTTTGGACAACACAAGACTTGCATTTGATCTGAGTGAGGGAAAGTTTCCTTAAATAGCTCTTGGTGGTCACCCCAGGCCTGTCCCGAGTGAGCTCCTCTCTGGGCTGCCCTCGCTGCCCTTGCCCCGAGGCCTTGACCTGGGGTCACGGCTATTCCTTTGTCAGCCTCCGGGTGTGATGCAGCTGTCCGCTTCTGCCCCGTGCAGGATGGCTCCTGAGTGTTGGCAGAAGTCCCCTGTCAGCAACCCTGACTTCCAGAGGAGAGAGGAGAATCCCTGAGATAATGGAGTTGGTGGGGGGGGAGGGGGGGGCGGCGCAGGTTTGAAAGATGAACTAAGTGTGATACTTAGTTTTTTCTCTTTGAAGCTCATAGATTCAAATACATTGGTCCCTGGAGGAAGACTTTGTTTTTCCAACGGATAGCACAGCTATCTGTTACTCATAGTGGGATTCACTGATTTTTCTTACAACATTTACAGGATGCATATATATTTTTCTGACTTCCGAGTTAATGATTATATTTTATTGCCCTTTTCCTTTTTTTCAAAGTGGAAATCTAGAAAATCTATTGTGGTTTATTATAGTTTTGATTATTTGGATGCTACCTAAGTAAATTTTTTAGTGTGATTCTTGTTTTCCCCAATTTTCTAAAGGAAAGCAAATCTTGAATACCATTCCTTGCCTTTTTTTTTTAAACATTTATTTATTTTTGAGACAGAGAGAGACAGAGCATGAGCAGGGGAGGGTCAAAGAGAGAGGGAGACACAGAATTCGAAACAGACTCCAGGCTCTGAGCTGTCAGCCCAGAGCCCGATGCGGGGCTCGAACTCACGGACCGCGAGATCATGACCTGAGCCGAAGTCGGATGCCCAACCGACTGAGCCACCCAGGCGCCCCGCCTTTTTTTTTTTTTTTTTAATGAGGTTTTCCTAATTTCTTCATGCTTTGGTTCTCCTCAGGAAGACCTAGCAAACTCATCGTGGGCACAATGCAGGGTGGAGACTCCGATGACGACGTGAGTCCCGACGAGCTCCCCTTAGCTGTTCCGTTCTTCCTGCTCCGGGGCTGGCTTTGTAGATGAGCCGTGAGCCTCAGCCTAGCCCGCTGCTGGGCGTACGGCAGAGCTGGGCCCCCCAGGAGCTGGACTCTCCTCTGCTTGTTGATGTGTTGATGGCTCTTTTCTTTTCCAATGAATGTGCTTTCCCTCCCACCCCCGCTTTTTTTCCTTCTCCCTGTTCTTTCCATTCTCGCTTTCCAAAGACGGAAGCAGCACCAGCTCTCTTAGGTCAGTGCAGGACTTCCAGCTCCAAGAAGCAGGTTGGTTTTCTTTTCACCTCATCTGTGTGTGTGTGTGTGTGTGTGTGTGTGTGTGTTGGCCTGCTCAGGGCCTACACCTCATCTGTGTGTGTGTGTGTGTGTGTGTGTGTGTGTGTGTGTGTGTGTTGGCCTGCTCAGGGCCTACACCTCATCTGTGTGTGTGTGTGTGTGTTGGCCTGCTCAGGGCCTACACCTCATCTGTGTGTGTGTGTGTGTCTGTGTGTGTGTGTGTGTGTTGGCCTGCTCAGGGCCTACACCTCATCTGTGTGTGTGTGTGTGTGTGTGTGTGTGTGTGTGTGTGTGTGTGTGTGTTGGCCTGTTCAGGGCCAGCAGAGCCTTCCCTCCCAGTGATGGCTCTGTCTCCTGGGTGAGAGCCACGCCAACCGGGTCCCACAGAGATCGGAGAACTTCCCTATGCTGAGGAGGAGGGGTGAGTGTGAGCCACGAGACAAGAAAGGTCGTTAGGCCCTTGAACTGTAACCTAGAAAAGAATGGAACCTGCTGAGGTCCTGGGGTCAAGACCAGCCCTCTCTTCAGTTCCATTCTGGGGAGGGAACAGAAAAGGAGGCTGTCCTGAGACCAGGGCCTCAGAGAGGCTGGGCAAGAGGCTGGGACATCAGGCTGCCGGTGCCTTGAGTGTCACTGACTTAATACTGACGGGGAAACGAACCGGGATGGGGAACCCGGTCCTTGCCAGGGCCCCACAGGTGGGGCTGCACCGTCCATTGCCCCAGGCCTGCCTTCTTGGTGGCAGTCCCTGGCAAGCCTGTGAGGCCCCAGAAACAAGGGGTGACTGGGCTGACAGAGCACAGACCTCCTTATCAGGTCGTGTGCCACCTGTGTCTGGAGTGTGGCTCTAGTGGCTGCACAGGGACAGAGCAGGAGTTGACATTCTTGTACAAAAGATCCCTCCATTTAGTGCCAACATTGTGTATTGTTACCGAAATCCACAGAGGGAGAGGGTTTGCTGGGCAAGATGCGCAGAGAAGGTGGGGCCTTGGAATCGCAGAAGGTAGTCTTCGAGAAGCAGAGAAACCACCTCAAACATGTTTAACAGAGTCGGGCTGGATGCTCAAATAGCTTCTGCCCACCCGTCTTACCCATTCGAGGCACGAATAGGAAGTCTGGCGTGGGGGCTGGGGATGCCCGGAAGGCACCGTCGGCTCCCTTGTCTTACGATCTGCTTGCTCAGGTGCGTAGCTCTCTCGTCTCAGAACAAATGCCCGAGTGACAGCTCACACGTCCTCTGCGCCTGTTGTCGCTTGTTGGTTTTAGGGAGGCCGCCTCCGCACCTGGCCCAGGCGTACGGGCTCGTCCTTTGTGTGCGCACTCGTCCGCACGACAGACACTTGCTGAGTGCCTGTTAGGTGCAGGTGTTACAGATGATGGGGAATGCGTCCCCGCCTCTAGGAAGCTCACGTTCCGGCAGTAACCAAGGGAATACGTCGGGTCATAGTGGCCAGAAGAAAAGAAAGCAGTTCAGGGAACGGAATGACAGGGTCGAGGGAGGAGGTTGGTGTCTTTTGATCGGTCAGGGAATGTCTCTGTGATCGGGTGACATTTGGCAGAGGCCTGAACAGAAGGAGGGACGTGGTGCAGGGAAGGGCATCCAGAACACAGGGAATATGGCTCCTGCTTTGGAGGTGTAGAGACGGTGGTGCGACTGGGATGGAGTGGATGGCAGACAGGAGCGGCAGGGCGGGGAGCGGGGGCGCCAGAGCTTGGCAGGACCTGATGAGGACCCGGGGTTTTCTCTGAGTGCTGTGGGAAGGGGCCGAGGACCGCGAGCCCGGCTGTGCCAGAGCCGACTGGCAATGAAGAGAGCCTAGTCAGGAGGCACTTGCGGGAGCCGGAGGGGCTGGCGGCTCAGCCTAGGGTGGTAGCAGCGAAGGTGTTAAGAAGTCATCGGATTCTGGATGTTTCCATGGTCTGAACCATGAAGTTGTGTTAACTAGACATGGGGCGTGAGAGGACGAGAAATGAAGGACACCCCAGCTTGTGGCGTACTGGCTGACGGCACAGGTAGCCTTGGCATGTCCCGAGGTGGGTGGGGCTTGGGGAGCGGCGCAGGAGTTGGGGTTGGGACATGCTACGCATGCAGTGCCTGCCAGCCATCCACGTGCTGGGGTCGAACGGCCAGTTGGAATTCAAGTCTGGAGTTCAGGGGTCAGGCCTGGGCTGGAGTTGAGTTTGCAGCCGCGTTCGAGCTGCAAGGATACATGTGATTGTGTGAGGGGAGAGAGTAGAAAGAGGAGAGGAGGGAGCCTCAGGGCTCTGAGCTGAGCCACGTCGTAGAGTCAGAGAGACGGAGGGTGTAGGGACGCGTGAGATTGGAAGATGCAGGAGTGCAGTGGGGCGAGCACCTGAGAGAAGGGCGCCCTGCAGCACAGGGTGGCTTTCAAGCAAGAAGGCGCAGGCTGGAGGTCACACCAGATGCCGGAGCTGCGCCCATTGGATTTGAATTCCTCTGTTTCAAGAGCAGTCGTGGGATTGGCAGGTGAAGCCTGCTGAGTATGTTGAGGACACAGCGAGAGGAGAGCCAATGGGGGGGGGGGGGGTTCAGTGCTCCTTCAAGGAGTTTCACTGTTGCCAGGGGAGGGGGGTGCAGAGGAACAGGGCAGAGTAGCTGGCAAGGAAGATGGGATGAAGTTGAGGGTTGTTGTTTTGTATTTTTAAGAAGGAAATTGCAGCATGTATGTATGCTGGAGGGAGTGGTCTGGCTCGAGCCATCTTGGTTTACCTGGGACGCATGACTTATAGTTTTGGGTTTTAAGTTTATTTATTTGAGAGCGAGAGAGAAAGCGCATGTGAGAGCGCTAGTGAGGGAAGGGCAGAGAGAAAGAAAGGGAGAATCCCAAGCAGGTTCTGTGCTGTGAGTGCAGAGCCCGATGGCAGGCTCAAACATTCGAACCGTGGGATCGTGACCTGAACTGAAGTCCAGAGGCAGAAGCTTAACTGAATGAGCCCCCCAGGTGCCCCAGCACTTGCAGCTCTAAAGCCCGGCTGAGCTGGTCACCCCAGATCTAGGCGAGGGACACACTGTTCCTTTTATTTTGCCCAATTCCCGGGTGGCTTTCCACCCCCAGTCTGGTAAAAGCCAAAATAAACCCCCTTCCTAATCTCCAAGCCCCTCGGTCTTTGTTATCCACTGGTGGGTCTCTGGGCCCCCGGAGCAGAGCGGCATCTGGTGGTGTTTCTGAGACCTCAGTGGGAAAGCCGGCCCCTGCAGCACCGGGTGTAGACTGCACGCTCGTATCTGAGGATCACTGCTTAGATGATCCGTTTGTGTTTGTCTTTGAGCCAACAAAGGTCCCCTTCTCACGCCCCACGCCCCACTGCTTCTCTGCCGAGCTCTTCCTTCACGTGTGGGTGTTGCTAGTTAACTGAGCTACTGGTGGAAAGGGGCCTCTGCTGACAAGCTGTCAGAAAGAGACGGGCCGTCAGCTGTGTTTGCCGTCTTCCTGTAGGAGGACTCGGAGGACAGTGAGATTGACATGGAGGGCGATGAAGAAGACGACGATTTGGAAGACGAGAGCGTTGCTGTCACGCCAGCGAAGCCCAGTCGAAGGATCCGGAAACCCGAGCCCCTGGATGAGAGCGACAATGACTTCTGAGCTTTGTGCCAAGAGACCGGACAGATTAAATCCCTCAGATCTGTAGGTAAACGGGAAGTTAGAAGGTTAGGAGGGAAACCGATTTCACGCGCTAAACCAGCTGGACTTGTTAATGAAGCAACACCTCGGTCTGTAGCCTCCTCCAGGTCACTCCACGGAGCTTCAGCGAACTTGGGAAACGCCTGTGTTCTAAGAGATGCACCTCCACGGGACGAAAACCCGAGGAGAAATAAGGGCCAACGCTGTTCATCTTGGCAGTTGTTGTCAAGCGTTTCCGCCAGGAGTCGGGGGTGGGGGGGGATAGACCCGGGCTGGGCACAGGACTCAGTTTAGGAATTGGCTGGGGGCGGGGAGGCACCTGACTCCTCTTGACCTGTACAATTTAGAACATTTACTGTACTTCGGCTTTTAATTCTGGCTTTTATTTCGTTGTATGGTCCTATTTTCTTCTGCACGTTTGCGATACCAAGCTTTAAATGTATTTTACTAAAATTTCCTGAATGAAAGTTAGCTAAGTTAGATGAAAACCCACTTTCTTTCAAATCCAGGCAACAGAGAGACGCTCCGGAATAAAAGCACTTCATTTTCTCTCAGAAGGTTGACATCCCTTCCTAGGAAAGCTAGTTAAAGGAAAGCTGTTTCTGACTAAAAAACTTAACCGGGATTGCATTAGGTTGAGTAGCACTAGGATAATAATGTCGCTGATGTGAAATGAGAAGTGACAGGTGGAGTTGTGTCGTGTTTCTGATACGGAAGCGCAGAGCAGCTCTCACAGATTTTTCAGTTATGAACGCAGAAGTCTTCTGAAGTTACTTAACTCTTAACAAATGTATTTAGGACCGTATTTTTATATTATTAAATAAGTTTTACTTGAAACTATAATTACGTTGTTTATATTCACCTATAACGTAAAATATTTAAGAAAAGTTCACAGGTTACTGTGTACATGTCAACTTTTAGGAGATAATGTGATGATTGTTTCTATCATGTTTGCTGTTTCCTCTATCTTTTCCCAACTCCTGTGCCGGAGATTACTCCTTTTTTTTTTCTAATTTTTATTTTTTAAATTTACATCCACATTAGCATCTAGTGCAACAATGATTTCACGAGTAGATTCCTTGATGCCCCTTCCCCATTTAGCCCATCCCCCCTCCCACAGCCCCTCCAGCAACCCTCCGTTTGTTCTCCATATTTATGAGTCTCTTCTGTTTTGTCCCCATCCCTGTTTTGATATTATTTTTGTTTCCCTTCCCTTATGTTCATCTGTTTGGTGTCTTAAAGTCCTCATATGCGTGAAGTCCTCTGATATCTGTCTTTCTCTGACTAATTTCACTTAGCGTAATACCCTCCAGTTCCATCCACATAGTTGCAAATGGCAAGATTTCATTCTTTTTGATTGCCCAGTAATACTCCATTGTATATATAGACCACATCTTCTTTATCCATTCATCCATCGATGGACATTGGGCTCTTTCCATCATTTGGCTGTTGTTGATAGTGCTGCTGTAAACATTGGGGTGCGTATGCCCCTTCGAAACAGCATATCTGTATCCCTTGCGTAAATACCTAGTAGTGCCACTGCTGGGTCGTAGGGTAGTTCTATTTGTAGTTTTTTGAGGAACCTCCATACTGTTTTCCACAGTGGCTGCACCAGCTTGCATTCCCAAGAGATTACTCCTGTTTTAAAACGGCATTCGGTTAATTTGGGAGTGATGGAGATGTGCCCTCTTTGAAATGACGCACTCACAGGGAATGGGGTGTGTGGGCGCTGTGCTCACCCCCACAGAGCCCTGCCTTCCACGGCATCGTCCTGGATGTTATCATTTTGGTTTCCCTGACTCTGACCTGACTTATCTTTTGAAAAAAAAAAACAAAAAAACAAAAAACCAAAAAATGTATTTCTCTTTTCCTTTTGTGATGCTCTCTTCTTTTTTTAAAAAATGTTTATGTATTTATTTTTGAGAGAGAAAGAACAAGCCGGGGAGGGGCAGAGAGAGAAGGGGAGGGAGAGAATCCCAAGCAGTCTCTGCGCTGTCACCTCAGGGCCCAGCACAGGGCTAGAACTCATGAAGCGTGAGATCATGACCTGAGCCAAAATCAAGAGACAGACGCTTAACTGACTGAGCCCCCAGGCGCCCCTTCCTTATGTGATTTTTTCTTCTCATGGGCATTAACAGGGGAGCCTGACCCAAGCTGCAGGTAACCCCTCCTCCAATAGAGGCTCCAGTGCCATGTGCGGTTTATGATTTCACCTCTTCCTTCGTGGTCCCTCATCCCTTGGTTAACTACTGCACAGTCTCCCCATGGAGTGGCACTTCCTTCCTCGGGCAGCTTCTGTCAGCAAAGGAGCTTCAAGTACCTGATTGTAGTTACCAGTGTGTGTCTGTCACTGTAACAGATCCAGGAGTCAGATATGTACAAGAGCTTGATGACCTCGTGTCTTTTGTTTTGGGCCAAGCGTCAGAACAGACTCGGGCCCCAAAGAAGATTGTCTGATTAGGTCAATGAAAAACCCTCATTTAGATCATTGCCAATAGTTCTTTGTTTTTAGCCGTGTAACTAAAGGACCTCTTAAAATGCTTTCCAGATGTGTATTGACTGAAAATGTCAAGGAAGTTTTTAAGTCATTAATTTTTTTTGGTGGTAGCCATCAAGAACCAAGTCCAAGGACTTCTCGCACTGAGAGGTCTGAAGAACTTGCTGTTTCGGCTGGGCGGGGCAGAATACCTGCGAGCACTCTTTCGTTCGCGTTTTAAACTGTAACATCGTGTCGTGCCGAACGTCTGAAAGGAAGTGGGTTTGGCTGAAGTTAGCAACACGCCACATAAATATCACAGTGGTTAGACTGGCCCGGGAGACTCCGAGGTGCTGGAATCCGGGACTGGTTGAATTGCAAGAGAACTCAAACTGCCCGGAACAAAAGTCCTTGCAATGAGGATGTGAGTGGAAGAGGAGGAACGAGAGCTCAAGCAGGGATGTCGTGAGGGGAAAACGTAACTGATGGAAAAACCAGTGTGTCTGTGAAACGGTATTCTGATTGTACACTTCTCTTGGGCGATTCGGAAAGAATTAAGCCATAGTGACACAGAAAATGGAGTTTTTAAAAAAGGTGCACTGTTCATTCTAAGAACGATAAAGTCCTTACGAGAAAATGGCGCAGGAGTGATCAATGGTAATAAAGTTAAAAGACGGACACTGACGATGTCAACAAAAACCATGCTCTAACTCTGTCAGAAAGAAGGAGAAACAGAGTGGGAATATAAGCTGACGTACATCCAAGTGCCATTTGCCATGTAGAGGTCACTAGATAACCTCGAAGATGATAAAGCAAGAAACAGTGTATGTAGGGTATGTAGTTTTGGGAGTGGGAATGTACAGGAAGGGGAGGAACAAGACAGAAGGCTGCTGTTTTCCGTTATAAGCCTGGTCACTTTTGGCTTTTTAAACTACGTGTATTGTGTTGTTTTGATGAAATGAATTTCGGAAAAGGTAAATCTACAGACAGGAAAAGGGTAAGGGCTGGAGACTGAGGTCTGAAGATCATTTTCCTCAGATTGCTCGGGGGAGAACACGTGGGGTGGGAAGAGAGCCAAGGTTGGAAGCCTGAGAAATGCTGTGTCTCGGAGGCAAAAGCCACAAGGAGCCAGGAAGAGAGACTGGGAAAGTATTTGCTAAATGTTCTAAAGTGACTGTATTTTGCTTTAATAATTCGGGGAAAATATGTTTTATTTTCCAAAGACCATTGAAGAAGAGTGACGAGAGGGTAGGAGGGCTGGAAGGTTGTGTGAGGGAAGCCAAGGCAGGGAGAATTTCCACAGAAGGGAGGGGTGAGCAAGCTAAATCCTCCTCCTCAACGGGCCGGAGTCACAACGGGCCACATTGGCACTTAGGAAATCTGTGGCGACCTCAGCCGGGAGCAGTCGGCACGCGATGGGCCGAAGAGAGGTCAGAATGCGAAGCCAACACGGTGAATGTTGATGAGTGTTCCGCAAGGGGGGTGGTCCCAAGTGAAAAGAGAGGGCCCAGCCAGGGGAGAAGAGCGTGGCCAAGAACATTTTGGAGGGGCGGAGGAAGCTTTGTTTTGTGTTTTGAGAGGAAAACGAGGGTTTTTTTTTTTTTTTTTTTAGCTGGAGGGAACTGGTTTGTGGAATGGGAAGGGTTGACTCTATAAGAGGGAGTGTTCATAACTGATGAAGCAAAGTCTTCGTTAGGAGTCCTGCTTAAATCCATATGGTGTATTGGAAACACACACATCTGTGTGTGTGATGATGACCAGTTGGCCAGATGACCACTTGGGCTGATGCTACCGTTAGGAGTGCGAAGGCTAAGATTGATTTCACCATCTTTTACACCTGGATGTCTATCGCATCTGTTGTAGATAAGGCTCCAAAACAGTTTTGTGACTTGGGCATCAAGTAGAGCACCCAGAATACCGAGACATTGCCTCACAAGTTGGGCCACAGTGGCCCTGAACTTAAGGGTGGCTGGTCCTGGCCAACAAAGCTGAAAACAGTAAGCTTTGAAAGGATCCAGCTGTTTCTTTCTTTCTTTTTTTTTATGTTTGTTTGTTTGTTTATTTATTTATTTATTTATTTTTTCAATATATGAGGCTTATTGTCAAATTGGTTTCCATTGTTTATTTATTTATTTTGAGAGAGAGTGTGAGGAGGGGAGGAGCAGAGAGGGAGGGAGGGAGAGAGAGAGAGAATCCCAAGCAGGCTCCCTGCCATCAGCACAGAGCCTGACCCAGCGCTCCATCCCACCAACCGTGAGATCACGACCTGAGCCGAAATCAAGAGTTGGACACTTAACTGACTGAGTCACCCAGGCGCCCCGGGATGCAGCTGTTTCTAAGTAATGTGTTCCAGAATTAAGCTCAAGAATTTGAAGGCGTATAAAAATAGTCTGTACGAAACAAGATAAAATTCCCCGTGTCTGGTGTCCAATCAAAACTTACCAGGCATAATGAGAAGAATCAAGAAAGAGACCAAGGAATGAGCACCCCCCCCCCCATACTCATATGACAGATGACAGAATTAGTAGGAAAGGACATTCAGACATTTAACTGTACTCCCTATATTGAGATGGCAGAGGGAGGCAGGAGCATATTAAGAAGAGATAAGGCCTAAAGAAAATCTCAAAACTTGGGGAGATTAAAGAAACAAAAACAAAAACTGGGATTGAGAGCAGATGAGGCGCCACAGAAGAGAACATACTGACCCTGAAGACACAGCAGTAGAAACTGTTCAAAATGAAAAAGAAAAAGACAAGTCCCACCGTGCTGTTTATGGGTTTATTGCCTTGCTCCAGTTCACCGCTTGGTCTGCTCTGTGATAACAGAGCTATTCCTTGTAAATCTCTCGCCTTTGCTGGCTGGCGACATAGAGAGCCTTGTCAGTAGGCTGCTAGGGAGGCGGCTTGCTCCCGGAGTCCCTGGAGAGCACGATTTTTCTCCACTGCTTTGGCCCCTGAGGTTTCTTTGGTGGCTAGGTTCCTGCAGGGCATGGCTTTGTCCGGCATTTGGCTACCACATCTTTTTTTCTGTCGAGTTCTCCACTCAGCCAGAAACTGCGCAAACCGGAAGACAGCATGGCCACACCTTGAGAATACTAGGAGCCAAAAACCATTCTGAAGTTCTATATGTAGCAAAAATAACTTTCAAAACCCAGTAATCCAAATAAATACTACCCAAGACCCATATTCAAATGTCTCCCATTTCCAAATACTTTTCTTTATAGCTGATTGTTTCTCTGCAGTCGAGGATCCAGTCAGAGATCCTGCGTTAAGTTGTCATGTCTGTTTAACCTACAATTTAAGACAGTCCCCGGCCTTTTGTATTTTTCATGACATTGATCTTTTTGAAGAGGTCAGGCTATTGTTTTTTGCAGAATGCCTCTCGATTTGGATTTTGTCTGACTGCTCCTTCCCGATTAGAGTCAAATCAATAGTTTTGGTGAGAATACTGCATCGGCGACGTGTCGTCAGCGCCTCCCATCAGGAGCACGTGATGGCAATTTCTCCCATTCGTGCTGATGGTAAGTTTGACCACGTTGTTAAGAAAGCATTTGCCCAATTTTCCATCTTTAAAGATATCTTTTTCCCCTTTGTAAATGCCCCATGTGGGGTGATATTTTGATAATTCCCCTTTGTAAGTATCCCTTTGGGGTGGATAGCTTCTTCCTCGATAGGCTGTCACCCATGGTTTTAACGTACATTGATGATTCTTGCCCGAATACTCATTTTTTTTTTAATTTTTTTTTTAACATTTATTTATTTTTGAGACAGAGAGAGACAGAGCATGAACGGGGAGGGGCAGAGAGAGGGAGACACAGAATCGGAAACAGGCTCCAGGCTCTGAGCCGTCAGCCCAGAGCCCGACGTGGGGCTCGAACTCACAGACCATGAGATTGTGACCTGAGCTGAAGTCGGACACTTAACCGACTGAGCCACCCAGGCGCCCCCCGAATACTCATTTTTAAGGGAACATTGGGAACAACATCGATTCGTGTTCAAACTGTAAAATCTTGATAAGCATTTTCCTTGGTTTTTTAGTTGGTGAGAACTGTGGTGTCCACTTGGGAACTTTTTCCTTTCATCACAGACCAACCCCTGAGGGAATTTGTGCCACATGGAGCTCAGCTTGCTCGCCTGCATGGGGACACGACAGGCGCAGCAGGGGTCTGGGAAGCCTGATGTCACCTTCATGGGGACGCTGCAGGCGCAGCAGCGGTCTGGGAAGCCGGCTGTAGAATAACATTGAGGCGTCAACATGTAACACGCTATTGACGACCAGCGTGCCAGACCCCACATAACGTGTGTCAGACGTAGTCCTTGCCTTTGAGAGATTTGGTAACGGATCAAAGACGGCAAAGACCTTGGAGAGCTTAGTCTCTGTGTCCGGAATTTTATAACTCAAAGCCTTAATTTCTCTTCAAACCAATTCTCACAGTTTTTCCGTGTATCTCTGAGGATCATACTCCTAAAACCTTCTGTTCTTCTTGAGAAAAGGAAGGTCCCTTCTGTCACCCGTGCCAAACGGATACTCTGCATAGGCTTGAAGGTGACAGCTCACTTTAGAGTGAGGGGATGATTTTAACCAGTGGAAAAGGACAATGAAAACAAAAGGGGCGCGTGAAGACCTCGGGGTATGAAGAAGCTCACGCCCGCTTCTCACCGGTTGGGCTTAAGGCCTATGTCCCTGAGTCCCACGGCAGACACCTTCCCTCCTCTGTGCCACAGCAGGGAATCTGCGTCACCCCTGCCCGGTCGGAACCCGGGCCGGGAGAGGTGCTCCCAACCCCTTTGGCAGCATCCCTCCTGCCTCTTGCAGGAGACCAGCTTTTGTGCAGGTCAGCATCGTTCCCAGACCACAGGGACGGGCCCTGGACGGGGAGTTTTTGTTCACAAGCTTCCAGTTGCTTCTGTGTTCTCTCGCCTGACCCACCAGGCACTTTTGCGCTCACATTTCAACAGTGCACGAAGGAGCGTTGGTCTTGATAGCCTCCGAGATCATCCTGGCGCCAGACTCCCCAATGTGATTTCCCTGGAGGCTGGAAGAGAAGGATTCGGACCCGGCTTGAGAGAGGGGCTCAAGGGCCAGAGGCCTGCAAGTCCCTTTAGTAAAGAGCAGACAGTCACCACACGAAATGCAGAACTCCAGGCAAGACCGTGCTTCCAGGATCCGTCCTATGGGGAAGGCCCAGAACGGCTCCCTCTTATACCGGGCTGCCCCGCAGAGCCGCTGAGAGACATGGGAGTCTGCCAGCTCCAGGAATTGGGCGGAAGGCAGGGCCTGACCTGGGAGCCGTGAGCCTGCGGGGTTGGGGGGGGGGGGGGTTGGACCAGAATGGCAGGGAAGGGCCGAGCCCCACTCACTTGATGTGCTGGAGGCCGTGGTTCCCAGAGAGTGCCGTGGCAACGCATATCGCCCCGTCCATCCCCAAGGAATTCTCTTGAAGACTAGGCAGAGAAAAGATGCAGACACCATCGTGAGCCATTCGGGACAGAACACGTGCTGGGAAGCAGCGCTGCTTTGATCACAGGTGTCCCAGCAAGAGCAAGGTGGCCTTTACCCCTGAGACCAGTGTCTACCGGTAGCCAGGTGGTCCCGTCCGAGCGCCATGGAGGATGGAAGACCAAAACCGCAGGCATTCAATGGCTTACCTCTGACATAAGCTAGATAGAATGAACAAACTCATCTGCAACGTGGACTCTAGTGCTATTTCTAGTCAGAGGGAAGCGGCTTACAGAGGAAGTCAAGAACGTCTCATTACATGGGGAGGTTCCAGCAGAGAAGTCTGCTGTGCCAGGGCGGAGGTAGGTCTCTACAACCACTCACTTGAGTCTTCGGAGACTTGAGTTGACCTTCAGAGCATTTGCCAGGGCTTTGGCTCCGGCCACCCCGATGGCGTTTCCTCTTAAGCTGTCAGGAAAGATATGAAGCCTAAAGCACAGCGATAGCTGTGGGGTGTGAACAGTACCTCCTAGACTAGCACGGGCCGCTGGGTAGAGGCAGCAGGGACGTAGCAACCACGGGGGGCGGTTCCTCCTTCCTGACTCCCCGGCCCAGAACAGAGATCGGCTCTGGGGAGCAGGACGCACCAGGAGGGGTGAAGCTGGCCCGACCTGGGTGGTTTGTTGGAGCCCTCGCCCTCCATCCCAAAGGAAGGAGAGTGGGGCTGAGGTGAGAGAGGAGACACTTCCTCCAGCGGTCCCCACATGCTCAGCGTCACAGGACCACAAGAGCAGGAGTGACTGGGACATGCCTGAGACCCCCACTGAGCTTAAGTCGCCCCTGCCCCTGCCCGGGGTTTGGATCTACTCCTAGACCAAGGTCAGTGGCCAAGGACCCCTACAGAGGACCTCGGGATGTGCGCAGCCTGGGCAAGACCCAGGAGAGCAGGAGCCACAGCGGTGACTCCCAGGGAAGAGGTGTGAGGTGGCAGCGGGGAAGCTGGGGAAAGCTTCATCTCAGTGATGATATTTAAGTGCTTTGTGACTTTCCATGTAAATTGACATTTTTTCCCTTCTGTATCTTCATTTTGAATCAACAGCTTGGTTCGTTTGGGTAAGAGACAGCAACCAGAGACTGGAATACTCACTCGAGAATCTCCAAGGTCCTGTTCACAGCCAGGGCATCCCCTAGCGCCTGGGCCCCCCGGGCACCAATGGAGGCCACCTGCAGACTATGCAGAAGAGATGGGGTCAGTGCGGACAGGCTGAGGCGTTCCGGCCTGCACCCCGCCTGGCCCAGCTTCCATGCATCCTTGTCCTTCCTTCTCCACCCCTGGACTGAGGGCTGCAAGTGACAACATAGCGCTGAAAACTGTTGGCCTGTGATCCGTCCACAGAACGCCGCGCCTCCGGCCTCCCCTGATGCCAAGGACAGAGATCGGGATGCTACGGATACGGGAAGGAGAGGTGGTTCCCTGGAGGGTTTGAGGAAAAACACTCCCTGAACCCCTACTTCTTACTTTGTCCCAATTGCTAACATTAGGAAAATTTAATACACCTTCTCGGCTGGGAAGCAAAACTGATGTTTGGTATGAAAGCAGGGCTCAGGGCCGGCTGCCTGGGCTGCCGTGCACGTCAACACTTACTAGAGAGCGGTGAGGGCCGTGTTGGCCTTTAGTGCGCTGGCCAGTGCGGAGGCGCCCTCGTCCCCGATGGCGTTCTCCTGCAAACTGAACACAGAGCGTGACCCCCGGGCTCACAGGGCACGGGGCCAGCGGCACTCCAGCATGACGTCCTGAGCTTGGACCTTCTAGTTTTCATTCAGACCGCGCACACCGCAGACTAGACTCCCAGGGTTGCCGAGGGGATAACCGCCCCCGCGGCCTCCTAATTAACATGCAGAGGGCTCTGGGGTCTCTATGAACCTGGATCATCAGAAGCAAACAAGAAAAGGGACACGTGGAAATACTCTCAAGGGTGAGGACAAAAAAATGGGCGTGCCAGCCAGAGAATTCAGTCGAAGCCCTTAGTCCCTGGCCATTCTTGCTCGTCAGGGTTTTACATCTTTTTTTTTTTTTTTTCCTTCCCTTCCACATCGGAGTAAAGTCAGTTCCTAGCGCGGTAAATGATGGAGAGTTTACCTCGGGTGGCATTGGGGTGTTGAAGGGAGCAGTTTGCATTCGCGATTTTAGCAGACGTGTTAGTGCGTGTGGTGCCCTGGCCTGATCCTGTCTCGGGTGGGCGGGTGTGACCGAACGAGCCGGCCCCGTGGGCCACGTGCTGGGGGGACGGAGGAGCCCACGGGGTCTCCTGCCCCCGTGTGGTCACGGAGGCCACCGGGAGAAATAGGTCTGAACTGAAACCTGCAGGATGAGAGTTGGGGGAGGGGGCCTGGCACGTCCACGGAACCCGAAGAAATGGCACCAAGTGGCTGGCGTGTGAAATGACGGAAGCAGGCCTTTGGGGCCTTTGTTAGAAGCCACACCGAGGGGTGGGTTTCACTCTGCAGGCGCTGGGCGGCCATCGAAGCATCTCAGGACGGGGACAGATACACATTTTGGAAAGATGTTTGGCCAGCGGTGTGAGCGGATGCACTGGATGTGGAGGCTGCTACGGGGACGCAGGGTGAGTGGAGCTGGTGGCCGGACGGTGGCCGCGAGGGTGGAGGGAGCCGGTGGGGCCTTGGGAGGAGAGTCGCAAGCGGGAAGCGAGAACAGAGACGAGGTTTCTAGCTCGCGGGCCGGGTTGGCCGGGCCCGTTCGTGAGGTGGAGCTGAGAAACAGACTCGTGGGGAGGTGGCGTGGGCAGTGATTCCGTGGGTCTGGGGCTCGGGAGAGAGGGGTCTAGACGCGGGGGCACCGGGACTCTGAAGTCCGGGAGTGTGCGAGAGGACAGCTTCTGGAATAGGGAGCTCGTTCGAGACAAGATGGCCTAGAACACATCCCTGAGGAGCCCCAGGATGTCAGTGAGACAGAAGAACCAGGCAGAAATAGGCTATCCTGGATGCCAAGGGAGAAGCCATGGGCGCGGTCCAAAGCAGGTGAGACTCAGAGGGTCAGAGACAGGGTTCCCATTCAACTCCGCGGCTCCACTCGCTCGTGTGCCCAAGAGAAATGAAAGCGCATGTCCAGGCAGAAGCTTGTACACGAACGTTCACAGCAGCGTTATGAGAGCCAAACAGTCCAAACAAACCACCCAGATGTTCCTCGACAGATGAGGGGATAAATAATGGCATGTCAATCTGCACAGCGGAATAGGATTCAGCCACAGAAAGGAATGAAGCCCTGATTCACGCTGCAACCTGGGTGAACCTTGGAAACCTGATACCGAACGAAAGACCTTGGTGGCAAGAGGTCACACGCTGTTCAGTCCCACGTACGTGAAGTGTCCAGTACAGGTAACTCCGTAGAGACAGAAAGCAGACGTGTGGTTTCCAGGGGCTGGGGCACGGGGGCAATGGGGAGTGACCGCTGATGAGTGTGGGGGTTTGTTTAAGGTTTAAGGGAAATGGTCTACAATTGTGGGGATGGTCGCACAACTCTGTGAGTATACTAGAAGCCAGCGAATTGTATGCTTTATCTGGGTAGATTTTTGTGGTAGGGGGATTACGTATCAACAAAGCTGTTTAAAAAACAACAAAACAGATAAGAACAGAAATATGCCCGCTGGCCTTAGGGCAGAGGAGGCTGTGTGCTGAGGGCCTTTGGCACGAGCCGAGCCGTGTGCCTGGTGGACCCCGAGGTTTCAGATTTCCTTGCCGCCCTGCCCTTCCCGCCGCTCCTGCCAAGGCCCCACTCACTCGAGGCTGGTCAGGCTCCGGTTGAGTTGTAGTGCTTGTCCCAGGGCCTTGGCCGCACCGGCCTGGATGAAGTTCCACTGCAGGCTGGGCAGACACAGACACGTGTGACCACGTGGGCCACAGCAGAGCCCGGGAGGCTCTGGAAGGTGCAGAAAGAGGGGACTCCTCCCAGGAGAGTCTGATGGCAGGGAAGGAGTACTTGTAGGACGGGGTCCTGGCCACTGGTGGACACAACTCCTGCACCCCGCCTCGGGTCTAGTCCCAAGGGGTCAGTCAGCACTCTCTGGTTAGGGGTGGGCACAGGGACGGGCTCAAATGAAGACTCCAAATGGCCCCTGCATGAGGCTTGTGGCATTTGCAGGTGTGAGGTGGGTGCCCACCTCCCACCTTTGGCCTCTCAGTGGATCAGCCCCAGGAAGCGGGCGGGGGCGGGGGCTGGAGGGGGACAGGGCGCGGCCTACTGGAAGCCCCTGAGGCCGTGTTGTGGGGGAGCCCGATGCCAGCGGGTATGATGGCCCCGCAGTGTTGCAGAGGGGACAGGGAGGGGTGGGGGGCACCGTAGACTCACTGGAGGGATGTGAGGGCCCGGTTTTCTCTCACTGCCAGCGCGATGGCCTGGGCGCCCTGGTCGTGGAGGAGGTTGGCTGTCAGGCTGGGAGGAAGGGATCAGGGGTGAGTAAGCAGGAGCCTGCCGGCGTGGAGCCCCCGTCCTTGCTCACCTGGGAATCCAGGCCCCCTCCTCCCCGAGGACCCACCTAGCTCGTGTTGATTGAGCGCTGGTGTGTGCCAAGCACCTGCCTTCCTGACAGCCACAGGGACAGGGTCCCGGGACAGATCATCCCCCCTGGAGGACTCACTCCTGATCTCTGTGCTGCGCTGCCCTGAAGATCTGGCCCCCCTCACATCACCACGGGGACTGGGGCACGGGGGCAGGCAGCGTCCCCACGAACCTCATCTGTAGGTTACTTATCACATGAGAGTGGAGGGGCTGCCCCTAGAGGCCAGGTCTCCTGGTTCCCCCTCCCCAACCGGGTCCCCCTCCAGCCTGTAAAATGACAAGGTGACGAGGGTCTGCAGCCCCCTGTCACCCTGGGCCTGAAGGGGCCGTAGGAAGCACACCCCGCCCCCGACTCACGTACTCCAGATTTTTCAGGGTGCTGTTGCTGCAGAGAGCTTGAGCCAGGTCCCGGGCTCCCTCTGAGCTGATGGAGTTTTCTCGCAGGCTGGGGAGAGAGAAGACCCTGAACTGCTGACCAGATACGTGGGGACTTGGGGGACACGAGCCCTGGCACTCAGGCTTCTCAAACCCAAGGAACCTCAGGGGTGACCTGGGCGTCCTGAGCGATCGGGTGTGAAGGGCCTCCGACAGGCAGGGCTCCCCGGCCGGCCAAGCATCTCCCTGTGGGACTGCCAACAGTGGGGCCACCCAGGAGGGAGCGGATCGGTTGACGGGCCCTCAGAGGTGAGGGGACGGGGGCAGGCGAGCATGCTTGGCTGCCTCACAAGCTCGTGTAGCAGAGGGAGCAGCAGAACCGGCCAGCTGAGGACCCCGGCTGTCCCCTGCTGTCCCCTGCCCTCCAGAGCGGGTGGGATGCCACAGGCTCCGGGACCCAGGATGCTCCAGGACCCAGCTGCCCAACCACAGATGTCTTCCTAATGGACCCACAGAGGGAGGTGTGGCCTTCCCAGCCCCAGCCTTTCCTCCCAAGTCCCAAAGGCCCTTCAGACCCCTTGACCAAAGGGACACCCCGGCCGGAGAGGGAAGGCGGGACTTACTTGAGGCTGATGAGGGTCTGGTTGGTGCAGAGGGCCCCCATCAGCGCAGCCACACCTGCGTCACTGATGGAATTGCTCTGCAGGCTGCAAACAGGACGGGGCAGCGCTTGGGACGCTTGTCCCGGACCCCCCGGGAGCCGCTGTTCCAGCTTGGGGACTGAAGGTGTAGGGCTCAACAGAGTTGGGGGACCCTGGGTGTTCTTCTCATCATCCCTCCTTCCCGTCCCCATCCCCCACCTGTTCCAGACCCTGCTAGGTCAGGGCAGGTGGCTCTAGCGTGACCAGCCCCCAAAGTTTAGACTCTGCCTTGATTTGAGTGGCTCTAAATGGCCCGGAGAAGGGGTTTGCGTTGTGTCTGCAGCCAGGGTGGGGGCAGCGCTGAGCTCCCCCAGCCCCCACCAAGGCTGCTGCAGCTGCAACCCTCTTTAGTCGCCAGTGCCAGCCTAGGGGGACTTGGTGCTTGTGACTCTGGAAACTCCAGAACCAACACCAACCTCTGCTGTCCAGGGAAATGGAGCTGGTGGTGGGACGGAACAGCGAGGTAGGCGCGGAGAGAGACCGAGATCCCAGTGTGCCCAGGGTTGGCGGCTGGCTGGATCCCGGCAGGGTGGTGGCCCTGACTGACAGCCCTCTTCCGGGACCCGCCCACCTTCTAGATGGGACGTCTAGACCCATGTGTCACCCACCCAGGGATGTCACCCACTGCCCACGGCCACTCCTGAGTGTGGTCAGGCAGACTCACTCCAGGCTCTCCAGACCCTGGTTCACCTTCAGGGCCTTAGCCAGGGCCTCGGCACCTTTATCGCCAATGCTGTTACTGGAGAATCTGCAAGAGAGAAGACAAGGGTGCGCTGGTTTTCTGGAGCAGCCTGGCGGGTGGGGCCCGGGGATCAGGGTCCAGGGAAGCCCTCCAGGGCAGTGCTCTCTCTGTTGTCTTAAGGGTGCCCAGGGCACAGTCTGTTCTTGAGTCTGGTTGGTGGCCCCTGCAGGTGACTCCCAACTGCCTGTGAGAGATGAACCTAGCAAAGTACGTCTGGACTCCCTAGCAGGGGCAGGGCCAACTCTTTGGTGAGAGGTTTTGTGATACTTCATGTGAAGTACCCACACGTCTATCCATCCATCCGTTCATCCATCATCCATCCATCCATCCATCCCCATGCTCACAAATATTTGTGATGGGCTGGGCTCTGTGCCGGTCACTGAGGATACAAATGTAGCCCTTCCGCATTTCTCACATGAGCTCCTTCAGACTCCTGTTCTGCTTCAGGGCATCTGCCGTCTGCTGGGCTCCCAGAGGCCCAATGGTATTCTTCTGCAGGCTGTGGGTGAGGGGAGGGGTCCCTCAGCAAAGCTGGCCGCAGCCATTCCCCCTCTCGGGACAGTCTGGGGGAAGGGCGAGAGCTCAGAGACGACTCAGGTGCTCTCCCCACCGCGTGGGCAGAGGGGGCTCTAGCAACAGTCTGTGCATCATTGCCGAAACGATGCCAGCAGATCGACACTAGTATGTGGGGGGTCAGAGGCAAGGACGGCTGGGCTCCTTGCCCAGGCAACCCTCCCAACACTCAACAGTCGTCCTCCCTCTCGACCAGCCCGCAGCCTACCTCCCACCCCTGCAGTCCTGCCTAGGGCAGACCCTCCGTTTCCGCTCTTCTCCGAAAGCTACTTCCCTTCATACTAAATCTGGAGGAGGGAGATGCTTACAAGAGAACCCCTGTGCGCATCCCAGAAGGGCAGGCAGGGCAGGACCTGTCCTGTGTAAGGCCAGATACAATCTCAACCAAAGGGAATTTTCGCTGGTTCCAAAAGGGATCCTTTCCCTCAGAGCATTTCTTTGAGAAAACTTGGGATTGTAAATCTGTCCCTTTGAGAAGCGTATGAATCCTTTTAAAAGCTAAATAAGCCTTTTGCCGGAGTGATGGCCCCCAAGGGACCTCAGAACCACGTCTCTGAAAGGAGCGCATCGAGGAAGGTAGCACCACTCCAAGTTGTAATTGTCTGCTTGTCATAACGGCACGAGGAGCCTGGCTTTTCCTTTGGGTAAAGGCAATCATTGAACGGCTGACGACCTTAACCACCAGGCAAACTGAGGAAACACTGTGGGTGACAGACGGTGCTGTCCAGTCCTCTTACTTGAGGACAAGTTATCTTGAGAACACGCGTGCCGTGGGTTGTATCTGCTTGGCTGTAGAAAGGGGTGAGATTTCTTTCTGTCCTGGCCAGCTCTGGGTTGCCAATGATGTGCAGTGCAATCTGGTTGATTCTTCAAATAATGCAACTGTTTCCTTCTTTTCTACCTTTGCGGAGAGGATTTTCTGCATTGGCAGGAGGCTTTATTTTTAATTATTTCCCCAATACCTGTTCTGTGGAAGAGTGGACATCAAGATATCCAGGGGTCATCTAGATGGGCCCGAAAGTCTCAGGCCGTCTCCCCAATCATCCTTCCTTGCAGGAAACAGGCCCTTGGAGGAGGGGAGAAGGGGGGGTATCTCTGCTGGCCAGCACATCCACTTACTGTAGCACAGAGAGGGTCCGGTTGGCGGCCAAGGCCTCAGCCACAAACCTGGCACCGTTATCCCTGATGGCATTGTTCTGGAGGCTGTGGAGGCAAGGAAGAGGTACATCACCAATGGCACAAGAGAGGGCCCAATGGTGGCCTTGACCCCTACCACAGTGTTACCAAGCCCCAGGGGGTGGGGGGAGCAGCTGACCACTGCGTGCCCTTGCTGCCCACCACACAGGATTTGGGAACAGTTGGTTCCTTCCAGGGAATCATAAGGATTCCCTCTGAGTCTCTAAGCATTTATCTGCTGACTGGGAACAGGGTGTGCATATTATCTGGATGACGATAGCTAGGTTGTCCGTAGTCTTAATTACAGCTAAAAGCCACAGCCTCCAAATGTTAACAAGGATGTGGAAATATCGGAACCCTCACCCATTGCTGGTGGGGAATGTAAAATGGTGCGGACCTTGTGGAAAACAGTCCGGCGCTTCCTCAAAAGGTCCAACGTAGAGTTACTGAGCAGTTTCACTGGTAGGTATTTACCCAAAAGAATGGAGAACAGGTACTCAAATGCGTGCACATGAATGTGCACAGCAGCATTATCCACAAGAGCCAAAAGGTGGAAACAACCCAAATGTCCGTGAGCTGACGAATGGGTACGTTGGGGTCTGTTCATAAAGCGGAATGTTATTTAACCAGAAAAAGGGATGAAGTACTGACACGGGCTACAATGTGGATGAACCTTCAAAACATTATGCTAAGTGAAAGGAGCCAGACACAAGAGGTCTTATCGTATGATTCCATGGCAAACCTAGAGACAGAAAGCAGATTGGTGGTTTCCAGGGACTGGGGGGAGGGGAGAATGGGAGGCGGTCGATAAAGAATACAGTCTTCTTTTCGGGTGATGAAAATATTGTGGAAGTACATAGAGGTGACGAAGGAACAACTGTGAACGTACTAAGTGACACTGAAATGTATACTTTAAAGTGGTGAATTTCACCCCAATAAAAATACATAAATGAAAAAACAAATGACAGTACACACTCAACTAAGGATGGGTACAACCACATATGCCAACTCCTAAAAGGAGCACAGCAAACCATAGGAATATTCTAGAGTATGGCACTTTCAGCGTCCTGGAAGACACCTCAGGGGAACATCCTGACACCATGGCCTTGGGGATTTCCCATTCGGTGGAAGACGAGAGGTTTTCCTCATAGATTATTTTGCTTTTCCACCTGTATACAACCGCATCCTCCTTTTCCTCTATCCCTGGATTAGGCTGTACACACAAGGACAACGAGCACGGAAGAACTGAAACCTGAAACTTGTATAGATACGAGATCATGTGGCATCCACCTAGACAGGAGCCAGTATAGCATGCCTGCCATTTTGAATCATCTCCCACTCCATGGTTGGCACCTGGGAGAGGGTTTTGTGCGCCCTCTGCTGGTTATATCGGGATGTGGAGCAGATGGCGCATACCTCAGAAAGGCCAGAGTGCGGTTAATCTTCAGAGCATCTGCCAGAGCCTTGGCCCCTTGAGGTCCGATGGAGTTACTGCGGAGGCTGGCGGGAAGAAGAGAGAGAAAGAACTGTTTTCTTTTATCCAATTCCCAGGGAGGAAAGAAAGAAGTTACACTGACCTTTAAATCTACGCTCTCTGAAAATAACGGGGTTTAAGATTTCATGTTTTGTGGAGATCCTTATTCAGGTGAACAAGTAAGGAATTTCCCAGTATGGCCCCATGTGATGGGGGGGTCGGCAGGGGGGGTAGGGGGAGGGGAGCAGGATCTGATGGACGTGGCTTGGGCCAAGTGTGGAGAGGAGAATCATACCAGCTTCAGGGCCAAAATTCAGTGCCTCCCTGGGCTGATCCCCACAACTGACGAGGAGCCAGGAATTTGCTCACTCTGCTGTCCTTCCAACTGACCAAGGGGACAGTGTGGTCTGGGGGACTTCACAAGATGGCTGACGAGCTTTCCCTGTCCCAGTGGTAGAACGTTGGCCTCTGGTGTCCTACTTACTCCAGAGCTGTCAGACTTCTGTTGACCAGGAGGGATCTGGCCAGAGCTTTGGCCCCTTTGTTACTGATCTGGTTCTCAGCCAAGCTGCCCAAGGAGAAGGAGAAGAGTGGTTATTGCTGGTCTACGACTGTCATGGCCTCTTCCTCAACACCAGGCTTGTGATCCAAACCTCCCGGTTTCACCAGCATCATGAGGGCCTGGACGCAGGTGGAGATGACGTGAGCCCTGGAGCAGAATCGCCCAGGCCAGGAAAGCCTCTGAGCCAAGTAAGGTAAGGCCAGAGTGCAGGGGACAGACCCTCACACTGGCAAAGATTCCCAAGGCAGAGTCTGGCCAGAATCCAGTACGACGGCTTCTATGCAAACAGGGCAGCAAAAAGCATGGGCAGTTACAGAAGTTTCCCACAAAGATCCCCGGCAGCAGTGTGCCGGAAAAGTACAACAATACTGATTTGTAGCATTGGCCGATTTCCATGGTGTAAATACTCTCACCACGGCCAATTTCAAGCAGTCCCAGCTTGCAAAAATTCCTAAAACTTTAAAAACCTGCTCTCATGAACTGTGGCCAGCTCACCACTGGCCCCTGTCCTTTTCTAGCACAGGGAAGGAAAATGGTACTAACTAGAATTAACTTCAAAGTAAAACAGAAACAGGGCGCCTGGGTGGCTCAGTCGGTTAAGTGTCTGACTTTGGCTCAAGTCATGATCTCACGGTTCATGAGTTTGAGCCCCGCATCAGGCTCTGTGCTGACAGCTCAGAGCCTGGCACCTGCTTCAGATTCTGGGTCTCCCTCTCTCTCTGCTCCTTCCCCACTTGCAATCTGTCTGTCTCTCAGAAAAATAAACATTAAAAACAAACAAAAAGAGCAAAAACCCGTGTTCCTCAGAACAGCTCAGGAGTCCCAGAGGCTGAGGGGCACCACGTGCCTGGGTTCTGGGCCTCCACGTCTCCTCTTTCTGTCCAGAAGCTCCCGGGTGCCCGTCTTTTGTGGGCATTCTGGCTGATAGGCCACTTTTAAAGGGGATTCTGTTGCGTAGAGTTTGAAGATCATTCATCCAGACCGCCCTCTACATAACTGTCCTCGAGTCCTAGAACCTCTGTCCCCTCTCTGCCCAGGACTTTTGTAACAGTTTTTAATATCTCATGAGCCACGTGTGTTTTCTGAAGGGTGCCTTTTCAAACGGGATGTGGCCCCTGAGGACCAACTACAGAGAGGGGGAGAAGAGCACGTGGCCTTAGAAGAAATTTTGGCTTTTGTGCAGAATATTTTCTGAGCGTTATCCAGACTCCTTTATGCAAAACTCTGGAAGTTGACTATTTTGCTGAAGGCTCCCGTGAAGGAAGAATATTAATGAAATTAATTAATGTTATTGTGTTTCTTTCAGAGGGATTGCATTTCTATCTCTGGCTGCTAGCCCAAGGGGATCCCGCTAATAGCCGGCCCTCATCCAGTGCTTCCTCTGTGCCTGGCCCGTCCTCACCACTTGCCTTGAGTTAACCCACTGAAGCTGCTTCAACAACCGGAAGGGGGAATGTGCAGGAAAGGGTTAACCTTGCCCCAGTTCTGGAGAGGTGACCTCTGAACGCTTGTAAGGTCCTGCCTGATAAGTCTTGTCTGTGTTTACCTGGGGCCCTTGGGCCGTGCAGTAGCAGCCTGACGTCCCTATCTCCGGAGGGGCTTCCCATGACCCACCTCCAGTAAAATGTCTGGACCCAAGCCCGGGTGCGCCTCCCTGGTTAGAACGCTTCATGTGTGCTGTTGCGCGTGGTGGCTGGGGAGGCGGGCCCCGTCTGCACCACCACAGCGGAAGGACAACTGAAAGCTTGCCCCTGTCTCTCTGGGGCCCGCCTCGTGCACCCTTCCCTCTGCGCATTTAAATCCGTATCCTTTTGACGTCCTGAACCACAAGTGCAGGTACAACAGCTCTTCTGGGTTCTGTGAGTCCTTCTAGTGAATCATTAAACCTTTGGGGGGTCCCGGAGACCCCAGACTCACAGATACCGTTTTAACCCCATTTTTACACTCCTTTGGCGCAGAGTTGACTGTACAGGGTCACACAGAGCCCACCGCTCACCACTGTCTTCCGTGACTTCTTTTGGCTCCTGACTCACTCCGTTTTTGTTTTCTCAGAGATTATTCCTGAACCCAGAGGAAGGCTTAAGTGAGGATGAAGAATTCCTCTCGGGATCCTGTTCTCCAGACTCCTCTCCCTAGTTCTAACCACCCCCAGGTCACAAGCCCACTCCTCAGCGTTACTGAGACTTGGAAATGTGATCACAGGAGATTTCACAAGCACGAAACTCTGTTTTGCCGTCAGCACACAGACTTGTGTCTCATCACACCATTAAAGATTCAATGTTTAAATTTTTTTTTCTTGTACTCGTTTAAATAAAAGTTCAAATTTAAATCCAAATTTTAAATTAAAAAATTTCTAATTTAATTTCCAGAGCCAATCCTGTGCCTGTAATACTGTTTTGAGGGCAAACATCGAGAGGAGCTTAGAGAACATTGTGCCTCGCAGCACTTCTGAACGTTGAGTATCTGCGGAAATGCTCCCATGTCCACCAGAGCACCTGACCCTCACCACATCCCTTCCCTCTTCTTACAGGTGAGGGACCTGAGCCTCCGGAACTTTCCGGAAGGGGCAGCAACAAGCAGCCACGTGTTTCCAAGGCACCTCTCCTTGCAGGCGCCTCTGGCCGGTTGAGCAGAGAGGAGGACGGGAAAATAGCCCTGGACCCCGTGCGACAGGTAGGCACCCCGGGTGGGGTCTCCCGGGTCAGCGTTACCTGATCCTCTGGATGCGACAGTCCTTCCCGCTCAGCACGCTGCCCAGCAGCTCCATCACGGGGTCCTGGAACTGGTTGTTGTCCAGCCTGCAGGCGGCAGAGCGATAATGAGTGGTACCACCGCCCGCGGGCGGGTGGAACGAGGCCCCGGCAAAGGGCCGCCCTCAGGGCAGCAGACACACCCAGGCTGGCATCCCTTCCCTGGCCCACGTTTCCATCGCCACGCAGCCCCCACCACGAGGTGGCCCGGGGACCCGTGCTGGCACGCCCGCCAGGCTCGAGGTTTTCCCGGGAGGGTACGCCGGGAGCCTCAGTGTGGTGAGCCCCAGGATTCCTGCGCAGAGGGCGTCTCCCCGGCAGCCCCGTGCATCATGTGTCCGCGGGACACGGGCTGCTAGCTCTGCTTCCAAGGGTGTGGCAGCTGCTCTCAGGTCCTGACGGCCCTGGTCTTAGAGACACTGAGGTCCAGAGCAGGATGGGTGATGGGCGGGAGGGGTGGTGGTGGAGTAAGTGGGCGCGGCCTCTGTCGGCAGAGGGGTGGCTCACAGAGTGCCGTAGGTTGAATCGTGTTCCCCAGAAAGATATGTTGGTGTTCCGACCTCCCGCCGCCACCCCAGCGCCTCAAGCTCATGACCTCATCCGGAACCAGGGTGATCGCGGATGTCATGAGTCCAGATGAGGTCATTCTGAGGGGGGCGGGCCCGTAAGCCAGTACGACTGGCGTCCTTGTCAGAACACCACGTGGAGACAGTGACACGGAGGAGGCGCCCGTGGGACCACCCGGATCGGAGTGATGCGTCTACGAGCTGAGGACTGCCAGTGAACAGCACGAGCTAGCGAGGCAGGAAGGCTTCAGAGGGAGCTCAGGCCTGCCGACCCCTTGAGTCTGGACCGTGCCCCCCAGAGCTGTGACAGAACAAGTTTCTGCTGCCTTAAGCCGTCCGTGCTGTGGCCCTGCAGGCGGCCCCCAGGATGCTGGCACGGGGGGGCGTGGTGGAGGGGAACGGCCTTCCAGGCCCCCGCTGTCTCCTCCGACCCGCACCGCGCACACCCCCACCCCAGCACCCACCTCAGGCTCCGGCAGTAGAGCAGCTGGGGCAGCAGGCTCTGGAGGACGCCCTTGCTGAGGCACAGGGACAGGTTGGCCTCCTGGACGCAGGCGTCTGACACCTGCAGGAGGTAGGCCAGGGCCGCGTGGTGCCGGGGGCCGGTCAGCCCCGCCAGGCTGCCGCTCTGCATGGCCTCCTCCACGCCGCGGGCCAGCTCCGTGTGCCGCAGCTCGTGCAGGCAGTGCAGGACGTTGACGGCCCGGGCGCACACCGCCACGTCGGGGCGCAGGCAGCCCTGCAGGAGCTCGGCCGCCTGGGCCCCGTAGCCCTGGTGCTCCCCCTGCACCAGCAGGGAGCCTGCCAGCAGGGCGTTGACCCCGGGGGAGAGGAGTCCTGAGAGGAAGCGCAGGAACACGTCCAGCCGCCCGTCCTCGGCCTGCATGGCCCGCTGGGCCGCGCTCCTGAAGTGTGTGAGGAAGCCGAGGCGGGGCCAGGACACGCCACCCTCGGCGAAGAGGTCGAAGATAGCCCGCCTGGAGGCGGCGTAGTAATACGCGGCCGCCACAAACTCCTGCAGGGACAGGTGCGTGAAGCAGTAGGCCGTCGACGCGGCCAGCGTCTCTTCCCGCTGCAGGAAGCGGCTGCACAGGCCGCTCTGCAGCAGAGCGAGATCCACGCCAAACGCCTTCAGGTCCTGCTCGTAGAACACGTACTTCTTCCTGACCAGCCCGTGGAAGGCCAGCCGCCCCAGAGTGCCCACCATCTTGCGGCAGCTGTGGGCCACCTGCTCGATGCGAGGGCTCACCTTGCCCTTCTCCTGCCCGTCCCCGCCGAGGGCCATCCTGAAGTACCAAGAGTAGAGCTCGCACAGGGTCCTCGGAGTCTGCTGCCCGGCGTCCTGGGGCCCCGGCCCGCTGTGGCGCAGGTGACCCAGGGCCGACCCCGCAATCCGGCAGAAGGCTGGGACCGTGCACATCAGGTACAGGGCCCTGTCCGCCCGCACCTGCCTCAGGACCCAGTCGGAGAGGGTGTGGTCCTCGGGGAACATCTCCTCCAAACACGCCTTGATCTCCTCCTCGTCAAAGCCCCGGATCTCTGTCATCCGGTCTACCAGGCCCCCCGGGATCTGGCCGGCCACGCTGGGGCGGGAAGTGACCCAGACAGAGACTTCTGGGAATAGGTTGCCCCGGATGATGTTGGTGATCAGATGGTCCACCTGGATCTCCTTCTTGGGGTCCGTGCAGGCCACGGTGTTGGAGAAGTCCAGAGGCGTCTTGCACTCGTCCAGGCCATCCAGGATCAGGAGGGTTTTGGGCGGGGCCGCCGCCGCCGGGCCGGACTCCCCGATGTGCGAGAAGACGGAGCGGACGAGTCTGTCCGCAGACAGCTTCTCGTGGGTGTTGAGATCTCGGAAGGTCAAGGGGAGCACCAGGGAGAAGTCCTTGGCGACCTGTCCCCGGGCCCAGAGCTGGACAAAGTTCCTCACCAGGGTGGTCTTGCCCACGCCGGCTACCCCGATGGTGATGGAGATGCGGGGGGGGATAGACACCCGAGACAGAGGCAGGAAGAGTCTGTCCAGGGTGAGGCTCCTGGCCGGGCGCCAGGCCCCACGCGTGGTCTCCACCTGTGTGAAGTCGTGTTCCCTCAGCTGTAGGTCCGTCAGCCCCTCCAGCAGCAGGAGGCTGGTCAGCCTGGGCGGGGGGCCGCCTCTCGCCCCGTTCAGCAGAGCCTCCCGGCACTTCTGTATCCTCGAGTCTGCGGGACAGAGGCCGAAGGGGAGGGCTGGGGAGGGTGGGGGAGGGGAGGGCAGCGGGGAGCGGGAGGGCCCGGGGACACCCTCCTTCCGCCTACCGTCACCGTGAGGCCCTAGGGGGGCCTGCGGCACCCTGTCCAGGGGCTCTGGGGCCTGGGAGCCCTGACTGCTCTTCCCGGCCAGCAGGTCCACGAGGGCTTTCACTTGCCCAGCCGGGGGGCCGGGGCCTCGGCCCTGGCCTGCCTCCCCGCCGGTCCGCACCTCCTGCTTCCTCATGGGGTCCGCGATGGCCGCCAGCAGCTGCGAAGAGAGGGCCTGAGGTGCCGTGTGCCGCGTCACCACCCTGGCCTGGGACAGGTGAGTGAGCCTCTGGGGATGGGGAGGGACCCACTCCCTGTCCTTCCCCAGGCTGCCGGTGGCCCCCTCCGTCCGGCCTCCGGGAAGGGCCGGGAAGGGCCGTTCGTTCCTGGGTGGCGAGCGTCGTCCCTGACGCCAGGAGCATGGTGGATAAGAACCGGGCCCAGGCTGGAACCTGAGCTCCGCCACTTACTGGCTGTGTGGCACCGGGCAGGCCGCCTGAGCTCCTCGTGCTGTGCTGTCCTCATTTGTGACCTGGAAGTGGAGACGGGGTTAAGAGCAGCTCTGCTCCCGAGAAGGGGAGAATGAAGGAGGTCGATCTGGAAAGGCCGCGTGCTCTGTGAGCCCAGCTCTGTGACCCCCCTGGAAAAGGCAAAACTGTGGAGAGAGGGAAAAGATCGTCCGTGGTTGCCAGGAGGGGAGGGGTGAGTGAGTCAGGAGGGAGCCCCTGGGGACTCCTGACCCCAGCAGCGCCCTTCTCTGCTGGGCGCTGCAGTGTGGGGCCACTGAGAGGCGGAGCCGTGCGGGGCCCCACCTGCTCCCGTCGCTTTCCCTGAGGCTCCGAGTGGATCCCGTGTGTCCCTCCCTCAGCTACGGTGGGCGCTCCAGGACCCCCGGCGCGCCCCTGCCCCCTCCTCACCTGCAGCGGGCGGGGTGTCCGGCCCACGGCAGCTCCTCCGGCAGGGCCCCACGAACTCAGGGGGTGGGGGTCAGCCATCCCTCGCCCAGGGGTCTAGGAGAGAAGACAGGACAGGGCTGAGCGGAGGCCACAACTGCCACTCCGGATACCAGCCGCTCAGTGAAATGGGTCTGGCCCGTGTCTTCTAGCTTGGCGGTTCTCTGGGTCTCAACGATCGTCACTTAGGAGGGGTCACCTGACTCCAGCCCCAAGGATCCGACATGTTCCCTGACCTTGTGTTTGCACTGGGCTTTCCTGGCACTCTAACCCGGGATGAACCTTTTTACCTAGAAGATGCTAAAAGGGGCTTGACAACAAGTAGAATAGCGTTTTCCAGCCGTTCCGTCCGGAGCACTGTTGAAGTGTTAAAGTACAATGAATTCAGGGCAGGCCGTGTCCAGCCCAGCTGAGGGAGTCTGGCAGCGTTTGTAAAGGCCAGGGGGAGGCCTCGCTCATTCTTCTTCTTCGGACCCCTTGGCTGTTCCCCCTCTTTTGTTCTTCTTGGCGTCAAATCCAAGGGGAAAAGAAACCAGATGGGGTTCTGACTGAAGTCTCACTAATGTGGATAGATCGGTGTGGGTGTCACTGAGGCAGACAGTCTTGGTGCGTTGTATCTCCTTTCCCATCAAATGTTAAGTATTCATGTTATTTCCCATCATTTCTCAGTGAATTCTTACTGCAGTATGAATAACTTCATCTCTTTCCTAAAATCGCAGCACTTATCCTGAACAAGTTTTCCCACGTGGGTCAGACCCTCCACCTCCCCCACGCAGTGGTGAGTGACGGGAATCACACTGGGCATCCTCGTCTGACTCCCAGGCGTGGTTCGAGCCCAAGCCGTCAGGCCTCATGTTTGTGATCGTGTCTAAGTTGTTCTCTCCTCTTGGAAAAGATTCTTTCGCTTCCTTGTGTCCTAGCACCATTCAGATAACACCACATGATTGCTCCTGAAGGCTTGCTGTGCTCCAGACGACGATCTGTTAAACATTGTACTTACGTCATTTAGCTTCTTGTAACAACCCTTATTAAATTGTCACCACTCCCGTTTTATGGATGAGGACATTGAGGCTCAGGGAGGTTAAGTGACTGGCTCGAGGCAACACAGCTGGGGAGCAGCTGAGTTGAGAGAGAAACCAAGGCTTCGCTGACAGCAGCCTTTGTGCTGGACAATCTCCTGCCTCTTACAGTACGTCCCCACGTTTTTCTTCATTAAAAAAATTTTTTTAATGTTTATTTTTAAGAGAAAGAGACAGAGCATGAGCAGGAGAGGGGCAGAGAGAGAGAGGGAGACACAGAATCCAAAGCACGCTCCAGGATCTGAGCTGTCAGCACAGAGCCCGACCTGGGGCTCGAATTCACGAGCCGTGAAATCATGACCTGAGCCGAAGTCGGATGCTCAACCAACTGAGCCACTGAGGTTCCCCTTGTACGTCCCCACATTTAAAAAATTAGGCATGTCTGTTAAATTAGCAAATACCTTTTTAGCAGTATTGACACAACCACATGATTTATTTCCCTTCAGTCATTGAATCAGGAGGTATTTATTGAGGGCCTTTTGTGGCCTGTGGGCAATGGGGGATCTGAAGGGAACAAGTTAGACAAGGTCCTGACCCTGTGAGTGTGATCCGGGTGGGGCACATGACAGTAAAGAAACCCAGTGAATGAGTGAGGCCATCTGACATGATTAACGCTGTGAATGAAACACCCAGTGTGCATGGCGGAGTGGGTCGGCTGTCACGGTGGCCAGGGAAGGCCTCTGTGAGAAGGCCACTTAGGAGCGGAGATCTGAAGAGTGAGAAAGCGTTAATTACACACAGAGCTAGGGGGACAGCAAGGACACATGCCCTGTGCATTACTGGGGCAGAAAAAGCCAGTTGCTGGAGCACAGTGAATGGGGGTAGGGGTGGGGCTCACAGGATAAGAGGACGTTTGAGACCCACCCACCGTCATAATGGCCATAATGCGTTTGGGTTTGTACTAAGTGTGGTGGGAAGTCACTAGAGAGTGACATGCTGGGTTCATATCCAGTCTCTCCTTTAATCTGTGAGCTACACTACAGATTTTCTAACATTGAACCAACCTTAGGTTCTTGAATACTATCTTCCACGTGTATTAAGCTGTGTAAAACAGGGTGGGCTAGCACAAGAATAGATACAGAAGTCA
Source organism: Panthera onca (assembly GCF_046562875.1). NCBI lineage: Eukaryota > Metazoa > Chordata > Mammalia > Carnivora > Felidae > Panthera > Panthera onca. The sequence goes on along the minus strand of NC_138354.1, from coordinate 38,913,427 downwards.
TCAGAACATAATATAGAGCTTAGGAACACATATTTATATTACTTGCATATGAAGGAGTTTGGTAATGTAAAAAAAATAACATTAAATTAAAAAAAAATTTTTTTAATTTAGAGATCAGTGGGGGAGAGGGACGGAGAAAGAGGGGCACAGGGAAGTCAAGACAGAATCTTAAGCAGGCTCCATGCTCAGCATGGAGCCCGGCAGGAGGCTGGATCTCACAACCCTGGGGTCACGACCTGAGCCAAAATTAAGAGTCGGAGGCTCAACTAACTGAGCTACCTAGGTGCCCTGGTTGTTTTTCTTTAAAATTTTTTTGAAGTTTATTCATTTTTGAGAGAGAGAGAGAGACAGAGTATGAGCAGGGGTAGGGCAGAGAGAGAGAGGGAGACACAGAATCCGAAGCAGGCTCCAGGCTCCGAGCTGTCAGCACAGAGCCCGACGCGGGGCTCGAACTCACAAACCACGAGAACATGACCTGAGCTGAAGTCGGACGCTCAACCGACTCAGCCACCCCAGGGCCCCCCCTGGTGGTTTTTCAATTAGGTGCTAGTGCAATAGGGAAAATGAAAGAATAAAAGATTTCAGGATTGGAAAAGGAAAAAAAAAACTTTCACTGTTCACAGTTGACAAGGTTATATACATTGAAAATCCAAAACAGTCTACAATTGATTAGAACTAATACATGAACTTAGCAAGGTTTCTGAACACAAGGTCGGTTTAAAAAAGTCATATCTATTTCTGCTTATCAGCAACAATGAAATTGAAAGTAAAAGTTTGAAATATTTAAAAAGCAAATATCGAGGGGCGCCTGGGTAGCTCATTCAGTTGGACGTCTGACTTCAGCTCAGGTCATGATCCCACGGTCCATCAGTTTGAGCCCTGTGTTGGGCTCTGTGCTGACAGCTCAGAGCCTGGAGCTGCTTCGGATTCTGTGCCTCCCTCTCTCTCTGCCCCTCCCCTGCTCATGCTCTGTCTCTATCTCAGAAATAAATAAGCATTAAAAAAAAAAAATAGGAATAAATTCAGCAAAAAATTTGCAAGACCTCTACACAGAAAACTAAAAACAATACTAAGAGAAATGAAAGAAGACCTAAAAGAGGGATTTACCATGTTCATGGATTGGAAGACTTACTATTATTAAAATATCATTTCTTCCCAAATTGATCGATAAATTGAACGACATCCTAATCAAAATTCCAGCAAGCTTTTTTGGTGAGGAAGGGTGGGTAGAAACTGGCAAGCTGATTCTAAAACATATATGTAAAGCAAAAGACCCTAGACTAGCCAAAATTATTTTGAGAAAGAAGAACAAAGCTAGACGACTTCTACTACCCAACATCAAGGCTTAGTATAGAGCTGTAGGTTTTGGCACAGGGCCGGCAGGTAGCCCAGTGCAATATGACAGAGGTTCCCGAAACAGACCCACACGTCATGTGTGGTCACCACATTTACAACAGGGGCTCCACTGCAAGTCAGGGGAGAAAAGATGGTCTTTGTACTACATTGTGTTGCTCCAATGGGATATTCCTATCGGAAAATGGACCTTGACCCCCATCCTCCCACCACACACAAAGATTAATTCAAGCTGGATCATAGATCTAAATGTGAATGCTAGCCCCACCAAGTGTTTAGGAACAGTTACAGAATACTTTCAGGAACTTGAGCTAGGTAAAGACTTAAGTGGAGCACAAAAAAAGCACTAACCGTGAAAGAAATGAGTGCCATGTTTGGATTCATTAAAATTAGGGATATCTGTTCGACAGAAGACAGTTTTAAAAGGGTGAGACAGCAAACTACTGACTAGGAGATGTCTCCAGTACATTTAAAAATCCGGTAAGAAACAGGGGCGCCAGGGTGGCTCAGTCAGCTGAGCGTCCGACTTCGGCTCAGGTCATGATCTCACCTTTCGTGAGTTCGAGCCCCACGTCAGACTCTGCGCCGACAGCTCAGAGCCTGGAGCCTGCTTCGTATTCTGTGTCCTCCTCTCTCTCTCTGTCTCGCCCCTGCTCACGCTCTGTTTCTCTCTCATAAATAAAAAAAAATAAACATTAAGAAACAGCTCAGTTAAAAGTGAGCCAAAAAATTGAAGATCTGTCACAAAAGATAATATCCTTAGTCATCAAAGAAATGCAAAGTGAGGGGCGCCTGGGTGGCTCAGTCGGTTAAGCGTCCGACTTCAGCTCAGGTCACGATCTCGTGGTCCGTGAGTTCGAGCCCCGCGTCGGGCTCTGGGCTGATGGCTCAGAGCCTGGAGCTTGCCTCCGATTCTGTGTCTCCCTCTCTCTGCCCCTCCCCCGTTCATGCTGTGTCTCTCTCTGTCTCAAAAATAAATAAACGTTAAAAAAATTAAAAAAAAAAATTCTAAGAAATGCAAAGTGAAATCACTTCAGAGAAGTGTTTGGTAGTGATAAGGCCAAATAGGCATGTTTTTGTGACACAGCAATTCTCTGCCTGGCTATGTATATCTAACAGAAACAAGTGTTTATATCCATCAAGACACAGTATTGGAATGTTCTAGCAGCTTTATTCATAGTGTCCAAAAAAAAAAAAGGAGAAACTGCCAATATCCATCAACAATAGAACGGGATATGTGTGTGTGTGTGTGTGTGTATGTATGTATTTTTTGTAAAGTTGAAACAATCAGGTCCCGGGTAGTAATGACAGCGAAGGAACTGCGGACAAACTCAAGTGGCTGACTCTTGCAGACACACAGTGAACAAAATGTCACCCCGGAGAGAACGTACTCTGTGAATCCGCTTATGGGGAGTTTAATGTCAGGCCCAACCTATCTGACATGAGAGAAGTCAAAATAGCAGTAGTCACCTCCTTGTATACGTTGATCTGGGCGATCGATACGATCACCGCTGGGTGCAGATACACAGGTGCCTACAGATGTAAAAACCCGCTGGGCTCACTTTGCTCTCTGTAAGCTGTACCTCCGCAGCCATCCAGATCTCCCCATGTGCGTAAACCAAGGCCGAGCAGTGTTAGTGCAGCCTCTTAGCACGTGAGGCCAGGACAGCAGGGCCTGTGTCCTGCTGTTGGCTTGGGTGATGTCAGGGCGTGGCCCGGCGGCAGACATGGCTTCCCGTCATTGGTTGTCCAGGTACACCCACAGGTGACACCCTGCCCCTGCTGCTACTGGGGGTGAGGTGGTGGCTACGGGAATGAGGGGACCATGTGGAAGAAGGGCCGGGCCCAGGGCTCCTCGGCTCTGGCAGGACAGTGTCTAGAGCACTATGTGTGTGTGGGTGTGGGGGTGGTAAAATATACACAGCATGAAATTTACCGTTGTAACCGTTTTTAAAGCGTACGACTCGGTGGCATTAAGTACATTGACAATGCTGTGAAACCGTCACCGCCATCTACCTCTGGAATGTTTCATCCCCGCGATGGGAAGCCTGCCCCTATTAAGCACTAACTCCCCTTGCCCCTCCTCCCAGCCCCTGGAACCCAGCCTTCTCCTTTCTTTCACTACGGATCTGACTCCTCTAGGGACCTCATGCAGTATTTGTCCTTTTGTGTCTGCTTTCCAGGTTCATCCTTGTTGTGACACGTCTAAAAATTTCACTCTAAGTCATGTTCCGTCTTTATAGTTAGATCACATTTTGTTTATTCATTCGTCCATCCATGGACACTTGGGTTGTCTCTGCCTTTTTCCTCTTGTGAATAAATGCTGCTGCGAACAAATACCTGTTCAAATACCAGGTGTACAAATACCTGTTCAAGTCCCTGCTTTCGATTCCTTTGGGTTTATATACTCAGCAGTGGAATTGCTGAATCTTATGGTCGTTCTAGGAAGAACTATTTTTAAAAAGCCACTGCTTAGCTCAACCGCCTAGAGGTTTATTTGGTGTGAGGTAGGGCCTCAACACGTATGTATTTTTTTAATAAAAATTTTTAAGTTTATTTATTTAGGGTGAGAGCGAATGTGAATGGGGTAGGGGCAGAGAGAGAGGATCCCAAGCAGGCTTCACTGTCAGCGCGAAGCTTGATGTGGGGCTCAAACTTAGAAACCTCGAGATCATGACCTGAGCCGAAACCAAGAGTCGGACGCGTAACCGACTGAGCCACCCGTGTGCCCAGTCAACGCGTGTGTGTTTTGGAGCTCCCCTGGTGATTGTAAGGAGCAGCCGGCATTGGGAACCGCTAGGCTAGAAAGGCCGGGCAAGTGGCAGCGGAGGGACAACAGCAGGGGAGAAGAGGCAGGGCAGAGTAGTGTCTGGGAAGGTGGCAGGGGGGAGCTCCCCCCTGCCCCCACCTCCAGTCCCATGTGCCTCTCGGCTTTGGGAGCCAACACTTCCTCCGGGTCAGACACTCCTCTTTCTTGCCCTGCTGGCCGTAGGGCTAGGGTTCCCGGGGTTAGCAAATTAAGATACAGGACACCCACTAGAATCTGAATTTCGCATAAACAGCAGTTCTTTCAGTGTAAGTATATCCCAAGTATTACGTGGGATGTGCTTATACTTTAAAACCCAGGGCCAACCTCAGAGGCCAGTGAGGGCGCTCCCCCCACGGGACAGCGACCCGGCCGCGTGTGCGCACAGGCCCTGTGTGCAGCCCAGAATCCGCCCCTGCAGGGTGGAGCTTGCCACGGCCCGAGTGCCACACACGCCGCCAGGGACGGTCAGGCCGTGTCCAGTGCGGACAGCCTTCAGTGAGAGCGGAAGGAGGCCCTGCGACCAGCTTAAAGAGGGGAAGACGGGCGGGTGGTCTGGGCTGCCCTGGGCCATCTGAAGGCCAGAGTCGTTCTGAGCTGTGGTGGGCAGGGCCAGCCAGCCAGACAGCTGCAGACCACGGCCACCCCCTGGAGCGGGCTTCCCCACACCCCCACATCCTCCAGAGCCTCACCCGTGGGGTGCGACGCAGCCGAGGACCTGTGCTCACTGGCGTTGGTGTCGCTCAGTCCCCGTCCCTCAGGACGGACAGCGGAGCTCACGTCTCATCCCAGAGAAGACACAGGTCCCGATCTACTCATTTGCTCTGCCGGCAAGTCCCGTCTTGTCCCGTGCTGCCCTCCCAGGGGCCTGCAAGACAGCCAGCCTCTCTCTGCCCGCCCGCACTTGGGGACTGTACGTTCGGACCCTGCAGCGCCGACCTGCCTGGGCCGCCCTCACCTCAGGCCACAGCCTCTCGGATGCTCCTGTCTCCAGAGACTCCCTGCCCCCGCCCCGCCTCTCAGGGCCCAAGAGTTCAGTTCTCAGCCCCTTGAGGTGGCTCAGCACCGTGGCCGTGGACCTCTCGAGACCAAGCAGCCTTTCCTAGAGGTGGGAGGAAGCGGTGGCTTTGCCGCAGGACACAGGCCTTCTCATACTGCACTGCCCGTGGGACAGAGGAGGTGCTGCCGGCCTACACCCCTACTCGGGAGCCAGCCACAGGGTGGCCTGTGATGGCCACAGTGAGGCCCCGGCCTGGGGAAAGCGTGTGTCCCCGTGGAAGAGACCCAGAGGCGCCCCAGGAACCCAGGAGCCCGACCGTGGGGAGGACACCATGGCCAGCAGCCACCGCAGGCACAGCTCGGTGACACCTCTTCTGAGAAGGCCTCTCTGGTTACCGGCCCTCTCAGAATGATGAGCCTCGAGTCCACCCAAAGGTGTGGCTAGAAGAGACCCCTGGGGGCTGCTCACCCAACAAGAGGGTGGTGTCTGTGGGGCAGGCACTGAATGCCAGAGCCCAGCCTGCCTGCGCCGTCTCCCTGGGCCCTCAGGACCCCGGGGCAGGTCTGGTATTGTCACTGCCGTCTTACAGGTGGAAGGTGAGGCCAGGGATGGAGCCCGGGTCTGTCGATGCCAAGTTTAACCCCTCGGCTGCTCAACCTCACTCTGCCTGCCTGCAGCGGTTTCTGGTTACTTCCTGCTCCTCCCAGCCCATCACTGGTACCTGGGGAGCTGGGCTTTGTCCCCTTGGCCCATTGTGGGCTGCCCTTGGGCACATGTTTCTTTATTCCGTACGGTGAACTAGTCCTGCTCAGCAGCTCCCGGCCCCCACGGGGACACCTTTCCGGTGCCACCCAGCCACCGCTCCCTAGAGCAACTCAGGCCTTAAAAGTCACGGTCCTTCCTGCCGGCGGTCTCTTCCTCCTCCCCCATCCTGCACTGAGGCAGCCTGGACTCGACTTACCTCCCAGACCTCATTTCCCTAGGGATGCCGAGACTGAGGGGCCGAGGGTTCTCCATCCTGGTGCTCCCGGGCTCAGCCCTGCTCCAGGGGACAGAGGCAGCTGCGTGGTGGCGAGGATGTCCTGAGATTCTCTGTGGCCGGTCAGCTGGGCCCCGAGCCCTCGGGATCTGTGCGGGGCGGGAGCAAAGCCCTGTCGGAAGGGATGGGGAGGCACTGGCTGCACAGGGCAGGGGGGCTCTGGCCCGTCGGCTCCTGCAGTCCCCCAAGCCCACCGGCTGTCACGGCAGCTGGGCTCCTCACCTCTTCCTGTGCAGGGCTCCGCCTCAACCCTCCTTCCTGTCTCATTTCAAAAGCCAACAGCTTCTCAGACAAATCAATGAGCCGCGGCTGCCCCGGCTCGGCTTTGTCACCACCCTGTAATTCAGAGAGGCAGGGGTCCCGCCGGGACCTGCAGGTCTGTCTGATGTTCAGGAGAGATGTCCAGCCAAGGCCACAGGGAAGGGACTCACCACGAGCGGGCCTCTGCTTTTTGCGGGGTGGGAGGGAAACCGGGCTAGCTGCGGGGACATTCGGTGACTTGCCTAAGGCCACACAGCAGGGAGCTGGCTTCTCCGTCTGGAACGGAGTCCTCTCGCTCGGGCTGGCGCGCTCTGATCCGGCTGTGGCCCTCGTTGGCCTGTTTGGCCCCCCTTGCTTCCTTCTAACGCCCAGCAGGCCCCTGCAACCCAGCTGTACCCCGCGATGTGGTCCCAAAGGAGGTGAGCCGCGCCCTGAGACAGCAGAGTGTGGCAGTTCACCGGGGCGCCTGCAGGTGGGCTGCAGTGACCAAGAAGGGACGAGGGGGCAGGACGTGCCCAGAGTGAACAACAGGAGAAACGCTACGGCAGGGGACAAGTGCAGGACAGCCTCCAGTGTCAGGGAGCAGGTCACTGTGGGGCCGTGGAGAGAAGCAGGTGGCCAGGTGGGAGCCGAGTGACCTGCGCCTCAGGTTTCCTAAGCACGCCAACCAGGAGCCATGAGTGGTTGTAGAGCAGGAGGGCGGCGGGTTTAGATGGCACGACTTGAGGGTGAGGGGAGGCGGGAGGGGATGTGTGCTCACAGCAGCCTGTTCTCGAGAGCTGTGTGGGGGTGGGGAGGGGAAGAGAGGGGACTGAGGTGGCAGGACAGCAGTGCTCCGTGCGGTGACATCTTTCTGTGCCCCTCCCGCCCTCCCCTGTGCCAGTGCCTTCGGGGCCCCCGGCAACTTGCCAGGCGCTGGGGGAGACGCACAGGTTTTCCCTCGAGAAGCCTGCTGAGGCTCCAGGCCCGCAGAGCGCAGACCGGAGGCTGTAGGCCGGCCACAAGGTGCAGTGGAGGCGTCTGAAACCAGGCCGCCCACAGGATGCTGGAAGCCACAGGGGCTTGGTGGGTATCCGTCATGTGAAAGACACCAAGAGGCCTGCTCTGCTCCCCCCTCCACAGCTCAGGGAAGGTGGTTCCCGAGCACAGGAGGAAATACCCTCCTCCCTGGGGGTCTCGGGGCCCCACCTCCAACGGACCGCCCATGACACGCAGGAGGCCTTCCTCTCGACTCTCCCGGGCGTTTGTATGTTTGCGGCGGGGTCTCACTGTGGCGCTTGCTGTCCACCCGGAACTGGGAAAGCCAGACGGGCAGCGGCCTCAGTCCTTCCCACCTCAGACAGCCCGAGGCTTCCTGCCGGCGGGAGCAGGGGCCTCTGGCGGGGGTGGGGTGGGGGTGGGGTGTTGTACAGGCCCCTGGGGGCCTCGTGGCTCCCCTTTGATTGCCTGCAGTGACCATGCCCAGGCCAGGCCCGCCACAGGACACGGGACAGACCTGGGAGGTCTCGACACAGCACAAAGTGGGGGTGTCGCCTGGTTTTCCACTGCTCCGGGGCTCGGCGCGCTCTCACCTGTGCTAACTGTCCATCACGAGGCAGGGCAGAGCTTCTGGAACATCTGCCTGCTGTGCAGCAGGAGGCCCACTGCCGGCCCTGCTCTGCCAGCCCCGCCACGGGTGCTGGGATAAGGCAGCTCCTCCACACCGTTTTCCTTCTCAACCAGTTAGCTGGGCCTGATTGTCCCGTTCCCCAGCCAGGTGTGACCTGTCCGGAAAGCTCAGGGCTCTCCTCCCGGAGGCTGCCAGTCCTCTGCTTGTGGCTGGTCCCTCACTGCCACGAGAGTGCACGGGCTCAGGCTCGGGGCTCAAGCCCTTGCTGGGCCCACTGCCGACCTCTGGGGCCCCCCGGGGCCCGCGGTGAAGACCTGACCTGGCCAAGGCCTCCTACCACCGGCGCTCCCTTCCCCCCATCCCTCTCCTGGCCCAAGCCTTTTTCCGTTTCAACCCCTCCTGCGGCTGGTGACGTCCTGGGCTGCGTTCTGAGGACTGAGGGCTCCCAGGCCTGTCCCGGGGCAGTGCATCCGAAGCTGCTCATCCCAGTCCAGGGTCTCCAGCAGGAGCCGGTGAAGCTGGGTAAGGGCTCTGAGTCGCCTCCCGCTTCCCAAACTCCACCTCCCTTCCCTCACACAGTCCCTACTAGGGCAGGAGAGCAAGCCTTTGGTGTAAGAAACACATGGTACCTTCGAAACCAGGCCAGACTCGTCTCCAGTCTCAACTGCCGTTAGCCGTGATCTGAGCCCTGGCAGCCTGCTCTGCCCTCTAACCCCTGCCCGGCCCTCTTCCCCAGGGCACAAACCAGGACACACGGTACGTGTTCAGGAAGCCCCTCTGACCTCCTTGAATGCTGCATGCACCTGAGGCCCAGCTCACAATGCCCCTCTTCCAGGAGGCTATCGCTTGGGGCCACCTGAGCACTGACCGAGCTCAGGACAGGCCAGGGTCTGGCTGATGACTAGACCTGGTCTGATGACTGATGGCTTGTTTCTGACCTCTCTCCACAGGGCCCAGCGCAGAGGCCAGGGCAGGCTTTGCAAACTCATCGTAGTAAAATGCAGATTCTGACTCGGTGGGTCTGGATAGGCCCAAGCCTGCATCTGTAACAACCCCCCCCACCCCGGGGTGACACTGCTGGGCCCCGGGCCTCACTTTGAGCATCGAGGGCTGGAGCTCATTGCTTGGTAGGGGCTTGGTGTGGGTCTACGGACTCACAGTCACGGATGAACGAATGCACACACCTCTTACCTAAGAACCAAAGAACAATGAGCCAGCAGGCCTGGGTCACCCCTCGCAATGAAGGACCGTCACAGAGACCTGCAGACGTGGGTGTAGGGGCAGCTGCCAGCCAGCTTCCCTCATCCTTCTAGAGTGTAGTGTCTGGAAACTTTTTATACAGCCTTTTTGTTTTTATTGCACATCATATAAAATGGACTGCACCGTATTTAAAACAGACAAGGCATTCACACGGATGTAGAGACCCAGACCTTTCCTCTTTTCTGGCCCTCGCCCATACTCCACACCGCTCCTGAGGCTGGAGATAGCTTCCCCCACATACCCGGCAAAGCCGAGCCCGCCCGCACTGCCCAGTTTGGAGACTGCTGGTGACGATGACAGGTATCTAGGCGATGGGTGGGCCAGCAGAGCACCTAACATGTGGCAGTGACAGGCTTGTGGGCACCTGGTCTGCTGGTGGAGGCTGGGATTATGGCCAAGTGTCAAGAAGGAAGGCAGGGCAAGGGCAAGCTGGCCCTGGATGTCCACCTCAGGACGAGGACACCCTGTACCCGGAAGACCTCGTCCTGGCTAGCTGGCGGCCACCCACGGCGGGGTCACAGGGAGACAAAGGGAGACAAACCATGGGCACTGACAAGAGGAAGGGACTGGGGCCCTGAGGCCCGTGGAAACGGAGTTGGGGAAAGCCGACCCAACTCGGTGCCATCGTCACTTTCACGGGGGGTTGATGTGGTCCCCAGGCCCCGAAACGCCCGTGGAGGCCTGGCTCGCCGAGGGTGGCTGCAGACGCTCACAGGCTGCGGACGGCCGCGGGTGGGGAGGGGCGGACCGGCCCGCGGCCCTGCCCCGCTTCTTCTTGCCCACGGGCTGCCGCCTCTTCCTCTGGAGCTTCTCCTTCCGGGCCGCAGAGGTGGTGAAGGTGATACAGTGGGCATCCAGGAAATCCAGCAGCTTCCCCAGGGCCATGCGGATGCCATGCTGCTTCAGCTCGGCCTGCAGCTCGGCCAACTCAAAGGGCTGATAGAGCAGGACCTTGCGGTAGAGGGCCGGCCGGGAGCGGATGTAGCGCCTCACCGCCTCCTCCGTGGCTGCTGCCTGGACGGCCGTCTGTGATGCACTTATCTCCTCTTGACCCTCTTCATCCCCCGCAGACTCAAAGGCCACTCCAAACTCACAGGAAGAACTGCAAAGAACCAGACAAAAAACATTTTGTGACCCTCCTCTCCGGCACCCCGAGACCAGGAGTCTCTTTGAGGGAAAGAGCGTTTCTGTGTCCCCTGCAGAGCCCAACACGTGGCACGGATGACCTCCCAGGGTGGCAGGAAGCTCCAGGCCGCTGCAATCCTGTCATTCTTGCTGCGGCGGGGGCAGGATCCTACCCTCTGCCAGAATCTACTGCCGGCAGCAACAGGTGCTACCGGGAAGGCCAGCCCCGCCCCCTCACGAGAGTATCCTGAGGGCAAGGATACGGGAGCCCCAGAGGTCTGCTCAGGAGGCTCACAGGGGACTGCCCGTAACCCCAGCTGGGTTTCCTACAGTTCAAATGCAGAAGGCAGCTGGGCTTTCTCAACATCGGCATTAGGCCTTGCTTCCGCCAACTCACGGACCCACTGGCTGTGGAGGACTTATGAAGCCACTCGCCCTGTCCTTCGGTCCCGTTACCTTTGTGAGTTAAAGGAGCCGTCACTGCTGTCCACGGAGGAGGCCACTGATTCCTGGGAGGCTGGGAGCTGGGCGTCACCATCAGGGCCTGGAGGCTCCTCCCTGCTCGTTGGAGGGAGGCTTCCACCAGGAGGATTCTCTTGATGGGAGGAGCCCTTGGACGTCTTGCTGGCTTGGGTCTGGCTGTGAGGCGCCTCCAGGAGCACCCGTGAGGATTGGCTCTCATTCTCGGAGTCTGACTCCAGAGTCTGGTGAGTGTACTGGAATATCTCCTTCAGTTTCAGGACCATCTGGCGTTTGGGTAGAGGGCGGACGCCAAACCTGAATGGGGAAACAGGTGAACTTCAGCAAAGAGCAAACAGTTATCAACAAATTAAATTAATGGCTTCGTGTAACTGAAATCTTAAATGCCTGACTTTTGTGAGCATTCAGAGATGTCTACTCTGCAGGCCAACTGAGCTTACATTGAAGAATATTCCAGAAGGACCATTCCCAGGTTCTGAGCGATGGTGGTAGTGGGAACACCTTCTGTGCCCAAGGTGAGGAGCAGCATTGATGGGGATGTGATAGTTTTGATGTTCTTTTAAAAAATCAGATCTCCTTATTCAGACTGTTAAGGCGAGTGTCCCATTTCCATCCACATGGCTCATGGAGACCTGTCACCCGATGGGTCACCTGACGGAGTCTCCTCTCTTAGCTTCTCCGGGAACAGTGTGCGGAGAGCCAGACGTCACACACTCTCCCACCCCCAGCGGCTCCTGCTACCAGACCCCCACAGCAGGACCTTCATCTCCGGCCTCACTAAAGCCTGGACACTCACAGGAGGGAGCGGACCACTCAGGAGCAAGTTTTCAAGAACAACACCAACCTATCCAGTTCTTTCTTCAGTACCGGGGTCTCCATGATGGAATACCTTGGCATTGGGGTTATGGGCACTTTCGGGGGCAAGTTCTTCCAATGAGCACCTTCTAGGTAGAACAAAAGAAACACGTATCAGCACAGGGGACCTGGATTTACCTCTTTTGAGCTCAGTAGGATCACCGAGAGAAATCCTGCCTTCGAAGGAAGCCTAGCCACCGTTGTGCATGAGAGCAGTACGTTCACCCCTTCATCGTTTGAGTCTAGAATCGTGTCTTTTCGGAAAGCATCGCACGGCACGTGATGAGGGCCACAGCCCTTGTGCGATGCCGATGCTGCGGGAACAGGGAGGAAGGCAGATTCATGGCTGCCAGGGGCTGGGGTGAAGGGGCAGCGGGAGTGGCTGCTGACGGGATGACGAAAATGTTCTGGGATTCGTGGTGATGCTTGCGGAACACTGTTAATGTACTAAAACCACCGAGGGGTATGGTTTCATTTTTGTTTCGTAGCTACTGTCTATCACCGTGCGCTGTTAGACCACTGACTGTTCCCTGTGCTGTTTTATTCCCAGGACTTACTCATTTGTCCTGGGAATAAGGCCTGCACCTCCCACTCTCCCTCCCGTTTTACCCAGCCCCTCACAGTTGCAGAACATTGTTAATGTCCTAAAAACCACTGGATTGTACATCTTAAAGGGGAAACTTTACGGGGTGTAAATAACAGCTCAATAAAGCTGTTATTTTATTTTTTTATTTTTTTTTTAAATTTTTTTTTTCCAACGTTTTTTATTTATTTTTGGGACAGAGAGAGACAGAGCATGAACGGGGGAGGGGCAGAGAGAGAGAGGGAGACACAGAATCGGAAACAGGCTCCAGGCTCCGAGCCATCAGCCCAGCGCCTGACGCGGGGCTCAGAGCCTGACGCGGGGCTCGAACTCACGGACCGTGAGATCGTGACCTGGCTGAAGTCGGACGCTTAACCGACTGCGCCACCCAGGCGCCCCAAAGCTGTTATTTTAGAAGAGAAGTCAGTATTTTAAAGACAAACGGGACAACTTAGGAATATATTTGGTTCTTATCCTTTTTATGAGCTTGGAGTCCTTTGAGACTCCAATGAAAACAGGCTGTCTCCTGAAAAAAAGCACAAAAGTCTTTGTATGATTTGAGAAAGCCTGTCACCTCGTGGAAGCCCGCCTCAAGTTCAGACTGAGGTTCCCCCGCCCCCCTGCAGTGGTTCTCACGGCACCACCTGGGAACTGGCTGGTTAGAGATGCAAATTCTTGGCCGAGCCCCAGACCTGTGGGGTGGGGCCTGGCCGTGTATGTGTTAGGACATTCTCCAGGCAATTCTCAAGTCCATTCAATGCTGGGAGTGCTGGTTAAGGCCCAGATGGTCTCGGGTTTTAGGAGGAAATGAAACACCGGGTCGCACACAGACGCTCTGTCCGCAGGCTGCTTCCATGCTACCAGCCACTGCTTGGTGCGACCCTGCCCTTCCCGGCTCTCCCAGGATCCGCCCGGCAGGGGACAGGGTGGGCGGCAACACCTCAGGGACTGGCACGGGGGACTCTGACTGAAATGAGCTGGGAAACGGCATCCCCCCATGGGGCTGGGGGCTGGTGGATGAGGAAGGACCTCCCCCACTTGCCCACCTCTTGTTTTTTTCAATGAGATGCAAATTCACATGTAATTTTAAAGTGAACGATCCAGAGGCACTTTGGACATTCCCAGTGCGGTGCCACCCCCACCTCTATCTAGCTCCAAAGCATCTTTGTCACCCCGAAAAGGCAATTCCGCACCCAGCACGCTGCCCATTCTCTCTGCGCCCCCGCTCCCGGCAACTGCTCGTCTGCTCCTGTCCTAACAGAGGTGTCTCCTCTGGACGTGTCACGGAAATGGAATTACACAGCACGTGGTCTCCCGTGACTCCGGTCTCTCACCGAGCATCGTGTGTTCAAGCTTCATCCATGACGTACCAGGTCAGTACTTCTGTCCTTTCTGTGGCTGATAATACCCCACTGCGTGGATGGGACCGCATTGCCTTTACCCCTGCACATCAGCTAAGGGACGCCTGGGTTATTTCCCCGCTTTGGCCGCCGTGAACACTCGGGTATGAGAATCTGTTTCGGTCCTGACTGCGCTTCCACTGAGCGTGCTCACAGGAGTGGAGCTGCGGGCTCGGCACAGCAGCTCTGTCTCACCTCGGGAGGAACCACGCTTGGCCGATTCTGAGGTGCACCTGAGGTGTTCGTGTCGGCCTTCAGAAGTGCTGGCTCAGTAGTCCCGAGCAGGGTCCAAAGACAGCAATTTTCACCCGAGCCCAGGGGAGCCACCGGACCCAGGCAAGGATACGAACTGGCTAAGGGGTACTCTGGAAGCAAGCCCGCTGTCCCTGAGCCGGGAGGCGGAAGGGAGGGCTCAGACGGCCCTGCGCTGTCTTCACCGTCCCCTCCAGCCCCTTAGTGTAAAACAGTGTAAGAGACAACTACCCCCACCCCCCAGCCCGCCCCGCTACTCACTTGGCGTCTCTAACCCTTCTGATTTCTGAGCTTCATCAGCACTCGGCGTCTGGGCCGCAGGAAGGAGCTCTGGAGACGTCTGTTCCTTTTCATCCCAGTGGTCCCACAGAGCGGAGTTCAGAAAGCTCTGCCTGCTGCTCCCAGGCGAGCCGGCCCGAGGGGACTTCTCTGGAGCCTTTCTTTGGCCGGCAAGGCTTCCTCGGATGGGGGTGGTGCCCGAGAGGGCCGGGGAGTGGCCGTAACCGCTGGGACTACTGGTGCTCAGGGGCCCCGTCAGCTCGAGATTCAAGCGGTCGATCGGAATCGGAGAGAGGGGCTCCATGTGCCAGTGGCAGTCGTCAAGAGGGATCGGAGGGTCGTTGTCCGGCAGGGGGCTGCTGTTGGCCACCTCCCGCTCGTCTTCGCTGTCCTCCACCTCCACCACCTCACTCGCGGTGGCCTGATTCGGCAGGCTGGGCCCGAGGGGCGAGCGCTTCCGGAGCCGCCCCGTGGAATCGGCGAGGGCCCCTGAGATGGGACAGGCTGCCAGAAGAGCAAGGTGCTGGAGGTGCCCGGGGTGGGGACTGCATGGGCCCCTGCTGTCGGGGCTTCCTGCAACGATGGGGCCCAAGCGCGGTGGCGACATCTGGGGCCTGGCTATCGAACACGTATTTGCAGCTTCAGGTCTATCCCTGTTTTCTAGGGAGGCCCAGGGTTTGAACTGGGCCATGTGATCCACTAAAGCCCTGGACCTGAGGCCTGTTATTTGGGTCTGGGATGAAGAGTCACGGCTTCTGCTGGCCAGGGGGGTGGCGGGCACCAGCCATGAGGCGTCTGTGGTGCTGTCCTCCTCAGGGCCGCTCTCGGGGTCACAGAACAGCTGAGGGGTCCCTCTGCCCTCCCCCGAGCCCTGGCTCCCTGGCGGCCTCTCCTCCCCACACAGCAGTTCCGCCTCTCTTCGTGGTGGGCTTTGGAAAGAATCCTGATCTGCATCAACGTCGATGACGGAAAACAGCTCAGAAGACTTGGTGCTAACTTCTAGCACTTTCCTTTCTTCCAGGGGACCATTAAGAACTGACTTTGTTTTGGTTTGTTCCAGCTCCAGCTCTTCATCTGAGTCCAGTAAAAGGATAATCTCATCTTCTCTGTTCTTGCTGGCTGGAGTATTCTGAGATCGGGAGCTCAAATGACCAGGTTTTGATTGGGTGAGGTCAATGGATGGAGATTTTTCTGGGGAGGCTAGAGCCCCTTTATTTCTGCATTCCAACAAGGAACCACGTTCTTTGCCTTTCTGAAGGCCTGGATCTTTGAGTAGCTTGCAGAGGCTCCTGCCCCTCCTCTGCTTGGATGGTGAGTCCTGGGAGGCCGCCCTAGAAGCTCCGCTGGGCGACTGGCCGGTGTGATGAGGGCGAGGGCAAGGGCGTGGCCGGTCAGGACTCCTGCCTTGAAGGAGCTTCGACAGGCACGGGCGCAACGGGGGTGCCTGCCGGTGGGCAGGGGTACAAGGACTCTCCGCCCCCTTTCTCGCGGCCGTGCCATTGTCTTCCTGGAGCTCACTTGTTGTCTGCGACGGTTCAGGGCATCTTCTGGGAGTCGATGAAAAGGGCTGTTCAGCGGCAGCAGCAGCCGAGCACCAAAACGCATCTTCCTTTCTCCCTGTCCGGCCGCCCCGAGAAGGGCGAGAGGAGCCGGGATGCCCCAGTGCTTCCTCTGGGGACCCTGCTGTCTCTACGTCTGCACCATGGCCCTTGAGTCGCAGGGGCGTGGACGGTCCCACGCTCTTCCATTTGACTGGGGCCTCATCTCTTCTCTGGCCACACAGTTCCGTCTCTTCTGCATTTTCCGGCTGTTCGTGAACCTGAACACTTAATGAGATTTGTGCAGACAAGGGACCATCCTCCCCGAACCGGTCCGTTTCTTCCTTGACCTCTGGAGTGCTTTCCCCCCGGAGCAGCTTGCGCTGAGTGGCTGCAAATTCATAAATCTCTTCCATTTCTGCCTCATCCACTTTTTCTCTGTCTTCTTCACAGCCCTCGGATTTCAATGAAGCCTCTGCTTCTTCCTCTTCCTTTATCCACATGGACCTCAAGAGTTCTTGGAAGTTCTCCGCCCGGCTTTCACAGTCCTCGTCTTCCTTCTCCTTCCGTGGCTTGTCCTCTGAACCCATCACATCGGGCTCTTGTTCGCACAGAAGAACAAGCTCGCTAACGCCGAACCTGCAACGGGAAACGCCACGCGTCACTACCCCACAGAGGCAGCAGCCGGTGCCCCGGCGCAGGTGAGGGTCATGGGGAGGACAGCCGTTGACTCAGTCCTGGCCTCTTCCCTGCTCTCTTCCAGACGGCGCCCATGCGCACACCCAGCAGCCCCCACCCCACACACACCAGTCAGCTCTAGAAGGAACTCGGGGACTTTAAGGAAGGGATCTTGGACTCCGCTGCGCAAACAGGAAGGTGCATCGGGCCGAGCTGGAGGACAGCAGCTGGTGGTGCGGCCCGGCTGGAGCTGCCCTGAGAGGCACCCGGAGCTCTGGACCGATGCAAACCAAAGACAGCGAACCCGTCACAGGTCAGCCGGGGCGAGGGGGGCACCACCTGCCGTGTCCCTGAACACTCTGTGGTCTGACTGGCACACTCAGAACCCCAGGGGCAGGCTGGTCCTCTCCCAAGGACGCACCCGAGGGCTGACACGGCCTCGGATGGACACGGTTCCCCTCGTTTCGTGGAGCTGCACGCCGCCCCTCCCGGCTGCCGCGTGGACTAGGTGCGAGCCCGCGGGAGTTAAACTACGCATCCTAGCTGCTTCTGTTTTCTGGGACCTGGGAAAGGACGGCCACCCCTAGGCTTATATGGTGGAATGGCCAAGGAGTAGCAGGGCTTTGGGGCAGCTGAGGACCACCCCCATCACACCCAGGGAGCTCCAAGCCACGTGACTCGGCAGAGGCCGTCCACCACCAGCGCTGGGCTCTCCCGCGAGCGCCCGCTCTGGCCAGACTTCCGGTCAGTACATCCCAGGTGAGGTCACCACTGAGCATAGACCTGGGGTTAACACGGAGAGGGCGCAGCCCTGGCCCTCCTGCGAGCCGTCAACCTGCTACTCCTTGGCAGTGAGCGTCAGACGCCGTGAGGTAAACGGGAAGAACGATCGGACCTGCGGGCCAGAGCGCTCAGGCCGGGCGCCAGCCGGGGAGGCACGCCGGGGTCCGCGGTGTAGAGATAGTGCAGGAGCGCACGGGCAGCCTCGGCGCTCACGCCACCCAGCAGCGCGCGCTGGCTCTTCACGCCGCCGTCCTCCACGGCGAAGAAGCCTTCGCTGTTCACCTGAAAACGAAGGAGAATACAGGAGGTTTACCGACCTCACGAGTCTGACTCGGGGGCCACACAGAGGGGGCCCCTCCTCCACACAGCCTTTCCCCGGCGTCAGCGTCAGCCAGTGTCACGCCGGTCTGCCCCGCAGGCTCTGCGGTCAGGCCATAGGACTTCGCCGTTGATAAAAGCAGACCATGACGGGTGTTTAAGCGCCCGGTCGCTTCCCTCTCTACAGACACATCAGAGGCACTAGAACCTTCTGGGAGAGGCCGACAGTAGCTTCCTGGATCCTGCGACACAACGTTGAAGTCAAATGCGTGTCGGTGCGGGTCGGTGCAGAAACGTCTGTCAGCAGCTCAACCTTCAAGAGGTCGAGGATGACTTTATAATTACAGACACAGAGGAAAAGGAAAAAATTCTGGGGAAAAGTGGATTTTTATTCAGTGAATCAAGAAATCTGATGTTTCCCAATCCTCCGTTCATTTCCTCATACTACTTCCTAACCTCAAAAAGGTCTCCTCCGTGAAGTGTAACTGAGAGGACGGAGAGACGGGTGAGAGCGTGGGCAGGGAGGGGGGGTGCGGAGGGGAGGGAAGGGGGTGGGAAGACAGAGGGAGAGCCTGGACAGAGTGGAAGGGAGCATAAGAGAGCACCCAGAATGGGAGGGGTGGGGGAGAGGAGGGAGGAGGGGGCGGGGGGAGGAGGCGGGGGGGGTGCTGGGAAGAGGGGAGGGGGAGGAGTGGAGAAGGAGAGAAAGGAAGGAGGGGAGGGGGGGAGGGAGGAGGGGAGGGGCAGGAGAGGAAGGGGGGAAGGGAGAAGGGGGGAGAGGGGACGTACTCACATACTGCATGAGAAGGGGGCAGCGGGCGTAAAGCACGAACTTGTGGGCGTAAAGCACCTCCCCGCTGTCTGTCTGAAGCTGGATGTCGCTCAGCTGTGGGTTATTGACCATGGCTCTGAAGTCAGCCAGCAGCAAACTGAGGGTGAGCTGGAAGGAGGGGGAGCAGACCGGGCTAACAGCAAGTTCCCCAACTTTAGGGGTGCCTTGAGCTCCTGTCCACAAGGCTCGCACGCCGGGTTCCACCTGTTATCACCCTGAGGCTCTCAACAATATGGGACAGCACGCTAGCTCCTTGCTCAAGTTCTCCATTACCCGGAATCCCCTGGCCCACAATGCGGGGGACGAGCGAGTGGAGGCATGACGGCTGCAAGAGAGCTGCAGATGAGGCATTAGCCGCGGCCGAGCAGGGTGAGCAGGGTGCACGTTGGGCTAAGTGCTTCATAAACACCGTGTGCGGCCCGATGTGACAGGCAAGGATCCTGAGCCCTCGCCATTCAGGTACCGGGCTGACGGGAGCTCCGAGTCCCTTCTCCGACCCCGTGCCACGGTCTTCAGGTAGACCGTGGTGTGAAGGGTTTGGCTGATACCGATATACTAACAGGATGACATCCTCTCTAAGGAAAACCCAACTTCCAACCCAGCATCACCAACAGGGAACGTGAACCATTATCCGGAGGCCAGCCTGGGACCTGATGTCAGAGGGGCACAGTAGATGCTGAACAAATGAATGAAAGTTCAGGGAACAAAGCCCCTCACAGAGCAGCGGTGATCCTTGTGGGCTCTCAGGACAGAGCAGGCTCCTGGGGCTTGGCTACTGTGGTACCCTAGAGTGCAGTGACGATAGGGACAGAAGCCTCATGGCAAAACCCTAGAGGGGACAGGAGACTCCTGTGGTCTCTTGCCTGGCTTAGCTCAAAGGCCAATGAGGGTCTAGTGCACTTGTGGAAGGGTCTGGAGACAGTGAGCTGACTCAGTGGCCAGGACCACAGGGTTGGGAGCAGGGCCAGGCTGCCCGGCCCACAGGGAGAAGCCCGGTCCTTACCGAAGTTTGGCGGCCCCTCTCCAGCTGCTCTTCCTGGGGTGGCGGGATAAACCCAGTCAGTGGAAGGCCAGTGGGTGACAAATCCATCCCTGAGAGAAGAATTCACAGGTTAAAAGAACATCACGTCTGGCAACGTCAATCTCCAGGTATCACCTGTCAGCCGGCTGACCCCAGAGGCACCCTGCAGGTACTTGTCACCCGAGGGCTTCTTCACTGAAGTGAACCACCTACTGATAGGTTTTACCCCCTCACCCAGAGACACAAGCAGCCTGCAGGTCTCTTGCTCTGGGAAAAGGGCTGTGTTCTGGGTTAAAGTTTAAGGTAATTGTGACAGACTCACCAACACGACATTCATCTGAGAAAAAAGGAAAGCACTTACAGAGACCGCATTCTCGCAATCTTATGGGGACAAGCCAGAGACCCCCAGGTCTGAGCGGCTATCACCATGTCAAAAGGACTAGCCAGTGATGCTGCAGCCATGGCCGGGGCGGGGGGGGGGGGGGGGGGGTGGGGACGGCGGGTCTGGCCCCGGTGTCCCATCCGGTGTCTCACCTGCAACCCCTCCCGGGCTGGCTGGTCCCCCACTGCAGGGCCATGGGCTGGCATTCATCCCCTCTCCCGCCAGGTCCACAAGGTCCTGCAGGGCCTGGTGCTCCCTCTGGCTGGCGGAGGGGCCCGGGCTCCTGGGGCCGTGGCCTGCAGGGTGGGCACTGGGGACAGCAGGTGGCGTCTGCACTCCCAGCTCTGGCTGGTCAGGCAGCCCTGGGAGGAGCATGGGCTCCTGTGTAAGAGCCTGAAAGAAGTCAGAAAGCCGAGTGACCAAATGGCTACTGCAGAAGCCGCCACGCAGAGGATCCCTGAGAGTGCCAGCCACAGCCCAGAGCAACCCTGTGAAGCTTTTCTCTCTCACCATCTATCAACGGGCTTCTCTCAGTGAAGGCCATGCCTGCTGCATCTATGTCTGCAGAAGGTTCCTGAAGGCCCTGTCCTCCTAAAGTCATCTAAATGGCCTCAAGCTTAGTGACTCTAGGCACACCTGCATCAGGCTGGTTCCTGGGCCCCACCATACGTGGGTTATACCAGCCCCCCCCGGGGGTGGGGTCCTGGACTGCATTTCAAGTCACACTCTCCAGGGACAGGATACATGTGGGAAACTGGCCCGTTCTTCCCAGGAGAGCCATCAGTTCCTACACACAGAAACATGCTACAGTCAACGCCTCTCAACTTCCTACCCTTCCTTCCTTTTCAGACTTTCTGTTGATGACCAGTGCCGCATTCCTGGAGCTGCTGGCCTCTCCCCGGAGCCCCCCGTATGCCCAGAGGGGAGGGCGCACCTTTGCAGGCCGCTGGGGCACCATGGGAGGGACCAGGCTTGCCGTGTAGAAGGCTTCCAGGGCCCAGGCTCCAGTCAGGGCGCTGCCTTCCCACAGAAAGTTCTGCTTCCCTCCAGGTGGCCGCAGACACCGACCGGCCTTTCCCAGCTCTTCCTTTAGAATCCTGCTCGTGGGAAGCGGCGGCGTGCTGGACAGCTCCACCTCCTCGGCAAAGAGCTGGGCCACCCGATCCGCCGTCAGCCTCCCCGTGGTCTCCGGGTCCTGGACTAACAACGGGGGAGGGGAAATAGGCGCCTTCCTCTTGCGGCTCTTCTTTTCTGGAGGTAAACAGAAGCAAAGGGTCACGAGGCCCAGCCGCAGTCACCTCCGGCCAGCAGCGTGGAGAGCCTCCCCCCGCAGGGGTGCGCCTACCTGCTCCCAGTCTTATCCTCTCAGAAAAGGCATTTCCCAGGCTGAGCGCCGCTGGCACAGCCTCCTGCTCCATCTCAGACCGGGACAAGGCCATGGCCACCAGCAAGTCCTCGGACGGCGCCTCGGGCTTGGTGACCCTCCGCTTCCTCTGCAGCTCCTTCTGGTTGGTGGCTCCCCTCCGCTTCAGACCTCCAGCGTGATGGCTGAAGCTTAAAAGACAGCCAAACAGGTTAGTGAGGCCGGAAGTGTGAGCGCTTCCTCTTCTGAGGCGGTCCCCGCTGGACCAGAGAGGCCCGGACCCCTTCTACTCTCTGGTCAGGAGAGAAAAGGGATAAATGTGAACTCATCAGACAGAGGCGTCAATTGCTCTGGGCATTCGCTGTACTCATCCCGTTGCCTTGTGTAAGCTCAAGTGATTCTGGGCCACGTTCGCTGCGGCCCGGAGAGCAGAGGCTCTGGGACCTTCCACGTGATGCTACCCAGCTGAGTTCTTGGCAGACGTACAAAGCTGTAAATGGTACCCGCACATGCTCCGTGTGGCCAGACCCTGCCAATGGAGCCCACATTCGACGGCTCTGAGTCAGCTTCCTGGATTCCACCAACTTCTGCCCAACCATACCTCAGATGCCCCTCAGGCAGTCCCTTGGCCACGCTGGCCACGAAAGGATCCCTTCCCCTCCTGCAGGGGCCCGTGGGCGGAGCCTCTGTCCGAGGTCTGAAGGAAAGGACTCCCAGCTTAGACCACCAACATGGTCAGCCAGCTTGGAGGAGATTGACTTAAAGGACTTTCTGGCTGGAGAACGCAGACTGCCTGGTGAATCCCAACAGGCCGAGTGAGAAACAGGAGGGCAACGGTGAGAGAGAGACCGGGAGCGCAAACCCAGCTGTGGGGCTGCTCTGGAAGGTACCTCTCGTCTTTCCAGAGAAGCTCATGCTCTCCCCTGGGCCAGGGATGGCTCAAGAATCTCAGATATCACTTTGGAAGATCTACACAAGCCCTAATTTGGTTCAACTTCCTGGGAACCCCACATGATAACCACAGCCCCCCAGAGAGAAAGGGGCCATCCCAGTATCCACTACCCAGAGTTCCACAGACACCAGGCTTGGCCTTAGGGCAGGTGAGTCTCAAAGCCTCAGTGAGGGTGTCCATCGGCTGTCGTTTTCTACTTTAACAACCTTCTAGAAGGACCCACACACATCTTGTGTCTCTTCTTGGAAGTATTTAAAAAGCAGATATATTTCATCTGAGTAAGTAGTTGTCATCCAGTCCTATTGAAAGACAACAATGGCTTAGATAATATCTATGCTAGATCCTTAAAGCTTCCAATTCTGAGATGCTGCTGTTGATGTGCTACAATATAGACAGGCTCACCAGCTAAGAACTGACTTTTGCCAACCCCAGTCCCACCACTGGCCCAGCTCAGATGCCCATAACCTGTGTGCAAGACATCGGCCAGGACAAACAGAGCCACGCCCTTGGCCTTCCCTTTGCTCTTGACAGCTGTCAAAGGAAAGAAGTCCCAAACCTGCAGAAGTCCAGGGCCGGCACTAGATTGTTCCCTGTAATGCCGGCGTCCACCGTGGCAGGGGCAAGGTGCAGGGGAGCTGAGCTGCCCGCCTACCTGTGGTTTGCACACCAAGGACTTGTTTCTAGCTACGTGCAGGCCTCTTATTGTGACACTTATGCATTTAATTCATGCACATTAACAAAAAGGCCTGTGCTTCTGTCTTGCCAACTCTTTGAACGATGCCGAGTCCTTTAACGTTAATGGTGTGAGAATCGGACCGCGTGGAGGTGGAAGCTGTGCCACAGCACACGGGACACAGACACGGGACAGCGGGCTACCGAATTCCTCAGTAGCCCAGAGGGCACCGACCACAGGATGCCGAGAATGGAAAAAGCTCAGAAAGGCCCTCCAGGAAACCAGTCCAGCCAGTCCTTTGCGTAGACACACCCGTGAGGACCATCTCAAAGCCTTCGAGGACGCAGCATCTGTCTCCTCTCCATGCTAGTGGGCACTGTGCCTGATTTCCTTCTCAAATGTTTCGTTTCCAGAATCTAGGGAGGGGTCTAGGGTCCCGTTGTTCTCTAACACTACAAAAGGCTTTAAAAAGAAAAAAAGCGTTTCTGTGGTGTTCCTCCTTTTCATGTGACTCACCTTGATGCCAGTGTGCCACAGGCCCCCTCCGGCGGAACCGTCTGCAGCCGCACGGCCTGGAGCAGGAGCTGGGGGCCCACGTCCATGTTCACCGCGCACTGTTTCAGGTGACTGATCCTGCTCTTCGGGGTGAGAAACGGCCTCCCGCAAATCGGGCATTCGGGGATCCGTGGTGTGGTGGGTGCCAGTGCCTTTTCAGCCTCATCCAAGCACCTGGAGGAAGACGGTGAACACAGAACGCTCTCCCTGGTAACGTGGATTGTAGCAGGCCTGCGTCCACGTCAGCACGGACATGCTGCGGGCCACAGCCAGCTCCCCCACGCGGCCTTCGCTCAGCCTCCGAACCCCTACGTTTAGGGATCTGTTAGCAAAGCCGGCTGAAGAAGGCAAGGGCAGGTTACACGGAGGCAATCCCGCTCCTAAGTACATACCCCGAAGAACTGAAAGCAAACATTCAAGCTAATACCCGAAACACACGCTCACAGCAGCTCTATTCGCAATATTCAAAAGGTAGAAACAACACATTCACCCGCCAGCCAGCGGAAGAATGGATGAGACATGGTCTATGCATACAATGGGGCATTCTTCAACCATAAAAAGGAACAGAATTCTGATCCGTGCTACAACCTGAATGAACCACAAAAACAATATGTTGAGTGAAGGAAGCCAGACACAAAAGGCTCCATCTTGTGTGATTCCCCTTACGTCCAGAACAGACAAATCCACAGAGACAGAAAGCGCATGAGCGGCTGCCAGGGGCTTGGGGTGGGCGTTGGTGGGGGCGGGGAGGGAGAGTGAGTGCTAAGGGGTACAGGGTTTCTTTTTGGAGGAGTAAAAATCCTCTAAAATTGTGGTAATGGTTGCACAACTGTGGACATAATAAATAAAAGCCACTGAACAGTTCGTTTTAAAAGGATCAACTGTATAATACGGGAAAGGCATCTCGATAAAGCTATGTAAAAAAACAGCAAGGACAGGTTGATGCCAACACTGAGGTGCTATGGTCACGGTCAGGTGTCTCTGGATTCCCACCACAGATTCTGCTGGACCTGTCACACCCACGGGAGAGGTGACCACAGAGAGGCGACAGGCCATTCCTACCGGTTCACATGCTGCTCCCTCCGTGTCACGTTCATGGCTGAGAGGTTCTTTTGACAGATCTGGCAGAAGAACAACCCTGTCTCCTCCAGGTTCTCATCAGGTAACGATGCTTGTTCCTGCCCAAACTCCTGCTGCAGGGCCAAGGCCACCGCCGCGTCACTCTCTGTGGCAGGGAGCCAGGGCCCCGACCCTGTGAAGAGGCACGAAGACCCGTGAGGATGAGCTCACCTGCATACCCCTGCACCGCCTGCCAGGCCTCACGGAGCACCCACAGCGGGTGGAGTGTGGAGAAAGCAGACCCGGCCCCGCCCTGTCCGGTGAGTGTGGATGTAAGCAGGGCCCCTGGAGCAGGAACTCCCCCAAGTGTGCAGAAGAACCCTGCGAAGCCTGTTAAAGCGCAGGTCTGCATCCCACAGGTCTAGGGGAGGCCTGAGATTCTGCATTTCTGACGGGTCAGGGCCACCGTCTGAGCAGCAGCGTCCTGGAGAACGAATGCGCCTTCCGTTTTCCCCATTTCTGCAAAAGTCTGCCTCGGGCGTTCCAGGCTTGCAAGGCTCCTATTCCAATAAATCTAGGTTTTCTCTTCAAAGTGCAGCCTTTCCTACTGCTAGGACCTTTTGTTTCCCATCCTAGAAAAAACAGGTCAAAGTGAAATAAATAAATGTCTTTCTGTCTTCAAAGGTGAGTGTCCTTCTCAGCATCAGACCAAAGGATGGACTGACTGGTTCTGGGTCTGGAGATGGCGCCCTCGGTGGCTGGGCCACGGCCGCGGCCCTCTGTCACATCTGAATTTGTTGGAGCAGACCGTTGGCACTCACAGGGAGGTGCTTGGAGAACTTCACAAATCCTCAGTCCTTGAATATTCCTACAGTCTATCGCTCTTTCCACTAAAGCCAGGAACACATCACCCTTCATTTTGGTGCCCTATTTTTTTTTTTTAAACAAAGAAATGGTTTCTGTCTCCTGAATACTGAGCATGACTGGCTTTGCTGTGAAGATCGATGGAAACACCGAGTCCCACGGAGGGCGGGTGCCGAGCTCGTGTTCTAGCTGAGCAACTCCCGTGCGCCCTGTTGGTGCTACGGGGACTGATGGCGCAGCAGCTGCCACATCGCTGCCTGCGTGGACCTCAGAGGTAGCCCGAGAATCCTCAGTGCTCCCAAGGGGAAATCTGCACGTCGGTACCAAGAGACTCCATATTTATTAGCTGTAGGACCATCTATGCAGTCTCTTCCTATTTTTTTCCCTCGTGTGTCTTTTCACCAGGGAGGAGGGCTCCTGTTGTTTGCGGGATAAAGAATGGGACTGCCTCCTGGGGCACACCACCTGTAATGTTGTTGCCAAGCTATTTTAACCCTGAGCCACTCAGACCTCTAGTCTACTCATGTGTGATGCAACACAGGGCTTACAGGAAGTGGTTAAATGACACCGTGAGCAAATAAATCTAGAAAAGTGGGAAATTTTAAAACACAGTTGTCCTGCACTAATGAAAAAATCGTGAAAAAGACAAGAGGGCTATTCTAGAGTCTAGACTTTAACACACTACTAAACTGTCGCAGATGCAGTTTGTGGACATCTAGTTCTGACGGATCCTTATTCAGAAAAAAAAGAAACCAGCTATAAAACTGTCCCTGGGACAAGTGGGGACATTTTAATATGAAGCGGACACCAGGCAGAATTATGGAATTAGGTGTGGCAGCAACACTTTGATCACGTAGGAGATCGAGGGGTGAAACATCATGATGTCTGGAACTTCCTTTCTAATGGTATAGAAGAAACATGTACACTTAGAGACATACAAATAGATGGCAAAATGTTAATTGTTAAATACAGGTTGAGGGTATGGAGGTTCATTGTAATATATATTTACTTTTGTGCGTGGGAAAAATCTTGTAATAAAAAGGCAAAATAGGGACATCTGGGTGGCTTAGTCAGTTGAGCATCTGACTCTTGATTTTGGCTTAGGTCATGATCCCAGGGTCATGGGATCGAGCCCGGCATCAAGCTCTGTGCTGAGCATATAGCCTGTTTAAGATTCTCTCTCCCTCCCTCTCTGACCCTCTCCCCACTCACACTCTCTTTCTCTAAAAAATAACAAATAAAAATAAATAAAAAGAGGGAGAGGTATCTTGTCAAAGAAGGTAGGTGAGAAATGACCCAAGGGACGACCCTTCATTCTCTGGCTAGCAACAATGAATGGCCAAGGTACAATCCCGGGCAGAGAGCCCGCCCCCACC
The DNA here is from genome assembly GCF_046562875.1 of Panthera onca. Classification (NCBI taxonomy): domain Eukaryota; kingdom Metazoa; phylum Chordata; class Mammalia; order Carnivora; family Felidae; genus Panthera; species Panthera onca. Next base: position 38,886,731 of record NC_138354.1, on the reverse strand, counting down.
AGAAACTCCTGGAATGCCAGCTCCTTCCCGCTCTGCCCTTCCCCCCCCACCCCCCCCCCCCACCCCGAGTTAAAACTTATCCCTGCGGGGAAGATGTAAAACTCCCATCATACCGTCCCCTGCCGTCATCTCCTCTCGAGGGCCCTTCGGGAGGTTTTCTTCAACCGCAGACTCCAGGGAGCGCTGTTCGGAAGCATGCTGCAGGCGCTCAGGATCTGCTCTCTTGAACTGCTGCATCCGCTGCAGGACGAGCTCGGCCGTCCGGGGTTTGGAGGGACTGGGCCCCATCGCAGTCAGATGGGAAGGAGGGGGCTGGGAGTCGCTGTCCCGAGCGTCCTCTGGCAAGGAGGAAAACATTCACAGGCATGTGTTCTAGCTGGAGAAACAAAGCCTTCCACCAGACCCAGGTTAGACCCAAGTCTCAAGGGGCCCTCTACCAACTGGTTGAGTTTAACCCTCAAGTGTGAATAGGAGTGATTATTGGTGTCCTCCCCGTTGGGGGGAATATAAATAGACCTGTCATAAATATCTTTGCTGGGAGGGGGAACAGGGAGTGACTGCTAATGAGCACAGGGTTTATTTCTGGACTGATGGAAATGTTCAAAAACTGTGGAGCTGTAATGACTACACAGCTCTGTGAGTACGCTAAAACCACTGGACTGTATGCTTGAAGAGTGTGCATTTTATAGAATGTGAATTCTTTCTCTAAAGCTGTTATTAAAGAAATATTAGGGGTGCCTGGGTGGCTCGGTCGGTTAAGCGTCCGACTTCGGCTCAGGTCATGATCTCACGGTCCGTGAGTTCGAGCCCCGCGTCGGGCTCTGTGCTGACAGCTCAGAGCCTGGAGCCTGTTTCAGATTCTGTGTCTCCCTCTCTCTCTGCCACTCCCCTGTTCATGCTCTGTCTCTCTCTGACTCAAAAATAAATAAACATTAAAAAAAAAAAAAGAAATATTAAAGACAAACATTTTGATCTTCCTAGGTCATAAGTTCAGTAACCTGGCGTCCACAGATGGCCTCTGGTGGGGATCCATGAAGCCCTGCAGTTTTATGCCAGTTTCACAGGTGTGCACGGGGGTGCAGTTTTCTGGGGGAGTCATGCGTGGCTTTCGCTACACTCCCAAAGGGTGCATGAGGGACCAACGACGTTTCGGTAACATCACTGATGCCTTACAACGGTCTCTGCCAGCTAAGTGTTTACCACCACTCCATTGAGAGATCATGCTGACCACACTAGGTAAAAAATATCACTTAAGATCAGGAAGTAAAGGTGAGAAATATTTAGAAACAGCACCCAGGAGCCCAAATATCTTATGCAAGGCTGGTTCTCAGCTCTGCTTGAAGAAGGCATGTGTAGCATGCCTTCTCCATGGTTCAGTACACCAAGGACAGCAGGGTAAGAAACCTGCTTCAAACAGACAAAGGAAAAAAAAAGAACAAAGGTGTTGGAGGAGAAAGGAAGGACCTGAAGATTCTCTTGGGGGTTTAAACCCATCTGGCAGCTTCCTACTGCCTTCTGAGCAGCCTAAACGAACTGGCTGGCCCCACTGCAACTTACCCACTCTGGAATAAATTCAAGAAAATGAGAAGCAGCATTATTTTCATGTTCATGTAACTTGTGTCAACTACATAATGTAAAGATTAATAGGAAACTCTGAAAGAGCAGAGGGCCACAAATATAATCATGTAGAAAGTTCACGAAGGGGTTATATGTGACCACTGTTTAAAACAGGAGTCAGCAAACTATGGTCCTCAGGCTGGCTGCCTGTTTTCGTTAATGACGTTTTGTTGGAACACAGCCCATTCATTTGCTTACACACTGTCTAGGGAGTTGAGAAGTTGCAACAGAGACCATGGCTGCAGAGCCAAAGTAATTTACTATCCGGCCCTTTGCAGGAAGTTTTCTGACTCCTGGTGTAAAACAGTACAGTCATCTCTGGTTTCCTCTCTGGAAACGTACGGCCCGTGGCACTGGCCCAGTTACCTGTCTGGGTGTTCTGCACATTCTCCTGGAGCACAGCAGAGGCAGGCACACCTCCCCCTCCATTCTCCGGAGGAGCTGGTTTGCTCTCCTGCCACTTGGATGCCCCTTGCCTTCTAGTCCTCGGGGCCTGGCTGCCAGACCGAGTTTTCTTCTCCCTGGGGCCTTGAAGGGTTTTGCTCTTGGTAGCAGTTGGTTTGGTCCTTTTCGGTTTACTTGTCTCAGTGCTGTTTGAGGCCTTTTGTGTCTTCCTTTCCCCCGACACTTCCTTGGTGCCATTCTTTTTCACCCTTTGGAGAAAGGTGGCGCAGAGCTCCTTAAACTCATCGTCTGACTCATCCATCATCTGACCAACTTTAAGGCTCTCAAGTATTCTTCAGAGATCTGAGGTCTATCTGGGGACCCAAGAACAAGCCTAGCAGGGCCTCCTTCAGACTTGTAGCTCCATCACGGCTGCTCTCTGCTTCTCACTAGGACAGCTGGAGAGTTTGCACAATTGAGCAAAAAGTCGTGCTTTCCCCCGCATAAGAATTTAAATGCCTTTCTTCACACAGAGTCTGCGTTAAGCAGCACATTTAAAGTTCACATCTGAGAGCTTTTGCTGTCCAACAGATGCCTCCAAGGTAGGATACATATGAACTTCATGCTCAGGCAATTCTCCAAGATCTCCATAGTGATAAAGCACATTGGTTCATTCAATGTCACATCTGTGGAAAACCAAAAGCATCTGAATGTAATTAGACAGACATTGCATTTTATGCCCTTCCTTCCAGGAAGGTACAAGAGGATGCAGAGTATGGACAAAGTCCTCAAAGTAACAGTACCTGTGTCAAATACTCAAGTACAGCCTGGTGAACACAAACTCATGGTCTTACAGGATATCACAGCACAACACAGGGGGAGGGATCTAGAAACCCATCAAAGAAAGACCATGCGCATCTTGAAAGAGTGTTGTTTTCACTGAAATCTGGGGAATGAATGAATCCCATGAAGGGCAGTTACCGCAGAAACAAGATGATCGTCAAATGCAGAAAAACTATCCCTCAGGCCCTATCAACAGACAACTTAATGTGCAGGGGAGGGACAAGAGAAATGAAGAAAATATGAGCTTCAACACTCAGGAAGAAACAAAAGACAAGAGTACAGGAGGCTCATTCATCACTGACATGAGCAATGTTTCCAAATCAAAAGAAGGCCACTTTTTTTCCACCCTCCCTCACCCAAGCAAGAGCTCCCCAAACTTAACTCGAACGGTGACCACTGCAAAGGCTGAGCCTTATGGGTGTGATTATTTACACTGGCACAGTTTAGTGGGATTCAGAAGTCAAAACTGAATGACCCAGCAACAAAGTTTATTTCAAATACCATATTGCAACCTCCACTGTCCGAGTAATCCAATTAATCACCTATTTTTCTGGAGGTGAGCAGACATGGACACCTGTAATCTACTTGGCATGGCTGGCCCATTCTCATCTTCTGTGTCACCTCTTTAAAAAAGCTTCCCTTCACCCTTTATCCAAGTGGACCCTCTCCACTGCCATCATTTTCTGTCACCACACACTGTTTTCACAATCGCATTTATCACAAGTTACCATCGTTTGTAACAGGTAACATTTATTGAATGCTTACTGTATGCCAGGCACAGGTCTAGTTGCTTTACGAGTCTAGCTCGTGTCATCCTTACAACAATCCTGTTGGGTAGACTGTATTGTCATCCCTTTACAGCAAGAGTCGGGCACAAGACTAAGGGACTGGCTTAAGTTCACACAGCCTTTGAAGTGGCAGGGCCGGGATCAAATCCAAGCAGCGTGGTTCCAGGGCATCAACTCCTACATTTTCATTCATTTACTTAGTATCTGTCCCCTACTCAGCTCAAATTTCAAGAGGGCACAGCCTCATCTATTTTATTTCGTATTCGCTTGGGCTGGTGAAGTACCTGAATTGTAAAAAAAAAAAAAAAAAAAATGCTCGACAATTATTTGCTGAATTAATTAAGTGCAAAGAGTTTGGTATCATGGGGGCGAAGAGAACGTGGTGGGAGAGAAGGCTGCAGGGAGAAGCCCCCGAACTGAGCCTGTCGGACGCGGGGAGCTAGAGCAAATCCCACCCTCCACACCCCGCTGAGTCTCCACATTGCCTTGGATACTAGCCCTAAGACGGCCCACCTCCTATACGTGCTCACTCAGTACATGCTGAAGGAAGCGGCAAGTTTCCAGAGGGTCGGGACTTGGGTCTACTCCGCTTTGTACTCGCCGCTGCAGGAATGAATGGGCAGTGCGGGGCGGACCCTCCCGCTGCCCCCGACCCGGTGACACCAGGGAAGCGGGCGGGGGACCCGGCCTGGAGAAGGGCTGTCAAGGGCTCGGGCTGCTGTTAAGCCAGACGGCGAATTCCGATCGTCCGACTGACGCCCGGGCCGCGACCCCGGGGTATCCGATCAGCCCACCCGTCCTCCCTTCAGGCTGCCCCAGGCCCTCCAACCAAGTGCGGCTCCTGCCTCTACACCGCGGGCGAGAAAGACTCTTCTCTCCCACCGAGAACGGCAAGGGCCCAAGGTGGCTGGACCTTCTCTCCCAACTGCAGACTCCCGGCCCTAGAGCCCGACTCCTCCTACCTCCGGCGCCGCCGAGGCACCTTCTCAACGGAGAATCTCGCGCCTACGCATGCGCCAAACGGCGCCCCCGGCGGAGGACTGCGTCTGCGCAGGCGCGGAAAGGCCCGGGACGCTCTCTTCCCGTCGTCCTCCGCGGCCCGGGCGCGCAGCTGCGATAGTTTCCGGACGCCGCGAGGCGGTGCGCTGCTGAGGGTGGGTCTCGAGGCTCGCGTGGTCGCTTGCGTGCGTGGCACCTCGCAAAGGTTCTTAAGTGTTGAGGAAGAGTCAGGGTGAGTTTAGGGCACCGCTGCAGTATTTAGTTGAAGTTGGGGGTCTACCACGGTTGACACAGGAAATGTCTTCGGATTCAGGGTCGCAGGGCGCGCCGGCCCGCTGGGGCGGGAGAGCCCCCTGCTCGAAGTAGCGAGCGGGCTGAGGCCGGGAGGTGGTGGCCGCGTGAGGGAGCGCCGCTCACCCCTCTGGCCTGGTTGGTGCCAGAGATCGGGGGCCGGAAGATGTGCAGCCTGAAGATGTGAAGATGTTCAGCGCGTGCTGAAGTTGGAGGAGCGTGTGTTTCGTGGTAGTGCTTGGAGCTCCAACCCGGCCTGGGTCCTCGGGAGACGTCCTCATGCACGTGAGGAAGGATGTGGAGAGGCAAGACTGGAGGCAGTGAGACCAATTAGGAGAATGTAATGTAGATGAGAAATGAGGGCGCCCGCATTGGGAGTTGGAGTGGAAAGAATGGAGAAATACTCAGAAGTTGGACTCGTTAAGATTTGTAGATTTCTAGCCTGAGCGTCTGAGTGGAATGTGGTTCCGTTTACCGAGGTTATGAACACGGGGGAAGGAGTAGCTTTGAAGGGAAGAGAATATTTAGTTGGGGTTTAGAGATAGAACGTACATACCGTAAAAATCACCCTTTTATTTACTTTTTTGAAAGTTTATTTATTTGAGAGAGCGCGAGCGAGGGGGGAGGGGCAGACAGGAGAGAGAATCCCAAGCAGGCTGCGCTCTGTCTGGGGAGCCCCACACCGGGCTGTATCTCAGAAGCCGCGAGATTATGACCTGAACTAAAATCAAGAGTCAGACGCTTAACTGAGCCATACAGTTGCCCCCAAAATTCACCCTTTTAAATTGTACAATTCAGTGGTTTTTCACATAGTCACAAGGTTGTGTCAATCAGCGCTAATTCCAGAACATTTTTTAACCCCAAATAGAAATCTCTCTACCGATTAGCGGTTAGTCCCCATTCTCTCTTTCCCCAGCCCCACCAATCAGCCCCTTGACCCCGGGAAACCACAGTTGGTGTGGATTTGCCTATTCTTTTCATTTTATATGAATGGTATTGTGCAGTATGTGGCCTTTTCTGTCTGGCTTTTACTTAACATATGTTTTTTTTTTTTTTTTTATTTTTTTTTTTTTTCAACGTTTTTTATTTATTTTTGGGACAGAGAGAGACAGAGCATGAACGGGGGAGGGGCAGAGAGAGAGGGAGACACAGAATCGGAAGCAGGCTCCAGGCTCTGAGCCGTCAGCCCAGAGCCCGACGCGGGGCTCGAACTCGCGGACTGCGAGATCGTGACCTGGCTGAAGTCGGACGCTTAACCGACTGCGCCACCCAGGCGCCCCATCATATGTTTTTAAGGTCCATCCATGTCATAGCATGAATTGGTTCTTCATTTCTTTTAGTGGCTGAATAATATTCCCTTGTATGGATAGTCCCCATTTTGTGTATCCATGTATCAGTTAATGAACTTTTTGGCTGTTTCCACTTTTCAGCTATTATGAATAATGCTGCTGTGAACACTGTTGTACATGTTTTGTGTTTTTAGTTCTCTTGGGTATATACCTAAGATTATAATTGTTGGGCCATACTGCATTTCGTTCTGAGTGTTGAGTTTCAAATGCTAAAAGGATTCCCAAGAGCTTTTTCTGTATGGTTTTTGGAAACCTCAGTTACTTTGTAATATGGTTTCCAGTTGGATCAGACCGGTAAATACCAAAGAGGAGTGGCAGCAAATAGTCATGGTTAGGGTGGAATGTCTTATTTGTACTGGAGGGATTTTAATTTGTAGAGGTGACTGGGTGACAACACAGAGAGGCCAATGCCATTGGAAGAATGTGTTACCTTTCCAGAGAGAAGACAGTATGCCATGCCACATGGTGCCACAGTGAAGGTTTTGGTCAGGAGGCAGAGCAGGAGACAGAGGAGAGCTTACATCAGAGCCTTTATTCCTTGAGAAAGGCAGGGCAGAGTAAACAGTGTAGGAGTGGCCGGTGTGAATAATCCTGGTGGGCTTTGGACTATAGGGGTGGCCTCTAGTTGCCTGGTACCTGGCCCTGGCATGATTTAGGGCAGGGGACATACTGGCCACGTCTGTGAGCATTAAAGGAGTTGATTGGTCTGCATGTGAGAGGCAGCTCCCAAGTAATTTGATTATCATCTTTAGAAATTAGATAGCCCTGGGAAGGGCAGTGTCTCCCTACCAGCAAGGTTTTTAAGATGTCACAACATCGTTAAAATACAGACAGTTTAAAAAAACGTGATTAATTCACATCGCTGGAATGGTATGAAGGGCAGTTGTAAACATGGTGCTTATTTTTCTCTAGTCAGACTGCAGGTGCAGGGCCTGAGTTGAGTTTAGGACGTAAATCTCTTAGAGGCCCCTGGGGAGGAAAACCCACCCCTGCCCTCCCCAAAATCTGGCCATATTTTCTTTTAAGCAAAATTGCCTAGTGTAGTTTAGAGAAAGAAGTGTTCTTGAAACCTTAGATTCTCAACTGAATTACCTGTGGAATATGTTAAGCTGGAAGTGGTTGGATGCCACCCTTCAATCTGCTGAATGAATGTCGGGCGGGATTTCCAACCTGTAGCTTTTGAAAGTGTCACAGGTGGTTTTGATGATCTCTAGATTAGAGACTGATGGTCACTGTATTTAATCGCTACTTAATGTACCTACAGAGCAAATCCTGCAGGCTAAATATAGAAGAGATGCCAAAAGATGGGTGAAGGGTTATTGGGATTGAGAGTTAGGTAGAATTTCTCGTTGCAAGGAACAAAGTTCTGTGCCACCTTTTTTCCTTGGCTTAAGATAAACCATGGGAGCTCCCTTGACCAGGACCCTGATGTGATTTCTCTCCAGCAGAAGCTCTGAGGTTCACACTGTTCTACTGGAATTAAGCAGGAGTTGCCCAAGTGACTAAGCTGAGGGACAATGTCCAGAGACAGTGTTATTACATCCATGTTATTTCATTGGGAATACTACATGTTAATTGCCAGGATTGTGGCAGAACTGCACTACCAACACACTCAAGCCAGGGACCTGAAGGAATATTTAACATATTAAAAGGTTAGGGTTGTCCTTATGTAGGATAAACCCTACAGAGTTTATCAGAAAGAGAAAATGGATGCAAAGCTGTGTGGAAAATTTTAAACGCGGTGTAAGAAGTGTTATTCCAAGTAGAGACTCTGTTTTCAAAGCCTTTAGGAGTAGATCATTTTTGGGTCCAGGGGAAATAGGCAAAAGTTGAATATGCTGATTATCACTTCCTTACTCACCTGGAATATTTCCTTTTTGGAAACTTTGGGCATCTTCCGCTGAGTTAATGTTTGAAACAGTTCTGTGGAAGAAGTGAAGGGTCCTTGTCCCAGGTCTGTGGTTTGGTTATAAATCACAAAACCAAAACCTACCCAGCTGCCTGTCATTTATCTTGGCAGGAGTTGGGGAGAGAGCAGATTGAACAAGGGAAGAATTGTCTTCTCAGTTCTTTGGTCATATAAACTTTTATTTGTTGTATAATCCTGTTTCCTGCACTGCTGAAATTGTTGAAATCAAAGGGAATAACTGTTTCTCATTTCAGAGTGCACAGGTCATTCTGGGTTATGCTGTGCTTCTCCCTGTCTACCACTGCTACCTTTTGTGTGATGTAGCTTTATTAATTTTGTTAGATGTGTTTATGGGGAGATTTCACGTAGGTGTTCTGGCCTCAACTGCAAGACAGCATTTTCCCTAATAAAGTGGTTAGTGGCATTTGTAATTTTGCTGTTAAAATTAAGTCGTTTTCCACTTATATTAAGATGGCAGTACTCCCCCAAGTGATCTGTAGATTCACTATAATCCTTGTTAAAATCCTAATAGCCCCCCTTTTTTTTTTTTTTTTTTTTTTTTTTTTTTTTTTTGCAGAAATGGAAAAACTGATCTTAAAATTCATGTTTAATTGCAAGGAACCCTAAATAGTCAAAACAATGTTGAAAAAGAATGAAGTTGGAAGATGCACACTTGTGATTTCAGAACTTACTACAAAGCTACAATAATCAAGATGGCACTACTGGCATAAGACTACACTTTTAGTGCAGTGGAATAGAGTTGAGAGTCCAGATATAAACCCACGCATTCATGGGAAAATTTTTTTTTTTTTTTTTATGTTTGTGTATTTTGAGAGAGGGGGGGAGATGGAGACAGAGAATCCCAAGCAGGCTCTGTGCTGATAGCACAGAGCCTGATGCGGGGCTCAATCTCATGAATTGTGAGATCATGACCTGAGCCAAAATCAAGAGTTGGATCCTGAACCAACTGAGCCACCCAGGTGCCCTTTGGGCAATTGGTTTTTGACAAGAATGCCAAGACCAGTCATGGTGGAAAGAATAATCTTTTGAATGAATGGTGCTGGGACAACAGACTATCCATATGGAAAAAATGAAGCTGGACCCTTTATATCATAAAAAAAAATTAATTCCAAATGGATTAAAGACCTAAATGTGAGAGCAAATCTAGGAAACTCTTAGAAGAAAACAAATAAATCTTCATGACCTGGATATGACAGTGGATTCTAGCTATGACAACAAAAGCACGAGCAAGGAACAAAAGAAAAGAATTGGACTTAATAAAAATTTAGTACGTTTGTGCATCAAAGGACACTATCAAGGGATGGGAAAGACAGCCCACAGAATGGGAGAAAATATTTTTAAGTTGTATCTGACAAGGGTGTGTAATCCACCATATACAAAGAACTCTCACAACTCGGCAACAAAAAGACAAAACCCCATTTGAAAATGGGAAAAGACTTGGGGAGCCTGAGGGGCTCAGACGGTTGGGCGTCCGACTTCGGTCCAGGTCATGATTTCACTGCTCATGAGTTCAAGCCCCGTGTTAGGCTCTGCTGACAGCTCAGAGCCTGGAGCCTGCTTTGGATTCTCTGTGTGTGTCTCTCTCTCTTCCCCTTCCCTCCTGGCACTCTGTCTCTCTCTCTCTCTCTCTCTCTCTCTCTCGCTCTCAAAAATAAATATTAAAAAATTTTTTTAAAATGGGCAAAAGACTTGAGTAGACATTTTTCCAAAGATGTACAAATGGCCAACAAGCACATGAAAAGATGCTCAACATTAGTCATTAAAGAAACGCATATCAAAAACTACAGTGATATACCACCTCACCTCCCTGCCAGGACAGCCAGAAAAAGAAAATTCCCAAACCCCCCAAAAAATCCAGAAAATAAGTATTGGTGGGGATGTGGAGAAATTGGTAATCTCATACATTGCTAGAGGTCCATAATGATGCAGCTGCTGTGTTAAACAGTTTGGTGTTTCCTCAACAGGTTAAACCTAGAATTACTGTATGACTTAGTGATTCTGTTCTTAGGTATTTGTCATAAGAATTGAAAAAAAATTGTCAGAACAAAAACTTATGTTCACGATAGCCAAAAGACAGAAACAACCCAAATGCCCATTAGTGGGTGAGTGGGTAAATAAAACACGGTATAGTTGTGTGATTCACACAGTGGAATACGTGTTACAATATATGTTTGCTTATTTATTTATTTTTCTATTTTAGAGCACGAGCTGGGGAGAGAGTCGGAGAAAGAAAATCTTAAGTGCAGAGCCTGAAGCAGGGCTCAATCCCACGACCCTGGGATCATGATCTGAGCCGAAATCAAGAGTCGGATGTTCAGTCGACTGAGCCACCCAGGTGCCCCAGTGTTTGCTTATTTCATGATTATACTAATGGATCTTTCATTTTTTTAAAGTTTGCCAGTTCTTTGATGCAACCAGAATCCGTTCTCCCTTCTTGGGAGAAAACTCATGACTGATGACTGGTTCTTCAATTTAAACAATTTATTGTGGAACATTGTATATCAAAGAACATTAGTATCAAGAGTATCAATAAACAGATTATCGATAAACGGAAGTGGACCCCTCATCCAGCCTAAGAAATAGAGCGTTATCTTTAGTGTTTTTAAATTCTTACTTCCTTTTACTGCCCCACTTAGTATTTTATTGAGTCACCAGATTGATTCTAAATATAAGGATATTCATGAGGATAGCTTTCCCTTCAGCAAATTTACATGTCCTATTTATCATGTTATATTCATTTACTCATCATTTATCACATTATTTAGTTACATTCATTTAATGGGGTAAAAGCATTTCAGAGATTGAAAAGCTCCATATGGATAGTAAAAGAAGTTTTTAATTTGGAACCTGAACTTGGCCCCAAATAAATGCTGAACTTTACCTCTGGGAAGAAAAGAACATTTATGAGTTATGTCCTAGGCACCTTCTTTGGCCTTTTCCATCCATTATCTCCCTTAATCCTCTGAAAAACCCTATGAGATAAATATTATTGTAACAATTTATAAATGAGGAAATTGGCTCATGGTAAATAATTTGCCCAAGGTCACAAAACTAACAGAGCAGATCCAGGACTTAGCTCATATCTGTCTAAATGCAAATTGATTGGGGCTCTTGGGTGGCTCAGTCAGTTAAGCACCTGATTCTTGGTTTTGACTCAGGTGATGATCTTGTAGTTCGTAGGATTGAGCCTGGCGGCAGAGCTTTATCAGGTTAGGATTTAATCCTTTGGCAAGACTCTAGATAGTGTTGTATCCGCTTATTGGGAGGCATACAGTGTCTGGTTTTTAGCCTTTAAAAAAATGTTTTGAATGCTTATTTATTTGTTTTGAGAGGGAGAGAGAATCCCAAGCAGGCTCCATGATTCACTCGACAGCCCAGAGCCTGCTTGGGATTCTCTCTCTCCCTCTCTGCCCCTCATCCGCTTGCATGTGTGCTTGGTCTCTCTCTCTGTCTCTCTTTTTTTTTTTTTTAAATGTTTTAAAAATGTTTATTAATTTCTGAGAGAGAGAGAGAGAGAGAGAGAGAGAGAGAGCGAGCACACAAGCAGAGGAGGAGCAGAGACAGAGAGAGGGAGACATAGAATTCGAAGCAGGCTCCAGGCTCTGAGCTGTCAGCACATAACCAGACATGGGGCTCGAACTCACGAACCATGAGATTATGACCTGAGCCGAAGTCGGAAGCTTAACTGACTGAGCCACCCAGGCCCACCTCCCCTTTCTCTCTCAAACAAACTTAAAAAAAAAAAAAAAAAAAAAATGCGAACTGACCACCTTACCAAATTATCCTCCTTCCCCAAGTTCCTGGGAACCTGGAGTTTACATTTTGGTAATTGGCTCTGATTACATCTTTTCTAACCTTAATAGGAACTTCTAGTCCATTGACCCCATTGCCTTCTCTTATCCACATATTTATGCAGCTTGTAGGCCATTACGCCTGGAATATTCTTAGCAGTATCCCATCTTAGCCCCCTTAGTTTATTCTTGTCCGTTAAAAAAAATCATTGTGCCTTTTAAGTCTCTTAATCTACATGTTTCCCCTCTCAGTGCCTTTATTTTCCTTATAATATATTTGCTGAAGGACATCAGCAGGTTGATTTGTAGAGTTTTCCAGTTTTGATTGTGCTTATTTTTATATATATATTCGCAATGCAGTTCAACATGTTTCTCTGTCCTTTATACTTCCTGTAAACGTATAGCTGGATCCAGAGGCTTTTTTTTAAAGCCATTTAAAAAAATGTTTTTAATGCTTATTTATTTGTTTTGAGAGGGAGAGAGAATCCCAAGCAGGCTCCATGTTCTGTACAGAACCCAGTTCAGGGCTCCATCTCACAAACTGTGAGATCATAACCTTACCTGAAGTCAAGAGTCGGATGCTTAACCAAATGAGCCATCCAGGCACCCCTCGTTTTTGGCCTTTTTATTTTTTTATTTCTATTTATTGATTTTTTTTTAATGTTTATTTTTGAGAGAGAGACAGAGAGCGAGCAGGAGAGGAGCAGAAAGAGAGGGAGACATAGAATCCAAAGCAGGCTTCAGGCTCTGAGCTGTCAGCACAGAGCGTGATACGGGTCTCAGACTCATGAACTGTCATATCATGACCTCAGCCGAAGTCAGACACTTAATCAACTGAGCCACCTAGGCACCCCTGGCCTTTTTATTTTTTATTTTTATTTATTTTTATTTGTATTAAAAAAATTTTTTTTGACCTTTATTTACTTTTTTGAGAACAAGAGAGACAGAGCATGAACGGGGGGGGGGGGTCAGAGAGAAAGAGGGAGACACAGAATCCAAAACGGGCTCCAGGCTCTGAGCTGTCGGCACAGAGGCCGACGCGGGGCTCAAACTCACAGACTGTGAGATCACGACCTGAGCCGAAGTCCGACGCTCAACCGACTGAACCACCCAGGTGCCCCACCCCTGGGCTTTTTAAAAAGAACAGCCATCGGTGCTCAGTGGCTACATCTATCACTTCATTGGAGATTGCATGCTTAGTGATATTCTAATTACAATTTTGTTTTCATGTATTAGTTGGAATAATTTTATAAGGACAGACTTCCCCTTACCTACTGGTTGTTTTTTCCGAGGTGGAGTTCATATAGGAAGGGCTGAATAAACATTTGATTCCTTGCTTTATCTAGTTTTCAAAGTAATGAATTGGCTCTCTTTCACCATCAGAGGATGGCCATTTAGTTTTCTTCTAAAACATTATCGACTCCTGGATTTATGTTATTTGATTGTCTTCAATTCATTGAAATGACTGTTCTTTTTTTATGTATAAAAAACATTTACGTATAAATGTTCATTTTTGAGAGAGAGAGAGAGAGAGAGAGCGCGCATAGCGGAGGAGGGACAGTAGTTGGGGGGAGGACAGAAGATCCCAGGCAGGCTCTGTGCTGACAACAACAAGCCTGATGCAGGGCTCAGACTCACCGTGAGATCCTGACCTTAGCTGAAGTCTGATACTCAACCAACTGAGCCACCCAGGCGCCCCTGAAATTACTCTTCTAAATGAAGTGCAATTTATCGTATCTTTGGCCAGTGAGAGCCTCTAACTTAGCTCCTGAGCTCTTTGACACAATCCTGGTGGTCACTGAGAGCTTCCTTGATATCTGGTGTGGGAGAAGCAAAATTTTACCTCTACCCTGGGCTGGAGAACTAAATTAATGTAAGATCAGCAGGAGAAAATCGTACATGTTTTTATAAGTGTTACATGACACGAGAGCCTTCATCAGAAATGAAGACCTAAATAAATGATGAAACTTAACTTGCTTTTCTGTTAGGTTGAACAAAGAGGCTGTTATGAAAAAGTGACTGTGTGGTGAGGCTAAAGGGGGATGAGAATTGCTTTTAACAAAGGTCTGTTTATAGAATGCTTGATGATAAGAATGTTACTCTCCTGGTAATGGGAGGACATCTCTCATATGGGAATTTCATCTGCTTTTAAGAAAAGGAAGGTTGGAGTGTTTTTCTGTATTTGCCGTTTTCAGGTGACTTTAACTGAAAATAGTATGCCGAAGTGGCTTATTTTGGGGTGGCACGTTCTGAACTCCTCCACTGGTATGTCAAGATGTCTTGGGCTCATCTTCTACATTTCCTGCATCCGGACTTGGAATCAGCAATTTCTCCAGGAAACCTTAGTTTATTTTAGTGGAAAATGCTATTTCAGGATCACAATCTTGGTACTAAGGAATGCTTTTGGTACCAGGGTGGCCATTTTTTCTAGGCCTTTTCAGTGATCAGAGCTAGGAAGTATTTATGTTTCAGATAAAATATTGTGAGTTCATACTATTTCTATTTAAGTTCAGAACTGTGGGGTTTTTACTTAACAACTTCTATGTGGCATAGGCATCTCCTTTCTTCCATATTAAGATTCCTTTCTTCCCTATTAAGAATCGACTTCGAAGGATTTTTCCAGAATTACTTTTCTAGAAGTACTAATTTGTTTTATCCCATATTACACATACAGCAGTCACATATATATACATATATATGTGTATATGCATGTGTATATGTAAGTATGCTGCCACACCTGGTTATGATTATTGAAAACATTAAAATCTTTTGCACAAGCCATCTCCAGTCTCCTCTCACTTTTTTTTTTTTTTTTACAATGTACTATATCTACATCGTCAGATCATGCATGTAGCCATTTCATACTATCGTCTCTTCCTTTTAGTCTTCATTTAATCTTCTATGAGGAACTACATTTAATTACAGATTCCTTAGGTCGCTGTCTTCTAGTTCCTCTAGCTCATTCTTTTTTTTTTTTTATTCATTCTTTTTTTGCAAAAAGCTTTTTTTTTTTTTTTTTTTTTAGTTTATTTGTGGGGGAGAGGTGCAAAGAGGGAGAGAGAGAGATGTGGGGCTTGATCTCACGATCTATGAGATCATGACCTGAGCTGAAATCTGGGAAGCTAACTGACTAAGCCACTCAGGCACCCCACGAAAAGCTGTTTTTATTAAAGCACGGGGATGGGGCAGGGCCTGTGGGTGGAAACACCTACCCCTAGTACATCCTTTATTTAGGACTCCTGAGAACAGTATTCCCTGAGTTCTTGCATGTGAACAGCACTGTCAGACACTATGTATTTGAAGGTCAGATTAGCTGGGCAGGAAATCTTGAATCACTTTTTTCCCCCTGCAGTGCTTAGTGCCTCTGTTTTCTTCTGGCACAAAGTGTTGCTGTCAAAAAGTCTGATGAGGGGTGCCTGGGTGGCTCAGTCAGTTGAGCGTCCGACTTCAGCTCAAGTCATGATCTCACGATTGACGAGTTCGAGCCCTGCGTCTGGCTCTGTGCTGACAGCTCAGAGCCTGGAGTTTGCTTCGGTTTCTGTGTTTCCCTCTCTCTCTGCTCCTCCCCTGCTCATGCTCTGCTTCTCTCTGTCTCAAAAATAAATATTTCAAAAAATATTTTTAGAAATCTGATGAAAATTATTTAAAAAATACATGTATAGGTAATTTTGCTGTTAAATCACATGCTCAGTTTTAGTGTTTATTATTTATTCTAGTTTTAGCTTTGTTTTTCGTGTCCAGAAACAGTTACTGGTATGCTGTGTCTTCGCCTGTCTTCAACACCTGTCACTGTCTCTCCGATTGTTTTCCTCTTCCATTTTCCCTGTGTCAGTCTTGCTTTTTTTGCTTACTGTTCCTCTTAGAGTCGCTTTTATTGTGTTTACCCTTATATTCCTTCTACTTTAGTGTTTATTTCTGAAATGACTGCCTTTGATTTCTAATGCTTAAATTGTCTCCTCATTTCTGAATTTTTAAAGTTCTGAGTTGTGACGTCCTTTCATGTCTTGTATGATTTTAAACTTGTTTTGAAACAGTGCGTTACCACTTTGATCTGTTTTTTGAGCATTTCTTCCTGGAGGACTTTTATTATTTGTAGAGATATTTTCTTGTCTTCATTTTCTTTTTTCATATAGTAACATAGGGTATTTCACGTCGTGAGACTTGCTTATTTTTTGGTGAATTTCGTTTTCCTGAACTTGTAGAGGGAGGCTTGTTTCAGATTGCTCTTGCATCTTTTCGGAGCCCCTCTTCTGCTGTGTTTGTCCAGGTGTTAAATACAGTGACTTGCTTTCTGAGATTTCCTGGCTCTGTGTACTTGTCGCCTTTATCCTTCCCTTTCTTTTCTTCATTTTTGCAGTCTCTTTCCCGCACACGTTTACTCCCCCGTGAGCCGTCTCTTAGTGTGGGCCCTTCTTGGACAGAAGCCCTGGTCGGTCAGTTTTGAGGATTCAGAGGCTGGACCCCTTTAGGTCTTCCACTGGCCCCTTGCACTCCTTGTTATTGGAATAGGAAGAATCCTTCCCCCTTGTAGCACCATTCTCAAAAAATAGCTCACTGTGCTTTCAAATGGGTACCTGTTGTGTGGATTGTTCATTACTTCAGGTCTGTCTCCCCTGTTACTTCCCTCTACTTTCTCTCACGTAGGCACTATATACCTACCTGTACTGTACCTCCTGTGTTGTAGGTGTGCAAAATAAATTGCCTGCCTTTTAGGGCCTTGTGGATATTTTGTCACCTGGTTTTGCTGTAAATGTTATTTCAGGAGATGGGTCTTTGAGATCTGGTTGCTCTCTGTTACGTGGGGATTTGGGAAGATACAGAATTTATGCTGCCACCACCACGACAGCCATCTTCAGAGCACATGTATTGATCTTTTCATACATTCCTGGTTCAAGTTGCACATACAATTTTTGAAAGAATGTTTTGCGTCTGTGTTCACTTAGGTTGGCCTTTGGTTTTTATTTTGTGTTACCAGTAGTGTTTGTTTTGGGGTTATAATTACTTTGTAATGATTTGTATGGTTTTCTATTATTTCTACACTATGGGTCAGTTCATATAAAGTGAGAATAATCTGTTCCTTGGCACTTTGATAGAACTTTCTCATTAAAACCTTCTGTTTTAGGGTAGATCTTCAGTAACTTTTTTGCTTTTGCTATATAATAATTGTCTGATTAGCCTTTCTGAACCTCATTGAAACAACTAACATTCACCTCCACCAGCCAGTAATTGGATTTGCTGTCTACATTCAGATCCTCTAACACTGCTCCTTCATCCTCCAGAGTGAAATCTGATTCTCTTTACACAGTCTGCTCACAGGATTCTTGTAGAATTTTTTTTCAGTTTTTTATTTTTGAATGTTTACTTACTTTTGAGAGACACAGAGACAGAATGCGAGTGGGTTAGGGTCAGAGAGGGAGGGAGACACAGATCTGAATCAGGATCCAGGCTCTGAGCTGTCAGCACAGAGCCCGACGCGGGGCTTGAACTCACGAGCTGTGAGATCATGACCTGAGCTGAAGTCGGACGTTCAACTGACTGAGCCACCCAGGCGCCCCTAGAATTTTTTTTAATTTGGGTTTATTTATTTTGAGAGAGAGAGGGCAAGCAGTGGAGGGGCAGAGAGATTGAGAGAGAGAGAGAATCCCAACAAGGCTCTGTGCTGTCAGCACAGAGCCCTACGTGGTACGTGATCCCTTGAACCGTGGGTATCATGACCTGAGCCAAAATGAGTAGTCGGATGCTTAACCAACCAACTGAGCCACCCAGGCGCCCCTGCTCACAAGATTCTTATCGGTACTTGATGTTCACCTCTGTCAAACGCTGTTTTTGCCTTTTCCCCAAATACATTTAATTTTGATCTTACGTAACAGAAATGATTAATGGTTTTATTTTTCTAACTACATGTCTTAGGGGAGAGTAGAACTTTGTACAGAGCGTGGCATCTTCCACAGTTTATTGTTTCATAAATACTTGAGGTGGTGATATGAAGTGATGGGAGGGGGGGTGGCAGCAGGACAGGGAATTGGTTACCCAGTGACCTCCTGCTTGGCGGTCCTCAAGCGGAGCCTCCCGCTGCTGCCCCTTTGTGAGTGTGCTGAGTGGCTGTGTACCTGGGCTGGCTGGGAGCGGGCCCAAGGTAGTTCCAGGCCTAATTCTACCCTCAGTCTGTGTAGGTGGCTCTTAGGTGTGGGTGTGTTCCTTTTGTGCTGTTACAAATAACACTGCAGTGAACTTGGTCCTGTCTGCCTCCTTGTTCACATGGGCCAGTGGAATTGTCGCCTACTTGTGGTCTGTTGCCCACGTGCTCAGAGAGCAGAGCTGGAGGACCGGGAGGCTCTTCTGCTCCTAGCCTTGCTGCTTGAAAGGGACCTGGTGGGGAGTCATGATGGGGAGTGATGATACTCAAAAGTGGAAGGGTGTGAGCCTAGTCCTGCTGAGGATTTGGTATTTGTGACAAGCTTAACTCAACTAATTCAGGGCCTATTGATGCAGCTTGTTTGAATTTGGAGACACTTCAGTATTGTCAACTCCCCAGACGTTCTGATACCCAGAGGTAGAGATCAGGAATCTCCTCTGTAACTTCCCCACCCCAATACCCAGGGCAGTTGGACCCTCCTGAGAAGAAATGTCTCTGTATCCTGGTATCCTGAAGTACTGAAATGAATTTTCACCATTGATGTCTTTTGTAAGATTCTCCACTTGTGCCCCCTGAGATGCCTAGAACTGTGGTCAAAAACCAGTCATCTGCCATTGAGGAGTATGGCTAGGTGTCCCTTATAAGATTATACAGTAGGTGGTTGCAACTATTTTTGTGACACTTGTTGGCCTAAGCAAGGTCCCTATTCAGTGTAACATAGAGGGATGCCTGGGTTGCCCAGTCGGTTAGGCATCCGACTTCACCTCAGGTCATGATGTCATGGTTTGTGAGTTCATGCCCTGTATCAGGCTCTGCTGACAGCTCAGAGCCTGGAGCCTGTTTCGGATTCTGTGTCTCCCTCTCTTTCTCTTTGCCTCTCCCCTTCTCGTGCTTAGTCTCTCTCTGTCTCTCAAAAATAAACAAAAGTTAAAAAAAATTTTTTTAAGTGTAACAGAAAAGAAAAGGAAAGAATAGATGAGAAAGGAAACAAAGGAGCCCCCCAAAGAGGTGTGATTTGGGAGTAATCGAGTGCCATTGTCAGGGATGGCTTCGGCTGTTCCTCAGTGGTACCTGGGCCACAGGAAGCCATCCTGGATGTCGTACTCTTCACCTGAAAGTCCTGCTCTGAGCATTTGCTCCCTTAAATGACAACAAGGCTAAGCATGCCTGTTAATGGAATTTGCCAGGTGAGAAGTCATCAGGCTAATTACAGCGCCCTTTGATCAAAGAAGGCTCTTGTGCCAAAGCTGTTCCTTTGGTTTACCCACGTCTCCTGTTCGTGCTCAGAGAGTCTGTAGGTGTCCCTTAGGCACACAGAACAGGGTAGGGGGTAAATAGTCAAAATGCTTTCACTATTTGGATATTAAATTCTTGGATTGAGAATATTTTTGGCAACAAATGGTTTAAGGAAAGGAGTGTGTTTCTGTGTGTGTGTGTTCTGGCCAGCATGTATTCGTTGAACTCTTATATTTGTGAAAAGGTTGAGTGCTGTGGCTTATGGAACTAAAAACAAAGCAGGTTTTGTGTTGAATTTTTGCTGTTTTTACTTTATGATAAACTTGTGCAGAACTATTTAGCATAGAAATCAGCTGAAGGTCAGCTAGATCCAGGTCTTCCCCAGGCCAGCCATTTCCCACAGGTCCTAAGAAGGCTTTTAACTCGGTCTCCCAGTAAACGTGATCTTTAGTATCAGTACTACCATAGGCCTACTTACATGAGGTAGTTGAATATTCCCAGCACCACAAGTCTTACGCCATATTGTAGTGTGATCTTGGGTGCACTTCGGTTTCATTACAGAAAAAATCAGTACAAATTACAGAGGTGTTGGCTTTGTCGTCCCGACAGAATTGACCCTTGCCTGTATACCAGTTCGTGTTATGGGCAGGCCATTATAATTGACCCTGACTTGGTTATTTATTTATTTTTTTTTAACGTTTATTTCTGAGACAGAGAGAGACACAGCATGAACAGGGGAGGGGCAGAGAGAGAGGGAGACACAGAATCCGAAACAGGCTCCAGGCTCTGAGCTGTCAGCCCAGAGCCCGATGCGGGGCTCCAACTCACGGACCGTGAGATCATGACCTGAGCCGAAGTCGGACGCTCAACCGACCAAGCCACCCAGGCGCCCCGGTTATTCTCTCATCCAGGTTAATCGGGAACAAAACCAGCTACCCCATGTCAGCTGATAGGCTTGTAGTGAGACTGGTCGATACTGTGTGTTGTGTAACAGGGCTCACCTCCCTCTATAGGGAGCACACAAACGGTATGTACAATAGTTCTTGTACCTGCTAGCAGTGCTATGGGGTATGGCTTATTCTGACCCATTCTGGGATGAAGGTGGCACAGTGCGTTGATACAAATTACAGGTGCCCCTGGAGAACTTCCATGGGTTTGGAGGGTCACACAGTTCTCATAGGCGTGCCCCGGAGCCTCAGCAGCCAGGATGGAAAGCCATTGTTCTGTGGCCACTTAGCCTCCATCTGTATTAAGATAGTTGAGAGGCTCTGTTGGGTCAGAATGCCAGCCCTTTCCCAGTGCTGGTCCTTGCATTATTTTACATTATTTGCTGGGTTGGCCTGACCCATTTCAAATTTTTTTTTTTTTAACGTTTTTATTTTTTTTTATTTTTGAGACAGAGAGAGACAGAGCATGAACGGGGGAGGGGCAGAGAGAGAGGGAGACACAGAATCGGAAGCAGGCTCCAGGCTCTGAGCCATCAGCCCAGAGCCCGACGCGGGGCTCGAACTCACGGACCGCGAGATCGTGACCTGAGCTGAAGTCGGACGCTTAACCGACTGAGCCACCCAGGCGCCCCTGGCCTGACCCATTTCAATAAAACCTCCTCTTTCCAGGCTGACTCTCCTCCTTTACTTGCCTCCTGCAGAAAACTTTCTCTCATCTGCTTACTGTAGTTAATTGTTTTTCTCTCATTGCTGCTCCTCACTGAAAGTGAGTTCAGCTTGTCCCATGATGCCTGGATGGGCACCTATCTCCTGTCAGGCCCATTTCTGTCTTGTGGGCCATTGTTGTTTAGGTCACCAGGCATGTTGTTGCCACTGTGTACCAGTGACATGAACGCAGTTAGGATACATAAATTGTTCCATAAACTAATCCTATTAAATTCTGGCTCCATTGATGGGATAGTTTCTGAAGTCAGTGTTTCACATTTCTTCTGACCCCAGGACGGATCCTCCCCACTTGTGTTATTTCCTTGTTGTCTCTTATAAACTAGCTTGCCTGTGGTTTAGGCATTATCTTTTTTCTTTATATTTTTTTAAGTTTTATTTATTTTGAGTGTGTGTGAGAGAACACACGGGGGAAAGGCAGAGAGGGAGAGATGGAGAATCCCAAGCAGGCTCCACGCTGTCAGCACAGAGTCCAATGGGAGGCTCCATCTCACGAACCTCAAGATCACGACCTGAACTGAGATCAAGAGTCGGACGCTCAACTGACTGAGCCACCCAGGCGCCACCCCACCGGCTGCCTTTCATCACAACCTCCACTGTTCTTGAGAGCCCCTTTGGGCTTGAACTTCTTCACCCACTGATGCCGATGATGTCAATTCCTGAGAAGGAATTTAGGAGCTGATGCTTTTTGGCCTGTTTGTACCCTAGGTAAAAATCTCTAAGCCAGGACTGTGGAGCTGGGTAGGCCACTGGTAAGCTGTTCTTTAAGTGACATCCCCCATCTCAGTGTAGGGCAGTGGGGGCAGGGATGCAGCAGCCGGAGGTCCCATCAGGGTCTCGTGGCATGGATCTCCTATATCACAGGCCAAGATCAGGATGATCAGGGCCCCAGAACTCTTAAAACATCCTGCCCAAGATAGAGTCTCCCTTCCATGAGTTGGGGGCTTGGCAGAAGGGAGCCCCTCTCTTAACTGCATTCATCTGAGACTTAGCCTCAGGACCAGGCTGCTGGGGCCTGAATGAGAAACTCTGAGGTCTTGTTCTGGGGCAGAAAGCCCTCTGGCTTGGTGCTTGATGAGAGTGGTCTGGACAGGGAGCGAGGTCTCCACTTGCTGAGCTGGGTTGGGGGAGGAAGGGAGCAGTCTTGGTTCCAACACCACAAACTGGTGGTATTTGAAACAAATGGATGTTTCTTAGCTGCTGTTCGCCCTCAGGACCATTTCCAGACACCTTAGAGGGTTGCTTTTATGGTTTTCTTCAGTTTTACTGGGGAGCAGGTCAGCATAAGTCTTCATGTTGTCAGGCCAGAAGTCAATCTTGCCTACTTTTAGTTTTGAAAAATTAATAAGCTATATTTTTTAGAGCAGATTTAGGTTTATAGAGAAATTGACCTGAAAGAGTTTCCACATACCCGCTCATTCTCCCCTACCATGCTTTCCCCTAATTTTGACATCCCATGTTAGTGTCCTACTACTACGTTAGTTAGAGTGGATGAGCCGGTATTGGTGAATTGTTAATTAACTAAGTCCATGGTTTATGTTAGGGTTCACCCTGCTGTTACACATTCTCTGGGTTTTGACAAATATATAATGATAGGTGTCCATCATTACAGTATCCTCCAGAATACTTGACAATGCCCTAAAAAAACCCAGAGCCCTAAAAATCTCCTGTGCTCTACCTGTTCATCCTTCCCTCCTTCCTTGAGCCACTGGCAACCACCCATCTTTTTATTATTTCTGTAGAACCCAGATACATAGTTGGGATCGTGTAGTGTGTAGCCATTTCACATTATCTTCTTTCACTTCGTCATGCACGTTTAAGTTTCCTGAATTCATCTGTTTCTGTCTCCAACATTGCTGGCAGCACTTTGCCCTGTGTCCTCCCCTCTCTTAAGGTTCCAAAAAGAATTGATTTTAAGTCAGCTTTTTACTGCTTGGTGGGATGGGGTGGGAACTTCCAAGCTCCTTAAATGTGGAACTGGAAACCAGAGATCCCATTGCCTAGTATACATTGGATCCCTTTATCTGTGGGGGATACATTTCAAGACCCCCAGTGGGTGTCTGAAACCACACATAGTACCGAACCCCTACATATGCTATGTTTTTTCCTATAGAGACATACCTATGATAAAGTTTAATTTATAAATTAGACAAGTAAGAGAATAACAGCGACAATACAAGTATAATAGTATACTGTAATAAAAGTTACTTGAATGTGATCTCTCTCAAAATATCTTATTGTACTGTTACCCTTCCTGTGATAACGTGAGGTGATAAAATGCCTGTGAGGTGACATGAAGTGAGGTGAGTCACATAGGCAGTGTAGCGTAGTGTTAGACCTCTGACACATTGTCAGAAGGAAGATCGTCTACTTCCAGGTGACAAGTAACTGAAACCTCAGAAAACAAAACCATGCATAAGGGGACTCCCGTTATCAGAAAACAGTTGACATGTGTATAGTCACCTTGTATCCTCCAACCTTGCTATAGCCATTTGTTTATTCTAGGAGGGGTTTTTTGTTGTTGATTCTTTGGGAGTTTGTATATAGACAATTATGTAATATATATACAAAGACTGCTTTATTTCTTCCTTCTTAATCTGTATAACTTTTATCTCCTTTTTTTTTTTTTCCTTTTTTGGTCATGTTAGCTAGGACTTCAGTACATTGATGCATAGGAGTTGTGAGAGTAGACATCCTTGCCTTGTTCCTGATTTTAGTAGGAAAGCATCTAGTGTTGGTGTGCCTGGGTGGCTCAGTTGGTTGAACATTGGCTCTTGATTTCGGCTCAGGTCATGGTCTCACAGTTTGTGGGATCAAACCCCACTTCGGGCTCTTTGCTGGTGGCATGGAGCCTGCTTGGGATTCTCTCCCTGCCCCTCCCCTTCTCTTTCACGCATGCACATGCTCTTTCTCTTTCTCTCTCAGAGTGAATAAACATTAAAAGAAAAAGCATCCGGAGTCTTACCGTTAAGTATGCTGTTCACTGTATTTTTTATTGTGATAAAATATACATAATATAAAAATGACCATTGTAACCATTTTTAAGGTGTATAATTCAGTAGTATTAAATGCATTTATACTGTTGTGTAACCATCACCACTATCCACACACTGCCCGTCTCTAGAAGTTTTTCATCATTCGCAGCTGGAAAACCATACCCTTTAAACAAGAACTCCCCATTTTCCCCTCCCCAGTTCCTGGCAACCACCATTCTACTTGCCGTCTCTGAATTTGACTGTTCTAGGTACCCTCTATACGTAGAGTCATGCAAATAGTTGTCCTTTTGTGTCAGGTTTTTTCGCTTAGCATCATGTCTGCAAAGCTCATCCGTGTTGCAGTAGGTGTTAAAATTGCCTGCCCTTTTAAGGCAGAATAACACTCCGTTGTATGTATTTTGCGTACCCATGCGTCTGTCAGTGAAAGTTTGGGTTGCTTTCACATTTTGGCTCTTGGGAATAATGCTTCTGCGAACAGGGGTGTACAACCGTCTGAGTGCCTGCTTTCACTTCTTTTGAGTCCATACCTAGAAGTGCAGTGACTGGATCATATGCTAACTCTAGGTTTCATTTTGTGAGGAACCTCCATACTGTTTTCCACTTGTGGCTGCGCCATTTTGCATTCCTGTCAGCAGCGCACAGGGTTCCAGTTTCTCCACATACTCATAAACACTTACAGTTTTCTGGGTTTTTTTTTTAAATAATACTCAGATTCTAACAGGTGCATAGTGGTAGCTCATAGTTTCTTTTTCTTTTTTGATTATATTAGTATTTTATCGCCATTGTTCTCAGAGCACAGAACAGAATGGACAGCAAAGTGTAAGACCTGAAACAGGAGACCAGTCAGGAGCTGAACGTCATGTTCCCAAGTTTTGTGTGTTTGTTTTACATCCAAGTCAGTTAGCATATAGTGCAACAGTGATTTCAGATTCCTTAATGCCCTTTACCCATTTAGCCCATCCCCCCCTCACAACCCCTCCAGTAACCCTCTGTTCTCCATATTTAAGAGTCTCTTGTGTTTTGTCCCCGTCCCTGTTTTTATTTTATTTTTGCTTCCCTTCCCTTGTGTTCATCTGTTTTGTCTCTTAAAGTCCTCATAGGAGTGAAGTCATATGATATCTGTCTTTCTCTGACTAATTTCACTTAGCATAATACCCTCTAGTTCCATCCACGTCGTTGCAAATGGCAAGATTTCATTCTTTTAAAAAAAAATTTTTTTTACATTTATTCATTTTCGAAAGAGACAGAGCACAAGTGGGGGAGGGGCAGAGAGAGAGGGAGACAGAATCCGAGGCAGGCTCCAGGCTCTGAGCTGTCAGCACAGAGCCCGACACGGGGCCCGAATTCAAAAACTGCGAGATCATGACCTGAGCCAGAGTCGGACGTTTAACCGACTGAGCCATCCCGGCGCCCCGTGAGATTTCATTCTTTTGATTGCCGAGTAATGCTCCATTGTATATATATACCCCATCTTCTTTATCCATTCATCCATCGATGGACATTTGGGCTCTTTCCATAGTTTGGCTATTGTTGATAGTGCTGCTATAAATATTGGGGTGTATGTGCCCCTTCAAAACAGCACACCTGTATCCCTGAAGTGACTGTCATATAATGTCTTTTTTTTTTTTTAACGTTTACTTATTATTGAGAGACAGAGAGACACAGAGCATGAGCAGGGGAGAGGCCGAGAGATGGAGAGACACAGAATCTGAAGCAGGCTTCAGGCTCCGAGCTGTCAGCACAGAACCTGACGTGGGGCTCGAACTCACAAACTGCGAGATCATGACCTGAGCCAAAGTCGGATGCTTAACCCACTGAGCCACCCAGGCACCCCTTTGTTTCTTGTAATAGTTTTTTCTTGTAATAGTTTTTTTTTTTTTTTTTATGGAATTTATTGTCAAATTGGTTTCCATTAACACCCAGTGCTCATCCCAACAGGTGCCCTCCTCAGTGCCCATCACCCACTTTCCCCTCCCTCCCACCCCCCCCATCAGCCCTCAGTTTATTCTCAGTTTTTAAGAGTCTCTTATGATTTGGCTCCCTCCCTCTCTAACTTTTTTTTTTCCCCTTCCCCTCCCCCATGGTCTTCTGTTAAGTTTCTCAGGATCCACATAAGAGTGAAAACATATGGTATCTTTCTCTGTGTGACTTATTTCACTTAGCATAACACTCTCCAGTTCCATCCACATTGCTACAAAAGGCCATATTTCATTGTTTTTCATTACCAAGTAGTATTCCATTGTGTATATAAACCACAATTTCTTTATCCATTCATCACTTGATGGACATTTAGGCTCTTTCCATAATTTGGCTATTGTTGAAAGTGCTGCTATAAACACTGGGGTACAAGTGCCCCTATGCATCAGCACTCCTGTATCCCTTGGGTCAATTCCTAGCAGTGCTATCACTAGGTCATAGGGTAGATCTATTTTTAATTTTTTGAGGAACCTCCACCCTGTTTTCCAGAGCCGCTGCACCAGTTTGAATTCCCACCAACAGTGCAAGAGGGTTCCCGTTTCTCCACATCCTCTCCAGCATCTGTAGTCTCCCTGTTTGTTCCTTTTAGCCACTCTGACTGGTGTGAGGTGATATCTCAGTGTGGTTTTGATTTGTATTTCCCTGATGAGGAGTTACGTTGAGCATCTTTTCATGTGCCTGTTGGCCATCTGGATGTCTTCTTTAGGGAAGTAAGTGTCTATTCATATTTGCTGCCCGTTTCTTCACTGGATTATTTGTTTTTCGGGTGTGGAGTTTGGTGAGCTCTTTATAGATTTTGGATACTAGCCCTTTGTTTGATATGTCATTTGCAAATATCTTTTCCCATTCCGTCGGTTGCCTTTTAGTTTTGTTGATTGTTTCCTTTTGCAGTGCAGAAGCTTTTTATCTTGATGAGGTCCCAATAGTTCATTTTTGCTTTTAATTCCCTTGCCTTTGGAGATGTGTCAAGAAATTGCTGCGGCTGAGGTCAGAGAGGTTTTTTCCTGCTTTCTCCTCTAGGGTTTTGATAGTTTCCTGTCTCACATTCAGGTCCTTTATCCATTTTGAGTTTATTTTTGTGAGTGGTATAAGAAAGTGGTCTAGTTTCATCCTTCTGCATGTTGCTGTCCAGTTCTCCCAGCACCATTTGTTAAAGAGACTGTCTTTTTTCCATTGGATATTCTTTCCTGCTTTGTCAAAGATTAGTTGGCGATACTTTTGTGGGTCCAATTCTGGAGTCTCTATTCCATTGGTCTATGTGTCTGTTTTTGTGCCAATACCATGCTGTCTTGATGATTACAGCTTTGTAGTAGAGGCTAAAGTCTGGGATTGTGATGCCTCCTGCTTTGGTCTTCTTCAAAATTACTTTGGCTATTCAGGGTCTTTTGTGGTTCCATACAAATTTTAGGATTGCTTGTTCTAGCTTTGAGAAGAATGCTGGTGCAATTTTGATTGGGATTGCATTGAATGTGTAGATAGCTTTGGGTAGTATTGACATTTTAACAATATTTATTCTTCCAATCCATGAGCACAGAATGTTTTTCCATTTCTTTGTGTTCCTCAATTTCCTTCATAAGCTTTCTATAGTTTTCAGCATACAGATCTTTTGCATCTTTGGTTAGGTTTATTCCTAGGTATTTATTATTCTTGGTACAATTGTGAATGGGATCAGTTTCTTTATTTGTCTTTTGCTTCATTATTAGTGTATAAGAATGCAACTGATTACATTAATTTTGTATCCTGCGACTTTGCTGAATTCATGTGTCAGTTCTAGCAGACTTTTGGTGGAGTCTGTTGGGTTTTCCATGTATAATATCATGTCATCTGCAAGAAGTGAAAGCTTGACTTCATCTTTGCCAATTTTGATGCCTTTGATTTCCTTTTGTTGTCTGATTGCTGATGCTAGAACTTCCAACACTATGTTAAACAACAGCAGTGAGAGTGGGCATCCCTGTCGTGTTCCTGATCTCAGGGGGAAAGCTCTCAGTTTTTCCCCATTGAGGATGATATTAGCTGTGGGCTTTTCATAAATGGCTTTTATGAGTTTAAGTACGTTCCTTCTGTCCCGACTTTCTCGAGGGTTTTTATTAAGAAAGCGTGCTGGATTTTGTCAAAGGCCTTTTCTGCATCGATTGACAGGATCATATGGTTCTTCTCTTTTTTTTTTTTTGATTTTTTTTCTTTTCTTTTTTTTTTATTAATGTGATGTATCACGTTGATTGATTTGCGAATGTTGAACCAGCCCTGCATCCCAGGAATGAATCCCACTTGATCATGGTGAATAATTCTTTTTATATGTTGTTGAATTCGATTTGCTAGTATCTTATTGAGAATTTTTGCATCCATATTCATCAGGGATATTGGCCTGTAGTTCTCTTTTTTTACTGGGTCTCTGTCTGGTTTACGAATCAAAGTAATACTGGCTTCATAGAATGAGTCTGGAAGTTTTCCTTCCCTTTCTATTTCTTGGAATAGCTTGAGAAAGATAGGTATTATCCCTCCTTTAAACGTCTGGTAGAACTCCCCTGGGAAGCCATCTGGTCCTGGACTCTTATTTGTTGGGAGATTTTTGATAACCGATTCAATTTCTTCGCTGGTTATGGGTCTGTTCAAGCTTTCTCTTTTCTCCTGATTGAGTTTTGGAAGAGTGTGGGTGTTTAGGAATTTGTCCATTTCTTCCAGGTTGTCCAATTTGTTGGCATATAATTTTTCATAGTATTCCCTGATAATTGTTTGTATCTCTGAGGGATTGGTTGTAATAATTCCATTTTCATTCATGATTTTATCTATTTGGGTCATCTCCCTTTTCTTTTTGAGAAGCCTGGCTAGAGGTTTGTCAATTTTGTGTATTTTTTCAAAAAACCAACTCTTGGTTTCGTTGATCTGCTCTACCGTTTTTTTAGATTCTATATTGTTTATTTCTGCTCTGATCTTTACTATTTCTCTTCTTCTGCTGGGTTTAGGCTGCCTTTGCTGTTCTGCTTCTATTTCCTTTAGGTGTGCTGTTAGATTTTGTATTTGGGATTTTTCTTGTTTCTTGAGATAGGCCTGGATTGCGATGTATTTTCCTCTCAGGACTGCCTTCGCAGCATCCCAAAGCGTCTGCATTGTTGTATTTTCATTTTCGTTTGTTTCCATATATTTTTTAATTTCTTCTCTAATTGCCTGGTTGACCCACTCATTCTTTAGTAGGGTGTTCTTTAACCTCCATGCTTTTGGAGGTTTTCCAGACTTTTTCCTGTGGTTGATTTCAAGCTTCATAGCATTGTGGTCTGAAAGTATGCATGGTATCATTTCAATACTTGGATACTTACGAAGGGCTGTTTTGTGACGCAGTATATGATCTATCTTGGAGAATGTTCCATGTGCACTTGAGAAGAAGGTATATTCTGTTGCTTTGGGATGCAGAGTTCTAAATATATCTGTCAAGTCCATCTGATCCAGTGTATCATTCAGGGCCCTTGTTTCTTTATTGACCATGTGTCTAGATGATCTATCCATTTCTGTAAGTGGAGTTTTAAAGTCCCCTGCAATTACCACATTCTTATCAATAAGGTTGCTTATGTTTATGAGTAATTGTTTTATATATTTGGGGGCTCCGGTATTCGGCGCATAGACATTTATAATTGTTAGCTCTTCCTGATGTATAGACCCTGTAATTATATAATGCCCTTCTTCATCTCTTGTTACAGCCTTTAATTTAAAGTCTAGTTTGTCTGATATAAGTATGGCTACTCCGGCTTTCTTTTGACTTCCAGTAGCATGATAGATAGTTCTCCATCCCCTCACTTTCAATCTGAAGGTGTCCTCAGGTCTAAAATGAGTCCTTGTAGACAGCAAATAGATGGGTCTTGTTTTTTTATCCATTCTGATACCCTGCGTCTTTTGGTTGGAGCATTTAGTCCATTTACATTCGGTGTTATTGTGGAAAGATGTGGGTTTAGAGTCATTGTGGTGTCTGTAGGTTTCATGCTTGTAGTGATGTCTCTGGTACTTTGTGTTCCTTGAACATTTCACTCACAGAGTCGTCCCCCTTAGGATCTCTTGTAGGGCTGGTTTAGTGGTGATGAATTCCTTCAGTTTTTGTTTCTTTGGGAAAACCTTTATGTCTCCTTATATTTTGAATGACAGACTTGCTGGATAAAAGATTCTCGTCTTGTAATAGTTTTTTACTTGAAGTCTATCCTGTTTGGTGTTAGTATAGTCAACCCATCTCTTGTTCAGTTATTGCTTGTGGAAGATATCTTTTCCCATCATTTCATATTCAACCTGTTTGTGACTTTAGATCTCAAGTGCATTTCTTGTTGAAAGGATATACTTAGAACATTTTGTTTTGAAATCTTTATTTAGAGAGAGAGAGTGCAAATGAGGGAGGCCAGAGAAAGAAGGAGAGAAAGAATCCCAAGAAGGTTCCATGCTGCCAGCAAAGAGCCCGAACATGGGGCTCAATCTCCCAAACCGTGAGATCATGACCAGAGCCAGAATCAAGAGTCACAGGCTTAACCGACTGAGCCACCTACGTGCCCCTAGTTTTGTTTTTTTAAGCCATTCTGCCAATCTGTGCCTTGTGATTAGGGAGATTAATCTGTAATTGCTGATAAAGAAGGGCTTACTTTTTTTTTTTAATGTTTATTTTTGAGAGAGAGACAGAGCATGAGTGGGGGAGGGACAGAGAGAGAGGGAGACACAGAATCTGAGGCAGGCTCCAGGCTCTGAGCTGTCAGAACAGAGCCCGATGTGGGGCTTGAACTCACAAACGGTGAGATCATGACCTGAGCCCAAGTCAGATGCCTAACCAACTGAGCCAGTCAGGTGGGGCTTACTTACTGTATATCTTACAACTTTTTTGTCCCTTAATTCTCCTTATTCCTTAATTATGGCCTTCCTTTGTGTTGGGTTGATTTTTTTTGTGGTGACATGTTTTGATTCCTTTCTTACTTTCTTTTGTGTATAGTCTCTGTGTTTTCTTTGTAGTCACCATGGAGATTACAGGTAACATCCTAAAGTTTAATGATCTAATTGTATTGATATCAACTTCAATTGCATACAAAAATTGTACTTCTATATATCTGTCTCTCTCTTCATTTGTTACTGATGCCACAATTACACATGTACACACTAACACAGGTTTATAATTATTTTTATGTATGTCTTCTAAATCCTCTAGAATAGAAAAAGTGGGATTTTACAAACCAAACTTGGAATATTACTGATGTTTATATTTATGTATTTACCTTTACCTTCAGCTGTATCTTCATATAGCTGCAAGGTACTGTCTAGTGTACTTTGCTTTCAACTTGAAGGATTTCCTTTTGCATTTCTTTCAGGACAGATTTGGTGGTAACAGACTCCTTCAGCTTTTGTTTATTTGGGAATGTCTTAATTTCTCCCTTAGTTTTGAAGAACAATTTAGCCAGATATAGAATTCTTGGTTAATAGTTTTTTTTTTCTTTCAGCACTTTAAATATGTCATCACACTGCCTTCTGGCGCCAAGGTTTCTGTTGAGAAATTGACTGATAATCTTCTTGAGGATCTCTTGCACATGACAAGTCTCTTCTCTGTTATTGTTTCCAAGATTCTCTGTTTTTGTCTTTTGACAACTTATTTGATTATACTGTATCTTATTGTAGATCTCTTGAGTTTATCCCACTCTTAATTCATTGAACTTCTTGGATTTATTGAGTCATGCCTTTCTGCATATTTGGGAAGAGTTCAGCCATTATTTCTTTAATCTTTCTGTCCCTTTCTTTCTCTCTTCCTTTTTGGGACTTCTTTGGCTCTTTGAGCATGTTTAAGACAACTGTTTTAAAGTCTTTGTCTAGTAAGTCTTACATTTGTCAATCTTCCATAATGATTTTTGCCAATTTTATTTTTTAAAGTTTGAGAGAGATTGCTGGGGCGGGGAAGTGGTAGAGAAAGAGTGGGAGAGAATCCCAAGCAGGCTCCGTGCTGTCAACATGGAGCCCAGTGTGGCACTCTAACCCACCCACCATGAGATCATGATCCAAGCTGAAACCAAGAGTCAGATGCTTAACCGATGGAGCCACCCAGGTGCCCCTGTAATTGATTTTTTGAATAGACCATCTTCTCTTGTTTCTTTGTACACCTTTTGTTTTTGAAAATAAGGTATTTGAGACAACAGCCACCTTTCCCTGTCCTTGCAGACTGGCTCTGTGTCTGGGCAGTCCTTCACTGATTTTGGTGGACTTGATCTGAGCTTAGGGATCAGTCCAAGGTGAAAGTTTAAGGTCTTCTCTGAGGCTGGGTTTTGCCTGGGTCTCTGTGTGACTTTTTCAGTTTCTCCAGCTACACAGCTGTTTTTGAGTGTCTTATCTTCCTAAAGAGTCTTGTCTCCAGGTTCTCTTTTTGGCAGAGATTGTATATTACATGTCTCCACTTAGAAAAGTGAGTAATGTTGAAGAAGTTACTCACCGTTCCTAGTTTGCTGAGTATTTTTTAAATTGAGTGGGTGTTGAATTTTGTGAAATGCTTTCTTTTGCGCTATTAATATGATCAAATTTTTTCCTTGGGCCTGTTGATGTGATGATTTATCTTAATTGATTATGGAATGCTGAACAAGTCTTGTGATAACTGGAATAAATTCCACTGGGTCATGATGTATAATTCTTTTTAGACAGTGTTTGGATTTGAATTGTAGAGGATTTTTATATCTGTGGTTTTCCTTTCTTGTAAAGACTGTCTGGTTTTGGCATTAACGTAATACTGACCTCACAGAATTACTTAGGAAGTATTCCCTCTGCTCTTGTCGTCTGAAAGAGACTCTAGAGAACTGATATAATTTCTTCTTAAATGTCTGGTAGAATTCACCACTGACCCGAAATGGGCCTGATAACTTTGTTTTGGAAAGTTGTTGTTGATAGAATTTCTTTATTAGAGGCCTACTCAGGTTCTCTGTTTCTGCTTGTGTGTTTTAGCAGATTGTGCTTTCAAGAAATTGGTTAATTTCCTCTAAGTTACCAAATTTGTAGGCATAGAGTTATTTATAATATTTTTTATTATCTTTTTAAAATTTTTTTAATGTTTTTTTTTTTTTTTTTTTTTTTTTTTTTGAGAGAGAGAGAGCATGAGCAGGGGAGGGGCAGAGAGAGAGGGAGACAAAGAATCTGAAGCAGGCTCCAGGCTTTGAGCTGTCAGCACAGAGCCCGATGTGGGGCTTGAACTCACGAATGGTGAGATCATGACCTGAGCCAAAGTCGGATGCTTAGCTGACTGAGCCACCCAGGAGTCCCACTTTTTTTTATTATCTTTTTGATGTTCATGGTATCTGTAGCCATGTTTCCTCTTCCATTTTGCCTATTAGTAATATGCATCTTCTGGTTTCCTTACTTAGCCTGGCTTGAGGTTTATAATTCTTTTCATCTTTTCATAGAAGCAAGTTTTGGATTCTTGAATTTCTCTATTGATTTCTTATTTTCAGTTTCATTGATTTCTGCTCTAATTTTTATTATTTTTCTTCTGGATGCTTTGGAATTAATTTGCTCTTCTTTTCTTAAACTGGAAGCCTAGATTACTGATTGTAGACGTTTTTGAATACATGAAGTCGGTACAATAAGTTTCCCTCTAAGCACTGCTTTAACTGTATCTCACAAATTTTGATCAATTGTATTTTAATTTTCATTTAATTCAAAATATTTCTTTTTTTCCTTTTCCAAGGTATTTTATACTTACTGGCTTTCAAAATATTTCTTAATTTGTCTTGAAATTTCTTCTTTGTTCTATGTGTTATTTGGAAGTGTGTTGTTTAACATCCAAGTATTTGAGGATTTTCTAGCTATTTTTCTGTTACTGATTTCAAGTTGAACTCTCTTGTGAATTGAGAGCACACATTGCATGATTTTTATTCTTTTTTTCTTACACACACACACACACACATATATATATATTTTTTTTTTTTCAACGTTTTTTTTTTTTATTTATTTTTGGGACAGAGAGAGACAGAGCATGAACGGGGGAGGGGCAGAGAGAGGGAGACACAGAATCGGAAACAGGCTCCAGGCTCCGAGCCATCAGCCCAGAGCCCGACGCGGGGCTCGAACTCACGGACCGCGAGATCGTGACCTGGCCGAAGTCGGACGCTTAACCGACTGCGCCACCCAGGCGCCCCATATTTTTTTTTTTTTTTTTGAGAGAGAGAGAGAGAGAGAGAGAGAAAGGGAAGGGCAGAGAGAGAGGGAGAGAGAGGATCCCAAGTAGGGTCCAAACTGACCGCACAGAGCCCGACATGGGGCTTGAACTCATGAGCCGTGAGATCATGACCGGAGCCAAAAATCAAGAGTCAGACGCTTAACTGACTGAACCACCCAGGTGTGCCTTATCTGCCCCTCATTATTTTTATTCTTTTTTTTTTAATTTTATTTATTTGTTTATTTTGAGATAGAATGCAAGAGGGGCAGAGAGAGGGAGAGAGAGAGAATTCTAAGCAAGTGCCACACTCTTCGTGCAGAGCCTGATGCGGAGCTCGAACCCATGAACCATGAGATCATGACCTGACCTGAAATCAAGAATGGGGCTCTTTAACCTGCTGAGCCACCACGGCGCCCCCACGATTTTTATTCTTTTAAGTTTCTTAAGATGTGTTTTGTGGCCCAAATGTGGTCTGTGTTGGGGAATGTTCTGTGTAAGCTTGAGAAGAATGCACATTCATTTGTTTGATAAAGTAGTCTATACATGTCTGTTGTATCCGGTTGAGTGATGATGTTGTTGAGTTCAGCTTATGTTGTCACCGGTTTTCTGCCTGTTGGATCTATCCATTTCTGATAGGTGCTGAAGTCTGCTCTAGTGGATTCATCCGTTTCTTCTTGAAGTTCTGTCAGTTTTTCCCCTCATGTTTTGAAGCTCTGTTGTTAGATGCATACACATTAAGTATTATTATGTCTTCTTGAAGGATTGATCTCTTTATCATTATGTAATTCTCCTCTCTGTCTCTGATAATTTGTATTGCTCCGAAGTCTGTTCTGTCTGAAATTAATATAACTGCTCCAGCTTTATTTTGATTAGTGTTAACATGGTATGTATTTGTCATTTTACTTTTAGTCTACGTGTATCTCTATATTTAAAGTGGGTTTCTCGAAGACATCACATAGTTGGCTATTGTTTTTTGATTTGCTCTGACCCTTTTTGTCTTTTTTTTTTTAAAGTTATTTATTTATTTACTTATGTATGTATGTATGTACGTAAGTAAGTAAGTAATTTCTGCACCCAACGTGGGGTTCAAACTCATGACCCTGAGATGAAGAGGTACATGCTCTTCGAACTAAATCAGCCAGGTGCCCCTGACAATCTCTGCCTCTTAAGTACTAAGTTTAGACCGTTGACATTTAAAGTGATTATTGATACAGTTGGATTGGATTAATAACTGCTATAACTTTTATTGTTTTTTATTTGTGGCCTTTGGTTTCAGTTTTGTCTTCCACTCTTTTTCTGCTTTCTCTGGCTTTAATTGAACATCTTAAAGACTACATTTTCCCACTCTCTTAGCATATCATACTTAAAAAAAAACAAAAACAAAAACAGCCAAACCTCTTTTTAAGTGTTTGCCCTTGAATTCACAGTATGTATCTGCAGCCAGTCCAAGTTCACTTTCAAATCCACTTACAAATAGTGCTGTACCACTTTATGGGTAGTGCAGGTACCTTATAACAGAAGATTCCCAACTCCTTCCTCCTGCCCCCTATGACATTCTCATTCACTTGACTTGTGCAGAAGCTGAAATTACTGCATACATTGTTGATATTATTATTTTGAACAAACTGTTATGCATTAGGTCAGTTTAGAATAAGAAAAATAAAATATCTTACCACCATTTATTTCTTCTTTAACACTCTTCTTTGTGTAGATCTGTGTTTCTGACCTTTGTTTCCTTCTTTCTGAAGAATTTCTTTTAACATTTTTTGGTAGATATAAGTCTACCCTGTAACAAATACCCTTAATTTTTAAAAATTAAAAAAAAATTTTGTATATTCCCTTAATTTTTGTTTATCTGATAAAGTATTGAAGAATTTCTCTTTATATATATTTTTTTCTTTCAACACCGTAAGTATTTCCTCCATTCTTAAATGGTTTCTGATGAGAAAGGCCAATGTGCTTCTTATTCTTGCTTCTCTGTCAGTAAGGTTTCTCCACCACTGACTTCTTTTATGATTGTCTTTGATTTTCTGCAGTTTAAGTATGATATTCGTAGGTACAGGTTTTTTATATTTATAATTTTTAAATATATATTTGGTGTCGTAAAAACATTAAAAAAATTAAAAAAAATTTTTTTTAATGTTTTATTATTTATTTTTTGAGAGAGAGACTGAGCATGAGCAGGGGAGGGGCAGAGAGAGAGAGAGGGAGATACAGAATCCGAAGCAGGCTCCAGGCTCTGAGCTGTCAGCACAGAACCTGACACAGGGCTCAAATCCACAAACCACAAGATCATGACCTGGGCCGAAGTCGGACGCTTACCCGACTAAGCCACCCAGGTGCCCCTATATTTGATGTTCTGGGAGCTTCCTGGATCTACTATTAATTTTGGAAAAGTCTCAGTCATTGTTGGGTCACATATTTGTCTTGTGTCTTTCTCTCTTTCTTCTTTTTCCAATGCAGATAGATACACGTTCTGTAATTGTCCCATAGCTCTTAGGTTTTCTGTTCTGTCCTTTTCATTCTTTTTTTCTGTTGGCATTTCAGTCTTGAAAGTTGCACTGGCATTTCCTCAAGCTCATTGGTTCTTTTCTTGGCTGGGCCTAGTGTGTTGATGAGCCCATCAAAAGCGTTCTTTATGAAGATTTTTCTTGGTTGCTAGCGTTTCCTTTTGATTCTTCCTTAGAGTCTCTCTCGCTCTGCTTATTTTGCGTGGGGTCCACTTTCCCCATTAGAGCTCTAGCATCTTAATCAGAGTTGCTTTAAATTTCGTATCTGATAATTCCAACATTTCTGCCAGACCAGTCTGATTCTCTGCTTGCTCTGTCTCCTCAGAGTCTTGTGTTTTTTATGTTAATATGCTTTGGAATTTTTTGAAAGCCAGACATGCTGCATTGGGTAAAGGGACCGAGATGAGTATGCCTGAGTGTGAGTTTGTGTGTTTACCTGGCGGGGGGTTTGGTTGCGTTTACTGTTTGCTCCAGCACGTCAGAGCTAAAATTTCCTCTGATGTCCTTGGTTTTGTCCCCTCTGTTGTCTTTGAGTTTCCCTAGTGATTTCTGAAGTAAGGTCTGAGAAGTGCAGCTTTTCAGTTGTCTGCCCGTTACTGTATGCGAGCCCTGTGATGTTGGCAGAAGTGATCTCTAGTTCTGTGATTAGGTCTCAGTCTTTTCGTGAACCCGTGGCCTTCACAAGTGCTATCTGGTTTTGGGTTTTGCCCCCCTCTTAAGTGAAACAAGAAGGTGGCAGAGGTCTGGGGTTGGCCATCTTCCTTCCCCAAAGTCGGACAGGCTCTGGTGAAGTCTACGCTAGGCTCTGGTAAAACCATTTCCCTTGGGGACAGGCCTTGTTAAGAACAGGATGCTCTGGGCCTATCTCACAGTGGCTCCTTTACCCTCCCCGAGCATGAAGCCTGAGTTTTGTTCTCTGACCTTCATTGTGAGAACCTGGCAGGACTTCTGGAGGTAAAACTCACAGAAGTATGAGGGTCCCCCTAAGAATGGGCCCTTCCCTTCTTATTCTCAGTGCTTGGACAGTGTTGGATCCTGTGACTTCAGTTCTCTGATGGATCTAAAAAGAGTTATTTTTCAGTTTGTTTAGCTTTTTTCTTATCGTAGGGATGGTGGTGACAGCCCCCAAGCTCCTTACATGCCAGACTAGAAAGTGAAAGTTCCTTGCCTTCATTTTTAAAAGATATTTTTGATAAATAAAAAGAATTCCAGTTGACCTCTTTACCCCCTTTGAGTGTTTTAAAGATGTCATTCCATTATCCTCTGACTTACAGCAGAAGTTGCTTGTCATTCCTATCTTTATCTACACATAATGTGCTCTTTTTTTTTAATGTTTATGAGCAGTTTATTCAGTTCACTATAGCAGGCAAGTTCCCAGTAGAATGCACAGATACAAGCGAGGTGCCCTTGGGTTGATGCAGGAGCCAGGAGGTCACATGGGACTGGCTGGGCATCAGGCAAGGAGGGGGCACCAAGGTTTCAGAGTCAGACCCAGCCCTAGACCCTGAGCTGCAGGGTGGGCTAATGTCCTGAGGCTCACCTTGCTGCCTCACAGCCGCCCCGCCCCCCTTCCTTCTCACAGCGGGGTGCCATGCAGGGCGTGTCTTCAACACAATGTCGTTTCAGTGATGGCAGGGGAACAGATATTACAGAATATCTGGGTGGCTCAGTCAGTTGAGCATCCGACTCTTGAGCTCAGCTCAGGTCGTGATCTTGCATTTGGTGGGATTGAGCCCCACATCGGACTCCGTGCTGACAGTATGGAGCCTGCTTGGGATTCTCTGTCTCTCACCTGCTCACACACTTTCTCTCTCAAAATAAATAAATAAACATTTAAAAAATATATACAGCACAGGAATCAGTAGTACTTATAAATAGTAGAGAGTTCTCTTACTGGGAATCAGAAAAATAACAAAATAAGGCACAACCTATTATCGGTACAGATTTATGTAAGGCAGTAGTGTTCTTTCTGGAGGGCACAAATTGGAAATCTGATTACCTAGAGGTTTAAAAGGTGGTTCTGAAGATGTCATATGACAGGGAGAGAGCTAACTGGGAGCAGATTTCCTTAACTGGAATTAATGGCAGTTAATAGGACAACGTGATTTCTGGGTTATGACACTCCGGAACTTAAGAAGTCCCCTTCCTCAGCCACATGGCAGTCAGTGGAGGCGCGGGGCCGAGTGTGGGCCGGGTGACCGCACTTTAAGTTTGGAGTACTTATGACAACAAAGGCATGTTTCCTAGAAATGAAACTTTACAGTAACAAAATAATCACTTTAGATACAACAGTAAGTGCACTCGAGAGTGTAACAGGTTCTAAGACACTTTGAAAGGGTTCTGGAACAGCAGGCCGGAGTTTCACTGGTCCTTCTCAGGGAAACGTTCCACAAGACAATGGCGATGATGGTGGCGGCCACAAGGACGGTGTCTTTCGCCCGTGTCTTTTGATTCTTCCACCAATATTGTCTCTTCAGCTCGGCAGCATTTGTTTCAAATTGGGACGTTCCCGCCTGCAGTGCGTCTCCTCGATCCTCTGGTTCTGAGAGTTTCTGATCTCTTTCCAGCCCCTTATCCACATCGACTCTCATCTACCCGGCTGTGTGTCTGCCCAGGTCTCCGGTTACAGGTTACGGCTGGAGGCAGCAGTTGACCCTGCAACTGTAGACATTTGGTGGCGGCAGTGATGGTCTGCAACGCTGGCAGTGGGACCGAGGCCGGGTCCACACCTAATGTGCTTTTTTAAAAACCTGGCTTCTTTAAGCGTTTTTTTTTTTTTTCTTTAACACTGGTTTTCACCAGTTTGATTATGATGTCCCTTGGTGGTGGTCTCTTGAGATTTATTCCCCCGTGGGTTTTACCGAGCTTCTTGGATCTGTGAGTTTATAGTCTTGATCATATTTAGGAATTTTTGCTTTATCTCTTTAGCTATTGTTTCTCCTTTTGCTCTTTTTCTGAGTAGTGTCAGAGCTGCCCTTGGGCTGCAGTTAATTTAGCCCCCGTCAGGGGTGACACCCTTCGGAGGAGTCCCCCAGCACCCTGTGGATTAGGAGGCCTTTCTCCCATGGCTTGTGGAAACACCAAGTAGTCTCATCCCTGTGTGAGCCCTGGGGGTTGTTGCATCCACTCCTTTCCAGGGAGTCTTGCCGTGGCCTCTGGGCATAGTTTGTCTCCCACGGGTGCAGGTTTGTCCTCTGCCGAAGACTCAAGGGGACCCTCCTCATATCCTGGAGCACTGTCCTCCATGCAGCCTTCCTTCCCACCACTCGCCCCGCACAGTCTTGCTGCTTCCTTGACCTCTCAACTCTGTCTCTTCCACTGAGGGAGACGCCTGGCTGTGTCTCCGCTTCCCCTCCCTGCACCAGGGCCCGGAAACCACGATGGCTGTGGCTGGTGCGGTCGCAGGGCTCAGGCTGGTGGTTTCCCTTCTCGCTGGGATCACCGTTGTCTAGTGACTGGAAACCATCACATCGTCTCTTGTCCGGTTTTCCTGTTGTTCAAGGGTCCCTGTTACTCTGTGTTGAATGAGCTTATCACCAAACAAACGAAACAGCCTGTCAGGAGCTTTATGAGGTTCAGAACAGGTGGGGCTTTCCGGCTAAGCCGACTGTTGGTTAACACTCCCTTGTTTCCTCTGTTAACCAGCCACACTGCGAATGGGAACCGGGAAGATGGTGCAGATTGGAAGACAGCGAGGTGGCAGCCCGGGGTCGGCCCCACATCGAGCTCATGTTTACCGGCCTCTCTGCTTGTGTCCTTGCTGGGCTGACGCACCTGCGAGGATCAACGCCTCCTGACAGGAGCTTGAGCAAAGAAGGGAGCTGAACACCCGTGTACTCGCACCTGCAGGGTCCCCACCCTGCGTCTGTGGCCTACCATGACTCCAGCAGTGTGCGGGCGACGGGGAGCCGGACCGGACAGGCCACCTACCTCCGGGCACTCTCGCCTTGGCCTGGACTCCCCCCTGGTCTCTTGGGGCCACCTCTACTTCTGCCTGAGGTGCTGGCCACAGCTGCAGCTGGGTGGAGATGGCCGGCGGGGCTGTACTGCCCTGGTACACTTGCCCTGGGAGGCGGGGCACTGATCCTGACCACCAGCTGCGCTTCCTTGTGGGCAGCAAGAGGGGGAGTCTGGAAGGCCAGCCTTGCAAGGTGAGTGGACGTGTTTTCTGAACTGGTGTAGACGTGGGGTGAGAACCAGTGCTGCTCCCCAGAGCCTAGAGCCTGCACTTCCTGAGGAGGCAGAGGTCTCTGTTCTCCTCCTAGAGGCGCCTTCCTATTCCCACAGCCAGGACTCTCCTGGCCTCAGGCTCTGCTCTGGGGTGGTGCCGGGACCTCTGGGAAGAGTGGTGGCAGCACCCTGAGTCCTGTGGGGCCCCCACATTCGGGGTCCAGGACAGGCAGGTCCCCTGGGGAGCCCCATGCTCGTGGGGGTCTGGGGCGGGATGAGTGCATCATCCTTCACTCATGGCAGGTCTGAGGAGGCATCTGTCCTGGTGGCCAGTTAAGGGCGAGGGCTGAGGCGCTAAAGGGTGGGTGGTTTAATGGGAGCCTTTCTCACATGACTAAGCCCCATGGGCTCTCGCTGTATGCGTCCCTGCACCCAAGGGAAGGGTTCACATATGGGAACATTCCAGATCGAAGCTTCCTGGGGGATGGGAAACGCCAAGGGGAGCTCGGGGATGGTGGTCTCCTTCACACTGGCAGAGCCACATTGCCTGAATGTCCTACCGTCTAAGGTCCAGAGATGCTCAGAGAACGGAAGGTGGACAGAGGCTGGGGACTAGTGGGCACAGACAGAGGAAAGACATGGGGTCAGCCCTCTCAACTGGCCCATCCGGGAAGGATTGGGCAGAGTTAGAAAAGACACACTGTTACTTCGGACTCAGACCTGAGGGTCTGTGGTGAGCCCTGCGCCGTGTTGTGGGGCCCCCTGGTTCTTGTGAGGGTCCTGCTGGGCTCAGGCACGGGCAGCCCCCTCCTCTCCACGGAGACAGGCCCACACCAGCTACTCTCTGGTCTGCTGTCTGAGAGTCCTGAGCCTTTGCCTGGGGCTTCTGTGACAGGCTGGATTGGTTCTGGCCGTGCTTTACCCAAGTGTAATACTTGAGGTAATACTGATGGCTCCTGAGCCCACAGGAGCCTCTCTGCCCTCCCATTAGGAGCTGTAACTTTGGTGCCCCCTTAACGCCCATGATTTAATGTCTCCATCCCATAAGGGTTTGGGATGTGTAGGCCGAGGACCCCGGCCTAGTGGCAGAAGCCTGTCCCTTTACTCATGCGTCAGAGAGGACCAGGTCAGGCCCCTTTTGAGATGCTCACACTCGGCTGGGGACAGCCAGAGCAGCTGGAGAGGGTGGGAGCATCTAACACCATTGTTCTGTCACGCAGGCCCCTCTGACGTTCATCTTTTCATTTAGCAAGTAGTTGGTGAGAGAGAACCTGCCGCAGGTCAGGCCTTGTTTACCTGATGCTGCTACATAAGCCCCAGCTCTCGGGGGACCACATCTTGGGAGACGGACAGTACATTGGATGTGATGGGTGGTAAGACAAAAATAAGCAGCGTAGAGGGACAAAACATGTTGACTTAAATAGGGTACTAGGTAAGGTGATATCTGGGCAGAGGCTTGAATGAAGAGAGGGGTGAGCTCTTTGGCCATCTGGAGGCAGAATGCTCAGGTGGAGGAACTGTGCAAAGGCCCTGAGGCAGGAGCCCATTTGGGAAAGTTGAAACTGTCAACATGTGACAAACTATAATGTTAGTAGATAAGCCCCACGGCCAGCCCTAGGCAGGAGGCACAGCAGATAAGCTGTACGTCTTATCAGAAACCAGCACTGCCCATCCGGCCAAGAGGGCAGAGTCCCCAGGGAGGAGGCAGGCCTGGAGCTGGCAGTCGGCAGGCCTCATTGCTCCTTCTCTGAGTGAGGTGGTAGACCTTAGCTGAGGATACACACTCTTGTTCTCTGAGAAGCTACAGAATGAGCTTCTAGAATGTAGAATTGCCATGTCCTGCTGCCATCTTCATTGTAGGACTGGGCTGGTAAGGACAGATACCATAGGGTTCAGATAAGGATACAGAGGTTTCAGCCCCAGTGACTCTTGCTCGGGGAGAGGCGAATGGCCTGTGTTTGTCTCTCACTGGTTGGCATACCTCTGCACAGGGACACGTATGGCTCAGAGATGTCCATACTGCCTGTGCTGGCCAGACCAGCTTGCCTGGTTATCAACCCACATCCTGTCCTCACACTACTCTCCATTCCGATGACTCATTCTAGGTAGCGAAAATAGACTGCTTCTGGCCATCGAGTAGTTCACAGCTGACCAGTGCCTGCTAAGGACTCAGGAACCGGCTATAATTCTGAGAGGAGCTGCTTCAGGAGCTGAAGAGCTTCCTTGGCAGCCACGACTCAGAGGAGTTCGGGGAGGTGAGCCTACTTCTTGCACTGGACTTTCTCCTTGGGGCTGGGCAGGGGGAGCTGCTGGGAGAAGCCCCGAGAGCCCCGTATATTCTCATGTGGCTGGAGAGAGTGACCTGGGGCTCTGGGCCTGCTAAGGCAGCAGAGCCCCGAGAGGAAGGAGGCCAGAGACGCAAGGTTGATGCTCAGCAGTGGTTCCCTATTGAGGCATAACTCAAGCAAGGGAAGCAGAAAGTGGCTGGAAAGCAGAGCAGGATTCCTGGCAGTTTTGTAGTATTAGGGCAGAGTTCAGAGCC
Organism: Panthera onca; assembly: GCF_046562875.1. Lineage (NCBI taxonomy): Eukaryota > Metazoa > Chordata > Mammalia > Carnivora > Felidae > Panthera > Panthera onca. The sequence continues at coordinate 38,843,356 of NC_138354.1, read as the reverse complement.
TCTCGAGGAGAAACGACATGAGAAACACCAGGCTCTTGGCTGGGACCCTTTTGGGGGGCACCCTGGGTGTGGGGAAATCCACAAGTCAGTGGGACTTTATAAGGACCGTGGATGAGCTAAGCCATCACTTGCTTGATTCCTTGACTGTCCTGGCTGACCCTCTTGTCGTTCTGTCATACACCGTGCCTGATGCCGAGGGAGTTTGAGTCTGGTTACCACGCACCAGAGTCTGTTACCAGGGAGTTCGAGTCTGGTTACCAGGACCAGTGGGCGGGGTGACAGACCCCCCAGAGATTAAGATACTGGAGTTATCAGACACAGACCTTAACTGATTAACATATTGAAGAAAATAGATAAGATGCAGAGTATCACAGAATGAGAATTCATAAAAAATTAAATAAAAAATCAAAAATGGGAAAGTATGATAATGAGAATTTAAAATTCAGTAAGCGGATTTAACGGCAGATTAGAGATGGCTGAAGAAACCAGCAGTGAGCTGGAAGATAGATCAGTAGAAAATACCCATGCAAACATCCCCGCGGCCAGCTCACATAGTCCGGTGAGCTGCTTTCCTGGTTCCTCAGCGCCCTGTTGGTCTCTTCTGTAGACCCCCAGCCTTGAGAGAGGTGTGGGGTCCTGCCGAAGAAGGTTCTTGGTGCTTGGAGAAATTGAGGGGTCTTTGGAATTTGGGGAACATACTTCCATGCAGCTGTGTTGGAAATACTGCTAGCATGTTGAGTCTAATCAGTAGAGCTGTGAGGCTAGTGAAATCTTTAGGGGCCTCAGATTCATCATCAAGAAGAGGAGCGTGTATTTATGGGCTTGGGCTAAAGGTATGCTAATGTCTCCGACATGCGCCTTAGAAACTGCCTTTTAGTCAAGTCATCTATTCGTTTGCTTCTCCTGAATGTGGCGTGCAGAAGATCATTGAGGACTGGGGGCACTGGGGAAACTGAGGCTTGTCTGATCTCCCAGCGGGGGCACGCGTACACTGTTAAGGCCTCACGTCATGGAACTTGGGTGCCGCCTGTTCTGGTCATGTGATGGGCATGTCGTGGGCACGGCCAGGGGTGAGGACGCAGGGACCGGGCCACAGCTGAGCGTAACTGATGCTGTTTTGAATTGTGGCAGTTTAGATGGATGTTGTTCTGAGTTTTCCACCCTGGGTTAATGGCTTCTTTGTAATGAACAGAAATAAATTCAGGAGGGATGGTGAGGTAAGACAGGATCATGGGCCAAGGCCAGTGTGCTGAGCTGAGACCTGCTGCTGACCTACACAGGTTGTTTGACATGGATTAAAGCAGTGTCATGGCAAAGACACCAGCCCTTTATCTGAAGGAAGGGGTGGAAGCCCCTTCTTTTTTTTTTTTTTTTTTTAAATTTTTTTTTTCAACGTTTTTTATTTATTTTTGGGACAGAGAGAGACAGAGCATGAACGGGGGAGGGGCAGAGAGAGAGGGAGACACAGAATCGGAAACAGGCTCCAGGCTCCGAGCCATCAGCCCAGAGCCTGACGCGGGGCTCGAACTCACAGACCGCGAGATCGTGACCTGGCTGAGGTCGGATGCTTAACCGACTGCGCCACCCAGGCGCCCCGGTGGAAGCCCCTTCTAAAACGCTCACTTTATGGGGCAGTGAGCAAGTGTTCCAAGGGGAGAAGAGTAGACGTTGAGTCTAGCTAAGGGGAGGTATGCCCTCATGCCCACGACAGCCATGGCCTCCAGAAGCTTCTGGTCAGCTCAGACCAAGTGCCCAGAGGCCACTTGGATGCCCCTCCATGTACCTTGTGCTTCAAGACAGGAGACCATGCTGGGTTCTTTGTGGAGGGTCCATGAGGGAGGGACATTGTCTTACTCAGCTGGGAGGGTGATGAGGGAGGTGGGGAGCTCCCAGCCCCACTGCGTGAAGCGTTTGTTAGTAGAGCCCCTTTTGTGTTCCAGGCGCTGGTTTAGGCACAGGGCAGATTGTGGGACGGGTTTGATGAGGCATCTACTCTCATTTGTGTCTGGGGTTTGTGTTCCAGACCAGAGGCTGGCCTTAAATGAGCATAAACAAGAGCAGACATGTTAGAAACAAAGAAAAAACAAGTGATAACAACAAGTCGTGAAAAACAGTCATGAAAAAGATGTCATGAAAGAGAAGATACTGGGACCGCATTGGTGGTAAGGATTTCTGGGGAGAGGATAGCCTCCCTCAAGAGGTGATGTTTGAGCTGAAGTCAGAACGACAAGGTGGCCCAGCTCTGCAGGCAGAGCAGAGGCCCTGGGCGAGAATCGTACGTCTTGGTAGGCATCAGGTTTCACCTTAAGGACAGTGAGAAACTGATGACAGATTTCAAGCGGAGGAATAACATGATCTGATTACACATTCACAAGATGTGCCGAGTGCTGTGCGGAGACGCGGGCACGGGGTGGATTTCGGGAATCAGGGATCCCACTGGCAGGCTTTGCACGTGCTCGGGGAGCCTGGAGTGGTGGCTGCAGAGCCAGAGGGGAGTGTGTCCTCCGACTGCTTTTGGGGAGGCTCTGAGGGAAAGCAGGGGCCCAGCATCTACATGGAGGCGCAGCCGGGGCTGGGGGGCATCCAGGGACACAGTCTGTGGTCTGCCTGTACCATAGCAAGTTTGCAGGGCCCACAGGGTGTCAGTGGACATGTCCCGGCCGCAGCCGGGATATGAGACAAAGCCCCATCTCAGAGGAGGGAGTCAGGCGTGTTTCTGAACAGGTGGAAAACCGCGTTCCTCTGAAGGCCTTGACAACTAACCATCGTCTGCCATCCCACGGTTTATGATAGTTTGAAATCCTTCTTCCTGGGGCACCTGGGTGGCTCGGTCGGTTAAGTGTCCACTCCTTGATTTCGGCTCAGGTCGTGGTCTCCTAGTTTGTGAGTTCAAGCCCCGTGTCGGGCTCTGTGCTGATGGTGTGGATCTGCTTGGGATTCTCTCTTTCTCTCTGCCCCTCCCCTACTTGCAATTTCTCTGTCTCTCTCTCAAAAATATTAAAAAAAAAATTATTGCTGGGGCACCTGGGTGGTTCAGTCAGCTAAGTGTTCTACTCATGATCTTGGCTCAGGTCTTGATCTCAGGGTTGTTGAGTTCAAGCCCGGTGTTGGGCTCCACACTGGGTGTGAAGCCTGCCTACCAAAATTATGTTACAGCTAAAAAATGGTAACTGTCACTGATCTCTCAGTCGGACATAATCTTTGTGTCGGTAGAGGGTCTTCCCTTGATGCTGGCAGCTGCTGACACATGAGGGTCTTGGCTGCCAAAGGGTGGGGTGACTGTGGCAATTCCTTAAAGTAAGAAAACAGTTGGGTTTGCTCCATTGATGGACTCTGCTTCATGAACGATTTCTCCGTAGTATGTGACGCTGTTTGATAGCATTGGTTCCATGGTAGAAATTCTTTCAAAATTGGGAGTCTCCTCAAACCCTGTTGTTCTGTCAGCTAAGTTTATGAAATACTCTTGTTGTCCTTCTGTCAGTCGTCAGATTTTCACCAGGAGTAGAGTTCCATCTCCATAAACCACGTTCTTTGCTCGTCATAAGAAGCAACTCCTTGGGGCGTCTGGTGGCTCAGTCAGTTACGTGTCCAAATTCGGCTCAGGCTATGATCTTACGGTTTGTGGGTTCAAGCCCCACATCAGGCTCTGTGCTGACAGCTCAGAGCCTGGAGTCTGCCTCGGATTCTGTGTCTCTGTCTCTCTCTGTTCCTCCCCTGCTTGCACTCTTTCTCTCAAAAATAAATAAACATTAAAAAAAAAAGCAACTCCTCATCTGTACAGTGGGTTTATCGGGACGTAACCCTTATTGTAAAGTGAGGAAGATCTGTACAGGTAAATCCGAAGACAAATATGTTTTCATTAAGTCACCGACATTTCTTATGAATGGAATGTGTGAGCCTGCTGGGTACTTTTTAAATTTTATTTATTTTTTTATTTATTTATTTTTTTTTTAATTTTTTTTTTTTTTTTTTTTTTTATTTTTGGGACAGAGAGAGACAGAGCATGAACGGGGGAGGGGCAGAGAGAGAGGGAGACACAGAATCGGAAACAGGCTCCAGGCTCCGAGCCATCAGCCCAGAGCCTGACGCGGGGCTCGAACCCACGGACCGCGAGATCGTGACCTGGCTGAAGTCGGACGCTTAACTGACTGCGCCACCCAGGCGCCCATATTTTTTTATTTTTTAATATGAAATTTATTGTCAAATTGGTCTCCATACAACACCCAGTGCTTATCCCAATAGGTGCCCTCCCCAACACCCATCACCACCCTCCCCTCCCTCCCACCCCCCATCTACCCTCAGTTTATTCTCAGTTTTTAAGAGTCCCTTATGCTTTGGCTCTCTCCCTCTCTAACCTCTGTTTTTTTTTCTTCCCCTCCCCCATGGACTTCTGTTAAGTTTCTCAGGATCCACATAAGAGTGAAAACATATGGTATCTGTCTTTCTCTGTATGACTTATTGCACTTAGCGTAACACTCTCCAGTTCCATCCACATTGTTACAAACGGCCAGATTTCATTCTTTCTCATTTTCACGTAGTACTCCATTGTGTATATAAACCACAATTTCTTTATCCATTCATCACTTGATGGACATTTAGGCTCTTTCCATAATTTGGCTATTGTTGAGAGTGCTGCTATAAACATGGGGTACAAGTGCCCCTATGCATCAGGGACTCCTGTATCCCTTGGGTAAATTCCTAACAGTGCTACTGCTGGGTCATAGGGTGGGTCTATTTTTAATTTTTTGAGGAACCTCCACCCTGTTTTCCAGAGGGGCTGCACCAGTTTGCATTCCCACCAACAGTGCAAGAGGGTTCCCGTTTCTCCACATCCTCTCCAGCATCTATAGTCTCCTGATTTGTTCATTTTGGCCACTCTGACTGGTGTGAGGTGGTATCTGAGTGTGGTTTTGATTGGTATTTCCCTGATGAGGAGTGACCTTGAGCATCTTCTCATGTGCCTGTTGGCCATCTTCTTTAGAGAAGTGTCTATTCATGTTTTCTGCCCATTTCTTCACTGGGTTATTTGTTTTTTGGGTGTGGAGTTTGGTGAGCTCGTTATAGATTTTGGATACTAGCCCTTTGTCCGATATGTCATTTGCAAAAGCTTTTCCCATTCTGTTGGTTGCCTTTTAGTTTTGGTGATTGTTTCCTTTGCTGTGCAGAAGCTTTTTATCTTGATGAGGTCCCAATAGTTCATTTTTGCTTTTAATTCCCTTGCCTTTGGGGATGTGTCAAGTAAGAAATTGCTGCGGCTGAGGTCAGAGAGGTTTTTTCCTGCTTTCTCCTCTAGGGTTTTGACGGTTTCCTGTCTCAAATTCAGGTCCTTTATCCATTTTGAGTTTGTTTTTGTGAATGGGGTAAGAAAGTGGTCTAGTTTCATCCTTCTGCACGTCGCTGTCCAGTTCTCCCAGCACCATTTGTTAAAGAGACTGCCTTTTTTCCATTGGATATTCTTTCCTGCTTTGTCAAAGACGAGTTACTTTTGTGGGTCTAGTTCCGGGGTTTCTTTTCAATTCCATTGGTCTCTGTGTCTGTTTTTGTCATGCTGGGCACTTTTTAAATCTTGGAATCAGATTGGATGCTGCCATCCTCAGTGCCTGTTCCACAGTGATTGTCACGCAGTAATTACATTTTCAGTAGCTGCCAGAAACCTAGCTTTGCAGATTCCTGAGGCCACAGAAAGGAACGTAGCAGGATAAAATGCCGAAACCATGAGCTACCTTAACCACTGTGTCTGACCATGTTGAGTATCACTGTTCAGAAGTTAAAAGTATCCTACGCTGCCCTGGAAGTTCACTGTGGGGCCGGAGGTACCTCACTGCACGGTTTGGGAACCGTCGCTGTGTGTCCTTTCCTCTTCCCTTTGGATCTGGGGACCTCCTCTTCCCCGGGCTACATGTTGGGGGCAGTCACCCCAGCCCCCACAGCTTGTAGGAATGGGTCACGGGGTCTTAGGGCATTTACCGTCACGTGAAGGCCACCAGCCTGCAGAGGTGTGTGTTCCCAGCCTTGTGTTTAGAGGCTTGGTGCTTTTTTCTTTATCCTTTGATTTCGCCCACAGCAGAGCTCAAGATCTGGCTTTGGTTTCAGTAAACCATTGTGATGTGCTATTTCCCCTTCTCGTATCTGGAGCAGTTTCATTTTAACCAAAGAGGGTAGTGTTTTTTCAGGGTTGATGGTGAGCAGCTGTCGGCACTCATTTCCCTGCTGACAAGACCAAAAAATGCCAGAATCACTGGGCCACCTGCCTTTCCCTGGCACCCGTTCTGTGTTTCCACTGTGGGCTGGCTGGGCATGGGAGGAGTGGACTCCCCACTATTAGTGTTGAGCTTGGCTATTGCTGAGGCCAAGAGGATACGGACAGAAGTGGCAACATGCAAATTCTGAACCTGGGCCTCTGGAGGCATTGTGTATTTGTTTGCTCCTCTGGAAGTTTCCACCTTCTCCCATGTTAGAAGGGCTTGCCTTGGGTAGCTGCGGGCCTATGAGCATGAGGGAAAAATGCTTACCTTGTACACTGAGTTTTGGGGTTGCTTGTTACACAACAAGAGCTGACTGATACAAACCGCAAAGTCCAGGAGTTAAAGGTGAAAAGAATGACAGCAGTAGAGCATTTGACAGGGTCACTGTTCTTCAGGAGAAGATGTATCTTTAAGGAGATGTGAATTTCTGTGGAATGTTATCCGTTGGTTCTTAAACCTAAGAGCAAGGCAGTGACAGTTTTATTCCTATTTTAGCGATGAAGACAGGCTCCAAATGGCTGCTGATGCAGTGGGAGAGCCTGGTGTGGGCCCCAGATGGCTGCCTCCTGGTCGCGGCTCCTACTCGGGCTGTGTTGCCTCTTCTGCAGGCCCAGCTCTGTGGGCGGCCGTGCACGCTGCTCTTTGTAGGAGCCACAGTCAGACTGGGGCGGGGGAGTGACCGCAGCTGGGAGCTCTGCGGGGCACAAGGGACAGCGTTTTCCCGGGAGGTAGGACAGGTGCCTGTGTCCCGCGTGCTGAGAGACGGAGAGAACAGGCTCCTGCAGTGTGAGCCACGCCTGTTGTGCCGCCTGTGGTCGGCGTCCCACGTTTGGGCAAAAGCGGGGCTGGTGGCCTCCCTCCGCCTTTGCTCCCAGGCTTCCCTCAAAAGGTCAGGCGGGGTGTGTCTAGGAAGGCTGAAGCGCATGGGCACAGGGGGCCGGCCACCTGCCCCGAATACACACGGTCTCCCCTGCTGCTTGCCGTCTGGATTTTGATGCTTAAAAACTCAGAGACTGAGAACAGAAGCAGCACTCAGACCTTTGCAAAGGCTGTGATGGGCCTCCTGGCCGCTTGAGGACCAGGCCACCTGATTTCCACCGCACGAGAGACGCACGGACTGACTGGCACGGTGCCGACAAGCACTGCCATCTGTCAGCATGTTTTCATTACTTCGGGCTCCTGGTCTTGTTGGTTTACCTTCTGACCGGTTTTTCGTCCCCTCTGAGACCTCCTGTTCTGTGACGAGCTGGTGCCGGATCTGCACTTCCCTGCCAGCTGCCCGGAGGCCGCCTCTGTTCCCTGCCCTCCAGCACCACCCCCCTCCCCCCCTCCGTCTTTACTGAGAGAACCTTCAGTCCCAGGAGGGGACCTGGCCCTCCCACTCCCAGGGCTGTCCTTGGAGACAACAGCCCACACCCCCCACAGTGGGTGGAGCCCCCGTAGATGGGGCAAACAATGGCTCTCAGAAGATCGCCATGTCCCAATCCCTGGGACCTGTGAATGTGAACTCCGGTGGCCAAAAATGACTCTGCAGCTGTGACCCAGTTAAGGCTGTTGAGATGGGGAGAAGATCCTGATTCCCCGGGAGGACCCTGAATTCCATCCCATCCTGAATGAGGGGCCGAGAAAATGGACTCAGGAGAGAGAACCGTGTGGGGCGGAGGCGGAGACTGGGTGATAAGGCCACACGGCCACCGGCCACCGGCCACCACCGCAGGCCTGGAGCCCTCAGGGCTGGGATGCAGGGGACTTTCCCCTCGCGTCCCCGGGGGAGCGCAGCCCCTGCCACATCTTGGGTTTCCATCTCTGGCCTCTACGACTATTAGAGAATAAACCTCTGTCAGTTTAAGCCACCAGCTTTTTGGTGACTTGTTTCAGGAGTCACAGAACATGAGTAAGTGGAGAGTTAAGGATTCCCAAAAAAGGACTGGAACGAGGCCTGGAGCCTCAGCTGCTTGACAGTGTCCTTGTCACCCAGGGTCACCTATCCCTGGAACACACACCTCTTCACCATAAGGGCCCTGTTGCCTTGCTGGCGACTGAGGTGGCCTTGTGTCATCACCCCTTCCTGGTGCCCATGGCCTTCTGGCCTCGCGTGCTCCTCGGAGAGCCCAACCTGTAGCCTGTCTGCCTGCAGCCGCGCCGCTGACCAATGAGGGGGCGGTGTTCGGGGTGCTGCGGGACTCGGGGCCACAGAGGGGATGGCTGGCTTTGACCTGTGGCTCCAAGGTCGTGTTCATGCTGGAACGCAGCTGGGCCGCCCTCCAGCGCACACCTGCTCCCTCCCCATACCTGGGAGAGCGGCATGTGTGAAGGACGAGGGCTCCTTTGGCCCTTTCATTAGACTTTTTAAGACCAAATGCAGATGTTATCAGGTGCTCCTGTTAGAGCAGCGAGAACCCGTGCCTGTTGAAGTAAACACATGGCAGCCATCCGTTACAGGCAGCACCATTGTTCTGTGTCCCCCAGGTGATGCCCTGGGAAAGGTCACGGCTGCCTAAACCTTTAAAACCCCCGGAGGGACACGTATTCCCTGTGTTGGGATTCAGAGCTACGACTCTGCATGGGCCTCTCAGCTGTTTTTGGATCCACTTCCCTTCGTAAATGATTTTTTTTTCCTAAAGCAGCAAAAGGACAAAGTTGATACTGACCAGAGGATCCCCGATTGTCAGGATTCCCATCGTCCTTATAGATGTTGACCTTCAGGTGAGTCCTGCCCCGAGGGCAGGGTGACTTGTGGCCCGTGGAAGGTGGGTGCCAGGCCCGGAGGTTGCCCTCAGGGTCCCTCTGGGTGACTGGCCAGTCCTGTCTAGGTGGGTGCCCTGAGCAGGGAGGGCAGTGAGCCAGCGTCCCACCAATAGAGGGCCAGGGGCCACCTCAGGCTGGCACCTCTTCTGACAAGACAGGCGCTTGTCTTCTGGCGGGTGGAGACCTCAGGCTCTGTCACTTAGGTGTCTTGCCTCTGGACACTGATGAGAAGGTTCTGAGACTCCTCCCAGCCTGCTCAGCACAGGCCACAAAGATGGGATTTACTCACCCTTGGGCCCCACGCAGCGAGATCCCGGGGGAGGACGGGCTACCGTCTGTCTCTGCTGTCCCCGGATTCTTGAGTAAACACGCGTCCTGCTCCAGGATGAGGGGTGCCAGGCTGATGGGGGCGCTGCTCGCCCTGGCTGGCCTACTGCATGTGGCCCTGTCCCTGAGAATAGCAGCCTTCAACATCCGCACTTTTGGGGAGACCAAGATGTCCAATGCCACTCTCTCCAACTACATTGTGAAGGTGGGTCCAGGCCGGCTTGTCTCTGAGGAGTCCTGGGGGTGGATGTGGGTTAACAGGCCCTGGGAACAGTGGGCCGGCAGGCAGTCTGGAGGGTGGCCACAGATGGGGAGTGTTGAGAGCCTCTGGTGACAGGAGGGCCCCCATCTGGCAGCAGAGTCACAGGCAAGAGTGTCAGACCAAACCATGCCACAAAAGTGCCCCAGGGAGTAGCGGCTGTGGCCCTACGGGGACCTGGAGGAAGCAGGGCCCAGCCACCCCCACATCTGCCCAGCCTGCCCTGCTGAGCACCATTGTGGTCCTGTCTGCAGATCCTGAGTCGCTACGATATTGCTGTCATCCAGGAGGTCAGAGACAGCCACCTGACAGCCGTGGGAAGGCTGCTGGACATACTCAATCAGTGGGTGATGGCGGTGGGGTCCTGGGGAGGCACAGGACGGTGACACCCCCCTCCAGGGCACGACACCGTTTCCCGTTGTGGACAGGAGCCCTGCTATGGGCGGCAGAAGGGCTCCCTGGGACATTTGTCTTCTCAATCCAGGGATGACCCAAACGCCTTCCATTACGTGGTCAGCGAGCCGCTGGGACGCAACAGCTACAAGGAACGCTACCTCTACGTGTTCAGGTAAAGCCCCGGTGCCGAGACGCGGGCCACCCCCAGAGGGTGCTAACGGAAGCCCGAGGGTGGTCTAGAGGTCCACGGGCCCCTCTGCTCCGGGCGTGGGCCGCACCCCTGGGGCTCCCCCAACGTGTGCAGAGGCAGGACGGTGCAGGCGTGTGGCGGCACCCCCGGTCTCGGGCTAATGCCCCGGCCTCCCCCAGACCCGACCAGGTGTCCGTGCTGGACAGCTACCAGTATGACGACGGCTGCGAGCCCTGCGGGAACGACACCTTCAGCCGCGAGCCCGCCATCGTCAGGTTCTTCTCCCCACTCACTGGTGCGTAGCTCTTCCCGGGGCCCCGGCAGGCTCGCATCACATGACCCCCCAGCACTTCGCTCTTAGTTACTTCCACCCCCTGGCGACGGCCCTGAGCTTAGCACCACGCCGTCTCCGCAGAGGTCAGAGAGTTTGCCATCGTTCCCCTGCACGCGGCCCCCCTGGACGCGGTGGCCGAGATGGACTCTCTCTACGACGTCTACCTGGACGTGCGGCGGAAGTGGGACCTGGAGGTGAGTCCGCAGCCCGGGCCCTGGAGGCACTGCTCGTGCACCCAGGTGTCTGACCAACCGGTGTCTCCATGTAGGACGTCATGCTCATGGGCGACTTCAACGCCGGCTGCAGCTACGTGGTCCCCTCCCAGTGGTCATCCATCCGCCTGCGCACGAGCCCTGCCTTCCAGTGGCTGATCCCGGACACCGCAGACACCACGGCCACCTCTACGCGCTGCGCTTATGACAGGTAGGCGAGGACGAGGCCGCCTTCGCCAGCCACCTGGACTGCTCGATCTAGGTTAGGCCCCGTCTGGGGCCCTAGTGCCAGGGGAGGTACTCCCGGTCCCTCGGCTCAGCTTGTGGAGCCAAGGCCGCCCGGGGGGCTGCCCGGCAGCACTGGGTCACGACCTTGACCAGACAGAGAGAGGCGCGAAGGGTGTGTGTGGGCAGCCAGCCTCGAGGCTGACGGGGAGCCTCTCGTGTGTGGTGCCGCAGGATCGTGGTGGCAGGCACCCTGCTCCAGCACGCCATCGTCCCGGACTCGGCCACCCCCTTTAACTTCCAAGCTGCATTTGGCCTGAGCAACCAGCTGGTACGTGTCTGCGGCTCTGATGGGGCTGGGACAGGGGTGTAGGTGACAGACACAGGGCAGGGGTCCGGTCAGGACGCAGCGTGCACAGAGTATGCCATTGTTTCCCCACAGGCCCAGGCCATCAGTGACCATTACCCAGTGGAGGTGACACTAAAGAGAGCCTGATGTGAGTGGGGCCCCAGCTTGTCTGTCGCTATGGTCAAGCGCTGGGCCTAAGGTTTCCCCTGAGCACCCTCTCCCCACGGCACCTGGAATCTGTGCAAGGACAGAAGTGGGCTTTTTGTCACTATTTCCAGTTCCACTGTGAGCAGGGGGTTGTGGAAACAGAGCCCCCTACCCACCTCCTCTGTCCGGACAAAAAACTTAATACTTAGATTAAGAAATACCTTTAATTTAAGTAAATAAAGCACAATCAAAGGGGATGTTCTCATTGGTGGCATCTAGTCCTTCGTCCCTGGCTGCTGCCTCCATCTGTCACCTCTGCTTGAGCCCTTTCACTGCAGGCAAGAGCGGGGCATCCCTGCCCCTCAGTGGCGTTCCAGGGCCTTGGCAAGTAAGTGGTTCAGGCGGCCCACCATGGATCGGGGGTCATCCACAAGGCCTGCAGCAATCATGGCGTTCTCGTAGATCTGAAAGGCAGGGGAACCGCATTAGTGAGATGGCAAGGCCCTGCAGACGAGGGAGGGAGAGCACTGTCGTCGTCCCGTCCCCCCCCCCCCCCCCCCCCCGGAGGCTCCAGAATTCTGGCTCCAGAAGACTCACCTGGTCAACCAGCAGCTGGGCCAGGTCAGGCTCACTCTCTCTCAGCTGACTCAGTTTCTTGATCAGTGTGTGTCTGCAGCACAGAAAACACCAGAAGTCAGGTCAGGGCTGGGTGCTGCACAACCAGCACAAGAGCCTCTATATTCTGAGGACTTTTCTGGGAGGTTGGGGTTACCGAAACAGTCAAAAAGACGCATGGTGGACGGTCCAGTCTAAGAAAAAAGGCACAAAATGACGGATTTCCGAGGACAGACACACTACCAACAGGAATTTAAAATATGAAAAAGATTTTATTAGTTTAGGTATGAAAGCAGTCTTAGAAGCTCATAAGCGTAGAAGAACAGCCAGGAGACATGGCCCAGATGTGAAAGCACATTGTAAGGCTCCAGGAACTGGACCACTGGCTCTAGAAAACGAAAGGGCAACCGTTCTACACAGCTTGATGCACACGTCGGGACGTGAGGGCAGCCAGTACTTGACAGAGACAGCGTTAAGAGGGCAATAGGTAGGGTCACTGGCCCGCCACCCGGAACACAACTGGATCTCTTACACCAATAAATACAAACACTGACAGGGAAAAGAGAAAGATTTCTGAAGCAAAATGTAAAACACACAAGTCAAAAAGAAAATGATCACTACAACTCCCTAGGAATTCTGTTGTTTTCTACATAGAAAAAAAATGCCATAAACTTACGCTATCTGATCTTTTTCCTAAGATACCGCCATCAAAATTGTAATTTTTCAAATGGCCAGAGTTGAGACCTTTGGTATGGGGCGCCTAAGCGACTGACTTCAACTCAGGTCATGATCTCACACAATGAGTTTGAGCTCTGTGTCAGGCTCTGTGTCTTGCCCTCTCAAATAAAACGTTCACATTTAAATTTTTTTTTTTTTTTACATTTTTTTATTTTTGAGAGACAGAGAAGTGGGGAGGGGCAGAGACAAAAGGAGACCGAATGCAAAGCAGGCTCCAGGCTCTGAGCTGTCGGCACAGAGCCTGATGCAGGGCTCGAACCCACAAACAGTGAGATCATGACCCGAGCCAAAGTTGACGTTTAACCGACTGAGCTCAAACTGAAGGCACTGGGGAAAGATGTGTAACTGCTACGGGGTACAGGGCAGTCACAATCTAAAATTCACCTGGACATCGCTCTGAGACTTAGCAATCCTTAGCAATCCCCCTGCTCACGGCACCGGGTACGGTAGGAAACCCTTGTAAGAAAGCCACCAGCCAATCTGCATGCACGACAGGTGCAGGCCAACTCTGGGAAAACACGACCTCAGGGGGGCCGTGCTGGGTACTAGGGAAATTTCACTATGGATTCCTTTGGTTCTTTAGAATTCTGAACCCGGTGCACAGATGAACAATTTTCAAAGCAACTAAAATTTAAAAATCGCCTGGCAATAAGAACGAGCCCTCCATACAGCTCTCCCACAGAACTACTTGTGTGCCAGCATTAGGTAGAGCCTGGGGTCAGCCTCTCCGCCAGGCGCCCACAGCTGAAGCCTTGTGTGCCCCCGGGACAGAGGCCACACGCACACACCGGTGCGGCTCCCGTTGCCGCCTGACCGGCCGCGAGCCGAGTCAGCGCGCTCACCCGATTCCAGGTGTAGTCACTTGGCTCAGAAAGTACAATAGGAACCTCTGCCCTCTCCCCAGCAGTCTAGACAAAACGTATGTTTATAAAACATACATACATACATATAAAACAAGCGTTAAAAAAGATACGATAAAGTGAGTCATAATGCAAAAAAGACAAAAGTACAAGGCCAGAGTCCAGAAGAAAATACGCCGAATGGGCTGTAGTAACTGTGGTTGGGGACAAGTCGAGGGATGCTTGCTTTTTGCTATTTTGTAACATATTTGGTAACCTGTTGATAGAATTTCATTTAAAAGTTATTACTGTAGGGGCGCCTGGGTGGCTCAGTTGAGCGTCCAACACTGGATTTTGGCTCAGGTCACCATCCCCAGGGTCATGGGATTGAGTCCTGCGTCGGGCTCCAGGGTCAGCACAGAGATGGTCTCTCTGCCCCTCTCCCCTGCTGACACTCTCTCAAGAGAAAACAAAAAAGGACAGTCTTAGAAGGCATGTCACGAGAAAGCCAAGCCAAAGGATGGTCAATGCAGGGCCCTGGGGGCTCCCGTGCTATGCAAGCAGCGCACACGTTCTCGTCCAGGTGAGGGTAGCCGGGCCGTGAGCCAGATGGGGACAAGGGGGACAAGAGTGTTCACAGCAACCTGTTGCCACCAGCCCCCGAACGGAAACTACCCCAAAACAGCCTAACGGTGCTAAGGCAGACTCCTATTTCTCAGCTACAAACGCAAACCCGAGCCACCCTCCACGCAGACTGTCTCGTGCCGAGTCGAGGAAGCACTTTAAAAACACACTCGAGGATTCCACACACGTCAAAGTTCCAAACTGACAACACAGAGCTTTTTCACGGATGCGTGAACAGACGGTAGAACCACGGCGAGGTGAGGAAATGACTACTCCTGCAGCGAGGGCTCTGGTGACCTCTGAGGACAGGGACAGACTCTAGTGGGAAACGGGGGCATCTGAATGAAGGCCAACAAGGTGGTTTTTTAGGACCTTGCGGGAGATAGTTTAATAGTCATCAAACCATGTAAGCCTTATGCCCTCCTGAGGTGCCGTAAACGAAGGCAGCACACAAACCCACTCACGCACACGGTGTGGCAGGTCGGAAACGCGTGCTCAGGGCCCGGGCCGGGAGCCAGCGGCCCTACCTGGGGTTGATCTCCAACGTGGGCTGCAGGACCTGAGCGCGCTCCTCCTGGGTCTTGGCCAGCTGCTGCATGCGCAGGAAGTGCCGGGCGGCCCCCATCTCCAGCACGGTGATCATGGCAGGGTGGGTGTCCAGTCGGAGAGTCACCTATGAGCCAGGCCAGGGACCAGAGGTGAGGGAGGAGCTGGAGGCGGGGGCCCCTGGGCTGCAGGGTCTGGGCCATTCATGAAGCTTCCCCGGGTGACACACACAATGCAGGTCTCCAGGGACACCCCTCCCTTGCAGTCACGAGAAGGGAGTCTGAGCTGCCACCACACGAAGTTCCTGGAACGCATCCCGATCGTGGGCTCCCTCCTCCTCTCTCCCCCACCCCCCAAAACTACTGGTCTCTAACGTGTCCATTGCTGTCCCAGGTCCATCTGGCCTGGGTTAACCAACCTCTGCTGCACGGGGGCCATGTCCGGGTCCCACAGCAGTCAAGGACCCCGCAACCCGGCTGCTCCCCTGCCCGAGGCCCCAGCCTCTCCCGTACGTCCTCCCTTAATCCTGCCCATCCTCCCTCTGTCCTGCCTGTCCCAACGGCCTGAGCCCCCTTCCCACGGCTCCCACGGGCCTGGATTTCATCCACTACACCTGCCACCGAACGTTCGAGATCCTGCTCCCTGTGGGCCTCTCCCTTGCCACCCAGAGGCTCTGGGCCTGCAGACTCAGGCCAGACTTCTGGGCCTGCTGGACCCATGGCACGGCAATGGAGAACCTGCGCCGGGATTCAAATCCAGCTCCCGGACTCCGAGCTGTGATGTGGGGAAGCGTTCCACCTCGTCTCCTTCGTGGGTCAAATGCACTCGTTCTACTTAGCTCGGAGGTCACCCTGTGACCTCGGAGGTCATGCTGTGCATGACACAGCACATGTCACAAAGAGAAATCCCGGCTGTGCGCCTTGGCTCTCAATGCCCACTGCCCGGAAGCCACACAGGTCCCCAGATGCCACCTCTTACGGAGGTGCCTCCTCTGCTCTTGGCTGTTCCCACCCTGCACACCTTTAGCGCCACGCCTGGAGGTGTCCCTGTGCCAGAGACTTCACGCTGAACACCTGTCCTCCGGCTACCATGGCCTTCTCTTGTAGGTCCGAGCGGGACTGCTCGGTTGCCAGCTGCTCTGGACAGAACTTATGTGACTTGTGCGTTTCTGCCCAGAGCGGCACATACACAGTCCCAGAGGCCTGAGTTGGCTTGTGCTCCGTATCTGGCCTCGGCATCAGAATTGGCCTTTCTGTTCCTGACGCCAAGAGGGACTAACTTGCCTCGCCCTCTCGAGCCAGACCAGGCTGGCCCCCTGGAATGGATCAGGCAGTGAAGAGAGATACGCAGATGCCGAGCTCCCAAGACCGTGAGACGGTAAGAGAAACAAAGACTACGCTTAGGTAGACTCCATGACGCACCGGGATCACACACGCGTAGGGCACACACCGCCTTGGCGGGAACAGCTGGAAGCCTCACCTGAGAAGGACGCTCGGCCCAGGACCCTCAGTCGGGACCCCGACCAGGCTGATCGCTGCGGGACTCCCCCAGCCACGAGGCTGGATGTCGTGAGCACCGATTTGACGTACGAACCCTTCTCTGTTCTTCTCTACACTCTCCCCCTCTTTATGTTACTCTAATGGTTTGATTCCGTATATTCCCTTTCCTTTATAATTAAAGCTCCTCCACGGAACGGAAGTACGGCTCCTGTGAATTACGATTCAGAACACCGGTTCGCTGAGACCCACCCAGACCCCTAAGAACCTGAGTTGGGTAGTCAGCTCCCCGTGTCCTCGGCCACCACAGCGCCTCGGGGACAGCCAGCTGGGGACCGACCCCCCCCCCCCCGGTTCTCTGCTTCCACCTGCTCTACAGAGTGGCACACATATGCCCCTGGGCACTGGCGCACGTGCACACACAGGCGTGGCAGCAACGCGCCGGTCTCCCCCTCAGATCACGGCCACGGGGAAGACACCCACAGGACCGGCAGCTGTGCGGTCCCGGAGGCCCATGGCGGCCAGGTGGCAGCCCGTCTCCGGAAGGCCTCACCTTCACATTGGTGACACGTGACCCCAGTGCATTTCTCATCCAGGCCATCAGGTCCTCCGTCTCCTTCTCGGACAGGCGGTCACTGGCTACAGGAGGGTAGATGGGAGCGGGCTCAGAGCCGCCCACCCCAGGGCATCCCAGGGGGCCTAAACTGCTGATGCTTCAATACCGGGTTTCAAGAAGGCTCCCTCCGCCCCTGTCGGCCACTGCCGCAGAGACAGAGGCTTCCCAAAAGGACCTTCATCTAAAAGTAAGCAGATTAAATTGGATCCCAAAAAGGACACTTTGGGGGCACCTGGCTGCCTGAGTCCGTGGAGCATTCAACTCTTAATCTCAGGATCATTCAACTCTTGATCTCAGGATCAGGAGTTCAAGCCCTATGCTGAGTGTGGAGCATAAATTAAATTAAATTAAATTAATTAAATTAATAAATAGACAGACATTTTTGGTTGCCTGAGGCCCATACAATTTTGTGAGAGTTTTAAAAAGAATCTCTAGGGGCGCCTGGGTGGCTCAGTCGGTTAAGGGTCTGGACTCTCAATTTTGGCTCAGATCATGATCCCGCAGTTTGTGGGATCAAGCCCCACATCGGGCTCTATGCTGACAGCACAGAGCCTGCTTGGGATTCTCTCTCTCTACCCCTCCCCTGCTCACTCTCTCAAAATAAATAAAATAAACATTAAAAAAAAAAAAAAAAAAAAAAAGACCACTTCTGATTCTGTCGGAAGCCAAGCTGGAGGGAGCACTCAGACCCCCAGGATCTAAACAGAAATGTTTCCCATTCATCATGAAGATGGTCCCCAACAGCTTCCTCTGTGCAGGCTGGGGACCCCAGATACACATGAGAAGAGAAAAAACTGCATATGAACCCAGCACTACAAGATGGAAGAGGCCGTCTTAGCCTCCTCTGCACCTCCAGGCCACCACCCACCCCTGGGCCCAGAGAGAAGGGGAGCGAGCCTACCCGGGGACCCGTCCTCCAACTTCTCCTCCTTATAGTGATCAACAACGATGTCCGTCTCCACAGAGATCAGCTTCTTCTTGTCAAACTCACGAAGGTGTAGCAAAGTTAGTTCATCGAACTGCTCGTAGCAGAAGAGAACCTGCGAGAGCCCAAGAGCATTGGCGTCGGGCCTGGAGAAGTCTGCCCGCAACAGGACAGAGCGGAGCGTGAGGCCAGGGCCGGGTCCTATGTGTGGAAAGGCCATACTGGGGTCCGGGGGCTTCCTCAGCCTCATGGATACAGTGGTTCACCAGATGGTCCCGAGGGGGCCCTAGCAGTAGGAGCAGTGACTACGGAGGAGCCCCGCGTCACCTCCCAGAGACACAGAGACTAACGGCAGCCTGGCTGGGCCTCAGGACCCCTGGACATCAGCTGCCTCATGCGGCTTGGCTCTCCCGAGCACGTTCGGCCACTGTCTGGGGCTCAGACCCTGTTTATCCCGTCTGGACCCCAAGCCGTGACCCACTCACCTCCATGTTTTTCTGCTTCATGGCCTCGTAGTAGGGCGAATGCTCGGCCAGGTGCCGGCTGGGGGCGCACAGGTAGTAGATGGTGCGGGTGCCAGCCCGCATGCGGCCGGCATAGTCCGGGAGACTGGTCAGCTGTCCAGCAGGCAGTGCCGAGGACTCGTACCGTAGCAGCTTTGCGATGTCCTCCTGCAGACAAAGGCCAGGTCACTCTCGTTCTAGGTCCTTGTTCTGAAAGCCTCCCAGCCGCCTTCCACAGGCTTTGGAAGCCTATGGCTACGGGGAGGAAGGGCTCTGGCCGGCCTCACCCCTGGCTGCCGGGCCCAAGGACGGCACTCGGCCCCTGGGGGGCTGAGGGGACTCCGATGGTATCCGTCGGGTCCCACATCAAATGTTCGGGGGACCCCGGAGAGAACCTTCACCCTAGCTGGTCCGGGGCCCCGTGGAGAAGGGCTTTCAGGTACACCTGACCTAGACCACTGGTATACTGCCACTGTCCGTGGCGGAGACCTTCCCAGACCCAGCATCCTCTGTCCATCCCCGCCTCCTGGGCACGTGGATGAGATGTGGAGGCTGCATTCCTAGCCTTCCTCACGGCAAGGACTAGCGCCGGCCCGTGGGGCACAAATGACAGTGAGCACGTATTTAAGGGGGAGCCAGTCCTCCTCCATCCGGGCAGCTGAAGGTCAGCGTGCCCGCTGGTGTCATATCCTTGATGTGGGAGCTGCCTGCCGATGGTGGAACAGCGGCCCCAAGCTGGGGCCTGGGTCCCCAATGCCACCAGCCAGCATGTGACTTGAGACCTCAACTCTGCCTCGTCTATACCAGTGACTTCTCCCTGATCATCCGGCACAGACACGTGGGGCGGGGGGCCGTGCAGAGGAACGCGGTGGAAGAGCAGACAGCCTGTGCCTAGAGCTGCTGGAGTCTGCCACCAGCAAGCCGAGAAGAGGCTGTGGCGGCCTCAGCACACCAGGGCCCTAGGTCCACCTCCCACGACCTGAAGAACCTCCTGGGGGACCCCAGATGCTCGGTCACCTCCTCCTTCCTCACTGCTAAAGATGAAATGTCGACCCTCGGAGTGACTGCTTAATGGGGCACACGTGTCTTTTTGGGGAGACGAGAATTTTCTGAAGCTAGATGGCTGTGGGTGCACAACTTGCGAATGTATGAAGGGCCACTGAATTGTTCACTTGGAAAGTGTGAATTTTACGGTATATGAATTATGTGGCAATTTAAAATTGGCCAAAAAATGTTTATGGAATGATTGTATTTTTTAGTATTTACTTATTTTTGGACGAAAGTCCCAAATGTAAGACAGTCAACCAACAAAATCCTAGAGGAGACAACAGGCAGCAACCTCTTTGCCCCCGGCCGCACCAAGTTCTTACTAGACCGGTCTCCGGAGGCAAGAGAAACAAAAGCAAAAATGAACTATTGGGACCTCATGAAGATAAAAATATTCCTAAAGCAAAAGAAACAATCAGCAAAACTAAAAGGCAACCTCCGTAACGGGAGAAGACATCTGCAAATGACATGCGGATAAAAAGCTATTATTCAAAATCTATAAAGAACTTACAAACTCAACCGCCCCAAAACAAATAATCCAGTGAAGAAATGGACAGAAGACATGAACAGTTTCTCCAAAGAAGACATCCGAGATGGCCACCCGACACATGAAAAAAATACTCAACGCCACCCATCATCAGGGAAATATGAATCAAAACCACAAGGAGATACCACCTCACACCTGTCAGAACGGCTAACATTAACAACTCAGGCAACAAAACATGTTGGCCAGGATGCGGAGAAAGAGGATCTCTTTTGCACTGCTGGTGGGAGTGCAAACTGGGGCAGCCACTCTGGAAAACAGTACGGAGTTCCTCAAAAACTTAACAACAGAACTACCCTATGACCCAGCAGTTGCACTACTAGGTATTTATCCAAAGGATATAAAAATGCCGGTTCAAAGGGGCACACGCACCCCAATGTTTGTAGCAGCACTATCAACAATAGCCCAAGTATGGAAAGAGCCCAGATGTCCATGGAATGGCAAATGGACATAGAAGATGTAGTATATATATATAATGGAATATCATTCAGCGATCAAAAAGAATGAAATATTTCCATTTGCAACAAACTGAATGGAACTAGAGAGTATTATGCTAAGTGAAATCAATCAGAGAAAGATAAAGATCATATGATTTCTCGGGGCGCCTGGATGGCTTGGTTGCTTGGGAGTCAGACTTTGGCTCAGGTCATGATCTCACGGTTCGTGGGTTCGAGCCCCACATCGGGCTCTGTGCTGACAGCTCAGAGCCTGGAGCCTGCTTTGGATTCTGTGTCTCCATCTCTCTCTGCCCCTCTCCCACTCATGCTCTGTCTCTGCCTCATAAAAAAAAAGATCATATGATTTCACTCATATGTGGAATTTAAGAAACAAAACAGATGAACATAGGAGAAAGCAAGGAAAAATAAGATAAAAACAGGGAGGCAAACCATAAAAGACTCTTATATACAGAAAACGAACTGGGGTTGCTGGAGGGAAGTGGGTGGGGGAGGGGCCAAATGGGTGATGGGCACTGAAGACGGCACTTGTTGGGATGGGCACTGGGTGTCGTTTGTAAGCGATGAATCAGTAAACTACTCCTGAACTCATTACTACACTATGTTAACAGACCTGGATTTAAATTTTAAAAATATGTATATTTACTCATTTCTGAGAGAAAAAGAGACCACACGTGCCTGCACGACCAGGGTGCAGTGCAGAGCCTAATGCAGGGCTCAAACTCACGAATGGTGAGATCATGACCTGAGCCGAAGTCGGACAGTTAACCAGTTGAGCCACCCAGGTGCCTGATGATCGTATCATTTTTAAGTATTTGAACTCTGGCCCCAGAGGCACCACATTGAAGGATTTCCGCCAGGGGCACATGGGTGGCTCAGTCTGTTAAGCGTCTAATCCTTGACTTCAGCTCGGGTCATGGTCTCAAAGTTCATGGGTGGGAGCCCCGGGTCGGGCTCTGCACTGACAGCAACAGCACGGAGCCTGCTTGGGATTCTGTCACACTCACTCACTCACACTCTCTCTCTCTCTCTCTGCCCCTCCCCTGCTTGCACATACACATGTGTGTGCTCTCTCTCAAAATAAACAAACATTAAAAAAAGAAAAGGATTTCCACTAGTCACCCAGAGAACATGCCTTTCCCACCCCAGGAACCGGGCACCTTGCCCCGTCCCCTGCCTTTAGTGATCTCCTGAGCACCCCGAATGCTGGTGGGAGGAGGCAGCGCACACCCACCTCCTTCCGGCATCAGGCGGGGAAGAGCTCGGTGACGTGGTAAGGAGGCTCCAGGATGTGGCGCCAGGCCTGCTGCGTCCAACAGAGGCCTGGAGGCCAAACGCTGCCTTTACTGACCCCCACAAAGCGCCCGGCTATGCCACGGTCACATCCCAGGAAGTTCGGATTTCTGGCCTCCACCAGATTCCTCCACAGCCCACGGCAGCCCAGAAAAAGGCCCAGAAACAAAGACCCTACCTTGACCTCTTGTTCAGCAGTGGTCACGATGCCCTCCCTCATGAATAAGCCATAATCTTCAAAAAACTTGGCATATTTTTCAGGGTCTTTTTTACTCTGGTCAACAAAGAATTTTATCAGCCTCTGCTGTAGAAGGTCCCGGAGTTTCCTACAGAACAGAAACGCGTCTACCATCAACAAACAACTTTCACGAAAGACGAAAGGCAGAAGCATATGAAAAACGTTCATCCCCACTAATGACCAAAGAAGCAGAAACAATACACTATTTTGGTGAAACTAAAAAATGTGAAGCAAAAAGAAAGGGGACCCCTGACAAAGCCCAGCTGGGGAGACACCCCTAGTAGCAGGAATGCGAACCGACCCCCCCCCCGCCCCCGCCACCCTTGTGGAGGACCACAGCCTGGGATCCAATCGCAGATTACACTTCAGGAAACCGGAGTCGGCAAGCTTTATGGACCAGGCATCACACCGTGGCGCACAGGACAGAAGGCAACTGTGAACAGCACCCGGGCTGAACGCTAAAGAACAGGCTGAACATAAAACGCAGGAGGGCCATTAAACGTCACCTCCTCTAATGGTCTGTCATGACACCAAAAAATGGTCCGCTGAAATGACGCTGAAATGGAAAGAAACACCAGAAAAATCCCAACGTGGATAAATCACAGCAAACAGTGTGTACGTGTGTGCAAAGACCTACCGTTAGCTTTCTGTGCACTGGAACTCTGCGCTTAGGAGCAACGCGGTATACACAGCACGTGCACTGCCAACGTGGGTTTATACAGACACGCTATGCGCACACGCACACACCAGTTTTATAAAACTTGGATTTCTTGGGGAACAGGGTGTTTACTGCGGCATTTCACAGTGGCGTGAAATTACGAGCAACTTCATGAGTGAAATTAAGGGTATTCTTATTTTTGGGCACCCAGGCTAAGTCATTAAGCATCTGGCTTCAGCTCAGGTCATGATCTCACGGGCTGTGAGGTGGGAGTCCCATATTGGGTGAGCCCGTACCCCCACTTAGGGTGAGTCCTGCTTCTCTCGCTCTCTGTCCCGCCTGGGACTGCGTCCTGTCCCAGCTTCTGTGGCTGCCCCAGCCCAGGTGCGGGTGCTGTCCCATCCTGCCCCGTGGTTGGAGGTCTGAGTTGTTCAGGATGGAGCAGAGAGGAAAGCTTAGATGAATAGGAAACTGTTGATCTCCCGCCCTGGATTATTACAGAAATACACCGTAATTTCGCTGGTTTTTAAAGAAAGGCAAAATAATGAAATAATTACGCTCTTCTGTTATTGAGTGAGAGCGCGTGCAAGTGAGCGAGGGACAGGACGCACCAACATGAGGGGGGGCAGTGGCCATGGCCGACCCGTTCTGTGGCGGGGTCGGGAGCAGACATGGGCAGGGACAAGACCAGGACGTCCCAGAGGTGCCAGGTGGTATTTGGGAGGCTCAGCAGACATACGAACACGTACTGATACAGAAGTACAGACGCCCATCAACACACGCAGACCTCACATGTTCCTCGGCTCTGACTGCTAAGAGGGCCTGGGAGGAGGGACACCCCAACAGCAGTGGCGTCCCCAGGGCCCAGACCCTGACTTCTCAGTACCATTCTCCGTTCACAGGAACCAGGGCTCCTCAAAGGAATAAGCAATTCCAGGGGGGTCGGGACAAGACGCAGGCAGAACACAAGGTGAGCCTGGACCATCCTGTGCCCAAAGCGAGGAGGCAGAAAGTAAGGTGGGGGCGGGTGACAGGCACAGGCGCGGGCTCCCTCCGCTGGCCCGACCCGGGACGGTCTTGGCATCAAGATCCATAATGAAAGTGACAGATCACAACCTGATGAGTAAAATGGGAAATCGGCTCCCGCACACGAACACACCCTACACTGAACACGCGGGCCGACGCCGCCCCCGCCAGTGACAAAGGGGGAAAGTGACTGCACACGGAGAGGCTGGCAGATGCCCCCTCAGCCGAGTGCTACGAGAACCTCGCCAGGAACGGACTAGTCACAAGTGAGGGCCCGCTTGCCAGGCTGCGGTCACTGCTCTTCCTGCACCCGATGCAGGTGTACCCGCTGGCCGGCATGACCTCTCTAACTCACGGTTTCTGCAACCGTGACCTGGGGCCCTAGTGGTGCCCCCGCAAAAGACTACACGGGCCACACAGGAAAGGCTCCGTACAGTCCCGGGGGAGAATCTGCTCTCGGGAACAGGAGCCGCTGCTACAATCGGGACGGGAGCAGAGAAACGGAGCCACCTCGGCGCAGAGGGATTCCACAGCGACCTCTCCACAAGAGGGTCACCTGCACACCAGCACGTCAGATCTCTCCTGGCTCTGGGGTTGTTCTCTGCCTCCTCTAGCTCAGATGCAGCGCGCTTGGGGTCTCCCCTGTCACGGCCACCAAGGGAGGGCACGTCTCCCCCCAACACATGGCCCCCCGGGCCCAGTCCCGCGGCAGGGCCGCTCTCTGCTCTCCGCCCCTTTGAAGTCGCCGGGGCCCCTCGGGGGTCAAGGTGAGCGCGCAGAGGGGGCTGCTCTCCCGCAGGCGCCCGCCCTGCCCCTTCCTCGGTGGCTTACCTGATGAGCGCGCTCTCTTGGAGGAGCTCCCGACTGAGGTTCAGGGGGACGTCCTCACTGTCCACCACGCCTGAGGGAGACACAGGCCCATCAGGACCGTCCCCAGGCCCGCGCTCCGCCCGGCCCTCACTGCACACTCCTCCGCCTCCCTGCCAGGCCTCCCCTTCCCCCTCCCAGCCTGACACCGAGTCCAACCAGGCTTGTGTGACAACGAACTGGCGAAGGACAGCGTGGGGAGACTCACTGGGGCACCAAATGCCGGCCCCTCCGAGTCCTGCTGATGCCCCAGAGCTCGTGCACACAGCGCAAGTCGTGGCAACGTGACCAGAAGAAAGCTGGTGAGGCCAGGGGGCCTCTGCTGGGGGAACAGTTGCTGAGATTTCAGGATCTGTTTGACACTCTAAAGACCACTTCTGGATTTTGTGTTCACAGCCCTAAGTATACTGTGGACATCCTGCACGTCGTGTGCTAAGGTGATACGAAGGTTTAGGTGCTGAATTCTTTTTAAAACTATAATCTCGCTCGGGGAGCCTGGGTGGCTCAGTGAGTTAAGCGTCTGACTTCAGCTCAGGTCTCGACCTCACAGTTCATGAGTTCGAGCCCCACATCGGGCTCTGTGCTGACAGCCCAGAGCCTGGAACCAGCTTCAGATTCTGTCTCCCTTTCTCTCTGCCCCTTGCCCATTCTCACTCCGTCTCTCTCTCTCTCTCTCTCTCTCTCAAAAATGAACATTAGGGGCGCCTGGGTGGCTCAGTCGGTTAAGCGTCCGACTTCAGCTCAGGTCATGATCTCGCGGTCCGTGAGTTCGAGCCCCACGTCGGGCTCTGGGCTGATGGCTCAGAGCCTGGAGCCTGCTTCCGATTCTGTGTCTCCCTCTCTCTCTGCCCCTCCCCTGTTCATGCTCTGTCTCTCTCTGTCTCAAAAATAAATAAACGTTAAAAAAAAAAAATTTAAAGAAAAAAACAAAAATGAACATTAAACCTGAAACTCATGGGGTGCCTGGATGGCTCAGTTAGTTAAGTGTTCGACTCGTTTTCAGCTCTAGTCATGATCTCAAAGTTGTGAGATCAAGCCTCACATCGGGGTACACTGGGCATGGAGCCTTCTCGGGATTCTCTTTCTCTCTGCCCCTCCCCTGCTCATGCTGTCTCTCAAAATAAACTTTAAAGAAAAAGGGGAGGGGGTGCCCGGGTGGCTCAGGTCACGATCTCACAGTCTGTGACTTTGAGCCCCAGATGACTCTGTGCTGACAGCTTGGAGCCTGGAGCCTGCTTTGGATTCTATGTCTGTCTCCCCCACCCCACCCCCCCCCACCCCCCCACCCCCCCGCACTCTCCAAAAACTAAACATTAAAAAACTAAACAAAGCACAATAAAAAACACCTGAAACAAGAATTCAAATTAAACGTGTTCTGTCACTCTGCCCCACCTCAACCACAACATGGTGGTTGCAGACGGGAAGAAGCTTCCTGGGTGGAGCTAAGCAGCTTCCCACGGCCGCCCTGGGTCTGCCCAGCTACCCCAGCCTGCCGTCGTGGCTGCCCCCCGCGACCCGGTGCTCAGGGCAGACGAGCGCTCTCTGCCGAGGTCGGCACCCCAGGCCACACGCGGGGAGCCGCTCGGTCCCGGGGCTGCGGGGCCTCGACTCACACGACGGACACGGGCATCAGCGCTGTACCTCGAACGAAGCGCAGCCACTTGGGCAGGATGTCGGTGGCCTTGGTCTGGATGAGGACCTTGCGGCTGTACAGCGCAATGCTGGAGCCCATCTCCCGGCTCACGTCAAACATGGATGGTTTCTGGGGACAAGGAAACAGCAGTGTTAGGGACCCACGAGGAGGCAGAACCTACGATGTCATGTGGGAGCACGAAGGACAACTCAGAGCCACCCCTTCTTAAGGAGGCCTGTGCCAGGAGCTGTGGCGGGACACGTGGTGACTCAGAGGAAGAGCCTAGGGAGGACCTCGACGGGCCCTCGGCAGGGGGAGCAGGGCACGGGACTTCCGTGGGCAGCCGCTGCCCCCCACCCGTTCCCCCTGAAGGACATAAAAAGCAACAACCAGCATGTCCCTGTGAACAGAGCCAACGTGCTAGGGGTCAGGGGCCAGCAAACAATAGCCACAGACCAAACCCAGCTCAACACCTGGTTTGTGCAGCCCCAGAGCAGCTTTTCCGTTTTTAAATGGTTGAGAATGAAAGCAGAACGAGACTATCTCATGATGTGTGAAAAATACACAAAATCCGAACTGTAGGGTCCTATCAAGTTTCCTGGAACACAGCCGGGCTCGCGAGCGGTTCCTGGGGGCAGCGCTCCAGGCCACGCGGGGCCTGTGAAGCCCAAACTAGTCACAACCATCTGCCGACCTCTGCTCTAAAGCAGCATTTTGGGACCTGCATCCCACACGCACACCATGCTGGGATCCTGCTAATATGGAGGCTCCATTCAGGAGGTGCTGGCGGGGCTGAGATCTACACTCCCCAAAACCCCAGGACATGCTGGGGCTGCTGGGGCTGCTGGTCTGCGGAACTCAGCACCGAGTCTCACAGTGCTTTCCCGAGTGGGTAGCCCTGGGACCTATGGGGGCTGCCATCAAAAACACCAGGAACTTCTTCCAACCCCCGAGCAGGTCTCCCTGTTTATAGGATTCATCAGAGCCTTCACCAGGCTACTGCGAGCCAGGGGGTTTAAGGGCCAAGCGCAAGCACAGAGTGCCCACCAAGTCATCAGAGCGCCATGGCGCCCCTGCCCTGCGGGCCTCCCCCGGGCCCCTCGCCCAACGGTTCTGTTCCACCAAGACAGCATGTGCAACACCCCTCTCCCGCGCTCATCCATCCGGAGGCGGGGGCTCTGCTTTTACTCTGATGCTGCCAAGTTAGTTTTTGTGATGCCTGTGATCTGTCCCCTTCAGGGAAAGTGCCAGCGCTGCTGAGAAATGCGGTCACCTTGGGCGGTGCCCCCCACCCCAGGGAGCAGCAGACAAGCACTCGCAGCGCTGCCCCGAACTCGCGGGCCTCACCATTTCCGGCACATAGAAGATGCTGCGGATGTTGAGAGGCGCGTCCGTCCTGTAGTGCAGGGTGTAGCGGGGCCTGTCGTGGGCCTGAGCGACATAGCGGTAGAACTCCTCGTGCTGCCACTCGCCCACGTCCTTGGGGTCCATCATCCAGACCGCCTGGAAGTGGACAGTCACAGGGATGCGGCGTCTAAGATACAGCCTCCCAACGACCACACAGAGCTGGGCCGCTGGAGCCTGTGGGCCCAGGACGAGCCAAGAACCAGCCCCGTGGGACAGACAGTGTGGGGAGGGGGGCTGTCCCACAAAGACACACAAAAGGTTCTAGAACGAGTGTCCCCTCCCCGCTACAGGGTGTCAGGAAGGGCCAGCCCGGAGGACGTGCACGGGCCTGCAGGACGTCACAAACAGATTGAGTAAATGGACAAAGAAATGTGGCCTGGTCGTGGAACCAGAACTTGGCCGTAAAAAGGAAGGGAGCACCAACACAGGCTCACACGGATGAACCTGGAACCATCGTGATGAGGAGCCAGACACATAAGGCCACAGTGTTTGATTCCACACTGACGTGAAGTTTCCAGAACAGGCACACGAGTGGTTGTTGGGGGCTATGGGAGGGGAGATAGGGAGTCACTGCTAATGCAGGCAGGCTCCTTTTTGGGGCGAGAATGTTCTAAAACGGGACTGCGGCGATGGTGAGCGCACCAAGGACCAATGAACTGCACAGTGTGAGCTATACCCAGGGCACGAGGACGGGGCACAGAAGGGTGGGGATCTCGCCTTCCGCAAGGGACCCCACTGCTGGGACAAGGCCACCCAGTCCCACCTCGGTCCCTCTGGACCTGAAATGTACCAACCTGTCCCCAGAGCCTCCCCTGAGCCCTTCATGCAGCCCAGGGTCTCACCTGCAAGGTATTAATGCGCCTGCCGTTCAGGTACAAGGGGAAGCTGACAAAGTTACTGTATTTTGTCACTACATCTGGAAGAGACAAACAGGTGAAACAACAATGAACATAGGGAGCTTCTGGACGCAAAAGCTGTGGAAGTGGATGCAGGGGTGACAGCACGCCGGAGGACTCAGTGTGGCCGTCTCACAGGTGGAAAGCCAGGTCACGGCAGGGACACTGTCCTGCCTGCGCAAAGTGAGCAGAACCGCAAGGAAGCAGATAGATGTCTTGAGGCCCAGGCCACTGTGAGACGCCCACACCTTCTTGGCGGCACGAACAGAGTTCACGGGAAGCGCTCGGCACCTCTGATGAGCTGTCGGTCACACACGACGACAAGACCACCGCACAGAAGCCCCCGCTCTGGGTTTCGGTGAGGGGTGAGGGACGCATCTTCCACACGGGCGGAGCACGACCACCGAGGGTGCAAGACGGAACAAAAGCTGACCGCGCCAGTGGGCCTGGCTTCTGGTCCCGCACGGAGCCACGGGGGCTCTGTCCCAGGCGGGCCCGGGCCGCCAATCCCGGAAGTGCCCTAAGCCCGCCGCGCACGCATCACGGTGGCCCAGACTCCCACTCACCTCGAACCCGGGCCTCGCTGGCGAACTCCGTGCTGTCTGACTTGAGGTGGATGATGATTTTGGTCCCAGTTCTCACTCCCGAGGCTTCAGCGATTTCAAACACCCCGGAGCTAAGACGTGGGAAAGGGAAAGCCAATCGCACAAAGCAAATTGTCCTCCACCTGGGACCGTCGTTGCCCAGAAAGACAAGCTTGGGTGCCACCGTTTCTGAGCCCATCGTGTCTCCTCCAGGGAGAGGGGCTGCCGGGGTGGGGTGTGGGATGTGGGGCTGGGGCGTGGGGCTCTCCCGATCACAGGCGCCCCCTCGTGGTGTTTAGGGTCACCCGAAGTGACCCCGCTGCTGCCATGCGACACTGGGTGGAAAGGGCGGATGCACGGAGACGCGTGTGAACTCCCGGTTTCTGAACCTCTGGCAGAGGCCAGGCGGAGAAACCGTTTTCCGAGTACAAAAGGAGGGGATGCGCCCCCAAAAGGTGCCCTGTCCCTATCCTGGCCCACTTCCTCTGAACATCGCCTTGGTGGGAGGCACACAGGAGCCTCAGCTGTGACTCAGGGGGATGGGCTGGGCTCCCATCGGGAGAGCAGGATCCGGAAACAAAGATCTGGGGCTACTGAAGTACACGTTTCCGGGGGCACCTGGGTGGCTCAGTCGGTTAAGCCTCCAACTCGGGCTCAGGTCACGATCTCACGGTTCGTGAGTTCGAGCCCCACGTCAGGCTCTGTGCTGACAGCTCAGAGCCTGAAGCCTGCTTCGGATTCTGTGTCTCCCTCTCTGCCCTTCCCTAGCTTGTATTCTCTCTCTGTGGCTCAAAAGTCAATAAACATTTAAAAAAAAAAATGAAGCACACGCTTCCGTTTGGCCAAGATGCCGTTCTCCTCCAACAGTCTCGAGGTTCTCCTGGACCACCTCCAGCTAACGGCCCCCGTGCGGGCCGGCGAACAAGCAAGCATCTAAGAGGCAGCTCCTGGGGCCTGAGCGGCACAGGAGGGGTGGGCAGGCCCGGGAGCCAAACCCGGGAGTCCGAGGTGAGAAGCACTCAGGAACGGGCTCCTGCAACGACCAAGTCCAGCAAGGCCGGCTGGTCCCGAGGCCAAGCTGGTGACAGGCCGCCCTCTGAAACCACACACCACAGGGGACACCCACATGCCACGGGCCATCTGCAAGGGAAGGAGGAACCAGCTCCCCAAAGCCTGAGGTTTGGGCTTCATAAAAAAGCCCACGAAGGCCCACTGGCATTTTGGTAAGAGACCCTAACTTCCCAAGTGAAGTGATAACACTTTAGCTGTGTGCCTAAGTGCACCTCAGTGCACGCGCCTGGGGCGGCCCCGTGTGTGACGTGAGGCCTGCTCTCCCTTACTCACCCATCTGAGAGCCACTGGTAACCAGGGCTGCCCGGGTCCGCGGAGCGGGAATACACCTCCACTCTGTCAGCCACCATGAAAGCCGAGTAGAAACCCACTCCAAACTGGCCGATGATCTTGCTGCTGGCCTCCGCCTGGTTCTGCAGCGCCTCCAGAAAGGCCTGTGGTGGCGAAGGCTGGTCAGAGGGAGGGTGCCCCCTCCCCAGAGAGAACAGACGTTTGCGACACCCTGTGTCCTTTCCGGACTGCAGGCAGAGGTCACACTTAATCCTCAACGCAATCACACCGAGTGGTTGTTCACCCCAGGTCACACACCGTGCGGGAGTGTGGGAAGTGACGGCTGAGGGACCCCAGATGGGCTGTGGGACGCTGAGTCCGTGTCTAACTCAGAACCACAGGCCTGCCTGTCGGCTGCGGGCCACACTCCTCGGGTGCAGGGGCGGCGGTGGTCTGAGCGAGTGGAGCACAGAGAGCAGTGGCCCCTGGAGTTCGGGACGTGGGGAGACGCCTAAACGCGCCTTCCGCGTGTCTCCCAGATTCTAAGCTTCACGCGGAAACAGTACACACCAAATACAGATTTTGATACAGTACCAGAAGGCACTAGATTTTTAGAGCTCATGTTATCACCGTTCCTAAGATTAAAAATAAAGTACAACCGGGGCGCCTAGGCGGCTCAGCCAGTTGAGCGTCTGCCTTCCACTTGGGTCATGATCTCACGGTCTGTGGGTTCGAGCCCCATGTCGGCCTCTGGGCTGACGGCTCAGAGCCTGGAGCCTGCTTCGGATTCTGTGTCTCCCTCTCTCTCTGCCCCGTCCCCGCTCACACTGTTTCTGTTTCTCTCTTTCAAAAATAAACACTGAAAGTAAAGTAAAACGCACACATTCATCACCAGAATCACGTCTGTGGAGGAAGTGTTCCACGATGGCTGCGGACCACATTTGGCTGTCGAACACTTGAAATGGAGCTACTGCACCCGAGGAGTGAAGTTTTACATCACGTTTAATTGAAATCCAAACAACCATGTGTAGCCAGTGGCTGCCGTATGTGAGGGCACAGACTTTCCTTGACAGGGACAGACGTAACCCAAGATGTAATGCGGACCGGGGCGGGGGGGGGGTGGTTGGCGAGTAACGGTTATGGTAACGTTTCTTAAAAGTAGAATTTCTGCAAATCACCTTGGACCAACAATTAAACTATTTCAAGCAGTTTCGTAAAGGACTATTTTAGGCACCACTTAGGCCCACAAGACACACAAAAAGCATTTAGTCGCCAAGGAGAAGTACACAGGCAGCTGACGGCCACCTCACCCTGGTCCCACGGGGCTGGCAGAGGCCCCGTGACCGCCCGCCCGCCTGTCCCCACAGAGGGGCCGTGAAGGGCCGCCTGCCCACAGACGGGACTACTGTGAACAGTGCTGACAGGCAGGAGAGGAAGGACGCCACCTCTGCCGGGCCTTCTGCCTCGAGCTGAGGGAGCTCAAGCAATCACTGAGCAAGAATTTGGAGAAAAGCAGGAGGCACAACGGTGCTTTCCAGACTCCGACAGACAGGCTTTGAGCCTGGGGTCAGCCGATTTCTAGCTACGGGCAAAGTACTTATTTTCCACCTCTTCATCTACAAAAAAGAGAAACCACCTCAAAGGTCCCCGTGATGGCAAGGAAATCACATCCTAGCGTTCCCACAGCGCCAGCACAGAGCTCACACCCGAGAACATTCCTGCTGAAGCTGGCGTCCTACCCTCTCTGGTCGGAGCTGCCTGGAGGAAAGACCCCGGAGCCCTGAGAGGGGCAGCGGCTGCAGCACCCAAGGATGGGGCCATGGGGGCTTACCTTTGACCCCGACCTGGCAATCGTTCCCAGGTTGGACACCAGCTCCTCCTGTGTCATCCCGATGCCAGTGTCCTGAGGAGAGAGGCACGCTAAGCTCCGGGCTACCAGCACGTGGGGAGCTGGGAAAGACACGGGCAGACAGCCCCAGGGGCAAGAAGCATCAATTATAGCTGCCAGTGAGGACCCAGAGAAGTCACACCCCACACGTCATCGGAGAGATTAAATCTAGTCACACGGGCCAGGCCACACTAGAACACTCCCCACTAGCAGACACACACAGACCAAAGAGACAGAGTCCAGAAACACAGCTGCACAGACTGTGGTACTTGATTTTTAACAAAGGTTCCAAGATAATTCGGTGGGGGAAAGGAAAGCAGACAGCGCTGAAACCAGGCAGCCACGTGCACTCGACCCTGGCCCTCCCCTTACACCACACCCCAAACAGACTGCAGACCCAGAGCAGGAGCGAAGACTGCAGAACTTCTAGAAAAAAACACAGGGGAAAATCTCTGACCGTGGAAGAGGCAGAGATTTCTGAGGTTACCGAAAGGACAAAACAGGGAACGAAAAGGTGATAAACTGGACTTCATTACAATTTGCTTTACAAAAGTCACCTGTAAGAAAACAAAAAGGCAAGCCACAGAATGGGAAAAGGGTGTCTGCAAAGCATGTATCTGATATGGAGCTTCTATCCAGAATATATGAAGAACTCTTACAACTCAACAGAAAAAAACAACTTGACTAAAATCGAACCAAAAATCTGGACACAGGAATATACAGAAATGGCAAAGAGACACGAGAAGATGCTCAGCATTAACCCTCAATCATCAGGGAAATGCAAATTAACCACAATGAGACTCACAGCTCATCCACTATGACGGCTAAAATTTAAAAGGCTGACAAGAGCAGGTGTCGGCAGGGATGTGTGGAAGCTAGACTTCCCCTGGACATACGCCCCTAATACAAATGCAAACCAGGAGACCACTTCGGGAAAGTCAAAGTTAAACACACACTCACCCAGCAGACCCACTCCGACACACTCACCCAAGAGACGTGAAAACATGTGTCCACAGCAGCTTTACCTCTAACACCCCCAAAATGGAAACGACCCAAGTGCCCATCGAGTGGTGAGGGGGGAATGAGCCGTGATACGGGCACGGAGCAGAATACTTCTCCGGGTAAAACCAAACAAGCTACTGCTACGTGCTGCACTATGGATGCGTCTCAAAGCATTACACTAAGTGAAAGAGGGGAGACTCAACCTCTGTTCATATGGAATTCTAGAAAACACAAAGCCACAGGGACAGAGAGCAGATCAGCGGTTGACAGGGACCACCGGGAAGGGAGAAGGAAATCTGGGGGGAGGAACTCATGATGGAACCGTGGTTCCATGAGTGTGTACACTTGAACCTGGTGAACTTTACCGTATGTGAGCCTTTCCTCGAGAAAGCTTCTTTAAACAACAGCAGCAAAGTAGGCGCACACACGTGGAACGGAGGCAGTGAGTGAGCAAGAAAGCCCAAGACGCGTGCTCCAGCACAGTCCTGAGCGGCCACACCAAGCTCACTGGGTGGAGGCAGGAAGTCCCCGTCGGACACGTCCGCTCGGACCCCACGGGAGCGCGTCCTTCGGCCTCGCAGACACACCTCCCGCACTTCCAGCCATCACCCCAGGACCCTGAAAGCAGCCGTCTCGGCAATATTACGTCCCTCACGCCCTCTGTCTGATAAGCCCCCCACTTTTGCTTTTCTTTCTGACCTGAACATATTCAAAAGGCCACAAGAACCAAAAGTATTACCTCATCTAAAGCAAGACTGTTAATCCAAATGGCAGGCTGCAATTAAAAATAGTACCACAGGGGGCGCCAGGGGGCTCACTCGGTTGGGCGTGGGGGCTTCTGATTTCAGCTCAGATCATGAGCTCAGGGTCGTCGTTGGGTTCTGAGCTGAGCATGGAGCCTGCCTGGGATTCTTTCTCTCCCTCTGCCCCTCTCTGTCTCACACACACGTTGTGTCTCTCTCTCTCTCTCTCTCTCTCTCAAAAGAAAAAATAGTACCACAGAATACATAACAACACAGGGGAACTTGCATTACAAGAGAAAAAGCACAGTTAAAAATGTAAAAAGTACACGGGGCGCCTGGGTGGCTCAGTCGGCTGAGTGGCCGACTTCGGCTCAGGTCATGATCTCGCGGTCCGGGAGTTCGAGCCCCGCGTCGGGCTCTGTGCTGACAGCTCAGAGCCTGGAGCCCGTTTCAGATTCTGTGTCTCCCTCTCTCTGACCCTCCCCCGTTCATGCTCTGTCTCTCTCTGTCTCAAAAATAAACGTTAAAAAAAAAAAAAAAAATTAAAAATGTAAAAAGTACATAGAAAATACATGTATGGTTTAAAAATGTTTTGGGGTGCCTGGGTGGCTTAGTCGGTTAAGTGGCTGACTTCAGCTCAGGTCATGATCTCGCGGTCCGTGAGTTCAAGCCCCGTGTCGGGCTCTGTGCTGACAGCTCAGAGCCTGGAGCCTGTTTCAGATTCTGTGTCTCCCTCTCTCTGACCCTCCCCCGTTCATGCTCTGTCTCTCTCTGTCTCAAAAATAAATAAACGTTAAAAAAAATTAAAAAAAAAAAAAATAATAAAAAAAAATAAAAATGTTTAGATATGTAAGTAAATGCAGACCCCAAAAACCTAAATTGATATACGCTAAAATGGTAACAGTGGTTAGCCTCGAATGATGGGGTGATTTGAAATTTGCTTCTGTTTGGCTTATCCGCGTCTCCCCCATTTTCTACACTGAATGAGCGTTATTTTTACACTACATGAAAATAAGAGTTAACGATGAAGACAGTCGGCGCATCACTTGGAGCCTAGGGGCGTGACAAAAAGGCAGGACCTGCGCGCACGACAAGCATCAGGACGCCTCGGAGGGTACCTGGATTGTGATGGTGCCTTTCTCAGCGTCCGTCTGTAAGTGAATCTCCATTTCTGGCAGCGTTTGGCCTTCAGACACCAGCTTGTGCCGCAGCTTTTCCAAGGCGTCACTCGCGTTGGAGATCAGCTCCCGTATAAACACCTGCGGACACGGAGGGACGATGCCAGCGCCGCAGAAGCGGTGCGGCGTGCGGACCCCCCAGTGTTCTCGGACACAACTCACTGTCCTCGGGGGCAGGTCACAAAATGATGTAAGGCCCTGACAGCCCTGAGGAGGAAACTCTGACCCTCAAAATCAAGCCCGAAGTCAAGCATCAATCTGTTTCGTCAGCTCAAATTTTAAGAGCCCCGGGTGAGCACTTCTTACTTGACTCCTGACCAGGGATGTCCAAATACCTATCCCCCACCCTGGGTTTCTTCTGACCCTTGAAGAAGGACCCATGGCTTTAAGGAGGGCCGAGCATGTGCGGGGAGGAAGGAGCCCCAGGGCCCAACCACCTGTGTCCAGAAAGCACCTTTACCTCAAACAGCACTTCCACCTACACAGACACACCTCTGGGTGCCACGGGGCTACCTGAATACGGTGCGTGACAGAACAAGGCTCGAAAGTATTCCCTAAAAAGTCCCTTTTAACTTTGGAGTATCGTGCTCAAAGTTCCCCTTTGCATTGCAGCAATAACGAGCCAGCAGTGGACCGTTTCTCCTCTCCCACACTGCCTGTCACCCCTCACTCCGCTTCATCTCCCTGCCCCCCTCGCCAAAGGGCTGGGGTCTCCCTCCCGCAGCCTCACGACACGACTCCACCACCGCAGAAACGAATCCCAGCAGGGCCCCCGTGCCAGTATCTGGAAGGGATTCTAAACTATCAGCAAGATTAATTAACCCCCAGAGTCAATCTAGCAGGAAGAATCATCTGGGCCTATCTGTCCGTGAAACCCGAACAGATTTTAGTTAAAATCCTCTTGCCGGTAGCTAAGATCCGGACCTGTCGAGATTTAATGTGTTCTCACAGCTAAGAGACTATCTAGCATTTCCCCAGAAGAGCACAAAAATCGTGTGTCCCCCCTACCCCCAAAAATAAAAACCCCGCTGTGCTGGCAGTGATTAGCAGGTGCCACACCTCTTTCTCGGAGTACAAGGAACGGGCGACAATGTCCAGAAGCTTCTTTGTCTCAGCCTGGAACTCATGTTTGGAAATGGAACCTAGTAATGAATCACAGAAACAACCAATAAAGTTTAATTTCTATTTTCGTGGAAGAATATGCTACATAACATCCAAACAACTGTTTCAGGTAATGAGCTTTAAACATTTTTCACAAGAGTAAACAAAAAGGGAGGAAACCAAGCCATCGGGGCTCTCAGGCAGGAGGCCTCAGCAAGGAACGAGCCAGTGGGTCCGCTCCGTCCACAGAAAGGGGCAAAGGGAGCCTCCCCCGCCTCCTGCCACTCACCTGTCGCGCGGGACGGCCACCTCAAGGGAACATCGAGGCCGGCACTTCCCGAGGTGCCTGGACGTGAGAATCGTACTGCCTCTAACAACCAGACCCCGCATTCTATTCTTCAGAACTGTGGCTTCCAAATTAATCATTCAGAAGACTAACAAAACCTCACTTCTTAACCCAAATATCACAGTCGGTGTTGTCATCTGAAAGCCAGAAATGGCCCCGCTCCACAGACTGCTCTCCTGGGCCCAGGAGCGGACAGGACGGCGTCGGAGGCTGTCCTGCGCCGGCAGGGCCAGTACCGAGTTTCCATCCCGCCTCCAAGATCGTGAGCAGACGTGCCCCAAATCCCCATCTGGGGAAGGACCCCACCGCGGACTCCCAGGCAACCACCCGAGGGGGGCAAGACGCCGGGACGGCGGTCAGGAGTCCCTGCGAAGACGGGAACAGACGATGCTTTGTTTTGGGGAACCCTCCCGCCCACGAAGACCTTCCATCCGAAGCAAGTGGGTGGCTTTACCAATCACTGCTTCTGCCTCAAAAACCTCCCCTCACAGGCCAGCCACGAGGCCACGGCTCCGCGGACCCCGGCCGGCTGAACACAGTACCCTGCACGGTCTCCGTGCTGCGGATGATGGAGTGCAGGGGCTCCTCCGTCCGGTCCTCAGCAGCCTGCGAGCTGAAGAGCCGTGCGGCGTGGAAGCTCGAAGCCAGGTTTCTCCCGGGGTTCCTGGACGGGGCTGGGGTCCGCCAAGGACACAGAGTGGCTTTTCCTGAAAAGACAAACACGCGGAAAGAACAAGCGTGAAAAAGACATCGGAAACACAACACCCTGACGTGTTTCCATCTGGCCGCTGCTGCAGGTGCCCACATGGAATTGTCCGAGGCAAGCCGCTGCCCAGAAGACCCAGTGGCACCAGGAGAAATCACTAGTGACTGAACGCTGAGCAGCGTGGGTGTTTCAGCGAAGTGTTGGGAACACAGCCTCACACATATCAAATACCAAGAAAGAGTCCCAACGCAGGGCAGAGGCGCGCGAGGCAGGCAGAGGCCTAACCAGGCACAAACCCACAGACTCAGACACGCCTCGCGCTCACGGCCCCTCTAGGAGCCCGAAGTAACACAGGCCAGCCTTCCTCACCCTGTGACACCCAGGAAAAGGGGGAGGAAAAAATATACACCTAAGAGGGATCCAAATTTTTACATTAATGGTCTGAAACAGTCTCACCATGTTCTAAAGACTACTTCTTGACTGCTTCCCTTCTTGTCCAAACTCTTTTAAAATTAGTACATTTGGGGGTGCCTAGGTGGTTCAGTTGGCTAAGCCTCCAACTTCAGCTCAGGTCATGATCTCATGGTTCCTGCGCTGGGCTCTGTGCTGACAGCTCAGAGCCTGGAGTTTGCTTCGGATTCTGTGTCTCCCTCTCTCTCTGCCCCTCCCCAGCTTGTGCTGTCTCTCTAAACGTAAATAATAAACACTAAAAAATATACATGTAAATAATTTTAAATTAGTACATTTAAAAACCGGAAACCAGCAGATGATCCCCCCCCCCCCCCACCTGGTAATCAGGAAGGGGACTCACACGGTCTCACATTAGTTTTCTGTAATTTCTCGCTCAGCATGGCCAACTGAGGGACCGCTGTGAGGAAAGAAGGCGACCCCCCTATCTGACACTGAGGTCTGCAGTCTGGCGTGGGCAGCGCCGTCTGCCCTTGGAGACCACAGAGACGCAGACACCTCCAGGCTCCTGGGCAGAAAACTCACCTTACTAGCAGCCCCTCAGGACAGCATCGCTCACCTGACTCCAGGCCACCAAGCCGGAGCCTGGGGTCAGTTAGGAGGTGCTTAATGCCCGATGCTTTCAAGGACACACGTCAGACAACGCAAGACACCCCGTGTCAAAGTCTAGACCTACATGAGATGCACCGGCCTGCTGGGTCCCACACACATCAGAAAGGAATGAATTCGAATGTCCACAAAGGACCTGGAGGGTTCGAAGCCCAACATATCAACATCCACGTTCCTACAAGGTATAAAAACTTGCCTTTTCTTTAAGTTTACTCCTAGATTTACAAATAACATGACCTTAGCCTTTATCTCTATGCAGAACACCTTAAAAACGCCTACTCTGATTCAGAAAATATTCAATATCCAAGAAGTCTGAATGTGTAATTCTCTGGAAAGAAAAGAAAGAACAGAAAGCTGGGGCACTCCTAGAATGAAATGCTACTCGGTTAGAGGGTTTGGTGAACAGTCTGCACCAAGCCAGGAGTGACAAAGCCCCCGTGACCCCAGGCGGCACCTCCCCACCCCATGACCCCAGTGAGTTGTCCTGCTGCCTCCTGCCAGGGACGGGTTCCCCACAAAAGCTGGGCCCCTGCTCCAAAGCAGGGCAGGACTTAGGGAGAAAATTGATGGGACTGGGATAAGGAGGAATGGGTGAGGGAGGAGACCCAGGGTCAGCCTCAGGAGGGGATGTGGGTTCAAGTTCCACAGGGGCCCTGCTGACTTATGAGCGTCTGGCCCCAAGGCGGGTCCCGCATCAGAGAGAGGAGCAGCCAGAGCCTCAGTGGAGCCAACAGCCCTTCAGAAGTCCTCCTCCCCTTCCTCCTCCTCCACCCTGGGCTGACTGGCACCCCATCCTACCGCCTAGCCACAGGAAGGGACAGAGGTGTGGTGTTCAGGAGTCTTCTGCCAGTGGGAAGGTGGGAGCGCAGCACTCATCAGGGCTCCCCCTCCCCCACCCCCCACCATCCCGCGAGGGCAACTCCCGCTCTCTCATCCAGCCCCTGGTGCCCGCATCTCGATGGGTTCAAAAGCCTTGGAGGGGGTCTCCCTGTCTGCAGTCCCATTTCTTCCAATCTGTCCCTTAAATTTCTATACGTTACTCTTCCAGCGACAATTCCAACGGTTATTTCCCCAATTCTGAAGACTCATTCCTGAACGCAACCCTGTCAACTCTAAATGCTTCCGGCTGGTATTCCCTGCCCTCCAGCAAGCAACATCCTCCGAATTTTCTGGAATCCTACCTCCTCCTGCCCCTCACACCCCCAACCTGCATGGTCACCAGCACTGGGGTACCTGTGCCCCTTTCCCCTACACCACCAAGCTCAGCACACAGAGATCATTTCCCACGTTCCAGTAGATGTACCCCTCAATCATCAGGTAACACAGACGGCCTCAAGAGAAGAAGCTGGTTTTCCACGGGTTAATTCTACTTGGAGTGAAGTACTCTTGACCAATGCATTTGCAAGAACCTACTGAACTGACCATTCACCCCCACTTTCTGTCCCACCTTGTTCTGCTAACAGAGCCTTCTTCCTGCCATCTGCCTTCTGGTCCTCTCAGAAAACAGATCGCATTCCCTCAATGTCTCCCCAAATAAAAGCCATCCTTACCCCAAAGGAAACCAGAAAGCCCATGAAATCAAAAAAACTCAGAGGCGATGGGCTGTCAGTATTTTGAGACTCCTACAGACGGCCTGTTCCAAACTCCAGAGGAGGGAGGGGAGGTGTCGGATGCTGGCAGGCCTTTCTACTTCCGGGTCATATTCTGTGTATTAAGTATTTTAATCTAGAACACCCCCCCCCCTGCCCTCAGGGCAGGGGGAAGGGTTGAACAGGTGATGAGCCCCGGGCAAAGTAGGAAGTGTTGAACCACTACATCAGAACGCCTGAAACTAATACAGCACCGTATTTTACGTTAACTGAAACTAAAACGAAAGCTGAACACATCTCACATACTCCATTTCGCCACCCAGAGCTCCTTATTCTTTTTAATGAACAAATAATACTCCACTGTAATGGGCAAGCAGTGCTCAGCCGATGGGTGTTTCAACTGTTCCTAGCCTCATGCTGTTAAAACCAATGCCCCGAAGTGCCACAGAACTGTGTGCTGTGTGTCACCTTTCACGGACGGAAGGAGAGGATACAGAAAGACTGAGCGTCTCCACTCCTCCGTGAGGAAGAAACACAGACAGGAGTAACCAGAAACTTGTGAGACTGTTTCACGGGGCTGCTGAACAGAGCACCACAGACAGAGCAGCTCAAACGACAGAAATCTCTCAGCTCACAGTTCAGGAGGCGCGAGGCCAAGAACAGAGCGCTGGCAGGGGTGGCTCCTTCTGAGGCTGCGCGAAGACTCTGTCCCAGGCCCCTCTCCTCGCTTCCGTAGCCTCAAGTGTCCCTTGGCTTGGACACCGTGTCTTCCCTCTCTGCACGTGTGACTCCATATGCAAATTCCACTGTTTATAAAGACACGGTCACAGTGGATGAGGGTCCACCCTAATGGCCTCATCTTAACTTGATCATCTGCGAGGACCCTGTTTCCAAAAAGGTCCCACTCATAGGTCACGGAGGTCAGGAATTCAGTATCTTTTAGGGAGGCAACAATTCAACCCATAATGGGCATGTGGGAACAAAACGGAAAGAGTGGAGGGCTGGGGACAGGGTAGCAGAGCTGAGGGGAATGTGACGTTTCTGAGCACACCCTTTCGTACCTGACTCTGAGAACCACAGGACCACAGAGTAAGTGAGAGCAACCCGGGCATGTGGGGAACATTCACCGAGAAAGAAACAGTAGCAAACGTGCGTAACTGTATCAGAAACAGCATAAGCATCCTAACCTAAGTCGCTTTGGAAAATGGTACTGGCACCGTCTCCTGAAGTCAGCCTCAAAAAGGCCTGCGTACAATCACCGTAGCAAACCACGAGCCATCCTCAAACTGCCGGATCTGCCAAGGGAGTCCCGGTGGACCTTGAGTTAGGAGCAAGGAGTTACCAACAGGGAAAGGGCCAGCCGCCGGCGCGGGTTGGCATCGGAGCAGAAGCATGACTGTCCCGCTATGGACAGACTGGGTGCAGAAACAAACACCGAGGTGCGTGTGGGGGTCCACGTACACATACTTCCTAGCCGTCGGCTGACAGGCCTGGAGGCGGGAGCTCCGGCAGCGACAGCGTCTGTCACCAGGTTGGGCGGCCGCCCCAGAACCGTTTCTCAGCCCACGCCTTGGTCAGGCCAGGGGTGGTGGCCGGCCGCCCTCCCCGGCACCAGACCTCGGTTCCCCAGGTCCCGCCAGGAAGGGATGAAGGGCTCACAAGGAGGGTGCTTCACAAGGGCACCGGCTCCACCTGGAAGGCACTCCCAGAGGCAAAGCCCGGGGCCATCTGAGCAACACAAGGAGGATGTAAGGCGACGAATAACAGAAACATCCACAAGTCCACAAATGACTTACAAATAAATGGGGGAGGAAACACCTCTTCCTCACAACTACAATTAATAAACGTGTAAGGAATGGTGGAAAGAGGCCACCTCCGTCGGGCAAGAGCGGCAGTCGACGCCGGTTACAGGGATAAACTGCTGTTTAAACGTCCTCAAGAAAGAGAACGTTTGCAAAATCTCCACGTGTCCACCACGAGACACCCACTGATTTCAAAGAAAAAGACCAGTGGTGGACCGTGAAGAAATGGCAGGTATCTCCAAATGAAGTCACCCGGCACGAGACGGGTCAACGCGTGCAGTGCCCAGGCCGGCGGGGTGAGAGGGCGTGGCCTCCCCTCCGGCGTGTTCCTACCAAACATGCATCTCAACCTAACCGTAAAATCATCAGACTAACCCACATCTAGGGACACCCTGCGAAGCCCCGGGCAGTACTCTTCCCAAGTGTCGCGATCCAGAAGGACAGACAGACTGGGATGCACTGAGGTGGCATGATGACCACGCGGCCCTGGACAGAAGAGGACATCAATGGTGAAACAGGATCAGCGCCAGCACGACTGGCACGCTACTCACTAGCACGGGGCACCGCGACTTTAGCGTTCAGTCACTGCCGCAGGCTACGGGAGGTGTTAACATTAGGGGAAACCAAGAGGAGGGGATCCCAGGTGGTATTTCCGTGAGAGCCCTGTAAAGCACAGAATATTCCGAAATATGAAACAACACCGTGAGGGACATCCTTGCACGTGTCACTTCATTTACAGCCCAGCCTGCATCTGGGCGCACATCTAGAAAGTCACCAGGTCCCAGGTTGGGTCCAGTTTAAACCGTGGTTGCTGCTGCCGGGTCACCCTCCAGAGACCATCGGTTCACACTCGGGCAGCACCACGGGAGTGTCACCTCACGTGGCTGCCAGGGTGGTGCTGGGAACGTTTGGATCTCTGCCCATCAGTCGGGTGAGACTTTTGCTGTAGCTGTCATTTTCATTCCCCTTACTAGGAGCGAGACAGACCTACCCTT
This sequence comes from Panthera onca, assembly GCF_046562875.1. NCBI lineage: Eukaryota > Metazoa > Chordata > Mammalia > Carnivora > Felidae > Panthera > Panthera onca. Next base: position 38,800,606 of record NC_138354.1, on the reverse strand, counting down.
ATTTATAAATATTTACTTTTTGGGGGCGCCTGGGTGCCTCAGTCGGTTGAGCCTCTGACTTCGGCTCAGGTCATGATCTCACAGTCCGTGGGTTCGAGCCCCACGTCGGGCTCTGTGCTGACGGTTCGGAGCCTGGAGCCTGCTTTGGATTCTGAATCTCCCTTGCCTTCTGCCTCTCCCCCACTCACGCTCTCAAAAATAAAATACACATTAACATTTTTTCTTTTTTTAAAAATGTTTTAGGTGTATTTCAATTTTTTTTATTGAGAGAGAGAAAAGCCTAAGCAGGATCCTCACTGTCAGCACAGAGCCTGACTAGGGGCTTGAACTCTCGAACTGTGAGATCATGCCCTGAGCCAAAATCAAAAGTTGGATGCTTAACTGACTGAGCCACCCAGGTGCCCCTGTAAATATTTCCTATTTTCTTTTCTGATGACGGACTTTTGGTATCCTCTGACCATTCTTGCACTACAATCTTCTTCTTATTGACTTGTAAGAGCGCTTTATGTCTTAACGAAATTAGTCTTTCTTTCCCAGAACACTGTATCTAGTGTTCCAACAATCACGACCCCAGGGATCACAGACATCCCCTCCCCAACAGAGAAGCAGCTTGGCGGTGGGCTGGGCTGGCTGCCTCAGTCTCCCGGCCACGGGACCCCTCCCCCTCGTTGTCCTCCTTCCTGTTCTGGGACCTGGGCGCCACGCAGGTAAGGTCCGGGCTCCCTGTCGCCACATCCAGGAGCATCTGGTCCTTCTGGATGCCCTCCGTGAGCTCCCCCAGGGACGGCTCTCCGACCCCGTTGACCTCAATCTTGGAGAACACCCTATTGGTGACTCCACACTCACGGTCGAGTGGCCGCAGGGCTTAATGGCTCCGACGGCCTGGAGGACGCTGAGCAGCTCACTGCGCTAGATGCATCCAGTGGCACAGACGTCACGGAGCTCCAAGTACTGGCACACCCGCTGATCCACCTTCCTCCTGAGGCCCAGGCTGAGCGTAGCCACGGATCCCATGAGGTCGATGCAGCTGTCCTGGGCGACACACGGCAGCCTCCCCAAAACAGCCTCGTTTGGAAAGGCCTTCCTCACTAAGATTCATGCAATTTTCCCACGGCCTACTTTTCCTACTCCTGTTGGTTTTTTCTCCCACTTAATACAATATTTGTGAAATGATTTAATATGTTGTTCATGATGGAGTAACAGAAGTCCTCACTGTCAGGAAAAAGGAAGAAATAACCAATCCGTATTTCCAACCAGGACTTTAAAACTTTCCAGTATAATTCCGAGAGTACATCAATCAACAGCACTATTAAGAGCAAATCTGATTTGGGGTTAACTTTTCACAACGACTGTAAGAATAAACCAACAGAGCAGTAAATCTGCCCGAACCAGATACAGATATGTGACGTGCACATTGTCGGTCCTCACGCTTCCTCTATACCCTGAAGGAAAAACCACAAGCCTCAGGGCCAGGCTACAATGTCGGAGTATCCGGCTGTTTGGTGGTTTGGGGGCACACAAAATGGCAACGACAGTTTGAGTCTGACACCCCCCCCACACGGGCCAGTGCTCATGCTGTTTCCTCTGCCAGCGACCACATTCCTCTCCACCCGAAGTGTTTCAGGACCTGGTGTGAGGCTCTCCCGTCCCCAGCGGCTCAACCCCCTCTCTCGACGGAATTCAGAGTACTTATTTTCTATGCTACTCACTTGAAACTGCTGTTATAAACCAGCTTGTGGCACTCCTATGATTAACTGTTTGCTCATGGAAAACATTTCACCAAATTACAACATTTCTTAGTATCAAGCTCAACCAAGGCAAGAAGAGCCACGTTTCTCCGAACACCACAGCCCCTGGCACAGAAGCAGCTCGTTACAAACAGGCAACTTACCAGCACGCGCATCGCTAGGTGCAAGCACAAGGACATCCGGTCGGCCACAAGTCGCTCAGTGCTCCTGCAGGGCCATCGGTGACTGGGAAGAGGGATTAAAAGTACAACGGCCCACAGGGGCCGTCAAGGAAGGCAAATGAGTCAAAACACACTGGGTACTTTTTTTTATTTTTTATCACTCTTCTCTACATCAGCCACTGTGCTTGCTTACTATGGTTTTGCTTCAAAATGGCATGTTAAGTAAGTACTGCACTTTAGACGCAGGCATACTTAGTATTTTAAGCTGTGAGCAACAGGCAGACTGTTTTCCTGGAATTACTTATCTGAAATGCACAATCTCCCACTTACCACATGTGATATGGACAAGAACAATTTAACTTTTTGTCTTTACTGCAAAGAGCGCCACTTCCAGCAAGGCGGGGTCACAGCCTCCAGCCAAACTGCCTGGGGAGGACACCCATGAACTTAGGAACCACACAAAAGGGCTACCTAAAGGCTCTGGAGAAGTCAGCCAGAGCAGGCAGACCCTCGGGGACAGCTGACATGTGGAAGAAGAGAACAGCACGGGAGGAGGGCAGGTTCAACCCAGGGCGGCTGACACAGACACGGCCCCTGAGGAACCGGAGGTGGCACTAGGGGAACGGTAAAAGGTGAAGAGTGGGGAGTTGGAGAGGGTCCCAGAAATGAGAGTCAGAGAGACGGAGTCCCCAGTTCTGGGAATAAATTCTTCTAAATATCTGGCTGACCCCCTGAACTGTGTGTGGGGGACAAAGTGCAAATAGCCTGGTTAAGGCTAAAAGAATCCAAATGCTGTGTTTGCAGCTGGGGTCCAACCAGATTAATAATCCACTTTCAAACAGGAGCTGGGGCACCTGGGAGGCTCAGTCGATTAAGCATCCCACTCTTGATTTCAGCTCAGGTCATGATCCCAGGGTTGTGGGAGGTGAGCCCTGGGTCGGGCTCTGTGCTGTGTGGAGCCTGCTTAGGATTCTCTCTCCCTCTGCCCCTCTCTCCTGCTTGTGTGCGCTCTCTCTAAAAAAAAAAAATAATAATAATATTGGGGCGCCTGGGTGGCTCAGTCGGTTAAGCGTCCGACTTCGGCTCAGGTCACGATCTCGCGGTCCATGAGTTCGAGCCCCGCGTCGGGCTCTGTGTTGACAGCTCAGAGCCTGGAGCCTGTTTCCGATTCTGTGTCTCCCTCTCTCTCTGCCCCTCCCCCGTTCATGCTCTGTCTCTCCCTGTCTCAAAAATAAATAAAACGTTAAAAAAAAATTTTTTTTAATTAAAAAAAAAACAATAATAAAAAGAAGAAATACAAAAATACCTAAATCAACCAATCTGGAAGAAAAGATGGGGTGGGGGCACCTGGGTGGTATATCAATACAATGGGATTAGCAGCCAAAACCAATGAGCTACACCTTTAGCATAAATAAAGCTAAGAAAAAAAAAAGCTGACCCAAGAAAGTCCCATCAGAACACACAGTATGATTTAATAAACTGCATGTGCTTATACAAAATTAGATACATATATATCCATACAAAGCAAAAAGCAAAAGAGTAAAAACCACTCTCTCTCTCTCAAAAACAAACAAACATCAAAAAAGTGGGGGGTTGGGTGCCCTGGGTGGCTCAGTCAGTTAAGCCTCTGACTCTTAATTTCGGCTCTGGTCATGGTCTCGGGGTTGGAGCCCCGCACTGGGCTGACAGTGCGGAGACTGCTTGGGATTCTTTCTCTGCCCCTCCCCCACTTGTGCTTTTTCTCTCTCAAAAATAAACAAACATGAAAAAAACAAAACAAAACAGAAAATTCAGGTCAGCAGTTCCCTCTAGGAAAGAGAGAAGAGGGTGCAGCAGGAGCACACAGGCCTTCGAGGGACCTGTAATCTCCATTCCTTCAACTGGGTAATAAGTGTTCATTGATGCTTTTTTATAAAACTGCACACACATATTATACGCATTTCTTTTTATGGGATGTGTGAGGCGGGAAAGGGAGAGGATGAAAGGAAAGAAGCTTTAGCCTCTCGGGGTCAAGGAGCTTGCAGACGCAGAAATACGCACGGCCCCTCGGAGCCCAGCCTGACCCCCATAGCGTCACCCATGGGACACAGCATGGCCGGGACGCTGCACCTCTGTGAAGCCACCCGGAGCAGGGAGCCCTCGCTGGAGGCCACCTGCAGGTATGAATGGAAGGTAAGTGCAGGAAAGGAGGGAGTCAGGCAGGGTCTGGCAGGCCCCACAACTCCATCCGTGTTCCCTGACCCAAGGCTCCCCCCCCCCCGGCCCCGCTGGCGCTATGCTCTGCCTCCGACCAGCTCATTTTCACACGAAGGGGGAGATGCCAGCAGAGCCGCGCTCTGGGGCGACTTCCACGGTACTTCTGGCGACCCCGTGGGGGCACCGCTCCAGGCAGGAGCAATCGGCCTGACCCCGTGGAAGGAGATTTGGCCACGCTGGCCAGGACCACAAATACACACAGCCTCTCATCTGGCGATTTCGTCTGGGAACTTCCCTCTGTGGGTACACCTGAACTTGTATGTGACGACAGAGCTGAAAGGCCACGCACCGTAACACTGTACATAACAGCAAATGCCTGGAGACCACCTGAGTGCCCACGTGCCGAGGACCAGTAAATAAACCACGGCGCCTCTCAGCATGGAGGGTGGCTGCAAAGAGAGGAGGGAACAGCGCTGCTACGGGAAGTCTCCAACAGCTACTCAGCGACTAAAACTCAGATTACGTAGCGTCATAGAAGACACGTGTTTATCTGCACCTCCTGTATCGTACAGACCTTGGCTGACATGCAAGCAACTCCTAATGGAGACAACCTCGGAGGGAGAGGGGAAGTGGGTGGAGAAGGGGACCATGCCGAGAACAAGACTTCTCAATGCATACCTTCTGAATCAATCAAATACATATAATTCCTCAAAACAAACCCTTAAAGACATAAAGTGGCTGTCACAGAAGGGCCAGCCCCTTCCCACCGACTGTCAATGCTGGGGTCACGCAAAGGCCTGTACAGACACACCAGATGAGGATCCGGGGTAGAAATCCCCGCCCTCCCCCAGGGGTCAGGGGCCAATGACCAAGCTGAGGGTCAGCTGAAGATCAGTATACAAATATGTATATAATGGAATACTCTGAAGCAGAAAAATGAGGCAAGTCTCTGTAAAGTATCCTGATGTTCAATTATCTCTAAGACATATTAAGGAAATAACCTGGCCCAGAACAGTGGTTTGCATGCTCCCACGTGTTTAAAAACATACATGCGTGAACACGTACACAGAAAACTACTCCCATAAGCCAAGCATATCTTTGTAAGGACACTCAAAAAACTGGCTTAAGGGGGCTGCCACCAGGAGGGGAACTGGTGTCTGAGGGCAGCAGTGACAGAGGTGTGTTTTCCACTGCACACACCTTTGTGTGTTTGGAATTTTGTGCTATGTACATCAGTAATCGATGCACAAAATAACCTATTTATAAAAATTACCCAGTTACAAAACACACCAAAAAATTTACTAGGGACATAAAAATATTTGCAAAGGGATAGAAAAAGCTTAGGGAAATGTCCCTGAAGACGAAGAGTAAATATTTAAAGACATCAATTCTCTGGGTGCCTGGCTGGCTCAGGCAGAGGAGCATATGACTCTTGATCTCAGGGTCAGGAGTTCGAGCCTCATGTTGGGCGTAAAGTTTACTTAAAACTGTTTTTTAAACTATGCAACCGAATTCTTAAATTCATATGGAAAACTAGATGTGCACAAATAGCCAAGAATTTTGAAAACCATGAGGAAATATGATTAACTGTGTTAAAGCACGTTAATTTTTTTTTAACTTTTTAAAAAGTTTACTTATTTGTTTTGAGAGAGAGAGAGAGAGAGAGAGCAAATGGGGTAGGGGCAGAGAGCGGGGGGAGATGGAGATTCTCAAGCAGGCTCCACACTGCCAGCGCAGAGCCCAAAGCAGGGCTCGAACTCACGAAACGCAAACCATGACTTGAGCTGAGATCAAGAGTCAGATGCTTAACTGACTGAGCCGCCCAGGAGCCCCTAAAGCATATTAATTTAAAGCTACAGTATTAAAGTTAATTTCCTCTCTCACTTATTAAATAAAAAATTCCAGATGGACTATAAAAGTGCAAATAAAAGCTGAAAGTACTAGAAGAAAACAGAAGAGGTTTTAAGAACACCTTTACGGAGGGGCGTCTGGGTGGCTCAGTTGGTTGGGCGTCCGACTTCGGCTCAGGTCATGATCTTGTGGCTCGTGAGTTCGAGCCCCGTGTGGGGCTCTGAGCTGACAGCTGAGCCTGGAACCTGCTTCGGATTCTGTGTCTCCCTCTCTCTCTGTCCCTCCCCCCCCCCACACTCTGTTTCTCAAAAATAAATAATTAAAAAAAAAAAAAAAAACAAAAAAACAGCTTTATGGATATAACTGACCCAAAGTGTACAAGCCACTGGGCTTTAGCACATTCAGAGTTGTCTGTCCGTCACCATCATCTAGTTCCAGAACATGTTATCACCTCAGAAAGAAACCAAATACTCATCAGCAATGACTCCCCCATTCCCCCATCGCCCAGCTCTGGCAATCACGCTGTGGCCCTAGAGATGTGCCGGTTTAGGACATTTCGCATAAATGGAATCATACTACACGTGGTCTTCCGGGCCTGGCCTCTTCCACTTAACGTTAAGGTTTTCAAGGTTCGTCCACGTTACGAGGTATCACAGCTCACTCCTTTCTAAAGCGGACCAATATTCCGTCATATGGCCAGACCACACGTTTAGTCCAGGCAATGGACAACTGGGGTGTATCCACTTTTTGGCTGTGCTGTGAACACTGTTGTACGCGTTTCCGTGTGGATCCCTAGGAGTGGAACCGCTGGGTCGAATGCTAGCTGTTTAACCGTTTGAGGAGTGCAGAGGGCTTTCCCAAGTGCCATACCACCTTACGTTCCCGCCCGCAGGGAGAGCTCTGATTTCTCCACACCCTGGCGGATGCTACGGTTGTCACCCACGGTTTTGATTCTCGCCGCCTGAGTGGGGGTGAAGGGCCACCTCACTGTGGTCTCGATTTGCCTTTGCCCGCCCTACTGATAGTGATCTCGGCATCTTTTCCTCTAATGATTTAAGAGCGAGGAAACTCTTCCTAAACAAGACACATAACCTTCGAACCATGAATTTATGGAGCACGTAAAAATTAAAACAAATAGGATAAATCTTAAAAGTTCTCATCGCAAGACAAAAATTGTTTATGTCAGGTGATGCGTGTTCACTAGACTTACTGTGGTGATCATTTTGCGATTAATGAATATCAAATCACTATGTTGTATGCCTGAAACTAGTATGTCTGTTACATGTCGGTAAAAATAAAATTAGAAAAAATTACATATATGGGAGACACCTGGGTGGCTCTGTCAGTTAAGCATCCGATTCTCGATTTTGGCTCTGGTCAAGATCTCATGGTTCGTGAGTTCGAGCATCAGGCTCCACCCCACTCCCCCTCCACTTGTGTATGTGTGCGCGTGTGCTCTCTCTCTCTCTCTCTCAAAATAAATAAACTTAAAAATAAATACATACATACATACATGGGAGTGCCCGGCTGGCTCAGTCAGTAGAGCATGCAACTCTTGATCTCAGGGTGTGAGTTCGAGCCCCACATAGGGTATAAAGCTTACTTAAAAAAAAAATACACATATGAACAATTAAGAATAATCACACTACCAAAAAAAAAAAAAAATTAAAGCTGACAGGCAAACGCACTACGAAAAAAACAACGGAAAACGTGGCAGAGGGCCAGCTTCCTTACGAGAAGGTCACTGACGGATCTGCAATAAAAACTCCCAAGAGCGTAAGAGAAAAACGGCAATTCCCAAAAAAGAGAAACATCAATGGCCCTGAATCAAAGACAAAGAGGCTTTACCACCCTCAGGACTAAAGAGATGCGTTTTAAAACACGACAGCATTTTCACTGCCAGACTGACAAACTGTTAAAACACGCTAGGCTCGCGCTGGCGAAGGTGTGAGAAGCGGCAGGCGGTCACTCCCCAGGCCCGTGACGGAAAGCAAACATGGCAACGACACGGATGCCCGTCAGGAAAGGGCTGAGTGAGGGGGCCCCACACGGCGGGGGGGGGGGGGGTGACAGCAGAGCTCTCGGCAGCGGCAGCGACGGGAAATGGACCCCGAGACACATCACAGGACGGGTCGGGAGGCCCGGGGCGCTGTGCCCAGGGCGGGGGCTTTTTCGGGCACCGCCGCGCAGCACACTGAGGGCGGAAGAGACACACTTCTGACCTGATTGCTCTCCAGCGTGGCCGAGCACTGGCCCCGGCCTCCGTGCTGTCCCTGCAACGTGCCGGCCCCCTCCTGCCTCAGGACCCTGGCCCGGGCTGCTCCCGCGGCTCAAGCCACCCTTCCCAAGCCACCTTCACCTTCTTGCACGCTTTGTTTAGCAGGAGGCCTTCCCTGACCGCCCCGTTTCTGTCAGGCTCTCCTTCCCGCTTTGGTTTCTTCAGAGAGCTCAGCCCCTAACACCCACGCTGCATTTACTTGTCTCCACCCCAGCACCTTCCTGGGCCAGGATTCTTGTCTGTTTTGTCCCCTGGGAGGCACCAGAGCGGTACCGGGCGGACAGGAGGCAGCTGAGATGTGTGTTAAAGGAAGTGATATTGCCACACCACGTGGGAGATGTTCTGGCGGACTAAACCTGACCGTCTCACGTCTGTTTTCCCCATGATGATGCTAGAGTGCAAGCAGGCCCTCGAAAAACACATCGTTGTTTTCTCAGGAGGCGGAGCCACACAACCCAAAGAGCTTCACAAATCACAGGTCAAAACTGGTGATCCACCAAGTTTGGTGGCTGGTTCTGAAATCACTAAATGTGGGTTAAACCAGAAATTAAAAAGACACAAAACAAAGCAAAACGGAAAGCAAAAGAATATATCTCGTGATAAAGGTATTTACAAAAAACAAAACAAAAAAAGGCAAAGGCGTTGACAAACTCATCTAAGCAGGCACACATACTTGTATCACACACGTACCCTTGTGTAGATCACGTCATGATATGGACGCATTTCTTACAGGGAGCTTATGACAACAAAAGCCTCAAATTGACCCATCTCATTTCAGTCAACACATTTCTAAGTTTAAAGCTTTGGCTTCAGGGGTGCCTGGGTGGCTCAGTCGGTTTCTGCTCAAGTCACGATCTCACATTCGTTTGAGCCCCACGCTGGGCTCTGCAGTGACAGCAAGGAGCCTGCTTGGGACTCTCTCTGTCCTTCTCTCTGTCCCTCCCCTGCTCACGTGCAACGCTTTCTTAAATAAACTTAAAAAAAACAAATATTCTAGAGGGCTACGCTGAAACACCAAAAATGCAATTCAAGAACATCGTGCGGCTTTGAACCTAAAACATTTCACTCGAACATAAACCGGCGACACTTCATTGGTCCCAAGCCAGAATTTTGGTTTGAGACAGCAACCACCGCCCTGCCTCAGTGAGACTCTCCTTACAGAAATCGCCTTTCTTACCTGGTATCTGACTCTGGGGCAGAGGCGGGAAATGTCTGTTTTCTCACCAGCCTCACTGCATGTCCTCACCCCGCTTCCTTCAAGCAGCCATTTCCCTTACTGAGTCAAGGGGGGAGCAAAACGCTTGGGAGATTCCCCGCGCCCTTAATTCTGGCCACCTACTCGGCCAGCGACTAATACGTCCTTTGCTAACCTCTTACGTTTCGGTTGGTCTGATCTTCTGCAGATGCACTCAACCCCTCTGGTGGTCCTAACCCAGCGCCTCATGCCCAAGGCCCACCTGGTGCCTCTTGGGCAGGCGGTCACACACCCTTTGTGTATGTGCTTCGCCCGTGCTGGCCAAGGCCCCAGCACTGCGGTTTACAGAGGTGGCCCTGACATTCAGAGTCTAAAGGTTAAGGATCAAACCTATCCTTGTTATGTTATGGTGGCAGCACAAATAGCTGTTTCCCGGGAGGATGAAACCTGAGCCACAAGAGCTGTCCGCTCACCCTGAAAAGAGCCTGGGAACACCTGAAATCTGCCTACTAAATTCTTGAGCCGGCTGCAGCACAAGAGCACAAGAGGCGGGAGGTTATAAATTAGATAGCACGCCTCCCCCCCCCCCCCAAACAAAGTAAGGGCACAGGAAGGAAGCAGAATAACACAACAAAAGAACAAAAGCAAGAAATGTGAGGCTGTGGGATTCATTTTGGGAAATAAAACCAACCTGCGTGAGCAACTACAACGACAACGGGAACCCTACTCTTCTGACGTTTCTGGCACTTGGGCAGACTCCTTACCCCTTGGAAGTCTCGCCTCTAAGGCAGAAAATTCCAGGAGATGATCCCGCTTACAGAGATTGGAAAAGGCAGAAGACGGTAACTTGAGCACTACAGTGGCTGCCTCATGACGGGTCCTGGAAACGTCACGGGTGAGAACAAGAGCATCCTCGAGATTAGGACACAGGGCTGAGGGGCTGTGGTGTCACCAAAGTTACAAAGCCACGTGAAATGACCAACCCGCTACCCTCTCCACCACACAACACAATCATTTGCTTTTGGAGACCAAGTCTGTTTCTCGTTTTTTTTTAAAGTTTATTTATGGGGGGGGGGGGTGGCGAGTAGGGGAGGGGCATAGGAGGGAGAGAGACTCCCAAAGCAGGCTCTGCACTGTCAGCACAGAGCCCGACGCGAGGCTTGATTCCACCACCACGAGATCATGACCTGAGCTGCAATCAAGACTCAGATGCTCAACCGAATGAGCCACCCAGGTGCTCCCTGTTGCTGATTTTTCAGGCTCATCATCTCTTGTTTGGGAGGCGGCATTCTTGTTTGTCTACCAGCTACTTCTGTTACTTGTTGGAACTGGTGAAAAAGTCTGATGGCAGTTTAGGTTTTTTACTACTAACGTTACATTTTCATGAATGCCCAGGTTCTGATAGCCCTAACTCCCTATAATAATGACATTTTACCAGGCGAAGGAAGTGTTGGTTCCCAACTACCAATCAACAGAAGATTCACCAGGGACGTTATCTGTAACCAGCCACCTGGTCCTGAGGGCGTGCAGAAAATCAGGTGTGTGGACCTCACGGTGCCTGCAGCTGGGCGCTTCCAGCACTGGCCCAGGTCTGGCACTGTGACTACCCTGACCATTACGGAAAATGATCCACAAGTTGACATCTAACAGAACAGAAAGGACATAATTTTCAACCTTATTCACACTCACTCCCCTATACTATTTCTCGTCAAACCCAATCATTCAGAATGGGGCCTTACCTTGCATCTGTGCTCTCAAGACACCGCCCATGACCCTCTCTTCTAGGAGACCCACACAAGCAACCATCCACGTGTTTCTGCACTCCCTGTCTGGCCAGAGGCCTCCAATATGCCCCGAACACTCGGCAGCCACATGCTTCTACTTAACCTATGACCGCAACAGCACATCATCAGTCACATCACCTTTGAAGTCCCAGAGAGCATTCAAAATATTTTGAGGGGCGCCCGGGTAGCTCAACTGGTTAAGCGTCCTAACTCTTAACAGCAGCTCACGTCGTGATCTCGCGGTTCTTGAGTTTGAGCCCTGCAGTGGGCTATGCAAAACCTTTAAAAATTATTGCATAAAGGGGTGCCTGGGTGGCTCAGTTGGTTGAGCATCAGACTCTTGATGTCTGTCCAGGTCGTGACCTCGCATTCGTTAGATCAAGCCCCATGTCAAGGCTCCACACTCAGTGGAACCCACTGCTCTCCACTGAGTGTGGAGCCTGTTTGGGATTCTCTCCTTCTCTCTCTGCCCCTCCCCCACTTGTGCTCGCTTGCTCTCAAAATAAATGCATATTTAAGAAATATGTAAATTTTTAATTTAAATAAAAAATATTTAAAAACACAGACACCGACATTTAAAACTCAGGGAACAGAAAAAAAGTGTCAAAGATATGAAAAAGAAATTCATATGAGAGATACAAATGGCCATTAAGCAAATGAACACAGTCTAACTACTAAGAAGAAAACACCTTGATATAAGGAGTCTCATTACCTGCTGATGGGAATATAAATTGCTTAAGCTTTTTTGGACAGTAATTTGGCAACATCAGCTAACATTTCAAATATGCACAGACTCTGAACCATCAATTCCAAAACTCGAATTCTAAAATTCTAAAGAAATACCACACATGTGCACAAAGATTTAAACACTCGTCCATTCTACCTGAAATCATTATTGTATTATATGCTAACTGGGATGTAAATCTTTAAAAATTTAAAAAGATAAATCCCAGCTGGGGAAAAAAAAAAGTCACCCATTCTACACAGTACTGTAACAACAAATACAAAACCACAGAAACAATCTTGATTATGTCCATTGGGAGCGGGTCACAGATGGACACGAGGGAACAAGTAAGACGCCCAGAGAAGGCACGCTGTAGACACACCCATGCGTAGACCACACACATCCCATTACCAGTCAGCCTCGGATCCCACAGCCTTCCTGCCTGCCAGGGACACCACGTAGCAGCTGATGACACTGTGAGTCGCTCAGATTTTCTCTTCTGTAAGATGAGAATTTGAGAAGATCTGCTTTCTCTGACAGATTGATTTGCTGAGAGTTGACAGGTAAATCCTATCTGCTGACGTCCAAGAAACCGTTCAGGATCTGGCTACTTCTCCCACCTCCCCCATGAGCATCCTGGCGAAGCCACAATCCCGCAGGCCTCCTCCCTACCTCGACCCCCCACTGCAACCACTGCCCCCTCCTCCAAACCTGTTCCTACATTTATATCTCCTCCACAGTAGAGCAAAATCCTCACAATGGCCAGTGAGGGACTGCCCTCAGTCTCCTGTGGCTCACAGGACACTGCTAGTTAAATGCTAAGTCCATAACAAAGGATGCTATGCAGCCACTGGAAAGCCACAGACCGGGGGTATACTGAGCAAGATGTGGAAGCTTTGCAGGGAACGTTATAAACAACTCAGTAGCAGGGGTGCTGGCTTGGGCAGAAGAGCATGCGACTCTGAATCTTAGGGTTGGGGGTCTGAGCTGCACACTGGGTACACAGAGTACTTTAAATCTTAAAGTACAGTTCAGGGGCGCCTGGTGGCTCAGGTCCTGATGTCAAGGTTGGAGCCCCGCATAAAGGCTCTCCGTCAGTGCAGAGACCGTTTCGGATCCTCTGTCCCTCTCTTTCTCTCTGCCCCTCCCCTGCTCATGCTCTCTCAAAACTAAATAAACATTTTTGTAAAAATTCAGTAACAAACTGCAGATACAGTGTACGCCCTTTCAAATAAAAAGAGACACATCTTGGGGCCCTGGGTGGCTCAGTCGGTTAAGCGTCGGACTTCGGCTCAGGTGATGATCTCGCGGTTTGTGAGTTCGAGCCCCGCGCGGGCTCTGTGTTGACAGCTCGGAGCCTGGAGCCTGCTTCGGATTCTGTGTCTCCCTCTCTGCCCCACCCTGCTCCGCTTGTGCTCTGTCTCTCAAAAATGAATGTGAAAAAAAAAATTTTTTTTTAAAATAGACACAGCTGTTCACGTGTGTGTGAACACCGTGCAAAGAACCTGGAAGGAACTCTAAGTCGTTCACCAATGGTTTCTTACCAGTGGGGAAGGAGAAAGATTATCATTATTCTTCCCCGTCCCACCCCCCCCCCCCCCACCCCGCCAGTATTTCCTGGGAATACGGTGGTAAAGAACCATAGTCCGGGGGCTGCACCAGGGTAGAGCCTGTTCTGCACGGTTCGCAGCCCTGTACTTTCCCAGGCAGAGCGGACACTCAGGATTGAAAGAAGCACAGCCAGTGGTTTCTGCATCACGCCCGTATAAAACAACTTGGGGGCGGGGAGGCATGAAATCGCCACGAAGGAGCTTAAATGATCACCCAGGTGAAGTCCGTTTCTAACGCACACGAGCCCTCCCCTTCCACTCTCCGAAACTGCCCTCCGCTGCAGGAGCGAGGAGCGCCCGACCCCTCTGCTTGACCCGGGTCCGAGGGCTCGACGCGAAGAAGCACCTGCAGGAGTCCCGCGGGCCGGGGCGCATCCCCGCTATCTGAGGGCTGGGGACAAACACAGACGCACCGCGCGCTCTGCGTTCGCCGGGAGTGCGGCGCATAAATCTCACAGAACCTCCACGTGTCCCACGGAAGAGGAAGCCGGCTCGGGACCGAGGCGGGGCCCGCCTGCCACCCGGCCCCCCTCACCTCTCGGGACGGCCGCCAAAGCTGGCGCCCGCAGACTGCGCCCCCATAGCAGCAGCACTCTCAACTCGCGCGCCATGTCGGTCCTACCCAGCGCCTAGGACGCCACGCTCCGCGGGGGGCGGAACGGGGCGGGGCCTTCCTGGGGCGCGGCGCGGTGACGTCACGGAGAGCGCCGGGCTGCCCGGCCCGCTGCCTGCGCCGGCGGGTGGGCGGGGGCCTCCGTGGCGCGGGCGCCGGCTGCCCGCGCGGGGACAGTCGGGCCTGAGGGAGGGCCCTCCGTGACCTTGTGTCGCGTTGTCAAGGACGACGGGACCTGCGCGCGGGCCCTGGGCCCTGGCCCGCCAGCTGGGCCTCACTTCGTGCATCCCCTAAATGGGGCCGACGCCCGCACACACCCGGCTGTGAAAGGTGGCGCCGGGGCGGAAGCAGTGCACGTCCCCGGGGCTTGACGAGTTTGGGGCCGCCGGCTCTACCGAGGCGGGCGGAAGAGATGGGGTGGGTTTCACTCCAAAACGTGAACTCAGGGGCCGCCCCACCGGCAGGACTGGGCATATTCATTCTTTGCCTCCCGCCTTGCTGGAGGTGAGGCTGAAGTTGAGACCGCAACTCCTGTTATTTTAATTAAGAAAAAAAAAAAATCCTTTTTTTTTTAAATTGAAGTGTGGTTGACACGCAAAGTTCCAGGCATGGAACGTAGTGATTCAGCAGGGCCGCACCTCGTGCTGCGCTCACTCGCTGCGAGCTACCCTAGACACCCACGGCGCCACTCCTTCTCGGCCTGTGACTGTCGTCGCTGTGCCGTGCTTTTCCCGTCGCTGTGCGGTGCTTTTCCTGCCCATGTCAACGCCCCTTCTCGCAGAGTGCCATGGCTCAAAACGTGCCCGGGCGGCTCCCCAAGTGATTCGGAGGCTCACCGACACAATCCTGCGGAAACGGAGGTGCTCGAGGTTTGTCCGGCGCTGCAAAGTACGAGAGTCAGGAGAGCCTCACCCCACCACCCCCCCAGCGGGGACGTAGTTGGAGCGCCTCGGGGATTCTTCCAGGTGGAAGGTGTCAAGGTTGAGCTCCACGTGCCAGGCTTCAGCAACTCAGGGATGATGGGATTTTTTTTTAAAGTTTATTTATTTACTTTGAGGAAGAGGGGGAGAACGAGTAGGGGAGGGACAGAGAGGGAGAGAGAATCCCAAGCAGGTTCCACGCTGTCATTGCAGAGCCTGATGAGAGACTCAAACGCCTGAACCTTGAGATCATGACCTGAGCCGAAATCAAGAGTCATACGCTCAGCCGACTGAGCCACCCAGGTGCCCCGGGATGATGGGATTTTTTTTTTTTTTTAACCAATTTTATAAACCTTCTTACAAGGTACCTTAATTTTTGAAGCTCTAAAAATAGGAGTATTGAGGAGCCAGACAGTCCTGCAGATGCTGGGTGTTGTCTGAAAGCTATTACTGTTTGAGTGTTCAGGCCTCAGGAACAAGTATGCCCACCCCCAGCAGGCACAGACCTGTACAGACCCCGTTTGGAACAAGGGCAGCTGCAGTGTGGAGACTCTGGCTGCAGCTTCAGAGGCAGTAACTCTCCCTGGCTTTTGGAGGCATCAAAATGTTCAAATTCAGAGAAACAACTAATGGCCTGGTAGGACCTGATCAGGGTTTTGCGCGTCTCTCTCTCTTTTTTAATGTTTATTTTTGAGAGAGAGAGAGAGAGAGGTGCGGAGTGTAAGTGGGGGAGGAGAAGAGAGGGAGACACAGAATCCAAAGTGGGCTCCAGGCTCTGAGCTGTCAGCACAGAGCCAGAGGCGGGGCTTGAACTCACGAACCATGAGATCATGACCTGGGCCGAGGTCGAACACTTAACCAGCGGAGCCACCCAGGCACCCTGCGCGTCTCCTAAAGTCCTTTGTAGGACTTGACACCAACTCGGCATGGTTCAGAACTCAGAAACATAACCTTTTGCTGATTCACTCGACAGGCGTCTCGGTGTGTTTAATGAACGTCAACCCTCTGCTAACTCCAGGTACCTGCCCACCACAGTGCAAGATCTGGTGAGAACCCAGGCCCCGACGCCCACTTGTACACCCGCTGACTGTGGGATCTGGTCGGAAGCAAGACCTGTGGCCCTTTGTGGAGGCAGGTATAGCCACTTAGGACCTGGCCCGGAACTAACTAGAACATTTCTGATTTCATTGGGTGACTCTGAGGCTTTTTCTCCAAATCATTTCTTCTGTTTGTCAGTGTCCACTTTTAATTCCACCATCAAAGACATTGGAAATGTCACAAGTTGATTCCACAGATCCCCCAAACTTTCAGGAGTGACTGGACCGAAGGCCTTTGTCCCTTTTCATGCCTTACGGCAATGGCATTTGGTCCAGGCCCCTGCCCTTGGCAATCCCGTGAACATGGTCTGTGCCCCACCTAGTGGCTCCCAGCCTCCCTGTCCAGCATTAACAATGTAAGAAAGCTGAGTCCAAACAACCACAAAGTGTCACTGCTGGGGTCTTTTCTGAGCACGTCTGGCTCAGGGGAAGCCAGGGTGAAGGAGGCAGCCACCTCTCCTACTGCATGTATTCCTGGAAACTTCCACTGGGGGATACCACTTGGAGAACTAGCCTTGAGGGCATGTTTGGAAAGATGCCTTCTGTCCTGGCAAAGCACTCTGGTCACATTTTTCCCCCAGTTTGTAGATGAGGTCATTGTAGGCACTGGAATAAAAAATGTCCACCCAAACTCAATCCGTGGCGTCCATGGCTTGCAAGTTAAAAATTAGTTTGGCGCGAGAGACCCTCGAGCGTGGAGAAGCCACTTTGTTCTGTGCACGGTTGGGTGCCTGTGTGCATGCGGGCTCAGGTGATGGCCCCGTAGTTCCTCGAGCCACCATTATCACCTTGACCCGTGTAGCGAGCAGGAAGGCTGCCTGGGGAGGCCTTGCCTGCCTGCGGCCCCTTCCTCTGCTCAGCACGGCTTCCTGGTGGCTGCGGGGCCCCTCTCGATGTCTGCTCCATGCCAGTGAGGCCCTGCCCCCTTCAGGACCCTTGGCCTGGCTGGGTGCCAGGGAGCCCCACTCCAGCCAGAGGCCCAGGCCCGGTGGGATCCTGAGCAGCACCTGGCATCAGGCCTGCAGAGCGCCTCACCAAGACTGCATCTCTGCCAGGTATGAAGCGGGTCCCCGGGTCCGTCAGGATTCTCCGGTCAGTGGGGTATGGGAGGGCAGGGTGGAAACGCCGCCAGGCACAGGTCAGAGGGGGCCACGGTCTCGGCGTCAGCCGGGTGTCTCCGGAGTGTTGGGTGTTTGGGAAGCGGGAAGGATGGGACTGACCCCAGCACTTGCTCCACGTGGTGCACAAGCGTTTTCCCGTGGCCTGGAAGTCGCCGGGGGACCAGGGCACTCCTGCTTCTGGGGCAGAGCAAGAGGGATGGCGCCCCCTTAGGTGTCCTCGCAGTCTGCACTTTGTACGATGCGCCTCACGGTCAGGACGTCTTCCTGTGCCTCTTTGCCCTGGGCTCCGCCTTAACTCCTGTCCTGTCCGGGGGACCTTGGGCTGCCAGTGGTCCCACCAGGTACTTATTCAGGGGGTTGAGGACAAAGGGGACAGAAGATGCCAGCTGGGAACAAATGCTGTGAAGGAGGCCGAAGAACCATTTGACCAAACCCCCTTTCCCTACACCCATATTTATCATGAATATTGAAACTAAAGCAGTTGTGGGAGGCCTGGCTGGCTTGTCTGTAGACTATGCAGCTCTTGGGGCTGTGGGTTCGAGCCTCACATGGGGTGTAGAGATTACTTTAAAAAAATCTTTAAGAAGGGGCACCTGAGTGGCTCAGTCGGTTGGGTGGCCAACTTTGGCTCACATCATGATCTCACGGTCCGTCGGTTCGAGCCCCGCGTCGGGCTCTGTGCTGACAGCTCAGAGCCTGGAGCCTGCTTTAAATTGTGTCTCCTTCTCTCTCTGCCCCTCCCCCACTTGCACTCTCTCTCTCTCAAAAATAAACATTTTTTAAAAATCTTTAAGAAAAAAAAGACTAATGCAATTCCAAAGTCAAGGTGGTTGTTCTTGGATCCCCTTATGGCCTTGCTATTCAAAGTGAAGGCTTAGCGGGGCGCCTGAGTGGCTCAGTCGGCTGAGCATCCGACTTCGGCTCAGGTCACGATCTCGCAGTTCGTGGATTTGAGCCCCGCGTCGGGCTCTGGGCTGACAGCTCAGAGCCTGGAGCCCGCTTCAGATTCTGGGTCTCCCTCAGTCTGCCCCTCCGCTGCTTGCACTCTGTCTCTCTCATTGTCACAAAAATAAATAAACATTAAAAAAAAATTTAAATTCAAAGTGCCGACTGAGAGCCAGGACTCATCTGGGAGCTCATTAGAAACTCAGAAGCTGGGGTGCCTGAGCCCCGCCTCAGGCTCTATGCTGTCAGTGCAGAGCCTGCTTGGGATTCTCTCTCTCTCTGCCCCTCCCGTGTGTGATCTCTCTCAAAATAAAGAAACTAAAAAGAAAAAAAAAAAAAACACCCTTAAAAAAAAAAAAAAACACTCAGAAGCTCAGTTTGCCCACCCCCTGGGCCCAGACCTACCACGTCAGGAGGTCAGCGAGATCCCAGATGAGGCGTCTGTGTGTCAGAGCTGGAGAAGTGCTGTCCCAGAGCCCACGCCGCTTACTTCACGGACAACCAGAAGCCACAGGTGTGCATCCCTAAAAATTGCCTGTTCTGGAGGGAAAGGGGCCTCGGCTCGGGACCCAATCTCATCTTTCCCGCCCTCTCCCCGCGAGAACCCCCTTTTCTCACCCAGGAAGCCGGAGCCGCCCAGAACTCAAGTGTCGAGAGGGATGGGAACAGTGAGAACCGGCCTCCCCGGAAGGTCGGTGCGTCCCCTGTGCTTTCGCCTGTGGAGGTCCAGCCCTCAGCGGGGACACTGGTTCTGGCTGAACACCAGGTGACTCTGAACGCCTCTTGCTGCGGCTCCTGGCCTCCCTCAAGTCTGCTGCCCCTTTCTCTGCACCTCCCAGCCTCAGGAGCGCGGCTGCGACGTGAGTGTCTGGTCCCCAAGACTCTCCTTCCCTGGAGCTGGCTCCAGACACCTCCCTCGTGGCAGCACAAGAGACAACCCTCCCTCTTCTGAGGCCCCCAAACCTGTGCCACACATGAGGGGTCCTGGAGAGACACAGGGAGAGTCCTGGTGCAGGGAGCCATCCTCCTCTTGCCGTCCTTCCAAGGATGTCCTCTCTGGACATTTTCCTAAAAGACCTGCAGACACAGCGTCCCCACCCTTACTCGCGACAGTCTCTAAACCCCACTACTACCCTTAAGGATCTTTTCGTCTGAACTTTGTTGATAGGCTGGTATAGAATCACTTGAAACATCCTTTAGAAGAGGCTTCCTTGTGGCTGGCCCAGAGAGTAAGGCCCACTTCAGCGGCAGCCCTCTTCAGGCACCGGGTTAAGGTCACTGACACTGTGGACAGTAGGCTGACGCCCAGTGAACCGGTGGGCACCAGACACCCGGCACCGGGCAGGGCAAGTCCACTTGGTCCCGTGTCAGGACTTGGTTACCACCTACTGTCTGTGACGTTTGAGGGCTTACGAGCTATTGTAATGCCCCCGCTTGCCTGAGGGCTCCCCAAAGTGAGTTCTAGGTGAGCCTGCGAAACAAGGAGTGGAGAAAAGCTCCTTTCAGGCGTGACTCTGGCTGAGCGGCCCACACCTGCTCACTCGCAACCCGGGCCCCGGCTCCCGGCTGCCGCCACCCGGACGCGGCAGACCCGCACGTCCCGTGAGCTCGCTTCCCGCTCGCCTATGGCCCCTCAAACGTGCCTGAATCACCGCAAGCCAGGTGTTCGGTCAGCGCCCGCGGATGCTCCGCTGGGTGAAGGCATCTCACGCTGGAGCCACAGTCGACGCGGCCTGGTAAACTCTCTGTGGGAAGGCACCTAAAACACCACGCTGCCCTCTTGACTCACCGGAGTTCCCGTCCTCGTTTGTCCTCTAGCCTGGAGGCTACGTTCACTCAAATTTCCCGTTGCCTTACTCTTGACTTTACACGTCGAAATTACACGTGGGTAACCCGGTGGGACGAACAGGGCATCCGGGGAAGGTGTAGTGTGGCTTTCGGATCCCGGAGCCCAAGTGGATTTTGTCCCCATCCCCACGCCCGCTTCCCAGCACTATCCTCAGCACTATCCTCGGGCGAGGGAGGGGCTTCCCGAAGGTGCCCTGGTGACCAACCAGCACTCAGCTCCTTCATCAAAGAACTTTGCTTTGTCTGAGCAGCTTCCTCTCCCCCCCACCCCCCCCCCCCCCCCACCCCCGTGCTGTGCCCGGTGCACGTTCTGGCTTAAACAGAATCTTTGGTTCCATCTAGTAAAAGTCAAAAAAAATTAAAAATAAAGAAAAAGAAAAAAGAGGAAGTTACATCTACAGCCTGAGATCTTATAAGCAGAACACTCTCTGACTCGTCTTCCAGAAATTACACCCTATTTCTGTTTCCAACATGCTAAGTTCTTAGGAACGTGATCAAACACACGTACCGGACGCACTCAGCTGAGACCCTTGGACCTTACGAAGGCTAGCTCTAAGCCAATACTAAGGGTCAGAGCCAACTGGGACCATCGTTGAATCCAAGCAGTTTTACCAGCTTTTATTATAAACACCAGCACATTTCAAGTTTCCTCTTTTTGATCACAAATATAGGACTTTTTCTTCTCCTCTTTAGTATACAGCATGAGACACAGCGCCCGGGCCTGGCAGCTCTTACAGAAACCTCGTCACGCCCAGTGCAGGGTTAATCCGCAGACCGCACGCCCTCGGCCGCATCCTTTGGCGGGTCACACAGGACGTGGACTCCAAGAAGATGAGATGTGGCCACAAAGTTTTGGATTCTAGGAGGACCTGAAAAAGTTGCCCCCCCCACCCCCCCACCCCCTGACTGCACCGAATGGCCGTCCTGCTCCTCCAGGGCCCAGACAGGTCACCGCTTCTGCCCGAACACGGGCTCAGGGTTGGACCGTCCGCGCGGAGGGTGCTTTGGGAGACGGTCCCAGATTCGAGAAGCAAGCAGGCAGAGCAAGGATGGCCAGAGGGCCACTGGCGGGCCGTGGCCCTGCTTTCTCTTCGGGCACGTGGCGGAGGCGGGGGGTGGTTGGCAGTGCTGACGACGGTCTGTTGATCTGGCTTCACCTACGGGGAAGCTCTGTGCTAGGGCGGATATTTCAGAAAATTTCCTCAAATTTAGATTCCCAAATCAAGTATTTTGAAATTACCTCTGTGAATACAGGGCCAAAAGGGAAACTATTTGAGTCAAGAGCTCTGACTTGGCCGCCACGACCCCCTAATCGGGGAGCCGGGGATACAAGGGCTGGGACTCGACTCACTTGTGCTCGGGCGGGGGTGGGTGGGGTTCTGGAGAACACACGTGCATGCTCCCACAGAGACGTGATGTTTACGGCATCCAGGGTCTCAACTCTCACCTTCTTGTTAAGGGCATCTGACACGGGACCCGGGGGTGAGGTGGGGGATCGTGTGGCCAAGGTGCCCATCCCCTTTCACCACAGCGCTGCCTCCGTGGCCTCAGGGCGGGGGCACCTCCCTGTCTCTAGAGGGTGGAGGAGGAAGGCCACAGCTCTTCTCCGCCCAGCCCAGCCCGGGCCTGGCCGGGGCAGGACCCCCCCAGCGTGCGGCATCCTCCCTCTGCGGAGCACAGGATCTGGGGATCCCGGAGAGAAGCAGGTACCACCTCCAGTCCCCGGGGCACCTTTCGCGTCAACTCTGGGGTTTGCATACAGGAAGGGGAAGGGGGTACTGTTGCCAACAACAGGAACCGTCCCTGCTCTGGGTTTTCTCGAGTGTTCCGGGAAGAGGACAGGAGGCAAAGTGTTGTTCAGACCCATCTGCACCCCTAACCGTGGGTGACGTTCCCCGTGGGGCACTGAGTACATGAGGCCATCCCCGAGCTTTGCCTCCTCGGTCCCTGCAGAGAGAAGCCGCGGGCTCGGCTGGGCCTGGCTGCCACCCGCACGGCCCCCCGGGCCCGTGATCCCCACCTCTCCGCCATGAGCAATCCACCAGAATCGTGTCTTACAAAGAACAGACTCCAAAAATATATATAAATAAATAAAAACCTTAAACATTCTTACAGGGATCTTAAAGAACAGAATACATGTTAAAAACTTCAGTAATTTATATCAATTTTAAGCGGTACTTTATATACAATGGGGGGGAAAACACATGCATAGTCCAAATACAATGTTGAAAACAGCATTTTCATAACAAAACCCCGAACACTAAGTGTTAATACCATGTACATGAATTCAAGAAGGACCACCCTTTTTGTCTGTTGCACACAGTTTATTTAACAATATGATATAAGAAATGAGTTGGTACTTTACCATTCTATACAGTGATTGAATCTTCTTGAATTTTCTTATTTATAGTAATTATAGCGCTTGCATGATTTACACTAGAATTGCTTTTCCTCATTTCAAGTTTCACATAGAAGAAAGAAAAGAATGCTTCTTCTCTATTAACATTAGCATGGTCTAAGAGAGTGATCATCTCTATTTTTTGTCTAAAACCAGTTTTATCAGAGAAACAAAGCAACAATTTCTACATCTGCAAGACAAGAGTTTGGCGTAAGCCAGTATGTATAGATAGGTGTGTGTGGGTGTGTACGTGTGTGCGCGCAGGAGCCGACTCCTACCGTCCAGGGGTAATACTTGGAGAACGCCCACAGAGTTCACTATAGAAAAAATCTTCCCGCAACGTCAGAAAGTTATCGGGATACATTATAAGCTTGCATTATTTCAAGAATCAGTTTCTGAATATTATTTTTCTTCTCACTTTTAAACATAAATGTTTAAAGTCTTGAAAATACAAATAAAAAATATGAATATAATGAACTTGTTTTTCCCGTTAAAAAAAGGCATGAGTCACCAGCAATGACGACAAAAAGAATCCAAACAAAACCCCCCTCCCCCCAAAACAAAAAAACAAAAACAGAAAACAAAAAACAAAAAGAGAGAGAGAGAGAGAGAGAAAGAGAGAGAGAGAGAGAGAGAGAGAGACCAGATATTTAAATCAACTGGTTTTTAACAAAAAAATATATTCTTTGTATTGTTTCTTTAAACAGCAATCTACCCTTCCATGGCTCGGAAGTAGCAGTTCCACCTAGGGATAAAAAGAGCCCAGATGCCTGGATTTCAGTACAAAAGGTCCAAGAACATGAAAGGGGAAACAAAAAAAGCGATGCTCTCGCAATGCTACAAACCCTCCACAAACTTTTCTAGGGTGTCTCCTGTGGTGTCGCCGACCAGGGACAGCTCACTGGACAACGCACTCCTGTTGGGGGTGTTCAGCTGGGGGAGCATTGCACTCTGTTCGGGGTTCCCCAAGTGTCCCTGATCTATGGAGCTGGCCATGGTGACCGCGAGTCCTGGGTGGGGGGAACCGGTCTGGGGCGAGACGTGGTGCGGCGAAGGCTGGGGCTGGATCCGTGGCGACGGGCTGGAATGTGGAGGCTGGGACTGGGGCCGCGGAGACTGGACAGGGGCCGGGGACCGCACCTGGCTACTGAGGGACGTGGCCATCTGCTGGCCGGGGAGGTGCGAGGCCTGGGGCTGTCCTGAGAGCATGTGCTGCTGGGGGCTCATGGGGTTCGGCTGGCCCGGGGACCCGATCTGCTGCTTCATCTGCTGCTGCTGCAGAATCCGCTGCTGCAGGGCCTGCTGGATGTTGGGGGTGCCGTCCGCGCCCAGCCCGGGCTGCCCCATCTGGCCGAGCTGTCCCATCTGAGCCGCCATCTGGCCCATGGAGCTGCCCTGGATGGGGAGGTGCTGCTGCATCCGCTGCTGCTGCATGGCCGGCGGGTAGCCTCCGGGTCCCTGGGGCTGCTGGAACTGGCCGTGCCCGGCCATGCCCCCGGCCATGCCCGCGCCACCCTGTGGCGGCGGCGGCGGCGGCGGCGGCGGCGGCTGCTGCTGCTGCTGCTGCTGCTGCTGCTGCAGCAGCTGCCGGCGCAGCATCTCTCTGTACTGCGGGTTCATGCTCGCCATGCTGGGGTTGTGCCCCGGGTTCATGATGTTCAGGGCCTGGCCCTGGGGGTTCAGGCCTCCCATCGCCTGCTGCTGCGGGGGCACGCCGGGCCGGGGCCCGCCGGCTTGCATGGCGTTCAGGTTCTGCAGGCCGGGCTGCTGGTGCAGGCCGGGCTGGGCCTGGAGGCCGGGCTGGGGCTGGAGGCCGGGCTGGGGCTGCAGGCCGGGCTGACTGGCCACGTACTTGGCCGTGCGCTGCTTGATGAAGGCCGCCATCAGCTGAGGGTTTGACTTGAGGATGTTGAGCACCTGCTGCTGCTGCTGCGGGGAGCTGGGCGACTTCAGGGTCCGCAACAGGTCCTGCAGGGCGCCGGGCGAGATGCTCCGGGGCGGCTGCACGCTGGGCATCCGAGGCCCTGCCACGGCCGGCTGGGCCTGCATGGACATCACGGGCCTGGGCATGCCCGGCATCGGCTGCTGCTGGGGGAGAGGCGCCTGCTGCCACTGCCCGGGCGGCAGGTTGGGCACGACGGGCCCGCTGACCGGGCCGGGCCGGGGCACGTTCAGGCCCGCGGGGGCCATCTGGCCCACCGGGGTCACCATGCCCGTGCGCCCCGGGGGCACGCCGTTGTTGATGTTCACCCGGTACAGGTGCTGCTGCTGCTGCGCCTCGCGCTCGATCTGCCGGGCCGCTTCCACCGCGGCCGGCGGGGGCTGGGCGGGGGGCGGCGGGGCCGGCACCTGGTTGGCGGGCTTCCCGGCAGACACCGTGGTGGGGGGCTGAGTCCGGGCCACGCCGGGGAAGCCGGCCGGTGACATGCTCACGGGCGAGGGCTGGGGCTGGGCGGGTGGCTGCGGCGTCTGGGGCGTGCTGGGCTGCTGCGTGGGGGTCCCGGGCGGTGCTGAGGTAGGGGAAGGCAGACTCTGCTGAGGCACGTTGCGGGTGTTCATGGTGGCCATCCGCCGGCGCATGAGCTGAGCCTGCTGCAGGCGGTGCTGGATCTGCTGCTGGCGGAGCTTGTGTTTGATGTTGAGGCAGAAGGGCACCGGGCATTTGTTCTCCTGGCAGTGTTTGGCGTGGTAGCAGCAGAGGGCGATGAGCTGCTTGCACACCGGGCAGCCCCCGTTGGTCTTGCGCTTGCAGCCCTTGGTGTGCTGCACCACCCGCTTCATCTTCTGGCAGGACGGCAGCGAGCAGTTGGCGTTGCGGCACTGGCAGGCGTGCACCAGGGACTGGATGCAGCGCTGGATGCTCAGGCGCCGCGACTCCTGGGGGCTCTTGGACTGCGGCTCGCCCTGGCTGCTGCCCTCGTCGTCCAGGCCCAGCCCCCACTTCACCATCTTGTGGGCGTGGCTCTTCGTGTTGTAGCAGTTGATGCACAGGTCGTAGTCCTGCGGACAGGGAGGGGGCGCGGGCGGGGGTCAGCGCGAAGCCGGCACGGCCCGGCGGCCCCCCGACACGCCCAGCCCCGGCCCCCCACCCGGCCCCGCAGTCTCACCCCTGGCCCCTCTCTTGCCTCCCTCTGCCCCTGAGGAACGCTGCGCAGACCCGCCATGTCCTGCTCCCGTACCTGGCCGGGGAAGACTGACAGTTCCTCGCAAGCTCACTGAAGTGCCACCGATCTGGGTTTCTAGAGACCGGCCCTCACCCTCTGGGGTCGCTACTGGGCACCCCGGTGTGTCCCCAGAGCTCTGCAGGGCAGCCCAGAAGGGTCTGGGGGACAGAGAGGCCTTCGCCAGAAGACAGGCCCGGGGCTCAGACCACAGTGACAAAATGCGTACGCTCAGAGGTCTTATAAGTTGCACCTGGAGACGGGGGCAACCCAAAGCCAAGTCTAGAGAAGGAAGCCCTGTGACCAAAACCAATCCTTTGGTTTGTGTTTTCATATTTATTTACTTATTTATTTTGAGAGAGAGAGAGAGAGAGAGAGAGAGCGCGCGAGAGAGGAGAGAGAGCGCAAGAGCACAAAAGCATGCACTCACATGCCACAGAGACAGAGAGAGGAAAAGAGAGAGAATCCCAAGCAGGCTCCATGCTCAGCACAGAGCCCGATGTGGGGCTCGATCCCACAACCCTGGGATCGTGACCTGAACTGAAATCAAGAGTCGGATACTCAACCGACTGAGCCACCCAGGAGCCCCAGATCCGATCCTTTTTGAGAAAGGACACGAAGATCCCAACAGCGGGAAGTGACAAAGAACCAAAGAAAGCTAGACAAAGTGGGGAATGAAGACAAAGGCATTACAGAGGCCCCATGTGCCCCCTCAACCTGAGATCACAGAGCTGCTCCTATGGGCATGTGACTCTGGGGACCATCCTGAACAGTGACACTGGTGAGACAAGGAGTGGGTGGGGGGATGGAGTCTGTGACTATCTGTTGGGGGAGACAAAGGGCCCACGACAGCCCACACCCCTTCTCAG
This sequence comes from Panthera onca, assembly GCF_046562875.1. Taxonomy (NCBI): domain Eukaryota; kingdom Metazoa; phylum Chordata; class Mammalia; order Carnivora; family Felidae; genus Panthera; species Panthera onca. Next base: position 38,774,087 of record NC_138354.1, on the reverse strand, counting down.
AGGGGAGCCAGTGTATGCAATCACGGGGTCCACCAGGACAAGGGAGGAGGGGTCCAGGACCCCTAACCAAAGGGGCCCAGCACGACACTAGGGCAGGGGAATCCCAGCCTCTCAGCAAGCCTAGAACTGGAGGCATGGAAAGGGGAAACCAGTCGGAATCCTGGCGGAAGGGAAGCACAGCCCGCCTCTCTCCTGCTCCTGCCCAGGCACGAGGTCCCTGCGTGTGCCGGACACACGGCCGGCATAAGCGAAAAACCAGGGGTAAGACGAAAGTGCTCCGTGATCATCTTGTCCCGAACAAGTCAGCACAAACACCACCTCCCCCGGGAAGCGTGCCGGCTCCTGCCGGGGGCCAACCATACCCCGGACACGCATCTGTGGCCTTGCGGTAATGCTCGGTTGGGCCGGGACCGTACCAGGCTCCGTGAAAGGAGATGGGCTTCTTCCTTCCTATCCTGGATGCCCGTTGTTGAGCCTGGAGCTGTGTACCACACACCCCTGACCCACACTGACCAGGACCCTGGTATTCGTGAGCTCAGAAACATCCACCTCGTGACCGACAGCACCCCAGAGGACCAGGAGGCAGATGAGCCTCTTTCGTTCGGTCACTCTGCTCCCCCAGGAAACGGCCACCATCTAGGAGCTCAGTGCAGGCTGCCGACGCGCAGAGGGCGGGGACGGGGGCCTACCTCGCACACGGTGCAGTGCCAGCGCGTCTCCACGTGGTGCTTGCACTCGTTGCAGGTGTAGACAAACCGGTCCTGGCCCTGTGTGTGCAGCTCCACCAGCATGCACAGCGTGGACCACTTGGACCGGCGCAGGGACGAGAACTCCCAGTGCTTGTCTCTGGCGAGGGTGAGGAAGGCGTCACGCCCGTCCATGAGGTCACAGCTGAGCAGGGGGTCGGGGTCGACGATGGGGGGCAGCGTGTTGATGACGGGCCCGGCGTGCAGGTGAATCACAAAGAAGACCTGTGGGCGAGAGCGGCGTGAGCCCCCCACGGAGGGCAGGCGTGCTGGCGCCCAGGACCACCCAGGCTCCCTGGGGCCGCCCGGAGCCGGCGGCGCGCCGTGTGGGTCACGCGACCGGCAGCTCTACCTTCTCCGGGCTGGCCCTGCCCGACAGCCCCGGGCCCCCTCCTCTATCCTGCAGCCCAGGAAGGGCGCCAACACGGGCCCCCCAAGAGCCCACCCGTGCGTCTCTACCTCTTTGTGCTTCTCCATGGTGGCGTAGAGCTTCTGGGACAAGTCGTTGGACACGTTGGGCATGCTGGGCTTCTTTTTGTTGGCTCGACTGATGCTGCTTTTATTCTTATTGGTTTTCTTGTTGTTCTTCTTCTTGGCATTCTTGCTGTCACCCTGGCTGCCCTAAAATGACAGGCAAAGCTGTCTGACAAGCCCAGCCTCCTCTTGCCCATGCCTGACCCTGCACCCGGGGCTGGGACACCCGGCTCGCAGGCCGTGGGGGCTTCCGGGAGGCCCAGCCGAGGGCAGGAGCCCGCACACGGCTGGAAACACACTGCTGCCTTCAGAGGGAGTCACGGAGGCAGAGTATGGGAGCCGGGCCTGGGGGGGGGGGGCGGGGGGGCAGGGGGGGAGAGGGGGGGGGGCAGCAGTGACACACAGACATAAAAGCCATGCCGTGCTGGCCACAGCAGGTCTTTTCTCGAGGGAAAACGTGCCCAGGACGCTGGTCCGGACCCTAACAACTGAGGGGGACCGTTATTTTTCACGGCTTCACACGATGCCACTGGACCCCACCACTCCACGCCACGTCCTGCACACTCTAGCAGATTCTCTGCCTTGCAAAAGGTCCCAAACATCCATAGTGCACGAGACAGGGGTGAGGTGCCAAGAGAAGCCACTGCATGGGTAGGAGCTGGGGCTCCAAAACAGCCCCTCCACTTCAACGTCCCTGGCAAGGCTGCCCGAGGTAGGACGTCTCCCTGGCCCCGAGAGGGCCTGAAACCCACCAGGAGCGCCCCGCCTGGCTGAAGTCCAAGGGGGTCCCGCTCGTCAGTTAAAGCGCCCCTACTCTGGAAAGGGCTCAGACACCAGGGTGGAGACGTTTGCCGGGTCTGGTCCAAAGAACTTCACTCTCAACAAGAGGGAGGAGAGGGAGAGAGACAGAGACGGAGCAGGAGACAGACACCCCGGGTGCCTGAGAGGGGGTCACTGAGGAAGCCCCCAGGCAAGTCTGAGAGTACCAAGCTGCCCTGGGAGTGCAGACCCCTCTTGGCATGTTGGCCGGGCCAGGGGAGGATGTTGGTGGAAAGTGAGAGCGCTGACTGAGCATGGACTGTGGTTAACAAAGTCGCATCAACGCTGGTTCAGCCACCATCACACATGTGGGATGGGAGTGCAAGATGGCAGGACAGACTGGTGGAGTGTGGGGGACCCCGGATACCTGCTCGAGTTTTCTGTAAGCCTTCAAACTGTTCTAAACATTAAGCTGACTTTTAGGGGCACCTGGGTGGCTCAGTCGGTTAAGTGTCCAGCTCTTGACTTCAGCTGAGGTCATGATCGCAAAGGATAGCATGGAGCCTGTTTGGGATTGTCTCTCTCCCTCTCTGCCCCTCCCCTACTCGCATGCATGTGCTCTCACACTCTCTCTCAAAATAAACTTAAACTTACTTTTAAGAACTTAAATAGATTCACCGCACAAAGTTCAGAAAATACGGCTAAATAATTTAAAAAATAAAAAGTTTTGTTTTGTTTTTTTTGCTACAGAGAGCAACAAGATTTTGGATTTTCTTCTTGGAGTTGTGCCTACGCACATATGCGGTGGGGGGGTCCCCACGTGTGACGCCGCACCGTCTCTTCCCCACTGCTGCAAGCATCTCCCCATTTGGCCCCAGAGCAGCCCCATGGCCGAGCGCCGTCCGGAACGGGAGCCAACGCCTACTGTGAGGGGGAGGTGTCCCCAGGGCAGGACCCGCCTGCCGCTTCCGAGAACTGGACGCAGAGAACACGGACTCTCTCCAGCACGGGCAAGTCCCTTGCTGGGAACCGCCACCAGGCCGGAGGCGGGCACGCTCTCCTCGGACAGGATACACAGCCGGGGCCTGTGTCCCCCTCAAGGAGCCCCTCTCTTCAGAAGCAGAAGCTGTGCTTGCGGCTGGTCCACCTTCCTCCCTGCTCCCCGAACCCTGGACTCGTGTTCTGACTCAGGCCACCTCCTCTCCGAGATGCAGGGCAGTGGCGGAGACAGAAGAGCCACCTCAGGCTCACAGCTCGGCTCTGCTCTCTGTCTTGCCGGAACTCCCAAGTTTCCACTAACATGTGGCACATCCTTCAAAGGTCTGCCCGCCAACAGGATCTCCTGCTATCCCCCCAGAGACCCTGGCGGGGCAGCGTGGTCATCAGAGGACAGATGACAGATCCCGCCTCCAGGGGGACCCCAACGAAAGGAAGTCGGGCCACCGTGCACCTGCGCCACAGACCCCAGCTGAGGGCACAGCCCCTAGCTCCTCGCGGGCGTTCACAGGCGTCTCAGTACACAGCCAATTCCTGACTTCTTCCCCCAACGTGCTCTCCCCCCTCGCCCCCTCCCTCGTGCAGAGGTGCTGACGCAGCGGCTCAGGCCCCGGACACAGCAGGGCCCAGAGCCGGGACGCTCCTCACGGGCCAGAGAGCCGCTGCTCCTCCCCAAACACCCCATTAGCTCCTCACTGCCTCTACAGTCACGAACCAAATCGGAACTCCGGCCTCTCCTCACGCATCCCGAACGCAACACCCCGAACGCAACACGCTTGCTTCCAACTCCAGCCCTCACACGCCTCCTCCTGTGGCCGGCAGCTCCTTACCTGGGGCCGCCTGGGCTTCTTCCCAGCAGCTCGGCCTCGGCCACCGCTCCAGACAGACCCCGCGGGAACACCTGCACCAGCCCGGTGGCGGCGCTCCCTTCCTTCCTGCTCCTGCTGCTGTCCCGGCGCACCCCTCCCTCACTTGTTCTTCCTACTAGGACACGCCCCCCGCCCCCCCCCCCCCCCCCCATCCGAGGGCAGGGATGGAGTCTTCTCAAGTCACCACCGCACTGCCAAGCACGGAGCCCGTGCACGAAGGCAGCGCCAAGGTGGAGGGCTGTCACGTAACAAAGCGGAAGAAAGAGGCCCGCCAACCGAGGGTCTCGTTCTCAGGGCAGGTCCATCCGCCCGGCTCTGTCCGCCCGCCCCACTCAGAGATGCCAGAGCAAGCATCTCCCGTGTGCCTTCTCCTATGTGATGCGTCCCCAGCACCCATGTCTCAGCTCACCCCGCACGTAGTGTGGGCTGTGCCCCCCGGGCTCCAGTCCTGACCTGCGGTGGCTGGTGAGAAGGGGAGGGGGCACACACGAAAACATCAGCACGAAGAAGGCCACGGCCCGTGGGCCCGACGGCACGAATCCACGCGGCCTTCAGCGTGCAGCTGGGCCCGCGGGGTCTCTTTACCTCCGTGGTCTCACTGGCTGCACTGCTCTCCTCCTTCTTCCTCTCTTCTTCTTCTTGCTCCAACTCCTTGATGCTCTCCTCCAGCACATTGGGCCAGAAGTCACCCTCAAAATAGGGCAGCTCCTTGGCACTGGTGAGCCTGTCTTCGGTCGCCTGTTTGAAAATGTCCTGGAAAGTGAAGGAAGCACGTCCGTGAGAAGAGGGAACTGACTGACGCTCCCGGGAGCAGGTGCAGGGGGCCACGCCACCGGGAGAGGACGGGGCTGTGTGTCGTGACACACGAACAGCTGAGATCAGATTTCAACAGGCACCGCGGCTTTCAGAACACCAGCTAAAGCTCCCGGTGGACTGCAAATAAAGGCTTCTATGTCTTTTGTCTACGCTCTTCTTTTTTTGAGAGAAAGAGAACACAAGCAGGGGGCAGGGACAGACGGACAGAGAGAATCCCAAGTAGGCTCCACGCTCAGCTTGGAGGCCAACAAAGGGCTTCATCTCGCGACCCTGCGACCATGACCTGACTGGAAATCAAGATTCGGACGCTCAGCTGACTGAGCCACCCAGGCGCCCCGATGCTCTTACTTTCTCCTTCCTACTCCTCGTAGGTGAACACAGTTCTAACGTGCGCGAGCGCCAGAGGAAGACACGCCATCCCACCGCCACGCCCTGTTTCAGCACCGGGTACCTTGTAGTCGTGAATGATCCGTTCTGCAAATGCCTTGTCCAGCATCTTCTTGTACCACTCCTGCAGGCGCTTTGGTTTGGGGATTTTCTGATCAGGGGGGTGGCAATGGAAGATATAGTCATCTCCTTCACTCGGGGGGCAGGCCCAGATGTGTCCTGTTACGTACCTACGGGACACACAGACACAATTCAGATCAAAGTGGTGACTGAAAGCCTCCCTGCCTCCAAGGAGTAACAGGTGAGAAGCAGGGACCAAAGCAAGGAGAGAAATAACTAGACAAAAAGAAAAAACAAAGAAATTACCACAACGCTTGTGGTAAAATGTAACAGGCTCAGAAAAGCTGCAGTGCAGGCCCAGTGCGCTGGGGGAGGAGTGTGCGGCCGGGCAAGGCTGATCTGCAGCACACGAGGGCACGCCTGGAAATCGGCTCTAAGATGTTCCCTCTCAGGTGTGCGTGGCGGGCGGGGGCCGAGGCTCCAAGGGCACACGGTCAGCACGGGACAGGGCCCCGGGAGACACGGCTCTCGGGTGTGTGGGAGGACTTACACCCAGGAACGCACTGCCTTTCCTAACCACTACTTCCTGTGCACCGGAGAGGCTGGGTGTTTCTCTCTCAGGGGCGAACGTCAGAATAAATTGGTCATTTGGTTAGGGACCTATCAATCAAATACCTCTAACTTTTTCAAATTTTGCAAAAGAAAGTGACAGGTCTAGAACAGAGAAACAGAGATGTCCAGAAAGGCAAACATAGAGAGACAGAAAGCAGACGAGGGGTCGCTGGGCGCAGGGGTGGAACAGGGTTAACAGTAAACGGGGGCAGGGATCCTACTGTGGGGAGGACAATGCTCAGAAACTGACTTATGGCCACAGCCACACCGCTCGGTGACATACCTAAAAATCGCGGAAGTGTACGCCTAAAATAGGCAGCCTTTGTGATACATAAAATATGCCTCAATAAAATTAAGAAAATTAGAAAAAAGAGCAGGGCACAGAAGGCAGATCTGCATGGCCCCAAGGGAAGGGGGCCTTGGGAGACCATTGATCTAAGGACGTTAAAAGAAAAATACGTATGACTTAGGAAAAAAAATACTCATGTTATTTCGTAAAATACACAGTAAAAATTAAAGCTGGATTTTTTATTAGTTCTGAATAAAGTGGAGTAAACTCACCCCAATTTCTTCACGTATTCTAAATATCCAATAAGGATCTCATGGTAAACAGCGGTCCGGAGGCACCGGGGCCGGAAGAAATGAATACTGTCCAGATAAGAAATGTATACACGCCTAGGGTGGGGAGGGCAAGCGGGAAGAAATTAATTCAGAGTTCAGGATACACCCCAAACTTGAAAGCAAACACCAACATCCAAAAAGCTCCAGAGACAAATTCTGTTTTGTAGCAGTTACACTGGCCACAGACAAGATGTAAGAAAACTCCCATCACCAACCGCCACTGCCAATGAATGATCTCACTCATCGCTGAGCCGAGAAGCAGCAGGTTGCCCACCAGGACCGCCAGGGAGAGGCCGGGGCAAACTAAGAAACGCCACCTCCAAGTCCCTGTCAACTGGACTCCTGACTGAGCGTGAAAGAACTCTGGATAGAGGTTACAAGGCGGGGACCCGTGGAGGAATCCCCACCCCTTCTCTGTGGGCTCACCTGCCCCAGGTAAGACAGGGACAATGGCAAGACCAGGACCGGAACTCGTGAGTACTCACAACATAGAACAGGCTCTCATCCGTCATCAAAACCCTTCACTTCTCATTGGCTTAGGGTTAAACTACACTAACCAGCTTGGTCAGTTAAGCGTGGCTTATTTGATTTAAAGCCAGTTCTGAAGCACATGGCTTCTCTACAATATTTGGGGGCCTGGTCTGCTGAGCCGCACGGGCCCATTAACGCGCACCCGAGAGGAGGAGGAGGAGGAGGAGGAGGAGGAGGAGGAGAAGGAGGAGGAGGAGGAGGAGGAGGAGGAGGAGGAGGAGGAGGAGGAGGACGACGACGACGACGACGACGATGACTACCTTGTGTTTGGAGGGGGGCAATCGGAGCCGTACTCTTGCACGTGCATCCCAAAGAAGCACACATCCACTCCGTCAATTTCCTCAAAAGCAAAGAGTGCTTTGGTTCGATACGGGAAAGATTCAGACATTTCCCCGGAATCCACAAACCTGGAATAAAAGAGCCTGAGATTTGCATGTGTCATCACTTCCCGGATGCTTTACAAACAAGACCCTCGGCCCTGAGTCCGCTCCATGCACAGGAGCAGGAGGCCTGGTCACCTCCTCTGACTGCTGGCCCCAGTGCTCAGCCCAGGCAGACGAGCTGTGACCCTATTCTCTGTGACAGTCTCAGTCAGAAATTTTACGTCCGCTAATGAATGCGGAATACAGAGAGAAGGGCTCACTGTACATTATATGCTGAAAAACCTTTAAATTCTACAAACTCCCAGTTTAATCTTTTAGTAATCTCTTCACCCAATGTGGGGCTCTAAATCACAAGCCCGAGATTAAGAACTGCGTGGTCTTCAGACTGAGCCAGCCAGGCTCAGTCTGAAACCTTGCCAGAAAGCAGGGCTTTTGTTAACCAGGTACGGTGACCCCTCAAACAACACTTCAGAAAACAGCACAACATGTGCACACAAACCGTGACTTCATCCCAGGCTTGACCTCCACAGTCTTGTCTGAGCTGGCCACCACCCGGACAAAGACCTCCCCGGCTTCGGGATGATTCTGTCGCCGCAAAAACTTGTTGACTCGGTCTTCCAAGTGGTTGCCCAATCGCGTGGTCTGTAGTCCTGCCAAGTCCAGAGCAAGCAGATGAGGGGGCTTCGCATGGGCCGTGGAGAAGGTGGCTGAAGCCAGAGAACCCACCTTTCTCTTTCAGTGCAGTCTGATACTCTATGGATTAACGTTTTCCAAATCCAGAAGGGAACTAGCTTGTCCTATGTGGTAAGCATTTCATAAGGGAAAGGTGGACTTGGGACCTCAGGCACTCCGCACACTGACAAGTGCTATCATTTAAATGCCCACATATTTCCATCTTTTTCTAGACACTAGGGCGGAAGAGCCACAAAGGCAGACTAAAGGCTGTGGGGCAAAGCAGAGGGAGCACACACAGGGGCCCCACTGAGCCCACCTCCGGCCTCCCGTGCCCAGGCCCTGGTGAGAGTGCCCCCACACGTCTGCCCATGGCCAGAATCCACACTCTGCACGAACTCTGCCTTCCCTGAAGGGCAGGGCATACCTCTCCCCTTCCTGCCCAGCTCGAGGGAGTCCCGCGTGCAGCCTCATACAGCCTTTGGAACGCGTACCAGATGGGAGCCCACAGAGCATCACTACCTACATCAGCCCTAGACCCCCTCCACACCCTCTCTCTCCCGGGGACGCCCCAGGCATGGCCACTGTGACAGGAACACTGGGCACAGCAGAAAAACTCTTTGCACAAGGGGAAAAGACTAGAAGAAAAAGCTACAGAAGGTTAATGCTGGTAATTTTCTTCTTTATATTCATTGATTTTTAAAATACTTACTACATAATAAGAAATATTTTTATTTTTTTTTTTTAATTTTTTTTTTTCAACGTTTTTTATTTATTTTTGGGACAGAGAGAGACAGAGCATGAACGGGGGAGGGGCAGAGAGAGAGGGAGACACAGAATCGGAAACAGGCTCCAGGCTCCGAGCCATCAGCCCAGAGCCTGACGCGGGGCTCGAACTCACGGACCGCGAGATCGTGACCTGGCTGAAGTCGGACGCTTAACCGACTGCGCCACCCAGGCGCCCCAAGAAATATTTTTAAAAAGCTATCTGGGATTTTATAAGATTCCTTACTAAGGGAGGTTAAGAAGTATCTGGAAAATTTAGATGGACTTTCTAAATTCCATTTTTGTGCAATAAACACAGCAATGGTGGAGTTTTTCTTGTATGTAAGTTGTACCTCCATAAAAGTGATTTAAAATGAAAAAACTACCATGACCAGAAAATAAAAACCCCACAGAAAACGAAGAACTTGACAAGTTCCACCAATGAGGGGAGAGCGGATTTATGATCTATCCCACACTCTGGCGAAGACACACGGCGTGCACAGCTGCCTCATTACTCTGTGAGTGGCGGGGGGGGGGGGGCGGGGGGGGGGGGACTCTCGTGTTTATGCCCCTGTGCTGCTGCTGAGCACGGCCCGTCCCCTTACAAGGTGCTTTCCAATCCTAAAAGGCAGGACACAGCTACGAAGGGCCACCTGCCACGGTCCAGCGTCTGCCCTTCCCTTGTGAAAACAGGACCTCACACTATGATTTTCAAATAGCAAACGGAAGAATAAACCTTCAAAGTTAGGTCTTTACTTTTTCCTTCAAATCACCTGAATGACCTGTACTAAAAAAAAAGTTTCAAATGAGACAACACAGGACCACCTTGTAATAAACGAGCGCCGGGAAGACGGAGAGGCGCCCTCCGAAGGGCCCCAGTGAACACAGGGGTCCCCTGGGCAGAAGAGGGGCTGCTCATGCAGAGGCGGTCCCCGCAGGAACGATTTCGGGGAGCGCCACGCCCTCCCTGTGTGTCATGCACAGTTCTGCCTCGTTCCGCTATGCTTCCCAGTTTCCCGCTCGTTTTCCCTTCCCGGGGGCCCGCCTTATGCTGCGGGGCCTGCCGCACACACGTCGTCACACATACGTGCAGACAACTTTGGGGGATACAGAGGTAACACTGTCAATGCAGAGTCTAGAAACCAACGTCCTGGATCGTAGTTTCCCTTTCCCCCAGGCTTTCAATGTGCATTTTCACCCAAACCACGTGACGGGGACTTTTCTGTCCCTTTACGGGCTCAAATCCTTTGGCGCCTGCTTTCTGACGTCAGGGTCGCCCCATCTCCAGGGAGGCCTCTCACAACCCAGCACAGGGGCTCTGGCTCGGGGGCGTCTCCAGTGGTCCTTTCTCCCTCTACCTGGCTGGGCTGTGTGCGCGGTCCCAGGCAGGGAGGGGCCCGAGGGATAGTCGCTGACTCGACGGCAGTACAGGGCTGGCACAACTGCACACGCAGCAGCCTGTCCTTTGCAGCCTACAGACCCTCGCAAAGGCTGTGCTCACACGTCTGCGCCAAGGGGTGTAGGGGTGGCCAGACTTCCGAGGTCCTCTTCTGTCAGTCAGTCAGTGTTATGTGTCTCTGACGCTAAGGCTCACCTCGTAGGCCTGCTCTTGGGCTTTTCTGTCCCCCTCCGCCACCAGCCGCAACTGCTCTCCTACCCAGGCCCAGCTCTCCTGGCAACTGTGCTTTGGTCATGAGGCTCTGGTCCAGCAAGGTGTTTCTAGGCTGCTGACTGCTTGAGCGATCTCACTCAGAACAGACCCTCTAAAGCAGGGGTTCTCACCTGAGGACAACTGTGCCCCCAGCCCCGGGGGAACATGTGGCATTTCTGAAGGCCATTTCTGATGGCCACCACTCAGGGGGGCGGGAGTAGTGTTACTGGCATTTAGTGGGTAGCAACCAGAGATGCTCCTAAATTCCTACAGAGCATAGGACAGCCCCCATAACAAAGAGTCATCGGGGCCCTGAATGTCAATGGTGGCTCAGCTGAGAAACCCTGAGCTAAAGAAAAGCATTACAACAGTTTGGGAGTTTATCGGCATTTCAATAGGTTTTACAAGAGCGAGGTTAAGTTATAGGATAATTGTGCATTTTGGTAACAACAGTCTTTACCTGCTATCACTGAGTTGGGAAGCCCCTGAAGTGGCTTCCTCCTGGCCTGCTTCCCCCCCACCCCCCGGCAAGGGATCCCTCTCTCCACCTCATCTCTCTCCTGCTCCCTGCCCCTCAGAGGCCCTGGCTCTCACTGGGGATGCCTCGAGCAGTGTGCTAGCCGCCTGCCCTGCTGGGGAGCACCGGGCAAGTGGGCTGTCAAGGCGCTGCTGCAGGTGGCTTTTTTACTCGGGGTTGCTGTGAACTCGGCAAAGGACAGTTCGGGAACGACACGCTGCGCAAGGGGCTCCCAGCCCTCGAGAACCGGGTTGACAAAGATCACGATGGAAAAGGAGGCTATCTCCAAAAGAGTCAAGACTACCCATGAAGACTTAAACTTCAAGTCGCAACGGGCTGCTCTCTACTGTGGAAGGACACCAGCTGCCCCCTAAACACAGCAGTGAAACGCATAACCAGTCCTCAGGCAGACCAGGCTCTGCCAGTCTCAGCAGAGAGGGCCATGCAACTGTCCTGTGCGGCCCAGGGCTGAGCGTGCTGGTCACAACAGGATGCCAGAGTGGGGTGTCTATGTGTGTGTTGGCGGGGGTCAGATTTCTGAGCTACCTGAAAAGGATCTGCTGACACATTTTCTCTCAGAGCTTTCTAAATTTTCACGTAGAGCACGAACGGACCGTAAATCTGGTTTTTGGGCGAAGATCAGGCCCAATGATTCCATTTAGCGGTGCTAGAAAGTGAACTTGGCACAGACCCCCGGACAAATGGACCCCACAGCCACGTACTGAGAGGGGCTGAAGGAAGACCAGGGAGCGGGAACAAGCACCTCACGCACAGATGGGGGAACAAAAAACCTTTCCACAACTTACTCTTCGCACTGAACTTGTTTTCTTTCCGAGTTCTGCCGGTTTTCTTCAGGCAGTTGTCGCACACGAAGCTGTAAAAGAACGGGTGTGATCAGATTGCATAAAATAGTCTCGCCACCAAGACATGCGACTTAAGTGCTTTGCTGGCAGCATCATTCACAAGTGAAGGGGCAGACTGCTTTGAGCCCACAGTCCCAGCAGGCAGACGCTGAGGACACAAACTGAATAGGAGCTGCTGTCGGCTTCACTGCAGGCCCCTCCCTCCACTCCGCGCAAAGGCTTTTCCCAAGATCACAGGAAATCACCAGGAAATTACTCACCCCGAAGGCCAAATGATGTCATAGTGCAGAACACAAATCTGATGCATCTTCCGGCCACACTCCTTGCAATCGACAAAACTGGAAGACAAAGAGAGTGTGCTGTAATGCACATGGAAACATACAAGGGAGCTGTCCAAGGGAGCCATCGGCAGAAGCTTGTGTACCGCGTTCACACCTTGTCCTCTGATCACTTCCAGTGTCTGTGGCACTCATGAATGCCTCTGCTGATTGCTTCAGCTGTATTTTACTTTATTCTTTCCCTACGCCCAACATGGGGCTTGAACGCACGACTCCAAGATCAAGAGTCACGCACTGCACCGAATGAGCCAGCCAGGCATCTCTGATTCAGCCGTATTTTAAAAATGCACAGGCACAATATTTTCTGTGAGAAAGCTGGGCTCCTCCACTTCCCCGTACAAATGCCTATGCCTCGCTTCTCCCAATCTCCTTTGCAATCAGAAATGAAACTTCACTTTCAAAAATTGCTATGAAAGAGGTGCATTTTACAGGCCAGTATTTCTGATATTACTACGCATTTCCAAGACCAGTGCCCGCACATGTGTAAACGGACTCAAATAACCGAGAACAACACTTGCACGTTAGAAACACTTGCTCTTAAGCCGAGGCACAGGAAGCATCTGCTCCGAGTCAATCACAAAGGTGGGAAGCGCTAAGCTGACCGGCAAGCAACGGCCTTTGTTCGAGTCAGCACTGGACAGCAGGGGTGAGGTGCTACTCACCCAGCCCCCACTGCGACTCACCTGGCTGTCACCTCAGCTGGGAATCTTAGTTGCCAACACGCGTGGATGCGCAAACCTGTTTCCTCAGCCACCTGCTTAACCACCACCACACCTTACGTCTGGAGGAATGCTGAGGACTAGAAGGCACCACACCTCCTCCAACTCTGCTAAGTTCCAGCTCTTCCTATCAGCCTTGGTGCTGAGCCTGGTAACCTGACGTACACTCTCGACACTGCCTTGAGTCCTGGGCCCCCATCTCTCCTCTGCCCCTGCTGAGCAAGCCTTCAGCCACGGATCCAGTCTAACTCTGCCTCTCTGTTCCTATTTGGTCGGGACGGGGAAATGACACACATGTGCAAAACTGTGTACAACAGCAGCACGAGTGCCTAGTTCATGGCCTGCCAGCACTCTGTAGCATCCTGTTCTGTCGCGACCGCCACCACCACCCCCCGCCTCCCATGGCTGCTCCGTCTGGACCTTGCTCTTTGCCTCTAGTGCTGCCTTGCCCCCAACCAGCTCCTTCTCTGAAACCTCAGCAGTGGGGCTCATACTGTGTTAGGAATTTAAAGGGTCACCAGGTAACAGTTCCCGGTTTCTGTGCCCCCTCCAAAGATACTCCACTCTCAATGTTTTCCTATGTGACAGAAGAGGACTATCAAAAAAAAAAAAAAAAGAAAGAAAAAAAGTATGTGCTAGGGGTGGCTGGGTGGCTCAGTCAGTTAAGTGTCCAGCTCTTCCGTTCGGCTCAGGCCATGATCTCACGGTTTGTGGGTTTGAGCCCCGTGTCGGGGTCACCGCTCTCAGAGCGGAGCCTGCTTGGGATCTTCTCTCTGCCCCTCTCCTACCTGTGCTCTTTCTCTCTCAAAATAAACAACAACAAAACTATGTTCTAGACCTTATTCTATCAATTTTCAATTTCACCCTCTCCCCACGAACCATTATTAACCACGTGGCTGGCTGCCGTTCCCATGTTTCCTGTTCATGCACAAGCATCTCAGCGGCCACCTAGATGGTCCCCTTCCTCACCTGCACAGGGTGGCTTCTCCTACCAAGAGGTGCTCCTTTATTTAGGTCAAGCTTCTACTTCCTGCCTGAGCTGTTGCTCTGAGTCTCTTAACTAGCTTCCTACTGGAAAGCAAAGTCATTTCCTGGCCTGGTGAATCCACCTCACAGATCCAGGATGATCTTTCCACAGCAGAAACCAGTGAAGTCCTTCAAAACCTCCAGGGCACACAGGGGAGATCCGTATGTCAAAGAACAGTGTAAGTGGCCCTTCACCCAGTGCAGGGGACGTTCACATAATGGGAACAACGGACACGGAACATCAGGACAGAAGATCCACTGGTGATGAAAAATACGGGGCACAGCCTCCTCACGCACCAGGCACTATGCTGAGGCTGGAGCTCGAGTAGCTGCCGTGCCCTCCCCTACTGCCTGGGCACTGCTGCTGGGAAAGCCCGGGTGAGCTCCCAACAGGAAAGCCCTTCAAAATGAGCCCCTGGTGCAAAGTCTGCATCTTCCACTGCAGCATTCGACGCCCCCCCCCCCCCCCCCCCGAGCTGGGGCGTTGGGACCAAGGGAAGGAGGACCTATCTCTCGGCTCCCAAACATCCCATGGTGTTGGAGCCTGTGCTCACTGAAGCAACAGAACACGATGGGCACCTCCACACGCTGGGGTGCTCTGAGCACTTGGCTTTAGGGACCTGGAGACAATGCCACATGGAAGGAACTCTGAAGCCTCTTTAGGGGTTATCGCAAAGCAAACTTTGCAAAAGAAGCATCCTCACTGACCAGTGGAGACAACAAGAGGATTTGACAATGGCCTTTGGAAATACACCCAAGTGGCAAGAACATACGCCAGGCCTCCTGTTACTCGTTTTTAAACAGTCGTTTCTAAAAAGTTTCCCTTCTGAAATTTCCCTTTAAAAGGTGTTAGCGCTACCCCAGCAAATATTCGTATCTTTAGTCTCTAAAGAGTCACACTGAACGGCCTCTCAATAACCATGAGGACGGAGTCAGCAGAAAGGTTCTGAGAGAACCAAAGCATCCATCTAAGGTCATTGCTGTTAAAATTCAGGAACTGGACAGGATGCTGCAGAGACATACGTATTTTGTTTGAGGTAAAAAGAATGCATGTCTGAAATAACTTCACACAGAGAATCCCACCCAGGGCAACCCACTCCCAACCTTCCAAAGGGGCCTTCTCCTGCAGGCCCGTCACAAGGAGGGATTTTCCCCATCTGAAGCTTAAAATCCGAAAGTCAGAAAGAGATCGCTTATCTACTCACGGTTCAGGATCTAAGGTATCATTTTTCTTCTTTTCAAACTGATCCTTTGAAATTGTCCTTGTTTAAAAAAAAAAAAAAAAAAAAGAAGAAAGAAAACTGTTAATTAACTAAATGTATTTCTTGAGCATGAACTACAGGGTCTGTGGGATATTATCTTATAACTACTTTTTCAAATAAAAAGTAAATAACGGTCAGCTGAAATCTCAAGTATAAAACTTATTTCCACAGAAAGTACTATCATATGTTTTTCTCTATCTGCCTTGGATATTTCCTCCCAACTATCACCAGGACTTACTATATGATTTAATTAAGACTAGTCAAAATATGATGCCAAAATCGTGTCGAGACCCAAAACTACAAACTGTCAATTCAATCTGTACGGTGAATGACTCCTGGATCTGACTGATAATTGGCACGATCAACTCTTGTGACGGTAACTGAATTAGATGACACAAGATCAGCATCTACTTGGGGATATTTGACTTATTTTTAAAGAACTGAGTATTTGGTTTCTATACGGTCGTTTTGTTATGATCAGTGTATATGCGAATTATTTCTGATTCACAGAGTTATATAAGCCAATTATTAATCACGAAATTGGACCAAAGAGTTAGAATTACAAGGGACGTAAAAAAAAACTGAATACAGAGAAGGTCTGTCCCGTCAGTTTGTACGTCTCACTAGTGGCCACGATTTGTTCTGTGTCTGGATAAAGTAAAGCTGACGTGCAGAGTCCGTGGCCACTGCTCGGGCGAGAAGCCTTCCCACCGGTGGGGGACAGTCACACTAGCAGGGCAGGAGTCATGACAGAGTCAGGAGAAAAGAGAGAACCACAAGATGCTGGCAGCCCTCGGCAGACCCGGTGGCCGGCAGGCTTTCGGTATCTCAAGCACGTGCACGAGTTGACCATCCAACTGGTGGGTTCGCCTCTTCTGGCCACGTTCTATGTGACCGCTCAGAGGTGAACTCCATCAGGGGATAAGCTTTGGGGAGGAAAAGGTGAACTCAGTGCAGGAATGAATGGACCAACTCAGGCCTGTGCACGCTGGAGCAAGTGCCACACCTCCAGCCGCAAGGAGGCAGTTTACCCTCCGGGGCCTCACCGCCTTCCGTCACAGGCTCTGCAGCTTAGAGGACAGAGAGTTCAGCAGAAGATCGAAAGAATGCTAAAGACGGGGTACGTACACAAGATTCGTTTTTCGTCACTGCCAGTTCTGTCAAAAGGGAACTTAGGTCTAAGTGAAAATTTACGATTTCCCCAAAGGGAGGAGGACCACCACCAGGAAAAAGCAGGAGTTTTAAAGGAAGAGACACCGGGAGGTCAACGGAGACCAGTCCGCTGCCGCGGAGGCTACGGGTGTCTCGTGAGGAGGGAAGAATGTGGAGGTGGCAGCCGTGTCTAGCTGAAGAGCTACATTCTGACGCAGGAACGTGGGCGTGGCGAATATGAAAAAACACACCACCCGGAAGTCAAAATGGCAGAGGCGCTTCCCTTTTAATCGCGGACAAGAGGGACAAAACAATTACGAGTCAACCCCGAGAAAAATGACAGCATAGTACTTACGTCTGGGGTTGTGAAGGGTCGTCACCCAGGGTAACATTCTCCCCCTGGATCTCTGTGAAACACTTCTCACAGAAATGATACCTGTCAGCAAGAAGGCCATACTTGGGTGAACTGGTCCATCATAACACACAGCCACCCAAGCAACGAAGCCACCAATCAGAGCAGGGCAGATCACCACGACGAAGGGGGGGCGTTGTTGGTTGATTGATGGGTCAGTGAGGACAATGGAAGGAACAGGGGCAGGTGGGGAAGGGCAGGATTAGAGAACAGGGGAGGGAACAAATAGCACAGACATGAAGGTAAGACGCAAACACCGAGACAACACAGAGCAGAAAGCCAAGGCAAAGCTTGATTAGCATTCGGTCTCACTGCACACATCACAGGCCATCATCACTAACAACGGCTGGGCTCGGGCCAGCTCCGAGACGCAAACGTTTTCAAGGAGTTGTTAATACTAGAATTGCAAGGAGCCTCAATTTAGGAGTTCGAATTTTGTTATTACTTCAGAGAAAATCAAATATGACTCCAGGGTTTGCGATGGAGAAGTTTTACTTCGAACAAAACAGTCTGACAAAGGCCTTAAAAAAGCAATTATTTTTCAAAACGGAAAATTTATGCTTGACAGCAATTCACAGATTTTATTTCCGGTATTAAGCCAGATCTTTTAAAGGTATGAAAATGTTGGGCACGCAGAACCGGTTTTAATTTTTTTCCTGTTATTTTTCTCAGGTTAATCACTTCATTAAATGAGTTACAATACGAATGAAACCAAATCCATATTCTGGACAAACATTTAACAGAAATGCAGTCGGGGTCAAAGACTTTCCAGCCATTTATCAGTACGAATGTACAGAGAAAAAAAACTGTGATATATTGTATAAACAATACAATATATGTAAATCCATGAACAATCAATCTCAAAGACTTTGAAAATTCAGTTCTGAAGCTTTGGTTTAAACTGTTTGGTACTGGGACCAATCATTCACCAATCTGAGATCCTCAGTGATTGACTGCTCTGACTTGGTGACAATCCAAGTTAAGCAAATTTGGAAAGTTGATCTTTATAGCACAATCTGCATTTGAGAAATTATCCATCACCCCAATGTCTTGTAAGATAATACAAGCCTGGGCTCAAGCTATCCAAGAAGAACAATTAAAATAAAAGCTCTTAAATGTTTGGAAAGGAGACGAATGAGAAATCAACAGAAGTGCAGGCTGACGCTGCATCAAACAAGATGAGCACACAAGAATACTGTAAAAATAAACAAGCCGAATGGAGGTGAATTCACAAGCGAAAAGGATGAGTAGAAGGTAGTGGCAGCAGCACAACAAAATGCGGTTTTAGTGCTCAAAACTACGTCTACAAGATGCCAAGAGGATTAGTGTTAAAGACACTGTGACGAGACTCGGAGCGCCACACCGCACGGACACGCGCAGGGGACGCGGCAGCTCGCAGGGTCACTCACGCACGCGCACGCGCACACACGCCTTCAAGGACGGAGGCGCAGGCCCCCACCCGGCCGTCTGTCTCCATTCCTGCTCACATCAGTCCCCAGCGAGTTCTAATTCTAGTCTTAATTACACACACTAAGCATTCTGTCTGCTGGACTTCACCGACTAAACACACAGAGTCAATTAAAAGCACAAAACTTCAGAGCGCAGCATCTCAAAATGGTCCGATCTTTCCGTCTGTCGATGAGGGCATGACAGACTCACTGTGGGGAGGAACTGGATTAATGAAAGTTTCTTCCCGGGACCAGTTTAGTTTACTTGTGATGATCCAATCAATGAATTCTGCCAAGAGTAAAAACTGACCAAGAACAAAAAGATAAATATTGCTGTTTAAAAATATCTACATCTATGTTTTTGTTTTGTTTTGTTTTCTGAATCAACTATAACAAGATGCTGGCTATTCACTATTTTGGAAATGTTCTCACAGAGCCTTAAATCATGTGGTAAACAGGATTTCCATGTGCAGGAGGGCGTGATCGTCACTGGCAATTAAAGTGCAGAAACCATAAACCAATTCAGGGGCAAACAGAACAATATGCAAAAAAGATATCCCCCTCAACACGAACTATTTCTCTTTTAAAAATAAAACTTGTAGGGGCGCCTGGGTGGCTCAGTCGGGTGAGCGTCTGACTTCAGCTCAGGTCATGATCTCACACTCCATGAGCTCGAGTCCCGTGTCAGGCTCTGTGCTGACAGCTCAGAGCCTGGAGGCTGCTTCAGATTCTGTGTCTCCCTCTCTCTCTGCCCCTCCCCTGCTCATGCTCTGTCTCTCTCTGTCTCAAAAATAAATAAAAACATTTAAAAAAATAAAAATAAATAAAAATAAAACTTGGAATTGAGTGTTCCAATTCATTTTATGATCAAGCATACAGCCACCGCCGGCTAGCGAAAAGGTGAACTCGTCTGGAAGTGAAATCGCCACAATAATTACACGTGAGGCAAAACGCCTTTGAGATCCTGGACAGACTCTTAGCCCTTATTCAAGCAGGACATCGAGCCCAGCGACATCCAGGAAACAAGAACCATCAGCCCATCACTCTCCGGCGGAGGAAACTAGCCCGGGGCAAAGCCCTGATGCCTTAATGGCAGACCTCAGTGACGCTGGAAGCCTACACCCTCCACGGGCAACTAACCCGGATCTCCAAAGCACCTCCGGGATGGAAACTGGGAGGCACAGAAACAGTGTGTGTCCCAAAGCAAGTGGAGACATTGGAGAATTGAACGTGCTGGGTTTGAGAAGGGTCCTGAGAGGCGGCAACAGTCTGGAGAAGGGGCACAGCCACCCACTGGTCAAGTCTGCTGAAACTGCCCTGGCAATCGCTGGGGGACACACTGGAATGCCAGACTGTCCCCCCTTTATTACCTAGTCCAAACTTTATTCCCCCTAAAAATACAGAATGGTTCAGAAAGTCACTTTTCAATCTTAAGAGCCTCGTTGACACTCTGCCTTGTGTGAAGAAAGCAACCAGATGAACATGCAACTGCAAAGGAGAAATACTTCACGTAATCCAACAACGATGTGCATGTGGGTTCCTAAAATTAGCACAATATGATTGCGTAGTTTATCTGTAAGGGTAATTTAATGTATGGAGTAAATTTTCAAATGCAGATTGTTTTAAGTACCTAATAGTATACAAAAATAACTGGGATATCTAAAGACAGTATCTGAAAAATTTATACACAAGTTTTCCCAACCTGAGTTTCAAATATTCAAAGCATGGAAACAAGTGAAGACGGGTTTACGTGCTAGTTTATATTAGTTTCACTTGTTCAAATGGTCTGTAGGACATCCTATTGCTCGAGGTGCCCAGTTTAGGACAAGGAGTGCCAAAACAATTATTTGTGAGAACACCACGGTGTTCACAAGTAGTCAGAGATGCAAATAAAAACTTAAGCAGTTAAGATGTTCATCGTGGAGTGAGGCCACTGCTTTCTTAGCATTACAGCACGTTAGTCTCTGCAAGCACAGTGTCCTAGGAAGCAGGCCTTGCGAGATTCAGTGAAGGAACGGGATGCCTACGCTTTAGGCCAGAACTTTATTTCTGTCTCTACTCGTAAGAAAAACACTTTTGTTCGGTAAAGATGAAATTCTACACAAAAATAAACCTGGACATTTCAGATCTTCCCAAACAACCCCATGGCTGTGCTCCCCGAGTAACCTCCTGCCAGAGAGAAGTGTGCCTTGATCCTATCAATTCTACTGAAATTAATTGCTCTCAAGTGAGCAAATCAGTAAAGGCAGGGTCCCGAAGGACACAGGAACAGCGAAACAACAATGAAAAGGCCCCCAAATTTTAGAAATGGAAGCAAGCAACCTGCTGTCTGTTCTTCCTTCCAGACCCAAACCACGTTGGGCACTCAGCAGCGGGGGCATTTTTCTGGAAACAGGTAACTGAAATCTGTTCTCTTAAAATTTCCCAACTTTATTTTGCTTGGCACATAAGTTTCCAAAGTGAATTCCTGTTCATTGTTTCACGGAGACTGACAACCGAGGTTGTTAGGGAAGGTGTTACTGTGCTCGTATTATGAACAAGAAGGTAAAACTTCATACGTTATGGGGCACGCTAAAGGTCAGGGGGCTAGAACTGTAGCTGAAAGGGCCAGAACTCCCACAAGAGCACTTGTCAGTACAGGAGAGATTCCATCAAGAAGGAACTATGGTATTATTTCAAACTGTCTCCCACTGATAGAAAGGGAAGCTAGGACAGAAACTAAATTCCTGATGTTAACGTATTTTTAACGTTAAGGATGGGGTACAGGCCACACTCCAGCACCTCACTCTAACTGAACGGTGCCCGAACAAGCAGGCTGGGCAAGGCTTAGCAATCTTTCTTTTGAGACATGTTTATGTCAATAGTTTTTGCTTTTGTTTTAAAGTAGAATTTTGAAGGGATTTACTAATTATAAATATGATTAGATATTTTTAAAAATTGGAAGTATTTTAAAATCATCAGAACACAGATAATTTCCAAACTAAATATTATTGAGGCCTGCGCGTGTACCTCTGAACAAACAACAAAAAGCCCTCTACTTCGAAATATAGGAACATATGCAATTACTAGAAGCAGACAAGATCAAATCATCAGAACATCACACCCTAATACTGACATTTAATACGTGAGCCTACAGACAAGGAACAGGCACAGAGCTGAACCTTGGCCACAGAAATTTGGTCGCCTATTCCTCAAATGGAGGCAAGGTAACTGAATGTGACCAAGATTTACAACCTGTGCCCCCAGGGAGGATGCCCTCGTGCTACGGCAACATGTGGCTGCCTGAAACAGGAGACACAGACAAGTTCAATTTTCAAAATGGCCCCAAAACTATGGAGGTTGTATTTGTGTGTGGCAAATTAACAACAAAAAAAATACCATTTTCATTCTCTTTTACGTAAGACAGAAAACCCATTTAGCCATCCCCACATTTTAAGAGAATGGCAAATATTTCTCCAGGATAACTACCACTCACAAAACCCTGAAATGGCCATCCTATGATGGGGAGAACTCAACAAGAATGCAAGATCTCATTCAGTGTTGTGTTATTAATTTAAAAAAAAGTTTAGGTCTAAAGCTTTTATTCATTTTTATTTACTTTTCCTTTTATTATTTTTTTAACGAAATATCATCAATGTAAGTCTTTCCATCAGACTGTCCGGCCCAAATTATGTAGGCAAATATTTACACGTGAAATAATAAAATACAACGTTTCCACTTAAGATCTTCAAAAAGGTATGTCAACCGGTATTAGAGTTACTCTGGACTCCAGACTCTTCGGTGGTTACAGTTTGGAAAGACCACAGCTTAAGAACTAACCTTCCTGACTCAAGTAGTGCAGCAAGCAGGAGCTTATTTGCTACCGTGGAAGAGCATGCTTTCAAATTAAGAGATCATGGGCCTGAGTGACTAAGCAGCATGGAGAGTGGCCCATTTCATTAGAACTCCAGAAAAGAAATAACCCAGGCTATACTCAGACGGACCTGCTCGCCCTGAGACCTTCGTCCTGTGCCTATAAGCCAGGACGCTGGCTCGGTGCTCACCTGTTCTGATAGCTGTAGTAGGCAGCGTCGCGAGGAATTGTACACAGCTGCTTCCCGTAGCAGCACAAAGTCTGTGGGGAAAACTCATACTGCAAAAACAAAGGAGAAAATACTAAAAACGTATCCCAGTGACTGTCCTACAATGCTCCAGTTCACTAAGAAGAGCTGTCAGATTCAGCTAGTAAGATATTCCTATTGGTACATGGTATAGTTTTCTAACAATTTGCAGAGCTGTTTAATAAAGACATTTTTGGATTCCATGTGACAGAATCAACGTCAAAAGACATTTGTTACACATTGATAAAGGTACAGAGGAGCAGCCAGAAAGGCATAACCCAAGGTCCTCCCCAATAAGCAACTCTAGCTTTGATCACCCATTACACGGCTTCAGGCAATCGATTGGTTTTACAAATGTCCAGACTCCATCCGGGTCCTTCCCAGAACACAGCTGGGATACAATGTGGAGTCTATCATGTTATCATAATACCTGCTCTGGCTAATTTAACCAGCAAAGTTCACTTTCCAAAAAAAGTCTAAACTGTACCTTGCGCCCACAACAATATCCAAGGGACTGCATGACGGGGTCAATTTCCTGCTCAAAGACCTCAGCAAGTTTGCTGCAGAACTTATAGACCCGGGACGTCTTCCGGTTATAGAGCCAGGCGTTGTTGAACATGAGCCAGACGTCATCCACATACTGCCAGGGTTCTTGGTACTGCCCCGTGTCCAGCTTCCGCTTGATGGTGGAAAGGTCCATAGGGTTCTTCACAATGTCAAAATAATCCTTAAAGACAAAAAAGTCTCAGTCTAGTGGATCCCCCCAATACTAAATGCCAGCCTTGCATAGCAGCTTTATCTTAAGCAAAACAGAAACAGGAAGTACCAGAACAACTTCCATTTCTAATAGCAACAAATGGGAAATGAGAAGAAAATAACCTCTGACCTTCCTCTGGTTGAATTATCTAAAACCGTAATTAGTTTTGTCAGGTGTGACCAAATTATTTCAAAGGCAAAGAGAAAAATAATATTAACAAATTATTTAATAAAAGAATGGGTAAAAGATGTGAATAGAAACCTCCTTGGTTTTTACAATTTATTTTTAAAAAAAGGTTTATTTATTTTTGAGACAGTATGGGCGGGGGAGGGGCAGAGAGAGAACAGGGCAGAGGATCCACAGCAGGAGCAGGCTCCACCACTGTCAGCAGAGAGCCGGATGCAGGGTTCGAACTCACAAACCGTGAGCTGGTGACTTGAGCTGAAGTGAGTTGCTCAACCGACTGAGCCACACCCTGATGCCCCGAAAAATTTTGAAGGATTTTAAACCACGGAATTAAAATGGTAAGCACATTTATCAGACAATATGTTTTTCTAGAGATTTACTCTTGGTCCTGGCAAGCAAGATGAAATTCCAAGACAAAAAACACAAAAACAGAAACAAAAATAGTAACACTGCTTAAAAGAAATCTGTTGGGTCACTATGGCCTTTGCGAGACGACCCAGAGATACCAAAATGAGAGGCCCAGGTGTTTTCCAACTGATGATGACCAGTTCTTTAAAACCAGCCTTTGAGACGAAGGCTCACACACAGCCCCAAATCTAAGTGAGGCTCCCGGGGCCGTGTGTTTGCAGGCAGTGTGCCCCGGCGCGCTCCCCTACCTCGGACCCTGGGGCAGACAGAATAGGCGGGGAAACACACACCCCACCCAGTGAGTTAAAGGTGTATAAGAAAGGTGTGCTACTGATTCGACAGAGAAGTTTTTTTATAGGCGAAAAGTCTTCCAAACAAGGGTGTGCCACCCAATTTTGAGGTGAAACATGGACACGCGGGAACTACGCTGGCACGGTTACACTGTCACTACGCGAACTTACCGGGATCCCTAGAAGCTGGGGGTCCACAGGCTGCCGGAAAGGCAAGGACTCCGGGTCCTGGCGGTACAGCGCTTCCAGGGTTGGCATCAGAGCCTGGCGTAACTCTTCCGGCTTAAAGACTGCGGGTAGAAAAACCAGGGGATGACACCATTCACGAGGCACGCAGACGCCTCACCCGCCACATTCCGAATCGAAGCCCGGTCTGCCTCTCTAAGGGTCCAGCCATCTCCATCCCCACGGCCACCCGTGCCACGAGGCCTGCAAGGGCCCCCGTTCCCAGCAGGGGCCGTGGACACTCTAAAGCTACGGTGTGGGGCTTCTGCAAATACAGTAACAGGGTTTTAAAAGTGCACCTACGTCATGAGACCAAATACCACGCTGACAAGTTCGCCTCTTCAGTAAAAGGGTTTCCAACATTAAAACTGTGTTGAACCGAAAATGAAGCTAACTCCCAAATCTGCTTGAGCCAACGGGTGGTAATAAAGCCATTTTATTGGAAGGGGCCTTTCTTCCTCTGGTGACACTCTTTCTGTCCTTGGCTGAGGTAATCTCAGGCACCTGAGAAAAACGGTTTTGTATTCCAACCTAACAAACGTACACACTAAGAGAGCTACCAAATCAGATATTTTCCCCCAAAGTTCTGTGCTGTTCTCTCCACCCCTCAGCCACTCCACTTCCTACTACGTTTTCCGCTGTCACCAATCAAGGATGAACACCAGCTGCCAAATACATTCAAGACGGTAGGTTCGCACAAAACCCAATGAGTATTCGTGGCCAGGAAAATGTGCGTGACAACCCACGAAGGCAAGAGGCGGCTCAGGTGGCAGTGCTCAGGTTGTGCCGCGCCCCGCCCCGCCCCGCAGTGGGGACCACTGCCGGCCCAGCGCCACTCCCCTCCACGCGCAGAGGCCGGGCCTGCGGAGCGGATGTGCCCGATGGGAGCCTCGAGAGAACACACATCCTGCCTTCGGCTAACCCCTTCTCTTCTGTTCTTTACAGAAATGGAGTAGCGTTTGGTTTTCTTTGAGTAATTCTTTATAAGAAAACAATTATTTAGTTAATCAACAGCTTTTGCATTCTTCTTAGGCCAGGGGTCAGCAAACTCTGACCCACCGGCCCACTCCAGCCAGCTGCCTGCCTGCGTACAGCTGGGGAGCTAAGATTGGTTTTTATTCTTTTTAATGGTTAGGAAAAAAAGAAAAGAGTAGTATTTCATGATACATGAAATCAAAGGTTAGTCTCCAGAAGTAAAGGTTTATTAGAATGCAGTTCTGCTCTGTCTGTGGCGGCTTTCAGGCCACGAAACAGAGTGGCCGCAACAGAGACCGAACGGACAGACGCAAAGCCCACAGGGACTATCTGGCTCTTCATGGGGAGCGCGCTGCCCCCTGCTGGAGGCTGCATCCCCTCCTGGTGGCAAGCTCACACGTGGGTCACTTGGGTCCATCGCTTATTTACTCGCTCACTACACATTTGTTTAAGACACCTATGCCGAGGGAAAAGCATTTTCAAACTCCTGTCTTCAGCCGCTAGCACTTCCTCAGTCACATTTCAAGTGCTCAGGAGCTACGTGTGGCTGGTGACAAGCACAAAGAGCACAGATAAGTAACGTTCCTGTCGTCACAGAAAGTTCTAGCACTGCTCTAGGCCCTTTCCAAGGGTCTCCGAAATCGTTTACTTCTGTAACATAAAATGATTTTCACAGTAACACTAGGCTGTCATCTTCCTGCCGCACCATGTGGACATTTGCACAAACAAGCAAAAGGAACCACGAGTAACATCACTCGTGCCGCAGCACCACGCAGGCAGCGGCACCAAACCCGACTCCGTCGTCACCGTGCTCTCTGCTGCTGTGCACACAGAGGAAAACGCGGCAGCCGCACTCAACATCATCCTCGGTCGAGGAGTAAACGTTATTACTGTCAAGGATCTCAACCCTTGGCTACACGTCTTGATCTCGCAGCACCGAACAGGAAGCGGGCGTCAAGCACTTCCCGGTGTGCGGCCAATGCCCCGGGAGGAGGCGCTCGTGCGTGCGAGGCCGACAGCGGAAGCGGCTGCTTTTCTCAGCTCCAAACAGTACGAGTGGGAAAAAGACTGCTAGACAAGCTCCGGGTATTCAGATCTGGGTATGTGGCAGATACTCTCCCAAAAAGGAACAAAACGGGCCAGTTACACCAAGGACAATACACAGTATTTGTTGCCAATGATAAAATTTGGACTTAGGTCCAAATCAGAATTTGGAGAAACTTCTACCTGCCACGTGAGCTTGATGTGACAGCCTCTCAAAATTCCCAAGACTTTTGAAGAGATTCATAGTGATGTTAATAAATGTGATTTTAAACAAATAGTGTACAGTGAAGGGGCGCCTGAGTGGCTCAGTCAATTAAGCGTCTGACTTCGGCTCAGGTCGTGATCGCACAGTTTGTGGGTTCGAGCCCCAGGGTGGGATCTGGGCTGAGAGCTCAGAACCTGAAGCCTGCTTCAGATTCTGTGTCTCCCTCTCTCTGCCCCTCCCCCGCTGGCGCTCTATTTCCCTCTCTCTCAAAAATAAAATAAACACAATATATCGTACAGTGAAGTATGCTGACATTTGGAAAATCGGCGTAACTCAGCAAGCCGAATTCCAAGATGACCAAAGGATAGTATTATTAAAAAATGAAACAACCCCACCCACCCCGCCACGGGTAAAGGATTCATTCACAGCACAAGGCAAACAGATGGACTGTAATGTCACCGGGCATGACACCTTCAGTGCTGCTGTGGACCCAGACTGCACACTGCACCTGAGCTCTGTGAAACTTCCCCTCACTGAGTTTTGGTGTAGTATCAAACAAGAATGCTCCCAATGAACTGAAACAAACGAGGCAGCACAAGAGAGCTGGTAGCAGCAGACAGGAGAGTCCAGCCGTGTCTGCCAGACTGAGTCACAATGTTGTAAAGAAAACGCTGTCACGACTCTAAGTATGTTTGCTCTGGGAAGCTTATTTTTCATAAAAATATGTTATTCATGGACACCATGGAACAGGTGTGTTAGAAAAATACGTATTTTTAAATTTCCGACAGAATAAACAGCGACATAATCCACACAAACAAAACCTCTGGGGTCCTCAATTTTTAGGAGTATAAACGGGCCTGAGACCTGAAAGCTTCTGGTAGCCCATTATCTCCAGGGTCCCTCTCACTGGCAAAATTATAGAATGTCAGCCTCCGATACATCTCTGTCGTCTTTCCCAAATGTGTCACATGCAGTCCTTATCTTTCTGAGAGACATCCCATCTCCAAGAGTCACCTAACAATGTTCCAACACCCCGTTAACCTCCTTACTCGGGACCTCCGATGGGCAGAGAGCATCCTCACTCACGCGCCCCTCCCGCTGCACCAGGCCACTGGGGCCCACTGCGCTGCACACTGACTCTTGGCACCCCGCTTCCCATCCATATCAGCACACACATGTGCTGCCTCGGTGAGAATTTCCCTGGCATGGCTTTCGGGCGTCCTCCTGCTCAAATCTACCAGTGGCTGTACACGTCTCGCCAGGCAAAAGCCCGAGCTCCTCGGCGGGTGCAAGGACTCGGACGCACCCACCCCTCTGGCCTGTCCCTCAGAGCCGTGGCCCGTTTCTCATTCCTCCCATAAACCCTGTGGGCCCTGAAGCCAGAGTCCAGCTCGCTGTCGTCATTTCTGAAGAGGTAAGACTGGGGGAAGGGCAGGTAGGTAAGATACAAGGGGAGGGGCGGTTACTTTTCTGCTTTAGCTTCTAGCCCACGAGTGTGGAATCACAACACGGTGGAAAAGCAGCACAGTTCAAAAGTTCAGGAAACACAACCTACTTTTTTTGCGTGGCTGTGAAGGAGATGTTGACTGAGAGGCGGCCCCATTAGCGCTGCTCTCTTCTTCCTCTTTAGTTTCTACTTTGACTTCCGGTTTCTTCTCGTCCACTTCCATCGGTTCTGATTTCTGTTCTGTTGTGTCTGTTTCTTCTTTAACTTGAGAAGATCCTTGCAGATCCTCCTCCATCATCTTAAAAGAAACAAAATTACAGATAATGATGTACGAATATCAAAAACCTTTATTCTAACTCCGCCTCATCGGAAAGCTCTTAACAGTCTATCCGGGCCTGTCAAAACCTTCCCCTGCTCAGCGCTGCATTTACCATGCGCTTCTCTCCTCAGGGAGGAGTGGAGCACCTGGGGCCGGGTGAGTTGCCTTCATACAGCACCACTGCAATTAGAGTGCTAATGTAACAATTTTACATGCCAGAGTGCGTAAAAGACGTGGCCCCCACGCACCCATGACCTGCTCAGTGCTTGTACAGAGAGGAACTCCTACTTTGGAACAAGACTCTCCTTGAAAACTGGGGCCAAGTTTCAAACGCCACATCGCTCTGAGGGCCAGGGCCAGGGAGGTGAGAGAGACGGTGCAGCGGGAGGCGTGCGAGCCGGCAGAGGAGCAGAGACTCTGGCAAACTGGGGCGCCCGATCCCCATCTAAAGGCTGCGGCCGGGGCTCCCACCCAGACTGCCGCCACGGGAGTGCGAGCACAGTGCTGGGGGAGCTTGTCGTTTTCAAAGAAAAGCCAGAAATCCAGTATTATTTGTAATTCCTTGTTCCTAAAAACATTGCGTGGGCCAAACAAAACCTGTCTGTGGGGCTGGATCTAGTTTTCAACTTTTGGCACAGGCGAATTCGTGCATGAGCACGCCCTTGTGCCTTCGGGACTCTGCAGAGCCGTGGTGACATGTCACTGGATGATCCCGTCATTTAAGATATAAACTGGAACTCTTCATTTCTGGCAAAATAAAATGAAGTCTATACCTAGTACCTAAAAATAACCAATCTGTTTTTAATCTGTACCTTCTCTGAACCCGTAATCAAGCAGGATATTAAAACAAAAAGCAGGGTTGTCCACGGAGGGCCTGTAGCATCTCCCCTTGGGACACTTTAGGGACACTTGTGCTGCACATTTGCTCACGCCCGGGAACGGCACCTACCGCAGACCCCGGCTCCCCCTTGGATTCACTGGCATCAGGCTCAGTGTCCTCAGTCTTGACCTCTGCTTTCATCTCCAGCATCGGTGCCTCGGGTCCTGGCTGCTGGGAGTTGGTTTCGGCGCTGGCCACCGAAGAAGGAGTGGGGACCCGGTTATCGATGCTGGCTGCTGCCTGGGAAAGCTGTGGAGAGACAAAGATCATCATCTTTGTTAACACCACAGCACAAACGACGTGAAACTCTGCGGCTGAACCAATACACGCTTTTATGTTACCATTTCTCAACACTAACCTAAGAGACACAAAGAACTAAAGGACAGAGAAGTTAAAATAGGAATCCCAGAGGAAGTCAGCATTGAGCAGAAACACAAAGAACTTCCCACCAAGAATGCAGAGATGGGACAGCAGAGCTTTCTACATTTTGATATAAAACTAGTTTCCGGGAGTTTTCTACCTAAGTCACAGAACCTCCCGTTTTAAAATTAACTGGGGCGCCTGGGTGGCTCAGTCAGTTGGGCGGCCGACTTCGGCTTAGGTCATGATCTCGCAGTCTGTGAGCTCGAGCCCCACGTCCGGCTCTGTGCTGACAGCTCGGAGCCCGGAGCCTGCTTCGGATTCTGTGTCTCCCTCTCTCTCTGCCCCTTCCCCATTCGCAATCTGTCTCTCTGTCTCTCAACAATGAATAAATATTAAGAAAAAAAAATTCTTTAAAGTGAACTCCTTCCAATAAAGCCACTGGCGTTTATCGTAAAAGGCTGGAACTCAGATAAACACGTATACGAGTAGGAGTGCATGCCCGTATGGAACAAGAACATATAATTATCCTGTTAATTGCAGGAACAGAGGTGGTGGAGGTAGTGGAGGAATAAGCAAACATTAAGGGAAGGAACCACCACCAGAATTCTCAATTTTCAAAGTCTCACCTAATGGAGTTTTAATTTAATTAAATAAAAGAGAACATAAAATAACACAGGGATCTCATTTACAGATAAGCAACATAAAATAAGGCTAAATAAAAAGCACATTCCCTATGGAGAAATACAAACAGTAATGTTATACGGGGGTTGTTGTTGAGATTTTGACAGGTTTATAAATAAAACATCCTTAGTCCCCAAGAATGAAGTTCACGTATTTCAGGGGGAAGGGTGGTTTCTAAGTTAGGCTGATAAGACGACAGACAGGAAGATGTCAGCGGTCACCAGGGCAGGGGTGCAGAGGGTGGTGAGTGGGCCGCACCGGCTGCTCGCTGCCAGCAGGTCCGCAGAGCACGGGGCAGACCTGA
Organism: Panthera onca; assembly: GCF_046562875.1. NCBI lineage: Eukaryota > Metazoa > Chordata > Mammalia > Carnivora > Felidae > Panthera > Panthera onca. Next base: position 38,743,824 of record NC_138354.1, on the reverse strand, counting down.
GCCACAGGAAGTGCTAACCTGAGTCTGCCATTTTGTCACGGAAAGAAAAGGCTCCTGGTCTGAAAACAAGGCTAACAGGTGAAGGCAAAGCACACACAATTAGGTACGTGTCTTGTTCACCAAACACAGGAGTTTAAGAGAAAAACTGCTAAAACTCAGAGGATGTCAACCTGGGATGGATAATGGGGAACACACGGCTTCTAAGTATAGACAGTTTAAAAAATCTACAGAGGACCCATGTGGGATTTCTTTATAAGTGCCCATTTCTGAAAACTCATTTAATTAGGGAAGATGATCTTAAATCACATCCAGCCAAACACAAACACGGCCTATGGAGCCAATGTCGGAAATCAAACACAGCTCGTTATGGTTGGATTAGGGCACAGATACTTTCTGGGGCTGCACCGAAACGCTGTAGCAACTTCACGACAGTGTTTTTTATGGAGAAGTTCTCCATTATGAGTCTCCACCCAAAGACAGACCGCAAGGCTCACCGGTGTGCCGGGAGGCTGGGCATGCACAGGCGTCGGCTGCTGTTGTGATGACTGAGGGGTGGCCACAGACGGGGGCTGGACTGGGGTCTGAGGCTGTGGGGTCACCTGGGCCTGGGCTGCTGCCTGGACCGTCGGGGTGCTCTGGGTCTGGCTGGCACTGGGCACCGAGCCGGGAGTCGGGGTAGGGGTCTGCCCGGAAGACGACACAGGAGTCGATGGCTGGGTGGGAGCTGCTGGCTGGGGAGGAGTCATCCCAGGTGCCGACGGGTGCTGGAGAGACGGCATGCCCGCGGCCGTGGAAGCAGGGGGTGGCGTCTGGTGCAACGGTGACTGTGTCACTGGTGGACAAGGCAGCTGGCTGGCCTGAGGCCCAAGCATGTTCAGAGGGTTAGGAAGAGCAGCACCAGGCACCTGTCCCTAACGGAGGGAACAGAGTATGTTAAAATAATTTTCCCCATGTCAGAATGTGGCAATAGACTTGAAGAATTAAATGCATGAAAATCTAACCACGGTCTCCTGGTGAGGTCTGCCTGGTGAGGTCTGCCGGTTTCAAGAGAATGTTCCATTTGTAACAATTCACCCAGCTGTACACTTACAACAACATGCACTTTCCAGCGAAGTTACTGCTACGAAATATCTCTCGTACCGTGACTTACAGACCCGCTGAAACGTCTGGCTCAAATGAGCACGTCCACTCAGCTTACTAGCATCATGCTCCAAAGCATCTACCCACAGCTCAGACCACTGGAAGAAGTATTTCTCTTTTGCAAAAAAGCTGAGTTACTGAAACAATGAAATGTTTCAGTACAGTGATTTGCAACTGGGGACACGCTTCACATAATTATTTGCGGACTTTTAAAAAACAGATTCCAAATCACTGCTCTCGGGCAGGGGTCTGCAAACCAGCGACCGTGGCCAAATCCAGCTAGCTGCCTGTTCCTCTAATAAAGTCTTATTGAAACACAGCCACACCCCCTCATTTCATTTATGTGTGAATGAATATGCCTATGGCTGCTTTTGCACTACAGTGGAGCTGAGTCGTTAAAACAAAGACCCTTATGGCCCACAGAGTGAAAACTATTTACAGGACAAGTTTGCTGTTCTAGAGCAAGGACGTACTACAGACAGTAAGAATTAATTAACAAACATTTAGTGAATAAATCTAGTGTAGCCAATGACCTCTTTTCAATATTACTTCATGCAAAAAATGAAAACATGAATATTATCTTCCGGGGGAAGATGTGGCCTGTTTTAAATACAGGTGTATCGGCACACGGCAGCAATCTGATGCCCAACAGTTAACAATGGTCACAAAGGGGAAAAAGTGAATAATGAATGGGAAATAGTTCTCTTCAGCCTTCAACAGAGTACTTACAAACACATTCAACAAGAAGGGCTCAATCAGTCTAGTTAGCCTGATTCACCTGGGATGGTCAGACAGACAGACAACAGGGTATTTCAACCCAATGGTCAGGAGTGGAGTCACAGGGCCTTTCCTCACCCTTTAACACTCAAGGTCTCTCAAGATCACATGTGAATTTAAAACACACCATTAAAGAGGTGCCTGGGTGGCTCAGTCAGTTAAGCATCCGACTTTGGCTCAGGTCACGATCTCACGGTCTGTGAATCTGAGCCCCACACTGGGCTCTCTGCCGACAGCTCAGAGCCTGGAGCCTGCTTCAGATCCTGTGTCTCCCTCTCTCTCTGCCAATCCCAGCCTGCACTCTCTCTCTCTCTCTCTCTCTCGCTCTCTCAAAAACGAATAAACGCTAAAAAAACAAAAACCCAACCCCAAACCAGAACACAAAGACCAGGAACCAAAAGACGACGACCCATTCCACTTTTGTGGGAAGCTCACCCAGAGATGGTAAGAGTAATTCTGAAGAGAGTAAAAATGACGCAACAAAACGGGAGGCGGGGGGAAACGAGAGATGTGAGTCACATGCAAGTGTGTACTGTGGAACTTTAGCTCAGGTCAGGAGGAGGCTGGGGCTCCATCACCAGGCACGGTACCTGCGGCACGCCCGTCTGGGCCGCCGGCTGGCCCAGGCCCACACTGCTCACGCTCATCGCCCCGCCGGAGGACTGGAACTGGTTCTGAGGCAGGAACTGGTTCTGCGAAGGCGCCTGGGCCATGATGTTGTTGCTGTGAGCGCCCATCATGTTCGGAGGCTGGGGCATTCGGGAAGGAGAAATGGCCATCTAAAAGACAAGCATCGTCGAGAGTTCAGAGGACGAGGGCCAGAGTCTTCAAGATAAACTAGAAGAGACAGAACTCTGCGAATCTCCCCTCCCCCTGCCTTCTCACGCAAGGTCTCTGAGGAGCCAGCTGCAAATTTATCTCTGAAGGGAAATCAATAGCATGCCATAATTTAAAGTTCAAAATATGCCTTTTACGACTTCTCTGAAGCATTAAGAAGGCAGCCTCAGGAGAGTAAGCTCTAGGAGACCACAGATGCTGTCAAGCACCTCTCTGCAACTGTGGGAGGCTGCGAGCTCCAATCTCAGACATGTCTTCTCGCAAAGTCTCAAGTCCCTATTAATTCATCATCCCAACAAAAATAAATAACGGTCAAATAATTCTCGCTGTAGTAATGAAGACCAAAAAGAGGCAGAGAGATGTGAAGTAAATAAACCACAGCCAAAACCAAAGGAGTAAGCACCAGGGGATTCTTGACCTACAACTTCACTGTGCAGAGAACTTTCCTTACCCGAGCAAGGCCTCCTCAGCACAGCTGAGGCCAACAGAAGCACTTACCCCTGGAACGGAGCCCATGCTGTTCATCGGGACGGAGTGGTTCATGGGGGACGCTGCACGCGGTCCCATGGGAGCCTGCGGCAACTGTACGTTCCCCAAGGACATTGGGGTAAATGAATTCATCCCTGTAAACGTACCCACAACGGTTCATTAGAAAAAGTACCCACAGGAAAATAAGAGCTACAAACCTGCCAAATGCTAAGAGAAACAGAGTGGAACATGTATGCAATACACACAACAGAAAGAAAAATCACGCAGCGAATCAGAAAAGATGGTGCTGTACCACTTTTCAAATCCGGAAAAACGGCACCAGTGCAGTGGTGGTGGTGGTGGTGGTGGTGGTGGTGGTGGTGGTGGTGGTGAGAGCGGTTTGGGGAGGGTGGGGAGGGTAGCACGAGGAGACAAAGGGAGAAAGTCAGGTAAAGCACCCGTGAACGAGGCGGTGCCAGGAAGGTACACCTACATCCATAGGGGACGTGTGAGCCAGGGTCCGGGCACCCATCGGAGCCAATCTCCCTAACACCTTCTGGAACAGTGGCCCCCGTCTCCTCTCCTGCAGGAAGGCCATCCTCATCATCCCAGGCCTCCTGGCTCTTCAGCTGGGTTTACCCTTACTGTTAGAATCTGGGAGAAGACTCGAAATATGGTTTTAATCCTGCAAGTGTGCTAAGTGTTTAGAAAGTGCCCAAGGGCCAGCAATTCTCATTCCCCGCCTCCTCTCTACAGACTGGGAAGCTCTCACTTCCGTGGCTACTTCACCTTCCCAGGGGTGTTCACAGCCACAGGAGTATCACACAATGAAAGACACCTCACTGGCCACTAAGCATCTCCGGGCCACAGAGTCTCATTCTTCCTTATTTCTCACAATACTCTGGCAACTCTGAGCTCTACATAAAGGCTGGTTCAAGCAAGTCTTAGGGCTGACACTGGGGCTCAAGCAGAATCCTTGAGATGCTGCCTTAATACTGGTGTGGCCAGGACAACGTCTCAGAGAACATGTGCCTCGCTCAGCATTACCTTCGAGGACACCTAGAAATGTCACCCTAAAAACCACGTGCCAGCACGGGGCCAGGGGGGCTTTCTAGGAAGGCTGTAAGCTTCCCTCTCTCCTTGAGGATTTTATGAAGTGAGTAAGAGAAAAAGGCAGTACTGAGAAACAGTACCATGAAGGGCTCCCTCTTCACACAGACACAGGTGCTGGTAAGGAAGGTGTGAGTGCTGTGCTGTAAAACTCCTCCTTCCATATCCTGCTCAAAAGCCCTCATCAGATCCCAAACCAGCCAAACCTTCCACGTCACGTCCGACGCAGCACTCGGCTACACTCCCTCGCTCCATTTCCCTGGCTTCCCGGTTTCCTTCACTCCTAACTGGTCCATCAAAACAAGTCCCTCAAGTTTCTCCGGATCATCAGTGTACCTCCTGGGTCTCTCCACTATGCACGAAGATGGCCACAACTTTTTCAAGTTTACGATCATTATTTTTTAGTCATCTCTACACCCAACGTGGGGCTCACACTCATGATCCCAAGATCTAGAGTCTCAAGTTCCTCCGACGGAGCTAGCCGGGCGCCCCGAGGTTGCCAACAGCTTTTACAATGACCTCTTCTCCTGTCTCAGACGACCCTGCACACAGCTGCAAGGCCTTGCTGTGGAATCCCCTGGAAGTCGCCACCTCTTCTCAAAACCTGGAAAAATATCCTACTGTTCCAGTCCCAACTGGACAAGAGCTGTAAAAGCTGTGAAATGCCCCTCTCCGTGAACTCCAAAGACCGCCTCCGCCACAAACACCACAGACCCTCAAGTCGAGTCCAGACTGGCTGCGGCGCCCCAGCCTCTCGAGGAGCACAGACACACGCTCTTCTGCCCACACCACCTTCCCGCTCCTGGCCGGCTCCATGCTCTCCTCTGCAACATTCACAAATGTTTCCTTCCCCCACCTGCAATGCTTCTTGAGGTGACTCTTCCTAAGAGAAATAGACCCTCCTGTCCATTTAAAAAAAAAAAAAAAAAAAAAAAGCCTAATCCCATTTCCTATCTCCCTGGAGAACTTTCCTATGGTCTTCTAGCTTCCAAACACCACAGATACTCATACTGCCTGTGGAACTGAATTCTGGTCATCAGCAAAAGGAACAGAGGGAATAACAAGGAGCTATAAAGAAACACAGAGGGGAAGAGGAGAAGCGAATGAACTCTGTGACTATTCAACGTTAAACCAAAATAGGATTCACAACAATAGTTCAATACCTTGAGAAACCTGCACGCGATTCACTGGCAGGGGCATGGGTCCATCTAGAATGGCAGAAAAAAATCAGTCATTTAAAATAATCCCTCATTTGGGAATAAAGAATTTTATCTTCAGAACTTCAAACTTAAAGGGAAAACCAATCAACGGGTCTAAAAGCACTGTGCATTCTGAGGCCAGCACACCCTTAAAAGGGTCCCTCCACGAGAGACTCAACGTCCAAACACAGGCTAAGGCGGAAGGCCACGGCCACTACCACTGTTTCCAAAGCACGGGCTCCCTGAGAACATAATTCTACATGCTAGGAACTACACCCCAAACACAAAGGGAAGAACAAGCCAGCAGACTAAGGGCTGGCAGAAAGAAAAGTCCTTACTCGGAGGCCTCACAGGTTGTGCCTGCGGAATCCCAGGGGGCTGTGCCCCGGGGGCTGGTAGGGCGGGCTGGTTACCCAGGATGCCTTGTTTGTGTAAACGTGACCTCCGCTTTTCTTCTAGTTCTTTTTGTATCTTGTAAATTTTTTCTGCCAGTAAGTGATAGTATTCATCCTGAAGAGCAATGATAACATTCAATGTTAGACAGTGAAAGCTGTAAAAACCCCAATGATCTGTGTTAGATGTTCTAACAAACTAATGAACTTTTACATTAGGGACACTGGCAAAGGTAAGCATTCTGCACTTCTGGTCCGTTTTGTAGTCCTGAGTAAGCTCTAGTCCTGACGGGGGCGGGGAGCTCCAACTCACGACCCCGAGATCAAGGGTCACGTGCCCTACCAGCTGAGCCAGCCAGGCGCCCCCAGTATCCGGCACTTCTAACCGATACACCTAAGGCCCAACTTCATGGCGAACACCTCGTGACATGACAGGACTTATCAGGCAGGGAGTCCTAACTGAACGCACGTCACATTTCATTCCACAGTCGAATCACTTCTTGGATATTCGACACCGGCAGTGACACAGTACGAGCGTTATAAAGAGTGCCCACTGTGGAGCACATCCAAGGATAAAACACAATTGTCCATGCCCCGGTCACCACTGTAGCGGTGACATCTGTAGTCAAACAAGAGAGCGGTACAGGGGTCTCAGGTCCTATCTGGGATGTCTCTCTGGTCAGCATCCCCGAGGTGATGAGTCGACCTGACTAGCAGATTCCCCTATTTCGAGACAATGAGCCGGACGGATGCAGTTCTATCTACTGCAGGTGCTGTGCAGCTAGAACACGTATGGCACCCTACCCTGCTGTTGGCGGACTCATACATGTCCCCCTCCACTTTCTTAGCATAGGCCACCAGGTTCTCCATGCGGCGATCCTTCAGGGCTGCCGGGTCAGGGGTTGGGAAGATGGCTTGGACCCTGGAAAGACAACACACTCCGTCAACAGACTTTCGGTATACCATCAGTACCTTGTTATTTTATACAACTGTTTCTCCAAACAATTTTCACTAAAAAGAGAAAGGCAAACAAAACCACTCCAAGGGAATCAGACTGACCCACTTCACCTCTGATTTAACTGAACTAGCCTGAGAAAGTGAACTGCTGACTTCCTCTCTGTTACCACACTGTATGGTGGCACTATCGTGTCCTCTGTATTCACCAGGCTCAAACTCCCCCGATTATCTGGGGCCTCCATGATTATAATCTTGAGCCCTAAAACAAGGCAAAGCTTCTGAACTAATCCCAGCTCCCCGTTGCATGCCAGAGCTCAGAGGACAGAAGGTCTGGCCACACTGGGAGTCCCGACCTCTGCGACATGGGTCACAGCACAGGCCCTGCTGCAGGGGCTGCGATTCCGTGGCCTGCCGGCAGTGGCTGTGGATCCCTAAATAAGCATGCGACCCTCTTCAGCTGCTAGGGCACTGTCTGTCACCTGGGGCCCAGGGGACCACTCAGGAATTAAATCGGACATCAGTGAAACTGCACAGCTGTCGCACTGCTGTCAGCCATGACATGTTCCCGTCATATGTGAACACGGGTGAGGCGGGCACATACAGTTTATGCACTAGGTGGCTCCGCAGGTCCTGAGTGACATGTTCGTGCCAGCTTTTCCGCACGCCGGTGCTGGAAGGAGGTGCCGCTGTGGGTATAGTGCTGAGGGTCCCGAGGTTTGCAGAGCCTGAGCCGTCGTTCATTAGTGGGCTGGGGAAAAACAAGACACTCAGTCCACCTACGCCTCATTTACGTGAGGCTTTTCAACCACATGTGACTTTTAGCAATCCCCTGCCCCCTGCCATTTAAGCTATCTTCACCGTCACCCATTTAGAAAGAACCCCAATTTTGTGATTCCCAACCCACTTGCGTGTGCGACCGTCGCTCAGAGAGGAGCCGACTGAAACGGGGGTCTTACTTTGTGGCCCCGAGGGAAGTTGGAAGAGCTGATTCTGAAATCAAGTTTGGCGGCTGCTGATCTGTTGTTATTCCTCCTGCTGGAATGTTCATTGGGTTATTTCCTTTAAAGACAGAAAGAAATCCACCAAGTCGTAAATTATAATCCACCCCTCACAGTTCCGGTAACAGACAAATCACCGTGTAAGTAAGTCATTCTCCTGAGTTATGACAATAACCACTACGGCAGGAACTCTGGAAGCTGTTTCTCCGGTAACAGCCATCAACTTGAACCAGTTCCGCGGCAGTCTCCTCCTCACTGCATTTTAAGTAACCCAGATGAGGCGTGCGTCGAGGCCGGCGGGCGCCCTAGGTGCGCTCTAGGGCTGTGACGCAAATTATAAGCGATCCCCTCCGAGCCTCAGACTTTTACGCCGGCTTCATTAACACCATGCCCCGAACAACTAAACTGACCTGTGTCACACAGATTTGGGTCAACTTTTCTTCTATCGGAAAATAAAATCAAAGAAGTAACGTGCACGTGAAAACACTTGTGTACAGGGTTCCCGTTAAAGTAAGAAAAAGTTGACAGAGAGAGAGGTTACAGGTCTTGTCCCACATTATATCCTCAAGTAGGAGTGGAGTCACTTTAGAACTCAGGTCTGAGGGCTCCAACCCAGTCTCCCGGCCGGGAGAAGTTAGTGTGCATTAGGGCAGTTGGGTTTTTTCCCCCCCTCCAAAAAGCAATAAATGAGTTGTTTTTAATCGTCATTCTTAAGGTTAAAAGACTTACTCTGTTAGGAAAACAATAAAACTAACACAACCATCTTGACCTGACGGACCTAACTGCTTGGCTTAAGCCTGACTTTAAGAGCAATGTGTCAATTTACAGAGAAATGCTAAGCAAACAGTATGCAAACATGGCAAAAACTGTGGGGATACCCCGGCCAATGAGCCGACATGACACCAGGAAACACCATTACGGGGAGAGAGGCCGGGACGGGAGGTGCTGGGGGACACTCCCGCCAACCTGCCCACATCTGGGCCGGTCACCTCGCGCTGTGGGTGGGGGGAGCCGGCAGACCGGCTACAGGCTCCCCCTCAGGAGGGCACTCTAACAGGTGGGACTCGGCACTGTGAGCCACTGAATGCCCTTCGTGAAAACCGTCCCGACAGGAGCGGCACGGCCATCAAATGTCGGCTCCTGTGCAAATGCTTTTCTTCTCACAAGCCTGTCACATCTTCCTAGCACTCATACTTCAGCCTTTCCCCAGAAGTTTTCTATTTCAAGGATTTAAAAGATATCATCATCATAATTTATATGTATATTAATTTGAATTTAAAGTAAAAACAGTAACTGAAAACAGCCGCGGGTTGTTCCGGACGAACGAGCTCTCGAGAGTCCCTTCACCTACCCAGGGGGTTGAGAGTCCTCATCTGCTGGTGACTTTGAGGCTGTGCTGGTTGCTGGCCGGGAACCTGAGGCTGCAGCTGCGTCTGGGGCTGGTTCAGGTAGGGGAGACCAAGGGCAGCATACGCGCGCTGCATGGAGCTGGGGTCTATGGGATTCGGGTTACTCAGCGAAGCGGCGTTCTGCTGGCCTGTGCCGACAGAACCGATCGTGTTCTGAATCCCACTAGCTGGAGACCCCAGGATGGCTAGAAGAACAAACAGACACACAAACAAGAAAGGTAAGTAAAAAGGAGAAGGCCACACGTGACTGAAAAACTACCGAGAAGCAAGTACAATTGTATCGAGAGACTATCCACCCGTGTCCCGAGGCAAGAGAACACGGCTACCGAGGAAGGAGCTGTGCAGACAAAGGGACCCTCATCTAGTCATGTATTCTGCACAGCAGCAGCTGGGAAGCAACGAGATCCAGAAAAGCCAAGCTTCTTTCTATGTCAGAAGGCAACAGCCCACAGAATCAGAGCTCACTTAAGGACAATCGCATATGAAATCTAGACGCTCAGAAGTCTGTGCCAGGGGGAGTAGCAAACGCGTTGTCGACAAGAGACAGTGTTCTGATTGGGGGCGGTGTGGGCAGCTCGTCTGCCACCACAGACATGACCTAAGGGGGGCCCCTGTGGCTGCCACTCTGCCTGGGGTCCTGCACTGCTCACCTGCACGGGTACAGAGGATGAAACAAGGAGCAGAGTGATACCCAGTTGGTCAGTTTTGTTAACTCATTTTAATAACTCTATGACAAAATCTATCTCATGACAAAATCGCAATTCCTCACAACCTATGTGCACAGTGGCATTAACCCACACGTCTTTCCTACGGCTTCCCACACAGGAAGGCCCCCTACTGAGCGGTCTGGCTATCTAAAGATGCTGAAGAAAAAACTGTATCGACTGACTGACGTAGCCAAAAAGAACGGGTGGAAGGAGGCTTGGTGGATTTGCATTTCCCCAGGTGTCACCTCAGCACCACTGAGGACAGCACAGACTCAGCTTCCACCACCTGGCCTAGTGACGGCAGGGCATCCCCTCTGGGTACTCCATGTACCGGGCCGATCCCAAAAGGCCGAAGAAAAATCTGTGGCAACACAGAGAACCCCATTCCCAAGGACTTCAGAGTTAACAGAGATGACCCCAAATTTGCATCTCCTTGGCCCCTTGGAGTTCAATTCATCCCTCTGTCCGTCCACCCCAATCTCCACATTTGGTGGGCACTTGCCATAAGGCAGAAGTTTTACGTGCTACTATCTATTCTTCTTCTTAAGATTTCCCTTCTTTCCAACTCCTCCCAACTTTGGTAACGTTATACACAGTAGCTTATAACTGATACTATAACATATGACCTTTGATACATTAAGCAATACCACAAAGGTCTCCTTTCATATTGAGACCATTACGTGTAACAATATTCTCACATTCAACCATCAGTGCAACCGATGTGTAACATAAGCACAGTGTAACATAACACTGTGTAACAGTGTAACACAGTGTAACATAAACAACTCACATTACTTATCGGAGTATTTTAATTAAACCTAAACGTGTAAGAAAAAAAGATCTTGGTAATTACATATTCCATACTATTAACTTTTCTAATAAAGACATTCAGATCTCAAACTCATTAACACTCATTAGACAAAATCACGCACACCAAGCACCTCATTATTGTAAGTGAAAAGTGATTCCCAAGGTACACTTTATGACAAGCGTGCAGCTCAAGTCATGTATGATTTCTCCAGAAGTATTTTCTCTAATAGTTAATACTCCCCCAAACGTTCAACACGTGCCCACCATATTCCTAAAACTGACCACGCCAAATCTAAGACCTCTGATGTTACAAGGAAAGTAATCCTGGGAGGATGATGAACTGATCTCACCCAGGGGTAAAGAACAGACCCAGACTGCATTTGCTGCACACAGGGATGAACTGCGGAGAGGAACTGAAAGAAAGACGCTATCCACGTGGCCTCCGTTTCAGGGTGAAAAACCAGCGACTTCTTCCTTCTCTTTTCCACTCTCATCCATCAGGCCCCAAATGCCATCCCTTCCCCCAAAATGCCTCCTCCCCCCAACCTTAGGGTGAATGCCACTCGTTAGGCAAAGGCCATTTATGGGGAAGCCAGAACCTCCCACGGAAGCTGCTGACATGGTCACTGTATTTTGTGTTTGTTAATAGCATTTATTTTCTACGTGTAAACACTATTGTATTTTCTTTTTTTTTTTTTTTTTTAAATTTTTTTTATTTATTTTTGGGACAGAGAGAGACAGAGCATGAACGGGGGAGGGACAGAGAAAGAGGGAGACACAGAATCGGAAACAGGCTCCAGGCTCTGAGCCATCAGCCCAGAGCCCGACGCGGGGCTCGAACTCACGGACCGTGAGATCGTGACCTGGCTGAAGTCGGACGCTCAACCGACTGCGCCACCCAGGCGCCCCTGTATTTTCTTATTAAACAAAAATACAGTATCTGTCAGAAGACAAGTAAGCATCTGGTAGCTGACAATCCTAACAATCCAGAGGCATGGAAAAGAAAGCATAAATAAGTAAAAAAAAAAAAAAAAAAAAAAAAAAAGGTCTCCGACCTGTAAGCATGGTCCAATTTGAGTCCAAATGCCGTTACGGTGGGACACAGATACCTCAGGGTAACGGAACGCACACATTTACTAGAGGAGTCGTGCCTGGCTGAAAGAGGTGTCACCAGGTAAAAGTGACCATAAACCCCATTCTGTGAGCTCAAGGCACTACCACCCCTGCCAGAAGTTCTCCTCATCTGTCGGGCGGCAGCAAGGCTTCCTGGAACTTGCACAACGCCTCCCGGGTCTCTGCTTCTTTGTGGGCACTCGCTCACCGCACAGAGGGTGCGTGTGGACTGTGTGGGGCGCCCTGCTAGGCTCCAGGACGCGAGCACCGAGTCTGCCCTCACACAGAGAGAACGGATTAACCTAATAATCCGCTAAGGAACGGGAAACGGCAGCTCTGGACCCTGGAGCGGAGAAACCACACGCGTCTTCCCCGAGCCCGTCCGCTCCCTGGAGGCAGTGTGCTCACAAAGCCCGGCACAAAGCCCCGGAAAGGCCCTAGCGGAGTCCGGAGTTGGGGGCACGGCGGCAGGGCGGCGGGGCGACGGCCGTCCGAGGGCCCTGCCAGTGCCGCGGGCCTTGGGACTGAGCCAAAGTCAGGAGCGCCAAAAGCAGCGACGCCTCGTTTATCGGCACGAGGGAGAACGAGGCCTTCCACGTTGAGCCCTGTCACACATTACTGACGGCTACCTCTTTAAAGGTCCAAACCTCGTGCTCTTTTCCCCATTTGTACATCTTCCTTCCTTCCTCGGAGCCCAAGGCTGTATTTCACGCGCGATCTGCCACTTCACACGGTGTCTCAGCACCTGAGTGTGGCGCTCCTGCCGGCAGCACGTCTTCAAAACCCTCCCTCACCTCCACTGCCCCAGCTAACCTGGGCGCCCACGACCTAGGAAATAAATGGCCACATTCTACAGTGGGCTCTTTTGAGGACCCACCTGCCACTTCTTAAGTAGGTCCAAGGCAGTCCTCCCCCAGAGGGAACAGAAGACTGTTCCGATGACCGGTCCCACAGAGGGCACACGGCGGACATTCAAGTCCCCGGTCATTCTCAGCAAAACTCAACTCAATCTGAAAATCCAGGGAAAACTGACACAAATCAAACTCCAAAGCTTTGTCGGCGTGGTGGGAAATACACCACAAAGCACGCAAAGCAGCGACTGCCTCGTCACTGCTGAGATTTCTACGGAAAACGTCGTGCTGGAATTTACTCAGACCTGCAGACGTCTCCGCAGAGCGGTTCCTAGGCCACGGTGCCTTCCAGGTGTCGTGTGCACCGGAACGGCCTTCCTCTCACGCTTTTTTTTTTTTTTTTTTTTTTTCAAGTAATCTCTACACCCAACGTGAGACTCGAACTCACAACCTCAAGAGTCACATGTTCTACAGACTGAGCCGGCCAGGCGCCCCTCCGGCATCCTCCCATGCGCGGTACAGGGCGGGACAACACAACACCAGAGCCCCAGGGCCAGACCTCTGGCACGGCCACCACCCGGCAACAACACAAAAGCCTCTGCAACACGTTTCCTTCGGAAGCCAAATGACTGAGAAGGGGCACACTGTGTTCAAAAGAGCAAGGAAAAAACTGCTCTGATGAAATACATCACCAGGCGGCTGGGTACTTCAATCAGGGGCGAGCAAGCCCACTGCTCTGCCCCTACAGCCACTCCGGTCCCACCGCCCCGCCTCTGTTCTCCAGCCCAACCGCCGTCTGTCAAAAGAGGTACCGGAGAATCTTGAAAGAGCTCTCAGGTGGAACAAGGGCCTGTTCAACCACCACTTACTGAGCACCGAGCAGGCTGCTCCATGAGGAAAAGTTTTAAAGAGGCACATCTGGACTCGATACCAGGAAGGAAGGCTTCTCATGATCAGAAGTGCTTCAAATGGGAACAAACAGCCAGACCAAGTAGTGAGTGTCAAGCCAGTGGAGGTATTCAAGGAACAGGCCAGAGGACTACGGACTCAGACACTCTCGGTCCTCACACTGCGGCTCGGCCCGCGTCTAAGGCAGCTGTGGGCGGTGAGCCAGTTTGGTTTGGCTCTGAGGCTGGTCCTGTCCCATCTCTTCTGACAGTCCCTGCGGGATTCTGAGTGGGGAACCCCATGATTTCCCCAGAGAAAGACTCGAAACTTCTCAACAGCTCCAGGACAGACAGACACCCAGCCCTTCAAGGCATGCAGGGCAGCACATCTCGGCTGTTAATGCAAATACTAATCATCTAGCAATTTGTTAAAATGCAGATTTTAATACGGGAGGTGTGGGATGGCCCGAGTTCCTGAAGTTCTAACCGGCCGGCCCGCAGTGCCTGTGCAGCCTGGTCGGAGGACTGTACTGCGTGGGGAGCAGGAACCGCAAGGATGAGGCGCCAGGAGTTTAAACAGGGAATTCGGTCGTGTGTCCACACAGCCCCAGTCCTCCGTGCAACCTGTGCACTGGAATTCACTGTAAGTCGGATGCCAGGACTGACATTAGATATACACCTGGAAAACTCCTAATTATTCCATAAAACCTGATTACCTCTATAAGGGAGGGATAACAGCTCAAGATCGGTGATGACACAACGTCTAGAAAACAACTCAAAGAAAAATCAAAACAAAATCTCGACAGAGGCCAAAAAGGCAACCGATGGTCCGGGACGGCTCCACAGAGGATGCCGGCAGATCCTGCCAACAGAGACGTCGATGGAAGAAGCGGGCAGCGGGCTGCGCGAGCGTCTGGGGGCAACCTGCCCGAAAGCGCGGCTGTGGCAGACGCGCCTGGGTCTCAGGCAGCGCCCGGGGGCCCTGACCTTTTGCCACAAACACCCCTCTCTCCCCGAATCACCTGGCCTGCGCAGGAAACTCGGGAGTCCACGCTGGTTGTGCTGATGCGACGTGTGCCGTCTAGAATGTCCTTCCACTGCTATTCTGCGGACACTGGGCTCCACGAAGCCCCGCCTTCCACACGCGCTGACCCTCCCCTCCAGGACTGCCGGTACCACCGACCCCGCCCGACCTCGCTCCTTCCGGGGTGCGACTGTCATGTCATTTTAGCGGATATATTCCACCCTGGACCCTGACTTTGAGCTGTCGGGAGGGCTGGATCCGCATTTCCTCTCTACTGCCCGACGCCGATGTTCACGCGCCACGAGCACAACTTGCTTTAGGAGAGGAGAAACAACAAACGTTTGTAGAAAACACACTGCTGACAATCTCTCACTCGCCACATCAACTCTTCCGCCCTCAGAAAACCACAGGGCTAGAGAGAGCCCAAAGAACACACTCAGGGCTGAAACCTGAAGTGAAGCACTTAAAACTTTCTTAAATGAGCGCTTTCGTTTCTTTTACAAAAAAAATCACCAGAACCTTGCATAAAGTTGATGTAAATACTCCCGGTGACTTTATGCTATAAAATCACCGAGGTGACACCTCACGTTATGACTGGTAGAAACGCTGTGGTTGACCACTTCAGAGCACGCGCTGAATCAATTGTCACAACATTCAGGCAGTTACAAGGATGTTGAAAAAAAAACCCACATACATTTCTTTAAAAAAAAAAAAAAAAACCACACAAGCGTTTCTTAAAAAGAGAAATCACAAAAGTTTAACATTGTCATGGCAACACATACTAAAGATAAAAGGTCCCAGAAAAGCCACACCCCCAAATCAGAAGTTCAGAATGAAGTCCTCACTTATTCGTGGAATAATTACCTCGGCACTTAAAAACCCTATTACTGAGACGTGTCCTAAAACACCAGAAAGTGTAACCACCACTATATACTAGTTAAAAAAAAACAGTTTTATGCCGACTTTGAGGAAAAAGCGGCCTATTCCAGTAGAACTCCTGTCCCAAGTACACACCTCTGAAAGCCCCAGATTGCGGGAACATGGCTTCACGTAGGAGAGATCCCTGAAAACTGGGTGTGAATTCCCACTGTGGTCAATCAAAGACAAATTTAACTGATTCAGAAAAGTGTCTTTTAAAGGGAACTAAGCACGAGTCCTTGCGCAGGGAGGGAAGAGGACGGGCCCACAGGCGAAGCCCGTCCCACGCTGGGGCCGCCCTCTGGGGTGGGTGGGAGGGGGACGCGGGGGCCTCCCCGTGTGGCACCCACAGCACCCTTAGGGACGAAGCGCTGGCCAGCGCGCCCTATGCCCCAAGGAAACGACCAGAGACGCGGCAGCACAGGCTGCCCAGGCAGCAGCGGGGCGTCGAGGAAGACGATCAAGAAGAACGAGAGCGACGAACACGCAAGCGCAAACAAGATGGCGCAGACGAGATGGAGGAAGATGTGCGAGACTGGGCGGCGCCGCGGGTCCCCGGAGCGGCGCCGGCCCGAGGGGCGACCCGACACTGGAGGGCACGTCCTAGCTGTCCAAACTGAGGGACACACCCAAAGGCCACAAGGTTACCTCTGAAATGACAGGGAAGGGCTTAAAGTGGAGAAGAGATGCTCATCCTCTCGCCGCTCTGGTGCCCACGGATGGCAGGGGCCCGGGGGCCACGCTCAGGCCTCCTGAGCAGGGACCGGCGCTAGGCCGACCGGCTAAGGGCTACACAGAAGGCTCGAGAGACGACAGAACGATGGGGATGGTCAGGATGCGGCCAGTCCTGGGGCAGAGACTCAATCGGTGTCGAATAAGCTGTTAGTTACACAAACAGGTCTGGGCACTGCCTCTGCGCGGAGGAGGGAAAACCTCGAGGGTGCCTCCCTGACCCTGCCTACCTGGCTCTTCTAGAACACAGCTCTCTCCAGACTCACTTCAGGACAAGGCGTTTCCAATTCCAAAGTAAGCGTCCCCTCTCTCTCCCCACCCCCTGAAGTCACTGCCACTACAGTGACGCGACCTTCAAACGCTCAGAAACTGAGTGTCTGTCAAGACAGGGGAAGGCTGGTCAGGTCCTCTCTGCGATCACAGCGCCCCTCCTCCTGGCACTGCTCCGCTGCTGCCGACTCTAGTGCGGTGCTAGTGCGCGTGTGCCGGGGGCCGGGACGGAACTCCAAAATGGCCGTGCGCACCGTGCACACCACGGGTCCGTCTCTCGCTAAGCTCAGCTTCCCCCTGGCGTCACTGTGCCGCTCCACGTCCATATCTCTGCTCGCCACTACCCTTGGCGCTAGTGATTTCTGCCCTGCTTCCTGCCTCCTCTCCCGCACTCTCTTTAGAAAGAGCTGTTCTCACCTCCGAGCTTCTCTATCCCCAATGCTCACTTACTTTGTTGGTTTCGCTTGTCACTGGCATTTTTCAAAGGGAGGCAAACAGGACAGTCATGTCGTGTGCAGTTCTTCCAATGAGAGATGATTTGTCGTGAAGATGCACAATGGGCAACTATGACCAGAAAAACAACGAGATGTTATTTTTCTATCCAGATCGTCACACTTTCAATTACACCTAAATTATAATGCCAGATTCCATAAGAAAATGGTAACATGTGTAACCATAACACAGTACAGGCAGTCCTCAACTTACAAACGGGATGTTTTCCAAAAGTTTGTAAGTCAACTGTTGAGAATTCTGAACAAAAGTTTCCCACAGAAGCAATGCCATGAATGATGGTGAGTAAGATTCAGCCCACAAAACAAAAACTATCCGACCTGAAATACCGAACGGTTGGAATGAAAGGTAGGACAAATAATAATTACGTCGTGTCACTATTGAAAATAAAATTTCTACGTTATGTTGAAGGATGAAACCATCTAAATAAATACTGCAGTTCAAGAAATACATACAGAGAAGCACATGAGAAGCCTGTGGAGAGTCTAAAGTGGACGCCGGTCACTTCTCTAAGTACTTGAGAGAGTGACGGAACCTAGTGGTTACTCTCAGTCTTGATTTTCACTCTGTACTAAGGCACTGTGATTTCTTTCTAAAGGCCCAGCATGGCCCGCCCCTACTTCTCCATCAGGATCAGGGTTATGCCGGGGGCTCACATATGTCACCAAGGGAGAGAGGGAGGTCAGGGAGAGATTCTCCCTAAGGTTTAGGAGCACAAGTAAGAAGACAGAGAGGAGGATAAAGACGAAAGAAAGCACAGTTGTTAGTAAGAAACACTTTCCTCTGCAGACTCAAGGCGTCCGCCACAGAAGAGGGGGAAGGGAGCACAGGACGCGCCTGAATCACCCCCTTCTCGAGGAGAAGGCAGGAGGGGGCAGGGATGATACGGTGCACACGGTTTCCCATGTCATGGATCGTCACCTAGGACGACTTTGCTGGTATCCTGATCGGCCTCAAGACGAAAGGGCAGAGGAGCGAGGCGGGGGCCCCACGGCCAGAACACACGAAACAGCTGCAAGACCGATGCTCGAGGTTCAGGGAAGGTGTGCGTGCGTGCCTGTGCCGCGCCGCCCGAAGAAAACTGGAGCTAGACACGTATGATGAAGACAGGGCTCAAGAAGTGACAAATGTCTTCCGTGACAGAGGAAGGAGAAAGAGAACAGAGGCAGGGCGCAGCCTGGCCCAGTAAAAGCGCACAGAATCTTAGGAAACCAAACCGCCGTCGTCCCAAGCAGGTAAGCGCCCCAGCGGCACGTGACGGGCTGGTGCGTGGGGACGTAGGTTCTAGGAACCTCATTCACGAGAGAGCTACTGAAGGACACTACAGACAAATTTCATCCTAAGCCATGCCGCCGGGATTTCAGAAAACAGCACTTACCTTGACAGGCTTTCCCAGCCTGACAGTGTGTCATGTGATTCAAAACATTCTTCATGGTTCGGCAATGCGGGAGAGAGCAGGCCCGAACTTCTCCGTTCGCTTGTTCTCGTCTCTGACACTTGTGAGCATGAAGCAGTAGAACCAGCTGCTGCTGTATCAGTTTGCGCTTTTCAGGATCTGCAGTGGGGCCTGCTGTGATCGCTTGTGTGGGTACAATTCCCACCGAAGTTTGCATCTGAGACTAAAATAAAACAAATTAATAAAGATACTTTAATAAGCTTCCAGAGGCCTAACTCATGTTCACTGTTTTTCAAACTCATGTTAAAGCTGACGGACCACACTGGCCACAGAGAGAAGGGGGCTGGCGTGGTTTTCTTCAACTCATCAGCAATTTTAAGGAAGGTCCAGGAGCACAGAAATAAACCAAACCAACTCAGAGGGCTGATTATAGTTCACTCGTGGGGCACCAGGGGGGCTCAGTCGGTTAAGCAGCTGACTCTTGATTTCAGCTCTGGTCACAATCTCATGATTCCGGGGAGAGAAAGCCCCTTATCTGGCTCTGTGCTGACAGCACGGAGCCTGCTTGGGATCCGTTCTCCCCCTTTTTCTCTGCTCCTCCCTGCTTGCACACGTGTGTTCTCTTTCTCTCTTAAAATAAGTAAATAACATTTGAAAAAATACAAATAAAACTAAAGTTCACTCATGTGCGAGCACCTCGGAGCAAGAAAACGACACCCGTTCTTTAACTGCAGTAACCAAAGCCCAGCTTATTCTACGACCTAGTCAAGTGCAGGAGAAGCTGTGGACTGGCTTAGCTCGAACCATAGGAAACTGCTGTTTTCATAGGCCCAGGGGCCCAAGGCTGGCAATTTCAAATGGTTCAACCTAATTAAGGGGACTGTCAAGGCCTGACCAATCACAGCCCAATGCAAATATCCAATACACCAGAAGCACCGGAGCCAGTGTGGATTTCATTATCTTGTGACCAGAAGGACACCCTCACTCGTTACCTCTCCTCAGAAATAACAGGACACTTAACACGACCCTCTGGTACAAGTGGTAATGCTCGTGAATTGCTTTGCCTTCTATTAAAATTTCAATGGACAATTTTTCTGACAATTGTTTCAAAAAGTGTCTGATGATCTGTTAATGTACAGAAACAGAATTTAATTGCTTTCATCCTTGCAAACTAACAAGCCAGGGCGACTACGCCTCTTGACTGCAAAGCAAAGGGAAAAGGGGGCCCAAGGAGCCTTCTTACTCTTTGCAGATGGCCGATGCCCTTCAGACAAACTCCATGACACTCAAGAAGCGAGAGGAATGGGACACTCCTAATATGCAACAACAGAGTCCACAGTACAGGGGCTGCTCACCTTCTCTTGTGCAGGGACCCGGAAGGGCTCCCAGCTCCGTTTCCCAACACCCCCTGCCTCCCCTAAACCACACCACCTCTCGCACTTTTCAAATTAAGAGTCAAAACTATCTATCTGTTGGGGCGACTGGGTGACTCAGTCAGTTAAGTGTCTGACTCTTGATTTCGGCTCAGGTCGGGATCTCACAGTTCGTGGGATCAGCCCCACGGCGGGCTCTGCACTGACAGCAGAGAGTCGGCTTGGGATTCTCTCTCTCCCTCTCTCTCTGCCCCTCGCCCACTTGCACTCTCTCTCTCTCTCAAAATAAATACATAAACATTAAAAAAAGCTACTTGCAATTAGGAGAAAAAAACTCTACAAATATTTTTTAATGAACCAAAGCTCATTTTTAAAAACTTACAGGGTTTTCTGTTTGGGTTTTATAAGAACTCAGAAAATAAGTACGTAGAAAAGCCTCAGAAGCACAACTCCTGGAAGCCTAACTATGGTCTAAAGAAAAAGCAAAGTCCCAACTGAGAAGTTGAGTATCCTGACTGGAGAAGCACTTAACTTGTAAGAGAAAAGAACTTCTCTTCCTTATGTTTATTTTTTGCTGGTTACAAAAGTATTATATACGTGCTGCAGAAAATGTGAACAGCAACAGAGTTATGAAGGAAATAATTAACACTTGAAATCCCAATACCCAGGAGTCCACTACTTAAGAGTTGATAGGTTTTTCTTCTTCCAGTCTTTTCATCCATGTACACGCATATGTACGAACCATAATCGATAGTCTTGTCCCCTCCCCCGCCACACACAAACACACACACGACTTGGTGTCTACTCCAGGCTCTGTCCCATATCGTTGTTTCATACGATATGACAGCATGATTTGTAATGAGCATACGGCTATACATTTATCCAATCTCCCACTGCTCAACATAAACCGTACCCTCACCCTTTTCTTGCAACTTAAATACAGCTTTGATAAATAGCCTCTGACTATGCCCCCAGCAACATTCAGTACCGATGTGAAAACTCTCCTCCTCGATCAGCTTACTCCCCCAGAGAGAAAGCCCAACCAGAAATCAACAGGAGTGGACAAATGCAAGAGGACCCTTGTTTAGGCCTCTCTCGTGCATTTATTACCAAAATTTCAAATATACAGTGAAGTAGACCAGTAAGGATACCATTATACACCTAACAAAAGGAACGATGCTTTAATACCCGTTAATACTTAGTCCATGTGCAAATTTCTCCAGTTGTCCCCAAAACACCTTTTAGAGTTGGTTTGCACAGATCAGGACCCGATTAAGGCCCATGCCCCATATTTGGTGGTGGTTGTTAAGGTTCTTCATCTACTGCCTCCCTCCCCCTTTTATTTTTTTCATGATGCTGACTTGTTTAAGAGACCACGTCAGTTGTCCTATTTCCTAACATGCGGAGCGCCTGTACGGCTCAGTAGGTGGAGAGCCTGACTCTTGACTTCAGCTCGGGTCATATCTCACGCTTTGTGAGAATGAGCCCTACATCGAGCTTTGCACTGATGGTGCAGAGCCTGCTTGGAATTTTCCCTCTCACTCTCTCTCCAAATAAATAAACCAACTTAAAAAAAAAAAAGAAAAAGAAAAAAGAACTGAGATGTAGTGACATGTGATGCTCAACATCTTTAAAAAAAAATAAAAATATAAAATACAGAAATGCTACATACAAAGATATAAATCGTATAAAAGTCAGGTAAAACTCCTAACCTTATAATTAAATTATAAACAGACTGCTTTTGGGGCACCTGGGGGGCTCAGTCAGTTAAGTATCCGACTTCGGCTCAGGTCATGATCTCGCGGTTTCTGAGTTCGAGCACCGCGTCGGGTTTTGCGCGGACAGCTTGGAGCCTGGAGCCTGCTTCGGATTCTGTGTCTCCCTCTCTCTCTCTGACCCTCCCGTTTGTGCTCTGTCTCTTTCTCTCAAAACTAAACACTACAAATAAATAAATAAATAAACAAACAAACAAACAAACAAATAAATATGCTGCTTTTAAAGTTACTAAAAATTAACGCACTGTGTCTCATGTGGGATGTTCTTCAGCAGGTTTTGAACTATACTGACCATACTTTGAAAGCCCACCACGTCGAAAGAGCATGGATGCAAAGTACAAGGCGCACGTGTGTCAGCAGATGCCTAATGAGCTCTACACATTGCAGACAGGTCCCGGACAAAATGGAACGGAAGACCCGTCTCGGGTGCCTGTGCTGGCCGTCCCGAGGACTTTGCACACCTGCGCAGGTCTAGTCCGGGGAGCGAGGCGCGTGCAAACGCAGGACACA
This sequence comes from Panthera onca, assembly GCF_046562875.1. Classification (NCBI taxonomy): domain Eukaryota; kingdom Metazoa; phylum Chordata; class Mammalia; order Carnivora; family Felidae; genus Panthera; species Panthera onca. Next base: position 38,721,661 of record NC_138354.1, on the reverse strand, counting down.
CTTCAGCACCTCCATTCACAGACCGATGTCTGAAGAGGACGAAGGAGCTACACAAACTGCAAGTTTCCCGAAATCTGTCAGAAACGCCCGTCAGGGGCTACCGACGACTTCTCTGCTCGGTGCTCCCCGCCCAGGCGGGCCGGGAAGTGAAGGAAAAGTGCTCAGGCGAGAACCTCCCTTTAAACAAAAAACGCTGCCATGTTGTAAGTTCGCTCAGAAGAAGCGAATACGTTTTATGTACTTTTGCTTCTGTAGCAGCCAAGAAAATTCTGAAAAACAGTAAAAATAAAGGGAGAACCTATCTTGCCAGACACCAGAGGTACAGAGCTACAAAAGACACGTGTACACATGAAATGAGCAGACAGATCATCAGGTGTTGTCTCAAACCGGACAGCGATGGCAGCAATCTGTGACCCCTGCACCAACCTACATATAAAAATCAGCTCCAGGTGGATTACAGTGAACACAGATTAAAGGTGATAAAAGTACTAGAAAAAAATAAAGAATATTTTTACAATGATGGGAAGAAAAAGTGAACACAAACAATAAAGTTTAAGTGAAAAAACTGAGGAGAAAAAAATAGTTTTTTTTAGAAGAAGAAATAGTCAAAAGACAGGACCACTGCCAAAACTGATGACATGGTGTCAAACTGTTGTCCAGAAAGGTTGTGGCATTTGTTATCCTAGAAAGAGCTCTGAGGAGGAAACAATTTAAAAATGTAACTATTCCGCTAAAAAATTTGGGGGAAAAATGTACCGGCACCTTAACCGAGGACACACGAGTAAACGGCAAACGTAAAACATGTCCTGTGCCTCAGTGCCAGGACCCCTGGACAGAGTCAAGAGTCTGCCCAACCACTAGTGTGAAGAGGGCAGGCCTGGACACTCACACGCAGAAGCGCCAAGGTGGGCCTTCCTCACGTCATACTCAAATATTAACTCGAAATGAACCGAAGTCCTACCAGTGAGCACTGAAACCACAAAACTCTTAGAGAAATTGTAAGAGATTTTCATGACCTTGGATTAGGCAGTGAGTTCTTAGATATGCCACCAAAAGCACAAACAATAGCCAACAACAAAGATAAACTGAATGTCATTAAAATTAAATACGGTTCTGCTTCAAAGGCCACCCATGAGAAAGTCAAAGGACAGCCCAAAGGATGGGAGAAAATCATAGATGTGATGGGGACTTGCATCTAAAACACACCAAGAACGTTCACAACTCCATGATAAAAAGACAAATAATCTAATTTAAAGATGGGCATAGGACCTGACTGCTTCTCCAAAGAAGATATACAGGGGCACCTGGGTGGCTCAGTCGGTTGAGCGTCCGACTTCGGCTCGGGTCATGATCTCACGGTATGTGAGTTCGAGCCCCGCATCGGGCTCTGTGCTGACTGCTCAGAGCCTGGAGCCTGTTTCAGATTCTGTGTCTCCCTCTCTCTCTGACCCTCCCCCGTTCATGCTCTGTCTCTCTCTGTCTCAAAAATAAATAAACGTTAAAAAAAAAAAAATTAAAAAAAAAAAAGAAGATATACAAATGATCAATAAACACATGAAGAGATGCTCAACATCATCAGTCATCAGCGCCATTAGCCACCAGGGAAACAGAAATCAGAACCACAATGAAATACAACTTCACAACCCCAGCAGGATGGCTACAATCAATGATGACAGACAGATAGACAGACAGAAGGAGACAGAACACGTGTCGGTGAGCCTGTGGAAAACTGCACCGTGGAGCCACTGTGGAGAACAGTCTGGCAGCTCGTCGTAAAGTTAACCTAGGGTCACCATGAGACTCAGCAATCCCCGCCCCCCCCACCAAGTATCTACTCAAGAGAACCGAGAAATACGACCACACAAAAATGTGCACACAAATGTGTGTAGCAGCTTTATTCCTAACAGCCAAAAAACCAGAAACAACTCAAATGCTCATTAACTGATGAATGAAAAAACAAAACGTGAAATATCCAAAATGGAGTATTATTCAGCCATGAAAAGGTACTGACACGTGCTACAGTATGAACTCTGAAAACATCATGCTCTGTGAAAACAGCCAGTCACAAAAGAGCACACACGGTATAATACCATTTCTTTGAAATATCTAGAATAGGTAACTCTACGGGGGCAGAAAATACATTACTGGTTGCTTCTGGCCGGGGGGGGGGGGGGGGTCACAGAAAATGAGGAGTGAGTGCAAATGGTACAGGGTTTCTCTTCAGGATGACAGAACTAAAATTAATTGTGGTGATGGTTACAGAATGCACTAAACACCACTGAATTACACACTTTCAAGGCAGGAACTGTATGGTGTGAGTTATATCTCAATAAAATGGTTTTTAGAAAAGCTCTCACCATCAAAAAAAATAATGAAATTAAGATAAAAAGGCATTTTTCACCTACCAATCTGACCAAAACAAAAATATAACTGGTATTGATTAAGGCATACAGGAAAAAAAAAAATCTCAGGTGCTGTGGTGATGATGCAACTGAGGGCAAACTCTGGAAAGCAACCAGCACCCAAAAGGAAAGTTGCACTGTTTTGAACCAGCAGTTTCACTTCTTGTAACTTACTATCAGGGAGGTAAGAAACTGGACTAGCACATGCACATGTCTGCGCAAAGACAGGCCTCGTATCTTGATTAAATTACTGAAAGTGGGAACACTTCTAAATCCTGTAGGTAGACTAGTTCAATTATGACTATAGACCTATTGAAATAATATGCAGCCATGAAAAATAAGGCAGACCTTAAGCGACCCCAGTCAAATCCATGGGAAGAAAGGCCCAGCCAAACTCCGTCCAAATCCTTGACCCCAACCCCCGCAAAGATTGTGAGACGTAGTGAAAGGATTGTTACATGAGGATAATAAAAATGGAGACCTTTATGTTCTCATGAAAAGCTGTCTATGTTAAACATATTAAACTAAAAAGAGGAAGTTCTAAAATAAAACCATAAAATCATTGTTTTTCCTTATTAACTTTTTATGTTTGTATCTGATCTTTAAAAAAAACCTTGTTACAGGGGCACCTGGGTGGCTCAAGTTGGTTAAGTGTCCAACTCTTGATTTCAGCTCAGGTCATGATCTCACGGATTGTGAGTTTGAGCTCCGTATCTCCTCTACCCCTGCAGAGCCGGCTTGGGATTCTCTCTCTCTCTCTGTCTCTCTCTCTCTCTCTCTCTCTGCCCCTCCCCCACTTGTGCTTTCTCTCATTCTCATTCTCTCTAAAAAGTAAGTAAATAAACAACAGCAACAAAAAATAACTTAAAAACTTTCTTATGATTATCTGGTGGTCATCCCTTCACAGGGGTGAGATCATGTTTATAATTATGTATGGTTTGAATGTTTTACAAGTGTCTACCTTTTTTTTTTTTTTTTTTTTTTTTTGGTTAAAGACAATCTCCCACTGGTTTTCTTGTTTTCTTTTTTTTTTTTTTTAGGTTTATTTATTTATTTTGAGAAAGAGAGAGGGAGAGGGAGAGGGAGAGGGAGAGGGAGAGGGAGAGGGAGAGGGAGAGGGAGAGACAGCATGTACATGCGCACAGGGCAAAGAGAGAGGGAGAGAGAGAATCCCATGCAGGCTCCAAGATGTCACGCAAAGCCCGATGCAGGGCTCGAACTCATGAAATGGGAGATGGTGTTCTAGGCCAAAACCAAGAGTTGGATGCTCAACTGACTGAGTCACTTATGCGCCCCGCGTCTACCATTTTTATAACCAGAAAACATTCTACATTGGAGAAAAAAGAAAGCAGAGGAATCAGTAGAAAACACTGAAGATTTTAATTTTAATATAAAATTTAAAACCTTCAAGGTCCCAGGTCCCAGAAGGTGATTAAGATGAGTATTTTGTAATGCAAAGGTGGTAAAGGCCTTTGTCAAAAGAAAATATAAAGCAGTGCTCCCTAACTAATCCCCAGTAAAACCTCTTGAAACACAAATTCCCCATTCCTCCCTCCCAAAGACTATGATTCACAAAGCTGATGTGGAGCCAGAAGCATTTCTATTTGTTAAAGTTCCACAGGGGAGTGCTTTATTGTTTTAAGCTTTATACTTTTCCAGATTTTCCAAAATGAACATGCATGTACTTTTACAGTGAGAAGAAAACAAAACATTTAAAAGAAAAAAAGCACACGGTGAGTCTGAAGCAGCGGCAGACGGTTCCATAAAGGCAAAGTGCCAGAGGCCAGACTACCAAAGAATTGACAATTTCTCCACGACCAAATCTGCTGGGAACAAATGCAAAGGCAATCAACAAACTAGGAAACAATAAGTGAAACACACAAGACAAAGCCAATGATCACCAGGTATTCTGTCTCTTCCTCTTGGCGGGTCTTTACTTCTCAAGTTCTCTGTGCCAGGCTCTGTGTTCAGCGCCCAACAAGCAGCAGCTCATTTAATACTCAATTGCCAAGGGAGGAACTAACTCGGGGCCAACCCCAAGTTACAGGAGAAGTAACTGGGGCCCAGAAGGGGGTACCACATCCAGGCGGCATGCCTGGCGGTAGGAGCACAGTGGGTGATGGAGCGATTGAGTCCCCCCAGCTCTTAACCTCTCTGGAGCTTACCCTGACAGAGGGCTAACCACCTTGCTTTTCTGTCAAGTGTTCTAAGAGAATCTAACAGAAAAACCGGAGAAAGACAGGAGCTAAGCCACTCAAGGAAGAAGTGCAAGTCTCTAAACCGAAGTACTTTAATTCTCACTAGTAATCAAAGAAATGCAAATCAAAGTAAGGAAATACCATTTTCTCCTATCAAAGGACAGAGTGACAACCCCAGCCTCAGGAGAACTGTTTCATACTGGAGCCGGGCACGCAGCTTTTGCTGCGAGGCAAAATAACAGTATCCAGCAAAAGCCTTAAAATACAAGCAGTACGCATTTCTGGAACTTGAACGAGTTCGCATGCAATTCCTCATCATGGAAGGAGGAGGTGAGTGTGCTGGAGAAGTCACAACGGTTCAATCACGATTCTACCCTGCACGTGAACACTGTAAGCCAGGAGTCACCGCAGGTCAACACAAAGCGCACTGGCCCACAGCTGCGGGGTGTAGAGCATGCTCGCCCCCTCCAGGTTGTGCTAGATCTGGCCACATGCTCTTTGCATGTCACCATAACTCAGTCACCGTTCACACCTCTGTCCATCAAACAAACTCGAAAAGCAAACCTTTTATATTTTGGTATTCCTTAATATTTCAAGGAATCTAACAAGTACTTTTATCAGGATTGTTATGGTTACATAGTTGAGGAAGCGGCACCAAACCCATTTTTCTATACGCCCTGTATCCTAGCCTAAGGATACAACCACAGATGTGCATAAGCAGTACATAGAATAAATTTTATCCTGGCGTTCTTCCTAGAAAAAAGTTCTTGTACATTACGTGTCCAAGAATAGGCTGTCACGTCTGCAAAGACTAATGCAAACAGTACACAGTAGGAACTGACCAAGACAGGACGGCGTGAAAGAGCGTCCTCTCTCGCGCCCATGTCCACGTGAGGCTGGGATTCCCGGAGATGGCCCAAATCTTCCACATCTCCACTGGGGTCCAGACCCACGCTCCTCTGACATCCTTCCTTTGGCCCATCTGGAAGCTTTACTTCTCCCCAACCTCCACTTAAAGTCAGAAAATGACACCAAAGCAAACACCAGGTGGGACACACAATTGCTCTGCAAGATTTGCCTGTTCTGATTCCCCCAGAAGGACCCTAGAACAGCTGGGTCCGCAAAGCTTTGGAGTCATAAAATAAAGAAAACGCTCATTAAATGCACACAGCTATCAAACTGGGGAGAGGTGATAATCACCTTTGAGATGGTAAAGATCAACTAGCAAGAAAAAGAACATAGCTGTTCAGATAGATAGACTTGTTCTCTTCGTTTGCTTAGTGCTTACAGATTTTAAAAAATAAGAATACTTTACAGTTTAAGATTTATTTGTATTTTTTTTAAAGATTTTATTTTTAAGCAATGTCTTCACTCAACGTGGAGCTCGAACTTACGACCCTGAGATCAAGAGTCACATGCTCTACCGACTGAGCCAGCCAAGCACCCCTACAGTATAAGATTTAAATCCCAAAGGACAATAACTTAAAACGAACAAGTTGGACAAGAATGATTTTTAAGTAATCTTCCAAATAAGAAATACTGTGATTTTAGAACCGAGAACAAATGGTTACAACAAGAAAGAAAACATGATGGATGAGCTGGGGACAGGGGAGGCCACAGGCAAGGGACTGACCACTGGCCACCCCCATGACTCCCTCCCCCAGCCTCAAGGTCACTCCTTCTGAACCGAAGTCAGTCTGCCCAGGAGGGACAAGGGGGGGCAGAAAGAGAGAGAAAGGGAGACACAGAATCTGAAGCCGGTTCCAAGCTCCAAGCTGTCAGCACAGAGCCCAATGCAGGGCTTGATCTCACAGTCTGCGAGATCATGACCTGAACCAAAGTCGGACGCTTAACCGAATGAGCCACCCAGGCGTCCCAGAAATATTCTTCTCGAAGACTTATTACAGTAAGTTTTTGATAATTTAGCAAATTCCTCATGTGACAAATCTGTGTCCCGCCAGAACGACATAGCTGGGATGGGGCCGTTAGCTGCTTGTGGGTGGCGAGCATTCTGCCGTGGCCATTGCGGGGCTGTCTGTGCGTCTCGGAGTTGTGTCTCTGTTTCTTAAGGTGTGTCCGTGGACCCGCTGCGACAGAGTGCCGGGCTTCCTGGTCAGAATCTTTTAGAGAAAGGGCGGGAAATCCCTGCTTTTGTGGTCGCTGTTCAGTTTCTCCTTTCTCGGTTTCCCAGTTCTCTGACCCTCCCCTGCGGGCACACGCCTCCACTGGCCACGTTTGCCTTCCATGGACAGATCTGGATCAGCAGCCACCTGGGGGCCTCGCCCAAAGCTTCCACTTCAAACTCCTGTGACACGTGAACAAAGTGCCTCCTAACACATTCTTGCGAGCAAATTTACAAGTTAGTAGCACTCCTGATTCCCTGCATTACAACTTTAAGAACGGGAAGGCTCCATAATGGAGTTCGGAGTTTTTGTCAAGAAGCAAAGAAAACAAACGAACAAACAAAACCCCCAGACCAAACAAGACCACCACCCTGCCCATGAACTTCCTATCAGTACCCTTGCAGAAGCCCGCATCCGGGAGCCCCAAAGGAAATCCTGCCGCAGAAGCTGGTGAGGAGGCCCTTCGGTCACTCAACTTTCTCAGATTAGACACACCCAAGATGTGCCCCACTTCTAAACAACACTCCATTAAAAACAACCCGGGACCTGTCCTGAAGGTCAGCCATGACCTAATTGACAAATCCAGTCCCAAATGAGGCCTGAGTTTCCCTCCTTCCTGCAAATGCTCCCTAGTTCTCTTGTGTTAGGACTTCTTCAGGTGAAAATGGCAGAAAGGACAACGTCACCAAGAACGAGGGGCCTCCCCTTCCAGAGCATTGCCCTGGAACTTCTCCCCCTCTGCCTCCTCACACATCATCGTGCACACTCCTCCTTCCAGATGACCCACAGGGACCTCAATCCCAGGCCACACAAAGACGACCTAACCTCTACCTGTAGCCAAATCTTCTCCTGTTCTTTTGTCAGTACAATTTAAATAATGAAAAAATCCTTAGAGCCATGAAAGCTCTCCTGGAAAACTATACACTGAATATGTATGTTAACAGTTATGTCACTCTTATTAATTTAGATGATGAACAAGTAAAATAACATACATAGTGTTTTTTATTAGATCTAAATCTTGATGCTTTCTAAAACACATCCTGATTTCAAAGACACTACAATCTGGAAAAAAAGTGCATCTCAGAATCATGAAATACAGTAACACTGTGATAAAATTTCTAACTAACTTAAATAATCTGTAAGAAGTTAAGAAATTACAAACACAATAGCCAAAGTTAGAACCGTGATGAGACACATGCCAATTTGCTTTTGAATATTATGCCGAGAATCTATACACCCTCAACCACGGCCCTCGCTGCACCAGGGACTCTAGGCCACAGCACATCCCAGCACACGTCCCGGAGGGTCAGAACAGCTGGGAACCCTGTGGGTGACAACAGAGCACCCAAGGGTTCCCATGACCGCTGACTTCAAAGAAAAAAGACCATCCCGTAAACTGACCCGCACATCCCGGGGACACTCTCCTGCCCTCATCTGACTCACCATCTCGGCAGCCACCGGTGCCTCCTGTTCAAGTGCTCTCCTCTCTCGGCTGCAGGGAGAGCAACCCGTTACCCTGCTTCTCCTCCACCGGTCTCGCTCCCAGGGATCTCCCGCTCCCTGTGGAGTGGGACCGCGGCTGCCCTACTTGGACGCTCACCCGTTTGCCTGGTGCCTCCGCCTGGACATCCCACAGGCATCTCAAGAGGAACACAGGTGAAGTACAGTTACAAACGCCCTCCCCTCCGTCACCTCCTCCTCACCCATCTCCAGTCTGTTTCTCTCCCAGCCCAGTAAATGGTCCCACCACCCACCAAGCCACCTTACGTGGTGGCCCCACACTTCCATTCCAATGGCAAACCGTGTGTGGTCTCCTGGACCCTCCCCTCTGTGATCAAGTGTGTCCTCTGGCGTAGACCACGCAGTGATCCCTGCCACCCAAGGCCCTCCCTGAGCTGGTCCCCGCTTGGCCCCCGACATACATGCACAGCGCTCTGCCCTCACTTGAGAGCTGCTGTGCCCGCTGGCTGCCTGCTGGCTCCTACACAGCCAGTGCTCTCCCAGTGCCCCGGGGTCTCTGTGGCTTCTGCCACAGGTCCTTCTGACCTCGCCCTTAAATGTCCCTGCTGGGTCTGGCCTTCTCTCCAATGGCTCATCTAAGGAGGTCCCCACATCAACCTCAACCACTGCCTGCTACTCAGAGCTGCTGGGGCAGTTTGTGTTTGTGATTATTTGTTTTCAATCACCTCACCACCTCCCAAGTTTCCTGAAAGAGGGGGTGAGCTCTACATCACCCACCCACACCTGCATCCTGGCGTGCGGGCCGAGAGGAGGTTTTCAACAAACGGGGTGAATTAAAGGGATGGCTACATCCTCAGCCTTTCTCAACAACTACCCAGGATGCTGGAATCCTCCAGAAACTAGGAGAGGAGAGAAGCCAGAGCCCCAAAGCCAACGACTAAGTGGCTTAAAATCACTCCATGAAGAGCTCCAACCGGGGCACCAGGGCTCTGATGGGACTTGTCTGCCGCACCAAATCTAGCTGCGCTTTAAAAGCCGATTCCCCAAAGCATGACAAAACACACAAATGAGATCAAAGCTTCCCATTCTTTTTCATTAAAGACACCCAGTTTTTGCTACCTTCTTTCCCTCACTGTGCAAAACAACAAATAAATTAAAAAAAAAAAAAAAAATCAATGGATTCCAAGGGGCAGATACAATTTGGAAAATCCAAGGAAGAGCACAAGACATGCTGAAGGAAGCAACGGAGACAGACTAGAGAGGGGTTCCCGGTGACTTGGGGCTACAAAAACCACACCAGGCATTATTCAAAAGAGCTTTGGGCTTTGCAGACAGGAGCTACGTAGCCTTGAACAAATCAAAGCTCCTCAGACCCTCAACTTCCCCATCTGTAAAATGGGACATGTCATAATGTCTTTTAAGAGGCTGGTGCAGAAATAAGGTCAAGCGCAGGGCATGAGGACGCTCAGAAAGATGGCAGGCCAACTACGCGCACTTGCTGTCTCACGTCTCTGCCAGTCCCCTCTGGTCCCCATCCCAACAGCACCGAGGCTGTGACTGGCTCACGCTCCTTCACAGACACACGCTGGTCAAGTACGCCCCGTGCCCTCCAGGTCAATGTCTGAGGACAGCATTCAAAGCCTGCCCTCCAAAGGCACCTGCTCACCTGCTGGAGATCTCCACGAAGTCCACACGTGCCCCTGTGGGAAAGTGGAGCTAGGCAAACAGTGCAGCTCCACAGACAATACTTCCTCAGTTTACCCTGACATTCTGATAAGGCTGAGGGGGTAGGGGTGAGAAAGAGTGTGTGGTCGCGACGGAGGGGGAGAGGGAGAGAAAAGGGCGGATGGGGAAAACTGGTTTTATGTGTCAGGTGTCACAGACACAGAGGAAAGCTGGAGCGCTATTGCTACGGGCCCCCGACCAAGTCCCGGAGCAGGCGCTCTCAACTGGGGCGATGGTGCGAGGGACAAAGGGCTGTGAGCAGACGCCGGGTGAGGGGCACAGTACACAGGATAGACCTCCCAACAGGGAAGGGTCCAGCCCCAAACGTCCCCGGGGCCAAGGGGGAGAGAAGCGCTGTCCCAGACCAAAGGGCTATCGCCATGAGCCCCGGCCCAGGTGAAGGGAACCAGAAGCCTCTTTACGCTCCAGAACGAACCTGCCCCTGAGGTGCACACCACAACCAGGAATTCGGTCACTGGAAGCAGGGGGCAGGCAGGCAGGCAGCACGAGGCAAGAGGACTCTGCCACCAAGCTGGAGGCGAAGGAGACGCTGGGGAAGGTTTGGAAAGAGAAGAAAGGACGTTAGCCGGGGTTTCCCAGACCACAAACGGGGAACGCCTGTACAAAAGCACACACTCTCACTCCACGGCCAGGCGTAGGCGACAGTCGCCAGCACCGGCGGCCACACAAGGAGTCTGGAAAAGGAAGACCAGGAAAGACCAGGGAGAGTGTGGGGGCCGGGTCCCGGCTCGCTGCCCCGGAGCTTGGAGGGGTCGACCCAGGGAGCAGCAGGGGTAGTTTCGGGTCCTGGATATGCACAGCTGAGAACAGCACGGTCCTGGCAACAAAATGTCACTGCAAGGAGAGCAGCAGATCCAGGGAGATTACAGGGAGATGATCAGAAGAAATAAAGTAGTATAAACTTTAAATAGTTTGAGAACAGATTTTATTACTTGTAGCCTCCTTTTCTTAAATTTTTTTTTTTAATGTTGTTTATTTTTGAGAGACCGAGTGTGAGTGGGGGTGGGGCAGAGAGAGAGGGAGACACAGAACCCAAAGCAGGCTCCAGGCTCTGTCAGCACAGAACCCATCGCGGGGCTCCAACTCACAGACTGCGAGATCATGATCTGAGCCGAAGTGGGACGCCCAACAGACTGAGCCACCCAGGCGCCCCCCGCCTTTTTTTTTTTTTTTTTTTTAAGAACAAAGAATGTAACAGAGGTAACACTTGATCAGGACACCTCGCTCTTACCACTCCGCCCCTGTTTCCGACAGCCTCACAACTTTCAGGACTCTAAGCAATGTCCACTTCTTAGTTTTGACAACTGCACCAAGGTTACAGAAGATGCTAACTAACATCAGGAGAAGCCAGGCAACAGATATACAGGGATTCTCTGTGGTATCTTCACGGCAGACATTTAAGTAAAAAGTTTTTAAAAATCGAAAGACAAACCAAACATTTTACTTTTCTGAATGTAATCTGCTGGCTCTCCTCTGAGCCTTTCTAAACCACCACGGCACAACTGCATGGAAGGCAAGCTGGGAAGGGCGGGTTCCCAGCAACAAGCCTGGGGAAGGAGACAGCGGGCTGTTCCCGGCCTTGACTGACCACCAGACGCACACCAGATTCTCAGCCAAGTGTGCACTGCACGGTGAAGTCTGACGAAAGAACACACTTCCCCCTTAGCGTTTGGAATTTTAAAGCATTCTATTTTGTGGTGCAAAAGGAGCTATTCTCCCATTTCTATCTTGGTGAGTCAGGCTGAGAGGCTCCAAGGCTAGTTCCCATCTCATAGGTGGGCAATGTCAAGAAGGAACACGTGTGAAACCACCTATCAAGTTGGACACGATACCCTTCTCGCACAAACACCACATAGTCCTCTGGACATAAATGCCCTTCGTCTGTAACACAAATCGATGGGCTTCTCTGACAGCCTCGACCACCAAGAGGAAGCGTGAGAAAATCCCAGCTCTCCTGCTCCACTACCTGTCATCCGCAGGTGCGAGCCTCCTCCTTGCACCCCGGGAGCCGAGGAGGACTGGCTAAACCATCTCTACCTAGCGTCTGCTCGCCAGCTCATCGAAGAAGACATAAGCTCACTGAGAGGGTGCTCCTCATGAGAACTACATTTTCCTATCACCCACGACACGTGTCCAGTTGCAGACCTTCACTGTCAGCATGACACACCCCACACACCAGAGCACCCACTGGAGACCACGGCCAGAGAGCCAAGGGCAACTTACCATGTTTGGCACGTTGGTGACGGAAGGATTCTTGATGTCTGTAGGGAAGGGAGGCAAACTATTGACCATGCTCTGTTTGCTGGATAACTGGGGGTTCACTCCAGGGGCTCCCATTTGCTGCCCTCCAGTTTGACTAAAGGGTTGTCCAAATGGACTTGTGTTACCAGCCATTCCCATCTGAAACAAAAAGAGGCAACATCAGCCGTCACGACACGGTCACGTACACAAGGAAGGGCCTCAGAAATGCTCCCTTTGACCCAAGAAAGCAAAAATCACTACTTCTCGTGAAACCCTCATTTCGATTATAAATTAAAGGCTCATTCTCAAGGTTCATTCTGCATGACGAACAGCGCGACTTGCTCAAGCGGCTGCACACTGAAGGCGGAAGACGCAGGAGCTGCCGGCAACAGCTCTCTGCCATCCTCTCCGGCATCAAAACGAGAACTGCTGTTTCCACCCTCCCCCACGCCCCGCACCCCGACAGGGGCAGCAACACAGTGAGAAAATCATCCGGAAGACAAAAGCTTCCGGAATCTCTGACAAAGGGGAGCTCCTTGTGTTTAATGCTAGCCCACTTCTTTCAGGTTTCCCCCATCAGTTTTAAACTCCATTTCCATTCATTCAAAACACACACGAGACACGCTGACAAAGGAACAATGTAATGTCTGGGATTCACTTTAGTACTCCCATGAGGCAAGGGGTAGAGGCAAGAAGGGGGCCTAGATGAGGAACGACTGGCCACATGTTGCTTCCTCCTAGCCAGGTGACACGCGTGTGTGTGTGGAGGGGTGGAGGTTGTCACATTACCTTCTCTAAGATCACACGTCCGAATGTTCCATAAAGAAATTCTTCTTTTAAATTAGTGAAACAAAGTAAAACATACAGTAGCTGAAGGCGAGAACAGGAAGGAAGAGCCCCCACCTACTCCCCCCTCCAGCTCCAGCCGATACAGGAGTGAGCTCGGGGACCCCACCTGCCCTCCGGAGGAACAGAGACTGGCTTTTCTCGCCTGCCTTGCTTTTCCGCAAAGTTCTAGCATTCTACCTATTGCCTAGTGCTCGCTCTACTTTTCTGGTATCTTGGTGCGTTTGATGTTTGGGAACTGGGAGGAAGGAGTCCCAAGGGAAGACCTCCTAGGGATCAATCAAGAAACTGAATCGGTTCTCCCCAGCAGCCCCACACCGGGATGGCTGCCTCTGTCGGGGTAACTTACACTCGTTCCTCCTACGGACCCCGATCTCACTCGTAAGGTGAGTGTCCTGAACAAGAAGAATTACATGAGATCTTTCAGCTCTAAGATTTTAGGTTGCAGACAAATCAATGCTTAACACAGCTGACCCTTTCAGCTGAAATGTCCACATAAAAACACAAATAAAGACAAACCAGCAGAACCAAGAAGATCTCGCTCCTGAGCACTTACTTTCAAGTGCCTTTTTCAAAGTGAACATATTCCAGTTGCCACTTTTGCACTATTTGCTTTCCTTGAATAAATGGAAACAAATTTAAACTCAACTGAACTTCAAATTTAACTTGAGTAACTGGAAAACAAATTCTTCACAAAGCCCAGTAACGAGGCTCAACATTGAGTTCAGAGGATTTAAGCAAAGAAAGCACATGGTAGCTCAGGAAACTTAATATGTTCTGAACCAGGTTCCTTCAGTTGTTATCTGAAACTCTGAAGAACTGAAACAAGAATTTGGATTTTCAGAAAGTTTTACACAAAATTAACTCATGTAGTAATTATTGCTTAGAATTTGTTTTACCGCATAAAAATCTACTGTGAACTCGTCCTCACGGTCAGCAGTACTTCCTGACCGCCTGCTGCGAGCCAGGCCCGGTTCAGAGTACACGCAGAGACACCATTTTCCCACCAGTTACGGAGTGCACTCCTTAAACCCACCAATGTGACAAACGAGAAAATCAATGCTGTCGTGGAAGCTTCTAGCATCAACAAACCGAAGTGGGCAGCAGTGAGAGGGTGGGAAGGAGAAGTAGCTGTCCTCCTACTCGCACCAACCGTCCAAGGTCAGAGCGAAGTAAACACCAAGAGGCCGTTGAGCTCCCAAAGGGCTTCTGTGAGTCTCAAAGTTCCCCCCACCTGGTTTGAAAAACCTATTTCTATGATCATCTTGCCAGGGCGAAAGGGCAGTGAGTAGGTGGTCTGCTTGTTTGGGTACTAGCTCTGGGCAGAGCACTTTCTAACTGGCTGAACCAAGAGTTGCAGAGTGTGTAACGCATTCTGACAGATTTTACCAGGGAATTCTTGTTAATTTTTCTTCTTAACCATCCAATAATGAAGGAAACTGTCTCAATGTGGTTTTGATCCTCACGGGGCAAGAAGCAAGGTAAAGTCAAAGTCAAAGATCACAGACAGCAGGTAAGGAATGTCCAGTTCACCGGGGACCATCCTTAGCCTGTGACAACAAACACAGCTCCAGAGATCAAGCACAGTGAGCCCAGGCTCTAAGGCAGAGCTCCACCCCCTCGGTCCAGAGCCAGCCCCGGGCTGACCCTCCCCAGTCAGAGCTAACAGGGGGACCAAAGGACAGTCTTACAAAGGGCCGCGCCTCCCATCTCCCCCGTCCTGGACCGTCTCAACATAACCTGGTAGAACTAACAGCTGCTCTCCAGTCCTAGCCTACAGCTTGGGGTCAAAACTATTTGCTTCTAGAGACTTGCAGATTTCTGAATTTCTGTTCCATACTTACTCTCCTTTGACCAGACTGAATATATGTGGTCCCGAATCTAGGTTTACACACATTTTTAGCATCGAGGCATAAAACAAAGTACTAAAATCAAAAGGTCTAATTCCAATTAATAAACATCTTCATGTTTGTTCTAATTTCCCAACAGTTTTTTGACAACAACTTAGTAAACCGGGCTCTATTTGCAACTGAAGTTTATCCAGATCTGGTTTAAGGCTGCTAGAGAACTAGCATGTAATCTTTTCAATAAAATTCAGAAGGCAGAACGGCAGCACTAGGAAACTGTTCAATTGATGGTGAACGAATGAATAAATTAAAGCCTGTGGAATTGATGTCTACGCTCTGCCTCAATCAGCAACAGCTCACACGTGGTGTTAACTCGACTCTTTTGGAGCACCTTAAGCACCGAGTTCAATCTCAGAAAACACAAAAAATTGACAAGGAAGTATGGGAAGCTCTCCCATAAAGAAATCTCAATTAAATAGTGAAGGTCTACCACGTCTTCCCGTGAAAAACCACTCTTGTGACCAGGAGTGTCACTCATGTGAAAACCTGCTCCCTCCGTTGTCTGAGGCTCTCACCTCACGAGAGAAGGGGACAGGAGAACGGCAGTCCCTGTACTCAGAAAAGCGCAAACAAGATTAGAAGGAGGAAAAGTCACTGGTGCCAGACCCTGAGGCTTACCCACACCCCACCGCACGGGGATGCGGATTATGTATTAGCTGAACCAGGGCTTTACAGCATGACATCCAAAGAGGAAATCTCTCTTCAGAGTTTAGCTCAAGGAACCTGAACAATACCTACACATGCCTTTACTACGGAAACAGTGTCTGAAGCAAACTGTGGTCACCCTGCCCGGCCCATCAATCAGAAACTGCTGAAGCCGTGAGCCGTCTGGCAAGCAGGTGAGTGACAGCCATCTACAGGAGACGGGCAGGTAGACGACGCTTCTCTTTGCACTCTGACAGCCGCGTACTATAGATACAGCGTGGAAAGTACAAAACGCTACGCGACTCTATGGCATTCTTTGCCAAAGATCTGTCTTTGGCACAAAACCAGGATAAAACTTGCCTTCCTGGAACACATCTCCTCTGTGTGCTTGGGCCCTGGCACATAGTGAGTGTTTAACCAGCACCTGGGGGAAGGAACCAAATAAACGAACACTCTAGGAGATCACTGCAACACATGGCTCAGAACGAAATCCCAACGTCAGCCCTGAGGGCAGATGCGATCACAGAACAGCGGACCAGCCACCGTAGCCAGGCCCAAATGATGTCACCACTGGCTGGAAGGGTACTTCCCTTCCAGAAGACAGCCCCTTCTATCTTCTAACACTCGTCATGAGGACCTGAGCTCCTGGCTGGAGCAGACAGGCAGCCTGCCGGCCATGCGAGGAGACTATGCCCCCATGAGCCGGTTTCACGGGAGGATGATATAGCTCTGTGTCGCAGCACAGCATCCACAGGAGCCAGGCCTGCTGTAAAACGGGTCCTCTACGCTACATCCACTGGGCCAGCAAACCCTTGGCTTTGGTCAGGGCTCCAGGCATGCGCCTCCCAAGGGCCTCCCAGTGATGCAAAGAAATACTGATCTATCAGCCTAAGAGGTCACCACTGGCTGCAAACAGCCTCCTCTGCTGACCTCTGCATGTGGGACAAATATTTTCACTTTCTACTTGTGTCGTAATATGAAAACTATCAACATATATTAATTAAAAAACAAGCTCTGGCGAGGCGGGGGGGGGGGGGCACGCCTCGGTGGCCCAGTCAGTTAAGTGTCTGACTCTTGATTTCGGCTCAGGTCATGATCTCACAGTTTGCAGGATGGAACCCTGTGACAACAGAGCCTGCTTTAGGTTCTCTCAGTTCCTCTCTCTCTCTGTCCCTCCCCCAGAGGTGCTCGCTCTCTCTCAAAATAAATAAACATTAAAAAAAAAAAAAAACAAAACAAGCTCTGGGCTCCCAAAAAAACAGCAAGACTCTCTCCACTCCACTAACCCTGGGAACATCTTTACTACTCATGCAACTCACCTAATCAAATAAGGCAGTACACTGAAAACCAAAGAACGAACTAGGCGAGTTTAAATAAAAAAAACTCCTAACTGTAGAAATTTCTTCCCCAAATAGGTTTCTACAATAGTAGTGACTTCTTGCTCCTTGATAGGAAAGAGGGACAGAGAAGCACTTTCCACTTAGGGCCCCCCCCCCCACCCCCAGGCTGCAGCTCCTCCCCCAACAGCAGCAGCCCAACCCCCAGGTAACAGGGCGGTGGGAACAGGGGCTAACCTCAGTAGTCCATGGCAAGGAGGGGGGCTGGGGCAGTCATGCCCTTAGAAATTTTGTGTGATATGCATTTTGGGGAGAAAAGGTCCATTATAAGATTCCCAAAGGAGGGGGGTGTCTTAAGATCCCCTATAGGTTAAGGATGCCTGCCCTAGGGAAGCCAACTCCCCACTGCCTGTCCCTCTCAAGTCTCAGGGGAGGGCAAGCTCTCCCCACATCTCACACACCCCTGCTATGTATGGGCCTTCTCCAGCAGACAGTCTCTGGTCCAAAGACATCAACCACTCAAGTAAACCACCACCCTCACAAATGAACTCTCCCCAGTTTTCACCTCCAAGCATGCTCTTTTAACACACACTCATGGGAAGGATCAGATCATACCCATTTAGGAGCTAAAAGCCTGATGGGGACAACACTGTGTGACCAGCTAAGAATATGTGGAAGAGGACAGAGGCAGAGGAGGAACAGCACCGGAGGGAAGATGCTTCCACCGCACGATCTTACTTCGCGTCAGCCAGGCCTTTAGAAATGCATTAAGTGGCGACAGACGCTACGTTTGATGTGGTTTCAATGAGACCACTGAACACGTTCTTTTTTCAAAAGCTGAACTCTGTATCCTCGTACCTTGATATACACTTAAAACCACACTACACGGCAGAGCTGGCAGAGGAATTCCTGCTCTGGGGGGCGCTACTGATGCCAGCCAGGAGACAGGAAACAGAACGTGACCGTCAGCAATAAGCTTCGTAGGGACAGCTGGACAGGTTATCGTTTTCAGGCCGAAGGGCCTCAGAGAATATCTGGTTAAAACTTATCCCTGTGTGGATGAGGCCAGGGTGGTCCAGAAAGGACACAGCGATCAGCTGGAGAACTGACCAGGACGCTCTCCCCTCCTTGCTGAGCACAACCCGTCTCCTCCGGGTACATCCGGATTGCACACGCATGGCACTGGACACTGCTCGACAAGGAGGCTCAGTCCACAAAGACCAGGCGTCATGGGCCAAAGCCGGCCCAATGCCTGTTTTTGAAAAAACAAAACAAACTAAAGTTTTATTGAAACACAGCCACAAGTTAAGATTTCATTCCGTTAGGCAGCGAGCTGTAGTTAAGTGTATGGACTCTAGGGACAGTTACCCGGTCTCAGGGTGGCTCTGCTAAGTGACAGCTGTGTGGTCCTGATCATCCTACTTAAACGTCTCTGTGCCCTGGTTCTGTCACCTCTAAAATAGAGAAAATAGCACCTCCTCTTAGACTGAGTGAAGGTAAAACAAACCCACAAACGTTAAGACCTTAGGACGAGTAACTGACATATAGTAAGCGCTACAGGTGTTGGCTAGGACTCTGCTAACACTGTTTGGGGAGAAATCGTTTTATGTTACATACGATTTCTTTCAAAAGTATGCTTAGGGTCATAACAAAATAAATGAATCTTTTTCAGAGAACATATGATGGTGGGAAGTTACTCGAACAGGTAGGTTCAGAGGCAGAGGCCAGCCGGAGTTACTGGCAATGGATTATGAGACACTTTCAGAGAAACATGAGATGAACCTGTGCCAAGCCCCATCCTGTGCACTTAGTAGTCGTAGCAATACTTGTGATGGGAAACTGTGTTCAAGCTGCACTTCCAGTTCTCACTTTAGACTGTTTTCTCGCCTTAAAACCACCACTCGGAAAGTTCACTTCAGTCTTAGGACGTATCAGAGGTAATAACAATACAACGCCAGCATACCCTAGGCCTAACCTTCCTGGGTTGGAATTTAAACCAAAACACGGAAGAAGTGGACAAGAAAGAATACGTCCACCAAGAAGAGAGAACGATGGAGCTCCCGCTTGTAAGCCGGCTGGGACACAGCAACAAGGGCTCCATCCTGAGGTGGCTTCGACCCAGTCCAGGAGGGTCACTAGCCTCTTCCTTCACAGGCTGGCATACACGTGAAGCCACAGACTCAGAGAGGGTGGGCAAAGACAATACAATCTCAAACACTGTGAGCAAACATTTGCCAAATAATTTAAGAGCCAGAAGTATTCATTCTTTTCGAAAATGAACCAGAACTAACCCAGAGTACGGCCATATCATTTGTAAAGCCAAAAGCATTTTCTCTTGGCAACCTACCATTGTTGGGACAAAGCCAAGAAAAGCAGTTTTCATGGAAAGACATGGCTGCATTCAGTTGTCTGCTATCACCCGCTTGCTCTTGGAATCCTTCCAGTACCTCAACTTGCCAAGTCAAGAGTAAGGAGAAATACGCAAGAGACTGCAATGCCAAGGCCGTCGCCTGGCTTGTGCAGCGTCGCCTGGAGCAAGAGAACTGGGCTGGGGGCCTCGGGCACGTGAGCGGCTTGGCCCACCTCACTGGACTCGTCTCTTACAATGCTGCCAACCTGGAAATTATTCAGGGAGATACACAGCCCCCGAGTCTGGACACTTCCCTTAGACCAATAAATCACAACTGCGAGATCGGTGAGAGTATTTAGCGACTCTCATGGTATTTCACTCGGGTGATATATGACCAGAACGTGACTTAGAAACAATGGAAACTGCTAAAAGGAAGGTGACGGGGCAGCAAATCACTGCCAAGGCCCCAGGCCTAGGGTTCCATCTGTATTCACCCAACTACTCTAAAGCTGCTAGCAACAAAACCAAGGGCCTTAACACAGTCGGCCTACCTGGGCATGGCCCAACATTCAGACACACAGCTCCCGACAGCTCGCTGGCAAAAGCCCCGGGCCAAGGGCAGTGGGAGACTGTAATCCCGGTGTTGTGCTCATCAGCCTCAAGGCTAGGACAAACCTCTCGGCTCTCTAAGTCTCAGTTCTCCTCGGCTATAAAACATGAAACATTCAGGTGACCATTAGGTGACCTTTGAAGTTCCTTCAGAGCCTAAATCCGAGGACTGCTTTGGTTTTAAACAACCAGTTCTTGATTCACATAAGGTCCACACTCCTGGAAGGCCCAGTTACTCGCAGTGGATGACAACTGGGGACTTGGGAGTTGGCAGAGCCCAGGGCTGGGCCCTGGGGCAGGAGGACCTCCCAGGACAGTGCCCCCATGAGGACCCTGTGGGGTGGCCAGCAGCCTGTCCGGAACACTGGGGGTCTCCCTGCCACCCACACTGCTCAGGGCCCACAGCCTTTCTGCACCCTCCATACCATCTCAGAGTGTGTCACACACAAAGTAACCCCAGGTAAGGGCAACAGAACGGCAAGCAATTCCTTCCCCCAATGCTTCCAGGTCCAAATACCTTCTTGGGGAGAAAAGCAGCCTCTGTAGGATGGAGTATTCCTTGAGAGCAAAGGCCCGGCCCAGCGCACCCCACAGCGGCCATGGAGAAAGGAGGGGGGAAGAGGTGATAAAAGAAAGGAAAGAAAAGGCAAAAAGAGAAAAGCACTTTATTTTACAAAGAGCAAATCTTTTTTTTTTTTTTTTTTAATGTTTATGTATTTGTTTTGTGAGAGAGAGCATACGTGCGCAAGAAGGGCAGAGAGGAAAAGAGAATCCCAAGCAGGCTCCGCACTGTCGGCACAGAGCCCAAGGTAGGGCTCGAGCTCACAGACCTGAGCCGAAATCCAGAGTCAGACACTTAACCAACTGAGCCACCCAGGCACCCTACAAAGAGCCAATCTTGATGATGAATTTTAATTTACCCTGCAGCAAACAGAATAGAGGTCTGGGCTTCCAGTAATCCACTCGGTGACCCGAGCCTTTCCCCCAAGCCCTCTGCGGAGCCCTCCAGTGAGGCCGAGGAGGACTCTCCTGCAGGTGTTCACAATCCCCTGGAAAAGTAAGGCACCAGAGCACAGAGGGAGCAGCAGGGAAGGCAGGGATGCAGGGAGGAGAGGTAAGACGGGACTGAGCACACAAAGAAGGCTTCCGGGAGGCCGGCCCAGGATCATTTCTGGTCAAATTCAAAGCAGAAAGAAAGATAAGAAGGAAAGCTGACT
The DNA here is from genome assembly GCF_046562875.1 of Panthera onca. Lineage (NCBI taxonomy): Eukaryota > Metazoa > Chordata > Mammalia > Carnivora > Felidae > Panthera > Panthera onca. The sequence continues at coordinate 38,700,579 of NC_138354.1, read as the reverse complement.
TTTCAGAAGATCATGTTCCTCTTCTACCGTCGGGCAGGAAAACGGAACTAGCTCTTGAAACAGCCAGGGTGGAGGACCAGCCCCACGAGGCAGTGAGGACACAAACCCGAGGCTTCCTGTGGCTGCCCGCCGTCCAGCGCCACGGGCCTCGGCTGCAGGAAGACATGGGGGGATAAAGTCCTGCCCAGCTTATGGAAACGCCATAAATCTCAAACCATGAAACACACTCGAAGACACAGCACTGCTTCACACACACGTGGCTCTACTTCTAACCAAACACTGAGCTGTGAAAAGTCCTAATGAAATACACTCTGTAGAGTAAAATGTTTCCAGTCATCCTGCGTACTGGAGAGGAGGTGGAGCAAGGAGGACCTGTGAGGACGCCCAGTTAACCCCATGCTCTACACACTCTGCACCATGTTCATAAAGGAGGTATGTGAAAGCACTTGGAAAAGTGTGAAGTCGACCTAAGGCAGTGCTAACATTAAAAGTCAAACTCTTATTATAAAAACTCACTCATTACAGACAAGAGGAAAATCTTGTACATTAATTTTTAACAAAAGGATACAAAACATAGAATCCCTATAATTAACAGGTGTGTATGTATGTGTGTGCATGCATACACATACACACACAGCTAGGAGAACATGAAAAAAAATTTTTTAAGTAATCTTTACACCCAATGTGGGTCTCAAACTCACGACCCCGAGATCAAGAGGTGCATGCTCTTCTGACTGAGCCAGCCCTGAACACCAAACTATCTAACAGTGATAACTCTAGAGGGTCTTTGGGTGATTTAAAAAATTTTTTAAACTATTTTCTGTATTATTCAAATTCTCTACACAAAGCATTATTTTATCTTAAGGGGAAAAGTTGTTTTTTAAGGCTATTCTGGACTTAAACATTCTAACTACCCATAATGATAAGATGACCCACCGTTTGGCCATACACCTGGACCTAAAATATTAACGTAAGCTGTCATCAGTCACGGAATACAACTAGGTAGATCAAACGGATTATGACTGCCAGAGATTACTCCTGGGCGGTAATGTAATCAAATCCAGCCTGGTTGTAACATGGTTCTAGGTTGTCACCCTTTGCTCTAATGGATTATACACGTGGCCAGAAAAAACCTGAACAAGGGTTAGCCACTCAGACATGTACCAACACTATCTGCAAAGAAGGCTGGAAGAAGGGAAAAGAGAAGCAAATACACAACAGCCAATTAGGATATAAAAAGCTGCACACTGCTCGAATGGCTTATGTTTATCAACTTGGAAACCGCAGAGTTGACTCCTGGTACAACAAAGGCACAATTATCCTGTCGTCTGCACTCTGGTTCATAATTCCGGCAGTCAGGGACACCGTTCCATTCGAGCTTTGGAGAGCAACAGTCAGGAGACTGGATGGTGAGGGATTTACCAAAATGTGTATGGCTCCCAGGTTTAGATAGCAAGACGCATGTGTAAGGAGAAAGTACCTGTTTGAGGAGGAGACCATCAAGTCTGCCCACCTCTCACTAAATCCCACCTGCCTCCTAGCTCTGAGCTCTTAGCAGTGACACTCTGATCTTTGGGGACAGTGGAAGCTGAAAAGGCCACAGCAATACACAGAGTTATCAGCACTGAGGGGGATGTTTATCAAGCACCCTCCAGTAGGGAGACACCGTGGGGCAGTCGAGGTGCACAGCAGCGGAGCCATGTCTTCCCGAGCCCAAGGAGAAACACAGCTACAAGGACACCAGACGTGGGCGGGAAGCAGCGGGCACGGACAAGGAGTGCCAAACGCAATCAGAAGAGGGAAAAGGGGTCCTGGCCCGGGGGGGACGGATGAATGGCTCGAGAGGTCAGAGCTGAGTCTTGAGAGGCGGGCTAAATAGTAACAGTAATATTCAACTGTGGCAGAGACTGTTCTCGATGATCACCATCAGAGAACACAGACCTGCCGGGAAGAAGTCTGAGTATCCACCAGGCCTAGAGAAGTTGTTGGTGCAGTTTCAAAGTCTGTCTCTACTCGAATATCCACAACAATAGGACTAGGTGACCAGCCATCTGGCAGGGAGTTAACTGACAGATCTAAGGTATTAATTAAAACGAGCACGGAGACTGGGAAAAGCAAGAGTAAGCTGGTTATTAATCGTGATGATTACTCATCAAAGGTAAGCACTGTCTCAGAAGAACATCATTCGCAAAATCGACACACGGCGAAGAAAGCTGCTGTGATCTCTCCAATCAGATCCTGACAGACTCACCGGAGAGTCACAGCTCCCCTCTTCAGGACGCTCCCACCTGCACACACCGTTCCTTCAACCCACACGGAGCAGCACACCTGGGTGTAGCCACACCCTGACAACCTTTGGCACAAATGCCAAGCAGGCCAGCACCTCCCATTCCACAGTCAATCTCCAAACAGAACGTGCCAGATTTTCAGGGGAGAGAGCATGCCCCGTAACCTCCCTCGTCTGTCCCTTATCCCTACACCCCATCAGTCGGCTGCTCCCCGCTGAGACCACACACCCTTGCGAGCCAAGCACACGCCAATGCTCGGACTTCCTGTTGCCGACTTACATGGGATAGCACACAGGAGGATGATGTGGAAACCGCAGAGCACGGTGCCATCTGGAGGTGGCTTTAAGATCTCTTTCCAAACTAGAGCACAGAAAATCTCTAACATCAGAAAGGCTTCTCTGCAGTGAATACATTTTCTACCATACTGAAAACAGACAGGCACGTACCCTAACCGTAACAATTTACAAAGTCAATAATTCTGAGACCATGTTTGAAATTGGCATTTCCTGGTATTATCTATCTCTTGTCTTGTTCTAGGATTTAAGATGGCTGGTTTTCCAGTTCATTCATCATATACTTGGCAGAAAGACATGAAATGAATAATATGGCTCATTACTGAGGGCACGAAGTTTCCACTTAGTAGATAACAAAGCAACCGGTGCTATGAGGTTACATCAGAGTATGTGCCACTTTTCAAAAGCCACAAGCCAAAGTGACACAGTGTTATTCTAAAATATACAATAATACGCACAGATATGTATATACAGAGCTATGGCCTTCGAATTACAATCCATTGATAATTATTTGCATCTCCTGAATAGAAAATGTCATCAACATTAAATTCAGAGCTCTGGAGGTGCTGTTTAGAGTACTCTGGACACTCAATTCATTAGAACATTCAGGAAAGGTGCTCACTCCTCAGCAGATACCCACCCCCACAAAAGGGAATTTTTGAACACAGAGAATGCATTTTATTAAGCAAATCAAAGACAATCAAAAATGCCTGGGGGAAAACTCCATTAATAATTGAGTACATCCTTTCCCCTCCCTTGCACACCAATTTTGTAATCTGCCTTTAGTTATTTTTTATTATTGGAAGTACAATTAACATATGTTACATTAGTTTCAAGTGTACAACATATTGATTCAACAATTCTGTATGACTCTGTGCTCACTGTGGTTAAGTGCAGTCAACACCATCTGTGTCTACACAACGTTATCACAGGATTATCGACCATATTCCCTGTGCTGCACTTTTCATCTCTGTGATTTATTCATCTTGTATTTGGAACTCTGTACCTCTTAATCCCCTTTCTCTATCTCATCCACTCCCCTACTAACCTTCCCTCTGGCAACCACCAGTTTATCCTTTGTATTTAAAAGTCTGTTTTTGTTAATTTGTTTTTCAGGTTCTACAAATAAGTGAAATCATATGGTATTTGTCTTACTCTTAGTATCACTAAGTATCACTTAGCAGTAACACTCTATAGGTCCATCCATGTTGTTGCAAATGGCAAGATCTCATTCTTTTTTACGGCTGAGTAATACTCCCGTGGGTGTACATCATATTTTTTTACCCATTCATCTAATGATGTACACTTGGGTTACTTCTGAGTGTATCTTTATTTTAAAAACGACTAAAACAAAACCTCTGGTTTCTTAGATCCAGCCACACCCACTATTTGAACCTCTCATAAGGAGTTTTCTGATTGCATGTACCTTCAGAAGTGTGCATAAACAATAATAGAAAAATTGCAATAGAAAAAATACAAGGTGGAATTTAAAGTCATATGAATAGAAGTTTGTAATAAATGAATCAAATATGTATGGTTTTTGTTTTTTTTTTGAGGGGGGAGGAGTGGGGAGAGAGAGAGGGAGAGAGATAAAGAGAGAAAACACAAGTGGGGGAGGGGGAAAGGGAGGGGGAGAGAGAAAATCTTAAGCAGGCTCCCCACTCAGCATGGAGCCTGACTGAAGGCTTGACCCCATGACTGTGAGATCATGATCTAAGCTGAAATCAAGAGTCAGACACTCAACCACCTGAGCCACCCAGATGCCCCTATGTGTATTCATTTAAAAAAAAATTTTTTTTTTTTTTTTTACATTTATTTATTTTTGAGAGACAGAGTGAGACAGGGCACAAGCAGGGGAGGGGCAGAAAGAGAAGGAGACACAGAATCTGAAGCAGCCTCCAGGCTCTGAGCAAGCAGTCAGCACAGAGCCTGGTGCAGGGCTCAAACTCACGAACCGTGAGACCATGACCTGAGCCAAAGTTGGACGCTCAACCAACTGAGCCACCCAGGCGCCCCTGTCTATTCTTTTTTAATAATACCAAGTTTTTTTTTTTAATTTTCTTTTTAATTTTCAAAATGTTTATTTATCTTTAAGAGAGAGAGAGAGAGAGAGAGAGAGAGAGAGAGGGAGGGAGGGAGGGAGGGAGGGAGGGAGGGAGAGTGGGAACGCAAGTGGGAGAGGGGCAGAGTGGGAGACACAGAATCCGAAGCAGGTCTGGGCTCTGAGCTGTCAATACAGCTCAAGTCACAAACTGTGAGATCAAGACCTGAGCCAAAGTCAGACACTTAACCAAATGAACCACCCAGGCACCCCTAAAATTTTATTTTTAAGTAATCTCTACACGCAACTGGGGGCTTGAACCCACAACCCCAAGATCAAGAGTTGCCAGATCCACCGACTGAGCCAGCCAGGTGCCTCTAGACATGTAGACTGCTTGCTAATCAAGCAATTTGATTTCATTTATTTCAAAAACTATGAAGAAGAGACAAACCTTCCATTCAGAAGCATTCCAAAAACATTACATAGACACTCCAGCACAAGGCAGGTAGAGCACAACCCCCAACCCTTAGCGACTTCCCTCAAAAGAGGGCAGGATGGACGAGGGAAGAAAGAAGAACGCTACAGCAGAGACACCGGACAGGACCTCAGCCAGGTGACCAAGGGCAACATCAGCCATAATGGTAACCCATGCTGACAGTATGAACTCTTGATGAGAGGTGATAAAAATGGCACTCTATCTCTGTACCGCTCTGATCTTCCTTCCATAACCCCATCAGCCTGTAACCTCAGTCTTATGGGAAAACATCAGAAAAATCCCAGCAAAGGGGCACCCTAAGTATACTCGACCGGTCCTCCTCGAAACCGTCAAGGTCACTAAAAACAAGGAAAGTTGGAGAAAATGTCACAGGCAAGAGGGGCAAGCCTAAGACATGACAAGTGTAATGTGGTATCCTGGATGGGATCCTACAACAGAAGGGGAAAATTGAGGAAACCGGGGTAGATTTCAGTTAATAATAAATAATCCTGTGTCGATACCGGTTCACTAATTGTGACAAACACCATACTCACAGAGATGTCAGTACTGGGGAAACTATGCAACTGGTAGGCAAGGAAGAAGATGCAAGGTCTTCTGTCCTACCTTCTAAGTTTTCTGTAGATATAAAACTGCTTTAAAAATGAAAGGATACTTTAAAAATGGGGGAAAAAACCTATGGAGATTATCTGATAAACACCAACAAGTGTTAATTCTGACAAACGGAAAAATAGGTATTGATTGTAATATTCTTTGTTCTTTGGTGTGTTTTGAAAATTAAAAAAAAAAACCTTGAAAGTCACAATTCAAACCTTTGCTACAGTAGTATTTTAACAACAACAACAAAATGTAAGAGGCAAATCACTTTTAAAAATCACATTTAGGGACGCCTAGTGGCTCAGTCAGTTAAGTGTCCTACTCTTGACTTCGGCTCAGGTCACGAGCTCACGGTTCCTGGCTTCGAGTTGCATGTGGGGCTCTACATTGAGAATCCTTTTGGGATTCTCTCTCTCTCTCTCTCTACCCCCTCCCCCATCTCTCAAAAAAAAAAAAAAAAAAAAACTTAAAAATAAAAATAAAAATCATGTTTAAAGACATTATAATTGTGTTGGCCTCTTGCTCATGAGGTAAACACACATTTGCACCAGCCAGAAAAGTTGACTTCTTCATGGGTCTTGCAAAACCTGCTTGGCTGAGTTAATATTTCAGACTGAGATCTACAGCCCAATCAGAACACAGGCAAGACTCAATACATATGGGTGCGCTTTCTAGAAAGGTATAAGCAGAACACCCTTTCATAGGATGAAAAATGCTTCTGGGAAATTAAGACGTGCTCTTTGAGTTACCTGTTCTATAAATTTTACAGATGCAGGTAACCTGATCCATACACAGAAAATTAGGTATTACGCACTTCCCCGCTGTATTTTGAATCCTGCCACCTCACATACAAAATGGTGTGATATAACCAATACAAACTTCAGAGTCAGTCACGGACAGGTTGTGAATCAAAGTCAGCTACTTTCCAACACGTGTCCTTTTTTGTTTTTGTCTTTTATTTGGGAGAGTGAGCACGCACACACGCAAGTCGGGTAGGGACAGAGAGAGAGGGAAGAGAGAATCTCAAGCAGGCTCCACACTCAGTAGGGAGCCCAATGTGGGGCTCGATCCCTGGGATCATGACCTGAGCTGAAATCAAGAGTTGGAAGTTGTCTGAGCCACCCGGACACCCCTAACACATATCATCTTGGAAAATCTCCTAGGAGGCAAGAAGAGTGGCCCAGGATATCTTATTCCTTGTGGAAAACAGATATGGCACCCGCCTCACAGGATTATTAAACATGAGATGAAGTGAGATGCTGCTGCAAACTACCCAGCACGGTACCCAGGACACTGGCCACCCAGGAAAGGTCACCCCTCACCTGTTCTCTTACCGTAACTCAGGAAGAGTAAGTACAATTAATTGTTATCCTTGTTCATAATAGGATTCTACTGAAATGTTATGTTATAGCCACTATATAATTCTGAAAAATGCCAGAAGTATTACACAGTAATCAACATAAAAACCCTAAATGTTTTAACTTGGTGACAGATGGACAGCAAATTACTGTCTACAGTAGACGTGCTTCTTTCCAAAATACTGCAGAAACATTTTGGAGAAGTGGATCCTTGAAGTCATGCTGTGGACCCATTTACATAAAGAATGTTAGGTTTAGCACATCCCAACTTTCTACACCAAACAAGGAAGGAAATGAGAGATACCTTTTGAAGTGGCAATGTGTCCTGTAACCAATGATGGGCAAACATTCCATATTCCAATGTATGTTCACATCATCAAGGTGGAGAGGTGTCCCGATGCCACAGCTGGTGACGGAAGCAGACTCATGGTGCTCCACCCCCTGGACCTCCAAATTAGAACCTGCATCTTAACAAGTTCATCCCTAAGTCCTTAAAAGTTTAGGAAGAACTGCCCATATCTATGCTCAAGTCTGACAGGTGCACGGCCAGTTCTGAGAACGGCTCCTAAAATGTTTGTACTGATGGAAACACACCTGAGAGGAATACAAAGAAGAGAGGCGACACACAGACCCCAGGTTTGAATACTGCACCCCCACCTCCCAACCAGGACCCTAAGGAAAACATCTGATTTTGAGTTCCAAATCTTTCATCTACTGAGTAGTTACAAGGTGACATTAAAGCTCAGGTACAATCATGTTTCCGAACTTCCCGGTAACCCGCTGCTGTCTCCTGCCGCGCCAGGGAAAGCCTGTCCCCACCAGAGGCTGTCGCGCTTGCCCCAGCAGGGGCTGGTCTGAGGGTCAGCCTCACCGCTTCAGGCCCTCCGGCTCCTGGAGTTCCACATGTTCATTCACCTCAGGCAAGTTTCCCAACCAAGAAACCCCAGGCAGCCAACAACAAAATGCAGAGCTCCACGGGCAACAGAGAGAGAGCAGGCCCAGGGAAGAGCTCGAGCACAGGCTTGCAAGAACCCGCGGTCAGTACAGGAGCTCGGCAGAGCTGAACATGAGGACCGCGCAAGGGCGCTGGACGCCTCAGTGAGTGAGTGTGGGTTTTGAAGGCGAATGCCCAAGTGTGCGGGACCACTCGGAAACTGTGCCCCGAACAGATACCAGGGGCAGCACAGTGCTGGAGACATGGACACTCTGACTGGCCAGAAGTTCAACACTTCACACAACATCCCAGATGTTGAGCTGAGATCACCCCAAAAAGGCCATGCCTAAGGAGCAGGGCTCCTCAAGACCTGCCTTAAAAAAGCTTAAAAACAAATCCCGAAAGGATCAAACTCATCTGTGAGTCAAACGCTTTCTAGAACAAACCCAACCCTCTCCAAAGGAAGACAACAAAACTCATATCCGACAACAGTCACAATGTCTACTACATAGTCAAAAATTACTGAACATACAAAGAGGTAGGAAAACATGACCCATAATCAGAAATTATATTTATATAGGGGCACCTGGGTGGCTCCGTCGGTTAAGCACCCGACTGCAGCTCAGATCATGATCTCAACGGTTGGTGAGTTTGAGTCCCACGCCGGGCTCTCTGCTGTCAACACAGAGCCTGCTCCAAATCCTCTGCCTCCCACCCCCTGCCCTCCTTTCACGTGCATGCTCTCGCTCTCCAAAATAAACATCAAAAACAAAGAAAAAAAGAAATTATACATATAAAGAAACCAAAGACCACAAATGAAAACTCGGCCTTCAAAAGAAGAGTAGGAAAGGAACAAAGAGAAAAAAGGAACAAAATACAGAGGGCAAATAGTAAACAAATAGCAAGATGGGGCCCTAAATCCAACCATATCAATATTCAATGTAAATAAGGTAAACACTCCAAGACTAAGATCATCAGAATAAATTGAAAATAGGTCCCAACCATATGCTCTTTACAAGAGATGGATTTATTAGTATGTCTTTTTATTTTAAAGATTTTATCTTTAAGTAATCTGTACACCCAACATGGGGCCCTAAGTCACAATCCCGAGATCAAGAGGCCCATGCTTGCTCCACCTACCCAGCCAGCCTGGTGCCCCATGGACTGTAGATATGAAGACACAAGAGGGTTAAAAAAAGACATACTTTGCAAGTATTAATCATAAAAAAGTAGGAATGGCTACGGTAATGAGACAAGTAGATTTCAAGACAAAGAATATTAACAGAGATCAAGAGGAACGTTTACAATGATAAAAGGCTCAATTCATCAGCCAAAAAGAATAATCCAAAATGTGTATTTGTCTAATGAAAGGGCCTCAAAACACAGGAAATAAGCAGTCAGATTTCATACTGACTAAAGAACAAAAAAGCTACAATTTCAGTTGGGTATTTTAATACTCTCTCAGTAACTGACAGAAAAGACCAAAAAAGGTCAGTTAGAGCACAGCTGATTTGAGCGCAAGCCACCAACTTGCTCTGACATTTACAAGACACCTCACCCTCCAGCGGCAGGATGCTCATTCCTTCAGAGCACATGTAGAACATTCACCAAGAAAAACGATATCCTCAACCATCACACGGGTCTCAGGAAACTTCAAAGGACAAAAATCATAGAGTATATTTTCTGGCCACAAAGGAATTAGAAATCAGTAACAAAATAATATCTGCAAAATTCCCACATATTTGAAAATTAAGCAACATACGTCTACATAAAAGCACAAATTAAATCACAGGTAAAATATAAAAATTCCTTGAACTAAATGATAATAAAAACAAAATATCACAATTTATGGGATGCAGTACAGAGCAATATTTTGGATGAAATTTACTGCTCAAATGTTAATATTGGAAAAGTCTAAAATCAGTGATCTAAGTACCTATCCCAGAAAGCTAGAAAGAGCAAAATAAACCCAAATTAAGTGGAAAGAAAGTAACAAAAACAGAATTAATAAGAAACGAAAAAGGTAAAACAAAACCTGTTTGAAAAAATAAAATTGACAAATCCCTTCCCAGCCCGATGAGGGAAAAACAAGAGGGAGAAACAAAAATTATAAATATCAATGTGTGTGGGGGGGGGGGGGGGAGGGGGTGTGAATGAGCATTATCACAGATTCTACAAGCATTAGAAGGAAATTAGGGAATATTATTAGCAGATTTATGCCAAAAAATTTAAGAACTTAGATTAAATGGATAAACCCCTTGAAAAACAAATTATCAATACAAAAGGCAGGAAGAAGTGAAAAATTTGCATAGCCTGTACCTATGAAATTAATTCAATAATAATTAAAAACCTTTCATCAGAAAAACTCCAGACCCAGATGGTTTCACTGGTGAATTTTATCAAACATTTAAGGAGTAAACAATACTAATCTTAGACAAACTCTTTCAGAAAATAAGGGAAGAGGTAACAATTCCAAAGTAATTTCATGAAGCCAGTAGAGTCTTGACAGCAAAAACAAGGACATGGCAAGAATATCCCTCACGAATACAGATGCATAAATCCTGGACAATGTTTTAATAAATCAGATCCAGTAATATAAAGAGAGAATAATACATCATGATCAAGGGAAATTAGCCCAGGAATATAAGGTTGGTTCAACACTCAAAAAGATGTACTTGCTCACATTAATAGAATAAAGAACATTTTTATGGTCATCTCAACAGATGCAGGAAAAGTATCTGATGAAATTCAGCCATCAGCAAAGTAGGAACAGTGGGGGCTTTTCTCAATCAAGGAGCCTACAACTAATACCACACTTAAAGACAGCAATGGAACGCTTGCTTTCCTCCATGGTCAAGAACACCAGAAGGGGTGTGTATGCTCTGACCGCTTTCATGAAATACTGTACTGGAGATCTCAGAACAGTAAAGTCAGAAAAATAAAGTCGAAGAAGTAGACTGCGTTTATTTAAAGACAACATGACTCAAAATGTTAAGGCATGTATCAAATAAAGAACAGAACCAATAATGGAGTTTAGCAACGTTACAGGATATAATGTTAATCCAGACAAGTCAAGTTGTACTTCTCCATATTAGCAACAAACAAGTCAAACTGATAAAAAACCTAGAAATTAAACAGAAACGAAAATAAGAAACTAAACAACCTGATTTTAACACTTATAATAAAGCTAAAGAAATGGACAGACAGCTCAATGGAACAGACCAGAACAAGGGTGGCAGACTTCTTCGGAAAAGCAGCAGTTACTAAAGATTTGTCTTAGCAGGCAACCTATGGTTTCCATGCCTCATTCTTTTATTTGTTTTTTAGTTTATTTTGTAACCAACCCTTTAAAAATATAAAAGCCATTCTTAGGTTGTGGGCCATATAAAAACAGTCCACAGGCCAAATCTGGCCCATGGGTTATAGCTTGCTGACTCCTGAATTAGTCTAGAAAACAGACCCCTCCTTAATCCAGCCAATTCCATTCCTACTTATTTATCCAAGAGAAATGAAAATTTCTATGTCCACACAAAGACTTACACAAAAATATTCACACAAGCTTTACTCTTAACTATTCCGAACAGGAAAGCACCACGACCTCCGTGGAGAGGAGACCAGATAGCAAGTCACGGTGTGTTCATACAATGGAGTGCTATTTGGCAATAAAAAGAGCAACTAAACTTGGGCAACAGTATGGATGAATCTCACTCCACAAGCAAAGGAAGCCTTGCAAAAAAAGTCCACGTCCGTACGATTCTGTTCACACGGAGTTTACCTGAGAACAGGTAAAACTCATCCATGGTGAAAGAAATCAGTAGTGATCGTAGGGTTGGAACGGGAGAACAGGAAAAGGGAGGAATACAAAGGAACTTTCTGGGGTAATGAAAATGCCCTAGACCTTGAAAGGGGTGTGGCCTATCCTCCATGAGTTTTGACAAATGCATCAAATGAACACTTGTGCATTACACACCATGCAAAGATCTGTGCATTACACACCATGCAAATTATATTTCCAAAAATAATAAAACAATAAGATATTTAAAAAGTTAAATACATGCAAAAAATAATTCGTTAACTCTAGATCCTAATAGTTGACCTTTAGTTGAAAAGTAACAAGGTTGACTGGGTTTCCTTACAAGTATTACCCTTCAAAATAGTCACTTGGGAGACTTATCTAATGAAAGGATTCAATGTTGCTGTTTGCAGAACATTCATTCACTTTGTTTTACAGAAAATAATGTTACAAAGTTAACTGTAAAAAAGAAATAGGACTCTAACTCTGACTTTAAAAAAGAGGTATGTGGGAAGCCTGGGTGGCTCCATGGGTTAAGCGTCAGACTTCGGCTCAGGTCATGATCTCACGGTGCGTAAGTTCGAGCCCCGCATCAGGCTCTGTGCTGACAGCTCGGCGCCTGGAGCCAGCTTCGGATTCTATGTCTCCCTCTCTCTCTGCCCCTCTGCTGTTCATGCTCTATCTCCGTCTCTCTTTCTCTCTCAAAAATAAACATTAAAAAAAAAATTTTAATCAAAAAAAGAGATACATAATTATAGATAAAAGACTGGTAAGAAAGACATCAAAAAGTTAACACTAATTATGAAGTAGGTGATAGCATTATGGACAATGTTTTCTCCTCTAGACTTTCAAAATTTTGTACAATAAACACTATATTTACTGGAAAATATTATCTGAAAACATTAAAAAGGCAGTCTGATTATCATTTCGAATGTTCTGTGGTTATCTCAAAGCCTTTCTGTAAGACAGCGTGAGCCACGAGTCAATCTCTGAAAGTGTTTCAGCATCCAGGCACTGTGCTAAGAACTATACATACACCGCATTATTCCATTAGTACAATTCTCCGAGACAGATACTATCATCACCCCCTATTTCATCTACACACTTCTCAAAGGCAGGTGCTATCATTATCCTCATTTAAAACACAAAAAAACTAAGACCCAGAGTCATTACATAATTTTCCCACAGCTGACAATTACTGGAGCCAGGATTTGAACTGAGACAACTTTCTCCAGAGCCCGGGCTCTGCTCTTAAGCACACAGCCAGACCGTATTTGGGGGATGGCAGCTGCTACCACTACAATGACTACTGCTCCAATTACTGCTACTACTACCAGAAAGAGGAAGATAAAGGAAAGGAGGAGAAAGAAGAAAAACAGGAAGAAGAAAGAGGAAGCAGATCAAGTACTATCTGCGGTCAAGCCATTTAATGTACATACACAATCTGTTAATTCAAAAGCTTTTAATGTTTATTTTGAGACAGAGAGAGTGTGCGCACATGCCTGAGCACCAAGTGGCAGAGAGAGAGAGAGAGAGAGAGAGAGAGAGAGAGAGAGAGAGAGAGAGAGAGAGAGAAAATATGAATGAATCCTGAGCAGGTGTGCACAGGGCTCAATCTCACAAACCATGAAATCACGACCTGAGCCGAAATCAAGAATTGGATGCTCAACCGAGCCACCCAGGTGCCCCTAAAAAGTTTTAAAAAGAAATAAATTCATGGGTAATTATCACAGGAAGTTAGGCACAGTTATGATCACCTTCCATTAAGATCATGGATAGGATTACTGAGCTGGCTTTGTATTCCCCCCCCCCCCAAAACTTCTGCCTACAGGAGCAGTGTGCACCCCATGGCACAATGCATCCAATCAAAGCTTCCAGTCTCCTCAACCCATACAGTGACCACTGATTTCCATGGCAGTCTTTTAAAAAAAGGATTTACGGGGCGCCTGGGTGGCTCAGTCGGTTAAGCGTCTGACTTCGGCTCAGGTCATGATCTCGCGGTCCGTGAGTTCGAGCCCCACGTAGGGCTCTGTGCTGACCGCTCAGAGCCTGGAGCCTGTTCCGGATTCTGTGTCTCCCTCTCTCTCTGCCCCTCCCCTGTTCATGCTCTGTCTCTCTCTGTCTCAAAAATAAATAAACGTGGAAAAAAAAAAAAAAAAGGATTTACTTAAAATCCCCTTGTTTGCATTATTTCAAGGATCAGATGACAGTACATGAAAATAAGAAAAGCATCAGACAAATGTGCAGTATTATTTCTCCCGGTATTAAAGGTAAGAAATGTCCTATTATCATTAAAAAATAGAGAAGGTGGGTGAGTCATTCATTCCTATAATAGCCAGGTTGGCTGTATTAATTCCTTACTCACCATAATCTGCTAATTTATTCCTTCAGCACACAGGTGCTCCGAGTGTGGTCCCCGACCAGCACAACCAGGGTTACATGGGACCCGGCAAAAAATGCAAATTCTTAGGCCCCACCCCAAACCCACTGAATCAGGAACTCAGGGGAGGGGCCTAAGATTCTGGGTTAATGAGCCTCCACTGATTCTTCTGGAGGCTCAAGCCTGAGAATCACTGCTTCATCCCATTTGACCAAAATGCTGGCTGCCTGGGTCCGTGGGGGTCTTCATACACTCAAAGCCTTTACCCCTTCGGGAGAGCTTCAGGCAAGAGCGAGTTCTATGTTTTCTGACCACTTTCCAAAAGAGAATTATACTCCAAAAATCTTATTTAAAATTAAGCCCTTGGGGCACCTGGGTGGCTCAATCGGTTGCGAGCCAGACTTCGGCTCAGGTCATGGTCTCGTAGTTCATGAGTTTGAGCCCCATATCAGGCTCTATGCTGACAGCTCAGAGCCTGGAGCCTACTTCAGATTCTTTGTCTCACTCTCTCTGCCTCTGCCCTGCTCCTGCTCTGTCTCTCCCTCTTTCTCTCAAAATAAACATTAAATTTAAAAAATTAAGGGGAAAAAAAAGCCCTCACCTAACCCCTTGTAAACATGGTTTACCATGTAAACTATTTTGGGCCCTTTCAGATCTGTTACTTCCAAGAAAGGACTAATAGGATTTCTAGGGTCACCAAAGCACATTTTTATCAACCTTAGAATTAGATTCTGGACTCTTGGCCAGACACATCATGACACCATCCTCTATCAGCTTCTGGCTTCCCTCTGCCACCTCTGTGCCGAGCAACAACTCTTGGTACCTGTAGCCGGGAGAATAATTTCAATGCACAGCTTCCAATTTCCACTTGTGTTTATCTTTTTGGCTTTCCTTCTAAAAGACAAGCATTTGGGTTATTTTCAGTGGAAAACTACAACATGCTACCAAAAAGATAACATATCAGGTTTTGCCACTGTTGAAGTTGAGAAACTGTTTCATTTTTTTAAAGTCCTATCATGTTAACATTATTGCCATGTTGTTGAAATAGCTGTTTACCATTAAAAAAAAATTTTTTTTATGTTTACTTATTTTTTGAGAGAGAGACAAAGACAAAGCATGACCACAGGAGGGGCAGAAAGAGAGGGAGACACAGAATCCGAAGGAGGCTTCAGGCTCTGAGCATGACCTGAGCCGAAGTCAGATGCTTGACCGACTGAGGCACCCAGGTGCCCCAAGGTACCCCTAATTTTAGAACAGAAAACAAATGGTTACATCAAGAAAGAAAACATGATGGACGAGCTGGGGGCAGGGGAGGACACAGGCAAGGGACTGACCACTGGCCACTCGCACGACTCCCTCCCCCAGCCTCAAGGTCACTCCTTCCGAAATGAAGTCAGTCTGCCCAGGAGGGACGAGGGGTTACCTGCTACTGCACAAAGACACCCTAAAAGGTAGAAAGTGCTGGATCTATTCTGATGGCCAAGTTGACAGGCTGACCACACAGAGGGTCTCAACGGCATCAGGCCATTCACCAAATGACCAGTTCACGAGAAATTACCAATTTACCAAAACCTTTTAAGAAATATTCTTCTTCTTTTTTAATGTTTATTCTTGAGGAAGAGAGAGAGAGAGAGAGAGAGAGAGAGAACAAACACGTGAGAGCAGAAGGGCAGAGAGAGAGGGGAGACACAGAATCTGAGGCAGGTTCCAAGCTCCAAGGTGTCAGCACAGAGCCTGAAGTGGGGCTCGAACTCAGAGACTGCCAGATCACGACCTGAGCTGAAGTCAGACACTTAACCTACTGAGCCACCCAGGCGCCCCTATATTTTCTATTTTGAATATTTTCTTGAAGAGTCACAAAATTGGGAATAAGAAAGTGGGAATAATCACAAACATCAAGAAAGTCTAAAATTATTAAAGCCTGAAATGGAAAGAATTTCTATTAAGATACAAATTGTACAACTGACCCAGGAACAGAGGCACAGGTTAGTGACACAGAGACCTTTAGCCAAACTGTGGGACCTAGTTCTGGCTATGCCACTCACTGACTATACGACTTGTGCTAAACTATTCAACTTTCCTTCCTTCTCTCCACTCCGTGCTCCTCCACTTTGTAAAAAAATTTTATTATTACTTTTATTTTAGAGAGAGTAAGTGTGGGGGAGGAGCAGAGGAAGAGAGATAAAGAGAACCCCAAGCAGGCTCCACACTCAGCATGGAGCCTGATGCAGGACACGACCCCATGACCCCAGGATCATGACCTGAGCTGAAATCAATAGTCAGATGCTCAACTGACTTAGCCACCCAGGCACCCCAAAGATTTTTTTTTTTTTTTTTTTTTTTTTTTTTAAATAGGCTCCATGCCCAGCGCAGAGCCCAGTTCAGGGCTTGAACTCGCAACCCTGAGATCAAGACCTAAGGTGATATGAAGAGTTGGACACTTAGCCAACTGAGCCACCCAGGCACTCGTGTGTTCCTCTATTTCTAAATGTGTGACATGGAAATACTACATACTACCCATTTTATATATTTTTATGAGAATAAAAGTAAATATTTTGAGTTCTTCTCAAAATTGAGTAAATTTAGACCTTTCTTAAAGAAAAATATATTGATCAAAGAGACCAACAGTCTAAAAAGTCCAGATCTATAGAAGATAGCAAGAGTGTTGTCAAAGATCTTCGGTCAGCCCCCAGGAAAAAAAGTTTTAGACCTATAGAGCTGTACAGGTGAAGTCTCTCAAATCCTCAAGAAATAGATTATTCAAATGCCAAACCATTTAGAGAAGACATGTGAAAGGCTTCCAAATTCACTTTGACCAAGTGAACAGGACATGGGTATCAAAACCTGACAAAACACAAAAAAGAACGTGGATCAATGTCACTAGTGATTAATGAGAAGTAAAAATTCTAAATGAAAGACTAGCAAATAAAATTTAGCAATATATCAGCTTTTAATTTCACAATTACAAAGATGGCTCAATTTGATGTTAGGAAACCTACTGAGATCATCTGTCACATACATAAAACAGAAGAGAAAAAAATCACAGGATAATCATCACAGATGTTAAAAAGGAATTTGATAAAATCCAAAAACTAATAAATGAAGATTCAGTTATACTTCAATTTAAAATGACTCCAAACCAAAACTCACATTATACTTAATAATAAAATACTAGACACACCTCTAATCAGATCCAAGACAGAGAGGTCTAAGGACATAAACACTGGTAGAAATACTGGCAAGATGATGAAAGTATCAACAATGCAAAAGATGACTGTCCACTGGGAAAACCCACGAGAAACATCTGAAAAAGCATTAGAATAAATAAGAGAATTCCACAAAGTGGCCAGATTACCAAAGCGACACGTGTCTATCAATATCTCTCCTGTACTAAAACAGTAGTCGGTTAGGTAATGAAAGAGAATAACTCATCGAAAGCAACAGTAAACCCATCAATCCGTGCAGAAATAAACTTAATAAAAAAGGCATATTACCTATATAAAGAAAACCATACAATGCTTCTGAGCAACGGAAGACTGCATGAGACGCAGCCTGTTATCCATACAAGTTATAGTATGGATAGGGTAAGAGGACTCAGGAAGCCACAAAACTTAAAACTTAACATGTCAGATTCCTTCTTAAATGATTCACAAAGTTCAATACAATCCCCATCAAATTCCACAGTTTTTGCTTGTTTGTTTTTAGGAATTTGAAAAACAGCGTTGATCTGAAGCAGCACTTCTCAACCCTGACTGCTCTCTGAAGAACCGGAAACCGAATCAACGCTCATGCCTCACCCCAGAGAATCTAACTTAACTGGTCTGCAGCGGGGTTCAGACATCATATTTTTACAAATCTCCCCATGTAATTCTGACGTGCACACAGGGCTGAGAATGACACATCTAGAAGAGTGTAAGAATGGCAAAGCCAATTTCGGATGCTTAAAAAAGAAGGAAGAGCAACCACCTCCGTCATGGATTAAAGTTCATTATACAGGTAGGATGCTATGCTTCCGGCACAGGAGAGGCAAAGATCAATGAAACAAGCAAACAAAAGTCCAGAATGGGACCCAAGCCCTGTATACTTGAAAATGAGTAAAAAGTAATAAAAATGGTATATCACATCACTGGGGAGAAAGCTGGACCAGCGATATCTAAGTAAATGGCACTGGGATGACAACTGTAATTTGGGAAAAAACATACAGCTAGATCTCTACATCTCACTCAAGCCAAAAGCAATTCTGAGTTAAAGATCCAAGATTTAAGGGAAAAGAATACAGGAGAATATTTCATAATTTTGTAACAGGGAAAGCATTCCTAAATGTGATATAAAACCCAAAAGCCACAGAGGAAAAAAATGGATAAATCTGTTTCCATAAAAACTGGTAACATCCATTTATTTGGTGAAAAACATAGAACTATCAAACTGTAAAACCTAAGTACCCATACGTCTGGTAAAACAGACTTCAGCAAACAGAAAAGAGGAAAAAACTTACATTTATTAAAAGGTTTTAATTTTTAATATACAAAGAATATTAAGAATATAAACCAACAAGAAAAAAAGGAAACACAACAGAAAAACTAACAGAGAATATGGGCACAATATCAATGCCCAGGAACTCAGGAAAAGACATTTCTGCCTAAGAGAAGGGCAAATCAGTAAAAGGATGTTTACTGTCAGTTTTGGAGAGGATACGGGGGACAGACTCATCTGCTTTTAGTGAGGGCATAATGTGTACAATGTTTATGGAGCGTATCTGATAATATGCTTATTAAAAATGTATCCTGGGGCGCCTAGGTGGCTCAGTCAGTTAAGCATCCAACTCTTGATTTCTGCTCAGTTCATGATCTCGCGGTTCATGAGAACAAGCCCTGTGTTGAGCTCAATGCTGGTGGCATGGAGCCTGCTCGGAATTCTCTCTCCCTCTCTCTCTGCCCCTCCCCCTCTCTCACTCTCTCAAAATAAATAAAGCTAAAAAACAAAGTAAGTATCCTTTAATCAAGAAGTTTCACTACTAAGGATTTATCTGGCAGATACCCTCAGCTGTACAAAGATGTATGTATAAATCAAAATTGTTATTATCAGCAAAACACTGTAAACAACCTAAACGCACAGCCATTAGGGCATTAGTCAAATAAATTAAGATATACCTGAATCAGGGACTTTTTAAAATTTTTATTATTATTTTTAATGTTTATTTACTTGAGAGAGAGAGAGAGAGAGAGGAGGAGGAGGAGGAGGAGGAGGAGGAGGAGAAAAAGAGGAGGAAGAAGAGGAAGAAGAGGAAGAGGAGGGGGCGGGGCAGAGAGCAAGAGGGAAACAGAATCTGAAGCAAGCTCCGGCTGAGTGTCAGTGCAGAGCCCAACGTGGGACTTGAACCCACAAACTGCAAGATCATGACCTGAGCCAAAGTGAGACACTTAACCAACTGAGCCATTCAGGCATCCCTCCAAATCAGGGTTAATACCGTACCCAGTGAGCTCGATCCAACATGGAACTTACAACTTCCATTATTAAGTGGCAGGAAATAGGTACATGTATTCATACACACACACATACATACATACATACATACATACATACATACATACATACATATAGGGAGGGAGAGAGAGATGTTATACTATACTACTCTTTTTTTTTTTTTTAATGTTATTTATTTGAGGCAGGGGGCAGGAGAGCTTGAGCAGGGGAGGGGCAGAGAGAGTAGACAGAGAATCCCAAGCAGGCTCTGTGCTATGATGCAGGGGCTCGATCCCACGACCCGGGAGATCATGACCTGAGCCAAAGTCAAGAGTCAGATGCTCAACCAACTGAGCCACTCAGGCACTGCTGCACTATACTAGTCTTTATGTTTAGGGGAGATATCTACACACACACACACACACACACACACACACACACACGCCTCTCTCTGCACAAATCATACCCAACAGGATAGTTAAGAAATAGTTGTCTTTGGTGAGAAACTTTGGGAGAACCAAAGGTCAAAATTTAAGGGAGATCAACTTTTCAGTTCTTACTCTAGCACTAGCCTTTTTTTTTTTCTTTTTTGGTGGTTTGTTGTTAAACCACATACCTGATTACTTTCTAGAAATGAAATTTTTAATACAGCCTTTGACCCAGTAACCTCACTTTTCGAATCTATCCCACAATGTATGCAGATATACCTACACAAAGATACGTTCATTGCAGCTGTGTTTATACTAATGAAAAACCACAATCCAAATGTTCACCATGAGAGGAGTAGATCAATAAATTACGGTGCATCAAATAATGGAATACTTTGCTATCAGTAGGAAAACGAAAAATCTGTGCGCGCTGACAAGGAAAGGTAAGCAGGGTATATACTGTTACGTAAAACAGCAAATTGCTTATGTAGCTTGGTTCCATTTCTAATGAACAAACAGTATGTGCTAAACATAACTGTATAGAAGTGACTGTAAGAAACGAGGCTGACCTCTTCTATTATTTGAATTATTTTATAGGAAAAAAAATTTTAAGTGTTTATTTTTGAGAGAGAGAATGGGGGAGGGGCAGAGAGGGAGACAGAGGATCCCAAGTGGGCTCCATGCTGACAGCGCAGAGCCCAATGTGGGCTTGAACTCATGAACTCTGAGATCATGACCTGAGCCCAAGTCAGATGCTTAACCAAATGAGCCATGTAGGAAATTTGTGTTTCCTTTGTAATGATCATTTTTATTTTTTAATTTTTATTATTTTTTTAATGTTTATTTATTTTTGACAGAGAGAGACAGACCATGAGTGGGGGAGGGGCAGGGAGACAGGGAGACACAGAATCTGAAGCAGGCTCCAGGCTCTGAGCTGTCAGCACAGGGCCCGACACGGGACTTGAACTCAAGAACCACGAGATCATGACCCGAGCCGAAGTCGGATGCTCAACCAACTGAGCCACCCAGGTGCCCCTGTAATGATCATTTTTAAAACAACACTATTTTTTAAAAAATTTCTTTTTCCCCGTGTGCATTTTAAAATCTTATTTGGGGGGGGGGGGGGCGCCTGGGTGGCTCAGTTGGTTAAGCATCCCAACTTCGGCTCAGGTCATGATCTTGTGGTTCATGGGTTCCAGTCCCACCGGCCTGGAGCCTGTGTCTCCCTCTCTCTCTGTCCCTCCTTCCACCACGCACTTGGTCTCTCTCTCTCAAAAATAATAAAAACATGTAAAAATTTTTTGTTAAGTCCTATTTGGCTTAAAACGCGCTCGTCTCTTGCTCTTCCTATTTGTCCATCACTGTTCTTTTGTTTCCACCCAAAGGCCATGACAACCTTCCAAAAAACACCAGTCCCAGTCCTTCCTTTGCTGTCAGCCTCTTTGGGAGGCTGTTCCTGCAGGGCACAGAGGGGGCAGTCTCCACAACACCAATGCGGCTTCCTCTCCACACAGTGAACACTCGAGAAGGGCTGTCTGAAAGATCACTCTGCACAAAGGAATGAAAACTCGGGGCAGCCAGAGGAGCATGGGATGACAGAGATGGACCGACCAAGCCCAGACTACAGGAAACCTACCAGAACGAATAAACGAAACCACCGGATCCTTCAACAAATGAACTGTAAGGATCCCAGAGATAACAGATTCTTAAGAGCCGTATCAACTGAATGTTAAGTTGTCCAGATTTTACGAGAAAAAAAAACCCTATAAAAACAAATTATGACACACGAGACCACTGGAAGTCTGACTTATCCAGGAGACCTCGAAGACGTGAAGAAATCATCCATGTATTTACACATGAGAACGGCGCGTGTTGGTGTATCAAGCCCAACTTTTAGGAATAAGCATGATCGGCGGCTCGCCGAGTATGATCAAAGAGCCCAGAGGCCTTCTGTGGGGGAGGGGGTCTTGACGTCAAAACTACTTCATAAAGTACGAAGACATTATTGCCTTTTTTTATCTCATTCTCTCACAGAAACATAGAGGCATTTTCCAGAAGCTCTGGGATACCATGTGATACCACTGTGCTTAATGGCTAATGGAACGTGTGGTTGGTATTCAAAATTCTGTTCCAGTATTTAATGTGGCGAATATTGACAGATATAGTGCACATTTGAAAGAAATCTCTCAACAGTGGTTAAGATTATCCAGGACTTCTACGACCAAAAAGTTTGAGAACCCATGCATTAAACCCTCTGCATTCTCCAAAAAAAAAAAAAAAAAAAAAAAGTAACTGTCTTCTAAGTCCATGGTGCAGCATGGAGTGATGAGTGAACTGGGACAGAGCAAACATCAAGCGGACCATGAGCCCTAACCCACAGAAATCTCTTCTCAACCGACCTCTAGAATGCAGGTGTCCTCTGCAAATGCCAGGGACAAGTAAAAGTGAACTTCACATTCCCCTTTAACAACATTCCAAGAGAGAGAAATGCAATTTTAATGTCTGGAATTATAGGTGACTGCTGAACAATGCAGGGGTCTGAGGCTCTGACCCCCACCCAGTTGAAAATTGGCATAGAACTTTGGATTTCCTGAAAACTTAACCACTAATAGCCTACTACTGATCGGAAGCCTTGCCAATAACATAAACAGTAGTTTAACACTTATTTTGTATGTTACATATACGTATTATATACTGTTTTCTTACAATAAAGCCAGCTAGAGAAAAGAAAATGTTATAACAAAATCATAAGGAAAATGCATTTACAGTACCGTGTTTATGGAAAAAAAAACCACCCACATATAAACAGACTCACATAGTTCAAACTTGTGTTGTTCAATGGTCAACTCTATCTCATTTTTATTTCCCAAGTTAAAAAAAAAAATGGTCTCCTTACCTAAGACAGTCCTCGGGTTTCCCGTGCCTCTCCCAATGCCCCCATGAGCCTTGTGGGGAGACTGCGTGCTACTCTTACTTCTCCTTTTCCTTTATTTGGACGGCTCAAATCCAAGCAACAGCCAAACGATTCTACTGTTCTAGAACTTGCTGTTCCAAATGCTGCCTGAAACAGGTGCTCCAGTGGCCGCCGCTGAGTAGCCTTCGTCTGGGAGCCTCTGCGGGGCCTGCTCCCTCACTGAGAATCAGCCTGCCCCCTTCCTGTCCCGTCTCCCATCTCCCCAGCTTCTCCCCTCCCTGCTCTCCGAGTTCAGCCGCCACTCTGCATGCCCGCTGCCCACTGCAGGCCGGTGGCTACAAGCCAGAGCCCAGCCTACATAGGCCCCCCGGAGAGCGCAGGGCGCCGGGCCCCACCCTACGTTCCGAGTCGGGAGCTCTGCGCTTCTAACAAGCTCCTTGCAGACGCTGCCCCTGCCGGCCCAAGGACCCCACTCTGGGGACCACAGCTCCCAAGTCTCTCCTGTGACCCGAAGGCCCAAGCTGCCCAGGCTCCGCCGCCTCCTCAGGGCAGGCAGCTGAGCAGCCCGGAATGCAGCTTCTTTGCTGGTAAAATGGGGACTGGGACAAGAGACACTTGGCCGGCCGGGCGAATGTCAAAAGGAAAGGGTCTACCGGGCGACAACTCCGTCAGCTGGGTAAAAGCGGGATAGAGCAGCCTCCACGAGAGTCAGGGATGCGACACAAAGCTGATTCCCAGCAGAAGGTGCCTCTTTCAACCATGCGGTCCTATGTGCACACATCTTCCTCAGGGGCTGAAAACTGGCAATTAGTCCAGATACCTTCCCAACGTTCTCAACTGCCTCGCGTGCAGGTTACTCTACTGCGGGCTTCTTTAACAATTCCCACCTTACTGTACTGCATTTTAGAGAGAGAGCGTGCACGAGTGGGGGAGGGGGAAGAGGTAAAGACAGAATCACAAGCAGGCCCCACACTAAATGCAGAGCCCGACACAGGGCTCGATCCCACGACCCTGGGACCACGACCTGAGCCGAAATCAAGAGTCGGACGTTCAACCGACTGAGCCACCCAGGCGCCCCAAGAATTCCCACTTTAAGGACAGGGGCAGAGATCTTTCTCTCTGGGTTCCAGGTACCAACTCTCCCTCCTCCAAATCTGAGGTGCAGAGGGAAAGACTGAAGGAGGCAGGAACATGCCGCATTCCACCAGCCCCCACCCCCGTTACCGCGTTACCTGCTAGGAAGGAGAAGCTCCCCGCCCCCAGGAGTAGGAAGCATTCAGAGCACTTCAGCTCACTTACCTTGGTCATGCCTCCTGCCTGCGCCGTGTTCAGTCCCGCGTGACTGGCCATTTGCGGCGAGACCTGCGTTAACGTCTCGGCCAACACGCTGCTCGAGGCCCCCTGCATGGCGGGCGCGGGGTACGGCATCCCAGCTCCCCTTCCTCTGCCGGCCGCCCCAAGAGAGCCATTCATGACTTGCGCCTGTCCTTGCTGGGCCTGGTTCATTAAACTATGGCCAGAGTTACTATTGAGGAGGGCAGGGTGGGTCTGGTTAAAGTTAGCATTCATGCAGATCCCAGGTCCCGTCTGCGACGTGGCAGGGCTGCTGGTCACCAGCCCCACTTGCTTTTGTGCTTGCGGATTCAGTGCTTGGGAAGCAGGGGGAGTGGGCCCAGAGGTGCTGGCTGCCTGTTTGGGCAGGCTGGGGGCTGAAGAATCTCCCTGGTTCAGAGGGCTCTTGCCCATGGCACCCAGGCTGGCCATGTTTGCACTGTTCGGCTGCCCTTGAGCCTGCCCACCGAGGCCTTGCTGCACGGGGCTGCTGGCGCTAACATTTCCTATTCCTGGGTTGATACTAGAGCCGCTGCCTCCGCGCAGAAGCTCCGACAGTTGTTTATGTTTGGAAGCAGCATCTGGAACAAGGTTCCCACTGTTTATAAGGCCTAATTCTCCTCCATTGGGGATCAGCTCATCAGGAAGATCATTTTCCAAGTCAAACAATGATCCAAAATCTAGAAATTAAACAGAAATGGAAATGAGAAACTAAGCAACCGTAAGAGCTTTCCAAATGTCATTATGTCACTATGACCTTAACCCAAAGGAGCACCGCCCGAGAACACTGGCACGTCTTAAGAGTAACGTTAAAATGACTGGAAACTTCACTTGGGAAAATAAAACAGGGAAGGCTAATCTTCAAACGCCAAAGGAGGAGAAGTTAAACAGAGATGAGAGGAGGGTCGGCCCTACTAGATTTTATCATATATTCTAAAACAATAATCAAATCATGTGGTGTGAGGAGAAACGTAGATATACAAATTAAAGGAAATTAATGGAATTAGAGGAAATTAATCAATTAAACCTTCACCAAATTATGTTAAAATGCTCTGGAGAATGTATGTGTGCCCTGATAAATGGGCATCAGGTGAGATGAAAAGCAATTTGGGGAAATTAAACTCTAACCTTAAGTGATCACAGAGTTAAACGGTAAATTATTAAAGAAAAACAAAAACAAAACAAAACCCGAGCCTAAACAGAATATGAGAGTTCTCACAGTGTTGAAGCTGCAGAAATTAAAGACATGTAAAGGAACTAAGAACAGTTAAAAGGAAAAGAAAACAACCTGACAACTACTTGTCTGACGTGAGAGGGGTTACGGGCAGCACGGGGACCTCCAAGCATGAGCACACAGGATTTCCCAGTCCCTCTCAAAGTACCATTTCTCTCTCGTGTGGCCTCTGTGTCATCTCCGTCCCTCAGTCCCTCACCGACCACGCCTCCTTCACCCCGAAGCCACCTGGCCACGTGCACAAAGGACAAGATGTGTAGGAAACAACACGAGTGGCCGTGTGTGTGGCATCGACATGGCACAGACAAGGTGCGGAGGCGGCCCAGCCCAATGGGTAGACCGAGGACCCGACTGCCTGTGAGCCCAGCTCTGCTTCTAGTCCCTCACGTACTAGCTCTGAGCTCCCTCGACTTTCTACACCTTGGTTTCCTCTGTCTGGAAATGGGGCGGGGGGGGGGGGGGGGGTGCGGTGATAATGGCCACCAGACCTCACAGGTTTCGTGGGGACTACGTGAATTAATAAACGTAAATCATTCCAACCAACAGTGCCTGTGGGGCTAAGTGTTCCATCGTATTAGCCGTTATTACCGTTCCACAATAACAGAAGGTTTAATAAATTACTGTAGGATATTACAAAACGTTATTTATCTCTTAAAATAACGTCGAAGACTAAAAAGGTAGGAAAATATGCATGTTATGCAAAAACATGCAAATGACATCGTATGTAAAATGGCACGTCAAGTAAGATTAGAACTGAAGTACGTGCACGTGGGCAGTAGCTGGACAGCAACGGGCCAAAAATAAATAGTGGTACTGGTCAAAGTGGTGGGGTGATGAGTGCATGCGTCTGTTTCCGTTGTTTAAATACAGCCACTCCCGCTCCCACTCCCCACTCTGAAAAACTGAAGGGTCTTCTCCACGGCGGCAGGACCGATAGACTGCTGACCCAGCAAGCCCCTCGCGTGACCGCTCCAAGGTTCCTCTAAGGAAGGGCAACACCGTCCCAGCTGCAGGAGCAAGAGTGACTCAAGAGCCACCCACCACAAGTACCTTCTTGCAGGGATGCAATCCCAGCAAAGAGAATTGAAGGCAAGTTGGCCAAGACTGTTCTGGACAAGGTTCTCCTTCCTTACAGTAAGGCATGCTCAGGAAGAAATCTCCCTTTCCCTCCCCAGACAGGAGAGGAGACACCACTCACACACTAAGTAAGGACGGGCTACAGCAAAACTAGACACTGGGTTCATGAAGCCATCTCTAAGCTGAATTATCCAACTCTGGACCCTCCCTGCCTTCAGATTTCCTGTGATGTGAGAAAATACACTTCCTATCATTTAAGCCATTCTAGCTGAAGTTTAATGAAACGTGTAGCCGAAGGCATCTTGGTATCGCCATCATGTCTATGGATGAAGTTCACACTCCTTCATAAGGCATACCAGGCCATCAGGAGTGGCCCCTGAGCAACCCCTGGCACCTTCTGATGTGCCCTACCTTCCAGCCACAACACGGTGGGCTGTCATACGCAGAAATCCTTCTTCTGGATGCTCTCTCTCTTGGTCACAACACCCCTCCCTCTCACTCAGGTTCAACACAGTGACTCTGAAGACTTCCTTCAGGCTGCCCCTGCAGAGCGGACCCGTCCCTCTTTTCGGCTTCCAAAGTTCTCTGTACATACGTGTTATGTACAGACCACCTCTAATACATATCAAACTCATCCTACCCGACTAGAAGGAATTGGAAATTACTTGCAACTGTACACACACACACACACACACACACAGAGTTTTTGTAGAACCTGTGAGAGCAAGTTGCAGACAGTATGAGCCCTTCTTCCCAAGTGTTTGACCACGCATCTCCTAAGAACACCATTTTACAAAAACACAGCACATTTATGAAATTTAGTAAATTTAACTCTGACCCAATACTTAATGTACTGACTGCCCTTACTCAAATGTGACCAGTTGTCTCATGAACACCCTTCATCACATTCCCTCTCCTGGTCTAAAGCCCAATTCCGGGCCCCAGTGCACCTCGCTGTCATGTCTTTGTCTTTTCGTCTGGGAAGGTCCCTTAGGCTTGTTCTTTCATAACTCTGACATTTTTGAAGAGGACAGGCCAGTTGGTTTTGTAGAACGTCCCTCAATTTGGGGTTGCTTCCTCCAGATTACAGGACATGTAATTAGGAAGAGACACAGGAGCTGACTCCTGGATACAACAGACAGCTGAGACACAACCAGTGATCAGGGCTTTTTGCATCTCGATGTGGTTTGGTGGGTTCCATTCCATAGCTCTTATGGCATTATGTTGTCCTGAATTTGGAGATTCACTAAGGTCTCCAGATACAAAGAACACATCAAATAAAATTTTTTTAAAAAAACACATGAAATCAAGGAAAAAGAAAACAACTCTCCAAGGTAACTCAAGTTTTGTTGCCTTCCAGACTCTAGCCACACGCACACGTTTTTATTCCGTATTCTTTTAAGATTTTATTTTTAAGTA
The DNA here is from genome assembly GCF_046562875.1 of Panthera onca. Lineage (NCBI taxonomy): Eukaryota > Metazoa > Chordata > Mammalia > Carnivora > Felidae > Panthera > Panthera onca. The sequence goes on along the minus strand of NC_138354.1, from coordinate 38,672,535 downwards.
ATCTCTATGTAGACCCAACGTGGGGCTCCAAGTCACAACCCCAAGATCAAGAGTCACAGTCGCTACCAACTGAGCAAGGAAGGCGCCCGTACTCCACATTCTTAAAAAACAAATAAAAAAACCCAAGAAACCAACAAACCAGTGTGTGTGTGTGTGTGTGTGTGTGTGTGTGTGTGTGTGTGTTTTAATGCAATGCTTCTCAACGTATGAACATGAAAATGAAACTACATCTAAACCAGCAAGTAGGAACCATGATGACAGAGATCGAGTTTCCTTTCTATTTCCCAGGGAGGGGATTAAGAGACGGTGTCAAACACTGTAAATCCTTAGAAGGAAATGAACTCCAAATATTTAATATCTAAAGTTTCGAACAACCTGCAGAAGTTCCCTGACTGGCTCTTCCAAGCGTCTGGAAGCACTTTTCCTAGGAGAGGGCAGCGAGGCCAGGACCAGAGCAGACAAACCTGAACGCATAAACACGGCAGTGTCAGAGCGAGGGTCCCCACTCCGGTGTGAGAATGGGCAACGAGGAAGGAAAAGGAACACCCGTGTCCAAATCCTGGCTGAATCGACCAGCCCCATGTCCCTGAGCAAGCTGCTCCACGTGTGCATCTCACTTCCCTCGAGTGTGAAACAGGGCCGACATCCCAGGGTTATACGAAGAAAGCTGGAACAGGGCACATGCTGGTTTTCTTATTCCATATCGCACAAAAACTTTTAAATATCTTACCTTTAAGGAATCACCCACCATCCTGTCACTCTCAAATTTACCAGTTTGGGGTTGTTGTTTTTTTTAATGGTTTACCATACCTCTACTCCAAATGCACACGCAACTTTGACAAGTGTCACAAGGCAGCATGTCTTGGGCTCACTTTTGGTTTGTACTGGTTTGACACATTTTGTCCACCTTGACCACTTTTCTCATCTTATTTCAGCCCAAACGCATCTCCCAGCCATTCAGCTGTACAAAGAATTGACTAATTCTACTCACGTCCTCACCTACCAGTCCCAACACTTATGAACGTGTATACACCCAAATAGACAACAGTCTATAAAATAAAGACGGCTTGCGGAGGGCCATCCGTACTCACAATACCACCCTTCTCACCATTACTGTCACCGTGTTCCCTATTCTCCAGTTCAAAAAATTGACAACGGAGAGTGAAGAAGGAGAGCCAGGATATTGCAACATACACAGTTATGCTTTCTACACACCACAGTGTCCCAACACAATGGTTGGGCAATACCAATCTGAATCACCGGAAGTTCCTAAAATTCAAGATTGAGTGTTATAACTTCCAGTCCCAGGTAAGTTCCCTTCTCTCTACCAAGTTACCGGGGGACCCAGGAGAGAACAGAGCTGAGGCTGAATGAGACTTATGGGAACATGCTTTCTAGGGGCTCACCTCTCGCAGGAGACTTCTCTGTCACACGGCAAACCCCGCCTGTCATGCCTCTATAGCCAACCGGAATTTTCTCTCTTGGGGCTCTTCAGATGCCACCCTAGAGTCCGTCCCTTTCATTAAGCTGATGTGAGAAAAAGGTAGCTATAGGCTTCCCGGTCTCTGTCACACTCCTACAAAGTTAGGACATCCACAGCATGGAAGGTCTTCATCCAGCATGGTCGCAAGGGATGTTTCACTTCTAGACTGCTCAGAGAAACCCTGCTCCAGGAAACAAGCCCCTCTCAACACTGAAAGACAAGGCATCCTACACATGTTCTAAGATCCATTCTTATCCACCATTATCAGAAGTCAGTATTTCATCTTAAACAAGTAAAGAACTACTATCAGGTACCGTGAAAAAAAGCTCTTCATTTTACAAATCAAATACCAGGTAAGTAGCTGAATCCATCCATCCAGCCTGTAACATCTGAAAACAGTTTTGTTTGAAGAGTCTGATGCAGCTGAGCCAATCATCCACAAAACACATCCTTCCTCAGGTTTTCGAACTCTCCTCTTTCTGTCGGAACACCTTATTTTTTTCCTTTCAATGGCAATCGGGGCCCCAAATTCTCCGACTGGCAGAACTGATTTTTCTTTCGAATGTACACAATCGAGTTGATCAAATCTTGTACTGGCCAGAGGTAGTAACTCTTCTATAGTCGGCAGACATGACTGAGTCTTAAAAGCATACTATCAACTCCCAGTTAAAATTCACAAGGCTTTAAGGACCATGACCGAGGGATAGTGTCTACTCAGTGCCTTGCATAAAATGCTTCTGTGAATCGGCCTCTCTACAAACCCCTTCACGCTGAGGGAATGAGTGAATTACACAGAAGAGTGCCCAAGTTACAGGATACACAGTATCAATTTTAACACTTGCCTTGTGTAGCCAAAGATATAAAATAGTCATCTTAACATTTATGACTACTTTCATAAAAGAGAAACAAAGAGAACAAAATTCAATAATGAATTCTCCCCCGCCCTGCTTCCCCTTCCCGCAGCCTCATCCTGCAGGGGACCAATCAGGTTACTTCTCCCTCCAGCTCCCCCTCGGCATCCATGGCCCTCCATCCCATGGCTGATGTAAAGATTAAACGGCATTAACACAGAATAAGAGATGTTAGCTTGAGGAAAAACCTAAGAGTGAGAGTTTAGACGCTGTTTCATGTTCATGTTTCTCTACTCTCAAGCATGAAACTCCCCTCCCACAGATACCCTGCCTTCCCCACCCACGCCCACGGCTCTCTGCAGCCCTTACTCTCAGTGAAAAAGGTCTGCTTTTGTTTTTCTTTCCGTAATTTCTTTACGTCTCTTTCGGCATTACTCGTACTAGAACTATTCAAATGTTTCTCTTAAATCTTAAGAACGCTCAGCACTTTTATACATCAGCCCTGGAAACTTTTACAAAAAGAATTTTTAATTCCCGAGACAAAACTGGATACAAAAATTAATCCAAACGGGCAAGGCATTCTGAAAAGGCTCATATCTAAAGAGGAGGCAATGACAGAAGGGTAAACACTTTCACAGGGTTCTAATTCTTAGATGATCTGGAGACCATTCGAGACCCCCGTGGCACAGTCATTAATACATTAGTCAGACACTCGCGACGCAGGAGCCACAGCCCGGTGTGGTGAGAAAAGTACCTCGAGGTCTTGATTCAGGCCCATATCTGTCACTTCCTCCTCCTACACCTCCTTACTATTTCCTTAGCTCTAAAATGGAAAAGAAAACGGCACTTCCCTCTAGGATCATTGATGAAAGGATTAAATCGTACAACGTGGATACAGCCCTTAGCCTGACAGGCAATAAGGGTCCCATCAATATTAGTCACTGTCTGTCAGGGCACCATCTTCTGAGGTCGCTGTGAGGACTAAAAGACACATGCACATCAAGGACCTGACACCCCATGTCCGGCACAGGGTTCATGCTCAACAACAGTCCCCTCTCTATGGTAAAGCCCTAACAATGTGTGACAATTCTAGGAGAATTAAAGCTTACTCTGCTTTGAAAATTCATGGGATTGCGTGGATAATGGGACAACTCTTCAACGACGCAGAATTAAAACATTTTTAAAGGAAAAAGAAAGAACACCGTTTTATTAGCATTTAGACCATTACAAATAATTTTTATCTAGGCATTTAAAGACATTCCCGAAAGACTTTTTTTTTTTTTTTTTTTTTTTTTGGTACAATGACTATTAGGAAATAATTAAAGTAAATTCCTTCTAAAATCTTCAGTGATTCAAGCTTTTCATGCAGATACACCACCCACTAATTAGCACAGAATAATGAGGTTTTTACTTCATTCTCAACAGTGATCTTGTATTGAACAAAAAAGTGCTTCCCCTCCTCGGAATCACTATCTGCTCATGAGCCAGAGCAGACTTGGCTGGGGAATCTGCCTCCTCCCGGCCTCCCTATGGTGCGGCTGTGTCCTCGCTCTCGACACTTCGTTCCATTCAGGGCTAACGGGGCTTATTTGAGACTCGAATAAAAGTCAGCCCCCCCAAGGATTATAATGTAACTGAGGGAGACAGGCCATGGACACCAAGTTACAAAGGCAAACTGTTAACACACAAATATCGGATATTACAAGCAAGTGGAGTAAGGGAATGAACGGAAGCAAGAAAGTCTTCAAATGAGAGGCCAACTCTGAGCAGATCTTTAGAAGGAGAAGACGTTGAGACAGGGACACTGGAAATGGGGAGGGGTGGAAGCAGGGAGCTGAGCAGACAGAACAAGCTAGCCACTCTGCTTGCGGTGAGTTTCAACTCCAGCATGGCAGGAGTCCCTCTGCAGGTGTGTGCAGTGATGCAGGAGGGAGGGACCCACTAGAAGGCTCTAATGAAGAATGTCTTTCTGGGGACGATCCACCAGTAATGTGCATTTAAATAATTGCTCATCAGGGACACCTGGGTAGCTCAGTCGGTTTAGCAACTGACTTTGGCTCAGGTCACGATCTCACAGTTTGTGAGTTGAAGCCTGGCATTGAGCTCTGTGCTGACGGCTCAGAGCCTGGAGCCTGCTTGGGATTGTGTGTCTCCCTTTCTCTCTGCCCCTCTCTTGCTCATACTCTGTGTCTCTCAAAAATAAATAAACGTTAAAAAAATAATAATCGCTCATCAGACAGAGCAGAGCATAGGACAAAAAATAAAACCCAAATTCTATTCTCTAGTATAAGTAAGTCTCATGTTAGGAGTTACAATACAATTTAATTTATTAAACCCAAATTTATAGCTAATTTATGGGACAAATATTCATGTTACCGAAGGATCCGCCCAGGGAGACTCTTTTACATGGAAACTTACCCAGGAAGTACTTTTAAATATTTAAATACCATGAACTATACCATCTGAAGCAAGGGGAGGGAAACCAGGGTACCGTAGTAGATAAAACTAACGGAAATAAAACTACAGCACCTTACAAACTACGGTGTAAATCAGAGGGGACATACCTGCTTTATTCATATACTTTTTCAAGAGTAAGTCTACCCAAGAAAGGTAGAGTCTGATGTACATAATTTACTATTAATATCTGAGCATTTTCTTTTTTCATTCACAAATGCATTTCATGGTTACTTTGCTTCAAGTACCAAGAAATCTTGTTTCAGGGCGCCTGGGTGGCTCAGTAGGTTGAGCATCCAACTTCGGCTCAGGTCTTGACCTCACGGTTCTTGAGTTCGGCCCCGCGTTGGGCTCTGTGCTGACAGCTCGGAGCCTGGAGCCTGCTTCCCATTCTGTGTCTCCCTCTCTCTCTGCTCCTCCCCCGCTCACGCTCTCTTTCAAAAATAAACATTAAAAAAAAAAATCTTGTTTCACCAAATGTTTGCTGTTTACCTTCCCCTTAAAGAACCCAAGACAGTCCTGACTGAAAGTCCTGTCACGCTGGACCTCAATCACCAGAGTCCTGGAATGGCAGCCGGCCTCCTGGCCTCGCTCGATGAGCTTTACAAGCTTACAAGCTCCAAGTGCTGTGCCCAGAGGGCTAGGACAATTTAAGTTTCCTAAACGTGGTTTACGTGCTGACCCCCTGAAGGGAAGAGATTTTAAGCCTTCCTAAGACAAAGGCGGGACAGAAGATGCTGTCACAGCAGCGAACCACCACTGGACCAACCGTAATTCACTCAGCAGATTCTCAACTGTAACCAGATGGTCTGGAGCAGAGGGAGCAGAAAGAGGTTCACTGTTCTCCACCACCACGGCTGAGGAGCACCCAGAGCCAGGGGGGCAGGGGGGCTTAGCCAGCTGCCTATCCGCTCTGCAACTCAATTAATAATCTGGGGGAGGGGGGGAGCCACCTGGGTGGCTCGTGTGAATGTCTGACTCAATTTCAGCTCAGGTCATGATCACAGGGTCATGGGATCGAGTCCCGCGTCAGGCTCCGTGCTGAGCATGGAGCCTGCTTAAGACATTCTCCCTCTCTCCCTCTCTCTCTCCCTCCCTCCCTCCCCCCCCCCTTTCTACCCCCACCCCCCGCCCCTCTCCCCAACTCACGCTGTTTCTAAAAAAGAGAAAAAAAGAAAAGTCCTGGAAGAGGAGGAATATAGGGTGCTGTGCTAGCATCCAACGTCTGCAGAAGCAAGCCTAGACTGCAGGTGCCAAGCTGCCTCAGACTATCTGGCTACAGCATGAGTAACAAGCAAGGGACATCGGAGACCAGTCCTCTGGCCCAAATGCTGGGAGATATAGCAGGCAGGCAGCAACACCAAGACAGGAGAAAGGGGGAAAGACCGCTGTCTGGACTTGGGAGGTGTCAGCGTACAGGATATAAAAGTGTGTGGGCCTAGGAGAGCCCGTAACAGGAAATGAATACACGAAGTCCAAAAAGTACACCAACATCCAGACAAATGAATATCATTCAGCACCACAAGACAAGACACAGAGGAACCTTAAATGTGTATTACTAAGTAGAAGGAGCCAATCTGAAAAGGCAACATACTACATGGTTCCAACTGTAGGTCATTCTGGAAAAGGCAAAACTATGGAGACAATAAAAAGGTCAGTAGTTGGGGGGGGGGGGTGGTGAACAAGTGGAGCCGGCAGGGGATGGGGGCGGTTTAGGGCAGTGAAAATACTCTGTATGATATTATAATGATGGAAACATGTCAATTAAGCATCCAACTTTGGCTCAGGTCATGATCTCCCGATTCACAGGTTCAAGCCCAGCGTGGGCTGTGCTGACAGCTCAGATTCCATGTCTCCTTCTCTCTCTGCCCTTCCCCTAGTCACACTCTCAAAAATAAATAAACATTAAAAAAATTTAATACAAGTTAAAAAAAATAAAAAATAATAAAAAAAAGAATGCACAACACCAAGAGTGAACCCTTGAGTAAAGTGAGTATGAGCGTCCGAGTAGGTTTATCGACTGTAACAAACACGCGCTAAGGGGGGTGCCGTGCGTGTGGGGGCAGGGCGTATATGGGAAATCTTTGTACCCTCTCCTCAATGTTGCTGTGAACCTGAAACTGCTCTAAAAAAAAGTCTTAAAGGGAAAAACACACACACATGATAAAATTATAGCTAAATCCCAAGCGACTGAGAAATACAGAATCATGGAGAATCACAAGCTAAAGAATTACCTGAGTGTCCATCAACTAGACAAAATTAATAAGTAACAGAGACAAAATATCCAGTGATGTCTACGATGGATCTGAGTGTGCTGCTTTTCAAGCTTTAAGAATCCACCAACATACAAGCCCTTGAAGGACAATTTGATGATACGATCAAAATTACAATGCATATTCCTTTTAACCATTAATTCCTTTTTAGGAATCTGTTCCATAGACATACACATAATCGCAGGGCTGTTCATTAAAGCACTGTTTGAGAGGAAACAAGACTGGAAATAACCTAAGTGTCCACCTGGGGGGAGCAGATGAAATCAGTTATGGCCCATCTCATATAATGGATACTATGGAAAGGGATAAGGAAGCTCTTCAGGGGCTGCTATCTGCAGGTCTGCAACAATGTGAACAGTTTGTTTCCTTACTGTAAGGTAAGGTAAGAAGGAAAGGCAGAAAGGGGGCAAAGGAACTAAGAACAGCGTCTGCCTGAAGAGAGAAACCGTGGAGGAGAGCACAAGCTACTCGCAGCCGTTACCTGCGGCACTAGGTAGAGGGAGGGAGGCTTTCACTCTACAGCTGCGTGTCCTCTCATTTTTGAACCATGCGAAGGAACTATTCGTTTAAGTAATTAAAGAAATTGATTTTTTTTTGTCGGGCAGCCCCTGGGGTGTCCAGGCCCCGGTGATTAGCTCGAGCCCAGATGATAACACCTGGAACACTTCCAGTTGGAGCGTCTGCAGTTTGAAGATCAAACCTGAAATGGGTTCAATATTAGTGTAAAATAGTTTTAGTGTTCACATGAGCTTAAAAGACAAAAGAAAAAGCACTTTAAAGAGGGACTTTCCAAAAACTACTATTTTTTTTCCTAAAGGAACGTGACGATCTACATATAACATTTTGTAGCCAACGTAATGGTAAGATAGATGTTGCTCACGCTGGGAAAGCTGACATTATTTTAAAATAGTCAAAGAAACATCAGGTGGCTGTCAGGTCCTGCAGCTTCTAGCACATCTGTGAAGAAACCTCTACTTGAAAGATTCTCTTAAAATCAGAGCTTGTGACAAAGCAAGTGATGACTGGACATCACTCTAAACACAATCACATTTTCCTGTCTCTGGATGGCGCCTCTAAGTTAGTCTGCACTTGCTCAAGTCATTTGTGCTACAGGTCCAGAGATCTGTAACAGAATTAGACAAATCTCCACTTCTCACCATTTGATAGATTCTCCTAACCACAAATACTAAAGATGTTTTGCTTTGGATGTGATTTACTCTTTCACTAGTTTTGTGATGCAGGTATTATATTTCTGGATTTTTTTTTTTTCAGCATCAAGAAGACTATGAAGTGCAAAGCAGAGACCCCCCCCCCACCCCCACCCCGAACTATCTTCAGTCCCCCATTCCCAAGAAAAACAATTTCTAGAGATTCCTTCTGGAAGTTTAAGTACACACACTTTTTACTCCTAAAAAGGATCTAATTATTATGTATGTTTTCCATCCTTTCTTATTTAATAACTCTCAGACTTCTCTTCCTTTTGAAGGGAAGATCACTTTCCCTTCCCCAAACCAGCAACAGCAGGCAACTCAGCCGCTCTCCTCCTGAAGTACCTTTCGGCCACCGTAGTGTTTTGCGATCTCTAGGTTGATTAACTAAAGTAATGAAGAGACCTGGAGTGAACGTGAATATTCTTAGAAGTCCTACCAAACAAGAGACTGATTTTTTACTGTATCCTCTTGTGTACAAACAGGTTGTTAAGCTAGAGACACATGTATATCATCAACTAATAAGGCAGGTAATCAAAACCACAGGTTTTAGGAATCCTTTCCAGAAACTGGGTAACTATAAACCAGGTGTGAACTGGCTGCATGACGGGATGTGCAACATGACAACAGTAACAGAATCTCCGACAGTCTTCAGGTGACATGAAATTCATTTTTACTAACGTTTTTACTAAACCTTAGTTAAACTAAAGTTTTTACTTTAACTGAAGTTTAAACTTCAATTCTCAGTTATGGTATATAAACTCTAAAATCGTTTTATGTTAAGTACAGCACCAAAATATTTTACCATAAAAAAAAAAAAAAAAAAAGGATTTTTAGAATGAAGCCTGCTCTTCAAATATCAGTATTGCCAAGAGCTCTGAGACATTGATCAGTCTGGGGCCACCTACCGTGGAGCAACACGTGAGCTGTGCCACATACAGGAACAAGCAAGAGAGAGCACGGGCTCCCACCTGTACAGTATGCTCTAGAATGGCCCAGAAGGTTGGGGATTCCGAAGGCAGGAGAGGGAGGCCTTCCCCAAACCTTCTTCTGTGCCATTTCCAAGTTTGGGCTCTATGAATATGTTACCCACACTCTCAAAAACAGTTTTTTAAAAAACTTTTTCAAGAAAATTATGTTTGTGCAAAAATCTCCTAACAAATTAAGTACACGAATTGTGATTCGTGGGGCTTCTCCTCTCACAAACCCGGCTTGTGGGGAGGGAAGGCAGCTGTCAGCTCTCCTGCAGACAGGAACCTGGATGAAAAAATACACCCTGGGAAAAGCTGATCTAGATTTCTGAGAACCAATCACAGTAGCTTCCTCCAACTACCCTGGATGCAACGGGTTTCTAAAAGTTTGTATTGTTTTCAAACCCTAAAAGGATGATCTGGACTCCCTGGTCTGGCACCAGGAGCTGTCTACACCCTTACCTTGCCTTCAGGTGCCCAGACCGACGCCCCCACCCCCAAGGTGGTCCTTCCTCTGAGCAGTTTCCCTGACCGCCCGTCCCCGGGGCCCCGCATCCTCCCAGCACTGATCAGACTGTGTGATCAGACAGGCACCCATGGGCCGCTGGACCACCGTTCTGCGGGAGCACCACAGACGAGCGGTATCCCACACATATTAAGCACGTATCTCTGATCCGAATTACCTAAGCATTTAAATCTCTGAGTAAAAGGATGAGGTGGGACAGCAGAGCCTGGCCCAGGCCCACCCAACACCCGGCGCAGGGCCACCCTAGCAGTCTCCGCCTCTCAGAAGCAAGACCGCGTGGCCTCTACACGGTAGCCCAGTGAGTATACACTAAAGATAAAACCGGCTTTTGCAAAACTGTTGTTACACACTCAGGGGTTTGGAACATGCTTCCAGACCTTCACAATGGCTACTTATGCTGTTCCCTACACCCGGAACGGTACTCCCCACTCCCATCTCCTACTCATCTTCAGGTCTCCATGCTAACGTCACTTCCCCCAGAAGGCCTTCCAAGACCTTTCGGAAGAGACCGTCCTGTGCCTGCATCGTGCAAGGGACCATCACCTCCCCTCCTAGGTACTCAGTCACACCTGACCACAGTGGCCTCCCACGAAGGCAGACACTGGACTTGGACTCGTGTCACAGTGTCTCCAGGACCAACGCCACAGTGCAATAAGTATTTTCTAAAGGAGAAAAAAATCCTAAATCTAAAACAACAAATATTTTTCCAAGCGTCTTTAAAAACTGGTCCCTTTGAAGGGCGGTCATAAATACCTTCAAGAAAACCATGAACAAACGAGAGAAGTACGTGTCCTCAGGGCTGTGCTGTACAACACAGCAGCCAGGAGCCACAGGCGGCTGTGTACATTTACATTAATTAAAATTAAATTTGAAATTTAGCTCCTGAATCACATTAGTAACAATTTACTCAACAGCCACAAGCTGCCAGGGACTCCGGCACTGGGCCGTGTGGCTACAGAACGTGTGTGTCATCATCACAGATAAAGTTCTACTGGACGGTGCGTAGAGGCTATCATGAGAACACTGGCATTTCAAACAGAGGGAATGGCCAAATCTACTCTCTTACTGTTGGGAAGAGATCAGTTTTTCCTTACACTTTCAAAGACTGAGAAAGTCACCAGTGCAAGCGGAAATAGCCAACTATCTCCCAATAATTCAAATGACTCTCTCACAGACTTTTAAAGAGAAGTTCAACCCTGGGCAGACTGTGCTCTTCAAAAAAACCCAATCCCACTATGAGTAAGAGGCATAACGACAACAGCACAGAAAATCTATCAGTACTTCATTACTTTGTGTCATTTTCAATGAAAGTTATTTACTAAATAAAAGGTAAGTAAGATTTAACGTAAAGGCACAAATTCAGAGGAAAAGCTCTTTGTCCACCATGGGGCAATTTTTAGTGGCCAAACCCACAAATCACCACACCCAAAATACCTAGGAGAATGGCAAACAGTACACTCCACTGAAACAATTTCCTATGATAGAATCTGTAGAAGAGAAAATCCCCACAATTCAGCAAAAAGCTGAATCTGTTCCTTTCCAGACCAGAGGGAGCCGACCCAGTGGGGAGATTAAACTTCACCGACATCCTTCCCACCAATCAACCTGACTAAACTGCATAGTGATCCCAAGGCCATTTTCTCCCCTAACTCTGTTTTCTGAAAAAGAAAGATTGTTTTTACGATTCCTCCATACTTGCTTTTCCTTTTTCACTAAGTCCTAACCTAAATCAAGTCCTTGTTCTGAAACAATACTAGAAAAACAATTCCGTTTCCACTTCAATTTTCCAATACAGAATAGTTTTTAACTTCAAACACAGACTGAGCAAAGTGTGTCAAACTATCACCTCGTCTGTAGGATTCCCAAACCCCAGCCTCTAATTCATTCTTTTGCAAGACTGCCAGACCCCACTCACACCAGCCCTGGTGGGAGAGAGAAATGGGGGGGAGGGCGGCACTTTCCCATTTATTCGGCAAGAAATTTCATGGATCCAGTTCTGGGTCAGGCTGCTCACCTGTATCATCCCAATGCCCACCGGCTCAAGGAGAAGGGTATGTCTAATGGTTTCCCACACAGTTAAACACCAGTAACAGCTGCGGCAACCTGCTAGACACCAGGAACCATAGTCGCCCAGTATGCAAAACCGATCAAAGTGAAAAAGGAAAACTCTAGGGGGGAAAAAAGTCCCTCTTACAGGCGAGACCCCCAACCCACCCCCCCACCCCCCTCCGAGCTCAAATGTAAAGTCACAAGCCCAAGTTGCAGAGCTGATAAGCCGGGAGCTGAGACTCTGTCCACACTGAGCGAGGCCCGGGTGCCTTCCTTACTACCATGCTGCCCGCCTCCCAGTATAAAAAGCTCTGACATTTCCTTCAACTCTGAGTCATGGTTAGAAGGTTCTACTTTTAATCAGGTGACAAATACTCAAAATATTTTAATCCAAAGGAACTGGGTCAAGCTTTTATAGCCCATAATTGTCAAAGCAAACCCTAATTATTTAACAGATTTCTATAGTTCCGAATGTCATCATTCAGTTTGTAATCAAATATCAGATACTCCTTTATTGAAATATTGCACAAGTCTCTCATAACATATAGTTTTTTTTCTGGTTATTTCATCGGTTATTCGAACCACAAAGTGAAAATATGTCTAAGTGGTACCGCTTTGATTTTAAAAAATCCAAAATATTTGGGGGGTAGTGCAGAGGGAAGCCTTTGAATTATAAAAAGAATCTGCTTTACAAGAGAATCGTGCAATGCCACTGAACAGCTTACAACTATTAAGGACCTACTACTGTACCCAATGTGGCACAGGTGTATCAGAAAGACTGGCAAGTTAAGAGATTTTCAAACAGCAGCAGATGGGACACCTAAGAACAGGAAAGTCAGATAAAATCAGGTGAAATTTTTTCACCATTAGATTTTACTACTGTTAGCGACGGTTCCAGTAAACATTCCTGTGATTGATTAATGGAAACGAAACACGGGGGAAACTGTCACACGGGATGAAATTCCTGTCTGTCCAATGGGAAGGTTTAAAAAGAAAGGAATCCAACTTTTAGACACAGAGCTCAGAGACAGCCCTGCTTCCCCAATTTAGAACCGGACACACCCTGAAGGCAGTTCTTCAGAGGCAGCAACAGTCACCCCTTATACTGTCTAAAATCCTGGGGGAAAAGGAGCCGCCTCCGCTTCAGTGCGTGCCTTCTGTGCGCCCGCTCCCGTGTCTGAAGAGACTCGTGGCTGGTCAAGTCCAAGCCGAGCTGGGCAACCTCTGCTCCGCTCCCACGGGCCCGCACGCCGGCACGGTCAGGCGCTCCCGACAGCGGACCCCAGCCCCCGCGGCAAGTCGACGGCAAAAGCCCCTCAAAGGGCACTGACCGCCCCAAGGGCTTAGATTTCCCTGTCAGTGATGTACTGCGATATGACAATATTCCCAAAAGCCAAGTTTAAGACTGAGCTGGGCAAGTGTGGCGTCCCTTCCCCAGTCAAGGCAGGCCGCAGATGACCACGCCAACCCTGAGGAGCCCGCCCAGCAAGCGTGGGATGGCATTTCTAAGGCGGGATGCGCCCCCAGGCAAAGGCCTGAGTGTGGGCTGGGGAACAGCAGGCACACAGGCTGAAAACCAGAGCGCGTGGCCCAGAGTTTGAGAGCTTACAAGAGACCGTCTGGGACAACCAGAGGACTTCAGTAAGCGCCACGGGCCGCGGATCATACCCAGAGGCCATGCACGATGACACTCACGGAGACAAAACTGCTCCGAGTGGCCAAAGAGCTTTTCCCAACATGACGGAAGGCAAGGACACCGGCGGGCTTCCCCAGCGGCCCGGTTCTCCGCTCTGGCTCCGTAGGGGAGGCCCGGGAGGCACCAGACTATGCGAGCGGAGGGCCCACCAGGCTACTCCTGGTGTGTGCTTCCCTTGGCCAAGCTCCTTACCGGTCCCCAGGATGTGGCTCAGGTGCCCCCCCATCTAGACATCCAGCCGTGGGCTTCTGCACACAGTGGCGTTCAGCGAAGAACAGATGAACACATAAAGCCCTCTTCAGATTGCCCGGACTCATGTATTTTGGCAGTTGATAGCATTTTGTATTCTTTTCTCGAGTTTTGCCTCCAAGTCTTATTTTGCTGACAGTTCTAAGCTACTCAGAGCCATCGATCAGAATCCTCTGTATACTGCTACTACCTAGTGGTACTGCCAACTCAACTGTTGTTACATACACAGTAAAGAAACACAATCACATATTCATTTGCTGCTCAAAAGCGTCCACAAAATAGGCTTCAAACGAGTTAAGAATTTTCAAAACACATCACACCGCCTAAGTTTTTGCAATTTTAAACTTTCATGGTCCTCCTGTTTCTATTAAAAAAATATATATAATTGGGGGCTCCTGGGTGGCTCAGTGGGTTGAGCATCCAACTTTGGCTCAGGTCATGATCTCACGGTTCATGAGTTTAAGCCCCACGTCGGGTTTGCTGTCAGCCTTCAGCACAGAGCCTGCTTTGCATCCTCTGTCCCCCCCACCCCCCACCTCTCCCCGACCTCATGCTCTCTCAAAAACTAAAAAAACATTTTAAAAAATTATATATATATATATATATATACACACATATATATGTACATATATACACATACACATGCGCACACGCACACACACACAAACAGGCGCCTGGGTGGCTCAGTTGGTCAAGTGTCCGACTTCAGCTGAGGTCATGATCAAGTGGTCCATGGGTTCAAGCCCCTGCATCAGGCTCTGTGCTGACAGCTAAGAGACTGGAGTCTGCTTCAGATTCTGTACCTCCCTCTCTCTCTCTGCCCCTCCCCTGCTTGCACTCTCTCTGAAAAATAAATGTTAAAAAACTAAAAAATATATATACACACATATATATGTATATATCATATACATGTATATATATGTATATACATATCACGTACATCGTATACATGTGTATATATGTATATATATGTATATATGTGTGTGTGTGTGTGTATATATAAATAAAGATGGAAACAAAAAACAACAGTCTTGACTACAGAATTCTCTCCTATATCCTGAGCGTGTTACACAACAGATCTGCCTGCTCGTGAGCCTGCAAGGATGCATGCATGTGGCTACTGTGACTTCCAGGTCCGTCGACAAACAGGCTGCTGGTCCAATGACAGGAGCACTTTCAGTTAGCCAGGACTACGGGGCACACCCACTTTTCAGAAGAGAAAATCGAGGATCTTCAGAGCATTAATCCCGCATTCCATCAGTGTCCCACACTGTGACCCCAAGAGCCAAATCCCTGGCACTAACAAAAGTTACTAGTTTTACTGGCACAAAGCCACACCCACACGTGTACGTACTGTCCGGGGCGGTTTTCATGCTGAAATGGCAGTGTTGAGTAGTTATCACAGAGACCATATGTCATGCAAAGCCAAAAATATGACCTGTGGCCCTTTACAGAGTGTCTGTCGATCCCTGTATTCCATAAGAACGGCTTCGGAACCGTGCAAACTACAGACCCGCTCTCCAAGACTCAGAGCCCGGCAGCAGCTAAGGCTCTGGAAAGGTCTGCAGTAAAGCTCCTCAGCTATTCCGGGTCTCTTATGAGCACAAAACCTTTTTAGAGAAACACTTCTCTGCATGCCTTCTAGTTTCTTGGAATACACTCGAAACGCTGGCTTCGACGGAAGATCGAAGAGGTGGTGTCCCCACTGTCATCCAAGAACCAAAGTGGCTTAAAGCAAGTTCTGCTAATCTTGAACAGCTCACAATAAGGTACATTTCATCCTAACCAGGAAAGGCATACTTTGGCAAAATCGTTTTTAACTCTTTAGTTCTCAAACACACAAAGTAAAAATACAAAGTCAGCACTTACACAGCCCCCAGTGATCACATACTGTCACACGGCCACAGTGGCTACAAGTTAGAAGTCGTAAAAATAGCCTCCAACGGAGCCTCCGTCCCTGTACAAGTCTCTGTCCCTTGTTTCCATGAGGTTTAAGAGGTGGAGGCTCACGCTCAAGTGTCAAGCAGGAGTGATTCTCCGCTGTCCCAGTGGGCTGTACTGGGAGGCACCCCTGTCATCGTGCTTATGATGTACTTACCCATCATCATCCCTGAGCAACTCCGACGGTGCACCGTTCTGGCCCCTCGGCTATCCAAAAGCCCCTACTTTTCTAACATGTGTACAAGTAAGCAAAGTCGAAGCCTCCACAAAAGCTTACGCTTCCTATTTAGCCAGAACTCAACCAGAGGGGAGAGGGAGCACCTGCCCTGCTACCCTGGTGGGAAGAACACACCCTGCGCCACCTCCTCCTCCAAGAGCTGGTGACGGCCTTCCCCCAAAGATTCACCGCATCTGCTGGAGTTGCAGTACTCAATCCTGCCACGTACCGCAAACTCCTGAATCCACGATCGAGCGAATGTCATGTTTATGGATGCAGACGTACAAAATGAATGGACACAACTGTGCACTTGAATCAGCCAGGTTTGGTCCTGGTTTCGCCCTTTGTGCTGTTGCTTGGGCAGATCACCTCGCTCAGGTCTGGTTCCTTACCCAGAAGCGGCAGGAAGAGCATCTTCCCGTCCTGCCTCACGGGATGCGGCGAGGACCATGGTGAGGTGGGGGAAGAAGGACACTGGAAGCAAAGCACTACACATACATGAAAGACCATCATTTTGTTGTACAAGGTACTTTGGTTGGTGACTGTATTTACCCCAAACTTTTTTTTAATACGATTTCCTGTTGCATTTAAAGGGATTCACATCATAAAGTGTAATACAACTCCTTAGGAACACTTCAACAGCACAGGATGAAACAGATCTGTGTTCAATTTTCCGAAGACAGACTTAAAAAACTTTCAACCTACTAGTCTATTTGTCGTGTGTAAATCTGGCTTCAATAAAGCTGACCAAAAAAAAAAAAAAAAAAAAAAAGTCTACTGCTTGCTTGGATATCTATTTCCCCTTCACTGTTAAATCACGAATCCCTGCTGTTGAAACACACTAATATGCTGTTCTAATCAGGACGTATTAAATAAAGACGTTTCCAAAACACCCAGCTAACTACACACTGGAAACACACAGACCTACCTCTTAACGATGGGCACCAAGTAAAGGAAGACTACATTTGTGCGAAAGCGTTGAAGGCATCAGCGTAAAACAGGAAAATGCTACATCTCGTAACATTAAACCCAGTGCTGCTCCAGCGCTGAGGTTTGGGGGAGACCAGCAGCACTATTTTTCCTTCTTCCACTTGCTACCTTCCTTTGGGGCACCGTCTCCAGTCCCATATCACCTCGGCATACCCTCCGCAGGAGCCTTCCCTGACCTCCTCAGCCTTCAGAGACCCCTCCTACCTGTCATCAGAGGCAACGACATTGAACAGAGATGTCACCTTACCTCACTGGCATGTTTTACGCACCCCCACGTCCTCCCCGCTAGACTGCAAGCACCCTGCAGGGAGCACCTGGCTGGTAAGCTCCCCAGGCCGGACCCCACAGACACATACCGCATCGTGGCAGTCCAAATCACTCTCATGCCACCGAGGCCTCCTCCTGCTGCTGCTCCTAACCCCTCAGTGCCCCCCAAGCACAGAGCTCCCCTCACTCACATTTTATGCAGACACAGGAAACACACCTTGCTGCGCCTGGCCCAACTTTCTCCTGGGAACCTCAAAAACACATCCCATCACTAAGACGAGGCTGAGTCTCTTCCTACTGTCCCATCTAACCCAATGCCTTTACTCCTTTGATGGTACATAATGAAATTCCTTTGGTCCTTTATTTGCTTAATATATATCCTTAAGATGTCTGTCTCAGACTAGTAGTTATGGGAGACATGGCTGTACCTCGTTTAATGTACTCGGTGATGATCCCTTCCTTGGCCCCACGCTAACAGACTCTTGCACGATAACGTGACGTGATGAATGTATAACCAAGGGGACTCGACATCAAGTATGATCATGAACTTTATCCTTAAATGATTTACATTAGAGCTATCAAAAACTTTTTTTGTTCCACATTTGGAAAACAGCAAGCCCTCATGCCTTAGGAGGATCAAAACTGGAAAGGAAGGGGGGGCGGGGAAGCGGCCTAGAGGGAAAAATCCTTCCCGATAAACTTTGTGATTAGCAACACATCAAGCAAGTAGGTGACCATCCAAGAGCAGAACTAGCCAAAAAGGCCATTCTTTGGGTTCCATCTTGGAAACCGCTAAATGCATACAGTTGGACAAGCCTTTCTGTGAGTCTTGTTAGTAATTTATCCCTCCATAAAAAACAAAATCTGCAATAACCTCATTCAACAATAGGAAAACTGCAAAGCCATTCAAAAAGTTACCTCTCTCAGAAGGCAAGCTTCAAAGCTGAACTTGCCTGGCATAATCTATCTTTCATACAGTTAAAGACTTTTCACTAAAACATAGCAAGATTAAAAAAGCAAAATCTGTTCTGCAGTAAAAGGCTGTTTCCACATTTCTTACTTCAGAGAAGTTGATGTGACAAAGTAACTCTTTGTCAACTCTTTACCAATTAATAAAGTATTATTAGTGACTTTCCGGTCCCAAGAAACTTATCTACTCCCCCTGCCAGCTCCATCATTTAAGAAATTTCATTTAAACTAGGCAAGAATCTCCTTACGGCAGATTTTTTTTTTTTTATCATTTCTCTCACTCCTACAGTAATATTCTAGGAACTGTACTAAAACTGAAGCCACAAAATTCAAGTTTTGTTTCAACAGAAGAGACTTTTTAGACCATTACTAGAAATATGCCGGTGGCCACAGAAATGTTTGCACAAGTGGAGCAGCTGTGTCTACGGCAAAACCGAAGGCATTGCTGCAGCAATATAATTCAATTTGGATCCATTCATTATAAACTGATTTTCAGATGCTGCTACTGCGAGACCCTACTGGAGAAATGCAGGCTGCGCTGGAGACAGAACTGTTCGCAGCAGCGCACAAGTTTTTACTGCAAAGGAGAGGCTCTGAAAGAGGAAATCCAACTCGATCATAACGCTCCCGTGAACCATCCCAGAAGAGCCCAGAATTGTTAAATGAAGAGAAATTAAAATACTTCTCTTGGGCAACGGATGGGATTACCTCAGAAAGTTTTCAGGGATGCTGTTGCAAGGAATGTTTTATTGAACCTCCTGCCAAAAAAATTTTTTTCTGGAAAAACTGCAATTCCGACATTCCTTAACAGAATTTTTTATACATCTACACTGTAAAAGCCACAAGGGCTCAAGTGGAGATTGCAGCCCAAGACGATCTGCTATTTAACTTTCTTTTCAGGTTATACCTCTGAAATTAAACACACCCCAGCAACTTTGAGGACGTCCCGCTACCGATGTTCGGGGTGGGGAAAACGTTACGACTTACACGATCAAACAACGAGAGTTTTCAAGGTAACTGCTAAACAATGTCTTCCCAAGGAGCACATTCCAAGAAACTTCTAAGTCGTAACTCCCGGGCTGGCTGCTGCTACGACAGCGCTGCGCACTGTGCTACTAGCTCAGAAAACACTTTGGGTGCCCCCCCCCCCCTGCTTTGCACTTTTTCCTTCCCTAACCAAGAAACGTACCCTCTTGCTGTCATCCCTCCAGGCAGCCCCGCGGGAGCCGACGCACGGAGGCACGGGGAAGCGCGTGGAATCCCCGCGAAGACCACCAGCACGCTCCACTTTACTTTTCCTCCGCCCAAGTACCGCTCGCTTTCGGCGCGCGGGGGGCCTCCCCAACTCCGGGCCGGCCGGGAGCGCCGGGACAGGGCCGGCCCGCTCGGGCCCCGGCGCAGTCCGGCGACAAACTTCCCCCTCGGCCGGCCCGCCGGGGTCCCGGGAGGCGGCCGCGCCGGCCTGCGCCTCCGGGAGGGTCTCCCGGCCGCTCACCTGCGGGTGGGGTCCCCGCCCCCCGTCCGCCCCCCCCCCCCCCTCACCTGTGCTGTCATTCGCCGAGAAGCCGGGCGAGCTGAGTTTGGCTCGTTTGGGGTTGGGCGGTCCGTCCAGCAAGTTCTCGGCCATTTTCACCTGCTCGCGGAAACAGCCCCGAGCGCGAGCGGCCGGGCCGGCAAGGGCTCCCGGGCAGGGGGGTGGGCGCCGGCCCCGGCCGGCTGCGAGGGGAGAGGAGCGAGCGCGAGCCGCGAGCCGCGAGCGAGCGCCGAGGGAGAGGGAGGGCGCAGGCCGGGTGGGGGAGGCGGCGGCCAAATCTCAGCCACAGCAACAGCGCCCCGCAGCGCTCACCGCCCGCCCCCGGCCGCCGCCGCCGCCGCCGCCGCCGCCGGCCGCGGCCCCCTCATCCCCTGCCCGCCTCCCGAGCGCGACACTCCGCGGCGGGGGCGCCCCGGCGGCCCGGCCGCCCCCCCGGGCCCGGCTGGCAGCGACGGCGCCCGGCCGGGCGGCTCAGGCAGTCCCCGGGAACATGGTGCCGCCGCCGCCGCCGCCGCGCCGCCGCCTCGCTCCCCCCCCCCCCGCGCCCCACTTAATTAATTCGCTCGCGGCCCGACGACCGGGGGGCTCCGGGCTCCGCTCCCCGCCCGCGGCCCGCCGCCGCCGCCGCCGCCGTGAGGAAAAACAATGCGCGAAGCGGGGCCGCCGCCGCCGCCGCCGCCGCGGCCCCCCCACCCCCCGTTCCGCCGCCGCCGCCGCCGCCGCCGCTGCCGCCGCCGCCGCCGCCGCCGCGGCTCCGGGAGGCCGAGCCGAGAGGCGAGCGGGGCCGCCGGAGCGGGCGCCGAGGGCCGGGCGGAGCGGGCCGGCCGGGCGGAGCGGGGTGTGCGGGCGGTTGTGGGGCCCGGGACCGGCGGGGCCGAGTAGATCGCGCTCGAAGCCCCGGTCGGGTCCGCGACAAGATGGCGGCTGTTGATTCCTCAATTAAAAAAAAAAGAAAGTTTTTTTTCTTCTCTTTCCAGAGCCTGAACGGGGAGGGGGAGGGGGCGGGGCACGCCGGTGCGTCACCCCCCCGCGGCGTCACCACGCACGGCCCCCGCCCCGCCCCCTCCACCTGCGCCGTCCGCGGCGGAAAGAGCCGAGCGCGCTCGGGCGGAAGGGGCCGAAGGCGCGGCCGGCGTGCGTGGGGCTGCGAGGCTGCCCGGGCGGCGGAGCTGCAGCGCCTGTGGGACTCCCCGCTCCCGGCGCGGCCGCCACTTTTGTTCTCTTTGCCACTGGGCGGCGAGGGCCCGGGCTGCGGCCTGGCCGCGAGCCGGGATCCCGGGTGTGGAGTCGGCGCCGGGCCGGGCCCGCCCGTCCCGCCGGTCGACTCTGCCCGGTCCCGGCTCCTGCCCGCGACTCTCCCCCGGTGACCAGGCCTGAATACTTCCCCTCGCCGGATGCCAGCGATGCGTCGGAGTCCCTGCAGGTTACAGACCGCCCGCGAGTGTGTGCAGATGGGGAAACTGAGGCAGGAAGTGGCAGGGTCGGGACTCGAACCCTCTCCCGCCAAGTGAAGTGAGGGGGACGCGAGACTCCCTGATGCGACGGGGCTCCCAGGTGCGACACCCTCATCTGCCCCGGAGGCAGTGAGCGCTGCCTCCCGGGCTGGGGCGCGCTCCGCCTGCTCTCAGGCCTGGAAGGCCTCTTGCATCAGGGCTTGGGGCCTCGGCGTCTGGGGAGCGCCCCCGCCCCGCCCACCACCTGGCACCCCGCAGGGGCTCGGGAAAGGTGTGCGGTCCCGGGGACACCGGGCCGGGGGGCCACTCCCTGCCGGACGGTTCCACAGAACGCTGAGGTGATCACATCGGAGCCTTATCTGCTCCTCAAAACTTGCCCGAGCTTTATCCCCAAGTCCTTATCTGAAAGGGATCACCAGCAGCCCGGGTTCCTAACCAGGAAACCTGTGAGTCAGCGCAGACTCCTCCCTCCCTCTCCACGCAGCCGTCCTTTACCTGCTCCTCCCCATCCCGCTGCCCCAGAATCGTCCTGCATCGCACCTAAGTGTCCCTTGCGCTCCACATTTCAACCCACGCAGCACCAGAGCTAACTTCGGGGAAAAGGGGGGAAAGAACTCTGTTTAAAGCAAATAGCTCCTACACACACAGAGCCGAAAAGAAAGACTGTACCTATGTGGTCTGTAAAGCAGACCAAAGCATGCATAGTTGTTTGGAATACGGTATATATACATGTGTGTATACCAAAAGGATTGTTCTCGAGTGTCAAGACTGAGTGATCTTTCTTCTTTTCTTTGCTTGTATTGTTCAAAATTTTGAGCTACCCTCACCTCTCCCCCGCACATCTGTCCGTTCCACTTTCCATCCCTTGCCCCCATCACCCACTCCCTGGTACCCACTCGTCCACTAGGAAGTTCCCATAACTCAGGCCTTTTCATACTCTTGCAAACGCCGTTCCCTGTGCTGAGAATATGTATGCTGGCAAACTCCAACTCATCCTCCAGGACCCTCTTCAAATGTCACCTCCCTTAGGAAGCCCTCCTAGCCCACTTGAGGGCTCCCATGGCATTTCTGGGCATACTTTTTTTTTTTCATCCATTCATGTTTTTATTTCCATCAAATATCCCTTGGGAGTCTCCTCAGGGCATTGCCACTGTGCTAATCTCTTGGGTAAAGAATAAAGAAGTTCCTATATATTCAAGGAGACCAAATAGCAAGCCCTGAAAATCATAAGCAAGTATTCAAGAAGTCAGTTTGCACAGTAAGGCAGGAAATGTATCAAGTAAGAAGGTAACACAGGGCTGCAGCATCCTTTATCTGAATGTGCCATGAGCGTCCCTCTTCCCACAAGTCTGTGGGTCCCCTGAGGGCAAGGGCCATGTGTTAGTCATAGTACAGTGCCCTGCAAGAAGGAGGTTTGTAAAATTGGATGAACGAATGAACAAATGAATGAATGAGTGCTGTCAGGTTCCTCTGAGTCCTAGAGGCCTCCAGGCCACTAAAAAGGATGGGCTCGACCTGAGGCAGTCCGGGCCACTCCATGGAGGGCATAATGTGTCAGGTCACCACGAGGCTTCAGCCAGGGCCTGCCTTGGGTCAGTCGGGACACCACCCAGCCCTCTGAATCCCTCGGTAAATGGTTTACATGATAGTGGGCACGTGAGCTTGTGCGGTCGCCCCACCAGTGGGCAGCCATGGCATGGGTCATGCCCTATTTTACAGAGTGGGAAATTGAGGGCACCCAGTCCTGACGACCCAGGGGTAAGTGACCACGACATGTCAGGGCCAGGCCTGAAACATAAGTCTTCAAACTGCACACCCTCCTCTCTTTTTGCCTCACCCTGCTCAACCCTAAAACGTACCTGTTCTGCTGCCCATTTTTCTAGTTCACTTGTATAATTTTGATCAGTTCCTCTGGTATTTCCTGATACCTGTTTTTTTCTTTCCTTTCTATTTCTTCTCCCCTTGGTCTGACTCTGGTCCAAGAACACTGTGCTCAGACATCGATGGGGGAATAGCAAGGAAGGAAGTATGGTTCCTGCCTGCACGCTCTTAGCTGGGATCAAGGTCAATGCAGATGAAAGGGACACAACGCTGTTAAGTGCCTTCTGTATGCCAGCCACTCGGCCCCACACTGCACTCAGGTCGGCACTTCCCACAATCCTGGAAGGGTCTATACCATGTCCTCGTTTTAGAGGCGAAGAAATAAGGCCCAGCGGAGGGCCGGTCACCCAGCCACAAAGGGGCTCAACTGGTTTGCAAACCGAAAGCTGCCTGCTCTTTCCACCAAACTCACCCTCTCCGGTTTGAGGCCAAACGACCATGGAATCCCTGTTTCCAGAGTGCTTAAGGGCTGAAAGAACAAGGTGGGGAGGGGCCAAAACTAGAACGAGGGAAGATTTCTGGAGAAGAGTTCCTTTGAATCCATCAACTGATGAGTGGGTCAACATAACGTGTTAGTCCACACAGTGGCATATTATTCAGTCATGAAAGGAATGAGGCACAGATACATACCACGGCACGGATGTCCCTGGAAAATATTACGCTCGGTGAAAGAAGACAGTCATCAAAGACCACGTATTGTCTGATTCCGTTTGTATAAAACGTCCAGAACAAGGCAAATGCAGAGACGGAAAGTGCATCGGCGGCTGCTGGGAAGAGGAGGAGGTGGTGAATGGCAGCCAGAGGTCATGGGGTTTCTGTTTGGTGTGATGAAAATGTTTTAAACTTGATGGTGATGATGGTCGCCCCACTCTGAACATAACTAAGAACCATGGAAACCTGCGCTCAGAATGGGCGAACTGTATGGCCTGGGAATTGTATGTCAGTCCGGCTGGATTTTAACATGTTGATTTGGAAGGAAGGAAGACGGACCAGGAACGATGGAGGGAGGGAGGCACCCCCAGCAGAAGGAAAGAAGGCAGGGGTCCAGTTGGGAGAACACAAAGGGATCTGCTTTGTGGTGCCAAGAGGAAGGGTCAGGGATGGGGGGCGGGGAGGGCAGTGATGTGACTGGGATTTCCTACCTGGGGGCTGAGGGCTGAACCGGCAGGCAGAAAACAGGGACCAACATCCACAGATGGAACGGAAAAGAGGAAATTGAGGAGGGAGAGACCTCCCCACTGGCTCAAGCTGCCTCCTTCCTCAGACCCTGGTGGACACCTCACATTCGGTGGGCACAACCTTCTCCCCACACCAGCTGGTCCTCACGGGCTCCCAATCCTGGGAACAGCCCTGCCTGTTTTCTGTGGGATTTCACACAGCTTCCTGGCTCTCCTGTTCTGAACCTTTGATCTCCGCTCCCCTGTCCCCCTCCCCGCTACAGGGACTCCCTATCTCTTCCATTCCCAGCCAAGCTGCTTGACCCAGTTGTCTACACTGACCTGACTTGCTGCTGCTTCCATTCACTGCTTTTATTTTTACTCATAAAAAAATTTCAAACAAGTTATAGAAAATAATAAATAAATGCTTATATCTACATGATTGAGGTCGGCAATGCTAACATTTTGCCACGTTGGCTTCAGATCTTTATTTATTCATTTTAAAAATAACATGTGAGGGGCGCCTGGGTGGCTCAGTCAGTTAAGCGTCCGACTTCAGCTCAGGTCACGATCTTGCGGTCCATGAGTTCGAGCCCCGCGTCGGGCTCTGGGCTGATGGCTCAGAGCCTGGAGCCTGCTTCCGATTCTGTGTCTCCCTCTCTCTCTGCCCCTCCCCGTTCATGCTCTGTCTCTCTCTGTCCCCAAAATAAAAATAAACGTTAAAAAAATTTTTTTAAATAAAAAAAAATAAAAATAACATGTCAGACAGAGAGCTAAAGCCACCCTCCCCTGGCCCTCTCCCAAAGCTACCCCTCTCCTGGGGTTACCATGCAAGATGTGTATTTTTATTAGGTGTGAACTATCTGAAATTGCCATACTTGACCGTTTTCACTCCTCCCGTGACAAATTTGTATGGTTCATTTAATAGGACCTGTGCACACAACCATCAGTAAAATTTGTTTTGAATATTGAGATATTTTACATAAATGGCATATTGTAGGGAAATCTCATTTGGATTTTTGGAAATCTCATCTTTGCACTCAACATTTGGTTTTTTAACAATTGTGGTAAAATATATATAACATAAAATTGACCATTTTTTAAATTCATTTATTTTGAGAGACTGGGGGAGGGGCAGAGAGAGGGGGAAATAGAGGATCCAAAGCGGGCTCTGTGCTGACAGCAGAGAGCCTGATGCGGGGCTCGAACTCATGAACTGTGAGATCCTGACCTGAGCTGAAATTGGACACTCAACCTACTGAGCCACCCAGGCTCCCCTAAGATTGTCCATCTTAACCATTTTTAAGCATACAGTTAGTTCTTAGGCATCAGGAACATTCATGTGGTACAACCATCATCACCATCTAGCTCCAGAACTTTCTCATCCCCCCCCCCCCCCCCCGCCAAACTGAAACTACTCATTACACAGTCACTCCCCATTCCCTGGATGGAGAGAGGAAGAGAGAGATTCCCAAGCAGGCTCCGATGTGGGGCTCGATCCCACGACCATGGGATCGCAACCTGAGCCAAAATTAAGAGTCGGATGCCGACTGAGCCACCCAGGCGCCCCCAGAGTTTCCTTCCCTTTTAAGGCTGAATAATATTCCATTGTACGCCCACACCACCGTTCGCCCATCGGTGGACACTGGGGTTGCTTCACCTTTTGCCTGTTGTGAATCATGCCGCTGTGAGTGTGGGTGTGCAAATATGTCGTAGAGGCCCTGCTCTATCTCAGTCCGTTCGGGCTGGTCTAACAAAATACCACAGACTAGGTGACTTATGAGCAACAGAAACTTATTTCTCACAGTTCTGGAGGCTGAAGTCCAAGAGCGAGGTGCCAGCAAACTTAATGTCTTGTGAGGACGCCCTCCTTGGCTCCTGGATGATGTCTTCTCAGCGTGCACCTGGTGGAAGGGGTCAGGGAGCTCTCTGGGTCTTTTTTTTTTTTAGTATTTTTTAAAAGTGTATTTATTTATTTTGAGAGAGAGAGTGCAGGCAGGGAAGGGGCAGAGAGAGAGGGAGAGAGAATCCCAAGCAGGCTCCACGCTGTCAGCACAGAGCCCGACATTGGGCTCAGTCTCCCAGACCGTGAGATCGCGACCTGAGCCAAAATCGAGAGTCTGATGCTTAAGCGACTGAGCCAACCAGGCGCCCCAACTCTCTGGGTCTTTCGTGAGGGCACTGATCCCACTCATGAGGGCTCCACCCTCGCTGTCTAATCACTTCTTACGCCCCCACCTCCTAATACCATCACCCTGGGGATCGGGTTTCCCTGATAGGAAATTCCCCGTAGGAATTTTGAGGGGACCCAAACATTCACTCCATAGCAACGGGTGTACAAATATCTCCCTGAGATTCTGCTGTCAACTCTTTTGCATATACACCCAGAGGTGGAATTGCTGGACCATATGATAATTCTGTTTTTAATTTTTTAAAGAACCGTTAGACTGTTTTTTCCATAGTGGCTGCACCATTTTACATTCCCAGCAACAGCGCACAGGGGTTCCAGTTTTCTCACAGCCTTGTCAACACCTGCCATTTTCTGTTGGTTTTTATTTTTGTTTTGTCGATAGTAGCCATCCTAATGGACGTGAGGTGGGACCTTCTGGTTCATTCCTTTTAACTTCTACATTGCGTTCTATTCCAGGAAGAAACCACGTCATGTTTATCTGTTCTCCTCCTAAAGGACAGTTAGATCGCTTCTGCTCTTTCCTATCACAGACAGGGCTGCAATTCATATTCTTGTACATCATCCCAACCTGAAACCGCACCTAAGAGTGTCTCCAGGGAGAACACCAAGAAGCAGATTTCCTGGGTTTAAGGGTTGTTTCAGGCAGAACTCTGGTAGAAGTAGATGGCACCTGTAGAAGAGACTATCTCGGGGAGGGTTTCATAGAGGAAAGACAGGTCACAAGGAAATCATAAGGGACGGGGCAGCAACTCGGGGGCTGACAGCAGATCGGCTGTTACCACCCTGAGGACAAAGGAATGTGGAAAGGAAGGCTTGCTAGAATCAGGAAAGAAAGAAATTGCGTGGAGATGGCCATCTTCAGAGGATGCGGTGGGCTGGAGCTGTCCCTGACCACTCTCTCCTTCTTTCTCTCTCTCTCTCTCTTTTTGAAGATTTTATTTTTAAATGATCTCTATACCCACCGTGGGGCTCGAACTCACAACCCCAAGATCAAGAGGTGCACGCTCCTCTGACTGATCCAGCCGGCCGCCCCTCTCTCCTTCTTTCTGACCTCCTGCCAGGCTGCCCGCTGGCGAACCCAAGCCCAAGGGCATCGCAGCCTGTTAAGCTCAGCCCCCGGGAGGCATAGGGCTGGGTAGAGAATGCTGAAGCGTGGCAGCTGGAGGGGCATGTGACAGGTGTATGGCGCATAAGGAATACCTGTCTTCAACTCTAGTGGGAATTTGCAATTTGCTTTCCAAAAATGATTTCATCAATTTACAAGCCCTGTGCGTGGTGCTGTGATCTGTACCCCCATAGCTTTGTCCACGTTGACTATTTACCAGGCTTAACCATTTCCCCCCTGGTCTTCAGGGATGAAATAGGGTCTCATTATAATTTTCATATGCAGTTCCTTAATTACCGATGAGGGTGAGCATTTTTATACACTTATTAGTTGTCTGGAGTTTAATATGCTGTGAACTGCCTTATATGTGCTTTGCTTGTTTACTATTTGGTTGCTCATCTTTCCCTTATTCGTTAATAGGAGTTTCTTTGTTTTTAAATTTTGAATGCTAATCCTCCAAAAAAACAAAGTAAATTGAAGATGTTTTCTCTTGTCTGTGGCTTATCTTTGCACGTTTAGTGTCTTTTACAGTCCCCTATGTTTTTCTCCTAATAGTTTTATAGCTTTGCCTTTTCACATCTAGGTTTGTATATGGTTTGAGGTAAGGATCAACTTCTTTTTCCTTGCACAACAACAGTTTTATTTATTGAACTCTCCACCCTTTCTCTTTGATTTGTAATGTCAACTCTTGTCTTATTCGAACTCCCTCTTTATTCTATTCAGTTGCTCTAGCTGGATTCCCCTGAACCACTATGACAATGTTTCAAATGTTTCAAATTTAGACTAACTACTGATATCTGTTAAGGAGAGTGTCCCTATCCCTTCTACCTTTTCAAAGTTGTCTTGACTCTTTCTGGCCAATTATTCTTCACTATAAATTTTAGGGTCAGTTTTTCCACAACCGGAAAGAAAGAAAGAAAGAAAGAAAGAAAGAAAGAAAGAAAGAAAGAAAGAAATCAGAATTTTTATTGGAATGTCATCTAATACGTACATTAATTTGAACAGAATCACCATTTTAAAAATAGTAGTGAGTCTTGGGGGTGCCTGGGTGGCTTAGTCAGTTGAGTGTCCAACTCTTGATTTTGGCTCGGGTCATGATTCCAGGATCACGGTATCGGGCCCATGTTGCGCTCCACGCTGAGCATGGAGACTGCTTAAGATTCTCTCTCTCTCCTTCTGCCCTTTCTGTGTTAGAGCACATGCACGTTCTCTCTCTCAAATAAGTTAAAAAAAAAAAAAAGTGAGCAAGCAAAATGAAGGACAGAGGAACATGTCACACAACACTATGGGATGTAATTTGCAAAATCCAAATTCTGGTAAGATTTGTAGGGAACACAACTTGGTTTTCCTTAACAAATAAATTTCGAAGAGAAAAAGGATAAAGTAGATGAAAAGAGATCCTACAGATTAAGAAACTTACGCAGTATAACAAGCAATTGCATGTTGTATGGGCCCTGATTCCAACAAATCAAAATGATGAAACAACTGGAAATTAAAATACTGACTGGTATGGAATGATATTAAGAAATTGATGCTGGGGCACCTGGCTTGCTTAGTCAGAGAAGCATGTGACTCTTGCTCTTGAGGGGTCATGAGTTTGAGCCCCATGTTGGGTGTAGAGATTACTTACTGGTAAATAAATAAATTTTATTTTATTTTTAAATTTTATTTACTTATTTTGAGAGAGAGAGGGAGAGACAGAATCTCAAGCAGACTCTGTCCTGTCAGCATAGAGCCCAGCGTGAGGCTTGAGCTCACAAAACATGAGATGATGATCTGAGCTGAAACCAAGAGTTGATGCTTAATAGACTGACCCACTCAGGTGTCCCCAAATAAGCAAATTAAAAAAAAAAAAGAAGTTAATGGTAATTGTTAATGTGTGGCAATGATATTGTGATTATATATTTTCAAAACAGTCCTTATATTTACAGGCATAGGCTGAAAAGTTTGTAGATGGGATAATATATCTGGGAGGATATTGACAGTTACAGATGCTGAGTGATGGGCACAAAAAGATTCATCATACGATTCTGTATATTTTTGTGTATTCTGAAATTTCCATAATAAAAAGTTTCTAAAATTTTTTTAAGGTTTATTCATTTTTGAGAGGCATAGAGAGAGAAAGCACTCAAGCAGGAAAGGAGCAGAGAGAGGGGCAGACACAGAATCTGAAGCAGGCTCCAGGCTCAGAGCTGTCAGCGCAGGGCCCTATGTGGGGCTTGAACTCACGGACCTTGTGATCATGACCTGAGCTAAAGATGGAAACTTAACCGACTGAGCCACCCAGGCACCCTGCACCGCCCCCCCCCCACCGCCCAAAGTTTCTAAAATATTGAAATATCGAATCTTTCCATCCGCAAACATGATATAGCAGTTCATCTATTTAAATTTTGTTCTGTCTTGGATCAGAGTTTTATAATTTTTTCTATAAGGTCCTGCAAATCCTTGGCTGATACAACAAAATTGGCAAACTCTCTCATTTGTTCTAACAGTGCTGATAATTTTTCTCTAGAATCTCTTGGATTTTCTATGTAAGTCATTAGCTGACAGATTAAAAAAGAAAAGAAAACAATGGGATTTTGTTTCTTTTATCCAGTACTCTTAACTTCCATTTCTTTGTCTTGTTATATACATGGCTGGCTAGAACCTCCAGAATAATGCTGAATACAAATGATAGATACATGTATGTCTTGTCAGTGACTTGAGTAAGAATCATGTTTTCAGGGGGCACCCAGGTCCCCAGAACGGTGTTTTCTGTAGACATGTTCATTGCATAAATATTTGGTGAGCCAGGCAGATTGTGTTTGGGATGCAAAAGCAAAGAAAACAAAGGTCCCTGCCCTCACAGACCTCACATTCCAGTAGGCAGAGAGAAGACGAACGTTATTAATGAGTACATTCTACAAGGCATGTGAGAAGGTGCCCAGTACTATGCAGAATAGAAGTGGAGTATGTTAAAGAATATCCGTGGGTTGCCTGGGTGGCTCAGTGGATCGAGCGACCGACTTCAGCTCAGGTGGTGATCTCATGGTTTGTCGGTTCGAGCCTCACTTCGGGTTCTGTGCGGAGCCCGGGAGCCTGGAGCCTGCTTTGGATTCTGTGTCTCCTCCACTCTCTGACCCTCCCTTGCTCGTGCGCTCTCTCTCTCTCTCTCTCTCAATAATAAATAAACGTTAAAATTTTTTCAATAAACAAACAAACAAACAAACGTTAAAAAAATAAAAAATAAATAAAAAGAATATCCAGAGTGTCAATATGGGTGGTGTGGGCAGGGCTTGGGGGGTGGGGGAGAGGAGAGGGTACTTTTTTTTTTTTTGGAAACAAAAATACTCTTTTTTATTAACCCTTCTAAGTTATTAGGATACATGTGGAAAGATGTTACGCTCTTTCATAAAATTCCCATTATTTCTCTTGCACTGGAAGTGTCTGCCCCACCACTGTCTGTGAATTTCCATAGTCCTTTCTGTATTCTCTCTCTCTCTCTCTCTCTCTTTAAATTTAAATCCAAGTTAGTTAACATATAGTGTAATAATAGTTTCAGGAATAGAATTTAGTGATTCATCACTTGCATACGACACCCAGTGCTCATCCCAACAAGTGTCCTCCTTAATGCCCATCACCCATCTAGCCCATCACCCACCCAACACCCCGCCAGCAACCCTCAGTTTGCTCTCTGTATTTAAGAGTCTCTCATGGTTTGTCTTCCTCTCTGTTTTTATATCACTGCACTACTAGGTGTCCAAAGGATGCAGGAGTGCTGATTCGAAGGGGCACGTGCACCCTAATGTTTATAGCAGCACTATCAACAATAGCCAAAATGTGGAAAGAGCCCAAACGTCCATCGATGGATGAATGGATAAAGAAGATGTGGTATTTATATGCACATATATACACAATGGAATACTACACAGCAATCAAAAAGAATGACATATTGCCATTTGCAACATGTATTATATATTATATGATATTATTATATACAGTATATTATGCTAAGTGAAATAAGTCAGTCAGAGAAACAAATATCACATGATTTCACTCATACGTGGAATTTAAGATATAAAACAGATGAACATAAGGGAAGGGAAGGAGAAATAATAAAAAAAAAAAAAAAGAGAGGGAGACAAACCATAAGAGACTTTTAAATACAGAGAGCAATTTTAAATAAGATGATGAAGTCTGGCCTTGCTGAGAAAACGATACTGGAGCAGAGACCTGCAGAAGGAAAAGAAGTGAGTCTGAGAACTTGCAGGGCTTGGGACACCGTCCGCTTGCAGCCCGGTGGCATGGATGCCCTCGGCCCTTCGCAGAGGAGAAAGGGGGAGGTGAGGCCGGAGTGGCTGGGACAGGCTGAGGTGGAAGGAAGTGAGATGACGGAGGAAACGGACAGGTGGGAGCCCACCGTGGAGGTGCTGACTGCGTTCCGGGACCCCCTCCTTTTTGTTTAAGCTCATCCTCTCTGCATAGCTTCCTGACGTCAACAACTTAGGTCCTCTGGGGACCTTCAGCCGTGAATACTGTCTGTCCTCATTGCCCCTCACCCCTGCAGGCTCTTCCTTCCCCCTCTTACCCACCTTAAGTTACGTGGTCACTGCGTGGACACCACGCTGCACACAGGCTCCCTTTTTCTCATTGGCAGTGTTGTCACCCTTGCTGGGCAAGGCCACCACGGGGTTCACTCAACCCCCTGCCAGCTCTTCTTCCGCACACGGGAATTGCAGAGGCTGGGAAGAAAGCAGGTGACCACACGGACTGCTGTCCGCTTGGTGACCACAGACCTCGAATGGGTGCTCACTGCTGCTGGGCAATCATGCAGTTCCACAGTGGCTGTCACGGTCCCCAAGACCCCGGTACAGCCTAGCCCGGTCCCCACCCTCCCTCCCAGCTGAAGGCATCGTCCTGCTCTGCTGTGCAATCGAACCCACCAAACCCACCATAAGAGAACCTCCACATGTCCTAGTCCCCAAAGCACACCCTCCCAAGGATTTGCCTTCCTGCTGGGACAGCCCCCCCACCCCCAGCAGACCCCAAGCACTCACCTCCCAGAAATCTCTCCAGGCGATCACCTTCCCCCTCTCCGGTGAATCATTCCCTTCAGCACACAAATGTGTTCTTACTTCTCCCCTCTTAAAAGAAAAAAAAAAGGCGCCTCATGGCTCGGTCAGTCAAGCCTCCAGCCGACTCTCGATTTTGGCTCAGGTCATGATCTCACAGTTCATGAGACCAAGAACCACGTCAGGCTCTGCGCTGACAGCACAGAGCCTGCTTGGGATTCTCTCTCCCTTTCTCTCCGTCCCTCCCCTGCTTGTATTCTCCCCCTCATTAAATAAATAAATAAATAAATAAATAAATAAATAAAAAGAAGCAACAACAAAAACCCCACCTTTCTCTTCATCCCAAATCCTGTCTGTTACCTCCTCCCGTCCCAGCTCCATTTCGCGGCAAAACACCTTTTAAGAGTTGTCTGTACATGTGGTCTCCTATTTCTTTCCTCCAACTTAAAAAGAATTCCATTTACCCATCGCCCTTCCCATTTGATTGTCATATTTTTACTTCAACATGCATTAATAGTCCTTCTCTAACATTGTTATTATTACCTTAAATAGTCAATACTGTTTAAGTAAGTTCTAAGAAGAAAACAAAATCTTATTTGCTGTTTCCAGTGCTCTTTATTTCTTCCTGTGGACCCAAGTTCCCATCAAGGATCATTTTTCTCCAGCCCAAAGGATGTCCTTGAGCATCTCAGCATGGCAGGATGGCTGGCAACAAATTCTCCCGGCTTTTGTTTGCCTGAAAATGAAATATATTCCACCCTGATTTTGAAGGATATTTTTATGGATATAAAATCGGGGCTGATGGGTTTTTTTCTTTCAACACCTTAAAGATGTCTTCGCACAGCCTTGCATAGCACGCTGGCCGTCATTATTGCTAATAAACCATTCGGCCTGCATTTGGGGTGCTGTTTCCAAATACGTTACGTGTCTTTGTGCTCTGGACACTTTCAAGATGTTTTTTTTCTTGATCTCTGGTGTTCACAGCACGACCGTGATGAGCTAGATGGGTTTTTTCTTCCGCTTACGCCTGCTTGGGGTAAATGTAAGTTTATCCCTGTAAGTTGGTGTTTTTCATCAAACCTGGGAAATTTTCAGCAGTAATTTTCTTAAATTTTTTCTGCCTCAATATGACCTTCTTCTCTTTCCAGGATTCCAATTATAGGGATGTCCAATTGCCTGATATTGTCCCTGAAGCTTTGTTCATTTTTCTTTCATACTTTTCTCTCTTCTTCGCAGTGAATAATTTCTATTGACGTGTCTTCACGTTTACGGACTCTCCTGCCATCTCCAACCTGTTGTTAAGGCCATCCGGTGATTTCTTTTTTCTTTCTTCTCTTTTTTATTTGGCCTCGGTTCCTAGACTTCCATTTAGTTTCCTTTCACATTTTTTAATATCTCTGCTGAAATTTTCTATTTCGTTTTCTTTATTGAGCATATTTCCCTTTAAAATATATTTGTAATAGCCGCTTTAAAATATTTATCTGCTAAGCCCAACATTTGGGCCATCTTTTGTTCAGTTTTTATTGACTGTTTTCTTTCTTTCTTTCCTCTTTTTCTTTCTTTCTTTCTTTTTCTTTTTTTTTTCTTCACTCTGGATCATGGTTTCCTGTTTGTTTGTTTGTTTGTTTACTGACTTTTTAAAATTTTTTACATGTTTATTCATTTTTTAAATTCATTTTGAATTCATTCATTTTTTGAGAGAGAGACAGAGACAGAGCACAAGCAGGGAAAGGGCAGAGAGACAGCAGGACACAGAATCTGAAGCAGGGTCCAGGCTCTGAGCTGTCAGCACAGAGCCCAATGCGTGGCTTGAATCTCACATCGATGATATGACCTGCTGAAGTCAGACGCCCAACTGACTGAGCCACTCAGGTGCCCCATTGTTTGTTTAGTGATTAAAAAAAATTTTTTTTTAATGTTCACTCATTTTTGAGAGACAGAGTGTGAGCAGAGGTGGGCCAGAGAGAGAGGGAGACACAGAATCCAAAGCAGGCTCCAGGCTTTGAGCTGTCAGCACAGAGCCCGACGTGGGGCTTGAACTCATGAGCCACATGTGAGTTCTGACCTGAGCCAAAGTCGGACGCTTAATCAACTGAGCCACCCAGGCGCCTCTGTTTAGTGATTTTTTGACCGAATGACAGATATCGTGGTCAACACAATAGAGAGGTAGATTCTGTTATCTTCCCCTGAAAAGTATTGATTTTTATTCTAGCAAACAGTTCTAGCCCTGACTGATGAGCTTGAACTTCTATAGGCTTGTTTTCTTACTTGTTAGTGTAGACCTGTAGGAACCCAGGGTTTTCTCCAGCCCCTCTGACGTGACAGGATTCAACCTTTAAACCCTGCTCCAGGTATGGATCTTTTCATGGTTTAGCGTTAGACCTCGTTAGAATGAATCTAGAACACACCTTATTCTGGAGCAGGGTTTGGAACACTGCAATCCCTGGGCCACACCATCCCATCACGTGTTCTGTTTTATTAGAACACAACCCCATCTGTTCACTGTGTATGTCTGTGGCTGCTCTCACACTGTAACAGCAGAGTTGAAGAGTTGCAGCAGAGATCAGAGAGACCACAAAACTTAAAATGTGTGATACCCGACCGACCTTTTTCAGAAAAAGTGTGCTGGCCCCTGCTCCAGCGCATGGTCCTTACTCCTAAGGCCGGGGTCCCAGCTAGCCACCAGGAGTCCTCAAGAGATGTCACTGCCGTCTCTGTACTCCAGCAGGGCCAGGACTCCGATACAGCTCACGCTCCTCTTCCTTCGGCTCCACTTGGCCCTCATGTTTAGAGCAGCTGCCCTCTGGTAAGCCTGGGCACCCTGCACATGTACAGCCTGACTCCCATGGGCTGACTCACGGGGGGCCTTCCCCCAAACACTTACAGGCCCCCCTCTCTTCGGAGCTTCCTCCTCTCCAATGCCTCACCCCAGGGATCTCCGCTACTTTAGGTGTGCTGAACCCAAATTTCTGCCTCCTTGTCTTAGTCCGGCCGCTCTGCCCTTTCAGCGTCCAACTCTGTGACTGGCTGGCTCGAGACACGGTCCTGAGGCAGAGAGCTGGGCAGCTGGGCAGCAGCAGGGCTCGTTCATGGATTCCCCTTCGCTTGGGCATCACAGCCTTGCTGCATCCGATGCCCAATGCCTGACAACAGTTGCCTCGTATATTTCTCTAGTTTTATCATCAGTTATGTTTGCAGGGCTGGTCCGGCAAACACTGCTTTCTTCATGGTGGGAAGCGGAAGCTCTCCATGTGTTCTTAAACACCATTCCACTGGAAACTACACTTGTCCAGGACATCAGTGACGTCAAAGTGGCTGAATGCAAGCAGTCCTCAGCTCTCACCTTTCTTGACCTATCAGTAGCATCAGACACAGCCAATGACTCCCTCTTTTGTTATCAACTTTCTTTACTTAGCCCCCAGGACAATGCATCGTCCCAGTTTTCTGCCCAGCTCTCCTCGCTCTCCCTTGTTGGTTCCTCCTCTTCTGAGTTCTTGATGCTGGAATCACACAGAGCTCAGCACTTTTCCTTTGCCTCCTCTGTCTTCACTCATTCTGTTGGTGGTTTTATTTTGTCTCATGGCCTTCAATACCACCCAGTTGCCCATGACTTCCCAACTGACACCTCTATCCCAGACCTCTCTCCTGAGCTCCAGATGCAGGTCCAACATGTATCTCAAAATGAACGTATTTTCAAAATTCCAAAACTGACCTCCTGATACTCCTTCCATAATACCTGTTCCACCAGTGACTTCTCCTTGGTTGACCGCAACTCGGTTTTTCCAGTCACATCAAAAAACTCGTAGTCATTCCTGATTCTTCTATTTCTCTTGCCCCACACCCAACTCATTAAAAACCAAAAACCAAAACCAATCAACCAACAAAAACCCTCTAAGCTCTACCTCAGAAATATATCAAGAATCCAACCCCTTTCGTCACTTCACTGCTACCTCACCACCATCTCTCCACCTCACCCCACTACAGACTATAATCAACTCAATATTCACAACGATATTTTGAAAATCTAAATCAAACCATGATGGGGCACCTGGGGGCTCAGTAGGATAAGAGTCCAACTTTGGCTCAGGTCATGATCTCACGGTTCACGACTTCAAGCCCCGTGTTGGGCTCTGTGCTGACAGCTCAGAGCCTGAAGCCTGCTTCGGATTCTGTGTCTTCCTCTCTCTCTGCCCCTCCCCCATTCACTCTCTCTCTCTCTCTCTCTCTCTCTCTCGCTGTCTGTCTCTCTCTCAAAAATAAACATAAAAACATTAAATCAAACCATGACACTCCACTGCTAAAAACTGTCCATGGCCTACCCCCTCCCACTTTCATTCATTCACTCATTCATTTAAATCATTCATTCACATATTTAAATAATATTTATTGTGGGGGTGCCTGGGTGTCTCAATCAGTTAAGTGTCTGACTCTTTTTAAAACATTTTTTTGAGTTTATTTATTTTGAGAGAGACAGAGACAGCATGAGTGGGAGAGGGGCAGAGAGAGAGGGAGACAGAGAATCCCAAGCAGACTCTGCACTACCAGCATGGAGGCCAGTGTGGGGCTCGAACCCATAAAACCATGAGATCATGACTGAGCTGAAACCAAGAGTCGGACACTTAACCAACTGAGCCACCAACTGTCCAACTCTTGATCTCAGGTCTCAGCCATGTTAGGCTCCATGTTGGGTGTGAAGTCTACTTAAAACACACACACACAGTGAGCTTTGTATGGGCCAAGCACTGTTCTAGGAACTTGTAATACATCAGTGAACAAATCAGTAAAAAGTCTCTACTCTTATAGGGAGAGTCTAGCATTGGGAGACTGATAAATAATGAACATAACAAATAAATTCTACAGTGAATTAGAAGAGGATGAAAATAGCCACTGAGGAAAGAAATAGATCAGCGTAAAACAAGATTGGGAATGTGGAGGCCGGGGTAAAAGAAATTTTCAATATTCATTTATTTTATTCAAGCATTTATTATTAATTAAAATTATTAATTTTATTCAATTAAAATTAAATTAAAATTAAAATGATTAATATTATTCCATTATTTATTTATTTATTTATTTTAAAATAGGGTCTGGGCCCAATATGGGGCTTGAACTCACAACCCCAAGATCAAGAATCTCACGCTCCATGACTGAGCCAGCCAGGTGTCCCAGACAGGGTAAATTTTAAATGAGATTGTCAAGGTAGACTTGACGGAGAAAGTGATATTTGAGGAGAGCTGAAGAAGAGGTCAGCTGTCAGGGGTCCTGGAGGGATGGACCCCCAGACAGTGGGAATACACAGAACAAAGGTCAAAGGCAGCAGCAGGTAAGACGCGTTCTAGAAAGAGCAAGTGTCTGGGAAGGAGCGAGAGGATGATGGAGAGGAGGTAGCGGACATAATGGTGGACTCGAAAGGCTGTGCAGGGTAGTCTAAGGACTCTGGCTTTTACTCTGAGTGAGATGGGAACCACCAGAAGATTCCAAAGCAAGGAATGAGGTGATTGGAATTGTTTCAAAAGGATCTTTTAGGTGCAAACTGTATATCAGGTAAGTGACTTGTAACTGGAGTATATGACAATTATGACAGATCCATATTTTTAAAAATTTTTTTTACATTTATTTTTTTTTTTTTTGAGAGACAGAGCACAAGCGGGGGATGGGCAGAGAGAGAAGGAGACACAGAATCCGAAGCAGGCTCCAGGCTCCAAGCTGTCAGCACACAGCCTGATGCGGGGCTCGAACCCATGAACCGCGAGATCATGACCTGAGCTGAAGTCGGACGCTCAACCGACTGAGCCACCCAGCCGCCCCCGGACAGCTCCATATTAAAGGATAAATATGGGCAAAGGGTCTGAACAGTGCTTCACAGAGCACATGCAAATGGCCAATCAACACGTGAAAAGTGCTCAGCATCACTAGTCATCAGGGACATACAAATCCAACCGCGATGAGATACCCCTCCGTACCCACCAGAACAGCTATGATCAAAAAGACAGAAGAACCAAGTGCTGGTAAGGGTGTGGGGAAACTTGAACGCCCAGACACTGCTGGTGGAGATGCGAAATCATGCAACCACCTTAGAGCAGCTTGGCAGTTTGTGAAAATGTTAAACGTACGGTTACCATTTGAGCCCCCAATGTCACTCCTAGATATGTCCCCAAGAGAAACGAAAACGTAGGTCTACACAAACACTTGGACATGAATGCTCACAGAAACATTATTCATAATAGCCCCTAAGTGGAAACAACCCAAATCTCCACCAACTGATGCACGTATAAATAAAACATGGTGTATTCGTACCCAGTAATATGATTCAGCAGCAAAAGGAATGAAGCACTGATATGGGCTACAACGTGGAAACGACGTGCTAAGTGAAAGAAGCCAGTCACACGGGACCACATATTCCATGATTCTATTTACACGAAATGTCCAGGCAGATCTATAGAGACAGAAAGTAGCTTAGCTCCTAGGGTTGTGGGGGATGGGGGAATTGGTGGTCACTGAGCGCAGGTATCTTTTTGAGTAATTAAAATGTTCTAAAATTGATTGTGGCAGGGGCGCCTGGGTGGCTCAGTCATTTGAGCGTCTGACTCTTGGTTTCGGCTCAGGTCATGATCTCACGGTTCGTGGGTTTGAGCTCTGCATCGAGCTCTGTGCTGGCAGCGCAGAGCCTGCTTGGGATTCTCTCTCTCCCTCTCTCGCTGCCCCTCCATCCCTCCCTTCCTCTCTCTCTCTCTAAGTGAAAAAATCAACTTTTAAAAAAAGTTTAAAATTGATTATGGCAACAGAAGCCCAGTTCTGTGAATACCCTAGAGGCCACTGAATTGTATACTTTAAATGTTGCAACTTGTATTGTAAGTGAGTTATATCTCAACAAAGCTGTTTTTTATTTTTCAAAAATTTTTAATGTTTATTTATTTTTGAGAGAGAGGGAGAGCTCAGAGTGAGTATGCATGAGTAGGGGAGGGTCAGAGAGAGAGAATCTTAAGCAGGTTCCATGGATATGTGGAGCCCAATGTGGGGGCTCAATCTCATGACGATGAGATCATGACCTGAGCCCATATCAAGAGTCAGGTGCTTAACTGACTGAGCCACCCAGGCACCCCAACAAAGCTGTTTTTTTAAAAAGGATGTCTTTGATAAAAGAAAAAAAAAACAAAGGAAAGAAGAGAGAGAAAGACAAACCAAGAAACAGACTGAACCATAGAGAAGAAACTGATGGTTACCAGAGGGGACATGAGTGAGATAGGTGATGGGGATTAAGAGTACACTCATCATGGGGCTCCTGACTGGCTCAGTCGGAAGAGCGTGTGACTCTTGATCTTGGGGTTGTGAGTTCGAGCCCCACGTTGGGTGTAGAGATTACTTTAAAAAAATCTTAAAAAAAAAAGAGTACACTTATGTTGAACACAGAACAATGTATAGAACTGCTCAATCACTATAGTGTACCCCTGAAACTAACATAACACCGTATGTCAACTCTCCTAGAATTAAAATTAAAAACTTAATACAAGAATAAAAATAAAAATAAAACAGGATGTCTTTGCTGCAGTGAGAATAGATATGGGGTGGGGTCCAAAGTTGGAGACAAGAATTCCAGGACTAACATGTTGGGTTAGGTGGTAGAGACTTGGACTAGTCCTGACGGCAAAAAGTGATCAGATTCCAGATGTATTTAGAAGGTGGGACCGACCAGATTTCCTGACGAAGTGGAGACGGAGCAAGGGGAAAAGAGGGGCGTCAGGCGTGACTCCAAGTTTCGGTCTGAGCGTCTGGACGACCTGTTGCTCTGACCAGGCTCTGGTGGATACATGTCTTCGGGTTAAGGAGGCCACCTGTGTCACCTTTGTGTACCGAGTTATCAAAAAGAATGTTGAATTTCATCAGTTTTTCTGAATTTGAGGTGAACCTATATACGTTTTCCTTTAATCTGTGAATGCTGTGAAATACACTAGTGGATTTTCTCATGTTAAACCTTCATTCTGCTCTGGAGACAAACCTTACACGATCATAATGTGATTTAATTTATTTGTTTTCCCAACTGTTACCATTTTTAATACATTGCTAGACTTCATCTGCTAGCATTTATCTAGGACTTTTGCATTGAGTTTTAAAAATCAGATTGGCTTGTCATTTTCTCTATTCAAGTTGTCCTTGTCTCACAGAATTAGGTGAGTTGCTTTCCTTCTTTCTTCTTTTGTTTTCTTTTCTGGAATAATCTGTATGAGATACAATATAATCATTCCTTGAATGGTCAGTAAAACTCACCTGTAAGACAAAGTGTGTGTGTGTGTGTGTGTGTGTGTGTGTGTGTGTGTGTGTTGTTGTTGTTGCTGTTGTTGTATTTGTTGTGTTTCTCTTATGAATAGAATATTAACTATTGAAGCCATAATCTTTACGGGTAGGGGCGCCTGGGTGGCTCAGTGAGTTGAGCGTCTGACTCCTGATTTGGAATCAGTTCATGACCTTGCCGTTTGTGAGATCAAGCCCCAGGACAGGCTCTGTGCTGTCAGCATGGAGCCTGCTCAGGATTCTCTCTCTTCCTCTCTCTCTGCCCCTCCCCCACTCACATAAGCATGCACATACACTCTCTCTCCCTCCCTCTCAAAAAAAAAATCACTAAACTTTAAAAAAAGAATTTTTATGGTTATAAGTTAATGCATGTATTAAGAAGTCATTTTTCAAAACTGTCCATTTTATCTCTTTTTAAAAGTATGGGTATAAAGTTGTCCACAAAACTCTGATTTTTTTTTTAAATTTTGTTCTTAACGTTTATTTATTTTTGAGACAGAGAGAGACAGAGCATGAATGGGGGAGGGGCAGAGAGAGATGGAGGCACAGAATCAGAAGCAGGCTCCCAGGCTCTGAGCCGTCAGCCCAGAGCCCGACACGGGGCTCGAACTTGCGGACCGTGAGATCATGACCTGAGCTGAAGTCGGACGCTTCACCGACTGAGCCACCCAGGCGCCCCCACAAAACTCTGATTTTTAAAGAAACTGCTGAGCCTGTAGTGATGCTGTTTATATGCATTTCTCTATTTTTTTCAGTGTCCATCAGTCTCATTAGAGTTTTCTCTATTTTATTTTTCTTTTTTTAAACTTTATTTATTTATTTATTTAGAGAGTGGAGGAGGGGCAGAGAGGGAAGAGAGAGAATTCCAAGCAGGCTTTGTGTTGTCAGTGTAGAGCCCAATGCTGGGCTTGAACTCACGAACCGTGAGATCATGACCTGAAACCAAGAGTCAGATGCTTAACTGATGGAGCCTCCCAGGCACCCCTTTATTTTTCTTTTTATAAAACCAATTTTTGCTTTTCTTGATCCACTTTATTGGTTTTTTGTTTTCTATTTCATTAATCTCTGCTGCATATTAATATCAACGTAAATGGCCTGAATGCCCCAATAAAGGAGGAAATTGTCAAAGTGGGTGAAAAAGCAAAATACAACTTTAACTATCTATAAGAAAATTTAAATTGCTAATTTCTAATTACACTTAAGTTATGAAAACAAAGATAACTACAAACTAAAGGATGGGAAAAGATCAGGAAACACTAATGAAAAGGAGGCCGACGTGGCTATCTCCATTTCAGACAAAGGAAGTCTCAGCACCAGGATTATTACCAGGAAAAAAGAGGAACCTTTTATACTGATGAAGACACTGATTAACTCAAAGTACATAATAAAACCAAAAGTATATGCGCCTGATAGCATAGCTTCAAAACAAATGAAGCAAAAAACAGAACTGCAAGAATAAATAGAAAAATGGGGGTTCCTGGGTGGCTTAGTCGGTTAAACTTCCGACTCTTGATTTCGGCTCCGGTCATGATCTCATGGTTCAGAAGATCGAACCCCACGCCCAGCTCTGTGCTGGGATTCTCTCTCTCCCTGTCTCTGCCCCTCCCCTGCTCATACTCTCTCCCTCTCAAAATAAATAAATATTTAAAAAGAAAAGATTCCTATGAACAACTTTCTGCCAAAAATTCCAAAACCTAGGATGAAATGGACAAGTTCCCTGACACAGTCTACCAAAGCTCACTCCAAAGGAGATAGATTTCATGTCTATGTCTGTTGAAGACATTATGTTTGCTGTTAACCTTCCAACAAAGACTAGTCCAGGCTCAGGTGGCCTTATTCATGAATTTGAGCAAGCATTTAATGGAAAAAATAAAACTACTTCCACACAAGGTTTTCCAGAAAACACAAGAGGATGGGCCACTTATTATTTCATTTCATGAGGCCTGTATTCCTCTCCACCAATATCAGACAAAGATTACCCCAAAACCCTGCAGAGTCATATTCCTAGTGAACGTGGACACAGAAGGCAAATTTAATACATCACGACCAAGTGGGGTTGATTCCAGGAATGTCAGGCTTGTTTAGCATCGGAAAACCAATGGTTACAATGAACCATAGGAGCTGAGGGTGGTAAGCCTCCAAATGGCTCCCCAAAGGATACCCATGTCAAATCCCTGGGAGCTGTAAAGGTGACCTGATTTGGAAAGAGTCTTTGAAGATATAATTAAATGAAGATATAATTAAAAGATATAATTAAACTTGAGGTGAGGAGATGGTCCTGGGTCACCCTACATCCAATGATGATGGTGTCCCTCTACAAGGCACAGGGATATTTGAGACAGAGACACAAGGGAAGGCAACGTAAAGACTGTGAAGACAGAAGCAGAGATTTGATTGATGTGGCTACAAGCCAAGGGACACCTGGGGTCACTAGGAGCTGGAAGAAGCAAGGAATGGATCCTCACCGAGAGCCTTGAGGGGGAGAATAGTCCCACTGAAACCTTGATTTCAGATTCTGGCCTCCAGAACTATAGAGGAGGTTAACTTTCTGTTCTTTGAAAATGACCAATTTTGTGGGCATTTGTTATGGCAGCCTCAGGAAACTAATAAACTGACTCGAAAAGAAAAATCTTATGATCATCTCTTTTGATTAGAAAACATTGACCAAATCCAACAAAAATTCATGAAAAAAAAAAAGAGAGAGAAAACAGGGTATGTATGACCAAGTTCTGCAGGAAAACTCTGGTGGCTACCGGTCAAACCTCACTTAGGTAAAGAAGGAACACAAAACAACTACTATAGGAATAAAAGCTGTGCATTTATGGCAGTTGTAGAACAGGGGGTTTGTCTAGCATACCCAGTATGATTGGTGAATGGGAAATAGCATTGATCCTGACCACTCTCGGTCAGTTTCTTTCTTTTCTTTTCTTTTTTCTTTCCTTTTCTTTTCCTTTTCTTTCTTCCCTTTCCTTTCTTTCTTTCCTTATTTCTTTTCTTTCTTTCTTTCTTTTGTTCTGTCCTTCCTTCTCCCCTACTTCCCTCTTTCCTTTTCTTTTCTTCCTTTCTTATCTTTTTCTTTCCTTTCCTTTCTTTCCTTATTTCTTCTTTCTTTCTTTCTTTCTTTCTTTCTTTCTTTCTTTCTACCCTTCCTTCCTTCTCCCCTCCTTCCCTCCTTCCTTTCCTTTCTTCCTTTCTTATCTTTCTTTCTTTCTTTCCTTTCTTCCCTTATTTCCCTTTCTTTTCTTTCTTTCTTTCCTTCTGTCCTTCCTTCCTTCCCCCTCCTTCCCTCCTTTCTTTCTTTCCTTTTCTCTTTCTTTCTTTCTTTCTTTCTTTCCACAAAAATTAGGGGCACTTTGGGACACCTGGGTACCTCAGTCAGTTAAGCATCCAACTTAAGCTCAGGTCATGATCTTGTGGTTCGAGGGTTTGAGCGTTGCATCGGGCTCTGTGCTGACGGCTGGGAGCCTGGAGCCTCCTTCCGATTCTGTGTCTCCCTCTCTCTCCGCTCATCCCCCACTCACATTCTCTCTCTCTCTCTCTCTCTCTCTCTCTCTCAAATGAATAAACATTAAAAACAAACTCTTTTTTTTTTTTTAAATTAGGGGCACCTGGGTAGCTCAGTCGGTTTAGTCTCTGACTCTTGATCTCAGGGTTGTAAGTTCAGATCGTGCACTGAGCTCCATCCACACTGGGTGCGAAGCCTACTTAAAAAAAACTAAATTTAACAGTTTTGCATCACAAGCTTGTGATTCATGCTTACTGTAAAGTGGAGGTTAAGGTTGTTTTAGAACTTCAAGCTCAGTAATTTTGAACACTGAAACATTCATCTGGGATGTACTAGCAACATTCAGTATTGACCATCACTGTTAACACAATTTTTAGTTTTCCTCGTTAGTTTATGTTGCAGGAGTGTGCCTAAGCAGCAAGCAAGCAGCAAGCGGAGGTTAAAACAGTTGCACTTATGTTAAATGTTGCTTTATAGCACAATACCCTAAAAGCTTTGGATACGTGTTGAAAAGTATGCTTTTCTGTAAAACTCAAATGTCGGAGCTAGGTCTATGGTTAAGACAGAAAATACTCGGCCCGTTTGTTCATTCTAGCTGTTTGGTTTAATATCCTATAAGGCAGGTAAGTGTATACCTGACTTTTTTTTTTTCAAGATTTGGGACAA
The DNA here is from genome assembly GCF_046562875.1 of Panthera onca. Taxonomy (NCBI): domain Eukaryota; kingdom Metazoa; phylum Chordata; class Mammalia; order Carnivora; family Felidae; genus Panthera; species Panthera onca. The sequence goes on along the minus strand of NC_138354.1, from coordinate 38,627,558 downwards.
GTTTGAGATGTAATACCAATACTTTAGGAGTTTGGTCCTGTTGTTTGTATGAGATTCTGAGGCTCTGATTTAAATATTTCCTTGTATTGTGATTTCCATTAGATATATTGTACCAAGCAAAATTTATTAAATAAATCTTCCTTTGAAAAACTGAAAAAAAAAAAAAAAACACAAACAGGAAAGAAGAACTCTCGGCAAACTAGAACAGAGGTAGAGGAACTACTTCAACAGAGGTATGTACAGAAAACCTACAGCTAACATCCCATTTAGTAGCGAAAGATTGGATTCCTTCCCCCTGAGATGAGAAACAGGCATCTTACTTAATATCATAAAGGCTGTCCTATCTAGTACAGCAAAGCACAGACAGGAAATAAAAGCCATATAGAAATAGAAAAGGAAGAAGTAAAACTCTTTTCACAGATGACATAATTGCCTTGGTATAAAATCTAAGAAATTCAGAAAAAAGTAGAACTGATATATATGTAAGTTTATCAAGGTTACAGGATAGAAGGTCAGTGTATAAAAGTGTATCAAAGCCAGTGGCATTTCAGGGCACCTGGGTGGCTCAGTCAGTCAAGCATCAGACTTGATTTCAGCTCAGGTCACGTGGTTCGTGGCCTCGAGCCCCACGTCAGGCTCCCCTGACAGCACAGAGCCTCCTTGAGATTCTCTCTCCCTCTCTCTGCCCCTCCCCTGATTGCATGTGCATGCGTGCACACTCTATCTCAAAATACAGAAAGAAAGAAAGAAAGAAAGAAAGAAAGAAAGAAAGAAAGAATAAACAAACAAACTTTAAAAAGTTTTTTAAAAAGTAGCATTTCTATAACTACAGTAGCATTTCTACTGTAACAAAATGCTACAGTAGCATTTCTAATAAGAGAATATTGAAAATAGATACTAATTAACAATAACGTTTAAAACAGGATAAAAATGTGAAATAATCAGGTATAAATTTAGCAAAAGGTGTGCAAGACCTATACCCTATAAGCCACAAAACATTTCTGAAAAATTAAAGACCCAAATATGGTCTGAATGCCCCCTTCCCAAATCTGTATGTTGAAAGCCTAATGCTCAGTGTGATGATGTTGGAGGCGGGGCCTTTGGGAGTGATTAGGTCGTGAAGGTGTAGTCCTCATTAATGGGATCAGTGCCCTTATAAAAGAGACCCCCACAGAGCTCCTTAGCCCCTTCTTTTGAGAACACAATGAGAAGTCCATGATTGGAAGAAGGCCTTGTTCGACCTTGTTGGCATCCTGATCTCAGACATCCCGCCTCCAGAGCTGTGAGAAACAAACTTCTGCTGCTGATAAGCCACCCAGTCTGTGGTATTCTGTGATAGCAGCCCAGGTGGACTGAGGCAGATATTATGTTCAAGAACTAGAAGACTTGGGGTGCCTGGGTGGCTCAGTCGGTTAAGCGTCTGACTTTGGCTCAGGTTCATGATCTCACGGTTGGTGATTTTGAGCCCAGCGTTGGGCTCTGTGCTGACAGCTCGAAGCCTGTTGCCTGCTTGGGATTCTGTGTCTCCCTCTCTCTCTGCCCCTTCCCACGTCAGGCTCTCTCTCTCTCTCTCTCTCTCTCTCTCTCACTCCCTTTCTCTCTCTCAAAAAATAAACATTAAAAATTTAGAAAAAAAGAGCCAGAAGACTCAATCTTGCTAGCATGTTAATTTTTCTCCAAATTAATTTATGGATTTCATGCTACCCCATTCAAAATCCCAGAAGGACTTTTTTTTTTAAGTTTTAAAAAACATTTTTATTTATTTTGAGAGAGAGAGAGAGAGGATGAATCCCAACCAGGCTCCGCATTGTCAGCACAAAGCCTAACATGGGGCTCGAACTCACAAACTGTGAGATCATGACCTGAGCTGAAGTCAGATGCTTAACCAATGGAGCCACCCAGGTGACCCCCCAAGTAGAACTTTTTAAAAAAAACCCACAAGCTGCATGGAGAATGTATATGATGAGTAAGGGACCTGGAAGTGCCAGGAGGTCATTCTGGCTACTGTCCATAGAAAGGATTGGAGGAACAAATCCAGAAGTGGGAAGGCCAATTAGGAGAGCAGGGCTTGATAATCCAGGCTAGACATGGGGGTAACAGTGGCAGTGAGGATGGAAAAAAAAAAAAAAACAGGTAGTTTGAGATTAAGTAGATAAGGATGGAGAAGTTTTGTAATTTAAGCACTGAGGTCTGGGTGAGGGGGGATCAGGAATGGATCCCAAATGGCTTCTGCTTTGAGAAACTGGGTGGGTGGTGGGGGTATTCGTTATGATAGGGGACACAAAACTAGTTTGGAGAGGAGAAAAGACGGCATCAGTTTAGGAAGTGATAACTAAAAGGATCCTTTAACGTAAAACGACACGTCCAGCAGGCAGCTGCACATATAGGAGGTACCTGGAGGTGCACATTCAGGAGCTGTCAGCAAAGACATGGCAGCTAAACACAGAAGTGGGCGAAATATCCCGGGCGGCGTGTAGAGTAAGAACAGGGGTCCACGGCCGACCCAGTGAAGTGCTGTAAGCATGTGGAAGGAGAACGAGTTGGATGGGGTAAGAGTATTAGGAGAAACTGGTCTGGAAGTTCCTGCTGCAGTCTTGTTGCTGCTGTGGTGGTTGAGACTGAGGCAGAGGAAGTGGAGGTAGAAACATTCAGGATGATCCCCACGATATGTAGGACTTCTGCTCAGGAATTGGCCAGAAGCTCCAAGGAGGTCAACACTCCTGCAGATTGCAGCTACACAATCTGGAAGAAATGAAGAAAAAGAAGAAAAACAACGCTAAAGACCCAAGAGAGAAACCAAAAGGAATTCTGGAGGGGGGTCAACACATGAAGAATGGAATTGCATTAGATATTTTGCATTTTCAATGGCCTCTAGCCTGAGAGAAGGCTTTGGTAACTGCCACTCCAGATGGCTGAAACTCCAAAGGAGAACTCATAGCTTTATTGGTTTGAAGAACCAGAGGGCAATCTGTGACAAGCAGAGCTGCTGGGAGGCAAGGAGGGAAAACCTAGAAAGAACAGAAACAGAAATGGAATAATCCAGATTCTGTGCATAAACTGTCCAGATCTCTGGCTGACTCATGAACACTGTATGCATATGGTGCCAAGCTAAGGCTAAAAGAACTGACCTGAGGTTTCAGCTGCTGCCCTCTATGGAGAAGACAGTCCAGCCCAGTTGAACGCCTGCTAAAAAAATAACCAACGCTCTTTGGAGGAAGATAACAGAATTCAGAGTCTCTGCAATATATCATTCACCACTCAACTTACCAGATGTACAAAGACACAGGGAAATGTGACCCGCTCTCAAGTGAAGAGACAATCAGCGGAGACTGACCTCAAGATAAACAAGACACTGGAATTAGCAAACAGGGATGTTATAGCAATGATTATAACTTGTATTTGTCTCTTTTAGGGCTACCTATACTAGATGGCTTCAACCACTGAAATATTTCACACAATTCTGGAGGATGGAAGTCCAAGATCAAGGGGACAGCAGCCTTGGGTTCTCCTGAAGTCTGTCTTTGATTTTCAGGTGGCCATATTCTTATTGTATCCTCATATGGCCTTCCCTCTGTGCACATACACCCCTGGCATCTCTCTTTTTGTAAGGACACCCGTCACATGGGATTAAGGCTCTAGCCTTAGGAGCCTTAGAGCCTAAGGCTCTAGCCTCATTTAACTTTAGTTACCTTTTTTTTTTTTTAATTTTTTTAACGTTTATTTATTTTTTTGAGACAGAGAGACACAGAGCATGAACAGGGGAGGAGCAGAGAGAGAGGGAGACACAGAATCCGAAACAGGCTCCAGGCTCTGAGCTGTCAGCACAGAGCCCGACGCGGGGCTCAAACTCACGGACCGTGAGATCATGACCTGAGCCAAAGTCAGACGCTTAACCGACCAAGCCACCCAGGCACCCCTTAGTTACCTTTTTAAAGACGTCATCTCTAAACACAGTCACATGGGAGTTAGGGCTTTAACATATGAATGGGGACATAGTTGAGTCCATAACATAATCATTCTCAAGGACATTACATACATAAAGATATAGACATCGATATCAATATTGATATAGATAGGTAGGTCAATATCTATAGATAGAAATATGATATAGCTCTAGATAGAGATATATGATACACAGATATAGAAAGATATAGATATAGATAGATACACAAAAACACATGTGCACACACATATGTATTTAGGATACAGGATGTCTCAGAACAGAGGACAGAAACAAAAACCAATTAAAAGAACTTACAGAAATTAAAAGAAATTCTAGAAAAATACCTTTAATAAAAAATTTATTGAAGGGGCTTAATAGTAGATTGGACACTGCAGAAGAAAAGATCGGTTAGCTAGAAGAAAAGACAATAAAACTACCCAAACTTAAGCCTGGAGAGAAGAAAAGCATGAAAGAGAGAGATAAAAAAATGAACCAACTCCGCGGATTGTCTCTTCACTTGCGAGTGGGTCACATTTCCCTGTGTCCTTGTACATCCGGTAAGATTGAGTGGTGAATGATATATTGCAGAGACTCTGAATTCTGTTATCTTCCTCCAAAGAGCGTTGGTTATTTTTTTAGCAGGCGTTCAACTGGGCTGGACTGTCTTCTCCATAGTGGGCAGCAGCTGAAACCTCAGGTCAGTTCGTTTAGCCTTAGCTTGGCACCATATGCATACAGTGTTCATGAGTCAGCCAGAGATCTGGACAGTTTATGCACAGAATCTGGATTACTCCATTTCTGTTTCTGTTCTTTCTAGGTTTTCCCTCAGTGACATGTGGGACAATATTAAGTGGTCTAGGATATAAGGAATTAGAGTCCTAGAAGGAGAGGAGAAAGAGAATGGACAGAAAAAATATATTTGAAGAAATAATGGGTAGAATCCCCCAAATTTGGTGACATTGACTTAACAGATTCAAGAAACTTAGAAAAGCCCAAGCCAGATGAACACAAAGAAAACTAGGCACTTCATGGTCAAACTGCTGAAAACCGAAGATAAAGAGATAATCTTGAAAGCAAAGGAAAGTTACATGATAGATACAGACAACAAGGGCCTGGATGATATAAATTTACCTGAAACAGTGGTGGCTGGAGAACAATGGAAAAACATCTCCAAAGTTCTGATAGGAAAAAACACAATTTGCCAACCCCAGACTTTGTACCCAGTGAAAATCTTCAATATTTAAGGTAAAATAGACATGTTCAAATAAAAATAGGAGTATCTATTGCCAGTAAACCTTTGCCATAGAAAAGCTAAATGAAGTCCTGTAGATTGAAGAGAAATTATACCACTGGAAAATTGAATTTTTAGGAAGAAATTAACAGTATTACAAACAGTAAATATAAAGAATATTTTTCCTGTTAATTGTGTTGAAATCCATATGTTTAAAGCAGAAGTCAAAGGATTGGATGGTAAGGCTTACCATGGACATGGTTATAATATATATGACACCTACAGAATAAAGGATGGCGGGCAGGGGGTACATGGACCTATACAAGGTTTCCACATTTCAAGCACAGTAGTGTAACATTATCTCTAAGTAGACTGGGAAAAAATTAAGGATGTACGTTGCTATCCTTAGAGCAATTACTAAAGAAATGTTACATAGAGATATTGCTAAAAATATTCAATTAATGTGAAAGGAGTCCGGAAAGAGGAAACACTGGGACTAAAGTAGACAAACAAATCAAATGGTAAAATGATAAATCTAAATCCAACCATGGAAATAATTACATTAAATGTGAACTAAACACTCCAATTAAAAGGCAAAATGGTCAACATGGATTTTTTTTTCAAAAAAGCAAAATCCAATGACATGCTGTTTATGAAAGATTGACTTTATATAAAAAGATGTAGGTTATAAATGGATGGAAAGATACATCATACAAGCAGTAGACATACGGCTGCAGTGGTTATATTAATGCAGATAAAATTAATTTCAAGACACAAACTATAACCAGAAAAAAAAAAGGAGGGACACTTCATGATTAAAGAGTCAACTCATCAGGAAGACATACAATCATAAATGTGTGTATATTCATTCAAGACTTCCATATGAAGATGCATTTAGCTCCATTTCCTCAAAACGCACTGCTAAAACGATAGTAAAAACATATACTTATTGGGGCACCTGCGTGGCTCAGTTAAGCATCTGACTCTTGATTTTGGATCAGTCATGATCTCAGGGTCATGAGTTCAAGCCCTGCGTCAGGCTCTGCACTGGGCATGAAGCCTACTTCAAAACAAACAAATAAACAAATAAACACTTTAAAAATTTTTTAAAAAGGGGGGCTTGGGTGGCTCAGTTGGTTAGGCATCCGACTTGGGCTCGGGTCCAACTTCATGATCTCATGGTTCTTGGGTTTGAGCCTCGCATCAGGTTCTGCACTGACAGCTCAGAGCCTAGAGCCTACTTTGGATTCTGTGTCTCCTTCTCTCTCTGCCCCTCCCCCACTCACTCACTCTCTGTCTCTCTGTCTCTCTCTCTCTCAAAAATAAACATTAAAAAAATTAAAGGGGTGGCTCAGTCGGTTAAGCATCCGGCTTCAGCTCAGGTCATGATCTTGAGGTTCGTGGATTTGAGCCCCGTGTCGGGCTCTGGGCAGAGAAACTCAGAGACCGGAGCCTGGTTCGAATTCTGTGTCTCCCTATCTCTCTGCCCTCCCCTGCTTGTGCTCTGTCTCTCTTGCTCTTAAAAATAAAATTAAAGTTAAAAAAATTAAAAACAAATTAAAAATAAAAAAATAAACAAAAACAACAACTAGGAATAAAAAATAAAAAGAAAGAAAATAGAAAGGCAAGTCCACACTGGAAGAAAATATTTCCAGAATACATATCTGTTAAAGGACTTGTATCCACAATACACCAAGAATTTTTACAACTAAATAGGGAGAGAAACAATCTAATTAAAAAAATGGGAAAAAGATTTAATTAGACATCTCACTAAACAAAATATGCGAGTAGCAAATGAGCACATGAAAAGATACTCAAAATCGTTAATCATGGAAATGCAAATTAAAGGCACAAAAAGATAATAATTCATACACACTAGAATGGCTACAGTAAAAAACAAAGAACAACAACAAAAGACAGAAAATAACAATTGTTGGCAAGAAATGTGGAGAAACAGGATGCATGCTTTGCTGGTGGGAATGTACAATGAGGGAGCCACTTTGGAAAAACAGTTTGGCCATTTCATAAAAAGTTAAACATACTCTTAGGTATGACATCAGAAGTACAACAACAAGGGGCACTTGGCTGGCTCAGTCAGGAGAGCATGGGACTCTTGATCTCAGGGTCATGAGTTCAAGCCCCACATTGAGCATGGAGCCTACTTAAAATAAATAAATACTTCATTAATTAAAAAAGAAAGAAGCACAATCAACAAAAAGAAAAAAATAGATAAACTGGAGGTCATCAAAACTGAAAACTGTAATGCATATTATCAATATGAAAGGCAGGTGTACGTAGGTGAAAGGCAACCTACAGATTGGGAGAAAATATTTGAAAATCATTTATCTAATAAGTGATTAACATCCAGAATATAGAAAGAAATCCCAAAACTCAACAACAAGAAAAGAAACAACCCAGTTAAGAAATGGGCAAAGGGCCTGAATAGACATTTCTCCAAAGGAGATGCATAAAGAAACAATAAACACATGAAAATATGGTCAGTGTCACTAGGAATTAACAAATGCAAATCAAAACCACAATGAGATACCATTTCACACACCTTAGGATGGCGCGCACGCACACACACACACACACACACACTCAGAATAATAAATGTTGGTTGAGAATGTGGAGAAATTGGAAATTTTGTTCAATCTTGCTGGCAAGAATGTAAAATTGAGCAGCCACTGTGAAAAACAGTATGATGTTTCTTCCAAAAATTCAACATAGAACTACCATAGGATCAAACATTCCACTTCTGTGTATATACACAAAAAGAAGCCAAAGCAAGACTCAAACAGATATTTGTACACCCATGTTCATGGCAGCATTATTTACAATCGCTAAAATGTGGAAGCAACCTAAGAGTCCATCGACAGATGAATGGACAAGCAAAAAATGGCATATACATACAATGGGATATTATTAATTCTTTAAAAGGAAGTAAATTCTGATGACTGCTACAACACAGGTGGACCCTGAACATTACGCTAAGTAAGATAAGCCAGACACAACAGGACAGATGTGATATTCTACTTATATGAGGTACCTAGAAGATCAAATTCATAGATATAGAAAGTAGAATAGTGGTCACCAGGCTGTGGGGAGGAGGATGGGGATTATTGTTTAATCGGTACAGAATTGCAGATTGGGATGATGAAAAAGTTCTAGAGATGAATAGTTGTGAAACGAAAACATGTATCTACACATAGACTTGCATGCAATCAGTGAGCAACATTATTCATAAGAATCCCCAACTGAAAACTACTTAAAGATCCATCAGCTGGACAAAATGGGTTGTATCCATACAATGGAATACTATTCGGCAATACAATAAAACAGAATGAACCTATTGATATGTGCCATGACATGAATAAAACTCAAAAATATCATCATAGGTTAAAGAAACCAGATGCTGGATAGGGTCAAATAGAGGGTCTCTGGATGAGAGAACACCAAACACAGGAAGGGCAAAGCTCTGATATTGAAAACAGAGAGACTGAGTGAAAGGTCACAAATTAATGAGGAGACACCCAGCCTTCTCCCCCAACTCAAATACCATGACGGTGGCAGTTGGGCTTAGACCCTCCAGGCAGAAGATGGGAAAGTGTTCTCTGGGGAATCTGACTAGCCCAAGATAACAGACATAAAGATGTTCACAGCTGGGTTCTGCTTGCAATAGTTCCAGCCAGTTCAGTAACAACGAATGTGACAAAGCCCTCCCACATGCACAGAACTTCCAGTCTGCCTTTTTTGCAGCTCACTCCCAAACCACAGTGGGTGATTAAGGATAATCAGACATTTGAGAAAACCACCTTTTAATCGCACCACTGCCACAAGAAAACAAAGCAAGCAAAGCAAACAAAGAGAATAACTTGGAGAGAATATGGAGGACCATACAGAGAGAAGGAAAAATAGCATGCTAACTGAAAAGAAGAGGTTTCATTTTAAAAAGGAACATTCAAAGAACACAAATGAATAATTTTGAATGGAAAAGTTGAAGAAGGAAAAAACAGAAGGAAGGAAGGGAGGGAGGAAGACAGAGAGAAGGAGAAAGAAAGGAAGAGAGGGGGAGGAAGGAAGGAAGGAAGAAAGAAAGAAAGAAAGAAAGAAAGAAAGAAAGAAAGAAAGAAAGGAAAGAAAAGGAAGGAAGGAAGGAAGGAAGGAAGGAAGGAAGGAAGGAAGGAAAGAAGGAAGGCAAGAAAGAAGGAAGGAAAGAAGGATGGAAGAAAAGATGGAAAGCAAGAAAAGAAGAGAGAAAAATCTAAGAAAATTAGAGAACTTGCAGAGGAGGTCCAACATACATCTAATCAGAGCTTCAGAAGGAAAGAACGCAGAAAGTGGCAGAGAGAAAATCATCCAAGAAATAACTCAAGAAAATTTCCCAGAATGCATAGACATGAATTATCAGATGGGAGGACACCCACCACTGCCTAGTGCCAAGAGTGTTCCTAACACTTGCAGGGTCTGGGGCAGGAGTATATATGGAGGCCAATATGCCATATGTCTAAATTTTTAAAGTTGTAAACAAAGTTAACAAACCAATAAATAAAATATGCTCTATCCTCCTACCTTGACAAATATACCTGCAGAACTACCTGGAAGTTCAGGTTCTGATACAGAATACTCAGGTTTTTGTAGTTCTGCTCCAGAAGATGGAGGTGTGGAGAGAGCTGGTCCCTGCTGACATCCCTCACCCACTTCCTTTCTCTTCTAACTCCTGGGTCTGTCCCACACCATGAGAAGCCTCAAGTGCATGCACATGGACATTCCAAGTTCCATCCCTGTCTCCCACTAAGAGCTGTCCCCTGGCCACTCCATAAGAGTAGGGATGCAAACAACAGTGGTCTATCCTCAGGGCCAATGTAGGAAAGATGCCTGCATGGGTCCTGGAAGTGGGCTTTAGGCTATTTGGGCAAGGAATCCCAGATATGTACCTCGGTCATTGTCAGGGCATGGGTACTTAGTTGCCTGGTGGGTGAAAAGATACCCACATCGAGGCACATCATTGTGAAACTTCAGAACACTGGGAGAAAGAGAAGATTCTAAAAACTTGGAGAGAGAGAAGGAATAGGTTTCATACAAAGAGCCACCATTATAAGAATAACAACAGACTTCTCAACAGTAATACTAGAAACTAGAAGACAAGAAAATGATACTTTCAAAATTCTGGGGGAAGTGGCTTCTCACCTAGAAGTCTATAGTCAGCCAAGTTTTCAATTAAGTGTGAGTACTGAATAAAGGTAATTCCAGGCACATAAAATTTGCTCCCCATGCACCTCTCTTTGGAAGCTATGGGTGGACGTGCCACACTTAAACCAGAGAGTAAACCAGGAGGGAGACAGAGGATCCAGTAAAATGAGAGGCCCACTTCAGAGAGAAGTGAAGAGCACCCAGACTGGGTGTCCTCATTTTCTGTTGCTGCATAACAGTTATCACAAACTGAAACAATGCCCACCGGTCAGAAGCTGGTGGGGGGCTTGGCTGGGTTCTCTGCCTGGGGTCTTTCAAGGTTGAAATCAAGGTGTTGACTGAGGCGCAGCCTCACCTTGAGGGTCTGGGGAAGGATGCACTTCCAAGATCACTCAGATCATCTGTGGAATCAGATTCCTTGTGGTCGTAGGACTGACGTCCTCACTACCTTTCTGGCTGTTGTCAGCTCCTAGAGATCACTTTTAGGTCCTTGCCCTGTGACCCCCTCCATCTCAGCAACAGATAACACCCCTAAAGGGAGACTCTCTACTCGCGATACTTCTGACACCAAGTGTGTTTTCCAAACCAAGCAATTCTCCAATTCTCTGTGGACACCAACTAGGTGTCCTCCAATTTAACTCAAGTCTGACACTACCCACAGGGCAACGGCTCAGTCCTACAAGGCTGCCCCCTCTCTGATGCCAATCACAGATACCAGGTCCCCAGGTTACACACACTTCCGTTCGACTAGGCTACAAATTGGGGTTCCCACAACTCCCCTCCCTGGATGAGATAATTTGCCATAATGGCTCACTGAACTCAGGGAAACACTGCTTACTATTACCAGATTATCATAAAGGATACAAATGGACAGCCAGATGAGTGAGGTCTGGAAGGGCCCTGAGCACAGGAGCTTCTGTCCCCGTGGAGTTTGGGGTGCACCACCCTCCCAGCTCATGGATGCATTCACTAGCTTGGAAGCTCTCAGAATCCCATTGTTGAAGTTCTCACGGAGGCCACTGAGGATTAACTCCATCCCCAGCCCCAAGCCCCACCTGGCTCCCTGGAGGTCATGGGATGGGAGCCTGAGGCTCCAACCCTCAAAACACATGGTTGATTACCCAGGTGACCAACCCCGCCCTGAAACTACCTTGGGGCCCACCTAGAGTCAGTGCATTAGCATAAACTCAGATGTGGTTGAAAGGACCTTGTGAAGAGTAACAACAGATGCGCCCATCACCTGTCGCCCAGGAAATGACAAGGATTTTAGGAGCTCTGGGCCAGGACCTGGGGAGGAAGACCAAATACATATTTCTTAGTATATTACAATCTCACAGTCCAGCACACCGAGGCATTTCGCTCAGAGTCCATCCAATTTCCTCTCTACTACCAGCCAAAGAAAAACGCTCTGCATGAACGAGGTCAGCGTGATTAGATGAGGCCTGCCTGCAAAATCTCCCTATTTTAGTCAACTGATTAGAAGCCTTATTCACATCTGCCAACATCCCTTTGATGTGTGACATAACATAGTCACGGGAATGATATCTCATCATGGCCATGGCTTTTACCACTCGGGAAGGAGGTACACAAGGGCCAGGCTCTCTGTGGTCACTCTCAGCATCCTGTGGACACAAGGAGAGTGGCAGCAGATCCCTCAGGGGGTGGCCCAGCCGTCCAGAGTGGACGGAGGGCAGGGAGATGGCTTCAGGACAGAACTGACTTCAAAAATGTGTTTGGGGGCACCTGGGTGGCTCTGTCGGTGAGGCATTTGACTCTTGGTTTCAGTTCATGATCTCACAGTTTGTGGGATCAAGACCCATGTTGTGCTCTGTGCTGGTGGCACGGAGCCTGCTTGGGATTCTCTCTCTTCCTCTCTCTCTGCCCCTCCCCCACTAGTGCTCTTTCTCAAAATAAATAAACTCATTAAAAAAAAGTGTCTGAACATATTGAGAGATGTCTTTCCTACCTGGGAGAGGGTTTGCATTGTATTCTGGATACCATTAAAGAAACGTGAGCCAAAACACTGGACAATTAACATCTTCCCAGAAGACAAAATGTCGCTCAGGAAAGAAAAGGGAACTGAGGTGTCTGTGTGGCTCAGAGGTCGGAATAGTGTGACATAGTCATAATAATGTGAAACCAGAGCATCGATCTGACCAAAACCCATCTATTTTTGGAGGTTAAGGACAGAGCAAGTGTGCTGGAGGGAGAGCGGGACGCTCATACTCTCTAAAAGCTAAGAATGAGAGGGGCACTTGGGTGGCTCAGTCGGTTAAGTGTCCGACTTCGGCTCAGGTCATGATCTCATGGTTCGTGGGTTCAAGCCCTACATCAGGTTCTGTGCTGACAGCTCGGAGCCTGGAGCCTGCTTCAGACTCTGTGTCTCCCTCTCTCTCTGCCCCTCCCCGACTCACACTCTGTCTGTCTGTCTCTTTCTCTCAAAAATAAATAAACATTAGAAAAAATTCAAAGACGTTATTAATAATGGTAAGACAGTGAAAGCAGGCCATTACCGCATGCCCGGGGCCCTTCTGAGAGCAGGTCACAGGCCTCGGAAGCCAGATTTTCTAGCCCATAGGAGCCCACAACTTCCCTCTGGTTAAGACAGCTTGGATGAGCTTGCTTTTGTTTGCAACTAAAAGAATCCTAATGGAAAAGGTTTTCCCAAACCCAACATCTCCTTAATTTATGTTTCCAGAAAGCATTTTCTGCCAGGTTCTACAATGAGGCACTTTCTCTAATGCTGAGACAGGAGAGCAGGAGTGAGGGGGCTGAGAGCACCAGAGGGGCTGTGGCTTGGAGGCAGGGCATGGGGGCCCCCTGGCTCTCCCCATGGGGTTTGCCTCACAGAGGTGCGGATGTCACCCTAAACCTTCAAGGAAGAGCAAGAATTTGTTGGGCACGTGGGGAGGAGGGAGGGCATTGCAGTAGAGGAGGGAATGCACGGTTTGGGGGAGACGGCAGATGGGGGGCTGCAGGCAGTTGGGTCAGGACTGACGCCGAGCTTACACCCAGGGGATGATGCTCGAGAATGCCGGGAGACAGGTGGACAGGGCCTGTGTTCTGTGCTTTAGGTTTTAGATCTTGTCCTGGAGACAATTAGAAGAGCCAGAAGGATTTTTTTTTTTTTTGTAAACCCCAATTTCTATTTAGTTATTTTTAGTTTGAAGGATCTTTCTGGAAGTGGTGCATGGGGCGGGCTGGAGTGGATGAGATGAGGCAGCAGATAAGTGCAGAGACCATAGTGAGTGTGTGCATTGGGGCTGAGGGCTCCATCGCAAGGGCTGGGGGTGAACCTGGTTCAGTGTGGGGTGCTCACAGCCCCCTCACTCCTGCTCTCCTGTCTCAGCCTCATTGTGACGCCTGACAGAAAATGCTTTCTGGAAACATGAATTAAGGAGATGTTGGGTTTGGGAAAACCTTTTCCATTAGGATTCTTTTAGTTGCAAACAAAAGCAAGCTCATCCAAGCTGTCTTAACCAGAGGGAAGTTGTGGGCTCCTATGGGCTAGAAAATCTGGCTTCCGAGGCCTGTGACCTGCTCTCAGAAGGGCCCCGGGCATGCGGTAATGGCCTGCTTTCACTGTCTTGCCATTTTTAATAACATCTTTGAATTGTTTTTAATGTTTACTTGTTTTTGAGAGATAGAGAGAGAGAGTGAGAGAGAGACAGAGAAAGAGGGAGGCACGGAATCTGAAGCAGGCTCCAGGCTCTGAGCTGTCAGCGCAGAGCCTGATGCGGGGCTCGAACTTATGACCTCGAGATCATGACCTGAGCCGAAGGCGGATGCTTAACTGACTGAGCCACCCAGGCACCCCAGCAATGTCTTTGAACTTGTGTTTTATAAGTGAAGGCTGGCGGGGCAACAAGGCATGCATGAGGGTAGAGGAGGCATGTGTAAATGCACCTGCCGTTCCTCGACATTCGTGCAGGTAAAGAGTGGAGACCTCCCCATGAGCACAGAATTCTGGGGACCCACAATGTCGAGGAGTTCAGCAAGACTCAAAGTCAGCAGAAGGTACGCCTTTTACGTGTATGACTGACTAACTGTGGGTCTAACACCCCAAGAGAACCAGAACTTGCTTCAAACGCAGAGGAAGGCAATGGTGCTCTAAGAAACAGAACAACCAAGGAACCGCGGCCCTACCTTTCTCACTGCGTGGTAAATCCCCGCGTCTGTCCCAACAACACTGACAAAACCCACGTGGAAGGAAACAGTGCCTCGAGGTGCCCTTGCTTCTGGTCCTACCTCACACAGCACTAAGCTGAAGGTGGAGGGTCGGTAGAGTGTGCTCCTAGCAAGAAGTGAAATAGAGACGGTGGAATTAACTTTGTGCACCTTTCTGCTGTTCTGGGAAGAATGAAACATACACGCACGTGCCGTGCCGCATAATGCCGCGCAATGCAAATTGTGGAACTCGATAATTCCACACATGTAAGTTAAATGCCCGCATATTTGAATTGAAAACTGTCACTGCACGTGTAAAGGTAGGCGGCGAAATTCAGACAAGTAATTTACAATTTTAATTTCTCTTGACTTGGAATGTCATTAAATAGCAAATTAAAAAATGCCACGAGAAGTGGACGGAGGCCAGAGAAGACAGAAAAAAAGCTTTCTATTTTAGCACCTTTAACAGCACTCTGCTCCTGCATATGGAACTAGGGGCCCCACAAGTGATGTAGCCAGGCCTGAGTCCATGAGTAGATCCGGCTTCAGACACCACCTGAGGCTTCAAGATTTCAAATCACACAATCGAAACTTGGCTTCTCTCTGCCTCTCAGCCTGGCCCTCCTGCGCCCCCTGTGGTCTCAGGTTTCATGCGGTGGCAGGACAGTGGCGGCGGCTCCAACACTAGGATCTGGAGGCTCCTTCCCAGAAGCCCCAGCAAAAGGGCTTCCTGTCCTTCCTGAACCCGACACTCCTGTCGGGAGACGTGGTGCCCAGATGGGCTTCATCCAGGTCTGTTTACTCAGCCCCACCTGCACTGAGAGTAGGGGAGGGGAAATCAGGCCACAGTGATCAGAAGAGCAAGAGGCTTAAGTTGGTAACACGGTTCTCACGTACCCCTTCCTGGATGCCCGATGGCCACACCCGCCCTCTCTTCTTACGCTAGCTCTTTCCTGAAAAGAAGCATCTGCCTATACACAGAAAATGTGTTTACCATCTCCCCCAGGGGAGACAACTCAAAGTTGTACCAGGGAAAAGGCTGTAATCTCTAGGGGATGTGCTGTCCTTTCTGTGAGATGTGGGGTGCAGGTCCTCACGGTCTGACTTCAGATGGCTGAATGATGAATTTGACCAGCTCCAGCACACGAAGGAACAGGGCATTTCAGCAAGAGATCTGTAAATAACCCCACATAACTCTCACCTGGAGAGGGGAGAATGGGAAAGAGTGGTCGCCGGTCCAGGGCACGTACGTTCTCACATCCAGAATAGCAAGAAGCCCTTGCCCTGACAGTAGTCCAAGCCCCTGGCCAGTCGGTCGGGCCCCAGCCCCCCCATTCTGCTCTGTGAGAGGATCAGCCACAGCCTTTGTTCTTCTCTCAGACCCCTGGTTGGGAGGTCTGTCGTGGAAACATCTGAGCTGGGTACTGGGGAGATTATCCCTTCTGGAGGCTGCATGACTTCAACAGCCCACCGCTTATTGGCATGAGAGAGAGGACACAGTATGAGTAATCACCCACTTTCCTTTGCCAGATTTGGGGTTTTTCTGGCGACAGAGACCCTGAAGGCGGGGGGTCAGCATTCTATCTCCTTGCTTCTGCCTTTTCCACAGGCTAGATCCACAGAAGCCAGAGATTCGATCAAGTCAGAGTCTCTGGATAGAAAAGGTGGCCTGGGAATTTCTGATTCCCAGCACAGGCCCAGGTTTGGCCTCCACCCCAGGAGCTCAGTGTCATGGCGGCACGCCGGGCCAGTGTTGCCATCTTGGCTGCCGCCCACACGTGGGTTTCTGCTGTGGGGAGAGTGGAAACCATATCTTCCGAGGTGGGCAGCACTGCTCTCTGCCCACAGGCTGTGTGCCAGCTACGTCTTTACACACTCAAAGAGGGACCTTGCACAGACCAATGCTGAGAAGGGACCATGAGCCAAGGAGCATGAGTCACCTAATCTTCTGCGCCTGGGTCAAAAAATAGAGGGGGGGAAAGACTAGCGACAAATATATTCATGTTGCATAATTTTAGAAAAGGAAGGTTTTTCAAAATCGTGAGAAAAACTCAACGACCAACGAAACCATCGTCCGTTGAGGATTAAAACGTATCAAAGAACATCAGCAGCATTAAGGAGGGGCCGCAGGAGTCTCCAGACACCTCCTGAGACTCACGCGTCGGGGAGGCCTGAGTGGGTTGATTAAAGAGGCCATGACGGGGCTGAGCTCTGTTCAACCACCACTGGGACTCCAGAGGGTCCGTGGAGCCAGCGGCAGAAGCCCAGAGGACAGTGCTTTTCCTCAGCTGACGTTGAGAGCAGATGACCACACTGCACACGACAGAGACCCAGCAGTAGGGCAGTAGAGCTGTGAGCAGACACATCTGCAACAAGATTCTCCGGATGCAACCTTCGGGCCATGCATGATCCTTGCTGTGATACACGCTGTGTGTCGGGCATCCGTGGCAAACACGTGCAGTCGGCGATATCGTTGCCATGTCGACCAAGCATTTCCATGGTCAGCGGTGGGGAGGGATCGGCTGTAGAGACCAGCGATTTGGGCGGAGGGCCCTCGTAAGTCCCTGTGACTATAAGCCAGGGAGACCCATGCAGGTGACCCCCTGAGCCCCATGCTGACTGTCAGGCCTGTCCTCACACAGTGAGGCAGGCTCAAGGAGAATGCTTGGGTCTAGGTCACACTTGGATCGGGGCGGGGCAACCCTCTTCCCCTGAAGTGGGGAAATCGCCCGCCCGTCGTTGGCCTAAAGGCGATCGGGATTGCAGAAATGCTTCAATGACTCTTTCCACGCTCATGCCCTTCAGGACCGAAGAACGTGGTCCCCCGGATGCTGAGGATGCTCTGGGGATTGCCCCTCACTGAGAAGGCTAGCCTCACCCAAGGTCATGGCCTCTTCCTGGAGGCCTGACTCCAAGATGGTAGCTTCGGGGGTAGAAGGCTGAGCCACCCACCCAACCCCACTCTCAGAGGCCACCTTGACGTTGCAGCCCGACTCCTCCCCGTGCTGCCTTCTTACCGTCCGCACAAGGCCCCCAACCAGCCTCCCACGTGCTCACCTCCATCTCAGAGGCTGCTTCCCGGCAGCCCAGACTTCCACATAGCACTTGAGTGAGTTTCCTGGAGCTGCCCTGCCAAGTGACCACAAACCAGGCAGCTTAAAACAACAAATTTACTCTCAGTCTGGAGGCCAGAGCCTGAAATCGGGGAAGTGGGGCCCTGCAGCCTCCGGAGGCTCGAGGGGAGGATCCTTCCTCACCTTGTCCAGCTCCTGGTGGATCCAGATGTTCCTCAGTCCGCATCCAGGTCACCCTAATCCTGGCCTCAGCCACGTCTTCACCTGGGCTCCCCCTGTGTGTCTCAAACTGTCCCTCTCCTCTCTTATAAGGACACTCATCCTCGGATTTAGGACCCACTCAGATAATGCAGGAGGACCTCATCTTGCGATCCTTATTGTAATGACGTCTGCAGAGAAGCTCACTGGCGATACGGTCATATTCTTAGATTCCGAGCGGACGCATACTTTGGGGGCCACGTTGGCATGTACTGCATCAGTGCAGGCTTCCACTTCTATGGCAACAGTAAGGGCAACGCGTGAGCTCCCGGGAGGGCAGGGTCTCTGTCGCATTTGTTGCGGCCTCCAGAGTCCCCTCAGAAGGGGAGATGGCGTGAACACGGCATCAGGCCCTGCCCCATAGAGCAACACAGAGCGTGGGGAGAGGCGGCCCATCCCCCGCCGGCACCCCCAGAGCTGCAGCTCCTGATCTGTCAGACCACTCCAGGACAGGTGAGCCGGGGGATGTCACCAGTAGTCAGAGGAGAGGGAGCAGATGTGACACACCTTGAACATCTTCTGAAACTTCCACTGAGAATAAGGGAAGAATACCCATTTTTCCAGGGGAGGTGTCAGGATCAAAGCTGAAGAGGCTTTGGTGGGGTCTAGGCCGGCCACAGGGACCCTTTCCGGTAACATGGCCCTGAGAGTTCCAGCTGGGAGACCAGGCTCTACTTTCCATAGAGTGGGGAATGTGCTACTTCAACTGTCAAGCACATCCAGGGACGTGCTTTTTTTTGTCCACCTGTACCTTGACTTCCCAACTGGGACCTACTTTGGGCAAGTCCTGGTTTGGATTCTGGCCCTTCTGCTCCGGTCCAGGGAGCCTGGGATGCTCAGAAGGCAACATGGAGCTGAGATGGGAGATGATACCAGAGACCTCTGGACCCCGTTCCTTCCGGGAAGCCAAAGGATGTGGCCTGGGGTCAACAGCCACAGGAGGGGAGATATGGGATCTCAAGAGGCAGCACCTGAGGGGGACAAGCCCCTTCAGAGAGAACAAAAGACATCGCAGAGAGTGAGGTGTGCTCACAGGTTTCAGGGGCCTGGAGGGACCGTGTGGGGAGTCTGAGTTCAGCCTGGGACTTGCAGCTCCTGGCCTGTTGGGTGAAGCCATGCCTCCCATCCCTCCTCGGGTTGTCTTAGGGCTCAGCCGAGGGGACGGAGTCAGGGTTGGAGGCGCAGCAGCAAGAAGCTGAGCTCTGGGCTCAGGCAGGGCTGGGCTGGGTGAAGCTGGGTGATGTTGGGCATGGGGAGCATCAGAGGAGCATCACCGAGTGGGAGTCTGGGCAAGAATTAGCTTGGTGCCCGGCCCGCAGTGATGGCTCCACCTGAGAACTCTTTCCCTCCCTGGGGGACGCTGGCCACTCAGTGGTCCAGGAGGACTCCATGAGTCTTCATGTCATGGGATGGTGGCCCTAGGATACAGGGTGCCCAGGGGGGTCGAGGAACCCACGAGGGATGCCTTGATCATCACCTCACTGTGTGTTTATGGTTTAACTCACTCTGAGGCACACGGAAGTGTAATGACTCGCCTTGGGCTCGCCCCAGCTCAAGCTGCCGAGTCCTATCTACCGCGGGGTTCTAAATTAGGGTGCAGCACGCTTGGTGCACATGACTCAGGACACAGAGAAGCCCTTAAAACGCCGCACACGTGGTTTTGAGCGTTCACACATTCATGCATGGAGGCACGGCCCACCTGACGGTTCCATATTTGAGTACATAGGAAACACTTAGCAGCACAAAGCAAAGGAGCAGGTGGGTGTGAGGTTGGTTGCAGGGATCCAGGAGCAGGACTGAGCCCCTCCTTCTCGCTCAGGGAATCAGAGGTTCTGGGGGGTTGATTCTCTGTAGGAGGTGGGGCCAGGGCAAGGATCCAGGAGCTCTGAGCCCTCAGGCGCGCTCTTCTGCTACCTGGTGGCCTCTTCTTCCCCTTACGTCCTTCTGTTCCTCCTGCCACTTCTCTTTACCCCCTCCACGTGTTCCAACACATGCGTGGCCACCACCCTAGGGTGGGTTTGTCCTGCCGCTACTACTCTTAACACTTGAAACTAGCCCACAGGCGAACCATGACCTACACAAACTTCCACGGGCAACAGTAGACCTCACCTGCTTAGACGGTGAGATGCTCTGTGGCGCGCGTGGGCCGGTCCAGGGCAAACACAAGCGGCCAGCCATCGAGACGTAGGTGGACCAGGCCTCATCCGCTCTCTCTGGGCATGGGTGGGCCCCACTGTCTCGTGACCCATGGAGGCCCCTGTCCTGCCCCCAGCAAGGGCCCTGCCCCACCGCCCCCTCTGTACACCTGCTCAGGAGTCTGACTCGCAGTGTGCAAACTAGAAGTCAGTACTGATGACGTCACAGCATCCCTTGATTGGCCACAGCACAGATGGAGAGAAGATCAGCCTGTAAAAACGTTCCTATGGCCAACATGGTGACACCAAGTGTACGAAATGGGGCCACCCTCTGAATGGTCACAATGAATACAGCCGAGGCCCACAGAGCACTTACCACATGCCAAGCACTTACTAGGAGGCAGGCACCTTCCACACACTCTCTTGTCCAATCCTCTCAACAGTTGTGGGACGTGAACACTATTATTATTATTATCTCCATTTTATAAACAGATTGCCCAAAGTTCAGAAGCTTATTTAAGGATAGGCCCGGCTGACCTGGAAGTCGGAGCGTTTGGTCCCCTTCTGCAGAGCGAGCGTGAATCTGCCATTAATTGCCTAGTTGGGAGTGATCAAACAAGTTCTATCACATGCCATCACCGCGGTCCCCTCCAGCTCTTGGAAGACTCCCAAATACCTCCTGGTGATGGATGGAGGTCAGGCAGAGGAGGAGCGAGGAGGCCAGGAGGCACTGGTCCCAGATTCTGGGACCAAGATTCTGCTGAGTGCTCTGAGACCCACCCAGTAGGTTGACCTCTCCAGCTTTGCCCCAGGCCTGAGCCAGCAGCGCACCATCAGGAAGCATCTGCCCTGCACAGCCCTGGCACACAGTCCCCCCGGCCCCTGCTGTACTATCTCCGTTCCCCAGCAGGGCTTAGGCTGGGCCCATGGCTGGACTCACACATTTCTGGAAACCTAAGTTTAAGCTGAGGGGTCCAGACACACCAGAAGCTAGCTGTAGAGGCCAAGGAAGTTCTGGAAGATAACTCACCTGAGGAAGGGAGGAGCCAGGCCCAGCAGTGGACCCTGTGACAGGCAGCTGCGTGGACAGCCTGGCAGCCAGGAGAATCACGTGTGGTTCACAGAGAGCTGGGGGAGACAGAGGGATATGTGTGCTGTAAATACAAACAAATGGAGCCGGTCGACCCTATAAAACAGGACACAGGCACGGCCCTGACGGTTAGAGCAGCCGCCATGCCCAGAGAGAGCAGACGAGGCCTGGAGAAGCCACTGCGGCCCAACTATCAGAGCATCCTCACTGACATGGATGTCTTCTCGGGGACCATGATGAGGCCTGTGGTCTCCACTAGTGTGGCAGCTGGCTGGGCTTTGAGCACCTCCCTCAGCGGCCTGGCACCAAAGGAAGGACTCAGGCTCTGGAGACCCGGGGTTCTAGTCTCACTTCTGCCACTTCCTTGTAGTATGCCTCGGGGAGATTAATTAAAGACTCTCAACCTGGGATGGGTGATTCCAAAAAAAGAATCCACAAATTCTAATACCCCTCCCTTCAGGAGGTGGGGCCCAGTACCCGCCCCCCCCTTCTTGAGCATGGGCCAGACTTAGTGACTTGCTTGCAACTAACAGAATAAACAGAAGTGACAGTGTGCGACCTCAGAGACTTGGTCGTAAGGGGCATTGTGGTTTCCTGCCTGTCCCTTCTCTTGTCCTTGGACCACCTGCTCTGAAGAAGCCAGCTGCCACATCATGAAGAGAGGCCCGCCTGTGAAGAACCGAGGCCTCCAGCCAACAGCTGTGTGAGGGCGCCATCTTGGAATGGATCCTCCAGCCCCACACAACCCCAACCTCATGAGAAACCTTTAAGGATAATCTCCTGGTTATGCTGCTCCTGAATTCCTGACCCATGGAAACCGGGACAATAAGAAACGCTTGCTGTTTTAAGCCAGTATATTTGGGGGGATCATGTGTTATATGGCACTAAATAACAGATACATAAGCCCATCTCGAGGTACTTGTCAGGATTTGCTGAGATGACACACTGGAAGGGTTGGATACCCCACACACTCAGTCTGATGGCTCCTTCCCTCTCTGGGGTTTCCGTGCTCCCATCCCAGGGGCTGAGGCTTGGAATGTGGGTTCTGCTCACTCAGGAGCCAGGCCTCCAGCCAGGTTCCTGGCTTCCTTCCCATTTCCCCCAGCATGCCTCCTGGCCTTGTCCAGAGACAGTGTCACACGGGGATGGGGGGGTGTAGTGGACCACTCTCTTCTTTTATACAAAGGGTCAAAGAAATCCATTGGCAACCAGTTTAATCCAAATCCTGTGGTAACCTTCTGTATCAAGCTCTCTTCCCAGGCTCACCTTCTACATAGCACAGTCGGAATGTCCAAACTGTAAATCAGTTCACACCATTTCTTGCTTAAAAACCTCCAGGGGGCATCTTTAAGTTCGCTGAATAGACACCATGAGCAAAGCCCATCCTCCAGAATTGAAAAAAATTATGGACAAGAAATTATCAGTGAACTTAAATGGTGAAGACATGTCCAAGGGGGCTCAATCCCTTCACGAATCTTGTGATAGACGGATATGTGGAGATGGCAACTAGTGGGCAACAGAACAATACTGGAATGGTGATAATTTGAGAAAACAGTATCATCATGTTAGAAGCCTTGGAACAAGTATCAACAATGGGTGTGTTCACTGGAAGAAACCAACTGCTTCCATATGTCCCCTCTCCATAGCACCTGTTTTACTACAATATAAAAATCAGGTTATGTATTTTCATACTGAACTTTTTTTTTTAAATAAACTTTTGTAATAGTAAAACACACACACACACACACACACACAATCCCAACTCATACTGTGGCCATAAGACTCATGACATGCCCTACCCCTACTCTATGCTCTTATTACAGTCTAAGCTCCTCTTCCTTATGGCCCTTAACTATGTGAAGCCTCCACACTTTGTCTCTTCCACGTGAAGCATTCTCCCCCCAGACCTTCCCAAGGCTGCCTCCTTCCTGTCTGTGTCACTTCTTTGGACCCCCAGCCCTACACAGGTCCTCACCACCACATTGTCCTATTTTTTTCCTTTTTATCACCAGCTAAAATGACCCATTGGCTTGTTATTTGCCTGAAGGTCACTCTGGAGTGCAGAGCTTTGCTGTGTTCTCTCCAGGGCTAGAATGGTACCCACATCCAAGAGACACTTGAATGTCTGTGGGTCAAGCGGCTTTTTGAACATCAATCAAATTCCCTTTTGAAAGCTTTGGAAGCAACTTTTTTCATAGAGAACACTCTGGAAAATCCTTCCATAAAAAGAACAAAGTACCTTCAGACTTTCTAACAGCAGGTCATACCTGTGTCATGATCATTTTAACCCAGGAAGGGTCTTATTGGGGATTTTGAAACAAACTGGTGTTCTGAGGGTAGACAAATCATGGGGTCTCTCTGGGCAGCTGTCCCTCTGTGGAGAGCAGACTTCTGAGGTCCACATGGCCCTACCGTGTAAACGTCTTCCCACCCACCAGGAGGGCTGGGATGAGCAAGGGGAACATGAAGAAGCCAGAATGTTCTGAGGTCCTGGAGGTTAGAAGAGGGAAGAGAGAAAGGAGGAAGCAGGATATGGCAGGGGGCTCTCAGAACGAATGACTCCTCAGCTATTGTCCAGCACTCAGGGCTGTGGCTTCCAGGGCCAACCACCTAGGACTCTGCTTTGCTTGTTCCTTCTTGCAGGACCTGGGGAGCTATGCAGGCTCCTGGAGAACCTCAATGCCAACTGGCCTCCTTGCTTCTCTTGGCACTTGAACACCAACGGAGTCGTCTTCTACAGATAAGGTAGCATCAGTGTTCTGCTTGAGGTACTTCTCCTATTCTCAAGACAGACCCATCTCTACACGGAATCTCCACTCAGATCTGCCCACTCACCTCCTCCAAAACCCCCGTTCACCACACACACTCTGTTCCCAACCTTGGCCTTCTGTGTTCCCTGACCTGCAAGACTGTTCCACCATGCCATCTCCTGAGAGAGACCACCCAGACCAGTCTGGTCCCATCCCCTTCACTGTCCCCTGGGGGCACAGCTCTGATGAGCGTCCTTGGTTACTGCCCATCTCCCTCGTTGCAACAGTCCCATGAAAGCAGGGACTTGCCTGTCCTACCCGCCACTGTGCCCCAAGGGGGACAGTGTGGGGATTTCCTGGCACTCAGCAGATGTTCAGAACATACCTACTGAGTAAAAGAAAGACTAGGAAGCTCTGCAGTCAAGGAGGCATTGCTGGAAATGCAATGAAAATGACGGTTGGGTCTGGAGAGCTGGGTGACAACACAGCTACAGCCTGGCTGTGTCTCCTGGTGGGCAGATGTGTGCAGAGATGCTGACGGGGCAGGTTGTGTCCAGCGTGTCCCTTCTGGAAGGGATGGGCCATCTGGGGAAGCCCAAGACATGGTGCCAGGCTGAGACCTGGCCCTGCCTCCTGTCCTTTGCCCAGAGAGTGTGAGGTCTGGGAAGGATGTGATAGATGGGGAAGGAGATCTTAGCCCAGGAGAAGTAGAGGAGCTGGGAATACCCAACAATGGAGAGACTGAAGGTCAGGAGAAAGTGCTGCGACCCAACAGGTGCCCAGGGAAAGTGACCAAGGGAAGCTGCTTGGATCTGTGCAGCTGAGCACAGAGCATCCTGCGTATCCCCCTTCTGCGTGAGGAGCCTGGGTGAGAACAGCAGCTTCCGCTAAGAGGCATGAGGTCACTGACCCTGGAGAGATTTGGGGCCAGTCCAAGGAGTGCAGGACACTTGGGATCAGCCACACTTGTACCCAAGAGAGCAGGAGGGACCAGAGCAGGTAAGATGTGGGCAGGACCAGCCAGAAGGGACCTCACTGTTCCGGAGGCTCCCCCTTGGCCACACACCCCCTTACTTTTTGGATTCAAGGAGGCCCAGGGGTCCCTGGGGAGAGGGCCAGAATTGGGTGGCAGGGAGGCCATAGAAATATTCAGATCTTAATGCCTGGGGCAGCTGTGCCGGTAAGTGCCAGCTGAAGTCAGACTCAGCAGGTCTGGCCTTGTCTCCTGACTGGCCACATGCCTTTTCCATGTCAAGCCACCCAAATTTCCACCAACCCCTGGAGACACTGTGTTCCCTGGAGCTTTGGTGTCTGGTCTTTGCTCTCGCTAGAATTTTCATGACCCCCCAATCCCCACCTCATCCTTCCAAGTTCAGCTCAGCTGTCCTATCCTCATGGAGGTTTTCCTGAGCCCAAGGCTGGTCTAGGTCCCATGGTCCCCACCAAACACTCAGCCTTCCCAGAGCCTGACTGCTGGCATGTGTTTCAGGCCGTGATTCCAAAGAGATGAGAGTTTCCCGCTAAACTCAGCCCAGAGGCTCAGGGTAGAACAGATGTCTATCGACATTTCATTAAATATTTGCTGAATGGATGAGCAATTGAACGAATGGGTTGAAATTGCTCACCCTCTTGCAGATCCCGTCACCCCTTCCCTGGCTATGTCTGCAGGTAGGGGCTACCATTGCTGTGGACAGGAAAATGTGGGTTCTATAAGTATGCTGGGACTGTTGTAGCAAAGAGAGCCCATATGGGCTGGCTGCAAGTGACGCTAGATCCCCCCAGAGACTATGAGGGCAAAGTTGCAACTCCCAGGGACCAGACCTTTGAAGTCTGAACCGAGTGCAGTGGAAGGTTACCCAGGATGCACACTGCCATGCTGATGGGACCTTGTCAGCACAGGCATGTCCTCTCTTGGCACCCATCTCAAACACGTAGATGAGATCCATGTGTTTCAAACATCGTTGGCATTGCCGTGGACCAAACAAACAACCCGCTACTTGACTGCTGTCTCCATTCTGTGTGACTATTCTGACGGGATTTTTTTCCCCACCTCTCGAAATACGTAATCTTTCTTGACTGGCTGGAAAGGTGGTAAAACAAACAAAAAGTGGCAAAAAGGAGTTTAATTAAAGGGCACGGGCTAAATAAAAAGGCCATCTCAGGGGCGCCTGGGTGGCTCAGTCGGTTGAGCGTCCGACTTCGGCTCAGGTCATGATCTCGCGGTCCGTGAGTTCAAGCCCCACGTCGGGCTCTGTGCTGACAGCCCAGAGCCTGGAGCCTGTTTCAGATTCTGTGTCTCCCTCTCTCTGACCCTCCCCCATTCATGCTCTGTCTCTCTCTGTCTCAAAAATAAAATAAATGTTAAAAAAAAAAAATTAAAAAAAAAAAAAAAAGGCCGTCTCAGTGGGTTGCGCATCTGATTCCTGATATGGGCTCAGGTCGTGATCTCGTGGTTTGTGAGTCGGAGCTCTGCATCAGGGGCTCTGCGCTGACAGCACGGAGCCTGGTTGGGATTCTCTCTCCCTGTTTCTCTCTCAAAAAAAGAAGCTGTCATATTTCATACTTTCCTTGGCACTATACTAAGGGTAATGGGTGAGCAAGAGGTGGGAGGCTGGTCTTCTGCCATACGATTCTTCTTTGGTTGTCTGAACTGGGAAGGGTTCTGCCGGATGTTTCCCAGGGCGCCGGAGCCGAGTGCAATTTTGTGCACTCCCCCGAACAGACAGTAGTGGGGGTGATCCTCACCTGCTCGTGTTGGGTGGAGGTCGGGAGTCCCCTGGCCGCACAGCCCTAGGCAGAGCCACTGAGTCCACAAGCTACCGATCAGCTCATGGGAAGTCCTCTTGCTGGCCAGACCCCCTGCATTCATGCCCGGGAAGCAGCTCCAGAGCCTGGGACTGGCTGGAAGAGGGCTGGGAGGAAGTGTTGCAGAACTGGAAAAACCTGTTCTGGTGTGGGGAGGGCTGTGTGGCAGGAAGCCACGCTCTGAGCTGAATGGGGAGACGTCAGTGCAGGTCCTCCATGGTCTCTGCCAAGTTTGAATGGTCCCGTATCTCTCTGGCAGGAAGATTTTTTAAACTGCATATAGATTGGGTAAGATACACTTGTTTAATGGGGACAGAAAGAGGAGACCAGATGAGGGACTCTAAGTGTTAAAGGACAACCTGAAAAACCTGCCAAGGAGGGAAAATTCTAACAAAGATGGAATTAGGCATTTGCCCGTCTGTTCGCCTCCATCTGGGTGGATCCAGGTGCTGTAGGGAAGTTCACAGAAACAGAGGGAAAACCAAAGACAATACCGCTCTTCCGGGCGGGTCAAGACTGATGGCGAGTGACTGAAGTGCAAATCACAGCTGCAGTGAGAGACCACTTCATACCCGAGGGGATGGGGGACGGCTCTAGTCAAACTTGTTGGGAACAGCAGGTGTTGACAAGGATGTGGAGACGTTGGCGCCCTCACTGCTGGTGGGAATATAAAATGGTGCAGCCACTTTGGAAAACAGTCTGGCAGCTCCTCAGAGGGTGAAACGTAGAGTCACCCTCTGACCCAGCAATTCCACCCCTAGGTATCTACCCGAGAGAAATGAAAACTTTGCACACATGCAAAATCTTGTACACAAATGGAGACACACTATTCATGATAGCCCAAAGTGGAAAAAACGTCCATAGGCTGCTGGGAGGAGAAACACAATGTGATCCATCCATGAAGGGAACGTTATTCAGCCTTAAAACAAGAAGGAAGCACCGACACCCACTACAACGTGGATGAACCTTGAAGACCTGATACTCACTGAGAGAAGCCAGACACAAAGGACCACATATTGTGTGATTCCATTTCTACAAAATGTCCAGAAGAGGCAGATCAATGAAGACAGGAAGCAGATGAGTGCTTGTTGGAGGCTAGGGGTGGGCAGTGTGAGGGTTAGGGAGATGATGACGAAGGGGTGAGGGATTTCCTTTTGAGATAGTGTCCTAACATGGATGATGGTGATAATCACAACTCTGTAAATACAAGAAAAGCCACTGAACTGTACACTATAAATGTGGGTGAACTATATGGTATGACTGATAACTCAGTAAAGCCATTTAAGGGAAAAGGATCCTGATGGGCCAAGGAGTCTCTTCTCAGGCTGTCAGGGGAATGTCCCATAATCCCTCAAGCCACCACTGGGTTTGTGAAATGACGGACCAGAGTCAGGCAGGGCCAGCAATAAAGAATGCTCTTATTATAATAAACGCGTAAGATAGGGGGTACAGATTCCAGCCCAAGGCAACCATAGAATGTGAGGATTTGAAAAGAAAATGACACCAGGAAGATGAAGAACTAACACGGACCAACACATAACCGCAGCAATCTTTAGTAAGAGAGCAGGGGCTTGTTTTGCAAGGCTCTGCCAAGTGCGCTGTGTGCTGGAGGAGCCCTTCTAGGCTCCTGTGTTCCCCAAGTGCTCATCACAGCATCGCCACACATCCCAGTCTCTGGCTTGTGGATAAACTCAATACAAGGTATCTTCCCTTGGAGGTTCTAAGCTCCTTTAGGACAGAAATCTCTTGTTTATTTTTCTTTGAACACTTGATGTCTCTAAAATACTAACTTGTACACCGTAGGCACACAATAAATATTTGCTTTAAAAAAATGCATGGCGTGTACCTCTACTTGCGATAATGGTAGTCTAGGTAACTGGTCCAACCTGCCCAATGGCAACAACTAAAAAGGCTGGGAAAATATAGAAAACAGTGAAGAGTGAGCATGATCACGAGAATCTCTAGGCCAACATCCAGGTGGGGCAGAGATCTCAAGAGGTGAGCCTGGCATCAGGGCTGCTCTCATCCAGGGGCTACTTACAGATCTGAAGGGACAGCTGAGAAGCTAAGCTGCATGTGTTACAACTTTGTGGGGCTATGGGGAAAAATTACTATTGGTAGAGGCTCTGGGAACCACCCCCTGGTTGAGTTTCTGATTTCAAAAAGTAGTACATTAGAAGAAAGGGTGACCCAGGAGTAATGCAGCTGCTGTATGACCATAGTCCAGCTGCATAGCACCAGGAACACCAGACAATACCCAGCCCTGAAATAGGATTACAGACCTGGCAAAAGAAAAATAAATCATTACTGGAGCAAGATACCATTATCCCAGGTCTCAGATTATCTTACAAGTATAAATCCAGCACAGAGATAATCAGGCTCATGGGGCAGCTTGATAGTAAATAATAGGAACCACAGAAATAGCTCCATGGGGGCTCCCAGATACTATGATAAAACATCGAGTATAAAATAATTCTGCTTGCTATATTCAAGAAGATAAAAACCAAGCTTGAAAATTTCGGCAGAGAAGTGAAAATTGCATTTTGAAGAGCTGTGAAAGTTTTGAAAAAGAATCCAATACGTGTTTTAGAACTAAAATAATATATGATGATCCGAATTAAAAACTCAGTGGAAGGATATAACAGAAAATTAGACACAGCTAAAGAGAGAATTAATAAAATGAAAGTTCTGAGTGCTGTATATGATTAGTACAAGAATTTTGTAAAGGTTGTTTCATTTTCCTGCAAAAGTGAACTTCTTTTGGGGGGCCTGGGTGGCTCGGTCAACTGAGCATCCAATCCTTGATTTCAGCTCAGGTCATGATCTCACTGTTCGTGGGATTGAGTCCCACATCAGACTCCATGCTGGGTGTGGAGCCTGCTTAAAATTCTCTCTCCCTCTCCCTCTGCCCCTTCCCTACTTGTGTACACGTTCTCTCTCTCTCTCAAAAATAAACAAACATTAAAAAATAAAAACATTGTTAATATTTATTTTTGAGAGAGAGAGAGACAGAGTGTGAGCAGGGGAAGGGCAGAGAGAGAGGGAGACACAGAATCCAAAGTAGATTCCAGGCTCCGAGCTGTCAGCACAGAGCCTGACATGGGGTTTCAACTTATGAACCATGAGATCATGACCTGAGCCAAAGTTGGACCTTAACTGATTGAGCTACCCAGGCACCACCTCCTGAAAAATAAAATTTAAAAAATTTTAAACAGTGAACTTTTGCTGGTGTTTTCATCCATCACTTTGTAAAGGTAAATACCTTGTTCTTTAAAAAAAAAATGCCATAAATATGTCTATGTGAAACTTGTTTTGAAGATGGTGCTCTTTTTAATAAAGGAAAATATGTCTATACATGAAAAAAATTAATGTGAAAAAGCAGTTTGCATTTGAAAGAAAGCCTCAAGAGGCAACAACAACAAAAAAAAACCCAAAAATAAAACAACAAACCTACACTAATACTCCTGGTTAATATAACCTCTAACCTCCTAATAGAAATTTTAGCATAAAATCGTGGCCCACTCTAATACCACTGGGCACTAAGCGGCAACCTCCCTGCACCTCTCTGGAGAACTCTGAACTGGGTTGTTTTGCAGGTCACAGAACACAGACCAAGAGAGAAGAGACTCAAACTTATGGTTTGAAGAAAGAAATATTACTAGCAGAGGTCATGTATGCCCCATTTGAGAGTCAGCAGTGACTGAAGGAGAAGGACTGAACAATGCCAATAAGGTCACGTGTGCCTGCCTATTACCTTGTCTGCCTCCCACTGACTTGCTCCTGCTTGGGTGAAGGGTGTGTGTGTGTGTGTGTGTGTGTGTGTGTGTGTGTCTGTCTGTCTGTCTGTCTGTAATCAGTAGCTTCTCTCTGTACATACTAAATTTATGTTTTTATGCCTAATCCTGAGTTAACACTCGAAAGAAAACAATCTAGAGTGGATTATGAAGAGACAAAAGAACAGAAAATATAGTAAAATAAGATATAAATTATATGGAAGGAATATCTAATGTTTAATTGGAGCTTTAGGAAGGAAGGAGAAAAAGAATGAGGAAGAAGCAATATTTGAATGAATAAGCTGAGAATTTTCCATAATTGGTGAAACATAGCAATCTACAAATTCAAGGAGCTAAATAAATCTCAAGCAGGATAAATAAAGGGAAATCCATACCTAGTACAGAAACTCCAAAAACAAAGAATTTTAAAAGTAGCCAAAGAAAAACATGACTTTCAAAAGTGGAAGCTTTGCTAACTTTTCAGCAGCAAAACTAGAAGCCAGAGTAGTAGAATTATAACTTCAATATGTTGGAAGGAAAACCAAACCAAACAAAACTAGCCAACCTAGACTTCTACCCAGTAAAAAAAGAAAAAAAAAATCCTTCACCAAAGGGAATTCTAGGCTGTACTTCAAACAGGAAAAAAAAGAAATTGTCCCAGAGGGGAGTTGGGGATAGACGTAAAAAAAGAAATGCCAAATGGGAGGGTAAATCCAATGAACACTGACTTTATAATGTCTTATTGGGTTTATGATATAGAGAGAATGAAAGTTCAAAACAATAAAAGCATCTAATGTGAGAGAAATGTAAATGTTCTAAATTCCTTGATTTTACTAGGAGAGGTTCCTATTTGATGATAAGTCAAGGTTGCATACTGTAATTTCTAGAACATCAGTAAAAACAATGGTAAAAGCCTGAATAACTACAAAACTAACAGAGGAACAAAAGGGGATATGAAAAACTCAACCAAACGAAACCAAGATAAAGGAACAAAGAGCACGTGAGATGAACAGAAAGTCTATCTGAAGTGAGATGATGATTGGAAGGTCGATAATTACATTAATGGTAAGAGGGTCAACCACTCCAGCTAGAAGATGATCACAGTAGATAGAAACAAAATCCTGTACAAGCCAAGTACAAGAGACACACCTAAAACATCAGGAAAAAGAAAAACTGAAAGGAAACA
Source organism: Panthera onca (assembly GCF_046562875.1). Lineage (NCBI taxonomy): Eukaryota > Metazoa > Chordata > Mammalia > Carnivora > Felidae > Panthera > Panthera onca. The sequence continues at coordinate 38,595,953 of NC_138354.1, read as the reverse complement.
GATGAAAAGTTACATACCATTGAAATACTGGTAGACAGTTGGTGTAGAGAGTTTAATACCAAACAAACATACTTTAAGGTAAAAAGCATAATTAGAATTAAGGGTTACTCTATAATAATAAAAGATCATTCTAAATTTGTATGAACTTAATAACATGATATATAGAACGTGCACAGAATTATATGGAGAGTTAGACAAGTCCACATTCACAGTGGGATATTATGATGTACTTTTTCCATTAGTTAATGGAACAAGCAGAAAAGAAATAACTGTGGAAGATCTGAAACAATGTAATGAATAAACTTGACTTCATAGACACATATAGAACAGTACACCCGACAAAGGCAGAATACATTATTTTCAAGAAGATATAATTCATTAAAAATTTTGACTCTGTGCTGGGCCAAAATGCAAGTTCTAACAAATTTCAAAGAATGGATACAAAACAAATAACTTCCTCTAACCACACTGTAAATAGGTTAAGAATCAATAACAAGAATATAATTGGGAAAAACTCTGTATCATTGAAAACTACACTTTTGAATAATATGTCCCAAAGTACCCTTCGAAACAAAGAAATTAAAATGGAAATTAGAAATTATTTTGAACCAAATTACATATAATGGGAAAAAAATGACACAACAAAATTTGTAGAATAAAGCTAATGCAGTGCTTGGAGGGAAATTCACAGCCTTGACTGCATATTTTAGGGAAGAAAGAGTCTGAAATATGAGCTGAGTATCTTGAATATTTCAAGAGGTTAGAAAAAGAACAGAAAATAAACCCAACAAAAGTAGATGGAAGGAAATCATTTAAAAGTCTAAACAAATGTAAAAGAAAACACAACAGAGAGAATGAGCAAAGCCAAAATTGAAAAGACTAACGAAACTGATAAACCCCTGGTGAGAATGATCAATCAGAAGAGAGAAGGTACAAATAGCAAGTGTAAGAAATGAAAAAGAGACTTCACCACACAAATAAGAGGATATTATGATCAACTTTGTGCCGATAAATAAGGAAACTTAGATGAGATGGACAAATTCACATAAAAATGCAATCTGACACACACAAAATCGAAAACCTTAGTCCTATATAACTATCAAATAAATTAAATCTATAATATAAAAGTATATCTGATGATGAAATTTCAAGACCCAAATGGCTTCATTGGGGAATCCTACTGAACATTGCAGAAAGAAGAAATGTTTACTCATCTACCTCTGTTGGAAAGTAGAAAAAGATTCACCAACTAATTTAGGGAGGCTAGTAACTTTCTACTAACACTCAGCAAGAACAGTCCTAGAGAGACGGCACAGGCCAATTACATTCATGAATACAGGTGAAAAAATAGTAAAGCAGGATCAGGGATTATATAAAAGGATAATACATCATGATCAAATTGGACTTACCCTAGATTTAACATCAATTTAAGGCTGGGAAATCAATTAATGGAATTTACCACACTCATAGATTAAAAGGGAACATTCATGGTCATCTCACGTCTTGCAGGAGAAACGTTTGCTAAAACTTGGAATCCATATACAATAAAAACTCATGGGAAAGAGTGAAACTTCCTGCCTCTGATAAAGGACATCAATAAAAAACCGACAGCAAACATCATGCTTGGTAAAAAGTTGAACCTTTTCTGTTTGAGGTAAGAAAGCTCACTACCATCATTTCTATTCAGCATTGTACTAGAGGCTTTAGCCAGTGGAGTAAGGAAAAAAAATAAAAGTTTTAAAGTCCAGGAAGGGAAAAAATCCAAGACAGCCATTATTCTCTGATAAACATTCTAGGTAAAGCAAATGCAAAAGACTCTAATGATACATATTAGAAATAATAAAGGATTTTAACACAGTTACTGGGTATAGAGTCAATATAGAAAAATCAAGAGTGTTCCAGCAGTCAACAGAAAAATAAATTTAAAAGGTAGTATCTACCATGACTTAAAACAACAACAACAACAACCAATGCCTAAAGAAAAAAAAAAGAAACAAAAAAACTAGAGAAAGATATGCAAAGATTTCTGAATGGAAAACTACTTAGAACACTAAAAAAAAAACCCAAAATTACTGCCAGAAACTTAAAAAGACCTCCTCAATAAATGGAGAGACATAATACATTCACGGATAACAAGATGCAATAATGTAAGTATGTCAGTTTTCAAACTGATCTGAAGGTCGATCCTACTCAAAATCTCAAAGGTTTTTAAAAAATAAAACTTTTCAAACTGATTCCAAAAAATGAGACAATTCTGAAGTCTACCAAAGTCTACCAACAGTAGAAAGGATAAATAAATTGTGGTATATTCACAGGATGGAACGACAATGAATTAACAATGTACAATAACATGCGTGACTGTCAAGAAGAAGCCACACACACACACACACACACACACACACACACACACACACACAGCCATAGGATTTAGGAATGCATGTTTTGATGGGAACTTAGAGATAAGCACAAGGAAGTGATTAAATAAAAACGAGAAAGCAAGTAGAGAAGATTTGTGACAGGAAAGGGCGTATAGTGGGTTCTGAGGTGCGGGCAGTGTTTGGGTTTTGACTTGGGTAGTGGTTGTACAAGTATTTGCTTTATGCTTAACCACCGGGTAGCCCATTTTTTTGTTTCGTTTAGTGCACTTTTCTGTATGGGTGCCTATTTCACGATGCCGTTTGAAAGCTGTAGGGTATTTTTTCCCGCACTTCAGAATCAGGGCATCTTGAGTCTCCATCAGGGAGACAAAATGAAAGCACATGTAAAACACAGCTGGTGACTGGACGAAAACATGGCAAAGGCCACAAGAGAAGACTGGCCACAAGAGTGGCCTGGACTGAGTCTCGGGGGAAAAACACTGTCTAAGGCGAAGCATTTGCTGGTTTTTATTCTGTACCAACAACAGGAGATGGACACGCTGACTGGCACCAGGTCACCGGCCAGGGACAAGGATGACTCTGTGTCATCCCACCTCAGCCCAGGCAGAATAAACACCAGGGCCCGGCCTCCTGTGCTCTGTGTGCTAAGAAGCCTCCACTTGGCTGATTTGTTTTCTTCTGTATCTAGAGACCAAAACAGGGAGAGCGTTCCTTGAATAAAAGGTATGAATTTTCAGATTTCAGGAAAGGTCTACTTTGATTATTAGTTAATAAAATGACATTCCAGGGGCGCCTGGGTGGCTCAGTCGGTTAAGTATCCGACTTTGGCTTGGGTCATGATCTCACAGTCCGTGGGTTCGAGCCCTGCATCGGGCTCGGTGCTGACAGCTCGGAGCCTGGAGTCTGTTTCAGATCCTGTGTCTCCCTCTCTCTGATCCTCCCCCCTTCAGGCTCTTTCTCTGTCTCAAAAATAAATAAACATTAAAAGAAATAATAAAAATAAATAAATAAAATGACATTCTGAACCAACTGTTTCACCTCTATGGGTTCCTATAGTATGATGCAGTTACCTAGGAAATTGTCACTCTTGGGTAATCTGATAACATTGACTTCTTGAACCTGGATATTGGATGCTCAGTCCTTGGTCCCAGCTTTTCCTATCAAATGTACATTCTAAGAGACCCAGGAGGAACTCTAGGTCTGCTTAATTCATCTCATCTCATCCACACCGGCTGGTTATTACTCAGGGCATACCTGGGAACAGGGTCCTACCTGGGGAGAATCTTGGGCTTGGAAATAATCTCTATGGGGAAGACTTCCCCAGCCCTCACATTTTATTTAAGGAGGAAGTAAGCTCTGTAATAAAGACATTATATACATGTGTATATATATGTGTGAGATATATATATATATACATATACATATATATATATATATATATATATATATATATATATGTATAATGGACCAATATACCTTGTGAACACAGGCATAAAATTCCTCAACAGAATGATAGCAAATAAAATCCAGCAATATACTTAAAGGATCATGACCTTGTAGGGTTTATCTCAAGAATATAAAGTTAGTTTAACATTTGAAAATCAACCAAGGCAATCCCCTACAATAGAATAAATGGGAAAATCACACAATCATCTCAATAAGTGCAGAAAAAAGCACTTGACAAAATTCATCAGGCATTCTTGAGAAAAACTCTCTACAAACTAAGAATAGAAGAGCACTTTTTCAAAATGATAAAGGGCATCTATAAAAACCTACAATGGACATCAAACTTAGTGGTGAGAACACTGAATCTTTTCCTCCTAAAGTTGGCAACAGGACAAGGATGTTCACTTTCACCATGTCTAGTCAACACTGTACTGAGGGTCCTAGGCACCCTAACAAGGCACAAAAAAGAAACAGAATGAATTCAGACTAGACAGGAAGAAAATCGCAAAGCTAATGACAGGTTCCATATGTCCTTTCAGCTTCCCCCAATGGTGGCATCTTCTATAACATCAAAACCAATGAGGCTTCTGGGTGGCTCAGTCGGTTAAGTGTTAAGTGTTTGACTCTTGCTTTTGGCTCAGATCATGATCTCATGACTCGTGAGATCGAGCCCCACGTCAGTCTCCATGCTGACAGCATGGAGCCTGCTTGGGATTCTCTCTCACCCTCTCTCTCTGCCCCTCCCCTCTCTCTCTCCAAATAAATAAATAAACCTAAAAAAAAAGTTAATTCAAAATGGATCATAGTCCTAAACATAACAGCTAAGCTATAAAACTGCCAGGAGAAAAATCTTGGTGCTAATAAAAATTTCTTAGGACATAAAGACTTCTTAGAAGTCACTGTAAAAGAGAGGAAAAAATAAAATGGACTTAATCAAAAATTTCATCTTCTGCTCTTCAAAGATACCATTAAGAAAATGAAAATGGGGGCGCCTGGGTGGCGCAGTCGGTTAAGCGTCCGACTTCAGCCAGGTCACGATCTCGCGGCCCGTGAGTTCGAGCCCCGCGTCAGGCTCTGGGCTGATGGCTCGGAGCCTGGAGCCTGTTTCCGATTCTGTGTCTCCCTCTCTCTCTGCCCCTCCCCGGTTCATGCTCTGTCTCTCTCTGTCCCAAAAATAAATAAAAAAAAAAAGTTGAAAAAAAAAATTTTTTTTAAAAAAAAAGAAAATGAAAATGATCGGGGCACCTGGGTGGCTCAGTCGGTTAAGCGTCTGACTTTGCCTCAGGTCATGATCTTGTGTTTCGGGAGTTCAAGCTCTGCATCGGACTTTGTGCTGGCAGCTCGGAGCCTGAAGACTGCTTCGAATTCTGTGTCTCCCTGTCTCTGCCCCTCCCCTGCTCACACGTTCTTATGCTCTCTCTCTCTCTCTCAAAAATAAATAAACATTAAAGAAATTTTTAAAAAACAGGTACAGGGTTTCTTTTTGGAGTGACAGAAATGTTTTGGAATTAGTGGGAATGGTTGTACAACACAGCGAACACAGTAAAAGCCACTGAAGGGCACCCTTTAAAATGGTGAGTTTTGTTGTGTGAAGTGTATCTCAGCTCTCAAAATGGGCAAAAGACTTGAACAGACCCCTCAGAACAAAAGATCTGTGAATAGACAGTATGAATTTCATATTTCATCTTTTTATAAGATGCTTCAGAGCACTAATCATTAATGCTGGGGACATGCCAATGCAAACCACAATGAGTACCTTGCCACACCCACTGGAATGACTCAAATGGTTTTTTAAATTCCAACACCAAGTGTTGAGGAAGCTGTGGGGTCCCTGGAACCTTCCAACACCACCAGTAAGAGTGTGAAGCGGTGCAAGCACTTTGGAAAAGGCCGGACTGTTTCTCATAATATTAAACATTCACTTGTCTGTGACCAGCAAGTCCGCTGCTAGGTATTTACACAAACGATATGAAAACATATTCCACGAAAAGATTTGTATGCAAATGTTCACAGCAGCATTCTTCATAATTGCTAAAAAGTAGAAACAGCCCCAATGTTCGTCTACTGAGGAATACATACACATACTGTGATATATCTGCTCAATAGAATTCTACGCAGCGATAAAGAGGAAAGGACAGGTGATAGGAGAGACAAGAAACAGGGTTGGATCTCAGACATTAGGTTGATCAAAAGAAAACAGTACACCTGGCATGGTTGTAGTTACACAGGGTTCTGGAATAAGCAACAGAAATCAGATCAGTAATTGCCTGAAGCGGGGGTTGGGGTTGGGGAATTAGCTCTAAAGAAGAATAAGGGGGGGCGCCTGGGTGGCGCAGTCGGTTAAGCGTCCGACTTCAGCCAGGTCACGATCTCGCGGTCCGTGAGTTCGAGCCCCGCGTCAGGCTCTGGGCTGACGGCTCGGAGCCTGGAGCCTGTTTCCGATTCTGTGTCTCCCTCTCTCTCTGCCCCTCCCCCGTTCATGCTCTGTCTCTCTCTGTCCCAAAAATAAATAAAAAACATTGAAAAAAAAAAATTAAAAAAAAAAAAAAAGAAGAAGAAGGGAACTTTCTGGAAGGAAAATGGATATTTCAATTGTGAGGGTAGATGTATACATCTGTCAAAATTCAAAATTTATCAGAATGTAGACTTAAAACCTATGCATTTTAATTATAGTTTTATTATATATATTAGTAATTACAATATATTTATATATTATAAATTATATATTATGACTATATATATTACACCTCAGTAAGTTTGACTAAATAAATTAAAAACAGCATGGGGGTATGCCTGGGTGGCTCCGTTGGTTAAGCATCTGACTCCCATGCAGCTCAGGTCATGATCTCACAGTTCGTGAGTTCGAGCCCTGAGTTGGGCTCTGTGCCGAATATGCAGAGCCTGCTTGGGATTCTCTCTTTCCTCTCTTTCTGGCCCTCCCCTCGCTTGTGCTCCCTCTCTTTCTCTCAAAATAACTAAATAAACTTAAACAAATTAAATTTTAAAAAAAAGAGAGAGAGAGGGTATGGGATCCAGAAACAAACTACCTGGATTTGACTGTTGTGTCCCAGCTCCTGAGTTTAAAAGCCGTGACCCTGGAAAAGTTGCACATCCTTTCTCAGACTCAGCTTCCTCATCTGGAGAATGGGCATGCCATCCCGATGCGGGCAGAGGAACACTTCTGGCGGTGGCCAGGTGTTATGTGTGTATTAAGCACGGCCCTGTGCTTACCATGCACCAGGCGCTCTGCAGAGCAGTCTGCACAGAAGCGCAACCGAGTGGATGGGAAGCAAAGTGCATGCTGGGTCCTGGCTCCTTTTCACCTGTCAACTCTCAACTCGGTCGGGGTGGGCTGGGGCGGGGGAGGTATTAGTTGGCTAGGGCTGCCTTGACAAATTACCACAGATTGGGTTCCTTAAACCACAGAAATTTATTTCTCACAGTTCGGGAAGCTGGAAGTCCAAGGTCACGGTGCTGGTAGGTTTGATTTCTCCCGGGGCCTCTCCGCTTGGCTTCAGAGGCACCTTCTCACTGTTTCCTCACATCCTCTTTCCTCATTGCATGTGTATCCCTGTGTCTCTTGCTCTTCTTATCTCTTAAGGACCCCAGTCAAATTGCATTAGGACCCACCTAATGGCTTCATTTTGAATTAATGTCTCTTTCATTCTTTTTTTTTTTTTTAAGTAGGCTCCATGCCCAACATGGGGATTGAACTCACTACTCTGAGATCAAGAGTCACGTGCTGTATGACTGAGCCAGCCAGGTGCCCCTGAATTAACGTGTAAGATCCTCTGTCTACATGCAGTCACACTGTGAGGTATTGAGAGTTAGGACTTCAGCTTACGAATGGGGAGTCGGGGAGAACACAGTTCAGCCCATAACAGGGGATGAATCCACATTTGACCCACCTTGGACAGGAACGTCTAAGAACAGAGCCTTTATCCTTGACTAGTTGAGAGGCAGCTCAGAACGATCAACCAGAAAGATCAGTTATTTTGCCATCTTCTAGCTGCATAACTGATGCACTTACAAGTCCCTGAACTTGGCAGCCTTACCCCTACGTCTGAAAGGGGAGACCATCTTATTTCATAGGGCTGTTGGGAGCAGAAGGGACGGGCACCATTAACATGGGATGAACTAGATCAGGCCGTGTCTGGGCCATGGACCAACACACAGCTGTTAAAATGATAGGGTAATTATCTCAAAATAGAAAGTTAAAAAGGAATGACAGAGAAGACACGCAGATATCTGCGTCTGTCTGCACGTAAAGAAGAAGCTCCGTGATATACAATGGAACGACTGAAGCAAATCCCGATGCCGCATCGGTGGGCCTCATCTCTCCTGCATCAGAATCGCTGTGGACTCTCCCTGAACTGTTCTGGAGTGAGACCCAGGCACTGGTATTTGAAAAGAAATTAACTAAAAGCAAACAAAGGTTTTTCTCATACGCAGCCCAGGGCTGAGAGCCACTGATAACAATAAGAACTATTATTTTGTCCAGACTCTGTTGCAGACAATACTTGAAGCACTTTGAGTATATGAACTCACTGAATCGGCACAGCTGCCCCATTTTACAGATGAGAAAAGTGAACTCTGTTCCTGATCACGCAGCTGGTGGATGGTGGAACCCAAGCAGAGTGGTTCCAAAGATGAAACAGAATTCCGTGAGGCGAGGGGAGGCAGGAGAACAGAATCTAGGAATTTTCAGTTTGAGTCTGTAGGGAAAGAGGCCCAAGAATATCATTATCAGCCAGGTTTGGAAACCCAGAGCAATGGTTCCCACCTCCCTGATAAAAACTTCCCTGAAGGAACTCTTTAGATGTAGAGATTCCTGGGGCCTCTGGGTGGCTCAGTTGGTTAAGCAGCCACTCAGGTCATGATCTCACAGTTCGTGGGTCCGAGCCCCACGTCGGGCTCTGTGCTGACAGCTCAGACCCTGGAGCCTGCTTCGGATTCTGTGTCTCCTTCTCTCTCAGCCCGTTCCCCACTTGCATTGTCTGTCTGTCCCTCTCTCTCTCTCTCAAAAATAAATAAACATTAAAAAAAATTAAATATAGAGGTTCCTGAATGCCTTTCCTGGAGGTTCTGATTCCCCAGGTCTGGAGCAGGACCAGGAATCCACATGTTTACCCGGGGTCTCAGGCAGGACCGGCTTTAGGGGCCTGTGGTCTGTGCTGGTGCACAGGGCTGTGTGCTCAAGAAAGCCCACGTTTGGTTCAAAGCTCTGCTGCCGACAGCTTCAAGTTCCTCATAATTTTATCTGTGACCTCAGGTTATGCAGGCAAGAGCACACTACCTCGGGTCCTGGGGGCTCAGAGCCTCTGCTTCTTGGTCATTTCACCTCCCACCACTGCTCTGCCTCCCTGGGATGGGTCCTCTGCCGCCAGAGCCCCCATGCCCTGGTGTCCCCAGCTCAGCCTGGTTCCCCCTCCCTGCTCCTGCCTGGTGACCGGGCATTTTACTTTCTGGGAGAGAGAGAGAGAGAGAGAGAGAGAGGGAGAGAGAGAGAGAGACACCACCGTCTTGTCTGCCCTTCACCCTCTAGTCCTGATTCTGCCCTGGTTTGGGCTGCACAAAGGCAGGTTACTGCTTCTCTGCCCTCACTCCTGCCACACCAGCGTCCAGGGGGACAGGAGAGCACAGGAGGGGACACCAGCATTGTTACATGCCAGCGTATGTCATCCAGGGGGAGTGAACTCAAAGAGGTGATATTTGGGCAAAAAGCAGTAAATGAGGGTGGGCTCCAGAAGCGAAGGGGAGGGGGATGCAAGCTGGCTCACTCCAGGTGTGAGGCTGTGTTCTCAACCCTTAGTCTTAGAACCGTCCAGCAAAAGTGGAAAACACTGACATCCAGACCCCTCCTCCCTAGTTCAATTGGTCTGGGGTGGGGTCCACATACTTGTCCTTTAAGACGGTCTCCTGTGATTCCAGTGACCCAGGAAGGGTCAGGGCCCGCAGGAGCGTCCGTTGGTTTCCAGGATGGATTAGGGGGTGCGGGAGTCTGTGCTCTTGGATTAAACTTTCAGAGCTGGAAGCGCCCCCGGATGGGCTCAGAGCCACTCCCGCCTGCTGCTACACACAAGGAACGAATGCCCGGGGACAATAGAGAGGCGACAGGGTCCTGTCCCCGCTCCCAGTCCGGCGTCCTGGCCGTTCCCAGGCACCCCGACACCAGAAGCCCCGAGTAGAGCTCGCCTCAACCCCTTCAGGGACGCCACCCGCCCCGGCGGGCCGCGAAATCCAGGGGTCCCTCCTGCTTTGCTTTGTCCGGGACGGGACTCAGGTGCTCAGATTGTGGACGGAGAGGCGGCTCCGCGCGTGGCCAACGCCAGGTGGCGCCCGAGAACCAGGCCTGCCCTGCTCCGAGGAGTCACGGGGTCCGGGGGGTCCTGTGGTCCCCGGGTCTGGTCAGCTGCTGGGCCTCAGAGCCTCGAGCCTCGAGTGCCCCTGTTTTCTCACCTCTTTCGCAGGGCTGTGGGGGCGGATTACGGGCAATAACCTCTCAAGACCTAGCCCTTGCCTGGCCCCTGGAGACGAAGGAGTCCACGTTACCTCCCTGCCTCTGGCCTTCTCTCACTAGGTAGGTCTGTGTTCTCAGGTGAGTTGCTCATCTCTGGTAGCACATCTGGAAGGTTCTTCAAAGGTTTCCACCTCAGTGCATGCCTTAGAAGACTGTCCATTGGCAAGAAAATCACCTATTTTAAAAACAGGAAATTTATCACAACAAAGAACGCATTTTCTACGCTGATGGGATGGGAGAGGGGAGACACATCCAGCACCCTGAGACTCTCTGTAAAGTCCCCAGTCTGAAAGGATCTGGTTTTGTTCTGCGTTATTTTCACGTCAAATGCTTTCAGTATTTTATAACAATTTTAGAAGCAAAGACCCATCACTAAGGTTGCTACTAATGGTGGCCCTCCCTAACACAGACTGTCTCAGAAACCCAACAGCCAAAAAGCATTTTGAAGCAAGATGTCACCTTGCAGTTCTGAGTACTTAAAATACTTCCCTTTGAGAAGCTTGAGTTAGCATTCACAAAATGGTGTTCCCTGCGTTACCGGTTATTTCTTTTTCTCCCTCCCCATTTTATTTAAAACAATTTCTTCAACTAACATTTATTTGCCAGTCTCTGGATTAAAAAAAAAAAAAAAAAAAGTTCCAGGGGCACCTATGTGGCTCAGTCGGTTGAATGTCCGATTTCGGCTCAGGTCATGATCTCACAGCTCGTGAGTTTAAGCCCCGCGTCGGGCTCTGTGCTGACAGCTCCAGAGCCGGGAGCCTGCTTCAGATTCTGTGTCTCCCTCTCTCTCTGCCTCTCCCCCCACCTCAAAAATTAATAAACATTAAAAAAATTTTTTTTTAAGTTCCAAAAATCCCCCTCCTCAAAAAAAAGCCCTCCAATAAATAATAGGAAACCATCCCTACCCCTAGGAACTGCCCCCATCTGACAGGGAGAAAGGAAGGTATGTAAATGATGCTGACACTGGGATATTTTATGGAAACATGTGTTTAGGGCAAGCACAAAGGAGCAATTCATTACTTTTAAAACTTCGTATTACAAAAATTTTCCAATATAAACAAAAGTAAAACAAATGGTCAAGTGAATCCTGTCTACCTGTCAGCCAGCTTACAAAACTATCAACGTATCGCCAATCTTGTTTCATCTGTGCCTCACACGCCATAAAATTCACCCACCATAAATATACAACTAAATGATTTTGGTAAGTTTATATAAACAAATATATATATGGTTGTGCGACCATCATCCCAAAGCAATTTTAGAGTATTTCTACTATCACCAAAAGTTTTAAAACATTTTTTTAAATGTTTATTTATTTTTGAGAGAGAGAGAGAGAGAGAGAGTGAGAGTGGGGGAAGGGCAGAGAGAGAGGGAGACACAAAATCCAAAACAGGCTCCAGGCTCTGAGCTGTCAGCACAGAGCCCGACACGGGACTCGAACCCACAACTGTGAGGTCATGACCTGAGCCGAAGTCGAGCGCTTAACCGACTGAGCCCCGCAGGTGCCCCAATCACCAAAATTTTTATTGTGACTATTTGCAGTTCATTCTTGCTCTCATCCCTAGATGTAGGCAACCACTAATAAAGCTCTATTGGTTTGCTTTTTCTGGACATTGCATAGAGGGGAAATATAGAATATGTAGCATTTTGCATCTGGCTTCTCTCACTGAGCATCACGTTTTCAAGATTCATCTGTGTTGAGACACAAATCAGCGCTTCGTTCCTTTTTACTGCTAAATGATATTCCACTGTGTGAAGAGAACATGTTTATTTATCCATTATTACTTGGTGGCACATTTGGGTTATTTCTGCCTTTTGGCTATTGTCAATAACATGCTGTTGAATGTTCCCATTCCAGTCATTGTGTTTTCCTGTCTCTTTGGTAGGGATCTAGGAGTGGAATTACTGGGTATGATGATAAGTAAAACATATGAAGATTCTTGTGCCAAACCTTTGTTTTTCCGACGTGGCCATACCACTTTAAATTCCTGTCGGCAATGTAGAAGGATTCCAGTTTCTCTGCATCCGTGCCAACACTTGTTGTTTCTTTTTGATTTTAGCCCTTCTGGTGGGTGTAAAGTGGCATCTAATTATAGTTTTAACTTGCATTTTCCTAATGGATGATAATGTTGAGCATCTTTTCATGTGCTTATTGGCCATTTGTATATCTTTGTGGAAATGTCCATTCAAAGCTTTTGTCCAATTCTTATTTTTATTTTTTAAAAAGTTTATTTTGAGAGAGAGAACAGAGAGCATGAGCAGGGGAGAGGCAGAGAGAGAGAGAATCCAAAGCAGGCTCTGCATGGTCAGCATGCAGCCTGATGTGGGGCTCAAACTCACGAACCGTGAGATCATGACTTGAGCCGAAACCAAGAGTCGGACACTTAACCAACTGAGCCCCCAGATGCCCTTGTCCGATTTTTAAAACAAACTTTTTTACTTTATTATAGATTTACAGGAAGATTGTGGAGGGAGTAGATACCCTTCACATCCCTCATACCTAGTCCCTCCTGTTGTTACCATCTGACACGAGTGGGGTACGTTTGTCACAATTAGCTAAAGTCCATACCTGGTTCTGATTTCCTGTTCGGTCTTTACCTAATGCCTTTTTCCTGTTCCAGGGTCTTACCCAGGACAACACATTACATTTAGTTGTCATGTCTCCTCAGGCTCCCCTTGACCATGACAGTTCTTCAGACTTTTATTATTATTATTTTTATACCTTAACCTTTGATAATCTTATTAGTTTTGAGGAGGACTGGTCAGGTATTTTCTGGAATGTCCCTTAACTGGGCCTTTGTCTGATGTTTTTCTCTCATGATTAAAATGGAGTTATGGGTTTTTGCGGGGAGGCCTTCAGAGGTAAAGTGTTTGTATTAGGTTGGCTCAGGCTGCCGTACAAATACCACAGACCAGGCAGCTTCACCAACAGAAATTTCTTCTTGCTCAGTTCTGGAGGCTCAGAGTCCAAGATCAAGGTGCCAGGAGAGCTGGCTTCTTCTGAGGCCTCTCTCTCCTTAGTTTACAGATGACCATCTTCTCCCTGTGTCTTCACGTGGTCATTGCTCCACGTCCTAATCTCCTCTTCTTATGAGGACACCAGTTCCATTGAATCAGGGCTCACCCCAGGGATCTCATTTAACATTATTTACCTCTTTAAAGATCCTCTCCCCAAATATGGTCACATTCTGAGGTGCTGGGAATTAGGACCTCAACATATAAACTTGTAGGGAGGGGGCGAGTCATAATTTGGCCCAAAGAAGTGTCATTTTCATCCTATCCAGGGTCCATGCTATTGACATGACTTATCACTATTGATGTTGACCTTGGCTACCTGGCTGAGGTGTGTTTGTGTAAAGTTACTCCTTTCCTTCCTGCTCCCATACTGTGCCCTTTGGGGAGAAGTCACGGTGTGCAGCCCACATCATGTTTTATCCCACTGTAGGGATTATGTTCCATGTATTTTGTAAAACTCTTAGGAGAAATCTAGGGGTAAATCTCTGTGACCTTGGTTTTGGCAATGGAAATCTTAGATATGACACTAAAGGCACAGGCAACAGAAGAAAAAATAGATAAATTGGTTCTCATCAAAATTTAAAACACTGTGTACCAAGGGACATCATCAAGAAAAGGAAAAGACAACCTACAGAATAGGAGAAAATATTTGTAAATTATATATCTGATAAGTCTAGTATCCAAAATATATAAAGAACACTTACAGCTTAACAACGAAAAGTGTTTATAAATCTAGTGTTTATAAATCAACGCTGTACTGAAGAACCCTGTACATAATTGACATGTTTGAACAGATCTATAGAATAAATTCCCAGAAGTGTGTGTGGTTTTTTGACAGATATTGTCAAATTGCCCTCCATTGAGGGTGTATCGGTTTAGATGTCTCTAGAATTTATTTCCAAATCTCCTGTGAAATATGCCAACACCGACAAGAACGTTCATTACGGCATTCGTCATAATACCTCCAAACTGGAAAGAACCCAGTGCCCCTCAACACAAGAGTGGATAGACACAGCACGATCTCATCATACCACGGAACACTACAAAGCAATGAAAAAGAACAAAAGTTCTGCCACCCACCACACAGAGGACTCTCACAGGCGTGTCAAGTAGTAAAAGAAGCCAGACACAAAACCATACTTACTATAGGACTCCTGTGAGGTGCTCAGTCATGAAGCTAAGGGAAGAAGAATCTCTGAGATCCAAACAGCAGTTAGCCTTGGATCGAGGGGTGCTGGCCACTCAGGCTCGAAAGAGTCCACTCCCACCCCGCTCCCCACGACCAGGTGCTCAAAGCGCCCTACACTTTGATCTGGACGATTGTTACATAGGTGAATAATACATAAAAACTCACTGAGCTACGTGTGCTTCGTTGGTATAAGTTAGATCTCAATAAAAAGCAAAAAGGTTAAAAAAAAAAAGCCAACACTGCTGTGCTAACCACATGGCCATGGTAGAGGGCGATCTCCTTAGCTACAAAGAGTCAGAAGGCAGACCCTGTGTCTCTTTTGTTCAGTCTTGAGCCAGCTGTGGGTTCCAGGTGTAAGGAGGGGGTGTCTAGCAGGGGGAGGGGTCCTTTAGGTGCTCTGGGACAGGCGTGCACCCCTGCCCATGCTAGACCATTCTCTGCACCAGCTGTTGAACAGCTGCCTGGTTATTTTTAGCCCTGGGGCTCTGCATGAAAAGAGCCTCACTCAAGGGCTCCTTTCTCCTGCCATTGACCCTGCTCCTGGGCCCTCTCTCCCCACCCACCCCAGGCTTTAAGGTTTCTGGAACATTCCAGGTCCTACTGCTAGACTACATGTTGCTATGGTGAGGGGTCTCTTCTGCAGAGGCAATTCCTTAACTTTAGGAAAGGACGATGTGGGGAGAGTTTATTTCTCATCAGACTCTGAGGCCAGGCCCCAGGAAGGTCCTGGGCACTCAGCAGCCTTGTCCTCTCTCTCTAGGGGAAGTAACACCCACCTGGAGCCTCAGGCGGAGGACGGAGTCCCTTCCTGGGAAGCTTGACAGTGGTCCTGATCTCTCCTCTTCAGGATCTTGTGGGCCTTCTGGCTAAAGAGGCTGCTCAGCCTCTATCCATCATGCCCCTCCTGTGGCTGGCACGGGCCTTCTGGAGAGCTGGCTGTCCCCTGCCTGCCCCATCCTGTGGGGGTTCCCAGTCCTGAGGCCAACCCCCTCCAGGACAGCTTGGGAAGGGGCTAAACTCTCGCCCCTCACCCCCACCCCCTCTTCTGGTGAGCATCCTTCAAGAGCCTTGAATCTTGTCTCCAAGCCCTGTTTGGCCCCAAATTCATCTTGTTCCTTATTTTGGAAAACCAGGATGCTTCCACCCCCACCTCGAATCGGAAGGGTGGCTGGCTGCCCACCTTTCCAGGGGTGGCGGAAACAAACTGAACCCCAGTGCTCTCCATTGTTCAGCTTAAAACTCCACAGGGGAGCCTCCTCCCCTTCGACCTGACTGCAGGAGAGGCGTTCTGAAGACACGATCTAGAAACGGATTTGAAAAATCAAATCCATTTTAAAAGTAGTGAAGGCATTTGCCTGCCTCCTCTCTCTCTCTCTCTCCTTCCCTCTCTTCCTGCCTTCTCTTTTTCCTTCCTTTTCTCTCTCTCTCCTCCCTCCTTCCCTCCCTCCCTCGGTCAAGTGGAAGGTCTCTCTGACTGGGGAGGAAGGTCGGGTAAACCAGACTCAAATGGACTTCACTGGGTTGGTCTGAGGCATTAGGCCCATGTTCTCTGGGCGGCGGCTGGGCTCGGTGAGCTGACCGCCCCCCTGGGTGGTGGGATCATCCCACCTCCGTGCACTAGGAGGGGGGACGAGGGGGCACACACTTCGTCCAGGAGCAGGGTGGGGGGTTCACTTCACTATCACACATCACCTTCTCCGCTGAGGGCTCTCGGTGGTCGGCACGCGGCTGACCCATCAGAATCCCCCCTCGGGCCCTGCGTGGGCAGAGCGTGTAGAGTTACTGACAGAAAAGCAAAAGCAGAATTCGTTTTCGCCCTTTGAGTCCGTGGCTGCCTGCCAACGTCTCCTTCAAATACGAACATTCCTGATTTCATTCTGGCACTTTTTGTCAGGTTATTGCAAATTGGAAGGGTGAGCAGACAGAAACAAAATGACATTTGCTGAGCGGGTGGGATTGTTTCTAAATCTATTCTCGAGAGCACGCCAGTGTATGTACACTCTTCGGGGGGGCACTCTCCTCTGTGGGGGCTTTGAATCCAACTCAGAGCCGGCCTCATTTTACAACCGGTATCCTCCGGTCTCGATGCGTTGCTGTTTCCATGTGTGCAGAATAAGGAGGCGTGGGACCAGTATATGGCGAGGACCCTTGTCAGCCATCCCTGGAAACATACATATGCGAGACAGATGGGTACTAGATCCACAAGATAATGGAGAATTCTAATTTCACCGGCATCAAATTTTTATGTTCCTGTAAACTTATGAAAACCTTGAAATTAAAGTTACTTCCTCACCACAGTACCAGAGCGACTAATTTGATTGAAAAGCAAAACAAAACCCTTCCAGAAAAACTGATAAATTAAAACTAAAACTAATACCGCTTCAAAACCGAGAGTGATATCCTCAAGTGTTAACCTTTGCTCCCACGTCCCTGTGGCTGGAAGAATTCGTTATACAAGGTACTTTCTTGTTTTTTAAAAGAAGGTTACAGCCTTGGTATGCTGGCTGAGTCAAGTGAAGGGTCTCTTGGACGAGGAACTCTTGGTCTCTGACCTCACGGGGAAGGTCTGAAGGGCCACCTGGGAGGACTGTTTCAATCTCAGGAAAGCCACTGGGCTGGAAAGGAGTCCCTGCTGGGGCATGATTCTATGTCAATAGATGCTTTCTTATTTTCAAATGCGCTTGATAACTGGAAAAAAAAAGAAGGTAGACATTTCCTTCACAGACAGAAAAAAAAAAAAAAAATGCCACCAGGGCATTTGAAAGCAAGCCTTTTCTCTTTCTAGACAGTTGGGCTGCATTTTAAAACAAAAATGAAAGCAAGCCGGGTCTCCTCCCAAGGAGGCTACCAAACTCCTCTTGGTATTGTGTTTGTGAACCAGCCTCACACACCTGTCTGCCCAACGGCACCTGAAAAAGTACTGGGAAGTACACACCTAACGGTCTTCCCCAGGGAAGCTGACCCAACCAAAGGAGGGGAGAGCTTTCTACGATTCCCGATTCCCAGGCTCCGAAGCCTGTCGACTCGGTTTTCAGCATATTCTTACAACTCAGGGGATCGGCAGTCACACTTCTAAGTGAAAAGATTAGGAAGCTGGGCCAGTGAATAAATGCTTACTTTGGATCTGTACTATTGATTTAAAAAAAAAAAAAGTCACTGGAAAAAATGAGCCCCCTTCTTCCATTTTTGCTTGAAGCAGTCCAAAGAAAACAAGTTTTGGTTCGCTCCCGTCTGCGAGCTCAGCTCACGGTCCAACAAACTCCAGAGAATTCAGAGAAAGCTCCCGCCAGACATGCAGGAGTGTGTCCTACCCACAGTTCCCAGAGGCTTCACCTGCTCTCCTTCAGAGGTGGGGAGAGAGACTCCCAGGGAGGGAGTGCTTCCTCGCTCTCTATCTGCCTGTCTGCACACGTTCCTGCTTGAGGAGAGGGGCTAAATGAACCTTCCAACCCCGAGAGTTGCACCTGAGGCCCAGAAACTTGCAGTCACGCTATGCGTTCGGGACACTTCGATTCAAGCTAGGGAGAGCTGATGGCAGCACCCCCACCCCCTTCTCCCGGAAGTGCCTGCATTTGGTATTAAAATGCACCCACCTGCTTTTGACCCCCAACCCCCACCAGTGGACTGCATACCCACAGGGGCTAACCCGTATGAATTGGTCTTGTGTTAAAGAGAGGTTTCAGAATCCCTGCAGATAAATCCATTTTCTGATCCATAATTTACATTCAGCGCATCTCCTATTTGAAATTGTGCCAAGCCCAGAATAAACAACAAAATTTGAGTCAATGATACTGTATTTTGAATTCTTTCCCCAGCTTTCCTCGATAGATAGTGTGAAGTTTTCTCTAATACAGTGAAACATTTGAGTACACGACAGATGACAAGGTCTGTAGTAATGACTTACAGATAACGTGCTTTTATCTATATACAGATGTCGCTTAGTATTTCATAGATACAGTTCTTCTTGGTTTTGGTTGTTGGCAAAACGTAAGCAGTTTCTTTCTTACTTTACTTTTACTCTTCTATTTACTTTTATTTACACTTAGGCCCCTTCCCTTGAACTGAAAGCAAACTTCGAGTCCCCGTCTCAGCTTCTGTCAGAAGAGAGAAGAGGGGCACGTGTGTGGAGGGGATGAAAGAAAGAACCACAAGCAGTTTCTAGAAAATAGGATCTAAAAAGAAAACTATCCATGCTTTTGGAAGGGGAAGCCTACTTATAATCCGTGATTTCTTTCTGTGTTTCATGGGTAGCAAGAAGCAAAGCCCATGCATAGGCAGCCTCCGTCAGCGTGTGTGAAGGAATGCTGGCTTCAGGGTAGGACATACGACCGTCCACAAGTCAAAGGCTGCTTGAAGGAGCCCTTCCACGGTGATTCACCACCACAAGCAAGGACACACGCCCTGGCAACTGTCAGGACAAAGCTGGACGGGGCCACGCTGGCGTGTCGTGTTACATTAGGACTCGCGTGCCTCACAGAATTGGTTTTGGAAGGATGGGTGCATGGATTGAGACAGTGGAAGTTGATTGTAGTTTCTGGATCGTCTCAGGGACGGCTAATCCGAAAACGCCGTCTGTGATGGACTGTGACATCGACAGAGGATTTCCACGAGGATGTTAAGGCTTTGGGTTTTTCACACGACGCTCATCAGTGTGCGGTTCTTGGTGCTCTGGTTTAATGCCGTAGTGCGAAGAGGGGGACCTGGAGGCCCTGCCTGGCACACCTGCTGCTGTGACATCTGAGGGTCACGGGGGTGGCAAAGGGCTGCTGGGGATCCAAGACCTGCTGCGCTAGGTCACTGAACACTGGTGAACTGCTCTCTGTGGACAGCCACTTCTCTGGGCATCCCCAGGTGGTCCTCTGCTCTTCCCCTGACGTCCCCCAAGTCCAAGGATAGCTTCGGGGAATCCCAGGATACTGGGGACTGGTGGGGGGGTGTCTCTGAGGGTCCGGCTCACTGCTGCCCAGGGTTGGCCCAGGAGTGCAGAGATGACAATCCTCTTTGTGAGCCAGGCTCCAACTCCCAGCTTGTGACTCTGGCAGCTCCTTGGGGTTAAAACCAGAAGGGTCTTGAAGATTATTTCCTGAAGGGCGGTGGATGTCACAGGCTTGCCTGGGCCCTGGTGGCAGTTTATGGCGAGGGGCTTGGGACATCTCAAACTGGGCCAGTGTGTGAGGTGTGGACGGGGAAGAGTGTGACAAGTGGAACAGGAAAGACACCGGAATTCTCCAGGAAGACGGAGAGGCCGCAGGAGGGTTGGTGCCATTGTAGTGCTCGGACATCGCCTTCTTGCACTTCAGGAGGACTGGAGGAGGGTGGGGCCCGGCTGTCGCAGGGCACGCGGGACGTTCATGCTGTGGCAGTGGCTGTGCTCCTGCTAGAAGTCATCGAAGGGGCTGCTGCTACGGGCACTAGTGACAGAGGTCTTCTGTTTCAGGCGGGGACAGGAGCCACTGGTTGAGAATGCAGACAAACTCTTGGGAGGTCCAGGAGGGAGGTCCAGGAACTAACGAACAGCTAGTTCATTAGGACACACTGGGTGTTCTCTCTAAGCACACAGGTCTGAGCCTACTGTCATTCTGCCAACAAAACGGGCAGTTGAAGAAGGAGAGGAGGAAATTTGGAAATGAGATCCTGAAAAGATCGAAGTGGCCCATCATATTGGCTGCGTAAGAAGCGCGAATGGAAGATTTTGGATTGTTATGTGATTTGTGCAGTATGTTCACTCTGTCTCATTAGAAATACTTTAGGAAAAAAGTTGCTTTTATCCTAATTTGGATGACTGCTTCAAATTTTTTCCCCCTCCAAATAGTTTTACCTTATCTTCTTAGGTTTTAATTGAACTAATTTCCTGAAAGTTCATGTAAATTGCATTTTTTAAATATTAAAAACAAAGAAACAAATCCAAATGCTCTCTGGGTATCATGGTAGGTTAGGATCTTTAGAAGTCGACAGAAGTCCCTGAATGAAATTTTGGGAAAGTGCAACTCATCATGCAATCAATAACAGGAGATCAGGGATCATGTTCAACCATATTCTTCTGTGCTACATGAACATTCCAAACGTATCTGTGATGCCATCAAAAATCTTTACTCTTGAGGAGGAAGAGGTATCATTCTGGCAAACCAAAATTACCAACGAAAAGCTCCACCAACCCACCATGCTACATGACTGGCCGCTAAAAGGTAAACTACTGGCTTCCTCAGTCCTTTGTGACTAGTCAACAAAGTCCATTTTTTACCCAAAAGCCCCACATTGGTGGACAATGCAAATGACATTCTATGTTACTTCAAGTTACATAGCCAAGTTGTACTTATTTCTCTTCCCCTCTAATACTTCCCTGAAATACCAGAGGTATGCAGATATCTGATACAGGTGTTTCAAAAATGACCTAACAGTATATATAATAAAGAATTTATTGTGTAACCAACAGTTAGAGGGGGAAAAAACCCTGATTTTATGTTAAAAGTATGCAATCTATTTGTTCTGTTGGCAGGAAGTATAGGACAGCAACATAACAACCTGTGCTTTAT
This sequence comes from Panthera onca, assembly GCF_046562875.1. NCBI lineage: Eukaryota > Metazoa > Chordata > Mammalia > Carnivora > Felidae > Panthera > Panthera onca. The sequence goes on along the minus strand of NC_138354.1, from coordinate 38,574,872 downwards.
GCTGATCTTGCTGAAGGCACTGACATGTTGCAAACTTTGCCTCATTTCTGATGAGAGTCTTGGTTAGTATATGCACATTGGAATAATTTTAAACTCCATTTTAAGCATATGCCAGCTAATAAACATCCTACATTTAAGTCATGCATCCAGTCTCACAAAAAGAAGGGGAGAGGGAGAGGAGAGAAGACGTATTCTACCTTGTCGGTCACTTGCTGACCTGCTGTCTGATTTCACCATTTAAATGCGTGATGACGCACTCCACTACCTGGATTCTTTGCTCTTTCCCGGCAAAGGGAGGCGGAGGTCCAGACATCTAGTTATTTGGATTTGGCAGCATGCTCTGTGTTCTGGCTGTGTGGCTGGGAACGAGGGGCAGCCACCAGCTGAACCGGGGGGGAAGCCACTCAGCTACGCTCAGCTCTCAATCTGTCGCAGAGGGAAAAAAGCTCTCTGCCTACCTCCTTTGGCGAGGCGTCGTGAAGACAAAAGGGGTTCCCTGTGTCTTGAGTTCCTTGGTATAAAGCTGTAAGGGGAAACTGCTTTATGTGGAGGGGCATGTTTGCATACGTGAGAACTGAATTTAGCAGCGAAAGGGTTCTTAAAGTTTAAGTCAATAAACTGGCTGCTCACCGTGTCATTGCAGGTTTGTCCATACTCCCGAAGTCAGACAGTGAGGATGGCATGAAACGAAACCTTACTTGGGAGGTTAACACTACCAGTGCAAGGGGCTGGGGCGGCAGTGGAATGAATGGAGGCACGTGTGTCCTTGGAGAGAAATGGCTGTCCCTGAGCTGGGGCTGGCTGGTCTTCGGTGGGAGGAGGTCTCCCCAGCAGCCAGTTCTGGAGAGCTGAGAGGCTGGAAGCCAGGGAGAATGTGAGTGGAGGTCTTCCCAAGGACGGGCGCAGCGAGCTGTGAGGTCGGCCCTGGGCACAGGGATGTCACAAAGGGCTGCTGCAAGTGTGCAGGTGTTCAGCACTTCCTTTTCCTGAGATCACACGGACAAGTCCAAACAATTCCTCCTTTCTGACGCCATCCATTGCCCTCCCAATCTACGTGGCAAGAATTTTATTTGCTGAGAAGATCAAGAAAGTCAGAGGAAGACGTTTAGAAGAGCAATTCGTTTACAAGATTGCCAGCTGCCTCGGCCCACCTCTCGACAGGGCACAGGGCAGACATGAGAAGGTCAGAGACATCTGGACCCCCTCCTCCTGGAGAGGGCAGGGAGACACTTTACTGGGTGGTGGTGTTCCTGAAAGGCTCCCACCAGCCCAATCAGTCCAAGCCAGCACCTTGTTCTGACACCCTTGTGCTGGGGCCCCAACTGCCATCTGGAGAGGACGGTTTTAAAAATAGAGCATATGATTTTATGGGTTGCATGTGGAGTGGCCTCACCCCTCCGTGAGGGACCGACCCGATACGGGTGCAGCTGTTTCTCTGAACACTTCTCTGTCTGTCGCTCTCTCTTGGGAGACTGAATACTCCTTAAGACCATGAACACAAAGATCATCTCATGGGCTACAGAGGACACTGAGAAGCCACTGTTTAAAAACGTCAGTAAGGAGAAGATGTCGCTACGCAAACCCAGATCCCTCCAGCTGTCCTCGAATTTGTAGCGGGAAAGCAATGGGAAAAGCAGAGTCTGTAACCACAGTGGCTGCTCAAATATTCTCAAGCCTTGTGGCAACGTCAACAACCCACATAAAGGGAGGTCTGCAATTACTGGGCGCGTAGTAGGTACTCAGTAGTTACTGGCTGAATGTTCCTTATCTGTTGGGAAGAATCTGACTTTGTAAAACTGTAAAGTTCTTTGAGTGGCTCTATGAATATAATCAAATAACTCAGGCATCAAACACTAACATATCATTTGCTTGGGAATCCACGTACAAACAAGCAGCACTGACGTGGCGAACCAAATTTCCAATGGCGTCCGGAAATGTTTGGAAACCTCACCTGCAGAGAGTTCTAATAAAAAATCATCCCTCTAGTTACTGCAGATCGCGGGTACTTTATTTGGATCTAGGGACTCCTGAAATTGTACGCAACACTAAGAGGGTTTGTTTGTGTGTGTGTGTATGCGTGTGTTTTCTGTGTTTGCTTGTTTGTTTGCTGGAGAAAAGAGCCACAACTGTCATCAAATTATCAAAGGCTTTGTGAGCCAAGAAAGGTTAAGATCACTGCTTTCCGTGACTGAGACTTAAGGAGGCACTCGGCTTGCTCGATACATGACAGCTTAATTCACTTCTCCTTCCGGTGTCCGGGCCCAGCAGGAACAGAATTCCCCAAGCTTACATTAGTCTAGTTTACAGTGACAACTCTTTGGAGTCATGTAATTAAAAAAAAAAAAAAAAAAAAAAAAAAAAACAATTTTTATAAAGGAACTGTATAAAAATAGACACTTGGGGGGATTTTTAATCTACACATAGATGCTGTGCAACTGTGTGCTTTTCTTAATCGCTTCCTCTTTCTTATCTCTTCCCCAGTTAGCTTCCTTTTCCTGGCACTCGGGATCCATTCCAGGTGCCACAAGGAGGTCCCCCACACTGGAGAAGAGCAGCCACAAAGGCTAAGTCCTACTGTAAAAATTCGGGGCCATGTTTCTTCACTGAGAAGTCTTCCCAAGACCCCCAGGGTGCCTTTTCTAGAAAAGAGACCCATGTTCCCACAAGACCTTCAGTGCAGCACAGACCATCACTGCCTAACCTTATGAAAGGTCCCCATGGCTCAGGAGGAAAGGACGCCCGCGTCAACGAATAGTGCCCTCACTGGCACCAGGTTCTAGCAGAGAACCAACTAGAAGCTTGATCCCTGTGAAGCAATGAGCAGGGACTGGGGGGCCGCATCTTCACTTCCCTTCACAGAGCCTACAAGAGGATCCTGTGCTCTGAAGGTGTTCATAAATACTGCACTCACCAGGAAAAACTTTTTTAGGGGAAAAGCCTCTACACCTGAGCAGATCCACAGTCTGGCTCCAGAGGAGGTGTTGTGAACCCCCGAGATACGTACCAAGGGCATGTACGTGTCTTGAGGAGAGGCTCTGTGACTTTAAACTGATTCTGAAATGGGTTTGTGACTTCCCTTGATACGGACACCCCGGAACTCTGCAAGGAGAGGCTATGTGGGCACATTTTTTCAGAAAACCTACTTCATTTTCTCAGCCAATTCCTTCTCTTCACAGCTTGCAGGAGAAACTGTTGAGAGGGCCTAATACAACAGGGATAGCTGCTAGCGAAACTTGCACTGCAACCTGCTTTTTATCCTTTTCTAAGTTCCATGTAAAAATAAATGTTTTTCAACCTAAGTTAACTGTAGCAAATACGTCCATTAAAAAAAAAGAAACCACATACATAAATAGGTTTTTTTTTTTTTTTAGTTGCCTTGTTTTCCGAGTCATGTGAAAGAAAAGCAGATCTTCTTAGTTCAGCCACAAATTGCAGGAAACCAGGAGTGCCCCAATTTCTGAAGTGCTACACGTCTATCTTTTCAATGAGGAAATACCAGGCATCAAGGATTTAGATTTTAGAATATTTTAATATCCATTTCTTCAGTGGATGCATTTTCAAATAATTAGAATTAACAATTTAAAAAGAGCAGAGTGAAGGAACGATGGAAAAATGCAAACAGTTGGTTCTTGCTAATTTAACTTTAGGTTCTAGGCATGATGTGATTTTCTGAAACAATCAACCAAAAAATGCTTATCTCAAAAATCTAGAAATGCAAACGCAGACAGATCTTTGGAAACTACAAATTATTACAGTCCACGTAGCGGGAAGCACGCGGCCCTCTGGCTCTCAGTGTCAAGTGCAAATGTGCAGGTGTTGCATAATCTGTGTGACTCTTCAAGCTACTTAAGGGCTTCATAACTGATGCTCTACGTTTGTTTGCACTGGATAAAATTGTGTGCTTGTTTATATATATATATATATGTATATACATATATATATGTATGTATGTATAATTCGATCTGACTTGGGGCCAAGAAGAAAACAGCAGTTGCAACTCAAAGCAACTATTTACACACATTCAGTTCTGAAGTATTGCTTCCTGACCTAAGTTCGTAAGAGGTATTGCCACTGTGAAGAATACATCCATCGTGCTGGTAGCGCTTGAACTGCTTCTTAGGGACCCGTCTTCAGTGACTATTTGTTCAACGCCAACAGAGCTGGGCGCGTGGCATTCCCGCTGCAGAGATTCTGTGGTCCTGCGTTGAGGTATGCTTCAGGGCAAGGAACTGGGAAGGACCCATGTCGCATAGTGGCCCAGAGAGAACATCTGTACTGGTTATTTAGGAAGGCTCAGGGTGTTTTTTTTTAAAGACAATTTTAAAACTCTGGGAGAGCCATCCATCAAAGGCTCCGATGTGCACACTGCTGGACCAGATCGCCAGATGTTAAGACCCTCTCCCTGCCGTCTGCAGCTTCCCAGGGTCAGGAATCACAAACATCCTTGCAGCAGGGGAAGGAATAAGAGAATGTGCTGGGGAGGACGCATGTGCAGAGATGAACCTCTACGGGCGTGCTCTGAGCGGAACAGCAGAGACACAGCTGACGAGTCAGCAACTGCCCAGCCCCTTAGCTGCTGCCAGAGCTATGGAGCCTGGAGAAAGAAGGCAAAGGGAGAGGACCACACTCAGATACACGCCTTAACACTGATAGAAGCCCCTAACACCCACCTTCCCTATGGGCAAGGACAGCATCGGGTAGTGTTTTAAAACAAAAATAAAAATAAAAATTCTGCAGGATCTTGTAAGAATACATTCTTTAGAAGCAAGAGGTATTGTCACACCATCCTTTCTCCGGCATCGGAAGACCAACAAACTGACAGTAAAACCTGAAGGAAGATCTTGGTTACGGAGAGCGCTCCTGACTTGCTTGGACATCGAGACCCTGGCTGTGGCCATACTGCTGGGACCCATGCATGTCCCCAAGGAGAGCTGGCCGATCAGAATCAGTATTTCCTGATACCGGAAATGGCAGATTGCGTATGAATTTGGGGGGCGGGGTTGATAACGGGACCTGATATAGATGTGACAGTTACACAGAGATTTTAGCAGCGAAAAGAAAATGCACAGGGCATGCCGGTAATGACCTTCAACAGAGAAGGAGCTAGTCCTCAAATCATCCTGTGAACTATATGCCAGTGTCACCTGGAAAATGACCACGACAAGGCAACTCTAGCCTGAGTTCAACACCACGTCCGCTCCAGACTCAACACGGCAAAACGTCATCACGGGCAGGATTAGCAACAAAGGGCCCAGAAGTGATTTTCCTTAGGTTTTCTACACTTGCCCTGGTTTAACACCTCATCTGCACGTGGACGATTCTGTCTCTACGCACAGTGTAAGAACTCCACCTAAAGGGGGCTCAGATTCACTCACTAGGTTCAATCCTGCCGCAGAGAGGCCCAGCGCAAGCCAAGAACGGGAAAGGATGAGAAACTTCTGGGCTGTGTGGGAGCCAAGCCCCTGCCCAGGCCTCCTGCCTCATACAGAGCAGGGCTCCGACTCGACCCCTGCGGCAGGAAGGCCCCATGGGCACCGATCTGCAGCTCGCAGGGCAGAAGCGGCTGCGTTAGTTAGGCTGAAAACCGTGGCTGGGAGCATCTCTGGCCCAGAGTGCTCTGGCCACGTCCGTCCAGGTCCTGCTCAGCCCCTGTGTGGGGACGTGGCCCAAAGCGGCCAAAGCACTAGTGGGCATCTTCTCACCCTGCTGCGTGCTTGCAGCCCCCCTTTCCCCCACCCAGCCTATCTCCCTTCACCACAATGACCTGGCAGCCCCTCCCCCGAACACGCACTTCCTGATAAATAAATAAATAAATAAATGCAACCCTCAGACGTTTATTTCGAGTTTCCCTCTCAGAGGACTCGGCTTCAGACAAACCCCTTCGCTCCCAGCTGGAAGACCCCTTGGTTTCCAGGGCAGAATGAAACACGGCTCTTAAATACCTGAGGCCTGGGTTCACGAGCGCATCCCTGGTTAGCATCTGGAATTTGGGCCTGCACGTGGAAGAAGCCCTAACACCACCTGGCTGGGAAGCGGCGCCCCCTCAGCCCCGAGGGCCCAGGAGCTCTGGAAGGCGCAGGTGGGGAGGGCGCGGGCCGTCCAGGCTGGTGGCTGCTCGCACCCCACGCCCCCCCACCGCCCCTCACAGTGAGTTACTGGCACTTGATCTCAGATTCATAAATGAAAGTGTGTGTGCGTGTACATGTTTACATAGAAAGATCAGGGCACTGGGAAACACTATTACGTACACAGAAAAAAATAAACCGCAAAAACATTGTATTAGCAAAAACAAAACAAAACAAAACAAAAACACAAACGACGACAAAACAAAAACCCAAAGTGTCTTGTGAGGAAAAGCAGTAAGAACGCTATCTTAACCACAGCTTCTGTTTAAAAAGTCCAGCAATACCCAATGCCATGATCTCCACCGGCGGTCTCTGTCCCCAGACTAGACGCCGCGGCCAGCCCCCGAAGGCACTTGTTCTCCACGCTGCTGGACGGTCACACCCAGGGGATAGGGCTCCGGGGAAGAAAAGGAACGAGACGGATGGAAACGACCCCTGAATAGCTGTGGTCCGCACAGACGTCAGGGCTGCCACGACCACGTGACACCACGTCCAGGGACAGAGGCTGTGGTGCTCGGGACGCACAACAGGCAAGTACAAACGTGACTGGGTTTCAAGGAGCAGAGCACCGCGGCAGCGACGGGCGCTGCGTCACACGCTCTCAGAAACGTTGAGCCTGGTGAGCTCGCTGGCTTCTTCAGCGTCCGCGTCTTCACAGTCGCTTTTCTCTATGGCTTTGCCAAATCGACACCTTTCTTCGGCTTTGACAGGCTCCTTCCAGGGCCTCTTAGAGGACAGGTGAGCATCCCTGGCCTGCACGTTGTTTTCGGAACCCGGAGGCGTCTTGTCCGCACTCTGGACAGAAGGCACCAGGTTGGCGATCTCGTCCGTGGGAGACCGCCCGATGCTGCCGTCCACCTGGACTCGGATGTCCGGGGAGATGGACAGCTGGTGCTGCGGCACGGCCCCGCTGTCCGTGCACTTTGGGTACAGGTAGGTCTTCATCTGGCCCTTGCCCTTGACGTTCACCGTCCCTCGGTAGTCGAAGTCATAGCCCATCTTGCTCAGGACGCGGTAGCTCTCCTCGCTCACCTGGATCCGGCACTCCACCCCCGTGCTGTCCATCCTGCTGGCGATGTTGACGGTGTCGCCCCAGATGTCATAGAGCAGCTTGGTGGTGCCGATGACCCCCGCCGTGAGCGGCCCGTGGTTGAAGCCCACCCTGAGCTTGAAGTTGAACCACAGCATGTTGCTGTTGAAGTCGTCCACTACGCGCATCATCTCCTTGGCGAACTCAAACAGGACCTGCAGGTGCTCCTGCGGGTGGCTGCCGTCCCGGCACTGCGCGCCGTTCAGCCCTGACGCAGCCATGTACGTGGCTCCGATGGTCTTGATCTTCTCGATGCTGCCGTAGCCCGGCCTGCTCAGGAGCTCGTCGAAGTCCCCGATGAGCTCGTTGAGGACGCGGTAGCACTCCTTGCCCCCCTCGTAGTTCTCCTCGTAGAACTCGCTGAAGTTGACGATGCTGGCAAAGATGACGCCCCCGCTGTCGTGGTTCTTGGAGTAGGTCTGGGAGACCTTCAGCTGCTCAGCCACGTGGTAGGGGATGATGTTTCTCAGCAGCCAGTCAGCTTGGTCCCTCATGCTCTGGATCTTGGTGCGGTGGAGGTCCGCCTCCACATCCCCGTGGTAGTGCAGGCGGTAGCTGACCTCGAATTCTCGATTCAGGAACCAGACCAACAAGAGCAGGAGAAAGAAGACAAGAACCCCCTCCTGGCCAATCAGGCTGGCTGCTCTGCCGTCACGCGGCAAGGAACTGTTGCACGGATTCCCCTTGGAACTGGAGAGTAAAGAGAAGAGAACCGATGTACCTTCTTAAATGCACCTTTTAAGGGAGAGGTTGCTGCTCAGGACTTGTGGGTTCTGAAACAGCCCAGCTAACTAGCACTCGGCACCAAATTCTGGGGCATCGACAGCACGCAGCCGCCAAGCGCCCCGCTCCCGTTTAGCTGGCTGGCTGGAGCGGTGCAGAAATAAAGGCTGACCTTTGTCACTGGCTTCTGAGTAAGCACTTGGTGACTGTGGTTCTTCAGGAGCCTTCAGCTCCTGGACTTTTAACATCTTTTCTTTACCCCCAACTTTCTATTTTGAAAATTCTCAACCTTACAGGAAAGTTAAGAGGCTACTTAAAACATTCATACACTCCTCTCCTGGATTCAACAATTGCTGATGTTTCCCTGCTTTTCTCTTTCCCTCTCAACACACACTCATGCACACACGCCTCTCCCGCTGAACATTCTGAATGTAAACTGCAGACATCGTGACACTTGGATCCTGAATACTTCAGTCCCTATCTTCTAAGAATAAGGACATCTCCCAATGTAACCACACTACCATCATCATACCCAAGAAATTTAACATTCTCTGACGCACTCCCTTTTCAGATTTCTCATCCAATGTTAGTTCTGAAAGATGTGTACCTTTACAAAGGATTTTGGTAAGTTCTCTACCGTCTACCCGTATAAAAGTCCACCAACGTACCATTAGCCCTTTCTGGGTTAGTTCTATTTTGCCAAAGTCATTTAAGACAATGTTAACATTTTAAAAAATAGTATGTATACTTTCAAGAGTAGCACACTGTGAGAAACTCAGACAGCATAAATAGTGGTAAAAAACAAATGTCTTTCCTTCAGAGAAGTATTGATTTTCTTGTGGTTGCAAGAAATTCTAATACATGGATGTACCGTAACAACCAGACCCCAACCCTGGGCCTTTGGGGCTGCGTCCACCGCTTACTACTGGCGAACAGCGCAGGGACGCTCCTGTGCACAGGAGGGAGTCTGTCTGTGGGACAAACTACTGGAGCCGGAACCACGGAGTCACTTCAACTACTGCACATTTACAATTCCAGCAGAAATTTTCCAATTGCCTTTCTCATTTCTGTTCCCTCTGATGACAGCGTGCTCTCGAGGCGGGGGGCTCTCGGAGGGTGGGGGCCTGTTCTGCAGTTGGACGGTGCTGACCAGCAACAGGTGTGACTGAAGATTAGTGCCAGGAGCACGGTCTCTTTGCAAGTTCCTTTTTTAGATACAGCTTTTCCATTTAAAAGTACTACATACTCATGAGAACAAATGTAGGGGAAAATGCAGAAAGAAAAGATTTGGCCATCATGGACCACGCAGAGGCAATCACTGTTAATGAGCATGGCATTTCCTTGTCTGTCTTCTGTTTGTTTACAGAGCTGTGAGTGCTCTGTTCATGTCAATTCTGGGCTCTCATGTGCTTCTACAGCACACAGAGTGGGCTTCTAGATCTTATGTAGCAATGGGCTGAGTCACTATAAATATGATTCTATATAAAATGGATAGGTCCTCAGTTTAGATAGCTCCATGGCACAGAAAACTCAATCGTGTAATCAGAATGTTTAAGAAGTTTTACTGTTACCTGTGACTTAAGGATATTATAAAAAATAACGAAATTGACCAATCTGGCCATAATGGTCCTCCATGAAACACAGTCACAGAAGCCCTGACCTTGGAATAAGAATCCCCAGACTCTGTCCCAGCCGACTACTGCGGAGTTCTGGAACCCTGGGCAAGATTTCTAGCTCTCAATCTCCTCACATGTAAACTGAAGATGGGCTGGAGTATTGCTAAGTCCCTCCTGGCCTCAGGTTCTATGCAAAAGGAGTTAACAGAGCAGGCCTGAGGCTGCTAGCCACAGAAAGGCCTACCGGCAGCACTGCCCTAGGCTGGCATCAGGATCTCGGATTTGGGGAGGTTCCTGCCCCCCTTGATAAAAGGGGCTCACCGCGTCTACACTGCTTGCGCAAACAAGGTGGTTTATGCTGAGGACCTGCCTTCCTTCCGAGAGTCCGGAGTTTTGATTGATGCCAGGCAGAGATGCCTATCTGACTAGCCTCTAATAGAAACCCTGGGTACAGAGTCTCTGATGGGCTTCCCTGGTGGACAACATTTTACCTGTTGTGTCACAGCTCATTGCTGGAGGAATTAAGAACGTCCCAGACTATGCGGTAGGGACAGCACTCTTGAAAGCTGGCACTTAGTATCCTCTGGACTCTATCTCATGTACCTTTTCTCTCTGCTGATTTTGCTTTGTGTCCTTTCATTGTAATAAATCACAGTACAACTATGTGCTGAGTCCTAAATCCTCCCAGCAAATTGCTGGTTCTGGGGGTGGTTTTGGGGATCCCTGCCGTAAGTTCCCTGTGAGCCGGCAACCCAAAATGGCCTCTGTGGTAAGACACACCACACTTACTTATTCTTCCGATGGTCATTTAATCAAATGGCAACACAGATTATGAATCTCAAGTACTGAACAATTAACTGAAATGACCGAAACGGATTTGTGTTCAGCCTTGCAAGCCCTCTAACGGGCTTGAGAATAGGGAGAGAATCTGCCCCAGGAGGCAGAAGGCCTTCTCTTGTGTGGGCCCATCTCGGTGGGTGAGGAGGGAACCTTTCTTTCTGTTTCTCCAAAGTGGTGACATTAAGGAACAGTCCCCTTTATAAGTACATGTCACCGAGGCTCACCACCATCTTCACAGTCCAGTTGGGCTTTGTAGCCCTGGGGCAGACATGGGTGATGTGTCCGGGTCTCCTCAAGCAGGCTATTGCTCTCGATGCTTTTCTCACTGTGCTGTGGCCAAAGCCAGCAGTGTGGCCTGACTCCGGAGAGGGGCACAGGCCAGTCCCTCTGCACAGAGGAGGGGAAGACTGGAACGTAGGCCAGCATGAGGGAGAAGGGCACCAGACTGTGACATGTGCTTTCTCCTTTGTTTGAAAGGAGAGCCCCAATCCACAGATCTACATTTAGTGCCCAAGGGGCTGATGTGCAGCAGAAGAGATGTGTGACAGGTAGGTGAAAGAATTACTTCCCATCCATAACCAGTATTTCTCATTCCGCCACAGAAGGAGCCAAGATGGTGGTCTTATTCCTACATTCGAACAGCAAAGGTCAGTTCCAAAAAGAGGAATTCTACGTGACTCAATGCAAGAGTCAATCTACGACTTAACGGTGGGACATTAAGTCATAATTGGAAGTTGAGAAAAATGCAGTATATCCATGATCACAGAGAAAAGGGGTTAAAACGTCAAGAAAAACGGAAAGAAAAAAAAAGATCACTCATGGTCCTAACCAGCTTAACATGGGATCTGTTAACATTCTGGTGTATTCGGTGCCATTTAAAATCTATGCCTAGAGATGGGAGGTTGGGGGAGTGACTGAGCAGTGGCACGGGGGTACTTCTGGGCACTGGGAATGTTTCATTTCTTGGTCCGAGAGGCAGTTTAGTGGGTGTGCTCACTTATGAAAAGTCAATGAGCTGTATTCTTATGATCTGGGTACTTTTCAGTGCACATGTTATATATTCATCAATAAAAAGTTTACTTAAAAAAAGGTGCTAAGTGTTTTGTTTCCAACTAAATACTATAGTCGTGATGGTAACAGAAACACATGTGCACTGGGCCTTTGTTCCATACTTTAAATCTCCTTCCCAGTGTCCATAGGTCCACAGAGATTGAATATTTTAATTGTAAAAACAAAAAAAATCATTCATCACTCATTACCAGATCATAACTATTGCATATCTTACATTTTTTTCATATGTATAATGAAATACTGACAGGATGTTTCCAATTCCACATAAGTGTTTTTCTTATTGGTGCACCTTAACAGTGGCAATATTTGAGAACATGTATCATAACTCATTTCTTTTTATTGGCAACTGAAGTTCTGGATTGTCTCCTCAGCGGATAAACAAAAATAGAATTATTACGTCAAAGGCTATAAACACTTTTGTAGACGGATCGCCAAATTACTTTCCAGAACTATGTACCATTCTGAGGAGTGATGAGGCATGGCAGAAAGAGGGGGGGCCCACTAGTGTGGGACGCCAGGGTTCACACACTTCCAATGACTAGCTGTGTGACCACAGACAGGCTCCTTAACTTCTCTCAGCTTCAGCGTCCTCATCTGGAAAATGGGGACAAAGCCGCCTGATGTGTCAAGCTACTGTGAGAATTAAATAAGCCATGTATTTTAAGTGCCTGGTAGCTTAACAAAATAAACAGTGGCAGGGTAGGAACGCGCCACACCTCCACCCGCACTGGGTATGCACACTGTAACTTTGTGAACGTCCAATTTAAAAGACCAAAAGGAGGTGTGTAGTTATTTAAACGTCCGATGACTTCAGTAGTAACCTATTTGGCCTCTACCTACATTTCCCCCCCGTGAATTTTTTTGGTTTTTTTTTTTGTCCTTTATTTATGCAGGCCCTAACCAGCTCTTTAGGTGACGGCCCACAGCTATCTGTGTGCCCACACCCCATTGGTGTGTCAGTCAGCCTTTTATTTTTGTGCGTGTGCGGCTTTATTTATTATTTGTAAGACTGGAAAGTTATCTGTTTTAGAGGTCTGCAAACTAATGTTATTTTTTCTAGACTTTTATATAGTCTTATATAATTTAATGCTTATTTCTAACTCTTCAGTTTATTTAGATCTTACTTTGATGTCTATAGTAAAACAAGGGTCTAACATTTATTATTTCAAATTTCTAGTTAGCAATTTCAAAATATTTTAGGGAATTAAAATAAGTACTGTCCTAGACTTCACAGATTTCCCTCCTAACATGCTGAAATCTTATGTAAAACTGAGCCAAATCTAGTATGTTCTTAACAATCATTTCGTTTTTTCCAGTAAGATACTGTAACTATGATCTGTTATTTCAACAAGTACATACTTTCCACTTATTCTTTTAAGAATTACATATGGTTCTTTTTCTTCAAGATACAACTGCTTTTTAGGAAGTTACTCTCGTTTGTTCAGATACAAGCATGATGTTAACAGCTTACCTGAAATTCTGTCCCACATCCAGATGTGAAATTACTACGGAACTGAAATTAAAATGCAGAAAAATATTATTATAAAAAGCAAAGAAGGCATTACATAAAGTGATCTGAGAAGAGTTTAAATAAACAATTTTCCTTTTTCAAATATGGAGACCAAGTTAGATAACTAAGTATAGTTAATTCTTTATTATAATTTGATGCTGGGTTTTAACTAAAAATCACAACAGGCACGGGGCACCTGGCTGGCTCAGTCGGTTAAGCGTCTGATTTCTGTGCTGACAGCTCAGAGCCTGGAGCCTGCTTCAGATTCTGTGTCTACCTCTCTCTCTGCACCTCCCCCGCTCATGTGCTCGCGCGCGCGCACGCTCTCTCTCTCTCTCTCTCTCAAAAATAAATACATATTTAAAAATTAAAAAAAAAATCACAACAGGCAAAGTCAGTGACATAGCTAATAGGCCTTCATGTAAGGTGTGGAACAGATGCACCGTCACCAAAGAGTGACATCTAACAAGGTGTCTCCAAGGCGTTCATGTGACTGTTAGGACTCATCTACGGGTTCCCAAAGGCTAGACACCAGTCACGATGAACAGCAATGCCTGTTCACAAAGGACCGATTTAGAAAGGAGCTCAGGAGGGGCGCCTGGGTTGCTCAGTCAGTTAAGCATCTGACTTCGGATCTTGGCTCAGGTCATGATCTCACAGTTCATGAGTTCAAGCCCTGGATCAGGCTCTGTGCTGATGATGTGAAGCCTGCTTGGGATGGTGTCTCTCATTCTCTCTGCCCCTCCCCCTGATTGTGCTCTGTCTCTCTCAAAATAAATAAACTAAAAAAAAAAAAAAAAAAAAAAATCTGTTAGAGAGGAATTCAGGAGACGCTGGCTACCTGAGAAGCTGGTGGTCCCAAAGCAATCAAGTCCCAGTTTGGGGCACAGAAACCACAGACTATAAAGAACTCCCTCTCGGTGTCGGAGCAGGACCCATGACCTGCAGGATCCTCTCCACAACCCTCATAGCCTCTTCTAGGGTCCTGTTGCACCCAGCTTCCCCCCAGGCCAGCAAATCAGCCTAGTGCCCCCACATTTCCTGGTCCTCTAGATCCACCTGCTCTGCTCACCATGAAGGGGGACCTTACACAGCCTCTGCCAGCAGCTCCCCTGGGCAGCAGAGGCCAGGGGACAGCTCAGAGCGACTTTCACCATCACAGGAGGTGTTAGATGATGTCACAGAGAAGGAGAGAAAGAGCGACAGCAGAGACACTGCTCTGAGTTGAATGTCCTCTCCTCTCCTTGCCCAGACATGGCGGTGACCCTGGTTTTCCATGTGTGCACAGCCCTTCTTTCACATCTGCAACCCCCCCAAGGCTGGAGCGGTTCTTGGAAGTCCCCTCCCCTACACAGGGGGCTTGTTCATCACTCCGGCAGCTTCCTACCCTGTGACCCTGCAAGGCTCAGTGGGGCCGACAGGGTCGATGGGCTCAAAGGATTTTGCAAGTAGGGAGGACTACCGGGTGCAGGGGAGACTCAGGATGCCAGCCGCACCCCAACATCTGCTCTTTGAATTCCGGACAAAGGTGATGGAAGTAGTCCCTGATCACTCTGGTCCCAGTGGAAAAGCCCGGCACCAGTGACTGAAGGACATTGTGAACGGCTGATGGGGGATCTGTGGTGGTTCTCTTAAAAGGTTAAAAGGCATGACGAATCCCGTGCTCTTGGGAGAGAGTTTTATAATGACCCTGATTCCAGACGGCCATATCTTCAGAAAGGAAAATGTACACTGTGCTCTGCTTAAAGTAATTTAGCTATTTATTAAGGTTTCCTTTCAGATGCTGAAGGACAGCTTTACTTAAAATTCCCTTTTGATCTTAATTTGCAGAGAACTTGAGCGTCTTTCATGTCGTCATTATTCTGTGAAATAAACTGAGGAGAAGGGTGCTTACTCTGTCCGTTACCAACCACTGGTCTGGTCAAGTCCACAGGTACACGATGGTGGTTTCATCTGCTATTGCAACAAACTAGATCATTGTCTACTTCTGAACTTATTACAGCAATGGTTCTCAGCAACAATAATGCCATTCCTAGGGGCATTTCTAAACTGTTGGGGCTCCCTCTGGTTGTCCCAGTAAATTTGAGGAACCAGGAATGTCAGATGTCCTGCAAAGCACAATGAAGGAACGCCCTGTATAACTTTGAGATATCCTACTGGCCTAAACCCACTGTAATTATAAAAGAGTGGTTCTTTAATATGTGCTAACAGTAAAATGTTTTTATACGCAGTTACCAAAAAAAGTCCAATATTTAGGAGAAGTTTAATGCTTAATGGCTTAAGGACATTATCCAGAAATTTCTAAGTTAATCACTGTGAGCATTCTGCTATCTAAGGTAACACTGTTTTTCCAACTACACAGCTAGCTGAAAAAGGCTAATAGCCACAAAACCAGTTGCAAATGCGCAGTGATCAACAGGAGACTTGTTTTTAACACACTAAGAATCAAACATTATTTGGTTAGTAGGACAAAATAAAGACAGGGATCTTACTGGATTTCATTAACATAGAATGTTTTAAAAACAGCACAAATCACTGCCATCCTCTATATTTCTATTTGTTAATTTTTCATAGCATAACGGCAAGAACTGGTCCCGTCCCTTGGGGTCTTCCACACGGTTCCTCTTTCTTTTCCCACACTGTCCAATCTATTTCTTGGAGCCTACCAGTGATAGGGTTTTGAAGGCCATTTGAATACGTGGGAATGAAAAGTATTCTTCAAATGTGGGGGGATTTCAAGACAAAAGATATATTTCCAGTGACTGGTCAATACTCTGTTTCATGTCATGATGTGTGTCACGACAGGGAGTCAATATTTATAAATAAGGCCCAGGTCGCCGGCAACAGCACCATACCCCCTCACTCCCTCTCCTTCAGCAGCCTGCGGTCTGTCTGGGTACATTACCCCTACTCAAACAAAGTTGGAACCGGCTTCCTCTTTGCATTCTTGGTCTACCTATTCCTTGATTCTTTCACTTTCTTGATGGGCTCGTATGCAACAGCCTCTGGTCCCACTTCTCCAGTGTAAGGAAGTTCAAGCACAAGCTTAATGCTTTCTGTTCTCTGGGGCAGGGGTAGTCACCCAAGCATGTCTATATGCAAATACGTACTACATTGCCAAAAATTATCTTTTCTTTCTTTTGCATATTAGTCTTGGAGTATGTCGTGTATGGTGAGAGCTGTCGTGCTGTGATAGTACCTGTTAGAGCAGAGGGAGAGGGCATCGCCTCAGACGTGAAAGACACAGGTGAGGTCGGGAAAGGGGTCCCAGCCGGCGAGGGTGCCGGACTCAGACCGTGGTGGTGGACGTACCTGTCCGGACAAAGGGAGATGTAGAGCAGGAGCAGCGGCCCAGCCCCGACGACAGTGGCTAAGGAGGACCTCATCCAGGAGCTGAGCTGGCAGAAGTTACAGTAGTGCACGACAGCGGTCAGGATGGCGGAGCCCGCAAACACGGTGAACTGTAACAAGGGGCCAGCGTGGTCAGTGACCCGCCCCGCCTTGGCCTCACTCCCGTTCTGCCATCAAAGGATTCACTCACTTATCTTTCTTTCAAAATAAAAATCGCTTAATGTCTGGCAGTTTCAGGGACGGATGGCACTCTGTCGCGTTAATCGCCCAGAGCTTTAGGCTGCAAGTCTGCACTAGCACCAAAGTTCTCCAGATGTGTGGGAACGGCAGGAGTCACGCCAGAGGAAAGGGAAGGCAGGCCACCAGTCTGAAAACCACCGCCATTTAAGTGGTTACCTTTAAGAAGCCTTCCTTCAGGCATCCCGCTAGGTGCCAGCAGAAATGTAATTTGGGGTATCAAATGCAGTCAGCCCACCCAGCTCAGGTCACATTGGCTTTCACCAAAAACATGACCTTCCAGGGGCGCCTGGGTGGCTCAGTCGGTTGGGCGGCCGACTTCGGCTCAGGTCATGATCTCGCGGTCCGTGAGTTCGAGCCCCGCATCGGGCTCTGTGCGGACAGCTCAGAGCCTGGAGCCTGTTTCAGATTCTGTGTCTCCCTCTCTCTGACCCTCCCCTGTTCATGCTCTGTCTCTCTGTCTCAAAAATAAATAAACGTTAAAAAAAAAATTAAAAAACAAAACCAAAAACATGACCTTCCACAAGGGCATTAATTCACTCCTTCTGGGGTCTAACCAGGAAGCTCCTCCCTGATCAACAGCAGCCGATCCAGGGGCCAGTCACACAGCTGTGCTGGTCCTACAGACGAGCACTATCTTGTACTTGTCTGGAAACGTGGGGCTGATGCTGCTTGGTGAAACATGTAAGCAAACAGCTCATCTGGAGCTCGGCAAAGAGCAGGTGAGGTTGGAGAGGGCACACGTCAACCGGGCAGGGCAGCCGCGTACCCAGCCCTGTTGACTGTGCTCAGTGACAGGCTGCGTGCTCACCTCCCTGCTTCAGGCAAGTCTTTTCAGAAGACAAGCACAAGGTGGTGACAAAGAGTTTGTCCCTCTTTAGAGGCCTATATTTAAACTGCTGTCCCAAGTCATCAGACTTATTTAAAAAAAAAAACAAAAAAAACAAAACACGAAATTGTGCGAAAGAGCCCAGAAACAGGCACCAGGCCTTTACTTACGTGTATGTCGGTGTCAAATTCAGAGGTGATATGTGAATAGACGGCGAGAGCAGGGAGTGACACCAGGATGGCCCCAATGAAATGGCGCGGGAGCCAGCCGGCTATGCGCTCCAGCAGGCGCTTGGTACAAGCCATCACATCCTCCAGGAAAAACACCATCCTGGGACAAGGAGAAAAGGGGTGTCTGCGGGCAGGATCAGCCTGCCGGGGAAGATGAAGGCAGGAGACCCACAGGCTGCTGCCGTGGGTGTGGGGGCCGCAGAGCCCTGGCCCCTCACCTCTGGAAGATACCAAAGGAACTCGACTTGCTCAGCTCATCAGACCTTATTCGAAGGTCATTTGTTGCCTCCTGATAACACGTGTTTGTAGAAAGCCAAGCATAAGCTTCTGTGGGTCTCAAAGGAGCATGGAAGAACCAGGCACGGGAACATGAACAGGCCCCACCTGCTGTCCCAGCCTGCCAGGGTAGGGGTCCGGGGGCTGGGCGCTTTGGAGGTGTTTGGGGATTTGGCAGGGCCTTTCTGGTTGCCACGGGGACTGAGGGGTACTGCTGGCATCTAGTGCGCAGGAGCCAGGGAGGGGAGGCTCTACCCTGCGTTCTGCACAATGGCCACCTGCCCCCTGGACACCCACAGAGGTGAAAAACCTGCTGCTGCTGACCTCAGCCTAGAGCCTAGTTATATCTCGTTTTTTAACAGAAAGTGGTTTCTGGGTGGTACTATCGCAGTTATCTTCCAGGAATGGACTACTGTGTGAAGTGCCCTTGGCTTTGTTTGGGGCCTCAGCAAGGCTCACTCAGCAGTTCAGAAATCAGGTCAGAGGCTGCAACCCAGCTCACAGCACCATGCCACCAAACCCGCACACCTCTAGGGGTCCCTTTGTGGCGATCGCGCACCTGAGGACACAGCTGATGACTCTGTTATGACCTCCCCGGTGGTGCCGCCCTGGCAAATACAAGGTGAAGCACTATGTACTTGATGTATTTTATTTTTAATGGCTTTCTTGACTTTCCTCCTTCGTGTCAGAGTGAGGGCATTTCACGGGCCCTTCTGAAACTGTGTGTATGGGTAGGTAGGCTGTATTTCAGGATGGTGATGTGGACATCACAAAAAGAATCTTCATAAAGAAAGGAGAGCAAGTATGTGGGGCGCAGAACCACTGTTCTAGAGGAAGAATGGTTTGGGGTAAGGGGCCAGTACCTGGATGCCAGCAGGGGGAGATGGAGAAGGGCCACCGGGGTTCAGCTTGGGAGGGAGACCCACACACATAGACCCTCTCTCTGAAGCCTGGCCCTAGCGAGGAGGAGAAGGGACAGACCCACTATCCTCACCTCTGGGGGGGGGGGGGTGGTGGTGGTGCAGGCACTGTTGCTCAGCTTTGACACCAAAAGTTCCCCTCCAGGACCTCTGCCACACAGCCAGGTGCCCGTACCTTCTGTCACGGACACCTCAGCGCAGCAGCCACAGGCACGTACGCTTGACCTCCACCAGGAAACCGCAAATCTTGGCCATTTCCCACATGGAGCCAGACAGGCCCTGTCTGACCCTTTTAGGGCCTGGATGGGTCTGGCCTCCTGACACTCAAATGGATAATGGAGTCCTGGGAATATTTCCAAGACTAACCACAAATATGCTCAAAGGCAGAATACATAAGCCCCATGAGGAGGCAGAGGGAGCCAAGTTCCAAGAGGGAGAAGGCAGGACCGACAGGCCCTTCATGAAGGTCCCCAGGATGGCAGAGCTCTGAGGATGAGACCCACTGTGCTCATGCCCGCCTGGGCTCAGCACAAAATGAAGGGAGTGCAAGGATGGGCTGTGACTGCGATGCAGGAAGGCTTCTAGAGGAGGGTTAGGCCAGCCACCAGAGCAGCTGCAGAACCAGCCTCCCTGGGGCACCCACATATTCTGCAGCACGGGGCTCCTGTTGACCTGGGATCCTAAAAATGCCCTCTGCATGGCGAGAGGAGCTCCATCAAGTTCCCGACCCCTCCCAAGCTTTGATGATACGGGCGAAGTGGACTTTTAAGGTCACACCAGTGGTCATTCAGGAGGAGTGGCCACCTCATTTGAAGGTGCTTGCAGAGCACGTGGGTGTGCCAGGCCCAGAACCCACCGGGGTGCAGCCAGGCCTGGCATCTTTGTGGCCTACAGCCCTTGGCAGTCTCCAGGTTAGCCCAGACCCTATAGAACTAGCTCCAGTGGAACAGGGAACAGTGGTGTAAAGGGCTTTTTAAAAAGGCATGGAGATAATGCTGGCCTCTGAGCGAGCAGGAGCCTTCTCTAACTGCCAGGACCTGTGTCACACAAAAACCTGGGCCCAGGGCAGGGAGTGCGAGGAGACTCACTGCAGGTGGATACCAGGTTTTCTTTGGGGTGGCAGAAATGTTCTAAAATTATCTGGTGATATTTGCACAACTCTGTAGGTTTACCAGGAATCACTAAATTGTACACTTACACGGGTGAATTTCTAGTACGTGATTAAAAAGGAAAAGACAAACCAGGGGCCTGAAGATGCCTTGGTTTGGGATCCCAGAAGCAGAGCTGATCTGGGAGTAGTTCCCAGGCAGCTCAGTAAGGGGTGCAGAGCCGCCCTGCAGGGGCCCGTAGGGAGGAATCCCTGGCTCTGCGCAGCGAGGCTCAGTCCTGGTGGGGAATCTGGGTGGAGAGCGCAGATGCACCCTGCAGTTACCTCAACCTGGAGGAGACACGAAGGTCAAGTGTGAGGCCTCCGGCAGCCAGAGAAGGCCCTCAGCAGAGAGCCCCAGGGGTAGGGGCCGGTGTGGGGGAATAAGGGGACGGTGAGCATGGGGATGGGGAGAGCGATCCAGACCATATACTCCAAAGCGGAGCGGCAGGGGCCTAGTGTTCAGAAGCCTCAGGGCTAGGCCTGAGGCTGCCGTTTCCTGTCCTGGGGTGTTGGGGAAGCAGAGCAGACACTCGAGGTCAGGGCCCTTCTCCCCGTTTCTGTTTTACATCCAGCTTCTGGGGGCAATTAGCAGAGGGACCGCCAGGTGAGACTGACAGGACTGGACAGAGGACACGGTCTCGGTGCCCAGGAGGCAGACGGGGGAGAGCAGAGGGCGTGCGTGTGAACAGAGTACCCTGTGCATTTGCATCTAGTCGGAAATATGCAGAGCGGCTATGAGCGTCCCCAGGTGCTGGGCTGAACCCCAACATCGGGCTGAATGGGTCTTGAGGGCCTACCTTCCCTGAGGGGTCCCTGCTATCCATTCAGACCTTCTATCCATATGGGTCTTGAGGGCCTACCTTCCCTGAGGGGTCCCTGCTATCCATTCAGACCTTCTATCCATTTCTAAATGGGTTGCTTGTCTTTTCATTACTGAGCTTACATTCTAGATGGCAGACCCTCACCACAGCTGCGGTTGGCAAATACTCTCCCGCCCGCGGGCTCCTTCAGACCCGAGAAACGACAGGTGTTCTCTGGAACACAGAGGCTTTAAATTTTGATGAGGCCTAACTTATGTCTTCTTCCTCTGGCCACTCGTGCTTTCCGTGTCCTAAGAAAGCACTGCCTGACCCAAGCTGGTGGAGATGGAAGCCTATGATTCCTACTAACATTTTGGAAGTTTTGCTCTCACATCTAGAAGAGGCACCCATTGATTTGCCAGTGGCCACCCACTATGTGAGCCCCGGACGCTTCTGTCCTGTTTCTCTTCCCTTTCTAATTCCCTGTCTTTCCACTTGCTCTCTTTAAGTCTCTGAGCTGGGAGACTCAGGGGCTGGCTGGCAGCTGTGGGGCTGGAGAGGACATGGACCCCCTCTGGTAAGGAAGATGCTCACCTCTGCTGAGGGCCGCGGTCTGCGGAGAGGATGCTGTGCAGTGGGGCTGGAGGAGGGGAGGGGACAGGACCAGTCCCCCAGCAGGAGAGCTTGCAGGGGCCTCTGGCAGGAGGCGGGTCAGCGCAGCCTCAAGCCAACTGCGCAGCCATCAACTATGGAGCCAGCAGAGGGAGCTACAGGCTAAAGGCCGGAAAGAGCCCTGCAGGTGGGCCTTTACCTGACGGAGACCACGAGGGACAGCACCTCCAGCAGCAGGGCGGCACCGAAGACAGCCAGGGCGGCGGGCGGGGGAGGCATGGAGGCAGCCCCGTACTTCAGGAAGCAGGTGATGGACAGAATCAGAAACACTGTCGTCGACAGAAACACATCCAGGAGGGAGCTGAAGGTGGCGCTGGCAAAAGTCTTCACGGGAGAATTCTTTATAACCTGTGTGCGGGAAGGAGGGGAGGCGGGAGGAGTGAACCAGAGCTGCGGCAGATGGCCACAGAGTAGGATTTAGATGAAAGACAAAGCCAACGTTTGTTGAGTACTTGCCCACCCTGGACCGAATACAAGTGTAAGTTCTTTAAGGCAGGCCATCTCTACTGTCGCTTTTAACGAGGACACTAAGGCACAGAGCAGTTAAGAAACTTGCCCCAGGTCACACAGCAAGCAATTACAAACCAGTAAGTTCTCACAAGCACGTTACATACTGAGCTTGAAAGGTGGGTTATGGACTGGCAAAGGCAACGACTCTGTGTCTGTGAAGCCGTGTAACAGAAGCCATTTTCTGGAAGCTTCCACTGAATGCTGGGTCCCAGGTTCAGGGTGTGTGACAGCTGGCTTCATGTCAGCAGTAAGAGGCAGGGACTGAAGCTGCAGCAGATGAAAGCATGGGCACATCAACAGATAGTAAGATGCTCATGCCTTCAGTCAAGAGCCTGCTCGGGGCCTGGCCCTGTGCGGGCGCTGGGAGCTCACAACCTAATGGTGGGGACAGACAGGATCTGAAACGTCAGGGTGCTGTGGTAAACATAACAAAGTGACATGCATGTAGTGTTAGGGAGTCCCAGGGAAGGAAGGAGAAAATGAGGCAAATGCCAGCCAGCAATGAGCAGGGGGCCCAGAAAAGACATGCCTGCGATGCTAAATGATGGAGCACAGAAAGATCGGGGTTGTTTTCCCTGTGTGGATAAATTCACATGCAGACGCAGCTTGGGGCTTATAGACTGTGAGAAATCAGGAGTAGTCTTCGGTGTCCTGTCACTCAAGGCGAAAAAAAAAAAAAAAAAGTCTGCCAAAGCACAAAGCTGATAGCAAACTGTCCAGCACAAACAATAAATTTCTTTCATAGAAGTATGAGGGGAAACGCACCTCTTCTTGATAGCTGGTCCGATAGGATCGCTCTAGCTCCTGATCCAGGAAGTTCAAGCTGAACTGATTGATGGGTGGCTTGAAAAAATAATCCTTCATCAGGCTAGAAGAAACGAAAAATCCATTTGATCAACACTGCGCACAGTCATTGTGCTGACTGTATCAGAAGACCGCAATTTGCTGCCCCAACACCGTTCCCCAAGCATGTCACAAAAACATTGTCTGAGGGTCACTATGTGATAGACCCCGCTGGACCACTCCCTTAGGACACACACAAGTCTGGAAAGTGCTTTGTATTTCTAAAACACATGTTGTGTTTACTCTCCAAAAAAACAATGGCTGCCCACTGTCATTACAGCATACATCGTGAGAACCCTGCTTCTGGAAACATCTCTCAGTGTTTGAGGAAGAAGGCAGCTCTATTGTGCTAGAAAACAACTGCTTCTGGAGAGGCAGACATCCTGTACTGAGAAGACTTAGGCTGATTCCAAGGCTTCTGATGAAAACATCACTCGGAGCTGCTGTCCTGCCATTCAGAGCTCTGACAGTCAGTACCGCTGTCACAGCAGACAGGCTGTTATCACAAAACTGTGTACAGAGTTAGTGTAACTGGGGTGCTATTGTCACATGTGCAGATTGCGTGTGAAACCTGAAAAATAACACTCAAGGATTTTAATAGCAGAGAAATCAAACCTGCTTTATGTGACTCTCATTCTTTTGTGGGTTGCTAGCAAATACTAAAATCCTTTTTATTCTGCAGAAAATTACTATAAACTTAAGAGAGTGTTGACATGTTTTCAGAAGGCAAATACAACCAGGGAGTGTAGTCTCTTTCCCTCAGACAATAACTTCTGCAATTAAATCAGATAAAACAGATACAGTCCCTCCCATGTGCCTGACACACAGTGGGGTTCACATAGGCACGCTCCCTCCTGTCCCTGAAGCACAGTGGACTCTCTCCTTCTGTGACAGGTGCTCAGGACCTCACTATACTCATACACTCAGAAGAGAGAAAATTCCATCCCCAAATGTTGACCCTCATCCTTTCCACTCAGGAAGTGTAGACAGAGGAAAATCAACACAGCGGCTATAAGGACGATGTGCAACGGCCACAGTTAGCAGTCAAGGGACAGGATCCACACAGCCAGAAGCCGTGCTGTTCCTCTGAAATTAATACTGGGAAGTTCCATTTCTGGGAACAGAGATTAGCTCCTTTTGGACCAATCCCCTCTCAGATAACAATAAACCCTGGACAAGATTATAAAAATTACTCCTGGAAGGCAGTACAGACTACCCAAAGCAGACAGAAGATGGAGGAGAGTCAGACTTGGAAGAAGAGAACAGCACCAGCTTAATTTCCCTTTTTTTTTTTTTGGCCTGAAGACCGCCATTAGTCAGCAACACATGCAGGATGGCTAAAACTCAGATAGAAAAGCCACAATCTCGCTGTCTTGGAAAATCAGGAAACAATGTTTGGGGGCTCATGGTTGAGAAAATGGGGTTGAAAATCCCAGAGGAAAAAAAATAGAGAAGGGGCACCCCCACATTCACCATATAAGCTCTGCTCAAGTCTCTGGCTGACGCTTGAGGTGTGCACATGCACAGCAGACTCTGAGCAGCCTGATTCAGGCTGGAAAAAAAAAAGAGCAACTGCCTACCCTAGGGGAGGCAACGTTTGGTGTCTGAGTTTAGGGAAGTGAACTGCCTGAGGAAGGAAAGAAGGAAGTGAGGGAGGGAAGGGGGAAAGAGAGAGAGGGGGGAAAGGAGGGAGGAAGTGAGGGAAGGAAGGAGGGAGGAAAGAAGGAAGGGAGGGAGGGAGGGAGGAAGGAAGGGAAGGAAAGAACAGACGGAGGGAAGAAGGGAGGAAAGGAGGGAGAGAGGGAAGGAGGAAGGGAGAGAGGGAAGGAGGCAGGGAGGGAGGGAGGGAAGGAGGAAGGAAGGAAGGAAGGAAGGAAGGAAGGAAGGAAGGGAGGGAGGGAGGAAGTGAGGGAAGAAAGAAGGGAGGAAGGAAGGAAGGAAGGGAGGAAGGGAGGGAGGGAGGAAGTGAGGGAAGAAAGAAGGGAGGAAGGAAGGAAGGAAGGGAGGGAGGAAGTGAGGGAAGAAAGGAGGGAGGAAGGAAGGAAGGGAGGGAGGGAAAAAGGAAGGGAGGGAAGGAGGAAGGGAGGGAGGGAGGGAGGGAGGGAGGGAGGAAGGGAAGGAAGGAAGGGAAGGAGGGAGGGAGGGAGGGAGGGAGGAAGGGAGGGAAGGAAGGAAGAGAGGGAGGGAAGGGAAGAAGAAAGGGAGGGAAGGAGGAAGGGAGGGAGGGAGGGAGGAAGGAGAGGGAAGGGGAGGGAAGGGGGAAAGAAAGAAAGAAAGAAAAAATTGAGACTCTTCAGAGTAATACAACAGAATCCAGATTTTCTGAGCACGACACAATCTAAAATTACACAACATGCAAAGAAACAGGAAAATATGATCCAACTCAACAGAAAAGTCATCAGTGGAGACCAATGTGAGATTACCAAGAGAATGGCACTAGAGGCTGGGGTTATAATGCATGTAAATGTAACACGTGTAAAAACTACAGCATAAGGGGTTGGAAGAGAAGAATGTATCTATACAGCTATAGGATGTCTACATGTTAAGTGAAATGATACAGGAGAACCTGGCTGGCTCAGTTGGAAGAGCATGTGAATCTTGATCTTGGGGTCATGAGTTTGGGGTCCACACTGGGTATAGAGATTAGTTACATAAATAAGTAAACTTAAAAAAAAACATAAAGTGAAATGATACAACATTAACCATAAGAAGACTATAAAAATTCAAGGATGCTTATCTGTAAGTTCTAAGGCAACCACCAAAAAGTAAAACAAAATAATGCAAAGAAGTATGGCTAAAAAGCCAGTAAATATATTAAAATGGAATTAAGGGGCAGAGATTTTTAGAATGATTTAAAAAAAGTAAGACCCACAAGAGACACACTTCAAATATAAAGACAGAGGTTGAAATTTTTTTATGGAAACTGATATACAAGGCAAACAGTGAGAACAAGAAGGCTAGAGTTACTACACTAGTATCAGATAAAGTGGTTTTTAAGACAGAGTATTACCAGGGATAAAGAGGGACACTTCAAAATGACAAAAGGACCAATTCACCAGGAATTTATAACACTCATACATGTGTATATACCTAAAACAAAAAGAGCTTGAAAATACTTGAAACATATACTGTCAGGACTAAAAAGAAACACCAACAATTCCACAGTCACAGTGACAGATTTAAAAATCCCTCTCTTCACAATGATAGAATAATAGACAAAAAGTAAAACACAGATGATCTGATACTGCCAACCTCTGGGACCTCCTTGTGTTTATGGGTCATAACATCCTAAAAATGCAGAACATATTCTTTTCAAGTGCACATGGTATATTCACCAAAAGAGACCCATGTGAGACCATAAAACAAGTATCAATAAATGTAAAAGGACTGAAATCACAGAGTATGTCTTTGGCTACAAGGACATTAATCAGACATTAACAACTAACATATCTGAATACCATTCTTCACTGAAAGGAGGCGAGGCTCTTCGGAGAAATAGCCGATTCTTGAGCAGGGTCAGAGGAGATATAAAATGGGCCTGGAATATCCTGTTGTGCTAGAAAAGGGTGCCCGAAACTTTGAAAAACAAAGGATAGGGGGGTGTCAAAAGGACATGGGGCCCAGCCCGAGGGGCGCTCTGCCTGGCAGATTCAGGACAACTGGAGCATCACACATAAAAAGGCCAGTGGTGAGATTGCATCCTATGAAATCCAAGAGGACTCCCTGAGTCCAGGCTGGCAACAGATGGATGCAAAAAGTAGTAAGTAAGGAGGGGCTCTTCTTCCTTACGGTAGGCCAAGGGCCTAATGAGAAGTGTGCGGTTGGTGCCGAGGTAGGAAAACTGACACTTTGCACCACCAGAGCAAAGACCGTTCCAGGCAAGAACCATCAATGGAGATGGAATCTAGGGCAGTCTGATGAGGAATGGAGTACGTGTGTGGTCTTCAAGTCCCACTTAATTGTCTCGAGGAGACAATAACTACAGACTGGAGAAGTCAACAGCACCGGCCTGGGTACTCAGAATCCCTACCATTGATGGAAGACAAAGGGCGCCGTGTGCCTCTGGATAGGGAACCTGAGAAGGACACATCATTTCTGTGGCCAAAATTTCTGGCCAAACTGGAATATGAACTGTAGATTAGATAAAATATTCCATCTGTGCTAAATTTCCTGAATTTAGGAACCATGGTTATGTAAAAGGACATCTCTGTATTTAGGAAATACACAATTTAGGGACAAAGGGCATGATGTATCCAACTTACTATCAAATGGTTCCAAAAAAAATAAAACATAAATTTCATAGAGAGATAAAGGAGGAGAGAGAGAATAAAACAAACATAGTAAAATGTTACAAGTTGGTAAGTTGGGCAAAGAGTAGAACGAGAATTCTTTGTATTATCCATGCAACTTTTCTGCAAGTTTCAAATTACTTCAAAATAAAGTAAATTACTGACAGTGGAGGGCAAACACATGGGGATCTGCAAATTCAGAAAAAGGGAGAGACCTCTACCTACAAACCTGCAAACCTTCACTTTCACTGGGAAATGGCTGATGCTTACCTGTCTTCTTTGATAACATCAACAAAATGGGCGTCTGTTTTCTCCCGGATGTTCTTGAATCTCAGCGGAAGGAGAGCTGACTGGTCCAAGCTCACTCCTGCCCACCTTCCCTTTTCCTGTAAGATCTCACACAGGGAGGTCTGACTGTTGGTGAGCTTCTCCTCATGGGGAGGACTCAGAAGTCCATTTTGAGTTTTGGAATTAGGAGCTCCAGGAGCCTGCCTCAAGACAAGGGGAGTGGGAGGCAGACACAGAGGCTGAAGTGCAGGCATGTCACAGTGTTATTCCATCCCGGCCTCCACCACACCAGCCCTGCCGCACGTCTGACCAGCACCCTCACACCTCTGTTCTGATCTGACGCTCGACGTCTCCACCCACCCACTTCTCCCCACCCCTGCTATTTTGTCAAATTGCACCTCCAGGGGTCGAGGCAGCCAGGAAGGTGACATCGTGGGAAGGACCAGTAAGGAGGTGGAGAGAAGGCCAAGGAAGAGTTGAGGCTCTCGGAGCTTGCCAACCACAGAATCGGCATTGCAGAGGGCTGTGGGGGAAGCGGCGGGCGGGGGGGCTGGGGCGGTGGATACGGTACGGTACGGGGATCGATCAGAGGGAGGGCGGAGGATAACAGACGCAGGCCTCCCGGGAGAGTCAGCCTTTATAAGCTGTATTCAAAGGGCTCCCGGTTTGGTGCTTGTCCTCCCTTCCTCTGCGGTCCTGACTCTGTCTCTGGGTGAGACTTCAGTGGCAGTGTCCTTGCTGCCAGCCCTGACCCCAAGCCTCTCTTCACGACACATCTCTGCTCCTGCAGAGCCCCCTCGTGTCGCTGCATGTGCACGTTCTGCCCCGTGCTCTGGCCCCACAGACCTTCCCTGGCTACAGCAGTCCGCATCTTGAAGCTCTGAGTGCCTGCGAAGGCAGGCATGTGATTACTCCACTTCACGAGGGTGAGTCCTGACTCTCCAACCCGATCTTACTGGTCTAGTCAAAACCCAAAGGACGAGAAGGTATGGGATGGTGTCGCCCACGGGGAATTATTCTCAGAAGTGAGAAGCCAACAAGACAGGAATGTCACCAAGGGTGGATGCACCGGGAGAGGAGCTGACGGAAAGAACAGCCATGAGCTTGTTACCTTGGTGCTGTTTTTATGCTCCTCTTGACAGCCGTTTTGGACCGCTCCTCCTTCTGCACCAGCTTCCGATTTGGGGGCGAACGTGATTCCGCACGAAGGGCAGGTCTACAAGAAAAACACATGCCGTAGGAACACACCCAGAAAGCACAGCCACAACCCGTAATCCAATCAAGTCTATCAGGTGCAACTGGTTGTGGCGCCGAATGGTTTTAACCAAGTGGAAGGCTTACTGAGCCACTTGAGCATGAATTAAAAACAAACTGGCGAAGTGAAAAACGGAAACACGACCACACAGACTGGTACGTGAACACTCAGGGCAGCGCTATCCGTAACAGCCAAAAAGTAGAAACAACTCAAATGTCCATCAATGGATGAAAGGATCAGCAAAGTGTGGAACATCCACAGGATGGAAGAGTATTCAGCCATCAAAAGGAATGAAACCCTGACACGTGCTACAACATGGATGAGCCTTCAAAACACTGATAGGTGACACGGGCCGGACACAAAGGACAACATTATTACATGATTCCATGTATATACAATGTCCAGAGAAGGCAAGTTCATAGAGATAGTAAGGAGATCAGTGGATGAGGGGATGAAGGAATGGGGAGAGAGCTAAAGGATGTGGAGTTTCTTTTGGGAGGTGATGAAAATGTTCTAAAATGGACTGTGGTGACGGCTGTACAATCCTGCAAGTATACTGAAACCCACCAAATTGTCTACTTTAAAAGGGTACATTTTGTGTGAGTGTAAATTAGATCTCGATAAATCTGTTATTAAGCCAACAAACCGGCCACTAGCCTACACAAGTTTCTCAGGCTGTGTGTGACGGTGAGCTGTTTGTATACAACAGGCTGAAAAGTCAGAGGGACATGTTTACAGACGCAGGAATTCTCCGAAGCTTGAGCAATTAGCTGACCCAGAAAAGACAGGCGGAGGCTCAGCAGGGACAGGCGGAGTAGACAGGGCAGGCTTTGCCTCTCACAGCCAGGGCGTGGAGCTCCCTGTTCAGACTGCGGACCTCAGTCCTCTCACCTACACACAGGAGTGGGGATGGCTGCTGCAGACGTGTGGGAAGAACTAAGCGAGGAAGATGGCGACTCGTGGCCTTGCTCCCGGCGCTCAGTGCATGCTGCACCGACTTACTCTTACTATGGACGTGATCCTGCGTGCCGGCAGCCGCCACCAAGACAGCGACTAACGGCTGCGGGTGGAGAAGACGAACGGCAGCAGGACAGATCTAGCGGCACTCTAGAACAATTTCTAGCATACTAAGCACCGTTAAACACTGGAATACATTATAGAAGGCTAGACGTTATTTTAGAAAGTTAAAATAAGTATCATTTAGGGGCACCTGGGTGGCTCAGTCGGTTAAGCATCCTACTGAGATCATGATCTCATGGTTCACGTGTTGACAGCACGGAGACTGCTTGTGATTCTCTCTGCACACTCACTCTCTCTCTCTCTCTCAAAATAACTAAACTAAACTAAATAAATAAATTAAGTAAGTATCATTTAGGGTCCAAGGGCAAGGATATGACTTACATCACATCTGAAGTTAGATTTCAGGCCTCTACTATTTAAATAAAAGAAATAAAGATTCTAAAGAGTTGTGTCATCTGGGAATCTGATGCAACGTACAAGTATGAACACTCACATTCATTTGCAAAGTGGCGATATATACACCAAAGCAGCAGGCCTCCGACAGGCCCAGCAGGATTCCCGAGGGTGTCCTGTGGTGGGGCGAGGGTGGGAGGAAGTGGCTCTGGTAGCGGCAGTGGTGGCTGCTCCTTTAGGGCCACACTGGTTTTGCAAAGGCCAACTGGCAGCCTAGGGGGAGAGGGGGGTACAATCCGGTGCAGGGGACGGTCAGAGAGACTCTAAGCTGGGTCATACCCTGAGGGTCTGGGGCTTTCCCTAACCTCTTGAAGACACAGTGAAAGGGTAACAGCTACTTCTCTGGCCACTTTTTAAACTTCAAGGCTAGAGAGGTAGCATAACAACAGTAGTTCTAGCTAGCTTCTAGAAGTTACTATAGTGATTACTGGTGTGTAACACAGTGATCAGAGGCCGTATCATGGACCAAATCCTGGTTCTAACACATGATAGGTACGAGACTCCCTGGCCTGTCTCCTCCTTTCTGAAACAGGGCTGTGTCTCCCGCTACTGACCTCCCAGAATAGAGTTGAGCAGGACGAGGGAGCCCCGTCCCGGCCCCGTGGGAGGACTGTGCACGAGCGAGCGGGAGCGCACATGTGCTCACCACACTGGGCTGTGCCTGCAGCGTCAGTGAGCACTCAGCAAATGCTGGTCCTTAACAGTAAAACCTCGGGTTCTAAAGACAGCACATCTGGTCCTTTAATGTCCTTGTCACAGACAGAGCAGCCAACCTCATTATCTCTTGGCATCGTTTGTTCCTGAGTACTTTTCTCTCCTCAAGCACAGAACATGTACTTTAAAAACAGGCCCTGTGCTTCTCAGACATTGCCCATGGCACGCTGGCGTCACACATGAAAGATGTTTTAAGCACTCAGAGCCACAAATATGCAACAGTGACTATCAAACCTACTGGACACCAGAGGGCACACACCCTCTGTGAAGGAGTCCCCGGGTACGCTTCGCAGGCACACACCCTCTCTCTGAAGGGTGACTGCGAAGGGGCTGGAAGAAGCCCGTGGAGACCAGGAGTGTCCAGGGGGATTGGCTGATCTCAGGAGCCTGGGACAACTGGGCAACCCAAGTCTACATCTCTGTGACAGAGAGAGGCCACGGGGCCTGTTCCCTCCCGTAATAAAATGTTCTAATACAAAGGTGAGGTCAGGTGGCCGGCCCACAAAAGAACCTCCGGGAGCAAAGGTGCACACATAATGGTCATCATGCTCTAGAGACTGTGCTCTGGGAGGTTCAGGGGCTTGTCAGAGTCACACGTCAAGCAGCAGAGAGCAGGCCCTGTGGTCGGGACTCCCAGTGGCCTGAACAGTGCTCACTAGTCCCTCTGCATCCCCCCAGCAGCTTCGTGCAGGCAGTGTAGGCCCTAGGAGCGGGCGGCAGAAGCAGCAGCCCCAGGAACTTGCAGTACATGGATCCAGAGGACCCTTTCACTGTGCTTTGAAAATGTGGCTCTTTGTCCTTCTATTTCTTCCTCATCTACTTCGCTTTTGGGGGACAATTTTACTGATTAAATCTTTAAAACAAATGAAACAAAAAGCCTTAGTGAAGTCTGTGCACTGATGGAGACTGCCTCACAACCGAATACTCCCTTCTGCTGTGTGGTGAGGATCCCCTCTGCACCAGGGAGCCCCCCCGCAGGCCACAGAAGGTGGGCTTGTCTCCCTCTCCACCACCCACAGAACCTTTAACTATTTTCCTGCTTCGTGTTCATCTGGGTGAAAACATCTCAAACTGATTTTTGCGAAGCACACAAGACACCTCTGAGATGTTTCCCCACCCGTTAAACACCCGGCTCTCCTCCTACGGAGAAGTCCTCACTAGGAAGAGCATTTCGGACTTCAGGGAACTCTCTGGGGTACCTTATCACCTTGGGAGGCAAGGTGTCCAACAGCCCGATACAACGATAGGGGATCGAGAATCCCGATGTGCTGAGGGCACAGCAATGCACAAAAACCAGGTCCTTATCGGCACAGTGTCTGGGGTCCCGTGTGCCTGACAATTACTCCTCGTAAAAGACCATGCGGCCGCTCTGAGGACACAACGCTTCATCAACAGGGGGAGTCAGACTGCAGGTTCATGGTCCCTGAACACCATACAGCCGTTCTCTGGCCTCCGTCCCTAACACGGGGAGGACCCAGGAATAACCCTGGCACTGTGATCTCCTGTGCCTCACTCCCCTGAAGTAACCCAAGCAGATGACCACCTCCTGGTTCAGTGGCACTCCTGGCAACTGGCACCAAGGGAAGCTTTACTAAGACCAGGTAGGGTCCCCAAAACAGAGCTGTAGGGGCGAAGGAGTGTGCTGGCTGCTGCCTCGGAAACCCGAGATCCCTTGGAGAACACCCAAGAACACACTCTGCATTTTCCCAGATGATGTCTGCTCCTGCCCCAGCACGGACGTCAGCTTTGGAGCGGAGATTATAACTACCTCTCCAACACACTAGAGCATAAACGCATTTGTTTTAAACCCATTTCAATGTACACATGCTCCATTCTGTTCAGAATACATGTCATAGAGGTAAAAAACAGGTTTTTCTTCAAGGCTCTCTCTCTTCACGAGATACATCACTTCCAAGCCAACAGCTGTCCTTTTTCATAACTGTCAAGGAAGGGAGCAGGGAGACCTCTTTTCTGAGAATCGAAGAGGAAACATCAGAAAGGCCTGGCTTCACCCGTTTGGCAAGCTGAGTGTGACTTCGGCGAGCTGTCCTGGGACCCAGAAAGGCAGAGCGTGCTCCCAAACTTGAAACCCAGGCTGAGCGTGACAGACAGGAACGTGCAACGTGCAACGGTAACGACAGACAGACTTCCTGAGACCCACGCAGGGCTCTCTCTGCATTCTCTGCCCGTAGTCCTCAGAAGCACCGGGAAGCAGACGCTGTGATCAGCTCCCTTCTACACATGAGGCAGAGAAGAGAAAGGACTTGCCCAGAGTTATGCAGTTAGAAAATGACAGAGGGGAGCTGAAGCCCAGGTGGCAGCACCCTGGACCCTATCCGAGCATGTGGCCTCTCTGAGGGAGCAGGAGTAAGTCACCTGCCTTCTCCTATCCTTGGCAGGCCAGTGCAGCATCGTGGAAGCTAGTGGGTTAGCAGAAGCATGAACACTTCCAAGTAGATGATTTCTGCAAACAAAATACTAGAGGAAAATAGAAGCAGAAATTGTTACAGAAGAAGTAAGGCAACTTAGAAGCTTTAAGAACAGAAAATGCACAGTCTGAGAGTACGGGAGGCAAAACAACAACAAAATAAAACAAAAACCTGTAAAAATCAGACGTAAGATCTCAAAGTCGTGGAGCACAGAGTCACAGAACCCTGCTCAGATTCCTGGGCCCTAAACGACCACTGGGTTTATTAAGGGAGGCTGATAAGGCAAGCAGATCATTACTGTGCTGTGGAAATATTCCATCAGGAAGTCAAAAGAAGAAAATGTGTGGTTATTTGGGGAAATTTCATTTACG
This sequence comes from Panthera onca, assembly GCF_046562875.1. NCBI lineage: Eukaryota > Metazoa > Chordata > Mammalia > Carnivora > Felidae > Panthera > Panthera onca. Next base: position 38,541,260 of record NC_138354.1, on the reverse strand, counting down.
TGCAGTACTTTACTGCCTGATAATACCAGTTAAATGACGCTGGACACATCTTCCAGTTCAATTCACATGTGATATATCACAGAAATACAGTCAACATGGTATATTTATATTACACAGTATGATTAGAATAGCACAACTACGGTAAAAAGTTAGTACACGTACATTAGACGTTTACATCGTGAGACAACAGACTTACACGGAGTGGGAAAGAGTCCAGAGAGCTGCAGGCCACGTGTCGTCCCCAACCGTCCCCACCACGTGTCAGTCCCCGCTTCCGCGGCCGTTTGCACCTCACAGCAACCACAGCGCGCTCATCAAGACGAAGTAATTAACACTGCACAGAACTACTAACTGCGCTACAGGCTCAGATTTCCCAGCTTTCCCCTGAGTGTCCGGTTTCTGTTCCGGGATCCCACGCTGCATTTAGCGTCTCTTTGTCTCCTCCAGCCAGTGGCAGGTCCTCTGTCTTTCGTCTTTGGTGACTTGTCACTCCTTCGGTGTCATGGTCAGGTGTCATGTGTTCTGTAGACCGGCCTCAAATCTGCACTTGTCCAGTGTGATCTCAAAAGTCGGCCAAGGTTTAGGAGTTGGGAGAAGAACCCCACAGAGGTGACGTGCCCTTGTCAATACATCACACGGTAGGGTGCGGGGGCATGCACGTGACACTGAGAGCCTTATTAATAGACATGCCAGCCTTCATCACCCAGTGAGGCAGGGCCCACCAGGTTTTCCACCGTGGAGTTACTATTCTTCTCTTTGCAATCAATAAATATCGGGGGATGGAGGTGTTTGGAGGCGGTGCAAATATCCTGCTTCTCCTTAAACTTCTACCTACTAATTTCAGAACTCACTGAGGGACCCTGCCTGCAGCAAATACCATGGTGGTGTCCCAGTGATGGCTCTCTCCCTCCCTCAGCTGGAACTCTTCTGTGAGGTTAACTGCCGACCTGCATGGGACAGGCTTCCTCTGACAGAAGGAAAAACACGGGACTGGAAATGGAGATACAACCTGGAGTCTTTTTTTTTTTTTTAAACTTACTTCATATTCACATTCTGGAATCAGACTATTTATTTTGTAAGAATTTTATTAACATAGAGTTAACATACCATGCAATTTACCCATCTAAAGTGTATATAATTCAGTGAATTTTAGTATATTCACAGAATTGTGCAACCATCACCACTACCAATTAAACTTATAATAAATATGTAGTGTCTGAACTACAGACAGACACTACCTTTCCCGTTTCTGTAATGAACTAGAAGGATGGCCGCTTCCTCAGACGGAGCCCACGGAGCCTCCTTGTAATAATTTTGAGTAAAAATAACAAGGACATAAAAGAGTGACCACTTATTTAGAGTCATGAAAAAAGTCTCAGTGACGCCACAGAAGGATGGTCCCCGGAGCTAGTGACCTCAAAGGGAAAGTATTGCCCTTTTGATAACAGGACAGATGCTCCACGAATTGCCCCCATGTAGGCAAATCCACACCGTTAGCCTCATTACTGACTGTAAACACGTAGAAACTCCCTGTGTGCGTGCAGCCCCAGGGTTCTGAATAATAGATTAAGGTTAAATTCACAGAGACTGGGCGAGCAGGTGTCTTGTCAATGAGGTCCTTCACAGATGAACCGAGATGCTCTCACAGCTCACACACGCAGTTCACTAGTTAAGACTGATGTGATAAAAAACCATCCACATTTCGGTTTTCGTTTTTTTGCTCTTCGCAGAGACGTCAGACCAGCTATTTTTACTGGCATGTGTAGTCTCAATCCATCCATCATCCACAGCATTCATGGAGATGGAGCGGTAGACACCTACTGCAGAGCTCAGGTCACACTGCACGGGCCCAGGTGCTCCTGCTCCAATATCACATTTATGACATGGTCACGTCCCCTACAGCAAAATCTGAAGACCCTCCCTGAAGTCGGAACACACAGAGAAGGCAAGACCTTCCTGAGAGAGTCAGTGACTCCTTGTGGGCAAATCAAAGCAGAGATCTGTCTCCTCTTGTCCTTCTTGACCCCCCACCCTGTGGTCAGCGTCCACTTCTCCACGTGGAGTGAACAAACACATGTCCGGTAGTAAGTGAGCCTCCAAACCTAGCATTCATGGGCATGACTTCGGCTACTCTTCGCGGCAGCCCTGGGAGCTCGCCATCCACTATTTCACTGTGGACAGAGAAACTGAGTGACAAGGCTTTGGGAAGGCTCTTTGATTTTAAGTTCTGGCTCTTTCCGTGGTACTAAAGCTCCCTTCCATGACACTGACATTTAGAGTCCTTGTCTCCTTCCCTGGCTCCCCTCTTGATTCCTCCTTCCTCTACTCCAAACCTTAGAGCTTTCTTTGCAAGCTCAGGCTCAGACAGCTGGGCGCTGTGGTGTTGGTCGAACCCGTCCCGCAACAGGCTATGGCAGGGCCTTCCTGATGAGAAACCCTCACTGCCCCACTCAAGAAGCCAAGACTTGGGCGTGGGAAGCGCTCCCTCTGATCTATGACATCAGGGCCAAACCCTTTATCCTTTGACGTCACTATTTTTTCTTGGTAGGTCATCACAGACGAGTTTATGAAACATTATGTAAAACTACCCCAGCTTTGAACTGGGAGACAACCTGCATGGGACACGCGTCGAGGGGGTAGACAAGAGTACTGTGTTGACATTACCTGCTCCTATTCAGTCCTGCTCGGGCTTCTGAGTGCGGTCCTACTTGTGGCCTAACTCTGCAGAGCTACAGCTCTCTGTGTCTCATTCAAGAATTAAAAACTTGGGGCGCCTGGGTGGCTGTCATTTAAGCGACCGACTTCTTGATTTCAGCTCAGGTCATGATCTCACAGTTTATGAATTTGAGCCCCGCGTCAGGCTCTGTGCTGACAGCAAGGAGCCTGTTTAGAATTCTCTCTCCCTCCCTCCCTCCCTCCCTCCCTCCCTCCCTCCCTCTCTCTCTCTCTCTGCCACTTCCCTGCTCATGTGCTCTCTCTCAAATAAATAAACTTTAAAAAAGAATTAAAAACGTAAGCCAAAAAACATTATAATTATCTACCACATGCCAGAGTGCACACTTGGGAAAAGCATACGTTATTTAACACTTGGGGCCCTCCCGCATTCAAAGAGCTCACAGGAAGCTGCCCAAGAAACAAGCAAACGGGTAGGTTACAGCTGAATGGACCTTGGATTTGGAGATGGGGAGACAGCACAGTTAGCCAGAGGGGTCACACACAGGAAGCTGCAGTTCCGCCGCCCGGGGCGAGGAAGAGAAGCCCAGAGGGAAGGGACGTGAGGAGCACCACGGGTGACAGGAGCGACGGGAGGACCAAGACACGCATGCTCTCACTTGAGGAATATTCACTCAACACCTTTCCCCAGTTTCTTGGTTCCTGCGAGAAGCTCCTTCCACTAGACAGTCATTCCTCCGAAAGGTGCTGCTTGAAAAAAGAAGTCTGTGGTCACCAAGGCCTGAGAGCACGGCCTCCGCATCCCTCTCTGGAGGCCCCAACGTGGCTGTCAGCACGCTAGAGGCTCTGAGCAGCCCTGGAGAAGAGAGACCCTTTCTCTTGCACACAGCCCCAGACTGCGCAGGTTTACGTGACCATACAACACTTTTCCGTACTTGATGCCTATTTCCGGCCTGAGAAACCACTGCTCAAGGGAAGGTACTTTCAAAGGACACAGTGCCTGGCACAGGCTCCTCCAACGAGCCGGGCTTCCCACAGTGGGTGGGGAGATGCGAGGATGGTCACACAAACCTACATGAGAGCTGCGCTTGCTGGAGGAGGCAGGAGCAGCCACGAAGGGAAGAAGTGCGTTCCCAGGGAGAGTCGACGGACCCTGACGAAGGAGAAGGAGGAAGCAGTCAGTGCTTCCAGCTAACTAGAAAAACTGACCAGAGTACAGACCACGTAAGGCAAGAAACCAATGGCTCGTGTGAGGTGCTGACAGGTATTTGGGTTAAACCTGCCCTAAGAACCTATGAGCGGGCAGCCAGTATTTTTTCTGTTGTGCAAAAACTTACTCGAGGGAAGGCCTTACACGTACATTAGAGTGCATATAGCCCTTCAAGTAGACCTCAGTTTTCTGTCCTTCCAGCTCAGGATGATAGCTCTAAGGACTCCCTAAGTCACCCAGCGCTTCCTATTTGCAAGGCTTTCACAGAGGCCTGCTCTCACCTGATCCCGCACAAACCGAAGCAGAGGGGCGAGCCTGTGCCCCGCTGCCCTAGATCAGCAAGGCCTGGAGTGGAGACCGCGCCGTCCACCTCTCCACTCCAAGCGCAGGGCGGCCCTAGACTCAGATGCCATTACCCTCCCTGCACCATCAAAATGTCCCGAAGTTACACTTCAAGATCTTCCCTTCTGAAAGGGGCACAAAGATCTCCCACCACCCCAAATTCCTTTTGTCAGACACAGTTAACTTAATAGATCACAAGATTTTCAGAAAACTTTCAATGATTATTTGGAAAATTTATACACAGCAACAGAATACGCTAAATAGTTTTTGTCCAGATTTTAAAAATAAAGACATTTATATCTATAACTATAGCTATATACATATCACTAGAACAAGAAACGTTCTTTTGGGATAAGAGAAAACCTTTTTAGGGTAATTTAGCAGTCAATCGCTGTCACTAAAATTGGAAGGTATGTGCTACGGATAGAAACACACATACACGTAATCTAACATATCAGGCAAACACAACAAATCATTCATTTTTGGATTTGAGCTCTATTTTTCTATTTAAATGCAGTTCAGTCTGAAGCCTGGAAGAAATAATTTCTCTCCAAATAACGAAACTGTACTTGGAAAAGGTGTTTTTAACGTCTCACCCCCCGACAATTCTCCCCTGGTTGTGTGCAGGGACAGCCCGTGAGCCCGGAGCTCCGCCTTCTGACCGCTGCAAGTCACTGCCCCACGCGAAGAGGCTGTCTTCAAAGTGTGCAGGCATTAAGGAAGTATCAGATACCTTAGCTGTCATGCACGTGCCAGAGCATATGGGGAAGAGGCGGTCTAGCACCCTACCCCGTGGGTCCTCAACCAGAGGGGGTTTCACCCTCCTTCATCCCTCAGGGGTCTCAGGGGTTACTGGGCACTGTCTGACATTCTTGGTCACCATAATGGGGGGAGGGGGTGCTCCTGGCACGTGAAGGTGAAGGCCGCGGATGGTGCTCAATGTCCCACTGGGCACAGGATGGCCCCCACCACGAAGAGTTACCTGGCCCGAAACGTTCCTAGTGCTGAGGGTGGCAAATCCCGCACTAAATTAACAAAGCGCACGATAAAAATGGTATCAGAGTGCTGTTAATAAAACTGAGCACAATTACACAAAATAACTGGACGGCAGGGACTATGGATTCTGGCAGAGGGAAAGGACCTGGACGCCCACATTGTGGTCCCCTCTGAGCTAGCTCTCAAAGCGCTGAGTGAATGTGGACAAGCAGGGACACACTGGATTAAAGTCATAACACCAGGCCATCGTCCTGACCTGTTTGAGGACACAACAACACAGTGAAGTGGAACTGTCAACAGTGCCTCTCTCTCTCTCTCTCTCTCCTTCATTTTTTTTTTTTTTTTTTTATTAAATGGAAACCTCAAATATTTCAACCGTAAAAATAAACCAGAGATACCAGTAGGGAAAATGAAATCAAATGTGGAAGCCGAGGAGCAGCTCATAAACTGGAGTGGTTTCAAATGCCCACGGTCCGTCTGCCATGTTAATCCCGTGGTAGTTTATTATAACAGAAATGGGCACTTCTAGACAGTCGCCAGGAGGTCTCTGTTCCAACAATGAAATATTACAACATTCCTGGCAAGAATGCACTCTTAAAGTGAGCTACGCCACAAGATTCATCCACACCAACAAAGTTAAAATAATCATAAGACATTGGATTTCAAGAGACGTTAGGTGCACTTGAGAAAATGGTGTCTGCAGTAGGATACGAACTAGCTCTACAAGCAAGATGCGAGAAGAATCCCCTTTACTGTCATTTATCATTAGCTTTCAAAAATCCCAAAAGACAGCGTAGGTCTCAGAAAAAGAAAATAACTCGAGTAAGAAGCAAATTGATGCAGCGTAGAAAGAAAATGGAGGTGCATATATGTCAAAAAAGCAAAGGTATTAAAAAAGGCAAAATGCTGCTGACTTCAGACTAAATTTAAAAACTGCAAAAACCAAATTGCAGGGCGTTCCAAGTCGTCTGCCACAGACCCAAAGGCCGCTTATCATTTCACATGTGCTACTGCAGAATTAATACAAAGTTTAAGAAGTAGGAAAAAAAAAAAAACTAACCTTAAGGTTATCAAAGGTTTTGACAGTCTGCGCCAAGTCACTGACACTCCCTGGCGATGCTGTCCCCTGTCCCCTAGGGCCTGAGGACACCCGTGAGCCGTCAATGACCTCATAGCCAGAAAGCAAGGCCTCTGAACAGCTGCAACGAGACTCCTTCGCTCTCTGACCCGCTATCAGGTATGTCTTCAAACCTATGGATAAAAATTACAATCAGCACAGATGGAAACCACCGTTGGTTGAAATGCAGCTCGATCTTGCTCTCTATGCAGGACATGCTCCTGAAAAGTGGAGAGTAAAGTGAAAATATGAATGTCATATTTTACTACTGATTTCCGTGATCTTTTCAGAGACGTGCTGACTCGGGGAGAATGTCTGCCTCCAAAACACACCATTTTCTTATATCATGTTTTCTTTGAATTTTGGCTGCACATTTTCCCTTGAGGGCTGAAATGAGCATTAAAAACTTCCTCCATGAAAGGGTCACATGACCGCTTTGTGACAGCAGCCGAGCGGAATGACAGTCCACCCTAGACACTTGTTTGGTCAGTCTCTATGTAAGGGTGATCTAGAATATGGACCACTTTACCATGTCAGGATTGCAAAACTGCCACGAAAAACGAGACCATAATGTGCACCAACAGGGGTAACTAAAACCTCCCTTGATTCAGATTATTAAGTATGGGTCTTCTGGTGGATCTAGAACATGGATTCTGTCAACCTGTACTCCGTGAGAATTTAATTCTCTCACAAAACCCTCATTAAAAAAAAAAAGTTAGTTAAATGGACAATTAACTGACATCTTTACAATTCTCGTTACAGGCTGAAATAACAGAAACATACGCCACACCATGAAGTAGCTCTAATGGGCAGGTGGCTCCCCGCTGTGGGTATTCAGAACTATCTGCTGAGAAAATACTAAGGAGCAGCTTTTTCAGACAGAACTCAAGCCATTTCTGAAAATGAAGCAAACCTTATTTAAATGAATCCATTGTTAGTCCCTACTGAAATTTGACGAGACTGCAAATTTGTTACGGGGAGTGGGAATGTATGTAATTTGTTTAAAAAACATTTATCGTAGGACTAAGGTATGTTGTTCCTAGAGAATAAAATCAAGAACACAATAGGTCCCTGTCCTGGAGAGTTATAAGCTCCAGCAGAAGGTGGTAATGGAAAAGCATCACACAAAGATTTGATCAAGAGGTGAGGTGTCTACACTCCTAAACCCATACAGGTACTTATATTCAGTACATTTTAATAAATGCTTTAAAATTAATTACCTAATTACTTAAAGAAAGCGGGGGCAACATCTGGCTGGCTTAGTCTGTAGAGCATGTGACTCTTGATCTTGGGGTTGTGAGTTCAAGCCCCGCAATGAGGGTAGAGATTACTTTAAAAAAGTTAGCTGGGCGGTGCCTGGGTAGCTCAGTTAAGCGTCTGACTTTGGCTCACACGTCAGTGTGAGTCCTGCGTCGGGTTCTGTGCTGCCAGCTCAGAGCCTGGAGCCTGCTTTGGATTTTGTGTCTGGAGCCTGCTTTGGATTCTGTGTCTCCCTTTCACTCTGCCCCTCCCCGCTCATGCTCTGTCTGTCTGTCTCTCTCTCAAAAATAAATAAACATTAAAAAAATAAAAATAAAAATAAAAATAATTAGTTGGGGCACCTGGGTGGCTCAGTTGGTTGAGCATCTGACTCTTGATTTTGGCTCAGGTCCTGATCTCAGAGTTGTGGAATCGAGCCCTGCACTGGGCTCCCGACCAAGCATGGGGCCTGCTTGAGATTCTCTCCCTCTGCCCCTCTCCCTGGCTTGCACTCTCTCTTACTCTCTAAAATAAATAAGAAAGTAAGGAAGTACATAAATAAATAAATAAAATACTTCTAAAAAATTAAACAACCTAAAGATCCTGAATCAATTGTCTTTCTTCATTTTATGGTTAGGACACCATTTCACCATTCAGTCAGTGGTCATCTACCTATCTCCTCATAAAAATACTACGTGGTGTTTTCAAGTCACCTGTTCTGAAACTGAGAATTTGACAGGAGCCCTGGAAACACCCAGAGAAATCCCAGTGCACATCCAGGTCACAGGTGGAAATCCAAAGACTGAGATAAGTAACTTCAGCTGCTGACCCCAAAGGAGACCCTAAAATGCTCACTTTTAACTAAGGTCCTAAACTTCTGGATGTTTTTTTTTCTTCAACAAAACACACAATGTCCAGGATCAATCACATTCATAACGAAATATGTGTATAACCTTTAAATGGAAGCATGAACTTAAGAAGAAAAGAAAGAAAGAAAAAGAAAAAGAAAAAGAAAAAGAAAAAGAAAAAGAAAAAGAAAAAGAAAAAGAAAAAGAAAAAGAAAGAAAGAGAAAGAAATGGAAGCATCAACTGGAATTTGACAGAGGAGTAAAAGTACATTTGTATGAATTCCTCTGACTGCATCACAGATGACACTGAGCTCACTTGTCATTTTGCCTTGGGAGGGTCAAAAAATGAAATCTCTGGGGTGTCTGGGTGGCTCCGATGGCGAAGCATCACTCTACATTTTGGCTCAGGTTGTGATCTCACGGTTCATGGGATGAAGCCCCATGTCTGGCTCGGCTCCTTGCTGACAGCACAAAGCCTGCTTGGGATTCTCTCCCTCCCTCTCTCTCTCTCTGTCCCTTCCCTGCTCATACTCTCTCTCTCTCAAAATAAATAAATAAACTTTAAAATGAAAACAAGGGCACATGGGTGGCTAGTCAGTTAAGCGTCCGACTCGGTTTCTGCTCAGGTCATCATCTCACAGTTTGTAGGTTCAAGCCCCACATTGGGCTCCGTGATGACAGTTCAGAGCCTGCATGGGACTTCTCTCTCTCCCTCTCTCTCTGCCCTCTCCCACTTGCTCTCTCTCTTTCAAAATAAATGAATAAACAACAAAAAATTAAAACAAAACAAAATAAAAACAAAAACACCACCTGTGTGAGCTAGCCAGAGAAAAGTTCTACTTCTGACCTGTTATGGAGGCTCCATGCTGGAAGAGCTTACAATTCCGTGGAAAGGCCCGTTCCCCGGAACTGCTCTCATGGGCTCTCCCCTGACTGCACGACAGGCAGCGGGGCAGCAGGCGGGGAAGACCCGGGACAGCACGCGGTGCTGCTGCAGAAAGCCACCGAGGCAGGGGTGGAAGGAGGGAGGCGGGGGGAGGAAGGTAGGGTGTGAGGAGCTACCACTGCTCTCGGTTCTTTCAAACGCAGGAAGAGTCCCCGGTAAGGCAACTGCCCACCCCCACCACGCAGCCCCAGACCTGCAAGCTAGTAAGGGAGGACTTCCCGGGAGGTGTGACGACTAAGGCAGACACGAGGCCGAGCCAGCCGACCGCAAGAGCTACAGACTCTGCCACACAGATACACGCATGAAGCTGAAGCCACACTTGAAAGTCGAGGCGTGCCCCTCACCAGGGGACGTGAGCAACACGGGCCAGCCCTGCATCACAAGCTCTGACGCCGCAGGGGGTGCGCATCCCCGAGGCTCGCTGCCGCTCCTCCCGCCTGTGACTACCTAGTCGCTGCTCGTTCATCACGCACCAAGGTGTCCACCATACGCTGTGATAGGTGCGTTCACGCAACAGGCGTGAACACGTCAGCCATGACCCCTACCTGAATGCAGCTGTCACCTGAGCGGTGATCTAGACATTGGGCACGTGTGAGTACAAAGTCCTAGGACAAGGAAGTGAGGGTGCCCTGGGAAGCATAGGAGGGTGGCGCCTTGCAGACCAGGGGGTGGTAAGGGAAGCCTCTGGAGGAAGGGCCCTCCAAGCTGAGGGTTGAAAGATGCAGAATGAAAGCCAACAGGGCCAGGGCCTGGGGCAGCTGCCATCAGGCCGTGGGTGTTGCTGTAAGGGGTTGTGAACAAGCCCTGCAGAAAGGGAGCCTTCGGCAGGCAGAGCTGAGAGATGGAAATGAGTTTAGTATGGCTGGAACAGAGAATACAGGTGGGAGAGCGGCCGGGGAGGAGCAGGGGCCCGTGCAGGGCACCACATAGACCAGCTCCGGGAGTCTTCAGGCTGGGGGCCACGAGGCGTGTAGGGGGAGATGGTAACGGGAGCATGCGGCTGAGGAGAGGCCAAGGAGCTGTGGAAACGCCAGCCGCAGTGGGTGATAAGGGAGTCAGGGGACACGGCAGTCAGGGAGTAGCGGTGGCGACAGGAACCCACCTTCCCCAAAGCATAGTGGTGGTAGCAACACTTCTACAACGGGCCACGCAGAGATGGGTGAGCGCGTGCATTCTGCAGAGGGGCCCTCGGGCTCGGGCCTGCCACCGCTCCACCTGGTGACCTGGAGCAAGAGAAGACACCTCATCATAGTGAGGCTGGGAAGAGGACTTGCTCCCTAGGGCTGACGCAAAGACTGAGTCACACGCACGAAGCCTTTACAACAGTGCCTGACACACAGTAAAACAGTAACACCGGCTATTATTCTCAACGTGCGTGTTTGACCTGCTTATCACTGGGAGTCTTCTCCATGTTCTTTCTATGTATAAAAACATTTGAGGAACTGTTAAATCCACAGTTGCTCTTTGTTTCCTACGCAAATTTTTCTTTAGGGAGAGCCCCTGATGACCCACAATGCTGCTAGTGTTTCAAAGATCTGATGTGTTTATGTGTCCACAACAGGCAAAATGGGTAAACCCATTAAGTGTCCATACTTCAATGTGGAAAGCCAAATTTAAAGTAAAACTTTTTGCCAAAACTAGAGCGAAACCGGCCCGATAAAGTAAGGCGGCCTGGTGTGAACTATCCCAGCAATGTATCAGGACTGGACAACTGAGCCCCAGTGTCATCAAAGTCTTTAGTGAAAAGAGTTTATAAGAGAGAAGGATTTAATGAGTAACCACAATACACATGGACTCTGGGGTCCAAGTTCAAAAGAATGGCTCTCTTGGAGCAGAAGGTCAAAATAAGGCAGCTAAATGATTTATTTTGTTAAGTATAAACAGGAGATTAATAAGATTTCTTATATTCCTCCTCGGTAGTTGATTTTAAACCTCACCAGCATTGATGCCTTTTTTCATCAGCGTGGGTTTGCAGAGGCTAGAGAAGGGGGGACATGTTTCCTACCATGCTTCTACCTGGAGGAGGGGCTGGTCTGTGGCTGTGTGCATGAAGGAGACTGATGCGGTTAACGTTCTTAAGCACATCATCAATTCTTTGAGGATGAAAATTGTCACGTGCACAAAATCAGTGCTTAGTTTTGGTGATCGTAGCGTAATTTGAGTGTATGCCAAAATCCACTTTGGAAAAGAAAGACTACTGAGGCCTTCTTTCTTTATCATGGTCTTTTCCTGCAGGGACCTTGCTTTGGAATGAGACAGGCTCCATCACCCAGAATCAAGGACCTGAATGTCAGTTTAGCAGAAAGAGGAGAATGATCAGGAAGGAAAGGATGTTTTGAGACACAACCCTGGGAGTCAGCAGCATAACAAAGGCCTAGGCACCTGCATCACTCATGACTTGAAACAATAAACCTAAGAGAGGCAATTGGTTTGGCCTAGTTCATAAACATTCTGAAAAGTTATTCCACTTTGTATTCCATTTTTCTTCATAACTAGGTCTGCAATGGCTGACTAGCATGAGGATTATTTAAACTAAAATACAGTCAGTCAATAAGGAAAATAAAGATTAAAAGGGTACCTAATCTGTTAAATAACCAGGTTCTATACAACTATAGATACAATATTTCATAACTGTCTGTTGCTTCTGGTTAAGAAGACCAGAAGTTTTGGTGTGGAAAACAAAACATTTTTCACCCTGTTAACATTAAAACACTCTCGATGGGTCTCTGTCCTTTCTGCTCCTACGTAAAACCACTAATCACAAGGACTGATTCATCCTGGTTCCCGCAACACTTGACAATAAATCACAAGTTCCTACGGTGAATGGGTGTTGGTAAAACTTAACCTCTTTTTAAAAAATGAAGTCCCACATAATAAAATATGAAACAGCCACTCAAGCAGGTGAAAGAAACAAAGGGTGGGCACCATGCCTGTTTAACTTGGTTTTGACTAAAACTTTAGGCTAACAAAACAAACTTTTGAACACACACACACACACACACACACACACACACACACACACACAGACGCTCTTCATCCTGCTCTGGGAACAAGTGCTTTCTGCACCCAGCTTCCCTCTCTCTACTGGTAATAAGTAAATATGCTGCCATCACAGCCAAATGTGATGACCAGGCACTTAGTGACCGTGTTCCCATGTACTGTCTTCTTCACTTTCAAATTTGGCCTTACTAAATGCTATTCCGCTATGTGCTATGTTGCCGAGTATTAACACGGCAGAGTCCAGTGGTGAAAACTTCAGAGATCCATTCCACTCACCTCTAAAACACTCTTGAATTATGGTTTCATGCCACAGGCCTTCACAAAGGCTACAGAAGTAAGTTCTTTGAAGGAAAACATTTGACATACCCATAAAGAGCCCACCAGGTACTATCTCATTCATCATGTGCTCAGTTCACTTACCCAACAAACTGACTATTTATTGAGTACTTACAGAGGGTTAGGAACTAGACAGAGGTATTCAAGGGAATGGAGAGGAAAAAAAGAACACTCTGGTTTTAGAGACTGAGCGTGGGTTGAAAAGCGTGACTTAAACACTGGACTCCAGTTCCCTCATCTGTAACATGGAAACACTAGGAACACAACAGTAATAGTGTCTCACAGAGCTCTTGTGAGCATTAAATGAGTTGACACACATAAAAAGGGAGAGACGGTGCTCTTCCTTAGAGCCTCTTCAGCAGCAACTCAGGAGTAAACTGAGGAAAGGCGGGAAGTGATGTTCACAAAAAATTCAACTGGGGCATGGAAGGATGTCAGTGAGTGTGAGGACAATGAGTAAGTGATTACACACATCTACGAGAAGACAGAATTACACGCATTCAGGTCTGTGTGCTGATGGGATGTTCACACGTGACAAAGGCTTTCTAACAGTGAGTTTTAGAAAACTAACCAAAAATACGAAGGTCTATGATAACTATCTTGGAATACTGTAAAATAACGTAATGTAAATAATCAGAAGAGGCCGTGAAACAAGAGGGCTAAAAGGAAACGTGTCAGGAGCCGAAAGAGAGCAACAGTAGATGGTAATTCACCAAAGGGTAACATGGGGCAACACCAGACATAAGGGAGCATGTCAGCTTGAGTCGGAAGCAGGCACAAGAGGAGTCACAGACTCCTCTTTCTTTCCCCCAGGGAACTGACAAATCACAGCTGATTTCAATAGTTAATAGTTAAACTAATAACTTAAGAGTTGCAGATTTAAGTACAGAACATAGATGATGAAAAAGAGATTCTAGGAACGAAAGACTCAATTTATGATCTGAGGATGGTGGCAGCCAGTACCTGAAAAAGAAAACCAAACAAAAGAATACGTTGAAAATAGAAATAAAGCCATGTGACTGATGCCCAGAGAGAGACGCCGGTCCCCGAAGGCCATGAAGCGTGTGACAACACTTCTATGAAATGTTCAGAAGAGTTGCATCCATGGAGACGGGAAGCAGATGACTGGTTGCCAGGGGCGGGGGGAGGGGGGCACAGGGTTTCCTTCTGGGGTGATGAAAATGTTCTACAGTTAGCAGAGATGGCTGCACAACTCTGCGAATGTACGAAAAACCAGAGAATTGTGTGTGCTGGAGTGGTACGTTGTATGGCGTGTGACTCGTACCTCAGGGTAGGTGGTTTGGTTTTTTTTTAAAGAAAGTTATGTGAATTTCAAGATGCAACCATTCTGAGATACAGAGAAGAGGTAAGGCCAGTACAGAATACACACACCATCCATGGGAATTCAAGGTAAAGGCGTGGGCGGTGGCAGGTAAAAGAAAAACAGAAAGACTGGGAAGTAGCTAACAGGCCAAAGTTAGGGTAGGAAAACATATATGTATAAGAAAGGCTGAATCACCCTGAATAACCAAAAACTCGACGTGGCAAGAGCCCAGAAGTCTGGAAGAGATTAAACAAAACAAAACACAACTGTGACCTTCACGAGCTACCTCCCAGGATCATCAGATTTGCACCCTTGACAGCTGCAGTGTAATCCCAGGGAGCCAGGCGACACCCGGGCCCACTGTCTGCTGTGACTACCGACCTCTGCCTCCACTCCATGCGCGGCACAGAGCCCGCGGGTCGCTCACAGAGACAGAGGGAAGGCTCGGCTCAGCTTCCCTGGCTGCCTGGCTTCCCTGGCTGCCTTCAACACCGTTGTTCGCTTTTCAGCCAGACTAGATTCATTTGCAAAGGCATTTCCTTCGGCCACAGGGTCAGGCTACCCGCAGAGACACTTCCTGTGAGCATCTTCAGCTGGGAAAAGGGCAACATAGCCGGCCTCACCTTACCGCACCTGGAAGGGTCCCACCATGCAAAGAAAAACATGCAATTCTTAAAATTCCTGCTTAGCCTTCCCTGGGAGTGGCCACACCTGTGCCTTCATCACCTGTTTCTGCATAGAAACGCTGATCCGGCCTTCCAGCTGGACTCCAAATCCCATCTGCAGTACCACCACGTGCTTGCTGTGAATTTCCTCACTTTTCAAGTCAGTTCTCAATTCACATCAAGGTTGAACGTCATCCTCTCTCTTTTGAGGAGCGTTTTGCATGCCGGCCGGAACAGGGACCAAAACAGCTTCCCCAACTGCATCTCCTTGTTCCCCAGAGCACATGGCACACTCGCTCAAGCCACGACAACGGAAAAACCCAAAACCCCTATTTTCTGATCAAGAAGATGTATCTTCTCTGGCATCTCTGATTTCTCTCATTTCATTTCAGCACCGGAGGCAGTGTCTCTAGGCCTTCCCCAGAAGATCCAAAGCTGTGCTTGTGAGGTCTGTCTTTAATAATCTTACAAGTGCTGCTGGGTGTGAGGTGAGAAGCCAGAGTGGGGCCACACTGCCACTGGGGAGGCCACAGGCCGGGTGACTAGCTCTCCCAGGCCAGCCTCCCGCCACAATCTATGCCTCCAGAACATCACAACTATGTTGTACACTCCTGAAAAAGCAAAACTGAAAGCAAAACCAAGGCAGTGGGGAGAGAGTGCCCACGTGGGAGAAGAGGACAGGGGACAGGGCACATCGACACACAGAGCTGGGGTGACAATCAACAGCCCCTCGTCCACCAAAGCAGGTGGAGAAGTCTTCAGCAGTCGCCTGTCCTGGACTGGAAAGTGGAGGTCTGCTATAGAACCTGAAGGACAGAAGTGCATTCAGATTCCCCAGGGAAGGAAGGTTCCGGACAGGGCAGCAAGTTGCTCCCTGCCCGGAAGTGCCAGCCCCAAACCACACAGCCGGGTGCTTGGGGAAGGAATACATGAAGAGCAGCAGATAACCCCTCAGGAGAAGAAAGAATTATTCTGAGCAACACTAGACTCAAAACACAGAAACACACACTGAGGACCTCACGTAAAATGTGGTGGCCACAGTCTCAACTTTGTATTGTCTAACTGAAATGTGCTGAGGGAGTAGAACTTAATTTTCTTAAACACACACACGTGATAAAGAATCATAATGCACACTTTAAGGTCTTACAATATTGGTCAATTATACCGCAATGAAGCTGAAAAAATTAATTACAAGAGACACAGAAATATACTAAAATATTAAGAGGAAAATGGATAATGGGAAATACTTATTTTGTAAATTAGGTATTTTTGTTATTTATCTTTAAAATAAGTGTGAATATTTGAATTTTTTTTACAAAATATCTTAGACATAGAGACATGTAAGGAAAAATAGGCTGAGCATCAGGGTCCCACTAGTTAAGAAATAAAATGTCATCTGCCCTGTTAAGGCTCCCCGTGGACTTTCCTCCACTGCAAACCCTTCTCCCCAACAGAGCACATAACTATTCTGAATCCCAAGTTGCTATGCTGTGTAATGCTAAACAATATGCAGCATTAAAGGGGTTTTTTTTTATTTGAATAAATGACATTTTATAAGTTTTCTTGTGAAAGTTGCTTTTTCTGGCTAAGCTTTGTGTTTGAGATTCATCCTTATGGAACTGAATGAATTGCATTCATTTATTTTCGATACCATGAAGCTTCCCACTGAATAAATATACAACAATTTAAAAAAGAAAAACTGAAAGTATTAAATTAACACTACAAACTGTGTTCTGTTAAAAATAAAGAAATACGATAAACAGGGCAAAGATACACTTAACACAAAAATACCACTGATCAAAGAATACATCATAAATATAAATTTAATAAAGAAATGGGACTTATGTGGACAAGTTTTAAAAAAAAAATCAGGGGAAGAGATCAAGGCTGAGAGAAAAGTTGCTGGAAACAAGTCCACAAAATCAAGCTCAGGGTGGCAGGGCCAGGCTCCACAAAATCACACTGAAATGGAAAAAAAAAACAAAAAAAAAGAGAGAGAGAGAGAGAGGGAGAAATGAAATAAAAGGAATACAGAGCTCTTCAAACTGCAAGTTAACAAGGCTGAGAGTTAACAACTCCATCATCCCTGGTCAAGAAAGTCCTCATGACCACTGCAGATCTAGGCCGATATGCCTGCCACTTACCCCAATTAACAAAGGGACAGAGGGCCCCGGGGAATAAACCAGGACCGGGCTGACTCACAGCCAGGTTAGAGGCAGACAGAGGAGGCCCAGTCAGGTTATGGGCTCGGCAATACGGCTCGGCCCAATATTTCGTCCACGCACAGCTGGACTTAGAGGTGGAACCAGAGGAGAAAGTTCTGGATGGTTCCAGAAAACCAAAGAGGCTTGCATCAAAGCCCTGAAAGCAACTGAAAGTGATGAGATACTATGAGAAGTGAGTTACTGGAGTGTATTACAGGGATCTAGACCCAGCTGTCCAAAAGAACAGCCCACGATGATGGAAATGTTCTACGGCTGTCGCGGGGGAGTCACCAGCCACAAGTGGCTGCTGAGCACTCAAAATCTGGCTAGTGTGAGTTGGAGAGATGAATTTCCAATGTTTTTTTCATTGTAACTTAAATTTTCAAGAGCTACATGTGGCCAGCTGCTACTGTACTGAATGGTGAAGATCTACATCCTTCCTTACTAGAGAGAAGGGACGGACTGGCAACAGAAAGCTCTTTCTTAACTTTGTTAAATAGAGAAGGGGTGTAAGAACTACCTGAAGAAAAATGGGTGGAATAAAGAGGACAACTGCATGTGAAACCAGTTAAGTACTGACTTTTATCTGTTACAGACGACATTTAGCAGCAAGTGCAAGGGAAAAATCACGCTTGTACACTAACAGCAGGGGAGCAGACTGGAAATGTGATAGGAATGGATACTGTATCAAACAAAATGGTAGGATCATCTCTAGGAAAAGAGGAGACAAGCACTGAATATATTCCAAAAAGATGAAAATAGATTGAAAAGGTAAGTTCAAATATCTAATTCAGACCCCATCGTACATAGCTCAACCTTCCTTGACATATATTATTATCCCTTAAAAAATGTTTTTCACGTGCCTATTTAGAAGATGTGCCGTATTTTCCACATTTTATACACTTCACCTTTTACTACACGATTCCTAAAAGCAGTCTGTGAAACGAACGCGGGACCTCTCTGATCTCTCACGCCCATTAAAAGCAACACATGTAGTAAAACACACCACTGAACACATTGCCATTTCGTGGGGGTTCTCTCTGACTCCACAGGGCTTGAATGTTTAACTAGGCACACAGCCACAGTGCTAACAGGATTTGGCACACACTGCTGAGCCAGACCAGGCCAAGGTTTCAGGAGTCACTGACCCTTCTGCTGAGGCTTCAGCCCCGGGCAAATTAGTAAAGCAGGTAAACAAACTCTGGCCACCTTGGCCGACCTCCCCTTTCTTTCTGCCTCTCCAGGATCCCACTGCCTCCAGATGCCTCTCCTTCCAGCCTCTGTACTGGGTGAGCGCTCACCAAGCAGCCAGGCATGATCAAGGGTCTTGTGAGCACCATGAAATCACACAAGCTGAGACCAGGGACTCCTCCCCTCTTCTTCCACAAGCCCCGGTGTCACATGACTTATTTGCATATTATGCCTTCCTGACCTGCACGCAGGTGACAACATCTAGTGCCCAGTCATATCTCAGATATTCTTGTATCACATGATGTTGCCTCCCGCCAAAGTGGCAGGCTCCAGCACAAAACTCTGTTTCACCTGGGATCATCACAAATCATGATGCTCCTGTTGGGTTCTTTGAAAGATTTCAAATTCCTTGAGAACCCATAATAACATGTTCCTAAAACCATAGGTTCTCAACCCGATCAGACCCAATGGCTCCTTTTTATTACATTTTTATTACATACTTCATTTGTAATGTCCTCTTTACCATCCTAAATAAAATTAAATTTATGGACAGTATATAACCCTTAATCACGGAGACCGCTAAAAAAAAAAAACACCTCTAACAACTTCCCAAACACCTCTCTGTGCAGCCTTGCTTCAAGCCACCCTAGAATGCAGCAGTGGGTGCCTGGCAAAGGCAGGGCAGCAGCAGAGCCCCCGTCCTGTGGCTCTCTTCTCAAACCTGCCCCTGCCAAGAGAGAACCAGCTTGAAGGCTAAAAATTCCACAATCCTGTATGCGTGTATCTGCTACATGATTGTATATATAACGCATGAGTATGTATGAACGTATCTGCCTTGATTTAAAAAGGAAACTATTTCTTAACTTACCCTACTCATTCTTTCAACAAATAAAGTGCTCCTGAGATCTGCCAAGAATGTGGAGAGTCCTATTACAAATGCTAACAATACCTTACATTTGACTATGCCTTACTGATCTCAGCACCTACAGTGCCTAGCTGAAGCCCTAACACAAAGGACATTCAGGTACGTGAAGAACTGAATCACTTCTGTAAAGTAGTGGTCCATGTGCAAACAGTAGGAACATCAAGGAAGGGCAGAATAAAATTCTGAAAGTCCTGTAACTTCTCTGGAGGTTGAATTACAGAGTAACTTTCCTTACACAATGAGGAACAGGAAGTTACTTGTCTGTTGATTCTACCTGCTCACCCACTACATGCCAGCCTAGACACTGATGATAAAACCGCGAGCCTAGTATACACCAGCCCTGACGCCAAGGAACCAGCAGCGGGAAGGGTGAACGGGTGCTCAAATCACCAGCTGTGAATAAGGACGTGAAGGAAACAAAGGGTTCCTGCCACTGATAGCAGCAAGTGAACAGGAGGGCTAGTATGGATACTGGAGATATTTCCATGAAGAGAAGGTGGGGGGAGTGCAGATGTCAGTGATGAGAAGGAGCAGGTCATGGTGTGGGCCTGGGGAGGCCACGCTCGAGGGGGGACCGGTATAGAAAAGATCATCATATCTTCTCCTGGCTGAAAGAGGGCCACAGACAGGAAGCTGGAGGGGCGGGCAGGGCCCTGGAGCAGCTGAGAACCTTCTGAGTCAGGTGCTAGGCCTGTGGAAGGCTTCGGCAGATTTGTAAGCTTACAGGTGCACAATCCGATTTTCTTTCTTTTTTTGCATTTTAATTTTCAAAAACTTTGTAATTTGGGGGCCCTGAGTGGCTCAGTCGGTTAAGCGTCCGACTTCAGCTCAGGCTTGCGGTTCATGAGTTCAAGCCCCGTGTCAGGCTCTGTGCTGACATCTCAGTGCCCAGAGCCTGCTTCAAATTCTGTGTCTCCCTCTCTCTCTCTATCCCTCCCCACTTGCACTCTCTCTGTCTCTCTCTCAAAAATAAACACTAAAAAAAAATTTTTTTAAAAACTTTGTAATTTGAACTAACGTATACATACAAAAAAGTTCCAGATATAGTACAAGGAGTTCCCTCATATTCCTCACCCCACTTGTCCTAACCTTATTGTACTACGTCAAGCACAGAACAGTAATCAAGAATAGGAAATTAACATCGGTACAATATTATTAACTAGACTACAGACTTTATTCAAATTTGAACAATTTTTGGTCTGATTTCTGTTCCAGGATCCCACAAGCCTGGACTGCCTTTTTTAAAAACCACTCTGCTATAGGCGATAAATGAATGGCTTGGGAGGTATCAAGAGCAGTAGCAGGAAAAATAAAAATTAAAAAGAGTAGTAGCAGGGACTCATTCCCAGGTTGTTGGTGTGGCCCAGGCAAAGGGTTAGCAGTGGGGCCTGGCCTCGAGGACAGCAGGATGAAGCAGACAGACTTAAAATGTAACATCCAGGCAGAACAGGTAAGTCTGTGCCAACAGACTAGTTGGGGGGGGTGGAGAAAGAGAACAAGGATGACTCCCTGGGTTCTGCCCAAAGTAAATGGGTGAAAATATATTTACTGGGTTAAGACGAAGCAGGTAGGGGCATCCGGGGGGCAGCTGAGCATCCGACTTCAGCCCAGGTCATGATCTCACGGTTCACACGTTCAAGCCCCACATCGGGCTCTGTGTGGACAGCTCAGAGCCTGCAGCTGTTTTAGATTCTGTGTGTCTCTCTCTCACCGGCCCTCCCCTGCTCACGAAGCAGGTAAAGGTTTTAGGGACAAGTTCAGAGGCTCAGTTTTGGGCCCCTTAAGTTTAAAATGGCTATGAAATGGCCATACGAAGATGTCAAGGGGGCAGCCAAATCATTCCAATCAGAGGGAAGATCTGGGCTAGAGAGGAGATGTCTCTACTACCATGCTGGAGAGGATGAAAAGAAAGAAAGGGCCAGGAAGTAAGTGTAGAGACCTTCCAGGTCGAGAGACGGTGTGGTGTGGGGGATCCAGCAACAAAGTCTGAAGGGGGATAAGTGGGGTCAGAGGACAGTAAGACAAGCAAGACCTAAGAAAGCCAAGATAGGAGAATGTCTCGAGGAGAAGGAATGGGCCACTACGTCGAGTAGGACGTGGCTAGAAAAGTGATCCTGCTTTTGGCAGTAGGAAGACTGCTGATACCGTGACATGCAGAGACACAGCTGGGTGATGGAGAACACAGGCCAGGCCTGGGGCAGGGCAGGATAGTGGTGACATGAGAAGTCGAGAAGGCCGTGTGCTCAATCCTATAGAGAAGTCTGGCCACAAAGTACGGCGGAGAGGTAGGCGATGTGGCATCCTGCGAGGATCCATGCAGGGCGAAGGTGCTGGAAACTGTTGTGGGCTGACGGAATAGCCCAGTAGAGGGGAGAGATTACAGATGCGGGAAAAGGAAGGCAGCGAAAAAGCAAAGTTGCTGAAAAGAGGAGAGAAGGTAGAACCCATAATTCAAATAAAGGACTGGGCATTACCAGAAGGAATCAAACTTCTCCTAGAAAGAAGAAAAAAAAAAAAAAAAAGACACACTATTGGTAGATTTTCAAGGAGGGTGTCGGTGCACTTGGTTTGGTGGGAATGGGGCCAGGATAGTAGAACGTGACGTATAGCTGTGGCTGAAAGGGTGTCACCTCAGGTGACGTGTGGTTCAGATCTGCACAGATGCTCTCGTGGGTAGTTATCTAGAACCTTCAAGATGATAGTGCTACCAGCTAAATGACAGTGGGAACTAGCTCTTCTAGAACAGCACCGAGAAGGTGAAGAAATAGCAAAGACACAACTAAGGCGCTTACACATCTGTCGAATAAATAACTATTGACTGGATGAATGAGCTGATGCACCAAGAAATCAACTCACAAATTAAAGTGTGTGAAGAAAACAGAGGCAGAGGAGGCAGGAGAGTGCGGTGGTGTGATGTGCTGGGACACCTGAAGGTGGAGAGCACAAAGAACTCTTACAACAACAACAGGACATCCCATTTTGTTAAAAGGCAAAGCATCCAAGTAAACATTTCTCCACAGAAAATACTCAAATGGCCAACAAGCACATGAGAAAATGCTCAACGTCATTAGCCACTAGGGAAACACACATCAAAACCACATCCACGAGGACGGCTACAATTAAAAAGACAAAGTCAGGTGTTGATGAGGATGAAGAGAAAGTGCAGTCTCCATACACTGCTGGCAGGAACGTAAAATGGTACAGCCGCCATAGAAAACACTCCGGCAACTCTTCAAAATGATAAACACAGGGGCGCTGGGTGGCTCAGCCGGTTGAGCGTCTGACTCGTGATTGCAGCTCAGGTCATGATCCCAGGGCCATAGGATTGAGCCCCTGCGTTGGGCTCTGGGCTGAGGTGGAGCCTTCTTAAGATTCTCTCTCTATTCCTCTGCCTCTCCCCCCAGCTCGTGCTCACTCTCTGTCCAAAACATTGTTTTAGAATGCTAAACAGAGTCGCCCTATGTGTTACCGGCAATTCTCCTCTTCGGTACATGCCCAAGAGAAATGAAAATACAGGTCCCCACAAAAACCTGTACATGAGTGTTTACAGCGGCATTACTCCTAACTGCCAGAAGGTAAAAACCACCGAGAGTTCTATGAAGTGAATGGTGTATCCATACAATGAAACAAGTGTTCAGCCACAAAAAGGAGTGAGGTTTTGATTGATGCCACAACGTGGACGAACCTTGAAAATGTCACGTACTGCATGACTGCATCATTATGAAAGGGCTTGAAGAAAACCAAGGGGGAGACCTGTTCTGCAGACTCTAACAGCTCTTACGAAGCTACAGTGGTTAAGGCAGGAGATACTGACAGAAGGGTAGGCAAACGGATGAAACAGCTAAAAGCTGAGAAACAAATTCTCACACATATGGACATAATTTATGACAAAAGCGACACTACGGAGCATGGGAAAAGGACGGCCTTTTCAAAAATAGTGCTCAGTTCGGGGTGGATATCTGTCGCTTCCTTTACAGCCACCCCCAAGGCCCTGGGCTGGTGAGTATGCACATGAAAAAATATTAACACCACTAGCTATTTAGGAAACACGAATTAAAAATAGGAAATGTCACCATACATCTGTTATTAACGGCTAAAACGAAAAGTTCTGTCGATACCAAGCACTGATGAGACGAGGAACCCCAGGAATGCTCACACGCTGCCGGCAGCAACACAAAATAGTACAACCACTCTGCACATATCCGCAGCAGTTAGTCATAAAGCTAAACAAACACACACTGATGAAATGCCCCAACAACTCCAAGTCTAGATATTTACCCTAGAGAAATTAAACGTTCTGTTCATACAAAATGCTGTGCACACATTTTTACAGGAATTCTCTTTACAGCCGCCAAAACCTGGAAACAACCTAAATGTCCTTCAGTGGGTACATCCACAGGATGGAATGCCATTCAGCATTGTAAGGAATGAACTACAGATACATGCAATAATTAGGACGAATCTCAATCTTTCAATCAGTTACATGAAGGGAACCAGTCTTAACAGTTTATATACTCTATGGTTCCATTTTTAATTTTTTTTTAATGTTTATTTATTTTCAAGACAAAGAGACAGAGACAGAGAGTGAGCAGGGGAGGGGCACAGAGACAGGGAGACACAGAATCAGAAGTAGGCTCCAGATTCTGAGCCATCAGCACAGAGCTGGAGGCAGGGCTCGAATTCACAAACTGTGAGATCACGCTCTGAGCCAAAGTCGGATGCTTCAACAACTGAGCCACCCAGGCATTTTAATGACATGCTCCCAAAGGCAAAACTAGGGACAGATAACAGAGTAGTTGTTGCTGAGGGGACAGAGAGGGTTGGAGGGGGGGGTCTCTAAAGGGTCAACACAAGAAAAAAGTTTGGGGGTGGAATTATTCCATATCTTGATTGTACCGGTGGCTACAAAATCTATACATGTGTTAAAATTCATAGAACTGGGGCGCCTGGGTGGCTCAGTCGGTTGAGCGTCCGACTTCGGCTCAGGTCACGATCTCACAGTTCGTGAGTTCAAGCCCCGCGTCGGGCTCTGTGCTGACAGCTCAGAGCCTGGAGCCTGTTTCAGATTCTGTGTCTCCCTCTCTCTCTCTCTCTGACCCTCCCCCGTTCATGCTCTGTCTCTCTCTGTCTCAAAAATAAATAAACATTAAAAAAAGTTTTTAAAAATAAAATAAAATTCATAGAACTGTACACCAAAAGAAGAAGGTCAATCAATGCACAATAACAATTTAAAAAATAAAATTATACAAAAAGGAACACCATAGAACCTTGCAATTCTAATCCAAGTCTCTACTCATGAGAAATTAAGACATCTATCCATACTAAGACTTATACACAAATGTCTAGAGTAGCCTTACTTATTAGAGGCAAGATGTAGACAGCCGGTGAATGGACAGGCAGTGGTATATCTAGTCAATGAAACTTGACTGACCAGTAAAAAGAAACTGAATACTGATCCATGCTACAATACAGACGAACTTCAAACGATGTGCTAAATGAAAGGAGCCAGATTAAAAAAACCCACAAACTGCCTACTTTCAATGATGTGAAATGTCTAGAAAAAGCAAGTCTATAAGGACAGGAAGTAGATTCTCGGTTGCTGGGTCTGAAAGCAGGTACCACCTGCAAATGAGCATGGTGAGCCTGTAGGTGATAGAAATGTTCTAAAAGCAGATCATGGTGACACTTACACAATTCTGCAAATTTTCTACAAGTAAGTGAGAGTGGGCTATATACTTTTAAGAGGTTATTTTATGGTGTGTAAACTATATAATAAAACTTTAGGGGCACCTAAGTGGCTCAGTCAGTTAAGTGTCCGAATTCGGCTCAGGGTATGATTTCATGGTTTGTGAGTTTGAGCCCCGCGTCGGGCTCTGGGCTGACAACTCAGAGCCTGGAGCCTGGTTCAGATTCTGTGTCTCCCTCCCCTGCTCATGGTGTCTGTCTGTCTGTCTCTCTCTCTCTCTCCCCCTATCTCTCTCTCCCTCTCAAGAATAAATACACACACACAAAATTAAAAATTTGTAAAAGAAAATAAGAAAAGTTCTAAAGGATACTACTGGACAACTGGGGATGTTTGTATATGAACTATATATTTGATAAGAGTATTTTGCTAACATTAAATTTCTTGAGTGTGATCATTTATTTTGTCTACAAAGGAGAACATCCTTGTTCTGAGGAGATACATGTTGAAGAATTTAAGGGTGCAGGGCCATGATGTTTGCAACTTTCTAATGGCTCAGGAAAGAGACAGGAGACACATACACACAGGACGTGCATATACAGGCACGTGTATAGAAAAGATATACATACGTACATATGTGTGTATGTGTAAATATATACACATGTACATTTAGACAGACAAGAAAGCAAATTTGGCAAAATGCTAACAACTGGTGAATCTAGATGAAGGGCATATTAGTGTTCATTATACCAAACAACTTTTCTGCAAATGTGAAATTCTTCAAAACAAAAAGTGTGGAAAGAAGCAAAAGCAAACCCCAAATCTGGCAAAACCAAATAACCTAAGACAAGTATTTAAGGACACACACTTGGGTAAGAAAACCATAGAGAAGAGAGGGAAGAGGTTGCCTTTGGCAGGGAGGCGACAGGAGGGGGCGTCTGGGTGGCTGGCAGTGTCCTCTTCTTCAGCCTGGCTACTAGTAGACATAAGGGTGTTCACTTTACAGCAATCAGGCTGTACTTTAGTATGATGCGGTATTCTGCCTCTGCTCATATCTCACTGTATTTATAAAATTGTGGTCTTCCTAAAGACGACACTGAACAAGGCAGAGCTGCATGTATGGTGTATGAGGGGCGGTCACGGTCGGATACGGAGGGGGACGGCGGCTCAGCCACGCAGCTCCAAGCTGCCGTGGGTTTTGCCAGCCACACAGTGTAGCTTCTGGTGTGGTTACACAATCATAACAGCACGGCTGGATCTTAGCTGCCAAATGTTCTCACAAATCGGTTGCTATGAAAACACACCTAACTTCTACTGCAGACTGATTTATTAAAGGTGTTGTAAGATGGGTCTTTTTTTTTTTTTTTTTTTTTGTGAAACAAGGTCGTTTTCCAGGAAGTTATTTTCCCATAAATCATGTATAAACACTTACCAAAAAATATTTAAAACTCCCAGAGTTTTGGTCCTTAATTCCTTTCTCCTGCTATTGCTACAAAGATAACAGAAACAAAATATTTATTGTTTACAGCTGCTTGGAATTTAGTTCCAAATGCACTGGTCAGTAGACTCATTTATTGCAGGACTAAATATGCAAGATCCCATGTTGAGGACAAATTTTCTCCAGACACAGGATGGAGACACCCTTGACAGTCTCTCATTGAGGTCATTCTTTTTTTTTTTTTTTTTTTTAAGTTTATTTATTCATTTTGAAGGAGAGAGAGCACGAGCAAGGGAGGGATAGATGGAGAGGAGGACAGAAAATTCAAGGTGGGCTCTGGGCTGACAGCAGAGAGCCTGATGCAGGGCTCGAACACACAAACTGTGAAATCGTGATCTGTGCCAAAGTCAGATGTTCAACCGACTGAGCCACCTAAGTACCCCTGTCGTTGAGGTCATTCTTGACAAGCTAACAATTGTCTGTGCTGTATTTCAGCTTGTGGACTCCAGAACTGCCCTGCCTGCATTCACACCCCAATCCTGCTACATGGAGACCGTGTAACTCCTACAGATCCGTCACCATCTTTGGGCCTCCGGTTTTTAATCTGAGAGGGCATGATACATCACCTACTTCGCAGGCTTGTTACGAGGACTTCCTGGTATGTGTTCAGAAGGTCCCGGCACATATAAGTATTGTATCAGTGTCTCTTCAAAGCCAGAATTGAAATAAATGAGGGAAATAAGCGGGCTCCACACCACACCCAGAGCACGTGGTTGAAAGCATCAAAGGCAACTTAAAAAGAGAGGGCTCCAGGGGCGCCTGGGTGGCGCAGTCGGTTAAGCGTCCGACTTCAGCCAGGTCACGATCTCGCGGTCCGTGAGTTCGAGCTCCGCGTCAGGCTCTGGGCTGATGGCTCGGAGCCTGGAGCCTGTTTCCGATTCTGTGTCTCCCTCTCTCTCTGCCCCTCCCCCGTTCATGCTCTGTCTCTCTCTGTCCCAAAAATAAAAAAACGTTGGAAAAAAAAAAAAAAAAAAGAGAGGGCTCCAGATAGAAGCACGAACCTGGAACTGAAGAACGCAGTCTCTGGTCTCAAGCTGTCTCGCTCTCAGCACCAATGTTACCACCTTAGAACTAGCTACTCTCTAAGTCTCCCTGTGCCCCATTTACTTGTTTGTAAAGCTGGAGCAACGGGAGTCCCCAGCTCACAGGGCTGGCAGGAGAAGTAAATGACACGTGAGAGATGCTTGCCACGGTGCCTGGCCCTCAGTGAGCACTCAGTAAGTGTCTGCAGCATAACTGTGCTGTGCTGCCCCATACAATAAATAGCGCATGTATCGGACTGTGGCCAGAAAATCATAGTGTCGATTGGTCAATAGCTTGGATGAAGACCAAGGAAAGCTGTTCACCACATACGCGGATGGGAGGAATAAACAAAAGCTCGTGGGTGCTGGAGGAGTCGCAGGCCTCACACCCGCCCCGTGCCAAGAAGGTAAGCCGACGTGCTCGAGCTGCAGTAGTTCCCTCTGCCGCTGGGTGGACTTTTTGAGTGTGAGCAGATGTGGTGACAACTGTCTCCTGTGGCCCAAGCTACACGCACATTTCTGATTTAGCCAAGCTGACTCAATATAAACCCGCTGCAGATCACCCCTTGTCAACTTGAGATCCATATACATATACACACCTCTTTTAACCATACTTAACTGGCAAATAACGTAAAATCAGGCTTCTGCCTAGTAGAACATAACTATCCCTCTCGCAGCAAAAAAACATGGTAACCCTCTCTCCAAAAGAGGCTCCCAAGTCCCTTTACAGTTCACATCTCTTCTAGAGGACTTGCTCCCCCTTTGATCTATATCCTCCGGAATGAAGAGCTAGAATCCTGAGGGTTAAACGTGAAGGAGCACGGCTGACCCTGCCAGGTAGAGAAGAAAAAAGCTTTCACCAGCACACCATCCGCCAGAACTGTGTCAACCTGTTCCAGCAACAAAACCATGTCTGGCACTGCAGCTGCAACCAGAGCCACCACACGGTTAAGTTCATGATCATCCACTGCCATTGCCCAATGGCACCAGCCATGCAGGTGGGCTGGAGATGTGGCAGGAATCATCACCCTCACATCTTTCGAGTCCTGATGGTGGCACTAATCTCTGCCACCCTGCCAGGAACATGATGCTGCTTTTGGCGAACTATTTTAATGGGCAGAGCAGTTCTAGAGGCTTCCACCTGGCCTTTCACACTGTGACAGCTCTGACTCCAGGGAACACATGTCAGAATTCTGCCAGAGTGAATTGGGAAAAACCACAGAAGAGGTTGTTAGATCTTAATAATTACTTAATATATAATATTCAATAATGTATTAAATATTACGTATTAGTAATTGTTCTGAAATTGATGAGTACATTGACACGGGTGTATTGGGCATACTCAGTGATTATGTACACTCACTCAAAAGTTAGCCACATTCATGCATTACAGACAAACCCACAAAACACTTGCACACACATTCTCCGGTTCCCTGTAAGCCTGTATGCATGCCAAAGGGAAAGAAAGGAATACTGAGCAGCTTCCCCGTCACCTGGAACCCTCACTTCCCCCTTCCTTCTCCAGCAGATACTCACCTCCTCTGGCTCTCCTCTGACTTCATTTCATGATTATATCGCCAGGTTTCCTACTTCCTGGGGGAATTAATCATTCCAAGGAACCCCAGGCCATCTTGTCTTTGTCAAACACGAAGTCTGGTCATCTCCAGCTTAAGATCTCACCAATGTGCCACACTCCCTCCCAAGTCTTGTGCACTGTAACTGCACAACCCTTATAGCATGTAGTCTGCATAGCACTGTTTGGGAAAGGACGAGCACAACAGTTGGGTCCTATCCCCACAAACCTGTCTCTCTTTCCCCAGGGGTTGCCATTCCCCAGTCATCCCAACCAGCCAGCTCCATGTAACCCTGTTCTCTGTCCTCTCCCTTCCCATCATGCCCTGCCCAGTCTGCCTGCAGAGCCCATCACCTTCTCTCCACGCCCACTGCCTGAACTTCACACACCACCGGCCAACAGCTTCCTCACCGGGGCACCGTCTTCCAGTTTCTGCTCTTCCGAGCTCATTGCCTACACTGTCACCCAACAGACCTTGCTCTAAACCCCCGGACAGGTGTGCTCTTATAAAAATAGTAATAGCAAGAACTACTACTGTAACTAACATTTAAAGAACACTTACTGTGTGTCAAACACTGTGGTGAGCACTTAACATGCATGATCATGGCACTGAACCCTCCTCTCAGGTAGGTGCTATTACAAATTACTGACAACAGGATAGAGTATAATCACCAACATGGCATCCAAAGCTGTTCGTGACCTGGCCCCAGGTAGCTCCCACACCCGTTCTCTTCGCCTCTTCCCCACGTACTTACAGTGCTATCTGCCAAGCACCCCACATGCTGTCACATTGTCACAGCCTTGGTGCAGTCTCCCTGCTTGCCTTTTTAGGAGTGCCGCTAATGTTCCAATTCTTGTCTTTTTAAGTGTTCCAATTACACGTAAAAATTGCTTTGAGTGCAGGACTTCACTCTTGAAAATGGAAATTCTACTTTTACATGTCCTTTCACACAAATAACGCCAATGATGGCCTTAATCTAGTCTAAAATTTTCATTTCTGTGAACGTAGCATTTTACTAATAATTAGACAGTCATTTGTGCTCCAAGACAGATAGTCAGAGCTCCTGAATCTGAAAGTGTCTGAAGGATCTTGGTTTTAAGGACACCAAGCTATACAATGAACTCAAGCTACAATGGTTTTTGTGTCGCCGTTAAGGGTATATTTTTCCCCTCTTTTTGCATTTTTACTTCATCAAGAAAGCTTCTGTAGGAGCAAGGAAGTTACCAAGTAATACTCTCTGGGACTCTTCTTCATGCTGGGTATCACTACAAACATTTAGCAAACGTGCTGAGCACTAGCATATCTCCTGGTTTCTTCCTTATTTAAACAGCAATTGCTCATTCAAATGACGCAACTAAACAAACATTTAAGGAGTGTCTACTAAGTGTAAGATATTGATTCCAAGTTAAATACACCATTACAAGTCATTTCTCCCGCTGACTGAACTGTCTCTGATCACTGTACTTGTGTGGCACTCTGCATCTCCGTTACGTCATCCCATCTTCCGGTGAGACGGGTGAAATGATTCTGCCTTCAAACGGCAAAGGGGGTACGCAAGACCAGCGGCAGTGCTGAGCCAGAGGGTTCTGGTCTTCAGCTGGAGGCAAATATCCATCCAAAACTTCAGGATGGAAAAGATCACACAAGATAAAGGCAGAAAAGCAAAGCCGAGAGAGGAAAATCATAGACGGAGCATTAAAGATCAGCAGTGCTGTAAGACTTCCTACAGAACAGGAAGTTCTAGAACAAAGTCTGGGTAGAAACTCACTCTCAGTAAGGGAACTGGCCCCCACTCATAATTCTCTGTTTCTACCTTTACTTTTTCCTTCTAAAAGGCTAGACTCTTCTAAATTCTCAGATTGAGTGTCAAACTCGAGGAGCATTTGATTGCGACAGCGTACAACTCTGAAAAGACAAAGCAGTAGCAAAGCCTTCATACATTTAAGTGATGTCTCCAGACTGAGAGCCTGCATGTAAATCCCATGAATTTTCCAGGACCTCGTTTGGAGGCCACTCCAGCACTCCGGACAGGCAGATGAACTCTCTCCATCCTGCTTCTGCTGCCCCTGGAATAATAAATCTTTCCCCAAACTACCACCTCCCAGCATTACAGTGACTGGTCCCTGGCTCCCCTGCCTGACTGTAAATTGAGGCTGTGCTGGCTCTGCATGTTGTGAAGCAAGTATGTGATAAATATTTGTTAAAGTAAATTCATATAAATTAATATAACCTTCTTAACTTATGGGTCTAAGTACAGATTACAAATGTGCTGTAAGTGACTCTTCGTACAAAGTCCTGAAGTGAATCCAAGTTTCGTTTTTAGATCTTTTGATGATATTTGAGGGGATCTGAGGATGAAAATAAGACCAAAATAAAGTGGCTACTGAGAAAAAAAAAAAAAAGTGAAACCCGGTAAGAATAAGCAGTCTGAACTCTGTTTTAATTACGAAAGAGCCAAAAAAGTTCATTTCCCAATTTTCTTGATTCATTTAAGACAGGAAAAAGATATGGGGCACCTGCGTGGCTCAGTAGGTTGAGCGTCCAGCTTTGGCTCAGGTCGTGATCTCACGGTTTGTGAGTTCGAGCCCCGCATCAGGCTCTGTGCTGACAGCTCAGAGCCTGGAGCCTGCTTCCGATTCTGTGTCTCCCTCTCTCTCTCTTTCTCTCTCTTACTCTCTCAAAAATAAATAAACATTTTTTAAAAATTTAAAAAAAGAGAGGAAAATGATCTCAAGGAGTAACTAGCTTTGAACATCTTTATGAATTATGAATTCATTCTTAATGATAAGAATAAACCTAAGCTTGAAATCTCTGTCCATGGTCACTTAAGTAATAAGTGACAGGCTTAGCTTCAACAACACACGCATCTTCTCCTATTTCCCAAACTTCCAGCAATCAACATACTTTGTGCACATTCACGCATGAACACAGCTACAATTCTCTTATTGGCTTTGTAAGTAAGGAAAAAAGGATACTGGCCAGCAAACTTTGTTGCTTGTGTTAAGTGTGCCCGGTTTGCATGTTTTGATCCCTAATGACAGAAGTGAAGAAACCAACAACGTTTCCACTCATCCAGAAGGAATCATTAATTCTAAAGGAGGAGACTAGTAGCTACTTCCAAGGCAGTGTTAAATGTCACACTTGATGGAAAAGCACTGAGTCTGTTCTTCTGTCCTTTCATTTAAATCTAGTAGGTTGTGCCTCTCTAGTAGAGCCCTAAAGAAAATAAGACTCTCCAAAAATGCTATGCTTTATCATTGATATATGTCTTCTTTTCTTTCTTTCTTTTTTTAAAGTCTGTTTATTCATTCATTCATTCATTCATTCACTCATTCATTTATTTTGAAAGAGAGAGCATGAGCAGGAAAGGGGCAGAGAGAGAGGGAGAGACAAAAATGCCAAGCAGGCTCCATGCTCAACACAGAGCCTGATGTGGGGCTCAATCTCACGAACTCAACCATGAGACAGTGACCTGAGCTGATATCAAGAGTCAGACGCTCAACCGCCTGAGCCACCCAGGAGCCCCCAAAAAATTTAGTTCTTTTAAGGGGGCACAACTGGACTGACTAGGAAGCTTCCTTTACAACCAGCCCCTTTCTTTCTGTGGAAGCTGAGTTGCATACTGGTGCTCATTCCGGATGGAAAGCAACGTGATGCGGAGGCCTACAATGGATCTTTAAAACCTTGCATGCAGATCATCAGAAAGCTTGCTTCTGGTTGAACCGTTTCACTGCAACAGTTCCACCCCCTCCAACACACACTTTTTAAAAAAATAAATAGCATTTTGGATACCTTTCATTTCTTGCTTCCAACTCTGCACACACAGCAGGTTCAAGGACCGGCAGGCAGCACGTTTTCCTGAACAGTATGGTGGAAGTTGGGTCCAAGGTTACCCATAGACCTTGCTTACGGTTTCTGAAAACTGCACAGTATATTCCAAGAATGCAAGAGAAAAAGATCTTTGTTTTGGTATGAAACATCCCCTCAAAAATTTGCACTGTTGTCTAAATTGCAGGTATCCCCATAACCTTTCTTATTCAGGAGCAATGAGGCCTCTTGGGGACACTGGCTCTCAAGCTATGCTTCTGTTCTCGCCAGGGCCCCTACCCTGGCCCACTTGGACTTGTAATGCCATCCTCCCCTCAGGTCCACGAGGGGACCCATTTCTCCAGTGTGCTCATCCTAGATGGAAACAGGTCTGAGGCTGGGAAGGGCACCAGACAGAGATGTTTTAATGGTTGCTGTTCCCTGTCATTCTGCAAGGAAAAGGAAATACTTAACAATCAGAAATTGTCAGGCAGGTGTAAAAGAGATCTAATTAATCATAAAGACTATTTTCAAGTTGTGTTTGCACTGCCATTTTAAAAGCAGAGAACACTAACAACACTGAAATGAAGTCTCACTTCAATGAAGTTTAAAGAGAGCGACTACATATTGCTCAAATCTCAGTTGCTTCTTTGACGCTGAAAAATCATCCTCAGCTTGTTGCACACACTGACCACGAAACACAGCAGGCTGTCCCCTCTCCACGCTTCTCCCTTCTGTGGTTTATGTAACTTCTCCTTGTTTAACAAATGGTGGTACAATGTCAAGATGAAAATGGATCCATTAAAAACCTACCTAAGAATAACACATGCTATAACTCTGCTAGTTTCAAAAGGTTATGGGTGAGGTGAGAAGAAACATGGGCGCACTGTCGAGAACCACTTAGACTGGCACCTCATTCTACCCACCGAGGACAACCAAGATGGTAAACAACAGAGAAGAGGGCCACATCCAACTCCCTACCTTCCTAAGAGTTGCCTGCTTCAGCCCTTTCTAGATGAAGTGCAAATGCCTTGAAGTTAGGAGCACGTGTCATTATTCACCACTCTGTTTTCCACAGACCTTGACGCAGTATCTTGCACCAAGCAAGAGTTCAGTATGTTGGGAAATGCTTCATTCCCAGCATCACTGAGTGTTTCCACTGACGACCCTCTAGCAAGGCTGCTCCACTCCCCAGACTACTCATAACCCTGGGGTTCCCAAGGAGCCACCTGGGCAGGACGTCCCTGGAGAAAACCCAATAATGTCCCCATGAAATGAAACCTCAGGTCTCCAGATCATGACTCAAAGCCCAAGCAAACAACCAAAAAGTCCCTGGGGCCATCAGGAATTGATATGACCAAGGTCCTCTATCAGTCACGACTCCAATAAGGAAACAGTAACCCCAGATCAGATAGGTTTTAAATACAGGGAAGCAGAGGGCTTCAGAGAGCCTCACATGTGCCACCTGCCACAGGTCTGCTTCAAGGGCCACAGACAACACAGCAATGTTTCCTCTGCCTCCCACAGTTGAACAGAACCTAACCTGGAGCCACAAATGAAAGGGCCGGGGAAATACAGCCCCAGGGTCTTCCAGAAACGAAGGAACAAATGGGGGTTGGCAGTGGCATCCCACCGATGCTGGACACACCCTCCATGGTGTTCCTGACCCCATCAGACCCAAGGACATCGGCGAACAAGATACTGGACACTTTTCTGCCAGATGATCCTCAAAAACAGTCACTGAAATGTCAACTTGAATCTCTGCAATCTACTCTCTAAGTAGATTGGGTCACTTCCGACCCAATCTCGGTGCACACAGATTTGCCTTCAAGACCCTCTGGTGAACTCACCTCATACTTCCAATCCAGCTCTTCCAAAGTACTTTTGCCTCCGTGGGCCTGACACCGACAGAGCCAGCTGATTCTTCCAAGTGCCAACACCTTTCGACCGGGGTTAGAAATCAGCATTGAGAAGGAAGGCCTTTTTATCCTCTTATGTTGGATATGTTGTTCGCTGCAGCTGTTGCTGTAAAGAACTACCTACCCCTGGGGGCGTCTGGGTGTCTCAGCTGGTTAAACGTCCACCTTCGGCTCTGGTCACGATCTTGCAGTTCATGGGTTTGAGCCCCGCATCAGGCTCTGTGCTGAGAGCTCAGAGCCTGGAGCCTACTTCAGATTTCGTGTCTCCCTCTCTCTCTGCCCTTCCCTAGCTCGCACTCGGTCTGTCTCTCCCTCAGAAATAAACATAAAAAATAAAATAAAAATTTTAAAAACCTGCCCCTGGACTGATGGGATGCCTTTTAATTTTAAGGCAAATGCGTAGATTTAAAAGTGCACTTAGTGTTTGCTGGCACAGGCCCCGGGAGCCTGCACACTGCTGGGGGCACAGGTAGGAGGGGGCACTCTTGGGGCCAGAGGGTAAGTGCCAAGGTCTAGATGGCCTATGTATGAGAAGACTGGTTGGAGACAAGGGGCTGATCAGATAAATGAAGATACTGCAGATGATGGAAGCCACCTGTTACTCTTATCACTGCAGAAGACAGGTAGGAGCAGGGAAGGGGGAAGGGCTAACACAAACCAGGGGATATGAACTGTAAGTGGACACATCACAGCTCTTACAGCTATGCGGGTGGATGGAGAATTATAAATGTGTGCACATGTGCATATACGTACATACTTGTGTGTGGAGGGGAGCATGGACATATATTTAGTTTTCTAACGAAATCCACCAAGGAGGCTTAGTAGCCACGATGCCCCAGTGGCAGTGAACACACCTACTGCCCCCATGTTGGTTTCTAAAAACCATTCTTCACTCAAAGAAACCGGGGCTTATTGGAGAAATGGCTGGTTCCAGGGCTGGGGCAAGGAAGGTTCAAGATAAATCTGCATGTGTTGGGCCAAAAAGGAAGCAAGTACTCAAAGAATGATGCAGACATATCAAAAGTACACAAGAGCCAGACTGAATGGCTACCATGGGCCAAATATGGGATAATCTGAGCATCAAAGTAGATAATGATAGTAATGGATTACAGCCCAACGAATAAGATAGGAACCTGTGAGTCTACTGCTAGGAGAGAAGGGAGGGAGGAAAGAGGAAAGAAACGGTAGGTGACCAACTAATAAGTGTAAAATAAATGAGGCAATCAGAAAATCATTTGGCAGCCATCACGCTAATTGATTCAGGTCAGAATCATCAAAGAATGCTAAAAGTAGTGGGTCAAAGTTTCATGAGAGGGCATTTACATAATCTCAAAATACTTCCCCACAAAATACTTAATAGCTGCAAAATGCTCATTCGTTAATTCTGCAGTGAAGAAATCTGGTAGACATCTACTCAACCAATGACAAAAGTCAGCACCTCCAGAAATGGGGCAAATCAAAACTGAGCCGTCCTGCCAAAAAACACATAACCAGAATCTAATCGTGGGGGGCACCAGACGAGCCCGGCCGTGGGACATTCTACAAAGTAACCAGCCTCTTCTCTTCAAAAATGTCAAGGTCAGGAAACACAAATACTAAGGACCTATTCTAGACTGAAGGAGACAATTCATGTACCACGCAATCCTGGCTGGGCTCCTGGGTTCATAAAGGACACTACTGGGACAAGTGGCAAAATGTAAAGGGGACCAATGGATTAGGAGGTGTATGATGGAGACGTTCATTTCCTGACAGTAATGTGGTGGCTACGCAGGAAGGCATCCTTATTTTTAAGAAAGACACACAAAGTATTCAGGGACACTGTCTGCAATCTATTCTCAAATGGTTCTGGGGGGTGGGGGGAAGTGTGTGAGTTTATGTGTGGAGAAAGAGACAAGTGTGCTGGGATGTTAACAATTTAGGGAATGTGGCTGAAGGGTCAGCACAGGGTCGGTGGGTACCTCCAGGCACCCCAATTACATAGTTGTGGTTACACCTACCACACACAGCCCTTCAAATAATCTACTTGGGCTACCTTAAATACTAAATGGTGTTGGATCACCAATGTCAAGGTGAGGAACCGCGCACCATAAACTCCCGAGGAAAAGGCTATGTCATCCGTCTCTGGATCCTACCCCCAAGCCACACTCAGTGCCTTGTAAATTCTCAAATAGCGGGCGCTCAACAGATACATGTTGAATGCAAGCTACTTATTGTAGGATGAATAATGTCTCCTCCGAAATTCATGTTCACCCAGAACCTGAGAATGTGGCTTTATCTGGAAAGAAGGTCTTTACAGATGTAATTAGTTAAGGATCAATGTGAGATCATACTGGATTAGGTGGGCCATAAATCCTTACAAGAGACAGAAAAAAGGATAGAGACACACACAAGGCAAAGTAAAAGGCAGAGGCAGAGACTACAGTGATGAGTCGACAACCCAAGAAACTAGCAGGGATTGCCCACAGACACCAGAAGCCAGGGGAGAGGCAGGGGACCGACTCCCTGTCAGAGCCTCCAGAAGGAACCAGCCCTGCCAACACCTTGATCTTCAACTTGTGGCCCCCAGATCTGTGAGAGCATGAATTCCTGTTGTTTGCAGCCACCCAGTTTGTGGTACTTTTTTTTACCGCTCCCTACGAAATGAATACACTACTCACAGAATATTTAAAGTGGCTTTTTCAACTACAGTAAAACCTCACTTAACATGTTAACTTCATTACGGTAAAATCACTTTAATGTGTTCGTATTTCAGCTAAATGAATCTGACTTAGCGCCTTAAACCACACACTGCATAAGTACAGTTTCTTTATAACATTAAGCTGCTCTTGATCAGCACTCAAACAGTGGAGAATGTCAGAGACTAGCGAGGTGCACACTGTATTTTTTTTTTAAGAGACAAACTGATCTTTTTAACAGTTTATTATTTTTTTAAAGATTTGTTTATTTTTGAGAGAGACAGAGACAGAGACACAGACACAGACAGAGAGAGTGGGGGACACAGAATCCGAAGCAAGCTGTCAGCACAGAGGCCGATGCGGGGCTCTTACAAACCGCGAGATCATGATCTGAGCTGAAGTCAGACGCTTAACCCACTGAGCCATCCAGGTGCCCCTGATTTTTAAATTATAGACAACCTACTATATAAATGGCACAGCTTCAGATGTTCTGACACGTTACAAATAAACTACAGTAAAAATTTCTTGGAATAGGGGCTAAAAATCCAGGAATGAACAGGATATTTAAGAAGCATGCAGGGGGGCGCCTGGGTGGCTCAGTCGGTTAAGCGTCCGACTTCAGCTCAGGTCACGATCTCGCGGTCTGCGAATTCGAGCCCCGCGTCGGGCTCTGGGCTGATGGCTCAGAGCCTGGAGCTTGCTTCCGATTCTGTGTCTCCCTCTCTCTCTGCCCCTCCCCCGTTCATGCTGTGTCTCTCTCTGTCTCAAAAGTAAATAAACGTTAAAAAAAAATTAAAAAAAAAAAAAAAAAAAAAAAAAAAGAAGCATGCAGGGCACCTGGGTGGCTCATTCAGTTAAGGGTCCAACTCTTGATTTTGGCTCAGGTCATGATCTCACAGTTCATGGGTTCAAGCCCGTGTTGGGCTCTGTGCTGACAGCGCAAAGCCTGCATGGGATTCTCTCTCTCCCTCTCTCTGCCCCTCCCCTGCTCTCACTCTCTCTCTCTCTCAAAAATATATTAAAAAAAAAAAGGGTCATGCATTTCCAGCCATGAATCATTCCACATATACAACAGTTATATACAAATCCATCATTTAAAATTTGACCACAGGAAATTTTAAAATGTAGTGAAGTGGCAAGATAAATCTGTGATTGATAGTAAAGAGTGAAAATACATTTGGATTACAATATCGGAAATAGTTAAATTATGCAGCACTTCTGCAGAAAACACAGTTGTTGTTTTTTTAATTTAGTCAGTGAAACAAAAAATAATATTGATGTCTGAGAAGGGAACAGCAGTTTGCATTCATCAAGAGAACACTTGCCCTTCGAATGGAGCATTTCATGTTCAAGACTCGCATCTATTTATAACAGCCGGGCACATGTCACTACAATAGTTGATTGTACTATGCAGCTGTGTGAGTGCCTCAAGAAGGGCAGCCATGGACAGCCTGCACTTTGATGTTTCCCTTTTTTTGAGATTTAAAATAACATTTAAAAAAACTGCCAACCGGCAAGGTCACAAAATATTTTTGGATGGCACGGGGAATGATTGCAAAGTTGTGGTTCACTTCAGATGCGGCGGTCTGGGGCTCAGCCAACAGCCCAATTGCACAACATCCTGCCAATGCCAACTTCAAAAGTTATTTGCTTCAGAGAGCTCACCAACTCCTCCTTCCCAGTAATAAAACCCCATTCTGTAAGTTTGCAGAGGGTCTCCTCATAGGGAATACCTAAGGGAACAAGGATTCCCTGACCACCTTATTTACAATTGTAACCACAACCGCCAGACCTCTTCGCTGCCCTCACACCACCCCAAAGCCCCTGCCCATCCCTGAATTTTCTCAAAGCACTTACCACTGACACCCTACATATTTTTCTAATATATGTGTCGATTTTCAATTACCTCCTTCTATTATACATGGTTCAGAAAAGGAGGGCTTCGTGTCTGTTGTGTTCTCTGATGGATCTATAGACCTGAGACTCCTGCCTGACACATAATATTTACAGAGTGCATACTTGGGAAATTACCGAATTTAAATAGCAGAGACAATGGTAGCAGGAAACACATGGGGATACTGATGTCTGATATTAGATTCCAGAATTCGATGCCACCCTCTTCCCCCAACCACACACAAACATGCGGGTTTTGTTCATACATTTATGCATGCAAAAAGAGAAACAGACTTTTAAAATACCCGATTTTCTCAAACTGTGGTAGGATGCAAAGACTAGGACCTCACAGGGTTCAATTCTGAAATAATACTCACTCAAAGCGTGTCTCTGGAGCTCTTAGATCACAGTGCGTCCATCTGACAGACCTTCCTGTTAAAGATGCTAGACATGCAAAGCCCCTGAGCTAATGAAGTATGGCCCTAATTAAAGATGTAGCTAAAAACTATCATGTCACACAAAACAATACAGTACTGTGTACAACAACTCTCGAGGTTTTAGTTTTTTTCAGGGTTTTACAAGAGTGTATCATGAAAACCTATTTTAGGTAAATAAAACTCCCAGTACACCCCCTACCCAGAAACTCTAGAAGGTCAGAAAGAGGCACAGAGCAGAGCCCCAATGGAAGGGGAGAAGGGACACAGGGCAGAGAGGGACAGGAGACCAAGTGGGATCAGGATCAAGGGCTGTTCTGGCAAATTCTGCAAAGCCTTTCTTCTATACAAGGGTCAGCCACACTCGGAAAGCTGGTTCTATTCAGAATTCACAGGTGAAGAAGCCTTTAGAAATGCTTTTGGGAAGGAGCAATTCGCTAGCAGAATAAAGTTGTCATTTCCTCTTTGTCAAAGATGCCTGAGGAGCAACAAAGCTCCGCACCTACAATGGCCACGACTGGTTTACTGAGGACCTGGAGCAAATGGTTTTGAAGCCACCTTCCTAACCGACAGCAAGCAGTGCTTGAAACAGGGAGCTCCCAGTCAGGGCTTGGGAACCCGAGAGTCTTCAGCTAAGAGGGAGCAGGTCAAGTTCCACCAGAGACGGACTGACTGCCAAACTTATGTATTTGCCCCTCGGAGGTCGTCTTCGGAAAGAATCCGTGCATTCCTGAATAATTTCCTCATCGTTAGATCCCAAAACGTTTACAGAATAGCCGCTTCAGGCACAGCCGTTTTCCTACTTGCACAAAAGTTCTGAGGCTACAAAGCAAAATTGAAAGGGGCATTAGTCCTCCCCTGAGTCAAAACCAGCCCTCACTGTAAAAAGCAGTTCTGACCTCAAACTGGGGCTCTCTGGGGGCACCAAGAGGCAGCCTATGACCTGCAGAGGCAGACCCAGAGTCCAACTCATCTCCACATCAGTGTTTTTGATTCACACTCCGCCGGGAATGTGAATGTGATGAAGGCCAGAGACATGCAGGTTTCTCAGTATGCGTGTTCAGCATCGGCTCCCAGACAGGCTGGTCACACTCACCGCACCCATGCCCTCCTGCTGCAATCTCTAAAGCCGCCTCACCACGGCACCCACCTCTCAGTGCAGGCCCTGGGCCCCACCAGTGCAAACCGACCAGTGCAAACCGCCAAAGCTCTCCTCCGAAGGCCACGCCTGGTGCCGACACGCGGCTATCCCCACAGAGCTCTGCCCAGGCACTCGGTTCTTCCCGGAAACCCGCACCCAGGAAACCTACCTCAGGCTCATTCTGCTACTATTTTGTGTCCATAGTAGGTTTTGACGGCTACAATAACATCTTTTTTTTTTTTTAACGTTTATTTATTTTTGAGACGGAGACAGCATGAACAGGGGGAGGGTC
This sequence comes from Panthera onca, assembly GCF_046562875.1. Taxonomy (NCBI): domain Eukaryota; kingdom Metazoa; phylum Chordata; class Mammalia; order Carnivora; family Felidae; genus Panthera; species Panthera onca. The sequence goes on along the minus strand of NC_138354.1, from coordinate 38,500,306 downwards.
AGAGAGAGAGGGAGACACAGAATCGGAAGCAGGCTCCAGGCTCCGAGCTGTGAGCACAGAGCCCAATTGTTTTATTATTAATTTTTCTTATTTAAGTAATTTTTACACCCCACATGGGGCTCAAACTCAGGATCCCTAGATCAAAAGTCACATACTCCAGATTGAGCCAGCTAGGCGCCCGTCCTTTTTTAAAAAAACAAAACAAAACAAAACAAAACTGATGCTTACTTTCTCGTTTCAAAGGCAACACACACACACACACACACACACACACACACACACACACACATATATATATATTTTTTTGCTGGAAAGGCTGAAAGAGCCAAAAGTGTAGTGTAATAAAAAAATAATGATGATCAGTAAGTGCAGCCAGAAAGATCAACCCCTCTTCATTTCCTTTCCACAATTTTTTTTAATGAGACCTCTACTGAGATGGACTTCACATACCATACAACATGCCCAATGGAAGTGCAGAATCCAGTGACTTTCAGTGTATTTAAGGAGTTGTGCTACCACTGGTACAATCGATTTACATTTCCAACATCCCAAAAAGATACTCTGCATCCTTCAGTGGTCACTCCGTCGTATCAGCTTGTCTTCTTCTGGGTCTGCCCAGCAGCTGCCCTGTTCTGTTTTCTTCCAAACACCAGCCCCTCTTCCCAATCCACCATCTCCCAGCTAGCGCCACCCCACGCCTAGTAGAAAAGTCCTGACTCCACTCAGTGGAGTTAATAATATCAAAGCTTCTGTGAGCACAGAAGAGGTCCCATTCAAAATTTTCTCTCCCATGTGAAATGTCACTGCTAAGGGTAATAATGATGATGTAATTGACATCATGAGGACAATAACAACAGAGGAAAGCATTTACCGTGTGCTCCAGAGTACCAACCACTGTTCTGTACATTACACAGGGTGTCCCATCACATCATTATTGCAAGCCAGTACAGGAAGGACTACTACCAGCCCCACTGTAGAGATGAAAAAACCAAGGCCCACCAGAACCAAGGTCCCAAGGGTTAGAACAAAGAGACCTAAAATTCGAACCCCAAACAATGTGATGCCAAGCTCATGCCATTAACCCAATACTACACTGCCTCTCCCTTCAGAGAACTCTCTAAAATGCAGTCGAGCCAAAGTGACATCATGGGGGCAAACGACAGATGAGGCACTTGCCTGCAGAGCCTGGGAAAGGATGTGCTATGAGTAGGATAAAGAGCCAGGGAACGAGAACGCAGCACAGAGGAGACTAGACAGGCATGATGCTGTGACAGGTGTGGCCAAACCTGGGTCTCCTTCAAGGGTAAGACTCACACCAGCCTTAGTGTTCTAGCCTCACCAGGAGAGGGGCCCTGGGCTTCAATCAAATGAATTATTGCCAATTAAGTTTGTCTTCTTGAATCAGGGAGCTAAAAGAAGTCTCTGAATTAGAAACCGTGTGGTAAGGGGTAAGGGAATTGTGTGGGGAGAGGACACAACCAAAAATGCAATGATTAAACTTAAGGCTTTCAAGCAATTCACTAAGCTATTAGCAGAGGTTATCTCTAAGGGACGTAAGTGCTTTTCATTTCCACATTCTCTATTTGATACTGGTAAATTTCTACAACAAGCTTATTTACACTACTTAGAAAGTTTTTAAAAAACCCACATAAATGAAGCCTTGAGGGAAGATGCAGACTTTCTGGAATAGTGAGAAGCTTCACAAAACTTCCCTCAAAAAGCAATGTTAAAAATGGACAAATTTGTCAAAACAACCATTTCAGGGCTGGAAATCAACCAGAGCCATACAACATATTGAGAAGTATTTATTCAAGAAGAACTGCATAAAACAATGGCAGTATGCAGGATGCCAGCCTGGGGTGCTCTCGCCCCTCAGCCCAGCTTGTCCCCCTTATTGTGGTGGTAGATCCACCAGGGCAGGACAAGCCTTGACAACTGGTGGCTCCTCCGCGAGACGGGCTGACTTGATGAGAAGCAGACAGACAAACCCAAGGGCATTGCTGTAAATATCAGTGACCGTGGGCAATTATAGACCAACCCCTTAGCTAGCTTTAGGTTGTAATTCTGGCTGAGGCAAGCAACAAACCAGCAGACAAGTAAAAAAAAACTGACAGGTAGATGCAAAGATTAAGAGAACGATAGTGATGAGCTGCCACATGTCCCTGGAATCCTAGAAGGGTGCACAACTGCAGGAGAGACTGGGGAGGGCCCTGGTTCTCCATTCAACCTGGCTGAAGTGAGACCCAGCACGTGCACAGAGGAGACATAAGAAGGTCTGGCAGAGAGTAAGCCAAGACAGACCTGTAAATAACCTGAACTCTGAATGTGTTCCTCAACCTAAACACAGATCCTCTGCGAAATGGTGAAGCTCTCATGGCCTGAGGTGTTTAAGGAGACCCCTAACCAATCACTAGTGAATCAGTAAGCTCTATTCGTGCTGGGGTGACCCTTAGGATACTGGGCTTAAATATAAAAACAAGGGAAAAACTGAGCAGGATCAGCTGCACACTGCTGGGAAGGCTGACTCTGCAGAACTAATCCAGACAAGGCATAAACAAAAAGGAACAACAACAAACCTGGATTTTGCCAAGGGTGGTCAGAATACAGAGCTGCTACAGCACATGAACTATAATATCCAGTTTAAAAAATAAAATGTGAAACACACAAAGAAACAAAAAAGTATTGGGAACTAGACTCAGGAAAAAGAGCAATACAAACTCTACAGGGGCCCAGATGCTGGATTCACAAAGATGAAAAATAGCTATTATAAATATGGTCAAGGAACTGAAAGAATCCATGTTTAAAGAATAAATGGAAAGCATGATGACAATGACATACCGAATAGAGAATGTCAATAGATTAAAAGTATAAAACTGAATAGACATTCTAGAGTTCAAAAGTACAGAAACTAATGAAAAATTCAGTATAGGGGCACAACAGCAGACCTGAGATGGCCGAAGAATCTGCAAACTTGAAATTACCCAATCTGATGAAGAAATAAAAAAGAATAAAGAAAAATACACAGATCTCAGAGACATGAGGGATACCATTAGGAATATCAACATGCACATAAAGGAAGTCAAAAGAAGAGAAAAAGAAGCAGAAAAGTATTTGAAAAAAAAACCACAATGGTCCAAACTTCCCATATTCAATTTTAAAAAATTAATCTCGGGGCACCTGGGTAGCTCAGTTGGGCATCCAACTTCGGCTCAGGCCGTGATCTCATGGTTCGTGGGTTCGAGCCCCGCGTCAGGCTCTGTGCTGACAGCTTAGGGCCTGGAGCCAGCTTCGGATTCTGTGTCTCCCCTCTCTCTGCCCCTCCCTCCCCCACTCGCACTGTGTTTGTATGTGTGTGTGTGCATGTGTGTGTGTGTGTGTGTGCCTCTCTCTCAAAAATAAACATTAAAAAAATTAAAAAATTAATCTTCACATCCAATAAACTTGAAATAAGTTCAACAAACTCTAAGGAAAATTAACATAGATAACTGCTGGACTCCTCACAGTCAAACTGTTGAAAGCCAAGCACAAAGAGATAATCTCAAATGAATCAAGAGAAAAGTGACTCATCATATAAAGGGGAACCACAATAAGATTAGCAGTTGACTTCACATCTGAAATGATAAAAACCAGAAGGCAGTGACAGGACATGTTCAAAGTGCTGAAAGAAAAAAATGGTTAACCAAGAAGTCTATATCCAACAAAACTATATTTCAAAAGCTAAGTAGAAGAGCGCCTGGGTGGCTCAGTTAGTTAAACATGTGACTTTGGCTCAGGTCATGATCTCACCATTCCTAAGTTCAAGCCCCGCGTCGGGCTCTGTGCTGACAGCTCGGAGCCTGGAGCCTGCTTCAGATTCTGTGTCTCCCTCTGTCTCTACCCCTCCCCCACTTGTGCTGTCTCTCTTTCTCTCTCTCAAAAATAAACAAACATTAAAAAAAAAAAAAAGCCTTGAAGGAAGGACGGCCAGGACAAAAGGTAAGTAGAGATAGACATTCCCAGATAAAGAGACTGACATCATCTGTTGCTAGTGGAGCTGCTTTACCAGAAATACGAAAAGAAGCCCTTCAGGCTAACAGGAGAGGACACCAGATGGTAACCTGAATCCACCAAAAAAATTAAGAGCACTAGTAACAGTAATCATATAGGTAAATATAAAAGAGAGTTATAAATACTTTTGTCTCTTCTACAGGTAAATGATTTAAAAGTACATAAAACAGTAACTCTAGACCTTCATTTCGGGACTCAAAAGATATGAAGTGGAATATATATAATAATAATACCACAAAGGAGGGAGGAAAGAGAGACCTTTTTTTGGTCTTTGATGTGGTGTTCTGGCTCTTCAAAATACTCTGATCCTAGGAATGCCAGGAGGGAGTGCACCTGTCTACAATATCTGCAGAGTGGGAAGATTTTTCACATCTGATTCTCTCTCTACATATATAAGCTACTTATCTAAAAGAAATAAAGAAAGATAGTTTCCAAGCAGGTAAGGAAGATATTTACTCAAAATAGATGAGGTCTTTTTTTTTTTTTAAGTCCTAAAGCTGCTAACCTTGACTTCAAAAGAGCATCAATAATAACGCTTCAGAAAAGAGACTGCTAGCTGGGAGTTGACAGAATCAAAACAGAATATACCGAATTTCTGGAAAAGTACACTCTATTGGTTAAAATGTGGTTATAACACAAAATGGCATCTTTGTATTTAATATTACTGTGCACTGAATGAACCAAGACATTTAATGGAGAAAAGTTTCTATATTTTATTGGAAATGAGCCAGTATTAATCTAAAGTAGACCATCATGAGATACATACTATAATCTCTAACCACTAAAAATAGAATTCAAGAAAGAATGTAAAAACTCAACAAATGAATTAAAATAGAACGCTAGAAAATACCTATTTAACACAAAAGACAGTGAGGAGCAACAGAGAGCACAAGGAACCAAAGAAGACATGAGTCAGAGAAAATAAAGAGCAAAATAGTAGATGGAATACAACTGTAACAATAATTTAAGTGGATTAAACACTCTAATAAAGGGCAAAGACTATCAAACTAGGTAACAAATAAGAACAATATCCAACCATATGCTGTGTATACAAGACACAAATAAGAAAAAGATGTACTATGTGAACAAAGGCCATAAGAAAATTACAATAGCTCTACTGATATCAGACAAAATAAACTTTAAGATAAAAAAAGTTACCAGAGAAAAAGAGAAAAGTTTTATAATTATAATTCATCAGGAAAATATGACAATTATATACACATAAGCACTTAACACAATACCAAAATACACAAGGCAAAAACCAACAGAACCGAAGGGAGAAACAGACAATTCAAAATAGTATTTGGAGACTTTAATACCCAGTCTCAGTATGATGGAACAACAAGGAGAAAATCACCAAGAATACACAAGGCTTGAACAACACTGTCAACCATTTGACCTAACTGACATCTTGAGAACACTTCCAGCAGCAACGGCAGAATACACGTAACATTTTCCAGGACAGACGATAGGCTAGGCCAAAAAACAACTGTCAATACATTTAAAAGGAGCAAAATAACTTAAAGCATATTCTCTACCACAATGGAAGTAAACTGGAAATCAAGAATACAAAGAAATTTGGGGATCCTCAAATACTTGGAATAGGAAACACTCCTAAATAAGTCAAGAGTCAAAGAGATTGAAATCACAAGGGAACTTAGAAACTACTTCAAACTCAATGGAAATAAAAACACAGCAGATCAAAATTACAGAATACAGCTTTGGAAAGTGCTGAGAGGGAAATTTATAACTTTAAAAGCCTGTAGAAGAAAAAGAAAAATCTCAAGTCAATAATATGAACTTCCACCTTAAGAAACTAGAAAAAGAAGAATACACTAAATGCAAAACAAGCAGAAGAAGGCAATAATAAATACTAGAGTAGATATTAATGAATTAGAAAAAAATAAAATTGATTAAGACCAAAAGTTCATTCTCTGATCAGGAACAAGGCAAGGATGTCCACTCATATCACTTCTAGTCAAATCTATACTGGAGTTCCTAGCCACTATAATATGAAAGAAAAGAAAAGAATAGAAGATTTAAGAAAAGAAAATTTTAAATGCACAGATTGGAAAGGAAGAAGTAAAACTTCTTTAGTCACAGAAGTGAGTACTCACAGATCCTGTATACAGAAAATCCTAAGGAGTCTACCCCGTAAAAATCTAGTATAATAAATAAATTAGGCAAGTTCACAGGATATAAAATCAATATCCAAAAACCAACTGTATTTTTATATACAGGCAACGAACAATCCAAAAAGGAAATTAAGAAACAATTCCATTTACAACAGCATCAAAAGTAATAAATATTTAGGAATAAATCTAATGAAAGAAGTGCAAAACTGTACACTGAAAAGTACTGAAAAATACTGAAATGTATTGAAAAATATTGAGTTATTAAATAATATCTAAATAAGTAGAAGGAGATAGATACTGTGCTCTTGGATTGGAGGACTCAGTGTTGTTACGATGGTAATTCTCCCCAAACAGAGCTGCAGATTCAACACCAATCCAGGAAGCTTTTTTATAGAAACTGACAAGAACGGCCAATAAGTAGATAATTGTTTGAAGCTGGGTTATGGGCATCTGACAGTTCATTATAACATTCTCTTCACTTTTGTATGTTTGAAATGATCCACAATAATGGATAGTGGGGTTTATTTGTTTGCTAAAAAAAAAAAAAAAAAAAAAAAAAAAAAAAAAGTGCTGGAAGAAAGAAAAAAAATTAACAACTAAGGAGAAGCAATTAATTTCAGGCGCTGCCTTAATACTCCTCACTCTTCATCCTCGACCTGTATCACTCACCTGTAGGTTAATTCTTGCTGAGTCCACTCTTTGTGCACGTGGCCAGTGCAAAGGTCAGGTGAGGAGGGAAAACGAAGAGACCAAACAGACTGACCAAGGGAACATAAGCGAAAGATCACATGCATTTGCTACAGCCGTTCGTGTGGTCTAATTCATCACCAGGCTTAAAATGTTTGGCAGCTTATAGCAACTCCACAACTGCACATGTCAGTCTCTAATGAACCACGTGCCAGACTGGAAGCTACTAGAGAACCGTTACAAAATGCTCCTCTATTGTTATGACAATTGCACAGTAATTTACTGGGATGTGGGCTAAGTACAAATTAGTGGTACTCTAAGATCAAAGCATCCAGATCTTCAAAGTTGCCATCTTCACTGCCCTACCCCAACCTGTCAGGAACACCTGCACATTCCTTTCACTTTCTATTCCCAAGTGCACACTATAAAGCCCTGGCCAAAAGGGAAAGCAGACCTATTTTAGTTTCCTTCCAAATATTTGGTGCTTTCCAATTTTACTCCTACCTTCCCTAATGGAATAATACTTTACATTTATAAAGTATCATTCATCTCCTCTTAAGACCCTTACCAAACCACCACAACACAGGTAGGGCAGGCGTTAAGTGCAAAGTAATGGCAGAAGTCCAATATCACATGGCAGCATCCAGCCCTCCAGCCCATGACTATTAACAAGTGGGATGTACTTTCCACTTCCTGCTGCTGCCTCTCAAAGCACAGGGGACACTTCCCAAAACAGATAAGGATCCCTGATCTAGGAATGGGTAAGAATGCACCTGAATGGTCTGTGATAGGCAACTTAGCATGGAATCCCCCCAAAAAACTTATAAAGACATAGGACATCCTGAAGTTTTAAAAAAACTTATAAAGACATCCTGAAGTTTTAAATAGCACTAAATAGTTCTAACATATAATACCCCATAAATATTTTGTCTGAAAAAAGCACACTTGGTTTTCTCATTTTGATCTACGACTACAAATGTCCTTCTACTCCTTGACTATGTTTAATTTTCTCTCTCTTCTCCCTAGTCTAGAGCAATAGTTTTACCTTTTAATGATACAGGTCATATGTCCATTAACACTTCCATGAGAACCATGAAAAAGGTGAGTATCACTCTTTAGAATAAATAATTCGTATCAAAACACTTAGCTTTAAAAGACTCCCACTTGGGGCGCCTGGGTGGCTCAGTGTCTGACTTTTGATTTCAGCCCAAGTCATGATCTCATTGTCATGAAATCAAGCCCCAAATTGGGCTCTGTGCTGACAGCATGGAGCCAGCTTGGGATTCTCTCTCTCCTTCTCTCTCTGCCCCTCCCCTGCTTGTGCTCATGCTCTTGGAATAGGACTCTAAAGTGAGTCCTTTAAAGTGAGTCCACTTTCTCTCTAAAGTGAAAAACAAAAGACTCACACTTGTAAGAGCAATCAGAATTTCAAAAATGCCTAGTGAAACATAACCTTGTCCATGCCAACTTTCTCATTTACATGTAAATCAAAGAAAGGATTTACTTTTCCAGACATTTCAATTTTCTTTGGATGCAGGAAAGATTCTTTATTATATCAAAGCAAATGCAATTTCACTATTCAATTTCCTTATCTTTTATACAATTAAACTGGAAATCATCATCTGAGACAGAATTAGACAACTTTCTGATGCTCAGCTCTAAGGAAAAAGAGTTTTAAGAACTGAAATGACAACTTTAAAACCATTAGACTAATGGACAGCAGGGAGGGGATGAGAAAAAAATGCATTCCAAGTTAGAAACATGAGCTCCTGCTCTGAGTGTAGGGTTTTTTTTTTTAAACGAATTTATGAAACAGATTGAAATAATATTCATAACCAACATTATTGCACAAGTATGGTAAAATGCTAATTTTTAAAATCCTTCTTGTACTACGGCTATTTTTGTGTTGGCCAAGCAAGTCACTTCCTCTCTCCAGGCTTCTAACAATGAACATATTCTGACAGCATTATACACACAACTCCACTGCAGACCAAGATGGTTCTGGGTCAAACTCAAGACTTCTGGTTCATATTAGAATAGTTATCAAATTAAGATAGTTCTGGCTCAACTGAGTCATCCTACACAGGCAGCTGAGTCCATTTCAAGGTTAAATGCCTGCTCTGGAGTAACCCTGTGCATCCTGGACAGCTGCAATTTATGCTCTCTTCTAAATAGAACTGGACGCCCAGAGGAGTCCAAAAATCCACACAGCTTCCAGGTGACCTTCAAGAGCAGGTTAAGTTGCGGCCAGAGCTGACCAAGAGGATGGGATGTCTATCATCAGCAGGTGAGAGGTCATCTCCCTAGACATACTCCCCCCCTGTGAACTAATGTATGCAAACATTTACTTCGTAAATTTGTTTATCATCACTGAGTCAGCAGAATCACATCTCTGAACCTGTTTCTTCTGGTGGCTGAACTACCTCTACAGTCACACTTTTGGTGAAAAATGGATTCTTTCTTCAGTTAAATTGGCTGGCGGCGGGGGGAAGGTAAACATTTTTTCTTCTTTCACTTGTGGGATTTGAAGGTCTGTCAGAGTTTTTCTGTTTGTGGGGAAAACAAATCTTTGAATACTACGATTTATAATTTAAGCAGTTTAAGAAATGAAAAATGTATGGGGGCGCCTAGGTAGGTCAGTCGGTTAAGCGTCCAACTTCAGCTGAGGTCATAATCTCGCAGTTCATGAGTTTGAGCCCTGCGTCGGGCTCTGTGCTGACAGCACAGAATGTGATACTCTCACACCAAGACAAGTTTACATCCGATCCACACCCAGTATATCATCAGAGTTAATCTGCCTTCATCTTTCCTCACTTTCATGTCTTTAACACACATTCCCGCCAATTAGGATAACTCATATAATGCTTTTTTAAAAATTAATAGTTCCTTTTTGCTAATAAAAGTAACACCTGTCTGGTGTAAAAAAAAAAAAAAAACCTGAAACAAAAAGTATATAAAACTAGGGCGCCTGGGTGGCTGAGTCAGTTAGGTGTCTGACTTCAGCTCAGGTTATGATCTCTTGGTTCGTGGGTTTGAGACCCCATCAGCTCTGCGCTGACAGAAAATTTTTATATTTAAAATTTGTAATATAAAGCTAGAAGTTTTAAGGGGGACTCTCTGAGAGAAGAAAATATTTATATATATATATATATTTATATAAATATATATTAATAAATAATAAATTATTTAAAAATTAAATATATATACAGATACACACACACACACACACACACACACACACCCCAAAAGCAACAAAAGATTAGAAAGGACCAGAAACCACCACCAGAAACTCCCAACTCTACAAGCATCATAATGGCAATAAATTCGTATCTTTCAATACTCACTCTAAACGTCAACGGACTCAATGCTCGAATCAAAAGACAAAGGGTAATAGAATGCATCAGAAAACAAGATCCATCTATATGCTGTTTACAAGAGACCCACTTTAGACCTAAAGACACCTTCAGATTGAAAATAAGGGGATGGAGAACCATCTATCATGCTAATGGTCAACAAAAGAATGCCGGAGTAGCCATACTTATATCACACAATCTAGACTTTAAAATAAAGACTGTATCAAGAGATGCAGAAGGGCATTATATCATAATCAAGGGGTCTATCCACAAAGAAGACCTAACAACTGTAAACATTTATGCGCCAAATGTAGGAGCACCCAAATATACAGATCAATTAACCACCAACATAAAGAAACTCATGGATAGTAATACCATAATAGTAGGAGACTTCAACACCCCACTCACAGCAATAGACAGATCATCTAATCAAAAAATCAACAAGGAAACAATGGCTTTGAATGACACACTGGACCAGATGGACTTAACAGATATATTCAGAACATTCCATCCTAAAGCAACACAATATACATTCTTCTCCAGTGCACATGGAATGTTCTCCAGAATAGACCATATACTGGGACACAAATCAGCCCTAAGTAAGTACAAAAAGATCGAGATCATACCATGCATATTTTCAGACCACAATGCTATGAAACTCGAAATCAACCACAAGAAACAATTTGGAAAGGCAACAAATCCTTGGAGACTGAAGAACATCCTACTAAAGAATGAATGGACTAACCAAGCAGTTAAAGAAGAAATTTAAAAGTATATGGAAGTCAATGAAAATGATAGCACCACAACCCAAAACCTCTGGGACACAGCAAAGGCGGTCATAAGAGGAAAGTATATAGCAATCCAGGCCCTCCTAAAGAAGGAAGAAAGATCTCAGATACACAACCTAAACTTACACCTTCAGGAGCTGGAAAAATAACAGCAAATAAAGCCGAAAACCAGCAGAAGGAAGGAAATAATAAAGATTAGAGCAGAAATTAATGCTATCGAAACAACAACAACAAAAAAAACAGTAGAACAGATCAATGAAACCAGAATCTGGTTCTTTGAAAGAATTACCAAAATTGATCAACCACTAGCCAGTTTGATCAAGAAGAAAAAGGAAAGGACCCAAACAAGTAAAATCAAGAATGAAAGAGGAGAAATCACAACCAACACAACAGAAATAAAAACAATAATAAGAGAGTATTATGATCAATTATATGCCAATAAAATGGGCAATCTGGAAGAAATGGACAAATTCCTAGAAACATATACACTACCAAAACTGAAATAGGAAGAAATAGAAAATTTGAACAGACCCATAACCAGTAAGGAAATCGAATTAGTAATAAAAAATATGCCAAAAAACAAGAGCACAGGGCCAGATGGCTTTCCAGGGTAATTCTACCAAACATTTAAGGAAGAGTTAACACCTATTCTCTTGAAACTGTTCCAAAAAATAGAAATGAAAGGAAAACTTCCAAACTCTTTCTATGAAGCCAGCATTACCCTGATTCCAAAACCAGACAGTGACCCCACTAAAATGGAGAACTATAGGGGCGCCTGGGTGGCTCAGTTGGTTGAGTATCCGACCTCGGCTCAGGTCATGATCTCGTGGTCTGTGGGTTCGAGCCCCGCTTCGGGCTCTGTGCTGACAGCTCAGAGCCTGGAGCCTGCTTAGGATTCTGTGTCTCCCTCTCTCTCTGCCCCTCTCCCGCTCATGCTTTGTCTCTCTCTCTCTCTCTCTAAAATAAATAAACATTAAAAAAATTAAAATTAAAAAAAAGGAGAACTATAGACCAATTTCCCTGATGAACATGGATGCAAAAATCCTCAACAAGATATTAGCCAACCAGATCTAACAAAACATTAAAAAAAGTATTCACCTCGACCAAGTGAAATGGATTTATACCTGGGATGCAGGACTGGTTCAATATCCGCAAAACAATTAACGGGATTCATCACATTAATAAAAGAAAGTACAAGAACCACATGATCCTCTCAACAGATGCAGAGAAAGCATTTGACAAAATACAGCATCCTTTCTTGATAAAAACCCTCAAGAAAGTAGGGATAGAAGGATCATACCTCAAGATGATAAAAGCCATATACAAGCGACCCAACGCTAATATCATCCTCAATGGAAAACAACTGACAGCTTTCCCCCTAAGGTCAGGAACAAGACAGGGATGACCACTCTCACCACTGTTATTCAACATAGTATTGGAAGTCTTAGTCTCTGCAATTAGACAACACAAAAAAATAAAAGGCATCCAAATTGGCCAGGAGGAGGTCAAACTTTCACTCTTCGCAGATGACATGATACTCTATATGGAAAACCCAAAAGATTCCACCAAAAACTGCTAGAAATGATTCATGAATTCAGCAAAGTCGCAGGATATAAAATCAATGCACAGAAATCAGTTGCATTCCCATACACCAACAATGAAGTGACAGAAAGAGAAATCAAGGAATCAATCCCATTTACAGTTGCACCAAAAACCATAAAATACCTAGGAATAAATCAAACCAAAGAGGTCAAAAATCTATACACTGAAAACTACAGAAAGCTGATGAAAGAAATTGAAGAAGACACAAAGAAATGGAAAAACATTCCATGCTCCTGGATAGGAAGAACAAATATTGTGAAAATGTTGATACTACCCAAAGCAATCTACATATTCAACGCGATCTCTATCAAAGTAACACCAGCCTTCTTCATAGAGCTAGAACAAAAAATCCTAAAAATTGTATGGAACCAGAAAAGACCCAGAATAGCCAAAGCAATCTTGAAAAAGAAAATCAAAGCAGGAAGCATCACAATCCCAGACTTCGAGCTATACTACAAAGCTGTAATCATCAAGACAGTATGGTACTGGCACAAGAACAGACACTCAGATCAATGGGATAGAATAGAGAACCCAGAAATGGACCCACAAATGTATGGCCAACTAATCTGTGACAAAGCGGGAAAGAATATCCAATGGAATAAAGACACTCTCTTCAGCAAGTGGTGCTGGGAAAACTGGACAGCGACATGCAGAAGAATAAACCTGGACCACTTTCTTACACCAGACACAAAAATAAATTCAAAGTGGATGAAAGACCTCAATGTAAGACAGGAAGCCATCAAAATTCTCGAGGAGAAAGCAGGCAAAAACCTCTTTGATCTTGCCCGCAGCAATTTCTTACTCAACACTTCTCCGGAGGCAAGGGAAACAAATGCAAAAATGAACTACTGGGACCTCATCAAAATAAAAAGCTTATACACAGTGAAGGAAACAATCAGCAAAACTAAAAGGCAACCGACAGAATGGGAGAAGATATTTGCAAATGACATATCAGATAAAGGGTTAATATCCAAAATCTACAAAGAACTTATTAAACTCAACACCCAAAAAACAAATAATCCAGAGAAGAAATGGGCAAAAGACATGAATAGACACTTCTCCAAAGATGACATCCAGATGGCCAACTGACACATGAAAAAATGCTCGACATCACTCATCATCAGGGAAATACAAATCAAAACCACAATGAGATACCACCTTACACCTGTCAGAATGGCTCACATTAACAACTCAGGCAACAACAGATGTTGGTGAGGATGCAGAGAAAGAGGATCTCTTTTACACTGTTGGTGGGAATGCAAGCGGGTGTAGCCACTCTGGAAAACAGTATGGAGTTTCCTCAAAAAACTAAAAATAGAACTACCCTACAACCCAGCAATTGCACTACTAGGCATTTATCCAAGGGATACAGGTGTGCTGTTTCGAAGGGACACATGCACCCCCATGTTTATAGCTGCACTATCAACAATAGCCAAAGTATGGAAAGAGCCCAAATGTCCATCGATGGATGAATGGATAAATAAAATGTGGTATATATATATACATGCAATGAAGTATTACTCGGCAATCAAAAATAATGAAATCTTGCCATTTGCAACTACGTGGATGGAACTGGAGGATATTATGCTAAGTGAAATTAGTCAGAGAAAGACAAAAATCATATGACTTCACTCATATGAGGACTTCAAGAGACAAAACAGATGACATGAGGGAAGGGAAACAAAAATAATATAAAAACAGGGACGGGGACAAAACAAAAGAGACTCATAAATATGGAGAACAAACTGAGGGTTGCTGGAGGGGTTGTGGTAGGGGGGATGGGCTAAATGGGTAAGGGGCATTAAGGAATCTACTCCTGAAATCAATGCTTCACTATATACTAACTAATTTGGATGTAAATTTTAAAAAATAAAGTTAAATTATAAAAAAAAAATTTTTAATATAAAACTATAAGTTCCTCTAACCACACCCTAATGACAACCACTATCTGTAGATTTATGTACATCCTTTAACGCATTTATCATCAGCTTTACATACATGTACTTTTTTTTTACTCTTTATTTATTTTTAGGAGAGAGAGAAAGAAGGAGAGGCAGAGGCAGACAGAGGGGAAGGCAAAGAATCTGAAGTGGGCTCCGTGCTGACAACAGAGAGCTCGATGGGGGCTTGAACTCACGAACTGCCAGATCATGACCTGAGCCAAAGGAGGACGCTTAACCGACTGAGCCACCCAGGCGTCCCTGTACACATATTCTTAAACACATCTTGGGATGGAAAATGAAATCATGTTTCACATATAGGACACAATCACTTGCTTTTTCCAATTAACAATTAATGATGGCTATTTTGCCCATATTGATATATACAGATCTACCCCTTTCTTACAAATATTGACAAGTATTCTTCTACATGGACAGACCAACTGTAGTTTACACTTGATGGATATTCAAAAGATTTCCAGTTTCCTATTATTATAAGTAAGAAGGTAACTGAGATCCTCCTAAATACCTCTTTGCACACATCTGCAAGTATTTTCATAAAGTCCTAAAAGTAGAATGGCTTTGTCAAATAGTGTATCATGTAAAATGTCTTCCAAATAGGGTTTTACAACTGAGACTCCCAAACACCGAAAGTGTTTCAGAGCACCTGGTTTTCCTGCCCTCTCACAACTACAACCAATCTTTGTCATCTTTGCAAATGAAAGAGATTAAGACTCATCATGCTTATTTCAATCTGTTCTTTTAGTTATTAGGGAGGTTGTGCACTTAGCTTTCCATGTTACCAGATGTGTGACCCTGGGAAGGTATGAAATCTATCCACGACTCAGCTTCCTTGATTGTAAAATGGAGATAAGAGTAAAGTCTACCTCCTGGGGGAACTGTGAAGATCTCATGAGATAATGCAGCTAGGACTCTCAGCACAGAGCCTGGCAAACAGGAGGAATTCAACAAAGATTTGTTGAACAATGGGTAAATATAACATTCCATCAGGCAGATTTCCCAGGATTATCTCAGCAACCACCAATGCTGAGAATTTGAACACTGTTCAGTATTTACTGTTATCAGCTGCCCTGCATTCTTTGAGGAAAGTGCTCTTTGGTTTCTCTAGGACCATTTTCTAAGGCTATTCTCCCAGGATTTGAAAAGTGTTACAATTCTTCCTTTTATTCTAGAGGAAAAAAAAACCAACTAGCAACAATATGCACCTATCAAACTTTAAGGTTTTTTTCTAACTTGAAAATTAAAATAAATAAATAAATATAATAAAAATAAAAAATAAAAAGTAAATAATGGTACTTCAAAACATTCTCATTTGTACTTTAAAACTACTAGTAAGAATATACATTTTCCATATTATTCACTACTTATAGTTTGGAAAATAAGCATTATCAAATATAATTTTCATGCATATGTGTTTCTCCAAATCATAAACCAAGACAACCAACTTCTTTTACAAGCAGTCACTGAAAAATTGAGTATTATATATTTATAAATAAACACATGCATACTTCTTATATGTGACTTTTTTTCTACCAGTGGAAAATAAGAGATGAATAAAAGTTTAAAATAATATTATCTGATAAGTCTCATATAATTTCT
The DNA here is from genome assembly GCF_046562875.1 of Panthera onca. Taxonomy (NCBI): domain Eukaryota; kingdom Metazoa; phylum Chordata; class Mammalia; order Carnivora; family Felidae; genus Panthera; species Panthera onca. The sequence continues at coordinate 38,484,134 of NC_138354.1, read as the reverse complement.
GAGCTTAACCAAATTTCTCAAAAATAACCAAGAAATTATTTTAAGGAAGCTAGAAAGAACATCACCCCATCTTCATAAAAATTTAAACCAAGAAAAGCTACAAAATCACAAGTCTTCCTGAACGCAGCAAAGAACTAAGGCCACAAAGGCAACCAAGTAGCCTGAAGCCCTAGATAACGCCCACATGAGAAGAGAAGAGGCACAAGGGTGTCTCCACATATCGTGGCAGAGCCCACAAGAAAGACATGCTTAGAGTACAAATGGCACCTAGGGGAGCATGTGGACAACATGGATGAACAGACTGAAAGATGGAGCAGAGAGACAAACAGTAAGAAAGAATCAAATGGAAATGACAGTCATAAAAAACACAGTATCAAAGATAGTACTAGAGACTGACTCACGAAGCTCATGTAAGAAGGAATAAAGGTGAAAATAGCTAAGAGAATCTCAGAAGAAAGAAAGAATGTAAAGGTAAAAATATCTGATACTTAATGGCCAGGGATTTTTCAAACATAATTAAAGACATCAAACTATAGACTCAAGAGGTATAGAGTACCCCAAATGCAATAAATACCAAAATCATATCACGTCTAAATTGCTGAAAACTGAAGAGAAACCCTCAGAAGATGCTGGGGCAGGGGAAGGAACTACAGACACATGTTACACTCACAGGAACAAAGAGGGGAACCATCAGAAACAACGCAAGCTAGAAGACAATGGTGCAACATCTTTTTTTTTTTTCTTTTTTTTTTTTTTTTTTTTTTTTTTTGAGACAGAGAGAGGCAGAGCATGAGCAGGGGAGGGGAAGAGAGAGAGGGAGACACAGAATCCGAAGCAGGCTCCAGGATCTGAGCTGTCAGCACAGAGCCCAACGCGGGGCTCGAACTCACAGACCGTGAGATCATGACCTGAGCCAAAGTCGGACGCTCAACCGACTGAGCCACCCAGGCGCCCCTGGTGCAACATCTTTTAAATACTGAAAGAAAAAGATTCAACACACAAGTCTATGTCCTGAAAAAATGTTTTTTTAAAAATGAATGTGAAGACTTCACTCATATGAGGAATTTAAGATGCAAAAGATGAACACAAGGGAAGGGAAGCAAAAATAATGTAAAAACAGGGAGGGGGACAAAACTTAAATATGGAGAACAAACAGAGGGTTACTGAAGGGGTTGTGGGAGGGGGGATGGGCTAAATGGGTAAGGGGCATGAAGGAATCTACTCCTGAAATCATTGTTGCACTATATGCTAACTAACTTGGATGTACATTTAAAAATTAATTAATTTAAAAATTAAAATTAAAAAAAAAAAAAGAACATGAAATTGAGATTTTTTCAAACAAGAGGTGAGAGGATTCATTCCCAGAAGACCCACACCATAAGAAATGTTAAGGGAAGTTCTTCAGTCCAAAGACAATGTGAGAGAGTAGGGGAAGCACCCTGGACAGCAGTGGGGGGTGGTAGGTAGAAGGTTAGGCAGCACATGTCAGGAGGGGACAGGAAGGCCACGAGGCCCCCTGGAGTCAAGGTTCAGGGTTTGCAGGTCCAAGGACTAGCTTGAGATGCAGAATCAGAAGCTCAGAGAGGTGCAGTGACCTCTCTCTCCAAGGCCACACAGTTCATACATGGCTGGGACTGAACTGGAAACCTGGAATGTCCAGATCTAAATCGGTGCCAAGTGAAGTTCCAAAAAACAACAGACAAGAGGAAAAGCTAACAGGCCCCTGGAGCTACCAGCTGCTTGCAAGTGAAACACTGCAAAAGGGGAAGCAGAGAGTAAGGGCCAGGCCCCGGGGGTCTGATGGCCGGAGCGCAGCTGAATGTGCACTGGGTGCTGAGTTTGTTCCGTGTGCTGCTGATGGTGGAGACAGTGTCTCTGGGGCCGGCGGCCCATATCAGCCCCCAGTGTTCAGCCCCAGGTATGAACTGGACCCCCACGGAGGACGTGAGCATCCAGGGTACAGCTCAGTGGCACTAGCACTTTCACACTGCCGTGCAGCTGTCATCACCATCCACCTCCACAACTTTTTGTCTTGCAAAACTGAAACTCTCTCCCAATTAAATAACAACTCCCCATTTCTTCCTCCCCCAGCCCCTACTTTGTGCTTTCTGTCTGTAACTTGACTACTGCAGGTACCTCCTATAAAGAGACAAATCAGCATTTGTCTTGTGGTGAGTGGCTTATTTCACTGAGCATAACGTTCTCCATTACGGTCCCTATGAGGTTCATCCATGCTGTGGCAGGTGGCAGGATTTTCTTCCTTTTAAAGGCTAAATGATAGTCCACTGCATGGATATGCCACATCTAGATTATCCATTCATCCATCAGGGACACATGGGTTGCTTCCAAACCTTTTGGCTATGGCGAACAGTGCTGCTCTGCCTGTGGGTGTGCAAATATCTGAAACCTGGCTTTCTGTTTTTTTGGTATATACCTAGATGTGAATTTACTAGATCATACGGGAATTCTATTTTTTTCCAGTTTTATTGAAACCGAATTGACATTCACCACTGCGAAAGTTTAAGGTGTAGAGCACAATGACTTGACTTACGTATATTGTGAAATGCTGACCACAAGAAGCTTGGTTCACATCCCTCATCTCATATAGATAAAAGAGAAAGAAAGAAAAAAGATAATGTGAGAAATAAACCTAAATCTACGCAAGAAACTAAGAGTTCCCAAAATAGTTTTAAAGGAAGAAAGTACAAAATAAATTAAAATAAATTTTAAAACTCAGTTGATTAGTTACAACCAGCCCCTTTTCAGATACTCAAGAATCACATGTGGCTGGTAGCTACCACACTGTACGTCACAGATACGAATATTTCTGAGGCTGCATGAAGTCCAACTGGACAACACCCTGTATAAGGTAATTTGGTGTACAAAGCAAAAATAATAACAATGCATTATAGGGTTTATAACATGTAAAATCAGTATTATGACAATACCATTAAAAATTGCTACAAGGTTCTTTTACAAGAGATAGAAAAGAATATTTGAATGCAGACTGAGATCAGCTAAAGCTGTATACTGTAAGCTTTGGGAAATCACTAAAATAGGTTAGAAAAGGAGATACAACTACTAAATTACTAGAGGAGACAAAAATAGAATCATAAAAAAAAAACAAAAAACAAAACAAACAAAAAAAAAAACCTCAATCTAAAAAAAAGAAAAGGAAAAGAAACAACACACAGGGACAGGCAATAATACCCGTTCCCAAAAGCCAGACTATATAGCTAAAAACGCAAAACTTTGGTGTATATAAATTATGCCTCACTAAACCAGTTTTATCTTTTTAAATGTTTATTTATTTTGAGAGAGAAGGGGGGGTGCAGTGAGGGAGAGAGAGAACCATGCTGTCAGCACAGAGCCTGACACAGGGCTCGATCAGTTTTATTGTAAATCAGAGAAAAAAATAACCAAGGAAGTTTTTGCCTTGACAAATTAATTTTGGCACCACAACCCAGGTAGAAGACTTCATACTATTTCACTATATATACAGAATTATTTTGCATTTGGAAAGCACTGGGCTGCCTCACAGACAGCAAAATGCCATGAAATGTGCAAATACAGGTGTCTACGCTGGTGATCACAGTTTATAAGCAGTAAAGCTTATTCAATTTAAGCTCAGATTCGTCTAACCCCAAAGTCCACCCTATATCCACTCAACTAAAGCCAACAGGTTTTTGTACTTGAAGAGTTTATGAACTGAGTCGCAAATGCACTTTAAGAACCAGCTCTTGATAAAACAGGGTAGGGGTCTTACAGGATTCTTTGCCCTGATATTGGCGTCAGTAATGTCTGTGTGGTTACCACTTTGCCAAACACAATGCGTCTGGTGCACTGGTCATCCTAATGGGGTGCCCAGCTGTCAGCTGAACAAACAAGACGTAAGATTAGGAAGAGACCAGTCAATGCAGGCACACGTGGGTAACTGTCGTCAGACCTTCACTGGTTGCTGGACAACTCATGTCCCAGACACGGAGGAAAGCGCCCTCCCCACCAGGAGTGGACACTGATCACCAGCCTCCTGCACCCTCCCTCTTGTCCAGCACGAGAAGAAAATGTAGCAGCAGACTGTCTATAAAGACGAAGATTTAAAAATGACAGAGGAAAGAGAAATGAAATATTTCTTTGTATGAAAACTCTAAAAGGTTTATTTTTTTTTGAAACTAACAAAAATTAAACAAAACCATTATTTTTAAAAGTTACTTTATGGGGCACTTGGGTGGCTCAGTCAGTTGAGCATCTGACTCTTGATTTCAGCTCAGGTCATGATTCCAGCGTCATGGGATTGAGGCCTGTGTCAGGCTCTGTGCTCAGTGTGGAGCCTGCCTCAGATTTTATCTGTCTCCCTCTACCCCTCTCCCCTGCTTACGTCTCTCTCTCTCTCTCTCTCTCTAAAATTAAAAAAAAAAAAAAAAAAGCTACTCTATGTAGTATATCGACAAAATGGGCTAGAGATCTCACTGCCAATACTGAGAAGCATGTAACACAGGCACTTATTATTTATGTACTTCAAAAAAAAAAACCAAAAAGTGATAATATTTTGAGTACTATTAATACTTTTTACCCCCTTCTTTTAATCCCTAAATTAATATTTTAAGCCCCCGAGGATTATCAATGTATGATAGAAGTGATAAGGGAAAACTGGATGTACTTACAATTTATTCTGCCAGAAGTATCAACTCCAGGAACACCTAAGTGCTGAGTACCTGCTGAGCACCATATGCTGGTGACACTAAAACATCGTCGACTGTGTCCCCATAGCTTACAGTCCAGTTAAGAGGAAAGACCAGGCAACAGGACCTGAATAGAGGTTTAGAATTCGTTCTGTGCAAACACAGAGGTAGGAATCCTGCACTCTGTCTGGGGGCTGAGGAAAGGTTTCACAAAGGAGAAGATACTAGAGCTGGTTCTTAGAAGGTGAGCAGGGGCTCAATGCACATAAATACCTGGCAAATATGAGAGCCTGCCCTATTCAGGAGAAATGTAGTCAGGGTTTTTAGAGCAAGTAACCAACTCTAGAGTCTGGAAAGGTTGGCTCAGTCCCGTCATTTTGAAATGCATTTAAGTGACAGATACCCAGTTAGTGAGGAGAAAAAGAAGGCAGAAAAGCAGTAATTGATGACAAATCAAATGTACAACAGAATCAGAGCCCAGTCCCTTAGGTTCATGCTTGGTTGTTCATCTATAATATCTCTGCTAGAAAAGCTAATCAGAGCCACGAAGAGAAACTGAGAAGTCAATCCCACGATTTATGGTGGCAAATCTATAAACCCTTCCACTTAAAAATTCAATGGAACAAGAGATGTAGACTTTGCATCTTCTCTGTTCAAAGGACAAGAGCTCCCACCGTCCACCTCCCATTCTGTTGGTTGACATCATCTGTCGGGTCACACAGAGGGTGAGTGACACCTCCCGCAGATGAGAAATGTTCCAGCTTTCACCTCTGGGTCTCAAGTGGTATTGTGATAACTGGCAAGAGGTGAGGCACCCTGGGATTTATGAAGAAAATACCCGTATTGGTTACCAAACAATGAGAGGCGCACCCAGTCAGCAGCCACAGTCGCCACGGGCCCTCGATTCACGTGATTACTATAGATGCACTGACAAACCAAAGAGACATCTGGCAGGAATACCCCAAAAAGATCCAAAGGACAGCGATAATTAAGAACCAGTCTGCTTTCAAGGCACCTGGGTGGCCCAGTCGGTTAAGTCTCCGATTTCAGCTCAGGTCATGATCTCATGGTTTGTGAGTTCGAGCCCCACATCGGGCTCTGTGATGACAGCTCAGAACCTGGAGCCTGCTTCAGATTCTTGAAGCCCTCTCTCTCCCCCTCTCCCACTCGCACTCTGTTTTTCTCTCTCTCAAAAATAAATAAACGTTAAAAATGTATTTTAAAAAATCAGTCTGCTTTCTATATATGCTTTCCATGGCCAACACACGGACAAGTGGATTTCAATTGGATTACAGGGTATAAAATGGGGCCAAAAGTTACAACTTATTCAGGGGAGTTACACTTTTGTTCAAACTCACTCACATCGGAAATGGCCCAAGATCACAAATGAACAGAGTAAGTAACACAGACTCATTCTGTTCTAGAAAAACAGCACCAAACACAATTCCTAATGCCACCTGAGTACAGGGGAGAAAACATTCTCAAGGTTAGTTTTTGTCTCTGGTCTGCTTATGAGGTCTTTTGGCTTAGGAGAGATCAAACACCTTCCCCAAACTCCTTTAGGAATTAAATGACCCGTTTAGCAGCAATGAGCACTTAAGAAATAGGACATCATTTCCTTCATTATGATTATTTCCTGCACTTTATCACCTTTCTTAGGGAGAGAAAATACACACACACACCCCACAATCATAGTTACTGTAATGCTATTTTTAGCCTTTACATTTCAGTTTAGTGAGAAATGAGATACAAAAACTGAAAAAGGAGGGGCGCCTGGGTGGCTCAGTCGGTTAGGCATCCGGTTCTTGGTTTCTGCTCAGGTCATGATCTCATTGTTCATGGGTCTGACCCTCACATCAGACTCCACACTGTCAGCGTGGAGCCTGCTTGGGATTTTCTCTCTCTCTCTCTCTCTCTCTCTCTCTCTCCCCCCCCCCCCGGCTCTAAATAAACTTTTTTAAAAAAGACTTTTGAAAAGGAAAGGATTTTAAATTTATATGATTTTCTATCCAAAAAAAAAATCTAAGACTAGCTGACTTAAAAATCAGAACCAAAAAACATTCAATAAAGTGGCCAGTCACACAGAAAAAGAACATTTTCAGCTTTCTAATTTCATACAAAGTTAAACACACCATACACCCAGTAATTCAACTCCTCTGTATTTTACCAGGAGAAATGAAAATATACGTCCACAAAAGACTTTGTGAATGTTCATAGCAGCTGTATTCATAATAGTCAAGAACTGGAAACAACCCAAACATCCACTGCCTGATGAGAGGATTTTTTTTTTTTTTTTTTTTTTTTACGGTGAGATGTCCACACAAAGGAATAATACTATTTAGCAATAAACGAACAAGCCACTGACAGGTACAACAACATGGATGCATCTCAAAAGCATTCATTCCAAGCGAAAGAAACAAGCCACCAAAAAGACCACATGCTGTGTGATCTCTAGGACATTCTGAAAAGGGCAGTACTATAGGGACAGAAAGTAAATCAGTGGTCAGCACAAGCTGGGAATGGGAACGGGACTGTCTGCGCTGGGGTGCGAGGGAACCTCTGGAGTAATGACAGTGCACCATCTGTCAAGGGTGGTAGTGATCAGGCGATTGCAAGCATCTGTTAAATTCACTGAAGCACGCTCTTAAAATGGGTGGGGTTCCATCATCACGCAAATCATAAAAATGGGCAACTTTCCCACACACCAACAGTAACTGCTACAAAATAAGATGAGAGAAGATCCCCTTCACAGTAGCAATGAAAACCAGTAAAACTTAAGAATAAATTTAAGAAATATGTAAGGCCTCATGAAATGTCTACAAAACTTTACTGAGCTACAGAAGAGGGACCTGATAAATGAAGATCTACCGACTTGCTGGATGACAAGACCCAAAACTGTACAGATGTCAAAGTAATCTGTAACCTAAAAGAAACTGAATCAAAACGCCGAAGGGCATTTGTGAGAAAACAGCAAGTCAAACTTTGGTCTGGAAAAATAAATATATAAAAACAGAAAGACAAAATTTAACTTTTCAAATTAATAAAGAAAAGACAAATAGCTCCATTCACAGGTAACTACTAAAAGAAGAAACAATGACAATACACATATGAAAACAGGGTTTGGCCTCACTAGTAATTCATGTGAGCAAAGACAGTTACCAATAAGAATGTCTGTCACATCATCATAATTTACAGTACTATATTTCATCAAATCTGAGATGCTGCTTGTAAGAAGCGTCACTACTTTTTGTTCTATCAGAAAATGAAAGGAAGTACTGCCAATGGAACTATGACCTTAAATTGTCTGATGCATCCCAATATGAGGGGTGTCTGGAAAATGTACATCTCAGTCTCATGATATATAGTAATACAAAACCGGAAACAACCTAAATTTCCAACAAGGGACATGTCCCAAATAAGTTATAGTATACCCCAATAACAAAATATTACAATCATTTAAAATGATGATATAGGGGCGCCTGGGTGGCACAGTCGGTTAAGCGTCCGACTTCAGCCAGGTCACGATCTCGCGGTCCGTGAGTTCGAGCCCCGCATCAGGCTCTGGGCTGATGGCTCGGAGCCTGGAGCCTGTTTCCGATTCTGTGTCTCCCTCTCTCTCTGCCCCTCCCCCGTTCATGCTCTGTCTCTCTCTGTCCCAAAAATAAATAAAAAAACGTTGAAAAAAAAAATAAAATAAAATAAAAAAAATAAAATGATGATATAGATGTATATACAGATATATATATGTTCGTGATCTATTAGGTGAAAAAGGAGATTGTAAAATGGTTTGTTTAATGGGACACCATTCTGTTAAGAGATCATTACTGATCTATATGTGTGCATTGAAAAAGTTTAACAGCCTTGAATCTAAATGTCCCAGTGGCTATCTCTGGGTGGAAAGAGGTTTTTTTTATCTTCTTTTTGCTGGCCTATCTTTTCTGAAGGTGAGATCACAAACATATTTCACTCTTGTAATAAAAAATAAAAATAAGGTGTCTACCCATCTTGTCAGCTGTCTAAATGTAAGTCTTCTAAAGGCACACATTCCTTAAGGCTGCAATATTTACAAGGGGAGGGAATCCCGAAACAGTCTGAAAGCTCAGACAGGAAATGGTTAAACAAAGTATTGTCATTCGCTCCAAGAAGTATTACATTCTCCATACAGATAAAAATACGTGAAATATATGGATGCACAGAAAATCAACAGAAAACAGCAACAGAACATGAAAACACAACTTGACTGACATCAGTTCTAACCAAGAAAAAATTACTGTCTGTCCCTAGGAATATGAAGTTACAGTCCTAAAAAGAAAGGTCAATTAAGGCATCAGCCTTAATTACTCATGTTTCCTTTTCATTACTTTTTCATATAAAATTAGTTTAACAGAGGTGATAAAAAAAAAAAAAAAACACTTTCCAGAACCACTCAGCATTCTATAGGTCTCTAACATTACTGCCCAAAAACATTCCACGTAGAAACAAATGGCCCACAGAAAGCACTCTGTTCCCCTCCTATCCTCTCTAAACTCCTGTTTACGATTTTGTTTTTCAATAAAACTGTTCTACCAAAAAAAAAAAAGGGGGGGGGGAGAAATGTCTATACTACAGGGAAATGCAGTAAAAAGTTTAGTTCATCTCTGTGTGTGTGCTCTTCTCTATTTTCTGGTTAAGGAAAACATTTCAAGTGCATAAAAACAAGGAACTAAAATTAGACGAGAAATGAACCTTGACTCATGGTAGGGAAAATGTTATTTTTAAACTGAGAAATATTTACAGGCCTGTGCTTTATGGAGAAGGAAGACAGGCGCGCTAATGTATGTCGATGGAACAGCCTAGGGTAGGGACAGGAGACTTGAGAAGAGAAAATACTTTCACTGCATGTTTATATTCCAGGAACCACTGGCACTTCGCATATTTTCTCTCATGGAATACAAATTAGGACCAATAATTACAGAGTATTTTTGAGGGCTCTATTCATTTAACATTAAAGAAAATGTTGTAAACGGAGCACGCCAGACCATGAAACCATCTCTGCCCCCACCTCCAGCTGTCCATAGAACTGGGGACACTCCCCAGCTCTGGAAGAGTGGCTTTTGCTCTAGACAATCATCATCCCTGCAGGACGGCCAACACTTTTCAGAGCTCCAGACCTAAGTTTAAGAAATATGTTTAATATAAGTGTTTTTAAAAAGACACAGAAGTAAAATCTAAGACACTTAACAGGTGATATTAAGAAATAAATCTTCAAAACCTGTTACAACCATATTCATCTTGACATTCAGAGCACCACTCAAAAACCCTCAAGAGTGCTTTACCTCCCAACACATCAAGTCTAAATGTCTCCCTTTTGCGTGTTCACACCCATGAGGTCGACATGAGAGCACCTGCAGTGAGCCCCCAGTCCAGTGGGGGAGGAGATCAGCTGTGTCTGCAGGGGTAGGTAGGTAAGAGCTAATGGAACAGTGGAAGGGGCACGAGTCATTTCACTCTGGAGGCTAAGGAGAGCGAAGGGCTGCAGAGAAGCACTGCTGAGCAAACTCAACTGGATGGCGTGTGGATTCTAGGGCGAAAGAACTGCTATGCAAGGTATAAGGGACTGGGTCCATCTTAGAGAACTGGGAAGAGAAATACAAAAGTTGACTGGGTTGCAAGATCCATTTTCACAAGTTTCCCCTTAAGAACAAGCACATAAATTTTCATTTTAAAAATACTGCATGTTTTAACTAAAGTCACAGTTTTAATGCTTTGCATCCCTAATACCATTTCCCTTCTTCACGCCCATGCCCCCACCACCCATCCTTTCTGTAGCAGAACCTGATTCTCTCTGGGGGAATCCTCCTTCCACCTATTCAGGAACGAAACCCCCTTGCCATGCGCATGGCCCCAGTGGATGGAGCTGGGTAAGTCCAGGCCGATGGGACCTCACTCCCCTTGCCAGAGACTGGTGAGGACATGGCACATAAAATAAGACGCATAAGAGGAAAATGCCCTCTTCTTCACTAGACGTCACTGTGTAACCTGGAACGGCAGCAGCCACCTTATGCCATGAGGGAAGACATCCCCCACATAGCATGAATGGCAGAGAACAAAGACAGAAAGCACTGGGGTCCTTGAAAATATCATCAAAATACTGACTTAATCACCCCTGGAACTGCAATACTTCTTGTCGAGATAATAAATTTCTTTGTTTGTTTGTTTCTTTGGTCTTCATTAATTCTCACACTCTTACTCTGAAACCATCTTGACTTCATTTGTAAGCATTTCTACATATATTTGCATCCCTTGTAAAACAGGGAGTTTTCTATTTTATGCTGAGGTTTTCTTTTGTATACTTACTTGTCTGGTAACAACTCACCTTCTTCAAGGAAAGCACGCGGTAAGAGCTCTGGCAGTACTCACACAATTCAGGGAAGGCACTCAATCTGGAGGACCTAAGTGCTCCAGTCCCTGGTAAGATGTACTCTCTGTGATTTCCCCATGGCTAAATAAAATACCACACGCTAAGATCCTGTGCTCCAATACTCCTCCACTTAGGCAATCTTGTAACTACTCATTAGGCCTTCCCAGATATTTTGATATCATGGAGGAAGTGCCCTAGGCAGTAGATATGAATATTCTAGCCACTGGAAAAGCACACCATCTCCCCAAAAGTCAACTGACACACTGGCACCTAGTTTATACATCAGTCCCATAATTAGCACGAATCAGTCCTCCAAATACATACCAAAGCACACTGAGCTACAACTCACATACCATAAACCATAAATTCATCCATTTATAGTATACAATTCAGTGATTTCCTAGGAAATACACAGAGTTGTGCAACATCACCACAATCAATTTCAGAGCATTTTCATTGCCTCAAATAAGAAACCCCACATCCATTAGCACTCACTCTTCCATTTTCTCTCCATCTCCCCAGCCCTAGGCAACCCTCATTTACCTTCTGTTGCTATGAATTTACCTGTTCTGGACACTTGACACGGAATCATTTAACACGTGGCCTTTTGTGACTGGCTTCTTGCGCCTAGCATTAAGTTTTCAAGGTTCACCCAGGTTGTGGCATGAATCAGTACTTCCTTCCTTTCTAAGGCTCAACAATATTCCTCTGTATGGAGAGACCACATTTTGATCTATTGATCTGTTCAGCACAGGATGGACATTTGGGTCGTCTCCACCTTACGGCCATTACGAGTAACGCTGCTGTTACTCACGCACAGGTTTTTGTGCAGACCTATGTTTTCCATTCTTCTGGGTGTACACCTGGAAGGGGACTGCTAGGTCACCTGGGAACTTTGTGTTTAATGTTTCAAGGAGCCACCAAGCTCTTTCCCACAGCCTGTAGTCACTCAACGTTCCCACCAGCACACAGGGGTAGTCTGGGAGGTTTTGGAGACAAGGATTACAGTTTGTTTGTCCTCATATCCTTAATCTTCAGTAGGTACTCAAAAACTCACTTTTCTCCTCTTCTTCCCTCATGTCCCTCTGTGGTTGGACCACTTCCTCTGCCCTAAAGGAGGAATACTGTTTTTCTGACTAGAAACTCACTTTTCTTCTCTTCTTCCCTAAAAAGTACTGACACTTGGTGACACTAACAAGTTTACATACTCTTTCTTGTTTTAACTACATAAAAACAAATAAAAATGAACTATGAACCGATGACCATGTTTGGGAGTTGAGCTCTTTCAGTGGCCAATGTTTTTTTAGAAAAATGTTCTATATTAAGGACGCATTGTGGGAACACTACTGGCTGTGGACACTATCCCACATCCCCGTGTTCTAAGGATAGCTAACAAGCGGAGTGTGTCCCAGACGGGCACAAGGGGCTCATGGGCTCACTCGACCCCACAGAAACCAGAGGGGAAGACTAATTTTACCATGCTGTATTTAGACAGTTTGAAATTCACTTGAACAAGAAAGTTCCTAGAGCTGTTTGGGGTTGTGGGTTGTTTTTTTTTTTTTTTTGGTCAATATTTAAATAGTAAAAAATTTTTTTAAGCTTGCCCTAGATACCAACTATTTATCTAACACACAATTCCAAAGTTGCCAAGTCCAACACCAGCCTGAAGGGGACAGCCAAAATCCATATGTTTATCAGAAAGAAAAGGTCTCTAAACATGTCCTATCTACATTATAATTTTATCTTGATCACAATACCATTGTAAATTACAGTGAACAAAGTCATTATTTCAAGCAAGATATATAATGCATAGTATTACCTATTACCAGCTTGACTCTATGAAGAGAGCCTTTCAGAACTTGGAAAATGCTTTTGGAAACATCTGACTGGTAGATGTAACTTTTTACAGGGTCCTTCTGAGGAGTTTCTCATTTTAAAAAGTGGTACAGGTTTTGTCAAAAAGTTAAACACATAGTTATCACATGGCCCACCTCCACTCCTAGACAAATGCCCAAAAGAATTAAAAACATGTAGTAAAAAAAAAAAAAAAAAAAAAAATGTGTACATGAATGTTCACAGTAGCACGACTCTCAATAGTCGAAAGGTAGAATCGGCCCAAATGTCTATCACCCGATGAACAGATAAACAAAATGTGGTCTATCCATACAACAGAATCTTTTTCAGCCATAAAAGAATGAAGCTCCAATATATGCTGCAACATGGAGGAAACCTGAAAACATGCTAAGTGAAAGAAGCCAGATACAAAAGGTCACATATTGTATGAATCACTCATATAAGATACCCAGCACAGGCCAATGCATAGAGACAGAGAGATTAGTGACTGTCAGGTGCTGGGAGGAGGCAGGGATGGTCAATGACTGCTCATGGACACAGGGCTTTCTTTTTGGGTGCTAAAAATGTGATGGTTGTGCATCACTGTGAATGTACTAAATGCCACTGAATTATTAACTTTAAATGGTTAATTTTGTTAATTTTATGTTATATAAATTTCACATCAATTTTAAAAAGTGAACAGAGCATCAGGAAACTGCAGGATAAAAGCAAGGGGAGGGGTGAGACTTTACAAAGTTCTAGATACGGCACAAGAAGCCCATCGTAGGCCAGTGTCAGAGGAAGTTTATGAAATCAATCAAGACAGCACTACCAGGCCTGCAGTTTAGACTGGGAGGCAGGTTAGGTTTAGATAAATCCCAAGTCCCCCACCCAAGGATTTTTCAGACAATCTGACAAAGACTAACATAAGAAATGTGGCCCCCGCCCCCAGAGTTCAGGCACTGAACTAGCAGCTCCTGATTCCCCGTGAACTGAATACTTGACGTGTGAAAAAACATTTTCCTTTATCAACAAAAGGTGGAAAGAGGGAATTCAAGTATTGCATTCATGGTGTTGAATCTCTCAACATCTACTCAGAAGGATGAATGCACCTTTGCCCCTCAATACAAAATCACTAGTATCAGTGGCCATATCCTCACCTCACTTTACTTTTCTGCGCTGCCCCACCACTACAGGACACCGTCCGGCTTCTTGTCTACTCATTTTTATGGTCTCCCTTACTGTGATCACACTGTGCTTCACACCCATGGCCTGGGAGAGGCTAAGATCGGGGCTCCAAGAAATACATATAAAGCACAGGTGAGTGACAAAAATGAGTTCTCTCTAGATATGAGGGAAGTCTGCCTCTGACCTCTTCCTGGAATCACAGTGGGGGCCTCTGAGCTCCTGCTGCTAGCACATGCTAGGTATGCAGTTTCGTCATTATAGGGCTCGTGCTCCCACTGTGCTCCCACTTCTCACACCTGATTATGGGAGAACACTGATTACATGGGTTTCAGTGCTGATGAAGACACATTCGGGAGGTGCCTGGGTGGCTCAGTTAAGCATCCAACTTCGGCTCAGGTCGTGATCTCATTGTTCGTGAGTTTGAGCCTGCACTGGGCTCTGTGCTGACAGCAGACAGCCCACAGGAGATCCTCCTTCCCCCTCTCTCTGTGCCCCTCCCCCACTTGTTCTCTCTCACTCACGCATTCTCTCTCAAAAAAAAAAAAAGTAATAACAACATGTTTGGGAGGAAGTAGGGCAAAAGCCAACATTTGCTAAACACCTAGCATGTGCCAAGTGCTCTTACATGCATTATCTCATTTAATCCCCTCATTTAACTGAAACTCTTCAGATTAGGCAACTTGATCCCCCCAAGAGAAAACCGATACTCAGGCTGCCATTTATTAAGTAACTACATGTTAATTACTTTAAAAATCAGGGGCACCCGGGTGACTCAGTCAGTTAAGCGTCAGACTTCAGCTCAGGTCATGATCTCGCGGTTCGTGGGTTCGAGTCCCGCATCAGGCTCTGTGCTGACAGCTCAGAGCCTGGAGCCTGCTTCGAATTCTGTGTCTCCCTCTCTCTCTGCCCCTCCCCTGCTCACACTCTGTCTCTCTCACTCTCTCGCAAAAATAAACATTAAAAAAATTTTTTTTTTAATTAAGAGCTGACAATACATATTCCTAAGAAACAAAACCACTTTAATTTTTAATCTAAAAGAACAGCCTTACCAAACTGCAAGGCCAATGAGTTGGCAGATGTGTCCACATAACCTGTGCAGTGGGGAGCAGAGCACAGACCCGGCTGAGTACCCACTGGGCAGTGTGGCACCTGGCCAGCCCCTTCAGGAAGAACAAATCTCCCCAGAATAAAAAACAACAAGTAGCTAGCATTGCTCAGTGCCAGACTACTAAAATTCCTGAGATGAAAATCTATGCATGCCTTCAGCTTAAACAAAAGATGAAGAAATGTAGCCTATTCTTCTTTGGCAGGTATATTAAAAAACACACAAAAATCTCTATACAGTCACTCTTACCGTAATTCCCATTTTCTATTTCCACATGCTCAAAAGAAATACTTGGGTCTTGTGGAAAACATGCTCTGTTTACAAAGACGCAAATTTGATTCAAATCTCCCTTTCTCCTCCCCTTTAAGAAATGTGCTAAAAATAACTGTCATAACATCTTACTTATCCTGAATTCACTACCTAGCAACTTATTCAGAATATATAGCTGACAACCAAAAAATTTCACGGAGACCTAATTCTTAGTCCTTTTAATCAAACTGTATCTGTGGGGTTAATAAGCTTGGTTATTTGGGTTTATGTAATAAAGTAAAAAACAGAAGCAAAGCTGTTACCGAAAGGCATACTACACTAATGGCTACTGACGGTAAGGAAGCAAGCAAAAAAATTATTTTAAAACATAAGAACTAGAAAAATAGAGCAATCTCAGTTTATCTAAAATAAAGCAAAAATCCCTATTTTTATAGGGAAATTGCTATATCACTAAAAGCTGAATAACAGGTAATAAAAATAAGTCATCAAGAAAATTAAGTTTTATTTGACATATTTCATTTTTATCAAGGTAAGAAAGTATTTTTATACATTTCAGAAATGTAAAACCAAATGTTCAATCAGGTTTAAAGAGGAGAAGTCTGACTGACCAAAGGAGAAAATCCTCAGCTCTTCGGAAAAACCTGACCATCCAGAATGACTTGCTCTGATACCTATATCTAACAACATGCCCAATGAGGCTGGTTTCATATTCAACCATATGCTTCCCCTAAAGCTGTCTGCTAGGGATCTGGACAGGAGGAAAGGAAAGGATCAGAGAATTTAATATTTTATCAGCCTGGATCAAGCTTAGAAAGGAAGATAGCTGTTTTAAAACAAAACTAACTGTGTGAAACATTTATATTAAATTACAATTCAGCATCCAATCTCATCTAATTATGCCTTCCAGGAAAACTTATAAACATTAGTGAAAATAGGAAGACTTAATTTGGTCAAGGTATGTTATTAAATAATAAGAGATTTTTTTTTTTAATCCTCTCGACTCATTTTCAAACAATCAGCCTATCAGTTTCAAAACAGAAGAGTTTTTCTATCAACTGGTGAACGGACAAATACAATATGGTCTATCCACACGGTAGAATATTCCAGGACCATGAAAATGCTGACAAACACTAACACCTGCTACAGGGCTGCATATTGTAGGATTCATTCACACGGTATGCACACAATGAGCCAATCTACAGACACAGGAGGGAGGAGACTGGCTGCCAGGGGCCAGTGGGGTTTAGTGGAAGTGGGGAGTGAATGCTGAAGAGCATAGGGTTTCTTTTCAGGGTGATAAAAATGTTTTAAAGTTGATTGTATTAATGCATAGATCTGTGAATATACTAAGGATCACCGAATTATAGGCTTTAAACGAATAAATTGTATGGTATGTGAATTATATCTCAAGAAAAAAAAAAAGCTGTTATTAAAAAAAGAAAAGAAAAACTTAAAATCATCCACTCTGGTTCACATTCCTCGTTCAGGAAAGTTCCACACACCGCTGCAATGCTGCCGAAAGAAACAGAAACCTTAGTGCAAACTGGAATACCTCCAGGGGAGTGTATGGAATTGGAAATTTAATAGCAACTAAATAAAGTAACATCATGACTGGGGCCATTAAAGCAAACATTTCCATGTGAACTTCAAATGGCAGAGGGACAAAGTTGGTATCTTAGAATCATCGGCTCTGAAAGTGCTCATGATCACAGTTTTCTTTGAAGAGCCAGAAAGAACACAGAGTTAATGAAGTTATTCCGGCTGTGAAATGTATGTCAGAGACAAAAAAAAGAAATTTTCTGTTTGTATGGCCGTTGTAAGAGTTCTGACCTTCTGCAGTTACTTACACACTGAGTCAGTCACTTCAGTCCTAGAAAACATGTGACTCCAACAGGCTGTGAATAACACTTTCTCTAAGAGAAGCTACAGTTTCACAAGGTGCGTCTTTGTTGGGGTGAAATTCTCTCTCAGGTTGGATGACATATGTACCCAAGGACAACACTGTCTGTCAGGACAAAGTAGAGTGTTTTTCCTTTTCCAGTTTGTTTCACCAGCCACAGACATCACAGCAAATATTATATTACTTTCCGTGAGCTGCTTTGCTATTCTTAAGAAAGGATAAGAAAACCATTCAAAATCTTTTATAAATCCCTTATAATTAAATCGAGGGGTTTTCTTTTATCACTGGTGGCTTCTAATTTCTAATTACAAGGTCTAAGGTAGACATTTTCTAGGTACATTAATTTTTGGACTACTAGACTCATGCTATACAAGCAGTAAATATATAGGATTCTGGCGCACTAAATAAACAGTCAGCAGGTCAAGGAACTCACCATCAGGAGCAAGTGAGTCTTTTATTAACGGAATAATCAGTAAGAACATTATTAAATTCGATATTTGTGCTGTTCTACTAGTGGAAAAACTTGCCAAAACACTGAAGTTAATTTTATTGGCAACTAACCTTCCAATCTCTCTCCAAAATAATGTTCAAACAGGAATTAAAGCATATTTTTCAAAAATTTAATAACTGCACATTTTCTCCAAGCCATTTCAAAAGGGTTTGTCAAATTTTCACAATCAAGTGGGGTTCCTCTAATGATGATATTCTGCTTTCTGTTTGTTATATAAGTAATGTGATTCAAAAAAACCACATGTAAATTATACTCCTGTAACTCAACTTTATATGTAAAGCAAGTAAAGAATCCTCTAGACTCTCACACCTGCCCTGCAATTTAGCGGTTCTGTAAATCTGAGTTTCCGTATGCTAGATTTGTCTAAATGAGGGCTCATAGTTTCAACAAATGGATGAAGAAGAAACGTCTTCGAATTAAGAATGAGTACTATTTCCCAATCATGTGAGAAGCTGAGGTTCTCTGAGCGAATGGTGGGGTTCTAGTTCAAATTTCATGTTTGACAAATATGAGGAAACAGAACAAGAAAGTATTCAGTTAGTGGAGAAAAATATCTTAAGACGAAAAGTTAATTCCCCCCAATTTTAGACAGCTCATTCACAAAACAAAAATTAACATTAATGACCATAAGAAGCATTTTCTCATGGGGAAAAGAACTTAGTATGAAATTACAGAATACAATGCAATCCACACTTTGAATGTTAACACTCAATAGGGTAAAACTCACTGAACCAATGAGCAATAGACTATTTTACTTAAAATGTCAAAGCCTTAATGGTTTATTGTATTTTAATATCCATATACAAGAAAATAAATCACATGCATATGGGTTTTCTTCCTCTCTACAAACTAAGTGGCAAAAAGCTGAAGTTAATATTTCCCAAACAATTCAAACATGAATATAAAATGATTCAAAAGCTGCTTTCAGTAGCACATTTTTCTGTGGAAGGAAAAAAAATGAATTTAATAGCATTACATAAAAATCCTGGAAATTATGCACAAAGACTGTCCTGGAGCTTTGCCAAAAGAAGGATATGGTGGTTTTTCATGTGCATACATGATAATCAAATAAGAATTATAAACAGCTACAGTATTATTAAAGATAAATACACTTCTTGAAATCTCCATTTTAAAAAGCTTAAAAATGATTGCCTAAACTAAGCCATTCAACCCCACATTTCCTGGGCCCTAAATAAACACTGGGGTTTCAGTGACCTGAGTTCCTGCCCTACGGCCCAGCTGCCCTACCCAGCAGCCTTGCTGCCAGCACCCTGGAGCCCTCAGTCCTGAGACTGTCTGCTCTCCCAGCACCCTGGGTCACATTCCCAGGCCCTGCCCTGTGCATGGGCAGCTCTCCCTCTGTCTCCTTGCCTAGGTCCTTTCAAGACTCTACCTGTGCCTCTATTTCATAAACCACTCAACCATTCCTTAAAAAGCAGTCACTGCCTTCCCTCTACATTCTGGCCTGTTCTGTGTGGATGTCTGGGGTTTCGCACACAAGAGAGTGCCCACATGCAGAGCGTAAGTAGTTGTAGTTTTCATTCATTCATTCATTCATTCATTCATTCATTCATTCATTGTCAGTCAATAACAAATATTATTGAGCATCTACTATACGCCAGGCTATGTTCCCAGGGCTAGGAATACAGTAGAAAAGAAAACATCTCACGGTTCATGAGTTTGACCCCCGCGTCAGGCTCTGTGCTGACAGCTCAGAGCCTGGAGCTTGCTTCAGATTCTGTGTCTCCCTCTCTTTCTGCACCATCCCCTTGCACTCTCTCTCTGTCTCTCAAAAATAAATAAATGTTTACAAAAAAAATTTTTTAAAGAAAAAAAAATAAAACATGTTTTTGGAAAACCCTGCTCTCAACACATTCTAGTGGGATGAAAACAGATCATAAATAAATAAATAAATAAATAAGTCAGTCAGTCAGTCAGTCAGTCAGTCAAATACACATAATGCAAGATAGGGGAATGGCAGGGCAGTAATTCCAGGAAGCACTATTCAGAACAAGGTTCCGGGGCGCCTGGGTGGCTCAGTTGGTTAAGTGTTGGACTTTGACTCAGGTCATGAGCTCATGGTTCATGAGTTCAAGCCCCTCATCAGGCTCTGTGTGGACAGCTCAGAGCCCAGAACCTGCTTTGGATTCTGTGTCTCCCTCTCTCTCTGCCCTCCCCTACTTGTGCTCTCTTTCTGTCAAAAATAAATAAACATTTTAAAAAACGTTTTTTAAAAGAACAAGGTTCCCATGAAGGGAATGCCTAGAGTTGGGCCTTCTGGAACCTTCCACAGCTGTGCTGGGGGCTGGAGCTTGCTGGGCTGGGGGCACTCTTCAGTTTGCAAACAGTCTACCTTTTGGTTTAGGATTCCTTGATCTCTACTTATCCACATTCACAGGCACCTGATCCTCGACAGGCATTTAGTGGGAGGATATAGTACAAAGAAATGCTGCATTGGTGTATAATTCTCAATTGTGAGAATGCAAATTAAAGCTTCCAAAGAGCTTGAGGCAGCACGAACCATTTCTTCTTCAGTGCTGTTTCTTCATATAAACACATATATACTATTAATTTTCTTTTCAAAAAAGGAGAGGGAAAACGTTAGCTCAGTCTGTCAGAATAAACCTGTAAGACACACGAATTAATGAGATTTCAGCACCTATAATTTCTCTACTCCTTAAAAATGTTACTAAACGTGTAAGAAACCTATCAAAGACTACTGGGTCGTATGAAAAGGACTCAGAGGCAACTTGAAAGGGCTCCCATGGGCCCAAGATGGGACAATTTGAGCATCAAAAATGATCTCTGCAACAGAGTGAAATATATCAAAAAAGCTACAACCTAAAAATGTATAGGGATTCTTGAAATAAGCCATTGGTCACCTTTGGAAGATGTTAAGAAACCAACTCAGTCTGAAAACTCCATCACGGGAAAGAAGGAAGCAAATAAAATATAAACCAGTAAACATACGCAGTTCCCACGATACGAAGATTTCGTGGCAGTTAAGATAACAACGTACATGGGAACACCGGGAACTGGGAAGGGCCACACAAAGGTACGGTTGTTTTTCTGCCGTTGCTCCCGCTAAGAAAATTACCCCCACTTTCACCAGCTAACGTATGTAATCTCTGCTGAGCATCACCAGGTGCCAAGTACTTTTTTCAACATCATCGTGTCCGTCACTGCTCACCACAACCCTACCAAGTGGGCACTAGTGTTTTTCGATACAGCCCTTTGGGTCACAACACCGGCTCCACCACTTAGCAGCTCGTTCTAGCTGTGTGGCTACCCCACATTACTTCATCTCTGTGCTTCGGCTCCCTCACCCACACGACGGAAAAGTAAGCGTCCGGACTTCTCAGCCCCATTCGTAACTCGATAAGTAAGTCCAGTGTATATCTGCTCAGGTGATAATTTGATTAACGCCTACTTTCCCTCTTAGGCTGTGTGCCCGGAGAGAGCAGAGGGCTCTATCTGCAGAACCTGGCCCAGGAACTCAATTGATATTTACTGAATAACTACATGAGTTTATAGTAGAATATGGGAGACCTGAATAACCTCCAGTTCAAACTTCAGCCAGTATCTCCAGAGTCACACAGCTGAAGATTTCCCCATAATTCCTCAACTATCAAGGGCCACATCATCTTAAGTACCCCTAAACTCTGGGGACCAGAAGCAGCCCAAGAACAACACCGCCTGAACGCCCTGGGGTTTTCAGTAACGAAGTTGCCAAACTTGGCAGCTACAGTTTAACGAGGGCAAGCTATCAGTGTTTTGTATTTTGGACACTTGCCCTTTTGAATTCAAGAAACCGACACAATCCCAGTCCCTCGTGTGTTTTGGGTTTCAGTACCAAATTATACAAGATGTGCACCAAACAGAGTGTAGGAAAAAAGAAACACCCTTGAGTACAGTATAAAATGTGACTCACGCAGGCAGAGGAGTTGGTTATTATTTCCTGAACGGTTGTTGTGATTGTGTGAGAGTCACTGTGCTAACAAGTGCTTTCCTTGAATCAGCTCCTTTGATTCTCCCAATAACCCTCCGACAGAGGTAGCAGCATTCCTGCAAATTGGAGTCCCTACACACAGCTTGCCCAAGGTTCCTCAGTTCAGAAATCACAAAACTGAGAACTGAATGCAAAAAGGTCAGAAACCAAAATCTACACAATCACCCAGTACACTATACTGCCAAAGGGTAAGGAAGCCCCACAAAAAAAGTTGAAAGACCAAAAACAAAGCCGATGGTCTTCATCGTGAGCCCTAAAATGCCAGCAACAAAAATGTGTCAGAGTCACAGAGGATTTTTTTGAGAAAAAACATCAAGGTATGAACTAAAGTCATTTGGTCCTCTCACAATAAACGTGCCACATTTACCACAACTCCAGTCTGAGTGGTTGCACACGCATGAGAACACGTGTTTGGGTAGCACGTACAAAATCCTCAGGTTTCCTATCTTACAGCTTAGGGAAGCAGTTCCCAAAGTGTTTCTGCACACCCCCAGAGGTCTCTGAAACCTTTGCAGGGCACCTGTGGGGTCAAAACTATTCCCATAACAAAACCAGTACTTCATTTGCCTTTTTCAGTGTTGGCACTGGCACCGATGGCACAAAAGCAATTGTGGGTGAAACCGTGGGGACTCAAGGCAGCCGTACCAGACCGTGCATAGTGCCAGTGTGTTCTTTACTACCATGCACTCGAACAAGGGGGGAAAAAATACTCGGTTTCACCTAAGAAGGTCCTTTGATGATGCAGTAAAAATGCAGAATTGTGTTAAATCTCAACCTTGCAGGACTGACAAAACGGGACGCACAGCCACAGCACCGCCGCGGCACACACAAGTGCAACGGCGTCAAGAAGGGCACCCTGCAGCTGCCTGGGCTGCTTTTTGGATGGAACGTCATTTCTACTTGACCTACAAACTGTGGTCACTCAGACTAGCGTATCTAGCACACTGTTCCTGAAAAATGAACAAAATGAGTCTGTCGCTTCAAGGAAAACAGCTGACAGTATTTGCTGCTGGTGACAAAATTCAAACTTTCAAGTGAGAACGAGGACTAGAAAGCTCCTCTGTGACACTGGGAAGTCAGCACCTTCCCGTATTTAAAGACTTTGCCTAGGCCAACATTTCGAAGACCTGAGTAACTCAAGAAACCAATATTTTCCAAATGACCAATGCATTATGTTACAAAATCATGCCTGGGTAAATATTCATTCCAAAATAAGTGGGGTCTCGGGGCACCTGGCTAGCTCAGTCAGTAGAACGTGTGACTCTCAATCTCAGGGTCGTGAGGTCAAGCCCCACGTTGGGTGTAGAGCCTACTTAAAAAAGAAAAAAAAAATGAGGTTTTAAGAGCACACCAAAAAACTGACCAATAGGATTTCAGATTCCATTTTGTAACTAACCTTTAAGAAACAACCACTTATTGGGTGTTGGTGCAGAGTCAAAGAAAAATATCCACAATTACCTAAAAAGGCTATTAAAACCTTCCTCTGTTACCCAACTAGGTATCTCCGTGAAGTCAGACTTTCTACACTTTCTCCAACTTACTGCAAACCAATGCTAAAGTAGTTAAGACAATCCAGCTGACGCACTTAAAAATGGTTAAACTGGTAAATTTTTAATGTGTATTTTAACAGTTTTTTTTTTTACGTCAGCAGTTTCTTATTAACCTGGACATTTCTTTTTTTTTTTTTTTTTTTTAATTTTTTTTAATGTTTATTTATTTTTGAGACAGAGACAGACCATGAACAGGGGAGGGGCAGATAGAGAGGGAGACACAGAATCTGAAGCAGGCTCTAGGCTCCAAGCTGTCAGCACAGAGCCTGACGTGGGGCTTGAACTCACGGACCGTGAGACCATGACCCGAGCCAAAGTCGGATGCTTAACAGACTGAGCCACCCAGGCGCCCCTAACCTAGACATTTCTTAATGGCAAAAATGTAAAACTACCACTCTTCTCACCAAATTTCTCTGACTTTGAAAATATAGTTAAATTGTTGGATCACTATAATGTATGTCCCAAAGTAAAAAAACATGGTACGTTAACTATACTGAAATTTAAAATAAAAATTTTTTAAAAGTTCTATTTTTGAACATGTAATTTTTTTTTTAAGTTTACTTATTTAGAGAGAGACAGAGTAGGACGAGAGTCACTATGCACTATGCTAACAAGTCCTTTCCTTGAATCGCTCAGGGGGCAGAGAGAGGACAAAGGGAGAATCCCAAGCAGGTTCCCCGCATTCAGTGCACAGAGCCCAACATGTGGCTCAAACTCGCGAAACCATGAGAACACAACGTAAACCACAATCAAGAGTCCAACACTTAACCGACTGAGCCACCCAGGAGACCTGAACTACAACTGGTTTTATAAAAATGTTATTTATATTAACATACGATGGGTATAATGGATTACTGTTTTGAATTAAGGGAAGGTTCTCTTACACATCTCAGTTTGTTTCAATTTCTAATATGATAAATATCAATAAGGCACATAAACAAGCCCTCTTTAGTTTCTCCAGTAATTTTTAGGGGTGTAGAGGGGTCCTGCAACCAAACGATGGGCTGACAGGCTCATAAGGTGGTTACAGCAGATCCTGCTCATCGCAGTCCCAGAACCCACCCCCCTAGCAAAGCTGCTCCTATCCCTCACTCCCTTTCAGGTTCTGCTACTGCCACTATCAGCACCAGTCTTTGGGGGACTGACCTTCCAGCCTATTCTAAGGACATAAGCTCTCTCCTTACCTCAGCAGAGCATGCGAGGCATTTTCTTACGAGCATAATACAGCAAATGTTGGAGAAAACAACAAAAACCTGATTTACAAGACCAACCGAGTTTTACAAAGTACAATTTCGCTAAAGCTGACCCAAGGTTGGCCACAGGTTGGCTTGGCTGGTACAGTCTACCAGGGCACGAATAAGACTGACGAATGTCATTGCCTTATCCAGCCTTCCTAGGGGAAGACCACCCTTGCCCTTGGCCCATTCCTCTGTCTGTGGTAGTCCCAGTGAATCTGGGAGGCACTCGGTTCCCTCACCTTCTGCATTAACATCTTAGCCTGGCCAGTCTAGAACTCACGTGGCAGTGCCCTTCCTTTTTGAAAAATTCCCACCTCCTTATAAAATTCCCTCCAAGGATGCTAGTTCCTGCTGGGGAAGAAAGGTCTTTAAGTGTCTCATACGCAAAGTACAAATGATGCCATGAGTCACATGGATGAGGAGCCTCTCAGTCTGGCTCTTTTCATGGTCAGCAGACTCTTATCACCACCAGGAGAGGGGACCTGTGGAATTCTAATGATTAATGATCACTGTCTTATAAAAATCCCAACAGAAATACTGATAGTGAACTCACCAACCAAAAGAGGAAAATTTAGGCACATGCACACATGATAGGAAATTCACTGTTTTCTTTCACTGCTGTAATTATTCTTCCACAGAAAAATACACAGGTGACCTTGACCAGTAGGTAGAAACACAATCATTATTTGAACCAGGCTGGCTAGTAGAGAACTCTGAAATTTCTTCACTTATGCTATTTGCTTGTTTTTAATTTTCCCCTTAGTTCATTCTATCTGAAAAGATTACCCTCCTTCCTTCTTCATTCCACCTACCATTCACCAAACCATATCCTTAACTTTCTTTGCCAAAGGCTAATTCTGTTCAAAAGCTGGTCCTCAGAATTAACAGCTGTGTGCTCTTTGCTGGAATGCACAAAATTTGGCCTGAAGGAGCCTGAATAAATTGTCACCGGGGGCTGCCTGAGCATCAACTCCACAGGTGTTGGTTGCCTCCAATCCTGGATGTCAAGCCAAATTTTCTGCCCCATCTTATCTCTGCCACTTGCTATCCAAGAGCCTAGGTTTCAACGCGCACAAGACAGCCCGCTCTAGGGTGCAGGTGAGCACAGGCTTTCTCGTGGACGTGACTTAAGAGTAGGCACTGAGCTGTCAGCTCCAGGCTAGCTCTACAAGTGGCAAGGGTGCGAGCTGAGGTGGGAACAAGCTGTCCAGGCCGTCAGGCAAAACAAGCAGTGCACCTGAGCAAGCAAACTGCACCTAAAACTGGCACCTGGCTCTCACATGCCAGTGGGCAGGGAGCTAGGGGCCCAGACTGCCAGTTTGGGCTAGCCGTGGGCAAAGGCTAAAAGCAGAGTGCCTCAGCGCCACCCCTCCCCCATCAATTTGAGGAATGGCCCCGGCAGGAGGCCAGACAAGAACTCTTCGAAGTGCTACCTATTAGCACTTGGGGAAGGTCTTGGTCACTGGCGCCAGTGGGGAATTATCTGCTCGAATGCTCATCAACAGATCTCTCCCCCAGCTGCTCCATGAGCCTCGAAAGTTGGCTTGGGAGGAAAGTCTTGTTTTATTTCTGCATCTAACCACGTGAAAGCTACCGGACACTCCCTTTGTAAAAACATGATCTCTCAATCTGGAGGACTGAGCGCCCCGTTTTATCTTCCTAATATTTAAGAAGGGAAAATCAGACATTGTAGACATCTTCTGACAGTTTCACCTTCTGTATTTGTGATTCTCTATGACAGGAAAAAACAGCAGTTCCAGAGAATCAATCCTCCTCATCCTTTTGGCTCGTGGCCCTCGGCAGAACAGAACAGCCAGCACCCCTTTGGGCCCAGTGGTTTGTCCCAGATGGTGTGAAAGGATGCATCTTCCTGTCACTTTGTACCACACTATTTCATCTTGTCTTTAATAATAACTGTCTCTCACTTTTTGGATCGTTTCCAAAATCCTATTCCTGTGCTGAAAATTCTTTCAACCTTCTCTCTCAGTGACTGGCCACCCTGTCTAAAAGTACACACACACACACACACACACACACACACACACACACCCCATATCCTCCTTTTCACTTTATGTGTTTTCCTTAAAACTTAACACGAAAGAAATGTTTTACTTATTTGCTTACTGTATGACTGCCCCGTTAGAACAGAAGCACCAGGAGGGCAGGAATTTTTGTCTGTTTTGTTCACTGCTGTATCCCCAGCACCTAGAACTGTGCCCAGCACAAAATAACTTATTTGTTGAATGAATGAACATGCCAGGGATTCCTGGCCTGTTTCATATTCTACAACTCAATTTTTCATTCTCCATTCATTCCACAGAAACTTCAAAGGTCTCACTCATTTCTGACTCCAAACAGTCTCCAGGTCAACTCCAGAAACCTGAAAGGCCACTTCCCATTCAAATAATCCAGACTCTCATCTCCTAAATTGTCTGTTTAAAATGTTCTACCAAGTTCATCCTATTACTGAACATATCTGTTCACCACCTCCATTGCCACTGTCACTACCTTGGTTAAGGCTACTATCCACCCTGCCTGGGACTTACTGAAACAATGCCCTAATCTCCCATCTCATACCTTCCAACCTATATTCCCTAGAACTGAAAGAGTAAGCTTTCTAAACTTGCAAATTAGATCACCTAAACCTCCTACCTAAAGCCTACCAGTGGCTCCCCTTGACCTACAGGATCGAATACACACTCCTTCCCATGTGACCCAAAGCCTTCCTTGTCCTAACGAACTACTGTACTTACAAATGCTCAACCCACCAAGAAACACAATCCTAAGCCTTTGCCCATGCCACTCCCACTCCACCGAATGTTCTTTTATCCACCTGGAGAGCCACCGCTCGGTCTCAAGCCCCACCTCAGTAGGTACACCTCCATATAGTGCACACTCTATATTTAGAACTGTAAGCTTCCTGAGGTCAGGAACTATCGTGACTCCATCTGTGCATCCACAGCATGGGACGTAAGAGCACGAAGAGTTTCAAGGAGTGGATATGCAGAAATAATCAAAGTCCACCCTTCCACAAACCCTTTCAGATAAATTACAGACCAGGAGCTACTTTTCACACTGCTAGTTTTGGAGTGCCCCATTCACCGATGTTCATTTCTACAGAATCCTCTACTGGGGATTTTTAACCCCATTATAAAAACAGGGGAGCAGAGGTAAAGGTTAATGCCCAACATTGTAGAGAAAATATCTGCCACAAACTACAAGACAGGCTAAAAGAAATTGTATTTGGGGTGCCTGGATGGCTCAGTCGGTTAAGCGTCTGACTTTGGCTCAGGTCATGATCTCTCGGCTCACGGTTTCGAGTCCCACCTCGGGCTCTGTGCTGACAGCTCAGAGCCTGGAGCCTGCTTCAAGTGTTGTGTCTCCCCCTCTCTCTGCTCCTCCCCCATTCATGCTCTCTGTCTCTCTCTGTCTCTCAAAAATAAAGTATAAATAAATAAATAAATAAATAAATAAGAAATTGTATTTTATTTATTTTATTTTGTTTAAAAATAAGAGGAGAGCGTGAACGTAGTCCCCCACTACCACAAATTATGCAGTCAAGTTTCCCACATTTGCGGAAATCGAAGGGGTCAGCACATCCGGAGTGCAATGGGTAACTCTCATCCTGGAAAAACCAACTTCATGATCATGGTATCTCCCCTGTCAGCTAAGTATAGAAATTTTAAATATATAACCTTAACCTCATATATAAAAAAGGTTTTCTACAAACCGTGCTATCTTCTCAATTTAGCACATTTGTACAATGACAGGAGAACACTACAACTTCAAAAACAGACAGGAAGTTGTGTAGACATCCTATATTACTGGAGTCCTGTCCACAAAGGTTTCCAAAATGAGCTGAATAAAACAAAAATCATGGTCTCAGGGAAACAGTTAGAGGAGGGAATACCATATGAAAATATCACTGTTTTAACTAAGCCTTCTACCTTTCCCTACCTCCCATCCAGGAGTAAAACTTTTCCCTATAGATGTACAGTGTACAGAAATTGAAAGAAAAAAATTAATTTACCAAATTTACACTATTTGAAGTTAAAAAAATTCAAGAAACCCATTCTACCATTTTTTGAGACCCTTGACTTATAAATTGAAAATAAAATTACCCATAAATTAACAAAAATGAGTACTGCCAAAAAGTCAAAGACTTGGCAGCCTCCAGACATACTTAATGATGACATCTGTTTTTATTTTTGATATTTAAGTAATAACACTGTTCAAACTACCACTTACAAAACTGCTATCGTTTTCATAATGTTGTACAGCACAACTCCATTCCCTGGAATCTGTCCCACAGCCCCAGAGGACAGAGCCTGCAACACTCAGACCCTAAAGATGTCCAAGCGTCGAGCAGGGATTACATCCACACCGCACTCCACCGGCATCTTTAGACTCTGAGAGCGGGAATCCCTCTCCTACAGGGAAAGACAACTGCCATGGCAGAATCTCTCAGGTAAACTGTGAAAAGTAGGGTCTAATCTCATCAGTGTAGGTAACATTGAGAGCTCTCTAGACAAGAGGGAATCATCAGGTGAAAATATTTCTCTAGTATACCGATAAATTCTTCAACTCCTACAAAATTAATAGAATAAAGAAAAGTCAGAAGGATAAAGCACTCTTGCCAGTTTACAAGGGAATGACATGGAGAACTCTAATCACAAGCAGAGAAAGAAAACCACCTACTGTCTCTGATTGACACTATTACTTCTCCCATCTCTGACTTGAGCTGTTACATCTCCCAAGGACTCTTTCCTGGAGCTTTTTACTGCGTGATCACGCAACGTGTGGGCATCACAACACAAGAAGCTTTACACATTTCGTCTTTTTAAAAAAATCAATGTTATTTTCTCCACATACTTCCAAAATACGGGTTCTCCACAGCCCAGAGATCTTAGTAAAACATAAAGACTGTTTAAAAAAGGGAGGTGGGGGCGCCTGGGTGGCTCAGTCGGCTAAGCGTCCGACTTCAGCTCAGGTCACGATCTCGTGGTCCATGAGTTTGAGCCCTGCGTCGGGCTCTGTGCTGACCGCTCAGAGCCTGGAGCCTGTTTCGGATTCTGTGTCTCCCTCTCTCTCTGACCCTCCCC
Source organism: Panthera onca (assembly GCF_046562875.1). Classification (NCBI taxonomy): domain Eukaryota; kingdom Metazoa; phylum Chordata; class Mammalia; order Carnivora; family Felidae; genus Panthera; species Panthera onca. The sequence continues at coordinate 38,454,346 of NC_138354.1, read as the reverse complement.
CGTTCATGCTCTGTCTCTCTCTGTCTCAAAATAAATAAACGTTAAAAACAAAATTAAAAAAAAATTAAATTAAATTACATTAAATTAAATTAAAAAAAAGAAAGAAATAAAAAAGGGAGGTGGATGTGGGAGTTAGGTGTTTCGAATCCTCACTTTCGGTCCCACTTGCTTATAAATCACTTCCCAGGTGTAAACAAAATTTTTGTCCTATGTGAAGATAATAAAAATTAAAAAGCCCATTGAAAATAACAAGAATAGCAGTAAAAGCTTCAGACAGAGACAGGGACCAGGTACAAATCGGGAGGGGTTGGGGATGGCGGGGTTCTAAACACTGCTCTGGGCGTATTTGTAAAATGCTGTGGTCTATATGGTAAGACAAACACCATGATCAAAATGAAAGTTGAAGGGTGAAAATACATTTTTTAAAATGAGACTAAGGCAAAAGCAGTGTGCCCTTGGGGGGGGGGGGGGTATATAATTCTATCTAATTCTCAAGAGTCATGCAGGGCTAGGCCAACTTCCTTATTCCAGCCAAGTGAGGCCTCAAGGCGAGAAAGGTTTTATTCTTCACATCTTACACGTTTTGAAGGGACTGGGAGGCAATCAATGAACACAGACAATCTATTAAAGTACTTCCAAGTTCGGTCTGCTTTAGGGCTCCGAGAGCCTCTTACACTCATAGGACCTGCCCGCACAATTTCAGAAACAGTAACAGCTGACTGGCAGGATACCCATTTCCAAAGTTGTCCTCCCTCCTAAAGGTCTCATCTAGGTCAGCTCTGCCACAGTGTGAACAGATCTGTGATATCTGACTCACCAGAGGAAAAGTCTCACCAGCCCTGAGATGCCCCCACGGTGAGGTGTCCTGAGACAACTGATCTGCCTCCAGATACTGACACTAGAAAAAGATTGTTTGCTTTTTATTTTCCCCAACACAAACAGGACCGGGGAGGAAGAGGACAAGGGAAAGAAACGCACATACCTTTCAGCTGATCAGCAACAACGCTCTGGCCGAGCCGTTCAGTCACCCTCCCGTCTTCCATTTCGTACCGATCATCTAGGTATTTTGCAGTGGCCTCAGAAATGTGAACCTTGCCGGCAACTCCCAGCTGCTCCATGAGATTGGCCAAGTTCACATCATTGGACCACACATCGAATTTGAACCTCCTCATGCCCAAAATGCCACACAAGACGGTCCCCGTGTGAACCCCGACACGCATGTTCACCATCTCTTTCTTCTCCTGGCAGAACTGCTCGATGGCTCTGATCATGCCCAAGCCCATCTCAATGCAGCAGTAGGCATGGTCAGCCCGGGGCTCTGGACACCCTGCCACGCAATAGTAGCAGTCTCCCAGGGTGCTGATTTTCTCACACTTGGTCTCTTCACACAACCGGTCAAAGCGACCGAACAGATCGTTGAGGAGACCCACCAGGGCGTGAGCGGACTTATTGGCACTCATCTTGGTGAAGCCCACGATATCTGCAAATAAAATACTGACTTCATCGATCTGCTGCATTTTAAAAGGGCGGAACGCTATAGGGGCTTTCTGTATGGAAGACTTTTTCTTCCTGTTCTTGGGGCTGGAGGTGGCGTGCCTTTTGACAGAATTCTCGCTCTCCTCATCCCCCTGTTTCATCAAGTCATCAGCTATGATTCTTGGCATCACAGAATGAATCATCCTCTCTTTCAGGGCTTTTTCCACTTCCAGATCCTTTCCGTGCATAATTGACTGTCCCACCTTGAGAAAGGTGCTCCTGGATCTCACCTGGGACATGACGAAGAGGTGGATCCCAATGGCGTGAATGCAGACGTGGAGCAGGGCTCTGCTCAGCAGCTCCCAGTGTGGGGCCCCTGCTTCGGGTGGGGGAAAGCAGTCTTTGTCTCGGAAGTGATAGCCAAAGGTCTCAAAGAGAACAGAATAGGCCACTCCCAAACACAAGCTCAAGTACAAAGGTAAGTGCATGACGGTGTAGAGCAAAAAGAGCACTTCGATGCACATGGAAAAGCTCCCCACTTGAGACAAACAAGTGTCCGTGGGCTTGGTGGCGAGGGTGTGATTGGAGCTGTCAACACGTCCTGAGAGAGGCGTCAGAACCTGAAACTGGGCAGCCAGGGTCAGGGCAAACACCAGGAGGGTGAGAACCAGAGAGGTCCACACGTAATGCCGGGCATACACCTTGGTGAAGGTAAACAGAAAAAAGCCCCCACACACGACGAGGAAGCACAGAGCAGGGGCTACCATGACAATCAGGCGGGACCGCATGTGGACCCCAAAATAGATGCTCCACAGAAGGCAGGCGAAGCCGATGTAGAAGAGCGCATACCGGAAGCGGCGCCGGGTCTGCGGGAAGCAGCGCTCCATGCAAGCCTCCTCCAGGTTCACCGAGTCGAACTTGGGGTCCCACCACCGGCTGGAGGCCCTCTCGAACAGCTGGGGCAGCTTCTTCTGCCTGCGCAGGCGGCCTCCAGCGCCCACTCTCCGGGGGACGCCCGCCGAGTCCCCAGAGCTGCTACAGCTGGAGGAGATGCTGTACTTGCAGTGCTTGGGGTGGCTGTTGGAGGACAGCTGCTTGGGGTTGATTTTGACCCTCACGCTGTTGCTGTCTCCGCTGGAGTCACAGCTCACCTCCGTGCTGTGGTGCTGCAGCAGCTGCTGGTGGGGCGGGGAAGCCATGTTGCCGAGCGCTCAGGACCTTCCCGGCCGGGGTCACCGGTACCTGTCGGCGAGACGACCAGAGTTACACCGGCATTTATCCCTACACGGGCACACACTGCCCTGAAGGCCACGAGCTCTGCCAGCGTGCCCGGTGGTGGCCCCGGCGGTCTCCTCGGAGAGGCACCATAGGCTCACAAAAACTGCGGCTAACGTCTAACCGGGGCTCGCACCGTCCCGCCCCGAGGCTGCCCGCAACACTCGGGGAGGACCCGGCAGCGCCGGGCCGGCGGGGCGGCGGCGCCCCCCGAGCCCCCCGCGCCGCCCGCCCCGCGCACTCGCCTGCTCCGACCGCCGCGGCCCCGGACGCGAGTCCTGCCGAGCCCTCTCACGCCGCCGGCCGCTCTCGCCCGCGCCGCTCTCCCGCCGGCGGCGGCGGCGGCGGGCCCCTCATGCCGCGCGGCGCGGCGCCTCCCCTGCGTCAAAGGCCGGCGGCCCCGCGGGAGGCTGCGGGCCGGCTGCGAGCCCGCGGCGCTGCGGCCGTCCCCCGTCGGCGCGGCCCGTCTAGCGGGGCCTGCTCCCGGCCTCCGGGGCCGGCCCAGCGGGCGGGGATGCCCCGCGCCCCAGAGACGCCGGGCGCCGAGCGCAGGGCGCGGCGGGCGCGGGCCCCTCAGCCGGCCGCCCTGCGCGGCGCTGCGGCAGAGCCCGCTCCTGCGACGCCGAGCCGGGACGCCCGCCCGCCCACGCCCGGGGCGGCCTCCCGAACTAGCGACGCCGCCGCGGCCGCGGCCGCCGCCGTGCCCCGCGCTGCCGCTGCCTCATGTCGGAAGAGCCGCCACAGCCACAGCCGCCGCCGCCTCCGCCGCGGCCGCCACCATCTCCGGCCCTCTCCCCCTCCCCCTCCCGCTGTCACTGACAGACTCGCGCCCGCGCCGCCCCTCGCCCCGCCGCAGCGCGCACGCGCGGCCCTCGCACGCCGCCGCCGCCGCCGCCGCCGCCGGGCCCAGGGCACGCGCACGGTGCGCGCGCCTGGCCGGCGGGGCTGGCGAGGCGGGGGCGGGGCGGGCGCGCTGAGGCTCCGCCCCCCAAGTCCTCCGCCCTCCGACCCGGGGACGACGCCGTGTCCGCGGGCCCTCCAGGGCTGCGGGACGTGCGGGGGTTGCGGAGGCGACGGGGTTCTGCTGCACCCGTTTTCCTCCCGGCTTGGGACCCCAGGTCCGCTGGACGAAAACCAGGGGCTCCTGCTAGTTAAGGGACGGACGGGGCGCGACGTTTAGGAAATCAAAATGTTCGCCTCGCCGTCAGCACACCCTTTTGTATAAATGCAAGTTCGCAACTATTGCATTTGCCGAAAAGGAGGTACCCCTTCCTCTCTAAGCAATAAGCACGGGCCCCGGGGGCACTAGCCCCTCCTTTAGCTTGCTTTCCCGCAACCACTGCAGTCTGAACCCCAGGCTCTGGTGCTGGGGGAAGGGGGTTTCGGGCCTCAAGGGGGGGCCACCAACGGCTCGCTCTTCCAGCCCCAGAGACTTTCCTTTCCCCTGCTTGGGTCCTCTCCCCATCCTCAGCAACAACTGCTTTTACCCTCCCACAAATGAAACTTTCAAAGGAGTCAGCTACCCAAAGCGCAGAACTATGGTGGCCTCCATGAATATTACCGGCAAAGTGTAAATACAGTCCTGTACTCCCTAGTGCACCAGTCCTGCCCGCCCCCCACACTTAGTACCTGCTGTCAATCACAAGGGTTTCTCCTCCTTCCTTCCCTCGCTTTCCAGGCCCAGCCCAGGGCCCACGCCAGGTTTCACAGTTGACTTAGAAAATAAAATGTGGTCTGTTCACATAATGGAATATTATTCATCCATAAAAAAGAATGAAGTACTGATCCATGCAGCAACCTGGATGAAATTTGAAAACATGATACTAAGTGAAGAAAAACCAGTCAGGAAAGACCGCATATTGCATGATAGCATTTCCATGAAATGCCCAGAATAGGTGAATCCATAGGCGGAAAGCAGGTAGATAGGTGATTGTCAGGAGCTGGTGGTGATGGGAATGGGGCTTGACTGCTAATAGGAAAGGGGTTGCTTTTGAGGGTGATAGAAATGTTCTGGAACTAGATGGAGGTGGTGGGTACACAACACTGTCAAGGTACTAAATGCTCCTGAATCGTACGCTTTAAAATAGTTTGGTAAATATTATGTTTCATGTATTTTACCATGATAAAGATAAAAGAATAACAAAAGTAACACAACATCATGACTGTGATATTCCTGCCAAAAGGACATAACCTTGATCTAACCACCAGAAAACATCAGGCAAACCCACGTTGAGAAATATTTCTTCCAAGTAATTGGCCAGTAATCATCAAAAGTGTCAAGGTCATGAAAGTCAAAAAGTGAGGAACTGTCCCAAATTGGACTAAATGGAACATGGGGTCCTGGTATTGTGAATGTCATTGCATCATGCCCATGTTAATTTCCTGGGTTTGATCAGTGTACTCTGATTGCATACAGCGTTTACATTAGGGGAAGCCTGCTGCAGAGTAAAGGGGAACTCTCTAGTATTTTTGCAATTATAAGTCTAAAATTGATTCAAAACAAAAAGTAAGAAAAAGTTAAAAATAAAACCTTTCTTGAGCATCAACAGTGTGCCAGACAACTCTGATGTATTCCATTTTTACAGATGAAGAAACAGATTCAGAAGAGTGCGTTGCACAAGCCAGTAAAGTAAGATAATAATAGTAAACTTACCCTGACTGAACATGTCGTAAGGGCTAGAAACCACTGGATGCTTTCACTTGTGACCTATTTGGTCCTTACCGCAACCCTATGAGGTAGATGTTATTTCCCTATTTCAGAGATGTGAAACTGGGGACTGACGAGTGATGTGCCCACAGTCACACAGTCCAGGGACAGAGCTCAGACTCAAAACTGGGTCTGACCCCAGAGGCCATGGTGCTCTCAGTAGCCCTGGCACCACCCTCTGCAAGCCTCATGGTGGCCCTTTACCTGCCCCACCATCTCCCACGCCAACACACCAAGCTGGACAGGAAGCCCTTGGAGACCGTGCTGAAGGTTTACATTTCCCCCATTTAATGCAACCCTGCACTCCTCAATAATCTGAAAGATCTGTGTGATTTTCCTCCCTTCCCGTAATCATCTCAGTCCACCCACCATTTGTGGTGACTTTGGCATTTGTAAATTAATTAGTCATGTCAGATTTCTAGATGCGGGCATGATTTTAGATCATGCCCACCTTCCTCCTTCTCTCCCGTATGTCTTCTGGGAGCATTTGGACAGCATTCTCTGTTGTTGAAGCCTGTATACTGCCAGAGCCTCCTTGATCTCTAGGTTAGGGTGTGAGTCATTCCATAAGCCCTTGGGATTGGGGATAATGTTCCCGACACTATGCATTAGGCCCTGGGTGTCTAAAGATACACTATCTGTGTCTTCAATGGGCTTATAGTAGCTGGGAAAGAAACTGGGAAAGGCTGTGGGTTAAGAAAATGGAATCATTTTATGTGAGGGAGAACGCTACAAAAAAGGTTAATCATGCTCTCCTAAAACCTGCAGTAGAATCGCTGGAGAGGGGTGCCCGGGTGGCTCAGACAGTTAAGCATCCGAGTTCGGCTCAGGTCATGATCTCACGGTTCGTGGGTTCGGGCCCCGGTCGAGCTCTGTGCTGACAGCTCGGAGCCTGGAGCCTGCTTCAGATTTGTGTCTCCCTCTCTCTCTGCCGCTCCCCCACTGGTGTCTTTCAAAAGCAAATAAATGTTTTAAAAGAGAGAGAGAGAGAGAGAGAGAATCACCAGAGATCCCTGGGCCCCTTCTCCTCGACCCCCAGACAGCAGAATGCTGCTTAATACTCAGCAGATACAGGACAGATGCAACAGCTTTCTCAAACCGTCCAACCAACTTGCTGCCAGAGCTGTAGGGTTTTCTCTCTGTGATGCGCAGAGAACTTCCACCCAGATGCACTGTGAATCAGACCGTGTCCACACAAACTCTACCCGAGCTTTCGGCAAGTGTTGCCAGCCTCGTCATATCACCCTCGCCCTCCTCATACACACGTTCACCTGACCTTCGAGGACGTCGGCTCCAAACTATCTCAAGCTGCACAGGGTGACAACATGCCTGGCTTCGAAATAAACAGCACACAGACGGAGCTCTGGCCATTCTGCTCATGCTGGTCCCTGAGGCCTGAGCAGTGCCCACGTTATTTCTGGTTATCGGGTGGGCAATCATCTCGGAGAACCACCCACTGGAAGGTGGGATTCGTTGCTCTCACCCAGTCAAGCGTCCCAAGCCGTAGTTAACAAGCTTTGAGTACTTTTTCTCTCCCGTGGTAAGGATGAGTGTGTAGGAACAGACCCACATTTTCTCCCTCCAGCCCACTGGCTGGCCTCCTCACGGGCAGAACGTCACATGTCCAGGCAAAGTAAAAGAAGGCTGATTAGGGAAGATCACCAAAATCTCTGGCAGGCTCTACTATAACCCAGGAGTCTTCAATCTAACCATCTATATCAATTCCAAATCCTGCCCTGCCTGGTGCATAGCTCAATAATGCCTACTGAGGGGTGCATGGATGGTTCAGTCAGTTGGGCATCTGACTCTTGATTTTGGCTCGGGTCATGGCCTCATGGTTCATGGGTTCGAGCCCCGCATCAGGCTCCTCAGTGTTAGTGTGGAGCCTGCTTGGGATTCTCTCTCTCTGTCTCTCTCTCTCTCTCTCTCTCTCTCTCTTAAAATAAATAAATAAACTTTAAAAAAAGCTTATGGAATGAATGCACATGGGAATTGTAAGAGAGGATGTGTGTGAAATAGTTAAGCTTTTGGTTGCTTTTAATAACCAAAATAAGTAATATCTGATGCAACGCTTGTGAGTTTAGAGCTCTCTCCACCTACATCTTAGAGTAGAGGCTCTGGCTGGCACCGAAAGCTGAAATATGTGATGGGCATATTTATGACCCCATGGGGCCAGGGAGAACCAGCCCAGGGGCAATCACATTTTCTAGTAGGGAGCTGGTTGGCTGACCCAACAAGGTTGATGAAGAGAGGATGGGGAATTCTGGGTAAAACCTGGTGAGTGTCACTCAGATTTGCAGCCTGGCCCAGCTCCTGCTGGACTGTCACTTGCATCCCATTTCATGGGCAACGCTAAGGAGACATGGCGTAGGTGTAAGAAAGACTGCCTGGGAGCTGTGCAGCGGATTGAAGAGCACCCCCGCCCCATTCGTGTCCATCCAGAATCTCAGACCATGACCTTATATTTGGAAATAGGTCTTGGCAGATGGAATTAGTTAAGATGAGGTGCTACTGGATTCAGATGGGCCCTAAATCCCGTGACTGGTGCCCAGGACACAGAGACACGCAGGGAGAAGAAAGCCATGGGGAAGACGGAGGCAGAGATTGGAGACATGCGTCCACAAGCCAGGGAACCCCAAGTGTTTCCAGGAGCCACAGAAGCTGGAAGAGACAGGAAGGAGCCTCCCTGAGCACCTTCAGAGAGAGCTGACCCTGCTCATACGTTGAGTTCTGACTTCTGGCCTCCAGAACCGTGAGCAAATACAATGCTGGTGTTTGAAACCACCAAGTCTGTCGTGGCAGTCCCGGGAAACTCCTACAAAGTGTTTCATCACCTTCTGCAAGTGAGGGTGCAATGGGCACTCCAGGTGACCCCTCTGACGGTGCAGACACAGAAGATGAACGGCAGGAGGGACTCTGCCCGCTTCACAGCAGACTAGAGCAAACCTCTAACATCTTGAGAGCTGCAGAGCTGCAGGAGACCCCGAGGCCACACGGGGGGTGGAGGTCAGCCCTGACCAGTGAGGTAAGAAAGAGGAGGAATCCAGTCACTTCTGTTTAGAGAGTCTCTAGGAGCGCCTGGAGGGCTCAGTGGGTTAAGCGTCTGACTTCGACTCAGGTCGTGACCACACAGCTTGTGGGTTGGAGCCCTGAGTCAGGCTCTCAGGGCCTGGAGTCAGAGCCTGGAGCTCTGACCACTCAGAGCCTGGAGTCTGCTTTCGATTCTGTGTCTCCCTCTCTCTCTGCCCCTCCCCTGCTCATGCTCTGTCTCTCTCTCAAAAATAAATAAAAACATTAAAAAAAAAAAAAAAACTGACCAGAAACTCAGGGCAGGTGGTAGGACTTGCCAGGAACAGGCTTCCCTTTTGCACTGTGCTTCTCAGCCCAGCTACTTGCTACAACCACTGGGATGCTTTGAACACTAATGACCTGACCCCAGCCTCATAAATTCTGATGTAACCATTTGGGGCTAGGAAGGAGTATAGGAGGGCATTTCAAACCTCCTCAGGCGATTCTTTTTTTTTTTTTAAGTTTTATTTATTTATTTTTGAGACAGAGAGATAGTGCACATGAGTAGGGAGGGGCAGAGAGAGAGAGGGAGAGAGAGTCCCACTCCACAAATCGTGAGATCATGACCTGAGCCAAAATCAAGAGACCGGTGCTCAACCCACTGAGCCACCCAGGCACCCCCTCCCCAGGTGATTCTTTTTTTTTTTTTTTTTAATTTTTTAAGTTTATTTATTTATTTTGAGGGAGACAGAGAAAGCAAGAGAGAGAGAAAGAGAAACAGAATCTCAAGCAAATTCCGCACTGTCAGCGTGGAGCCTGATGCAGGGCTCGAACTCATGAATCTCGGGGTCATGACCTGGGCCGAAACCAAGAGTCAGACGATTAACCGACTGAGCCACCCAGGCGCCCCCTCCCCAGGTGATTCTTATGATCATTTACTGCCTTAGAATGTTGTAGTTGGGACATTTTGGGGGGGACCCCCTCCCATGTCAGCACTTACAAGTGCCCTTCCCTGGATTAGTCAGATTTTCCAGAGAAGGCTCTTTAAGCCTGGCTTCCACTCAGCTGAGAAGCAACAACGGCAGGAAAACTGAGGGTTCGGTATCTAAACCTTCCCTTAGCAAAACACTATTCCGGATGGTTCTGAGCTGTTGGACAGCTGCTGGCTTTTACTCAGGAGCCTTGCTAGGACAGTCATGTGCATGATGAACCCGCAAACTGTTAGCTTCATCCATCTGTATCTATCCTGGTGGATCCCCGTATACTCGGGTATATTTAGGCACACGATCCTATCAGATTCTTACCGACACTACTCAGAAAGAAAAGTTGTGAGCCAGACAAGTGTTACCACAATGCCAATAAATAACGATTGCTTTCCAACATAAAACACTCCAGGAGGAAGTGTCCAGTGCCATCTACAGTACTCAGTATGTGAGAAGCTCCATGCTGTTGAGTCCAGGCTGTATGCAACCAGCGCAGTGTTTCCTGCAGGAGGAATCTCTGGGATCTCTGTGCTGTTGTCATTTATGCTTCATGTTTCAATGCTTCACAACGGGGTCCTCACACAAGTCATGATAAAAACCCACCAGGCCTGCTTGAGGGAGACAAGCCTTTCTCACGTACAGTGAGCAGCCCAGCCTGGAGAAGATTCTGCCGTCTTTCCAAAGAGCGCTCTTGACTACAACTCTAACACGTAAGACGCCTTTGGTTTTAAGAGTCTTGTTGCTTGGGGAGCCTGGGTGGCTGTCGGTTAAGCGTCCGACTTCGGCTCAGGTCATGATCTCGCGGTTCGTGAGTCGGAGCCCCCCATCAGGCTCTGTGCTGACAGCTCGGAGCCCGGAGCCGGCTTTGGATTCTGTGCCTCCCTCTCTCTCTGCCCCTCCCCCACTCACACTCTATCTCTCTCAAAAAATAAACATTAATTTTTTTTTTTTTAAAAAGGGTCTTGGGGCTCATGATTTCTAAGAATAGTGTTATAATTTGGGGCAACATCCACATCCTCTCTTAGATGCAACTGTGAGACGGGGAGCCTGGAAAGAAGAGCCAGTGGTCCCCACTTTGGTGTCTCTGCTGCCCTTCCCGCTCCCTGCGAGAGTGGTTAGGTTATGGCAGGCAATTTGTACTGTTCCAGGCCAGATCATGCCCTCCCCCAAATTCATATGTTGAAGTCCAAACCTCCAGTTTCTTAGAATATGACTGCATTGGAAATAAGCTCCTGGAAGAGGTGATTAAGTTAAAATGAGGTCATTAGGGCGGGCCCTACCCCAGGATGACTGGCGTCCTCATCAGAAGAAGAAATCTGGACACTTACATGTACAGAGAAAGATGATCTGAAGGGACACAAGAGGACAGCCGTCCACAAGCCCAGGAGAGGGGCTTCAGAAGAAACCAATGCCCCCAACACCTTGATCTTGGGTTCCCAGCCTCCAGAATGGGAAGAAAATAAATTTCTATTGTTTAAGCTGCCTGGTCTGTGCTACTTTGTTACAGCAGCCCTAGCCAACTAATACAGATGGTAAGTTTTTCAGATGCATTCCACCACAATGAATAATAATAATAATGATCGTTCATAAGCCTATCAATATACAAGCGGAATAAAACAACAAATCTATTTTAAATTTTCCACTGCCTCCATCCAATCGTTTTTTGTGGCTCCACCCCGTCTACACACACACCCTGCGCAATTGCCCTTTTTGTGTCTCTCCAGCCAAGGATATTCAGGGACAGGAATATTGGGTGCTGGAGGTGGGATTTACTGCAGGAGCAGCCTCAAGGAAAGCTGTGAACTTCCGCCCCCTTCCTCAAGACTGAGAAGTTGACCCTCTGTGTGCTTCCCTAGCAACGTGGACGTGCTTGTGTTATCAACCATACTGCAACCTAAAATCAGATGCATGGGGGGCACCTGGGTGGCTCAGTCAGTTAAGCGTCTGACTTTGGCTCACGTCATGATCTCACCGTTCATGAGTTCAAGATCCCCGTCGGGGAGCCTGCTTTGGATTCTGTGTCTCCCTCTCTCTCTCTGCCCCTCCCCTGCTCACACTCTATCTCTCTCAAAAATAAATAAACATAAAAAAAATTTAATAAGATAAAAATCAGATGCGTGGATAGCTCTTCGCAGGCTCTCTACCCCTGGGAGGCAGAGATGGGGCACAGAAAGGTCTGGTACTGGGGCAGCCGGGCTGCAGGGTCTAGAAGCCCCCGTCTAACCTGTCCCCGACTCCCTGCACCTGCCGATAGAAGCTGGTTGGCAATCACAGGAGGATAGACAGAAAGCTATGAGAAGCAGCATTCCAGCTGCAAAATCCCAGGCCGCTGGACAGGGAACGTGTGTCACAGTTTAATTTCAGCCTGTCTGGGAGCCAAGTTTAAGCACGTTTCAAATCCTGGCAACATCCAAAACTAGGAAACCACCTTTCCCCCACACCTTGAGTTACTCAAAGGCACATTCGAAGACACTGGGGTAGAAGTGCATTGGGACACAGATAATTGCCGTGTCCATCGTAATACAAACGTCTGGGGTTTATGAAATACTTTATGGTTTGCAAGAGGCTTGCCCCCATGCTCCTTCCTTTGATCCTCAGAACAGTGCTGGGAGGTCAGGGGACAATGTAAATGCCCCCAGGACAGAGGCAGGCACCCAAGCTGGGGCTGGCCCCCACCGCCACAGAGCCATTCCCCAACAGAAGCGGGTCTAGCTCACTATTGTCTCTGTCCCACCCTGAGAACAATAATTACCACTGTGGTCGCTTGCTCTGTGTCTGGCATTTCCATTTACTGTCTTATTCCTTCCTCAACCACCCTTTTTTTTTTTTTTAAGTTTATTTATCCACTCTGAGAGACAGAGCCCACACATGTGGGGAAGGGGCAGAGAGAGAGAATCCCAAGCAGGCTCCACACTATCAGTGCAGAGCCTTATTCGGGGCTCGAGCCCACAAACTGAGAGATCATGACCTGAGCTGAAGTCGGACACTTAACTGACTGAGCCACCCAGGCGCCCCCATCCTTAATCACCCTTTGAAGAAACCAAGGTTTAGGGGGATTTGAACTCAGGAGCGTCCCTGAATGCCCCCTTCTAACTCAGCTGCGTTCAATTTTCTCCTGTTCCATCCAGCTCCTTTGTACTGGGTTCCTGGTACGTACCAGGCAGGTTTAGACCTGCAGTGTCACCCTGTTTGTTTTTCAGTGGGGGCAGGAGGGCGGTGGTAGCTGCCCCTGCTACAACCTTGGGACAAGTACATACTGGATAAGCAGGCAGTGGGACCCATCATCCAACAACAGGTGGACAGGGCCGGTGTGCTGGTTCCCGGGGCAGCAAGCATACACAGCCCAGGGCCAGGCAGGGCACAGTCAGCACTCCCTAAGATTCAGGGAGATGGGGGAAAGAAAATCCTAAAGAGCCCGGGCAGCATTGCCAGGACAGCCTAAACTCGCATTCCTGGGCCGCTTAAGTATCCCGAGAAGATGGAGTTAGTATTAATTGTCTCTGCTGCAGCCAGGCCACAGTGCCCTTCCAGGGTGGGCGGGGGGAGGGGCTAACCTCATTTGACAACTCAGCCCCGAGCTGGGCTTCCTTTGAGTCCTTATCCACTGAGGCTGTGGCCACAGTACTGTCTACAGGAGGTGTGACCCCATCAGTGCCCGGCCAGAGACGCTGGCCATGCAGGAGCGCCCTGGCTGCAGACACAGGGACACGGCAGCGACCTGGCAGGTCTCCTTCCTCACTGGCTCCAGGTGGAGCTCAGAGACACAACTGGCCACATGCAATTCTGGACTGCCATTATATTCAACAGCCCCACTGTCTGCTCCCAGCAAGCACGGAAGGGGGATAAGACACGGGTGGGGAGAGAAAATGCCTCGAAGCCCTGCAGGTCCCGGGAGGGCCCTGGGAGGGGAGGAGCCTCCGGGGGACTCTGAAGGTGCGGGCTGTGCTGGGAAGGTCGGGCAGGCCCGCTGGACTGCAGCGCAGAGGGGACATGAGCCAAGCAAGCAGCATGGGCAGGGTGGGACCATGTGGACAAGAGTCTCAGAAGCCTTTGGAGGATTCGTGAGGCAGAGTGCGGGTACCTGGGGTGCCCCTGCAGAGGAGGCTCGGCACAGAGCAGCTCAGCAGACCTCCCCCCACCCAGCTGTATCTGCCTACGAAGGTGGAACCGGGAGGGCTGCAGAAATGTGCTTGGGGTGAAGAAGAAACCTACCTCTCATCTGGGACCGATGATGTCATTCAAAAACGCAGACACGTCCCTGCCTGATGGCACCACGGCTCGAAGTCACGAGGCAGAGACACTTGAGGAGGTGGGGAAGGCAGGCGGGGGAAGCCAGGTCTGCCGAGGCTCTCTTGTGGAATCTGGGCGCGGCCACCCTACACAGGGATTTGGAATGTGCCGCTGCCGCGTGAATTCCTGGTGCATTTTTGAGGCTAAGGTGATTGTGAAGGTAGAAGCTGTCAGGAAAGAACGGCATCCTTCTCACGCAGGCTCTGACAGGCGGGCAGCGGGAGCTGGTTCCACCCAAGAGCTCACAGCCGGGTGACAAACGGATGTCATCCCCACCGGTGGCTCTAAAAGTGGCCCCTGGCTCGTAAGCCTGGATCACACAGGGAGGCCAAGCAGACTTCGCTTGCCAATCCCCATGACGAAAAGGCCTGGGGACAGGGGGCAGTCATTCAGAAGAGGGCTTCCCGCTGGTCACGAAGCGAGGTCTGCTCTTTCTAATGGCCGGTTACCAGGGCGCCTGGCTGGCTCAGTCGGTAGGACACGCAACTCTTCATCTTGGGGCTGTGAGTTCAAGCCCCATGTTGGGTGTAGAGATTACTTAAAAAATAATAAATGATCTCTAATGACTGTGACTATAATGTTATATATATGCACCCATTCTTCCAGTTATGTAAATGCCAAGAAAGGATATGCACAGAGCAGAGGTCATTAGGCTAGAAGCTTGAGAATGTCACGGCCCCTGTTCCCTTTGTAACAGCATGGAGGCCTGGATACACTGAAAAATCCTCCTGTCCCACAATACCTAAAAAGAAAAAAAATTGTGGGGCACCTGGGTGGCTCAGTTGGTTAAGCTTCCGACTCTTGATCTCTGCTCAGGTCATGATCTCATGGTTTGTGAGATCGAGCCCCATGTTGGGCTCTGTACTGACAGCACAGAGCCTGCATGGGATTCTCTCTCTCTCTCTTCTCTCTGCCCTTCCCCCACGCTCTCCCTCAAAACAAATAAAGGTTGTTTGTTTGTTTTTTTTAGGTACATTCATATTGTTGTGCAACCATCACCACCACCAACTCCAGAACTTTACATCTTCCCACACTGAATCTCTGTCCCCATGAAACACTCATTTCTAGTTTCTGTCTGCCCCCAGTCCCTGGTAACATCTGTCCTACTCTCTCTCTACGAATCTGACCATTCTAGTGCCTCATATAAGAGGAATCATGCACTATTTGTCCTTATGGGTCTGGCTTATTTCACTTAGCATAATGTTCTCAAGGTACATCTATATTGTAGAATGTGTTACAATTTCATCGCTTTTCAAGGTTGAAGGTACGCCACTGTACGTATGTCCCACAATCACTCATCAACGGACATTTGGATTGTTTCTACCCTTTTACTTTTGTGAATAATGCTGCTACGAACATCAGAGTTTCTGCTTTTTCTTGACTTCATTTTAGTGATTTTCTTCTAGAATTTTTTTTTTTTTGCATGTGAAAATTATCAATAGGCTTTTTCATAGTCTATTATCCCTGTGACCTCTGCTGCATTTATGGTTATATCCTTCTTTAAATTTTTCATATTATTGGGGTGCCTGGGTGGCTCAGTTGGTGAAGTTGTCCAACTTCGGCTCAGGTCATTATCTCACATAATGAGTTCTAGCCCTGCATTGGGCTCTTTGTTGACAGCTCAGAACCTGGAGCCTGCTTCGGATTCTGTGTCTCCCTCTCTCGCTACCCCTCCTACTCTCTCTCTCTCTCTCTCCCTCTCTCCTCAAAAATAAACATTAAAAAAAGAAAAAGAAATGAAATCTTCATATAATTTATTTGTGTCTTTTTTTCTAGATTGTCTTGTCAGAGACTTACCAACTGCTACTCTTTCAAATATCCAATCATATTAGTTAGAATTGGGTTCAGCTCCAGGTTAGAGAAAACCTCCAAATTATAGCAGCTTCCCACATTCTCACTGTGATATGAGCAGAAGGCTCATTCGGGGACTGGCCTGGCAATCCAGACGGAGAGCCAGGCTCCCTAGATCCTGTCGCTCTTTCATTGTCCAACGAAAGAAAAGTCAATGTCCAATATCTGAAGGTCACCTTTTTGTCTAAGACAGTTTCTGGAAATCTAGACAGGAAGAAGGAGGAAGGAGAGAAGAAAGGCAGGCACACAGCACTTACGCTCATATCACACGGATCAGAACAGTCGTATGGCCAAATTACAGAAGGGTCGAGGGAATGTTTTGTTGTTTGTCCTCTCCGAATCTGCATGCTATTGCTGCCACTCGTTTTACGCCTACATATGTTATAAACTCCACACCACAAGATTTCTTTGCCATAGTCAATTATCTTTTTTTTGTTTGTTTGTTTGTTTGTTTTTGAGAGAGAGAGAGATGGAGTATGAGGAGGGGAGGGGCAGAGAGAGACGGAGACACAGAACTGGAAGCGGGCTCTAAGCTCTGCGCTGTCAGCACAGAGCCCAACGTGGTGCTCGAACTCACAAACTGAGATCATGACCTGAACCAAAGTCAGACGCTCAACTGAATGAATCACTCAGGCACCCCTCCCATAGTCAATTATCTTTTAAAGAAAAAAATTTTTTTTAATTTTTTTTTTAACATTTATTTATTTTTGAGACAGAGAGAGACAGAGCATGAACGGGGGAGGGTCAGAGAGAGGGAGACACAGAATCCGAAACAGGCTCCAGGCTCTGAGCTGTCAACACAGAGCCCGACGCGGGGCTCGAACCCACGGACCGTGAGATCATGACCTGAGCTGAAGTCGGCCGCCTAACCGACTGAGCCACCCAGGCGCCCCTTAAAGAAAATTTTTAAATGAGAAACGTTTCTATTTCCCCTGCTCCAGTGGTCTTCGTTTCTATATATACATCTAATTTTCCATCTGGTATCACTTTCTTCTGCCCGAAGAACATTCTCTAATATTTGATAGTACATTATCTACAAGAAAAAACTCTCAGCTTTTGTGTATTTGAAAAAGTTTTTTGAAAAATAATTTTACCACACTGGATATAGAATTCTAGATGGATCGTTGTTTCTTTTGGTGCTTTAAAGGTGTTGTTCTGATGTCTTCTGGCTTCTGTCGTATATGACAGGAAATCTGGAGTAATTCTAACCTTTGTTCTGTATTTTATATCTTTTTATCTCAAAATTTAAGATTTTTTTTATTATCACTGGTTTTCAGCAATTTGGTTATGATGTGTCTTGCTTTGGTTTTATGTTTATTCTGCATGGGATTCTTTAAGTGTCTTAGATCTGTCTATAATTCTCTTTATAGTTTTCATCAAATGAAGAAGACACTTTGGCCATTATCTCTTCAAATCTATTTCTTTCCTGACCTTCCTCTTTCTGGGACTTCTGTTACACACGATCACACATATACATCCTGCTCAACAATATCCCACAGGTCCGAGAGGATCTGGTGGGGTTTGCTTCTTTTTTTTTCCTACGCTTTAGTGTGGATAGAATCCATTACTGTGTTTACAAGTTCACTGATCTACTCTTCTGCAGAGTCCAATCTGTTGTTGATCCCATCTGATAAAATTTTCAGTGCCACAAGGACCATTTAGGATATTTTTTTATATCTTATACTCTTCTCCACACTACGTAATTTCCTTGAAGTCTTTGAGCATATTTACAATAAGTGTTTTAAATTTTTTTTAACTTTTATTTATTTTTGAGACAGAGAAAGACAGAGCATGAACGGGGGAGGGTCAGACAAGAGAGGGAGACACAGGATCTGAAACACGCTCCAGGCTCTGAGCTGTCAGCACAGAGCCCGACGCGGGGCTTGAACTCACAGACTGCGAGATCATAACCTGAGCCGAATTCAGACACTTAACTGACTGAGCCACCCAGGCACCCCTACAATAAGTGTTTTAAAGTCCTTGCCTATTAATCGTATCACCTCTACAATTTCTGAGTCTATTTCCATTCACTGTTTTTGTTCCAGATTATGGATCACATTTGATTGCCTGTTCTCATGTCAAATAACTTTTTATTGGATGATGGACATTATGAATTGTACATTGTCGAGTCACGGGATTTGTTGCCTTATTTTCGAGAGTATCAGGCTTTATTCTGATAGGAAGCTATGTTATTTATACATGAGGTTAGTTCTCTCACAGAGCATTTTTAGGCTTTGTCTGGACATGTCTTGAATAGTCTTTACTGTAGAAACAATTCACTTCAACTAGTGAGGCTGACCCTTCTGGGGTCTCTGTAAATGCCCATGTGTTCAGTGAGGACTCTCCACTTCGTCTGGTCGGACCTGGAGTATTTCCCAGGCATGGTTCAGTTTACAGCTCTGCAGTCATCCCTGGAGTTTCACTCTGTGCATGTGTAGCATTAGTATTCAGGACTAGTCTCCAGATTTTTAGAACTCTTTCTCTGCATCGGATTCTCTTCTCTGGGACTCTGTTCTGCAAATTCCAGCTGCTTCAGACTCTCCACATGCCTATGTCTGTCTCCTCAACTTGGCAAGATTGCCATGCTCTGCTTGTGGTCTCCCTAATGGGCCCCGCGGGTATTCCAGAAATGCAGGCTGGCTTAATATCAGAAAATAAACTAATACAGTTAACCACAGTAACCTAGTAAACGAGGACATGACAACCTCAGTACAGAAGAAGAAAAATCAGTAACATCAATGAAATTCAATAACTCAATAATTTTTAAGCTTCAGCAAACTAGGAACAGAAACTTCCTTAACCTAACAAAAAAGTACCTACATGGGTGCCCGGTGGCTCAGTCAGTTAAGCATTTGACTTCAGCTCAGGTCATGATCTCACAGTTCATGAGTTCAAGCCCCGCATCAGGCTCTGTGCTGACAGCATGGATCCTGCTTGGATTCTTTCTCCCTCTCTTTCTCTCTCTCTGCCCCTCCCCCAATCGTGCTCATGCCCTCTCTCTCTCTCAAAAATAAATAAATACATACATACATAAATAAATAAATAAATAAATAAATATTTTAAAAAGAAAATACAGTAAAACCTTGGATTGCTTGTAACTTGTGTGAGTGTTCCGCAAGACGAGCAAACATTTCTAATAAATTTTTTTTATTAATTTTATTTTTTTTTAATTTACATCCAAGTTAGCATATAGTGCAACAATGATTTCAGGAGTCGATTCCTTAATGACCCTTGCCCATTGAGCCCATCCCCCCTACTACAACCCCTCCAGGAACCTCTGTTTGTTCTCCATATTTAAGAGTCTCTTATGTTTTGTCACCCTCCCTGTTTTTATATTATTTTTGCTTCCCTTCCCTTGTGTTCATCTGTTATGTGTCTTAAAGTCCTCATACAAGTGAAGTCATACTATATTTGTCTTTCTCTGACTAATTTCACTTAGCATAATACCCTCTAGTTCCATCCACATAGTTGCAAATGGCAAGATTTCATTATTTTTCATTGCTGAGTAATACTCCATTGTATATATATATCCCACATCTTCTTTACCCATTCATCCATCGATGGACATTTGGGCTCTTTCCATACTTTGGCTATTGCTGATAGTGCTGCTGTAAACATTGGGATGTGTGTGTCCCTTCGAAACAGCACACCTGTATCCCTTGGATAAATACCTAGTAGTGCAATTGCTGGGTCATAGGGTTGTTCTATTTTTAATTTTTTTAGGAACCTCCATACTGTTTTCCAGGGTGGCTTCACCAGTTTGCATTCCCACCAGCAGTGCAAAAGACGTCCTCTGTCCCTGCATCCTCGCCAACATCTGTTGTTGCCTGAGTTGTTAATGTGAGCCATTCTGACAGGTGTGAGGTGGTATTTCATTATGGTTTTGATTTATATTTCCCTGATTAGTGATGTTGAGCATTTTTTCATGTGTCAGTTGGCCATCTGGATGTCTTCTTTGGAGAATTGTCTATTCATGTCTTTTGCCCATTTCTTCACTGGATTATTTGTTTTTTGGGTGTTGAGTTTGATAAGTTCTTTATAGATTTTGGATACTAACCCTTTATCTGACATGTCGTTTGCAAATATCTTCTCCCATTCTGTCGGTTGCCTTTTAGTTTATTATTTCCTACATTTCTAATAAATGCTGATTATTTCCTACATTTCTAATAAATTTTAACTTAATAAATGAGTGATGTCTTGCAATATGAGTAATGTGTGACACCGAATGTCACATGATCACAATTGAGCCGATGGTTCTTGAAATTCACTTTGATATGTGAGTGTTTTGGATTACAAGCTTGTTTCTGGAACGAATTATGCTCACAAACCAAGATTTTATTAAATCTACAAAAAAACAAAAAAAACCTATAGCAAAACTAACACATAGTTCTAAACACATAGCTGTAGCTTTTATTTCTTTTCCATGAATTTTATCTTTTATTTATTTTTTTCCCATCTTTTTTTATTATTTAAATTCAAGATAGTTAGCATATAGTGTAGTGTTGGTTTCAGGAGTAGAATTTAGTGCTTCATCACTTCCATATAACACCCAGCGCTCATCCCAACAAGTGTCCTCCTTAATGCCCATCACCCATGTAGCCCACTCCCCCCACCCACCTCCCCTCCATCAACCCTCAGCTTGTTGTCTCTAAGAGTTTCTTAGGATTTGCCGCCTTCTCTGTTTTTTTTTCTTTTTATTTATATTCAAGTCAGTTAATACACAATGTAGTCTTGGCTTCAGGCCTAGCTGCAGTTTTAAATAGGGTGATCAGGTCTCACTGAGAAGGAAATATTTGCACAGAGATTTGAAGGAGGTGAGAGAGGGGACCATGTGGTTTTCTGGGGAACCACGTCACAGGCAGAGGGAACCATCAGGGCAGCAGGAATGGTGTGGAGACCGAAGCCTGCCTGATGTGCTCCAGCAACAGGAAGGAGGCCAGTGTGGCCTAAGTCCAGAAAGCCAGGGAGAGTGGCAGATCAATTCAAAGAACCATGGGGGTGACAAGCCCCTGGACAGACTTGAGGTTTTCCTCTGAGCAGGACGAGGATCTGGAGAATTCAGAGAAGAATTGAGTGCGGTTCCGTGATGTCTTAAATCTGTAAAAAGGATCCCCCGACCCACTGTGTTGAACGCCAAGCATAAGAAGACAGAGCAGGGGCGCCTGGGTGGCTCAGTAGGCTGAAGGTCCAACTTCAGCTCAGGTCATGATCTCATGGTTCGTGGGCTCAAGCCCCACGTCGGGGGCTTGACAGCTCGGAGCCTGGAGCCTGCTTCAGATGCTGTGTCTCCCTCTCTCTCTGCCCCTCTTCCGCTTGTGCTCTCTCTCTCTCTCTCTCTCTCTCTCTCTCTCAATCTCTCTCAGAAATAAATAAATATTAAAAAATTTGAAAAACAAAAAACGCAGAGCAGAAGCAAGAAAACCAGTCAGGAGGCTGCTTCTGTAGCCCCAGTTGTGAAATGACGGGAGCCTGGTCCAGCACAGCTCCAGCAGAAGCAAGTAACATTGGTGAGATGACACATACATGCTCAAAGCAGGGCCAGCCGGTCTGCTCGTGGATCTGATGAAGAATGTGAAACAAGAGTCAAGACGCCTCCAAGGCCATCAGCCGGAGCAGCTGGAAGGTTGGAGGATGGGGCAGACAGGCCTAAAGGGGGACATTACCCTGGCTGCTTCCCCTGTGTCCATGAAAGTGAGCAGATGGCAACACTCCAAAACCCTCTAATCACATCCAGCAGCGGTCTGCCGGCCACACGGCCTCGTGTCTGTAATTAGCTCCCGGGGCAGCCCCTTGAACCAGCAGGCAGTGTGCTTGCTTATGTCAGCAGCCAGTGCGGCACGTATTTCAGACCACTAGCAGAGGTGGGAAAGAAATGATTAGCACGTGAGGTTCCCTCCGTGAAAGTGGAGTTAGGTTCGGACTTTTGTCCTGTAATTTGCAACAATGATTTGACAATAGTTTATTTGAGAGATGATTTGAGGTCATGGAATAACCACAGAATACACAGGATACTTTACAATTATTAACTCTTTGTGGTGTCCAAATTCCAGTGATCAGTTCATTAAGTTGGCTTGGCTCCAAAAGTTAGTCAATGAATATTTTATTGAGTACCTACTATGTGCCTCCATACTGAGAACCATGGTAAGGCCATAAGAATACCAGTCTGCTCACTGTGTGATTACCATCATTTTCTTACTTAACACTATCAAAATATCATACTTGTATTTTAAAATGGGCATATTTATATCCAAACACAGCAATCCATTGAATTCATCTATTCTCTGTAGTTGGAGCCTTCATGTCTGCTCTTCTATAAACCACTAACAGGTTTTTCTCAAAGACCCATGACCCAGGCACCTAGGTCAGAGCTAGGTGTCACATTTGTCATGATACACATAGGCTTGAAAAAAATGGATGAGCTGGGAGTGTTATTTTG
Organism: Panthera onca; assembly: GCF_046562875.1. Lineage (NCBI taxonomy): Eukaryota > Metazoa > Chordata > Mammalia > Carnivora > Felidae > Panthera > Panthera onca. The sequence continues at coordinate 38,432,319 of NC_138354.1, read as the reverse complement.
TTTTGTTTTTCAACCATATTTAATTCTATCAAGGCCAGCAGAAAACTCACTTGGACTTGGTCTTCTCTTCTGTCCTTTCACCATGTAATCAAACTAGGTTGTCAGGAAACATCCACTCCTCTGTGTTACCTGTGTTCAAGAAGAGGAAGATAAGGGGCGCCTGGGTGGCGCAGTCGGTTAAGCGTCCGGCTTCAGCCAGGTCACGATCTCGCGGTCCGTGAGTTCGAGCCCCGCGTCAGGCTCTGGGCTGATGGCTCGGAGCCTGGAGCCTGTTTCCGATTCTGTGTCTCCCTCTCTCTCTGCCCCTCCCCCGTTCATGCTCTGTCTCTCTCTGTCCCAAAAATAAATAAAAAACGTTGAAAAAAAAATTAAAAAAAAAAAAAAAAAAAAAGAAGAGGAAGATAATATTTAAGATGGAGTCTGACTTTTCAGTCTAGGAAACCCCCCTTCCAGCAGCAGATGCCTCAGGAAGTGAAGCTGGAAAACACATGGGCAAAGAGTGAAACCCACTGGTTGAGAAAGGCGATGCAGACCCCCTCTGCATGCCAAGTCTATTCTAAGACAAAGTCTTGGTGCCTCTCCTCCTGGTCCCAGACACACACCCCCCATCCCTGCAGGAACAGCAGAGCCAGGATCCACACGAAGAGATGTTCATCATCACTCATCATCAGGGAAACACAAATCAAAACCACAGTGAGACGTCACTTCACGCAAGTCAGGATAGCTAAAATAAAAAACATAAGACATAACAAGTGTTGAGGGGTGCCTGGGTGGCTCAGTCCATGAAGCCTCGGTCATCATCGAGGCTCAGGTCATCACCTCACAGTTCGTGGGATCCAGCCCCACGTTGGGGCTGTCAGCGCAGAGCCTGCTTGGGATTCTCTCTCTCCCTCTCTTTCTCTCTTAAAATAAATAAACATGAAAAACAAACGAACAAAAGAAATAACAAGTGTTGGTGAGGATGTGGGGAAAAGAGAACCCTCATGCGTTGTTGGTGGGAGTAAATTGGCACAGCTGCCATGGAAAACAGTATGGAGGTTTCTCAAAGAATTAAAAATAGAAGTACCATATACACCAGTAATTCCCTTCTGAGTATTTCTCCAAAGAAAATGAAGCACTAATTCAAAAAGATATATGCACCTCTATGTTTATTACAGCATTATTTACAATAGCCCAGATATGGAAACAACCTAAGTGTCCATGGATAGATGAACAGTTAAGAAGATGTGTGTGTATGCACACACACACACACACACACACACACACACACACACACACACACAATATGGAATATTACTCGGCCATAAAAAAGAATGTGATCTTGTGATTCCCAACAATATGGATAGACCTAGAGAGTATTCTGCTATGTAAAATAAGTCAGATAGAAAACGACAAATACTATACGATTTTGCTTACATATGGAATCCAAAAAGAAGCAAAACAAAACATGAGTGGACTCATACAGAGAACAAACTAGTGACTGCCAGAGGGGCCTGGGGTGGGGGTGGGGATGGGTGAAATGGCAAAGGGGATGAAGAGATACAAATTTCCTGTCAGAAAATAAATATATGACAGGGATGGAAACTACAGGAAAAAAGGAAGCAGAGAATCAGCAGAAAAGCCCCCCAAAAGCTGAGCCTATGCAAACCTGAAGCACATGAAATCCATTTGCACCTTTTCTGTGTGTCTGTCTCCCTCATCGAAAGTGCTCCTTGACCTCTCAAGGGGGTCCAGAAGACAGGACACTAGACCTGAGATTAACCCAGTTGAATGAAAGTTGCTGGCTGGGTGCCTTGGGTAAGTCACCGTTTAGTTCTCTGCGTCTCAAATTCCTCTCCTGCGAAATGAGGCTATTCCAATACCTTCCTTGCCCATCTCAGAGTTTTGCGAGACCCAAATGGAGAAACAAATGGGGAAGTGCTTTGTATGCAATAGCGGAACACAGGCTGGAAAAATGTAGTGTGTTATTACTGTTAGTCTTAGCTCGGCCCCGGACAGTGTGACCTTGGGAAAGTTACTAAGTTCTCTATGCTTCCACATCTGTAAAGCAGGGAAAATATTACCTACTTGAGACCATTAAAATAGGGATTAAATAAGGCAGTTAATAAAAGAAGACACTTGGCTTTCCCAAGCTTGAGGGAGGGCGTCGCCTCCTAAATAAGAAGATAAGGACTTGCTAAAAGAAAGCTCTGCATCCTCTCACCCTTCCTCCTTCCTTCCTGCCTGGAATGGAAGTGTGAGACCTGGCAGTGCAGCAGCCACTTTGCAATCATGAGACAAGAGGCTTGAGAATGAAGGTCTCTGCGAAGGACAGAGGAACAGCGAAGTAGAAAAAACCTGACAGGTGCCTGGGTGGCTCAGTTGGTTAAGCATCCGACTTCAGCTCAGGTCATGATCTCATGGTTCGTGGGATCGAGCCCCACATCAGGCTGTCTGCTGTCAGCATGGAGTCTGCTTTGGATCCTCTGTCCCTCTCTCTGCCCCTCCCTCACTCATGCTCTCTCTTTCTCTCTAAAATAAATAATCATTAAAAAAAGTAAATGAATATAACAAAAGCAGTGCAAGACTTGTACCATGAAAATTACAAAACATTGTAAACCAGAGAGTAGATTAGTGGTTCCAAGGGTGGGGGCTTGAGGTGGGTGGGGAGTTTCATCACCTCTTTCAGAGGTGATGAAAATGTTCTGGAAAGATGGTGATGAGGGCTGTACAAGTTTGTGAATATGATAACCGCCACCAAATCGCACACTTTAAAAGGGTTTCATGGAATGTGAATTACATCTCAGTAACAAAGAGTGAATGAAGAGGAAAAACATAAACAAAAAAGTGAAGGAGACTGGTTACTCAGAGCCCTTTGCAGACTTCCATATGAATCCAATCAACTGACCCCTCAATCCAAAGACACATTCATGGAAATTTCCATCAGGGATAACTTGAAAATTATGCTCATATTGCCTCCTCTTTGGGAGCAATCCAGGCATCTCTCCTCGGTGCTTATGTTGACCTGGCTCATAAAGCAATGAAAAAAAGAAAAAGAAAAAATACACCTCACCGTTTGCACCCACCAAGTTTGCAATACCAACTCAGTAACAACAGTCCAGGCCTTTTCAATGGATTTGCGGTGCTGGTCCTCTTTGACTCTGTACCTGTGATGTCCAAGGTGGCAAATACTAATGTTGTGGTCTGATAAGAAGATTGTGGTCTGATGCCTGTATTCACAATTGAAGGAAGTATGAAATATCCATTAGGAGCTAATAAAAATAAAGATGTAATTTTTCCCATCCAAAATAACCTCATAAAGATATAAGACACTTTGTGCAGTTCCTGGCATACAGTAAGTGCTCAATAAATGTTGGCGACTACAGTTATTTGCAAATGCCAGTAGACGTGTTAGAAAATTCAAAAGCCGTCGGTTGTGGTTTCCCTGTTGACTTCCTTCCCTCCTCTCCAAGGCCCCAATACTTGGCTAAGCCCCATGCAGCCTTCTGCTGTCCTCACAGATGACAAGCTAAGGTCCTGTAAACTGACTCAAACTGAGCGATCAGTGGCTAATGGAGCCTCAGCATGTCCCCTCCTTCCCCTTCCCTCTGCTGCCTGTTCTTGGACGAATCATTGCTTCAGGCTCTATCACATCGAAGTCATCTGAACTCACCGCTACGTGGGTATGTGAACGCATCAACTTTCATCAAGGAAAATGACCTTGCTGCCTCCCAAACTGTTTCTCCAGGAAGGAGGAGGATGGGTCCCTGGGGAGACAGTGTGGTCTGCACGGCAGCAAAGCAAACCAGCCCACCTGAGGGACTGGACTTCTGGCTTGGACCCCAACACAGTAACTAAGGACAGAGCCCTCGGGCTCTCCCAACATCAACACCCACCCCGGAGGCACCCTCAGGCTCCACCCACATCCTCCACCCTGGACCCCTTGCTCCCAGCTATCCTCTGACCTAAAGGCTGGGCTGGGGGGACCTAGGGTGCTGGACACACCCAGGATGTTCTCACCACTCCCCAGAGCCAAAACACCCTGCTCCAAAAATAGAGAAGTGAAACCTGCAAATAATCAAAACTTGTTTCCAGACCTTCAGAGTTCTCCCGCCCTGACCCATCCATTGCGTGAGTGTGTGTGTGTGTGTGTGTGTGTGTGTGTGTGTGTACAGACACCAAAGATACAGATGATCTGTAAAGACAGCTATAGATATACGGATAATAGATATACAGACACGATCTCAGTGTAACACATTGCACATATTTTCTGATTTGTATTTTTTTTATTTGAGAGAGAGCAAGAGAGAGCAGGGAAGAGGGGCAGAGGGAAGGAGAGAGAGAATCTTAAGCAAGCAGGTTCTGCGCTCAGCCCGACATGGCACTTGATCCCACAACGCTGGGATGATGAACTGAGCCAAAACCAAGAGTCAGACGTTCAACCGACTGAGCCATCCGGGTGCTCCTACAGAGACTTTTTAAAACTTAGCTAAGGTGGCCAGCTGCCAGGAGACTAAGGTGAGGCTGGTGCCACATCCCCCACCAGCACAGCACCCAGCCCCCCTTCCTTCTGAGCCCCTCCTCCCCCCACAGGCTCCAGCTCCCCCCAAGGATCCTGCCCTTCAACACCAGGGAACTAAGCAGCTCTCCCTGTCTTCCCTTCCCATGTGTAGGCCGCGCTCATTGAGCCAGGGGCCTCTGCGTCCTCACCCTCAGCGTCCAGCCCTGGAAGCACACGCGCATGCACGGGATTGAATCTGACTCCTCCAGCCTGGCTCGGAAGTTTGGATGCAGCCAGCAGCCGAGAAGTGTTGGCTGAATAAACGAGCAAATCCAGTGACATTTTTACATCTCGCAAATGCTAATTGCCTTTGGGTACTCACTGATTATGCTCTAAGTTTAAAGATTAGGACACTGGGGGACGCCGGGGCGGGGGCTCAGTCAGTTAAGTGTCCAACTCGGTTTTCGGCTCAGGTCATGATCTCATGGTTTGTGAGTTTGAGCCCCACATCGGGCTCCACGCTGACAGCACGGAGCCTGCTTGGGATTCTCTCTCTAGCCCTCCCATGCCCCTCTCCTGCTTATGCTTGCTTTCTCGCTCTCACTCTCTCTCTCCCTAAATAAATAAACTTAAAAAAATTAGGACACTGACTGTATGACAGGCACCTATTTTTTATTGTAGTAAAATACAGGTAAAATTTACCATTTTAACCATTTGTGAGTACCAGTTCTATGGCATGAAGCACATTCACAATGACATACAACTCTCACCACCATCCACCTGAAGAACTTTTTCATCTTCCAAAGCAAAATTCCACCTCCATTAAACACAAACTCCTCGTTTCCCCTCCCCCAGTCCCTGGCAGCCACCTTCCTACATCGGCTCCATGAATTTGACCGCTCTAGGGAAATCATTCAGTATTTGTCTTTCCATGTCTGACTTACCTCACTTAGCACGTCTTCAAGGTTCATTCATGTTGTAGCACGTGTCAGAATCACATTTTTTTTTTGTTTGTTCACTTACCTGTTTTGAGAGAGAGAGCAAAATTTCCCGGGGGAAGGGCAGAGACAGAGAGAAAGAGAGAGAGAAGCCCACGCAGGCTCCACATAGTCAGTGTGGAGCCCAACGCGGGGCTCAAACTCACGAACCGTGACATCATGACCTGAGCCAAAATCAAGAGTCGGTCACTTAACTGAATGAGCCACCCGGGAGCCCCCAGAATCACACAGTTTTTAAAGACATCAACTTTTTGATGACCTCCTATTGTGGGCAGGGTTCCAGCTAAGAGTGAACAAAGGTAAATGACAGTCGCTGCTCCAACGCCGAATCTACGAATCTCCATATGAAAGGGTCCGATGTGCTACTAAATGAGAGACCACCAACACAGCTGGCCTTCCTCATCACCCTTGAAAATGGCTTTCTACACTCCAGCCTGCAGACTGCAGACTATTTTCCAGGTGAATCTAGCAATTCCAGAAGAAAGTTTACAAATGAAATTGGCTAATGGGAGAAGTTTCAGGCCACACTGGGGCTATGACTAAACAACAGATACAAGTCTTCTGTCCTCTCCTTGGGTCACGCTCTGGAACAGCATGAAGTGGCCACTTAGTCTACTGCTCTCCCAGGAAATTCTAAAAGGTGCCAAGACTCTCCATACAGTAAGACTTCCCCTTCGCCACCCACCACCACTACTGTGCCTGCTGGGTGGCCACTTAGAAGGCCTTGGATGGGATGCGGGTCTGAGCTCCACAGTGGCGGGAAGTAGAGTCAGGGAGGTGGCATTTATTTTTGAACTTCTGCTCGAAGCCAAGTACCACGCTAGGTGCTTCCACACATAGTATCTCAATGAATAATCTCAACGATCAAGGACAAGAGATGCCATCACCTCATGTTCACAAATGCAGAAACTGAGGCTCAGATGAGCCACGAGACAGACCACCCAAGGACACACAGCTAATTAGTATCAGAATTAGCAAACAAATTCGAGCTTGTCAACCTCAAAGCTGTTTTCGTTCACCCATGATGCCTCTCCTTCTGTGATGGGGAGTGATGCCTTCCTCATCTCCAGCCCCGCCCCCTGCTCCCCCACCGAAGACCCCAGAGGTACATCTTGAGAAAGACACCAGTGATAGGACCAGCGAAAAGCACAAGGAAATGTGTCACCCTCCACCCCACAGGAACCATAAAAGGGGCTGGGGAGTCCCTCCAAAGAGGACTATCTGGAAAGGACAAGACTTCTATGAGCCCTTAAATGACAAAGGAGCAAATTCCTACAGCACTGACAGCTTAAGCACGGGCAGGGCTTCTGACTCAAATGAAGAATGCTCAGGCAGCTTTCCTAATTAATGATGGTTGAGTCATAAGAAGAAAGAAAAGTTGGCTCCAAGCTGATTCTCAGAGAAAGGTGCCCTCTGTGAAGTGCCTGAGTAGGCGTCTCCTGCAGCCGTATCCCCCACTCTCTCCTCCAATCCTGATGCCACACCTTCTGGCACTTTCTTGTGGGTAGAGGCTGCAAAAAAGCAGGCGGCCTATCCCAACAGGCTTGGGAGAACTCGCTTTGGCCAACCAAATGATTGGTGAGGGTTTTGGCTGGAAAGGCATTTCCACATGGCGAAATGGAGCGTGGCTGCTCTTGGATACAAGCCACAGTATAATGTGAGGGGCAACAGCAACTCTGACAGAAAAACCTATCCCCATGGATGTCAATACTCCTGAGATTTCACCTTTAAATATGTCTTTCTTGGGGCACCTGGGTGGCTCAGTCGGTTAAGCATCCGACTTCCGCTCAGGTCATGACCTCACGGTTCATGTGTTCAAGCCCCGCATGAGGCTCTGGGCTGACAGCTCAAAGCCTGGAGTCTGCTTCAGATTCTGTCTCCCTCTCTGCCCCTCCCCGGCTCTCTCTCTCTCTCTCTCGCTCAAAAATAAACATTTTTTTTAAATTAAAAAAAAAATGTCTTTCTCATAAAGTTATCAGCCTTATAACTATTACAAATTCACTGTTATCCCAATCAAAATCCCAGCATTGTTTTTCCATGGGACTTGACATAATTCACCTTAGATTCATATGGAAGATCATTGACTAAAGAATGTCTAAGAAAATGTGAAGAAGAAGAACCAAGTAGGAAGACTTTATACTCCTGGTATCAGAAATTATTGTAGCACTATAACGATTAAGGCAGTGTGTTTCTTTTTTTTTTTTTTTTTCTTTTAGCATTGAGAATCCTTTATTCAGTTATTCCCTATCACAAGAATATTTTAGGGTACCTGAAAAGAAAATATCAAGAATTGTCTCTCCTGAAGAAAGTTATAGGATTCTAAATATAGTTGCAAAAATATTCCTATTTCAAATAATTCTTAGGACAAAGAATATAGAATTTTGTTATGCTACTAAGCATATTGATTTACATAAAATTTCAAAAACATTAAAAACTTTTGAGACATGGTATTCTGCTAATACATGTTTTGATACTTAAAAAATCCCAGTATAATATTTTTTATACAAAAAAATGCAGAGATCTTAGGTGATAAAAGAGTTGTGACAATTGTTTACACTGTTGTGATCACAGAAAACAACATATACAAGTATTTCATCATATTAGAAAGTTCTTCTGTGTCTCTTTTTCTGTTCCCTCATCTCCCTCACCTTAAAAGCCACTACTCTCACACTTCCATGACTATATGTGAGTTTATGTTTGGGAATTTTATTTAAATAAGATTATACAGGACTTAGTCTTTTATGACAAGTTTCTTTCACGCAGTGTAATTTTAATGTTTATATAATTTATTAAATTTATTTTTTTTAATTTATCTCCAAATTAGTTAGCATATAGTGCAACAATTATTTCAGGAGAAGATTCCTTGATGCCCCTTACCCAGTTAGCCCATCCCCCCTCCTACACTGCTTCCAGTAACCCTCTATTTGTTCTCCATATTTATGAGTCTCTTATGTTTTGTTCCCCTCCCTGTTTTTATATTATTTTTGTTTCCCTTCCCTTGTTCATGTTTGTCTCTTAAAGTCCTCATATGAGTGAAGTCATATGATTTTTGTCTTTCTCTGACTAATTTTGCTTAAGATAATACCCTCCAGTTCCATCCACATAGTTGTAAATGGCAAGATTTCATTCTTTTTCATTGCCAAGTAATACTCCATCGTATATATATACCTCATCTTCTTTATCCATTCATCCGTCGATGAGCATTTGGGCTCTTTCCATACTTTGGCTATTGTTGATAGTGCTGCTGTAAATATTGGGGTATATGTGTCCCTTTGAAACAGCACACCTGTATCCCGTGGATAAATACCTAGTAGTGCAATTGCTAGGTCATAGGGTAGTTCTATTTTTAGTTTTTTGAGGAACCTCTACACAGTTTTCCAAAGTGACTGCACTAGCTTGCATTACCAAGGACAATGTGGTTCTAATAGCACAGGGGTTGACAATGGACCAATGAACTGACTAGAGAACTCAAAACCCATTCAAATATGGAAACTTGATAAATATCAGAAGTGGCTGTACATATTGGAAGAAGTGTCGACTGTTCAAAGTGTTGGTATTACATAAAAAAGTCTTTCTTTGGGCTCCTTTCCCCAGGAGAAGTCTTCTTGGGAGAAGAACATTCATCACCTCCTGGTAAAGTGTCAGGCACAGAATTAAATGGATCTTGAAGGTCACATTATCCTCCTCAGTGTAGGAGTCTCTGAGTATCTGCTTGTATATTCCAGGGATGTGAAAAGCATAATCAGGGAAGGAAGGCTGTTCCATGGATATATGGCTCCTGTAAAGTTCTTTATATTAAGCCAAAATATTTTCCCATAGCTTTTCCCCCTCCCCATACGGTACTGGGGACAAAGGTCCATCTTCAAGGCTGTCTAGCAAGCCCTCGAGCATCTCCTGAGGACTCCAATTCTCTCAGTCATGCTTGTGGCAGGATGTTCAATGCACATCCCCCCACCCCAACTCCCCAACTTCCAGGATGCCTCTGATGGGCCCACTCCAAATTATCAGTAAGACTTCTGCCTGTGTATGCTATTTGTGTACACACACACACACACACACACACACCCTAGTAAGGGAGGGAAAAGCAAAAGGCTCCAAACTGAGGTAACACAACAGACCCAAAGGGAGAGTCAGATGTGTTAGCTGGGTGTTCCTGGATGTAAGAAGTAGCAGTTCTCTCCAGTTAGCTCATGCAAGTGGGCAGGCAATATGTTAGACTACTTGTGGAAATATGGAACAGAGGAGCCTTAGCCATAGGGCCAGCCCTCAAGGACCGCTTGGAAAAATCAAACCTGAATTTTATGAGAAGATCAGGAATCCCAAGAAAGTGAGGCTTCTACTGGAAATCCAAGGCAGCTGTGGAAACCAGGCCATCTGGTAGACCCCCAAGCAGCAGGCCTTCACAGACCCTGCTCCAGCGCTCTGCCATCAGAATCAGTCAGAGTTCTCCTCTCATACTCTGCTTCTTCCCATCCATCTCTTCTCTTCTCCTCTTCCAAGTATGTGGTTGATTCTGCCGAAGTTCCCAGTTCACTAAGGCACAGCTCTCCTAGCCAGGACCCTGCGGAGGTCACTGGCCACTGCTGCTCAGGTAACAGCCAACGGAGGCTCATCAAGAGCTGGAGGCACTGCAGTTTCTCTAGGTGGGGAGGGGGATGGGGAGAGAGTGAGCAGGACCAGCCTGTGCCTGACCTTCATAGTACAGCTGGTGCCCAGAAGGGACGACTAAAAAGGTGTTCGTCTCAGTTCGTGGAGGGAATAAGAGAACACAGACTCTTGGCTGTTATGTCCTCAGAGAATAGGCTTAATTCTGAAATCCAGATGGAGGGGACTCACTAAGAAACATCCCGTGTGACCAGCTGCTTCTTGTTGGTGATCAACCCAAAACAGCAGCCCCAGTGTCTACCCATCTACCACCTTTTCATCCCTCTGTGGTGTCCAGTTTCCTCTATTACAATACAAATGCCACTTAGAAATAAATTTAACCAAAGATGTACAAGACTTCTTTGCTAAAGACCACCAAATGTTATTGAGGAAAATAAAAGACCCAAATAAATGTACAGATGTACCATGTTCATGGATTGTAGGACTCAATATTGTTAAAATGTCAATTCCCTCCAGATTGATCTATAGATTCAGTGTAATCCCAATATAAATTCCAGAAGGAATTTTTCTAGAAATTGACTAGCAGCCAATTAGGTAGAAATTTAAGTAGTCAATTTTGTAGAAATAAGAAGGACTAGAATAGCCAAAATAGTCTTAATAAAGAATAAAGTTGAAGGGCTTATAGTAGCTGATTTTAAGATTTACTACAAACAACAATAATCGAGACAGTTTGGTATTAGCATGAGGGTACACAAAGACACCAATGGAACAGGAAACATCATCCAGAAATAGAACTACACATATATGATCAATTGATGTTCAACAAAGAAAGCAAGATAATTCAATGGGGAAAGACAAATATCCTCAACAAATGGGATGAAAAAATTATCTACCCAAAAGGGAAAAAATGAACCACAACTCCATGTATCACATGGAAAACTTAAGCTGGATCCTAGACATAAAGGAAATACAGCATCTTAAAAAAAATAGAAAATATTGGGGCTTCTGGGTGGCTCAGTCAGTTAAGCATCCGACTTCAGCTCAGGTTATGATCTTGCAGTTTGTGAGTTTGAGCCCCACTTCGGGCTCTGTGCTGACAGCTCAGAGCCTGGAGCCTGCTTCGGATTCTGTGTCTCCCCCTCTCTCTGCCCCTCCCATGCTCATGCTCTGTCTCTCAATAATAAATAAACGTTAAAAATTTTTTTTTTAATTGAAAATATCTCCATGACCTTGAAGTAGGCAAACACTGCTAAGGCAAAACACTAAAAGCACTAACCATTAAAAAAAAATTTATAACTAAAATTCGTTTAAAAAATTTAAAATTTTCAACACCCCAACCCTAATAGCTACAATTAAACAGACTGACAACACCGAGGCACCTGGATGGCTCAGTTGGTTAAGTGTCCAACTTCAGCTCAGGTCATGATCTCACAGCTCATGAGTTCGAGCCTCATGTTGGGCTGTTGCTGACAGCTCAGAGCCTGGAGCCTGCTTCAGATTCTGCGTCTCCCTCTCCCTCTGCTCCTCCCCCACTCGCACTCTGTCTTTCTCTCTCTCAAAAATAAATTTTAAAAACACTAAAAAAATAAAAATAAAAAAAACAGATTGACAACACCAAATGTTAGTGAAGATATGGAGCAACCAAAACTCTCATATAGTGTTGATGGGAGTGTGAAACGATATAACTAATCTGGGAAAAAAGTCTATCAGTTTGTCATAAAACTAAAAATACAACTGTACACCGAACAATTCCATTTCTAGGTAAAAAAAAGTAAACATATGTCCCCCGGTATACTTTTACAAGAATATCCACACCAGTTTTGGGGCGCCTGGGTGGCTCAGTGGGTTAAGTGTCTGACTCTTGATTTCGACTCAGGTCATGATCTCACGGTCTGTGAGTTTGAGCCCCACGTCATGCTCTGCACTGACAACCTGGAGCCTGCTTGGGATTCTCTGTCTCCCTCTCTTTCTGCCCCCACCCACTTGCAATCTCTCTCTTTCTCAAATGAACATTAAAAAAAAGAATAGCCATACCAGTTTTATGCATAATATCTATAACTTGGAAACAGCCCAGCTCTCCATCTATAAGAAACTATGGTAAAGTCATTCTACTCAGGAGAAAAGAAAAAAAAAAACACATAACAATATGAGCAAATCTCAAAAACCTTATGCTTGGTGAAAGAAGCCTTACACAGATGAGTACCTAATATGTGATTCCAATTATAGGAAGTTCTTGAATAGACATGATTGGAAAAAGACACCACTGTGGCTGCCTCTGGGGGTCGAGTAGGACTGGGAAGAGGCATGGAAGCACTTTCTGGGGTGCCGGGAATGTTCCAGGTCTTTGTTTTAAAATAACAGTTTCATGGAAATAATATGTCAAACACCATGGCGTTCACCTCTTTAATGGGTACAATGCTGTGGGTTTTGGTATATTCACAGAGCTATGCAACTATCACCACTGTCTAGTTGCAGAGGAAACCAGATACCCACTAGCTCAGCCCCAACCAATCCCCCCCACCGCCCTGCCCAGCCCTAGAGAGGCCCCCTCACACCATTCTGTCAACCATCCATCTGCTTTCTGCCACAACAGATTTGCCTATTCTGGACACTGTGCATAAGTGGACTCACACACTCGGAGGCCTTTTGCATCTGGCTTCTTTCACTCAGCATCATGTTTTCAAGGTTCATCCACACTGTAGCGGGTACGAGAGCTTCCTTCCTACTGCTGAGCAACATTTGGTTGTATGGATAGACTACATTCTGTTCACCCATTCATTGATCATTTCAGTTGATGGACATTTGGAGAGGTGCTTAACTGGAAAAGGTACAAGGGAACAAACTTTCTGGGGTAATTAACATAGCAGTTACATGAGTGTATGTATTAGTCAAAGTTATTGAACTGAGGACTTAAGATACGTGCATTTTATTTTAGTGAGGAAACTATAATTCAAAAAAAGGGGCCCAAGAAAGAAAAGAATAAAGAAAGAGAGAATCCAGGGAGGGAGGGAGGGAGGGAGGGAGGAAATGAGGGAAGAAAGGAGGAAGAATGGAAGGAAGGAAGGGAGGGAAGGAGGGATGGAGGGAGGGAGGAAGGGAGAGAAGAAAGGAGGGAGGAAGGGAGAGATGAAAGGAGGGAGAATGGAAGGAAGGGAGGGAGGGAGGGAAGAAGGGAGGGAGGCAGAATGGAAGGAAGGAAGGAAGGAAGGGAGGAAGGGAGGAAGGAAGGAAGGGAGGGAGGGAGGGAGGAAGGAAGGGAGGGAGGGAGAGAGGGAGGAGGGAGGGAGGGAGGCAGGCCGGCCGGGCCGGGAGGGAGGGGAAATCACCCAGGCCAACAGCCCTGGTTTCCTGTGGGCTGTAGCAACTGCTCCTAGTAAGCGTTGGGCTGTGCCAGTATCATCCCGTGACCCTGAGAAAATCAGAGCATGCTGCTCGCAGGGCACAGCGCCTGCGGAGAACCCGCCTTGTGCTGCCAGCTTGCTGGAGAAGGCACTCAGCTGGGCTGCAGGGTGTCTGCTTTGGGCTGGCCCACCCCCACGTGGGCCGGAGTCTGAGCACACTCCCTTTTGCCTGCCATGCAGCTGGTGGGCATGGCAGTTCTAGCTCTTGATGTAAATCGATACACTCACGGCTGGCTTGCCATTCAGTCCCTAGGGAGGAAGGAGAAGCTCCCGCACTGGGAGGAAGGAGGCGGCAGCCGGCAGGGAAGGAGGCCTGAGGACTTGGCCACCACTGCATCGAGACACCCTGGCCAATGAATACTCTGTCTCCTGGTCAAAAGACACCTAGTATTCTGCAGGTTAAAGATGGTCAAACAGCAGGCATTTTCATTCCGCTCAACCCTTAGGCCATCCACTGGTTGTAAGATTCTGTGCGGGGCTGGCGACCCTCTGTTCTAATTGTGTTTGGGGTGGGGGTGGGCAGCAGGGCACATGCGGAAAAAAATAAGTGATAATAAATAATCTGAGGTGGCGGACGCCAAGTGCCGTGCCAGTGCGGGCTACAGATCACACCGTGAAAGCTCAAACAGCAGAGAAGCCACTTCATGCCAATCTGTCACCACATGCTAAGTGCCGGGGCCCGGGAAGCCAGGATTGATCAGGGGTGGCCCCACGCTCCAAGATGCTCCCTCGTGGTCCAGGGGTGCAGACTAACTTGCAAACCCAGAATTGGAAAGCACCATGGCCGTCATTAGAGTGACGGGGCGTCTGAGTTCTGCCAATCTGGAGCTTCTGGCTGACAGTGTGGGCAGCACAGTGGGAGAGGGGAGACAGGTGAGGTCAAACTGGGGACATTCCAGACAGGAGAAAGAAAGGCCCTCCCAGTATCTGCACAGAAGTGGAAAGATACACAGACCAAGGAAGGTCTCAGTTTGACCAGAGACATGCTCACGGTCGGCACAGCTACAGGAACGAAGGCTGAGGAGCATCAGGCTGGAGGGAGAGGGGGCTTGGGGAAGACTTCTTGGAAGAGCCAGCCAGCATGAGGCCCCGAATGATGGGAAGAAGCCAGCCATGCAAACAGGAACACACAGCAGAAGCTGGGTCTCTGGGTGGGGGTCCTGCACAGGGTAGGGTGAACAATGCCCCCCGAAAGAGGCCTACCTCCTAATCCCCCCAAACCTGTGGATATGTCACCTAACATGGAAAAGGGGGCTCTGTTTATGTGATAGAGTTAAGGGTCTTGAGAAGGAGAGATTATCCTGCATTACTCATTGGGCCCAATATAAACACAAGGGTCCTCGTAAGAGGGATGCAGGAGGTCGGAGTACAGAGTAGAGGAGACCACAGGAGTCAGAGGCTGGGGTGACAGGAGGGAGGGGCCGCAAGCCAAGGAATGCAGGCTGACTTCAGACTCTAAGAGGCAAGGAAATGCAGGGGTGCCTGGATGGCTTGGTCGGTTGAGTGTCCGACTTCGGCTCAGGTCATGATCTCACAGTCCGTGAGTTCGAGCCCCGCGTCGGGCTCTGTGCTGACAGCTCAGAGCCTGGAGCCTGTTTCAGATTCTGTGTCTCCCTCTCTCTGTGACCCTCCCCCGTTCATGCTCTGTCTCTCTCTGTCTCAAAAATAAATAAAAACGTTTAAAAAAAATTAAAAAAAAAAAAAAAAGAGGCAAGGAAATGCAAGCCTCCAGAAGGAACACAGACCTGCAGACACCTTGGTTTCCAACATGTGAGACTCATCTCAGACTTCAGACCCCAGAACTGCAGGATAACATAATTGTGCTGTTTAGAGCCACTCAGTGTGGTAACTTGTTACAGTATGCAACTTACACATAGCCCCTACATAGCCCCTCTTCCCAGCCCCAACAGATACATTTACTTCCCTCCGGAGATTTCATGCCATCAAAAAGAGTCTGAATGCAGAAGCATGGTTAACAAATGTGGTTACATTATCTACTACTTTGTTCGTTCATCACTTAGCAAATGACAGGAACAGAGCGAGGTCTGTGATCCATACTGACATCCCTGCCCCCAGCGAGCTCAGAATCCAGTGGGGGGTGCAGACATGTCAACAGCCAGTCACCACACAAGGTGACAAACCCTTAATGGAGATAGGAAGAGGGGAACACGGCAGCACAGGGGAGAGCCAGCTGGTGTGGCTTCCCGAGAATGGAATGGTCCAACACAAGGAGTCTTGGCTGCGCGACGAGGCAGGATGAGGGGGAAGGCAGGCAAATGGAACTGCATTTAGCAGAACGGAGGTGGCAGGAGATACGGCTGGTCTGGGGGAACGGCAGGTGAAGTGAGCGTGGCCAAAACAGGGACCAGAGGCTGGGACAGGTGCTTCCTGATTACAAGGTGGAAACAACTGCTTCATGGCCACCTTCTCAGCCCTGCCTCGGTGAGATTAAAAGGCCAGGAGCTGCAGGAAGATTCGAGGCAGAGATGGGTGAGGGCTCGAGGGGCAGCCCTGGTGCAAACACAACATGAGCCTTCAAGCTCCAAGACACAGCACAGCACCCAAAGGAGACACTCCAGGTAGGGAAGACCACCCGGCTAAGCACTCTGACCCTGTCCGCCCCGTGTGACACCTCGTCCTTCGATTCATCGCACTGCAGGTGACATTGCCACTACATGCAGACTTCGGGGTGCCCTGCGTCCCTGTTGCCCCTGGCACCAAGAGACAACACAGTCTTCCCATTGCTTACTTTCATGAGCAACCTAAGGAGGAGGTGATTCCCAACCTGGGAACAGCCTGGCTCCTGACCTGAGCCATCCCCAGATGGCTGGTATCACCCAGGACAAGGAACGAGCCAACAACGGCCACAGCGCTGAAACACTACTGCATGTGGGCGTGGCCAGACGACATTTGGTCACAAGGGTGAGGACACGTGGAGATGGAAGTGATGCAAAGAAGAACAGAAGGGAAGCACAGAGGGAAGGAGGAGAAGAGAGGGGGCAACGAGGACAGAGGTGGAGAGCCAGAAGAGTGGACACCTGCCCTTGCACAAGGGACGCAGTTCAGGCTGTCCCAGACAGAGAGCTTTCTAGGACCCCCGACCTCAGGGGACAAGATCTGTGCCACGGCAGCATTGCAGGCTGTGAAGCCACAGGGACACAGTCAGGCCTCTAACCCAGTGAGGCCACACACCTCACCCGTCATGCAAATCAGAGCAGAGGAACGTGAGAAACTGTGTTAAATACCAAGGGGAAAATTTTGCAAATAGTTTTTTTGAATTGTCACTGCTTAAGTGCGAAGGCTCTCAAGTCTGAGAAGCAACATTTCATTCTCTCTGAGCCCTCAGAAATTAAAAAAAAAGGAGAACTCACTGTACTCGGGAAACCTGCGTTGGTGTGGGCCCACGCTCGGCAGAACGTGGCAGAGGGGGGTGGGCAAAGTTACGGAGCTCCTCGGGACAGTTTCCACTCCAGATGGTGCGGGCGTGGAAGCTTCGAGGGCTGAGCGGGCAGGGGAGAAAGCAAACCAGGAGAGAAGCCCACTCGGAACAAAGGGACAGGAGCACCGTGGGGAAAGGCCAACGATTCAGCTCAGGTGCACAGAGGCGCCCTGGTGTCCACCGTCCTGGCTGTTCCTTTGCCATGAAGGCTCCAGAACCAGAGGCTGTGGGCCGGGCGGGCCGGGGAACTGGGAACTCTGGCTCTATTATCACGAATCGGCCCGCAGCCCTGGACCAGCCGCCTCCTCTCTTGGATCCGCTACCTTATTTTGCAAAGGATGGTGTGTGGCGGGCTGACACTCTTTCTGGGAATGTCTGGGACCTACAGAAGCACCACTGCTGGACGAGAGGGGCTTGACAAACCTCTGCCCCCGATCCTGCCCAAATATGTTTCTAGCACTTCTAACCTTCAGGTATTTGCCGTTTTCCCTGTAGCTTCCTTGGCCGCTGACCTTTCTTACTGGGCCAGGAAGCTTGCAAGGGGCCCCCTCCTCCAGATTTATCCGGGACAGACGGGCTGGGTCAGAATCGTGCAGAGCGAAGCCTCAGCAAAGCTCTCCATACACCTGCAATTCTATGACTGAAGCCTTTCAAAGGCTCTCAGCCTGAGAAAGCACAAGGTCTTGGTGAGGTTTCCTGGCCGGCTCGGGGCTGGCTTCATGCCACAGTAACATGCCCAGGGCTGCATGGGCTAGAACCACTTCAGGCTCCTCTTCCCCAACCCTTGAAAAAACCTCGATTCTTATGCCCTCAAAACCCTGCTCTGCTCAGACTGCTGTGACCAGACGCAGAACAGGTGTGGGAATGGCGGAGGAGCACTTTTAGGGCCCTACGTAATACAGCTCAGGCAACCGCTTGCCCCTTTCCTGGTGGCATCCGCCAACCGTGATGTTCTCCCTCCCGTAAGCCCCTGCAAATCCGGGGTGAGGGCGTGAGGCCCAGAGACACCCCAGGCTGGTGGATTCTGCCACTTTCCACTTCTGCCAAATACAGAGGTTTGCTCATCCCCACAGATGCGGTAAGGAGGTCCCCCCGGGTTAGAAGAACCTAAGACAGAATCAGACTGAAGGAATAAAACTGGATTAGGGAAACCGGAGGGAGACGGGGTGACTGGAACTCTGGGTAGGAATGCAGATTCACCACAACTGGGTGAGGTTCACTCCTGCTCCGCAGAGCTGGCTAATGAAACAGTAACATTCGCTCTTATCGTGGGTACTGGTTTACTTCTATGTTCAAAAGGCAGCATTTGAAGAGAGTTGTTGAGAGATACTTCACATGGTATAAAATTTGCCCATTTAAACTGCACAATTCAATGGCTTTTAGTACGTGTGCAGAGTTGTGAAACCATCACCACTAAGTTTAGAACATTTCATTACCCCTGAAAAGAAAGCCCATACCCAGGAGCACTCAGGGCCCCTGCTGTTCCCCCGGACCCACCGGCCCTGGGCAAACAGTAATCTGCAGAGCATTTTACCCCGACACGCACTTTCCCTACCGTGAGGGTATGTGATGCAGCAGATGACAGGGGTGTCTTAATCCAAGATCTCATGACCCACAAACAAATGGCCAACAAGCACAAGAAAAGACATTCAACATCACGGATCCTTAGCGGAATGCAAATCAAAGCAACAACGAGATACCACCTCACACCCATTCAGGATGGCTATTGTCCAAAAAACAGAAAATAGCAAGTGCTGGTGAGGATGTGGAGAAATTGGAACACCTGTGCACTGTTGGCGGGAATGCAGAATGGTGCACCCACCATGGAAAACAGTATGGTGGTTCCCTCAAAAACTAAAAATAGAATTACCATACAACCCGGAAACTGCACTTCTGGGTATATACCCAAAATAATTGAAAGCAGGATCTTAGTGGGGCCCCTGGGTGGCTCAGTTGGTTAAGTGTCTGACTCTTGGTTTTGGCTCAGGTCATGGTCTCCTGGTTCTTGAGTTTGAGCCCACATAGGGCTATATGCTGGCTGTGTGGAGTCTGCTTGGGATTCTCTCTCCCCTCTCTGCCCCTCTCCCACTCACGCATGCTCTCTCTCTCAAAAATAAATATAAAAAATTTTTTTAATGTTTATTTATTTTTGAGAGAGAGACAGATTGCAAGTGGTGGAGGGTGAGAGAGAGAGGGAGACACAGAATCCAAAGGAGGCTCCAGGTTCTGAGCTGTTAGCACTTAGCCCGATGTGGGGCTTGAACTCCTGAACCGTGAGATCATGACCTGAGCTGAAGTCGGACACTCAACTCACTGAGCCACCCAGGCACCCCAAATAAATAAACATTTTTAAAAAGCAGGATCTTAGAGAGACATTTGCACACTCATGTTCATATAATTATTATATACACAGAATTATTCTCCATAGCTAAAAGATGAAAGCAACTCAAGGGTCCAACAACTGATGAGTAGATAAACAAATGTGGTATATACATACAATGGATACTACTCCTCCTTAAAAAGGAAAATTCTGACACGTGCCACATCATGCAGAAACCTTGGAGCCACTGTGCTCACTGAAAGAAGACACTCACAAAAAGACAAATATACTGTATGATTCCACTTACATGAGGTACCTAGAGTAGTAAAATTCATAGACAGAAAGTACAGTGGTGGTTGCCAGGGGATGGGGGATGGAGTGTTTTATAGATACAGAGTTTCGGTTTTCCAAAAGGAAAAGAATTCTGGAGACGGTGGTGGTGATGGCTGCAGAGGAATATGAATGTACTTAATGCCCCTGAGCTGTACACTCAAAACAATGGTTAGGATGGTACTTAAGGCTACCTGTCAGTCGACTTTATGCTAATCAAAAGGAGACTGTCCAGGTGGGCCTCACCTAATCACACTTAAGTCTTTAAAACCAAAGGGTTTTGGGGGCACCTGGGTGGCTCAGTCAGTCGAGCATCTGACTCTTCATTTCAGCTCAGGTCTTGATCCCAGGTCCTGGGATCAAGCCCCGTGTTGGGCTCTACACTCACAGGGCAGAGCCTGCTTGGGATTCCCTCTCTCTCCCTTTGCCCCTCTCCTCTACTGGCACTTTCTCTCTCTCTAAAATTAAAAAAACAAAAAACAAAAAAAGCAAAGGGTTCTCTCCTGCTGATAACAGAAGAGGAAGTCAGAGATTCAAACCAAGGGGGGATCTGAGGCCCCACTGCTGTACTGAAGATGGAGAGGACACACGGCAAAGACTAAGAGTGGCCTCCATGAGCTGGGGGCAACGCCCAGCTGACAGCTACCATGTTCTGCCTGGACGCATGACCAGCACGGCCAGCAGAGGTGGGAGATAATGAGTCGTGTTAACCCGCTAAGTTGGATCATTTGTTAGAAAGCAATAGAAGACTGATTGGATCTCCTAATTGGGGCCAGAAAGGGAAAGAAGACATTTTAGGGAGCAGAGAGGACTCTCAGTGATTGACTTTGTCTTTTTCACATATCTCCACCTCCTCTAGAAAGCCTCCCCCGCCACCCTCCCGAGAGCCTTTGCGGATCCTCGCCTCTGTCTTCCTCTGTAGGTAATTATCTGCCACTCCCTTGGCCCTGCGCACAAGGGCCTGCCAGCCGGAATCCCCAGTCATCTCGCTTTCTCAAATCTGGTCTAAGGACTTCCAACACAGAAGCCACAACTTGACCTTTTTCATCTTTCCCAAAGCTCCCAGTACAGGGCCAAGCACACTATAAACTAGCTCACAAATTCTTGTTCACTAAGCCATTTCCTTTCAGTTCCAATGACCAGCAAGGCCAATGAAGGCATTCAAACCTGATGTGGCCACAGGCACATGGAGAGCCTTTCCCCTAAGACTGGCTTCACCACCACCTGAGAGTAACAAAGCACCGAGATGGTGATACCCCATTTCTGAAGCCTGACTTTTCATTAATACTAGCCAGTCAGGTTTTCCAGCATGAGTTGGGCTACCATTTCTCTGAAGTTTTTTTTTTTTTTTTAATGTTTTTCTACAACTGAAATTTGCCAACACAGAGGAAGTAAGAATAGGATGACATGAGGTCCCACAAAATGTGCTACCTGTGTTTTGTTCCACAACAACCTTACCCTGAATGCCTGTCAAGTCCAGACAGCATGGTGAGACCCCAAAAACAGAGAGCTAAATCACAATAGCCCCTACTCTTGGGCTGTCATCCAAGTATCCCCTGAGCACAGAGGTCACAGCAGAATCTTTGACACTTTGGAAACTAGGAGGTTGGATTTCTTCAGGTCGGACCACAGAATCAGGTCTCCTACAGGCAGGCAATGGGTGGGGTTCCCTTCTGCATTCTGTCCTGCTCCAGGGACTCTGGGGACGCCTTCTGTGCCCCACCCTGGACTCCAATAACACGCATATGATGTCACTGTCTAGATGTGCAACAGTCTTGGCCAATTTTATCCAAAGCCCTCAAGCACAGATTAAAAAGTAAATCCATAGCATTTGGACAGACCTTTACAGTTTACAAGCCACTGTCATATTGTCTCATTTGATCCTCCCAGGAGCCCTAGGAGGTAGGAGGAGTAGATTATCATCGCCCAATTACAGATGAGGAAACTGAGGCTCAGGGAGCTGAAGTGACTTACCCAGAGTTACCTGGTTTGGAAGCCAAAAAACCGTGTTCTTCCATGTTGGATCTAGTCTTTGGGCTGAAATGGGAACTCAGCACAGACAGGCTAGGCTCTCCCCAGCTGGCCTTCACAGCTGGTGCCTTGAGAGTTTCTCTATAGAAAGAGCGAAGGAGAGGCTGGGAATCAGGAACAAAAAGAAAGTACAATGGTGCCTCATATTCTAGTAATATTTCATCTTTTTCAAAGAACTCACATATTTCTTGTCTCATTTGGTTCACAGAACAATCCCATAAGGTGAACAAGACAAGCATATCGTCATCAAAACTTGGATCAGAACTAGTCCCCAACTTTTCTGATTCCAAGACTCTTTCTATAAGATAAGGGACAGAATCCTTGCCACTGAGACCCTCCTTTTGTCCCTTTGGCCCTGAAGGGTCAAGACCAAGAGACCACTGGATACCCTTCTCTTGTGTGGCCACACAGGTCCAACTTACAGTGACCTTTCATTTCCCTGTGTGATCCCCTGCCAGAAACTGGGCCCAGAAGGCAGGCCCCTCCCCCTTCTGGTTTTAGGACTGCTTTTACAGAACCGATGTTTTTTTAAGTTTATTTCTTTTCAGAGACAGAGAGAGAGCGTGCGAGTGCGCACACGTGTGGGGGAGGGGGAGGGAGAGGGAGGAAAGAATCCCAAGCAAGCACCACACTGTCAGCATGGAGCCTGATGTGGGGCTCGAACTCACAAACCGTGAGATCACGACTTGAGCTGAAACCAAGAGCTGGACGCTTAACTGACTGAGCCCCCCAGGCGCCCCACAAAACTAATCTTATGTAACCGATACACCAGGGGGAATGGAATCTGCTGGACTATTGCTCACCCGCTGAACACACATTTTCTGAGCAGGGTATCACTCTAGGCTACTCACTGGGAGTTTGAGAAATACCTCAGGCATATTCCCTGCCTAACAGAAGGTCACGATCTTGATCTAGTGGAACTGGCGAAAACACAAACACGTACATGACAAGGTACACGACATTCACTAGTACATGACAAGATGGAACAAATGTCACAACACAGTTATAAGCAAAGGGCTGCATGCAGATCAGCATCATGCTGGCTGGTGGGAAGGAAGAGTCTTCATGAAAAAAGAGGTGTTGGGCGCCTGGGTGGCTCAGCCAGTTGAGCTTCCAACTTCGGCTCAGGTCATGATCTCACAGTTTGTGAGTTCGAGCCCCGCATCAGGCTCTCTGCCATCAGTGCAGAGCCAGCTCTCCGATCCTCTGTCTAGCTCTCTCTCTGCCTGTCCTCTGCTCTTTCTCTCTTTGTCTCAAAATAAATTTAAAAAACTTAAAAAGTAAAAGAAAAAAGAGGTGTTTAAGCGGAAGGATGACTGGAGAATCTTGACAAGTAGGAAGATGCAGGCTGTGAAAACAGCACTAACATTTGGGAACTAAGGATATAGTCCCTTGTGAGGGCAGCATGAAGTCCACTTGGCCCCCGACCTCCCACTGAGGCTGGCTGGGATCCAGCTTAGACCCCCAGCTAGATCTAGGCTGGATCCTGCCCCCATCCCAAGGGAACCCAGGAGACTGGGGCCACTTGCTCCGTCCGCCAGGTTCTGTGGACTTGCAGCCCCACCCACCAAATGTTAACTGCCCTCTTCACAACTCATCTCTTCCGCTCTCTAGTTGGTTCTCACATGTGTCTTGCATTCCCAACTAGACTAAAATACTGGTCTCCTAATTCCTTGAGAACATAGCAAGGCGTGCCTATATTCCATCCCAGCCAGCATGAGGTGGGCACACAGTAGGCCCAACAAGCTGTTTGTTGACTGGCTGCCGAAGTCTATAGGCCCAAGTATCACGACAACTGTACAAACAGGTAGACAAGAAGGGGCAGTACTTGTAACCCTAGCCTGGGATTACAGGGAAGGGGTTAGCAGAAGACACATTATTTCTGGCTTTAAGGTTACATTTTATAGAACTGATCTAAATTTAAATCAAGGGGCTTAGACTTGTGGGGTCACTCTGGGGGGACTGCCCTGTATTTCACATTCTGTTCTCTCTTAGACCAATGTCCCAAGGTCTCCTTAATCCATTTTTCTAGTTCCTGCTTGTAAACATCTTCCAATGAAACATAATGTCTCATAGTTCCTCTTGAAAAGAGTTACAGAAAGGCTGGCATAGTTGCCATTTCCAGTCTAGAGACTGGAGGACGATGCCAGAGGTGAGAGCAGAGTCAGGGCAAGAGGTGGGGGTGGCGAGGACCCCAGGGCACAGTATAGCCTCCTAGTGGTTGGTCTCCAAGGAGCCGAAGTCTCAGCTGAAGTGCTGGGTGGACAGACTTTACAAACAGGGAAACTGGATAGGGTCAAAACCCAAACAGGTCACAGCACACCCAGAATGGAGCATGGGCAAGCAATGAACATCATCAGCTAGGAGTTGGGGGATGGGGTAGGTGAAAAGAACCAAATGCCCAGGTGGGTTCAGAGGCACAGAATTTTAGTTTTAGGGATTTTTCTAAGCCAACCCTCTTTAATCCCACAGGTGGGGTCCTCAAAAAGTTCTTTCCTGGGGCACCTGGGTGGCTCAGTTGGTTAAGCGCCTGACTTCGGCTCAGGTCATGATCTCACGGCTCAGGAATTTGAGACTGTGCTGGGCTCTGTGCTCACATCTCAGAGCCTGAAGCCGGCTTCAGATTCTGTGTCTCCCTCTCTCTCTGCCCCTCCCCCACTCGCACTCTGTCTCTCTCTCTCTCTCAAAAATAAACATTAAGAAATTCACACCAAAAACAAAAACAAAAGTTATTTCCTGTGATAGTCTAACCCTGTCCTACTCAGTGTCTCTCTGCATCTTTGACCTTCCACTTCATCTTCCATATTGCTGCCAGACTGATCTTTCCACAACACAGATCAGTTCAGTGTCTCCCCTCCACATTCAGAAGGTCCGAAGTCAGCGTGACCCAGTAAGGCCTTCTCTGCTAGACCCAGACAGGGTTTGGAGTCTTATCTCCTCTCTACACCCCACTGACGTCATTCCCCCCAACAACGTCCTGCACAACACTCTCCAAAGTTGCAAGACTTACTCCTGTCTGCCAGGAGAATCCCAATTCCAAGGTCCAGCTCAAATGTGTCCTGTTCAGTTAAATCTTCCCTGTGTCATTCATTCCCCCGGGAAAGATGTGTTTACTTTCTCCTCCATGCTCCCAAAACACCTCTGTAGAGCATTTATCACCCTGACTCGAACTGATTTTACAGAGACTGAGAGGCCACCAGGAATAGGGATTGGTTTTGCCTTCTCATTGCTCACCTTGTCCTTACTTTGCACGGCAGGAGTAGGTGGTCAAAACATGTTTACTGAAAGAAGAAACCTTTCCTTTTTTTTTTTTTTTTTAGTTTTCACTTTTAAGTAATCTCTACACCCAGTGTGGGACTCAAACTCACAACTCCGAGACTGAAAGTCGCTTGCTCTACGGACTGAGCCAGCCAGGTGTCCCAAACCCCTTTCCTTTATAGCTGCATAGTGAGTTCCTGGTGGGGCCCAGTTAAGGTCGCGGTTGTCTGATGCCCAGGTCAAGGCACTGCTTTCTAGGCTGCTTCTACCAGTTTTTCGTGAACACGCACCTGGATGGCTCCTTAGTGACCTGGACTTTCAGACACTGGGACAGTGACGGGCATCAACTGTCCCAAGTTAGCACCAAGCTGCTAACTGTAAAGAGAGACTCCTGTGTCTCTCCTGGGGAAGAGATTTGATTCGAAAAGGCTTTAAACCGAGCTGTAGGCGGCGACAGAGCAGGTGAGTCATCCCAGCCCACACCCGTTCTCTACCGAAGGGCCCCAGCATCTGTGTGTCTGGGGTCATATGGGAAATGGGTACTCTGAGCTGACTCGGGTCCCAGGGAGGGGGATGCTGACGTTATGGCCAAGGACCCTTCACCCGTGGTGATGAAGCAGTAGTGATGGCCTTTATCTATGACAGCAAACATAAAGGGACTCAGCACAGGGGATGGCCTCAGAGAAGCTGCAGCCGTGGTAATGGCCAAGGGACGCACCTCGCCGCTCTTGGAGCCCCATCTGGACCCCTTGCACCCACACAGCCTGTCTCCACCGCCAGCCCTCACCCGTGTCACTTCATTTCCCTAAATTCAAAGCTCCTCAAGAGAAACACAAGGTGTCCTCCACCACCCATCCCCCAGACTCAACCAGGACATCTATACTGCAGTTGAATTTTGTTTTAAGCAAAGTCAGCATGTAAAGTTGAGGGATAAATCTTCATTTTACAAACTCTTTTCACCACCACGAGCTCCCCTAAGGCCTTCACTCACTGGGGGCTTACTTACCACGTGTAAGTTCCTCTGTTAGGAGCTAGAGAGATACGAACACCACTGCAGTACAGTCCCTGCCCTCAACCACGTAAGCAAGTTGCATATGCAAGTTACTGTACATGCAAGAAATAATGTGCTAAATCCTTCAGAGGACGTTCACAAAGTGAGTCTGGGAATCTGGAGGCGAATGAGTTTAGAGGGACATCGTTCAGGAGATGGCACAGAAGCTTTAGAGAACGGGCTGGATATTGCCACTCTGAAGCACGTCAAATGGCCTTCCATATGGAGGAGGTGTTGTCAGCAAAGGCCTGTGGGTGGAATCAAATGTCAGGCAGCTCCGTGTGGAAACCCACCAGGGCAGGCTGAAACAGCACATCCGACAGGCCCAAGCCCCAGGGGCACAGGCCAAGGCACAGGGAAAATGCTCCGAACAGCAAAGGTCAACATGAACGTAAATACTGCAGCAGCAGGACTTATTCCGGGCGAGAAGTGGGCCAGGATGGCCTTGGAATCCGGCCAGAGGTCAAAGGCCAGCTCTACCCTCAACAGCTGTGTGATCTTGAACAAGTTACCCAACCGAAGTCTAGGTCTTCCCGTCTGCAAGGCCGCTCCCCGACACTTCCCACCTAGTGTGTCACTAAGAAATGAAATGAGATGATGGAGAGGACACATGAGGCACGGTGGCAGGCAGGGCAAGTGATCAGTCTATGTGAGGCTCTTCTTCCTGGCTTGAGGAGCCTGGACAGTGAACAAGTGAAAGACTGTGTGGGGCCCTGGAGGAAGGAAGAGGCCAATAAAAGGGGATTCTAAAGCGAGGAGATGGTGAGGGAAGAGGGACTGCAGAGAAAGGAAACAAAGCCTCCACACTGAGCTTTCTGCTCCAGGGCAGGCCACCGTAGGGATGCTGCTAAAACTCCCCACCACGCTGGTAGGTGGTTTCTCCCTGAAGAACGCCGTGTTCCAGGATCGACACCAGTGATGCAAGGAGCAGAACTGAGCTTGTAGGTGGAGCGATGGGTAGGAGCCGAGCAGAGATGAGGCAGCACGCTGGACCCCTGCCCAGATTGTGGGGGCATCAGAAATCAGGACTGGATCAAGATGGCACCGAGAGAGAAAACTGCTTAATTCCAAAAGCTTCCACTAGGAAAGCCCAGAAGTCCAAGGTTTTTTGCACATCTAGACACCTGATCTTTTAACCTGAATACCTGGCTCATTACAAGCCAGCAACAGAGATACCGCCTGGCACAGGACTCACCTCTGCAGAGAGCCTCCAGTCTCATGGAGGGCAGGCACACTAAGGGTCTTCAGGGAGATTTGCCACCTAATCCTACGTGTGTTTGCTCCTTGTTCATTTGCGCATTCATTCACTCCGTCATCCACTGCACAAACATCCACGAAGGAACTACTGCACCCAAGATAAGATCCCGGAGAGGCAGGTGTCCCGTTGGCTGTTCACATCTCCATTCCTCAAGTTGTTTCACTTGTCAGTTCCCTTATCTGTCAAGTGGAGAAAACTGGGTTTATGGGAAAACGCAATGAGATAATGGACACGCACAATGCAGAGTAAGTGCTCAAGAAGTGTAAACTATTAATAAACGAGCAGAAGTAAGGTCACATGTTATATTGGATACCTTTCATTGCTCCTCTAGGTACTTTCTGCATCCTTTCCTATCCGTACTGTGTTCTGGAATTTTCCTGCATGGACTAATCAAGTCTCCTCTGCCCTCTGACTTCCCATGGGGTTTAGTACATGGAGAGCCTTGACAAATCAGAGGGGTTTTATTTCCTCCCAACTGCTTTCCTGAACCCCTTGACCTGAAGTCCTAGCTCTAGCAAAATGACCCTCCACACAGCCTCTCTGCCTCGAGGCGTAGAGATGGTAAGATCCCTCTGTTACAAGCCCCAGAACATTTCACTATCCACGGTTCTCTCCCTATACCCTGCCTCAAATTACCCATTCATAATGTGCCATCTGTTTCGTGCTGGCCCCTATTATATATGGGGTAGGAGAGAGAGAATAGGCCTGGGAATCAGGAGACCTGAGTCCCACCTCTGCCACCAGCTGGTTCTGTGACCCTGAACGCTCTTTTACTAGGTGTCAGCGTCCTCATCTGTAAAAAGAACAGGTGGGACCACATAGCTCTTTTTTTGTATTACAATTCCCGGCCACTGCTGGGTGTTCCGTGAAGTTAAACCCAGAAAAGGGATGCAGATCAGGGAATAAGGCTTCCTAGTGCAGAGGGCAGGTTAGCCAACTCATTCTTACCCAGGGAGGGCACCCAACTCCTTTCCAAGGACTTCCCTTTTCCTCCCAGATTCCCCGGGGACCAAATGATCTCCACTCCAAACAAACAGCCAAGGAAACCCAGGAAATTACAAGTAAATTCTCTTTCAGTAACCAACCATCCAACCTCGATTTAGCCACACAGGCCCCTTCCCAGCTTCTGTGATGCACAGCGGGCCAAGCAGAGAGGCAGGTGCACACTCCCACCCAGGCATTCTCCACAGGGCTGCAAAGGGATATGATGCCCTCTCACAACTGGTGGGTATCCAGGGCAGAGGGAGCCACCCAAATCAGCATCCTGTCAGAAAACCTACAATTGAGGTCTGTCACTGGACACGTTTCAAAGAGAGGCTGAGGACCATTTCATGGGATATTACAGAATCTCTGGAATTCTTTTTAGCTCCTAAATTAGCGACTCAGGGAACCCCAGGAGCCATGAGAAAGACGTTCTAATGAGAATATTACCCTCCCTAGCGCCCCCTACCCCCATCTGGAGTTTCACCTGCCCCAAGCGCTTTCCCATCTCCCCTCACCCAGAGGTAGGGCCAAGTGCCAGCATAAGGCTGGGTTTTTAATCCTTAAGGACAGCAGGAGAGGGCACTTTGGATACCAACTTCTAAGTTTCTGGCGGGGTAAGGGAGGCGGGATAATCTCTTAAAATCTCAGCTCCTGGGCTGGCCGCATGTGAAAACCACAACCTAATAACCGCCAACAACAATTTCTTCGACGTTCTTCACGTCCGGAAACCGTGGCCTCTCCCCACAACTCTGAAAGAGTTCAAACCCTTTCCTGGTTCCAAATCAAAACTTCCGAAAGCCTCCGGGCTTCCAGCGGCCAGACCGCGCACGGGACGGCTGGGGCCCAGGGAAGACACAGGCGGCGAAGCCCGCGGGCCGGGCGGGGAGGGGACGAACCCCAGCGCTGAGCCGCCGCCCTGGCCGCCTCGAAGCGCCTGTGTCCGCAGGAAGCACCGCCGTGCGCCTGCGCCTGCGCGAGTCTTGGCACGTGACTCGGGAGCGCGCGGCCCTGGAGGGGGCGGGGGAGGGACCACGGCCGCATGCGCGGGGCGGGCTCCCGCGGGCGGGGTTCGGCTGGGACTCAGCTCAGCAGCTCCCCCGGCGGTGGGTGCTGGGGTTCGCGGTGACGAGCCTCGCTCAGCGGTAGCGTTTTGCGCTGAGGAGCGGGCTTTCGAGACCACGCCAAGCTTGGCCAGGCGCTCGGTTCTCCCACCCTTTCGTTCCTGTTCCAAACCGCCCTGCTTTAGGGGCCTGTTTCCCCTCGAAGGCGAGGGGGTGCAGAGGGAAAAGCGGACCCGTCGGCGGTGAGGACGCCCGAGCCCGGAAGATGCGCCCCCTCCGGGAGCCGGTCCCTCCGGAAAATCTGCACCCGAGTCGGGGGCCAGGAGCAGCTGGGGTCCAGGGCCCAACGGGGGTCCGAAGTAGGGCCAGACTGCTGAGGTGGGCTTCTTCCGCCGCCTCCTTACGGGGCTCCCGTATTGGCCCCCAGCTCCTAGCAGTGGGGCGGCGTCTGGGGGGGGGACGCAGACCCGGAGCCCTCCAGCCGGCAACCCATGGACCGCGGGTTTGAGGGGCACGGCCCGAGGGACGCTGTCTGGGTTGCCAAAATCGGCTGCTTGATTTGATGCCAGGCTCTCGCCCCTCGGTGAGCCCCAGTGCTGCTGCCCGCCTGACCCTCCCTGCTTGTTCATGGCTTTCTCTGTCTAGAAACTTGCAGTGGCCTCAAGCCCAGACTTCTTGACCTTCCATCTAAGGATTTCCCTAACCCATCTCAACTCACCTTGACTCCTCACTGGCCACACACAAACGTCTCTCTCCCTTTCAGAGTCTGGGCCCTTGATCTTCCCCCCAGGATCCGACCCCCCTGGTCTCTGCCCTTCCAAACCTGTCCAGCCTTCAGAGTGGAGCTAGAATTCCACTCCCTTTCTAAGCTCAGAACCCCCTGGGTGTCTCAGTATTCCCAGGAGAGTCCTGATGTTATGTAAACGGATTCTCCTCCATAAAGGTAATCTGTTAACTGTTTAAGTAAAAAGTCTGCAGTGCATGGGTTTAACTTCTCAAATAATTACAAGTGAGAAAGAAAATCGTTTGCCACCCCCCCCCCCATGTGACCTGGGTTATGGATAGGGGCATATGGCTACTCTATCCCCCAGGATTTACCCAGTCACTCCAGTTCCATGTCTTGGGTCCCTAACTGGATCATTCACTCCTCCAGAGCAGAGATTATGCCTGCACAAATATGTGTAAATTCTAAATCTTTTGAAATTTTGGTAGGACAAAATTCAGAAGTTTGGGGAAAATGGAAATATAACCAACAAATGTGTTTGCATTCTTCACAAATACGAAATCAGTCTTTTCAGTGTGTCAGAAAAATGTACTGTCACAATCGGTCTAGGCTCCAGACTAACACAAATCAATGTGATTGAATGTAGTAGAAGGGATAGTTGGATGGGTAGAAAATTGGCCCTTTGGTTTGTCATGTTTTAGCTGGGTGAACTGGGGCTTAACCTCTCTGGGGATGCAGCTTCCTCATGCTGGATTTGTTTTTAGGGATAATGAATATGCCTTCTCCATCTACATGAGCAGAGTGAGAGTCAAATGTGAAATGGAGTTAAGGGTTTCTGGGTTTGTTTGGGTTTTTTTAAAAGTATTTTGTTGTTCAGGAAATAATCCTTAATAAATTTTTTTTAAGATTTATTTTTTTAAGGAATCTCTACATCCAACATGGGGCTCAAACTTACAACCCTGAGATCAAGAGTCACATGCTCCACGGACTGAGCCAACCAGGCTCCCCCCCACCCCGACCTTAATAAATTGTCTAAAGCAGGGGCACCTGGGTGGCTCAGTCGGTTGAGCTTCCGACTTCAGCTCAGGTCATGATCTCACAGTTCGTGAGTTCGAGCCCCATGTCGGGCTCTGTCCTAACAGCTCAGAGCCTGGAGCCTGTTTTGGATTCTGTGTCTCCCTCCATCTGCTCTTCCCCTTCTCACATGCTGTCTCTCTCTCAAAAATAAATAAGGATTAAAATAAATAGTCTAAAGCAAATGACGTTTAAATGTTTGAAATTTTGTTACTAACACATGTCAAGGTGCTGACCGGCCATTAGAAACATCCAGCAATTCTAAATTTTTGCCAGTTTCTGAAGAGGAGGGAAAGGCCTTGGGATCAGCAAGAACAGTGTCACCAAAGGTAAGCCTGGTCAAGTAGCCTAGCGTGCCCTCACGAGAGTCAGGTGCTAGATGGAATTCTGGCCCTCCTACTTCCGGCAACTCAACCTCTCTGACCATCAGTCTCCTCATCAGTAAAATATGAGTAATAATCATAACATTTACAGAACGCTTTCTGTGGGCTGTGTACTGTTTCAAGCATGTTGCATGTTTTAATTTAATCCTGGCAACAACCCCACAGAGAGAGGGGCTATTAGTGTCTCCATTTTATGGGTGAGGAAACTAAAGCGCAAAATTATGTCATTTGCCTAGCTAGGGTGGCCCAGCTTGTTAAGTGGTGGGGCCCAGGACGAAGCCCAAGCAATCTGACTCCAGAGTCTCTACTCTTCCGTGCAAGATGGCTCCCTCCCTGAGGGGCTGTGTGAGGATCCCATGAAATAATACATGAAAAACTCCTGGCCTATTCCTTGGGTTTGTGGCTGCTAGAATTACCTCATTATGTCAAGGTATAAGTGTAGGAATGTCTATAGGTCTATAGCCCGGTTCCTGGCAAGAAGAATACTCTAGAAGTTGGTTCCCTTCCCCACTGAAATTTTGAGAAAACATTAAAGGTTCCACAGTGCAAGCAGACACAGAAAATGTTCATCTGTTTGTGTTATTTTTTTTATCCTTTGGATAAGAGGTCAGTATAGGGAATCCCTCAGAACCTGTGGAATACACCTTTGGTACAGGCAAATTCATGCCTCTACTCCATTTTGTTTTGCTTACGTTTCCTTTTTACTGCCTCTATGGTCTTCTAGAGAAAAATTAAGGTTTCCCTGGATTGGGAAAAGCTTGAGCCTAATGTCACAGACGGAGGAATCGGCGTGAAATGTTGCCAGTGCTTGTGAGTTTTTCAAGGCTCAGACTTTTCCCCTTGGTTCACCGGGGTGGGACGCAAGCACAAAGCCAGGGCCTGGTAGGTGTCCTCCTAAGGCTGGGTCTTCCCGCGTCTCCACCCTGGGTCGGGCATCCGGTTCACCGCATGCACGCACCTGCTACACATAAGCTCCCACGACCTGTAATCCACGCATCATGCATAAAATTACCTCTCCGTAGCCACACCCACCTGCTCACCCCAGACATACTCTTTTCCCCAGGACCCTCTACACACAACATTCAGTGCACAGACACCTTCTTTACTCCTCCCAAACCCGCTTACTCTGCCATTCACTCTGATGGCACACAGGTGATGGGTCCTGTGTGCTGGGCACTGTGCTACATACTCCGAGATCATTTGGTCACAGACACTCACATACACTTTGGTTTCTACACACACAGATTCTACATGCAGGTATTTGCACGCCCTTTCACGTGTAACCACAGGTAACCCCCACATATTCAGATACATACACATACCTGTGGAGACATTCTCTCCATTCATGCCCCTTATATCCCCTGACTATATTCAGAATGGTCTTGGATTTTGCTTTCCTCCATGGCATTTTGCTTTCTCAATGGCAGACGATGTACAGATGATAGGGTACGAGGCTTGTGAAACAGCACAATTTTGGACATGCTGGCAGGTTCTGGTGTGTTATGTTTATCTTCAAGAGAGACATCACCTCCCTCCCTTTTCCTGGCAAAGCTCCATATTTCTCCCAGTCCTGAGAAAACACTGGCTGCCGTCCTGGGTGGGAGAGCTGACCTGGGGGAGGGCAGTGGTGGCCTTAGTTAGGTCAGTCTTATCAGTCACTGACTGTGGACTGTGGACCCTTGAATCAGGAGGAAAGCGAGGGAGAGGGAGGCAGCGAGCCAAACTGCCTCCTCATTCCTCCCTGAGATCAGCACCTCCCGACTTAGGAAAATCCAGGGCAGCTGGCCCCAGCACCGAATTCTTCATCTTCTCTGAGGTGACGCCATCACAATAGCATGTTGTCACTCTCACACTCCCCCCTTCTACTTCCAACCTCCCAGTGACTCCCCAGCTTCTTCCTTTTCAAACACACTCTCAACTGGGGGTGCCAAGTCTTCAGGAGGACCCCAGAAGTAATATTTCAAAGTAAAGGAGTTCTGATCTGAAGGACAAAGGCTCGAGGAGCCAAGGACAAGGTAGGGTGTCTTTAAAAACAGGGACGGTATGGGGGGAAGGGGGTGGGGACGCCTCGGTGGCTTAGTGGGTTGAGCCTCAGACTCTTTTTTTTTTATTTTTATTTTTTTAATGTTTATTTATTTTTGAGACAGAGAGAGACAAAGCATGAACGGGGGAGGGTCAGAGAGAGGGAGACACAGAATCTGAAACAGGTTCCAGGCTCTGAGCTGTCAGCACAGAGCCCGACGCGGGGCTCAAACTCACGGACCTCGAGATCATGACCTCGGCCGAAGTCAGCCGCTTAACTGACTGAGCCACCCAGGCGCCCTGAGCCTCAGACTCTTGATTTCAACTCAGGTCATGATCCAAGGGTCATGGGATCAAGCCCACATCAGGCTCTGTGCTGAGCTCAGAGCCTGCTTGGAATTCTCTCTCCCTCTCCCTCTGTCCCTCCCCTGCTTGTGCTCTCTCTCAATAAATAAAAATAAACAAACAAATAGGCACAGGAGGAGGCCTGGGGTCATGCCCCCATTTCTTAATTTTCAATCCTACAACAGGAAACCTCAGTTTCAAAGTCATCTTTGACACTGGGGGCTGGAAGCAGGAGGGATCTGGGGAAGAAGGCACCGGGGACGTCTAAAACAAGAGTGGGCAATTCATGGATTGTCAGTTTATCCCTAAGAAACTTAAAAATGAGGGCGCCTGGGTGGCTTAGTCAGTTTAGCATCTGACTTCAGCTCAGGTCATGATCTCACAGTTCATGGGTTCGAGCCCTGCTGTCAACACATAGGCTGCTTCGGATCCTCTGTCCCCCTCTCTCTCTGCCCCTCCCACGCTCAATGTCTCTGTCTTTCTCTCTTTCTCTCTCAAAAAGAAATAAACATTAAAAAAAAAAAGAAACTTACCAATTAGTACCCAGGTTTGGGAAGAGACGGGAGGGAGGAACAGGTGGAGCACAGAGGATCTTTAGGGCAGTGAAAATACTCTGCATTTCATTTCCTTCTACAACAACGGACACATGTCATGATACATTTGTCCAAACACGAGCAATGCACACCACCAGGAGCGAAGCCTAATGTCAACTGTGGACTCTGGGTGACTAGGTTGGACAAATGTCCCACTCTGGGGGTGGGGGTTGCTAATGGGGGAGGCTGTGCGTGGGTGGAGGCCCCGGGGCGGGGTGGGAGCGGGGGGTGTATCCCTACCCTCCTCTCAGTTTTGCTGTGAACCTGAAACTGCCTGAAAAACAATGAAGTCTTAATACGAACCCGATCCACTACTAGATAAGAGAGAGATAAAGAGAGCAAGCTGGTCGGAGGCGATCAGAAAGCACACGGTGTTACAGAGAGATTGGAACTTTATTGAGACTTCCTCCCTGATTAAATCAGAATGGAAAGAACCCTGGAAAGGTTCCACTTTGGAGAGAGACAGCAACTGTTCAGGCACAAATACTTAACAGATACTCCTCTTAGGGGAATCTCTGGATCCTAAATTTACCCCCAGTTCCCAACCCTTCCTCCCCACCCCAAAAGACAGTCAGAATCCTGCTTGAAATCCACATCCACAGAGTGGGGACCAAACAGCCCTGACAGCCCAGGGGGACCAACTGACCAGCCTGCAGGCTGCATGGAGAAAAGGTGGGTCAACGAGTGAGCAGGGGAATGGGGGTAAGAAAAGGAAAACGGATGGGACGAAAAGAGAGAAGATCACACCAATCATGCCCCCCCCACAAAATACAGATGCCATATGAATGTATCAGCCTCCTTCCACCTGCTTCCCCAAAGCAATGGTGACATCACCGCCGTGACAATGCCTGTACACTTCTGCCCTGTTCACGTCCTCAACTGCACTGAGAAAGACAGATACGCCGAGAGCAGCTCAAGGGCATCAGGGGCATTAGGAGCAAGAGGGGAAGGCGGACTGTGGGGAGGGTACATGACAGCGAGATAAGGAGAGTGGTGATTTGTAATGAGAAGAAACGCAGCTTTTCAGGCCCTGCTCAACAGGCTCCTTGGATGCCCCGGCAGGGCCCTGTTTCTCTGCTTGGCTCTGTCCTTGGAAACGATGTCCTGGAGGTTTGGGGGGCCTCCGTTGTCCTGTGGAAGGTTCCAGGTCCTGCACAAAGCCAGAGAAGCAGCGTCCGCTGCAGCATGCATCAGAGCGTTAATAATCCTAAGCAGGGATTCCGAATTCTCCACACGGACCTAGTCTAATCACCGATGTGTTTCCACTGCCTCGCCCCCAGAGTGCTTCCTCTCTGCCTTCATCTTCACTCACTTTCCTTCTGGTCCAAGGTGACTTGCTGGTCAGGGGGGCCCTGACCCAGGCCTCCTGGGGAAGTCCCCCAGATAGCTCGCTCCCAGGGGACGCTGGCTCACTAGGGCAGAAGGAGCCCCTCCGGGCAGCCCTGGGCAGGGTCTCCTGGATTTGTGCAAACTGGTCAGCCACCTGCTTTTTGTCAAAAGGCTCCTTCCCTCCATCCCCTGCCGCCCTCCGAGACGGCCGAGGTGGCACGCCAGCCAGGCAGAATCCTCACGACACATTCCTTCTCCACGGCCTCTGGCGTCTGCTATCTCAGAATCTCTCTTGCACAATGCGGTACACACATATTCACACTCATCGGTTCTTGAAGGCCCTGGCTTCCCTGCGGCGCGTGGGTATCAGTATCAAGTTCAGGTGGAAAATCGCATGTCAAGCCTTGATTGCCGCCGACACGGAGTGGCTGGCGCCAGTTCTGAACTCGTGGAAATTGCTCGGAGTTTTGAGTGTTGTGCATCAGGGCGTGGAGAAGAGGGGGAAGGAAAAGCCATGGCATGAAAATCAGGAGGGAACGACTCTTCCTCAGAGAAGTTTTGGAAACTGCCTCCTCCTACATTTGGGGGGTGGAGATGGGCTGCCCAGAGAAGACCCTGATGAAAAGGAGCAAGGTCTCCATCGTCCCCTCTGAAACCCAACGCCTTTGGGGTCTGAGTTTTCCAAGACATGCAATAGACAAAGACACACTGCAAACCGATTAACCCTCTGAGCCCTTCCAGTATTTTTACTGAAGTCACTTCCAAGAAGTAAATGACCTGAATCCACGGAACACTCGGCCTCCGGTCGGGGCTGATAAAGGAACCGAGCTTCCCAGCTGGCCTAGAAGACTGCTTGGGAGAAATGGCACGGGGGAGGCAGAACCTTCTTCCAGCCTGGGGACTCCTGTTCTCTCTCAGCATTCTGGTATCCTAAACCATTCCCTCCCACCCCTCGAGGAAACAGGGAAGAGGGCCTGGGGATGGGGGGGCGGGGGGTATGGTGGAGGCTCAACACCCAGGTGGATTCAGACCCAAAAGACTGTCCCCTGTTGAAGTCAACCCAAGTTGAGGAGGCAGACGGGGGCTGGAGGACAAGCAGGAGACTGTGTGGAAGGAAGCTACAAGGGACCTGAGCCCTACAGAAACCAAGTCTTCTCTCTTTTCCCAGCTTATAGGGGAAAAAGGAATTTCAGCTGAGTTTAGCTTGACACTCATCACCTCAGTATACACTAGAATTTAGCTGCTCTCTGTCCTCTGCGATAAGACCCAGGAAAAGCCGGCGGGGCCTCACTCAGGCCCCTCACTGAAGCAACAAGACACTATAATTCACAGTTTCCTCTCCTCCCTCGACCCACACCCTCCCCCACCACTGGCCTCAACGAACTCCCAAATCTCCAACACGTAGTGATTCTCACCAGTGTGGCTCAAAGGGTTAATTAACCAGGACTTCTCAGACAGTTAGGACGCAAGCTCAGCCACCAATAGGACCCCAAGAATGGCTACATGGCGACCTAGTGTTTCTTATAGCGATTCTTTGGGGTCTCGCCACACCCTGTTTTGTCACAGTTGAGAGCACTGGGATTCTTCCCCAGCCCCAGGCTTCCCAGGAGGCTGGGGAGCTCCTGTGTGATGGCCCGCTCAATCTTCTCCAGAAAACAGCCCCCCATGTAGGAGCACTGCTGAGACAACAGCTTGAAACTGGAGATGGGGTTGATGCCAAAGAAGTCCTTATAGGCCTCGCGGTTGGGAAGGTCAAATTTGCTGACATTGGTCTTTGCCAGGATGGTCTTGAAGATGTAGAATTTGTCAGGGTCTTCCACAATGTCCTTAAAGACCAGTTCTCCGTCACTGAAGAAGGTCATTTTGTCCTTGTAAGTCTGCAGATAGCGGTCCACCAGGAGGGCATGAATGCGGACCCGGATGGCATGCTGGCGGATGAAGGCGATCTTGTTCTCCAACCTGTTCTCGATCACCTGGTTCAGGTCTTCCAGGAGCGAGATCTCTTCCTTGAGGAACAGGTCCCGGTGGGTGTCGGGCTTGTAGTCTTGTGGCCAGAAGGAGCTGACGTAAACCCGAGGGGGCTCTGTGACGTTGATGAGCGGGGCCAAGCTCCAGAAGAGGGCCCCATAGACCCGCATGAGCATCTGTGTGGCCAGGTTGTCGGCCTTGTTCAGGATGATCCTTATCTGGGATTCGCGCCCCTTCAGCTGGCGGAAGAGCATCTCCAGCTCCAGACCCACATCCAGCTTGGTTGGGTCAAAGACGACAAAGATGAGGTCTGCCCTGTCGATGAACCACTGGCACACGTCGTTGAAGGGGTAACCTTGGGAGGGGGGAGCAAGAAGTCAAGCAGAGCAGGCTCACCCTAACCCCCCACCCCCACCCCGCGCCCCCCCGCCCTTCCAGAACCAAAGCATTGCCTGGGTTGAAGGAAGTCATGGCACTAGGGATATTCTGGGTCTCTGAAGACTGAAAGAATTAATTACGTATCTCCCGGGCCTTGTCAACCCTCAGCCAAGGACAGCCTAAGACCAGGACTGGAATTTGAGCTCTGCCACTAGCCAGATCAGGGTAACAAATGCTTCTAGGCTTTAGCATTTTAGCTACAAAATGACAAGAAGAATAAGAATACCTAAGTTGATATAAAGATTATCATGTTCTAAATAAAGCAAAGCACCTAACTAAAACTGCCTATGTCATAGGAGGTGCTCGATATATTTTAATTCCTTCAACTTCTTCTTTCCAAAATGGGGAGACCAGGAATACCTGTCTTTTAATTTTTCTACAACAACCGGCCAATAATGCATAAAATTATCTGATGCATAATAGAAGAATAAAGGTTAATTTACTACTATAATGATTAGTGATAATATTATTACTAGTAATAAAACAGCCATAAAACCAAAATGAGAGTTATAAACTGAGATCCACCATCTGGTCATACAGTCCTACAAATGCCCTGCTGTGACTCATCTCATATGACTCAGCCCTGTGTCATGGCGATACTCGGTGGCCTATGTTGTAACCCAGCGCCTGCTGGGCCCCAAGTGGCACTCCCCTCCCACTGGAAGGCAGGTAGAACTTTGGAAGGTCTGACACAGGCTTATGTGAAGCAGACCTGTAAAGCAACACTGGGCCAGGAAGAGTTTAAGGTCAGGTTCAAACCAGACCCAAGTTAGCCAGAGGTCAAGTACACCTGGACTGGGATCCAAGTCATCCAGGCCCTTGATCCCTCGGGAAAGTCTGAGCCTCCCCAAGACAGCTCAGCCCCAGCATGGACCTCAAGGAGCTACTTACAGAGATGACCAGCCCACCCTTTGGGAAAATATGGATTGCCTCCAAACTAATCAGCCCTCGGGGAGGTAAAAGAACATGGTACTCCACACCTAAGTGGGACCATGGTGACAACCAGAAGGGACTGGCAGCAAAGACTACACCCCTTGGTGGTGGACAATGCTGGCCACGCTTCCTCTCCCCTGTCTGCCTACCACCCACTGCCCAACAGCTTTCTAAGACAAAGTTTGCGCTGTTCAAACACAAGTGCCTAATTACCTCTTTCTTGCTGCTTGCGGTTCTCAATGATGCCTGGTGTATCCACAAAAGTGACCCGCTCCAGAAGTTTGTGGGGAACCTCGATGCCAATCAGCTTCTCCAGGAAATTCTGGCCAAATTTCTCAAGGGGGGAGAAGGACCGGGCGCTATCAGCAGCCATGACAATACCCTCGATGGTTTTCAGCTTGGGCCCGTGCATGAGGACCGTGAACTCAGAGGTGGTGGGCTCAGCACCTGCAAGCATAGGCATGAGGTTAGTAGGAAGGCCGTCCTCTCTGGGAAAGAGACCCTACTACAAAGTAAGCGGGTAAGCAAGGGGTTCCAGGGAGGGTTTGCCATGAGAACAGGACACTATGTTTGCTAAGCAGGATCCTATTTCTTTTTCCAATTGTGGTAAAATATACATAACACAATTTACCACGTGAACCATTTTCAGGTGTACAGTTCAGAGGCGTGAAATACATTCATGGTGTCGTGCAGCCCTCATCACCATCCATCTCCCAAACTGAAAGTGTCCCCATTCGTTCCTCTCCCAGCCCCTGGTAACCTCTACTCTACCCTGTCTCTATGAATTGAGGACTCAAGGCATCTCATAAGTGGAATCATAGGATGTTGGTCCTTTTGTGTCTGGCTTATTTCACTTAATATATAGTGTCCTCAAGATTCGTGCATCTTGTAGCATGTTCCAGAAACGCATTCCTTCTTAAGACTGAATAATACTCCAAACTCCGTTATATGGATAGCCCTTTTGTTTATGCATTCATCCATCGCAAGACGTGGGTTGTTTCCACCTCTTGGCCATTGTGAAAAATGCTGCTGTGAACATGGACTGTAGCTGCTGGGTTCTTGGGTGTAATTTTCATGATTATATTGAAGACACATACGCATGTTTCCTAGTGCTTTGACACAGGACATTGAGATACCAACAAACACACAAGAAAATCTCTCACTATTACCTGTATAGAGCTGGTAGCGAGTGTTTTCCAACCCAAGGAGGTAGTTTATCATGGTGGATTTGCCAACGCTCCACGGTCCCAGGAACAGCACCATTGGCTTGGAAGTAATCTCCCCATCTGTAGGCAGCAGGAATTAGAAATGGAAGTGACTAATGAAGTTTCTTCCTACGGGAGTGACACAGGGCGTCACACCGCATCACACAGTCCATCTGAGTGAGTTACAGATTTCCACATTGGACAAGACAGGGGGTGGCAATCGGCGGCTCGCCTCTCGCTATGTAAGTGCGATCACCCAGTTAAAACCAGAAGACACGATGCTGGCCTTACACAGATCCTTTGCACAGCGGCACCAGAGGCAGGAGCTAAGTGACATTAACAAATACTGACCCAGAGCTCACTCTGGGTGAGGCCTCCTGGTTTACATCTGGATTTACATCCCCTTCCTAAGAAGGGGAGAAAAGAGCTACCCCACGGCGAGGGGTTAAAACTCTGCTATCTGGATTGGTAACAGAAAAAACAGAGAGACAGGAAAGAGATTCATACGATCTTAGACAGCCTGGACGGGGGCCCCCTGACATCCTACCTCAGGCTCGGCCCAACACTGGGCTCAAGGCCAGTCTCAAATTAGCCTCTAGAGACCACGAAATATTTGCCAGGTCCCAAGACTAAGCACTGAGTAGGCAATTCTTGGGTTCTCGGCAGTGTCGGGAAGCACACACTGCCTGGGCCCTGCCAGTTGGGGTCCCTAGGAAGAGAAGGCAGATTCCTCCAGAGCTTCCAAAACCAGGGGGGCAGAAGGGATGTGGTCACTGGCCACTACCTTACAGCTCTCCATTCTTGCAGCTCGTCTCTGAGCCACGGCACAGAGGGCCAGCCCTGCCTAGTTTATACCTCAAATTCTCCAGACCTCTTTGTCTCCCTGAGCCTGGCACAGAGGCCCCAAATGGTAGGAACTCTTTTTTTTTTTTTTCTTTTTTTTTTTTTTTTCTTTTTTTTTTTGATGTACAGTATTTAATTTCTTGCTTCAAAAATCAGAAGTATAGGGGCGCCTGGGTGGCTCAATTGGTTGGGCATCCAACTCTAGATTTTGGCTCAGGTCGTGATCCCGGCATTGGGCTCTGCACTGAGCGTGGAGCCTGCTTGGGATTCTCTCTCTCCCTCTGCCCCTCTCCCCTACTCACACACACACTCTCTCTCTCTAAAAAAAATTTTTTTAATTAAAAAAACAAAATCAGAAGTATACCTGTCCCCAATCTGCCTAGGCCATGACACCTGGCAGAGAGGGCAGAGAGAGAGGGAGACACAGAATCTGAAGCAGGCTCCAGGCTCTGAACTGTCAGCATAGACCCCGACGTGGGGTTTGAACCCACGAACCGTGAGATCATGACCTGAGTTGAAGTCAGACACTTAACGGACTGAGCCACCCTGGTGCCCCACCTTTCAGGTATTTTAATGCATACGGAAGAAGCAATATTAGCAGATATCACATTCCTCTTTTTTTATATACAAACAGGAGTACAGTATTCCCCTTGTTCAGCACCTCACTTCTTACTGTGCTGGTTTTCTTTCTGTAAGGTGAAACTAAGTCCCAGAAGACCACAACGGCGTCTCGTAAGTGGCAGGCACACGTATAATTGCCTGAAATTGATACCATGGCCCTGCCCCATTCCTCCCTGCCTGCAAATACATGCTCACGTCTCTGGATGTCAACCCCTGGCTTGAGGACAGGGAGGGAGAGGCAGGCTGAGGGGTGGCAGGAGTCCCCAGTTATAGCCACAGAGATCCTACACAAAGTGTCTTTTGCCCAGGCCCAGGAGTCAGAAAGGGAACTGGACCTTCCAGCTCCTGGCCGAGAGCCCAGGAGACCAAGCAGGCCCAGGAGACCCAGGCCCCGGAGACCAAGCAGCGGGCTCTCTGGGGGCTGCTGTTTCGGCTATCTGCAGCAGGGGGCGTTACTGGCATCTGCAGGAGGCCACAGGTGAGACTCAGAGGCGGCCCCAAGGCACTGCGGTGGAGTCCCCAGCACTGGGGGAGGTGAGGAGAGAGAAGCCAAGCCCAGAAAGTGGCATCCGGAGCCCGGAACGCCCTCCCTGCAGAGCGCCCTTCCCCTGCCGGCCAGCAGCCTCCTGGGCCAAGCCGCTGGGTCTGGGGCTGCGGGACAAGTCAAGCGCAGAGGACGGGAGAGCCACGGGAGACCGCCACCTCACACAGCCCCTGTGAAGCCCGAGAGGATGGTCTGCTCTTAGGCTTGCAAGAGGCAGTCGGGGAGTCGCGAAACAGCCTTCTCTGGGAGAAGTAGACAGTCCCGGCTCCTGGTTCCAGCCGTGTGATCCTGGGTACCCAGCATCTCTCTGGGCACCAGGTCCCATTATTCCTGTTCCTGAAGCAGGAATAATGTACATCCTAAATACCCAACCCACTTTATAGCCATCAGGCACATCACATGAGATACTACGGAAACACCACTGTGAAAACTTTCAGAGGATTGACTCCCCAAAAGGGTGTGGCTGCGGGAGGACAAGAGCTCTCATACACCTTACTGTGGCCTCAGCCTGGCACCACCTAAGGCAGCTTAGGGACAACTCTTAAGGAATGCTTAACTCGCGTTCCACTTTTTAAAATATTTCCCACAGATATATTTGCGTGGAATATGTAACGATTATAGTAGTGTTTGTAACGTTTGTAAAATGGCGGGGCACCTGGACGGTTCAGTCTATTGAGCGTCCTGCTCGATTTCAGCTCAGGTCATGATCTCAGGGTCGTGAAATTGAGCCCCGCGTAGAGCTCCACACTAGACATGGAGCCCGCTTGAAATTCTCTCTTTCCTTCTTCCTCCCTCTGTATGCCCTGCTCACATTCTCTCTCCCTCAAAAAAGAAATTAAAAAGTAATAATTAAAAACAACAAAAATGGAACGTGGCAAACACCCCGTTGTCCATCAGTAGAACAGTGCCCATCTTGTGTGGTGCGTGCAGAGGCTCAAGAGAAAAGTGGGGCTGCACACACACGACTGTTGTGATGTGATACCATCGTGTCAAACTAACAGAGAAGGACACACTTGTATGTGCTCGTGCACAGAGCAAATGTCTGGTCTGGAAGTATCTGTAGGAAACTGTAACAGTGGGAGTGTCTGCAAGTGAAGTGGAGAAACTAGAAACAAAGAAAGGGATTTTTGTTTTTCATATTTATTTATTTATTTATTTTTGAGAGGGGGGAGGAGCAGAGAGAGAGACAGAGGATCCCAAGCAGGCTCTGTGCTGGCAGCAGACAGCGTGATGCGGGGCTCGAGCTCACAAACTGTGAGATGATGATCTGAGCTGAAGTGGGACACTTAACCGGCTAAGACACCCAGGCGCCCCAGAGATTTTTATTTTCCCATTTGTACTTGTTTTTCACTATTTGGTTATTCATTTTTTACGGGGACAAGTATACCTTGTGTTTATTGTTCTGAAAATCGATGTTTAAAAGAATCTAGGGGTGCCTGGGTGGCTCAGTCAGTTAAGCGACCGACTTCAGCTCAGGTCATGACCTCACAGTTCGTGGGTTCATGCCCCGTGTCGGGCTCTGTACTGTCAGCTCAGAGCTTGGAGCCTGCTGTGGATTCTGTCTCCCTCTCTCTCTGCCCCTCCCCCACTCATGCTCTATCTCTCTCTGTCTCTCAAAAATAAATAAACGTTAAAAAAAATTTTTTTAAAGAATCTAGACACAAGGAAAACCAACTGAAGAAGCCATAAGGAGAAGGGAAGGATTGCAGGCCAATTAGGGGGCTTAATACATGATCCCTTAGCAGTCAGGGAGCTGTCGTGGGCCCTTTGGCAAGGGAGGGATGGAAACGGGCATCGCTGTCCTTGGAAACCACATCCGTGCCACTGAAGCGTGAACGCTTGCAAAAGAAGTGATCTCCACAAAACCCTGTGCAGGTTAGGGCGATCTTGCAGGGGAAGGATGATCTTGTGGCCAGGGCATCAGGGAATTCAGAAGAGCTCAGCTCCCCATGTCCTCA
This sequence comes from Panthera onca, assembly GCF_046562875.1. Classification (NCBI taxonomy): domain Eukaryota; kingdom Metazoa; phylum Chordata; class Mammalia; order Carnivora; family Felidae; genus Panthera; species Panthera onca. Next base: position 38,388,123 of record NC_138354.1, on the reverse strand, counting down.
CGCCCACCACTCACACAGTGCCAGAGGGCATGGGGAGTGTGGATGGGCATCAGACACGAGGGGTACCTGTGATCTCGTGCTGCCGAAGCTCGTTGTATTTGTAGGACTGCTCCAAGGGCTTGATGGACGAATGGTAGATCTTTCGAAGCCGCTGCAGCACCACTGGGAGCAGAGAAGGGTGAAGGGAGAGGGAGAAGGGAGAGGGTTCGGCTCACTCCCCAGGGCAGCTCCTCCCCAGGCTGGTGGGGAGCAGGGACCCCACTGGCAGCCTCACCATGCCATCTATTAGCATCCCTGGAGGGGCCTGGTCCACATCCCAACCCTCAGAAATCTTTAACCAAAAGGCATTCACCTCCCACCCTCAGAACCTCCTGGAATTGTTTTAACCTAATCTTCTTCTCCCTCCAGGGCAAAACTGGGAGCCCACATGATGTGAGGCACAGAAGGAGAAGCTGGGTCTAGAAAACCTGACCCTCCCCTCCCTCTGCTCCCGTCCAACCATGTGCCCTGTGCAAACCGTGGCTGCTCTGAGCCCCAGCTAGCTCATCAGTTAGTAGGAGGCAGTAAGCCCCACTGAAAGTCTTGGGTTACTATGAGGATGGAATCCCAGAAATAAAAGAGCCTCAAAAACTGTAAAAATCACAAGCCTCCCCGGCCACAGCATGAAGACTGGCACAGGGCACCAGACGACAACTCTGGGATCGGTCCCCTACCCTTGCAGTGGCCCCTCTGTGTGGATCGCCTTTTCTCCTCCCTGCCAATCCACAGCCCCCACCCCAGCCTTGGATGCTGCTCTCAGAGCCTCTTCCATGAAGCCCCCCATGTCGAGGGCTCTCAGGCCTGGATAGCCACCGGCCTTGAAGCCCAGCCCCTGAGGCTCTGCCTGGCCACTGGTTATGTAGCTGCCCAGCCCCGGCTCCAGATCCTTCCTCTGGTTACCAGAGTAATCATCAACAGGCTTGTCCTCATTCAGCATCAGAGTTTTCTCGATGTGGGAGCGGTCCCTCATCGGGACTTCTTCACTCACATCCTCCACCTCTTCTGGGGAGAGAAGCAGAGAGCAGAGTTAGGGCGAAGCTAGGAGCTGGGCTCTAAGCCCCTGGAAGACTAGAAAGGGCACAAGAAAGTGCTGCGGGAAGGCTCGCCAAGTTCAACTGAACAGGGTTCTGGCTCTAGGAGGGACTTTCCACAAATACTGACTGAGCACCGACCAAGGGTCAGGCACTGAGCTTCATGCTGGGGATGCGGTGGTGCCCAAAACAAAGCCCCTGCCCTAGGGGAGTTTTCCAGCCGTCCGGTGGGGACACAGGGAGAAATCCTCTCGAAAGCTAAGGTAATAATTATAGTCTGTGATGTGGCTACGGCAGGAAAGAGCCCAGAAGCTGTGAGGGGCTAAGAAGGGTGCCTATGAGGTCTCAGAGGGGGCATCGGAAAACCTCCCCAAGAGCCCACTGTGAGGACTGAATTGGGTGAAGACGAGGACAGGAGACAGGAGTGGTTTATAGGAGTCTGCCTGTCACCCTAAGAGCACTGGAAGTCAGGGCTGGGCTCTAAGCAAATAACTGCCCTGATGAAATGAGAATTTTATCAGCCTCACACAGGCTTCGGTGGGGCATGGGCAGGAGCAGCTCTGCCTGGGAGTCCTGGGGGCGGGGGTGGGTAGGGGGGCACCGTTGCTTCTCGCCCAAGCGGGAGATGCCCATGACTGCCTGCAGGCTCCCAGGGAGGGATGCCCATGCCATGGGCCTCTGATATCACAGCCTTTGTGCTGGGTGGGATGGACATGGGCGTGAGGGGCACAGGGAGACGGGTTCCACAAGGGAAGGGAGCAGAGAAGCATCCATGTGCCTCACGCAGCAGCTCGGGAGTGGGATTCTCCGCAGGGATCAGCCTGGGCAGCACAGAGGGGAGGCGGGAAAAGCCGGGGGGGGGGGGGGGGGGGGGGGGGCGCCTGCTGGCTTAGAGAGTGTGTGAGCACCCGACAAGCAGCGCGGAAACTAAATCCCACAGGGCAAACTGTGGGGAAGCCATGCTGGAAAGCGAGGGCCGAGCCCCATGCCTCCACCCTGAAAGCCAGCTGGGCTCTGGTCCAGGCCAGCGTCTTCCCATGCGACTTGTGGGCTGTGCTACGCCTCCCTCCCCTGCTCCCCACTCCCCATGCTGAGTGGGGAGGCTGCTGCTTTTCCAGGTGAGCATCCGTGCGACATCAGTGTCACCCCCAGCCTGAGATTTCTTATCACCATCCTGACCCTGGTCTCTGTTCACCCCACCGGACCTGGCCTAGCCTTCAAGGGGAGACCCCAGGGGCCTCCCAACCACACCCTACCTGCACCTCTCTCCACCAGCTTGCTGCGACAGGGCCTCAAATCCTGCCACTACATCACCTGTCCTTCAGGGGACCTGCACTGGTCCCCGTTTAAGTGCAGGGAGGCTCCTGAGGGCCTAACTCCCAAGTGACCAGGTTCCTTTGGCCCCTCCACTGTGCAGCCTCCCACTGGTCCCTCTGAACAGGGCTTAGTGGCTAAGGAGCAGCCCGCAGGTACCTGGTGGGCCAAGCCTCCATCCAGCAAACCCGGAGCTGACTGGGGGGTTCCCCTGCCGCGCCCTGTCCCACCACACATAGGTCTGCCAATTCCGGGAACCCCCTACCCTGAGGCCCCTCGTCGGGTTCCTCTGTCTCGTCCCCCTCAGGCCCTGTATTTGATTCCTCTGAGATCAGTTGGGTCCCCTCGTCCCCAGGGCTTGCAGTTGCTGCTGCTTCCTGGGGTTCCCCGGCTTCCTCCAGGGTGCCCCCTTCTTCTTGTTCTTCTTGTTCTTGTTCTTCTTCTTTTTCTTCCTCTTCTTCTTCTGAACTAGCCCCGTCACCACTGTCCTCCTCGGATTCTTCGGACACAGAGCCTTCTCCTTCCTCATCTCCGCTGTGGTCACCACTCTCCTCTTCAGAGGAGACATCCAGGCCCTCCTCAGTTAGCCCTGGTGCCTGGGCCTCAGGGCGCTGGGCCTCCTGGGTGCCCCCCGCCTCAAAGCTCTGTGCACTGCCGGTCTCCGAGGCCAGGGTGAGGGTGGGCTCCCCGTGGTCCTCAGCCCCCTCCTCAGTTTCTGTGTCCAGGTCCAAGGTTCCGTCTGGCACCTTTGGCTCCTGATCAGGCCCTGGACTGTCCTCCTGCTGTGTCTCTGGGGCATGGGCCTCCTTGACCTCTATGCCCCCCGAGCCTTCAAGCTGTGCGGTCCCTACTGCTGCCCCCTGCTCGGCGTGGTTGCCTACGACTTCTTTGGCCTCTTCAGGGACCATGCTACTCCCAGTCTGTCCTTCGGCCTCCCCAGGAACCCCCTCCTGTCCTGGGCCCTCTCCCGAACCCAGCTCTTCCTCAGGCCCATCCTCCCCTCCTGGTGGGCCTGCTTCTTCCTGCCCAGGCCCCGCAGGGTCCCCGGGGGCAGCTGACTTTGAGGCTGAGGCATTGGAGAGGCTGGCTTCGGGACCAGAGCCCGGGCCGGTGGCGGCAGCAGCAGCAGCAGCAGCGGGGGCCCCGGCGGCTGTCTGCTCCGAGCCCTCAGCCTCCCTGCCATCCGGGGAGTGAAGGAGCAGGGTCTTCTCTCGAGGGGCGGCCTCCGCATAAAGCGCCCTTTCCTTCTCCTCTAGACTTGCATCTCCAGCAGAGAAATGATTCTCCAACAAATTGCCAACATCTTCTGTGCCACCCGAGGCGGAAACTTGCAGTTCTAAATGATTAGAACACCATTGGTCAGTTTCACGGGGTTGGCACTGACTCTGCTTCTCTAAAGACTCTAACGCAACCTAGCTCCTGTCCTCCAGGAGTGAGGCGGGGACCGGGGCGTGCGGCGACGCACCTTCCTGCTCTTCGTAACTGCCCTTGGAGGCGAGCAGAGTGAGTGTTTCTCTGCCTCCCTCCCAAGATGTGGAAGGCAGCTCTCACCACTGTCCACCCCTGGAGGAGTGAATGGCTGAGCCACCCTGAGGGCCCCACGCTGGCCCTGACTCTTCGAGCCTCAGCTGGGTCCTGATGGCTTCAGGGAGGGAAACTCAGATCCCTTCCAGGCCTTCCTCAACCTTGCAGCAGGCACGTGCAGCCAGGCTCACCAGGAGACCTTTCCAAGATAGGACAGATGCATGGACATTCCGCCCCTGTCAGTTCCTAGAGTCATTAACCAGCATGCTTTTTATACTGCTATCAGCAAAGGAGTGAAAACAGGTGTATGCGGGCCAAATCATCTTAGGTTACACGGCAAGTACTTAGGGGATTACTTGTGGCTCTCAGCCTTATTAAGTCACACATCCAACTCTGTCCCCTTCAGGGCAGGCATTTGCTGGCCTTGCTACCTTAGATTACAGGGGATGTGGCCCGAGGAGGAGGAGGAGATATCCAAAACAGGCAGGGCCAAGAGCTTCCCAGCGGCCTTAGCCAACCCCTTCCCGAGGGGATCCCCTTCTTAGGACTGATGGCTTTACCAGGAGAGCTGAGAGCACAGAGGCAGCAGGAGAGAGGGAGGTAGGGGCCTTCTAAGTGTGGGAGACCTCTCTCAGGAGTAAAGTGTGATTCATGTGCAAAATGGGGTCAGAAGAAAGGACTGGGCCTATTCCTTCTGACCCCTCCCACTCAGGTCAGGACCTGTGTAAGAAGGGGGACTCTGCAAGCATAGAGAGATAAAGGGCCACTGGCCCCTTGCCTTGAGGTAGGTGAGACAGCCCCAGGGCTCCCTTGACTCACAGAGATGCTTTCTGAAGGAAGCAGCATCCCACCTCTGCTGGGGACAGCCTGGTACTCCCATCTCTACATCCCACAAAGAAAAGCCACTTCTTGGGGTCCCTCTTTCGCCTCTGAGTACCCACCCATCCTGTTTCCTGAAAGCTGGGGCAGTCTCCAGGGTCGAGGAACAAATATTTTCACATTAATCCCCACAGTGGCAACCTGTTATCAAATTCAGAAGGAGGAAATTCAGACGCCTTTAATTATAAAGGAACCACTTACACTGATAGGACACTTTGACGTTCATGACCTCAGCCGACCTCCTCGATTACCATCTGGGTGACTGGAACCCAGAATTACCTACTCCTCATCCAGGCCTTCCACGCCAACTATGTTTAGGGGTGCACAGGAGAATCCCTTCGCACCCCTCCCTGCACATGCCTTCTCTCCGCTCCTGAACCATGGGAGCCAAGGCTTAATCCTCCCTGTGTTCCCCAAGCCTGGGACACTGCCTGGCCCACAGAAAGTGCTATGGAGAGGTCTGTGGTGACATCCGGGTACAATAAGAATTTCTGGTCCCTCAGAGAGGGAGAACTGGAGGTTACTCACTAAAATTTTCCTTCATTGCCTCCAGAATACCTATATGTCCTGATTCTTTGCTGCATCTCTGACCCCTCGACTCCCTGGAGAGAAATCTATGGTGGGAACTTGGTTTAACCCAAAGAGACTGACAGTCCTTCTCAGCAGCAAGGCACATGTAATATATTTCATATGAGATACATGTGCAGAATTATTCAGAGCGCCAGGCAATGCTTAAGCACTTTATATAAATAAAACATGAACTGATCTTACTCAATGTATTTAATGTCACTTGCTTCTGTAAGACAAGTCTTACGCTTATCCCCGTGTTACAGCTGAGAGGACTGAAATCTGAGACACTGAATGCTTTGCCCAACACGCAGCTGGTAACTGGCGGAGGCCGTTTAACCACAGAGCTTCAGAGGAGACTGCCTGGCCCTGGAGCAGGGTACCGCGCCTCGGAGTGTGGTCCAGGCACCTGCAACACCGGCATCACCTGGGAGCTAGGGAGACATGCAGGCTCTGGGACCCTGGCCCAGACCCACTGAATCAGAATCTGCATTTTCACAAGATGCCCAGGCAGTTGGTTTCCAGAAGCACTAGTCTACACCACCTGATAAAACTGCGTCTGAACCGCTGGTTCTGGGCACTGGCTGGACATTGGAATCACCCAGTTCTTGTGCCATTCCTCCTCTCTCCTCAGAAGTTCTGACTGAATTAGGATGTATCCCCAGCATCAGAACTTTAATAAAAAAAATTTCTTGGTAATTCTAACATGCAGCCAAAGCTGCAAACCACTGATAAACCAAATAATCCTAAACCCAAGGCTTCTGCTCCTGGCCCTCCTGACTCGTGTGCCCACGGGGGGCTTCCAATTTGGATGAGTCACCCAAGGCTTGGCCTGTGCCTTTGGAACAGCAGCAATCCAGGCTCCTCCTCTGGTGAATCCAGCCCTTTCCACAGGTCCCTTTTGCCTTCTACTGTTGATGATGATGATGGCGGGGATGGTGATGGTGGTGATGGTGTTGGTGATGATGATGATGGTGGTGACAGTGATGATGGTGATGGTGGAGATAATGGTGATGGTGGGGATGGTGGGTGGAATATACTCTGGGTCTGACCACTTGAGGTGTTTCTAATATTCTCTAATAAATTTCTAATAAGTTTCTAATTTCTAATAAAATACCTTCTGTCCCTGGTAAGAGTAAAAGGGTTACATAATCCCAAGGGAAATGAGGACCCCAGATTTTGGGGGCTTACCACGAACTTCACTGCACTCCTGGGACCCGGACAGGAATTCAGGTATGTGCGTGTGTGTATACACATTTATATCCACACCCTTCCTGGGTTTTACGATTTAATGTCAAGCCGTCACTGACCTGCTAAGCAATTTGGAGCAAAAGAGACCAAGGGTGATGCCTTCATGCCCTGTGACCTTCTTTTCCAGGCTAAAAATAACATCTCTGACAGAAAGTCCCTCCGTGAAACAAGCTATGCCATCGGGCCCCCAGAGCCCAATCCCCAGGAAGCAGCTGTGCCATTGGGCCTGATCTCTCCTCTGGGAGGCAGTCAAAGGCTTCAAGAGCCTCTGATTAAATTCAGTGTAATTCCATGAAATCAAATCCAGTGTCTTCCCTTCTTCCCTGATCTCTCCAGCATCTAGCTGGAGCCCCCAATGGCCCCTGGAGGAGGTGGGGGAGGGCACAGAGGACCCAGGATACCCTGAATGAGTTGAGCCCGGTAAGATGAGTCTTGGTCCACCCCAGGACACGCAGTACTGTACTGTAGGCGCGGCTGCCAAGGCAGCCGCCCTGCCCCTGGACAGGCCCGGGTGCTTACGTCAGAGTACACGAATAGCAAGCCCCCAGCTCCACCCCAGAGATCACGGGAAGGCCCGCGTGCTGGACAGCCTGAGGCCCGAGCCCCACTCACACTCCGGGCAGAGCATGGCATAAACCGGCTCTGCTTTCTCTCCCGACACCACCTCTGCCATCTTTGTGGTCAGCCTTTCGGTGGCTTGCCCCCTCCACAGTCCCAGCAGGGACCCCAGGCTCAATTCCTCTTTCTACTACCAACCAAACACTTGATTGTTCCCAGTTCCTAACCCTTTGCAAAGCACTTTCCACATGGACTCAAAACTGTGGAGTCACCAAGGGCCTTGCTGCGTCCAACCGCAGAGGGGGAAGCTCTGGCCAGGGACCTTGAGAGACTTTCCCAAGGTCAAAGGTAGGGTTGGGACAGAGCCCAGGTTCATGGCCCTCAGTCTAGAGTTTGTTCTGCTCCCATGTAGCTTACAAACCATGTCCCATGAAAGCTAGAGTTCCATGGATTTGGTTAGGGGGTGCAGGAAGATAAAGGAACTGGGGTTCAGCCACCCCTTTACTTCCTGCCAGCAGCTCCTCTTGGGAGCTATTCAGTCCCACTGCCTAAGGAGGGGGGGTGACAGTCACTGCTTCTGCCTCTCTCGCCTTGTCCCTAAAATTTCCACCAGCCTCCTCTTGATCATTTTCCCCAACAGCCCAAGGATCCCCCACTGTGGCATCTGCTGACTTTGCTGACCATCGTGTGCCCAGCACGGAGCTGGGTGGTGTCTTTCCTTCACGCAGAACTTCACGCTTCCCAAAGGAGTTTCATGTTCTTAAAGCAGACACGGGAAAGTCCAGTTGTTTGCCCGACAAGCATTCCAGGGATGGGCTAGAACTTGGGCCAAGAAACAGAGCAGAGCTCCCGGGCCACATGCGGGTGGTATCCAAGAGCTGCAGGGCTTTCCAAGCACAGACGCCCAACCTCTGAGGTTTGGGTCAGCATGAATCTGCGTGTTTCAGAAGGTGATTCTAACAAGCACTAACGTGTGACAACCCTCCGTGCCAGGCATCAGGGAGTCTGTGTTGAAGCTGAAGCCGGAGATCGGCAGGTCAGAACCCGAGATGCTGCTTAGTTGACCTGTTTTGAACCCACCTCGAGGTGCTGAATGTATTCAGTGCCTCCACGGAATAGAAGGTAAACTCAATCCCACCTGTCCAAGACTCCTCAGCACACATTTCTAAGGACTGGCCAAGGTTATCCTCCACGTCTTCTCATCCAACTGAAACTACTGAGTCCACAAAGTCACACACAGGTAAAATACCTTTGACTGTCACTCAGACACAATTATGCAGATGAGTCATCAGTAATAAAGCCCCAGGGGGACAATCACTTTCCAGTTCTAACCCTGGACACATCTGTACCCAGGAGTCAGGAATACCAGTCTTGCATCCAGACGGTCCCACGTCTTTCACCAGGCTGTCCTTCACCCCAACACTCAGACAGCTCATCAGCCGTGCCTCAAGTGCACCCTTCAGAAACGGAGTCAGAGCAGCACACCGACCCCTTCTGTGTCCTAGGTCTTGTCTCTGAACGCTCCTGGACGGGCCAATGGTCGGCAGCCTCTTTTGGTGTCTTAGACATTTTTTTCTTGACCTTATTTACAGAGCAAACGCTCACCACTCAGGGCCCTTTGTTCCTTTGCTTCTTGGATGAGTCTTCAGACAGCTTTGCAGATGCCAACACTGAGAAGGACCCTAGAAGAAAGTGTCCACATCCTCCCAGAACCCTGAGGCCCTCTCTCTCGCCATTCTGTTAGCCTTTACCTCTTCCTCCCCGGACAAGGGGACCAGGGTGCAGTGAGTGAGGCAGCCATCTTTGGAAGGTTTCTTTGGCCTCCTGGCCAAGCTCCTGAAGTCAAGGTTAATCCCACCAGGACAGCTAGTCCCTGGCTGGACTCTGGCCCCAAAACGATTCACCCAGGAGACAGCACACAATGACAAGGACACCATGGGACTGGGAGTCCAAAGGGACCCCCTCACAGACCAAGCCATTTGATTTCACTGTGATCCAGAGCCTGAAACTCTGAGGAGTGACTGCTCCAAGGTCACAGGTCTGGTTAAACCAATTAGCAGTGGGCTGGTTCTAGAAGCCAGAACTCCACCAACTCTGAGTCCATGGGCTTTCCCAGCACCAGGACACCAATTCCCAGAAAGGACAGGGGGTGAGCCAGCCTCAGGATAAGCAACTGTTCACTGTACCCTCTTCCTTCTCCCTTTAAAAAGGATTAAGACTTCAAGACCATTGCTTTTAACCCACAAAGTCCAGAGAATTGACAGAAGAACTCCATCCCCCTTCCCCATCCTTAATTCCTGGGAATTCTTGCTTCGGGGGGTACAGAGAGAAATCACCCACAATCCCACAACCATTCCTGTTGCTGATGCCCAGAGGATTCATGGATGTGGATGAGCACTCACATTTGAAAGGCAAATGAGTTTGGAAGAAGTAAACCATCAAAGTCCTAACCCCTCAGTGTGACTTAATTACCAACAGGATACCCTGTGGAAAATCCAGTTTTCCCAGAGATCAGCCCTTCCTGAAGTGAACAGAAATCCTTGTAGGAGTCACTGGACTATACTTCCTCCATTCAGAGGGACTGAGCTGGGCAGGAGAGGGAAGGAAGGAGGGAGAGATGGAGGCTGGATCCTGAGACAGGTGGCTGGCTTCCTCCACCCCCCCACCTCCCCACCCAATGACATGGAATCCCCCTGCAATCCAGAGGCTGGCCTCTGGGAGGGCTATGGCTGGACTTCTGGTCACCAGGCATGGAGACACCCGCTAAGAGCCAAAGCAATGTGGCTCCCCGAGGTCACAGTCAGACGGATGCCTTGAGATCAGATCAGAACCACCAGAGGCTTGGATGTGGGGGTAACAATGACATCAGACCCACCTCAACCCCAAGGCGGGGGGGAAGTGAGGGGAAGTCTGCTTAATTCTCAAGCTTGGAAAATGGACGTGATGCCTTCCCAGCCTGGACCCGAACCACATCTCGGGGCTTCCCTTTGCCACGAGACCCAGAGCCAGACTGGCTTCTGGATGTGGTCAGAAGTCAGGACAGCTCTACAGTGTCTCACTAACCAGCAGTGTGACCTTGCTCCTCAACACCTCCCCCCCGCCCCCGCACCAACTCCACTGGTCCATAAAATGCAGGTAATAATACCTCCTTTGCCAACCCTTTCAAAGTATTTTAAGCATCAGATAACGTTTAAAAGCATTCTACAATGTTAGAGATAATAATGCTCATTTCCTAGAAGAACAAAGATGCCAGGCCAAATCCCAAGTTCGCTGAGTGGGCCAAAACAGAACAAGCTTTGGACAGGAGCCAAGCTGGCTCACCTTCACTCTAATCCTTCCTACCCGCTGTTTCGGTGGGGGGGGGGTGGGGGTGGGGGGTAGGTCAGTGGTCTTTCTGCCCGGGGCTCTTTATCCCCTTTATGTGGCCAGAAGCAGCCTGGACAAGGAGTTGTGGGCGTGTTGGGGGTAGCCTGACTCTTTCCATAAGGTTCCAGCTGGCCCGGGGACAGGAATGGGCCTCAGCTGTCAAAACTCCTGGAGTCCAGATCTCACCCTGCTGAGCCCCACGTTGACTCCTGTGATGACCGACCTCCACTTCCAGTCAGCCCTGACTCACCCAGAAACTTCTTTCTTTTTTCTAATGTTTATTTATTTTTGAGAGAGAGAGACAGAGTGGGAGGGAGGGAGGGGCAGAGAGAGAGAGGGAGACACAGAATCTGAAGCAGGCTGAGCTGTCAGCACAGAGCCCGACGCGGAGCCGAAACTCATGAACTATAAGATCATGACCTGAGCCGAAGTCAGACACTTAACTGACTGAGCCACCCTGGCGCCCCTCACCCAGAAACTTCCGAAGGAATGCATAGCTTCCTCTCTCTCCCCTGCCTCCCAGATCCCTTTGCCCCACCACTGAAGGAGTGACCCCACACGTCACCCCCAGCACAAATGCATGCTCAGGGGGTGCCGAAGCCCACTCTGTGTGCTGTGTGCGAGGACGGGTGAGAGGCGCTGTCTGCAGGAGGAGCAACTAAGGGCCCTTCCTTCTCAGCTCTCAGAAGCGGCAACACAACCAGAGAGGCCACCACCGTGACAGACCGCCCTCGTCGTCCTTGGAATAAGCGAGCACAGGGCGATAAGCCCTTTAGGAATGACTCAGGCCTTGAGAAAGTAGCTTTGACTGCACCACAGAGACAGAGAGAGAGAATGGCACTCAGCTTGTCCCGCTCGGCTGAAATCAGAGCTAATGTTTTCACAGCTTTGAAGGGTCTGCACGACCACAGGCGGCCCCAATGACAGAGCCAGGCCTGCCCCACACCTGCTTGGCGGTGAGGTGTCCTGAGCAGATCTTACCTCCAGAAGACCGAGAAGCTGTTTCCCCCCAAGTCTGCTCAGGGAAGGTTATGGAGGAAGGTCAAACCAAGGGCAGAGGCTAGAGCAGCAATAACGAATATTGTGCCCCGTGAGTTGCCCTGCATACTCCGGCCCATAGACCCTTCCCGCAAAACCGCTATCCAGACAAGATGCCAGATCTCTCCAGCTTCTCTCCCAGAGGACTTTACCAAGTTCACAGCACATGTGCTCCACTCCTGGGTCCTTACACTGGTGGCGCCAAACCTCATTCTTGTTTTGATTATTTTCACGTTAGAGATTTGTAGTACTGAAGAAACCTTGGAAATTAACTAGCCCAATCCATCCATCTCACAGCAGAGGTGACTGAGGCACAGAGAGCTAAAGAGCCAGCTGGAAGCCGCCTAATGAGCCAAAGCTGGACTTAAACCAAGGTCTCTGTAGCCCTCGCCCTGGTCTTTCACATGGGGTTCCACCCAGCTACGACTTTCTTCTCTCCTTGATGTTTCTAATGCATTATGCCCACGTCTTGCCCTTGCCCTGAGACCCAGCATTCCTGGGATCGCTCATTCATTCCCCCTCATTGCTCCTATAAGGCATGGCCTCCCAGTGAGTACCAGCTGAGGACTCTGACGTCAGGCTGGGTCCCAGAGCACAGATCTCGATGGAGACCTTGGGAAGGACTGGGGTAAGGTTCAAGCTCCTCGAGGCCATCTGCACCCAGCCCAGCCCTGTGTTTCCCATCACTCTGGGTGCTCTGGTATCATGGTAGGGTGGGGGTAGGGGATGCAGGGAGGGATTCACTGTCCCCGTCATCGGGGGACAAAGGTCAGCTGGTTCCACGAAAGTTACATGAGATCAACTCTTAGTTTCTGAGTTCAGGACTGCAGAGGCCAAACAACCCCAACGAGAAGAGGCTTCCAGAGTCTGGGTCACAAGGGAAAAGGAAGAAGACTTCTCCCCGCTCCATGAACGGTACAAACTCCCAAAGCCTCTAGAGCAAACCCATCCATTACCCTCAGTGAGGACTTCAGAGCTTGGAATGCCACAGGGAAAGAATATCCAGGCCGATCTATGGTAGGATGTTCTAGAAATCCTATGTCTCCCCTGGGAGCAGGCTTGCCGGTTTGTATCCCCAAGTGTCCTAGCCCACTGACCCTCAGACACGTGGGCCACATTCTCCCGGTGAGAGGTGGCTCTCTCTCTCCCAAAGGGCCCCCCTCTCTGGAAATCCCCACCCCTAGGGAGAAATCCTTTTAGGCAGTTAAACCCCCAAGGAAGCTTCTTGCTGGAGTTAGTGTCGCCAAGGGTCTGGGTTCTTGTCTCTTCAAACACTGAGAGCAAATGAGGCTCTTGCTACCCAGACCTTTCTTTTCCTTCAGCAGCCTGGTGACCAGGCAGGTCAGGGTGAGCACTCTTCTGGTTCCCACGGGGCTCCCCTGGGGAGAGGAAGGTTAAAGCCAAGGGCAGGCCGGAGGGCGGGGCAAGAGCAAGCGAACATTCCGCACTCACTGTCCCCGGGATGACCCTTCCTGATCAACACCAAGGGCCCCACGCAGCCTCTGCCAGGCCACATCTAGGAGCTCCAGCCAGTGGCCTGCCTGCCGGCCGGCCACACACAATAAGCAACCCCCCCCCCCCCCCCCCCCCGCCCCAAAGCCTGAGCCTGCTCTGGTATCGTTTCCCATAGCTGCTATAACAAAGCACCACAACGTGGGCAGCTTAAAGCAGCACGAATGTTTCAATTCCTGGTCATGGAAGCCTTTCGAATCACTATGTTGTACACCTGAAACTAATAAAACACTGGAAGGAAAGAAGGAAGGGAGGAAGGGAGGGAGGGGAAGAGAGAGACGTAAGTGTATTATTATCTCTCCATTCTGGAGGCCAGAAGTCCAAACTCAGGGTGTCCGCAGGGCCGTGCTCCTACCAAAGGTGCTCAGGGAGGCTCCTTCCTGCCTCTTCCGCTTCTGCTGGTTCCCGGCAGTCCCTGGCCTATCCACGTGTGTCTCCCATGTCTACCTCCGTGGCCCACGGCCTTCTCCCTGTGTCTCTATTCTGCATCTCTCCTCCTCCACTTCAAAGGGCACCCAGTCAGGCTAACTAACCACATCTGCAAGGAACCGATTTCCAAATAAGGCCACATTTGGAGGCACGGGGGGGGGGGGGGGGGGGGTGTTAGGATTTCAACATACCTTTTGAGAACCAACCCATAAGAGGTCACACCACTACCTGCTTCTCAGCAGGTCCGGCCTCACCTGTTCCCTCTTGCCAGGTCCCGATGCCTCTATGACATCTTCCAGTTCTCACCTCTCCAAGCCACCTGGTTGGTCCCCTCACTGACCTCAGCTGACTCAGTGTCCATGACTGTCTATACTGAGCCACGTGATGCAACCCTGTCCCATGTGGCTGTGACCTTCGGGGGGGGCAGGGGTGCGTGTGTCCAATCTTCCCTCCTAGGCTGTCATTGACTCTGGCTGGTGCACCTGTGGTCCCAAAGCCTCTTCGTGTCCCCACAGTGCCTAAGAAAGCCATGAGCTCCAGGACTCAAACAATGAACACCTGCAGAATTCTCTAAGAAACCGCATTCAGCCCTCGTGCATTTCCAACCGGTATCCTCCCTGCCAGACTCACTGTCGCCCACTCCCCACTGCCTGGACCTGGCTAATTCCAGCTCACACATCAGACTTCAGCTTTGAAGCCCATCCCCGGGAGGCCTCCTGGGGCCTCCCAGTACTGAGACGCTTCTGCTCTGTGTTCCCATTGCACTCCCTGTGGCAGCCTTTAACTCGTGTCCCCATGGAAGAGAAGTCCCCTGAGACCAAGGCCTGCAGTGTTTCCCCAGTGGGATCACAGGGGTCCAGCACGGGGCCTGGCAGCACAGCAAATGTCTGTTGGATGCCCTGAGAGCACCAGAGAGTAGTGAGCCTCTTTCCCGGGTCAGCCCTTCTCAAGGCGTGGCTCAAAGCCATTTGCAAAAAGGATGAGAGAAGAGCTTAGTTAGAAGTTCCATTCTGGGTGCCTGGGTGGCTCAGTCGGTTAAACGTCCGGCTAGGGCTCAGGTCACGATCTCGAGGTTCATGGGTTCGAGCCCTGCGTTGGGCTCTGTGCTGACAGCCTGGAGCCTGCTTCTGATTCTGTGTCTCCCTCTCTCTCGGCCACACTCCAGCTTGTGCTCTGTCTCTGTCTCTCAAAAATGAATAAAACATATAAAAATTTTTAAAAAAGTTCCATTCCTGGACCATTCCTCAAAGCCACTGAATTGCACTCAGCGAGGGGGGCGGGGGTTGTTGCAAGGCTGGTGCTTATCAGCTGTGGGGACATTACGGGTCTGGGGTCTAGCTGGCCTTGCTACCCTGCCAGGGGATATTCCCAGGAGAAGAGCACAAAGAAGCAGATGTGGCTGGTGATGGGAGGCTCTCACAGAACCTGCCTGAGGAATGGAAGCCTGGTGGTTGAAAACAGCTGCCCAGCTCAGGGAGCAGCCCTGGGACCCCTGGGACCCTCAGGGAGGAAGAGAAAGAGAGAAGGACAGAGTTAGGGGCCAAATTTGCTCTCCTAATCAGCAGCGGAAACGTGAGCCTCTGTCTCAACTCCTCTGTGCTTGTTTCATCAATAATAAAACGGAAAAGGGGCGCCTGGGTGGCTTAGTCGGTTAAGCGGCCGACTTCAGCTCAGGTCATGATCTCTCGGCCTAGGAGTTTGAGCCCCACGTCTGGCTCTGTGCTGACAGCTCGGGGTCTGGAGCCCACTTCAGATTCTGTGCCTCCCTCTCTCTCTGCACCTCCCTGCTCGTACTCTGTGTATCTCTCTCTCTCAAAAATAAACATTGGGGCGCCTGGGTGGCTCAGTAGGTTAAGCATCTGACGTTGGCTCAGGTCATAATCTCACAGCTTGTGAGTTCGAGCCCTGCATCCGGCTCTGTGCTGATAGCTCAGACCCTGGAAACTGCTTCAAATTCTGTGGCTCCCTCTCTCTCTGCTCCTTCCCTGCTCAAGATATGGTTGCACATATCTGTGAAAACACTAAAAACTACTGAGTTGCACACTTTAAATGGACACATTATATGTATTTGAATTATGTCTCAATAAAGCTATCTTTTTTTAAAAAAACCTGTTGTCTACCTTCCAAATCTATCCTCGGCCTAACCATTTCTCCCACCCCTAGCTTGACATCTCTCACCTGGGTTGTGAAACTGCTCAGGGAGGAGCGCCAGGCCCTCTGTTCCCCACACGTGCTCCCTCTCTGCACATGCTCTGGCAGCCCCCTCCTCCACACAGGCTTGCTTTCTATGAGCAAGCGCACCGGGCCTCCGTGCTCTCTGCTGGGAATGCCCTCCCCACACAGCTGCCCAGCTCTCCACTCTCCTCCCCTACATCTTGGCTCCTTGTCACTATTTCTGCAAGGCCTTCTCCTACCACCCTGGTGACACTGTCTCCCAACTAGCCTTCCCCTCTCCCCAACCTAACCTTTTTCTCCACTGCACCTATAATTGTCCAATAAACTAAATAACTTACTTATTTGGTTTCCTCGTCAGAGATTTTGTTTCCCAGTACCTTGAACAGACTTTGGATGCATGGATGGATAGATGGATGGACAGGTGGATGATGGATGGATGGGTGGATGGATGGATGATGGTAGCAAAATATAAGGCCTTCCCTCAACTCAGTGGCAGAGAGTTCCAGAAGAAAGGAGATTTGAGACTGGGATTCATAACCACAGAAGTACCCATGGGTCAAGTCATTTAAGCAGCCCAGGCCTATTTTTTTCTTTTTCTTTTTTTCTTTCTTTTTGTGATCAAAGGGTCCTAGGAGTAGTTGCCTTATCAGCTCAAAAGGTTACTGTGATAACCATGAACTTCATTCCTGAATTTAAGACCCTCCCCTTAAGCACACAGCATCTAACTGGAGGGACAAGCCAGACAGAGGAGAGCAAGGAATGCCAGGGTAAGTGCGGTCAGCTTTTCTAGAAAGGCTAGCAGACAGTGGAGACCTGTCCCCAACCCTGCTCTCCTCCAGAACCAGGACGAAGCAGAGACAGGGCAGTAGAGCCACAGCCACCAGTTTCCAGAGCTGCCCTGACACCCCAGACTCGGGGTCAGGGACCCCTAAGTCTGCCACGAGGACACCCACATGCCCATCCTTACAGCTGGGCGTTCCTGCTGCTGGCAAGGAGGGGGCAGAAAGGCAGAGATGGCAGGATGCAAACCTTCATCTGGAAGTTGGCTCTCCAAGGACCTCCTGCAGAATGTTAGGAGGTGACTCCATGCCCCGCTTACTCTCCTGCTGCACTCGGGGTGGGAGACTCCAAGGGGCCGGGCACCCACCCGGAGAGGGAGAGCTAGGCCTAACGCTGCTGGGCCTCAGTCTCTGGGTTCTTGGCCTGCGACTCTTCTCCACCACACACCAGCCCAGAAACAGAGCCTCCTGTCCCCAGGACAGGCCCACTCTATCTCGATCCATACCTGAGCACACCCAACAAGGAGCTGGAACATGCCCCCCGCCATCCTCCCCAGCACCAGCAGAAGGCTAGGTGGCCTCCTGGGATCGCCTGCCCCCAGCCAGCTGTCGGTCCATTCGTTCAACACGTTTGTACTGGGTGTGTCAGCAGAGCTCCAAATTAGCTGCTACGGCAATAGCGTGGGCGGTGGGGCCAGAGAGAGGACGAAGGAAACAGGTGCCATCTGTGCCCAGTAGAGGGCTACCACCCAGGAGAGAGACGGGAACTATATGTTCAGAGCCAGCAACCACTCAGCCGTTGGGTCCAAGGCTATGGAGCCTGAGGGGTTGAAGGGTGCCCTCCACCCCCAAATTCCCATCCCTCCAGAACCTCAGAATGTGACGTTATTTGGAAATAGGGCCTGTACAGATATAAGTAGTTAAGCGGTGGCCATACTGCATTAGGGTGGGCCTTAAGGCCGATGACTGATGTCCTTAGAAAAAAAGCAGAGGACACACAGAGACTCACAGAGGAGGGGCCACGTGAGGACAGAGGCAGAGATCGGAGACGCGTCTACAAACCAAGGAAGGCCAAGGATCCACCAGAAGCTGGAAGAGGCAGGAAGGATCCTCCTGTGAAGCCTGCCAACATCTTGATTTCTGACTTCTGGCCTCCAGACTGCGAGAGGTTAAGTTTCTGTTGTTGGAAGGCATGAGGTTTACGGCCACTGGTTCCGATGGCCCCAGGAGGGGAACACAGGAACAGCGCTGAGGCCTGGCCCCACGAGGTCTTCCTGACCCCCCTCACACTAAGCGGTGGTGCTCTCACCAGCCCCACGGCCCTCTCCCACCCACTCCCCTTCTCTGCACACTCAGGCTACTTATTTTTAGACCCTGTGACATGTGCCTTATACGGTTCCCTCAGCCGGTCATGAGTGGGGGCTGCCTCCCCCCACAGCCTGGTTTGTAAGCTCTTTGAGGACAGAGAATCCAAAGGATGTTAACAGCCCTGAGAAGGGGCAGAGATATTGACAGATTCCCTTCATTGTTCATGTTTCGTGATATTTGAGGAGACCGGTGGCAGGTGTCAAGCCAGAGGACCAGGGAGAGCAGCGATAGCCTGTAATTACTGTCACAGTCCTTTTAACCTTAAAAAGTATCTAATATCAAAAAAACATTTTAAGCATCTGATAGCCTTTTTTTAATTTTAGTCACATCACAACACCATGCTGTAAATAGGGCAAGTATAATTATCTTGTTTTATGGGCAAACAAACAGGTGCAAAATGGTAAGGGGCTTGGTGGCAAATTTGTGACAAAGCCAGTGTTTGCTCGGCCCTATGGTCGCTGTGTGTCCCATCCCAGGCAGGCTGCTCTGCTCCCAGTGCGGGCAGCCTCAGGTGATAGGGCTCCCGGTGAAGAGACTGCTGGTCTAACTACCAATTCAGGAGGGAAACTGAGGCAGAAGACAGGAGAAAGGTAGATTTGCCACTGGGCTTCTACTCCCCTCACAGCCTGTACCCAGGCTCATTCCTGAGGCCAGGAGGGGCTCCCCAGGCCACAGCAAGTGCTGTGACCCTTCTCCAATTTTTCCAGACCCCTTCCTGGTGTCCCGACCCCCTGAGATAAGCTAGAGAAATAAGTGATCTTCTACTACCTGACACTTGAAATAAAGGGTAGGAGGGAACACAGGGGCGGGGGTGGGAGGGCAAAAAAAAAAAAAAAAGGACCAATGAAGTGGCCAGAAGCCTCTCTGGAAGGTGCAGGTGCACAGAACAGGCAGTTGGGGAACCATAGGACAGAGAGGTCATTTTCAAGGCAATGGCTTTGTCAAGTCTTTAACTATTGCCACCTAGGGAAACTTGTATGGGAAACAACTGGGCTGGCCAAATCCTAACCAAATGGCCACTTGGAGGAGGACCAGGGGCCGCAGTTTTGGCGGTGAGCTGGTGGAAAGGTGGGGGGGGGCGGGGGCTCCCAAACCCCAGGGCTCTCCCCTGGCCTGAGCTCCCAACACAACCCACTTCCTGCGGGCTCAGAACTCCAGGCCAGACTTTGCCTGCACCTGTTTGAGCTCAGAATGCAGTCCCTGCTCTAGAAGGATCCAAAAATATCTGAGAAGGAGAAGGAGAGGGGCTGCAGTATGCCAAGGGCCCAGGGAGAGCCACCTGGCTCAGTGTTCCAGGCCTTTCGCCCATCAGGGGGGTCTGACCCCACCAACAGGAGCCCCACACCCGAGCCAGAGCTGAGCTCATCGCTACCACTCCCAGTACAATGCCCCCAGCGTCTCCATTCCTGGTTCTGATCACCACCTCCAGATGCTCTTCCTCCTCTGCCTGCACAAACCACCCCCTCATTCATCAGACATTAAGGGCTTTCTGTGAACCAAGCGCCAGGCTAGGCACTGGTGACTCAGCGGTGAGCAAATTAACCAAACACGAAGCCCGTGCCCTCTCGGAGCTGACAGTCCAGCGACTGTCCCCCTTCCTCCCAGTGCAGCTGAAACCCTGCCCCTCCGTGAGGCCGACCTTCCAGCCCTCTTCTGAACTCCCAACTAGAGCTGCCCGGGTGTTAGTTACATTTTCTCTCAGTGTGTGTCATCTCCCCAAATAGAAGTCAGCTCCTGGGGCAGAGACAGCCTGTTCCTGTCCGAGCAGTGTGGCTGACCAGGACCTCATGGTGAACACAGCCTGGCGTTGGGGCCAGAAAGTTGGTTTTTCAGAGAGGGGTCCCCATCATCACCCCCTTTCCTGCCTCTCTCCAGTCCTGCCCCCTCTCGGTTGCCGCCGTGTCCAGATCTGTGTTTCACCTCATATCTCGCTTGTCTTTTTTATGTTCGTTTATTTCAAAAGAGACAAAGAATGAGAAGGTAAGAGAGAGTGGGGGAGGGGTGGGGAGGGAGAGAGAGGGAGAGAGAGAGAGAGAGAGAGAGAGAGAGAGAGAGAGAAAGAGAGAGAGAGAGAGAGAGAGAGAGAGAGAGAGAGAGACCTAATCCTAAGCAGGCTCCTGACTGGCAGCTTGGAGCCGACTTGAGTCTCAAATCCATGAACCATGAGATCACGACCTGAGCAGAAACTAAGAGTTGGACACTTAACCAACTAAGCCACCCAGGCGCCTCTGTTTTCTGTTTTAACTTTTTAATTTTAATTCCAGTTAATGAACAGACAGTGTAAATATTAGATTCAGGTGCAGAAGAGAGTGATTCCACACTTCCATACAACGCCCGGTGCCCATCACAACCGCACGGTTTAATCCCCACCCTGTATTTCCCCCATCCCCTTATCCCCTGCCTCTAGTGTCCATCAGTGTTTTCTCTGTAGTGAAGAGTGTGTTTCTTGCTTTGTCTCTATTTTTTCCCTTTGCTTGTTTGTTTTGTTTCTTAAATTCCATATATGAGCGAGATCACATGGTATTTGTCTTTCTCTGACTTGTTTCGCTTAGCGTTATACTCTCTAGATCCATCTGTGTGGTTGCAAATGGCAAGATTTCATTCTTTTTTATGACTGACATTCCACTGTGTGTGTGTGTGTGTGTGTGTGTGTGTGTGTGTGTGTGTGTGTACCACATCGTCTTTATCCATCTATCAAGGGACACTCGGGCTGCTGCCATAATTTGGCTATCGTATTAACAGTGCTGCTATAAACACAGGGGTGCACGTATCCCTTTGAATTCGCACACTTTGTATTCTCTGGGCAAGTACCCAGATTATAAGGCAGTTGCATTCTTACATCACTTGCCGACCATACACTGCTCCTCGCCCCTAATCATGAATCCATTCTGTTCCCAACACAGGGCGGGCTCCCCAGGGAAGGCCCGTCTCCCCTTTCTGACTCTGCGCCGGGCCCTTCTCCTCCCCAGAGCTGGCCACACAACCCACACCTGCTCTTTGCCCTTTAGCGCTCTGAGTGACAGAGGACAAGAGGGTCCCGCCAAGGTGGTGAAGGACAAGGACCCCTGGGGGGAGGGTCCCCCAAAGTGTCGAAGGAGAAAAGCCTTTTCTCACTGCATAACATTCTTGCAGTGAAGCCAGGGAGCCCGCCCCAGCTAAGCCAGCGTTCTACTCGAAATCCTTCTGGGGACCAGGATTCGGAGCGGACAGAGCCATGGAGACTATGTTTTCGTGTGGTTCTGATGAGGTAGTCCCAGGGAAGACAGGCCTCTGGGGTGGTGCCAGGCAGGAGCTGGCTGCCGGAACCACAGTCTCATGGTGGTGATTCTTCGGGATCAGGCCCCTGGGCACACCCACCCCAGAGCGGCTGGGAAGGGTGGCCTGCTCTCTGTACAGCTGGCTGCTGCAGGCCCTGGCTAGGGGGGTGTGAACGGCTGACGTCCTAACAGCAGGGACTGCTTCTGCAGCCCAAGCCCCCCACCCTAAGACCAGGCAGCTCAGGAAAGGCGGCCGTGGAGCCCTCTGTGAGGGAGGATAGGGAACTGACAAGTGCAGGCATGTCTCTGCCTGGGACCTTGACTCTGAACAAAAGCACCTTCAGGGCTGCAGGAGGATGGGGCTGAAACCAAACGGGACAGGACTTCCCCGATCCCAAAATGAGTCCCGCCAATGGGCACGGCCAAGTCCTCCCAGCCAGGAAAAAAACCCCAGAGGAAACCTGAGCCTGGGACTGTCTCTGTTCCACAAGAAGAATGAGAACCGAGGCCGACATCCGAGGAACTCACCGCGTGCCTCCCAGCCAGCTCCCGCTAAGTCACAGATCCTGATGGAGTCCAAATACAGAGCTTTTCCCATTGCAGGCCCAGGGGACATTTGCTGAACGTACACCTTACATGGTGGAGCTTGGGATCAGACTCTGCCCTATTCTCCACAGCATCTGGCTTGAGGGGGCTCGTTCACCAACTTTCACTGACACAAAAAGGTTGGGTCACTGATTTCGTCTCCGGGCTCTGCCTGGTGGGTGTTCCTGCAGCACCACGGACCAGGCTCTGGCCTCGGCCCTGCTGTTCCATACCATGCAACTTGGGGCAACCGGCCTCCCTTTCCACCTCATGGGTTCTTGGAACATCTATCTGGTTCCTTCCCCCGACCCGGTGACCCTCCAGGCCCTCCATGGCAATCGTAGTGTAGGCCAGGATCCCTACACCCTATATTAGCTCCCTGGCTGGCTCCTGAGTTTGCCTGGAATGTGCAGTGTCCCTCTGAGGTCTCCACAGTGCTATGGCATGTCTCCGAAGACCTATCCCACCCTTCCTGCACGTCTGGCATCTTGGTCACTTCCTCGCCACCTTGTGTCTGTCAGTCCTTGTCTCTCCTAGGACCCTTGCCATTGGCCCATAAACACACTTCGTCTTCCTAGTGTTGAAAAGGAAATTTGCTACATCCACAAACCCCCTGCCCACTTACTCTCACGTCTCTATCCCTCCTGAGCCCACTGTCCAAATGTGTTGCCTCTGCGCCTTCGCTAGATGCACGTAAGGCCCTCGTGCTCTGCCTGTGACCTCAGGGTATCAAAGCTAACGCCTCATCTTCCCCGGCATCTCTTTGGCATTTCATCCCTCCGACCGCCTTTCTAGAATGCGCCCTTCCCAGGGTGCCTGGGTGGTTCGGTCGGTTGAGCATCCAACTTCTGCTCAGGTCATGATCTAACAGTTCGTGGGTTCGAGCCCCGCATCACGCTCTGTGCTGCCAGCTCAGAGCCTGGAGCCTGCTTCGGATTCTGTGCCTCCCTCTCACTCTGCCCCACCCTTGCTTGTGCTCTGTCTCTGTCTCTCAAAAATGAATGTTAAAAAATGTAAAAAGACAAAAAACAAAAACCACAGAATGTTCCCTTCCCTTGGCTTCCATCCAGGTCACTGCCTCTTCCCAGGTCTCTTCCCCTTTTCCTGAAATCCGCTCACTGCCCAAATGTGGCACTGCCCAACGACCATCCCTGTATCTTTTCTTTTCCTCTCTCTGCAACAGCCTCATCTTCACCCAAATGAATCTCATGTCCGGACCTCCAGACCTGACTTTCCATCCTCCAACATCCAGGATCTCCACCCAGATGTCTCCCTGGCACCTCAAATTCATAATGACCCAAACTGAGCCTTTAAAATCTGTTCTTTAATGTTCCTGGTCATTCATTCACTCACTCATTCATTCATTCATTTTTCTGGCAAGATCACACCTCCAGTGACCCACACGAGACCCTCAAGGTCTCCTTCTGGCCCTGGCTCGCTGGGGTCCAGTGGACTTCACCGCAGCTACCTGCTGGGTCTGGCCCTCCTCTCCGCCCACCCCCCCAAACTGCCTTGCGGAGCTCACACCCACTCCAACTGGCATTTCTGACAAGGTCCTCTAGTCAGCCTCCCTCGTCCTCCCCCTCCCTCCAAACACCTGCTGGACGGATGCTTCCAAAGCCCTCAAAGGTTACCCACCATCCACAGAGCAAAGCCCTCCTCATCAGCCGACCACACGTGGCCCTTCAGAGGCCCAATCCAGCCTTCCAAGGACCTTCCCCGTGACCCCCACTTTGCTCTGCCTGCCCTTATCCTCGCCCAGTTCTCCCCAGAGCCCCGACCTCTCCTGACAGCATGAGTTTGTTTATCCTGCTCCCTTAAAGTAGAATCTTCTTCCTTCCGTCACTCCACATCTCGATGCTACTTTCTTCCAGGCCCATCTCAAACATTCCCTCATCTATAAACAGTTCCTGACTCACTCAGTTAAAACCGATCTCCCCAGGCACTTCCACCCTACCTCACTTTACCTGTGCTTCCCTCATGACACTCACGTGTGGCCCACGCACGCGCATGTGTGTGCGCGTGTGTGTGTGGCCACAAGGCAGAAGACACCCTATCTCCTGTACCGGATTGTAAGCATGCCAAGGGCGAAACGCCCATGTGAACTCCCCCAGTACCAGACCTAAACAACAGGAGGTACCTGATAAATCTGGGATGATTAGTACACAGTGAGATGTGGTGAGGTGTTGGAATGAAAAGGCTTTGCACCCAGGCAGCATTTAAACATAAGGTTGTGCTGTGAGT
Source organism: Panthera onca (assembly GCF_046562875.1). NCBI lineage: Eukaryota > Metazoa > Chordata > Mammalia > Carnivora > Felidae > Panthera > Panthera onca. The sequence goes on along the minus strand of NC_138354.1, from coordinate 38,364,207 downwards.
GGGTCTGGATTGGGATTTGGAGCAGGGAAGGTGTCCTGGAGAGAGCTAAGCCCAGCACCCCACAGTGGCAGACCCCACCCCTGCCCACTCTCCCGGATGTACCCTCGTCCCAGACCAGGAGCCACGGCACCTAGACCCTGTCCTTGGCCCTGGGACCCTGTCAGAGAGCAACAGCCATCTTCCTCCTGTGTCTGTAGGGATTAGGCTCCTTCCCAGCCCACCACACTTAAGTGAGCACCAAACAGCCAGATGGACGCAGCTGGCCTCATCTGGACCCCCTTCCGGGGGAGCAAGGACACCTGAACTCCAGCTCAGACCTGCCTTGAACCAGCTCTCTGACTTTTATTGCCACACCCAGGCGAGGGTCAAAAACAGCATTTCCCAAACTCTAGTTCCACAGGCCACTAAGCAAAGCGTGCACATCCATTAGCAAATCCCAGTGAGTGCTCTGGAGACTCGATGTGGGAAGGGGCAGACTAGTTTCTCCCTGTGGGCTCATCTGGCTGCACCGAGCCAGGAATCACACCTTGCGGGGGGCACTGCAAAGGCTTCTGTCCTCTCCCCAAAACCCCTGAGCTCATGACCCCTCCTCAAGGTGGAGATCGCAGCAGCTGGGCTGCCCTGTTGAGGGAACACGAACACAGCCTCTTTCTGGAAATAGCCAGCCTAGGGTGGGTGAAGAGGGGCCACAAAGGGGTTCCTGACAGACCCTCATCTCTCACAGAGGGGTCGGTCAGCCCCAGCATGCACCAACTTCTCATTATTGGGACAGCAGGGTGGAGGCCAGAGCAGGCCGCAAGCAGGCCAAACCAGGGCTAGGCTGGAGGAAGGAACGGACTCAGAATCCCCTTCTACCCCAACCTCTGCATCATGCAGGCAGCAGGAAGCAAAGAAGTCCCGAACCCAGCCTAACAGACGCCAGCAGCTTGAACCCAAATGCTCTCTCAGCGCTGGCCACCCCCACCACCCCACTCTTGGAGGAGGGGTGAGACTGTCTGTCCCTAATTCACTGCCTGACCTTGTACACATCTCTGGTTCCTCCAGCTTTCACTCTCTTACCTCAACAATACTCGAGGCTGCCTTCCCCTGTCCTTGAGCAGGCCTGTGACCAGGCCAAGTCCCCAAGACAAAGAGGAGGACCCCAATGGTCAAAATGCCCAGAGGCCTTGGGTCAGGGGGTGGAGACTTACAAGGTGTCTGGTGATGGGGCCACGGCAGTTCCGGCTGCGTCCTAGCATCAGGAGAGGTACTTGGTCCCTTGCTAGGGAACAAGAAGAGGCTGCCTCGGTCCAGAGGACCACAGGGGCAACATGGGGACAAGAGACGGAAGCACAGCTCTGTAAGGCCCCCTCCATCCCCGGGGAGCAGGAAGCTGGATTAGACAGAAGGTCAGCCTGCCATCCAGCCAGCAGCGGGATGGAAATGAGGGTCCAGTAATAGGGTGGGAAGTTCAGGAGCAAAGCTGCTGCCTTTGGGCAAGGTGGCATTTACTTCGTGGCACAATTCCAGTGGGAAATCAACCAGTAGGAAGGACTGTCATCATGGGGGCAGGGAGAAGCCACCCTTACGGCTGGAACCTCCTAGCGGGTACAGGAGACAGCTGCCTTTGCGGTAATCTACAGCTGGTAGAGTGATAAAATTCACCCCCCCCCCCAGGAGAAGAGCCCACAGCCCAATTGGTGAGCAGGAGTGGGGAGAAAGGGGACCCTGCACATGGTGGACAACCCCTCCCTGGAAGCCAGGACTGGGCCACACTGCAGAGTCCAGGAAGGAAGGAACATGCACAGACAGGATCTTCGCACAAAATGCCTGCCTGCCTCCTTTCCCCCACAGCAAGATCCCCAGGCAGGCCTTATGGAACGTTCCAGATGTCCAGTTCCCTTGTTGGGAGGAAAGATGAAGGATGTCCCTAAAAGGCTAAGAGTCCCCGGACCTGCTGTGTGGAAGCAAGGCGGCAGCTGGGGCTGGGCGGAGCAGGGCAGGGGCTGTGAAGGGGAGAGGGCAGCAGTGGCTTGGGGCTCAGGATCCAATTACACGGCTGTTTCCATACTTAGCCACCTGACAGCCGCTTGGAATCCTCACCGCTCCAGCCACAGCAGCGCTGCAAGGCCCAAATTAACTCAAGGGCAGACAAGGGCAGGGCCCAGCGGCGTTCACAAGGCTGAATCCCCCCACCTAGGTCCCTAACCCCCTGAGGGAACAGCTTCTGCTCCTGCCTGCTACCTGCCCTCCTGGCTGGGTCGAGGACCTCGACACACAGAATCTCAAAGACCCGAGCGGCTGGGGCTCTGGCCCTGTGGTCCCCGGTGCAGATGAAGACGGCCACTCATGAAAAGACAAAGCAGGAGACCCAGATGCCTGGGGGTCCCCAGATCACCCCCAAAGCACCATCAAGCGAGACCTAGCCGCAGAAGTCTCGGGAAGAGAGAGGTGACAAATGATCTGGTGTCCCCTCCATGCCTAGAAATAACCCCCACGCTGTAACCTGAGCCACCGCCTCTGCCACACAAAGTGCTGAGATATCAAAGGGAGACCGTGCACACATGCCCCAGCCCCCTTCCAGTGGAGCCCCCAGCCCAGGCCAGGGATACCCTGCAGGGGGTCCTGCTCCTCTCCCAAACTCTGGCTCCGATCCCCAACTCCATCTCCAACCTGTTCCCAACCGACCTCCTTTCTACCCTGCTGTTCCCCAGACAACCCCCAACTCTGTGCACTGTGCCCGGTGTTCAGTCATGCAAACCCAGCCCCTGCCCAATCCCCACGGGGGGGGGGGGGGGAAGGGTCAAACCAACTCAGACCTCCAGGGGCCCCTCCAGCTCCAAGACCGGGTTCTTTTCGCCCATCTAGAAGGGTCCTCTAGTCTTGACTTTTGGGGTCCTCTTCCCCAACATCTACTGGCCAGACCTGTCCTCTGGCTCCCAGCCCTTGGCTCAGGCCTCATGCCTGCCTGCACCTCTCGGTTCACTGCTCCCACTTTCTCTGGCCTCCCATGGAGCCCCCGACGTCTCTCAGGTTCTCTGTACCATTTCCTCCTGGGCCCCAGGGAGAAAGGAATGGAGACGATGCCAGGAGTCCATGTTTGCCATCAACCCCAGGAACCACTGAGGCCTCACCATCTACCGCTTGAGCCTCTCTCCCCTCCCCCCTTCAGTAAACATAAGACCTCAGGGCACGTGGGGGTCGTGATCTGGCCCGGCTGACAGGGGTAAGGGTCATACCTGTTTGTCCTGGGAGCAGGAGCGATGCCACAAAGCAGCAGAGCAGGACCAGCGCCCTCATGGTGACTGCCAAGAGAGCCCAGCTGCTCCTCGCCTCTATTTATAGGGCTGGTGGCAGCGCCGGGTGGGGGAGAAAGGGTCACACAGTCACTAGGGCAACTGGGTGGACGTGATGGGGAAGCCGCGCAGACCCTGACAGGCCATGCAGAGGCTGGCTCCACCACTGCTGTGCCTGCTGTCAGGCCCCGGAAGGCAGAGCCCGGACCGGATTCTCTCCCCCCAGCGGCCCTGGGGTCACGTGACATGGGTCACAGGGCAGGGGTGGTAGAGAAAAAGTGGGGCATCCCTTGGGTTAGGTCTAGGGCTTAGGAACCCGAGCCTTTTCAGCATCTGTGCTAACTTGATCTAAAGTCTGGGCCAAGTCACTGACCTTGACCTGCCTCAGTTTCCTGAATGAAGGAGCCACAGGGCAAAGCGAGAGAGATTCTATTTGACAGCCACTGACAGACATTTCAGCCGTTCCCACACACACACACCCCCCCCCCGCCCCCACAGATCGGTCAGGAGGGTGAAGCCACAATAGCTGCTTAAGGAAACCTGTGACGTCTGACCTTTGAGGTAGATGGCTAGGAGCTTAACCTTCTCAGGCTTCCGGAAAACACAGAATGCTGATGCCTCGGAAGGACAAAGGGGAAGCTAGGAGACATGTCCCGTGCTATGATGTAAGACAGTGAGCAGAGATCCATTTCCAGTAACATGGGGGTTCCAGAACCTTCTGTCGTGTCTGCAATGTGATGTTTGATGCAGTTTTCCTAATGGCACATGACAGCCCCTAAGAACCAGTTCTCTGAAGCTGAGGGAATGCAGACACTGGCTTGTCAGGCTGGAGGGAGGGTGTCACTGTGAGCATGGCAGTCGGTCACGGAGGAGAGGAACTGACGTCAACTGGCCATTCTTCTATGGGCTTTACATTTAACACAGCTTCGCTGGGGTCTAATCCACCTGCAGCACAGAACGCTATTCAAATCTGATTCATTTTGACATATGTGTATCACCACAATCAAAATAGTGACCAGATTCCTCACTGCCCAGTTTTCCTCATGCCTCCCCCCTCCAGCCCCCTCCCCAGCAGCTCCTGAGCTGCTCTCTTCACTATACATTAGTTTGTATTTGTGGATGTAAATGGAACCACATCGTATGTGCTTTTTATCCGGCTTCTTTCACTCAGCATGCTTACTTTGAGATGTGCTCACGTTGCAGTTGTGTATCGATAGTTCATTCCTTTGTATTCCGGACAGTACTTCACTGTATGGACTGGCCACAATCTGCTATCCACTCTCCTCGTGACAGACACCGGGTTGTCTCCAAGTTTGTGCTACTACCGATCGAGCTGCCGGGAACATCTGTATACAATTCCACTTACCAACGTTCACTTTCGTTTCTCTCCAGTAAATACCCAGAAGGGGAGTGGCTGGATCACACGGTGGGGGGTCCATTTAACTTTTTCCTAAGGTGACTGTGCCATTTTACATTTCTGCCACCAGTTCCTCCACATCCTTGCTGATCCTGGGTAGGGTCAGTCTTTCACATTTTAGTCATTCTTGTAGGCGTGAAGTGATATCTTACTGTAGTTTCAATCTGCATTTTCCTAATGACTGATATTTAAAAAAAATTTTTTTTAATGTTTATTTTTTGAGAGCGAGAGGGAGAGGCAGGGGTGAGTTGGGGAAGGACTGAAAGAGGGGGAGACACAAAATTTGAAGCAGGCTCCAGGCTCTGAGCTGTCAGCACAGTGCCCGATGCGGGGCTCAAACTCACGAGCCGGGAGATCATAACCTAAACCAAAGTGGGATGCTTAACCGACTGAGCCACCCAGGCGCCCATGACTGATGATATTAAGCACATTTCCATGTGTGTTTTTGTGATCCACTTCTTTCGTGTGTTTTTGGTGCAGTGCCTGTTCAAAACTTTCAACTATTTTTGACGGGTTGTTTTCTTCTATTGAGCTTTGATGGGGTTTTTTTTTATATACATACGCTGAATACAAGCCCTTCATCAGATACGTAATCTGTAAGAATTGTCTCCATTGGCATCTTGTCTTTTCATGCACTGAGGTATCTTTCAAAAAGCAGAAATTCCTAATTTTCATCAAATTCAAAGAACTCTTTGCCTAACCCAAGGTCCCCAAGATGTTTTCCTGTTTTCTCCTAGAAATGTAACAATTTTGGGTTTTACATTTAGACCTGTGATCCACTTTGTGTAATCTTCAATAGGTTGCCAGGTAAAAACTGAAGTTAGGATTTTCACATGTGGACATCCAGCGGTCCCAGCAGCACTGGAAGAGACCACCCTTCCCCCACTCAACTGCCTTCGCACCTCATGTTGAAAATCAGTTGACGGTATGTTTAAAGCCATTTCTGAACTATATTCTGTCCTGCTGATCTACGTGTCTGTCCTTCCACTGTGGTTCCTAATCAGTCATGAAATGCGGTAGTGTGACTCCCTCAACTTAGATCTTTTAAAAGTTGCTTTAGCTATTGTAGTTCCTTTACACGTCTGTGTGAATTTTGCAATCAGCCTGCAAATTGCTATTTAGAGGCCTTCTTGGATTTTAATAGGGATTACACTGAATCTTTAGGCGAATCTAAAGAAAACTGACAAGGTACCAACTGCAATGGTCAATTTTATGCATTAACTAGGCTAGGTTATGGTGCCTAGTTGGAAAGTATCAGTCTGAATGTTGTTGTGCAGGTATTTTTTAAATGTACTTAATATTAAAATCTGTAGTCTCTGAGTCAAGCAGATCACCCTCCATAATGTGATGGGCCTCATCCAATCAGTGGAAGGCCTTAAGAGAAAAGACTCAGCTCCCCACCCTGGAACAGTAAGGAATGCTGCCTCTGACTGCTTTCTGATCCAAGACTGCAACATTCACTCTTGCGAGAATTTCCAGCCACCAGGTATCCCTGTGGATTTCCGACCTTCCAGTCCCCTCTACCTCTCTCTATACACATACATCCTACTGGCTCTGTTTCTTGGGAGAACCCTGACTAACACACCAGCACTGAGCCTTCCATCAACCGTGAAGGGAAGGGGCAGTACTGGGACCTGAGAGAGAAAAGGAAGTCAAAGTCAATGATGCCCCTGCTCTGGGCCAGGCACTTCACCTGTCACGAGAAGTGGGCGTGCCACCACCATGCCACAATGAGAAGGCTGAGGCTCAGACTGCTGCAGTAACTTGTTCAACATCACCTCCTAAGAGCGGAGTGGTCTGAATGTGAACCCAGACGTGCCTGACTCACAAAGCCACAACTTCTCCCATCGATCCAAGTGAATGCCGTCAGGGGAAGAGAGGAATTGGTGTGTTGGTGAAAGGCGGTGGAGGGTTGTGGGGGAGAACAGGGAGACACAGGCTGAAGGGCCAGACTCCAGACCAGGCTGGAAGGGAAAATGTGAGCCGCGCACTGTATAAAGGGCTCACTGCATGTGATTTAAGGACACCCCATTTGGACTCCAACAGATCCTTGCAGAGACATGTTCACAGCAGCACAATAAACAACCCAAGCGTCCATCAGCAGATGAACACATGAACCAAATGTGGTCTATCCCTACAGTGGGATATTTTTCAGCCATAAAAAATGAAATTCTAGGGGCGCCTGGGTGGCTCAGTCGGTTAAGCGGCCGACTTCAGCTCAGGTCACGATCTCGCGGTCCGTGAGTTCGAGCCCCGCGTCGGGCTCTGGGCTGATGGCTCGGAGCCTGGAGCCTGCTTCCGATTCTGTGTCTCCCTCTCTCTCTGCCCCTCCCCCGTTCATGCTCTGTCTCTCTCTGTCTCAAAAATAAAGGTTAAAAAAAATTTATAAAAAAAATGAAATTCTAATACATGCAACAACACGGATGAGCGTCCGAAATGCTAATGCTAAATGAAATAAGCCAGTCACAAAAGGGCAATGTATTTGTTTGCTGAGGCCATCATAACAAAACGCTGCAGACCGGGCAGCTTAAACAGCAGAAATTTATTTCTCGTAGTTCTGGAGGCTGGAAGTCCAAGATCAAGGTGCCGGCAGGTGTGATTTCTTCTGAGGCCTCTCTCCTTGGCTTTGTGGTGCCACTGCGTCTCCTCACTGTGTCCTCCTCATATGGTCATCTCTTGGTCTGTGTCATCTGTGTCCTAATCTCCTCTTCTTGTATGGACACCAATCACCTTGGATCAGGGCGCACCCGTGTGACCTCATTTTACCATAATCACCTCTGTAAAGACCCTGTGTCCAAGTACAGTCACATTCTGAGATACTAGGAGTTAGGAATTCAACATGAATTTTGGGGGGACACAAGTCAGTTCATAAGAGATAGATATTGCATGAATGCACTTATATGAGGCATCTAGAAAAGTCAAAAAGACTAAAAAAAAAAAAAAAGGCAAAGTAGATGGTGGGTGCCAGGGGTGGAGGGAAGGGAGCATGGGGGGGGGGGGGGGTTAGTGTTTAATGGATACAGAGTTTCTATTTGGAATAATGAAAACATTCTGGAGAAGAACAGTGGTGATGGTTGCACCACACTGTGAATGTGCTTCATACCACTGAATTAAAAATCAAAAAGGATTAAAATGGTAAATTTTAACCACAATTTTTAAACATCAAAGTAAAAGCCACCCTGTTTGGAAAGTGAGAGATTAAAAAGGAGGGTAGACTCAATTGAAGAGCAACTCCCAGGTCATAATTCTTTTTTTTTTTTTTTTAACTTTTTTAATGTTTGTTTATTTTTGAGAGACAGAGACAGAGCGCAAGTGGAGGAGGGGCAGAGAGGGGGAGACACAGAGTCTCAGAATCCGAAGCTGGATCCAGACTTTGAGCTATCAACACAGAGCTCAATGCAGAGCTCGAACCACGAAACACAAACCGCGAGATCATGACCTGAGCCAAAGTCGGACCGTGGACCCTTAAACCACTAAGCCACCCAGGTGCCCCTACCAGGTCATAATTCTTTTTATTATTTTATTTTTTATTTTTAAAAATTTATATCCAAATTAGTTAGCATATAGTGCAACAGTGATTTCAGGAGAAGATTCCTTGATGCCCCTTACCCATTTAGCCCATCCCCCCTCCCATAGACCCTCCAGTAACCCTCTGTTTGTTCTCCATATTTATGAGTCTCTTCTGTTTTGTCCCCCTCCCGGTTTTGATATTATTTTTGTTTCCCTTCCCTTATGTTCATCTGTTTTGTCTCTTAAAGTCCTCATAGGAGTGAAGTCATATGATTTTTGTCTTTCTCTAATTTCACTTAGCATAATACCCTCCAGTTCCGTCCACGTAGTTGGAAATGGCAAGATACCACTCTTTTTGATTGCCGAGTAATACTCCATCGTATAAATATACCATATCTTTTTTATCCATTCATCCATCGATGGACATTTGGGCTCTTTCCATACTTTGGCTATTGTTGATAGTGCTGCTATAAACATGGGGGTGCATGTGTCCCTTCGAAACAGCACACCTGTATCTCATGGATAAATGCCTAGTAGTGCAATTGCTAGGTCATAGGGTAGTTCTATTTTTAGGTTTTTGAGGAACCTCCACACTGTTTTCCAAAGTAGCTGCACCAGCTTGCGTTCCCATACCAGGTCATAATTCTTAAAGAGACCTCACTTTGCCCTGTAAGAGCTCCACACCGGCTTCACCCCACATCACCCACCCTCTGGGGCTGCCGCTGTCTGCCCAGAGCAAGGCCTGGCCCTCTCCCCAGCTCGTTCTTTGGACAGAAGCTGCCAGAGCCTCTGCCTAAGGGTCCTCAGCCTCACATAGTCCCTGCAGTTTGGTCCCTCTTTGGCAACTGATTTTTTTCCTAGGTCGATCCGTACCTCAACAGTTCCTTGAGGGACTGAGAAAACGGGGTCGGACCCTACCAGGCAGGCCTCTGCATCTGGATCTGCTCCATACTCAGTGCTAACACAGTGCAGAAAGCAACCTTCACCATATTTTCCCATTTATCCTTAGAAGGACCCAAATTCCCATCCATTACAGGAATCCCCTCCACAAAAAACTCTATCCAGCCTCCGACTGAACACCTCCAGGTACAGGGAACTCACTACCAGAGAGTGCTAGCTCCGCTCTTTTGAATACGATGTGAGGCCCAGAACCAGCCAGAGTGCTCCAGGTCACCTCCACACCTGCCACCCCACCTTCCTGCTGAAGGCCAGGGACAGGCACCACGAGGATTCCCTGGAGAATGGAGAATGCCTCTCCCCTGATCTCAAACCAGCAGCCCCCCATTGACCTTCAGTGCCTGCCCAGCCCTACCAATACATTCTTCTCTCAATAGGAGAATAGGAGATTTTCATCAATTCTCTCTTGGGATTTTCGGAACATCCTCTTTATCTGCCACAGGGCGAGATGCAATGAGAGAGCTTATCTCGGAGACGTGTGCAGCACCTGCAGCCTTCTTCCAGTCACTTTCCTGCCTCCTCCTTAATCTGATCCTGAGGCTATCCGCTAAAACAGGCGGCCCCGCGGGGGACCCTGTGACTTAGGCCCCCTAATTCAGGAAGCTCTGCAGCTGTCACTCCCAGCTCCTTTACAGCACCCAGGGTGTGGCAGGGGGAGAGTGGGTTTGGGGAGCACATTCCTTTCTACAGCTGCTGCATTTAGGAGCCGCAGCCCCCGGTCCTACCCCCTCCTCCTGGTCAGCACGCGCTCCTGTCCATCAACACAAGAAACTTGGAATATGGCAGGGCCAGAGAAGAGAGGGGACCAAGGCAGGGGTGATACTAACTCTACTCCCAGCCAAGGACTTGTAGGGCAAGGGGAGAAGGAGCAAAACTCAAGAGAGAATGAAAACGACAGACACGACAAGGTCAGCAGCATCCAAGAAAGCACACAGGCAGCGGGGTAAGAAGGGACATTGGGAAGGGCTCGGGTGGGACAAGGTGGAGCCAGAGCCAACAAAATCTGGGGCAAAGGATGACACGGCAGCCAGCTTCAGAGGCAGCTGGAGGGTTTGCTGGTGCTTTACGTGCTTGTCTGAAGCCAGTATGAGGCCAGTTCATCAACAGCCAAGGAGGCTGAGGTCACAGGAAGGCTCCCACTTCTGCTAGACAACCCTTCCAACACCACCCAGAGCCAGGGCAACTGTCCTCTGCCAAAGATGCCCCCGAGTCATGGCGTTAAGTGACTGATTCATTACAACCCACCTGAGACAGAAAAGCATAAACGTGGCTCCCAGGTATTCATAAAGTATAACAGGAAAGCAAGGACTGAAAACTACACAGAGGCCAGCACGCAAAATGGAGCGATTCGTAAGGCTGATACAAAAGCAAACGGCACTTGATATGTAAGGACCTCGCATGTGTGTAACTTGATCAGTTGCCAATTCACGGTGTCCTTAAAATAAGAACAAACCAATGGCTCAGGAGAAATGAAATTATTTCTGCTACTGAGCCTCCACAGGAATTTCTTCTGAGGGTTTTCTTAAGAAGGATGCCGTAAAATGCACTGATCCTTGAGTACATCAGAGCAGACAAGCGTTTCCATGAGGTTTTTCCCAACAGAAACGCTTAAAATAGGCCAGGGGAGGCCACCAGGAACCAAGAATGCCCAGTCCCTTCCCAAAGAAGCCACCACCACAGAGGGTCAATGGTACGTGCTCAGGATGTATTTTCTCCTCCACTGCCACTTTCCCAGCTCCCACTCAGAGAGGAGAAGGGGAAATTGGCACAATCTATTTTGGAGGACAGTATATTCTAAAACATATTCATGATAGCTGTAGGCTGGAAACAACCTGTAAGTCTGCTGCTGGGCAAATGGCTAAATCAACTGTGGTATATTCACACCAGGGAATACAGTTGGCCATAAAAATCAATAAACTGCTGATACACACAAAAACATAAACGAACCTTAGAGACACTGTGTTGAGCAGAAAAAGCCAGACAAGAAGAGCATAAGTACTATATGATTTTCATGAAGATCTAAAATAGGCAAAACTAGGGGCACCTGGGTGCCTCAGTCGGTTAAGCATCCGACTCTTGATTAAGGCTCAGGTCATGATCTCCTGGATGAGATGGAGCCCTGTGTTGGGCTTTCAGCACAGAGCCTGCTTGGGATCCTCTCTCCCCCGTGCTCTCTGCCCCTCCCCCGTTCTCCCTCGCAAAATAAATAAATAAACATGAAAAAAAATTAGGGGCACCTGGGTGGCTCAGAGCATCCGACCTCGGCTCATGTCGTGATCTCGCAGTCTTGTGGGTTCGAGCCCTGCATCGGGCTCTGTGCTGACAGCTCAGAGCCTGGAGCCTGCTTTGGATTCTGTGTCTCCCTCTCTCTCTGCCCCTCCCTCATTCATGCTCTGTCTCTCTCTCTCTCTCTCTCAAAAATAAACATTAAAAAAACTTTTTTAATAAATAAATTAAATTAAATAGGCAAAACTAGTCCATAGTGATAGAAATTACAACAGTGGAGGTTTCACTCTACACCTACCAGAATGGCTGAATATGTGTCATTGTGTTTTTTAGGTTTGTTTATTTTGAGAACCAGTGCACATGCTTGCATATAGGGGAGGCAGAGCAAGAGGGAGAGAGAGAATCCCAAGACAGCACCAAGCTGTCAGCACAGAGCCCAACCTAGGGACTGAACTCGTGAACCATGAGATCATGACCTGAGTCTAAATCAAGAGTCGGATGCTTAACCAACTGAGCCACCCAGATGCCCCATATGTCATAATGTTCTGACAATATCGATTGCTGGTAAGGATGCAGAGCAACTCATACATGGCTGGTGCAAAATGATGCGTAACTACATACACACGTACATAAACGAAAGCACATAAAACCGGTAAAATCCGAGTTAAGCCTAGGGCACTGCACCAATCACAATTACCTGGTTTTGGTGTTGTACTTAAGGAATCCAAGATGGTACCACTGGTGGAGGTCCAGGGAAGGGTACACAGTACCACCTCCCTGTACCTCTAATTATTTCCACAATTGTTTTGAAAGTTTAGAAAAAATAAACCACTTGAGAGCTTGGGTGGGGTGCTGGGTACATGGATATATATTGAGTTTGTGAAAATTCACGGAGCTAAACACATAAGCTACACTTCTGAGTATGTGTCATGCAATATTTCATTAAAGAGGTTCTGTTGGGGCGCCTGGGTGGCTCAGTGGGTTAAGCAACCCACTTCGGCTCAGGTATGATCTCACCGTTTGTGGGTTCGAGCCCTGCATCAGGGCTGTCTACTGACAGCTCAGAGCCTGGGACCTACTTCAGATTCTGTTTTATTCCCTCTCACTCTACCCCTCTCCTGCTTGTGCTCTTCTCAAAAATAAATAAATAAACTTAAAAAAAAAAAAAAGAGTTCTGTTGAACATGGCCTTGATCATGTCCTTCCTAGATGCCCAACCCCTCACAAGAAATAAAATCCAAGCTTCTTAGCAGGACTTGGAAGTCCTACACCAAACCATTGCCACGTATTCGCTTATCCCTCCTCCCAGGCCAGTATGCACAAAGCCTGCAGGACACCATGCCCTTGCAGACCACCAGGCCTGGCCCGCAGGTGGGTGGCCACCTGGACCGGAGCCACACAGCACGTGGCTGCTGACCCTGGACCCTGTTTCTAAACCACACGTGGCTGCTTACTCTGGACCGGAGCCACCCTACATGTAGTTGCTGACCCTGGACCCTGTCGCTGCCCCACGCGTGACTGCTGACCCTTGACCCTGTCGTTTCCCTACGCGTGGCTGCTGGCCCTGGACCCTGTAGCTGCCCCACGCGTGGCTGCTAGCCTTGGGCCCGTGGCCATCCCTACGTAGATGGGGTCAGGGCACGATGCATACAAGGTTTCCAAACATGGCAGGAAGAAAAGAATGAGGTATTTTGTGCGTAGCTTCTTACATTCATCACCTGAAATCACAATGTTGGGGATACTGTGGCTTAAAATAAACGTCACCTGTTCTTTTCACTGCGGCCTCTTCCGCAAGGCGCGTCCTCGGCTCAGGCGGGCGCAGGATTAAGTGGGCGAGCGCCTCCGAGCGGGGAACACGCGGAAGCCGCACGTTTGCGGCGTTTGCGTACGAGGCGTGCGTGAGAGCGCGCGGGGGCGGGATCAGAGGCGGGACCAGAGGAACAGGCAGGCCGGAGCCCGCGCAAGGCCGACTGAAGCGCCAAAGAGCATGCGCGCCGGGGTGGGGGCGGGGGACTAGTCCGGGAAGGGGCGGGGCCGCGTCCGCGCCCCTGACTTCCGCCGCCTGCTGGGGAGCTCGCCTGGAGTCTAGGGGCGCGCCACTGCGGGTCAGACGAGGGGACTTTCCGGCCCCGCCCCCAAGTTCCTCCTCTGGCCTATAGGAGTTGAGCAGACCCGCGGGTACCGGAAAGAGGCGGAGCCTCCGCCCTCGCTGGGCCTCGCGTTCTGGGCCCACGGCGCCCTCTATTGATCCTCTTAGGAGCAGGAACTGAACCCGTCCAGCGCGCTTTGCACCTGGCAGAGAAAAGGGTAGCTCGACTGGCCTTGGAAAAGGGCCGTCCCCACCCAGATCCTAGCTAAGCCCCTCCCTTCAGACAAGCATTTTAATGTAACTTTGTGAATTAAACTAGATAGACCCCCAAAAAGAAAATTACAGTTAGAATGCTAACTGAAGGAAGCTGGATTCAAAAGGCTAAACATTGTATGATCCCAATCATATGACATTTTAGAAAAGGCAAAACCATAGGAACAGATCAATGTGGTTGCTGGGGTCTGGACTACACAAAGGGACAATGGGGAACAGTGAGGAGGAAACTGATACCTTGATTGGGGTGATGGTTCCACAACTGTATGTATTTATCAAAACTCACACAACCAAAAACTAAAAAGTGAATTTCACCAAATTGAAATTACACCTTCATTTTTTAAGACACTTGAAACAGAGGGGCGCCTGGGTGGATCGGTTGGTTAAGCATCTGACTTGGCTCAGGTCATGATCTCACACTTTGTGGGTTGGAGCCCCTAGGCTCTGTGCTGACAGCTCAGAGCCTGGAGCCTGCTTCGGATTCCGAGTCTCCCTCTCTCTCTCTGCCCTTTCCCCTCCTGCTCACGCTCTGTCTCTCTCAAAAATAAATGTTAAAAAAAAATTTTTTTTAACACTAAAAACAGAAAACAGATGACTGGTGTTTGCCAAGGGCTGGGAGGAGGGAGGAATGGGGAGAGACCCATTAGGGGATAAGGAGTTCATTTCGGAGTGACAGAAATGTTTTGGAAGTGAACAGAGGTGGCGGTTGTACAACAATGTGAATATACTAAATGCCTCTGAATTGTTCACTTTAAAATACTTAATTTTAAGTTATGTGAATTTCAACAACAAAAAATTACAATTTATAAAAAAAAAAAAAATTCAGCCTCCTGCCTACCTTCTATTCAATGTCTAGAAGCATTCACTGTGGGGACGAGATGTGAACTGGCTATTCTGCTCTGGCCTCAGTGCCCACATACCTGTCACAATATGCGCATGAGGAAAAGCAAGCCAAGGGGGACACTTTGTAAAGCTGGCTCTGGCCACAGAGGATTAAGAGAGTTACAGATCCAGGGCGCCTAGGCGGCTCAGCAGGTTAAGTGTCCAACTCTTACCTTCGGCTCAAGTCATGGTTTGTGAGGTCAAGCCCCGTGTCAGGCTCTGCAAAGATGGTGCAAAGCCTGCTTCGGATTCTCTCTTTCTCTCCCCCTCTTTCTGTCCTTTCCCTGTTCTTGATCTCTCTCTCACAAGATTAAAAAAAAAAAAAAAAAAAGAGTTAAAAGTCTACCTCCCTATCCAATAAGACGAAATGCCCCTGTGCCAGTAATTTCCAACTTCAGATGAAGAACCTGATGCCCAAAGATCAACTAGCTCGCCCAAGGAGGAACTGACTTCCTTTCTATAGGTGGGGAGACTGAGGTTCAGGGAGGTTACGCAAGATGAGGAAGTGGCAAAGCCCAGGGACTACCAGGACCCCTGAACATCCTGTGTCCTTTCTCTAAGAGATAGGAAGCTGTGGCTTGGTGGTTCCTTCTCTCCTTGCCCCCCACCAAGGAGCCAGGAGCCACCCCTCCCACTCCCAACACCATCTCCCATCTTTGGACAATCCCAGGAATCATTCCAGGGAGTCTGGGGGCCCTGATATCTCATTACAACACCACACTCCAGCTGGGGAAAGTCACTGCTCAGCCACATCCAGGCCCCTCTTGTGGGCCCCCAAAGCACCCCATACTCTAGTCGGGGAAGCCTTTCCTGGCTCCTCAGGACAGCACACACCCCACAGACACAGAATCTAAAAAACAAAGTACAAACTTTATTTTGTTTCTTTATAAAGGCACGGTGGCCTCTTGGTTTTTCCCCCCACTTTCTTAACAAAATATAATAGCTTCTCCTTGAACACAAAGACCTCAAAATTGTTTAAAAAAAAAAAAAATAAAAATAAAAAAAAACAAAAAAAAAAAACAAAAACAAAAACAAAACAAAAAGATAAAAAACCAAAACCAAAAGGAACCAACGACAAACAACAAAAAGAGAGAGACAAAGACATTTTTGGGGTGGAAGATGGGAAACCTGGAGGGAGGGGTGGGGCTGGGTGGTGGTGGGGAAATCCTCGAGCTGAGCCGAGGCCGGGAGGGGAGGGGAGAAGGGCAGCAGCAAACCCCAACCGAGAAGCAACGTAGACCCCCGGGGTCCCCAGAGAGCTCCGACCCAGCCAGACCCCCAACCCATGTAAGTGCTTAAAGGAGAAAGGAAAAAAACAAAAAGAGGAGGGAAGGAGTCAGAAACTGCCGGTCTAGGGCTGGCTCTGGGGAGGGCAGCATACCTTGGGGTTTTGTTTGATTTTTCCCTGTTCTTAAAAACATGTTTAAATGAAAAAATGCTTTTTGGCGGAGAGAGGCCAGGCACCTGTGTCAGCTTCCCCCAGCCTCCGGGGCGAGGCCCAGCCCCAGGTGTCCCGGTGCTCCCAACATGCCCCTGCCACCCCAGCCCCCGGGGACCTCAGGTCGGGTGGCTTCACTCAAAGGTCGATTTACAGTATTGAAAAAGAGGTCATAAAAGAGACCCAAATGACGTTGTAATTTTGTAAAAATTCCTCACTCGTTCACCTGCGTTTGCTCCCTGTAGCTGCCCCCCGGCCCCCTCCAGCTCCAAGAGGGGAGAGGAGGGCTGGGGGGTGGTCAGGGAAGCCCCCCATTCCCTGCTGGCTCCTCCCGGCTCTGGTCCATGGCGTCGCTGTCCGAGGCCTCCGAATCGGAGGCAGTGTCGGAGGCGTGGGCCTCCGGGCAGCTGCGGCCTGGCTTCACGATGACGGCTCGTCGTTGTTCCTCCTCCTGCTCCTGCCTTTCCTGGGTGCCTTCGATGTGCTGGATCGCCTGGTGGGCGGGGGGAGGTGGCAGGCTGCGATGAGGGCGGCCGGGGACACTGGGACAGCCACTATGCCCCCCTCCCCCCCCCACACACACACATACATACACACACACACAGAAATATCCAGAAATAAGCCTGGCAAGACAGTGGCCAGCCTGCCAGAATACGGGGGAAACAAACATTTGGAACTCCTCTGCTGAGCTGCAAAACGCCTTGGAGATCACAGTTCAGGGCCGCCTGGAAGTCACATGCATCTCTCATTTATACATTTCAAAGTCTGCCTGTTCACTTATGGGAGGTCTCTGTTATTAACTTTATTCTTCAATTTGCTGCATTTATGTGCAAGTAAAGTTGCAGCGGTTGATGGGCTTTTTTTTCATTTGGGCTTTTTTGTTTGTTTGTTTCATTGTTTTTTTCTTTGGGATGCTGTTGGGTTCTCCCAAGGGATGCCACCCTGAGTGGGGCACAGCAGAGACTTCAGGCCTGACCCACAGTGCCAATCATCTGTGCAGGAGGCTTAAGTGTCCCCCACCCAGCCACTGCCACCTGCATCCTATCCCAGGTCCTGGCAGATGGAGCTGAGAGGAGACTCTGGCGCCAACCAAGACCTAGATGCAGGAACTTGACGCTAGGGGGCTCGGGAGCAAAGAACCCTTTCAGCAAACCCCAAGGAGGAAGAGACAGGGTCTTCCAGGCCATGCTGTCCCCCTCTCTGCCCCAAACCTTCTCCAGAGCCACCTCCCACGGCAGACACAGAAAGGGAAACTAGGGAATGGAGACATTCAGCTGCCAGCCCTTCTTCCTGCTGTATTCAAGCCCCGTCTCGATCCCCTACAGCCTGTGGCTCTCACACATCTTGCGCCCCCACCCCCGCTCCCCCGACATGTCGCCTCCTCCCTAAGCCCAGGTACCTGCACGATGGTGTCCAGATTTTGCCGGGACGTGGAAACAGAGTTGATGACCGAGGAGGGGCCCATGGTGACGACGTTGATGTGGTGGGAGGGAGGGGGTGGCGCCGGCACGATCACTGTGGGGTGGTGGGTGGGGGCCGGGGGGGGCAGCAGCTGCAAGACAGAGGCCCTCAGTCTTTTTCCAAAGGTTCCAGGAGCTGCCCTTTCCCTGAGGACCCTCACGGAGAGTACGGGAAGGCCCCCAAACGCTCTGCCCGCTGCCTAGACACAGCCTCTGCCAACCGCCACCGCCTCTGAACTCCTTCACTCCCAAGGGGCCAGCCAGTGTGCGGCCCACCCCTCTTATTTTAAGAAATGAGGAAAAGGCAGTGCAGAGAGGGGCTTCCGGTCATCTGAGATCCCGTGGCCCCTTCCCTCTCCAGCGCCAAGCAAGCACGTCAACATCTAACAAGGACGGTGGTGGGCAGGAGCGTGGACTCTGCCTTCAGAGAGCCACGTCGTTGAGGGTCGTGAGTGGGCATGGAATTTAACCTTTCTGTGCCTCAGTTTTGCCATCAGTAAAGCGGGGAGAATAAAAGCTCAGGCCTCAAAGGGCTGCTAGGAGGACTCAATGCAATAATGTGTGCAGGACACTGGGCACCCAGGGACGCGGGGCCCCAGAGGCACTGATGTCGCTCGCGGCGCAGAGCCCCTCGCAGATGCCGCCTGCTCACCTGGGTCCGCAGGTGCTGCTGTTCCCGCTCCAGTTTCTCCTGGTGCAGCAGCCGCACCTGCTCCTGCTGCTGCTGCAGCTGCACCTGCTGTGCAATCACCTTGAGCTTTTCTGGGTACATGTGGGCCTCCAGCGAGCGCACCTGGGGGCAGAGCAACAGGCTGGGGGGACGGGCTCCAGACCACGCTCCCGGAGCCCCCCAGCCTCTGTGCAGGGCCCGCGGGACTGCTGCGGTCAGCCCCCCCAAGCTCTGCCCTTCGCCAAGAGGCCGTTCGCTCCCGCTGCAAACCTTCACATGGAGCCGGTCCACCCTCGGGGTAGAGACCAAAGTCCTTAGCACAGCCTGCCAGACCCGCCGTGACTCATCTCCTCTCCAGCCATGGCCTCCCTCATGCCCTGATCCCTCCCACCTCGAGGCCCCGGCCCCTGCTGTGCTGCGTGGTGCACCCTTCTCCTCTCTCTGCGTGGTTAACTGTGAGACTCGACCTCCCCACCTTGGCTCCAGTCACTTGCACGGAGAAGCCGTAAGCAGCCCCTCTGGAACCGGCCCAATCCCCCTCCCTGGTGCCCACCGTTGGCACGCGGCCTTTACTGCAGCCGTGTTTTATTCCAGCCCCGTGAGAGCCTCTGACGCATGTCCCTCAACCCCATGCAGACGGTGACCCCCCGAGGGCAGGGACCTGTCTGCTTTGCTTCCCACTGAGCCCCCCATGCGAAGCGGGGTCCACCCAAGAGCCTCACCTGCTCCTCCAGCATCATTCGCACCGAGCGCTCCTTGTCCAGCTGCTGCCGAAGCTCGATCATCTCCCGACGCAGATCCTCTGCCTTCTCGTCTTCCCAGATGTCCGGCGAGCCGATGCCCTCATCCTTGTCCTCTGCCCGCCGCCGCTTGGGGGATGAGCCGCTCAGCTCCTGGAGACCCCAAGGGGCCAGTGAGTGCGCCGTGACACCCCCATACTACTGACACCACCACCACCAACAGGGGAGTCAGGGGGCTCCTTCACAGCCCCCCAAGGCTGTCAAGCCCAGGGGCACTTGCGCCGGCCCCAGGGAACCCCATTCTGCAAATCCAACAAAGGCCAGAAAGGTGATTCCAGAAATCACCTGGTTCCTTCCAGAGCCCAGCCCACTGCACTTGACCGATGGGTAAACTGAGGCCCAGGCAGGAAGGCAAATGCCTCAAATAGGCAGGTGGGTGGGGAAGATTCGACCCGCAACCACATGGGAGTCCCAAGCCGCCGGGACACGCCCACACCAGGGAAACGGAGTCAGGAGGGGGGCAGGGCACTGAGGTAGCAGGCGGCCTCCGCGGGGCGCTACCTGGATAAAGCGCTTGAGCTGTGTGTTCTGCTGCAGGAGCCTGGTCTTCTCCTGCTCCAGGGAGAAGATGTACTCCGCCGTCTGCTGGAGAATGGCTGCCTGAGGGTGGGAGGGACAAGTCAGGGACCCCGGCAGGCAAGGCAACGTCTGCCAGAGCTCGCTTTCTTCTCCCCGCTTGAGCCAACCACTTCCTCCAGGAAGCCTTCCGGGCCCCAGCCCACCTTGCTGAGCTTCTCTCCATCTGTGTGGGGGATGAGGGTCTTGAGGGACTGGAAGCCCGCGTTGATGCTCTGCATGCGCCTCCGCTCGTTGCTGTTGGCGATCTCCCGCCGAATCCGCCGCTCCTGGTCCCGCTGCGTCTCAGGGGTCAGTGGAATGTTGGCAAGGCTGCAGGGAAGGACACAGACATGCTCAGGCCGGGTGCCCTCCGTGCCCTGCCCCCGTGGGACCCTGTCTTCACAATTCATCTCCAGAGGGCCCAGTGTAACTCCAGTGTAACTTTCATCCCTCCACTGCAGAAGATGCCAGATCTGTCAGATGCCTATGCCCCCAGCAGATCAGGAGGATGATGGAGTTGTATGCCCTGGAACACACTCAGCCCCAGGTCCCGGCCCCGTGTGTGGCAGCTGTGGGTGCGGCCCAGAAGCGTGAATGGGTAACAAGAATCTCTGTGATTCTGATGCAGGTGGTCCCAAGAGCAGTTGGAGACACCTGTCCCTGGGACACCTCTGAGTGTCTTACTGTACACCTGGACCCCCTCCTTCAGCACTGCAGGCTTGAGGACTGAGGAAGATGGTTCCCCATCCCCACAGTCATATTTCCAGCCACACACTCATCTGCCAGTCCCCAGCCCGGCCCCAGACACCCCACGCTAAGACTTCAAAACTGAGACAGGAACCACTCACTCCAAGAAGGGGATGCCAGGCCCACCACCCCTGGAGACACTTATCCCCCAAACCCACCCACCCCAAGAGGCAGGCCCTGTGCCAGAGGAGCAAGGCTCCCAGCACGCAGTGGGCAATGTTATTGCATATTATGTGATTGCATCTTACAGGAGCAGCAGCCAGTGGGGTGAGAGAGAAGGCAGCCAGCGGAAGGGGGAGAGGCTATGGGCCCTGAGGCATTGGCAGGAGGCAAAGACGGCAGCGGGGCCTGTGGGCCCAACGCCACTGCTCCCGAGGGGTGGGCCTGTGTGTGGCCTGGAGGAGGCATTCCCCCTTTCCCGGCCCTCTTCTGAAACTCCCCCCGCCCCTGGCCTGATGGCTTCCAGATGCTGGGCTCCCAGAAGAGGCCACCGGCCCCACCCAAAGCCACAGCCCTGGCTTCTTCCTGAGGGGCCCTCCTGGGGTGACCTGGTCCAGGCCTGGGCCAAGAGAGCTCACCCCCCTGGTTCTGGAGGAATGGGGAAAGAACCGCAGGCAGCCTTGTTCCATTGATGGGAACCCTGAGCTCCAAGAGGTGCCCAAGCCCCCATGCCCATCCCCAGACAGAAAGAAATTTACTCAGAAAGCCAGGAGAACGAGTCTGCAACAGCTGGAGGGAGGCAAGGCTTTTCCTGCCCGCCCCTGGCCCACCTCAGCTGTCCCACTGCAGGCCTGCAGGACCCTGGACTTGTCTTTGCCCCATCCTGGGCCTTGGCCTCCTCTCCTGACAGAGAGGGTAGTCCATGGAGGGTGGGCTAAGAGCAGGCTCCACATCAGTTGCAGCTGGGGGCCCACAGACAAGCCCTCTCCTCCACCAGCACCCTCAAGGCCTCCCTGGGCCCCCTCCTTCAGGGTGCAGCTTCCTCACAGGGCCTATGGAATATCGATGCTGGGAAAGGGGTCCACGACCCTTTCTTTACAGATGAGACTTAGGACGCAGAGTGAGATGGGACAGAGTTTTAGAGTAAGACTGCCAGTCATCTGGGTCCCGACTTCTGGGCCAGGGGCACCTCACTTCTCCCAGTTTCCCTGCCCCTACAGTGGAGGTGGACGGGGTGGCTGGAGACAGCAATGGAGAGGAGACAGCAATGGAGAGGATACAGGTCGGAGACCTGGTATGCAGTGGCTTGCCTGTCCCTTGGGGGCATTAGAACCTAGTCCAGGCTCCCCTGGTCTGGAAGTGCCCTCGAGACCCTCTGTAGTGGGTGGATTACAGAGGTGGAATGGGGAGCCTGGCTGGCTCAGTAGAACATGTGACTCTTGGGGTTGTGAGTTTGAGCCCCATGTTAGACATACAGCTGACTTAAAAAAAAAAAAAAAAAGTCTTGAGTTCTATGCTGACTCAATTTGCTGGAATTTTCTCATTGAGTTGTCACAATCTTCCTGAGTCCAGTGGCCTTATGATTCCTGTGTGGGTTGAGGACATAGACTTGGGAAGGGAACAGTTCCAGCAAGTGGTGGGGCTGGGACTTGAACCCTGATCCCAGAGCCCTGCTCTTACCCACAGGACAGAGTGGGCTCTGCACCGTCCCACAAAGCCAGACACCCAGACAGACAGATGACAGTTGACCCTGTAGAAAGGACAAAGCATGGGGTATGCACAACCATCATGCAGAACATTTACATTATTCCCATCTGACTCCCATGGACACCCAGCTGGGTAACTGTGTTGCAATGAGGAATCCAAGGTCTGAAGAAGGGAAGAGCCCAAGGTCAGACAGCCAGACCAGGGCTTAACAGGCACCTGCGGATGCCAAGCCAAAGCTCGGCTCCCCTCACCTGCTGATGGCACCCTTTACTACCGATGGCTCACAAATGGCCCCACTGCTTACCAGAGCCCTGTGTATGGCCTCAGCAGATAGTGTGCCCCTGACCCTCCTGACAAACAGTGGGACAGGCACAGAAGTGACCTGCCCATGAAAGATCAGGCAGAGCAGGGTGCAGCTGCACTTTCCAGCCCCCACGGCCTCCCAGCCATGTCCCATCAACTCCCCTCCCAATCCCCCCAGAAACCAGAGTTCAGCCCCACCTTCCCCAACCAGCCAGCTCATCTGCCCACGAAAACCTCTGCCCTGGGGAGCAGACCCTCAGCTCCTTCCTTCTCCCCAGGATGCCCAGGAGCCGGGGAGACCAAAGGAGAATGAAGGACCCAGGCAGGGAGCAGAGGCGTGTTCATCCTGGTTCTTCCCAATGTTCTATCCATTCTTTCCCTCTTGCCCAGTCCATCAGCCCAGCTTCCTGGTTCAGGAACCAGCTGCTGGCTAACCTAGCGCATCCTTAAGTCCCAGAAAACAGATTTCACCCCAAAGCTGCAGTTTTTTGTGAGGGCTTGGGTTGCCACCAAGCCCCTCCCGGGTAACTCACCTAAATAGCCCCAGAAGTACCAGCTGACAGTTTCTTTAATAGAACGTGGACTAACCAGGGTTTCTGATTGGTGGAATGTTGACTAATCCTGGATTCTGATTGGTGGAATCCTGGCAAACCGGGAGTTCTGATTGGCGGGAGTGCTGGCCAACCAGGGGTCCTAACTGCTGACCAACCAGCGATTCCAATAATGGACGGCTAATCCCGCAGATATTGTACTAGATAAAGTGGGCTTTTCTGCAAATGCCTGAAAGTTTCTCACATTTCTAAGTTTTGCACACATAAACATGATTTACAGGAATTGTAAGGTCCTCTGTCCCCTCCACATCAACTTCAGACTCCGAGGTGAGCAGTGAAGTTAGCCTTGTCCACTGACACCCAGTGTCTCTTGCTTCTCGCCCTCCCAGACTGCCCTCTGACAGCCAGTCTCCTGGAGCTGGGCAGCCAATGGCCAAGAAAAGTTTGGGTACCAGCCCTGGGTGCCAAGATTGCCACCACGGTACCAGAGTACCCTCAAACAGCCCCCTGGGAATAACATCAGCATACCAATCAGAAGTTATGGGGGAAGGGAGCACACTTTTTTTTTTTTTTTTTTTAATGTTTTTATTTATTTCTGAGAGAGACAGAACGTGAGCTAGGGAGGAGCAGAGAGGGAGCCACAGAATACGAAGCAGGCTCCAGGCTGTCAGCACAGAGCCTGACACCGGGCTTGCACTTGTGAACTGCGAGATCATGACCTGAGCCAAAATCGGACACCCACCGAATGAGCCACCGGGCACCCGGGGAGCATACTCTTCAAGACAGGATCCTGACCTGTACCTGTCCTTCCTGCCCAGCCCAAAAGCATGTAGCTCCCATCCCCCTACACCCCCATGCCTGGCCTCCAGCCTCAGATTAGCCACTGAGAACTCTCATTTTACACTGCCCAAAGTCACTCACACGCCTGCCACTCAGTGGCTACAGTGTGAGGTGGGAAAGCCCACGCGGGATTTCTCCCATACCCCAAAAGGAAGGCAGGAAAGAAGGTGACCCTCAGCAAGGATGTCCAAGTCACTTGTCCTCTGCAGCAGGTACTGAAGCAACCCAGGGCCTTCACCCAGCCCCACTGCTTGAATCCATTCACCACACTCTGACCAGCCTGCCACCCCTACCCTTGGTCCCAGAACAAACCCTGTCTAGGCTGTTCCCATGAGAAACACCTCATCCCTCACCTCCCCTCCTCAGACGGAGCTCCCTGAACTGTGTTCAAGTACAAACCACCCCTGCCACTTACTAGCTGTGGAACCCCATGCTTAGCTACTTCGTCTTTCAAAGCCTCAGTTTCCCCACCTGTGAAATGGGGAAACATTGCCTCGCTTCACAGGATCAGGGTGAAATCTAAAGACACAGACAAGGGGCACCTGAGTGGCTCAGTCTATTGAGCATCCGCTGGATTTTGGCCCAGGTCATGATCTCAGTTCAAGGGATCGAGCCCTGCAGCAGGTTCTGCACAGAGCCTCCCTGGGATTCTCTGTCTCCCTCTCTCTCTCTGCCCCTCCCCTGCTCTCTCTCTCTCTAAGTAAATAAATAATTTAATTTAAAAAATTAAAGATTAATTTAGTTAATTAAATTAATTTAACTTAAAAAAATTAAAGACACAGGAGGGGGAGGCACCTGACAAGCTTAGTTGGTAGAGCATGTGACTCTTAATCTTGGGGGTCGTGAGTTCCAGCCCAGCAGGGATCACTAAAATAAATAAATAAGTAAGTAAATAAATAAATAAATAAGCGAGCAAGCTTAGGTTATTAAAAGAGAGAGGGAGGGACGGAGGAAGAAAAAAGAGAGATACTGAGAAAAACAGGATGATTTGTTTTTCCAAAGTTTGTACCCAGGACTCCAGGAGGACCCAAGCTCTCTCTTAGGGGACTGATACAACTCTTTAGCACTAGGAGACTGAGCTCTTAGGCCAGGGCCAGTTTTGGTTCCTAGCACGCAGTAAAAACCAGATCAAGGGAGCACCTGGATGGCTCGGTTAGTTAAGCTTCCGACTTTGATTCAGGCCATGATCTCATGGTTTGAGTTCGAGTCCCGTATCAGGCTGCCTGCTGCATATCTTTTGTCCCCCTCTCTCTCTGCCCCTACCACACACTCTCTCTCAAAAATAAACATAAAACAAAACAAAACACGGATCAAGGACCCAGCACACACTCCAAAGCCCCTAGCTCTGTTCTCTAACTCCTTCTGGGAACTGGTCTCTCCCCCCCCCCCCCCGCCACCAAGGGCAGCAGGTAAACACTCTAAGACCACAATGCTTCTGCTCCCAAGAGTGTGAGTGTCATCTGAACACATACCAGGTGCTTTCCACACACACACACAACCAACCTTTACAGGTGCTCTATTTTAAAGAAGCAGAGAGCATTGAGACGACACAAGTCCAAGACCACACAGTTTGGGCAGGAGCAGATATGAAGGGGATGCGGGGATGGGGGAGACACGGGGACTCACTGTGCAGTACGGCCCCCTCCAGTAGATCTGGGAGAAGGATGCGAGAGACAGGAGGCCCTTCAGGCGCCGAGGGACGGAACAAAGTCCACCAGCTTGAGAAGCCAGTCCACACAACCAAAAGGTCCCGCCCCACCCACACACTTGATCCCACCTCACCCCACAGCTCCTTCTGAAAACGGACAAACCCAGAGGCCCCAACTCCACACCCAGCACATGGGCTTACGACCGTCTCACAGATAGGCAGTCTCATGGCACTTGGCCCCTGGGGACTGCTGGACTCCCCTAAAGTGGGGCTTGGGACAGGGACAGAGTGAAACCAGAGTCCTAGGAGGCCAAGAGAGGATTCAACTAAGGCCCAGGCCTGGTGGCCAGAGGTCCCTACTGTACCAGGCCTGTACCAGGGTCAGGCCCAAACAGCATCTGGAGCAGCTCAACCCCACCCCCCCAGTGCCCAGCCCTTCCCGGTCGGAACAGGTCTCCGGGATCAGGGTTCAAGTTCCAGCCCCACCACTTGCTGTGACTGTTTGCTTCTCAAGCTTGTGTCCTCATGCCACACAGCAATCACAAGGCTGCCAAACTCAGGAGGAAGATTGTGAAAATCCAATGAGAAAAATCCAGCAAAACGAATCCCTAGAACATATTAAGAGCAGCAGAATTTTTTTTTTCTTATTACAGCTAGGTCCTCCAGGTAGACCTTCTGGAAGGACCACCCCTCTGGCTGCCCACCACCCTGAACTTGAGAATTGTTAAGGTAGAAACCCTGAGGCGGGTGGGGTGCGTGTATACATGAGCAGCAACCGTCCCCAACCTCATTTCTGCAGCCCCTGGTGTCCACCAGCCTGGGCCACACCGCCCTCGGCTCCTCCTCCCTCAATCCCCGCCCAGCCTGCCCAGGGCGGCAAAGCACGTGGCCCCAGCCCTAGGGAGCCATTTCGCTCCCGGAGCAGCAAGGCCATACAGGGGCTGCAGATCCCACACTTGGGCATACAGAAGAGCCCCAGCCGCTGTACTGCCGTGTCCCGCAGGCAGTGCTCAGTGCAGACGCCCAAGCCCTTCTCCTGGCCATCAGAGTTCCGGACATGTGCATTTTAACCAGTGTCCAGGGAAATGGAATGCGAGTGGCACACGCACCCATCACCCTTTGGTAAAGGGTGGACCTGGAACAACCCGGACCAAACTTGGAAAGTGGCTCCTGGGGAGGGCCGAGGACCTGGAATCCCACACCCACACTGCTGGGAGACTGAACGGTTTCGGTTTCTGACTAGGGGTGGGGGGGGGGGGGGAAGGGGTGTGGATGGGAAAGTTTGCAGCCGAGATCGGCGTATGGGAGGCAGCAGCCTTGTGAGGCCAAGGGCAGCCTCTGATGCCCCCTCCCCAAAAGGCGCCTCCACCGGGCCTGCCGGGCCCATCCAGCTCGCGGGAGCCGAGCTTTGTGCGAGGAAAGCGTGGCCCCGGCGCGCCTACATCTCCCACAATGCCGCGCCGGCGGGGCTCGGGGAACTACAGCTCCCGCGAGGCGGCGCGCCGAGGTCCGCCTACTCCAAGAGGGCTGCAGAGTCACGTCCAGGCCTCGCTAGTAAACAGCGCCCGGGCGCGGGCGGCAAGCGAGCGAGCGGCCGCTAACGTGCCCGAGTCCGCGGCGCCCCCGGCCGGCAGCGCCGGCCTCTAGGGTCCCACCCATCCCCGCGCCCCTACTCGAGCACGCCCCCCGACCCCGCCGCAGCCCTGCTCCCAGCAAACACACCACCCGGCTCCCCGATCCCCCCCCCCCCACGCCGCTCCCAGAGCCGCGGCGTGGCTGCATTGTAGCAGACCGCGCAGCAGCCCCACGCGCGGCCCGAGCACCCCAAGCCCCCTTGGAGGGAGGCACCCAGAGACAGCGAAGAAGGAGGGAGAGGAAGGAAGCCGCCACGGGAGGGGGGAGGAGGAAGCGCGGGGGGAAAAGCCACCAGCACCAAGCATGGCCGGGACTGCTGCAGAACCACGTGGGTCTGTTTGCAATTTACAAACGTCGCGACTCGCCCGCCTGCAGCGGACAAAAGTGACCAGGGCCGCTCGGGGCCCCCACGTTCCCGGGGACGAGGGTCTCCCGGCGGCGCAAGCCCAGCTCGCGGGGCTGTAGCCGCCCCGGAGGCTAAGAAAGGCGAGCGGGGTCGGCAGCGCGGGCCATGCGTGCGCACACGCGCGCCAGCCCAGGCGGGCTGGCCAGGGGCTGCAATCATGGGAAGGGGGTGGGGGGGAGGAGGAGTACACACCTACAGAGCCCTCCTATCACTTCTTTCTCTGTTTTCCTGAAATGTTGCAAAGAGGGCACCTTCTGAGTGGGCACCATGAAATACTCCATAGCGATCGGCCCCCCTCCTCTGCACGAGCCGGGTCCCGCGGTCCGCCGGAGAATGCAAGATGGAAATCCGAATCAAAGGGCAGCGCCGGACGGAGGTGCAGAAACGGCCGGTCCCAGATGCTGGCGGCGGCGGCGGCGGCGGCGAGGGGAGGGAGGCGGGCGGGAGGGGCGGGAGGGAGGTCTCTCCGGCCTGCCTCCCCGGGCGTGTGTATGTGTGTGTGTGTTTGCAGCTGATCAGATGTCTGTTTCAAGGCGGGAAACAGCTGGTGAAAACTCAGCACTCCCCCGGCCTCCTTCCGCGGAGTAAGGAATTGCATGTAAACAAAGGACTATTTGCAGCGCCCCCCGGGCGGCGCGAGGCCCGGGCGAGAGGGGCGCGGGCCCCCGGGGGCTGGTTGCGGCCAAAGTCTGCGAGCCTACCCCCCGGCACCGGTAGCCGGGGGCCGGGGGCCGGCTGGGGGGGGCGCGGCGTGAATGGAGTGAGCTGCGGCCGAGCTACATGCGCCACTATGGGTGATGAGGTCCATCAGCTGACAGGTTGGCAAGCGTTGCAAAAAAAAAAAAAAAAAAAAAAAAAGAAAGAAGAAAAAGGGGCCAGCCACCGCGAGGGAGCCTAGCCCGTGCGCAAGGGGTCCGGCGGGGACTGGCCGATGCAGGGTCTCGGCGCTCGGTGGCCCTGGGGGGCAGAGGGCGCGCGGCTGGACCCCGCGCGCCGTGGCAAGGCGGCTTGGGGTGCTGCTCGGGGCTTTTTCTTTTTCACGGTTGCGGCTGCACGGAGAGGAGCCGCTCTGGCGCGCTCCCTCAGAGCCCAGGGCCCCCTGGAAACTTGCGTCACAGCCACCTCTTCCCACATGTAACTTGGGGCCGACTTCGGAGGCCGGCCAGCCCCCTCCCTCCCTGCCTGCCCAGTTGGCCGCCTAGCCCGGGCTCTGGAGCCTGGGAATCCCGGAGCCGGGGTGGAGAGAGCAAAGGGGGGCGCGTCGGGCGCCTCAGATCCTGAGGCTGCCTTACGAAACGGGGGCCCCGGTGGGGAAAGAAGGGTGGAGGCGGGCCAGGACGGCAGCGGCCACGGGAGCAGGCTGCCAGCGCGGCCCGGAGGTCTGGTGGCTGCTGCCGGGTATCCCCCTATTACCCACCCCACCCCACCCCCTTTCCCCCTCCGCGGGGAGGCTGGACAGACGCAGATGGAGGGGCTGCCGCCTCTCATTCATGGCTAAACCAGTACGGGACCTGCTCCTCCGCCAGGGTGCGCTCTTACTACGGGTGATGGCCCAGGGCGGGGAGGGAGGGACGCCGTGGTGGCCAGCTTCCGCCCCCCCCCCAAGTCCCCTGCCCTGGCTCCTGGAGGGTTGGCCCCGGGCTCAGGAAGACCACGCCTGCCTTGGAATGTCCTCCCCCCTGCCCACCGCCTTTCCCAATCCCATCCGCCTTCAAGGTTCCGCCCAAATCGCGCCTCCTAATTAAAATATTGCTACTAATAATAAGTTAGTTATTTTGGGAACTATTATTATTATTAGATTTCGCGAGCACCTTGTAGATTTTTGCTTGCATGTTTTCTGATCCTTGCAGCAACCTGTTGGGCAGTTTCTCTAAGTACAGATCCCAAACCACTTAACATCATAGTCCCCGGAAAGCCTGTGGGGACAGGAAATGTGCTCAGGAAATGATGACTTCCTGGGAGGCAACATAGGATACAGGGCCACATAACTACACACGGAGCAAAGTCTGTGCTGCCTCAGTGGATGAATGAATGAATGAATGAGAGCTGGGAGAAGTGTGTTTGTTTACCCCTTGCCCCTCTCTTACAGAACTGCCTTGGTGGAGCCTGGTAGCTGTCACTCAGACTGGCCTGGCCATTTCTGCCAAAGATGCCAAAACTGCCTGCTGGGGGCTCATCTGCTCCTCCCCAAGGCCTGAAATACCATCCCTGCCCCCACCACCCCACTCTAACTCCCTCCCAACACTTAGCCCTCTTTTCTGAAGTGACACAAGCCCTCAAACTCCAGGCTGTCCCCCATTCCCAGGACTCCCAAACGGGGTCCACTGTGCCCTCTGCAAAATTCCTTAGAGCCTCTACCTGAGTCTCCAGGTGGGCAAACTTTTTCTGTAAAGGGCATTTAAAAGTTATTTGTAATGGTTTCCCATGGCTACTGTAACAAATTAACACAGAGTTTGGGGCTTACACCGAAACAAATTTATTCTCTAGAGGTCAGTAGTCCAAACGGGTTATATTTGGCTAAAATCATGGCGTCAACAAGGCTCGTTCCTTCTGAAAGTTCTAGGGGAGACTCCTTTCCTTATCTTTTCCAGCTTCTAGAAGCTGCCCACGTTTCTTGGCTGGTGGAGCCCCCCCCCCCCCCCAGGAGGTCACTGCAACCTTCGTTTCCATTACATTTCCTTCTCAGACTCTGACCTTTATGATGACCTTGAGCCCACCCAGATAGTCTAGAACAATTTCCCCATCTCAAGATCCTTACCTCAGTTGTATCTTCTTCAAGGCCCCTTTGGCCACATAAGGTAACTTTCACAGCTTCCACCGCTTAGGATGTGAACATCTTGGGGGGGACCATACCATTCTTAGTTCAGGGGCCATACAAAACCCTGGCAGAGGTTGTGATATGCCCCAGCATTTCCACTCCCAGGTATGTATATGTACCCAAAAGAATGAAAACAGGGACTCAAACAGGTAATCACATACAAGTGTTCACAGCAGCGTTATTCACAGTAACTAAAGGTGCATGCCCCCTGTGGTCCCGCAACTGATGAGAGACCATAAGCAAATGGGGTCTATCTGTACAATGGCATGTTATTTACTGTTAAAAAGGAATGAAGTGCTGATATGTACTACAGCATCGAGGAACCTTGAAAAGTAAAATAAGCCAGGATTGGGGTGCCTGGGTGGTTCAGCCGGTTAAGTGTCCAACTTCGGCTCAGGTCATGATCTCATGGTTCCTGGATTCGGGCTCCGAGTTGGACTCTGCATTGACAGTGCGAAGCCTGCCTGGGATTGATTCTCTCTCTGCCCCTCCTCTACTCGTGCTCTCTGTCTCTGTCTCTGTCTCTGTCTCAAAATAAATAAATAAACTTAAAAAAATATAAGCCAGGGGTGTCTGGATGGCTCATTCACTTAAGCGTCTGACTCTTGATTTCGGCTCAGGTCATGATCTCACAGTTGAAGGGTCCGAGCCCCGCATCGGGCTCTGCACTGACAGTGCAGAGCCTGCTTGGGATTCTCTCCCTCCCTCTCTCTGCCCCTCCTGCTTTCGCTCTCTCTCACTCTCAAAATAAATAAATAAAAATAAATGGTTTTTTTTTTTTAAGCCAGGATACAAAAGATCACATATTGTATGATTACACTACCATGAAGTACCTAGGATAGGTAAATTCACAGAGACAAAAAGTGGATCAGAGGTTCCTGAGGGGGGTTGTGAGGTGGCTGGGGGTGGGGAAGAAATGGGAGAGTTCTTGCTCAAGGAGTATGTTTCTGTTTGGGGTGATGGAAAATTTTGGAAATAGTATTGATAGTTGCACAACACTGGGAACATAATTGTTGCCAGTGAATTGTACACTTTAAAATGGTGGCAGGGGGAGGCATCTGGGTGGCTCAGTTGGTTGAGCATCTGACTTTGGTTCAAGTCATGATCTCATGGTTCCTGAATTCGAGCCCCATATCAGGTTCTCTGCCGTGAGCTCTAAGCCCATTTTGGATTCTCTGTCTCCTCTTTCTCTGTCCCTCCCCCATGGGCTCCCCCACCCCAATAAATAAATAAATATTTAAAAAAAACAAAAGAGAATAGAGGCTCTTAATGGGAATTAAGATTTTACAAAAAATAATAAAAAAGAAAACGGTGGAAATGGCCAACTTTATACTATATACCTTTTACCATAATAAAAGAGAAAATGGGGACACCTGGGTGGCTCAGTTGGTTAAATTTCTGACTCTTGGTTTCTGCTCAGGTCATGATCTCACAGTTTGTGAGATCGAGCCTCGCATCAGACTTCATGCTGACAGTGCAGAACCTGCTTGGGATTCTCTCTCTGCCTCTCCCCTGCTTGTGCTCGCTCTCTCTCTCTCTCTCAAAATAAGTAAACATTTAAAAAAATAATTTTAAAAATAAAAGAGAAAAATGGTCAGTGGGCTAGATTTGACCCATGGGCTATAGTTTGCTTGACCCATAGACCCTGCCGATGCATTGCCCCTTTATGGTCTCACTTCCCTCCTTACCCTCCTTACCCAGTTTAGAATTCACAGCCCCTCAATGCATTCCTTCCCTTGCGTGCCTAACCGGCCTGCCCTGCTCCCCACCCCACCCCCCTCGCTTCAGCCAAACACCCTTGAGAAAAGGAAATCCCACAACCTAGCTGACTGATCTTATTTTCAAACCCCCAGTGGAGCCTTCTATCACCCAGGTCTCTTCTTCTCCCCACCTTCTCCTCTTTCAAGACCGTCATCACCTCCCCACCTCCTCTCCTCACTCAGCTTCAGGACTTCAGGTCCTGTTGCTCTGAGAACAGGGATCCGACTTGAAGAGAAGCCCCACACGCTCCTATTGCTGCCTCTGCCTTCCTATCTGCACCTGTAACCTGCCATCCGGTCCCCGGCCCCTGTCTGGAAGAAGGTCCGTGCCGGTCCGTGCATGGAGAACCCCTCCAGGAGGATGCTTTGCAGACGTCTCCCCCGCAGCTCTCCTAGAGTCCTCACCGTGTGCCCTCTATTGGACCGTTTCCATCACTGAGAACAAGCTGTGTGATTCCCATTTAAAAAACAAAGCAAAACAAAACACCCACAACCCTCCACCCCTTCCAGGCTACCGCTCTCTCCCTGCTGTTCTTTACAGCAAAACTCCCTGAAGTGGGTGTTCCGTTCCGTTCCCTCTCCCCTTCTCTCCTTACTCTGTCTGGGAAAACCACTCTTGCTGAAGTCACCGGTGCCCCCTCCCAGGAGCTGTTTTCTGTCTTCATTGTATGTGACCTTCGTGAAGTTCTTTTTTGCTTGGCAGCTGGGACACCCCCACAGCCAAAGTCCTTGGACCCCTTCTCTGTCTACCCACACTCCCTGCTTTTTGGATGATAGGATTCCAGAAAGGGCCAGACGCCGTATGGTGTGGTTCAGAATCCGCGTTCTACTCATCTGTAAAAGAGGCTGTAACAGCACCTAGCTTACAGGCTATTGCAAGAAGTCTGGGATATACCCGGCACGTCGTAGCATTAATAAGTGGTAGTTGCCGTTATCACTGATGCCAGGTTGCCACGGGCAGCAGTAGCCAGAGGCATCTGAGCTGGACCTGTGAGAAAGACCAGGTTTGGTGGTGACGTGCAGGGGAGGGACAGAGGACCGCGAGCTCTTTCTCCCTTCCTGCTAAAATCTGCCACAGGTGAAAAGGAACAAGTGTATTGGAAGGTTCTTTGCTGTGCTTTACAGTAGATGCCTTCACAGAGGATCAGGTGGTATGACCATCAGCCTGCAGACCACTTGCCCTTTAAAAGGGGTGGGGCGTCAGGGTGCCTGGGTGGCTCAGTTGGTTAAGCATCCAACTTCGGCTCCCGCTCCCATCAGGATCTCATGGTTCACCAGCTCCAGCCCCGCATCAGGCTCTGTGCTGACAGCTCAGAGCCTGGAGACTGCTTCAAATTTTGTGTCTCCCTCTCTCTCTGCCCCTTCCCTGCTCATGCTCTGTCTGTCTGTCTGTCTGTCTCTCTCTCTCTCTCTCTCTCAAAAATAAACATTAAAAAAAAATTTAAGGGGGGGGTCTCTGTAAAGACTGGAATCAAATAACTGCTTAGTGGATGATCTGTGTTAGAAATGCAGACCATCATCTGCAGAGCTCAGACAGTGGTCTGCATTTCTAACACAGATCATCTGTCCCACCTGCAGCCGAACTCTGGCTGCAGACCCTGGGCACACAGTGCTCTGGAAAGCAGGCATGGGGAGGGGGCCGGCTTGACCTGGAGCAAAGAGCTGTGAGTGCAGTATGACCTAGGACAACTCAGAACACTGGCCCTCCTTCTATGTTATCAAACATGAGCCCACCGAGCTCCCTCCCTCTCCCACTGCTCCCCTTCCCCCAGCCCCACCCCCAAATTCCAGGTGGAAGGGGTGAACGAGTCAGCAACAGAATACAAAAAGTGTGGTCTATCCATCCAGAAGAGTATTAGTCAGCCATGAAAAGGAATGAAGTACCAATACGTGGTACCACATGGATGGAACCTTGAAAACATGATGCTCACTGAGAGAAAGCTGTCACAAAAGGACACAGAGTGTATGATTCCATTAAGTGAAACATCCAGGATAGGCAAATCCACAGAAACAGCAGGTAGATGAATGGTTGCCAGGGGCTGGGAGGAGGAGGAAATGGGGAGTGCCTGCAAATAGTTAACAGGGTTTCTTTTGGGGAAGATGAAATGTTCTAGAATGGAACATTCTAGATGGTTGCACAAATTCTTTGAATACACTAGAAACCAGTGTATTGTACACTTATTTTTTACTGAAGTATAGTTGACACACAATGTTACATTAGTTTCAGGTACACAACATAGTGACTGGACAACTCTATATGTTATAGTGTGCTCACCACTGAATTGTACACTGTATTTTTTTACTGTTTATTCATTTTTGAGGGGGGGGGGAGGGGCAGTGAGAGAGGGAGACAGAGGATCCGAAGCAGGCTCCACGCTGACAGCAGAAAACCCGATGCAGGGCTCAAACTCATGAACTGTGAGATCACGCCCTGAGCCAAAGGTGGACACTCGACCAACTGAGCCACCCAGACGCCCCTGAATTGTACACTTTAAATGGGTGAGTTGTAGGGTATGTGAATTATATCTCAATAAAGGTAACAAACAAAAGGAGTGAAGTACAGATACATACTACAGCATGGATGAATCTTGACATCATGCTGAGTGAAAGAAGCAGAAACAAAAGGCTCCAGAGCATAGGATTCCGTTTGTATGTAATGCCTAGGACAGGCAAATCCATAGAGACAGAAAAGAGACAAGAGGCTTCCCGGGAATAAGGGTGAGTCAGGGGGAAAGGGGGAGTGACTGCTAAAGGGTACAGGGGGATTTCTTTTCGGGGTAATGAAAATGCTCTAAAACTGATCATGGTCATGGTTGCACAATTCCGTGAATACACTAAAAACCACCCCATCGTACACTTGAGATGGGTGAACTATATGGTATGTGATTCTCTAATACAGCTGTTATTCAGACAGACCCTAAAGATGCCCACAAGTCCAGGGAGTTCCAGAAATCACACCCTGCCCCCGCCCCCGCCCCCGCCCCCCGCCCCCGCAGTGGGTTTTCAGAGTGCCTTTCTTCAGCCACAGCGGGATCTGGCTGCTGACAGTGCCACCAGCATAGCCCTGGTCACAGCAAACACTGCTCTGTCTCCTCTCATCCCAGGCTGGCTGGAAGCTTGCATGAGGGATGTGGGATGTGTACCGCAGCCAGCAGGACGGCTGTTGCAGGTTTGAACCCCACATAGCACCTGTGGGTGGGGGCGGGGGGGCACGATGGATTTTTGCCTTTTTTTTTTAAGTTTATTTATTTATTTTGAGAGACAGAGAAAGTGAGCGGGGGAGGGGCAGAGAGAGAGGAGGGGAGAGAGAATCCCAAGCAGGCTCCACGCTGCCAGCTGGAGCCTGACCCGGGCTTGAAATCCCGAACCGTGAGATCATGACCTGAGCTGCAACCGAGAATCAGACTGTTAACTGAATGAGCCACCCAGGCGCCCCAGATTTTTCTCATTTTTAAATTTTTATCCTGCCTGTGTCTGGAATTCTCCTCTTCTCTTTGGACCGAGGATGTGTTCGTTTCCTTCTGCTGGGTGACAAGCTTCCACAAACGTATTGGCTTAAAGAGCACCCACTTGTCATCGCTCAGTTCAAGAGGTCAGATGGCCGGGTAAGGCATGGCTGGGCTCTCAGCTTAGGGTCTCACCAGCTGAAATCCAGGTGATATGAGGCTACGATCTCATCTGGGGCTCTGGTCCTCTTCCAGGCTCACCGGCTGTTGGTGCAATTCCGTTTCTCGCAGCTATAGGACTGAAGTCCCCGATGTCTTGCTGGCTGTTGGCTGGTGACCGAGCTCAGCTCCTAGAAGCCATCCCCTCAGGTCTTGCCCTGTGGCCCCTCAGCTCGGATGGCTGAGCCACAGAAGCTGTCTCTTAGGACGACCCGTCTCTCACTTTGAATCTCTAATTTCCTCTTCTACAGGCAGCGGAGAGAAAAGTCTCTGCTTTTAAATGTTTTATTTATTTGGGGTGCCTGGGTGGCTCAGTCGGTTAAGCGACCGACTTCAGCTCAGGTAATGATTTCACGAACCCTGAGATCAAGCCCCACTTCAGGCTCGGTGCTGGCAGCTCAGAGCCTGGAGCCTGCTTCAGATTCTGTGTCTCCCTCTCTCTTTCTCTGCCCCTCCCCCACTCATACCCTGTCTCTCTCTCTCTCTCTCTCTCTCAAAAATAAATAAATACTAAAAAAAAAATTAAATGTTTTATGTATTTATTTTTGAGAGAGAGAGCACAAGCAGGGGACATGGGGACAGAGGATCAGAAGCGAGCTCTGTGCTTACAGCAGGGAGCGCGACGCGGGGGATGAGCTCACCAACGTGGAGATCATGACCTGAGCTAAAGTCGGAAACTCAACCGACTGAGCCACCCAGGCGCCCCAAAATCTCTGCTTTTAAAGGGCTCCTGATCCAAGCCTGGAGCCTGCTTTGGATTCTGTATTGCCCTTGCTCTCTGCCCCTCCCCTGCTCACCCTCCATCACTCTCTCTCAAAAAAAATAAACATAAAAAAGACTTTTGTAATAAAAATAATAAAGGGTTCGTGACTAATCTATCTCAGGGTCAACAGTGCCATACAACATGAGCTAATCATGGGAGTTACACTGTCCGCACAGGCTCCGCCCACGCTCAATGGGAGGGGAGGGTCCAAGGGCAAATGTCCCTGGGGGTCTGCTACCACAGAGTGGGGAACACCAGCGAGGTGCCCCGAGAATGTTGAGGGACTTGTCTAAGGATATCTAGAGAACTGCAGATGAACTCAAACAGAAACCTAAGGTCCTAACCCTAATTTGAGGCTTCTTCCTCTACACAAATACGCCCAGGAGCTGGGGAATGCACCAGATGGCCTTTTGAGCCCCGGCCTGCTGGGCGAGGAGGTGGGGGGTAGATACCAGCTGTTGAAAGCAGGGATGGGGCTCCTTAGAAGCAAAATGCCCCTGCCACGGAGAAGATCCTGAATGCTCCCAGGAAGGCCGAGTAAGAGTCAGACGGCCCTCCTGGGGTTTGGAGCAAAGCCCAGTATCTCCCCAATGCCCTGGTCTCCTTTACTAGCCTAGACAGGGAGATCTCCAGGTCAACGAGGCTAGAGTCCCCCAACCACTAGGGGGCGCCCGGCCCACACGACGCTTTGTGTGCAAGCCTGGCGGAATACAAGGTAGGTACTGGGGTGGAGGGGCAGACTACCTGCCTCCCCACACCCCCAAGGCTCTGCAGACCCAGGGGGCTCCAGGCTTCTCTAGGTGCCTTAAGGCCCTGGCCTCCCAATGCCTGCTTTCTTTCTCCAGCTAAATCTGATTCATAAGCAAGCCCTTGAAGGGGGCTGGGGCCGAAGTCCATCTCTGGCATGCACCCCTATCCCCACCTCCGGTCTGGTTCCTGGTGTCTCGAGGCCTGACACTTCAGCACACTGGAGCCGGCTCCTGCCCTCACCCCTGCTCTCCCTCCATCAGTGCGCCCTGTCCTGGACCCGGTCAGCACCCAGCTCATTCCCTCACACTACATGGGGAAATTTCACACCCACCCCCCACCCCCACTCTGTTAGGGACTCCTCCCCTCCCCCAGGGAAATGTGGGACCTTACACCTAGCCTGGGCCCTTCCCACTGGGGAGTTCAGGGGGAAATGGGGACGGGGCCCTCGGGGCCTCTGGACGACATTAAAAGGAGAGCAAGTCAACCAAGAGGGGAAAGGCTGAGCAGAGGCACACAAAAATCCAGGAAGGAGTATTTGGGGTTCAGGGAAAAGGTACACAGCATAGGGCACAGGAAGTGGACAAATGAGGATGCTGTTGAGCTCGGGGAGTGTATCCAGCATCCCTCTGGGCAGCCAGCTCTCCTCCGAAGGAGTGGACAGAGGTGGGGGACAGAAAGCAGGATTTCAAGTCCCATGTGAGGACAGAAAAGGATGGGCTGGGCTGGGCCAAGTCATGCTCTGGACAGAGGCCTGCTCTGGTGACAACGCAGACCTGGGTGGGCTGCAGGAGCAGCTCTCCCCGGGGAAGGGTGGGCTCAGAGCCCAGCGTATGGAGAGGCACACGTGTGTGTGTGTGTGCATCAGTGGCCGGTGCCCCTGTGGCAGCTGCTGCTCTGGCGGCTTTACTCCCGTTCTGTCTGGTCCTCACTATGGCACCTGAAGTCCCGTGACAGCCTAGGAACTTGCCCAGAATCATCCCAGATGGTCAGAGCCAGCGCCTGGCTCCCTCAGACCCCTCACGACCGCCCATGCTCCAGCCTCAAGGATGGTTTTTCCCGGTGGCCTCAGGACTCGAGAGCTCACCTGGCCAGATAAGGCCAGGTGCAAGAGAGGAGCCTACCTGGGTGTGGTGAAGGATATGGGGCTGCGAGGGAGAAAATGTGATCTGTGTCAAATGACAAGGTCAAGTACACGGTGAGAAAGAAGCCACATTCTGTGATCAACTGTCACTGCCCAGACAGCCAAAGGAAGAAACAACTCCCAGGGGTCAGGACAGGCTTTGGATTCAAATTTGGGCAGACAGAGAGGAAGGAGAAGAGATGAACACTCCAGAAGGGGAACCAGGCTGGAGCAAAGCAGCTGGTCTCCTCCTCCAGCACCTCCGGCCAGCGAGCCCCTGCTGTTCATCGCTGGCCGTGGCTGCCAGCACCAGCACACCTGGGGTTAACTTCCGTCTGGTGCAGTGGCCTCAGCAACAGCAAAAGCAGCAGCACAGGGTGGTGCCAGTAACTCAGAAGCTGCTATGTGAGAAGCAGGAGGAGAGGGGCAGGGCCAGGAAAGGCTGAAAGGCTGAGCCACAACAGCAGTGAGAAGAGAGGGTTTCCCTGGCAGGACCCTGAGGCTCCACTCTCGCGGCCAGGCCAGAGGATGTCCTCTCGTCCTTGGCGCACATCCCCTCAGTACGTTGCCCTTCCTGCCTCATGCCGTGGGCCACCACTTACGGTGGTCCACAGTCATGGCCGGTATCCAAGCCCTCGGGCCAGGGGGCAGCAGGTCTGTGCTGCAGCTCTGGGGAAGGGGCTGAGGACCGTACCCAGGCAACCAGCAGAGAACGCACTGGGCCCTGCTGTGCAGCTTTTGCCAGAGCAGCGGGCGGGGAGCCGGGCAGAGGGCAGACTGGGGCGAACGGGAAGGTTCGGCGGGGTCCTGACCTCGGAGGCCCGGCCTTGACATCCCCCTCCTTGAGCAGAACTCAGTCACAGGAGCCTCCCACAGCCCCAGGGGCAAGGAGACACACAAAGCTCCCTGTCCACTCCCTGGGCTGGCTGCCAGCCTGCCTGTGCAGTGAGGTCCAAGAGGAGACTGTCCCTTCCCACGAGTGTGTGAGGTGCTGGCTACAGAGGGAGTGCCTCATCTCCCTTCCCTTGGTCAGTCCTCATCCACCATAGCACTAAGTCCACAGGTAGTATCCACCACTACCAACGAGCACAGGCTCAGACAAGTGAAGAAAGTTGCCCAAAGGGGTGCCCGGGATGGCTCAGTCAGTTAAGCGTCCAGCTTTGGCTCAGGCCGTAATTTTGCAGTTTGTGGGTTCGAGCCCCACGTCGGGCTCTGTGCTGGCAGCTCAGAGCCTGGAGCCTGCTTCGGATTCTGTGTCTCCCTCTCTCTCTCTGTCCCTCCCCCACTTCCCCACTCACACTCTGTCTCTCTCTCTCAAAAACAAATAAACATTAAAAAAAAAAAAAAAAAAAGAAAAGAAAGTTGCCCAAAGCCACACAGTCAGAATGCCAGAGCAGACTTGAACCTGGGCTTGCCTGACTGGCACACTTACCTCCGTGCCACAGGAGAAGGTGGGAAAAGCAAAGTTCACCAGCAGGTGAACACGGGTCTATGTGCTAAATCCAAGAAAGGCAGCCCCGGGACCCCCAGGAAAGCAAGGACTGATGCTGAGAGCAGCATCCAGAGGAGGCAGGGGAAATGCCTGGTCCCAGATCTATGGATGAATCTGGGGGAGTCGGGACCTCCCATAACCCCCGGGTGCGTCCCCAGAGCAGGTGAACAGATCACAGAGCGCTGTGAGGCTTGAGGTTTGCAGGACCCCTGAAGAGTCAGCAGCATTTACTGAGGGGCAGTCCTCAGCAAGGCTCCGCTAAAACTGAACAGAAACACCTCGCAGGCATCACGGGATCCTGCTGACCAGGAGCGGGAGAATCCCAGGGCTTCCAGCTGTGTGACCTTGACTCACCTCTCGGAACCTTGGCAGCCTCATCCGGAGGCGGAACATACCAGCACTGACATTCAGGATTTCTATGAGGATTAAATGAGGTGTTCCTCAAAAAGCACTTAGTTTGAAAGCCTTCTCCTTCACAAAAGCATTGCAGGATTGTTTGCAAAAGGTAGAAACAACCCAAATGTCCACGGATGGATGAAGGGATAAACAACTTCTGATCCAGCCACACAGTGGAATATTATTTGGCCATAAAAAGGAATGGGATAGAGACACCTGCTACAATGCAGATGAACCTCAAAGACGTGGTGCTCAGTGGGAGAAGCCAGACACCAAAGGTCATGGTGGTATGCTTCCATTTACAGGAGATGCCCAGAACGGAGACCGAAAGCAGGCTGGTGGTCGCCAGGGGTGGGGGGAGGGAGGAGGCAGAGGCCCTGATAGTGGACTCAGGGTTTCCTTTTGGCTTTGTTTTGTTCTATTCTATTTTTTTTTTATGGCAGTTTTAAGCTCATAAACCATACTGAGCAGAAGGTACAGAGATTTCCCACACACCCGCTGCCCCCACACATGCACAGCCTCCCCTATCCTCAACACCCGCCGCATGAGCGGTCCGTTTGTTGCAACTGGTGAACCTACAGGTGTTTCTTCTGGGGATGATGAAAATTTTCTGGAATTAGATTGTGATGATGTTCACAACTCTGTGAACATACTAAAATCCACTGAATTATACACTTTGAAAGGGTGAGTTTTGGGGCACCTGGATGGCTCAGTCGGTTAAGCGTCTGACTTCGGCTCAGGTCACAATCTCACGGTTGGTGGGTTCGAGCCCTGCTTTGGGGCTCTGTGCTGACAGCTCGGAGCCTGGAGCCTGCTTCAGATTCTGTGTCTCCCTCTCTCTCTGCCCTTCCTCCGCTCACGCCCTGTTTGCCTCTCAAAAATAATAAATAAATGTTAAAAAAAAAAAAAAGAAAAGGGAAAAATGAAAAAACAAAAAGGTGACTTTTATGGTATGTGAATTACATCCCAATTTTTTTTAAAGCACTTGGTAAGAGCTCAGCAAATGCAGTTCTCATGACTTTGTCCTTCAAATTCTGAGAGTCTGTCCCATAATGAAAGAGACAGGATGAACGTATTTTTAAATGCTCAACACCCAGCAGGGAACTGGGCAGAATGCTCTCAGCAGATTTAGGGTGCACGGGTCATGGACGAGCCACCAGTGGTAGCAGCCACCGACTGCCATGTCAGCTCTACGCAGAGGCCCTGAACACGTGGCTGTGAAAGTGAGAATAACCCAGGGGCACGAGGCTGGCAGGAAACGCTTCTTCCCTAAGAGGAAGTGAACAGGCCACAACTTGGAGGACTTGAGTTGTTCAGTGGGGACAAGGGCACACGTGGACTTGTGCAGGCTCAGAGGTGTGACACTGAGGAGGGCTCGCAGGGGTGGAGGGTGCCAAGCTTAGGGTGACACAGCCCTTCTAGTACTCTGCACGCCCCATGCAGGTGATGGGAAGTGCTTTACTTCAGGTCACAAGCAGGTGCAGAGTTTACAGGAGGCCTGCTCTGTGCCCTCCCAGAAGCTCCAGATTTCTCCTCAAGTGTCCAAGAGGCTTGAACTACTCTGGGCACGAGGCATCCTCTTTTTTTTTTTTAATTTTTTTTAATGTTTATTCACTCTGGAGAGAGACAGAGGGACAGAGTACGAGTGGGGGAGGGGCAGAGAGAGAGAGAGAGAGAGAGAGAGAGAGAGGGAGACACGGAATCCGAAGCAGGCTCCAGGCTCTGAGCCATCAGCACAAAGCCCAACATGGGGCTCGAACACACAAGCCGTGAGATCATGAGCTGAGCCCAAGTCGGACACTTGGCCCCAGGTTCCAGGGTTGCAGGAGAGAGACCATACGAGATCAGCAACTCTAGTTCAGGGCAGGACCCCTCACGCCCAGTGTCAAATGACCAGACACACTGATAATGTGGCACGGGAGGGACGGAGGCAGCTACTCCTTAGAGACTGGGCCCTTCCTCCAGCCACAGCCAGAGCTGAGGGCATGCAGAGGGGACTCCAGATGCAGGTCTGAGCCCACAGGTTTCTCCCTTCCCTCTCCGGTCCCTCTTGCCTCCATCCTCTGTCCTTGTGTAGTCTCTGGGGAGAAGCCAACCCTCTCTGGGGAGAAGCCAAACAATACAAATGCCTTGGAGAAGAGAAAGGGCCAGGCCTACTGTGCACACATGCACACACACGTGCATACACACACATACACACACACACACCACCCTTTCAGACCACAGAGATCTAGATGGAATCATAGAGAACCTACATACAGGGAAGATAAAGGGAACCAGTTAGCCTCAGCCCCTCCTCTGGGCCAGGAAGGTGCCAAGGGATTTGCACGCACTGTCTCCTTCAATCCTTAAAAGAATCCTATGAGATTTCAAAGACGAAGAAAATGAGCTTCTGAGAGCCTAAGGAACCTAGCCAGTGGGACACCCAGTAGGTAAAAGAAAGCTAAGCACAGTGCCCCAGAAGCCGGTCCTATAGAGGGAGCTTAGCAGGGTGGGCGTGTGTGCAGTTTCTGCCCAGCGCCTGGCATTGGCTCCTTTGGGGGACCCCTCACTCCCACTTTCTCCATGTGGTTCTAGGGGTGTTGGCCCTATCCCGGGGCAAGCTCCTGAGCCAGGCTTGTCCAATCAGCATCTGGGGTGAGCTGGAACCCGGAGTCTCCAGACTTTGCAGGAGCCCCAGGGAGAGGCAGGCTGGGAGTTCTCAGGCTTCAGGAAGCACTGGCCGGAAAGCAGAGCAACACAGAGGACACTGGGCCAGGGGAGGCGAGCCAGTGTCCCGGTGCTGTTGCTGAGCACTGGACCAGCTAAGGCCCTTGGCTTCTGCAGTTATACGAGCTGTTAAGTAACTGGTCTTTGAACCCAGCTCTGACTGCAGACCTCAGGCTTCCCTGCCCCAGGCTGTTCCCACAGAGGATCTGGTAGTTCAGGGCCTGGGTCTCAGCTGGGGATGGGGCCTCACCTCTCTCCCAGAATCCTGGGGTGGGGCCGTGTTGGACTCTCTGGGCCTCCTCCTAAAGCAGCTCCATAGCTTAGTTTGACCTTCAGAGTTGGCATCTGCTTGTAGGAATCTGTCTCTCTCCTCCTGGAATTCAGCCGCCAGATGTCAGCTCCAAGGCGGCAGCAGTGGCTGCACAAGGCTCCCCCCAGAGTGAATCAGCTGCATTCCAAAGGTGCAAACACAGACGCCACACCCTCAGCAGCCTGGGGCTGCAGACTTCCTCCCCAGGCCCGCCCGCCCGCCCGGCCCCCACTCCTGCTCCCCTCCCCTTTCGCCTCTTCCCAGCCAGACCAGGCCTTGGGCTTCCTTTCCAGAGACATTCTCCTGGAACTGCAACAGAGAGAAAAAGAAAGCCACTGGGGCCGGGAGACACCCTGATCTGCTCTGCTGACTCTCTCTCCTGCAGCGAGCACTGACCAGCCCAGACCTCCCCCAGCTGTTAGCGGCAGTCATGGGTTCATCCATTCAGCAGGTATCTGAGCACCTACTATGGGGACGAACAAGATGTGGACAAGCCCCTGGTGTCGTGGAACTCAGCCCAGCACGAGTCAGACAAAATCGGGTCCACATACAGAAAACGATTCCAAGGGTGGGAAGAACTATAAAGGAAAGACAGAAGGGCTGCAAAAGATGACAAGTGACAGAGGGAGGGTATTGGGGTAGGGGCCTCTCTCAGAGGTGACTCATAAGCAGAGGTCTGAAACGTCCTCTCCAAAGCACTTCTCAGTGATCATTTCACGAGAACTACAGCATTGTGGTCCAGAGAACCCCTGGCACTCGGCAAGTTCTTTTTGTTTATTTTATTTATTTTGAGAGAGAGACCATACAAGAGCAAGGAAGGGACAGAGAAAGAGAGGGAGAGAGTGAGTCCCAAGAAGACTCCACATTGCCAACTGTGGAACCTGACGCGGGGCTCGAACTCAAGAACCATGAGATCATGACCTGAGCCAAAACCAAGAGTCACGCGCTTGACTGAGCCACCCAGGTGCCCCCACTCACCAAGCTCTTGAGGTCGCTTCCTCAGGTTTCTATCAGAATTAATACGGGGAGGTCCGCCTATATTGCTTTAATTAGAGCTTTGTTGAGATAGCATTCACATGTCATGCAATTTACCGGTTTAAAGTATACAAAGTATAAAGTATACAAGTATTCGTGGGTTCGGGCTCCTTGTCCGGCTCTGTGCTAACAGCTCAGAGCCTGGAGCCTG
The DNA here is from genome assembly GCF_046562875.1 of Panthera onca. Taxonomy (NCBI): domain Eukaryota; kingdom Metazoa; phylum Chordata; class Mammalia; order Carnivora; family Felidae; genus Panthera; species Panthera onca. The sequence goes on along the minus strand of NC_138354.1, from coordinate 38,319,907 downwards.
CTTCTGATTCTGTGTCTCCCTCTCTCTCTCTGTCCCTCCCCCATTCATGCTCTCTCTGTCTCTCAAAAATAAATGTTAAAAAAAAATTTAAGTATACAAGTCAACGGCTTCCAGTTGTGCACAATTTAGAACATTTGCAACACCCCAAAAAGACACCTGGCACCCACTAGCATTTACTGTCCATCACCACACCCCCAGTCCCCAGCACCTGCTAGTGTGCTTTCTGCCTCTGTGGATTTGCCTATGCTGGGTGTTTCCTGTCAACAGAATCACAGTATGTGGCCCTTTGTGTCTGGCTTCTTGCACTTACGCTTTCAAGGTTCATCGGTGATGGAACAGGTGCCAGTGCTTCTGTTCTTTTTATGGCCGATAATACTCTACTGTATGGATGGACCACGTGGTTTTTTTTTTTTTAATGTTTATTTATTTACTTATTTTTTTTTGAGAGAGCACGCGTGCGGTAACGGGGGAGGGGCAGAGAGAGAGAGAGAGGGGAACAGAGATTGTGAAGCAGGCTCCGCACTGATAGCAGAGAGCCGAATGTGAGGCACAAACCCACGAACCACGAGATCACGACCTGAGCTGAAGTCAGACGCTGAACTGAGCCACCCAGATGCGCCGGACCATGTTTTATTTACCCATTCATCAGTTGATGGACATTTGGGTTGTTTCCACTTTTGGCTGTTGTAATGCTGCTCTGAATACCTCTACACGTTTTTGCATGGACATACGTTTTCATTGCTCTTGGGTAGATACTTAGCAGTGCAATTTCTGGGTCAAGTGGTATCTCTATGTTGAGTTGCTGCCAGACTGTTTTTTTTTTTTTTTTTTTTAAGTTTATTTATTTATTTTGAGAGAGAGAGAGAGCACAAGTGGGGTGAGGCAGAGAGAAAGGAAGAGAGAATCCCCAGCAGGCTCCGCACTGACATCACAGAGCCTGATGTGGGGCTGGAACTAACCAACTGAACCGTGAGATCACGACCTGAGCTGCAGGTGGATGCTTAGCTGACGGAATCACCCAGGCTCCCCGCTGCCAGACTGTTTTAAAGTGGCTGCGTCATTTGACATTGCCACCAGCAGTGTGTGAGGCTCCGATTCCTCCCTATCCTCCCCAACACGTAACTATCGTTCCTCTTTTGTTATAGCCATCCTGGGGGTTGGAAAGTGGTATCTCACTGTGGGTTTGACTTCCAGTTCCCTAAAACCTGCCCTGCGGTGCCCTGAGCTCTCCCTTTCCTTCCATACTCATGCTGCCCCAACCCCTGAGTAACCCAGTCCCTTCAAACCCTACATCAGGTCCTGTTTGATCCACCTCCCTTCTCGTAAGGGTCAAACCTATAGCCAGCCCAGTTCAGCCAATGTCTACCACTTGAGGTTTCAAGTACAAGAAACAGGGGAGAGGAGAGAGGGGGGTCCCGGTGTGTGCCCCCCGGGCAGACAGGGAGGAAAGCGGTCCTCAGGCAAGTTCTGACAGGAGGCCCTACACATTTCTTCTATCTGTACCCCACTAAAATCTAAGCTCTCCTGCATTGGGCTCTGTGCTGACAGCTCAGAGCCTGGAGCCTGCTTTGGATTCTGTATCTTCCTCTCTCTCTGCCTCCTGCTCATCCTCTGTTTCTCTCAAAAAAAAAAAAAAAAACATTTAGAAAGAAAAGGAAGGAAGGAAGGAAGAATGGAAGGAAGAATAAGTAAATAAAATAGTTTTAAAAAGTAGTTAGAGGGGCACTTGGGTGGCTCAGTCGGTTAAGTGTCCAACTTCGGCTCAGGTCATGATCTCGTGGATCCTGAGTTCGAGCCCTGTGTCGGGCTCTGTGCTGACGGCTCCGAGACTGGAGCCTGCTTCTGATTCTGCATCTCCCTCTCTCTCTGCCCCTCCCCTGCTCATGCTCTGTCTCTCTCTGCCTCTCAAAAATAAATAAATGTTAAGAAAAAAATTTTTTTTAAAAGTAGTTAGACATGGGAGACAGAGGTGCAAAGAGACCAGTGCCTGGGGTGCCAGGTAGACGGCATGGTCAGGAAGATGAGAGGGTACTAATCCTTTTATCAGGAAAAGCACACAGAAGTCAGAAGTTCCCAGCAGGAAAGCCTGGCTACTGGATGGCTCCCTTAAAAACGGCAGGTGCTAGGGCGCTTGGGTGTCTCAGGTCATGATCTTGAGTTCGTGAGTTGGAGCCGCACATCGGGCTCTCTGCAGTCAGCTCCGAGATTGCTTCAGCATCCTCTGCCCCCTCTCTCTCTGCCTTCCTTCGCTGATGCTCTCTTTCTCTCTCAAAAATAAACATTTTTTTTTTTGATGGCAAAAAATAAAAAATAAAAAGGCAGGTGCTGGGGCACCTGGGTGGCTCAGGTGGTTAAGTGTCCGATTCTGATTCTTGATTTCAGCTCAGCTCATGATCTCACGGTGTGTGGCCTCAAGCCCCGCATCAGGCTCTGCACTGACAGCGTGGAGCCTGCTTGGGATTGTCTGTCTCCCTCTTTCTCTGCCTGCCCCCCCTCCCTCCCTCTCTCTCTCAAAAATTAATAAACAAGTATTTTTTTAAAAACGGCAGGTAGTTTTTCCCCTATCAGGGTGTGCTGCTTTGGGAAGGAGCCATGTAGAACCCACACCAGCCAGACCACCTTAGGATGAAGGCGTGGCCAGGTTCCCCTCAAATCAGAGTCTATTTGGAACAGCTCAGTGGGCTAGCCTAGGGGAAACCTCAGGTCAGCCCATAGAAAAATCAGCCTGGCACACCCCAGAGACTGAGTAGAAACACTAGGGATTGCCCTGAATAGAGATGGGTGTTCCCCTGGCTATGCCTCTTTGACACACGTCTAGCAAAGGAGGTCCAAGGACAGAAGCTCAGGGAATACCACAGGCAGACAGGAAGCCGGTATAGAGCCCAGAGGGCTGAGGAGGTAGGCACAACCTGGGGCTGGTGGAGAAGCAGCTCAGAGGTCTCTGTGCAAAGAACTGCCTGAGGGAAGCTCAGGACAGGGAGCTCAGAAGAAAGTGGGCGACGTAGGGCGGACGGCTCGGCTCTTCGGGGAAACCTGGCAGGGGAGGGCTGGAGACAGGGCTATCGCTTGAGACGCCATCATTTATTGTAAACAGGGGAGAAGCTGTGCTGATGACAGCGCTCCAACAGAGACTGGGATGCGTTTAAATCCAGTCATGGAACCCAGCCCACACCAGGCTCCGCTCTGCTAGAAAGTGCTGGAAGGGAAGGGGTTTCTCATGGCTGCCAGGCTGGGAGGTCCAGGCCGAGTTAGAGGACCACATACATCCAACCATTTGGGAGCCTGTTAAACATGCAGACCCCTGGGCTCTGCCTCAGACTTAGTGGGACAGCTGGTTAAGTTTGAGAACCTGCTGGGGCTCTAAGACTCAGAATATTGCAGAGAAGCACAAGTCCGCAGGGAGGGGAGGACCAGCTCAATAGGAAACAACGCACAGGGAGCGACTGTTCACCACAGGCCCCCGTCCCCGGGGGTTACTTGAGGGGACCTGCTCACATGTCGTGGCATGCTATCACCATGAGTCTCAGACCTATCTCCCTCCACCTGGGCACCCTCACACTTGCAGCCCACCTGGTCAGTGGCCCTAACTCCAGCTGCCCCCTTAGTTCAAGGCCAGGGCACGCAGATGGGTCCCAGGTGCCCAGGTGGACTCATTCGCCTGATGGGCCCAGCTCCAAAACCAAAGCCCCAGACTTGACGAGGAGGAAGCCCCAGCTGGATGGCCCTGCCGGGCATCTGCTAAGGCGTCTCTGGCCGCACCTACACCAGTCCCTCCTGAGAAAGGACCGACTCATCTGGCCTAGACACAAAGGCCTGGGGACAAGGCCGAAGGACTGCAGAGCAGAGAGGAAAGAAGAGCTCAAAGCGTCTCTGTCCCCTTTGGTCATGATCCCCACAGAATATGTGTGTGTGTGTGTGGGGGGGGGGGGGCGGTGTTCTCCAAGCCAAAAGTAAAGTATATCCCCTCTGTGGGGATGAATCAGCTCCCTGAGGCACAGGATTCGGGAGTCCAACAGTCCCATCTTTGGCTACTTTATAGCTGTGCACTCTCAGGCAAATCACTTAACCTCTCGGAGCCTTTCTCCTCTACAAAATGCACCTAACAGTAAGTCCCCCTGTGGACCTGTACCATCAGGACTTCTGACTGACTGGTGACCTGAGGCTTGGACACAGAGGGTTGGGACCCACTCCTAACCTCAGGCCTACATTTCACGCCACAGCCCCAAGGCCAAGACTGGAAGGTGTGTCCAGCCGAAGGAGTAAATTGCATGATTTGCCATCCCTGCCCCCAGTAGAAACCCACAGGCCTTCCTGGAATCAGAGGCACAGGCAGACCTACCTCCTTTTTCCACATTTCCCCCCTTCCCACAGCAGAGAAAGCAGTTCGTAGAGAACTCGGATTGGCAACCCTGAGGCCCTCCCCCCACCCTCCCCGCCACGGGCAGCGGTCAGGGAATCCGCTTGCCAGGGCAGACTTGGGTGGGTTTCATGCGCACGTTTTCATTGCTGCAGGCTCACAAGGAGGTTTGCGTGATTCTGGTGGTCTGCAGTCGCTGGTGAATACACTCGGCCTGCCTGCCTGGCACCGCAGGCACTGCCTTTGTTACTGCTCGGAGCACTCGCCCATACTGCCCCCCTTCCCGCCCCCCCCCCACGCCCCGCCCCAGGCTCTCGGCCTTCCACCCTCCCTCTCTGAAGCCACTTGTACCTGCTCCAGAGCCTGGAGGGGTGACAAGTGCTTCCCAGACGTGCTCGGAGGCGCCCACTACACCCTTGTCCTGTGCACTGATTTGAGGCTGGGTTTCAGAGCCCCAATTGCTGGGTATACATTACAGCAGGCTGGCTTTTAGGGCCGACTGTTGGCAAAACCGGCCCTGCCTGCCCATCCTTCATTCCAGGTCAGTCATCCCCATTTCCGTTTAGGACTCTGGGAGGAAACTGAGGTCCGGCATAGAGGACCTGTCTTGGGCAAGGTCACCCCACCCTGGGTCTCCTGGGTGTGTTTCAGGCAATGACCTAAATTTCCTTGGGCTCCAATGCTGTGTGACCTTGGGCAAGTTATTTAACCTTCCTGAACCTCATTTCCTCTCACTTAATGGTACTGTCCAGGTCCCGGTTGTCCCGAGGAATGAAGGAAATTATATGCATAAAGCACCTAGCGCTTTGCCCGCTACCCGTTCCACACTTGAGCTATTTTATCATTCTTCCACCCTTTTCGTTCTCCCTTCTCTCCACTCCAGCCACACAGGCCTCAGTGCCCTGGGGCTCCTGAAAACCCCTGGCATAGGTTTGCTCCCTGGCTTCTCCTCAGGGACCCTGCCTAGTCGGCTGGTTGACGCGGTCCCCCCCCCCGTTGTTCGTTGTTCATCCTCGCCTTAACACTCTCTCGGACATACTGGACATCCTACTGAGTCACCCCGCTGGCCTCTCTCGCCCAGGCTTACGTTCGTAAGCCCTCTGAGGGCAGGGCTTTCGCAGTACGGCCCACCCAGGGGGCGAGCGCCAGGAGTGAATGAAGGAGTCCTATCCAGGGAGCCTAGCCCTGGGGCCGACCCCGCCCTGGGGGGCAGTCAAGCCCAGCCCAGGCCAGAGGAGCAGCGCGCGGGGGGCCGCGGGCCTCAGCTGGCTGCGGAACGCGGGCTCCCGGGGGCGGCGCGGAGGACAAAGGGCGGCCCTACCTTTGCGGGGGGCGCGCAGGCACCTCCCCCAAGGTGGCTCCGGCGCGCGCCCGCGAGGTCACATCCCGGGCGCGCCGGCCGGAAGGAGGCCCCGCGCGGGGCGGAGGGCGGGGCGTCATTGGGCAGACCACGCCCCCGGGGCGCGGGGCCACGGCGGGGGCGGGGCCACTGGACCGGAGCCGCCTCGCACTTCCGCTCGCCCGAGCCGGCTCATTCATATTCATAAAGACAGGCGAGGGGCGTGTCCCGTGTCCCCGCGGCGCCCCGCCCCCGGGCCGCCGATCCCTCCCCGGCGGAGGCTCCGGCCCCAGTGGGGCGCCCCCGGCTTCCGCCTCCGGGAGGGAGTTTCCACTTGGTCACAACTCAAAAATGTGTCGCTCCCGCTCCTCCGCCCCCTCGTCTTTGCCCTGGGCGGGGGGTCTCCACCCTCGGAAAGCAAGGAGGGCGGGGCCAGGGGAGGGGCGGCTCCTCCTTCCTGGGGCAGGTCCATAGGGATGGGCTGACCCTTCCCTTTCTCCCTTCCTCCAATTTAGCGCTTGTAATAATCCTCATTTTTAAAACAAAATAATAGTTCTACTTTATTGAGTGCTCGTTTTGTTGCAGGCACTGTGCTTTTTATATTAGCATGCCCAAAAGCTCGGAAAAGAGTGACTTGCCCACTATCACACTGCTGGCCTTGAGCTTTTTCGGAAAGGTTCCTACTGTTGGGTTGGAGGGGCAGAAGCTTGTCCCCCACCACTTTTTAGGAACTGGGCTTACCTAAAGCACTCATGGCTGGCTGGGGGTGGCTGAGGGGTGCACCTGAATGCCCCACTTGAGGGAGAAGCTACTACTGGAGGAAACCAAAGCATGAAGCCAGGACAGGCTACACAATTTACCAGACCCAGTGCAAAATGAAAATTCCAGGCCCTGTACTCCAAAATGATTAAGAACTTCAAAAGGGTGATGGCAGAATATTCAGCCAAACATGGACCCTGCTGAGTACCAGGACTGCACAGGTGAATGTCCATGAACCTGCGTGATGAAGTAGCTCAGCAGCTCTTCTAGGGGCTGAGAAGCCAGCAGGGATACCCCCACCCCCCACCTCCAATGCCACCTCACTCACCCCTACACCCCAGCCCGGGAGTGTCAGTTCCACAGTGGCATCCAGGGCTCAGCCTCCAGAACGCCAAAAGCTGAGCATTTCAGGCCATCTAGAACTGGATTCCTGGGGGTCTGGTGAGTCCTGTGGGGACAGTGTGTCCTAAACCTGAAACACCCAGCTGGCCTTTGAGGCTGGGCCTCCTGGACATTCTCAGCCCTGGGCCATCTGGACAGGTGGGCTGGCTCATACATGCCAGGCCCAGCACAGGACTCAGTTCTGACTCGAAGCCCTCTTTTCTTGCTGGAGCAGGGTGTGAGGAGCAGCCCGGGCTGCTTCCCAGAATAAACACCCCACCCACAGTCAGCCCCAGCCCTGCAGGCACAGCAAGCCAGCGCCAACGGGAGAGAGCTCACCAGGCCCCAGCTCAAGGTTAATAAGTCACCCTGATCTCACCCCCTCCATCACTCTATCCTTCTGCCTGGGCCCCCACTCACAGTGGTTGCAGGCTTCATCGATAACAATGGTAGCTACTACTTGTTGCACTCTTTCATCCCACCAAGCAGTGCCCTCTGCACTGAGGCTCACGCTGTCCCATAATAGGCATGAGGATCACCAATTTCACAGATAGGGAAACTAAGGCTCAGAGAGATGCGGCTTGGCTAACCTAAGGTCAAGGGCCGGAGTTTGGGGTTTGCTGCCATTCACCCATCCTGGTTCCTATGGTCTCTCCTCCAGCTACAGCGTAGGTCATAGGGCTCACTTCTTTATGTTGTTGTCTTCTATTATTTACTTTCAGCTCCTTGAATAAATTACAGGCTCTGGAAAGACAGGAACTGTGCCTAAGCACAGTGGTGTAAAACGCTGAATCTAGCATGTATTCATTGAAGTCATTTAAGCACCTATGTTGTGCAGGACACCCTTCTTGCAGTGTGCTTGTGTGTGAATGAGTGAGCTGTGTCCCCTCTGGATACTGATAGGTAAGGGGTCCCCACCAGACTGAGAGATTTCCTTGAAGACATGGATAGGCATACCTAGCCCAATGCACAATGTAGGCCCTCGATAAATGTTGATGAATAAACACATCCTAGGAGCTTAATAAGCATCTGTTGAATGAATGGGAACCTCGGAGATGTTCAATAAATGTTTACTGTTGAAAGTTTAAGGGACCAGATTCAGCCCCCCAAATATATCTTTCAGCAATTATCCTAGCTCAGACTACTATAACAAAATAACATAGATGGAGTAGCTTGAACAACACACATTATTTCCAACAGTTCTGGAGGCTGAAGTCCAAGATCAAAGTGCTGGCAGATTCAGTTCCTGGTGAGGACACTCTTCCTGGCTTGCAGATGGCTGCCTTCTTGCTGTAAGTTGGGGAACTTCTGGTTTAGTACTAGCAGGGGTGACAGTCCATAACACAGGAGAGGGGAACAGGTAGCAAAGGATGGTTGCTCAGAACAAGGACTCTTAGAGGGAGGAAGCCCAGGGTGATAGGAGGGGGGGGAGGGCATCCCCTCTTACCCACCTTTCACTAAGAAGGAGGAAGCCAAGCTTGGTGTGACTGCTATAGCAGGTGCTGCCTCCTGGAAAAGCACCACCCCCCACAAAAAATCCTTTCAGAGCCTGGCACTCTCAGATGTCCTGCACCCCCACCCCATAACTTTTCTGATGCTCCAGGGAGATAGTGCGTTATAACACAAGCTTTAAATTTTTTTTTTTTCAACGTTTTTTATTTATTTTTGGGACAGAGAGAGACAGAGCATGAACGGGGGAGGGGCAGAGAGAGAGGGAGACACAGAATCGGAAACAGGCTCCAGGCTCCGAGCCATCAGCCCAGAGCCTGACGCGGGGCTCGAACTCACGGACCGCGAGATCGTGACCTGGCTGAAGTCGGACGCTTAACCGACTGCGCCACCCAGGCGCCCCATAACACAAGCTTTAGAATCAGCTCAGCTGAGACTGCAATCTGGACCATGTCTCTCACTAGCTTCTAAGACCTTGGCCCAGTTACTTCTCTGTGCCTCAGTTTCCTTCTCTATAAAATGGGAATAATAATAGGACACACCCTCAGGGTTACAGTGAATATAATAAAAGTGAGCCATCCAGTACAGAGAAAAAAACTTGTCTGGCTGAGAACTGGGGGTTTCTGGGTCGGGTCAGCCCCACCCATATTATATAGTTCTTCACTCTTGTGGGATTTGCAAAAGCCAAATTTAGGGGGTTATTGGCAGCTAAAGGGACTCCATCTGGGTCCTGCAATTGTGGACACTAGGTAGTGATGGCTAATATATGTTAAGAATGTACCTCATTTAATTTCCAAAACAACCTTAGAAAGGAGCAAGGTGGGAAATCCCAGCTCAGAGTTCCAACTGCGAGCAACCTGCTTGTCCATGAAAACTAGTGTGCGTAGAAAAACATTGAGAAAGGCCCTCCCAGGGTGAAGGTTTCTTATGGTCAAGTGCCCCTCAAGGTGCAGAGGTCATTGGACTTACCTGGTCACTGGATTCAGGTCCTACTGGATTGTAAGACCCCTGAGGGCAAGGACAGCTGAGGTGGTCACTCTTGTCTTCACTCTCGCCCCGCCCCGCATCCTCCCCCTCCCTTCGAGGTCGAACAACACTTTGCCCCGGGATGCAAGGCCGCCCTGCGGGCAGCATAGTCGCGATCCCCGGCGCGCCGGGAGGGGGCGCTCTGCGGCCCTCAGCCTCCACCCCTCCCCACGCACCCGCTGATCCGCGGACCGCGAGAGTCGGCCCTTAACAGCCCCCTCCCGAAAGGTGCTAGGTCCCAAAGCTGGCCTGCCCCCAGGCCCATCTGCCAGCTAATGTTTAACCCGGTCTCACTCCACATTATCCACACGAGGGAAATCGGGGTGGGGTGGGGTGGGGGCAGAGGAGGTCACCTCCAAATCGCCACTCTTCGGCCTACAGGCCTTTCATGTATTACCCAACAGTTCATGAGCACCTACTCTGTGTCTATTCACATAAATCGTGAGTACCTATTATGTGTCCATTTATGCAACCGTCATAAGCATCAACTGTGTATCCATTTGCCTAAAATATAATAAGCATCTACCATGTGTCCATGCAAAAGTTTAAGAGCACCAGCTGTGTCCCTTTACGCAACAGTCATGAGCACCTACTATATGTACATTCGCTTAATATATAATGAGCACCTACCCTATGACCATCCGTGCAACACATCTTGAGCACCTACTAGGTGCCAAGCTCTGTACCAAGAGCTGAGGATGTTGCGTGATCAAGACCCACCGGCCTCGGGCTGTGGCGGGGGACAGCAGTATCGAATACACGAACGAAGGCTTAATGACACCCGGAGTTGGATGCCTCACCTATAGAGGATGCTTTTCGTCTCTTGGGATCCTCAAGGCCAACTGTGAAGCGGCAAGGCTGGCCAATAGCAGGAGGACTGTTTTTGAACCAAGATTTGCCACCTGACAGCAGAGCAGCAGGAAGATAACTGGGCGGGGGCTCCAGAGTGGCCCAAACAAGACACATTCAGGAACTCAGAGCCTGGGTTCAACATCAAGAGGGAGAAACAGCTTAGGCGGGTGCGGGTGCCGGGCTTTCGCACTCGCCGGCATCCACTCCCACCGCGCGTCCTAACCGCGGGCGCCGCGCTGGACGCGGAAGGTCCCAGAGCGAGCAAGGACCCCCGCGGCGCTCAGGCTGGGGATGCAGGTTGTCCCAAATGCTGGGACCAAGACTGGGGCCGAGCGGAAGCCAGGACTGTTCCCGGCCCGACCTCGTCCTAATTCTACCGCCTGGGAAACTGAGGCCGAGGGCAAGGCGGGGACCAGCCCGGCAAGGGACGGGAGGGAGGGGCTCATCCTGGCCTCGAACCCTGGCTTGCGCCTCCCCGAATCCGAAGCCGGGGCCTCTGCCTGCCCGGCGCTGCCCGCGCGTTCCTGGAACTGGGCTGGGCGGAGAAATCAGGGCCTGCGGAGAGGCATTCCTGCCGCCCTCCCCGCCGCCCGTGGCCGCGGGGGGCCTGGCCAAGGTGACCCCGCGGGAGGGAGGCTAGGGGCCCCCGCCCCCTCGGCCGCAGCGACCTCCTCCATCTTCCCGGTCTTCGGGGCTTTTCCTCTGGGCCCGCACGCCCTCCCTCCGGCCATCAGCGCGCCCGCCCCCTCCCCGGGCTTCCCCGAGGGCGGGACATCCCTCCCACCCCCACCCCCCCCCGCCCCGCGCCACCCCCAGGCCACCTCCGGGCTGTGTCCCAGCGCTGCCCTCGGGCCGGGGGCGGGGCTGCGGGGGGGGGGGGGAATGACTCGGGGATGGGGCCGAGGAGGACGCGCGTCGCTCGGCCGCGGCCCGCCGCCCCCTCCCTCCCGGTGCCCGCTCCCCGCGGCCCCGCCGCCCTACCTCCCCTCCCCCGGCCCAGCGCCGGCTCCCGTCCGCCCCCTCCCCCCGACGCGCACGCCCCGCCTGGCAGCTGGCGCCCCGGGCCTGGGGCCGCGGCGGCGAAAGGGGTTTGCTGGGAGGGCGGGCGCGAGGGAACCAGCGGGGGAGGGAGGAGGGAGCGAGGCCGCCCCCCGCGCCCCTCCTCCTCCCCCCTCCTCCGCGGCTCGCCGGGCCCTCCTCCCCGCCGCCTCCCTCCTCCCTCCTCCCTCCCTCTCTAAGACATCCCCGCACGGCCCGGCCGCCGCGGCCACCTTCCCTGCCCGAGCTGCAGATGTGGCGGAGCGGCCGGGCGCCGGGCGGCCGTGCCAGGGGAGCCCGCGCCGCGTGAGCCTCGCGCCCCGGCCCCCGCCCGCCCCGGCCCCTCCCCCGCTCGCTCCCCCGCCGCCCCCAGACCGCCGGAGCCCGCAGCCGGGAGCCCGACCGCCCCCGCCGCCGAGGTAGGAAGCCCCACGGCGTCGCGCGGTGGGGATGGGACTGGGCGGGGGGGCTGGGCTGTCGCGCGGGGGCTGCGGGGGGCTGCGGGACCCGAGGGTCGCCTCCTCCTCCCGCGTCGGCGCCTCGCCCCGGGCCATTGTGAGCCCTCGCCGGGGCCCCTGCGCTCGCTCCCTCGCTCCCTCGCTCGCGCGCTCCCTCCCTCGCCGGCTCCCCGGCCCCGTCCCTCCGTCTCTCCGTCTTTCTCCTCCCTCCCTCCCTCCCTCCGTCCGGAGGCCGGGCCGAGCCTCGGCCGGGCCCGGGGCGGGAGCAAACTTCGGCGGGGAAGTTGGGCGGCCGCGGTGGGGGCGCGCTGCGGGGTGAGAGGGGGCCCCCGGAGCCTGGGCACGAAGTTGTCTGGGGCAGCCGGGCAGCCGCCCCTTCCCACGGCTGCGCTGGGGCTGTTTCTAGGACGGGGTTTGAAAGGTGTCTCCTCCCTTGTCCCGGAAAGTCTCCCCCCTGCTGCCCCTGGCCAGCCCTGGCCCTTCCTGGGGGGGCAGGGGAAGGAAGGCGTCCCTGGGGGTCAGGACAGGGGGTACTGCCGCGTCAGGACTGGGACACTGCAGTCCTGTATGGCACTTTTTCATCCACCGCCGCCCGGGGGGGAAGCAGAAGAGCCTGGCAAAGTGATGAGGGCAGGGGTATCCAGCCGGCCTGAAGGAGGGTCTGAAGGGAGTGGGGGAGGGGTGAGGCAGGTGCATCCCGAGGGAGGGAGATGCCGGCACCCTGCTTCCCCGCAGGCCCCCTGGAGTGGGGCTGGAATCCAAGCTGGCACCTGGAGCCCCTGGCACTCTGCCCTGGCCAGTCGGGTACTCAGGCCACAGCAGGGCAGCATGCCGCCTGTCCTCGGGTCCAGGATGGCCCGCCTGGCCTGGCCACCCCCAGGCGGTGATGGTTGCAGGGATCCTGGCCCTGCCCTGGGGCTTGGGAAGCGGGAAGAGATCCTGGGAGGAGCCCTGGGCCCCCGGCCATCACAGCCTGGGATCTTGGCTCTGAAGGGAACGCTTGACACCGAGGGGGCAGCCAGGGAAGCCCAGGACCTGGCCAAGGCCTGGGCTCTCGTCGTGGCTCTTGGTTTAGGCCAGGGACAGGGGCCGAGCTGTGGTCTTTAGAGGCAGCCATCCTGAGGGTCTCACACGCCTGGTCCTGGCATCCTGGAGGAAAGGTGGGGCTTCACTGAAGCTAGAAAGCAGCTAGGAGACATTCTGCGCCCCCCCCCCCCCCGCCCGGCCTTCCTCAGCTCCCAAACGCAGGGAAGGGGAGACTGGCCCCTCAAGTCTGCCCACCCACCCAGCCCTCTCCAAGCCCTACTCCTTGTGCCACAGTGCCACAGCTGTTCCAGCCCAACCCATACATCCCTCCATCCCTCCCCGTGACCTCGGAGCCTTCCCCCTCTGCTCCTCCTTCTCCCCTCTGGGTCTGGGTTGGGCCTCCCAGCTGGCCCTGGCCCACTCTGGGGGAGGGGCTGCACCTGGGGAGCCCTTCCCAGGACACCCCTCTCCAAGCTCCAGCCCAGCCCATTTTACGACCCCCCACCAGAGCTCTATTTGGCCCTCTCTGCAACCAGCCAAGCAGAGGCAGATGCCAGGGGGTCGGGGCACAGTTTATGGGGGTTGGGGACCCCTTGGAAGCAGCCCTGTTTTCCTTAGCTCCTTACCCTCCCCCTCCTTTCCGGAGCTGCCATTAGCGCTGACCCTCTGACCCCTAGTGCCTGCCCGCCCTTCCCTGTCTGTGACCTTTGACCTTTGGTGTTAAATCCCTCCAGCTGGGGCTCTTCGGCCCCTGGGTGACCCTGGCCCAGGTCCCCTGGGGGGCCTCTCCCTGCTTGTGGCTCTCTAAACAGGGACACCTGCCAGTCCCTCCCTCACTGATGGGGAGGGGGTGCCCCAGAAAGCCAGACAGTGAGTCACCCCACTCCCAGGCACCACTGCTTTTGGAGTCAGTGGCTTTGGGGGATTCGCTGGAGCCAGGCCACAGCCTGGAGGATGAGTGGGAAAAGCCCCTGGCCTGGGAATCTGATGTCCTGGATTTGAGTTTTGGCCAGGCCACCAACTCCCTGGGGTCCTTGGGCCGGCTCCTCCCCTTTCTGGGTCTCAGTTTCCTCATCTGCAAAACCAAGAAAGAGGTCAGACAAGGTGAGCTTCCCGAGCTGGAGTCCCTGAGAAGACTTGGTGGGGGGGGGGGCGGGGACTGAGAAGGGGGGATCAGGCCAACAAAAGCCAACTCTCAATTATCCGTGGGTGGAGCCAGTATGAATAACTGGATGCCACAGACATCCAAAAACCTCATTTCAAACAATCGTGTGAACCGCGTCCCCCCAAAGCTTTTGTTGTTTCTCAAAAGCCAGCTGCAAACGGGTAGCCACAGCAATGCTTTCAGCCTGGGCTCCCCTTGCTGGGAGTGCCCTTGGAGGGCACACTGGCCCGCAGGAAGACAGAGCTCTGCCAGGGCCCCTCCTCGGGGCCTGTTGGGGAGCCTAGACCCCTCTCAGCCACACCTTGCGGCCCCCACTCTCCTCTCCCCTCCTTCCCTGGCCTGGCCTTGGCCCCAGGCGGTGGGAGTGTCTTCTGCCACCTAATCCTCCCAGGGTCTGAACCGCGGTATAGAAGGAAGAATGTGTTTTCCTGACTACATTTTCCCATGTGCATTTTCAGCTACCCTGACTTGCCTGGAATCCGAATTTCCCACTTGGGCGAGGGGGTGGGGACGGGGTGCCGGGGGACGGGGTGCCGGGGGCCGGGGTGCCGGGCAGAGTTTGGGGCAATCCCAGGATGAGGGAGGGTGGCGACAGCTGTGGCTGGGGGACCAGATGTTGGGGCCGGGGCCTGCAGTTAAGCTCTTTGGGAGGCATTTGGGGTGGGGCCCTGGTGCTGGGAGGCACATTGGGGTTTGAGGGGACAAGATGGCTGCCCTCGCCTCTCCTCTGCCGCACCGGATGCCTCTCCAGGTTGCGTCCCAGGGGGAGACTGTGGAGGCCCCTCACCCGAGTGGGGAACTGGGCTTGCAGTGGAGAGGCCCTGGGCCGGGTGGAATAGGGGCCCTGCTTTTTCCGAGGCTGCCGAGAAGCCTCCCTCTATTCAGGATTATTGTTCAACCCCTTCCTCCATTCGGGGTTATTATTGTCATTTTATATTTCACACAGATGACTGAGGCCAGAGGGTGACCCGTGGAAGGTGCCAGGTGGTCCCCCCACCTTAACCCAGAGGTGGGGAGTGTTCCTGGCGGCTGAGGGGGCACCTAAGGGCCAGCCAGAAAGATGCAGATCCTACGTGCCTGGTTGCTTCCCTTGTGAAAGGGTCATAGAAATGGGCGGCCCGGACATATGTCTGGGATTTCACTTCTCTGAGATGGGACACATAGCCTTTCCCCAGCCTGACACCTAGCCTGGGTGTGGGGGACCACAGCTTTTGCAAGGCCCTTGGGACACATCTGTCCCAGTGGCTCCTAAGGTGGCCGCCTCAGCATCACCCTGGTGAATTCTGATTCAGGTGGAGCTAGGGGCAGGGACTCAGCATTTTCAACGTCTCCTAGGATCTCTAGTGCTCTGCTGACTGGCTGGGGTTGAAGCTTTGATGCCAGAACAGGAAAGGATGTGCTGCTAAGGGTTCCTATGTAAGGCCTCAGCCTAGAAAAGTCCCAGGTTTCTCTTTGGGTTCCAACTCCGCCCTCGAAACCCCTGCTGTCGCTGCAACTAATAAAAATATGCCTGCTTCGGTCCCTGGGGAGGTGAGGGTGGGATTGGTGAAGTGGATGGGGGATAGAACTTCACAGGGGGAACAACTCCCTGAAAAAATCAGCACAGTGCCTCCAGTGGCCCAGCGAACTTTGCAGGTGTTGACGTCTGTCACCTGAAATTGCATTAATCTTGTGAGGAGGATCCTGTGCTATTTCACAAACGAAGGGACTGAGCTTAGGATGGACAAGGGCCAGCGGGCCTCTGGGCCCGAGTTCCCAGGTCTGCCATGGCTGGGGGAGGGCTATCTTGTGGCCGGTTTCCCAGCCTGAGATGAGAGGGGACCCTGCTCTTGAGGGGAGCCGAAGCCGGCCCCAGCAGCTGTGGACAATGGGCCCCAAGACTCCACCCTTTCCCGGGCACCCTTCTGGCCTTAGCTGCAGACCGCTCTACGGGGGAGGTGAGGTCTGGCCCAGGTCCATAGGGGTCCCCGGCCCTTCTTCCCATTCCAGCTCTGGTGCTATGGGACCCTCCCAGGGTGGGGTCCTCCAAACAGCTGGTCCCGGGGGAGCCTCAGAGGCCTGACCTCCCATCCTGGCTAGGATGCTTCTCTCTAAGCTCCCTCAGGCTAGGCAGGGCGGAAGCTTTGGCTCTGGGCATCTTGAGGGGGGGAGCTCTGGCCTTCTGCTCCTTCTCCCCCTCCCAGATGGGATGGAAGGTTCTGGTTAACTGGTGGTCAGGCTGGGAGGAGCCTGGGGGGCACAGGGATGTGAAGTGATTCCAGTGTTGGGGTGGGGGGAGGACTTCCCATCTGCTCCAGATGCCCCTGGTGGGGGATGGGCTGATGGCCTGAGAATCTTCCAGTGGGGGTGAGGGGAGAGGCAGGGGCTTCCTCAGGCCCTTTGTCTTCAATGCCTGGGAAGCCAGGTAGTACTCGCCACGGGGAGGGCCCCACTATGGAGCATGTGACATGTGTGTGCACACGTACTCCCGCCTTGGCAGATGGCTGTCTGGGGAGGGGACTGACCCGGCCCCTGGCCCCCTCCTCCAGTCATGGCCAAGGGCGGGTGGGAGGCTACAGAGGCCCCAGGAGACTGCTGAGCTGCCTGAGTCAGCCCTGGGAAAACAATCCTGCCCAGCTGACAGGAGGGTCTTGTCTCCTTTGCACAAATGCACTCACAGGCTAGTGCCCCGCTGGGACCCTGGGAGTGAGGAGGCTGCCGGTGGGGGCTGGGTGTGTGTGGGGGGGGACTGAAACTCAGAGATTTGAGGGCTTGGCCTGGGGTCACTTGGGGTCAGGGAGGGACAGAGGGGGACTAGAGCCTAAGACCGTCAGGCCCTGGCCCCTGACATGCCGGTTCAACCAGGGAATCCCCTCAGCTCCACTCCTGTCCACCCCCACCCCCATCCCCTGCAGGGGCATGAGGGCATGACGTGGGGGCAGCTGCGTCTGGAGGAAGCCTCTCTCCCTCCCTTCTCCCCATCGTCCATCTGGGTCTGGCTGGCAAGTCCCAGCCTGCCTGAGCCATTTCTCCCCTGGGCTACTGCCTCCTGCATCCAGAGCCCCCCAACCCCCATCCCCACACTTGCGGGCTGACTGCCCCTGAGCTGTGATGTCCTCCTCCCCCTAGGCTGTGGGGCCCTCCATTGTCCTGTCTGTTCTAAAGTCCCCCCCACCCCCAGTTCTCTCTGCCTGCCAGCCCCACCCTCTTTCAGGCCAGGCCCCCGGCACCACCTCAGGATACCTAGTGGTCACCCTGCATGGTCCTAGGAGCGGACATGGGCTCAAAGGAGGCCAGGCCCGGCAGGCCCCTACTCAGTGGATGTTTCCCTTTGGGTTTGAAGACCTCCCCCAGCTTCTGGACTTGCTCGGCTGCCCAGAGTGAACAAGTGGGGGGGGGGGGGCGGGGGCGGCGGTGGCAGGGAGGAAGGAGGGGGGAGGAGTCCAGAGTTCAGTGCAGGGCCCCTGCTGGGCCTGCTCAAAGGCAGCTCTGGGGTGGGTTCTATGCGGGCACCGGGTGGAAGTGGCAGCAGAGAAGCTGGGGGAGCTAGGCCCTTCCAGTCATCCCAGCTGAACCAGGGCCCTGCTGGTACCCCGTCCTTGTCCAGGTCTGCTCCCGGGTCCTTTGTCCTGGACAGGGAGGAGGGACCCTCTGTGTCAAGGCCCAGGCCCTGCCCCTCTCCTTGACCTTGGGCCAGCCACTTCCTTCTTTGAACCTCAGCCCCTCCATACGTACCCACCTCACCTGGCTGGTGGGCACCACAAATGGAGTCATTCATTCAGCAGACGGTCACTGAGTGCCAGGTGTTCAGGAAAAGCAGAGGGCAGGTGTGTTGGTGCTGTTCAGGGAGTGCTTAGGGTGCTGGGGCTCCAGTTCACTTTAGGCCAGCCCTCTCCCTTCCTGGGTGGGGAAACCGAGGCTCAGAGCCTTGCCCACATCAGAGTGGGGCAGGCCTGTTTTCTGGCTCTGCAGCCCCAGCACTTTGTATCCCCGCCCCGTTCCCGATGGTGGAAGGAGTGAGCTCGGTGTGGGGGCCGTGGGAAGAAGTACAGTGGTCTGTCTGTTCCATGAGGCCGTCACCTGCTCTAGGACTCCCTTCGTGGAATGAGGCTCTGAATGACAGGTGCAGGGGTAAGTGCCTGGGGCCAAAGGTCGGGGGGCAGCGCATATGACACTCTGTGTGTGGGCCAGGCACCCAAGATGTGCTCAAGCACCGTTCACATTGGGGCATCTGAGTGGCTCAGTCAGTTGAGCATCCGACTTCAGCACAGGTCATGTTCTCATGGTTCGTAAGTTCAAGCCCCCTCTATCAGTGAGGAGCCTGCTTGGGATTCTGTCTCTCTTTCTCTGCCCCTTCCCCAACTCACGCTCGCTCGCTCTCGCTCTCGCTCTCTCTCTCTCTCTCTCTCAAAATAAATAAACTTAAAAAAAAAAAAAGCTGGTGACATTGTGGCATTAGTGAGGACTTGGACCCCAGATGAATGTGGCAGGCAGCACAGGGCCGCTGCAGGGCTGGAACGTTTCCCTCAGCAGCCTGGGGACAGAAGTAGGTCCTCTGCTCAGCTGTCAGGCACCTGGAAGAACAGCCCATGTACAGCTGCAAGAGTCTGAGGTTGGCCAGGGTGAATCAGGAAAGACTTGCTGCAGGAAGGGGCAGGAGGGGGCGGGTAGCTGGAGGAGAATATGCGAATGTGGAAGGTTGTCACCAGAACCTGGCACCCAAGAGGTAAGCAAGCATCGAGCTCGTGGGAGAAAGGGAATCCTGAAAAAGGAGGTGCTGCAGGGAAGAGCCTGGGGACAGGAGCCTCTGGGCTGGAAAGAGGGCACTTTCTGTGTGGAACACTCCGTGGCTCCCCGGTGTCCTCCAGGTCCTGGCCCAGCCTCCCTCTTGGGCCCCCACTTCTGGGTGAGGCAGGTTTGCTGAAGGTCAGCCGGTGCCACCCCCCAGGCCTCTGCAGCATTGGGCCCAGAAAGCGTGTGGGCTTTGGGGCCTGGAAGTGAACCCCAAGATGTGCTCCTTATAAGCTCTGTGACCTCAGCAGATGACTGAAGCTCTCAAAGCCTCCACCTCCCTCTCTGGGAAATGGGAAGGGTAACAGCCAAATTGCAGGGCCGGGAGGGTGTATGGAGATGGTGAGCGGGCGGCAGACTGGCCTGTCTGGCTCTCAGAACAAGTTAGAGGGCCCCTGGGTGGCTCCGTTTGTTGGGCGCCCGACTTTGGCCCGGGGCGTGATCTCACGGTTCATGAGATTGAGCCCTGTGTCGGGCTCTGCTGACAGCTCAGAGCCTGGAGCCTGCTTTGGATTCTGTGGCACTCTTTTTCTCTCTTTCTCTCTCTCTGTCGCTCCCCTGCTTGTGTTCACTCGCGCTCTCAGAAATAAATGAATAAACTTAAAAACAAAACAAGTTAGGATGTGACGCTCCGTCTGCCCCAGCACTTCGCCCCACATCCCCTCTTCTCGGGGAGCAGCCCACCCCAAGCCTGCCCCCACTGAGGTCGGGGCGCCCTTCATCCTCGCTCACCTGTGGGCCCCCAGAACTGAGTTGGGTGGAGGGCCTGGTGTTGGAATGCGTAACTGAGCGATGGGGTAAATGAGGCGGAGGGAGGGAAGGGCCAAAGTCCAGCTCGCCTTGCCCGCCTCTGCCCGTAGCTGGCAGGTGCTGTTCAGTGGACCTGGTGCTCATCCCAGGGTAGCGGGAGGGATGGGCCGTGGGCAGGAGCCCCCCCGCCCCCCCCAGACTCAGGAGGTACTCACTGGGTTGTCTTGCAGCCAGACTCAGTTGGGGAAGTGCAGGGTTTCCTTCCCTTTGGGGACTGGGCCTCATCCCCGCTGCTCCTCCTCACTCCTGGGTCCCAGCCCCTGACGCTGGTCCCATGCTATGTCCTGTGTGTACGGTGTTAGAGCACAGGTGTGACACGCATGCATATGCCTGTATGTCCGGGTGCACTGGGTGCCCGTCCATGTCCTATGGGACACTGCCCGTTGCCTTTCCTGGCCCCAGAGGGTTCTGGCGGGGTGCCCAGCCCTGCCTGTCCACCATGAGTGGCAGTGCTGCCTAGCAGGGCCTGGCCTGCTCCTGCCTAGGCCTCAAAGGGTGTGTGTCCCTGTCTGGCTCCCCCAGCCCCATGCCAGCCCCTCCCAGGGATTTGGGCAGCCTGGGCCCAGCCCTTCCCTTCCCAACCCCGGGGGCGGGTGTGGGGGCTGCTTGGCGGGCTCGCCCCTGGCTGAGGCCCAGGTGCAGGCAGTGCTCATAGCCCCAGGCACCCCCCCCCCCCTTACCCCACAAGCTGGGCAGACAGGAAAATACCAGACATAGTTGTGCAAAGGTGGCTGCAGGCGGGCGGGCAGTAGGGGGTGGAGGCTGTGAGATGGGGGCCTAGAAGCCACTAGGCCTGGGGGGCCTGTGTGCCAGGCTGGCTCTCGCAGCTGGGCAGGCCAGCACATCTGTGTGAGTGTGCACATGTGGGCCGGGCCCGTGTGGGAGTTGCTCCTCCCTAACCCCCCAGCCTGGTGGCACTGGGGAAGGAAGTGCATCTCCTGGGAAGCCAGGACTGGTGAGGGGCGTTGCGGGTGGGGGAGCCAGCTGTGAGCCTTCCAGCTTCAGCACTGCCTGAACTATCTGGGTGAGCTTGGCAGGCCAAGTGATTGCATGGGGCACCCCCAGCCCAGAGCCAGGAACAAGAATCTTCAGGGCTACTGGTTGCTGGCACCTCCCGTGTACCAAGTGCTGGGCCAGGCTCTCCCTGCGGGGCGTCCTGAGTCCCCACCTTCCCTAGTGAGCTGGGCACCTTATACTGTACCTATGTTTCCGCCCAAGGCTCAGAGGGGGCAGCAGGGACCCATCTGAGGCCCCACAGCAGGGGTGGGAGCTCAGGGGACCGGGACCAGCTAGCCTGGCTCTGGGTAGCACTATC
This sequence comes from Panthera onca, assembly GCF_046562875.1. NCBI lineage: Eukaryota > Metazoa > Chordata > Mammalia > Carnivora > Felidae > Panthera > Panthera onca. The sequence continues at coordinate 38,299,162 of NC_138354.1, read as the reverse complement.
TAAACATGCCGGAGTGGAGGATCCTGGCACATGCTCCTGTTCAGGTGCTGCCCAGCTGAGGGCTTTCTTGAGGCCCCCAGAGCTGAGGGCAGAGACCTCATCCCTGGCAGGGTCACTTGGGGCATTTGCACTCCCACCTGGGTGGGGTCTGCCTACCCGGGGGGAATCTGGGGGGGGGGGGTGATGGAGGGGGCTGGCTGAGGGCCCATCTTGGGTGGGGGAGGGGCCTGCCTGCTGAGTGAGGTTCCCAGGGAGGGCAACCCCCTTGCTCTTCCAGGAAGTACTGCCTGCCCTGGCCCCTCTCCGGGGGGCCTGCTGCTAGAGGCCTCAGGATAAGCCCCTCCCCTGGGTCCCGGGAGGAGGCCTGCTCCTTCCTGGACCGCACACCGCCTCTCCAGGGCCTCCCTCTGTCTCTGATGCAGTCAGGCTCTGGAAGGTGGCTAGGGTCAGCTGTGGCCACTCCACAGCACAGCAGAGGCCTGAAGCTTTCTGAGAGGCACAAGCTTGTTTAGTTGCACCGTAAAATGAAGGCCATGTGGGCCCAGGTGAGAGTGAGACTCTGGTGTCTCTGGGTACAGCGGGGATGATCATGATCCCCACTCAGCTGTCCTCACAGCTCCAGACCAGCCAAAGCCTGGAGGTTTCAGCGATGGTGACAGTTCATTCACCAAGTCTGATCAAGTACCTACTATGTGCCCAGCACTGTTTTAACTGATGATTATTACATAATAATGGGAGACATTAAGAAATTATAGGATGTGTGCATCATTACCCAAAACCCAGTGAGGGGTGTCTTATTACTATTACTGTCATCCCATTTCAGAGGTGGGGACAATGAAGCTCAGATGGGGAAGTGTCTTGCCCTAAGACACATGGGCAGGAAGTAGCAGAGCCAAGTTGGAGACCCAGGTGGTCTGACCCATACTTGGAGCGTGCTCTGCTGCCTGGCCAGGAAGGGGGGTGCTGAGACATGGGCTCTGCCCCTGCCCCCAGCCCCTGCTGCTGGGCTGCCAGGAGGGTGGAGCTCTTGGCCGGAGCAGGGAGGGAGCCGGAGCAGTTCCCAGGAATGTGGGGCCGTTTGCTTTGGCAGCATATCTGCCCTCAGCTCTCCAAGCCTCCCTGTGCACCACCCCCCCACCAGAGTTGGCCCCTCCAACGCCCACCCACTGCTGCTGCCCCTCCTAGGCTCTGTACCTAGCTCCCACAAACCCCTGGGCAGGGAGGGTGTGCCCAGCTGGAGCACCTTTGCCTTCCCCCCGCCTCCCCTCCCCCAGTGAGCACAGGAGGGGCCAGTAGTGAACATGGGCTTCTGGACTTACCTGGGCCAGAAAGCCAGTCCTTCCACCGACAAGCTGTGTGACCTTGGACAGGTCACTTAATCTGAGTTTCAGTTTTTGTATCCGTAAAATAGAGATGACCAGCACCTGCTTTAACAGGTGCTGGCTTTTTGCCTAACCACCAACAGCTGGCTGTTGGTCCTGTTGTAATGTAATATTCGCTCATGGCTTGCAGTGGGCTCGCTTCCCCCTCCAGCCCTCAGTTTCCCCATTTATGAGAACAGCATGTTGATAGTGATGACCCAGTCACCGAACACCAGGGAACCCATGGAGCAAGTGGCGGGGGGAGGGGGGGGGAGGGGACTTACTTCCCCTTTTCATGAGATATCAAGAAAGCCACTGGACTTTTGAGAGGTGCATCTTGGGCCCTTGTCCCTAAACTCTAGCTAGATGGGCATGGTTGACCAAAGGGCAGTTTCAGGACTGCCTTGGGAATAAGGGGTAACTCTTACATGGCCCCAGGCTGCTGTGGCGTGCTTAGGGAGAGCCCCCATCGTACAGAGAGTTCTGACCTCTCTCTGGCTTCGGCAAGGAGCCCCTGAGAGCTTCTCAGGGTGGGTATGCCTAGCTATCCCCTCCACCCACACAGGCACCCCTCCAAGCTCCCGGCCAACCAGCCGCCCTCCTCCAAGGAGGGAAGGAGGGGCTTTAACCACAGCAGAGTCCAGCCCACTCCCGTGAGCCTGGTGAGCTCGAGCCTCAGTTTCCCCATGGTCGTCGTGGGCATCTACTCCCAGTAGGGGTTTTAGAGGGTTCCAAGAATCCACGGACAGCCGGTGCCTGACACATGGTAGGTGTTGGACGGATGTTGACCGCCCCCCACCCCCAACCAGCGTGCGTCCCACCCCAGGCCACAGCTCCCTGGTGGAGTCCGTTTCCCACTCCCCCACCCCCGCCCCCCGCGCTCGCCCCGCCCGCCGCGGGTGGGCTCGGCCGCCAGGTAGGCCGGGCCGGGCGGGGGCGCTCGCCTGGCGCTGCAGCTGGGGGCAGTCTGCGCGCGGCGGCCGGCGGGCGCACAATAGCGGCCATTGTCTGGGCCGGGCCGGCGGGGCGGGCGCGGCGGGCGGGCGGGGGCCGGGCCCCGGGGGGTCCCGCGCGGCCCACCCTCGGGGTGACCCCCGCCCCGCGGGGAGGCCGGCCGGGGTCCCGCGCCCGCCCCGCCGCCCCGGTGGTCCCCGCGCCGCCCCGCTTCCTCCAGCTCCCTGGGCTCTAATTAGTTCCTTGCGCAGCTGGAGCAGCGGCGCGGCGCCCGGCAGCGCGACCACCTCGGCGCCGCCTCTCTGCCCGCCCGCCCGCGGGGAGGGGGTCGCTCCCGGCAGCCCGGACGCCGCGTCGCTGCCCCGCTGTTGCGGGCTCCGGGCTCCGCCACTGGTTCCGAAACTCGCCTGCTCCCCCCGAGCCGGGCACGTCACCCCTCGGAGCGTCCCTGGCCGCCTCTGGGAAACGGGTCGGGGGCCCGCTTCCCCAGCCCACCTGGTTGTCCAGAGCGTCGAATCGGGTGCTGGCGTGGCTGGCCTCCGGAGGTGATCACGGCCCCAGCCCCCAGGGTTCCAGGCCATGCCGACCGCCTCAGAATCCCGGGAGCGTGCCACCCTGGCTCTCACCTTCCCCACTCCACGCAGCCCCGGAACAAAGAGCAGAGCCCCAGTTTAGAAATGGCCCCGGCAAGCTGGGGGTGGGACGTGGCAGGGGACACCTTGAGGCTGATCAAGGTCAGGACGGAAGACCGGTCATGGGGGTCTTCCCCTTGGTGTGGGACCACCTTTCGGAGGAAAATTCTGGGTGGGGCCAGCCTGGGGCTGCTGGGTGTGCTGGGAAGTGTGGGCTTTTGGGGTGGCTTTTCGCTCCTTCCCCAGGAGTGGGGGGCTGGGCTTCTGGGCTGGGTTCTGGCTTCCATCCAGATGAACCCCTGCCTCCCTGGGCAGAACCCAGTGGCAGGAAGTGTGTGTGTGTGTGTGTGTGTGTGTGTGTGTGTGTGTGCGCGCGCGCGCGCACGCGTGCACGCAGGAGGTGGTTCTCTGGGGACTGAGCCAGATTAAGGGGGCTGCTGGAGTCCCCACTCCCACCTTGGGTGCTGTGCCTGCCCGGCTGTGGGAAACAGGCTCCTCTAAGGGCCCTCCCCAGTTCTAGGTTGAGGCAGTGACTCCCGCAGGTATTCAGAACAAGGTGACCCACAGGTTAGGGCCCCTCCCTGGACCCCTTCTGGCCTGGGGCAGAAGCCAGTAGGGCAGATGCCAAAGGATGTTACCTGGGCAGGGTTACCAATGGAAGTGTCAGTTTGAGTTCCCAGTTTCCAAACCATCCTGCCCTCATGGTCCCCTTCTCCAGAAGGTCCAGTTGGTGGTGGGGGATGGAGACAGAGGCTGTGGGGAGGCCTGTGGCCCTAGGCCAGCTGAAGGACCAGGCCACCAGCCCTTCCTGGCTCCTGAATTCTTAATCAGCATAAATATTTACTTCCTTCCTCCCCTTCCAGGCTCCCAGCACAGAGGAGCTTCAGGGAGGTTGGACTGGGCCTGTGTCTAAAAATAAACAGGTGGAGGGACAGGCAGACACACAGACAGACATAACTGGGGGAGGGGGGTCAGGCAGAGGGCAGCTCCCTGTCCAGCCAGAGGGACAGTGGAAGGGGCCCAGATCCATCCATCACTGTCACTCACCCACCTGCCCACTTTGGGTCTGGGACTCCTAAAGGACAGGGTGGCAGCCTGATGCCAGCCCTGCTTGCATCACTGGGAGTCCCTGGCCCTACGTGGCCTGGGGGGCAAATCCAGACAGATCTGACTGCTCCCACCTGATGCAGTTTAACTGGGACAAGTCAAGTCACAGATGGGGCCTCACCACCAAGTGCAGCTGCCCTTCCGTGAGCTCTGCTATCAGCCATGTGCTGGTGGGGTCTTGGGATGTCCTAGAAGCAGAGGGTCCTAATCGAGGGAGGGGGCTGCCTTGTTCCCTGTGTGTTTGGAGGGTCTTGGCAGACGTGGAGCATGTCAGTGCAGACACATGAAAACAGAGAAAACTGTTTTAAGTTGCTGAGGTGCCTGGCCTGGAAAAAGGATGAGTGGGGACGTGGGGGCTGCCCTCCTCCTTCCTGCTGCATCAAGCAGGTCTGCACATGTGTGGGCCACTCCGATTCCCAGGCAGAGACTGACAGACACTGAAATATACGGTCATTTACCATGTGGTGGTTACAGGGATGTCCTGTGTTGAATTATGCAAACGTGGATTTGGTGAATGATGTAGAGTGTCTCACAGTGTTAGCTTGTTCAGCAGATAGATTTTCAGGGTGTGATCCTCTCAATGAACAAATGCAAGGAAACACTTTTGGCCGCATGCGAAAGGTTGCCCCTGGAAAAAGGTTGAATTTGGAATAGAGAGTTGATCTTGCTCTCCTGTCATTTGTACGTGAAGAAAATGACACCATTGAGAATTTCTAAGGAAGTACTGAAAATAACAGCATGAGAACTTACAATAAAAGATCATCGCCACTGAAAAAGTGTGTGTGTGTATAAATATATATATATATGTATACATATATATATATATATATATATATATATATATATATATATGTAATTATTATTAATCACCAGCGCTGGTCCACTTCCCTCCAAACCCTGTCCCTGACTAGCCTGCCTGGATCACAGTCCCCAGCTGCCCCCTGGTGGCGGCCCAGAGCCCTCTGGGTCCCAGGCCCATGGGCACCTCTCTGGACCTCACCTGGGAGGCAAGGCCACCTGTCTGCACCCCCATCCTTTGGGCCAGGTTTTGCAGCTTGCCCGAGACACTCTCAGCCTCCTTCCCTTGCAGGTGGTCACAGCTGCCTGGGCCCAGCACAGTGGGCCCTTGGCAACTGGTAGCTAAGGGACCACTCCCGGCTGCCTTGGAAGATACTTGTTGCTCTTCTGGTCTGTTTCTGGGTCTTCAGGCTCAAACCGGGCATGTGATCCCGAGCACTTTTCCCTCGGTCAGAAATAACCTTTGGGACATGGCTGGCCATTTCCAGGGAGATCTGGCCTGGAACCTGGTAGTTCTGCCACTTTCTAGCTCTGTGACCTGAGGCAGTGTCTCTAAAACTCAGTTTCATGGCTGAATGGACTCTCTGAGCTTTGCCTCCAGAAAAGACCTGAGGGCAGCAGACATGGAAGCTCTCCTCCTGCCCCCTGGACCAGAGCCACTCAGAGGGCCTCCCTTCCCGGGGAGATGGCCTCCACACTGCGGGACATCCATGCTCCGTCCCCTGTGGGCTTCAACGGGTGCAGCCTGAGGAGAAGCCTGAGGTCACAGTCTCACAGCACAGCTCCTGTCCTCTCCCAGGTTCCTGCCTGAAAACCAGCTTGGGATCCCCCCGCTGCCTGCAGCCACCTCCTACCCAGCCCCCATCACCATGCACTCCTTGGACGAGCCGCTCGACTTGAAGCTGAGCATCACCAAGCTCCGGGCGGCGAGAGAAAAGCGTGAGAGGGCGCTGAGTGCAGTCCGGCACCGAGCTCTGCACAGGGAGCTCGGCCTGGTGGACGACAGCCCCACCCCAGGCTCTCCAGGCTCCCCACCCTCAGGTACAGCACCCTCGGTAGGCAGGGAGGTCTCGGGTCCCAGTGAAGCCGTGGCAGTGGGAAGAATATCTAGGGTGTGTCCACCAGGATGTCCACAGCCCCTAGCAGCTTTCAGCCTAGAGCTCTGTCCATTTATCCTTAGCAGTTTGTCTCTGGAAGTGACATTGTCCCCAGGGGGAGGCAAATGACCTGCCCAGTTCATGAAGCTGGCACAGCAGAGCCAGGATTCAAACTAGGCCTCCGGGAGGACACAGAGGGGCCGGTAAGGGGGGGGGGGGCGGGGGGGGGCGGGGCAGGGGATTCACAAGTAGTGACAAGGCCCCCGTGACCCAACTCCTGGGCTCTGAGGTCAGGTCAGTAGAGATTGGGGACCGAGCCCAGCAAGATCGTCTCAGGGGGTGCTTGGGGCTCAGGACTCCCACTCTGCCTCCACTGAACCCTGAAAACCCGACCTACACATGTGAGCTGTAAGGCTCTGGAGGCATCCTGGCCCCAACGCCTGGTGTTCCAGAAGGGAGCAGTGAATCAGGAAGGGGCCCAGGAAAAGTCCGAAAGGTCCCTACCTACCAGTATGACAGGAAGCCAGGGGTCTGGCCTCAAGTTCCTGTTCAATGGGTACTTTCCACTCTTTATCTTGACTGATGTCTGAACTCTCATGGTGATGCGGGCCACATTGGTCAGGTGCGCAGCCTGCTGCTAGATGCGTGGGGTCCCAGGGTGGTCCAGGGGTGTGAGGGTGGCATCTGCTTCCAGGATCGTGGTGGGAGACTCACAGGACCCTCAGCCCCAGCACCTCTCTGAACAGTGTTTCTCTCTTAGGCTTCCTGCTGAACCCCAAGTTCCCCGAGAAGGTAGAGGGGCGCTTTTCGGCTGCCCCTCTGGTGGACCTCAGCTTGTCACCGCCATCTGGCCTGGATTCCCCCAATGGCAGCAGCTCGCTGTCCCCTGAGCGCCAGGGCAATGGGGACCTGCCTGCAGTGCCCACCGCCCCGGTGAGGAGGGCATAAGGGCTCTGGAAAGAGGTGTATTGGTTTCCTGGAAGGGACCACAAACTGGGTGGTTTAGAGCAATGTAAATGTATTATTCTGTCACAGTTGTGGAAACTAAAGTCTGAAATCGAGATCTCGACAGGGCTGTGCTCCCTCCCAAGGCTCTGGCAAGAATCCTTCCTCGCTTCTTTCCAGCTTCTCTTGGCTCCCGGCGTTCCCTGCCTTGTAGCTGTGTCACTCCAATCTCTGCCTCTGGTGTCACCTTGCCTTCTTCCCTCTGTTGTGTCTCTGTGTTCAAATCCCCCTTTCTCTTATGAAGACATCAGTCACTGGATTTAGTGCCCCCCAATCCAGTATGACCTTGACTGCATCTGCAAAGACACTATTTCCAACTAAGGTCTCACACCCAAGGTACAGGGGGTTGGGACTGGGACATGTCCTCGTGGGGGACACAACCCGCCACAGGAGACAGGGGTGGTGGGGACCTGCTGGCCCAGCAGGGCGCACTGACCAGCTCTGTCTCTCCCCTCTCCCCCTAGGACTTCCAGCCGCTGCGCTATCTGGATGGCGTCCCCAGTTCGTTCCAGTTCTTCCTGCCTCTGGGCTCCGGGGGGGCCCTGCACCTGCCTGCTTCCTCCTTCCTCACCCCCCCCAAGGACAAGTGCCTCTCACCAGAGCTACCCCTGCCCAAGCAGCTGGTGTGTCGCTGGGCCAAGGTGAGTGGGGGGGTGGCCAGGAAGACCGGGGTCAGCGTGCACAGCCGCGCGGAGACTCAGAACCTTCCCCGGCCCCGCAGTGTAACCAGCTCTTCGAGCTCCTGCAGGACCTGGTGGATCACGTCAACGACTACCACGTCAAGCCTGAGAAGGACGCAGGGTACTGCTGTCACTGGGAGGGCTGTGCCCGCCATGGCCGCGGCTTCAACGCCAGGTGAGGGAGGGCGAGAGGGGGGCCGGGGGAGAGGGGCTCCGGAGTCCCGCGAACTGAGTCGAGGTCCCCGCCCGCACCGTGCCCTCCCTGGAGCAGGTACAAGATGCTCATCCACATCCGCACGCACACCAACGAGAAGCCACACCGCTGCCCCACCTGCAGCAAGAGCTTCTCGCGCCTGGAGAACCTGAAGATCCACAACCGGTCGCACACGGGTGAGTGGCTGGGCTGGAGGGCTGGCCCCCGGGGCAGTCAAGGGGTGAGGGACGCATCTCACTGTGCAGTTGTCGCTTTGCGAGTGCCACTTCTGGGCGAAGCCTCTCCTGCGGGTCCCCTCTGCATCCGCCCTTGGGGCACAGACACATCTCCAGGCACTGCACTCAGCACCATTGTTTGTGAGGCTTTGTGAGGCTTTGTGAGGCGGCGTGTGCCTCCTCCTGGCTCTGCCCAAGCACACGGTGGGGCCAGGCTGGTGACACGCCCACATACCTGACTTTAAATTTCCCAACCACCAAAAAAACCCATCCTCATTGCCGCATTACAGAAAGTACAAAGGAAAAACGAATTGCAATGACGTATCTTCTCAAACCCGATATATTAAAAGACTGTCAATGAGACATTAGATTTTGTACGAAGTCTGTGGAATCACAATCTGGTGTGTATTCCCTCCCCCCCCACCCCGTGTGTTTTACGCTCACAGCACAGCTCGGTTGGGGCCGGCCACACTGCAAAGGCTCAGAGCCTAGAAGTGGCTCCCCGACCGACGTTTAGTAAATGTGGAGGCGTTTTCCGGAGCCAGAGCCGGAACACAGCCCGGAGAGCTGTCCTGCAGCACTCACGGTGGGCCACGTCCCAGCAGGGTCTTCCTGGAAGTGTGGAAGCAAATGTGTGGTCCTGCCGGTGGAGGTGGTCGCTGTCACCCACAATTTGAAGCACAGGACCGAGGCTGAGGGCATACCACCAGGCCACAGGCAGGGCTGGGGTGTGACCAGGGACCAGGCCGGCTGCTCAGCGCCTGTGCCCTGCTGCCCCCAGCCGGGAAGAGATCTCGTGCCAGGTGCCAGGGACGCCACTGCCCACGTCAGAGAGTCCCCACTCTCCGGGAGCTCTCTGGGGCCGGGGGGAGGGGGGGGGAGTGCGGAGGCTGGGCTGGGGAGGGGCCCCTCACGCCGGCACTGCCCTGCAGGTGAGAAGCCCTACGTGTGTCCCTACGAGGGCTGCAACAAGCGCTACTCCAACTCGAGCGACCGCTTCAAGCATACGCGCACCCACTACGTGGACAAGCCCTACTACTGCAAGATGCCTGGCTGCCACAAGCGCTACACGGACCCCAGCTCGCTGCGCAAGCACATCAAGGCCCATGGCCACTTCGTGTCTCATGAGCAGCAAGAGCTCCTGCAATTGCGCCCGCCCCCCAAGCCACCGCTGCCCACCCCCGATGGCGGCCCCTATGTCAGCGGAGCCCAGATCATCATCCCCAACCCTGCTGCCCTTTTTGGAGGCCCCGGCCTGCCTGGCCTGCCCCTGCCCCTGGCCCCCGGCCCCCTTGACCTCAGCGCCCTGGCGTGTGGCAACAGCGGGGGCGGTGGGGGTGCAGGGGGCATGGGCCCCGGGCTGCCGGGCCCCGTCTTGCCCCTCAATCTGGCCAAGAACCCGCTGCTGCCCTCACCCTTTGGGGCTGGTGGACTGGGCCTGCCTGTGGTCTCCCTCCTCGCTGGCTCCGCTGGCGGCAAGGCTGAGGGGGAGAAGGGGCGCATGGCAGTGCCAGCCAGGTCTCTGGGCGTGGAGGGCCGCAAGACACCCCTCGAGAGGACTGAGAACAGCCGCTCCCGGCCGAGCCCTGACGGACTCCCCCTGCTGCCGGGCACTGTGCTGGACCTGTCCACGGGCGTCAGCTCGGCGGCCAGCAGCCCAGAGGCACTCGCTCCGGGCTGGGTGGTCATCCCTCCAGGCTCTGTGCTGCTCAAGCCGGCTGTGGTGAACTGAACCCGCCTGGTGGACAGCTACCTGCGGCCCAGCTAGGAGCTCCCGGCCCCCTGCCCCCGACGAACGGAAACTCTTCTGCGAAATAGCAATAATGTCCTCCTGCCCCTGGGGCCTGGTTGGCTGTGTCCCCCTGGCAGACCCAGCCCCAGACAAGCTGGGCAGCAAGGATGGTGCTAGAAGGTCACTGGTGGTGTCCCAGGCTCTGGAGGGGGAGCTGGTCCTGCTAGCCAGGGAGAGCTGTGCTCCTGGGTGCTGAGGCCTCGCTCACCTCCAGCCCACCCCCTGCCCTCTCCTTCACCTAGTCCTCGGATGCCCTGGCCCTCCACCATCCTCCCTCATCCAGTCACCAGCCTGGGTAGGTCACCTGCCCCCTCCCTGCCATGACCACCTGCCAGCCATGTTCCCGTCCTGCCTAGCCTCTCTGGGCCCCTGCTCTGGGGGCTTCTTGGACCCCTTTCCCTCTGGCCCACCCTCCAGAGGGAGAGCAAGACAGACGCAGGCAAAGCCACAGGAAAAAGCCACCTTATCCCTATGACAAGGCGCCTCCAAACTCCGAGAGGGAGGCCCGCTCTGCCAGCTGCCCCTCACCACTAGCCTGTCCGGAAAGAGCCAGCATGGAGGGTCAGCCCCTTGTCCAGGCTGCACACTCTCCAAAGTGAGGGGCCCATTGACCACTCACCTGCCCCTTCACTACTGGGCCTTCTCCCTCTCCTTTCAGGGAGCCCTGGGGATGTGGGGAGCAAAGCCCTAAGCTAGGAAGAGAGATGCCAGGACCTTGGGCCCTTGCTTGGCTCAGGGGGCAAGTGGGAACAGGATTGGCCCAGGGCAGTGCCACTCCGCACAAGGGACCACGGAAGCTTGCAGGGTGTCAGGAGATGGGAGGCTGGCTGGGGACAACCCCAGGATAGGACACAGCCCCAATTCTGGGGGTGCCAAGTCACAGCCAGCACACAGGAGGGGTAGGGCTCCAGGCCAGTGCTGGGCATGGGACCTTTCCAGAGGCCATGGACAGAAAGCCCCGGGCTTGGGGTGGTAAAGCGAACCGGGATGGCCATGGGAGGGCCCCAACTCTGTGCCTGGGGAGGGGAAGCTGGAGGAAGGTGCCTGGATTTAAAACATGGCTGTTTCCTTTGGCTTTGGCTCCTCCCAACTGAGCCTCTGTCCTAGAGGTACCCCCCCCCCCCCCCGACCCCCACTTTCACTGGCATGGGCCAGAATAAGCTAAGGATGCTGGTGCTCCATATGCCCTACAGACCACAGCCTGATCCTAGCAGGCCTTGGGGCCACAGCACATACGCTTTCCCCACCCTGAGCCCCTGCTGTTCCTCCCTGGAGGTGGCCTGGTGCCACCTGGGAGGTGCTGGCCTGGCAGTCAGGACTTCTGGCTCCAAGGCCTGCCCGGTCCTTGGCCACATGACCAAGCACTCCATTCCCCTGCTGTAGGACTGGGAGCTGCAGGCCAGCAGCGGGGTGGTTAGCAAGCCTGCAGACCCCACCCTTTCCTGGACTGCCCTTCTGTCCTAGAGGGGTCACCCTGACCCGGCCTGCCCTGACAGGGCCTCGCAGTGCTGGCTCTGCCCCTTGAAGGGGCTGTGAGCAAAGCAGGAGGGAGCTGGTCTCCTTTCTTTGGGCCCCACCCAGGACCCAGGCCTTAAATCCCCAGTTGGGGGTGAGGGGTTTGAGACTCAAGCCCAGGGAGCAGAGGAACAGGGCACTGGAAGGTGACATTAGCTCAGCATGTGACTCGGTGATAGACCAGGCTCGAAAGGGCTGGTGTACGTGTTGTTGTTGTGGGTTTGTTGTTGCACATTCCAGGATATCAGTATTTTAACAGGTTCTAAGTGCCTTTCTATCGTAGCTTATGTTTTTCCTCCTCTTGGCTCCATTGCTGTTAGCATAGAGTTTAAAAAAAAAAAAAAAAAGAGATAAGCTAATGACTATAACAATATATTCCTCCATGTGAGAGGAAGTTTATAAAGAAACAATAAAATTGAGTTGCAAAGACAGTTTCTGTTTTGCCACGAGCTGAGCCACCCTGCTTGGGAACCATCCTGTGCCTGGTTTGGGTCACCCACCCCCAGAACGCAGCACCCAGAAGCCCTGTTCTGGGGCTTCCTTCCCACCCTTTGGGTGCCTCGGGGAGGGAGCGGCCAGAGGGGGCAGGTGCTGAGGGAGCAGAGATGGAAGATTCTAGATGACGCAGGACCTCGTCCTACCACCACCTGCTGTGACCCTGATAAGAGCCTTAGTTCTGGGAAGACACAACTCGTCCATTGAGAGTCTGGCAAAGGCTTCTCTCTCTCCCTGTACTGGGAGCATTCTACCCAGATTCCAGAGATGCTAGAGTCAAACCCAGCTCAGGGAGAGGTTGCCTGTGACTGAGCCATGGGCCTGGGGCTCTGGACCCGGTGGGAAGGGCAAGGGCAGGCCTGAGGGCAGGGATGCTCATCGCAGGAGGGGCCTGGCACTGGAGCTGTGAGGGCAGGAGTGGCCGTGTCCAGTACGTGACAGCTCAGCAGGCAGGGCAGGGCTGGGCTGGCTTCTTGCCAACCTCACCCACCCCAGCCCTGTGGGGTGTCAAAGGCATGTTAACAGGGATGCGGTACTACTGGCTTCCCCCCTCCCCGCTGGCAGGAAGAGCAGTCTGCCTTCTGGAATGTGGATGTGTGCACTGAGAAATGCGGAAAAGACATTTATTACCGAGCTATAAATTAGAGGTGGTGGGCAGGGTGCAGGAGGGGCTGAATGGTCACGTTTTGGGCATCTGCTCCTTCTCTCTGTCCTCCTGGGCCTGGATTCTGAGCTCCTCCTGCAGGCGCTCCCTGGCTCGGACCACCTGGAAGGGAGTTAGAATCAGGCAGGGCAGTGAGTGGGATGGGCCTCTGCCCTTCGCAGTCCTTCCAGCTTCGAGTCCCTGCAGAGCCCTGGGCATGTCTGAGCCAATAGCCTGGGAAACACAAGTGCCTCCTTTACGGGTGCCCAGCATTCCCAGGGGGACAGGGCCCGGGCACACCCTGCTCTTCACCAGCCAGTGGTCCTGTTCCCTCACAGCCATGGCTGCTGGGAGGGCCACTGTCAGAGTGACACAGGGCCCAGACATTTCAGCCCAACTGGCTGGGCCCCAGGGAGCTGAGGCAGCCAGAGGGAGTGGCAGCCTAGGGGGTGCCTCCCTGAGGCTGGGACACAGGGACTGCCCGGCACACCTGCCTGCCTGCCACGCTCTGAAGGGTCTGGGAATGAGGGACGCCCCCAGTGAGAAGGGCCCTGGGCTTGTCCCCTCCCGGCATCAAAGAGCACTCACCTTGGACTGCAGGTAGAAGGAGCCACCCACGGATTTGTCGTTCACCTTGAATAGGTGTTCGTAGTTCTGCAGGGGAGGGGAGATGGTGAGAGGGTGTGCAGGCTCTGGGTTACAGAGGCAGGGGGAGCTAGGAAATGACAAAGAAGGAAAGCCAAAGGGTTCAACCCTGCCGCCCCGCATGCCCATGTGACTGCTGGGGGATAGAGAGGTGGACAGGTGCCCACAGAGGGAAGGGGCTTGTCTACCACCAACAACTGCTCTGTCCCTGCCACTGCCTGCTTTGGGCCTAAAAACAAATGAGTGACAGCGGCTGCCGTAACTCAGGAGTCCAAGCACCTGCTCCTTTCCACCAGGCCACATTCACTCTGCAAGACCCTCGTAGCCTGACTCCTCCCGCCCGATCCCCCCCTTTCTGGTCTTCTGAGGCAAGACCTGTCTCAGAGCCAGCCTAGTGGCCTCACCTTCTGGATCTCCTCGGGGCTCAGCTTGGAGACATTGAGAATCTGCTGTGCCTCCTGGAGGCTGAGGCCGGACAGGTTGGAGGCAGCTGCAGACTGGTGTCCAGCACGTCCCCGAGCGTCAGCTGCTGCCCGGCTGGCTATGTAGACACATGGGTGAGTGCTCAGCCCTCAGCAGCCCAGAGGTTCCCCTTGGGCCTTCCGAGTGGGCAGCTCAGCCTGCCAGGTGGCACGGAAGAAGACACACACAAGGGACAAGGTACATCTCTTCTCCAGGAGTGGCTTTTTTTGGGGGGTGGGCGGTGGGGGACGGTGAAGTGAGGACAGATTTACTCCACTGAAGGACAGGGGCAGGGTCTGGTCCCCAACCTAGACCACAAGATGGTTCTATTCCTCTCCTCTCCCCTGCCCTGTCATCCCCAGTGCACAGCAAGTTAGGGAACTTTAGGCTACAATGGGAAGCAGAGTGAAGCCGCACAGGTATGAAGAGGCAGGAATAGCTCAGTTGAGACTTGGCTGCCCATCAGTTACCTAGGCCAGCAAAGCAGGTGGCTCAGGTGACCTCTTCCCTTTCAATGACCTTAGAATCAGGATCCACTAAACTTTTTCTTAAAGGATCAAAGAATAAATATTTTAGGCTCTGTGCACCAATTAAAATCTGGGTTTGCAACTGCTCGAATCTTGAAAGCAGCCAGAGGGTATGGCTGTGTTCCAATAAAACTTTACTTATAAAAACAGGTGGTCAGGTGAACCAGTTTGCCCATTCCTGCCTTAATGTTCAAGTCAACCAGCTTTCCCTTTCACGAGAATGTTGGGAAGTCCAAGAATACCCCCACCCCCACCCCCACCCCCACGAAATGCCCCAGACTGCCAGAACCTCAGCCTGAAGAGGGTCCTTGCATCACAATGGACCCATGGTGAGGGGCCATACACAAGAGGAAAATCTCACCTGGGCAGGAGCTCCCAGCCCAGGGGGAAGACGGGCTCAAACTTACCTGCAAACTCCTGCCGCAGGGCTCGGGCAAAGGCCCTGCCCACCACCTGCACCCCCATCACAATGATCTGGGCCAGGTATTTGGCCTGTGGGCAAAGCAGGTACCTGGTTAGCAGGTTGCATTTTCCAGAGATGGGACCCTGGAAATGGCTGCTGAGTGGCAAGGCTTCTGGAGATCTGAGGTAATGAAGTCCAGGGCAGCAGCTCAGGCAACTTAATCCAAATTACCTTGATAAAAGGCTTCTGCTTTGGGTGGCTTCAGATGCTCTTTGGAGAGCTGGCTGGGGTGGACCTGACGGTGTTCCCAGAGGCAAGTGGGACCCTCCCTTGGCCTTCAGACCCGAGGACAGAACAGCTAAAACAAAGGGGCTGCAGGGCACAGAAGCTTCCAAAGCAACACTATGGCCTGGAGCCAGAACCAGGGGCTGGTCCCAGACCAGCCACTGCCACTAACTCACCCAGTGCTTCTGAGACTGGAGGTCCCAACCTTTGTTCTATCAGCAGGAAACTCAGGGAGCCTGGAGCCACCCCAATTCTCCCAAGACTATTCACGAAGGTTGCAATCAACACAACAAAAGAGAAAAAGAGGCTCCACCTTTAAGCAGTAAAAAAGCCCACTAGGGAGGCATTTAAGACAACTAACTGGTGAGGGAAAACAGGACTGGTCACCGGTTCCTCCACTGGTTCAAACACCAGCACAGTTGGCTAAGCTCTGCTTAGCACAAGGACACACGAAACCCTGCGGCGCCCTCAGAGCTCCTGTACACGGCCTGGCCTGGCCTGGCCTGGCAGGGGGAGCCTCTACAGGGCACAGCATGGCGGTTTTCTACTCCCAGACCGCGTGATTCAACACACCACAGGGGCACACAGAGCCTCATTAAGCATGACCAGAAGTATAGAAAAGCAATGGAAGGAAACCTCAGGAATGAGACGGACACATTGGAAAAAGATGAGATTTCTACTGGGCTGGATTTCGAGGGCAGGGAGGATCACGATGGGAATACTGGGGCTTTCTAGGCAGAGGAACCAGGGCGAGCCCACCAGGAGAAAAGTGTAAAGGCCGTCCCGGGAGCAGCCAAGAGCATAGGGGACTTGTAAGGTCGTTGGAGAGAAGACTAAGAAGGTGGCCGGGATGGGAAAACGTACAGCCCTTATGGAGAAAAGACGATACAGACAGCACACCGGAAATGACGGGTGTGTGCGATGGTACAAATGAGGGCGGGCAGAGGGCCCAGACAGGGCTCACTGCAGGCCGACACTGCTCAGGGGGCACATGCCCGTGGTTTCCCTTACTCTTTCTTGTACTTGTCGGTAATTAGATGTTCTATCAGTCAGCAAGTATCAACTGAGCCTGGGTGCCAGGCACTGTGCCATTTAACCCAAGACCTCAAGCCACCAAGGCACAGCAGGGTTTAATGACGAGCCCAAGGACACGGCTAGTACTCAAGGGGAACGTGGGCAGGAAACCCTGACATTGGTACTCTCAGCCATGGCATCCTCAGGCTGCCCACCTCACAGAGGATCCTGCAGGGAGGGCAACTCAGCAACCTGACAAGGATCAAGGACTCAACCCAGAGGCCAAAGAGGGGCTCGTGAGATGCCAGGGGAATCTGGACTCCAGAAATGGTTTTGTGTGGCTTCCAGTGGACTTGCCCTTATGGGCAGGGCGGGATGTTGGTTCTGGGACATTAGCAGGAATTAAAAAATGGAAGTGGGTTTGGATTTCACACGTAAATGGAAATTTCATAAGCCCTGTTATTTCACACCAGAAAGCAAAGCTCAGTGAAGGCTCTCTCCAGGGATCAAAGGGAGGGGCGGGGCTGCGTGCAAGGAGGAGTCAAGACCAATACTGTATGCACTGGAGGGAGGGAAGCCTCCCAACTTCTCCGTCCAGGCCCAAAGCCCTTCCCAAGTGGGACTGGAGGTTCCCAGATGGACGGCTGGCCCTGTCTGAGGTACAGTGAGGCTGACAGGCTAGTAGGTGACACGGCTTACACACCCTTCGGGCCTCAGACCACACCTTCACCTGCTGCCACACGCCTAGGGGCAAGGCCACTGCTCCACCCTTCACTGCCCATCAACTTACTTCTCTGCCCGGGATGGTGGCTGTTGCTCAATAACGAACCTTAGAAACTCAGAGTGTAACTGGGCAGCCCCCCTAACCACCCCTGCAGGCTTCAAACCACAGTGGCATGGTGTCCCCGTCATTCCTGCTGCCAGAGCTCCATAGCTGCAGAAAAGGTGGGGGTAGCCTCTAGTTTCAGAGGGTACCCTGACTGACCAAGGGAGCTGCCTGGTTGGTCCACTGAGGCTACCGAGGTTCGTGTGGGGGGCATCTCCAGGGGATGATGTGCGCTCATACAGGCAAGCTTTGGGATCACTCGTGTACAAATCCCAGCTGTGTGCTCCTAACGTGTTCTCAGGTCCCCTTAGCCTCAGTTTTCTCACCTGTAAAATGGGGACACAATAGGGCTGTCACAGGGCTTTAATGAGATAATACTTGTAAATTGCCTGGCACGGAGCCTGTTGATACAATAGGTACTCAATAAATGTTGGTTTTCATTTATTATACACTGTTTCACAAAACCGGACAATGGTCAGACATTATGGAGTAACAAAGCTTTTCCCAAAAAGGCAACTCATTTGATAGATCTACTAATTCCTCACAGGAAAAGGCTGCAAAAAGCCGGCCTACACTCCTAAGGAGCTGGAAAGCAGCATGGAAGAAGAGAGAGAGGGCTGCTTTGCAGCTCTCATCTGGCTCCCAGCTTGTCTTCTTGCTAGCTGTGTGGTCCTGGGCCAATTACTCAACGTCTCTGAACCTCAATTCTCTTATCTGCACAATGGGGAGAACAATACCTTCCTTATAGGGGGGCTGCAAGGTCCTCCGGAGGCAATCCACATAAAACCAAGCGGACAGTCAGTGGCAGGTTCACAGCAGCCCAGCAGCTACCTTGCTTCTGGACCAGACCCTGCTTGGTGCTCAGTGGTCTAGAGACCAGGCAGTACAGCCAAGTTTCTCATCCACCTATTCAGTACCCAGTGCCAGCTGTGGGTCGGATGTGCTCACAGTTCTGCCAGCTACAAGAGGTGGAGAAGACTGCCATTGGGTGAGGTTTCCTCTAGAAAGTCCTAAAACATCCCAGAGTCCACTCACTGACACTTGGGCCTGAAGACCCTGGGCCAGAACAACCAGCTGCCATGGCATCCGACTGAGGCCAAACTTCAGGGTAAGCAGCAGAGATCAGAGTCACAGGTCGCCAAGCCTGGAACCCACTGTGGAGGACACATACGTTTTCTCATCTGAGGAACACAGCCCAGTGAAGGACCAAAGCTCTGCAGGGTGGGCAGAAGGCCACAGGAAAGCATCTGGGGACACTCGGGAATGTGGCTTATCTCATGTTAAGTGCATCAAGAAGGGACCTGGCTTTCAGACAGACCGATGTGCAATGTTCCCTTCAAAGCCCACTTCCAGGTTCTTGGGCTGGCGGGCAGAGACTATCGCTGAGACTCACTCCCTTCTCATGGATCCACTGAGATAAGAGGGGGGCTCTGTTCACCCAGAGCCCCTGCAAACAGCTGCTGGCATCACAACTAAGCAGGAGGGCAGTCAGGAACATCTACGCCTGGGGTCCCCGCCTATGGCCGGCACAGCAGCCCACTGGTATTTGAATCAACGTGACACTTAACCAGGTCGCCGTCGGCAACAATGCCATGCCCCCAGACGGGGTTTCCAAATGCCTACCACTCCCTCTGCTGGAGGGCTTCGGCTATCCCCCAAGACGCACACAATTCTGCCAGTGCCACTGCCGGCAAATTCAGTCCACTTTTCAGTCAGGTATTCTCAGCTTTGGCTACAGACAACTTCTCTGGTCTTCTCTCCCCTCACCTCTCTCCGCACCTACTTCTAGATCAAGCTCTCTGACTTCTTTACCCCAATGTCTGCAGCTCGCAATTCACACACCATACAAATCACTCTTGTCAAGTGTTCAGTGCTTTTTAGAGTATTCGTGTAGCTCTGTAAATACACTAAAATGCATGGACGACTACTACTAGTTCCAGAACATTTTCACCACCCCTCCCCAAAAAAGAGAGCCATTAACTTTGAATATCCTATTACCGTGATACTGTCAAAACCCAACATCCTGCAAAACTTAACACAGCCTGGGGCGCTGGGTGGCTCAGCTGGTTAAGCGTCTGGCTCTTGACTCTGGCTCAGGTCATGATCTCATGGTTCGTGGTTTCGAGCCCCATGTGGGGCTTTGTGTTGGCAGTGTGGAGCCTGCTTGAGATTCTCTGCACCCCCTCCCCCCCACTCATATGCTCTGTCTCCTCTCTCTCAAAATAAATAAAACACTAAACACATTACCCCCATCCCCCCAAGTGAAACCTTCCCAGGCTCCTACCACGTCTATCCTCCCACAGCACGATCTTTTCCTACTAATATGCTGCTCTAGTTCACAGACCTGCCTGATTCCTCCTTTAGGATACAAACTCTCCCAGAGCAACCTTTTACTTTGCTCTTGAGGGTGGCTCAGAGTTACACGCACAAATGAGAAGGACCCTGTTCAACCGTTCGTTGTGGGTCCTCAAAAAATGGCAGTAACCGGGCTCCAAACCAGACACTGCTGCATGAATGACCCTAGACGAATCAAACTCTGAAATTCAGGTTCCTTAGCTGTGAAATGCGGACAATGACAGTACGAACTTCATAACCATTACACGAGAGAACCCACGTAAGGCCTCAGCTCAGGGCCTGGCACTTGCAAGCCGCTTCCTTATCCTTAATAGTAAGAAATGGTTCCCCAAACTGACTGCCTCAATCCCTTGGGGAACTGACAGAACCTCCGAGGGCAGAGCTCAGGACATGCATTTTTATAGGGTCCCCAGGTGCACCCGTCGCAGCCAGTGTGGCCCAGGTCTGTGGATTGGCTCCAAATGCCAATGGTACCGCAGAAACGCTCAGTTTTCGGTGTCGAGGGGCCTGGTTCAAGCCCTAGCTCTGCCACTTCCTTGGCAAAGTCTCGGAGAGCGTTTGGTCAGCTGCGAAAGGGGAACAATAATAGGGCGACACCACCAACTACCTGCGGGGCAAAGCGGGGCTCCCGGGTCGGCCCTAGCCTCCCGCTGGGGCTGTGCGCACATGGGCTGGAGCCCACGACCGCACTTGCTGGACATTTTGCGGCCGGCCAGGCCCTCCCTGCTTTCCGGCCAAACGACTCTCCGTCGCCCCGAGGCCGCCAGCGCCCGTAGCGGTCCTCCCGGTACGACGCCCCCGGACCCCGCTTCCCGTCCGGCACGAGGGGGCGCGCGGCTCCCGCAGCCCGGCCGCAGCTCGCCGCCCCTGACCCGGCTCCGAAACGGCCCCCCCGCCCCCGGGCAGCGCCCATCTCGGGCCTCACCATGGTGGCCGCTCTGCCTCGGGGTCGTGAGCTGCTGCTTCCTGGCCCCGCGGCCCCCAGCTCAAGGGCGGCCGGCGGGTCAGAGGTCAAGGGAGAGAGCGCGTGCGTGACGCCGCACAAAGCATGCGTACTGTTCCCTCCGGAGGGCGGGGTGTGCCTTGACGTAATCCGTAGGCGGAACCAGAGGCGGAGTCGGCCCCGGGCTCCGGTTCGCAAGACTACCGGGGACGGGCGATGGGCGGGCGATGGGCGGCCCCAGGACTCACCCTGGCCTTCGCCCCGGCCCTTCGCCCTTACCCGCCGTGCCAGATGCCACAGAATAAATACATCTGTCAAATGCGGAGCGATTTCTTCCCTTGATTTTGCCAAAATATTTGGTACTAAAAGATATGCAGTAAACATACGACACCCCACGAACATAAGGAGTAGGATGCCAAAGTCTCACAAATATATAAGAAAACAGGAAACTTCAAAATAAGTTTCATGCTAGGGTCCCTCTACTCTGGGAAGGACCTCTCACTGCCCCCTCCTTCAAGTTCTTGCTCAAGTGTCATCTTCTCAACAAGGCCCACCCCAATCCCCTACCAACGCTGAACCTTGTCCTGCATTGTTTTATAGTAACAGCTTTATTGAAATAAAATCCACACACCATCCAATTCACCATTTTAAAGTGCACAATTCAGTGCTTTTTAGCATAGTCACAGAGTTATGCAACCATCACCACAAGGACACCACAACATTTTCATCAACCCCTCAAAAAAAGTCTCTGCGCATTAGCAACCAATGCCCCTGCGCCATCCCCCTGCGCCTGGCCACCACTAATCTTTGTTCCGTCCCTATGGATTTGTCTGTTCTGAACATCTCCTGGAAAGAGAATCCAACTATATGTGGCTTTTTGTGTCTGACTTAAACTACCATTCTTGGTCCCCTCTATTTTTTTTTCCCGGAAGTTCTTAATCATCTTTAGAAAAAACATTTTTTTTTTTTTTAAATTTTTGAGAGAGAGAGAGAGAGACAGAACAGGAGTGGGAGAGGGGCAGAGAGGGAGACACAGAATCCCAAGCAGGCTTCAGGCTCTGAGCTGGCAGCACAGAGCTGGCCTTGAGGCTTGAACTCAGCAACTGTGAGATCACAACCTGAGCTGAAGTCAGCCGGTTAACCGATTGAGCCACCCAGGCATAATTCGTGTACTTTATGTTTATTGTTTATAACTTGTTCCCGCAGCTAGAATGTGGATCCCTGGTGGGCAGGACTTTTCTCTTTTCCCCACTCTTGAACTTCAGCACCCAGAAAGGGTGGCTGGCACATGGAAGGTATCCAACACATGGGTGTTCAATGAACGTTAAGTCAGACTGCCTTGTGCTATGTCCCGGACCACTGCCCTTTCCTTTCCTCCAACTCTTCAAATTCTTTCTTCCCTCAGTGCTGTGGCCACCTGACTTTCGTCTGAAACATTCTCATGGCTCTGTGGCTCACTGACCTTCAGGTCTCAGCTCTCAGCATAAAGGTCACCTCTCAGACTGAACACCCTGCTTCATCTGTACCTCCGCTGCTCTGTTTCACATAATTTGTCTTCCTTATGTATATATTTGTGGTTAAGTAATCTCTATGCGCAACATGGGGCTCAAACACGCAACCCCGAGGTTAAGAGTCGTACACTCTACCAACTACACCAGCCAGGTGCCCCTAATTTGTCTTCTTTATGTCTCTCTTCACAGTTTGCTTACTTGCACACAGTCTGGCTCCCCTGCACAGGAGGACAATGACAAGTGCCTTGAGAGGCCTGGTCTCTCCTGTCCCTTACCGTATCTACCATCCAGACCACTGTTGGGTATCTATGTGTTGGATGAATGAACCAACTCATAGCAGCTGAAAAGGCCTGAGGAGCAAAGTGAGGCCTGGAACAAGGGGGAACCCAGGGCCAAACCGCCTTCACCCATACTCCTGTCCCCGAACTCTCGCAGTCAGCAAGAGACCACAGCAGCACAAGAGGTGGCCAGCTCAGAAAAGTTTAATTGCTGAAAACATCCAGGGTATATTCAGGCCAGTCCCTGAGGGGCTCACACCCCGCCCTTAACTGGGCCATCAGCTCCGTGATGTCCCCCTTCTCCTGGTTTCAAACCTGGGGAGGAGGGCAACTGGTCCCCGGCCCGTGAGGCTGGTGCTGTGCCAAACGGCCTGGCAGGGGGCCAGCCCCCAAGGCTCTTACCTGGAAGTGGGGCAGCAGGCAAGATGGGATGTGGCCCGTGCTAAGTGAAGGTGCTGGGCAAAGCCAGCCCAGGCTGGGACCAGCCCAGGGACGTCTACTAACCCCTCAGCACTCCCAGCCCACCGCGCTCCCATGCCCCTGGCTCCACATGCTAGCAGGCAGCTGAGGAGAAGCAGCCAGTCCCAGGGAAAGCAGAGGTGCAGACAATCCATGGGAGTTGCAGCGGGACCTAGAGGCCTTGGAAGTGCCCAAGGCCCAAAAGAAGTCAGGGCTTTGGGGAGGAGGTGTGCCAGGGCCACGAGGCATCTTCCAGTTTGAGGGGGAGACCGGAGGTGCGCAGCGGGCACGTCAGGTGGTTCTGGGAGGTGGCGGCAGCAGGTGAGGCCACAGGTGGCTGGTGGGCAGTCTAGTCCTGGGGAGATAAACCAAGTCGGAGGGAGTTGAGAGGTCTGAGAAGGGGGGTGTCGCAGGCTGCAAGGTGAGGGAGGGACGGAGGGGATGCCAGGGCCCTCTCATCTACTCACCCACTCGTCCTCGTCCACACCTTCAAAGGAGTCCTGAGGGAGCGGGTCCTCGCGGTTCCCCAGCTTTGCCACCATGGCACTGAGCAGCTAGAAGAGTGGACAGAAGAGGTGGCAAGGGAATAGAATAGGACCGCTAATCCCAGGAACACAGGCCTTCACAGTTTGAACCCAGTCAAGGGTGTGAAAGAGCCATTTTCATCAGAGCCCTGACAAAGGGGATGGTTTTCACAAAAAAATACACTTCGACCAATATTAGGGAGCCAGAGACAGACTCTGTGCCACGCAGCACTGGAGTCTGCACCCTGCCTCAGATGCTCAGATGTGCACCAGGGCCCCAAATGCACTTGGGTCCCAAACCCTTGGCTCTGTTTGGGATGGGCCAGGCCAGAGGGGGGCCTCCTTCTGCCCTTCCCTGGATTCCTGAGTCCCGTGCCCCATGGGTCCACTTCAGGGCTCTGGAAGGTCTCCCCCAGTAAGCTGCCCAATCGAGAGAGGTGTGTGACCCTGGCTCCTGTCCCAGCCTGGGTCGTACAGACAACGGAAGGGCAGTCATCAGGTACGGCCAGGACTCTGTGTGCGCCATACTGGTCAACCCCCTCCCATGCCTACCTACCTCTTCCTTCTTTTGCTCATCTGACTTCTCTTCCAGGTACAGTGCTGAGGACGGGGCCCGACGGGCAGGGGCTTCACGGGGTGCCTGGCTCACTGGGGTAGGGCAGGGACAGGCATCAGACATCAGAGAATCCCCTCGGTGAGGACTCCTTGCCCAACCCTTTGGTACCATTCCCTAGGGAATCCTGTGGCGGAGACCCCAGAGAGGGTAATAACAGCTGCCCCACCCTCTGCTCACAAGGCTGCTGTGGGCACCATGTAGCATATGTGTGCACATCAGGGGTGGGAACTGTGATGGAAACACAGACCCTGGGCCCTGCCCTCAAAAGGCTCAGAGTATGAGCCTGGAAATGCAAATACCCCATCCTTCGAAACATCAGAGGTTTCTGTGTGCCAGGGAGATGGCGGGGGGGGGGGGGGGGGGGGGGGGGGGATCTTGGACTTGACCTTTCGACCCCTTCTCCAGCCCTCCCCCCCGCCACCACTCACTTCCCTGCTTCCTACTTGCCACCCCCCCAGCTCCTCAGCCTACCTGGGGTCATGCCCGGGGGCTGTAGGCTGATCAGCCGGGGCTGCCCATTAGCACCTCCCAGCCAGGCCTTCGCACTGAGCACGGGCTCCCAGCTCATGGCCGTGTCTGGGAACACATCATCCTGGAAGAACTCTTTCTGTAGGGAAGAACAAAGGGGCTACCCTGGGGCACCTACCAGAGGCCCAAGGTGCATCAGCATCCCTTCGGAAGGGGGTAAGGTAAGATCCGGGGCCCACTCTGGGGTTTCTGCCAGTTTCAGAATCTCAGCAGAATAAGGGAACAGGCACCCTAAAGAGCAGTGAGTGGGATAGTTTGGTGACAGGGCCAGTCGGGCCCCAAAGCCCCTTTTATGGGGACTGGTGGGGGTGGGGAGGCACCTGGGTGGCTCAGTCAGTTAAGCGTCCGACTTCAGCTCAGGTCATGATCTCACGGTTCGTGAGTTCAAGCCCTGCGTTGGACTCTGTGCTGACAGCTTAGAGCCTGGAGCCTGCTTTGAATTCTGTGACTCTCTCTCTCTCTGTCCCTCCCCTGCTCACGTATTCTCTCTCTCTCTCTCTCAAAAAAAAAAAAAAAAAAAACGTATATAAAGATTAAAAGAAAAATTACAGGTACTGGGAAAGAGGACTAGGTGTTGGGGTGTCAGGCCCCCAACCTCACCCTGACTCGGGGTAGACGGAAGGCAACGGGCTCCAGGGAGGTCTGGCGAAGCCGCAGGCATCGGGCAAACTCTACTTCCTGGACGTCACACTCTGTCTTGGGCAAGAGGACGAAACCCTGGAGAGCAGGGGGATCTGAGTGGACACCTGCACCCCCACAGACTGCCAACACCCCTACTTAGGACCACCAGAACCAAGGCCCATCCCTGAATGGGAGCGTGCTAGCAGATGCTTAACAACTAGCTCTCTGGAGGGGCACCTGGGGGGCTCAGTCAGTAAGCTTCCAACTCTTGATCTCGGCTCAGGTCACAATCTCACAGTTCATTGGTTCGAGCCCTGGCATCGGGCTCTGAGCACACAGTGCGGAGCCTGCTTAGGATTCTCTCTGCCCCCTCCCACTCACACACACACGCACACACTCTCTCTCTGTTTCAAAATAAATAAAAAAACATTTAAAAAAAATCTTTAACATGTAGCTCTCTGGAGGAAAAATGCCGTTTTGTAGCTCTGACTAGCCTATTTCTATGTTGTAAAAACCCACCACGGTGATTTCTCACCACCAACATGACTTGCTGAATGCAGAATGGGGAACACACGTGTGGTAGCAGCATCTAGTCTATCCACTGGCAGAGCCCACAGGTGTAAGTAGCCTCGACGGCACAAAAAAACCATAAAATCAGGGAAAATAATTAAGAAGTGATACATTGAATGTTTACTGCCTAGGTTTTCAATGTAATTTACTTGTAGGTTCATATAACTTAAGGTTTTATAGTTTAATTTCTAATAATGGTGGAGTTTAACAACCAGCTCCTGACAGCTGCTGGGCACACCCTGGCCCAGTGACCTGCTGACCCGACAGGCCCCTGCACTTCCCCATCTGGCCAGGAGAGGGCAGGGGAGCGCTGTGTCGCACCCACTAGGAGGACCAGGGAGGGCGCACAGGCTCACCTTGTGGGGGTCAGGCGACGTGAAGCTATTGCACTCCAGGAAGAAAGGAGTCTCTGGGAGCAGCTCGTATAGGAACACACGGGTGTCGCCCTGTGTGGGTGGCAAGAGTGAGGCGGCCAGCTAAAGCTGCCTTTCTCCCCACCTTTCACCTGCCCACCACCCCCGCCTGCACGCTCCAGCCCACCTTGCCCGTGAGTAGCACCAGGCTGGTGTCCGGGTCATAGCTGGGAAGCAGGGTTGAGGGAGCCACATCCAGCCCCAGCACTGCCAAAGGGCCACCGGCCACAGCCTTGGCGGGGTACAGGAGTAGCTGGCGCTCACTTCGGCTGCAAGGGAGACCCCAGGAGCAGAAGCAGGTCCTTAGAGCTGCAGGGACCTGAGTCAGGGAAAGGACTCTAGCAAGGACCCTGATCCTGTCAGGCTTCGACACCTGAGGAGTGCCTCTGTCCCTTCTCTTTCCTGATCCAGTTCTCAGAACTACTGTCTCCTGCAACAGTGGCCTAACCTGCTGGCCTCATCCCCTACTAATGCTCCCTCTGCTGTTCTCCGATCCTCCACCAGCATGGGTCTCGTGGCCACTGTGGCCTGCTGTCTGTACTTCTCTCCCCATATTCTGCTTGTCATTCTCTGCTCCAGCCAGGCTGGTCAGCCTCCTAGCCTTTCCACCCACACTTGAATGCCCTTTCCTCTGGATTTCTGGCTACTAGCTCCTTTGTGACTCAGTTCAGATGACATCTACCTTAGGAGGCCCTCCCTGATCCCTCCTCCAATGTGCCAAATACTCATCCCTCGGGCCTCTCCACTAGGCTTGGTTGTTTCATGCTTTTCACCCGGTCCATGCCAGGCATGGGCTCCAGGCAGTAGGTATGGCTCTCATCCCTCTGGGTCTCCCTCCCTCCCATCCATCCACTAACCTACCCACCAACCCATCCATCCATCCATGCACCCAATAAGTGAGTAGCAGGAACAGCTTCTGATGCCTAACATGTGTATGCATGTCTGGGGAAAAAGGACACAATTAGTTGCTTAAGTCTGGGTGTGGGGATGGCAGTCCTGAGTCCTCACCTGTCAAAGCCGGACACGAGCAGACAGTGACCATCACACACCCAGACGACGCGGGCTCCACGGGCCCCCTCAGGCCCTGGGCCTTCCTGTTGGGATACAGCACATGAGGGCCAGCAGCGGACCCTCAGTCAGGTCTGAAGGCTGCCCTCATTGCCTCTTGCTCACCTGCAGGGGCTCAGGGCCACCCCGGGGCTCATAGACCCGCAGGTGCCCATCCTTGCAGACAGTGGCCAGATACTGTCCGTTGGGACTCCAGGCCAGGCTGAAGATCTGGAGGCAGATGTGGATGGATGTGAGAGGCGGCCTCTCAGCCTGTGGCTGGGCGCCTGCTCCCACAGATGTCCTACCTGGTCCCGATGGCCCTGCAGCCTCAGCCGCTCAGCTCTGGCCTTAAGGTCCCAGATCCGAATGGTCAGATCATAGGAAGAGGAGGCCAGCACGTCGGCTGCCAGCGGGTGGAAGCGCAGAGAGTAGATCTTCTCTGTGTGGCCTGGGGGTGAGGCAGGGGGTAACGCTGAGTTCCTCAGGAGCCACTGCCTGTCTCCCAGCCCCCACCCTGGCCCACCTGACCTGTGAGCACGGCCTCAGGTGTCGTGAGCACCTCCTCCAGGCCCTCTGGGGGCACCCGCCACAGTCGGATCCTGGCATCCTCCCCACCTGAAGAGAGTGCTGGCTCATCACTGCTGTGCCCAAGACCTCTGGGCTCCCCCTACCCTCATTCACACCCCTGGGCCCTCCCTTGAGCCTAGCGCCGAGCCTCCTTACCCACAGCGAGGCGGTAGGGGTCAAAGGGGTCCCAGGCCAGATCAGTCACAGCTGCGCCATTCTGCATTGTGGGCAGTGCTGTGTCGGGCAGGCGGCCAGGCTTCCGCAGCTGTGGGAGGTAACCCCACCCGCAGGCCCATCAGTAACAGGCAGGAGAGCTCGGTCCCCAGGGTCTGCAGGGCAAGCAGCACGCCTGGGCCCCCCACCTTCTGCAGCTGATGCCCCACTGCCGGGTGGCCCAAGCTCTCTGCCTCAGCCGCCTTGTGCTCTGAGCCCCAAGCGCCAACTGTGACGTCCCAGAAAGCGAGGGGGACAGCGTGGAGTGGTGGAAAGAGCTCAGGCTTGGGGCTCAGGCAGCCTGGGTTCGAATCCCAGCTCCACCACTTACACAGCTGTGTGACCTGACAGGTCACTAAGCCTCTCTGTGCCTCACTGCTTTCATCCATCTGTAAAATGGGGATAAGAGTGGTATCCCCGCAGGACAGCTGGGAGGATCAAAGGGGATGCTGGCAGGTGCCTGGCACATAGTTTGTGCTCAGAGAGTGTGAGCTGGTGTGGGTACCCAATGCCCTTAATTTCCTGCCAGGCCCTGGGAGGGCACCATGTGAGTGGGGTCTCTCACCTCGAGCACAGCCACCTGCCCGCCACTGCTGAGCAAGGGCACAGCCACACGAAGCCGGTTGGCACAGAATCCATCGCTCTCGCCAGGCGTGGTGAGGTTGAGCCCCTTGAGGTTGGTGATGTGGCTGTCTCGGTGCAGGACGGTGCCCTGAGCATGGCGGAACTTGGAACTGGGGCCTGGCAGGCGGCAGGGACGGAGCCACATGAGAATGCCCTGCCCACCGGCCTGCCTGTTCACATCATAGCAGGATGGTGCACGACCTGTGCCCAGGCCTCCAGAGAACATCCAGGCTGCCCTCTTACTGCAGACTTACTCCATCCCACAAGGACAGGTGACCCCACCAGGAGGGGAGCAGATGTAGACTGGGTTAGCTCCTGCCCTGATGCACTTACCCAGCAGGCTCTGTAGGGATCTCTGGCTGGGGCTGGTGCCGATACCACTGGTGCTAGAGAGCGAGGGCCCCAGGCTGGAGGGTGTGGAGGGGGAGGTCAGCGAGCTGAGAGGGGAAGAGAAGCCCTCCTGGGGGAGAAACACCCTGGGTCAGCCAGCAGGCCCCCAGTTTCTTGGCCAGAGAGAAAGGGGCACTGGGGTCATCACTCTGGGCCCCACCTCCCAGGCTATGGGACATGCAGGGCAAGCTAAACTTCAGACGGTGGGGACAGTGGGTGGCAGCTGCCAACTCCTGGCTTGGTAGGAGAACAGGCAGGCCCCGTATGGTTAACATCTGCCAGTACTTCAAGAGAAACCAGAAACCTAGATTTTTCTGTGAAAGTCTGGCGTTTTAAGTGTTTGCTCAATTTGGAGAACAGCATGAAGTTCTTTGTTTGTGCTTCACATGTTTCTGTCTCTGTTATGCTTGATGATGACTACAAAAGGCTCAGAGACCCTCAGGCAGGCGAACACACTTGGCAGCTTTGACTTAGGCACCAGGATGGTGGCAGGATGGAGAGGAAAGGAAGACCGCCCTGGCACTCACGCTGGGATCCGCATCACCTGCAGGAGTGTCTGCAGGCTGGGCCTGGTCCGGGGAGGGCTCCGCAGGGGGCACCAGGCAGGAAGTGAAGCTGAGGTGGGGCCGCCGAGCTGGGTGGAGGCTAACCTTCTGCACCTGAGGGAAGAACGTGGTGTCCCAGGCAGGGGATAGGGACAAGGAGGGAGACACAGGGCAGCTGAGTTCATACAGCTGGACTGTGGGGTCGTGCGTGGGGCAGGTGAAGGCTGGGAGTGGCCAGCCAAGCTGGGGGGCAAGGGTGAGGGCCCCTACCTGCTGGTTGCTCCCCACCCACCAGGCATGGGGGTCGGAGGCAGGGATGCAGCCTGCGGTGTCCGGGAACAGGTCCTCATGGAACTCCACAGCCTGTTGGCAGATGGGGACGTACGTGGCCAGTCAGGTCTAGGCCCCCTAGACCTTCCCAGCCCCTCACCCAGGTCCCCCTCACCTTGCGAGGCACGTGGTAGCTGACAGGCACGATGGCCGTGTCGCTCAGCTGCAGGACACGGAGCACCTCACAGCCCATGACAGCCAGTGCCCGCCGGGGCACAAGAGCCGCGCCCCTCAGCACACTCTCAAGGAGGCACTGCGTCACTGTGGGGGACAGCATGGGAAGACAGGTGGGGAGATGCGGGGGTGGGGAGCATGGGAAGAGAGTCAGGGAGGTGGGGGAGGGAAGGCAGGGGGACGGGGAGGAGGGAACAGGGCTTACCTGGGCTCAGCGCTGGCTGCTGCGGGGTCACCTCGTAGCAATACAACTGACTATCACCCTGAAAGGAGCCCAGATTGAGCGCCACTCGCCACCTGCGCCCTGGTGGCCTGGCATGTGCTCCAGATCAGACACCGGCTCCCACCCCCGCGCTCGGGGCTGAGTTCCTCGGTAGACTTCACTGCACACGGAGTAAGAACAGGGCGGCTTCGGGGCTTACAGAGCGCCCGCTGTGAGCTAACACTGCTTGATTGTTGGCCTTGTCCACAAAGCTGACATTCTTGGGAATTACGGTCACGCCAACCTGAAGGCCACTTAGCCTGGCAGAGGTGGAGGGCATCCTGCTATCTCCCAGCAGGCCAGCTAGGTCGAAGGTTGGGGCCTGGCCTGGCCGCCCTGGGGGGCTGATGTGGGTGGGCACTCCAGCTTCTCACTTACCTTTCCTGCCAGGACCAGGAGCCCGGTGTCTGGGTCCAGGAGAGGCATCAGAGACCTAAGAGAGAGGGCTGGTAGGCAGGATGCGGCCAGCCACTGTGCCTGAGGGGCAGCTGGGGGGGGGGGGGGGCGGGCCTTGTGACCCCAGACAGGGGCTCAGGCCACACACCACACTGGCTAGGATTGAGACGGCCCCTCTAGCTGCATCTAGCCTGTCCCGGCTACTCTTCTCTCCTTGTGCTGACTACAGGCCAAGCACATCCCCATGTCCGAGACCTTCCTGCCCTGCCCACCCTCCATCTGCCCACCCTTTTCATCCCAGGACTTGTATGGACCCTGGGCATAAGGGAGCAGGCCCCTCTTTCCACACCTCAGTCCCAAGCTCCATCCCTGGCTCACCACATACGTTCTGTCTCTGCTCCCACCTTGGCCAACCTGGGCATCAGGCCAGAGTTCCCAGGGAAGAGGAGTAGGCGTGCTAGAACCGGGGACTACCTACACCCTTCCCAGTGCAGTTGGCCTGGGCGCACCAGGCCTGCACAAAGGTTTGGGGGCCACCTCCTCAGTTATCCCAGGCTCCTGATGACATCTTAGAGACTCAGAACCTCCCTTGGCATGACTTCGAGCCCCTGTGTCCAAGCCTAAGCCAAGGGCTGGGAGCAGGGCCTCCTTCACCACAGTGCATCCCTGCTGTCCCCACTCTGTTCCTGAGGTGGGGCTCTGCGTGGAGGGGGCAGTGGCTGGGAATATACACCCCAGCGTCCCTGCCACTTTGTGGCCAATGGACTGTCACTGTCCAAGAGAACTCTGACAGGTGCCTTCATCCATTTGTTTCTTCTCTTGGTTTTAGTTTCATGTCCCTGGACCCGAAGTCCTGGACTCTCACTCCAATGCTGCCACTCACCCTCAGACAGAGCCCCTTCCTCATCATGGTTCCAGTGGTCAGAGGTCACCAGCTGTGGCAGCTGCATCCAACCCTCACCCAGGCAACAAAGCTCCCCCACCCCACCCGTCTGTCCCCTTCTGGCCAGCTGCCCACCCCCCCTCCCCACCCTGCTGGGAGCCACAGAGTGGGCTGGGAAACTGGGTGGGGCCGTGGGTGTCTCCAAGGCTTCCTGGAGTGCTCTGGGCTGGTCACCTGTGAGTAACAAGGGCTCTAATTACCTTGAGCCGGTAGGGTGAGCCGGGCTCAGAACTGTCTTTCTTGACCTGGTCTATTGCCTTCTCTGTGGGGGAGCAGGTGGGCAGGGGGACAAGGTGGGTGTGTGACCTAGGATGGCCCTCCATGCTGATGCTGGCTCCAGTGGGGATGGAAGCAAGTCCCTTCAGCAGCCCCAACAAGACTTTCATTCATTCACTCACTCATCCATTCCCATTCATTCCCTTGTCAAATTATCCATGCCCAGCCCTTGGCTCAGCCTGCAGGTGTGACCAGAAGCGAGTGCAAAAGACCCCACCTCTGTCCTCAAGTTGCTCACAGCTTGGCCTGAGAGGCAGATGCAGCTCCCTCTCCCCCCAACACATAAAACACGTGAAGGCAAAGTTCCCTGAGGACAGCCAGCAGGGAGCCGGGATACCAGACCCTGGCCACAGGGGAGGGGGGTGTTCCATATGCCCCAAAGGGTAAGGAAGAATCAACCAAGCGGGGAGGGTTCCAAGTAGAAAGAACAGCATGTGCAAAGGCCCTGCAGGTGTGGTAGGCAGATGCACGGTCTTCACGGCGTAAGGAACAGGGCAAAGGACGATGTGGCTGATGGCTTGGGCAGTGATGGTGAGGGGCTGAGCCTCAGGATGGGGTGGGTTGGGGCCAGACAGAACGCGGCCTGGTACCTGAGGAGGGGAATCTTGCCTCCCTCCAATGGACAAGCAACAAGAAGCTGATGGCATGTCTCAAGCGAAGGGGGACAGGACAGAGACCACCACGTGGAGATGGACAGGAGAGGGCAGAAATGAGAATGATGGGCTCCACGCACCGTCAGAGAGCAATTGGGACGGAGGGACTCCTGAGGCACCCCGCCCCTGTCACCTTAGCAGGAACTGGGGAACGGGCCCGTGAGTGGCACAGACGGCTCATCCGTGCTCCACACCGACCTCCTCGAGATGCTCCACCTGGCCTCCCTGCACCCTCACCCCGTCAGCCCCAACGGGCCAGCCCACTGACTCAGGTGCTGGGGGGGCGCGGGGGCAGGAAGTCAAGGAGGGCAGGGCTGGCTCCCCCAACAGGTCAGGCCAGTCTTCCTTGCCTCAGGCAGAGCCGTCCACGGGCACAGGGCAGGAAATGGGGTCATGGCACCCAGCCCCAAGGGTTGGCCAACAGCTGGCACGGGCCTGACCCCTGGCCTTGTGAAGAGATCCAAGCCAGGTCTGGGTCTGGAATGCAGAACATAGTTCCGGCCTGGCAGAGGGCCACCAAAAGTGGTAAGAGTTGGCACCTCTCCCGCTGTCACGGTATGGGGCAGGGCTGGCATCTGGGCTGGCCACTGGAAAGGGCTCTGGCCCAGGTCCAGGGGTCTGCCCCAGACCCAAAGTCATAGAAGGTCTACAGCCTAGAGTGGGCCCCTACTTCCAGGCCCAAGTCCCAGAAGATCCAGATACCAGGTCACATGAGGGAGAGGTTGGTGCCTGATAATCTCATCAGCTTTCCTAATATTCCTGCAATTAGCACAGGAAGTACTGCCTGCCAGGAAAAGCTGCTTTAAGAGTTCTCCGGCTCTCCCTGGCAGTGCATCTCTCCCCTTCAGACCCACCAACCTAGACATCCTGGCATCACCACTGGTCCAAAGTAGTCCAGATCTCCTGGATCTGTCCGTGTCACCCAGGCTGGGCAGCCGAGACCCCCTTGGACCAAGCCTAGCCCCACACTCCATTAGAACCAGGTTCTAAGCGGGGCAAGGGGAGGGGTACCTTGATGCCATATGAGGGGAGAATGGAAAAACTGGGGAAGGGGTCCCCTGGAAGCTGCCTGTGAACCTCTGCGTGAGTAGTAGCATGGCATGTGTAAGCCCAGGCCCAGCACTGGGGTAAGGGATGCACCCTTTAGGTAGGTGTGTGGGCTCTCTCCATCAGCAACAACTGGACAGGGAGGTGAGAAGCTTGGGGGCCTGTCACAAAGTCCTGTTCCTTAGGGAGGGTTAGGTTGCAGCACCACCCCCCAGGGGCATCTGTGGACCCTCCTGAGGGCTCTAGGGAACATAGGGCCATCTCACCGAAGCCACACAGTACCCACTGCAAACTCAAATGCTTCAGGAATGTGAGCGGGTGGAGTGCTCCTGGTGGAAGACACCTGGGAGTTGTGGGGACAGGGGTGGCCAGTGAGCCTCGGCTTCCATCAGAGGGGGCAGCTACTCCTCGGCCCTGGCCCAGAGTTCCTACTGAAGGGCAAGCTGGGAAGTCCCATTTTGATGTGAAACCACCGGATTTTTCAATGTTGGCAATGGCTTCAAAGTTTTAAAAAGTCCCAAACCAGCCAAATGAAACACACCAGAGATCCAGCACCGGCCCAGGAGCAGAGGTTCACAAGTCATGCCCCACATCTCCATACCAAGACAAGCATGCAATACAGGCCAGGCTGGAGGGGATGGCGGGTACCCCAAAGCCTTCTGGAAGCTGGCAGCTGAGCTGGTCCCCAAAGGCTCTGAGGCATGATTCTGACCACAAACATGGAGCAAGAGGGCAGAGCATTTTCCTGGAATACTCCAAGGCAGGGAGTTTTTCTGGACTAGTCCAGTCCCTGGCACCCACCCCTCCTGCCTGTCAAGGGCCACCATCAGCTGCACCCAGGCCCCACTCACTGAGCGTGAGGCCCAACCTCCCAGTTCATCCCACCCCGTCCAGCACAATGGTAAAAGTGGGGCCTTGGGCAGACGGTCACTTCCCTTCCTGTGTCTCAGTCCCTTCATCTAAAATGTGGAGAATGTGGTCCAGGGATGCTCACCTCCCTGAAAGCCCTCATGGCTAAAAGCACCCCCGAACTCAGATTTGGCATTAGAGATTGTACTTAAGAGGCTCTCAGAGGGCTCTCTGTGGCCTGCCCAAAAGTTTTTGAAATTGGGATTAGCTACCAACAGTAACACATTGACAGATTTCACCTCAAAAAAACAAACAAACAAACAAACAAACAAAAAACAAGAAAAAAACCAAAAAACAGATTCGCAGTTTCTGTTGAAAAACCTGCAACTCTCACAGACTGGAGCAGGTCATAGGGGTTGAGCCCTTACACCAACCCTCACCCACCCACTCCGGCCTCTCCAGGTCCCCACAAACTCTGGGGTCAGTCCTCAAGTTTGTATTACCCTTATATCACCTGCCTGTTGTGTCACAGGCATCCGGGTTTGGGACTCTTGGCCTCGATATTCTCTTCTTTTTCACACGAAAAACAGGGGCCCGCCCAGGGTTGTATGGCGAACTAGTGGCAGACCAGACTGGAGCGCGGGACTCCTGATTCCCTCGGTCAGGAGGTGGAGTATTAGGTTGCCCGGCGGAACGACCCCTTCAGCGGAGAGAGGAGGCGGGTCTCTGTCGGCCCCGCCCCGCCCCATGGGGAGCGGCCCCGCCCCCGGCCCTTAAAGAGCGACCCGCCTCCTAGCCAGCCGACTCCGCAGCCCAAACCCCGGGCGGGGAGACACCGACGCTGCTGCCTCGGGACCCTGGAACCAAGGACGCTTCCAGGCCGGCCGGCCCACCCCGCCCGGCTCCCGCCGCCGCCGCCGCCCGGTGAGTGTCTGCCGGGCTGGGGCGCTGCGGGCGGAGACGGGGGGGCGCTAGGGGGCGGGCTGTGCAACGCGCTGATCACGCGCGCGAACCCCCCCTATCGCGCGCACACGCACTCAGGACCGACACCTGGACCCCAGCCCCGCACGATCACCCGGGCGCAGGGCGGGCGGGCCCCGTGCACCCCCTGCCCGCGCCCGAGTCGACCCCTCCTCCTGTAGTGCCGGACAACCCCACGGCCGCGCGCGCACCCGCGCGCGCGCACAAGGCTCACGGGCCAGTAGCCGGCAGGGCTGCGAGCAGACAAAATAAACACCCCCTCCCTCGCTTCCTCCTCCCACGGCTGGGCCCTCCGGCATGACCAGTTTTATGAATCAAACCCCTTTGAGGGGATAGCCAAGCCATAGTCTTGAGTTACTTTTACCTCCTGGAGTGGGACACTCTGGTTCTGGGCCTGGAGCCCTCCGTGCCCCTGTGCAGATCTGGGCAGATCGGCCGCCTGGGTATTGAGGACCCTTGTCACCCAGGGCAGAGCAGGGGGCCAATAGGCATGCAACCCTGAGGAGGAGTCGGGGGTGGCTACGAGGTATTTGACGCCCCATGGGTCACGAGGGACAGACCTTGGCTGGCTCGGACCCTTCATTTTCCAGATATTAGGGTGTTCTG
This sequence comes from Panthera onca, assembly GCF_046562875.1. Lineage (NCBI taxonomy): Eukaryota > Metazoa > Chordata > Mammalia > Carnivora > Felidae > Panthera > Panthera onca. Next base: position 38,263,768 of record NC_138354.1, on the reverse strand, counting down.
TCTCTGCCTCTGCCATGGACAGGGCTCTGCTTGGGCTATGAACCCAATGGCCTGGAGCCAGCTTAGTCCTTTGTGTCCCTGGGCTGGCAGCTCTGGGGCCTGAGGGCTGCTGAGGTCCCCTGTGGTCACTGGCAGGCCAGGCAATTGGTGCCAACCATTCTGCCTTGCCCCCATTCGTTAAAGATTACCACACCAGGGTCACTGACTGCCTCTCCTGCTGGGGCCCAGGGGTGGAGTCTGAAAGGTGGGAAGGAGGAAATGGCCCTGAGGGTCCCAGTGTCCCCCCCCCCCCCCCCCCGCTTGCCTTTTGGCAAAGGCAGGTGAGGTTCTGGAAGAGGCACCAGGACGCAGAGCCCTCTTCTCCAGGCCTAAAGCTTCTGGGGCTGGGTAACTGTACTAAAATTTAAAGGTTCCTTCCCAGTCAGCTGGACTTTGAGTGTTGGGAGCATAGAAGGGTAGCTAGGTGGGTGCCCTCCAAGTGCGGTCCATTTGAACTGACTCAGAGGGTAGCGAAGTCCAGCATGGGCCCAGCTGTTGGCAAGGCCCAAAAGGGATAAAGCAGGCGGGTGGGGGGATGGGAGAGCAGTCCCCTGGGCTGGCTGTCTTCTCCCAGGGGACTCAGCCCCCAGAGCTTCTGTAAACAGAGTGTCAGAGGCAGGAAGAGGGCTCTGGTAATGAGCAGCCCAGCTGGATTCCCTCCAGACCATTATCTGGCCCAGGGAGGGGGGATGAGCACACACGTGCCAGGCTGGGGGCCTGGGCACTGCCTGTCCCCACCTCCCCCAGTTGCAGACTGAAACAGCTACCCTGGGACCTGTGGGTCCAGAGGGTCAGATGGGGTCAGTGGGGGGTTGCTGTCCAGGGCATTTGCTTTCTCCACACTCTGGAAGTGGGGGAGGAGGGATTGAACACAAAAAGCCAGACCCGTGCTCTCCTTAGGAAGCCTCCTCCGGCAGGCATGGAGATGCCCTGGGCAGGAGACGGGTCCACAGTCTCTTGACTCCCATTCCTGACACCCCTACTAATGCCTTGGGGGGGCTGGAACAAGTCCCACGTAAAGATAGTCGAGTCCCCATGGGGTCTCATAAGTGAACCCCATCCCTGAGCTGGGCAGCTCCTGGGAAAAGGAAAATGGGGTCTCAGGTGGGCCCAGGAGGTAGCTCCCACCTCAGCAGGCCAGCCAGCCAGCCCCCTTGGGGACCAGAGAGAAGGCTAGGGTGAGTCTGTCCCACAGAGGCATCCCTGACCATTGGGAGGCCCTGAGCTCTTGGAAAAGGCAACAGTGCCACCTAACCCGGTTAGTGACCCCTCCTATAAGCCCCCCTCAGCTCCCCTTAAGAGTCCCTCCCTGAGCCAGGGAGCCCAAGGCTCTGCACTGCCAAGAAAACCAGCTCCCCTCACTGCTGTGGAATTTGCAAGATTTCTTGGAGAAGGGGGAGGGTGTGTGTGTGTGTGTGTGTGTGTGTGTGTGTGTGTGTGCGCGCGCGTGTGTGTGTGTGTGTGTCAGAGCACAGCCCAATGGGCGTGTGTCTGGCGTGGGCATGTGTCTGCGCGCGCGTGACTGGAACAGGGCTGTGTTTGGGGGCGGGCAAGGGTGCTGCGGGAGTCTGAGTGCACCACAGGCGGACAGGGGCTCAGCCTTCTTCCTTTTATCGGTTTCCACATTCCAGAGTCAGCCGGATTGCTTTCCCTCAGCTGGCTGGTCCGCCTGGCCGGCCAGGCCCTCAAGCCTCCCCCACTTTTCCTCATTCCAGCCTCTCTGGGTATGAGGAGGCTGAAGCAGGCTTCCTTGAGCCACCTTGGTTTTGGAGGGTAGAGGCAGGCAAGGGGCCAGTTCTCCAGGTTGGGGATGGTCCCCCAACCAGTCTCCTCCAGGGGAATGCAATAAGGCTCTGACATTCCTCCGCGGCTGCCTGAGAGATTTAATTAAAGAGGGAGGAGAGAACTGGCTTGCAATGAGAAGGGGCTGGGGCTGGGGCAGTCACTGGGGCCCCTACTGGCCCTGGGCCTGGACGGGCAGCAGTAAGAATTGAGAGACCCAGGCACAGGGGACCAGGTTGTGGCTCCCCTGAGCCACTCGTGGACCCCAGAAAAGGCCATTTCTGCCACAGGGAAACTGAGTACCCTGGGCACGGCAAATGAGAAGGGCAAGACCCCTCTAGGGCCACTTACTTCTCAGTCCCTGCCTAGGCCCCAGACAACCTGGGCCCAGCTGGCTTGGGCTGGTGACCTCCCTTGGTGACTAAGGTCTTCCTCTGGCAAATTCAGGGTTAATTGCAGGGTTAGGGCCTTCCTTGATGAATGCTTGGCCCTGGGTGGGGACAGGGCAGCAAGGCAGCCCTGCGTCTGACTGGGCCCAGCCCCCGTGGCATCACACCTGCGTGTGCGGATGGTAGCATCTGGACTGGCCTATTTCTAGTTGGGCTGCAGCCACCAAATAGCTTCTGGGGCAGCAGGTGTCCTCTCCCAACAGAGTGGCACCTCTCCTGACTGAAATGACATATCTCGCCGCCCTGAGGGCCCACTTGAGCAGAATGGCTTTAGTCACTGGTCTCCCAGCCCTGGGCTGACAGGTCTGGTAGCTGCCAAGTCATCCATGGTGCCAAAGAAGGCAGCCACTTGGGGCCAGGCAGCTCCTGCCTTGGAGGAGTGGGGGCAGTGGGGAGGAGGGCCCAGCTCCTGCTCTTCTAGCGCTGCCAGCCAGCCACACCTGCCACATTTGTTGGGGATCCACACCCCTCCCCAGACAGGGAGAGAAGACTGACATCCAGACTGTCCCCCTTTGCAACCTTCTGCCCCAATGTCTGTAGGGGCGACTCACCCAAGGAGCCTCTCCTACACAACTCTGCCGGGGCCTTATCCCAGAAGTTCTCATTTAATTGCCCCAAGTTAGGGGTAGGGGTGGTAGTGGTGGTGGCGGAGGGCATCAGGAACTTTCCAAAGCTTCCCAGATGATTCTGATGTGCAGCTGGGGTTGAGAAACCTCTGGGTTATAGGTGGGAAACAGAAACCCAGAAAGGGAAGGAAACTGGATGGGGTCATGAAGTGGTGTCTGGGCCTCATCTGTAGAATGAGCAGAGCTGGCTGGGGAGGTACACAGAGTAAGGCAGAGAGGCGGAGACTAGTAAGGACTCCCAGCTTCATCACAGGGTCTGACTAAGGCCCCCAGCCCCACCTCAGCCCCTTCCCCTGAGGGCCTAGGACAGAGATTCTGACCTCTCAGCTTTGCTGTGCCCCAGGGATGGGGAGATAGGCGGACCCAGCCCAGGCTCTGAGCCTCCTCAGACACGTCAGCGAAACCGGAGCCAGCCGTCCTGGCCGCCGGCATGGTCCCCGCCTGCCTGGGGGGTTGGCAGACTCCTGGGCTGGGCTGCTGCCAGGCCTGGCCAGCAGTACTTAGCCTGGGGGGGGGGGGGGGTGCGGGCGGGAAGCACTGGGAGCCAGAGGCCCAGAGGCCCAGAGTCTCAGGGTCAGACCTGCAGCACCTGACCCCTGTGCCCACTCTGCAGTGTCTGGCACAGGAAGGGGCTGTGCTGGCCTCATCTGTTCATCTGTCCAACCCTATTCCCTCACCAGCCTTGTGGCCTTCCCCAGGAGCAGTGAGATGAGCAGCCTAAGGTCTGATGTGGTCACACAAATGCCTGGGTTCCACCCACTCACCAGTCCCTGCCTGACCCAGTGCCTGTGTGTGAGTGGGTGCCTCCAGGTGTCCCCTACACTCATAAGTGGGTGGGGGCACCAGGATCCCCCTGAGAGCTCCTCCCTCTGCTCCCTTTCCCCACCTCCAGGTCATAGGCTGAAGGGGGGCTGGCCAAAGGTCAGCTCATTCCCCCACCCACTGCCAGAACTAAATACACCCCTCATCAGTCGGCTTTCTCCAATTCCTACTCTCCCACACCCAAGGGTGGAGGAAAGAGGGCAGCCTCTGCATGGAAGCCTCCCCTGGACCCAAGGGACCTCCTGTCTGTGCTGAAAGTGGCACAAAACCCCCCTCACACCATGGCATCCTCACCCTGTATGTGCAGAAGGCAGGGCTCAGGTTTTATGGGTAACACCTTCAGTAACAAATGTTTACTGAGCACTTAGCATGCGCTCCAAGAACAAACTAAACAGCCCTGACAATGAGGCGCTATAACCAGGACCCCTCCCAACTCCCCGCCTTCACAGATGAGAAGGGAAGTAAAGGGCCATGGCCAGGCTCTCATACAGCTAGGCTGGGACTGCAGACAGTGGGACCTTAAAGCCCCATCCCAGCAACTGTCCCCTGGAGGGCAGCAAGGCCAGCAGCAAGAGCTTGGGCCTCTGTTTCCTGCTTCTTCCCATCACACCACGGTGGGGCCAGGTCAAGGCAAGTCTGCAGAGTCCAGGTTTAAGAGAAGAGACCTGGACCCTTTGCCCTCCTCCCACCCCACCCCCCAAAGCCTCAGGGCTGCCTCCAAAAGTCTCCCCCCACCCTCTGCAGAGGGAAAGGTCCTACCTCCCTGCCTTGGGTCAGCAGATCAGATATCAAAGCCCAGGCCCCTGGTCCTTCAGAGCTGCTGGAATTGTAATGGCCAGGAAAGCCGTGACCTCCCATGAGAGACCCCACCCCCAAAGCACACACACACCAGAACGAGCCCAGACAGGCAGAATCACTCCCAGAACTTGTTAAAAGAACTTCCCCATTTAAAAACAAACAGAACAACACACAACTACAACTCTGGGTGCTCAGAACAACTCCAGAGAGTGAGGCAGGGCTGGGGTGAAAACGAGGCCCAGAAGTGAACAGGGACTTGGGAAGCTACTTAGGGGCTGAACTTGGGCCTACACTCAGGTCTCTATCTCCTGTAGCTCTACTGCCCACCCCCTCCATGGTCAGTCTTCACCTTCTGGGTCCCTTCTGGGGACTCTGTGGTCTCCTCTTGGTGCCAGGACAGCCGACAGCGGAGCCCCCAGAGCCGCCAGCACCCACCTTCCCATTTCCCAAAGCCCCCATGCTGACTCCTCACTGGGCAGGTGGAGCAGGGCTCTACATCCTAGCTGCTGCCTGCTGGGGTCTTCCCAGCCCAAGATGCCGATTGCTCTTGTGGCCCAGCCCCTGCTCCCCACCAACTCGGCCAAATTGCCGCTCTATGGCTAGACGGACCTACAGCGAGCGTCTCTGCCTCCCTCCCCGTGATGACTTTATTGATTAAAGGGCCAACAGACTCTGGAGTGAAGCCCAGAGCCCAGGCTGATGCCTCCTCCGTGTAGACTGGGGAACACCCTCCAGCATGCACCCCAGGCCCCCAGGGGCCACGCCCGGCTGCTCTGTGTTTAAGCGCTTCCAGTCGTAGGAGGTGCTGCCTGTAACGCCTGGGCAGACAGCGGAGAAACAGAGGCTCTGAGAGAAAAACACAGTCTATGGCCTCATGGCTGGGGTGCCCCTGGCCCAGGTTGCCTGACTGGAGCATGAGCTCTTAACTACGACCTTATACAAAACCCAGAGGGAGCTGAAGCCACAGGGGTGGCCACGTGTAGGGTCCCCTCCCATCCTGGAGCCTGGCTGCTCCCTTCCTGACCCTGCCGGCCCCACGGGGAGGGCTGATTCAGGGGGAAGCGGCTCACCCCACACGTGGATGTGGGGGGTGGGGGTCGCACACAGCCCACATCTGGAGGCCAGGCCACACCCACGGCCTTCTGAGTCAGTGAGGGTGGAACGGGTCCACTCCGGGGAGGAGGCTGGGTGCGGTGCACGCAGCCCCCTCGGGACGGTGCCGGCAGGGCCAGCAGGGGCACAAAGCCTTCCAGGTTCTGGTCCAAGCGTCATCTGAGGTTCAGCACGAGGCCCTGCCCCAGCACTCACTTGGCAAAGGTGAGCTAGGCATGCTCTGGGACACACGGGAGCAGGCAGGGTCTCCCCTCGGGGTGGGGATGGTAGAGCCAGGACCTTAGACAGCCAGGGAAGGGGCACCAGCTGGAGGTCGAGGAAGGCCTCCCTGGCTGGCCTGTGAAAGGTGGTCATCGGTGTTAACTAGGGGCGCAGAGGCTGATAGCCCCTCTTCTCTGGCACAGGGGACCCTGCAGGCAGGCCGGGCCTGGGCGGGCCCAACCTGGGTAGCAGGCCTTTACCTAGAGCTGGTCTCCCCAGTGACTTGTCTAGTCTGTCCTGGGACCACCTGCCCCCCCTCTTCTGCCTCACATTGCTGGAGCCCATGTTCCTGGGGGAGGAGCCCGACGGAGGGCAGCAGGGCAGAACACAGGCTGGATTGGGGTGGGGGGCACGTTACCTGCCATGGCCTGATGGCTGGCAGGCATGGGGGAAGGGGAGGCTGAGGCCCAGCACAAAAGGCCCTTGTGTGAGCAGAAGGCGCCTGGAGGGGAGGAGTGCTGGCCTCTCAGGGACTCTAGGGGCCCAGAGAGTGGGGACTGCTGCTAGGGTGGCCCCTGGGCTCCTCACAGGAACCTGAGTGAAGGGGGGCCCGTGCTGTGGCCCCATTCTGTCTTGAGCAGTTCCAACTACGAGCTGGGGCCCAGAACAGCAGAGGGAGCACCCCCCCACCCCGCCCCGGGCAGGACTGGGCCCCACATCAGGAGGGGAGGACCATCATGGACTGCAGGCCTAGCTGCACCTGGACGTGGTTAAGGACCTGGGCTCCGGCTCAGATTTCCCGGCAGTGGGGCGGCAAATCACTGCACCTCCTGGAGCCCCCCTCTCTCCTATCATCTGGGAGCAATGAGAATAGTTTCCACCTGCTGTGGCTGCTGGGGGTGCCACGCGAGGGGACCATAAATGCTCAGTGTGCCAACAAGGGGAAGGAGTGTGCCTGCCGCTCCTCATTCTCAGTGCTCTGGCCAGAGCACACCCCAAGAAACAGCAGACAAACCAATCTGCAGAATGTTTCTAGGCCCAGCCCTGCTTCTGGGACCACCCCGCAACCAGTGTCCCTCCACCTGCCCCGGGTCAGTCTGGGGAGGCCAGGACCCCCACCTTTAGATCTGTCATCACACCTCAGAGATGAGAGATCTGAAGACCAGGGGACACCTGCCAAGGGCTTAGGCCCTCCTCTGCCCCCTCCCGTAGGAGCGTCCCCCACCCTGGCCAAGTCCTGGCGGGCCCTCAGCTCCCATATGGGGCAGGTCTGACTTCATAAGTGGAAAAACACCGATCCCATAGTTTCCGTGTGAAGTCTTCCCGCCGCAGTCTCTCTCACTTGGAGGACACAGAGCGTGGCGGCAGGGGCCAGCGGCACGGGGCAGTCAGCTTCTCTGCTTACGCGCTGGCTGCCCGCCCCTTCTCTCCCAGACGCTGTGGGGAGGGGCTGCCGCTCTAGGACCCACCACGCTCCCTCCTGGCCTGTCCACCTCAGCAGAGGCAAGGGGGGGAGGAGGGGTGGGGCTGGAACTGCAGGGAGGGCACAGAGCCTGATGCTTTCTGACCACGTGTTCTCCCTGAGCCGCAGAGGCAAGAGGGCTGGGGTTAAGGAGAAGGGGATTTTCATGATCACTGAGTGTTTGGGGGCCAGCCTCCCTGTGCACACATCAGCCCACTAAACCCTGGTGACAGCGCAGGAAGTAGCAACTGATAGCCTAACGAAGTCATGTGACTGCTCAAAGTCACTCAGTGAGAGACTGATGGGGCCGGGGCAGGAACGAGGCCAGGGCACTGGGGACCTGACTCATAACTACTGTGCGCTGTCAGATTTGGGGGCAGGGAGTGACGAAGGGGGCTGGGAATTCCCTTCTTGGTCCTTCCTGGCGTGGCTGTCCCCTGGGTCCCTGACTCATGGTCTCCTGTCTCTACCACTTCTCTGCTCCCAGGACCCAGAAGATGTACCCCAGAATCCCTCTGCCCCCAATGCTGCTGCCACTGCTGCTGCTGCTGCTGGCCCCAGGCCCCGGAGTGCAGTGCTGCCCGACAGGCTGCCAGTGCAACCAGCCGCAGACGGTCTTCTGTGCTGCCCGCCAGGGAACCACAGTGCCCCGGGACGTGCCCCCTGACACAGCAAGCCTTTATGTCTTCGAGAACGGCATCACCACACTCGATGCAGGCAGCTTTGCCAGCCTGCCAGGGCTGCAGCTCCTAGACCTGTCACAGAACCAGCTCGCCAGCCTGCCCGGCGGGGTCTTCCAACCACTCGCCAACCTCAGCAACCTGGACCTGACTGCCAACAGGCTGCGCGAGATCACCAACGAGACCTTCCGCGGCCTGCGGCGCCTAGAGCGCCTCTACCTGGGCAAGAACCGCATCCGCCACATCCAGCCCGGAGCCTTTGACACACTAGACAGCCTCCTGGAGCTCAAGCTGCAGGACAACGAGCTGCGGGCCCTGCCCCCGCTGCACCTGCCGCGCCTGCTGCTGCTCGACCTCAGTCACAACAGCCTCCCGGCCCTGGAGCCTGGCACCTTGGACACTGCCAACGTGGAGGCACTGAGGCTGGCCGGCCTGGGACTGCGGCGGCTGGACGAGGGGCTCTTTGGCCGCTTACGCAACCTCCACGACCTGGATGTGTCCGACAACCAGCTGGAGCGAGTCCCGCCGGCCATCCGGGGCCTCCGGGGACTGACACGCCTGCGGCTAGCCGGTAACACCCGCATTGCCCAGCTGCGGCCCGAGAGCCTGGCCGGCCTGGTGGCCCTGCAAGAGCTGGACCTGAGCAACCTGAGCCTGCAGGCGCTCCCACACGAGCTCTCTACCCTCTTCCCCCGCCTGCGGCTCCTGGCGGCCGCCCGCAACCCCTTCAACTGCGTGTGTCCCCTCAGCTGGTTTGGCCCTTGGGTGCGGGAGAGCCGCGTAGCACTGGCCAGCCCGGAGGAGACACGCTGCCACTTCCCACCCAAGAACGCTGGCCGGCTGCTCCTAGACCTTGAATATGCTGACTTTGGCTGCCCAGCCACCACCACCACGGCCACGGCACCCACCACAAAGCCCATGGCTTGGGGGCCAACTCTCTCACCTTCCAGTCCAGCTCCCACCTGGCTCAGCCCCACGCAGCCTGCCACGGAGGCCCCCAGCCTGCCGCCTGCCGCCCCACCCACTCTGGGAGCTCCCCCGAGGCCCCAGGACTGCCCAGCGTCCATCTGCCTCAACGGGGGCACCTGTCACCTGGGGGTGCACGGCCACCTGGAGTGCCTGTGCCCTGAGCTCTTCACAGGCCTCTACTGCGAGAGCCGGGTGAGGCAGGGGCCCCAGCCCAGCCCCGCCCCGGCCACGCCGGAGCCGCCGCAGCCCCTGCCCCTTGGCATCGAGCCAGCGAGCCCCACCTCCCTGCGCGTGGGGCTGCAGCGCTACCTGCAGGGCAGCACCGCGCAGCTCAGGAGCCTCCGCCTCACTTACCGTAACCTGTCAGGCCCCGACAAGCGGCCGGTGACGCTGCGGCTGCCCGCTTCGCTTGCTGAGTACACAGTCACCCAGCTGCGGCCCAACGCCACCTACTCCATCTGCGTCAGGCTTCTGGGGGCCGGGCGGGTGCCCGAGGGCGAAGAGGCCTGTGGGGAGGCCCGCACACCCCCAGCCGTCCGCTCCAACCATGCCCCTGTCACCCAGGCCCGGGAGGGCAACCTGCCGCTCCTCATCGCTCCCGCCCTGGCTGCAGTGCTCCTGGCCGCACTGGCTGCCGTGGGGGCAGCCTACTGTGTGCGGCGGGGACGGACGGCAGCGGATGCCACTCACGGCAAAGGACAAGTGGGGCCAGGGACTGGGCCCCTGGAGCTGGAGGGGGTGAAGGCCCCCTTGGAGCCAGGCCCCAAGGCGACTGAGGGCGGTGGGGAAGCTCCACCCAGTGGGCCGGAGTGTGAGGTGCCTCTCATGGGCTACCCGGGGGCCAGCCCCCAGGGGCCCCTCCCCACTAAGCCCTACATCTAAGCCCGGAAGCGACAGGCTGCCAGGCCAGGCTCTCAGCCCTGCTGGACCCGCCAGCACCCTCCTGCTGCCAGACCAAGGAAGTTCTCGGATCCCTACAAAGAGGACACATCAAGGTGAGGGCTGTGTGACCACAGCAAGATCCTGCCCCTCAGTCTCCTCATCTGTGAGATCCTGGGACGCAGGTGACCACCTCTAAGGTGGCGCTATGCCTGAGTGCCTACGAGGACGGCATCTGCCCGGTTCTCTGCAACGTGCACCTTCCCTGGGGAAGGGTGGGGCGGGCCCTGCCGTGTGCTGGTAACACAGGCCCAGGGCTGCCAGGCCCCCCTCCCAGGAGATCCTGGGGGCCAGTGAAGGAAGCCCCCAGAAAGACAGCAGAGGGAGAGAAAGGCTGGGGATGGGGCATGTGGCCCAGCCTCGGCCCCAAGGAGCAAAGGAACAAAAGAAACTGGAAAGACAGACGCTTAGGAACATGTTTTGCTTTGGTTTTTAAAAATATATTTATAAGAGATTCTTTCCCACTTATTCTGGGAAAATGTTTTTCAAACTCAGAGACAAGGACTTTGGTTTTTGTAAGACAAACAATGATATGAAGGCCTTTTGTAAGAAAAATAAAAGATGAAATGAGTGTGTTTCTCTGGCATGGCCCAGGGTACCTGGGTGGGTGTGGAGGTAAGCGGGAGGCCAGAACCCCCAGGGTGGGAGGGCTGCCGCTGAGGACTGTGCCAGGGTGGCCTGCCCTCCCGGGATCCTGCCCTGGGCTGTGTCTGCCCAGCCTCAGCTGGGGTGCCTGATTCAGTCTCTTGTTGAGACTGGGATGCAGGCCGGAGCCAGACGGGAGCTGGGCAGCTCCTAACCTTGAAGGAGAGAGGAACATGAGGGCAGCCTTACCTTGCCCAGGCCCAGTGGTCAGCCAGCAGGAACTGTACTGCCCCTGTGAAGCTGGGGAGGGCTCGTAGCAGATAAAGACTGAAAGACCGAGAGGGTCTGCAAGGGCTCCTCCTCAGGGAAGGGCCTGACAGGCAGTTCACCGCCTACCTTCCTCTGTGGAGGGAGTGCGCCTACTGCAGCAGGAGCCTGTGTCCGGGGCCCGGCACGACACACAGCCCAGCCCTGCCTGCAGTCCTGATGCCCTTCCACATGGGCTCGGGCTGGGAAAGCTTGCTCCCGGCCTCCTGTTCCAGCTGCAGAAAGGCACCTTGGAGGGGCAGCATGGATCCTGAAAGGCAGGAATCCTCTGGTGAGTGTGAAGGGACCCAGCCAGGGCTGTTTGGGGCAGGTGGCCCAGGGACAGGACAAAAGGTCTGAGCCTGGCTTGTGAAGGCCTGGTAGCCCTGTGATGCCCCTTTACTCTCTGCATTTGGGATGTGCCCAGGCTTTCCAGAAACCCCGGAAGTGGGAGTGTTTTCCAGGAAAGCCGCAGGCTGTGTGGGGGCAGGGCCAAGGATGTAGAGTGCAGTTCTGGCCCAGACTGGGTGCTGGAAGCTTGGGAACAGGGACGGATACACAGCACCTTCTCCCATGACCGTCGGACAGGAGGCAAAGTGGGCCCTGAGGCCTCAGAGAGGTGCTGTGACTGCTGAGCAAGCCTCCCCAAAGCCCCGAGCCTGTGTCTCCTCTGTGGGTCATGGCTCCTGAGCCTCACCAGCCTCACCCTGGCTGGAAGGAGGCAGCCCAGTCAGGTCTGGGGAGCAGGCCCTGTGGCTCAGGGCGTTGATGTCAGCGCCGAGTCAGGCCCAGCCACGCGAGGCTCTGGATTCAATTAGTGGCTGCTGAGGGTTCTGGCATGGGAAGGGAGGAGGTGGGCGGTGGGTCGTGTTGGGCAGCAGAGGATGGTGGCAGTGAGCCTGGGTGGGGCCCCTTCTTCCTGAGGCAGCGGCGGCAGCCCAGGTGGATTTCCTGTGAGCCTGGGTCCCATTAGGGGAGCAGTATGGCGAGGCCTGCCCTCCCCCTCGGCAGCCCTGTCAAAGGGGCCATTGTGGGCCCACGGGCCGCTGCTGAACACAGCGTGGCTGCTGAATAAATGTTTTCATTGCAAAGCCAAACCTGGCCTAGTGGGATGGCAGGGAGTGAGTGGGGGAGGTGGGACCTAAAGAAAGGGGCTAAACGCTTACTCCAGCCCTCCCAGAAAAGGGATTTGGGGTATCCCAGCAGATCAGGAGCTAGGGGATGAAGGGGTAGGGCGGGGGCAGGGGCAGAGTGGGAGACCAAGCCAAGATACAACCCTTACCCAGGACAATGCCCACGGCTCTGGGGCAGGGTCCAGGGATAGATGTAGGGAAACGCCAATTCTGACTGCTGGGTTTTTGCTGCCACAGGCCCTGTGCCATACGGGCTACACACGCTCCCACTAATGCCCAGCAAATCCTCTCCAGAAGAGAACCACAGCCTGGGAGAGGTGAGCTGGCAGCTTGCTCACCGCAGGCGGGGATAGGATCCCAACACGGGCTCCCTGGCCCAGGATGGGGTGGCCAGCCACGTGGGCGTCCAGGAGAGGGGCAGGGCCACTGTGAACAGCAGAAGCTCCGCAGTGGGAAGCAGCAGAAACTGAACCCCAGCCTCCACCCTGCACAGCCTGGCTGCTGGGGTGTTCTCAACAGAGGATCGACTTCTCTGGCCTCCGCTGCCTCTGAAGTAACCGGAGGAGAGACATCCCCACCTGCCTGTGGCTGACGATGGGTACAGCTGACCACTCCACCATCCAGAAGCACTGGACTGAGGCAGGCGGCATTTTTACATCTCCCAGTCTACAATGTGAGCTGCTCCTTCAGTGCCAGGCCCTGCTGCCTACCTTCCCACCTTCACCCTGCACTGAACACAACCCCTGGCACATCTGAGGGACCTGCTGCTTGAGCTTGGCTTCACACATAGGCCCCTGATGTCCTGCTCTTCCCCTCCTCTTGATGAGGTATGCTCCACATGTGATGGTGGGGGCTGTGACAGGGGCCCCTGGGAGGCGGGGGGGCCCTGGGCTCTTCCTAGGAGATGACCGGGAGAGGTGAGTGCCTGAGCCCTGGCCCCCTCTAGCTCCTGTAAGAACACACACTGCTTTGCTCAGATTGAGATGGAAAAGCTGTAAAAGAAACTGAGAGTGGGAGAGAGGAGGGCGGGTATACTGGAAATCCACGGCTATCCCCACATTTGACAGCCTGGACATCTTCAGTCCCAGTCACTCAGCAGGCCTAACCCTCCAGGGAGCCTGAGGGGGCAGGGCATGTGCCACCACTACCCTGGTCCACCAGCTTCACGGAGGGCCGGAGAGTCCCCACTCTTCTGCCAAGGGTGTGGCCTGGCAGGGCAGGGGCCAGGAGTGGGGGGAAGGAGGGGGCGGGACACTGGCCTGGCCACCCATCTGGGAGTGATTTGAGAAATTCCAGGCCTTGCTGGCCCTGCGAAGCTATTCTTAACCGCTGTAATTACAGGGTCAGCCTTGGCCAGTGGCACCGTGGGGTCTGGGCATCGTTAACTCCTCCAGGGGCAATGCTGGGGAGGGGTGGGGGCTGCTCTGCGGGGGAGGGGGACCCATCAGGAGCCAGGGGTGGAGCCTAGAAGGCAGGAAGTGGTGGGTGGAGGAGGACTTGATGGCTAGTGCTGGGTCCCTTTTCCTGGCTGGTCCAGCTCCCTCCTGCTGGGGAGCCCTGTAGGGAAGGAGATATCTGGCCCGGGGAGGCATGGAGGCTAAGATACCAATGCAGCCTCAGGGCCTGGGTGCTCTTATTCTTCCAGCGCAGGGGGGCAGTCACCAGGACCCCAGGGCCCAGAGTAGGAAGAGGCCTTGCACTGTGAGGTTCTAAGGCACTGGATCTCACTCAGCCTTGCCTTCCCCATCTGCAAAATGGGCCTCACCAGCTCCCCAGCCTCTTCCTGGGTTTTAAGAGGGGGGTGGGAGTGGAGGGTCACTGCCGCTGTTACCCCTTCCCTGGGAGCTCTCAGGTGGGGGGTGACTTGGCAAGAGTTCTTATGGCATCAGACTTCCCCGCTCCCAAACACGTCCGTGCCACACCTGGAGCTTGGACAGGTCACCACCCCCTTCTGTGACTCAGTCTCCCCAGTCATGAGTGGAAGAGGAAGGGGCTGGATAGATAGCCAAGGGACCAAGACCTTCTCCTGGCTCTGACCTTCACAGATCTCTGCCTGGGGAGCAGCAAGCCCCTCCAAGAGTCATGGGAGAGCAGGGCTGAGACTTCTGAAAGGGAACCGGGCCCCTGCCTCCTCCTACCCCAGCCAGACTGGTCCCCCACTCTCCTACGCCTTGTTTCCTCACTGTGACAGGCAATCATCTCTGAGAGGCTCCTGTGCCTAAGCCACAGTGAGCCTGGGCCCCCGTGCATGGAACTGGCTTGGCCTGGACCCACGGCACCCCACAAACCTCCTGCACACACTGCCATAAGGATGGAAAGATGAGGCGCACTTGCAGTCCCAAGCCACCCAGGCGCACCCACCCCCTCACTCACCCCCCAAAACCACCAGAGACAGGCATGTGGCCCGGGCTAAGGAGCTTCCATAAAGCCTGCAAGCCTACCAGCCCGACTGTCCCCCCGACCTCCCCACCACGTCCACCCTATCAAAGCTTTGGTCTCTTCGACCCTCGGCATCACCAAAACAGCCACGGCAAAATCAAGGGCATGTCCATGTCTCCCACCCATGTGTCTGCCGGGTCACAGTCCTTCCCCCAAATGCCAAAACACGCCGACGTGAGCCCTCAGGCTGAGGCCTGCACGGCCAAGGGCCCACTCTGCGGCTAGGGTCCACGTGAGATGAGGTCAACAGGCGACCCCGCAGCCCAGCTCAGGCACCGTGACCGCTTTGGTGCTCAGCCCCTCACTGACAAGACCTGAACCAGGTGAGGCCTGTTCCAGCTGGACTGGGCCCCTCCACTCCGCAAGAGGCCTTGCCAGGGCACATTTGGAGCCCTCCCCAATGGTGTCCATTACAGACCTGGACTTAGGACACCATCTAGCCCTTGACCCTCCCCACCGATCCATCCCAACATGCCAGCTGCTCCTACCCGGGTGAGGTGTCCAGGGTGATGGAGGTGAGGGCGCTGGAGAAGTGCCGAGTGTCCCAGACCTTCACTTCACGCTCACGCATCTGCAGGGAGGGAGCCAAGAGGGGCTCAGAGGGGCCCATCCCCAGGAACCCAATGCCTGAGGAAACAGCCTTGACACAGGAGCACCTGCCCCAGAGCAGAGCTCGGAGGGTGGCGGGGGGGGGGGGTGAGTCATGGCAGGGAGGGAGGGTTTGGGTTTGCATGTCCGGCCCCTTTAAGAACCCTTAGGTGACAAGGGACAAGGGGCGGTTCCCTCCATGGACTCTGGTCCCTTGGGGGGGGCTGCCACAGTTCCCAGGGTCAGGCTTAGCTATTGCAAATGGAATCTGCCAGTTTTCAGCAGCTGGAGGTCCCCTGGGGCTCTGAGACCCAGCTGCACACAGGGCCGTATATGGACAAGCCTAGAGCTGGCTAGCCGTCCCCCACCTCCCCCTGGGCTTCACTCCTACCCTCTTGGTGTGGGTACCCCGCCCATCTGGGAGGAGCCCTACCTGGTTGAATCCACTGGACACAAGGTGCTCCTGGGTGCCCGTCCACACCAGCCAGCCATCCTTGCTGTTCTTGTGGGCCTCTGTGCTCTGGAGGACACAAAAGATGGTGCTGAGCCACCAGGTCCTCCTGCAGGGGGGACACCTGCCGGAGAGCCCTACAGAGGGCAGGAAGGGCCAGGATGGTGCCCCCCAGAGGCTAGCTGGGGACAGAGAAGACTGTATCACTACAGGATGGACCCCAGCCTCACCTTGGCTGAGGAAAGCTCTGCACCCAGAGGGCCACCCGGTCACCAAGCTTGTGCTCAGTCTCCCTCCTCCAAAGGGGACTGTTGGGCTGTCCTGCCACAGTGATGGTGCCAGGCCAGCAGCCCATCCTTGTCCTTGCAGGTTCCTAGACTGGGAGGCACTCAGTTGCCGGTCACCAACCCCAGCCTCTGGGGACCCCTGCGCTCTCTCAGAACCTCATTTTTCTCACTTGTGAATGGGGCGTGTTGCCTGGGCTGCCTACTTCCCAGGGCTGTCTGAGCACCAAATGACACTACATGCAAGAGCCGGCCTACTACAGATCAAGGGATAGCAAGCATCCCAGCTGCCTCCTGAGTGCCAGGGGCTGGGGAGAGGGCCTGATGCCAGGCTCTAGGGAATAGTCCCTGGAGAGCGGAGAACGCACAGAAGTGCTCCTCCTCGCCCTCCCGCGGTGCTGGAGCTGCCAGCAGGAAGGCTTCCTGGGCCCAGGGAGGAGAGGCAAGTTCACACCCCAGGCGGCCCTGTCCCCTGGGCCCAGGCAGGGAGGAGCAGAAGGGGCCAGAGGAAATGCAAACAGCTCCCTCCCAGTCACCTCGGCCCCTGGAGCCTGAGACCAAAGACCCTGTTACCAAAAATAGCTCACCCCAAACTGTGGCCAGCTTCCTCCAAGCTTCCCACGATCTCCTTGGGAATGAATGAGAGAAGGGAGGTGGCCTGGGAGGAGCTGGCCCAGCGCCCCCTCCCCAGCCTGCGGAGGCGGACCCCAGCGTGGGAGACCCTGGAACGCCCGTGTTGTTTAAGGGGCTTTTCTCACTGCTCCCTTCCCACCCAGAAGCCAGCACAGGAAGTCGGGGCTGGAGCCTGAGAACCAGGGCCCCACACCCCTCTCCACACGAGGGGGCTGTGGGGCCAGGGCAAGATCAGCCTTGCCCTCACACCCCAGAGTCAGTGAGAAGTGTCACATGGGCCCTCCCTCTCATTAGTGTGCAAATATCCCGTGTAAGCAGCAAAACAGATGGCCAGCAAAGCATCATGCATCATTCATTCATTCGACAGACATTCGAGGCTTCCCCAGGCCAAGTACCATGCAAGGAGCTGGCTGGTTCTCAGGTGGATGGTCACATGGGGGAGACCAGGCTGCTCATTCATTTGTTCTTTCATAATACGAGTGGAGTGTTCAAACTGCATACTCCACTGGGTGCTGGGGACATGGTCAAAACAGAAAGGGTCCCCAAACTCACAGAATATACAAGTCGGGAATAGAGGCGAACCAAACAGAAATACCTATGTCACTACACGTTGTAAGTGCCAGGAAGGAGCAAAGGGAAGGCTGTGGGCACAAGCTTTGGAGTCACTACCTGGGTGAAAACCTGCCCGGCCACACTAAGCATGTCTTCCCAGCATGAATTACCCAACGTCTCCGTGCCTGTTTCCTCAACTGTAGAAAGAGTACTGAGCACTGTATTGGCTCCTCCTTTGGAGGGCTGTTGTGGGAAGTGTCAACACTGGCGAACACTCAGGGCTGTGTCTGATACACATCCAATAGGCATGTTTTTTATTTTTTTTTTTATTATTTTTTTTTTTTCAACGTTTATTTTTTTATTTTTGGGACAGAGAGAGACAGAGCATGAACGGGGGAGGGACAGAGAGAGAGGGAGACACAGAATCGGAAACAGGCTCCAGGCTCCGAGCCATCAGCCCAGAGCCCGACGCGGGGCTCGAACTCACGGACCGTGAGATCGTGACCTGGCTGAAGTCGGACGCTTAACCGACTGCGCCACCCAGGCGCCCCTAGGCATGTTTTTTAAAAACATGGTAACAGATGGGGCACCTGGGTGGCTCAGTTGGTTGAGCGTCCGACTCTTGATCTTGGCTCAGGTCGTGATCTCATAGTTCATGGGTTTGAGCCCTGCGTCAGGCTCCGCACCACCAGTGCGGAGCCTGCTTGGGATTCTTTCTCTCCCTCTCTCTCTGCCCCTCCCCTGCTCGCACACATACTCTCGCACTCTCTCAAAATAAATAAACTTAAAAAAAAAAAAAAGATTTTAAAGTAACATAGGAGATAAGATGGGAAGGATCAGAAGGTGTGAACCAGGCAGGGGAACTGGCACCTGTGAAGAGTCTGGGCCAGGGAGACAGAGGCCAGTGAAGATGCAGGGGGTACGGGGCGAGGGAGAGAGGGGCGCCCTTGAGCCTGCAGGGCGTGCGCGTCAGAGGCACAGGCTGGGGATGGAACATACCTTGGCCTGTCTCCCACCTTCCTATTTCACAACATGGAGAAACCAGAGGCTCAGGGAGAAGCAGCCACCTGCATCCAGTCACCCAGCAAGACAGCTGTCAGCTACCTGAGCCTCCTGCCCCCCGTGGGCCAGGTTACTGTTCTAGGTCTGCATGAGAGGGACCTGCGGTGAGAAGAGTTGAGCAGCTGGAAGGCAGAGTGGGGGACCAGAAGGGACTCAGGATGTCCACAGGGTGGTGATGGTCTCTGAGCAGGGCACTGGTCTCTGAGGACACTGAAGGCACCAAGGAAGCTGAGACCAGGTAAGAGCTTAGACGGAGCCCAGTGTGCCCACTGTGGGCACACCTGGCTCTGTGTGCCCAGGGGCCACAGGAAGCCCCATGGGCGGGAGAAGGGTGACCATCCACCCCTCCACCCCTATCTCCAGATTACTACAGTAATTTTCATTTTCAGAAATGGCAAGTTCTTCTTCCCTGACCTCAGCGGGACTAGGGAGGAGGAGCCCTCTCTCAGATCCCCAGACTGTCATTCTCCGGGGCAGGGGGGAGGCTGTAGCTGGACCCTAGGCAGCCTGCGAGCCCTGCAGCCCCAGCACTGTCCCAGGAGGCTCTGAGGGGAACCGCAGGAGGTAATTCCCAGCCTGCAAGCCACAGGGGATGAGGCAGCAGGGCATCCTGCTTAGGGAGAAGCCCCACAGTCCCCTTGTGTTTCCCCCACACCTGGCCCCAAGGAGAGAACAGGAGGGGCTGACTGGCCAGCACAGGGGCACCAGGAGCAGGCACATAGCAGCATTCCAGCCGCCATACGGCCAAATCCCACCTCTCTGTCACCATGGCAACACTTCCTGTGTGGGGCAGGGCAGTTGGAGGAGCAGCCCTGGGCTCCTGGGGTCCTTCCTCAGGGCCAGGGGACCTTCTCTGGTGTAAGACCCCCACCACCCACCTATTCTCCTTCCCGGCCAGGCTCAGTCCTGGGTTCCAGATGCTGGCCCCGGGACCTGCCTGATGCATACAAAAGGCACAGGGCCACCAGGCCACGCCAGAGGTCAGAGGGCTCACTCCAGGCCAGTCCTAACCCTGGTGAGGGTGCTGAAGCCTCACAACTCCCTGGACACTCGCTTTGCTGCAAGGTACTTCCCTGGCATGCCCATGGCTTCAGGGCCTGCCCTCCCACCCCTCCACACCCCCCCCCACCCCCCCACACCGGGCTCTGGCACTGTGAACAGGCTTTGGTGTCAGACGGAGCCTGCCTGGGCCACCCAGCTGTGACCCCGGGACAGAAATGACCAATGGGCCAACTTTACAGGGCAATCATGAGGGTGAAAAAAGACTGTGTGTGCCAAGGGCCCGGAGTATGATAAATGGTCATAAATGGAATCTAGAAATGAAGTAGGGGATGTGAACAGGAGACGGCTGCCCAAGCATCCCCTGACTCAAACTCAGGTCACACAGGGCCCAAAGAGGCAGCAGGAGGTGGACCCCCCAGGGCTCCCCACCAGCCTCCATGCTACGGTGACAGCCAGCGGGGCAGGGAGGGCAGCGCATCCTCCCGTGACTCCCCCAACAAAGCCCCCCTTCTAGTGGGGAAGGAGGATCTCCAAAGAAGGAGCTCCCCAAAGGCCTCTCCCCTGAGCCGGCCCCTCAGCTCACACCGACCCTGGCCGCCAGCAGCGGTTTTCCTAATAGAAGCCAGGTGTGGGCCAGATGCCCTGGGCGGAAGTGGGGGGCAGGGCCATGAGGAGGGCAGCGTTCCAGGCCCTACTGCCCCCGCACCAGCGCACCAGCAGCAGAGCGCAGGCACCAGCCCAGCAGCTGCGAGGGGGCAGGAGCCACCCACGCTCTTCCCAGGTCTCCCTGGCCCAGAAGCCCCATTCAGGGGGGCTTCCTCCAGAACGAGATCCTCTCCCCCCCTCTTCTAGGAACTTGGAGCCCTTTGGACGGCAGCCACTCTGTCTCCACCTCGGCACCATCGTGGTCCCCCACCCCCCTTTGCTGGCGGAGGAGGCAGGGAAGGAAGAAAATGTTCAGGCTGGGGGAGCTGGCCCTTCAATGCCCAGTCAGGGCAGGAACGGGGGTACTACGCACAGTGCCCTGGGACCCCCCTTTCTGAGCACGGAAAGCTCCAGCGAAGCCCCCTGATCATACCTGCACTGCTCTGAGACTCTGCTGCCCTGCCAGCCACGGGGCCACAAACCATAAGCCAACTTCCCTGGGAAGCAGGGCCGCTGGGGAGTGGAGTGGGGAGTGGGCTAAAACCACTCCTGCCTGGCTTGGCTCACCTGTCAGGACGGGACCTCCGTCCGGTCTTCAGCCAGTCAGAAGTGGAACAGACTGGGCCGTCTGGGGCCAAAAGCTGCTACGGCCTACCTGAAGGGGATTCCGTGTGTGCGCGTGCACACACACGTGCTACGGGTGCAGGGTGGGGGTGGGGGAGGAAAGCCCTGCCATCCCTGGCTACTGCTGGTCAGGTGTAGGCTGACAAAGTGCCCTCTACCCCACGTAGGGAACAAGTCCTAGGGATGGGGAAAGGGTATCTGTGATGGGCCTGGGGCTTTGCTGCGGAGCTCTTCCCCTGAGCTGTCAGCAGGGCCCTGATCTTTACCTTCCTCAGGAAAGAAGCCTCTTCAACTTCTAAAAAATACTTTTTCTTTTTTAATATTTATTTATTTGGGGGAGAGTGCAAGGCAGGGGAGGGCCAGAGAGAGGGGGACAGAGGATCCGAAGCGGGCTCTGAGCTGGCAGGCTGACAGCAGTGAGCCTGATGTGGGGCTCTAACCCACGAACCGTGAAATCATGACCTGAGCCAAGGTCAGACGCTCAACTGACTGAGCCACCCAGGAGCCCCTAGAAAAAAATTTTTTTAATGTAAATCTGAGCAGGGCACCTGGGTGCACTCAGTCAGTTGAGCGTCTGACTTTGGCTCAGGTCATGATCTCACAGTTTGTAGGCTCGAACCCCACATGGGGCTCTCTGCTGTCAGCGTGGAGCCTGCTTCAGATCCTCCGTCTCCCCCGCTCTGTCCCTCCCCTGTGTGTGCGCATGCTCTGTCTCAAAAATAAGTAAATATTTTTTTAAAATGCAAATCTACTCACCTCACTTTCTGCTTAAAACTTGAATGGCTTCCCATAGCCCAGGTGACAGCCCCCCTTCATCACGTGCCCGACACTGAGCCAATGTCAAATGAATGAATGTATGAATGAATGAATGATTCTCCAGTGGCTCACTGGCTATAGCATGAACCCAGAACCCAGACCCCCGCTCAGCACTCAAAGGGCCACATGCACCCCAAGCACCATCACAGACACAAACCAAACATGCTCAGTGCCTAGATCCCACAGACCCAAAGGAGCAGAGTGAGAGTCCACTGGCTGTGAGACTGGACGGGTACGAGGTGGGCAGCTGTGTCTTTCTGGCTCCTCTGAGGCTGGCTTCTGCCAACTGTGCCAGGAAAGGTAGGGGGGATGGGGGTCTCAAAGGAGGAGAGGAAGCTGGATTCTGAAATTAGCTTCCTAAGCCACAGGATGCCTCCACTGAATGCCTGTGGACAGCCTGGCTGCACCGCACCCTGTGATCAAAGCCAGGTACTCCCAGGACTCAGAACATGCCTCCCGGAAAGAGCTGCCAGCAGCAGGAGCCCACCTCCCAGGTGACCCCTTCACACTCACAAGGCCTTGGCCAGGGGCATGGGGTGTGGCAGAATCTCTGCCAAGAGGCAGAGCCTGTCCCGGCCGGCACCTGTTGGAGCCACTAGGGCCTCAACCCAGTCCCCTGCCCACACAACTCACCTGGGAGGCCCCGGGCTTCGCTCTGGGGTCGAAGATCCTCAGCTGCTTGTCCTGGGAAAGCAGAGAGGAGTAAATAGAGCACACTTAGGACAGGCAGCGTCCTCAGGGGCCAGATGTCCCCTCTACCCACAGGCTGTCATGGTCCCACACCCTAGTACACAGAGCTAGCATCACGCACCAGGGGAGATCTCCCCAGCCTGGTTCCTTCTTCTCACTGCAGGGGGCAGGTCCCCTTTCCTGCCCCAGTCACCCACAATAGAGAACTCAGTGAGAATTCACATTTCCTGAGCACCTACTATGTACCAGGCCCGCTAACACACATGATCTCTCTCCGTGCTTCCAAACATCTCATGAAACAGTCCTATCACCACGACCCCCTCATAGATAAAGAAACTAAACCAAATTCTAGGCTACCAGTTGGCAAATGTTTTGCCCTGTACCCAGCCCAGCCCAGAGAGGTGTAAAAGATGATGTCATTTCTACACTTAAAGAACTTGGTGTCTAACCAGGACAGTGAGCTGACACATCCTAACCATCACTCAGCATACAGTTACTGACTCAGGTTACCTAAGGGTGGAGATGGGAGTAGATCAAAAGATATGTATGTGTATTGTAATAAAGTACCCTACCCTTATAATAAGGACTTTATTCCTGTAGAATAATTGATCTGTGTGTACAAAGGTACGTGCATAGCGGGGCACCTGGGTGGCTAAGTCAGTTAAGTGTCCAACTCTTGATTTCGGCTCGGGTCATGATCTCACAGTCATGAGACCAAGCCCCGCATCAGGCCCTGCACTGACTTTAGAGCCTGCTTGGAATTCTGTCTCCCTCTCTCTCTGCTCCTCCCTCTGTGTACCACGTGTGCATGTGTGCGCTCTCTCTCTCAAAATAAATAACTAAACATTAAAAAACCCTTTAAAAGCCCACAAACATCCATGCATAAAGAACCGGAGAAGAGAAGGAGTAGAACCTGCATTCCCTGCCTACATAACGCCTTGGCCACAACAAACTATTAAGCACTACAAAGAAGGTGCAGAATAACATACGTGGTGTGATTCTGCTGTGGTAAAAATAAACAAAAATCCATATCTGACCACATTCCTGTAACTTTTGCGAGCTGGCTAAGCAAGGAGAAAGGTCTTAAACAGTGTGGGCTGTGCATTAAGGCTGGGTGCTGGGGAGGGGGAAGGCGGAGGGTGAGTAGCTTTTACTTTTTTTTCCGTCTTAGCACAGTTTCACTTTGTTTCAATCAGCATGGATTCATATTTTCGTATTTTTAAAAACAATGAAGCAGCAATAAACTGGAATTTGTAATTAAAAACATAATACCATTCACATCAGCATCAAAAAATATGAGACACATAGCTATACGTCTAACAAAATACATACCAGATTTATGGGAAGGATCCTACAAAACTCTAATGAAAGGAATCAAAGAATTAAATAAACGGAAAAATATTCCACGTTCATGGACAGGAAGACTCAATACCGTCAAGACGTCAGCTCTTCCCAACTTGATCTACAGATTCAATGAAATCCCAGTGAAAATTCCAGCAACTTATGTTGTGCTTATCGACAAAGTGATTCTACAGTTTATATGAACAGGCATAAGATTCAGAATGGCCCAGGCAATACTGAAGGAGACCAAGTGAGTAGGACCAATAGTACCCAACTTTAAAGCTACATTAATCAGACAATGTGGTACTGGCATAAGGATAGACAAATAGATCAAAGGAACAGAACGGAAGGCCCAGAAACAGACCCCCACAAATGTGGGGAATCAAATAGCTATGTCCTGGTTAAGGAGATTAAAGGGAATGCACTGCAAAGCAGAACAGTACTTTCTGGCCTTGCTGAAAACAGCAGACGTGTATCTAGTTAATCTGTATACAGGGGGTGGGTCCTGCCTGGGCTCGGGAATCCCCTAGACCCTGTTATCAACGGGGTATCTTATCTTATTCTCTACCTTGCTTTCAGCATCTGCTCTTCTGTAGTCTTTGGAATGCCATGTTGTTGTTGTTTTGCCTGCTTTCTTGTTTTTTTGTTGTCTTGTTTCTTCTTGTTTTTGTTTTTTTTGCCCGCAGCCACTGGCATACTGCACAATGTTTTCCCTATAGTTATGCCTGATAAATGTGGGAGCCGGGGAGTTGGGAGCGGTGCAGGAAGACTTCCCCTAGCCTCCCTCTCACCTCTTGCTCGGAGTCTTGAGTAATCCTTTCTGCTGTCATCCTCGGCTTTGCTGGACAAAGCCAAAAGCCAAACACACACAAATACAGTCAACTGATTTCTGACAAAGGACTGAAGGCAACACAATTGAGAAAAGACAGTCTTTTCAACAAACAGCACTGGGACAAGTGCACGTTCACATGTGAAAAGGTGAATCTAGACACAGACTTTACATCTTTTACAAAAACCAACTCAAAATGGATCACAGACCTACATGTGAAATGCAAACTTACAAAAGCTCTAGAAGAGAACACAGGAGAAAAATCTAGGTGACTTTGGATTTGGCAATGAATTTTTAGATACAATATCAAAAGTGTTGGTGTTGCATCTATACAACATGACCAAAAAAACAAAAAACTGGATTTCATTAAAATCATAAACTTCTGGTCTATAGAGACACTGTTAAGAAAAAGGAAAGACAAGCCACAGGCTGAAACTACCTGCAAAGCACCTGAGAGAGGACTTGTATCCCAAATACACAACACTTAAAACATTAGAAAAATTAAAAATGTAAGATTCTATTTAAAAATAAGAAAACAACCCAAATGAACACATGGGCAAAAGACCTGAACAAACACCTCATCAGAAAAGATACACACGATGAACAATGAATACAGGAAAAGCTGTTTCACATCATGTCTCATTAGGGAATTACAAACTAAAACAAGTTACCACCACACACCTATTAGAATGGCTAAATTTTTTTTTTACAAAATGACAACACCAAATGCTGGAGAGATTAGGGAGCAACAGAAACTCTTACTCATTGCTGATGGGAATGCAAACGTAATAGCCACTTTAGAAGGCAGTCTGGCAGTTTCTTACAAAGCTACAGATAACTCTTAACTGTATGATCCAGCGATTACACTCCTAAGAACTTACCCGAATGAGTTAAGAACGTATGCTGGTATAAACGTTCACGGCACTTTTAAAAGTTGCAAAAAAAAAAATGGAAGCAATCAACAGGTCCCTCAACAGGTGAACAGATGAACTGCGGCACATTCGTACAATGGAATACTATTCCATGATAAAGAAAAGAAGGAAGAAGCCAAACCATAAAACTCCCAGAAGCAAACGTAGGGGAAAAGCTTCATGACATCGGATTTGGTAATGACTCCTTGCATAGGACACTAAAAGCACAGGGAACCAAAGCCAACAGCAGACAAACAGGACTGCATCAAACTTCTGTTCTTCAAAGGACACAATCAACAGAGTCAAAAGACAGGTTGCCCTAAGGAATGGGAGAAAATGTTCGCAAATCACAGATCTGGTAAGGGGTTAATATCAAGAATATATTGGGGTGCCTGGGTGGCTCAGTCGGTTAAGCGTCCGACTTCGGCTCAGGTCATGATCTCACGGTCCGTGAGTTTGAGCCCCGTGTCGGGCTCTGTGCTGACAGTTCAGAGCCTGGAGCCCGTTTCAGATTCTGTGTCTCCCTCTCTCTCTGCCCCTCCCCTGTTCATGCTCTGTCTCTCTCTGTCTCAAAAATAAATAAACGTTAAAAAAAAAATTAAAAAAAAAAAAAAAAGAATATATTGAAGGGGCGCCTGTCTGACTCTTGGTTTCCGCTCAGGTCATGACCTCACGGTTTCATGAGTTCGAGCCCCACATGGGCTTTGTGCCGATAGCACGAAGCCTGCTTGAGGTTCTCCCACTTTCTCTAATCCTCCCCCACTTGCACTCCCTCTCTCTCAAAATAAATAACTAAATAAACTTAAATATACATGAAGAACTCCTATAACAACAACAAAATCAAATACATGTATGTAAAAAATGGGCAAAGGCACCTGGGTGGCTCAGTCAGGTGAGCATCTGACTTTGACTCAGGTCATGATCTCACAGTTCGTGAGTTGGAGCCTCGCCTCGGGCTTGCTGCGGAGCCTGCTTCGGATACTTCTGTCCCCCTCTCTCTCTGCCCCTCCCCCATGTGCGCTTGCTCTCTCTCTCTCCCTCTCTCAAAAGTAAACATGGTGTAAAAAAGGGGCAAAGGATTTGAACAGATATTTCTTCGAAGATATACAAATGGCAAACAAATAAATGAAAAGACGTTCACCATCACTAATCATCAGGGAAATGAGGACTAAAACCACACTGAGATACCACCTCACATCCATTAGGATGGCTACTATCAAAGACCCAGGGCCGGGGAGGAAGTGCAAAAGCTGGGAGCCTTGTGCACTGTCGGTGGGAACGTAAGACAGTGTGGCTGCTGTGGAAAAGAGAGCTGCAGCTCCTCAAAAAAGTAAAAACGGAATTACCTTATGATCCAATGATTCCACTTCTTAGTGTATACTGAGAGAACCGGGAAGAGGGTCACCAAGAGGGTGCCCATGTTCATTATTCACATTATTATTCACAGCACTCACTGCAGCATTATTCACGACAGCCAAGAGGTGGAGGCAGCCCAAGAGCCCACTGACAGATGAGCGGATAAACACAATGTGGTCTCCACATACGATGGGATGGTATTCAGCCTGAAGAAGGACATCCTGTCACATAGCACAACACAGATGAACCTCCAGGACATTAGGGTAAATGAAGTAGGCCAGCCACAAAAGGACAAATCGTCTATGATTCACTTACACGAGGTATTTAAGGTAGCTCAAATCACACATGGGGAACAGAATGGCGGTTACTGAGGGCTAGCGGGGAGAGGGGGCAAAGGGACGTTGTTGTTTAATGGGTATAGAGTTTTGGTTCAGGAGACCTGTTTCACGACAATGTAAATAAACTTAACATTACCGTATATTTAGAAAATGCTCAAGGGGCGCCTAGGTGGCTCAGTTGGCTAAGCGGCCAACTCTTGATTTCAGCTTAGGTTATGATCTCACGGTTCGTGGGTCTGAGCCCCACGGTGGGTTCTGCATTGACAGCATGGAGCCTGCCTCGGATCCTCTGTCTCCCTCTCTCTGCCTTTCCCCAACTTACACGTGTTCATGTACACGTGTGCTCTCTCTCTCAAAAGTAAGTGTTAACAAATTTTTTAATGGTTAAGATGGCAAATTTTATGATGCGTTTTTTACCACCATAAAGAGGTAGCTCTTGGTCCACAAAAAGCCATGGAGGGCCCACGAGTGCACCTGACTAAGGGAAAGAAGCCAATCTGGAAAGGCTGTGTGTTGTGTGATTTCAACTACATGACATCCGCGAAAAGGCAAATAACATTTGAGAGAAAGCAAAAGAATCAGTGGTTGCCAGCAGTTTGGAGGGGGATGGTGAATGGGTGAAGCACAGGGCGCTTTAGGGCGGCGAAGCTATTCTGCACAATGCTGTCACGGTGGGCACGTGATGTCGTGCGTTCGTCAAAACCCCTACATGCATCATCCAGAGTGAGCCCTCGTGTAAACTGTGACCTTCAGTTCATGCAGCAACAGCGGTTTACCTACAGCAAATGCACCACCCCAACCAATGCGAGACCAGACAGGGAGTAGGGACATGAGAACCCCAGGTACCAGGTACTAGCTGCTCAGTTTCTGCCTGGTTCCCGCTTGGGTGCTGAGATGAACCTTGAAGGACAGGCAGAGCTTGCACTGGGAAGGGAAAGGTATTCAAAGGAGGTGGAAATGCATGAACAAAAATGTGGAAACAGGAACTTGCTGACATGTGACATGAAGGGGAAGACAAGGCCGTGCCAGGAGACCAGACGGTGGGAATGGAGGGGGCAGAAGGTGAGTGCTGGACAAGTGGACAACAGAGAGGGCCAGGCCCAGGCCTTCCTGACACGCTGGCAGGGTCCCAGGGTCCTTGGGTCACTCCTGGCAAAGTCTTCCCAGCCGCAGTTCACAGAGCATTTGCTACGTGCCATGCGGGAACCAGGCCCGGCCCCAGGATCAGCCGTGCTGTGTGGCACCACCCCACTCCACCCACAGCCTTGAGTTCAGGAGGACGCTGTCTAGAGGTGCACAGGACAGAAACAGGCCAAGAGAAGAGCGAACGATGGAGACAGATGGAGAGAGGCAGAGACTGAGAGACAGAGAACAGGGAGAGAACAGAGAGAGACAGAGAGACGGAAGGACAGAGGACAACCAGAGATCGACGAGAAACAGGGCAGTGAGAGACAGCGAGAGACAGAGGATCTTGAGAGACTATGGGCAAGAGAGAATGCCTCTTTGGGGCGCCTGGCTGGCTCAGGCATTTAAGTGTCCAACTCTTGACTCATGACTCAGGTCATGATCTCATGGATGGTGGGTTTGAGCCCCGCGTTGGGCTCTGTGCTGACAATGAGGAGCCTGCTTGGGATTCTCTCTCTCTCCCCTTCCCCCTCTTGTATTCTCTGTCTCTCTCAGAATAAGTAAATAAATTTTATTTATTTATTTTTAAATGTTTATTTATTTTTGAGACAGAGACAGAGATCGTGAGCCAGGGAGGGGCAGAGAGAGAGAAGGGAACAGAGGAACAGAGGCAGGCTCTCTGCTGACAGCAGTGCGCCCGACACAGGGCTCGAACGCATGAGCCTTGTGACCATGAGATCACGACTTGAGCTGAAGTCAGATGCCCAACAGACCGAGCCACCCAGGCGCCCCAATAAATAAACTTCAAAAAGAGAGAGAGAGAGAGAGAAAGTCTCCTGGCAACAGGGGCCACTCCCACCAGGAGCCATGTGGAGAGACAGATAGCCTGGGTTTGGATGCCAACTCCAGAATTTACGGGCTCTGTGACCTGGGCAAACCCCTAAGCCCCGGGTAGGACGAGGACAAGTGAAAGCAACACGTCTCACAGGTCAAAGTCCCAATTCTTGCCGCATGGGTGCTCCCCAAAGGCAGCTGGGCCACCAAATGCAGGGGGTTCAACACTGGATCCACACCAGGGGTCAGACTGGGCACTGGAGGCTGGCCTGGCCTGCTGGGCCACAGCAGAGGGGGTGGCCCTGGGTGGCCAAGGTGTATGTCCTCACTGGGCTCACAGACACAACCCGACCACGTGGAGCGGGATCGCAGCTTGCCTGCCCATCCGTGAGGCCGACACGCCCCCTAGTGGTTGGCTGCATTTCCCTCAGCTGGAGGAGCTGGGAAGAGAACGGGA
The DNA here is from genome assembly GCF_046562875.1 of Panthera onca. Taxonomy (NCBI): domain Eukaryota; kingdom Metazoa; phylum Chordata; class Mammalia; order Carnivora; family Felidae; genus Panthera; species Panthera onca. The sequence goes on along the minus strand of NC_138354.1, from coordinate 38,234,887 downwards.
AGGGGCTTCTGCAGGAAAATCAGGGCTCCTGGGAGGCAGAACCAGACAGCCAGCAGGAGATGGTGTGGAAAGGGGGAAGCCCCGAGAGGAAGCAGAGTGTCCCCCACGCTGTACCCAAATCAGGCAGTCCTGTGTATAAACCTAGAGCCCAGCCTGCAACCCCTGTCTGAGCAGAGCTCCCTCCTACGGAGGGCGGGCCCCTCACTGGCTCCCCCACATGCTCAGGACAAACCCACGGACACCTCCTCCTAACCTTCAGTCACGGGGGTGGCCCCCCCCAGGACCATTCCCCAAAGGTTTTGGCATTTCACACCCCTGACCAGGATCCTGAGGGTGCCCCTTGACAGGAGAGGGCAGCAGCAAACTCAGGACCGCGGTGGCCCCCAGCCACCACTGACAGCTCGGAGTGGAGATCACACCCTGTAGGACAGTGTCCCCTTCAGGATGCTGCACCCAGACGCGGCAATGTCAGGTGCTGTGTCCCCACAGGTAGAGCACCCAGGTCCAGGAAAGCAGAGGTGGGCGTGGGGGAGGGCTCTACTCCAGCCACCCATGTGGGGAACCAGTGGTTCCTACTCCACAATCTCAGGCTCCTGGGTCGAGAGGGGCAGGAGAGTTCCACCGGACCGAGCTGTGGCCTCATCACACTCACTCATCCTCAGGAGACACCGGCCTATAGGAAGCTAACTCATCATGCCGACAGGAGGTGGCAGGACACAGAGGGGCATTCTGCGACCGGGTCACTTTTCACCCCCCCACCCCACCGTTCAAACTGGAAGGCAAATGGCACTCAGACCCCTGGGGAGGAGTGCCTGGACAGCTGCACACTTCCTCAGTAAACCCTCTGCTAACTCCCCAGAGCTGACACCCTCCTTCCCATGCTCTAGGCCCTCCTCCCTGCCCTCGGTCACCCAGTCCCGTCCCCAGTCTCGGAGGCCTGGCGCCTGCACTGCCCCCTCCCCTAGGGGCTGCAACACTCCTCATGGCCTCCCCATGCCCCCCCCCCCGTTCCACCCCCTCTTGCTGGATTCCCCCCCTCCCCCATGCCCACTGCTCTCAGCTGGCCTCATACTCACCCTCGCCCCACCCGCCTCCCTTCGCCGGCGGTCGCCCACAGCTCCTTTTGCTGGCACTCCTCACCTGGCTGCCTCCTCACACGGCAGGAGCCCTGGCAGACAAGGCTGCATCCTAATCCAACTCTTTGTAGCCTCACAGAAACCAGAAACCACCATGCTGGGCTGTGAGCTCTGTGGAGGGGAGCGGTCTCTCTGACTGCTCCACAGGAAGTGACCCATGTCAAGCCTCTAGACACCTGACGCTCAGACATCCTACCTGCAACTGGGCTGGGGGCCTGGAGCTGACATGGGGCAGTGGATGCAAGACCGAGAGAAGCCACCTCCCTCCAGGCTACAGCCTGGACTGGCCTTGTGGGCCACAGCTCTTAAGTCAAGGACCATCCAAGTCACACCTGCAGGCCATGGGTGGACACTGGTGGGATCCCCCTCACCAGGAAGCCATCCAGCCTTGTGGCCAGAGAGAGCTCTAAGAGAGGTGGCCCCGGCTTGCCCTGAGCCCCACAGCCATACCCCAGGCAGGCCGGTCCGGGCGAGGGCCGTTAACATCAGAACATTCATACTGGTGGAGACCACACCTGCACCTCCCGCAAGGATGCTGCCCTCATCCGCTCAGGGCTGCTCTGCTACTGGGGAAGCCAAGGCACCTTCCCACTATCCTCTGTCACAGCTGCAGATCTGAGCCCTTCAGGCACCCACTGGAGGAGCTCTAAGGCCAGAGAAGGGCAGGGGCCCAGCGGCAGGGCTTCCGCCTGCGGGACCGGTGCTCCTGCTGCCCCACGTTTCGGGTGAGAAGCGGCAGAGCAGCAGGTTCAGAGGGCAGAACAGACACCCAAGTCCCCTCCCAAAGCCCAGGCGGGAACCACAACCTCCACACACAGCCCCGGGAGCTGGCATTACTCCTCTGGAAGACAACTCGGGAAAAATCTACCAACCAGCTGACAAACCTTCACAACCTCCAAGCCAGCAATGTCCCTGGTAAAAATCTAGACCCAGGGTGGCGGGTGGGGGGAGAGGGAGCTAAAGCCCTCAGGCCAAGTCAGCCAAATCCAACCCACAACCCGAGATCTGATTCTGCAGATACAGTTTTACTAGAACGTGGACATGCCCACCATTTACATTTGTCTGTAGCCGCTTCCTTGTTACAAAGCAGCACCGACAGAGACAGTGTGGCCTGCAAAACCCAAAGTATGTACTATCTGGTCCTTTACAGAAGTTTGCCAGCCCCTAAGCTTTCTAAGCTAAGAAAGTCACATTGAGGGGTGCCTGGGTGGCTCAGTTGGTTAAGCGTCTGACTTTGGCTCTCACGGTTCATGAGTTCAAGCCCCACATCGGGCTCTGTGCTGATAGCTCAGAGCCTGGAGCCTGCCTTGGATTCTGTGTCTCCTTCTCTCTCTCTCTCTCTCTGCCTCTTCCTGGCTCATGCACGCTCTCTCTCTCTTTCCTCCTCTTTCTCAAAAATAAATAGACGTTAAAAAAAATTTTTTTTTAAGTTATGTTGAGGGGCACCTGTATGGCTCAGTCGGCTAGGCGTCCAACTCTTGGTTTCAGCTCAGGTCATGATCTCACAGATCGTGGGTTCGAGCCCCACGTTGGGCTCTGTGTTAACAGTGCAGAGCCTGCTATGGATTCTCTCTTATTCCATCTCTCTGCCCTTCCCCCATGTGTGTGCACACAGTCTCTCAAAATGAATAAATAATCTTAAAATTTTTTTTTAATTTAAGAAAGTCACATTGCAAACAAAAAACAAAACCCCCCAAAAAATCTGTATACAAATATATTCAGATGTTATAACTTGTAATAGCATAACTCAAGTGAACTCGTAAATCTGAATGATAGAATATTTTCTGTGATGTTCATTCAATTACTGATGAACTGGGAAAACATACATATTACACAGAACGTAAAACACAGGGTAGAGTAACGTGGAGAGTGCGATCTCAACACATACAGGAAAACATGCCTAGGGAAAGTTCAGAGAGAAAGATGTCAAGATGGTGACAGACATCGCCCCTGGGGGGGGAGGATTACAGGTGATTTTTTTTTACTTTTCCACTCCTGTCCCAAATTTGTAAAACAAGCACAAACTACTCTCCTCTGGTAACCATAAAAACTCCCGGTGGTGACTATCTCCTGCCACTCTCCTCCTTCCCTCCCTCTCGACCTCACTCTGTGAGTCTGTCTCTCACACACACCAGCTAAAGGCATGCAAATCAGGGCAGAGAGGGCTTCTCACTGGAGGGGGAGGTCACAGCCCCAACCCAGAACCCTGTCCCGCTGGTGCTTCTGCCTGGAACGCCTGTCCCCTCCTCCTCAGCGAGGGAGGCCCCACCTCGCTGTCCCTGGGAAGGGGCGTGCACCAGCGGAGACTGAGCAAGCGAACCACGCCCTGCTGCACGACCACCTTGCCCTCCAGCAGGGGCTGCTTGGGGGCTAGCAGCCCCGCTGACCCCAGAGCACAGGCCAACACCTGGAACTTACTGTCTAATGAACCAAATGGGAAATAAAACTTGACACCAAAAAAACAAAAACAAAAAACCACCTGGAAAATGGGTCTTCCAAGAAGGCAGAGAAAAGAATTTTGGAAAGAGGATCTCCCAGGTATGCAGACCCCACATTTTCTCTTTCAGAGAAGCCCTCGGTCCCCCTGGCCCCCCCACGGAGCCAAGTCTCACTGTCCAGCTGCTTACCTTGCACGTCGTGCCCACCAGGGCTCCATCCCGGCTCCAGACAGCACCCTGCACCAGGTCCCCATGGGCCGCCAGCTCTGTAGAGAAGCAGCCAAGATCAGGAGGGCGTCCAGTGTCTCCCCACCCTGCCCTGGGCAATGGGGGCACCAGGGAAGCGGGTGCAGGAGGACCTGGCTGGGGATAACTTCCCAGGGCGCAGGCCAGAGCTGCAAGGGCCCCTCTCCAGCGGGAAGAGCACGAGGTGCATGTCCTCCCAGACACGCTGCACTGCACCCGGGACTTCTCCCTTTAGCCCTGCCCTCACCAGGCCACGCTTGCACTCAAAAACCTTCTGAGGCTCCCTGCTCCTCAGACGGGCTCTCACGTCCCACCCAGGGTTACTTCCAGTCACTCACCAATACACCCCACCTAAGTGACACCACCCCGTGGCTGAGCCACACACATTCCCACCTTGGACTCTGCTTGGGCCACCCCTGCTCCTTCCCCAGTGTGACAGTTTTGAAATACGTCCACATGGGCATAGGGTCTCAGTCAGTTAAGCAGCCAACTTCGGCTCAGGCCATGATCTTGCGGTTCATGAGTTCAAGCCCCACATTAGGCTCTGTGCTGACAGCTCAGAACCCGAAGCCTGCTTCGGATTCTGTGTCTACCTCTCTGCCCCTCCTCCACCCTCTCCCTCTCTCTCAAAAATAAAATAAATGTTAAAAAATTTTTTTGAAATACATCCACAAATTTTTTGATGCTCCTCCTATTATAGGTTGAATTGTCTCCCTCACGAAAAGATGCTGGGTTGTCTGGCTGGCAATATTGAAAGAGCATGTGACTCTGGATCTTGGGAGTCATGAGTTCGAGCCCCTGTGGGGTGTAAACGTTACTTAAAAATAAATAAACTTAAAAAAAAACAAACAAGGATGCTGACATCCTAACCCTCAACACCTGCACTATAACTTTATCTGGAAACGGGGTCTTTGCAGATCAAGTTAAGCTGGTATCATTACGGTGGACCCTAGTCCTGTATGACTGGTCCTCATGAAAAGGGAAATGTAGACACAGAATTGGACGTGCACAGAGGGAAGACGATGTGAAGACACGGAGAAGACGCCACGTACAAGCCAAGGGACACCTGAGGCTATGGACGCAAGGAGAGAGACCCAGACTATCCACCAGGGGCAGCCAGCCACCATGCTGTGGGGGCACTCAGGCGGCCCAGGGACAGGCCCCATGGCAAGGACTGAGGCATCCTGCTCACAGCCAGCACCGTGTCCATGAACCCGCTGAGAAGCTGAGCCTCCTGCCCCAGTCATGTCTTCAGATGACGAAGCCAGTGTCTCAACTATAGCCTCATAAGAGACCCTTAGCCAGAACCACCCGGCTAAGCAGCTCTCAAATCTTGGACCCTCAGAAACTGTGACATAAACAGATGCTCCTAATTGTTTTAAACCCCTAGGTTTTGTGATCACTTGTTCTGCAGCAGCAGAGGACCACTATGCCAGGGCTTACTGCCCCGAGATCAATCCCAGCCCTGCCACCCACTTGCTCCTTGTTCTTGGTCAAGTTGTTTAACCTCATCTGCAACATGCAAGGCCCTCAGCACAGTGGCAGCACGAGAGGACCTGAGACGCAGCAGTTACAGCGGGTGACCCCCTAGTGACATCCTGCCTGGTAACCTTCACCTCTGCTCCAAAGGTTAAGCTGGTATTCTTGACTGTACCAGGAGCTCTCTGTGCGTAGTTTATGCTACTGGCAGCCCTTGGTTGGCCCCTGGGTCCCAGCCCCAGAGATGGGGACACCACCTTGGTGAGTTTGACCCGCCCTAGTCACCCTGCACAGTGCTAGAAGGCAAGGCCGTCCTTTAACTCATTGAGCCTCGCGTCTTTTCCCTAAAAGGGGGACGAGCGTGTCAGGGCCTCGGCAGAAACGACTCAGTGGCATCACCAGAGAACGCCAGGGCTCCATGGGGGTCACAGTGCAGGGTCGTAACCATTCACTGAGCAATCGGGCTCTAGACTGTCATCATCTACGCGTAGTCTGAATGTTTGTATCGCTCTACGAGTTGAAGCCTAACTCCCACTGTGTTTGGAGGCAGGGCTTGAAAGAGGTGATTAGGTCACAAGGGTGAAGCCTCCCAAACCAGATTAGTACCCCTAAGAAAGGGGCCCTGAGAATGTCCTCGTCCCTTCCACCACATGAGGACATAGCACCAGGACGACCATCTGTGACCCAGGAAGCGGGTTCTCACCAAACACGGAACCTGCTGGCACCCAGATCTTGGACGTCCAGCCTCCGGAACCACGAGAAATGAGCGCCCCGGCTGTGGTGGTGTGTTAGAGCAGCTGGACTCGGGATGGACTAAGACAGGCTAGGTCGTGAAATCGAGAGAAGCGTGGGGGAAGGGGCTGTAAGAGAGCAAAATCCCCGCCTGGCAGAGAAGCAGCCAGACGTTTGTTTTCAAAATCGAAGTGACATACAGTTCGAGAAATAACAGTATGAGGAAGTTATTTAGACATATGGAAGAAAAACAGCTACATGAAATGAAAACAGATGCCTACAGGAAGTGGGGACGGATGGAGCATGTGTAATATGTCTGCTGGAATCTTACCACCTTTCAAACCACGTACACATGAAACTTTAACACAGATTTTAAAATTCACGTTAGCAAAAACATAAAGCAACGGAGTGCCGTCCAGCCGGGGGGCCGCCCAGGGTGGGCAAGGCCAGTGCGGCCCATACCTGTGAGGGCCTGCTGCTTGGTTACATCCCAGACCTTCACGGCGGTGCCCGCCGCACTCACCAGGACACCATCCACGGTGGGGTGGAACTGCAGTACCTCCACCTGGACGCCCTCAGGGCCCAGCACCAACCCCGGCACCGAGGGCAGCGCCTGGCCAGGGGCCGGTAGTCGCCACAGCTTCACCTACGGGAAACAGCAGGTCGGTGAGCCCAGGGCTGGGGAGAGCCTCCAGCTGGTCTTGCCCAGGGCTGCCCCCAACCCCAGGGGTTGTACCTGGACATAGAGGCTGTGTAACCTGTGTTAGGAAAAGCCAGGGTAATCCAGCCCAGGATCATAGGGTGTAATTAGAGGCGGGGGTGGGGGAGACGGGAGCCACAGAGTGGGGCTCTGCTCTGTCTCCTCAATGTCCCACGCCACCCCAGCCCTGCTCTCCTTAGGCAGCCAAGCAGCAGAATGGCAAGTCAGGGCCACAGCTCCCAGCAAGCACACAGAAGCTCACGGGAGCTGGTGTAGATCAAGGAACTGAGAATTTGGGCTAGCCCAGCCCTGGAGGCCTGTGGAGGGGCTGAGGGCCCTTGAGGGGAGGGGGAGGCGCATTGAGCAACTTGTCCAGCAGCTCCACTCACCGTCCTGTCAGCTGAACCCGTGGCCAGAAGAAAATCATCAAAGGGAGAGAAATCCAAGTCCGTGACCAGGTCTGTGGGAGAGCAACGACTGACATGGGCCTCACGAGAACTCACCAGAACTTTGTTTCCAGCCCGATGTGATGTCTCCCCAAGGCAGAGAACCACAGCCTAGGGTTTCACAGGGGACACCTCTGCCCACACGGTGGCGGGCTGAAAGCCCACAAAGAAAGGCACTTCTGGAAACCCCTGCCTGTGATATACATGCCCCAGAACGGGCAAAGCCCTGCGTCAGGAAGCTAGCAGGATGACAGACACAAAGCTCCTCAAACTACTGAGCACCTGCCTTTGCTCAAAACCCAGAATGCAACGCGGGGTCTAGCACATCAACATGTGAATGAATGCGAGTACCAGCCCTGCTCTGGGCCCACGAGGTATTCACAAACCAGACAGTTGCCACCCAGCCCTAGGAGACCCTCACCACCTCACACGTCTCTGCAGACGTGGCAAAACATGGACTGAGCACGCAGGGGGACCCCAAGGTCAGGGGTCAGGGCAGCTTCGTGGAGGAGGCACGGGGAGCCCTGGGGAATATGAAGGACCAGAACAGGTTAGAACATCTGGGAGGCAGGGCCTGGATGACGGGCCTAGGCTAGGAGCTCTCTGCTCCTCAGGTCCCACCGGGGCTGACACTTGGCTTGAGGGCACCTGACCCGAGCCTGAGCAGCCAGCTGCTCTCATAAGGCAATTAAACCAGGAAATGAGGTCTGGTGACAGGGTGCCTCAGGGACTAGCCTTGAGGGGAGGGCAGCCAGCTGGGAAGGAGCCGTCAGGTCCTAGCCAGGACCCTCCTAAGGCCTGTACATCCAGCTGCTCCTTCAGCTCTGGAAGCTCCCCAGGCTTTCAGTTCTGGAAGCTTTCCTCCAAATCCCTTTTTGGCTAAAGCAAGTTGGAGCTGGCCTCAGTTCTTTGCAATCTAAGAACCTGAACTGCTCAGCTCCGGAAGGCCAGGAGAGGGAGATAGGGGCATGCAGAGTGAGCCACAGCGCAGAGAGGAAACCCACAGTTCCTGAAACCAGCAGGGGGTGTGAGCATGATGGCCAGGCTTGCATCACCAGAGCAAGGCGCACGGTGACTCTCCCTGCTGCCTGCCGCCCCAGTGGGGTCAAGCAGGTATGCTTTCCTCTTAGGCCAGAGTCAGACTCCAGGGACCCCGGCCAAAAGAGACAAAGACAAGGAGCAGTGAAGACAGGGACCCCGTGGGACAGCCCTGGCCCAGACTCCTGGAACGCTGCCACCCTGCTTGTGGGCTCCACACTGGACAGGGCAGTGGCCAGCGAGAGCCACCTGGCATTCCCAAGGGGATGAGAAGCAGCGACCGGGTCGCCCTGAGTGCGCAGCTGAGCTGACAGGCCAGTGTTCCGTATGTGCATTTACCTCACCGAATCCTCACGACCACCCCTCGGGATGGCACTGTGGCATCATCCCCAAGCGGAGCATGGGGACAGAAAGGTTAAGTAACTAGCCCAGAGTTACACAGCTAAGAAAGGGCCAGGCTGGTGGTTGTGCGGGCAGTTTGGTTTCAGAACCTACATCCTCAGCATATCACCGCACTGCCTCTCCCAAATCGGAGCAAGCACCCAGCCGCCCCACAGCCCAGAACGCAGGACTATTCTCTCAGCGCTTCCCAGCCGTCTGCTCTCCTGGGCAGCTGGGCTGGAGCGCTGCTTGGCCTTGAGCCAGGAGGCAGAAGGCACCCCCAAAGGCAGGGAGGCAGCCAGAGGCCAGCCCACCGCACTGCCCCCCACCACCTCACCTAAGAGGACAGAGTGTGCCACTGTCTCCAAAGCAGGTTCTCAGGAGCCAAAGTTATCCCGGGAGCAGTGTGCCAGCAAGGTCAACAGTTGAGGCCGTGGTGAGGCTACCAGCCCTCAGAAGAGGCTTGGTCCAGCTTCTCCTCGAAGCCTTCCCAGTAACGGGGCCATACAACCTACAGACACCAGCAGCCCGGGGCAGTTCCCCCATGGGTCAAGTGCACCAAGCACACAGGGGTCTGACAAGACCCGGTTCCGAGTCTGGCTCCGCCAACCGCGGTGCCGGTGTTGGCAGGTTCCCGATCTCTTCAAGCCTCAGTTCTCTTAGCTAAAAAACGGTTAAAAATCTACTTCAAAAAGGTGTAAGAGTGGATGAGAAAGCAGACTTCTTCCACGTGTTACAACACAGATGAACCTCAAATCACGAAATTCAGTGAAAGAGGCCAGATTTTAAAGACTACGTGTGGTGTAATTCCATTTATGTTAAGTGTCCAGAAAAGGCTGGGCTGTAGAGCAAAAGCTGGCGAACGTCTTCTGCAAAGGGGGAGGCAGTAACTATCCCAGGGTTTGAGGGCCAGACGGTCTCTGTCACAACTACTCAATTGTGTAGTTGCTGGGAGAAAGCAGTCACAGGCTGAATGTCAATGAAGAGGCGTGGCCACGTCCTCACAAGACTATTTACAAAGACAGCAGCTGGCCGGGCAGCGGAGGGAGCTCCAAGACCCTGGCAGCAGGGGCAGGAAGAGGATCCACTGGCACCAGAGGTGGAAATGAAGTAACTGCAAAGGGGCACGAGGAACCTTTGCAGAAAGGTCCTAACATTGGGTTACAGATACCTACCTCTGTAACTTTAATAAAAGTAATCACACTATTCACTGAAACCAAGTAATATCAATGGAATATAAATGATACCTCAGTAAAGTCGTAAAGAGCTTTAAGAAAGAATTAGATGACAAAACATGGACAAGGTTCTTAGTGCATAGACGGCTCCTGACCCATCTTGGCCACCGTCACTCTGTTAGCTGCCGTCATCGTCGTCTGGACCCCTAAGCTGAGCTGCACACTCAGACTGGGGAGCCAGGGTCAGCCCCATTCTGTCAGCCGAGGTCACCGGCCAGGCGGCCAGGAACGCCAGCAAGCCAGAGGGACTGGCCCACAGCCTCCGCCGCAGCTGCAGAGGGACAGAGGAGGCAGCTGGGCCAGGGCTGCCGCAGTCCGGGGAGAGCAAGCCGTTCCCTTGGAGTGGGCGGACTGCCAGGAGGGCTGCCGGGTGCCCCCAGAAGCAGCTGCAGCAGACAAAAGCTCTCTTTGTGAGGGCCTGTCTGCAGCCCTGCAGCCCAGCCAGACCCCTCCCTGAAGGGCCCCGAGCAGCCCTGCTGGGGAGGATGGCTGGTGGTGAGGGGTGGCCTGCTGGGTTCCAGGAGAGCACAAGGGGCTAAGAACTCCATAGGGTTGAGTCCTCCACAGTGACTGGGAGCCAGCATCAGCCTGGAGCCTGGGCTGGCCAGTGCATAACCCCCTTTCTCAGCTTAACCACCTGCAGCACTCAGCTTCCCTTCTTTCTGCCCAAGTGGAATTCCCAGCCAGGACCCAGCCTTCCAATATGGACACCGTCTGCACAAATGCACAGTGAAGACAGCAAGAGGGACTGGGAACCCATGGGACCGTAGGAGTCCCTGCACCCAGGGAGGGAGGAGCAAGTTCCAGACCTCCTGGGTCCAGTTTCCACTCACCTGAATGGCAGCCCAGGTGGGTCACCTGTCTCTTGTCCTCTCCTTGGCCATCCAGAGGCACAATACCCAGCACACCTGTCAAACACACATGGAGGCTCCGACATCAGGCCTGATGGGAACTGTCTGCTGCCCAGGGCTCCCAGAGGACATGAGACCCAAAGCTCAGCCTTGGACCTTCCCAGAGCCTCCACCAATCATAAGATCATAACCCTCTGGACACAGTCAGTCCAAAGTTAGGTTCTTACCCCCTACAAGAACCTTCTGTGACATCAGATGTACAGAAGACACTGGGGAAAAGGTGGTCTTTTTAGCATTGTGGGTCATACGAGGCCAGCTTAGGGCCACCGGTTGCCCCTTTTCCCAGCTTTACCTGAGAAAGAAGCTATCACTCAAGGGCACCGGGGCCGAAAGACAGGACACAGGTCAGGGCCAATGGCATATGTGAGCCTCTAGAGATAGCTCTGTCTAAAGCCTCTGGACCTTTTACTTATATGAGCTAAAGAGGTACCCGACTTTTGTCAGTTTGAGGTCTGAGTTAACGCTAGCAACAAAAAAAGTCCCGAGTGACATAGGGAGCTTTTCAAATCTTGGTGTTCTTACTGACCTGAGCCATTCTCAGGCCCCCAGATGAGGAGGGGGCTGCATATGGGGATCAGCTGAAAACAAAGGGGACAGTCCCCTCGGTGTCTTCCTGGCCAATCTCTTAAAAACCACAGCCAGGGGGAAAACAAACAAACAAACAAACAAACAAAAACAAACAAACCCACAGCCAGTGTAGTTTATACAAAGTATACACACATGTCCTAATCAAAATCAATCTGATTACTGCACTTGACCAGTTTGTAGGGGTCTAAGGCCCTTCATGGTGCTGACCTCTGAGCCCCATGAGGATCCCCTAAGCTTCCAACCTGAAATGAGTCTGCCCTTCTGCCCCATCCTAATTAGGATGACAATGTATGAATCTATGTCCACCTTCCTACCTGGACGGTCAGAGTTAAACGCAATCAAGTGGCAGCTGGATTTGATATGGTTCCCACACGAGGGTGTGGTTCCTGCTCGAATGTCACCGATCCAGGCCTGAAAATAAAGAATAAGAATTGTGATGGACAGGCCCTCTGATCATAACTAAAGCAGGGGGTGGGTTATAATGCAGGGAACTCGACCTTAAAGCTGCACCACTAGAAATGCATTCCTTTAGATCCAACCCTGTCCCCATTCACGCACTCCCTTAGAATATTCAAAATGTTCCTGAAATAATAACCTAAGTCACGGAGGGAACAATTTTGTCTATTAAATCAAATCTCTAATAAGGGTGAGAAGGCTGTCAGAAGTGACCTCAGGCTAAATGAAGTCAAGAAGCCAACTGAACAGTGTGTGTGGTCAGGGGACTGTTTCTGTTAAAAGGGAGAGAGAGAAGCAGAGAAAGCAGAAGTGAGCACCTAAGACAGAAGACAGACTCAACTTCCTCCAGGGCACTGCTGAAGGCCTCCACCAAGTACAGGGGGTGTCTCCTACGGGCCCCAGGAGATAACACTCAAGCTCAGAAAGGGGAAGAACCAAGGCCTCTCCACAAAGTCTCATAGAAAGGTGAGCAATGCACCTCCACGAAAAGACGATAATGTTAGCACCCCCACAGACGGGGGGCAGAGGAGCACTTTTTCTGAAACTAAGACCAACAAGGCCCACGTGTTTTCTCTGTTGGTATCAGAGCACTGTACGACACTCCTGCCTGCTTCCTGACACCCGAGCGGCCTTGTTTTCCAGCCCACCCACCCACAGCACGCCGGAAACCACCCCCATCGTGCAAGTTTCTATTTCAGTGTTCACCTGCCGTGGGTAGAACATTACCTTCTTGCGTTATTTTTTCCTCCTGATTCATGTTTACTGTTCAGAGTGACGGGGAATATCTCTGAAAAGGAGAACAGATCACCTGTCCTCTCCTCTCCCTAACCTAAAGTGTTTAAAGCTTTCTCTGTAATCCCTGGTCCCATGGTTGACTGTTTACATTGCTGGACTAAGGCCCACCTGGAACAAGCCCCAAGGCCCATCAAGTATACTCGAGACCCTTTCAAGGAGCGCTGATGGCACTCAGAAAGACGGTATTAATGCAAATCTGAGCCAATCTCTACCCAATGCTCTCCACTTTCAACCTTTTAATGGCTCCTGACCGCACTCAGAAAACACCCAACTGGGGGGGCCTGGGTGGCTCAGTCAGTTAAGCATCTGACTGTGGCTCAGGCCATGATCTCACGGTTCGTGGGTTCGAGCCCCACGTCAGGCTGGGGACTGACAGCTCAGAGCCTGAAGCATGCTTCAGATTCTGTCTCCCTCTCTCTGCCCCTCCCCCACCTGTGTTCTGCCTCTCTCTCTCAAAAACGAATAAACGTTTTTAAAAGCTTTTTTTTTTTTTTTTTTAAAGAAAACCATCCAACTTCTTCCTGTGGTCCTTGAGCTCTGCAGGACGGCTCTGGACTCATGTGACACACCCTGCTTCCCCAACACTGCCCCCCATCCACCCGGGGCTCACCTTCCATTCCTCTGCTAGGCTCTTTTCCACCCTACTTTTCTTGTATCTGGCTGCTTCTCACCCTTCTGGTCTCAGCTTAAATGTCACCTCCTCCCTGCAGCTGACCCTGACCACTGTACTGAGAATGACCTCCACTTGGCCATTTAGCTCCTGTGTTCTTCAGGGCACTTACTACAACTTGCAGTGCCCTTGAAGGCCTGTCTGCTTGCTGTCTGTCTCCCTCACAGGGGTGTAGGCAGTACAGAGGAAGGAAAGTGAGGTCGTGTTCACAGTGGTGGTTTCAGGAGCAGAGGGGAAGTACAGAGGAAATATCGTCCAGAGGATGAAAACTGGGCTTCTGCCCCAGGCTACCCTGCTGTGCTTTTGCTGCTGATGGGGTTACTAGAGGTCAGTTCCTAAGCCTTCCAAATAACATTGGGAGCAGCAGACCAGGACTGGCATCATCTCTAAAGCATACCTCTCATCAGGCCGGCTGCCCTTCCGGGGTTCTGAGACGCCCCCTAACACCTGGCTCAGCTCTTCCTCTGGGCTCCACCTCCTTGGGCCTCCCCAGACCCCACCCAGCCCCTGGCAGCATCACCCCAGTAAGAGAAGAGCTGCTCTTGCGCCAGCCACAGAGAAGGAAGCGCCGGCGGAAGCCCGAGGGAGGGGCGCGCCTCTGTCTGAGGGGCTCCTGTTCTTCAGCTGACACACCCGGACTTGCGGAGGCCAGGGGAGAGAGAGGCATCCCTTCCACACCCCAGCCCCGGGCAGGGCCGATCGGGGCGGCAGGGAGGAAGTGGTGCCAGCAGCGCCCGGCCGCGGCTCCCCAGTGAGGCCGACCGGAAGCGGAGAAGGCAGGCAGCCTCGCAGGCCTCAGGCCTCCGCCGGGTCGGGCTGGCTACACCAGTTGGGGGTCCCAGGGCGAGGCGGGGGAGCTGGCGAACCGCGGGTCTCTCGAGAGGAGAGAGAGAGAGACCGGGTCAGGCAGCCGCCGGACTCTGCCCTCCGGGTGCGACGGAACAACCCGGACGCCGGGCCCAGGCCTGAAGGGGGCGCTCCGGGGCAGGAGGGCTCGGGGGTCCCCGCGCGGGTCTGGGGAGGGGGAGGGGCAGGGGCGCGGGTCCAGCGGGCAGGGCTCACCTCGCGTCGGGACGGCCGGGCCTCCATGTGCCGGAACTTGGACACCTTGAAGCGGCTCATGGCGACGGGGAAGGCGGCGGGCGCAGCTTCGAAGACCCGGGCGTCGGCTCTCAGGTGCACGGACAGCCAGCCGTGACTCCCGCCGCCTCCGGCCCCGCCCGCGGCCACCCCTCTCGCGGCCACGCCCTGGAACGCCCCCGGCCAATCACAGCCCGCTCCGGCTCGCCTGGCCCCGCCCCCGGCCAATCGCCGCAGAGCTGTCCTGTGAGGCCACGCCCCGATGCCGGCGGGCTAGCCGCGCGGGCGAGAAGGTCACGTGCCGCGTGCGGGTCTGGCCGTCCCCGGCTCTGCCGGGCGTGCTCCCAGGCGGGGGGCAGCGTCCAGGTTTTGCAGTCAGGGGTTTGTCACGGGAGGCTCCGGGGTATGCGGGGCGCGGCCGGGGCGGAGAGGGGGCAGACGTGGACCCGCTCCATTTCGGATACTGGGACCGTGCTCAGGACAGAGCAGGCGCTGGCCGCGGTCACACAGCTAACGAGTGGCAGTTGGGGGAGGAACGGGAGCCCGGGTCTGAGGCGTATCCCAGCCGCGGGGCCCTCTCTAGGCCAGGTGGACTTGAAGGCCGGGCTGGGGCCTCCAGCGTCCCGGCAGTTAGGGCACGTCTTGGCTGCAGGGCGCGATGGGGCAGGACTGACCCCTGCAAGGAAATCAATGTATGATTTACAAATAAACCCAAAGGGAGAAAGATGAGGGAAATGGGGAATACCTTTAATAACACATGCACCCCACCGGCGGCTTGCTTAGTCCCCGGGTCATTCAGGAAGAAAAGAGAACAAGTTTCATTCCACCTGGGGCCATTCATTCCACAAGCATTTGTTTGCGCTTTGAAAATTGAGTCCATGATTCCAGAACACGCTTTCTGCTTGCTAACAGACAGAACACCTGCTCAGGCGTGTCTGGAAAAGGGACTTTGATCTGAAGAATGTGAATGATTGCCGCGAAAATAACCTTTCCTAAGCCCATGTTAGAGAACGGCCTAGCCGCCTAGCTGGAGTTCTCGGCCTACAGGGTGATTCTGAAGGCTTGGCCTGGTGGAGGGCACCAATGGACCCCACAAATGCAAGTTCCTTTTTACATTGTTTACAGGTAAACTATGAGGACTAAAAGGCTACTTCCCTGTATCCTACCAAGGGAGTTAAGAGCCACGACTTTGATCTCCATATACTAAAAATAGGATGCCAGTGCAGTTGAGGGAGGCCTGGAATTTGGAATTCTAAGCAGTCCGGCTGCTGCTGAAGTACAGCTTTCCCAAGGCTGCTACTCTTCAGACTCTGGAATTGCAGCAGCTTTGGAAAAGGCACCAGCAGTGCAGTCTTGGGATGGCTATGGTGTTCAATTACTGCCAATATTGCTTCTTTTTCTTAAAATTGTGGGGAAAAACAACATATAAAATTTACTATTTTTGAGTGTATAGTTGTTAGGGACATTCACACTGTTGTGCACAACCTTATTGTGCAATCCTGAGACTCTATATCCGTCAAACAACAGCCCTTCATTTCTTTCCCACCAGTCCCTGGTAACCACCATTCTACTTTCTATTAGTTTGACTTTATCTTTTTTTATTATTATTATTTTTTATTTTTAAGTAATCTCTACACCCAGTGTGGGGCATGAACTCACAACCATGAGATCAAGAGTCACATGCTCCTGGCACCTGGGCAGTTCAGTTGCTTAAGTGTCTCTTAAGTGACTCCTGATTTCGGCTCTGGTCATGATCTCAAGGTTCATGAGATCGGGCCCCACATTGGGCTCTGTGCTTACATTGAAGAGCCTGCTTGGAATTCTCTGTCTCTCCTCTCCCTCTGCCCTTACCCTGTCTGTGCATGCATGTGCACACACACTCTCTCCCTCTCTCTCAAAATAAACAAACAAAAAAAGAATATAAACTTAAAGAAAAAAAAAACCCACACAAGAGTCATGTGCTCTACCGACTGAGCCAGCCAGGCAATCCCCCCCCCCCCCCTTTTCAAATCATTATTATTTTTTAGGATTTTTCTTTTTAAGTCTGATTATTATACCACTGTATTTACCACAGAATATATATCATTAATATACCACATTTTGTTTATCCAGCAACAGCCATTTGCGTTCTCCCTCCTCTTGGCTGTAGTAAATAATGCTGCGCTGAACACAGATGTGCAAATATCTCTTTAAAGCCCTGCTTTCAATTCATTGGGATATATACCCAGAAGTGAGGTTGTGGGATCATATAGTACTTACATTTTTTTGAGGTTCCTCCATACCGGATATTGCTTTTAGAATTACAATTATTAACAGCTTAATATCATCTGCTAATGTAGATTGTTTAAATCTATGGTATGCAGTAATCTCTTTTTGCATCAGCAGAATTTGCTTTATAGTCTCCCGGGAGGGGACATTCAGACATTATGCATTGTAGTTCAAATGTAAATCAACTGTAGATCTAAAACTATAAAAATCTTAGAGGAAAACACAAGGCAAAAGCTTCACAACACTGGATTTGACAATGATTTTTGGTTTTTTTTGGATATGACACCAAAAGATCTAGGCAAAAAAGAAAAAATCATGAAAAATTAAAAAATCTGTTTATCAGGGTGCCTGGGTGGCTCAGTCAGTTGAGCATCCAATTTCGGCTCAGGTCCTGGTCTGCTGTCATGGCAGAGCCCACTGCAGATCCTCTGTCCCCCTCTCTCTGCCCCTTCCTTGCTCGTGCACTCTCTTTCCCTCTCTCTGAAAATAAACAGTTAAAAAAAAAACTATCATGGGGGCGCCTGGGTGGCTCAGTCAATTGAGTGATTCTTGCTTTCAGCTCAGGTCATGATCCTGGGATCAGCGTGGAGCCTGCTTGGCATTCTGTCTCTCTGTCCCTCTCCCCCTCTCCCCCACTCTCTCTCTCTCAAATAAATAAATAAATAAACGACTCAAAACCACTATGAGATACCACTTCACACCCAATAGGATGATGCTACTACCAACAAACAAAAAACCCTAGAAAATAACAAGGGTTTTCAAGGATGTAGAGTAATCAGAACATTTGTGCTGTTGGGAATCCACAGTGTGTTGATGGGAATGTAAAATGGTACAGCCACTGTGGAAAAGAGTATGGTGGTTCCTCAAAAAAATAAAAATAGAATCATCGTATGATCCAACAATTCCACCTCTGGGTATATACCCAAAATACTTGAAAGCAGGGTCAGAAAAAACACATTTGTACAACCACATTCATAGCAGCATTATTCACAAAAGCTAAAACATGGAAGCAATCCAAGTGTATGTTGATACATGAATGGATAAGCAAAATGTGGTATATACATATAATAGAATTTTATTCAGCTTTAAAAATGAAGGAAATTCTGACACATGCTATAACATGGATGAACCTTAAGAACATTATGCTAAGTGAAATAAGCCAGTTACAAAAGGACAAATAGTGTATGATTCCACTTATATGAGGTAGTTAGACTAGACAAAATCAGAGACAGATGGGAATGCAAGCTGGTGCAGCCACTCTGGGAAACAGTATGGGGGATCCTCAAAAAACTAAAAATAGAACTACCCTACGACCCAGCAATGGCACTACTAGGTATTTATCTAAGAGATATAGGTGTGCTGTTTCAAAGGGACACATGCATCCCAATGTTTACAGCAGCACTATCAACAATAGCCAAAGTATGGAAAGAGCCCAAATGTCCATCGATGGATGAATGGATAAAGAAAATGTGGTATAGGGGCATCTGGGTGGCTCAGTCGGTTGAGCGTCCGACTTCAGCTCAGGTCATGATCTCACAGTTCATGAGTTCAACCCCGCGTTGGGCTCTGTGCTGACAGCTCAGAGACTGGAGCCTGCTTCAGATTCTGTGTCTCCCTCTCTCTCTGCCCCTAACCCACTCGCATTCTGTCTCTGTCTCTCTCAAAAATAAATAAACATTAAAAAAAAATTTTTAAGAAAATGTGGTGTGTATACACACACACACACACACACACACACACACACACACACACACACACGATGGAGTATTACTCGGCAATCAAAAAGAATGAAATCTTGCCATTTGCAACTACGTGGATGGAACTGAAGGGTATTATGCTAAGTGAAATTAGTCAGAGAAAGACAAAAATCATAGGACTTCACTCATATGAGGACTTTAAGAGACAAAACAGATGAACGTAAGGGAAGGGAAATAAAAATAATATAAAAACAGGGAGGGGGACAAAACAGAAGAGACTCAAATACGGAGAACAAACTGAGGGTTACTGGAGGGGGGATGGGCTAAATGGGTAAGGGGCACTAAGGAATCTACTCCTGAAATCATTGTTGCACTATATGTTAACTAATTTGGATGTAAATTAAAATATATAAATAAATAAAATCATAGAGACAGAAAGTCGAATGGTGGTTGCCAGGGGCCTAGGGAGAGGAGGGAATGGGGAGTTTGCTGTTTATGAGTGTAGAGTTTCAATGGATGGTGGTGAATCAAAATCAAAATTTTGAATCAAAAATCAAAATTTTTGCAAGAGGATAGATGAGGCCAGATTCAGTGCAAACAACAAATTCTTAGATCTAGTTATCTGCCCCTGAAATGACTGTTTATTAAGATGCATGTTGGGGGTACCTGACCAGCTCAGTTGAAAGAGCATGTGACACTTGATCTTGGAGTCATGAGTTTGAGCCCCACCCAGGATTTAGAGATTACTTAAAGAAATAAAACTTCAGAAAAACAAGAAAAAATTTTTAAATGTCTATTTATTTTTGAGAGGGAGAGGGAGAGAGAGAGAGGGAGAGAGAGAGGGGGAGAGAGAGAGAGAGAGAGAGAGAGAGAGAGAGAGAAAACTAGTGAGTGGGGGAGGAGCAGAGAAAGAGGGAGACACAGAATCTGAAGCAGGTTCCAGGCTCTAAGATGTTAGTGCAGAGCCCGATGTGGGGCTCAAACTCACGAACTGTGAGATCATGACCTGAGCTGAATCGGACACTTAACTGACTGAGCCACCCAGGTGCCCCCCCACCCTCCCAAAAAATGTTTTTATTTTCTTATTTATTTTTTAATTTAAAAAAATGTTTATTTACTTTGGAGAGAGAGGGAGACAGAGTGAGCACATTGAAATGTTTTCAATGTGCAAAATACATCACAAAAATTGGGAAAAACACTCCATATCCCATCCCAGAGAGACAGTGCAACCTGCATTATTATTTCGTTGTGTCTCAAATGGAGGTGCACCCATGTATTCTTGGAGCTCTGAAGTTTTACTATACCTAGTGATGTGATTTTTTACAGTGACACGTGAAATATTTTGACAGACACAAAATTTGACTTTTGTGGTGAGAATTTACAACCAAAGGGCATTTTCAGAGAAAAGACTGTCATTTGCTAAGGTGATGTTTTTCACATTGGAGTCCACTGATTGCCAGAGGATCTGGGGCTTTATTCTCCGTGTCTGTGATCTTTGTTTGTTTGTTTCCTTTAAAAGAGTCCCTTTCGGGAGCACTGGGGTGGCTCAGTCCATTAAGGAGCCGACTTCGGCTCACATCATGATCTCATGGCTCCTGACTTCAAGCCCCACAACGGGCTCTGTGCTGACAGCTTAAGTGCCTGGAGTCTGCTTTGGATTCTGTGTCTCTGTCTCTTTCTGCCCCTCCCCTGCTCCCACTCTCTCTCTCTCTCTCTCTCAAAAATAAACAAACATTAAAAGGGCCCCTTTCACTTCTCAGGTTTATGAAACATTAAGTTTAAGCCTCATTTGGGCAGAATAATATTTAGCTGCGAGCCAGAGACACCTGTGGTTTATTTAAAAGGTCGTTTAGGAAATTATCAGCATGGAGGTCCCCCTGGGGAACACCCAGGTGATCAAGGCGAGGACGCCCCATCCCCCATCCCAGTGTGACACTGCATCTCGATTATTTTGTTGTTCTGTAAGGAAACTGCACCCACACGGATGTCATTCGTGCAGGGTCACACATCGGAGTTACACATTCCACACCTCCTTGGAATTGTCCCGTATCCTCTTGGAGAGGAAAAGAAATGCTACAACTAGAGAAACAGCTGCCTCTTGTTGCCTCTGAAGAGACTGGCTCAGGCCCTTCTGTCTTCCCTGGAAGGGACCCTCACTCACCAGGGGAGGAGAGCAGCCAGCTCATGGGGTGGCCATGGACTCTAGTCCTATTGTGGTTTGGGTAGTCAGAGTCTGCAGGAAATCACCGACTAGACCATACTTCAAATTCCCTACTAGCTCTCACTGATCTCACTGCCTCAGGAGAGTGGCAAAGAGCCCAGTGGGACAGGGTAGCGACAAGTGCAGAGGTGGAGTGAGTCTTGTGCGCCTTTTGCAAGTAGCATTTGTTTCTCCTCAAAGCTACGGCTTTTGGCTTTAGACTGGAGAAGGGGGGTGGGTGGGTGATGGACACATGACACACTCTGCCTGGGGGCCATGGGGAGGCGTGGCCCGCCCATGTGCTCATTCTAGTTTTTGGCAACAAGCCTAGGATGGGTCATTTTGTGTCCTTGAACAGCTGAAGTCCTTGGAAGGCAGTGAAACATTCTGTAGGTGGGGTGGTAATAAATACACGCCCTGCCCCGCTTTTGTTGTGAGAGGCAGAGGAGATTCAGCATGAGAAAGTACATTGTAAACTAGCAAGGGTTTTTCAACCAGAGTTATTGATCACAATGACAAGAAGGTGCATGGTTTAAAGGGAAGAGCTCTGGGTTTTGTTAGGGGCCTGAGTGTAGATCTTGGCTCACCTATACACTGGCTCTGTGACCTTGGATGAGTTCCTCATCTTTCAGAGTTTGTTTTGTTGTGTGTGGATGTTTTTGTTTGGGCAGGGCTGGGGGGGGGGGGGGTTGAGCAGAGATGCGGGGGTGGGGTAGGAGTCCCTATCTAAACATGGGAATATTAGTCTTTGCCTTACTTCAAAGGATTGTGATCAAAATAGAAAATATGACAAAGTTCTTTGTGAACTGAAAAGAGAATGTTCTTAAAAAAATTGTTTTTAAGGTTTATTCATTTTTTGAGAGACAGAGCATGAGTGGGTAGGGGCAGAGAGAGAGGGAGACACAGAATCCAAAGCAAGCTCCAGGCTCTGAACTAACAGCACAGAGCCCAACGCGGGGCTCAAATTCACAAACTGTGGGATCACGACCTGAGCCGAAGTCAGACGCTTAACCGACTGAGCCACCCAGGCACCCCTGGAAAGAGAATGTTAACACAGCTGAAGTTTTCAGATCTCTCCATAGCCACCAAGTACCTGAAATCGGTCCCACAGACATTTCAAACATGACACGTCCAAACAACAGTGACTCGCCATCTTTCTCCCCAAACCAGCTCCTTTCCTGCGTTTTTCAGCTTAGCGGTGGGGGAACATAAAGACGCTTATTCACCAGCCCCCAACAACTATCAAATCAAGGTGATCCAGGTACCATGGACCAAGGACCTCTGTTGTGAAAATTTCCAGAGGCTTGTAACTTACCCATGTTTACTAACTGTATCATCTCCGGCTTCTCTATAGTGACTAGCAGTGAAGGGGACCTCGTACAGACCTAGGCTGCTCTCATCAGGGAGTCTTTCTGGAGGCCTCCCAAAAACCTGTCTTCCTCTCCTTGGGTAGCCACCAGCACCCACTCCATTTCCTTGGGGTTCTCCGCTTCCTGAGAGGGCATGTGGGCTCCCCAGCAATCAGCCTTCCCGTGATCCCCTAAAATAAGAACGCACACCCCCTTTTAGTGTGGAATTTTACTGTTAATCACGATGCGGAAATAGATGGGGGGAAAACTAAAATACCAAAAATATGAGGAAGTTACAAAGCTGACAAAAGTTTTCATATTAGTGAGCTCTTCTCTGGTTCCTAACTCCCTCTGACGTGGTAAATGCAAGTCTCTTTGCCTCTTGCTGTCAGCATTTACTCCTGAAAGTTGTACTTCTCAACCCAAACCCTCCCCCACTCTTTCCCCCTAGGTTTTGGGCTCCCTGTTGGTAAGTAAAAGTGCCTGAATCCTGCTTGGTATTCTCAGTGCTTACCACAGAGCCTAGTACATACACCTAACATGTACTGAGTACTTACTATATGCCGAATACTGTATGAAGCCTTCACAAGGACTATCTCAACTCATTCCTCAGATGGTCCTTTGAGGTAGTTACCAATATGTCCCCGTTTTACCGAAAGGCAACTGAGACACAGAGAGGTAAACTAAGTTGTCCAAGGATACACAGCCGGTAAGTGGCAGGGCTGGGATTCAGTCCCTGGCAATCTGACTCCAGGGCCCATAATCTTTTTTTTTTTTTTTTTTAATTTTAAAATTTAAGTTCATTTACTTATTTTGAGAGAGAGAGAGAGAGAGAAGAAAGCACATGAGCGAATGCGTGCACACAAGGGAGGTAGGGGCAGAAAGGAGAGACATAATTCCAAGAAGGCTCTGTACCATCAGCGCAGAGCCCAATGCAGAGCTTGAACTCATGAACTGTGAGATCATAACCTGAGACGAGACTGAGAGTTAGACGTTTAACCAACTGCACCACCCAGGCACCCCTCTTTTTTTTTTTTTTTAGAAGTTTATTTAAGCAAACTCCACATCCAATGAGTGGCTCGAACTCACGACCCAGAGATCAAGTGCCACATGCAGGGCACCCCCAAGGCCCATATTCTTAATCACTATGCTGAAAACATTTAAGTATCAATTGAATATATTCAATGAACTCGTTTCTCCACTTCTCACTTCATGACAAGCTTTGCCTTCTCTAAAAGGCCTCACTGCTAGCTTCCCTAGCCCAAACTCCCAACTTCTCCTTATATTTTACAATAGCCTTGTAACTTTTTCACTACACCGGTGGTTTTTAAACCTTTTTGAATCTCAGAGCCCGTGGAGAATTTGATCATTGAAAGCTATGGCTATCTATGCAGATTAACATCCACATCCACAAAAATTTGGGTACAATGGGTAGAAGCGGCAAAGAGCACACTTCATCTTAAACCCATCAGTGAATCCTCAGGTTTCCTTCTTATTGTTTGGGGTGGTGGTCGGGGGTGTGTAAGCTGAAACTCCTTAGTAACGCTTACTGGGCCAGATTCCAGCCTCATCTCCAGTCACACACCCTAAGTTTAGGGCTTAGACAAACAGGGCAATCACTTTCACACCTCTGGGACATCTGCTTTTGAAGTGTCTGCTGCTTGGAATACTTCTCCCCTCCACCTCTATC
The DNA here is from genome assembly GCF_046562875.1 of Panthera onca. Lineage (NCBI taxonomy): Eukaryota > Metazoa > Chordata > Mammalia > Carnivora > Felidae > Panthera > Panthera onca. The sequence continues at coordinate 38,211,352 of NC_138354.1, read as the reverse complement.
TGACGCACTTTTCATCAAAGTCCAACTGGAATGTTACCTCTCAGATGTCTTCCCTGACACTCTAGTCTCCGCAACTTGTTCCAGAAACCCCTCACTTCCGTGTCTCTAACACGGTTTATATCTACAAGAGCACTGATCACGTTATGTCAGTTGCTAAGGAGCCGGTCTCTCTCGATTCAGAGTTTGCTCCCCCGGAGCAGGGATGGCATGTCATTCACCGTTGTATCCCCAGTACTCTACAACGTGCGTGAAACACAGTAGGTGCTCACCACGTTTATTAAATTCGTTTGTGCGGGGCTCGGCTCTCCCTTGGCGACTGGCAAGTTCATCACAGGTTTGCAGGAGCCTTAACACGCTCAGGACAGAACCGAGTGATCAAAGTCAGCCCCGCGGAGAATCAGCTAGAGAGAAAGTGAGGTTGAGGCCAGGCTTTGGAAGTAGCGCAGAGGCCCCCACGAGCTCACGCTGACACAAAGTGAGCAACACTCACGCAACACTCACAGCATCAGGTCAGGGGGGGAAAAGGACCGCGCACTGCATGCTGGGACTGCGCGACTGACGGCAGCATTGCACGCCGGGATATGTAGTCCGGCCCTTCGCGGGGATCCTGAAACCAGTTATACCCGAACACACTCAACCACGTCTCTACATAGATAAGGTACAATATTGGCCATCCATCACAGAATGACGAGGTCCTTCACGGCACGCATATCTAGTTGCACTCCTCAGAGGAAGCCTCATTTCGGTGTTGGCAACCAGAAAGTCGCATTGGGTGCTGCTGCGCATGCGCAACGCTTGCGCTTGTGCGTGTACGCGCGCACGGGCCCCGCCTCCGGAAGCGCCATCGCAGCGCCGGCGCGCTGTCTTCGCGACGCCTCCTTGAGCCGGGTGGCGCAGGCGCAGTGTCCCTGGGCCAAGATGGCGGCGCGGTGCCCCACACGCTGGTTGCTGGTGGCTGTGGGGTCCCCGCGGCTGCCGGCTACAGCGGGGAGAGGAGCCCGGCCTCCCAGGGGGGACGTGGTGGGGGCTTCACTGGGCCACAAGCTGAACGTCACTGCATTCTCGCCTTCCCTGAGAGCTCGAGGCTCCGGGGCGCTGCTGACATTGAGAACTGGTGTCAGCTTCAAAGGTGAGGGCAGGCTCCAGCGCCCGAGTGGGGGCTCTAAGGCCCAGAAGGGACTGACTCGATTCGGCTACGGGGGTAGCGGGGTGGACGGTATCTTCTGACCTGTATGCAGAATTGCTTGGAGAGACCGGCGAGCAGGAGGCAGAGAGGCCCAAATGGCTACTGAGAAATGGTAAACCAGGGAGAGTTGCATGGAGCCCTCGGCGGCAGTAGTGAAATGTTGCGTAGGCCTACAGTCTTCTCTTCTCTATCAACATTTCTAGAAGCCTCTTTCCAGCCTGCCACTGCTCCCTTACCCTATTCCGGTCCCGTCTCCTCCCTTCACCTTATAGCCGGAAGGGAGGAGGTAACTGCCATTCAGTGAGCACCTGTTACGGTGCTAGGTACTTTGTGCCCCATCTCACTTGGTGGTAACAACCCTGCAAGAATGGAGTCGTCATCCCCATTTTAGAGAACGAGAAACTGAGATTCTAGCAAGAAGAATTGACCCGCCCAAGGTCATAAACCTAAAAGTAGAGTTGTCCTTTAATAGCTCACGCTCTTTCCGTCACGTGGTTTTAATCGAAGGATACACTTAGTAGTCTTTTATAAGTTCTTAAATTGGCAACTGTAATAAAAATACAAACTAACAGTTATCGAGCGCTTTTCTGTGTACCCGGCATGGGTCATTTCCATGTGATAGATGCTATTACATTTTATAGAGAAAGAAGCTTAAGCCTAGATATTAAACGACTTGTAGAAAGTGACAAAGTGAAAAGATGGTAGAGCCCTCATTCAAAACCAGCTTTCTTAATTGATGGAGGCGATACAGAAGTGATATGTATTAAGCCTTTAGGTGCTTGTCTGTGATGGTTCTGCTCTGTGTTGGATGACTTCTGTTAGGAGGAAGGAGGAAACACTGAATAACCAACCATGTGTCTGAATTGTCTTACTGGTTGTGTTCCCTACAATTTGTGCAAGTGATATTTATCTATATATTTACAAAGGTAATGAATTAACAGGCCCTGACAAGATAACCCACACAAGATAATTGCCTGTTGGGGTGCAATTTTGTAATGCTTGTGTAATAAGGGAGTCATTAAAGCATCAGTAATCGTTATTCTTTTGTAAAGTGAACAAACTCACCTCTACCAGTGTGTGTGTGTGTGGGGGGGGGGGACCTGGGTGAGTTATTTAATCTCTTTGAACCCCTGTTTCCTTAACTGTAAAAATTTGTTCATTGACTCGGGTATTTATTGAGAGTCTGCCATATGCCGGCCACTATTCTAGTTACTGGGGATACAGCAGAGAACAGAGAGATTGGATGAGGTTTTGGTCAAGTGATCCCATTTTTTAATTCTGCTCTTGCCACCAATATTTCCTCACGGGTAGAGCAGTAGTCTATTCAGGTTTCTTCAGGGTTATTCGGAGCGATGTCATGTTGTATTTCTCAGTATGAGCAAAAGTGGTAAGTTTCAAGTTTTGCTAACTTTTTCCAATGTCAGTGTTGTTTTAAATAGAATTTGGCTGCATCTTTTTGTTCATTTATTCCTTAGGTAATTATTAAGCTATTTCTGTTCATAGTACATTTGTACCAGTTTGGGGAGCATTTGTGTTGATTGTGTATATATGAGAGAGATAGGCAGGCACTGAGTACTGAGCCTTTGGGGGACCCTTACTAAGGAACTGCAATCAGCACATAGCCCAGAATGGGCATGTTTTGTATCACATGATGAATATTTTTGAGAGATGACATCCTTCAAGACACACTCTTGTTATTACATCTAAAGGCATCAACTCAGCTCCCAAACATGGGTCTTTGATGTTCTCTCAAATCTAGTAATACAATTAGAGGACATAAAACAACACTTTAATTACAACTTTTCTCCCAGGGCAGAAAAAAAATGTAGTTATTTGACTCTGGGTTAGTCATTCTTGGAGTGACTTGGAGGCTGATCCTATTCTGGGTTCTAAAAAGGGCAAGACATTGTTTTTGGGGGAAAGTTTGTCCATTAAATGAACTTTAATTATTTTTTAAAAATTTTTTTAAATGTTTATTTATTTTTGAAGGAGAGACAGACAGAGTGTGAGTGGGGTAGGGACAGAGAGGGAGGGAGACACAGAATCCAAAGCAGGCTCCAGGCTCCAGGCTCCAGGCTCCAGGCTCCAGGCTCCAGGCTCCGAGCTGTCAGCACAGAACCCGACGCGGGGCTCGAACTCACAAACCGTGAGATCATGACCTGAGCCGAAGTTGGCTGCTCAACTGACTGAGCCACCCAGGCGCCCCAAATGAACTTTAATTATTGTTAACCATTGGTGCTTTTTGGATAATGTCAAAAGTCATCAAATTTGTAATAGTTAAATGTGATTTGTCTTTATTCGCATGCAGTTTTGCACGTTACGTTGTTACATCCCAGTGTTTCTTGAGTCCAAGGTCTCTGCTCACGTTCTTGGAGCTGCCACTACCAGTCTCTTCCTGGATTGTAAGGAGCCTGGGGGTGGTGGGGGCTGACAGGACCAGGGCAGCCCCTCACTCCTGAGTGAAGAGGGACTCAGTATAGGAGCACTAGGCCGCTAGCTCTGTTTCTCTCAAATCTGACCAAAGAAAGACCTCTGTGGTCGCCTAACTCCCACTACTTCCCCGCTGTCTGCTCCTTGTGTTCTGGGGGGTCTAGGGTGCGGGACAGGAAACAGTATGGGGATACTGAAGGTCGAGATTGACTTGCTGCTTCTGATTTCTCATCATTCTGACTCTTTCCTACTCATCCTCCTTTCTGGTTACCTTGGCCCCCTTCCTGGATATCCCTCAACACTCCTGGTTATGTTTTGTGCTCAGATTAATTTTAAGTAGTCTCCCAGTCCTCCAGTTTGTTGTGGGTTGTTTTTGAGAGCTCTTTCTCATGCAAAGGCGTTCCCTTCCCTGTTTAACACTTGCAGTGACTCCCTGTTGCCCTCAGGATAATATCTTGACTCCTTAGGATAGCTCAAAGGCCCTTTGCCTATTCCTAGGCCTCATTAATCAGCATCATTATCTCTAACCACATCTCTATTTGTATAAAATGTATACAAGTTACATCATGCAGTTATTAGGTGCATGTGAACTTTCATGTGAACCAAAGATGATCTATGACTTAGCAGCCAAATGAGGCACTTTTGAAAATATAAGGGGAATCTGTTGCAAATGACATAAGGACTACAGGTGTAATTCTGGGCAGATTCAAACCTTTCCTTAGCCTAGCTAATTTCTACAGTTTAACAGCAGCTTCCTTAAAAGGCCTTTCCTGAACTTTTTCAGTTGGGTTGTCAGTGCTTCTCAACTGGGAATGATTTTGCCCTGCAAAAGACATTTGGCAATGTCTGGAGACATTTAGTTGCTCTCTTGTGACAGGGGTAGAGGGGCAGTAGAGTGTACTACTTAGAAGATGTTGGTGCTGCTGAACATCCTTTGACATATAAGTAGTTTAGTTTGTCAGGGATGCATAAGAGAGAACCACATTTATCCTCACATTTCTAGAGGCTAGAAGTCCAAGATCAATGTTTTGGCAGAGTTGTTACACATCCTACCTCCAGGGGCACCTGGCTGGCTCAGTCAGAAGAGCATGAGACTCTTGATCTCAGGATTGTGAGTTCTAGCCCCACGTTGGGTGTAGAGATTACTTAAATAAATGAAAACTTAAAATTAGGATCCTACCTCAAAATACAGTCACATTCTGAGGCACTGGGGATTAGAGCCTCAACGTATGAATTAAGAGACATAGCCCATAACAATAGGAAAGCCCCTTCACCAAGAGGAATCCAATACCATCCTCAACATTGTGAGGTTGAGAAACCCTGGTTAGGTGACCCTATGTGTGTTCTCACTGTGCAGGTCCTTGTGTACTGTTACTTTGTACACTGTCTCCCACGCTCCCATGTGGACTGTAAGCTCCTTGAGGGTGCTGGCTTTGGTCTTGTCTTCACATTGTATCCTCCCTGCCACTACAGTATTAATATCTTGAATAATGTAAGCTCTAGGAAGGCAGTGTCTGAATGGTCTGCTGCCTATTCCCAGCACAGAACTCAGTGCCTGGCAAGTAGTACATGTTCAGTGAGTATTTACTGAATGAATGAATGGTGCATCCAGAACCTTCTCTGTAGGCTGAAGTTCGACTTAGAAACCTGGAGCTGTCATGATCTTCATGCTCTTTCTTACTTGGCTCCCTTCCGCTCCCAGCCCCGTGTCTTCAGTTGTCACAGAATGGGTTGGAGGTTAGGCAGGGCTCAAGTTGTGGGGCAGCTCCTCCTGCTTCACTTGGTGACAGACCAGTCCAAGTTAGTTCTCTGCTCTGTGCACAGAGGGCAGTTGAGTGGATGTGTCCGCCAGTGGACGTTCCTCCTACTGCTGATGCCAGAAGCATGAAGGGGGGCAGGGCATGTGGCTCTCTGCCTTGGGCTTTGACCCCAGTTAGCTGTTAGTTAGTTTCAGGCATAGGGCCTTTTAACCCCGTGTGTCTATTTAGGTGTTTTTTTTGTTTGTTTTCTTTTTTTTGGGAGAGGGGCAGCACTTTTATCAGATTCTCTTAGATCTGTGACCTTAAACACTGAGAACCATTTTTTCTTCTTTTTCTTCCTTTCTCTCTTTCTTTCTTTCTTTCAGAGAGAGAGTGCGAGTGGGGAAGAGGGGCAGAGGGAGAAAGAGAATCCCAAGCCAGCTCTACACTCATCACAGAGCCGATGTAGAGCTTGATCCCATGACCCTGGGATCATGACCCCAGCCGAAATAAAGAGTCAGCCTCTCAGGGTGCCTGGGTGTCTCAGTCAGTTAAGCGTCTGACTTCGGCTCAGGTCATGATCTCGTGGTTTGTGAGTTCGAGCCCCACATCAGGTTCTGTGCCGACAGCTCAGACCCTGGATCCTGCTTCAGATTCTTTGTCTCCCTCTGTCTGCCCCTCCTCCATTCACACTCTGTCTCTCTTTCTCAAAAATAAATAAACGTTAAAAAAAAATAGGGGCACCTGGGTGGCTCAGGGGGTAAGCATCCAACATCGGCTCAGGTCATGATCTTGTGGTTCGTGGGTCGAGCCCCGTGTCGGGCTCTGTGCTGACAGCTCAGCTCAGAGCTTTGTCTCATGCTCTGTCTCAAAAATAAACATTGAAAGAAAAAAAAATTTTTTTTAATTAAAAAAAAAGTCGGCTGCTCATCCGACTGAGCCACCCGGCACCCTGAGTACCGTTTCTTTAGTTCTTTAGTTCTCACATTGAGCATGTGGCAGAATTGTCACCTGGAGGGCTTATTAAACACAGCCTGCTGGACCCCACCTCCAGAGTCTCTGATTCAGCTCAGGGGTGGGGCCTGAAAATGGACATTTCCAACAAGCTGATGATGCTGCTGGTCCAGGGACCACACTCTGAGAACCACCCCAGAACCACATCCCCAAGGTTGTATGGTGGAGGCAAAGAACCTGGAGAATTGTTAAGCATTAAGGAAGACAGCATATGAAGGTACGTGGCACATGGCAGGTGCTCAGGTAGTGTGACAGTGGAGCTAGGTCCCTTTCTAGTCATCACCCCCCGGTGTAGCCCCCATCCGGGATGCAGACATGAGGGTACGACCTCACTGTGTCGTGATCCAGCAGAATTAGCCCTGCCCAGTACTCTTCGTTTTATGTTCATTGTACACAGTGGCCTTGGCCATCTTTGAAGTGCAGTGAGTTTGGTCTCCAGCGTGCTTGGGGGGAAAGCTGACCCTAAGCTGTGACCTCCGTTCCTTCATAGGTGTAACCTGGCTGGGTGTTTACTCACAGCTTCCTTTTGTTGAGCACATTCCCAGAGTGATTGTCTTTCCTTTTTTTTCTTTTTTAGGAGTAAAAAGTTACCCTTTTGTTCGTACTGCATCCTTCCACACGAGCTCCCCTTTGGCCAAAGAGGATTATTACCAGATACTAGGAGTGCCCCGAAATGCCAGCCAGAAGGAGATCAAGAAAGCGTATTACCAGGTCTGTATGGAAGCCAGATTTTAGGGACAAGACTGTAGAAGGGATGCTGTCAGTCTAGTCTGCTCACCAGTGCAGCGTGTATGCCCATACGTGTAGGTGACATGTGGCTCACAGTGTAGAATGAGGTGATGGGCTTTGCTGGACTGTCCCTCAGGTGCATAGTGTCCCACTGGTTAACACTTCATAAAAAGAGGCAGAACCCAAAATTTTTAAAAATCTTTTCCAAAGCTGTTTTCGTATTTAAAATTATTCTGTGCCTTGTAACTTGTATGAAAATTCACTACAAGATTCTTGATTTTTTAAAATTTTGTTTTCCTTTTGTGTGGGGGCAGGGGAGGGTGGCAAAAACTTTGAACCTAATATTTGTGAACTGATACTGATAAAGACCAGACCTAGCAGCCATGGCTTGGATAGCTAATCCCTTCCCTTATGTTTTTTCAAAGCGTACAATTCACTGGTTTTTAATGTATTCATGGAGGCTTTACAACCATGCCCACAATCAGTACGTTTTCAACTGCTTAAAAAACCCCATACCATCAGCACTCACTCCCCAGTTTCCTCTCTCCTCTGCCTTTGCAATTACTAACCTGCTTTTTGTTTCTATGGATTTGCCTGTTCTGGGCATTTCACAGAAGTGAAGTCGTACATCGTGTGAACTTTTGTGATGGGCTCTTTCTCTCTGGAAAGAAGCTTCATCAATGCTGTGGCATGTATCGGTTCTTCATTCCTTTCAGTGGTCGAGTAATATTCCATGCGTGGATAGGCTACATTTTTATTTATCCATTTGGACATTTGGATCGTTTCCACTTTTTTTTTTTTTTTTTTTTGGCTGTTATGAGTAGTGCTGCTGTGAACCCCAGGTATAGGTTTTGGGTAGACTTACATTGTAATGGAATGAGCAAAGGCACGGGGTTAGGAAACAGAGACCCTGGCTTGGGAACAGTGAATATCATGTCTCTCCTCTTTGAACTGGAAGGTAAGGTACCTGATGTAAGGGTGGGAGAGCAGTGAAAAGATGGAGGCCGGGACCACAAGGGAACACATGAGTCCCTCTGCAAGCACTAGAAACTTAATTTAAAAAAAAATTTTTTTTTTAACGTTTATTTATTTTTGAGACAGAGAGAGAGAGAGCATGAACAGGGGAGGGTCAGAGAGAGAGGGAGACACAGAATCCGAAACAGGCTCCAGGCTCTGAGCTGTCAGCACAAACTGCAAGACGCGGGGCTTGAACCCACAAACTGCAAGATCGTGACCTGAGCTGAAGTCGGACACTTAGCTGACTGAGCCACCCAGGCACCCCTAGAAACTTAATTTAAGAGAGTGGGGACCCATTCAAATTTTTAGGTGTGGAAGTAAAAAGGTGAGGTAAAACTGTGCAATTTAAAACGACATTTTTAAAGTAGTCTTTACAACGCAATTTCTGGGGTCAGGACTTGATGAAAGCTTTGTGTGTATTGCGTCATTTCATCCTCATGGCAGAGGCTTGGAGAGGTTGTGACCTACGCCCAAGGCCCCGTAAGTCACTATGTGTCACACATGAGACTAAAGTACTGCAAAAAGGCCTCTCTTTTCCTTAAGCTAATCTCATGAGTACACCATTGTTTCTTGCCTTGGCTTTTGGGACCAGCCTTTGTGGCCCACCGTGATGTCCTGGCTGTTCCCTGAGACCCTGATCCGGGGCTTAGCACGCAGCCTCTGGTGTGCTCCCACGAGCTGCTGTGAGGACCAGCGTCTCCGGAAGCAGGACTGAGCTCAGAGATGCCAGTGGAGCCGTACTCTGCCTTTTCCACTGATGGCTCTTTTCATTCTGGATGGCTGGCGCTGCCTTCCTTCTGTCGGCCTGCCTTTGGGGAGTGGGTGGATGTTTCTGGCCACCTGCCACCATCCTCATTCCTCCCGGAAACCAGAGTTGCATGGCACATGACCAGTTCTTTCTTTGCAGGCTTGGTGACGCGTATTTCTTCTTTTGCTCCTGTGGAAGATCGAGAGCTGTTTGTCTGGCTCTTAGCATAAAGAAAGGACTCTCTGGGATCATGATATCCAGCCTCAGTTATTTGCTGGGCTGTTTTGTTGAAGAGGATTAAAGTCACCCATGTAACCAAAAGCAGGGGTGGTTAGGCTTATTCTGATGAAGAGCTTTCTAACAGTGAAGGCTGTCCATCATGATACAACCCACCTTGGGTAGAAGTGAGTTCCCCATCACAGAAAAGAATCCCATCATGTTTCTCAGATGTGGGTAATGTCCTGACACCCCTCCCTTTTTTTTTTTTTCTTAATTGTGATGGATGTTTAAAAATTGTGTTAAAATATGCTCAACTCCCTTTCAAGCCATGTTAATCTCATGCGATCATGTTTGTCTAAAATCCGACTGTTTCATGTTGTGGTCATTGTACTTGTTTCTCCAGCGTGGGTCTTTGGGAGTCGGCCTGGCCCGTACAGCCCTGTGATGTCTCCTTGTACTTTTCTGAATTTGAACTCCTTTGCGTCCTCGTTTGGCATTATGAGCCATGACACCGTTTCATCTTGTCTTGGCTCAAATGCACTATTTACATGTGACATCTCCTTTCTTTCTTTTCACCTAAGCCATGGACGTGGTATCTCGTGTGCAAGCTCTGAGGCTCTCTGCCTCAGTGCTGTATTTTCCGGTGGTCATCCTGGTGATTTGGGGCATACTGTTACTCAGTATCAGTGATTTTTTGGCTTGTCGTTGAAAATTTGAAATTCCTGCCAGATGCCCCCACCTCCTGACTACATCCTCTGCTCCCTTCTGTGTCCTAATAATGGCTGATGTCGCCGTGGGCCGTGCCCTGTGTTCGTTTTAGAATATGTGGTGTTTCATCTCATCCCTGCCACAACCCTGTGGAGTAGGTACCGTTATCGTCATTTGACAGACGAGGAAGTTGTGCTTAGTGACATTCTGTCTGGGGTCTCAGGGCTACAGACAGTGGATCCGGACGCTCTGACCCGGAGGCTGTGCACTTAACTTCCTGCACCCTAACCGCAGCCAGCTGCTGGTGGCGTGGCGTCCGAGCCACATGACTTCTCCGGTCCGCGGTTGGATTCCGTGTGCCTTCTTCCCTCGCGTGAGGGACCTGTAGTGACCCAGACTTGGAAGGGGTCAGCAGCCGCAGCAAACAGTGAGCCAACAGTGAGCTACCTGCAAAGCACAGCACTGCTCAGAGTGCCTGGAGGGTAACCGTAGTTTTAGAGCGGCTCGGCTCAGCTGCGGACAGCCTAGTGAGATTTTACTCTTTTTTAATATTTAAACTTGTGTTTTTTGGCATAAAAACAGACACATAGACCAATGGAATAGAATAGAAACCCCAGAACTAGACCCACAAACGTATGGCCAACTCATCTTTGACAAAGCAGGAAAGAACATCCAATGGAAAAAAGACAGTCTATTTAACAAATGGTGCTGGGAGAACTGGACAGCAACATGCAGAAGGTTGAAACTAGACCACTTTCTCACACCATTCACAAAAATAAACTCAAAATGGATAAAGGACCTGAATGTGAGACAGGAAACCATCAAAACCTTAGAGGAGAAAGCAGGAAAAGACCTCTCTGACCTCAGCCGTAGCAATCTCTTACTCGGCACATCCCCAAAGGCAAGGGAATTAAAAGCAAAAGTGAATTACTGGGACCTTATGAAGATAAAAAGGAGAAAGCAGGAAAAGACCTCTCTGACCTCAGCCGTAGCAATCTCTTACTCGGCACATCCCCAAAGGCAAGGGAATTAAAAGCAAAAGTGAATTACTGGGACCTTATGAAGATAAAAAGCTTCTGCACAGCAAAGGAAACAACCAACAAAACTAAAAGGCAACCAACGGAATGGGAAAAGATATTTGCAAATGACACATCGGACAAAGGGCTAGTATCCAAAATCTATAAAGAGCTCATCAAACTCCACACCCGAAAAACAAATAACCCAGTGAAGAAATGGGCAGAAAACATGAATAGACACTTCTCTAAAGAAGACATCCGGATGGCCAACAGGCACATGAAAAGATGTTCAACGTCGCTCCTTATCAGGGAAATACAAATCAAAACCACACTCAGATACCACCTCACGCCAGTCAGAGTGGCCAAAATGAAGAAATCAGGAGACTATAGATGCTGGAGAGGATGTGGAGAAACAGGAACCCTCTTGCACTGTTGGTGGGAATGCAAATTGGTGCAGCCGCTCTGGAAAGCAGTGTGGAGGTTCCTCAGAAAATTAAAAATAGACCTACCCTATGACCCAGCAATAGCACTGCTAGGAATTTATCCAAGGGATACAGGAGTACTGATGCATAGGGGCACCTGTACCCCAATGTTTATAGCGGCACTCTCAACAATAGCCAAATTATGGAAAGAGCCTAAATGTCCATCAACTGATGAATGGATAAAGAAATTGTGGTTTATATACACAATGGAATACTACGTGGCAATGAGAAAAAATGAAATATGGCCTTTTGTAGCAACATGGATGGAAGTGGAGAGTGTGATGCTAAGTGAAATAAGCCATACAGAGAAAGACAGATACCATATGGTTTCACTCTTATGTGGATCCTGAGAAACATAACAGAAACCCATGGGGGAGGGGAAGGAAAAAAAAAAAAAAAAAAAAAAAAAGGTTAGAGTGGGAGAGAGCCAAAACATTAGAGACTGTTAAAAACTGAGAACAAACTGAGGGTTGATGGGGGGTGGGAGGGAGGGCAGGGTGGGTGATGGGTATTGAGGAGGGCACCTTTTGGGATGAGCACTGGGTGTTGTATGGAAACCAATTTGACAGTAAATTTCATATATTAAAAAATAAAATAAAAAAAAAATAAACTTGTGTTTTGAAGAGGCAATACGTTTCCTTTGTTCAGAATTAAGCAAATACAAAAGAGTATATTCGATAGAAAGTCTCCCTCCTGTTCTCTTACATCCCTCCTTTTGCAACCAATGTTACTAGCTTGCTATATGTTTTCCAAAATAACTTGTACAGCAGATACATCTACGTACCCAGTTATTTTCTTCTCTTTTTACATAGTTGATGGTATATCAGACACACTGTTTTCCACTGCTTTCACAAAGGTGCCCAAGTTCTAAAGCATTTGTTCTTTTTGGCAGAGATTTGTTGTGGTTAAAAAATGTGTATATGTGTCAGATTTGAAGAGATGGTTTATTTTATTTTACTTTTATTTATTTTTTAAAGACATTTTAAAAATATTTATTTATTTATTTTGAAAGGGAGCGAGCATGAGCGAATGTGGTTGGGGGGAGGGACAGAGAGAGAGGAGAGAGGATCCCAAGCACGTTCCATGCTGCCAACGCAGAGCCCGATGCAGGACTCGATCTCACAGAGTGTGAGATCACGACCTGAGCCGAAACCAAGAGTTGGTCAGACACTTAACTGACTGAGTAACCCAGTTGCTGCAAGAGATGGTTTATTTTAAAGTCTTAGGCCTTGTTTTAAGAATTGCTGTTGGTTGATGGGGCTCCTGGGTGGCTCAGTCGGTTAAGCGTCTGACTTTGGCTCAGGTCATGATCTCACAGTTCGTGAGTTCAAGCCCCACATCAGGCTCTGTGCTGACAGCTCAGAGCCTCGAGCCTGCTTCAGATTCTGTGTCTCCCTCTCTCTCTGCCCTTCCCCACCCCACCCTTGCACTCTGTCTTTTTCTGTCTCTCAAAAAATAAACAAACAAACATACATTAAAAAAAAATTGCTGTTGGTCACAAAATCTCAAAACAGACTAATGCGGTAAGGGAGGTGAGATTGTGACTGTTATTTGAGGTCCAGTGTTAGTAATCATCATGTGTCCATTGTAATTTATGGTTTTCTCCCTTAGCTGGCCAAGAAATACCACCCAGACACAAACAAGGATGATCCCAAAGCCAAGGAGAAGTTCTCCCAGCTGGCAGAAGCCTATGAGGTAATGCGACCTACCTGTGTGTGCAGTCACTGTCATTCAGCTGTGTGGGTACATCAGCGTGTGCTGCCCAGGGTGACCTGACATGTCATAAGGTCCATTGTGAAGACTGTCCCATACCAGATTACCTCCTTGAAGAAAAGATTCCCAGGTCTCCTGCTAGATCTCACTTGGAATCTCAGTAGGAAATGGTCTGATAATCTGTATTAACAGAGCTCCCAGGTCATCTGATTTATAGCCAGGTCTGGGAGCTCCTGGTTGGATTAATTAATTCCACACTTATTTGTTGACCCCCCTCCTTAGGGCATCTCTGTCTAGTGGGATGGTGCGTATTGTAAAAGTAGGAGGCCGCCCGTGAGGAACTTGAAATGTAGTCAGAGGGATGAAGCGCACACTGTGGCGGGCTGCTGAGCCGTTCCAGAGCGACCTTCCCAGACTTAGAGGGTCTGTAGGGACTCAGGATACGTAGCGTATCGTGTACCTGCTGTATGAGTGTGCACATCCCCCAGCCATCTGAAAGTACGTCACAGACGCCGTATCTCTTTATTCTTCAGTACTCGAGTGTGAATTTTCTAAGACCAAGAACATTCTTTTACGTTAACCACAGTACGCTTGTCAAAAGCAGGAAATTTAATGCTGATCCAGCACCCTTACCTGTACACACGGTGTGAACTTGTGCCGTGTCCTGGGCCTCGGGAGACCTGGTGGCGCCTGACCGCCGGGCCTTTTCCTGTAGGTGCTGAGTGACGAAGTGAAGAGGAGACAGTATGACACCTACGGCTCTGCGGGCTCGGACGCCGGCGCCTCCGGACAGAGCTACTGGAAAGGGGGCCCCACTGTCGACCCCGAGGAGCTCTTCAGGAAGATCTTCGGGGAATTCTCATCCTCTTCTTTTGGGGATTTCCAGAGTGTATTCAGTCAGCCTCAGGAGGTAGGCTCCTTGTTTTAAAGAATCATTCACATTTTAGCCGCTCATTGTGAGGCAAACATTTTATGTTTCTTTTTCTCAAAAAAAAAAAAAAAAACAAACCAACAACAACAGAAAAAACAAAAAAAAAAAAACCCAAAGCAGCTTCGATGGAATGATCTGGAGGCAGCCATTTTGGTAGGAAATAATTCCCATATTTAAGAAAAACCATGTAGGTAATCCATGTAGGATTACCAGGTAGGTAATCCTTTTTAGCTGTACAATTGCTTAATCAGGCAGCCTGAGGCGAAGGCTTTGAGGGTCCATGATTCGGGTGCGTCTTGTCTGGAGCTTGCTGCATTATTGTAGAAGAGCTCGGTACCAGAACGGAGACACAACACCAATTCTACCTCTTGCATGTTTATGTCCTAATAAGACATTATCAGAGCTGAGAGAGGGAGCATGTTTTATGACTTAAATTATGTTTGGGGATCATTCGAGCTGTCTATAAGGACTATGTACAAATATTATCTGTGAACGGTTTGTTGAAAAGTACATTTTCACTTAAAACAAGCATTCCCTCTTGAAAATCCTGAGATGTAGGGCAGAGTCAGTCGAGTCCCATCCATTCCTACTTGGCAGAGGACAGGTGAGTTGAAAAATAAGTAGCTGGGTGAAGAGATGAACAGGTGGGGCATGGAAGATTTTTGGTGAAATTTCACATTTAGTGAAAGTCCTCTATGATTTTGTAACAACAGACCCGTGTCATACATTTGTTCAGGCCCTTAGGAAATACACCACCAAGGGTGGACCCTGAAGTGAAAGACGAGCTTTGGGGGACTCTGATGTGTCCATGTGGGTTCATCCTTGATAAAAAATGGACGTCCCGGTGACAGATGCTGACCCTGGTGGGGGCTGTGCATGTGTGGGGGCAGGGGGCGATCCTGATACCTCCCTCTCAATTTTATAAACGTGTAAAACCGTCTTAAAGAATAAAGCCCACTTTAAAAGAAGAGGTAACGTGAATGAAAACCGCTGACCATTGCCCTCCTTTACTTTCAAAGTGGAGGATCACTTTGGTAATTAACCAAAGATGACAGGCTGCCCTCTGACTTCTTTAGTACATCATGGAGCTGACGTTTAATCAGGCTGCCAAGGGGGTCAACAAGGAGTTCACCGTGAACATCACTGACACCTGCGAGCGGTGTGACGGCAAGGGGAACGAGCCTGGCACCAAGATGCAGAACTGCCATTACTGCGGCGGCTCCGGCATGGTGAGAGTGTGGCAGAGCCCCCCACCCCCCCCCGCCTGGGATCCCCCGCCTCTGGCCCCCCCACACCCCTTGCCGGCCCTTTTTCTACACTCCTGTGGATAGCCTTGGAGAGTTATCTGGCAGTGCTTGGTGCTTTTGAGTGTCTGTGACTAGGTGGGACTGTTTTATCTAGATCTTTCTTTTCCCAAGAGTACTCTGTCTTGGTCAGTGATCCTGTGCTGTCTTCCCTGAAAATACACTTCCCTGAAAATTTTGGTAATTTGAAACCGTTGCTGGGGGGCAGGGGGTTTTAATTTTGCTTGAAGTGTAATCATTTTTTTCTTTTGGTAAGTTTTTTATATAATACAAACATACAGAACAGTATAAAGAGCCACTCCCTTATTCCTTACCCAGATTCACCAGTTGTTAACATTCTGTCCCATTTGCACTGTCATATCTGTTGTGTATTTTCAAGGAACAAGAATGTTCTTTTATGCAACCACAACACAGTTGTCACTATCAGGAAATTTAACGTTGCTAGAATACCATTTTCTGTACTCATTCTCATGTGTTCACTTGTCCTTACAATGTCCTTTTTTTCCTGATCCAGGATCCATGCTGGGATTTTGCATAGTGTTTGGTTGTCATATCTTTTGTCTCCTTTAATCTGGGAACGGTTTCTCGGCCTTTCTTTTTCTTTATGACCTTGACATTTTTTAGGATTACAGGCCAGCTGTTTTGTAGAATGCCCTTTATATTGGGGTTCATCTGATATTTTCTCATGACCAGATTCAGATCACACATTTTTGGTGAAACGTCACAGAGGGGTAGTGCCCTTGACACTGGATCACGTCAGGAGTCGTGAGGTGTCAGTTTGTCCCATTAGTGATGACGTGACATTGGATCATGAGTAGTTAAGATAGTGTCCACCAGGTTTCTTCACTGTAAAGTTGTTAATTTTCCCTTTGAGATTAATGAGGAAGTTGTGGTGAGGCACATACTGACTTCTGAACTCCAGATCACCGCGTTGATTGTAGGAGACTGAAAAATGGGGTGTACTGCCTCTCTGTAACCATTCCTGAAACCTCTGGGAGCTGAGCAGTTACCTTTTAAAGAGAGTAGTGCCCCTCTGATTACAACAGCGATTGCTGAGAAAACAAAAGAGAAACCTGGCCACCCAGAGCAGCTAGTCTGGTCCTTGAGGCCACTACTGCCCTGTTCTCACTGTACCTGAGGGCCATGTGGGAAGAAAGGGGGGCTGGGTCCTCCCTATCTTCCCCCGGCCCCCACCACTGGTGCCCCAGGAGCAAGGAGGCAGGCAGCCTCTGTTGCTGGCGTGGTGCTGCTCGTTCTGCCCCCCGCCCCCGAGTGTCCTCTCCCCCATCCTCCCTGCGCACCCCCATCCTTCAGGGGCCTCTTGGCCCCCAGCCCCTCCCACAGCTGGTGGGGCCTTGTGGTCTGTGGCTACTACCCCCAGCTCCTCACTGGTTAGAAAGTGGTTACTTCTTTTGTTTAACCTAACTTCTTTACACTGTTCATTTTGTTTTGTTTTTTTTTAGAAAGCGGGAAAGGGGGAGAGAGGGCGGGAGAGTGCGTGCACGAGTGGGCAGATGGACAGAGGGAGAGAGACAATCCCAAGCAGGCTCCATACTCAGCACAGAGCCCAACAAGGGCTCCATAGGACGACCCTGGGATCATGACCTGAGCCAAAATCAAGTCAGATATTCACTTGACTGAGCCACCTAGGCGTCCCCCTGCCTGTTTTGTAAATTATCGAAAAGTACTTGTTCTGACACAACAGTCGGAGGAATACATAAAGAAAATGTCAGTAATCGCCCCTTGCCTGGACTCCCAAGTTCGTAACTTGAGGTGTTCTTTCCACAACTCAGTCTCTGTCTCCATACAAAAAAATTTCTTTTTAAAGCAAAAACTTTCTAATGAGAGTATATTACACATACTCTTTGTTGTGCAACTTGCTTTGGTCTTTGATGGATCATGCCCATTCCTCCAGGCCGATACATGCAGATCTCATTTTCCAACTTAATACTTAGGTTTCAGTGCTACAGGAAAACCCTCTACACATATGGCCTTCCATCTGATGCCTCTACTTTCTGTGACACAGACCTCCAAAGGTGGAATTGCTGGGACAAATAATTCTTACATTTAAAATGCCTCTAATTAAAAATTTATCATGTTTAAAAATGTACGTGTTTATATTTGCACACGGTACAGAATTCTGAAGGAAAAACGAAAGTACAGTGAAAAGTTAAGTGTTCCTCCCCAAGCCCCACCCCCTAATTGTTCCAGGCATCCTCCTTAGAGGCACAGTTCTAGTGACCTTCTTGTGTATCCTGCTTTAGACGGACACGCACATTTCAAGCCATCTGTGTGGAGGTTCCAGTAACCCAAGGTAGCACTCTGTACATGGTGCTGCAGCGTTTGCTTCGATTTTTACAACTCAGTGATCTCAGAAAGCATTTCTCACCCATGTGCAGTGTTCTGTTAATGTGGTTACACCATGATTTTTCAGGCAGCTCACTCCTGGTGGCCACCCAGGCTGCAAGGGACGTACGCTGTTGCACGAGTGTGGTCTGTAGGGCACAGCCCCACAGATGCACACTCAGTTCTCATAGCTGCCAGAGTGTTTTCCACACATCTGTGACTGCATCATCTTGCATGACGTCTGCATCCTTTGGGAGAAAGGTCTGGGTCCCTGTGTTCTTAGGCAGTATGTTTTAGTGCGTGTTCACACAGAACACGAGTCTTTGATGAAACATTTCTCTGCCGTGCATTGTGTTCCCAGAGGCTTGGCCATTAGAGTTTACCTGTGTACTTAAGGGTTCCGTCTTTTTCGTCTCTTTATCAGGAAACCATAAATACAGGCCCCTTTGTGATGCGCTCCACGTGTCGGAGGTGTGGTGGCCGAGGCTCCATCATCACGACTCCCTGCGTGATATGCAGAGGAGCCGGACAGGCCAAGCAGAAGAAGAAAGTGGTGATCCCTGTGCCTGCCGGTGGGTCCTGGGCTCCTCCACGTACCGGGGCTGGGACAGCTGGGACCTTTGTTTCCCTGTGATTGGGCTGTTGTAAAAGCTGTGGTGAAGGATCTGGAGCCCCGGATTGGAGGGGGAACTGGAATCTCCTTGCGTTTTCCTCTCTGTACTAGTTGTCCTTAAAATCTACCCTTGCATGCCTCGTGGGCAGAAGGTACCTGACACGCCCGCTCTGCTCCCCTGTGGAGCTCCTCCACCTTCGTTCAACGAGGCCAGCATTGTCACTGTGGCCAGCCCTGTCTGCACCACTACCCCTTCCTCCTAGCCCCCAGGGGCCGCCTGTGACTGCTCTCGCCAGCTGGGTCTTGTTCCCAGGATGGACTTTCTGCAGGGCAGTCTGATCGTGTCACTTGTCCTGAAGCCTGTGCAATGACTCCTGGGGTGAGAAATGCCACCTGTCTCAGCCCCTTCTGGCCTCTGCAGCCTCTCCTCTTGTTGCCTGCCCTGCGGCCTTCCTGCAGCTGCCTTCATGCAGCTCTTCGAATGGGCCATAATGCCTCTAGACAGAGCCTTGTCATATGTCACTCCCTGTGTCTGAAGCTCACTTTCCACCTTCTTTTCTCAGCGGGTTAACTCTTCTCCCAGAGCTGCTAGCTTGAGTGTTGCCTCTCTATAGCAGCTTCTGGAACTCTCCCTGTTCCTTAGATGTCCTTTGTCCTTGCTTCTACAAACACGTTTCTGTTTGTAATGATGCACTTGTTAGTGTTGTTATTTGGGTGATAGCTGTCTCCCCTACTAAATTCTAAACTCACCGACATGCTACATGGACCTGGTAGGAGCAGGTGTCCAGGGAACTTGGATAAACGAATAGAAGGCGCTCTTGTTTGGGGATCACTTGCTGTACTTGCTCCTTTGAGAAGTTGCACCCATTGGATGTACTGTGGATAATTGTGTTGTTCCTCATTAATAGGAACGGGTAAGGAAGTCAGTGGTTTGTAAATGGATTTAGGGCAGGAAACTCCATGGGAGGTCCCCAAATAAATGTTCCCTTTTGAACTTTTGTTCTTACAGGAGTCGAGGATGGCCAGACGGTGCGGATGCCTGTCGGAAAAAGAGAAATTTTCATCACATTCAGGGTGGGTGCTCTGCTCTCACAGCTTCTCGGGTCCTTGCCCTCTTGCAGGGAGGTGGGTGCTCATGGGGGTGTGTCTAAGGGAAACAGTGGCCACCTCGGTGGGGTTATGAAACATGTATCACGTCAAGCCTTTGTGCTACGTTTGGACAGAACAGTTTCCTCAAGATTTTTATAAGTTGGAAAACATAGGACACATAAAAATATAGAATGCATCTCTTTGTGATTTTTTTAAAAATTTACTTATTTTGAGAGAAACAGAGACCACACAAGTGGGAGAGGGGCAGAGAGACAGGGAGAGAGAATCCCAAGCAGGCTTTGCACTGCCAGCACAGGGCGCCTGATGTGGGGCTTGATCCCACGAAGCCATGAGATCATGACCTGAGCCGAAACCAAGAGTTGGATGCTCAACTGACTGAGCCACCCAGACCCCCCTCCTTGTGATTTTAAATTTATGTATCAAATTGTTCGTGGGGGTGGTAAGAGCCAAAGGTGCAGTTTTACCTACTGTGTGCAGAGACAGACCTGGTTTCTGAGACAGGAGATGGTAAAGGAGATACAGTTCTTGTCCCCACATTTCTGCCGGGTGCCCCAGGAAAGCCATGTGAGCGCAGCAGGGGAAGGCACAGGCTGTGTGCAAGACACCCTCACTCATAATAGCAAGACACTGACGACAGTCTGCTGCCCTCGGATAAGAGAGTGAATGAGAGAACCGTGCTGTGGCCAGAGTGCCTCAGAGCAGCCGCGGGAAGAAACCAGAGCCATACGTTCAGCACAACTGAGACTTCTCAGTTACTTTGAGGGAAAGAAAGCAGATTGCGAGTGGATGCAGGGAGGGAGACTGTCTATAAACACTTTTAAAGCACGTGACAGGGTGCTACATATTATTTGGGGACACATACATATGTGGGAATGAGAACTGCTACAGTCAGCGTGGGGCCACTCTGGAGGGGGAGGAGCCAGGGGCTTCACTGCATCGCGATGTTTTATTACTTCCACTGGGTTGTGGGCGTTCTGCGTGTGTGATGTAATTTACTTTGCCTGTTCAAAAAATTTTTTCTTAGTGTTTTATTTATTTTTGAGAGAGAGACAGAATACCAGTGGGGGAGGGGCAGAGAGAGGATGTGTCCATCGTGAGACACAGAATCCCAGGCAGGCTCCAGGCTCTGAGCTGTCAGCACAGAGCCCGACACGGGTCTCGAACCCACGAACTGCAAGATCATGACCTGAGCTAAAGTCTGACGCTTAACCTACTGAGCCATCTAGGCGCCCCTACTTTTCCTGTTCATGCGTGTGTGAGATATTTTGTAATTTAAAACACAGATAAAAATACCGTAAAGCGTGAAGTGCTAGACGAGGAATCAAAGACAAAGGCAGCCAGCTGTCAGCCAGGCTCTCCAGTGGGCTTGGTGGGAGTTTCAGACCCTGCTCCCACCTGATAATAGACAAGAACAGAGAGAGGGGAAATCACTGCAAGGCAAGAAGTGTCTTTGAGGCCCCAAAAGTAGTGCTTGTGCATCAGAATCATTCCACTGCTGTCTGTCTGTCTTGAAGGTGGTTTGTACCAGATGACTGTTTGGAAAATAAACTGTGCCTTTGTAGATGTACTAATCTCTGTTTCCTTATACCTGCCAATAGAGTAAGCTTTTTTTTTTTTTTTTTTTTATGTTTAATAAGCCAATTTTACTTTTTTATTTGCCCATTGGGACGGCTTGATCTGAGACCGACACTCTTGTGTCGCTATGTAGAAGTGAATCTGACCTGTAACTCCCGGAGCCTGGGGTCATGTTCTGCTTTGGCAAAAGTACATCCTCTCCCTTGATGCTGTGCTCTTCAGCAAAGAAGCAGCGTATCGCATGCCGGACCCTGTGCCCAGGCTGCTGAGATGGGCTGTTGTCCAGTCTCGAGAAGGACTTCTGCACGCATAACCACATCTCTCCTGCTTGGACCGTAGGTGCAGAAAAGCCCCGTGTTCCGGAGGGACGGTGCAGACATCCACTCCGACCTCTTTATTTCCATAGCTCAGGCTCTTCTTGGGGGGACAGCCAGAGCGCAAGGCCTGTACGAGACGATTAACGTGACGGTAAGAGGCCGAGAACGTGTTTGCCACTCTTGTCCTTCGTTGCTATTTTTTTTTTTCCCCTCTGTGAACCGGCTGAGAAGTGGCTAGAACCTGTGGCCGAGCAGCCTGTTGGAGACTCAGTGATGGGGTCTGGGGGAAGTAGAGGAATGTTAGGCCATTCCTTGGGTGTGAATCACAGACTGTAGACCCTGATGAAGGAATCACCAGTGAAGGCAGGTCCTGGGTCACATCCACGCCTCTGCTGGCACCAGGGAGCAGCCCCAGCACTGTGCCCCTGTGTTGGCTTTGCCCCCTCCCAGGTCACACTCTCTGTGCTCCCTCACTCCTGCTGTGGGCTCAGCTTCCCGAACTGCCTGCCCCCACATGCTTGTTTTGGGCTCTGCTCCAGGTGGACCCCGGTTTAGCCAGCTTCCATGTGGATGTCTGGAAACCTGAATGGGAGTTCTTTCCAAGGAGTGAGTCTTAGTGTAGTGAAATGTTTCCATTTGAGCAACTGTAGACCAAGGAAAACCACAGATTTCTTTTCTTTATAGATTCCCCCTGGGATTCAGACAGACCAGAAGATTCGGATGAGTGGGAAAGGTATCCCCCGGATTAACAGCTACGGCTATGGAGATCACTACATTCACATCAAGATAAGAGTTCCAAAGTGCGTGCCCACGTAACCATGGTGAGGTCCGCCCAATCTCTGCATTTTCCCCACCTAGCAGGACCCGGTTTTGAGGGCTTTTTACCTGCCAGGCCTTATGCCGAGCCAGACCGCCCGGCCCGTTGTGGGTCCGCTGCCGTAAGCACTGAGGCTTGTGCCAGTTATTTCTACCTTACAGTCAGATGTGTCCTGCCCAGGTTCTCCATCTGCAAAGTGGGCATAATAAGGCCACCCTCATTAGTTGCTGGAAAACTGAATAATACATAAGGAACAGTTAGCAATAGCTGCTGTTGTTGGTTTTATCATTACTGCTCTCAGGGCACTGGGGGTCTCGTGGGAGACACGAATCTGTAACTGGATCATAGCACATGACGTCTCCGTTCTTTGGGAGAAAGGTTTGAGTCGAGTGCTGTGGCATCCAGGATAGGCATGGCTCACCCTATTGGGGAGGGTGAGCGAAATTTCTGGCACTACTTTTTTTTTTTTTTTTTTTTTTTAAATTTTTTTTTTTATTTGACGTTTATTTATTTTTGAGACATAGAGAGACAGAGCATGAACGGGGGAGGGTCAGAGAGAGAGGAAGACACAGAATCTGAAACAGGCTCCAGGCTCCGAGCTGTCAGCACAGAGCCCGACGCGGGGCTCAAACTCACGGACTGTGAGATCATGACCTGAGCCAAAGTCGGTCGCCCAACCAACTGAGCCACCCAGGCGCCCCTGGCACTACTTTTTTTTTAATTAAAAGTTTTTTTTTATTTTGAGAGAGAGAGAGAGAGAGAGAGAATGAGCAGGGGATTGGCAGAGAGAAGGGGACAGAGGATCTGAAGTGGGCTTGCGCAGACAACAGAGAGCCCAACGTGGGGCTCGAACCCATGAACCATGAGATTATGACCTGAACGGAAGTCACACGCTTAATCTACTGAACCACCTAGGTGCCCCCTGGTGCTCCTTTTAATTAGTTAACTTTCTACATACGACACTTATAAGAGCCCCTCCCCCCTAAACTTAAGGTATTTTAGGAGATTTTTTTTTTTTTTTAATCACGGTGCTTGGGTAGCTCAGTCGGTTAACCATCCAACTCTTGATTTTGAGTCACGTCATGATCTCACAGTTCATGAGATCAAGGTCCTCGTCGGGGCTCTCTCTTTCCCTCTCTCTATGTCCTTTTGTACATGCATGCACATGTGTGCTCTCTCTCAAACTAAATAAACAAAGAATTAAACATTTTTATTATCAAAGTATAATCGACTTACAGTGAGTTATATTAGTTTCAGGTGTACAACATAAAGATTCAACAGTTTGATATGTTATGCAGTGCTCACCATGATCAGTGTAATTCAGGTTTTCTTTATTGAAGCTTTGAGGGGGTGGCTCTTAGGTTCGGGGTGTGTGCCTCTGCCTTATTGTGTCCCCACATTTTCCACATGCTTACGTGGAAACCGGCCCAGCCCATCATTTAAAGGGCTGCCCAGAGGAAACACTCAATTTGTTTGCTCCACAGGAGACTCACAAGCCGGCAGCAGAGCCTGATCCTGAGCTACGCCGAGGATGAGACCGACGTGGAGGGGACGGTGAATGGTGTCACCAATACAAGCACGGGTAAGGTGGCAACACGTGGAAGGCCTCTCAGTCCTTGGAGGGTGCATGGTTCAGAAACACGTTGGGGTCTGCCCTTGCGGGGAGCATGACAGAGGGGCGCTGGGAGCCAGGAACAGCCTCCTGCCGGCCACTCTAACTTGCCCTGTGTGTGCAGAGGTCAGAGAGTGTCAGCTCGCCTCCTGCCGGAGGGCAGCCATGTGTCTGCGAGAGCTGTTCTGAGTTCTATCCGTGGTTCTGCCGCTCGCCCTGTGACCTTGGGCACATCCCCACATGAGATTCCTTGTAACAGCTTAAGGAGGAGACAGATGGGAAGACTTTATGCAATCCTGACCCAGAACGCCTCCCCAAGATTTCAGAGTGTCTTGTAAGTGACAGCTACCAAAGCCGTAAAAAAGCCAGTCGACTGAGCGCAAACCTGCCTGTGCACAGCACGTCTAACTTTGAGTTCGTCCGGCAGCGAACAAATGCTACGTTTACCCCGAGCTCGGATGTCAGGCTGTATCTATAGAGTGTTTTTAAATACTAGCTATTTGATACCAAAATGCTGGCAGGCACAGGCTGTGGTGATGGCCGCCTCTGCTGCAGCGCCTCTTCCCGTGGGAGGTGGGGGCCCTGCGGAGGAGATGCTGGTCCTCCGTTGGTGGGGACTCGGCCCGGGATGGGGCGAGCTGCGTGGTGAACTGGCCTCAGATGCACAGGTGTTCCCCCCTTACATCATTCTGCTTGTGTGGGTCCTGGATGCCCCTCCCTTGTCCTCAGAGCCTGAACGGTACTAGGGAGTGTGTGGTCACTCAGAGCAGGTGATGGCATCCAGGGGTGGGTTTCCAGGAAGGGAGGGCTGGTCTTGGAGCCTAGGGCTGGAGGTCCCAGCAGCAACTGCCTTTGCGTGGACTTGCTGGGCTTCTGTGGAGTCCAGGGGGCCAGGTCGTCTGTGACAAAGCAGCCACCACAAGGCCTGTCGGGAGCCTGACCAAACATGGAAAGGTTTGGTACCTGGATTTCTTACACTCTTGTTACAGCCCTTGTACTGAAAAGTGGAAATAGCCGTTCCACGTAATTGTAGTTGTGCTTCCTGAATTGCAAATGTTCCCAGTCACCTGGCAGGGGAGATTTTCCTCCTCTCCCAACCACAGGAGAACTTGAGGTCGGCCCTGTGAGTCGTGACGTGGGCCTTGTTCACTCGATTAGAACATTGGTGTTTTGGTTAAACTCTTTTCTGGTAGTTTAACTTGAGAGTTGATCATACAGTCAGCTTATGAGTATCCTTTGAACCCTCGTGACTTCTGTGGTTCCTTGTCCTCATAGCTAGTTCCCCGCCCTCATTCAGCCTGGATTTATTGGGAACCTCTGGTGTGCCAGACACTTTGTCACTTCTTCCTTTTAAATTTTTATTGACATAATTTTGTTGAGCATAGTTTAACTTTGATGCATGAATTGAGCTCATTTCTGAAAAGTTGTTGTAAAGTGACATAGTACGCCAAATTATTTTTTCCCTACTCACTTTCATTGTCATTTCAGAGCTGTGTTCTCGTGGGAAATTTGGCTCCCAGATGTAATTTTTTTTTAATGTTTATTTATGAGAGAGAGAGAGAGAGAGAGAGAGAGGCCGAGTGTAGGTGGGGGAGGAGCAGAGAGAGGAGGAGACACAGAATCTGAAGCAGGCTCTAGGCTTTAAGCTGTCAGCACAGAGCCCAACTCACAAACTGCAAGATCTCGAACTCACAAACTGCAAGATCATGACCTGAGCCGAAGTTAGACGCTTAACCCACTGAGCCACCCAGGGGCCCTGGACATAATTTTTTAAATAGCATTTAAGAATCTTAGAATTGGCTTCAAAGAATGCTGCCCAGACATGGTTAAATTTCATTATACTGTGAAGACAGTTATTTTTGCAATCTGCATGTGAAAATACGACAGTACTTATAATTCTCATTTCCTGACGACCTCACTAACAGTGGGTCATATTTATTTAAGTAGAGTCTGAATCTCTTATTTCAAACATTTAACAAAACCTAAACTGAAGTTATGTTAGAAACAGTTATGTTCAGGGGCACCTGGGTGGCTCAGTCGGTTAAGCGGCCGACTTTGGCTCAGGTCATGATCTCGCAGTCCGTGAGTTCGAGCCCCGCGTCAGGCTCTGTGCTGACAGCTCGGAGCCTGGAGCCTGTTTCACATTCTTTGTCTCCCTCTCTCTCTGACCCTCCCCCGTTCATGCTCTGTCTCTCTCTGTCTCAAAAATAAATAAACGTTAAAAAATTTTTTTTTTAAATAAAAAGAAAAGAAACAGTTATGTTCAGGTATCATTGCTTCGTGGAATAAAGTGTTACTCAGATCACTTTTTTTTTTTTTTTTTTTTGAGACAGAGACAGACCATGAGCAGGGGAGGGGCAGACAGAGAGGGAGACAGCAGGCTCCAGGCTCTGAGCTGTCAGCACAGAGCCCGATATGGGGCTCGAACTCACGGACCATGAGATCACGACCTGAGCCGAAGTCAGACGCTCACCGACTGAGCCACCCAGGAGCCCCTCAGATCACTTTTTTAGTAGCCTCCAAATACACGTGAGTCAGGGAGCCCTCAGAACCTGACAGGAGCTGTCAGGTACAAACTGATTTCTGGGCGTCTATACTTTCATTAGGGAAAAGGGCACCTGAAGGGCATTTGGAGTAGATATAATTACATAGGAAACCGACCCAAAAGGTTTGGGGGATTTAATATCCCTTGCCTATTTTTGGTCCCTAGTACAGCTGGTGAAAACCTTAACAGCTGACCCTTGCTTCTTCCCCATTCTGTGAATCAGAAAGTCCAGAAAGACACCGTGCACTCAGGGACTCTTAGTACTCAGGGCTGAGCATAGAAGACACAGGGAGTCGGCAAAGTCTATTATTGCGAGACTGAGTTAGAGACAGTGTGGCTCAGGGTTTGTGCTTCTGGGTCCTCGTTAACTCTTGGTGACAGTACACATACATTTACCTGGAGTTGTAGAAAGCAGTTCCAGAGCTCACTGTCTGGGAATCCCACCTGCCGTTTCTCCTCTCCGACAGAGTTGGCAGCGTTGACCTTCACACAGGGTGCTGGCAGGAGGAAGATGAAGGAAAAGACAAAATTTTAGTAGAACGAGAGGTACTTTGCTGGCTCAGCCTGTGTGTGTAGTCGGCTCAGGGAGTCAGGCTGTGTGTATAGACCTGCACCTCCACCTGCAGGGCGGCCCCGGTCCCCAGAAGTCAGGTCCTGGAGTCCTCTCGGTCTCTGTTTCTTCAAACATACGTTCCTTTAGCATTTGTTACGTGCTAAGAGATGACACAGAGAGAGACAGAGTCCGTGCCGTCATCCAGCTTATAGATAACGGGAGAAGACAGCAAGCACTGAGCCCCAGATACGTGCTGAACCCTTCTCTTTTTAAAAAAAAATTTTTTTTTTAACGTTTATTTATTTTTGAGACAGAGAGAGACAGAGCATGAACAGGGGAGGGGCAGAGAGAGAGGGAGACACAGAACCGGAAGCAGGCTCCAGGCTCTGAGCCATCAGCCCAGAGCCCGATGCGGGGCTCGAACTCACAGACCGCAAGATCGTGACCTGAACTGAAGTCGGTGCTTAACCGACTGAGCCACCCAGGCGCCCCTGTACCCTTCTCTTTTTTTTTTTTTTTTTTTTAAACATTTTTATTTATTTTTGAGACAGAGAGAGACAGAGCATGAACGGGGGGAGGGCCAGAGAGAGAGGGAGACACAGAATCGGAAGCAGGCTCCAGGCTCTGAGCTGCCAGCACAGAGCCTGATGCGGGGCTCGAACTCACGGACTGTGAGATCGTGACCCGAGTGAAGTCGGACGCTCAACCGACTGAGCCACCCAGGCGCCCCGAACCCTTCTCTTAAGAGAAGCTTGTGCCGATGGAAAAAACATTTTGGCCCATATTCCTGGGATGATTGTTACTCTTCCCCTGGGATCACAGTATAAACAGCTATCAGGCAGCTCTAACTTGGAATCCCTGCCTAATAAGTTGGCGTGTTTCTTCTTTGAACCCCCAACACTTTCCATGGCGCCTGGCACAGGAAATGTTGATTGAGTTTATTTGAATTCATTTTTCTCATGTCGCTGGGAGATACTCTGAGAGATGGGAGTACAAGCTCTTCCCCAGGAGAGAAGAGGCCTGTGGCCTCAGGCTGGACCTCTGTGTTGGCTGAGCAGCCCCTCTGGGTGTGGTCACCTTCTGAAGGTGTAGACTAGAAATGGTCATATAGTGCCCATTCAGCTGGAGTGGGCATTTCCTCTTTATTCTAAAGGCACAAGTGACATGCTGGCTGTATTTAAAGAAGCTTTAGAAGCACAGTGCCTTTGTTTGTATCCTGTCCTGAGACCAGAAGGCATCTGAATGTCCGCGACATCCGTAAGGACACATCTCTCCTCCTGTCCTAGGTTAGAAAAACAGTGTGTATATAGACTTTGTCATCTACGTGTGTAGTTTATTCCTGACATTTGGTTCAGAATTTTAAATTTAGTGCTTATAGCCTTTGATGTCCCTGCCAGTAAACCTTATTCCTGAAGGAGTCCTTTTATCCAAATTTAACATAGAGATAAGACCGGAGTTCCTGGTGGTAGAGGGTGATCTGGCATGTTTGCATTTTGTTGTTTTATTTTTGTTGTTGTGAATCATTAACCTGTTAACTGGTTGCTTATTCTGGGGCCTTTGGCCACTGTGGCTCACATACCTGTAGCCATGGGGGCATCACCGTTTCCCACCTTCTGAATGATGAGGACAGCAGAGTTGCGGGGAGGAGGGTGACGGCAGTCTGAGTTTCTGTGCCCTGTTGTGACTCGTAGTTAACAGCTTGGCAACGGACGAGGCAAGGCCCCACTCTGCCCTTACCATCTGTAAAGGCTTGGGCAAATTACTTCAGCTCTCCAGGCCTCAGCTTTACCATCTGTAAGTTGGAAATGATAGCAGCCTGTATTTCATAGGGTTCTTACGTGATTAAATGAGATCACGTAGGTAAAGCATTTGACACAGTACATGGCACACATTAAAAGCTCCATCAGCTAGAACTCATAGTGACCCATGCGCACGCACAAAGGTCTGCCATTCCCAGAGCAAGGGCACGATAAAATCAGTCCGTACTCTCCTCTCCTGTGTCCAGGGAGGCCCAGGAGTGATGGGAAATTTCTGGTTTGCAGGTTGCTTTGTGTGAGGAGGCTCTTTGTTACTTAAGCCATCACGTCAGCACGGGGGATGTGAGGGACTAAGGGAAGGCACAGATGGCCTTGCAACCTGTGGCGGTGGGCACCTCTCACGGGGATCTGCTCTGGTGACTCTGCAGTGCCCGGGGTCCTCTGCTGGGGAACCCTGGGAGTCGGGGATCACTCAGCCACCTTGACTTTGGTGATAGCTCACACCTTGGTTAGCACATCCTTGTTTGGGGCTATTGCTCTCTCTGAAGACGTTTCTGAGCTCTGAGAGCATGCCAGGTCCACGAGACTGCCCAGGGTGCTGTACCCAGGGGCAACTCCACCCATCCCTGCTTGGAGCCTGGTGCCCAGATCTTTGGGCCTCTTACTGATGAAGGCATCTTTTTTTTTTTTTAATGAAAAAAAAAATGTTTATTTATTTTTGAGAGAGAGTGCAAGGGGGAGAGGAGCAGAGAGAGAAGGAGACACACAATCCCAAGCAGGTTCTAGGCTCTGAGCTGTCAGCACAGAGCCCGATGTGGGGCTTGAATCCACGAACCGTGAGATCATGACTTGAGCTGAAGTTGGACACTTAACTGACTGAGCAACCCAGGCGCCCCTCACTAATGATGGCATTTTAGACTGAGATCTTGGGAACCGTGATCCTTTTTTACTGCGCTATGCATCGTACTTGGCATATACAACCTAGCATGTTAGAAACACGCCCTGTGCTGAGTACAGGAGCTCATGGCAGAAGCTTGTCCTGCCTGCCTAGTGGTTGGCAGTTCTTGAAAAGGACAGATTTTTGCAGCAGAGTTGATCTCCATAATCTCAGCTTGGGCCCTGAAAAAACGGCCAAGTAGCTTCCCTGTTTCTAGGGCATGTAGGGTCACATGCCCTTGACGGGGAGTTTGCCCAGGGACGCATAGGGTGCCCAGCTGCTGTTGTTACAGGGAAGAAGTGCACGTGTCGTGGGATTCCACAAGGCAGCGAGTCCCTTCCCTGGGTGTCCCAGAGACCCCAGGTGCACACGTATGGAGTGTGGAAGCTGGTCATTTGGTCTTGGTATGTGTTCTTCACCTGCTTGGAGTCAGTGACTTGGTTGTTAGAAGCTTGGGCTCTGGCCCTCGCTGCTTGTGTTTGAACTCCATTCTCCCCACCACCTACCGGCTCTGAGACCTTGGGCAAACTATCTAATATAACTCTCTCTGTGCTTTCGTGGTTTCTGTTGTTGTTGTTTTGTTTTTTAATGTGTGAAATTTGTGTGTAAAGGATTGAGTGAGCTACTGTGGGATCTGTGTGGCCTGACCTGGAAGGCATGTGGCACTTGGCGGTTGTTACAGTTGTTCAGGTGGAGTTAGCTGGTCACTGTCCTTCTCTCTGTCTTGTTTCCCTGTTGTGGGTCAGTGACTCGAGAAGCAGTTGGGATACACTAAATAAAGCACTGAGAGGCCCTTCTGCTTCAGTCATCTAACAGGCGAGGCCACGCTGGCTGACCTGGGAGCCACCCCCTCCCCTCTCAGGGTGGTGCTTGGTGGCTTCTTGAGTGGCAAGCCCCTGGGTGGCCAGTGTGGGTAGGCGGGGCGAGGGATGGGACTCCTGGAGGTGGCTCCCTTGACCCCAGTTCTTTCTGCTGTTTGTGCCCAGGTGGCAGGACCATGGATAGCTCCGCAGGAGGCAAGGCTAGGCCTGAGGCTGGGGAGGACAAGGAGGGATTCCTTTCCAAACTTAAGAAAATGTTTACCTCCTGATATCCCAGGCGAGGTAGGAAAACCCCAAGGTTTCTTCCCCCTTTGTTTCCCTCTATGAACTAACCCTGTTTTCCTTCACCTTAACCAATATCATACCCCCGTCTCCCTGCTCCCAGGCTCGGAAGGGTTGCCAGTGTAAGTGTGGCGTATCTGGCTCCACTCAGAGCCAGGCCTCCCGGCCCGTGGAGAGGCCTGCATCAGGGCAGGGTGGTGGCGTTGGCCGGCGGTGCTGGGCGGAACCAGACTGCAGCGGCCGGCCTTCTGCCATGTCCACTTCTGGAGAGGTTGCGCGGGGGGGGTGCCTCACAGTCCTCCTTCCACCAGCTTCCAGGGGGGCCGCGTCCCACAGTGGTGGGAACCAGGCTGCCCACAGTCACAGAGGGCGAGTCACAGCAGAGCCAGGCCTAGAACTCAGACCCCCCCCCCCCCAACCTCCTGCGGAGTCATGTTCCCTGCCTGGGAGCCGCAGGGCCGTGTAAACCTCAGGGGGCTGCCACGAGTCGTGTTCGCTCACTGTGGTGTCTTGGGACTCACTCTTCTCTTGTTCTGGTCCCTGGTGGCTGGGACTCCTCGTGCAGCTCCTTCCCAGGGATGATAGAAGCTCACCCGCAGGGCGCCTTCTTCCTGCAGTGCTAGTGAACCGTGACCATTTGTGTCTTGGCTCAGGAAAACGGTCCACTGGGAACTAGGCCGGGAGCAGCAGCCCCTCCGTGTGGCCAGGGCCCTGGAAGGATTCCGGAACAGCAACACTGCGCCCTTGCCTGCAGAGGCCCTGGACCACCTTGGCGACAGCAAAACCATGTGACAATACACCTCTCCACGGACTAGTCCTAGGGGACAGCCCCTGGGCAGTAGGGCGTGGCACCCATAAGGGATGGTGGAAGTTTCCTGTCCATGGGTAGGTGACTTGGCCTCTTCTAGCTCAGGCAGAGTAAAACAACTGGACATTTCTTGCAGAGCTAAAACTCTAATTTGGAATCAAAAGTGGTGGAGATATTAGTTAAAGAATTAAAGGCCATGCTTACAGCTTAAAAATGAAGCCTTAAGCTGCACTGAGTCATGAAGTGATTAATTTCCCTCTCAGCAAACCTCCGGGAGCTTCTGGAATGAGTCTTTTCTGCCAGATTGTCTTTTTGAGGAACCTGGAGCTTGCACGTCCCACAGTGTCCTCCACCCCTCAGCCAGGACACCCTGTGCTCTTGTCGGAGTTTATGTCCCAAAGATCCCAAACAGCTGGAACGTAGGCTCCTTGGGGCCTGGGGACGCACATACCAAGGGGGTCCCCAAAGATGTCATTCCTGACCATATGGGCCGAGATCTTTATCAGGACGGATAGTCCTTCCTTCCACCCTGTGTGGGGTGGCTTCTCGTCCCTGACTGTTGAGTTCTGTTGTCCTGCGGCAGGTGTTAAGGGGGACTCTTGCCCTTCTGCTCAACCCCAGCTGGTCACAGCTACAGCCCAGGGCCGACTAACAGCCTGTCACCCCAGAGGCCTGCCCCTCTGCCTGCCAGTGGCTTGGTTCTCACCACTCACATTGCTGACATCGGTTTTTAGAAGTGTGTGTAAACTATTCAGTGCTGAGAACTGCTGTCGTCTCTATAAATGTTTGTTCAGAAAAGGAAAGCACAGTCTGAGAGGTTGAAGGTTTCACCATCCAGCCAGAGCAAAACACACTGTCCCCAGTCTCAGCTTGTAGGGTGTGCGGGCTCCACATGCTTCCAGATCCTCCCACTGGTAAGACAGGCTAATGGAGAAGGCTTACAAATAGTTTCCTTTTTGTTTTCCTTCATAATTTACAAAATAAAGCATCTATTACTGTGATCTAAGAATGTAAAATGATTCTGTATCCATGTAAATAAGATTACTGCAAAAAGTTATTTAAAGCCTAAATTGTGGTCATATTCTTCTTTGAAAGAGTTCAAATTGCTTTTCACAGGGGGCTCAGCAGTGGGGTTGCTGATGTTCGTCTACACATGGGGGCCATCCCGCATCACCTCTGGCCTTCCTGGGGCTGCCCCCATCCACTGAGTCACTCCAGCCCAAGAGCACACGCACCATGATGGCCACATGGTGCTCTGACAAATGCTGACCCTCCAAGATCCCAGTGCGGGGGGGCTTTCCATGAGACTATGCTTATTTGATTGAATGTTCTGGAATTCTCGGCGTGTAACTTTCTTTGGGGGCCACGAGAAGATGTGCAGTGTTGGCCTACTTGGGGCCCTGCATGTCACTGTCTTCCTCACTAGATTTTTTTTTTTCTCCTCCATTATTTTCAGAGGAATGTTGTTGTTTTTTTTTGCATTGAAGTTTTTGCTGATTGTAGTTTAACTGGTTTGGGCTCCCAGCAGAGGCTGTCCCACAGAAGCCCTGATGGCTGCACAGCTGCAGTGACCCTGAGCACATAGCTCAGACCCATCCCAGGGTTCCAGGCTGTGCACATGAGGTGTGAGAGCACTTGCTGGGCCGGGTGAAGACGTTGGGGAAGACCTTGTGGGCACAAAGAGGCTGCACGGTGACTTCGTGCCAGCATCAGATGCTTCTCCCTTCACCAGAATGGGCCCGGCACGGTCCTAGATCCCAGGTCCAGCGGTGGGACCTGGGCAGTGCCTCATGACAGCTTAAGTTTTCTTCCTGGAGAAGTCCAGCTAAATCCCATTCATGTCCTGTCTTTTGAAAGGACAAGTCTGGAGGGAGACTTTGAAAGAGAAAGGTGGTTTTCTTGCTGGCCAGACACCATCCCTGCTGCACCAGGCCGTCCTTCCCCTGCTGGCCGGAAGGGGGCAGTGCAACACCTGCCCAATCAAGTCCCACTCAAGACTCAGATTGGGCTTCTTCCCACAGGAGGGTCTCGAGGCGTTTGTCTCCAGACTTTGCAGCCTCTGAGTTGGGGCTGGAACGTGAGACGAGGCCCTCAAAAATATAAAAAAGTAACTCCGCCCCTGAGCCTTTGGGGATTGAGAGGAGTGGAAAGGTGGGTAGGGAGGATGGGGGAAGGCACGGTCACGTGTGGGTGATGAAGACCTGGGCGCCGGACCTTGGCTCTATCACACCGGCAGGTCTCTGCTCTGATCTGTTTCTGACCTGGGCCTCTGGGTTTAGGTGGACTTGAAGTCCTCCTTCCTTGTCATGAAGACCCCCCCTCAAAGACGAGAATCCTCTCCAGTCCCACAAGCTTCTTGGCTACCGTGTGTCCAAGGATGGCCCTGCCCTCACTCTGCTCTCCTCCCACCCTGGGGCCTGTCCCCGAATTAAGTGAACACTCGCACCTCTTGCAGAAGGAGTGTTTTAGCACTGGGAAACCCGCACTTTGTATCTTGTAATTATTTATCTATAGAAAGATTTTTAAGTAATCTCTACACCCAACATGGGGCTCGAACCCACACCCTGAGATCAGGAGTCGCTCACTCTACTGACTGAGCCAGCTAGGCGCCCCAGATCTTTTAACCAAAAGTTGTATTTATTTGGCATGATCCTCATGAAGGGTCACAGATGAGCCAGCCGGCAACTTTACATAAAGCGAGTGGGCCCTGACGTGCTTCCCAGTTGTGCAGAACCCAGGAGGCGGTGGGGGTGATGGACACTGGCTGCCCTGTCTCAAGGGGGTGGCTGTTCGGCTCCACCCGAGGGGGCCATGTGGGAATTCAGACCCTGTGCTACCAGATCGTCTGGTGCTCTGCAAGAGAAGCTGGGCATCCAGATTCTTCTGTGGAGATTTTAGTTACCTCATTTTTGGGGTTACCTATATTGTACAATTCACCCATTAAAGCATACAGTTTGGTGGATTTTAAGTCCAACGTTGTGCCTCCATCACCACAGTCCATTTTATTTTTTTATTAAGAATTTTTTAGTGTTTATTATTTTTGAGAGAGAGAGGGTGAGTGGGGGGGGGGGGGGGGGTTGCAGAGAGAAAGATACACACACACAGAATCCAAAGCAGGCTCCAGGCTCTGAGCTGTCAGCACAGAGCCTGAAGCAGGGCTCAAATCCAGGAGTTGCGAGATCATGACCTGAGCTGAAGTTGGGTACTTAACCAACTGAGCCACGCAGATGCCCCAGTTAATATTTTTTTAAATGGGTTTCTTATAGACATTTAATTGGATCTTGTTGTGTTTGTTTTGGGAGAGAGGCAGAGCAAGCAGGGTAGGGGCAGAGAGGCGGGGCAGAGAATCCCAAGCAGGCTCCACACTGAGTGTGGAGCCTGACTCAGGGCTCGAACTCACAAACCATGAGATCGTGACCTGAGCCCAAACCAAGAGTTAGATGCTTAGCTGACTTAACCACCCAGGTACCCCACCACGATCCATTTTAGAACATTTTCATCACCCTGAGGAGAAACCCCAATTCCATTAGCAGTCCCTCCCCATTTCCCCGGGTCCCTCAGACCCTGGCAGCCACAAACCCACTCCCCATCTCTAGGATTCATCTACTCTAGCACATTTCATGTGAATGGGATCATACAGTATGTGGTAGCTTGTTTCCTTCTGGTTTCACTTAATACGATGTCTCAGGCTTCATCCATGTTGTGGCAAGGATGGGTACTTGTTCCTTTTTACGGCTGAGTCAATTCCATTCTGTGGATAGACCACTTTTGTTTTCCAGCCATTCACTGATAGACATTTGGGTTATTTCCAGCATTTGGCTATCATCAACAACGCTATGGAGTTGTCTCATTTTAAGATGTTGGCAGCGACTTGGGAGTCATCAAGCTCATAGAGACAAAGTAGAGGTACTTGGGAGTCATCAAGCTCATAGAGACAAAGTAGAATGGTTCGTGCTGGGGGAGGGGGAACGGGAAGCTAGTGTTTAACGGAGACAGTGTCAGTTTGGGAAAATGAAAAAGTCCTGGAGAGGGATGCTGGTGAGGGCAGCACAATACTGTGAATGTAATTAATGCCACTGAATTATATGTACACTTAACAATGAGTAAAATGGTAAATTTTCTGTATAGTTTACAAGTTAAGAAAATGAAAAATGTTGGCAGAGAACTAATGTATTTCAGGTACCAAATTTCAGAAAACCAGGCACACGTGGCATCCACCCAGCTGGGGACGCCTCTACCAGCAGATGTGGTGCTAGGAGTCATCCCCTCTGTGCGGTGCTGACCCAGACTCCCCAGGGCTCTGTGAGCTGTGATCCACACATGCTTCCTTCCTGTAGTGATGCACAGGCGGGGCAGGAGCACCCTGGGCCAGGCAGGCACCTTGACTTGAGTATCCAGGGTATGGGAAGGGCCAGTTCCTCTCCAGCCCCATTTGGGGATTGATGGGGGCCAAGGGAAGAGGATTGACATGAATGTCTATTACAGATCAGATGGTTTAAATACTAGGACTGTTGTCTTTTAACCCTCTGGCCCCACGTGCACAGCCCCCCTCCTCCCGTACTATCAGCACCTCCACGAGAGTGGGACATTTGTTCCAACTGATGAACATCATTTATCTCCGAAGTCACGTTTTCATTAGGGTTTGCTCTTGGTGGTATATATCCTATGGGTGTGGACAAATCTATTGTGACGTGTGTCCATTGTAATATCCTACAGAATAGTTCTACCACCTAGGATCTGGTTTTTGTGTGCAGTGTGGACAGCTCATAGCACATGGAGCATCCTGACTGTTGTCTATTCATTTCACTGGCTTTGGGCTGTTCCCACTGAGATCCACTGCTTTGGCCACACTTAGGGTGGGGGCAGGGAACAGGCTGAGGGCACTGGAGGCTAGCAGGGCTTGACCATGTGTCTCAGGAGGGGGAGAGTGACCCGGGGATGTCAGACACTGCTCTGCACAAATGATCTCATGGCATCCTCAGAACAGCCTGGCCAGGCATCCTCAGAACAGCTGGCGAGGCTCAGCAATGTGCCCAGCTCCTATCCCTTTGGGCGAGGTGCACCTGGAACCCGACGCGGGCTTGCTGGTTTGCTCTGCATCTGGGCACGGTGGACTCCTCCCAGGCTCTGTACTGACCACAGGCCACTCCAGGATCTCATCACAGTGACTCAGCCCCAAGCTGGTGAGTTTCCCAACCTCGGGTATGGGAGACTTGGGCATCACATAGGGCTAGACGCAGATGGCCTCTCACATTCTGTTGCTGATGCTGCTGGGCTTTGGAAGCCTGTGCTGTCATGGCCTGCCTTCCCGCCCTGTCTAGGGGCTTGCTGCCCTCCCCTTATACCTCAGTCTGTCCCTGTCCCCCTAAAGTAGGCCCCCTCCTCCCATTATTATTTGTGCTTCTTATTTAAAAAAAAATTTTTTTAAATGTTTATTTCTGAGAGAGAGAGAGAAAGAGAGAGAGAGAGAGAGAGAATAAGCGGGGGAGGGACAGAGAGAGAGACACACACAGAATCCAAAGCAGGCTCCAGGCTCTGAGATGTCAGCACAGAGCCCAATGCAGGGCTTGAACACACACACCACGAGATCATGACCTGAGCTGAAGTTGGATGCTCAACCGACTGAGCCACCCAGGTGCTCCCGTGCTTCCTATTTTCTGCAGCCCTATGTCAATCTATACCTCTTCATGCATATCTGTATCTGGTTCTCCCACCAACCAAAGCTCTTCAAGGTAAAGACCATAACCTTTTTGATTAACATTGTTCACCTGGCACAGTGGTAAGCTGTCAGATGCTTTTTCAAGTCATCAATTAATGGATCAAATGAATCTGGTGGGACTGCTGTCGGTCTTCATGACTGCCGGTACCAAGGCTAAGGCAGGGTAGTAAAGAGCTGTGACGGACAATACGCAAATCCGTACAGGAAAAATATGCCTGCCGTGGAACCTCGGGCATTTGACCTGTGTTCTCTGGGTGTTCCTCCCTCTTCTGTAAAGTGAGCAGGAGAGGAGAGGTTGAACCACCCCTACCTTCCAGGTCCTATGTGGACACTACAGGCGAGGCAGTGCTTTCCCTTCCTTGGCTTTATTCCCCAGCCTTTGCTGTAAGCAGCGTGTTACTTTTTCTCAGTGGTGTGCAATATGGTGACCTCTGGTCCGGTCTGTCACTGCCCTCCAGATGTTTTGCCTGGCCTGTTTTGAAGATGACCTACTTAGGGCTGCTGCCACTGGGGGGAGGAGAGACAAGGGAGAAAGGGCTGGTCTTGCCGCCTTCAAGCTTCAAGAATGTGTGGTTGGCCTCACCAGCTCTCTGGAGATGAAGGCTGTATTTGCCTCGATGTCAAAAGGCATTGCTTATGGTTGGTATGCGGAATCCCCTCTGTCCTCAAACGTAGTACAAACAGTGGTCAGAGCCGCTCCTCTGGGCTGTGGTCACAGCACGGTCTCCCACCTGCCGGACTAAACTTACAGTTGCACTTAAGTTGTGTGTCTTCAGCCCTCGAGTCCCCTGCAAAGGGAGGGGGCTGCGTCTCCACCACCTGATGCTTCCTGTTGGGATATTCATGCCTCAGCAGCTGCCACCCCAACCCCAGTCCCTGAAACAAAACCCTTTTCTCTTGGAAGCCATCTGTGAAAACAATGGCCTTTATTTAAAAAAATAACTTTTTGCAACACGAGAACGGATCACTGTGACTGTATCTCCTGTGCCCCCAGACGGGGCTGAGAGATGGCAGGGTCAGAGCCCAGCAAAGTCCCCTTTGTGCTGCTCCAGCCACTGGTCCAGTGTCTTGGCCTTGGGGTTGAGTCTCAGGGTCAGTTCGATGTCACGGTCAGGTTTCAGGGCATAGAAGCGGAACATGTTGGCAAGGTCTCGGGCGCCAGGGAAGTCATACTTCTCGTAGTCCTCCGGGGTCATCTGGAAGCAGAGGGGAGTCTTTTGGGTCTGTCAGCATCTCCAGCACCCCGGCTATTGGCAACTCAGTACCAGCCCAGGTCCTTACCAGTAAGTTCGTCTGAAAACCCCTCTACTAAAAAGATTAAAGTTCTAGGGGCGCCTGGGTGGCTCAGTCAGTTAAGCATCTGACTTTGGCTCAGGTCATGATCTCACGGTTTGTGAGTTCAAGCCCCACATCAGGCTCTGTGCTGTCAGCACAGAGCCCATTTTGGATCCTGTCTCCCCCTCTCTCAAAATAAATAAGTAAATGTAAAAAAAAAAAAAAAAAAAAAAAAAGATTAAAGCTAAAAAACCACTGTTCTAAGTCAACTTAAATCGTTCAAGGGGTGCCTGGCTGGTTCAGTCCAAAGAATGTGTGACTCTTGATCTCAGGGTTGTAAGTTCAAGCCCCACAGTGAGTGTAGAGATTACTTTAAAAAAATCATAAATGTTGTTCTTTTGAGATCAGAAGATGGAAACTTCTCAGCCCTTTCCAAACCAGAACTCTGCAAACATCACTTTCTTGCTCAAAAACCAAAGCTGTTCCCAGTTCCTGACCAAACTGAACCTGAACTCCTCAGCTCCTGAAATCCTCCATGGTTGCCTCAGACTTTTGTTTAGATGTAATCCGTGGCCATTTAGGGCACGTTTTCTAGAGCACCTCATTGCGCTAAGGAAGTGCTTACCTCGATTATTCTGTTAAATTCTGACAACCAAGGAAGGGAATTCTATTCATCCACCCATTTTACAGATGAGGCTACTGAAGCAGAGAGGGTCAGGGATTGTGCCCCAAGGCCCGCATGCTGGTGGGCCGTAAGGGCTGGGAGCAGGACCCCATTCTGAGGGTCTGACCCACCTGAGACATGCCCTGCCATGGCCTCCCCATCACTGCTCTGCTCGTGTCTTGGAACTCTATAGGTGGTTTCTGTCTTTTAATAACGTGGGAGTTTCTCAGACTTTAATAAGTCTTACTTCCACAATGGGAAGGACAAATAAGAAACAAGGCACCTAAGGGGAAGAAGACTGAGGGTCAGCGGGGACGCAGCCAGGCCAGGAGGAGGCAGGGATGGGGCCCATCTCTCTGGCCTCCTTCCCTGCCCAACACACCCTGTGTGTTCACTCCTTGCTTTGGCCCCTAGTGTCCCCTCTTCCTAGAAACCTTCCTTGCCACTTAGTCAATTGCCTAAGCCAAAAACTTCTCTCAGTGGCCACCCGTGGCTCCCAAGAACAGCATGACAAATGCTCACAGTGACGAATTCAGATTGACTTTGCCCAGAGGGTGGGGCAGCCCTAGACACCATACCACTTCCCTACCAACCATAGCTCCCTCTGGGGATCAGAACGACCAGACCCGGGCTGCCGGAGCACCCTGGTGGGAGCTGGGACATCACCCAGCCTGGGCCCGGGGGGCAGCAGGGGCCCACCTTGGCACTGCGCACGGCCTTGCCGGTGTGCTTGGAGAGCAGGGCGGCATACTCTTCCGCCGTGTGCCTGCAGGTACTGAGCCCGATGTTCCGGCCGATGTATTCTTCTGGCATCTTCAGCAGGCTTAGCACCACGGGACCCAGGTCGGTCACAGATATGCCGTCCATGGGCACATCACCCATGGGCAAGCCTGGGAGGGAAGTGGGGGGAAGAGGGATGTGCTGGGGTTGTGGCTGATGTTCCCACCAGCCCATCGCCCAGACACGTGCACACGTCAGCACCCTCCGGTGTCTGTGGCGGCAGCAAGGCAGTGCAGCTCAGTAAGGAAATGGGATCCAATCTGAGCTCTGCCACCCTGACGGTCCCCTGTTGACACCCTGAGCCCTTGTTACTCCATTTATAGAGTGGAGGGAACCCGGGACCTACGACCCCCTCAGGGCTAAGACCAGAACAGGAAGGAAATGGAGGGGCTGCTCCCAAAGCGCTGGACCCAGGGCACCTGGTCACGTCTGGAATTCCTGCCGTGGAAAACCAAGTCTGCTAACAGGAGTGCTAGAGAGTCAAGGCCAGGGCCTGGACCAGAGCAGCACATGGCAGGTGCTCCATAAATGTGCTGAATTACTAGTGATTCCACCTGCCATGGTGGTCTGGTGGAGAGCAGGGCAATGTCTAGATTAGCGCCAGGAGCACGTGGGTCCCGCCACATTCCTCGCCCAGGCGAAGGGGCCACCGCAGCTGCCCGTTCAGGTCACCCAAAGACCTTGTAGGGACAGAGCTCCAACCAGAGACGGAACACAAGAGGGATCCCCGACCAGCTTTGCAAACTATAAAGGGTGGTGCCAGTGTGCCAACACTAGGACCAGACTGCTCACCCTCCCTGCTGGGCAGGACTCAAGCGCGGGTGAGACTGTGTTCATGCAGAGGGTGAGGGGTGGTTGGGTCAGGACACCGACTTCACTGGACCTGATCTTCCCAACTCTCTTACTTCTGAAGGAAAAGTAACAAGTGCGCTCTGTAAAGCATCGCATCACTGCCTCTTGGCAGATTTTATCAACACCCCTGCAAAGGTCAGTTATGCCCATTTCACAGAGCAGGAAGCAGAGGCCCAGTGTCACAGGCCTGACACTAGAGAACCAGGGCTTGGACCCGGAACCATCTGAGGACTAGCCAGCTTTCTCCAACACCCACTGCTCCCCTCGGTGACAGCGGATGCTCGAGAAGGGAGGAAGGGCACTCACTCAGCAAGTAGCTCTTTCCATCTGGAGCTTTCTGGGGCAGGAAGTAGGAGAGCAGGTTCTCAAAATAGCAGGCCAGCCGCACGCTGGTCATGGGAACTCCGATGTCCCGGAAATATTCCTCCACCTCCCCTTTGCCGTCAAAGTGGCCCGCTGCCAGCCTCCCGGCCGTTAGCTTCCTGATGTTCTCCAAGCCACTGTAGACCACGTAGCGAAGGCCCAGGCGCTTGGCCACATCGGCCAGCAGCTTTCCCTGGTGGGCAGGAAAGGAGAAATCACAGAGCTGAGAGGGAAGAAGTGTATCCCCAGCCACAGCCCTGGCTCTCCTGCCCTGGTTGCCACCGTGCCTGATGCAAAGAGGCCAATACCACTTCACCCTTGTCCCTCTACTGGAACGATGCTCACACGTGGTTCCACACGTGGACTGTGAGCCTTCTACCTTAGCGTCCCTTCTCTAGATCATCTGGGTTGTCCTACTTCTCAACATGCTCAACTGTGGCCCACATGTGTGCATTATGACAGGAGGGGTGGAAGGTCGGGAGAGGGCCACACAGAGGTCTCCTAGCTCGGCCTACTCCGTGCAAAGCCACCGTCGATGGAAGGCCCCAGCAGTCCGCTAGGGAGGTGGTACAGCTCAGCAATTAGGCACACAGACTGCTCAGGTGCCACCCGGGGCTGTGATGCACTTAACTGTCAGTTAAACATGGAGAGCCACACCACCTGCTGCATGAGGATGTGTTGGGTGGTGGCCTCCAGAAAGATGTGTCCATGTCCCAACCTCCAGAACCTGTGAACGTGACCTTACTTGGGAAAAGAAATCTGCAGACAGAACTAAGGATCATTCCAGGTGGGTTCTCAATCTGATGACAAGCATCCCTACAAGAGACCGAAGAGAACACACAGAGGAGAAGGCCCTGCGTGAAGGCAGAGATTGGGGTGAGGTGGCCATGAGGAGAGCCAGCAGCCACCAAAAGCTGGAAGAGGCAAGGAGTGGAATCACCCTTAGAGTCTCCTTCTGGAGGTTCCTGGATTTTCGACTTCTGGCCCCCAGAATGAGAGTAAATTCCTGTCGTTTGAGCCAGCTGGCTGGTTATGGCAGCCACGGGACATGAACCCAGGCCATCAGGATAATGACCTAACATTCCCTCCATCAACCAGAGAAGCTGTCCTTCTCTACTCTATGGGAAGGGCTCCCCTGTAAGTGGATTCAAAGAAAATGTCAAGGCTGAAAACAACTTTAAAGACCAGTGGGCCCGTCCAGTCTCCCTTTATTTTACAAAGGCCTTCTTTTTCCCTAATAAAGCCCAGGGTAGGGAAGGTCCTGTCTAGAGCAGAGCTGCAGCTGGTCATGGACGAGGGAGGGCTGAAAGATGAAGTGACAGACAGCCGGGGCCTCTCCTCTGCCACCAACAATACGTCCCACAGATACCTGAGTCTATGTGACAGGCTCTGTGCGAGTGTCCCCATCCTCAGAGCGAAAGATGGCTATGTCTCATGTTCTCCGTCCCATATCCCTCCCCCTGCCACCTGGGCTCCATAACTAGAGAGAATGTGGGTGGAAAACAATAAACAGAAACATACAACATACAAAGGGGACATGGGCTTTCTGGGATGATGGAAATGTATTTTGATTAGATTGGTAATATGTGGGTTTATTTAGGAGTGCTTGGGTGGCTCAGTCAGTTAAGCATCAGGCTCTTGATTTCAGCTCAGGTCATGATCTTGCTGTTCGTGAGACGGAGCCCCATGTTGAGCTCTGCAGTGACAGCACAGAGCCTGATTGGGATTCTCACTCTCTCTCTCCCCCTCTATACCCACCCCCCCCCAATAAATAAGCTTAAAAATATATATATATGAGTATATTGATTTTCAAATTCCATCAAACTATACAATTAAAATGTGTGCATCTTATTTCCAGGAAATTATGGGTCAACAGAGTTGTTTTTCTAGAAAGTGTAAAAAGTCAATGGATGACAAAGTAGATTATTGGTTGCTTGGGGCTGGTGGGGAAGGAAGAATGGGGAATAACTGCTAATAGATAAAGGTTTCTTTTTGTGGTGATGAAAACATTCTAGAATTAGGTAGGTAATAGTGATGGCTGCACAATATATACATATATATATATGTATGTGTATATATATACATATGTATACATACACATTGAATTATACACTTTGAAAAGGCATAGTGTATAGTACTTGAATGATATCTTAAAAAAAATCAGGGGGCCTGGGTGGCTCAGTTGATTGAGCACTCAACTCTTGGTTTGACTCAGGTCATGAGCTCACAGATCATGAGTTCAAACCCCGCACTGGGCTCTGTGCTGACAGCGCGGAGCCTGCTTGGGATTCTCTCTCCCCCCTCTCTCTGCTCACTCTCTCTCTTTCAAAATAAATAAATACACTTTAAAAATTAAAATAAAAACCACCAGAAAAGAAAGCAGCTGCCTCCTATCCTCATTAAAGTCCAGGTGGACTGCATGGAAGAGGAGGGGAAAGGTCTGCAGTGGTCAGTGGGTCACAGGCAGGGTCAGTCCCTTTCTAACAAGTTGGAGCTGCCTCCCAGGGAGCTCCTAGTGAGATGCCCTGCTCCTAGCCCAGCCTCCCCACGCCCTCCCCCCTGCGCCCACCTGCTTGACCTCCTGCTCCTGGCTGCAGTTTTCCCAGTAGTTGGTCACGATGAAGGTAGCATGGGCCCCGGTCAGGGCCAGCTCCATGCTGGCCTCGTCATCCTGGTCTCCCCGCACCACTTCTGCACCCTGCAGCCTCAGCTCCCTTGCTGCCCTCTGCCTAGGGTCTCGAGTGACCACTCGGACCCTGAATGTCCCATCTTCCAGGAGCGTCCGGGCCACTGAGCCTCCCTGAGCACCTGTGAAGAGTCAGAAA
This sequence comes from Panthera onca, assembly GCF_046562875.1. NCBI lineage: Eukaryota > Metazoa > Chordata > Mammalia > Carnivora > Felidae > Panthera > Panthera onca. The sequence continues at coordinate 38,167,545 of NC_138354.1, read as the reverse complement.
GGCCTGCGGGGACGGGCCTGCCTGGGAGTCCGGCTGAGGGGAAGCCCCTCAAAGCCCCTCAGGGAAGGCTCCACTACAGCCAGACGCCCAGGCCCTTTCCACCTGTGATCCTCATGAAGTGCCTTACACCGTTAAAAAAAATAACAGCTTTATTGAGATAGAATCCGCTCACCTTTTACAGGGTATACAGTTTATATTTATTTAAAAAATATTTTGGCGGGGCGCCTGGGTGGCTTGTTCGGTTAAGCGTCCGACTTCGGCTCAGGTCATGATCTCACGGTCCGTGAGTTCGAGCCCCGCGTCGGGCTCTGTGCTGACAGCTCAGAGCCCGGAGCCCATTTCAGATTCTGTGTCTCCCTCTCTCTCTGCCCCCTCCCCTGTTCATGCTCTGTCTCTCTCTGTCTCAAAAATAAATAAACGTTAAAAAAAAAAAAATTTAAAAAAAACAACAAAAAAAATATTTTGGCAAATCCGTACTAGTGGGCTGATTTTAGCCAGAGTAAACAGATACCTCTATGAGGCAGCTGAGACTTCTGCTGCCGTCCACACACCAGACTTGCCTGGAATTTCACCGGTAAGACTCACTGCTTCAAGTTAAATAAATAAGGAAAGTGTACAGTGCAGTGGGTTTTTGTTTTTTTGTATATTCAGAGCGTGCAACCATCATCCCAGTCAATTTTAGAATATTTCGTGCCCCCTAAAAGAAAACCCACACCCATCAGCAGTCACTCTCCATTCCCCTCCCTCTCAGCCCTGGTAGACCACTCACGTACCTTCTGTCTGTATTGATCTGTCTCTATGGATCTGATTATTCTGGACATTTCACACAAATGGAATCATATAACATGTAGCTATTGTGTCTGGCTTCTTTCACTCAGCATACGGTTTCCAAAGTTCATCAATGTTTTAGCATCAAACCTTTTATAAAATGTTTAAAATGGGCGCTTGGGTGGCTCAGTTGGTTAAGTGTCTGACTTCGGCTCAGGTCATGATCTTAGGGTTGTGAGTTCAAGCCCTGCAGCGGGCTCGCTGCTGACAATGCAGAGCCTGCTTGGGACTCTCTCTCTCCCTCTCTCTGCCCCTCCCCTGCTCACGCTCACTCTCTCTCTCTAAAATAAATAAACATAAAAAAAAAAAGATAAAAAATAAAAGGTATTACAAGGGCAGCTGACCGGCTTAGTAAGTAAAGCATGCAAATCAAAGTCGGGGAGTTCAAGTCCCACTTTGGGAGCAGAGTTTACTTGTAAAAAAAATAAATCTATTACAAAATATTTAGCACATACACAAAGGCATGCCAACACCCATGTACCCACTGCTTAGCTTAAGAAATAAAGTATTACCTACATCTTTTCTCTAAAAGACTGAGGGGCACCTGGCTGGTTCAGCTGGAGGACCATGCAACTCTTGATCTCGGGGTAGTGAGTTTGAGCCCCATGTTGGGTACACAGATTACTTAAGAGAAAATTACAAAAAGTAAAATCATCAAAAGGAAGAAAATAAAAAATCATCCATAAATACATGTATGAGAAAAGTGAATGCAGTACTACGTGCAATAGTGGAAATTTGTAGAAACGAGATGTCCTTTGGTAAGAATCTGGCTAAGGAAGTGATCAATCCATGCCAAAGTAATCACTGGCAGATTGGCAGATCTGTGCGTATGACTTGGACAGGTGAACGTGACCTATCCTGGAGTGGAAAAGGGAAGCTGCAGAACCACAACAACCTTCACACAGTACTGGTGGGAACAGAAAATGGGACTCTTTCAAAAAGAGTCTGGAAGTTTCTCAAGGTGCTAAGCACAGAGTTACCCTATGATCCAGCAATTCCACTCTAGATATATGCCCAAGAAAATTAAAAACATGTTCACACAAAAACCTGTGCATGAACATTCACTACATTGTTCGCAACAGCCAAGAGCTGGAAACAAGCCAAACATCCAGCAATGGAAGAGTAGATCAACACAATGCAGTCTACCCATAAAATGGAATATTATTCAGACATAAAAAAGGAATGGAGTACTGACACCTGCTACAAAATGGATGAACCTCAAAAACACGATGCCGAGTCAAGGAAGCCAGGCATAAAAGGCCACAGAGTGTATGATTTAATTTATATGAAATGTCCAGAATGGACAAATCTACAGATCGAGAGTAGACTGATGGCTGCCAAAGGCTGAGGAAAGTTGAAGAAACCGAGAGTAAAGTAACTGCTGGTGGGTGTGAGGTTTCTTTTGGGAGTGATGAGATGACCTTGTTCTAAAACTGCCAAGGATGAGCGTAAAGCTCTGTGAATATACCAGAAACCAGTGAATTGCACACTTTAAGTTTATTTTGAGGGGCGCCTGGGTGGTTCAGTTGGTTCAGCCTCCAACTTCAGCTCAGGCCATGATCTCATGGGTGGTGGGTTCGAGCCCTGCAACCGGCTGTGTCAGCACAGAGCTCAGAGCCTGGTGCCTGCTTTGGATCTGTCTGTCTGTCTGTCTGTCTGTGTCTCTCTCTCTCTCTCTCTCGCTGCCCCTCCCCTGCTCACGCTCTGTCTCTCCCTCTCTCAAAGGTAATAAACATTAAAAATTTTTTTTGAATAAGAATATTTATAAGTATTTATTTTGAGAGAGCAAGTGGGGGAGGGGCAGAGAGAGGGAGAGCAAGAGAATCCTAAGCAGGTTCTGCACTGTCAGTGCAGAGCCCCAGGTGGGGCTGGAACTCACCAACCTGGGGATCATGACCTGAGCCAAAGTCAGAGCCTTAACCGACTGAGCCAACGAGGCTCCCAAAAACCAGCGAACTGCACACTTTAAATGGGTGAATTGTATATGTGATTTAGATCTTAAGCTGTGACACATATTTAAAAACATACAGTACATTGGGGCGCCTGGGTGGCTCAGTCGGTTAAGCGTCCGACTTCAGCTCAGGTCACGATCTCGCAGTCCGCGAGTTCGAGCCCCGCGTCGGGCTCTGGGCTGATGGCTCAGAGCCTGGAGCCTGCTTCCGATTCTGTGTCTCCCTCTCTCTCTGCCCCTCCCCCGTTCATGCTCTGTCTCTCTCTGTCTCAAAAATAAATAAACATTAAAAAAATTTAAAAAAAAAAACATACAGTACAAAAAAGAACAAAACATGATGGCAAGACACTTTGCCATTAAAAAAAAAATCTTTGTACATATCTAATCTGGTAGGATACTCAAGAAACGATGACAGAGATGGATGGGGTTGCTGAGACAGAAGTAGGAGGGAGATTCCTTTGGTATTATGTGCAACTGTCACTTTTTCAAGAAGTTAAAGTAATTATTATTATTTTTTTAATTCAAACGGAATGTGCTCCCAGGTCCTGCTCCAGGGCCCCTGGCCGGGTCAGGAGTCCGAGCCACAGGACCCTCCTTCCAGCCCTGCCCCACCCCCACCCCCACCCCCCTCGGTCTCCCAGGCTCTGCGGGGCGGCCCTGGGCTCGCTCACCTGTGGCTCCAAACACCACCACCAGTTTCTTGTCCGCCATGCGGGCCGGAGCGGGAAGCGCGGTCCCTGAAGCCTGGGAACCGTGGGACGCTCGGGTTGGCGAAGAGGACAGGGGTCCCCGCCTGGAACCACCCCGGGAGCGCACTGCGTGGGCCCGACGGGCAGCCAGCCCGGGAGAAGTCGGGGCCCCGCGACCCCCGGCCCGCTCCGCCCCCTCTCCGCGCCCGACACCCCGGCGCGGTGGCCCAGGCCTTGCGGTACCTCCTCGCCTCAGACCAAGCGGGAAACTAAGGAGGGAGGGAACAAGGGCCGCGGAATTTGCAGCCGAGTCCACCGCCGCGGGTGGGGGGAGGAGGGGTGGAACCTGAGAAGGCGGGTCCCGCCCGCAGCTCCAGCCTCGTCCTGGAAAAGCCACGCCCTCTAGGCCGTCCTGCGTGAGGGGACCCCAGGCCGCGCGGCTTCTGAACTCCCACCGTCCCGGCGCTGTTGGCGCGCGGAGCTGACCCACCACCCCCTTGGCGGGCGCGGATGGTTCGTCCCACCCAGGCTAGCGTTCTCTCGGCTAGCAGCCCCACGGGCGTGCAGAAACTGGATTTGCGGACCTCGGGGCTCTTCTGAGTTCGCGTGCGGAGCGGGTTAGCGGGATGCTGGCGCTGAAGCCTACGGAAGCCGAAAACCAAGACCAGAAGCAGAAACGCACGTCTTTATCCTGCATGAACATCTGAACTTGCAGATATAGGTGTCACCTAAGGATAATTAAATCTGCATCTGGGACTCTCAACACCCAAGGCCTGAACTCATGTTTGAGGTTGCTTCTAGTTGTACGGATTTGAATTATTTTTTTACAGGAAAAGTGAGATTTCTTTGTGTTCAACTAAAACACTCCTCTCCTGTCGCTCCTCACCTGAAAATTTATTAATGGATAAGAGCTTTCATTTTTTTTTTTTTTCTTTCATTCACTCATTCCTTCCAAAATGTATTGACCCGTCCGGGAATGTCATCTTCATAACATCAGGCACATCTCTGTATTCACTGCTAAATTTCAAGCACTTAACAGAGCACCTGGCAGGTAGGCGCTCAGTAAATATTTGGGGATTGACCTGTTGTCTAAATACCCTGGCACTGGAGTTACCGGGAAACCCAACTAAATCTGCTGCTGTTTCCCCCAATCTACTGGTGGAGATAACTAATCCACAAGGTAATGTGCATTTTAGGCTTCCTTATGTTTATCATTTTTAAATTTTTTTTAATGTTTATTTTTGAGACAATGCAAGAGACAGAGTGCAAGCGGCCGAGGGGCAGACAGAGGGAGACACAGAATCTGAAGCGGGCTCCAGGCTCTGAGCTGTCAGCTCAGAGCCGGACGCGGGGTACGAACTCACGAACCATGAGATCATGACCTGAGCCGAAGTCAGACGCTTAACCGACTGAGCCATTCAGGTGCCCCTGTTTTATCATTTTTAAATGTTTTTGTAATGTGTAATTTATGTAAAATATCGGTCTTTATTTATTATAAAATGCATGTATAAAGGTGTACCTGGCTGGCTCAGTCTGTAGAGCATGTAACTCTTTATTCCCAGGTCATGAGTTCGAGCCTCACGTTGGGCTTAGAGATTACTTTAAAAAAGGAAATAAATAAATAAAATTCAAATGAGATAATGCGGGGTTTAGCTTATGCCTGACACACAGGGGAAGCTCAGAGAAGGATTCCCGCTGTTATCATTATGAGCACATGTCACTGGGCTGGGTGAACTGGCAAGAGCTTTGCAGGAAGTCTTCGTCAGATATAAAGTCCCACAGGAAGCAGAGTCTCAGCTAAGAACACCAGTCGGTAGCCAAATCTTTCCCCTCAGGCCTCAAGAGACCACTTGGTTGTGGGCTGGGTGGGGCTTCAAGAGACAAAACTTTTGCCCAGGCTACCAATAATGCCCGCTCACTTCCAGACAGACCCCTGGCACCCGCACCACTGACCAGAAGCCCAGGGGCAGAGACACTGTTCTCTGCCGCTCTTTCCTGCTCTGATTTCCAAGCTGTAGATTCAGCAAGGCCAAAAGGCAGTGGAGTTCCTTGCGTCCTACTGTGGCCCTGTGCTACTCAATTAAACCTGGGCACTAGGGCTGGCTTCACGGGCTTGTAACCTGAGCAGTTGCACAGGATCCCACTCTGAGAAGGACACCCATGCTTGGTTTAAGGCTCTGCTGTTGCTTTCTTGAAATTCTTGATAATTTTTAAACAAGGAACCCTGAGTTTTCATTTTGCACCAGGTCGTGCAAATTCTGTAGCTGGTCCTACTGCTTGTTTGGATTTCTTTTCTTTTTAATGTCTACTTATTTATTTTGATAGAGAGCACGAGTGGGGAAAGGTCAGAGAGAGAGAGGGAGTTAGAGAATCCCAAACAGGCTTTGCACCGTCAGCTTGGAGCTTGACCTGGGACTTGACCCGGGACTTGAACCCATGAACCACGAGATCATGACCAAGAGTCTGACACTTAACCAACTGAGCCACCCAGGTGGCCCTGGGTTTATTTTCTTAAAGAAAAACATCATCTATAGGGGCGCCTGGGTGGCTCAGTCAGTTAAGCATCCAACTTCAGCTCAGGTAATGATCTCATAGTTTGAGTTTGAGCCCTGCATCGAGCCCACATAGGATCCTCTGTCTCCCTCTTTGTCCCCCGATTTCTCTTTCTCTCTCAAAAATAAACATTAAAAAACCCTCACTTATTATCACAGTAATATGCACTTGGGTTCCATTTAATAAGTACTTATTGAGCTTCTAGTAAGTGCTGGGCATTGTGCCAGGAGAAGAGAGATACAGAGAAGACATAGGCCAGCTTTCAGGAAGCTCTCCTATTATGGTAGACAATTATACCAGTGGGATGGAGATGAAAGCAGAATAGGAATAGTTAGCCTAGCTTAGGGATCAGGGAGGGCTTCCTGGAGGATGTGATGGTTATGTGGAGTCATAAGGAATGAGTAGGAGTTAGCCCTAATGTGGTGAGCCCTGTCCAGGCAAACTTTATAGTCTGAGCAGAGAGGCATAACATAACAGGGCATGGAAGAGACTGCAAGAGAGTTATGCAAAATAAACACATAGATAAAAATCTTCATTTATAAATATAAACACGAGTGAAGTATATTAAAATAAATACATGCATTTTATTATTTTTTTACTTTTTAAAGATTTTAAGTAATCTCTACAGCCAGTGTGGAGCTGGAACCCACAATCCCCAGATCAAAAGTCTCGTGCTCGCTCTACTGACTGAGCCAGCTGGGTGCCCCTTATTTTTTTTAAGATTTTATTTTTGAGTACTCTCTGCACCCAACAAGCGCTCCCCCCCCCCCCATTATCTCATTTGAACCTTCAAAGCAACCCCTCCTTCAATCAGTGCCACTTGGTTTAATTCCATTTTTTGTGTATGTGTTTGAGGCAGGGGACAGTACTGTGTGTACTTCCAATTTTTACTTTCTTAAAATTCATTATTTTTAAATTTTGGTTGCTTTAAAAAAATTTTTTTTTAATGTTTATTTTTGAGAGAGAGACAGAGACAGAGCATGAGTGGGGCAGGGGCAGAGAGAGCCGGAGACACAGAATGCAAAGCAGGCTCCAGACTCCCAGCTGTCAGCACAGAGCCCGACATGGGCCACCCAGTTGCCCCTTAAATTGGGTTTTGATAGCTAAGGAATGTATAATGCGTTTATGCATCTCATAAAAAAATGCAAAAGGTACAGATAAACCACAAGTGACCCTCGACCTCCCTCTGTCATTCTAGTGTGTAAATCTTCCTGGCTTTTGGATGCATTTAGATACCTAAACGTGAACGTGTGGAAAGAACATTTTGTAGTTAAAAAAAAAAAAAAAAAAAACAACTTAAAAGAGATCATATTGGATATATTTTCCCCCAATTTTATTGTGAAAATATGTAGACATATAGAAAAGTTGAAATAACTGTATAATGAACACCCACACAAATACCACCCACATTCTACAATTCTAAGCATTTTGCTAATATTTATCCATAAGACACCTATTATCCATCAACTTTCTTATTTTTTGATATATTTCAAGTAGATTGCAGACATCAGTGCTCTTCACCCTTAAACAGTTCACATACACACTAGAGTTCAATGTATTTTTTTAGGTTAAATTTACACACTATCAAATGTTATTTTTGTATTTTCGTACATCTGGCTTTTCCTTTCTGCTGAACATCCTAAGGTGGTCTCTGCCCTTCCCTTTTTAACGGAGGCACATCTCCGTTGAACAGATGTCCCCCTGTCAATCCCCACCCCATCTTCCTTCAAACAACATTAAGATGGTTTCCAGATTTTCACCCAAATGGCGCATGCATCCCTTTACATGGTGCAAGGACCTTCGTTGTTGCGTCTCTTTGGGTTCTTGCACGCATTGCTCTCCAATAGCTACCGAGAAGTGGAATTGTTTGAGCACAGAGAAGACCCATTCTAAACTCTAACAGATCTCAATAAATTGTCTCCCGTTCCCCAGTAACTCCCACGAACACCGCATATTGCGCACATCTTTGTCAACAGCTGACTGGACCGGTCATTTAATCTGCAGCCAGCCCGAAAGGTAAGGAAATGACGAGAAGCCAGTGTGGCTGGAACAGAAAGGGCAAGGTTGGAGTCCAGAGGGAGAGGAGCCTGGAAGGTGGTGACACCGGGCATGGAAAGCATGTACCCCGGATCATCGTCATTAACACCTGCTCTTATCAACGAACTCTCTCGGGAGGGCCCCGATACCCTAGCAGCCGCGGGCCCCGCGAGAAGGGACGCGTGTCCGCCGCAGGGGCGTGTCCTCTGCAGGGCCCGCCCCCTCTGCGTGCGCACGTCGGGCCGCACTCGCGCCGCCCGCTTGGCTGCGGCGGCCGCGGCGCCTCAGGGAGTGGGTGACTGACGCGCGGACGCTGGGACCTACCGACGGCGGAGCGGACCCGTGGCGGGTGAGTGGCTGGCGCCCTTTCCGTCTTTTTTTCGGGCTCCTCAGCGAGTCTAGCCCGCCCGGGCTTTCGGGAGCTGGGCCAGGCCGAACGCGGCACTCCGCGTCCCCGGCGCCGTCCTGAGGGAGACCCAGTGGGCCGGGGCGGGGGGCGGCCGCAAGCGGGGTGAGAGGGGAGAGGGCTGAGCTGGGGGTCCCCGCTTCCTGCGCGTCGTTTGGGAGGGCCGGGGAGGCCGAACGGCCGGTCAGCGTTGGTCCCCGTTGGGCCCAGCCCCTCGCGGCGTCACGAGTGCGTTGGGCGAGGTGACCCCAGGGGCGCCGCGTGCGGACTGGGTGTCCCCGGCGGAGGTTGCAGCCTTCGTCCGCAGTGGGCCCGCCGGGACCCGGGCCTGGCCCGGCGCCGGAGATCCGTGTCCCGCGTGGCGGCTGCTGCGGGCTCTGCCCTTCCTCCTGACTCACCTCACTCGGAAGGGCGCATTGAGTCACTGTCATGACTTCATGGGTGACCCGCGGCCGCCAAGCGATCGGGAGGGATCCACGCCCGGGACAGCCGGTTAGTCTGGGCAGGGAGTTTACCGGTCACCTCGTCGGTGCGGTGATGTAGGTGTATTGATTGCCTGCAGTTGCCAGGAACGCCTTGCACGGTCTTTGCAGGAGGCTGTCTGCCCGTGTGTCATGCTATTTAAATGGATTCTGAGGAGGGGCTCCTGGGTGGCTCAGTCGTTTGAGCATCTGTCTCACTCTTGCTTTTGGCTCAGGTCACGGTCTGGCGGTTTGTGGGTTCCAGCCCCGCATGGGGCTCTGTGCTGGTGGTGCAGAGCCTGCTTGGGCTGCTCTCTCACCCCCTCTCTCTTTCTCTCGGAATAAATGAACAGACTTGGGGAAAAAAAAAAAAAAAAGGATTCTGATGAACCTGTTGTTGTGGCCGGTGGCTGTTCTTGTTCATGGCTCTGTGAACCAGACAAGGCAGGATGGGATTGGGGGACAGCCCCGTATAAGGCTCTGCTGTTTACTGTCATCCCCTTCCAAAACCTTGGGAATTGATAGGTTTTTCACGTATAAAATGGAATTAGTGATTAAACTGGTTAAGTGACTTCACTTGCATCGCACAACTGACAGGATGCGACACATGGGCTTGATCCTGGTCGTCTTGCCTACAAGATCTGACGCTCTTTCCTAAATAGTGTTGTAGAGGTTGGGTTATGTCATTTAAACTCTCTTCCCTCTCCCTGTTAACTGTCATTCCAAGTAGAAGGAAAGAGGAGCTTAGTGGTTTTGTGTATTTGAGTTTCTGGTATGGTGTTACTGTGTTTTTTTCGTTTGTTTTGTTTTGTTCTAAAATTTTTTAGTTTTGAGAGAGAGAGCACGCCTCGAGAAAGCGTGAGAGGAGGAAGGGCAGAGAGACAGGGGACAGAAGATGCCAAGCAGGCTCAGCACTGACAGCAGTGAGCTCCACATGTGGGGCTTGAACTCCCCAACCGTGAGATCATGACCTGAATGGAAGTCAGACACTCAAGTGACTGAGCCACTCAGACGCCCCAACCAGTGTGTTTCGATTAAAATTTTAACTCCAGTAATAAAAATGTTAGTTTTTCTTTTGCAAGGAGTGGATTAAAGAATACACATTAGTAAATCTATGCTTTATTCTTTAAAAAAAATTTAAAAAAAATTTTTTTAAATTTGTTTTTGAGAGAGAGACGGAGCGAGTCAGAGGGGCAGAGAGAGAGGGAGAGGGAGAATCCCAAGCAGACTCTGCACTGTCAGCACAGAGCCAGATGTGGGGCCTGAACCCATGAACCGTGAGACCATGACCTGAGCCGAAACCAAGAGTCAGACACATAACCAACTGAGCCACCCAGGCGCCCCTAAAAAAAATTTTTTTTTAACATTTATTCACTTCTGAGAGACACAGAGAGAGCGCTAATGGGGGAGGGGCAGAGAGAGAGGGAGACAGAGAATCCGAAGCAGGATCCAAGCTCTGAGCTGCCAGCACAGAGCACAACGTGGGGCTCGAACCCAGGAACCATGAGATCACAACCCTAGCTGAAGTCGGACACTCAACCGACTAAGCCACCCAGGTGCCCGAATATATGCTTTATTCCTTAGGATCTTTCTTGCTTTCTTTTGTTTATTTTTTAATTTTTTTTAATGTTTACTCTTGAGAGAGAGACCGCGCACATGCGAGCGTGAGCGGGGGAGGGGCAGAGAGAGAGAGAAGAGAGAGAGAGAGCGAGAGAGAGAGAGACAGAGTCCGAAGCAGGCTCCAGGCTCCGAGCCATCAGCACAGAGCACGATGTGGGGCTCGAATCCACAAACTGTGAGATCATGACCTGAGCCGAAACCAGACGCTTAACTGACTGAGCCACCCGTGTGCGCGCGTGCATGTCCTTCCGTCCGTCTTTCCTTCCTTCCTTCCTTCCTTCCTTCCTTCCTTCCTTCCTTCCTTCCTTCCTCCCTCCCTCCCTCTCTCTTTCTTTCTTTCTTTCTTTCTCTCCCTCTCCCCCCCCTCCTTCTCTCTTTCTTTCTCTCTCTTCTTCAAAATCATCACAAGACAAAACATCACAAGCTTTCCAGAAGCTCATAGCTCATTTGGGTATTTAAAAGTTTACGTGGTGACATTGGAAAAACTTTCAAATACAGTACCTTAAGGCGAAACACTGGTGAGGGTGTGGAAATTAGAGGGGCCTTGGAAATACTCACTAAATAACCCCATTTAACTGGGAATGTGAGGAGGAAAATCTGTGGTTCTCTTTTTGTCTTAGTTGCTTTGCATTTTTCTATTGCTTGGGTCAGTAAGGTGAGATGCTGTGTCACCAGAGTCAGGAGTAGGAGCTACCCTAGAAATGACATTGCCTCAGGAGAAGATGGCATTCATTGCCTTTAGCTGGCCCCTTATTAAGTCTGTTGAAATGTATAACTGGACAGCTGGGGCCTTTGGGCTACCTTGATTTTTTTGGTTTCCCTTTTTTTTTTTTTTAATGTTTATTTATTTTGAGGAGAGTAGGAGCAGAGAGTGAGGGAGATAGAGAATCCCAAGCTGGGCTCCACAACGTGGAGATCATGACCTGAGCCAAAATCCAGAGTCAAACGCTTAACCGACGGAGCCACTCAGGTGCCCCTGGTTTCCTTTTATAGCTGACTCTCTTCATAGGACAGTTGAACTCTGCATCAGTATTGTACCAAAAACTAGAATATCACTCCTTAGGAGAAAGATACTTTTGAAAATTGGAATTGTGGGGGCGCCTGGGTGGCTCAGTCGGTTGGGCGTCCGACTTCAGCTCAGGTCATGATCTCACGGTCCGTGAGTTCGAACCCCACGTCGGGCTCTGAGCTGATAGCTCAGAGCCTGGAGCCTGCTTCCAATTCTGTGTCTCCCTCCCTCTCTGCCCCTCCCCTGTTCATGCTCTGTCTCTCTCTGTCTCAAAAATAAATAAACGTTAAAAAAAAAAAATTAAAAAAAAAAGAAAATTGGAATTGTGTATTTATAATAAGTTTAGAATTCAGCTTGTAACTCCTTGGAGAGAAAAGAGATGAAAAATTATAAATTACCTACTGGTATGTTATTGGCCACAGTTAACTAGAAAGTTATAAATAGACATTTAATGCAATTTTTTTTTTTTTTGGTAAAGATTTTATTTTTAAGTTATCTCTACACCCATTGTCAGGCTGGAACACACAGCCCCGAGATAAAGAGTGCTCGCTCTTGCAACTGAGCCAGCTGGACGCCCCCCAATATTTTTTTCTTACAGTAGTCAATGAGAGAATTAAGAGCTCTGGATCACATCTTCTTTTGTGTTCAACACAGTGTGAGTTATGTGGTTTTTAACTAAATGTATTGTATCTGTTAGGTTTGTGCAAAAACATAAGATGAAAGCTTTGTCTTTTGTAATCTGAATAATTTCTCAGGATATTTTTGCAGTACTCAGAAGCAGTGCCATTAGTGATTAGTTTTTGGGAAGGAGGGAAAAGTAGGAAGGGAGAAACGGAGGAAGGAAGAGAGGGAGAGAGAGAGAGAGAGGAGGAGGAGGAGGGAAAGGAGGAAGGGAGGGGGAATTTTTAATTGGAACAGTTAATTGCTTGTACCAATGTCTTTCCTTTTTTTTTAAATGCTGGAAGATATTTCACTCTGGTGATCACTCAGGTGCCCTGTAATATTGTTCACCGTATGGTTTACTTTTTTTTTTTTTTTAATTTTTTTAATGTTTATTTTTGAGAAAGGGAAACAGAGTGCGAGTGTAGGAGGGGCAGAGAGAGGGAGACACAGAATCCAAAGCAGGCTCCAGGCTCTGAGCTATCAGCACAGAGCCTGACACAGGGCCCAAAGTCACAAACCCCAAGATCATGACCTGAGCCGAAATCAGACGCTTAACCCACTGAGCCACCCAGGCGTCCCTGGCTTACTTCTTTATATTGACTGAGTTTATTTACCATGAGATGTCTCCCATTGTATTACACATTTTAAAGCCAACTAACAAGGCAGCTAGGTCCCTCAGAAATTTCGTTTCTAAATTTCTAATAAATTTGACATACAGTGTTGAACTACAGCAGCCCATAGCTGATGATCTGGCCTAGCAACGTTATGTGTATTTATGAATATGTGGTTACATTTATTTATATATATTGCAAGAAATCTTTTCTGAATGACCATTGTGTTTCCATTTAAGAATAACACTGGTTATTGGAGTTCACTATAGATAATTTAAAGGTGTACACCTATTGTAAAGGGAATCCATTTACAAACAGCCCATCAGAGAACTACATCCAAATCGCAATCATGGAGGACTGAAATGGAGCCAACAATGCTTTCTGGGTCGTCATATCAACGCATCTGTATTCAGACCTGGCAAAGCAATATTCTAAACTCTGAACTCAGCATTTCAAAATAGCAATTAAATTCATAAGGCTCTTATCAGTGAACAGGTTTTTTCTTATTGCTTTGATATAATTTTCAAAGGCTTTTTTATCAAACATGGCTTTGTCTTTGTGATAGATTTCTTTAAGCAGATATTGTAATAGTTATCCAAGAGTTGTCTAGTCCATTTGTGGAGTAGGATTTTCATCAGAGTGCATGTATTCTTGCTGTTTAATGATGTGATGTTGAGGAAGGTTCTTTTTTCAGATGTGTGTTTGAATGCCTCTATGAACATACACAGATAGACTGACTTTTTGTTTGTACTTCAGAGTGGTTGAATTGTTGGGGTGCCTGGCTGGCTCAGTCAGTAGAGCACATGATTCTTGATCTTGGGGTTGTGAGCTCCAGGCCCATGTTGGGCTTAGAGCTTACTTAAAGAAAAAAAAAAAAAAGTGATTGAATTGTTAAGCACAAAATTAAGCTAATCAATTGGTAACAATCTTTTTCACTCACAGCTGTTCAAAATTAGACAATTTTGTTTTGCATGTACATGTATGTATCCAAATACATACATATTCATTTGTATTAGAGTGAAAAATAAATGGTTTGTTTCTCCCAAAAAAGGAAATTGTGATGATATATTTTTGACCATGAGAAAAACATTTAAATCATTTGAACTGTAGTTTTTGTGTCTGAAAAATGGGGTTAATACTTAATGAAGTTAAGGTTAATATGTTAAAATACCTTTTGTGCCTTGAATGCTGCTTATGGAATCTAGGGCAGGGGTTTTCACACTTTTCTATTTGGGTAAGTTTGGGGGCCCGGGAATCTGTGCTTTTTAAGGTTTTTCATGTGATTCTTGTTTAGGGCCCCCTGTCACAAACACAGGCTGGACAGAAGTGGGAATGGACTGGCAAGAGGATAGAGAAGTAAGTGAATGGGGTACATGAGGAAGGGGACGGCAGAAGAGGAAAGAAAGGGCTAATTGTTGCCTGGCGATAACTGCTGTCAGCTTGTATGCCAGAGGCCAAGCAAGTAGTCTCTTCTCTCTGCTTAGGGGAAAAATTAATTTTTGTCACACGAACAGATTTGTTTCTTTCCCAGGAGTATCATAGGCCTAATTATTGTCATAGTTCTCAGTAACTTTAAAAGGGCTTTGGAGAAGAATGGCATAACAGAGACAGGTGTCTCGCACCCTGCGTGCCTGACTTTTTGTAAGTACTCCCAGTGTCCTGCCTTTCTCCTGATGAGCTTTCTCAGTCTCAGAAGACTCAAGTTTCATGGTCTTGTTCTGTGGGTCAATGCCACAATTACCTGAGGGCTGTGGGAAGGCACTGGCATGATTTAAACAATCTGCCATTATGTTTTTGCTAACCTGATTGATTGGCCTGCCTCATCACTTGCTATGATGGGCAGATTTTTTATGCCAAACACTGGGACCCATAGTCTGACCATACAGGTGCACTAAAGTACTAAAGGAACTGATGAGACAGGATATTTGATTTGAAGCAGAACTGTCCTGGAAAATGTGGAACATAAGGTTCAGGTTTTTTTTTTTGTTTTTTTTTGTTTTTTTTTTGAGAGAGAGCTCAAGTTGGGGAGGAGCAGAGAGGAGGGAGGGAGAGAGAGCGAATTCCAAGCAGACTCAGCACTGTCAGTGCAGAGCCCAATGCTGGGCTCTAATTCATGAAACATGAGATCATGGCATGAGCCGAAGTCAGACACTTGACAGACTTAGCCACCCTTAGGCTCCGCCTAAGGCTCAGTCTTTAGCACTGTTGTCTGCACTGTACAATTAATGTTTATACTGTGGTACACCTTGTGTTATCTTCTTTCTCTTTCTTGATTGAAAGGTACTTAAAGTTCAAAACAGGGCCTTAAGGCCTCTTAAGGTCTTAAGTCACAGAGCCCATGAGCATTATAAATGTTTGGTGATGATGCTGTGGTGTGTCACTTGCCCAAGTGTAGCCATCCCTTTCCTTAGTTATTGGATCTGCTCTTCTCTATAGCAGGACCACTACACGCTGCTGCAGAGGAGCTCTTGTCACCTGGAATTATTTCCAGGACAGGCTGGAGGAGGGTGGGCAGGTGAAGGGAAAGAATTGGTGAGCAGAATTGTGTTTGGGTTGGGAGAGGAATCTAGGTAGTGTTTGAAGGCAGTTGTAGTGAGTTGTCATTGACCTTCACTCCCTTGGTTTTCCACAGGAAGGCAAGGGGAGAGTCAGGATTTCTCTTTGTTTAGTAATAGGTATCTCACTAATTAGGAAATAACTTTTAAACATTTTTTTAGATTTTTTTTTTTTAATCTTCTGAGTAATCTCTACACCCAGTGTGGGTCTCAAACTCAAAACCCCGAGATCAAGAGTCACATGCTCCACCGACTGAGCCAGCCAGGAGCCCTTGGAAAGTAACTTTTAAAACACTCCATTCCTGTACCACACACTTGTGTTTTTGACAACCTCAGCAAAATTTACAGGTGTCTGTATTCAGTGTCATATTTGTCCTGCTTTTTGTGTTTGTGGAGTCATACTAGAGGACCTGAAAGGAGAAGAGTGGGGGTGATCAGGTTATTCTTTCTTGCTTTTATATTTGGCTTTTCCAGGGCATATGTCCGGTTTTAAAGAAGTTAACGTTCAGGTGCAAATGCCTAAGGTAGAAGGGCAAAGAAGCAGTGGCATCTGCCTCTTTGGCAGTATGTATTGCCTCTGTGGTGTACAGAGAATTGGCACTGAGGGGGTGTGCAAAACAGCAACAAACCCAGCATAGTCCTTGTTCACATGGAGTTGGCTGTCACCTTGGGGAGACTCAAAACTGTAAAATTGTAAGGTTTATGATAGTCTCTTGCACACAGTATTTTGAGAGGTCAGGGAAGTGAAGGGCTGAGAAAGAGAAAAGACAGGAGAACTTGAACTGAACCCATTGGGGTTAGGTAAAAGAATTCGAACAGAAAAGAAGGGAACTAAAGAGAGGGGAAACCCCTCTTTAATAACTATTCAGGGTTTCCTTAAAAACATTACTCACAAAGGGAATGTCTCTCATAAAGAGACTCTACTAGAGTAGGGATTCTTAACCTGAATTCTGGGTCCATGGGTAAACTTCAGGGGCTTGTGGTTGCTCTGGAATGGCATTGGCCACATTTTTTATATGCATTTGTCCTGGAGGATTTGAAGCTGTCATCTGATTCTCAAAGGGATTTGCAACCAAAAAAGTTACTGATTTTTCTATTCTGGCAAATACCCTTCCTACCCATCTTTAGAAGTACATGTCTCTGAATTTCTGTCTTCAGATGAGGAAGTAGTTGGGTGGAAAATTAGAGACAGAAACTATAGGATTCCTTTGTAAACAAACAGACATTAACTAAATACCAACTGTCATGGGACTTGCAAGAGTGCACATGCAAAGGACAGTGAGTTCTCACTGGTTCCCAGGAACAGGGCAGCTAAGCACTCTCACTTTCTAGTGTGGTTGAGACTCCAAGTCTGGCCTCAGAGACCTTACAGTCAAGTGTAGCTGATACAGAGGTACAATTAAGTAAGAGTATTGGGGATGGGGTGATTGAAGACACAGAAACCACAGGTTTTTGGGAAGGTCAAAATGTTTTCAAGAAGCTGCTGGACTGTTGGAAACAAGGTGTGAAAGAGTATACGGAGCCCTGGCCCAGCAGTCAGAAAGCCATGGGCAGCTCTGAGAACAGTGGCTAATCCAGGGCCAGTTTCCTTCTGTTGCTTGGACACACACAGCCTAAGAGACTGTCCAAGAGCCACTGTCACTTAGCACACGTAGCAGGAAATGGAAGCCGTCTGTTTCAAAGCAAGTGACCTAGTTGCCCTAGACCACAGCCGGCAAACTAGGCTGAGCTCAGAATTCCTAAGGATGATGGAGGAGCTGAGCTCCTGAGTACCTGCCACCAAAGCTGCTATCAAGGCTTTATTTTTTATTTATTTAAATTAAGTAAGCTCTGCGCCCAACGTGGGCCTTGAACTCATGACCTGGAAATCCGGAGTTGCATGGTCTGCCTACTGAGCCAGCCAGGCACCCTGCACCACCACTTTAACTGTGGATGCTCCATTCACTATACAGTACTTGCTTTACATATTGGCCTTTTGTGTAGGGTTTGGTTTCGAAAAAGGGTTGAGATACCTCTTAGAGCCGAGGAGCACACAGTCCCTGCCTTTCCTGGCCTATAAGCTGTTGAACATTTGCCCTCCCTATCTTGCCTACCTCTTTAACCTTAAAGTTATTCATTCATTATTGCCTAATCATGTCCTTGGGCAACAGTGGATGTTCTGGGCTATTTGAATTTCTTTTTGATAATGATTAATAGAGACAGTGATGTTTGACCAGTTCTTGGGAACTCTTCAGAATTATAGGCACCTACTTCATGTATCTTTAACTCATGTAGTTTTGGGGGCTGCCTCATGGAAGAGGAACTTACTCAGTTTTATAGTGGCAAACTGCTGCTGTTGTTTTTTCAGTAAGTTGTGATCCCTGTAGCATTTTGCTTTATGTCCTGGCAATAATAATAACCTAATTCCTTGGTGTATTTCCTCCAAAATGTGCTTAGAAACAGGATATGGGCTTATTAGGAGGTTGTACAGCTATTGCCTTCTTTAGGTTGGCCCCTTTGCTGGAGTAACAAACATGAAGAAAATGGTCCTGTGCATCCCTTCTCTCTAAAGCCAGCTGGAGGAATAAAGCGTTTTTATATGGAGGTAGACATCAGGAAGTTTCAGGTAGTTTGTGCTTGCCTGGGGTGGTGGAGTGCTGGCAAGTGTTTGTTACCTTGACTGTTAAAATTTTGCCTATCATTTCTTTAAAAAGAAGGTGGGGGAGGGGGTGGTGCAGTAAGGCCAAGTGCTCTGCTCCCAGTCAGGCTTTCACAGTCCTTAAAACAAAATCTAAAAGGTGTGTTCTCAGTATCTGTATCTGTGGCATGTAAGGAAGCCGCTTCGAAACCAGTGCAAACCCAGCATTTCTCCTTCAAACGTGAAACTATTATTATTTTTTTAATTAAAAATTTTTTTTTTTATGTTTTTTCATTTTTGAAAGACGGAGAGACACAGAGCACAAGCAGGGGTGGGGCAGAGAGAGAGGGGGACACAGAATCTGAAGCAGGCTCCAGGCTCTGAGCTGTCAGCACAGAGCCCGACGCAGGGCTCGAACTCAAGAACTGTGAGATCATGACCTGAGCCGAAGTCAGATGCTCAACCGACTGAGCCACCCAGGCACCCTGAAACTATTATTTGAGCACAAAGTATTATATGCTTGGTCTCCCCACATGGCCATTCTCATCTCTCACCATCAGTAGAAATTTCTCCAGTAAAAACACTGCTCAAAAATGCTTACTCACCAGCCATTTTTCTTATTTCCGGGCTTCATTTTTAACTGTCGTATTTGTCATCCGCTCTTTGAGAATAATCTTGATTTTGAGAATACCTCAAATTCTGGAAATCATTCATTGACTCAGCAAACCCTGATTGGGTGCCCTGTGTTGGGTAGTAGGAGGGAAAGATAAATAAACTATAATCTGGAATGGAAATAAATAAATACTGTCATGGGATACAAGTGCTATGGTAGATTGTAAAAGGCTTGCTTAGATCGCTGTTAATATAATATCAGGCCTCCAAGATGATCAAGTTCGTTGTTTTCTAGGCCTTATTTTTAGAAGTAGCACAACCCCATTTTGGGAGGAAGTATAGCAAGGAATAGGGGAGTTGCTCCAGCTGAAACAGATGGGGGAAGCCCACAGCTTTTCCTGCTATGCCTCATGTTAAATGCCATCCTCCCTGCAGCTTCCTGAGGAATGCCTCTCATTTTATAAATGAGGATGTTGGAGTTCTAGGGAAGTCATAAAATGTAGTTAGCCAGTGTGGGCTTGGTCGTAGAACTTTAGTTCTCCTGATTCCTAGCTTACTTGTCAGTCACACACCAGACCGCTAAACAGTCATTAGATTTCTTCCAGTTTTTTGTTCCATTCCACAAAGAAGTCAGTAAACACATTTCTTTCAGGGGCTTCACCTCTGTCTGGCTTTGTTACAGAGCTTTAAAGGTTTTGCCTCCTAGTGATCCAAATACAAATCAGTCCTATTCCCAGGAAGGTACTGTGACCCCTTTCATTGTGATCTGTGGACAGTGCCAAGTTGCCCCATTTGGTAACAGCCTCTTCTGTTTTCTGGTCGAAATTCAGTTTCCCCAGAAATCTCTGTAAAGGATATTTGATAAAGGTGTGACAAACAGTGTGAAGCATAGTGCCAGAATCTCATATGTCTCTGTAAACTACTGAAGGGACAGGAAGAGTATTAGATGCATGTCCTTTCTTGAATGACCTTAGCACTGCTTCTGAGATTCAAGCAGAGTTCCTCAGCCTTGGTGCTGTTGACATTTTGGGCTGGATAACAGTTTGTAGTGGTGGTGGGTGTGTGAGTATGTGTACACACGTGTGCATGAATGTACTTGTGTTTGTGCTTTCTGTGCATTGCAGGATGTTGAGCAGCATCCCTGGCCTCTACCCACTAGATACCAGTTGAGTGGCCAAACCCCCTCCCCTTCCCACTTATGATAATCAAACGTGTCTCCAGACATTTCCGGATAACCCCTGGGCAATCCTGGGCAGAGCAGGCGGTGGGGAGGCGTTGCCAAAATGGTCCCCAAGCTGAGAACCATTGGATTGGGGATTGAGTGTCATAAGATATAAGTGCAAATCAGATTGATTACAGAGTCAAGCAAATTTTTCAATTATCTAAACCTTTATTTATAGTGATGAGCTACTCTAAAGAAATAAAACAATAACATGCCCTTGGCCTCCATCCTGACCCTCCACAGCATGAAGGGGCCTTTATCTAACTCATGTTCAGAGTGTCCCTGAAAGAGTTTGAACTTAGGTGATCATCTTCTTTTAGAGCCTTTGCAAAGTTTATTTTGCTAGAAATTCCAAGATTTTTCTGTTCCTTTCTTGGTATCTAGTGTTGTCAGAATGAAAACAGAGGTTCTTCACAGTGAGCCTTCAACTCAAAGTCTGTGACCCCAGTACAGATTTGACGTTGCCTGTAAGGGTTTTCACAGACAGGGGTATTTCCATTTCTTGTGTAAAAGTATATGGGAACATGTGTTAACTTTAAGTGGCCCTTTCTTCAGTTTGTTAATCAATGCTATACGATATGTCGCAGTTCTATAAGTAACTTATTTAATTCTCATTACATACCTTGCATAGTTGTTATTACTATCAGATAAAGAAACTGACCCTCCGAGAAGTTAAGTACCTGGTCCAAGGCCACCCAGCTGGTATGTGGCAGAACCAGGGTTTGCTCTCGGTTGTGCCTGACTAGAACCTGTGCCATTTATTTATTTATTTATTTATTTATTTATTTATTTATTATTTTTAACGCTTATTTATTTTTGAGACAGAGAGAGAGAATGAATGGGGTAGAGTCAGAGAGAGGGAGACACAGAATCCGAAGCAGGCTCCAGGCCCCAAGCTGGCAGCACAGAGCCTGACGCGGGGCTTGAACTCACGGACCATGAGATCATGACCTGAGCCAAAATCGGACGCTTAACTGAGTGAGCCACCCAGGCGCCCCTATTTTTTTTTAATATTTTTTAAATGTTTATTTATTTTTGAGAGACAGAGTGCATGTGGGGAGGGGCAGAGAGAGAGGGAGACACAGAATGTGAAGCAAGCTCCAGGCTCTGAGCTGTCATTATAGAGCCTGATGCGGGGCTCGAACCCGTGAACCATGAGATCATGCCGTAAGCTGAAGTCTGATGCTTTAACCGATTGAGCCACCCAGGCTCCCTGAGCCTGTGCCTTAACCATATCCCTACTCTACCTTTTGGCTTGTGTGCCAGTGTATTCTTTCTTGGCTGAGCTCAGTTCAGGTTAACATTTGTTAGGTGCCTGCTACAGGTCAACTCTGCAGATCATGCAATTCAGCCATTGCCTCACCTCCTTCTATGTCATGTCAGCATACTAGCATTGTGCTGTGTAGAAAGGACTTGTATGGATATGTCTGCTATTAGATGTGTTGAACCCATCTTATAGAAACTTTCAGGTGGAGGCATTCAGTCTCCATGTCATAGGATGTATACTGAGATACAGATACTTACATTTGTGTCTAAATTAATAGTATCAACATGGATGGGCCCAGAGGGTATTATACTAAGTGAAATAAATAAGGCAGAGAAAGACAAATAACGTATGATTTCACTTATATGTAGAATCTGAAAAACAAAACTAATAAAACAGAAACAGGCTTGTAAATACAGAGAACAAACTAATGATTGTAAGAGGGAAGGGGGAGACGGGATGGGTGAAATAGGTGAAGGGGATTAAGCAGTACCAATTTCCAGTTATAAAATAAGTAAGTCATAGGAATGTACAGTATAGTTTATGAATTATAGTCAGTAACATTGTAATAACTTTGTATGGTGACAGATGGTAACTACACTTAACAAGGTGATCATTTTGTAATGTAAATAAATGTTGAATCCCTGTGTTGTACCTGAAACTAACACAATATTGTATGTCAACTATACTTGAATAAAAAGAAAAGAATTAACAGGCACATATGGCATTTATGCAGACATTGAGTTATTGCCACAACTGTTGCATGGGGAGATCGTGTCCTGGGAACTTCATACTAATGAGGAAAAGAAACCTCATGGTTGTAGAAATTTCACAGATCAGGCAGAGTAATTAATGCATGATGATCTGTTACTTTTTCCCCTCTATGCTAAAAGGCTTCGTTGAACAGCTGGAATATCTAGAGTTTAAGGGCATTTTGCTAAGTAACACCCTGTATCACTTTGATTTTTCTGCCTTTTAAAAAAGCATGGTTTTGGGGTGCCTGGGTGGTTCAGTCGGGTAAGCGTCCGACTTCGGCTCAGGTTGTGATCTCAAGGTTCATGGGTTTGAGCCCCGTGTTCAGTTCTGTGGTGACGGCTTAGAGCCTGGAGTCTGCTTCGGATTCTGTCTACCTCTCTCTCTGTCCCTCCCTTGCCTGTGCTTTATCTCTCAAAGATGAATAATAAACATTTTAAAAACTAAAGAAAAATAAAAGAGCATGGTTTTGAGGTTACAGTAAAGTTTATGACTGTCTTGCCTTTTAAGGATTATCCCTGTAAATTGGCTCTTATTCTGAGAGATTTTTTAGAATAGACGAGAGGGCCACTGTTAAAACTAACTGTGGTAATTTCACATTACTTACAACATGTTTTCTCCGTACTCTGGCCCCTGGCTACTCTTTTGGGACTTTGTCATTCGTGTACAAATGAGGCTAGATATACTGAGAGAGGAAAATAACTAGAGCCTCCATTCCAAGGAGCTCTTGTCACCTTGTTCACTAATACAGGGAGCCAGAGTAGGCAGCAGCAGGCTGACTGGTCTGTACCCCTTACCCTTCTACCAGTGGAGGTAGGGCCTGCTGGGAAAGCTGAACTCCTTACTCTGAGAAAGTCCTAGTAGCCACTGTTGCTGGTTCCCTGCTGCCATAGACCAAGCCTTTGTAGGATGGAACCAGCCTCTTGGAGTTAGCAATTCTGAGTCTGGGCTTGCTTCCTTGCCCGCCACTCCACCCACCCACCTCTTCCCCTGCTGTCAGAATCTAGACAGTCATTGTGAAAAAGCCTGGGAATAATACTTGCCTCTGGACCTATCCCTTATAGGTCCAAAGTGAGATTATAGGAGCCACCTTGTTAGATTGACCAATACCTTGGCCTATGGAGCTGCTAATCTTATATGAAGTTTATGTTGACACAGTTCTATCCATTGCACTACTTTTTCCAAGTAGACATATATTTTCAGTAGACAAAGATGGGACTGAATAGATTTTAAACACAACACATGGAGGACACACTTATAGATTCTTGAAACCAGATCTCCTGTTTTTTTGTAGTTACCATGGCGATGGGTGCTATAGAGATGTGCAGACCTTACTGTGACCTCTTCTTGGTGCAGGGATGCCTGGCTTCATTGTCCAGCTGGGCCTGGCAAGTCTGGCTGGTTCCCTCCATGCCCTGAGAGGTGGAGGTGCCGTCTTCCCCTCTGGGACCAGCTGTCTCCAGTCTTGGCCTGCCCTGCTGGTCCATTAAAAGCAGGGCTCGCCAGGGAACAATCTTCTCGGGTTGCCTGTAATCTGAGTGAGCCAAGGTAAGTGTTGTAGGATGGGCAGCAGCAGCTTCTGAAGCTTCCAGTGGGAGCCTGGGCATTTACTTCTCAGAAATCATAGGATTGAGCTAATGTTTCATACTAAAAACAAAAACAAAAACAAAAAACAAAAACCCAAATGACAATCAGTGGTTTAGAAAACCCCTCCACTGCACACATAAATGCAGTATAGTACAGCCTCATTTTCCATTTGTTAGTAGTCTGTGGTGACATCATACTGATTTCACATGCATGTTAGCTGGGACATAGGACGAATGACCTTGCATTCAGAAGGACTCCGGCTTGGTCCCAACTCCACTATTAACTTTCTAAATGACGTTGGACATATCACTTAAATCTCTCACTCTTCATTCCTTCATGGTCAATTGGACCCTGCTTGGAAGTGACTTAGCCTGGTGTGCCCAGGTGTGTTAGACTTCAGTCTGGTGCTTTGTCTGTATCACCCTCCCAGGGTGAACTCAAGGACCTTCTGTGCTTTTTGAGGTTTTGAAGCACTCAAGGGGTGCTTTTGAGGTTCTGTTGAGTCTGTTTGTAGAGAGGGACACATCTGGAAGCTAGTAGCACTTCTAGGTTCTCCAAAAGGGGGATCCAGCAGAATGCACCCTGTTGAGCCACTCTCTGCCTCCACCCCCAAATGCTGTTCACAGTCCTCATCCACGAGAGAAGCTGAAGCCACATGTGACAACTGTTGCACCTGAGTGAAAGGGAATATGATGACTCTACTTAAGTCACAGGACACATGCTTTCAAGATTGTTCCAAAGTTAGAATCATTTTCACTTGATAGTACCTAGGGGTGACCCATGGTCATGTCAACATTTCCTCTGTTAACACCAGCCCTTGTGGGATGTCTGATGCCTGGGCTTTATTCTTACAAAATGTGGTCCTACCCATTTCAGAATTCAGTCAGGGCTTCTGATCCCACCCCAGATGCCTCTCATGGGAAAGGGTCTTCTTCCTCTCATCCCTGAGATCTGGTGTCTCATATGAGGTGAGGAGACACTCAGAACAGGGCAAGTCTTAATTTGTTTCATTTGTAGTAGGGAGTCTCTTTACCAGGACTTTGGCAGCATCAACAGTAGACTCCTGGCCCGTACTCTGAGCTCTTTTCAGTGCTTCAGGTGTCCTTCCTGGTGTCTGCTTTGAATGCTTGCTCTCTTGTATTTGGACATGCTACAGATGAGCACACCCCTGTCCTCGGTAAAAAGAAAGCCTGCCAGAGCAGTCTTGGACTTCTGAGCGATGTCAGTTGTTGGGGTTACTAAGAGGCCGGTACTCTTGGACTAATTAGTAGTTGTATTGCATTCTGGTTGCTTATTGTCCAGATGTGCAAAAAATGGGTGTTTAATAAATCTGATGCAAGAATTTTGTGTCCCTAGAGTCTCTACTTTTCCAGGATTCTTTGTCTGAAACTGCTCTTTATCAAGAGGTTAATAGTCATCCAGTCAGTGAACTGTGGGATTGAATTCACCCAGTGATTAAAGTGAAAAGGATGAAGGTTGTGTGTAAGATTTCCTGAGCAGTGGCAGCGCCAGGGTTCAGAGGAGACCTCAGGCCATGTATTGTATAAACTCAGAAGCTGTTGACCTAGACAACCTGGTTTCCTCAGAGTTTTGGGGAGGCCCCACTTGCATTCTAGCCTCCCTGAGGTCTGGGAGCAAAGCAGAGCCAGTTAAGTGGCTGTTGACCTGAGGCAGATGGCACTTCTCTGCCTGTCCATTTCCTGAGTGGCCTGCAAAACTGGTGCTTGGTGAGGGGCTTGATTTCAAACAGTATTAAGGAAAACAAATTCTCCACACCACATCCAGGAACAGGGCTTCTTCCCCCTGTTGAGAGTTTCCTGGTGTCCTGATGAGGTTTGAAAAGCTCACTGGGAGTGTCTCCACGCAGACCAGCTGGTAAACAGTTCTGAGTCCCTTCTCAGTTCCTTTTGTAACACTTGTTAGGAAGTGGTTTCATGGTCATTATCTTACTTGATCCTCCAAATAGTCTTGTGGTATGGGACACTGGGCAGGTATTCATTCCTGCAGGTGAAAAATGTAGAGCTAGATTTGGAGGCTCTGAAGAGATTTATGCCTTCCTGCGCCCGGTTTCTGCCCTGCATAGTAGCTCTGCGGTTCTTTGTTCCCAGATCACATATAGGGTTTGTAAGTAGGATGTTAGAATTTACTCTATTTACGTAGCACGTATCCAGAAAAGAATTTTTTCCCCCCCGAAAAGAACTTTTGGGTAAACAACCAGTTGATGTATGTCTCCTGAAGCCTGATGGGACTATGTGGAGCCATTAAGAATTGACTTGGCCTGGGGAGCCTGGGTGGCTCAGTCGGTTAAGCGTCCCACTCTTGATTTCGGCTCTGGTCATTGATCTTACAGTTTGTAGGATTGAGCCTCTCATAGGGCTCCACACTGACAACACGGAGCCTGCTTGGGATTCTCTCTCCCTCGCTCTTTGCCCCTCCCCCTCTCCCTCTCTCAAAAAAAAAAAAAAAAAAAAAGAAAAAGAAAAAAAAGAATTAACTTGGCCTGATTGTGGTGTTGTTTTTCAAAATTTTTAAATGTTTATTTACTTTTGAGAGAGACAGAGCGTGAGCAGGATGGGCGGGGCGGGGGGGTGGTGTGCAGGAATGGCAGGGGCAGGCAGAGAGAGGGAAACACAGAATCCGAAGCAGGCTCCAGGTTCTGAGCTGTTAGCACAGAGCCCAGCATGGGGCTCAAACTCACGAACCATGAGATCATAGCCTCAATTGAAGTCCGAGGCTTAACTGACTGAGCCACCCAGGCGCCCCTGATTATGGTATTGTTAAATGGAAACAGGTATTCTCCAGGTGCCTGGGTGACTAGGGTGCCTGGGTGGCTCGTTTGGTTAAGTGTCTGACTTCGGCTCAGATCATGATCTCCTAGCTCATGGGTTCGAGCCCCGCATTGGGCTCTGTGCCAACAGCTCAGAGCCTGGAGCCTGCTTCAGATTCTATGTCTCCCTCTCTCTCTCTCTGCCCCTCCCCCACTTATTCTCTCTCTCTCTCTCTCTCTCTCTCCCTCTCTCTCCCTCCCCCTCTCCCTCCCTCCTTCAAAAATAAATAAACATTAAAAAGAAAAATTAAAAAAAAACAGGTATTCTCTCAAAGGTGAAAAGCCTTTAGAGCATATAAAGAAGGAACAGATCTTCTAATCCAGGAAAGAGAGTCTGGGATTCTTGTATTCTGTGTTTATCTAGAATCATTTATGGGGCACACAATGTACATGGTTTCTGTAAGAGGTAATACATTATTTTTGAACTGTGACCCTCCTAAATGTCAAAACATGTAAGTGGGTGAGGTGGGATCATAGACGAAGATGTATATAATTGAAAGGTATTTATTGAAACCAAAGAGTGGAAGACACACACACACACACACACACACACACACACACACACACAGAAAACCATGGGCTGCAGAAAAGAAGCTGCACCAATGACCAGAGATAGACCTTTGGACAAAAGAAACTAGAGTCCTCTTCCAATGCTGGCTAAGAAAAGTAACCAGAGTCCAATGTAGTGCCTGCCCTTAGAGGCACATGGGTGAGGAGCAGCCTCCCTGGGCAAGGGGAGGATGGATGTGGAAATGGGCCTGTTTGGAGGGGTTGGAGTGGGGCAGGGAGCCAGTGCCCAGTTCTGATGTGGAGACAGCAGCTGAGGGCAGGGACTACAGGGGAGACCTGTAGGGAGGGGAGCAGCAGAGAAAACATAACACAGCCAGATAAACGCAGAAGCTAATCTCACTGGGCCCTAAGGGGTGAGAATGGTCTTGGCCAGCCTGAGGCATGGGAAATACAAACAAATCCTTAGTTAGAAAATCCAGACCCTAAGAGAGAGAGGAAGGGAAAGAAGGAGGGCAATCTGAAGAAAGATAAAACTAAATTTCATACCAGTTAGAGGCATAATACCCAATTAAAAATTTTTTTCCTAATTAAAATTTTTATTGTATTTGGTATTTTATCTATTTAGTTTTTTAAAGTAATCTCTAAACCCAACATGGAGCTGAAACTCAGAGCCCTAAAGTCAGGAGTTGCATCCTCTTCCAACTGAGCCAGCCAGGTGCCCCTGGTATTTAAAAAAAGTTTTTTTAATGTTTATTTTTATTTTTGAGAGAGAGAGACAGAATGAGAGTGGGTTGGGGCAGAGAGAGAGGGAGGCACAGAATCTGAAGCAGGCTCCAGGCTCTGAGCTATCAGCACAGAGCCTGACGCGAGGCTGGAACTCACGAGCTGTGAGATCATGACTTGAGCCGAAGTCGGACGCCCAACTGACTGAGCCACCCAGGCACTCCATGCCCCTGGTATTTTAGAATTTAACCAATATTTTCTTGTCCCACACCCATTTAAGTTAGCTTTCTCAGTAGGCATTCTGTTTCTGCATCTATAACAGTTGTAGTTCAGGTTGGAGACTCCCCAGAATGGGTTCTAAGTGATTTGGAACGTGGCATTGGACTCTGAGAAACTGAGCCTACGGGAGTCTTGATGATCTGTCTTGTAGGAAGCTTCTGGTTTACCTGGGGAAACAAGATGACAGCACTTGTGAAAGCCAAAGAATAATCTCTTATTAATGTGATGCTAGTTCTATACAGGAGTAAACTGAGCTGGGAACAGCCTTCTGGTAAGCAGGCAGGGACTCCTGGTGCCCAACCACAGCTGTTTAGTGGGGAGGGGTGGGAACTGTGGCAGAGCCATACAGGTGTCTGAGCAGCCGCTTTCCTTTTCCCTGTGGCTGTTTCCTTCTCTGTGCATGGGAATAACAACACTAGCTCATGTTGTGGGCATCTGTAGCTGGTAGCTGGTCACTGTCAATTCCAGAGTCAGGTGGGAGAATTGTTCTAATTCCAGGGAGCTGGTTGCAGTGCGTTTTCTTACCCCTTCCCCCACCTTGCTCTTTAGTGCTGGCTGAGCTCAGCAGTCTGCTCCCTTCTTCCTTGGCTTTCCATGGCAAAGAAGAATCAAAATGAAAAAGAATTGTTATAGGTTAGGTCTTTTTTGTGCCTTTTTGAATCACCAAATGGGGAATGAGTGATAATGTAGTCTGTCTGGTATCATTGCACTGAACTTACTGACTTCCTGAGGTTTGCAGGATGTGTGTCCATGGAGGAGGATTTAACATCTTTGAACACATGAGTTCTTTCAAAAGCCCTGGTGCCTTGAGCCTGCAAATTACCAGGAGCAAAGCCTTTGAACTGAGTGTTCTGGAACTCCTGGGCAGGTCCACAGGAACGATCTTTGCTGGAAAGAACATTGGTGATAGGAACATTGTTGCTGCTTCTATCAGACCTGATATGGGAGTGAAAACCTTTATCAGTCAGGTGAATAGGTAGTACAGGAGTTACGGAGGTATGGAGGTAGATTTTATAAACAGAGGGTCACAGTTTTCTGGAATTAAAACACAGAGGGCAGGTGGACCTTTCTGAAATTTGTAAGAGCAAAGTAATGGCCCAGGTGACTTCCTGTGGACTCGTGTAGTGCAGGATCTTACCTTATCTGGTTTGCTTGGTCCATTTCCTCTCTCTTTCTCTCTCTCTGTCTGTCTCTGTCTCTCTCTCCTTCCCTCTCCCTTCCCCTCTTCCTCTCTCCCCTGCCTTTCTTCCCCCTTTTCAAGAGAATTTGGCCACTTTATTTTTTTTTATTTTTATTTTTTTTTAAATTTTTTTTCCCAATGTTTTTTATTTATTTTTGGGACAGAGAGAGACAGAGCATGAACGGGGGAGGGGCAGAGAGAGAGGGAGACACAGAATCGGAAACAGGCTCCAGGCTCCGAGCCATCAGCCCAGAGCCCGACGCGGGGCTCGAACTCACGGACCGCGAGATCGTGACCTGGCTGAAGTCGTACACTTAACTGACTGCGCCACCCAGGCGCCCCTTGGCCACTTTATATAAAAGAAGTAGCCAGTTTGCCAAAAAGTCAAATAACAAGTTTTATACTCTTTTGTTTTTATTGATTGATTGATAGCTTGATTGGAACTGGTACGTTGAGCTATATTTTTTTCTTTTTTCTTTAATATAATTTATTGTGTGTTTTATACTCTTAAATAGCTTTCCTGTTACTGTCAGTGTACTTCAGTACTTTTTCTCTTTTTACTTACATACTTTTGTGCATGGTTGTAGTCAGCGTTTTGAGTCCTTTATTTAAAACAAGTTTATGTAGACTTTTCCATAGTGGTTGCAGCCTATCAACTTGTCCCAGCTGTGCCAGGATTCTATTGTTTGCTGTTGTTTGAGCAGTCCAACCCTGTATTATTAGGCTGTGTGACTTTTTTCTAACGTCATATTATGGCTACTTATCATTTTGGTACAGATTACTGTTAATCTTTTGGGATATTTTCTGTTGTTGTTTTTCCTGGTGGAGTGAGGCAGCTTCTCGATAATGAGAGGTTGAAGTCTAGAAAGGTTCTACATTTATGATTTGACCTCTGATTTTCTAGGGATTCCAGGGGATCCTGCAAAGAAAAAAGGATTCAGGCATAGAGGGCCAGTCAGACCAAATTTGGACACGTAGCTTTTCAGAAGTGAATTCTTTTTCTGACATTGCAAGGTGGCTTCTGAATGCTGTACTACCCAGCCACCCCCTTGAGGAACAGTGACCAGGCCACATGATGGACACATGCTCGTATGGGTTGAATGTGCTAATTGAGCCTTTCTCAGAGCATTCTTCCCATCTGTGCGGATGGTGCTTTGAGTCCACATTAAGGACTCCGTATTCCTTTTTTTTTTTTTTTTTTAATTTTTTTTTTTAACATTTATTTTTGAGACAGAGAGAGACAGAGCATGAATGGGGGAGGGTCAGAGAGAGAGGGAGACACACAGAATCTGAAACAGGCTCCAGGCTTTGAGCAGTCAGCACAGAGCCCCACGCGGGGCTTGAACTCACATACCGCGAGATCGTGACCTGAGCCGAAGTCGGACGCTTAACCAACTGAGCCACTCAGGCGCCCCTCTTCCTTTTTTAAAATATATTTATTTATTTTTGAGAGAGCACAAGCAGGGGAGGGGCAGAGAGGGAGACACCGAATCCGAAGCAGGCTCCAAGCTGTCACAGAGCCTGACGCGGGGCTCGAACTCATAAACCATGAGATCATGGCCTGAGCCACAGTTGGATGCTTAACTGACTGAGCCACCCAGGCGCCCCATCTGTATTCTTCCTTCTGAGTGAAGTAGGCCAGTACCTATCTTTCCTTCAAAAACCAAATTGTTAAATCATGTTTTGAGTTTAGAAAACTATTGAAGTAGCCAACAGCAGAGTACTTTTTGTTGTCCACAGGTGCCACGTTGTTGGCAGGATGCATGAGATCATTGCCTGCCTGCTTTCTTTCCTTCGGATTTTTTTAAAGTTTTTATTTATGTAAGTAATCTGTACACCCAGCATGGGGCTTGAACTTACGATCCCGAGATGAAGAGTCGCATACTCTTCCGCCTGAGCCAGCCAGGCACCCCCCCCTTCCCCCACCTTTGGATTTTTAATTTAACAAGTGTTTGTTGAGAACTTGTTATTTCCCGGGCTCTGGAGCTCCAGCAATGAAACAGACACCTGTGGCCCTGCCCCTGGGGCCAGAGTTGGACCTCCCTTGAGTTGAGAGGAGGGGATTAGGGGCTCTAGGGCAGGACTGAGGTTGAAGAAGGTGAGAGGAAGGTGTGCCTGAAGACTGGCACAAAGTGCTGATGAGGAGGCATCTGTGGCAGCCTGCTTTCCCTCCCCCTTTCATATTTGTAAGAGAAGCAAAAGGTCCTGTTGGTCGAGCAAGACTACACCCTCCCAGAGTGTGCAGTTATTATCAAACAAAACAATTAACGATCAGATTGAATAACATATATAATGACTGTTGTGCAGCATGATAATTAGGTGCAGAAAGTTTACCTAAGTTACTGCCTCTGGTAAACCTAGGGCAGCCCGATTGCACACTTGTTCTTGTGTTTGCCTACTTTCAGTTTCACCTGCAGGCAGCATGGGAGGTGCAGTCCTAAGGTACCTGGGGTACCTTCAGCATGGCCATGTGGGCCTGCCACCTGTCTAGAGGCTCTGGGACCTTTTACTCTCCCCTCTTCCCTCTACTGGGTGGCCCATCCAGCACCTTCTCTTAGCAGCCTGAGGGCCGACTGGCCTGAGATAAATCTTGGCTCTGAGGGTCCTCATGGGCATAGAGCCCAGATGTTCTTTCTTAAGTCTGTAAAAGGAGGTCAGCATGGACAAGCTGGTGTGAGGCTTATTCTGCAGCCGACAAAGTCTGCCTTGGCCCCTTGGTAAAAGGACACAGGATGCATAGCTGGGCACCCTTATGCCATCTCTATGGTCTGTCCCATTTTACTTTGTTTACATTGTTCCTTGATCCAGAGGCCCTTCCTCTCCTCCACCCTAAATCCTGTATGGTGTTGAGGGACCTGGGTAAGCACCCCCCCCCCCCTTCTCCAGGAAGCCTTTCTGAATAGCCTTCTCTCCATGTGATGACCACCTACTTTCACATCCTGGACTTAACGTTAATGAACCATAGCGTTCATCAGCATTATTAGAGATGAAAGTATATGTGATTTGGGAGTCAAGAGAAGGTCCCATTTTCTATATATTCTGTTTTTCTTTTTCCAGCTTTATTGAGGTATAGTTGACAAGTAAAATTATAATATATTTCGTGGTGCCTGGGTGGCTCAGTTGGTTAAGCATCCAACTTCGGCTCAGGTCATGATCTTGTGGTTTGTGGGTTCAAGCCCTGTGTCAGGCTCTGTGCTGACAGCTTCAGAGCCTGGAGCCTGCTTTGGATTTGTGTCCTCCTCTCTCTCTGCCCCTCCCCTGCTGGCATTCTGTCTCTCTTCCTCTCTCTCCCAAAAATAAATAAGCATTAAAAAATTTTTTTGTTGAGGGTGACTGGGTGGCTCTGTCAGTTAAACATCCATCTTTGGTCAGGTCATAATTTCACAGTTTGTGAGTTTGAGCCCAGCATCCTGCTCTGTGCTGACAGCTCAGAGCCTGGAGCCTGCTTCAGATTCTGTCTCCCTCTCTCTGCCCTTCCCCAGATCACGCTCTCTTTCTCTCTCTCAAAATTAAATAAACATGAAAAATTTTATTTAAAAAATTAAATTATAATATATTTAAAGTATACAATGTGATTTATAATTATGGATTCTCATAATTGAATGAACATCTATCACCTCAAATATTTTTCTGTGACAACGCTTAAAAGCTACATTTCTTAGCAAATTTCAGTTATGCAGTAAAGTATTATTAACTCTAGTCACCATGCTGTTCACAGATCCTCAGGTCTTATTCGTCTTACAACTGAAAATTTGTACCCTTTTACCAACATCTCCCTATTGCTCCCACCCTTATCCCCTGGCAACTACCATTCTACCCTCTGTTTTTATGACTTAAGCCTCTTTTTTTAGATTCCACAAACAAATGATACCCTGCATGTCTTTGTCTGGCTTATTTCACTTTCTGCTATTTATTTTCTAAGCATTCTAGGACCACAGCAGTTAAGCCTCAGTCAAAATACAAAGGCAATCATATCTACTATTTAGTGAGTGCTTACCATGTGGTAGGCACTGTGCTAAAAGCCTTATCTTCCCTGTTCTCACTTAATCCTGTCAATCCCACTGTATAAATGCTAAATATAAAGGTTCAGAAAGAGCATGCTGAGCAAACCATGTATTATAATATCCCAAAAGATAAGATGTAATTACATGTCTGGAGAAAACTCAGGATACGTACTAATGTTAACAGTGAGTGTATCTGTGGAGTGAGTTAGAGTGATTTTTATTTTTATTATTATTTTTATTTATTTATTTATTTATTTATTTATTTTTTAATTTTTATTTTCTTCTTTAAACCTTCAAAGGACCATTACTTACACTTTTTTTGTCCCCCCTTGACACCTGTTTCTGGGTAGAGCATGTAGAAAATGCTCAGTAAATAGATACTGGTTGAGGTAGGAAAATAAAGACCTCTTCTTTCCTTGGCTTGATTGGGTAGTTCTGGTTTCGTGAGTTACACTAGTAACTGGTGAACTGTGCTGCTGTTCATCTGGAAAGTTTCCCAGATGGGCTGCTCCTTTGTGCTCCAGAGCAGAGGCCTCCAGGGGTGGAGGGTTAGCTTGTCTTGTGGGACCGTATTTCCCTGGTTTAGGAAGGTTCGGAAGGTTCAGCAGCAAAGGGAGAGCGGCTGGCTTGTCTTTCTTCCTTCAGCCCCTCAAAGTCTGGAGCAGGCTGGGGACAGTCCACTTGCTTGGTGACTCTGAATACCTGATACAGCTCGTCGAGTGCCTTTCCAGCTGCTCTTCTTAGCGTCTTCAAATGGCCTGGCTCACTGTTCCAGTTAACTGCCCTGCCCCGCAGCTCTGTGCACAAGGCCGCCCTGCCTGTGACAGCTGGGACGGGTTGCCACCCAACTCAGAGCCGCTCCGCTCGCTGCACCACTGCTTTTGGTTTTAAGCTTTATCTATGATGTTACTTGTTATTTTGTGTTTTAGGTTAACTTCTGATTTTGATTTAATTTCAAACATACAGAAAAGCTGCAAGAATGATACAAGTAACTCTTGTGTACCTTTTATCCAAATTCACTGCCAGTGTTTTGTTTCATTTGCTTTGACTTGAGCATTCCCTCCCTCCCTCTCCCTAACAGGTATGTGCACGCACGCACACTTTCTGAACCATTTTACAGTTAACTTGCAGAAGTGTGGCCTTTAATTTTGAATACTTCAGGATATATTTCCTAAAACAAAGACATTGTCTTATATATTCACAGTACAATTATAAAAAAAAAAAAAGCAAGTTCAGTATCAATTTGACGCTATTACCTCATCTCCTGTCCATATTCAAATTTTGTCCATATCCAGATAATGGTCCCAGTAATGGCAGAGTTTTATTTTTAAAGAAAACACTCCTGAGGCGCGTGGGTGACTCCTCCGTTATGTTGGCTCAGAGGAGAGCAGAACCAGCAGGTGTCTGGGGGAAGTGATGCTGTGGGCGCCACATCACCAGCTCCTTGTGTCTCTACAGGACCAGAAGAGTGAGAGCAGCAAGAATCTCACTCGGCAACCATGTCAGTGGAACTGGAGACCTCAGAGGGGGTGGATGAGTCGGAGAAAAAGAGCTTTGGGGCCTCAGAAAAAGAAAACCACACCAGGTGAGTGGTGGTGGCTGGCTGTGTTGAGTCATGTGCCCGGGGCCTTGTATGTGGGAGGCACCAGGGTGTGGGGAGTGTCGCTGCTGTTTCCCTCGGGATCCCTGATTGGGATTGCAGAGAGAAGTGGCATACAGCACCCTAGGCTACTCAGCTTTCTCCCCATTTGTTCCCGAGGAAGCAGGACAGGCACTGCTAGGAGTGCTGAGGAATAGAATTTGATGGTTTCCCTGATCCTTGTTTCTTTTGTGGTGAAAAAGGGTAATCAGGCAAAACTGGCACCTTTTCCAGTCTTTTCCACCCCTTAGGATGTGGGAGCAGCTCTGACTCCAGGGGTTTTTCTTACTGGGTAGAGACACTTCATGTATTCCCAGAGCCTGTTCTTCATTGTTCTTATCTTATCGTAGCCCTGTCATTGACAGAGTGCTTTTTTATATCTTGAAATAATTGCTAGTAAGAAATGATTCTCAGCATGTAGGTGATAGGAGCCGATCTCCTAAAGAAGCCAGCAGAGGGTGGGCCGTATGGGGCCGCGTTTTTATCTCTTTGGTGGATGGACCATGTGGACCGCACGGGCTACTGCGCGGCGCCTCCCGTCTTCAGGGTCATGGGTTCTTTGTTTCCCTCGCTGGTTGCTGTCTGTGGCACCTATCAGCACAGCTCCATCCTGTATAATTTTGTTAAGCGGTACAAGCCCAGGTACTGGCTCCAACTTCCTCAGCCTTTGTCTCCTTCTCCTCCTGCCCCTGGGCCAAGCCACATGCAGTCCTGAAGAGGCTGTGGGTCCCAGGTGGGAGGAAGGCAGCAAGGCTGCCCCGGGACATCCACAGTCAGTCCATCACAGCAGTGTGGATTCCATGAGACACATTCCCAAAGGCTCGCTGTTCCTGCAGAAGCCAGCACACGCTGTGCTGGGATTAGAGGTGGGCTTTTTATCAGGCACTAGGTGGCCACAGAGGCAAAGCATTGTTCATTCAGGTGGTTCAGACATGGACACTGTTAGGAAGTAGGCCACAGTCCTCCACATGTCATCCAAGTCCTGGGGGCCGACTCACATCTGCCTGTTCCTTGCTCCCTAGCAAGACCCTGTATCCAGGCTGGGGTTGAGTTTCTCAGAAGCTCCTGCGTCCATCTCAGCGAGGGGACACCCTGAAACTAGGAAGGGCTAATTCACACATGCACACGTGCGTGTGTGCACACCCTCCATCTCCACAGGATGGCTGACCTCTCCGAGCTCCTGAAGGAAGGGACCAAGGAAGCACATGACCGGGCAGAAAACACCCAATTTGTCAAGGACTTCTTGAAAGGCAACATCAGGAAGGAGCTGTTTAAGGTTTGTGCCCTTGGTCATGGATAGGGTCAGGTTGGGGGCCTCGGTCGTGTCAGGAACATCCCCTTGGAACAGTTCTTCAGTGGAAGCTGGGCCTTTTGCCACCTGCTCTCCATTCTTTTGACAGCAGACTGTGGTTTTCAGGTAGCTTAAATAGAATAACATAGTGATGGTGTGAAGCAGAAGTATCCACGTTCCGTGTCATTCCTTTAAGAAAAATAAAAAGTTGCCTGGGTGTGTGAAATAATCCACTGTATCAAAATGGGCCTGCGGGAATTAGAGGGGGCATGCGACTGGAGCCTTCCTCTCTGGCTGCTCAGACGCAAGGGCATTGGGCTCAGGAGGGGTGTTTGCTGGTCAAGAGCTGCCAGAACTGCAGCCCTCCCCGTGGTCTCCCCTGTCACCCTCAACAGCTGGCCACTACTGCACTTTACTTCACATATTCAGCCCTGGAGGAGGAGATGGAACGCAACAAGGACCACCCAGCCTTTGCCCCCTTGTACTTCCCCACGGAGCTGCACCGGAAGGAGGCACTGACCAAGGACATGGAGTATTTCTTTGGCAAGAACTGGGAGGAGCAGGTGCAGTGCTCCCAGGCTGCCCAAAAGTATGTGGAGCGGATCCACTATGTGGGGCAGAATGAGCCGGAGCTGCTGGTGGCCCATGCATACACCCGCTACATGGGGGACCTTTCAGGGGGCCAGGTGCTGAAGAAGGTGGCCCAGCGGGCCCTGAAACTCCCCAGCACGGGAGAAGGGACCCAGTTCTATAAGTTTGAGAACGTGGACAATGCTCAACAGTTCAAGCAGTTCTACCGGGCCAGGATGAATGCCTTGGACCTGAACCTAAAGACCAAAGAGAAGATCGTGGAGGAGGCCAACAAGGCCTTTGAGTACAACATGCAGGTACTGCTGAGGTCAGGCAGAAGGGGGCCTCTGACTGTGGGGGCTGACACGGAGCTGCCGTAACAGGCACCAGTGCTTTAGGCCCGATACAGGGCAGCCTTCCGGGGAGAAAATCGTAGGACCAAATAGGCCACAGAGGGCATGAGCCCATGATGGCTTCGCTTTGATGGACAGCTTTTGTGTTTTTGTTCCGAGGAGGGCAAGGCCCTAGCACGTAGAGGGAGGTCACTCCCTCTCACCACAGGATTCTGGTCTTGAGTGGATTTCCTCCTTTTTAGCAAGGGCTGCCCCACTTGATCAGTTCAAGGAGAGAACCAAGCAGGGTGAGAACTCAGCTGACAAGTTTTTTTTAAATGGGGCTAAGCCTGGGGAGGCGGATTCTGTCCTGGAGTCCAGGTTGGCCCTCGGCACCAGGAGGGTGGCCGAGGCGGGGAAAGGAAGCACCAGCCCTGACACAGGCCCATCAGATCAGTCCCACATCAGTGAGCCTCCGTGGGCCACTTAGGATGGGTCAGCCCTGCTGGGGCCTCAGTTCTCCCACGTTCCTCTCCGTCATTCTTGCTGAAAATACCTAGCAACTGCGAATGGGGAAGGACCAATGTTAACGTGGTATTTTGGGGCAGCACTTTTGTTCTCTCCTGATTGTTTCTGCCCTGGTAGCTCCAGCTGTGGGCTGTGTGTCTGGTCAGTGCCCAGGGAGGAGCTCCCACAGTCAGCAGCACAGGTGTGGCCCCACCTCTGAGCTTGTGCCAGGGAGCAGCGTTGGGTCCGTGTGGCTGCCCCCGCTGCAGATTCGGGCTACTCCTTGACTGGTTTGCACTTTGGAGTCCACTGAAAGCTGTTCATCCCCTGCTCCTGCAGATTTTCGATGAACTGGACCAGGCTGGCTTCTTGTTGGCCAAGGAGACCCTGGAGGATGGGCTCCCCATGCACGATGGGAAAGGAGATGTGCGTAAATGCCCCTACTACGCTGCTAAACAAGATGGAGGTAGGTCTTGCCTGTCCAAAACTCTCCTCCAGGGTGGGCGGATCAGCATTCTCCACTGATGCCCTGTCCCCTGTTGGTGCCGCCACACAGGTGCCCTGGAGGGCAGCAGCTGCCCCTTCCGAACAGCCCTGGCTGTGCTGACTAAGCCTAGCCTCCAGTTCATTCTGGCCGCTGGCGCGGCCCTTGTTGCCGGCTTCTTGGCCTGGTACTACGTGTGAAGGACCCATCATACCGCCTTGGCGCCATCCTCCCTATTGACCACTGGCCCATCCCCACCTGTGACTAAACTACCACCTCAGGTGACTTTTTTTTTTTTAAATGCTGGGTTTGAGAAAACAAGCAACCAATAAAAGCCAGACGCTAAAGCCTGTGCCTGTAGCGTCCTCTGTGTGGGCTAGATGCCGAGCTGGGTGCAGGCCCTCCATTCCTGCAGCCGTTGGGCCATGGTACCGGGAGCAGCCAGTGCAGCTCAGCAGGCCAGTCTGAGTCTCTGGAACCAGCTCTGCTCCCAGGGCACCCACACCGCTTATCCTGAGGCTCCTTCCCTTCATCATTCCTTGTGCTGGCATTTAGGTGGGTATTTTTCCCCTAGTGGGAACAGAGCATCCAGCAAGCCCAGGTTGCTGTAGCTCTGTGGGAGGGAGGGGGCCTGTCCTTGGAGTGGGGGGAGCTTGCATCCTGTCTCAGAGGCCCTGGGAGCTCCATCCTGAGTAGCCAGTCCTCTTCCTGCTCAAGCAGAAACCCGAGAGGGGGTCTGTTTAGCCATGGCGCATCCCCTCCTTTGACCTGTGTAAATGCTACAGCACTCAATAAAGTGGACTCTGACAGCTGCCTCCCTCTTTCCTGGCGCCAACATTATCCTTCGCAGCCAGTCTTGGCCTTGTGCTCTCAACACTCCTGGTCACCTCACAGCCCTCTGCCCAGAGCCAAATCTATCATCTGGTCTTGTGATTTTCTCTCAGAAGTGCTTTGAAGGTTTCCTACATTTTGAGAAAGTTTGTTTATAAATAAGGATCAAGAGCATTATGTAACAATTCATGGTCTAAAATACAAATGTGAATTTAAATACTTTTATTGATAGGAATCTGTTTCCTGTTTTATATTTTGAGGATCTGCAAAACTTTTATTCAAAAAAGGATTAAATGGTGAGGAAAACTTGTCTTCAACTCGTGACCAAGCCAACCCACTTCACAGTTAAGATGAGGGGTAGGGAAGGAGCTGGCTCAACCTGGGGGCCGATTGCCTACCTCCCATTAGCCTTCAGACCAGAAGCCTCAGCCCCAGTGGCTTGCTGTCTTGCTTAAGGGAGTGAGGGTATTTGCCTGCAGGGTGGGATGACCCTGAGCTCAAGCCAGGGGACTCCAGCCTGCAGACCGTGTGGGCAGATGCCATGGTGTGGAGACGGGTGAGACCAGGATCAGAGACAGTAAGGTGACCCTACAGTGCAGTGAAGTGGACTCATATATCCCAGGGCTCGTCCACCTTCACACTGGATTCCCAAGTGGCTTATTGTCTTCTCTGGGCAGTCAGTGCGTCATAAGTGCTAAGACCCTGAGGACTCAAGCCCCTGCCCTTTGACCACTTCTAGCCCCACCCTCTTTCCCTTGAAGAAGGAAGCCAGGCAAGAGAGCAGAGGCCCAGGGCAGGGGAGTGAAAGGGCCAATTTAATGAGAAACTACAAACTGAGAGCAGCCATGATTCACAGTGACAGGAGGCCATGCAGTGGCAGTGCGAGACGAGGAGAGGGGCGGTGGGTACAGCGGTCCACGTGATCAAGTTCACAGACAAACCAGGAAATACAGTGTGGGCTCAGGCCCAGGGCAGGTGTCCACCAGGGCACTTCCGCCACGTGTGGCTGCTCCTTCCTCATCCCCAGCCTGTCCCAGTCCAGTGCCACAGCTGCTCCTGCTGCAGTACCTGCTGCTGAAACAAGCACAGTGACAGCAAGTCAGCCAGGAGAAGGGGCCCAGCGTTTACTGGGAAGAGGATCCATGAACGCACTGCAAATCTGAGCGTGTTTGCAAAGCGGTCCCCGTCCCCTCCAGTCCTGGCCGGGCTACGCCAGCCCCTGGGCAAAGGTCTTGCCCACACACAGCAAGGATGGCAGATGGGCTAGGCTCCTGGGTGTTCCTTCTAGCACGAGCAAAGATGGGTTTGTGGAGGGGTGGCCAGAAAGGGAGCTGGGCAGGGGCCAGAGGCAAGTCCCTTCTTGGCAAGCGGGAGCCATAACTGCTTACCCCATTACCTGCAGGTGTGCTAACCTCTCTACCTTGCCCCAGGTGACTCCTGGGCACTTGGAAAAGGTGTTGAGTTTCTAAGTTCTGAGGGCCAGAGTCATTCCTTCTAATACTCATGCCCACTTCTGGCACCCCAAAACAGAGCCAGGCCTTATGTCCCTGTCCTGCTTGGGTCCACTCCCCCACTCTCGGCCCAGCAGATCAGAAATAACCGTGGCTACAGATACAGCCCCAGTGCAGGCCCCAGTTCTGCTCTGGCTGCTTTTGGTCCCAGGGAGAGTCAGGACCAAATCTATACTTTGTACAGAAGAGGAATGAGAGAGACCCCAGCAGGGAGACCGTGCGAGGAGACCCTTCCCAGTTTATCTTCCTCATCACAAACACCAAGCAAACCAGCAACATGCGGCTCAGTGCCATCCCCCTGCCACTCGCTGACCCTTGGCCTTAAATCCAACAGAATTCTTGCCGAAGAGTCAGATGCTCAGGGAAGGGCAAGCCAAAAAGGACAGGACTTCCAGGGGACCGGTGGAACGGCTTCCATCCCCAAGTGGGAGCGGGGAAGCGAGCCACTGAGCAAGGGGAGCAGAAGCACAGGGGGCCAGACTGACAGCAGGGAGTCCAGTCCCGGCTCCGTTAGCACAGGCGCTTGTAGGTGTAGATGTAGGCTTTGCAGCTGGGGCACGTGTGCGTCACGTCCTTGAAATCGTTGATGAGGCAAGGGATCAAGCAGCAGCCCAGATCACACCTGAATCAGAGACCGGGAAGGCACGGAGGTCAGAGGAGAAGGCACTGAGGGCACCGAGGGCACCCAAGCTTACTCCAGCCCCTACCCTCTAGGCGCCCACACCACCTACCCCATGAAGCAGCAGAAGAAGCCCAGCACGAAGTTCATCAGGCCAATCTCATAGGAGATCTTGGTGGTGATGGCCTGCTGGCAGTGGGGACATACCGTCTGTACAGGCGCACCTTCAAAGATCTCTCCCTGCAGCACCGTCACCGTGGTGGCGGCCCCTGAAGGAACTAGGACTGTGGCAGTGTGGCCCCCAGGGCCAGGATAGGGCCCTGGCGGATAGGGCCCTGGCGGATAGTAGCCCATGGGTGGGTGGGGGCCTGGAGGAGGGTAGAAACCTGAAATGGCACAGAAAACAGAACAAAGACATGGCTGGCTTGCCACCTGCCCCACGTGAGAGGTAAGCACAAGGCCCCAAGGACCCCAGGACACAAAATGAGGCCTCAGGGACCAGGTCCTGGGCCAAGGTGACCATGACAGTCTCCCAGCCCTTCCTGGTCCCGACCCTGTGAGCACCAGGACAGAGCAGCTACTTGGTCCAGCCAGACATGGCAGAGCTGGGAGAAGGCCTCATCTCTCCTTGGTCTCCACCTCATGTGTGTGCTCCCTGCCTCTGGCACAAAGGGGACGGGGCGCTGTGTCCCACAGGAGGGAAAGCCTTGCCGCACACCAGCCCAAGCCCCTCTCGCACACAGGGCTCTCCTTCCCACCAGCGTCAGATCCTGCACTGAAATACCTGGGGCCGCCTGTGCAAGAGCCCTGGTACTTTCTCCAGCCTGAGGAGTCCTTCTGGAGAACTGCTGGGTGAGCAGGAGCCCAGACCTCCACCAGACTCCACACCCTGGCAGGGAGAGGCCCCTGCAGCACCCATGAGTCAGTACCTCTCACAGGCCCGAGGAGCCTTCCCAGGAGCTAACCCTACCCCCAGCAGGAACCAGGGCTCACATGGTTTGCCCACAATACCTGCACAGCAGCGCCTTGCTCTAGGACACTTGTGCCCCACCCCCAACTGTCCACACCGAGAGGCACCCCCCCCCCCCCCCTTACTAGAGAACACACGGCAGGCAGACCACCTGCCTACACCAAAGGGTGGACGGCAGCCCAGATAACACACTGGGTGCTGGGCAGGGCAGACCCTGTGCTCCCCTATCCTACTTACCTGGAGGCATGTACGTGCCGTCTGCATTCATGTGCGGGGGGATGAAGCCGGGCTGAGGCATCGCGTGACCTGGTGGCTCATAGGGTGGGGGACCGATGTCTGCGGGGGGCATCGACATGCCTGGTGGGGGCTGCATCACAGCTGGGGAGGTGCGGCCTGGACAGAGAAGGGCAGGAAGAGGAAGCTCAGAGGGCAGTGGCTGCAGAGTCAGGCACCAGCTTCTAGGAGCTGGGACCCTCAGGGGCACTGAGCCCTACCTGGGGTAGGTGGGGCTCCACTCTTCTCCTCCAGAAGGGGGGCCGTGGGGCCTCCAGGATAAGGAGGGGGTGGCTCGTTGGACATCTCTGCTGCTTCTCCTGGGCCTGGAACAAAAACCCAGACGTGAACCAAGCTCCCAGCCTCTGCATGCTGGTCAGGCATCGTCCTGTGACCGTCCTCGGAGCCCAAGCACACAGCCTCCCGTGAGTGCTCCCACAGGTGTGCCCTGCCCTTGCAGCTCGAGTCTATTTTACTCCTCCACGTAAATCTCCGTGCTCTGGGTGGGGACAGGGCTTATGGACTAGGACTAATTCCTTCAGGAAAGGGGTTTGGAGTCAGTGGGCTCCCTCTAGGCCCTGGAGATGCCCCACCATTGCCAAGGATATGCCAGGCCCAAAGCCACCATCCTGCACCATCACCCATGCTCCTGCATCTGAGCCAGAGGGCAAAGGTGCCCTGTGAGGGCAGAACATGGTAAGGCAGACCCTCCCTCCCTCCCTCACGGCAGCAGGCTGCCTCCGTGCCGGAGCACTGCGTGGCTTGCCTGTGGGAGAGGATCTGGGAGACTTGTTACCTCGAATCCCAGGCACTCAGAAGGGGAAGCAGGAGAGGCTCCTTCCACTGCCACGCAGACACGCAGGCCTCTGGGGAGCTGTTGGGGGGTGGGCGAGGGAGAACAGGCAGGTCTCAGCCACACCCCCTCCCCCATTCGGGGCTGGTTCCGCCCCTCCCAGCACAGCACCCTCCCACTTGCCCACCCACTCAGGTCCCCTTCCTCTCCGCTGCTGGTCCCAAGTCCCTCCCCAGCAGGCTCAGACTGGCCCCCACAGACCCACAGCCACTGCAGGAAGAAATGAGAACAGGCGTCTCCCTACTCCCCAGCTCTCACAGCCGCTGTGCATGCGGCACAGAGGCCCTTGTGCTTGTTGAGGACGGGTAGGAAACAAGATGCAGAGTCAAACATTTCCCTCACTTCTTTCCCTCCCAAGGCTCCCTGAGCACCTGCTGCTGGGCCCTGGGGAGAAACGGGAAACCTGGGGCCTTCCTGCCCTGGGTTGGCATCCTGTCTCCTTCAGCAAGGCCCCTCCTTTTCACTGTGCCCAGCATAGAAGGCTAGAAATTAGCATTTTGAAGTAGGCCTTCATGTTTTTTTAAGTGAAATAAAATAATAGGAACTAACTCTAAACAGGACAGAGAGACATGCAGTGAAACCATCTCTGTCCTAGAGGCCCACAAGTGAAGTTCAGAGCCACATGGGGATGAAGGGCCCCAGACGACCCTACAGGGGCAGAGGGAGCCTGGAGCCTCGTTAAATTTCACACATCAGTGGCAGGGCCTGAGAGACCAAGTCGAAGCAGCAAAAGAAATAAAATGGTATCAGTAAAATTAAAAGCTTGGGTTTCAAGGGCACCACCAAGAAAGTGGAGAGACTGCACACGGCACAGATTTTTACACATCCTCTACCTGCTAGAGAACTTGTATTTACAATATCTATATAAAGAACTCTAACTCATTAACAAAAAAACCCAATTAAAAAGTGGCAAAGGATCTGAATACACATTTCTCCAAAGATAAAAACAAATGTTCAATGAGTACATGAGAAGCTGAACACCTAGCCAAAAGGAAATGCAAGTCAAAACCACAATGAGGTACCATTTCTTGTTACCACAACGAGAAAGTAACAAGTATTATGTAGAGAAACTGGAACCCCCACACTGCTGGGGGTGGGGCACACGAAAGCACAGCACCTTTACACTGCCTGGTGGTTCTTCAAAAGGTTAATACAGTTGGGGCGCCTGAGTGGCTCAGTCGGTTAAGCGTCCGACTTCAGCCAGGTCACGATCTCGCGGTCC
Organism: Panthera onca; assembly: GCF_046562875.1. Lineage (NCBI taxonomy): Eukaryota > Metazoa > Chordata > Mammalia > Carnivora > Felidae > Panthera > Panthera onca. The sequence continues at coordinate 38,123,482 of NC_138354.1, read as the reverse complement.
GTGAGTTCGAGCCCCGCGTCAGGCTCTGGGCTGATGGCCCGGAGCCTGGAGCCTGTTTCCGATTCTGTGTCTCCCTCTCTCTCTGCCCCTCCCCCGTTCATGCTCTGTCTCTCTCTGTCCCAAAAAATAAATAAAAAACGTTGAAAAAAAAAAAAAAAAACAAAAAAAAACAAAAGGTTAATACAGTTAATTACCACATGACCCAGGTGATTCCCCTCCCAGGTGTGTATACAGGAGAACGGGGAAAACACACAGAAACTTGTACACAAATGTTCACAGCAGCATTCTTCATAGTAGCCAAAAAACGTACGCAACTGACAGCATCCAACCACTGATAGGTCGATAGCCCAACTGTACATGTGCTGATGTGTGCCCACAGTGGAATGCTACAGCCTGGATGAACCTGGAAAACAGGCCGCTCAGTGAAAGAGACCGGACACAAAAGGCTACATACGGTGTGATTCCTCACATCCAGAACCGGCCAATCCAGACACAAGAATCATATTCATGGGTGTCAGGGCTTAGGAGGTGGGGGTGGGCAGAGAGTGATGAATACGGAGTTTCCTTTTGGTTTCCTTGCCAACACTGGTAGTAATGATGGTTGCAAAACATATTAAAAACCAGTGAATTGGGGCGCCTGGGTAGCTCAGTCGGTTAAGCCTGACTCTGGATTTCAGCTCAGATCATGACCTCACAGTTCTAGAGTTCAAGCCCCTATCAGGCTCCACACTGACAATGCAGAGCCTGCTTAGGGTTATTTCTCTCTCCCTCTCTCTACCCCTCCCCAGCTCAAGCTTGTGCTCTCTCAAAATAAAGAAAATTTTAAAAATACAAGAGTGAAGCTCACGCATTAAATGGGGAAATCATATATTTGATTATGTCAATAAAACATTAAAAAAAAATTGCCCGATCTCACGCAGCCAGTCTCTCTGTATATCCCTGCCTGTCTTATGCAGTCACCCATATTTTTATATAGTTGCTGGTGTGACGGTTTTAATATGTGTCACGTGTATTTTCTCCATCTTACAAGACACCACGACCATCAATTTTAATATTCCCTAAAATGGGCCCATCACGGTTTACCAACCCTTATTAAGGCATTTAGAAGGCTTCTTGTTACTTTCAGAAAAAAAAAAAAAAAAAAAAAAAAAAAAGAGCGAGACAGAAAACCTTTGGCTAACACTCTTTCATTTTCTTGGGTTATTTCCTTTGGTCAAACCTGCCAGAAGTGAAATTATTAGGTCCAAGGGTATGGCCACTTTGTGCTTTTTGGGAAGGATGATGGCAACTTACAGTACAAACTTTGGATACTACTGTTAATTGCTAATTTGTAATGTTAAAATGACAACTTGGTTACTTACTTCTTTGACCACTATGAAGCAGAACATCTCCCAAGAGTTTATATATTATGACCTGTTCTTTTGAGTTGCTACTTTTTTTTTTTAATTTTTTTTTTTAACATTTATTTATTTTTGAGACAGAGAGAGAGCATGAACAGGGGAGGGTCAGAGAAAGAGGGAGACACAGAATCTGAAACAGGCTCCAGGCTCTGAGCTGTCAGCACAGAGCCTGATGCGGGGCTCGAATCCACAGGCTGTGAGATCATGACCTGAGCCGAAGTCGGACGCTCAACCGACTGAGCTACCCAGGAGCCCCACTGAGTTGCTACTTCTAATAATCCTTTAAAGACATGGAAACCAAGAAATGATGGGGACTTATCCAAGGTCATGTGGCATATAAGAGGAGGAGGAGACTTATCTGAGGTCACATGGCATATAAGAGGTAGAGTCGAGTCTAGGACCCTGGCACGACTCTCCCACCAACCAACCCTGCCTGCAGGAGAATTTCAATAGTGCACGGTCAAGAAAGGGAGGCCACAGAGTCTCTAAAGGGCATCACACGAGGTCCGCTTAGGCAGGACTGGAATGTGTGTGCTGGGCCTGGGGATCCTTACCAGCCCACCAGGCACCCTCCCGACGGCAGGAAAAGGCAGCTTTCCTTAAGAGACTTGACTTGCATCAGCGGAACACTCTGTATTACACTAAGTCTCTCTGATATGGGCCAATACCTGCCTTAAACTCCTATCCTACAACCATCTGGGATGCCCCTGAGGTGGCACCACTGTCTATCTCCAGGTCCCAGCTCACCAGGGACCCAGCCAGGAAGAAGAGCTTCTCGGGTGCTGGGAGAGAGGAACCAGTCTGGGTCTTCCAGGCACCCCCGTGTCCCGGGGCCACATGCACACTTGTGCCACCTCTGAAGACACAAGAGTGGCCTGCCTTTTCACCATCTAGATCTAATTCCATGGTTTCTGAGAGCACGAGATTCTGCTTCTGGAATTCCACCGTCATAATGATGGCACGAGCCCGCCACACAGGGCAAGGCCCTCCCCTGGTACCCACCCGACTGAGTCAACTGCTGTTCCTAGAGCAGGCACAGCTGCCAGCCACATGGACACCTGCAGTGTGCACAGGGACACTGCCACTCGGGCCACAGACCATACCACCACCTGCCTCCATGCCTCCCTTGCACAGCAGGGCTCTATTGCTCCCCTGTCTCACCCCTACTCCCTCCCCTCCCCTCTACATCCAAACCGAACCATCCTCCAGCTGCCTTCTGGAACTGTGACCTGTGGCAGAGACTGGGGTAGGCCCCTTCGGTATGGAAAAAGGTTTCTGAAAAACGGATCATCAACTTTTCTGGAATTCAATCTCCACCCCCCAGCACCTCCCAATATAAAACCAATGTGCATGCCACAAAACTGCATCATGTGAGGTGTAATAAAAACTGTAAGACTGCTATGATCTTAAAAAAAAAAAACCAACCCACATGTCCAAAAGCACAACAGTTTTCCAATAAAAATGCACACTGCTCAAATTAAGCTACAAATGCAAACGTGTAATCTGAGATCACACCCTGGTCGGAGCATGTATCACCAGAGGCTAGGGAAGGCCGCCAGACCCTGTCCCCGTCGGTTTGCAGTTCCCAACAGAAGAGGGGGGTCTGGGGGCCAGGGGTCCTGGGAGCTCAGTGAAGTCAACATGCAGTCCTGGAAACCCAAGACTGGCCTCTCAGTCTCCCAGTTCGGTCCCCAGCAGCGCACGGGTGTGAGGGCAGAGAGACGGGGCACCCAGGACACCAGGACTCCATACAGGAGCAGAGGTGCCCTCCGTGAGCCAAAGCACATCACACAAGAAGGGTGATTCTTTTTGTTGTTAAGTTTGTTTATCTGAGACAGAGCAAGTGAGCAGGGGAGAGGCAGAGAGGAAGAGAGAGACTCCCAAGCAGGCTCTGTGCTGTCAGCGTGGAGCCAGATGCGGAGCTCAATCTCACAAACCGTGAGATCATGACCTGAGCTGAAACCAAGAGTCAGACGCTTAACCAACTGAGCCACCTAGGTGCCCCCCAAAAAGGACAATTCTTAAACGAAGTGGTCATGTCACAGAGTCACAGTGCAGGCACCCCAGTCAGGGGCACGCCCCATGCAGGCTTCAAGGGCAGTGTACTCCAGGAACACAGACCCCCCCACACCTTGCACAACCTCAGAAGTCCAAGAGATGTTCCTGAGTGAGGACCTGGTGAGGCAGTCTCTGGACACTCCCGGGGTGCTTGCTACGGGTGCTAACCTGTCCCCCTCAGTCCCACGGGGCAGCCCTCCTAACACCCCCACCTTGAGAAAGTAAGCACGCTCCTGTCACACCTAGGGTCACACATCCTTACAATCACAGTGTCAGGTGTTTTCAATGGCTTCTCTTTAGCCTTCAGTTCCTGTTTCCCTGTTTTCCAGTGAAGGTCTAGGGACACTGAGGGATTTCCCACTTAGTCCTGGATGAAAGTGATGCCCCAGCCCCAACAGCTCCTACTTTACAAGCCAATGACCCTTGGGAAACAGAACTGCTTTCCAGAGGCTGAAACTAAGCAGGATCTGGAAATGTGTGCAGGGTGGAGGTTAGGTTACTGGTTGGCACCTGGTCACAGGAGCCTCGAGTCAAAATGACAGAGGACATCAGTATCCCCTTGACTGCATTTTCAGGATTGAGGCTGCCCTGGAAGTAACAGTCCTGACCTTGGCTGGGGGAGGGAGGCAGCTTGGGCCAGGTGGCTCATGAATTAGAAGGCTCAAGACTCCTGAGAAGGTGCTGTGGACTGTAAGATACACCTTGTGCCTGCAGCACCCCCCGTGCTGTCCACTGTGATTCTTTGCACACTCATTTCCTTGAGATTGTCAAGAAAGCCCTTAGAACGGAAAGGGCCATGGCCTGCCACAGGACAGTAAGGCCCTGGGGAGCTGAGGACAGATTCAGTAGAGTCCCAAAGGACGGGGGCGGTATGCCCAGGAGAGAGGTCCCGAGTGGTCGCTGGCAAGAGACGCACGGGCAGGCCTGCATGTGCTCCTTGGCCCACTGAGAGACAGGATGGGGCCACCTGAGGCCCAGCCTGGCCCCCACACCCACAATCAACATAGGCTAGGACCCACTGTGCGTCCACGTAGAATGGAATTACTCAAGTCACCCTAAACTGAGATGAAAGCCACCTCCACGTCTGTCTGTCTGTGGACCTACGGCTGGCCTGTCTCTGCCGTGATCTCACTTTCCCAAGGGCAGCAGGTGCTAAGGCTTCTGGGGGGACGGCATGGATCTCCCGGGCACAGAGCCAGGCCCCTTCTGCAAAGCTGCCCACAGCTTCCCTCAGCCCCGTGGAGTCCTGAGTGCCACCTGCTGGACCAGCAGCCACTGGAGCCTGGCCCCACTTGGCACTCAGCGCAAGCCCACTGCAGAATACAAACTTCTGCCCTGCACCCCAAGGTGGGTTCCACCCTAAGCCGTACCACAGAGAATAATCAGGCCTAATGCCCATGGACAGGTTCTTGCTTCTCCTCTGATGAGCTGGAGGGGCCAAGTGAGGCTTCCCCAGGTGTGAGGAAAGAAATGATGTCCTGAGGTGCCTGCTAGGGGCTTTAGGCTGTGGGGCCATGAAACCAAGCAAAACTGTCTTACTGCCTCACCACCCCTGCTCCCACCCCACCAATCCCAGGCCCTGTCTGCATCCAACACAATACTTTAAGCAGATGAGGAACGGGACAGCTCCAAGGACAGGACACGGTTCCAATGTGGGGGCAGGAAGGCAAGAACCCAAGACCCCACCCCCTTCTCCCATTCACAGCACGGCAAGGATCTGCCTCATGTCGGTCACCGGTTAACGGGAAAACAGGGCATACATGGAGAGTGTGGAGGTCTGGAGTCAGCCCTGGCCTTGAAGCCGGTGGCCCTGAGCGAGTCACAGACCCTCTGTGAGCTTCGGTCTTCCTGGGACTAGAACCCCTGCCTCCTGACCAGGCTGCATGAACAGTGATAATGACACGTGCCTGGCAGACTCACTGTGCAGGGGAGCAGAGCCCTTTAGGGTCAAAACACACGTCTGCTGGGGGGAACAATAAGGCTCTGGAATCAGACAGCGGTGAAGGTGGCAGAGCTCTTTCAACATACTAAAGCCACTGAACTGGGCACTTTATCTTTATTTTAGAGAGAGCCTGCAATCGGGGGAGAGTGGCAGAGGGAGAGAGAGCATCTTAAGCAGACTCCACGCTCAGCATGGAGCCTGACTTGAGGCGCGATCCCACGATCCTGGGATCATGACCTGAGCCGAAATCAAGAGCTGGACATTCAACCAACTGAGCCATCCAGGCACCCCAGACTGTTTACTTTAAAAGGGTGGATTGGATGGCATGTGAATTATAATTACATCCCCCAAAAGCAAAACCCACCCAGGTGTAGCTATCTGTCTCTGCGTGTGCACCGTTATAAACCAAAGAGACAGAGAAGAAACACCCAGACCAAGATCATCGTCTCTGGGGTTGAAGTCTGGCAGTCACGGTCAAGAGAGGTGAGACTTCTTTCATTACACACATGCGCAAGCACACACACATCTATTAAACAAAGAGGTATCTGTATTATTTGCTTGGCTAAAATCTTGAAAAGAATACACTTTTAGGACACAGCAGCAATGGGCAGCTTTGGTCCCTGGTGACACAGAGGAGGCATTCACCTCCTGGTGCACCGATTTCAGCTGCTTTCCTCTGTCCCCTCACATCACAGGGAGGAGTTACAAGCACAAGACCTCGGGGCCCTGGGAAATGCCTCTGAGCTCCACTGTGCTCCCAACTGTTCACCCTTTGCTGCAGAAGCTGCTGCTGATCCAAGGCGGGCTTCCCACGGGAGCTGGGTGGACCCGGGCCCAGGCCCACAGGACACACTCCTGCAGACCTGAACCATCCCCCGCACACCGCCAAGAGCTACCCAGCCCTGCCCCCACAGGACCCCAGACCCAGGGCAGGGACAGAATGCCTGGTGCAAAGACCCATCTCTGCATGAGAGGGCTCTCCTGGAGGACGGAGGAGGGGCACAGGGGGAGGAGGCAGAGACACAGGCGGAGGACAGTGCCCAGAAGGAGGAATTTGTGGCCTCAGTCTCCCCAGGGGCCTGCAAGAGCAGTTCTCTAATGTTCTGAGTCTCGGGACTCCCTCACACTCAATTACTGAGGACTCCAAAAAGGTTTTGTTTTTGTGGTCTACCAATACTTGCCATACTAGAAATGAAAAATGAGGACTTTTTACAAGTATTTATTAATTCATTAAAAAACAATAAATGCATTACATGTCAACATAAATAGTTAAAATAACTACCTTCGCAAACAACTACCTTCCTAAACAACTGTAATGAGACAACTGGCATTGTTTTACATGTCTGGAATCCTTTTTAATTTCTGGCCTACGAGAAGTCTGCTGGGTTCTCTTGTCTGCCTCTCCCTCCAGTCGGCTGTGCTATGTTGTTTTGGTTGAAGTACTAAAGAACATCCAGCTTCCCACAGATAAGTATCTGGAAATGGGAGGGGCATTTGAATAGTCCTTTCAGATCCGTAATTGTGGACATTCTTTCATACCACAGCCAAACCTGACAAGTGGTACCTTCTCAAAGGTTAGCTACAATATGGAATCTGAATCCTTAGGGAATTTTTCCCATGCCTGTTAACAATTCGTTCTTCTACTCTGCATTTCGAATGGCTCTTTTACACGTGCATGGCTTCTAACGGCACGCGTGGCTCATCTGGAAAACACAGAACCCCAATTACGTAGAGGTAACAGCGCTGACACACCTTACGATACGTAGCATTCCCCACACTCAAATCACACCGTTAACACCTCCAATCTCATCAGAAGAGTCTGTAACTAATGGGAAACTGTCAAGCTCACAGTGGCAGATACAAGTTTCCCATAATTCTAACTTCCCCTTGAAAGTTCGTTTTATCATTGGCCACAAACAGAAGAACAAATTTATCACTGGCGACAATTCTAAAAACAGAGGGCAATGGTTTTCCTTGAAGTAGCGGGCTCACTGTTCATTTTGAAGAAAATGCCCACTAAATCTCCAAGCCTAGGTCACCGTGGTTTGTATATCAGTCGTTCTTTTAAGGAAACGTGGAGCACCACGAAAAAGCTAGTTCAGCTCACAAGTCAAATGACTATACATGTGCTTCTTCCTGGGGCATCTATCATACTTGGTGTGTGCATTGATCTGTCACATGTTTCATCGTGTAAAATGTTAAAAAGATGTGTACTCGAGGGTCAGGATTATTTAATAAAATTAATCATTTTTACTGCTTTCTCTCGTAGGAGTTGTGGGTGTGGTGAACAGAATCCCAACAGCAGTTTGGTGTCCTCGCTGCTTTTGCGCCACAAAAGCAAAGCCAGCACGCTGAGAAGGGCGATGCCACGTCTTAGCGTCACTGGATTTGTGACCGTCAGACTCCCGGAAGCCTCCAGGAGACCGCACGCATCACCGCTTGAGTACTGCTGGGCTAGGGGAGCCCGCAGACTGGAAGGGGGTCCACGGCCAGGGAGAGCTGGGAGAGCCGGAGTGGCCGAACCGGTGAGCCCGCCCCGCCCAGGGACGTGGGCTTTCCAGGAAGCATCTGACCAGCTCACACCAGCTGACCACTTTCCAGCTGTGTGACCTCACCCTGTCTCAGATTCCAGAGTTTGTAAATAGAGGAAAGCATGCCTACCTCGGGGGATTGGAGCAAGGTTTAAGGTCAACGGTGTGTGCAGTAGCTCAGGACCTAGCACAGAACACCGAATAATGGCACCTATTATCATCGTTCACTCTGAACAACCTGCAACAGGCAAGAAAAGGAAACAGGCACCAAGGCCTCTGCCACGCAGCTCCTGCCCCTACAACTGTGGGGGTCCCGGTGTGTGCTCCCCACAGGATCCTGGGGTGACTCGGAATCTCTGCAACACAGCTCCTGCCCCTACAACTGCGGGGGTCCCGGTGTGTGCTCCCCACAGGATCCTGGGGTGTCTCAGAATCAAACCCCCTCTGAGTAGCTCAGTCCCGCAGAGTTCCTTGGTGACAGAGCCAAGTTGAGGCCACTTGCTCCGTGGGACTCCTGAAGAGATGCTATGTACGAGGTACCAGACGGCTGCTCCCAAAGGGCCCACCTTCACAGGCAGTGACGCCCCTGGAAAGGGTGCTCAGCCCGGACACTCTGGGCATCTGCCTGAAAGCCTGGGGCAGGGCAGCCGGGCGGCAGCAGCTGCGGGACCTTTCTGAAGGCCGGCTGGCCTGCGCACTGCCCCCCTCTGGAGGAACCACCTTCCCGGCAGCAGTGGCACTAGGAAGCCAGCTGGCCCCAGAGGGGCTCCTCTGTCCCCAGGATGCATGATCCAGGTACCTGGCTTGGAGCAGGACTTTGGGATTTGTTGGGGAAACTCAGCTTTCCAAGTTGCCCGCAGCCTCCCACGTGCTGGACAGACGGGCACCCGCTGCCCAGGAAGGTTAGAGGCCCGGGGTACACAAGCCAAACACCCTCTCGGTGTCCAAGAGCCACCCAGAAAAGGGGGAAGGAGAGCCCGCTCTGCCCCCTGCTGAACCCCCTCACAGGAGGCCCGGCCCACACGTGAGTGCATCATCCCAACCTTACCTGCCCTCCCTGGAGGCTGTGTGAGAACTGAGACGTGGATGTGGAGAAGCCACGGAAGGACCAGGCCAACGGGAGGTGTCACTGCCTGGGGGACTTACTTGCCAGGGACGGTCACAGACTTCCGGGGCAACACCATGCACCGTTCTGTTATCCCAAGCCCCCCGGGCTGGGCTTAACAGTCTGTGTGATCGCCACTTCACAGAGGTCCTTGCAGGGTGGGACGGTGCTTCTTCTGGGAGTAACCAACTGTCGGTTCACAACAGTAGTTGTATAGCATGCAGGAAGCGACAGCACAGTCCCTGCCTTCCAGAAGCTCACAATCGACCAGGGGAAGACAGGCATTAAATAACCACACCAAACGCCAAACCTAATTACAAAGTGTGCAGTGTAGTCTAGGGGACTTTGAAAGCACAGAAAAACTGGACACGTTCTGGGGGTCAGGGAGTGGCTCTCCGAGCAAGCCAGGAGGAGGTGGAGTTAATGAGACCAGCAGGCCAAGGAGGGGATGGGAGCAGCGGCTGGATGGGGAGTGACAGGTGAAGGACAGAGGCCACACCGCTGTGGGTGGCCAGGTCCCAGCCTGGAGCCCGTTCAAGCTGCACGGCCACAGGGGGCTGCTCTGCCGGAGCACACAGACCGTGGACCCCCATAGGGGAGCTGCACCAACAGGCAGGGTCAAGGGCCGGGAAGCCCACAGCACCTCCACAGCAGCGCCCTGGCCTCTTCTTTCCTGGCCTGTGATCTTAAATGGTGCCCCGCATCCCCAACCACTCAGTCTTCAGGAACAAAGATGTCAAGTTTCTTTCTCAACCAGCAATAAAGTTTTGAGAGCACAGGGTTCAATGGCATCCTGCCCACTATGACAGACTGTAGGACCTTGGACAAGTTACTGAATCTCTCTGAGCCTCAGTTTCCTTACGTGGACCACCACACTCCATTTTTATTCAGGGCAACAACGTCTTAGCTAAGATACTCCCAAGCCTTTTGTCCAGTCACCTGTGACCACATGACTACACTCTGGCCAGTGAGTCATAGAGTAGTGATGTAAGGACTGGCAGGAAGGTGCTAGAGGGGAGCCACCTTTCGTCCTCCTGCCCTCCTGTCCGCTGCCTGGAATATGGATGCAGCAGCTCCCAGAGCCATGCTTGACCACGAGGTGACCCTGGGCATGGAAGCCACACCAAAGACACGTGACGGTGCCCAGTCCGTGGAAGACCAGAGACACCAGAGACACCACGCAGGCACTGAGATTACCACTTCCAGTCTCTTCCGTGTGAGAAAGAAACAAACTTGCTTTAAGTTGGTTTCTTTGGGTTTCCAAGTAAATGCAGCCAGACCTAATTCCAGTAATCAAAGAGAAACAGAAGTGCTAGTTTTCCAGCAATTCTCATACTACAGTCGGAAATTACTCACGACTGGTAAATTTCAAGTTGATTATTCTCAAGGAAGGAATACAAGTGTCATTAAAAGTATACAGTGCTGGGGTGCCTGGGTGGCTCAGTCGGTTGAGCATCCGACTTTGGCTCAGGTCATGATCTCACAGTTGATGGGTTCAAACCCCACGTCTGGCTCTGTGCTGACAGTTCAGAGCCTGGAGCCTGCTGTGGATTCTGTGTCTCTCTCCCTCTCTCCCTCTCTGCCCCTCCCCTGCTCATGCTCTGTCTCTCTCTCTCTCTCAAAAATAAATAAATGTTAAAAAAATTAAAAAAAAAAAAAGTGTACAGTGCTAGGGGCACCTGAGTGGCTCTGTCAGTTAACCATCTGACTTGGGGTCAGGTCATGATGTCACAGTTCGTGGGTTCAAGCCCCGCGTCGGGCTCTGCGCTGACAGCTCAGACCCTGGAGCCCGCTTCAGACTCTGTGTCTCCCTCTCTCTCTGCCCCTCCCTGGCTCATGCGTGCGCTCGCTCTCTCAAAAAGTAAACATTAAAAATGCTTTAAAAGAAGGTACAGTGCTAGTTAGGCTGAAGGTATGTCGACAAGTGGTCCATAGATGAAAAGCTCCCATCGTGGACTTCCCATGGACTTGGCTTTCTCTAGCCTCCGCACAGGTTCACCAAGCAGGCCCTTGAGCTGCCAAGTTCTAGCCCCAGAGGGCCTGGGAAATCCTGCCTGTGGCCCATTTCCATTGTTCTTACCGATGGAGGCGGGATGAGAGACAATCCTTCCCTCAGATAGCATCGCTGGTGGCTGCGAACGACGTATTTTTACACGTGAATAGGGGCTTATCTGATGCCAGGGGAATTCTAAATATTCAAAACAAGCTAAAGACACGGAAAGGACTAGAAAGCAGATCTGGTTTTCCCATCTGCCTCTCTCATCCCACCCAGCCTGCACGCTCCTCCCTGATCACGATCACCGATCACCGTGTCAAACAGCTAGTACATCAGCCCAGGCCAATGGCCCCACGAGCCATCACCGGTGCCCTTTCACAGGGAGGCCTGCGCCCTCAAGTCCCAGGTCGAGCTGAAAGGACAGAATCCTCACCCAGTGCCCGGGCGCCACACCCCACACCAGCCGTCTGGTCCCCCAGCTTTCTCATGTGTAACATGGCAGCAGCAGCCCCTGCCCCCGCAGACGTGTGCAGAGGCATAAATGAGGCTGGGAGGAGCACACAGCTCAGAGCCTGTCACACGGTGCTCAACGCAAATTCTTGCTCATGTCACTTGTATTTATGGAGCCGCAAGCAGAGCATGAGAAGTCCACAATTAAAAGAGAGAAAATACACTGGTTGCTCTTAGAAGCAAAATCAAAAGGCAGACAGATAGGACTCAAAGAATGGGTCTAAACTAAAAAGCAGTAAGATCTCCAGGAGCTGTGACGATGACAACGGTAATAACTGTACAATTTACATCATGCTGAATTCTTGTCAAAGCCTCAGCAAACCACTCTGAGTCCCCGAGTGTCAGGAGCACGCAGGCCACAGCAGAGCAGGTTAGGAGGGCTTGTCTGGAGGACAATTTTGCTACCTCTTCATTCTATTTGACTAATTCCATTTCAAAGCACTTGTCCTAGAGATAAGTGAACACGTAAGCAAAGAGTCACATGCAAAGTGTTTGTATGTATCAACATCTTGTGTTCCACCAAAGGGACTGGTTACCCACGTGGTTTATCCATACAGCATATTTTTCGCCCCAGAACATGATACAGACCCATTTCAGAGGTGGAAAGGTTGTCTTTTTTTTTTTTTTTAAGTTTTTAATGTTTATTTTTGAGAGAAAGAGAGAGGAAGACAGAGTATGAGCGGGGGAGGAGCAGAGAGAGAGGGAGACACAGAATCCAATGCGGGCTCCAGACTCTGAGCTGTCAGCACAGAGCAGAGCTCGAACCAAGAACTGTGAGATCATGACCTGAGCCGAAGTCGGATGCTTAACCAACTGAGCCACCCAGGAGCCCTGTGATTCTACTTTAAAGATATATATTTACATACAAATTACACACCAAATGTGAAGAATTGTTTTCTCTACGTAATAAGATTTTGGATCACTTGTTTATATACAAACACACATACTGAAAGTTTTACCTGTAGTTTCTAATTTTTCTAGGATGAGCGGCTCCTTTGACTGGTTCCTTCCCAAAAAGGCTCATAAATGTAGGCATATTCCTCCTCAATCCTGAAAGATACCTCCAATTGTAATCGAATTTTGCCTACAGGAAAAGCAATAGTCCAAGAAGCACACCCGAGGACTGTCGATTTCCCAGCTCTCCTCTCAGAAGCGGTGTGACGGTCTTCACGCTGGTCCCATAAGAGTCTGCTAGCAGGAGCCAGTTCTCTGGACCAGGGCACCTTGCGTCCTCCAGTAAAACTGAGGGTCCAGACCCGTAAGCTGGAACATAAAGGCTATCCAAGGGAGTTCTAACCTCAGAGACCCTGCCTGGGGAGCCAGCAGGTCACATGGCAGAGGAGGGCAGGAAGAAAAGCCCAATGGACGCATGTAAAACCGAGACGGACAAGGTTACTGGGCTCGCCTGAGGCCAGCAGCTGGGGCAGGCGCTGGTAGTGCAGGCCAGGCCTCTGACCTGTGGTCCAGCATCTCCTCCGCCTTCAAAGGTGCCCCCCAGCAGGATGGGCCTCCGGAGCCTGACAGAGGATGAGGAGGAAACGCAGACCAGAGGAGGAGGAGGATGGAACGGGGGTGGAAAACAGACAGAGCCACAGCCCCCAATGAATAAACCAGTCATCTGCACCTGTCGGACAGGCAGGGCTTGTGAACTAAAGGGCCAGCTAATTTTAGAAGCAGGAAGAATCTACAGAACCATTACTTAGACAACCATGAAGCCCTGAAAAGAAAGAATCCTTACCTCTGCCTGCACTGAGCTGACACAAAGCAGTCTTTGCATTGACTCCATTTTAATCAGTTATCTCAGATCAAGACATACCATTCTGATCCATGTAAAAGCACGAGGCCCTACGTGCAACCAAGCCACATGGCCACGACAGTCACGGCCACCCGGCTGTTAGAATCTTACTTCAGACACAAATGACTACAGCGTCGTTGCTGGCCCAGCAGGGGAGCTTAACTAGACCTTATCCAGGTCTCCCTGCCCAGGCAGTGAGGAAGTATTCGTACATCATTTACATCCTTCCTGTTGCAGGGCATTCTCCCAATTATCTTAAACAAAGCACAGCTGGGTGCAGAACAGGAGTTGCAACAACCTCACCAGTGCCAGTGTGACATGCTGCTAGAGGTCGTCTGGATGGCACCAAGTGAAAAAAAGCCAAAACCAGTCGACATGTTGCAGATGAGTAATTCTTCCTGGAGACCACTGCAATGGTTGGATGTTGTCAGAGACAAGCATCTGAGGAGCACACAGTAAGAAGCTATGTTGCAGGATCAATGGAAAAAGCTGAGAAACCAGAACAGTCCAGGGATACGCTCTCCAGTTGAAGCGTGCCAGTCAGGCGGGGCTGGCGTCCACGACGACATGATGTCCACAAAGGTGAAAGGGAAGAGTGGGAACAAAAGTGCTCCGCACGTGAGTGAGGAATACACCTAACCCGTATTTTGAATTACCTTACAAGAAATAGTATATGGAAGGTTAACGAAATTCCTATCACTGTCAACGGACATCTGGCCCAAAGAGTTTACTCATGCCACTTGGGACAGAAGAACTATTTTCGATCTTCGCCTTGGGAAAATGGGAGCTCACACTATATCTGGAGTTGCCTTATTTACGGCCATGTGCATACTTCTCTATGAGTCACACATCTAGAGACCACCTTTCAGGCGAGAAAGATCAGAGATCACAAAGTCCAGAGTCTCAGCTGACATTCGTTACTCTTCAAACATCACCTAAACACCCACCAGAGGCAGGGGGCAGTGCGGCAGCCAGTGACGGGCAAGGACAGGCAGCACCCACCCCCCCCGGCTGCTCTCGGACTGCGAGCCGGCCCAGCTTCTCGGAGAGGGGTCCGGCCTCGTGCCCGATGTGCATTCAACGCACCGGTCTCAGCCCAGTCTCTTTTCTCACACGTACTCAAAAGTATGCTCCAGCGGATCCCACACTCCCACAGAGGGCTACGCACACGGGAATGCCGCCATGAGTTTACAGGGATTTCACTCACCCAGAACTGAAAGAGAAAACAACTCAAGTGAGCTGACCAGTCCCCCCGCTTTTCCCTCAGTGAAGGCCGGGCTGGGGAGGACCAGAACGTGGGAGCCCGCACGGCCTCGTCAGGAGCCCAGTTCCTGCAAGCCTCTGAGCTCACAGACAACTCAAGGCCTCTCCAGGGCAGGTGGACCATGAGGTGTCTGCTCCACCAGCCGACTTTAGAACCCAGCCACTGAATGTTCAGTTGGGAATTCAGCTCTGTATTCAACAATGTATTACCTGTACTTCACAGAGCACCAGGGCACACGCAGACCATGGTCCCTACACCTCAGGACTTTACCAGCCCTTACAAAGACAGGACAGCTGAAATGCAGACACACTATGCAACTTTCTTCAATACATAAACACCCAGCACACCTATAAGCCAGGCACTACCTACGCCCTGAAGATGGGGAAAGACATGTCTTAACAGACCTTACATTTGGGGGGAGATAGAACACAGAAACAGGTAAAGATTACAGTTGTCAGACAGTGATGCATGCCATGGAGGCACACGGAGCAGGGAAGAAGTGCTACAGGGATGCAATTTTAAACAGGGAGGGTTTCTCAGAGTGGGCAGCCCTCAGGCCAAAGATGGGACAGGCCACGTGCACAGCTGTGCAAAGAAGGTCCAAGCAAAGAGGGTTAAGTGCAGAGACCTGGAGTGTGCCCACACCACGCTGGGGGCTGGGGAGCGTGGGTGCCAGGAGAGTGGGAGGAGCTGAGGGCAGAGAGACCGGCCCTCGGGGGGAGGCAGGCCAGGTCCTCAGGCAGCTAGCGGAAATCCACTTTTATTCCAAGTGAGATGGAGGGCTTGGGAAATCAGGTTGTACGTTTGTCCCACGGCTCTCTACTTCCTGCACGATGCCTGGTGTACTAATGTGGGTCCCCAAAGTCCTGACATCAACAGGGGGCTGCTAGAGGTTGGGAACCCTTAGCACTCAGCCCCCACCTCTAGGAGGCATGCCTTCTTTTTGGCCAGTTTGAGTGGGGCCACAGAGAATTGGGACAGGCAAAGCAGGTAAATGCACACAGAAATACACATAACCACAGCTTGTCTACACAGGACAGAAACTGAGGCCTGAGCCTCAGACAGCAGAGAATGCCCCAAGAGTCCAAGAGGTGAGAAGGGGTCCGAGGGGGCCTTCCAGCCTGGAGCAGTGAGGAACTCTCCCAGGACCGGCAAGGGCCAGCGTTACCAGCACAGCTGTCACTATCTAAGTCTGTCTTTTCTTTCTTTCAAGGGACTTAGATTCTTGACTCCTTAATTCAGCCAACATTTCATGGGCCCCTCCATGGAGGTCACTCATCTTGTGGTCCCCGCCCTCAGGGAGCTGCACATCCTGCGACCAAGCTAGCTCACACTCAGGAAGAATTTGCAAAAGATACTGAGCAAAACCCAGATGAGAACCCAGGACAGCAGGTGCTCCCGGTGAGAAGGGGCTTCTGTGGGTCAGGGCACTGGAGAGGCTTCAGGCCATGTGGGCCCTGCAGGAAGGAGGGTGGGGATTCCAGGCCTGGGACACCAGAGTCACCACGAGCAGAGGGGAAACAGAACACTAGGGTCAAGGGCTCAGCTTCCCCAGCAGAACCAGCAGCTCCCGGATAGCACAGACAGGGTCTGGGGCCAATATCTCCACAGCTGGGAAGCACGTCAAATACTGGCCGCCTCAGTGGATAAGTAATGCAGCCTGGCTGGGACTCTGGGCAGGGGCTCTTCCCCATCCCATAGGCCCTATGTCATTAGCAGTGCCCCAGTCCCCAAGACGGATGTCTGAGAGGTGTTCCAGACTCTTTTCTGGCCCTGCTCTGGCAAGCCCTGCCAATGTCATGGTTCAGAAAGGTCTGAGATCCACTTTCTCACCTACTGGTTAAGGTCTAAGGGGGAAGAGTCTAGACCTGGCCCCATGTTCCCTGTCTCTCCACTGCACTCTACTGCAGCCACCCAGATTGCAATGCGCTCTTCTCCAAACAAAGCAAACCCCACCCCTATGAAAGGACCGTACCCAGAACCCTCCCTCAACCTCCACACACCTCCCCGGACCCCTTGCCTTCCCTGTGACTCCCTTCACACTTTACTCACCTCCCAACCAGAGCAACTGGGGGGGGCTCTCCCACTTGGGTCCCCACAGGCCTAGCCCAGTCCCTGGCATGGGTATACAAAATAAGCGAGTCCGTGAGGGTTGAGGTCAGCCTAATCAGGTTTCCCGTGCTATTCCTGGCCCAAATGCCCACCACCCACAGCCACGGGGCCAGAACACAGCCGTAGCAGAGATAGAGTCCCTGATTTCCTGATGAAAACGCCTTTGTTTATGGTCAAAAATCCAAAAGACCCCTTTTCTAGAGTCACAGGCAATGCCCTAGAGCACTTTTCACTATGAGGCCAGGACAGCCCATGTTCCCCTCAGCATCACCCCCTTCAGCCCTGCTGTGCCAGTATCTGGCCATCCTCCGAATCATTCCTCAGCTGTGAGACGCAACACAGGTGAGGACGCTGCCAGGTGGGCCCAAAGCAGGTACAAAGAGAACTCCCTGCAAACACAGCTGCATTCGCTGCTGCCTCCCCAGCCTCTAAGACCTTTGCCCTTAATACTGATTAGGACTGTGACAAGTTTCACTTCCTCTCGGAGTAACAGAGGGTTCGAATTCTCCCCAAACCCCACCCCGGACACACCTTCAGCCCTCTCTACCTCCTCTGCCTTCCCTGGCCTCTACTTCTCCTTCAAGGGAAAACAAAGACATTGGAAAAGATGTGAATTCAGACTGAATCAACACTTATTGGACACATCATGTATCCAGCACATCCCCAGTTTTTACTGGACCTTCATGAGAACTCGTGGTAAGAATCAGTGGTGCTGGGGCTCCCAGTGGCCAGACCACAAAGGGGACACGAAGGGGCTCATAGTACCCACGGATAAGGAGCACCAAAATGACGATGACAAACGCTTTCCGGAAAATTGATCCGACATTCCCAAAAAACATCACAACCACTTCTATGGAAGCAATCAGGTCACTGGACTTCCTTACCCTGCACTGCATGGCTCTGTGCTGGTTTTAGTTCGTCTGCCATGAGGGGACACTAATCTTTTAGTGAGAACAGACACAGGTCTATCTCACCTGGGTGTTGCTTTTCACCTATCACAGATGTAGCAAGTGAGGTTCTGGGAGGGCAAATGCCCGGTCACACAGCTTGGAAGCGACAGAAGTGCCCCCAGCACGGTCTGCCGAGTCTAGACAGTACTGGCCCCAGAACCCCGCCATTGTCACCAGAACCTGATGACTCACAGAGCAGGAGAGGTGCTTGGTCTGCAGGCTCAAGAGCAACCAGACCTGCCTCTCCCTGGGTGGGCTGCCCTCTCCGGGGAGAGGCTTTGCCACAGGCCCAGGCCCAGCGCCCCTCTCCTCTGCAGCACTGAATTGCAATGCAGTATTCCCATCTCCTGGGTAGACGTGCCTGGGAGAGTCCCGACTGCAAGGATGAGAAGCCGGAAGCCGTCTGTGGGGTTCTAGAAACTGGCACACTCCCCCTCTGTACACTCCATTTCCAAGTCCCTTTGTGGAGGCATAATAAACCTCACGCCACCCCTGTGAGCCTGGCTCTCCTCTCTCCTCCCCACTGAGGGCCAACATTAGCTGCTGAGCTCCCCCTGCATGCTGCCTTCCCACCAGCGTGACCGCTTCCATTCATGTAAGGACACAGACATCAATATAAGGTGCCGTGACTCTAACCGCCACAGTCCCCTGTGTCCTACATGGATAAAAAGATGTGCATGCCCTTTGAATGGTGTTTCTGAAACTGGAGACAAATTTCCACAGGACTGGTCACTTCTCTCCCTCTCAGACAACCAGAAAGGATTAAGGGTTGGTGTTTGTGGCTACAGAACAAAGTACTCAGCCCAGGGGACTCAAAGCTTGTCAACTGGGCTATGCAGCGCTGTTCCCTTGGAGCTTTAGAAAATACACCAAACAGGCAGGCTCAAACCAAGCAAGCTTACTCTGTGAAGAGCAGAGACAGAATATTCAGGCTGACAACCTATCACTATGGCTGGCATGATATGCCGGAGCAATCTATTAGGATACATTTCATTCGTGGCCCCTCAAAACAGTTTTGGTCCCTGACATATTACCCTACATCCCACACTCCATGTTTCTGTTCTTAGTGATTTTGGAGCCATGGGCCGCTGTTTTCCAAGTCTTTGTAAGAGCACGTGTAAAGTTCTTTCCTGGTTCCACAGGCCCATCCTATGGAAAAACCTCGAAACTCCTTCAGCTCCTCAGGGGTGGGAGACAGAGAGATAAACCTTCAACACCCAGGGCTTCTGTTAGTTAAAAAACAACATGCAAGATTCTACGACTCTATTATATATGTGTTTAACTGTCTGGGAGGGACACAGACTGATGTCCACACTGACTTTGATATACATAAACACACAAGGTGGCCTGTTGGTTAGATTTGTGATAAAATCCAATAAAATATTCTAAATTTTAGGTGGTGGCCTATGGGCATTCAGCGTAAAGTTCTCCCAACTTTTAGGTATCTTTCAAAATCTTCATAATTAAATGTGGGAATTGAGGGCAAGGCAGAGCTGGCACACCTCCTCCCACCCAACTCCTAAGTCAGCCTGGAGATAAGAAACAAAGTGCCAAGGAGAGAGATCACACTTATCCTGGCACTGGCCGCCTTGCAGGAGGGACCAGGTTACATACAAACCTGGTATAAATGCTCTGCCCCAGGACCTCCGTCCTTCACTTTGATAAAGCTTCTCAACCCCAAATGTGACTGAGAATTAGCTGGGGAGCTTATTAAACAGTCCTGGGCACATCCCATAACTGCTGAATCAGAACCCGGGGGAGGGGGGGCTGCCCCCAGGAACCAACCCTTTTAACAAAGGCCCTGCCCTGGTGATTCTGAGGCAGAGGATCTCAAACCCACACAGGAGAAACTCAGAGTCGCTAGCTCCTTACCTGACACCTGTTGAGAAGCCTCCTGGGAACATTTAGAGGAAAACAGAAACGCACACCCACGAACGAGTGCCCAAAGCCGGGCTAGAAAAAGCTGCGAGAGTTCAACTACACCGAGGTCCTCGACGGCACGAAGCCGGGCTCAAAGCCAGGCCAGGTCACTGCCTCCGGCCGGGCGCGGACGCGGAGACCTACAGACGTCGGCGAGCGGGGACGGGCGGGGGAGGGAGAGGCGCGCGGGCCCCTCGGGCCTGCCAAGGTCACCGAGGAGCTCAGCAGGGGCTTCCGTCACAAGGACCCTGCCCCCGACCCCCTTTCCTCGAGGACACAGCCGCCGCGGAGAGCCGGAGACGGTATTTCCCCGACCTTCCCTACAGGGGATGTGCGAGAGGTGATGAGCGAGCAGGACCCCGAAGAGCGGGCCGGCAGCCCCCAGGGCACCGGGCCCCGGCGCCCGCCCGGGCCTGGCGAAGCTGGAACCACAGCCCCGCGGGGAGCCGGCCAACCCAGCGACGGTGCGACGTCAAAACCCCGAGGGCCGCTCTAGATCGCATCAGCTCCCGCTGCGCCGCCCCCGGGGACCCTTTACCTCGGGAGGCCGGGCGCCCGAGGCCGAGCGAACGCCGAAACAGGCCGGGGTCCAGGCGCTGGGAGGACGAGACCCTCAGCCCCGCGGGGCTTTGCGCGCACGCCGCCCCCCGCCCGCCCAAAGGTCTCTGGGAGATGTAGTCCGTCTGTGCGCCTGAGGCGCGCTCCGCGGGCCGGGGAGACCACAGTGCCCGACATGCACCGCGCAGGCGCCGCAGGCGGGGGCTGGGGGCTCCGCGGTCCGAGGTCATCCCCCCTCCCCCCGGGGGCCGCAAGCGCCCAGCCCTGCTCCTGGGGGAGGCTCCCTGGGAAGCTGTCTCCAGTAGCCGAGGCGACTCACCGACCCCGCGGCACCCGCTGCGGCCGCAGCAGCAGGAACGGCCACCTCCGCAGCTCGCCGTCGCGCGTCTGTCAGAAGGAGGCGGGTAGGCTTTGGAGCAGGGCGTCACGGTGAGAGGCGGAGCCATGAGGTCAGCGCGGGGGCGGGGCTTCTGGCAACACGTGACGATCCCTGGTGAAGTCAGGGTGAGCAGAGGCGCTTCGGCGAAGGCTGGACACGTGGGAGGGCCGGGGTAGATGTGTCCAGCGAAAGAGGAGCCGGAAGCTAAGGGAAGGACCCAATTAGCGCTCCCTCCCACCTTCCGGGCACCAGGGCATCCGTCCAAGCAAGGTGCACCTTCCTTCCATTATTTAGTCAACAAATGCTTATTGAGAGGAGGTGCTCTGAGTTCTGCAAATGTGCGCAGAATGGGAGAAGCTTTAGATGCCTGGGGTGGAGGGGCCAAGCTGAGGTCAGTTAAGGCAACATTCTGCCCTATTTTAGCTCTCATACCGTGAAGCCGTGTCTTTGTGTATGTTTAGTACCACGTCTTTTGCCTTCTTGCGCTTTTTGTTGATTTTCCTGTTTAAAATGGTGTCTGAGCATAGCCCCAAAGCACTGTCCAGTGTTCCTAAGCACAGAAAGGCTGTGATGTGCCTTCAGGAGAAAATACCTGTGTTAGAAAAACTGTTACGGTTATAAGTTATAGTGGTGTTGGCTGTTAGTTCAGTGTTACTGAATCAGCAGCATAGAGTAAATAAGATGTCTTTAGATAGAAACATTCATAAAACATGGTTATGTACTGATTGGTTAATGCAAATGTGACCGGATGCTGGCAGGAACCCTACCCTGTATTTCTCCTAGGAGTGGTAGTTCACTACTCGCTAATCCAGTGTTTACAGTGACTTCATAGAATATAACTACCACTAATAATGAGACTCCACTGTTTATGATCAGTTGACATTTTAAGGAATCATTATGATTGCCATGTGGAAAATGGTTTATACCAAAAGAAGCTGAGAAACAAGCACATAGGTAATTCTAAAAGTTCTAACCATATTTTAAAAAAAAGTAGAAAGTGGGGTGCCTGGGTGGCTCAGTCAGTTAAGCATCTTACTCTTGGTTTCAGCTCAGGTTGTGACCTCACAGTTTCATGGGTTCGAACCCCATGTCGGCCTGTGCTCTGACAGTGTGGACAGAGCCTGCTTGGGATTCTCTCTCTCCCTCTCTCTCTGTCCCTCCCCTACTCACTGTCTCTGACTCTCTCAAAATAAATAAATCAACTTTTTTTAAAAAAGTAGAAAGAAACAGGTGGTGTTAATTTTACTAATATATTTCATTTAAGCCAATATGCGTGCAAAATATTATTTTTCAGTATTTAGTCAGTATAAAAAATTATCCATGAGATATTTTATGGATTTTTTTCCAACCCTAAGTATTGGAAATCCAGTGTGTTTTTAGACTTGAAACAGATCTCATTTGGGATCAGCTAGATTCCCAGGGCTCAGTAGCCACATGTAGCTTGTAGATGCCATATTGAACAGTGCAGATATGGAACATTTATTCATTTGCTTGTTCAACCGTGCAAAGTTTTGGTCTCTGCCTGGAAATATACAGAATGGAATAAAGCCCAATATCCGTTCTCAAACTGCACATAGTCCAGCTAGGGAGACGAATATAATAGTCTGTGTTGAAGACATCAAAACAAGGTGCTCTGAGAGGTCAGGGAGGGAGCAATCAGATGAGGAAAGCTTCAGAGAGGAGATAGACATTTAAGATAGGACTTGAAGGATGTGTAAGAATTCCCCAGGTAAAAGAAGTTAGAAGGGCACTCCTAGCAGTGAGAGTTGCTTATGCAAAGTCCCAGAGAAATGACATATGGAGGTGCTTCTGGGGAAATGCAAGCAATTCTTTATGGCTGGATTGTAGGGTGTGAAAAGGGAGAGTAGTGGGTGGGAAAAGATGAGGGTCTTATAGACCAGTCTATGGAAAATAGAACTTTATCCACTTCCGTAGTAATGGGGGATGTGAAGCATTGTATCTTGAGTGATATGACCAGACCTGCATTTTCGACAAATCATCTGGCAATGTGCAAGGGGTGGAAATTGTGGGCAGGAAGAGCCATTAGGAAGAGAAGGGGCTGTAGGCAGGATCCAGAGGAAAATCCAGGGACACTAAGAAGACGATCAGAGAGAAAGGAGGGCAAAGGGTGGTCCGGAGTATCCTGTGTGGTACAGGTCAAGTAAAAGATGGCAGGTAAACCTCACTATGCTAGAGGCTCAGGAGAGATGCTCTGACCCTCCAGAGTCCACCCAATAGCAGAGGGGGCCAGTGAGAGCCTAAAATTGAGTAAGATCAAACTGGAGTCAAGTCTTGGACCACACCACTGCATGGCCTTGTTGAAAACACTTAATCTTCTGACCGGGAAGTGGGGATAAACATAATAGTAGCCCCCTAGGACTCTCATAAGGATGGAATGGTTTACTGTAGCTAGGTCCCTTTGCACAGTGCTTGGCACAGGCTGGCACTTGACCCAGATGGTAGCTATTATTATTTGCTCTCCTTAGAGTGCCCTGGGCCCCAGTTCCCCTGCTTACAAAATTGGAACTTCCATCTCCAACTTGCTGTTAAAGGAATCAAAGAATAAAAGAGATTATTGAACTGTATTTTTTTAATGTTACTTTTTATTTTTTAAAATTTATATCCAAATTAGCATACAGTGCAACATTGATTTCAGGAGTAGATTCCTTAGTGCTCCTTACCCATTTAGCCCATCCCCCCTCCCACAGCCCCTCCAGTAACCCTCTGTTTGTTCTCCATATTTATGAGTCTCTTCTGTTTTGTCCCCCTCCCTGTTTTTATATTATTTTTGCTTCCCTTCGGTTCATCTGTTTTGTCTCTTAAAGGCCTCATATGAGTGAAATCCTTGATATTTGTCTTTCTCTGACTAATTTCACTTAGCCTAATACCCTCCAGTTCCATCCACGTAGTTGCAAATGGCAACATTTCATTCTTTTTGATTGCCGAGTAATACTCCATCATAAATATATACCCCATCTTCTTTATCCATTCATCCATCGATGGACATTTGGGCTCTTTCCATACTTTGGTTGTTGATAGTGCTGCCATAAACATGGGGGTGCATGTGTCCCCTCGAAACAGCACACCTGTATCCCATGGATAAATGCCTCGTAGTGCCATTGCTGGGTCATAGGGTTGTTCTGTGTTTAGTGTTTTGTGGAACCTCCATACTGTTTTCCAGAGTGGCTGCACCAGCTTGCATTCCCATGAACTGTATTTGCACTTAAAACTAAAGGCAGGGGCACCTGGCTGGCACAGGGGGTAGAATGTGTGAGTCTTGATCTCGGGATGTGAGTTTGAGCCTAACGTTGGGTGCAGAGTTTACATTTAAAAAAAAAACAAAAACTAAAGGTGGGGTGCCCAGGTGGCTCATTCGGTTAAGCATCGAACTTCAGCTCAGCTCATGATCTCATGGTTCATGAGTTCAAAGCCCCACATTGGGCTCTGTGCCAGCAGCTCAGAGCCTGGAGCCTGTTTCAGATTCTATGTCTCCCTCTGTCTCTGAACCTCCCCAGTTTACACTCTGTCTCTGTCTCTGTCTCTGTCTCTTTCTCTTTCTCTCTCTCTCAAAAATAAATACATACAAAAAAACGCAAAAACTAAAGGCAAATATTCCTCAGAAGATTAAACTGAGCCACTAACAATTCTACTCCTAGGAATATGGCCAAGAAAAAATGAAAATATATGGCCACACACAAACCTGTATACAAACGTCCATAGCATTTGTTCATATGCATAGCACGAATGTTCACATTCACTCGAGCCAAAAAAGTGGGAACAACCCACCAACAAATAAATACACCGTGGCTTATCCATACAGTAGAGTATTAGTCAGCCATAAAAAGGAATGTAGTGTTGGGGTACCCGGATGGCACAGTTGGTTAAGTGTCCAACTCTTGATTTTGGCTCAGGTCACGATATCACAGTTCGTGGGTTTGAGGCCCACTGTCAGTACAGAGCCTGCTTGGGATTCTCTGTCTCCCTCTCCCTCTGCCCCTCTGCTGCTCACACGCGCATGCATGCACACACACACACACACACACACACACACACACACACTCTCTCTCTCTCTCTCTCTCTCTCTCTCTCTCTCTCAAAATGCATGAATAAATTTTTTTAAAAAAGGAATGATGTGCTGACACAGGCTACACCGTGGATGAACCCTGAGAACATCATGCGTAAGTGAAAGAAGCCAGACAATAAGACCACACATATTGTATGATTCCATTTGTATGAAATGTTCAGAACAGGCTGGTCAGTAGAGATGGGAAGATCAGTGGTTGCCTAGGGCTGGGGGAGTGCAGGGAAAACGGCGGGGGGTGATGGCTAATGGGTGCGGATTTTCTTTTTGGGGTGATGAAAATGTTCTAAGATTGACTGTCATGATGCTTGTTGCATAACGTAGCGAACGTACTAAAGCCACTGGATTGTGCCTTTAAATGGATGAATGTGGATTATATCTTAAAGCAGTTACCAAAACAAACAAACAAACAACCAGGGAGAGACTCTACCCAAAGCAACTCAGGAAGAATCAGACACATCATAAGACACACCTCTGTGGAGAGTGATGTTATCCGTGTTATTTGCTCTCGAATCCTCATGGGGCGCATCTGAGACCAGAAGCCCACTGTCCCAGGAAGCGTCAGGAGCTGTCACTTGTGGCCTTGCAGCCTAACTGCTGATCTCACCTTTTCCCAGGAGTGTTTGCTTTCTGCTGACACCTGCCTTTCTCACAGATGCACACACGAGGCTGCTTGTACATCACCTGCTGCCCCCTCCTCCAGCCCCTGAGCCTCACACCTGTTCTCACACCTGTACTGCAAAGCCAGCAGCACTTTATTTTTAGTCCAGATTATACCCTAACTGGGTCAGCCACAGCGCATAGCTTCAGTGGTCCTTCTGCTGGCCCTTGCCTCCAGATGGACACCTGTCGGCTTTCAACTGGACTGTCCTCCCCCCCCCCCCCCCCCCCAGCCCTCCGCGGCTTCCCACGTTTTACAGAATCAGCCCAAAGGTGGGGAAAGTGGGAGCTCCTCCATCCTCTCTACAACCACTGCCATCTGCTGGCCAAATGGTGGTGCCGGGGACATGGTGTCTCCTCTGCTTGCCTTTCCTTCCTGGACTTGGAGCCTGCGTTACAGAGTCCTGGAGGTAATGTTCATCCCTCATAGTTCTCTTAGACCAGAGTTTAAGCCAGACCTCATTCTCACATCGAGACCCAGAAAAGTGCCCGTGTCTTACGTGTTGAGGCTGATGCGTTTTCGTGAACCTCACTCTCAGTGCAGCAGACACCAGGTGAAGACACAGAGAGTGACCATCCCCAGCAAGCTCCTCTGTGCCCCCTCCCACCACTCGCTGTCCGCCCACAAGGAAGTCACCAGCCCGACTCCTAAGAGTAGATTCGTTTGCATGCATTTGTATCTTCTTTGCAAGTTGGAGCCGGTTGGAGCATGCAGTGTGCAGTTTTCGTCATGCAGCAAACACTCCAGGCGACCAAGGGCATTTTCAGTGCAGTTCTCTCCAATGGAGCAAACCCCAGGCATCACCAAGGGTGCCTCCCTGCCCTCCTGCCACAACCCTCTGCCTCCTCCTTCACCCTCTCTCCCATCATTGGCTCAAAAGCCTCAAACAAAATCATGTGATCGTTTTGGGAGACTCAACCAACAATCACTGAGCACTGAGTACTTGGCGCCAAGTACTGTGCTAAGCACTCTGCACGCACACCTCTCTTGACCCCACAAAGAGTCTGCACACACTTACCTAAACCTAAGTAGAGAGTTGCAACGCCGGTGGCTGGCAGACGTGACTCTGGACCGGTGGTCTCCTCACCACCCAAGCTGCTCTCCAGAGACAGCATGAGCCAGGAAACTGTCACATTTGTAAAAACCTGCCTTTATACCCAGCACAGGACGGGAAGGGAGCCTGCTACCCCCGTGGAACCCACCTTGTGAGGTCAGTGATTTGTCTGAATGGTGGCGGCTTCTCAGACCTTTGATACAGAAAAGCGCTCTCATCGCAAGTGCACGGCACGGTGCATTTTCAGAAACGGAACACGTCGGCGTGCGTGTTTCCCAGCAGCCCGCCTCACCCTCCCTGGGTGTGAGGTCACCCCAGGGTCACCACGCTGCTGACTTCTAACAGAAAAGACCGTTCCACCACGCTCCCTTTTTGTGCTTTTTATAGAAAAGGATTCATACAGTATGAGCACCTTTCTATAAGGCTTCTTGTGCTCAATTTTCTATCAGTGAGTCATCCCTGCCGGTGCACAAGGCTGCCAGTGTTCATTGTCATTGCCATATATGATGGTCCATTGTGTGAATATAGCATGGTTCATCTGTTGTGCTGTTCCTGGGTATCTGGGTAATTCCTGGATGGGAATTCTTAGGGATTGTGAGATTGCTGTCACAGACATTGTAGTGCATGCTATGAGTCTCTTACTTTTGGCTGCCCACTGTGGGGTAGAACGGCTGGGTCATAGGGTCTACCCGTGTCCAGCCCTGCATACCCTGTCACAGACTTTCCCAAAGTCCTTCTCCCAATCTACACTCCACCAGAGGGTGGGAGTTCTGCTCATCATAGGCTCACCAACACCTGGCATTTCCAGACCCTCCACCCAACCCTCCAACGTAAATGCTAAATGATTCTAAATTTTTTTTTAACGTTTATTTTTGAGAGAAAGAAAGAGAGACAGAGCATGAGCAGGGGAAGGGCAGAGAAAGAGGGAGACAGAGTCCACAGTGGGTTCCAGGCTCTGAGATGTCAGCACAAAGCCCAATGCGGGGCTCAAACCCACGAACTGCAAGATCATGACCTGAGCCGAAGTCGGACGTCTGATCGACTGAGCCACCCAGGCGCCCCTAAATGCTAAATGATTCTAAATGGAAGCATGAATGATTTCAGTGTTAGCTTCTGTTTTGTAATATTTCTGTCGTTGACACAGCCTGTGAGAGTGGACCGCTCCTTTGGAGCTGTCATCCACTTAGCAAACATTTACTGAGCCCCTCCTGGGTGCGGGGCTCTGTGTTCTGGTGCTAGAGAGACAGACAAAAGGAAGAAAGGTCTCTGTCCTGAAGGAACGCCAGGGACATCCTGTCTTCAGCTCAGATGTCCCTCCCGAGGCCTCCCTGAGCACCTGCCCGCGTCACCTCATGGCCCGTTTGTTGACATGTTTGCTGCTCTTGTGAGGGCAAGAATCTTGTCTGCTGGGGGTTCTCTGTCCTGGAGGGTAGTTTCTGGCCCGTAGTCAACATTCAGTAAATATTTGTTGGGTGAATGAATGATTGAATACCTAAGTGATAAGTGGAGTGAGACCTGAGATCTTAGATTCAGATCCTGGCTCTGCCCCTCATTAGCTGTGTGAGGCTGTCAGTAAATTATTTAAGTTTCTGGTCCTCATTCCTCATCTATAAAACAAGGGTGGTTGAACTGGCAAAAGAAAGAACAAATGAGCTTGAAGCTAAATTGGTAGAAATTATATAATCTGAAAAACAGAGAAAATAGAATAAGGAAACATGAACAGAGCCTCAGAGAAATGTGGGACGCCATGAAGTGCACCAACACGTGTGTAATGGGAGTACCAAAGGAAAGAAGAGAGAGAGAAAGGAGCAGAAAAAATAGTAAAAAAAAAAAGGTTAAACATTTATTCATTTTTGAGAGACAGAGTGCAAGTAGGAGAGGGGCAGAGAGAGAGGGAGACACAGAATCCGAAGCGGGCTCCAGGCTCCAGGCTGTCAGCACAGAGCCCGACACCGGGCTCAAACCCACGCATCATGCGATCATGACCTAGCCAAAGTCGGACGCTTAACCGACTGAGCCACCCAGGTGCCCCAGCAGAAGAAATATTTAAAGAAATAATGCCTGAAAACCCCACAATGTAATAGAAGAAAACAAAAAGAAGAAAGAACGAACCCACATTAATCTACACATCCAAGCATCTCAGCAAACTCCCAAGTAGGAGCACTGTAAAGAGAGCCATGCCCGGATACATCATAGTTAAAAGACGAGACAAGGGAAACAAATTTTGAAAAGAGCAAGAGAAAAATGACTCATCGCCTACGAGGGAACCCAAATAAGATCAGTAGCTAACTTATCCTCGGAAACAACAGAGGCTGCAAGGCAGAGGGATGATATATCCAAAGTGCTAATAATAATAATAATAATAATAATAATAATAATAATAAAAACAAGGGTGATCCTTGTCTTGTAGTATTATTGTTTCAGGTAAAGGAACTGAAAATTCAGTGTCTGATCACAGCGGTTCCCTGAACACATTATTAACGATCATACAATGTCGTTTCTGATTGCCTCTTTTGTGTTATTTAATCCACCCTGTGTGAGCAACAGGAGGAGTTCCCTGTGG
Organism: Panthera onca; assembly: GCF_046562875.1. NCBI lineage: Eukaryota > Metazoa > Chordata > Mammalia > Carnivora > Felidae > Panthera > Panthera onca. The sequence goes on along the minus strand of NC_138354.1, from coordinate 38,094,603 downwards.
TTGCGGCGGAAGGTAGAAATCAGCCCTTCTATACCCATCTGGAGGTTCAGCCAAAGGAAGCAAATGCCTCCTTTGTGGTCCTTCCTCAGAAAAAGGCTTTCTGCAAATGACTCTGTTTTATTCATTCAGTCAGCAAGTATTTATGAAGTATCAACTGTGTACTTGCTAGAAGCCATCTCCCGTTAGAACTCACATCTGCCTCCAGGAGCTCAGAGTGGTGAGGGAGAATGGCACTAACCAGATAGCCACACAAATGACCATGGCCAACATGTGAAAGACATGGGAAGTACTAAGATCCCAGAGTATGGAACGTGTATTCCAATCAAGGAGGTAGGGAAGGCTTCCCTTGGAAAGTAATGGCTGAGCTGAAGTCTGAATGATGAGTAGGACTTTCGTTTCTCTCATAAATAGGGGCAAGAAAAATGTTTCAGCCACATGCCAAGGACAGGGGAGGGGCTAAGGAGCCTCCAGGTGTTCGGGTCCTGCTCATGGGTCAATTGGAGGTCACATCTTTTTGATCACGTTCCTCAACAAGGACTAAAAGAAAGTTAATTGGGGGCGCCTGGGTGGCGCAGTCGGTTAAGCGTCTGACTTCAGCCAGGTCACGATCTCGCGGTCCGTGAGTTCGAGCCCCGCGTCAGGCTCTGGGCTGGTAGCCTGGAGCCTGTTTCCGATTCTGTGTCTCCCTCTCTCTCTGCCCCTCCCCCGTTCATGCTCTGTCTCTCTCTATCCCAAAAATAAATAAAAAACGTTGAAAAAAAAAATTTAAAAAAAAAAAAAAAAAGAAAAGAAAGTTACTTGGAAAATTGTATGTCTGATAAGGGGTTAATATCTAGAATATATAAAGAACTCCTACAACTCAACAACAAAATTTTAAATGGGCGAAGGACTGGAATAAACATTTCTCCCGAGATATACGAATGGCCAGTTAGCACATGAAACGATGCTCAGCATCACCAGTGACCAGGGAAACACAAATGAAAACCACGAGTTCTCGCCTCACACCCACTGGGGCAGCTGTTATCAGAAGATAGCAAGTTCTGGTGAGCACGTGGAGAAACTGGAGCCTGGTAGGAATGGTGCAGCCACCACAGAAACCAGCGTGTCAGGTCCCCAGACACGCTGAATTCTACATACGGTAGAATTGCTGTATGACTCAGCAATTCCACCTGTGGGTTCGAGAACTTACAGCAGGGACTGGAACAGGCGTTTAGACCGTCATGTTCACCGGCTGCATTATTCACAGGAGCCAAAATATGAACACAACCCAAATGTCCATCGCCCATCAGCGGATGAAGGGATAAGCAAAATGTGTATATATGTGCAATGGAATGTTATTCAGCCTCAAAAAGGAGGGAAACTGACACAGGTTACACCATGGATGAACCTTGAGGACACTATGTTAAGTGCGATAAGCCAGGCACAGAAGGACAAATAGTGCACGATTCCACTTATATGAGGTCCCAAGAGTAGTCAAAAACCATAGAGATGGAAAGCAGAGCAGTGGTTGCCTGGGGGTGGGGGGGGAGGAGGTAGGGGGGGTTAGAGTAGAAGGAGCTGCTGGAATTAAGGCCAAAGAGGGGAGAGGTGGGTCCGGCCATGCAGCCTACAGACCACGCCATGTGGTTTGGTCTTTGTCCTAGGCAAAGGATTTCAGGGCTGCTGGTGGACAAGGAAGGGTGAGTGACATTGGTCGTTATTTAGGAAGAAAACAGGGCTCAGTGAAGGATGTGATGTGAGTGACTGGGAGAGGAAGACCCCCCACCCCCACCCCGAGATCCTTGGTCATTTCCCAAGAGGTTCTGGAAACCTCTGGTCTGAGGCCTCATTAAGGAGCAATGCTCTGTCCAGGTCCCTGTGCAAATGTAAACCTACATTTTATGCCCCCCCCCCAAGAAGAAATGTGGGCACCCACAGCCTGCACTCCCACCTGGAAACACCCTCCTGGCTGGGTGGGCATCGTTCAGGCTCGGATTGGCTGTGTCCTCCCTAGATGCACATCCCCCTGACCTTCACTGAGTTCCATTTGTGGTTTCTCACCATTTGCCAGCCTCACAAGTGAGCGCTTTGGATCAGTCGGGGCAACAGAACCTGAGTCTGGTTTCCTGAACAGAAAAGGGCTCAAATGGAAGGTCTGACTGCTCACAGAATTATGTTCCTGGCTGGGGAACAGAGCTCACGTGGGAACCAGGAAGCTGGGGCTGGTCATGAAGCCAACCCAGGACAGCCTGCCTGGAATCACAGAGTGCACCCAGCCACTGGCCCCTCAACCCCACTGGGGCCGTCCTGAAAGCTCCCTTCCCTTTCCATCTGCTCTTTACCCTAGTGAGATTAGAGCCATTAACTTTAGACACAAGAAAGCTGAGGCCCAGGGAGGTAAGAGACCTTCGTTAGATCAGGTGTCTTGCCTAATGTGGCAAGTGGCTGAGTCTCCCGACCCCACACGCCACCCCCACGGCCCCCCAGCTTCCAACAGACCAGTCCACAGGTGATTTGCACTTGAAAATATTGGTCCTGAATTTCAGAACCAGGAGCAGCAGTTGCTTTGTTGATTTTTCACACCTAACCACAAATGAGACAGAGGCGAGTGGGGTGGCAGAGATCTGACTGGACAGACAGTCTCTGAGCAGGGGGCAGGTTGCCTGCACCTGTCATGAGATAACCCCCCAACCCCTAACCCTCACCCCAAGTTAGGAGAATGTCCAGATACCAGGCAGCCAGAAATGGCACGCGTTGACTAACCACAAACTCTGAGCCTTCACCAGCAGTACTCGCCCTGGCGTCCAGTTCTTCCTGGAGCTTGGGAGGAAAAGGCACCTGGTTATCCTTCTTAGCCATCTATGCAGCATGAAAAATGGCTGGTCTGGGAAAAATGTATCAACGGCATTTTACAAAACAGATTTAATCATTGATGTCAACTTATTTGGGAGGGAAAAAACGCTAATGGTCATTTCCAACCATGTTAATTGGTTTCTGGCTCTGACCAGCCGCTCAGAGAATGTCCAGTGACAAGTTTGTCCTGAAATTGTCTGAGCGATGGTTCTGCCGTCAGAACTCAGCGTTGCCAAATGACTGGTGATGACCGGTGACCCAAGGGCAGGGTCACTTCCTGGGGACAGCAAATCCTCCAGGAAGCAGGGAACACCCTGTGGAGCAGCATTTTGACCTCTTCCATTCAGGCAGTCTGGTCTTTAGGTCTTTTGATTTTGTAACAAGTGTTCTGTTTCCAGACCTAAAATGACATGATTTTTAAAGTTTTTGGATCTTCTCTAACACATTGGCTTTTTTCTTTTCCTGCATTTGATCACAACTGTTTTGATTCAGTGGCATCAAATCACCTGCAACATACATAGCTTTCTCAAATCTTGCCATTCTGTGATGTGAAGTGAGTGGATGCATGTGTGTCCATAGATGCAGACTGGGAGTAAACATTCATACGTTGCATCCAGGATACACTGGGGCAGATATACAGGGTTGTTGCTGCAGTGTGGGCGGGGCCACAGAAGGGGGTCTTTGCCAGGGGAGATCTTGGGGGGGGGGGGCCGTCTTAGAGGCTGGCTACCCCACCAGCCCGCTTAAATTAGTGCCCCTCCCACACTCTCATTTTGTCCCGTCTTATTATGTTTCTAACTCCTATCCCTCCCTGACCTTAGTCTATTTCTTTCCTGTAAAATAAATGTCTCCCCCGCTAGCCAGCAAGCTCTGTGAGATCAGAGACCGCCCCCCAGACCTGCTCACTGTGGTCTCCTCCATAATTAAGCGCAGCATTTGGTGGGGCGCCCAATAAATACTGGTTGAAGAAAAGAATGAAGAGTCATTGCCAGGCCCAGTGCTTGGTGCTGGGAAATACATCCGTGTCTCTGCAGTCGGCTTGCAGCCTTATCCTGAAGGCCTGAGACCAGACTGGGTTCTTTGAGATGAGTTTCCACCTCTCTGAACTGTTGCAACCCGGGCTCATTTACTAGCCTCACGTTCTTAGACCCCAGAGGAACATACCCCTCAGGCCCCAGAGCTGCCAAAGCCAAGCACGGGGTCATGCCCTCGCTTCAAAGCGAGCCAGGGAACCTGTGAGCCGTGGTCGCCTCCAACCAGGATTCCTAAAGTGGAGGCTTCACCAGCCAGTACGCGGGTGGTTCCGGATGCCGGGCATCCCCTGCAAATGACAAAGCACCCTCACACCCACTTGCCCACCCTGGCCCCCCAGTGACTGAGAATTGCTTCCAATTCTGTCACTCACATTTCTTTGTAAGGCCCATGGGGAACCCCTGGTCTGGCCCCGTGCTGACCTGTCCCGTCTTGTTTCTGTGCTAACCTGCCTGTTTCCTCTTATTTTCCCTTGCCTGTTGAGGAAAGCCTTGCCCGTGGTTCTGTAATAATACAGCTCCTCAGCCCCTTGCCTGCGGTTCCCAAAGCCACGAAACTCTGCCCCCTGAAAGGTTTTCCGTTAAGTTAGCAGAATGAGCCCCTCCAGCCAAGAAGCCACTGTGTTGAGCAAAGTTGGTCTTGTTGACTTGTTGCCACAAGAGAGAACCCACACAGTCCGTGTCCTGATTACCTCCCATTCACCCCTTTGGTGGGGCAGGGGGAGACATGTGCCCTCAATAGTACAACCCCCAGGGCTGGCCAGAACAGCAGTTATCAGCCACATACGCTCACTGGTGGGGGAAAAAGAACACCGCCCGCCACATGGGGCCACTCGGGGTTGCAGTCAGGAACACAGTGAACCAGCACGGAGCTCTGGGCTGCTCTTTCTAATGAGGGGGTGGGGTGCCTGCAGGAGGATGTGATTGGCTTGCAGGCTGGCAGGGAACTGAAGCCCTGCATGCTGAGAACAGGGAGGAGCGTGGCCGGTGTGGCCACTGGGGGACTGGCTGGGGGGAGCCTTGCCCGACAATGGGGGCGCACATCTGAACGAGGGAGGGGGGCTGTGTGTCTGGAAGGCTTCAGGGCGGCACTTGAATTTTTGGGTCTTGTAGCACAAGGGGGAACCCACAGGACTCTCTGGGAGGGTTAAGTTGAAGGGTTTACAGGACTTGGGTCCATGTTAGGTGATGGGGGAATGTCTTGGATCGGGTGCTGCAGTGCAGAGCCCCCACGTGGGGCTCCATTTCGTGAGCAGCGAGATCACGACCTGAGCCAAAATCAAGAGTTAGACTCTCAACCGACTGGGCCTCACAGGCGCCCCAGGGACCATGGCGCCAGGCCAGGTCCCGATGTCAGGGGCCGCTTTTCTCTTCCTCCATCTCTACCCCCATGTAGCCAAAAGCACACACAGTCAGTCCTCAGAAACCTGGCCCACAGAGTCCCGAGCTTCGCTGTCCCAAGTGTTGCTGGTCAGGAGGTTGTTCAGAGAAAGCCATCGCAGCTGGGCTGTGGTTACCACCCTCCCGCTGTCCTGCACAGTGAATCGTCCTGTCCCCTCATAGGACAGCCGCTGCACCGAATACGTCACCGGTGCCCAGAATACGTCAGCCACCCGCCACACAGTTCATTATCAGAAGCAAACCTGTGTCCTGGTTTGCTCTGGTACCAGGTCCTGAACTGGAGCCTTGATTGCCAACCCCAGGCTGTGAATACGTGCCCCAGACTCCAGCTGGTCTTTCCCTAGAGAGCCAGGGGGCTTTTTTTTCTTTTTCTTTTTCTTTTTTTAGAGAGGGAGAGAGAGAGAGAGGATGAGAGCAGGGGTTGGGGGGAGGAGAGCTACAGAAGGAGAAAGAGAGTCAAGCAGGCTCCACACTGGGTGTGGAGGTTTGATCTCATGGCCCCAAGACCATGACCTGAGCCGAAATCAAGAGTCAGACGCTTAACCAACTGAGCCACTCAGGCATCCCAGTGGCTTTTTCTTTTCTTTTTCTTTTTTTAAGAGAGAGAGGGAGGGGCAGAGAGAGAGGAAGTCAGAGGATCTGAAGCAGGGTTGGTGCTGACAGCAGAGAACCGACACGGGGCTCGAACTCATGAATTGTGATCATGACCTGAGTGGAAGTTGGATGCTCACCTGACTGAGCCATGATCATTGACTGGCAAGAGTGAAATATCAGGTCAGTTCTGAGGGAGAGGAATTCTTTTGAGTCATAGTGGCTGGCACTTCACGTGTGTTATTACTGCACGTGTGTGCACACACACACACACACACACACACTGCCCCTCCCCTCGGCAACCTCACATGGAAGGTTTTGTTTCCAATTAGGCGGCGGGAAGCGGAGACTCAGAGAGGTTAAGTCATTTGCACAAGGTCCCACAGCTGTTGAGAAAGAGACATGCACACATCTCCATGAACCCAGAGTGGACAGGTGCTCCACCCTTTGTGGGGAAGCTGGGGGAGACCGCCCCTCAGCCAACTATACCCCTGAGCAGGGCTCATGCCGTGCACTGTGCAGAAGCAGCGTGTGTTGTGTGCCAGGGACGTGCCAGGAGTGGGGCTCCTGGGGTTAAGCCAAGGACCTTCCCTGCAGACTTCCCCAGGAGACCAGGATGAGCATTCTTGTCCAAGAATTGACACAAGCAGAGCCTGACCACATAGGAGCCCAAGTGGCAGCTGGCTCACAGCCGTGTCCTCGGGGCATGGGGGCTTCTGGAGCCCTGGCTCTAGCGGGGAGCAGAGCAAGGTTTGGCAAGGGTGTCCTCACCCTGGTGGGGATGTCCTCACCGGGGTGGGCAGGGCCATGCGGAGTTCAGACCTGTGGAAAGCCAGCTGCCTCTTGCCCTTCCCACCCCCATCCCCACCAGAAGCCTGAACATCTGTGGGGCCTTTGGCTCATGTCTGGAGACCAGCTTAGCTCTTCAGACTCCTTTCTACGTCCTCTTTTCTCCTAACTCCAAGAACTGTTTTCCTGTCCTAATTCTAAAGGCTTCCGAAGAGCAAGCTTCCTCCCCATCACCTTCACTGCATGCTTCTTAGAAGGGGTCATGGGTCTTACATAACTGAAGGGCTTGACATGAAAGGCTGACCGTCCTTCTGTTCACTCATCAACTTTTCATTGAACGCCCACCGTGCCCCGCTCCAGGCCCCCGGAAGCACGCCGACCTGCCCACGTTCTTTGGTGTCCTAGCAACCAGAAGCTCTCACCTGAGCTCCGGCCAGCACAGAGGCCATTTTCTCTCTGACCGCCATGACCTGCAGCCTCCCTGGGCCTCTGAGGACCTGTCTGCACAGCTCGTGTGTCCCCTGAAAGCCACCACTTGTCCCCATGGACACCCAGAAGCCCAGCCCAGCCTCCCCTCCTTGCAGAATGAGCTTCTCGCTCACATTCTCTGAGCTGGTCAACATCGCCATCCCGCAGTGCGGGGTGGTGAACTTCAAGGCCCTGCACCTCCTGCTCCAGGGCATCCTGGAGCACATCCACCTGGCTGAGCTCAAGAAGGTCCTCTCGGGAGACGAGGACTTTCTCCAAACCCCGCTGGCCGCGTTCATGCCCCGGGAAGCAGACGCCCAGCCCATCCTGCACCCCATGAAGAGGCTCAGCAATGTCTTTGACCACGTGGTGAGCCGCATCGACAAGATGGAGAGCCAGCTGGCCATGCTGCAGGACCTGCCATCCACTTCCCAGCTGCTGGAGGGCAGCCGGGGCAAGGGCAAGCCTGCCCAGGATCTGTGGCACCTGATAAAGCTCCGGAAGATGGTGGAAAGCAATGAAGAAGCCATCGCAAAGGTAAACCACCTGGCCTCCGGAAGCTTCCTGCCCTTCCTGCTCTCCACCCAGGCGCCTTCTCCCTCTCCCTTTGTGCCCCTTGTGATGGGCTCTCCCCCACCAAACAGGGGGGGATGGGGCTTTGGAGTCAGGCAGAACCAAAGCTCCAAGCTTGCACCCTTTGTCAAGCGTTGAGGAGAGAAGCCAGACACAGAAGGCCACCTGTGGTCTGAAACAGGCAGATCCATAGAGAAAGGAAGCCAACAGGTGGTTGGCAGGGGCTGGGGGAAGGGGGAAAGGGGAAAGATAGCCCAGTGGCTATGGGGTCTCCTTTTCGGGTGATGAAGAGAGTTCAGAAACACAGACCAGATTCTGCCATTCCCTCATCTCCTCACTGTCCCCTTTGCCCTTGAGGCTCTGTTTGGCTCCCTGCCCAGGGAGATGACCAGTAGAAGGAGCACTCCCCTGCTCCGGGTGAGCTAGAGGCTTACGTCTGTTAACCCCTTTCATTTTCATAGCACCCACAGGAGACAGGCGCGATGATCACCCCCAGCTTAGGTGAGGCATTGAGGCACTGAGAAGTTTAACCCACTTGGGGCCACACAGTGTTAGCAAATGTCCTCATTTGCCGGCGCAAACCTGAGCTGGGAGGGGTAGGTGAGGGGCATAAGAATGTGGGGGTGCTCAGCATGGTGCTGCTTACCCACTGGACCAGGGGGTGGGGGATGATCATTGTTTCCTCCTCCCAGGATTGCCTCAAGATTGGTACGAGACAAGGTAATGCGTCGGAAGTGCTTAGACAGAACTCGAGGTATTCTGGGCGCCCAGGCAGCAGTCACTAGGAGCGTTATCCAGAGACTTGAACTGAGCAGGGAAACTGGGGTCACCGTGACCTCAGCGAAGTCAGGCACCGGGAGACCTGAGGGACAGGGAGAGGGTGAAGTCTGGCCAAGGTGGGCTGAGAGGCAAGGCAATGCGGACCAATGTTAAATCTCATGCTAAGTAAAGCAGCCAGATGCAAAGACCACATAGTGCATGATTCTGTGTCTCTTTTCTTTCATCTTTTCTTTTCTTCTCTTTTCTTTTCTTTCCTTTTCTTTTCTCTTTTTTTTTTCTTTCTTTCTTTCTTTCTTTCTTCCTTTCCTTTCCTTTCCTTTCCTTTCCTTTCCTTTCCTTTCCTTTCCTTTCTTATCCAGGTTAGTTAACATATAGTGTAGTGTTGGTTTCAGGAGTAGAATTTAGTGATTCATCACTTACATATGACACCCAGTGCTCATTCCAACAAGTGGCCTCCTTAATGCCCATCACCCATTTAGCCCCTGCCCCTCCCCACCTCCCCTCCAGCAACCCTCAGTTTGTTCTCTGTATTTAAGAGTCTCTTACGGTTTGCCTCCCTGTTACTTTTCCCTTCTCTTCTCCTACGTTCATCTGTTTTGTTTCTCTAAAAAAATTTTTTTTAATGTTTGTTTATTTTTGAGAGAGAGAGAGACAGACAGACAGACAGAATGTGAGGGGGCGGGGCAGAGAGAGAGGTAGACACAGAATCTGAAGCAGGCTCCAGGCTCTGATCTCTCAGCACAGAGCCTGCTGGTGCAGGGCTCAAACTTGGGAATGGCGAGATCATGACCTGAGCTGAAGTTAGATACTTAACTGACTGAGCCACCCAGGTGCCCCCATCTGTTTTGTTTCTTAAATTCCACCTATGAGTGAAACCATGAAACATCCAGAAAAGGCAAGTCCGTTGAGACAGAAAGTAGATTAGTGGTTGCCAGGGGCTGGGAGGTGGTGACTATGGGATGCGACTGCTGATGGGTATTGGGTTTCTCTTCGGGGTGATGAAAATGTTCTAGAAGTAGGTCATGGAGACAGTTGCCAACCTTGTGAATGTACCAAATGCCCCACTGAATTAATTTTGTTTCGGTATCCTGTGCATTTTACCACACACACACACACACACACACACACACATACACACACACACACACACACACACACACACACACACAGCAGAGGTTGGCAGAATCACTTAAAAGAAAAAAGGCGTGATCTAACTATTCCCTGTCTACAGGAGACACATTTTAGATTCCAAGACAAATAGGTTGAAAATAAAAGTTTGGAAAAAGGTACTCCATGCAAGCAGTTATCAGAAGAGCTAGAGTGGTCACACTGCTCCTATCAGACAAGACAGACTTTAAGACGAGAATTGTTGCCAGAGACAAAGAAGGCTGAATGGGTGCCCCAGTGTAGATTACAGAGGCCTCGGAGGCTGGAGAGGTGGACACAGTGTCCAAGCAGCCTGTCCCTGGCTTGCCCTAGTGGGTGGCGGTTTCTAGAATGCACAGTACCCAGAGTGACCCAGCCAGCACATGAAGGGCGCTGCTGGACGGGCTCCAACATGGCTTCAGAGGACTATTTGTGCATCTAGGATTAGAGAACGTCCCCCTGGCCTGGCCTTGGCTGAGGTTGCTTGGGGTTACCGCAGCGAAGGTCCCCACCCTACTCCCTCAAGGGGGTTGCTATGGTAACTGGTTCTGGGATGGTGCAAGCTGCTTACCTAAGTACCTGCACCACCAGCCAGTCAGGCCCGCAGACCAAACACCATGTGGATGTCCAGGTCACGTCCCCTGCCCCTGCCTCCCCCCCCCCCCTTTCTCTGGGGCTGGCCGGATTGGTGTCCTCTGCTGTCCTCTACGAGCGCCTATCAAGGTGCAAAGGCCCAAAGTGTGGAAAGAGAAGCCTGCTGGACCTGGCACCCACCCCGGACAGAGTGAATGATGCCCAGAAAACTAGGGTCGGCACCAAGGAGGCTTCTTGAGAGAAGGTTTGAGGGGCTCTGCAGGCATGGTTAGCGCACGCCAGATTTGGGGCTCGGGCACTGCAGGCTGAGATTGCAGCGGCCGTCACCCTCACAGATAATTCTTCCTCGTGAGGGTCAGCCTGTGCGCTGTGGGATGTTAAGCAGCGTCCTTGGCTTCCACCCTCCAGGTGCCAGAAGTGCCCCCTCGTGGTGACAACCAAAACTGCCTGCAGACTCTGCCAAATGCCCGCTGGGAGCCAACTCACTCCCCGCCCCGCTCCTCCCGCCCCGCACCTTGAGGACTGCCGAGTTAGGAAAACTGTGCTCCCCTTGCTCGCCCTGCGTATTGTCCCCGCAGCCCCCCCAGGAGGCTCTTACCCGGGGCCTCCTGCGCCTGCTGGAGCGCCAGCCCCACCTGCGGAGCTTTCCCAGAATTGCAGGCTCCAAGGCCCTGCCCGCATCTCCCCGGCCGCCGGCCCTGAACGTGAGTTTTAGAAAGTGAACGCGGGAATGAGCCAATGAGCCCGGCCAGATTCTAAAAAGCTGAGTCTGGAGGTCCTTGACTGTGTCCTTGAGACCTCGGTTATCACAGTTGTGATGATAACCCCTGGCCATTAGCCTCACAGGAGAGAAGGAGAGACCGCATCAGCTGTTTATTTAGACTATTCTGGGGGCGCATGGCTGCCTCCAGTCAGTAAGTAGCGCAGGCCACTCTGGATCTCTTGGGTCATGACTTCAAGCCCCATGTTGCAGGTGGAGCCTGCTGAAAAACAACAACAACAACAACAACAACAACAACAACAACAACAACAAAATACCGTTCTGGCTGACCCTGTTTCCATAAATAAAGTCGAGGTCCCTGTGGGGATTGCTACAACCTGTTGTTGCTTTTTCTGATTTCAAAACTCCCTTCCCATTTGACTCGCTGAAAAACTCCTGATGCAGATCCCACAAATTGAAATGATTTTAAATTTATTTATTTATTTATTTATTTATTTAAAAAAAAAAATTTTAACGTTTATTTATTTTTGAGACAGAGAGAGACAGAGCATGAACGGGGGAGGGGTAGAGAGAGAGGGAGACACAGAATCGGAAGCAGGCTCCGGGCTCTGAGCCATCAGCCCAGAGCCCGAAGCGGGGCTCGAACTCACGGACCGTGAGATCGTGACCTGAGCTGAAGTCAGACGCTTAACCGACTGAGCCACTCAGGCGCCCCTAAATTTATTTATTTTTAAAAATAAAGTTGATTTATTTATTTTGAGAGAGGTAGAGACAGCGCCCGTGGGGGAGAGGCAGAGAGAGAAAGAATCCCAAGCAGGCTCTGCACAGCCAGTGCAGAGCCTGATGCAGGGCTCAAACTCACAACACTGTGACTTCATGATCTGAGCCAAAACCAAGAGTCAGATGCTTAGCCCATTGAGCCAGCCAGGTGCCCCTAAAATGATTTTAAATTTAAGTTAATGTTTGAAAATTTCATAACAAAGCTGAAAGGTGTGAAAACACTCTGGGGTTTTAGAGAATAGGGTCAAGGTTACTGCAATAACAGTAATGAACTTTCTATGTGGCCAGCACCTCTTCAGGGTGCTGGCAAGTACCTTTGTATTGCTGTTCCCTGGGAAGGAAAGGCAGGGAAGGAAAGGCAGGGAAGGCAGGTGTTAGCCTGCCTTCCCATTTCCCAAAGCTCTGGGGTTTGCCACCTTTTCTGGGTTTGCCCTGGACTACGCGTGTGTGTGTGTGTGTGTGTGTGTGTGTGTGTGTGTGTGTGTGTGATGGGGGTTGGGGGGGGATGACTCCTGCTCAGGTAACTTATAACTTAGGCCCCTGGTTGCCTCCAGGGAGATGGGGGAGAGGGAAGCATTCCTGCACTGGTGTAAGATCTAGACTTCAGAGATTTCCCTGAAAAATGTTTTCCATCTACAGCAGATAAAGACTTGTGAAACCCTTCCTATTATACCATTACCACTCCTGACAAAATTAACAACTCCCAAATACCATCCAATAGACTGTATTGAAATTACCCCCAGTTTTTTCTAAAACAAAAATGCTATTTTTTGCATTTTTATTGAGATATACATATGTTCATGTGCATACCAAAATATTCATCCATTTAGAGTGTATGGTTCATGGAGTGCCTGGCTGGCTCAGTTGGTAGAGCATGTGACTCTTGATCTCGGGGTTGCAAGTTTGAGCCCCAAGTTAGGATCACTTAAAAATAAAAATCTTTAAAAAGTAAAGTGTACAGGGGCGCCTGGGTGGCTTGGTCGGTTAAGCGTCCGACTTCGGCTCAGGTCATGATCTCGCGGTCCGTGAGTTCGAGCCCCGCGTCGGGCTCTGTGCTGACAGCTCAGAGCCTGGAGCCTGTTTCAGATTCTGTGTCTCCCTCTCTCTCTGCCCCTCCCCTGTTCATGCTCTGTCTCTCTCTGTCTCAAAAATAAATAAACGTTAAAAAAAATTAAAAAAAAAAAGTAAAGTGTACAGTTCAGGGATTTTAGTATGCTCAACACTGTGAGTGTTCTGCAACAATTACAATCAATTTTAGGACATTTCCTACAACCTCCCCCCAAAACCCCCTTAACCATTAGCTATCATTCTTCTTCCTGCTCCTTTTTGAGCCCCACTCTTGCACTTACCATGATGTCTTCAAGGTTGATCCATGCTGTCACATGTATCAGTATTTTTTTTTTATTGCCGAATGATATTCCACTGAGTGGATAGACCACACTTTTTTCTCAATTGGTGGACATTTGGTTTTTTCCACCTGTAGGTTGTTAGGAGTAGTGGTCACTATGAACAATGGTGTATACATTGTCCTGTGAATATGTTTTCATTTGGGCATATACCTTGTGGTTTTGATTTGCATTTTTCTGGTGACTGTGCTGAGCATCTTTTTCAGGTGTCTAGCGGCCATTTATAACTCCTCCTGGGAGAAATGTCTATTCAGATTACTTGACCAATTTTAATTGGATTGTCTTTTTGTTGAGTTGTAAGAGTTCTTTATATATTCTGCATATATGATGCCATGTGTGTGATTTATAAATGTTGTCTATCATTCTGTGAGTTGTCTTCACTTTCTTGACAGTGTCCTTTGCTAGGCAAAGTTTTAAATTTTTCTGGAGTACAATTTATGTATCTCTTTTGTCACGCTTTTTGATGGATTGTCGCTTATGCTTTTGGTGGCATATCTAAGAAACCATGGCCTGGCCAAGGTCTTGAAGATTTACTGCTATGTTTTCTTCTACAACATGGGAGTAAATGGTCTATTGTTTATCTCTTAAATTGAGACATAGGAGCCATTTTCAGTTAATGTTTGTATACAGTGTGAGGTAAGAGTCGTTCATTCTTTTGTATGTGGATATCCATCTGTTCAGTACTGTTTGTTGAAGACAGCTCTTCCCCTATTGATTTGTTTTGGCATTCTTATTGTAAACGTGACTATTTCTGGACTGTCATTTCTCTTCTACTGACCTGTGTATCTTTTCTTATGCCAATACCACACTGTCTTGATTACTATAGCTTTGCAGAAAGTTTTGAAATCAGGAAGTGTGAGTCTTCCAGCTTTGCTTTTTTTTTTTTTTTTTTTTTTGAGATTGTTTGGCTATCCTGAGTCCCTTGCACTAACATAAGAATTTTAGGATCCAGCTGTCAGTTTCTATGAAAGAGAACAAACTGGCATTTTTATAAGGATTAAGCTTAATCTATAGATCAGTTTGGGAATTAAGCCTTCTAATCCAAGAACATGGGGTGCTATTTATTTATCAGTCAGCTTTATTGTGATAAAATTCACATACCAGGGGCCCCTGGGTGGCTCAGTCAGTTAAGCGTCCCACTCTTGGTTTCAGCTCAGGTCATGATCTCATGGTTCATGAGTCGAGCCTTGCATCGGGCTCTGTGCTGCCAGTGCAGAGGCTGCTTGGGACTCTCTCTGTCTCCCTCTCTCTGCCCCTCCCTCCCTCTCTCTCTCTCTCTCTCAAAATAAATAAATAAACTTAAAAAAAATCACATACCATACAGTTCACCCCTTTAAGAGTGTATAATTCAGTGGTTCTAGTCTATTCATAGAATTGTACACCTATCACCACAGTCAATTTTAGAATATTTTCATCCCCCTAAAAGAAACCCTGTACCCTTTGTCACCACTCTATCCCCTCAGGCTCCGCTGCAAACCACCCCCCCAACCCTAAGCAACCACTAATCTGCTCTCTGTCTTGTAAATTTTTCTATTCTATATGCTTCATATAAACGGAATGATGCAACGTGTTGTCTTTTGTGTTTGGATTGTTTTAGTTAGCGTCTTGTTTCTGAGGTTCATTTTCCTTGGAATCAGTACTAGGTTCCTTTTTATGGCTGAATGATATTCCATATTGTGAATATATCATGTTTTTTGTATCTGCCAGTTGATTGACATTGGGATTGTTTCTACTTGGAGCTGTTATGAATAATGCTGCTATAAACACTCATCTACAGGTTTTCATTTCTATTAGATATATACCTAGGAGTAGACCTGCTGGGTCATTTGTAACTCTGTGTTCTATCTTATGAGGAACTGCCACACTGTTTCCTAAAGTGGCTGCACCATATCGCATTCCCACCAACAGTATGTGAAGGTTCCAATTTTTGTACATCTTCACCAACACTTACTATTAGCTGACTTTTGATTGTAACCATCCTAGTGGGTATGAAGTGGTATCTCATTGTAGTTTTGATTTGTTTTTCCCTGATGACTGATGATGTTGAACATCTTTTCTCATGTGCTTAGTGGCCATTTGTATATCATCTTTGGAGAAATGCCTATTGAGATTCTTGAATAATATTGGCCTCATAGAATAAGTCTGGAATTCTTCGATTTTTTTGGAAAAGACTATAAAGAAGTGGTATTAATTCTCCTTTAAATGTTTGATAGAAGTGAGTGGTGAATGGTGAAGCCGTCTCAGCCTGGGTCTCTTTTTTTTTAAGTTTTTTTTTTTTTTTTTTTTTTTTTTTGTTTTTTAGAGAGAGAGAGGGCACAGGAGAGGCAGAGAGAAGGAGAGAGAGAGAAAAAATCTCAAGCAGACTTTGCACTGCCAATGCAGAACCTGATGAGGGGCTCGAACTCATAAACTGTGAGATCATGACCTGAGCTGAAACCAAGAGCCGATGCTTAACTGACTGAGCCACCCAGGTGTCTCTCTCTCTCTCATTTTTTTAAATCAGTGTTTCAAATCTGTTCCCTTGTCTTAGATATATTCAAATTTTCTCTTCTTTCTTTCTTTCTTTTTTTTTTTTTTTTTATTGAGAGAGAGAGGGCTCAACTGAGTAAGGGCAGAAAAGAGAGAGGGAGAATCCCACGAGAGGGATGGAGGGAGGGAGGGAGAGAGAGAGAGAGAGAGAGAGACAGAAATAGGACTCAACTGAAGCAGGACTCATGTTCCCTTGAAGTAGGGCTTGAGCTCACCTGATGTGGGACTTGAACTCATGAACCATGAGATCACGACCTGAGCCAAAGTCAACTAAGCCACCCAGGTAACTAACTTGTAGGCCTACAGTTGTTCACAGTAGTCCTTCATAATTCTTTTTATTTCTTTTAAGTTTATTTATTTATTTTGAGAGAGAAAGAGAAAGCATGAGCAAAGGAGGGGTAGAGAGAGAGGAATGCGAGAGAATCCCAAGCAGTGGGATTCTGCACTGTCTGTGCGGAGCCTGACACGGGGCTCAAACTCAAGAACCACGAGACCACGACCTGAGCTGAAATCAAGAGTCAGATGCTTAACTGACTGAGCCACCCAGGTGCCTCTCTTTTTATTTCTGTAGGGTAATGTTCCCTCCTGCATTTCTGATTTCTTCTCCTTTTTTCTTGGTCAGTCTCGCTTAAGATCTGCTAACTTTGTTGATGTTTTCAAAGAACCAGCGTTTAGTTTCATTGATTTCCTCTCTTATTTTTCTATTCTCTATCTCATTAGTTCCCACTTTACTCTTTATTGCTTCACTTTTTCTACTTGCTTCCGGTTTTTTTGCGTTGCTTTTTTCCAGGGTCTGAAGGCTGGCTTCAGCTGCATCCCATAAGTTCTAGTGTGTTCTGTGTTTATTTTAATTCATCTCAAACTGGATTTTGATTTCCCTGGTGATCTCTTCTTTGACCCATTGCTTATTCAGAAGAGTGTTGTTTGGTTTCCATTTATTCGCAAATTTCTAATACTTTCTTCTATTATTGATGTATTTGAATCCATTGCAGTCAGAGTACACATTTTGCATGATTTCAGTCCTTTAAAAAATGTGTTGACACTTGTGTTATGGATTAGCATATGGTCTCTCCTATAGAATGTTCTGTGTATGCTTGGGAAGAATGTGTATTCTGCCATTGTTGACTGGAGTGCCCTATAGGTGTCTGTTATGTCTAGTTGGTTTATAGTGTTGTGCAAATCTAATTCCTTGCTGATCCTCTTTAGTTTTATTCATTATTGAAAATGGGGTATTGATGGGGCACCTGGGTGGCTCAGTCGGTTAAGCGTCCGACTTTGGCTCAGGTCACGATCTCGCGATATGTGAGTTCGAGCCCCACATCGGGCTCTGTGTTGACTGCTCAGAGCCTGGAGCCTGATTTCAGATTCTGTGTCTCCCTCTCTCTCTGACCCTCCCCCGTTCATGCTCTGTCTATCTCTGTCTCAAAAATAAATAAACGTTAAAAAAAATTAAAAAAAAAAAGAAAAAAGAAAATGGGGTATTGAAAGCTCAACTATTCTTTTTTTATGTTTATTTATTTATTTTTGAGAGAGAGAGAGAGAGAGAGAGAGAGAGAGAGAGAGAGAGGGGTGGTGAGCAGGGGAGAGGCAGAGAGAGAGAAGGAGAGAGAGAATTCCAAGCAGGCTCCACACTGTCAGCACAGATCCTGATGCAGGCTTGAATTCACAAAGCATGAGAGCATGACCTGAGTAGAAATCAAGAGTTGGTACTCAACCAATTGAACTGCCCAAGTGCCCCTATTTTTTTTTTCAAGTTTATTCATTTATTTTGAGAGAGAGAATCCCAAGCAGGCTTCTCTCTGTTAGTGCAGAGCCTAACATGGGGCTCATCCCACTACCATGAGAGGCTGAGCTGATACCAAGAGTCAGCACTTAAGCAACTAAGCCACCCAGATGCCCCTAATGTCTGCCTTTAATTTTTTTTAATGTTTTTTTTTTTTTTTTGAGAGACAGAGTGCGAACAGGAAAGGGGCAGAGAGAGAGGGAGACACAGAATCCAAAGCAGACTCCAGGCTCTGAGCTGTCAGCACAGAGCCCGATGCAGGGCTTGAACCCACAAACGCAAGATCATGACCTGAACCAAAGTTGAACCCTCAACTGACTGAGCCATCCAGGTGCCCCTAATATCTGCCTTTTAAATGGGAGTTTAATCCATTTACATTTAATGTAATTACTGATAAGAAGGATTTCTGCCATTTTGCTGTTTGTTATTTTTGTTAGCTGAATGCCTAACTATGCACTGGGCCCTTTAAATACATCATCACATTTTTGTTTCATCATCATATTTTTTATATTCATTTTATGATTGAGGATCCTAAAACCTGGAAGGATGCAGTAACAGCCCCACTGAGTGATGGAGCTGAGCTATGATCCCAGCACTCACTGTTCCCATCAGCTCTTGCCTGGAAGTTTCCTCACTGGTCCTCTGGCTTTCTCCCTTACCCTCCGGGAGCCAATCTACACATGCAGCCAGAGGGACCCTTTTAAAATGTAAATCCAATCATAACTCCCTTGCTGATGTCCCACCAAAGGGCATGAGATGCTTCCTAATGAGGGACTCCTGGTTACTGAATACATTGAAATGTAGAGTTGCCTCCTTCCCACCCAGACCACCTGGGAGCTCAGCACTGTTGACTTTGGTGTCATATGCTAGCCTCTGAGTATGTTCCAGCCTGGGCCTTGGTAGAGCCAAGAGGACTTCTTAGACCATGGGCATCACCAAAGAGCTTCTGCACTTTACATACCTTTCCCCCCAGCCACACCCAACTTCACATTTTCCCCTCTTCTTCCCCTTCAGTCCGTGAAGATTCTGCAGGATTTGCTCACTGACATTTATGCACTCAAGGTCTCCAATGAAACTCTCAGAAAGGATCTGGACAAACTGAAGGACATACTTGAAAAGGTAGACCCTCTCTAGCATCCTCCATGCTGTCTGGCCATGCCGCTTGGACCTCAGATGGTTGGGGGGGACAAGGTAAATCTAGGGAGCCTGTTCTTAATCAAAGAACACAGTCCTGAGAAGAGGAGAAGGGGTTTGACATTGACCAGCCACTTAGCCCATCCCACTAAACTCTTCATGGCTCCCATCTAGCCCGTGCCACTAAACTGTCCGTGGCTCCCACCATGCTCCTCACTCTGCTGTGTTAGGAGACCATTTGTAAGTTACAGAAACCTAGTTCATCCTGGCTTAGGCAAAATAAGAGAATGTAGTGTCTCATTTACTAAAATGTCCAGAGTTGCCTTCAGGTACAACCAGATCTAGGTGCTCATGCCACATCAACATCTGTCACTGATGCTTTCCTCTGGACTGGCTTCATTCTCAGACAGGTACTCCCTAAGTCTTGGTAACTCCAGGCTTATATTCCACCAACTTAGCAGAAAGATTACAGCTTTTCCTATTCTATAAAGCTCTGTCCATGCTGCAAAGTGGAATAAACCTAGCATAGGCATACAGTCTATCTCCCCTTGGAGTCACAAGGACATCAATCCGGGTGCATACTAACTCCTTACCATGATGTGGAAGGACACGGCATCCCTGAAGCATGAGGTCACAGCTGGTGAGTCAGAGCTGGGCTCAGAGGCCAGGTCTCCACTCCTGCAGGCTGGTATTGTGACTGAGGTTTTACAACTTGTCCCCAGACAGCATGGTTTAGTGTATTATTCCCAACTCACAGGTCACTGTACACATTTGATTGTCATGGCACTTGTGAAAACTCAGTCCGAATAGCTCCCATCTGAGAAGAAAGGGCATCACGAAGCACTAAAAAGGTTTCTTTGACAAATCTGTGGAGAAAAATAAATGCCTCCTCAGCCTACCTCTTGGAGATTCTTAATGTACTTTTGCCCATTAAAGGCTCTGAGAAGTTCTGCAGTACAGAAACCCATTGAATCCTTTTAAGCCCAGCATTTCCCAAACTTATTTTCCCAGGGAACCCTCTTCTACCCCTTTCCCACTCCCCGGGAAGCACTTTGCTTTGGGATCTGTTCTTCCTTCTCCAATTCTGTCACCTAGAGCTAAATCCTTGTCTTTGAGCTGTGGGAGAAGCAGGGCCAGGACCAGAACCTGCAGGCCCACAGACTTGGCTCATTTGACAGATGCACCCAGAAAGAATGGATACTTTCTTGGAGGATCTGAGAGGACAGACCCAGAAGATAAGTGTGCTGCAGAAGAAAGTGGTGAGGGCCTCGGTGCTGTCCTCCCTCCTGAGTCCCCTGACCTCCAGGCCCAGGGGGCTGGGGGGTGGGGGGAGGGGTAAGGAGGAGAACACAATCAGGAAAGGTAAGTATGGACCAAGGAGCCACCTGAGGGCCTCGCCCATCATTCCCAACCCTGTCCCCCAGGTTTCTCTCCAGAGCAAGATCCTCACCATCCCCAAAGCTGAGGACATGGTGCTCTGGAGCAGCCTCCATGAAGCCATGTTCAGCCCCGTGAGTGAAGGGGGAAACGGAGGGGCAGCAGCTGAGGTTGCAGGAGCAGGCAGGGGGACCGCTGAGCTGGCCTGGAGCAGCCCTGGCCAGCCTCACCCCTGTCCACAGGGAACTTTAACACAAGGAACCAGTTCACTACGGTTTGATGATTCGGAGCTGTTGCAGATTGTGGATCAGCCCCCAAAGACAGATCATCCCCAGAACACGGAGTACCCTGAAGCTGTTCGTCGTGTCCCGGTCTCAGGGGTCACCGAACGCCCCAGGTTACCGGAATCTGCCTGGCATTACGAAATCCTGGAGGAGCTACAGGAGGAGGAATCTGCCCAAGCTGTTCTACTCGCCGGGGCCCAGGGGCCGGGGCAGCCTCAAGTGCCCAAGCCTGGGTCTGCGCCCGAGCCTGAGCCTGGGGCCGAGCCTGGGTCTGCGCCCGAGCCTGGGCCTGGGCCCGAACCTGGGTCTGCACCCGAGCCTGGGCCTGGGCCCACGCGGAGGCCACAGTCTAAGCCCACTCCTACACCAGGGCCTGTGCCGGGGCCTAGTCTGACACCTGGATTCCCACTAGCACCTGGGCCTGCCCTCAGACCTGGGGCCGCCCTTGCCCCTGAGGCTGTCTCTGGGCCTGCACCTGCCCCAGGGTTTCAGCCCACACCACCAGCAGGCTGGCGTCTTCCCAGAGGCTGGTCCAGAGCTAGCAGTTGGCCTTCTGGGGTCTCGGGCTCCTTGCAGCTTGGCCCAGACCCATCAGGCTTCCTGCCTGCACAGTCCCAGGGATTCAGGGCCCCCCCACCAGCCATGGAGTTTGGCTCCGCTTGGCCCTGTCCACTGTGGTCACAGTCCAGCCACGCACAGGTACATCTGCTGCCGGCTGTCTCAGAAAATCAAGAAGAATATTTATCCCACGACATGCCAGCTCCTCAGGCCAGGACCCCCAGGGCTGAGGACCCCAAAGCAGCAGCCCCCAAGGCTCCCCCATCTGCCCTTCAGCGGTTGAAGACCACCGCCACCATTGCGGCTGCCGCCGCCGCCTCCTACGCAAAGGCCGCCACATTGGCAGCCCGGCAAGCTGAGGCCGCCACCAAGGCCATCAAAAACGCCCCGGCCACCAAGTTGGCCACCATAGCAACATCCGTGGCTGCATCTGGGCCCCTAGGGGTCTTCGCAGACATCCTGGGCGCGGGATCTTCCCGTGGGGCCTTGGCCTCTGTGTCCTTGGCTGAGGACACCAAGGCAGAAGACTTGCAGGGGTACAGCGAAGTCTTCTATCCCCCATACTCTGCTGCCAGCATCTCCCCCGGTAGGGCCTTGTCCCAGGCCATGCTGGCTGCCCAGAATGCCGTGACCACCGAGGACAAGAAGGAGGCTGTCAGGTACTCCATGGGCCACATAGCCCAGATGCCCATTAGACACGACTCCCTGAAAGAAGATTTTGTACAGCTGTCGTCCAGCCTTCAGCAGCACTTGACTCATCTAGGTAGGCTCTGCCTGGCTCCGGGGGAGGTGGCAGGGGCTCAGGCCCTCCCAGCGGCCTCCGAGAAGTCCCTCATCGCCTTCATTTAGCTCCCCCAGCAAAATCCGTATTAACCGTTAGCCATTCTTTCCTTCGGCTTCAGCATTAGCCTCTTATTGGTCTATTCTTTTACCATGAATGTACAGTAAGGTCTTATCATAGGGGAGAGGGGTGGTTAGGGTCTAAAGTTGGCCCCGAAGAAGGAGAATCCCACATCACAATTACTCTGGAAAACTTCCTTTCGACAGTCCATGTGATACAGCACTACTGTACGATGTGTTGATAAGTCTGGATCAGCCAGAATGTCCAAGAGCACTGAACAGGCCCCAGATGAAGTGGTCAGTTTGAGATTAGGAGCCACTGCCAGGCGAACAAATGTGTCCTTAAAGACCACAGAAGCTTTGTGGGTGGCAGTGGTACCTGCAGATTTGTGCTCCCATTTTATGCCCATGCTGGACAGAGGCTCACTGAGGGGACTGGAGGGCAGGGTAGCCTCATCTACTGCTTCTCAACCTTGTCCCCTCAGCATCCCCAGGAGACTTGTTAAAGCACAGACTGCTGGGCCCCACCCCTGGGGTTTCTGATTCAGTGGTCTGAGCAGGGCCCAAGAATTTGCATTTCTGACCCATTCCACCAGCTGATTTTTTTTTAATGTTTATTTGTTTTTGAGCGAGCGAGAGAGAAAGAGAGCACTTGTGTGCACAGCACAAGAAGCAGGGGAGGGGCAGAGAAAGGGAGGGGACTGAGGATCCAAAGTGGGCTCTGCTCTGAGAGCAGAGAGCCCCTTATGGAATTGTGAGATCATGACCCAAGCCTAAGTTGGTTGCTTAACTGACTGAGCCACCCAGGTGCCCCCAGCATCTGATTCTGATGCTGCTGGCTCAGAGGACCCACTGTGAGGCCTGTTGTCCTATCCTATTTGAAGATTTTTTTTAAAGTAATCTCTGGGGTGCCTGGGTGGCTCAGTCGGTTGAGCGTCTGACTTCAGCTCAGGTCATGGTCTCACGGTTTGTGAGTTCGAGCCTTGCGTCGGGCTTTGTACTGATAGCTCAGAGCCTGCTTCTGCTTCTGTGTCTCCCTCTCTCTCTGCCCCAACCCACTTGCAGTTTGTCTCTGTCTCTCTCAAAAATAAATTAAAATTTTTTTTAATTAAAAAAAAAAAAAAAAGAAGTAATCTCTATACCCAATGTGGGGCTCGAATTCGTAACCCTGAGATCAAGAGTCTGACTTGATCTGCTGACTGAGCTAGCCAGGAATCCCAGCTCAGGGCCTTTTCTGAGACTGGAATAAACTCCAGAAAGGCCTCCCTAGGCCTGTGCTGTCTAATATAATACCAGGAGGCACTTGTGGCTGTTGGACACTTGAGATGGGGCAAGTTCAAGTGCAGGTGTACTCCAAGGGTGAAGTGCATGTCAGATATTGAAACCTTGATGAAAACAGGAATGTAAAACATCTCAATAATTTTGTATCATATATTCAAATGATACTTTTATATCATATATTGAGTTAAATAAAATATCAAAATTAATTTTATCTGCTCCTTTTAATATTTTTTTAAAATGTATTTAGGGGCACCTGGGTGACTCAGTCAGTTAAGCATCCAACTTCAGCTCAGGTCATAATCTTCAGGTTCATGAGTTTGAGCCCCACGTTGGGCTCTGTGCTGACGATTCAGAGCCTGCTTTGGATTCTGTGTCTCCCTCTCTCTGCCCCTCCCCTGCTCATGCTCTGTCTCTCTCTCAAAAATAAACATTAAAAAATTTTTTTTTAAAATACAGTTTATTTATGTTGAGAAAAAGAGAGTGGACGAGGGACAGAGAGAGGGAGAAGAGGGAGTCAGAGTCCCGAGCAGGCTCTACACTATCAGCACAGAGCCCAATTCAGGGCTCAAACTCCCAAACCATGAGACCATGACCTGAGCCTAAGTCAGACACTTAACTGAGCCACCCAGGTGCCCATTTTAAGATTTTTTTAAAAAGACTGTAGCTACTCAGGGGCGCCTGGGTGGCTCAGTTGGTTAAGCCTCTGACTTCGGCTCAAGTTATGATCTCATGGTTCATGAGTTCAAGCCCCACATCAGGCTTTGCACTGACAGTACAGAGCCTGCTTGGGATTCTCTCCCTCTCTCTCTCTGCCCCTTCCCCGCTTGTTCACGCTCTCTCTCTCCCCCTCCCAATGAATAAATAAACTTAAAAAGAAAAAAAGAAAAGAAAAGAATGACTACTAGAAAAGGTAAATGACCTGGAAGGCCCCAGGCTCACAGTATCTTTCTGGTGGCCAGTGCCACCTCGGACGTCTCCTGGCAGAAGCAAGTGGAGCCCTAGATGAAGGGTCTTTCCCCATCTCTGCCCCTAACAGCCACCCCCTCCTTTGCCCTCAGCTAATCTGGGAGCCTCTTCTAAGCTCGGCACGACAGTGGACGTACTGCAGGAAAAGATTGGGAACCTCCAGAGATCCAGGATGAAGGTCAGTGCCCCAGGGCAGAAAGACACTAGGGGATGGTGGCTTGAGGCAGGCTGACAGCTGAATTGCTGACCCAGGACGAGAATTTGTTGTGTAGCTAAAAGGCGGCCTGGGGGAGTGAGTGGGGCAAGGAGACAGACCTGGCAGGTGCAGGAGTCCCAGTGGGTCGTGGCTATGTGGTCCCCCACCAACGAGGGTTCTTGGCACTGGCCTGGTACACTCTTCAAGCCCCTTCCCTGCCAGGGTGACCTTCGATGCCGAGGGCTTCATGACTGTGTCTCCCCCCTTTTAGGAGGAGGAACTTGAAAGAATTTGGGGCCACCAAATAGAGATAATAAAGGATCACCACCTCGTGCTGGACAGGGCAGTGGAAAAGCTCCAGACTCGCCTGGGTGACTTGAAGGTCTGTTTGGTTTTCTTAAATATTTTATTTTTTATTTTTGAGACAGAGAAAGAGCATGCACACAAGAGATGGGGAGGGGCAGGGAGAGAGGGGAACTGAGGATCCGAAGCAGGCTCTGCACTGACAGCAAAGAACCCGATGCAGGGCTGGAACTCATGGACTGTGAGATCATAACCTGAGCCAAAGTCAGATTCTCAACTGACTGAGCCACCCAGGCACCCCAAGTCTGGGGGTTTGGGTGGGCAGGTAGGGGGAGGATTCCATAGTAGGACGTTTGGACCCTCCTTTCAAGGGTTCACAGCTACACCCAAGGCAGGGGAACCAGGGACCCTGCACTGGCATTTCATCTTGCATTAATTACACTTCAATTGAAACCAACAAATCTGGGCCCCCCCTCACCTCCGCCCCCAAACATATAAGCAAGAGGGCCTGGGCAACATCTGTGTTGTTGACCCCTGGGTCACCCGCCCCCAGAAAGGTGCCTGGAGCACAGCCAACACTCAACATGTGCTGAAGACATCAGCGAATGAGTGAGGGGATTTCTTGCACCAACTGTTAGGTTCATAACATTTCCCCTAACCCAGCTCAGCACCGGTGGGTCTTCCCAGAATGGCAGGCTTACTGACATGACAATTGTGCATACAGACACCAAGCACCTAGTAGGGGCCCCCTTGGACACCCTCTCCCATGGGCCTGGAGGGTCTGACTCAACTGGCCTGATGACCCTGGCCCCAAGGTCCTCAGGGCCAGTCCCATCTGTGCCTTGTCTCCAAGGTGTCCCCAGGCTTTGGAGGAGGGCCCAAAGTCCTTCCCAGCAGGAAGACAGGACCTTCCCCCAGAATGAAAGAGACAAAACCCCAAACAGAACCACCCAATATAATTTCCATGGGGGCTTCTGATCCAAGTCAGGGGGCTATTGGTGGGGTGCACTAGGATGTAGGGGGCACAAGAAAAAGGCACATCTCCCCCCCCCCCCCGCCCCCATGCAGGTTCCAGGCTAGGACACACACAGGGCAACTTGGTGGGGAAAAGAACTTCTGGAAAGGAAGCCAGTTCCTAGCCCGGGTGAGGGCGGTGGGTATCTGGGGTTGCAGGCTCAGACCTTTGCGAATACCGAGGTCAGGAACGACTTCATCTCCTGCCAACTCTGGACCCTTACTTATCACTGCCCTCCTGCGAGGCTGGGCCGCCACGCCCTGTGGACATATTGATGGAGACCGGAGCCCGTCCGTTCAGCACGTCTGCTGAGTGGCCAGCACCCTGCCCTGCCCTGTGCACAGTGTCTGCCTCCAAGTAGCTGTCACTTGAGGGAAACTCCAGAGGACAAGGCCTGACCAAACAGTGCCAAATGGAACAAGGCAGCCTTTGTCCTTCCAGCCCCTGTGCCAACAGGAATTAGTTGCTTATAAAAGTTAACCCTGGAAAGACCCGGAGCAGACTTAGTATACAACACATGCTTCGCTAAATATTTCCTTTTTTTTTTTTTTAAGTTGTTATTTATTTATTTGCTTGTTTATTTAGGGAGAGTAAGCACGAATGGGGGAGGTGGCAGAGAGGGGGAGAGAGAATCCCAAGCAGGCTCCACACCACTGGTGCAGAGCCCCATGTGGGGCTTGAACTCCTGAACCAGGAGATCATGGCTTGAGCCGAAGTCGGACGCTTAACCGACTGAGCCACCCGGGCGCCCCAAAATGCCCACGTCTTAAGTCTAAGAGCTCAGTCCACGTCTGCCTGTTCATGCAGCCACACCGCCACCACGCAAGCAGGAGGGAGATGTTTCCATCCCCTTGCTGTGCGTCTCTCCGAGAGTTTTCCACTGAGAACCAAGCGAGAACATAAGTGGGGGCAGAACTCTTTCTCATGGGCTTTGTAGAAAACGTGACTTGCCTTTTGCAAGTGGATGAGTGTCTTTTATAAGCCAGAGGCTGCATTCCAGAACCACTCCTGGAAGAGACCATCATATTCTGAGTTGTGGCTCGGTGCAGGAGGAGACCGAAAAGACGGCCAGTGAGTATACCACTTACTGGGTGTATTCGTTTTCTGTGGCTGCTGTAACAAATGATCGCAAACTGGATAGCTTGAAACACTAGGTACGTATTCTGTCACAGCCCTGGAGGCCAAAAGCCAGAATGCAAGGTGTTGGCAGGGCCTTGCTCAGACTGAGGATCCTTGCCTCGACCAGTTTCTGGTGGCTCCAGGGGTTCCTTGTCTTGTAGCCACATCACTCCAGTCTCTGCCTCTGTCGTCACATGGCCTGTTCCCTCTATGTGTCTGTCTTCACGTCACGTCTTTATAAGGACACCAGTCAATGGATTTAGGGCCTGCCCTGATCCAGTATCATCTCATCTTTTTTTTTTTTTTAATGTTTTATTATTTTATCTTTGAGAGAGAAAGAGAGACAGAGTGTGAGCATGGGAGGGGCCGAGAGGGAGGGAGACACAGAATCTGAAGCAGGCTCCAGGTTCGGAGCTGTCAGCACAGAGCCTGATGGGGGCTTGAACTCACAAGCAGTGTGATCACGACCTGAGCTGAAGTCGGACGCTCAACCACCGGAGCCACCCAGGCGCCCCAGGTATCACCTCATCTTAACCAATTACATCTGCAAAGACCCTATTTCCAAACAAGGCCACGTTCACGGGTTCTGGGCAGGCACGAATTTTGGGGAGGACATTAATCAACTCAGTACACAGGTGATCCTAGCAGTAGAAGTTAGAAGGTCCCAGCTAATCACTCCTCTTTATTTCCAGATTTTAATTAGAAAGAGCCAAGTGGAGATCTAAATATTACCATCAGGCCTGATGACTCCAAAAGGTCAGGGATCCCTGCTGATGTGGGGTTAGAGGAAGCAATGACTTGAGGCCAAAACAGGACCTTCCTTCCACACCTGCATTTCCCATTCTAGACTCTGGGACCCATCTTTGGGGAAGGTGGACATGGTGGAACTTGGCATTTATTAGAATTAGGTTCAGGGCACCCCGATGGCTCAGTTGGTTAAGGATCCAACTTTGGCTCAGGTCAAGATCTCACAGTTCATGAGTTTGAGCCCCATGTCAGGCTCTGTGCTGACGGCTCAGAGCCTGGAGCCTGCTTTGATTCTGTGTCTCCTTCTCTCTCTGCCCCTCCCCCACTGTGCTCTGTCTCTTTGTCTCAAAAATAAATAAATGTAAAAAAAAATTTTTTTTAGATTGTCCATGCTCAAATTAAAAACCTCGAAATGCACAAGGTGGACAAAAGTGTGATGGAGCAGGAGCTGAAAGAGGTGAGTGATCAGAGACTCCTCTCCCCTCCCGCCCCTGCATCCTGAGCCCAGCTCTCCCACCCAGGGCATCGGGGTCATCTAGACAAGACGAGACCAGGCAGAGAGCCTCCCAGGTTCCTTCCACCTGTATCGTATAGAAGAGCTGGGGAAGCTTCCCCAAAGTTGTCCCATCAACTCCTATTTTCAGTGACTCAGGGTGAATGACAGTTTGTTATTTGCGCTTAAAAATCAGGCACCAGCTTCTCCATCACGGGAAGACCTTGGCTTACACCTGATAGCTGTGTCTGAGCCAATTAGACCCCGAGGTTGAATTTCAGCCAAGGCCAGGCGTTCAGGGTCCCAAACTCGAAAACACGGACCGGAGTGGTCTGATCCCGCCCCCCTCCAGCTTCCTCCTTCTGCCACCCCAGCATCACCGCCGCTCTGAGTCCCCTCTGTCCCCAGAAAGCCGACAGGAGCACCCTGGCAGGCAAGGCGAGCCGAGCTGACCTGGAGACGGTGGCGATGGAGCTGAACGAGATGATTCAGAGCATGCTCTTCAGGGTCGTGACCCACGAGAATGACTGGAAGAAGGCTGAGGAAAAGCTGAGCAAGGACCTGAGCACCAAGGTGAGTACCCCCCAGCAGTCGTCTCCTGCTGTGTAACAAGTGACCCTGAAATGTGACAGCTTGAAACGACAAACGCTCTACAGTTGCCGAGGCTCGGGAATTGGGGAGCGGCTTAATTGAGTGACTCGGGGTCTCCCGTGAGGCTGCAGTCAAGATGCCGTTGGCGAGACACCTCACTCCCTCACCACACGGACTTCTCACAGAGTGGCAGCCAACGTCCCCAGGGCAGGTGGCCCAGGAGAGCGCAATGGAAGCTCCGTCAGCTTCTATGACTTAGCCACGGCGCATCATCTCTGTAGTAGCCTCGTTCCACGGGCCAGCCCTACCCCGTGTGAAAGGGTGTGAGCAGGGAGGATCTTGGAGACTGACTGCCATAACTCTCATGCCTGGGCAAGCAAGGGGGCAGGGTGGGATGGGGCGGGGTGTCTGCTGATAATTTATTTATCCATGCATCCTTTACTGACCACCTATGATAAATGTTGCTAACGAGTCACATGCCTTGATTTGTACCATCCAGTAGAGAGACAGGCACAGTCAGACCAACAGTTATACTTCTGTGTGGTTCCTGCAGCAGGGGCTGCTGGTATGGCCAGGAGAGCGTGGGCTCGGAATCAGGCAGCCCCTCTGAGCAGCAGCGTGCCCCGAGTGCTACGACCTCGCTGAGCCTCAGATTTCTCATCTACAAAACAAGGATATGTTCATTCATCAGCTATGCGCTGGGCACGTATGACGCTCGTCACTGGGGATATAACAACAATCAAAACAGATATGGGATGTGTTTCTCATGGAGATGCCCTTGTCTTTCTTTTTTTTCCAAATGTTTATTTATTTTTGAGAGAGAGCGCGAACAGGGCAGTGGCAGAAAGAGAGAGAGAGAGAGACAGACAGACAGACAGACAGACAGACATAGAATCCGAAGCAGGCTCCGGGTTCCAGGCTGACAGCACAGAGCCTGACACAGGGCTCGAACTCACGGACCGTGAGATCATGACCAGAGCCAAAGTCAGACGCTTAACCGACTGAGCCACCCAGGCGCCCCTGGAAACACATTTGTCTTAAAAATCACACAAATCAACGTAGAATTGCAGCCAGAGGAACTATAGTCATCTACAGAACAACTGACCTATTTTTCTTCAGTAATTCAATGATAGGGTGGGAAAAAAAGTGGAGACAGAGAGACTGTTCTAGATGAAAAGTGTCTCCAGAGACAAAACAACCCAGTGCAGTCCATGAGGAGTCCTGGCTTGTGTCCTGGTTCAATTGAGCCAAGTCTACAAAAGGGCTGGCAATGAGAACAGTCAGGAATTACTGTTCATGCATTGGGTATCACGTAGGAAAATGTCCTCACGAGTACGACAGTATTCATGAGTGAGGTGTCATGGTCTTTGTAAGTTTTCAAAAGATAGCCCATCGAAAGAATAAGGCAGATGTAGCAATCTGTTAAGAATGATGGACTCCGGATGGTGGGTGTATGGGGGTTAATGATTCTGGTCTTTTCACTTTTCTGGGTGTTTCGATTTCTTCCTAATAGAAAGCTTTATAAATTTTTGTTTTAAGTGCTTTTTCTTTTCTTCCTGTATTTTTAATTGTGACAGAACTCACACAACCTAAAATTAACCATTTGAAGTGACTAAATCCGTGGCATTCAGTACATTTATAGTGTTGTGCAAACACCTCCCCTATTTAAGATATTTCCATCCCCCACAAAGAAGCCTGTGCCCATTTATACAGACACTTTCCAGCCCGCCCTGCCCCCAGTCCCTGCCAACCCCTGGGCTACTTTCCGTCTCTGTGGCTTTGCCTATTCTGGACATTTCATGTAAGTGGAATCATACATCCTGTGACCTTTTGTGACTGGCTTCTTGACCTTAGCATCATGGTTTCAAGGTTCATTTATGGATCAGACTCCCCATTCTTTATCATGGTTGAACAATATTCCATCAGCCGGATAGACCACATTCTGTTTATTCATTCATCTGTTGATGGACATTCGGGTTGTCTCTACCTTTGACTATTATGAATAATGCTTCTGTGAACATACACGTACAAGTTTTTAAATCTTTTTTCAGAAAGTTTATTTTGAGACAGAGAGAGTGTGTGAGCATGTGAGCAGGGAAGGGGCAGAGAGAGAGAGAGAGAGAGAGAGAGAGAGAGAGAGAGAGAGAGAGAAAGGATCCCAAGTGGTTTCACACTGTCAACGCAGAGCCTGACGTGGAGCTAGAACTCAAACTGTGAGATCATGACCTGAGCTGAAGTCAAGGGTCGGACGCTCTACCGACTGAGCCAGCCAGTCAGCTGCCCCTGGAACGAACACCTTAAAAATTCAAAAGTCCCCCCGTGGAAAGCAGTCTGGCAATTTCTCAGAAAGTTAGATATCGAGTCCTATACAACCCAGCACTTCCAACCCCTGTAGCCAACAGAAATGAAAACAGGTCCACGCAAAAGCTCATACAGAAATGTTCAAAGAAGCATTACTCATAATAGCCAGCGGGTGAATGGATAAACAAATTGTGGTCTCTCTGTACAGTGGGTACAATGAGATATTATTCAGCCATAAAAAGAAATGAAGCCCTGATTCATGGTATAACCCATGAACCTTGACAACATGGTGCTGAGTGAAAGCCAAACACCAAAGGCAACAGAGGATGTGACTCCATTTATGTGAAGTATCCTAAACAGGCAAATCCACAGCCATGAACGGGATCAGTGGTTGCCTACACCTGAGGGTTTGGGGGGAAACGAGGGGCCATCGCTAATGGGTACAGGGTTTCTTTGGGGAGTAATTGGGATGTTCCAGAACTGGTTGCACTCATGGTCCGTTGTAAGTATACTTCATACTCAGTGAATATGTGTCGCATGTGTGAATCTCAGGCCTGGGGACCGCTGGGAGAAATGTGTCTTGGGCCTGAGGGCCTCAGTTGAGCAGTAGTGTTGATTTTATCTTTTGGAGGCAGTAACTGGCAGTATTTCTTTGCCTTGGCTACTGGGGAGCTCACTTTGCGGCTCCATTCCGGCAACAGTGTGCGTTAGGGGTATGAACCGTAACCTAAGCTTGATCGTGTCCCCTTTGACCCCCTCGCTTTTGCTGTTTAATCTTGTTACCCAACATTGGGTAACTTTGCTGCAGATCCTTTTCTTGAGCAAGGTGGGGTGTGAATTAGCTAACTAAACCCTCTTTTCTTCCCTTTGGCTGTGTGCAGCTGGCCCACAGTGATTTGGATGACCTGAAGAAAGACGTGGATGAGGTCTGGAAAATAGTCAGGAAGCTGCTGATTGAAGGCCTCCGATTTGACCCTGACAGTGCTGCTGGCTTTAGGAAGTGAGCCCCTCCTGGGTGGGGGTGCACCTCCCAGAGGCTGGGGACAATACCCTTTCTCCAGAGAGGAAATGAGATGGGTATCCCAGCAGATTCTGGAAGGAAGGATTCCAGACCTGTGGACCCAGGGAGAAGGAGTGGGGCTTCCCAGCTTGGGGGTTGAGGGTGGGATGGGGCTGAGGGCACCCCCGAGGGGGGCATCTCTGGTCTTGGCTGGCAGAGGGGCTCCAGGAATGTATCTGCTCCAAAGCCCTTTTGCTGTGAATGAGGAAACTGAAGCTCACGGACGGTAGGGGCCATGCAGGGCCTCACAGGGAGCCTGGGTGGATCTGGGACTGGAGCCTGTCACCATTTCCCCCACCCCATCTAGACAGAGTCCTAGGCAGAGGAAATCAATGTTGGGGGGGCAGTCTCCTGTCCTAAGATGACCCCTCATCCTTCCAAATATCCCCTGTGAAGGGCAGCTTTCCAGAAGGACCCTGGTTTTAAAGACCTCCATTATGTTTGGGCCAGACACATAAGCTGCACACACTTTGTCCCCCACTGCTGCAGGTGGCCACAGGTGGGGATCCGCAGGGGCCAGCAGGGCAGACTTGAGCTGGGCCAGGCCAGCGGGAGTGGGGTGTGGAGGGAAGTCCTGACCCTGCGGTACAGACAGGCCTTCCCCACGGGGCAGCAGCTGATGGCCGGCTGTCTTCCAGGAAACTGTTTGAGCGGGTGAAATGCATCTCCTGCGACCGGCCCGTGGAGATGATGACTGGCCCGTGAGTACCGCCACCAGGGGGCGTCTGTGCCCAACCCCTCTCTTCTGGATTCTCCAGAATCGCCCAGCCCTACCTGCCCTGGGGGGGTTGTAGGTACATGATTTAGATGTTCATCCGGCCCTATACACCATTCCGTACACATCATGTCCTTTGCTCCCTGTCCTGGGCAGGAGCACTGGCATCCCCTCCTTTGCCAGCCCTGCCTGGTGTCCCGTGTGTGCCAGGGTCAAGGTCAGCTCCAAAAGCAAAAGGATGGAAGGAAAGTGGGGAAAAGCTGAACTTTGTGGGACTTCGTTGCATGTATTTTTAGAGTCTAAAACTTTTGTTTATTGAGGTGAGATTCACATAACATAAACCATCTTCAAGTGAACAATTCAGGGGGCGTCTGGATGACTCAGTTGGCTAAGCATCCAACTTTGGCTCAGGTCATGATCTCATGGTTTGTGGGATCAAGCCCCGTGTTGGGCTGACACTGTGGAGCCTGCTTGGAATTATCTCTCTCCCTCTCTGTTTCTCTCTGCTCCTCCCCCATTCCCATTCTCTCTCTATTTAAATAAATAAACATTTCTTTAAAAAGATACCTTAGGGGGGCGCCTGGGTGGCTCAGTTGGTTGGGTGGCCGACTTTGGCTCAGGTCATGATCTCTCAGTCCGTGAGTTCGAGCCCCGCATCGGGCTCTGTGCTGACAGCTCAGAGCCTGGAGCCTGTTTCAGATTCTGTGTCTCCCTCTCTCTCTGACCCTCCCCCGTTTATGCTCTGTCTCTCTCTGTCTCAAAAATAAATAAACGCAAAAAATAAATAAATAAATAAAAATAAAAAAAAAAATAGGGGCACCTGGGTGGCGCAGGCGGTTAAGCGTCCGACTTCAGCCAGGTCACGATCTCACGGTCCGTGAGTTCGAGCCCCGCGTCGGGCTCTGGGCTGATGGCTCGGAGCCTGGAGCCTGTTTCCGATTCTGTGTCTCCCTCTCTCTCTGTCCCTCCCCCGTTCATGCTCTGTCTCTCTCTGTCCCAAAAATAAAATAAACGTTGAAAAAAAAAAATAAAAAAATAAAAAAATAAAAAAATAAATAAAAAAAAATAAAAAGATACCTTAGGGGCACCTGGGTGGCTCAGTTGGTTAGGCATCCGACTTCGGCTCGGGTCATGATCTCACAGTCCGTGAGTTTGAGCCCCGCGTCGGGCTCTGGGCTGACAGCTCAGAACCTGGAGCCTGCTTCGGTTTCTGTGTCCCTCTCTCTCTGCCCCTCCCCCACTCGCCTCTGTCTCTCTCTCTCAATCTCTCAAAAATAAAACATTAAAAAAATTTTTTTAAAGATTTTTTTTAAAGATACCTTATAAAATATAAGATGTTATTGTGGCT
Source organism: Panthera onca (assembly GCF_046562875.1). Lineage (NCBI taxonomy): Eukaryota > Metazoa > Chordata > Mammalia > Carnivora > Felidae > Panthera > Panthera onca. The sequence goes on along the minus strand of NC_138354.1, from coordinate 38,060,851 downwards.
TAAATAATATGGTAAAGTATATGAATGTTTTTGGTGCAACCTGGTGAATTTGTATGTGTGTATACACCTTTATAACCACCTCTCGGATCAAAGTGTAGAACAGTTCCCGCTGCCCAGAAAGCTGATATTTTACTTTGTTTTCATTTTTGTTGTTGTTTAGGTAAAATACACATAGTGCAAATCAATCATTTTAGATAGAACAGGCCAGTGGCATTTAGTGTATTGACAATATTGTGTAACCGCCACTCCGGCTGGCAACAGAGCACTTCCACCAACTTCTCTGTTTCAAGGATTTACCTATTCTGGTTTTTAGTTTTATAATCAGAACAGTTGTTCTTTATGACATCTCAAAGATCACTGGGGCTCTTCAGAGCCCTTGTGCAGTGGCCCCATGCTGCAGATGTCTCTAGAAAGTAGGCTGGATTTGAGGTGCCTGGGTGGCTCAGGGTGGTAAAGCATCCGGCTCTTGGTCTCAGCTCAGGTCACGATCTCACAGTTTGTAGGTTCAAGCCCTGCGTCAGGCTCTGCGTTGACATCATGGAGCCTGTGTGAGATCCTCTGTCTCCCTCACTCTCTGCCCCTCCCCTGTTTATACATGCTCACACCCTCTCGCTCTCTCTCTCTCTCTCTCTCTCTCAAAATCAATAAATAAACTTGACGGCTGAGTTTAAGGGAGGGCTTCCTGAAGGAGGGAGCCCGGGGCCATCTGCTGGCCACTTGTACCTCCCACTTAACTCTTGTCCCCAACAGGCAACTCATCACCATCCGCAAAGCCCACCTCCTCTCACGGCTGCGCCCCACCAGTGCCAACAGCTATGAGTACCTGCAGCGGCAACGGATGAGGTGAGCGGGCTGGGGGTCTGTCCCATAGAGGGGGTCCTCAGGGGCCCGGGAGCCCTGCAGACACGTCAGCTCCAGTCCTGGGATCCAAAGGCGGTCCCAGGGCATTGTCAGCCATCTGCAAGGGAGCTGTTTTGGGACAGCCGTGGCTGGGGCAGCAGATGGCCTGGGAGAGAATCGCAGAGAGGGATGGGCTTATTTACTGGGCATCTATTACGGGCCGAGACGACTGGGGAAGGGTTCTCATTTAAGTCTCATGACTCTTATGAGCTAGAATTGAGGTGCCTGCTTCCAGCTGGAGGAAATAAGCGAGGACCGTGGCCTCAGGCTTGGTGTGGCCAGGCGGGCACTGCACTGAGCGCTTGGGCATACCTGACCTCAGTGAATCCTCAAGCCTTCCCTTTGAGGTGTATTCTGTCATCACCTCACTTCATAGTTGAAGAAACTGAGGCTCAGATAACTTAGCCACCTGCCCAGGTGGGGAAATGATGGCTGAACAACTATCACAGCCATGTAAAGGGGAGGGCCATGGGGGGGGGGGGCCTGTGCCTGACACCCCCCACCTTCCCGTGCCTGATTCCTTCTTGAGATCAAAGGTTCAAAGCCTTCCATTGGCAGGCCAGACTGGGGTCCCAGGGGTAGGTGGGATCTGGGGGAGCACAGGACTCGATTTTTCCCGTCTGCCCCAACTGTGCCTGTCCATATCCACTCGCCAGCCCATAGTGGCCCCTCAAACTCAAGCTGGAAGAAATTCCAATCTTGTCTTGCTATTGGTCAGGCCCTTGGGCCCACCCTGCTGCTCCTCTGGGGCAGAGGGGTCTCCCAGCAGCTGCTGTCCTACCTGTCCTACCCCAGGGAACACCAGCAGCTACAGCAGCTTCAGGATCTTGAAGACCAGGACAGGAGTCTGGATGCGCTGGGACCCCAGCAGGACTGGGGCGACGGCCCCGGCAATGATGCTAACCTCAAGTTCAAGTCCTATGACTTGTCAACATTCTACCCCTACGGGGACCCTGAGGTGTTGGACTATGACACAGTGAGTGCGGCAGAAGCCCTGGGCATGGGTGACCCCCCGGGGGAGGCCGTGCTCTGCCTGGCCTCTGTGTGTCCTGGAGAGGCAGGCAAGGACTCTCCCTGATCTGGGGCCCGGGCCATCTAACAGGCCGAGGTGGACATTCTGGGAGTGGACGGGATCCTGTACAAGGGCCGAATGATCAACCAGGATGGGGCACGGCCTTCGACGGGCGTGGAGAAGGAGCTGGCAGGTGAGGGGTATCAGGCCTTCCGGGGAGCCCCCACCCTCAATGTCCTGGCTTTGCTGGGCAGCATGAGGAGGTGCAGGTGGGGCTTAGAGCTGGCCCCATCCCTGACTTGGGGATCTTCAAGTGGCAGGAGGCCTTCACACAGCTACTTGAAAAAACGGAGCCCTGCTATATGCCAGGTGCTGCACCGGTCACCGGAGAGGCAGTGGGGAGCAAAGAAAGATGGGCTGCTCGGGGTCTCCACATGAGTGGGAGAAACAGAATGTAAGCAAATAACCTGAAGGGGAGGATCCATTGTTAGCAATAGCAATGAATAGCTGACCAGAGGGGAGCGCCCTGGTGACAAAGGATGCTGGCCTAGGGAGGGGTGCCAGATGGCCTCCCCAAGAAGGATGCTGGGCTGGGGATGGGAGGGTTGTGAGGAGAATGCCAGTCCAAGGAGAGGCATCTGATGAGGGAATAGGGTAAGCTGGATGAAGGGGTCGGGTGGGAAGAAAGTGGTCCAGGTGGGGGGGAATAGCAGGTGCAAAGGCCCGCGGTGGGGAGAAGCCAGGCACGATTGGGAGTCAGGAAGGTGAGTCTCCCTGCGGTATGGAGACTGGGAAGGGGTTGGGCATGATGAAGAGATATGCATAGACACTGGAGGCCTGTGTCCTAATGTCCCAGGTAGGTGAGGATTGGGTTAGGTGGGGACACATGGATCAGTCACTCTGATTGCTGCAGCATCAAAGCCCCTGCTCCAGCTGGCTCCTACCTGGGGCTCCAGGCCTCAGCTCCAGCCATGGGCCGGCAGTGCTAGAAGGGGTACCTCCTCTGCACCACTCTTCAGGGTTTTCTCCTTCCGGAAGAGCCATACACTTCTCCATTGCAGAGGAACCCTGGAGTCCCAAAGTGGCTGGAGGGTTAAATTCTGCCCATGGTATTCTTCCTCACCCTGCTTTGTCCCCATTGACTTGAGGACTAAATACCAGGTATGCAAGAAAAGGAAATGGGACTGTTTTATTGGGAATGCTGGGCAAAGAAGAGGCCGCGTTAGTGTCCTGGGACACATGCAACAAATGGCCGCAAACTGGGGGGCTTAAGACAAAAGAAGTTCTCAGAGTTCAGGAGCCTGGATGTCCAAAATCAAGGTGTCGCAGTGCTGTGTTCACAACCAGGGCTCCGGGGGAGGCTTCTACCTGCGTCTTCCAGCTCCTAGTGGCTCCATACATAACTTGGCTCATGGCCGTGTCCCTCCAGCGTCTGCCTCCGTCTTCTTGTGGCCTAATCCCTGTGTTTTCTCCTTTTCTCCTGGAAGGACATTTGTCATCGGGTTTAGGGCCCACCTTAACCTGGGATGAGCTCATGTCGAGATCCTTAATTACATCTGCAAAGACCCTTTCTCCGAATAAGGTTACATTCCTAGGTTCTGGGGAGCGTATCTCTTTGGGGACCACCATTCAACACACTACAGGTCCCTGCGCTGGCCCAGGAGGTCAGGACACCATCTGAGCCCTGCATTCCCCCGGCATGGGTCCGGCTCCCCCTGGACAAGCCTCAACCCCCCAGCAGTGGCTGCTGTTGGGAGGGGACTCAGGCTAAGCTTCAGGGGTCACCGGGCAGGGTAATAACCACGGTGGCTAATATTTAATGAGCCCCGAGTTCTTGCCAGGCCTGCACCGTCTCCTTTCAGCTGGCAAAAACCCAGTGAGGCATTGCACCAACGAGCAGGTGAGGGCCGCTTGCCGGAAGGTGGGGGAGCCCTTATCTCCACTCAGGCACTAGACAGGGCCCCTCTCCACCTACCTCCCCTGGGCTGTCACCCAGAGGGCAGGGCTTCCCTCCCCATGGCTCAGTCATTCTTGAGACCCACGCAGCAAAGTAGGACTGAATCAAAGGACACCTCAACTGCTTTGTTCTGCTTGGGGACAACAAAGTCTAACTACTTTTAGAAGCTGGTTCGAAACCCGCCTGTGGCCAGATCTTTTGACCAGATTGCTCTTATCACTCATTTATTTACTCAAAAGAACATTCTAATCCAAAATGGACTCAGTATCTAAACCTAAATGAGCCAGTGTGAGCCCTGCCCCTCCCCTGTATGCCCCTCCAGCCTGGCCCCCGATGCATTAGTCTGTTCATATCACTGTCCAGTGTGCCCTGCCATTTACTCAGCTCTTTGCCAGCTGGGGGCCACTGAAGGGCATCTGGCCAGCCTGTGCCCTCCAGGTGCTTGCACTGAGTCAGGAGCTCAGGCCGGGGCAGAGGAACACCCATTCAGTCCCCAGTGAGCCGTGTCCCCATAGGAGGGTGGTGGACGTGCCGAGGCTAGTGGTTCTCAGGCTTGACTTTTGAAGAAGTGCCCTGGAAGGAAGGCTAAGTTCAGGCAGGACTCAGGACGTAGGAGGAGGCAGGCAGGGGGGCGTCACCAGCCTCAGCCCTCCTCACCAGCTTTGGGTGAACTGCCTAAAACACGCACAGTGACTGGGCCCCTCCCCAGCTCAGAACCTGTTGGTAGGAGTTTCCTATGGATGCTGTAACAAATTACCCCAACCAAGTGGCTTAAAACAACCCACATTTATTTTATCTTAGTTCAGGAGATCAGCAATCTGAAATGAGTATCACAGGGCTAAAATCAAGGGATCAGCAGGTCTAGTTCCTTCTGAGGCTCTAGGGGAGACCATTTCCTTACCGTTTTCACCCCATTTCTTGTCTTGTAGCCCCTTCCTCCAGCTCAAGATGTGTCTCTCCGTCCTTACCTCCCCTTCTCTGACTCTGACCCTCCAGCCTTCCTCTTTAGAACCTCGTGATTCCATTGGGTCACCTGGATCATTCAGAATACTCTCTGTCTTGAGATCCTTAACTTGATCACATCTGCCAAGTCCCCCTCTGCCAAGTCAGGTGACACAGTCACAGGTTTTGGGGATTGGAACAGGGACATCTCAGGGGCATTGCCCCCAGAGTCAGGCTCCTTGGCTGATCTGTGGTGGGGGGTGGGGGGTGGGGGGGCTTGTCCCCTGTATGCCCCTCCCTTCAGCATCTCAGAACTGTTTGCTTTTCTCTCAGTGAGCCCAGCTGTCTCCCACCTCTGCCCAGGCTGTGCATCTGCCTCCAAGCCCTGGAGAATCTGTCTCATCTGCCAGAGCTCAGGGTCCCCTCCTGTTGAGAGCCTCACGGCTCCTCAGCTTCTGGCTTATGCAGAGGTGGAAAAGCCACAGAGGAGGGCCCAGAAGGAGCAGGTGTTGGGGTCAGATGGCGAGTTTGAATTCTGACCTACAGAATCCAGGGAATCAGTAAGACCTCAGGGAGAGTGCTGGGTCAGAACCCTGTTTCCAAGCCTCGCTGGGTCTCGATTTCGAACCTGGGCCCTGGGCCCACATCTCTCACCTTGGAGGGAAGCAATGTGACAGTCTCACTGGTTGGCTGGTTGGCTGGTCCCGCCTGAGACCTGTGGACAGATCCAGGTGCCACCGGGTGATCAGAACGGGGGCCTGGGAGCCCCCCCTTGATTGGGCATTTGCTTTTACGCAGAACCCACAAAACACACTGGAGTTAGTTCTTAGTACAGGTTCAAGGAACAGTAGATACAGACCTTAAGACATAGTTAGGAATGCAAGAGGTTTGGGGGTGGGGTGTTTAACAAAGAGGAGGGAGGAAAGGGAGGAGGCAAGCAGAGACCCCCAGTGGCCAGGCCCTGTGCTCCGTCTTTGGCTTGAGGTGCTAACAGCCCCTGAGGTGCTAACAGCTGGAGGCTCTTGGCTCCCTGTACCCCTGCAGCTGAACAGTGAGTTGGTTTTTTTCTTCTTTCCTTCCTTCCTTCCTTCCTTCCTTCCTTCCTTCCTTCCTTCCTTCTTTCTCTCTCTCTCTCTCTCTCTTCCTTCCTTCTTTCATATAATTTATTGTCAAGCTGGCTAACATACAGTGTGTATAGCATGCTCTTGGTTTCCAGAGTAGATTCCCATGATTCATCGCTTTACGTACAATACCCAGTGCTCATCCGAACAAGTGCCCTCCTCAATGCCCATCACCCATTTTCCCCTTTCTCCTTCCACCCCCTCCCATCAACTCTCAGTTTGTTCTCTGTATTTAAGAGTCTCTTATGAGTTTGCCTCCCTCCCTGTTTGAAACTATTTTTCCCCTTCCCTTCCCCCATGGTTTTCTGGTAAGTTTCTCAGGTTCCACATATGAGTAAAAACGTACCGTATCTGTCTTTCTCTGACTGACATATTTCACTCAGCATAAGACCCTCCAGTTCCATCCACATTGCTGCAAATGGAAGGATTTCATTCTTTCCCATTGCCAAGTAGTATTCCATTGTATAGAAAAACCACATCTTCTTTACCCATTCATCAGTTGATGGACATTTGGGCTCTTTCCATGGTTTGGCTGTTGTTGAAAGCCTGCTATAAAGTGAGTCCTTTCTTTCTTTCTTTCTTTTTCTTTCTTTCTTTCTTTCTTTCTTTCTTTCTTTCTTTTCTTTTCTTTTTTTCTTTCTTTTTTTTTTTTTTTTTTTTTTTGACCTGGGTTATTTCTTATTTATTTATTTATTTATTTATTTATTTATTTTAATAAGAAATTTATTGTCAAATTGTTTTCATACAACACCCAGTGCTCATCCCAACAGGTGCCCTCCTCAATGCCCATCACCCACTTTCCCCTCCCTCCCACCCCCCCATCAGCCCTCAGTTTATTCTCAGTTTTTAAGAGTCTCTTATGGTTTGGCTCCCTCCCTCTCTTTTTTTTTTTTTTCCTTCCCCTCCCCCATGGTCTTCTGTTAAGTTTCTCAGGATCCACATAAGAGTGAAAACATATGGTATAAAGTGAATTCTTTCTTAAAAGGGAGGTCCACAGAGCACATCCTGCTGCCACATGGCCCTGGTCATTCATTTGGTCATTCCTGAGCCCTTCTTGGTGTCAGGCATATTTTAGACACCACTGGGGAGACCCAATGTGGTCAAAATAAAGTTACTGCCCCCTTAGAGTTCTTACCCTATGAAGGACCATAGGATATAAATAGATAAAAAGTATACTGAGTAAGATGAAACACGGAAGTTGGGGAGAGAATGGCCAGGGAGGAGTCCCTGGTGAGCTAACAAAGCGGGAATTGTCAGGACAGCCAGGAAGGACACAGGTGTCCAGGCAGAAGGAACAATCTGGTGTCCATCGTGGGAAGGAGCTTGGTGCCTGTAACTCGTCCTGAGAGCCAGGCCGGGGCCCTCCCCTCACCCACATCCTCACCCTGAGGGTCCCTCTTCTTGTGCAGTCTTTGGTCTGGGTGGCCAGTCATGGGGATTCTTGGCTGGATAGGGAGAAGGAGATGTGTTGGGTTCAAAAGTGAAGGACGGAGCCAGATCCTAGAGGCCAAATGTTGTACAATCCCTGGTCTGTGAAAGGTCCAGAACAGGAATATCACAGAGACAAGAAGAGGATTCGTGCCTGCCAGCGGTTGGGGGAGGGAGGAAGGGAAATGAATATTTCATGGGCACAGGGTTTCCTTCTGGTGGGATGAAATGTTCTGGAACTAGCTAGAGGTGGTTGTCGCACACCATTGTGAATGAGCGTTAAAGTCACTGAATTGTTGGCTTAAATGGTTAATTTTGTGCGGCGCCTGGCTGGCTCAGTCAGTGGAGCATGTGACTCTTGATCTCGGGGCTGTGATTTTGAGCTCCACATTGGGCACAGAGGTTACTTACTGTGTGTTGTGTGAATTTCATCTCAAAAAAAAAAAAAAATTCACACACACAAGGTGAGGGATGAGAGGGTGGGGGTGGGGGCATGATGGCCGTGGTCTGGCCCCAGGGAGAACATCTACGCCTTGAGAAACTCTGGGTGGGAGGAGGGAACTTCCACAAAAGAGAGGCTGAGGGGCAGGTGTGTGCAGAAGGCGGGCAGGTCTGGGAAACGGTGAAAGGGCCTTTGCAGGACAAGTGGGGAGTCTGGGGTCAGGCGGAACTCTGCAAGAGTCCTCACCCATTCCTCTGTCTTCTCCTTTCTTTTCCTCTAAGCTGTGAAGGTTCCGCATCCCCCAACTCGAAGCCTGTATGATCGTGAACGTCCGAGTGCCTTGTTTGGTGCCATCTACCCCCGTGAGTACCTGCCCTCCGAACACCCTGGCCCAGCTGGGGTCCCGGCAGGGTCTCTGGGGCTCACCCGTCCCAGCCTGGGGCGCTCCTGACCCACCTCATCCGTCTCTCACCTGCTCTGTGTATGCCAGGGTCCAAGAAGTCCCCTCAGGTGTCCCATCCCCCTGCCAAGCACCCAGCTCCCTGGCCATGGCTTCAAGCCATCCTGGGCTCCTGGTTTACCCTTCAGCGGGGCTTCCTGGCCAAGCACCATCCAGGCGGCCGAGACCAGGTGTCTGTCCCCTAGCTGCAGGGATGGGATGAGGGGCCCATTCACCATCCTGGGCCTCTCTGCCTGGGGCCCCACGAGCTGGGCGGGGGGATTCCTCTGATTGCCATCACCACGTACCAGGCACCTGCGGATGCTTTACAGCCTGTGCAGCGCTCTCTCCCTTCTCATCCACGCCGTCCTCGGCCCAGTTGGGTGGGTGTGCACTACTCTCCCAGCTCACAGTGCGGAGCTGAGGCACCGCAACCCTGACCCTGGATTCCACGTTCATGTGCACTCGAGCATCCGACTGTGGCGTCATTTATCTGGAGTCACCCCCGGGGGAACTTTAGGGTGTGTCTGGGACGGGGTGAGCCATGGGAAAGCACTTCCGGTCTTGTCTACTTAATGGGTATGACCCATCAGGCCAGCCGACCCCCTCCCCCCCCACCCTCCCCATCCCCCCACCGCCTGCCCGTGATTGTTGCTGGGACACAGCATCGTCTCTCCTGCCTCTCTCAGGCCTGCACCCCCGCAAAGGCGTGTGCTCAGCCACCTCGGGCTCCCAGCCTCCGATGCCAGCTCGGCCTCCATCGCTGCCGCCCCTGCCCCTGCTGCCGCCACTGACGCCATCCCAGGGGGACCCCCAGCAGGTCCCGCGGCCTGCCCGGCACACACGGCCTCTGCGCCTCGAGTCCCGAGCCGGCACGCAGCCTGCCAGCCCGTGAGCCCTGCGTCCCTCACCCCTCCCTTCATCCCTCCTCTCCCCCTGCTGGCAGAGACTGGGCCCTGAGCTCAGCCTGAGGAGGGTGCAGGGGACCTGGACATGGGTGAAAGGCCTCCATAAGGGACTGATTTTGACTCAGTGGCTGTTTTTGTTTGTGTTTTTTTTTTTTAAGTTTATTTATTTGAGAGAGAGACAGAGAGTGAGCGAGGAAGCAGGGCAGGGAGAGAGTATCCCAAGCAGGCTCCACGGTCAGCTCAGAGCCTGACGCAGGGCTTGATCTCATGACCGCGATCATGACCTGAGCTGAAATCAAGACTCGGACGCCCCTTAACTCTATACATACGCACACAACACAATCCTTCTTTCTTATCCTGCACTTCGTGGAGAACACAGCTCTCTAGATTGAATTTTCCACTGAGCCAACATAATTCCTTGACCAGTCTTCAATACAACAGCTAACATGCTTTTAAAAACAATCACTTTCCTTTTTTATTTTGCTGAAATGATTCTATCAGAATCAGTTCCTAGTACAGCTACTGCCGACGTACGTTTTCTTTGGGGGCCGTTATTTCTGACAAGACTGCTTTTCTCATGGGAGCCAAATATGACTGTGTGCCTCCTTTTGTATTTCATGCTGATCCTTCCCACCAGTCATTATAGTCATGGATTGGATATTTTTAAAACCTGATTGTTGATGTTTACGTTTTGGCCAGTCCTCAAGGAATTGGGAGCAGAGGCCCCTGGAACGCCCTGGGCTGCCCTTTCCCCAGGGCCAGAATCCCGCTCGCCTGTTTGACGTCCTTCTGTTTCTTCCGGGGGGTGACTGCCCATACTCTTGGTGGAGCGAGGAGCAGACTGGGAGGTCATGATGACCTGATCTGGCAATTTAGCGGGCAGCCCGGGACCGCAGAGGGCGCATACCTGCCTTCCAGCATTGTACACGCCCGGCTTGCTTGCCCTCCTTGCCTCTCCCCTTCTCTTCCTCTCCCTGTCCACTCCATGGCTCTGGCTAGTTGTGCCCACTATGCTTTTCATACTTCTGACACGTCTTCCACATTACACAATCTCTCCCTGTATGGTTTTGGGGCATGACTCCCCCACCCCACCCCACCATGCACTGGAGGCCCTGGGGAGGGTGGCTGAGTGGGCAAGGGAGTGGGGGGAGGGAGCTGCCCAAGGGTCTGCTCTGGGGGAGCCAGGGTGCTGGCATGGAGTGGGAGCCCTGGACCTGGAGGCCATCAGAGTCTGGGAATGCTGCCTGCCTGCCCCCTTCCTGATGGTCTCCCGGCCGTGTCCCCAGCTCCTCACCTGTGACCACTCCCAGCCCCTGACTTCTCTTTTCTTTCTCCAAGGACTGTGTCTAAATGAGGCCAAGCTTTTCCTGACCCAGGTGACTTACCTGTCCCAGACACCTTGGGGGGCACCGGCTGGTGCAGTCCTGGACCCTGCACCCATCCCCGTATCACAGATGAGTATTTTTGGCACGTTCTCCCCATAATAAAATCTTTCACTTTTTTGACCGTGGATGAGGGTGACTGGCCTGGCACCCCCTGCAGAGAGCGGCCTTGTCTGCCCCACGTGGGTGGGTGGACCTGCTGGTCCCTACTCAGGCCCCACCCCAAGGTCAACCTCCCAGAGCCGCTGGCCAGAACCACCCTGGCTGAGTCCCAGCAGACAATCAACAGCAAAGCTTCTTGCCTCTGCCACATTTCCCACCACGGCAAAGTGTCCTGAGCCTGCCCTAGCCCTGTGTTCTGGGAAGATCGGAGGTCTGGGGCAGGGGTAGTGATGTGATTGGCCCAGGTTTGCTCAGGGAGGCCTCAGCTCTCCAGTGCCCGGCCAGGAGCTGTCCTCTTTGGGTGTTGCTCACGGGCATGAGGTCCCCAACTTCCATCACCTCCCACGTCAGGAAAGAGAGGTGCAGCCCGGACTCAGGCAAAGCGTCCCATGCCAGGCTTGTCCCCTGCAGCCCTGACCCTCAGGCACTCACACAGGCAGGATTCTCAGACCCTCCTCTCCATCCCCGCTGGCCCCCGCAAAGCTGTCTTCCCAGCCATTTCTCAGATTTACAGAGGGAATCGTGCCTGAGTTGGTTCCTGTAGCTCAGGCATTGAGGAGTGAGGCCCAGGGAGGTCACTGTGTAACCATTTGCCCCCCGACAGGCTCCTCGGTGTTTTGGAAGGTGGGGATGCCCAACAGCAGCCAGCCGGGAGCGATGCCAGAGGATGACAGTCCTGTCCCCCATAGGGGTTGTGGGGGAACAAGCCAGCTTTTGGTCTGGTCCCAGATGGGAGCTGCAGGCAGAATCCTTGCCCCTCCCCTCTTCCAACCCCAGAGGGTGGGGCCTGCAGGGAACTGGGAGGGAGGTGCTCAGGAGGTAGCCACCCCAGGCCAGCAGGGAAAGGTGCCTGGGGAGCAGACAGAACCAAGATGGGGTCAGCAGAGTGGGAATCTCAGGAGGTCCTGGGTTTAGACTCCTCCTCTGCCAGGGGGACATGGTTCCTGGCCTGGGATGCAGCGGCCGTGCTGGGCTGGACCAGGAGGAAGGGAACCAACCGTGCCAGTCATGCGGGCTGGCCTGGTGTGGGGCTGCAAAATGAGCTGGGCAGGAGGGGGAGAGGCCTCTTGCCAAGCGGAGGGTCCTGCTTTGAGGGGCTGCTGGAAAGGAGATGCTGACTGATGACCACCCTGCACACCCAACACAGCCCACAGCCCACCGCTGCAGGTGAAAGGGTCTACCTTCCAAAGACGACCAACTCCGTAACTCTAAGGTATAAACAACCAACGAGAGCCGGTTCCCAAGGCAAGTCGCCAACAGCGGAGAGCTGAGGTGCTGGAAGGGCGGGCCTTCTGTGCAGGGACCTCCTCCACTAAAATCAGCGCACACTGGTGTCCCTGGCTTGACCCCCGACTTGCTGCGGTTCTGGGGGCTGTAGGCAGAGAACCACCAAACCAACACACAACCGCCAGAGAAAGGCTTCTTTTCGCAGTCCCCCTCATCTTGCTCGTGGCTTCCCCAGGATCCACGGAAAACGACCCCACCAACACGTGCAGCTCTTATCCCCCAGGAGAAACGGCCCCCGAGAGCAGAGCAGATCGCTGCCATCGGGTTCCCAGCACCTCGTGCTGTGCCCCCGACATGCCCTTGGCCAGCCTGGGAGTGGGTCTGAGAGGACCCAGCGCCCCCCTCCCCTAAAGGAGCTGAGTTCTCCTAAGGCTCCTATGAAACACATATCACCCAAACATAAGCTGTGGCTAAGCAACCAGAGACCTTCCCAAAGGCAGGAATTGCAAAGAACCTCGCATCAAGAGATCTCCTTTTGTCCGGCACAGGCGGCCTCCCCAGCACTGGCCCCGGGAAGTAACCAGCCTCAAAGCACTCATCTGTCCTCAGAGGAGTCCTGACGTAAAAGCCCCTCAGAGACCTCCAGGGCCGTGGCAGCCCTGCCCACTGCCGGGCTCGGGGGCCGGCCTTGGGGACAGCATGCTTTCCTGCGGCCGGCCACAACATGTTCTTAGAGAACCCCGGGAAGACCCCGGGAGCATCCCTTTCATCCGAGAGAATCCGAAGAACAAGCCCCTTTTTTCAGCTGTCTCAAGGAGGAGCCCTGCCTGCCCGCAGAAAGCGTTTTAGCGTGTCCATCTACCAGGTGCCCCCCTCCGTCCCCATGGAGCAGGGCTTTTACTTCTGAAGCTCTTCCTGGTGAAAAACAAGATCCCCTCCAGATCCCGATTTGGAGACAGGAACTGGACACACGTCTGTGGCCAGTGGAGGGGGCTGACTGATGACAGGCAGGCTGGCTGGGTCCCCCCTCTGATGGTCAGCTTCAGCCCGTTGTGACCTCGCGGGAACCCGGGCCAGCTGTTTATTTCCAAGATCGGCCAGAAGTGAGACTTTTTGTGCAGACTCCAGTGATTGTTAAATGTCGGCAGGCCATCCTGAGAGAGATGGAGCATCGTTTGAGCCAAGCTGCACATGTCAGGGGACTATGGGTTTGCAAAGCCCCAAATTAGCATGCCCAGGTGCTTTAACGGCATTCTGGAAAGATGCACCCACTGCTCATCACCTGGGGAGGCTAGACCATCCCACGTGCTGCCACGTCCACTCTTCAGGAATGAGATACTCGGAGCTCAAATTGTCCTTTCAAGCAACTTCAAGGATGCAGACAGGGTTTTTTAGAGCAGAGCTTTGGAAACAGTCATTTGAGCTCAAGTCTGGCAGGCAGGTAGGGGGTGACCATGCCCAGAAGATGCTGGGCTTTTAGGTGACAAGGCCAGGTCCAAGGAGGTGCCAAGGTGGACAGGCAAGGATGGCTGTGTCTGTTCCCTTCCACTCATGCACCCAGTACCTTTGCTTTTCAGCCAACTTACACTTTGAACATGTTAATAGACGGTTACGGACTCGTTCGACTTTGCTTCTGAGCTTCCAGGCTTGGGAAAGTTGAAGAAGGTTCCAGGTTCTCTGTTCCCACCTCTGGCTCCCCTTTGAGTTTGGCCCACTTTTACAGCCTTTCCCTTGCCCAGGGGGATGTTCAGACCAGGGGATCCTGGCACACCTGGCGGGGCCTCTACATTGCTGGAAAGTACTAGAGCCCCCGGCCCTAGCTCCAACCCTGCTCTCTGCCCCCTCCTGCCCAGGTACCCACCTTGGCTGAGGCACTTAGGGAGAATCAAATTCCTGGGCTCTCCTCCAGAACAGTTGTCTCAAGCACCCAGGAGACCTTCACGCCCCACAAACTTGGGGGTCACAAGGCTGGTGGCTCCCAGTTGCTGTGAGGGGGGGCGCGCTGAGGCTCCGCATCCCAATCACCTGGGAGCTGTTTTAGTAACAGCTGTGACGCTCCGTTAAGTTCACCCTTTCAACATGTACGATTAAGTAATTTTTATTCCCAAGCCGATCAACCAATAGCCTGGGGAATGTTTAAAATTATACCGTCGAGCCTTCCCCCCCGAGACTCTGATGCCGTGGGGTCTGGGAGTCTATGGTTTGTCTTTTTACGGAGCTCCCAGGAGGCTCTACTGTGCAGCCAACCATGGGAACCACAGGTCTAGGAGACATTCTGCCACGTCTACAGACGTTTTTGGTTGTCACAACTGGGAGATGCTGCTGGCGTCTAGCGGGTAGGGGCCGAAATGCTGGTCAATATCCCACAGGGCACAAGACACCCCCAGCAGACGGTGAGCCAGCCCCAAATGTCCACAGTGCCCAGGTTGGAAAGCCAGGGCCTACAGGAACTTCCAGTCCTTTCTGGCCCGAGGTGACCACCTGCGACCTCCAGACACAGCCCATGGTAGTCCCCCAGGAACAGAAAAACGCACCTCACCTCCAACAGATCAGCACTGAGTAGAGATGCCGTGGAGGAACATTTCTCAACGTGGAGCTCGAGGTCCTGCACCTCTAACAAGCTCCCAGGTGGTGCTGCTGGTCTGGGGACCAGACTGTGTAGCCGCCCAGGGTAGAGCCTCCCATGTCTCCAGGAGTGCAAATTCTAGATGGAGCCCTGGCTCTCTGGTGCCTCTGACACAGTCATCATTCCCTGGGGCAGCCCAGGTGCACTCACCCCTCCGCAGCAGGTAACCCATAAACACGTACTTGTCTCTGCATTTCTCCCACCACTTGAGGGGGGTGTGGCAGTTATCTGAGAATTTTCCCTCATCAAAAAGAACGGAGCAGCAGCAGCGGTAGCGAAGATTCAGGAGGGCCCAAGATGTCCTCACTCTTATCCATCCCGCCCCTCCCTACCCTCCCCACACGCACCCCAGAAACAGCTGTGCCCCCGCCTCTGGACTTCAAGAGGAAGGCCCTTAGAAGGGTGGGTTTCAAGATGAGGACACAACTCCAAGACCTAAGCAACAGCTTGGGCGGGGGCCCAGTGGTCAGTCTTCAGTGACGCCCAGAGGGTACAGTCAACCAGGAGCCTGTCCAGGGTCCAGCAGGGTGGAGACAAAGCTGGGGAGGCCAGGGAGCAGCAGTGGCAACACCGGCACAGGAGCATCCTCATCCCTGGGCGCAAGGGCAGGACTGCGGTGAGGAGTGCAGAGACATCAAACAGGAGACCTTCTGCAACAGAAGACACTCTCCAACCCAGTCATCATCCGCAGAAGGGGGCACCTGAGGGGCTGGGCGCCAGGTGGGCCATCCTAGGTTAGGGAGTGAGATCTGCCTCTACTGAGGATTGGGCAGAGACCGTGGCCTCCCTCCTTCCCCAAAGCCCAGTCCCTCACAAGGGGTGCAAGGCTGAGGCTGCCCCGGGAACCGTATCCCCCAGCGTGGGCAGCTGTGGGGGGAGGGGGAGGGGACAGAGTGGGGCATCCCTGGCTTCTCCCTTGGGGTGAGAGCAGGTGTCTGTCCCAGCCCAGCTCAGGAGCAGCCCGGGGTTCCCATCTGCTCTCCCTGGTTTGCCGGTCTCCTTAGTGACAAAAGGTCTGAGTTGCAGGTTGGACTCTGCCCTGGGCTTGTCCTGTTCCTGTCACGAGCCCCCACTGGCTCTGCGCAGAAGCCTGCTATCTGACCACGGGCGCTGTGGTCTGCGGCTCCCCAGGGGAGGGCCCTGCCCTACCAGGCATGTTTGCTGGAGGTTGGGCTTGGAGAGTCCAGCCTGCAGCCTGCAGCCAGCCATTGGGGCCCTAAAGACACACAAAAAAAGGTCCTTATGTGAAACCCAAGAAGACTGGAAGGAGTTGTTAGCCCTGGAGGTCAGGATCAGTCCAGCCGGACAGGGGAAGGATGGGCAGGAGGGCTGGGATTCTGGGAACACTGGCCAGAAATGAACTTCCTGGGAAGAACCTTGGATGGGCAGGAAGATTCCAGAGCCACGTTATGGTTGAAAAGACAGCAAGAGACAGCAGCAGTGTGGAGCCAGGCAGGACTTGGGGGGGTGGGGGTGGGGGTGGGGTCTGGGCTCTGCCAGTGCCCTGCCTCTCCACATGGAGCCAGCCGGCAGCAAAGCTTAGGATACGAGGCAAGACCACAAAGCCTGGTGGTAGTTTGAACTCTTTTCTTCTCTTTTGTTAAAAGGGGGAAGGGAAAGGGTGTGAGGTACCCCCGGGCTCTGGGGGAGGCATGCAGGCAGCCCCAGCAGGCAAGCGCTGGGGAATGGGTGGGAAGAGTCCTGGAGTTTCCCACAATTCTTTTCTCTGCAGGGAACAGCAAGGCTGGCTGACAAGGGGCTGGGAGAGAGGGGCGGGGCCCTGGGGAGAGGGGTGGCGGGCAAGGGGTTTGGGGGCTCACTCTAACATGCAAAGTCCAGCTGCCCCGTAAACTAGGTTGCGTCTTGAGGAGCGACATACATATAAATACATACACAGCTACACACACACATGCGGAGAAGGCTCTGCATTCCCGAGGGTGGGGATCTAGGCCTGCTGGCCCCCAAGGAGCTCCAAGGCAGGAGCCAGCCAAGTCTCCGCTGCTGTGGCGATTCTCCGCAGCCCCCTGGGGTGGGGCAGGGCGAGCGAGTCCTCTGGGGAAGGCTGCTTGTTCTCTGAAGTTCCGTCCACCAGCACCAAGACGACTCTGAACCACATCCATGCAAGCTGGGTGCCGCGGGCCTGCGCCTCCGTGTTCGTGCGCGGGCGGCCTGTGTGCTGGCACCAGGGTCCGGTCTCTCCCCTCCAGGGCTCCGGGGAACGGGGGTGCAGACAGAGGAGGGTGAAGGGGGCCCGCGGAGACATCCTCTCCCCCGCCCCACAGGGTCCTGGCCTCCGGGAGGGGGGAGGGGCCTCCCTTATCTCTCCGCCTCCATGGCGGGGTGGGCCCTCGGTTCTGAGGCGGCCTGTTGGGGGGCCAAGGGCGGCCAGTCTGACGCTGGGGAAGGGGGTGCCGGAGTCCACAGGGGCGGCTGCTGTGGCTGGTGGTGCTGTGGCCCCCCTGGGGGCGAGGCCGCGGTCGGCCAGCTGGGTGCCGCGAAGCTGCCGGTGGCGGCGTGGGGGAAGTGCGGCGGGGGGGACGTGGCCGTGGCGGCCATTGGGCTGCCACTGCCGCCACCGTGGAAACTCTCGGAAGCCTTGAGACGGGAGAACATGGTGAGGGCATCGGGGAAGTTGGGGGGCGTGGCAGGGGTGTTGGCAGGAGTGCACATCTGTGGGGGGAAGAACAGAGTGGGGGGTGAGCACCCCTTTCCGGGAGCCCCCGGCCTCCCACTGCCTCCTAGGAGCAGACACACACCCAGCCACCGTTGGGAGCTTCTGTGCCTCTTCCCTGGATGCATCTGGCTCTGTAGGACAGTCCCCTAGCTGGGGGCTCCAGACCCACGGGCCATGTCCCCGAAGGACCCTCTAGTGAGAGCCAGCGGCCTCTCCACTGCAGAGAGCCACGGCGGCTTCCTTCCCCTGCCCTATACCAGGAGCGCCCCCTAGCACCCCAGGGACTGCAGGGACACTTACCATCTGGTGGTGGTGGTGGCTATAGGGGATGTTGGTCTCCTGGAAAAAGGCGCTGAGGGCCGTCTGTGGGAAGAAAGGGCCCAAGCTTAATTACCCTCTGGCCCCCCACCCCCACCCCCTCCGTGGACCTGCGCCGCCCTCGTTCCCAGGATCTCTGGGGCTTGGAGTGGCCCTGAGCCTGGCTACCAAGGGAGAGAAGTGAGTGTAAGCAGTGTGTCTGTCACAACTCAACGCCTGCCACCTCCTAAGGAGGCGCCACAGGCTCCCAGGCAGGTCTGGCAGGCGGTGAAGACCCTCACACTGCCTGCCTCCCTCCAGCTTGCACTGTGACCTCAGGAGGGGAGCAGGCAGCACCCCTTCCTGGTGTCACAGGGAAAGGCCTTTAGCAGAGATCAGCTGTTGATTTGGGAGATTGGAGCCAGACAGTCACCAACTCCATGGGTGGCGGCTCCCTAATCTGAACCTCAATCTCCTCATCTAGGAGCCAGGGGACAGCAAAAGTTCCCAGATGTTAAGTCTGTGACCCACCTGCCTCTCTCCTTGGCTGGCCACAGGAGCCTGCCATGACCTGGGCCTCAGTTTTTCCAACTGCACCACAAGGAGACCGGACCAGGCGGCTTCCACATTCCCGTCCCTTGCCGCAGTAACCTCTTAAGACCCAAGTGCCAGCTGAGAGAGCCAGAATTAAGTAGGATGGCCTGGGTTTTGCACTCGCTGGCCCCCTCACCCAAGCCTCCCTCAGAATGTTCTTAAGGTGTCAGAGCAGGGGGATGGCAGACATGCGGTCGGGCACCTGGGGTGGTGCGAAGGGGAGCGGGAGAGGGGGCAGAGTGTCAGACAAAGGCCCGGGGAGAGGGGGCTCCAGGAGCCCTGAGGGAGGTGCTGCATTTGGTCTGTCCTGGCTGGGGCCCTGCAGGAGGGGCACTGAGGAGAATAAGGGAACCAGCTGCTCTTGCGAAAGTGCTGGGAGAGGGAGTGTGTGAAGGGTCTGCCGGGCCCTGCCCAGGCCCAGGCCCAGCCCCAGCTGCCCTCCATCACCAGCCCCCCCCCCCGCCCCCCCCCCCCCCCCCCCCCGAGGCTCACCACCCTCCCCAGCCCAGCCCGGACCCAATCCCTTCCCCCGCCTCCAACACAGCCAGAAACCCAAGCTGGCTCCCAGGGCTTGCCCTGGGGTTTTGTTATTTTTTTACATTCAAATGAATTTTTCTGGGAATTTCCTGCTGTAGATGCCCTACCCCAGTGTCCCCAGACAGGGTGTGGGAACAGGCTGGGGTGGGTGCTGGTCTCTAAGCGCCTCCTCAGGACTCCTTCCCACCCAGGAGCCCCAGGGGACACACCCCAACTATTCCTTCCCAACAGCAAATCCAAAGGCCATTTGAGTGAGGATTCCAGCACCGCTGCTGCCTTAAAGCACCACCACTTAAACACACAGGTCCCCTCCCCCAGCAGCCTCCTGTCCTCATTAACACCTGAATCACAGAGATGTGACCCAAAAACACTGTGAGCCTGCGGGGGAGGGTACAGAAAGAGTAGCCCCAGGGAGCCCCTCACTCGCTCTCACGCAAGGACCTAAGGTTTGGGGGTTCACAACCCATTTCACTTTAAGTAAACCTCCCTAGTATCCATATCCCCCACTTGACAGATGTGAAACGGAAACTCCACGAGCCCGAAGCATATGGCTCCTACCTCAGGAGGCCACCAAATCTGCAGGCAGCTCCGGCCCCTCTTGGGGACAAGGTCTCCCCCGGGCATTTCAATCCTCAAAGCAACACTTTTAATTCGTGTGGTGGAGCGACACCAACCCGTGCTGAGTGACAGCCCAGCTGGTGCCAGGCTCCCTGCGCTGGGCTGAGAGTCCAGACAGGCCAGGCCCTTCCACCAGACACCTGCCCGCCCAGCCCCAAGTAGGGAGGGAGCCATGTGTGCAGATGTGGGACTCAAGCAAACTGCCGTGAATGTGGTTTTGCAAGTTTTGCCACATCTAGCCCTTGAGACAAACAGGCTGTTTAGGGAGCTTCCTGCAGGGTGGGGCTCCAGGCCCTGGGGGCGGTGGGCACAAGGGAGTGGCCACTGGCTCCTTAGAGATCAACTCCCACGCTGGAGGTAGGGAGGAAACTGAGGCCAGAGGAGGAAAGGGAATTGCCCAGAAAGAGCAACCTCCCACATTGTGTGAAGACCACACAGGGTCGGCGGTCCCTGCTGAGAGCGCTGGTAGAAAGGTGTGAGCAAAGATTCCCCTGGCTGGATAGGCCACTGCTTCCCCAGGCTGTCCAAACCTTTGGGCTAGAATTCTGATCCCCTATCCCATTCTTAAGAAGCTGAGTCCTAGAGTCCTCAGTGTATCCCCTGCAGGCCCGAACACCTTTCCTGGGGTGGCTCCCCATCAGGAAACCAGGCTCCCGGCAGGCAGGGCACAGACACCGTCTGAGCTGTGACCTTACACCTGTGAGGGGTGGAGCTCAAGGACTCTGGCCTCTTCCCTAGATACCACCCTGGGTTATTTCTGGGGCAGTTGAGCTAGGCAAAGCCAGGTGGCCTCTTGGCAGCACAAGCTGTGGGCACTAGTGTTCTGTGGGTCAGGGAGGCCTGGTGGGTGGGGTCCTGACTGGGGCAGCCCCACCTCCTACCCAGCTGACCGAAAAGCCACCGGACCGTGTAAACCACGCCGTGCACTGTGCAGGTAAATTCATCTGCCAGCACAGAGGAGGCCACCCGAACACGCCTCTAGGGCGGGGTGCAGATGCACACTCGTAGCTGTAGTGTGGGGCTCCCAGCACAGCACCCGTACACTCGTGTGTGTACACGCGTGGGCACCAACTGCAAAACGGCGACGTGTGTATACACGGAGCACACAGCCCGCACCCGCGCGCCGGGTGGACTGCGTGTTTACACACACGCCGACATGCCCACACGTAGCGTGGCGCGTGCGTAAATACAAATGCACATGTACGTGGACACACGCGCCGCCGAGCTAACCACTGGGCACGCAGACCCTCAAACCCACTCGTGCGGGGCGGCTCTGCCCACGGGCCCCAGAGCTCCCCGTCCCACCAGGCGGCTCCCGAGGTGGGGGCGGCGCGCGCCCAACTCGGCCCCAGCCCGGGGCGTCCTCCTTCCGGCCGCCCGCCGACTGTCCGTCCGGGCCGCGGCGACGCCCCGCCCTGGCCGTTACCCGAACAAAAGAGGGGGAACCCCGCATCCCGACCGCCGGGGGACTCGGGGGGGGGGGCGGGCATCTCGGGCCCCGGTGCGGGCGGGCCGCCCCTCCCGCCCACCCCGCGCGGGCGGCGTTTCCGGGGACCGCGTAGACGCGGCCGCACCGCCCGGCCGGACCCGCACGCCGCGTGTGCGCGCTGCGGCCCGGTCAACGGGGCGCGCGGACGCCAGGACACTGGGCCGAGTGCGCGGCCCCGGCCCGGGCGGAGCGCGCACCAGCACGTGTCCACACCGACCCAAACACGCGTGGCTGGCGGGACGGACCCCCGGCCCCCGGTCCCGGCCCGGCCGCGCACCTCGAACTGCCAGTGGGCCGCCTGCAGCAGCTGCTTCGCCTGGTCGGCCGCGCAGCCCGCCGTCAGCACGAACTGGTTGATCATGACCTGGTGCTTGAGCTCGTCCATGTTCACGGACATGGCGCCGCCGCCGCGCTGCCCGCTGCCTCCCGCCGCCGCTCTCCTCCGCCTCACGCGTCCACCATTAGCGAGCCGGCTCCGGCTAATACAAATATTTACTGTGCGGCTGTGACTCACCGAGCCTCGCCTGGCTCGGGGCCGCGGGGGCATGCTGGGAGATGTAGTCCCGCGCCGCCTGGCCGGCCGGGGGGCGCGAAGAGGTGTGTCTGGACTCTGTCCCTGCTCTGTGCGGAAGCGGGCGGCCGTGTCTGCGGGCCGTCACGCTCTCGGGGGTCCAGCAGGCGGGGCCCGCTGGCGTCTTTGCCCGGTATGCCTGGCATCCCTCTGTTGAGTGGGCGCACACTTGGGGGTGGGGGTCCCCTAGGAATTTTGGCACAAATCGGCAGCTCTAGGACACACAGACCCGAAAGCCTGTCACACAATAGGCGCCAAAAAATACTCCTTCCTTGGATGAATGAATCTGCCCTTTAGGGCTCTGCAGAAAGTCACCGCCTCCAGGAAGCCTTCCAGTCCCCCCCCCCCCCCCCAACACCCAGAGCAACAAGTTCACGTCGCCCACTCCTGATGCGGGTCCCTCCCCGGTTTGGCGCTTAGCCACACACACACACACACACACACACACACACTACGTCTGGGGATGGGATGGCGCGGACAAAACACGAGGTGGACAGACCCTGGTGCCTCCGGGTTCCCTCCCCGCGGGGCTCCCACTTTCCCACGCAAAATCTCGTGCGCTCTGCCGGAAATCTCGGCTTTGGAAAGCGGGCGCAAGGACCCGGCGGAGCCAGTTCCGGGGCGGCCCCGAACTCCTATTCCCAGAATGCCCCGGTTTATTTGCATCGTTTTGTCCCGAATGACGTCAAGTGAGTGAGGCCGCGCCTTGGCCAATGGGCGGCCTCAGAGTGTTAGGACCTGGCCATATAAGGTAAACAAAGCTGGCCGCCCAATGAGGCTGCAGCGGGGGCGGGCGCTGGGCCGGGGCCGGCGGGGGCGCGTCACGTGGCGGGCGGGGGCGGGACTGGAGCGAGCGGGAGAAGGGGGGAGTTGCGGGCAGTGTTTACAGTTCCGCACGCGCAGCTTCCGGGTGACGTCTAGGGTCGGGCGTGTGGGACCAGGGCGTGCTCGCAAAGGGATCCCGGGCGGGGAGGCGTGGAGGAGTTTGGCGCGGTCAACCCCCGCTCTGACTGACCTTGGCCCGGTTCCGAGAGCTCCCTGGGCTCCAATTTCATCCGTTGGGCAACCGATGTTTGGGCCCTTACTCTGCCCTGCCCTGAGCCAGCCGGGGTTACAGCGGAGAGCAAACCCGAGAAGGGTCTCCTGGTGGCGAGGGTGGGTTGGGGCCGTGTGTCAAAAATCCCAAAGAACGGATGTACAATTGTGGAAACGTAGAAGTATGAAAAGTGCCTTCTGGAAGCTGATACAGGCCCTGGGGGGTTAGGGTTAAAAGTCATTGAGAGGTTTTACTAGATCTGATCAATTGTCCACTTTAGGCTCAGTGTGGCGTCCAGATGGTGGCCGAAGGGTCCAGTCTGGATCAGGAAATGTTTTGGATGCGTCTGGTTCTAAGGGAGCACCCCACCCTCCCTACCCAGCGCTTCACTGTTAGAATTGCACCGGATGGAGGGAGCTATCCCACACCGGAGGGGTGGGGGGAACCCCTTCCTGGGTCCTTTCATCTTTCCAGAGGTTCTGTCTTTAGCTGGTGGGAGGAGGATAATGGGAGCCCGGTGGACAGGGCCTGAAGGGATCCAGGGTTGTGGGGGCCTGGGGAGTGCTGGGGCACCAGGATAGCTCCAGGGAGACCTGCACAATGAGAGTGCTAAGCGGCCTCCAAGGCCTAGGTTCCCTGGCCTAGCCTACAGGCAGGGGATGGACTCTCAGTGTCCTCTGCCAGGTGAGCACCTCAGCCTGGTAGAGGTATCCTGTCCTCATGGGATATCAGATTTTGGTGTCTCTTCTGCCACATGGGGATCACTCAGGCTCTGCCATTTTTTGCAAACCCTGATAGTGCCAGGAGATTCCTGGTCTTGTTAAGAATGGCCCCTCACCTTAACAAAGCATCATAAGCATGAATTAACGTGGGTAAAGCACTCAGCACAAGGTAGTGGGCTTTGGATGTGGTTTCTGCTATCACTATTCCACTGAGACAGAGCGTGATGGACGGTGAGATGGTTCTGGAGCCAGATAGATCTGGTTGTCAGTCTTGACTCCACTGCTTAGTGACTGATGTTGGATACAAGTAGTGTAGCCCTGAGCTTCATTTCATTTGTGGAACCCAAGGTAGGAGTGTGGAGCTCTCCCAGGACTGCTGAAGGTAGATTAATATCTATGAAGTGCTCAGCACTATTTCTGGTACTCACCTCTTTGCCTCCATCTGGACCACTCTAGGGAGCCCAAGCCTCATTTTACAGATGAGGAAACTTTTAAGGCTGGAATCCAAACCTCCTTACACTCTTGCCTGTGTTCAGAGCCAGTGGAGAACAGGCACCCATTAGCCCATAAGGGTGTATGTCTGGGAAGTGAGAACGGGCAGTGTCCTGGCAGGGCCTGCTAGGGGATTTTCTTGTTCAAGGAAACGGGAAGTACCTTCACCTTTCCTCCTACCCTTATCCAGCAACACTCAGTTACCTGCCCAGGCTTGTCCAGCTCAGAAGGAGCTGTTCTGGCTGGGGTGGGGCAGATGAGGCTAGCAGGAGCAAAGGTCACTCTTTTGGTCCCCATGGCCCCGCTAGCTTGCTAGTTTTCCCAAGGGCAGCAGGGGAGGAAAAAACAACCTTGTTTTCAGCCAGGATCAGCCTGGCTAAAGAATGGACTTTGGATTTCTTAGCAGGCGCCTGACAGCTGGGACCAGTAGATGGGGGCAGGGGAATAAAAGGTATTTCTAGCCGTACCATCTTACCTGAAGTTCAGGGAATTGGAGGCTCTGCCAGAGCCTCCCCAGCATGCCCTGGCCTCCTCCTTCTCACCTCCATTTTTAATTTTTTTAAGATTTAATGTTTAAGCAATCTCCACACCCAATGTGGGGTTTGAACCTACAACCCTGTGATCAAGAGTCATATGCTCTGCTGACTGAGCCAGCTGCTTCTATTCTTTCAAACACTCCACAGATCACTGGGTGCCTGACTCTGGGAGCACAGGAATGAATAGGCGAGGATCCTGCCCCCTCAGAAGGCTCAGAAAGCTAGACTCAAGGGACTCACCCCAGGTGCCCATCAACGGTGCCCAGTGTCTTTCAAAAGACCCAGTGCTATCGCTTTGAGGTCATTTGGCTAAAATTAAGTGTGAAAGACCCAATGCTGGTTGACTGAGGGGACTTGAGATCTGGCCACTGACTCACTCTTGACCTCTGTTCTTATACTCTACCCCCCACCTTGATTTTAGCTACGCTGGCCTTTGAGCTCCTGGATCATACTCAGCTCCTTATAGCCTCCGGGCCTTTGCACCTGGTGTTTTCTCTGCTTGGAACCTGGATTGGCTTACTTCCTCAGAATTGCCCCCCCACCTTTGCTCTTATTTGTATTTCAAGTCCTGGCTTAAACGTCACCTCTTCAGAGAAGCCTTCCCTGACGCCCCTATCAATAAGTAGGTGTCTCTTATTATTTTTTTAACTTTATTTATTTTGAGAGAGAGCGCACACATGAGCAAGTGGGGGAGGGGTAGAGAGAGAGGGAGGGAGAGAATGAGAATCCCAGGCAGGCTCCGCATGATCAGCGCAGAACCTGATGCAGGGCTCGAACTCACAAACTCATGAGATCATGACGTGAGCCGAAGTCAGATGCTTAACCAAATGAGCCACCCAGGCGCCCCTGTCTTATCATTTATTTGCACCTCTATTCTCCTATAGCACCCACCACATTTTGTTCACCTTTTTAATGTCTTTCTACACTAGCCTGTGTGGTCCACATCTAGCATTCTTGCATTTGATCCCTGTTGCCTGGCTCATAGTCTGGCTCATTGCCCATCACATAGTACCTGAGTAATAAATATTTGTTGAATAAATAAATGAATCAGCACAGATGTTGACAAGAGAACTAATAACAAATCAAAAAAGGCCTGTCTCCCAGCGGGGCATGGGTAAGCACAGAACAAGTCCAAAGCTCTATTAAGAAGGATGTTTAATCAAACATCCAGCCCATGGAAATGGCCCAGGATGTATAGGAAGGACATGCTCCTAGGATTGTTTTTCAATGAGAACGTCAGGATCTATGCTATCCCCCAAACAGGAAGGCCAGTAAATTGAATTCAGTTTTGGTATATGTGTGTGTGTATACACACAAGCGTTATGTGATTTAACAGAAGGAAAGGGGAAGAAAGATCACAAAGAGTGGAGGGGTCTTCAGGCCCATCCGGTGGCAAGAGCCATGAAACATAGTACATCTGAATGTTCCTGCCTCTGGAGTAGTAGGGGAGTGTGGCAGTAAAAGGAGTGGCTTTGTTCAAGTTCCAGCTTTATTACCATGTATCTACAATGAAGCCTGGGTTGGGTACCTCACCTCTCCCAGCTTCACTCTCCTCTTCTGTGAATTGGGAATTAAAAGCTACATCAGAGGGGCACCTGGGCGGCTCAGTCGGTTAAGTGTCCAATATGGGCTCAGGTCATGATCTCATGGTTTGTGAATTCGAGCCCCAGCGTTGGGCTCTGTGTTGACAGCTCAGAGCCTGGAGCCTGCTTCAGATTCTGTGTCTTCCTCTGTCTCTGCCCCTCCCCCACTCATCTTCTCCCTCTCTCTCTCTTAACAATAAACACTTAAAAAATAAAATAAAATAAAAGCTACATCAGAAAATTCAATGACTCTGTATAAAGTCCTCAACGTGATGCCTGGCACACAGTAGGTGCTCGGTAAATGGGGATCTTGATTGTGAAGCACAGATATAATCCGGCTCTTCCAAGATCTGGAACTCTACTCATAATCACATAAGTCTTTCACCTCTTCTATTAACTTTGGCTTCCCAGGTTCCCTGACAATAGAAGGTTGTATTCTGGATTCTAGCCACCAGAAATGTGTAGGACTCACTTTAACGGGGAATGTGGTGCATTTACTATTTGAGACCCTTCAGCAGCTACTGCTCTCCCAGCTTTCTTGATACAGCAGACTTGACTTAGAAAGTCACTTTCTTCTTGAAACCCGTTTCTCAACTGAAAAGTAGGCCAAACAGACCTCCACTTGGCCTGCTTACAGAATTTTATGTGACTCAAAAGCCAGGAAAGTACATTGCAATCGGCAAGCCTTGAATCCTGACCGGTTTTTTAAACTTGCCTTCCACACCTCATATGCAGCCGTCTCTTCTCTATATGTAAAATGAGAAGAGGTCTACTGCCTCGGTGTGGGGCTGTAAAATTATGTTTTCAGGGTGATTGTTCTGGACGTGGAGCCAAAGAGAAGCTTTGAGTTTTGGAAAGGGGCTGAAGGAAGCCCTTGGCTTCGCCAGGGAGCCCCACTCCTGACGGCCTTGGGTTCCACCCCAGCTATTGCCGGGCGGCAGGTAGAGGTATGCCCTCTTCTGGCCGGGGCCGGAGATAAACCCTGGGAAGTGGGGAGAACCATGGTGGCTCAGGGAGATATTTCAGATAGGGGGTAAATGGAAGGCGCTGGATTCCTATGAGGATCTGTATATGAACAGATGATTAGGAGGCTAAAGAGTTACGATGCTAGTACTGTGCTTGGAATGTAGAGGGAAGGTCAGTTTGCGGTGATGAATCCTCCCCTCTGGATTCAGGTCCATTTGGTTTGTTCCTGAACGCTGGTCAACAACTTCACGACGCCGTGGCGAAGGGCATCCTGGGACATGTAGTTCTCAGGCAGGGTGCCCGTGCCGCAGCCCGTCGCCCTGGGCGGCGAAGGGAAGTGAAGGGACTCCATTTCCCGAAGTGCCTCATACCCGGGGGGCGGAGGGCCGCCGTGGCGTCGGGCCCCCAGCGGAGCTGAGGGTTGGGGCTCGGAGGCCGAGGCGCCCGCGGCCGTGGGCTAGTGTCCGTGTGGCCTGGTCCGGGGCATGTCCGCTTGAGGACGCCGCCGCCGCCCGCGTCCCGGCCCCGGCCGGCCCGGCCCGGCTCGCCGTGCACCATGGGCTCCATCCTGAGCCGCCGCATCGCGGGCGTGGAGGACATCGACATCCAGGCGAACTCGGCCTATCGCTACCCCCCGAAGTCCGGTGAGCGGCCGCTCGGCTCCGCGAGCGGAGGGCGAGACCTGGGCCGGAACCCGGGTGGGCAGGGCGCGCCCGCGCGAGGCTCTCCGCAGAGGGTGCAGTGGGGGCTCTGCCCGGCCCGCTGCCCTCCCTGCTCCTCCCGGCCCGGGGCTCCGCGCGACCTCCACCCGGGCCGTGGGTGGAGCCCCGGGCTGCCTGCCCCGTCCCGGCTGGGTGACCTTGGGTCAGTCACTTCGCCTCTGGGCGCCTCACTTTTCTCGTCTGCACACAGGGGAGACTCACCGGAAAGCCTTAGGGCTGGGATGAGGTTCGGGGCGCGATGCTGGTGAGGGGTTAGCACGGTGCTCGGCGCTTAGCTTGCGCTTACAAAGTGGTCATTGTCAAAGGGATTGACATCACACCATCGTCAGTTTGGGCTTTCTTTGGTGGCTTGGTGTGAAGACTGGGCCAGTAGTTCTGAACACTGCCCATGCCATCTGGACAGAGGCTTAGCTCTCCTGTGTGTACGTGAATGGGGGGTGGCAGGAGAGGGGCTGGGCCCAAGGAGATTTGATGGGGTAAGGCTTGGAGCCCTTGCTGGAGAACAGGAGACTGGTTGGAGGAGACCTGTCTGGTTCTCTGGTCTCCTTTTCCGTGGCAGGGAGACTTGAGCCTGCAGCAAGGAAGTGACTTTCCCAAGGTCTTAGACCTGGGTGGAAGCACATCTAGGCGCAGGACCACAAATCTGACCCCTGTGGACTTGTTTACACTCTGTTTTGCTGCCTCTAAAGAGTGTGGACTGACCCAGGACTTTAGCTTGGGTTCTTTCCTCTCGATCTCCTCGTGGGGTCATTTGCCTTGGAAAGAAGAAGAAGAACAGAGAACTTGGACCTCAGGGGGTCTTTCGGTTGGATCACCTGATCCTGGCTTCTGAAGAATCTGATCTGCTATCGGGGTCTTGTAGGCCTCACAGTTGGCCTTCACGCACCCACCAGGCCAGGTTTCCTTTGAGTGTAGCCGCGGACCACCCACTCCCACTGGTAGAGAAGCTTGTTAAGCATGCATTTCCCAGGCCCTGCCTCAGACCTGCTGGGGCCTAGCAACCTGCGTTTAAACTCATTTCTCAAATGAGTCTGATGTCCACTCAGATTTAAGAACTGCTCTGTGCTGATTTTGGAAGCCCCCAAAGGGGGAGTGTCTGGGAGAATAGAGGGGTGGAGACCAGCACAGCGTTTTGGGGCAGTCAGAAGGGGATGATGAGGCCGAAGTGGGCAGAAGCCACTGTTGCCTGCTTGTGTCCCAAGCATAAGCGCAGGGCAGCCCAGCCTGGTGTGGGGATCCCTGAAGGCCTGCGGGCTGACATCCCCACGTCTCATGAAGCAGTTGTTTGAATTCATTGTCTTTCATCTCCGATGTTCTTCCAGCCTGTCTTTGTCTGAGTGATTGGAGGCAAGTTGCGTAGCCCCCTGGGTCACAGTTTCCTTATCTGTAAAATGGGTTGAGCCCTGTACAGTGTTTAGAACAGTGACTGGCACTGAAAGTCCTCCTAAAATGTTAATTGCTGTAAAGGTTTAAAAAGGAAATTAGGTGGACATTTCAGACCCTAATAGCAGTTAGCAGTAGCATGGCAGAGATATCAGAGTTTAATGTGGCATTTCCTATGTTAATCCAGGACGAGGGCCACATACTTGATGTTCCTTCATTTGGGTGTTTGGATGAAACCACAAGTACAAGGCCTTTATAACACAACTTTCAGATTCTGTGTGGTAGACCTGGCTAATCATTCAGGACACTCTTTGTCACCAAGCCTGGACTTGGTTTCAGAAGCCATTAATGAACATGCCAGTCGGCCACAACTAATCGATTAGGGTGGCACGCAGGTGAATGTCATGGGCTACCTTAGAGCACCATAGCAGTGCTTGCCTGGACCTGTCCAGTCCAAAACCTGTCCCCTGGGCTTCCTTGTCCCTCGGGCCACCTTGCTCAGGGAGGGTCAGTCTGAGGCAGAAATTACCTTAGCAGGACCTTAGTATGTTTCTCCAAGGGTGGACAAGGTCCCCAGGGGTATTTCAGATGATTTTTAGGGGTTGGCCCTGTGGACCATTCAATCGCTTTATGAGAAAGTTATCTTCTCAGGTCTCTGTTAATTTCATCGATAATATTGAGGAGAGAAAAATTGGATGCTAATATATTTTTTTTAATTTTTAACGTTTATTTATTTTTGAGACAGAGAGACAGAGCATGAACGGGGAAGGGTCAGAGAGAGAGGGAGACACAGAATCTGAAACAAGCTCCAGGCTCTGAGCTGTCAGCACAGAGCCCGACGGACGGGGGCTCGAACTCACGGACCGTGAGATCATGACCTGAGCCGAAGTCGGACGCTTAACCGACTGAGCCACCCAGGCGCCCCTGGATGTTAATATTTTTTAACATATCTGTAGCACTGATCCCTCCCAGCTTTATTGAGACTTAATTGACATATAACATTATGTAAGTGTAAGGTGTGCAGTCTAATGATTTCATAAATGTACATGTCAGGAAATAAGGTGAGTTAGCATCCTCATCACTTTTTTTTTTTTTTTTTTTTTGTGGTGGGAACTTTTAACATCTGTCCAATTTTCTTTTGTTTGTGGAACTTTCAGCATGTACTGCAACAGTACCTAGCTGAAATTTAATTACATTTGCTTTGTTTTCGTTGTATTTATTTATTCATTTTACTTTTTAAGCAACTTTATCGAGTTGTATGTCATATGACTCATCCAGTGTAAATGTATGATTTGTTGACTTCCAGTAAATTTATACAACTGTGCAAATCAGTTTTAGACATTTCCATCACCTTCCAGAGTTTCATTGTGCCTGTTTGCAGTCCATCTCGGTTTCCACCTGATCTGGCTTCTGTCTTTAAAATATGCCCTCTCTGGACACTTCATATAAAAGGAATCATCCAGGGGCACTTGGTGGCTCAGTTGGTTAAAGGTCTGACACTTGGTTTCGGCTCAAGTCACTATCTCATGGCTTTGTGAGTTCGAGCCCCGTGTTGGGCTCTGCGCTGACAGTGCGGAGCATTCTTGGAATTCTCTCTCTCCCCCCTCTCCCTCGCTCTCCCTCTCTCTTTGTCCCTTCCCTCCTCATGCCTGCTTGGGATTCTTTCTCTGCCTCTCTCTCCCCCTCTCTCTCTGTCCCTTCCCTGCTCATGTGCACATGTGTGCACTCTCTTTCAAAGGTAAAAAAGAAAAGGAATCATACAACTTGTAGTTTCTTTTTTTTTTTAATTAAAAAAATTTTATTTCAATGTTTATTTATTTTTGAGAGACAGAGAGAGACAGAGCGTGAGTAGGGAAGGGCAGAGAGACAGGGAGACACAGAATTCAAAGCAGGCTCCAGGCTCCGAGCTGTCAGCACAGAGCCTGACGCGGGGCTCGAACCCACACAGGGTGAGATCATGACCTGAGCTGAAGTCAGATGCCCAACTGACTGAGCCACCCAGGTGCCCCTTAAGTTTTTTTTTTTAACATTTTATTTATTCTTGAGAGAGAGAGACAGAGCACGAGCAGGGGAGGGGCAGAGCGAGAGAGGGACACAGAATCGGAAGCAGGCTCTAGACTCTGAGCTGTCAGCACAGAGCCCGATGCGGGGCTCAAACTCACAAGCTTGTGAGATCACGACCTGAGCCGAAGTTGGACCCTTCACCAACTGAGCCACCCAGGTGCCCCACAACATGTAGTTTGGTGTGTGGCTTTTTGCACTTAAAACAACGTCTTCGGAGTTCTACCACGTGGTAACAGGTGTCTGTACCTTTGTGTACAGATATAGTACATGTTGTGTATTTACCAGTTAACATTTGGGTTGTTTCCGGTTTTTGGCTATTATGAATAACACTGCTATGAACACTGAACATTTGTGTGGCCCTTTTTAATTGTCTATAGTATACACGTTGGAGTGGAATTGCTGGGTCATATGGTGATTCTGTGTTTAACCTTCTGATGAAGTGCCAGACTGTTTTCCACAGCAGCTGCTTCATTTTATATTCCTGCCAGCGGTGTGTGAAGGTTCCAATTCTCCACATCCTTGCTAACAGTTATTATTATCTATCTTTTTTTTTTTTTAAACTGGGCTCTTCGCCCAACAGGTAGGTTCTCTGCCCATCTTGGAGCTGAGCTTGAACTCCGGACCCTGAGATCAAGAGTCACATGCTCTACAGACTGAGCCAGCCAGGCACCCTGTTGGCCTACCTTTTTAATTGTAGCCATCCTTGTGGGCATGAAGCGGTATCCCATTGTGGTTTTGATTTGCATTTCCCCATGACTGAAGACGTGGAGCATCTTTTCATGTGCTGTGTGTGTGTGTGAGAGAGAGAGAGAGAGAGAGAGAGAGGCGCACATGGCAGAAGTCTGTTTTTGTCTTTTGTTCATTTTTTAAATTATTATTATTTTATTACTTTTAAAAAATTTTAATGTGTGTTTATTTTTGAGAGAGAGAGACAGTGTTCGTGAGCAGGGGGAGGGGCAGAGAGAGAGGGAGAAGGAGGCACAGAATCAGAAGCAGGCTTCAGGCTCTGAGCTGTGAGCACAGAACCCAACGCGGGGAACGAACCCACGAACCATGAGATCATGACCTGAGCCAGAGTCCCAACACTCAACCGACTGAGTCACCCAGGCGCCCCTGTTCATTTTTTTTAAAAAGTGGATTGTTAATCTTACTGAGTAGTAGTTCCGTTATTCTGGATACAGTAATACAGTTCATTTATCAGCTCTGTGATTTAAAGTTTATTTATTTATTTTGAGAGGGAAGGAGTGAGAGAGAGCACATGCGCGAGTAGGAGAGGGATAGAGAGGGAGAAAGAAAATCCCATGCAGGCTCCGAACTGTCAGCAAAGAGTTGGAACTCACAAACCATGGGATCATGACCCAAGCTGAAACCAAGAAGTCAGATGCTTAACCAACTTAACCCAGGTGCCCCAATTTATCGATTTTTTTTTAATGGTTAATATTTTTGGAGTTATAGCTGGGAGATCTTTACCTTGTTCAAGGTTACAAAGATTTTCTGTTTTTTCCATACAAGTTTTAGAAAAGTTTCAGTTCATGCATTTAGGTCTGTGATCCATTTTGAGTTAATGTTTTCTTGTGTGTATGGTCTCAGGTAAAACTCCGAGGTCTTTTCTTTGCATGTGGGGATTCAGTCATTTAATTATCATTTGTTGAGAAGACTGTCCTTTTTCCATCAGGCCACCTTTGCACTTTTACAAAAAGTCAGCTCCGTAACTGTGAGGGTTTGTGTCTGGCCTCCCTTGCCGTGACCACACAGCCGGCCGGTCTCCAGTTGCGGGTCAGAGCAGGACTTAGGACACCACGGCGAGCTCCTAAAGAGAAGGTGCGGACATGTGGAAGCCAGCGCAGGCTGCAGCCACAGAGGACGTGGCCGTGGGCAGCTGCTGCCGCGGTCTGTCCTCCCGCTGTTCTCATTACTGTTAATTGTGTGTCTCAGAGCGCTGCTGGCTGCCCTGCCCTGGTGTCTGAGGGAGGTCGTGCTGGGACCAGGTCACCCATGAGAAGGGTCAGAAGGAGGGACCATCAGACATGTGACCTACTGGCCCAGGCAGGGGAGGGGGGGGGAGATATGCCCGAGATGTAAACCTTTTGTTTGTGCGTGTGCTCTCACAGTGTTTTCACCTCCTTTATCTTGCCGGAGCCTTGCCATGTACTGTGACCCTAGACTTTTGTCCTCTAGTGGAGGAACTGGAAATCAGCCCGGGCCTTCGTCACCCAGCATCTGAGTCTCGTGTACAGTAGGCGTTTGACAGATGCTCGTGCAACAGGCCTTGAAGGAAACGAACCTCACCTCCTCGGTGTACGGACTGCTCACAGCGGGCTTCCTCATATCCCGTGGGGTGTCTGCCGGGGATCTGAGGACTCCTGGGTCTGCTGCCAGGTGGTGGAGGGGCCCAGGGCATGTGCAAGACCTTTGCTGTGAGCCTAGGTCTTGCTGGCAGTGTAAAAACATCCCGAACACTCGTGTCAGGGTCTCCCATTTCCAGGGTGGGGCCTTGCTGACTGATTTATTTGGCAACTGAAGAAACGAACTGAGGCCGAAGTTTGAGATGAAGGCGGACGTTCTCTATCATCAGGGGCATTCTGGGTCCCTGGGCCATCATGTCCCAAGGGAGTGAGCTTGTGCTCTGAGCCCCGTGTGTCTGTGACAGTAGGATGGGGAGTGGATGGGGAGAAGGAGGCTCTGCCTGTCCAGGGCCAGGTTCACCTTCTTGCTCAGAGACTTTGCACCATCGTCACCAGCGTCGTGTGGTTCAGCTGGATTCATATTCAGCTTCCCCGTGTCACCTGTGCTGTGCTCATAAGAGAACTAGTTCTGTGTTTCTGCTCATGTGAACTTGGTTTGGGTTTTATCGTTGTAAGAGCTGCATAAACAGGCTGTATTTTCTGAGCTTCCGCTGTTATGTTTTAGGTAAAAACAGTAAAAAACTAACAGCAACAGGAAACAATTTGAACGGGCCATGGTGGGTGGGCATCTGAGCACCCGTTTCCCTGCAGCAGCGACCCTGGGTTACTGGGGTTCAGGAGCCGGCCACTGGGGCCCAGGAGCTGAGGTGTGGTGGGTCCCCCGGTGAGAGTGCCGCCTGCCCTCAGGGTTCTGAGAGGTTTGGAGCTCTGTGTTTGTTTCTGAGGTCCCTGCATCGTGTATTCAGTTCAGGGCATGCGTCAGGGCACAATGACTCTGGGGACTTGTCATAGTTTCTCTGGGAATTGTTAACACACCGTCACTTTTTGTTGACTTGAAAATAACAAGACCGTCAGCTCCTGCTAACCTCGTTGCCAGCCTCGCTGCCCTGGGCTTTGTTGGACTCTCACGTCCGTGAGCCGGCTCCACATGCTTGTGCAGCCTGGCACTCGGGGAAGAAAACCCAGGCCTGTGCTGGTCTGGCCGCTCGGCCACTGGGCTTTTGATCCTATGCCAGGGCGGTGGCTGCTGCCATTCCAGTGAGCCGTGGCACTGAGGGCCCGGTAGCCCAAGATAAAAGGGGTGTGGGTTTGTACTGGTGTGTGAGCGCATGCGTGTGTTTTCTTCCTCACGGTTGGGGCGGCCTGTATTGTGTTTATAGCACACCCATCCGCAAACACGGAAAGTCACGGAAGATCAGTTTAGCACATGAGATCGAGCCTGTGTGGTGGGAGGAGCACTGGATTCAGAGTCCTGAGGCCTGAGTCTGTCCTCAACCTGTGGCCTTGAGCCAGGCGCTTGCTCTCTGGCCCCATTTCCCTGACTCACTGGGGTTAACCTCTGGTTCCCAGGCCTCTTCCAGTTCTGACTCCGAGAGTCCACGTGAGCTGGCAGGGTGGGACCGTACCCTGCCCTGCTGAACTTTTGTTTTTCAGCGGGCCCAGAAGTTTCCTGGAGGCCGGCCTCCACTTCCTGGATGGCCCCCGTGGACAGTGACCCCTGCCGCCTGCCTCGCTTCCCAAGCCTAGTGCTGTCCGGACCGGTCGTTCTCATGGGGTCGTGTTCCATTTGGCATTTCCTGTGTGCGTTTCTGTGTGGTTGTGTACAGTCACTCACCCTCAGGATTCTGTGTCGCTCCATAAAATGGTGTCCCATAAAAGGGCAGATGGTGTCACATGCACCACCCATGTGGCGCCTGTTTCGGCCTCAGTAAATAACAGGGGAATTGTTCAGTTCCGCTCACTGCCCCTGCGTCTGCCCAGCTCCTCAGAGATGGGAGAAGCAGGCTCAGCCCCTGCCTGTGCCTTAGGGGGTGGCCGCCCCTCCAGGATGGGAGTGGGAAGGAGGAAGAATGAGGCCCACACCCTCTGCTGTTTGCAGAAAAGCTGATGGCATGGAACCGCGTGGGAGAGGGGCCCTCGCTGCCTAACACGAGATCAGTTGGTTTGCTTAGTCATGGAGCCAGGTGAGGAGGCGCGAGCCTCGAGGAATGACTGATGGAACGTCTCCCCACCTCTGTGTCTAAAAGAAGTCCTGGAGCCACTTTCCCTGCCCTTTCATCCTGCCTGATCCTGAGTCGTGCCCTCTCGCTTGGTCCTGGGTGCCCGACCCCCCCAAGTGGGCAGACCGCCGTGCTGGCTCCCTCCAGGTGGCCCTGGCATCCACCGTTGTGATGACTGCAGCCTTCTGTTATCCACACCTGACCCACAGGACATCCCTGAGTGACCAGACTCCCTGGGGGCCTTTCGGGGTTGTGTTCGGTTGTGCACTGTTTAAAAAATGTGTGCGTATATCCACAATACACAGATCTTCCTCAACTTATGATGGGGTTGTGTCCCCATCGAAAATGCATTGAATACATCGAACCTGCCGAACCTAGCCTCATCTCCCTTAAATGCGCTCAGAGCACTTTCGTGAGCCTACGGGTGGGCAAAATCACCAACACGAAGCTGGTTTGGTGATAGTGTTTGACATCTCATGTTTGTTGAATACCATACTTACAGCGAAAACCAAAATGGTTCTCTGGGCTCAGAATGGTCGCAAGCACGAGTGCTTACCTTGTGACCGCATGGCTGCCTGGACCTGGGGCTCCTGCCCTGCCCATCTTCCCCAGGGGAGGCTCCTACCTCAGATGGTTATCTGGGGAAAAGATCCACAATCACAATTTGAAATGTGGGTTCTGATGAATGCATATTGCTTTTGCACCATTGTAAAGTCTAAAACTCAGAAGACAAACCATTAAGTGCGGGACTGTCTGCATGTGTTTGTTTAACATCGAAGTAAATAACAACTTAAAAAAAGTGAAGGGTAACACGCATTTAGAAAACGTGTAAATCATAAGTTTGATGAATGATGACAAAGTGAACATGTTGAAGAAATGGAACAGTCGCAGCCCCCAAACCCCCTTGGTGCCCCCTCCCAATCTTTGCCTCCCTCCTCCCTGGGAGGCTCCCTTCCGAGTCCACCAGAGGTGATTTTGCCTGTTTTGAATGTGACAGCTGGAACTGGCCGCTCTTTGCTCCTCTGCAGTGAGGAGGCCCTCATACCGTTCATGGTGACACTAGTCAGCTTGGCCTCCTCTGTGTTAGAGTCCAGTGTCTGTGGATGCCACCACATCTTCATCCATGGGGAGGGGCGTTGGGGGAATTTCCAGTTTGAGCCCTTATGAAAAGCGCTGCTGTGCACACTTCTGTGACTGCATTGGTGCCCGTGATCAGATTTCTTTGGGTCCATTTTTTCCCTAATTGTGGTAAAGTACACATAACAGTGCCCATCTTTTTTTTTTTTTTTTAACGTTTATTTATTATTTTTGAGACAGAGACAGAGCATGAACGGGGGAGGGTCAGAGAGAGAGGGAGACACACAGAATCCGAAACAGGCTCCAGGCTCCGAGGAGTCAGCACAGAGCCCGATGCAGGGCTCGAACCCACATACCGCGAGATCGTGACCTGAGCCGAAGTCGGACACTTAACCGACTGAGCCACCCAGGCGCCCCAACAGTGCCCATCTTAATAACCGTTTGAAGTGCGCAGTTCAGTGACATCCCTGTTGTGCAGCCGCCCACTGCCCTCTCCCTGTGCGGCTCTTTCCCTCTCGCACAGCTGAACTCTGTGCCCTTTACACACAGACTCGCCGGTCCCCGGCACCCACCACCCTACTTTTTGTGTCTGCGAGTTTTCAGTCCCCTGAGGACCTGTCTCTTGGGGGCCATGGTCCCAGCTGGCGGTGGGTGCCGAGCGGTTGGTTGTGTGTGCTGGGCTTGCAGCAGGTTTTGAGGTGTTGTGGGGCCGCTGCACCAACCTGCACCCTCATCAGCAGAGCAGAGTTGTGATTGTCGTGCGTTCTCTCCTGGGGAGAGTCGCGTGTGTGTGTTTGGTTTTCTTCGTAACTTTAGCCATGGTTGTCTCATTGTAGTTTTTTTGTTTTTTGTTTTTGTTTTTTTTTTTAATTAGAGAACGTTAGCGGGGCGGGAAAGGGCAGAGGGAGAGAGAGAATATCAAACAGGCTCTACGCTCAGCATGGAGCCAGACGTGGTGCTCAATCCCATGACATTGGGATCAAGGCCATGAGTCTGTATCAAGAGGCGCCCCACTCATTGTAGTTTTTATTTACTTTCCCTGATGACCAGGGAGGTTGGGCACATTTACATATGTAAATTACCATCCATTTCTCTTCCTCTTTTTGTGAGGTGTGGAAATCATTTGCATATTTTTCATATTGGATTGTCTCCCTTCTCACTGATTTGCATGAGTTCTTTCCTAAGTGCTTTGTGTTACGTTTTTAATTCTTGAAAATTGGCTGTCACTATGGCATTGATGCAGACTAGCTTAGGCAAGAACGGAATGTGTTGGAAGCCTGGTGGGGGGTGGGTCTCTGGAACTTGAGGTTGGGACCCAAGATGTGGAAGCCACCAGAACACAAAAGCCCCATGTCCCCTCTGGACTCAGTGTCATTCTGCTGTGCCTTGCCCGTACCTGATTGCCATCCCTCAGGGGTCCTCAAGGACCAAGTCCTCCGGTGTCTGATCCACTTCCACAGGAGAGAGAACCGTGTGTTGGTCCAGCACCGCCGGGTGTCCATCTTGGCCAACGAGCATTGTCGAGGGGACCGGAGCTATGCCGCCGCTGGGGCCCACCCCTATTGGTAGAGGCTGTTTCCAGAAGAGAGAAGGACCCCTCCTCTTACAAAAGGTGGCTACAAGCACTTAGTCTGGAACTCAGTGAAACGGTCTTTGCTTAAAGTTGTTCTCAGGTCATCTTTCTTTCCTCTGTGATGTTGGGGACTGAGAGATTTTTGTTTAAAAAAAATTTTTTTTTAACATTTATTTATTTTTGAGACAGAGAGAGAGAGAGAGCATGAACGGGGAGGGTCAGAGGAAGAGAGAGACATAGAATCTGAAACAGGCTCCAGGCTCTGAGCTGTCAGCACAGAGCCCGACGCGGGGCTCGAACCCACAGACCGCGAGATCATGACCTGAGTCGAAGTCGGATGCTTACCGACTGAGCCACCCAGGTGCCCTGAGATTTTTGTTTAATATGGTCCGGCTGTGGTAAGGCTTTCATGCTTGGGAGGGGGGTGGGAGGGGCTGGGAATCGAATGTTTCTCAGATGCCTTTTCACATGTGCAAGGCTCCTTTGCATTATTGGCTCCTTTTATCCTGAGGACATCCTGAGCTGTCCTCATCAGTCTGCTCCCAGTGTTTTTTACTGAGGCCTGGGTGTTACTGATGGGGACACAGGCCAGGCCACACTAGGTCACCTAGGCTGCATGTGGCCAGCAGAGAAGCGCTCTTGTCTGTACGTGCATGACTTTGGCTCAGGGGGAATCGGCAGGGTGTTTCACGAGCCTGAAGATGCTTTCCTGAGATCACTCGGGGACTGTGATGTTCTCATCTCACATTGGTCAGGCCCAGCTGGGGCCTAGTGACAGCGGATTCGGGAAGCTGGTAACCGGGAACATCTGTCCCGTTAGGGAATGAGAGGAGTTTATGGCCTGTGGAATCAGTGAATTGTTCCCAGCCCCTGCCTACGCCTGCTCAGCGCCCCCCCCCCCCCCCCCCCCCCCGCCGCCCCGCCTCTCCGAGCCCCACTGGAGTAGGGGAGACTGGGGCAGCATGAGACGCACACCCTGTGTCCCGGGGCCCAGCACCAGCTGTGTTTCTTAGCAGTGGGTTGTGCAGGGTGTCTAACGTCCTGCTTTACCCGGGGGGGGGGTAGACAGGGGACATTGTGATGTGTTTTCTCTGTTCCTGCCACAGAGCTTCTAAAAAACTCTTGGAATTTGGTATTGATACTCATAACAAGCCCCTTTCAACCACACCCGAGTTTATGTTGATGAGATTCGGGGAAGCACCTAAGGATGGGGCCTGGCTGCGTTTGGAGCCAACTTTGTGGTTAGAGGCTGGACATCGAGAGGGTCGCCAGCAGCCAGTGATTGAATCAGCCGAGCCCACGTAAGACGAAGCCTCCACAAAGACCCTGAAGGGCCGGGTTCAGGGGGCTTCTGGGTTGGTGAGCACAGCGAGAGGCTGGGAGGGTGGAGCGCTCAGAGGGGGTGTGGAAGCCCCGCGCCTTTCCCACCATCCTTGCGCTGGACATCTCTTCCATGTGGCCGCTCCCGAGGCGTGTCCTTTTATATTAAGCTGGTGACCTAGTAATCTGGTAAGTGAGCTGTTCTCCTGAGTTTTGTTAGCAGCTCGAGCAAATTAGTTGGGGGGTCGTGGGAATGTCCAGCTTATAGCCGGTTGACAGGTGACCACCCGGACTGGGGATTGGCATCTGAAGGGAGGGGGCAGTGGTGTGGGGCTGAGCCCTTCATCTGTGGGATCTGATGCTGTCTCCAGGTGGATGGTGTCAGGATAGAGCTGAATTTGTAGGTCATCAGTCGGTGTCCACCGAAGACTGGAGAATTGGATGGCGGTGTGGGAAGAGCACACAGTGGGCTGGAGTAGTTGAGTGTGCAGCATGCAGCTCTGGGGTCCACACAGGTCTTCAGAGGACACCACCTCTGGCTGGTGCTGTGGCTTGAGCGGGTCGTGTGACCGCTCTGTGCCTCCTATTTCCTCTGCTGTCAAATCGTAGTAACTGTGTCATCCACCTTCCTCCGTTCATTCAACTGGTTTTTACCAGGCTCCTGTATGCAAGCCAGGGTGGTGGTCACTGGGATACAGGACAGTGAAGATGCATGTGATCCCTGGTCGTGGGCAGAGGAGGACAGAGTGTGAACCAACCAACAAATAAAGAAGAACAGTGATGATCCTACTGTGAAGACTGTTGGGGCAGGAGGATTTGCTATGGAACGGGCTTGCAGGGAGTTCGTAAGAGGCCTTCTTGCTGAGTGGCAGGGTGGGAGCAGCCTATTGGGTCACAGGGAATGGAGAAAGTGCCTGAATCCCAGAGGATGGCCCAGGAAGGTGGTGCAAGGTGAGGTAGGCAGCACAGAGGGCAGAGCAGAATCACTGGTTCGTGGCCCTGTAGGTTGAGGCATGGGGATGTTGGCTGCTGGGGATAGCATCACTGTCTCTGGTCTGGAACGTCTGGAGTGCAAGGAGGGAGCCTGTGGTACCTAGAACCGAGTTTGCGTGTCCTGCGTTACCTAGAACCACACAGAGACTTGAGGCCAGGAGGTGCGGGTGTGTTGGAAGGGTGGGGAAGGAAGGTGGGCCGCTGCTGAGAATCGCAGGAGATGGGGGCCCCCGGCCTGAGTCCCCACGAGGAGCCAGGGTGCGGGCAGGGGCTCTGAAGGAGTCCAGGCTCCCAGGTGTAGCCTCTAGGGGGCTCCCTTCACCAAAGCCCGCAGGTGTTGCTTCTTCCTGAGACCGCCAGCTTGCTAGAGCATGGCACTAGTCACTTCATTCTCCACATCATTCCATTCTCATCCTCAATGAAGAACTCTGGCCCTAGAGTTCCCAAGGTCCCTTGGGACATCCCAGGCTCCCTCCAGCAGTGCAGAGGCCCCTCGGGGACGACTGGAACAGATGCCTAGGAGGAGGAGCCCTCGCTGCTTCACCTGGTGAGGGCTTTTCGCTGAGGTCTTGGGTGACACCAAGAGTTGATGAAGCCCTGGCGGTGATGGTGGTGGCTGTCCCCAGGTGATCCCGGGTGGCTGGAGCCCGCCCGGCTTCTTTCTGTTGTGGGGATCCCATAGGTTGGTGGGTTTGCTGCACATGCTTCTCAGGGGTCCAGACTTGGGACCTTAGACCCAGCGGGTATGTCCAAGTCTGTCTGCACTGCTGTGTCTACACCACAGTCTGGGTGACTTATAAACAACAGACACTTATTTCTCACAGTTCCGGAGGCTGGGAAGTCCAAGATCAAGGTGCAAGCACGTTCGGTGTCTGGTGAGAGCCTCTTCCTGGTTCCTAGACAGCTGTCTACTCGCTGTGCTCACACGGCTGGGTTAGGGGATTCTGGAGGGCCTCTTGTAACGGTACTAATCCCATGCATCACAGCACCTCCTCATGACCTAGTCACTTCCCCAAAGCCCCAGCTCCCAGTACCATCACATTGGGGGTCAGATTTCAACATGTGAATTTGAGGGGGGTGGGAAGTAAACATTCGATCTGTAGCAGAGTCCCAAACTCTGGTCTCTTGATGAAACTTGGGTTTTGTGAACGTGTAGCTAAGAAGGGTTAGAGTGGAGCGGGTGTTTTGGGG
This sequence comes from Panthera onca, assembly GCF_046562875.1. Classification (NCBI taxonomy): domain Eukaryota; kingdom Metazoa; phylum Chordata; class Mammalia; order Carnivora; family Felidae; genus Panthera; species Panthera onca. The sequence goes on along the minus strand of NC_138354.1, from coordinate 38,019,462 downwards.
AGAATGTTAGGATCCCACTTTTACTCCACTCCTCACCCTGCCTGCTGGGGGGCCCTGACAGTTTTGGTGTGGAATGTTCTGGGCTTTGACCTTTACTCTGATCCCGGGGAGAGTTTGAGTGTCCTGGTGCCTCGCTCCTTAGCAGGGTTATTAGTTCATTTAAGTAATTTAGAGTGTTGCCTTTTTGGGGTTGTAAATGGTGATCCTGGTACACCATGTGTATATACCACCAGTCATTTGAGAGTGACCAGACAAAACAGCCCCAGGAGCCCTCCTGGCTCGCTTTGTGGCCTGTGAGGAAGGGACAGCACCTTCCCACCTGCACCGGCCATCACTGAAACAGCCTCTAACGGGAGCCTCGTGGTTGTGATTTTCCTCATCTGTAAAAGATGATGAACACATGTGTCCGTCCACGTGTAAAGGACAACAGAGCCGTGTGTGGGAACGCTGGGAGGCCCCCAGGGGAGGGGGTCTCCCTTGGTCTTTATTTTGTGGCTGGTCACCTGTTGGTTATCCAGGTCACCTAGCCACCTGTAAGTAGGGCAGAGTGTGAATCCCTCCGGCGCACAGGAGGTGAAGCGTCTGGGTTCCCCTGCGGCCGTGAGGTCCTGGAGTGTGTCAGTGCCCCGTAGCCAGGGCTTCTGGGCCCAAATCGCCTCTAGCAGGCCTTCCGCGTGGCCATAGGATTTTCAGCCCTTCTGATGGGGACGGTCTTCCCACGCCACTCTTTCCTTGTGTGCGAACAGCCGCCCTTTGCAGCCTGCAGTGAGATCAGTGAGATGACCCCATTCACTGGCTGCTGTCCCTGTGTGTGTTGGGGGTGGACGTGGGGGTGGCCTCAGCATGGGGCTAAGTCACGGGGCTTTGAGGGGACCTCTGATATCGTCCTGCGTGGAGAGGAGGGGCAGGATCTGTGTCCCCTCCGTGGGTTCCGTATCAGGGGGCATGGAGGAAAAAGCCTGGTGGTTGTGGTGGTGGTTTGTCTTCTCCTTCATCTTCCTGTCTGTCTGCCTTTTCGTTTCTCCCCTTCATGGTGTTTTCTTGCTCTTTTCCCTCCCTCGTCTTTAGAGCTCGGCCTGCTCCTCTTGGTCCTAAACCTTGTCAACACACACACACACACACACACACACACACACACACCACGCACGCCCAGACACACACACATGCACGGCACACCCCTGCAGCTGGGTACACCACACACCTGTATGCACGTGCAGACACACACGAACACACACTCCTTCCCTGGTCCTCTGCACACACATTCTTCCTTTAAAAGTTCCCTTTAAAAAAACATTTTTTTTTAAATTTTATTTTTTAAACGTTTATTTATTTTTGAGACAGAGAGAGACAAAGCATGAACGGGGGAGGGTCAGAGAGAGGGAGACACAGAATCCGAAACAGGTTCCAGGCTCCGAGCTGTCAGCACAGAGCCCGACGCGGGGCTCGAACTCACGGAGTGCGAGATCATGACCTGAGCCGAAGTCGGCCGCTCAACCGACTGAGCCACCCAGGCGCCCCAAAAACATTTTTTTTTAATGTTTATTTATTTTTGAGACAGAGAGAGACAGAGCACGAACGGGGGAGGGTCAGAGAGGGAGACAGAATCTGAAGCAGGTTCCAGGCTCCGAGCTGTCAGCACAGAGCCCGACGCGAGGCTCGAGCTCACAGACCGTGAGATCGTGACCTGAGCCGGAGTCGGAAGCTCAACCGACTGAGCCACCCAGGGGCCCCTAAAAGTTCCCTTTTAAAAACGTGAACTTTCGAAAAACCTAGCAAAACACAGAGAATAACACAGCGAACGCCCTTCCTTCAGAACCCATGCTTCCCATTCCTCACGTTGTATATGTCTTTCCACAGCACCTCCCCTGAGGTTACAGTTTTTATAAATAGTAAACCTAAATACGCATCGAACATAAAATACATCAAAAAGGTGTCTCTTAGGTGAGTGGGCTCCTTTCGTCCCTGATTGGTTCCTGTGGTCACGGTTGAACATAACCCACAGCTGGAGTGAGACCAGGTCAGCACAAGCTTTGGTTCTGGTTTTCATTTGAAGTTGAGAACCCATGTCACTTAAATAAGTAGATGGGAATTAACAGGGTTTTGATAAAGAATAGCGTCTAATTCCAGGTTTTTTGCCCCCCAAAAAATCACGTTAAAGATTAATATCAAAAAACTTACTGATGAACTCCCAGCTGACAACTCAGGTTCCCCCAATCCCTAAGAACAGCTTTATTGAGGTATAATTCACACACTCTTAAGTCTACTAGTGGACAATTCATTGGTCTTTCCAGAACATGCTTCCAGTTTTGTGATACTACCGCATCTTGTACCATGTCTCTTGTTTTTTGTTTTTTTTTTAAGTTTATTTATTTATTTTGAGAGACAGAGAGAGGAAGTGGGGGAGGGGCAGAGAGAGGGAGAGAGAGAATCCCGAGCAGGCTTCACACTGTCAGCGCAGAGCCCGATGTGGGGCTGGAACTCAGGAACTTGAGCCGAAACCAAGAGTCAGTCGCTTGAGCCACCCAGGTGTCCCTCATATTTTTTTTAAAATACTTTTTCTTGGACTGTGTGCCTGGCTGGCTCAGAGCAGGAGGCTCTTGATCTCAGGGTTGTGAACTCAGACCCCACGTTGGGCGTGGAGCCTTCTTTAAAAAAAAAAAAAAAAAAATCTTAAATTTTTTTCTTCTTTTAAAAGTAATGTTAATTATGTTAATTGGGGCATGTGGCAGGCCCAGCTGGTAGAGCGTGAGACTCTTGATCCCAGGGTTGTAAATTCAAGCCCCACTTTGGATGTAGGGATTACTTACAAATAAAATATAAAAAAAAAAAGTAATGTTAATTGTAGAAAATGTAAACAATATAGGGAAAACCAAAAAAAAAAAAAAAAAATCGTCTGTTGCCTCTTCATCAGGAGGTTTTAGATTGTAGCATTTATACCTCCAGTCACAAAAGCTTAAAACTGGACTAAGATGTTGGGGCCTCCTGTGCACAGTTCCATCGGGTCATGCACGGTGCTGTGGGGGAGAGTAAAGCAGAGAGGGAAAACGGGGGCAGTTTGGTCAGCAAGCAGGGTAGCGGGGGTGGGCCAAAGGCCAAGCAAGGTTAAAGCCCAGGTCCAGGGTCAGGTGCAGTGACAGGCTGCGTGCCAGGCCTTGGGTGCCTTGTTCCCTGCCCCTACAGGGCCGTTGTGGGGAAGATGTCCGAGAAATTACTTCTTGTGCTTTCTTCTAGGATTTTTATGGTTTCAGGCCTCACATTTATTAAAAAAGTCTGCACCTTAAAGTGCACTGATAGTTCCAGTACGTAGGACCCAGTGCAGATCCTAGGTGATTTTGGAAGGATCCTTGTGCTGCCCCACGTCTCAGTCCTTTAGTTAAGAGCACTGCATGGTTCATGTCCCATGGAAAGACCTAACAGTAAGCAGAATGTCTGCACTTTTGTCCCTGCCGCGTCCCGTCCCAGCTGCCTTCTTTTCGTTTTGTTTCTTCAGCTCCACATATGAATGAACTCATGTGGTAGTTGTCTTTCTGGGACTCACTTATTTCCCTTAGCATAATGCTTTCTAGATCCATCTGTGTCGTTGCAAGTGGCAAGATTTCATTCTTTTTTTTATGGCCGTGTAACATTCCTCTGGCTGTGTGTACACATATGTATACCACGTCGTCTTCTTTATCCTTTACCAGTCGATGGATGCTTAGGCTACTTCCATAATTTGGCTGTTGTAGATAATTCTGCAGTAAACATTAGGGTGCTTGTATCCCTCTGAATTAGTGTTCTTCTATTCTTTGGGTAAAGATCCAGTAGTGAGATTACTGGATCGTAGGGTAGTTCTATTTTTAACTTTTTTTTCTTTTTAATTTTAGAGAGAGATCGCATGTGAGCAGGGGAAAGGGGCAGAGAAAATCTTAAGCAGGCTCCATTCTCAGTGCAGATCCTGACACGGGGCTTGATCCTATGGCCCTTGGGTCATTATCTGAGCTGAAATCAAGAGTCAGATGCTAAACCAACTGAGCCACCCAGGCTCCCCTCTGCTTTTAATTTTTTGAAGAATTTTCTTTTTTTTTTTTTTAAATGTTTATTTATTTTTGAGAGAGAGCACAGGCAGAGGAAGGGCAGAGAGAGAAGGAGACACAGAACCTGAAGTAGGCTCCAGGCTTCAGGCTCCGAGCTGTCAGCATGAACCTGACGCGGGGCTCGAACCCACGAACCGGGAGATCATGACCTGAGCCGAAGTCGGACACTTAACTGAATGAACCAACCAGGCGCCCTTGAGGAATTTTCGTACTGTTTTCCAGGTGGCTACACCAGTTTGCATTCCCACCAACAGTGCACTGAGGGTTTCTGTTTCTCCACATCCTTGCCAACACCTGTTGTTTCTTGTGTTGTTGATTTTAGCCATTCTGATGGGTATGAGGTGATATCTCATTGTAGTTTTGATTTGCATGTCCCTGATGGTGGGTGATGTTGTGCCTCTTTTCATGTGTCTGTCAGCCATCTGTATGTTTTCTCTAGAGAAATATCTGTTCGTGTCTTATATTTTTAATTGGATTATTTGGTTTTGTTTGGTGTTGAGTTGTATAAGTTGTTTTTATATTCTGGATACTAACCCCTTATCAGATATGTCATTTACAAATTCTTTCATTCAGTAGGTTGTTGTTTAGCTTTGATCGTAATTTCCTTTGCTGTATGGAAGCTTTTTATTTTGGTGTAGTCCCAATAGTTTATTTTTGCTTTTGTTCCATTGCCTCAGGAGACGGATCTAAAAAACTGTTGCTACAGCCGATGTCAGAGAAATTACTGCTTGTGCTTTCTTCTAGGATTTTTATGCTTTCAGGTCTCACATTTATTAAAAAATTTTTTAATGTTTATTTTTGAGAGAGAGAGAGAGAGAGAGAGAGAGGCAGAGTGTGAGTGGGGGAGGGGCATAGAGAGAGAGGGAGACACAGAAACCGAAGCAGGCTCCAGGCTCCGAGCTGTCAGCACAGAGCCCGACGTGGGGCTCGAACTCACGAGCTGTAAGATCATGACCTGAACCAAAGTCGGACACCTAACCGACTGAGCCACCGAGATGCCACTCAGGTCTCACCACATTAGAAACTTAATCCAGTTTATTTTTGTGTCTAGTGTAAGAAAGTGGTCCAGTTTCATTCTTTTGCATGTCACTGTCCAGTTTTCCCAGAGCCATTTGTTGAAGAGACTGTCCCTTTGCCATGACATATTCTTGCCTCTTTTGCTAAAGATTAGTTGACCATATAATTGTGGATTTGTTTTTGGGCCTTGTGTTATGTTCCGTTCATCTACGTTGTCTATTTTGTGCCCATACCAGATGTTTTGATCACGACAGCTTTGTCATGTATCTTCAGATCTGGAATTGTGATGCTTTCAGCTTTGTTTTTCTTTTTCAAGATTGTTCTCGCTATTTGGGGTCTCTAGATGGTTCTGTACCAATTTTAGGATTCTTTGTTCTAGTTGTGTGAAAAATGCCATTGGTATTTGATAGGGATTACGTTAAATCTGTAGATTGCTTTGAGTTGTATGGACATTTTAACAATATTTGTTTTTGGTTTTTTTTTTTATTTTTTTTTTAACGTTTATTTATTTTTGAGACAGAGACAGAGCATGAACAGGGGAGGAGCAGAGAGAGAGGGAGACACAGAATCCGAAACAGGCTCCAGGCTCTGAGCCGTCAGCACAGAGCCCGACGCAGGGCTTGAACTCACGGACCGTGAGATCATGACCTGAGCCGAAGTCGGACGCTTAACCGACCAAGCCACCCAGGCGCCCCAACAATATTTGTTCTTCTAATCCATGAGCATGGAATGTTTTCCCTTTTGTTTATGTCATCTTCAGTTTCTTTCATTAGTATTGTACAGTTTTCAGAGTACAGGTCTTTCACCTCCTTGGTTAAATTTATTCCTAGGTATTTTATTATTTTGGTGTACTTGTAAGTGGGATTGTTTTCTCAGTTTCTCTTTCTGTTGCTTCATTATTAGTGTATAGAAAGCAGTGAATTTCTGTACATTGATTTTGTATCCTGTAGCCTTCCTGAATTCATTTATGAGTTCTAGTAGCTGTTTTGGTGGAGTCTTTAGGGTTTTTAGATATAGTATCATGTCGTCTGCAAATAGTGAGAGTTTTACTTTTTCCTTAATGATTTGGCTGCCTTTTGTTCCCTTCTCTTGTCTGATTGCTTGGGTAGGACTTCCAGTACTATCCTGAGTAAAAATGGTGGGAGTGGACATCTTGCCTTGTTCCTGATCTTAGGGGAAAGCTCTCAGTTTTTTCCCATTGAGGATGATGTTGGTTGTGGGTTCTTCATAGATGGCCTTTATTATGTTGACGTTTGTTCTTTCTTTTTTTTTTTAATTTTTTTTTTAATGTTTATTTATTTTTGAGACAGAGAGACACATGAGGATGATGTTGGTTGTGGGTTCTTCATAGATGGCCTTTATTATGTTGACGTTTGTTCTTTTTTTTTTTTTAATTTTTTTTTTTTTAATGTTTATTTATTTTTGAGACAGAGAGACATAGCATGAGCAGGGAAGGGGCAGAGAGAGAGGGAGACACAGAATGTGAAGCAGGCTCCAGGCTCTGAGCTGTCAGCACAGAGCCTGACGCGGGGCTCGAACCCACGAACTGTGAGATCATGACCTGAGCCGAAGTCGGACGCTTAACCGACTGAGCCACCCAGGCGCCCCAACGTTTGTTCTTTCTAAACCTACCTTATTGAGGGTTTTCATCATGAATGGATGTTGTACTTTGTCACATGTTGTATCTGCATCTTTTCAAATGATCTTACGGTTTTTATCCTTTCTTTTTTTGATGTGATGTATCACATGGATTGACTTGTGAATATTGAACCACCTTTACATCCTGGGAATAAATTCCACTTGATTGTGGTGAATGATTATTTTAGTGTATTGTTGGAGTCTTTTAATTTTTTTTTTAAAGTTTATTTATTTTTGAAGGAGAGAGAGAGACAGAATGTGAGTAGGGGAGGGACAGAGAGAGAGGAAGACACAGAATCCGAAGGAGGCTCCAGGTTCTGAGCTGTCAGCACAGAGCCCGACAATGTATTGTTGGATTGTGTTTGCTAATATTTTTGGAAGATTTTTGCATCCGTGTTCATTGGAAATATTGGCCTGTAGTTCTCTTTTTTGTAGTGTCTTTATCTGGTTTTGATATCAGGGCAGTGCTGGCCCCATAGAATGAATTTGGAAGCTTTCCTTCTATTTTTTGTAGTAGTTTGAGAAGAATAAGTATTAACTGTTTTTTAAATGTTTGTTAGAATTCCTCTGTGAAGCCATCTGGTCCTGGACTTTTGTTGGGAGTTTTTTGATTACTGATTCAATTTCATTTCTGGTAATTGGTCTGTTCAAATTTTCTGTTTCTTCCTGATTCAGTTTTGGGAGGTTGTATGTTTCTAGGAGTTTATCCATTTCTTCCATGTTGTCCAGTTTGTTGGCATGTAATTGTTTTTAATATTCTCTTATAATCCTTCATGTTTCTTTGGTACTGGTTGTTGCTTCTCCTCTTTCATTTCTGATTAATTTGAGTCCTCTCTCTCTATCTCTCTCTCTCTTTTGGATGAGTCTTGCTAAAGATTTCTCAATTTTGTTGATCATTTCAAAGAACTGGTGCCTTGGTTTCATTGATTTGTTCTACTTTTTTTTTTTTTTTTTTTAGTTTCTGTTTTCATTTCTGCTCTGACATTTATTATTTCCTTGCTTCTGCTGGCTTTGGGGTTTTGTTCTTCTTTTCCTTGCTCCTTTAGGTGTAACATTAGGTTGCTTATTTGAGATTTTTCTTGCTTCATGAGGTAGGACTGTGTTGCTACAGACTTCCCTCTTAGAACTGCTTTTGCTGCATAGATTTCGGACCATTGTGTTTTCACTTTCATTTGTCTACATGTATTTTTAAGTTTCTTCTTTGATTTATTGGTTGACCCATTCATTGTTTAGTAGCATGTTGTTTAACCTCCATGTATTTGTGGTCTTTCCAGATTTTTTCTTGTTGACTTCTAGTGTCATAGTGTTGTGGTCAGAAAAGATGTGTGGAATGACTTTGATCTTTCTGAATTTGTTGAGACTTGTTTTGTGGCCTAACGTGATCTAATCTGGAGAATGTTCCATGTGCACTTGAAAAGAATGTGTATTCTGCTGTTTTAGGATGGAATGTTCTGAATATATCTGTGAGATTCATCTGGTCCAGTGTGTCATTCAGAGCCACTGTTTCCTTGTTGATTTTCTGTTTGGGTGATCTATCAATTGATGTAGGTGGGTTATTCTCTACAATTATTGTATTACTGTCCATTACTTCCTTTATATTTGTTATTAACTTGTGTATTTGGTTGCCAGATATTTACTTCTTGTTAGTTTGTCCCCTTTCTGGTTATATAGTGCCCTTCTTCGTCTCTCGTTACACTCTTTGTTTTAAGGTCTATCTTGTCCCATGTAAGTATTGCTGCCCCAGATTGCTTTTCACACCATTAGCATGATGAATGCTCATCCATCCCCTCACTTTCCATTTGCAGGTGTCTTTAGGTCTGAAATGAGTCTCTTATAGGCAGCATACAGATTGGTTTTGTTTTCTTACCCATTCTTTCACCCTTTGACTTTTGATTGGAGTGTTCAGTCCATTTATATTCAAAGTAATTGTTGATGAGTATGTATGTATTACCATTTTTGTTACTTGTTCTGTGGTTGTTTTTGTAGTTGTTTTTCTCCATTCCTCTCCTCTCCTGCACTTTTCTCTCATGGTTAGTTGGCTTTCTTTATGATATACGTGGGTTCCTTCCTCTTTATTTTTTTCATGTCTTTACAGGTTTTCGATTTGTGGTTACCATTCGGTTTGTATGTCACCTCTTCTGCATATAGCAGTCTGTATGAAGTTGCTGGTCGCTTAAGTTTGAACCCATTCTTTAGTCCTCTCCTCCCCATGTTTTAGGTAAATGGTGTCATACTTTATAGCCTCTTATTTTGTGAGTCCCTTGACTGAGTTCTACAGGTACACTTATTTTTACTGCTTTTGTGCTTCAGTGTGACCTCCTCTTGATTACATCTGTAAAGACCCTATTTCCAACTAAGGTCACATGCACAGGTGTAGGTGTGGAACTGAGACATATCCTTGAGCAGCACACGACTCCAACTGCCACAGAAGGAAAGGTTAATGGAGCAGAAGACCTGATATGCCCCTGAGCAGGGAGGAGAGGTCTGGGAGCACAAAGGGTGTTGGGGTGCAGACGTTGAATGGGCCGGGTTGAAGGGCTGAGGCTGGGGCTAGAGCCGAGTGGTAAGGACAACCTGCGAGGCTTCTCTCCAAATGGAGCTGTTCTCAGGGCTGAGCCTGTTAACCATCACCGGCTTCCCCTGGGCTGTGTCGTGCCTTGTAATCTACAATTGTGTTTCCTTTCCTAACCAGGAAACTACTTTGCCTCTCACTTTTTCATGGGAGGTGAGAAATTCGACACCCCTCACCCTGAAGGTTACCTCTTTGGAGAGAACATGGATCTGAATTTCCTGGGCAATCGCCCGGTCCAGGTGGGTCACAGTGGGGTAGGCACGTGGGCAGTGGCAGCGAGGTCCTCCCCTCCGCTATCCATAGCTAGCTTTGAGGATAAGCAGGCACTGAGTCACCTCACATGGGCAGAGCTACTGGCTGGACGTGTGTATGTGTGTGCAGGGGTCACGTCCTGGCACTGCCCCCTTAGAGGTTGGATGGCTGCAGATAGCTCACTGGGGGACAGGGTAGCCACTGCTGAGCGCAATGCAGCCAGGCTATGGGGCTTATGGATAGTTATGGATTTGATCCCAGGCCTCTTGGATGACTTTCTTTAAAAAAGAAAAAACAGAAGCCACACTCTGTAGAACAGTGGGTGAGAGTTGTGACCCAAAAGGGACATGCACATGGCCAGTGAGCATTTTTACAAATGCACTTTCGTTAGTCATCAGGGAAGCACACGTTTACATGCTGCTGTCCATTTGTCCAGCACACATTTGGTACCTGCTGGGTGCCTAGGACTCCTCCAGGGGCTGGGGATGGAGGACATATCCTACCCTCTTCCCTCCTGGGGTGCAGGCAGTGAAGAAAAGATTCATGAATGGAGACAAAAGAGACCGAGAGGGACTAGTGAGGGCCTCTGGGGAGGGGGTGCTGAGCAGGGGACTGGGTCTTGTACTTTAAAATGGTGGGCCTCAGTGTGGGTGAGGAGCCAGGCAGGAGACCCTCTCTTTCAGGAGATGTTGGACTCCATTTCCCAAGGCTGCTGAGTCCTGGCGTGTCCCTGGTCCTGGCAGGGGATGAGGTGTCCACTGGCCCGGGGGTCTTTAGGCTGTTTTAGCAGTGGAACAGCTGGTTGACATGAAATCTTGATCCTTTAGTGTGTGGGAGGCGAGGAGCTTTGGCCTCAAGTGCTGCCCTCCCCGACCCATGGGACCACTGGGGCTTCCAGGTTGTGCTGAGTCCCCCGCCCTCCTGAGTCTGTGAGAGCAAGAGTAGCAACCTCACCTTCCGTCTTCGAAGCCTCAGCTCGCAGGCAGGGCCTGACTCTTACAGACCTCCCGTAAATCTGTTACTGTTTAAACTTTTCTTTTGAGGCCATCGTAGACTCCCCTGCAGTGGCAGGAAGGGGTTCCAGTCCTCTGTGCCTCCCTCGGCTTCCACAAGGACAGAATCTTCCAGAGCTGTGCTGCACTGTCATGGGCAGGAGCTGATGCCGCTGCAGCACATTTCCCAGAGATCTCCCATTTTCCGGCGCTCCCCTGTGTGTGTGTGTGTGTGTGCGTGTGTGTGTGTGCGTGCGTGTTTGTGTGTGAGTCCCTTCCAGAGTCTTTCCTGAGCATCATCCTTACCTTGCAGGCCCACTTTATTGAGGACAGCAGTGGGCACCAGGTCCCGCCTCTGGGAACATGGCCTCAGAGCCCCAGGGTCCCTCGGGCCGGGTTATGCTTACTGAGGGTCCCCCTGGAATTGGAGGACCATGGCTGGATCTATGTGGCCAGAATCCTTAAGGGTTCTGGTCCCTGTTGTTTGTCCCTTGTGGCGGCTGCTGGGCCTGTGGTTTCCTTCTGTACGAATGAGCGCAAGGGCTGGGGTGTACGGAGTCGTGCCTGTGCTCCGATTATCCCTGTTTTCTATCCTTGTCACATCCTGGGGATCACCGGGCATGGCTTTGGGTTTTTCCCTTCTAGTTTCCATACGTCACCCCTGCCCCCCATGAGCCGGTGAAGACGCTGAGGAGCCTGGTGAACATCCGGAAAGACTCTCTCCGACTGGTGAGGTGAGCCTTCGCCCTGCCTCACGCTGTGGTCACAGATGCCTGCGAGGGGAGGCAGCAGCTAGCGGCCCCAGTCCCTGCTCCCTCAGCTGTGGAGCCAGAAGGTCACGGACAGGTCTCGAGGCCAGAGGGGCTCCTAGGGTGTGAGTACAGAGGGCTCTGCTCATGGGACTCCAGTCTTCAAACCGGCCGTGCCCCCAGGGATGTCGGTCCGTGTCCGCAGACGCTTTCACTCGGGGGATTGGGTGCCCCTCGCCTGTGGGGGCAGAGACCAGGGATGCTGCTGAGCACCCCACAGTGCACGGGACGGCCCCACGACCAACAGCGATCCGGCCTCGCACGTCAGCAGGCTGAGAACCACGTTAAACCTGGAAGACGTCTGGGGCTGTGTCTAAACCCAGAGGACCCCTCTCTTTCTGTGGGCGGGACACGAGGGAGGGAGGGCTCTGCAGTGTCCGGCCTTATTGCCCAAACAGGGAGTGGGCCTCCACGCGTCTGACAGCCGCCTCTGAGGGGCCCCGTGGGGGGCGCACCTGCTGTGCTGGGTGGAGGCCGCCACCTCTGTCCCTCTGCTCCCCGGCAGGTACAAAGATGGTGCCGACAGCCCCTCCGAGGACAGCGAGAAGCCGCGCGTCCTCTACAGCCTGGAGTTCACCTTTGATGCCGACGCCCGCGTGGCCATCACCATCTACTGCCAGGCGGTGGAGGAGTTCCTGAACGGGACGGCTGTGTGAGTGTCTGCGGCCTGGGTGGCGGCTGGCCCGGCAGCTGTGCTTCTGTTGTCCGTGCTGTGCGTTTGAGATCTTGGAGGTTTTCTTTGCAATGAGGGTCTCGCTGGCCCCGGAAGTTTGAAATCTGTAACTTCAGCGTGACCACAGACTCAGACAGACGGGCAGAAACGTACCCGCTTGTGTCCTGTTGGAGAAAAACACCTGAAGGCCAGACTGGCTCTGGTGCTGGAGCTTAGGCGTCAAGGCTTGGGACTGCTGGTACCTCAGTTTCCTCAGCTGGGGGTGGGGGTGGCTGGAGCCGCCCCCTCGTGGTCGGTATAAGGACCTTGGTGCTGCTGTTGGAGAAAACCCGTAGCTGGGGTTTGTGGGAAGCACTCCCTGCAGGGAGTGAATACTTTGTCCGTCGGGTCACTGGGCTCGGGGCTCCCTCTCTCGCACCCTCCCTTGCAGCAACAAGAGGACAAGGTGCACAGCTCGGCTTTGGTCTGTGTCATATTTGGACCTGGAAGACGTGCCCCCAGAAGGATAGTGGATGCGTGAGCAAACAGCTTAGCCGTCCCTTGAGCTTTTGTCCTGAACCACCGGGGGGCTCCTCCACTGGGGACAGGGGACAGAAATGCTGCTCTGTCCCCTCCCTCTCTTCCCTTCCTGAGACCTGGCTGGAGTGGCTGGGAGCCTGCTTCCCTTCTCAGTTTCCTGGAGTTGAGTGGGGTGAACATAGAAGTCAACGGAACAAAGACCATCTCTAGGACCCAGAAGGCTGTGCCCAAGCACCTTTATCCGAGCCTGGAAATTCTGTTTCCATTTGAGCTGCAGTGTGCGTGACCCTCTTGCTCCTTCCCTGGTCTCCTCTCTCCTCCCTGCTTCTTGACAAGTGAGAAAAGGGGGCAGATCTGAGGTCCCAGAGAAAACCCCAGGTCTGCTTGGGAGCAGAGTCCTAGCCTGTGGCTTTATCACGGGCTCAGGGCTGAGATGTCACAGGGAAGAAAGGCCCTGTGGCCTCCAGGGGTTGGAGGGGCCCCCTCTCTTTGTGCATACAAGAGCAGCCCCGCCCCCGCCGTCTGTCAGGCTCTCCAGAGTGTCTTTTGTCCAAGAGGCTGAGGGAAGCCCCAAGAGGGGCTGCTGTGGGGTGGGTGGAGGAAGCAGTCAGCACCGTGTGTTGGATTCCTGAATGGGGAGAAGCCCGAGTTGGTCAGAATTGAAAATGCACGTACCCTTTCTGGGAACATATCTTGGGAACGTGCTCGTATGCGTGGCTAAGATGTATGTAGAGAGGGTTCTGGAAGCACCGTTGGGAATAGCGAGATACTGGAGTCTGGTCTTCACCAGCGGGACGCCTGGTCGGATCAGAGTTAGTGACCGCACAGTGGAGCCCATGCAATGTTTGCAGAACCCCGCACCCCTGCATGTGGCGGTTAGGGGACAGCGCTGGGGGCCGTCAGTAGTGAGGGAGCCGGTGTAGGTGGGCCGTCATGTGAATACTCAAGAACAGACACCGTGCACGCGGACGTGAACGTGCCCTCCTCTTCTGGGAGTGCTTAGTGGGTTGTGGCTGGGACAGAGAAGCCCATGGCAGGGAGCGAGCGTGAGGGTGGGCTGTGGGGACACGGCATGCCGGGCACATGTTTGTACCATGTTTGTTCACTAAAGTAAACGCACCTCAAAAGCCAAATGGAAAAGCGCAGCCAGATCTGGAAAGGCAGTCGTGGGGCAGGTGTGGGCCCCAGAGGACTTGTAAGCAGGTAAATTACCAGGCAGGGCCGGAGGCGGGCGAGGACTCACAGGTGGAGAAGGGGGTCTTCACGTCTGATTTCTGCTCGGTCCCCACAGACTGGTGGCTGCCAGCCCCTGCCTCACAGGTCCTGGGCTGGCAAGGGACTGAGACTGAGGACCGGGCACAGCAGACCATTTGCTCTGGGCACAGTCTCAGCGGCCTTTCTCTCGCCTGCCCTTTCAGGTACAGCCCCAGGACCCCTGCCCTGCAGTCTGAGACCGTCCACTATAAGAGAGGGGTGAGCCAGCAGTTTTCCCTGCCCTCCTTCAAGATCGACTTCTCCGAGTGGAAGGATGATGAGGTAACCTGGCCCCCTTCACCAGCCCTCTCCCGAGCACCGTCCGATCGCCACAGGCCTGTCTGCTCACATTCCTCGAGTGGCTGATAAGCCTCAGGAGTGTATGTGTGCTCAGTCAGGCTTGTGCTGGACCAGGGAGCGGGGTGTGATTCGAGTGTTGGCTAGACTGGATGATTGAGGACGGACAGAGCGTCAGCAGTTAGAGGCTCCAGTTATCGGCTTGGGTGGTGCCTTGTCGGGGCTGTGGGACTGCAGTCTGGCAGGGTCCCTTCCATCTTCTGGTTCTTGGCCGGGGCTGGCAGTTTATATCACATGAAGGATGGCAACGGGAGCTTTGTCTGTAACAGCAGAATTTGGACATAACCTGTCTGTCCGTGATGAAGGGATTGCTTACTCACTGATGTTATGGGAACCGTATGATCGTATGGGCACCGTGGTTCGTTTCCGTAACGGGATGCTGTGCAGCCCCAGCAGGTGGAAGGGATCTGTGTGTACCGTACACACCGGTACCGAAAGCCCCTCCTGGGTCTGGAGAAGAGTCTGTTGCAGACAGAGGTGCAGTATAATTTCACTCATGCGACAAGAAAGATGCACAAAGCCATTTCCGCAGGTGTCCGTATGTGTGTATAAAGCTCGAGGAGAAACTGAAGAAGATGCCCATGAACTACATGGTGGTTATTTCTGCGCAGGGTCTTGATATAAGGCAAAGAAAGAGTCCTGCATTACACACGCTCGAGCCCATTCTGCATGTGAACAGTGTGAGTGCCAGCAGTATGTATATGTCTGAGTTGTTTGAACAGGTCTTTTAAGGTAGAATTTGCATACCACAAAACTCACCACTTTTAAGTGTATAATTCAGCGATTTTTAGTAAATTCATGAATTATGCTGTGGTCACCACAGTCCAGTTCTAGAACCTTTCCGTCCTCCCAGTAAGGTCCCTCATCCCCATTCTTAGTTAATCCCAGTTTGTAGTCTCAGCCCCTGGTAAGTACTGATGTACTTTCTGGATGTTTTATATAAATGGAATCATATGATAGGTGGCCTTTTGTATCAGGCTGCTCTCACTTGGCTGAATTCTCTAGTTTTTTAAAGAAGGTAGTCATGTATTACTGAAGTACATTATGGGGAAGGAGTGGAGGCAGAGGGGCGTGGGATGGTGTAGGAGCTGGGCAGGTGGGTTCTGGGTCATGAGCTGTGTCAGAAGGTGAAGGCCACACCGTGGTGTTTGCTCTCGTTCGTCAGGGCGCTTTGGCGGCCAGCAGCAGAAGCTGCCTCTACTGCTCATGTGAGGAAGTCTTCTGAAAGAAGGATGGGGCTTTTGGAGCCCCAGGAAGAGCTGGACAGCCAGGCCTTGGGACGGCCCCGCCCCCGGCCTCGTTCCAGCACATGGCTCCATCTCGGGGTCCACACACTGCTGGCTGGGATACCCAGCGGCTGCACGCAGTCCTGCCCACCCTCCTGTGAATGCGGGAGAGCTGCTCCTCAAAGAGAGGGGGGTGAGAGGGCAGCAAGGGGCTAGACAGACACGTGGGTGCCCTCACCCTGCGGTTGTTGTGGGGAGGACCGGATTGAGCCTGCATCTGTTTGGTGACCTCCGTGTGTAGTGCGTCCCTTGGTATTTTGGCCGCAGAACAGGTCCTTGTGCATTTGTAGGTGTGCTGAGTCAGCCAGCACTTGGGGTGCTAGCCCCCAGTGAGGCTAGTTGTCCTGGGGGCACACCTGGCTCGTAAACCAGTCTGAAGTGCCACACACGGGCACCCCCTTTCCTCCCTTAGAGCTTCAGGAGGCCCACATCCCAGGTCATCAGCATGAGGCAACGCGGCCATGGCTGGGGTGGTGGTAGGCGCCACGTGGAGTGGTGGTAGCCACTCCGGGCCTGTCCAGTGTGGAGTCATCCCAGGACGTTTCCTTGCCTTTGCCTTCTCCGGTGATCACCGCAGCTAGTTGTGTTTTTGAAATCAACTCACTTCGTTTGTGTATTTTTTTTTTTCTTTTGGCGGTAGAATACACAGAACAAAGTTTACCATTATGACATTTAGTACAGTCCTGTATGCGTACCTCTGTGCAGTCCCAGAACATTTTCATCACCCTAGCGGGAAACTCTGCACCCATTAAGCGGTCATTTCCATTCTCCCCTCTATTACGTGTATTTATATTTTTTCTTCAAAAAATTTTGCGTAATGTTTATTTTTGAGAGGGAGAGAGAGACAGAGTGCCAGCAGGGGAAGGACAGAGAGAAAGGGAGGCACAGAATCCGAAGCATGCTCCAGGCAGTCAGCGCAGAGCCAGATGCAGGACTTGAACCACCACATTCTGTGAGATCGTGACCTGACCCAAGTCAGACGCTCAACTGACTGAGCCACCCTGGCGCCCCTCTTCTTTTTTTTTTTTTTTTTTTTAAACGTTTATTTATTCTTGAGAGGGAGAAAGAGACGGAGTATGAGCAGGGGAGGGGCAGAGAGAGAGAGAGAGGGAGACACAGAATCCGAAGCAGGCTCCAGGCTCCAAGCTGTCAGCACAAAGCCCAATGCGGGGCCCGGACCCACAAACCTCGAGATCATGACCCAAGCTAAAGTCAGACACTCAACTGACTGAGCCACCCATGTGCCCCTACGTGTGTTTTTAAAAGGAAACTGAATCAGTTATTACCATAGTTGGGAAACTGCTTAAACTTGCCATAGGTAGAAGGTTCTGGAAGTTAAGCTGTATGGAGAGCCAGCTGTTATGATGTCCTGTCGCTGTGTCATTGACTGCCGAAGGTGCTGAAGCGGACATTGGCAGGTGTTAGAAGCCTGACAGATACTCGGGCACCAAACCCAGATTTTTGCTCAACCAGGGCTTCTCAGTCTCAGTGCTGTTGAACCCTGGGGCCCAGATCATTCTCTGTGGTGAGGACTGTCCTGGGCATTGTGGGATGTTGATCCTTGGCCTCCACCCGCCAGGTGCCAGGAGCCCCCCCTAGTGGTGATAACCAGGGATGTCTCCAGACACGGCTAACTGCCCTTTCGCCATCCTCCTTTCTAGGCATTTTCCTGGATTTGCCTATTTAAAGATTACAACAGCAATGTATGCTTATTGTAAAATGTGAAAATTATACAGAATTTGTAAGGCAAAACGCGCTCCAGTTGAATCTTCTCCAGAGGCAACCACTTCTGACCATTTAGGGGGTGTATTCCAGACTTTTCTCCCATGTGCATTTGTTTGTTGTAAAGATGCAGTCATGCGTAGAAATATTATTCTGTAGCTTGTTTTTTCCCCCCACAATCATTGAAAGTCATTTTCTGATACATCATTACACATAATGAATTATCTATATTCAAAAACCTATGTTTTCCCTTTGAAGTACATACTCCTTGAAGGCAAAGCTCTTATCTGAGCATGAATGCAGTGAACAGTGTGTGTGGATACATTTCCAGAGGATAAGTACTCTGGTCTCCACTGCATTGTTGCCTGCTGGCTTTACCTTTCTGCTTTAATTCCCAGAGCCACTTCCTCTGGCCTTCTCCTTTCTATGTATGTATGTATGTACGTATGTATTTAAATTTCCATCCATGTTAGCATATAGTGCAACAATGATTTCAGGAGTAGATTCCTTAGTGCCCCTTACCCATTTAGCCCATCCCCCCTCCCACAGCCGCTCCAGTAACCCTCTGTATGTTCTCCAAATTTAAGAGCCTTCTGTTCTGTCCCCCTCCCTGTTTTTATAATATTTTTGCTTCCCTTCCCTATGTTCATCTGTTGTGCATCTTAAAGTCCTCATATGACGTCTCTTTTTTTAAACAGCTTATTGAGGTCTAATTTTCACCCCTTTAAAGTGTACAGTTTGGTGATATTTACCATAGAGATAGTCCCTGACTTCAGATGGTTCAACCTAAGACTTTTCGACTTTACGATGGTACAGAAGCAACGCACATTGGGTAGAAATTGCGCTTCGAAGTCTGAATTTTCCCCTTTCCCTGGGCTAGCAATGTGTACTACGGTCCTCGCTCAGGACTCCAGGCGGCAGGAGTCATGGCTTCTGGTCAGCCGCGTGGTCACGAGCGTAAATGACCACAAACTGGCGGCCATTCTGTTTTCCTCCTTCACTACAGTGTTCAGTACATCATGTGAGATACTCAGCACTAAACTATGAGATCGGCTTTGTGTTAGGTGGTTTTACCCGCTGTAGGCTGATGTTTTTGAGCGTGTTCAAGTTCTGCGAGGTGTATTATTAAGTGCGTTTTTGACTTCTCATACTTTGAACTTCTGAGGGGTTTCTCGAGATGTGACCCCACCGTAGAAGGTCTGTATTCATAGAGTTGTGCAGCCATCACCACCATGTAACCCCAGTCCACTTCTGTCACCCCCAGAAGAAACGCTCTGCCTGTCCGCATTCCTTCCCCAGCCTCCCCCTCAGCCCCTGGCAACCACTCATCTACTTCCATCACTGTGGATGTGCTTGTTCTGGAAGCTTCAAATAAACAGTCATACACTGTGCGACCTTTTGTGACTGGCTTCTGTCAGTGAGCGCGTGTCTCACGCAGGTGGTAGCAGTTGTCAGCACGTCATTCCTTTCCACGGCTCACTATACTCCGCTGTGTGGTTGGACCATGCCCGGTTCATCTGTTCACCGGCTGACGGGCGCTTAAGTTGTCTGCACCTTTGGGTTCTTAGTAATGCCATTCTGAACATCGCTATACAAATTTTGGTGTGGATGCGTGTTTTTATTTCTCTTGGTTATGGTTTGCTTTTTAATTTTATTTTTTAAGGCTAGTTTTCATAGTAGTTTCAGGTTCACAGCACAGTTGAGAAGAAGGCATAGAGATTTCCCATAGAGCCCCATCCCCACATAAGCATAACTTGTTTTACTGCATTGTAGTGTGGGCGTCTTTTGAGATGTCCTAGTGGTTGGAGTGGCTTCTTTGCTGGTTTTCAGGCTCCCTGTACCCTGAGGCTGCCGTGAGCCTGCGGCCTGGCTGGGTCCTGTCCTGAACACGTTCTTCACCGCCCCGCGTGCAGCTGGTGTGCACATGGCTTCCTGTAGTCCTGCGTTCCTGGGAATCCATGGCCTGTGTCTCTGTGAGGCCTTCCCAGGCCACTGTCCTCCTCAGCTCCTGCTGCCTGAACATGCTGAGCTTTGCATGGCTGGTGTTCATGGCATGTTTTGTTGACCACCATGGTCACTGGGCATAGCTTTTATCCCTCTTTTACAGACAGGGAAACTGAGGCTTGGGTGGTGGAGCCAGACTCCATCCTAACACCTGGCCCCTCCCAGTCCCGCCTCCCACTGGCAGCCTGGGACCCACAGGCACCTTCTGGGCCTCCCCTTGCAGCCCTGCTTCGGGTGACCTCAGTGGTCACGTCTGTCCTGTGGCCCCGCTGGTGAGCCGATGTGGACTATGCCCAGGGAGACACATGTGGGGAGGAGAGCGGTCTTTGGCCAGGGGGCAGCTGGGAGCCACGGAGGAGAAGGAAAAGTGAGAGTGGGTTTCTCCTTGAGCTCATCCTCCTGCCACGGTGTCGCCGCTCCCTTCTCCTCTGGTGCCCATCCAGGAGAACAGAAAATGGCTCAGATAGATGCTGTCCTTCGGTGCTGGTGGCAGCCAAAGGGGAACAGCCCAGGTGTCCCTTAGCTGGGAGTGGTCAAGTGTGGTCTGGCCGTGTGGTGGGAGCGTCACTCAGCCTTAGGGAGGGAGCACTGGCACGCGTGTGGCATGGGTGAACCTTGAAAACATGGTGCTCACTGAGGGAGGCCAGACAGAAAAAATCGATGCCCAGACCGGACGTATCTATGGACACAGTGGGGCTTAGCAGGTGGGGAGGGCTGGGGAGCGGGTGGTGATAGGGACAGGGTTCCTGTGGGGACATGAAGAGTGTTCTGGAAATGGATGGTGGAGGTGGTGAACGTGGCCTTACAAATGTACTTAATGCCAGTGAGTTACACGTGTTTGCCACGTCATTTTTACATATTTCGCTGAAAGGGGAAAAGTGCAGCCTGACGTCTGTCTTCCCTCGCCATTTTGTCTGTCTGCACGAGCTCTGCCGTGACGCCATCCTGCTCACCGTGCCTCCTCCCTCCAGCTCGGTCTGACTGTTCTCTCTTCGTTTTCTCCTCAGTTGAACTTTGACCTGGACCGGGGCGTGTTTCCAGTGGTCATCCAGGCCGTGGTAGACGAAGGAGATGGTGAGCGGCCTTTCCTCGTGCATCCCCCTTCCAGGCCGTGGATGCTTCTCTCCTCAATCAGCCGGAGGAGTTGATTCCAGACGTGATGAAAGATGTTGGCTCAGCCCACTTAGCACTTTTAAGGCCGTAGGGTTCAAGCCCCAAGCTGTCCGTCTGTCGGGCCCCTCCTGGGCTGTGGGGCCCTCCCTTCAGCTCCTTCTCCCGACTCAGGAATTGCCGGCTGCCTGGCTTCCACTGTGGTAGCAGCGCTAGACAGGCCTCAGATTTTGTGTCCGCCCCCAGCGGGTTGATGGAAGACCAGAGAGCGGGGCGGCCACGCTCATTGGCCGACCGGCCCTGTGTCCTGCCGGGCTTGCCACTGCTGTGGGCTGCAGCCCCCCAGCCCCCAGTGTGGGAGCCCTGCCGGCCGAGTCCCAGCTCCTCGGCCCTGCGGAAATGTCCCTCCGTGCAGAGCCAGCCGTGGAGATGTGGCCAGAGGGAGCAGTGGGCCCCCAGGCAGAGGAAGGCAAGATGAGGACGGTCCTCCCTAGGTTTTGGGGTCTCTGGCAGAGAGCCTGGGAAAGCACCAGCTAGGAAGAAGTTCAGGGTGGGGGGCAGAGGAGGGACTGAGGCCAGCTCTGACCACCCGTTCCTCTTTCCCCCGGGCAGTTGTGGAGGTGACCGGCCACGCCCACGTGCTCTTGGCTGCCTTTGAAAAGGTGAGTGCCACCCTGCCCCTTAACTCTGACTGTGACTTGGGAGCTCTGGGCAGAGGGGTGCTGTTTTGAAACTAGAAGTTTGAACTTGGGGTCTGGGCCTTGGCCAAATGGGCTTAGTGCCCTGACGTTCAGGGCAGGTGGGAGGCTCTCCACATATTCTGGGCTCTGGGAGGCTGGGCTTCAAAGCAGCATCCCCTGCGGGAGGGTTTTCAAAGGGTGTCTGGTGTGTGGTGAGGGGGCATCTCCTGTAGAACCCCCTGTAACCTGCCAGCGTAGGGGCGCAGACACCCCCGTGGAGGACTCTGCTCACAGACCAGCTTCTCTCTGGGATGTGGAGGGGTCACCAGGGTTGTCACCACCCAGGAACCCCGCCTTTCCCACCAGGGCCATGGGAACCTGTTAGCCTGGCCTGGTCCTTGCATGCCTGCTATGCTGTCCCTCCAGGTGGCTGTGTCACCCTGGTCCCATGGAGCTGGGTTGACCTCACATCCCACTGCGGCCTTTCAGACTTCTGGGGCAGATATTTGTTGTACTCACTTCTGGTGTCTGTGAGGACAGAACTGGGCCCGTTGTTTGTTGTGTCCTTGGGTCACATCTAGGCCCTCCTGGGGTCCCTGAGTTGGGGATGCCTCACATATAAGAGGCCATTTACGTCCAAGGACTCACTTAATGCTACCTTCGGCCTGATGTGTATTTGAACTTAGATGTTCGTTCGTCTGTGCGGACCTGAGTTCCCAGTCTCCCCTGCTGTTCGTGTGTCATGGCCACAGTACTTAGGGTGCGGTGGGTGTGTTGGCTGTGGTGGTGGGGATTGTCAGCCTCCCCACTGTCTCCGTGTTAGGATGTCATGGGGTCACTGCTATTCATGGGGGCCAGCAGTTGTGTGTGTGTTCACGCAGCAAGCACGCGTGTGGCTGTGTTGGGAGCAGATCCCTGCTCACCGAGACCCTTGCTGGAGGTAGTGGGGTGAGTCCCTGTTGGAGAAGGCCATGGCTGACAGCCCCACATCCCCAGAACATTGGCCTGCACCTTGAGATTGTAAAGTGTTTTCAGCACCGGCCTGTGGCCTGGGTGGACGAGGATCAGGGACCCCATGAGGAAAGCAGGCTCAGGCTGCTGTTTCTGGGCTTTGCGCCGCACGTGGGCACCTGTTGACCCCCAGCCTTCTCAGCCCGGTGTGTGTCTGCATCCTTGAGAGCATTAAGGGCAGTGCCCAACTCCTCCCTGTGATCTGGGTCTTTCCAGACACCCCAGGGATTAGTGCAGCTGGGCCTGAAGCCCCTTTTTAAATCATCTGTCTTGTGCCCCCCTGCCTCCCCCTGCCCAGCCCCAGGGGCTGGTGACACAGAGGGCCCAGGGCAGAGGTTGGGCCTCTCCCTCACCGGCTACGCTCCCCAAGCCTGGCCTTGTCAGAAGGGACGGTGTTTCCTGTGCGTTGCTCTGGCGGAGTTAGGGGCCGTCAATGGCAAACGTGCCGTTGGCCTTTCCAGCCTAGAGCCCAATGAGAAACTGCTTTATTTTTGGAGTCCATCATCCTGAAAATGCCTAGTGTTGGTCTCCATTGACTCGGAGGGGCGACTGGTGTTGTTGCAAGATCTCAGGTCTTGTCCCTTAATTAACCTCCTCCGTCTCCCGGTGGTGTGCCTCCCCAGATACCACCAAACACATCTATCCTCTTTAGTTCTTGGCGTGTTTAGACTTGGGGCTTTCCTGTGTACGTGTGCGTGCCTCGTCTCATGTGCGTGTGCATGCTTTATCTTCCTGGCTGGGCCGTGCCCTTTCGGGGTTAGAACTCGGTTGTCTTAGTTCTTGCCATCCAGGTGCTGCTTCTTGCTATTGGGAGGCTCTAAGAACTCCAGCCGATGGTCATAAACCTGAATGTGCTTGAGAGAACTACCCAGAGAAAGTGGGTTACTTGCGTCAGGGCGGACCCAGGAGGTGGTCCTCTAGGTAGTTTCGATGCCCAGTCAGAGGGCCACATTTGGAGACACTGGCTGGGCTCCGTCCTTCAGCTGTGGGTGTGGAACGGCTGGGGAACGGCCTGCAGCTTGCCAAGCAGAGTGCTAAGTGGTACCCGCTTGACTGAGTTGATCTCTGTGTCTTTCTCCCCTGTAGCACGTCGACGGTAGCTTCTCTGTGAAACCTTTAAAGCAGAAGCAAATTGTAAGTCTGGTAGAAGAAACATCAAGATCCCTTTTCATTTAAAAGACACACACACACACACACACACACACACACACACACACACACGCTCTTACACTCTCCAGGGTCATCATCCGGGCCCTGGGAAGTCTGGATCTGCCTCCTCAGGTGTGTGCATGTGCCCGTGTCCCAGCATTGACTCGTAGCCCCGAGTCTCATCTAGCTGCACAGGGCGTGTTTGTGGTCCATAGACCCGTGTGGGAAACACAGCAGCTCAGGCCGCTTCTGAACTTGGTCAGTGTAAGGGCTGACTGGTCACTCTTGTGCAGCTCGTGACTGGTGGGTTCAAAGTAGTTTTTCTCTGGGGAGGGGGATGGTAAGGTGGGCAGAGGGTATGGTTGCCTGGCCCATATAGAGGTTGGCACCATGCCCCCCAGGGGGCAGAACCACTGGGCCTCCCGTCCTATTGCCCGTGCTACTGGTTGGGCTGGGCAGATAGCAGATTCTCTGCCCTTCCCCTGTCATGGGGCCCATTCCCTGAGGTGCAGGTGGACAGAATTTCAAACCACGACTGCCCTGGGAACCAGGTCCGGCCCCCGGGAAGTGGTGTTGGGCCAGGTGGGTACAGAGGAGCCCTTGAGTGGGGGCGGGCAAGTGCCCGGCTACCTCTCTGCTCTCCAGGTGGACCGGGTCAGCTACCTGCTGCAGGAGATCTATGGCATCGAGAACAAGAACAACCAGGAGACAAAGGTATGTGCTTGTAGTGACACCCGCCAGACTTCAGATGGACCTCCCTCCCTAGCTTTCCTTCCACCCATATAGGAGCAGGTTCCTGGAGGGACTTGCCTGGATCTCCCAGTCCTGGCCAGGGCCCGTGGGCTGGTGGTGGATAAGCTAGTCCCCTTGTGTGCCTTCTCCTGGAGGCCCTGGGACCCCAGGCTCCATTTTTCCTTACCTTTTTAACAGAGACGAGTGCCTGGCTGGCTCAGCCAGTACAGCGTGACTCTTGATCTGGAGGTTGTGGGTTGGAGCCCCATGTTGGGCGTAGAGATTACTTAAAAATAATAATAAATCAGTAAGTGAACAGGATCTATGGGATATTTTGTCCTTTTTCCAGCAAATTCACTGGCTTGTTAACATCATTGGGTGGCCACCCGTCAGGTTAGCGGAGATAGCCTGGGGCTGTGGGACCCTGTGCTACCCTCCGCCAGCCGGCTCACCTCCCAGCCACGAGCGCCTGCACGCTTGTAACTGAAACGTGTGTCTGACAGGGCCGTGGTCCGGCGCAGCCAGGGAAGGGTAGCAGAGAATCAACCTGTGCCTTTGTCATCGTTTTAAAGGCACAAGTGAAAGTGCCATCTCTTAAAAGTGTCTGGAAGTCTTGCACCCCAGCTTCTGTGATCTCTGGAACCCACTAGAAGCTGGAAGTCAGGGCAGCTTGGTGCTTGATCAGGCCCTTAGCCTCAAGTGAGTGCCCTGTGTGTGTCTCACATGCTAACACTGGAGGCTGGCCGACTTTCTGTTAAGGGCCCAGAAGTATATATTTTAACTGTACTGGCCGTACCGTGTCTGTCGTGTCCGTTCAGTGCCCTGATTTTCCGTGTAGCGCGCAAGTAGCCGTAGCCGTCTGGAAACCAGGGGGCAAGGCTGTAAACTTCCAGTAAAACTTTATTTACGGAAACGGGTGGTGGGGCCACAGCTTGCTGTTGTGCAGTGTTGCCGGCTTTTGATCCAGCCACTCATTTCGATTAGGCGGGTTGGGCATGTCAGTCCTTTTCTGCTTTAAACCAGTAAGTTAAACCAGTAAGTTAACCCAGTAAAGTTTTTGCTTTAACCCTGTGCAAGACTTGCTCCGTAGTGTTGGGTCCTTTCCACGTTTTCTTTTGGTTCTGAGGAATAGAAGGAGACCAGAACTTTCGGGGTTTGGTATGTGTGTTGTGGGTAGGAGTCCCAGGCTCTCCTCTGTGCTGGGCCGCGCACAGGCCGGGACTGAGCTTGGTGCCCTGGGAGTGCGGCTCTGGGCCACGTGTCCTGAGGGAGTCCTGCTCCGGGGTGACCTTCTTCTGCTCTCTTGGGCTCCCCTCTGCCACAGCAGCCCCCAGGGGAAGCGGGGGACGGCCAGGGACGGAAACGCCTGCCCGCCCCCCTCCCCGCCCCGGCCCCTTCCTCTGGCCCGTGGGAGCCCACCGACCCCGGGGCCCTTCGTGTCCCTGCAGCCGTCGGACGAGGAGAACAGCGACAACAGCAACGAGTGTGTGGTGTGCCTGTCGGACCTGCGGGACACGCTGATCCTGCCCTGCCGGCACCTGTGCCTGTGCAACTCGTGCGCTGACACGCTGCGCTACCAGGCCAGCAACTGCCCCATCTGCCGGCTGCGTGAGTGGGGCCTCCCGCCCAGGGCACGGCGAATGGGACGTGGAGGTGGCGCGGGTGGTTAGTAGCCACGGCGACCCCGCTCGCGCCTGCGTGGCTCCCCTCCTCAGAAAATTAGACTCGGGGAGTTAACGGCCGGGGAGGGTGCGCCAAGGAGGTTCTTGCAATGAAATTGCAGCTGGGCAGAAATCGACCCGTGAATCAAATCTTTATTTATTTTTAAAAATACTTTTATTTCATTTGTTTTGGGAGAGCGTGCGTGTGCAGGGGGGCGGGGCAGTCAGAGCAAGAGAGAGAGAATCCCAAGCAGGCTCCGCGATGTCAGCACAGAGCCCAGCAAACCGTGAGATCGTGACCTGAGTCCAAATCAAGAGTTGGACACTTCACCGACTGAGCCACCCCCGGTGCCCCTCAAATCTTTAAATGTTACATGGAAAATATTTTGATTTAAAAAACCATCCCGGTGAGGCGGAAAGTGAGCTAGGTGGAAGGTGATTGAGGGATTGGTTTCCTGGAGCACTTCAGACATTTTCTCAAAGTTACCACATGGAGTGTGATTCTGAATGGTGTTTGTCTTCCAGGGGAGGAATTTAAACATTCTCAGGGCAGAAAATCCCACGGATCAAAATGAGCATCAGGCTGGTGGGTGGGTCCCGGCAGGGAGGGACCAGGGTGTGGGTGAGGAGAGAGCCCGCTCACCGGAGCTGCAGGTGTCATCATTGAGTAGGTAGATGATGGCTTTTTGGAGAAGGCCTTCCTGCCGTTTCACACCTGGGTGTGCTGGTCACAGCGTCCTTGGGGCTGGGGGCGGGGGAGGGGGTACTCCTGCTTCACCCCGCGCTCCCGAGCCAGAATGCAGCTGTGTGACCAGAACTGCCATGCTTGTCTTATCGTCACTCTCCGGGGCTCAGAGGAAACCTGTGCAAGGTCACAGCTAGTAAGGGGCAGGGGTGGGTCTCCACTGGTTGTCCCCTGAGATAGACAGGTGTGTGCACGGACCACAGGGCAGGCTGAGCACGTGGAGGTTGAGGATGAGGCCGTGGGGTGTGTGGGGTCCGGAGCCCAGCCCTGATGAGGTGTTGGGGGTTGGGAGGGGAGGCTGCAGGGGGGCCGTGTGCTGGCCCTGGAGGGACAGGCGGCGGGGCCCCCAGCCTGTGCTGGGGCAGTTGTAGCACGGAGGGCCGGTAGCCTCTGCTGTCTGAGCCCCGACCTCCCCCACGTGCCTCGCCTCCTGGGCATTTTCAGGGGTGTGGGGTGCATATGATCTGGAGGCCCAGGGTCTAGACAGCCTAGAGCGAGGGTCCCTGGCAGATGTATGTAGCACTTGGGCCGGACGAGCTGGACCAGGACCCTCGTCTCTGGGGCCCGCAACCTGGGGTGACTGCTGCTCACACTGAGGATGTGGTTGCCTCTGGTCTTGTTGCAGCGAGTGCTGATGCAGTTTGTGACTGTGTGTTGTGTGTGTGCACTTCTCGTAAACGTTACACTCTTGTTAGTGGGCCTGACGTTATACCATCAATAGTCTGCCTCCTAACTTATTCCCAACTCTGTGCTGCTTCTCGTTTCCCAGGATAGAGAAGGTGCCGTCGGCGACGTTCACATACATACGTCTGCCTGCCCTTGGTATAACTTCCAGGAAGACACTGGCCAGTGTCCGGGCCCACTCGGCTTTTAGCTGGTCACCAGGTGTGACCCAGCCACGCTCACCGTTGAGTGCATAGTGGGGTTTGGCATGTGAGAGGCTGCCATGCCCTGCCTGCTGCCCTAGCAGCTCTGCCTGAGCTGGGGACAGTGCAGGACCCGGGGGAGAAAGCTCCCTTCTGGGCTGTTTCATTATGACTCTGTTTTGCTTCGGATTCGGAAACGTGGCTTGACCCAGGACCACTGTAGGGTGGGTGGCCAGCATCCCCGGAGCCTGGGGAGCCGCAGTGGTGCTGGAACTGGCTGCCCCTTACCTGATGGGCGGCCTTCCCTCTGCCATAGCTTTCCGGGCCCTCCTGCAGATCCGGGCGGTGAGGAAGAAGCCAGGAGCCCTGTCTCCGGTCTCCTTCAGCCCTGTTCTGGCCCAGAGCATGGACCACGATGAGCATTCCGTAAGTGCCTCTTTCTTCTTTGTTGAGGGGTGTGCAGCAGAGTCAGGAGGGGGTCTGCAGGAAGCCCCTGACCACTTGCAGAGACCCTCAGGCGTCCAGATGCCCTCAGGGCTTACCTTTGTGTTAGTGGCTTCAGGTTCCCAGTGGGGCCTTGCTGGTCAGGGACTCTGAAAGTGTGGCTGGAAGGAAGGGCGGGGCCAGACTGCCTGCCTCCCTCTGTGTCTTCCGCCTCTCTGAGCCTCTGCCCTCATCTGCCTGGCGGGCCAGGCATGGCCCCCACAAGTGGTGGTGAGGTTGACCAGGGTGATCCAGGCCGGGCCCAGTGAGCCCCGGCTCCGGGGAGTGTTGTTGTTTGCCAAGAGCAAGGGACACCGATGGCAGGTAACCTTGGAGCGTCTGTCACCATCATTCTACCAGCCATGGGCCACTCGGTGGGTCCTGGGAAGTGAGGTGTCGTCCAGAGGACGGCTGCAACATGTCCGCCACGTGTTCTCTGCCCCTGAAAAGGGGTGTCCGGCCTGGACACACAGGAGGGCACGTTGGCAGGTGTCCACCTTGCTTCCGGGAAACCATAAGGTAAAGCTTGTGCTGGCAGATGAGGGGAGTCGGAGTCAGGCTTTGGGGAGAGAGATGGCTCTCTGGCTCAAGAGATAGGCAGAAGGCAGGGAGAGATGTAGAGACCCAGAAAGATAGGCAGAGAGATGAGCAGAGACACAGAATCACAGAGACACGGAGAGAGACACCAGGAGAGATAAAGAGAGACAGGAATGAGGGCAGGAAGGTAGGTATTGAGACATGGGCAGAGAGGCACATCGGAGACAGGGATAGGGTGGGAAGGGGAGGCTGGCAGGGCAGGCAGGGCAGAAAGGGGCCGGGAGCAGGCCAGGGGTCAGGCGGAGGTCTTGAGCTCCTGGGTCCCAGACGGCCACAGCAGTTGTCAGCCAGTGGGTCTATTTTCTTGGCTCTTGGCTGAGGTTGTTGGGATTCATTGATTCTTAGAGGCCCCTGCCACCTGTCTACATGGGACAAAGGACCCAAACCCTGTGGTTTGCACACCCACAAGATGGGTTCCTGCATTGGGCCGGTGGGCGTAATGTTTGGCCCATATGGTGTTTCTGAATATTGGGCCAAAGTTTGTTTATTTAAATTTTTTTTTGTTTTAGAGGGAGAGAGAGCGTGAGTGGGAGGAGGGACAGCGGGGAGACAGAATCTTAAGCAGGCTCCACGCTCAGCATGCAGCCCACCACAGGATTTGATCCCACGACCCTGGGATCGTGACCTGAGCCAAAACCAAGAGTCAGGTGTTCAGCCAACTGAGCCACCCAGGAGCCCCTTGCGCCAGTGTTTAAAAGTCTGTAGGGGCTCCTGGGTGACGCAGTCGGTTAAGTGTCTGACTCTTGAACTTGACGCAGATCATGGTCTCGTGGTTTGTGAGTTTGAGCCCTGTGTCAGGCTCTGTGCTGATGTACGGAGCCTGCTTGGGATTCTGTCTCTCCTCTCTGCCCCTCCCCACCTTGTGCGTGTGTGGGGACTCTCTCTCTCTCTCTCTCTCTCTCCCTCTCAAAAATAAATAAACATAAAAAAAAAAGAAAGTCTGGAAATTTTCCTTAAGACTCAGATTTCTGGCTTCTCTTTCAAAATATGAACCTGTGGTCTCACAGCTGGAGCAGACACAAGGCCGCCCTAAGGTGGGGTCCCATCACCCCCACTCATCCCGGGCCAGCGACACTATGTGTTTTGCCTGCTGGGCCCCTGTTGGCACCAGGGCTTACTCCTCCCGGAACAGCCCTCCAGCAAATTTCATGTTGGGCTCGAGGAACATCACATACTTCTTCCAGCAGTATACTTCCGGTAGAGAGAGGAGCAGCGCTGAGGTGTGATTGGTTCCTGATGGAGGAGTCACTGTTTTGGAGGGACGGACACCCAGGGGTGGATGGCGGGTTTTTTGTTGCTTGTCTGTGCCACTCCAGGCTCTGCCCTGGCGTCTGAGCATCAGGCCTGACCTTCTATGTTTGCCCCTCTTATCCCAAGGATAAGTACAGGGCACACTGAGGCTTGGGTTGTAAGCTTCACCTGCCCCGGAGGGCCAGTGCCTTCCCCCCCAGAGGGTTAAGGTAGGGTACGTGGGTTCTTGTTCTCTGCCACGTGTCCCGTCTAAGCAGTTTCCACGAAGCGCCACAGAGAAGCCAAATTTTCTTCAGTGGGTCTGTTAATGTTATCAATGAGTAGGGGTGATTTGGGACCAATTTTTCTCCCCAGCTTCCTCGAGGAGTTGGACGTTGGTAATAAGTTTATACAGAGCCTCAAAAACGTGCAGGAGCCTGTCCCTTCCCTGTGCCTAGCCGGGCCCACTTGTGGGGAGCGCCTGGCCACTCTCCTGCCTGTGCTGGCCAGGACCGGCTTCTTGGGGTGACCCAGACCACGGGTGGGCAGTGGGACAGGGATGGGCTCCACCAGTGGCATGGCCTCCTGGGAGTTGCATAGATGTCCAGGCCCAGGCCCCTGGGGCAGAATCTGCACTTGGTCAGGTCCCCGAACTTCATGTGCAGGTGCGGTTTGCCAGGCACAGGCTCACGGCTCACCTGGAGGCCGGCAAAGCTGAGAGACCCCAGCCAGCCAGCTCCAGCGCCGTTCGGGGGGTGGCAGTCGTAAAACGTATGATTTTTATCTTGACAGTGTCCCTTTAAAAAATCAAAGGCGCACCCCGCCTCACTGGCCAGCAAGAAACCTAAAAGGGAAACAGTAAGTGTGTTTGGCCCTATGGCTACATCTTTGCCCCGCACCCTAATGATTAAACCAATGACAAGTATGGGAAGTCATTTTCACCCCAGGCTAACGTGTTTGGTTAATTTAATCTGTCAAATCCACTCTCCCCAGTCCCGGCGTCCCTGCCCAGGAAGGGAGTTTTGTGGAACAAGCAAAGCTCAAGGTCTGTCGGCAAAAAGCCAGTGTCTCGGATCCCCGCTGCCAGGCGGCAACGGCGCCCGCCTCAGGCTGCCCCTTCTCGCCAGCTCTGCTTCTGCCCGTGGTCCCCAGTGGCCTCGTTTCCCTTTTTTTTCTTGCTGGCAGTGGAATGATGTCAGAGGTGGAACTCACGTTGCTGCTAGTTTTGCAAACAGTCTTCCTCGCGCTTGCCTGTTGTCCTGCATCCTCTGCCTCTCCCCCTGGATGTGAGCTCTTTGGGCCGAGGACTTGGTTTTCTTGCATTTTCCCTGCATCTCAGGGAGCAGGCGGGCGGCCTCTGCCTGGAGCCTTCACTGACGCCTGTGGCCCCTTGGCAGAACTTAGAGAGGTGGAAATCCCTGGAGGGCCATCCCAGGGATGGAGGTAGAGGTGTTTCCCATTTGGAGGGTGAGGAGGTTCAGGTTGGGAGCAAATGCAGGGCACCACAGGCCCAGGTGACCAGGGGACTCAGGAGGCTGTGTGCTGAGGGCAGGGAGCCCCCACCCCAGCCTTTCTGCCTTCCCTTGGTCTCCAGGGTTGATCCGTCGCTGCCCTGAAAGGCGGCTCTCCCTCCCTTCCTTCTGGGGAGTGGTCAGGTGGGCGGGGCTTCACATGGGGCGCGCAGCTGGGCGTTTGCCCTTGCCCTTCACCTTGTCTAGTGTGGCCTGGGGACCTGACATTTCCCAGCACCTGGGCATCTCCCCACCTTTAACCCTAAAGCAAGTCTCAGTCTGTTGATGTGCTCCTCTCCCAGCACTGGAGGAGACTGGTTCTGAACCAGGGGTGCCCGTTAGAACCACCTGGAACACGCATCAGCCCCTGTGGACGCTTGCTTCAGGCCCACTGAGGATCTCGAGTTGGGCCAGATGCCTGTGTTGGGCAGAGCTCCTTGCGGGGCCAGGCCCTCCCTGGTCTAGAACACACGCGGCTCCACTGGGCTCTCCCGCCTTTGGCATGGCTTTGCTCTACACCCGCTCCTGAGCCCTCCTCTCTCTCTCTGACCCCTCACTCTCCACATGTGCCAGGCAGGAACAGAAAGCCAGGTAGGGGCTGGCCGAGACCAGGGGTGGGGAGGCTCTGCTAGGCGCCCTCTCTTCCTTCGTCACGGGCACCGAGCGGGCCATTTGGGTGTCCAGGGCTGCAGCTGATGACTAAGGGGGCCCTCAGAGGGTGTCTTAGGCTGCTCTGGTGTTCTTGGCGTCCCTCTGAGGGAGGGGGATATAGGTCTCTGGAAGGTGGAGTGGACAGGAGATGGTCAGAAGGCAGGTTCTGGGGAGTAGAGCATCCCTGGGGCACAAGGCCAGTGTCTGGGGCTTTGTGGCCCAGGGCAGTGGGCAGGGAGCCTGGCCAGCCTGTCCCTCATCTGCTCTTGTCCCCACAGAGCTCTGACAGCATCCCACCTGGCTATGAGCCCATCTCCCTGCTTGAGGCGCTCAACGGCCTTCGGGCCATCTCCCCGGCCGTCCCTTCAGCCCCCCTTTACGAAGAGATCACCTACTCAGGCGTCTCAGATGGCCTGTCCCAGGCCGGTTGTCCCCTTGCTGGGATCGATCGAATCCTGGAAAGCAGCCACCAGAAGGGCAAGCCGAGGAGCAAATCCCCCGACAGGTGAGGCTGGCGCTAGGATCCCCTTGGGGGTTGGCATATGGGAACCCAGCCAGGTGCTCTGTGGCAGGTGGCGGGGGGTCTGCGGTGTCCGGGAAGAAGTGCAGACACTTGAGTTTTACAGTGCTCTGTTGGGGAATTCACCAGAATGACCCCGGGAACCAAGAGCCAGTAGCAGATTAGGTTTAGGGCTAAGGCTGGTTACGACAGACGAGACAGCAAAGCAGCAGAAAAGATGCCCTGGTGGGGGTGCATCCTTCCCCGTCCCAGGCCACACGGGAGCAACAAACCACAGGATGTAGGAGGGAGCCCCGTGAGTGGCAGGGTTCCGGGACTTTCTGGGGTCTTGTCACATGGGCACGTCCTGCTGTGTGAGCACCAGTGGCAGCCAGACCCGGGCCCCGCCAAACCTCGCTCACCACGTTGCCCTTGTTACGCCCGCCAAGCAGAGGGTCCGGTCACGGTTTACCTGGACGTGTGTGAGATGCGGGCGACCAGCCTTCTGTGTTAAGTGTCTCCACGCATGGGTGCTCTTCTTTTTTAAGAAAAGTTTAGGCAGAAGTTCTGTAAAACCGGCCACCGCCCCCACGACTTGCACGTGTGACAGGACCACTCCACAGATAGAGAAGCGTGGGGCTCTCTCCTGCTGCTCACCCACGCCCCGCACCCCTGCTCCAGGGGTGGACCATTACGACGCCTTCTCCTTCCAGAGATACGGAGCCCGTGCAGGCCTGCGCGAGCTCGCACCGCGCCAGCCTCTCTCCAGCCGCTGGGCCTGCGGGCGTTCTGCGTCTGCACCCGCCTCCCCTGGGGGCGTCTGTGTGGCAGCCCCCGGCCTCACCCACGGGTGACGTTGGCTTTAGTGGGTTGGTGTTTATCAGCCACTTGTCCTTTACCCCCGTCTTCTCTTTTGCCAGCACCCTGCGGTCTCCGTCGTCTCCCATCCACGAGGAGGATGAAGAGAAGCTCTCCCAGGACTCGGACGCCCCTCCCCCGCTGAGTGGGGCGGGGCTGGCGCTAAGCAGCTCCCCCGAGGTGAGGCCCCCTCCCCGCCTCGCCGAGACCCATCTGTCACCCTGTCCCCACTGCCCGTCTGTTGGCCTCCCAGACCTGTGGCAAAGCGTGCCCTGGGCCGCCTCCACCGCTGCTCACGTGGTGAGCTCAGCTGGTTTCCCCATCTGTGGGGTGGGTCCTGTTTAAGGGGGGCCGGGCGTCAGCTCGCCCTGCTGTCCCCCGACCGCCCGCAGCCCCGTCCCCCGGTGGCGGCAGCAGAGCTGCGGACACACTTTGTCCTCGTTTCCTAGAGCTTTGTGACGGAGGACGTGGACGAGGCGTCGGCACTAAAGCAAGGTAAGCCCTCCATTTTGAGGAGCGTGTTCGGGGCCTCGCTGCCGGGAGGTCGAGGTGTGTGGAGAGCGTGTGCCGGCTCCCCCGCTGGGAGTCACGGGCTCCTCTCTGCTGGCTCTCCCAG
Organism: Panthera onca; assembly: GCF_046562875.1. Taxonomy (NCBI): domain Eukaryota; kingdom Metazoa; phylum Chordata; class Mammalia; order Carnivora; family Felidae; genus Panthera; species Panthera onca. Next base: position 37,985,895 of record NC_138354.1, on the reverse strand, counting down.
GGGACAGCCTCCGGCCACTTCTCTTTTTCCCTCCGTGCCCAGCCGGCATTTCCCAGTGGCAGTCATCTTCTTTCCTGCCTGGGTCTCTGCACACGGTCAGCTCTTCCTGCTTGTCCTGTACGGGGTCCTCAGGTGCCACCTGGAGAGGCCCAGGGTCCCCAGTGCGGGTGCACAGCTCAGCCGGGCCGCTCCTCTGTGTGCCCCCGTGTCCCGTGGAGAGTGTAGCATACAGCGGCCTGCTGGGACTTGAGTCCCAGCCGCCACCGATGGGCCCTGGGCTCCTCGTGGGGGGATGACCCCCAGCTGACCTCCCAGTGGCTGCAGGATGTGACCAGGTGCTTCCCAAGCCTCCCCCTACCAGCTGGGAGATGCTGCCACTCCTTTGTCTCGGTCATTCCTCCCTACTGTTGGACAGGTGAGGAAACAGAGGCTCCAGGTTGGGGTGGTTGGAGGCCCCAGGCCATTTAATGTGGAGGTGACAGAGCCCGGAAGTGGCCCTGGCAAGCTGGCTGGCTCCCAGGCCTACAACATGGTGAAGACCCCAAAATAAGCTGCAGCTGCTCAGTTGCTGTGACCCCCCCTCCTTGCCAGGAGGTTCCCAGCCGGCACTGCACTGGGTGACCCACGTCTCTCCGCAGCGTGACTCCCCACCCACCGTGTGTGGGGCCCGCCTGTGGGTTGCTGGGCCTGGGGCCTTGGGTTTGGGTGTGAGTGTTGGCGCCTGGGGCAGGGGGCCCATCAGGGATGTCGTCACTTCCGCCTCCCAGGCTGGGCTCCTGGGTGGGCCTCACCCTCTCTCGACCTCCGCTCCTTCCTGCCTGTGCAGAGCATGTGCCCGACCAGGTGGCTCTCTTCTGTGCCCATCACAGGGCCCAGGCCCCTCGTCTGCGGAGGGGCCCTCCCCCTCGAGAGCTCCCTGGGCAGCACCGGGAGCTGCTGTTGAGAGGGAGGGTGGCCACACGCAGGCCCGCTCACTCCCCGCTGTGGGGCACGGGGCCAGCGGGAAAGGTACGGGTAAGCCGGAGATGTTAAATCTATCACTATTCCTTCTTGTTTGTTTTTAAAGGGGTACATAATGATTTTATAATAAAAGTCAAAACAAAAGCCCTGAGGTAGAGTTGAGAGAGAAGGGAAGTAAAGAAAAGCAAACCTTTGCCTCTCAGGCCTAGAGGGCAGAGGAGGGAGTCATAGCAGTCTTGGGCTGGGACTGGACTCACAGTGGCTGTAGAGCCCTCAGGAAAGAGGCTCCCGGGGATGCTGACCAGAAGAGGGACAGTGCCACCTTCGCCTATAAACCTCTGACCTGCCCCCTCCTCTGCAGGGAGCCGAGTGCCATCCATGGAGAACGTCTTGCAGGACGGCAGCCCTGAGCCCTGCAGCCGCGGCCAGCCCCGCCTGCCGGCTGATATCTACCTGCCAGGTAACGGCATTTGAGCTCAGCCGGGGTGGGTGGGAGTGGGGGGCGCGGGCAGTGCTGTCACTGCCGCACGGAGCTGGGGGCTGATCTGCCTGCTCAGGGAGCGGCTGGCCTGTCAGGAGCCTAGGTCTCCCTCCCTGGCTCTGCTCACACTCCTTCTGTCAACCCCAAAGCACAGCCAGGCCCCGGCTCCACAGTCACCCCTCCTGCAGCTCCTTGCTCTTTGGGGCAGAGCCTGTGCGTGAGGCCCCTTCACACTCCAGAAACAGCTCAGCATCAGGAAGGCAGGAAAGGCCCCTTGTTTAAGGAAGGTCGTGGCCCTTCTCTCTATCTCCTGCTTGGGGCCAGGCAAGCACAGCTAGTCCCGCTGGAATCCCTGACTCTTCATCCGTGGGCCTGGCAGCCCCTGTTCGGGTGCCCAGCAGCAGGGCCTCTGCCCCAGGGAGCTACAAGCCGAAAGCTACCTGCGTGCCCTGGGCCTGATGCTGGCATCAGCCCCCTACCACGAGCACCCATAGGGCCCAGGCCAGGGATGGAAGGATAGGCTGGGGTGCCAGGCGCCTGTAAGGCCCAAGCACAGTTGGGGAGGGGTCTTGCTTCTGCCCCCCTTTTCTAAAAGCCTCTGCCTGGAGCCTCCTGTCCCCAGCTCCTCTGGGTCAAGATCCTCAGCTTTAAGTTCTGGGCTCCAAAGATGGCGGACAGGAGTCAGGGGTTCTCAGAGACTTTTGCCTCCTGCGTGCTAAGATGCCATCTGAGGATCTGAGATCAACGTCAACAGCCATGATGTCCTCGGAGAGTCTGGCTCCTGCCACATGTCTGGGAAGCACCTTTGCCACCCGCCTATCCCAGGACCCACCGCTGCTCAGTTCCCAGTGACCTGACCTGTGCATCTGGCCTACCTGTGATGTGCTTGGTTTGAAAGGGTCTCTTGTCCCGCCCCAGCATAGGGACAGGCAGTAGCCTGTGCAGACAGGGGGTCCCGTTAGCCCAGAGGGGCCACAGTCAGCAGGTGCAGGAAAGCAGGGGAGTGTGTTTCATCAGCACCCCGGGGCCTACCCGAAGAGAAGCCCGTGGGTGAAAGCCTTGTTGGGGACCAGCGTTCCTTAGAGTAACATAGAATTCCAGTAAGTTCTTTCAAGGAACTTCAGTGATTTCATTGTAATTAAAAGCTTGGGGTGCGGGGAGAGTCCGGAGAGGGACTTACAAGCACAAGTGTGGTTGTGATCCTTTGGGTGAAGGGGCACCTTGACCCCACCTGGCGGTGCCACCCGTGCCCCACGCCAGAGTCTGCAGGTCAGGACAGGCTGGGCTCCACCCACAGGGGACACCAGGCCCCGTGGTGTGGCGTTCTCACCTCTGCCCCAGGCCAGTGGCAGGAGGCGCTCTGCTGTGGAGGCGGTGGAGAGGCTGAAGTCAGCGGAAGGCCAAACCCAGCCCAGGGGCAGGATAGCCAGCGGGGTGGGGCGACACCGAGGCTCTTGGTCCCGTGCCCCACGGGTGTGGGGGAGGCAGCACTGTCAGGAGTTGGGCAGGTCCTCACCGATGTGCCCACCTTCATAAGCACGTGTACCTACCTGTCTTCCTTTACTTCTAAGCCACACCTTCTGTTCCCATCTGGTGTGTGTGTGTGTGTGAGAGAGAGAGAGAGAGAGAGAGTGCGCGCACAAGAGAGAACCGGACGTGCACACACCGGGACAGCTCTCCCATGGAGGCACGGGCATAGTTTTTTGAACCTTAGTGTCCCCTGTTGATTGCAGAGTTAGGAGGTGGGGAAAACCCTTGAACTTAACTGGTGAACACCTAGCTGCCGGGCGGGGCCCTTCCTGGCCCCGCCCCGCCACCCCTGCCCAGGCCTGTCCTGGCTGAAAGTCTCTGCGTTGGACTGCGGCCCGGTGCTCTGTTCTCCTGTTTCAGCACATCATTGTGCCCCCCACCCCCACCCAGCGTGCCCCCGGGGACTCTTGTCCTAAAGCAGTGCGTTTGCTGCGGAACGTGCTGGTCTGTCTAGCGCTTTGCTAACTGAGCTTCCATGTCTCTCCTCCTCTGCACAGCCCTGGGGCCTGACTCCTGCTCTGTTGGTATAGAGGAGTAAGCTGGTACGTGATCGCCTTCCTACGCGTTGTGGGGTGGCTCTGAGGGACATCCTTGACAGTGTTGGAGAGAGGACCTCGCCAGCTGGCTCTCCTGCTCCCTCCCTGGGGGGTTCCTTCCCCTTCTCTGGGCTTCCTCCGCATCCGTGTCTTCCCTGGGGTCCTGGATTCTGAATCCAGAGCTCCCCAAATGTGCTACACCTTTGCCCTTGAGAGGTGGTCCTGGGAGGTCTGGCCTTGGCTGACTTCCGGAGCCAGAACTTTTCTGTCTGGACTAGATAGCCCAGACAAGCTCTTCCAGGGCCTCAGGAATGGTGACAGCCCTTGCTGAGACCCCACTGTTGTTGCTCACTAACCTGTCCCCCAGCCTACCTGTGGAACCTTCTGGAACACCAGCACATGCTGAAATCGGTCTGTCAGGAGGCCATGTGAGGTTGACCCCACGTCATCGCCCCCCCCCCCCCCCCGCCAGGGAGTTGCCCTCTACCTGGGTGACTTTGCCAAATGATTGTTTCATGGAAGGCTGTTCCAAGAGCACCACCAGCACATAGGCAAGTGCTTTGAACACCCTCTTCCCTTCCTTTGCCTGATGTTAGCGGCTCTGGAAACCTGGTGCCTCCGGTGGCCCAAGTTTTCCCAAACCTGTGTTGGGTGGAACGCGCCAGCAGGAGGCCCGGCCCGGCAGCTCCGGCTGGCGTGCGGCCGTCCCCCAGGCAGCTGTCCTGAGCTTCGGTGTTTGTCCACTTGTTTCGACGGCTGCTCTTATGTTCCCATGCGAGCCTTTCTTGCTCTCCTTGAATGTTTCTTCTGACAAATCTTACCCACTGTTGAAATAGGGCCCAACCCTTGCATAAAGTTGGCCCTGTCCTCCGTGTCATTGCTGAGTGCTGTGATGGAGGTGAAACTTCCAGAAGTAGAAAATACACACAGGTCAGGCCGAGCTACGGAGAACTGGATGTTGCCTGCAGGCTGCATAGCAGAGCTGAGTCCCCGCGTGAAGCCACAGCCCCTAATAGTTCCCGCACCTCAGGCCATGTCATGGGTGACATGTGGCAGAAGCACTCCTTGGTTTGCTGTTGGAGGAGTGTCCTGGGGAGCCCGTCCTCAGCAGGCAGGCGGCTGGCAGCTGGTGTTGTGCGGCCCTGAGCGTGGTGCCGGTCATTCGTTGCTGTAGGCCTGGGTCACAGCTCCAGCACCAGCACCCCGGGGGGCAGACTTGGTCCAGGGACAGAGCGCCTCATGGCATCGGGAGGCAACAGTGTGGAAATGGCCAAAAAGGCCTCTAAAGAAGGCTGGGTGGGGTCCTGGGGCTGCTCTGAGCACGGGATGTGCACCCCGGTCCATGTCCACTCCCCTCCGCCTGGGTGTGACTGAGTTCCGGCCTAATCAGTAATAAAGCCCTGAAGGACGGCGGCTGGTCAGATCCCGAGAAGCACGGACCGGGCAAGGGAGGAGGCCCAGGGGGCCACGAGCCCACGGCGCCCGTTGCGTTCTGTTCTGGGGCATCGGCTGGTGCCACTGCCTGGCATCTGCTCCCAGAGGGACGGACCCCTCTTTCTCTGTTAGGACCTGGAACTCCAGGTCTTTGTGTGGTCCTGCCACAGACACACAGTAGAGGGTGCTGGGTGGCCCTGTCCTCGGTGGGGGACTCCTGGTTGGTAGATACACCCTGATGGGTGAGGTGGGGACTTGCCCGGGCATGACCCCTTCTCCCTCTGCTCCTGCCTGCAGGATGGTCCACCTCCGTGGAGATGCCCCGCAGCCTCCGTACCACTGGCCCACCCCGGCCTGTGCTTGGTGGCCCCAGTCCTGATTCTGGGGCCACTGAGCTGACCCCACTCTGAGAGCCTGGCCAGGCTGGCAGCATGGAGCCCTCAGCTCCCCAGACTTTGCCGAGGGGCCACCGGATTCCAGCGTGACCCCTGGCCTCTCCTGTCTTGCACGCTCTGCGTGGCCACTGGCTCCGAGGGGCCGGACGACCCTTGATTGAAGAGCACAGTGGACAGTCTCCTCTGACAAATTCCTTTTTCTATAGTTGATGTATTTGTAAATGGTACAGATGAAGGACAGCAGCTTTCTGTCCTGGGCTGTGAGCTCTGGGGTTTCCCCCAAATGCCCCATTGGCTGAGTGGCCAGGACCAGGGCTTGACCACCCACCTGCGGCCTGGATTGGCTTCTCCTGTCACCCCAGCCACTGGGGACTCAACAGCCTGAACACTCAGCACAGACTCGCAGAAGAACAGTGTACTGGTGGGTGAGGTGCTGTCTTCACAAGAGGTGTTGTAGGGGCCTTGTTGCCAGAGGAGGAAGGGAAGGGGGGGTCTGAGTCCCGGTCAGTGAAGGAAACCGTGCCTGTCCCCTGTCCCTCGTGCTCCCGTGTCCTCGGCAGCCTGGCTGTTGCTGCTGCTTCCCCTTCCTGCTCCGGCCCTGGAGGCGGTTGCCTCCCACAGCCGACCTTCCCCGCGGCCCGGCTCAGCCCTGGGCAGGGGGGTGGTGGCCACGCAAGGCTGCCGTGTGGGTCTGATCCAGGGGCAGAGGCACAGGAGCACAGGCCATCTGCAGCACTTAGTGACCGGTGGCCCCTCTGCCGGCCCTGCACCTTCTCTGAAGTGGCTCTGATCACACGGCAGGGCCCTCCAGGTGAAGGGGCTTCCGCTGGGCTAGTGGGGCTGCCGTCCACTCACCCCGGGGAGGGCTCTGAGCAGCTTCCCTGCTTCCTCTTCACCATCATAATGTCACTAGTTTCTCTTGGATTTGACCTGTCTGGGGTCCCTGAAGGTGGACCTGCCTGGGGAAGGAACATCCCATCCGAGGTGACCTTGTTCTTTTTGTTGTTGTTGGTTTTTTCTTTTGTTGTTTTTTTTTTTTTTGAGCAAAACTCTTTGGGCAACAGAGGCAGAGGGGGCATCGAGCCCTGGTGCACCAGGGTGAGAACCGCCTGGGGGCACCTTGAGCCAGGTGGTTGGGTCTGTGCGGCTCCCTGGGGCACAAACACGTTCCTGGCCTGGGGTGTGGCACGCAGAGGGGCCCACTTCCTGGGGATCTGCCCTGGGAAGGATGGTTCTGGGGCAGCCAGCAGCAGTCCACAGAGCCCCGGGCCTCACCGGCACCCCTCCCGAGGCTCGTCCTGCAGGGCGCTCAGGAGAGAAACCAGCAGTGTGAGATTCGCTTTCTGTGCAGTCGAGCCCGTGAGCAGAGCGCTGCCTTACACACAGCCCTCCGCCAGGCTCAGGCCAACCTGTCCCAGTTGCCCGACTCCCCGGCCCCCGCCCCCTGTGCGCATGCCTGCACATACGCCAGGGTGCGCACGCGTGAGTGCCGCGCACATGCTCGCAGGCTGCCTGCCCCCCGACCCACACCCCGGCCTCGCCATTGGTATTGGTGCCAGTACTCTGTCTGAAGGCCGGGATGCAGACTGGCCTGTCTCGGACTTAACACGTGCTCTCATTTGACGTACTCTGGCTGGTTTTTGTTCGTTTTTACTGTATATTTATAGTAATAAAATCATGCAGCAATATCTCGTCCATTCCTTCCTCTGCGCATAGCACCGAGGGACCTCCGCTGCGTCCCGGTCTGGAGGCAGGACAGCTGAGGGGCTCACGGCCGCTCACACGCCCCGGCAGCGCGAGCCGGGGCTCGCACAGCCGGGGCTGTGTGGCCGCAGCCTCCGTTTCCTCGCGTGTGAGGTGTCTGTGACAGGACTTTAATAAGAGGGGTGAGGGTGCAGGAGATGGTGTGTGAGGCACGTGGGATCCTGTTGATGACAGCTGCGGTCGTCGTGCCGATTCTGGGTTGGAGTGGGGCTCCTTACGAGCAGTGGAGGAGGAGCCGGCACGTCCAGGTGTGCAGGTCGCTGCTGCAGGTGCCGTCGGTATCGCTGATCCATCCCGGATACTCGGCACCTCCCTGTGTGCCGGGCTGGAGAGGGCCGAGACACGCGAGGTTCAGGCTCCTGGGAGTTTGTGTTCTAGGCCGTGAGGCCCTGCGCGGTTTTGGTTACTGTTGGGAAGAGCGTCGGCTGGTGGTGACAGGATGGAGTCGCATGGGGTCCTTGATTTTTAACCTGTGGTTGAGGAGGGCTTCTCTGAGGAGGAATTTCGGCTGAGCAGTGCAGGATGGGAAAGAGCTGGTCCTGGAAGAGAGCCCAGTAAGCCAGCACAGCAAGTGCAAAGGCCCCGAGGCCAGAGTGAGCCTGGTGTGACCGCTGAGCAGAAAGAAGCCCGAAGTGTCTCCAGTTGCTGGAGTGTCAGAATCGAGGAGTGTCGGGGTGCAGATGCTACAGGACCTCATAGGGACAGCAAGAGTTTTATTCTGAGAGCAGTCAGAGGCTTTTCCACAGGCAGCAACTCTCTCCAGCTGTCACGTGGGATGGATTAGAAGGCCAGCTGTGGCTGCCAGCTTCCCTGCCCAGCAAGCGGCCTCCCAGGAGGGAGAGGCTGTGGTGGCCTGGAACACCCATGAAGCACAGCCACCACACCGCCACCCACCAGCAGCTCCTTTGCAAACGTGGTCCCAAGCTGCCTCCCCAGGTCCCCTCTTTGACTCAGGCACTTAATGGTGGAACCAGTGTTCTCAGCCATCTAGTCCGTGCCCCAGGGAAGGCCTGTCACCCTCGGCCCTGCAGCTGCTCGGTCGTGTTTGGGGCGACGTCTGGGTCGGACGTCTCGGAACGGGGTGCACTGGATGTCCCTCCACTTTCCGCCAACAGACGAGGAACTTTGTTAACATCTTGTTTCAGGGAGGGGTTGGGGCGTGGGGCATCTTTCCTCTGTGCCCCCTGCCAGCCCTGGGTTTGGGTTGTGCACTGTGGCCTGGAGACACGGTCCTCTCTGGAGGGCCCTTCCCCTCACCAACATCTCTTCAGACACGGTCACTTGCCTTAGGGATCTGGCTTCTCCCTGGCAACTGTGGTGGCCCGTTTGAATCCTGGTAGAGGCCATGGATGGGGAGAGAGAGAGCCTCCCTCTTTAGATCCTTACTCCCCTGTGTGTGACACGATACCGGCACGACCCGACGTGTGAATGAGCTCCCGGTGGGTCCTTACCAACACTTGCCTGCCCTCTGCCCCTGCTCTCTTCTGCTCAGGGCAACCTTCTGTGCCCCAGAGCTTGCCCTGGCTCACTGCATGGTGAGTGCACATGGTGGTTCCTTCACCCAGCAAATCTGTACCCACCGTGGGAGGAAAACGGAGTGTGGGCCAACTAGTGGTCGAGTGGCATCGTTGCTCTCCCCTGGACAATGTTCCCCATGCTCCTGAGCCCCAGCGATGATTCCCTTCAGCAGCAGACACAGGTATGTACCTCAGGGCCTCTTCCGTGAAAGTTGGGAGGTTTTCTGTTGTGGACACTGGTCAGGAGACAGGGTGGAAGTCTGGGGTGAGATCCTGGCTCTGGCACCAGCTGCTGGGTGCCCTTAAGGCCAGTCCTGTTCCTCTCTGCCCCAGGTTCCTCCTTGGTAAATTGGGGAGAGCCCATTTCCTCCAACCGTCCCTGGCATATGGTGTCTGACTGGGAGGATGCTTGGCAGGCTGCGCCAGGAGGGATTTAAGGTACTTCCCAGCACGCTGGCTGAGTAGCAGCCCCAGGGCTGTGCGTGGACACGGACGGTGGGGGCAGCTCGAACTATGCCAGGCCCCGCTTTCCTTGCTCTTCTGGAGTCGACCAGCAGTGACCTTGGACCGGAGTGCTTGGCTGGCGCGCGCGCAGGGAAAGGTCTTGCCCACTGGTCGCCAGGCTCCCGTAAGCCCTCCTGGGGGAGTCGCCGGCAGGGAGCGAGAGGCGAGGGCTGGTAGTGGGCAGCCTGCGGGGCGGCGCCCCCAGGGAGGCGCTGGGGGAAGGCCCGGGACCCGGCGGCTCCTGCTAGTGACGGGCAGTCGGAGCCCCAGCCCTGCAGGCAGCGCTTGCCCGAGGCCCCCGCGACCGCGCTCGGCTCGGCTGGGCTCGACTGAGTTCGGCTGAGCTCGGCTGAGCTCGCTTGGCGCGGAGCCCCCTGGGCGTTGTGGTTCTCGGGGCCGGTGGGTGGGAGCGCGTGCCGTCCCTGCCTCTGCACACGCCCGTTCCGCGCCTCAACGACGCGTCGGGGCGCCGGGATGGGCTCGGCCCCGACGGGCATCAGCAATTGGTGGAGAGGCGGGGCCCAGGGACGCGACTGCCTGCGGATTGGTCGGACCTGGCGGGGGCGGGCCCGCGCATGCACTTAAGGAGAGGCGCCCCGGTCGAGCCGGGGTAGTGCCAAGATGTCGGCGGCAGTGCCGGAGCTGAAGCAGATCAGCCGTGTGGAAGCTATGCGCCTGGGGCCGGGCTGGAGCCACTCGTGCCACGCCATGCTGTACGCCGCCAACCCCGGGCAGCTTTTCGGCCGCATCCCTATGCGCTTCTCGGTGCTGGTGAGGACGCGGGTGGACGGGCGGGGATCAGGGCGCCGCTCGCACCCCGCGCCCGTGACCCGGCGCTCCCTTGCAGATGCAGATGCGCTTCGACGGGCTGCTGGGTTTCCCCGGGGGCTTCGTGGACCGGCGCTTTTGGTCTCTGGAGGACGGTCTGAACCGGGTGCTGGGCCTGGGCCTGGGCTGCCTGCGCCTCACGGAGGCCGACTACCTGAGCTCGCACCTGACCGAGGGCCCGCACCGCGTCGTGGCGCACCTGTACGCACGGCAGCTGACGCTGGAGCAGCTGCACGCCGTGGAAATCAGCGCGGTGCATTCGCGCGACCACGGCCTGGAGGTGGGGCCGCCGCCCGGGCCCCGCCCCCCGCCCCGGGGTTTGGCTCTGGCCCCGTGGAAGGCACCGATGGGTAACACGTCCCCCTGAGGGTCCCCTGGCCGGGCTGGGTGGGGTGTCGCTGTTTCCAGCATCAGGGTGGGGAGAGGGACCTGAGGGCAGCGGTGGGAGAGGGGGGCCCGGGGTTCCCTCGGGGCTGTGTTCCATCTGCCTTGCTGCCTGCCATTGCCAATCCTGGGAGTGGGGAGTGGGATCGGTGGGGGGATGGGAGAGGGTGGTGGCTCCTGGGGAGGTGGGAAACTAGGGCTGCGTTCAAGGGCCGGGACCTCATGGTTGGGGTGATGAAGGCTCTTAACGGTTTGTGGGTTTTATTTGTAGTCTGGAGAACTGGGAGTCACACTTGGGGTGTTTGGGATTCACGAGTGGAAGAGGGAGCATGGGCTGTGAACTGGGGGGGCTTCCTGCCAGCGGATGGGGGCTGGAGTTAGAGGACGCAGAGGGTGGAAGATGCATGGGGTCAGCTTTGAAACTTGCTTGGGGAGTGAAGGGGCTGCACTGCTCCAAGGGTGCCGCTGGCTTGCGCCTCACTAGACCCCGCCTGGGTCTCCCATTACGTCCTTCGCAACCTGGCTGGCCTTGTCCTGGCCTGGCAGCTCACAGGCCCCTCCTGCTAGGGCTGCACCGTTGGCGTGGGGCCTGGTCCCACTCTGGTGTCCTCTCCATGCAGGTGCTGGGGCTTGTGCGGGTTCCACTTTACACCCAAAAGGACCGAGTTGGTGGCTTTCCCAACTTTCTGAGCAACGCCTTTACCAGCACTGCCAAGTACCAGCTGCTCTTCGCCCTCAAGGTGCTCAACATGATGCCCGAGGAGAAGCTGGCTGAGGCTTTGGCTGCTGCCACAGAGAAGCAGAAGAAAGCCCTGGAGAAGCTCCTCCCATCTTCCTCCTGAGGTTGATTCTATGCTGCCTGTCTCCTGCCCTCCCCTGGTCCTATCTGTGCCCTAAACTCTTGGGGGAATGACTGCATGGGGCGAGGGGGCATCTTGTCCTCTCCATCACCCCACCACCCCGAACAGCTACTGGGTGGTGGCCAGGTTAGTGGGAGCTCAGCCCACCCCGATCAGGAGGTGGCTTGTTTGCACTGGACCTGGCTCTCCAGGCTCAGGACATTCTCTCCTACTCCAAGGCTCTAACCCTCCTCCACATGAGACACATGGGCTGGTGGAGGGACCACCCAGTTACCCAGGTGGGTAGGTGCACACACACACCCTTAAGTCCATTTATTCTTGTGGAGGGATGCCTTTGAGTCCTGTCACCAGCCAGCCCCAGGGCCTAGAGAAGAGCTGGCCCAGTACTGTGAACTTTGGTGGTGGTCATTAGCTTTGTTTTCTGAGCTGTGTCAACTGAGCGGTGAGGCTTCAAAGCCCCTTTACCCCATTGGGGCCCAGTCCCCCCCCCCCCTCCCCCCAGGTCAGTTGGGGCCACGAAGCCCAGCTGTAGATGGAGTTGGTGAAAGAAAGCAAAGTCCGGTCTTGGCTGCTCTCTGTGTTCTCTGGTTCTGGCCACAGGCCCAGGGCTGGGTGCATGAGGGGTCCCCCTTTCCCACTGCCCACGGACTTCAGGGTGGGAGCCAGGCCTGAGTGCTGTGTTCCATTCAGCACGGAGCTGATGATACAGGTCTCCCGTCCCTCTGGTCACTGTGGCACTGCCCCCTCAGACCTCGCTGGGCCCTGTGCCTGGTCTGGGGTTCCTGGCTACACCTGGGCTGAGCTCGCTGCCCTTTCCTTGGCTTTGAAAGCCTCCCTTTCTCCATTCCCATCACAGTCCACAGGCCGCTCCAGGACCTGGTATGGAAGCACTGGCCGAGTGTGCAGAATGACAACAGCAGAGCCACCACAGATGGGAAGGTCACCACTGGCCGTCTCCTACGGCCCTCTGTCTGCAAAGACTCCTCAGTGAAGCTAAACCAGTTTGCACGGCACCTGCTTGGTCTGGTAAGGAGAGCTCTGCTCCGGCCCAGCCTGAGCGTCTGTTCCACCTTAAAGCCTCGGTGAAGCAGTCAGCACGTGTGGGCAAAGGCACTTCGTTCTGTAAATAAAATACCTGTACCTCGTTCCTCTCTCATTTCCTGGGGCACCGGGGCCACGCGTGCGTCACCCTTCAGACTGCTCTGGTGGAACCGAGGGGGCTCTGAGCGCACGTAGCTCTAGCCCCAGGGGAGGGACAGAACAGGAGAGGGCAACCAGTCTGCCCTGCTCTTAGCGTGGTGGTCTCTGTCCTGGCAGAGGGGGCTGGGTCCCAGTGAGTTGCTGAAGGGGGGAGGGTTGCCCCTTGCTTTGGTTTGTCAGCCAGTACTGCATGTCGCATGACCAGAACAGAGTCCCTCACCAGCAGATCTTAAATTTTATTTTCCAGCAATGACATCCGCTACCCAGGCGCCCAGTCCTTTCAGTGTGGCGCCTGTGGTGTATGGGGGCCCGCTGTCTCCCCGTGGCCCTGCCTGCTCTGGGCCTGACCCCCCGCTTCTGGGCGAGAGGCCCTCGTCCCGCCTCTGCGTGGGCCTCACTGCCCTGTCCTGCCTCTGCCAGCTGCTCCGGGGGCCTGATCCTCTGGCCCCCGCTCGGGCCCGGCCTGCTGCAGCCGCTTGCTCACTGCCCTCCTGTCTTCCAGGCACACAGCTTCAGGGTGGATCGGTCACCCAACGTCAGATTCTGAGAAGGGACAGGGAAGACTGAAGTGGGCACTCGCTGCTGCCCGGTACACCCTGCTCTCCGGCCTGGGTCCTGGGCTGGCGGACACTCACCGTCCCTCCCAGCTAAGGCTCCCGCCAGTTCTCCTTCCCGTTCAGCACTTGCAGCTTCTCCAAGCTCTGGGTCACTGAGCATAGCACTCGCCCTGAGGATGGGAGCAGTTAGTTGCTGCTTCATGAGTGTGGGAGGGTGGGGGAGGTGCCTAGGAATGCGTGACCTTGAGGACAGTGGGCTATGGTAGAGCTGTCTCGGGGGTCTGAGCTGACTAGGATTCCCCGTTTACCCACTTCTGGCCCCAGGATGGGGATGAGGCCACCGGCTGTCGGACACTTTGGGAGACTCACCCATTTCCTGGACTCGATCCTCCAGTGCTCCGGAAAGCTCGGGGAGGCTCAGAGCCTGCAGGGAAGCCTGCCAGCCTTTGGAATCTGTGGGGCAGAGAGCCAGGTGGGCCTAGGGCTTGTGTGGTCACCACAGGCCCCGCCGCTTTGTCCTGGGCTGCTGACGCCAGGGGACCCACCCACTGTCAGTACCTGCTTGACACTGTTCTATCAAAATGTGTTCGCCTGCTTATTTTTCCAAAGCACTGACTGGAGGGTCAATCAGGGTGCAGCCCCAGGAATGAAAGTGTGAGGGTCCCTGGCTGACAGTCAGGCTTGACCCTGGGTAGCCCCGACTGCAGGCTGAAGAAGTCACAACATTGTGGAGGACGTTAAGTCCCACCCCAGGGAGGCACGGTAAGGAAATGGGCTGGATAGGAAGCCCTCACCCTGGATCTCTTGCAGGGAGGGAGTGGGAGGGTCAGTGTGGTAACTGCTGGAACGGGTGGTAAAACCTGGCCTGGGGCAGCATCCATGCGATCCGGGACCAGGACAGCGTTCTTACCAGCCGTGGGGAGGGCCGGGCCCTGGGGGAGCCCTCGGGTGGACTCTTCCTGCTTCACTCTGGCTGACAACTCGGCTTGACAAGCTCTGCCAGACACAAGGCCAAGTGCTGGTGAGGGGGAGGCTGTCCTCCCTGGCCCCAGCAGGGCAGCACGTACCCCCACCTCCCTGAGTGGCCAGTGGGGCTCTGCCTTCAGGGCAAGCACACCAGGCACCTTCGGGGACAAGCCCTGAGGGCCCGAGCGCTTCGTTGCAGATGCTTGGGGCCCCATTTGCTGCCTGGGTCTGCCCTGTGGAAAGGAACAGCCACAATGAAACGGATGATGGTGGCGAGTACTCCAAGACGCCTTTAAGAACAACCACCTGGTTGAAGAATCTGGAGGAATCAGCGACTCAGGGTCTGGCCTGGGAGCAGCTCAGATGCCCACTCACCGCAGCTGGTCCAAGACGAGCGCAGCGTCCCGGGTCAGGGCCCAGGTCTCCTGCAGCTGGGCGTGCACGTCCTTCCGGGCACCGTCCTGCTCCAGGAGGCAGCTCTCCACCACCGCCCGCAGCTCCTGCTCCTGCGACACCTGGCCTCGCATGGCCTCCACCTCCTCACAGCGCTGCAGACGGAGAGGCGGGGAGGGGGGGTGGCAAATGACCAGGGCCACTCAGGCTGGGTCCCCCTCAACCTCTCTGTGCCATACCCACTCGCTCTCAACTCCCACTCTCCTGGGCTGGAGGAAGGGAGCGCCTGTCTCCACCTTGGAGCACCCCCTGCTTTGGATCCCTACGCTTAAGCCCAGTGACATCCATGCCAGCTGCTTGTGCTCTGCCCTCACCCTTTCTCTCCTATGTCCAGCTGACCTCCTGTCCAACGTCCCCTGCCTTTGTGAGCCGTCTTCCTGGAGGCCTGCCTGTGCATCTCCACATTTACACACAAGCAGTAATGCTTTCTGTCCCAACGCCCGCCCTGGCTGCTTCTCCCTACTCCCCCTGGGTATTTGTCCCCACCACTCGGTCCCCACAAATGTGTCGTCCCTCACTGCAGGTGGGTGTCCAGGTGCCTGCCCCGCTCACCACATACTTTGTGCAGCTGGATGGCCAGCTCCTGCATCTCAGCTTCTAGCCGGTCGGCATACGCCAGCTCCAGAGCATCGCTGGGTGGCCGGGCACTGCTGTGCCAGCGGGCAATGGCAGAGGTCATCTTCCTCTTAGGCCCAAACAAGCTGCAAGGGTGAATGAGAGAATGAGGATCTGCTGTGTGTGGAGTTGCCAGGGAGGCCAGCCTTCCACCAAGACAGCCCCCTAGGAAAGATTCTGATTTTGAAAGGGCACAGTGGTCCCGGATCCTGGGACAGATGACAGAAACAAAGGGTCTTAAGAAGTGACCACAGCAGGGGCTGGGCTGCCCTGCCCGTTTCCTTCCCCGGCCTGGCTGCTGCTCTCCCTGAACAGGGAGCTCAGGCCGGCCGGGGCTAGGCTGTGACTGGCCGCCTACCAATCGGGAAGCTCTCCAAAGTGAATGGTAGAAAACCTCTGGGTGCCCTTATCACAGCACTGGCAGCCAGGCCAGCCGGGGCACCAGACCCAGGCCTTCGGCACCTCAGCTAGCTGCAGCCGGAAGACCAGAGAGAGGACAGCTGGCTGCAGAGAGCAAGGGGACGCCCAGACAGGTCAGGTGGTTCCATCGGAGCGTTGGGCAGTTGGGAGCTAAGCGACCCCCTCATGTTTGGCTGAAGCGAGGGGGGCGTGGCCACAGAGGCCCCTCTGCACTCACGTGATGCCGATTTCCTTCAGGTCGCTCTCGGTGAGGGTCAGGAAAATGCGGAGGTCCACGTCCTGCTCCTCAAACACCTGCAAGTACTTGAGACACCCAATCTGCTCCAGCAGTGTGGCGAGGTCCTGGAGAGCAAAGGAGCCGGGGTGGGTCAGAGGATGGGTGGGCCACCAAGACACGGGGGCCAGAGAAGACACTGCTTTGGTGCAGATTCTGTCACCGCATCCACCTAAGCCGGGTCAGCCCTGTGGACCCCCCCAGGTTCTGCGGTGGGTCACCTCTGACTGCAGCCCCCTCCTCTGCAGCCTCAGGCAGAGCAGGTGGTCCAGAGATACTTCCCACCTGCCTGTGTCCCTGCAGCCAGTGTCCTTTCATTACAGCCTGGACACCGTTCGTGTTCACATAGGGCAGGTCTGCAGGCAACAAACTCTTAAGTCTTTTTTCTACCTGCGGCCTTCTTAATTTCTCCTTCACTCCTGAAGGACAGTTTCTGCTTGGCTATAGCATTCTTGGTTGGTTTGTTTCTTCCATTAATCTGACCCTGTCATCAAATGCCCTCTAGACCCCATGGTTTCTAATGGGAAATTAGCAGTTAATCTCATGGGGGTTCCTTGTATAAAGACTCCCTTCTCTCACTCCCTTCAAGATTCTTTTGGTTTTGGACTAATTACGATAGATCTAGGCGTAGATCTGAGTCTAACCTACTTAAGAGTTCACACAGCTTCTTGGATGTGCAGATTCATGTTTCTGATCAAATCTGGGAAGGCTTGGCTGTTTTGAAACATTTTTTTATGCTCCCGACCTCATTCTGGAACACCATTATGTGTACGTTGGCTGCTTGATGGCGTCTCCTAGGTTTCTGTCCATCCTTTCCTCTCTTCTCTGACACGATAATCTCAATGGATCTAGATCATGCTTGTGGGTCCTTCTGTGCACTCCCATCTGCTCTTGAGCCCTCTCTTGGAGCTTTCATTTCGGTGATTCTACTTTTCATCTACAGATTTTCTGTTTTTATTTCTATCATTTTGTTAATATTCTCTATGTAGATACGGTTCCCTTTAGCTCACTGAACATATTTTAAGAAGCTGATCTAAAGTATTTGTCTTGGGGTGCCTGGTGGCTCAGTTGGTTCGGCATCCAATTCCTGGTTTCAGCTCAGGTCATCACTGCACGGTTTGAGAGGTTTGTGTTTTTGAGCCCTGCGTCAGGCTCTGCCCTGACAGTGCGGAGTAGGCTTAGATTTCTCTCTCTCTGCCCCTCCCTGGCTCTCACACGCATGCTCACTCTCAAAATAGAGAATGAAACCTTGAAAGAGCCCAGCTTCATTTTGCCCCCTGCGGTGGCTGTCACAGCTACCTTGGTACTGGGGTGAGGATGGGAACAGGGCAGGTTAAAGCGCTACAGAGCTTTCCGTTCTTCCGGACAGTCGGCCACTTCTCATGAATAAAAATGTTCAAGTTGCTCAAAGCCTTTGGTTGATTCGTTTTTGCTACTCTGACCACTTCTGCCAGTTTTTTGTTGCCTTTAATGGAGGAGTAAATTTTCAAATGTTGTCACTCTGCCAATTTCCTCAACCTACTTTCTAAAACATCCTTAAGAACCTATCGCCCACTCTCCCATCAAGACGCGTTTAAGAAACTGAAAGGTGTAGCCCCTCGGTGGGCCTGGGAACACAGGCGCTGGAGACGGCTCCCGGGAGGCGTCACAAGGAGAAGCCAACAAGATCACCAGCTTGTAGTGAACAGCAGAGCTGTGACGTGAACAAATGGCAAAAAATGAATTCTTTCATCTTTGTACCGCTTATGCTCCCAGAAAGTAAGAGAACACGATGAACAGACGGTGGGCGGCTGTGCCATACCAGTAACCCCTAAGAAGCTGGGTGAGCCACAGCAACCCACGAGGGAGGCAGAGATGGCAGTTTTCATCAAGTGCCACTTCATCTCCGCTTCACGTGCATCTCCTCACTGACTCCCGACAGCAGATCTAGATCGGTCCACTTTTTCTCCTCTCCAGGCTCAGGGAGGCCGAGGAGAGTACGGAAACCAAGGAGAGAGACAGATCCCTCCTATGGAAAGGGATGGAACAGAAACCCTGCACTGGCACTCGTGGCCATGAGGAATCCTCTCGGCCTGAGCAGCCTCACAGATCATCTGGGGGAAACCATCTCCACACTCTCTCTTGACGGGGCCCAGCCCATCCTCAGTGCACAGTAAGGGCCTTGTGAAGCACTACACGTGCCACGTTTCTAACTGCGTAACTGCCAGTTTCACAGACGATCTCACCTGGGGTCCTGAACAGAGAGACCTCTCCGTCTGGGAAACAGATCCTGGGGAGCAGGCTGCACCAGCCGGCCCAGTGCTGGCGGGCCACTGGCCGTCACTGTTGCTGTAACGATTCTTGGTCTTCATGTAACTTTTAGTTTGCTTGCGAACCGAGCTTTGACACGCATGATCCGAATCCTGTGGTGAGAAGGGTGTGTCCAGAGTTAACACCAAGGGGCCGCATCCACTCTACTCTCTGCCCCACGATCCCAGTTGTGAAACGCCCCCAGCAGCCAGAGAGGCTTCGCTGGTGACCCGCACCGTGGTCTGCGTGGCCCAGATCCGTGGAGGGCAGCCAGGACTTTGCGTGTCTGATGTGCACAAAGTACCGGTCTCCAGACTCGCCCTCTCCAAGGAGGCAGCCCCCGCAACACCAGCAAAGGGGAGGGAGGCGGGAGATCAAGAAAGGAGAAGCTTCACCTCGTTGCTCTCCAGAGAGGCCTCACTGCTGACTCCTGGGGCTCTCGCCAGGCCCTCGCTGCTGCTGCTGCGCCTTGCGACCCCCAGGTTGGCACAGAAGGCGTGCTCCTCTGAAAACAGTGAAGATGGGAGAGCCTGACCACAGGTCTCACTCGCGGGAACTCCCCAGAGCCCAGCGTCCACTGCATTCACCAGCTCCTGAAACAGCTCACTGGTGTCTTCTGTTTCACGCGGCTGCCTGGCCCAAGCCCTCGCACCTAACGCGACGGGGGGTTTGCCCATTTCGTTCACTGATAAAGCCAAGCGTCTAGAACGGCGCTTGGCGCACTCAGCACTCAGTAAACGGCTACTGAACAAACGACAGGTAACACAGCAGACGTTTCCCTGATGGCTCACCAGTCAAGGAGCTAACCTTGTCTGGGACGACCCCCCAGACGCCGCGTGGAGAGACACTGGGCCAGAAGCTGCACCCCACCTGTCCCCTGCCGGCTTCTGGGTCCTCACAAGAGCCAGGGCCCTTCTGTACCCTTCGCCCCACCGTTCTCTACCAGCTGGACCCACCACAGTCCCATGCCCCCGGGGGGGGAGGGGGGGCAGCACACAGGAGCTCCTAACTCCAAGTGAGCCCTCAGCCGGGGTGGGTGTAGAGGGTGCAAGTACCCCGACTGCTGCTGCTGCTGCTCTCCACATCCCGGTCGTTGATTGGGGAGGTGACGTCCCTGTAGCAGAGGCCGCCCGCCTCCAGGGGGTTCTCATCACTGCTGTTGAAGGTGACATAGCCCCGCGGAGGCACCTGCTCTGTGGACACGAGGGGGGGCCATAAGCCCACATAAGCACAAAAGAGACAGACTCAACCACCCGAGAGGACCTGCAGCATGGGGGAATGGCCAGGATCCAGGCAAAAGCTGAAAGAAAACTCCTAACTGGCCTTTCTCCCTCCCGTTCGCCCACCGCAGTAACCTGGACACAACCATGCAGTCTGCAGGAGGGGAAACGAACTCTGAAGGTCTGGAGACCAATGTGTGTCCCCGGACAAGCGCATGTGGGTCAGGGCCGGCACCCGCTCCACCACACCGTGCTGTTGCTTTCCCAAGTGGACGAAGCAGGAAACGGACAGCTGTGTTTACAGATTTCTGAGCCAAAGGGAAACCACAGCACTAGCGGGAAATGTCATCTCACAGGCACCAGCCTTCACACTTCCTGTGACTTTCCAACACAGACATCCAGGGGCTCCTCCTTGGGTCGATCAACCCCAACCAGCAAGATCTGGCTGAGCAGGAAGGTGGCAGGCCCTGGGCTAAAAATTAACAGCAGTAACACCAAGTTACATAACCTCTGAGTGCATCTGCCAGGAAGAAAATGGGAGAAAAGCCAATACAAACCAGAGGGTTTAATTCCGACTTTGCCCCTGCCTCTTCCCCAAAGAAAGTATACTTAATTGCAGAGAAGCGACTGGCTGGTGGCGACATGGGTAACTCATTTCCTTCTTTACACCTTTCTGAAGCAATCAAGATTTACAATAAGAAGAAAGGGAAGGGAGGGAGGAAGGAAGATCAGCACGTGCTATTTATCATTCAGAAGTGTTTTTTCAGGGCTCCTGGGTGGCTCAGTCAAGTAAACCTCCCGATTCCTGATGTCAGCTCAGGTTGTGATCTTGCAGTTCTGGGATTGAACCTTGTGTCAGACTCTGCCCTGAGCCTGGAGCCTGCTTGGGATTCTCTCTTTCTGCCCCTCACCTGCCCTCTCTCTCTCTCTCTCCAGAAAATAAGTAAATAAACATTTTTAAAGAAGTGTTTTTCCACTGCTGGTAAAGAGAATAATATGCACTTACAGAAAATTTAAAAAGCACAAAGTGTGGGGCGCCTGGGTGGCTCAGTCGGTTAAGCGTCCGACTTCGGCTCAGGTCAACGGACTCCTCAGAAGACACACACTCTGCCACTCAAGGACAACGGCCCAGCCAAATGCCCCAGAGCTCTGTGCTTGTAAAAGCACCGCTCTAGGAGAGAGGAGGCATGCTCTCATCCTGTAGCAACCTGTCCACAGCTGGGGGGTGGCTTCCCCAGTGGCCCAGTCAGCCTACCCCTCCGTGGGTAACAGGAGAAGGTGGGGCTGGAGCTCCCAGACCGGCACCAAGACTCCTCTCTAAGGGGCAGAGAAGGGAATCAAGCTACTGTATACTCTTCACTGAAACATGGTCTCCTGTGACTGGAAAAGTTTGTCTCCCAGCCTGGGGGTGATCACTCATGAGAGGAGCCCATCCACGCAGCCTGATGGACCAGCAGGCTTGGCCTGGCCACTGCGGGTGACAGATGCCAAAGAAGATGTAACACACCAGGGTGCCTGGATGGCTCAGCAGGTTAAGCGGCTAACGCTTTGTTCCGGCTCAGGTCATGATCTCACGGTTTGTGGGACTGAGCCCTGAGCCAGGCTCCAGCTGACAACTCAGAGACTGCTTGCGATTCTCGCTCTCTCTTCCCCTCTCTGCTCCTCCCCTGCTCGCGTGTGCTCTCTCTCTCTCTCAAAATAAATAAAACGAACTTTAAAAAAAGGAAGATGTAACTAGAAGATCTCACTTACACGGAGTCTGATCACTGGGGCCAGAACAAGAGCACGAGCACCCCCTGCACTCCTCGAGAGCACTGAGCTCAACCTGAGGAGCTGACAATTCGTGAATAAACTCAGGGCTCGGGTTCTAGCCCACCAGGTGCACCATCCGACAATTCTCAAATCTAGCACTCTGAGAAAAGAGAGCAAGAGCCGGTCCAGCTCTGGCTGGCGATGGGGCAGAGACTGGACTTGAACATCTTCCTGGCACTAGCTGTCCCACCACGTGATGAATGAAATCCCAGCTCTGCTATATTTCCACTGCTAAAGAGAAAGTTCTATTTGTGATTGTAACCAGTGGAAAGGAAAATCAAAGGACGAACCAAAACCCAGAAACTAGCTAGAGGTTAGTCTTTCTATCACTGTAATCAATCTTGAGTCCTGGCGCTGCAGCGCCCGCCGGTGGCCCACATCTCAGAAGGCTGAGAACGGTCCCTTGCGGTCAGGCCGGCCTCTCAGGAGGCACAGCCACAGAGCCATCAGGAAGTGGGAGAGCTCACCACAGCACGGCTGCTGCATCTTGCCTCCGAGGCCGATGGCTGTGATCCTGGCCAAGGCTCGCGGCCCCTCATGGATGCTGAGGCCCTTCTTCCGACAGGGCCTCTGTCTCTGGGGAACAGGGCAGGATTCATCCGAAGAGCTTAGATCTTCAAATTTTTCTGTGGGTCAAACACCAGAATTAAGACATTTTGTTCAGTGATGGACTAACTGACGAATCCTCATGGTACACACTGGAAGAAAATCATCGTTATTGATCTTCACAAATTAAGAAGAAAAAAAAAGTGTGCTTCCCACGATGTCCCTTGAAAGAAATACCACAATGGGCCAGTCCACTGCTCAGATGGGCCACGGGGACATCTGGGCAGAAAGCAAGCTTGCTAAAGCAAGAGTCTGAACTGAACAAGTTTGTCACGATGAGGGAGTCTTAGTTCTTATTCCTTTTTGTCCAGGTTTCCAGAATTTCTTAACAAGCGTCTCTTCACAGACCTACGGCAAAATCACAACTTCACGACTGTATATTCTCAACCTGCACTTTGGGGAAGCAAGTGGCACACGGCAGCCGTGTGTGCCAGGTGTGGGCAAGCACCGCGCATCACCGCCCGTCAGAGCTCGAGGGCTCGGTGCGCTCACAGCCATCTTACAGCTCTCCAGTTTTCCGGATCTCATCACACCTGCAAGGCAAAACTCATGAATTTATCAGCATAAGGTTGCCATCTGGTAACACTTCACTCTTGGGCTGGTATGCTGGGGCTCAGCCGCTGCAGGACCCCCCACCCACCCCCCGCCCCCCACAACCGCCCTGGGAACTGGAGTTCATCACAAATGATCCGAGGCCAGGAAGGGAGCCAGGCTGAGCCAGGCGGTGGGAGGGGAGCAGTGCAGTCTGGCGTGAACGGGGCAGCGATGGCCTTCAAGCGAGGGAGTTACTGACTCAGGATCCAAACGTGACCAGGGACCCCAAGCGGGCCATTGTCTCTCTCCCCGACTCAGCTCACTCCCTGCCCTCTGGGTTCGATGCCACCTGGAGACTATGGTCCCACCCAGTCAGTAGATGGAGGAGTCAGAAGGAATAAAAGGACGAGAGAGGAGGGACAAGCAAGGCCAAGGGCGGCTCTGTGAATCTGCACCTGCCCCCAACACCTCCTCTGAAAGCTGACGAATCACCAAGGACTACAGACAGAGCCAAGCGATCCCCACGCTGCCACAGAATAGGAAGGCAGGGAGCACCGCTGACCCCTTTTCCTTGCTCCAGCCCAGAGGAGACACACCCACTTCTCTTCCCGCAGAGACTTCCTGCTCATGCAGACCTGGTCTCCGCAGGGAGCAAGTAGATCTAGAAGATTACCACATACAAGAGAAAGAAGTGCCAACGCTGCCCCCAGAAAAAGTCCATTCTGTGGCAGGAATACTGAAGAGTCCCGGCGGAGGGGAAGCACAGCCCTGGAGAACCAACTTGAAAATGTACATGGGACGTGAGGGGGCAGAACGGCCCCACTCCTGGAAGGCACCTTTTGGAAACCGAACAGTGAACAGAAAAAGCGAGCAGGTGAAGTTCAGGATCTGACAAGACAAAAACATATCAAGGACACACAGGCTTGGCCTAACTACATCCCCGTCCCAAGAAAACCCACAAGAAACAAACCAAACCCATCCAGTAAGGACTCCTCTCGAGACACTGGGGAGGAGGGAGTCCCGAAGCAGGGCCCTCACTGCAGCCGGACCACCAAGCCCTGTGGGTGAAGTGCTCCAGCGATCCATGAGCACAACTACTCCAGGGAGGAGGCAGAGACAGGCTGGACACCAGCGACTGAAGACGCTAGTTCCCCAAACCACCGTCATAAAGGAGGAGGTAAGAAAACTCTAACACTTTCTGTGACGCTCTGAGTGGATAATTTGTTTAAGTAGGCTCTCCACACAACACGGGGCAACCCTGGGATCAAGAGTTGGATGCTCTATAGACTGAGCCACCCAGGTGCCCCAGAGGCGGATACATCCTTAAACAAGCATCAGAGGATAGGAAAAAGCACCCTGACTTAGAAATCCAAAACTGAGACCAAAAAGACACAGGCATGTGCACACAACTGTGAGAAAGGAAAACGGAATCCAGGAAGTAAGTGGAAAACTAAGGTCAGTGGGGCACCTGGCTGGCCTAAGGTGGTAGAGCATGTAACACTCGATCTCAGAGTTGTGAGTTTGAGCCCCACGTTGGGCACAGAGATTACTTAAAAATAAAATCTTAAAAAAAACAAACATCCAAACACCAAAGGTCAAAAAATTAAAATGAAGACTCAGTTACTAGGTGCCCAAGGAAGAAGAGATTTGGATGGAAAAGAAGTACGTCAGGAAGAAAATCACCAAAGAATGAATGAGATCAAAAATGTAAGACAGGACTGAGGCAGAAGACAGGCAAGATGGGAAAATGACAGGGGAAAATAACCAATGGAACTTTTTAGAAGGATGCAGACAAAAACAACTTGGCAGACCTAAGTAAGCTTGAAATCCTGAAATGAAAGGATTTCCTAGGAAAGTACAGTTTACCAAACTTGGCCCTGTGAAATGAGAAAGCTTAAGCAGATCAATTTCTGCAGAAGAAACAAAAACTTAGCAGGAGCCACCTCACAAAGAGAGACCAGGCCCAGATGGTTTCACAGGAGAATCCTTCCAAACCTTCCCAAACCACAGGCTACCAAGACACCTGGGTGGCTCAGCTGGTTGAGCTTCCAGCTTCAGCTGAGGTGATGACCTCGCGGTTTGTGAGTTTGGGCCCCATATATCCAGCTCTCTGCTGTCAGGGCAGAGCCCACTTCAGATCCTCTTTCCCCCTCTGTCTGTCCCTCCCCTGCTCACACTCTCTCTCAAAAATAAAGTTTAACAAAAATGAATTACTGGGACCTCATCAAAATAAAAAGCTTCTGCCCAGTGAAGGAAACAATCAGCAAAACTAAAAGGCAACCGACAGAATGGGAGAAGATATTTGCAAATGACATATCAGATAAAGGGTTAGCATCCAAAATCTATAAAGAAGTTATCAAACTCAACACCCAAAAAACAAACAATCCAGTGAAGAAATGGGCAAAAGACATGAATAGACACTTTTCCAATGAAGACATCGTGATGGCCAACTGACACATGAAAAAATGCTCAACATCACTCATCATCAGGGAAATACATATCAAAACCACAATGAGATACCACCTTACATCTGTCAGAATGGCTAATGTTAACAACTCAGGCAACAACAGATGTTGGCGAGGATGCTGAGAAAGAGGATCTCTTTTGCATTGTTGGAGGGAATGCAAGCTGGTGCAGCCACTCTGGAAAACAGTATGGAGGTTCCTCAAAAAAAAAATAGAACTACCCTACGACCCAGCAATGGCACTACTAGGCATTTATCCAAGGGATATAGGTGTGCTGTTTCGAAGGGACACATGCACCCCAATGTTTATAGCAGCACTATCAACAATAGCCGAAGTATGGAAAGAACCCAAACGTCCATCGATGGATGAATGGATAAAGAAGATGGGGTATATATATTATGATGGAGTATTACTTGGCAATCAAAAAGAATGAAATCTTGCCATTTGCAGCAACATGGATGGAACTGGAGGGTATTATGCTAAGTAAAATTAGAAAAAGACAAAAATCGTATGACTTCACTCATATGAGGACTTTAAGAGACAAACCAGATGAACATAAGGGAAGGGAAACAAAAATAATATAATACAGGGAGGGGAACAAAACAGAAGAGACTCATAAATATGGAGAACAAACTGAGGGTTACAGGAGGGGTTGTGAGAGGGGGGATGGGCTAAATGGGTAAGGGGCACTAAGGAATCTACTCCTGAAATCATTGTTGCACTATATGCTAACTAATTTGGATGTCAATGAAAGGAAAAAAAAAGTAAATAAATTCTTTATCAAAAAATAAGATAAAATAAAATTTTAAAAACTCAAAAAAAAAAAAAAACAAACCCACCACCACAAGGTACCGATACTGCATAAACTGTCCCAGAGCACAAAAAGGAAAACTTTCAAATTCTTTGTATGAAGTACAATACTGATACCTACACCTGATAAAGACAAAACAGAGAATCACAGACCAATACCATTTATAAATGAACAGCCATACAGAAACACTAAATAAAATACTAGCAAACAGAATCCAATATTGCATTCAGAAAATAATATACCACATGGGATTTCTACACAGCAAGTAAAGTTGGTTCGTTATTAGGAAATTTATTAATATACTCTATTAGTAGATTTAAGGAGAAAATTAATAATCATCTCCACAGACGCTAAAAAAGCCTTTGACAAAATTCAACACTGATGGCTGTAAACAACACTCAGGAATATAGAAAATGACAAACTCTTTCTCAACATGATAAAATATATGCACACCTTACTCTTAAAATCAGCGTCTTACCTAAGGTGGCATTTCTGCTAAGGTCAGGACCTGGTGAATGCCCACTATCCCCACTCTGTTCGACACCTAACCGAAAGTAGGAGCCAATGTAAATGAATGAAAGAAACCAGATGTACAAAAATCAGAAAGAAATAGTAAATCTATCTCTATGTACAGATTATATGGTAGCATACCTGGAAGACCCTACAGAATCAATAAATTCAAACAATGAAAGAATTCAGCGGAATATAAAACTGGTGTGTACAGACATCAACAGCCTTCATAGTCACAGACAATAAGCAGAGGATAAAATGGCAGTGAAACCCAACCCAAAGCAGCAACAAAGAAAATCAGACACTTGGGAATAAAAAGTTCTATGCAAAATGTCTATGAGGAAAGATTTTAAACCCTCCAATAGATACAAAAGATGTCCCTTGTCTAGAGAGTCCGACTCAACAGCATAAAAGGTAGTTCATTTATAAATTTGCCACAATCTCAATAACATGCTCTTTTTAAGCAGCTAGACAAGCTGGTGTTCAAGTTCACACACACAAAACAGCAAGAGCTATGGAATACTGAAAAGGAAAGGCTGCAGGGGGGACTGGCCGGACGAGAGGCAAAAAGCCTCTGCATATTTACAACAGCGGAGGTCTGCAGTATGAACAGACAGACCTGGGGAACAGAACAGAGGTCCAGAAACAGACCTGGA
Organism: Panthera onca; assembly: GCF_046562875.1. Taxonomy (NCBI): domain Eukaryota; kingdom Metazoa; phylum Chordata; class Mammalia; order Carnivora; family Felidae; genus Panthera; species Panthera onca. The sequence continues at coordinate 37,959,314 of NC_138354.1, read as the reverse complement.
CACAAAAAGAAATTCAGAATATAGCACAAAGATAGCGTCTCAGATCACCAGGTCAAAGATGGACTGTTGAATAATTTCATGAAGCCAAGACAATGGGGAAGCCATCTGAAAAAAACCACACGTCACACCATGCATGACAATAAAGTATAAATGGATCAGAGAGCTGAATATAAAAAATGAAACCATGGAAGTACCAGAAGAAAACGGACAAATTCATACACAACCAAGGCACAAAGACCTTCTGTGACCCCAAATCTAAAGGCAGTACAAGACTCAACTCGACTACATAAAATTAAAACATTTCACATGGCAATAAGCACCACAAGCAAAGTCAAGAAACTGTAAGCAATCCCCTTCGTGTGGCCGCCGTGCCACCTCTCCCCGGGCACCCCGGCATCCTGTGCACACCTTCAGCCTGGCAGGAACCGCTCTACATGCTAACGTCTCTCCTATCAGACCAGCAAGACTCAACCTCGACTGTACAGTGGAGTCACAGGGAAAACAGAGATCTCCTGTCAAGGCTGCGAGAGCCAAATCTCTGGAGGAGAGGTGGGAGCTGGGGTCGGGGGGGGGGGGGGGGGTCTTCCTCCCTCTCCCCTCCCGCCCCGCGGAACTCCAGCAGAGGGCACAGAAGCAGATACCTGGGCTCCGATAGAGGTTCTTGGGCAGAGTAGGAGAGTGAGCGTCTATCAACCCCACGATCTTCATGTGTCCATACTGCTTGGCCAGCATCCGGGCTGTGGCTCCACTGTGGTCTCTCGTGTCCACTCTGACTCCCTGTGAAATTCATGAAAGAACAAGTACTAGGAACCTCCCCCGTAAAGCACCCTCACTTCCCTGGATGCAGACTCTGGACTCCAACCAAAAAGTACACTGGATTCTCACCACCCTGGAAAGGTCTTGCCCTGGGCCCTTAACAGCCCCACATCTGCGTAAGAAAAAGGCGAAGGCTCCTTAAGGACAAGGTGGGGGGTGCTGGGGAGGGGCTTGCTGGCAGCAGTCTCGCCACCAGAGAGCCGTGGCAGCTCTCCAACCTCATTCTTGGGCTTTCCAAGCCAGGCAGACAGGTACTTAAGGGAGAGGCAGGCACTTGCCCCAGGTGGGGAAGGGCGCACTGCAGGCAATGAGGCCAGAGCCTGACCTTCACCCTTTGAATCTGGCCATGCCCGACTCGTTCCACTTCTCTTCACACAGAGAAAACCGCAGACAACAGCTTCACTAGGGAAGCAACTTTTAAAAGTCACAACCACAATGACAGCACCATCCTTCTGAAGGAGAGTCTGGGAGTTTTTATCCAAAGGCCTAAAATGTACTTCTGGTCTTCAGCACAAATGTTTCCAATCCTATGACTCTCTCCTAAGGAAATTACCCCAAATAACAGAGAAAGCTTGTATGACATAGGTGTTTGGTAGAACACATTTGCAGTAACAGAAACCTGGAGACAGTGTAAATGGGGGAGGAGTCAGCTATGTTATGGCCATAAACGCTGGTATTTACAAATAATTGGTATAACCAAGTTTTTGAAAGGACCATAGTATGTCTTTACAACATATAAGATATAAGGTGTCCTTATGACGAAGAGAAGAAGACAAGGACACACTGGGGACACAGCCATGTGAAGACAGAGGCAGGGACTGAATGATGCGTCTACGAGCCAAGAAACACCAGGAGGCACCAGAAGTTCAGAGAGAAAAGGAACCATTCCTCCCCAAAGCCTTTGGAGGGGATGTGGCCCTGTTGACACCTTGATCCTGGACTTCTGGCATCCAGAACTGTGAGAAAATAAGTTTCTGTGTTTTAAGCCCCCCAAGTTTATAGTAAATTGTTAACAGCAGCCACAGGAAACAAATACACCCATTAATGTGTGAATGGTTAAATGAATTAAGGCATATCACTACTATCAAGTACTGGATCAGAAAGAATGAGGCAGGTTTCTCTACTGATGTGGAAGTACGTTTGTGATATTTTGCTAACATTTAAAAACACACTGCAGAAGTCTATGTATCCCAGTTTACGTAGCAGGATTTCACTTATGTAGAAATCTGTTCAGAGTTATTAACACTCTGGCATGGGAAGTGTGAGAAAACCTACAGAAGTCTTTTAATGCTTATTCCTAAAATTTCTATTAATTTTCCTGTAAGTTTTATTGTTTGGCTGTTTTTAAGCCTATAGGTTATATTATTTTCATTTATATGTTTTTTTATTCTTTGAGAGAGAAAGAGAGGGACAGCATGAGCTTGAGCGCACAAGTGGGGCATGGGCAGAGAGAGAGGGAGACACAGAATCCGAAGCAGGGTCCAGGCTCTGAGCTGTCAGCACAGAGCCCGGCGCAGGGCTCGAACCCACCAACCATGAGATCATGACCGTGAGCCGAAGTTGGAGGCCCAACCAACTGAGCCACCCAGGCGCCCCACAGATTGTTTATTTATTTTTTTATTTTTTAACGTTTATTTATTTTTCAGACAGAGAGAGACAGAGCATGAACGGGGAGGGTCAGAGAGAGGGAGACACAGAATCTGAAACGGGCTCCAGGCTCTGAGCGGTCAGCACAGAGCCCGACGCGGGGCTCGAACTCACAGACCGCGAAATCATGACCTGAGCCGAAGTCGGCCGCTTAACCGACTGAGCCACCCAGGTGCCCCCATAGATTTTTTAACATCATGAAAATATGGGGGTACCTAAGTGGCTCCGTCAGTTGAGTGTCTGACTCTTGACTTTCTCCCTCTCTCTCTGCCCCTTCCCTGCTTGCTCTCTCTCAAAATAAATAAGAAAAAAAATCATGACAATGTATACATTATACAGGCACGCCTCAGAGACACCACAGGTGCAGTTCCAGACTGCTGCGGGAAAGGATCGCAACAAACCAAGTCAAGTGAATTTTTTGGTTTCCCAGTGCATATAAAAGTTGTATTTACACTATACGGTGGTCGTATATTAAGTGTGCATTATGTCTAAAAAACAACAACATGGGGGCACCTGGGCGGCTCAGTTGGTTAAGAGCTGGACTCTTGATCTTGGTTCAGGTCATGATCTCACAGTTGTGACACTGAGCCCGAAGTTGGGCTCTGCACTGGGAGTGGAGCCTGCTTAAGATTCTCTCTCTCCCGCTCCCTCTGCTCCTCCCCCAGTGCTCGCTCTCTCTCTGAAAACAAAACAAAACAAAACAAAACAAAACAAAACGAAAAAACAATGTATATACCTAAATTAAAAAATACTTTATTGGGAGGGGCGCCTGGGTGGCTGTCGGTTAAGCGTCCTACTTTAGCTCAGGTCATGATCTCGCAGTTTGTGGGTTCGAGCTCCACATTGGGCTCTGTGCTGACGGTTCAGAGCCTGGAGCCTGCTTCAGAATCTGTGTCTCCCTTTCTCTCTGCTCGCCACCTCCCCTCACCTCCCAGCTGGCAGTCTGTCTCTCTCTCTCAAAAGTAAATAAACATTTAAAACATTAAAAAAAAACAAACAAACTTTATTGGGGTACCTGCTTGCTTCAGTCAGTTTAGCATGATCTCAGGGTTGTGAGTTCAACCCCCATGTTGAGCATAGAGCTTATTTAAACAAACAAACAAACAAACAAACACTTTCTGCTAAAAAAAAAGGTATCAACTGGCTTTCCAGCAAGTCATAATCACAAACTATAGATAACCATAACAAGTATGACAGTAACGAAAAAATGTGAAATACTGTGGGAACTACTAAAATGTGACCCAAGGGGCACCTGGGTGGTGCAGTTGGTTAAGCGTCCCACTCTTGATCTCAGCTCAGGTCATGATTTCACAGTTTGTGAGTTTGAGCCCCACACTGGGCTCTCTGCTGGTGGCATAGAACCTGCTTGGGACTCTATCTCTCCTTCTCTCTGCCCCTCCCCAGCTTGTATACTCTCTCTCTCAAAATAAATAAATAAATAAAAACTAAAAATAAAATGTGACCCAGAGACACAAAGTGAGCAAATGCTGTTACAAAAATGGCATCAACAGATTTGCTTGAAGCAGAGTCTCCACAAACCTTCAATCTGTAAAAAAAATGCAGCATTTGCGAAATTCAACACAGTAAAACAATAAAATGAGGTGTCCCTGCACATTCATAAATTATAGGAGGATTTCCACACCATATTGCTATTATTGAGGATTTAAGACAAGTTTTATATTTTAAAATATTTTTCAGACCTTATTTGTTTATGCACTTTTACAGGTTCATGGAAAGGCACAAAGAAGTTATTAAATCATTGATAAAAAGCTATTTAAGGGCACCTGTGGGGCTCAGTCATTTAAGTGTCCGACTCGTGATTTCCACTCAGGTCACGATCTCATGGGTCATGAGATCGAGCCCCATGTCGAGCTCTGCACTGACAACACAGGGACTACCTGGGATTCTCTCTGCTCCTCCCCTGCTTGTGTTCAGTCTCTCTCTCTCTCTCTCTCTCTCTCTCACAAACAAACAAACAAACAAACAAACAAAAGCTATTTAACAAGGAAAAAGTTTGTAACTATGAGAGGTGATGGATGTTAACTTACTGTGGTATTACACACAATATACACATAATTCAAATCATTATGTAGCACACCTTAAACTTACATAATGCTGTATGTCAATTTTATCTCAAGAAGAGTGGAAAAAATATTTTAAAAATAAAAGATTAAGCAAAAAGGAACATGATTAGGGGTGCCTGGGGGGCTCAGCCAGTTAAGTGCCCAACTCTCGATTTCCACTCAGGTCATGATCTCATGGTTCATGGGTTCAAGCCCCGTGTCAGGCTCTGTGCTGCCAGCTCAGAGCCTGGAGCCTGCTTCGGATTCTGTGTCTCCCTCTCTCTCTGCCCCTCCCCTGCTCATGCTCTGTCCCTCTCTCTCTCTCAAAAATAATCTTCCATCTTCCTAATCTTCCTTCGTTTCTAAGTTCACTACTCATGAGCACGCTTACTTTAAAAGTATAAAAAAAAGAGCTTTCCATTTTAAAAGCTTCAACCCAGCAGTCTGGTGTCTGAGGGCGGAACCAATGGGGCTCAGTGCTCTGGAGGACAAACCAGCAAACATTAAACGTGTACACACCTCTGACCCAGCAATTCCACTTCCAGGAATTTGGCCTCAGGAAATAATTAAGGACATACACTAACATTTGGGATGTTCCCATCAGCGTTTAGCATGGTCAAAACCATGAAGACCCTAAAATGAGAAATCAGTGAACTAAGTGAGATCTGTAAAGTGGAACACCAGTCCCCCATTTATGACAGGTCCAAGTATATACGTATTAATATGGACGGGGTGCCCAAGACATCGTGAAGAGAAAAAAAAAAGCATATTACAAAACGTTTTGTATAACAGGACTCCACTTTAACTTAAAATATTTATTTAAAAAAAAAACAGGAGGGAGCACCCAGGAGGCTCAGTCAGTTACATGTCCAAACTTGAGCTTAGGTCATGATCTCAGAGTTTTCATGAGTTCGAGCCCCGTATCGGTTCTGTGCTGACAGTGCAGAGCCTGCCTGGGATTCTCTCTTTCAAAATAAATAAATAAACTTACAAAAAAAAAATCAGGATACTCAATGAGTTATTAACATGTGTGATATCTGGGTGATGAGATTAGGAATAGTTTTGGATTTCTTTTTGCTTCACTGTACTTTCTAATCCTTTTAGAGCAGGTATATACCACTGTACAATAAACATTCATTTATGTACTCTTCTGCCTTATTTTGAAAACCCATGATCAAATGACAAGTTTGGTTGAGCCTAGTATAAAAGGTGATTATCACAGGTCCCCTAGTAGGACAAAACTGCATTTTTACAAGACCTTAACTGAGTTTTACTTTCTATAATCCCCCACTTTCAAGAGCTCTAGTTAGAAATCAGCTATGAAACCTTCAGCCTTCAAAGATCATTTCTAGACGGGTCTAGAAGGGGAAATGGAACGAAGGTAGTCAAAAGGCACAAATTTCCAGTTATAAGCAGTTTACGATGACTGCAGTGAACATTGCCATATGACATATATTGAAGTTGTGGAGAGTAAATCCGGAGTTCTCGTCACAAGGAAACAATCTGTGTCTGTGTCTACGTAAGATGTGGACGCTCGCCGAATACGTGGTCATCACTTGACAATCCATGGAAGTGAAATCACAACACTGCACACCCTACACTTACAACAGGGATGTTTGTCAGTTCTAGCTCAGTAAAACTGGGGGAGGGAAAGAGGGAGAATTTCTAGTTTCAATTTGATAGAAAGAACCCAAACGTTTCAACCAAAACAAACGACACCATCTTTACTGCAGGGTTTCAACTATCATCTGTTTTTAAGCTTGGAAGACTTCAACCTCAGACTATAGGAAAGGGAAAAAAGCAGTAATGCTATTCCTTAGTGACTAAATGAGGAAGAAAACAGAACCCAGGACAAGGTCCCTGAGGTGAGAGAAGAAAATATGATATTTTTATCCATCCTTTACAATGTTTTGGTTTTTCTTCCTCTTTTATAATGTACGTAACATATTACTAGAGAAGGACATGACTGGTGGAGCTGTGAGGGCCTGGCCCTCCCAGAAGGAAGGGGAACGGGGTACAAGGGAGGCAGCTACAGCCCTCTCCTGTCCTTGCAGAGCACAGAGTGTCCAGCCTCATGCAGTTCTCTGTCTCCAGGACCGGGGACTGGCTCTGGAGGGCCCCACCCCTCTGGCTCCCTGAGATCTAACCATGACTGAGCAGGAGGCAATCTACAGGGAATGAGGAGCAAAGGAGCATCTATGCAGGCCTAGCCACACGGCCTCGCCAGCAGAGGAACAACCTGGCCATCAGTCACAGGCTCCCAGCAGTGCCCACCACCATCAGCCAGAAAGCAATCATGCTGAATCGACCAATACCTTCTACTCCCGATTAGTGCTCTAGAGGGAGAACTCAGAGTTGATTTCCAGAGTTTGATTGCTGTATGTGATTATGAAAGACAAAACTGTTTTTTAGGAAATACATACTAAAGTACTGAGGGGGAAAAAGGGCATTATGTCAGCAACTTACTTTCAAATGGTTCTAAAAAGATAGTATGTATATAAAGAGAGACTAAATAAAGAAAACGAGATGAAATGTTAATATTTGGGGAATCTAATGAAGGCACAGAAATTTTTTGCATTCTTTTGACATTTAAGTCTGAAATTATTTCAAAATTTCAAAAAATTTTCAAAAGAAATCCAATTCAATTTGTTGCCCCTCAAAACAAGTTGTCTACAACAGACAATCTCACACCCAGCTGGGGAATAAGGGTACCAAGTGAGGGGCATAATCTGCATGGTAGATAAATCACCTAAAGTCTCTGACTTTCCAATGTGTTTTCCACTTAAAAAACTATGTAAATGTCTCATGACTTCCAGTTCTACCTTACTTGAAATCAAACTCTCAACTCAGAAGCAGAGGTTATGCTTTTTACAGGTCTGAGCTCATACTCCTCTATTCTTCACCTTATGCTAGGTCTTAAGAGTGCAATTACCTTCAGAGAACAATTATTTGCAAAAAGAAAGCCCAAATGGCTGATAGATATGTGAAACAATGCTCAACCTCACCAGAAATCAGAGAAAGGCAAAAACAGGAGACAGCTCATCTGACAGTGTACCAAGTGTTATTGAGGGCATAGGGGATGAGAGCTACAACGATCAGAACATAAATCAGGAAAGTCAGTTAACACTGTCTGGTAAAGATTCACCCACCCTACACACAAAAAAATTCTACTTGAAGAATATATTCTGATTTCTTTAAAATCCCTCCACACATGCTCAAGAGGACAAGTAAAAAACGAGAACCACAGCCCTGTCAACAATAGCAAAGTGGAAACAACTTAAATGTCCACTAAGGAATGAATAAAATTCATGAATCAAATAAAAATAAAATTCATGAATCAAATAAAAATACTCTTACGTTCAACATACACAGAGCTGTCAAAATGAATGAGCTGTATCTCCAAGTACCAGAACTCTGTTGAATGACATGTAACAGTCTGACATGTTATTTACATGTATCTTTAAAATACATAAAACAGGGGCGCCTGGGTGGCTCAGTAGGTCAAGCGTCCGACTTCGGCTCAGGTCATGATCTCGCGGTTCGTGAGTTCAAGCCCCGCGTCGGCCTCTGTGCTGACAGCTCAGAGCCTGGAGCCTGTTTCAGATTCTGTGTCTCCTTCTCTCTCTGACCCTCCCCTGTTCATGCCCTGTCTCTCTCTGTCTCAAAAATAAATAAACAAACGTTAAAAAATAAAAAATAAAAAAAATAAAAAATAAAATAAAATATATAAAACAACCTGTGCATTCCTTGAGGTCACACAGTGCGTGATGAAAGTATAAACTCAGGGACAGGAAAGGTACAGACCAACATCTGCAGAGAGGTCACCCTGGGATCATGTGGGTGGTATTAGATTTATCTTCTGTACTTTTCTGTATGTTGACAGTACTTCAAGGGGGGCGCCTGGGTGGCTCAGTCGGTTAAGCATACGACTCTTCATTTCAGCTCAGGTCTTGATCTCACAATTGTGGGATCAAACTCTGCGGCGGGCTCTGTGCTGAGCATGGAGCCTGCTTAGGGTTCTCTGCCCCACCCCCACTCACATGCACTCTCTCTCAAAATAAATAAACATTAAAAAAAAAAAAAAAGGAAAGAGGGGATCCTGGGTGGCTCAGTTGGCTAAGCATCCGACTTCAGCTCAGGTCATGATCTCACAGTTCATGGGTTCAAGCCCTGTGTCCGGCTCCGTGCTGTCAGCGCGGAGCCTGGAGCCTGCTTCAGATTCTGTGTATGTCTCTCTCTCTCCGCTCCACCCCCACTTGCATCCTGTCTGTCTGTCTCTCTCTCTCAAAAATAAGTAATCAAAATTTAAGGTTCATAATTCTTGCTACTGTGGAGAGAATGGAAGCTTGTACAGTTTGTTCTTCAGATGGCAAGTGAGCAACACCTATGTTAAGACTGTACTTACACTCCACGCAAAATTCCACCTTCAGTACTCAACCAGACAGATGTGGTCACACACGTGTGCAGAGATGTATGTGCATAAAGTCTCCACGGCACTGTGTGTGACAGCAAATGGCTGGCAACGACCTAATTTCATCCACAGACCACTGTCAAATCTCTGATCCATCCCTACAAGGGAGTGCTGTGCCGCCATGAAAAGAGAGAGAGAAGAGAGCTTAACATACACTAATACAGAACAATCTCCCCAACAGACAGTTTAAAAAAAAAAAAAAAAAAATCAACCTGAGAAGCAGGTTGCAGCAAAGGGGGCAGGCAGCTCCCTGTACCCCTGTCTCATGTAAGTGTACTATCCCCAAATTCTTTTTCAAAGAAAAACAGCCTATTAACATTGTATTATGTTCAAGTTTCTACCAATGAGTAAGTAAAACACAAACTATCCAATAAAGTGGGCCCCAAAATAGAAAAAACTCATAAAAAAATACAAATTGGCCAATAAATGTATCTTTAAATGCTCAACTTCACTAGTAAGTACAAACCCAAACGAGATACCACATTTCTGTCACCACATTGGCAGAAACTTAACACGAGTAAGTTCCTGAGCTGGTGAAGACGTGAGAAAATGGGCACCTTCACATACTACTGGTGGGGAGGCAAGAGACCACCCTTCAGTGGGAATTTGTTAGGACTTCTATTTCTCCTGAACTTTTTTAACAACTTTATTAAGATATAATTCACATACCATGCAATTCACCCACTTACAATGTATAATTCAGAGGCACGCAGCCATCACCACAATCAATTTCAGAACATTTCCCTCACCCTGAAAAGAGATCCTGTACCCCTTAAATACTACCCTCTCTCCAATACTCCCATCTCTCATCATCCCTTCCCACCCGCTGCTGCTGGCCCTAGGCCACCATTAATCTACTTTCTATCTCTACAGATTTGCTCATTCAGGACATTTCAAATATAAAGAATCATACAATATGTGGTCCTTTGTGCCTGGATCTTATCACTCAGTAGTATTTTCAAGGTCCATGTTGTAATAGGTGTCAGAACTTTACTCCTTTTTATGGCTCAATAACATTCCATTGTGTGGAAAGTTTATCCATTTATCGGTTGATGGACATGTGGATTTCCACCTTTTGGTTACAGCGAAAAAACACTGCTATGGACATTGTGTGTTAAGTGTTTGTGTGGACCTGTTTTCAATTCTCTGGGGCTAGATACGGAGGAGAGTGGCTTTATGTTTAACTGTTTGAGAAACTGCCAGACGGTTTTCCCAATAGGCTGCATCATTTTACATTCCTGTCAGCAGTGTGTGAGGCTTCCAACTGTCCACATCCTCACCCAATTATTACTGTCTGTCTTTTTATGTTACAGACGTCCCAGTAGTTTTGATTTACAATTCAACATGTGAGTTGGGGCGGCATGGGTGGCTCAGTCCAGTGAGTGTCCGACTTTGGATCAGATCATGATCTCACGGTTTGTGGATTCAAGTCCCACATCGGGCTTGCTGCTGTCAGCGTGGAGCCTGCTTCAGATCCTCTGTCCCCCTCTCTCTCTACCTCTCCCCAACTTGCACTCTCTCAAAAATTGATTAAAAAAAAAAAAAAAACATTAAAAAAATTAACATGTGAATGCCTGCAACCCCTCCTACAGAAATACAATATACAGAAATACCTGCACGCAAGCCAAAGTTCCCTGTACAGAGAGGGTCTCTAGAGCACTGTTTATAACTGTAAAATGTAAGAAACCTAAATCTCAACTACTATGGAACTGATTAATTACACCCATATATACTGTAGAAGGAAAAAAAGGTCTATTGCATATTAAGTGATCTTCTAAAAGCTGCAGAGTAAATACACAGTAGAATCCCACTCTGCTCAAAATGGAAAGCACTGTGTTTATACTTGTCTACAGGTACACCTTCCTAAGCAGAAGAGTCTGGGGCTGCCTGAAACCAAGTGGGCACCTTGGGGAGAAGCAGGGGGTGGCTGAAAAGGGACGAAGATCTTAGCATTCTTACTCTAATGTTTTTAAGTAATGGGATAAATTATTTACTTTCTAAAACATATTTTCCACAGTTTTGAAATGATGGCATTACAGGAACAGGTGTCTATTTTTACTCACCACTGTACCTGAGTGCCACACAACACTTGGCATCCACAGATACGATGAAAACGTGCTCAATAAATAGAAAGCGGCTACTTCTGTGCAGCAGAAAACTCTGATGGCTCATACTTCAAGGAGAGGATTCCTCACCTGCTGTGACTAAAGTGTAAGCTAACAATCAGGGTCACTTACATGATTGAGAAAATACTGCACAATTATTTCATGGCCAGAGGCAGCTGCTTCCATCAAAGGAGTAAATCCATATACTGGTTCCCTACAAGACAGAGGCCATGGTCAGACAATTATTGGAGAGAAGTTTGCCACGCAGAAGCTTCCCTGCTGCAGACAAGACCAAGCCGGTGCAAAGTCACCCTTCCCTAAGCACAGAGGTCTCCCTCTCCCCAGAACCAACAGAGAGATGTGAAAAAGTTCACATTAACACATCAGCCTCATAAATTCTTCTGGTTCTACCCGTTTTTTAAGTTTATTTATTTGAGAGAGACAGAGACAGAGAAAGAGGGGGCACTCGGGTGGCTCAGTCGGTTAAGCGTCCAACTCTTAGTTTCAGCTCAGGTCATGATTTTATGGTTTTGTGAGTTCAATCCTGCTTGGCATTCTCTGTCTCCCTCTCTCTCTGCCCCTTTGCCACTCACGCTCTCAAAGTAAATAAATAAATTTAATTAAAAAAAAAAAAAAAAGGGGGGAGACAGAGAGCAGGAGAGGGGCAGAGAGACAGGGAGGGAGAGAATCCCAAGCAAGCTCGACGTTGTCAGCACAGAGGCCAACATGGGTCTCAATCTCATGACCGTGAGATCATGACCTAAGCCAACACCAAGAGTAGGACGCTTAACTGAATGAGCCACCCAGGTGCCCCCGATAATCACTCCTAAGCTGCTTCCACTTGCCACCTCTTAAATTTCCATTTTAATTACAAGCCGAAAGCAACTGTTGCCCTTCACTGCACACCGAAAGCCAGCGTCTCCCTTCCACCTATCCAGATCCTATGCCTTGAGCTCAACATCTTCCAGAAACCCTCCCAAAAGCTCCAGGACCAACCATCTACCTTGTCCTTAGTTTGCCTAGTATCCGATGCTTATTTTGGGGTTTGCTTACAATTTGCTCAGCACTGCCTACAGCTGCCCTCTGACCCTCACTTCTCTTCAGACTGGTCTAGAAGACAGGAACCAAGCTAAATCCTGGGTTTCATCTGTTGTAAGATACACCGTTTTTGCATTTTAACATCTCTGAAGCCAGAATTCATCTTAAAATCAACAGGCAAGTGGCATTTCGATCAGTGGCGCTTCTTCCTCAGTGGCATATGAAACGGTGGTGTGTATAAGAGATGGCTTCAGCCAGGGGCGTGCACAGTGTCAGGTGGATGCGGGGCTGGTACTTGCTGTGCTGAAAGGGGATTATCGCTGTGACATGCTTTGGACGACAACACCCCTTCCGGCTTACAAAACTCATGACTGCTTTCAAAGCATCACCTCACCCAACACAGACAAAGGCAAGAAGGAGAAAGGAGTTAGCATTTAATGCATGTAAACGGAGTGCCATTCACAATGCCAGGCCCAGGCCCCTGATGTGTGACAGAACATGTAATTTTTCTAACAACTCCATGACACAGGTATTGCCATCTCCAGTTTTCAGGCTCAGTGGCGCCTGGGTGACTCGGTCAGTTAAGTAACTTCGGCTCAGGTCAAGATCTCGCGGTTCACAAGTTTGAGCCCCATCTGGCTCCCTGCTGTTGGCACAGAGACCGTTTAAGAGTCTCTGTCCTCCTCTCTCTGCCCCTCACCTGCTTGTGCTCTCTCTCTCTCAAATATAAATAAACATTAAAAAAAAAAAAAAAAAAAAAGAGGGACACCTGAGTGGCTCAGTCAGTTAAGCGTCCGACTGTGGCTCAGGTCATGATCTCGCAGTTCGTGGGTTTGGACTCTGTGTTGACAGCTGGGAGCCTGAGCCTGCTTCGGATTATGTGTCTCCCCCTCTCTCTCCGCCCTTGTCCTGCTCACACTCTGTCTCTCAAAAATAAATAAATATTTTGAAAAGTTAATAAAAAAAGAGAAAGGAAGGAAGGAAGGAAGAAAATGAGACTCAGAGCACTTAAAGTGCTGGACCCAATGTCCCCTGACAGATGCAGGAAAAAGCTCAGCCTATCCTCAAGCTCCCCATGCCTGGACAGGACTGTCCCCTCTGCCCAAGGCAGGGGCTACTCTGCACTCTAGCCTCCCCAGCTGCCCTCCTCAGAGTCAGAGCGACCACCAAAGACCTGGTAATCACCTCACGTTGGCATTCGCTCCACTGTCCAAAAGGAACTTGACCATCTGCTGGTGCCCAGCGCTGGTGCAGTGGAAGAGGGCAGTCCAGCCTTGAATGTCCTTCATTTCCAGCTCGGCACCTTGCTTCAAGAGAACACAGAATGCTCGTTACAGCCTCAGCTCCTCTGTGTGGGGCGGGCGCCCTCCAGGCCGTCACACTGCAAGAATCAAAGTGATTACACGAACACGCACACGCACACCATGGTCTGCGGTGGTTCACGTCTCTGCCAGAGCCGGGAGCCCCGCACATTTCTGAGCTTGAGTCCCCTCGTAGCTCACCTGGAGGAGAAAGTAGGCGATGCTCTCGTTGCCACAGCTGGAAGCCAGCATCAGTGGAGTCTGCCCTTCCGGGGTCGGCACATTCACACTCACCCCCGCCTCAAGCAGCAGGTGCACGATGGTATCGTGTCCAATGTAGGAAGCGTACATCAGCGGGGTCCAGCCACCACCATTCTTCTTATTCAAATCTAACTCTCTCCTAAACAAATGCAAGATATGCTAGACATGTTCCGCCATCTCACATGTGAGGTTTACCAAAGCCAGCGGCAAGGCCAGGCCAAGTACAGCCAGGAAGCAGAAGTTATCTGCCACGCTGGACATCACAGGGGAGGGGAGGAAGACAGGGGAAGAGTTAGGTTTGCTGTACAGCTGCCTCTGCAAAGTCCACAGGGCTATCTTCCTCCTCCAACTGCACATTCTCATAGGCCCCTCCTCCTATCCCAAGGCCAGCAATTCTCTTCTTTCCTACCCCCAGCAACACAGATGGTTCTCAACCGGGGGATTCTGCCCCCCAGGAGACATTTGGCAAAGTCTGGACACATTACTGGTTCACAAGTGCATAAGGAAAAGCTACTGGCATCTAGGGGGTGGAGGCCAGGGATGCCGCTAAATATCCTGCATGCACAAGTCAGCCTCCCAACAGAGAATGATCTGGCTTAGATTGTCAGGAGTGCCAAGGTCAAGAAACTGTGACCCGGAGCCTTGATTGCCTTCCAACAGACCAGGATCTGTTAGTCCGGTGCTGGGTGGAAAGGAAAGGGGAAGGGACTCAGACAATGGGTAAGATTTCACCCTCGTCACCTCATCCTACAAAAACATTCTTGGAAAATCAGTACCCAGAGGATCCTATCTTTTTCATTGATTTCCACCAAAATTCTAAAGAAGCATTTCCCCCAGGAAAAAAAATTATGGGCTTCCTACCCCAGAGTTTGGGCCTGGGGCATAGAAATAACATCTACTTCCAGAACACCCTGCATGGTTCATGCCCCACAGCTTTCCTCTTGCACAATCCCAGCCTCCAGTGGAGGTAGGCGATGCTCTCGGTGCCACAGCTGGAAGCCAGCATCTGGCAGTCCAGTCTGACAGTCAACCCACAGTCTGTACCTCTCAGAGGTTTGGACACAAGAAGCCATGCCAGACAATTATGTTCCATTTGCTAGCACCTTCTATTCACTCCGGGATACCCATGCAGCCATTCCAGAAGGTCCTGATCCCAGGAATGCAATGGTAGCCACTGGCTGGGAGAGCGCACAGAGACCAGTCCATCCTGGCCAGATGACCTTCGCTGGTGGCTCAATTCCATGTGGAGAAGAGCCCAGCCCTCCACAGAGTGTCTCTGAGGCTCTGACATGTCCAGTTGGGCCCAAGCCTCCCTTCTGATGCCTCTACTCGCTTCAGGTCCCAGTCTGCTTACTGTCAGCAGCCTTGGTGTCAGCTAGGGCTACAGTCCCAACCAGAGCACAAACACTTCCCCTCTCCCCTGTGGAGCCATTCCAGACTGTGCATTTATTAATTTTTGTAATGTTCTATTTATTTTTGAGAGACGCAGAGTGAGAGTGGGGGAGGGGCAGAGAGAGAGGGAGACACAGAATCCGAAGTAGGCTCCAGGCTCCGAGCTGTCAGCACAGAGCCCGATGCGGGGCTCAAACCCACAAACTGTGAGATCATCATCTGAGCCGAAGTCGGACGTCCAACCGACTGAGCCACCCAGGCGCCTTCCTGGACTATACATTTAAACAGTACACCCAAAGGCTTAAAAACCCAAGAACGCCAAAGGAGCAAAGTTGTAACTGGGGTCTCAGTGACCCTGTGAGGGAATGTGCTGCTTGTGTATCCAGCTAACATTCCAAAAGCCACCTGGTACAGGAGTACAAAACATTATGTCTTACCACAGTGCTATACTTGTACTTAACTGGCCACATATTTATAAGAGGCAGTTATGACTTAGGAACCAGAAACCCAGGGCTTATACAAGGCTTTGCTCTGGCTCCCCAGGAACTGAAACAGGCACACGTAGATATAGACATAGATGGTTTCTCCTAGTTGTCAATGAGAAACAGAAACAATGAGGTGGATGTAAGGGGGTGGAGGCAAGGAGATTGGTCCTTTTCCAAAAACTAAATTAACACGTGTGTAAGACTGCAGGTGGCAGTCAGGTGGCAATCCCCAGAGAGGAAGATGAACCTCACCTCCTCCTCCTCTATGGTAGAAGCCAGAGTGACAGGAAGGCACAAGGGATAAAAATGAATCTCCTGGGGAAAGGAGGCCACAGGGCATCACTTTCTAACTTTATTTTTGTTTTGTCTGAGCACTTCTGCAATTAGTAAAAACCATAAAATGACTATAGTTAACAAAAGTCTGAAATGATTCATAAGCTTATGAAAAAAGCCCAAACTGTCGTTTTCTTCTTAGGAGTAAAAACGGACTCATTCGTGTCCAGCCTAAATCATTAGTGACAGCTGTCCGACAGACACAGGGACATATCTCGGTGTGTTCCATGTCTGCGACTGTGTGCAAGGCCCCATAAGCTCACTGACAGCCCTACCTGGGATCTGAAGCCACAGAGACGGTACTCAAAATCTGAGCAGGAACATTTCCCAAGGTCTCTTACCGCTGCACACATTCCTTCACCACTTCATATTGGCCAATGGAAGCAGCTGTGTGAAGATCCAAGGGGACGGCCAGCTCCTCCCGGCCGACCTGAGCACCCAGCCCATGCCACATGGACAAGCTGCAGTTCAGGAGTTCTGGCTCACTGGCTTCATCGCTGAGCTCCGACATCACTGTGGAGGGAGATCGAGGGGTTAGAGCGTTCCTTCCTGGTTGTTCCAGGGAACAGAACAGGATGGTCACACTCCCACCTGCAGTAGGCGGCTGGGCACTATCCTAGCAGACTGCCACTCAATGCAGCCAACTCCTGGGACAGACTTAGAAGATTATCATTAAGTGCTATATGGTTTGGGCAGCTCCATCCTTCTAATACCGGTGAGCTTGTCACCAGACACAAAGAAAGGAGCATATATGGTGAGTCACACACTGCAGTGGACACTTTCCTTCACCAACCCTCAGGCCCCAGTTCTACAAAGAGAATTCTCCAGGAACTCAGGAAGCCTGACAACCTCTTGGATGGGCAGTTAAGAAACGTTAATTGGGTCACTGGACCTAATCAACTCCTGGGTGTGGTGGGAAAGAAGCCTGGACTTGGGAGTTATATCAAAATTTAGCTCTGCTATTTACCATCTCCAGTCTTTACTTCTGCGCTAATGGGGACATAGCTCAAGGGGCTGTTGTTAAACACACATGGACGAAAGGATAAGTAAACAGTGGCACAGCCGTATATTGGAACGCTACTAATAAGCAGAAGGTACAAACAGTTGACACACACAGTAATAGACACAACATATGAATGAACATCAAACTCACTGTGCTAAAGAAGTCAGACTCAAAGGCTACCTACTTTATGGTTCCATTTACAGGACATTCTAGAAAAAACAAAATGGAAGGGCTGGAGGACAGATCAGTGGGACTGGGGTTAGGAATGGGGGGACCACAAAGGGACAGCAAGAGGGAATTTGGGGGGAATGTTCTATATACTGGTTGATAGACATGTTGACTCTATACGTTAATCAAAACTCATAGACCCAAACACCAAATGAGTGAATTTTAATGTAAACATTTTTTTTTTATTTAAAAAAAAATGTTTTTTAATCCTTGTTTATTTTTGGGAGAGAGAGAGAGAGACAGAATGTGAGTGGGGGAGGAGCAGAGAGAGAGGGAAACAGAAATTGAAGCAGGCTCCAGGCTGTGAGCTCTCGGCACAGAGCCCAACACAGGGCTGAAACTCAAGAACGGTGAGTTCATGACCTGAGCCGAAGTCGGACATTTAACCGACTGAGCCACCCAGGAGCATCCTAATGTAAAAATTTTAAACAAATCTTTAAAAAGAAAAGACAAGTAAGTCCCAGCACAGAAACTATGATGTGATTGGTGTTTGGCAAAGGTTGACTGAGTAGGAATCCACCCATACGTTCCTTGAAAACAGGAGGGATGGGAGAGTGATACACTGGAAAATTTGTGGGGTGGTGGAACGTTCCTGGAGAGCCACTATACCAGGATGAGGAGTCCATGAAAGTCCTTTATTCTGGGAATCCTAACCAAATCAATGCCAGGCCATTAGCTTCCTATTAGAACCTTTAGGTCCCCAAGTAACATTTGTCTCCTACCTACTATGGGTGGGAGAGAACAAGGAAACAAGTATAGCAAAAAGAGAAAAGGAGGGTCACGTCCATTCAGATGGCCTAAAGGCACTCCAGGAATTCACAGATGCATTAGGACCTCAGTCTCTACTAAAGAATGCTTCCACACTCCAGGTAACAGCTGAGATGGCCAAACAACCAACAAGCCACCCATCTGAGGGACAAAGAATCTGTAAGCCCTTGGCCAGAATATGTGTACATATGATGGGGCCTGTAGGTAACCAAGTTCAGAGCAAAGCCCAACGTTCTGGTACCACCATCTCCTCACACTGGCAGGGCCTGAGATCAACCAGCTTTCTCACTCTGCAGGCAAAAAACCCCAACCTGAATAGTCCAAGCCAACAAATACTGGGTAAGAACCCAAATAAGCTGAGTGCCGGTTCAGGGCCCCTTTCCACACATCCCTCGAGCCTCCTATAGGTGGGTCTCTTTTACTCCAAATGCCTCCTCCAGAGTGGAGTCCATGCAGTCTCTCATATATTTTTTAAAGTTTATTTATTTACAGGGGTGCCTGGGTGGCTCAGTAGGTTAAGAGTCCCACTTCGGCTCAGGTCATGATCTCGTGGTTTGTGGGTTACAGCCCCGGGTCAGGCTCTGTGCTGACAGGTCAGAGCCTGGAGCCTCCTTCGGATTCTGTGTCTCCCTTTCTTTCTGCCCCTCTCCCACTCACAGTCTGTCTCTCTCCCCTTAAAAATAAATAGACATTAAAAAAAATTAAGTTTATTTTTATATTTATTTTGAGACACAGAAAGTACAAGTGGGGGAAGGCCAGAGAAAGGAGAGACAGAATCTCAAGCAGGCTCCGCAGCCACAGCACGGAGCCCCACGCGGGGCTCGAACTCACAAACCATGAGATCATGACCTCAGCCGGTCATGAGCCGAGACCAAGAGTCGGAAGCTTAACTGCCTGAGCCAGCCAGGTGCCCCTATGTGGTCTCTCTTATTATTAGAGGCTCAGGTGTCCCTCACCCTCCAAGGCGGCAATCACAACCAGGCCCGGCTCTAGGAGCCTATGGAGGGAGAACTCGGATGCCACGGGGCCGTAAAGCGACTGGTACTTCTTTTATCACCATGCCACATGCCACACACTCTACAATGATGGGGTATTTGTTATGAATAAAACGATTACGTTCATCCATACATTTGTACACTTGCTTAGTATCCATTACCTTTTCAATAACCCAAAAACCTTAACTAAAAAATAATGACGCTGAGGGTCGGCCGCCACGCCCACAGGGAGGAAGTCTGCAAAAGCCCAAGGGCAGCCTGTCTCGTCCTGACGCGTGAGCCGTTCGCGCAGACTGGGGTACCCACCCTGGTTGTCAGGCCCCGGGGTGGGTCCTTCGAGAACACCGCCAGGCCAGACCGCACAGACATCCCCTGACACCTCCTCCTGGTAATCCCACATGGCACGTGGCTCTGCCGTCGCCTCTACAAGGATGCAAAAGCGGAAGCGTCGCCAGAAACTCACGCGGCTACCAAGCGGCGGGCCGGGCCTGGCGGCAGACAGGCAGACGGCAAGTGACGGCCCCAGGCGGTGTCGGGCCGCCACCGAGCGTACCTGCGCTGAGTCCCGGTGCGCCGCCGCACTCTCTCAGTCGGGCGCGCTCTCCGCCACGCACGCCCGGGCTCCCTCCGCGCGGGCTGCCGCCGCAGCGCCCGGACACCGCGGCCCCGCTCCCGCCCCGGAAGTGGTTGCGGGAGGCGCGGAGCACGCCGGGACTCTCGCCGGGCCGCGGGGCGCTCCCGGCGCTGTGGAATTTGTCCGTCCCGCACCCGAGCCTTCCGGTCAGCTCGCCCGGCTCGCTGTGTGACCCCCGCGGCAGCCAATCAACAGGAGGAGTTCGCCTTGCCCCTCCCCTCCGCTAGCCAGGGAAACCAATCCTATTTCAAGAGAGGCAGGACGCGCCAAGTCCCGAAAGAGGAGCGGGGGGAAAAAGTGCGGTTGGCAGTCCAGTAATGTAAAACTGCCGAGGGGGGATTCCAAAGGCGGTGACAGCCTCAGTAGTTGCGCCGCGGCCCGGGGGAGCGAACGGGTCCGGAGGAACGCACTGGGAACTGTTTATAGTCCTGTCAAAACTGCGCAGAGAGGGGAGGTAGAGGCCTGAGGTGAGTGGCCTCCGAAGGTACATGTCGGGATTTTGATGGGACGGGGGCGGGAAACGGGTGGGTGGGGACGGGTGGGAAGACGAGCGACGTGTTTTCCTGTTTCCCAGCTTTAGAATTTAAAAGACTGGTCCGGGAGGCTGTTGGCGTCCAGTTGTCAGGACAACGGGGCTCCTAGGCCAGAAGGGCGGGGGCGGAGATAGGGGCGGGGCTAACGGGCTGCCGCGAAGAAACGGACGTGGAATTTGCTCCAGGGTTCGGAGGAGACTCGAGCAGCTCCGCCGCTTAGCTTTAGGCGTTAACCCCAGTCAGCAGGTTAAAGTGAACTCGCCGTGGTGTTCAGGACCCTCCGCGATCTGGTCTGTCATCACCGCATATTCTCGCAGCAGATACTTTCTTACCCCAACATGTTGGGCAATTTTCACTCTCCTGAGCCACTGTACATGTTCTTGCTGCAACCTGTAATGCCTTTCCCTACCCTGTTGCCTTGCCTGTCTGAAGAACCTAGAATATCTGGCGAATCTGTTACGCTACAGTCTGCCCTACAGAGCCCGGTTCCAAAAAACATCCGCTGATGTGTTATGAGCTGCGTCCCCACCCTGCTGTTCACAGTTCAGGGTGCACCAAGCTCCTGCTCCAGGTTCTGTGAGCACAAAAGCAAGTACCCCACCACTCACATCTGCTACTGCTGCCTTCATGAGGGCCCTGACACAGAGTAATAGCCAGGCAGGGCTAGGGCGGAAGTGCTCTCTTCTCATAGTATAGGCACAGCGGGCTGTATCTGGGGGCTGCAGGGGATGTCCAGACACTGGCTCCGAAGTACCATCATCCCACATTCCTAAAGCTACCTTGACCCCTGAGGGCCCAGGCCTTCTCCTGTTAGGAGTACAAAAGATGGAAGGGGCTGGTTAAGTGCCTGGGTGTCAGGGGTTAAGTAGTGACTCCAAAAAAACTTTCCTGGGGACTCCTTTGTAAAGGGGGCAGTAAAGTGTAGTGAGGCTTGAAATCCCTTCTAACTTTGCTACAAATTTTGTCTTTGCCATTTACTAACAATGTAACTTCTCTGAGTCTATAAAATGTAGATAGTAATGGTATTTATGTTACTTGGGATATAAATACCTTACATAATCTGTATATCATACACATATATCATTCTATTTATCATATACATATACATGTATGTATGTATATGGTTACATTATATATGTATGTATATGGTTACATTATATATTATAGGTATAGATATATACATCTAGATATATATAGATATACATACACACATACAGTTGACTCTTGAACACAGGACTTAGGAGGACCAATACCCCGCGCAGTCAAAAATCCACATATGATGTTTAAGATTTTCTTTCTTTTAGGGGCACCTGGGTGGCTCAGTCAGTTAAGCATCCAACTTCAGCTCAGGTCATCATCTCATGGTTCGCGGGTTCGAGCCTTGCATTGGGCTCTTCACTTTCAGCACAGAGCCCACTTCAGATCCCCTGTCTCCCTCCCTCCCTCTCACTCTCTCAATCTCTCTCTGCCCCTCCCCATTCATGCACACCCTCCCCCTTCTCCAAATAAATAAATAAATATTAAAATAAAATCTTTTTCAAATGCTTATTTTTTTGAGAGAGAGAGAGAGAGAGAGAGTTGGACATTGGACGTTTAACTGACTGAGCCACCCAGGTGCCCCCTTAAGATTTTATTTTTAGGGGCGCCTGGGTGGCTCAGTCGGTTAAGTGACCAACTTTGGCTCAGGTCATGATCGTGCGGTCCATGAGTTCGAGCCCCGTGTCGGGCTCTGTGCTGACAGCTCAGAGCCTGGAGCCTCCTTCGGATTCTGTGTCTCCCTCTCTCTCTAACCCTCCCCTGTTCATGCTCTCTCTGTCTCAAAAATAAACATTAAAAAAAAATTTTTATTTTTTTTTTTTTATTTTTTTTTTCAACGTTTTTTTATTTTTATTTTTGGGACAGAGAGAGACAGAGCATGAACGGGGGAGGGGCAGAGGGAGAGGGAGACACAGAATCGGAAACAGGCTCCAGGCTCCGAGCCATCAGCCCAGAGCCTGACGCGGGGCTCGAACTCACGGACCGCGAGATCGTGACCTGGCTGAAGTCGGACGCTTAACCGACTGCGCCACCCAGGCGCCCCAAAAAAAAAAAAATTTTTTTTAAGATTTTATTTTTAAGTCATCTCTGCACCCAATTTGGAGCTCAAACTTAAAACCCCAAGATCAAGAGTCACATGCTCTACTGACTGAGCAAACCAGGCACACCTCCACATATAACTTTTGATTCCCTAAAAACTTAGCTACAATAGCCTACTGTTGACCAGAAGCCTTACCAATAACATCATTAGACGATTAACACATGTTGTATGTTACATGTATTATATACAGTATTCCCACATAAAATAAGCTAGAGAAAAGAAAATGTTAAGAAAATCATAAGAGAAAATACATTATTGTACTGACTGCATTTATTGAAAAAAAATCTGCATATAAGTGGGCTCATGCAGTTCCAACCTGTGTTGTTCAAACACACACACACACACACACACACACACACACACACACACGTGTGGGCACATTGACTAACAGGAACAGGAACCTGGAGAACCAGAAGGGAAACCAATGGGAGGTCTGGCAGTCTGTTTTCATCCCCCACAGGGTGGTAGACGCTTTGAAAAGGCAGCCCTCTCCCACTGCCCCACCCTGAGCTCTTGGCCCTTGGCCCCTGGAACCCTCTCACCTCACCCTGTGTCCTCTGCAGGGCTGCTTGGATGATGGCACGCTGAGCAGCATCCCTGGAGCCTGGGTCCTCATGGCGTCCCAGGACAAAGATGAGGAGTCCCCACCTCCCTGGGCCTCCCAGACAGAGCCCTGGGATGCCATCCTTGAGGCCGTCAGGGAGCAGCTCCCATCTCTGGACTCCGATTCCTCCTTGGTAAGCAAGCGCCTTCTTCCTACGTTTTCCTGGGCCCCGATTGCCCTTTCTTCCCACGGCAAGCACAATGTTGACCCAAGAACAGCTTTGGAGCTTATCAGCTCCTGCATTTGTCCTAATTTTGCTTTTTGTCCTCTGAATACATTTCTTCATATTTGGCATCCTTACGGGCCATTTCAGTGACCTGAAATTATGACCGGAGAATTCCTCCAAGAGCTTATCGTGATGCATTGAAATGGTGGCATGCATTCATTCAACAAACATTTATGGAGCCTACTTTGCCTCTTCAAGAATAAGAAGCCCTTTGTGACATTACACACCTGGCAGACCCTGCCTCCCCATGATCGTAATTGTGTTTCTAGTTTCTACTGACTGATATCGAACACTGAACCGAGAACATTGGGTGACAAGAGTGACTCTGAATTCAGTCTTAAATCAGCTGTGCCAGCTTCTCCGCCTAGTGAAAAGTGGGCATGTGCACACACACAAGAATGGCAGTGACCCTATCGATGGAGAAAGGTAGACAAGGCCCTGGGCAGCAGCTCCCTAGTAGTGGGTGCCAAGCTTACAGTTTGCAGCTAGGCATTTAGAAGTAACCTGACAGGTTTGGGTCCTTCCTGGGATGCCTACAAAGACAAACAGAGCGTCCTGGGCCTCAGGTATCTTCCAGCATGCGACAAAGCTAACGGAGAGTAGATAACATGACCCCAGTACCTTTTCATGTCTTCAGCCTCATTTGTTCTCGTCTTCAGATATCCTTGCAAGGTGAGCTGGTGACTCTAACTGCCCCCTCTCCCCTTAGAGGCGCTAAGACACTGTGTCATTTATGTGATGGCTAAAGGTTACAGGTGAGGGGGAGAGCTGGGCTCTTCTTTCAGCTACCACCTTGCTGCCCTGTTCGTTCAGTGCCAGGTGTTATCTGAGCACCTGTTATGTTCAAGGTCTTAGGGGGTGGCAGGTATGTGCACAACCGGAGCCCGGGATCTCACTTCACGAGGCTGTGCAGCCGAGCCCTTTTCTAAATCAGTGGCAGGAACCAGCCAGGCCAAAGACCTCTGGGAGAAAGCTGATCTCCCCAGATCACTCTTGAGCAGCAGGGCAAGGGCAGACGGAGGCTGAGGCCCTCCTGGCTCTGCCTGCTGCCCTATAATTCAAAAGTCCTCTCATTTGTCACAGTCGGACTGCGAGGCAGAGGAGCTGTTCATCTTCCAGCGAGATCACACTGCCCTGATCCCAGACCTGTCGGAGGAGCTGGCCAAAGATGCTGCCGGGGCCTGGCTTGCTACGGTTGATGGGTCTTCTGAGGTCTGTAGAAGTCAGGCCCCCAGGATCCACAAAGCTGGGACCCTGCGGGCAGAATGGGGTGTGGGTGTGGGTGTCCGCGCTGTCACCTGACCCTATGGTGTGGGTCAAAGAGGTCAAAACTGCGGCACTCCCTAAACATTTGTTGATTTAATAAGGGTGACAGTGGGGTTCAGAGGCAAGAAGGTGCCCCTCACTGGAGAGGTGAGGTGAACACAAGAAACAATTAGAAATGCCAAAGCACACTCTGTAACCACGTATCACAGTCATCGCCAACTGTCAGAGCAAATTTTCCGTCTTCTTTTCTCATTTCCCAGAGCCCCAGGTAAGACCAAAAACTCTATCTAAAATTAATGGCTTGGGGCATTCACTTTCGAATGCTCTCTGTAAAGAGAGCTTTCCTACTATTCTTCCTTTCTAATCCTATATTCTGGGGCGCCTGGGTGGCGCAGTCGGTTAAGCGTCCGACTTCAGCCAGGTCACGATCTCGCGGTCCGTGAGTTCGAGCCCCGCGTCAGGCTCTGGGCTGATGGCTCGGAGCCTGGAGCCTGTTTCCGATTCTGTGTCTCCCTCTCTCTCTGCCCCTCCCCCGTTCATGCTCTGTCTCTCTCTGTCCCAAAAATAAATAAAATTTAAAAAAAAAAAAAAAAAAAAATAATCCTATATTCTAATAAACTTTTGCCTGCTGCTAAAAAAAAAAAAATGGCTTGATGCTTAAAATTAATTGCTGGCTTTATAAATAGAACCCATCAATAGACTTTCATCACCGGGCAGGTCCCCAACTGATCAGGCCTTTCGGCTCTTCTTAAAGGGTCCGGGAGACAGGCCTACCTCTGCTGTAATTATTATGACTAGTTGTCACTCATTAACTAGGGGAAGTGGGTATGCTGTCACAGACCAGCACAGCCAGACATTCGTCAAAGCAGGGGAGGCAGATTTCATTCGGTAACTGCTGACAGCAGGGAAAGAGCTGAGTTCCCTCCGACTTGTGCAGAGGTGACCGGGGTTTCCAAGGGAGACTGAGGGAGGGGGAGAACAGGGCTCACTAGAGTCAGAGAAGTGAACGATCACAAAGAGCAGACCAGCGTGGGTGTGACTAGGCCAGGTGTGTCCGCTGGCAGGTATGGAAGTCGGGAGTCTATCCTCCCTGGAAGAAGGGAGACAGAGGCCATGTCCTTCCTGACGAGAACATTCCAAAGGAAAGGCTCTCAGGCCCAGGACAGATGCTTCTGGGTTGTAAGAGACACGTAGCTCCGAGTCTGAAGCCCTTTTTAGGAATTGCTCTTAAGAAAGGGAGGTCAGGGGCCTCTCATCAGGTGTTGGCTGGAACAAACACTGAATTCTCCCCACAGCACTGAGCTTTCTCAGGCAGATGTTTTCATGGACGGGGTCATGCTAGCCGTGTGCTGCTAGAAGCCATTCTAGAGTTTGGTCAAGTCTCAGTGCCAGTTTAGAGGCAGGGGTTATGTGCTGAGAGTTCTGGAAATCTCAGTGCAAGCACTGATACAGGGTCATCTTACAGAACGTTCATCATCATGACTCCCCCACTCAGCTACACCTAGAAGAAGGTCTGAAATTCCCAGGCCTGCCAAGACCTCTAGTTAGTTCAGGTGCAGGGATGTCCACGTGAGTTTATCTTGCATTTTCTTCATTTCTACAATTACCTCAGCAACTGTCCTGGAGAATTTTTTTTTCCCCAACCTGGGACAGGAAAGTCTGTCCTCACTCATGGGGGCAGAGGCTGTGGGCTTGCTCTGGAGTCAGAGGGCCTGGGTTTCATCTTGTCTACCCCTTAATAGCTGTGTGGCCTATTTGCAGTGGCCAAAAGGTAACAACAACTCAATGGCCACTAACAAATGAAATGGGTCAACAAAACATAGTCCATACAATGGAATATTATGCACTCCATAAAAAAGAATCAAGTACTGACCCACAACCTCCATGCACCTTGGAAACACTAAGCTAAGCCAAAGGACACAAAAGGACAAGTATTGTGTGATTCCACCTATATGAAATATCTAGAACAGGCAAATCCATAGAGACAGAAAGTAGACTGGAGGTTACTAGGGACCTGGGGGGAGGGAAGGTGCAGTCTCTTTGGGGTGATAAAAAAGCTTTGGAAATAGTGGTTACGATTGCACATTATGAATGTGCTTAATGTCACAGAATGATAAAATGGTTAAAATGGCAAATCTTATGTTACATACCTGTTTTACTGCATACACACAAAAATTCCCTCAAGTATGTTTTTGAGAACGCTGAGGACACCCATTTTGTCCACAGCCAGGTGCAGTGCCTATGGAACCCAGCACAGAACCCTGGAGAGAGTGGGGCCCAAGGACAGAGGCTTCTGCCTCTCTGCAAGGTGGAGACCCTGGCGGGCCTATAGACAGCTGTGGGGAAACCAGTTCTCTTCTCAGGGTGCCCAAGGACACCCCCAAGTGGCAGGAAGACAACCATGGGGCTGTGTCCCTCAGCACCCAGGGTCCTCACCAGGGGCCGCAGGAGGAAGCCACCCTGTCCCTCTGGGAAGGTGACCTGAAAGCTGAGCCCCTGAGCGCTGCCTCACAAACCGGTTGGGCCGCAGACTATGCAGACCGCAGAGCCCTCCGAAAGGAGAGAAGGAAGATGATTGAGAAGGACATACTCCATAAAGTCACCTGGGATGCCCAGGACCCAGCCTGCAGTGACCAAAGTCAAGTGAAAGAGGCACCCTGTGCAGCAGCAGTGGCAGTTCCAAGACCAGAGACGCCACCAGAGGGGCCCCGGGAAGGACGGCTGGTGCTCTCCCTCAAGGTAGGCATCTTCCAGCCTGTGCTTCCTCAGGGCGTCCCCTGCACGTTGGCCGTGAGCTGGTCCTCCACAGGACAACCTGAGGGCTTGCCCACTACACCTGGGCTGCCATAACAGATGCCACAGACGGAGGGCTTAAAGAGAAATTCATTTCTCACAGTTCTGGAGGCTGGGGAGTCCAAGATCATGGCGCCAGCACATTCAGTGTCTGGTGAGAGCCTCTTCCTGACATCTGGCTGTGTCCTCTTACGGTGGAAGAGGCGAGGGAGCTCTCTGGGGCCTTTTTATAAGAGCTCCACCTCCATGACATAATCACCTCCCAGTGGCTCCACCTCCAAACACCATCATATTGGGCATTAGGATTTCAACGTGTGGATTTTTTTTTTCTTTTTTTTTTTCTTCCCCCGCCCTCAACGTGTGGATTTTTGAGGGACACAGACATTCAGTCTACAGCAATGACCTTAAGCCCCTAGGCACATAGTCCTAGGTCCCCCAACCGTCAGTCATGCCTGTCAGGTGTGTGGTCCTGACAGACAGACCATCCTTAGGTAGAGTTAACGAGAATAAGGAAGAACAAGGAGACTCCATCCTTCTTTAAAAGGAAGGAAAGAAGGAAAGAAGGAAGGAAGGGAGGAAGGAAGGGCTGTAGGAATACTAATCTAAAGCATGTTTATAAAGACAGACAACCACATATAAGATATAGAACAAACTTTGTTGAAGCACAATTCCCAAAATCTTAAGGCTGTCACTTTCACACAAATAGTGTGTGCACCTGTTAACGTTGTATTTAGCTCATTAATGAGGGAACCGGCAGGAAGACAAAGCCAGGTCAAAGAGATTATGAGAAACTGGGATTTTGTAAAACTGGGGAAAAAGAAAGGAGTGCTGAGATAAAATTGCTATACTAAGTACAAAATTGGTCAACATCCTAACAAAAGTAACAACAAGTTGTTGTTACTTTTGGGGTTATCACCTCTACCAGACAGAAAAAACCCACTGTACCTGTTCTCAGTTTACAAAGTTGTAAAATAGGTGGGCCCTGGTCAACTGTGCAAGCCAAATTACTGTCCCCAGAAAGGTGGGCTTGTCACATAAGCTCCAGCATGACATTTAAACATCACACAATTCCTTTTTTTGCCTTATTTTCAAATTTTGATAATTTTAACAACATAGAAAAACGGTATCAGGTTGTACATGGAGGTCATTTTTACCAATTTCATTCTCATCAGTTGTGGTTTAAACAAGCCATTCTTTCCATTCTGCTGGCCCCCAAACACTTCTGTTTTCACTCACCCTAGGGCCACAAGGAGCTACAAGGAACATCAATTCCCAATTACCTTCCTCCCTCCTCTCGCCACACCCGGAGGCCCCCAGCGCTCTTTTCCAAGTCCTTGCGTGGGAGCACCTGCCCAGAACAATCTGTTCCTTAAGAGAGCAAAACGTTTTAACCTCCCAACACTCTAAACCTGTATGAACCTAAAGAGTTTTAAGACAACACTGGGGTTTCCAGGTCAAACAGTGTCTCTGTGCCAAAAACAAAAGTGTTGCCTAAAAAAGGCATAGGAAAGAGAAGGCAGGAGACGCTGGCCCCACCCACCTTAATGGAGGTGTGAGTGAGAGAGGGAGCCCGTGCCAATGTGGGCAGGCACCCAAACCCTCATTTCTAACCCATAACAACCCACGATGGCCTCTGTTGGTCACGGCAGCTGTGGAAGCAGGCACTCCTGCTGCCAGGACCCTGTGGCTGCATTTTAATCACTCCTTTAATTATTTCAGCAACTTGAAGAGTGGGATTTGGATCACATCCTTCAAAGTCTGGCAGGGCGAGAAGATGACAGGGGAGATCGCGCGCCTGGAGCTACGTGGTGGGCAGCTGACCGCCTGGGCCGAGGTCTGATCTTGAACGCCAGGGCCCAAGTGCATCCCCATAAGCAGCTCTTTCCAGGGGCTCTCAAAAATAGGGTCAGCCTGGCAGCCCACCACGTCCTCTCTGTTGCTCAGCCCTCATGGTCCCACACAGGTCAGGTGCCAGTCCGTGGAAATTTCACCCATTCACTCATTCACTCACTCATTCATTATACATATGACCCCCTGCTGGTGTCTGGAGTGGAAGAGGCTCTGGAGATACCAGGGGGGCCTTCAGACACGGTCCCTACCCTTGACCCCCACCTTTTCCTCCTGCCCACCCCCTCGGGCCTTCCTCTCTCTCTCTGAGAGCAAACCAACCTGCATTTTGTGCTTCTTCACCCAGCTCCTAAGCAAACTCTGCTTCCATTCATCTCCCCATTTACCGAGAAAGCCAGGGATGTGATTACTGCCATTGCACCTGTGGGCTCGCTCTGGGCAGTTCTGTAAATAAAAGGAAAGCTCCTCTTCCCTCTCCATCCATCCCGGGCCACAAAGGTGAGTGAAGCAAAGGAGCAAGGTTTGTGGGTTCCGGCTTCCAATTCCGGAGCAAACTCCCTCTGTGACTGAGCCCCTGGTACTGTTTCAACAAGGTTTTTTTGTTTGCTTGTTTGTTTGTAATTTAACGCCTTACAGCAGGGTGTGGAGAAACCCTCTCTCCTGTAAGGCAGTGGCTGTAATCCACGCACCCGTTTTGGAGGGCAATGTGGCAGAATCCATTCTCTATTTTAAAGGCACTTAAGCCTTCAATCCACTTATTCATCACTGCTAAAGTCTATCCTAAATACCCCAGTGGGTGAAGGTGTGTATTCAAGGATGTTTGTTGCAATGCTGTTTATAATTGTGAAAATTTGGAAATGACCCATATTCAATATTCTATAGGAGTCAAGCTAAAGCAGTTACAGCACAAAATGCACTAAAACCCAATGAAGGGAATCTATCTATGTTAACATGGAAAGACAATCTATACAGTGAAAAAAAATCTACAGAGGATAATCCTGTTGCCTTTTTTAAGTGTTAATTGTTAATTATGGTTCCCTCTGACATGTGGGACTGAGGAGTGAGGTAAACTGTTAGTAGTAAGTCACTCCCTCTTTATGGGGATTGTGTACATACCACTCCCCTGGCCCTGCTGAGCTGGAGGTGGGGGTCTTTGTACAGGGCTGAGTGGCAGAGGACGTGCACAAGGTGAGGTGTGTCTACACAAAGGATTCCAAGGGGAATCGGTAGCTCAGGCTACTGTAAATCAAACAGGGGCAGTGTCCCCACTAAGCAGCCTCCCCGCTCTGCCCTCAGACCACACCCTGCTCAACACCCAGGACAGGCTCATGGAACGGCTCACCCTCCTGGGTGCCACACAATCCAGAGCCTCTTCTGCCTGGAAGGCACCTGCTGACGCGCCCCAGGACACCAAGCAGCGGGAGACCAGCAGCAGGTGGGACTTCTTGCCAGCTACAGCCCTGTCCTCTGTGGAAGTGGCCCACGGACTTGCAGCATTTATTAGGCCTACCTGGGGGCGGGGGCACTTGATGTATATTTCTCATTTCATCTCAACAATCTGATCAGGTAGGTGCTGCTATTATCTTATCCCCGTGTTATAGATGGGGAAACTGAGGCTCAGAGGTTGGCCTGTCTAGGCCATAGATGGCAGGGCTGGGACTCGAGCCTCAGAGCACCTACTCTTTGCACACTCTATAGGAACCCTCCCTCCATCACCCACATGACTTCCCCAGACAAGGACCTGCCTTGTCAGACTGTTAGGCTAGCACTGGCCAGTGACCCAAGCCAGGCCAATCAGAGCCTTTCCCTGAGAATTCCGTCTCAGTGTGTCCGGATGGGGATGGGAGGGCTGAGAAAGGCCAGCTGTAGTGAGAAAGACTGAAGCCGGAAGGGAAGAGGTGGGGACAGGGCACCAGGATCCCTTAAAGCCTAGCTTCCCACACTTTGGTTGTTCCACTCTTTTTAGGAATCTGAGAGCCACTGAATCCCCCTTTTCACCTGAGCTACTTGGAGTGGGCTTCCGTTCCTAGCAACCCAGTGTCCAGTAGAAATATCTAGACCTGCACTGTCCAATTGATAGCCACTGGCCACATGTGGCTACTGAACCTTTGAAACATGTCTGGTACAAATGAGGAAATGATTTTTATATATATATTTTTTAATGTTTATTTAATTTTGAGAGAGAGAGAGACAGAGCAGGAGTTGGGGAGGGGCAGAGAGAGAGGGAGACACAGAATCTGCAGCAGGCTCCAGGCTCTGAGCTGTCAGCACAGAGACTGATGCGGGGCTCCAGCTCATAAACTGCAAGATCGTGACCTGAGCCGAAGATCATGACTGAGCTACCCAGGTGCCCCAAGGAAATGATTTAATTTTAATTTTTTATTTGATTTCAATTAGCTAACATGTAAATTTAAGTAGCTACCTTTGGCCAGTGGCTACTGGCCACTGGGAAAGCACAGACCCTGAACATGTCAGTCACCATGGATGGTTCTGTTGGGCATTGTTGGCCAAATCTTGAGGGTTGTTCTGAAGAGCAAAAGAACAAGGGCACTTACAGGGCCTAGCTCAGTGCCCTGCACATGGTGGGCATCCAGTTGGGGGCAGCCCTGAGCCCAGCACAGGTCATACCATAATCACCCAGAAGTGACTCAGAAAACCCTGCTCTCTTATCTCAGAACTGCTCGGATGGAGCCGGGCTTCCAGGCTGAGCTGGGCCTAAGGCTGGCCAGCGGCCTGCAGCTAAGGGGCCCAGCAGAGCCTCCTACTGTTTTCATTGATTTGCGGCCCACGGAGCCATCGGACCTTGGGTCTTCAGAAAGGTACTGGAAGTGGTGACAGCCCTGTTTTGCATTAGCCACATTGGCCTCAGGAGGAGCAGGGGCTTCGACAGGTGGGACGGTGTGGGACAGCGCCCATGTGGGCTAGTACCAGAGCACTGCTTGGTGGAGAAGTGCTCGTAGCCAGGAGCTGAGCCCGGCCGGCAGTCCCACTTGGTCCCATCAGCAGGGTCTCCCTGCAGGGAGAGCAGAACCCAGGCAGAGCTTAAAGCCAGCAGTCTAGGCTTTGGTACATCACCCTGGAGTTTGTCCCTCCACCATTTGGCAGGAAACCTCAGTGGTCTTGGGTCAGTAGGGAGGCCCGGGTGGTGTGGGATACATTCTGTGAACCCAGGTTTCATCACCTCCAGCTCCAGCTCCAGCTCCTCTGACAGCGAGGAGGAGGAAGAGACAGCGGCTCTTGGAGACCAACAGGGACCAGCAGAGCAGGAGCGTCATTCCTCCCAGGGGCTACGGTAACCACCAAGGGGCTCCCACCACCTGGGCATGGTCCATCTCTGCTTTCCACAGCAAGCCCTCAGCCTGGCACGTTTGATGTTTGTGCTTTCAGCTTTGTCTTGCACCCACAGGGCCAGCACGTGTGGGCCTAGGGGTGGTCTGGGAGGTGGCCCGTGGGAGCCCACTTGGGGCCCAGCCTGGGCTGCTGTCCTCCTGACATCACCAAGGATACCTCACTTCGCTCCTGAGAAGGGATTAGTACTTTCCTTCTAAAAAATAGCTCTCCAAATTGATTTGGTCCCTACTGCTGATAGCATTGGAAGTGAAAAGAAGTTGTCAGGATGGAGTAAAGTGATGGCTATTAGCTAGAAAGGAAAGGCCAGTGTGAATTAAGAAGTGCAATGTTAAATTCAGAGAAGTTTCCACTCTCCAACATGCAGAAGCCCCACATGGTGGTCATGGGGCCACTTAGACTTAGATGCTGTATCTATAGTTTTTGGAATTGAAAAGCCTGTGGATCCTAGACTTATATGCTGTATCTATAGTTTTTGGAATTGAAAAGCCTGTGGATCCTACCCTGTGGGAATGTCAGAGTCAAAGGCAGTGTTCCCCCTAAAATGGAACATCATTAGGCGTATGGGAAAAAAGAAGAAAAATCTGAGTTGAGAAGCGTCACATAGGTTTCCTCCCACAGGCCTTTAACATGCTAACATGCCCTATGACCCAGCAAGTGCTGAGAGGCCAAAATCTTAACTGTCTTGAGAACCAGTGAACATGCTTCTGGAAGCACTCTGGATGGGGGGGTCTGGCTCCACTTGGTGTTGAGGTTGCTTGTCATATGTCACAGGGACTGTACTGGGAAGAGTCAGCTTCTCCAGCAGCTCAGGGCATTTCGGAAGGGGACAGCTCAGCCCAATCTGCCAGCCACTGAGGGTCCCGGTGGCCAGAAGGCTCAAGTCCTTGAAGATACAGCCAGCTCCAGAACTGGGAGGAAGCAACATGTGACACACCGGGCTGAGAAGCAGAGCACCCAGACCAGGTGCTGCCCCAGGGCGCTGGAGGACCCTCTTGGGCCAGGGACAGCCAAGGAGGCCCGGGTGCCTCCTCTGGGCCAGCTGTAGCTGCCTCCAGGACTGGGTCTGAGAAGGAGCTTGGCGGGATGATTCGACTGTCCATCGACATACCCGGGCCCTGGTGGTCCCCTGGCTCTCCCGTGTTTCCATGAGAATGTGCTTATGTAGCCCAGGGACCCTCTGACTGGGGGCTGTCACCCAGACCTCTGTTAAAATGTGGTGTGATCATTCTATGCCCT
This sequence comes from Panthera onca, assembly GCF_046562875.1. Lineage (NCBI taxonomy): Eukaryota > Metazoa > Chordata > Mammalia > Carnivora > Felidae > Panthera > Panthera onca. Next base: position 37,925,780 of record NC_138354.1, on the reverse strand, counting down.
CAGAGCAAAGATGCTAAATTTGTACACAGAGCGTGATGACAACTCCTTTGAAAAGCGTCTGGAGGGAGACTCCGCAGACAGTAGTCTGTGCGGACGGAGGGGCTGTCCAGCGTGTTCACTGCTCCTGCAGTCTTCTCTTTAAGGTGCATCTGTTGTTTTCCATCATACGAGGTCTTTTTTAAAACTAAAACTGCAATAAAACATATTTAGAGAATTTCAAGGTTGAAAGGGTCTTTGAAGAGAATTTAGCCTGATCTTGAGTCCCTGGATGCTTGCTATTTTATGTGCTTGCATTAAGATACCACACACCCCCTCACACACACACACACACACACACACACACCAAATGGACTTTTTGATAAAGGGGTGAAGACTGGACTGTTTTTTTCTTTAACCAAGATACAAAGGCACACATCTGTTCTAGGGTCCTTCCTGACTTCGGGTGGGGCTGACCTTTACGTGGAGATAGAGTACTGAGTGTCTTAACACCCAAACTGTCCCCATGGAACAGAGAGCGGGGCCCCACCTCATGGGCGACATCCTTCCCTGTTACTTTGCGAACATTATCCTCCACTGTCCTCCATATTCAGTCACTTCTTCCGGTTCTCAGCCCTGCAGCCCCCAATAGGCTGCAGCCCTGATCTGTGGCACCTCTCTTCTCTCACCAACTTGTTTCCAGGATTCTGTCTCTGCCCCTGCTCCCTGGTAAGAGCAGTCAGCTCGAGTCTCTCCACATCACAGGCTCAGCAGCTTGTCAGGGTCCTTAGCATTTAAGAATGTATTCCAGTATGCAGCTGGGGTCATCACTTGCTGCATGTGTTGAGGCTGGCCAAGGGTCTCTTGTCATCAAGCCCTGCCCTAGGCAAGGCAGGCTCTGCCTGGCCTCAGCCACAGATAGCCACGATCGGGGCCACAGACCCCACTTGACGTGGCCCAATGACAAGGGGCCAGGTGCAAGACAGCTTCCACCAAGGCCACAGGAGGCCCCGGGTGGGCCTACTTGCAGGGAAGGTGGCCAGGCTGCGTCACCTGCGCTCCTGGCTCTTCGCACATCCACGGAGACCCCTCACCCTCTGCTCCAGGACACATGCAGTGTGGTCGGGGCTCCACCACAGAAGCCCAAATGTGACACACCTCCACCCATGCGGCCTGTCAAGTGCAATGGCCAGCTTTCCCCCCCATCTCTATCCCTTTCAAATGCCAGAAATTTGGGATGCTTCACAAACAGTGACACAAAATAACTTCTTTGTTCCAAGTTCAATGCAGTGAACCACCAGTAAGGCAAGTCAAGAAGATGACGTGGTAGACCTGAGCTCAAAACCAGTTCTGCCACCTGAACAAGGTGCTAAAACCATTCAGGACCTCAGTTTCCCCTCTGTAAAAGGAGAGGCACAAAAGCCGTATGTCTCAGGGTTGCTTGAGAGAATGTTCTGGAAGAGGCACCAACAGGCCCAGGTCCCAGGCCGGGAAGCAGGCGGCCACCTCTGGCACCAGCCTGGACACGACAGTAGTGAGCCTGCAGACTCGCAGCTACTTAGGGAAGCTGGGTTACCGGCAGTGCTGGCCAGAGGGAAGCTGGCCTAGAAGGTAAACACCATGCTTAAACTGAGTGGCCCCCTTCTCTAAAGAACACATAGGGCAGAGCACACGAGGCCAGAAGGACCCGCTTTGTTTATTAGGAAAACAGAGAGTAGGTCATGCACCCTGGAACCTGGGTTATGCTGGAAGGTGAAAATATATACAGTGATTGGGTGACAAATAGAATGGAGCACAGCCTGAGGTCCAAGGCCACCCAGCCATGGGAAACTGCCATACTCCCTGCGTGGAATGTTCCGGAACCCAGTGGTTTCAGCAGCTGCCCCCAAGACTTCAGTGATGACTAAATGGAACAAGTACTCTATACTGTTCCCCTCAGCCACCCAGGAGATAGTGGATGTGCACAGATCAGAAGCATGTCCACCGCAGAAGGACAAAGTGGGCAACCAACGCTGCCTCTGTCCTGGCCACTTGGGGATGGAGCAAAGGCGGCCCTGGCTCCTGCTGTGGGGACAGATGTCAGTCATCTCCACAGGCTTCCTCACACGCCTGCGGAGGTCGGAAGATGGGTTATCAGGGAAGCGTACTCACATGAGTCATCTGTCCTTTAGAACAGCTGTGGCTCTAGGCAGGTGACCCGCAACTCATCCCACTGCCCGCTGACACCACTGGGATACGGAACAAGTCCTCACAGGCTATGTTTTGAAAATGTGGCAAGGCTGGAGGGGAAAGGGGGGAGACCAGGGAAGGCTGGGGTATGTTAATGCTGTAAGGAATGGGAGCCACTGAGGTTTCCCTGAAGTGGACTAATGAGTGTCCCCCGACTTCATGTCCATCCAGAACCTCAGAATGTGCCCTGATTTGGAAACAGGGTCTTTGCAGATGTAATGAGTTAAGATGCTGTCATTCGGGATTAGGGGCCCTAAATGGAATGACTGTGCCCTTACAAGAGGACACCAGAGACACGGGAGAGGCAGAGATGGGAGTGTTGTGGCCACAAACCATGGACACCAGGAACACCGGCAACAGCAGAAGCCAGGAGAGAGGCCTGGGATGGTCTCTCCGTCCGGGCCTCCAGAAGGAGGCAGCTCTGCCCACATCTTGGTTTTGGACTTCTGGCCTCCTGAACTGTGACAGTCCGTCCCTGTGGTGCTGAGCCACCCAGGTCGTGGCCATTTGTACAGCAGCCCCAGGACCCACATACACCCGGCTTGGTGTCTAGCCGCCACTGCCGAACTCCGTGTCCAGATTCCTCCTTGGGCCTGAGCACCTGAAATGTCCCACTGCCACAAGCTGGGCCCACACCAGGGGCAAATGGGATCAGTGTGAAATGCCTTAAGGTTAGGATTTTGGTTCCAAAACAGAAACAACTCCAGCAGCTTCATGAACTGTGACCTCGAAATTCTGAAACGGATCCCAGAAATGGACAGTTCAATGAGCGGCGGCCAGGCTTTGACCCAGGGGCCTCCCGGAGCCGCGCTGTGGGGCTCCGCTGGCCTGGGGGGCGCTGCTCTCTGCTGTGGGTCCGCTGGTGTTTGTGGAGGTCGGTGCCCCGGCGGAAGCCCCTGCCACAGGCCGGGCACACGAAGGGCTTCTCAGCCGCGTGCGTTCTCCGGTGCGCACTGAAGTGGGAGCTGTTGCTGAAGCGCTTCCCACACTCGGCACAGGCGTAGGGCCGCTCGCCGGTGTGGGTCCTGCGGTGGATGACCAGGCTGGAGCTCTGGCTGAAGCGCTTCCCGCACTCCGCGCACGCATAGGGCTTCTCGCCCGTGTGCACCCGCTGGTGCGTGCTGAAGTTGGAGCGGTCACTGAAGCCCTTCCCGCACACCTGACACTTGTAGGGCCGCTCCCCGGTGTGTGTGCGCTGGTGCTTGGTCAAGTGGGACGTCTTACTGAAGCCTTTGCCGCACTCAGGGCACGCGTACGGCTTCTCACCCCGCCGGGGTCCTCCTCTTTCCAGAGACTGCTCAGGCCTGGTCATGCCCCCAACCAGCTCTCGGTCCTGCTCCCTTCTCGTCGGCACGTCCTGCCTGGCGCCCTCTCCATCCTCAAGTTGCAGCCCAAGCCCTGAGACAGAGAAAGCACAGTCCCTGAGGCCTTCGTGGGGCGAGGGGATGCTCCTGATAAGAAAGAAAGCAAAGGCTGGGCGGAGCCTCAGAACACTCAGCAGGAAGTGCTTGTCAGACCCTGGATGCAGATAATTAACCATGGGCAGCAGCTCGTGAAACCCTCACCACGCCAAGGAGGTGGGTGCTGTTATGACCCCATTTAAAATGAGGAAACTGAGGCACGGGAAGGTTAAAGAACTTACCCAGAGTCACTTGGCTAGTAAGTTACAGGGTGGGCTCTGGAGTCTAGGCTCTTAGGCTCTAAGCCAGGGATTCTAACCCTGGGGCAATGGTGGCCCTCAGAGGGCACTTGGCAATGTCTGGAGACATTTTTGGTTGTCACAGCCAGGCAGTGGAGTGTTGCTAATGGAATCTACTGAGTGGAGGCCAGGGGGGCTGACGAACACCCTATGGCACACAGGATGGCATAACAGAATTATCCAGCCCCAATGTCAACAGTGTTTTGGTGTTTAACCGAACAATGGCACCACAGCCAGGCTAAACGACCTCTTGGGTTGGGACACCTGGGTGGCTCAGTCGGTTAAGCATCGGACTCTTGATCTCAGCTCAGGTCATGACCTCATGGTTTGTGAATTCAAGCCCCGCATCAAGGTCTGTGCTGATGGCATAGAGCCTGCTTGGGATTCTCTCTCTCCTTCTCTCTCTCTCTGCCCCTTCCCCACACTCTCTCCCTACCCTCTCAAAATAAATATACTTAAAAAAATCCTCTCCGGTTGCTATACTCTCTACTTAACATCTACACTCAGCTGTAAGTAAAGCAGATCAGCCTCAGTACTAGTGGATGGGCCTCATCTAATCAGCTGAAGCCCCTAAGATCAGAACCTGTGGTTTCCCAGAAGAGGAATTGTGCCTGGGTTTCGTGCCAGCTGGCCTGCCCTGCAGACATCAGACTCAGGATTGCAACATCAATTCTCACTTGAATTTCCAGCCTGCAGGACTGCCCTACAGATTTTAGGCTTGCCAGCCTCCACCATCCTATGAGCCAATTCCTTAAAATAAATGCCTTTACTTACACCACACACACACACACACACACACACACACACACACACACACACACACAATTGGTTCTGTTTCTCTGAAGAAATCCAACTGATACCAAACAAGCACCTCAATTCCTTCAAAACCAGACAGTGTTGGGGGATGAGCTGGGGACGGGGCTGGAAAGGAGAGGCTGTGGATGGCCAAGGCCCTGCCAGGAGCAGCTCTACCCACAAGGGTCACGGGCGGCACAGAGGCTAAGTGAAACTGGACGAGCCGTGTGAACGGAGGAACCCAGGACAGCTCTGGGCACTTGCCTGGGATGAGCTGAGCAGCCATACTCTCCCCACTGCAGCTGGGCCTCTGACGGGTCTCTAGCAACCCTGCCTTTGCAGGCTGCACTCAGCTGGGTGCAGAGCAGGCTCTCCAGGGAGTGTGCCCGGCCCATGGAACCAACCTGGTGAGGGGTGTGAGTTCCTAGTTTAACATGCTCCCCAGGGATTCCTTGGGCCACTGCAGTCCAACAACTGTTGGATTGGCTTGGGTAAGTGGAGAGACAGGATTGGCTTGTGGTGGAGAGACAGGAACGGTACTGGGCAGGGAGACGGCCTGGGAGATGCCAAGTGGGCCACAGCCAGCCTAAGGGAAGGAGCCACCCTCCCTGAGACTGGCCCACATCACAGACATGCCACTGATGAGCACGTTACCCCCGCTGTCGGGCAGCACATCCCAGACGCAGCCCCGCTGAGCCGGGTCCAGGCACTCCCACTCCTCCTGGGACAGGTATGCCGCCACGTCCTCCAAGGTCACCGGCACCTGCTGGAGTGCAACCCACTCAGTCCCCTGCCACGGCTCCTTCATGCGGCCGGCCTAGCGGGCTCACCCACCCCCTCCACCTGTAACACAACGGCAGATCCTGCTTGCCTCCCCCACTGCCTCTCTCCTACACCTTCCCTCTCCATATGCGGTCATCCACTCCTGCTCCTCAAGTTCCGCTCACAGAACAGCGGAATCCTGCTAGCTGGGAGGACACCGTCACCACCATGCCGTGTCCCACTGCTGCAGGCCCAGAGACACCATGGACAGAGCCACCGTATGGAGCAGCTGGTCCACTGCGCGCTCAGCCACTGGGGCCCATGCTCCTCAGGGGCACGAGTTAGACATGCCTTGCCTCAGGTCGAACCAGCCCTGGGACCTGAGTCGGGTGTCTTGGGAACTTCAGGATGCCTCCAGGCCAGTAGTTCCCAAATCTAGCACCACAGTGACCTGAGGAGCACATTAAAACCCAAGCAAGCAATGTCTAGAAGAGGCAAATGCACAGAGACAGAAAGAAGACCGCCAGGGGCTGGGGAACAGGGGTGGGGAGGGACCACTAACGGGTACCGGGTGTTTTGAAGAGAAGTATGTTTTGAAAACCATCACGATAGTTGCATAACTCTATACGTATACTAAATGTTAAGTACTCTAAATGGCCGAGTTGTGTGGTATATGAATTATATCTCAATAAAGCTGTTATTTAAACAAGCTACGGAGGCTCTGATTCCAGGCCAGGGCTGGGGGATGAATCTATATTTTTACCCAAGGTCCCAAGAATCTAGCGCCCCGCTAGGTTTGAAGCAATTGCCCCAGTCCACCACTAAGCCCCGGAATCCTCTGCGACACACCTAATACCCAGATGGCATCAGAGAGAAGACTTCCAGGAGGTGAAAGTAAGGGTAAAGGGGTCATTCCACGAGGAGCACCTCCGAAAGCTGTACCTGGCCATGGAGAAAGTGTCCCTGTAACAAGGGCGTGGGACACACAGGGATGCAGCAGAACACCCACTCACCTGGGACCAGGATGAAACGAAGGACGTGGCTGGTGCCATCTCCTGATGCTGGGAGGCCACTGGGCCTGGGGAAAGACACAGAGTGGTCAGAGAAGGCCACACAGCCCAGGTGTGGAAACAGTAGCAAAGGCCCAGACAGGGCCAACTACTCTGCACCTACACTCAGTCCTGGGCAGGAACCTGTCCTTCCCACATGCAGTGGCCCAGCCTCCTGTGACAACCTCCTCCCTCTGCTTCCTTTCCCTGCAGGGCTTCCTTCATCCAGAGGGATGGCTACTCACCCCTCTTTGGCCAGAGCTGGGGGCTCCTCTTTGGTGTGTGGCTCAGCTGGGCTGGGGGCTGCTGGCTGGAGCATCCAGACCCTTCCTCCAGAGACAGCCCCTCTGGCTCAGCCTCCACTTGGTGTTTCAAGCACTGTTCTCCTGTCCCGTGGGGCAGTACATCATCAGGGAGCACTTCCAGGCCCTGCATGCAGATGGAGATCTGCCCAGCAGTTCCCAGAAGTTTGGGAGAAAACCCACAAGGTCCCCAACCACTTTTGCCTCAGGCACCCCTGGCCATGCTCCCTTCCCAGGCTCCCAGGCTCCCCCCAGCTGTGCCTCACCACCACCACCCCCGCCGGCTACCTCCCCAGGTCTGCCCCCACAGGCCTCCGCATCGCACAGAGTCCTCCCTCCAGACTGTTCTGGGAGAAGGAATGTGAGCTGGGAAGAGGTCAGGCTCCCAACCTGGACAAACGGAGGCTTGCTCTGCCCCTGAGTGAGACTCCACTGTCTCCCCATCACACTGCACTCTCTTACCCCTCCTTCCTTGGTGTTCCCCACAGACCCTGGACCAGAAAGGCCCTGAATCAGATCTCATTTCAGAAGTTCACACTATAGCACGTGCTACATTTCCTGAAGCCAGTGACAAGTGCTCTGAGACCATCTACGTCCCAATTCCAGAACAGGTGAACACGATCAACTTGGGTCTCAGCGTTTACGAGCTCTGCAATAGTACTTGGGATAAGAAAACTTTAAAACCAGTGCCAAGGATCCCTGCATCAAGCTCAACATCCCACACTTCTAAGAAGAGACAGTCCCCTGAGGTTATGGGGTGCATAGAGACAGAGGAAAGGCATGCCAAAGAACTAATCCAATCCGAGCTAAGAGCTATGCAGTAGGACTAATCTAATCTGAGCAAGAAGAATTTAAGACTTCCCTATTACTCCAATTTGGTTACAAGATGTTGGGAGCATGCTTTAGAGTCCTGCTGTCCACAGAACTTTCCATGACAACAAAGTGTCCCATATCTTTGCTGTCCAGTACAGTAGCCACTGGCCACGTGTGACAACTGAGCCCCTGAAATGTGGCCAGTGTGACTCAGGAACTACACCTGACATTTTATTTAGTTTTAATTTAAAAAATCACACGTGGGAGCGCCTGGGTGGCTCAGTCCGTTAAGCATCCAACTCCCAAGTCTGGTTCCGGTCAAGATCTCACAGTTGATGAGATGGAGCCCTGTATCAGGCTGTCAGCTCAGACAGCCTGGTTGGGATTCTCTCCTCTCCCTCTCTCTCTGCCTCTCCCCTGCTCACACTCTGTCTCTCTCTCAAAAATAAACGTTAAAAAAAAAAAAATCACATGTTACTGGTAGCCACTGCACTGGCCAGCGCAGCTCTGGAGAGGTTGGGGGTGGGGGGGAGCTCTAACTGGGACACCCACCAGCCCCTGCTCTTTCTTCCCAGTGCTCCTCTCCTTCTGGAATCTCTTCAAACCCCAGGGCCCTGCCTTGGAAGATCTCCAGCCTCTTTCCCACCAAAACCTGTGTAGGACCTATGCTGGGGTGAAGTGAATGAACCAAACCACACAGTTCAAAGAGAGCTAGTGGGGTTACATGTGCTTAATCGACAGGTTTACACCCATCGGCCAAGGCTGAGAAACACTTTGCAGTTGCCTTCTTTGTTTCACAGGTACAGGCAGCCCCAGGTCCTCCCAATGGCCAAGGCAGGCCTTGGTCTCCACAGCCCAAGGAATCTCCAAAGGCAGATCTTAGGAGCAGAGCCCTGAGGTCTTGGGGCCCCATCTCCTCACCTTAGGGCCAAATTGCCCCCCACCTCACCCGCTGCCTCTGCTTCCTGGGCTCCCGCTGCAGCCCTTCCACGAGGACCACGGCCTCCTCACCACTCTCCGGCTGCTGCTCCCGCACCCGGGCCTGGATCTCCCCAGGCAGCACCATCAGGAACTGCTCCAGCACCAGCAGCTCCAGGATCTGCTCTTTGGTGCGCAATTCAGGCCGCAGCCAGCGGCAGCAGAGCTCCCAAAGGCGGCTCAGGGCCTCCCGTGGTCCGGCCACCTCCTGGTAACAAAAGAGCCTGAAGAGCTGGCGGAAGGTCTCAGGGCTGGGGTCTTCTGTCTCCAGGGAAGGCTCCTCTTCCCAGCAGAAATCCTCCTCCACCTTCACGATCAGGATCTCGTCTTGCTCCAGGGGTGGTGGAGGCTGGAGACCAGGTGTGGTCGCCATTGTCTGGGGCAAGTCTTGCTCTTTCTTGTGCCTGAAAGGTCAAATCTGTCTCTCCCTGTACCTCTGGCCAGACACTGGAAGTGATGTTTTCAGGGCTCTGTGGAGAAACAACATAATCATTTGGGGTGCAGCACTGGGGCTAGTTAAGTGTCCACACCCATAAGGCCCTGCCCTAGCCCCAGAGCCAACTCACCCTCATTGGCAAAAGACCTGAAGTAAATCAAACTGTCCTTGCTTCTAAGCCCCCTGGTAATTCCTAAGCAAGTTGCTTAAACTCTCAGGGCATCGATTCCTCGTTCAAAAAGTAGAGATGATGATATTCCTACACACAGGCTTTTTAAAGGACTAACCGGGATTTTGCAAAGGGTTTTGAGCACTGACTGGAACGGGGCCAGAGCTTGGGAAGTGCAGTTTTCATTACTACGGTTGGCCCTTTTAGGATGGGGTCCCCTTGGAAATAGAACCAGGGCCCTCTGTGTCCAAGGGGACGCGGGTTCTGTCATGACTTGACCCTCCAATTCGGGCTCGGCAAGCCCTGAAAGCCCGCCGGGTACCCTCGGTGGATGGGTCACCACGACCCCTCCAACTCCAGGGTCCTGAGAGAGTAGGGACTCCCCGGCCGGGCATGCTTTCCCCGGTTTCGTCCTCAGGTGCAGGGTGAGCGGTGGCCCAGGCCGAGCACAACCCCGGGTTCTGGTGAAGAAGGGCTGCGGGACGCAAGCGGCGTGGGCCGGGACTCCGCGCCCGCACTCACCGGCAGCGCGGCGGGTCGGGCCGGGGGCAGGACCGTGGGCGCGGGGAGTGCAGCAGGCGGGCCGGCTAGACCCTAGACCGACAACCTGCACAAAACGGAACCCAAGCTATGTCCTCTTCCAGCCACGGGCTGAGCCCGCTGTGGTACTAGAGAACGAGGCCGTGTGGGCGGACCCACCGCAGCACTGTGGGTAATGTAGTCCTCGCGCCATTAGCTGGGCCGGCTGTCGAGGGTGGGAATAAGCCTGGAAGGGCAGGCCCGCGAGATGCATTGTGGGCAACGTAGTCCTCGAACCCCTGGCCGACTACCTGTAAGCGCGTGGGAATGAGACCGCGTGGGCGGGACCACAGGAAGCATTATGGGTATCGTAGTCCTTGCACCTTCAGTGAGTAGGGGAGCGTTTCGAGGTCCCGTAGCTTCCGGGCCATGCTACCCGTGTCGCCTCCATTCGCCCTCCCCTAGCCTGAGAAAGGTCCACGGTGGGAGGGGATTTTGTAAATTTACGTTTCTACTTACATAGTACTTTGTATGTACCAGGCTCTGTTTTAAATACTTTGCAACTTATTAACAGTTCATCTTTGAAACAAAGACGGGAGGTAGGTACTATTAGCAATATTTTACAGATGAGGAAAGGAGGCAGAGAGGTTCAGTGACCAGACCAAGGTCACACACCCTCAGTAAGTGGAGAGCTGAGGTGAGGTTGGAATCCAGGCATCTGTCCTAGTCCAACTCCTTAATTTTAGAGACTAAGAACTGAAGACCCAGAAAGTTACTTATTTGGAGCATCTTGGATACCAATGGCTGATTTCTTTTATTTGTTAATTTAATCAACAAATACTGGGCTCTGCTTTGTAACAGGCAAGCACCATGAACAGGAAGTGAACTAGACAAATGGTCCCTGGTGTTACTGTCCAGACTGGAGATCACTAAGCCCCTGGCCCTTTAAGCAGGTAAAGGGTCTTGGTGAGGGTAACCTGCCTACCACATGGTAAGTGCTCCATCAGCATTATCGCTGACATAAGGACCAGGCCATCCCTGAGTCCTTTAGTTCTGGCATCCCCAGACCTAGCACCTAACCCCATCTTCCCACTAGCTTTTCTCCCCCTCCTACTCTGCATTCTGTCTCATGTTTCATTTCCCCTGCTACATCCAGCATCCAGTTTTTATTGTGAGCACACCAAGCGGAACAAGGCACTGGGATGCCTATGACTTATTTCTGGAGACAGCCTCTCCCTGAGTGGGAGGCATCTTTAAAATAATTTTTTTTTTTTAACATTTATTCATTCTTGAGAGACAGAACAGAGCATGAGCTGGGGAGGGGCAGAGAGAAAGGGAGCCAAAATCCAAAGCAGGCTCCAGGCTCTGAGCCATCAGCACAGAGCTCAAACACAGGGCTTGAGCTCACTGACTGCGAGATCATGACCTGAGCCGAAGTCAGACGCCCAACCAACTGAGCCACTCAGGCGCCCCCTGAGTGGGAGGCATCTTTAAGAGCAGATTTCAGGACTGCCTTCAAGACCACCACAGCCTTGTGGTGGGGTCTGAAGAAAGGCAGGATGATATACGCCTCAGTTTCTTCTTCAACATGAGGGTGCTGGTCAGGACAGGCGGGGGTGTTAAGAATAAACTAACACCAACATGTGGAGCTATTCAGAGAACTGGTACTTAAGTCCAACACAAGAGGCCTGCCAACTGATTTGCTTTGGGAACAGAATGTGCAAAGGGGAACTTTGAACAAGTCACAGGGAGCATATAGCAGGAGAGGAAGAAGAAAGAACAAATAAAATGGGAGAGGGAAAAGGAGGAAAACAGAAGAGGCTGGTGGAGAATCTGAGGGACAGTCAGCAAGTTCTGTAGGGCTGACAACCATCATCTAGTTGCAGAACGTGCTGGGTTGCATCTAGGGAAGGGGACAGGTGTGGGGACGCCAGCATTTTCAAAGCTGTCCCATGCCTTCCCCTTTCTGACTGCCTCCTGGTTAGCTGTGGGAACCAGGCATCTCCTCCTCAGAGCCGTATGCACAGAAGTTACCAAGTCTATGTAGTGACCCAGGCTCTGGCCTTCTCCTGTCTGGGCAATTTTCAGTGACTACAACCGACAGAGATTAAAAGGACAAATTTCTCCTTTGCTCAGGATTTCATGTTTGCTTGTCTGTTTAGTATTTCGGTCTTAATTCTATTATGGGGGGAGACACAAACAGGCGGCCCCTAACAAATGTGAATCGGGGTGAACTGGGGCCTCCAAAGACGTACACCAAGCCAGTGCTTCGAATCCTGGCTCCACCCCTTGTCAACAAGGTGTGCCTTGCCTTCCGCACCCGTAAAATGAAGATTGCCACAGCTTCCGCTTCAGGGAGCTGAGAGATGGGATTAGATGAGATTACGTTTGTAAAACACCCGTGACAATATCCAGCACGTGACAAACGCTCCTTAGGCTTCATGACTTGTAGCTACTCTGAGATGGAGTACGCGGTCTCAGTGCGTGGGTCTCAGATGCCTGGTGCCGTGGAGTTCCTGTAAGAGGCCCACGGGGCTACTAAGGTCCCAAGCATTGTTCGTGGTCTGAATGAGAAGTATTTATCGTTATACACACATATCACTATATTTATACTTCTAACTGTAGCTTGTTTTCGTAGTGGTTATGGAGTCTACAAGACCGTTTGAGTTAAAACGGCAGCCTCCTACTCACAGAAGTTTGCAAGCAACTGAGCGACCCACACATATGCTTCTCGGAAGACAGAGGGGAAGTTCCCTTCAGACCGATGCCATGGTTCCATCGTCACAGACAAAGCATCGATTCAGCTCGCATTTGCTCTTGGTGTTTAACTGTGGCAGGGAAAAGAGGGTTTACAATCAAGCTCTCCAAAAGTTGTCATCTTTGGTAGCAGTTTCTCAGTATCCAAATGAGTAAGAAACAAAAATTCAATATACAAGTCAAATAGTTTAGCTAATTTGACTACATTATCTAAGAGAGTCGTCATGGAGCTACCATGCCCCAAAACTGATATATAATGGGTGTTTTGTTACTTTTTATAAGGCCTCTATGAGCTAATAATAAAACCTAATGTTTTTAAAGCACTTCCTAAGTCCATGGGATTTTCTTACTGTGCTACTGAAATCTTCACAATGACTCTCTTTTATAGATATCATTATGACCCATGTTTTAGATGAGTAAACTGAGGCTCCGAGAGGTGCAGAACTCTGCCAAGGCCGCACACAGCTAGGAAAGTGGCAAAGCCAAGTCAAACTCCGGCAAGTCCACTCCAGAGCCTGCTGCCCCAACCACTCACCTAAGGCACTCCTGAACGCCAGCCCGGTAATCAGAGCTCTGCCTTGAAATAAATATCCGAGTGATTTCTTGGAAGATTCTGGTTATCCTTAATTTTTTTAAAATTTTTTTTTAACATTGATTTATTATTGAGAGATAGAGACAGAGCATGAGCATGGGAGGGGCAGAGAGAGGGGGAGACATAGAATCTGAAGCAGGCTCCAGGCTCTGAGCTGTCAGCACAAAGCCTGATGTGGGGCTCAAACTCACAAACCGTGAAATCATGGCCTGAGCCAAAGTCAGATGCTTAACGGACTCAGCCCCCCAGGCGCCCCTGGTTATCCTTTAAAGGATAAGGTTAGAGGTTATCCTTTAAAGTGGCTACTTTGGGCCAGAATACCCACTCTGTTTTTCTAAACATAGTGGGAAAATCTGCTTGGTTCATAGTAGGTGCTCAGTAAATATTTGCTGAATGACTGAATAAATTAATAGGAAGCACTTGTTCTTCGGACACTGACCTGTGCTTCCCAACCTTATACAAGTTTGATTCACAAACCTGATGATGGTGACATAAAGGGGGATAAACATGACCTACGCCCCAGAGGAAACTTGCTAGGATTAAATGAGCTAGTACATTAGAATACTTCACACTAGGGTGAAACAAAGAAGCAGTCAGTAAGCATTAGTGTTGTCACTGTTTTCACTAACAGAAAGGATGAGAGACAAGCTGTGAATGCTGGGAACCCTCTCCTTGGAGTCTGGCTGTGTTTTGGTTCCATTATTAAATTTGAGACAGACGAGAAGGACACATCAGTTAACAGGAGGCAGGAGACAGCCATTGTTTATACCCTGAATCACCCAGCATTTGAAACTTTATCTTCTTTTTTTTTTTTTAATGTTTATTTTTGAGAGAGAGAGAGACAGTGTATGAGTGGGGGAGGGGCAGAGAGAGAGGGAGACACAGAATCTGAAGCAGGCTCCAGGCTCTGAGCTGTCAGCACAGAGCCCGACACAGGGCTCGAACCCACAGACCACGAGATCATGACCTGAACCGAAGTCAGACGCTCAAACGACTGAGCCACCCAGGCACCTCTGAAACTTTATCTTCTTGTCCCTACAGACAGCAGGCCAAATAAGAACCAGACAAGTAAGAACAGCCTTGCAAAGCATGACTATTCCTCCGAGAGAGCTGCTCCAGGATAAAGGAGAAAGGCTGGAGTGTGGAGGAAGGGGGATTCAAGGACCACCAGGCATACTTGGAAATCCTTACTCCCAGGGATGACATCTGCTAGACTCTCCTGTGTGTGGTCAGCTCACGCATCACTCAGAATGGGGTGAAGATTCCACACGCTCCTTTTGGGAAACACAGTGTCTTCGTCTGCCAGGCTGCCATAACAACATACCACAGACTTTTATGTCTTACAGTTCTGAAGGCTGGAAGTCCAAGATTAAGGTGTCAGTGGATTTAGTTCCTGAAGGGAGCTCTCTTCTGGCTTGCAGACTGCTACCTTGTCATTGTGCCCTCACATGGTAGAGACAGTGATCTCCCTCTCTCTCTCTTTTAATGTTTACTTATTTTGAGAGCAAGAGAGAGGGATGGGGAGGGGCAGAGAGAGGGAGAGAGAATCCCAAGCAGGTTCTGTGCTGTTAAGTGCAGAGCCCGATGTGGGGCTCGAACCTACAAACTGTGAGATCGTGACTGGAGCCGAAATTAAGAGTCGGATGCTTAACTAAGCCACTCAGGCGCGTTTCTCCCATTTTTCTTAAAACACATGTCCATCTTGGTCTTCTGTGTATACCATGTGGGACAGTGACATGGGCATGGAGAACTTCTCCCTACCACAAGAAACAGAGCAGCTCTGGCACAGACAGCTGCTGATGCAAGGCAGTGTCAGGGACATGGGAAGTAGTGGGGGGCGCAGGCCCCATGCTGCCAGCCAGTCTGACTGTTTCTCAGAAGTCTGACATATGGAGGTTTAGGTAGAAACTCCTAATTTTGGGGCGCCTGGGTGGCGCAGTCGGTTAAGCGTCCGACTTCAGCCAGGTCACGATCTCGTGGTCCGTGGGTTCGAGCCCCGCGTCAGGCTCTGGGCTGATGGCTCGGAGCCTGGAGCCTGTTTCCGATTCTGTGTCTCCCTCTCTCTCTGCCCCTCCCCCGTTCATGCTCTGTCTCTCTCTGTCCCAAAAAAAAAAAAAAAAAAAAAAAAAAACGTTGAAAAAAAAAGAAACTCCTAATTTTGAATGTAGCCTCAAAAGCGGCTTTAAGTCCTATGTGGGGGTCTCCTGGGTGGCTCAGCTGGTTAAACGTCCGATTCTTGACATTGACTGAGGTCATGATCTCACAGTTCATGGATTCAAGCCCTATGATGGGCTCTGCGCTGACAGTGTGGATCCTGCTTGGTTTTCTCTCCCTCTCTGCCTCTCCCCTGCTTACCCTTTCTCTCTCAAAATAAATGAACGTTAAAAGAATAAATCCTGTGTGAGATAAATAAGACCCACCAACATGCTTCCAGGTCGAGTCTGGCGCACACATAGACGTACATACATAGTCGTATAAAATGATGCAGGTGCTGATAGTGGAGGGGAGAGAGTGATGCAGTTGTTCCTTTAGGTGGAGAATATTTACACAAAAAGACCCTCCATTCACCTGGGCTCCACCAGCATCTCCTTAGCTTCAATATTTTCTTCAACAGCTTTCTCCAAAAGGGCATGAGGCCAAAGCTAAAGGTAGAGAAACAAAGGTAAAATATCTGTCTCCCCTCAAAAATCCGTTCAGCCCTACTGAGGGCTGAAGCCAGCCATGCAGAGGAGAGCCAGCCTGTGTGAGAAAGAGAGACAGAGGCAGACACAAAGAGGGAGAAAGGCACAGATGAGGAGTGCACTTTCTCAATCACTGTTTAGGAAAAAGTGACTCATGTGTTACACAGTGGTATGTAAAGCTTTATCCAGACCAGAGGTAGGTGCAGGGACCCCTGCAAGGGGGTGTGCAGTAAGGAAGAGATACTGAGTTCAACTCCAAGTACAACAAGGAAAAGTGGGGCTTTATAGCCAAGGTGGAGGAGGATGGAAAATTAGTAAGAGGAAACATCGAGGGATTCTGACAAAATCAACCTAGTAGGATTCTTCCTGGAGGCAAGCTGGGGTGATCAGACATCACCTGAGGGATGCTGGGGCGTGAAGAACCCAATCAGGTTTCAAGGGTTGGGGTATTGGCTAAAGTGACCCTGCCGGATTCTTGCTAAAACTGGGCGATGCATAAATGAATACAGAAGTCCAAAAGCCAAGGCCTTGTTGAGAGTTCAGAGTAACCTAAGTAGAGTTTGGTCGAGGAACCTTTGCCACCACCGCCAGAGTAAACGGATTATCTCTGGCTCTCTCTCTCTGTCTCTCTCTCTCAGACAGGAAGACTGATCTCCAGAAATAGGAAGTGCCCTTTAGGTTTCTAAAGGCACAAGTTGTTCAAGAAAAGACTTCAAAAGATGCCAAGGGCCCCCGCCCACCGTCTACCTAAGAGATAGAGACCTTCCAGGTCAATGCACAGCCCCAACCCAACATCCAACCCCAAATATTCCTTGTCCTGTCTGCTTGCTTTGGAAATAATATCAGCCACCAATCTCTGAGCACCTGGCAATACACATTTCTCCGTCTATTCTTAATCTAGTAATAATAGGGGTAGTGTGATCTCTACAGGTAAAACCCCCTGAAGCTCCGAGTTTTAAGTACTGAAACCAAGGAGGGTCACACAGTCAGGAAGTGACAGAAATGAGCCTGAAACCCACGTCTTTGATTCCAGAACCCCAGCCCCGAAGCACCAGGTTAGAGCACTCAGCCCGTAATAATAACCCAGGCTTCCGAAGGTCTGACTCGGGTGCTACGCTGGACTCTCTCCCCGTCCTCTTCGGCTGAACACGCTCTGCCGCGTTTGCCTGTCTGGGGAGCGCCCGGACCCCTCCGCCCAGAGAGACCGGGAAACACCCTCCGCTCAGGTTCGAATCCCGCCTTTGCACTAGTGGCTGCAAAAGCGCTGAGCGCACCGCCCGCGCGCAAATAAACGTTGGCGCCGCTGCCAACCGGATTCGCCGTCTCGCGAGTCTTTCGCCAAGGATCGCGCGAGGTCTGTGATTGCCGGAAGCGGAAGTCGCTGACGCCGGAGCCGAAGGGAGGACGAGACTACACGTCCCAGAGTGCCCAGCGCCGCGCTGGAAAGGCAGACGCCTGGGCCCACCCGGCTTACAGTGGGGTGCAGCGCGTCTTTGGGGGTCTCCACAGGAGGCGGCTCGGCCAGGGCCTCAGAGGGTGGGGCTTCGTCTTCAGGGCGGCCGCGTCTTGGTTGCTGAGGCCGTGCCAGGTCTTGGGGGGTTCTGAGCCTCAGTTAACACATCTGTGAATGGGGACGTTAGCCCTTCAAGGTTGTAACAAGTTCAAAACCATTCAACACGTTTTTCAGAGCATGCTGAGTCCTCCCCTGTGCTAGGCGCAGGGGTTACCAGAGTGGTTAGCAGGCGCTTATTTTCTTGAAATTCAAATTCTACCAAGAGAAGCCGCTTTGATCTTCATTAGCATGGTGCTCTTTAAGAGGTGTTTGGGTTTTTTTTTAAATGTTTATTCATTTTTGAGAGAGCGCGCGCGCGCGCGCGAACGGGGGAGGGGCAGAGAGAGAGGGAGACAGAATCCCCAACAGGCTCCAGGCTCTGAGCTGTCACCTCAAACCCACCCACTGTGAGATCATGACCTGAGTCTAAGTCAGATGCTCAACCGACAGAGCCACCAAGGCACCCCTAAGAGGTGTTCTTAAGTTCATATGATTGACTTACTAATCCTCCTTGGGTATCTAGAAATCTTACATTCCTTTCTAGAAGGAGAAAAGAAAAGCCCTCGCAGGTCACAGAATGGGAGTTAGACCTCTTGCCCAACTCTCAAGCACCGAAGGCTGTAAATAGACACCACTAAATCTGCACAGAAGCTGGAAATGTTACAGACCACTGCAGCCCCTCAGTGATGAACAGCCCCCGGTCCCTTTAAAACCCTCTTGGCTAGGCAGAAACCAGGGAACTGGCTTTTGGACAAGAGCCACCTTCTCCCGCAGATGGCTGGCCTCCTGAATAAAGCTCATATTCCTTTGCAGTCAATACTCCTCTCTTGAGTGTTGGCCTTTGGAGGGGAGGGCAGCTGAAGTTGGGATCTGGTAACAAGAGGCATACAGTGATGAAATCACTGCACAAGTAAGTTAGTTATATCTTTGGTACATCCTGCCATAGGGTATACAAGTGTACAAGCATACAAGGGTATACATCCCGCCTTTGGGTTCAAGTGATAGTTGAGCAGAGGTGTTAAAGCAGGATGGAGTTAACCTAGGGAGTTGCGGGGGGAGAGCTCTACACAGAAGGAACCTCAAGTGTGAAGGTCGCTAGGCCTGAGAGATTGGGGTGAATTTAAAGGACAGAAAGGGGGGCGCCTGGGTGGCTCAGTTAAGCGTCTGACTTCAGCTCAGGTCATGATCTTGCGGATCATGAGTTTGAGCCCCACGTTGGGCTCTGTGCTCACAGCTCAGAGCTTGGAACCTGCGTCAGATTCTCTGTCTCCCTCTCTCTCTGCCCCTTGTCTGCTTGTGCTCTATCTCTCTCTGTCTCTCAAAAATAAACAAAAATTAAAAAAAAAAAGTAAAGGACAGAAAGGATGGGGCGCCTGGGTGGCTCAGTTGGTTAAGCGTCCAACTTCAGCTCAGGTCACGATCTTGCAGTTCACCAGTTGGAGCCCCACGATGGGCTCTGTGCTGACAGCTGGGAACCTGGAGCCTGCTTCAGATTCAGAGATTCCCTCTCTCTCTGCCCCTCCCCCATTCACACTCTGTGTTTCTCTCTCAAAAATAAACACTGGAAAAAAAAAAAAAAAGGACAGAAAGGAGGGACCCCTGGGTGGCTCAGTCAGTTAAATGACTGACCCTTGATTTCGGCTCAGGTCATGATCTCATGGTTTGTGAGTTTGAGCCCCACTTTGGGCTCTACAGTGACAGTGTGGAGCCTACTTGGGCTTTTCTCTCCCTCTCTCTCTCAAAATAAATAAATAAACTTAAAAAAAAAAAAAAAAAGGACAGAAAGGAGACAAGTATGGCCCAGGATCAGGAGATGAAGCTTGGAAGAGAGGCTGGAGAGGTGAGATCATGCAGGAGGGCCTTGGAAATTCTGGTGAGGATTGAGGCTTTTATCCTAAAAGCAATGCGAAATCAGTAGAGTTTGGGGTTTTAAGTAGGATAGTGTTGCAATACGGTAGGAAGCTTTGTGGAGTAGAGATCTCGGAGAGAACAGAAGGAGCAATGAGACCAGCTGGAAGCTCCTGGAATGTTTCAGAGATGAGGTAATACTAGCGAAGGTAGTAGTCACAAGGTGTGGAGCTAACTGAGATTCCTGAAGCAGAAACAGCAGTTAATTGGGCTGGGCTGAAGGAAAGAGAGGGCAAGAAAAACTGATCAGTAAAACAGGGACCATAACATCTACCACTATAGGTACCATTTTGATTAAAAGAGGCAAAACGGGTGCCTGGGTGGCTCAGTCAGTTAAGCATCCAATTCTCGATTTCAATTCAGATTATGATCTCAGGGTTCATGGGATTGAGTCCTGCGTCAGGTTCCATGCTAACAGCGCAGATCCTGCTTGGGATTCTCTCCTCACTCTCTGCCCCTCCCCCTGCTTGCATGCGCATGCTCTCTCTCAAATAAATACATTTTAAAAAGTTGTTAATGTTTATTCATTTATGTAGAGAGAGAGAGAGAGAACAGTAATACAACATTTCCATAAATTGTGAAAACATGCAGAACATACTACATGCAACTTAGGGATATATGCCTATGTAGCAAAAGTGTGAAGAAATGCTTAGGAATTGGATACACACCAAATTCAGCCTGTTGATTGCTCATGGCAGTGGGGGCAGGAGTTGGAGAGAGATGTGATGGATAAGGCTTGCAGCAGGCAATAAACTGCAAATTTTAATGTTTTTTTAAATTTTTTATTAAAAATTTTTTTTTTTTGAGAGAGAGAGAGCACACAAACAGGGGAGAGGGGCAGAGAGAGAGAGAGAGAGAATCTTAAGCAAGCTCTGCACTGAGTGTGGAGGCTCATTTCCACAATCCTGGGATCACAACCCGAGCTGAAATCAAGAGTTGGATGCTCAACCAACTGAGCCACGCAGGCGCCCCTAATGTTTTTTTTCCCCCTTAATATGCTTTTTTAAACAGCATCAAAATAGTTATTATTGGGAATTTGCATTCTTGAAATATTGAAACCCAGCAAAAGTTTTCATAAGTAATTTTAAATAAATGCAGTGCTAACTTTTAGGCAGGCATTATTGGTCGTACGCTGTTTCTTTTCTTTTTTTTTTTTTAATTTTTTTAATGTTTATTCATCCTTGAGACAGAGACAGAGCATGAACGGGGGAGGGTCAGAGAGAGGGAGACACAGAATCCGAAACAGGCTCCAGGCTCTGAGCTGTCAGCACAGAGCCCGACGCGGAGCTTGAACTCACCGACCGCGAGATCATGACCTGAGCTGAAGTCGGACGCTTAACCGACTGAGCCACCCAGGCACCCCGGTTGTACGCTGTTTCTATTTTAATTGTTTTACATTTCTTCTTACCTTCCAAGATTTTTACTTGAGGCATGACATATACCAAGTAGGGTGCACAAATATCTCACGGTAAAGTGCACATATCTGAAGTGCATGACTCAAAGAATTTTACAATCTATGTATTTGTGTAACTTCCACCCAGATCAAGGTATAGGTCATTTTCAATACCCTAGAAGTTTCCCTCATGCCCCTCCCCAGTCAATACTCCCAACTCCGACCACAAATCTGATTTCTATCACCTTAGGTTGATTTTTTTCCCCTGTTCTTAAACTCCATAAAGGGCATCCACATAGTACTTTCTATTTGCTGTCTGGCTTCTTTCACGCATCATTATGTCTGTGAGATTCCTTCACGCTGTTGCATGCACAAGTAATTGTCTCATATTTATTGCCAAGGAGCATTTCATTGTATGACTATCCCATAGTTTATCCACTGTCCTGTCACTGAACATTTACAGTTTCCAATTTGGGGCTACTGTGAATACATTCTTCAATAAATATGAATAAGTTTCATGTAATCTGGTAGATGTTTTATTGAACCAGGTACCGTGTCACTGATTTTGTGATTCCCCTTGTAAAAAATGATCCCTACTGGGCGCCTGCGTGGCTCAGTTGGTTAAGCGGCCCACCTCAGCTCAGGTCATGATCTCACAATTCATGAGTTCGAGCCCCACCCACATCGTGCTCACTGCTCTCAGCACAGGGCCCACCTCAGATCCTCTGTCCCCTCCTTTCTCTGCCCCTGTCCCACTTGTGCGCTCTGTCTCTCTCTCAAAAGTGAACATTAAAAAAATGCTCACTATTGTTATTTAATATTGTGACTGTATCATTATGACATGAACCTGCTTGGTGTACTGCACAATGCAAACCCCCTCTCCCCGCGCCCCCAGACACCTACAAAACAAAGCAATTTATCCCCACACAACCCTGGGGTAGGAGGTTGGTGTTGCTATTACCATTTCTCACAGGAGGAAATTTATTCCTGGATGTCAGGTGACTTGTCCTAGGTCCCGCAGTTGAAAAGAGCCAAAGCTTGGGGCGCCTGGGTGGCTCAGTCAGTTAAGTGGCTGACTTCAGCTCAGGTCATGATCTTGCACTCTGTGAGTTCAAGCCCCACGTCAGGCTCTGTGCTGACAGCTCGGAGCCTGGAGCCTCATTCGAATTCTGTGTCTCCCTCTCTCTCTGCCCCTCCCCTGCTTGCTCTCTGTCTCTTTCTCTCAAAAATAATAAACATTAAAAAGGTTTAAAAAATAATTAAAAAAAAATTAAAGGGCCAGAGCATGGCGAAGGCTTCCACAAGTGGAGATAAAGTCATCCACCGGGAGCAGGAACCAACACTCTGCAAAATATCAACACTGGAACACCCCTCCCCGGCCAAAGAAGAAGATTGCCCCAGTGAACACGCAAGGACAGGATGCGTGACAATGCGTGAGAGCAGATGGTTGGAGCCTGAGGGACCCTGCAGGAGAGCCTCCGGGTGGGGGTCGGCAGAGCCAGGCTAATAGCGTTCCACCAGCGCCCGCCCACTGGTGACCCTGGTTGCAGTAGATCCTAACTTTCAGGGAAGGGACAAGAGCTAATATTATAAATGTATTGATGTTTTCCGAGTAGGTGATATACGCCCCTGTTAACAAGCCAGTACAAAAGGACACAGAGTAAAAATTAAATCTCCTTCCCATTCTTGACCTCTAGGGCAAGTGACCTCCCCAGAAGCAACCATCTGTTCCAGTCTTCAGTACTTTATGGAGATACTCATGCCCCATGAGCTGCCTTCCGCTATACCCTCTATTGCTCCTTGTTTTCCTCTCATCAACATCCTTAGACAATCAGTCTGTATCCGTACAGAGTCATGATGGGCAGCTCAAATTCGACAGACTGTGGGTCCGCCCTTCGCCACTTCTCTGTCCTCACTTCCCCCCGATAGCACATCTGTCCCTCCCATAGTTATCTTTTTTTGAATGTGGTTAGAACATTTAAGATCTGTTCTTTTAGGGGCGCCTGGGTGGCTCAGCCGGTTAGGCATCCAACTCTTGATTTCGGCTCAGGTCACGGTTCTTGTGATCGAGCCCTGTATCCTGCTGTGCGCTGACAGTGTGGAGTCTGCTTGGGAATCTCTCTCTCTGCCTCTCTCCCACTCTCTCTCTCAAAATAAATAAACTTAAAAAAAAAATCTGCTTTCTTAGTGACTTTCAAGTATAAGCTACAGTGTTGTTAACTATAATCACCAAGCTGTGTGTTAGGTCTTCTGGAGCTATTCATCAAATAACTGAAACTTTGTAGCCTTTGACTTGCATCTCATTTCCCCCACACCCCAGCCCTGGGCATCCACCATTCTACCCCGTTTCTATGAATCCAGCTCTCTTAGGTTCCCCATATAAGTGAGACCATACAGTGTTTGTCTTACTCCATTCTCTTCAAGGACCATATTATATTCTATGCTGTGATGGCTGAAGAATACCCCCCCTCCCCATGCCCCAAAATATCCAGTCCCTCCTCCAGAATTTATAAATATGTTAAGTATGTTACCTTCTATGACAAAAAGGACTTTGCATATATGATTAAATTAAGAATGTTGACTGGTATTCGGCCTGGCCTGGGTGGCTCAGTCAGTTGGGTGCCTGACTCTTGATTTCGGTTTAGGTGTTCAGGTCATAATGTCAGGGTTCATGGGGTTGAGCCCTGTGCTGGGCTCTGAGCTGATGGTGCAGAGCCTGCTTGGGATTCTTCCTCTCTCTGCCTCTCTCTGCCCCTCTCCCATTCACACGCACGCTCTTTCTCAAAATACTTACAAGTTAACAACAACAACAAAAAAGAATGCTGGGACACCTGGGTGGCTCAGTCAGTTGAGCGTCCGACTTCTGCTCAGGTCACGATCTCACTGTTCGTGAGTTCCAGCTCCACGTCAGGCTCTGTGCTGACAGCTCAGAGCCTGAAACCTGGTTCAGATTCTGTGTCTCCCTCTCTCTCTCTGCCCCTCCCATGCTTGCACTCTCTGTCTCTCAAAAACAAAGCAAAACAAATATTAAAAAAAAAAAAAAAAGAATGTTGAGGAGGGGAGATTATCCCAGATTATCCCAGCAGGCCCACTGTAGTTCCAGGTGTCTTCACAAGACACCTGTGGAGGGAAATTTGACTCCAGAAGGCACATGGCACCTGCATCAAGAAAGGGGAGGGGCCGTAAGCCCAGGAATGCAGTCTCTAGAAGCTGGGGAAAGGCAGGGAAATGGATTTCCCCCCAGCACCACCCTGCTGCCACCTCCGTATTGATTTCAGACTTCTGTCCTCCTGAACCGGGAGAAAGTAAACGTGTGTTGCTTAAGCCTTCCAGGGGCGCCTGAGGGGCTCAGTCGGTTGAGCATCCGACTTCGGCTCACGTCACGATCTCATGGTTCGTGGGTTCGAGCCCCGTGTGCGACTCTGTGCTGACAGCTTGGAGCCTGGAGCCTGCTTTGGATTCTCTGTCTCCTTCTCTCTCTGCCCATCCCCAGTTCATACTCTGTCTCTCTCTCTCTCTCAAAAATAAACACTGAGGGGCGCCTGGGTGGCTCAGTCGGTTAAGCTAAGTCGGACCGACTTCAGCTCGGGTCATGATCTCGCGGTCGGTGAGTTCAAGCCCCGCGTCGGGCACTGTGCTGACAGCTCAGAGCCTGGAGCCTGTTTCAGATTCTGTGTCTCCCTCTCTCTGGCCCTCCCCCGTTCATGCTCTGTCTCTCTCTGTCTCAAAAATAAATAAACGTTAAAAAAAAAATTAAAAAAAAAAACCCTGAAAAAAATTAAGCCTTTCCAGTTGGTGGTAATTTGTTACAGCAGCCATAACAAACGAGTGCATGTGGTGTGAATGCCCCATGATTTACTTCCTGGCCCACTCCTGGCAGACGGGTAGGCTGCTTTCTGTCTTTACTATACTGGGTGCCAGGAGCCGTGGTTCTTAAAAGGGAAGACTGTGTCCCCGGGGGGTCAGTGAATAATGTTTAGAGACATTATCATTATTATCATTATTATTATTATTATTATTTAAGAGAGAGAGAGTGAGCAAGCATGAGCAGGGATGAGGGGCAGAGGGAGAGAGAGAATCTTAAGCAGGCTCTAAGTTCAGCGCAGAGCCTGATGCAGGACTTGATCTCATGACCCTGGGATCATGATCTGAGCCAAAATCAACAGCCAGACACTCCACTCCACTGAATGAGCCACCCAGGTGCCCCAGGAGACATTTTTGATGTCACGGCAGGAGGGACAGTGCTACTGGCATCCAGTGGTGGAGGCCCAGGGCTAAACATCCTATATTGCATGGGACAGCCCCACAACAAAGAATGACCCAGCCTCAAACATCCGCAGTGCTAAGGTTGAGAAACTCTGGTCTATCCCTAAGATCTGTTCCTAGAGATAGAATTTCTAATTACAATGTCTAAATACAACTGCTGAGCCAAAGGGTGTGTGCTGTAGACATTGCCCTATTGCCCAGGGCTAATATTAACCCTAGGAATGTGCTCGGCCCCTATGTAGCAGCACACTGCCTCTGAGATGTTGGCGTGCTAGGTGTGGGTCCCCACAGGCCCTGGGAGATCGTCAAGTCTGGTAGGTAGGTTTGTGAATTTGAGGGGTTAATAGCTGAGGCAGGGGCTCCAAGGGTCATTCATTTAACAGCTGGGTCCTGAGCACTTGTCTGATAGATCTCCATCCTCATGGAGGTCCCAGCCCGATAGGGACACTGAGCTGAAAAGAAACCATGAGATACATACAGAGTACGTCGGGCAGTGAATATGTCAGACTTGGGAAGTCAAGGAGGGCATCATGCAGGAGGCAATTTTTAGCTCATGTGATGGTTAGTTTTAAGTGTCAACTTGACTGAGGGGCGCCTGGGTGGCTCAGTCGGTCAAGCGTCCAGGTTCGGCTCAGGTCATGATCTCACAGTTGGTGAGTTTGAGCCCCACGTTGGGCTCTGTGCCGACAGCTCAGACCCTGGGGCCTGCTTCAGATTCTGTGTCTCCCTCTCTCTCTGGCCCTCCCCTGCTCATGTTCTGTCTCTCTCAAAAATGAAAACAAACATTAAAAAAATGTTTTTAAGTGTCGACCTGACTGGGCTGAGGGTTGGCCAGATTGCTGGCAAAACATAATTTCTGGGTGCATGTGAGAATGTCTCCGGAAGAGATTAGCATTGATTCAGTAGACTGAGTAAAGAGGATCTCCCTCCCCAGTACTGGGTGGGCATCACCCAATCTGCTGAGGACTCTAAAAGAGCTAAAGGGCAGAGGAAGAATGGATTTCCTCTCCCTGCGTGAGCTGAGAGGACAATCTTCTCCCCGCTGCTGGTCAGCCAGGGCGGGGCGGAGAGGCAGACAGGAGCGGGGAGCACAGAGCTTGGGGACGAGAGCTGAAGACGGGGAATTGGTAAGTGTTTACGACACAGGGCCTGACCCTGTGCCAGGAAGGAGGGTCGGCAGTGACAGCAGAGCCTCATTTGGAATGGGGCAGGAGGGGCCGGTTGTCCAAGGCACGAGCTCCCGGGTCCTCAGGATCCCCGAGGGCCTTGGGTCTCACATGGTTATTTTATTTTATTTTATTTTTTTTTAACGTTTTGTTTATTTTTGAGACAGGGAGAGACAGAGCATGAGCAGGTGAGGGGCAGAGAGAGGGAGACAGAATCCGAAACAGGCTTCAGGCTCCGAGCTGTCAGCACAGAGCCTGACGCGGGGCTCGAACTCACGGACCGCGAGATCATGACCCCGGGCCGAAGTCGGCCACTTAACCGACTGAGTCACCCAGGCGCCCCTCACACGGTTATTTTTAAAAGAACCGTGCTTTTATTTTGAGGATAGCTCAAAGAACTCATTTACAAAACGCCTTTTGTTTTCAAAGCACAGCTTTTCATTAAAAGCAACGTCTGCCTTTAATACACCCTCTCGTACACAGTCCCGAGTTGGGGGCTGCCGGGTGCCCCGCCCCCGCCCCGTGCTCAGTAGTCATCTTCGTCGTCGTCAGAGTCCTCCCGTGCCTGCCTGCACACCTTGGAGGGCCCGGGGGCGACAGGGGGCCCTGGTGGGGTCGGGGCCAGGTTCACCCAGCAGGGCCCACGAGGCAGCACGTGGCTCTCGTTGAGTCTGCAAACTCGATAGTTCTCGTAGTGGACGTTGTGGGTGATGTCCTTCAGGTCTTGGAGGTGGGAGCTGGGAGATGGGAGGCAGTTGAGCCCAGGCTGGCCACAGCGTCCCCCGCCCCCCGGGGTCCCTGCACCCTCACCGGATGAGCAGGTCTCTCAGCAGAAGAAACTCACAGTGCGCCATGTTCTCCACTGCAAGACACGACACGGACCGCTGGCCCTGTCCCCCTGCCTTGCCCTCGATGAGCACCGAGTAAGCGCCCACTGTATGCTGTGTACCCCTGATATCCACCGCAATCTTTCCGCCCACATTTCTCACTGTCTTTTCTCACGTCCCATTTATTCATTGCTGTGCCCCCCGCACCTGGTACAGAAGGCTGCTACCAATACTTGAGCCAATGAATCCACTAATCAATTATTGTCCACTTAATAATTACTACAGTACATTATGTGTATGATACCATATATATTATACTATTTTAGTGATTATGTTGATAAATGGGGGGCGCAGGCCCTGGCTGCTCCTCCTTCACTTCCCATCCCCCACCACCACCACCCCCCCCCCTCAGCGAGAGGCCTCCCTCCACCCCCTCAGGTAGCCTCTCCTCCTGCCCTGCCTTCTCCCACCTGTCATTGTCTCATCAGCTCTCTGGGGACAGGAGCCTTGTCTGTCCTGCTTTCAGTGTATCCCCTGAGGAAGCGCATAGAGTATGCCTGGCACATAGAAGGCCCACAACAAATTCTGGCAAATGCATAGGGTGTCTTCTGGGTGGTGGGCATCATGCAAAGCAGTGGCCTGCCCTGTCCAACCACCTTCCATGTACAGATGCGCAGTTTGTTGGTTGCACAGACGCAAATGGCCATGCATGAGATTGATGCCCATTTTACTGTGAGGAAACTGAGGCCCAGAGAGTCAGGTAACTTGCCTGAGTCCTCCCCGCTGCAAGGAGGGACTTGATTTCCAGGTCTGTCTGCTTCCTGGTTGTGGGCTTGCCCACTCTGGGCCCTGTGATGAGTGTTGAGGGTGCAGCAGGAGGAGGCAGCAGGATGCGCCTGGATTTTCAGCCCACCCTCACCTGTGCTCTCTGCAGAGTCCCTGCACTGACCTTCAATGATGCCCCACTTGGTCTTCCGGCCCAGGACACACCTCCCGTTCACCAGGTACTCTTGGTCGGACCCGACCACAGCAAAGGGGATCCGGTCCTGCGGGAGGAGAGGAGACAAAGGGTTGGCCCCGCCTAGGAGGTGGGTAGAGAAATCACGGAGGTGGGGTGGGGGAGGCACAATGTCCTTTGTGGGAGACAGTGGTAGAAGGAGCACAGAGATCTGAAGTCAAAAGACACAGGGCACCTGGCCAGCTCAGTTGCTGGAGCCTGCATCTCTTGATCTCAGGGTTGTGGGTTCGAGCCCCACGTTGGGTGTAGAGATTACTTAAAAATAAAATCTTTCAAAAAAAAAGTCTGATCAATGCCTCAGTGTTCTCATCTGTAAAATGGGAGTCAGTAGAGTACATACACAGGGCTTTGTGAATGTTTGGGAAGGTTACTCAGAGCCACATTAATAATATAATCTTGGGGATGTCCCATCTCTTACCTGGGTAAGAGATGACCTGCAATCACCTTCATCGGTTATCAACAGGGTTAAATGACATGACTTTGCAACCCAGGGGTTGGCAACCTATGGTACATGGGCCAGATCAGGCTCCTGCCTGTTTTCCCATATAAAGTCTGTTGGCATACAGCCCCATGCATTCATTTACTCACGTCTAGGTTGCTTTCGTGCTGCAACAGCAGAGTTGAGTAATTGCACTGAGACCAGTTGGCCCACAAGGCCTAACATACTTACCATCATGTGGCCCTTCACTAAAAAGCTTGCTGAGCCCTGCTGAAAATTCTGGTGGTTCACTTGCTCATGGCCGGAAGTGGAGACTCAAATTCCTGAACTCCAAACTGCTATTTAGGGGTTTGCTTTTATTTCCAGGAGTTAATTTGTGATGAGGAATAGTAATTGATGGTGGCAATCATAATTATCTGTTCTGCGCTTATCCTGCACCAGCCTGGAGCAAACCCTCAATAAATGTTAGATGTCTGGACGATTTACTGAGATGTTGAGTCAGTATGTTCAGGTCTGTTTCAGTTGCGGCCACGCTGCTGCCTTCTCAGGCCTCAGGACAGAAAGAAACTGGTCAAGGTCAAGGCTCTTTGAACGTTTCACAGGAGATCCTGTTTATTGTGCCAGTGGGGAGGGGAAAGAGGGAATGGTGGAGACATTGGGTCTGAGATGGGAAACAGGGCCATGTCCGGATGTGGTTTGTTTACTGCACAAAGGGAACTGGCCATGAATCTGTGTGGGGCTGAAATCACATGCGGGCCATGTCTGTGAAGGCAGAGTTGTTTGCTTCTAATCCAGGCAACAGCACCGCTGTGCAGGTTAACACGGTCCCTGAGGGAGTGATTCAAGGCCTGGGGTCAATGCATGATGAATCTCAGCCCTCACCTGAGTCCTTTGCAGGATCCAGACAGACTGACATTGGACAAACCACCAGGACGACAAGATAGAGGCTTGGAGGTGGAATTCAGTTGATTAGGAGAAAAAGAAGAGGTTAGCTATTTCCCTCTTTCCTTCTCTTTTGAAACAGCTTTACTGAGATGTAATTCACGTACCATAAAATTCACCCTTTGAAAGGTGCAGCTCACAAGACTGTGCAGCCATCACCACAGTCTAACTCCAGGGCATTTTCGCTGCCCCAGAATGACACCCCACACCCATCAGCAGTCACTCGCCACTGCTCCTGACCCCCAGCTCCTGGCAACAACTAATCTACTTTCTGTCTCTATACGATTTACCTATTCCGACGTTTCATATAATGGAATCATGTAATATTTGTCCTCTTGTGTTTGGCTTCTCACTGAGCTTCATGTTTTCTTTTCTTTTGTCTTTTTTTTTTTTGTTTGTTTATTTTTGAGAGAGAGGGAGGGGGAAGGAGAGAGAGAGAGAGAGAGAGAGAGAGAGGGAGGGAGAGAGAGAGACAGAGCGTGAGTAGGGAGGAACAGAGACAGGGGAAGACACAGAATTCAGAGCAGGCTCCAGGCTCCGAGCCATCAGCACAGAGCCCAATGCAGGGCTCGAACTCACAAACCATAAGATCATGACCTGAGCCAAAGTCGGACGCTCAACCGACTGAGCCACCCAGGCGCTTCATGTTTTCAAGGTTCATCCGTGTTGCAGCAGGTGTCAGTGCTACATCCATCCGTTTTTATACCTGGAGGACACTCCATTGTGTAGACAGACCACGTGTATTTATTTACTCGTTCATAAGTGAATAGACATTTGGCTTATTTCCACTCCTTGGCTATTACACGTATTTCTGCCATGAACATCTGTGTACACGTTTTTGTGTGAACATAGGTTTTCATTTCTCTTGGGAGTGGGCTTGCTGCTGGGTACCATGGTAACTCAGCGTTTAACCTTTTGAGGAACTGCTAGACTATTTTCCAAAGTGGGAGCACCGTTTGACATTCCCGTCAGCAGCGTCCGCCTACAAGTTCAACTTCTCCACATCCTCACCAACACTTGGGATTGTCTGTCATTTTGCAAACAGCCACCCTAGTGGGTATGAAGCAGTACCTCGCGGTTTTGCTTTGCGTTTCCCTGATGGCTGGTGATGTCGAACCAACATCTTTTCGTGGGCTCATCGGCCTCTTGTCCAAATTCTTTCAGGGAATGTCATTCAAAACCTTTGCCCATTTCTAAATTTGTAAGCGTTCTTTATTATGTTCAGGATACAAGTCCCATATCAGATAAACCATTTGCAAGCCTTTTTTCCCTCCCATTTCTGTAGGTTGTTGATGTTTGAGTTTACGTATGTATGGAGATTCATACCTGCCAGAAGTATGTGAACTTTCCCCAAGCTGTAGAGGGAGATGAATCTTTAGACAGAAAGAGCAGGTGGAAAGCAAATCGCCCAGCCGTGGTCACGCCAGCCTGCCCCCCACCCCCACCCCGTGGCTTCCTACCCGAATCTTGCTGTTGAGGATCCTGTCACTGATATCCTCGTCAAAGCATTTCTGTGGGTACACCTCGATGCAGTGAGTCCTCAGGTTGTGCTGGATCTGGGGACGCAGGTGACCTCATCTCATCCTGTGCACTTGGCCTCCTCCGTGCCCCCACCAGCCCCATCACCCCGGGTGCCCAGATCACCCTGCGCCTGAAGGCCTCTCGCTCCTCAAGGGTCAGGCTGTCGGCCCGGGCAATCACAGGCACCACGTTCACGGTCCGGCACAACCGCTGTAGTAACTCAATGTCCAGAGGCCGCAGGCTGCTCAGGCAGGGCAGCAACAGTGGAGGCAGTGGCAGTGGATGAGTGAGGGGGTGCCGGCCTGCAACCCAGGCCAGGGACTCCTCCTCCTCCTCTCTGCCCCAGGCCAGGGTCCCTCCCCCAGCTGGCTCAGCCGTTTACCAGTGCCCAGTGGGCGGCACGAAGTACACACAGCAGTGCACCCGCGTGTCGGGGATGTGGCGCTGGCGGGTGATGAGGATCTCCTCCTGCAGGTACCGCTCGTACTGTTCATTGATGTAGCCTAGGATGGGGTCCCAGCTGGGGTGGCAGACGGACCCGACCTCAGAGCCGCCCCTGGGAGCCCCACCCCGTCTCCCCAGGTCCTCTGCGTGGTCTCCCCTTCGGAAGACCAATTGCCCCAGTTGGCCGAGGACACAGGACCTCCGTTCCCGTACGAGCTGAGACCTGTGGTTACCTGATCACCCTCCCCCCGCTCCCCTGAATTATTGGAGAGACCCCTGCCGTTCTCAAGCTGAGGCCTTGGCTTCCTTGTTCATAAAATGGAGAGAATAAGAGCACCAACTTTGCTGGGGTGTGGTCTTAAAAGAGATGAATCGCCACAGCCGGGTTCCAACCACCATGGGCACTCACCCCATTGCTGCAAGGATCTCCTGAGTCCTCTCCCTGGGTCCCTTCCCCTGCCAGGCTATTGTCAACCAAGCAGCCAAAAGGACTCCTCCACCTTTTTTTTTTTTTTTAAAGATCCTTTTAAAAACAGGAGTCAGAGTACATCCCTTTTCTGCCCAGCCTGCCCACAGTGGCCACAGAAAAGCCTAAGTCCTTACACTGCCCTACCAGGCCCTACAGCATATCACTGTTGCTTCTGCCTGCCCTCCCCTCCTCGTTTCTCCCTACCAGGCACACACCTCCAGCCACACCAGCTTTCCATGAACATACCATTCTGCCCACCGCAGGGCCTTGGCACATGCCACTATACACTTTGAACACTCTTCCCCTGCATGTCCACAATGTTCATTTTCTTGTATCCTGGAAATCCGCCCAAGTGTCACCTTATCCGGGAGGTCTTTCATGATCACTCTGCTTAAAGTTGCAATCCCTCTACAGCTCCCTATGCTTTCCCTTCTCAGAAATGTCCTCCTTGAATGATAGAGTTTAGGCCCACCTTATGCATAACTGATTTGTTGTGTTCATTGCTCAGCCCCCCTTCCCACGACAATGTAAATTTCACGTAGCCAGAGATGTTCATCTGTTTTGTTCATTGCTGTATCCCCATGTCTAGAACAGGGCTGGCACAAAGCAAGTGCTCAGTGAAGCATCGTATGCAGGGCTGTCTTCATACAAGCACAAACAGACCATTTCCACAGAGCTCCGTGCTTTGAAGGGCTTGCAGTTCATTCAATGTCCTGTGGTCAAGGTTTTACAATTCGTAATACTTTTTGAACAATGGGTCCCACATTTTCATGTCACTGGGTCCCACAAATTATGCATCCAGTCCTGATTGTGTGTGCGCGCGCGCATGTGTGTGTGTGTGTGTGTGTGTGACCAACTACTGTCGTGGGTTTTGTCACTGAGAGCCTAGAACAACTCTGCAAGGTGGGTGTCATCACCCTCAAGTTACAAAGAAGGAAACTGAGGCTCAGAGAACTCCCATGACCAGTCCCAGGTTACATAACTGGAAAGTGGTCTAACTCTGTGGTCCTGACTCTGTAGTGTGGGCTTCTAACTTCTGCTATATCATAACCTTGACTGAATACCTACTGTGTGCCAGGCAGGAAGCCTTGACCTTTATGTACTTGACTCCCTTCAATCTTGGGAGGGCTGGTTGCATGCACCCATTATACAGATGAATAAACTGAGGCTCCAAGATGCCACAGTCAGGTGTTTCAGGGCTGGGATGTTTCCCAGGGGCTGGAGGGGCAGGGGCAGGGGGGCAACCAGGGTTCGGCCCCCACTGTCAAGGACCCACCATTTGTCATTGTTGATCTGGTCTCCAAAGCCAGGCGTGTCAGTCACTGTCAGCTTGAGCTTCACACCTTTCTCCTCGATGACTGTGCGTGGAGAGTGGAGTAGGGAGAGATTGGCCTGGGTGGGGTGGGGATGGGGTGGGTGGGGTGGGGGTGGGGGACCACTCACCATGGGTCACTGACTTCAGCTGCAGCGTCTGGGGTATGGGCATCCCCAGGCCCGGCAGGGTGCACTTCCACACCTTGGACTTGAAAAGGGTGCTCACCATTGTGGACTTGCCCAGCCCGCTCTGCCCTGGGGGTAACCAGACGACAGCAACAGAGGTGGACATTTTAGGCAGTGCTTCTCAGGCTGTCAAACAGCTTTAGAAAGTGAACTCTTTTCTAAGCATAACATAAATACTGAAAAGCGGGTGCTATCGTCAGTGTCCCCCTCAATCTTTATCCCACCCATTTTTATTGAGGCAAAATTCATACAATAAAAAAATTAACCATTAGCCATTTAAAGTGAACAATTCAGTGGCATTTAGTACTTTCACAGTGTTGTGCGCCCACCAATTCTGTGTAGCTCCTATTAGAAAGAAATCCACAGGCCGCAAATGGCGGAACTTAGGCCAAGTCTCCAAATGGGTGCCTAATATCTAACTTAACTGCAGTTCCAAACTCCCCCGGAAACGTAGCCTAAACTGGTCCGTCAGGGATTTTCTGGTCAGCACCAGTGAGTCATGTCACATGGGCCCTCACTGTCCCCCAAAGGAAGATGAAGTCATCCACCTAAGACCCTCTGCCTGTCCTCTAAGGGAAAGCAACCCTGCCTGGAATAATCCTTTCCTTTTGCTAATAACTTCCTTGCTCACATCCTCCTTTCTATCTAGAAACCTTGCATTCTGCACAACTCCTTGGAGCTCACTTCTTACCTGCTGACCAGGTGCTGCCCGATTCATGAATCCTGTCACAATTAGATCTTCAAATGTACTTGGCTGAACGTTGTTTTTTTAACCGTCAAGAAACATGCTCGTTGCCCCAAAAGAAACCTCACACTCATTAGCAACCCCTCCCCATTCTCCCTCCATCATCACCTCTGGCAACTGCTAATCCATTTTTTGTGTCTCTGTGGATTTGCCTACTCTGGACATTTCAAAGAAATGGAATCATGCCTGGGGCACCTGGGTGGCTCAGTCGGTTAAGCGTCCGACTTTGGTCCAGGTCATGATCTTGCGGTGTGTGAGTTCGAGCCCCACGTTGGGTTCTGTGCTGACAGCACAGAGCCTGGAGCCTGCTCCAGATTCTGTGTCTCTTTCTCTCTCTGCCCTTCCCCAGCTCATGCTCTCTCTCTCTCTCTCCCTCTCAAAAATGAATATGCATTAAAAATTTTTTTTAAGAAATGGAATCACGCAATATTTGTCCTTTCATGTCTGGCTGCTTCCACTAAGCGTAATGTTTTCAAGGTTCATCCAAGTCCTACCAGGTGTCAATACTTCATTCATTTTCATGGCTGAATAATGTGCCATTGCATGGAGAGATCACATTGTGTTTATCCATTCATCCTGATGGGCAGTTCAATGCATCTTACAAATTAAATGGCCCATGTATACAGAACCAGATCCAGAGATGGAGCATATAGCTCCCCACAAGCCCAATAATGCCCATCTCAGTAACTATTAACCCAACACTCCAGGGACAGCCACTCTCCGGGCTTCTATCAGCAGGGAGCAGCTCTGCCCACCCTTGATTTAGGGAAGTACACAGCATGTGGTCTCTCGTGTCTGGCTTCTTTGGCTTGACACTACTTGGTGAGATTGACCCAAACCGTCTGTGGTTGTAGATGGTCCATTTTCCCTGCCGTGGGAGCTTCTCAAACTTGGTGGACCACATCTGCAGAAGGGAACACCCTACATCACAATGCAGGGTGCACACGTATTTTTGTATTTAACAAAAATTGTCCGAAGGGTCGTGCTGTCCAATATGGGAGTCCCACTTGGCTCCTGCATGGTTGATATGGAAAATCTGAATTGAGGTATGCCATCAATGGAAAATACAACCCAGATTTTCCAGACTTGGTGTGTGCCAAAAAGAATGCAAAAGTTCTTTTTTTAAACTTTCAAGAAAAGTTTATTTACCTTGAGAGAGAAAGAGAGCACACACAAGTGGGGGAGGGGCAGAGAGAAGGAGAGACAGAATCCTAAGCAGGCTCTGCGCCCTCAGCGCAGAACCCGATTTGGGACTCAGAACTCACAAACTGTAAGACCGTGACCTGAGCCAAGATCAAGAGTCAGACACTTAACCGACTGTGCCACCCAGATGCCCCAGGAATGTAAAAGTTCTCATGGACAATTTTTTTTGGGTGTGGATTACATGTCATTCAAGATAGTATATACTGAGTTAAGTAACATAAATGGTTAAAATTAATTTCTCCAGTTTCTCTTCCCTTTTTTAAAGGTGGCTACTGGGAATTTTTAAAATGACATCATGTGGCTCACATTATACTTCTATTGGACAGCACTGCCTTGGAACAATGCCCTTTATTGGTGTTGCCCACTCTGACATTTTATAGTCTGCTATTATCTAGTTTATTTTGTTAAAGGTGTAGTTTTGACCTACAGAATCAATTTTGCACCCATATAAATGCAATTCCAGAGAACCTCCTGAACGCCAGGACAGTGCTAAACCCAGTGAGGAAACTGAGGCAGAGAGGGGTCAGGGACTGTGCTCAAGGTCACACGTTGGCCGGTGTTAAGGGCCCGGATCAGGATCTGGGTCTGGGTGTTCACCACTTTCTACCATGGCCTCCCCTTTTATTGCTCTCTTTGGGTTTGGCTGGGGCTTCATGGATGATTTTTGTCTTTTAACGCCTCAGTATTTCCAGATTTTAAACTATGACACCTGGTGAGGGACTATTAACAGACCCACTGTTGAGACTGAGGCTCAGAGAGGTGAAGTAATGCGCCCACACCCACAAGTCTGCATCCTTTGGTCTGTCCTCCCGTGAGCCCCTGCCCCTCACTCACCCACCACCATGATGTTGAACTCAAACCCCATCTTCATGGCCTTGATCTTCAGTTGGTCCAGCACGTCCTCAATACCCACATAACCACGCATCTCGCAGGGTGGGGTCTTGGGGCTGGAGGGTCTTGATGAGCAGGGGGAGGGGGACTGCCTCAGCGGGTCCATGGGGTCAAGGGCACAGTAATGTCTGTCATCTGGGTGGGTGGGGAGAAGGGCGTTACTGGGGCTCTGGAGGGGGACCCTCTTGAGTTCTCATTTCTGGACCCTGGCTCCTGAGCTCTGCCACCAGGCACTCCCACACATTATACCCCTTGATCTATCCATCCCCCAAGGCCCCAGGGCCTAAGGGCTTTGGAGAGAAGTACGGGGAGGAGCTGCCTCTCAGAGGAGGCTGAATCCCTTCCCAGAGATACACCAGCCCAGTAATCTGTTCCTCCCCCACCCCAGTTTCCTCCCTACCCCCACCCCTGGCCCAGGCAGTATCCTTGCTCAGACACTCCCCCCAGAAGAATGAGGCCAGACTGGCGAAGCCCAGGGTCTGGACCCATGGCGACAGAGAGAAGCAGCTTTGTGTAGCACCTGATGGCCTTGGGTCTCTGACGGAGCTTCAAGGAGCTTCCCTGTCTTAGCTGGTGTGTGTGGTGAGGGGGGAGGAGACAAGGTGACAGTTAACTGAAGAATCTGAACTCCATCCCCTTCCCCATGACTTCAGGGGGAGGGGCAAGGGGTGGGCCTCCTCTACAGTGGGGAGCTGAGGGAAGGGGCGGGTAAGCTCTTCCAGGGTCCTTTTGGAACACTTACCCTAAATCCTTACAATGACCCTGGCCTAGTGCTATAGACAGGAACCCAGGGCCTCTGGGCAGCTCCCCTGCCCAAGGTCTGGGCTAAGTGGGCTTCAATCAGTCCTTCTGACTTCCAAATTCATGACTCTGCTAGCAAAAGCAAACCCATGACCCGCAGCCAGAAAGCAGAACGTCCATGTTTTCTTTGCTCTGTCCACCGCTGGGGCCACAGTGTTTTCAATGGCCAGATTGATTTAGGAAATATTTACCCCACGCTTAGTCCGTGCATAACATTGTTCTGGGGCTGTAGGATGGCAGCTTGTTTCACAATCAACCCAGTGCTATCAAGCTAGTGCTGTTACTCCCTCCAGGTTACAGACAGTCTGAACCAGTTGCGCAAAGTCACCTAGTAAGGAAGTGGCGGGTTGGGATCTGCGTCCACGTGCTTACCCTCTAATGCTTTTCTTGTTCACGGGAACATCTAGATTTCCAGTGTGTCTTAGAGATTGTAAGCCCTGGCAATTCTGATGGCTGATGAGCTGCCCTCTTTGGCTGGGCCATGAGTTCTCCAGTGTGCCACAGTCCTCACGCCTCCCCGATGTGTCCCTGACACGACGTTTCTTATACAAATCCATCTCACTCACTACTTTCTCACCTGTTTCCTGGCACATGAGGAGTCCTCTGTCTCATGATGCTGAGCATTTTCTCTGAAAGCCAGATAAAGAGTTATTTTGAGCTTTGTGGGTCATAATATCTCTATTACACCTACTCTTCAGGCCTGCTGTTGTAGTGTGAGAGCAGCCACACACAGGTGAAGGGGGTGGCTGTGTGTAGGTAAAACTCTTTACAAAAGCAGGAAGTGGTTTGCCAACCCTGCTTTGCTTGCTGAAACTCACCAAGTCTGCCCCAGTCCATTCACCTCAACTGTCCTGAGCCCCAACTAGCCTTCTGTCCCTCTCTGCCTGTGCCCTTGTGCTTCCCTACCTTCTACCTATCTCATGACAGAGCTTAAACTTCATCTTTGAGGCTTGAGGCTTTGGGTGGGGCTGGGCAAAGCCTGCCCTGGAACATGGTTCCTTTCCCAATAGAGAAATCTCTCAAGCTACAAGTCCACAGCTCTCAAGGCTGATGGGAGGCTGGCCTCCTCATCAAAGCGAATGGGCATGTTGTACATGGATGACCAAACAGTACTGGTGGCCTGTGGACTGAACTTGAGCGGGAGATTCTGCTTCCTAGGAAAACCATCCCATGTGAGTGACAGTAGGATTCTGAGCAACTGGGAGAGGAAAAAAAAAAAAAGAAAAGCAAGCCTCAGTGGGTAGCCACTAGGATCGCAAGCGTCATGACCGTGCTTGCAGAAAGCAGTGGTCACTTGCATGGCGCTCTTGGCTGTGTTGATTGGGAAAAGCCCAGGGTGAAGTGGTCTGAGCAGTGTGAGGACAGCAGATGAGTCCAAATGTATACAAAGAACAGAAGACTGAAGGGAATCACACCCATAAGTTGGGTGAGTAATATATAGCCATTCAGTGCATGTTTCTAGAAGACCTCCTTGCGCTAAGGAAGTGTTTTATGGATCATTCCATTCAATCTAACCCAAGAATAAGGGGAATGATATTTATACATCCATTTTACAGAAGAAGAAACTGAGGCAGAGAAGGTCAAGGATTGTGCCCCAAGGCCACACACGGGTAGGTGTTAAGGGCTGGGAGCAGGATCTGAGTCTGAGGGGGGTCTGACCCACCTGAAATATGCCTTGACATGGCCTCCCCATCACTGCTCTGCTCCCGTCTTAGAACTCTACAGGTGGTTTCTGTCTTTTAGTAACGTGGTAATTTCTCAGATTTTAATAAGTGTTGGATGCTTAACCAACTGAGCCATCCAGGTGCTCTGGGTTTTGTCTTTTAACAAGTTGGAATTTCCCAGACTTTCCCTAATAAAGAGCAACCACCCCCCCATCAGAAAGTCTTACTTTATTATTATTATTATTATTATTATTATTATTATTATTTTAAGTTTACTTATTTATTTAGAGAGCATGAGCAGGAGAGGGGTAGAGACAGAGAGGGAGAGAGACAGAATCTCAAGCAGGCTCTGCACTGTCAGTGCAGAGCCTGATGCAGGGCTCAAACTCATAAACTGTGAGATCATGACCTGAACTGAAACCAAGAGTTGGATGCTTAGCTGATTGAGACACCCAGGCACCCCTAGAAGGTCTTACTTTCATAATGAAAAACAAGTAACAAGGCACCCAGGGGTCTGGACAGGAAGGTTGAGGGTCAGTGGGGAGCAGAGGCGACAGAGGGCCTCTTGCCCACCCAGCCAGGCCAAGTGGTGGGGGGACAGGGGCCACAGTTGTGGACCCCCATCCTCTTTTTTTTTTTAAATGAGGTAGAAAGGAGCTCCTGGGTGGCTCAGTTAGTTAAGCGTCCAACTCTTGATTTCAGTTCATGTCATGACCTCACAGTTTTGTCAGTTTGAGCCCCATGTTGGGCTCCTTGCTGACTGCAGAGCTTGATTGGTATTGTCTCTCTCTCTCTCTCTGCCCCACCCCTTCTTGCGTTCTGTCTCTCAAAATAAATAAATAAACTTAAAAAAATTCTTAACAAAGTAATAAAATTGCGGTAAAGGGGCACCTGGCTGGCTCAGTCAGTAGAACATGTGACTCTTGGTCTTGGGGTTGTGAGTCAAGCCCCACTTTGGGCATAGAGCCTATTTAAAAAAAAAAAAATATATATATATATATATATATATATATGTGTGTGTGTGTGTATAGATACATAATTTAGGCAAAATTTGCATACAATTAATTTGCATAAAATTAACCATTATCCACTCTAAAGAGAACAGGTAAGTGGCAGATCACTATTTAGTACACCTACAATGTGGCTAAACACCACCTCATCCTGTTCCAAGACATGTTCATCACCCCAAAGGAAATCCCATCACTACTAAGCAGTCACTCCCCTTCTTCCCCCCTCTCCCAGCCCCTGGCCACCACTAACTACTTCCTGTCTCTATGGATTTGCCTGTTCTGGACATTTCACAGAAACAGACCTACACACCATGTGGTCTTTTGTGTGTGGTCTCCTTCATTGAGCGTCACGTTTTGGAGGTTCATCCGTGTTGTAGCGGGTGTCACTGCTTCCTTTTGTGAGGCTGGATGACATCCCACTGTATGGACAAATTACCTGGTGGTGGTCATCTATTCATCATCGGCTGACAGGCGCTGGGGCGGTTTCCACCTTTTGGCTCTTGTGATCGGTGCTGCTGTGAACACTTGTGTACAAGTCTTTGAGAACTTGTTTTCAATTTTCATGGGTCTATCTATACCTAGGAGCTGAATTGCTAGGCCATATGCAATCACCATGTGTAACTTTTAATTTTTTTATTTTTATTTATTTATTTATTTATTTATTTTTAAATTTTGGGGTGCCTGGGTGGCTCAGTTGGTTGGGTGACCGACTTCAGCTCAGGTCATGATCTCACAGTTCGTGAGTTTGAGCCCCGCGTCCGGCTCTGTGCTGACAGCTCAGAGCCTGGAGCCTGCTTCGGATTCTGTGTCTCACCCTCTCTCTTCCCCTCCCATGCTCATGCTCTGCCTGTCTCTCAATAACAAATAAATGTTTAAAAAAATTAAAAAAATTTTTTTTAATTTTACTTTTTTAACTTACATCCAAGCTAGTTAGCATATAGTGCAATAAAGATTTCGAAAGTAGATTCCTTAATGCCCCTTAACTTTTTTTTTTTAGTATTTATTTAGTTTTTAGAGAGACAGAGAGAGAGCAAACTCACAATAGGGGGAGGGGCAGAGAGAGAGGGAGACAGAAAATCCCAAGGAGGCCCCACGCCGTCAGCACAGAGCCTGATGCGGGGCTCGAACTCAAGAACCGTGAGATCGTGACCTGAGCTGAAATCAAGAGTCAGATCCTCAACCGACTGAGCCATCCAGGCACCGCCCCCACCCCCCCCACCATGCGTGAGTGTTTGAGGAACTACCTCAAACTGCACCCTCCTCCTTTCCTTCTGCAGTAACACTCTAGTTGTTTCAAAACTCCCCTGCTCCTGCAACAGCCGTCTGAGATCTGGAATAGGACGGAGGGGTGGTAGGGTGGAAGAAGGGGACCCAGGACAGGAGCCCCAGAATGTGGTGGGGAAGGGCTCTGGGGTCTAAATGCCTGGGCCCCAGTTCTGGCTTCTCTGCTCACTGTGGGGATGGCTGACAGAATCATGGCCCCCAGAGATGTTTCCATCCTAATCCCCGGACCCTTGAGAGAGTATGGTAACTTACTCAGCAAAAGGGACTTTGCAGAATGTGACTAAGGATTCAGAGGGTGGGATTATCCTGTGGGCCAATGTAATCACAGGGGTCTTTGTAGCAGAGAGGTCAGGCGGGTCAGGGCCAGAGGATATATGATCATGGAGGCAGAGACTGGCATGACCAGTGGGCGTGGCCACCAGAAAGCCAGAAAAGGCAAGGAACGGACTGTCCCCTCGAGCCTTCAGAAGAAACACAGCCCTGCCGACCTGTTATAGATTCTGATCTCCAGAACCCTACGACAATAAATTTGTATGGTTTGAAGCCATGAAGTGCGTGGTCGTATGTCACAGCAGTGACAGAGAAGGAGCACCTTAGGTGTGCGACTTGAGCTGGTCGCTGAGCTTCTCAAGGCCACACCTTTCATATCTGTGAGTGGAAAGGACAGTGATGCCAGTTGAGGCTTGCCCTGAGGACAAATCAGGAAATGAATGGATGGTGTTAGGTGCGGAGCCTGACATCAGCTGACACGTTCTCCCCTGCTAGACCACAAGCACCACAAGAATTAAGATATTGTGTCCACTTGGTTTACGGCCAACCTCAAGTGCTGAGCAGCGTCTGGCCCTTGGTGGGCCTGGACACGTCTGCACTGAAAGAAGGGAGAGTGAGAGCTGCCTTTCTGGACAGGGTCGGGGCCCCAGGCCCCAAGTTCCAGGGGAAGAGGTCATTTGAGAGAGGATAATCATCTTTTTGTAACGACCACGCTGAGGATTAGAACAGAGGAGACAAGGACCACAAAGACTCCTAGTATGGTGCCAGGCACATGCCATCTGCCCAGTGGAGGGGAAATGGAAACCACTTTTCCCTCCCTGTCCCTCCCTCCTGTCTGTCTCTCTTCACTCAAGTCAACAGAGGCCCAGGCCATACTGTGTTCCAGGCTGCCTGTCTGGCCTGTTGAGAAAACAGTGAAAAATCCCCGAGTGAAGAGGCTTACAGGCCCGTGGGGACCTTCCTGGGTCCCGCAGCACCTGCTCCTGTTGGGAAGCTGTAAGCACACCTGTTAGGGCACAGGCTCCACCCCCCTGGAGGCTAGCCGCCCCTAGGAAGGGTGGGGCTGGTTGCCAAGGTGCCAAGGCCTCAGGTAGCAGCTATCTTGGGTTGCGGATCCGGAAGCAGGAAGTAGCCTGTGTTCTCAGGACCTGGCAACTGGCTGACTGGGGGAGCCTGGAGGCTGGTAGGAGTCTGGGCGCGGAGTTGCTGGGGGCGCGGGGCGGGGGGTGGTGGGAGGGGACCAGGCAGGGGTTTGGGGGTGTTGGTGTGGGAGGGGGCAGGGGCAGGGGCAGGGGCAGGGCAGGGGCTGGGCTGTGAGAGGTCTGGCTGAGTTCTGAGGCAGCCCCTTGGGGGCTGGTGGTACCCAGAAGGCTGGAGCTGAGATGGCCTTGGCAGAAGACCTGGAGAAGGAGCTGGAGACCACGGCCCAGGAAGTGCTGGGGAAACTGAGGAGCGGTCAGCTGTTCCAGTCCAGGTGGGACACTGCTGCCTTCATCATCTTTCTCATCTTCCTTGGTGAGTGTGGCCTTGGCCTTTGCCCCGCCCTCCCCCCCGCACCTCCTGACCCAGACGTGGCCAGGACCCTCTCTGGACACCTGTCACTGCCCCCCCCCGCCCCCACTCCAGGCACTGTGTTGCTGCTGCTGCTGCTTGTTTGCATCCACTGCTGCTGCTATAGCTGCTGCAGCCGCCGCACCTCCAGATCCCAGAAGGTGAGCCCCGATCAGGTGAGCCCCACTGGCCTCCTGGGCTGGGCAGGTGCGAGGGGCAGCCTGGAAGTGCACTGGGGAGACGAGGGTGCTGGGCCTCCTGTGGACAGGGGGCAGGCAGGGGACACATGAGTGAAGCCCAGCTGATTCCTGTGCCTCTCTTGTAGGAACACCGCAGGGGTGTGGATAACTTGGCCCTGGAACCTTAACACACCGAGCCCCCCAGCCCCTCTGCCCATGTGTCCTGCTGGGCAACAGGAACAATGCCTTGTTTGTCCAGAACCTGAGTCTGGAGTGTGTTCTGAGCCTCCCGTCAAGGGGTGGGCAGTTGGGAACTCACTGCTTTATCCAGATGCCCACCTGCTCCCTCACAGCTTTCAGCCTACACGACGGCCACCAGACCCTGAGTCACCAGCGACTGCCCATGGGAGGGGAAGCTGGGGCCCAACTCAGGGGCCGGGACCCCCAGGCAGAACCCTTGTTCCCATCCCACTCAGCCCCTTGGCAGCCCGGAGGACCCCCTCAAAGGTGGTGTGGGGAGGCCAAGGGCTCAGTCACTGGGTACCCCACTCAGGTCCTGAGTATCAGGGATCCCCAGCCTGGTCCTCACTCAGACAGACAGACGCTCCAGGTAAAGTCGGGTGATCTTTATTTCCTAGAGGCCTTGTCAGGGATGCTGAGCAAACGCATTCTAGGACACCACAGCTCACGGTGGGTGGCTTCTGTCTGCTCTCCTAACTCACAGTTTAGGGTCGCCACCCACTCCTCACCCTCCATGGAGGGGGTGTGCGTGGCTACCCTTCACCATCCAAGGGCAGCTCAGAAAGCAGAAAAAGGAGGCGGAAGGAGAGCCCTGGGGTTGGCCCCACCCAGAGTCCAAAGGTTTCTGCCTGCAGGGAGGGAGGGTTTGGAATGTGGGCCACATCTCTGCTCCGCCTCCCTGACCACCCCCCTCCGCAAAATGAAAAGCAAGCCTTCGTCCCTTCTTTTCAGTGATTCCAGTGTTCATTTCCATCTGTGCAAATATGATGGGCAGGATGGGGTAAAGACGAAAATAAATAGCCCATGCTGCCCGGCTCTGGCCAACACTCCAAGAGGGGATAGATGAGAGGGACAAGGGCCATTTCCCAGGTGGACAGACTCTTGGGGGTTCTGTTCAGAAAGGCCTGTAGCTCCAGTAGCTGGAGAACACGGAGATCTGGAGAGGGAGAGAG
Source organism: Panthera onca (assembly GCF_046562875.1). Taxonomy (NCBI): domain Eukaryota; kingdom Metazoa; phylum Chordata; class Mammalia; order Carnivora; family Felidae; genus Panthera; species Panthera onca. Next base: position 37,881,787 of record NC_138354.1, on the reverse strand, counting down.
GTGGGGGGACATGGTGAGTGCTGGTGCTAGGGAGCCTCCCTTGCTGTACCCTGTGACCCGGGTGAGATTTCAAGGTCATCCAAGGGCAATTTGTTAGGGAGAGGGTACTGTTGCTCAGCAACGTTGTGGCCCATCTGCTGGGTGTGTGTGGAGGGTACGATGGAGATTTGGGGGTGCTTTGGAGGTATGACCAGAGCCCTTAGGATCCCCCCAAAATGAAAAGGCTTAGCAGCCTGCCACCTGGCTGGCCCAATGTGTCTGAGAGGGAGGCCCACCCCGACCCCACAGTCCCCCGTGGCCCACCTTATCCTTGAGCTGCTGGCAGAGCTGCAGGGAGACCGTGAAGAAGACTAGGGCATCGTTGAGCCACGGGATCACACACTCCACCTTGTGCACATGGCTCACCTCCAGACGCTGGGAGCCCCACTCGCTGTGGGGAGAGGGGAGGGTCTCCCCTGGGCGGGGGGTGCTGACCAGCCTGGCCCCCCAGGCCCCAAGGTGCAAAGGGTTGGGGAGGGCAGGGTGCTCCCCGGCAGCATACTTACAACATGGCCCCAGGGCTGTGGAGCACGGCGCCTCCAGCTGGGCGGAAGTTCTAGGAAAGAAGGGGACCAGACCCGGTCAGGCCCTGGAGGCTGGTCAGGCCCTGGAGGCTGCCAGGCACGTGGGGGCGGGTGGGGTTCCCTCACCTTGGTGGAGTTGGGCTGCAGGGCGTGCAGCTGGTACACGGTGAGGCAGAGCTTGTTGAGGTTGATGTACACATTGACTAGTAGGTCAGAGGGCAGGGCAGGGGCGAACATCCGCTGGGGACGAGCACCGGGCAAGCAGGTCGGACGAGGGTCGCGCAGGCGCAGGCCTCCCAGAACCACCTGGGCAACCCCATTCCCCAACCCAGGCACTGGGGCTTCTAGACTTTTCCGAGGTGTCCTGGGTGGCTTTCTGCACCAGGCTTGAGAAGCACTGATGCAGACTAGGAGCATTTGGGGGACGCAGGGTGGAAGCCAAGGACCTTGTCCCAGAAAACTGCATAGACAGAGGACTCAGACAGCAGTTCGGGGTTTCCAGGGCCCCTTCACACCCGTGTCCCTCCCAGGGGCAAGCTGGGCTCCTCAGTGGGGATTCCCTCTCCTGGAGCAGGGGCTGGACTAAGGTACTGACCGTGAGGCCACTGGCAGCGATCTCAGGCAGAGTAAGGGTAGCCGGGGTGGTGAGCCGGTTGCGGGCTCTGGTCAGCTGCAGCATCACAGCGTCCATCAGCTGTGGGCAGGGGGCTGGTCAGAGCTGCTTCGAGGGCAGCCCCTGCCCTCCCACATCAGAGCGTGACAAAGTCATGGAAGCTCCCAGCTCCTGCCCTGGGTGCTCACGGTCTCAAGGCCTGAACCCCTGCTGTGTGGGGCTTGTTAAAGGTGCAGGTACTGGGGTTCCAGCTGAGGGTGGGGGTAGGACGTCTGCAGTGGTGACCACCTATCCAGCAGGTTCTACTGCATGGGATCTTGGGTGCTGGTCCAGTGGGGAATGGAACATGGGAGATCCTGAGCGTCAGTCTCAGGGGCATGAGGGCTTTGTGGATGGGGGTACAGGCAATGAAGGAGCTTAGAAGAAGGGGCCTGAATCCAGCTTGGGTGCAAGGAGCCAGGGACAGTGATGGCACGGCTAGGTTCAGGTCTTAGCCTGGGGTACCAGCCCCATTTTCACAGTTGAGGAAAGAGAAGGTCCCAAGTGCTAAGGTCACATGGCTAGTGAACAGTGGAACCATCTGTAACTCATCCTTTTCCTTTGCCATGACTAAAACTCTTGCTTGGACTCCTCAGAGCCCCAACTTCCACTGCTTCCAGCTATTGCCATGGGCATGGGGGTGACCTTGCTTCCAGGAAAGGCAAATCTGGGTGGAGGCATGGGGACTACACCCCCTGTCCCCAGGGTGGTCACAGTTCTGGGAGGGACCTTAGGCCATTAGTTGTAAGTTTTCATATGAGGACACAGGTCCAAAGAAGGAAACTGAATCACCTGAAGACACATAGCAAATCAGGGACAGAGTTTAAGCATGAGTTTGGGGCATATGAGCGCAGCTGGTCCCTGCAAACCATGTGGATTCCCTTTGCTAATTATAAGAGTTCCTCTAGTGCTAGTCATGTGACTACTAGCATCTACTAGTAGTAGCTGAGCACTTCCTGAGCATTTGCTAGAGGCTACTTTACCTGCATCATCACAACTGGTCGTCACTGCAGTGAGTCCCCCCTCTATAGGTGAGGCTATTGAGGCATCGAATGACTAAGAAAGTAACCTGAGGTTGCACAGCTTACAACGGAGGCCCTGGAATCAGAATCTCAATCTGAGTCTGGAACCTGGGATATGAATCATTTGACTGTAGTTGGATGGACACGGGTGCGTTGAGAGGTGATGGGTGGGCCATCAGCTGCGCCTGAGGATGTGGGGGCAGAATTCTCCAGGGGCCTGGTCAGGGCCAGGGGGAGGGAACCTAGTTCTCCTGTCCCTTCTGGCAGCTCACCTTGAGGACCTCTGCTCCCGTCCTGAACTGGTAGCTTTCATCCCGGTTGGCAAGGAGGTAAATGGCTTGGCTTACATGGTTCCTGGCATCCTGGATCTGAAAACAGTGCCCATCGAGAGGTCAGCGGGCTGGGCCTCAAGAGGAAGAGATGCCAACTTCATCTCTCGGTGGGCAGTTCCGGCCCCAGTCATCACGATGAGGGGCCATTCTCCTTGGAGGGGTGGGGTGGGAACCGCCTGCCTGCCCTCTCCCCACCAGCTGCCAACTCCGTGTCCTCTGAATGCCAGGTCCTGGCTGGGTGTTGGGCACATGGCAAGACTGTGGCAGGCCTGCTGTCACATAGCTCACCTTTTAAAGGAGGGCAGGTGATCGCAGAGTAAAGGCCTAAGATAAAAAGACTGACTTGCACAAGGAAAGAGGGTGACTCTGCAGGATGGGGGAGGGGGAGCCTCTTTTGATGGATGGAGGTCAAGGGAGGCCCCAGGGAAGTGATTCTTGAGGATCACCCAAGTGACAAGAAAAGCAGAGAGCCGAGCATGGGCAAAGGCCCTGAGGTGGAGACCAGCTGGTGTCCAGTGAGAGGGGAAGGGGCTTGGATCAATCCAATCACACAGGAGCTTGTAGGGAACATGGACTCTGTCTCCAGGAGCCATCAGAAGCCCCCTGGAGGCTCTGGGAAGGGGAGTTCCTGGCTCCAGAGGACCCCAGTGGTTCCTGCTGGGGCCCAGGGGCCTACAGACAGGTTTTCCACCTCCTTCAAGGCTAGGCTCTGGAGCCCCAGGCACTGCCTGCCCCAGCTCTGCTACTAGGAAACACCCTTCCAGGCTTGCTCCGGCTTCAAATCCCCATGGCCAGCCTGGAGCCCTCAGTGCCTCTCAGGCCTGCCCCGGCCTGCCCTTGTGGCCTGAGCCCCAGTAGGGGAAGGGCCCAACTACCTGCTGCAGCTTCCACTGCTTGTCTTCTCGGAAGGCGAAGTGCAGCAGCTGGTTGTTCCGGGGTATCTTCAGGTTCACATCCTGACGGGCAAGAGTGGATAAGCAGAAGGATGACACCCTCCTGCTTTTGGCCACCCTGAGCCCTTGAGCAGGGGGCCAGAAATGGGGTGTGTGGGGTGGTTCGGGCCCCCGTCATTCCACAGGGCAGAAGGTCTCCCAGCACAGTGGCCATTTGGAGTGTGAACAGGGAGGTCAGGAAACAGGAACTTGGGCCCAAGAGGAACCACAAAGAAATGAAAGGGAAAACAGAAAGGGGAAGGTGGCCTCAGCCAGGAGTAGCTGTGACTGTGGGCAAAAGGGAACACGGGTATAGGCCAATGGACTGAGCACCCACCCACTACTGGAGGAGAGGCACCTTCCCCCACATCTTGGTGCCTGGCACCAACGGAGCTCAGATGCTGGCCGATTTCACTTTGAATTGGGGCCAGCTTAATCCCGCTGCTGCCCACGCTTCACTGGGCCCAGACTCAGGGCTGGGCCGTGTGCAAACATCTCCCTTCGGCACCTCACACAGAAGCCACATGCCAATTCCATGAGGAGGCTGCTGGGGGGTGGGGGGAGTACTTTACAAGGGAGAAAACTGAGGCCCAGAGAGGTCAAGGATCCTGCCCAGGGTCACACAGCCAACTGGTGGCAGAGCCAGCAGGAGGCTCCCATACTCTTTCCCGCTGGATCCTCCAGCAACAGAGAAAGGGGAGAGGGGCTGGGGGACTCACCGCCTGGCTCAGCGCGTCCCCTTGCAGAGTCAGCACGCCTTTCACCTGGTCTGTGCTGCAACACGTGGGGGTCAGAGCAGTGCCTGTGGCTGCCCTCTCCCACCACCTGGCCCTCCCGGCAGCTTGCCCCTGGCTGTCCCAGGATGGCCCGCTGGGCCTTGGCTATGCAGCCTCTCCTGGAGGGATCCCAGGTGTCCCCCTCACAAGCAGCTTCATCGCCCTCATTTCTGCTCAGCCCCTGCTCACCTACAGCTGCCAAGGATGAAGTTCTCCTGCTTGGCAGGACCCTCCGTGCCGGTGCCAGAGCAGGGCAGAGTGAAGCGGAGAGAGGCCTCCTGGAAGGGCAGAGGGGATTAGGGTAAAGTTCATCCAATCCAGTTCAACGGTCTTTCCAGAAGCCCCATTTCCTAGGTTGGCCAGGGGAGGGTCAAGTGGGTTGGTCTCACCGGAGCACCTTATCCAAGCTTCCAGGGCACCTTCCCATTTCTCAGGCCTTTCCGCCCTCACCTGGGTTTCAGGTCCTACCAGAGTGGATGGATAGCTGTTCCTTCCACATTCCCCAGAAACTTGCCTCAAGCCCCACTCCAGGATATAGAACAGAGAGATGGCCTCCTGGCTTGGTTAAGATGCTTGGTTTGGAGAATATTATGCTAAGTGAAATTACTCAGAGAAAGACAAATATCATATGACTTCACTCATATGAGGACTTTAAGAGACAAAACAGATGAACATAAGGGAAGAGAAACAAAACTGATATAAAAACAGGGAGGGGGACAAAGCATAAGAGACTCATAAATATGTAGAATAAACAGAGGGTTGCTGGAGGGGTTGTGGGAGGGGGGATGGGCTAAATGGGTAAGGGGCATTAAGGAATCTACTCCTGAAATTATTGTTGCACTATATGCTAACTTGGATGTAAATTAAAAAAAAAAAAAAAGGGAAAAAAAAGACGCTTGGGTGTGGGGACAGAGTCAGAAAATGTTAGTAGTCATGACAACTCGCAATTTCTGCCCTACCAGGCAATGTCTGGACATTTCTGTGAGTTGACTTATTTCACAATAGCCCTGTGAGGCTGGTACTGCAATCTTTTTGCGAAAGGGAGCCCCCCAGATGTTGAGTATGATGCTGGAGACCTTGAGATAACAGCTTCAATGGAAGCCTTCCTTGACCCCGACTCCCCGCCCGGGAGCTCATTCCACGCCCGACGCACTGCGCTCACACAGCTGCCTGTGATTAAGTGGACAATCATAGGTTGGTACCCCGACTGGACTCCCAGCCCCCGAGGCAGGGGCTGGTCTGCACACCGCGCATCGCGCCCACAGGAGGCGCTCGGAAGGCAGGGGCATCGGCCCGGGAAAGAGCCGCTGCTGGGCCGGCCTGCCAGGCGCCTTACCTTGAGGATGTCTTGCAGCTGCCTGAGGACGGCGTGCACCTCGTCGTGCAGCAGCCAGCGGAACTCCTCCTCCTGCGGGCACAGGCCGACTGTCAGCCTCCCGGGCCCACCGCCCCCGGCTCCACCCTGCCCTGGCCGCGCGCCTCACCAACACCGCTCGCTCCGCCGCCGTCGCTGCCATCGCGGTCGCCATCGCCGCCGCTCGCCGCCCAGCGACCGTCAGGCACCCGCCGTCAGCTCGAGGCTCGGTGCACCGGCCGTCAGTGCGCTAGCAGCACCCGGGCCCACCCCCGCTGCCGATTGGCCGCACGCGCGTCCGCCCCGCCCCCGGGCCGCCTCTCCCGCCGCCGACCGGCCGAGCTGCGCTCCGAATCGAGGCTGGCGGCTGCGCGAACCCGCCTGCTCCGGCTCTCCCAGGCTGCCGCTGGCACCCACCGCGAGCGCTCTGCGCTCGGGCGCCGCGTCCACCGCCGCTCTGCCGCTGGAGCCCTTAGGCCACTTGTCCCGCCCCTCCCCGGCCCTGATAGGGCGCCCTGCTCCGCTTGCGCACACTGATTGGCCAGAGGGATGGTTTGCTCTCGCCGCGCCCGGCGGTTGGCCGGCGTGGCAGCCTGTTCCTGCTCGGCCTCGCCCTCCTCCCGCGGAGCTCGCGAGTTCCGTTGGTCCAGGAGGAACCAGCCGGATAACCAGGCAGTCACGGCGCAGTCCCGGCGCGAGGGCTGCGGGGCCGCTCTGGTGCTCCCGGCCCTCCTCCCTCCACCACACAGCGCTCTGGGTCTGGGCACAGGCCACTGCCGAGGTAATCAGTCACAGTTGTGTTACCAAGAAACGTTTTATTTTGCTTGCAGTAGCTTTTTTTGTTAATTGCACAAAATCATGTTTTGTTTTTGCCATTTAAACATCACACAATCCTATTCTGAAAGACAAATGCTCATTAAAAACAAAGCAAAAATAAAAATTCACAACCTTAATTACCTAGAAGATTTGTCATTTAAAGTAGGTTTAAAGGGGAAAAAAAAGGGATGGTGGAAGAGGGGCTTTCTTACAAGCTTTTTCACAAGTGTCACATTTTCTTCTAAAAGGGAAGGATTTCAAAACAAAGGTGAAATAGCTTAAACAGAAATAGTCATAAAAAGAAACTTTACAGAATTGTCAACAATATTAAGACAACATTGACTAACCAGTTTCATTACAGCATCTTCCCCCACCCCCACCCTCCCACCCCCAACCCCGAGTGTCCGGCTAGGACTAGAACAGGCTTTGTGTTCAGACAGAAAAGAATTCCAAATCCCAGTGAAATTATGCCAGAAACCCGCAGGCATCTTCCCTGCCCTCCCCCCTATGTCTTCTGAGATCCCCTAGCCTGGGTTCTATCAGTGGAAAAGGGCCAAATTTGTGAGGGGGAGGGGCCCACACCAGTGTGGTCTCCTCATTATATATATTCACTAGAAATGCTGACCTGCAAAGTATAACTTTGGAAAATTCAACCCATATAGAGGGAGAGAACATGGACATCCTTTGGGTGACTTCTCCTTGTTTTTACACCACATCGCAAGTCCCTCTGGTCCCCTATCCAAGGAGAAATGTTAGGGTCTCAAAGATGTCTTAGATCTACCTCTTCAGGTCAGTTAGTTCAGGTTGGGTCAGGTTCAGTTCTCTTCCCTCCCAAAAGACCCTGGGGCCCTGGAAGCATTGAAGGCTATGCTTCTGGCTGAAGTGAAGACACTCGATCCTGTTTCAAGAGCTGAGCCTAAGAAATGGCCATCGTTGGTCAGGCTGGGTTTGGGCCAAAGAAGGGACAGAAACACTGTCTCCATGGGAAGAAGAGGAGGAAGGGAGAATGAAAAGGTAGGCAGGTGGGGAACATGTGCAGGAGCAGGTTGGAGAGGATGGGACTGCTGTGAGGGGACCCAGTCAGAGTGGCTCCAGGTGGAGTCTGCAGCATAACGGAAACAGGAAGGAACCCCACTCTCCTCCCTCTTTGCTCCTCCCTGGTGGCCCTCAGGATCCCCTTCCCAAGGGCTGGAATGCAAATCCAAATACTAAGAGCCTGGTGAGGAGTGAGCTCCCCCTACACCAAAGTGAGGAAGTCTGATCCCAGCCCAGGGCTCTGCAGTGATGGTGACTTCTGGGACAGGTGCTCAAGAGCGGCGAGGAGAGCAGGCTTCTGTGAGGCTCACCTAACGTGCTGGCGATTTGCTGCTCTCCCTGGAGAGCCAGAGCCCTGTGTTCGCTCAACTTTGCCAATCTCTTTTCAGTTCACAAAGGCATTTACGGAGAGTTGGTTGCACATTGGTAGCTTAAATATGACAATCCTCATCAGCTGGTCACCTGAGGTTGGAGGGCCCATGGGGACCCTCTGTTTGGAGTCGGTGCTGGCTCATCTTGACCCAGAGCCTCTCTCTCACATGGGGGATCCAGTGGGGGGACGTGGACGTAACCACAGCCTCTTTGCTCTGAGGGACGGCAGCAGTGGGAAGGCTTCCAGTTCTCACTGCTGATTCTAGTTCCTCTACTGGAAAGGGTCTGAGATAAGACAAGCTCAGGAGGAAAAAAAAGCCAGGCAGCAGTTTCTGGGCAGCTTCTATCCTGGGGTGAGAGCCAGTGTGTGGTGTGTAGGGTGTGTGTGTGTGTGTGTGTGTGTGTGTGTGTGTGTGTGAACACACAGCCACCTAGTCCGGGGCCAGTGCCCAGCTCAAGAGCTTTCCCAAAGGCCAATCCTGCTGACACCCCTCCCCTCCCCAGGACCTTCAGGGGAGGGGTGACGCTGTGTGCTGTGCTGATGGCAAGTCTCAAAGTCTGTAGAAAAGGAGATGGAGACAAGTGGACTGGTCCAGAGCTAAGTCCCAGGACCCCAACCCCATGTGAGGAGGAGGGGCCAGAGGGAAGACTTGGGGGGCAGGGATGGGGTATCGAGGGCTTAGTGTATATAGGCTCGGTACACGGCAGACATGTCGTTGTCAGACTGGTCCAGTGCCTTGGCTCTTTTGTACACCTGGAAAAAAAAAGGAGATAGGCTCACACTCTGTCCACAGAGCTGACTTAAAAACACAATCTGCTTCCTGGAGGCAGTTCTAGATGTGGTCAGGCAGGCAGGCGGCAGGCAGCCTTTGGAGTCCAGGCTATCTAGGTACAATTCCTGGCCAACCCCCACACTGATTTTTTTTTTTTTTAATAAAAAAATGTTTATCTATTTTTGAGAGACAGTGTAAGCAGGGGAGGGGCAGAGAGAGGGGGACAGAGGATCTGAAGGGTGCTCTGTGCGGACAGCAGAGAGCCCTACGCGGGGCTAGAGTTCACGAGCTGTGAGATCAGGACCTGCGCTAAAGCCGGGCGCTTAAACGACTGAGCCACCCAGGCCCCCCACTGATCTTGAGCCAGGTGCCTCAGTGTTTCTTTGCTGTCACCACTACTACTTGATGTCATGGAGAAGGTGACAAGGTTTTATCATGAGGTTTAAAGGGACTGAGGAGGTAAAGTGCTTAGAGCATTGTTAGCAATTATAATCACGTCCCTTCCTACCTCCAGGGTCTTCCTGTGTTATGCTCTGGGCCGCTATCCTCGTCCTTCCCTCTGCGTGGGATGCTTTTCCCTCAGCACAGCTGGCCCCTTCCCAGTCAGCTCCGAGGCCTCTCCCGAGCAGCCTGAGACAGTGGCCGCACCGCTTCACTCACTCTGCTGTATTTTACTCATACTTCTGACCTTTACAGACTCTTGTTCAAATACTTATCTGCCTGTCTTGTGCCTCTTTCCATTAACATGTAAGCGCCACAAGGGAGGGAACGGGCTGCTCCTGAACACGTCCCCAGAGCCTAGAATAGTGCCTGGCAATCAACAGCCACTCCAGAGACACTAGGTGAATATTATGAACGAGTGTGAAGAGAATGAAAAAGCCATTCGACAAAGGCAGTATGGCATCCAGGCACACTGAGGAAATGCAGTTGAACACAAGTTTCCCCCATACAAGCTGCATTTTTGTCTTTTTTCAAACAGTCCAGCTGAAGCCACCATAGTTAAGTGTCCATTACAGCTCAGGTGTAGCTGTCAACTCAACACGAAGGCTCCATAAGACCTTTTCAGATACAAGAAAACCAATCATTGCCAGCAAACCTGCACTACAGGGAATGCTAAAGCAAGTTCTTCCAGCTGAAAGGAAACAATCCCAGAGAGAAATTCAATTCTTTAGAAAAGAATGAAGAGCCCTGGAAATGGTAAATAAGAGAAATATACAATTATTTTCTCTCTTCGTTAAAATAAAATACATAAGACTACTTAAAACATTCCAACGTTGACCGTATGTTTAAAACAAAGGCAGATGTAACCCAGAGGACATCTGTACCCTAAAGCAGGGGTTCTCAACCAGGGATTGTTTTGCCCCCACTGGACATTTGGCAACGTCTACAGACATTGTGTCAACTGAGGGGGTGTTGCTGGCCTCCAGTGGGTATAGGACAGGGATGCTGCTAAACATCCTGTAAGCACAGGATGGCTCCCACAGCAAAATGTCATTGTGCCCAGGTTGAGAAACCCTGCCTTAAAGGAGGAGGTGGAGGGGGAGGGAAATGGAAATGTATCTATGTTGTATGTGAAGAGGTACAAGATTAACTCTAAGTAGACCGTGAAGTTTAAGGATATTGCATATTCTTGCATATTGATATCCCTAGAGCAAGGATAAAACAGAAACAATGCGTCATTAAGAAGACAGTAGGTAAAATGGAATTCTAAAAAAGATTCAAATAATCCAAAAGGCAGTAAAATAGGAAGGACAGTCAAAAGCCAGAAGAGACAAGCAGCAATCAAATGATAAAACGGTGGCTCCAAATCTGACCATACATTAACAGACTTTAAGAAAAGGACTAAATGTTACTGGACTAGTTAACCTTAAGATCCTGAACAGTAAGCACCAGTGAGGAGCCTAAATTCACACCATCCAAATGGCCAGATAGCACCACGTTCCATTGAGAAATTAACTAAAATATTTGTTTTCAAGCCAACAATCCTGTAGACTCAGGGCAGAGGCAAGTCAGAAATCACCTCACAGAGAAGCCTGCCAACACAAACCACACATAGAACCCTTTAGAACTGACTTCAGTTAAAGACAAGCTTGTTGACAAAAAAAATTATACAAAATACAAAAATAAGTCCGCTGCTAAGAGAGAATCCAAGATAAAACAAACATGAGTAACCCGAAATTGTACTGCAACCTGAAAAAGTGAAGTAAGTACTCTGGCATGTTCAGGCAGACAAGGAAGGGACAGAAAACACAGAATTCAGGGACAGAAGATTACAGATTATGAAAAGGTAGGTCTGAAAAGAGCAGAACCATGTTTCTTTTTTCCTTTTTTTTAATGTTTATTTATTTTTGACAGAGAGACAGAGAGAGAGAGAGAGAGAGAAACAGAGCATGAGTGGGGGAGGGGCAGAGAGAGAGGGAGACACAGAATCCAAAGCAGGCTCCAGGCTCCGAGCTGTCAGCACAGAGCCTGACACGGGGCTTGAACTCACAGACCGTGAGATCATGACCTGAGCTGAAGTCAGACGCTCAACCGACTGAGCCACCCAGGTGCCCCAGAACCGTGTTTCTTTACTTCTTCGCTGGAACAAGCCACTGGAGACTTCTAATTAACTTGAGTGATGCATATCCTTTTTTTAGCACTTGGAAGATACAACTTCTAAAATAAATGAATTTATGTGTTTTACACAAAATGTAGAGTTTTGTTTTTTGTTTTTTTAAATGTTTGTTTATTTTTGAGAGAGCACATGTGCTTGGGGAAGGGGCAGAGAGAGAGGGAGACAGAGAATCCGGAGCAGGATCTGAGCTGTCAGCAGAGAGACCAACGTGGGGCTTGAACTCACAAAGTGGGAGATCATGACCTGAGCCAAGTCAGATGCTTAACCAACTGAACTACCTGGCGCGCTACAAATGTAGTATTTATTGTAGCTCTACAGTAAAGAAATAGTGCTCAGCTTTTTTAAGACTACACTTCCAAACAGCTTTTCAAAAAGTGCATGTGTAGGTGCTTAATAAAGTTGTCATTCAAAAAAATGTAAATGACCAAACACCCCAATTAATAGGCAGAATCTTTCAGAATGGGTAAAAATCCAAGCTCCAATGACAGACTGTATACAAAAGATACAGTATAAAAACACAAACTGAAAGCAAATGAATGGAAAAAAATATACAATGGGGCACCTGGGTGGCTCAGTTTGGTTAAGCGTTTGACTCTTGATTTCAGCTCAGGTCATATTTAATGATTCGTGAGTTTAAGGCTCATATTGGGCTCTGCGCTGACAGAGTGGAGCCTGCTTGGGATTCTCTGTCTCCCTCTCTCTCTGCCCCTCCCCTGACTCGCTCGCTCTCTCTCTCTCTCTCTCTCTCTCAAAAATACATAAATATTAAAAAAAATATAAAAACAATAGCACCTATAGTAAAACTGGGCAATAGGCTTCAAGACAAAGACCAGAAAGCGACATTTTATAAAAACAGAAGGGCAAACTCATAAGGAAGATGTGGCCATCATAAATGCTAAGAGTTTCAAAATTACAGGAGTTTCAAAGATAATAGACAAAATCAAAGGGAAAAACAGACAATCCCACAATCACAGTTAGAGATTTTAAGATCTTTCAGCAACTGAAAGAACCAGAGAAAAAGTCCAGTAAATGTGATCCGAAAAAACTACCAACCTCAACCTAACTGGTATCTGCAGGACATAGTCCTCTTAAGTGCACACAGCACACCCAAAGACAGACCATCTGCTGGGCCACAAAACAAGTCTGAATAAATTTAAAGAACCAAAAATCATACAGGATGTGTTTTTTAACCACAACAGAGACATATTAGTAATCAATAATCATTAGATATGTAGGACAACTCCAATTATATGATACACTTTTGAATAATCCACAGGTCGAAGAAATCACATGGGAAGTAGGCATGGCTAAGAAGGAAGTGTACAGTTTTACATGCTCCTGTCTAGAAACAATGACCTGAGATTCCACCCCAAGAGATGAGACACAAAGCAAAATAAAGATGGGCGGGGGGTGGGGTGGGGTGGGTAGCGAATAGTAAAGACAAAAGGAAGATGGCCAGGGTTGTGCTTCGCCTCTGGCAGGTACCTCGTTGGCTGCAGCTGCCATAGGAGTAGGATGGTTGACCGCATCACCCAGGGCAATGGCTAAGCGGAGATCCTTCTGGATGTACTTCAGGTAGAAATCAGGCTTAAAGTTTCCTTGCAGGATATCTGAGGAAGGAAAGCCACTGATCAGGCAAATTGAATAAACTCTAACTAAGAAACTATCCGTAGTACTGTCAGGCCTCAACACCTGGCATTTCCTCCCTCTTGGACACTGAAGAGACAAGTTCCCAACCAGTACCCCCAAATCCCACCTGCCAGGTCTCTGGACCCCCTCTGACCAAGGGCATGGAATGAATGAAGAGAGTGCGTCTTTCACACCCAATGAGCCCTTGAAGAAGAGACTCCTCTGTGAGAGCTGCCTGACTCAGTTTCTCAGCTCCTATCAGAACTAAAATGCAAGAGAGGCCAAAGGCAACTCACTTTGGCACTTCTGGTCCAGGAAGATGCTGGCCAACTGTCCCTGATTGAGGATGTCCAAGAGTGTCTGCTGGGACTGGCCTGTCACTTGGGCCAGGGTCAAGCCCTCAGCGATGGTGGCCATGAAGCTTCCCTGGACCATGTTCACGATCAGCATCATCTTGGCTGCGTTGCCAACCTCACCTGGCCAAGGTAGAGAATGACGGTCACTTCTCAAGAATCTGAGGGCAGGGACTTTCTGCCCACCCTCATCCCTGCTCGGACCCACCTCTACACCCAGGGGAGGCCCCATTCACCTGCCCCTGACAGAACTGGCTCTGACCCTTCGGGCTCTTCCTCCTTCCAGGCACTGACTGTGCAAGTCAAAGGAAACCTTCCCACGGGGGCCCCAGGCAGAGAGGCCGTGCGGGAGTGACGCTGTCGTCATCAGTGCAGTCTAGAGGGGATGTGGCCCACCCAGCCTCCGGGCCTGCAGTGGCCCGACAGGTGGGCAGGCATGTTACCTAGAAAGAAGGAGGTCTTCCCCATTGCCTGGAAGCAGCTGCTGCAGTCCTCATACAAGCCCCTGTCTCCTGCTGCTAAGATCACCAACATCCCGTCATTAGACAGCTGCTGATTCCCTGAGACCGGGGCTTCCAGAAAGCGGCCCCCCCTGGACACAATCACCTGGAAAGGAAAGTCATAGCTTCTGAAGGCCTTGCACCTCACTGGGGTTTCAAGTGGGAACACCTGGCCCTCCACACCGAGGCCCTAGACAGATGCCTGAATCATACGAAGCATGCAGCTAAGCTGAGGTCTCCCCACCTGCTCCCATTTACTTGCAATTTCTTACAAAGACCAAACATGACCATGCTCATGGCTTGGCCGACCATACCTCCTCCAGACACTTCCCTTCTCTGACTTCAGCCACCCTCAGGGCACAGAGGGGCCAGAAGTCACCACTTGGCCCAGCAGCTTAGTGGAAAGAATACTGCTAGGATCAAATGTGGATAGCTGCTTAAACCAAAAAGGTCCTGCCAGCTGCCTGGAATGCTTCTCACTGTGGGTCTCACAGCTCTGGGACCTAATGCCCATCCCAGCTGGGCAACACCTCTCCTCTCATGGCTATTCAGACTAGCTGTGGCTTTGAAAGTAAAGAGCGAAGACAACCTAGTCCCAAGGCTACAGGCCTTTCTTTCTCTCCCTGCTTTTGTCTTTAGAGTAACCAAGTTGCCCACACAGGAGTGATCAGTTAGAGTCTTGGGCTCCAACCACAAGGATGTTGGAAGGCCACCACAAACGAGGCTGCTACCTGGGCCAGCTCAGTGACTGTGTCAGCATCCACTGTTGACATGTCCACATAGCACTTCCCAGGGCGGATCCCTTGCAGTACACCACTGGGGCCCAGCACCAGCTGTGGAGACACAAGGGAGAAGCAATAGCCCAGGCTCTTGGCTAGATGCCCAGGAGCCCCTTAGACCTCAGGTTAGAATTCTGTTGCTTTTTTGGCTCACTTACTGATTAGGAACTAAATATTGAGGCTGAAAAGGGGGAAAGCAAGTGAAATAAGCGTAGGAATGAAAAATACCTCTAGTACGTTCCCAACAATCTTGTAAAAGGGTTTATGTGTTCCTTTTTATTAAAAACCTCCCATTTAAATGATAACCTCAGTATTTTCTTGGGTTTCATTGGATTTACCCGGATTAAACTAGTCACCAGTTTAACAAGATGACTACTGTACTTGAAATGTGAAAACATACAAATAGAGCCACAGCTAAACAGAGGATCTGGGCACATGGACGCAATATGAATACACAGGGCTCGTCAGCACAGATCTCAGGGACCCTCATTTTTATTCTTTGTTCTGAATCAAAGGAAGTCTGTATTCAATTTACAAAAATATTTTTCACAATGGGGGATGGCCCCAGATGGGAAATTCAACTCCCCCACATGCTATAGATACTCACTCATGGGCAGGGGAGATAGGGTGGGGGAGAGGGAGGCCAGACAGTTTTCCTGGCCACAACATGATGGGAGAAGAGGGGATCCTTACGTCCTTGGCTGCCTTGGGATCTGACACGCAGGCGAAGGTGATGTCACAAGTTGAAACGACTTCAGCGGGGGTTCTTCCTAGGCGGGCCCCCTCCTGGATGAACAAATCACACTGCAAAAGTCACAGATCCTAATGTGAGCTACAGGCAGTGCACAACCAATACAACAACCAGGCCAGAGACACCCTGCCCAGTCCTCCTGGCTGGCCTCTCAAGGGAAGAGGCTGAGGCTAGGAGCTGGGGACACCAGAGTTGGTGGTCCAGCTTTTTGAAGGAAGTAGATTGGGCCCCTTAAGGACCGTCTCATATTTTTGCATAACTGGTGCCTAGAACGAAGTTCTACTTCATAGTAGGCACAAAACAAGTGTCTGCTAAAGGTTTCCTGTTTCAAGAACAGGATGTAAATAGCACCTGTCCGCAACCCTCTGTGGCTGTCTTGGCTGTGGCAAAACCTGCCCAGTGTCCTGGGCTACCCACACTCTGCTGGGGAAGCAGGTCTGGGGCTGGGAGGCTGCCATTCCTTACCGAGATGTTCCTGGGTGCCTAAAAGCTTTAACTTTTCTTCCTTGAGAATTAAAATTACCCACCTCATAACAAAACATTATCAATATTTCAGTTTTTTCCTTTTCCAAAATCATTTAAAGAAGTAATTAGAATAACATGAACCTATTTTGTAACCAACTTTTAATATCATGTGTGATTTACATTTATCCACATTACAGTCTTTCTTAATTATTGTTTATAATGGATGGCTGCAGAATATCCCGTTGAGACACACCTGAATTTACCTAATGGCTCTCCCGAAGTTCACTATCAAACCTGCTTTTAATTATAAATGACTCCAGGGGCGCCTGTGTGGCTCCACTGATCAAGCATTCGATTTTTGATTTTAGCTCAGGTCATGATTTCACCATTGTGAGACTGAGCCCTGGATTGGGCTCAGTGGGAAGTATGGAGCCTGCCTGGGATTCTCTTTCCCTCTCTCCCCTGCTCGTTCTCTCTCTTTCAAAATAAACAAACTTAAAAAAAAAAGTGACTCCAACTAATATCTTTATGTACAATTCTTTTCCTTTATGTTTTGAATCTAGGTCCCCAAAAGTAGAATAAACAGGTTCCAAATGGTGTTCAAGTTCTTAATACACGTAGACAAATGGCTTTCCAGTGGAGCCATGTTAATTTATAATGATCACTGGCAAGGTATCACATCACCAGCACTGAGTACATCATTTAAAAACAACAAACAAGCATCCGTAAATACATAAAAACTCTGCCCTACTTGATGATTTAACCAGCCAAACCCAGTAACTTTTTGTTTGATATATATTTTGATTATTCTTGATTATTGAACCTTTTACATATTTTTTAATTTCATAAAAAATTTTTTACGTAGGCTCCATGCCCAATGTGGGGCTTGAACTCATGAAGATGAGATCAAGAGTCATAGGCTCCACCAACTGAGCCAGGCAGGTGCTCCAATTACTGAACCTTTTAAATTTAATATCTTCATTTATTGTTTCTTTTGTAAGCTATTGTGTGTATCATATTTGCTATAAGCACGTTTGGTTGATGTACACTTTAGTCTATTTTCAATTTATTTTAGTACGTGGTAGGAGGTGAGAGTAGCATTTCCCCAAACTTGCAATCAGTTGTCCTGAACAGAATTTACTGACTGACCTTTCTCCTATCTCACTGATTCGTACAGAGCCACCTCTATCAGATGAAGCCCCAGCTGTCCATGTCCAGCCTACCTGATGGGTGTGCTTCTTTATCACGGTACACAACAACTCAGCCTTTTAGTATATCGCTTTATGTTTTAAACTTTGCTTGAGAGATCTCATTACTTTCTTTTCTGAAAATATGTTTTCCATTAGCTATTCCAGAAGAACCAGAGAGTAATTTTTTTTTTTTTTTTTTTGCCAAGATAGTTTAAAACAATTCTACAGGGAGGGTCAAAAATTAGATGGCTTTCTAAAAATGTTTGTTTATTTATTTGAGAGACGGAGACCGCCCATGTGAGCTGGGGAGGGGCAGGGAGAGAAGGAGAGAGAGAATCCCAAGTAGGCTCTGCGCTATCAGTGCAGAGCCCAATGTGGGAGCCAAACTCACAAACCATGAGATTATGACCTGAGCCAAGAGAGCCAGATGCTTAACCGACTCAGTCACCCCAAAGAATTAGACAAGTTTTTAAAGATGACATTTACTACTTAAGTTGTGCCAAGCATGGTGCTGAGTACTTTACATCATCTCATTTAATCTTTTGCACAGATGACAACTCTGAGACTTAGGGAGATAAACAGCACTGCTAAAGAAGGTGAGCAGGATGGCTGTAACTTGGATTTAGGTCTGTCTGATTCCACACCAGATTCCTAACTGCTATGCTCTGCTTTCCCATAAATTAATCTGGAAAGAATGGCCATGTTTACATAACATTTAGGTTTTCCAATCAAAATACAGGATGGCAAGAGGCACTTCTATCAAAGGGGAAGGCACTTATAAGGAAAACCCTGACTCTCCCAACTTCTACAACTGTGCATCTACATTTCCTGGTTACCCTTGCCTCGAATCACAACCAATACTGCCGATGGGACCTGATCACCCTCCTGACTTAGGTCCCCACAGCCCCTACCCAATGCCCAGCAGCTGAAGCCCAAATCCTTCAGTAAGGCTTTCAGGGCCTTCAGTGCCCTTTCCCCCACAGACCCTTTGACTCTCCAACCAGTTCCTTTTATCCTTGAAAAGGCATTTGTTTCATTAGAGTGATTTTTTTTTTTTTTTTTTTACCTTGCCAAGAACATTTCTATTAATTCTAATCCATTAGGCCTGCCACCTCCTTCAGCAACCACTCTCCTACCACAGCTGCACCTAGCTGCACATGGGGTGCTCATCCAGTCACTTTGTAAGCACATGTTCAGCCATACAGGCTCCCAACAGGCTGGTCCTTCCTCAGTCTCTTCCTGTGTTCCTGGTGAGTACAGGGCTTTAGTTTCTTGTACTCAGACTACTGTTCTTCACCTTTTCTTGGATAAGAACTTGATGGGAGAAGCCATGGCTTCTCTCCAGTGCAGAGGTGCACATTCAGACCTGGAGTTCCATTTCAGGGGATGCACAGACCCTTGAAGTGATGGACCACCACCCTAGGTTAAGAACTTCTAAACCTGTCCTGCCCACTTTGGTTGCCGTTAGCCATGGGAGACTATTACATTTAAGTGATGTAAAATTAAAATTTCAATTCTTAAGTCATACTAGCCATTGATTCAAGTGCTGAAGAGCCACATGTGACTAGTGGGTGTCACACTGGACAAATCCTGGACATCTCCATCACTGCAGAATGCTCTACTGCAAGGTGCTGTTAATACAATCCCAACGACAGAATACAGTGCAGCCATGCAAAAGGAAGAAATAAATCTATCTCCACACATTCGGTATCAATGAATTACTAACACACATGTATTTGCACGTGCATGAACAAAAGGATACAAACACCTGATGTGAGCTACCTCAGCTAATGGCAAGGAAGGGAGAATTTCACTTCTTTTTATAGGCCTGTATGTTTTTAAGTGTTTACTTTTTATAAACAGCATCCTAAGCTTATATCCTTTTATAAATAACATCCTAAGCTTCTGTACCTCCATCTTTACTTGCCTGAACTATAGAGCTTGGCTCTATACTTGGCTACTCTACACATGCAAAATGCTGAGCGGAGACAATAGGAAGATTCCTATCCTCAGTTACTAGTTACTCCAACTCCAAGGGTCAAGGGTTTGTCCCACCCCGCCTGACAAGCACCACCACGAATGCTTACTTTCTCTGCAGTCCGGTTCCAGACGGTTACTGTGTGACCCATTTTTAGCAAGTTGGAGACGATGCCACTTCCCATGAGCCCAAGGCCCAAAAATCCTATCCTGAAAAAGAGAGACACTGATCGGTTCATGGTGGAGTGGGACCGTGGTCACCAGAAACCACTCAGCGGCTGGCAGCACCACAGCAGAGCCGGAAGCAGTGTGTGTATGTTGTGCCTTTTCTTACCCTGCCATTGTTTAAAAGTGTCCCTCAATTGAAATGGGCTTTTCTAGACCTTTGCCTGCCACAGAAAGAGGTGTGCCTCTCATATGGTTTAGGGCAAGTCTCCCAAATTGTTTCCTTACTGCTGTGATAGACGGTCTGAGCTTCTAATTCCGTTAGAGCAAAAAAGCAGGCTTCTGTCTTCGGCTCTTGCAACAGCTTCCTGATCGACCCCTTCAAATGCCTGGCTTTCAGATGCCACTTTAAAACACATCAGCATCCATGACAAGTGACTGGAGTGATGTGCTCAGGATCAGCAAACTTCTTCAACTGTAGGAATCAGGATCGGTCTTCATCTCCCTGTCCAGCTCTACTTCTGACACTACACTTGTGTTCTTCCCGCTACCAGCAGAGACGGGTCTTGACCCTCTTCAAAGCTTCCTTTGGAGCCAATCTTTTCCAGAGCACGAATTCTTCCTACGCCTGCCTTCTCCTGACCCCGTCACGGCTTTCCACTGGCCCGTCCACAGTTCTCCACCACACCCTTCTAATTGTAGGCCCATCCTCATCTTTGGGGAGTAAAGTTCAGGTTGACAGCATGTCTGTTCACTTTCATGCCCGGTAGCCTGCTCCTTTGTGCAACCCCGAGAACTCGGGGGCTGTTGGCTACTATTGCCATTTCTACTGCTTTTACAGGTGATTTTATCTTACCCCAAGGTCTCTTTCTGGTTCTTGCACTTCACTCCTTGTATGTGATATGGCTAACCAATGCCTCTTTCTTCATTTCTTATTCCTTGGTGTGCTGGTTTTTGGCTTGGGTTTCTCTCCACAGCTTCTCCACCTCACTTGACCTGAGTTACCCTTTTATTATTTTTTTTAATTTAATTTTTTTAAAAATATGGAAGCTTCACGGATTTGCCTGTCATCCTTGAGCAAGGGCCGTGCTAACCTTCTCTGTATCGTTCCAATGCTAGTCCATGTGCTGCCGCAGCGAGAACCCTATTAGCCTTTTAGTATTCTCGGTCTCCTGGGGTCACATCCACAGCCACCTCTGCAAACTGGCTCTTGTACTGAAAGGGTCCCCTCATCCTTGCTGGGATACAGATTCTCACATGCTCCCCCAGTCTGAATCCAATGATGAAAACAGAATCTACCACCTTCCTCACCGAATGGCACCCTCGCCCACTAAGCTTCAGCCAAAGCTCAAAACCAGGAGATCTTTTGTCATTCACAGTTGTCTGAGTAGCGCCAGTTTCCCCTAGGATTCTAAACCATGGCAGACTAATTCTCTTTCCTTTTCTTGGCATTTGAGGACACCCAGCAGACCACATAGCTGCTTCACCTTGTAGCTGGCTTATCTTCGTGTCAAAAAAGGGTCTGGCTAACAGGGCAACAAAGGCGTTAGGTGGAAGCACTGGACTCTGTCCTCAGCCCTGTCCTTGTCTTTCGTAAAAAAATCAACACAGTCCTCCTGAAATCAGTGGGTGATACCCACCTCCCCTTTCATTAGCACATAACATGCCTGTGTCTTCTCCACTCCACCCACCCAGGGACGTTCACCCAAAATAAACAGTAGGATCAAGCATGTTGTCAGCATGAAAACTCATAAATCAAGTAAAAGATGTACTGTTTTTGTCTGAGAAAGAACCGCATGGGAGATACAGACGGCAGCTTCAGACTGGGCCATCTTGCTCAAGGGAGTGGTCCGTCTTGGCACTTTCATCACCATGACCACAAACACCATCAGAGTAAGGGCAGGGGTGTGTGTGGGCACAAGCTAAGCTTTGGGGATCACAGTCAAGGCTCTCGTACCTGCCCAGGCAGGGCAGAGAGGTGCTGACAGGTGCACGAGAAGGACCAGGTGGCGACGGCAGGGAGAGCTGGGAAAGGCAGGACAATGGGCTTTACTCCAAACATCTTCACCTCTCACCCCCCACTTGCCTCCACCACAGCCAATTTCTGGGTTTTCATCACTGTTCTACTGAGCCAGTGGTTCTCAAAGTGTGGCCTCTTGACTGGCAGCGGCAGCATACCCAGGAAGGCGTCCAAGACACAAATTCTCGAGCTCTACTCCAGACATAGTGACTGAGAAACCCAGGGGCGAGGGGCCCTAGCAACTGGCACTTTACACGCAGCCTTCCAGGTGATTCTGAGGCACAAGAAAGTCTGAGAACCACCAAACTGAGTGTTCTTCCTACTCGAAGAGCCACCAGTGAGCTATGAAGCCAACCCCATTGTATATTTATAGGACCAGGGTCTACCGCAGGTAAAATTACCCTCAGGCAAAACAATGTCATTAAAAGTTACAACCTTCTCCCTCTTTCCACTCAGTCCCAGCAATGGCTGGGATACAACCCTTAAAGAGCCCCCTTAAAGAGTCATCCCCAACTCCCTAACAGAACTAGAATCATAAGAAGCGTTTTCATCAAAGGTCTTACTTTTTGTCTGTGGGTGTGATGCTGCCATTCACGGCTGTGCTGTCTGCTGCCTGGATGGAGGTGGACCCGGTTTCCTAGGGAAAGGAAGCACAAATCATCAGGTCAGTCTGCCCACGGCAAGGGCCCCAGTGGAAGAAAAAAATAGGGTAATATGGAACCTACGTACCTCTTCACATATTTTCAACTTCTTTGTGATTGCTTGGTAACAGACAGCTGGCTAATAAACGATGGAAAAAAACCATTTATTAAACCGAATGCTTAACTGGTCTTGGTTATAAATTGCTTAAGAAGTTTGGCCTAAAATGTGGCATTAACACTGAAAACTTATTTGCTGTTCGACTTTACTGATTTCCAAGTAACACATTAGAAAGTGAACACACACTACCTCACTCAATTATCTACACAACTCTGCAAGGTGCTTTTGCTGCTGATGACATTAAGGATCAGATGTATTAAGTCATGTGCCCAGAATTACAAAGCTAGCCAGTGTAACTAGGCTTGGAACCCACATCTGTCCATCTCCAAAGCCGTAGCCTATCAGGTCCCATCAAGACTCAGCCTAACTCATGGCCTTGCAGATACTCTGGGAAACTTTCCCTCCACAACCCAATGGTCCAGAGAGATGGTCTCCCCAGTTAAACCTGAGAATGTGCCCACCCAACAGTGTGGGCTACCTGACGGGTGCTGACAGCTCATGAGGTCTGGCTTCTGCCCTAGACTCTGAAGGTAACCACAAATGTCTCAACCACACAGCTGCTGAGTCTTAAATGCTTTTTTTTATTTTTTGGTTTACTTTTAATTTTAATAACACCTAATTCATGAGTGAGTCTCTATGTGACTTTTTAACTCGTTGCTCTGGGCAGTGGTACAGGCAGAGCTTGACTTTTCAGATTAGTAGGGAGCCGTGGAGCCACATTGTCCCCTCAGGCCAGCCCCTGACCAAGGATCAAAAATGTCAAAGGTCAACTTACCTTCTCAGTTTGGCTGAGCAGGAAATGATGGAAATGAGGGTCTGCATCTTTCACAGGCTAAAACCAGAAAATGATGAAATAAAACAAGTTATTTCCCACCAGAGATCACCTTGCATGGTTAACTGCCTGGTAACTTGACTCTTCTCTGGCTGAAACCCCTTCGGGAACTGGTCTCGACTATACGATGGCCTGGAAGCACCTTCCCACTGTTGGTCAAAGCCTTTTTACAAAGGACCCCTATTTCAGCTAGAGGGAAACTGACTACAAGTGGAAAAGGAGAAACAATTCTGTCAGGATGGTATACAAATTATTCCAGTAACACTGTAGGAAAATATTTAAGAGGCACAATGCTATTTTTAAAACAGCATTCACCAGTCCCTTTGGATAACCCAGCAGACAGGGCCAAATCAATTCTCAGGACTCTTCCAATTTTAGGGTTTCAGCCTACTTGTGTCTGGTGCCAGCCCCTCGAGTGTCTCGTCTCACGGAGGATCAATATAAACAGAAACACAGTGGCAATGAGTGCAGGCCTTTCAAGGGCTTTTTCACAATTAGGCTCAACAGGAGATGAGGGCATCCTTTCCAAGGATGAAACAATGTGCAGCTACTGAATAGCAGAGTTGCAGTGAAAGATTGTCTATAAAGCATCAAGTGAAAAAAATTTGTGGGCCAATCTCACATTGTGAAAACCAACCCTATTTCCAACAATAAAAACCCCATGTGGGTCTGTAATTCTAAAATTTTTTTTTTTTTTCAACGTTTTTTATTTATTTTTGGGACAGAGAGAGACAGAGCATGAACGGGGGAGGGGCAGAGAGAGAGGGAGACACAGAATCGGAAACAGGCTCCAGGCTCCGAGCCATCAGCCCAGAGCCTGACGCGGGGCTCGAACTCACGGACCGCGAGATCGTGACCTGGCTGAAGTCGGACGCTTAACCGACTGCGCCACCCAGGCGCCCCATGGGTCTGTAATTCTATAAATGATGGCTGAGTTGGGGGAGTGTACTAAAGGGTCTGGAAGAAGTTGCATCAAACCTGACAGTGAGCACCCCTGAGGGTGGAGACTTGCAATTTCCCCATCATACACCTCGGAACCGTCTGGCCATTTAAAAAAGGGGGAAAGGACAAGTGCCTCACACAGGTCAGGAAACTAGCTTGGAGGCCAGGCTTATCTTGGCCTGTGGGCGGGGGGGGGGGGGTGGGGGGGGGGGTGTTACCTCGCTCACAGTTGGCTGCCATTTAAACGCGGCCATCGGTCCAGCCATCACCCCCTTCACGGTACTAGACTCAGGGATGGTGAGATCCTACGGAGGGAAAGGCAGATGGTCAAGACACTGTGGCGACCTCAGTAGATGTCTTCCTGCCCCAAATCAGGAAGCACTTCTTCACTGATCTGCTTCCTTTAGTCACATGCCACCTTAAACTAAACCCCTACCCAGCTCCATGGTCTCAGCGTCAGTCCCCAGGCACGGTTCTGACTGTCCATTGCAGGGAACCAGGCAAGTTCCCATCGACAGGGAGTGAGCCTTTCTTCTCTGTTGAGATAACAAAATATCTTCTTGTGCCCAAGTTTCACGAGGACAGATATCACTGGAAAACTCAACTATGGTGTGCGGTGTTATCAGCAAGTCACAGGGAAGATTTCCTTACGGCCAGTAACGAACATTCAGAAAACAGTACCAGCTTTAGAGGGAATCCACTGCATCTCGAAAAGACTGAGAAAACCACACGGTGCTGATGAGGAAATGTGCCCAACGTTTTAGCTACTAAATGACAAAGCCAGACTTCAAACCCAGGGCAACTGGGGGCCAAGAGTTCCACTCCTTCCCTAGGCTGATGCAAGGGCAGGACCCAGTGGAATGGGGTGCGCCCCCTCAACCAACAGTCTGGCCCACACTCATCCTGGGCAGAGGTGCTGCTTCAGCTTCACACCTGCTGTGCTCTCATCCTTTCCACCACTGAGTTTACCTCATGCTCACTTTCCACATGTGTGATCTTCCGGCCACAGTGGCCCCCTGACATTTCTACTTGGTATCTAATGGGATTCTTGGCCTGCTGAACTCTGGATCTCCTGCCCAAGCAGCTCCTTACAATGTCTTCGCAATCTTAGAAAAGCAGCTCCGTTCTATCAGGCTGAGATCTTTGTACTCCTTCTTGATCCTGCCTCCTCTTTCCTCTTATCTCTTGGCAACGATTATGGCTTTACAATTGGGGATCTGCAACCCCTCCTTACTGCCCCACTGCTTACACCCACGCTCAGGCCACCATCACCTGTCACTTGGACAACAGAAAAATGGATCTCTCTGCTGCTGGTCTGAAACCCTGCACTGTAGACTGTACATAGCAGCCAGAATGAAGCATGTCACTCCTCTGCCGAAAACCGACGTCTGGTCTCGCACAGTCAGGCTAAAAGCTTTATTACCATGGGGCGCTACAAGTTTTACAACCCCACTCCACACTAATCCCTGACCTCGTGTCCTATTATTTTCTACCCCCTCACCACTTTCCAACTCACTGGCAACTCCTTGGCCTGCTACCCATTCTCGAACACACCAAGCATATGCCTGCCCTAATGCCTTTGCAATACTGGGAATGCCCTTCCAACAGTTATGTGCTTGGCTCACATGCTCACTTTAGATTTCTGCTGAAGTGTCACCTTATCGGGATGCTTTCCCTGACCTCTCTGTCTTCCCCCATTAGAATATGATGCTGATGTGATTATGAGTAAATTCTATGAAAGCAAGACCTTTTCCAATTTTGTTTACCTTGTACCCCTCGCTGGGAGCCATGTCTGGCAGAGAAGATGTTCACTGTGGAAGAAGTGAACATGAGAGAGGCCTTGTCTAACTATCATGCTGCTTTATCTCTAGACACCTGGCCTGTGTTGGAGCTGCACAACATCTGCTGAATGAAGAGCTCTGGGGAAAAATGAGGCCTAATGCAATACTGTCCAAAGAAAGTGCCGCCGTGATGGACACGTTCCACGTCTGTCCCCTGTGGGTAGGGGCAACACAGCTCCAGTGACCTGCCTCAGGCCCCAGAAGGACGGTGAGGTGGAGCGCACTGACTCTCTACCTGGCACCAACCAGAGGCCCCGACTCCCAAATGATCACTCTCTGCACTACTCAGGGATTTTAGGAGCCACAGGACTGACGGTTCTGTCAGGCTCGTGTGTGCCTAGAGCTGCAGTTTTACTTCTCGGCTCAGGACTCAGAAATAAGAGCCCCTGAGAGAGGAGAGAGCACACCTCTCATGCCAGAGTCTAGGCATGAACCCAGCCTTCCCCTGTGTGCAAGTAACTGACACCTCCACCGTCAAGGTCAGCCTTTTCCACTAATCCTCATGGGGCAGGGGATTACGGCTCAGAACAGCCAACATCCAGGGCTTTGCCCAGTTATCAGCCTAGGCTACTGCTGTTTCAGAAAGAACTCTGACAGCCAAATGACAATTGTGTAGCAACACACACTCTTTTTTAAACTATAAGACCTATTAGATCAGAAGATGTACCAAAATTCCAAGCCCATTTTCTCTACATCCCTGAAGGTGCTTGATTAAGACCAACAGTCCCAACTAAAACAGCTGAGTCTGCCCTGCACCACTAGCCATGGCTCCTTCCTCTCCAGCTGACAAATCCTTTACTAGAGGCTGGGCCAAGCAAGGAAGCTACAGAAAGGACTCTGCTAAAGGTAAATAGTAGGCAGAGCCCTTGGCTGAGGACCTGGCTCGGAGAACAGCCAGCAGCAGTGTTACTACCCCTGATTAATAATTCAGATTCAAGGGCAAACTGCTCTTCCCTGGGAGCCTGTGAGAAGAGTCTCTGCAGTAAGCCAGCGGTGGCCTCTGGTTCAGCTAAAACCACTATGCTCTCACTGTACAACGGGCCACTGACAAAGGTAAAGCCGGTGACCAAATGTGAGTGCACTGCACACACTCCTCTAGGTACTCTGCTCTTTTTTGCTCATTTCCTTCTTATAACAAAGTGGGGGGAAGGGTATCATGATCAGACCAGGAAAGCAAAGCAAAGGTAGCTGGCCAAGGTCACACAGCGGCACCAGTTAGAGTCACAACTCTGACTCCAGGCCAGCCTGAGACCTCCTCCTAACCTCTCCTGTACACTTCCCTTGATCCAAAGAGAAGTTGTTTCTGTCTGGGGCTAGCACAGGAATTGGCAGGCTCCATAGCTTTAGAAAGCAGAAAACAGGAATTGGGAGAACAGTATAAAACCCGACAGTTCAGATTCCTCTGGATCCCCAGGAAATCAATCTAATTGGACCAAATTAGATCACACCCCCTAAAAAGTTCTTCATGCACCACAGCTAGCTTCCTAAACCTTCTCCACCTTTGGCTGGTGGTTCCCTGTGCTCACAGTCAGCCAGGGCTGGCACAACCGCCAGTAACTCTCTCTACTCTCAATCGCAGGTTATTTGACAGCAAGAAGCACCCTCTGTGATGCAGAGGTCTCTGAGTAGCAGCCCACAGGCTCAGTCTAGCCCCGAGATGTTCCTTTGGACCTAAATGTATTTTAAAATTTTAAACTGGTTTGTAACATGTAAAACTGGAATGTTTCACATAAAAATCTGTATTTTCAGCTTCTCTTGAGAAAAAGCAGACAATTTGGCAAAAGTTGGCTGGAACCCCATGGATGGAGCATGACCTCCCCAGAGCGCCAGCTGCCACACCTCATGCTCTCAGCACGGAGGCAGATCGGGGATGTGGACCCTCTGCCAGCTCCCTTTGCTTCCTTCTATTACCTGTCTGGTCTCGCTGGTGTCTGAATTTGCATGCCTTGATCTGATGATGTCTGGTGCTTCATCATGGCCTTATCACCCAACTGTTTCTGCCAGACATCTGGCTCTTGTCCCCTCGACTGTGCTCTAACAATCCTCCCCTGTGTTTTGACAGACTACCTCCTCCATCTCGAATTCTCTTCCCTTGGCTTTCGAGACTTGACCCAAATCTTTTCAGGAAGGTGGAAGGCACATCATTTCTGTTTCACTTCAGTATGACGATCCTCTGACCCCTCGCAACTCTGACCTATGGACAATCTCACTGCAAAGCAGACTTCTGTCCTTCTCTCCTTACTTTCCTTGAAGACAGATCCCGCCAGGCCTCACCAATACACACCTACATATTCACCTTCCACATCTGTGTTCCATCCTGACGTTACTCCAGGGTTCCTCGACGGTCTCAGCATCATCTCTGATTCATCACACTCAAAACAGAACCAAGTCCTCTTGCTCCAAGAGCCAGCCCTACTCCTGACTCTTCTGCTCTTGAGAATGGCATCACCATTTCCCAGGCAAACACGTGAAATCCTTTCCCATTCCCTTTCCTCACTCAACCCTATGTATCCGGTTGCTAAATCTTATGAGCCCTTCCTCTTAAGTGCCTTTCAGGCGGTTCTTTCCAGTATTTGCTATCAAGATAGCGCTCGATAAATGCACACCTGGGTTTAACTTTCCAACCGGCTTTAGCCTTTCTTCTCTGGCCTCCACCACTAACACACAGCCTGGAGCACGCTGCCACACTGACACCCAGCTCAGACATGTTCATGGCCCCCTGATTCCATGACAGTAACTACTGCTTTAGTAGACCTCAAGGCCCTCCACAATCCAGGGACAACCCACTTTTATCTCTCTGCTCTCTCCCCTGTCCCCTACCTATGAGAATATCCACACCAACATCAAGCCCCATGTGGGCTATGCCCTTTGTCTCTGGAATGACTTCCCCTCTTTCTTCCTAAGCCCCGTCCAGTGCCAGCCCTTGCAGGCTGGCTGAGGTGGACTGTTCTCCTGCCTTGACTGCCTAGTTGAATGCGACACCTTTCGCTGACTTTTGCGCGTATTTCACGCCTGTGCATCCAGGCTGTGTCCCTCCCCTGGTCTGCAGGATTCTTTAGGGCAGCGCTTAGCATTGGTTCTCTGTGTCCACTCAGTGAGCTGAGGCACACTGTGGAGCTCAACTCTGCCACAGACAGAAGGAAGTCACTAATCCCAGAAGCTGCAGAAATAAAACAAACCTTCTCATCCTTTGGGGGCCGACCCCGTTTCCGGGGACTCTGCTCTTGGGCTCTTTTCAGAGGCGACTTGGAGCCTCTCTCTGAAGAGCCTGAAGACACCCTCTTCTTTCCTTCTCCCATGTTCTTCTTCACCTTCCCTTCAGACAGGCTAAGCTTCCGCTTCTCATCACCTGAGTTTGGCCTACTTCTCTCCTCACTGGAATTACGCCGATTCTTGTCATCAGCAGAATTGTGGGACGATGTCTGAAAGTTTAATAATAATCATGATAGCCACCCAAGCAGCCACTGCCATTTACGCCAGCCACACCTTATGAGAAGCACTTTACATGGGCTATCCGCACAACTATCCTACGAAATAGATTCTGCTATTGCTCCCATTGATATTTGGAGAAGCAGATAAAAAAATCGTATCACTTGCCTATAGTCCCAAAGCTAAGTGGGATTTACACCCAGGCAGTGGATATATCCTAGAAGCTAAGCCCTAATCTTTAGGATATAAAAGAAGAGAGAAATGGCTTAAAATACTTAAAAGCTGAGATTTTTCTCCTGAGTCTAAGTGACTTTCCTAAAAGCAGCAATCTATTTCAGAAAACTCAGCCGCATGCATGGAGTTTCAAGGTGACTGGCATAACAAGGATACCTTAGAAACAAAGTGGTGTTCTCTCCACTGACGTTTCGTAAGAATAGAGCTTTGGGTTTGGGCAACAGTTAATCTGTCAGTTACTATGCCAAAACAACCAGTGTGAGGTTGGCATAAAGCGAGAATCAGTCTCTCACCTGGTCTTTCCCTTTGGCTCTCCGGAGGAACTCTTCAACGGCATCCACAGCTTGCTGGAACCGTTTTCCCTTGTTAATCTTTATCATTTCCTCCTTGTGCGCATGGTATGGCTTTAGCTGTTCCACTTTGATCCAGGCACTAGCAGAAAACACACACAGAAAGCATATGATCCACAATGCCTATGCCAGAAAGTATCAAATACCTCATCTCAACAGAATGCAGATATCGGTTTGGTTTAACTGGACTTTGAAACAGGCTTGCCATTTTTTTTTAAAACAAGTTATCAACCACCCCAAACTCTTGGGGTGTTATAAAAGCAAGTTTCCTGAAACAAGTCAAGCACAACCACCACCACAAACAAAACCAGAATATCCTCCACACAAAACTGCAGGTTGTTTATGTGCACTCTTGTTCAGCAGCCTACCACACTGAACCACACACTGCCTGCCACTGGTGGAGGGCAGAGGTGGCCCGGAGATGTTCTTCCATTCTCATCACAGAGCATCAGGAAGCATTATCAACCACAGCGACATCACCACCCAGTCGACACTCACACCAGAACGACAACCTGACAATCAGCTGAGAATCAGCGATGCTCCCAAGGCTAAAGAAATGCAGCATCTGGAATTTGCTGTCCTTATAGGTACCTGTTCATAAACGACAGTGTCCGTGGCTGCTAAACCACACAAAATGTGTGACATGTGATTTGGAATGAGGGCAGCATTCGTAACAAGAGGTCTTTAGAGACCAGATTGTGCTCGTGATTAAAGGCAGAACATACCCTTATGATATTTAATTTTTAATTCCCACCATCAACATAAAGCACATGAAAGTAAAAAAGCCATCTATCGTCACTTTTGGAATATCCAGCCTGCCACACTAACCTGAACAAATCTGTCCCAGCTGGCTTTCCTGTGGTTTCCCTAGATGACATTCAGCTTCCAAGCACAAAGGAAATGATTTTTATGGGCTTGGCGAGGTAACAGTAACTTAAATGTTTCTTCTGTGTAATGCTCATAGGTTTCATGGTATAACCTTCTGAAAAAGTAGGTTGGGTTAAAGGAGAAACTGAGCTATCACTCTGACTTAGGGGCCTCTCCTTTACCGAAAGCTAGAGAATATTCACTAGCAACAGTAAAAGGGCTACCTCTGTACATAAAAATAGTGTGACCAACACACCAACAGCCACCTATGCTTTGAGGGTCATGTTAATAACTGTGACAATAGACCTGTACAAACACAATAGCTGTCGGGCCATCAGCCTGCAAATATGGCAGCAAATCAGGACTAAGCAGGATATCTATGGCCAAACCCACAGAGAATGGAACGATAAACAAGGACTCAGACACGGTCTTGCTGTATAGAGCTCCAACCAGGTGAGATAAGCAGATACCTTCCAGTGACCAACTCAACTTAAAGTCTGAAAGTTGACATGATAGAGTCAATTGGTCTAAACTATGGGGAGGAAAAATGGAATTAAATTTTGCCCTTACTTTACCTGGCAAGTAAACCACTGAACAGACCCTCCTGCTTCTCCCCCCTTTTAGGGTTTCTAAGGATAGAGCAGATGCAAAGCCAGACAAGCCCTGAAAAGCAGGTTAAACTGTCATACTGAGATGACACAAGTGTCAGTGATAAGCTTAAAGAGCCTCTGTGCTCTGGACATGCCTCTTCCTTCTCCAAGCCTCAGGTTAGAAGCTGAGACCTACACAAGTTCTGATGTTAGACCAATGGGGTGGTTTTTATGGAGCCCCCTGAGATAAGACAGTATGCTCCAGGCATCCTAATCCCTGCCTCCCTCTACCCCACACGAACCTCCAATTCACAGAAATGGAGAGGTAAGGACATCTGGAGGAAGCACCAACAACCTATGCCTATTTTTTTCATTGAAGCATTTTAAGTGGATTACTGATTTCTGCCAGAATGGTGTGGTGAAAATTCCATTCATCCTGAAGACTGGCATTTGAACACTAAAATGAAAATTTCCTCTCTGACCATTTTTGAAAGTGAAAATGGTTTGCTAAATGAATGGAGAGTATAAACATGACTTCAAGAAAATAAATGCAAGAAATATTAATCTGGCTAAGAAATTAGTCTGTTGTTGAAGCATTGTGTCCCATCAGAGAAACCGTAAATAAAACCCCAGCTCACCCGAGCCCTACGAGGATTACCTCTTGAAAGCAAGCCAAATTGAAATCACTTTAGTCATCTGAATAGAGTTTTTTCTCTAAAGCCTGTATTGCAAAACCCTCTCTCCTTAAAGAGTATGCTTTTCAGCTGGAACTTCAATAATGTGCCATTCTCCAATACACTGAGGCCCATCAGCTGGGCTTGGCATGCAACTGGTGCTCAAGAAATAATCACTGAGGAAATGATGCCTTCCTGGCACATTCAGAGGGGCTGAAACGCTGGCCTCTTGGTTAAATGTCGTCAGGCTTTGGTGGCCCTTTGTGGTTGTTGCTGTTGTCTGTACGTATTTGTTTATTATTATTTTTCATGTTTATTTATTTTTGAGAGAGGGAGGGGAAGGGCAGAGAGAGGGGAGAGAGAATCCCAAGTAGGTTCTGTGCTTTCAGCATCGAGCCTGATGTGGGCCTCAAACTCATGAACCGCAAGATCATGACCTGAGCCAAAATCAAGAGTCGGAGGCTTAACTGACTGAGCCACCCAGGTGCCCCTGTTTATTTTTAAGAGACTTCTGTTTCTGTGACATAAGCTATGACTTGTGATTTCTTTCCCATCATCCTCCCAATGCCTAGATGGAGCAGGACCTTTTCTTCCTAATTTGCTTATAGGCTGGAAATCAGAAAAATCAAGCTTAGTCAAGTGGTGTGTCAAGTACAGGCCTTTGCTTTTTATATACAAAGAAGTTAATTACGTTGTTTGTAGCGGCAATCAGTGAGGTCATTACTAAGAACAAAACAGAAAGTCTCTTAAGATATGCGGCTAAGTGGAAAAACCAAGGGGCACAGCACTGTGTGTAGTATGCTATCACTTATGTAAAAATAAGGAAAAAGGAATCTGTAACCTCTTGATTCTGTACACGGTACTTCTGGAGGGACATGCCATAAGAAACTAGTATAACTGGATGCTCACCGGCTGATAACTGGGTGGCTGAGGGATGGAGATGAATGGAACCCTTTCACAGTTCATAGTTCGATTTTGCGGGGGAACCATAAACATGTATTATCTTTTTTTTTTTTTTTTTTAAGTTTATTTATTTTGAGAGAGAGAGAGATGGAGAGAGAGAACCCCAAGCAGGCTCTGCACCAGCAGCACAGAGCCCGACACGGGGCTTGAACTCAGGAACTGTGACAGCATGACCTGAGCCGAAACCAAAAGTCAGACGCATAACAGACTTAGCCACCCAGTCTCCCTAAACATGCATCACCTTAAAAAAACAAATCAATAATAAAGGTCACTACTATAAAATATTGGCTACTCTACTCAGGGGGTTTCCCCCACGATTTCCTTGTTTGTAGGTTTGCTCAGGTAGGTAGCTACTGCCTGGTTGCAGGTGTAATTGTCACTGTACCTGTACCACGGCCAGGAGCAGCAAACTTACCCTGGTATTCTGATACGCCTCCTATAAATTCTCTTCATTTGCAAATATAAACCTTCCACTACAAGCCACCCTCAGATTACACGCTCCATTGAAAATGAATTTAAACACCTCACGTTTTCAAAAACTTCTGTAATTCTGACCTGCTTTACTCTTAAGTTAAAATCACATCATGTAGATATCACATTAAATATGTTGCTCTAGGACCAATCTCCAAAACTCTCACATATGTGTCTCAGACTTTGCAAGACACGATGACTTGGGTGGGAGTAGGGGTGGAGAGAGAGAACAGGTACATGGTGAGCACAGTCCAAGGTGAGAACAAAGATGGGGTCAGAAGACGTGGGTCTGCTTCTCCATCTGGTTGGGTGTGTAGTACTGACAAACCAGTTCTGTGCTTTCCCCCCAAACACCTTACACCAATGAAAGAGGCTGAGGGTGACGGGTAGCTGTTACAGGTCCAAGCCTAAGTTGCTCCGAAATC
This sequence comes from Panthera onca, assembly GCF_046562875.1. Taxonomy (NCBI): domain Eukaryota; kingdom Metazoa; phylum Chordata; class Mammalia; order Carnivora; family Felidae; genus Panthera; species Panthera onca. The sequence continues at coordinate 37,848,337 of NC_138354.1, read as the reverse complement.
ACAAAGAAAGCAAACAAACAAAAAAACCCCACAAAGAAAGTTAGAGCTCCTCAGTTAATTTCAAGTAACGCTTATCATACAAACATCAACAAAGACTCGCAGATAAGACAGATTCAGAAGATTCTGTTTTCAAACCTTGACAACATTCCCAAATGCTAGATGAGGCTTTCAAGCTGCGTTGCCCATGTCAGTATGGCCAGATGCTTCTTTTGTGCCAGACTCTTTAATTCTGGTGCATGACACCTGCTCCTGGAGTCGACTGTCTCAGCCACGAAGGGAGTCACCTGCAGGATGGATGCTGGTGCTGGGAGAGGAAAATCTACTCAATGCTCTCTAGGATAGGGACTGTCCAGCCCTGGCAGAGGGACAGTGCCGGCTCAGTCCAAGTAATACCCGGAGCAGAGCACTCACTATCCTCTTGGCTCCGTTCTCCAACTATGACACAGTGTTGGATGTAGGGAAAGTGGGCCAATCAGGTGCCAGGCGAAAAGAAAAAGGGATGCTCAGATAGTTCCAATATGCTATGCTTTTAATGACCAGCTACGGGTTTTTCTCCAAAACTTACTTTCATACTCACACACTTCATACCTTATATCTGGCTTGATGTAAAAAGTACCTCAGGTTGGGATCCTGGACATCTTATCACTTAACTCCACAAATGTCCTGCCTCTCATTATCTATGTCTGTTAAAGAGAGAGAACCAGAACAAATATCCTATTCGTTTCTTGAAAGGGCTGTTGTAGGTTCAGATATGAAAACTGCCACAGAAACTCACAGGTGGTCATTTGGGATCTACCCACTTTTGCTGGCAGTATTCTCCTGAACTGTTTGTTTCTGGGGGTTTTGAGTACCCACAAACTAAATGAGCTCCCTCCATTCTGCCATCCACAGCGGCTGATGAAATTTTTAAACCCTGAGCTCGGTTTCTATTTTGAGGGGCAACCATCTGTCCAGGGTGGGCCTCGTAGGCCTGAGACTTCATCTTTGGGAGTGGTCACCTGGCGGAGTTGTCAAAGTTAATGCTGAAGGTATTCTTCCTTCCGTATTTCCGTGAAACAGAAAGGAACCACAGGTAATTCCCATAGTGACCATCCAGGCTCAGAGAGCTCCATCTACCATGTTACTCAGTCCTTCCCCTTACAGGGGAGGCTGCTCAGGAAGGTCTGGTCCTCTCTTTCTAATGGCATGTCAACACAATTTGTTAGATGTTTTGGCAGAAGTAGGGAGAGAGAGAAATTAGTTTTCTAAAAGATTGAAATCTTGGTTTAAGGGGCTACCCTTCTTACTCTTTAATAAAAATCCTTGCTACTATAAAAAACAAACAAACAACCTTATCCACGAATATTTTTTCCCATATGTAGTATGTCAGTTTTGAAACTGAATATCGCTGACTGAATCCTAATACTCTTTAGGAATTTAGGAACAGCACCATGGGGTCAGACCCTATCCACCAAAGTCAGGCCCAGGAACCAACAGAGTCTCTAGCCCAGGTTGTGCCAGGAGAATATGGACCTCTCCCTGACATCAAGCATTAAAGGTGAGGTAGATAGAGCCCAATTTCTTCTGGAGCCACTTATGGCCCTGCCCTGTACAAAGCAGTTCTCACCTCTAAAAATCCACTCGTACTTCCTGTCTAAACCACTTCTCAAATGTCTGTTTCCAACAGCGCTCCTTATGCATGCCCTAAACACAGTCACCACAACACTTGTTCTACTCACACTGCCCTTTGTTGAAATGTGTGATGATTGATGAACACAACAGGGTTTACCTCCTTAAGGCCATTCATCATTTGATCAATTCTGATTGTGCTCTTTTTCAGACTTTGCTTTTTCGAATTAAAGAATCCTACTCTTTGATCTGATTTGGTCCCCTTTTCTGATCTTGATGAGATCCATCAGATCCCTTTGGGAGCATGGACTGCACTGCACACAGTACTCCTGGCAAGGCAAACTTACTGTTTTGTGCTCGAAGCCTTTTGACCAAAAGAGGAGACCTGGCTGAAGTCCTTAGGAATTTCCAACTCTTGGATGCCTTTCTTTTCAAATAGATTCTCTCTCAGTTAAGTTTCCCTTACTTAAAGCCACCCACTTTTTACCAGCTTGTCTCTTGTAACACATCTCTACCCTGACCTGAAGTTTACTAAACACTTGCTATATGCCAAACCACACTATGAGCAAGTGCCGCCCCTTCTCCTTCGTGACTGCAAGGTAGGTAGCATCACCCCCACGTGTGGGCAAGGACACAAAGGCTTGGAAAGGTGAAAACAGCTTGCCCAAATTGTAGGGCAGGTACAACTGGCATGTGAAGGCAGAGTAGGCCAGCATCAAATCCAAACTCCAAATACTTTCCCCAAAGTAATTCCCTGGTACCCAATGGTCTGGATACTTCACCTTCAGATAACATAAAGACACTAAATAACATTTGCTGATCACTGGTCACTAAGAACCCTTCTCCCTTCAAAAGTGCTTGGAGATCCTTACCCTTTGTTTCCTTTCATTGTCAACTGCCTGGCCACAAAAAGGTAACATGTTAGCCTGTGGTAACATAGTTTTTAAATAACATTTTAAAAAATAACAACAAAAACAAATTATTTTGAGACAGAGGTGCACAGAAAGAGAGGGAGACAATCCCAAGCAGGCTCCACGCTGTCAGCACAGAGCCCAACACAGGGCTTGAACTCACCAACTGTGACATCATGACCTGAGCTGAAACCAAGAGTCAGATGCTTAACTGCCTGAGCCACCCAGGTGCCCCTTTTACGCGAATTCTACCAAGGGAGTCTGAAAAGCTTAAAGATATTATAGCTAACAGTTGCCCCAAATCCACTTGCTCATGAATCCCCTCAAAACACTTTAGTTAGAAATCATATCATCTCCACCACTACTAACCCCATTAGATTATTTTGTGTTTGGTAAGTGTATCCTTCTCATTGGCTTCACTTGTATACCTGGTTAAGTGCTGAAATACACTCAACTTCAATTTTCTGTCTTATCTGTAGTATTTGTTATACAGAAATATCAGGTTATTCTTCTGACCTTCCAACATTTTAAAAATTATAAGAACACAAAGGCTTTCAGGCCTCTTGTAATTTCATCAAGCCCCCACTTTCCATGAGTTTCCACTTTTGTTCTAGACTTGTGTGCATCTTCGTTTAGCTAACCAATTGGACCAACCATACTGCCTCGGTTATTCTCAAGTACCGTTCTTCACTCCAGGTGGGGGCCTCCCTCTGCCCACACATCTGATTTAATACCCAGTTGTTCATGGTCTTCCCACTGCCTACAATGCCTGACTTCTTGCCTATTTCAATTCTATCCATCCTCCAGAGGTGGATTCTAATCCCATCTCTTCCATCAGCCTTCATTGACCTGCCTGTTCTCCACTACTCTTTCCTTGTTCTAGAACGCTTTAATAATCAATCACCCATATCACTCATTCTGCACGTATTCCCGTCTGAAATGTTTATGTCTTGTTACTTAAGTTCCTGAAAAGCAAGCGCCACAACATTCACTTTTCTCCAGAAGTTCCCTTCGGTGTCAGAAACTCAAATTTGCTAAGAGAACAATTAGCACTTGTTTTATGCATCAGGACAATCTTTCTCATCAACTCAATAGCATTACCAGAACATTCCTGCTTGCAGAGTGTCTCTGGCTCTCACAGCTCTGGGCCAGTGACTCCCTTAAAATATTGTCATCAAAAGGTCGTTAAGTTGTTTTGTGACAGAAAACAGGGGCTGAATATATGGGTAGATCTGCATGGTGAAGGTACACATACCATTTAAACTCTCAACTGGGATAAGCACCCAGCATATAAACTCCAGAAAGAGTAACACTGTTTATAAGAGATTTTGCTATAGAATATCATATATCGCTTTGTAGGAATGTATATTTTAACCACTGGTATTAGATTCCTTAGGTCATACACACACACACACATTTTCCAAAGCCAAAGCTAAACTTTTCTCTAAGAATCTTAAGTGGAAATACAGCTACTTAAATCAAACCATCTAGCTAAATCCAGGTAATCAGACCCATGTAATAATGAGAAAGCTAAATCACTGGAAACTCAAGTTCCATTTTCCCCCTCACTGTGACCTCTACTGCCTATCAAAGAATCTCAAAAGAATGGTCCTGATTTCAACTCTAGGACAGATCTGGTTAGAAAAGCTCTACTGCTACGATATTAGAAAGTCATCTAGTTTTACAAATGAGAACAGAATTAAACAAGTACTCCTCTTAGAATAAACAAGATTTTAGTTTCCAGTGTATACCTCATACATGAACCACAATGATAAACAGCCATTAAAAGAGAACTAAACGTGGCCCTTATAAAAGGAACTGCCTATCGAGTTGGATAAAAAGATGTGAAAAGTTATCTTATTGTGATTACCATATTAAGAAGATGATGAATCCTATTTCTCACTTGACTGACATTGTTATTGGCCCCAGAATAATTTCTATGAGCTAAGAATAGCATCTTTTATTTAGGTATTTAGGTATGAAGCCAGAACGATATGCCATTCTGACAGACTACGGTAAAAATGAACTAGGGTCCCTAGAATATTCCTGCAAGTAGCTCAGATCCAGGATAATGCCCAAAGGGAAAGTGAAACTCTTGATAAGCACTACTCACTGATCTTCTGTTCCAAAAAACTTCACAAAGAAGCATTTCTTTCCACGCGGTTTCTTCAAGTCTTTGGGTGGATTAACAATCTGGGGAGTAAAAGGGAGGAAAAAAAGGTTTTTCCGTACCTCTAAGTTGGTAAGAAGAAAAATGAAATAAAAGAAAAGGAATATGCTTGAAAAGAACCCAGGGCCTAGTGCATGTCCAAATCTGGCACTTATATACTGAGATGTATGGAAATGTGCAAATATTCTAGGAACTTCTAGAATACATCTACCATGTAGTAGGGTTTGGTAGACAGAAAATCCCTTTCACTGCAATGGCCCTGTTTTAAAAGCAGTTAAAACTAACATCAATGTCAACTCCCCCAACCATGTGACCCTTAAATCACTGAAGAAATGCAGAGAACGTTCTTAAAAACACTTCTGTGAAGTAATAACGTCAAGTGAGGATTACACTTCTCATGGTAAGCATCGGGTATAGAATTGTTGAATCAATACCTCGTACACCTGAAACTATTGTAACGTTGTATATCAATTATGCTTCAAAAAATAAAAATAAAAAAATCTGTGTAGGAAGAGTTGAGACAGGTAATAATGACAATGAAGGACAACTGAGGCAATGAATATGCCATATTGCACAGAGATAGTCTAAAGACATTTCCTGGGCTCCTAGCAAGAATATAAAAACAGAACATTTGGAAAGCTATAACGGATCGCCTCATGCAAAATCTGGAATGCCAACTTCTGCAAAGAGGCACTGGAGCAGCACATATGGTAACATGGAAAGAAGATTTAAACTTAGTTGGGACAAAAATACTTTGACTTTTCGCTAACCTACATTTAGATTTCTCTCTTCCTGGAGAATTTATTTTCTTCTCCTTTTGTTACATTTAAGTGTAAAGCTAAATTCAAATTAAAACTGATTTCCAGGATTAAAAAACTTCACCAAAACCATCTCTGATTCAAGAGATAAGCATTTACTGCAGATTAAATAACCTGGTTTATATTATATTGCCTTTTCTAAACAATCTGAGAGTAGGAAGAGAAAAACTCTGAGTGTTAATTTAAATAAGTCCAGTTCAGGGATGCCTGGGTGACTCAGTCAGAAGAGCATGGGACTCTTGATCTCTGGGTGGTGAGTTCCAGCCTCAGATTGGGTGCAGACATTACGTCAACAAGTAAATAAGTAAATAAATATTTTTTTTCCCCCAAAGTAGGTCCAGTTTAACTAAATGCCAAAATTTGAGGGGAACACATCTTACATTCTCACCTCCTCACACCCAACTTCAGATGTCTTCCATTAATAGCAAGACACTCACCTTTCCTGGCCAAGGAGGATACCGGCCGAGTTTCCCCCTAGAGAAAACACAGAGTCAGCATTTGCCCTGGAAAAGCCAGTCCATCTCCTTCAACCCACTCAGCATGAAATTTATTTTCCTAACTCTCCACCTGCACCCTCAAGTGCCAAAACAAAAGCTGGCAAACAGGAGTTCTTAATTTGGCTTCCACAGCTGGGCCCAAGAAGCCCAAACTCTTCAGAAATAGAATGCAAAAGTGCTTAAGATTTGTGCATTCTTTTGGTGACAAGGAACACAGAACAACAAAACCAATCAAGAGTCACTTGTCTAAGAGCCTCCCCATGACGGGGGTCGGGGGGCAGTTTGCTCTGTAAACACAGACTTCCCCTTACAAAGTCTGGTTTAATTCACCGCGAGACCAGCCCGACTTTGACAAATGCTAATGGAAACCTTCCTCTGGGTCGAGAAGAGAGCTACGTCGCTCGAGGGAAGCGGCGACGATCAGTCTTGGTTCGAGCGGTAGTCTGAGACACAGAAGCACACCACGAGAGGCACCCAAGAAGGCACTGGTCACTGCCAAGCCTTCGGTCGTAAAGGAGAAGTCTCCCTTCATTTCTTCACGGGGCAGCGCCAGCAGTCCGGTTTCGACACCCGTGGCCAAGCCGCCCGCACAGGTCGATTCCATCGCAACGGGAGTTTTGACGGGCTTGCCCAGGCGAGATGGCCCCGGTGGCTCCCCGGTTCTCCCGCTTTCCGGGAAGCCTCCGCAAGACCCCAAGAACCCGGTGTCCGCGGGAGCTGTGCGGCGCCGGTGACTCCCTTCACGGTGTCCGCCGGCGTGCAGGTGCGGAGCGAAGCCCTCCCCCGGGCGGCCTTGGAGCTCAGAGCCCGGCCCGCCGTGGCCACTCTCGGCCTCAGTCCCCCGGGGCCGGGCTGCCCCTTCCGCCCGGCGTCGCTCCCAGCGCCGGCACCTCGTCTCGCCCTCTCTCAGCAGCCTGGAGTGCATAGAAAGGCAGCTCCGGGGCTGGCCGCGAACCCCGCGCCCAGTGAGGGAGCTCCCCGGCGCACCTCGCTTTACCCTGGCCGCCCGGACTCACCACACCAAATCGCCGAGCCGCAGACTCACAGCCGCCATCTTACCACCCAACCACAGCCGACGCACGGGCCGCCGGGAACATCAGGTCGCCCCGGCGCCGCCCATTGGAGTGCGCCCGGCCACGTGACGGGGACCGGCTGTCACCGGCCACGCCGCTGCTCTGACGTCACCGCGCCCGTGGGGGTTCATTGGCCGGCCGAACGGCACGTGACCCGGGCGCCGCGGTCTCGGCGCGCCGGAGCCCGGAGACTCCCGGCTCCTTCCCCCTCCCTCCGGCTCGTGACAACGAAGCGCCCGCGGTCTGAAGCGGCGGAGGCGGCGGTGAAGGTGCTGCCGGCCGAGTGCGCGAGGGAGCCGGCCCTGCGGCCCGCCCTGCCCCTGGGCTCCGGCCACCAGCCCCCTCCCGTCCGCGCTTCCGTTACGGCCGTTAGTCCGGCGCGGGGGCCGGCCGTGTCTCCACTCCGGGAGCTGCCCTGACGGACCTCGGCGCGGCCTGGAAGCCAGCCTCCGCCCGAGCCCGGGGCCCGCACCCGGCGGGCTCTGCGTGGCCTCGCCCGGGAGGGCGGACGGGTCCTTCCGTGCGCGCTTTCTAACGGCCGGCGTCCGAGGAGCGGACCGGAGCCCGCGTCCGCCTCTCAAGTTCTCCCGGGGCGCCCGAGCAGCCCGCCGAGGTCCCGAGTTGCCCGACCGACGTGGAGCCGGCGTCTCTCCGCTTCCTCCGGGGCCGGCGCGGCGACACGGCCGGCGAGGCTCCCCCGGGCGCGCGAGGACCCAACCATGGGCCGCGGAGCGGGCCGGCCGCCCGCCGGGAGGCATGGCTCGGGGGCCGGCCGCTAGCAGCGCCGCAGCCCGGGCGCCCGGGCCGGCATGAGGACGGCCGCGGGGGGACGAGTGCGGCCCGTGGGGCCGTAGCCTGCGTCGCGCCGGGGACAAAGGTGCGTGTCTTTGTCGGGACCGGGCTCTCACGTAAGCCTTGTTGTAGTTTGACACTTTTAGAGAAGTTGGGAGTGGCTGTTGTGACAACAGGAAGGCAAATGCTCGCGTAGTTTCAGTACGTGAAAACCAAGTCATTGAATGGGGAACTTGTTCACATCAGTTCAGCACAGGGCCCACACACACATCCCGGGGAAAAAATAAAAATGTTTGGAAAGGTCCCAATCGCAGTTGCAGACTCCGAGTAAGTCTTAAGTGTCTATTTAAGAGTTTTTCTTGAGTCGTCCTCTGCTTGAAAAGGTGGCGGATCCACACGCACCTCCTGTAGGCGTTTTTGTCCTACAGACTTTGGTTTCAAGAGTGTTTTGTTTTTTTGTTTTTTATTGAGTTGGCTTGTCCACAGCCTGGTATTTTTTTAGACTTCGGTTTCCCTAAAGTGCCGACAATTAGTTTCAGGAGCTGTCATTTACTGTTTTGTCCTAAGGACAAACCGATAATTGGAAGCACATTTAAGATTCCAGGAAATGATTTCATAAAATTCAACATATGTTCTTAATTTAAAAACTCTTTTAATTTTGAGGAATTGAAGGAGATCTTAATGATTTGATAAAATATCCGAATTTTAAGTCAACATCACATTGGACCTAGAAGTATTCCCATGAGAGTCAGAACATGGTGAAGAATATACGTTTAATATTATTCTGGAAGTTTTAGCCAATGCAATAAGACATGAAACAAAAGTAAACACTTCAGAAAGTAGACAGAATTCTTATTTCTGGGGATGATAGGACAGCCTTTTGTGGAAAAAAAAAAAAAAGGGAAAGCCATTAAAGTAAATGAGTTTAGTAAAGAGACTAAAAAACTAGCAAAAAAAAATTAAGTTTTTCTTCACTGATAATCAGTTTGAAAGTACAATAGTTATAAGGATGCATATTAAAAAATACATATTTTCTGAGAACCGAGATGCAACAGTTAGCATTTCTTGGATAATTGCCAGTTGAAGTTTTTTAAGAAGGATGTTTGCGTGTGTACAATATTGTGCTTTTATTTAGATTGATGTTCAACTTGTTAAAGTTGACTATTTAAATACTTAGTTTTTCTTAAGCCTTTTAAGTTTTACTCCCCTAAATTATTCTATTTGCAAATTTAAGAATAGAGATGTAAAGAGTATTTGATCCTTGACAGAGTTTCAGTTAAGGTACCAGTTTAACAGATTATATTCCCCTAAACAGTGAACTTTTTACAGTGTTTTAAACTACACTTAAAGTCCATATGTTCTCTCACGTACTTCAAACTTCTAAAATGGTGAACTTGTAAACTTAATAGTAAAATCTTCCCAAAGACCCAACTCTGATATGTCTGATAGCTGTATAAATCAGTTTTAAACGAACACTTTTAAACTTTTGTTTAAGCATTTCAAATTAAAATTGTAAGTCTAACATTTCAGTCCTTATTATGTCTGATTCTCTTAAATATTTCACATAATTTAGTAACAACTAGCAAGCAGTTGTCATGATTATAAGATATAATCCAAACTCTAACTTCAAAGTGTTAATATGCTATAGGTTTGATTTACTTTAGTCTTATTTCTGTAACTTCTTAGGCCTGCAAAGTCACACAAGTGAGAGAGGCAGTTTTACCATCTAAGTGAATGAAGTTACAGTCTGTAAAATGTGGATCATGATAAAGTTACATTTAAAAATTACTGCCTGGGGGCACCTGGGTGGCTCAGTCGGTTAAGTGTCAGACTTCAGCTCAGGTCATGATCTCACTGTGCATAAGTTTGAGCCCCACATCGGGCTCTGTGCTGACAGCATCAAGCCTGCTTTGGATTCTGTGTCTCCCTCTCTCTCTGCCCTTATCCCACTCATGGTGTGTCTGTCTCTCTCTTTCCCTCTCTTTCCCTCTCTCTCTAACATTAAAAAATTTTTTTTAAATTATTGCCTGGACAGGGACCTGGTTGCCCTTTCCAGAGTTAACTTCCTATATCCCATGTGCTACTTGACAGATTGCCTCCCTATAGTGAGACTCCAACTGCTTGTGTCAGTGGGGGATCTTTAAGGCTCAGCTTTCAGCTGTGATTTATTTTTACGACCCAGTCCATGATGAATGTCTTGGGAGCCTTGAAAGTTTCTTTTAGGGGATTTCTTTTCAGTATTTTAGTGCACAATGGTTTTTTGCACTGCAAACCTGTTTTGCTGCTAATCACTTGGCTGTCTACTTAGAATTATTTTAACTTTTTTTTTTTTTAAGTTTATGTTGAGAGAGAAAACATGAGCACAAGTGGGGGAGGGGCAGAAAGAGGGAGAGACATAATCGCAAGCAGACTCTGCACCCTCAGCACAGAACCTGATGTAGGGCTGGAACTCATGAACTGTGAGACGATAACCTGAGCCGAGACCCAGTTGGACACTTAACCAGCTGAGCTACCCAGGTGCCCCTTAACTCTTCATTTTTGGATATTTTACTCCCTGGTCTTAGAGATCACAATTTTTGGTCATAGTAGAAAGAACAAATGCTGCCTATGGACTAGTATACATTCCTATGTGTGGATGTGTATGATATGTGTAAATCTTCCTGAATTAGTTACTACTTACTCGTTACTGTCAAAATATAGTGAGCTTTTCTTGGGAACTTGTCAAAATGATTCTAAAATTGATCTGAAATAATAAACAGGCTGGAATAGCTAAGTATTATTTTTTTTTAATACGAAATTATTGTCAAATTGGTTTCCATACAACACCCAGTGCTCATCCCAACAGGTGCCCTCCTCAATACCCATCACCCACCCTCCTCTCCCTCCCACCCCCCATCAACCCTCAGTTTGGTCTCAGTTTCTAAGAGTCTCTTATGTTTTGGCTTCCTTCCTCTCTAACCTCTTTTTTTTTTTTTTTTTTCTTCCCCTCCCCCATGGTCTTTTGTTAAGTTTCTCAGGATCCACATAAGAGTGAAAACTTATGGTATCTAAGTATTACTTTTAAAAGAATAATAATAAAGATGAACTTTGGATTGAAGATATTAAAATACACCATAAAATTTTTCACAACAGTGTAGTACTGGTTAAACAATGTCCGGTTTTACAGTACTAATCTAACAGGTTGGATTTCAGTAATAGATCTTAGGATGTCAAATACATTTCTACACACTACATGCCAAATCAGCATTGGAAAGAAAGGTTAGTGATAGATGCTGGGAAGAAGCCAAGTTAGAATTCAACATGTAAAATAAGTTTTTTTTTTATCATACCTCACTCAAATAAAAAACAGTAAATAACATCAGGAAAAAGCATGGCAGGCATTATATATCTATGAGATACCGAAACGCTTACAAATCAGTTTTTAAAAATCACAGTTTTGACAGCCATTCCCTTAATGCTGGATATTGAGGTGATTTTTATCATTTTTCCTAGTCTGCAATGAATATCCTTACTTATTATCATGGTAGAAAGTTCACAGAAAAAAAAAAGTTCATACTAAAGTATGAGTGTGAAAAAGGAAGACATAAGGTTATACAACAAAGTACACACAGAAATCTCTACATATACATGTGTTTACGTACATACATGCACGTATGTATACTTTTATATATATTTATATGGTATATGATTATATTCTGTAAACCCTTACAATTCTGGGCTTTACAATCTGTTTTGACCGTTCCCAGGCAGCTTTGAAAGTCTTCGGCATGTGATAATTTTTCACTTTGCCAAGGCCCAGTTTTGGGTGGAAGAGGCTGGTGTATTAGGAAATGAGCTGAGCCAGATTTCTCCTGAGACACTTGTTTTTTGCTTATCCCAGAGGAGGCAGTACCTTCTGTGAGCTGTTGAAAACTTTGTCATTGTGAAGATTGGCTTTTAATGAAAGTGTACTGCTGGTGATGAAAGTATAGAGATCTTAAGAAAGAGATTATTCTCAGCCAGAAAAAAAAAAGTATTGGATAAATTAAATGAAAAATATTCTATGGTGGTCTTTGCAGTTTTAAGGATTCTTTAAGGCTCTGTCAGCATGGATTCTCTAACAGCAAGGATCCTTTGACTAGGTACAGAAAAAAAGAGTGGAAGGAAGTTTGCTGAACACTGATTATCTCTGAATGATAGGATTTGGGGTGATTTACATATACATATAAAAATGTTAAATTTAAGATGAATAGTAATTGAAGCAGGAAAAAGTACTAAGTGGTAATTAAGGTCAATTTAACAATGGATTCTTCTTGACAATGAAATTCTTTTAAGCTTAAATCTGTATACTTGAACAGGAAAAATCATTTTTATCATCTTGGTTTGACCTGGCCCTTCTTTTAATATTAACAGAAGCCATGCAGTGACACCCGCTAAGACTTGTTGGTAGCCATGTCGGAGCCCCACAGGGTCCAGTTCACCTCTCTCCCAGGTTCTCTGAATCCTGCATTTTTGAAGAAATCCCGGAAAGAGGAGGTTGGGGGAACAGAACAGCATCAGGACTCTGAGCCGGCTGCAGCAGCTGTTCGGATTACACTCACCCTCTTTGAGCCAGATCACAAGCGCTGCCCAGAGTTCTTCTACCCAGAGCTGGTGAAGAACATACGAGGGAAGGTGAAAGGCCTTCAGCCCACAGACAAGGTACACCCCAGCAGCCTCAGACTCCATCTGCAGATAGAATGCATGGGACATCCTGTGCAAATGGGTCTTCTGGAGGGTGGAAACAAGGCTTGAAAGGCTTTTGCTGCCCCTAGATGACGGCATTCAGCCCCAAGCAGTCACAGGTGTGCTCGTTGTGCCTCTGGGTAAGAAAGGATAGAATTCTTTGTAGAACCATGACTGTTCATTCATCGACTGTTCATTGACTGGAATTTTGTGCCGGACATTTTTCTTTTCAATGAAATCTCACTCTGCCTAGTTAGCATAAGGACAGACAAGAAAAGACACTGATAGCTCATCTCTTCTGAACAGTGATATTCTAGATAGTTTATTTACCTGGATGAATGGAAACCTATTTTTGTGGGAGTTTTTTTTGTTGTCGTTTTGTTTTATTTGCCAGAATTGGGTTGTAGCCTTCAGGTCTTGTGAGAATCAGTGCGGTTTCTTAAATGTTATTTATTTATTTATATTTATTCATAAATGTTTATTTTGAGAGAGCTAGAGAGTGAGAAGTAGAGGTACAGAGAAAGAGGGAGACAGAGGATCCCAGGCAGGCTCCACACTCGCCACAAAACCTAATGTGAGGCTCGAACTCGCAAACCGTGAGATCATGACCTGAGCCGAAATAAAAGCGTTGGAAACTTAACTGACTGAGCCACCCAGGTGCCCCTCTTAAATGTTTTTTAAAAGACCTGTTTATTTTCCTGGCATATTTGTTTTACTTTTTAGTATGAAGCTTCTCAAATAAATACAGAATAGGATAATAATGTAATAAGGCCCATGTACCCATCACCAGCTTTAGCTATTACTAAAGTTTTGATAATTCATTAACATTGTAAAAATTTTTAAAAAGTTTTTACTGAATTATGTATATAAGAAAAATGCATATATGATAAATTCACAGCTTGGTGCATTTTCACAAACTCAACACACTTAAGTAACCAGTACCTGGATTATAAAATGTACCATTTTCCAGGATACCAGAAACCATCCTCCTGCCCTTCCAAAATCCTAGCTAAAATACATGGCCCACTGCCATGATTTCTGACAGCTTAGATCAGTTTTGCATTTAAAAAAAAAAATTAATTAACTTTAACTTATTTTAATGTTTATTTTTTTTTTTTATTTTTTTTTAAATTTTTTTTTTTTTTTAACGTTTATTTATTTTTGAGACAGAGAGAGACAGAGCATGAACGGGGGAGGGGCAGAGAGAGAGGGAGACACAGAATCGGAAACAGGCTCCAGGCTCTGAGCCATCAGCCCAGAGCCCGACGCGGGGCTCAAACTCGCGGACCGCGAGATCGTGTCCTGAGCTGAAGTCGGACGCTTAACCGACTGAGCCACCCAGGCGCCCCTAATGTTTATTTTTGAGAGAGAGACAGGACGTGAGTGGGGGAGGGGGAGAGAGAGGGGAGGGGGAGAGAGAGAGAGAGAGAGAGAGAGAGAGAGAGAGAATGAGAATGAATGAATATATCCGAAATAGGCTCCAGGCTCTGAGTTTGATGCGGGGATCGAACGCGGAAATGGTGAGACCATGACCTGAGCTGAAGTCAGACGCCCAACCGACTGAGCCATCCAGACATCCCAAGTTTATTTATTTTTGAGGGAGAGGGAGTGTGAGCAGGGAAGAGGCAGAGAGTGGGGAGACAGAATCCCAAGAGGCTCCATACTGTCAGCACAGAGCCTGATGCAGGGCTCACACTCACAAACTGTGAGATCATGACAGCTGAAACCAAGAGTCAGTTGCTTAACTGACTCAGCCGTGCAGGTGCCCCTGGGTGTGCACGTTTTGTATTTTATGTAGATGGAATCCTACAGTGTGAGTAGGAAGTAGGTGAAGATCACAAGCACCTACCCTGGTGCACTGTGCTAGGCTCTGAGGCAAGGGTTAGTGGGGTCCCGCACTTGGAGTATTTTGATCTCTAGAGTGACTCTTAGTAAAATAAGGATTAGCCTAATACCTGGCTCACAGGGTGTTTGAGGTTAGAATGAGATCATGTAGGCAAAATTTCTAGCAGCAGAACTTAGTGGCCAGTGCTCCTTCAGTCTGATTCACTGTTGTTTGGGTTGGATGCCTTTGGTTAGGAGCATTTTCTACTTTCTTTGCTCAGATAAAAATGTGTTTCCTTGATTAAGATCATCTTCCATTAGCTGAATGAAGCCAGTAAGTTTGTGCCAAAGGTCAACCTTTCATATTTGGGCTAGTGGGCAAGATGAGGAAAAATAATTTCAAATCTACGCAAGCTTCCTTTTCCAAAGTAGGAATTGGATGATCTTCCTTGAGAGGAAGAGACAGTAGCAGAGATTGATTAAAATCTTTATTTATGGGCTCAAACCAAATTAGTAGGTCAACTGAAATTAGAATACCAGTACTGTGATTTCACCTTTCTTGGGGGTCCAAGTGCCCTTCTCTATTGGAGAAAAATTTATGGAGCATACACAGAGAACTTTGGATTCATTTTCAGGGGATTCACTCTCCTGGCCTTCAGATACAGAACTCCTGAATCATTGTGTCTACTCTGTGGTGTTCAAAATATTACGTAACCTGACAGATTCGTGTATTAATTCATTTAGCATATGTTTCTTGTAATGTAAAACTATTGTGTTAGATACTGAGGAGTATATAAAGGTGGAGAAGCCACTATCCCAGCCTCAAGGGAACTTTCAGTCTTGTAGGTATTTTAGAATTATGCCAACACAGGTAACAGGTGTTACAATGTGGTAATTGTTTAAGTCTGGTACAAATAAAGCACTGGAAGGGTTGGACAGAGGAGAGCTTACATCCCAGGTGATGTGTTTGGACAGAGCTGGACTTTCATATGTTCGGGAAGTAGTGCTTTTGGACAACTACTGTTTGCAAGACATGAAAGAGTACACATTGAATCCAGGACTGCTCTATATTGGTAGAATTTCTTAAGATTATTTTAACCACTTAAGTTATATGTGATCATTATAGAAAATTTAGAAGATACAAATGAGTGCATGTTCTAAAGACCACTCATTTGTGATGCCTGCATCATATGTATGTTCCCTATTATCTCATTATGCACATATACCCTCTATCATTTAACTGATCTTTTATGGGTGGGTTGGATTTCAGGAGGTAGAAATGGGAGACTGAGGCAATTGAGTTTTGTCTTCAGACAGGCATCCAATCTTTAGTGATTTTGGTCTACTCTGAAGGCTTAAATGTATTTGATACGAGAGACTTTTATTAAAATGAAGGTTCCTTGCCAAAGAAACCTAAGGTCCCAACTCTGGAAAACGTACTTAATGAGAAAAATGCAACAGTTTACAGAGTAGAATTAAACTTTGGAAATTCATGTGAAAATATTTGGAATGTGTATTGATATTGTACTGAGCCATCAAAATAAGCTTCTAAGGAACGGGAATGCTATGAACCTGGGTTTGACTTCTGGTACCACTGAGGGAAGTGCAAGTTCATACCACTCTTCCAACCAGTAAGGCAGAATAGCTCTCAAGAGCTTGCACTATTTTCAGTGGGTTCTTAACCTTTTTGAGCCATTAATTGCTTTGGAAGTCCAATGAAGCCTATGGACCTTCTTAGAACAGTGTTTTTAAATGCATAAAATAATTTTTAGGAGTACCGAGGAAACTAGCTATATTGAAACACAGTTCTGTGTAGGTTGAATATCCCTGAATATAGGCCCTTTGCCATTTTTGGAGCCCTCTGGGACCTAGTGCTATGGTGGGCCATTGTAGTCATTCAGTTAAGTTTCATTGAATCACATGAATGGAAACTTGACTTTAACAACTAATTAAACAGTGATGGGACAGTAGCATGTTTTTTCCCTTTTCTGAAAAAGAGTTGTTTTTATTCAGTTTATAGGTATTGAGTAGTCAGTACTACAGTCAGGTATTACAGATAGGGTTGTGGGAATTTTTTTGTGACTCTTACTTTTGTGAAATGATCTCTTTACAGAAGAAAGATCTCTCAGATCCTTTCAACGATGAAGAAAAGGAAAGGCATAAAGTGGAGGCCCTTGCCCGGAAATTTGAAGAAAAATATGTAAGATTTCTCTCTTGGGCAACAAAACAACCTCACTGAGTGGGAGAGGTTTCCAGACATTTTTATGTTCCTTTAGTGGATTATCACCTAAACAAGTGCAGAGGTTGGAGAGAACAAAATGCGATTATTAGATAAATGCATTAAGGTACAGAAAATGCATGTGGCAGGCACTAGTGTATGAAGCTAAATGGATGAATGAGCAAGAAGGGCCTTTTACCCCTAGAATTTATGCTTAGAATAAATATTATGATACAAAGCATACAAAGCCACTTAGTTCCTTCTTCTGTCTGAGGCCATTTTGTGCAGATAGAAATCTATTCTATTTTAAAAGGTCTTCAGGGAACGGGGTGTGGGGTGGGTGTAGGTGTGTGTGTCACTGTTCCACGCTTTACAACCTTGAGTCACTAGTTGATGGAGTTCAAGGCAGCAATTAATTCTATGTATCAAAAAAAGCATGTGACCTCGGAATTAAACATTTATTAAGAGGGTAGGCCTCATGTTATATGTTCTTAGCACAGTTACACATGGAAAAAGCACATGACCTATTTTAAATTTTAGGGTGGAAAGAAACGTAGAAAAGATCGGATACAGGACCTGATTGACATGGGGTACGGTTATGATGAATCGGACTCCTTCATCGATAATTCTGAGGCGGTAAGTCCTTACTGAAAATGTCATTGGAACCACCTTAGCTCCTACTGAAAACCGCCTGGAGGTGGGAATGGGGTCAGTGTGGGCATGCCTTCAGTGTGAAGAAGAAAGAGCTGGCCTGGTGAGAGAGGGAAAGTGACATCCTTGATCTGGCCTTGATTCCCTCACTGAAAATGGCCAGATCGATCCAAACACCCTTTAGTTTGGACATTTGTGGTTGACGAGAAGCAGGTCTTAGCATACTGACTGTCTGAAACGTGACAGAACACCACAGTCGTACCTGCTCTGTCAAGACCCACTCTGCACCTTTGGATTTGAGTACTAGAACGTGTAGCTGACCATTTGTTTTCTCCCCCTTCAGTATGATGAGCTTGTTCCTGCTTCTTTGACTACAAAGTATGGAGGATTTTACATTAACTCGGGAACCCTGCAATTTAGACAGGCATCAGAATCTGAAGACGACTTCATTAAAGAAAAGAAGAAAAAATCTCCAAAGGTTAGAACAATACATGATTTTGGATTTCGGAATTGCTTTTTTCTACATGACTTTATAAGATCAGTAGGTGACTTACCAGAACATGTGCTGGTTCAGGTTGGCTCAGGAGATTGGTGGAAAGGCTTGAGCCATGCCAAGGCCGACAGGTCACTTCTCATACCTGTAGTTGGGCAAGGTGCTGTGAACCTGGAGCTGTCTGTGCCTGTGTCCCAGCAGGCTCGGCAGCGATTCATTTCTCAAGGTGGTTTTAGGACAGGGACTAGGGCAGTGAAGAGTGTGGAGTGAGGGGAATTTGTACCAGCCTTGCTGTGTCTCTTCTGTGGACATGTAGAGGACTTCAGTTCCCAGGGCTGTCACCCCGACAAAACAAGTGAGCCTTAAGATAAGTTTATTTTGAAATCTACCTACCACTGCTTGCGTGTTTACAACAAGATGTAGGGCCTGCATACAGCTTACTTGAAGTAGAAAAGTTTCAGGCTACAGAATGGCCTCTTGCCTCAGCCCTGGGTGCTTCCAGGAGACACTGTCAGTGGGATTGCTGTGTTGACCTGCTGCAGGTCTGTGGTCCAGGGACTGGTCTGAAAGCTGTTGCTCTTGAAGGAGGTGAGGCAGCTCTCAGGATGAACCCCGGGCGGAGCAAGGCCAGTGCTGTGTAGTGCACTTGCTCCCTGAGTTAGGGAGCCGTGTAACTGTGCCTTGTCTTTAATTCTCAGAAGCGGAAGTTGAAGGAAGGTGGTGAGAAGATAAAGAAGAAGAAAAAAGATGACACTTATGACAAGGAGAAGAAATCGAAAAAGTCCAAGTTTTCCAAAGCCGGGTGAGAGGCAGCAGCTTCTTTGCTAGGACGAAATCTGAACTGTTAGGGCAGGACACCTGGGAGCTGACGTGCCCTCCTCCTCACAGCTTCAGAAGAGGCAGCAGGGCTTGGCCTTCCGTTCCCCATCATGCCTCCCACAGTGCCACCGTGGGCAGTCAGTGCTCTCACATCTCTGTGTGTCAGACATCGGAGTTCGCTCTGTCCCTTTGTCGGTGTTGGCAGCTATTTCTGTCACTGTGTGACTGCTGATGTTTCTTGTTCTCTTGGGCACCCCTCCTCTGCCCCAGTTCTCCTTCTGTCTCTGCCACTTCCCTTGTCTTCTTTGGTCCTGCTTTCTTCACCTCACTTGGTCTCACCCCAGCTGCCCTTCAAGTTGCTGCTGTTCTCTGCTGCTCCTGCTTTTTCCCTTTAAATATTTTTCTTGCCCCCCACCACTTTTTTGCAACCTTTTGTTTCAGCCTGGCAGTGGTTTTTAAAAACACATCGGATATTTAGCATTCTGTGACATTGTTCTGCTAACCTGTATTAAATCTCAAGCTTTGGTCCCAGCAAGAAGGAGCTCCATATGCCAAGAGGAGGGAGGAGGAGTAACAGGGTGGCCCTGTGACTGAGGTTCCTGGAGACAGTTGCGCTGGGAGCAGGGGCAGTCTCTCGTGAATTTCCCTGTTGAGGTGTGCTGCAGCTTTCGTAACCAACTTCTTCCTTGCTTGCAGCTTCACAGCCCTCAATGCCAGTAAGGAGAAGAAGAAAAAGAAATATTCTGGGGCTTTGAGCGTTAAAGAGATGTTAAAGAAATTTCAGAAGGAGAAAGAAGCTCAGAGAAAGAGGGACGAAGACCATAAGCCCGTAGCGGTCTCGTCGGCGGAAGCTCAGGGCCTGCGGGAATTGGAGGGCACCTCTGACCCCTTGCTCTCGCTCTTCGGCTCCACTTCTGACAACGACTTGCTCCAGGCGGCCACTGCCATGGACTCGCTGACTGATTTGGACTTGGAGCAGCTGCTCAGTGAGTCTCCAGAAGGAAGCCCTTTCCGTGACATGGATGATGAGAGCGATTCCCTTGGGGTGGGACTGGACCAGGAATTCAGGCAGCCCTCTTCCCTCCCCGAAGGCCTGCCCGCGCCCCTGGAGAAGCGCGTTAAGGAGCTGGCTCAGGTATGGTGACACAGAATGGCCGGGCTTTCCTGGAAGCAGTTTGGGCAGATTGACAATGGTTCTGCACCACATGAAGCTCGCTGCCCAGAGCAACCCTTAGTGAGTTGGCAGTTTCGGTGTAAGCTTTTCCAAGCTCTCTTCTCCCGAGTGAGGAAACTGTGTAAGCTCTGACCATCAGGCATCATTTTTAGGGCTTTCATGGTTCTTTCACTCCCGAAAAAAAAAATCTTTCTCCTAGGGGAATTTCTTTCCATTTCCTGCCTGTCCGTTCCTTCCTCACAAATGTCTTTCCTTTGGTGCAGTAGACGCTAATGTTGGCAGCAGGCAGCTGAGGCACAGATCTGTCATTTTAGTAATTAGGTTTTGAAAAGTCACAAAAGTTTGCAAGTGTATGTTAAACCTAGGGTATATGCTTAATTGCCACTGGGTTTCGGTTGCTGCCTGGACTTGCCCATCATCACTGTTAGGTAGCGATCACAGGACTACCTAATGAACGAGAAGGAGCTGAACATTCATACTGTCTATGAACCGTTAAGAACAACAACGGTCTTTGGGCTATAGCAGCCCTTGGCAATTGGGAATTGCTTTCTAGAGTGTTAAGAATTGTCAGTTCAGTTGTGTATTACTGACTATGAACCAAACATAGATCATTAGTTATGATGACTTGTAGTTAAGGAACGTTTTACTTTGGGCATCCTGACTTATAATGCAACTGGTGGCATCAGACTCTAGCTTAAGTATTAAACTAGTGGTTCTCATAGCATTTCAGAATTACTGTTCTGTGTAATATCCCTTGTGTTTTATGGTAGGGTAAAATGTTAACCACTGGTACAAATGATTTCTTGTTTTGAAAAAGTTTTTGAGCACAACAGATGAAGTAAATCAAATGTCTTACTCAGATCCCTAGTTCTTCCTCATTCACCTGTGTGCAGTGTTCTCTCTGTGATGATTTAAATGAATTGTGTCATGTCAGCGTTTCTGAGAATATCTGAATAGGACGTGTAGGTGGAAGTAGTCGAATCTGAACTTGGCATGTTTGAGCATACTGTTCTGTGTTTGCTCTCAGAATTTATGTTTAAACAAATTACTCTTGGTCGTTCTCAGTCCTCCGGTTTGTAATCTAATTCTTTTGTAGCTTCTGAAAGTCTTGTTAAGTAAGTTGAGTGAGGTATAAGTGGCAGTAGCCAGTCGTGTTTTTAGAGAAAAGTCAAAAACATTCTTGGATGTGCCCCTCCACCCACCATAGGTAGTGTTCTAGTCTGATAACTTAGACTGATTATATTGCTTTCTTGGAAAAAGATGGACAAACTCCATGGAAACAAAATGGCTTAATATGAAGCAGCATTGGGTTGTGATTCAAGAAAGCCTTACTTTCTGGAGTCCATTGGATGGACCCTGAGCAAGCTGTCCTTCCTCAGTGACTGCCAAGTTCTCTCTTGGGACAGTGGAGACAGGGTTCTGGACCCTATAGATACGGTAGGCTTGGTTGGGTTTTGGTGGGGAGGTGGTGACCAGGACAAATTGACATACTGAAAATGAGCATTCATATGTGAGATTGATACTTAAGTCATCACCTAGCTCTTCTACTATAAGAGCGTTAAGAACCTTTGGGAAATGGGATAGAAAATGGGGATTACCCATCATTCTGCCAATCTGAAAATTATTCTCAATTTGCATATTCCTTTCTAGCCTCTGTGTATATGTTTTTATGCAGTTGTAATTATAGTTGTGAATAATTGTTTCCTGCTTTCTTCACTTAATAAATATTATTGTAAAGCCCTCATTACTTTTGATGGTTGCATGAAAAAGAAGGCTTATTTTTAGAAAGTTACTTAATGCCATTCCAGAGGACCCCCAGGTGGTCCATTCTCACCAGGGTCCTGTACTCGGGCACTTGGAGCCTCCTACATGTGTGCTGAGTGCTCTAAACCCAGACCTCACTGAGACTCTGCTGGGAAAGCTATTCCTCCCAGGGAGAAAATGCCTATGTACACAAAAGTTGCATATAATTTCAAAAGCCATCCATGGATATTTGGATCCTTAATAAGGAGCCCTGTCCTCAATCTTGAACTGGACATTGCGTTTTTAAATTTACATTGAACTTGATGTACATAACTGTAACATTAGTAGTGTTACGTGTTCTCGCTTTATTTTTCACTCCCCTTGTTATCTTTTTTCCTCTTCTTTATTTTTATAAGATTATTTAGTTTTAAAATTTTGGCCTTAGATGCAACATGTATCAGTTTCTACTGTTAACTAAAAAAACTGCCCCAAAATTTAGGGCTTCAAAGAGCATTTCATTTCTCCTGACTCTGGTTGCCTGGGTGGTTTCTCTTCTGGTCCTACCTGGCTCACTCTTGTGGCTCCATTCAGCTGACAAGTTGGCCGGGTGCTGGGATGGCTGGGGTGGCCGAGGTGGCCAGGACATCCGGCCTGTCCCTCCTTCTAGTCTTTCATCCTGGGTTTCTTCAGAGCATGGCAGTTTCAGGGTGACATTTCAAGAGAATGAAAGTGGAAGCTGCAAGGCCCGTGAGATCTAGCCATAGAAATTCTGTGTTCACATCACTTCTCTCCTCTATTGGTTACGCAAGTCAACAAACTAGGTTGGAGGGTTGGGAAGTTAGAGGCCATCTTCTTGTGGCAGAATGCATATCCTGGGAGAGAAGGGGTCTGGGATCCTGTTTGTCACCTACCACGGTCCTATAAGCAGATCCTAATCTGGTATGTATCCATCCCTTAGGGAATAATCTTTACTCTGAGAAGGAAAAATTAGACTTCTAAGTTTATTTTTGAGAGAGAGCACGCATGGGCGCAGTGCACACCTGAGTGGAGGAGGGTGGAGAGAGACAGAATCCCTAGTGGGCTCTGTGCTGTGGGGCCTCAGACTCACTAACTGTGAGAGCATGACCTGAGCTGAAATCAAGAGTCGGATGCTTAATTGACTGAGCCACCCATGCTCCCCGCCCCCCTTTTTTAAAGTTTATTTATTTTTGAGAGAGGGTAGATTAACTTTCTAACTAGATGTGATGCTTGAAACTTGGAAAAAATATGTTTGAAATATATATATATATAGTTAACTATATATAGTTAAACTGTATATAAACTGTATATAGTTAACTATATATAGTTAAACTGTATATAGTTAACTATATTAAACTATATTAAAGAGGTACCCCAAGAAGGCTGCCCTGGTGGATGCCCAAGCAATGTTCACTGTGTTCACTATTTAGCCTGTTTTTCATTTCCTGTTTCTTTGTACTATACGCTCTTATGGCCCCAAAGAATCCAGTGATTTGATCTGATGGCTTTACCTTGTCTTCACTGAATAGGCCTTGATTGTGCCTTTTGTCTTGGTTGTTGGAAAGTTCACGTGTGTTGCCCCCTCAGGTTACTGTCTTGATGTAGTCTGGCAGCTACTCAGCCTGGTCCAGACAGATGAGCAGCTCTATTGACTAAAGCATAAACTGGGAACAATACTGAGAAAAGAAAAACAGAGACCTCATGTCCGTCACCCTTCTACTCCACCTGCTCACAGCTTACCCTGTTATAGACTTAGAACCCCTGCCTCACAAATCAAGGCAGACCTGGATCCAAGGAGAAAAGGGTAGGAAAAAACCTAACCTGTTTTGTCTTTTTTAAAAAGAAAATCATGCCAGCAAAAACAGGTACAGTATATAAGGCTGTGACCTAGGTGCTAAGAGGCTGTAAGTGACTTTTCTTATAATTAAAACAGCTCATTAAAGGGCTTTTGGAACTATTGTAAAATAGCATGACTGGACTGTTTCCATTTAATTTTATTTCTTAGTTAATCTAGGATTGATGAATTGAAACAACTCCTTAAGCAAGGGTATCTCTTCTTAGGGTTGAGGAACCTCACTTATTTCCGGAAGAGTATCAGATATAAATCCAGTTGTTCTTTTAGTTGGATTTATTTAAAAATACAGCCCTTGACTAATTACCTTCATTATAAAACCAGACCCTCAGAGATATTATCTACACAATTGAAAAGGCATTGGAAACCTCCGACATACTGAAGAACTGGCTGATAATCTAAAAGTAAAATTTGAATGTAAACCGAAGCAGTTGATAGGTCTGCCAAATGGTGGGGCATTTGAAATACATGTTACAGTGATTAGATTGAATGAATACGAAAGTGCTTCTGGATCTTAGAAGTAGCAGTTTGTAAGCTTAAACAAAAGAATGACTCCTGTTTATTTTCTCTCAAACTAAAATCATACTGTCAGTATATTAGAAGTGCCAAGACTTCTGAATACTTAAGAAAACGTAAGAAATCGTCAGGTGAATGGATTAAAAGTTGCAACCTTTCTTTCTTTGATTTCCATCCATCGATTTCACCCCCTTTCATCCTGGGCCTTTGCACTTCCCTCCCTCCAGGGGTTTGCAGAGGCTTGAGTTTTGTGTATTCTCTGCAGGTTCTGTTTGTTGGTACCAAACTTTTTTCCTCTGGTTGCATTCTTTCAGTAATACCTGTTTGTTCCTTCATCTGTGCACTTAGGCGACATTTACTAAGCTCTTTACGTAATAGGCAGCTGTGGGAAATATATTGACAAATAAGATTCAGTTCTTGTCCCCCATGAGCTTGTTCTCTGTAAGTGGACCAGTAGACATGTAAACAGGTGGCTGTAGGACAGAGTAGAATGAGGTAAGCTCTGTGATATTTGTGTGGCCAAGCAGATGGTCAGGTGGACAGCCAGACTTGAGGTAAGAAACAAGCTCCTTGGGTATGTAGGAATCAGACTGGAAACAACAGGTTTGGCCTGGCGCAGTGGAGAGATGGCCTTACAGGAAGCCCAGGCATAGGGCTGAGGTGGGACAAGGGGTTGTTGAATTGTTGGATGGTGGGGACCCCCTGGAATGTAGTGGAGAATGGGGACCATAAATGCCACATAAAAGAGTTTGGGTTTGATTCTGGGCTTGGAGAGAACTACCTAAGGGTTTTAAAGGAGTGGAAGGATTTCAGGAGGATGGAGTGTAGTTATTAGAAGTGGGGAACACAGGAGGAGGAGCAGAAACTGGTGGGTTTGGTTTTGGGTAAGTTGTGTGTCCATACCAACAGATCATCCATTGACAGAAGTAATTGGAAATTCTAATCCAGAGCTTAGAAAAAAGGGTTTAGAGCTAGACTGTTAGATTTGAGAGATCTACATGGGTTATGTGTTATTTTGAAGCTATGAAGGTGTAGAAGGTATTGGGAGAAGATAGTTTTAGATAGAATCTTGGACTCCATCTATTATTAAGGAGAGCTAATGACAGGGAGCAGCCAGAGGTAGGAATGGGTCGCAGAGGATACAATGAGAGGAAGGCACGTGAGGGGACAGGAAGGTGGAGGGTAGTTCTCAGTGCCTGTAGTCTCAGAGGGGTTGATCAGGGTTGATCGTTTGTTGTAAGACGAGAATCTCACTGCCTTTGTTTGCCATCATTATTCTAGATCAAGCCTGATTTTAGATATTTTATTTTACCTAAAGCCTTTGGACCAGCAACTCTTGGGTTTAGGTCAGTGGTTTTCAGTCCCCTCTGCACATTAGAGTTCCCAGGGTTACTTTTAAAGAGTGCACATTCCTGGGCCTCGTCCCCAGAGATTGTGATGCGATCTGGACCAAAGGTCTAGGGTGGGGAAAACTGCCAGGTAATTCCAATATGCAGCCAAATGTGAGAATCGATGGTTCAGACTTTTGCTGTGATTGCTTTCCTGACTTGTGCACTTAGTGCCCTGGCGGCCTGCCGTGGCTGACACGCAGGGTGCGTACTGTGTTCTCGTGGGAAGCAAAAGACTGTATAGGAGCCTGCTATGGCTTGTGTCAACAGGTAGGAAGGTATGTTAGTGGTTAAGATGGTCTGGTAATAGAGTTTGTGATAAACCGTTAAGTGGATTGTGAGTTTCCCAAGAATTGCAATGTCCTTAAGTGCTAAAGTAGCACATTGTTATTATTTAGGGGTGAGGGGGATAAAGGTTTTCTAATCTTGAGGGTTTGTTGCAGTTATGGTTGTTTTTGTACTGTGGAAGTATGGAAATTCCATCTCACAGTTGAGGTGATAGGGTGCTGGTCACAGGAGGTAACCAGCTGGTTGAATCAAATGTGTGATGATTGCTTTGACTCTGTATGATTGACTTTTATGTGACTGCTGTTTCAAGTCCTGGAAGAATGGACAGTCCATAGATGCTTTAGCAGCATTTGAAAAAAGCTGGATATACCATTTTGGGAGCATAGGGTGATCGTAGGTGAACTTAATCTGGGATTAGGGCTGAGTGAGGATTTTCTCGAATCGGCAGGTGTTCTGTAGGGAAGGACTGGCCTTGTGCCTGTGGGTGAGCGTGTGGTTGTTTGAGGAAAGTGCACTAACAGATGTTACTGTCTGCTGTGAACCAGGCTGCCAGAGCTGCTGAAGGAGAGAGCAGACAGAAGTTCTTCACCCAGGATGTTAATGGCACCCTCCTAGAGTGAGTATCTTTTGTTTCCATGTGTCTGCTGCTACCATGCCTGGGTTGTGCAGGCCAGGGAAATGGGTGTGGATGGAACTGCCTAAAGATGACTGCTTCTGAGAGAAAAAAACGGTGATTATTTTCCTTTAGTTTATTTATTTATTTTTAAGTTTACTTATATGTATTTTGAGAGAGGGAGAGCACAAGCCAGGAAGGGGCAGAGAGGGAGAGAATCCCAAGCAGACTCCGCATTGTCGGCGCAGAGCCCGATGTGGGGCTTGAACCCATGAGCTGTGAGGTTATGACCTGAGCTGAAATCGAGAGTCAGACGCTCACCCGGCTGAGCTATCCAGGCGCCCATATTCTTTTTTTTTTTTTTTTTTTAAAGGGGGTTGTTTACACCAAATATCTGTTTCCAGGAAACGGTAGGTCTTACTAACCTTAAGCAGCAGGTATTAATAGAACACTGTATATAATGATCATGGGCAGTTGGAAGAGGATTTCTTGGCAAGTATAAGATGAGAGAGAAAGTGTTGCTTGCTTGTGCAGAAAAGTAAGAGGTAACTTGGTATAGTCTCAGGAGCCTGCTCTCCTGGGGTCATTCTCCTCTCCCAAGGCCAGGGTATGTACATATCATCCCATGACACTTCTCCCGCATGCCTGATCCTCTGAAATATTGCACTGTATGAATTGGATTAAAAAAGCAGAAAAACCACACATATAAGTCCAAACCAGGTTCTTGGTATCAGGTCCTCCAGCCTTGCCAGCTTCTCTCTCTGTTGCATTATGTAGGAGAGGAAGCTTGTTCCTCAACAACTGAGGATTTTACACATGCAAGAATAGTTGTCAAGACTTGGGAATATTCTAGCAAATGAGCAGGATTGGGATTGGCCTCTTGGGTCAGAAAGCCTGGACTGTAGAGAGCACCTGAGGGTCAGCATACATGAGAAATTTGTGTGAACGGTAGCCTGCTGGAGCATGCCACATAAAGAGAGCTTGAGGGATTGAAGACAAATATTTTTTCTGCTGATCTAGATGGGGACAGTGGGAGGGGTGAGGACTTCCCTGACTTCCTAATCAGGGATAGAACTGGGAAAAAAGGAAATGCTGTTGGAAAGTATTTCCTGGCCATACCAAGTAACTCAATCACTTTCCATTTTGAAAGCTCTTAAGTTCTTGTTGTTTGTGATATTTAGTACTTCCGAGCTTGTTCTCTCGGGTTCTGTTTTCCTGACTACCTTTGACTTGGTCTTGTCTTTGACCTCAAGGTTTTGTCCCTCTTTACCTAACCGAGTTCATCAGGTGTGGAAGTTCTGATTTGGTGACTACTGGAGATCTGTTGCACTGGTCACTTAGTTACATTGTGTGACTGATGACATAAGGTTTGACCTGTTCTTGGCTCTTAGTTTTCCTCTCTGTGGTAGGGTGACCTAATGATAAGAGAAGCTCCAGTGAGCTATGGACCCTTGATGACTCTGTTCTGTTCTTCAGCATAGAGGTACAAACTCGGGAGCTGAGTAGCCAAATCCGTTCTGGGGTATATGCCTATCTTGCCTCATTCCTGCCCTGCAGCAAGGACACCCTGGTTAAACGTGCTCGGAAACTTCACCTCTATGAACAGGTGAGTGACTTTGGAGTGGAGCCCCTTGGCTTTAGGGCCCAGCAGAGAGGGTAACTGAGTCTTCACAGATGCCACCTCTGCTGTTGTAGTGCCCTTGTGCAATAGGATGTCCTCAGTATAAGAAGTGATACAAAAACCAATCTTACACTACGTTCTGTTTTCTGCAGGGGGGGCGTCTAAAGGAGCCTCTCCAGAAGCTTAAGGAGGCCATTGGAAGGGCAATGCCAGAGCAGATGGCCAAGTACCAGGATGAGTGCCAGGCACACACACAAGCCAAGGTCGCCAAGTAAGTGTGTTCCATCGCTCTCACGGGACATCATCCTCTTGACTTTTCTCTTTTGTGTGTGTGTGTGTGTGTGTGTGTGTTTTCATTATTACATTTGTGAATGAGACTCTTGGTTCTTCTGCAGCATTTGGACCTTTTCTTAGAAGCCCGGGGTCGGGATGGGCAAGTGGGGGCGGGGGGTGGTGGGTGGGAGAAAGTAGTTCTTTTGTGGCCGTGACCCTTAGGGTCCCACTGATTTCTTTCCATGCTATAGGATGCTGGAAGAGGAGAAGGACAAGGAGCAGAGGGAGCGGATTTGCTCTGATGAGGAAGAAGATGAAGAAAAGGGGGGCAGGAGGATAATGGGACCCCGGAAGAAATTCCAATGGAATGATGAAATCAGGTGTGCCCAAACTGGGACCTTGCCTCATTGGAGGGTTTGTGGGGCCAGTGTCTGAGCATGTTCCCGTGTTTCTAATGAAGGTTAGAATCATTTACTTTAATCAGGGCTGCTGAAAGCACATAATTGAAACCTTGAAAGAAGGATTTGGGGTAGTTTGAAGTTTCTGACTTCTGCTTCCTCCTCAGGGAGCTGCTCTGCCACGTGGTGAAGATAAAACTGGAGACCTACGATCTGGAGAGGAACAATAAGACCCAGTCTTGGGAGGACTATGTGAAGGCCTTTCTGGATGCCGAGGTCAAACCTCTCTGGCCCAAAGGCTGGATGCAGGCCAGGTGAGGGCCGTGAGCAGCCAGTATGGTCAGTGTGGTGATGAGGTGGAGTGTTTTTGCCTTAAAGACATATACGAGTGCTTCTGTTGTGCCAGGCCAACACGGTCCCTTCCCTCAGGGAGTCACTGTCTAGCTGACTCAGCTCTGTTCCCACTAGAGGAATTGGGGGCCATACTGGTTGCTGTGAATGGCTCTTACCGTTCCCTTGGAGAGCGAAGTTACCTATGGGGTTTTGGCTTTGTTATTCTTTGTCACACCTCAGTTTGGAGTTGGCTGCATGTTCTTCCCACGTCACTGTGCTCTTACCTGTTTTGAGGTATTGGCTCTTGGTAGAAGTAGAGAAGTAGATTCATCTTGGAAACATGTTCCCGTTCTGAACAGAAGTCTCATTTGCAAGGAACAGGGCTGGCTGATTATTGGAGTTAAGTGCTGAACTTCTGTGTTCTATAGCTTCCCTTTCATGAAAATGGACTCTGCAATACTTGGACAGGAAAGTTAGCTGGAGCTAGTGCTCTGTTCTTTTTTTTTTAATGGGAAAAAATACACTTTACATAAAATTCACCATCTTAACCATTTTTAGGTGCACAGTGCAGTGGTTTTAAATACGTTCACATTGTTTTTGCAGCCATCACTATCCATCTCCATAACTCTTTTCATCTTATAAAACTGAAAACTCTGTACCCATTGAACAATAACTCTGCATTCCCCCCCCCCCCCGCCCAGATTCTGTGACCATCATTCTACTCTCTATGATTTAAAAAAAAAAATTTTTTTTAATGTTTTTATTTATTTTTGAGACAGAGACAGTGCATGAGCAGGGGAGGGGCAGAGAGAGAGGGAGACACAATCTGAAGCAGGCTTCAGGCTCTGAGCGGTCAGCACAGAGTCTGACGTGGGGCTCGAACTCATGGACTGTGAGATCATGACCTGAGCTGAAGTTGGATGCTTAACTGACTGAGCCACCCTGGTGCCCCAACTTTCTGTCTATGATTTTGACTACTACGAGTACGTCCTATAAGTGCAGTCATACAAAATTTGTCTTTCTGTAACTGGCTTATTTCACTTAGTATAATATTTCCAAGATTTTGTTTGTATTACACATTACAGAATTTCTTTCCTTTTTAAGGCAGAATAAAATTCCATTGTATGTATAGATCACATTTTACTTATCCATTCATCCTAAGCTGATACTTAGGTTGCTTCCATGTTTTAGCTATTGTGAGCTATGCTATTATGAACTAGAGTGTACAAATATCTCTTCAACACCCTGCTCTCAGTTCTTCTGTGTATATGCCAAGAAGTGGAGTTGCTGGATCACATGGTAATTGTGTGTTTAATTTTGTCATTAATGTTAATTTATTTGAGAGAGTGTGAGTAGGGAAGGGGCAGAGAGAGAGGAAGAGAGAGAAAGTCTCAAGCATGCTCTGCGCTGCTGGTGGAGAACCCGACATGGGGCTCGAACCGACTAACCGCGAGATCATGACCTGAGCTGAAATCAAGAGTTGGACTCTTAACCAACTGAGCCGCCCAGGTGCCCTTGTATGTTTAATTTTTGAGGAACCATCAATGTTTTCCATAGTGGTTTTATCATTTTGTATTTCCACCAATAGTTCACAGATGTTCCAATTTGTCTACATCCTTCCCAATACTTGATGTTTTCTGGGTTTTTGATAGTAGCCATTGTAATGGATGTAATGTGGTATCTCCCTATATATTTGATTTGAGTTTTCCTGGTGATTGGTGATGTTGAGCATCATTTAATATATAATATTGGGCCATTTATATATCTTTTTTTAAGAGAAATGTTTAAATCTTTTGCCCATTTTTTAATCAGGTTCTTTTATTGTTTTAGGAGTTCTTCTTGTATTCTGAATATTAATCCCTTAACAGATGTGATTTCCAAATATTTTCTCTTATTTTGTGAGTTGCCATTTTACTCTGTGGATAGTATCTTTTGATGCACACAAAAATTTTCTTTAATGTTTATTTGCTTATTTTGAGAGAGAGAGTGTGAGTGGGGGAGAGGAGCAGAAGGGGGAGAGAGGGCAGGGGGGGGGGAGAGAGAGAGAGAGAGAGAGAGAGAGAGAGAGAATGAGAATGAGAATATGAATGAATCCCAAGCAGGAGTCACACTCATTGTGGAGCCCAATGTGGGGCTCGGTCTCAGAACCGTGATATCATGACCTGAGTGGAAGTCAAGAGTCAGATGTTCAACTGACTGAGCCACCCAGATGCTCCTCAGTATGCAAATTTTTTAAATTTAATGAAGTCCAATTTGTCTACTTTTTGTTGCTTGTGTCTTTGATATCATATGTAAGATACCATTGTCAGATCCAGGGTCATGAAGCTGAGTTAATTTTTGTATATGGTGTTAAGGGTCCAACTTCATTTTTTTTTGCATGTGGATGTCCAACTTTTTCAGCACCATCTGTTGAAAAGGTTGTGCTTCCCTCATCGGTCTTTGCACCTTTGTTGAAAAATCATTTGACCATATTTGTGAGGGCTTATTTCTGGGCTCTCTGTTCTCTTCCATTGGTTCATGTGTCTGCCTTTATGCCAGTTGCACACTGTTTGGATTACTGTAGCTTTGTAGTAAGTTTTGAAATCAAGAAGTGTGATTCTCCAGCTTTATTCTTTTTCAAGATAATTTTGACTGTGCAGGGTCCTTTGAAATTCCCTATAAATTTTAGGATGGGTTTTTCTACTTCTGCAAAAAACAGTCGTTGGGATT
This sequence comes from Panthera onca, assembly GCF_046562875.1. Classification (NCBI taxonomy): domain Eukaryota; kingdom Metazoa; phylum Chordata; class Mammalia; order Carnivora; family Felidae; genus Panthera; species Panthera onca. The sequence goes on along the minus strand of NC_138354.1, from coordinate 37,816,833 downwards.
TTGCTAGGGATTGCATTGAATCTGTAGATTGCTTTGGGTAGTATTGATATTTTAGTAATATTAAGTCCAATCCATGGTGGGATGTGTTTCCATTTATTTCTGTCTTTAATTTCTTTTAGCAATATTTTGTCGTTTTCATTGTGCAAGTCTCTTACGTGCCTAGTGAGGTTAATTCCTGGTTTTTGTTTTGTTTTCAGATGCTGTTGTGAATGGAATTATTTTTGTAATTTCTTTTTTAGATTGTTCATTTTTTGTGTACAGAAATGGAGCTGATTTTTGTGTTATGTTGATTTTATATCCTGCTACTTTGCAAAATTTATTCTGAAAATTTTTTGGAATCTTTAGAGTTCTCTACATAAAAGATCATATCATCTGCAGAGATAAGCTTACTTCTTCCTTTCCAATTTGGATGCCTTTTGTTTCTCTTTCTTGACTAACTGCTCTGGCTAGAACTCCTAGTACTACGTTGAATAGGAGTGGTGAAAGCAGGCATTCTTACCTTGTTCGTGATCTCAGAGGAAATGCTTTTAGCCTTTCACCATTGACTATTGTGTTCACTGGGGGTGGCAGCGGGGTTGGGTGGGATTTCATACATGGCTTTTATTATGTGGAGGTAGTTTTCTTCTATTCCTAGTAGAGTGTTTTTATCATGAAAGGGTGTTGAATTTTGTCCTGCGTCTTTTCTCCATCCACTGAGATGTTCACGTGGGGCTTTATTCCTTCATTCTGTTGATGGGGCGTGTCACACTGGTCAGTTTTTGTATATGGAACCACCCTTGCATTCCAGGCACAAATCTCACTTGGTCATGATGTATAATCTTCTTAATCTGCTTCTGAATTCTCTTTACTAGTATTTTGTTGGGGAGTTTTGCATCGGTATTAATAGGGGATATTTGTCTGTAGTTTTCTTACAGTGTCTTTGCCTGGCTTTGGTATCAGGGTAACGCTGGCTTCATAGAATGAATTTGTATGTATTCCCTCTTCTTCAGTTTTGGAAAAGTTTGAGAAGGGTTGGTAGTGCTTAAAATACTTGGTAGAATCCACCCATGAAGCCATCAGGTCTGGGCCTTTCTTTTGTTGGGAGATTTTTGATCACAGACTCAGTCCCCTTGCTAGTTTAGCTCTAGTCAGAATTTTTATTTCTTTGGGAATTACTTGGTAGGTTTTGGGTTTCTAGGAATTTGTCCATTTTAAGTAGGTAATCCAGTTTGTTGGTGTGCAGTTATTCATAGCCTCTCTTACAGTCCTTTTTATTGGTAGAATCAGTAGTAATGTCCCCACTTTCATTCCTGATTTTGGTAATTTGAGTCTCCTCTCGTTTCTTAGCCCATCAAGCTAAAGATTTGTCCGTTGTGTTGATCTGATTTTTCTCTATTCTCTGTTTTATTTATTTATGCTCTGATCTCCAGTGTTTGCTTCCTTCCTGTTGGCTTTAGGTTTAATTTGTTCTTTTACCAGTTCCTTAAGTTGTAAAGTTAGGTTGTTGATTTGGGATTTTTCTTGTTTTTAAATGTTTATAGCTGTAAGTACTCTCTTAACATCCTTTTGGGTGTGTCTGTAAGTTTTGGTATGTTGTATTTTCCCTTTCATCTGTCTTTCAAGTATTTTCTAATTTCCTTTGTGATTTTTTTCTTTGCTCCATTGCCTGTTTAAAAAGTATGTTTTCTGATTTCCACAATTTTGTGAATTTGTCAGTTTTCCTTCTGTCATTGATTCGTAGCTGTAGCCTCTTGTGGTCAGAGAAGATACTCTGTATAATGTCTATCTTTTTAAATGTCTTGAGACTTGGGGCGCCTGGGTGGCGCAGTCGGTTGAGCGTCCGACTTCGGCCAGGTCACGATCTCGCGGTCCGTGAGTTCGAGCCCCGCGTCAGGCTCTGGGCTGATGGCTCGGAGCCTGGAGCCTGTTTCCGATTCTGTGTCTCCCTCTCTCTCTGCCCCTCCCCCGTTCATGCTCTGTCTCTCTCTGTCCCAAAAATAAATAAAAAACGTTGGGAAAAAATTAAAAAAAAAAAAAAAAAATGTCTTGAGACTTAATTTGTGGCCTCTGTCCTGGGAAGTGTGTCATGTACACTTGAGAAGAATATGTATTCTGTTGTGGGGTAGAGTGTTCTGTGTATGTCTGCTATATCTAGCTGGTTTATGTGTTAAGTCTTCTGTTGTCTTATTTGTCTTGTTTCTAGTTGTTCTATCCATTAGTGTGAGTGGGGTGCTGAAGTCTCCAACTCTTAATGTAAAATTGTCTGCTTTTCCCTCTAGTTTTGTCAGTTTTTGCCTCAGTTGCAGGAATGTTTATGAGTATTATATCTTCCTGCTGTATTGAGGTGTTTATTACTACATAATGACCTTTTTTGTCTTGTAATGTTTCTTGATTTAAAGTCTCTCTTACCTGATGTCAGCACAGCCCTCCTTGCTCTCTCTGGTTACTCTTGGTGTGGAATATATTCTTCCACCTTTTCACCTTCAACTTGTTTTTGCCTTTGGATCTTAAGTGAGTTTCTTGTAGACAGCGTTGAGTTGTTTATCCATTCTGCTAATCTCAGTGTTTTGATTGGAAAGTTTGATCCATTCGTATTTAAAGTAATTAATGGAAGGAAGGGCTTGCTTCTATAAATTCATCGACCTGTGAACTCTGCTCCCCTACAGTTCTGTCCTCACCTCTTTTGGTTGTTGATGTCACAAAATTACATTTTTATACATTATGTGCTCTAAAACATAAGCTGATAATTCTTAGAGATACATTAGTGTGTTAAATTAGGTAGAAAACAAGATTTGGAGTTACAAACCAAACTGATAGTAATGCTAGCTTTTATACTAATAATTACTTTTTTTCCTTAAAGTTTTAGTCTCTTAAGTCATGTAGAAAATAAAAAGCACAGTGACAAACCATTTTCATGAGAATACTAGCTGTTATAATTGCCCTTGTATTTCCATTTCTGAGATCCTTATTTCTTTGCATGGCTTTGAACTACTGTCGGTTGTTGTTTTATTTGACCTCACAGGGCGCCCTGGAGCATTTCCTTCAGGGCAGTCTAGTGCTCAGGATTTTCTTCAGCTCTTATTCATCTGGGAGTACCTTTTTTTTTTTTTTTTTTTAAATATATATATATATATATATACGTATATATATATATATATATATACGTATACATATGTACATATATATGTATACGTATATATATATGTATATATGTATATATATTTTAAAATCTTTATTTATTTTGAGAGAGAGAGAGAGCGCGCGCGTGCGCATAAGCAGGGGGAGGGGCAGAGAGAGAACAGGAGACAGAGAATCTCCAGCAGGCTCCATGGAGCCTGATGCAGGGCTCAATCTCATGACTGTGAGATTGTGACCTGAGCTGAAATCAAGAGTTGGATGCTTAACCAACTGAGCCACGCAGGCATCCCCATCTGGGAATATCTTAGTATTTCTCCCACTTTTGAAGGACAGCTTTACTGGATTTGGATTCTGGTCTGACCTTCTCTTTTAGCACTTTGATGTTTATTTTTATTTTTAGGACAATTCGAGAGACAGAGTGCAAGCAGCGGAGGGGCAGACAGAGGGAGACACAGAATCTGAAGGGGCTCCAGGGTTTGAGCTGTCAGCCCAGAGTCTGACGCGGGGCTCGAACTCACAAACCGCGAGATCATGACCTGAGCTGAAGTCGACGCTTAACCAACTGAGCCACTCAGGCGCCCCCTCTTTTAGCACTTTGACTATATTAGCTCACTATCTTCTGGACTCCCAAGTTTATGCTGAGAAATCTGTTGATAATTTAAATGATGATTTACTTCTCTCTATGGGTTTTGAAGATTCTGTCTTTGTGTTTTAAAAGTTCAATTATAGGGGCGCCTGGGTGGCTTAGTTAAGTGTCAACTCTTGATTTTGGCTCACGTCATGATCTCATGGTTCAGGACATTGAGCCCCCTCATAGGGCTCTGCACTGACATCATGGCTCTTGCTTGGGCTTCTCTCTTTCTCTCTCTCTCTCTTCCCCTCCCCTGCTCATGCGCAGGCGCTCTCTCTCTCTCTTTCGAAATAAATAAAACTTAAGAAAAAAAAGTTTGATTATATTGCTTTGTGTGGGGTTCATCTTGGAGTTATTCGAGCTTCTTGGATTTTTATGTTCATCTCTTTCATGAGATTTTGGGAGTTTTTAGCCAGTTTTTGTCCACTCTTCTCTCTGCCCTTTGCTCCCTCTTCTTCTTCTGGGACTTGTACAGTGTGTGGTGTGCATTCTTCTCCAAGTGATGGTGTCCCACACGTCTCCTACGCCCTGTTCACTTTTCTTCAGTCTTTTTTCTCTCTGTTCTTCAGCCTTGGCGATTTCCATTGTCCTCTATTCAAATTTGTGAATTTTTTCTTCTGCCTGCTCACATCTGTGTTTGAACATCTCCAGGGAATTTTTTGTTTCAGTTATTACACTTTAAAGCTCCAAAATCTCTTTTTGATTTCTTTTTAGGTTTTCCATCTCTTTATTTCCATTTTGTTCACACATCCTTTTTTTAATTTCTTGGGAACATGCATCACCTCACATAGTAACAATTCTTCTTTTCTTTTCTTGGACGAGAACTCTTATAAGATCAACTCGGCAACTTTCAAATTTACAATTCAGTATTGGTAACTGTGGTCACTTTTCTGTTTATTGATTTTATTTTTGTGAATGTTGTGGGTGGTCTCGGTGCCAGGGAGCAGCCTGCGGTGTGAACTTTCTTCCCAGGTCTTGGCCAAACCCTTCCTTGGACTTGTATAGTCACTTTCTCATTTTTCCCCATATATGCAGTTGTTTTGAATGTTCTGGTTTTTAATGTCTGTCTCCTAAAAGTGGGAAAGTGAATAAGTGAAGCGGGGACAAAGGGCACTGGTTTTTCAAATCCCCTGGAAGTCACCTCAGCCAGAGGGGCAGGGGCGTGCAACAATGGTTGGTAGAAGGGGACAGCAGTGGCTGCCCACCTCTTTGCACCTCTGTGATGAAAAGCAGCAATTAGCAGCCGAAGCAGAGATTTCGCCATTAGTTGAAGGACAGGGTCCTTTTTGCCTGCCCTACTTCCCACAAGCTGCGTGCAAGCTGCTGCAGGAACATGTGTATACCTCCCTGCCGTGGGGTTGGGGTCAGGAGGCTGCATCTGTGCTAAGGGCTGAAATTGACAGCAGTTTACCCTCCAGGCCTTTCCCGTCCCCTCCCCCCCCCCCCCCTCCCAGCCCCCCATGGTAAGCCTTCAACACACTCTAGCGTTCCCAAATAGTTCCTTTAGACAGATTGTATTATTAGTGCAGTTGCTGTCCAGGAGGGTGGACAGTTTCTGGCGCTTCCTACTCCACCACCTTCCCAGAGTTCAAGTCATGGAACTTCCTCTCCTTGTCTCTGTACCTTCTTTAGGTGGAATTGCTCTTCTCTCTTTACAGATTGAATTTCTTTCTTTTCTTTTTTCTTTTTTTTTTAAATGTTTATTTTTGAGAGAGCGTGTGCATATGCAGGGAAGGGGCAGAGAGAGGAAGACAAAGGATCCTAAATGGGGTTTGTGTGCTGACAGCAGAGAGCCTGATGTGGGCCTTGAACTTACAAGCCAAGGTCACTCATGATCCATAAAGTCTGATGCTTAACCTACTGAGCCACCTAGGCATCCCTGTGAAAGCGCATAGGGAGGGTCACAAAGAAAATTTTGTTGTGTTTTCCTGGGAAAAGACATGCTGTGGGTCACTCCACATTTGACCTTTGGAAGGGGTAAGACTCAGCAATAAGGAAAGCACTGCTGTGTCTAGGGGAAAAATCCTATGAGAAATATTGGGGCAGAGCCATAGCTTTTTTGGGTCACTCCTAGACTCTTCGCTTTTGAATGGCCAGTGCGGCTACTTTAGATTCTCTCACTAGGAATCAAGCTCCCCGGTCCACTGATATTTAAGGCATAATAGCCACTGAGTACCAGGGGTGGTAGGAAAGCTCTAGAAGAAGAGTGCCTGCTTTCAGGGAGCTTGAGCAAACCATCCAGTGTTCTCTATTTCAGGACTCTGTTTAAGGAGAGCAGACGAGGCCATGGGCACCTGACATCAATCCTGTGAGTCCGTGTTTTCTCTTCCCAGGACTACTATTATTTTCATCTCCTTTGTGGATCTCCTCTAAACCTTTTCTGTGTTCATTCCTTTTACTAGGGCCAAGAAGAAAGTAATGGCCTCATCCAAAATCAAGATGAAGGTGAGTCAGCCTGCTCTGGTCATGTACCATTCTCCATCCTCCAGCCATGCACGTGAAACCTGTCAGTTGACCATAGCAACTTGTCGAGCTTTGCTGGACTGGGAGGCAACTCTCCAGGATGGCATTCTTGAGGTTATACCAAGAGGCAGCCTGCCCCACTACAGGTGCCGGAGGTTGGCAGGCTAGAGACCTGAGCTGGGCCACATAATATCTTCCTGCCTTAGTTCTAAGAGATCGTACCCACCTGGCCAGTTCCTGGGGGTGGTGGTGAGATTTAGTGAGGTCTCCCGACCGCCCTCTGAGGAGTGAAAAGCCCCTGCAGATGCTCAGGTCTTGCAGCATGGTGGTAGATTTTTCATGGAAGAACACTGCCAGCTAAGTGGTGAGCCTGGAGGAAGCTGGCTTTGTTGCATTTGCCTGGCAGAGATGGAGTGAAGTACGGTGGGTAGAGAGCAGAGACCGAGAACCATCTCAGGCATTGCAGAAACCTCTCAGTGTAGTAAAAATTGCTATTGTGCCAAAATTTTTATCAGTTCCTGTGCCCTTAACACACCTAGTCCACGGGAGTAAGCTGTGCAGATTCTGTATTCCCAAGTATCTGTTGAGCTCCTTCGGTGTCTCAGACACATGGCAATAAGCACTCAGGATGTGGCATTAATGAGGTAGACACTGTTCCTGCTCCCGTGACAGGACTTTTCCTTTGCGCCCAGCTGAAGAGACAGGTGCTAGAGAAGATCAGGGAGGAAGAGAAAGCTAATTCAAGGCAATTCTCATGCCATGCCTCATTTTCTGAGTGCAGCTGGGAGCACTCTGAGACCATGTGAGGCCAACAGGGAGAGAGCATCTCTTGCTCAAGTGTTACACTTTTTCAGAAACAGAATAAGAGTTTCTTTGTGGATGGATGTGTACTTAACAAGAAAGCATGCTTGGTAAGCCAGACCCAGCCAGCCAGACATGAGCCAGAGAGGACGAAGGGGTAGCAGCATTTTCAAGTGCAAGCAGGCATGGCAGCTACTCTGCTCCTCCCCTGTTTTGTGACCGTGCAGGAAAGCCTGGGTTTTGGGGGCCTGTGGTGCTCTTACATTTGCATCCTCACCACAGGGCCAGCATTGGCATCTTTGGACATTTCTAACCATTGGAAATTTCTACTTTCCTTTAGGAATCCTCTTCTAAGCCTGACAAAAAGGTTTCCGTCCCATCAGGTCAGATTGGTGGCCCCCTGGCTTTGCCTTCAGAACACGCGGGAGGAGGCCTGAGCATTGGGACCACAAACAGGGAGCTCTCATCCCAGGCATCTGGCAGCCTTGCTAATCCTGCTCCTATCAACCTTGAGGACTCGTTGGACGGAGACTTGATCCGTAATTCAGCCTCCTCATTGGAGGTTGTGTCCAAGGAACTGGCTGTGCTGAATAGCAGAGCAACTGGGAGCTCTGAGTTCACATTGCCTGCACCCTCGAAAGCACCCACAGAGAAGATCGTAGGCGTCGTATGTACAGACGAGAAGAGGAACTTTCCGAAGCCCAACCCTTCCGCCCCATCGCCTTCTAGTTCTCTGCAGTCTCCCCTCAATTTTCTAGCTGAACAGGCTTTGGCACTGGGGCAGTCCTCTCAGGAGAAAAAACCGGAGAGTTCTGGCTACAAAGAGCTGTCCTGTCAGGCTGCGCTCAGCAAGGGCCTGCCGGAAGCGCACCAGTCCAAAGCAAAGCACCACGGCTTGCCACGGACGTCTCACACACCCCAGGCGGCAGCTCCTGTGCCCGGCCCCCAGGTGAAAGTGTTTCACGCGGGTGCTCAACAGCAGAAGAGCTTCACCCCCCCAGCTCCTTTTGTCAATAAGCTCCAGGGCCCAAAGCCTTCCTCCCCACAGTGCCATCGTTCCCTCCTCCAGCTTGTGAAGACAGCAACCAAAGGCCAGAGCTTCCATCCCTCCACGCCGGCCTCTTCAGGAGGCCCCCCGGTCTCCAGCAGCACCTCTCATAAGACCCCAGTCTCATCCTCCACTGCCCCAAGCCATCCAGCAAAACAGCACTCCGCTGGCTCTTCAGGGCCGTCTTACAAGAATAGTCCCTTTGCCAGCTCTGTCTCTAAACATGGGGTTTCTTCTGGCAGCAGCTCTTCCTCTGGAGGAACACCAGTCCAGACCTCTACTTCCGGGAACCTGCTCCCTGGCGTACAGCCTCCCTCCGCAGGACAGTCTGCCAGCAGACCCGTCCCAGCCTCTGCAGTGAAAAAACCACCCGTTTCCCAAAAGCTGACCCTGGTGGCCCCTCCGGGTGGTCCAAATGGAGACTCCAGTGGTGGGACCCAGGGAGTGGCAAAGCTACTGACCTCCTCCCTGAAGTCCAGCGCAGTTAGCAGCATGACATCGTCTACCTCCTTGCCAGTGAGTGTCCTGGCACAGCAGTCCGCCCCTCGTGGGTCTTGTGGACAGGGCCGCTTGCCTTGCCCTGGTCGGAGAGAGAGATCCGACACTGAAGGTCAGGTAGGAATAGTGAGCCCGGAAACTGGAAGGAGGCCTGGGCTTCCTGTTTGTAGGTTTTTGCTTTTCTAGTGGTAGGAATCCCGGGAGAGCTGGAAACTTCTCCTGAGGATGAGCAGAGGGAAAGGACTGGTTTGCCAGAGGTGCTATGATCCTGGGTGGCACAGAATGAGCCACAAAACTCCTTTCACATTTCATAGCCTCCTATTTGTCTATCTCTCAAAACAAGTAAATGAAAATGGCATCATCTCTCAACTCATCAGTTTTGTGGAGATGTTCATGCCCCAGGAAATCAGTAACTTGTAAGAGTGATTCCCTTTTGGTTGGATTTTAAAGGACTCTGCAGGTCAGATAAAGGCAGTTTGACAGAGTCCAATGGTTGATGAGGCTTGCCAGTAGGTAATTACAGGAAGTTTGGATGCAGGCTGGGGAAATGAGAGAGCAATTGTTTTCATGTTTCCAACATAGAAAATGACTCTGTTGTTACAAAGACAAAACTATAGAAAGGTATGTACAGCAGGATCTCACCTACCTCTACCCTGGCACCACCCCCGCAAGCTGTGTTGCTTGGCTGTGTTCCTTAGTTTCCAGGGTTTTCCCATCTCTTTATAAAGACAAAGGTCAAAACATACAAATATGTATGTGTGTATGTTTAATGTACATACATACGAACACACTGGTGTTTGTGTGTACCTACATCTGTGGATGTTTGCGTAAGGTGGTCTTCCTTTCTTACACAAAGGAGTAATTTATACTTGGTTTTTAAAATTTTTTTTTTTTTAACATTTATTTATTTTTGAGACAGAGACAGAGCATGAGTGGGGGAGGGTCAGAGAGAGAGAGGGAGACACAGAATCCGAAACAGGCTCCAGGCTCTGCACTGTCAGCACAAAGCCCGATGCGGGGCTCGAACTCACAGACTGTGAGATCATGACCTGAGCTGAAGTCGGACGCTTAACCAACTGAGCCACCCAGGCGCCCCTATACTTGGTTTTTTAAATGAACATGGTCCTGGGAGCCATTCCATGCCAGTTTTTTTTAAATTTATTTTTGAGAGAGACTGAGTACGAGTGGGGGAGGGGCAGGGAGAGGGGGGGACACAACCTGAAGCAGGCTCCAGGCTCTGATCTGTCAGCACAGAGCCCGACGCGGGGCTCGAACCCACGAAGCGTGAGATCATGACCTGAGCCGAAGTCGGACCCTTAACCGACTGAGCCACCCAGGTGCTCCTCTCCGTGCCAGTTTAGAGTCCATCCTCTTCCTTCCTTTGAGGGCAGCAGTGCAGGGGCTGCCTTCACAAGGGGTGGTGTACAAGCGGGTCCCTGCCCTGCACGTCCATCCCCAGCTTTGGTTTGTGAGTGAGCTTTGAACAGTGCTGGTGCTCTGACCGTGCTGTGTTTCCTCCCCAGAAAGGAACGAGTGGGGCTGTGCTGCTGGCCAGCTCCTCGCCCTTAAATCTGCTGTCTGCGTCCTACAAGTCTGGCAGCCCGAAGCTGCCTGGGGCCATGAACTCCAACTCCCTAGGGATCATCTCCCAGTTTCCTCTCCATGTGGTATCCTTCAGCGCCGAGTCCTCTGCCAAAGCAGGGGTTTCCAAGGATGCCATCGTCACGGGTCCTGCCCCTGGGACGTTCCATCACGGCCTCAACCATAGTAAGTGCTTCTCTCCTTGTCTCCTTGTGCTGGATGGACAGAAGGTTCCCCACTGCCTGTGCTGATTGTGTGCTGGGTTCCTGTGTTTGTCTGGTGTGTGACCCTGGGCAGCGTTCCTGGGAACCGTGCTGAGCCCCCTCCCCTTGGGGTTCTGACCCAGAACCAGTCTAGTAGGTTGTCTGGGCTCTCGACCACTGAAGCATCTTTTCTGTTCCTGTCTTCAATGTGTGTGTTTTGTTCTTTTCTCCCCTCCTGTTTTCTCTCAGGTCTCCTGGCTGGCTTGCACTCCAGCCCGCCCCGTGCAGCGCCTCTCCCACACGCTGCCGTGTCCACTCACGTCCCGCAGAGTCTGCCAGGTAATTGCCAGGTGGTCAGAGTGCCACACGCACCACGCGGCATTCTGCTCTCCACTCGTTCAGATGCCTTGTCTGCTGCCAGGGAGTTCAGTGTCTTCTACTTGTTGTCACTGTGTTGTCCTGGTTTGTCCTTGAAGGCTCTGGCTCTTTGGGGACTCCAAGAGATCAACATAGGCTTCCACTTTGGAATTTCCCCTCATTCTCCACTTGGGATTGCCACTGGGTCGGCCTTACCCTGTGTGCTCACAGGGGAGGCAGTGATGGCCTGTATTCAAAGCAGGGGAATTCCCTTAGCGAAACTTGGTGCTTACGTTGGTGCTCATTTCCAAGGGTTAATTGGGGAACTGAAAAGTGTTCAGTTAAGTTGCTCTACCTTCCAGGTGCTGCAGCTAACAGAAAGCTCTCAAGGCTTTATTTGCTTGTTTGTTTAGAGAGAGAGAGAGGGAGGGAGGGAGGGAGAGTGTGAGGGTGAGAAAGTCACCTGGGGGAAGGGCAGAGAGAGAGGGACAGAGAGAATCCCAAGCAGGCTCTTTGCTGTCAGCATGGAACCAGATGCGGGGCTTGATCCCATGAACCCTGAGATCATGACCTGAGCTGAAATCAGGCATCAGAGGCTTAATGGGGTGCCTAGGTGGCTCAGTCAGTTACGCATCTCCCTTTTTGGTTTTGGCCCAGGTCATGATCTCATGGTTAGTGAGTTTGAGCCCCGCATCAGGCTTTGTGATGATGGTGTGGAACCTGCTTCAGATTCTCTCTGTCCACTTCTGCGCCTCCCCAACGTGGGCTCACTCTCTCACTCGCTCTCAAAAATAAATTAAAAAAAATTAAAAAGAGTTGGACTCTTAACTGACTGAGCCACCCAGGCACCGTAAAAAGTGCTTAAAGCTTTATGTGAAAGGGAGAGTCCAATGGTGAGGTTTTAGGAGGGACCCTTACCTGTGCTGCCACAAAGTGTGCCCAAGGGAGCAGCCTTCGGTTGAGTTCAGGGGTGAAAGCAGACATTCAGGAACACATCTGGGCAGTGTTCCTTTTCTTTTCCTGCTTTTCATCTCCATAGAGCAGTGGTTTTCAGAAAAGGGTGTGGTATTGCTGTGAGAAGGCAGCTGGAACCTGATTCTTGAGTACACGTCATGGGACCCTGGTGCGCAGGCTCACCAGGTCTTGGTTTTGGCTTCCTGCTCTTATTATGCTAGACCTACTCCAGAGGGGACCAGGGAGGCTGCACCGGTCAGGCGAGAGCCATTCTGCAGGATGCTGAGGCTGGGGTAGCCCTGGTGTGCGGGTACCGGGGTGGGAGTTAGGGAGCTGCCTGGCTGGGCATGCCTGTGGCCTGATGTTTCTGAGTGTAAGCTCCTCCACGTTTGCTGTGGGTCCCTGACCCCCTGGCCCGAGGCTGACATATTCCTAGTGAATGCTGGAGGCTTTTGCCTGTAAGAATGGATTGAAGATTTGTAAGGTGGAAATTTTGCTTCTTTAGAGAAAAGAACTGAGGGGCTAAGCCTGTGTGAACAAGGGCTCTGTTTTCCTCTAGGGAAGCGGTAGCTGCAGGGGACTCACCTCACAAACTGGTGGCTGCTACTGTAGCTAACAGGGTAATGCGGGGTCACAGAACCACCTAGGCAAGACCTAGGTTTGAAAGATAGTCCTGCCTCTGCTTGCTTTCAGGAACGTCACACTTTGAAACAAAGAAAATAATTTAAGAGCCATTGGAAACATGACTGTTGGCCTGTGGTATTTTCAGTGCCAAAAAAAAAAAAAAAGGGAAAGTGCTTTTTTGTACCATTTCTCCATTTCTGTCTCCTTTACACCTTCTTCAGGTTGGAGGATTCCATTGAGTGGTTGTAAATGGAAAGCTGTGTGACTGCGTCTGCTTTTTGCTCTCTTTCCCGTGCAGACTCGGAACGCTAGCTTCTTAGCCCCTTGAGCTGGTTTCGTAGGACCTGAGGATTCTGATGGTGAGAGAGTCTCATAGCTGTTTGAGTGCAGCACAGTCTTGGGACCTCACACAGAGCCTAGCCCGCCAGGGGACTTTGGTGGCGGCCGAGAACACACGCACTCCCGTGGCAGGCATGCGTCGGGCCCCTGCCTTCTGGTGCTCCGAGTGCCGTGCACACTGCAGGCTACTGCAAGCAGCAGTGCACTCAGCCTCCATCAAGGGTTTTTGCGTTCGTCTGAGCCTTGGAACACTCAGCTTTCAGGGGCTTTTGCTAGTTAAGTGAGCCCCTTGAATTTTTGTTGTTGGCGCCTTAAGGGAATCCAAGATCCTGAAAGGCTTGTGTTGTTTTTGCTTATTTTTTTCCAGATGCTTCTCAGCTTCATGGAAAAGGGCCTGGTGTACCACGGAAATTGTGACCTCTGCAGAGGAAAGGCCCGACTCACTTAGGTCTGGGTGGAAGCTGACCAAGTAGGTCTCAGAAACTGGATAATCACTATGCTCTTTCTGCCAATTGGTTTCCTTCTGGCGAAGGTGTGAGTGCTGAGTGGAGCGTCTCTTGGCACTGTGATGTGCCTTCAGTGAGGGGAGCAACCCTGGGCTTCTCTGTGGAGGCACTGACTGGCCTGGTGCCCCGGGCCCCGTGGCTCTGTCATGGACAATCGTCGGAGGGGCAGCTCTGGGCTGGGGCGCGTGGTGGGTCTTGTACGAAGCTGTGGTGTCAGGGCAGAGCAGGGCGCACCTGTTTGAAACCTGCCTGACCCCCTGGCATTTGGTCAGAGTACCTCCTGGTGCCCTACTGATCAGGGACCCCTGGCCACAGTGGGATCCCCGATGGTCATGGTGTCCGTCCCATCCTCAGGCTGTGTGCTCAACAGGACAAAAACCCAGGCTGACACACAGCTGGGAGACTTACCTTGTCTTTTTGAAAAATACTCAGAACACCTAACGTGTGCTCATTGTGTTGGGGGCCAGCTTCTCTGCTGAACATGACAATGAAGCTCTTTCAGAGAAAAGACTTTTGTAGATTCAACAGTTGTGACAGGATTTTTAAAGACACTTATTTTGGTCCAGATTTCATCATTACCATTAATGCATTGGATAGAATACATGTCATATTCTAGTAAGACATAATTCCAGTGCCTTTATGGTGGAGCAGAATTAGACACACGTCCATTCGGCCTTCTGAGTGGATTTCAGATGAAGACTTTTTTAAAAGATATGTCTGTATTTAAGACATAGCCAGTTTGAGTTTTTTACAGTTGCACATCCTAATCTGCCATCCTGACTTGAAGGTCATCTGGGCCCCCAGACCCCAGGTCCCAGTATAGCCAGGGCCCCCGTTTTGTTTTTTCAGAGTTCATTCAGGTGGACTGAAGAGCCCCAAAGCCCTTCATCTCTGAGGGCCAAGGATATGAGGGGCTCCAAGTCAAAGACATTCCAGTTTGTTTTATTTAGAAACCATTCTCAGGCAGAGCTGCAGGAACAGGCCCCTGTGAAGCATCTGCCATGTAGAAACAGGCCTTGACGTCCTGGGGCTCTCCGGGCAGCAGGGCTGTGCGCGGACTTGAGGGCGGTGCGCTGATGAGCTGGGAGAGCGCGCCGGAGACAGGCCAGGACAGCGGCCCTGGAGCGCATTCAGCCAGCGGCTGCTTCACACGGATGTCTAGGGCACTTGCCTGTCCTGTGAAGTGTGTCCCACAAGGCCTATCTGAACTGACTGCTTCAGCTAAGTGATTGCAAATATGTTAAGAGTCAACAGCCTCCTCAGAATGTACACCTGTGTGGAGACACAGGCAGCTCTCTTGGTTCCTGCCTTCCAGGGTACAGTGCTCAGTAACTCACAGTTATGCAGAGGTTTGCCCCGTTTCCAGCGGGGCAAGACCTCACTCAGTTATCCGGCTAGGCCTCTGCATTTTTTTTTTTTTTTTTTTTTTTTTTTTTTTTAATGTAAGAACCAACGTGTTTCACATCTGGCTAAAGTGGATAAGTGGATTCCTTATCCCTTCATTATTATTATTTTTTTTTTTTTTTTTGCAACTTGGGTTTCCAGTTTGTTTACAGAGTAGTCTTAGGTAGTAGCAAAAGAGCCAAAGAAGAGATTTGTATCGCTGAGCTCAGAGCCGTGCAGAGGCCTTCCGTGAACACTGAGCAGTGGGAACTCTCCAGGCTTCTCGGCCCAAGAACACCCAGGGTCCCTTCCCTGCAGCGCTCGCACCCTCCTCCCCACGTACCATTGAGTGTGCAGCTGGAGCTGAAAACCCTCATTTTTAGGAATCTAGTGATGCCTCTTGCCTCAGGGAAACGTTTCTTTGATGGGGAGTTTACGAGATTTCTTTTTCTTCTTTATGCTTTATTTGTGGTAATGAAAGAGTGAATGACCTAAACAGCCATGGCTGGGCAGACGGGCTGGCAGAGCGGGCTCCCCGGGGTCTGGGGCTGCGGCGCTGCGGGGCTTTCCTTGGAGCAGCCGTTCCTTAGGTGTGAGAGGGGCTGTGGCTTTTGTGCGGCGCGACGATGTTGGTGTTGGGGGGTGGTGTGAAAATTGTTAATCTTGTATAAAGCAACTCAATAAATTGTTTCAAGGTTTCCAAAACATCATTTCTCCTTCTTTTTACCATATTTGAGCCAATTTTTCCTCCCCTAAGAGCTGGTGTATGTGGAATATCCCTTTTGGCCAAAAGCCAAGAGGAGCAGGGGAAATAATTAAGCTTCGCATGCAAAAGAAGAAACGCCATGAAGATAGAATCAAGCCACCCAGGTGTTTATTTTGCACTAGAAATAGAATCCCTAATCCCATTTTCTTCCATAATACGTGAGATAGAACATAAAATTCATCTGGTGAAGAATCAAATGTGTAGCATACCCAAATACCAGTGAGCTAACACACAAGACTTGTAAGGCACTGAAACTAAGGCTAACAGCAACACAGTCCATCATGAAAATATTTTGAGAACCACAATACATTTTCTGATGGTGGACAGTCTGGCTGACAGTTAACCTTCACTCTAGCACCGAAGGCCATACACTGTTCTGGTTTCTTTGCGCCTCTTCTGGCACAGAGCCCAGATCTCTGTCACCCGGAGGCTTCTGACAGAAAGTGGGCTCTCAGCCAGAATCCTGGGGGGGGGGGCCACGAGTGCAGGTTGGCAGCCCTGAGGGGCCCAGTCCGTTGGTATACCTACACGTGTGTGGAAGGGAGGCCTTTCTGCCCTGGGGCGCCTCCACGTGGGGTGTGAAGGCCGGAGCGTGGAGTGGCTCGTCCGCCTCGGTCGTCATGGCTTTAGTTTTTTGGGTCGTTTCCAGGTGTCACACGAAGAGTCTACTGATGGAAATGTGTGGGAAAAGGGACAGAAGAGGGGCATTGTGGTTGTCCGATCATCAGAGGATGAAGCGGGTCCCTCACCCAGGGTGCATGACCATGAGAAGGGCTTGGGTGACGGGCTTGGGTGATGGGCTCAGCTCTGCACAGGTTCAGAGCCCGCACAGGGCCACGGAGGAGAAGACCCAGTGGTTCTGGGTGGGAGCCAGCTGGCCAGCTGGCTGCTTCCAAGAAGGTGGAGGGCCGGGCTGGGCCTACTTCTGCCCGGACACCAGGACGGCCAGCTCCTGGATGGACATATCCTTGTTGACGTAGCGCTCGTACTGAGCCTGGGTCAGCCGTCCTTTCTGCAGCGCCTCTTCAATGGAGAACTTCCTGCCAGACTTCCTGTCGTGGATCACGGAGGACTCCCCGCTGGGACCCTTCACCGAGATTTCCTCCCAGTCACACTCCTGGCTCCTGAGTTTCACGAACATGTTCCAGTCGATGAGGCCGGCCCGATGGGCTTCCTCTGGGGACAGCTCTCGGCCCGTGTCGGGGTCGATGACCACGATGGAGCGCCGCAGGTGGTTCTCTCTCTGCTCCCTCTTGACAGCCACGGAGCCCAGGCGCTTCTGCAGCTCGTCGATCTCCAGGTCTTTGTCTTTGGAGAGCCTCTTGAGGTCGTCCAGCTCTCTCTCCAGGGACCACAGCCTGGAGTCCAGGTTCGTCCCCGAGTCCGCCGTGCTGGTGGTTCTCAGGTCTCGGGATTCTGTTGCTGCCATTTCCATTTCTGACTGGAGCCTCCGGGTCTCGAGCTGCAGGCTCTGCCGCTCCAGCTGCAGCCTGTGGTTTTCCTCCCTGAGGAAGTCCAGCTCCTTGGACGACTTGGAGTTACAGAACTCCAGCTCCGACAGCTTGGCTTCCAGCCGACTCACTTCTGCATCCAGTTCCCTCTTGCTCCGGCTCTCCTCCTCCAGGCTGCTCCTGAGCTTCTGGATCTCTTGTTCAGTGTCGCCCTTCTCCACCTGGACGCTTTCAGAGAAGACCACCTTCTCCTTGACCTCCATCTTCTCCAGGTTGACGAGCTGCTGCTTCAGGGTCTCGAGCTCACTCTCCAGGACCTGCCGCCGGTGCCTTTCTTCCTCCAGCTGGACTTTGAGCAGAGAGTGCTCCCGGGCCTGCTGCGGGTCCTGCTGCAGCACCACCTTCTGCTTGAGGGTCACCTTCTCCCGGGCCTCCGCCTCCTCCTTCTCCAGGTTGGCCAGCCGCTGCTTCAGGCGCTGCACCTCCAGCTCGGCCTGCCTGCGCGCCTGCCGCTCGCGGTCCAGCTCCTCGAGCTGGCGCTCCAGCTCTGCGCGCCGGCGCTGCAGCCGCCGCAGCTCCCCACGGAGGCTGTCGATCTGCCGCAGCTCCACCTCGATGCTCTCGGTGAAGGCGTTCACCTCGGCGCGCAGGCTGGGCTCCTCCTCGTACCTGACCACCTCCTGCTGGACCACCTTTTCCTTCACCTGGGACAGCTCCTCCTCTTTCTGCCTGATCTTCTCCTCCTGGGAGGCTCGCTCTCTTTGCAGATCCACTTGCTTCTTCTGTTCCTCTGAGAGCCTGGCCCGCAGAGACTCCACTTCCTCCTTGGTTTGGGGGTCTTCCTGGAACTGGAGGATCTCCTGGACCACCTCCTTGGTCTGCACCTGGGGTTTGGTGTCTTTCAGGGACTGGATCTCTTGCTTTAACTGGTAGATTTCTAAGTCGCACCTTTCAATAAGTCTCGTCTTGTCCACGATCTCCTCCCTGAGCCTCCGGAGCTCTTTCTCCATCTCGGGGTCAGTCTTGTACTTGATGACTTCCTTGGTCACCTCTTTGACCTCTACCTGGGGGCCCCTCCTCCTGAGCACCTCCAGCTCACTCTGGTAGCTCTTCAGCTGCTCCTCGGCCCCCCGGTACTTGCGTTCCTGCTCCACGAGCTCCAGGCGGAGGTTGGCCACTTCCCTCTCTGCCTCGGGGTCCGGCCGGACAATCTCCCGCACTTTCTCCTGTACCAGCACTCGGGCATTTTCCTCCTCCAGGGCCCAAATCTTGCGAAGCAGCTCAGTCTTCTCCCTCTGGTTGGTGCGAGCCTTGGCAGCCTCGTCCTCACACTGGCGCTTGAGGTCACCGACCTCCCTCTCGGTCGCCACATCCCTTTCCACCTTGAGCACCTCCTTCACTGTGATCTTCCCCTCTGCCATGGCCCGCTCCTTCTCCAGCCTCTTCAGCTTGTCCTGGAGGAAGCTCAGCTCCTCTTCGTGCTCCTCCCTGCGCTTGCCCTCCTGCTGCCGGGCCTCCTGCAGCTGCCGGTACTCTGCCTCCAGCTGGGGGTCGTTCTGCAGTTTCACCACCTCCTTCTCGGTGACCCTCTCCTGGGCCCGCTCCTTCTCCTCGGCCAGGGCCGCGATGCGCTGCTGCAGGAGGGCTGCCTCTGCTTCCCGGGTGCCCTTCTGCCGCCTCAGCTCCTCCAGCTCCTCCCTCAGCTTCAGGACCTCGTCCGCCCGGGCTCGGTCCGGCTCGATGCGCAGGACCTCCTTGACCACGTACTCCTGCCCCCCATCCCTGGTCTCCTGCTCCAGGGCACGCAGCCGCAGCCGCAGCCCCTCCAGCTCCTCCTGCAGCAGCTGGTTCTTGTGCTGCTCCTCCACCAGGGTCCGCTGCATCTGCTGGAAGCTCTCCTCGAGTGCGGGGTCCGGCACCTTCTTCAGCACTTCCTTCTGTACCACCGCTTCCTGCGGGCTCCGATTCTGCAGGGTCTGGATCTCCTGCTGGGCGCTCTTGACCTCCTTCTCCAGCTGCTGCCTCCGCTCAGTCTCCTCCTCCAGCTCCTTCTGTACCTTCCACGTCTCCTCCACCGCGGAGCCCGGGGTGCTACCTTGCGGGGTCTCGTGGCTTGCTCCCACCTCCGGCTGCTGAGAAGGAGAAGACAGTGCATGGTTAACGCGCGGCCTGGCCTGTTCCCACCTGGTCGGGGCGCACCTCAGTCCCCCATGGAAAGGTCAGACCCTGTGACACCCGAGGCTCCCTTGGTGTCGAGTTCACTGAGTTCCTGGGTTACTTTAGAAGATGGTGAAACAAATAGTTGAGGTTTTTTGAACAGTAAAGTAGTTGACGACCACGGCAGAGCATCCCACCTCCGGTCCTGTTCCCAGAGGCTGTCGTCTTTGAGACGTACCTTTTGAGTGCATGCCACATGTTTCTTTTTCTACACAAGCGGTCGTCCCCTGTTCTGCACCCTGCTTGGTGCACTCAGTACAGACAGAGGCTTCCACGGTGGCCCTGCTTCATTTTCCACTGTATGGACAGACAGACGTGGGCTTCTGAAAACAAGCTACCTGCCCTGGGGACCCAGCAAATATTTGCTGGATGGAATACGTGCTGCTCTCGTGCTCACGGAAGCGCTGGCTGGGCCACTACCTGCGCTGGTGCCGTCCGATAGCCAGGGACACTGCCACCAGTTCACGGACTGTTTTGTGGGAGCAGAATGAGCCTCATTTCTTACCTGCTGGAATAGTTGGAAGTAGAATGTCTGACCTGTAGGAGATCCATTACCTGTCTCAGGAGACTCAGGGCAAACTCCAGATTGTGAAGCCTCTGTCTGTTGATGGCGTTAACTTCAGTGAACTTGGCAGCAAGAGCCGCTTCCTACGGGAGAGCAGTCAGCAAACAGGAGTCAACAGGCTGAGCGGGAGCGAGCTGGACCGTGTTTGAAAAGTCTGGCATTTGGGGATAGAGGGTAGCTTCTGGTCTCTTGCTACCTGGAGTTGAACTATAGTCTCAGCTGGTGGAGGAACTGGATTTAGAGCATGAAGGCGAAAGTCTGCATGACCCTGAGCAGCTCTTCCTCTCGGAGCCTTCACTTACTCATACGCGGAAGGAAGTAACCCCAGCTCTCCACGTGTACTTACTTAGGAGGAGTCCTGTGGGAGCCTCCCAGATCCCTGCAGCAGGCTGTCTTTCCAGGTATATCCTCATCACTTGCCCGAGAACAAGTCTACCATCTGTTCTTACCAAACCTGTCTTACCTTACTGAGCACCCAGGAGGGCTCTCAGCCCCGTTTCCCTGTTGGGGTGCATCTCAGAGGCCTGTGTGCCTTGCCTCCCCCAGGGCCCGCCTGCACCGCTCACCTCTTCCCTCACTTTGGCAGCGGGGGACTGGAGCCTGGCTCTCTTGGTGACGTGGCTACTCCTTCCATTCTCCAAGTCAAGAAGGGACCTTAGTTTCTCTGCTTCTAACTCATAGTCCTGGGTGAGAGAGAGACATGGTGGAGGGCAGACAACCGCAGTAGAGACAGAAGTGTTCTTCTGCCTCTAGTAGCGGACTGCAGAGGTCTGCACGGCTGCGTACTGTAGTAACGGCCAGGAGGTGCTGACAACCATCTACATGCCGGCTGTCCAGAGCTGTGTCCCTCAACAACCCAGGACATGACAGAAAGGCGCGCAGTGCCCTCCCGCCCCACATGGAGCCCCCTCCGGGCCCCGAGTGTGGCGCTCTGCTCTCTCCCCACAGCACTTGAGCCGGTTCTCCTGCTGCCTCGGATCCCCTTTATTCCTTTCCTGACTCCGTAATCCATCGGCCGTGTAGGGTATTTCTAGTTTTTTTCTTTTGCTATTGTGAATAATAGCTGCTGCTACGAAGATTTTTATTTATCCTCCATTGTTGTTTTGTTTTCCTTCTGGGATAAATTCTCCCTGTTTACTGCTTCAAGCAGTAGCAATCCCTTCTCTGGTGTTCAGCGTCTGGGACACACTGTTTTCCTAAAGGGCTGTGCCTGCTCCCAGGGCTGCCTGCAGTGCCCGAGGACGACCCCCCCCCTCCCCACCCCCAGGCCTAGCCCTTCTCTGTCCAGCTCTCCTGACAGGATGAGGCCCTGCTGTCTTGCACTCAGCAGGAGCTTCCCGGCTCACCTTGACAGCTTGCTGGTACTGCTGGGAGGAGGTGCAGACTTTCTGGACTTCCTCTTCCCTTCTTGCTATCTCATCTAGCAGGTTCTGTAAAACAACAGAGACTTTTAAAATAAAAAATTAAGAAACAAACCAACAAAAACAACCCTTGACAGAGTAGCTGGATTCCTCAGAATCTGAAATTCAACTTCTGTAGTACAAAGTTTCATGAACGGCTTCCTTGTATACAGTTGTTTGTCACAAAAGGCAATTCTCTGACCCTGTGAAGAAGGGCCAGGAAGATCATTGTCTTTGCCAGGAAACCAGTATTTACGGAGTGCTTCAAAATGTCAGGCACTCTTCTAATATCTTCGATCTCATTTTATCTTGAAGTTGTCCTGTGAGGTAAGTGCTATCATTATCTCCAGTCTACGAGTAATGAAATTGAGGCATAGTCACCTTCAGTGACTTGCCCACAAGGACATGGCCATTAGGGTTGGAACCTGAGTTTGAATCTAGGCTGTTGGGGTCCTGTGTCCCTCACTCCCAAGACACTGCTGCCTTCCAGCCAACCAGGACTCTGAACTTTGGAAACGGGATTTTTTTTTTTTTTTTTTTTTAACCACGAGGGCTCCTCATGTGTTGCTGTAGCCATTTGCTCATTCAGCCAGCCTATGTGGACTGTCCACTCTGGGCCAGGCCCTGTGCTGGGCACTGAGGCAGGAGCGAGGCCATTCTTGTTCTCAGAGTTAGGTGCTGGCAGCCAAACAGGGCCAAGGTCTTAAGGGACCTTGCCGATCTCCAGCAGCCCCCATGCCACTGTAGACCTGTGAACACGGAGGCAACCGCCTTACCTTCTGATTCTTCAGCTTGGTCTCCATCTGGCTGAGGGTGTCTGTCTCCTGGGGCTCATAGCTGGGGATGTGGGACAAGAACTGGAGCACGTGGTCGTAGCTGCTGCGGTAGTCGTCATACGCGGCCCTGGCGTTCTGCAGGCTCTGGGCCCTGCGGAGGAAAGCCTGTCAGGCCTCTGCCGCAGTCAGAAGATGCCTCCTGTCTCTTTTTAAAGAAGTCCTCTTTGCTCATGTTTTAAAAGCAGGAGGGATCAAATATAACCTAATAAAATAACCTAAACATTGCTCGAAAAGAGAGCAGTTGAGGCACCTAGGTGGCTCAGCCGGTTGGGCGTCCCACTTTGGCTCAGGTCATGATCTCACCATTCCTGAGTTCCAGCCTCACGTCGGGCTCTGTGCTGACAGCTCAGAGCCTGGAGCCTGCTTCAGATTCTGTGCCTCCCTCTCTCTCTGCCCCAACCCACTCTCATTCTGTCTCTCTCTCTCTCTCTCTCTCTCTCAAAAATAACATTAAAAAAATATTTTTTTAAAAAAAGAGAAGAGCAAACCTAAGCAGCAGTAGGAAATAACGAACAGATGCCCATGAAAGAGAAGAGCAACAGAGAGCAGTGAATTGATAGACCTCAGAAGAATTAGGAAGGAAAGCGAGGATGTATATACAAATAGAATGAGGAAAGGTACAACATCAGGAATGGGGGCGGGGGACATCCCCTCAAAAAATCAGACAGTATTAAGGACAATTTTATGCCACTAAATTCAACTACATGATGAGATGGACAAGTTCCTCGAAAAAGACACAAGCTACTGGACCTGCCTCCCAGGGCAGATGGCCCAGAAAAGTCCAATACCAATTAAAGAGGCTGAATTTGTAGTTAACATGAGACACACAAAAGCCGCTTGCAGGCCTGCATGGCTGCTCCCCTGGTGA
Organism: Panthera onca; assembly: GCF_046562875.1. Taxonomy (NCBI): domain Eukaryota; kingdom Metazoa; phylum Chordata; class Mammalia; order Carnivora; family Felidae; genus Panthera; species Panthera onca. The sequence continues at coordinate 37,794,225 of NC_138354.1, read as the reverse complement.
ACTGTACCCAGCACCGAAAGAAGCGGGAGCAGGATCTGTTCTACAGGAGCTCTTCCGGGAGACACAAGAGGAGGTCACACTTAGGGACTCCTGAGACCAACAGGACGTAGGACAGGAACAAGCAAGACGCGGTGTATGTGCTGTGTTGTCACTGATGTCACCGCCCCCACCCCCCGCCTGCCAGCTCCTCAAGAACATTTCTGGAAGTGTACACAAAATGGTACCCATGCCTGCCTTGGGGTCGGGGCTGGTCGTTGTAATCACCTTGAGGTTTTTACTGTGCAGATGGATTGCTTTTTCCAAAATGAGAAAATCGAGAAAGCAAACCACTTGCAGCAGCCTCACAGCACACGAGCTCAGCGGAGGCTGCTGCCTGGCCACGGCTGCTCACCTGAGCTCCACCTGCTGGCGGAGGTTGTCAGAGCGCTGGGCCAGCCTGTGCGCCTCGGCCTCCTGGCGCTCCAGGTCGGGGCAGTGCTCCTGGAAGCGGCTGGCCAGGGAGCTGGAGCAGCACTTGGCTGCCTGCAAGTTCTGCTCCACATCACCGAGCAGGGACTCCTGGGCCTGCAGCGCGGAGGCCAGAGCCTGTCGGGGCGGAGAGGCAGAAGGTGGGCGCTGTGGTCAGAGCCCCGGGGTGGGGGTCAGGGCAGCACCACCCAAACTGCCTGAGGCCTCTGGCTCTGGGGGTGGGAAGCCTGGGTGGGGGGTGGGGAGGAGAAGGACGGGGGTTTTGCCTCTGTGTTTCTCATTAAACGTGGTGGTCATCTCTGCAACGTTCTGTTCTGTCGCCGGGAACACAAGCCGGAAAAACTAACGTGTGAAAACCCTGCAGGAAGCAGCATGTGCCCAGGACGAGAGTGGCCAGCTGCTTTCCAGCTTTAAGGCCTGGGCAGAGGCTTTCTGTCTGAGCCAGTTTCCTTGGCCCTGAGGTGAGAATCTCAGCACAGAGCGAGGATTCTGTGGACTGGTGTGTGAATAAGCAGCCTCCTAAGGGCCCACGGACCTGTGTGCCCTCAGGAGTCAGGCAGGCAGACATGTGAAGTGGCCCCGTGGCAACTGTGCAGGTAAAGTAGACGCTGGGGGTGGGGGGAGCCACGCGCTCCCAGAGCATGCGGGCCCCTCAGGCTGGATCTGCTCTCCCACAGATCCTGGAAATCTGGGCGGATTATGCAGATACTGGCCCCTGATTTCCACAAGCCACGCAGGTCCCAGGAGAAGCTGGGATTTATGCCACAGCTCTCCAGCCGCAACTTCTGACTTGGCACACCGCAGCCTTTCAAAACCTGGGGACTCACTGCCCTGAGACTCGGGGCCTCCGTCCCCATCTGTTCAGAGCTGGCAGGCCGGGGCCACCTGGAGAGAAAGGCTCCCGAGGCCCCTGTCCCCATACTCACCACCAGCTCCTGCCTCTTGCTGTCTAGGGCCCGGCTGCCCTCGGGCACCGTGTCGTCTTGGGTCAGCCGGGTCTCATACTCGGCCAGCGCCTCCCAGCCCTGCCGCAGGCTCATCTCCAGGCGGTTGGCCACGTCCACCCTGACAACACGGGTCAGAAGTGAGGGGTGCCCATCTGGCTCCACGGTCCCACCCGACCTGCCCGCCACCCGCCCACCACACACTTCTCCTGGGCCAAGTCCAGCAGCTGCACCAGGCGCTCGTATTTGCGGTTGGTGTCGTCGACCCGGGTCCTCAGCAGAGGTACGCTTCCGCTGCCCGGGAGGGCCTGCATGAAGTCCTGGCACTCAGCCGTGCTGCGTGCCTTCTCGGGCTCGATCCGCAGCAGCTCATTGGTGATGTTCTGTGGGGACCAGAGCCCCTGAAGTTGGCCACAGCCCAGCAGCCCCCTTCCCTCCAGGGGCCTTGTGGGACAAAGGAAGCAGCTGAGGAAGCCTGAGCCCTCTCTGGGGAGCCAGCCCGTAATGAGCACCCCGGGGAATTGTGACGCAGGGTGTGTGACAACAGACCTCCTGTTCCATGCACGTCACAGGGATGATTTCATCCATCTTTGGGGGCGACCCCATGAGGTGGGGTGCTTTTTCTCTCCCCATTCACAGGTGACCCTATGACCGCTTAGGAAGGGATGCGGCATGACATGGCCACGCCCCTACCCCGTGCCCGTCGTCCTCTGGCCTTGACTGTCTCTGAGGAAACTGAGGCCTGGGCTTGAATAGCAGGTCTGCGGTCAAGCAACCAGCACGCGGCTCCGGAACTCCGAAGTGGCGTGTGGCCCCGTGCAGCTGGGGCCGGTCACTAGTGTCATCAACACTGCCACAAGCCCACGAGCGGCAAGCTGTGTGGGGGCAGCGTGAACCTCGCCTGCCCTTTCTCCTGGGGTGGTGTCTGGGGCACCAGGGCTCTGGCACCTCCTCGGTCATCAGCCTAGCACAGCTCCCCTCACCGCCATCACTCAGGACTTCTGGTGACATGTGGCAGGTGGTCCCCGTTGAGCACCAAGGCCCCCGTGGGGATGAGACCAGTCTGGCAGTACCTTCAGGTCCTTGGCCCGTTCAGCGCTGTCCTGCACAGCCCGGCCCTGCTCCAGTGGCGGCCGGAGGATCCCCGTGATAGCCTTCTCCTGCCGGTCCAGATCTCTGGCCACTTTGTCCAAGCCAGCCAACAGATGCCGCCCCTGCTGGTCAGAGGCATCTGCCGGAAGGAAATCGCGGTCAGGTGGCAGCGGGGGGTTGGGGCGAGCAAGGTGCAGGGACAGGGCCTAGGAGACCAAGTGGGGCCTTCTGGGGCTGCCCCAGCCTCCCTCACCCCTGCCTTGCCTGTCCCCTGCCCTTCCAACTGCAGCACAGACCGCCCAGAGCCTGGGACAGTGGCCCTGGCACCCACCTCCAGGGCTCTCTGCCTTCAGCACCTCATGCCGCTGCTGGAGTGCGTTCCTGCTCCTGGCCGCCTTCTGCCGCACGCTCCGGTACTGGCTGCCCAAGCTGTGGGTGCAAACATGGGCTGGGGGCCTGGGGTAGCCCACTGCCCCCTGTGCTTACAGACCCGGGACTCCAGGTTGTGGCTGGGTGTGGCCCAGAGGAGTCATGAGGCTCGTGGAAGTGGTTTGAAAAGCTAAAACCCGGCAGACATGGAAATTTGCTATAATGCGGCTCTTTGCTTCTGGAGGCCTGGCATCGTGACTCAGCCTCTTTTCTTTTCTTCATACCAGGTTTTACTACCTAAAGTCATCATTTGTTCCTTTGTCTTCCCCACCAAGACATTACTCCTGAGGTAGAAGTACACAGTAGGTGCTCAGTAAATACGTGCCGAATGGATAGATGAAGGCATTCCTGAATCACTCATTTAACAAAGGGTTCGTGGGTACATTCTTTGCATGCACCATGTACTGAACGAGGCCCTAGAGACAGTTAAGTCCCCAGGAGCCCCTCCCCACATGAGACTGACAGGGTGATGATAAGGGGCAGAATGTGCAGTGGGAGAAGGTGCTGGACCCAAGAGTTGGCAACGCTTTTCCTGGAGCCAGGGTGGAGGGGAGTAAGCTCTTCACAGAAGAGGTAACCAAGGAGCTGTCTTAATTCAAGAGGCCTGAGCCAACCAGACCTCGAGCAGGTGTCTGGGCAGAGGGAACAGCATATGCAAAGGCCCAGAGGCACCTGCAGAGAAACTGCTCACTGGCTATGCCGCCTACAGCCTGACGTTCACATGTGGCAGGTCAGCCTGGCCAAAGGGGTCTGCTCCTGTCCCACTTGAGCCCCGAAGGAGGTGCAGGTGGGGGGTGGTAGTTGCCTCCTGAGGCTGAGTCAGGATGCCAGGGCTGTGAACGGGGCCTGAGGGGCCCAGAGGGTGGGGCCAGTCCACGCTCATTCCCCGCTTGGCCTTGTTACCTCTCGGCCAGAGCCAGGGCCTCAGGGTCAGTCGGGGGGATCACGAAGCAGACGGCGGGGGCGGTCAGCTTGTTGCCTGTGCTGTCCGTGAGGTCCCAGCTCTCCCCGTTGTTGCTCTGCAGGGTGTAGCTGTAGCCCCGTGAGATGAGGCCCTGGCAGGGGCAGGCCAGTCAGAAGGCATGGAGAGACCTGCCCTGGCCAGTGACCAGGGGCCCATTTGCCATCTTGCCCCACCACCCGGGTCTTAGCCCATCTCTGTGGCCCTCCCCAAGACATTTCAGCATAGAGACTAGGGAGGGTGCAGCTGCACGGGGATGTGTTAAATTTGCTGTCTCAACATCTGCCTGGGTTTCCCTTTGGGGAACCCCCCTTCCCATAGTCCCCGACTACTCAGGCTGGACATGTGGCTCAGGCCTGGCCAATGAGAGAATGGCACCTGCCAGCCACAGTGATTGGTTTAGGCAGGACGCAGGACTTAAAGCCGGTAGAACAGAAGACCAGGGCAACTGGTGGGGTTCTGCGGGGGACTGGTAGAGTGACCCCAACCACAGAGATGGACACAGGTTCCTAGAAAACACTGGTGTGAGGCCCTGAATCCAGCCTTACAACTCCTAAGACCTTTCAGTGACACGAAAGGGGCAGCTCTGGGCCCAGCCCACCCAGGGCTCCAGGGGCACCTGTGCAGCAGCTCACCTGGTCGCCCTCAAAGTCACAGAGCGCCTCCACGGGGATGGGCTTGAGTGGCGTCTCCCGGCGGTACTTGAGCGGCACCACCTGCTGCCCTCGCTTCTGCAGGCCCCGCACCACATGCTCGTACTTGTCCAGAGCCTTCTCCTGGTCCTGAATGCAGCAGGGGGAGGGCCGGGGTGAGACACCGCCTTCCCCAGGCCGGAGGTGCAGGGAGGGGTGTGGGGAGGCCCTCGCTGGGCCCATCACTCACGTCCAGCTCCCGCAGCAGCAGCTCAATCTGGTACTGGTCCTTGAAGTCGGGGCTGTATTTCTGGTTCAGGTCTGAGTCCACCTTGCACAGCAGCTCCTGAGCAGCCTTCACGTCCCTGTGGAACTAGGGGACACCAGATGGCCCTCTTATGGACACAATCCGGCTATGGCTGCAAGCTCACCCCCAGGCAGGGCCGTCCCTGCCCCACTCTCCACAGCTCAGAGACCCCCCTCCCCCAGTCGGCTTCCAGGTGGCCTCTTGGACCAGGGCCCCTCCCACCAACCCCCATGAGGCCACCTCCAGGAGGTACTAAGTTTTCATATATACATACCGTTAAGCTTTCGGTTCTTTTCTGTTCCATTCCTCTCTTTGGGCTAGGGACACCCTGACTTAAATGCTACACATTTTTTTGTTTTTAATATATGAAATTTGTCAAATTGGTTTCCATACAACACCCAGTGCTCATCCCAAAAGGTGCCCTCCTCAATACCCATCCCCCACCCTCCCCTCCCTCCCACCCCCCATCAACCCTCAGTTTGTTCTCAGTTTTTAACAGTCTCTTATGCTTTGGCTCTCTCCCACTCTAACCTCTTTTTTTTTTTTTTTCCTTCCCCTCCCCCATGGGTTTCTGTTAAGTTTCTCAGGATCCACATAAGAGTGAAACCATATGGTATCTGTCTTTCTCTGTATGGCTTCTTTCACTTAGCATCACACTCTCCAGTTCCATCCACGTTGCTACAAAAGGCCATATTTCATTCTTTCTCATTGCCACGTAGTATTCCATTGTGTATATAAACCACAATTTCTTTATCCTTTCATCAGTTGATGGACATTTAGGCTCTTTCCGTAATTTGGCTATTGTTGAGAGTGCTGCTATAAACATTGGGGTACAAGTGCCCCTATATTGCTACACTTTTTAAAGTCCCGATACACAGAAGACAAGCCTTGCCACTTTGCTCTAGAAATTTCTCCTGTCCCTTTTCCAGTCCATCCACTCTGAAACCGCTCCTGGTCAGCTGTCCTCTGGGATGTGACCACGAACAGGACTTAGGGATCACTGTGAAGCTCACAGCCCAGTGGGAGTCTAGACACTGAACCAGGAGTTACAGGAATGCCACCTGAGTTCCAGAGTCCCCAGTCCTCAGAATCAGGTGACCAGCTCTTGTTAAAAATACACATTCCTAGGACACCTGGGTGGCTCAGTTGGTTAGGAGACCGATTTCAGCTCAGGTCATGATCTCACAGTTTGAGTTCGAGCCCCACGTCGAGCCTGCTTTGGATTCTGTGTCTCCCCCTCTGTCTACCCCTCCCCTGCTCACGCTCTGTGTCTCTCTGTCTCTCAATAATAAAATGTAATAAAAAAAAACACATTCCTATGGAAATCAGACAGTATCCACCAACGAGGAATGGGGCAAACACAGTGTGGTCTGCCTATACAATGGAATACAATTCAGCCATAAAAGGGAATGAAGTTATGATTCATGCCATGACATCGATGACCCTCAAAAACATGAGTTTCAAGCGAAAGAAGCCAAAGACACCAAAGTCCACATAACATGTGAGTCTAGTTTCACAAAATGTAGACTAGGAAAATTCAGAGAGAAAGAGCAAGGGGGCTGGAGGAGGGAGAACGGAGGGGTTGTTTCATGGGTGCAGACTTCTTGTCTGGGGGTTCTGGAAATCTTTCCAAGGTGAAGGCTGCACAACACTCTGAATGTTAAGCCACTGGACTGTGTGCTTAAAAGCGGCTAAGATGGCAAATTTCACATTATATATATTTCATCAAAATGAAAACCCCACACTCATTCCTGAGCTGGTCAATCAGATTCTCCAGCCCTGTCCGCCAGGGAAGACAGACCAGGGCCCAGCAAGCTCGGGGGCACACCCACGTATGCCATCAAAAGCAAGGGCACTGGGAGGCTCCCGGAGGAATCAGAGCCGAGGCCACAAGTAAGCCAGGTAGGCACTGAGTGCTCCCAGCAATGGTGCTTCAGGGCTGGCGGGGTACCTGGTGGTAGTCTTCCATGTATTTCAGGTGACTCTCCTCACAGATGAGCAGGTTCAGGTACTCCTTCCAATCTGCGTGCACAGCCTCCATGTGCGCCTGCCAAGACAAGGCGGGGGGGTGGGGGGGGGGGGACAGGTCACTGCTTGGCAGGGTTCTGGACCAGAGAAGGGTGGGGAAGGGGGCATCTCCCTGGATGTGGCTCCCACAGAGGCACCTAGCTTCTTCTTGGGCATGGGAGGAGAGGGGACATGGTGAGGAGCCAAGCAGGGTTGCAGTGTTCCGGTACTTGGGCTGTTTACTGCACAAAGAATAAGTAGGGCGTGCATCTTCCCAAAGTGGTGCTCTTAAAAATTCTCACAAAGGCACTGTAGAAAATTGAATGGTGTCCCTCCCCTCCCCAAATTCATGTCCACCCAGAACTCAGAATGTGACTTTATTTGGAAATAGGGTCTTTGCAGGTGTAACTAATGAAGGATCTCAAGATGAAATCATGCTAGATTTAGGGTGGGCCCCAAGTTCAATGACTGGTGTCCTTATAAGAAAAGGAGATGAGGGGCTCCTGAGTGGCTCAGCAGTTAAGCGTCCAACCTCGCCTCAGGTCATGATATCACGGTTTGTGAGTTCAAGCCCCAAGGCGGGCTCTGTGCTGTTGGCTGCTTCAGATACTGTTGTCTCCCTCTCTCTCCCCCTTCCCCACTTGTGTTCTGTCTGTCTGTTTCTCTCTCTCTCTCAAAAATAAACATAAAAATTTTTTTTTTTTTTTAAAAAAGTAAAGGAAAGGAGATGAGGGGAGCCTGGGTGGCTCCGTGGGTTAAGCGTCTGACGTCAGCTCTGGTCACGATCTCGTGGTCTGTGAGTTCAAGCCCTGCGTGGGGCTCTGTGCTGACAGCTCAGAGCCTGGAACCTGCTTTGATTTGTGTCCCATTCTTTCTGTCCCTCCCCCACTTACACTCTGTCTCTCAAAAATGAATAAATGTTCAAAAAATATTAAAAAAAAAAAGAAAGAAAAGGATATACAGACACACAAGGGAAACAGTTATGTGACTACAGAAGCAGAGATATGAGTGAAACAGCCCCAGGCCAAGGAACCCCAAGGACTTCCAGCAAGCACTGGAAGCAAGGAGAGACACAAGAGGAGTCTGTCCTTGAGCTTCCAGAAGGGACAAGCTGCTTGCCAACACCTTGACTTCAAACTTCTGGCCTTCAGACTGTGAGACCATAGGTTTCTGTTGTCTATTCTTTTTAAAGTTTTTTTTTTTTTTTTTTCAGTAATCTGTACACCCAACGTGGGGCTTGAACTCATAACCCTGAGATCAAGCGTTGCACGCTCTTCTGACTGAACCAGCCGGGAGCCCCAGTTTCTGTCATTTAAAGCCACCCAGTTTGTGGTCATTTGTTAGGGCAGCCCCAGGAAGCTAGTACAAGGCACACTGCATGGGCTTGAGAAGTCCAGGGGCCAAGGGCAGGACGTGGTAAAGGGGAAGACAATGAGACCAAACATGGTCAGACCGAGCAAGTAAAGACAGCACGACAGAGCAATAGAGACACAGGATTCAGGACCCTCATCTTGGGGGCTGCCTGAGGCCACCCTGGAGGAAGCACCCCCTCCCAGGGCACACGCACCTCAATGGAGTTCCTCCCAGGGTGCTCGGCGGCCAGCAGCTGGTCCCCCTCGCTGTGCAGCTTGTTAATTCTCTCCTCTTTGGCCTCCAGGTTACGGTTGATGAAATTCTGCATGGGGGGGTGGTGGTGGGGGGGGGTGGGCGGCACTCAGGGCCCGGCCGGCAGCCCTGCGCCCCCTCCCAGCCCCTCCCCAGACGCCCCAGGCCGCTGGGCCCACCTCGTACTGGCGCCTGCGGCTGGGGTAGTCGAGGTTGCGGTCACTCCAGTCATACTGCATGCGGCCCTTGGCCTGCTGGTCCAGCCAGTAGAGCTCGTTGGTGCAGCGCTGCATGTAGTCTCGCAGCGTGCTCAGGTGCTGCTGCCGTGCCTGCGACGCCGCCTGCGGCAGGGGGTGGGGGACAAGGACGGGGCTGAGCCTCCCTCTGCACCTCCCCCAGGGCCCAGCTCTGGCCAGCGAGCAGAGAAGCCTGGCTCGACGCTTCCTGGCCGGACCCCCTCGGACCGGTCACTTGACCCTCCAGAATGCATTCATGCACTCAGCAAACGTCTGTGGGGCACGTGCTACATGCCGTTCACAGTAGTGAACGAAGCTGACATTTTTCCGGGAGCCTCAATTTCCTCACCTACAAAATGGGGATAACGGCTGCACTGATCTCGTAGGACACAAAGACTGTCAAACGGTTGGTGCTCAATAAATGTGAGCATTAGCAGCTTCCACTTTTGTCTGTCACGATCCCCGTACAGAAGGCTGGGAGGACAGTAGCAAACTGCCACCACTTTCCACGTGAGAAGGGGTGGGTGTGGGGCCGGGAGGAGAGGTAAGGGGGAGGGATGTTTGCTCAGCAAACAGGGACAGTAGCTAACATGTCCATGGGGCCCGCCCTGTGGCAGGACTGTGGTAGGGCCTTCTCCCCAGCTGAGGCCCTCCTAGGAGACAAGGGCTCGAAGGAACTCCGTTTTTGTACACGTGAGGAAACCGAGGCTCCAAGAGGCTAAGTAGCTCTCTCCAAGTGTCCCCACCAACACGGGATGGAAGCGTCTGCCCCAGAGCCCCGGCATCCTCACATCTGAGGTGTCTGAACCCTTGCAGCAAGGAAGGATTTATGCATCACTTGTGCAGTTTTATTTCAATTTTTTTAATTTTTTTTTTTTTTTTTTTTTTTTTTTTTGAGACAGAGAGAATGGGCACGAGCAGGGGAGGGGCAGAGAGAGGGAGACAAAAGGTGCAAAGTAGGCTCCACGCTGATGGCAGAGCCCGATGTGGGGCTATAACTCACAAACTTCAAGATCATGACCTGGACTGAAGTCAGACACTTAACCGACTGAACCACCCAGGTGCCCTAACTTGTGCAGTTTTAAAAAGAACACATTCTTGGGAAGCCTGGGTGGATCAGTCGGTTGAATGTCTGACTCTTGATTTCAGCTCAGGTCATGATCCCACAGTTCGGGTTCGAGACCCGCATCAGGCTCTGTGCTAACAGTGCAGAGGCTGCTTGGGGTTCTCTCTCCTCTCTCTGCCCCTCTCCCGCTTGCTCACATGCATGCTCGCTCTCTCTCAAAATAAACATTAAAAAATAAAAAGCACATTCCTTAAGGATTTTGAAATGGGAAACAGAAAACTTTTTCTCAAGCACATGGCATCATACTTGGTGGACAGAGAAGGTGCTTAATAAAGAGATAAAGCAGCAGATTGTAGGACGGGCCATATCCGTGGGCTCCATCAGGGTTTTCCGTGAGCACAGAGCAAGGTGGGATGCTTCTCAGGTAGGGACTCAGGGTACCACCTCCTTCCCACTTACCCCTCTTGTTCTGTTTGAAACGTTTACTGCCCACGCCTCCTGTGTCCACAGCCCTGACTGCCCAGCCCTCCTCCCTCCCCATTCCCTGGGGGCCTCGCTCACCAGCAGTTTCTGGTACTTGGCCTGGAGGTCGCTGTTCTCCTGCGGACAGAGTCGAGCGAATGGGTTGAGGTGGGGGCCGCAGGCGTGAGCCCCTCCCTCCCCAGGTCCAGGCCCGCTCCACCACTGTGCACACCTTGCCCCCGTCCTTGGCCAGGTGGGGCCCGATGGCCTTGACCTCATTGTGGAAGATATTGTGGTGCTCCACCTGCTGATCAACCAGCGGCAGGTCTGTCCCAAAGTTCTGGCTGCTCAGTTTGTCCTGGGAGGGTGGAGAGGACCGGCAGAGGGTGGGCGAGGGCCGGGGGACTCACAGCCCCCCCTCCCCCACCAAGAACCAAGGAGGGAGCCAAGGGTCCCTGGGAGAGATGCAGGGAGACACTGTCCCCTTTACCACAGTGTCCTCTCACTGAATCTCACTGTCACCTCTGAGGCCCACACGGTTGTTTCCATTGCACACGTGGGGAAACAGAGGCCTGGCCCAGGTCAGGCCACTGAGAGAAGACCACTGGCTCCAGCAGCCACGCTTCTCCGTGGCGGAGGGCATAGGAAGGACAGCAGCCGGCCGCTCCTTCTAGCCAGCCAGGACCCCAACGACCAGAGCTGGAGAACAATTGCAGGACGGTCCCCATCTCCACCACTTCTGCTGGGTGACCCTGGGCGAGACGCTACACCTCTCTGAGCCTTGCCCTTTTCCCCGATACAGACGTCGGGAAACATCAGGAACACCACACTCAGAGGCAGGACCGTGGTACCCATTACATGGCGGGGTCCACCCCGCCCACAGCTGAAGCCTGGGCCGTACCAGCTTTTCATCCACCAGCGCCGCCCAGTTGACCTGGGGGTCTACCTCCTTCACCACCAGGTTGTATATCTGCTTGTGTTTCCCGCGGAGGTTGGTCACACGCTCCTTCAGCTGACGGATGCTGAGTGGGAAGAATGGCCATGCTAGTCAGTGGGGCCAGTTGGTAGGCCCTCTGCCCATGTCCCTTCCCCCAACAGGGGCCTCATACCCCAGACCCCGGCCTGGGGCTTTCTGCTTAGTGGCCTGGAGGCACAGGATGACCCGGCAGCCTTGGGTTCCAGTCACTGATACCCTCCCTCATCCTTCCTTCCCCTATCAGCATTTCCCCAGGGCCTACAGTGTGCCCAGAACCATAGAAGGTTCTGGAAGAAATGATCAGGTTCACTGCTCTCTGGAGCCTCCCAGCGAGCGGGAACCACAGGGGTGGTGTGGACCGTGACAGGAACAGCACAGGGGGTTGTGGGGGCATCAAGAGACCCTTGCTCCTGCCAGGGTGGGGAGTGCAGAACAAGGTGGGAGGCACCGTGGGTGCCGACCTATCCACATCTGTACTGAGGGGAGAGCCATGAGCACGGGAAGCTGGCTGGGGCGTCAGGCAGTGTGACAGAGTGCTCAAGAGCTTGGAGGTTAGACAGCATGGTGGTCAGGGAGCTGTGGTCACACTATGACCAGAACAGCCTGGGCCTCAGTTTCCCTGACTACAAAATGGGTTGTCATGAGGATAACACGAAGTGTTTGGCATGTGTGTGGCATCCACTTAGCCCTCAGTAAACCCTGACTTGGGCTCTGGGATGCTGAGCAAGCCTGCAGTCCTCCTGCCCTGTGTCAGGAACGCAAAGCGGAGGGGACCTACTCTTCGGCAATCATGTCTCCTTGGGGATGCTTCATGTGCTTGGCGATGGCCGCGTCTGCCTCCAGCACGTACAGTAGCTTCTCGGAATCCGACACCTTCTGCAGGGTCGTGTCCCGGTGCTCAGGCTGTCTGCCCTCCTGCAGCCGGGCCAGGTCCTGTGACAGTCAAGACAGAGAGGCAGATAGCAGATGGGGATTCAGTGGGTGTGGTGGGGGTGGGAGGATAAGGAGGAGACAGCCAGCACGGGGCCCCCTGGTCCTGCCTCACTTCTCCTCTGCCTCTCAACAAACAGCCCAAGTGCCCACTTTTGGGGGCTCTGACACATAGCTGCAAATGAAGAGGCACAGCCTTGCTCAGCCCCGTCAGGGAGACCACCAGGTAAAGAGATAAGCCTCACAAAGGTGACTACAAGTTCGAACATGTCAGTGTTTCCCAAGTAAACACACCAGAGGTTGAATAGCGGGGACCTGCTTTTATTTGTTTTTTAGTTTTATTTTTGCGAGACAGAGAAAGAGACCACACATGTGCACACGGGGGAAGGGCAGAGCAATCTACATTCAGCTCAGAGCCCCATGTGGGGCTCCATCTCATGACCGTGATATCATGACCTGAGCTGAAATCAAGAATCAGAAACTTAACTGACTGAGCCACCAGGTGCCCTGGGGACCTACTTTAAGATCCAATGGTCAGTGAGCCTCCTGGGAGGTTATGACACCAGCTAAGAACTAAGGATGAAAGAAAAGAGTGTTCTAGGCAGAGGGAACAGCCTGTGCAAAGGCCCTGAGGCAGGAAAGGGCAAGCACATGGCTGGAAGGCAGGCCGGAGGAGGAAGTGGGAAGGGCACCAAGCAAAAAGGCCCCTCTGTGTCCTTAAAGGCAAAGCCTTAGGGCTCTACAGGGTAGGAGCGGAGCCTAAGAGGGCAGTGAAGTCAGGAGTTGTGACAGGGCCAGGTGGGAGCTGAGGGTGGCCGATGCTGGGGTGGCATCTGCAGAAATGGTGAGAGTAAACAAAGGGTGGATATTTGGAAGGTACAATCAGTGTCGCCGATGAGCCCAGGGTCTCTGCTTGTTTAGGGAAGAATAACGAACTGGCAGTCAGGACAGCAGGTGTCTAAACATAGCCTATGAATTCACTTAGTCAACATTCCTGAAGCCCAGCCACATGCTGTGTGGGGCTCCAGGGACCCCAGGCCAGCGGGAACGCCTGCGCTGTTGCGTTACCGGAAGTAACACGGGGGGGGCCCCCAGAGGAGCCAGTGCCCTCCCCAGCTGGGCCTCAGGGCCCCCGTTGCTGCCACGGGGATAAGGAAGAGGCGTCCAAGTGAACTGAGGAATTTCTCACCTCTAAAAAGATGGATCCACTGACAGGCTCTGTCAGGGATGAGCCTTGGGGATTGCAAAGCAAGAGAAGCCAAAGGCCACGTGGTGCTTGTGTGAACTGTCCTGGATCGGCTAATCCATAGAGACAGACAGTAGATGAGCGGTTGCCAGTGGCTCAGGTGGAAACAGGAACTAACAGTAAATGAGCACAAGGGATCTTATTTGGGGGTGAAAATGTTCTAAAACCCGTTTATGGAAATGGCCGCACCACTCAGTGAAGTTACTAAAAATCGATGCATCGTAAACCTGGAGCGAGAGCATTTTGACATGTAAACTCCGCCTCAGATCAGCCTGTTACAGAAGCAAAAGTGAGTGGAGGTGATGTGGTGCCTGGTCCAGAGAGCCCTCGGAGGAAGGAAGAAAAGGTGTTCAGCCCATGTGTCCCCGCCCAACTCCAGGAAGACAGAGGGGCGAGTGGGGCCAGGCGCCCGGAGGGGCTTGAGTCTGGCCAGTTAAAAAAAAAAAAAAAAATACAACAAAACATCACGGTTCTTGGCTTGGATGGAATTTTATCCACTCTATCATTTGCAGCAGACCTGCAGGTCTCCTGGGCACTTACAGTGTCAAAGATTAATTTTGCAAAAGGGGGAAGTAAATTAATCATTACCTCATTCATGCAAGTGCTGTGTGGGAATGCAGGCCTGCTTGAAACATGGCAGCTGGGATGAGAAAGAGAACATCTAGCTGAGAGATGCCATGTAGGAGTTCAAGAGTTCACAGTCGGGCAAAACAGATCGATGGTGATAGGGGTCAGCCTGGTGGTTACCTCTGGGGAATGTGGATTGGGAAGGTCACAAGCCAGCTCTCCGGACATGTTCTCTATCTTCACCTGAGCAGTGGTCACACGGTTACTTTCTATATACCTTACAGAATGTATAGCTCAAGTAAAAGGTTTTTACAAGTAAAAACAAATTATACGGACTGATGTATCTAATAAATTACACAGGGCGCCTGGGTGTCTCAGTCGGTTAAGCATCTAACTCTTGATTCGGCTCAGGTCGCGATCTTACTGTTCCTGAGTTCAAGCCCCATGTTGGGCTCTGTGCTGACAAGTGCAGAGTCTGCTTGAGATTCTGTCTGTCTCTCCCTCTCTGCCCCTCCCCTGCTCATGCTCTGCCTCTGTTGAAAATAAATAAATGTTAAAAAAAAAATTTTTTTATTAAAAAAAATTATACACGTGCTGATGGTCAGATGAGTGATAAAGCAAATCTAGATGTTACTGGTGGAATCTGGGGAGGAGAGATATGGATGCTCTCTGTGAAACTCTTTCAACTTCCTCCACTTTTAAAAGTTTGGCATAAAAGGTCACATGTGGTCATGTTGTACGATTCTGTTTATATGAAATATACAGAAGTAAATCCATAGACACAGAAAGCAGATTAGGGTTTCTGGGGGCTGCAGGGAAGGGGAACAGGGAGCGACTGCCTTTGGGTATGGGATTCCCTTTGGGGGAACAGAAATGTCTTAGAAACAGACAGACGTGGTAGGGGTCCAAATACCACTGACTTATATCCTTTAAATGGTTAATTTTATGTTATGTGACTCTCACTTCAATTTAAGAAAACAGGAAAATTCAAGAGAATTTTTGGGTAATTAAACAGTGATGTTTTCTTCTGAGAAATGATAGGAAGGAAGGAAAGAAGAAAGAAAAAGATTAGTTCCTATGGTCATCAGAACACAGTTTCTTTTATCAGGTGTGTTCATTTGAAGTTAAAAAACAGTTCAAAATTATTCCCCAGGCACATCCTTGTTACCATGAGTCATTAAGCAAATAAAATCAGAGCACTAGACCCTCCTATTCACACACGCACTCCTGCGTGCACGCATGGGAAAAGGTCAAAAGATACACCAAAATGTTAATAGCTGATCAATTTCTCTGGTGGTGGAATTATACATGATTTTAATTTGCTTTGTTATACTTGTTTGTTGGTTCTGAAATATTTGTAACAAACCCATATTCCTTTTATTAGGACAAAATTAGGACACACCCAAAAAGCTGTTTTCATTTAGGAAATAAAATAGCACGACACCATATGAAGAGAGGAGTAAAGATTCCTGGGATGCCTGGGTGGCTCATTGGTTAAGTGTCTGACTTCGGCTCAGGTCATAATCTCAGGGTCCTGAGTTCAAGCCCCATATCGGGCTCTGGTGTTGACAGTGTGGAGCCTGCTTGGGATTCTCTCTCTCCCCTCTCCCCCTCTGTCCCTCCCCTGCTCTGTCAAAATAAATAGATAAGCTTAAAAAAAAAAAGATTAAGGGGCATCTGGGTGGCTCAAACTATTAAGTGTCCGAAGAGTTCTAGCTGTGGCTCCCTCTCTCTGCCCCAACCCTGCTAATGCCGTCTCTCTCTCTCTCTCTCTCTGTCTCTCTCTCTCTCTCTCTCTCAAAAATAAAACAAAAGGGGAAAAAAAATTAAAAAAAAAAAACAAAACTACAGAGGAGCGGGGACAGAGCTGCGGCCTGAACAAAAAGCTAGCAGCGGGGGAGGGTGGACACCTGCATGGTCACAGGGAGGGACAGCTCCCCCGTGACCTGTCCACCTTCCATCCCCAACTCCGCTGGAACCGCCTCTTGGTCACGCTCCTGGGTAGGAATGCAGATGAAATACAGACCATCCAGTTAAGTTCATATTCCAGATAAATGATGGATAACTTTGTATTATAAGTATATCCCATAGTGTTCTCAAAGTCAAATTTAACTGGATGTTCAGTATTCTTGTTTTCTAAATCTGGCAACCAGACCTCTGGGATGCTTCTGGGGCTAGCTCTGTCACTGACTAGTCACCCTCGCCCTCTCTGAACCTCAGTTTCTCCAGCTACAAAATGGGTATAGGCTCAACCACACTGGGCTGGTGGGGGGCTCAAAGAGAAGATGATTGGGGGCGCCTGGGTGGCTAAGTCGGCTGAGCGTCCAACTCTTGATTTCGGTTCAGTTCATGATCCCAGGGTTTTGGGGATCAAATCCCATATCGGGCTCTGTGTTGACAGCATGGAACCTGCTTGGGATTCCCTCTCTCTCCCTCTCAAAATAAATAAACTTAAAAAAGAAAGAGAGAGGGGCGCCTGGGTGGCTCAGTCAGTTAAGCGTCCGACTTCGGCTCAGGCCATGATCTCACGGTCCGTGAGTTCGAGCCCCGCGTTGGGCTCTGTGCTGACAGCTCAGAGCTTGGAGCCTGCTTTAGATTCTGTGTCTCCCTCTCTCTCTGACCCTCCCCCATTCATGCTCTGTGTCTCTCTGTCTCAAAAATAAATATACATTAAAAAATTAAAAAAAAAAAAAGAGAGAAGATGATCATCTTGGCAGCTCACAGGTGTGGGGGCAGCTCCAATGTCCCACACAGTACAGACTCCTCAGAAGAGTATGGCTCAGAGCAGTTGTTAGCCCATGTCACAGACGAGGAAACTGAGACATAGACAGGGAACATGATTTTCCCAGCTTTCTCTCCTCTGCAAGAGGAGGATAGCACGCAACTAAGGAGTGGCAGGTGTAGTATAAGAAGAATAAGGATATGATGATAATATTGAGCCCTGAAGTACACCTGTTTAATCTCATCGAATCTTTACAGCAGCCCGGAGGTGGGGATGATCCCTCTTACCCTCTCAGAGGGAATCACATGCACAGAGAGGTAACGTGACTTGCCCAAGGTCACACAGTAAGTGGCAAAGCTGGGATCCCAAGCAGGGCCTGGCTCCTGAGACCACGATTCTCCTCCAGATAGGGTTCATAAACTGCAGGAACTTGGCCCCCAGGGTGGGGGGCACTGATGGGTGCCCATTATCAACAGCAATAATGACGTTTCTCCATCTCAGCACTACTGACATTTGGGGCTTGATCACTCTGTGTGGGGGGCCGTCCTGTGCCCTGTAGGGTGTTTATCGGCATCCCTGGCCCCCACCCACTAGATGCCCAACCACCACACTCCCCAAGTTGTGACGGCTAAAAATGTCTCCAGATATGTCCACGTGTTCTCCGGCGGGGGGGGGGGGGGGAGGGGGGGACAGAATCCACCCCACCCCCACCCCCTGGTGAGAACCACTGGATCAGACGAGACTGGCGGCACAGGGGGACACAGGGGGGCACAGGGGGGCACTCACACTCTGCATCTTGGCCTCCGTGTCCACGATGTTCTTCTCCACCTGGTCGGCATTCTTCTGCAACTGCTCGATCAGATCGGACAGCTCCTTGTTAGAGATGCTGTGGGCACAAGACAGGAGGTGGGCCAGGGTCCCCACCAGCCTCAGAGGGAGCCCCCCCCCCCACCCCCGCCCTGGGGTGACATCACTAAAGCCACAGAGATGAGGCAGCATGGGGCAAGGGCTTCTATTTTTCCATGTTGGCAGAACACCCTCACTGTGTTCTTTTTTCCCCCTGTTTTTTACTGAGATAGAATTCACATACCATAAAATTCAACTTTTCAAAACCTCTAATTCAGTGGGTTTTAGCGTACTCACAAGGTTACACAGCTATCAACGCTATCTAGTTCCAGAACATTTTTGTCACCCCAAAAGAAACCCCATTAGCAGCCACTCCCCATTGTCTCTCCCCCCAGCCCCCACTACTCTACTTTCTATCCCTATAGATTTGCCTCTTCTAGACATCTCACACAAATGCGATCGTATAATGTATCTGGCTTCTTTTACTTAGCATGGTATTTCTGAGGTTCATTTAGGTTATAGCACATGACATTCCTTTTTATGGCTGAATAAGGTTCCACTGCATGAATAGATCACATTTTGTTTATCTAGTCCTTAGTTGATGGACATTTGAGTTGTTTCCACCTTTTGGCCATTAGGAATCATGCTGCTGTGAACATTCCGACCCAAGTTTTCATGCAAGCTATTGAGGATTAAATATTTGGCACTTTCAATCTATGCACTCAGAATAAACTCTACGGAAACACAATGACATTACGTTCTACCTGGACACTTGGTCGCCTGCACACATCAAAGCCTAACCCTGCCCTCTCTTGCTGAAAAGCGGGCCTTGGCATGTATCATGATCAAGTCAGAGATGGGTTAGCACCAAACTGAGACTTGAAATCAGAAGAGTTTTCTGATTCCACGTAGCTTTCTGGGTGGGGTGTGAGAACGGGAGGGAGGTTGTGCAGGCAAAGAGCTGGGCACCTATTCGGTCCCAAAGGTTTGTGGTTATAGTTGTTAAGGAGCGTTACTGATGTGTACGCAGCCCCGCCTCTATTGTTGTTTTCCTTCAACAAAGGAAGAAACAGGGGCGCCTGGGTGGCTCAGTCGGTTAAGCGTCCGACTTCGGCTCAGGTCACGATCTCGCGGTCCGTGGGTTCGAGCCCCGCGTCAGGCTCTGGGCAGATGGCTCAGAGCCTGGAGCCTGTTTCCGATTCTGTGTCTCCCTCTGTCTATGCCCCTCCCCCGTTCATGCTCTGTCTCTCTCTGTCTCAAAAATGAATAAACGTTAAAAAAAAAAATTTAAGAAAAAAACAAAGGAAGAAACAAAAAACAGAGAGGGAATGCAACTTGGCCAATGTCACCCAGCCAGTCAGTAATGGTCAAGATTAGCACTTAATTCCCCAATCTCCATTGAAAACCCTTTTGTAATGACTCCACAGAGGAGCCCAGGCAGCCCAGAACCCAGAAGTTTCATTCCACCTGCACACATTAAGCGCCTACTGTATGCCAGGCCCAGCACTGCACACAGACAAAGCCTCACCCTCTGAGAGGTCACCCCGCTAGATGGGGAGGAAATCAGCATTTACAAAAATAGTCACAAGATTGAGATAGAGGGCTAGGGATGCTCAGAGGAGCCTCCTGGCTGGTGGGTGGGGATGGGACTGGTCACTGAAGGCTTCCTGAAAGAGGTATGGGGGCTAGGTTCTGAAGAATGAGGAAGAGTTTGGGGTCTAGGCATGTCCCTCTAGGTGGGTCAGCCCAGGGCAGGTCAGGCCACCCCCTCTTCAGAGTGGAATTTCCAAATCAAGGCCTGGGACCCACCTACTGTGGCATGAAACATTCAGATTCCCAAGCCCTAACCCAGACCCTCTGAATCTGCATCTCCAGAGCTGAGCCCAGGAAGGTGTATTATTATTGCTTTTGCTTATACAGGTTCTCCAAGGGACACTGATACCCCCGGATTTCAGGGTCCACCACTGCAGGTATTACTGGTACGGGTGGGGGGAGAGCCGAGGAGGGGGTCAGAGACTGGCACAGCAAACAAAACCTGTGAGCCTGTCCATCCATGCCTCAAACCCTGCCTGAGAGCCTGCTCTGTGCCAGGCCTGGACACACAGGAACCAGGGGAAAGAAACAAGACCCAGGCTGCACCCTCTGCTAAGTCAATCAAGGAGGCAGCCTTTCCTAAAGTAGGGTCCCAGAAACCCCAGTCCTGTAAATCACTCCTAGAACAAAGCCTTTGTCAGTCAAGGCAGTTAGGAAAACCTGGCCCCTCTAGAAGTCCATGAGCCAGTAAAGGCTCTGAGCAGTCCTGCAGCACAGAAAGGTGGTATTCAGCGGAGAAGGCAAGGAAGGCTGAGAAGAAAGGAGTATGTGTAGAGGATCCCAGTAAGGAAGGGCTACCAGGTCATGGGCTGAGCCCAGAACCCCCACGGCCTGGCTTGTCAGACCACGTGGGGAACATGAGCATTTCCAGGCCCCTCCCCACATAGAACCACTGATCCTCAGCCTGGCCTGCTGCACTCAGATGGAGTGAATCTGAACCCAAAGAGTTAACCCATGACTGCTCGAGCCAGCATGGGGAAGGTGCAATGTGGAGTAGGTGGGAGCCTTCGGCCTGGCCCAGCCCCACCTCAGGACATGCGGCCAGCTCCCAAACCAGGCCCTTCATTGACTGGGCAGTGTGAGGAAAGCGCCTCCTGGACCCTGCCTTGGGCCCTGCCTGGACCCAGCCAAAGCCCAGCACCACAAGGGGACAAAGGAGGGGGTCGAACAGCCAGTCCCAGGAACCTGGTGTTCCTGGCAGAGAAGAGAGGAGGGTTCAGTGGGAGCTTCTGGCCAGACAGGCATGAGTTCCAAGTCCAGATAGGGCATTTTCTGCTTGGACCATCTCAGGCAAGCACCTTTCCCTCGAGGTGCCTCAGTTTACCCATCTGTTAACAGGAGATGACCACCAAGGCATCACGGTAATGTGACGATGCACATGCTTCACCAGACATCAGGCATGTTCACAGGCACCGCCTCGACAACACCCTCACCCTAAGCCCCTGGGAAGGTTTGTGTGACACTTTATGGATAGGTTATAGGAAACCAAGGTTCAGAGATGTCAAGGTGCTTGCCCAGCGTTACACAGCTTATGAATGAGGCTCCCAGACTCTCTTCTCAGGCAGTCTTGCTCCACAGGCCACTTTGTCAAACACTGGGCTCACAGTTTCTCACAGGGGCACTGGGAAAAAAGTCACAAGCCAACCTCCAGCAACAACTGCTGTCCCCAAAATACTACGAGCTCAGATTTACTTTCCACGCGCCAGGCTCTCCACTCATTTCTTACTTAATTTTCATGACAACTCTGGGAGGTAGGTGTTGGCCCAGTGGGTAATCATCTTATTATCCCCACTTTGCAGATGTGGAATCTGAGGACCAACGAGTTTCAGTAACTTTCCTAAAGTCACAGAGTAATTAAGTGTTAGAGCCAGGATTCCAACCCAGGCAGGCCCCCAAGTCGATGCCTTTAATGACCCCATGTGACAATTCTACAGGACTGCCAGCACATCCTAGGCATGTAACAGATAAACTTACAATGCCAAGTGCCCTAGGCCACAATGGGATATCACTTCTCACCCACTAAAAAGGTAATAATCAAAAAGACCATAACGATTTGGTGACAAGGATACAGAGAAATCAGAACCCTTGCTCACAGCTCGTGGGAACTGTAAAATGGTGGGGCTGCTTTGGAAATTCTGGAAGTTGCTCCCTCAAAAAGTTAAACCTATGGGCGCCTGGGTGGCTCAGTCAGTTGAGCATCCGACTTTGGATGAGATCATGATCTCACGGTTTGTGAGTTCGATCCCCGTGTCAGGCTCTGTGCTGACTGCTTGGAGCCTGGAGCCTACTTCCGATTCTCTGTCTCCCTCTCTTTATCTTCCCCTCCCCCGGTCATGCTCTGTCTCTAAATAATCGTTAAAAAAATTTAAAAAACAAAAACAAAAACAAAAGTTAAACATAAAGTTGCCACATGACCCAGCAATTCCATTCCTAAGTATCTTCCCAAAAGAAATTAAAACATAGGTCCACATGAAAACTTGAATCAAACACAAATGTTCATAATAGCACTATTGACAAGAGCCCCCAAATGGAAACAACACAAATGTTCATCAACTGATGAATGGATACACAAAATGTGGAAGATTCATACAATGGAATAGTACTTAGCATAAAAAGGAGGCACAAACTGACACCTGCTAGAGCGTGGATGAACTGCAAAACCATCACACTGATAGGAGATAGACACAAAATGTCACATACAGTATGACTCCATCTATATGAAGTATCTAGAATAGGCCAATCCATAGAAGCAGAAAGCGTATTAGTGGCTGCCCAGGCTGAGTGGGGGCGAGGGGGTGGGCAGGAGGGCCGTCAAATAAGCTCTGAAGGGTTATGGGGTATCTTTTTGGGGTGATGAAAATATTCTAAAGCTGGTTGTGGTGATAGTTGTGTAATTAAAAACCACTTAATTGTACACCTTAAATGAGTAAATGGTACAGTATGTGGGTTATCTCTCAATAAAGCTGATACCAGGGCACTGGGTGGCTTAGCTGGTTGAGGGTCCAACTTTGGCTCAGGTCATGATCACACGGCTCATGAGTTTGAGCCCCGCATCGGGCTCTCTGCTGTCAGCACAGAGCCCGCTTTGGATCCTCTGTCCCCCTTTCTCTCTGTCCCTCCCTTCTTGTCTCTCTGCCCCTCCCCCACTCTTGCATGCTCTCAAAAATAAACATTGAAAAATAAATAAGTAAATAAATAAATAAAGCTGAAAACAAAAATATTGTCAAGTGCCATTTTTAAGTGATAGGGACGTGTTTCTTCTTCTGCCAACCTCTGAGCCCTCCTGCCTTTTATCCTGTTTTCCATGAAAGCTAGACCAGTTCCAGGCTATGCTCAGCTGTCTGGAAGATGCTAGTTAACACACAGAGTCCACCACTTGCCCATCAGTGCTAAGCAAGTCACATACAGATTCGTTTCTTTAATCCTACCAGAGCCTGCAGTAGCAATGTTCTCCAATTTTACAGATGGGGAAACTGAGGCACAAAGTGATTCAATAACTTGGCCACAGTCTGATTGCCAGAAAACAAGGAGAGCTGGGGTTCTAAGCCAGGCCTCTGGAACACAGTCCTAGCACTTTTGCCTTGTGGGTTTGGATCCTGAATGAGAAGCCCCATAAGATCCTGCATTTTGGCCAGGAGAGCCCAGGGCACTGTTCTTCTGAGAGCTCAAAGCCTCCTGCCAGGAGTGCAGGAATGTGGGCAGGTCAGGAACTTGCAGGGAGGGGGCACAGATCCCCAAAGGGCTGGGAACTGGCCTGGCAGGTCCAGCTTTTCATCTCACTAATAAGCCCCACCGGGGCGGCCAGATGGGGCATCAGCCTGACTGATGGAGACCAAGATACAGCCCTTCCCCACCACCCCCGTCCAGTCCTGTTGCACCCACAGAGATGACAATCACCAGCTGAGCCAGGAAAGCTGAGGTGCCCCCACCCCGGAAAAGGCAGGCAGGTCTGAGTGACAAGCTTAGAGAGGGACACACCCAGCCTCCTTCTACTTACTCAGAAGTTTAACATGGACACAGGTTCTCAGGGCAGTGGCCTTTGGCACTAGAAGGTGTCTGGGAAGCCATCCAGCCCCACATGCTCATTACACAGACGAGCAAACCATGGCCCTCGGAAGCAAAGGCCCCTACCCAAACTCATAGAGGAGGTGGCCGGTATCTGGAGCCAGGTAGGGTTCAAATCCTGACTGTGCCAACCATTGGTATAACCTTGGAGAAACTGCTTGATGTTCCCGAACCTCTGTTTCACCATCTGTAAAATGGGAATAGTCCATCCTCCCTAGCTGAGTGAGGTGGGTGGGGGAGGGTCAGGAACATTTCTTTTTTTTTTTTTTTTTTTTTTATTTATTTTTGGGACAGAGAGAGACAGAGCATGAACGGGGGAGGGGCAGAGAGAGAGGGAGACACAGAATTGGAAACAGGCTCCAGGCTCCGAGCCATCAGCCCAGAGCCTGACGCGGGGCTCGAACTCACGGACCGCGAGATCGTGACCTGGCTGAAGTCGGACGCTTAACCGACTGCGCCACCCAGGCGCCCCAGGGTCAGGAACATTTCTAGAAACACCTGAATTGAGTTTCAAAGACCATTTTGGGGTTCATGGACTGAGCTAGAGGTTCAGGGAAGCCTCTGGAGTCCCCAAAGCAGATCAGAGATCATTTAGGTGCACGAGTGGGGTGTCCCTGGTTTCACCAGCGCCTAATCAGTATCTGGTGCCTAGGAGACGTTTAAACAGTACTCGTTCAGTGAAGGAACTCAAATTATCCAGCACATCGCAGGGGCCTCACGAATGGTGAGGATGACCATTCATTCACACAACACGTGTTCATTGCACTTGTACTCCCCACGGTGGGGGTGCCAGTCACAATGCTCCTGAGCCCTCACACCACTCCCCGAGCTGTGCACACAGACTCCTGCTGCCAGTGGCACTTGGTTCTGTAAAACAGGTTCCTTCTGAAAAATCAGTAAGTTCACAGTGGAAAGGACAGAAGCCATGTCGACAGGGTAGAACTCCCGACACTGGGTACCAAGGAGGACACAAGATTGCTTCCAAGGAACCCTTTCCAATATATGATCTCCACCTCATGGCGGGGAGCCAGCAGACAAGCCCAGACTGCGGGACGGTCTACAAAACACCTGACCAGCCCTCTTCAAAAGCATCAAGGTAACGAAAGACAAGACCGAGGAAGTGTTAGTCCGGAGGAGTCAAGGAGATGTGATTCTGCTAAATGCAGTGTGAGGTCCTGGAACAGAAAAAGGACATTAGGGGAAAACTGGGGAGTCAGAAATGAGTCTATAGTTCAGCTTTTTTTTTTTAAGTTTATTTATTCATTTTTGAGAGAGACAGAGACAGTGTGGTGTGAGCAGGGGAGGGGCAGAGAGAGAAGGAGAGAGAGGATCCCAAGCAGGCTCTGCACCATCAGCACAGAGCCTGACATGGGGCCCAAACCCACGGGCCTGACCCGACTGAGCCACCCAGGCACCCCTAGTCTATAGTTTAGTTTTTAAAGAAAAGTTTCCTTCCAGATTTCTGGGTTTTCCGGCAAACCCCTACAGGAGCGGATGCTTCTTGGTGACAGGAATGGCATCCGGGACAATCCCCTATGGATAGGCAGAGAGGAGGTGGGGTGCCGTGGCCCAAGACCCCACCTGGTAAAGGCTGGTGGGACTCAGGATACAGCTGTCTCCACAACGGCCCCCTCAGCCCAGCCCAGGTGCTGCTGTGAGGGCTGCACAAGCAGGTGGGGGTCACCGGCAGATTGGGGCCCATTTCTCCAGAGAATGGGCCCTCATTTTCTTCACCTGGGCTGAGGAAGCCAGAGTCTGGCAAGGGCCCAGGAGGGCGAGGGTCCTGTCCAAGGTGCCCCATGTATGTGGCCTCGCCTGCGAATGAGACTCCTGGCACAAGGAAGGAAAAATGGGGGGCAGGCTGGTCAGGGGGCTACCTGACATGTCCTCAGAGCCCTGGGCCAGGTTTGAGGACACGTTGAGGGACAAACAAGGGCTTTTTGGGTCTGAGCCGCAGGCGCCAGCCTGGAACAGGTACCTCTTTGTGTCCAGGATGTACTCAGAGAATTAGAACTGCAGGGAGAGAGTGTGAGAGCCTTAAATGGCATCAGGTACTCCATTCTCTCACCAGGAGTTAGAAACTCAATAACCACAGTCCAACATGCTTTAGAGTGGCCACTCACAGCCCAGTAGGTCAGCAGCAATGTGGGGAGCTGGTCAGCTGGCCAGCAGAGGTGCTGTCCAGAGAAATGGGGACAGAGGTGGCACCCAGATCATCTAGACACCATAGATGGAGTACATGGGCAGGAAAAGAGAACACAGGCATCTCAGGAGACACTCATCCACCCCCCACCCCCACCCCCCACCGCTAGGCCCCTCTTCCCACTTTAATTCTGTGCAGGTATCCCTCACCCTTTTCCACAGCTCAAGGGGTAGTACGGCCTAATGATTAAAGCACCCAGAAAGAAGGCAGCTGGCCTGGATTTGAATCCTGTCTCAGTCCTTACTACACTGTGAATTACCCAGCCTCTCTGAGCCTCAGTTTCCCCATCTGTCAGTGGGGGTCATCACAAAACGCATGCCACCGAGCTGGGCCAGGGGTTAAATGAGAAAATGCTGCTGCATGGGACAGCCCGGGCTCTCTGCTTCCACTTGGGGGTCACTGTCCAGAGACCTGGGCTCCTTTTAAGGAGCTGATAAAAGCCAGCAGCCCAGTCCCAATGTCAGAACCCGCTGGCACCGGGAAGCTAAAGAAAGCTACCGTGCCATTCACACTGATCCTTGTACAAGCCAAGACATGCTCTGGCTCCTCCTTGAGGATGTCGCCTCGCCCAGGCACGGGAGCTTCTCAGGTAACTTCAACATTTGGACATGTGTCCCCCAGTCCATGCAGGGAGAGGCTGGTGTGCATATACGGGCAGTGAGGCTGCTGGGAGGGTGTGGGTCCCAGGCCTGGTGGCGCCGAACTATCTTGGGATTGGGCTTAGAATCAGATGTGGGATTTGAAGGCCGTGGGTGTTTCCACCACAGGGTTTCTGTTGTTCTCAAGACTTTCCCCTGTCTGCAGGAGGGAAACCACACAAGCGGCAAGATGGGCCTGTCTACCTGGTTGTTCAAGCAGAACCCCAGATGCCCGCCTTCCCCTCCCCTGGTTCCTCCTGGGAACCAATCTCCTGTGCCTCCACCCTCCCTGTGCTCCACGGTCTCAACCTGATCAAGGCTGCTGTCGCTCACCTGGACCACTGTCCACGCCCAACTGTCTCCCGAGCCAGCGTCAGTGCATTTCAACAATGCAACCAGATCTCACCACTGTCCGGCCTCCAACTTGCCAGGGCGCCCAAATGCTCAGAGACCAGAGCTCACGCTCCTGCCCACAGCCTACAGGACCCTCAGCCCTCAACCTGTGCCCAGCTTTTTCTTCCTCCGGGCTTTTGCAGCGGCTGTGCCTTCTATGGGTCTCTGTCCCTAGATCTCCTCCGGGACCATCCTGGCTAAGACTTGGTTTACTGGCTACAGGCCCATTGGTTTACTGGCTACAGGCTCAGCCTCTCTATCTCCTTCCCGAGCCTGCTTCCCAGCCTCCGCCCTCCACGAGAGACCCAGGCCCTCCAAGGACACTGCGAATGACCAACCCTCCAGCTAGCAGTGACAGCCACCCTTGCCGCCTTCAGCCCTCTGTGCCCAAGTCACGCTGAACCAGCGGGCCCATTTTCCTCTCTATCCTGCCTGCAGGGAGGAAAACTGAGTCATTTTGATGCAGGGAAACAAACATGGACTCTGGTGTTGGTCTGACCTGGGGGGGGCTCCTTAGCCTCCCTGTACCTGTTTTCTGTGAAATGGAGCTAAGACTCGGTCCCACCCCAGAGGGTTGAGACACTTCAAGGAGACAATCCCTGTAAAGCACCATGGGAATGGCTCAGAATTTCTGGGCTTCGGTCTGTTTTGTCCATTGCCATGTGTACAGGTCTCAACACAATGCTGGTCCCAGCAACGCGTCCATGAGCTGTGCCAGCGTCTGGCGAAACTCAACGTGCCATTTCCTCTGCCCACTTCAATTTCCTCATCCATAAACAGGGTTATGGTATCTACTAGCAGAGTGGCAAACGGAAAGACACACTTAATGTAGGAAACGCCCCCAAGAGAGGGTTTGGTACTATGTCCCTTTGCGTTCAAGGGCACTGCTGTGTAACAGAAATAGGCTGCGAGCCATGTTTGTAAATTTTTCTCACAGCCACATGAAAAAAGTCAAAAGAAATAGGTGAACTTAATGTTTACACAATATTTTATTTAACCTAATATATCTAAAAAATTATTTTGACAGGTAGTCGACAGAACATAATTTTTTTTTAATGTTCATTTATTTTGAGAGAGAGAGAGAGAAAGAGCGTGCGAGCAGGGTAGAGGCAGGGAGGAAGAGAGAGAGAGAGAGAGAGAGAGAGAGAGAGAGAGAGAGAGAGAGAGAGAGAACGAACACCAAGCAGAGTCTGACATGGGGCTTGATCTCACGACCGTGAGATCACGACCTGAGCCGAAATTAAGAGTCAGAGGCTTAACCAACTGAGCCACCCAAGCACCCCAGAACATTATTAATGTCATATTTTACAAGTCTTTTTCATATCATGTCTTCCAAAGCCCAGCATGTAGTCTTAACCTGCAGCACATCTGAGCTAGTTCTAAGCACACTTCATGTGGGCAGTGGTTCCCAAGGAGGACGGTGCAATTTTAGGTGATTCTGTGCCTTCCGGACCACTTGGCTCTAAGCCCGTCAGTTCTTCCATAATAAAGCTCAGGACATCTAGTGGTCCTGCTCAGAGCCTGGTACCTCGGGACACTTAGTAAATTATCATTCCCTTTGCTCTCTGCCACTATCCCACCAGACCAACTCAGGCTGCCCAGGCACCTGTCCCAAGGCCAGGCCTTATCTACAGGTTCCTGGCTGTCTGACTTCAAAACAATCCAGGGCTCCCAGCTGTACCCAGCAGAGCATGGCACCTGGGTGTAGAGTGCCAGGGCACATAAACCACAGCCCAATGCCCCTTCCAGGCCCCCAGAGCTGCAGCATCCTTGGCCATAGGCCACAAGTCAGAGTCAGGGGCATTTGGCTAGCTTCCTAGCCATCCCTCCCTTCAGGCAGGCCTCTTTCCTGTCCTGGCCTCTTTCATGACCTGCCACTCTGGGAATAGATCACACCCCCAGAGACAAGAAGTGCCACAGCCCTGCCATAAGCCCCTGCCCCAGCTGTCCCTGCCTGCCTATAACTGCTCTGTCCCCCACTGGTCACAACCCAACTTTCTCTTTCTGTGTGTAGAGATGGGATGTGGTAGGCACAGGTCACATCTAGTGGGAACTGCCCTCCTTTCTTGGCCAGGACCACCTTGTCTCCCAGCCCGAAGTCAGCCCCCCATGTTCCCCTTGATCACGTCTACTGTCCCTCCCTTTTGGGGTTAATTCTGTCTCAGTGGGTGTGCACAGGAGTACGGGAAGGGTAGGCAGGAGGCATCAGCTTTGGAATGTCTGGAATGCATAGGAGTGCACACCTCTCCCCAGAACCAGCCTCACCCATCCCAGAGCCCAGAGAAGTTACCTGGCTGCCTGTTGGCCAGGGTCATCCTCGCCTGGGTCCTGCCTGCCTCTAGGGCCAGCCAGGGCATAAGCAGCTCCCTAGGAACATCCAGTCCTGGTGGAAGGCTTATTTCCGGTACTGGGTGTCCTTCAGCTCCCGTTTTCTTTAAACACTGCCTGGCTGATTGGGGCACCTGGGTGGCTCAGTCGGCTAAGCCACCAACTTCAGTTCAGATCACGATGTCAGTTTGTGGGTTTGAGCCCCACATCAGGCTCTGTGCTGTCAGCCCTGAGCCCGCTTCAGATCCTCTGTCCTCCCCCACCTCCTCTGTGCGTGCACTCTCTCAAAAATAAACAAACATTAAAAAAAAAAAATCCTGCCCATTAGGCTATAAACTTTTGGACAGAAAGAATGTAGTCACCTTTTGGGGGGCCCTTTGTTGCCCTTAATTCCAAGCCTTGCATAGGCTTGGGCTCAATAAATAGGTATTGAATTGAGCAGATGTGTTATTGCATGGCTGCAATTCCTACACCCCCATTTTCCAGATGAAGATGATGGAGGCTTGGAGAGGATGAGAAACCCACCAGACATCACACAGCTGGGAAGTAGCAGTGCCTAGATCTGAACAGACTCCAGAGCCACCTTCTCAGAACAAGGGGGACATCAATACCAAACCACAAAATGACAGGGAGACACTGGGGATCTAGGATGAATCATCAAGGTGTTCACCACTCAGGGGAGGCCTAGTGATTTACATCTCGTTGGCGTCTTCCTTGATACAATGAATCCTGCTGGTTGAGTAACAGTGGTGGCAAATGAGTCTGAGAACTTCTCCCAAGATGCCACCACGAGGGGATCCCAGTCTGTCTCTCTGAGCAGGCCTTTTGGGAGGAAGGAATTGGCGCAGAAGGAACACCTCCCTGGGCCACACCCTACCCCAATGCCTGACACACGTTTCCACTCTGATTCTCCTAACAACCCCTCAAGATTGGTACTAAGTGCAATTGCTCCCAGTGTATAGACTGAGCCTAGGGAGGAGGGGCAACTTGCCTGGGGCCACTGGGCTAGTAAGAATCCAAACTGGTGACTACTGTGACCCCAGTCAGTTTTCCAGGGAATCAGTCATTGCTGAATAAACTTTCACCACCCCCTCCCAACTCCTTGTCATCTCTCCACCCCCAAATAGGCCCTTCTCCATTACCAGCCCCTGAGACAGGAATTATTAGCATGCTATCAAACATCTGCTCAATTCAATACTTATTTATTGAACCCCAAACCTATGCAAGGCCTTGAATTAAGCCATCCCACCCCCAAAAAGATACGTAAGCTCAAAGTTTTATAACTTAATAGGCATGATTAGAAAAAACACCCTGATGACTATAATTGTCTGGGCCAGGGTATTTTCATCCACTCTGTCCCATTCAGGTCTTCTATCCTATCTTAATTGTGAAAATATAGCTTGATCCAATAAAATGCAGAGAAGGGCCAAAAAGAAACAAAGAGAAAGCATGATAAATAGGAAATACAAACTAACATGGCAGGGATAGGTCCAAACACATCAGTCATTACAATAAACATGAATGAGTTAAACTCTCCTATTAAAATAGAAGACTCTTGGGTGAGAATACAAAAAACAACAACAAAAAACAAAACAAAACAAAACAAAAGCAGTTCTGTGCCATTTTACAAAACACACACCTGAAACGGAAAGATGCAAGAAGTTTGAGAGTAAAAGAATACAGCACAACAGACCAGGCAGCTGCTACTGAAAAGGCAAAGGAAAGCAAGGTGTGCATACCTCAAGGACAAGAGGGGTGGAAGTAATCAGTGTAAATGTGTGGTTTGTGCCCCTGGCTACCCAACAGAAGACTGAAGTGCGAGCTCCACCCCAGAGATTCTGACTTCATCAGTTTGCGACACGGCCTGGACATCACTTTTAAAAGCTCCCGCGATGATTCTAATGTGCAGCCAGGGCTGGGAACCAGGAAACAAACCACAGCATTGTGTCGCAGCGTTAAGGGGAGCAGATTGAGTTAGAATCCCCAGATCTCTATAGGAAGGAAGTCTTGTAAGAAAGCAGTACACAGGAAACATCCAGTAAATACCAGATTGATTGGTCAATTGACTGATACTCTCCTTACTAGAAACTGCCATGGTAATTAGACAGTAAAATCCTATACACCCATCTATTAATCCTGGGGAAGTATATCCTAAGCTGAGAAGATTGCTGGTATAGTAACTGTGGTTCCCTTTCTTGGTGACCCAATCTGTTTCCACCCAGTGAAGGC
Organism: Panthera onca; assembly: GCF_046562875.1. NCBI lineage: Eukaryota > Metazoa > Chordata > Mammalia > Carnivora > Felidae > Panthera > Panthera onca. The sequence goes on along the minus strand of NC_138354.1, from coordinate 37,763,280 downwards.
CACCCTACCTCCAGGCCCATGTCAGGCATGTGCTTTCAGGCTCTCATAACCCCACATGTGCAGAAGTTCAAGCTGCCGCAGGTAATACCAAGGCAAGTCTTGAAGATTTTTGCAAGGTTTAAACAGGGCTCCAGGGAATCTGGTGTCAGATTCCACCCAGGTGTCAGGACATCACTCTGGGTTCAAGACCAGTGGTCAAGGAGTACAAGTCTCCATTTATTAAGCACCGACTACATGCCAATCCTCTCCACAGTGTTACACTCCTACAATTCAGACTCAAAACAGACCTTCCACCACCGTTTACTGAATACCTACTATGTGGTTGACACCGTTCTTGGGGGGTATGGAGTGACTGTACAGCATGAAGTGACTGCCTTCATCAAGCCCAGAGAGGGGCGGGAATGTGGCCAGCGGCACAGCTGACAAGCAGCACACCCAGGCCTAAAGGGCAGGTCTGCGGCTCCCAAACTCAGGTTCTTTCTACTCTACTCACCATGCCTTCTGTCCCTGCCCATGGGCCTCAGCTTCCCCCTCAGGAACAAGGGGGCATTGGTTGCCCATTTTATACTTGGGAAGAGTCAAGCTGCTTATCTGGGGCAGCCCTCTCAGTTCTTGGCACAAACTCTGAATGCTTCCTCAACTTTCAGTTGGAACCACAATGTCCCTGTGCCCAGGATCGAGGGTGGAAACCATAAAAGTTATGAGTCTGAAATCTGAGCCCGGGCTGCTGGGGCAGCAAGGAATTCTGCACAGGACTGCTTCCCTGCAGCCACGCAGCCTTTCAGGGTCAGCAGACAACAGGTGGGGCTGCTAGCCAGTGAGCAGCCGGGCGCGAAGTTAGACCTGACACACCCCTCGCCCAGCAAAGGGTGGGCAGCCAGCTGGCACACTCCAGCACTGCTCCCAGCTCAGAATGCCCGTGTTAGAGCAGCTCAGATCTTCAGGCAGCTACTGAAACTCTGAGCCTCACCTGGAAGACAGAGATCTGGGTACTATTACCTCAGAAACACATGATCATAATTTAGAGCAGCTCAACCCCAGAGCCTCTTGTATGTTCCCACTTGTGGGGGGAAGGTGGGGGACGGTGGGGGGGGGGGTTGGGGAAGGGTGAGGCATCACGTGCATAAGCCTGAAAGGTCACCAGTGAACAAAGTACCCTCCCCACTTCCTGAGACTTTCCATTTGTGTCTCCCCATCCAGAACCATCCTGCTTGCTCTCCATTCTCGCTCCTCTGGCCTCAGCACCTGTCCCTCCTGAGGTACCTCCTCCTCTTCCCTGAGACCCCTTCTCCCACTATTGACTGGACTCTGAGACGCTCTCACACCTCACTTTAAAAGACCTGAACTGGGGCGCCTGGGTGGCTCGGTCGGTTGAGCGTCTGACTTCGACTCAGGTCATGACCTCGCGGTCCGTGACTTCGAGCCCCGCGTCAGGTTCTGTGCTGACAGCTCAGAGCCTGGAGCCTGCTTCAGATTCTGTGTCTCCCTCTCTCTCTGCCCCTCCCCCATTCATGCTCTGTCTCTCTCTGTCTCAAAAATAAATAAACATTAAAAAATATAAATAAATAAAAAAATAAAAGACCTGAACATTCATGGTCTAGCTCAAACACACAGAGAAGTACAGAAGAGAATCCTACCGCCAAGTCTTAGCTGATGTTCCCACACTACCCTATTTGCTCTGGGTTTTGTTTACAAAGAAATATGATGTGATCACCTCTTATCCCTTCAGCCCCCTCCTCTGGGGTAGGGTCATTTTAAAGCTGCTGGTTTCCTCCTAAGCCTGTTTTAGGCTTTCACTACATATCTGTGTCTGCATCCAGAAACATTACATTGCTTTGCATGAATGTTTTTTAAAATGTACACAAACATACTCTTTGTATCCTTCATTAACTTTATCCACTGATGACTTTTCATGCTTACGCGAGTGGGAGTGGATGCATACCTCCTCTGCCGCATCCTCACCCCTCTCCCCGGTGTCTCCTGTTCCACCTGCCTCCTGGGGGGTCTTCCAGAAACCCACTGGCTGGGCCAGGGCCCCTCTGCCTTCACTATCTTAGCACTTACCACCGTGCATTGTTGCTGCTGCCTGTTTACGGAGCACACAGAAGGTGTCTGGACAGGGACCACAGTCAGAGCTGTGCTCTATCCAGGCCCTCATTCTGTTCCCCCCCTGACTTTCTTGGTCAGTGAGTGTGTGCATGCACACACCACTGTGTGCTCTGTGACAGGTTTAAGGAGGGAGAGAATCTTAGCAGTCCCCCATGGCTCACCCTCAATCATGCATTCAGGACATGTGCTGCACCAGCCAGTCTCGGGGAGGGGGGCACAAGGAGGGGAAGGAGACAGAGCTTCATTCCCATCTGCCCAAAGGCGCAGGGTCAAATGGCTACTGAGATAAGACCCAGGAGATGGGCAAGACAAAAAGTTAGGGAGGGCTTCCCTAAGGAACAGAGACCAACCAAGAGAGAGGAAGAGAAATGAGCCAAAAGGGGTGGGAAGGGCATTCCAGGCAGGAGGAAGAGTGTGGGCAAAGGCCATGTGGCTGGATGCAGTGTGGAAAGGACAGGGTGAAGGGCACACATTTGTGCTATGCAGGGCTGCAGCAACCAAGGCCTGGGAGCAAAGGGAAGCCTGGGGCAAGGATTAAGCTACAGGGGACAAGATCAGATTTGCATATCGCCAAGAGCTCCCTGGCAGCCATGGGGAGAAGGGACTGAGGTGTCAGAGTGGAAGCACAAACTATGAAGAGGCTACCACTCCAAGTACGCCAGGCAAGAGGGCCTGGGCTTCCAGCTACGCTGGCAGGCCAAGTGGATGAAAGTGCAGGGCTGGCCCAGCAGCCTCCTGCCTGGGGCCCAGGGGACTCCCTTCCCAGGCTCAGGAGGCTAAACGCAGGACCACCAAAAGCAGAGAGAACAAAGACCAGAGGCCACTTCCTTCTTCCCCCTCCAGAGACAGGCTGGGGCAGGCAGGCTGGGAGACTGGCAGGTAGCCTTGCCTGGAGTAAAAGGAGCTGGGAATCCCAGGTCCTTGCTTTGAAATGCAGCTTCTTCTCCCGGGGGCCTTCTGGGTGCCCCTCACCCCTCCTTAGGGTGTTGCCTAAATGGTATGAATTGAGCTAAGCCTCTCCCCCAAAACTTCCTGTCCCTAGATGGTTGCCCCTGACAATGCTTGAAACGCCACAGCAGCCATTCTAAAGGTTCACTGCTGTTCTGTTCTGAAACTAATTTATCAGGTCTCCTTCCCTCTGCCAAGAAAAAGGACTGGGCAAGTGAGGGCAAAGCCAGAGAAAGGAGAGGTGTGACAGGGTTGCTGGGGCGGAGTCAGGGAATACAAAAGCCAGTGACTCCACCATCTGGCCTGGGGCAGTCCCTGGAGACAGCTGCCACCAGACCCAGGTGTGGGTGGGAAGACCCAGTTTCCCTTCCCAGGGGCCCCTGGGCCCCCCAGCATCAGCCACCTGTGAACTATGAGCCCAAGATGAGCGCCTTTACTCTTGGCCTCAGTGTCATCCTTTGTGAAAGGAGCCACAAACACCAGCCTGGCTGTCACGGTGTCAGAATGAGAGGCTATAATACCCATGGCCGTGTGGGGCACACAGTAGGTGCTTGAGAAATGGCTGGGCAGATCACTCCAGTACAAGTCTCCCATATGGTTGGAGGTGAGCTTTTCTGACAGAACCCTCTCCAAATGGCTCCAGGCTTTCCAGCTGTCACTGATCAAGGTGTGCATGTGTGTCTCCAGGCGTCTGCTTGAAGCGGGGGCCACGTGAATGTTAAGGGGACTGGATGACAGTCAGCTGAGCGCCTGCCCCACCCAGGGAGAGGAGACCAGTTAGTTGCATGGGCTCAACACTGTCCTTACCCTTAAAAGTGTGTATTGTATTATTGAGTGCTCACTGTGAGTCAAGTCTGGGGCAGGGCACCCAGGAACTTCAACAGCTGGGGGTTGCTATCATCAATCCCATTTCACAGATGAAGAAACTAAGACAGAGATGTTAAGTGACCTGTCCAAGGTCACACAGACACAAGGGGCAAAACTAAGGTTTGAAGTCACATCTGGCTGACAATAGACTCCGTGCTCTTCACCACAAAGAGACTCAGGGCACCGTAGCCAGTTTCCAGGAGGGCATGCACCCCTTTCAGCAGCCTTTAAAGCCTGGGGCCCTGCCTCCCACACAGGGACCTCCCCTTTAAAACCAGATGCAGCCCCGGTGAGGTTGAGAAGCAAGGCCAGGCTGCTGGGTGCTTACTGGGACACAGGTCTGGGTGGAGGGGCAAAATTAGTCCCATTTTACAGATGAAGAAGGTGAGGCTCAGTGAAGGTAAATTTCTTTGCCAAAATCAAACAGAGGCAGAATTCAGTTTAACTCCAGAGCTGAATCTTAACTATTCCACTCCTCCCCATGACAGGTCAGACACCTCCCCAGGAAGTCCTGCCAGATCTCCCAGGTCTCCACCCTAATGCTGACAGCTCTTACTTCAGACCCATCAGGGGCACCAGAGCCGATAGGCTACAGACCTCGTACATCCAGCTTTCTGTCCCACCACAAAGACATGGTCCGGTCAGGCACACTTGTAATTAAGCTTAACTCCATCAGGTACAGGAAGAACGTCAACATCTCCTCCACGGCCCCGCCCCGCCCCACCCCACCCCACCCCCCGCCAGGAATGGCAGACCTAGAGTTGTGAAGTGCACAGCCTGTCCATCAGCATCCAGTTCAATCCCAAGCACACGGTAGGTGCCTTATCTGCACTTGCTCAATAGTTAAAATCACCACAGCTATGGTACATTGAGGCCTTCTACACCTTTCAACTCTTTCCCTGTGTCATTTCACTTAATCTTCATGCTAATGATATCATCAGGCAGGACCTATGCTTATGCCCATTCTACAGGTGAGCAAACACTGACTCTGAGGCCAAGCAGCTCACCCCAGATTGCATAACCAGGAAGGGGCAGCTGGTAGGGGCTGCACTCTCAACCAGGGTTCAGGACAGTGGGAGCAGGTCCCCTCACACCTTCCCTACTGGGCTGGATACCCATCCTCAGCGACCTGCACCATCAGGTCTGACCCTGTCATTAGCTCAGGTGTGAACATCAGCTCCCACACCTGTTATTAGGAACCAGGGTGACAGGAGCAGCGGGGTTCCCCCGTCCTGGCCCTCCCCAGTTTCAGACGCTAAAAGGCTGACAAACAGGGAGGGGCGGGTTTTCTCCAGGAGGGCTCTTCTGTGACTGCCTGGGTGTGAAGGTCACAACTCCTGGCTTCTTGGTCCTGGGTCCCCTCAGCTGGCAGCGGTGATGCTGAGCCCCTGTCTGGGTACTTCCTATGTGCCAAGGGCATTCTGTCTATTGTCACATTTGCTCCCCCTAGGACCCCATGCAACAGACACTTAGTTGCACCATCCCTGCTTTGCAGATGAGGAAACTGAGGCTCAGAGGTTCCCCGATTTGCCACGGCAGCTGTAGCTGAGCTGGGATCACAAGGGAGGCATTCTGCTCTCAGGGCGAGAGCTGCCACACACTTTTCCATGCTGAATTTTGCTGGCAGCCCCACCTTCCCTCAAAGGAGGCCCCCAAAAAACTCAGGGTAAAAGAGTAACTTGAGGGTCAGTGCCCCATGACCAGTGACCACATCTGAGAGCTACAAGGAGAGTGCCAGGCACCAGGTAACACTCAAAGATTCTTGCTGAGACAACGGGGCAAGAGACTGTCTCCCAGCCCACAACTCAGTCCATGAACTTGTCCCCATGAATGGGAAGGGGCAGAGGGGATGCACTGGTCTGGTGAGACCATGTACGGAAGCACCTGGCCCCTACTCAGGACTGTGTCTCTTCCAGGCCATGGAACCCAAAGGCAGAGTCTCTCCATCCCATCCTGGGGAGAGAATCAGGAGGGCTTCCTGGAGAAAGAAACCTCAAAGCTGACATCTGGGATCAATGGCTGTCAGCCAAGGGCAGAGGGTGGCTGCTTTGGGCCAGAAGCATGCGGGGAGGGGGACAGGGTGGGGGACAGAGAGGTAGGACTGAATCCTTGCCACCCCAGGCCCTCAGAGTCCACGCAGCTCTAAAGGATGGGAATTCCTTCCTTCCTATCCTCTGTTGGGAAAGCCAAGCCCTTCCCAGTGTGTATGAATTCATCCTAACCTTGTTAGGTCCAACCTTCTATTAGGGGCACCAGACAGAGGGCTGGAGGGATTGGGGTCCGGAGAGATGGAAGAGGCAGAGGGCAGGGTGAGGCCTGGCCCGTCTCCTGGTGTGTGGGTGTGTGCATGTGTGAAGGATTGGAGGGGCCCAAGTCTTAGTGGGGGGAGAACAGAACAGTCCTCCGTGGCTGGCACAGAGTATGCGATTGTGCAATGCCCCAGAGAACAGCTCGGGGACTGGACGGGACCCCGGCGAGGTTTGAGAGCCAGCTGGACCTAGACATAGAGAAACGGCATGCAGGGCCCTGCCCAATCTCTGGGGTTGTGAAAGTCTGGGGAGGCTGGGGAGTGGGGGACTTTGGAAGGGGAGAAAATAAATGTCTCTGAGCTTGAGGCAGAACATAGGAGAGATGGGGACCCTGAGATCACAGGGCGGTGCAGTTTCTGAAAAGGCTGGAACTCAAAACAACGGACTGCCCACACTCCCCTGCCAGTGCCCAGGCCTGCCTGCACCTGTCTTAAGGGTCTGCCTGGGCTGGACCACAGGGGTACTGTGACAGCCCTGACCAGAGTCTTCTCACCTTTAGCTGGTCCTGGAAGGGGGTGAGGATACCTTGGGGTGGATAGTCCCAGGCAGGGGGGCTGGGCAGTTTGGAGTCTCCCACCTGAATGAAGCCCTTTGTCAGGAGAAGCTTGGTGAAGTGTACCTTCCAAGCCAGGAGCCCCCACCTCATATTTGCTAGAGAAGGGAAGAGGCAGGGGTCAAAGTCCCGCCCCTTCTCTCAATCTCAGCATCTCCAAGAGGCTTCCCTAAACCGGTTATTAAGTGAATACATCAGGCTTATCAAAACGGACGTGGGCTGCAGGCTCAACGCAAACACATCAAGACAGGTCATTCCCTTCCCAGGCCGCCCTGGGAACCAGCGGCTCAGAGACGCCGCCAGTTTCTGGGCTGGGGGGGTGGGGGTGGGGCACACCCCTGAGAAGTCATGCATCTGCGAAGGAGGCCCCGACGCCGCCCAGCCACCGCGCAGACCGCAGCACGGCTGCCAGAGAGCGGGGAGGAAAAAGGGGTGCCTCAGCCTGTGCCCCCCATCCACTGACCCCACACACACCGGTTTTTCGTGCTGAATCTCGGGAGGGCCGGGTGGCAGACACCGGCAACTGCTGCGGGAGGTAGCACACAGACCACCACCACCCCCCCCCCACTGTCCCGCCACCCCCAAGCCAGAAGCACCTGCCCGTTCTCCAAGAAGCGCTAGTGACGCCCGCCAGCCCCCGTCCAACTCAATTTCCCTTCCCCCGTGAGCCCCTAGACGAAGCTTCCTGAGTCCCTGTGGCACCCCTACCTTGGGTGTAGGGTTCTCGGACACACCATTACCCACCCCCGCGGTGCTTCCCCGTCGCAGGAGAACCCCCAGCGCAAGGGCGACCCTGGGACACGGAGGTCCCCTCTACTTCCAGCTCAGTTCCCCGCCCTCTAGGTGTCCAACTGAGTGCTCCTCGGGGCTCCTGCAACTCCCCGGGGCCAAGTATCGCGTCTTTCTTCGGTCGCCCCCAACCGATAGCCATCCCCACCCTGGCAGTGCTTCCCAGCTCAAGGAGGGGGTCCCTCGGGAGCCGCGTTCCCGCACATCGCGCACTCCCCGCTCAGCTCCCCGCCCCCTGGGCCGTGCATTCTGGGCCCCCGGCAGCTGTCCAGGCCCGGCCGTTCCCCCCCGCGCTCCGGGAAGTGCTTCCCCGCCCAGGGCTCCCCACGGCGCGCGGGTTTCCCGAGGGCGTCCCGGGAGCGCCATGCGGCGCCTCCTCACCTCCGGGTCTGCACGGTGGGGCTGTATTTGCCTTTGTTTCTCTTCCTGAAGAGCGAGTTCATGGTGGCGCTCGGGGTGCGCGGGCGGGGGCGGCGGGTCGCGGCGCCGGGCTGGCAGTGGGCGGCGGGCGGGCCCGGCGCGCACCGAGGGGCAGGCAGCGGACACAGGTGAGCGAGCGGCGGCGCGGGAGCCCCTAGTGCGGCGCGGCGCGGGCGACCGGTCACTACTCACGGGGGGCGGGGCGCCCGCTGGCCTCCGGCTGTCCCGGCCGCTCCCCGAGAAGGTGGCGCTTACCTTCCCGGAGGAGGGGCCACCGGGCGGGCGGGGCTTCCAGCCCCCTCGGGCGCGCGCCCTAGGCCTGGTGCGGGCGAGTGGGGTGCCAGGCCAGGGCTGGGGGTGGGACACGCGGTCCTATCCGGACACCTCCCACCCTCCCCGGCCCCCGCACGCTTGTGGCTGGCAGGTGGGCAGGGGCGCTCGGCCAGCTTTCCCGCGCACACCCAGCCCCACCCTCACACCCCTTCCCCAGGGGCCCCGGCGCGCCCCCTGGCTGAGGGCCTTCACCTGGCTCCCGGCTGCCCCTGGCGCGCAACGCTCCCCTCTCCTTGGCTCACACCCAGGTGTTCCCCCCACCCCCACCCCCGCCCAGCCAGGTGTGGCAAAGACCTGACGGGTCTCTGTGCCTTGGATAGCTCGTGAATGACACTCAGGTGGTAATAGTGTCGATGACGATTGAGAAAAGCACGCACCTGTCGCGCATCAAATCCCCCAAGACTTCCGCCACAAACGGTCAGCTGACACCTGGCAAGGCTGCTGACCGCTCCCAGCCTCAGTTTCCTTATTTGCCAAACAGTGATAACAACTGCCCCCAGCCCAAAAAGGTTAGTAGGAGAGTCCTGCTGAGATTTCACACAGAGTATGTAACACGGTGCCTGGCCCAAATGTGCAGGAAGTGTGGCCGTCATTATCAAGCCATCTTGATGGACAAAAAGTCCTTTGAAACTTGAATAACTCCAGGCCCTGGCATGATGGAACCACTTCGTGGCTGGTCATAAAAGCAGCTGGGTTCTGGTTCAAAATAGCCATGTTACACAATTCTGCCAGCATGTACCCAGGTTAAATTGTGTGCCACCGTGTGCCTGGGTTAGACAGTGGGCGTCTGTGCACCCAGGTTAGGCATGTGCTACTCGAGAAGCCTGCAGTTGGGCAGTAAACAGTCTGGCAGTGAGCTCACATGGGGCCCAGACAGCTGGGAAGGAAGGTTCAGCGCCACTTTAGAGGGTGCTTGGGGTGGGGTCTGAGCCCAGCTGGTAAGGAGAAGCAATGAGGTCTGCAGGGCAGGGAGGCAGGATCCCCCACTGGGGATCCAGAGTCCTCAGGCTAGTCCCTTCCCCAGATGTTTTTCTTTATAAAATAAGGACGTTGGTGGGGATGTTGATCCCCAAGGGCTTTTACTGCCCCAGACCTCAGAGCATCTGAGAAACACAGGTTCCTTTAGGCCATCTCTTGTCCCTACCATTTAAAGACTTCAGTTTTGAAGTGTTACAGAGACGCTAGGAAAAACTAACTCTTTTTTGTTAATGTTTATTTATTTTTGAGAGGGGGGAGGGGCAGAGAGAGAGAGAGGACAGAGGATCTGAAGCAGGCTCTGCACGGACAGCAGAGAGCCTGACGCGGGGCTCCAACTCACTAGTCGTGAGATCATGACCTGAGCCAAAGTTGGACGCTCAACCGATTGAGCCACCAGGCACCCTGGAAAACCTTATTCTTAATGAGGCATCTGTGGGTGAGCTTAAGAGGGTCTGTGCATCCTTATAGCTTCTTTCAAAATGTGCCCATTTGTGCATTTTTCTTGGGGAGGGCCTACTGCTTTCAGTGAGTTCCTTCCTTCACTCATCCAGCCGATACTCAGTAACACTCTTCCAGCTGTGGCTGCCTGGTTCCACTACAAGATAAGAAAAGGGAAAAGACAAAACACAGCAAAGGGCCTTTCTCTTAAGGGATGGGGTCTGCGGGGCACCAAAGAACTCAGGTCCAGCCAGCTAACATTGGGAACAGGTGTCAGGGAGAAGCCAAGGTTTCAGATTACAGGTGTGGGTGGAGGCGGGTGGACTTGGGGCCTGAACACTAACTCAGCAGAGTTTACCCGCCCACAACCCCTTCGCCAGGGCCCAAGTGGGCCTTAGCCGGGGCCTCAAGAGGAAACCTTGTTGATCCCTCTGCTTTTGCCCATGTGGCAACTCTGCCTGTAAACTCTTTCCTTACTTCTCTCTCTTGCCTATCCCCACAGGGTGGCTCTCACATGGGAGCTCAGCATGCCTTAAGGGATGTTCATGGAAGCACTGTTGCTATGGAGAAAGCTCCGGAGACAACCTGATGGTCATGGGGAGAAAGTGGTTAAATAATCCACGGTGTATCCACACTACGAAACTATGCAGCTGGAAAAGAATGAGGGCCTGATGTGGACACACTTAGCCAGGCACCAGAAGTACGGTGCGAGGAAGAGAATATACATATGTATATGCACAGAAAGCTTCTGGAAGGATCCACAAGCTGTGAGTCCCCTTAGGGGGGGATGACAGAGAAATCTGAATTTTCATTGTATCCCCTTTTACAGTATTTGGATTTTATTTTTTATCTATTTTTATTTTTAAATGTCTCTTGATTTTATTTTTTTTTATATGTGTTTGAATTGCCTTTTCAGTTACTTTTTAAAAACTTGTTTAAAAACGACTGAAGTCTGGCATTCCCTCCTCCCAGAGCCTTCCCTGATGACCCTCTTCTGCTTCACCCACCACCACACTCTAGTGAAGTAACCTCTTTCCTTTTCAGACTTTGTTACTGGACCAGGAGATACTGAGGAGTAAAGATCATGAAAGATAGGAAACTTGGGGGAAAAAAGACCCTGTGCTGAAGCAGGAAGCTGCTCTCCCCTCAAGTTGCTGATAGTCTAAGAGCTGAGACAAAGATACACCTGCCAAGTTCACCTGGATGAGTCTGGGAGGAAGAAGAGCCTTATCAGAGCTCCAAAGATGGGGAGGAGCAGCCTGGGAGACCTGGGTTGGGGTCCTCGCTTGGTCTCTGTCAGCTGTGTGGACGTGGGCAAGTCATCTTGCCTTTCTCTGCCTCAGTTGTCCTCATCTGTGAAATGGCCACACAATGATAGCATCAACCTCAGAGAGCGAGACCCCATGGGTTGTCACCCACTTAGCACACCCTCTGTCTCTAGTGATGGCTCAACAAATGGGAGGACATTACATCCATAGATGGAGGCTGGATGCTTGTGGCACTGAGGGGTACAAGCAGTTACAGGAACTCCAAGCGGTGTCAAAACTCTAGACTTCTCCCAATTTCTGAATCTCCTTTCCCCATACTTCTCAGAAAGGTGAAGGTCGGCTTTGGGGAGGAAACTGGGCTGGGGGTGCTTCCCGGTTAGCCTGCTTGTAGCTCAGCTGCTGAGTAACAGTCATGACACTGATTATATTAATGCCGTGTCTCATTTATTGAGGATGGACTCTGTGCCAGGCAACATGGCATGTGCCCAAAATGCCTCAGATGATTCCTTCTCCCCCACGGACCCCCACGGGGTGAAGCTGGGGGTGGGGGGGGGGGGAGACCAGTCCTCCCCACCTGGGGCAAAGCTCTCTTATCTCCTGTTCCAGGAAAGAGCATCGAGACCCTGCGAGGCCCAGTGCACAGCGGGGCTGGTTCCTGGGTGAGCCTGCTCCAGCCCTGAGCTCGGACCCCCACCCACCTCCACCCTCCCAGCCTCCCGCTGACTCAGCTGGGTCAGGCCCAGGAGCTTCGGGGAGAATTAGCAGATTCAGGGAGGAATTTGGGCTGTGCTTCACCATCCTCCCCCTCCATTCTCTCCAAGCTGGGCTCCAAGCTGGTGCAGCTCTGTGTGCGTGCACACGCGTACACACGTGTGCACGACACTGGCTTGTGGGCAGGCCGGATGGGGTGGGAGCTGTGTTCTGGCCCCGTGCATCCTCCTCTGGGCAGATGGGATTTGTTTGGTTCCGCAGAGCCCTCGTATGCCAAGTGACTCATCCCTCTGCCGACCGGGGGTGGGGGCTCGGGGGAGGGTGTTTGCTTTCCTCGGGTTTGCTTGATGGTTAAACCCACGGAGAGGGCACCTGCGCGGCCATCCAGTTCTCCGGCAACCAGGCCACCCTCGGCCCCTGAAGCCTGTCCCCTCTCTGCAGCTGGGCTAGGCTGCTGACCCCCGGAGGCCACTACCTTCTGAAGGGTCACCCACCCCCTCCTTGTTTTCGGTCATTGTTTCCCCAGCAGCTGGAGAGGTGTTCACTCACTCACTCACTGGTTTGGGGTGTTCCTGCGAACCAGTCTGAAACAAGAAGGGCAACATTCCCCCAGCCCCAGAAAGAGGGGTGTGATGGCCCAGCAGCCTGTTCCTTACCACAGCCCCTTCTCCTCCCATCCTCCCGTGGACAGCCATCTCCTGTCTCCAACTGTATGACCTCACCTCCACCTGAGGAGCATTTAAAAATGCAGATTCTAGAGTCCCCTTGTTGGGCGGGTCTGGAAGGGCCACGGAATCTGCATGTTAACAAACAACTACCCCCAGGTTACTGAAGCGGGTGGTTTCTGGGCCACCCTGAGAAACAGCTGTGAATAGAAAGATGCGGTACATGCTCAGGCCCTGGTCTACACCCACCTGGGAAGAGCCCACAGGCTGTAGCTTGAAGCCAAACTGGGTTTGAATCCTGACTCTGCCACATCCACCTGTGTGTCCTTTCAGAGGTGGCTTACCCTTCTGGAATCTTGGTTTCCCCATCTGTAAAATGGGGAAGAGCCAGGGTGCCATGATGCGTGCCAAGCACCTGGCATGGGATCCCCTCTTCTCCCCACTCTTCAAGGGGACAAGAGGGGAATGGCCCGGCTTCACCCTGTGTTTTGTAACATGTATTTACTTTTCTTGCAGAACAATGCAAGGGATGGAAAAATCACGCTGGCTCTCCAGCCCAGATGGGCTGACTCACACTCAGTCCTGGGCTGGGGGCCTGGTGAGCTCCCCACAAAGCCCTTGGGGCCAGATGGGAGGTTGGACCCTGGCAGCAGAGGCAGGAGAGGGTCCATGGTGAGTCACCCACTCTGCCTGCCCCTTGAGTCATCCCCCAAGAATGTGCCTCCGGCCCCTAACCGCTGGGGGCTCCTGGCAGACTGCCCCATCCTGGCCACCTCCCCACTGCCTGCCAGGCAGCCCCACCCTACTGCCCTCCCAGAGAGCCATTGCTCAGATGACCATCCTGCCAGCCCTCTCTGGATGCAGGTGTATACCTATAACAGCCGTGTCTATTGTCCAACTATTGAAACAGCTCCTGACAGTGGTTGAGTAGTGGCCACTCTGAGGCCCTGGTGTCCCTTGGCAGCCCTGGCCCTTCCCCCTCAGGACCCAGTCACTGAGGGGTTAACCCTTGGCTCTGCAGGGGACCTCTCAGCCCCTGCCCCACCCACAGGCTGGGACCCACTCTGACCCAGCATTACTATCCCCTCAGTCCCTCTTGCAGATCCAGGCCTCATACCGAACCCTGGATTGCTTTCCAGTACAACCTGCTCCCTCTCTCCAGACACTTCATTTCCAGCCCATCCCTGGGCCTCTCAGCCAGGCTGTAAGGGCCTCCCAGTGAGGAGGTCACGCCATCAGGGCAGAGAGCGGAGCTGGGTGGGACCAGACAGGCTCTGCCAGGCCTGAGATCCCCGCAGGACAGGCTGCCCAACCCTACCCCAAAACTGCTATCCTCCCCTAAACACCCAGCCTTTCTTCCTTCTACCCCGCCTTGCGGGGCCCTGCCAGGGCTCATGCTGCCCAGACCGGTAGGGCTGCATTTCTGGGGCCAGTGTCCAGGGTGTGACAGCCCCTGGGAATGGCCAGGTCAGAAGGTCAGAACCCCATTTCCTCCAGAGTCTGGGGGCCTGAGTGATGGATAAGCTAGGCCACGAGGGGCAGAACACAAAATCCAATCAGGTTTTAGCTTGAAGCCAAGCTGGGTTTGAATCCTGACTCTGCCAGGTACCCAGCTATGTGACCCTGGGGAAATGTCTTCACCTCTCTGAGCCTCAGTTTCTCCACCTGAAAAGTGGGAATATTCTGGCATCTGCTCCATAGGGTCTTGAAAAGATTCAGTGAAGTAAGACATGTAATATTAACAATCACAACTTTTGCTGCACTATGTGCTAGGCCCTGTGCTAAGTGCTTGGGTTAGGGAGTTGGCCTATGTATTCCAGCTTAATTGACGTGTGACAGCCATATAATAAAGTGTATATATTTAAAGTATACCATCCAGTGGATTTTGACGTCAGCAACCAATGGTAAAATTATGGCCACAACAAAGATGATGAACTGGCCCTCCTTCCTCTCCCCATTTTTCACATGTGGAAACCAAGGCTCCAAGATGTTAAGTGCCTACTCAAGGTGGTCAGGAAGGAACTCAGGATTTAAACCCTGCAAACTGAGGGGCGCATGCATGGCTCAGTCGTTTAAGTGTCTGACTTCAGCTCAGGTCGTGATCTCGATGTTTGTGAGTTCGAGCCTCACATCGGACTCTGCTGACAGCTTGGAGCCTGGAGCCTGCTTCAGATTCTGTGTCTCCTGACAGCTGTGAGCCTGCTTCGGATTCTAAGTCTCCTCCTCTCTCTGCCCCTCCACCACTCTCACTTGGTCTCTCTCTCACTCTCTCTCTCTCTCTCTCTCTCTCTCTCTCTCTCTCTTTCTCTCACTCTCTCTCAAAAATAAACATTAATGGGGAGGCTGGGTAGCTGTCGGTTAAGCATCCGACTCCGGCTCAGGTCATGATCTTGTGGTTTGTGAGTTCGAGCCCCATGTTGGACTCTGTCCTGACAGCTCAGAGCCTGGAGCCTGCTTCAGATTCTGTGTCTCCCCTCTCTTTGCCCTTCCCATGCTCATGCTCTGTCTCTCTCGGTGTCTCAATAATAAATAAAGGTTAAAATTTTTTTTTAAATAAAATAAACGTTAAAAAAAATAAACCCTGCAATCTGAGCCAGGGCCCTTGTCCCCCACCTCTGCCACCATTCAGCAGCGTGGCTGGGACAGTGTAGGCGCTCAATGTCATTATTGAATGAACAAATGAATGAATGAGAGGGTCAATGCATGATAGTGTTCGCAGGGAAGGTCCACAGAGGAGGTCCAACCAAAGGTGAGTAGGTCCTGAGTGAGAACTATGGTATACAAAAGGTGTTCAGATGAACAGAAAGCGTTCGTTCATCAAATATTTATTAAGCACCTACTATGTGACAAGGCCTGTTTTAAGCACTCAGGATACAAGGTCAAGTACAACATATTCAGGTTCCTGTCGTCAGGGAGCTCACTGCAGAGGGGTGGGGATGGGGGATGGTGTAAGTTTAATGCCACCTGTGTGTGGATGATGACACCTGTCCTGTGTCCCCAGTGATGGGGTACCCCAGACAGACAAAGTTGTGGAGGAGGGGCCTGGAGACACTGTGAGGAAAGCAGTCAGACCCAAGGATGAGGGTGGTTGGAGCCCTGGCAAGGAAGGGGAGGGAGATCCTTGCTTGCAGGGACCCTGGTTCCTTCATCATACTGCCTCCCAAGCATCACGGACATTTCCATGAATATCAGGCTCCCCCTAACCCCTCAGGGGAGGATCTTGACTTCTTGCCTCCACAGTGCCTCCTACACATTCACCCATCCATTTATTCGGCCCCTATTGTATGCCTAGCCCTGGGAATACAGCAGCTAACAAGATACAATGCACACATTCCCAGCCTGAGAAAGGAAAAAGAGAGAGGGTATGGCTGATCAATGCTGAGACGGACAGGACATTTGGGTGGAAGAGGACACACACATGGGCGGGGGGAGGGGGCTCCCGTAGCCTCACAGGGAGGGAAACGGAGGGTGCATTAAGTGAAAAAAGACACTGACCCACCACTGTTCCATTTTTGCCATTTGTGATGTAAAATAGAGCTGACCCCCTGTATCCCTCCTGCCTGCCTGCCTAGTCTGAGTTCGCCTGGGCTCTTTGTCCACTCTCTCTGCTGAGGTCTAACATTCCTGCCAGGGAGCTGGGTGGCCAAGCCCCCATGCGCTGCCTTCCCAGGCCATTCTCTGGTCACTGGCTCAGGCTTAATCCCTTGCCCGGGCCCAGGCCTCGGAGACTGATGAGTCAACACCAGTTGGCTCTGGACAAACACTCCCCCCCTTTTTATCCCCCCTTCAGTCCATCCTGTTCTCCGGAAAGGGCCCAGCCTCTGCTGGTCCAGGGCCGACTCTGGAGAAGCCATGTCCAGTGGAACTTCCTGAGATGATGGAAATATTCCATATATATGGCAGGCACAAGCCACATGTGGCTACTGAGCAGTTAAAATGAGGCTAGTGTGAGTGAGTTTTTAATTTTATCGCTCATATTTATATAAATATGATATGTTAATATCCACGCGATTAATTTAAACAGCTGCATGTGGTTGGTGGCTATTGCTTTGAGCGGCTCTAGAGAGTCAGATTGGGCCCAGGTACAGAGGATGAGCGGGCAGCTCAGGACGCTGGCTTTCTCCCCCAGGCAGGGCGAGCTTGGGGAGGCACTGGTGGGTCAACTGGGGCCTCAGAGACTGAACTGGCCATGGAGGGGAGTCCCTTGGGGTCTGCTCTGTTGATAGAGCCAAACTAGGTTTTGGTGCCTGTGACTACCCTTCCACCCGTCTAGCTCTTTGGTCTGACCCCAGCCTGGCAGGCAGAATCATGACCTGAGCCAACCCCTTAATATTGGGGTGCCCAGCTCCAGCGCCATGGTCCAACCTCTCTCAGATCTGGCTGACCACATCACAGCCCCACCTCTCTCTCTCCCCATCCCTGCCCTCCCCCTGCACTGTTCCAGAGGAACCTAGGATGAAGGGATGGTGTTACACCTAATTTGCTGAAAGGCAATGGGAATGCATCCTCCTTCCAAACCAGAGGAGTCAGAGACCATAGCTGTCTTAGTCCTGGCCCCCCAACCAGAGCTTGGGTGCACAGACCCTGGGTGCAGGGACTTTACTTTTGCAGTGACCTCAGGCCACGGAAACAGGGACAAGAAGGAAAATGCACAAGGAAGAGGCAAACCAACCAAAGGTGCGGTCACAAGGTGGGCTCTACCGTGGGTTCAATGGTGGCCCCTCAAAAAAGAGAAGTGCGAGTCCTAACCCCCTGCAACCTAGGAATGTGATCTTATTTGGAAAAAGTTCTTTATAGATGTAATTAAGTTAAGATCTCAAGATGAGATTTCCTGGATTTAGGGTAGGCCTTGCATCCAATGACAGATGTCCTTATAAAAGAAAGGCAGTGCTACCAGCACAGAGCCCGAAGTGGGGCTCAAACTCACAAAACTGTGAGATCGTGACTTGAGCTGAAACCAAGAGTCGGTTGCTTAACTGACCGAGTCACCCAGGTACCCCAACTTGTGGGTTTTTAAAAGCCACTAAGTGTGTGGTAATTTGATAGAGCAGTAGTGGGAAATCAATACAGAAGTTTCCTTCTTCCCAGCCCCACAGGGGGACTTTGTGCTGCCAGCAAGGTAAGTTGGGGCCTATGGAAGGTCATGAGTGAAGGCAGGAGAGTAGGGGCTGGGGAGTGCCCACTCCGCCCCCTCCTCTCCCAGGCACGTCCACCCTGGACACTCTCCCATCTTAGTGACCCATAACATAGGGCAGCCTGCTGGTGGCCTCCCACAGGCCAACAAGGCGATGCAGGCCCAGGGAGAATTTCTTGCACAATACTTCCTGACTTGTGATGTGTCCAGGCAGTTAGTATCAGAATCGAGTTGAATTATAGGACACCCAATTGGTGTCCAGAGATTCGGAGAACTGGTTGTTGAGCAGAAACCCCCCCGGCCCCCCACATTTGGTGTCAGAAGCGTCGTGACTAAAAACAGTTCAGCCATACCGACGCCTGCCACAACGCAGAGGAATCTTGACGACATCATGCTCCGTGAAGCAAGCTAGGCACAAAAGGCCATGTTGCGTATGATTCCATTTATATGCAATGTCCAGAATAAGTGAATCCATAGAGACATAAAGCCAATCAGTGGTCGCCAGGGTAAGTTAGTGGGGGTGGGGAATGGGGAGTGACTGCTAAAAGTTATGGGATTTCTTTTGGGGTGAGGAAATGTTCTAAAAATTGGTGGTGGTTGTTGCACCATTCTGTGAATATATTAAAAGCCACTGACTTGTATGCTGTAAGTGGGTGTACTATATGGTGCGAGAATTATGTTTTAATAAAGCAGAGTTATCATTTTCCTACATTGCACTCTCTCAAATGCCACCCCTCTCAAAAACGTTCCATGGAAAATGGTCCTTCTCTTCTAACTGACATGATTTACCCACCCCCCCTTTTTTTTTTAACTTTTCCAATGTGATTTTGTTTTAAATGTTTACATATTTATGTTGAGAGAGAGAGAGAGCATGTGTGTGCAAGCAGAGAATCCCAAGCAGGCTCCACACTATCAGCACAGTGTCTGATGTAGGTCTCGAACCCACAAACTGTGAGATCATGATCTCAGCCAAAATCAAGAGTCAGACGCTTAACTGACTGAGTCTCCCAGGCACCCCTCCAATTTGATTTCTTTAATTATTAAGGTCAGATATACATAATAAAAACTTACAGTGGCATCTGGGTGGCTCAGTCGGTTAAGCGTCTGACTCTTGATCGTGGCTCAAATCATGATCTCACAGTTCGTGGGTTCAAGCCTCTCTCTCAAAATAAATAACCTTAAAAAAAAAAAACCACACACAAAAAACACCTTACATTTTACTAACTGGAATTAAAATAAAAACTTGAAAAAAATGTACCATTTTAACCATTTTTAAGTGTACATTTCAGTGCCATTAAGTACATTCACGATGTTGTGCTGCCCTCACCACCATCTGTCCCCACAACCTTCTTTCTCATCTTGCAAAACTGAAACTCTGTCCCCATTAAACATTAACTCCCCATACCCCCTCCTCCACCCCCACCCCCACCCCCACCCCCACCCGCCCACTTTCTGGCTCTATGAATTTGAGGACTCTGGGCACTTCGTATAACTGGACTCAAACAGTATTTGTCCTTTTGTGACTGGTTTCTTTCACTGAGCATCACATCTTCAAGGTTTATCTACACTGTAGCATGTGGCAGACTTTCTTTTTAAGGCCTAACAATGCCTGCATTATCCCCACTTTATTATTTTAAGTTGAGTTATGTATTTTGAGAAGAGACGGGGAGTGGAGAGAGAATCCCAAGCAGGCTCCGAGCTGTCAGCACAGAGCCCCGTGCAGGGATGGATCCCATGAACTGTGAGATCATGAGCTGAGCTGAAATCGAGAGTCGGTTGCTTAACCGACTGAGCCACCCAGGCGCCCCCATGTGATCCCCACTTTAGAGGAAGGGACACTGTCGTTATATACACTGCAGGGACACTACAAGGTAGCAGGGCCAGAACTCACACCCAGGCTGACCTGACCCCAGCACCCACTGCTCACCACTCTGCCACCCAGCCCCCTTCCAAGCACTGCACTGACTCCCAGCGCACCCTACCTTTGCTCCCTCTCCCGGCCCCTCACTGAAAGCTCCTGGGGCTCAGATATCCTTTTACTCACCTTTGGACCTTGGCCCCACCTTTAGAGCATGGTGGAGTCCCAAAGCTTGTGTGGAAGTGACTAGACCTGGGGGCAGGGTTGGAGGGTCTAGGTGGGCAGGGTCTGGCTGTGTAGCCTCCAGGATCAGGCCCCTCCAGACTCAGCCTCTTGTTCCATCAAAATTGCCCAAAGACAGAGACCGCTGCAAAGAGTTGTGCAGGTTACAACCTGCACACCTGTACATGGCCGCCCTGCCAAGGGCCCCTATGGCCCTCGAGATTACCAAATCCAGGAGGTTCCTGAGCTCCACTCTGAGGAGGGAGAAGGAACTTAGAGGCAGCCCCGGGACAAAAGAGATGTGGTGCAGAAAGCAGATTGGGGGTGGCCAGGGGCTGAGGGAGGCAGAAAGAGGAGTGACAACTTGAGGGGATGATGAAAATGTTCTGGAACTAGATAGTGGTGGATAATTGCACAAACTTGTGAATGTACTAAAAACCACTGAGTTGTACACTTAAAAATGGTTAGGATGGTAACTTTTATGTTATGTGTATTTACCACAATAAAAAAAACAAAATGCCCCACCGTCTCCAGCTTCAGCATTGTCCTGGGGCCCTTATGTATTCCAGGGCCCAGATCAAGGGCCACATGTGTCCCCACAAGGGTCTGGACCTTGGACCCTCTCACTCCCAATCCCCTTCTCACCCCACCTGTTCTTGGTGTCTTACTGAGCTATTCAACTGAGGACATTTCCCTATAGGATGCATTCTGAGGACATCTGCAATTGAGCCCAGTGTTTTTTCTACTCAAATAAATGCATTACTAATGGTTGAATTTCCTGTGGCAGTGGCCTATCTGTGGGGGAGATATTCAGAGTTGTGAGGTGGTTTCTGACATCTTCAAAAATTACCTCACAAAAGGCAGCTTTGGTAGGAAGCAGCTGATAGAGGCTGAAGCTCCTGTCCCTGAGACTAACTTCTCAGAACTTCCATGGAATCAGTCCAGCCTTCTGGTACTCCCTTAGTCCAGAGCCAGATGCCTGGATATCTTTGCAATTCAGGCTGGAAAACCATATCTTCTGGGTAATTCAGCTATAGTCCCCGGCAGAAGAAGGCATGGGAGAACCAGAATCCTGGGTCTGAAGTCCTTAGTAGCTGTGTGACCTCAGGCAAGTTACTCAGTCTCTCTGTGCCAAAATTTCCTTGTCTTTAAAAGGAAGATTAAAATAGTTTTGATCTTAAAAGTTTTTTTTTTTTTTTATTTTTAAATTAACGTTTATTTATCGGGGTGCCCGGGTGGCTCAGTCGGTTGAGCATCCGACTTCAGCTCAAGGCATGATCTCACAGTCTGTGAGTTCAAGCCCCGCGTCGGGCTCTGTGCTGACAGCTCGGAGCCTGGAACCTGATTCAGATTCTGTGTCTCCCTCTCTCTCTGCCCCTCCCCTGCTCATGCTCTGTGTCTCTTTGTCTCAAAACTAAATAAAAACATTAAAAAATATAAAATTTAAAAATTTAAAATAAAAAATAAATTAAAAAAATTTAATGTTTATTTATCCCCAAGACAGAGAGTGAGTGTGGGAGGGGCAGAGAGTGAGAGGGAGACACAGAGTCTGAAGCAGGCTCCAGGCTCTGAGTTGTCAGCACAGGGCCTGATGTGGGGCTTGAACTCACAAACCGTAAGATCATGACCTGAGTGGAAGTCTGACGCTCAACCGACTGAGCCACCCAGGTGCCCCTTAAAGGTTCTTTCAAAAAAAATTTAGGTGAGGTGGCTGGCTGGCTCAGAGCATGTGACTCTTGATCTTGTGGTCCTGAGTTCAAGCCCCGCCTTGGGTATAGAGATTACTTACATAAATAAAACTTAAAAAAAAGATTAAAAAATTAGGTGATAGTCATATAACATAACCATTAACCATTTTAACTTAACATTAACCATTTTGATGCAAACAATTCAGTGGCATTTAGTGCAACCACCACCTCTATGGAGTTCCAAAGCATTTTCATCACTACAGAGGTTGTTTTTGAAGATCTAATGTTTGTAAAGCCTTAGAACGGTGCCTGGAACAGCCCGTGCCAAATAAGTGCTCGATAGATGGTAGGAATAATTAGTAAACAGTGCTCACAACAGGTAACACGTGCTGGGAGGTGCTATTATTAATTAATTCTCTTCCCTTGAGCTGGAGGAGGAGGGAGTTAGGTTCTCACTCCACTTTGGGCAGCATTTTCCACTTTGAGCTCTCCGTACCCAGCCGGCTGGGCTGTCGGTTGTCCCCCACCCCGGGCTCAAAGTCCCATGCTCGCTCACCGATTGGAGGCAGGGGAGGCGCTCATGGTAGCAAGGAAACTTGGGGTCTCCCCCGCAGTCTCAGGGCCTTCCCTCTGCTCCTGTGGCTCTTCCTGGCCCGCTCCCTGCATCTCCCACGCCCGCTCCTGCTCCCCCAAGCTGTCACCTTCTGTGGCAAAGGAGACACGTGTGTGGGTGGGTAGCCGGGAAGATTCTGGCAGAACGGAAGGGAGTGAATTGGAGTGGAAACACGCCCACGTCTGGGAGGAGCTCTGGCGAGCGGACCGCCCCCGCTTTTGAGCGCACCACCTCCCCCTCAGGGTTGACATTTTAGTCCGAGCACTCTGGTATACCTAAGCACTTGGAAGGACACCCCCCCCCCGCCCCCGCCCAACTCCAAGATCTGCCAGTCAGCACTGCCAGACCTGTCGACTTTGAACAATCGCTTGGGGAACTTGTTAAGCAGGTACATTCCTAGACTCCTCTGAGCGATGCCCGGGAATCTGCCTTTTAACGTGCACTCTGCTGTAAGGAGTCTTAGGAGCTGGAAAGTTTGGGACAGACTGCTCGGCCCCATCCTTCCAGGTGCAAGCATCCCACTCTATGAATACTTAATGCCAACTTAACGCTTTCCGTGCTGTAACAACTACGTGCTAAGGCTCACTACGCGCCCGGCACTGAAGCCCAGGACAAGCATGCTGGTTTCCTTGCTGAGTGCGAGGTACAGCGAAACATTTCTGGACCCCATCTCCCCCGAAAATTCCCCTCGGTGTGCAGACCCTGGAGCCGTGGATTGTCGTTTGCTGCCACCTTGTGGCAGAGATAGCAACTTTGTGCTCCACGTCCATTCTTGTTCATCTTAATTGAGAAAATGCACTGCACACTAACTATTGTGTGCCCGGTACCTAGTAAGATCATGGGGACCAGGGGGGCAGATGAATAAGACAGACACAGTCCCTGTGTCACGGAGCTCACAGCTCCCGGGATATTTAATAACGCACAAATAAATAAAATGCGTGAATAAATGATTACAGACTGTGGCTAGAAAGGAAACAAACAAGGGCTGGTTATCATAGGATGCAAAGACCTATGTATTTGCTAAACAGAGCACTGTCTGTCTCCCTGCACAGTTTTTCCCTGCCCAGGACTGTGGGCCACGCGAGGGCAGGCGAATCTGTTGATTCCCCCTTGTGATGGGTGAAGTCACCCAGTGCTGACACATAGTAGGTGCTCAGTAAGTGTCCAGTGAATGAATACATGGGTTATAAGGCTGTCCAGAGCCAGCTTGTTGGCTCTTCCAGGCCGAACAGATGGGGAGCGGGAAGGGAGGGCTTTGGAAGGGAGGCTGGGTTCTCTAGGGATCTTGGGAGGGCTAGACGGTTTGGGTGTGAGCCAAATGTCACCCTCCCTGGGAGGCGCCAATCCACCCTGTCTTAAATTGTACACTCGCTCCGTTCACTTCTTGGACCCCTTCCCTGCTTATTTTTTTTTTTTTTTTTTGTCCTTGGTGTTTTTCACCATCTCACATACTGTATATTTGCCTTATTTACCTCACGTCCGGCCCCCAGGAATGTAAACTCCGGGAGGGCAAGGATTTTTGTGTTTTGTTCACTTATGACTCTCCAGCACTTGTAAGAACCTGACACTTAGCAGGTGCTTTGTAAACGCACACAGAGTGAATGAATGATGCATGGGCGGGGCTTGGGGCAGAACTAGAAGGTCTCTAGGTGTGGCCCATGGGAGGCGCGGGGCTCTGAGACTAGGCAACCAGGTCTGGATGGGGTTGGAGGTAAATCTTACGGAGAAGGGAGGGGCTGGGAGGGGCAAAGGTTCGCGGACCTTTCGCGGGCAGAGCAAGGCTCGGGGTGGGACCTTGGGGCGGGGTCTTTCCAGGGCTGGGCCGTTTCCAAGGAGGGGTGCCTTAGGGGCGGGACCAGTATAGGGGCTCGGCCTACCTGAAGCGTGGCCAAACTGGAGAAGGGCCGGGCAGGGGCGTAGTCAAACAGGGAATATATATATATATATATATATATATATATATATATATATATATATATGAGAAGGGCGGGCTAATGCCGGGGCGTGGCTAGGGAGGGACCAATCAGGGGCAGAGTAAATCTGGGCGGGGCCGTAGCAGGGAGGCAGGGGCGGGGTCAGATCAGGGGCGGGGCCAGGCCGGATTCTCCGCTGTCCCAGGTCCTGGAGCACTCCCGCCGGGCAGGTCTGGCTCCTGCCCTGCAGGCCCCTCCCTGGCTGGCCCGGCCCCAGGGTGAGCACGGCCGGACGCCCCAGGCTGGGCGGCCGCGGTCGGGCCTCGCCCCAGAAGCTGCGCTCCGGGCCAGGCGTCCGCGGGGGGGCCCGGCGGACTCAGCGCCATACTGACCCCGGGGCTGCCTCCCTGGAGGTTCCGAGGGCGAGGGCGAGGGTGAGCAGGGTTGCGGGGGCCTGCGAGTTCATACGTGTGTGCATGCTTGTGTGTGTGTGCATATGCATACCAGTGTATGTACAAGTGTGTGGACGTTTGTGCTCACCAGGGGAAGTGTGTGCGTGTGTGGAATTGGGTGGTGTGAGGTCCAGGGAGCTGAGTGTGTGGGCAAAGTTGCATGTGTGTGCAAGGGTGATCCTGTGTGGGAGGTGGGTCATGCATGTGTGTGCGTGTGTGTGTGTGTGTGTGTGTGTGTGTGTGTGTGTGTGATAGAGACATTGCATGTGAAATTTAGTGAAGACTGTGTATGTCAGGGTATCTTGGAGGAAAATGGAAGGGCAGGTGCAATGATACTTGGGGGGGGGGGTCTATAGAGGACGTCTGTGGCAAGCTGTGGGGTGTGTGGGTGGATGGTGAACTGTGAGAGTGTAAGAGTTGCAAACGTGGGTTTCCATGTGAGTAGCGGTGAGGGGTGCTTCTGGGGGCCTCAGTGTGAAGGAGTGGAGACCAAGGAAAGTTTGGGAGTACTGATTGCTCTTGGAGGGATGAGTGTGGCCTGGAGCAGTGGGTAATGGTCAGGGCAGGTGTTTGGGGCATGGCCCAGAGAAATTTGGTGATCACATCAGCCCTCTTGCTTTGAGGGCTGGGGAGATGTGTGGGCAGAGCATGAGAGGGCGGGCTTGTCCCTTGTTTGGGGAAGCAGTGGGCAGGGTTATGCTTCAGGTGGAGGGAGCTGCTACCTTACCAGTCACCTGTCACCCAGGTTTTGTGCTCACTCCTGCCTGGGTGCTTCTGTTGGCGCTCCTGCGAGAACATGGTGCAGAAGTACCAGTCTCCTGTCCGCATCTACAAGTACCCATTTGAGCTGGTCATGGCGGTGAGTGACCCCTGGTTCTCCAGCCCCTTGTGTGATGGTTAGAGGGACACAGGAGGTCAGCTGTGCAAAAATGAGAGGGAGCCCCTCAGACTCCCAGATGAGAAGGTAACTGGTGAGTCCAGTTTCTCCCTAGTGACCCTCCACCCAGCCACCCCAGCCTTCTCCACATCTTCTGGAATCCTTGTCCACTGACCACATCACAAGATCTTTCTTTCTCCTTGCTGAAGCAGACTTGTTCTCTCATCTCAACCTCCTCTGACAGAAAACAAGGATATCATGGGCCAAACCACTGCTGTCACTTTGTGTAATGCTAATAATAGTAATAATAAATGTACTAATGATGATGAGAGTAGCAGCCATTCACTGAGGGTTTCCAGTGCCAAGTCTTTACATATATTGTTTCATTATTCTCATTTTACTTCCGCTAAACTGTAGCTTGGACAGGTAAAGGTGGCCCCAAGTTCTGCGGCTGATAAGAGGTGGAGCCAGGGCGCAGACCCATGCAGGGGGGTACTCTGGAGCCATGATTTTTTTTTTTTTTTGCCATATCCCCCTCCCTCCTGCCCAGGGTCTTCCTTCAGTTTGCACATCCCCTCTCCTTTCCTTCAAAGAAGCTGACAGGAGGCGAGTGGGCAGCAGGGGTCCAGGAACAGCCATTTTCAGGGTAGCTTCAGACTGACTGTATATAAATCAAGTAGCCACTCGGTCGAGGGACTACAATTGGCTCCCAAGCTCTTAGCCTCCTGGATCAATAATCTTTGCACCATGGGGCAGATGCTGGAAACAAGCAGATGTAGCTTTCCTTCTTGGGGCCATCCTTCTGCCTCTCAGAGGTCCCCTTCCTTGGGAAAAAAGGGGCAATGCTCTGGGGTTGTGTTAGGAGTGAATGAGATAATGTGCAGTGCCTCTCGCCCAGTGCCTGACACACAGTAGGCACTCACTAAATGTGGTTGTCCCTGTTATCACACCACATGGTGTTATAAATGATTGTGTTGAAAGTGTAAGAAACATTGGAATCCCCCCACATCCTCCCTATCCTAACCTATTACTTAATTTTAGCCTTTGATCCAAGAACTTTCATATCAATTGGTACCTCCGTGGATATGTGTCCCGACTGGTCTTATTCTACAAATCTACTTATATATGTGTTTATAGTCACATAATGGGTTAAAAAATTTTTTTAACGTTTATTTATTATTGAGAGACAGACGCAGAGCATGAGCAGGGGAGGGGTAGAGAGAGGGAGACAAGGAATCTGAAGCAGGCTCCAGGCTCTGAGCTGTCAGCACAGAGCCCGACGTGGGGCTCAAACTCACGAACGTGAGATCATGACCTGAGCCGAAGTCAGTCGCCTAACCAACTGAGCCACCCAAGCGCCCCCTTAATGGGTTTTAAAACATCACTGGAATCATTCATACATGTTGTGCTGTTATGTGCAGATGGTTCCAGGGCAAGAGGCAGGGGCTAGTATTGACTAGCTGGGTGACCTTGGGCAAATTATTTAACCTCTCTGAGCCTCCATTTCCCATCTGTAAAATGAGGAGTACCAATCCTGGTTTCCAAATCCTGGCACTGTGCATGGATTAAATGAGTCAATATACATAAAGCTCCCAATGCAAGGTCTGGTACAGACCAAATGCTGTTACTGTTATTGTTGCTGCTGCCTGTGGCTGTGTGACTTTCCCGTATTTGTAATGAGGGTCAGACACCAGGGGATGGCGAAGAGTTAGAAATGCTGGGTCCTTGCTACTGCTCTACTGTGCTCTGGCTGTGTGCTATTTAAAAGCCACTGAATGTATCTGAGCCTTGATATCTTCATTCATGAAATGGGGATGGTTATATGCACTTCATAGGGTTGTCATGAGGATTAAAGATTTTATATATATATAGGTGATAAATACATTTATATATACATTATAATGTGGAAGGAATAGGGGGGTGAGGGGCAGGTGCCCCATGCAGGTCTTGGTCCATACCAAATAGACAATAAATGGCAGCTAAATATAAATATTTGTCCTGTAAGGTTCCAGGCACCCTACTTAGTCTAAGACCCTAGGGTTCATTCATTCATTCATTCATTCACTCATTCATTTAAAAAAAGAGAGATACTATCCCAACCCTTTTGGGACAACCCACAGTCCAGGGACCTATGGTTCTCTACCATGAAGCTGAGACAAATAACTGTAAAATGGAAGACTAATCCTTTTTTTATAATTGCATGAGCTTAATAAATGTAAATTTAATTTAGCATATTTGGGATTCTCCAAAATATTTACAATCATTACACTTTAAAACATGCCCGCTAAAGGAGCACTGAAAGCTGTATTAATAAGGCTGGTAAAGTATTCACATTGAGTTTACTGGAGTATGTTAAGCATATTTTGTAAGCTTCCTGTTCCATAAATGGATGCAGGACTCTGCTTACTCTTCTACCTGTTAACAGTCCCTAGATGTTGTTGCATAGAGGCTTGTGGGCACAGCAGGAAACAAGGTTTTCAGATATTCATTTTCTGTATCTGCATTAATTTAAGTTATTTGGGACAACCATGCCCATGTTTCCTTATCTTCCATTCAATCCTTATTGGTGAAAGGGCCCCAAGGCTCTGCAATGTTAGCGACAAAGCCACTTTACCGACTGTTTACAAAACATCATTGTCCCCAAAATAGCTGCATAACTCAACATAACTTGCATGCTGTGTGGGCACAAAAGGGTTTTTCTGCACTTAATGTCCGTCTTTGTTTCTCAGCTAAACACTTGCTCTCAGTTTGGGTCAGATGCCAGGGAAGTTTCGGATGAACTCAGCTATTTTCACTGCATCCGAGTGACTAGATGGGCTGGCCTTTGGTTTTTCTGTTTAACAAAACTGACTTGAGAATTCAAACATTGCTTGTTTCAGAAGTCCACCAGCAACAAACACAAAATGACTAAAACTGGGCTCAAGGAATTGGTTATAAAATAGCACCGAGGCAACATTTCCAGACCCAGATTAAACAATTAAAAAAAAATTTTTTTTTTCTCTTTCATCTCAAAAATGTAACTAATCCAGTGAATGGGCGTCTCTCTCCTTGGGCCAAATCCCCTGGCAGGAATTCTGTTTCTGAAGGGTGGGATTCCAGGGACCTTTGTTTTCTTCTTTCTTGACTGTGTTCTGTATTAATTTGGTTCAAAACAGTCAGCTCGTATTATCTTGGTAAACAGAGGGAAACAATTAAGACAATGGAGGCAGCTGGTATAAGATTGGAGAGGGTCTTTGGTCCCTTTGTATGTGGGGTCCCTGAAGGTGGTGATGGGGTCTTTGTACATAGAACACAAAGGCCGTGTCTTGCACTTCAGACTGTGGTCACTTGAGCATCGAAGGCCACTCTCTGGTCAGCCTACAGCCTGTTGTGAATGGTTTCTGGGTTCTGGCCTCTTCTCCCAGACCGATGGTTGCTAAGAGGCAGATCCATCATCTGGGTCCCTGCTCTAGTTTCACACCTGGAAAATGGAGGTCATAAAGGCTCCCGTTCCTCATAGAGTTGAAGTGAGGATTGACTGAAGGGACAGGGATGCCCCGGCAGGGCCTGGCACATTGTTAATGCTGGTGAAATATTGTTTAGGCTTATTGTTATTATTTATTGTCTTCATAGCTTTATTGAGCTATAACTCATATACCCATTTGAAACGTATGGGTCAGTGGTTTTTAGGATTCATAGAGTTGTGTAACTATTACTACTGTCAGTTTTAAAACATTTTCATCGACCCAAAAAGAAACCCTGTACCCATCAGCAGTCCTCTCCGATCCCCACACCCCAGCACCTGATGACCACTAGTCTACTTTCTGTCTCTGTGGATTTGCCTGTTTGGGACATTTCCTATAGGTGGAACCATACAACATATGGCCCTTGGTGACAGGTTTCTCTCATTGAGCATCATGTTTTCAAGGCTCATCCATGTTGTATCATATCAGCACTTCATCCCTTTTTATGGCTGAATACTATTCCATTGCCTGGATCAACCATATTTGTTTATTCATTCATCATTGTTTCCTGTGTTGGTCTGTTATGAATAACACCGCTATGAACAAAGATGCACAAGTTTTTGTGTGGATATATTCTTTCCAAAGAAATCCCTGCCATGAATTGTAGTGATTATTTGGCAGGTTTAGGCAAATTTTATTTTTAAAATTTGATTTAACAAGCATGTTCACGTCCCAGACACTGTTTTGAGCCCATCCAAATATTAAGTCAAGTACCTCTCCTAAGCATCCCATGAGACAGGTTCTGTGGGTGGCACCATTCTACAGAGGAAGAAACCGAGGCATGGGAAGGATGAATGGATTACCCAAGGCCACAAAGCAAACATGAGATGGCTGGGGACTTCACTGCAGGCAGTTTAGCTCCAGAATCCACATTCCCAATCATGAGCTCTGCCATTTGTCAGAGCTGAGGATCTCAACTTTTTGAGGTAGATCTGGGCCCAGGGAGCAGTCTCGTGGGGATGGTTACCACCAAAGCTGTGCCCCGAATGCCTGTATTCCATCAGGACACCACAAAGGGGAGCACAGCCAGAACCCACAGACCCTGGCCTCCTGGGGGGCAGCAGATGCTGACAGAGCCTGGAAGCAGTTACCAACCCAATGCTCTGTGTGTCCAGCCCTGAGACTTACTCAGAGTCAGGTAGTTTCATAGCAGCCTTAACGTAAGGCAGAGCCTTCAGAGCGTAAGGCAACTGTCCCCTGGTCAGTGTATTCATATGCTAGAGCTGCGTAACAAAGCACCACAATGGAGGTTGGTTTAGAACAACAGAAATCTAGAGGCCGGACATCCAAGGTCAAGGTGTCAGCAGGACTGTGCTTCCTCTGAAGGTGCTTGGGAGGGATCTGTTCTGGGATTCTCTCCTGGCTTCTGGCAGTTCTTTGGTTTGTGGGAGCATAACTACAAACTTCACCTGGCATATTTCCTGTGTGTGTGCCTCTGGGTCCAAACTTCTGTTTCTATAAGGACACTAGTCGTACCAGATTTATAAGTACCCTCTACTGACCTCAATTTTAACTTGATTGACCTCTGTAAAGACCTTCTTTCCAAATAGGGTTACATCCTGAGGTTCCTGGGGCCTAGAACTCCAACCATACCTTTCTTAGGGGGACGCAATTCAGCCCATTTATGCTCACTAGCTCAGTAAATGACATCATCAGTAAATGGCAGAGATTTTAATTTAGGGAAATCTGACCCCATAGCTTGCACTCACAGCCAGACACTCCAGATTCTGGCTCTGACGTTCAGTAAACACCTGTGCACCAGTGGCCGAGGCAGCTTCAGGAATGACCTGGCTGCCTCTTGTCCGGGCACTGCCCTGGGATCCCAGTGGGGCTCCAAAGCCCCGTGACTTGAGCTCATCTCAGATTCTGCAAATCTAACGAAGGAACATGGCTCGGGGTAGAATTTCTTCAGCAATAGGCTTTTCACACAGAGGAAGGGTTATGGAGGTGAGGGCTGTCATCAGCAATTAAGTGTTAAAATATTTAAAGACCTGGCCTTTTGTATTGATAAACAGCTTGTAATTTAGCAAATGGGTTATTAATAAGGAGCAGCCTCTGGAGGTAAATCCTTGCAGCTCAGGCCCAGGGTAGTTACAGTTGGACTGGTTGTTATGGACGTAGTTTTAGTAAAGCAGCAGGGGCCTCATTTAAATGAGTTTAAGTTAGTTCCCTGGAGCCCATCATATGATCCTGTTGCTAACAGATTAAGGGAGGCGACATTTTGCTTACAGGACCTGGGAGAACAGAAGTGATCCATCACCCAACAAAGTGATCTTCTGATTTCAGAAGTATATTTTAGGTCCTTACTCATTAGTTAATGCAAATATTAATTCACGCACATGTTCGTGTATGCATCCTACAAATATTTTTTTTTTATGTTTATGTATTTCTGAGAGAAACAGAACGTGAGCAGGGGAGGGTCAGAGAGAGAGGGAGACACAGAACCGGAAGCAGCCTCCAGCTCTGAGCTGTCAGCACAGAGCCCAACACGGGGCTTGAACGCACCAACCATGAGATCATGACCTGAGCGAAGCCAGACGCCTAACCGACTGAGCCAGCCAGGCGCCCCCCGACAAATATTTTTTAATGTTTATTTATTTTTGAAATGAAGAGACAAGGTGCAAGAAGGGGAGGGACAGAGAGAGAGGGAGATACAGAATCTGAAACAGGCTCCAGGCTGTCAGCACAGAGCCCGATGCAGGGCTTGAACCCACGAACCACCAGATCATGATCTGCTCCAAAGTCAGGTGCTTAATGGACTCAGCCACCCAGGTGCCCCTGCATCCTATAAATATTTATTGAGTTTCATTGTATCCCAAGCAGCATGCTGAGTGTAGGGGCTACAACATAGTTGATTCCTAGCACTTGTTGAAACGCATCATGATTCTGTTGGTTTCCTTCCTTGTTTATTTTTTTATTTTTTTTTTTTTAATTTTTTTTTTCAACGTTTTTTATTTATTTTTGGGACAGAGAGAGACAGACAGAGCATGAACGGGGGAGGGGCAGAGAGAGGGAGACACAGAATCGGAAACAGGCTCCAGGCTCTGGGCCATCAGCCCAGAGCCCGACGCGGGGCTCGAACTCACGGACCGCGAGATCGTGACCTGGCTGAAGTCGGACGCTTAACCGACTGCGCCACCCAGGCGCCCCCTTCCTTGTTTATTTATATGGGCCTTTCTCATAAAAGTAAGTTTCAGGAAGGTGGAGACTATGTCTATCTTGTTCTGGTTCTCCCGACATAATCCCTTCCTGCCCTCAGAGAGCTTGCAGTGGTGTGGTGTGGTGTGTGTGTGTGTGTGTGTGTGTGTGTGTGTGTGTGTGTGTTTCCCAGAGAGAGAGAGACCGAGAGAGAGAGAGAGACAGAGGAACCAGGCAAATGCTGTGTAGCTATGTATGTAGCTACGTATGCTAATTCATAATAGGGAATGAACAGAGTATTGTAGGAACAAGGGAAGGGGCCAGTTAAGGGTCTTTTAAGTCATTCAGGCTGAGCCTTGCCAAGGGGTGGAGGGCCCACTGTGTGCAGAGAAGGAGTAGACCTTCTCTCTGAAGAAAGAGATGTGGCTCATATGAGCTCCAGTGTGAGTTAGAAAGTGATTGGCAGGGTCAATTCAAGTCTGTTCAAGGACCTCGGGAGCTTTGGAAGGTTTAAGCATGCGTGACATGGTCAGATTTCAGGTTTAAGTAGATCGGAGGGGGTTTTCCATCCCAGAGGCCAGGAGAACATGGAGAAGCAGAGGTGACAGAGGCTGGGCACATTCCTGAGACACTTGAAAATCTAAAATAGCGTTTCCCTCCCATCAAGATCCTGACATACCGCTAAATGTCAGGACGCTCTAGGCGGGTGTCTGCCTCTTTGTCCCTCCCTGAACCACCAAGGGCACCAGCTGATCCTAGAAATTTGTGGGCACAGAGTGTGTTCGGAGGAGGAGAGTTTCCTCCACCCTGCTCCCCATGCGTGGGTGAGAATCCACAGCAGGTTTTTGTGCAGTTGCCGGGCGGGGCAGCCAGGCTGTGCGTTCCCCTTGGTGCTGCAAAAGACTGGGCGTTCCGATGGTGTGAGCTCATGACAGAGGGACACAGTCCTGGACAAAGTGACATCCAAATCCAATCCGTGAGAAGAAGGGATAGAATTGGAGCAAATAACACCTGGACCCTACTAACTGCACCCATGCTGCAGCCTTAGGACCAGGAAACTGAAATACAGGGAGAAGTGTTCCCTGGAACCTCGTTGAGGGCTGATTCTTCGGCCAACAGCCGTGGCTGTACCCCTCTCCATGACTGCAGAGGGGAACTACTCAGGGGCTTATTCATCTGTGTGAGAGGCACCTTCCAGGACTCAGCTTTCTGCCGGTGGAGCATAGACAGCAATCCACAGGCACAGGTTACCGTCTGGGCCTGCGGCAGTGTCCTGGCAAGTGTAGACAGTAGCGGGGGGGCCCTGCACTGTTCCCCCTACTCTTCCAGGTAGATACATGTCAGTGGTTCCAACTTCTTGCTTTCATTCTCCAACACCAGCTCCTCCCTCCTCCTCAGCCTCCTTTCCTTCCTTCCTTCCTTCGGCAAATATTGGCTGCGTGTCGACAGCATCCCAGGTGTTGTACGAGGCACTGGGGAATCCAGGGATGAAGAAAACAGACACAGAGAGAGAGGTGTTGACTATAAACAAACACAACATGCACACATAATATCCTATTTCAAATCACAATCAATTCTCCCGGTAGGGCTGATAAACCATCCTGGAGATGGCTTACTCTTTTTTTAAATCTTTTAAAAATGTATTCATATTTGAGAGACAGAGAATGAGCGGAGGAGAGGCAGAGAGAAAGGGAGACACAGAATCTGAAGCAGGCTCTAGGCTTTGAGCTGTTAGCACAGAGCCTGAGGTGGGGCTCGAACTCACAAACCGTGAGGTCATGACCAGAGCCAAAGTTGGATACTTAACCGACTGAGCCCCCCAGGTGCCCCTCTTTTTTTTTAATTTGTGGTAAAATATATATAATGCAAAATTTCTCATTTATCCATTTTTTAAAAAAAGCTTAACATTTTTTAAGTGTACTGTTCTGTTCAGCATTAAGTGCATATACACTGTTGCACAAGCGCTCACCACCACCCATCCCGAGAACTCTTTCAGCTTCTCAAACTGATACTGTGCCCCCATTAAACACTAACTCCCCACCCCTCCTGCCCCGCCAGCCCCTAGTACCCAGCCTTCTACTCTCTGTCAATGAGTCTGACTACTTCAAGAACACATACAGGTGGAGCCATATAGTATTTGTCCTTTTGTGTCTGACTTCTTTCACTAAGCGTGATGTTTTTGAAGTTCATCCATGTTGTAGCATGAATCGGTGCTTCCTGCCTTTTTATGGCTGAATAATATTCCACTGTATGGACGGACCACATTTTGTTTGTCTATACATCTGTCAATGGACATTTGGGATGTTTCTACTGTTTGGCTATTATGAATGATTCTGTAAAAGTATCTGTTCAAATGCCTGTTGCTTTACTTTTGTCCATTTAAAAAAATCTATGACGTGGGGCGCCTGGATGCTTCAGTTGGTTAAGCATCTGACTCTTGATTTTGGGTCAGGTCATGATCTCACATTCGTGGGTTCGAGCCCCATGCTGGGCCCTGAGCTGACAGCATGGAGCCTGCTTGGGAGTCTCTCTCTCCCTTTCTGTTTCTGCCCTCCCCCACCCCTCTAAATAAATAAATAAAATAAACTTAAAAAAAAACAACTACGATGTGATGTCTGGCACTGTGCTAAGTGCCTTAAACATATTACCTCCCTTTAATCTTCACTGTAGTCCTTACAAAGTAGATATCATGATCTTTCTCATTATCTTCTCTCTCTCTTTTCTTTCTTTCTTTTCTTCTTCTTCTTCTTCTTCTTCTTCTTCTTCTTCTTCTTCTTTGAGGGAACTGAGTCTCAGAGGAGTTAAGTCGAGGTTGCCCAGCTGGCACATGGAGAGTTTGCCCAGCTGGCACAGTAAACCCTGTGCTTTGACTCTGCTGTCCCACCACACTGGGGCTTGCCCCTTTGCTATGTCCACATGTTTTGGCTGCAGGGTCCTTGTGACCCTTTGTCTCCATCTTTTGTGTCTCCAGAGCTAGCTTTAATTAGAATAGCAGCAGCTTGTTCAGCTACAGGACCATCCAGGTGTACCTGTTTTTATAGATTGTATACAGCCCTCATTTCAAAAGGCTCCAGAGTCACGTTGCCCGGGTTCTCCCATGCCCGCTACCCCTTATCAGCTGGGACGACACCACTGCCGTAGGATATCTCATTCACCAAGATAGCTCAGCAACTTGGCCAAAGTTGAGGGAACCGATACGGTGGAACGTTATTCAACTGTGAAAAAGGAAGGAAACACTGACGCATGCTACAGTGCGGTGAATCTCGTGTACATCATGCCGAGCAAAGGAAGCCAGATACCAAAGGTCACACACTGTATGATTCCACGTACATGAGATGTCCAGAAAAAGCAAATCTACAGAGATTGAAAGTGGATTAGTGATTGCCTAGGGCTGGGGTGGGGGCAGAGGGGACAGACTGTAATTGGTAGCGAATTTCTTTTTGGGGTGATGACAATGTTCTGGAACGAGAGAGTGGTGATGGTTGCGCAACTCTGTGAATGTGCTAAAACTCACTGAACCGAACACTTTAAAAGGGTGCATTTTACGGTATGAGAATTATATCTCAGTTTTTAAAAAAAAGTTGGGGCAGCTGAGAGGATAGATTCTTGTCTGTCGTGGGGTCTCCCAGGCTTCAAGGGGGCAGGTGGGGTCTTCAAGGAAGGCTCCTGAGGAGTGTGACAGGGGAGGCAGATGCCTTGCCTGAGGTCACGCAGTGGTCAGTGCCCCGAATGCAGCCTGCAGCGTGGAAAGTGAAGACAAAGTTAATGTGGTCCGGATCTTCTTTCCACTCTCTTAGTGGAAGGTTTGGGATAAGCAGCTTCCAGCTTTTTTTGAATTTGCATGAGGAAGAGCAGGAAGGAAGGGGGGGGGGGGGAGGAGAGGAGGCAGCAGCTGTCAAGTGATTAGCAGAAATAGCTTTTCTGTACTTTATAGAATCTCACTCTTTTTTAAAATTTAAATTTATTTAACAAATGCTTATGTAGAACGAACCATGTGCCAGGCACTGTTCTCAGCACTTTACAAAAACGGACTCCTTTATTCCCCCCCCACACATCCCACAACACAGCAAGGTAGCTACTTTTCTTATTCTCCTCTTAACAAATGAATGCATTAAGGAGCTCAGAGCTTGAGGACTCCTTCAAGGCCACACAGCTGGTAAGAGGCAGAGATTTGGACCCAAGCCCCAGACTCCATGTTCTTAATGGGTATGCAATGCTGTCATTCATTCACTCATTCATCATGTAAATGTCTACTGAGTGTTGACTATGTCACTTTGACAAGTTGGGGGGGGGGGGTGGTGGGAGGGGAAAAAACTCACTGCCAGGGGCCGATGACTTCTGATGTCAGAAACGGGTACAACAGAGGGCTCATTGGGAGTGGGTGACTCCACTTGACAGATGAGGCTGAAGGGAGAGAGAGGACATGCTGTGCTCAAGGAGGTAGGTTCCTGGGTGTAGGCAAGTCTGGCTAGGAGGCCAGCCGCCCATCTCCACTTGCTAAGTGTGTCACTGTGGAGTTTTGCAGGATGGAGGCCCAGGGGAGGCAGTCAACGGAAGTTTCCACTGGTCTCTGCCTACCCCAGCTGTGGCCCTGCATGGGCGGGTTCTGGGCCTTGGACCAGCTTCCTTTCTGAGCCAGGAGGCTTGGGTGTCCTTCTCCAGCCACCTGGCAAAAGAGCTGTAACTGAATCCCTTCTGCCACTTTGTGTCCCTGAGGGGGCCAAACCATGTGTGTGTTCGGCACAGAGAAACTCAGGCCTGATTTGTGGGAACAGGAGTCCGCAGAGAGGATCCTGTGGACTGTTTGATCCTCTAAGCCAAAACCAAAGGTGCCCCTGACTCACAGGTTTTAGGCCAGCAGGACTCAGCATTTCCAGACTCTGGACGCTTGTGATGTAGCTAAAGTCCCCTGAGGGGCAGGGCAGAGTGGTTCAGGGCTGAGGTCTGGGTCAGACCGGTTGTGCTCCAACCCTACCACTTACTGACTGTGTGATGCCTTCCCAAACCTCCACTCACTTATCTGTAAAATGGGGAAATTCTAATTCCCATCTTGGGGCACTGCAAAGAAATGCAGTTAGCGCCCTAAAAATATCATAGCAACAATGTCTGACACTGGACCTCACAACCCCAGGGACTCTCTGGCTGGAGATATGCCACTGGATGGACCCTGTATTTTGGGGCCCCCGCCTTCTGGATGGAGCCTGAGTTCTGGCCGTTCCCCTCACCAGTGCCTGGCATGTCTCCATCGATGCAGCAGCCATTACTTACTTGAGGAAGGTAGCACCTTCCCTTTCAGGGTCAGGGACAGTTGTGCCCACGCACCCATCTGCTGCCGCCCAGCCCTCTGCCCTCCGCTGTTATCTGGGGGCTCCAGATGGAGCTCTTCTGACAAGAGGTTTGTTACAACAGGAAGTCAGCCTTCCTTGGATGCATGCGTTGAATCCATGGCCTGTCATTCCCCTCCCAGGACACCTTTCTGGGGCTTTTTGGATCACCAGCAAGTTTAAGTTATTTTTTTCTTTGCTTGTGAGCATTTATTAGCCCTAGTGTGTCCCAAGAACTGAGACAGGCATGTGTGAGGTCAGTGCTGTGGAAAAACATGTAGCCCAGGCCTCTGGCACACAACACACAAGCTAGTACATGGCTAAAGGATGTGATAAATGGTATTGAGGAAATGAATGGGCTAAAAGGACAGAATAGGGAAGAAGACAGTCTTGCAGGGGAGAAGGTGGGGGAAGATGTCCCACAAAGAAGGACCAGCACAGATGAGTCCCTGAAGCCAGAGTATCTCTTCAGCCCCCCGGTCCAGCTGTCCTACCTCTCTGGAAACCCCAGTTACTCAAGCCTTCTTCTTCCTTCACTATCAAGTAAATTGATTAGTGGTCCAAGCAGACGGAATGGCCAGTGCAAAGGCTCTATGGTAGGAGCAGGTGGTGGGCACATGAGTGTCCCGGGGCTGACATTAAAAAGTACCACAAAAATAAATAAGTAAATAATAAAAAGTACCACAAACTGGGTGGCTTAAACAGCAGAAACTTTTTTACTCCACAGTCTGAAGGCTAAACGCCAGAGATCAAGGTGTTGGTAGAGTAGGTTCCCTCTGCAGGCTTGAAGGAGAATCGGTTCCATGTCTTTCTCCGACCTTCTGGTGTTGCTGGTAATCTTTGGAGTCCTTGGCCGGTAGAGGAATCACCCAAACCTGTGCTTTCATCTTGACATGGTGAAGACACTATATGAGTGTCTGTGACCAAATGTCCCTCAGTCATATTGGATTAGCAGTCTCCCCCCCCACCCCCACTCTAGTATGACCTCATCTTAACTAATTACATTTGCGACGACCTATTTCCAGATAAGGTCACATTCAGACGTACTGGGTAGGACACATGAATTTTGTTGGTGGCGGGAAGGGGGCACAAGTGAACCCATAAAAATGTGTTTTAGAAAGAACAAGGTCGGGGGCACCTGAGTGGCTTAGCCAGTTAAGTGTCTGACTTCGGCTTAGGTCATGATCTCACAGTTTGTGAGTTTAAGCCCCGCATTAGGTTCTGTGCTGACAGCTCAGAGCCTGGAGCCTGCTTCAGATTGTGTGTGTGTGTGTGTGTGTGTGTGTGTGTGTGTGTGTGCCCCTCCCCTGCTCACACTCTGTGTGTCTCTCAAAAATAAATAAACATTAAAAAAAGCAGAAGAAAAGAAAAATAGCAAGGCTGGCGTGGCTGGAGCGGAGTGAAGGTGGCTAGTGGGAGAGATTGCCTGGAGCCTGGCTGGCCACAGCAAGGAGTGTGGGACACATTCTGAGCATCTAGGCCTGTTCTGACTACATCATTTCATCCGGGGAGAAGGAGAGACTGTAGAATAGTCAGAGGAAGTGCAGAAACTCAAGGGCAGTGTGGCCGCCGCCAGTAGGAGTTGAAGTACTAAGTGTGGAGAAGGGGGAAATTGTGACCACAGGGCCCCAGGGACAATGCCTGGCTGTTTCCCAGCTGCCCAGGAGAACAAGCGAGCTGCTGAGCAAGGTGTTCCTGAAGGAGTGGGGTACTGGGCCACAATGGGATTCAAATCCACATTCACCAGTTTTCATTGTGTGACCTTGGGTTAGTTACTTGGCCTCTCTGGGTTCCAATTTTTTCATTTGTCAAATGAGGATGCCATTCAGAGGACGAAATGGAAGAAAATACACAGCTGGAGGAGCACAGTGAAGGCTCCTCGAGTGCCAACTCCTCTGAGACAACATCTGGTGACCTCCTCACCATCCCATTTTACAGATGAGGAAATAGAGGCTCAGAGAAGGCAAGTGACTTGCCCAAGGTCCCTCAGTGAGAAAGTAGAAGAGACATGAACTGAGCCTGTCCAGTTCCGAAACACGCACCCCTTTCCTTCCACATGCTTTCAAAAAATGTCAACATCCCTCTGCCTGTCACAGAGGTGGGCCCAGGCCAGGGCCTCTGGCTCCCTCCTGCATTGGATCCCAAGGAAGTACTCAGATAGGGCTGGTCAGGAGCAGTTTTTGCAGACCTGTGTTCTGCTGCATTTGAGTCTTGTTGCCTGGGGAATGAAAATTCTGGTTGCCTTCAGTGAACCGCCCGGCGAGCTTGAGCTTGGGTTTCATACTCTGGGAGGCAAGCTTGGGATATACCCATTTTCCAGGTGGTAAAAGAGGCTTAGAGAAAGAAAGGATGTGCCTCTGTCGGGAGGAAGTTGAACTGTGGCCACCAGCACAGAATTTGCCCACTTGGCTTTGTCCGCAGGCTATGCAGGCTTCTGATAAGTGCCTGCCTACTGCGCACTCTCCCCTGGGGAACAGGGGCTCCTTATTCTAACCCTGGTGTGTCTGCTGTGTCTGTACAAGGCAAGCAGCTTCAACATACGGCAGGAAGATGCACTGGGCTGGCCTTGTGGGGCCTGGGGTGACACTAAGGGCACCAGGCACAGTTCCATCTCTTCCTTGCCCCTCCCTCGCCTCTGCCCTTCTGAGCTGGGAGGAGCCGGGAGGGATGGGGGAGGAGGTGCGTGTCCTCAGATGCCTGCACTATTTTTGGAGCTGCTTTGATCCTGATTCCGGGGCACGTGGACTGTGACAGGCTCTTGGAGCAGACCCCATTTGCATACAGTCAGCTATGGATGCCGGCTTACCCCGGAGGCTCCTACCCTGGCACTTCTGGAACGGGGCACAGACTCTCGCCCTCCAAACTGGATGCCTTGTATTTCTTTTGCTTTCCTAACTGCCAGGGCTGGAACCTCCAGGACAATGTTGAACAGACGTGGCCAGAGTGGACATCCTTCCCTTGTTCCTGATCTTACGGGGAAAGCATTCCATCTTTTGGCATGGAGTATGATGTTAAACTGTGATTTATCAGGTTGAAGATGTTCCTTTCTATTCTTCATTTGTGGAGTGTTTTTATCATGAAGAGGTGTTAGATTACGTCCAGAGTGTTTTTCTGAAAGATGCCTTCTTTTAAAATGTTCCAGGCAAGCTCACTTTTTCTTCTGAGGGTGAAGTCTCAAATGCAAATCCAAAGAGTGAGTTGCAAATCATTGCTCAGGCACTGGTGTGTCACAGCTCTTAAACAGGTGTCTGCTCTTGTAAAGGAGACCACAGCCCAGCAGGAGGGAGGAGGCTAGAGCCCCCAGCCCAGCAGGAGGGAGGAGGCTAGGGCCCCCAGCCCCCTTGACACTCACTCCCCCTCTGCCCGTAGGCCTATGAGAAGCGCTTCCCCACCTGCCCGCAGATCCCCGTCTTCCTGGGCAGCGAGGTCCTGCGCGAGTCCCGCAGCGCAGACGGGGCGGTGCACGTGGTGGAGCGGAGCTGCAGGTTGCGCGTGGAGGCCCCGCGGCTGCTGCGCAAGGTGGGTGTGGAGGGGTTCCCAGAAGTGCCGGGGGGCCCCACGGAGGAGGGGACTGGAAAGGGGGGGATCAGGGGGCGGGCTCAGGTGGTGAAGCCAGTGAGTATGCATATGAGTGTAGGTGCTGGTGGTACACGTCCTGGGGTTGGGGTTGGGGCCTGCGGAAAGGGGGCGGTCGTTCTAGGTCGGAGGGCCGGTCTGGGAAGGACAAAGGCCTAGGAGCTAGGGACTGGGGCTGCTGGGCAGGCTCCGGGTGGGGCACAGGGGGTCTTGGGGTTTGTGGGTGTTGGGCTGGGTACGGGATACTGCCGGCTGGTGGGCAGGCGCGGGGTCTTGGGGTCTTGGTGAGTCTTGGTATCCAGCAGCCCCCACCCCCTTCGCTGCTCCTTCCCTTGCAGATTGCCGGCGTAGAGCACGTGGTCTTTGTGCAGAGAAACGTGTTGAACTGGAGGGAGAGGACCCTCCTCATTGAAGCCCACAATGAGACCTTCGCCAACCGCGTGGTGGTCAACGAGAACTGCAGCTACACTGTAAGCCTGCGTCCCGCCCCCTTCCTGCGTCCCGCCCTCTTCCTGTGTCCTGCAGTCCACGCATCAGCCTGGCTGCCTCTCCCCTGCTCCCAGGGCCTTGTCGGATAAATTGCAGGACACTCACTTACATCTGCAATTTAGATACACAGCTGATACTTTTCTGTTTGTTTAAATAGCCTCAAATACCGCTTGGGACATACTTACCAAAATATTATTCGTTGTTTATCTGAAATTCAAATATGGCATCCTGTATTTTATTGGGGAAAGCTGGCAACCTGCCTCCACCTCCCTCTTCTCTCTGTCCTTTTCTTCCTCCTTGAAAGGGAGGCTCATTTACGTTTTTTTTTTTTTAATTTTTAATGTTTATTTATTTTTGACAGACAGAGAGACAGATCATGAGTAGGGGACAGGCAGAGAGAGAGGGAGACACAGGCTCTGTGTCCGAAGCAGGCTCCAGGCTCTGAGCTGTCAGTACAGAGCCCAACGCGGGGCTCGAACCCACGAACCATGAGATCATGACCTAGGCCAAAGTCAGACCCT
Source organism: Panthera onca (assembly GCF_046562875.1). Lineage (NCBI taxonomy): Eukaryota > Metazoa > Chordata > Mammalia > Carnivora > Felidae > Panthera > Panthera onca. The sequence continues at coordinate 37,721,584 of NC_138354.1, read as the reverse complement.
TAAACGACTGAGCCATCCAGCGGCCCCTATAGTTTCTTCATCTGTAAAATGGGGTTAATGATGACACCTCCCACATGGGTTGTGGTGAGAAGTAGGGGAAGAAAAGTATCCGAAACCCCTTAGAAGAGGGCCTGGCACGTACCAAGCCCTGTATGTGTGTTACCTTTTCAGATCATTAATAGTAATTATTATTATTCTCCAGTACACACTGACTGAGCACCTACTATGTGCTGGGCATCCGGCCAGAGCACGGACTAGTCCCCCTGACCTTTGTTCTCACAAGGACCTCCATTCCAGTGGCAGATACAGACAAGAAAAAAGGTCAACGTAATCTTACAACTTCACAAATACTAAGAAGGGATCCAGAAGACAGGATTAGGGAAAATAAGAGGAGAGGCACTCTGTTAGGTAACAGTGTCCCACTGAAGCCACCAAGCTGAGAGCTGGTGGATGAGAGGGCTGGGAACAGAGTTCTGGGGTGGGAACAGCATGTGTGAAGACCCATAGGTGGATGAGTGAAGTCTGAGAATGGGGGCTGCAGGGGCAGGGTCCTGCTGCCCCCGGGTTGGAGTGAGGGAGGAGCCTGGAGGCGTTTGCTGGGATGGAGCCCAGCTCTGCCACCTCCTTGCTGAATGATGTTGGGCAAGTTGCTTCCCCTCCCCAGGCCACCCCTTGCATACCTGTCAGCAGAGCCCGCCTCATCCGGTGCTGGCTAGAGCCTATAAGACAATGTAGGTAAAGCTCCTTTAGCCTGTGCTAGATCCCGAATGCTAGTTTTCATGATGATAACTCCAGTGTTGTAACTATGGTTCATTAGAGCCTTCCCTATGGGGGAGGGGGGGCATTGCCTTGTGTATCTGTCCCATCTCTAGCATTTGGCATGGTGCCTAGTATACAGCAGGTGTCCAGTAAATGCCCATTGCTTTTTCTTTCCACACCTCCAGCTCCTCTGGGAATTGGACCCAGAATATTCCAATGCTTACCTCTAGGGAGTTGTGTGGGTGGCAGCTTTTTATAAATCACTTTTAGTGCATTTATAATATGTATTTAGTGCATATTTCTCAGCATGAGTTCTACCAACCGCTGAATTAGCGTCACTGAGGCTGCTTGGGAAATGCAGGTTTTCAGGCCCTGCCCTGGACCTATTTGGCCCAGGCATCTGCATATTTAAATTTTTTTTTAAATGTGTATTTATTTTTGAGAGAGAGAGAAAGAATGAGCCGTGGAGGGGCAGAGAGAGGGAGACACAGAATCTGAAGCAGGTTCCAGGCTCTGAGCTGTCAGCACAGAGCCCAATACGGGGCTTGAACTCACAAACTGTGAAATCATGATCTGAGTTGAAGTCGGATGTTTAACCGACTGAGCCATCCAGGTGCCCAGCATCTGCATGTTTCACAGACTCCCTGGTAATACTTCTGCCCAGGAAAGTTTGAGAGGGACTAAGTCTGGGTCTGCATAGAAGCTCTGTCAACAAAGTTTGTCCGTGTGTGTGTGTGTGTGTGTGTGTGTGTGTGTGTGTGTATTTGTTTACAATAAATATGTAACATAATAAATACTTCAAAATATATATTTAAAATATGTAATAGTTATATATAACTTACATATAATTATATATTAAGTACATTAACTCATTTATAAAGTTTATTTTGAGGGAGAGAGATAGAGTGAGAGATAGTTGGGGAGGGGCAGACAGAGGGAGAGAGAGATTCCCAAGCAGGCTCCACACTGTCAGCGCAGAGACTGACGTGAGGCTCGAACTCACAAACCATCAGATCATGGCCTGAGCCGAAACCAGGAGCCAGTCACCCAACCGACTGCGCCACCCAGGTGCCCCTAAATATATTACTCATTTAAATATATCATTATAGAACAGTTTTTAAGGGACAGGCTTGCAGATGCCAGACCCACTTCCTTCCAGCCCCTCATGAGAAGGCTCTTTGTTCTCTAACACTTGGCATTGTTCTCCGGGTGGGGTTGCTGCCCCCCCACTCCGGTATTGCCATGCTGTCCACAGCTGCTCTGGTTGGGCCCAGATCACCAAGAGAGCCCTGAGGGGGGGGCACTGCATCCCCCACAATGAGACTTGTCACTGCGGCTGCCTGGCTTTCAGGTCCACCCCGAGAATGAAGAGTGGACTTGCTTTGAGCAATCCGCCTCGCTCGACATCCGGTCCTTCTTTGGCTTCGAAAGTGCCTTGGAGAAGATCGCCATGAAGCAGTACACAGCTAACGTCAAGAGGGTAAGGGGTGGGCTCCATCAGTCACAGGGAGGAAGGTACACAGACCTCAGAGCCTGGTTCAAAACCTGCTCTGACACCTGACAACCCAAGTGACATCGGGCAAGATCGATCCTTAACCTTCCTTGGCCTCAGTCTTTTCATCCATAGAGTGAGTATCCTAACAATGACCATAACACACAAGATAATGAGTGGAAACCACCTGGCCTGAAATGGGGGCACCATAATCATTATCCAGATGCTCCCTGATGTTTGGGGCTTGTGTAGTGAACTCTGGACAGAGAAGGGGCATTCTGTGGTGCTTTTTCCTGGTTAAAATTGGTTGCTGTGTAAGGCTCTCAGACCTGTCCCTGAGAGGCCTTTTCGCATAATGAAACGGGTGAAATTCATTTCAACGATGTATTTTAACCCACGTGTTACCTATAGAAAACCTACCAATGAGCTATTTTACATTCTTTGTTCCGTCCTAAGTCTTGGAAATCCGGTTCATATCTGACGCTCACAGCACATCTCCATTTGGACCAGCCACATTTCAAGTTCTCCGTAGCTACGTGTCAGGGGTGGGGCTGCAGCCAGGTGGGAGTGACTCCCAGGCTGATGAGGTTATCCCTGCTCTCCTGCCCTGCGGCTCATATGCCTCTGGTCTCTCTGGCTTCCAGGGGAAGGAGGTGATTGAACATTACCTGAACGAGCTTATCTCCCAGGGCACCTCTCACATTCCCCGATGGACGCCTGCCCCCGTCCGAGAGGAGGACGCCCGCTCCCAGGCTGGGCCGAGGGATCCGGGCTCCCTGGAGGTTGACGGGCCCATCGGTGCTCCAGGCCCTGCGCCTGAGGTGGTGGTTACAGACGGTAGGTCCCTGTGGCTGAAGCCAGCGGGCCAGGCCTGTACCCTTGTGCCCCCCACAACTGCCCCAGTCCCTGGAAACCTGCTTTGTGTTTGCTCACTCCGCGCGGGAAGAGTTGCTGCGGGTCCCCTTGGGAATGGGTCTACGAACTGGAAAGACTCAGCTTCCGCCCTTTCCCGCTGCTTTACCCTCTCTTCCTTCCTTCCGGCCCAAGAGCCAGAACTGGTTTATTTCTAAATCAGGAATTGACCTGATCTGGTGCCTCAGGGCTGCCCTTTTCTCTGGTTTTATTACTATTTTTAATTATATGAGTAATGTATGGAGATGGTAGAAAGAAATATTCAAACTTCTTGGAAGATGTAAATGAGGAAGTAAGACTCTTCTTCTCTCTGGAGGCAATACTAATTTTGTGGTCGTATTTCGTGAAACTACCTAGCCATATATATGTACATACGTATACACACATGTGTATATACAGGCATGCATACCTGTATAATTTATGCTGAGCCAACATTACACATTCTGCTTGATGTTTTGCTTTTTTTCATTTACTAATGTTGCTTGAACAGCTTTCTATGTCAGTGCATCTGTTTCAGCACTTTGCGGTATTTCATGGTGTGGCTGCACCATAACTCATTTATTAATAAACATTTATTATTGGGGCACCTGGATGGCTCAGTCAATTAAACATCTGACTCTTGATTTCGGCTCAGGTCATGATCTCATGGTTTGCAGGTTCAAGACCCATGTTGGGCTCTGCACTGACAGCATGGAGCCTGCTTAGGATTCTCTCTCTGCCCCTCCCCTGCTTGCTCTCTCTCTCTCTCTATTTCTCTCTCAAAATAAATAAATAAACTTAAAAAATAAACATTTATTATTATTTTTGTTAGTTTATTTATCTAGTCTTCTCTTTATGGACGTGAGGTTTCCAGTTTTTAAAACATAGAAATAATGTAGTGTATCTTTGTACTTAAGTTTACTTACTTGTTTTGAGAGAGGGAAAGCCCCAGCTGGGGAGGCACAGAGAGAGAGGGAAACAGAGAATCCCAAATAGGCTCTGCACGTGAGTGTAGAGCCTGATGTGGGGCTTGAACTCATGAACCATGAGATCATGACCTGAACTGAAGTCAGACACTTAACTGACTGAACCACCCAGGTGCCCCATTAAGATTTTATTTTTAAATAATCTCTACCCCCAACGTGGGGCTTGACCTCACAATCCTGAGATTAAGAGTCACATGTTCCACCCACAGAGTCAGCCAAGCACCCCTATAGCATAAAATTTTTACAGTTGAATTGCTGGGTCAAAGGTTATATGCAGGTAAAATTTTGGCAGATTTACCAGTTAGACCTTCAAAGATTGGTTGTACTAATCAATGTTCCCCCAAAAGTGTGTAGCTATGTCTATTCCTGACTTCACTCTGGCTCCCCACGAGACTATTATTAAATGTTTTAAACTTCTGAAAGCAAAAAGTGACCTCTAGTAAATTAGTGATTAGGTCTTTCCTCATGAATGAGGCCAAATATTATTTTCTCATGCTTAGTGACTCCATATGGCTTTTTTGTGAATCTCTCTGTTCTTGTACTTTGTCTATTTTCCTGTTTGCCCATGGATTTCTTTCTTTTTTTAATTAAAAAAAATTTTATTTATTTATTTTTGAGAGAGAACGAGACAGAGCACGAGTGGGAGAGGGGCAGAGAGAGAGGGAGACACAAAATCTGAAGCAGGCTCCAAGCCGTCAGCACAGAGCCCAATGTGGAGCTCAAACTCACAAACCGTGAGATCATGACCTGAGCCGAAGTCGGAGGCTTAACCAACTGGGCCACACAGGCATCCCTGACCATTGATTTCTCATTGCTTTGTAAGAACTCTTCATATGTAAGGCAATTAGCCTTTTGTCATATTTTCGGCTTTTATTGATAATGGGAAATGTTTACAATATAATTTTAAATAAATTTAAAAAAACTCTAGGACACAAAACTACACATACTCCCTGAGTTCAGTTTTAGCTCTGTGCATTTGTGCTCATGATGATTCATTCTTTTGGGGTCACTGAAATGTCAGGCTTGGCTTTCTTAGAGATATGCCACATAACCAGTAAATTACATCTGGGGCATTGTGTAGGGAGAACAAAATTCATTCATTCACAAATATTTATTCTGTACCAACTCTGTGCTAGCTGGCTGCTGTTGTATGTGAACTTTTAAAATATTTTAAAAATTAGGGGCGCTTGGGTGGCTCAGTCCGTTAAGCGACTGACTTCGGCTCAGATCATGATGTCACAGTTTGTGGGTTTGAGCTCCACGTGGGGCTCTGTGCTGACAGCTCAGAGCCTGGAGCCTGCTTTGGATTCTGTGTCTCCCTCTCTCTCTGCCCCTCCCCTGCTTGTGTTCTGTCTCTGCTCTCAAAAGTGAATAAACGTTAAAAATTTTTTTAAATATTAGAAAAATTAAAACTTCTGCCTCTTCTTGCACACATTGTCTGGTGGTCATGACTTTTACCCTAATTTTACGCCAGGCTTTTCCTTCCTTCGCCCTCTGCACTGTGCTCAGGAGGGCTGGCGAGAGTCAGAGTCACCCCCCTTCCACCCTGCTCTGAATCACTGAGCCTTTGTGCTCAGGAGAAAGGGGCCTTCACAGCCGCATAGAGGCCGGAAGGATGCTGGTATCTCCTGTCTCCCTTGTGTTCTCTCTCTCATCCTGTCCACCCCTCCTTACCGTCTCCAGCATCTCCCCTTCTGACCACTCTGTTTGGGGGGTCTGGACGCCACCTGTCCCCATACACCACCAGCATCCCTCCTGCTTCTGTTTACCCAGATGCCTGCTGACCTCCAGCCCTGGACTTTTCTTGTTTTAGAGGGAACCATTGGGTCCTGCTGCTGGAGGTACACACATTCCATTTGTTTTCGTATTGTGCCACCTGAACACAAAGAACAGGCTACACTCATGGGGGCTGCTCTTTGTGGACCGTCTACCCACTGCGGAGATGCTAACATGCTGGTGTGCCTCACCATGCCAGCATCTGCCACCTCAACAGTTAAGAGTGGGCAATGGGTGGGGCGCCTGGATGGCTCAGTCGGTTAAGCATCTGATCTCGACTCAGGTCACGATCTCATGGTTCGTGAGTTCGAGCCCTGTGTCCGGTTCTGTGCTGACAGATGCAGCCTAGAGCCTGCTTCAGATTCTTTGTCTCCCTCTCTCTGCCCCTCCCCTGCTCACACTCTGTCTGTCTCTCAAAAATAATAAATGTTGAAAAACAAATTTTAAAGAGTGGGCAGTGGGACCTCAGGTTGAGCCCAGCCTCTAAATGCCCACACATGCTGACCCCCAAACAGTCCCATTGTGCAGGACAGGACTGAACAGTGTTTGGAATGATCCGTGCAGCTCCCGGGCTGTATTTTGGGGTCAGGGCTCCGTCTACAAAAGGCCTCTAGCCCACAGAGGGGATGGGAGGTGGGAAGGCAAAAGGAACTGTATTTACTGACCATCTCTTGTATGCTCGGTGCACCACATACATCCACTTGCTACTTAACCTGTCTTGGCCTCAGTTTTGTCTTCTGTGAAGTGGGGACAGTAGTGTGCCTGCCTCACTGGGGCGTCGAGACAACTCACTGAGATGGGGCATGTCTAGAAATATGAGTGCGTATTGTTAATTATCTTCAGAGATTGGGTAGCTCCAGGGGGTGGGAATTAGCTTGATGTCCGAAGTCAGAGGAGACAAATCACTTGCCACTGTGAGATCCAAGCTGGCCCCACCATGAGTTTTCAGAAACCCCTTGGAAAGGGCCAGCAAGACCAGAAGATGTGGAGCCCATGTGGCTGTTCTTGGGTGAAAGGGCCACCGTACGGCTTGGAACTGCATTTCAGATCTGAGGCGGCCAATGAGGCGAGGGTTCCAGAAAGGGTAGACCATGTGGTAAAGACAGTGGCATCGCCCTCTGGTCCTGAACGCCTCCACCTTCTCCTGCAGGGGACAAGCTAGATGCAGACTACATTGAGCGCTGCCTGGGTCATCTCACACCCATGCAGGAGAGCTGCCTCATCCAGCTGCGACACTGGCTGCAGGAGACCCACAAAGGCAAGGTGGGTGCAGAGCTGGGGCCTACCAGACCATGTTCAATGACAGCCACTCACCCCAGGCACTGGGGGAGGAAGGGCCAGGTAAACAGGCTGATGTAATCAGCAGTTCTGAAAACTTGTATTTTGCCTTCTTTTTATCATGTATCGTCTCATGTATCTGTAATGCATGTTGTGCATACTGTTGATTGCAGGGTTTCTCATCCTTTGCACTGTTGACATTTGAGGCCCGACAGTTCTTTATGGGGTGGGGTGTGCCCTGTTGGGTGTCGCAGCATCCTGGCCTCCACCACTAGATGCCGGGAGCTCTTCTTCCCCAGTTGTGACAACCCAAAATGGCTCCAGACTCTAAGCCCCATAACAGGAATGTCCACCATGCATGTAGGTCCCAAGCATGGACTTGACCTTCAGCTCTGTTGAATGAGAAATTTGAGCTTGCCCTTCCTCCCTATCCCCTCCCCATGCTGCGTGTGTGTGGGGTGCAGACAAGGAAGTTGCTTTCATGTTGGGCTGTGATTTAACCTGTCTGCTCGTTTTCTCATCTGTGAAAGGGGGATAATGCTAGCATACATCACCTAGACTGAATTACAAGGGACGATCCACATAAAATGCCTACAGTCATGTCTGGCTCGGATGAGCACTCAGGGCAGGGGAGCCTTTACTGGGGCTGGATTTCTCTTGCCTGTCAATATTTGCCCGAGGGAAGGAAGGCGAGCTGGCAGGGACTTAACTTGTCACCTCGGCCTATGAATTAGACTCTGGGTTATATGTGGTAGGAACACAGCTTGAGTCAAGGCAAAAAAAAAAAAAAAAAAAAAAAAAAAAGGAGGAGGGGGCTATTTATTGGCTCATATAACAAACTGTTGAGAGGGATGTATTAATTTCTTAAGGCTGCTGAAAGAAAATGCTACAAACAACAGAAACTTATCCTCACAGTGCTGGAGGCCCGAAGCCTGAAATCAAGGTGTGGTCAGGGTTCTGGAGCCTGCCTTTTCTCCAGCCTTCTGGAGGCTCTGAGAGACAGTCTGTATCATGCCTCCCCCTTCCTGGCTTCTGGTGGCTGCCACAGTCCTTGGCTTGTAGATACGTCATTCCAGTGTCTGCCTTCACCATCACGTGGTCTTTTTTCCTCCATGTGTCCTGTGTCTGTGTCCAAACACAGGAAGGCCCACCTACTCCAATATGACCTCACTTTATCTAATTATATCCGGATAGACTCATTTCCATATAAGGTCCCATTCTGAGGTTCTGGGTAGACATGAATTTGGAAGGGACATCATTCAGCCCAGGGGGCCATGCAGCCTGTCTCAGGGATGTCCCGAATCAGGACTCCCATGCAGTCGGGGCCGCTGAGCTCTTGTATCTGTTTACTTCTGCTTCATCCCCGCCAGACTTCCTTCCTCGTTGAGCTTGGAGCTGGGGCTCCCCATAACCTGCAGGCTCACCTTTACCACCACAGAGAAAGGGCTTCACGTCCCGTTCTTCTGATTTAAATTGTCTAAATGCTCTGATTGGATTGTGCCACCGCTGAGGCCATGGGAGTGGAATGCTGACTGGCAACACCAGCTAAAACCGGCACTGGTGCTGGGGCGTGGGGAGGACACGTAGCTCCCCAGAAGCAAAGAGATGCCTGAAGAGGGAGAAATGTCTGGCAGCCCAAACTCACAGATTTTCACTACAGCCCGCCCCTTGGCTGTGTCGTTCGCGGTGGAGTGTGCGGTCCTTTTCCGAGCTATATATTTTGCAGAGAAGACAGGAGAACTCATTTTCCACAGTCTTCTCTACTGGGTGAGGGACTACCGTTCTACAGGCTTTACCCTTCTTGTCTCAGATTCCCAAAGATGAACACATCCTTCGGTTCCTGCGGGCTCGTGACTTCCACCTGGACAAGGCCCGGGAGATGCTGCGCCTGTCCCTGAGCTGGCGAAAGCAGCACCAGGTGGATTTCCTCCTTCAGACCTGGCGACCTCCTGCTCTCCTGGAGGAATTCTATGCGGGGGGCTGGCACTACCAGGACATAGGTGCGTCCCTTTACCTACAGAACGCATAGGGGGCCACTTTTCACATTGGGATCTTATTATTTTTCCTTTTGACTCTTCTGGGCATCTGGAGATGCCCTTGGGGTTCACCCAGCCATGAGGAAAGTAGGGCTGGAAGAGACATGTGGGCTTGAGGCAACATTTCTCCATGCAGAGGCAGCGTTAGCCCACCCTTACTTCTGATCATGGGGACCCCCACACATAATGGCTGCATGGGCATGCATCAGCGCCCTGGGGATGCCGTAGCAAATTACAACAAGCCGGGTGCCTTAGAGATGTATCTGCCAACAGTTCCGGAGGCAGAAACCCCAAATCAAGGTGTGGGCAGGGCTGTGCTCCCTGCGGTGAATCTCTCTCTGCCTCCTCCAGCTCCTCGTGGCCCCAGGCGTTCCTTGGCTTGTGGCTGTATACCCACACTCTGCCTGTCTTCACGTGGATTCCTTCTGGGTGCCTGTGTGTCCTCTCTTCTTATAAAGACCTCAGGTCACTGAATTTAGGACCCACAGTGATCCAGTAGGATTTCATCTCGAGGTCCTAAACAATCTGATCTGCAGACTGTTTCCAAATAAGATCACATACAGAGGTTCTGGGTGGACGTGAATTTTTGGAGGACACTATTCAACCCGCTACAAATAAGTTCTCTCTGTTGTTTTTTTTTTTTAATCTTTATTTATTTTTGAGAGAGAGACAGAGTGTGAGCAGGGGAGGAGCAGAGAGAGAGGGAGACATAGAATCTGAAGCAGGCTCCAGGCCCTGAGCTGTCAGCACAGAGCCTGACGCAGGGCTCGAACTCACGAACCGTGAGATCATGACCTGAGCTGAAGTCGGATGCTCAACCGACTGAGCCACCCAGGCGCCCCTCTTAGTTTTTTATTAAACTGCCCTTGATGTAAAAATTTGTATATATTGATTAGGGTGAGTGTTTGACTCACCTAAAGGACCGGTTGGGACACTTCAATATATAGTCAATTACCATTATTCATGGATTCCATATTGTGAATTTGCCTCCTCACCACAATGTATTTGTAACCCCCAAGTCAATACTCAGGGTGCTTTTGCGGTCAATTATGAACACGTGTAGAGTGGCAAAAAGTCAGAGTCATCTGACCTGTGTGTCCCCTGCTGAGGTTGAACGAGATGTCCTTCTTTTTTTCAGTTCTTACACTGTTAACAAGAGTCCTTTTTAAAGTCTACTTAGTGCTACATTTTTTTTTTTTTGCATTTTGGGGGTGATTGTGGTGCTTAAAATGGCCCCCAGGCATAATACAGGAGTGCTGGCTAGTGTTTCAAAGCACAAGAAGGCTGTGACTCATGGAGAAAATGTTAGATAAGCTTCCTTCAGGCTTAGTGTGATGCTGCTGGCAATGAGTTCAATGTTAATGAATCAACAATATATACTCAATAAGGTGTCCTTAAATAGAAACACACAGAGAACAAGGTTATGTATTGATCAGTTGACAAAAATGTTGTGTCTAGAGGCTCGCAAGGACCTTACCCCATATTTTTCCTGGAAGCGATGCTTTAGTACTTCCTGATTCAGTGTTCAAGGTGACTTTGGAAAACATCACTACCATGAATAACAAGAATCGATTGTATTAGTATGTAATTCCTTATTTTTCCTATTTGCTTTGGCTGATAGAAAGCTAAGAACCAACGTCATCCACTCTCTCCATACTCCTTCATAACATGGTTCATATTTTCTTTTTTAAAAAGCTTTAGGGGTGCCTGGGTGGCTCAGTTCATCCAGTGTCTGATTCTTTTTTTTTTTTAATGTTCATTTATTTATTTTGAGAGCAAGAGAGCCTAAGTGAAGAAGGGGCAGAGAGAGAGGGAAAGAGAGAATTCCAAGCAGGCTTTGCACTGTCGGCGCACAGCCTGATGTGGGGCTCAATCCCATGAACTGTGAGATCATGGCCTGAGCTGAAACCAAGAGTCGGTTACTTAACCAACTGAGCCATCTAGGCACCCTAAGCATCTGACTCTTAATTTCAGCTCAGGTCATGATCTCACGGTTCATGGGATCGAGCCCAGCGTTGAGCTCTGTGCCGACAATGTGGAGCCTGCTTGGGATTCTCTCTCACCCTGTCTGTCTCCCTGCCCCTCCCCAACTTGCACGTGAGCACGTCTCTGTCCCTCTCTCTCAAATAAATAAACATTAAAAAGAATTAAAAAAAAAAATAAAAAGCTTCCAGATAAACGTGTAATGTTAGGACAGGTTTTCAGAGATGTTGCTAAGGCCATACAGAGTTCCCACATGCCCCTCACCCAGTTTCCCCTGTGATGTCAGTCTGTCTCCTTGACTCTTGAACATGTTGCTTCTGTCACCGTAACTGGCATCAATCCCTCTTGGGAGTGGGTAGAGCATTCGCAAATAAATGGACAGGAGGGGCAGGCTGAGCCACAGCCTGGCACCTCCTTCTCCGAAGGGAAGTTTGGACCTGCCCTCTCACCAGCACTCCTGAAATAATGTCCCTTCTCTTTATGGGGCCTCCCCTGCAAAGACGGCCGCCCCCTCTATATCCTGCGCCTAGGCCACATGGACACCAAAGGCTTGATGAAGGCCGTGGGGGAGGAGGCACTGCTGAAGCATGTGAGTAGGGGTCCTCTCTCCCCGGACCCCAGGGCTGCCTGTGGGGGGAGCAGCCAAGTGAATGTTTGCCAGCACATTCTCTACTTTCCAGGTTCTTTCCGTCAACGAGGAAGGACAGAAGAGATGTGAAGGGAACACAAAGCAGTTTGGCCGTCCCATCAGGTAAGAACCCCCGCCAGGAGCAAATGCCCCTGAAAGAGTAAAAACAGCCAAGCTTCACTGGGCATGGACTCAGCACTTTACAGGAATGTCCTCATTTAATTTGTTCAGTGATCCTGTGAGGCAGGACCTGTTATTGTCCCTGTTCTTTATGGAGGGGGAAACTGAGGCTCAGAGTGGCTGTGCTCATCCCAGGTTGTTGCTAAGTGGGTAAGTTACTGTCTGCCTCGGTCTCAAGGATGTTACGCCCTGGGCCTTGCTTTTTGAGGCCAACTCTGCCATCCCAGGTCCCTTGACTCTGCCTCCCAGGCAGGCGGACTCAACAGGTGTCATGGCAATCCAGTAACCCTCGTCCGACTGCCCCAGACCCCTCAGTTTCCCGCATGAGTACTTAGGGTGGCACGAACCTTCTGAACTATAGCTTGCTCGTCTTTAATGTGGGAATAACATCATGAGTCCCAAGGCGTCTTCATGGATTATCAAAAGCCACGTCTGTTGAGAGAGAACACAAATGTGTGTGTAACACTTGCTGTGCAGCAAGTGCTCGTTGAAGTACCTGCCTCACATCCTCCTTATTACAGTCTGGGAGGGAGGGGCCAGTGGGACCTGCCACTTTTTATCCCCACATGGCCTGATCTTTGTGAAAATCGAGTCCCTTTGCTGTTTGGAGCCTTTCCTAAGGGGATGTACATTGGCTGGGCTGGGAAATCGATCAATAAATCAGGGTCCTGATCCAAAGTGGAATTCACCTGAGATGGCTCAGATGACAGGGTGTCAGGAGGGACTCCTTGCAGCGGTGTGGATGGAAGGATCAAAGGCAGGATGGAGGGGCTCCCAGGGATTAGCTGCTGCGGTAGAACACTCATTTTCCTAATGAATTAGTCCTGAGGAAATGGAGGCACAGAGAAGTTAAGTAACTTGGCCAAGGCCACACAGCAAGTGGCAGCGCTGAGATTTGAATCCAGGCCGTCTGGCTCTGGAGCGAGTGAGTGCTCTTGGCGCTTACACTCTATTTAGCAGTCGGAGCCTTTTCAACGATTGATAGCAATGACTTGCTTTGAAGGAGTGCACTCTATGGCCTGTCCTTGCAGAGAACTTCACATATACTATCTCATTTAATCCTAACAATTGCTCGAGATGTTACTGCCACTGCCACTGTCCTGATGAGGAAGCTGCCTGTGTCACACAGCTCTTGGGGGATGGAGGTGACACTTGAATTTGGGTGACTAGCCTTAGAGGCCATGCACTGAGCCTCCTCACCACATGGCCTCCCCAGCCTAGGGTTGGGGTGGGGGGTAGGATCCACAAGAGTGTCCTACGGCCTCCGCCCCTCTACTCCCAGCCCTGGCTTCCTGAGCCTCTCTGTCCTGTCTGCCAGCTCCCGAGGCCCCCCACCAACCGAGGCTGTCGGGGGGCCCTGGGATGTGGCAGAGCAAGCTGCAGTGAGGGGGTCATCTCTGCCGCAGCTCCTGGACCTGCCTGGTGGACCTGGAGGGTCTCAACATGCGGCATCTGTGGCGGCCGGGGGTGAAGGCCCTGCTGCGGATGATTGAGGTGGTCGAGGACAACTACCCTGAGACCCTGGGCCGGCTGCTCATCGTGAGAGCCCCCCGCGTCTTCCCGGTGCTCTGGACGCTGGTGAGAGCAGGGGCCTGGGCCAGACCCCTCCCCCGTGCAGGCTGAGATGGGGTGGGGGAGTTCCCTCTGCCTGCTGGTTCAGTGTCATTTCTTTTTCTTCCTCCTTCCTCCTCCCTCCTCCTTCCTCCTCCCTCCTCCTTCCTCCTCTCTCCCCTTCCTCCTCCCTCCCCCTCCTCCCTCCTTCTTCCTCCTACCTCCCCCACTCCTCCCTTCTCCCTCCCCCTCCCTCCTCCCCCATCTTCCTCCTTCCTCCTCCTCCCTCCTCCCCCCTCCTTCCTCATCCCCCTCCCCCCTTCTCCCCCTCCTCCTTTCTCCCCCATCCTTCCTCCTCCTTTCTCCTCTCCCCTCCTTCCTCATCCCCCCTCCTTCTTCTCCCACCTCCTCCTCCCTCCTCCCTCCTCCTTCCTTCTTCTTCCTCCTCCTCCTTCTTCCTTCTTCTTCCTCTTTCCTTCTTCTTCCTCCTCCCTCCCCCCTCCTTCCTCCTCCCCCCTTCTCCCCCTCCTTTTTTCTCCCCCATCCTTCCTCCTCCTTTCTCCTCCTCTCCTCCCTCCTCCTCCTCCCTCCTCCTTCCTCCTCCTTCTGCCTCCTCCTCCTTCCTCCCCCCTCCTCCTTCTTCTTCCTCCTCCTCCCTCCTCCTCCCTCCTCCTTCTTCCTCCTCCTTTTCTTCTTCCTTCTTCCTCCTCCTTCCTCCTCCTTCCTCCTCCTTGCTCCCCCCTCCTCCCCCCACCTCCCCCCTCCTCCCCTCTCTTCCCCCCTCTTCCCTCCTCCTCCTTCCTCCCCCTGCCTCCCTCCTCCTCCTTCTTCCTCCTCCTCTCCTCCCTCCTTCTCCCTCCTTCTTCCTCCTTTTCTTCCTCCTTCTTCTTCTTCCTCCTCCTCTCCTCCCTCCTCCTCTCTCCTCCTCCTCCCTCCTCCTCCCTCCTCCTCCTCCCTCCTCCTCCTTCTTCTTTTCTTCAACATTTATTTATTTCTCAGAGACAGAGAGAGACAGAGCACAAGGCAGGGAGGGGCAGAGAGAGAGGGAGACAGAATCCAAAGCAGGCTCCAGGCTCTGTGCTGTCAGCACAGAGCCCGGCACGGGGCTCGAACCCATGAACCGTGAGATCATGACCCAAGCCGAAGTCAGCCGCCCCACCGACTGAGCCACCCAGATGCTCCTGGTGGCACATCTTCTAAATAATAGCTTTGCTGAGATGTAACTCATCAGGTTCACTCTTTCCAAGTATAGAATTCAGTGGTTTTTAGTATATTCCCAGAGCTGTGCAACCATCCCACCTTCTAGTTCCAGAACATTCTCAGCACCCCCAAGGGAAACCCTGTACCATCAGCATTCCTTCCTTTCCCGGCTTCCCAGCTCCTGGCAGCCATCAGTCTGCTTCCTGTCTCTATGGATTGGCCTGTTATAAATATTTCACAGAAGCGGAATCATACGAGGCATTTTGCATCTGATTTCTCTCACTGAGCATAATGATTTCAGGTGCATCGTGGTGTAGCATATCAGTACTTCATTCCTTTTTATGGCCGAATACTATTCCACCATATGGACAGACCATGATTTATGTATCTCTTGTCCTGCTTTGTGGACACTGGGTCACACTCAGAATTGTATAGCATTCCTGGGGCTCCTGTGAGCTGACTCTGAGGAGTGTTGGGATCCTGTGCTGCAGGGATTTGAAACCTTTTTGCCCAAGACCCACAGTAAGAAATACATGTTATGTTACAACCCAATGCAAACACACACACACCTGAAATAGATCCGCAAGCGATGGTTACATTAACTATGTGCAATATCCTCTTTTCTCTCTCTCTCTCTTTTTTAATGTTTTATTTTTGAGAGAGAGACAGACAGAGCATGAGGCGGGGAGGGGCAGAGAGAGAGGGAGACACAGAGTCCGAAGAAAGCTCCAGGCTCTGAGCTGTCAGCACAGAGCCCGACGCGGGGCTCGAACTCATGGACTGTGAGATCATGACCTGAGCTGAAGTCTGATGCTTAACCCACTGAGCCACCCAGGCTCCTCTCTTTTTGCTCTTTTATTCCATTCCATTAAAAATAAGCTAATCATGGAGGTGCTTGGGTGGCTCAGTTGGTTGAGTGTCCAACTCTTGATTTTGGCTCAGGTCATGATCCCAGTGTTGTGGGATCAGGCCCTACATCAGGCTTTGCAATGAATGTTGTGCTTGCTTAAGATTCTCTCTCTCCCTCCCACCACCCCTTTCTGCTGCTTGCATGTACTCTCTATTAAATTTTTTTTTTCTCAGGTTTAAAAAAATTGGCTAGCCACACGTGCTAAATTGATCTCACAACCACTATCGGGTTGTCACTGACAGTTGAAAACCACTGCCTGGGGGCTTTGCTACTGGTCCACAGGCCAGTGCAGAGTGCCAGCCCCCCACCCCTAGTCCTGCACACCCTGAACATGCCCGGTGCCCCGAGGATTCAGTGCCCAAGAAAGCCTGGAAAGAGCTGCTGTAAGTTGAGGTTCAATCAGGATAGAGATTTGAGAGTTAAGTGGATTCAGTGTTTCACAAAGCACCTACTGTGTGCCAGACACCTTTCCAGGCCCTGGGGATTTGGAGTAAACAAGCCAGCCACTGTATCTCTCCCCAACTGTGACGGGGCGGGGAGAGAGAAAGCAGATGACGTCACACAAGGAAATGCTTCATGGTTCTCTGTGACTAGGGCGTGAGGCCTACAGGGTTCGTGGAGAGGCTGAATCAGGCAGGGGGTAATGCAGGTGGGTAATTTAGACTGGGAAACTGAGGAAGGTCCCTCGGAGGAGGTAACAAGTGGCTGAGACCGAAGGAAGGAGCAGGAGTCCTTCAGGGAAGGGTGGGGAGGACAGGTGGGTCAGGCAACCCACACAGTAAGCACAAAGGCCTGGAGGCAGGACTGTACGTGATGCTTTTGAGAAACTGAAAAACCAGTGCAGGGTGGCTGGAACAAAAAGGAGCAAAAAGGCCGGTGGCCCTGGCAGAAGCTGGGAAAGTGCTCAGGGACCAGTGGCTGCTGAATCCAGGCTGTGGCAAAGGTGGGACTTCATCCTGGGGCAGTAGGGAGCCATGGAGGGTTGTCAGCAGGAGACGATGTGAGCAGACTTCTGGGACAGAACGTTCTTTGGCCACCGTGGCTACATCAGGGCCTTGCTGGGGCTGGGCTGGAGAGCAGGAGCTGCAGGAGGGACAGGCAGGACCTGCCACTGAAGCTTTTTATCTTGAAATATCCTGAACTTTGTGAAAATTAAATTCTTGCTGTTGGGAGACTTCTAAGAAGATGTGTATTGGGTAGGGGTGGGAGCCAGTCATTCAGGGTGCTGGCCAGAAGTGGGATTCACCCCAATGGCTTAATAGGGACATAACATAAAAGAACTCCTTGCAGAGGTATGGGCAGGATGGAGAGGCCCCAGGGACTAGACCCTGCAGTGATCCCTGACACCCGGGGGTGGGGGTGGGGGGTTGGTGGTGCCATGGGAGGAGATGGCATTGTTACCAAGCCTCATGAGAGCCGGAATGTGGCAGGGGGTGGGGGGGCCCAGGGGCAGTGAGGCGGCAGGGAGTGGGGGAAGAAGTACCCTGGCCTCTCTCTTTGTTCCCACCTCCTGCTGCTGTACCCCCTCCTCTGCCCAGTGGCCACACCAGATGGAAGCCAGTGGCACGGAGCCAGGTTGCCGAGGACGGCAGGTGACTGCTTCCCCGGGTGGAGGCTGAAGGAGAGTGACCACACAGGTGGGATTCCCAGTTCCTGTAGCATTCCTTGCTCAATTGGCTTGTACCTTGCCAATGCTAAGTCCTTCCTTCCTTCCCCAACTGTGTGTTGAGTCAGACACCACACCAGCATTGTGGGTGGGGGGGGGTAGGGGTTGCCATGAAAAAAAAAAAAAAAAGGATTGACATGCAGTTTCGAGTTCGGTGTTAAAGTATTTTCCATCTGGGGCAAACAAAATAGGATCATCCAAAGAGTAGAATATTATTCAGCCATAAAAAGGGATGGAGTAATGATCTGTGCTGCCAGGTGGATGAACCTAGAAAAAACATCATGCTGAGGGAGAGAAGCCAGGCACAAAAGGCCACATACTGGAGGATTCCATTTCTATGAAATGTCCAGACAAGCAAATCCATAGAGACAGAAAGCTGACTGGTGGTTCCAGGAGCTGGGGGGAGGGGAGTGGGGCGTGACTGCTAATGTGTATTAATGTGTAAAAGGAATGGGGTTTCCTTTTGGGGTGAAGAAAAGTCTTGGAATTACAGGAAAGTGGTAGTTATATAACATAGTGAATGAACTAAAGCCACTGAATTGTTCACTTTAAAAGGGTTAATTCACTTTAAAAGGGTTAATTCTCGGTTGGAAGAGCATGCGACGTTTGATCTCGGGGTTGTGAGTTCGAGCCCCATCCATGCTGGGTGTAGGGATTAGTTAAATAAAAACTTGAAAAGAAAAGAAAAGAAAAGAAAAGAAAAGAAAAGAAAAGAAAAGAAAAGAAAAAATGGTTAGTTCCTTGTCATGTGAATTACATCTCAATAACAAACAAAAAACCAAAAATACCTTTCCATCTTGTCTCATCTCCCCCACTTCAGATCAGCCCCTTCATCAATGAAAACACCAGGCAGAAGTTCCTCATCTACAGTGGCAGCAATTACCAGGGCCCCGGAGGCCTCGTGGACTACCTAGATAAAGAAGTGATCCCCGACTTCCTTGGGGGAGAGTGTGTGGTGAGTGTGTGGCTGCAGGCCCTGGGCTGTGGCCTGGGGGTAGGGGTGGGGGAGCCAGGGATTGCTGGGGCAGGGCTGCAGAGGGCCACGGAGGCTGGAGTGGGGCGCTCTGTCATGTGTGTGGGTGCTGGTACCTGCAGAGGCCATGCTTTCTCTTTTGGGGGGCAAGGCTTGTTTTAGACGCTTCCCCAAAGAGAAGTGAGTCCTGTCCAAAGGAGGGGCCTTAGCTTGGTTTTTCAAACATAGTGATCCAGATGGAAGTTTCTAGAAGACCAGAGACCAGGCCAGTCAAAAGTTTACCCCGGTATTCCCTATGCACTTCGTCGCTAGGCAGCAGTCAGGGTTTACCTGCTGACTTTGCGCCCTCTGCTGCTGAGAGAGGTGACTCAAACATCCCAGTGGCCTGAACCCCGGAGCCTGTGTATCCAAAGGGATTTATTCCCAACCCACAACCTCACGGAATGGTTAGATGGGCCAACTACTTCAAGGAGAGGCAGCCACAGACCCGTTTTACTGCCTCCCCTTGGGGCTGAGATGACACAGGCAGGGGTGACCCTGGGTCACAACTGTCTTATCTCATCTGGCCATGGGATGAGGGCAGTCCCCTCTTCCTTGTCTAATAGAATACCAAACTCCAAGCATACATGATTTCTGAGTAAAAAAAGGCATTTCCTAGGAATTCTGCCAATTTGAATCTCTTCACTTGTTGAGGTACATACATGTGATTTATGTTTAACAAATGGGCCTGTAAGAACCAGCATGGTAATAAGAGACTTGAGCCTGGGGGCCCTGATAAACATGGGTTTGTGCCAGGCTCAGACACTTTCTGCTGTGTGATCTCAGGCAAGTGGCTTGACCTCTCTGGGCTTCCATTTTCCTCCTCTGTGAAATGGAAATAGTAAGAGTTCCTACTGCATTGTGGTTTTGGAGATGAGGTCATGGGAGAGCCCCTGTACTGTTCTCACTTTGGGGTTGTTGTTGTAAGTGCACTTTCAGGGGTCACAGAGTACCCTTCTGTGGGTCAGCCAGGCCGGCTGGGTCCTGACCTGCTACTTTCATCTTTATCCCCTAGTGTAATGTCCCCGAAGGAGGGCTGGTCCCCAAGTCCCTCTATCTGACAGAAGAGGAGCAGGAGCACACAGACCAGCTGCGGCAGTGGAGAGAGACTTACCAGTCGGCCAGCGTGCTCCGAGGGGCCCCCCATGAGGTGCTGGGACCTGGCCCGGGAGGGCCCGCCAGGTTGGGGTGGGGTCTTAGGTCAGGGTCCCCCGAAGCAGACCCTGAGACAAGAGTTCTTGTGCTAGCGATTTGTTGAGGGTGAGCTCTGAGGAGAAACCTGTAAGGAGAGGTGGGACAGGATGGGTACGGGGAAGGATGCAAGCAAAGGGGTGGTGCAGCCAAGTCCCCTGATCCCAGGGGAGCACTGGGCTGTGCAGAGCATGGCAGATGGGCAGATGAAGACCCAGGTGGGCACCACAGCACCTACTGCAGCTGACCTCCCCATCCCAGCTCCCCACTCCTGGTGGGATTCCAGGTCGGACCCTCAGACCGTGCCCTCCCCATGCAGGTTGCCGTGGAGATTCTGGAGGGCGAGTCAGTCATCACCTGGGACTTTGACATCCTGAGAGGGGACGTGGTGTTCAGCCTGTACCACAGCAAGCAGGTGCCCAAGCCTGGACCCCAGGAGCCTGGGGCCAGGGCCGGCGGGCAGCTGACGGACAAGGGCTGGGTCCTAGGTGTGGATTACAGCCGTGTGGAAGCCCCCCTTGTCTGCCGGGAAGGGGAGAGCATCCAGGTTCGAATTCCTTTGTTCATTCATTTGTCACTCAGGATTGAGTGTCCACTGTGTGCCAGGGTTCTGGGAGCACCCAAGTAGATGAACTGCATATGGACTTTGGCCTTGGAGCCCCTGTGGGATGGGTGGGGAGAAAGACAGAATCAGACAGATCCAGGACTCTGGGGACCTCCCAGGACCCCAGCCTCAGAATCCCTGGGACTCTTGTCAGAGATGCAGATTGCCAGGGCCCATGCCAGGGAGGGGTAACTCAGACCCTCTGGGTGTGAGGCCTGGACCCTGCATCCCTCACCCTCTCCCAGTGATTTCTGACGTGTGAGCTTCAGAAGCTATGCAGCAGAGATATACTAAGTCTGGGAACGGAACTCAGATGCGTTGTGGAACATGAACACGAGGCCCCCTGCATTCTCCACTCTCCAGTGCTTGTAAGTCTCACATCGCTGGCCTCGCTCGCTCTCTCACCCGTACCGCACACACAAGCTCTGATGAGCACTGCAGATCTCTCTGAAGGTTCCCTGAGCAGCACACTGTCTTGCACCTCACACACCAACACCCCTAGCCCTCATTCTCAGCGTCCAGGCCCTCAACTAGCTCTAACCAACCTGCCAGCTCCCTGCCTGAATCCCTGCCTGGACCTCATCTGCAAATCATGCTCAGGAGAACAAAAGCCCAGCAAAGTCCAGGCATTTAATTAAACCGCACCTGTTGCCCTGCAACTACAGCCCTCCTCTCCAGGCCTCCACTCCCACCAGATTTAGAGGGAGGCTCTCAGCCCCCAGGGATATGGGGGTAACAGCAGAGGGGCCAAGGATGACTTCGGGAGGCCCTGAGAGGAAGACTGGCTGGTGGATCCGTTTAGTGAGGGGCTCCTGTCCCCAGGAGGACCAGAGCCTCAGGCCCGGCTGCTGTGTTTCAGGGCTCCCACGTGACCCGGTGGCCTGGCACCTACTTGCTCCAGTGGCAAATGCACAGCCCCCCTGGCAATGTGGCCTGCAGCATCCCAGGTGTGGAGGATGTCCTGACGGCCCTGCACAGCCCTGGCCCCAAGTGCAAACTCCTCTACTACTACGAGGTGCTGGCGTCTGAGGACTTCAGGTAGGAGGGGCTGGGGAGGGGGAGCCTGGGCAGGAAGGGTCCTGACTCCCCTCTAGGCGAGGCCCACAGCACTCCTGAGGCCCCTTCCTTCTGGGCTGGGGGCACTAGATTCACCTCCCTCACTTGTCTTTGAGCTTATCCAGGGGCAGGTCCCCAGCATTGGTATTGTTAAAATTCTCCAGTGGTTCAGCACGTGTGTGAGCAACCAGATTGAACACTGTGTCCAAACTCTGCCTCAGCTGCAGGATCTCCCTTTAAAAAAAATTTTTTTTTATGTTTTTATTTATTTTTGAGACAGAAAGAGACAGAACACGAGCAGGGGAGGGGCAGAGAAAGGGAGACACAGAATCCGAAGCAGGCTTCAGGCTCTGAGCCATCAGCATAGAGCCCGATGCGGAGCTCGAACTCATGGACTATGAGATCATGACCTGAGCCGAAGTCGGACGCTCAACCGACTGAGCCACCCAGGCGCCCCATGGATCTCCCTTTTAAATGAAATCCTGGACAGAAGCCAAACATACCAGATTGATTGGTGGGGGAAGGGGAGCCCAAGGCCTTCCTATTTGGACCTCCCTGTATTCCTAGAAACCCATAAAAAAAGGATTTGGAATGTTCTAGAACATTCTAGAATAGTGTCGCACAGACACCTCTCTCCAAGTGTTGCTTTCAGAGAGGCAGGAAGTGTAGTGGTTAAGGCCTCCAACACTTCCTGATTGCTCTGTGACCTCAGGCAACTCAAGCTGTCTGAGCCTCAGGCTTCCCATCTGTTACATGGGGACTACTGAAATCCTAGGTCATGGGGTTGTCATGAAGATGAAATAGCTGGGGGAAGCCTGCCCTTCACCGAGGCATACAGTAAGCCCTTGATAGCAAAAATGAAACTGAGGGTGAGGACATGGAGAGTTTCTTCAAGGCCTTACATTTTATCTTTTAAAAACGAATGTGATTTTGCATCCTGCTTCATGACCTATCTATGCTTGTGTCCTTCTAAAAATAATGCTTTATATTCTATACCATGGAGTCAAATTGAGGCTCCAGGAGGGTGTCACATCTGTATCCATATCCGGGGTGGAGCTCCAAGTATTGTAGGGGCACATACAGCCCCCTGTGAGAAATACTGGGCTACTGTCTTTACTCCAAGAGAGCCCCACAGCCTGGGAGGGCTGGTGATTTCCTCTTTGGGAAGTGGCCTGCTTTGGCCGCTGGGCACCAGTGCAGGGGAGAGACATGCAGACACAAGCATTGGGGGCTGCTGGCCTCCAGGAGGGCAGGTGGAGGCCTAGAGGGGGGCAGAGCAGATGCTGCTTGCCAGCCTGTCTGGTCAGCTTGGGGTAGCCTTGCTGCCCTGCCCTTCAACAGCCTCGCAAGAAAACCAGTTCAAGGGCTATTTCCTGGGTGTCCTCAGTAGGCAGGCATTGGGCTGGGCCCCGAGGGACCAGACAGATAGGGCCTGCCATCGTGGAGCAGGAGACCACATGATCACACCTGTGCCTAACAGGAGCAGCAGTGGATGCCATGAAGGCATTCCAGCCTGGGGTCCTGGCCCAAGGTCAGATAGCTAGGAGGTGTCAGAAGCCTCAACACAGGGTGTTGTCAGAGCCTGGCACAGGCCTGGCACAGAGCCTGGACAAGGGGCCTGGCACAGGGTGGGCATGGGATGTGGGGGAGGTACCTGGGAAGAGACACTGGAGTTGAGACCTAGGTGGCGTGCACATACATCATCTGGGGAGTGGGGGGGGGGGGGGTTGTCACAATGCAGATTCTGCAGCTCTGGGGCGCAGAGAGTCTGCAGCTCTAACAGGCTCCAGGAGGGGCTGGTGGTGCTGGTCCCCACACCACACTTGGAATAGCCAGATCCTAAGGCTTCACTGGCCAACCACGTAGCTACCAGCCACAGGTAGCAATTTAAACGTAGCTGTTACAGTTCAACAAAAATAAAAAAATCAGTTCCTCAGCTGCACGAGCCACATTCTGAGTGCCCAGTAGCCCCATGAGGCTGATGGCTGCTGCAGTGGACAGCACAGCTGTAGGACACAACTGTCATCGCACAAGGTTCTCCTGGAGAGCGCTGCTCTGAAGTCTGGAGTAGAAGTTAACTAGAGGAAGCAGGGGGCAGAGAAAGTGCTTCTGGCAGCAGGTGGAGACCTTCACAGGTTCCCAGACAGGGGAGGCGAGTGTCAGAGATGCTGAAAGGAGGCTGCAGGGGTGGGGTGGGGTGAGGTGAGGCTAGAGATAGGGTCAGAAACTGCCCAGGCTATGCTAGATCCCCAGGTCAGGGAAGCCCCTGAATGGTGTGTAGCAGGCTGGACTCTGTGTGTGGGGGTTGGTTGGGGGTGGGACTGGAAAACGGGTGGAGCCTCGTTTCTCACCATAACTCTGCTTGCGTTTTGCTCTACACTTGCCCTGTGCGCCTGGGGTGGTTACCAGCCTGGTAGAAAGAACCCTGGGGCCTCATTTGCAGCATCACCAGCTTTTCCACTGCTGTGCGTGGGCCCCAGGGCCGTGTCACCCCAGAAGGTAATGTGAACACAATGCCCTTCCTCCCCAGGGGCTCCATGTCCAGCCTGGAATCCTGCACCAGCGGCTTCTCCCAGCTCAGTGCCACCACTTCCTCCTCTTCTGGCCAATCCCACAGCAGCCCCCTGGTCTCCAGATAGCTGGGACTGAGCCCTGTGGGGAAGCCCGCTCGCCTCCCACGTTTCAAGTGTCCGTGAAGTCTGGGACCACGTGGGCTTCCGCCCTGGGTCTGGACACTAAGTGGGGGCATCTGGAGCCGATGGCAATGATCCAGCTCATGCACTCTTCAGGATGCAAGACAGAACCATCTCCTTTGGGCTTCATGTGAGGAAAAGCCAAGGAATGGTTGGGCCACCTTTGGGCCTGCCTGGTCTGGGAGCTCAGGGATGTCATCAGGCTCAGCACCCCCTCTCCACCTCTGGCTCTTTCCCTGGGGCAGCCTCCTTCTCAGGTGCCTTCCCCACGCAGAGGGCCCCATCACCATTAGGCTCCCTCTCTCCTCCCAGCTCAGCTGTGGAAGAGAACTTCTCTCCCCCAAAGTTCGATCCAACCTTCCAGAACTGAGTCTAATCAGTCCGTCTGGGTCCCACACTAGTCCTTGAACCAATCACAGTTGCCAGGGGAACAAAGAACACAGACTGGCCAATAGGTTTCTGTCTACGATCTGGACCAATCACCATACAGGGATGGGGTTTCAGTGATTGGCCTACCTGGACCACATGCCTATTCCCGAAGCCAACCACCTGGTTTGAATATCATAAGGGGGTTGCCTCTAGGAATACTGGGGTACCCGACAGGAAGAAGAGGGAAAGAATGCTGGGTAGGCAGAAATGATTGGCGTTCACATCTGATTCCCTAGCAATGCCCTGTGTCCCAGAAGTGCGTGGTGAACAGTTATATGAGTTTCAGGCTCCACTGTCTGTGGGGAGCAGCCCACCCTGGATCTGAAATCCATTTTCCCAGAGCTTGGCTAGGAAGGAAACCTGACCACCATTGACTTGAGGAGGGTGGAGAGGCCCAGGCAATGATGATGTGGCTCTAGCTGTCTTTAAACTCCTCTGGAGGTTCTTTTCCTTCTTCGGAGCAGTTTAATTATGAGTTTTTTGGTTGTGAGTCACAGAGACCCATACAAAAGGGTAACCAGTCATGAGCACATGTAATTGGCCAGTCCAGGATCTCTTGCTTCAGGTAAGGCTGGATCCAGGACCTCAACATGGCATCAGGACTCCCCTTACGGGGAGGAGGAGGCTGTGACTTTGTTGTGTCTGCCCTATGGCAAACCCGACCCCTGGAACCTGCTACTGATAGACGTTCCCTGAGTTCTGCATGGGAGAGTTTTGGGTATGCTTGGGGCTTGAGGACATTTCTCCTTTCCTTTCCTGGGCTCCCAAAAAGGTAACAAGTCACAGGTTACCAACTGGCCGACTGCAGTCTGATCTGGCTTTTGTTTTTGCCTATAGAGAGATTGAAAAATTAGAGCATTTCACACAGAGATCAGGATGTCTAGCTTCCCTCAGGTATTTGGGACTATTGGCAAAATGGGGCCACTGTTGCCATGTAAAGGCAAGACAACTGTATCTCCTGGATGGGGGCCACCCCAGTCCTCACCCGTCTATCAACCTAGTCCACATCACTCACTCACATCAGCCTAGGAGGGACCTCACTGATAGGGCTCCTGGGGGGCCAATGTGGGGCTGAATGACTCAGTGTTACTCTTATCTCATAGCCTTGCTTATAGCTGGGGGGGGGGTCATCTCTGGCCAACACCTGCAGTCACTGGGCCTTGCCTAAGGGGTGGGTGTACAACCAGGGGGTCCACGCCTCCATGCAGTCTCAGCGTGACAGGGCAAAGAGCAAGGACTTCCTTGCATACCACCCTCAACCCCAAACCTGGAGCAGAGGGAAGGAGTCACTTTCTAGAGACATCCTTCTCCCTGCAGGGAGGGAGGCTCATCCACTTCTGTTTGCTCCTCAGGTATAGGAACAACACCCAAAACTGCATCCTGTATCCAGGTGTGTGTGCACATGAGGGAGAGAGGTAGGGGGAGATTGGAGACAGTCTCATAGCTCCCATGTCATCAGACATTTATCACTGAGCATCTGTGATATCTTCACCTGTCTTGAGATGAATTTCTAGCTTGCCTCTAAAACCCAGGTGTGCCCTAGAAGCATTTTTGAGTAGGCTTCCCTGGCATTCCCCACACATTAATTGTCTAGGAATGGCACCAGGGAAGGATGGAGAAGCCTTTCCTCGACGTGGGGTTATATGTGGCTTGACAGCTGTTACCTGGATCTGCTGTGAGCAGTCCAGCCTTGACAAAAGGGATGGGACTCAGACCCTCTCATTTCTCCCCTTGAGAGCTCCTTCTTTCTCCCTTGGGAAAGCTGCAGCTCAAACTTCTTAAGCAACAAAGGGAATTTTCCCTGGGTCCTGTAACTGGGATGGCTAAGGGTGTGCTTGCTGAAGGTGTTGCTGGCTCCAGGAGCCCAGTGTCCCCAGGCCCATGTGTTCATCCTCTCAACCTCACCCAGGCCACCTGGCTCTGTATCTCTTCTCACACTGGCCTCATCCTCTCTTCCACCTGGTGGGAAAGGTGGCTGCCAGAAGCCCCAGCCTACAACTACAGGGCTCATAATCTCTAAGGCTGAGAGAGACATTCTCTTTCCATCTCATCCCACAGAAGGCTCTGACTGGCCCTGTTCCAGTCGAGTGCTTGCTCCTACGGATGTACCAGCCATGGGGCTAGGGGTCCTGTGATTGACATTTCCTCCAGAAGCAACAGTGGGATACAGGTCACCCCAGGACAAGGGGAGCTGGGCCAAAGAAGCAGCAGACGGCCATGGTGGCATCTTCTGCAGTGCCCCTCACTTGCTGGAGGTCTCTGGGGTCCATGCTGGAGCATCATTAATCAACAGGTTTCTCCTACCTTTGGGAGGCTTGAAATTAAAAGTCTAAGGAAGGGCTGCTGAATTCCTGACTTCTGTATTTCCCTAGACCCCAGGGCTAGAAGCTCCTTGGCTTGGCTTCTTTATCTTGTTCATTAACCTGGGGTGAGCAGGACAGAAACAACCCACTAGCAATAGGACCCTGCCCATGCACTGTGTTTAGAAGCCTGGGTCTTAAAATTTAGACATGGTGAGGTTCAAGCCCCAGCCTTCTTTTCAGTAGCTGTGTAACCTCCAGCAGGTGACTTAACTCCCCTGTGCCTCAGTTTCCTCATCTGTAAAATGGGGGCATGCCTACCTCATTCACTGGGCTGTAGTGGAACAAAAAATACCAGCTGTGGAGTCCACAACCCAGTGCCCAGCACACAGAAAGCACACGGTAAGTGTCAGAGGTTATCCTGATGACTTCAGGCTTCTTGCCCAAACACTCCAGACTCCTTCCTGAGGATGCCCGCCTGTCACTGTTTTTCACGGGACAGAAGGCTCAGCACCATGTGCATCCGGAGGAAAGCGGGTGTCAGGATATTATTTCCCTCTTATTTCCCATTTAGAAACTGCTTGCGTTTTCTGGGCAAATCCACTAAAATGGAAGAGCATCATTTGGAGTGCTATTTCCCCCAACTAGCTGGAGAACGTTCTCTCTACAGGCTGAAAGAAGGGGATTCTGAGACATTTTCTCCCCCCCTACCCTGCACTCTGGAATTGCTTCTCCTGTAAAACGAATTGTTTGATGAGAATATTTTTAATTCTGTTCTACACACTCTATTTTAGTCAGTAAAACCTGATGTTCCTTGTTCGCCTGATCATTTGCTCTAACCAAAAGCATTAAACGTTTTAGATTTGGGTATACCTCAATTGTCTACTTCCTGAAACCCTAGAGGTCTCCCTGGGCTTGTTCAAGAATTACTCCGGTGTTGTTTGTAAGACACAAAAGCATTTTCAACACGGGTGATATCACCTTCAAAGTGTTGCAAGTCGGTTCTTGGCAGTGGGGGAGGGTGCACACATAATATCACATTTTTATATATAAAGCACAGATATACAGTAGTTTTCTAAGGCTGCTGTAAGAAATTGCCACAAACTTGGTAGCTTAAAACAGCGGAAATTAATTCCCTCACAGCTCTGGAGGCCAGAAGTCTGATATCAAGACGTTGACAGGTGTTCCCTCCTGACACTAAGGGAGGATCCTTCCTGTCTCTTTGAGCCTCTGGGGGCTCCCAGAACCCAATGGCTTGTGGCTGTATTGTTCCCATCCCTGCCTCTGTCTTCACATGGCTTCTTCCCTGTGTCTCCTTTCTTATAAGGACACCAGTCACTGGATTTAGGGTTCAATCTAAATCCAGTATGATTTCACCTTGAGATCCTTAACTGATTATATTCGCAAAGACTACTGTCAAAGTCACCTTCTAAGGTTCTGCGTGGATATTAATGCTGGGGGGACACTATCCAAACCAATGCATATGCATAGGATATATAAACAGATAAATGTGCAGTTCATCAGTGGTATGAAATGCAGATCCCTGGGCCCACTAATCACTGCCAACTTGCAATCTCTAGGATGGGTTGCTGGATTCTACCTGCCAGCTATCCAGGTGAAGTTGAAGGCCCTGCTGTCCATCTTTCTGGGCCACTCTGCCCTGTTCTCTGGGCAGAGAACCAAGTACTAGCGTTATTTCCAAAAACATCCACAGTCCTGAGGTTGGGCATGGGTTTGGAGCCCTGACCAGGGCACCACCTGTCTTTCCTGTGAGCTTCCTTGAGACACAGAGCTGGGGTGCTGGCTCCCACATACATCATGGGATTCTGAAAAGGCTCTCTTGTTTTGGAGCAGGAGACCAAAGACTCACTTGGGAGAGTAGAGGAGGTGTGGCTCTTTTGTGTGACTGAACAGGGCCCACCTGTCTACACCGGCTTCAGTTACCCAGCCCTGCCAACACATCCAGTTGAGGGAGAGGAAGCAGCCTTTGCCTGCTTTGGTACAGTGAATGCATTCATTCTCTGGGACTTTTCCATGATTTCTCTTTCCATGGGCGAGAGCTCTCAGAGGACCAGCCAGCTGACTCCTGCATGCATTGGGTGTTGAGAAAGACAGAGGTCCCTGGGGCAAGCCAACTGGGATCAGATCTGAGCCCTGAATCACTGCTGACGTCTGTCCTGGGCTGAATCGCCTCCCAGGAAGCCCCCTGGGGTTTGGGTGACACCCAGAGAGGGCAAAACACACCAGGGCTTCCTTGTGGCTCAGAAGCTGCCTCTGGGACCCATTCTTCCTCTGAGGCCAGGGGCCAGGTCCAAAGCAGACCTCTGGGGTCTCCATAGAGGCAGGTCTCAGGGCACCAGAGTTGGGAGTTTGGGCAGGGCCTGGAAAGAGCTGGAGGAAAAGCACCAGGTTACTCTCAGGGACACCAGAGGTGGCTGAGGCTTTTAAACTTCTCTCCAGCCCATTTTCCCCTCCTCCTCTCAGTGCTCACCCCCAAGGCATTCCTGAGGAACGTGGGTAACCAAAAAGCATAACTTGAAACCTCTGACTTAAGAATTCCCTGGAGCCCAAAGTTTTCTGGGACACAAATCCCATTTGCAAATACAATTAAAGCTGTGGGCACACTTGAATGGTTTCCATTTCAGGGCTCCTAAGAGCCCTTGAAAGCCTACCCACTGAACCCAGGATTGGAACCTTTTTCTGGAGTCTTTCCCGATGCTAAAGTTTTATACAGAGCATCCCAGCAGCCACATGTCACCATGGCAACTTGCCCAGCACACAGGACTCTGGGGGTTCCAAGTCAGGCCACCAAGATATCTGGTCCACATTCTGTGCCCAGGGGCCTTCCATCACTACCATGGAGGCATATGGGGAGGAGATCCTTGCACTGCCATAACTAGTCCATGTTAATCCCCAACCAGCAATCCCGAAGCTAGATGACTAGAGCTCTTGTATATTTGTGTCAACACATGTCCCTACCCACTGCCAGAGGAAGGCATCAGAACCTCAAACACTTTTCTGCCTCTGGTCCATGTCCCATCTAAGCTCCACAAATGCCAGAGTCCAAAATGTGCCTCTCCTGGAACAGTACATTATGGGTTGCCAGAGACCCCCTAAATCTAACACAAATTGCTTCAAGCAAAACAAAACAAAAAACAAAACCAAAAAACACAACAGTGCCTTACTGGTCCATGTAATTGGCCCCAAAAGGATACTGGCATCAGGTATAGCTGGATCCAGGGGCTTAAATGATGTCCTCTCTCTCGACTCGGTTCGGTTCTTGTCCATGTTGGCTTCACTCTCTTTCTCCATGTGGCCCACACCATGGCAGGTGGGCAATCTCAGCAGAAGTGTCTTTCCCCAAATTCTAGCATTAGTTCCAGGGTGGGCTGTCATGAGTTGACTGGGATAGATGTCTATCTCTGACCCACTGATGCCATCTGGGACTTGAAGAGAGGGGATGGTACTTGCCAAACCACAAGGATAGAGAATGGGGGAGAGGTAGTACTCTACAGGCAATGAGAGGGAGGCTCACAGCCATGGCTTTCTGTGTCCTGCCCACCTTCCCAGGGCATTCTCATTACCACTGGGAGGCATCTGGATGCAAGAAGCTGCAAGTTTCTGATGGCTACCTCTGGTTGAAGCATACTCAGCCCCTGTGTCGGGCAGGCTGGAAGTGCCAGAGAGTTACCCCCCAGAAGGAGCCCCGGACCCAAGATGAGTGTCGGCTGACAAACACCCCACAGGAAGCCCAACTCCAAGATGCCCTTGCATGCTCCCCGAGTCTCTGGGAATCAAGCCTGACTGTCCACAGTGGGGGGCTGCTCATTAATGCACTGACTGCCTTTCCTTCCCCACCTCACTTCCCTGTCCCCCATCAGGGCTTCTTGGAGTCACCTCCCAAATAGACTACTTCCCCTCACATCTTTGTCTCAGGTTCTGTTGCTGGGAGGGATCCAGCCCAAGACAGGGCATTTACTAA
Organism: Panthera onca; assembly: GCF_046562875.1. Taxonomy (NCBI): domain Eukaryota; kingdom Metazoa; phylum Chordata; class Mammalia; order Carnivora; family Felidae; genus Panthera; species Panthera onca. Next base: position 37,690,981 of record NC_138354.1, on the reverse strand, counting down.
AAGGACAGGCCTAGATGTTGGACAGGCATGATAGATACCCCTATACAAACAGGGAGGGTGAATGTATCCTAGTCACTGAGCCAGGGACCCTCTGGCTCACCACGACGGACCCTCTTCAGCTCCCTCTGGCCTGAAATCCACCAAGCCCATACACAGTACTGTACCTTCCCAACTCAGCTGCCAGCAAAGCCAAGGACAGATGGAGATGCCCTCTGAAGAGGCCAGAGCTTTCCGGACTAGGGTTTCTATAGCCTGTTGCCTCAGAACCCCTGGAGGTGCTCCCAATAGATTCCCAGACCCTCTGCCCCCAAGATTTTGATTCGGTGGGTCTGGGACAGGATCTGCAATCCTAGAACATTCCTGGGGACTACCCTCTGACCTGCATCCACGCTTGGGAACGGTCTTAGGAATATGCCACTGTGATGCAAAGGTGTCTGGGAAGTCCTCCATCCTGTCACTACTTACTACCCTCGAACACTGGGAGCCAAACATCCAAGTGGCCAAGGGGCCAGCTGTTCACTGAAAGAAGGTAAAATACACAATGAGACTTCCAGGTGGAGTTGAAACACGGTCCCTGGAGGAACATGTCAAGTTGGTTGTTTACATTTCTGGAAGGAGGAGTTAAAACTTGAAGCTTCCTTCAATTTGCCTGCTTCCCTGGATAAGCAGCTACCCTCGAATTCCTGCACATGCTGTGAATGCCACCCCTCTCTTCCCTCCAACCTGGGTCACAAACCCAGAAGAGGGGCTGAGCTAAGAGGGAGAAATTACAGCAGCCTGGTCAGGGGTACCATGGCCTTTGGGTGATGGTTCACTAGGTGTGGGTTCAGCTATGCCCAAGAATACCAACAACTTGGTCTGTGGCTCCCACCATAGAACCCAAATGTAGCATCTTGGAAGGAGTATCACAGGCTGGCACAGTGGCTCTCAACTCGTCCATCCCTCCATCTTTGGGGGAGAGACAGAAACACACAGACCCACAGACACATCCCTGCAGGAACTTGGGAGTCTGGGAACTGGCCTGTGATACTTCACTTCTCTGAACCAAATTCTTCCTTTCTAAAGTGAAACTAAACCAGCAGTACAGTAGATGGACTGCAGGATGGGCTCGATTAGCCTCCTGGACTCATGTCCCTTGGTATCTCCTCTAAGGGGTGGAGTCTGTCTCCTTTCACCTTGAATCTGGGGACTAACAGAATGTGGTGAAAGTGAGGTCACACCAGTTTCGAGCTGAAGCTTCAAAAGGCCTTGCAGGATCCTCTTCCAGGATCCCAGTCCCCACCTGGATCCCAAGGCTGAGCCAGCTTCCTGGAGGATGAGGCACCGGGGGGCACTATGTCATCAGCTGTGGCCACCCCAGACCAGCCCCCAGTAGGCCCATTAGCTGACTGCAGACAAACCAATGAGCCCAGCTGAAACCACTGATCAAGAGAATCCCCTAGCTGGCCCTAGAATCATGAAAAATAATTATTCTTCCACAAGAAACAATAACTGGTTGTTGTTTTAAGCTGCCAAGTTTTGGACTGGTGATGCAGCAAGAAGTAACTACTAAGTTATACCATGTCTCAGTCTGCTCAAGTTGCTATAACGAATATCATACACTGTGCGGCTTGAACACAACAGACATCTATTTCTCACAGCTCTGGAGGCTGGAAGTCCAAGAGCAGGGTGCCGGCAAATTCAATTCTTGGTGAGGTCCCACTTCTTGGCTTGTAGACAGCTGCCAGCTTTCTGTGTGTTTACACAGCCTCCTCTTCGTGTGCGTGTGTGGAGAGGGTGCTCTTCTCTTTCCCTTGTAAGGGCGCTAATCCTGTCACGAGGGGACCATGCGCACGACCTCATCGAAACCTAATTAAACCAAAGGCCACCTCCTAATACCATCACATGGGTGGCAGGGGCGGGGGGATGTTAGGGCTTCAATACAGGATTCTTGGGGAGACATATTCAGTTCCTAATGTGCATGAGTCTACTTGAGGATCTGCTGAGAGCACATCCCCCACCCCCAAAATATCTGCTAAACGCAGTGTAATGTATATCTGGGGGGAGGAGGTCGGGGGGGGGTGCCAGGCACTTCCTGGAAACCCTCTGGGGCCACAGGTTACAAACTCAGATACTCACAGGGCTGGCAGGTCACAGGCCGCTAAGGTGGTGGTGAGCTGGAGAAGGCAGGCCCAGATGGGGACTGTGGATTCTCAGCTCTGGCAAGATGTTGCCCTGGAAAGGCTTCAGCAGGGGCTGCTGCCTTGCCCTCTTTTAAAAAGAATCCAGGAACACCTGGGTGGGTCAGTCGGTTAAGCATCCAACTTTGACTCAGGTCATGAGCTTGAGGTTCGTGGGTTCCAGCCCTGTGTTGGGCTATGTGCTGACAGCCTGGAGGCTGTTTCGGATTCTGTGTCTTCCTCTGTCTGCCCCTCACTTGCTTGCATGCTCTCTCTCTCAAAACTAAATAAACATATTAAAAATAAAAAGAAATCAGAAATCTTAAGTTGTTAATCTCTTGATTTTTAAATGCTGGTAACTATTAAATCACAGTGGACTAAACCTTTTCCTTTCAAAGTGTAGTCCAGACACCCAAGACCTCGTCTTCACCTGGGAGCTCGTTAGAGATTTAGACTCCCGTATCCCACCCTGGGCCAGAATTGGCACTTGAACAGTATCTCCAGGTGACTTGTGTGCACCATAAAGTGAGAAGCCCTGAATTAAACAAATAGATCAGGGAGCTCGAAGTACCTTGGGCTGCCTTTTTATGACCCATGAATCAAGTGAAGTAACCCTACATGTTAAGACCTAGGAACAACCAGAAGTCTACAATTCAGGATTCAGACGCCACCCCGGGGATCCTTTAATTACATCAATTTATTCAAGTGGTAGAAAAACTGTCTTGGCAGCTGGACGCCAAAATAGAAAGCTTGTAAACATGATTTCATCCCCTGTCCCCTCCAAGGAGCTTCCTATGATAGGAAACAGAATTCTAATTGGCAAATTCCATGATGAGGTCTGTGGAAAAGGATCCCATGACGTAGCCATCGTCTCTTTAATCCACCCCTGCCCAGGGGGGCTGGCTGGACCCTGCCACTCAGACATGGTGCGGTCACGGTGAGTTCCATCGCTAACAGCTCCTGCTTCAGGAGGCCGGAGGCTCTTGGGCAGCAGAGCAGCCCTCACAGGCAGCAGACACAGGCAGGCAGGGAAGGAGCAGTCTCTCTCCAGGGAGCACTGTATTGCTAGGGTTGCATAGGTCACAGCAGGTGACCAGGTGAGAGCCCAGGGCCAGATGAGGGGCTGAGGCACAGGTGCTATCAGAAGCTTGGCTTGGCACCAGGGCTGAGATCACCCAGATGGTCAGCGGTCCTGAAACGTCCCTTGTGGAAGTCAGACTGTAACAAAATGAGCCTTCAGAGCAGGCTGTGACGGGAAGCTGGAGGCTTCAGTCCTTGAAGGGGTTGTGGGCATCACCCTGCTGTTCCTTCTCCCCGGCCAGGAGCTCCCCATTCATCTCCTGCAGTGGGTGGTAAACATAGGCCCCATCCAGATGCCGGCTCCGCTCTGCTCTTGAACCAAGGAGCAAGGACATGTTCACCACCGTGCTGATCAGCAGAAGGAAAACTAGGACCAAGGTGAGGGCCAGCCAGGTGGTCCTGGGTGCAGAAGAGAAAGCCAGAACAGGCGGTTGTTGAGGAGTGCTGCAGGGGTTTCCCTCCCTCTCCTCCACCAGAAGGGAGGAACAAAGTCAGGGACCTCCAGGGGACTGTCCAGGAGCAAAATGGGCCTGGTAGGGCCAGGGGCACATTCCAAACCCATGCTCCAGGAACAGCAGTGACAGTCACCACGTGGGATGCAGGCCAGCACTGCCACACCCCCTGGTATTTCAAGAGAAACCATGAAAACAATTTTTTAATATCAATGTTACTGATTTTCAGATATTGTAATAAATCTTAAATTTTTTAAAATTATGCAGGCCAAATAAAATACAGTTGGGGATCTAATGATGATGTGGACCACAAAGGCGGGTCTCCGTTCCAGACACCTCAAAGCAGACAGAGTGTGGAGAACAGCACCCCTGCCTCCCTCCTGTGGAGCTGGCGAGGGCTTCCAATGATCCTTGCATTCCTTCACGTGAATCTGTGGCCAAAGCCCTCAACACAAAAAGAGACACACGCAGATTGCTGGGGGGCATGGTCGTTAGCCCCCCATGGCTCCCCTTCCTTCCCCGACAGCTGCCAATGAGTTCTATGTCTGCACTGGGGAGGAAGAGCTCAGTCTCACAACTGAGGAGCCCAAACTTAAGACTGAGGCCAGGGTGCTCCCGGGGCCCCTGTCCCTGCTCTGGGTGCATTTTCAAAGCACATTTCTATGTTTTTTGTTGTTTTTTTTCAGGTGTGGCTCTGGCCTTTCAGAGCCTCACCCCAGACTCACCAGGTCAGGACCTCCAGGAGGGACCTGGGACCTGCATTATTGATGAGACTGACCCAAAGGACAATGCCAGGAGATTTTCATTCATACCCACACTTGATTCCCACCTCCAACGCGGGTGGGGCTGGGCCGGCACCCAGGGTTGGACCATGAGGTGAGAACTACCTTTGGGAAGTTCTCAAAGCAGGGTCCCCATACCAGCAGCATAGCATCACCTGGGATAGCACCGGGAATGCAGATTCTCAGGCTCCCTACGCTTACTGAAGCAGAAACTCCAGAGATAGAATCCAGCAATCTCTTTTAACGCACCCTCCCAGAGGTCAAGTTTGAGACCCACCTCACTAGAAAACAGACATAAAGCCCGCCACAAGGAGCACCCGGAAGTGACTGAGGAAGTATGTGAATTCTTCAGGCTTGGCACTTGTGTACCAGGAGCTGAGAAAATAGGTCATGAGTCTCACCGCCAGGGAAAGGAACCCCATGCCCTGCCCCACTCAACTCCAACTGGGATGATGACTGGGGTCCTTCTCACCATTTCTGAGGACCATTTCAGTGGCTGTGAGCATCAGCTGTGACGCCCTCTGTGCTCACAGTGGAGAAATGTCATCTGGGTGCCCAGCGGCCACCTCCTAGCCCTGCCTCGTCCCTGAGCAAAGGCCATACCTCACAGGTGGAGGGAGGGGGGATTTCTTCCATCCCCGCCCCAAGTCCCACCTAATCTCCTACCCGGTGAGAAGGGAGAGTTCTCCTGTCCTCAGGGTGGCCTCGGATGCCCGGAAACACTGCTTCACTGTAAGACACCAGGGAGAGGCTGAGAGGCTGGGAGGGGAGGGGTATGCCCCCTCCTGCCCCCCCGGGGATCTGGGAGGAGCCACACCTTGGGAGAGGATGCTGTTAAGGGCTGGCGCCTGGGCCAGGCTACAGCTGCCGGTCTGGGGGTCACACGGACACTGGTGCTCACATTCGCAACGCCTCTGGCAGCCTGGCCCGTGCCAGCCAAGGGGACACTCTGCGGAGAGGAGGTACAAGTGGAGGACGCCTCGGTGGCAAGGCCTCTCTCTGCACTGACAGGATGGGCCCCAGGTGTGCGCAGAACTGGGCTGAAGCCCCCAGGCCCCCCCAGGCTAGGCCCTGGAGGTACCCCTGGGTGGCATGGGGCCCATCTAGCTTACCCTGCTCACAGGTATGTCCAGTGAAGCCAGGAGGGCAGGTGCATGTCCCCCCAACTGGGTCACAGGCAGCTCCATTCTGACACTGGCACCTCATGGCACAGTCCTCCCCAAAGGAGCCATTGCTGCAGGCTGGAGGGGGGAAGGGGGGAGTCTTTTCAAAGTCCAGCCCTGCCTTTGCTAGGCTGGGGGCCAAGACTGTAGACAGATCTCGGTCACACCCAGGGCCCCGTAGGCTCACGTATTCTTCCAACAGAAAGTTACGGACAATTCTACTTCCAGGCAGGCTCTGAGGCTATGCACTCATGGAGACTCTCGTCTAGATGGGCAGGTGGCCAGCGAGCCGCAAAGCAGATATGGAAGTACAGGTGACGACAAGTGCAGGAGGGATGGGACCAAGCGCAGCAGCAGACCCCGGGAGTGGGTGGGATGGGCAAGCCCCCGAGGGCAGGGCACTTAAGCTGGGGGTTCGCAGAGCAGAGCTGGGTCAGTGAGTAGAGGAGGCTCTGGAGCACCCTGGCAGGTCAGGCTGAGGAGCTCATTTCTTCCACTTACTCAAAAGGAAGCCCTGAAAGATTTCAAACTGTGGATGGTTGCAGTGGGTTGAACTGTGTCCCCCAAAAGATATGTCCTAATCCTCAGAACCTGTGAACATGACCTTATTTGGAAACAGAGTGTTTGCAGATGTAATTAAGTTATAATCTTTAAGAGATGACAGCATCCTGGATTTAGGGCGGGCCCTAAATCCAATGACCTGGGATCCACGTAAGGAAATGGACAGACACAGGGAGAAGGCCGTGTGAAGAGGCAGAGACTGGAGTAACGTGGCCTCAAGCCAAAGAACGCCTGGAGCCACCAGGAGCTGGAAGGGGCAGGAAGGAGCCTCCCCTAGACCTTTTGGAGGGAGTGCCGGCCCTGCAGACACCATGAGTTTTGCAGTTGTGGCCTCCTGAACTGTGAGAGAATGAATTTCTGTTGTTCTCGGCCATGCAGTTTGTGGAATTTGTTGTGGCTGCTGCAGAACATCAACGCGATGATTTAGTCAGGTGAGAGGAAGACATAGGGAGCGGGATAAAAGCAGCTGCCACGCTTGCCCTCTCCCCATGTGTCCAGGGCTGGGGAGGCAGCTGGCCTGCTGGCTTTTACCTTCACTGCAGTTGGACCCCGTCCATCCAGCTTCACAGCGGCAGCCAGCTGCCAAGACAAGACCAAGAAGGCCAGGTGAGGGATCAGGCAGGGCCAAGGCAGTGAGAGCTGGGACCCCCGGTCACAGCTGCCTCCCCAGAGACCCCACTCACTCTCTGTGCAAAGCCCGTGCTGGCTGCAGTTGGAGGGGCCACAGTCCAGCTTGTTGCAGGCAGCGCCCTGCCAGAAGTGCCCCGTGCACTGGCAGCGCCCCTCCACACAGGTCCCATGGCCGCTGCAGTCAGGCGGCTGGCAGCGGGGCTCGTGCAAACACACCACAGTAGACACGCGGCGCGGACAGCGCCACATGTTGTCCTGGCTGCAGGGGGACATCGTGTGTGAAGAGAGGCCATGGTGCTGGTGAGCCCCAGCTAACCCCTCTACCCCCTACTGTAGCCCCTGGGGGATGCCTCTCTCTCTCCACTGCTCCTTCTCCAGCTGCTTATAGGTTCATCCCACCCTGACAATCTCTTCCAACCCCAGGGCCTTTACACATGCTGTTCTCTCTGTCCAGAAGGATCTCCCAGCCCAGCCTTGCCACCTCCCCAACCTTCAGATCTCAACTCAAGTTCCATTAGGCTCAGAGAGATCTTTCCTGATCTATCAACCCCCTTTCACTGGTGTGGATAGTACTCATACACTATGTATGATTCAACACTCTTCTTGTAAGCAGCGAGAAGCGGGGATCTTGGCTCTTCCTGCTCACTGCTGAATTCTCAGGGCCTGGCACATAGTAGGTGCTCAATATTTGCTGAATGAGACAGCTGGGGACAGGCTTGGACTTAAAACCTCAAGAAGAGGGCCCTGGCATGCTTACCAGTGATCTGATGGGTAACTGGCCAAGGTCCCATTGAGCACGAAGGTAGCGGAGCCCCCTCCATCGAGGTTGATGGCGTTGACCACATCCTGTTTCAGCAAAAACTCTGCCATCTCCCACAGGTTAATGCTGCAGCATAAGAGCATTAATGCTGACCATGTCCACCAGCGTTTCCAGTTTAACTGGTCTTACTTTCCATGGTGAACAGTATCACACTTGCTATGGCAGACAAATTTCTAAGTGGGCTCCCCCCAATAATGGCCTCTCTTAATCCCTGGGAGCTGTGAATATAATGGGAAATCACTGCCACGACTGTGTTATCTTATACGGCTCAGCTGTCTGCAAGTAGGGACACTGCCCTGGATTATGGGTGGGCCCAATGGGATCACAAGAGTCTTAAAAGCACACCTTTCCCTGGCTGGTGGCAGAAGGTGAAGTGAGAGGTTTTGGAAATACAAAGGGGGCAAAGGGACGGGACACATCTTTGCTGGCGTGAAGACGGGGAGGGTACATGCATGGGAAGGAATGTGGGCAGCCTGAAGGAGCTGAAGGTCCCCTGGCCAACAACCAGTGAAGAAATACAGACTTCTGTCCTACAACCACAAGGAAGTGCATTCTTCCAACCCCTCGAATGAGCTGGGAAGAGGATTCTTTCCCTGAAGCTCCAGATGAGAGCCCTGCCTGGAAAACAGCTTGATTTTGTCCATGGGATACCTCAAACACAGAACCCAGTTGAGCCCTCCAGACTTCTGACCTACAGAACTGTGATCTAACAAATGGGGGCTGTTTGTGTTTGTGTGTTACTCAGCAAATAACAAACTAATACACTCTCTTCACAGAGAAAGAAACTGTGGCTCAGAGAGGCTGAGCGACTTGTCTGTGGCCAGAGAGCTAGTGGACAGCAGAGCTGAGACTGGAACAGATGTCTTCTCCCTGCTAACTTTGTAATTACTTCCTATTACCCCATCTGGAGCGCAGGAGAGAGGAGGCCTAAGTTGGGGGGATGGAGAGGAAGAGTGTGGAGGATGAGGAGTTCTCAGAACTGGGGCAGACGTAGGGACTCTTTTCGTGTGGGAAGGCAGGGGACAGATGGATGTGAACATCCCCAGGGAACAGCTGGGAGTCAGAAGGGGAGTTGTTGGTGGGCTGAAGTCCCTCAAAGCCGGACTCAGCCCAGGCCTGGCATTCCCAGTTTCCGGCACTCACCCCCGCTGCTCTGTCTGCCCATCTGCGTGGAAGAACACCAGCTGCCCCTTCCGGTCATGTCCCACTGCCGTTCTGGCTGACATCACATTCACAAATTTGCTAAAAGAACCTACAAGAGAAGAAGCCTGGCTGATGACCTCACCCTGTGGGAAGCCTCCGGGACTCTGCCTGTAGTTTCTGCCAGTCTAATGCCACTCTCCAACATTTCACTTAGATCGCAGCTTCCTGCCTCCCATCTGCCCCATCCCACTCAGTCTCCACATAGTAGCCAGAGGGCTCTTCTCAGGTGAAAATTAAGTGACATCAGCTTCCAGCTTCCAGTGGAAAACCCTCTAATGGTTTCCACTGTCCCCAGCACAAAAATCCAAGGCCCTGGCCTACTTGTTCCACCTCATCTCTGGGGGCTCCCTTCTCACCACCCTGCAGCCACTTTCTACTTTAGGGCTTCTGCACCTTCTGTTCCCTCTGGCTGGACTGTGCTTCCCCTCAGCTCTTCCCATGGTTTGCTATTTCCAATCTAGGGCATCTCCTCAGTGAAGCCTGCCCTGACTGCTCAGTCTAAAACAGCTCATCTCCACATCAGGGCCATAGCATCCTTTCACACCCCATTATTCCACACCTTGGTGCTTCTCAAATTGGAGACCCCATCAGAATCACCCAGGGGGCTTGTTAAAACACACATTTGGGCCTCATGCGCAGGAAATCAGGATTCTGATTCAGAGCTCCTTTCCTCTACCTGTCCCCTTTCCCCCAACTTTACTTTTCTTCCTCAGCACTTACCACTTCCTTTCATCTTCCTTTCAATAGAAAGAAAGCACTTACCACTTCCTTTCATCTTAATTTCTGTAAAAGAGAAGCACTTACCACTTCCTTTCAATAGAAAAGTATCTATTTCCTTTCTTAAGTATGCCCAAGAGCAGAGACCTTATTTTGTCATAATCACCACGGATTCCCTGTACCTAGAATAGTACTTGCTCAAAGACTTAAGAACAGACTCCTGCTCCAGCTCAGTGGTCCTGGTTCTCAACAGGGCTGTGCCACAACCTGTCTGACCCCAAACCTGTCTCCTGTGTCTCATCACACTCGGCCGCCTGGCTCTCGTTGATGTAGACACTTCCATTGCGGATCAGCCACACGACCCCACTCAGCAGTTGCACAAATGGGTTCTTAGTGTCCAGCACCTCCTCTTCAGACAGGTACCTGGACACAGAGAAGGCAAGAGATTCACTCACCAGCAGGGACAGCTACGGTTAGTAGGGGTCCCACTACCCTTCCCTCCTCGGCTTGGCTGGTTGATTCTTCCTGGTTTCCCAGGAACCATCCTGGTCCTTAGTGCACCCCTTGTAAATAGTCTACCCATCCCAGTTAACACTTCATCTAATATAAACAACCATTCTCAGCAGATCTCAAGTTCATCCTATAGTCCTTAATTTCCTAGGCCATCACTCTGGCCAAAATACCACCCGATGCCTACTGACGAACCCTGCAATTAAAGTGCCTATTCCCATTCTGCAGAATGGACATGGAGGCTCAACTTTGGTAAATGACCTGAACACACTACCGTGGCCACAACCCAAATCTCAGGTCCCCTGGTTTCTCACCCGGTGACCAGGGTCCCGTCGCGCCGGATCCCGAACTGCGCGTTCTGCAGCCCCCCGGCGCTGCTCACCGGGCGCCCGTCGCTCACCACGTTCCCCAGGCACTCGCCCGTGTCCATGCGGAAGAAACCGCCGTTCTGGGCGACGCTGCAGCCAGCCGCCCTCGCCGTCTCCTCCACGGTGGCGCGGCGCCTCGAAGCGCAGCCGCCAGACCCACCGGGCTCCAGCACCGAGAAGGTACGCAGGGGCTCCGCTGCCCGCGTCAGATGGCCAGCCACCGCGCGGTCCGAGAAGTGTGAAACGAAGGTGCGCACCGCCGGACCGCGGGGGCTGGGGGTCGCCGGGGTAGGTGGCCAGCTCTCGTGCTCGCGGCTGCCGGCGCGCACCCTCGTGCAGTCCCGGGCGAAGCGCGCGCGCGCGTGGGAGTAGGGCAGCAGCAAGTCATCGTCGCGGGAGGCCCTGTGGGGACACGGCGGCCGTGAGCTCGGAGGGCTCAGGGGCGGAGTACTCCCGAACCAGGCTCAACCCTCGGGAGCTGTACTCACCCCGAGTCGAGGCTGCTGGTCGCCTCCCGGAGGAAGCCGAGCAGCGCAAAGAGGAAGACAAGCCAGCGACCCATGGAGGCCGCCATGTTGGACCCGGGGCCTCCAATCACGTGGGACCACCCCACGTGACTCAAGACTTTTGGTGGCAGCTTTCAGGCGGGACAGAATAATTTAGGGTCCTTTGGATATCGCGAGATCCGGTCCTATCACTTACTGTGTTTTTTTTGTTTTGGTTTGGTTTTTTTCAGAAGAGGCGTGGCACTCGTGGTGGTGGGAAAATTCGTGTTTATGTAATTTCAAAGATACCGGAGGTTGTAAGAGTAATGTAAGGAACTCCCATATGCCTTCTACTTATCTTTACCAATTGTTAACTTTCGTCTCATTTGGTTTATCATTTCAACTTTATTCGTATACTTACCGCCCCCGCCCCCGCCCCCGAACATTTGCAACCAAGTTGCAGACATCTTTTACTAACAAGGACATCTCACGTAATCACAGGCCGAGTAAAATTAAGACATTACATACTGATAGTTTGTGAACCAATCCACAGTTCACATTCAAGTTTTTCCAATTTTCTGTATGATGTCCTTATTTCCCCCACATCCAGGGTCTAATACAGGAGTTGCATTTAGTTGTCATGTCTGTTTAGTCTCCCTGATTCTGGAACAGTTTCTCAGCCTTGGTGTTCTATGACCTTCACATTTTGGAAGAGGACAGACAAGTTGCATTGAGAACGTAATCAGCAGGGATCTTTATTTAAAAATTAAGAATTTTTTTTTTTTTTCGGGGGCGCCTGGTGGCTCAGTCGGTTAAGCCTCCGACTTCAGGTGATGATCTCAGAGCTCAGCTGGTGAGTTCTGCCAGCTTAGAGCTCTGTGCTGACAGCTCAGAGCCTGGAGTGTACTTCAGATTCTGTGTCCCTCTCTCTGTCCCTCCCCCCTCTCAAGAATAAACAAACATTAAAAAAATTTTTTTTAAGGAATTTCTTTTTTTTATTTATTTACTTAAAAAGAGAGAGCGAGCACGAGCAGGGGAAGGGCAGAGAGGGAGAGAGAGAGAGAATCCCAAGCAGGCTCTGAGCTGAGCCTGATGAGGGGTTCAGCCTCATGACTGTGAGATCATGACCTGAACCGAAACCAAGAGGCAGACATTCAACCGACTGAGCCATCCAGGTGCCCCTAAAAATTAAGAACTTTAAGATGGAGACAGCAGAGTGTGAACGCAAGCATGGGACCCATCCTTGTGCAGGCCCTCTGTACCTGCACAGGTCAGAAGTCCACGAAGCTGGCCAGTTACTTTACTTCAAACTTCCTTTGAGGGAATACTTCTGTTTGGGCTTCTGGTCCAGGGCAGTGGCCAGAGGTAGGTTGCCTTTTGGTGCCAGTGCAACGTATAGGCCACCTTGGAGACAGTACGAGTTGAGTTAGCCTTTGGTGCACAGGTATTCAGGCCCATACCAGCCACCAGCCACCAGCCTGTTTTGGTTCAGTCAGCGTTGTTAGTGCCTGAACTCAGACCCCTCTTTGAACCACTGCCCCCTAAGGCCAGTTAGGGTCAGTGTACTGGATTCGATAGTGTTCCCCCAAATTGACATCTTTCCCAGAACTTCAGAATGTGACCTTTGGAAATAGGATCTTTGCAGATGTAATTCATGAAGATGAAGTCATAGTGGAATTGGGTGGGTCCTAGATCCAGCCTGACTGGTGTCCTTGTGAGAAGACACACAGAGAGAGGCATGCACAGAGGAAAGAAAGCCATGTGAAGAAAGAGGCAGAGACTGCCAGTATAACGACAAGCCAAAGAGCACCAAAGATTTCTGGTAACTACCAGAAGCTAGGAGGGAGAAACAGATTCTTCCGTCAAGAAGTCAGAGGGAGAATAGCCCTGCTGACACTTTAATTTTGGAACTGATACAGTCAAAGCCCTTACATGAACCCCCAAGAGTGGCTCTGAGGCTTGTGGGGGAACAAGTTAGTTCAAGTCAGTTAACCACATTCAAAATGATTTCCTTTCTGGGGTTAAACGATCCAGCTTGATGCAAATATATTGATGGGAAGGGATTATGTCTTTCTTATCTTTACATGCAGGAGTCAAAAATCATTAGCAAACAAACCCAGACCTGCCACCAGCTTCCTTGCCCCAGGAAGTCTTCTTTTCTCTAGGTCAACTGGGCGATGTGGGTGCAGGCAGTCTCTAGTGAGTTCTGACCTTTGGTCTCCTCCCAGCTTTGTCACTCCTTTAACAAACACATAATATGCACATAATATCTAAGCACATATGTGCTATTGAAATTCTCCATTTGCTGAGAAGCCTATGACATTAATTAAACAAGGAGGCCATCGGATTGATGTGGCTTTATGCAAAGGCTGCTGTTAAAAAACAAAATTCAACTGAGTAAATTTAAAGATCAAATTGACTTTATTCAACGACTCATGAACTAAGCAGCATTCCATCTAGCAAATAGAAAGGAGCTCCAAAGAGCCGTACAAAATGAAAGGGGTTTATAAGCAGACAGGGAGTGAGACAAAGAAAGATTGTTTCTGGCAACTTCACCTTCCTTTGGGGGAAGGGCAGGGGCCTATCTTGTAGATGATTTCACTAGTGCTGACCAGGTTACTCCAGACTGGAGTTAAAACTTTCATTCCTGGAAGAGGCTGAAACTGCAGTTAAGTTACGTATTAAGTCTTGGTTTGCTGATGTGGGGCTTGGCATATGTGACTCTATTTGGGGCCCGTGAGCCTCGAACTGAGGATTCTGAGATCAAGAGTTGCGCGCTACACGACTGAGCCAGCCAGGTGCACCTCTTTTTCTTTAACACTGCTTACAGAAGCAAACGAGAACCCAAGACTGTAAATGCCTCAAGGTTATGAAACCAAAATGCTAAGAATGGCCATTTACAAACAGCTTTAACTAACAGTCAACTAGGCATTAAACTATAGGCAACCAATTTCCTGTCTTTATTTTCTCGCCTTCTTTGTTGAGGTCTTTCCCCTGGCTCCTCTCCACTTCAATTTGGTACTGCTGGATTTGAATTGATTTTTGCTCAAATAAACCCTTAACATTTTTAATATACCTCAGTTTATCTTTCAACAAGCCCGAACCCACAGTTCCAGCCACACCAGCTAACTAACTCAGGGCTGTCTCCTCTGCTCATATTTATCCTTCCTTAGGAATACCTTCGTCTCTTCTCAACATCCTCATCTGGCTGTATAGTCACTTGTGTATTCAACAGATTGAGGGCCTCCTCTGTGCTAGAGGCTGATGAAACAGACAGCTTGGCCCTGCCCTCGTGGAGACACACAGTAAACAACCCAAGTGTGGTGGGAAGAAGCAGGATGGAGAAAGAACCATGTCTTAGGGGGAGGTGGCAGGGAAGGCCTCTCAAAACCCATTGTAGACTGAGTAATAAGGGACCAGAAAAAAGGGACAACTGTGGGAGATGCAGGGCCAGAGCCTCACAGGCAGAGGGCACTATAGAGCCCGGAGATGGGCTGGAGCTTGGTCGGGGAGGGTAGAGGAGGAAGGGTCAGGCCAATGCCAGATCCTGCAGGGCTCCAGGGAAATTCATTTGGATTTCAGCCTAAGTGGAAACAGGAAGCTACTGGAAGATCTAGGGGGTTTTTTGTGTGTTTTTGTTTTTTGTTTTTTTTATATAATGGTTTTATTGAGGTATAATTTACATACCATAAAATTTAACTGTTTTAAAGTGTACGTGTCAATGATTTTCAGTAGATGTTGCAGAGATAGCATATCTTAGTCCAATTTTAGGACGTTTTCATCACCCCCAAAAGTTCTGTTGTGTGGTTCCACTTGTTTTCAGTGTCTGGAAAAGGTGAATCTGGAAGGACAGAAAGCAGATTAGTGGTTGCCTGTAGTTGTGGCTGGGAGCAGGGAGTGACTGCAAATAGCATGAGAGGGTTTGAAGCTAGACGCTGAATGAATGGGGGTTGGGGATTGGACCTCTTCCTTTGTCCTCCGTCCACATGCTGCCTGTGAGTTTATCCACTTCTTTCAGCTTTTGAGCACACATTTCCCGAAGATGCCTCTTCTGTTGCTGCTTATTTTTTTCATGCATTCAGCAGTCTCTGACTGAGAGCTCTAAGCTCTGGCAGGACATGGAATATAGCAAGTATCTTGTGTTTCTTTCATCCAGAGCATGAACAATGCTTATGCATTACTGTCAGCTTATCGATTGAAGGAAAGAATACCATGTCTAAGCAGTGCACCCTGTCTTTCCTACCACAAGTGCAATCTGATTGATTATAACTGTTTCTTTTCTTTCTTTTTTTCCAAGTTTTATTTTTAAGTAATCTCTGCAACTAACATGGAGCTCAAACTCAAAACCCTGAGATCAAGAGTTGCATGCTCCGCAAAGGAAACAATCAGCAAAACTAAAAGGCAACCGACAGAATGGGAGAAGATATTTGCAAATGACATATCACATAAAGGGTTAGTATCCAAAATCTATAAAGAACTTATCAAAAGCAACACCCAAAAACAAATAATCCAGTGAAGAAATGTGCATAAGACATGAATAGACACTTCTCCAAAGACATCCAGATGGCCAACCGACACATGAAAAAATGCTCCACATCACTCATCATCAGGGAAATACAAATCAAAACCACAATGAGATACCACCTCACACCTGTCAGAATGGCTCACATTAACAACTCAGGCAACAACAGATGTTGGCGAGGATGCACAGAAAGAGGATCTCTTTTGCACTGCTGGTAGGAATGCAAGCTGGTGCAGCCACTCTGGAAAACAGTGTGGAGGTTCCTCAAAAAACTAAAAATAGAACTACCCTACGACCCAGCAATTGCACTATTAGGTAGTTATCCAAGGGATACAGGTGTGCTGTATCGAAGGGACACATGCACCCCAATGTTTACAGCAGCACTATCAACAATAGCCAAAGTACGGAAAGAGCCCAAATGCCCACTGATGGATAAATGGATAAAGAAGATGTGGTATATATATACAATGGAGTATTACTCAGCAATCAAAAAGAATGAAATCTTGCCATTTGCAACCATGTGGATGGAACTGGAGGCTATTATGCTAAGTGAAATTAGTCAGAGAAAGACAAATACATGACTTCACTCATATGAGGACTTTAAAAGTCAAAACAAATGAACATAAGGAAAGGGAAACAAAAATAATATCAAAACAGGGAGGGGGACAATACACTAGAGACTCATAAATATAGAGAACAAACAGAGGGTTACTGGAGGGGCTGTGGGAGGGGGGATGGGCTAAATGGGTAAGGGGCATTAAGGAATCTACTCCTGAAATCGTTGCTGCACTATATGCAAACTAATTTGAATGTAAATTAAAAAAAAAAAAAGTTGCATGTTCCTACTGAGCCAAACAGGCGCCCCCGATTTCTTAATGTCTCTCCTACCTTGACTTTCATCTCTCAGGACAGAGACTATGTCTGCTTTTCACTGCTTTCCCCTGGCACTTGGCACAGTCCTTGGAGCAAAGTAGGTACTCCATGGATTTTTCTTAAACAAATGATGGGAACAGGGTCCTTGTTTGTTCTCAGCTGCATCTCCCTTGTCCAGAGGACAGCTTAGCACACAGTAGGTTCTCAGCTACTATTTATTGAATGAATGGATGTGGTATTTCACTGGGAATGACATCATTTGCCAGTAAACCCCAGAGGTGGAGGTGGTGTGGATCCTGGGTTTTCTGAGAAAACTCACTCACTGCTAATAGTCACTGAGCTCATTTAAGTCTCAGGCAGCGTGTGAGGGGCCAACCTGCACCATTTTATCAGATCTCCTCCTGAGTCCTAAAGGTGGGTGTTATTATGATACCCATTTTACGGAAAAGGAAATGGAGGCACAGAGAGGGCAAGCTAGTGACCCACGGTCACACAGCTGTAAGCAGAGGGGGAAGATGGTTCTGAAGCTTGAGTTCACAACTTTTCCTGTACATATTTACATATTAAAGGGAAAAGCTTAAAAAACACAATGATTTATTTAACCAGAATTAGTCTTTTATAGTGAAATTGTTTATCTTGAACAGGGGGCCTATATGGAACACACTTTTGACAGGAATATTGCTGGAGCACCTAAAATCACAGTGGATGAGTGTGAACACTGAGGAAGGTATAGGGGAGCAAATCTTGCCACCCCAAGATATGCCTCTTTGGCGCACTGATTATTTTCAGCTGGTTATTTTTAAGAAGCTGCAGACATGAGAGATGCTCTGAAAACTGAGAATTTACCCTTTTGTAAGAGATATTCATACATATAAGGGAAACACCCTTTTGTAGGGATGTCTCTCTCTGTCACAAGCAGAAAGAGGGGGATGGATAAATAAATCTCCAGAAACTGTTATCAATAGAGACAGCATGGACTTAAATCTACTCTTGCTTCCTGTGCTTTCCCCAGGAGCCTCTCATAAATGAGAGGCTCATCCCCAACACCTTCTTTTGTCTTTAGCTGGAGATGGTATTTAAAGTGATACCTTAGATCATTGTAGGGAGTGGGTCTCTCTCACGTATACAGGCAGTATGCATGTTATTGAACTTTTTTTTCTTCTATTAATGTCAACTTAATTTCTAGACCAGCCGAAAGAATCTTGCAGGGTAGAGGAGCATGTGATGGAAGAGACATTACTTATGCCTCTGGATGTACACGGTCAAGGCCACCACCCTAGATGTGCCCCTTATCTAACTGTAGATATCCCTTGATGTCATACAGGTCCAGGCCTTGGAGACCCCACTGTTCTCAGCCTTGGCGAGCATCAGTGTCCCTTAGGAGCTTGTCAGAGAGGCACGTTCCCAGGCCCCCTCCCGGTGGCTGAATGAGAATCTCTAGAGGCAGGGTGGGGAATCTGCATGTTTAACAAGGCTCCCCAGCAGGTTCTGATGCCAGCTGCACAGGCCATACATTGAGAAACTCCTCTGGCAAGGCAGTGCCCTGGTACTGGATAGAACAACAGTGTTCAGAATATGGGAGGGGCACCTGGGTGACTCAGTCGCTTGACTGTCTGACTCTTGGTTTCGGCTCATGTCATAATCTGACGATTTGTGGGTTCGAGCCCTGCGTTGGGCTCTGAGCTGGCAGTGCGGAGCCTGCTTGGGATTCTCCCTCTCCCTCCACCTCTGCCCCTTCCCTTCTTGCGTGCTCTCTCTCAAAATAAATAAACATGAAAAAAACAAAGAATGGGAAATGAAGGCCCACCTCCACATCATGTTACGTGCTCATGTAATTTATCTTCAATAAGAAGCTGAGGTCTGGGGTGTGGGAGTGATAAAGAGATTCATCCTTTGGTGTTTTTACCTCTTCTTGGTGCCCTGCAGCAACCGTGATGCAAGGAAGTCACAATTCAGAGGGGGTTCATCTTGCAAATTTTTCTTCCCATGTCTCCATTCTGCATTAGGATTCTCTTTTCCTGAAAGTGACTTACAGACCCAGATGTCTGCTAGAGTCCTCCTCCTTTCCCCCCCACCCCGCCCCCGCCCCCCTGCCCTAGTTTGGTAATTTAAATCTTCTAAACGTGTATCAGCGTCAGGCCCCAGTGACTAATCCAGCCCCAATTCAGGAAGGATGGGGCTGGGGCATAATCCCCCCTAATCTGGTTGTGTGCCCCCCACCTCTCTCTAGGCCGTGTGCCTGTCTTGGTAAACTTTGGTTTGTGGGATAGTGTGGGAGAAATCCTTGAAGCATATGGAGCGCCAGGTGGGTATTAAATTCTGCCCCTTGGGTCCCCAAGAAAGCTAGCAACTCGAAAGCAAGTCAAACTTGTCAGCGAAATCCAGGACCGTTTCGGCGTGCCTGACAATTTAAGAGCACTTTCAGGAAAGCATCCAGGGGCACAAGCAAAGAGGATTAGACAGAGGAGACTAACTCCCAAGAAAAAGATTTAGAAGAACCACTGCCCCCACCAGGTTATTCAGCTGAGCACAGAAGGAGCCTGGGTGTTTTAATTCAGGTTCTCAAATACAACTAAATAATCACATCAGGACAATCAGTAGCTACTTTTCACTTTGAGGCAAAACAAGATGATGGACTTAAAGACACTTCCAGCCCAAGGACAGGGTTTTTAGCTGATTTTTCTACCCCAGAGTCTGATTTTGACATGCGTCTGCACGTAGCCTGAAATCTGCAGCATAGACAGCACCACCTGGACCTGTGGTAACGTTCCAAAGGCCTTTCCTTGAATACTAGATTAGTGTCAGAGCTTCAGCAGATTGTATGGCAGCTGTACTTCAACAAAATAAATAAATTAATTGAAAACAAAAAGGAATTCTAGCTGACATGTTTAGATATACTCACAATGAAGCAGAACACGAGGGAAGAAGTACAAGCAGGGAACACTCCCCTGGCACTTATTATGTTACAGGAATTGTTCTTAGGACACTTACGAACATGATTCTCACAGCACTGCAAGTAATCCGGAGGTAGGTGCTGTAATGATCCCAACTGTCCTGATGAGGAAACAGAGTCACAGAGCTGCTAAATGACTTCGCCCAAGGACACAGAGCTACTTGGGGGGGGGGGGGGGGCAGCTGGGATGTGGACTCAAGGCAGCCCGGACACAGAACCTCATCTTTAACCATTATGTCACACTGCCTTCTGTAAAATGACAAGGCTGTGACAGGCTGTGACATGATAGCGTAGAGTTCCTTGCATGGGTACAAAGAGTTATGTGTTGCTTTTCGTGGTCAGATCTCAAGTTCGGTCATGACTCCAACTGTCAGGTTCGGAGACCCTCATTTCTCCCACTGGGAAAGACACAACAGTTGACATCTGAATAAATTGCCTTTAAGACTCAAGTTTATGGGTCTCCTTGGAATTTGTGTTGAAACAGAAGCTGTCCACACGACTGAGAAACAACACTCGACTCCCCACTCGACTGCACTCTGAATTTATTTCTCTGCTTCTACGCCTGGATCCATCCCAGCCTCACCTTCCCTGGCTCTGCTCCGTGCGGAGAAGCTGGGTTGCTTGGCTAGTCTGCGTCTTCAGCTACCTCCTGGTCAAGGTATGACCCAGGCACCCAGGATTTAAGGGAGGAAGGACTAAAGGCATCTGTCTTATCTTCCAGTGGCAGGAGTGGAACCATTTGTCTCAGTGGCCGCTGGGTCGTGCCAGTGTGGACTGCCACAGCTCTCCATTTGCTGGGGGTATTCTGCCAGGATGTAGAGGAAGCCACCCAGGGCTGCGACAGCCGTGGCTGTGTTGTGGGAGGAGCAGCCATCTGGGGAGAGAGAGTCCTCTTTGTGAGTACTGTGTGGTGGCCACAGTTCCGTTATGAGTGCTTTTCAGATACTTGCTCAGCCAGCCAAATCCCCTTTGCTGGCTGGCCACCCATCCCCCAGCTGCTATGAGTGCTGGTCACTAATGGCTCCCTTCTCCAGAGAAATGACTTCAGCCAGTTGGAGCCTCCTCACTGGGGACGTCATGCCTCCTTCCAATGACTCACTTATACAGGACACAAAAGCCTAGCCCTCCATCTCAGGGGGGTGACTCAGGTCTGATTCCCACTCCAGAGCCTCCTTCCCCTGGGATCTGACCAGGAGCCACATCATTGTCCAGCTCCCTCCTACCTTCCCTTGCTTTCAGGCCTTGCATGAGACCTTCTAGGACAGCCCCCCATGCCTGTTTTGCATATAGGGAAACTGAGGCTCAGATAGCACAGCCGAGCTCCCCAGCTCTGGCGACTCCACAGCTCATTTCTTGACCCTGACAGCCTCCTGCATTGCTGCTTCAGTCTTGCCCATTCCCAGGTGACCCTGAGCACCTGCCTGAGACAAAAACTCCTTAGATGTTACTTAGTTCTCTGAACTCAAAGTGGGATGCCCACCTTTCACTCCTGAGCAGAAGGAGCCAGGACTTTCCTCTCCCCTCAGAGTCTTGGAGAAGGGACAGACCCCAGCCAGGTCCTTTGGCGGGGGAGGGAGAATGCAGGTTTCAAGGAGCCTAATTACCAACTCTAGCAGTCCACATTAACATATGCCAAGTTCCGTGGGGAGTGCTTTGCACAGTGAACTGCTATTAACCCCCAACAGCTCTATGAAGGAGGCACTGCTAGGTCCCTATTTTACAGATTAAGAAACTGGGGCTCAGAGAGGTTGAGTGACTGCCACAGTGAGGAAGGAGCAGAAGCAGATTCAAACCCTGACAGCGTCATTTCAAACCCTGTACTCTAAATCTCCATGCCAGCTGCCCCCTTGCTCCACAGGTGTGCAGCAGAAGTAAGGAGAAAACACCACTCCCACCTGGGCAGCTTCCTAGACTGCTGTCAATCTGCAGGGGCCTAGGAAGGACCTCGGCCTTCAGAAATTCTGCAGCTTCCTCTCCAGCCCTCAGGACAGTCCTGGGGTTCAGCTGTGTGCCTCTAGGGAGCAGCCAGCTCTTCAGGGTGTGCACAGCATACCCCCTACCACCTGTTCATAGGTAGCCCCAGCCCCCTGTGTCAGGCAGGCCTAGTCTGGGCAGGGGCCTCTGGAATCTCCAGAGAACTTCTCTCCTTTCCCCAGCCCAGCCTTTGGTGACAGCTACAAAACAACCCATTGGAGTTATGCTTCCCTCTCTTGTTTACCTGCAGGCAGATGATGCGGCTGCAGGGGAGCTCATGGGGAGCCATTTAGTTATTGGGATCATTCACCAACATATGTTGGGCATCTACCCTGTGAGCTGGCTGTTCCACCTCCTTCTGCGTCTGTCTTGCAGTTATTTATTTTTTCTGAATAAAAAAATGGGCGTGCCTGAGTGGCTCAGTTGGTTAAACGTCTGACTCTTGGTGTCGGCTCAGGTCATGATCTCACAGTTCTTGAGTTCGAGCCCTGCATCAGGCTCTGCACTGACAGTGTGGAGCCTGCTTCGGATTCTCTCTCTCCATCTCTTTCTCTGCCCCTCCCCAGCTTGTGCACACACACTGTCTCAAAATAAATAAATATTTTAAAATATGAAATCAAGTTTTCTCTTCCTTCTTTCTCTCTCCCTCCTTCTCTTTCCCCCTCCCTCCCTCCCATATTAAACCTTTTCTTTCTTCCCTTCTCAATACAATTATATCTTATTCTCATTTTCTCTACATTGGTGGACGGACCAAATAATTTATTATCTCAATCAGGACACTTTGGGGAGGAAAGGGGGCACTATTTATAATGGCTCCAGGAAGAGATGGAAGCTGGGGACATCTGGACATGTGGTCACCGGGATTATACTGGTCACTTGCCTGCTGGCTCGAGGATTCCCTCCTGTCCTTTCTTGCTTCAAACCACAGTGCACTGACCCTTCCAAACTACATTTCCCAGGATACTTCGCTCATCATCTGGTCAGGTTTGAGTAACAACATCCACAGGCTGAAAGAGTGGAGAAGCCGGGGTATTTCCTCCCCATCTCTGCCTCCTCTGTGTCCAGCCCCTGCAGGCTCTGCTAACCCCACTTTGCTCCACAGTCTCTCCAGCTCTGCCTCGAGGGAGGGTAGTGGCTTACTGCAATGATTTATCTCTGGGTTTTCTCACTTTTCTGTGTTCAACTCTTGCGACACCTCTGAGAAGAGTTCCCTATATTAAATTCCCTCTGCCTCAAGTTCCTGGTGCAGGTTCTGTTTTCCCGACGTGACCTTGTCTGAGAAGGGTTATCTCTGTGATTTTCAGTAACACACTGAAAATTCCTTCATGCTCCTTTCACTGGAGACAAGACCTCTGGATTTCTACTTCCTACCCTGCCCTCTACCTCCCAGACCTGGCCCTTCAGGGATGCCAGGGGACTTTTCCACTGAGGTCAACCTGTGTGCACTCTTTCCAGGGTGTCCTGGTTTCACGCCCAGAAGGTCCCTGGGTATTTTCATTACCTGTAAATTGTTTTTCTCGCCTCTTCACTCTTCTTAAAACGTGCTGTTGGTGTTGAATGGTTGTCAATAATTCTTCATCTTCAGCAGCTGGGAGAAGGGTGAAACGTGACCTTCTCATGATAGACTTTCACACATTACTCACCAAACCTCCTCCCCCTCACAACACCTCAAACAACTCAGATCTTCTCCTGAATCTGGAGGTTCTTCCAGAAGGTTCCTTGAGCACCCATCTGCAGATCCTTACCCACTGTCTAAATTTGTCATCTACTGATGTTTCTCCAGTCGTGGTCCCCCAACCACCTACATCAGGATGGCTGGAGGATCTTGTTAAAAATGCACGTTCCACAGGCCTACCTTGTACCTGCTGTTTTAAAAGCAGACTATCTTTATTTCAGAAGCTTTGCCTTGGGGCGGCTGGGTGGCTCAGTTGGTTGAGCTTCCTAGTCTTGATTTCGGCTCAGGTCATGACCTTACGGTTGGGTTCATGAGATTGAGCCCCGAATCAGGCTCTGTGCTGATGGGGTGTGGATCCTGCTTGGTATTCACTCTCCCTCGCTCTCTGCCCCGCCCCCACTCATGTGTGCGTGTTTTCTTTCTTTCTCTCTCTCTCTCAAAAATAAATAAATAGACATTAAAAAACCAACCAACCAACCAACCCTTTGCCTCCTTGCAAAACATCCCAGGCTTCTGTATTTATTCGGAACCTCCTCTGTACCATGCACAGGACAGGAGGTTTCCTATGTTTTAAGTCTACTCCTCACAGCTCAGGAAGGAGATTATTATAGTCATTTATTTACAGATGAAGAAATCAAGGCTCAGAGAGGTGAAGGGACTTACTCCCAAGAGGATCAGCTGCCCAGGGTCACACGGCTGGAAAGGGGCTGCATCTCTTGTCTCCCTATCTCTGCTTCTGTGTCACCCTCTCCCAGACATCTCCCCTGACCACTCCTGCCCAAAGAACTGTCTTCCATAGTCTTTTCTTTCTCAGCCTGTTGTCTCCTTCACAGCCCTTATCAGAACTCACCATTGTTTCACTTATTGGTTAATTTAGGTAGTTTCTGCCTCTTTTCTTCGGACCCTAGTTTCCCCTGGAGCCTAGAACAGTGTCTGGCACAGAGCAGGTGCTCAGGGAATACTCATTGAAGGAATGGATTTGTTAATGTAGGTCACGGGGCCAACATCTTCCAATAAGACTGTCTCCCCTCCTGCAGAGTTTTGGCTTTTTAAAAGGTCTGACCCCATTTCCGTGTATGTGTGAGTGTTCATGTGTGTGTTTGCACGCACATACATGTTGCAAATCTCTCTCTGAGCCCTTAACACCACCGCATCACCTCTCCTCATTTGGCCTAGAAATCCAGCCCCCAACCACCCGCCTGCTCCCAGCCAGGGTACAAGTGCAGCTCACCAGGCCTCCCGAAGCATCCTTCCTCTGGCTTCTGCCAGTTGAGAATGGCCTCCAGCCACCAGAGCTTGTAGAAGTCTGAGAAGCCACTGATTCCACAGAACATGACTGGAAGCAAAGACAGAGGACCTCCTACAGGCCTGTCCCCCAAGCCCACCTGCTTCCACTGCTCAAAGCTGCACAGCGCCACCTGCCTCCTCCCGCCAAGGTGAAGCAGCGCCAGGAAGTGGGCGCTCAATGCAGTGGCTGGAAGAAGGCAGCTCCCAGGCTAGGTCCTGCCTCCCATTTAGACCCTTCATTACAGTCACTCAAGAGTTGGGGTCAGTAGAGGGATCTAGACACCCAAGCTAAGGAGCAGCTACCCAGAGACTCCTTTTCTGCCTCATCTCTGAGACTTCAACATCTGTTTGCCCATCAGCTACTCAGTCCAGAGCTCCATCACTGAGTCAGCCTTTGGGGGCAGGAAGCAGTCACATAGTGACAGATAAAATATGGGATGACAAGTTAAATTTGAGTGTCCAATAAATATAATTACAAATTTTAAAGTATATGTATAGCCCATGAAACGTTTGGGATATACTCATACTAAAAATGTATTTAGTTTATCTGAAGTTTGAATTTACCTGGGCACCCTGTATTTTTATTTTCTCTATCTGGCAGCTCGTGTGTGTGTGTGTGTGTGCGCCCTGTGAATCAGGGACACCCAACTGCTTTGTCCCTAGAGTGCAACGCCAGGGCTCACTGTTCTCCATGAAGATGTCCCGGGTGGGGTACGCATATCCGATAGCCTCAGCTCTCTGGTTCAGGTCCATCATGTTGGCACAAAAGAGGTTCATGTAGTGCTGGCTGTGGCGGAACAGCCCCTCCGTGCATCCCTTCTGGGGAGACAAACACCCAGAAATAAGGAAGTCAGTCACATGGGTGACAGACTGGCACTATTACAGAAGACTTGCAATTCTGAGATGGTCTGGCAGGTGGTTGCCTTTGGGGAAGCTCTTTCCCCTTTTCCCAGAATTTCTTCCCCATCTACACACCCCACCTGCTGGGGGCTCTGTCACTGGGGGATCAGAAAGAGCTGGGTTTGAATCCAGGCTCTGCCACTCAGGAGCTGTATGACCTTGGCTGGCTAAGTTAACCTTTCTGAGCCTCGAGGGTCTACACAGGGAAAGGGCAATGCTGCTGGGAGCCACACCAAAGGCACTCACATGGATGGGTGCTTCCATAGTTAGGAAGGCCCCGACACAAGCCCAACACTGAAGGACACACTATAGCAGTAGCTGCTGTCACATTTAGATTGCAGGCTACCCCAGCTGGCAGCTTCAGGGCTGCTCAAACTGTGAGCCATGGACTGGTCTCAGGGACAGGATAGGAGATGAGAAGAGACTTTAGAAACTTCTGTAGCAATGTGTCAGAATGGCTTTCTATCCGTCCAACCTAATAATTTAAAATAAGTTAATTTTAAATAATTTTAAATTTAAAATTTTTAAATTTAATTTTAAATTTTATTTTAATTTTAAATAATTTAATAAAAATAATTGATATTATATTTAAAAAATAATTTTCCTCGTAATCTGATATTTTTTTGTATTTACAGAAATACTGGACTGTGACAGCCTGCATATAAATAACATTTTTTAAAAAACCTGACAAACAAAAATATTAAGTCCCTTTTCAGCTAAGGATTTCTGGTCATGGAATAACATCTTTCAATAGAGATAATGAGGCTTACTTTTCTAGGTAAGGAAATATATATGTTTAAAATTGTTATCATTATTGGGCGACCTCATGCTTGTTTCTCTCTCATCAATAAATAAATAAACATTTAAGAAATTATTATCATTATTTAGCAAAGTCTGAGCTCCTGGGCTTGGAAGAGCATGGCAGGCTGCAGAGGTGGGGGTGGGACTGGCTTGTCTTGGTTTTGTTTTCTGGAAGCTGCTATGGACCAAATATTCTAAATCCTTTTCAATTTGTTATTGTTTACTAAATTCTTTCTGCTGCTTCTCTTTTATTCTTTCTCTTTTTTTTTCGGATGCCCATGATCCAGTTCAGCATGCAAAGCTATCTAACAGAATCCCTTTACTAAATCGTTTACAGAATCGTTTACTAAATTCTTTCTGCTGCTTCTCTTTTATTCTTTCTCTCTTTTTTTTTTTCGGATGCCTATGATCCAGTTCAGCATGCAAAGCTATCTGTCCAACAGAATCCCTTCCCCCCCTCCAGTTTGGTTCAATGTTATAGTGGGCAGATGGTAAGCTACGCTTTTTTTTTTTTTTTATATTTATTTATTTTGGGAGTGAGAGAGAGAGTGAGAGCATGAGCGGGGAAGGGGCAGAGAGAGAGGGAGACAGAGAATCCCAAGCAGGCTCCGTGCTGTCAACGCAGAGCCTGATGTAGGGCTCGAATTCATGAACCGTGAGATCATGACCTGAGCCAAAACTGAGAGTCAGATGCTTACCCAGCTGAGCCATACACATGCCCCTATGGCAGACTACTCTTACTACTCCTTCCCAATGCCCAAAGCACAAGTCCAAAAACCTGCTTATTTTCCTGGTAGATACCATATAAAACCATGCTGCCAAAGGCCCTCTTTACCTTTCTTCTTTTAAAAGCATTTTTTTAAGTTTGTTTATTTAGTTTGAGAGAGAGAGAGAATGAGAGAGAGACAGAGAGAGAGAGAGAACACAAGCGGGGGAGGGTCAGAGAGAAGGAGAGATAATCCCAAGCAGGACCTGCAGCGTCAATGCAGAGCTCGATGCAGGGCTTGAACTCATGAACCTCATGATCGGTGACATCATGACCCAAGCTGAGATCAAGAGTCAGACACCTAACTGACTGCGCCACCCCAGCCCCTCTTTACCTTTTTTCCCCCCTCTGAGTGTGTGGCTAGCCCACATGGGCACTCACCAATCTGGCTGAGAGGAAAAAGAGCAGCTGGTGAGACAGGCAATAGCCTGAGCAGCCGGGCTTGGTCATGAGGGTCCTGCAGAAGTCTGAGAGCCTGCAGGGCTGGCCACCGTCGGTCCTGGGGGAAAAGTGGTTCAGGCCCTAGAGAAAGGGTGTCCTAAAGGAAGCCTGAGGACATGGAGACTTCCCTGGTCCCTATTCCCCGACTAGTTATTAGAACCTCGGTAGTTTCCAGGCACCCAGCTGTGCACAAGGGGTTGCTGGATAAAGCACAGGTGTACTGTGACTTGATTTGCTAAATCAGTATCCCAGCACAGGGGAGGTGACACTGGAGTTACCTGGGTTGGAGGAGCTCCAGGAGGCTGCAGCTTCCTATTGCACCTTGGAACCCCCAAGTACAACCTTTCCACCCTGCCCTAAAGAGCAGATCCCTGAACCTCAGGCTGATTCAGGGCTTGCTCCCAGCTCACGAGCCCATTGCACAGCCGGATAAAATGGTAAGTTAACTGGGATCCAGTCCTGCTTTCAGAGACCTACAGCCCAGTGAGAGGGCAGAACCATAAGACAAATGTAAATTGCACCTATGGCTACCAGTGGTGCTAAGAGAGCCAGCCCACCACGGGAGGTCAGCTTGTGCAGTGAGGTCAGGGAAGGTTCTGGAGGAAGGATGCTGGGGGTGCCCCTAAAGTATGAGCACAGTTACTTAGGCATGGGGGAGGGGTGGGGCAGGGTGGGAGGAGGCCCACAGAGGCCAGATGGGCATAGGCGCGGGTTTAGAAGTGGGACAGACTAGGCACTGTCTGTCTGACAGTGAGAGTCTGACATGAGCCCCAGGGGCTGGACTAGAGAAACATGGAGACCTGGAAGGGCAGTAGGACTTGGGGCTTTGTTCTGAGAACAACAGGAAGCATCACACAGCAGGCAGGAATTTCAAATGTGGTTTTTGAAAGGATTGCTCTGATATGGGAGACCGGTGGGGTGTGGAGTGGGGTGGGGTGCATGTTTGGACCAGGCGTGAAGTATTGAGTGGACAGTGGGGGCCAGCTCGGGTGCCATGGGGGGTGGGAGAGGTTGGTGTCTGGGGTGGGGGGTGGCTGTGCCTGGTTTCACACAGACCCTTGGGGACTTGGAGAGTGCGTGGAATGAGAGGACAAGCAAAGAGCAAGTACTTTTGGGTTTTTTGGAAGCAGGGCAAGTACAGGAGGCCCACCCTGTTCCCAGCAGCTGCACCAGACACGAGTCACTGCTTTCCTCTGAGAAGGAGTCCTGAGTCTCAAACGTGGGGTAGACCATGGAGGCATCTGTGCAGGTCCAGGCACGCGGAAGCTTCCAAAACCCAGGCTGGATGGTTGATTGGAACTCTGGCAGAGAGGTGGGGGTGGGGGGAAACACCCAGAGGCAGTGGGCCATCCCCTACCTTACTGCCCCCAGGTTCCTGTAACTCCAAGCCAAGCAACTAGGTGTCCCACCCCCGTTACCCCTGACCACACACAAGTGCCTGCTTAGGGCTTTGAACCTTGTCTGCTGGTTGCACATTGTGTTTGAAACACTCAGGAAACGCTTCTCCAAAAAAAAAAAAAATTTTTTTTTTTTTTAATCCATAGGAATAGTGTTGGGACAGGCTTTGACCAAATCTACTGCATCCCCTGGAAGTTTGAGACACACAAAAAGGGTTAGTTGACTCCTTTGGTTTGGCTACAAAGTGGAGCTCTTACAAAAAAGATGCCCAGCTTAGGGCTTCTTTAGGATGACACAGGTTGGGATAGTCCCAAGGGTCAGGCCTGGGAGAGGGTGGGGAACCTGGATGTTGGAGGTAGAGAGGGCTGGATATGGTCACATGCAACAGGACTTTGAGAAGGAAGGGAGGACTGGCCAATTATCCCCCACTCACTCCCACCTCTGACTGGGAGCTGGGAGCCTGGGAGGCAGGACTGGACAAGTATGAGGGGCTGCCCCCCTCCACCCCCCCCCAGCAATGATTCACTCCAGGTTTATAGGGTGGGTCAGAGACTCTTAGCATTATAAGGCACAAGAGAGATACTAGCGAGAGGCTAATATTTGCAGCACAAAGGGCTGAATTACCTTTGAGGTATCCCACTCTCTGGGACAGACCAGACCCTCCCCTCTGGTCTAGGATGAAGGCTCCCAAGCCTGGGGGGAGCTAAACAAATGAGGGGGGACATGTTCCCTACTCTCAGCCCTCACTGCGCCACTCCCTGTGTGGGTGGGAGAGGTCATCTCAACCCAGTCAAGGATGCCCAAACATTCCTCAGGGTCAGCCTGCGGTGTGCTTCGCCCACAGGACCCAATTGGTTACAGGTTGTCCCAGACCATCCCTTACACTGGGAGGAGCACCCCCAGATGCTGTGTTCTTGAAGAAATGAGATCCCCGCCCCCCACCCCTGCTATTACCTCTTAGGTACTTAGGGTCACTCAGCTCGAGGTAGAAAATGGATCTGTGAAGGAGAGGTGCTAGTTTTTCCACCAGCTTCCCCACACTCAGGCTCAGCGGCTGCAGCTGGGGGTCCCGAGCCCATTTTTCCTGAACACCTTTTAGCTGCACTGGAAAGGAAAAGAGATCATTCATTCCATCATTTGGCAAATCATTTGGACAGGAAAAATTATCCTAAGCTATAATGCTTACTGAGCCTCTCTGCCTCCTCCAGCTCCTGAGGAAAAGGAATTCACTGAGCTTATTGGAAATTAGACCTTGTGGGGCTCAGCTGGGTGATGGCAGTGGGGGCACTAGAGTGCTGGAAATTGGCAGCCAAGAGCTTGATTTCTGGAGGTGAGACTTCATTCAGATCCTGACTCTGATACTTTCTTGTTGGGTGACCAGAGAAAGATATTTAATTTCTCTCCATTTTACATTCTTCATCTATAAAATGGGGGTAATGATGGCCCTTACTTCTTGGAGTGGGGAGTTGTAAGGATTAAATGAACTAATGCATAGAGAGGACTTACCATTGTCCATAGTACAGAGTAAGCACTCGATAAAGTTTAGATATAAGTATCAATTAATCATTTAAGGCTTGCTGTCCAGGAGAAAAAAAAAATGAGGGAGGGATTCAGATGCAGTGTGGAGAGCTGCTGTATACAGTTGAATAGGTTGTACATTGCACAAGAACTGCACACAATCCTATCATGGGTTTGTGTATGTATTTAGCCAAGTTTCCAGCAGATGGCAGGCAAATGACTTGAGGAAGGAGACATCTTTTTCTAATTTTCACAAAGGTGCCTTATGGATTCCTAGTGGCCCTACAGGGGTCAGAGAAAATGGTGGTGGGGGGAAGGTAAGAGGTGGTCAAGAGAGGAGATGGGAGGGAGAGCCTCAGCACAGGGCTGAGAGGGTAAGAGGTGGCCTGAATTGTTCTCTGCTCCAGGAAGAGAGCTTTGATGGGGAGGTTGGGTGAGGTTTAGGAGGGTGCTAAGCAAACCTTTCGGGGTGATGGGCTCTGTAGCACTCTTCTCCAGGCTTGGCTCTTTCCCTGCCCTTGAACCTAGGCCATCTGCTTCTGAAGCCTTGTTCCAGATTGCTTGACTCTACAGCAGAAGGAGGGTACTGTGCTGGCACCCAGAAGGGGTAGCCAAGTCATCAGTGAGATGAACCCAACCTGGCCTTATGGTGGTGCTGGGTCCTGAGACGTGTTTCTATCTCTCCTATTCCTCCCTGCCTGTGTGGCTGCTGCTGCCACCTTCTGGATCACCCTCTTGGCAGGTGGAGGTAGTTGGAGGGACCCTTTTCTCTTTGAAGGTCAATGTCCACCTGTCTACCTCTGAGCAGAAGGATTCAGAAAACCAATGGATATTCCATTACTATTGGGCCCCCCAGAATGTGAAATCCTTCTCGCTCTCCCAGGAGGCTGAGAATGAAGGTAGGACCCTCACAGTGAGTTCTGTGGCAGCCAGTGGTTTTCATGCCCTTTCAAGCCCTTCCTGCATTGTATGGGCTGACCCTTGAAACCAATAAGAAATTGGGGAAATGGTGTGTGACCTCCAAGGCTTGGTTGTAAAGACATTGAGGCTTCTGTCTTGCTCTCTGTGAGGCCACTTGCTCTCAGGGAAGCCGGCTGCCATGTTGTGAGAGCACCCAAGCAGCCCTATGGGAAGGTCCATGTGGTGAGGAACTGAGACCTCCGGCCACCTGCCAGCACTAACTTGCCAAGCCTGGGAGTGAACAGGGGTGGCTCCTCCTGTCCCACTCAAGCTTTCAGATGATCACAGCCCTGGCTGACATCTTGACTCCAACTTCATGTGAGACCTGAGCCAGAACCACCCAAACTGTTTGCAGATTCCTGACAGAAATGGTGAGATGGTAACTGTTATGTTGTTTTATGCAGTTAAGTTCGGGGATAATTTGTTAGGCATCAGTAGGTTACGGTAAAAGGAAAGGGCAAAGTTGTGGAGAGGAGAGGAAGGAGGAGGGGGTGGCCCTGGTCTGAGGCTGTTGTGTGGTGTTGGTGCGGGCCATCACCTCCCTCCTTCCCAGCCACCTCTACCCTGTAATGGTTCAGAGAATGGGAGCTCAGTCAGAGCAGGGTTCTAAGCCTGCCTCCTACACTTACTCACTATGTGATGTTACTCGCTATGTGAACTTGGACATTCTCTCTCTCTCTCTCTCTCTTTTGAGAGAGAGCAAGTGAGTATGGGAGAGGGGGAGAGAGAAAGAGAGAGAGAGAGAGAGACAGAGAGAGACAGAGAGAGAATCCTAAGCAGGCACCATGGCCAGTGCAGAGTCCAATGTGGGGCTTGATCCATGACCCTGACATCATGCCCTGAGCCAAAATCGAGAGTCATATGCTCAACCAACTGAGCCACCCAAGGGCCCCTTCTCTAAAGTCTGTCCCCTCATTGGTAAAAAGAGGATAATCATAATGAACTTACTTCAAGGGTTATGTGGGGTCAGTGAATTACCCCATGCAAACATTTACATTATGCCAGGGCTTGGCGGGTACTTAGTGAACCTTATCTTTTATTATCTCACGGACTCCAGAAAGCAGTCCATCAAGGGAATCACCTGTCCCTCCCTTCTGTCTTCAGAAGGAACTGACAGACCCATGGGACTATTACTGACAAAGGTCTGTTGCCTTGTTTCAGGAATGTTTATTCAACCACTGCTCAGAGGGAGCCCAGTGCTGTGTTTCACCAATAGGGTGGTCAGGAAAGTCAGTGTGTGCCCACCCTGCCCTCAAGGGCTGTTAGAGCAGTTAGATTTGAATACTAGACCCTCTGCCTATCAGCTGTGAGGAATAAGGAGTCTACTGAACCTCTCTGTGCCTCAGAGTCCCCAAGTGCTGAAAGAACAAAACAAAGTACTCCCAGCTCTGGGCGTTTGGGGATTACAGTGGGTACCCAGGTAACATCCAAGGCATGTTTGCCGGGCCACATGCTATGGCTTTGTGGGTTCCTTCCTTTATTAAAAAAATAGATTGGCGGCACCTGAGTGCTCAATTGATTGAATGTCGGACTTCAGGTCCATGACTTCAGGTCATGTTCTTGTGGTTCGTGAGTTCAAGCCCCACATTGGGCTCTCTGCTGTCAGTGCAGAGCCTGGAGCCCACTTCGGATCCTCTGTCCCCTTCGCTCTCTGCCCCACCCCTGCTCATGCTCTCTAAAAAATAAACATTAAAAAAGATTTCAAAAATAGATTAAATGTTATCTCTTACGGGGCACCTGGCTGACTCAGTCGGTGAAGCGTCCAACTTTGGCTTGGGTCATGATCTCATTGTTCATGAGTTCAAGCTCTGCATCAGGCTCTGTGCTGACAGCTCAGAGCCTGGAGCCTGCTTCAGATTCTGTGTCTCCCATTCTCTCTGCCCCTTCCCTACTCGCACTCTGTCTCTGTCTCTCTCTCTCTCAAAAATAAATAAAACATTAAAAAAAAAAAAAGGTTATGTCTTGCAACTGCATTAGTATAAAGATAGATATGTTTATGTTATATATTACAGCATTCTTTTTGACCTAAAAGTTCATTTTTATTCCTTCTGACTAAAAAAGAAACAAAAACATTTTCCTGGATCCCTGAAAGTATTCTGTGCCTAATGCGGTAGCCAGCTCTGTGGTTTATTACTATAATTCATTTCTAGAGGTGTTACAGGGTGTGTCTGGGATTAAATGGAGACCCTGGTCCTAGCCTGAGAGGATCTTGGATCTTAGGGGTCTCCAGGATGCCACATGGGGGGTCAAGGGTGTGGGGAGGACACTGGGGCGCCAGGCATGGAAGCAGACCTGTCCGGGAGCCCCTCCTTCCACTGGGACCTGGAGGCTGGGTGGGTGGTGGATGGCAAGTTGCACTGGCCACCCAGAGGAGGGTGGTGTGAAAGGGGGGGCCAGCCAGAGCCCCAGGCTGATTCCAAGTCAGCTCTGTCACTTAGGTCAAGGTGGCCTTCTTAGAGGGGCTTCCTGCAACTCGAAGTGAGTGTGGAGTGGCTCCTTGCTTGCACTGGCCTGTCACCAGCTCCCTCCACAAGGATCTTACATCCCTGAAAGCTCAACAAACACTTGCCTTTTTTTGTGGAGGCTTCAGATGGCTTTGGCTAGAAGTAGGGGGAGTGGAGTTGGAACCTGATCTTGAGAGTTCCTGGCTTTGTTCACAGGCGCCCTCCCATACATGCCTCTTGAAAGGGGACCCTCCCTCTGCCCACCTGGTTCATGGTGTATCAGGAGAGGGGCTGTCAAATGAATCATTTCCTCCTGGGAAAACAATAAGTTCCCAATCTTTTCTCATGTGGCCTCTGAATCCTTCTTGCTTCCAAAATAATTGAGTAGAGCAGGGCCCCAAGACACCCAAAAGGAGCAAGCTGCCCAGCCCTTCTTTCCTTATAGTTAAAGCAGGATACTTCAGTGGCCAGGAAGTGGTCGGGTCCCAGGGGTACAGAGCAGAGAGGTGACAGGCTGGTATTCCAGGGGTCAGTCTAGGATAACAAGAGTGCACCTACCTTCCAGCACCCGGAACCCCACCAGGCCATCCAGGTTGATTTCAGGCAGCCTCTTCTCCAGGAAGGAAATGGCTCTCTCCAGCGCAGAGAGGATGAGGCCTGTGATGGTGGCTTTGCCTTCTGGGGTTTCTGGAGGTGCCAGCGAGGAGGGTCGCAGCGGTGGTGACGCTGACAGCAGCAAGAGCAGGAGCAGGAGCCCTGGGCTGGACATGGCTGGCCCTCTGCCTGAGTCTGGTGCAGTGCTTCAGCCGTGGGGCGGCCCGCCCCCACGTACCCTCCTCCAGCCCCTTCCTCCTTGCCCCTCCCCTGCAACGCTGCAGACGAGTGGCAGGCAGGGCTGACCCAGCAGGTTGGGCTGGCCTGGCAGAGGTGTCTGGGAGGGGCAGCTGCAGGGGTCTGATTGCCAGGGGGTGGGGGATGGGGCAGTGGGGAGCAGGCCAGCCCTGGAATGGAGCCAGCTAGAGCTGTAACTTCCCACCCTTTCCTTCTCAGTCCTGATTCCCCAGGCTTGTGGTCTATATTTTGGATCCCCCAATTGAACTTATACTCTCTGGAAATCAAAAAGCACTGAAACGCAAAGGATTTTTTTTTTTTTTTTTTAGTGTTTATTTTATTTGTGAGAGTGAGAGACAGAGCGGGGGGGGGGGGGGGGGGGGGAGGGGCAGAGAGAGGGAGGGAGACAGAATCTGAAACAGGCTCCAGGCTCCAAGCTGTCAGCAGTCAGCACAGAGCCTGACATGGGGCTCAAACGCACCAACATGGAGATCATGACCTGAGCTGAAGTTGGATGCTTAACCGACTCAGCCACCCAGGTACCCCACTTTTTTTCTTTTTTAAAATAAATTTGGAATAAGCTTGTTTGACTGCACATCTGCCAGAAGAGACAGAAGACTCCTTAGGGCAGTGCCTGCCTGCCTGGCCACTAGAAACAGAATATGAGCTGCAAAGACAGAGCACATGGGTACTGAAAAAAATATCCTAGATAATCACATTTAAAGAAAAATAGAGGGAGTGCCTGGGTGGTTCAGTCGGTAAAGCGTCAGACTTCCGCTCACGTCCAGATCTCATGGTTTGTGAGTTCAAGCTCCGTGTCGGGCTCTGTGCTGACTGCTGACAGCTTGGAGCCTGGAGCCTGCTTCAGATTCTGTCTCCCTCCCTCTCTCTCTGCCCCTCCCATGCTCATGCTCTGTCTATCTCTGCCTGTCAATAATAAATAAACGTTAAAAAATTAAAAAAAAAAAAAAGAGAGAATGTGTACCTGGGTGGCTCAGCCAGCTGAGCGTCAGACTCTTGGTTTTGGCTCAGGTCATGGTTCATGAGTTTGAGCCCCACGTCAGGCTCTGCATTGACAGCGTGGAGCCTGCTTGGGATTCTCTGTCTCCCTCTCTCTCTGCCCCGCCCTCATGCTCTCTCTCTCAAGATTAATAAATAAACTTAAAAAAAAAAAGGTAAAGAAAAGCAGGTGAAATGAATTTTAATGATCTATTTAATTTGAGCCAATGGATCCAAAACATCATTTCAACTTATAATCAATATAAACATGATCAACCTTGTAACATTTTTAAAAATATCAGTTTTCTCAAATTAAGTCTTTGAAATCTGGCATTTTATACTCGAAGCACATTTCAACTCAGGCTAGCTTCATTTCAAGAGCCAAGTAATCACATATGGCTTCTGTATTGGACAGTGAAGACCCTCAGCCCTTATTAGCTCATTCAGTGTGAAAGCACATCTGTTTTCCTGTGGGAATTTTAATGTTCATTTACTAGGTGCTATCCTGAACTTTGCTGGATGGTTACGTGATGTGCACCATAATAATGTTAAAGTCCAAAAAATTCTGAAGTTAGAAACATATCTGGCCCCAAGGGCTGCAGTTAACAGATTACAGATCTGTAAAAATAATAAAAATACCATCACCAAAATGTGCATCTTGATGGTCTCCGTGGGCTTGCTGTAGGCCAACCATTTAATTTCATTCTTGTCCTTCCTTCCCCCACCCCTGCCAGCCTTTTTATACATTTTTTCCTGAACATTTAGAAACGACAGCTTTATTGAGATATAATTCACATACCATAAAATTCGCCCTTTTAAAGTGTACAATTCAGCAGTGTCTTTTAAAGTATATTCACAAGGTTGCTCAACCACTGTCTGATTCTGTCTGATTCTGAAATATTTTCCTTCCTCCCCCTCCCCCAAAGAAACCTGTAACCATTAGTGGTCACTTCCCATTGCCCACCACCCCCGCCCCAGCCTCCTCAACTCTCCAGCCCCTGGCAACCACTAATCTACTTTCCATTTCTATGGATTTGCTTATTCTGGAAATTTCATAGAAATGGAGAGTTATTCAATATATGATGTTTTGTGTCTGACTGCCTTCATTCAGCATAACGTTTTCAAGGTTCATCTATGTGGTGGCATGAATCAGGACATCATTCCTTTTTATGGCTGAATAACATTCCCTTCCGTGTCTAGATCACATTATGTCCTATTCATTCATAAGTGATGGACATTTGAGTTATTTCCACCTTTGTGCTATTGTGAATAAACATTCATTTACAAGTTTTTGTTCCAAAACCTGTCTTCAATTTTCTTGGGCACATACTTAGGATGCAGTTGCTGGGTCCTGTGGTAACTCTATGCTTAATTTATTGAGGAACCACCAAAGGATTTTCCACAGGGGTCGCATCATTTTATATTCCTACCAGTGATGATGTATGAGAGTTCCTCATGCATATGTTTTTGTGTGGTAACCCCATGATACTGCAGTTATACTGTATATTTTTGTGTGTACTGTATCTATATTGTGCCTTATACATAAAAAGAGCTAGATTCCCCCCCCCCCCCCGACACACACACAACTATTTTTTATTCTTTTGGGTGTACCATTGAGAATGAATGTTCCAGGTAAGACTTGTCACTATCACCACTTTAGTTAATCCTTAAAACAACCCTGAAGTGGGTATTTTTCCTATTCCCTTTTATAACTTAAAATCTGAGGCTCTAGGGGACGGGGTAAGTGACTTCTTGTGACATATTGACTCACAGCTAGTATGAGGTGTGCAGGAATTCCGATCTTTGAATCCACAGCTTAACCATGAGGTGATCCTGCTAGGGTTCAACCTCCCATCTCTGGAAGGGGAAACAATCCCCTCCTGACCTCTGGAAGGACTGAATTTTCCATGTGATGTATGCCAAGTGGGCAAGGAGAACAAGCCAGGGCTGGCTGAGCTCCAAAGCACCCCAAGCTGGTGATGCATCTTGTCCCTTTCTCCCTAGAGAAACAATCCTCACTCGTTTTCCAACTGGGAATTCAGCTTCCAGAATGTGACATTTACTCTTGGTTTGTCATACCCATGGAACCTGGTCCTTATCCTCATAGATCATCAGAACAGGAGGGGCTGAGCTGAGAAGTCCCCTCCTTTAATTATAGGTCAGAAAAGCCAACTGACTGAGAGTGGCTTATTTCAGATCATGGAACCCATGAAGCTGAGGTCTCAGACTCCAGCCCCATCTCACCACAAAAGGGTGGAGAGAGTGGGCAGGGCATGTGCTCCAGCCTCCCAGGCCCTACACCTGCATCTGAGGGATTAAGGAGGCTGCCCTCAGTGTCTATTTGCTTCTCTCTCCCATCTGTACATATGTACTCATCTTTCCTTTCCCTCTTTAGCTAAAATTTCAAGCCCTGCCTCTGTCACATACTGACTAATGGTGTGACCTTTAATGTCCTTATCCATAAAAAAGGAGTCACAAGACATGGTGGGAAGCATATGCCAAGTCTTGACCTGGGCTCTAGGGACTCGGGAAACACATCTGCAAGGTGCTGCCTGTCTAGGCTCTTATTGAAGGAGGAGAAGCTGTTTTGTTTCCTTGTCCAATGCATGAGTGCGTTAGACAGCTGGCGGGCAGGTGGTGTTCTGTAGGTTCTAGGGCAGCTCCCACCCAGGGCAGTGAGGGTGGCTTCACCACCATGCTGTCGATGTTTCTTAGCAAGGGGACCCATTTCAAAGTGAAAAGGCTATCACGTGGACACACACTGAACTCTTCAGTGTGACTATTTTCGAAGGTAAAATGAAAAGGTCAGTGGCAAAATTTCCCTTCTTACGACATAGACTTAAAATCATATTTTTTACTTCCTTCTCTGTCCTTTTCCTTTACATTTTAAGTGTTTCATTCAAGTACAACATAACATCCTGAAAAATGAACAAGTTTGTTGCTTGATGAATTGTGTCAAAAGGATCACCCCCACCTTATCAGCACCCAGGTCAGTATAGAGAACCCACCAGCTTCACATTGGCTCCCTCCCACTCACTCCCCGACCCTCGAAGGCAGGTCACTCTCCTGACTTCTAACAGTTAAAGTGTGGTTTTGATTATATATATGTGGAACCAGCCAGTGTATACTCTGGCATTTGGCCTCTTAACGTTATGCTGATGAGAGTCATACAAATTGTTGCTTCACTGTATTTTGAAGTTATCTTAGAATTTTGAAAAAAATTGTTCCTAGATCCTTTCATGGAAGAAGCTTTACCTTAATATCACTAATTTTTGGCCCCCAGAGGCTCCTGGGAGGTGGAGGCCTCTGGGAGGTGGGCCGCCACTTAGGGAACCACTTCCCCACCTTCCTTCTCTCCGCCCACTTCGGAGGCTGGGTCTTTGCGCGTTGAGCACCCGGCCCACAGAGGGCCGTCACGTGACTGCCATCCGGCTCGGCCAAGATGGCGGCCTCCTGCGTGGCCGTGCTGGTGATGGCCGCATCCCTGCTGCTGCTGCTGCTGGTCCTGTGGAAGCGCTGGCGGCGGGGGCGAGCGGATTGGCACGTGATCATTGTGGTGCTGGGCGACGTGGGCCGCAGCCCCCGCATGCAGTACCACGCACTGTCGTTTGTCAAGAGCGGCTTCTCCGTGACCCTTATGGGCTTCTGCAGTGAGTGCTCGGGGTCTGGGAGGGAGGCTGAGCCCTCAGCCTTTGACCCGCGGCTTTGACCGGCCCAGGGGGGCCGGGACGGGGACGTCCCTTTTCTCCCTCCTCTCTCGGACAGCTCTCCGAGATTGGGTTTATCTAGTTCTGGCCAGGTTTCTGCTCAGCTTCTGCTGGGTGGGTCTCTAGGAACAGCTGGCGTTAATGGAGTGCCTGCCTTATGCCAAGAGTGTGCTAAATTAAGTGAACTCATCATATAGTCTCACTTAATCCTCCTAGTGAGTGGAAAGACGGACTGGAACCTAGTGTGTGTGTGACTCCGGGGTCAGTGCTGGTAACCATAGCTCCTTGTGGCTACTTTTGTCAGGCTGTGTCTCACGGGACAACTTGTCTCCTCTCCATCCCACACCCTCGGTGCAGAGCTGTGCAGGCAGGAGAGGTTTCATTGTGCTGCATTTCCACCTTTTACTCTCAGTGTGCAAAAGCAGGGGTGTCTGCTCCTTCATCCTCCTTCAGGATGACATCCTGAAGATTCTGCTGTGGGAGGGTGCAGGAGTGGGGTGAGACTTCCTAGGGGTCTCCCTATGGTGGGATAAATCCACCATTCAGGGACTCTAGATTATTTTGAGTGCCTACTATGTGCCAGACATTGTGTTAAGTAAATAAAGGTGGACACCATTGAGGCCCTCCCTCTCTGGGGGAGACTCTGGACAAGAAGTGTCCTCATGCTCTGTTCTGGCTATGGAGGAACAGAGAGAAGTCTTACTTTCCAAAAACACTCTTCACTATTCAGCCTGAGCTGGGGGATCATCTGACTTTATATTGCCCTGTCTAGTGCATTGAAGGGGACATTCTTTTCAGACTCCAGACCCTATGATGAGCTCTTGCAGAACAACAGAATTCAGATTGTGAGTTTGACAGAACTTCCGAAACTTGCAGGTAGGATGCTGTCAACTCCAGATTCCTTTGAATCTGTGTGTGTGGGTGGGTGAGGGGAGGACCCGCACATTGCCAAGAATTCCTTTTGGAGTAACGGGTGTTTTTTGACTTGCAGTTGGGCCCCACATTTTTCAGTATGGAGTCAAAGTTGTTTTTCAGTCAGTGTACCTGTTGTGGAAGTTGATGTGCAGGGAGCCAGCAGCCTACATCTTTCTCCAGGTAAATGTCAGTCTCCTCTTGCTCTCTCGGAACCATTGTTAAGTTTCCTTTACTGCCCAGCCTTTTATTTTATTTATTTATTAAAAAAAATTTTTTTTAATGTCTCTTTATTTTGAGAGAGAGACAAAGTGTGAGTTGAGGAGGGGCAGAGAGAATCTGAAGCAGGCTCCAGGCTCCGAGCTGTCAGCACAGAGGCTGACCCGGGGCTTGAACTCACAAACTGTGAGATCATGACCTGAGCTGAAGTCGGACACTTAACCAACTGAGCCACCCAGGCACCCCTTCCTTTATGACTTTTATACTTCTTTTTTGGTGAGAAGAGAGTCTTATTAATTATCAGGAGGTTTGTAAAGATAAATTGACTCTTTGTTATGTATGTTGCAACTATTCACTCAGTTTATTATTGTTGACCATGGTATGGGTTTCCTTCTCTTCATTCAAGTGTCTCTTTCCCAGAACCCCCCGGGCCTGCCTGCCATTGCTGTGTGCTGGCTTGTGGGCTGCCTTTGTGCAAGCAAGCTCGTCATTGACTGGCACAACTACGGCTACTCCATTATGGGTTTGGTGCATGGTTCCAGCCACCCGCTTGTTCTGCTGGCCAAGTGGTAAGGGTCTTGGAAGAGGGTGCAGACACCTTCCCTGAACCTTGGTAGGAAGAAGGGCCAGTGCAGAGACCTGGTGAAGCTGTCCCCTATGTGCTCTTTGTGGGTGAGGGCAAGGCTGGGGAATTAGGCTGACTTGGGTTACAAGTGACAGAAATAGCCTAAGGCAAGGAGGGCATTTGTTGGTCCCTAAAACTGCAAAGTCCAGAGACGTGGCTGACTTTAAACTCAAAATGGCATTGTCAGGATCCCCTCTCATTTCTCTCTCCACACTCCGTCCTGGAGGTGTTTCTTAGGTGCTGGGAGCTCTCCCGGCACTCAAACCCCCACTGACAGGCTCAGTGGAGACAGGGACCCTTTCTGATTGGCTTGTGATCCTCTGCCAGGCTCTGACACCCCACTGAGGTAGGGGGGCTGCAGTAACCCGATGTCTCAGGCTTAGGGGAAATGCTCTTCTGTGAGACCTGGGGTCCCAGGTGAACCCAGACCAGATGCCCAAATAAAAACCGAGGCTGCTGTTAGACAATGGGACTCAGGCAACAGCCTGCTGCAGTCAGTGAGACAGGGAGAGGGAAGAAGGGCTTGTGGGAGCAGGTTGGACATGGAGCAGGAAGAGTCATGTTCTCAGCCTGAGTGGGTGACATCTGCCGCCTCTCCCTGAGGGACATTCACTGAGGGTGGTAACAGCTGCCGCAGCAAACGATCAGTGCGTACATGCTGCATGTCAGGCTTCAGGCCAAGCCTTTTATCCTGTTCAGTCTACACTCCCCCTGGTGAGAATGTCCTGTGGTCACTCTCCATTTACAAACCAGGAAACCAAGGTCGAGCGCCATTTTGCTATTTGCCACACAGCTAATATTGTTGCATGAGGATCAAAATTCAGTCCCGGGCTGTCCAGCTCTCTCGCCTTCTCTGCATCCTGAGTGAGGAGCCGGCTGTGATAAACCAGTGGCAGTGAACAACCTTGTGTGCTCCTTCCCTTTCTGGTTCTCTTTCAGTTCTGCCCTCAGATCAGGGCTCAAGTCTCAGGTGGGAGTTAATCTGTCACTAAGGCCTCTCTAACATTTTTAAAACCATCCCTTGGTAACGCACAAGCCTCAGCCCCACAGCCTTTGCAGCAAGAGCACAGTGTGGCTAAGATTAATAACGAGGCCTTTACTATATTTCTTTCTCTTGTGGCAAGAGAGACCAGATTTTCCCTTCTTTAGGCATAAGGTTTCTAACCGTATTTAAGCTGAAAAGCGATATGACTTAAAGAAAGGGGTAAAGGAAATAATAGTACAGATGGAACTCAGCACAAACTCTGGGAAAGTGCCTCACCAGCAACCCGATTTGGGAGACCCCAGCTCTGTGTTCTTCTGCATCAGAAGGTGTCAAGTCATGTGGAGGTGGTGGTGATGGTGGTGGTGGGGCCCAAGGCCCAAGGCTCTGGGCTGACAGTGATACGTCTTTGCAGGTATGAGAAGCTCTGCGGGCGCCTGTCACACCTGAACTTGTGTGTGACCAACTCGATGCGGGAAGATCTGGCACAGAACTGGGGCATCAAGTAGGTGCCTGGGGAGGCGAGGGGTCCCAGCTGCAATGCCTACTATGTCCTATTGGCAGGGTGTCTAGAAATCCCTAAGGGTCTGGGAGAGGGTTCCTGGTTTGGGAAGCCGAGGGAGCAGGAAGAGGCCAGATGGCCCATGCACTTTTGGTCTTAGAACATGTCTCTGTGCTTCCCCAAGCAGGTCTTGTCCTTGTCTGAGACTTGGATCTTCTGAGTGCTCTTATTTTCTGGATCCTCTTGGGTCATGTATTCCGTAGGCTTTTCTCTGGCTCTCTCTAGAGCCCTCAACGATCTCATTGCAGAGCTGTGACCGTCTATGACAAGCCAGCATCTTTCTTTAAAGAGACGCCCTTGGGCCTGCAACACCGGCTCTTTATGAAGCTGAGCTGCACCTACTCTGCATTCAAGGCC
The DNA here is from genome assembly GCF_046562875.1 of Panthera onca. Lineage (NCBI taxonomy): Eukaryota > Metazoa > Chordata > Mammalia > Carnivora > Felidae > Panthera > Panthera onca. Next base: position 37,648,345 of record NC_138354.1, on the reverse strand, counting down.
TGGTAGGTCTCCCATCCCCAGTCTTTATCTTCCTTCTCTTGTGTTTGCAACTGTCTGGCCTCTCCCCCATGTCCTTGCTGCCCCATGTCCCCTGTCTGCTCACTGCTAGCCTGGCCTCTCTCATCTTCTGGCTGCAGACCTGGGAATCCACTAATCCAGGGGTTGGCAAACTATGACCACAGGCCTGCCACCTGTCTTGGTAAATAAAGCTTCATTACAGTGCAGCACATGCATCCGTTTTTGCATTGTCCCTGCTTGCTTTTGCACTGCAACAACAGAGGAGAGTTTTGCAACAGAGGATGGATGATGGTTTTGACATGGTCACGTCCTGACCTTTGGGAGCCTGTGGGCTTCACTCTGGTAGGAGATGGCTGTCCTGGGGCCCGAGGGCCTGCTTGACACCATCTCACGGGATCTGTTTCTGTTCCCTCAGCTCAGAACCCCTGGACCCAGACACAGAGAGGTCGGCTTTCACAGAGCGGGATCCTCAGAGTGGGGTGGTGACACATCTTCGTGAGCGGCCGGCCCTGTTGGTCAGCAGCACAAGCTGGACAGGTCTCAGGACCCTTCTGGACCCTTGGGGCTTGTATGAGCACCTGGCTAAGCCTGCATTATCCTTGCCCTTGCCAGGCCTGTGCCCCACATGTATTTAAGGACATTGGGCCCTGATGAGAAAGGGGAGGTATTCAGTTGGGAGGGAGGCATCTAGAAACCAGCCCATGACATTTAGGTCTCTTTTCTTACAGAAGATGAAGACTTCTCCATCTTGCTGGCAGCATTAGAAAGTAGGTGTGTGGCTTTGATCAGGAGCTGGGCTTGTTGGCTCTTGAGCTGTGAGGTGCTCACCTGGCCTTGCATGGTGTCTTTGGCAGCATGTTCCTGCCCCCAGGGCCACTGGGTAGGCCAGCCTAAGAACACGGTGGTGGAGATGGTGCCTCTGATCCCCATTTGGGTTACTGAGTGACCAGACCCTAGGTCTGAAGTGCCACCTCTGGGAAACTGATCTTGTGGTTGGGAGAGGCATCCCCCCAGTGCTCCCCCAACCGCTCCTCACCTGACAAGATAATCCTGGTTATCATTTATTTTTTTATACACCAGAGTTTGAACAGCTGATCCTGGATGGAGAGAGCCTTCCTTCTCTGGTCTGTGTGATAACAGGTATTGCCAAGGATCTTCCATGTTCCCATATTAAAGGGGGGCAGTGGAGGGGGATGAAGGCATCTCCCTTTATTGTGTGCCTTCCCCATGCCAGGCATGTGATGTTGGTTGTGTTGTTAATTCTGACCACAGTTCTGTGATACAGGATTTTCTATACCAGCTTGACAGAGAAGGAAACTGAGGCTCAGAGGGGCCTGACAGCAGGGCATGGTTTCTAGTTGAATCTTGGATAGCATGGCCTCAGAGATGCTGAGCTTTCCACTCTTGCAGCAATTTCCAGGCATCTTTTTTTTTTTTTTTTAATGAAAGAATCCACATTAAACTAAAGAGTTCAATGTAAAATTGCTTCCAGAGTAGCCCAGGATGGGAGAGAGAAGCAGAGAGCTGTGGTTGAAGCAGGGTCCTGGGCCTGCTGCCCCAACTTGCATACTCCCCTCTTCCTGGCCCCAGAGCTTCCAGGGGTGGCTAGGAGCCCACTGCACACACCATGCCACCTGGGGCATCAAGAAAGACACAGGCCTGTCTGGGTGAGAAGTTGTTTCCAGCTGGCACTCTGGTGCCTCGCCAGAGTTTATCTTGGCCACCTTCCCAGCCTGAGACCCACTGATGCAGGTTGCTGGAGGAAGGGCCGTGGCCTCACTGGTCAAGGTGCATACCCCTGAGGGGTCTGGAAGGGGCCACATGGGGACCTGATCACAGCTGTAGAATGTGGGCCTTCTCCTGACACCTGTGCAGGGGTTCTGAGTCCCAAGGCCATGGGATGGAGCCAGAGATGGGCCCAGTGCAGTGACTCAGATTTTCTCTGCAAGGCAAAGGGCCTCTGAAGGAGTATTACAGAGGTCTCATCGGCCAGAAGCATTTCCAGCACATCCAAGTCTGTACTCCGTGGCTGGAGGCTGAGGACTACCCCCTGCTTCTAGGTAAGGACATTTAGTAGGGGGGCTGCAGGGAGAGAGCTGAGGGTTAAACAGGAGTATCTTACGGTACGGGGGACAGAGTTTTCCTGAAAAGGGCCAGATAGTAAGTGTTTTATTTGCCTCTGTTGTATATTCTTTGTTTTTATAACCCTATACAAATTAAAAGTCATTTTTAGACCAAGGGCCATACACACACAGGCCTGAGGCTGGATTGGGTCCTGCTCAAGGGCCACGTGGGGCAGGGGGATGCCATGTGCCAGGAACTTGTTGGAGGAGCTCTTGGCTGTACTTGGGGAAGATCCAGGCTGTTTCCTGGTGTGCCGGCTCCTCCCGCCTTTGGGGCCTGGACCTCTTCTCCACGGATCTGAGAGGGTTCTGTCCTCTTAGTCTCCAAGGCCTCCATTTAGTCTTGCTTTTCCATCTGGGCAGAAGGGCTGGTCCTGGGCTTGGGTTGGGGTCCACGTTCCCCAGGTCTGGGAGGGCAGTGGCTTGGGAGGTGTAGAAATAATGTGTTAAATAGCATTGACTCCCCTATGTTTCCCTGGCTTCCTCTGTCTTCCTTTCTCTGGGAGGGGCGTGCTGGCCTAGTGCTGATGTATCTCCAAGGCCTCATCTTCCCGCAGCCAGTGAGCAGTCTCCAGCGGAAAGCCTTTGGTTGGCAGGAGTTTTCTAGCCAGTGTTTAGTGGTGTCAGGTTGTTTATTTGGCTTTATTTTCATAGAGACAGCTGGTTTTCTGTTACTTTTTTTCCCCCCCTCCTTACTGTGATAAAACATACAGTAAAAATTGGCTATTTTAATGATTTTCCCATTTTAAAGTATATGTACAACTTGGTGACATTAATTATGTTCAGTGTTGTACAATCATCGCCCTATTTCCGAACCGTTTTCATCATCCCAAGCGGAAACTCTGAACCCCTTAAGCAGTAATTGCTACAGGTTCTTTTTAAAGAAATTGTGGTTAAGTAGACAAAGGGGGTCTGACTAAAGAAAACTACTCGTGACAGGCAGGTAGTTTTCAAACAGGGCCGAGTGGCTGGGAGTGGCAGTTGGGGAGGTCTGCTGTGTACTTGGCCTTCTCCAGCCTGTGGCATTGTTACCCACGTTCCATTCCCCACTTGGGGTGTCGATCCACAGTCCTTTCAGGGTTTGTGTTCCACGGGTGCATGGGTGGCGCTCTGACCACTCCCTTTGCCCCCACCTTGCAGGGTCGGCAGACCTGGGTGTGTGCTTGCACAAATCCTCCAGCGGCCTGGACCTGCCCATGAAGGTGGTGGACATGTTTGGGTGCTGTCTGCCCGTGTGTGCCGTGAACTTCCAGTGGTAGGAGCAGAAACTGAATCTTCCCGGGGTTCGGTTCTCAAATCAGCTGTGGGGGTGGAGGGGGGGTGTTGCCAGTGAGGTCAAAATTGTTCAAGGAATTGCCCCGGAAGATTGTGCAGCATTTCCAGGTGGTCCTCTGGGGGGAGGGCCCTTGGGGTTTCTGTGGGCGGGCTGCACCCTATTGAAGGGGTGGGCTTCCATGGAGAGCTGATGTGCGACAGAAAACATGTGTCTTCTCTACTTAGGGGGCCTTTGCTCATGGATAGACGGGTGGCTGGTATTGACTGCACAGTTGACCTGGGTTTATTTCTCTCTTTCTGAGCTCATACAGTTGAATTGGAATCTGTTAAATGAGTGTAATTCTCTGTCACCACTTTTCCTGGTGAAGATGGGTGTTTGGAGAGGGCGGTGTTACAAGAGGTTCAGTACAAGAGAAATAGTAGCTCCACCACCAGCTCAGGAGCCAGCCTCTGAATGGGAAATAGCCTCTGTTAGACCCTGAGCTCTGGGCACATTGGCATCAACTCCCTGGTGACCCAGCAAAGTCATCCTTAATATGCCAAGTCTACCTCCAGTGGGGTTGCCTTTCACCTTGTTTCTCTGCTGTGCAATTAAGAAAAACATGGAGAACTCGCTGAGCACATAGTCACTGAAAAGAGCATATAGCAGAAAAGGTCAAATGTGTGTTCACTGTACCTCCTCTTTGGAATCATTTTGGATTTTTAATGTGTATCCCTGCAGGCCTTTTTTCTATTCAGACGCTAAATCTGAGACTCACTGAAAGCAGACTGTTCTGACCCCTGCCTGGCCTGTGGGAGGGGTGGTGTGGGAGGCCGGGTGGGCACCGCAGGGTTCGGGTTTCTCTAGGCACCTCTTGGTTCTGTGATTCCCTCTGCAGCTTACACGAGCTTGTGAAACATGACGAAAATGGCCTGGTCTTCGAGGGCCCTGAGGAGCTGGCGGCTCAGCTGCAGGTAATCACGTCTGCCCCCATGCCAGGGCACCGACCCATGCCCCCCGATTCTTTGCTCCTGTGGCCGGCCAGGCTGGATCCGAGAGCTAGCCGGGAGCAGTGGTCTCAGAGGCTGGGCCTCAGTGGGCTCGGGGGTCTGGACATGCTCTGACTGCCCTCTGGGTTTGTGGAGCTTACACCACACAGGTGATGCCAGAGCTGGTAGACCGTGTGCTCTATCTAGGGAGCGACTGGTTCTGAGTAGGAGGGATGTGTGAAGGGGGCTTCCCAAACTTTCCCTGAGGGTGGGTGGGTGTCTTCAAAGGGCACTTACTACAAAAGTAATACATCATCGTTCTTGGCAGTTGAGACCAGGGGCAGCAAACTTTCTGGGAAGGCCCAGATAGAAAAAGTTTTAGGCTTTGCCATAGTCTCTGCTGTAACATGAAACCAGCCACGGACAGCCTGTGAATGAAGGGGTGTGGCTGTGTTCCAATAAAACTGTACTTACAAAGACAGCTGGGGGCCGAATTTGGTCCACTGGCTTAGTTTGCAGACTCCTGATAGAGTTTAGCAAAGCTGGAAGACTGCCTAGTTCCAGCATGTGGGCTGGACGGTGCTGGGCAGAGGCTGAGGGTGGGTGCTCTTGGTGGACAGAACATTGCTGGAGTGGCCTGTGGCTAAGCAGGGCACAGTGGGTGGAAAATGCTGCAGCCTGGCTGCACTGTTAAGTAGGAGCAGAGAAGGGGAAGGAGCACGGGCCAGGGTGTGAGGGTTTTCTCGTGCCCCATGAGGAGGGGGCTTGCTGGGCCGGGGATATTCCGGGTCAGAGCTGTGTTTTGAGAACATTTAATTAGCCAAGCCTTCCATGGAGGCTGGGTCAGAGCAGGAGGCCTGCTGGGGGCTCCAGGACACTGACAGTGGTTCTTGAAGTGCAGTGACAGAGGGTTTCAATAGTATCACTGGCCTGGCTGCCTGTGATTGGAGTGGGACCAGAATCCAGGCTGCTGGGAAGGAGGAGGGACAGCTCTCTGGTGGGACCTGGGGGTGGGAAGCAGTGATGAGGTAAGTTCTGGTCTTTATTTTTCTTCTAGATGCTTTTCTCAGCGTTTCCTGATCCTACTGGCAAACTAAGCCAGTTCCGGCAGAACCTCCGGGAATCAGAGCAGCTTCGTTGGGATGAGAGCTGGAAGCAGACCGTGCTCCCTTTGGTTATGGACACATGACCCTTTGGGCCAAATATTGAGAGCTCCTGAGCGACGCCCAATTCCTTTTAGCCTCTTCTAGCCTATCTGGCCTTGACAAACGCTTTAGAGCAGCGCCTCCCAGTGGATAGCAGCTGGAATGACGGCTGTGGAATGAAATGTTTTGCTGACCCAGTTTGTGGCCCAAGAAACTGGTTAACCCTGGTTTCCTCCCTCGAGGCTCTCAATCACTCCTCCTCCTGATCTGAGTCTTTCTTTCCCCCCAGTATTATTACTTTCCTGTTATTTGCACGTGGTATTGTCAACCTCTCTTAGGCCTGTTACGGTGTCTGCCTTTCCCAGCATCTGCCCTGTTGTGTCCCTAGTATTGTCTTTCCTGCCTTGAGGACAGGCACTGCAGTCTGCTGCCTTGTAAGAGTTTAATAAGACATGCCACATGTACAACAGGCTTGGCTTCGTGATGGACGTGGGTCCAGGCACCGGTGGGGGGAAACATACTTGATCTGTGTTTTTATTTGCCCAAATGAAATGCTTGTTTCTGAGCCAAAAATTCATTTTTGATTTATGGAGGTTTGTTTACTTAAGAGCCAGAACTAGTGATAGAAAGGGGCACCCACTTGAATGTATTTTATTAGAACACAGTTTGTGGTTCCTGATTCTGAATTTAACATTCTTAAAAAAATTTTTTTCTTTAACGTTTATTTTTGAGAGAGAGACACACAGAACGGGAGCAGGGAAGGAGCAGAGAGAGGGAGACACAGAATTCCAAGTAGGTTCCAGGCTCTGAGCTGTTAGCACAGAGCCTGATGTGGGGCTCGAACTCACAAACTGTGAGATCATGACCTGAGCCGAAGTCGGACGCTCAACGGACTGAGCCACCCAGGCGCTCCCTGAATTTAACATTCTTCAAGCATTGAAGTCCAGTGGAAATTTTACCAGCTTTCCCACATAAAAATTCTTTCCAGGATGGTGATTTAATTTTAATGGTAATCTTTAAAACCATTTGTAAACCTACAGAGTTAGTTTCAGAATTGCCATCTCTGAGTGCTCTTCATAGGGAAACAGCTTCTGGTCGTGATGAGGCACTGCTTCCCATGGGATCCCAGCAATGCCTGGAAACAGAATATGTGTCTCAGGAAGGTGGGGTTTGGGGACACGACCCCACCCGATATAGGTTAGGGCTGCAGGACAGGCCTAGGGGTTATATATAAACCACAGACTTCCAGGCCCCAACCAGACACCTAGAGTCATTTCAGGGATGGACCAAGAACTGAGTTTTTAAATGGCTCACAGCAGCCAGGTTTGTTGCCCCTGCCTTCTGGGCCATGTGCATCCCTGGAAGGTCACAGACCTGTCTGGGTTTCTTGCCCACTCAGCCTGGTGCCTCTTCGCACAGGCTAGATGTGCATCAGAAGGGGTTCATCTCTTCATAAGCACAGATGTCTTCATAAGCACAGAAGCCCTTGGCAAAGATCATTTTGTCATCAGGTTTTTACAAATGAAAATAATTATTTATAAAAATGAAATCTTAGACATAGAAGTACAGAAGTGTCAGGGCACCTGGCTGGCTCAGTCGGTGGAGCATGCGACTCTTGATCTTGGGGCCGTGAGTTCAAGTCCCATGTTGGACCTAGTGGTTATTTACAAAAAGTGTGTGTGTGTGTTTGTGTGTGTGTGTGTGTGTTTATCTATAATCCTGCCACCAAGTGTAACTACTGTTACTTGGTGCGTGTTTTTCAGATTGTCCCCTAGATGCACATTAACACAAACATGATTATTTTTAAAAATACAAATGGGCTTATACATATACGGTGTTTGGTACTTTGCTTTCTTCCCTTAAACTACAGTGTAGATAATTTTCACATAGTGTCTAAGAAGGACTTCATTCTTTTTCAAGGTTACATGCACTGTCTGGGGCATGAGCACATGTGGTGGGCGTTTGGGTCGTCTCTGTGTCTGCTGTGACAGCAGAGGCTGCTGTCGGTGGGGCTGTGCCTTGGGGGCGTGGATCAGGGCAAACCCAGTCCTGCACTGCTGCCCGGTCATGTGTGGAAAGTCCTGGCTGGGCCTGGCGCGTGTCGGGGATTGCAGGGCAGTGGTCGGTGGTTGTGGGGTGGAGAATGGAGAGCCAGAGTCGGCTGCCTGACTCCACCCTGGAGCTTGGGGAAACAGCTCCCCTGCACCCCAAGGTTTCCATGGGTGAGAGCAGAGGATGGCAGCACACCCCTCCCTCCTGACAGGTCAGGTCTGAGGACAGTGCCTGGGTGCAGCAGTGCTCGTTCAGGGTGTAAATGGCAGAGGCCTCCCTCCTCTTCTTCCATTTACTGGATGCTTACTGTAGTGACAGCAGCAGCTACCACGTTCCCGAGTGCTCCCTGCATGCCAGTCCCTGTGTCACCTCCCAGGGGGATGTTCCCACCATACTGATGAAGACAGGGATGTGAGTAGTGGCCCGGCTTCACCAAAGCAGGTGGTGGGATCTGCTCCAGAGCCTGACCTCACCGCTGTGTGGACAGAACTCCCCTACCCTGACACCCACTGGCATCCGCCATCCTCTCCATTTTACCAGGAAAGAGTCCTGCACGTCCTTGAAACCTGCTCTAGGGCTGCTAGTCTCTGACCTCTGGGACTGCTGCATAAGTTGCCTCCTTCCAGAGCACAGCTCCCGGCCCTGCCTCCTCTGCAGACCACCCAGGGGGGTGGGCGTGGTGGATGGATGGCCCAGCACATTGGGTGTTCTGGGGCTTTCTGGTTTGTTTCCAGGGCTTCATTCTTTTACTTTGCTTATTTCTGCCTCACCGGAGTCCCGTGTGGGGCCCAGGTGGCCTCTCAGAGATAGCAGCCCCTCCCAGGGCCCAGGGCTCACCCAGCTCGCTAGTGAACAGCTGGCATGTCTCTGGGTTGCGGACGGTGAAGGCAATGTAGGCGTCAGGAGCCTGCTGGTTTTTCAGGCAAGCAGAGAGCCTCTGCAGGACTCGGACCAGGGAGAGGACAGTTTCTGGGCAATATAGCACATCTGTAATGAAAAACCTCAGGTTACTGAAAGGGGCTTGGTCTAGGATTCAGTGCCCAGAAAGCTTGCCTGGTTGTGCTGACCTCAGCAGCAGGGTGGGAGCCTGGAAACCAGCAGTTTTTTTTTAGACTCGCCCTATTGGATACAAAGAAGATGATGTGGGTAAAAAGGAAAACTTAGGAGAGAAAGAAAGTTGCTGAAAGACCATGCAACAAATGGAACATACCTAGGACCGACTGATGTTCCTTTTAAAAAAATCGGGCGCGTGGGCGGCTCAGTTGGTTGAGCGTCCAACCTCGGCTCAGGTCATGATCTTGTGGTTTGGGAGTCTCAGCCCTGTGTCCGGCTCTGTGCTGACAGCTCAGAGCCTGGAGCCTACTCCTGATTCTGTGTCTCCCCTCTCTTTGCCCCTCCCCCACTTGTGCTCTTGTTCTCTCTCTCTCTCTCAAAAATAAACATTAAAAAAAATCAATTCTTTGCCTGTGGTCTATTTAGAAGATGCTTAATGAAGCACACCTTGACTTTATCTCAAACCTTGCTGCTTTGTTAGCTGTATGGGGGTGGGGGTGGGGGACAAGCTCGCTCCCTGTTGGCATGCTTACATGGGAGGGTGCTGCTCAGGCTCTGTGTTCTGACCACTGTGGGTCTCTGAGTCGCAGCCCAGGACCAGAGGCACAGCACTGTCAGCTGGATAGGGGACTGGGTGAGCTTGGTGGAGGACAAGGGGCCCGTTGGCCAAACGCTCCTCTCAAGGACCCTGTCCAAAGACATGGACATGGACCTGGGATACAGACATGCAGACATGTGACAACACAGCTATGCGCAGAGCAGACAGAAGCTCCCAGGGGTGGGGGGCACTCAGAGCTCTCTGCCTGACTCAGACACCACTGTGGCCTGACCCTAGGCCTGGCCCGGGGCTGGATGCCCATGACATGGTCCTGGGAGAATCACGCTGTCCTTCGCAGCCCTGAAAAGTCAGGGCTGCCATGGCTATGTCTTCCCCACATCTGAAGATGGGGTGATGGTACAAGTGGGGCTGGTGTTCAGCTGCTCTGGCCATTTCGTTTTGGTTCTAGAGATGGACATAATAATCTCTCTCCTCGGGTGCAGCCAGGCTAATAGGTCAGACTGGTTTGGTGCCCTGGGGCCTGTTCTTTCCATGTCAGGCTTTGCTGAGAAAAGCTGGGCTCATTTATCTGATGGGACCATTTGCACAGGAGTACATGTGGCCACTGTGTCAAATGGGAGGGCTGTGGCTTTATGGCCCCCAAGGGGCATGAGCTATGCTTTGATGTCACCCTGGAGGCCCACAATGGCCCTTCTAAAAATCTCATCACTCCTCTGCCCTGGCAGCACCCACTGTCCCCTTCCCAGAGCTGAGAGCTGGGTGGAGCCGCTCCAGTGGCCCGGGGATGGGGGGCAATACCTGCTGCGATGACGACATCTGGCTGGAAGGCAGCGAGCTGAGGGGCCGTCACGACGTCCCAGTCCAGCTGGGCCACCGTCACCCTGGGGCTCTCTGAGTCGCAGGTGTTGTGTTCTGGGTGCCTTGCAGGGTCAGTGACGTCTGCCTCTAATGAGAGGCCGTTGAGAAGGATGTTCCCTCGGAGCTGCTCAAGGACGCAGCTGTGACAGTCACTGAAGATGTATGCACTGGGACGGCATGTCTTGCAAATGGCCAGGCCCGTAAGGCCAGCTCCGCTGCCGAGCTCTAAGACAGTCCTGGGTTGGGGGGAGAAGGGGGTCTGTGTCTGAGACCGTACTGGGGAAAACTTGCCCTGCTGCCCTGCCCCGCACCCCGAGGGCACCTGTGAGCAAAGGCTGCTGGGTTCTGCATGGCCCATTCTGCAAGGTAGAGTGCAGCATCCCATGTGACCAGGCCGGTGGTGCCATGGGAAATGATGGCTGTGCTCTCCGAGAGCGTGACTGAGTCTCCGGAAGGCTGAGCCAAGAGAGGGAGAGAGAATTAATCCAGCTACCAGGAGACAAGGAGCTGATTGTAAAAAGAAAAACATCACAACAGGTGGATGGCCACATAGACTATGGAACATCCTGCCTCAGAGCAATCACTGTCTGCGCCAACCTGGATGGGTCCAGAGGGCGTGATGCTGCACAACAGAAGGTCAATCTCAGAAGGCCACACATGGTGTGATTCCATTCACCTAACGTTCTCAAAAGGACAGGATTGTGGAAAGGGAGAACAGATCAGTGTCTGCCGGGGTGGGGGTGGGGGGGGTCCGAGGGCCACTACATAGGCATGGTGTCTACATCAGTGTCCTGGTTGTGATGCTGCACAAGTTGGGTCACGTGTTTCCAATGGGGGAAAATGGAGAAAGGGCACCTCTCTGTACTATGTTTGCCATTTCTAGGAATCTATAATATTAACAACAAAAGAGTCACAACTCTTGGGCATCATTAGCTAGATGTGAAAAATTTTAGGGTGTGGGGCCTTCTCAATTTAGTGTGACATTTAGGGCTTGGGAATTCTCTGGCCTTTGAACTTTCCCATCGTCCCCAGAGCAGGTGGTTTGCTGGTAAGTGCTTCATGGAACATGCAGTTCTGAAACGTGTTCTTTAATATGGGGCTTTTGAGAATGGTGCTTCCAACATGCAGTCACCCAGGGGTGGTTTCTGGCTATCTCTGAGCTCAGAAAACTCACATAGGGGACTCAGGTCTCTGGGGTGTTGTGAGCATTCATTTGTTCATTCATTCATCCACACATTTTTCCTGAGCATCTACTATGGTGCTGAGGATTCAGAAGTGACAAGATGAACTCGTTCCCTGTTCTTACAGAACTTACGTGCCAATAGGGGTTAAAACCATAATAAATGAAGTAATTTCACAGTTTTTCAGTGCTATGAAGAAAATAAAAAGGATTCCACAATAATAGAAGACTGGGGGTGTATTTCAGATAGTTTGGTCAGGGACAGCCTTTTTGAGGAGGCATCACGTGACTTGGGATGTGAGTAAAAAGGAAAAGGTGAGGCATGTGAGGTTCTGGGGGAGAGCATTCCAGGCATAGCGAGTGCAAAGGCCCTGAGGCAGCAGCGTTTCAGTTTCTGAATTCAAGGAAGACAAAGAATGCCAGGGGTCTGGAGCACAGGGAGAGCAGGAAGAACTAAATGAGAGAGAAAGGCTGGGGCGGGGCACGCAGGGCCTTGAAGGCCACGCATGGAATTAGGAATTGAGTCTGCATGCTAAGGAAAGGCACTGCCAGGTTTGGGTGGTCAAGTGACATACTCTGATTTACCTCTTAAATCTAGGGGAGCACTCTGAGGATTCTGGGAAGATGCTGCAGTGTAGTTCTGAACCTTCCTGAATCCCCACATAAGAGGAGACAGAGCAGCAAGATATGGACATCATTTAACAAAACTAGGTGACAAGGCATCTCTGTCAACCCCAAATGTCAATAAGTGGGGGGCAAACCACCAAGAGACACAAACTCATGTACTCCATGTGTGTGTGCAATGGGGTGTGCAACAGGCCTGCGGACAGAACCCCAGGAGCCAACAAGTGTTCGCTGGAAATGCAGGTGCCAGCTGCAAACCATGGCCCATGGAGGAGAGACCTTGCTGCTTCAGTCATCAGGGGTGTGAGGGACCTGGGGCAAGGCCTCATGGCAACTAGAAATACTCAGAAATGTGTGATGACAACAGAAAACATTTCAGACATCAAGGAACAGGAGAATGGAAACAAAACACACAAACAGATAAGCCCCTTCAAAAAATAGGAGGTGAAAGAAGTAAAATTTTAAATATCAAGAAGAAATTAAGGGGTGCCTGGGTGGCTCAGCCAGTTGAGTGTCTGACTTCAGTTTAGGCCGTAATCTCACGGTTTGTGAGTTTGAACCCTGCATTGGGCTCGCTGCTGTCGTTGCAGAGCCTGCTTGGGATCTTCTGTCCCCCTCTCTCTGCCACTCCCCTGCTCGTTCTCTCTCTCAAAAATAAACATTAAAAAAAAAAAAGAAAGTAAGAGATTGTTTGGGGTGAACTGTACCCTCCCCCCAAACTCATGTGTTGGGACTCCTAAACCCTAGGACCTCAGACTGTGATCTTATTTGAAGAGGGGGTAAATAAGAGATCTTATTTACAGAGAGACTCAAGTTAAGATGAGGTCATTAGGTGGGCCCTAACCCAATAGGACTGGTGTCTCTGTAAGAAGAGATCAGAACACATACAGGCATAGAGGGAAGATGATGTGAAGACGCAAGGAGATCGCAGCCGCTGGCAAACCAAACAGACCGGAAGCACATCCTTTCCTCTCTGCCCTCAGAAGGAACCAGCCAGGCCAATGCCCTGATCTTGGACTTCTGGCCTCTCCAACTGTGAGATGGTAAATTTCTGTTGTTTAAGGCATCCATTTTTAGGTACTTGTTACAGAAAATGAAGGCAAAGAACAAACTTTAAAAATTATAATTCAACAGGGGCGCCTGGGTGGCTCAGTCGGTTAAGTGTCCGACTTCGGCTCAGGTCATGATCCCGTGGTCTGTGAGTTCGAGCCCCACGTTGGGCTCTGTGCTGACAGCTCAGAGCCTGGAGCCTGTTTTGGATTCTGTGTCTCCCTCTTTCTCTCTCCTCCCCCGCTCATGCTTTGTCTCTCTCTTCTCAAAAATAAATAAATGTTAAAAAAATTATAATTCAACAAAAACATTCCTGAAAAAACAAAAAGATGTGAAACAAACACTGAAGGGGTACACAATGCATCTGAGATCACTCACCCAAAACAATCAGCTTCAAGATATATTCTACTAAAATTCTGGACTTTAAAGGGAAGAGTCCTTTGGCCATCCAGGAGTAAAGGGCGTGTGGCATAAACAGGAAAGACAATTATTACAAGGCTTTTCCACAGTAACACTTCATGCCTCAATAAAGATACAATTTTCAATGGATTGTATCTCTTCTGGGGATGGTAGGAAACTAATTCACCTTGTTGACAAGAAAGGAATCAAGCTAGTATCCTCCCTGTCCTCAGTGGGCCCTATCAGTGGGTAACCAAGCAGCAGATGATGGGAGATAGCTCATAAAATTTCTCCAACTAACGAATGAAAGAAAACAAAATGATAGAATTAGAAAACCACCCTTTTGTACCCTCCAAGAATCAAAGAATCTAAGCTTTGAGCATCCATAACCGCTATCATAACAGATATGATGTGCCTCCTAGAACCTCATGTTGTGTTCCTGCCAAAGGGATTAAGTGGATGCGAGTCTGAGCTGGCCTCTGAATCCAGCCAGCAATTAGAGGGAAACAGAGGATGGAAGAACGAGCTGAACAGCACCATGCATATGTGACCAAAGCTAACCCGTGGAAAGCTCTCTAAGCCTGTTCGACACAGGCAGGTCCAGAGAAGAAACAGCTACAGGGGGGCCTGCAGATGAAGAGACACTTGAAACCAAACCTAGTTAATGGGCAAGAAGACTAAATGCTGGTGTCTGGAGGTGCACATGGCGGGAGAAAACGAGAGTGACTACTCCAAAGGCATGGTGGCTACTTTTGCTGGAGGGGACAGGTCTGATGGAGGGCTTTTGGGCTCTGTCCCTTGACTGGAGTGGTGGTTACTGTGGTAGGTACTGTGCAACAATTTGGTAAGCTGTACATTTATTTTTTTTATTATTTATTTATTCATTTTATTTAAAACATTTAAAAAATATTTATTTATATTTGGGAGGGGGGGGCGCAGAGAGAGGAAGACAGAATCTGAAGCAGCTCTGTCAGCAGAGAGCTCAACACAGGGCTCGAACTCATTAGCTGCGAGATCATGACCTGAACTGAAGAAGTCGGACGCCCACTGACTGAGCACCTACGTGCCCCTATTTTTTATTTAAAAAAAAATGTTTATTTCTTTTTGGGAGAGAGAGAGAGGCAGCGTTGAGCAGAGGAGGGACAGAGAGAAGGAGACACAGGATCTGAAGCAGGCTCTGTGCTAAGAGTGGAGAGTCCGAATGGGGCTTAAACCCATGGGCCGTGAGATCATGACCTGAGCCAATGTCAGACCTCAACTGACTGAGCCACCTAGGTGTCTGTGTACATTTATTTTGTGTGATTTCCCATATCTTTGTTTTACTTTATAATAAAAGGTCCAAAAACAAAAAACAAAAAACAAAAACAACCCAAGACTCGACTGTTCTGTGCAGAATGTATTTTTGTCGGCCAAGAAGCTGGAAGCCAGTCTGAGATCTGTGGCATTTGCCAGGCCCATAAGGATGGTGGCAGTGGACAGCAGAGAGAGACTGCTGTCCTATTAACACCCATCCATCAAGTGTTTACTGAGGACTGAGCACCAGGTATGTGATAATATATATTGTCTGATTTAACCCTCAGCTACTCGCATAAAATAGGTACTGTTATGTGTTGAAATGCTTGGTTTACTGAAGGGGAAACGGAGGCTCAGGGTGGTTAACTGACCTCCTCTAAGATCTCAGGAGCTGATGGGTCAGGATTTGATCCCATCTGAGACTGACTGGAGCCTGAGTTTCAACTCTGTGTGCAGGGGCAGATGTCTGGACTTTGTGGGGCGGGTGCCCATCTCCTACCAGCAGATAGCTCCGGTGGCACTGGGTGGGCTCCGTGGTCATCAGGACCTCTGCCAACGCCTCGTACAGCTCGTCCAAAGGCTCTGTGTGGACAGCCTCGTGCTGGGGGTGGGCAGAGCAAGAGCTTCAGCCAAGAGGTTTAAGTTGACCCTCCTGAACCAAACAGACGTTCCATGTATTTGCTTTTACTCTGACTTGTAAAAAATGGCTGGAGTATTTTTACCAAATTTTGATGGGAGATTTGGGATGGGTTGACTTAATATAGGCAACCTGGCCTATAAAAAATTCATTTGGTAGGGGAGCGGAGGGTATCTCAGAGGGGTACAGAGAGGGTGAGGGTGAGGTAGTCTAGGGCAGCAGGAACGGGACTGTGTGAGCTGCCATGTGATGGTGACAGAGAGCTCTGCCCTTCTATCATGATGTTGTACATGGATCAAACAACTGATGCTTTTAAGTGAGCTAAGGCAATAGCCACAAGGACGGGCACTCTACATGGCGTGATGTGGCTTCATCAATGGGAAAGCCTCTGTTGTGCAACTCATGGGGGCAGCAGAGAGTCGGCATGCTTCCCCTGGTGGTTCTGGGGACACCTGTGGCCACGACTAGATGCACATGTTGGGGAGAACTAGGTGGGGAGGTAATGGAGAAGCTGGGATTGCTTCACATGCTAAGCCTGGGTGGGACACAGCCCTTGCAATTGGTGGCCAAACACAGGAGGTCTGATGCTGACTACTAACTAAGGAATCACCTCTCTGAGGTCCAGTCTAATTTGAAACCCAGCAAGTGTGGGCTCATCCTTAAAATCCATCCTATATCAGTCAGGAAAAGGGCCCACATCCGGTAGTTACTGAGGAGATGATAAAGGGAACTAGTTACAAAGGTACTGCAAGACCTAAAACCCCCAGTAGAGGGCAGTGCGGTAATCCAGAGACTGGCAATGGTAGGAACGGGTCAAAACCCTGTGGGCTGGTGGGCTAGGGGAATGGCGGTGGGTGGAGCTGGGACCACAGAAGAGAGAAATACCCTGGCATCTCTCCCACTTGCTTTCCATAGCCTCTCACTGACCGAACCAAGCTGGGAACAGTTACACAGGGAGTCCACTGCCATATGGGGGTTTGCAGAGCGGGCAAAGGGTATGGGATAGATCTGAGCTCCAACACGCAAAGCCAAGCAGAGTCCACATCCGGAGAGCCAGCCAAGTCCCAGGTGCTGTCTGGCTACCAGACAGACAGTGCCCATTACTGACCTTTCTGATGAGCTCTGAGAGAAAGCACCGGGCATACTTCACTGATGGTGGATGCTTCACACACAGAGGATGTTTCACGGTCTGTGACAAAGGACACAAAGTGGGTTGCTGGAAAGACCCTGTCTTAAGACTCACACGAGCTTCAAGTGAATACAGGGCATTCCTCATTATCTGATCCCTCAGAAAAGATGTGTACAGACACAAGGGTTCTGGGTTCAGGTGACCCTCATGCATCTGAAAAAGTTAAGTCATAAGGTTTAAGTCCTTTCCTAAAAAAATCTCTCCACTACAGTGGCACAGACTGACAGAACATTCTGGGCAGAACATGGTGCACATGAACCCAAGCTAACACCCTGTTACAGACTGAATTTTTGTGTGCACCCCCCCAAACTCAGTTCATATGTTGAAGCCTCACCCCCAATGTGATAGTATCAGAGGGCAGGGCCTTTGGGAGTGATTAGGTCATGAAGGTGAAGCCCTATGAATGAGATGAGTGTCATTATAAGAAAGACCCCAGAGAGCTCCCTCGGCCCTTCCACAGTGAGGACACAGCTGTCTATGAACCAAGAAGTGGGCCCCCACCAGGCGCCAAATCTGCAGGCACCTTGATCTTGGCCTTTCCAGCCTCTAGAACTGTGAGAAATGAACTGCTGTTGTTTGTAAGTCACCCAGTCTATGGTATTTTGTTATAGCAGCTGGAATGGGCTATGCTACCCCTTCCCAGGGCAGGCAGCATGAACTAGTTTGTACGGGGACAATTGTGGGATTGTCTGGCTCCATGGAAAAGGTGAGAGCCTAAATAGTGGGAACGTGCATAGTGGGAGAGCTTTTGCTCTCCTGGAGATGACATGCCAGGCTGAGAATGAGGACTGTGATGGTCAGGACAGAGGAAGATGGGGACTCTGACTGGGATGTGGTGGAGGGGAAGGGGGTCCTCAGGGGTGACACTTCAGCTGAAGTCTAGAGAAGCAAAGAGCAGGGGGAGCAAATTATGGGCAGAGGGGATAGTTTGTGCAGGCTCCAAGGGGGCCATGGCCTGGCATTTTGGGAAGGAGTGGGGCAACAGAGGCAGTGAGAGGCCAGGCTGGGTCACGCAGGATCTGCTGGCTCCAGAAACACAATTTTACCCAAGGTAAAATACCCACACAACCCTTCAGGGGGTTTCTAGTTGGCTGGTGTCAGGTTTTAGCCTCAGGGTGAAAATCAGAGTCAGCTGCCTGAAAAGGACCCCAGAATCTCTGAGCTCACAGTCCTTAATCACTGGATGGCCCTGCAAGCTTCCCCTAACTATGGCTGCCTTTTCTTCAAGTGGTGGTCAGACAATCTTGGTTCACTCACCTCAGAGGAATTCTTAACCTAGCCTTCTTGGATGGGCTTGGTGGTTGGAGGGGTGTCTACGGCTTCCCTGAATTTGTACAAAAATGTATTCTTCTGGTTGTTTTTTCTGGGGGGGGGCGGTGCATAGCTTTGGGTTTTCAGAAGGGTTCATGATCCTTAAGAGGGTTCATAGCCAGGATATCGTGTGATCTCCACCTGATCCACGTGGCAGTGTGTTGGCCTCACCTCTACTCTCGCCCAGATGTACCTTAGAATTCAAACCCCACCTCAGAAAAGCAGGACACATCTACATCTAGAAGAGACACGAGTGGGTAAGGCTCGCCTCCTTATTTTTTCCTTAAATGTAAAGAAGAAAGTCTTTGAGCAGCTACCAAATGCTAGAAGATGTTCCCACAGATGTCACTTTGGTTTTCATTGTGGATGGTTTCAAAAACATCCCCCGGATTCCCTCCTCTCATGCAGATTTTTGTATATTCTGATGTCTTCATCTAAGAAAACAAAAGAGCCAGAGCCGTCTGAGGCAGTGCCACCCAAATGCAGTGTCTTTTTTTTTAAAGGATACAAGTGCATCCGCTGTGCTTCTGTCATGTCTTCATGGGGAAGTCAGGAGGCTGGTGACGCGACCTGGTTATTCTGATTCTCACCTTCTGCAAAATATTCAGCAGCAGCTCAGGACCTGATGAGTCCCGTAATTTCTCTTCTAGGCTCTATTCAGAGAGAGACAGTGGAGGGAGAAAGAGAGAAATCTCAAGGGCATTTTCACAGGAACATTAAACATGTAATAGGACATGTTAGCAAAGTGCTAAGTGATCTCTCCCCAGGGACCTGGGGCCAATTGGAAGTGGAAGCCATAGGGGGCTGAAAGCTGAACTTGAGAAGTCCTGGGTTACACCTGGATCAGTCAAAGAGAGAACATCAGAAGACAGACTGTTGGTTTGGATTAGCCCTGGATGCTTAGGCTGGCCTGGGTCACAGACCAGCTCCGTGGCTGAAATGGTCAACCAGGAATTATGAGGGGAAGCCATGACATCAACACCGGATGGGCTCACCTTACACTTGACATCTGAGTTAAAATGGACATACAGGCCAGGCCAGGTTATGCTGTCCTCTCTGACAGGGAACTCCAACCCAGCAGTGAGCTCAGGCTCTAGAAGCAGGCAGATTGGTCCTGGCTGATGTGTGACACCAGGCAAACCATTTCATTTCTCCAGAGTGACTTATCATGCCCTAAAAGGCCTATAAGCCCTGGCCCTTGCCTCTCTTTCTGACCTTATGTGCCATCACCCCTGGCCTCCTTGCCGTTCCTCAATTGCAGCAGCTTGTTCTCACCGGCAGGGCCTTGCCACAGCTGGCTGCTTTACCCGTTCAGGTTCTGGCTCAAATATCACCTCTTGGGGGAGGACTTTCTGACTCCTCTACTTTGATACATATAGTTCCCTGTTTTACTGACTTTACAGCCACTATCATCTCCTGGTGTGTTGCTTATTCATTTACCTGTTTATTCTCTGGCTCCTGCATCCAAGCAGGCCCTCATTTGTAATGTGTGCTGACTCCTGGGGCCTGGGTCGTGGAAGGCATTCAGTAAATATTTGGTGATGGAATAAAAATACTAGCTAACACATTCACTTACCATGAGCTAGGCACTGCCTCAGATGCTTCATACTCCTGTAATTCCGACAAGAGCCGTATCATTATATCCCCCACTTTATAAGAAAACTAAGGTATAAGAGAGATGCAGTCACTTGCTCAAGGTCACACAGCTTGTATGGGGTTGGGCCAGGATTCAAAGCAGGCATGCTTGCTCCCAGGCCTGATCTCTCCACTGATGCACCCTACTTCTTTTTCTAATCAAACCTTTCTGGTCAAATGTGAATGGCAGTAATAGTACCCACTGCACGGCTGTTGTGGGCCAGCCTAAGTAAGCATTTATCATGGGCCTGGTACAAAGTAAGCGCTTATTTCATGTGAACAATCATAGTCGATATTGAATTGGGACCCACGGATGCTGTTACAAAGGTTTACGTTTTGGGTTAAAAAATGTACATATTCCTTTCTGATGGGAAAGACCACTCAGAATGCTAAATGGATTAGGTCAATGAGACACAAATGACTAACCACTGCCCCTTAAGATGGGGCAAACTTGGGGGGAGGAATATGTACCCAATCTGAGTCATCCCAGTGAGCTCACTGCACATGAATTATGAAGGAGGCAGCATCATTAGAGCCCCTGCATTGGCAGAAGGAAGCTGCCGCCATGGCCATTTGCCTGTGGAGAAGGGCAGGTCTCCAGGGCAGGGGAGGTGAGACTTCTTTCGTCTCTCTTCTGGCCTGTTTTGTACTTCCCTGTCTCTTCCATCACAGGCCTAAGAGGCTTAAACTGCTTCTGAGGGGATTTTGTACAATGCTCATGGTACAGATGAGAACACCGAGGTCTGGCGGGGGAGGGGAGGTGTGGTATCTGTGACTTGGTCACTGCACTCATTGCAACGTGGTCTCCCACGGTCTTGCGGACGTTGACTGTTTAAATGGGCAGCAGCAACTGTTATTCAATGGCCAGGATGACAACTGGCTAAACAAAGTAATAGAATTGATCGTGAATTGTCCCTGACCCTAACCCCCAAGTGACAAAGGGAGTTGGGAAGAAACCCCGCATTCCTTAAATTCGTGGACTCAGTCGGCAAAGGCACTCGAGGGCGGGAAGGGCCAGGGGTGGAGGGAGCAGATGGCAGGCGGGGCCTCCCCAGCGCGCGCAGGTATTCTTTCTGCTCCCCGCCGCCAGACCGCGTGGCCCCCGGCTAAGCCCCAGGGACGAGGACCAGACGTACCGCCCCTGCACGCGAGAGAGAGCCGAGAACATCACGTGGGGGGAGAGAAGGGAGTGGGCGCCGGAACCCGCCCCGCCCCCACCCTGCCCCAGCCGCCCCCCGCCCGCCCTTCGCGCGCACCACCGCCCACCTGCCAGGGGAAGGAGTGAAACGCGCGCGCCGCCAGGAAGCGGCGCTCGAAACTTGGCAGCAGGCGTACGGCCTCCGTGCTCTCCTCCGGCGCCATGGCGGGGCGGGGCGGGGCCGCGGCGTCGCCCGGGAGACGGAGCGGCAGTGGGGCGGGGCCCAGAGGACTTGGGGCGGGGCTGAGGCGGGGCTGGGCCGGGGGCGGGGCCAGGCGCCACTGGGCGCGTGGGAGGCGGGGCCAGGGTCGGATAGGGGGTGGCCTGGGGCTTGGGAGGCGGAGTCAGGGCTTTGGCGCCAAGTGAGGGCAGGCGGGAGGCGATGGCTTTGTGGTAGGTAGCGTCCAGTCAGGCGAAGGGTCAGGTAATCATTCTCGCTGTTCCCGCGTCTTCACGAGGCACTTTTTGGCGGACGCGTAGCTCCCTCCCTGTTGCGCAGCTGGGAGGGAGTGAGCCTGACGGCCCTCACGTTCCAGGGCCCTCACGTCCCCAGGCCGGGGTTAGGAGCCTCAGGCCTTTTCCGCCCCTTCGGGTCGAGCTGCGAGTTCGCCGCTCCGGGTAGGGTAGGTGGCGCAGTCAATGGGCAAGGAAACTTAGTCACTCAGGCCTTAGCTACGGGGGCGCTGCAAGATGAGCTGCGCCCCTGTGTCAGAATCTTAAACGTTCGCATGGAGGCCGTGGCGGGGTTTAGTCCCCTTTGTGGTCCGCGTCCTTTCCACAGCGCGGTGCTCTGGGGTGGTGACCCGAACCGCCTCCGGGGTGGAAGCCCCACCCGTGCGCTGAGGTGCATTCCAGGTCGGGGAAGGGGCGAGGAACTTGGCGAGGTCAGCCTGCGGTCACGTCCTCTCCATGACCTCTTTTAATACCAGGCCAGAACCCCCACTCCCCCGGCCTCGGTCCGTCCCTAATCCAACCAGCCTTGTCTTCACCACTTATTAATCACCTACTGTGTGCCCGGTGCTGTGAGGCGTTGGGGATGCGACCGCGAGGGAAACCCAGGTGTGGTCCCTGCCCTTCAGGGGCTCAGGGGGAAGCAAGCGTGCAGGCGAGCTCCCGGAACTTGGAGGACTTACAGCAGGAGTTTTGACTTTGTAGGGAAAGGAATCTGAAGAGTAAGAGTTCCTGGGGGTGGTTGAGGAGGGGGAAGAAAAGAAAAAAAAAAAAAAATTATTATTTCCATTAGACGTTATTATGTCTTGAGTGAGAGGCAGGATAGACAGCAACCCACCGGTGCTGCCTCTGGAGTTTGAACTGTGTTCAAAGTCTAACACATTTACTTTAGCACATCTCTCATAAAACTCCATTTGGAAGAGTCTTGAGAGCTAATTTGCTAAATATACTTGCAGAAGGTAGATGAGGGGACAGATTAAATCTTATTACCCCTTTCAGATGAGAAACACTGAGCCCTGCTCAGCTAAGAGAACAAGAGAGAAGAATTAATTCTAATGGAATGCATTTATTCTCATATCTGTTGTTCTTCCACCAGTACCAAGTGAGCACAGGATCTGACACAGGAACGGTTTGTCTTATTCTCTCCACAGTGTTGATTTAAATCAAGAGGGTCGGCCGTGGTTATTGCTGTGTTTTTACACGGAATTAATGGTTTCTAGGTCTGATGTTGCAAGAATCCTCTTCCTCACGGTATCCTGAGGTAGAATCATCTGAGATATGATGAGCCTTAACCAGGGCCAAGGCTTGGTCTTAAGGGAATGATGCTTCAGAACTGGGCCAGGCCGATTGGTCCACTTTTGCTCTTTTGATCAGCTCTCTGCCTGCAGTAGACAATGAAAACCAATGGGAAAGGGTCAAACTCATAAATACTAGGCTTATTTTGTTAACACACAAAGTAGCTATTAATTGCGTTTCTTCTGAGGAGCAAAAGGGCATGTACAGTCAGTGCCATAATAAGTAATACTGTATGACGTTATACTAAGATATTAATAAATCTAGGCTGTTTTAGCCTTTCCTAATGCCAGATGGGGATGTAGTTTGGGAAAGGACCCGGAGTGGTCTATGACACTGACTTGCACACAGAAGAAACCTTTATTTTGGTGTGTGGGCTCTAGGGAGGGACAGAGTTCATAAGGTCACATATCTCAGATCTGAATCTGGAAGAATTAAGACAGTGAAGGGATTGTTAACATCCCAGGGGCCTCACAGGTGTGTGTTCAGGTGTAAATGAAGATTAGGTACCACAAAAAGTAAAACTTCTGGGGAGTGTTGATATGGAGAGAAGCATTAGGACCCATCCCATGGTCCTGCCAGTGGCGAGAGGGGATGTGTATGTGCACATGCTATATTAAAGATTCAACTTCTGGATTGGAGGTTTTTAACGACAACAGCAACAACGTCAACAACAACCACCATCTAATATATTTTAACTGTACAGAATGGTTGCCTTTTAGAAATTATGCTGTGGGCATGGCAGTTCAATCAGTACATTGAAGTTTTTCCTTTAGCTCTCCTATAGCTGATGGTTTCTGTAGAAAAGGGCCAATTGATTTCTTTTTAAAACGTTGCTTCAGGGCATAGAGACCTTTATAGGTCATGTTTCAACTTATAGGAAATTTTTATAGTTCAAATATAAATTACATTAAATGTGGGCTTTGTAATGGAGTTAAGGTTAAGTAAAGTTCTGACTTCCCTTAGGCTGTTTATAGTGTTCAGGAGGCCTCCATTCTATTGAGACAGGAGCTGTGTTAAAGCAGAAGAATGGTCAGGGTTGGGTATAATAAGGAATATGGGAGGCTCAGTCTAATGATATAACTATTGAGATATAGAAAGAGGTGCACCAGGGCTCTGTACTGCTTTAGTTGGTGGCAGAACCAGTGTTATGGGTTGGATTGTGTCCCTCCAGAGAATATGTTGGAAGTCCTGACCCCTGGTACTTAGGACCTTATGGTATTGGTGACCTTATTTGGAAATAGACTCTTTGCAGATATAATTAAGGTGAGGTAATCCTGGAGTACAGAGGGCCCTAAATCCCATGAGTGGTGTCATGGACACCAGAGAAGAGAACACCATGTAAAGGCAGAGACACACGGCGAAGATGGCCATGTGATGATGGAGGCAGAGACTGGAATGATGCATCTATAAACCAAGGAATACGAATGATTGCCAGCAACTACCAGAAGCTAGAGAGGCAAGGAAGGATTCTCCCATACAAATTTCGGAGGCAGCTTTGACCTTCTAACATCTTAATTTTGGACTTTCCCCTCCAGGTCTGTGAGACAATAAGTACCTGTTCTTTTAAGCCAGGTACGTTGTTGTACTTTGTTATGGCAGCTGTGGAAAACTAATGCAACTGGTATTTAATTTTGGAGGCCCAGTACAAAATGAAAATGCAGGGTCTTTGTTAAAAAAAATCAAGAATTCTGGGGCGCCTGGGTGGTTTAGTCGGTTGAGCTTCTGACTTTTGATTCTGGCTCAGGTCATGATCCCAGGATTGTGAGAATGAGCCCTGAATTGGGCTCTGTGCTGAACATGGAGCCTGCTTGGGACTCTCTGTCTATCTCTCTCCCTCTCTCTCAAATAAAATAAATAAAAAATCAAGAATTCTGAAATGGTGACAGACTAGTAGATTATTAAACCAAGTTGAGGGCTCTTTTGAGCCCTGGGCCTTGAGTGACTGCTCACTTTACAAGTCATGAACCTGGCTCTGGTTGCTGGGTTCTCAAAGTGCTGGACCCCCTCTGGCATGCAGGAAATGGTTGAAGTGGATTATTATAATGTACACTGATAAACCCTGGGAAACCCAAAGAATACTCACTTCTTTTTCCGACGAATGACTGTGTATGTCACACTAGCAACACACAGAACTGCAAGAACTCCTGTCACAATCCCGAGGCCAAACGCTATCTTCTGGAGAGGGAATGTCTTCTGTGTCTCTGCTCCTGATAAAATATAAGATGGTTTTTTAATTGTCTGATTATTAAGAGGCTGTTCTCGCTGCTCCTGGGTCTCTGGGAAGTTTTTCATCCAAGCTCTGGTGAATATTAATTATGGAAATGAAATGTACATTTAACCCAAGAAAGTGTTCACTGTAGAGAAACCTCATAGGGCAAGTCGTTGAAAGGCGATTTACTAAATGACCTATTCGCCAAATGACCCATTTGCCTAATGACCACTTTGCCAAGTGACCAATTTGCTAAAAGCCAATTTGCTGAAAATCAGTTGGTGGGACATCCTGCTTATCAATAACTGACAGCAGTCAGACACCTTACCCCAGGTTCCCAATGGGCTATGAGACGGGGGTAGCCAAATAGTTATAGCAAAACTCTAAAACTTAAAAAAAAAATCCCAATAATTTCCTGAGTTGGTCATTCATTTAAGTAGTTTCCTACAAAATGGCCTGCATCCTGTAAGTTCACAAGAAAATCGTGTGCAGTGGCTTAGAAGAAGGGAAAAGCGTGTCCTTTATACTCTGTTTTGATTGAATGTAGTTGCTTTAAGTGTGATAAATCACTGAACAGCATCTAAGTCTCTCCTGGCAGAAGAAAAGCTGGCCACTGGTTGCAAACAACTGCATTCTTAGAGACTATACCATTCTTCCTTTATATCACCCTGGTTTAAGGTTTTGAAGTCTTAAGAATTAGCAACCCCATTTACAGAAACACCTCCTTCCTTCTTTTTTCAGCAATGAGTGGAATGGTAAGGTTTCCTCCACTGTGAGCAGCTTTCTTCCAGGCACTAGCAAAGGCTGAGTTGCTGAAGGAAGACTGCTTTTCTGTACTACAAGGGACGTCAGGGGGCAGATTGCATGTGATTTCTAAGGATCAGAAGGATTATTGCTTGACTGTCTACGGAGAGCCTTCCTTTGGCCCCAGAGGCACCGTATGAAATGTCACCAGCACGTGGAGGGATTCCCTGTTTCCTTTGCTACCTGTTTAAGAGCTGCTGCTATCTTGCCCTGCAGATGCTGAAGCTGTTGGACAAACAGGATTATTCTGCTCGATTCTACCAGTGGCCCCCTCACTCCCCCGCCCAACCTCTTTTTCATTCGTTTGTATCTCAGGACAGAATAGATCAGACTGCCAGTTTTCTGGTGGTTGCTCTTGTATCTCACCTGGCTGCTGCTCATTGTGCTCATGTTGCACAAGCATTTCCTGGGTGACTGCCAGGGAGCCGTTATGGGGTTCAGGGGTAACCCCCAGGAGCTTACACATGAGTGGGTAGATGTGGATGCTGTCAAAAGGCTCAGCTAGGTGATTCTTTTTGAAATCTGGCCCAAAAGCTCTGAATATGGTCTTCATGTCCATGTAGACATTATCAAAGCCATGATCTCCTTTGTTGAAATATATTATTAGTTGCTGAAAAATAATAATAATAAAAAAGCCATTTTAGGCTCCAATCCCCTGAAAGAAAACTGTCCCTTAGTTATTGTCATGCTTGTCAGATCCATGAAACCTTTGAAAATTTAAATGACAAGGAAGGACACTGCTCTGCAGTGCCAAAGGGAAGAGCAAGGAATGAAAGATCTTTAAGAAAGAGAATAAAGAAAGTATACCCATTAGACACAGCAAGAAGGTAATACTGACAATAATAAGCTGAAACATAGTGCCTCTGGTGATAGCCTCCTGTGCTTTGCAAGTTCCTTAATCCTGAAGAGAGAAGACTAACACCCACTTCACATTAAGTCAGGCAGGTGGATGGGGATCTGAGAAGTGTACTCAGTGAGAGGCACTGAGACCCAAAGGATTTTCTAATGGTCGGTTCAGAAGTTTCCCTATTTCCTCAAACCTGGTTGGTTATGTTGGGAATGTGACTATTGCATTAAATTCCTTCACATCACTCTCAACTTGTTACATCATGAACCAGGTTTAGAAAGAGGCCAGTGGCTATGGAATTTCTCCTTGGCAAGAACTTAGCTTTGGGCATGCATCCTCAGTGTTCTGGGTCATGTGAGGGATTGCAAAATATCAAGTAATTGTTGCATTTTACTGTGACTATTTCCACCAATGCTAAACAATAACCTTATGAATTTTCCTATACCTATTATACTCTGAACAGATTGCAAATATAATGTTTGGCTCATGTCCATAGCCTAGGACAAATCTTCTTCAAACTATTTCTGGGATGGTCTTCTGTCATGCAGTGTTTAAACATCACTTACATTTTGTTCTGCCATGAATTATTGGTTGATAGTTAACAAAAACCAGACCACCTTAAATCTATCTCACAATTAGTGTTGATTTTGGTATTTTCTTCTTTAGGCTTGCTTATTTTTTCATAACTGCTTTCTTGAGATATAATTTGTATAATTACCATATAATGTACCCATTTAAAGTGTACAATTCAATGATTTTAAATTTTGTTTCACAGAGGTGTGCAACTATCACCACAATCAATTTTCATCACCCCAAAAAGAAACCCTGTACCCTTCAGGAGTCACTCCCCATTTCTTCCCAACATCTCTCCCCCTTCCCCATCCGACAATTACCAATCTGTGTTCTGTTTCTATAGATTTGCTTGTGCTGAACATTTCATTTAAATAGAATCATACAAAGTCTTTCGTATCTACTTTCTTTCAGTAAATATAGTGTTCTCAAGGTTCATTCAAGTTGTAGCATGTATCAGTACCTTGTTCCTTTTAATGGCAACATAATATTCCATTGTATGGTTATATCATATTTTGTTTATTCATTCACCAGTTGATGGGCAATTGGTTTGTTTTCACTTTTTGATTTTTATGAATAATGCTGTTGTGACCATTTGTGTATAATGTGTGTGTGTGTGTGTGTGTGTGTGTGTGTGTGTGTATGAACAGGGCTTCTCCTTCTTCTCCTCTCCCTCCCCTCCTCCTCCTCCTCCTCCTCCTCCTTCTCTTTCTCCTTCCCATCACCCTCCTCCTTCCCCTCTCCCTCCCTCTCCTTCTCCCTCTACCTCCCTGTCCCTCTCCTTCCCCTTCCCCTCCTCCTTCTCCTTGATATGTGTAAAGGGGAACCAGCACATGGTTATTTTTGGTGAATCTACTGGTGATCTGTGCATAATGATCAAGCAAGCACACAGGCTTGGATTCAAACATTAACCTTATACTTACTTCTAATCCTGAATCACTTCTCTCTATCTTTGGCTTATTCCTTATTAAATAAAACAAGGGAGATAAGAGTATCTATCTTTGGGTTGATGGGAAGACAAAAATGAAACAACATGTTAAATTTTTAGTACAGTGCTGGACAGAGCTTTGGTCGGGGATGTTTGTCATTATAACTGCATAGCAGTAACATGGGACAGGGTTGGTTGGGTGAGACATGGGGTGAGGGTGGGGAACACTTAGAACTAACAACTTGTTAGTTACAACTTGTTTTAATTTTTTTTCAGAATCGTTTCTCTCTAGAGGCTGTCTCCCAGATCCAAGATGACTTCATTCATTTTAGAATCGACTCACCCCATTGATGTTATAACCAGAGTCAGCGTACATCACAATTGGCAGCACCCGCTTGTGTTTAGCAAAATGGAAGCGTTCTGGGAATTCCTCCTTCTTGTACACATTGAGGTGAGGATGTGCATTCTTCAGTGCTTGGTAAACAGCTTCCTCTTTCCCTGGTTTGGGCAGGATCATCCCAAAGCCACCATAGTCCACGATATCAAACTTGACCAAGTCCTTGAACTTGATGTAGTTTGTCAAGAGGATCTCAGTGACATTGGGCCTCTTTTTTACTGTGGTCATGCCATGGTCTGATGTGATGATGACATTGAGGTGCTTGGTCAAGCTGTGCCTCTTAATGGCTTCCACCAGGTACCCGATGGTTCTGTCAATTTGCTGAATCATCACCCTTCTGTTCTCCGTCTCAGGCCCAAATTTGTGACCCACGTTATCTGGCTCTCCATAGTACAGAGTCACAAAATCAAAGTCTTCCTTAGTGAACCAGTTCATGACAATATCGATGTTCTCCCTCCACTCTGTCTCATTGCTGTCTGGGTGAGTGTAAGACTCCACCAGGGACCGCTGGACAGCCTCCCCTTTGTACTTTGCACCTCCCCCAGGATAGTGGAATGATGCTGTCTTCCTCCCCTGCAAGTACAAGAAGAAAATTCTATCAGGGCTGTATCTTATATCTTTTATAAAATAAGCAAAGCCTGACTTGTTGACATCTCTGCCCTAGTCCCTTTGGAGCTTTGGAGTCAGATGGGGTTGGCTTCACCAGGCTTCATGGCTTCACCAGGATCTCATCAAATCTAAAACACTGTTAGTTGCAAGACATGTTATTATTTTATGTGCTACTGGAAGAAAAATGCTGCCAGTTAAACCATGACACTCCACTGATTTTAAGATGCACTCCAACTTTAGAGATGGCAAAATGAAAAAAAAAAAGTCCCTTGGAATGGAGGAAAAAGTTGCTGATGGTGAGTGTGTTCTTTAACTTCTTATGCTTCAGGGTTTCTATATGTAAAATGCCAAAAAGTTGATGGTATTTTTGTGAGGATTAAGCCAGATAACTTTAAGGTAAAGTGTTGGGTATTGTGTTTTGGCATGTGCTAGGCAGTCTTTTCTTTGCCTCCAGGTATAGCAAATCACCATAAAGCCTTCGCTGAATTGTATAGTGGACAGTTTGCCTGCCTAGCACCCAATATCCTTCTGCTGGTTCAGAGAGCGCTGACTTCCCCTAGAGGCTCTCCTCTCTGCCCTTGCTTCATGGCTGGTTTGGGATGTATTGGTTCCACATCAGGCTCCAGAAGTGGGATGTGGCTGTGGCCTGGCCAGTTAGAGGACACTGTATCCATTGGCCACAGCAGTTGGTTCAGACGTGGGCCCATGTCCCAGTCAGAGCCAATGAGATTTGATCTTGGGACTTCTGGGGAGGAGAAGTAAGGGCTGAGGAAAGCTTTGAACCAGAAATAATTCAATATATTGTTTTAACAACGCATGTGATTGCAAAGTTATGAAATATTCTTAAGTGATCTCCCCAGTAGAAAGGTGGCTGTTGACAAAGTTTGGGAAAATTGTTAGGAAAAAAAAATTATATATGCTCTTTAATGAGTTCACAACAAGATGAACACATCTCACTAAATAAGTCCTGTTGTTGGAAAGCATCTACTCAACCAGGACATGGCACATAGTAGGGGCTCAATAGATTTTTGGTTCAATGAATGAATGACTTGTGTATTTGGGGAGCAAGTATTTTCCTTTGCCTCAGCAAAGCTATTAACTTGAAGGCTGTATTGTGGCACTTGCTGTGTCACCCAAGGTTTGAATGTTTTGAAAAACACAAAAGATTTATTGGTTTTAGTAGAACCAAGATTGGTGTAACTGTGCTGATTTGGTATGGAGAATAAATGACCAGGAAGACTTTGGGGATAATGGCACCTGGGTTGTGGCTGTTTGATTAACAAATGAACAGAAGAGTATAAATAGAGAGTAATGAAAACTTCCTATATACTGTTTAAGAGAGAGAAACAAGAAAGCAATTTGGAAGTTGTAGGAGACGCTGTTGTTTTTCTACCCAGATCCCCTTACTGGGCCAGTGAACTCACATTCACTTCAGCTGCTCCATGTTCTGGAAAATTACCTTTAGCCAAGTGGCCAAATCTTGCCTCACCTGGAAAGTTGTTCCATACTGCTCCTTCACTCCCAGCTACCTATGGCCAGGAATTGACTAATGGGAGGACAAAAGACCAGCTTACTTGCTTCAGGCTGGGATAACATGGGGGTGTAATTCATGCGCCAGAGCTCCCTGTGGGATCATGCTGAAGCTGGTATCCAACTTTGGGGACCATTTATCTTTCAAACCCTGCCCTGTCAGTTTCCCTTACTCCCATCTCCTGAGAACTCTCCCTCAATGCCTCACATGCACTAAACCCCTGCCTCAAGCTCTACTTTTAGGAAATTTGAAGTAAGACAGAAGTCTTAAGGTGTGCCTGGGTGGCTTAGTCAGTTAAGTGTCTGACTCTTGATCTCAGCTCAGGTCTTGATCTCAGGGTCATAAGATCAAGGCCTGCATTGGACTCCCTCCATGCTGGGTGTGCAGCCTACTTAAAAAAAAAAAAAAGGCAGAATTCTTAATACTAAATTCTTCGCAAGGCTCCAGAAGCTCTGCTATCCATAGTTATAGGTGAAATATTGTGCCCTCTGCCCTCCAGCATTCATTTTCTGTGATTTAGTTTTATTTTCTATAAAACACTTTACTCAGTCTGAAATTATCTTACTTTGTTTACTTGTTTACTATCTATTTCCCTCCCTTAGAATGGGAGTTCCAGGAGATCAGGGGCCATGTTGATTTTGTTGACCACTCTTTTCCTGGGACCTAGAATAGGCCTGGTTCAGTGTAGGTGGTAATTGTTGGTTAAACGCATGTTGAATGAATGTATAAATTGCATCTCCTTTAGTCGGTGCAAAACCCATCCTATTCTCACTCCTGATTAACTTATGGAAATAGTTACAGAAGCTCTTCCTTTTTTGGGTTCTAGCATCTTATTTGTAATCTCTTCGGGCAACACATTTTCATTTCTGATAATAGAATTTATATGGTTGCTTTAACTTGCAAATCCTCTAATATTTATTTATTGCATTTCTGATTGGCATTACTCATAATTCTCAGTTTTTAGCGATGGTACTTTGTTTAACTTACATATAAATTGACTTTGCTCTGAAGTATGGAATTGGCTGGAAGGATAAAACTTTCAACGTTTTGTACAACATAGTTTGGCTATTTTATTATCTAGAATAAGCTGACATTGACTTTATGAGGGACTTAGGCAGCCTTGCCTATCCATTTGTGTTCTTGATGTTTGTGTGTTAAATCTCACATGTTCCCAACTTGAAATTGTTTTCTTGTGCTGCGTTCTCAACATACACTTTCTTTAAAGATATCCCAAGCTGTATGATTTTTTTTTACTTGGTCCCATAGGAATTTTAAGAGTTACACTACTCCATGAAAAGAGCTCCAGAGATAAATGTGTATTTGAGTGTGTGCACACACACACACACACACACAAACACACACACACACGACTCTGTTTATTTGGGACCCGTTATAATCAAAAGTGCTATTTTCAACAAATACTTCTGAGAAATAATCTGAGCACTTAATTGGATGCAAAAGAGTGGGTATTTACTATTCTACCCTTTAATTAGCATAATCAGTGTTTCCAGTAGCAATAGCAATTGGAAAATCGCTGGTTTTATTAGGTTCATTATTCTCCCTTAGTGTAGTTTTGCATCAATGTGGCTATTATTCTTAAGTTGCTTTTTTAAAACAAGAGTTGGTACTTACTATGGGAAAAATCCTTGTACAGATCCCACCAAACTCTTCAGAACAAATCATTAGAGCAGAAGTTTCAGTTTGGTTTTGTATTTTGTTTTATTTCTTCCTTTAAGTGACAGAGTGAATGTCACAAGGTGCACATGTTTTAGGAAGGCCCTTGAACATTTTATCATGGTTGTGCTTTGGTGGGAATTGTGTGTGGTTTAGGGAAAGGAGTTAGTTCCTCCTTCTAGGGAGTGACTGGGTGGAAAGAGATGGACTGTATGTATGTGAAATTCAGAAGTCTGAGCGTTTTCATTGGTTTTCTGTGCTCCAGAGGAGTCACTGAACAGAAGGAGCCAGACGGCCAAGATTCTATTTTCTCCCCATCCCACACCCTTTTGGAGGTCAGATTATTATTCTTAGAGCCTTTATGATGCATTATAAAAACATGGTTTGGACCAATATTGGGATGAATTATTCTGTTATTAACACTCTAGGCAGAAGTACCTGGCACCATCTTGCTCACAGCTCTTCCAAGTTTGGAAGCTATTGTCTAGGAGACTTGGCTTACATTGAAAACCATAGCTAAACTCCCCATGGTCTCTCTGAATCCCCTCCTGGTAATAGCCTACCATGGTCCTGATACAGACTCTTGGCAGCCATGGGGATCTCACTCGGATCATCCTCTGCCATTTCACTCCTTAATACACTCTATAGCTCCTCCATAGAGAGGTGAAACGTGCCCCTAGGTTTTTATGGTTCTCTTGGATCTTACAGTCATGGCTGTCTGCCTTTCTCTGAGGATTAGGACTTCTGAACATGGTGAACCACCTCAGCCATTAATCATGTTCAGTTATCAGGTATGTTCATTTAAAATATGAGCTTGCTCTAAATGGAGCTTCTCTGTTCATACCCTGACCATTAGTGAAGTCCTGCTGGAGTGTGGATATGCTCATGGACCATGACTAATGGACGCAAAGGTGGCCAGGAATCCCATCTTTTAGGCATCATGTGTAAGGCATGTCAATGCTTGTGTATCTTGATGAACTCTGGCAGCATTAGTGTCATGGAAGGAAAACATTTTAGTCCTATTAAAGGTGAATGCATCAATCTCCACAAAGCCTGCCTGGAAGAGACTCAGGAGAACGATGGATTTTCCCAGTGATGGATACAGGCCAGGCCACCCCCCCCATAGCCCTGCCTGGCAAAACATATGGGTTCCTGAATGACATTTAGGGCCAGTTGGAATCCTGTTACTGGGAAGCTGACCTGGGGCCACAGGTCTGCCTTGAATGCAGTGGTTTTCCTGCTATCTCTTCAGGCTGCTGGGCAATGGCTCTGTCCCATGGCAGGAGATATCAGTGGTAGAATGAGAGATGCACCAACTTGACTTTCACTTGCTAAATGAATGGCGTGTTTTCAGTCGCCTGGCCCTGAACCAGATCTTTTTCTGCATAACCACTTATGAATTCAGCAAAGAGAAAGAACACTCTGATTATGAGTTGAGCAGAAGGAAACAAAGTCCTGAAAATAAATGGCAATGAGACAAGAACTGTGAATAAGAAAAACTACAGGAAAAAATGCTACAAGAACCCTCATGCCAGTGAACAAATATCATAGCAAGTTGAATAGTGAATTAATGAAGACTGCCCAGATCTCCCTAGCAGTAAGATTCACTATCAGATCCATGACTAAATGTTTTGGCCAAGGAAATAATATTCTGTTATGGTTAAGAGTTAAGAGTTGCTGAACCCTGAGTGAATTCAAATCTCAGCTTTGCCTTTTGCAAGCTTTGTGACTTTGAGAAGTTATGGCACTGCTCTGTTTAACAGTTTACTCATCTGTTAAGTGGACATAATTGTAGCACCCACCTAAGAGCTGTTATAAATTAATAAATGTAAAGCACTTAAATCAGTATTAGACATGTAGTGTTATGAATCTTATTTTCTTGGAAGGACAGAATTTATTTGCATGGTGGTCTCTGCCTCAAAGTTAAAAAATGTGACAGAAGGGGCGCCTGGGTGGCTCAGTTGGTTAAGCGTCTGACTTCAGCTCAGGTCATTATCTCGCAGTTTGTGAGTTCAAGCCCTGCGTCGGGCTCTGTGCTGGTAGCTCAGAGCCTGGAGCCTGCTTCGGATTCTGTGTCTCCCCTTCTCTCTGCCCCTCCCATGCTCATGCTGTCTCTCTTGTTTCTGAACACTAAATAAATGTTAAAAAACTTTTAAAAAATGTGACAGAAGAGGAAGGAATCTAGAGCCCAACAGTTAGGGGGAAAAATGAAGCTAGGGTAGAGTCATTGACAACTCCCTGTGATTCATCTAGAAGCTACATTGTCCAATATGGTAGCCCTTAGCCACATGTGGTATTTAGATTTAAGTAGAAATTAATTAAAATCAAATGCAGTTAAAAAGTTGGTTCCTCAGTCTCACTAGCCACATTTCAAGGGCTCAATAAGCACACATGGCTGGTGGCTTCCATTTTGGAAAGTACACAGTAGAACATGTCCATAATCAAAGAAAGTTCCTTTGGTTAGTTCTGGTTTAGAGCTGTAGTGACCAGCTGAAGTGCTAAGATGATTCAGCTTCCTTTAATGACTAATAGTTTTTGAACATTTAGTTTTCAAGACATGTGCATTATCTCAGTTCACCCTCCCAATGGGCTTAAGAAGCAGGGACTCTGACAGTTTTCATTTTATGGGTGGGGCAAATCACACACCCAGAGGAGGTTGTTGCCCAAGGTCATGCAGCTGGAGAAGGGTGGAGCTGGCTGGATCCTGCTCCAGGTGTCCAAGTCCACAGCCTGCATTCTGAGCTGCAATGGCACCATCTTGCAACATGACACACCCAGTGTACCTTGGAGCATAGAGGTGAAGCGCCAGTGCCAAGGGGATCTTTGGAGCAAAGATTGGTGTCTTGGGGAAGACAAGGAGGAGGTCCTACTCTGAAGTGATGACTGTGGAAGCTTATTAAGAAAACACAAAGCTGACAAAAGGTTTTGGGCTAGGACTTAAACACAGAGTTCTGATTTCTGCCTTTTTGAAGCAATAATAAATGGCTACCAGAATCCTTTCAAGTGAATGTTCTCTTAAGAACTTTCCGTGGTCTGAAGATTCATTAAATGGTCAACTTCATTCCTAAGGGCTTTTATGCTTAAGTCTGAGACAAGTGTATAAACAGACATTTATGAAAGTGCTACTGGGTTAAAAAAATGTGACAGAGCCCTATGGTGAGCCCTGGAGGTACAATTGTGATTAAGCCAGACTCTGCCCTTGTAGAGACTTATCCATCAATAATGGCTAAATGCATATTTCAATTAATACTTATGTAAAATCTATTAAATAAGCACATCATCATTATTCCCATTACACATTTAGGGAAACATGCTTAGAGAAGTTAAGTCACTTACTCGAGGTCATAGCTTCTAACCCCCGTCCCACATGCTTAGGAATGTGATGCAATGTCCCTGGAAGCCAACCCAGGGTTTCTGAAAGTACCTGTCTCTGGGCTGTGATCCAGAGGGGGAGAACACCATTGTCCCACCATTCAGTCTTATTCTGTGTGGTCTTGAAGGAGTACTTCCAGTGTGTCTCTGTGTTAAACATCATGTTGTGAATGACTCCATGATCTTCAATCCAGCGACCTTGGGAATGAAGGAGGGAAGGTACTGATAAGTTCTATGAATGGATACTGCCAGCGGTGTCAAAGTGATCTTAAGACCTCCTCCAATATCCTTCTGGTTGGCCTACTTCTTCTGGGGGACTGTCACTCTGGGTGGCCACCCTGGGGCTTTAGATTTGGTTTTCTGGAGGTGCAAACATTGGTAGCCATAATGAAAGGGCTAATAGAATCTCACACCTGCCAGATTGGATCTGTTGCCTGGAACAGTCCTGGAGGAAGCTGGGGTGGGCTGTGGAAACTGATGGGCGAGGAGGGAAGGCTTAGGGAGGCCAGGTTACTTAGGTTATTCTGTGTCCAGAAGGCAAGAGCCTGGGATTTGGATATATCCTGTGGGGTGATATTCCTTATCTTCTGCTTGTGATGGTCTGATTCAATATTGAATATCCAGTGGGCCCAATTCTTGGCAAATATCCTAGGGTTTTTCCTAGGACTCCCATTGGCTGTGCTGTTTGAGGAAAACAATGGAATCAAGAAAGATTTCTAGACATAGATGGGTATAGACTTATTTCTCTCTACTTAAAGAAGGAAAGTGGATTTTGGGGAATGTGAGTAAGCTAGATTATTCTTGAAAACATAAGAATTGAACCAGA
The DNA here is from genome assembly GCF_046562875.1 of Panthera onca. NCBI lineage: Eukaryota > Metazoa > Chordata > Mammalia > Carnivora > Felidae > Panthera > Panthera onca. Next base: position 37,612,264 of record NC_138354.1, on the reverse strand, counting down.
TATAGAAAGTACCTGTGGTCTTACACTGTACTGGGGAAAAGGAGAGTGCATACTGGGGAGTAGTCTAAAGACTTAACCAAAAGACCCAGGGAACAGCTGAGTGTCCACTCCCCCACATTCTGGAAGAGATTCCTCTGGGTGACCCTACTGATTGCAATAAGATAGTGATGATTTCTCCTATTTTCAAGGTAAATCAAGACAGGACATTCTGTGACTAGAACTTGATGGTCACGGGAATCGAGAGGGGAAAATTCTCCACTGGCTCAGTCGTAGCCAAGCTCCTGGTGGGTAAAGTCCTCTTAGGATGGCCAAGGCTTTCAGCTGGGAAGAAGCAAAAATACTTGTTGCTTTATCATTTCTGCCTTGTAGGTACACCATGCTTGGAATCACTGGAAAAAAGTTGCACTGCTGTCAGGGACTGGGGTCTTGGTATCAAGGTTCCTGGTGAGGGATCAAATTGGATGGTCAACAGGGGAAGAGCATGGACTTAGAGTCCAAAAAGAGCTGGGTACCAGCTCTGAGTTAACTTCTGACCCTGTTATGTGAACTTGAACAAGCCCCTAACCTGCCTGGCCTTGGTTTGCCTGAATAATAGTGGGTAGGGTTTGTGTGATGAAATCATGGCACATATTTATTGTCCTGTCTTTAGAGATTTTCCACTTTACAGGAATCAGGCACAGAGTTTGCTCAAGATCATGTAGCAGTACTGGGCTTTGAACCCAGGAGGTTTGGTTACACCCCGCTTTTTTTTTTTAGTAGGTAAAATTTGCAAAACATAAAAATAACCATTAACATTTTAAAGTGTACAATTCAGTGGCACTTATTATAGTCACAATGTTGTGCAATAATCACCTCTTTCTAGTCCCAAGGTATTTTCATCACTGCAAAAGGAGACTGTACCCATTAGCAGTCATTCCCCAGTTCTCCATTCCCCTACCTGCTACTGGCCGTTAATCTGCTTTCTGTCTCTATAAATTTAGGTATTCTGGACATTTCATAGAAGTGAAATCTCACAATATGTGACTTTTTGTGTCTGGTTTCTTTTACTTAGTCTCATGTTTTCCATCCATGTTGTAGCATATATCTGTACTTCATTCCTTTTAATGGCTGAATAATATTCTGTTGTATGAATAGACCAGAATGTGTTTATCCATCTATTAGTGGACATTTAGGTTGTTTCTAGGTTGTTTGGCTACTGCGAATAATGCTGCTATGAACATTCATGTATAAGTATCTGTTTGAGTCCCTGCTTTCAATTCTTTTGGGTATATACTTCAGAGTAGAATTGGTGGGTCATATGGTGACTCTATGTTTAACTTTTTGAGGAATTGCCAAACCATTTTCCATAGTGGCTGTACAATTTTACATATCCACTAGTGATGTCCAGGAGTTCCGAATTCTCTGCATCCTCACCAATACTTGTTTCTTCTTTTTTTTGATTACGGTCAACCGAGTGGATATGCAGGGGTATCTCATTGGGTTTGCTGTGCATTTACTGAATGACTTAAGGTGTTGAGCATTACAACCTGGGCTTTTAATCTCCCCGTGATACTGTATGTCACGAGGGGGGTTGAATACCACAAGTGAGGGTACTTTGTTATGGGTAGATGGGGGCCAAATGGACAAGAACTTTTCCTTTTTTGAAATCTACAACAAATCCTCTCCTTGTTGTAGTGTCCAAGTTTTCTCATGGTTGAGCCATGTCATATCACAGCAGATGAAATGGAAGCACAGAGATAATTCACCCAGGTAGTAGCTTGCTTTTGTCTTTATCTTTTTTACCTGCAAATCCTGGATTCTGTTCTGTGTGACTCTTCCTGCCCAGTAAAGAGCAAATCACCATGGAATTATAAATGCCTGCCACTTCACCTGTTCCAGTATTTATCCATGGTATCTATACCACCAACATTAGAATCAGTTGAACTACTGTTAAAAAACACAAATTCTCTGTTCTCCAATCTAGCCCTTGCTCAATCCACACATCTAGGGTTGGATCTGCGAGTTTGCATTTTCTTAGCCAACTGACATGTCAGAGCCACTGGTTCAGGGACTGTTAGTCATTCACACATGTATGTGGATTAGTTCTAGCAGATTACCCATTACTCCAAAATCTGGGTTGATAGCAGCTTCCCTAAGAGACCAAAGGGAAGGCTGGCAGCTGTCAAAACCTGGAGTATTCCAGTATCTGGGGAAGCCTGGGGGCTCAGAGACATTGGGAGGATTTGGAGGAGGGATAGGAGGAAGCAAAGGACACCATGGACATGGAAACTTCCCCTCCCTGGACCTTAATGATTCTGGTTTCCAGGCTCTGGGACCAAGAGGTCAATTATAGTATCAGTTAAATAGACTAGCCTGGGAACCCATCATAGAATCCCTTTTCCCCTCAAAGAGATGTTACCCAAGTTTCAAACAACTAATCTAAAATGAGTTCAGGGAGCATGACCCTTCCATTTTGTGGCATGGCTAGTCCCAGTAATTGCAAAAAGGGAACTGTCTCCATGGTGTTTGTGTTATTTCCACCCTGACACTTAAAGGTATGTTCTAAATCCAGCCAGTGGCTGGGGACCACTAATGACCCAGCAGGAATTTCCATTGCCCCTTCGGTTCCTCCTTCCTGCTGCTCAAGCCTCTTTATCATGGTTAAGGCCCTGTTCTGGAATGTGGGCAGAACAAGATGGGGAGGTGGGGGGAAAGCTAAGAAATGAACAGTTGTAGGGAGCAGCAATCAGTTTTACTAAAATTGCATTTTGTACTCTGGAGACAATCAGGGACTGGGCTGGGAAAGCTGCGTGAAGGCAACAGTGTTGGCCATGCCTGGAGTTCCAGTAGCTGCAAAGGAACTGGTTTCACTTGGGTTGGGTGATGCTGCCCTCACTGCAGTATGATGCTACAGAAGCGGGGCTGCTTTCAGGAGTGGGACACCTGGGTTTGGTCTTGGCTCTTGAAAGCACTTGTTCTTCCCTTGGGCTTCATTTTCCACCTTCATAAAATGAGAGGATTAATGATTTCCAAGGTCCTCTCTGGCTTTATCCATTCTGAGAGTCTATTATCCATGTCATTTCAGTGTCTGTGATGTGGGTAATTATGCAAGTTAAACAGGAAGTAGGATGAGCTCTCTCAGAGAGCGTTAATCCTGCTGCTTGCTAATTATGCTTTAATCAGGGTACAATGCATACTCCCACACCATACCAGTTATGGCAAGATGCAGGTAAATTCTCCCAGCCAAGCATTTCAGGTGTGGGAACGAACCCAGCTAGATTTGACTCCTTTCTCTTGATTCTCAGAGACTGACATTTATTTATTTCTCAAATACTTGCAAGGTGAATTTAGAGAAACATCAAATCCAGCATTTGATCCAAACCCTCCCCTTCAAACATTTTGACCCAAGTACTATCCTCCATTGTCCCATGGTGTTCATAATCTAGGGACCAGGGGAGAGAGTTAATAAGAGAGCATGTTCTGGGGGTGCCTGCAATGCTCACAGTCACTCAGTCTTAGGATTCCCCAACTTACAGGCCCTGCCGAGAGGCAGGTCTAGGTACCATATTTGTACCATGTGATGTCTCCTCCCTACATTCATTTGGCTGGCGAGAAACCCAATTCTCTCTCAAGACTTAAACCAAGAGATGCAGTAACTAATCAGCTGGTGGTGGGCTCCCAGTAGCCTACCATGATAGGTCATGAGCAAAAAGAGAAAGCTGGTTGTGAGTGAGAGAAGTAGAGATAAGAGAGTTCCTGGGGCTGATTAGAAGGAGCACTGGGTTTCTGGATGTCTTCTTTGGAAAAGTGTCTATTCATGTCTTCTGCCCATTTCTTCACTGGGTGATTTGTTTTTCAGGTGTTGAATTTGGTAAGTTCTTTACAGATTTTGGATAGGGTTGATGGGGGGGCAGGGGAGAGGGGTAAATAGGGGATGGGCATTGAGGAGGGCACTTGTTGGGATGAGCACTGGGTGTTGTATGTAAGTAATGAATCATGAGAATCTATCCCCAAAAACCAAGAGCACACTGTACACACTGTATGTTAGCCAACCTGACAATGAATTATGTTGAAAAAAATAAAAAAAAATAGGGACCACTGGGTTTCTGAGAGCCAGAAAAGTGGGATCTGGTTTCTCTAACTCCATTTTCCATTTTTCCTAATTATCCCTCATTTGGTTCCCTGCCCAAGTTTGCCTGTTAGAGTCTTGCAAGGTGGTCCTCTCCCTTGAGCTAGTGTGAAAGGATTTCTGTATTTTACTGACATAGCTGGAGATCAGTGCTCCAATAGATGCTGAACAAAGTGCAGTGGGAACACAGAAAAGAGGGTATCAGGGAAGGCTGCACAGAGGAGGTGACACTGGAGCCTGGTGGCAGGTGAGAGTAAATGCAGTCCATCCTTGAGCAACATGGGCTTGCATTGTGCAGGTCCATTTACATGCCAGATTGTTTTTGACAAATACAGTACAGTACTATAAATGTATTTTCTCTTCCTTATGACCTTCTTAAAAATTTTTTTAAATGTTTTATTTATTTTTGAGACAGGGAGAGACAGAGCATGAACAGGGGAGGGTCAGAGAGAGGGAGACACAGAATCTGAAACAGGCTCCAGGCTCTGAGCTGTCAGCACAGAGCCCGACGCAGGGCTCGAACTCACGGACCGCGAGATCGTGACCTGAGCTGAAGTCGGACGCTTAGCCGACTGAGCCACCCAGGCGCCCCTCCTTATGACCTTCTTAACAACATTTTCTTTTATTGTGAGAATATAGATTATAATACATATAACATATAAAATATGTGCTAATTTACTAAGTTATCAGTAAGGCTTCTGGTAAATATTAGGTTATTAGTTTTTAAATTTTGGGGGATTCAAAAGTTCTATGTGGGCTTTTGACTGTGTGTGGGTTCACCACTACTAACCCCCATGTTGTTCAAGTGTCAGCTGTATTTGCCATGATTTTTAACTATTAAAACTAAGCAGTTCACTGCTTGGGCAAAAGTAGATAGTGGTGGTTTTATAATACCCTGCTCGAGTTGTAACCATCGTCAGTTACCTCCCTTCAAGGATTAGGTAGCTCAAGTTTGCCTAGTTCTTATTTGTTAATGACCTAAACTTACATGATATGCCTTGGGAAAGAAGTGAGCACTGTTGTTCTGTTCTGTTGTTGTGGACAGATCACTATTTTGGCCATTGTTAGATGGCTTGAGAGTTTAGTTCCATAGTTTGAACTAAGATAGGGTCAGGCATCTACCCGGTAAGACTGCTGAAAATCTTTCCTTTTTTGATTATAATGACAAAATGGTCGAGATGGTTCACGACAGGCTTATTGTTGTGAACAATAACAAACAACAAAATTGTTGTGACTGGCTTATTGTTCTAGAGCAGAAGCCCTGCTCTAGAAGCTGTAATTTTTTCAGTTTTTTGCCAGTGTTTTAGGCTATTCCTTGGCTTGTGATGGATGAAAACCACTCCTAAGATCAGGACTAGACCAGACGTAGACTTTAGACCTATACTAGATCTGCCAAGGCTCAAACCTTCATGGGCCTTCAGATCATACAAGAAATGGGTATCTGTGCAGTATTGCCGTTGGCTGTCAGGGAGTGTCATTGGAACTGGGCACACATGGCATTAATGCCATTCCATCCTGCTTATACTTTGCATTCAGCATTCATCTCATTTCCTCTTGAATTTCAGGTGATTACCTCTAAATATGTTTTCTCCATTAGTTTAAAAGCTTCCTAAGAGTAGGGCTGTGCTCATTTATTTTGGTATCAACCTGGCACAAAGCATAGGGCTTTACCCTTAGTAGGCATTCAACAAATGTTTGTTGAGTTTAATTGAAAAAACTCCCTCTTACTTCTGCCCCATTTGCAGATGGCCAGGTATGCTCTGAACAAGTAGGAAGCAGAACCCGATTTAATCCAAAGTCAATTTGGGAAAAAAGATATTTTAGTGGGATTAAAATAAACCATGCCATAACTTAATAACTCAATAAGGGCATTCCTCTCCCCCCGCCCCAAACATTTGCTCTGTTCCTATCTACTAATTTTCAGGTGGAACAGTGTATATTTACAGATAGTCCATCTGGGTGTAGACACACTTTAATGCTGAGAAACTGCTTGTGTTATTCACTAATTCCTTTAAACTAATCTACTATATAAACTATAAGCATATCTTCATTTTCCTCCCGATTTGTGATTCATTAATTTCATATTCCCAAAACCAAAGAAGAAAATGTCTTGTTAACCAGCTAGTATGAAGTCAGGAAGAATTGTTGCCAAATCAGGTCAACTCACCACCTCAAATCCACCCAATATTCCATTCTCAAGCTAACAAGCTCATTCAGAACCACAGCCAAGACACTGATGGGAAAGCAGCCTCCACTGATGCTGAAAACCACACTCACCCAAGTGTGCACACCCAGGGTACCACCCATTGATAATACACTGGACCCATAACAAAAGTACTTGAAATGAGAACAGGTGAACCAATCAAAATTTAAAACCTTATCAATTCCTGCTATAGAACTGAGGCTTGTCCCCAACACTAGCACTCATGATGGCAGCCCTTGTCTGGACAGAGAATATAAAACCCTAGCATGCCCATTTTACTAAACCACTCTTGCTCATGTGTAAGTGCGAATGAAAAATGCTGATGCTGCTTCTTTTTGACATTGCTTTTTAATTATGGTCATCAATAAATCATTTTATCCTTGAACAAGACTTGAGAATGGCCCTAAGGCAGAGGCACAATTCCTTAGGAACTAGGCCAACAGAGAATGGTCTTTCACACTCTATACCTCTTCCTTTATCTGCTGTCAAAAGCAGAAACGTTCTCTCTTTGAGTAGCTGGAAGTAGACGGCTTCTTGAGTTCCATCTGGAAACTCTGTTAACACACAGTTCTACCCTTGACCTGCCTTACTAGCCACTGTGACGGAAATGGGATCTCTCTGCTGTATTTTTTTTTCTCACTTTATTTTCTCCTCTTACCACTATAGTGGACTGAATGGTGCCCACTGGCACCCCCCCCCCCCCATTTATATGTCCATATTCTTATTCTCAGAACCTGTGAATGTTGCCTTATTTGGAAACTAGGTCTTCATAGTTGTAATTAAGGATTTTGACATGAGATGATCCTGGATTATCCATGTTGACTTTAAATCCAAAGATAAATATCCTTACAAGAGGCAGAAGAGGAGAGGACTCAGATGGAAAAGGAGAAAGGAGACAACATGATCATGGAGGCAGATATTGGAATGATGTGGCTACAAATCAAGGAATGCTGGTAGCCGCTAGAAGACAAAGTGGGAAGGAAAGATTCTCCCCTTGAACCTCTGGAGGGAGCATGGCCCACTGATACTTTATTTTGGGCTTCTGGTCTCTGGACTTTCAGTTGCTTTAAGCCACCCAGCTTATGGTACTTTGTTACAGCAGCCATAGGAAACTAATACACCTGTGCTGTTACCCTCAAGTGGTTCCAGCTTTTCTCACTCAAGACCTTGGAATCCAGAGCAGTCATGATTTTTTTTCTCAGTTGCTGTGGTGTTTTGGGCTGACACGTTCTCATGTGTAATCCATAGACCTGAAGCATCAGCATTACTTGGGAGCTTCTTGGAATGGCCCCACTTCAGATCCTTTGAACTGGAATCGGCATTTTAACCAGATCCCCAGGTGATTCATATACATATTCAAATTTGAGAAGCACTAATAGGAGAATCTCTAAGGTGGCAATTAGATCTTTTCTCTACCTGGAAGAGTCCTAGTTTCTTCATGTTAATTATGGTGTGGAGGTTATATAAAAACAAAACCAAATCAAATTCTTTGGTTAGAAATTTACACTGATGTGGTATAGATGACATGGCATAATGTCTGGAATTTGCTTTACAAGGTTCCAGAAAGGGGACACCTGGGTGGCTCAGTCGGTTAGGTGTCTGACTTCAGCTTGGGTCATGATCTCACATAACCTGCATTGGGCTCTGTGCTGACAGTGCCGAAACTGCTTGGGATTCTCTTCTCTCCCTCCCTCTCTGCCCCCCTCCATCGTTCATGCTCCATCTCAAAATAAATAAATAAACTTAAAAAAAAAAAAAGGTTCCATGATGTGCCTGGGTGGCTCAGTCACTTGAGCATCGAACTTCAGCTCAGGTCATGATCTCATGGTTTACGAGTTTGAGCCCCGCATGGGGCTCACTGCTGTCAGTGCAGAGCCCGCTTCAGATCCTTTGTCCTCCTCTCCCTTTGCCCCTCCCCAACTTGAGCATGCTCTCACTCTCTCTCTCTCTCTCAAAAAATAAACATTAAAAAAAAAAAAGTTTCCAGAAAGAAAGGCAGGCAGGCAGAAAAGAAGAAAGAAAAGTCCATTGAGTGGAGACAATGGAACAGGATTGGCAAAATGTGGAAAAATTCTTACAGTTCGGTGATGGGTATAGGGGGTTCCTTGTGCAATTTTCTCTGCTTTTTCTACACTAACTTTAGAAATTAGTGTACTGAAAAGTTAGGGAATACCCTGGTTTTCCAGCCTTCCTTATTTTCAATTATTTTCTTTTCTTATTTATTTTCTTAATAATAAGAAATATTTTCTTATTTCTCTACTTTTCGTTCCTTGTGGAAATGATTAGTGTTGGAAACATGTCTTTTCTGTCTCTATCTGTGGTTTTCTTTGTTTCATCTGTGTTTGGGGCTTTGTTGACTTCCAGGACTTTTTCAGTGGAGAGTGGTTTCTGGGGGAGAAGGATGGGAGCTGATTAAAAGGTTTACATCTTCTAACTAGGTTTCCAACAACATCTGCTGGGCTTGTACTGTTAACCAGCAGCAGGGATTTAATTTCCTTTTCCTTTCCCTACCTCTCTTACCTCTTTCAGACTCTATTTTTTTTTCACTGGATAGAGTGTCACATGGGTGACCTTTGGCCCTCTGATTTATATGTGATTTGTGTATTATACCTCTAGTTCAAGGGTTCTCAAGTAGGGGGTGATTTTGCCCCCCAAGGAACATTTGCAATGTCTTGGAGACATTTTCGGTTGTCACAACTGGGAGAGGGGAGGGATGTTGCTAGCATCTAGTGAGTAGAAGCCAGGGATGCTTCTAAACATTCTACAACACACAAGACAGCCCCCCCCAAAGACAAAGAATGATTTGGCCTAAAATGTCAGTGGTGGGACATTGAGAACCCTGCTCTAGTCTTAAAGATCATCTAAATACATTTGGCCATGCTTCTTTTGCTCTTGTTTCAGGCAGAAGGAGAGGTGGATTCATGACTGGTTACGACATCTATGAGGACTTTTTACCTCTTATAGGTTGATTTTGGGATAGAATGTAAGTAACTGATCATTTGTGCAAATTGTGCCCTGCCCACCTCCAGGGGGCACCACCCACATAGCATTCATGAAAACAGTTCTTCCCAGAATTGTGCTGTACACCGTCTACATGGTTACAAGTGGTGGTTCTGATTTTGGAGTTGTTCTGGCGGGGTTCTGGAATTGGGAGAAGCTTAATTTCTGACTGATAGGGACCTTGAGCCTACCATCGAGTGTCCTTCCAAGAAAGGAGGAAATGAAGAGCAGAGAGGACCTCACTGTTATTATCCTCCACCATCATCTCCTTACGAGCATCCCCCTTTCACCTCTGATCCATATCTATTTGACTAGATTTAAAATTGTTAAATTATAATATCACAGCTTACATTTTCTATAGCCTTTGTCTGAAACATGGTGGTGATAGCTTCTTATTTTCAGTAGGTTCCTTGGGGGAGAAAATATATGCTGCTGCCATAAGACTTCCTATCCACCCACCACTTGCTTGGCGGGATTTCCTTAGTTTCAGCAGCATAACTTATTCTCACTGGTCTTCAATCACTTTGCAATAAAAACTGAGATTGCAGAAATGTTCACTGTCATTACCAGTGATGGAGCAGTAAGTACAGGCTTCTGGAGAGGGAGAAGGAATTGGGTGATTTAAACTAGCAGAATGAGCTTCTAACCCTCAGAGAATGGCTTTTCATTTCAGTGAGATCTGAGGGGAATTGGGACAGTTCAGGGAGACTGGGGGGACCATGCTGGGATGTGGCTGTTTGCAGGTGTGGGTACTGTATCCACGGGGTGCCCCATAGCTGAGGCTGTGATTTCTTGGGACTGAGTACTGGGCCACTGGACTGTACACCCCCATCCCTACATCGTCAGCCCCAGGCTGGCGTGGTAGACCTCAGCACTTCCTGCCAGTTCTTCCTCTGTTGGTCTTTTCTCTGATAACAGTCCTTGACTTTCCACTGGGAACCCACCAGCCCCTGACTTGCAGTCTACCTGGTTTGTGTGAGGCTTGCCACCTCCTTAACCCCAAACTGGGGGTGGACACGTAGTCTCAGCTTGGGTGTTCAGCATTGTTCCACTCTCCCCCGGGCCATAGCGATTGGTTCTGAGAAGTAAATTGGTCCAATGAGAGCCAGCCTTGGGAATTTTGTGGTCACTCTTAGAGAGAGACAGAGAGAAAGAGAGGGAGAGGGAAAAGGAGGGAGATAGATCATTGTGATGACATAATATGAGGATCTGGATTACTAATGCCTGTAGTTATCAATTAATTATGTCTTACGGTACTATTATCGGTTGAACTGTTTCTCAAAAAAGATGTTGAAGTCCTAAGCTTAGATGCTCAGAATGGGACCTTATTTGGAAATAGGTCCACTACAGAGATGAGGTCATGCTCCAGTGGGGTGGGCCCCTAATCCAAATGACTTGTTCCCTTACAAGAAGATGACTATATGAAAACAGAGACACAGGGAATCCAATCTGTGGATTGGATGGAGGATGGGACTGTGGCATCTACAAGCCAATGAATGCCAGAGATTGCCAACAAACTACAAGAAGTGAGGAAGAGACAGGAAGGATTCCCTGTGGATTTGAGAGGGCATACAGCTCCATTAACACCTTGATTTCCAACTTCTGGACTCCACAAGTGTGAAACAATAAATTTCTGGGTTTTTTTTCTAAGATTAAAAAAAATCTTTAAGCAATCCCTACACCCAACATGGGGCTTGAACTCACAACCCTGAGATGGAGAGTCACATGTTCTACCAACTGAGCCAACCAGGCACTTCATAATTTTCTGTTGCTTTAAACTGCCCAGTACTGTTAAGTAAACTGTGGTACTTTGTTATGGCAGCCCTAGGAAATGACTATAAATACTTTCAATTAATAATTCTCCCCCAACTTCTTCTCCTCCTCCTCTTTGTCCTCCTCCTCCTCATTTTTGCCTAAGCAACAGAAAGTCTAATAGTGATGTGGTGACACACTATGATTGGACAGCCCAGCCTCCATGGACATTTATTGCCCCTCTGACATCAACCCTTGGGGTTCAGGGGTTAGCCATAATTCTGCGGGCTTTCTGGAGCTTCACTCTGGGGCATGATCCTGTTAACTTTTGCCTTTACACAAAGACTGATGCTCACCTACTGTTTATCTAAGCCCCGTCAGGGACCTGTTTGTGCTAGGCAGAATTCCAAAATGGTTCTCAAGGTTCTTGTCCCCTGATATATATGCCTGGTATAATTCTTTTCCCTTGAACATAGGTGAGACCTGTGGCTTGCTTCTAACCAACAGAACATGGAGAAGTTGAGATTTTGCAGATCCTTTGAATCCTTATCAGTTCATTTTGAGTTAATCAAAAGGGAGATTATCCAGCGTGGGTCTGACTTTATTAGGTGAGCTCTTAAAATAGGATCTAGAGCAGAGAGACCCTCTCCTGTGGCCTCAAAGGAGCAAGTTGCCATGAATTCTACAGTTGCAGGGAAATGGATTCTTCTAACAGCCATGAGAGCTTGGGACCCCATCCTAGCTGACACCTTGATTGTGACTTTGTGAGACACTGAGCAGAGGCTCCAGCTCACTGGTGCTGACTCCTTTCCCATGGATACTGAGAGATAATACATGGGTGTTGTACTAAACTGTTAAGTTTGTGGTAATTTGTTTTGCAGCCAGAGAAAAGTAATACATCATTCTATTTTAAGAAACTTCCAGGTCCTGTGGCCAAGTTCCCCTGTGTGTGTGTGTGTGTGTGTGTGTGTGTGTGTGTGTGTGTGTGTGTGGCATGGAGTTTGGGGGTGGGGGTTATGAAGCCAGATGGGAAGAAGAAAACTATGTTGGAGGAAGTAATGGCCCATTCACTGGGGGAGGGGCTGAGCTTGATTAATGTGCAGGCCTACCCAGTGCCCGTCTTTGGGGAGCTGGAGGGAGAATGTTTCCTCTAGAGCCAAGGCTTGCTTTGCACTTGGGAGCTTAAATCCTAGACAGGGGCTCTACTTCCCCGTCTTGTAGATGGTGCTGGGGGAGCCTGTACTTGGAGGAAAAATTTACATTCTTTGTAAAGATGCAAAGATTTTTTTGAGTGTAGAGGTGATGAAGTAGGATATTTTGAATTAGTAGCCAGTTTTCAAGAAATCTTCTTTCCTTGAGTCTTTTGCTCAGGACTTCTGCCCTTCCTGCTTCAAGGAGAGGATGCTATTGGAGAAAGCATGGAAAGTGGGTATTCCTCTTAAGCTCTGCCCCTTATGGTAGCCATAGAGGAGCTGTGGTGCAGTAAAAGGCTTATGGGGGGGACACAGCCAGGTGAGAACACATCTCTCTGTCTGATTCCCCGAGCTGTCAGTGAAAGGAAACACAGAGGCAGAAGGATCCACAAGAAAGGGGCTCTTCATCTTTCTCCCTGGCAGAGCTGCAGAGAAAAGGAAACAACACCTGAATAGATCTGTGGGATCTGGAAACAGAGGGGACATGAGCCTGTGTCTTGGGACAAGTCCTAGGAAGTGGCAAGACCTTGGAGTCACTTAAGTGTATAGTTGGCCATTGTTCCCACTGCCAGGCCCAACAGAGATGCTAAAATAATTGTTGAGTGGAAGAATGAATACGTTGGAGGCCCCCTTAAAAACTCTCCAGGAGGACTTTCTTTACCAGCAGCAGGGAAAACTGATGAGGGTCATGTGACTCTGGTTCTGGGGTGAGGGCTGAGATACCCACACATCTGACAGCCCCCAGGTATGAGGAGGCCCTGCTGCCCATATCTGGGCAGCAGATTCTCTGGGGGGCCCAGGGTTCTGACCTTCGGCAGCTGAGTCAGCTATCTTAGGGAAGCTTGCTCATGGGTCCTTGTGCCTGGGGCATGGCTTCTCCTGGCCTGGGACCACCTGGCCCCTGCTCCTTGAACTCTGTCTGGGAAGCTCAGGGAGGTGGCCACATGGCTTCTCAGACCTGAGCCTGTGTTGGAGCTAGGATGTGAAGCAGTGCAACAGGCTCTTCTTCATCACCTCTCTTCTGTTAAATTGCCCAGAGGTGTTCGTAAGAACACAAGTTAATTAGTCGTTGAGCTAGGAGAGCCCCCTTTATCATAGTTTGTGTCAGGTCTGTACCCTAGAATCTGATGAGGTCTTTGGGTGCTGGCAGCACACATTTTAACCATTATTTTTTCTATTACGGATAATTCTTGCGCACACTGGAGTCAGACAGAGGTCGGCTTGAGCTCAGCTCATGGAGACAAATGCTGAGGGTTTTGCTGGGTCTGGGGTGGTCTCTGTTTCATTAATACAACATACTCAGGATATATACTCGTTTCCTGGAAGCTCTGGGGATGGACAACATTCAGAGGGGTTTGGAAAGATTACTTAGAATCAAAGACACTGACGGGCTGTAGTCATGCTGGAGGGTAGGGATTGAGGAACCAGTGTCTGGAACCATCCAGGACTGAGTTTGAATCCTGCCTCTGCCCCAGAAAAGATTTGTACATCTTTGAGCCTCAGATATCTCTGCCCTGTAAAGAGGGTAACTGTCCTGACTTCATATCACCGTTAAAATTATTGAAAGATCTGATGATCATGGTACCTGCTTGGCCTATTCATGAGCAGGTTCAACCATTCAAGGCAGGGGTTTTCAGCTGGGGCCAATTTGCCCCCACAGCAGACATTGGGCAATGTCTGGAGACGTTTCAGGTTGTCATATCGGGAGGAGGGGTGCTCCTGACATCAGGTGGGTGTACAGACCAGGGATGCTGCTCAGCATTCCACAGTGCACCGGATATCGCCCCTCCAACCCCAGCACAGAGAATGATCTAGTCCCAAATATCAATAGAGCTGATGTTGAAAAACCTGTTTTATAGTTGAAGCAGAGTGAATGTTCACTTGCTCAATAAATGGCAGGTCTAGTTATAAATAAGAGGGTTCAAAGGAACATGTTTTTTCCACAGTGGGTGAATTAAAAAGATTATTTTGTATACAATGCTTTGTTATTTATAGGCAATACGTTTCACATGGTCCAAGATCTAAAAATTATACAGGGGGTACAATCCAGTCTCCTACCCTGTGCCCTCCTCGGAGGAACCAGTATCGCCAGTTTCTTGTGTATTTATCCAGATTTCCTCTATGCATCTACAAGTAATTGTATGCATATATATACACATCCATATTATATGAACACATATATTCATGCTACACACATTCTTTGCATCTTGCTTTTGTCACTGAATCCATTTTGGAGATAACTTCCTATGAGGACACAAAGAACTTGCTCATTTTTCTTTTGTAGGTAACAGACTATGCCATTCAATGGGTATCTGGTATTTTATTTAGCCATTCCCCTCTGGGTGAATAGTTAGGTTGTTTCTGTTTTCTTGTGGTTACAAATGCCAGTGCAATGAATAACTTTGCATGTACATCATGCATCATTTTCCACCCAGCAGATATATATCTGTTGGATAAAGTCCTACAAGTGGAATTGCCAAATAAGAAAATTTGTGCAATTCTGATTGTATTGGGTGTTGCCAAATTACCCTCCATTGAAGCTGTACCCAATTCCATTTCCCACTGGCAATGAATGTAGACGAGGAGGTGCAGTAATTTTATAATTTTTAAAATTTGCTCTCACTGTTTATATCTTGTCATCAAAAATCTTCTGGGAATAAATAAAGGGTGGGCATGCCTTATAATATTTTGTGCCCATCATATTCTCAGTGTTCAGGGACCCAGAATCTGCCCATGGGAGGTCTTTTAAGTGTTAGAAAGTTAATGCCACTGGGAAGTAGCATTCTCTTTCTCCAGAAAAGGGCTATTTAGTTCCTGCTTCCTGGCACTAATAGTTCCCAAATGACTTGCCTCTCAAAGAGTTTACATGTAGGAAAATCTCCCTCTGAGTGGTTGTTCAGCTTTATTTTTTAAGTTTCTGATTCAAGGGCCCCTTTGAGAGTCTGATGGAAGCGATAAAACCCTCTCCCCGAAAAAGGTACTAGCAGTTTGTGTATCATTTCAGAGGCTCCCAGAGCTGCCTTGGACCCCAAGGGAGTGGTTTTCTGGATAGGGGTGAGGCTCATACTGCCAGGCACCATTCCATACCCCACAAGAGGGGTCTGTGGATTCCAGGCTCAGAGCTGGGCAGAACCAGTTCCACGTGGCCAGGGACACCCTGGTTCCAGGCCTGGCTTCTTCCTTGCCCATTTCCTGGCCAAGTGACTGATGAGTTATTTGGCCTCTCTGAGCCTTCATTTTCTCATCTGTGGAATGAGGACAACACTTGCTTTGCAGTATTGTTGTATTGGAGACATTGAAGCCTAAGCACCTAGCACATGCCTGGCTTCAGGCCCATGTTGGAGAAAAGAATGCTGATGTTATTCTTACTATCGTGGAATCCTTTGCATTTTGGTATTTGGGATTATGGAATGACCACATTCCTTCCTATCACAGACATCTGGAACATGCTCTTCCCTATGCCTGAATGCTTTTCCTTCCTCTTGTCTCCTGTACTCTCTTTCAATTCTCAGTTCAACTGCTCCATCTCAGAGAGCCTTTTCCTGTTTCCAATTTCAAGTCAATTTGCCCTTGCTCTCTTCTGGAGAAACTCTTCTCTTCCTTCTCAGTGACTTTCCTAGTTGTAATGAGATCTGTTAGTATCTTTTCTTGTCTAATGTTGTGTCCTCCTCTTGGGCTACACGTTCTAGGTAAGCTGGGGAGACTGGCAAGGGCAAAGGTACTAAGAGAGGTCGGGACTGGGTGGAGGCACAGGCAGGTGACCTTTGTGATCTGGAAAGAACCGTGTAAGGGAAAGAGAAATAAGAGAAGATAGGAGAGAGTGGATCAGGGGCCAGGTCATGGGGACTTTCTGGGCCACAGAGAGACAAAATTTGAATTCTTTTCAAAGAGTATTGGTGTCCCTCCAACTCTTCAGTAATAAGCCAGGGAATCCTCTAATCTAATTGAGCTCTTTAAACTTTAATGTTTTACTATTTTTATAAAGTTCTTTTAATAATTTACTTTTGTTTTTTTAAATCATTATTTTTTTAAACGTTTATTTGAGAGAGAGAGAGAGAGAGAGAGAGACAGAGCATGAGTGGGGGAGGGGCGTGCACACACACACACACACACACACACACACAGGGAATCTGAAGCAGGCTCTAGGCTCTGAGCCATCAGCACAGAGACCCATGTGGGGCTCGAACTCATGAACTGCGAGATCATGACTTGAGCTGAAGTCAGATGCTTGAATGACTGAGTCACCCAGGCGCCCCTAATAATTTACTTTTGGAAAAGATCACCAGCCACTGTGTGTAAGGCAAGGTGCAGGGTGGGTGGGTCTGGGGAACAGGGAGCAGGGGCTAGGGAGGCTGCAGCTGTGTGGTCCTGATTCTGTCTGCAGACTGGGGCTCTGTAGCAGTGGGGTTCTAGAAACCAGAATATTCTTAGCTAGTGCTTCTTCCATTTGCATGAACTGCCTCCGTCTCCCGAGAGCTGGTTGAGAATGGGCTGTATCTCAGGGAATGACAGACACTGGAGCTTCCACTAGCATTGGCAAATTGGCTGCAGAGTGGAGCTTACCTGAGATGGTGGTGAAGTGAGACGGGGACGTCATTGTCACGAAGGGTGGTGTGAGGTACTTGGCCTTCACTCCCTCCTGGGCCAGCCGGTCCATGTTGGGGGTGTCCACATCCTGGTCATAGTTCCAGCGGAAGCCATCGAAGGAGATCAGCAGCAGCTTGTTGAAGTTCTTCCTTCCAGGGACAGGGTGGCAGCTGGCCCAGCCCAGCAGGACGGGCAGCAGCAGCGTGAGGACCCCAAACCCTGTCATGCTGCGAGCACCAACATCACAGAGTTTGTGGTCCGGCTCCCATTTTCTCCCTTTTTTATCTGCGATTGAACAAAGTCCAAATTGATAATTCTGCCTGAGCTCCGCTGTGGATCAAAACACCTGGAATGTAACAAGATGTCATGTTTTACGTGATGGAAAGTTCTGGAAATGGATGGTGGTGATGGTGGTACAACCTTGTGAATGCATTCAATGCCACTGAACTGTACACTGTAAAATGGTAAAAATGGTAAATTTTATGTCATGCATATGTTACCATGATAAAAATAAGTCAAACCATGTGAAATATTTTGGACTTTTATATCAATTCCACTATTGTGAAGATTTGGGGAACAAATTAGATTGGTGCTTTCCTTTGCTCAGTATATTCTGTTTTTATAGGGAGAACAAATTATTGTGAATTATGACTACAAACGCAGCCACCATGGATTGAGGGCTTGTGAGGACTAGGAACTGTATATACATTATCTATTCCATTTAACTAAAAAAAATCCTAGGTAGGTTATTAGTTAGAAATGCCCCATAAGAAATAAAAAAAAAAAATACTGTGGCTAAATACACATAGGATAACACCATTTTAACCATTTGAAAGTGTACAAATTCAGTGACATTTGGTGCATTCACAACGTTGTAAAGCTATTATCTCTATCTAATTACAGAACTTTTTCATCCCATCAAAAGGAAATCCTATACCCATTAGCAGTCACTCCTCATTCTTCCCTTGATCAGTCTTTGGCAACCACTAATCTGCTCTTTGTCTGCTTGAATTTACCTTGCCAGGACATTTCATACATGGAATCATAAAGTATGTGACCTTTTGTGTTTGGCTTCTCTCACTGAGCATGATGTTTTCAGGGTTCATCCATGTTGTTATATGCATCAACATTTCATTCTTTTCATGGCTTATTAGTGTTCTACTGTATGGATATGCCACTTTTTGTACATCCACTCACCAGCTGATTGACATTTGGGTTGTTTCCACCTTTTGGCTATTGTGAATAGTGCTACTATGAATATTTGTTTGAATACCCTCTGCTTTCCACTAAATTTTTACAACATATCGATCAGGTGGTTTTTACTTATTATCTGCTGCATAAATAGTTCAGACAGACTATGGAACCACTTCAAGGTACTACAGCAGATGTGAGGCTGGAACTTCAGTTTTTATACTTGGCTACATGTTTGCTGGGCATGGGAGGGGTGTATTAAATTTCCCAAGGGAACAAATTGCTTTGTATACTATTCTTTTTTTTAAAGCATACTATTTTTTAATGTTTATTTTATTTATTTTTGAAGGGTGGGGAGGGGCAAAGAAAGAGACAGAATCAGAAGCAGGCTTCAGCCTCCAAGTTCTGAACTGTAGCGTAGAGCCTGATGTGGGGCTCAAACTCATGAACCATGAGATCATGACCTGACCTGAAGTCAGCCACTTAACTGACTGAGCCACCCGGGCGCCCCACACCCCACATTTGTTGAGCACATATTCTATCCTAGGGGTAAGAGACACAGAAAAATAGATGCAGAGGTTGCCTGTGGGTGGCTCAGAGTCCAGGGGACAGGCAGACAAGTAAAGTATTACATGCAATGGAAGGGCCCTGCTGGAGGTGTGTATGGGAAGTGATGTGGGAGCAGAGATAGAGGGTCCCAACCTGGAGAAGCTGGGTAGGGGAGGGTTCCTTGGAGGAGGTGGTGCTAGTTTTGAGTTTTGCAGGCTGGGTGGAATTAACCTGTTGGAAGAACCATCGCTCAGCCATCCCTCTGGATATGACAGCATCTGCTTCTGACCTCTTCCTGTAGGTATATGGATGACATTTACCTTTGCTCTTTTAGAAAGATCTTTGCATTGTGTAAAGATGTCACCAATGGGTTTTTCTGTGACAGGAGTTGAAGGTCTGCTCAGGTATTTAGGGGAAGTTTTTGGAAGATTTTTATCTTGACATGGGGGACTGAAGGCTGGATATCAGACCCCACATCAATGACTCATTTCCCCCTTGCTGAAATTGCCTGGAATTCTGTTCCAGGTATTTGCTTAGGTTGAATCTTTGGGATGAGGAGGTGGTGTGTTGGAGGAGCTCCATTGTGTATTTGCATAACTTGGCTTCTCCTATTAATTAGCGTGGTGTTTTGCTATTTGAGGGATTTCCATAGAATTTTGTGATGAGTGTGCAGCTTTGTGGTTGAGTGTGTTTTGAAGTTTTCCAGGTTGAGCGTGTTTTGAAGTTTGGGTTCATATCTTGACTCTGCCACTTACTGTCTGTGACACCTTGGCACAAGTCCCTTAACTTCTCTATTATTTCTGTTTTCTTCTCTGTAAAAAGGAATAATGATGTATTTTCTAAGTTTGTGAGACTTTGATGAGATACTGTACATTGGTAGGAATGCTTACTGCTCATGGGCTATCCATCTTCTCCCCCTCATTTCCCAGCCCCCTTGGAATTATAACCAATGTACTATGAGTGGAAGCCACATGCATGACTTCCAGCCTGAAGGTGTCTAGAGCTGGTGCCTGACCATCCCATTCTCTTATCCCCTGCCACCCCATTAAATGGAAGTCTTGTGTTGAGGTGTTAGGCTTTCCATAATTCTGGGTCTATGAGTGACCCTATGGAGCATATTCCCCAGCCAACCTATGGTGCACATGGAGTGTGGGAAGTCAACCTTTGTTGCCAAGCCATTGAGATTTCGGGGGTTAATTTGTTGCTGTGGCATAACCAGTGTATCGTGGCTAATACAGCAGGTAAAGTACTTATGTTGGTCCCTAACAATGTAAGTGCTCAACAGATGTTGGTTACTTGTAGCATGATGATAAATTGCCACTGAAAATTTTGTTATCTGATCTGATGATGCCAATGATGCTATTTTGTGCTTGGACAAACTGGACTTGGCATTCCTTTCCACGTGTGGCAGGGACAGATGCTTGAGGGACAGTAAAGCATTATTATCTTTAGTTTGTGTCCCTGGATACCCTTGGTGGCAATGAACAATGTATGCTACTCTGAGAAAGCCAGACCCAGAGGAGAATTGCTGTTGATCCCAGAATTGGGACTGTGCAAGGAGAGAATATTGAGTCTTGGTGTGTAGATTCTCCAAGGGAATTAGAATACTTGTAGTAAGTGGTTTGGCCCTTTGAGAATTGTATACAATTGTATAATTGTAATCACTTAGGCCCTTTTTGGGACAATCTGTATGCATCTCTGTATTCTGGAAGCACAGAAAAAATAGCTTTCAATAATGCAACAAACAGTCTGCCATGTCCACTGAAACATCCCTGAAGTGCCACATTTGGTGTAATCAGCAGAATTTGGTGGAGGTAGTTGACTAGAGAAAATTCTCATTATGGTCAATATGATGCTTATGGTTATAGCAGTGTCTTGTTTTCTCTTTGGTAAGTTCTGGTTTGAAAGGCATAAATCCATCACTTGTTTATCAAATATTTATTGAGCAGTTTGAATGGGGTGGAGGATGAAATATGGAGGAGAGAGTAAATCTCTTCTTGCCACTATGTTTTCAAGCTTCCTAGTATTCAGCTCTGAGGCATGCAGGCTTGAGGGTCCCACAGTTCCAGAAGCATCTTCCAGTCATGCCCTCTTGATTGTGCCATTCTTCCTTGCAAGTCCAGTAGAGCCATCTCTGGCTCTTACTGTCTTTTGAATGGTTCATATATCAGTTATGGAAACTTTTATAAAATTTCAGGGTGTTGTGTCAAACCTAAGGATATCATTAAACTTTGTGAAGTTATAAGAATATCATTAAACTTTTTAAAGAAATCTGTATATTTATGACATAGTTAATGGAGTGGAGATGGGGAATTCCAAACACATTTTGGGAATTATCCCAGAAGGAGGTAATAGATAGAACTCTTGGTTGAAAGTGGCAAAAACCCATATATTATTAGTCTAGGTAAGAAGAGGGACCATGTTTGAGTCTGGTTTCACCCTGGAGCAGACCCTGAAACAAGGATGGGGGTACAAGAGTTTATTTGAGAGATAATCCCAGGAAGCACCACTAGGGGAGTGGGGAAGTGATTCAAGGAAGGGAAGGGGGCCAACATGGGGTGTTTCAGTCTTGGGTACATGCAGTGCTAGAATGATGAGTACGAATATGCTATGGGCATGGCCTCTGCTATGGGTTTTTTAGCGAATGATTTCCCATGTCACTGAAATCATCCTGCAGAAAGGCAGGGATTCAGCTGAGTTTCACAAGCAGGTACTTACATACCACCAGCTTTCTCTTTCTATCTCTGTGTCTGCCTTTGCATATCACCTTAATTTTCTTTCATTCAGGACTGGTTTTCTCCATAAGGTGAGGAATATGACCACAAAAGCTCCTGTATTTCCTCATTCCAGAATTTCTGTCATCACAGAAGATGACTATATTTTCCAGTTCCAGTTAGGAAAAATAATCCAAGGGAAGAACTCTGATCGGCCTACTTGGGTTAGATGCCCATCCCTGGACCAATCAACTGTGACCAGGGGGCAGGGCCGTGTAAGCTCATGGCAGCCTTCGCTAGAGCCACATGGCTGAAGTAGGAAGAGGTACAAGTCTCAGTAGAAGAGAGGAGTGGTAGGATGAAAAAGCTACATGTTTGTGATGAAAGGAAAGGATTAGGAGATGCATCCTGTTAAACCTAGTAATTATTGGAACTTAAACTTTTTGAATATCAAGTTTCATTGTGGTCCTCTCAGGATGATTCCCTAGAAAGGAAAAACCTATATGAGCTGAACATTTCCTATGCACAGGCTGTTGCTATGGGTTCAAGTTCTTATTGATAGATCCAAAGATCAATTAAAGTGTTTCTCAAGAGATGTAAACCATGTTAGGCCCTACTTATGATGAGGCCAAAATTAAGCAAGAAGAGAACTGGCATGTAGGACACTCTAATTTCTTTCTGTCATTGAGTACTGTCAGGTTTAGATTCTGGCTGGCAGTGGATGCACCTCAAGGGAGGGTTGCATATAAAGGTGTGTGTGTGTGTGTGTGTGTGTGTGTGTGTGTGGTAGGTAATTTCCAAACATGAGTCCAACATGCCACAAATGCTCTTTTGCAATGTGATTGCAAACCCTTCCATTAGTAAGTGGAGTCAACAGGACACCTGGATGGCTCAGTTGGTTAAGCATCCAACTCTTAATCTCAGCTCAGGTCCTGATCTCAGGGTCATGAGCTCAAGTCCACATCCAGTATGGAGCCTACTTGAAAAAAAAAAAAAGTGGAGTCATTTCCTTTCTTTTGAACTTAGACTGGCCTATGACTTGCTTTGACCAAGAGATCGTGGCTGAGATGATGGTCTCTGACTTGGGGTTCTAGGTCTTGCGAGCCCTGTAGCTTCCCTTATTTTTGCTCTCTTGCAAGCCAGCACTAAATAAGCCTTGCCTGTCCTGCTCAAGGGGCCGTGTGGAGAGGGGCTCTAGAGGATAAGTGGCCATGTGGAGGAAAACCAAGTTCCCTGGCCAATAGCCAGCATCATCTGCCAGGCATTGTGTGAGGCCATTGTCAACCTTCCAGCCCAGCTGGGCCTCAAGCTGCATGCAGCCACACGAGTGAGCCCAGGTGAAACAAGCAGAGGGAAAGACTGGCCAGCTCACAGAATCATGAGAAATAATGAGCTGATGTGGCTTAAAGCTACTTAGTTTTCGGTGCAGTAGGAATAGCTCATGAGGGGATAAGCATGTAGGATCTGCATTTCCCATCTGCTGAAGACCCATGAGTTCATAGGATTCAACCCAGAACTGATGTATTTCCTCAATGTCCTCTTGCTTGAAACCTCTGTGAACATTTTTTAAAGACTTAAATTTTTAGAGCAGTTTCAGGTTTGCAGCAAAATTGAGAAGACACAGAGATTTCCCACACACCCCATGCCGCCACACATGCACAGCCTCCCCTATTATCAACATCCCCCACAAGAGTGAGACATTTGTTACATTTGAACACATCACAGTCACCCAAAGTTCATAGTTTATATTATAGTTCATTCCTGGTGTTGTACATTCTGTGGATTTGGGCAGCTTCTGTGAAATTTTCACAGGTTTGGACCATCTCAGGGAAATCTCAAAACTCAAAAATTGTTTTACCTCCTGGAAATATCTCCATGTGGTTGAGCCTTACAAATTCCGAGGAAGGATTTTACATGAAAGAAAAATTTTAAAAATGTATTCTTGTGGCTTTACTTCAGCCAGATTCATGCCACATGTTGAAATAAGTGCTGGTGTTATTCTTAGGTCATGTTTTCAGATTCACACGGCTTCAGGGTTATCAGGATCAGAATGACCTCCCAGTGTCTGTGACATACCCAGAAGGGTTGGTTCTTCTGGAGTGGACCTAGGTCTCTGGGGGCTAATGTACTATTTCTTTAAGACAAATGCCACCACTCTCCTCTAAATTTCCACAAATGCAACCTCAGAAACATTGACAAAATACTGCTTTAACTGAAAATTAAACTGAAGAACTGGGGATGCCTGGGTGGCTCAGTTGAGTGTCCCACTCTTGATTTCAGTTCAGGTCATGATCCTAGGGTTGTGGGATCGAGCCCCACATCAGGCTCTGTGCTACGCATGGAGCCTGCTTGAGAATATCTCTCCTCCCTTTGTCCCTCCCCTACTCATGCTCTCTCTGTCTCTAAAATAAATAAAATGAAAGAAAAAATTAAACCAAAGAACGGAACTTTTGTGAATTTCCTTGCTATGTGGCCACATCACTTTGTCCTTCCTCCCTATAATTTCTCCTCTCTGCTCTCTCTGGCCGGAGCCTTTTCTCCAGTCTCACTCTGCCTTTCAAAACCCCTTCCGTTTGCATACTTCCTTTAACAAAATCTCCATCTAAACCTGTGTGCTTCTAGGGGACACAGTGCACTTGCCACATGCAGACTTCTACCAGTATCATATCATCTTCATTACTCCAGGGAGGTATTCTGGGGTGGATTCTATGCCTGTTGGAGAGTTTGTCCTCATACTCAGCTGATCCTTTGTCTGTACCTTCAGTCTCTCACCCCTCATTTGACCTCCTTGGACCACACCGAGCAAAATGAATTCCTTTTACTTACAGCAGATGTTTGAATGCAGCCATATTTGCGCTTCTCTCCCCCTGCCCATTCCCTTCCTTTTCCAGATCTGGGTTGGGACACTTTTTCTGTAATGAGCTAGATAGTAAATATTTTAGACTGTGCAGGTCTTATGGTCTCTGTCACAACTACTTAAGTCTGCCACTAGCATGAAAAACATGAAAAGCAGCCAGATGATACATAAATAAATGGATGTAACTGTTATTTACAGTAACATGTAATTTACATGTTACATGTAACATGTTATTTACAAAAACACACATTGGTCTGGATTTGGCCTATGAACCGTAGTTTCCTGGCCCCTTTACCAGAATATTCTCTTCAGCCTGAACATCTCTAAGTCTTTTGACCCCTGCTTACTTGGTGTGGCTTCAATTTTCTTCCTCACTGTAGTAACCATTTTCTGAGTACCTGTTAGTTTGTCCATCTCTCTTAAAATGTGGCCCCTAGAACAAGATGGATCATTCTGCAAATGCGGCCATGTAATACTGTTTCATGCTGCATTCTGAGCAGGAGAACGAGAGCTGGCGTACTATTACCCTTGGGAACTCCAACCTTGTGAACATTTGGTGACCTTCTTAGTAAAGGTTGTAAACCTGTTAATCCACAGGCTGGAAGGAAAGAAACCGGAAGCATGATCTGTTCAGCTTGAGTTTAATATTTGATGCACAGAGATCTCTGACTTTTCTGATAGAGATTTGAAGGGGACACTCATCCACGGGAAACAACTTCTGTCCCCAGATGAGGATCCAGCAGATAATCTTGTGAGCAGAACTCCCTGAGAACTGAGATGAGGGGAAGAGGTGGTGGTAGGAGAGTGAAAAGGTCAATAATTAAGGCTCTGACTGTGCTGGGAGAGGCGAAAGAAGAAAATTAGACTGCCAGGCATGAATAATGAGAAATCTTTGATGGAATTAGCAGTGCAGAACAGATACTAAAGCTTCTTTATTCCTCTCATAGTTAAAAGTTTTTGCTTAGGCTGGATGGGGGAAGAAAAAGCAAGTATTTTGAGAACCCCCTTTCACTAAACATGAAAGGAGGATTTTGGAAAAGGTCTCAGAAGAGAGAGACACCTAGGGGTTCCTTGGAAATACACAGAGGCTGAGCCCCCTCTTAGTGTAATGCAGGGATTGGGAGGTAGGGGATGGCATTCAATTAGGTCTTTGTTCATCCAGCAATATCACCATTTAAATGTTGGCTGTTCTCACAGCCTAGTCTTGACATACTTCTCTGCTGTCCTTAGACTTTCTCACTAGGGGAGCCCATCCATTCCCATAGCTTTACCTGCCATTTTTGGGCTGTTGACTCCCAAATGTCTAGCTCTGGCTCAGACTTCTCCTTTGAACACGAGACTTACACATTCGGTGTTTTTCTTGTTTTTTTTTTTTTTTTTCCCCACTTGTCAACAAAATTGACATCTCACATTTAACACATCCAAAGTCACCAAAACCACGCTCTTGCTTTTCATCCTTTTCCTTCCTTGCACCCAATCTGAGCCTCTTCCATTCCTTAAATGACATCACCATCTACCCAGATATTTAAAGCAGTAAGCTAGGCATTGTTTTCTTTTGCTCTTTCCCCCCATCATTAAGTCCTGTGATTCTAAACTTTATCTCAAGTTGTCCATTCTCTTCATCTATATTGTTCCTTTCTTAGTCTAGGACACCACCATATCTCAGCTGGGCTCTGGCAGCAGCCTCCTAACTGGTCTTCCTGCTCCTGCCAAGAGCCCTGAGCAATCCATATCCCACCTGGCAGCATCTAAAGTGATCTTAGGATTCCTGTTTTGGATTCCCATTGCTTGGAGCATAAAATTGAGAACTTGAGCCTCCTTCCCACTTTTCCACTGCCTTCCTGTCTCCCACCTGTTTGTCTCCTCTGCTTCTGTCACCCTAGTTTCCTTTTGGTTTTCGAACCCAACAAGCCTCTTCCTGTCTTAGGACCTGCTCATCTCTGGGAATGATTTTCCTTGGCTTTTCCCCAAAGTAGGCTGTCATCCTTTATGTCTTAGCTTAAATGCTGTCTCCACAGAGAAGTCTTTCCTGACCCCCTTTATGAAGTGGACTTCCTGTTGTTCTCCACCTCAGCCTCTTGCTTCTCACTTCATGGACTTTCTTATTTTTTTCATTTTATATGTTATTTTAAATCACTTTTTTATTTTTGTGTCCCTCAGTAGCCCATGTTCCTCAAGGGAAAGGCCACACCTTGCTCATCATTGAATTGCCAACACCCAGCATAGTACCTGAGACATGAGAATTGCTCAATAAATCCATATTGTACAGATAAATTAATGGAGAGTGACTTCTTTGAACTACAGACAATGAGCTTGAACACTGTGTTTTTCTTAGTCAGACGTTATGTGCAATTAGGCATACAATAAATGATGATGGGACAACATCTGTGTCTTGCCTGATGTTCATCACCAATCACTAAATTAGTCGGTTGTGCCTCTTTTGACAGTTATGTTTTCAACTTAATGATTTGTTTCTCTTAACTTATGGCTGTTGGCTTTGTGGGGTCTGTTAGCCTGACAAAGTGCAGATTATGTTGACATTTGCTTTTTTATTTATAATGTCATTAACTTTAAAAATGCTTTTGCTTTTGGTAAGAAGACCTAGGTAGGGCAATGTATTAGTTTGGTTTGGGTTATGCTGCTGTAACAACAATCCCTAAATCTCAGTTGTGCGGTGCAACAAGGTTTATTCTTAGTCACTTGCATGTCCAATGTGTGTCTGGGTACTGTGGGGTTGGTCTGTCTATTCTAGTCACTTAGGGACCCAGGCTGATGAAAGCTCCATCTGTATTTATCTGCTTGATCACCATTGCAGGGGGACAGTAATGTGGAAAATAACAGTGTCTTAATTCTTCCACCTGGTAGTGACATAAGTTACTTCTGCTCATATTTCACTGGACAAAATAGATCACATGGTTATGCCAACTTCCATGTGCCTGGAATGTGAACCAAATAATTGTGAATAGTCTCATTGACTACTCCCATCAGTTACACAGAAGACCTCATATAAATGTACTTATTTGTGATTTTCCAGAAGCAAATTGAAATCCATTAGCCTTCAGAGGCTATGTGCAGTTCCAAGCTCTTATTGGGTACTCTTTGGTTTCAGAATGTCAGACTTAAGACCTTTGTTAGAGGATACTGTGTTGTGATGGTTAACTGCAGGGCTCTGATGTTAGTTTGCTTGTGTTCAGGTGCTATTTCTACTGTTTCTTGACTGTGTAATCTCTGGCAACTTTATTTACCTTTTCATGCTTCAGTTTCCTCATAAATAAAATGGAGGAGATAATTAAAATGATAATATTATTATATAATATAATTGATAATAAAAATATATGTAATAATCATAATAATATCATCTATCCAAATGGGGAGAGCTCAGTATTTGAAACATATGGATTCAAAAATAGTATTTATTATTAATTTTGTTAGATAGTTAATAAATTTTCTCAAAATCAGGAGTTCAATAACTTTGAATTCTTGGCTGGGATCCATCATTGAAGGGAGAAGTTTTTGAAGAGCACGGCTGGGGGAGAGGGGCAGAATTTAGTAGGTGTTTTACAGATTGTGGACTTCACTTGTATGGATGTGGGATTGAGTTCTAGCTTGTGCACCAGATACCAAGGCTTTGCTAAATTATATCACTTCCCTGGGTCTCAATCTCATTTGTAGGAAATGGAGTTTATCTCAGGGCTGAGATAAAGATTATTATGTAAGAGAGAATGGAAACTTCTATCAGTGATCAAAAATGGTAGCTTCTATAATTAATTTTCTTTTGCTATATAACAAATTATTAGTGGCTTAAAACAACACTTGTCTATTATTTCATGTTTTTCATGGGTCATGAATCTGGCCAGGGCTTAACTAGGTCTCACAAGCCTGCAATCAAGGTGTCAGTTGGGGCTGGGGTCTCATCTGAGGCTTGGGGTCTTCATCCAAGCTTATCCAATTTGTTGGACTGAATTCAGTTTCTTGTGGGTGTTGGGCTGAGGACCTCAGCTCCTTAGAGCCTGCCCCTCTCCACAGACTGATCATAGCATGATTGTCTGCTTCTCCTTGAAGACCAAGAAGTGAATCTCTGAAACTTCACCTTGTTTAAAGGGCTCACCTGAGTAGGTCAGGCCCACCCAGGATGATCTCCCTTTTGATTAACTCCAAGTCAACTGATTAGGGACCTTAATCACATTTGAAAACTTCTTCCCCCTTTCCATGTAACTTAATCACAGATTCTGCCCACACTCAGCGACAAAGGATTATAGAGGACATGGACACTAGAGAGTGGGGATCTTGGGGCTAACTTAGAGTTTTGCCTTACTCTAAGAAGAAAAGATGTTGAAGGGAGGGATTATCACAGATGAGCATAGCCCGGAGGTTGAGAGAGCCTGATGTTGGGCTCAGATGGAGGAAGCTGGGAAGTAAGTGTATAAAACTTTGTCCAGTTTGTGCTTCTGTTGGGGCTGTGCCTTCGTAAGCCAAGGCCAATGTTAAGACCAGGTTGTTTGGATTCTTTTGCTTCTTTCCTCCCCAGTCACTGCCTGTAGTCTCCCAGCCCTCCCCATCCCAGCCTGAGACCCTTCAGCTGTGAGTTAGGATCACCAGGTGCCATGATCAGAGATGCAGGTGAGCAACAGGTGGGATCACAGGGACAGAGAAATACCCATGATACTTCTTCCCAATGGCTTCGCAGACCACAGGGAAAAGAAGACAAACTTCAAGTGAACAAAAACCCAGAGAGAAAATGAATTTTAAGTGGTGATGTTTTTTCGGAAACTGCCAGATGTCAGAGGCTCTTTGAAACAAAACAAATGCTGTCTCAGTTCCGCAGAAGGAGGGCTGCAGGAGCTGGTGTGATGTGCCGAGAACCAAATTACTAACCACCTGTGCAGAAAAATAGTCTCTTCTTGCTCACGGGGCCATGGGGCGCACTTGATAACAATCAAGATACAAATCAAGGTCAGCTAGAAACAAAAAGCCACTAACCTTGAGGTCTCTAAGTTCCTCTCAGTGAAGCCTTGAGCATGACAGGATCACTCCCGGGGAGTGAGCTGAAAGGGTCACTCTGAGACCTCTTTCATAGGGCCTGTGACAGGGTCTCTTTCATAGAGCTGTGCCCACAGCTCCCCTAATGGGACCACAGTGGAGCAAATAAATATCCAGGGAGGTCTTAAGCTGGCCTGAGGGCCCCCTTCACTCCCTTTTCAAATCCAGCTCTGTTCTGCACTTTGAAATTGCTCTTAGTTCTTGTCAACATCTGCCCTACAGAATGGATAGAAATTGCTTGCTTGTACATCACTGCCAGGCAAGATGGAGAAGGACCCTCCTCTGTCAACAGAAAAGGTGGCATGATAGAGTAAGATGGAGCGTCAGTTTGGATTATGAAGGATTCTTAGAATTGATATAATTCCAAAGGGGGAGGGAGAGTCTCAGCCAGCCTGGGTTTGGAATGACATTGATAAAGCTGGTGGTGCTCAATGGGATACAGATTAGAAGAAGCTTTTGTCCTTGCCTGATGCTAAATGGGCTGCCTGTAAGATGAACTAAAATTCAGAGTCGGAAAACAATTGCAGAAGACCACATATCATCGAGCGTTGTTGATAAATGTTAATGAGACAGGAGCAAGCACTGAGATTGGGCAATATTGATTAAGAGAGGAAATAAAATGTGCCGAGCGGTTCTTGACAATCTCAGGCAATGACTGCATTTTGTTTAAAGTATCTCTTGCCACAGCATACATCCTTGTAAATCTGGGGTGTGATATATGCTATTGTCTCCTCCCCCTCTTCCCTACTTTCTCCATTTCATTCACTGTTGCTCATTCATTAATTCAACAAATATTTGAGTGTCTACCACATATCCACACAGCACCAGGTACTAGATGAGCACCAGGTACAAAGGTGAGCAAATAGACACAGTTGTTTCCCTCGGAGTTTATGTACAGTGGTAGGAGAGATGCTTTAAAAGGCAGTTTCAAGGAATGGGATATAATTTGAAAAAAAAAAAAAAAAAAAGGGCCTTTATTGGGTGGTCAGCGGTCTACGGTAAGGCTTGGGTTGAGGTTGAAGGAGGAGTAGGAATGGGGCAGGGGCCAGGAGGAAGAGTGCTAAAAAAGCATCCCACAAAGGCAAAGGCATGGGGGACAGAGTGGAATTTCCAAGGATTAGGGTGTGGGCAGTTGGGATGGGCAGGGAGAAGATAAGAAAGGAAGCTAGAAGTGAGTGGAGTTAGCAGTACACTGTCCCCTTAAAAAGATATGCCCCAGCTCCAACCCTTGGTAGCTGTGAACGTGACTTTATTTGGAAATGGGATCTCTGCTAATGACATTAAGTTAAGATGAGGTCATAC
The DNA here is from genome assembly GCF_046562875.1 of Panthera onca. Classification (NCBI taxonomy): domain Eukaryota; kingdom Metazoa; phylum Chordata; class Mammalia; order Carnivora; family Felidae; genus Panthera; species Panthera onca. The sequence goes on along the minus strand of NC_138354.1, from coordinate 37,581,768 downwards.
TGGATTGGGGAAGGGGAGGGCGAATCCAATGACTGGTGTCTTCACAAGAGAAAAAGAGGGAGATTCAGACACAGAGACATGGAGGGGGCATGGGAGAAGGCTGTGTGTGATGGGGGCAGCTGGAGGGATGCAGCTATTAGCCGAGGAGTGCCAGACATTGCAGGGGGCCACCAGAAGCTAGGAGAGGCAGGAAGGAGGCTTCTGTAGTACCTTCAGAGGGAGCAGTGCCCTACCAACGCCTTGAGTTTGGACTTCTGTCTCCAGAACTGTGAGAGAATAAATTTCTCTGGTCTTAAGCCACTTGGTTTGTGGTACTTTGTTACATTAGCCATGGGGAAAGCTAACACAGAGGGGTGGAAAATGCAGGAGGGGCAAATCTGCTCCTTCAGTCCCCTTGCTCCCCAGGAGGAAAGTGTATTAACACTAGAATTGTGGTGATCACTGGGGTGGCTGAATCAGTTGCCCAAAGGGGCTGGATGGGGCCAAGAACAAATAGTCCCTATCTAGAGGGACAGCCACCCCTAAGCCTTGGCTGACTGTGCCATATATTCTGAGTTTTTAGGAGAAGTTATAAATCCGATTTTAAGAAAATGCAGAAAATCCTCATTTTTGAATATTGGCAACTAATTAACAAAAATTTAAAAACACTGTGCAGGCAAATCCAACCAGGTCTGCAGCCCTGATTTGGACTGTGGCCTGATACCTCATGAGAGAAGTTTAAAAGTATGTGAAATCATCTGTGTAGCCAAACACAATCATGTTTGTTTAGGGACAAAATAAAAATGGCCAATTTCTCATTAATTGAAAAAAATACACTGAAGAAAAATTCCAAGTGCTGTCTATGGAGACCTAAAATGACTGTAAACTTTAGTGTCCTAAACAGCCAAGGTCTGTAATTGTTCCACCCCCAAACTTTTAAGGTACAAATAGAGAGGACTTCAGGTCCTATTCAGAGGCTTTAATACAAGTCACACAGAGATCTTAATAAAATGCAGATTCTGATTCAGCAGGTCTGGGGTGGGGCCTGAGATTATGCATTTCTGACGAGCTACTGAGTTTGTGCCATTGCCAATGCTGGCTGGTTCGAGAACCTCACTTTGAGCAATAAAATTTTCAAGGATCTGTGCTACCACTGTGCACATCAGAAGAGAAGTTCCCCAGCTGTAACACTCACTGAAAGTAGCCTGTTGCCAACTGTCTGTGGATGGATGGGGAGCTAAACAGGGGAGTTGGAAACCGCAGGTACCTTTGCCTTTAGAAGCAGGAAGTAGGGAACATTGCTCAAGGTGACAGAAAGGTTTGGGAGAGGTTCCTTTTGCTGCCTTTGGCTCAGTGGTTGGAATGGGAAAAGAGCAAGTCTGAAAGTGAGGAAACAAAGCATTTGGAGAGCCTCCCCAGACCAAATTCCAAGTTTGGCCTAGTGGAACCCTGCCGTCTCTTACTCAGGCCTGCGGCGTCTGGCCTCTCTTCCCATGCAAACATTTTTCTTTGCACTCTTGGAAAAATTGCACCCATAAATTGAATCCACCTTCAGGCAGTTTAACTTGCATGGCCAGCACTTACTCAGCAGATAACCACCAGCCTCATTAACCTTGGCTCATTCTCAAGAGGTTTTTTTTTTGGGTTGGGGGGAGGTGTTGGTGGTGATGGTCGTAGAGCTTATGAATTATTCTTTGATAATTTCTGGAGTATGTTGGGGAGCAGAGTCATTTATTTTGTTGAGTAAACATAGTTGGTATTCCAAGCCTTGTTTGTTGGTATTGTTGATGTGTGCGCACACATATATGTGCATATGCGTGCGCACACATATATGAGTGTTGATGTGCGTGCACTCATTTTAAATGCTGAATAGTGACCTCTCCCTGGAGGGGGTCTCTTACTCATCTGATATTGCCAGGAGATCTGAAAAACCAATGCCTTGGGTTCTGTGAGCACTGTGTTTTTCGAAATGTAGTCCTTTGCCCATCTGCGTCAAATCACCTGGAGAGCTTGCTAACATGCAGATTTCCGGGCCCTGCCAGGGAACCGTGTATCAGAATCTCTCGCATTGGAGCCCAGGAATCAACCCATCCTGTGACCCTGATGCATAAGAATCTGGAGAATCACCGCCGTAGATGAGGCTCAGAAGGTTCTTTTTGCATGTCAGCTGAGTCATTCCACTTATTTTTGAGTGGTTGTCTTGCTTATGTGATATATTTTATATTACAAAGTACTTGTGTTTCTCAGGGATCACTGGGCTGACTTTTTAAACGATCACTGCGCCCAGTGTAGTTTTGTTTGCTGCTCACTCCCATTTCCTCATGTTCTGTCAACAGCCCTGCTTATCATCTGTGGACTCTTGCCTCCTCTACTCTCTTAAGGTCTTACAGCTGCTAGGTGGTGGAGTCAGGATACAAGCCCAGGCAGCCTGGCTTCAAAGTCTGCTCTCTTATTCACCGTAGCAGGTAGCTATAGCAGACGCTGCTGGGGCCCTGCTTCATTGCTTAGCACTCACACTCCTTTGTATACAGAGCTTCTTTCTGCACCCATGTCCACCTGCTTGCTCAGCCAGTGCACAGGGTAGACCAGATGTAACCAAGTGGTTTATGGGAAGTTACCAGTCACCAGGAAGTTACCATGCCAGGAGCAGTCCTCAGCCAACCACAGGCAGGGGTTCATTGTTAAACCCCCAGCTTCCTTTCCCTTTAGGAGACAGGTTCTGAGATAAGCTGTATGTAGTCTCCCTGAGTTGCCCAGTGCAATTGAGCCCCAGTTGCCCACAACAGGGCTTGCTCATCACACCCCTAGTATTGGCTTCTTCCTGTCACCATTTCACATCCCCACTCCCCTATCAGTGCTTCTTAGGATCACCTCCCAAATCAACTACTTGTACCCAAACCATTATCTCAAGAGGTCTGCTTCTGGGACAGTATGTGCTTAAACTGTCTTAGGCATATCCTTGTATTTAATCTTCGCATTATCCTTGCCCAGTAGGAGCCATGATCATCAGTCCCATTTTACAGGTGAGGAAAATGAGGCTTGGAGAATGGAAGCCACTTGGCCATGCTTAGGAGCCAAGCCAGGACTGGACCCCAGGTCTGTTGGCAGCACTGTCCAGTTCCAAGTTTTTACTTTGCACTGTGGAGTTTATGGGTAACTGGTGGGTAGTGTGTGGCGTGTGTTGGATTGGGCAGCTTCCAATCTGTTCTTGCCATACCTCCCACTCCCAGCTGCGGGAGGCATCGTGGTGCCTCCCTATAAATTTACAGTACAGGTCAAGAAGGTAGGATCCTGACCTCAGGCCTGGCTGCCATACTCCCTGTTGAGTCAGTGTGTCTACCTCAGACCTGGCTTTACTTATGTACCAGCCTTTGACAGCAACTTGAGCTGAACTTGGCAGAGTGAACTCCAGTCAAGACAGATCCTTTCTCAGGGAGTGCCCCCCACTCCTCACTGCTCCCAGCCTAAGCAGACCCTCCCACTGTGAGCTGACCTCTGGGTCCCAGTGAAGTGCTCTTTCAAAATGGACTTTTCCTGGTGGGAAGCCCTTCCAGGGTTTTTGTGTTGATCGATTTCAAGCCTATGATCTTGTTTGGGGCTGCCTGGGTTGTTCCTGAGGTCTGCCTTCATGTTACAGTTTTGCACTTGAGCCCACAGGCTATTCTGCCAAGAGTAGAATTTCTGTCTTTAAGAGAATAAATAATAAACTGCTCTGGAATGGTAATAACTTCTGGAGCCTCCTTAGGTCCAATATCTCACTTGTTCGTTTGGTGAATTCAGTGACTTCTCAAGCTGCACAGGTATGGGGAAGTGAAGTCAAACACCCACCCAGGAAATATCCATGGAGTGATTAATATGCACAGGCTGTAAGTGTGTGATCACAAACATGAGAAGGCATATTATGGAAAAGAAATAGTAATATGAGAGAGCGTAACAGCGGGCCAAATTTTAAAACCATTGTTGGGTTTGTTGTATTGATTATTACAGAATTTATAGATTTTATAACGAAATCATTATAGACCTTATAACTAAATCATTATAGACCCTATAATAATTGCAGATTATTCTCCATACTTACATTTGTATAAAGTATGCACATGTATACACACACACTTATACATATAAGTGGGTTTATTCACCAACTAGCTGTTTTATTTTACTTTAGAATATATCATGGATCTCTTTCCTGGAGTATACTTAGGGACTGCCTCATTAAAAAAATTATTATTGAAATATAATGACATATAGTGTTAGATTAGAATTGCTGAAGACCGTTTAAAAAATTCTTTATGATAGAAACTTTTTTTTTTAAATTTTTTAATGTTTATTTTTGAGACAGAGAGAGACAGAGCATGAATGAGGGAGGGTCAGAGAGAGAGGGAGACACAGAATCTGAAGCAGGCTCCAGGCTCTGAGCTGTCAGCACAGAGCCCGACGCGGGGCTCGAACTCACAGACCATGAGATCATGACCTGAGCCGAAGTCGGACGCTTAACCGACTGAGCCACCCAGGCGCCCCTATGATAGAAACTAAATTTTAAACATATACAAAAGTTGTGAGAATAATAAAATGAATTCTCTTTACTGAACTTTAACATTTATCAACTCCTAGCCAAACATATTTATCTAGACACTTACCCCTTCCAATTCCTCCCTTCCCACACATATTCCCATATATCATATCACATTTATAACTTTCTCAGTAGACCCCCAGGCTTTTTAACTATTGTGTAATATCCACTGATAAATATTCTGTAAATTATTTATCCTGTTTCCTATTAATGGGAATTTCAGCTATGTTTAGTCTAGGTAAGGACACATTTTCTTTCTTTCTTTCTTTTTAAATATGAAATTTATTGTCAAATTGGTTTCCATACAACACCCAGTGCTCATCCCAGGAGGTGCCCTCCTCAATGCCCATTACCCACTTTCCCCTCCCTCCCACCCCTCATCAACCCTCAGTTTATTCTCAGTTTTTAAGAGTCTCTTATGGTTTGCCTCCTTCCCTCTCTGTAACTTTTTTCTTCCCTTCCCCTCCCCCATGGTCTTCTGTTAAGTTTCTCAGGATCCACATAAGAGTGAAAACATATGGTATCTGTCTTTCTCTGTGTGACTTATTGCACCTAGCGTAACACTCTCCATTTCCATCGACGTTGCTACAAAAGGCCATATTTCATTCTTTCTCATTGCCAAGTAGTATTCCATTGTATACATAAACCACAACTTCTTTATCCATTCATCAGTTGATGGACATTTAGGCTCTTTCCATAATTTGGCTATCATTGAAAGTGCTGCTATAAACATTGGGGTACAAGTGCCCCTCTGCATCAGCACTCCTGTATCCCTTGGGTCAATTCCTAGCAGTACTATCACTAGGTCATAGAGTTGATCTATTTTTAATTTTTTGAGGAACCTCCACACTGTTTTCCAGAGCGGCTGCACCAATTTGCATTCCCACCAACAGTGCAAGAGGGTTCCCGTTTCTCCACATCCTTGCCAGCATCTATAGTCTCCTGATTTGTTCATTTTAGCCACTCTGACTGGTGTGAGGTGATATCTCTGTGTGGTTTTGATTTGTATTTCTCTGATGAAGAGTGACGTTGGGCATCTTTTCATGTGCCTGTTGGGCATGTGGATGTCTTCTTTAGAGAAATGTCTATTCATGTCTTCTGCCCATTTCTTCACTGGATTACGTGTTTTTCGGGTGTGGAGTTTGGTGAGTTCTTTATATATTTTGGATACTGGCCAGATAAGGACGCATTTTCTACTTGTAAATGTGGAATTAAATGAAAGGTTTTTTTCCTCTTCTGAAGGGGACCTTATACTGAAGACACAGATTCTCTAGACTTAAGTAAAACAAGAGTGTACTTCATGGCTGTCTCCTGCCACTTCCACACCTAGTGGGGTGGGAGGGAGGAGTCTCTGAGCCAGGGAGTAAGGAGTGCAATTTTCTGGCCATGGGGTGGGGATCGGGTCATCATCCCCACAGCCTGAAAGGCCTCAGGAAGAGTGTGAGTCAGGCCATCTGGTCAAGGAGGCACAGTGGTTTCACCAGTGAGTCTAGCAGAACACAGAACAGACTCGAGTGAATGCTGTTCTTTGCTAGGGCTGCCACAACAAATCACCAATAACTTGGTGGCTTAGACCAACAGAAACTTATCCGCACAATTCTGGAATCCAGAAGTCTGAAATCAAGGTGTTGCCATCATACTCCCTCCTAAGGCTCCAGGGGAGGATCCTTCTTTGCCTCTTCCAGCTTCTGGTCACTCCTGGTGTTCTTTGGTTTGGGGCTATGTCCCTCTAGGCTCTGCCTCTGTCTTCACATGGCCTTCTTTCCTGCATATCTGTGTGTCCTTTTCTCTTACAAGGATACTCTCATTAGATTTAAGGCCTGCCCTAATGATTTCATCTTAATTCTTACCTTAATTACATCTGCAAAGACTGTATTTCCCAATAAGGTCATATTCTGAGGCTTGGGGTAGATATTTGGGAGTGGGGAGAGTCATACTATTTAACTCATCTCAGGGAGAGTTTTGGTATACTTCCAGTTGTCCTAGGCAAAAGGCTGGGACTTTTTCTGGAGCTGAACAGGTGTTACTGTGGCAGCCAGGCAGTCACAGGCTAGGCATAGGGCAGTTAGGGAGTGTTCACCTACAAGCAACTGAGAACCCAATTCTCAGAAGGTAAATGGGAAGATCCATAAGAAGCCTGAAGGTTGGTGTTTCTGGGGATGGTTCAGAAGCTTCACGATATCAGGGGATTCTGTGCTTCTTTTCGCTTTTCCCTCTTGGTTGCAAGATGGCTGCTGTGAATCAAGCAGGAAGTGTTCACACAGCTCCATCCAAAGGTGTGAAATGTGAGTGAGTGAGAGGGTACTGGGTATGGCCAGGTGTGTGTGTGTGTGTGTGTGTGTGTGTGTGTGTGTGTGATAGAGAGAGAGAGAGAGAGAGAGAGAGAGAGGGAGGGAGGGAGACAGAGGGGGAGGGAGAGAGAGAGGGAGGGAGAGAGAGTGGGAGGAAGGGTTTTTTTTTTTTTTTTATGAAGGAGGAAATGTCTTTCCCAGGAGACCTTCCTATATATCTCACTGGTCAAGATTGGGTCACCTGGCCACCCCAGCTGCAAGAGAGGGTGGGAAAGCAAACATCTCTTGTTCAGCCTCTGTAGACAGAGGCAAGAGAGAAAGAAAGAGCTGAGGAGGGGTCTCTACCCATGGATAGACAACCTTCCAACTCTTCCAAGTAAACCACCAATTAATCCATTATGCTCTTCCATGCGCTTCCCAATGCAACAAGTCATATCTTGTTGATCACTTAAGACCTATATATGGCAACTCATGTCAGGGACGGTCTCATTATGAGGCAGCTTTTGTTTGTAGGGCTCATGCTCTATGAAGAGGACTTTCTGGAAAAACCCTCTTAAATCAGTAGGTTTAATTATTTTCCTCACAAGTAGGACAGTGCTGAAATGAACATCCTTGTCCATAAATATTTGTACATCCGCTACCATATTTTGGTAAGTTACATTTTGGGATGTGGCATTGCTGTGTTCAAATACCCTGTACATTCCTGGTGAGAGTTTCCTCTAGGGCTAGATGAGGGTCTCACTTGCTCATCTTCAAGCTGACTGTAGCCCACAGTTTTCAGGGACAACTGAGCAGGAATATGCATTTCTTTTGCTTCCCCTTCGAATCCATTATCTCGACCTGCTGTCCCTTGCCTGTTTTGGCAGTGAGGTTCTCTGATGACTCTGGAACTGTTGTATACATTATTCATATATCTTTTTATATCACCTACTGTGGCACCAGCTGGGGACAGCAAATACTACAAACATGGCACCAATAAAAAAGAATGTGTAATCAGTCTTTTAAAATTCCTTCTTGTCTGCCAAGGGTGGCACGTGAGGGTGGAAAGTGAGCAGCTGGCTGGTCCTGCTAATTTTGAGGCGGCTTCACGCTGAAAATGATGGCTGTTTCACAATCAGTCTCTCCCTGACCTCTGGAAGAGGCAGATCCCAGGGGCCTGAGCAGATTTTATGGGGAGGGAGTGCATATCTGATGCCATAAGTGAGAGGAAAAAATAAAACATATCTTCTCCATAAGTGAGGTGTATTATTACCGGCTCTCTCAGATGCTGACAGAGAGGTGGGACTTGTTGGTTATGCTTATTTATTGTTTTTCTTTCATTTTGTTTTGTTGAGACATGATGTTTATACAGTAAGGAGTAATCATCTTAAATTTGCAATTTGATGATTTTTTACACATATACACCCATTGTGATTTGAATTGTGTCCTCACAAAAGATATATGGAAAGTTCTAAGCCCCAGGACCTCAGAATGTGACCTGATTTGGAAACAGGGTTGTTGTAGATAAAATTAGTTAAGATGAGATTGTGCTGGGTTGGTGTGGACTTTTATTCCAATGTGACAGGCGTCTTTATGAGAAGAGAGTAATTTGGTTACAGGCACACACACAGGGAGAAGACCATGTAAAGACGAAGGTGCAGATTGAAAGGATGCCTCTACGATCTGAGGAAGGCAAGGATTTCTTTCAGCCACCACAACCTGGGAGAGGCATGGAAGGATTTCTCTCCTAGAGCTGTCAGAGAGAGAATGTGGCTGTGCTGACATATCCTTGTCCCAGACTTCTGGCCTCCAGAACTTGAGGCGACAAATTTCTGTTGTGTTAAGCCACCCACTTTATGGTGCTTTGTTATAGAAACCTAGCAAATTGATATACCCATGTGACCACCACTGAGATGCAGATTTAGCACCTAGAAATTTCCCTTGGGCCCCTTCCCAGTTTATAACCTCTTTCTTCACCTGAGCTAACCTGTTTTGATTTCTGTCATCATTGGTGTGTTTTGCCTATTCTTGAACTTTGTGTAACTGAAATCTTGCAGTAGGAACTCTTTTGTGTCCAGCTTCTTTCACTCAGCATCATGTCTGTGAGATTTATTCATCGTGTTGTGTCAATATTACTGCTGCTTTTCCTCTGTAAATATTTACTGATCACCTGTGATGTGTTGTGTGCTGTGCTAGGCCCTGAGATTATGAGGACTATAGGGATCTCTGTCCAGTTTGGAAGAGAGAATTGTAAGCCACTCATCATGGGATGATGTGGACATGTGTTGACAAGAGCATGGACTTTGGGAGCCTGCAGGGCATGGGGGAATCCAGGACATTCTCCACAAAAGAGACAAAAGTTCATGCTGGACAGTTTGGGGTAGTAGACAAGTTTGAGTGGAGGCATGGAGTGGAGTATAGGGTTGTGTGCAGAAAACTGTGAGGAATCTGGTGTGGCTCAGGAATAAGACATCGTAGGCAAATGAGAGAAATTTATTGACTAGTGCAGGGATTGGCAACCATGGCCCTTAGGCCAAGACTTGCCCACCACCTGCTTTTGTAAATAAAGTTTAATTGGAACACAGCCACTCCCATTTCTTCACATATGATGTATGGTTGCTTTGGCCCTATGACTGCAGCTTTGAGTAATTATGATAAAGGCCATATGGCCCACAAAACTTAAAGATTTACTGTCTGGCCATTTACCAAACCAAACCAAACCAAACGAAAACATAGGTGATACCTGGTCTTGTGTATGCCAGAAGCTGGGGCAGACCCTTTTTAGTTACATTTCCATCTAATAACTACAGCAGCCCTGCAAGGGAGCCATTATTGCTTCTACTTTAACAATGAGGATCTTAGACTCAGAGGGGTGAAGTGATTTTTCAAGGCCACAGCCAGCAAGGTCACAACCTTTGTCTGAGTTCAAAGGAGCTTCTCTAGAGTAACTGGAATCTCTTCAACAATTAGTAATCATTGGAGCAAATAGGTTGAGGCTAGATTGTGGAGAGTCACTCATGTATTTTCATTTTTGGGCAGTGGGGATACAGTGAAGGTTCTTAAGAAAGGGAATGGTGTGATCAGGCCAGTTTGAAACTGTCACATTCAAGTGCTTTGCTGGGTGTGGGGTCCAGGACATAGCAAGCAGGGTTTGCACTCATCCACAGAATTTTTCTCAGGAGGATCATTCATTTAGGAAAAGAAAGTGCTGGCCAATATTCTGAATTTCTGACTTATGCCTTGGAGCTGGGGGTCTTTCTTGACACAGCCCTGAGGATGGCAAGTAGAGCAGAGGGGAGTCGATCAGCCCAGTGCCTAGATTTAGATCTGAGCATACATGTGCCAGTCTCTGCACTACAAGTTTCTACACATGATCTCATCTTATCCTCACCACTGCTCAAGAGGCAGGGGTTATTATCAGCCTTTCTGTATAGATGGAGAGGATAAAAGTCTTGTCCCTTAGAAGGTAGACCAGTGGTTTCAGGGCCTACAGGGAGAGGGAAATGGAGAGTGACCAGTAATAGGTATGGGGTTTCTTTTGGGGATGAAAAAAATGTTCTGGAATTAGATCATGGTGATAGTTGCACAACTTTATGAATATTCCAAAAAATGCTGAATTGTAAATTGAAAGGTGAATTTCATGATATGTGAGTTATATCTCAGTTTAAAAAATGACAATGGTGGGGGTGCTCCTGGGTGGCTCAGTCGGTTAAGTGTCCAACTCTTGATTTTGGCTCAGGTCATGACCTCATGGTTTGTGGGTTTGAGCCCTGCATTGGGCTCTGTGCTGACACTGCAGAGCCTGGTTGAGATTCTCTCCTCTCTCTCTCTCTCTCTCTCTCTCTCTCTCTCTCTCTCTCTGCTTCTCCCATGCGCGCTCTCTCTCTCTCTCAAAATAAATACATAAAAAACCCACAATGGGATACCATTTCATACCCATGAGGATAGCTATAATAAAAAAAGACATAATAACTGGGCTTGGTGAGATGGTGGAAAAATTGGAACACTCATGCATTGTTGGCAGGAATGTAAAATGGTGCAGCTGCTGTGGAAAATAGTCTGGCATTTCCTCAGAGTTAACATAGAGTTACCATATGACCCAGCTATTCCATTTCTAGGTATATACCCAAGGGAACTGAAAACATATGTCCACATAAAAACTTGTACACAAATATTCATAGAAAATTTATTCATAATAGTCAAAAGTGGAAATACCCCAAAATGTCCATCAACTGATGATTGGATAAATAAAATGTGGTCCATTCACACAATGGAATATTATTCTGCTATAAAAAGGAATGAAGTACTGACACATGCTACAATATGGATGAATCTCAAAAACATGATATTAAGTGAAAGAAGTCAGAAACAAAAGGCCACGTGTTGTCTGATTTTATTTATATGAAATGTCCAGAATAGACAGATCCATAGAGATAGAAAGTAGATTAGCAGTTGCCTGGAATTTCAGGGAAAGAGATTGGGAGTGACTGCGATTACGTACGGGATTACTGTTTGGGGTGAAGAAAATTGTTCTGGAACTAGATAGTGGTGATGGTTGCATAACTTTGTGAATACACTAAACATTACTGAACTGTGCACTTTAAGATATGTGAGTCATATCTCAATAGCAACAACAACAACAACAACAAGACTCTCATCTGTGATGACATAAGGAGCATTGTCACAGCCAAGGTTGAACTCAGGTTGTCTCCTTCCAGGGCCCAAGCCCGTACTCATCCTGTCCAGAACATTGTCCATCAAGTAGGATACATACATGTCATATCTAAGAAATCCCGAATTACTAGTTTTATATGCTTTAGAGGGGGAAGCATATGTTGATCCAGGAGACAGTGTGAATTGCTGGGTGGAATCCCTGCTGTCACTAATCAGTGGTGCCTTAGCTTCCTTATTTGTCAAATGTGGTTGGTAGTATCAGTGTGGAACTCATGGGGCTGCTGGGAGGAGTACGTGAATTCGTACAAGTACTCTATTGTGAAGTGTGACTGGCTGGTAGCAAGTGCTCAGTAAATGTTTTCCTGTCTCTTTCTGAGTTGTTGGGGACCTCAGTCTGGACTCTAGCTTAAAGTCTTTGAGCTTGGGTGTCTGCAGCTACCTCATCTTGCTTGTCCAAGAATTAAGTGGTAAGATCAGGCTGATGCCTTGGTCCAGGTACAAAGGTGATGGGAGAGAAAACCCCCAGGAATTGATGACACTAGACCAACCTTTGTTCTTTGAGTCATTACTGTTTTCACTTCTCTACAGCCCTGATATTGAGCATGATATCAGTAAAGCTTAAAAGTATCTGATGGTACAGGGACCGTATAGTAATCATAGCAAGTTTAATATTCATATTAGAATTTGAGTGAACATGGATAATCAAAAACTTTTGAGTTCTACTTCTCATTCTCTGCCAGGTCTTCTCAAGGCTGAATAGCTTTGAAATAGCCATAAATTTGCATAATGGCTTCCATAAAGCTAATCACTTTAGGTCTGGAAGCATTTTTGCCTTGGGCTATTATAGTCTTCCAGTCTTTTCCCTAGCTGACATATAAAATCAGAGGACTGAGGATTTTTTAGGTAGAGCAAGGGTTGTCAGAGTCTAGCTGTGGCCTACTTGGAACCTCAAAGGACGGAGCAGGCTCCAGGATAGGTGGCATCACAGCTTATTTTTACTGCCATTTTGGGGCATGTTGCAGGATCCAGAGAAGAGTGGAGAAAAGTCTGTAATAGGGGCTTATGTATTATTTGCCAGAAATTTCTTCCTTAAGTCAGTCTTGAAATGGGCCACTGGCCCTGTGAGTTGTTGAATGCCATGTAGCTGGTGAAATCTGGTTAAGATTTCCCTCCCATTTTTGTCTCCACTTCTCAGGTACTCCAGGTCTCCCAGGAGCCCCAACCATTGGGTAGTGATCATTCTATTTCCACACTTCTTCAGTTTGTACATTTTATTTTTTAAAAAAAAATTTTTTTTTAAATGTTTTTTTATTTATTTTTTTGAGACAGAGAGAGACAGAGCATGAATGGGGGAGGGTCAGAGAGAGGGAGACACAGAATCGGAAGCAGGCTCCAGGCTCTGAGCCATCAGCCCAGAGCCTGATGCGGGGCTCGAACTCACGAACCGTGAGATCGTGACCTGAGCCGAAGTCGGACGCTCAACCGACTGAGCCACCCAGGTGCCCCTCAGTTTGTACATTTTAAATAATCTGAATCTTCAAAAATCTATATGTCATGGTAATGGAGGGAGGTTTACTTACATTGAAATTTTATTGTTTCACTAGTCAATAAATTCAAATAGTACAAAATTCAAAAGGTGCGTAAGGGTTGCTATAGACTAAATATTTGTGTCCTCCCCTCCCCCCAATTCACATGCTGAAATTCTAACCTGTAATGTGATGGTATTAGGAGGTGGGGCCTTTGGAAGATGATTAAGTTATGAGGGTGGAGCCTCATGAATGGGACTAGTGTTTTTATGAAAGAGTCCTCAGAAAGCTCCCTCACCCTTTCTACCAGGGACACAGGGAGAAGATGGCCATTTATGAACCAAGAGACACTAAATCTGCTGGCACCTTGATCTTGGATTTCCCAGTTGACTGAAATGTGAGGAAATAAATTTATGTTGTTTATAAGCTACCCAATCTGTGGTATTTTGTTATAGCAGCTTGAGTGGTATTTTGTTATAGACGGGGTACACATTGAAAAGTCAGCCTTCCATCCTTCTCCCCCTGCTACCAGTTCTCCCCTCACAGGCAACAAGTATTATTGGTTTCTGGTCTCCTTCCGCAAAGAATATCTATGTCTATATCATCTATATCTATACCTATACCTACTCATCTCCTATAAATGATAGCTTACTATAAATAATATTTTGCAACTTTTTTCCTTTAAATTATGCATTGGTTTCCCATTGCTGCTATAACAAGTTACCACAAATTTAGTGCTTAAAACATCACAAATTTATTTTTGTGTTGTTTGGAGGTTAGAAATTCCAAATGGGTCTCAATGGGCTAAAATCAAGTTGTTCCCTTGCCTTTTCTACCTTCTAGAGGCTGCCTGCTTTCCTTGGCTCAAGGACCACTCTATCTTTTAATTTTTTTTAATTTTTTTAAATGTTTTTATTTATTTTTGAAGGAGAGAGAGACAGAGCATGAGCAGGGGAGAAGCAGAGCGAGAGGGAGACATAGAATTTGAAGCAGGCTCCAGGCTCTAAGCTCTCAGCACAGAGCCCGATGCAGGGCTCGAACTCACAAACTGTGAGATCATGACCTGAGCTGAAGTCAGACGCTTAACCGACTGAGCCACCCAGGCACCCCAAGGACCCTTCTATCTTTGAAGCCAGCAGTATAACATCTTCAAATCTCTCTCTGACTCTGATCCTCATTCTTCCCTGTTATAAGGATTCTTATGATTGCATTGGACTCGACTGAATAATCTAGAGTAGTCTCCCTATCTCAAAATTCTTAATTTAATCATATCTGCAAAGTCCTTTTTGCCATGTAACATATTCTGAGGTTCTAGGGATAAGAATGTGGACTTCTTTGGGGACCATTATTGTATCCATCATGATAAATCTTGGAGATTGTTCCATGTTAGGGCATAGAGTGTTCTTTCCCTTGTATCAGCCTCATAGACAATGTTCCATTGTTTGGATATACCACAATTTACCTAACCTATTCCCTCCTGATGAACGCTTAGCTTGTTTCTAGCCTCTTGCTATTCCAACCCGTGCTACAAGGAAAAACACTTTATCTGGCACCTTTGCTAGTATGTCTGATGAATTTCAAGAAGTGGAATTGCTGAGTCAAAAGATATGAACCTCTCTAATTTTATGAGATATTGCCAAACTGCTTTAAGGGTGGTTAAAAATTTATTATAGAAAATTTCAAATATATAAAAGTAGAGAGAATTGTTTAATGCATACTGTGTACCCATCATGCATTTCAACAGTAAAAATTACCACCTCATGGCCAGTCTTGTTTAATCTATACCTCCCATATGCTTCCTCCCCCCAGCTCCTTGGTTATTTACAAGTAAAACCCAGATATCACATATTCCAAAGGAAAGATTTAGAAGTTTTAAACACAGCAGTATGTGTTAATGAGATTGTTGTGGCAGGACTGAACCAAGAGGAGAATCCTTCCCAGATGTTACATTTGAAACACCTGTGTTCCTAGGAGAGTGACCCTCCACCTGAGAGAGCTTGGGTGTCTGCCATCTGCCATCATGACTGCCATTGTTGTGGAGATAGTGGCTGACCCATCCTGCTCCCTGAGACTGTTTGGTTTCACCCAGAAGATGAACTCAGAAATCAGCATTGTGCTGCAGATTTGTGCAGATGATATTCTGGAAGGTTGAGTGGCTGGGAATGAGCTGACTCAGCCAGCTGCTTTAGAACTTCGATACTGAGTGAGCGCCCTGAAGCAATAAAAAAGTACTTTTTGACCTGCCGTATCTGCACATTATCAGCAAGTGAGAGCCCTTTCTGTAACAATACCAGGACTTTGATGTCTTGCCTTATCAAATTTTCACACCACTTTCCCAAGAATAATAAAAAAGGATCCAAGTGGGGACAGGCTTTTGGGGATACTGGCTTTCTGTGGGGAGAGTTGTTTTTCTCCACCACTGGTATCTTGACAGAGGACCGACTCTCTATTAGCAAATTTGAGGGCACGGCGTTTATGACAGTGTGACCAGGACAGTGAGTTAGCCTGCCTTCAGTGTCATCAGAGCCAACTTCTCCTCTGAGTCTTGACAGCCTTTTAGATCACTGAATCTAATGGAACGTTCCAAAGGAACAGGCAAGGTGATGTTGTGCCCAATTTCAAGACAAGGAAAAGAAGGCACAGAAATCTGAAAGCACATAGAAAAAAGGTCGCTCCCTAGATTGACATCGCTCTGCCCATCCTAGCAGTGATTTTGACCAGCAATTCCCAAGGGCTTCTCCCTGCCTTTACCTCCACAGCTACCACCCTGCTCCAGGTCTGCCTCATCCCTCCTCCAAGTTATGACAGCACTTTCTGACCTGGCCCTCCTGCTTCTGTCCTCCCCCATGTACAGCAGCCAGAATGTGTCACTCCTATGTTCACAAGGCCTTCCTCCATCTCAGTGGGCCAGAGCAGAGTCTTCTATCTCCTGCTGCTCTGCCCTCTCCTCCCTGCTTCTGGGGATTCCTGCAACAAACCAAATCTCAGGGCACTCAATCTTGCTGTTCCCACCACCTGGAATGCTCTTCCCCTAGGAGCGGTATGGGCTTGACTCTGGTCTACAGGGTCATCTTTAACTTAATGGAAGCTTTCCCTGGCCAACCAGCTGAGGCTGCAACCCAACCCTGGCACTTTTTATTCCTTTCTTGCTTCACTTTTTTCCCCTTTAGCACTTGCAACTAACGAACTAACTGACTAACTATATGTCATGTATATACTATATATGTAATGTCAATATACAGTTATATGCACATATTATTATTACCTGATATGTATTAATTAGCTGTAACTGTATAGCAATATATTCCACAGATGGTAAGTTAATAACACGTTACTATATTAATTTGTTTACTGTCTGTGTTCCTTGGGGACTGCAGTCCCTATGAAACCCATGGTTTTTGTCTCTCTTGCTCACAGCTATGTTCTCAGTGCCTCAAGTGGTACCTGGCACACAGTCGGTGCTCAATAACCATTTTTTGAGTAATAACTGGATCAAGGAACTCTGAACACAGCAGCCACACATTGGAGTGGATGGGCCAACCATTATCCTGAGAGCGGTAGCTTAGGCAACTTATTTTTGTTCATTTGCTGCTTTTATAAAAGAGTATCACAGAGTTTAGAGGGATTTTTGTTTCCTTGATTAACATGATTTTCCTGGTTGTTGCATCCAGGGCACTGTCAGTGTCCAAACTGTCAAACATAGCTTTAAACTTTTGTTTTTACTCCCAACCCCTCAGCCTTAGGCAGGATGGGGAGGGTTTGCTACCTCCTGCCTGGCCCTGAACCAGGCACCATGATTGTAAGGAAGTTCCATCAGAAATTCAACTGGTTCCAAAAAAACAAAAAACAAAAAACAAAAAAAAAAAGAAAAAAAAGTATGAGGGAGTGAATGATCAGTTTTAAGCTAGAATCATAAAACATTTTATTTATTTATTTATATTATATTTTATATATATATATATATATATATATATATATATATATATATAATTTATTGTAAAATTGGTTTCCATACAACACCCAGTGCTCATCCCAACAGGTGCCCTCCTCAGTGCCTATCACCCACCTTCCCCTCTCCTCCACCCTCCATCAACCCTCAGTTTGTTCTCAGCATTTTCTTTCTTCTGTCCTTTTTCTTTCTTTCTTTCTTTCTTTCTTTCTCTCTCTCTCTCTCTCTCTCTCTCTCTCTCTCTCTCTTTCTTTCTTTCTCTTTCTTTTTGTCCTCAACATTTAAGAGTCTCCAATGGTTTGCCTCCTTCCCTCTCTGTAACTTTTTTTTCCCTCTTCCCCTCCCCCATGGTCTTCTGTTAAGTTTCTCAGGATCCACATATGAGTGAAACATGGTATCTGTCTTTCTCTGCCTGACATATTTCACCCAGCATAACTCTCCATTTCCATCCATGTGGCTACAAATGGCCAGATTTCATTCTTTCTCATTGCCAAGTAGTATTCCATTGTATACATAAACCACAACTTCTTTATCCATTCATCAGTTGATGGACATTTAGGCTCTTTCCATAATTTGGCTATCGTTGAAAGTGCTGCTATAAACATTGGGGTACAAGTGCCCCTATGCATTAGCACTCCTGTATCCCTTGGGTAAATTCCTAGCAGTACTATTACTAGGTAATAGTGTAGATCTATTTTTAATTTTTTGAGGAACATCCACACTGTTTTCCAGAGCAGCTGCACCAGTTTGCATTCCCACTAACAGTGCAAGAGGGTTCCCGTTTCTCCACATCCTTGCCAGCATCTATCGTCTCCTGATTTGTTCATTTTAGCCACTCTGACTGGCGTGAGGTGGTATCTGAATGTGGTTTTGATTTGTATTTCCCTGATGAGGAGTGACGTTGGGCATCTTTTCATGTGCCTGTTGGGCATGTGGATGTCTTCTTTAGAGAAGTGTCTATTCATGTCTTCTGCCTATTTCTTCACTGGATTATGTGTTTTTCGGGTGTGGAGTTTGGTGAGTTCTTTATAGAAACATTCCAATTTAGGTTGTAATTTGTGATGAAGTTTGGTGTTTCAGATGTGGAAGGGACAGTGTTCTAACACCTGGGTGTTTCTGGTGCCCAAGATGAATCAAAAAATGTTCCAGGCTCGTTCACAGAGCCCTGAAGGATTTGATTTTAGTTGGAGGCTATAGGCACCCTCTCCCCAAGTCAGAATGGAACAGTAGTATGTCGAGGGGTGCAAGGGACCTCCATCAGGGTGCTGGTATTTGAGGGCACGTAGGTATGCCCTTGCATCCCTCAGTGGGGAAAGCGGGGTTGGTGACCTGCTCCTTCCCAAACCCCATGTTTTATTTCCCTCCCATCCACTGTTACATCTGTGGTTCAGCCACGGAGTTCACAAAAGCATTTCAAACCAGACACTCTAGAATTAAACTCCATTGTAGAATTAAACTCTTGACTGCATGCAGGACTTCTGGGCTCTGGCTGAGCCTGCAGCAGGACAGGTGGGGCCACATAAGGTGTTTTCCCGGGAGCCCCTCCTTGAAGGTGTTCTCACATGAATTCTCAGTCATGTTCCCAGCTGGGTCTGCTTCAAAGTCAGTTTGGATGTCCGCCCCCCTCGCCCCCAAAGGAGGGTTAGGTATTTCTCTAAATTCACTTTTCTTTTATTAAATTTCTTTTAAACTGTGTAATATTTCAAACATACAGAAATGTACAGAAGATAAGGAAATATAATACAAAAGACCCCTATTAACATCACTTTGCAATATGTGCTTCAGATCTTTTGTGGTTTCTTAAGAAACGATATCACAGATACAGATGAACATCCCCACCCCATCTCATTTCCCCCCTTCTCAGAGGAAACCACCGTCCAATGTTCTTTCCTGCCTGTGCTTTCTTGAGCACCTGCTTGTCACATAGAACTGATCTGCACACTGGCTCCTAGAAAGGGCCTTATACGTCTGGGACACATGAGCAAAGAGCAGGAAGTAGACACAGGAGCAAGTTTGTATTTTGCCCCTTGGTATGTTATAAGACAAATGACCTGAGGAGCTAAAGAGAGATAAATATATAGTCTGGTCTCACCAGTTTCTTTTATACGTGTGTGTGTGTGTGTGTGTGTGTGTGTGTGTGTACTTTACCTTACACTCTTGTTACTTTATTTTCTTCCTCTCAATTGCAACCTGCTGCCAAAAGTTACAGTGAAATCAAAGTATTAAGCCAATTGCAACTACGGGGATGGAACTAGAAGGTATTATGCTAAGCGAAATTAGTCAGAGAAAGCCAAATATCACATGACTTCACTCACATGAGGACTTTAAGACGCAGAACAGATGAACACAAGGGAAGGGAAGCAAAAATAATATTAAAACAGGGAGGGGGACAAAACATAAGAGACTCTTAAATATGGAGAACAAACAGAGGGTTGCTGGAGGGGTTGTGGGTGGGGAGATGGGCTAAGTGGGCAAGGAACATTAAGGAATCTACCCCTGAAATCATTGTTGCACTATATGCTAACTATCTTGGATGTAAATAAAAAAAAAATGTATTGAGATGGCTTAGTGATTGACTTTTAGCTTCTGTCTGGATGCTTGGCATAACAAAAGACCTGCTCAAGCCATTGTTTGTCTCTGTCATTGCACAGGTTTGCCAGTGTGTGCACGCTCACTCCACCGCTCCCCAGTAGCATAGTTGTTCCTTCCATGGTTGTGCTGCAGCATAATTCAGCTCAGTGTTTATCCCTCTGGAAGAGGTGTGTTCTTATCAATTACGGGTTGCAATAAAAGTAGGTTGGAATGGGGGCACCTGGGTGGCTCAGTCGGTTGCGTGACCAACTTCGGCTCAGGTCATGATCTCGCAGTTTGTGAGTTCGAGCCCCGTGTCGGGCTCTGGGCTGACAGCTCGGAGCCTGGAGCCTGCTTCGGATTCTGTGTCTCCTTCTCTCTCTGCCCCTCGCCCATTCGTGCTCTGTTTCTCTCTGTCTCAGAAATAAATAAACATAAAAAAAAAAAAATAAAAAAAAAAAGTAGGTTGGAATGAGCAACTACTGCCCCTAGAATAACTTGATGAAAGCAAAAGTCAAGTAGCTGAATGAATTCACATGAAAAAAAATATATATGTAGTTGTGTCATTCAGTATACATATTTAGTAGTTTCTATTGTGATTTTCCCTTTAACTCATGGATTATTCAGAAGGATTTTCTAAATGTATGCTTATGTTTAGTTATCTTTTGCTCTTAATTTCTAATTTTGCTTCATTATGGTCAGAAAATGTGGCCTGTAAAATGCCAGTTATGTCATGGATTTTGTTGTGATTTCTCTTAGGGCCTCCATTCTGGTCAACTTTTCACAAACATGTCATGTGTCCTTCAAAGGCATGTGGATGATCTGTCTTTTTAGGAGAGTTTTAATTTTTAAATATATAGTCAAGGATAGCAGTATAATTGAAGTCTAACTTCTTTCTCTGCTAGATCTCTCGGAACCTTATAGGTTAGTCAGAGTAACACTCTGACAATGCTGCTCTGACAAATAAACCCTGAAATCTCAGAGTTTTCACACAACAATCATTTATCACCCACATCACAGTCCAGTGCAAGTCAGTGTTTCAGAGATCTTAGAGGTTTCCATTTTGTAATTCTGCCATCTCACAGTTTTTCCACTTACAGCCATGTGGAAAAAGAGGAAGGCATGGAGAACCCACACTTGCCTTTAATTATCTTGGACCAGAAGTGACATATGATTTCTTATATTCCTGTTGGTGGAAATGCAGTCACATGGTTCCAGACCTAATCACAAGGGAGGCTGGGAAATGTCCTACATGTCCAGGAAGAGGAACAGTGTGGCGGACACAGTTTTGTGTCTGGCACACGGAGAGTGTGCCAAACATTTCTTATTCTTATTGGGGATTTGCCTGTCTTCCCAAATAATTTACACAGTTTTTGCTTACATAGTTCAAGGCTATGTTGTTTGCTGTATTCAGCTTGATAATTATTGTATCTTCTTGGCAAAGTGGTCAAGATCCCTACTAGTATGAATGAAAAGTATTTTATAGATAGTTGGAGTCATGGAATGGTGGTACTTTTGGGAGGCTTTAAAGACTCTCCTATTCCTCCATTTTGCAGACAAGAACAACTGAGTTCTAGAGAGGGAAGTCATTGGTATCACTAATTAGTGGCAGAATTGAGACCAGCACTGCAATAGTTTTGCCTTTCTGCCATCATGTTGTTTTTCTTCTACCTTTGCTCTGATTTCTTCAGTTTCTCTCTACGAACCTCCCATTGTTAAGTTCATAAAGATAGTGATTAATTTGCCCTTCTCAAGGAAGTCCTTTCCTGGCTGGCATTGGGAACAAGAAATCTCAGTGGATAAAAAACATCAAGTAGTAGTACTTCTGTGAATGGCTCCCAAATTAGTCCCTTTACTTTTTTTTTTCCCCCTATGAAGCACAGTTGCAGGAAACACACTTAACCTGAGATGAAGCACATATTAGAGAAAGGTTCTCTCCATAGCATTATCTATTACTCTAATGAGCATGAGAAAGGGGAGAGGGTATGCTCTCTCTCTAGCTATTATTACCTCCACTATAGAGTTGACATACACAAGCTCATTATTGCGTTATGTTTTATTCAACAAAATAACTTTAATGTTGTAGCTTAAATTGAATTCGCTAAAACATCTTCATCTCCAGCATAATGTGCCTCAAGTGTCTTCTTGGTGCCTGCGTTTTCTCCAGAATTATAGTGCTGAAGCTATGGAAATGGCGAAATTATATGCAATCTGCAAAACAATGTGGCTATAACATGGTAATTGGCCTTCCACATAATTAAAGGAACATTTCCTCATCAGAGCTGTTCCATCAGAGACCCAAAGGCTATCGTTGTACAAATCATCCACTTAGGAAAACCTTTATTCCCAGTAGCCTATAAAAATCTGGTTATACAAACAGATTTGCTTATTCAGTAACATTAATGGTGCTTCACAGTTAAAAAATAATCAAGGTGATTGACCTATAATCTGCCTCCTTCGTGACCGAGTGTCATTTTTATTTTGATGGTATGGAGCTTTTCGACTCTGTGAAAATTATTCACAGCTGGCATCAAGACCCAGGAAAGGGAATTTCAAAAACCAACAACCTGTGTATTCCCAGACTGTTAATCAATAGAAAATCACTTCAACTGGATTAGAGTCTTGTACCTGGCAGAAAGGCTTGTACAGACAATGGAATTGGATTCTTACACTTGATGTGACACCCTCTTGAGTCAGATCAGATTCTTGTTTGATAGACACTTGCTGGAAAATTGCTTCAAGGTCTGTGCAATAGCTGAACTCCTATTTTTTTTTTATTAAAAAATTTTTTAAAAAGCACCATTACATGTTTTGAGAACTTCCCAATAGTTATTTTGAATGGATCTTAAATATGGTCCTGAATAACGCAAACTGAGGAAACCTCCAATTTGTGTTTCTGGGAAGATGTCTGATGGTTGTGGGTTTTTTTCTTAATTAAAAAATTTTTTTAAGTAATTTCTACACCCAGTATAGGGTTTGAACCCACAACCCTGAGATCAAGAGTCACATCCTCCAACGACTGAACCAGCCAGGCTCCCCTGGTTGGTTGGTTTTAATCACGAATCTCTCCCCTTCCTCTGTGTCCTAGGTTCTATGCTTATTCCTCTGCACTTTCTCTGGGGGATCATCTACTCTGAAGGTCCTTCAATCTTTATTTACATTTCAGAACTCTGTCCATGGCTCTGCTCTGGCATATCCAGCTGTCCACTGGGCATTCTTCTCCACTTGGATGTCCCTGTCATACTGACCTCAGGTTATCTCTCCTCTCCTGATTTCCTCTTCTGCCTGGGTTCAACTGGTCCAACTCACTCCACCATCCATAAAGCTTCCAAAAAAATTTAGATGCCATCTTGTATTTCTCCCCATTCTTCAGTCAAGTTAGTCCATCCTCTCCTCTCCAACTACATCACTACAAGCTTGGTTCAGCCAACACCTTGTCTCACTTGGTTCTTGCAGTCTGTCACCTGGTCTCCTTTCTTCCCATCCATCCTTCAGCCAGATTTCTGTTTTCATAGCACAAAGAAGATTGCTATTCTTCTGCGTGGAGATATCTCTTGGCTCCCTTTGTCCACAGAATAAACGTGGTTGGCAAGAGCCATGATTTGGCTCCAACTTCTACATTCCTCAGCTCTTAACTCCTAAAATTATATGAACTTCTTTCTGCTCCTCACATACCCTTTCGCCTTTCAGTCTTTGCATGTGCTCATCCCTGTGCTTGGAGCAGTCTTCCATGGTCCTCCTTATTCACCTGGACAACTTTACTACCTTCTAGTCTTCAACTTAGGGTCATCTGATCGGAGATATATTTCCGACCACCTAATATTAGATTCTTTTTCTCTTCCGTGTGCTTCCACTTCCCCATGTGAACTCTTGTCATAGCACTTTCCACTTGGAGTTGTGAATGAGGTTTTTTTTTTAAGTTTATTTATTTATTTTGAGGGAGACACACACACACACACACACACACACACACACACACACACAGAGTGAGCTGGGGGAGGGGCAGAGAGAGAGGGAGAGAGAGAGAGAGAGAGAGAGAGAGAGAGAGAGAGAGAATCCCAAGCAGGTTCCACACTGTCAGCACAGAGCCCGACTTGGGGCTTGAACTCATGAACTGTGAGATTATGACCTGAGCTGAAATCAAGAGTCAGACACTTAACTGATTGAGCCACCCGGGTTCCCCTGATTTTTGATTTTTTACTATTTATTTCCCTCATCAAAGGCAAGACTCATTGAGGAAAGGGCCCATGGTCATTCACTGTTGTGCTCCCATCACCTGACGTTCTCTTCAAAGCTTGTGTTATTTGCCAGAAGCCATGAGGTCTGTCTAGAGCTGTGCACACAAGGTCAGATGTTGTGGAATGTCCTTCCTAGAATCTATTCTGAGTTGGGTTGGAGAAAATCCCGAAGGATCTTCCCAAAATATGAAACAGAAGATTAGCTTAAACCTGAAGTTCTTCAGCTTCAGGCTGAGTTAGAATCCTCTAGGAAGGTTGTGACAAATGCTGACTCGTGGGGGGCCACTCTTAGAATCAATGAGTTGCTCCACCTTCAAAGTATATCCAGATTCCAGCCCCCTCTTTAGTGCCAGCCTGGACTGAGCCATGACTGACTCCCGTCTGGATCACTGCTCATTCTCCTTGGTGGTCTCCTGCTTCTGCCTTTGCCTGCCCAGAGTCTATTCTACACAGAGTATCTGGAATGTTCCTTTTAAAACAGAAGTCAGGTTGTATTAGTCCTCTGTTTAGAACTGTCTGGTGCCTCCCAACACTCAGAGTTGAAGCTGAAACCCTGACTATAACCTACAAGGCTCTATAAGACCTGGCCCCTAATTGCCTCCTCCCCATTCTCATCTGCTACCCCTCTCCCCATCACTCCTCCTGCTCAAGCCACAGTGGCCTCTTCTCTGTTCCATGACTATGCTGGGCCTGCTCCTGCCTCAGAGCCTTTGCACTTGTGCTCTCCCGGGAATGCCGTTCCCCAGACATCCATATGGCTCACTCTGTCTCTCCCTCCAACTCCCTGCTCAATTGTCACCTCTCAATGAGCCTTTCCTAGTCTCCCTGTCTAAAATTGTGATACCCACAGCGCCTGGGTGGCTCAATTGGTTGAGCGTCCGACTTTGGCTCAGGTCATGATCTCACAGTTTGTGAGTTCAAGCCCTCTGTCGGGCTCTGTGCTGACCGCTCAGAGTCTGGAGCCTGCTTTGGATTCTGCATCTCCCTCTCTCTCTGCCTCTCCCCCACTTGTACTCTGTCTCTCTCTCTCTCTCAAAAATAAACATTAAAAGAATATCTTTAAAATCATGATACCCACACTTCCTTCAACACTCCCTATCCTCGTCCCTACTTTGTTTCCCCTCTCACTTTCATCTCTAACACATAAACATTTAAAGCATTTATCTTACTTAATTTCCTTTCCTCCCCCTAGAATGCCAACACTACGGAAGCAGAGTTTTTGTCTTTTTTTTGTTCAGTGCTGTATCTCCAGCACTCAGAACAGTGCTTGGCATGTAGTGAGGTACCATTAGTATTTGTTAAATGAATAATGAAACCCAGGAAGCTACATTTTTAATTGTGGTAAAATGCACATAACATAAAATTTACTTTTTTAACCATTTGAATGTGTACAATTTAGTGGTATTTATAACATTCATAATGTTGCTCAGCCATCACCACTATCTAGCTCCAGAGCATTTCCATCACCCCAAAAAGGAACCCCACACTCATTCATTGTCATTCTCCACTCTCCTTCCCCAGACCCTGGCACCAACTAATCAGCTGTCTGTCCCTCTAGATTTGCCTGTTCTGGACATGGAGTCACACAATATGTGGCCTTTTGTGCTTGATTTCTTTCACTTACAAAATGTTTTCAGGATTCATCCATATATAGGAACCTGCATTTTTAAGAAGCCTGCCTCCTAGAGATTCTGATGCAAATAGTCTGAGCACCTCATGGCCCCCTCGCTACTCCCACCTCCTCCACCTCCGCATAGGTGCCCTGGAAACAAGACTGCCACCTTAGCCATACCATGATTCCCTTCTGCTTTTACACTGTGGTTCCCCCAAGTTGACTCTTGATTCTTGGGTTTCTGTACACCTGGTTTGTCTTTGGAAGAAAGGCATGCTACTTCTCAAGGACAGGCTGTGACTCCTCCCCACTCCCTCCCCTGTTTTTATGCTCTCACCTGCTTTATTTCTCCTCTAAGGCCATCAACTTCTATTTCTTCTCTTACCCCGAACACGGAGAAGGTGACCTCTCTGTGCATCCCAGGAGCAGATTGATTTCAAGCACAGACTTCAGAAGAATGATTTAGAATCCTGGTTCACTAGCTGTGTGACTTTGTATTAGTTGCTCAACCTCTCTGGGATCAGTTTCCGCTTCTGTAATGTGGGCATTGCAAGGGTATCCACCTTGCAGGGCTCTCAGGAGGATGAAATGTGCTAATGCTCAGGTCAGGTTTCACCCCTTGGTAATGTTAATCATAAACTTCATTGCTAGACCCAAGTCGATGGCATTACTCTTGTTGATTACTTAGGAAGTCAGTTTCCAAGTCTCCAGCAACCAAAGCAAGTTACAAACAAAGGTTTAGACCACAGCTTGGGAAAAAAAGGCTTCATCCCCATGCAGAGACTTGAGGATGCTCAGTTTTCTCACTGAAGTCTAATGTCACCTGGAGGCTTGTGGGGCGGGGCTGGTGACCATTTAGAGAGAAGTGATGCTTTGAAAAGTCAACTGGACAACAAGGTCATTGACAGATGGTACCTGAGAGCACAAATTAACTCTGAAAGAGAAGCTTACCTGGTTGGGGAAAATGTGTCCAGCCAGGCAGTGACACTGGGATGGAGGGGCTTTTCCCGTGGGCTCTCATAGATGGAAACAGCTGGAAGGTTTTGCTTTCTGAGCCAAGCGGAACCATGTTCCTCGCTGCATATTGCCACTCTGCAGCAAATGTTTATTCTTGTTACATTGATTAAAAGTGCTTACAGAAGAGGTTTGAGGGGAGCGGTGACAGCGTGAGTTATGGCTCTGCCGGTTGCCAGTGGAGCCGGCCGCTCTGCACGGCTGTGCAAGGGTGTTTTGAAAAGTGGCTGGGCCCACGAGGAGTGACTGAGTGCAAATGTTGCTGCCACAACATCTTGTAGCCTGATTGGGGCTATATTTGCAGAGCCACAAACCAGGACGTTTGTTCAGATGCATAAATAAGCTTCCCTTTCTACCTCCTCTTGGTGAACTCCATTTGTCTCTTTATCCCACCTCTCCATCCGGAAGTGCTTTAAGCAACAGAGTTACCCATTGCCCTCCCGCAGTCTGTCCTTGCAACAGGCCTCTCACTATGGGTAGGAGGAAATCCTTGATGAAACCAATTTACAGGACTGTTTGGAGGACTCTGGCTAGCCCCTGAGGTGTTTGCATTTTTAAATTGGTTACTAGTTATCTCAAATGAGTTTCTAATTAGTAGAGCTTTAGGCATTGTAAGGAAATGAAGTGAAAATATGTAAATATTGTGGGGGAGTGGCGTTTACTTTTTCTAGCTTCTTTTCTGAGTGCAGTGATTTTCTGAACTCTTATTTGGGGTCCCCTGGGGTGGGTTGTTGGGGGCAGGGGGTTACTTTAATGTTTGTAAGTTAGGACAGCCTGGTCATGCAACATGCTGTTTACTGTGGCAGATTGTATTCTCCGAAGATGGCCATGATAATCTCTCCCATCTTATGGATTCTTCTAGAAACTTGTCTTCCCCCCACAGAAAGGGGAGCACAATTCCCCTCCTTTTGAATCTGAACATTTCCACAAATAGGTTGCGGTGGCAGTGGCTCTCTGACTTTGGAGGCTGAGTTAAAAAAAGCTGTCTAGCTTCCTCCTGGCTCTGTTCACATGCTTACTCTTGGAACCCAGCCACCATGCTGCAAGGAAGCCCAAGGAGCCCATGGCAAGGCCCACATGGAGGAACCCCAACTGAGCTCTCAGAAGACAGTGTTATCAACTCTCCAGCCATGGACTGAGCCATCTTTTTTTTTTTTTTTTTCTTATGTTTATCTATTTTGAGGGAGAGAGAGAGACAGAGTGCAAGCAGGGGAGGAGTAGAGAGAGAGGGAGACAGAATCTGAAGCAGGCCCAGGCTCTGAGCTGTCAGCACAGAGCCTGACATGGGGCTCGAACTCACAAACTGTGAGATCATGTCCTGAGCTGAAGATGGATGCCCAACTGACCGAGCCACCCAGGTGCCCCGGACTGAGCCATCTTGAGAGTGGTCCCTCCAACCCCACTCAAGAAACCCCAACTGAAGGCATGAAGAGCAGAAATGAGCCTTTCCTGTGGAGTCCTGCCCACATCACAGATTTGTTAGCAAAACAAATGATGTATTTTTTAAGACACTAAATTTTGGAGTGGTTTGTTATGCAACAAGAAATAATTAGAACACCTACTTTGCATAAAGTCCCTGCTCTGGTTAATTAAAAGAACTCTGGAATCAGAATACCTGGGTTCAAATCCCCTCTTTATCCTGTAACCACTTGATTACTTACAGCAAATTCCTTATTCTCAGATTTCTCATCTGTAAACTGGGGATGATGATAATATCTACCTCATGGTTGTCAAGAAGGTTAAATAACAACAACAGCTTGGATGGGTGATTCTATCCCATGAATGTGAATTCCTTCGCAAATATTTTTGAAATGCCTATTTGATGCCAGGATATGATAGGCACTGGGGCAGAGTGGTATGAAAAATAGCCCTGGTCCCTCCTTTCTGGAGCTCACAAGCTAGTGAGGTACATGGATGTTAAATAAAGTCAACATATGGTGACCAGTTATGGTAGCTTTCTTGAGGAAGTGACATTTAGGGTGAGACTTGGGTGAGCATTAGCCAGATGGAAAGCCCAGGGAAGAGCATGTGCAAAGATCATGAGGTATTGAAAGAGAGAACCCCATATTTGGGCCTCACTCAATATGTCAATATTGTATACCTTTCCTCCAAACATCTGTAAGTGCTTCTTCCTGGCAAGCATCTAAATAGTTTCTGGCTCCTTTTTATAGAATTGTACCTATGCCCACAGTTTGAAATATCCTCAGGGCTGCTGGCTCTGAAAACAAACCCAATGAACACAATGAAGTGTATATCAGTTAGGTCTCTTGGCTGCAAGAATCCTTGGCTCTAAGTGTTTATGAAGCAAAAAGGGAGTTCACTGCAAGGTTCTTGGGGGCTTGAAGAATCCACAGGCAGCTGCAGGACCAGGCTCTGGGAATGGGCAGGAATGTGTGTTTGTTTGGGGGTGATGATGGTTGGAGCCAGCCAGCTGGAGCTATCTATTGGGATAGAACTGAACTCTGTCTTTGCAAATCTTTCTTAAGATTCAAAACCCTGGTAGCAAACATCATGGGTATTTGGGAAGGGGAATGGCAGTGGGAAATAGGTTTGAGATTTAACCCCTACTGAAGCTGTATATAATGAGGACTTCTCCCTAAAGACAGATCAGGATGCTAATGGGGGTGTCAGCCATAGACTGACAAATGTCTACTATCACATTTTCCTTGGAATGCTTTTCATGGACAGTGAAAGAGTGGCTGTGTTCCCTGACCACCTTGGCTTCCTTGAGAGTAGTGACTCCAGAATTCATTTCTGCCTTTTCTCCACCTTCTTCTCCTGATGGTTGGCTCCATCAGGGTCTGAGAACTTTGTCTCACCAGGAGGTGAGCGACAGCCTCGTTGCAAGGCAGTGATGCTACATAAAGATGTTCTCACATGACATCACCACTTTGGACTCCTTCCTAATTCACTTGTGGCTTTTATAGCCTTGGTTTCCTGACATGAGTATATAGCATTTGTCATTTATGAGACTTGGTGCAGCTTCAGGGCTGGTCTTCCTTATTTCTCCTTTGCTCTGTACTTTCATTTTATTGGAAATAAGCCAAAGCATTCTCTCCTTTGTGCCCAGTGCACAGACTTTCACTCTGAACTTGAGATGGAAAATTGTGACCCTGGGTCATTATGTGAGTGGATTTGGCCATGAGGTATTCTGGACCTCCCTGGGGTGGGCTGATGGGAAAGGGCAGGGAGATTGAACAGAATGGGGTTGGGAAAACCAAGGTGGCTTTAATGAGGGAATGGTGAACCCCAGAATTCTCAATTACTGTGTACAAAGAGGCATGGAGAATGTGAGAAGGTTTGGGGCTGGTGATACTGTCCAAGGATGTCAAGCCCTGAGGGTAAAGCCAGCGATCACAGTTTCGAGCCAGTGCTG
This sequence comes from Panthera onca, assembly GCF_046562875.1. Lineage (NCBI taxonomy): Eukaryota > Metazoa > Chordata > Mammalia > Carnivora > Felidae > Panthera > Panthera onca. The sequence continues at coordinate 37,551,989 of NC_138354.1, read as the reverse complement.
ATCCTTGATCCAATTTTAGTGGTCTGAGAATTGGGAAAAAGGTGCTATCTGCTCCCTAAAGATGTGGATGTGGGCAATAGAGTCCAGTCTTTTGTGAGAGTCTGTTCAGGGGTGCACTCTGGCATTGTGGTTTTGGAGCTGGAAAGAATGCATTTGGACTAGCTGTGCCACTGACTTGGTGAAAGTGATTTAATTTCTCTGAATCTTTTAGTCTCCTCACCTGTAATATGGAATTATACCTCATAGGGTTATTGCAAGAATTAATTTATATAATGCCTGGTAAGCTCTTGTCTTAGTTCCTGGCACTTAGAAGGTGCTCAAAATATATCAGTTATTTGTTAATAAAGACTGGGGAGGCTGTAGCTTGCTGGGCATGCAGGTGGGTCCCCCCACCCCCTGCCCCCCGCCCGGCGCATCTCAGGACCACACAGATCATTCTACAGCAGCAAGATAGGTGACTTTTAGGAACCACAGCTGATGCACCTGAGCTTACCCAAGTGGGATTGACATCTTCAAAGCCTGTGCCTGAGGCTGTGGGCATCCTCTTAGATGGCTGCAGCCCTGACTTCATCTCAGTCCCCTCAGACTACCTCCACCTGTTCTTTGAAACTCCTTCCCCTGGGATCCTCAAATCCTTTCCTTCTGCCCAGACTCTTTGGCTACTCAGATGGGTTTCTTGCCTCTCAGGATGCTACTTCTCTTTAGGTAGCCAATTGGCTAATTGTACTCACCAAGTGCCAACCCCATGTTCCCAGATCCCTAACCCCAGGCAGGCCAGGAGGAGTGATCTGGTGTCTCCGATTGCCTGATTTCCTGGGTAGGGGTTGCTTTACAGATAGGAGGAGTGGAGTTCTTCTGCCGTGCTTGCAAATGAGGAGGATGGAGGGGCAGAAGCCAATAGCTTTTGCTTTTGGCTGGTGAGATTTCTTGGCTTTTGGATTCTGTCAACTAAGTTTGGTGTCAAGGGTCAGATAAAATATGCAAACATTGACTTCAGTAAAGACCAGAGGTATGAGTATTTATCTTTATTACTTCATGGGTTCTGCATCTAACTCACTGAATCAGAAAAGGGAAAGTATTGGTTGACATAACCAGACCATGGGGAGCTCTCTCTTGCCCATTTTCTCTCCCTTTCTCATCTCTGTATGTTGGTTTCTTTCCTCCTACTGTAGATGGAATTTTTGTATATGATGGGGATGTTGGCAGAAGTGTCTTGGCTATTCATCTTATGCCTTTGTTGCCAGGAAGAAAACTGACTGCACATTGGTGTAAACTCCCAGGAAAGGGTTGTAATGGACCCTCCTTGGCCACTTGCCAATCTGTAGAGCAAGGGTTTGAGATACTATGATTGGCCCAACTTGAGTCCAGAGTTAAGGCTAGGTGTACCTGTTACCAGAAGAAAGGTGGGGAGACACAGAGAAGGCCGCCAGGAGAAATCACTGTGGATTGGGTCTACCACAATGAATGACTCTGACAAAGCCATTTTCAATGCATTGTTTTCTTAGCCACTTCAACTCCTCTTTGGAATAAGGCAGAGCACGGATACATTTATCAATAAAATATATGATTTTGTTATGGCAGAAATGAATGTGAAGTTAAAGCAAAGAAATCCACAAAAAAGTTACCAGTAACCAGGAAATAACAAATAAATCAGTTCAGCCTTATTGTTCTTGAGTATTTGTAGTTTTGAAGGTGTCAGTGAATATGAGATCAGGGGGAGGGTGATTTTGTAGGTTCTCAGCTTGGAGAGGGCTTGAAAATGGAAGCCCAGTACTTCAAATTACCATGGGAGTATCTTCGCAACCACTTCAGAGATATGGGCTGCATGGCCATATGAGGAAATGATTCCAAGACTCGGGAAACTCTGTAGACCAAATGAGGCAGCTTCTATGGGAGGCCCCAAGCACAGCCAAAATGTTACATTCGAGGTCCCTGTGTACAAATATTTTGGAACTGTGTTTTTTTCCTTGCCTATATAATTCTACATTGCCCTAGAGGGTGGCCTCCTTTGTTTTTAGCTTAATAATATACAGGGTGGGCAGTGTTTGCAGAGAGATGAGGTAACTATGGAGGCAGTGCCACATTTTTAATTAACTATTGATTTGTAGGATTTGTGTATTGAGGTTAATCAGGTACAACAAGAACAGATAACTTTACTTGGCTTCCTTTAAACTCAAGTATATAAATCTGATGTGGGGTGACTGTATATTAGAAATGGAACTCTTTTTTGTCTAAAAGTAATCAATGCAGCCTCGAAGCTGAGAATAACAAACACAATTCAACCTTCTTGTATTTGTGAGAATCTGTATTTTATTTTCTTCTTGCGTTATGGAGCAAAGGGGACATATTTCTCTCTCTTGGGTTTGGAAAAACCTCACTACATATGGTGAGCAACAGCCCTTACTATGGAAGGGTCAGATGCAGTTTTTTCCCAACCAGGAGTCCCACTGCATTCCTAGAGATAGCTGGAGCTGAAGTACAATGATTTGTCAGGAAAAAAATATTGTCGAGCTTCCTACTAACTCAGGAGTATCTTTAGGTTAACTTTGAAGTTCTAGTGACAAGCCTGAGAAAAATACACCAAGGAAAATTTCAAACTTGCTGAAAGATTACTGTTTCTTGTTGCCAGATGTAGAAAGCCATGATTGCAATTGTTGTGAGTATGGGATCGAAGGGTGAATTTTAACTACATGGTCCTTTTAAAAAAAATATTTATTTATTTTGAGGAGAGTGCAAGCAGGGGAGGGGCAGAGAGAGGGGGGCAGAGGATCTGAAGCAGGCTCTGCACTGGCAGGCTGACATCAGCGAGCCCGATATGGAGCTCGATAGGGGGCTCATGAACTGCAAGATTATAACCTGGGCTGAAGTCGGATGCTCAACTGACTGAGCCACCCAGCTGCCCCTTAACTGCATGGTTCTTTATCTGGCAGCCTCCCAAGAGATCCTGGAGCTCACATCTGTCTTTATTAAATCGAAACCAACTAACAAACAAGCAGATTACCTAGCTGTCCTTTTGAAACTTGGGAAGGGTTGTAGTTCTTTAAGCCTGGGTAGAGAAAATCTAAGGGGGAGGACACTCAAGGCATCAAATAGTCTTTTCTTTGCCATTTCCCTAGAAGTTTTGGGATCCTAGAGCATCAATGTTTGTCATCCTCTTAGAACCCTTTGTGATTTCCTGGGTTCTTCAGACGTGCTTGTTGACCAGTATGTACAAAGGACCTTTTCCTTTGGTAAACTATTCCTTCCCACTTTCAGAGCAATCTTGTTTAGTTCACGTAGTTCAGGGTACTTATGTGACTCAAGCTTGTTCAATCAGAGGGCTCGATCCTGCTGGGTATTAATTTGTTCATAATGGGCATATTGTAAGAATGGGGCCAATCATGGTTTTCTACAAATCGTCTCTCACCATGCGGTTAGAGGTTTTGGGAAAGATGCTTTTTTGTAAGCTGGTACTGAGAGCTGTGTGTAGGAAGTAGCCTTGGGGCTGTGAACTGCCATGTTGTGTCCACTTGGGCTCAGCTTGTTGGAGAATAAAGTGGAGGTGAGCTGAGGGATAAAAATAGAGTCATACACAGAGCCCTGATGACATTATTTGAACCTGGATTCAGCTGAGCCTGAAGCTAGGACCATCCTTCAAACTTACTGAGTACATAAGTCAATAGCATTTTAATATAAGCTAGTTTGAGTTGTATTTCTGTAATTTGCTAGTCAAAGAATCTTAATGTATTTTCTGAGTCTGGAAAGTTATACATGGGTTGTTCCATCCAGAAAATGAGGGTGGTTTCAATAGGCAAGGCAAAAACATAGTGCTGAATTGTTTTTATTGAAACAATATGCAATAGCTCCATTTAGGATGTTTCTCACCAAACCCCTGCCCACTGAGACATGGGGTCTATGTTCCCTCCTGTGAATCTGGGCACATGACTATGCTGGGAAGGGCACTTTGTGTCTTCTGAGTCTGGGTCATAAAAAGGGCAGCTTTCTCCTGCCCCCTTGCTTTTGGAACTCTTGATCACGGAACATAGTCTCCATGTCACGAGGGAGCCCACGGAGAAGACCACAAGGAAAGGAAGTCCATTGTTCATAGCTTTGCTGAGCTTCCAGCCAACAGCACCGATTTACCATCCATGTGAATGAGCCATCTTGAAAGTAAATTTTCCATTAACCGGGTTGAGGTTTGTGAAACAGAGATTAGTTGACCTGTTGAGCCTTGCCAAGACTGCAGATTTATGAACAAAATAAATTGTTGTTGTTGTTTTAAGTCACTAAGTTTTGGGAAGGTCTGATATGTAATTATAGGCAATGGATACAGGCCCTAAAGGAAAAGTGGGCTGACCATACCAAGAAGAAGGGGAACGGGTGCTTGGTGAACAGTAGAATGAGATATCCACCACAGTGCCACCACTTGGCTATTGGCTTGGCTACTCATTCCATAGCCTGTGTGTATCCTGCTACATCAGGCTGCTTAAACACACTTACTTACCTAATCTGGGGTGGAGAGAACTAAATGATATTCCTTGAAGTTTAAAAGGAGAGACACTAGAGCAAACAAAAGGAAATGATTTTTTTACCCAGTGGGTGATAAATTAATAGCACTTTGTTAGTCTAAGAGGTAATATTGGCTAACAATAATAAACAGTCTGTGGTGGTCATTGGGCTTGACTGCCCAATATCCCTTATGCCCCATGTGACCAGTTAAGCCAGGGACCAGCAAACTTTTTCTGTGAAGGGCCAGACAGTAACTATTTTAGTCTTTGCAGGTTATTTGGTCCCTGTAGCAACTACTCAGCTGTCCAATTGTAGGGAGAGAGTAGCCATGAGCAATATATGAATGACTGGGCATATCTGTGTTCCAGTAAAACTTTATTTGCAAAACCGGATGTAGGCCAGATTTGACCTGTGGCATACAGTTTGGTGGCTCTTGAGTTAGGCTGACTGGTGTATGTCATTGCTCTGGTGACTATTATCTGTCTGGTCACTGGGTCCTAAAGTTTACCTGGTTGTGCTGAAGGGAATTTATATTTCTTGCATGGGAGAGAGGGGTTTTCCTCAACCTTCCTGGACTTGAAAGTGGAGCATGGAGCCTCAGATGCCGTCACAGCCATCCTGTGATCAGCAGGGGAACTGGTCTTGGCATGCAGTGCAGATTGGGATTGGTAGAGGAGAGAGATGGAAAGAGCCTCAGATCTTGATGGAATTACCCAGATGTATAAGGCACCTGGGCCCTGCCCTACCTCTGATCTGTACTTGTGTGAGGAAATACATTTCCTTATTGGGTGAGTGAGCTTGAGTCCAGATTTTCTGTTACTTGACTCCAAGAGCATCCAAACCAATACAAGGTTCAAATAGATTTGGATGAATCTTTGGATCACCAGTCACTGAGTCAACCCAAGTGGTATGGGGGACCCAGCCTTAAACTTTTGAAGATGATATAGTGAGAGGAAACCATGTATCCTTCAAACCACCCCAAACCAGGACCATATGCCAGAGTGGAAATGTTTACTATGTGGAAATGTGCTTGGAGCAGGAGAGTGTGAATTTGGAACTCATGAGTGTTGTCATGAGGCCACTGTCTGGTCTGTTGCATAAATTTAAAAGTAATTTATAATTGTCATGGATACATTGATTTAGGATGAAATGTTTTCTCAAAGAAAATCAAAACAAAAGAGTTTCAACCAACCACTTTAGGTTGAAGGCAGGGGGCAGGGAAGGGTGAAAGGTGGGCAAGTCGTACCCATAACTGAGCCTTTTTTGTCTCCAACCCTGATCTCAGGTTCTTTTCTCATGGATTTCCATGGATTTCCCATGGGGTTTAGGAGACTAGAGCATAAAAATTTTTTTTTGTGGTAAAGTACACATAACATAAGATGTACCATTTTAAACATTTTAAGTGTACAATTCAGTGGCATTTAAATATATTCACATTGTTATGCAAACATCACCACCACTCGTTTCCAGGACTTTTTCACCTTCTCAAACTGAAACTCCTTGCCCATTAAACACTAACTCCCATTCTCCCCTGTCCCAGCCACCATACTCCTTTCTGTCTCTATGAATTTGATGATGGTAGGTACCTCACATAAATGGATTTATGCAATATTTGTCTTCTTGTATCTGGCTTATTTCACTGAGCATAATGTCTCCAAGTTTCATCCACATTATAGCATGCATCAGAACTTCCTTTTTTAAGACAGAAAAATGTTACATTGTATGCATATACTCCATTTTCATCATTATTTATCTTTTTATTTTATTTATCTCTTGGAAAATGGCACATTTTTAGAAAGTGTTATGTAAATACTGATTTCAGAAAGAGAGAGGCACAAAACATTAGAACGAGCCTAGAAAAAAGAGCCAGTACATACCCCCAGCCTCTGTCTGATGTCAGCACCTTTAACTGTTTCAGTTTTTCCTTATCTGTTACCAGAATTGCACCTTGAAAGTGCTCTGATCTTTCATGTGTCTCTCTGTGCTGAGACCCTGTTACAAGGCAGAGTGGATAAGAGTAGACATAATCATTTCCTAGCCATGGGACCTTTGGGTTATCAGTCTCAGTGTTTTAATCTATAAAATGTGGATAATGACTATGGTGTGTGTGTGTGTGTGTGTGTGTGTGTGTGTGTGTAGGTAGGTGCGTGTGTTTAGAAGCACAAACGAAGTCATGCTCTACATGATACTCTGCAACATTTTTTTTTCATAAACAGTATGTCTTGGAGTTATTTCTATGTCAATGCATAAAACTTTGCTCCATTTTTTAGTAGCTGCATATATTCTGCTTTATGGCTATGCCATAAATTCATTTAGGCAATCTTCCATGCATGGACATGTAGGTTGTTTCCAGTTGTTTGCTTTTCCAAACGATGTTGCAATGAATTTCCTTGTACACCATCTTGACTCACTCATGTGAGCATATCTCTGGGATCAGTCCCTAGAAGTGAGATTTCTGGGGCAGAGGGTATGAGCATTTAACATTTTGAAAGATATTACTAAATTAGACAGTTTAATTTGCAAGTGTGTCTTATTAGGGGAAAATCTGTTAGATTAAGTCCACCCTGTAAATGTTATATTTGAGTAGTTCATTTATTAAATTGATTTGTGTTCTGCCTCTTCCCCAAAAGGGCTCAAGGAAGCTTATAGCAAGAGGCAAGTCAAATAAGCCTGAAATAATACATGTGCCGAGAAAACCAGTATGGGAACAATAACAACTAAGGCTTATTTTGAGCATTTGCTGCATACCAGGCACTGTTCCAAGTGCTTTATGTGTATGAACTCATCTAAACCTGATAGTCTCATTAGGAAGGGATTATTAACACCCTCATTTTACAGATGGGCAAACGGAGGCACAGAGGGGGCTAGATAGCTTGTTCATTGTCACACAGTAAATGGTGGAGCTGGGATTTGAACTTGGGCAGTCTGTCTTCAGAGTCTGCCCTCTTAGTCCTTATGTTCCCTACTTCCTTGAATTAGGAGTTAGAGAAAGGAAGGAAGGAGAAAGCTGCACAAATAAGAGTTGTCATTGCTGCTGCATTTCATTCATCCACCCATCAGTGTAGTAATTCGCTCATTCAACAAATAGTTACCAAAGACAGCACTTTGTCAAGAGCGTTGGGGATAACAGTGAACAAACGAATATGTGATTCCAACCTCTGCTTGATTATAAAGGTCAAACCGCTTCTTGAGAGGCATTCTGATCAATGTACCCATTTGGGAGTGAGGACCCTCAATCCCTGCATCCTCAGTCTCAGTATTACTTCCTTGGTCCCTGTCTTGTACCATCAGCTTGATCCCTTGGCCTGATTTTATAGCTCATCAGGATCCTGTGGGAGGGACTGGTGGGGCAAGCTTGCAGGCAACCCTGTGAGCCTCATTCCCTGGGCCCTGAATTGTGCTATTACATCATTATTGCTGAGGTGTGGTGACCTCAGGTCCCAGAGGGAAAAGAGGCAGCCCCAAGTTTCTCTGTCCTGTCTTCTAGTGGAAACAGTGCTGGCCACATGGGCTCTCACTTGCTTGGACACCTGATTGGCTAGTTTGGATAAATGAAGATTTCCAGCCTTAGTTTTTCCATCTATGAAATCATAAAAACCAGTGCCATTTCTGTTTTGTCTTTTATTTATTTTTTAAATGTTATTTTATTTTTGAGAGAAGGTTGGGAGGAACTGAGAGAAAAGGAGACAGGATTCAAAGCAGGCTCTGTGCTGACAGCAGAGAGCCTGGTGTAAGGCTAGAACTCATGAACTGTGAGATCATGACCTGAGCCAAAGTCAGACACTTAACTGACTGAGCCATCCAGATGCCCCTCTGCTTTATGTTTTAAAACTGTGTAGGGAATGCAATATAACAAACAAAACTTTCACCCATTCAGAAAGTATTTTTTTTAGTACTCAAGTATGCTAAGCTCTGAACTTGACCTTGAGCTATCATGAACAGAATGACCACACTCTATGTTCTTGGAGTTCACAGGTTCAGTGGTGGGGGGAGACAGACACAAATCAAACAGTCACAGTGCAGGTAGTAGCAAATGTTTATAGAGTACTTACTACATGCCAGGCACATTTCAAAGCGCCTTAAAGATTTCAGCCCAGCTAATCTTTATAGCAGCTCTAAGAGGTGGGCATTTTTATAACCCTCACATTTCAGGTGAGGAAACTGAGACACAGAGTGATTAAGTAACTTGCCCAAAGTCAACATCTATGAGAGGAGAAGTGAGGATTAATTCACAGATCCCAAACCTGCATCCTTAAGCAAGACACTGTCTTACTGCTATGTTCTAAAGTGATATGGAAAAAAAAGAACAAGGTGGTCCATTAGAGAATAATAGTGAAGACCTAATTTACACTGGGTGTTTGGGGAAGACCCCTAGGAAGAAGTGGCATTGGAAAAGAGATATGAAGGAAGAGAAGGAGCCATCCTTATGGAGCTGAGTGTGGGCATGGAATTAGAAAGAGGCAGAGGGAATAGCACGTACAAACGTCCTGAGGTAGGCAAGACTTTGGGCGGGGGCATTTGCAGAATAGAAAGAAAGCCTGGTCACTGGGATTGTTGAATGGAGATGCCTTTGAGAGTCTGCACCGTACCTTGCACATTGGCAAAACTCAATGGATGTTAATTTTTGCTATGCCCTTTTTTGTGAGGTGAGAAATCAGAAGAACCAGGGAAACAGCATTTCAGGAAAAACTTGCTTCCTCAAGCCTCTAGGTGAACACAGCAGGTACCATCTCAAGGTAGGAGCAGATAAATCCCATTTAGTCATCTCTGGCTCCTTTCTCTGAGAGTGGGTCTTGCAGGGGACCCCTTTGCTGGGGAATCCTGAGAGGGCTTCAGGTTTCCACCTTTCGAGGAATCCTCTTTTGTCAAATTCACTGTGCATGCTTCTTTTCTCTTTTTTCTTTTTTTCCAGCAGCCCTGGAATGGGAAAAAGTCAGCTCCAACCTGCTTTCAAAGCTGAGCAAATAAAGCTCTTTTACAATTGGTTCCATTGTAGAGAGAGCATTAGACTGATTTATTCAAATCAATTCTGGGTAAAAGCCATAAAAGAGAGCTTAAGAATGAGTTCTGTTTCCCCAGGAAATCCAGCTGATGGATTAACACCTGAAAGGGGGCAGATGTGTGACTGGCTTCAGAGGGGACTGGGGGATATTTGACACTTTGGACAGACTCATTGGGCATTTTCCATGGCCCCCATTGGTTGCTGAGGATGCCCTGCTCTTTAAGCTCCTGGGTAGGGAAAGAGGGTCCAACGCTTTTATCTATCTATCTATCTATCTATCTATCTATCTATCTATCTATGGATCTTGAAGGGAAGAGGGGGTTTTCATGAAGCATCTTTTGGGAGCATAAACTTCTATAGCTGTAAGAAGCATCAAATCATCAGATAGCCTGGCCGGAGACTGCCCTTTTTGGCAGCTGGGGGGTGGGTGGAGTGGAGGAAGGCTAAGACCCAGAGAACTGAAGCAAGTTATCAAGAGTTCAAATCCAAGTCTCCCAACTCCCTTGTCCAGGGCTGTTTGCATCACAACATCAATGACCTGGCTTAAAATATGCACCCTGATGATAGGGTCTATCATTTATCCAACTGAAAACACTTATGCTTTGATTTTAAGTCACTTTCCTTTCTCTTGGTACTCTGTACAAATGAGGAAGAACTCATCAGCATTGTACTTATGAAAAATTTTTGTTGAGATTGGAAGATAGGGGAAAATAATCTCCAAGCTTGTTAAATAAACCCTAATTCATTGAACTTCTCTGCATAGGACTAGTTTCTGCTTTTTAAACCTGATTGCTCTTTCTTTTTTTTTTTATGCTCATGCTTGTGTCTGTCACTTACTGGCTGTGTGACTGTGATGAAGTTATCCAATGTCTCTGAGGCTCAGTGTTTTCATATGTATAATGAGAATGGTGTCTACCTCATACAGTTGTCATGACTAGATGGCATGACACATATAAAGCAATTAGCTGTGCCTGGCTGTATCAATTGTTAAGAAGTGTTAGCTCTTTAAAAATTATTTGCACAGAATAATGAACCTCTTCCCAGGTGGGTAACATCTGTTGGTGTTTTTTTTTTCTCTCAGACTGATCTGGCCTGCATCCCATCCTATTGCTAGGATTGTTCACAGACACTTTGCTCTTCTAACCCTCCCTGCTCTGCCACCCCCCCCCCCCCCATATATGTACACACAAAGCCTGTTACACACACACTTGGATACACACAACACAGGCTTTCCTTCTTAGTGACAAGTAATAGAGGATAGTAAGTATGGGTGGTGAGAAAGAATCTGAGTCCTTACTTCTCAGCTCATTTATTCCCCAATATTTTCCCTGCTCTGAACTAGGATGGAAAATGTCGTGTTTGGAGTTAGTGCATCTTGGTAGTGGTAAGTGTAGTGTGGACTTCAGTATTTAACCCTTTTGATCCCTTGTCCCTTCTAGAGGGCTCAGTGCCCAAATCAGTCAGATGTCAGAGCTGAGACAAGGTATCTCCAGGTGGTGCTTGTGCCTTGGACCCACACAAACTGTGTTTTCTTGGCCAGCTGGATTGTGTCCCTGTATCTGTCATAGAAACTTCCTTGGGCACAACTTTGACATTATTACAGGTGTGCTTAAACAGCATTAGGTAGAATGGTAGAGAAGGAGAGTGAAAGAGGGAGGGTGAGAGATGGAGGGAAGGAGGAGCAGAGAAAAGAGGAGCAAGAGGGAATGAGAGGGATGAACGGGGAGAGACAGTGAGTCAGAAACCCAGTCATCCACAGGTCTGAAGGAAAAAGCGAGTTTTGCTCTGGCCGTGGTGCTGAAGCTTAAGTCCTGCTGGAAAGGATTGGAAATCAGTGACACAGCCAGTGAGGAAAGGGGTATGTGGCTCTGGTCATTGGGGATTATGCATTGATAAGAATAGGAGGAAGTCCAGCAGGAAGAGAGGAAATAGTAGTGCGCATGTGCAAGAGGGAGAGAGGGAGAGAATAGTACATGGAGAGGAAAAAGTTGTTTACATACCAATAGCAGTGGAATGACCTAGGTGAAGAAAGGGTCAAAGGCTATGGTCGGTCCGTGATGGGGAGACAATGTATATCTTTTTTCAGAAGCATTTCCACTCACTCCCCCAGGATCCTTAAATTATATGTGTGTGTGTGTGTGTGTGTGTGTGTGTGTGTGTGTGTGTACATGTATGTAAGAACCGAGGTTATTATTTCCGATGGATTCTACTCAGCATTGGGGGCATTGCTTGGAGAATAATCTTACTCATGCCCATAGAATAGCATGGCAATAAAGTCGGTGCACAAACACAAGTGGCCTTGCCCACTGGGACTTTTGCTGAGGGTTGACAGCTCTGTGGAAGAAAAGATGAGAGTCACTTCTGTCTTAGGAGTCTTTGATCCTTGGTCAGCCCAAGGGATGGGGGAATTTCCTACTCTATTTGGATAATCAAGGGCATCTCCCAACCCATGTGGTTACTATTTGTTTTTTTCTTTCTAATCTTCTCAAGGTAGCAAGGGGCTTGCTGTTTACCCTCTGTGCTTCACAGGGACTTTCCAGGGACCTTGCAGCCCTCCACCAAGCCTCAGGACTTTCCATGTAGGAAGATAAGATACTGAATAGGCAGCTGCATTGTGTCTTGGAGTTCAGGGTCAGAAGGCAGATGTACTTGGGTTCAAACCTTATTTCCCTCAATTACTGTGGGATTGGGTGAACTTTCTTCACCTTTGTTTTGTTGGGAAAATGGGTGTGGCTGCTTCTGGGTGGTGCATGGTACTTGAATGTAAGAGAAAACGAAGGATGAGGCTCTTGCTAATGTTAACCCTGGAATTACTACTACAGGATACCTTGTGGTATTTGCTGGTCCTAAACAGTCAAATCAGCCTAATCTTATAGTGGTCACCAGAAAATTCTGGGAGGTGATGTCACTGAGAGGTTAAGAGCATGGGCCCAAGACAGACAATTGAAATGGAAGTCCCAGCTCCGTTTCTTACTAGTCGGGTGACCTTGGATCAGTTGTTTAACCACTCAGAGCTTCAACTTCCTCATCTGTCAAATGGGGAAAATAATGGTAATGATGACAATATCCACCTCAATGGGCTATTGTGAAGATTTAATTAGCTAATATACCTGAAGTGTTTAGAACAGTGTCCGACACCCAGTCAGCTCTCAAAAACATCAGCTATTGTTATTTTGCTATTATTACTATGGCTTTTATCAACTGGATGGCATGTGGAAGTAACTTGTACTCTCTATCCTCAGTCTCCTTATCTGAAAAATGGGGCTGCTGCTAATAATTACTTCATACAGTTAGTATGAGAAAGAAATGAGATAATTTATATAAAGTGCCTCACATGATAGAGACATCCAAATAATGACATTTAACTCCCCCCTTTTTTTCTTGGTCATCTTTATGATCAAACTGTATTAAATATTAGAGCAAATGCATAGTTTGGTGGTTCTTGCCTTTTTTTAGGGGATCATGGAACCCTTTGTAAATTTGAATGCAGAATTATATCTTCCTCTGAGAAAAATGGAAATAATGTACATGTAATTTCAGCAGGTTCAATAGTTCATGAGCTATTATGGGTTTTTATCCCATTGCCCACAAAACCTCCTTTTAATCTCCCCTTCACACAATGAATTGCATAGAGTTTTCTGGAAAAAAATGTGCTGCACAAAAATGAGCCCTTAAGCATCAAGCTCTGTTGATTCTGAGATGTTGAGAGTCTGAGGACCCTATAGGGCTTGGCTGGGGATCTGTCCAGAAGCTTTTGAGCTCAAGAGCCCTGCCTACCCCAGAACTCATTGTACTCACTCTCATCACTGTCCCGTGGCCCTCTCTGGGGCAGTCTCTTGGCTCAAGATGATGGTGTTCGGGAGTGGGGGCACTGCCATCCTCCCCTCCCAGTGCTGTCTCTTGTGCACACAGGCTGTGTGGGCGCTGCCTTTAATGCTGTCTTCTCTAAACTCTGCAAGTTATGGTGTGGTTGTGCCAAGGAGAAGGCAGGGATTTGTCTTTGTTGTAAGTGTTGTGTGTATATTAAAAGGCTCTTGCAACAATCGGCACTTCATGGCAGAAACAACGGGACATAGTGCGTACTCACTTAGTAAGAACACGAGGAGGGAAGATTTGGATAATCCAGACAAATATTCATATGCCTAAGATGCCTCTAGGAAGGGCTGGCAGGAATAGTTTAGATAAACACTGATGTCTGATGTTTGTGCCCCTCTCCTGGCAGATGTCTGCTCACTGATTTGGTTCAGAACTGAGGAGGGAAAAATTTGGGTGCTAGGGAGTGTGGGAGACACCCTCAGAAACCCTGTGTGTGGATTAAGTAGATGAAGAGCTGTATGGCAATGATTCTTGGGAGGAGGAGAACTGCCCCCGCCCCCCTGCCCCAAGATTCTAGTCACATCCCAGAGTTAAAGGATAGATGGGCAAAAAGTAACATTTTTGAACCTGGAATTTGGTGACTTGTTGGGATATATCATTTGCATCTTGATAATGTAAAAAGAAAATTTAAAAGTAAGAATAAACCACCAGCAGGATTATGCCCTCATGGTGAGGCTGATGGAAAGCTTGTTAATGGCCCTGGTAGGAACTATATAGGTCCTTGCATAATTTACAGGTGCAAGATGTACAGATACATACCCATTCCAAGTGAAGTAGAAGCTGAGAGTGTATAAACGAGGATACATGGCCACATGGGGGTACAGTTTGGGAGGAGAAAGCTACCCTGTCCCAGGTGAGTACCAATGGAAGTAAGATAGCATTTATGGGATTCTCAGTAATGGTGTGGAGCTGTACAAATCCTGACTCTTCAGTACAATGGGAGTCATGGCTGACATTGGGGGTCATGACTTATAGCCAATGGATATGCTATAAGTGGTATGTAGGTGGTACAAAGAGTTTCATGTCTTGTGGGACAGTTGTTTGAAGAAGTTATGGGTTTGGAGGGGTCAGTACCCTCTGTTGGGGTTTCTCATTGGAGAGAAGGCAGCAATGCCTTGGGACCAGGGGTCTGTCCAATGGGGGTCAGTGCCTGGATAGCCTAAGAAGATGCTTGTCTCATCTTGATGGAGTCCTGGCCCTCAGCTAACAACCCAAGATGGGCGTTAGTGGGAAGATGGTGGTCCTAACTGCTGAATTCCTCCCTACACCTCCCAAATGGTTAGAAGTTTACAAGAGGGATTTCGGCAGGGAAGCTATGGGGTTTACGTTCCTCATGGCCTCATTCATGACAAGCTTCAGATGTCAGACTCAGCTTCTTTGGCTGACCTGGCTCAAGCAGAGGAGGTGGCTGTCCAACCCCCTGCCCTTTGTCTTTGACTTCCTAACTTTGGCTGTTAGTCTCATCCTTATTCAGTCTCCCTCCTCTCAACCATCCCATCTAAAGTCTTAGGACCCTCCAACTTCAAGGCCAGACTTGCCTTCCCTTTAAGAAAAGCACATGAGTTAATGATAGTTAAAAGTAGATACACTTTCTTTTCTTTTCTTTAAGACTTTTTTAAAATTTGAGTGTAGTTGATACACAATGTTATATTAGTTTCAAGTGATACACTTTCTTTTTGAGCCCTTATTATGCATCATGCTAAGAGCTTTATATGCATACTTTTGTTCAATTCACAATAATCCTCATGAGGTACTGTTATGCCCATTTTACAGATGAGAAAACTGAAGCTCCCGAAGGTCAGTTTCCCTGCATGAGGTTATGCGGTTAAGAGTGAAGCCAGAGCCCCTATTGAACTCTGTCCCCAGAGCCCCAGCTGAGCTAACCTGCCCTCTAAGTCCCACTGTAGAAGGGTGAGAATTTGGACGTCTTTGAGACCCACCAAAGGAACTTCCCCGTCACTACCCTGTTTACATTTGTCTGGCTGAAGCTGGCTGACCACAGCTAGGCTAGGTTTCATAACCGGTGTCGTGGGTGCTCTTCTGCTCATCTCTTGCCCTCCTCACTTCTGCACATGCTGACTTGCCTTTGCCTGAGGCCAGCCACTTTCCCAGGTGAGGGTAAATGGGCTTACCTTTGTTCTGGCCTTTCCCTCACCTTGACCATCAGATCTAGTCAAGCTGCTGGGAAGCTGCTTGGTAAACTCATGCCCTTTCTTTTGATGTCAGGTCTTGTGACCTTTTGATTGTCCCTAATTTTTCTGCCTAGTTTCAAATGCTGCAGAAAATGGCATTGACATTATGACCCAGGGCCAAGCTGGAAGTGTGGAAACCAGAGTCCTGAATTATATTTTCCTCCTAGAAATGTCAGACTGTTTTGTGGTTAAAAGCACAGTCTCTCAGTTGGACAACCTAGGTTTGAATCCAGCTCTATCACTGTATAATAACCGCAATGGGTTTGGGGTCCCACCAGGTCCACTGTGAGACAGTAGAGCTAAAACTCTATTGGTCATCTGACCTATATAAGCCCTACTCTTGTGGATCCCAGTGATGTTTTGGATCTCCTAGAATTAGTGTTGGTTTAGAGCCTGTGTCCAGTGATCCTGGAAATGTCTCATTTTTTCCTTTTCCTCAAGCAGTCTCTCTGGGAAAGGGCCATAGGTACCTTTGGGGAAGGCTGTGAAAAAGATGAACATTATACAATTTTTGGCAATGTACCAAGATCCTTCCTCAAGGGGACCAAATCTCTCTGGGTCTGTAAGCTGGCTCAAGTCTGGGAGCTGACTGAGGGGTAATGACTGCTTTTACAATTCAAGTTAGACTTTTCTTCACTTGACCTAGAACTCTTCTCATTCAGATCAGTAAGAATTCAGTAGGCTTCCCATCTATTCACTTCTAGGAGCACTATACCATGCCTGACTTCCCAATGCCATTCTTCTCTGCGTGTCAGACTGTCTTGATTTCTGCTTTACTGTACTGTCCATGGTAACCATGCCCACTTTGCCTTTGGCCATTGAGTGCTGCCACTTGGCTTCTGCCATCTGGAATCCATTGACCTCAGTGCATGCCAGTGGGAACAGTTCTCACTATTGTGTGCCTTGCGCATGTTGCTCACCCTCTTTATACCTTGGTCTCCACCTCTGCACAGTGGGGATAATGACAGGGTTGTTGTGAGGTTTAGATGAATTAATATGTGACAAGATGAATTAATAAGAGGGTCTCAAAGCCCACCTGTGGTTATTAGAACTATTTGTGCCAGTGGGGAGAGAAGGGATGGAGGAGAGACAAAAGGGCCAGAGCAAGAGGGGGAAGGTGGAGAATTCAGAGAACCCTGGGTGGGAGAAGATCCCTACTTATGCAACAAATACTTCTTGGGCACCTACTATGGGCCACCCACTTTGACAGCTTTTCAGCATAAAAGCATGAACAAGGTAGAGGAAGTGATGCCTGAAGGAGCTTAGTGGGGGAAAAACTGAACAAGCAATTGCAGCATGGTCTCAGTGCTTGGTTGAGGAAGCTCAGGGAATGTAGGAGACTGACGTTCACTCAGCCTTCCCTGGACACAGTGTTAACACTTATATGTCCAGAAAGTACCTCCTAGTTCAACTAACACAGCTGAGGAGGGAGTCCCACAATGACATTAAGGGCATGTTGGGGGGCACACTTAGATTTATCAATCCATCATTGCAAAATATTTCTCAAAGTCGCCTCCCTTTGTCCATCAGCACTGCTGATGTGCTGAGTCCCTGCTGTGGTCCTCTACCTGGTCTGGCCTTGCATGCCTGGTCCCTGGCAACCTCTCCATCCACTACACCTCTCTGCCCTCACCCACCCTGTTGCAGCCCCACTGGCTTCTTGCTGCCTTCATCCCAGCCTCTGGACTTTTGCACATGCTATTCTCTTTGCTGGAACACCCTTTACCTGGGAGAACTATTCATCTTGTACATCTCCATTCAGTGTTCATTTCCTCTGCCCCTTTCCCAGCCCCAGACCTGCTGAGGCTCTTTTGTTTTAGGTTCCCTTGTTCCCAGCAGTCCTCTGTTGCAGTCCTTCACCCGTTGACAATGTCAATTAACACTTTCCCCACCAGGCACCGGGCTCCACCTGGTCGGAGACAATGCCTGCCATGGTCACTGTTATAATTCCCTCCCACACGCAGTGCCTGGCCCATAGTGATGCTCAATAAACATCCTTGATAGGTAAGCACAGCTTTGCAAGGTGGTGTCTCTACATTAAACCCATCACTCTCTTGATCTGTTCAGAGCAGCCTGTTTTCCAACCACCTCTAAATCATTCAAGATACAGAATAGTATCAAAGACCAGGGTGTCTGTCCTCGCAGGGGATTCGAGAAGTGGATGTCTGTCTGTCCCTTCTCTCCTCCCTTCCTTGGTCAGGGAGACCATGGGGGTGCGATTTGGGGGCAGGGCTTTGCCAGAGCGGGCCTGGCCCCTGGCAGGTGAGAGGAGCGCAGGCCTCTTCCACGCGTGCCTGCGTTTTGCGTGAGCAGCCAGAAGGGGGCGGCAGAGAGACAGGAGTGGTCCACGGAGGAGCCCAGCTCGGAGCCGAGCCGCGCGAACCCACCGAGCCCGCGCTCAGAAGCCCGATCTCCCACCGACAGGCCGCTGGGTTCGGAAGGCTGCTGGGTCCTTTCTCTTCCCCAAGTGCAGGCAGAGCCCCCTGGAGCCATGGCCAGCCCTTCTGGCAGCCCCGAAGACTCGGGCAAGCTCAGAGGCAGGGATGGCTGGCAGAGGCGGGAGGAGGAGGATGCCCCTCCGGAGGAGAAGAGATTGAAGCTGGGGCTGGAGGGAGGAAGCGCAGCGCAGGAGGAAGGAGAAGACGCGCCACGTCTGGGCAGGGAAGAGACCGGCACCCAGACAGGTGGCGAAGGCAGAGGTGTAAGTGAGCGGGGGCTCAGGAGGGACGGGGGCTAGAGGTGGGGTGGGGTGGGCGGGGATGCTCCCCGTCGGCAGTCAGGTCCAAGTTGATAATTGGGCAGCAACTCCTGCAGGCAGGCGCGGTGTGACAGCTCGTGGGGACCTCCAGAGAAACTAGATGCTTGGTTGTTGGTCGCAACCCCCTTCTTGTTTATGTAGCATCGACTTGCTGATTCTCCCACGCCGTCGTTGTATCTGGCTGCGAGACCCATGGGTTCTGCGGTTGGCCAAAGAGGGGAAGAGGAAGCCCTGTGTCCTGGGGGCCCCCTGAAGGGGAAGGAGGTGAAGGGAAGGAGGGCTCTGAGCAGCCCTCACCCTACACCTCCCTCCTAGACAGTGCTGTTTTAGGTGTCTTTTTGGGACTTTACTCCGGTGTGTGTTTCCCTCACCTGGTAAGGGATTTGGGTGGGAAATGCCTCAGCATAGGTTCTGCCAGACCCTGTTCTGTCAGCATGTGGGCTGGCAGCAGCTCGCCCTGCCCCTCACCTGCCCTGTATCTTCCTGTCATTGTTCCCCATTCTGGTTGGGCAGTGAGAGTTGAGAGAGAAAGCAGGTGGCTTCCACCCCCAAGTCACTCTTCTCTCCTTATCCTTTCAGAGAGGGACAGTGAGGCAAAGTTCTGTGCATTCTCTCGGGTGCTACCTGGCTGTGGTCCCTGCTGCCTGAGGGTATGCGTGAGGGTGTTTTGTTGCATATGTGCATGGTTACATGAGTCACTAGGCATGTGTGTGATGGAGGTCAGTGCCCCGCTTGATCCCTTGGTTCCCGCTTTCTGCTTCTTTTCTTGAATCTTCCAATTGTGACCTGGTTGACCTTACATTTGGGGAGCACATGAGTCTGGAGGACAGATGAGGGTTGGCTGGATAGCTGTCCCCATGGCAAGGGCTGCTACTTTGAGAGTTTTTAATGGATAACGGGGTTGACCTTTTTGTTTCTTACAAATATTTTTATTCTTGACCATTTGCTTGGCTGAGCTTGTCTTAAAAATTTGTTTAGTGGCTAGTGAGCCCTGTGAGAGAGTTCCCCTTCTTTCTCCCAAATCCACATAGCCAGCTGCTGCCTGTCTCCGTTCACCTGGCTGCATCAAAGCCCAGCCGACCCGGTGTGGGGCTGCTCCCAGGCACTGCTTCGGAGACCTTACCTCCCTATGATTGTGATTGTGTTCATATTGTGGGCCACTTGGACACCAGAACCAGGTGAATTTCTGTCTCAGATGCCAGAAGAAGGATAATCCTTATGAAAGGTTTATTGGGACACATCCCATGGAAAGAGTGAGAGGGATGTGTCGCAGTGTGGTGAGAGGAGAGGCCCTGTCAGAAACATGATTATGGGGGCAGTGCGGTGCTGAAACTTTTACTGTTGAAGCCCCTCTCTCTATCACTTCCCTCGTTACTTGGGACTTTGCAAAAGACCAGGATATGAGGGTGGGAGGAAGTGACCCAAGTGCAGTGGGATGCTTAGGAATGTGGGTTTGAATCCTGGCTCTGACCTTCCTTTGCTTGGTGACTCAGAGTGAGTCACTTAACCTCTCTGAGCCTTGGTGTCCTCACTGGTGAAATGGATATGTCAGCAGGCCTTGTTTCACGGGATTATTATCCCTGAGATTAAGTAAAGGTTATCCATAGAAAGCACTTAGCATTAAGCCTGACACATAGTATGTGCTTAGTAAATGTGGTTTAGTACTGAAATTCACTCCATGCAGCTTGCTTGCTGTCATCTTTAGTTCTGGGGGTGCATCACAGGAGATGAGGGTCTTAGGCCAGAATCTCCACATTAAGTGCTTTCTGAAGGTTAAGAAATTATGTGCAGGTGATGAAACTTTTAAAAGGCAGAAACCCTATTGAACTTTTTGTTTCACAAAGAGAAATGGGGATGCCATGGTTTAAAGGATTATGTCATAACTGGACAGAAACTGTCCTTGTTTCCTGAGCCTGAATCCAATTTTCTCCTTTTGGGGCACCTGGATCTTCTGGAGGAAGTCACCGTTCACAGTGGGGGTGTCTTGGTTTTCAAGTTTAAAGGTTGGCCAAGCCCGTGCTGCCCAGAATGCCTGTCAGACAGATTTCTCCTCCCTTGTAGTTTCTACAGGAATATTCTCTTTAAAGAGCCCAGGAAGCAGTTTCGGGCTGGTGCCAGAGCAGCAGCTATTTTTTTGAGGAGGAAAGCCCATTTCTTCACTCACAGACCATGTCCAAATGGAGAAAGAAGGACAGAATGCTTTTTCATGAGATTTTTGTCTGTGTAGACCATTAGCTTGGCTAAAATGTCAAAAACATCCTTGTTCTTTAATAGCAGCTTATTTTTAGGTGCAGATCATTTTGGGCTTTTCTCTGCAGAAGCTGCATGGATATCACCTCCCTGTCCATGTTGCATCTAGATGTTTCTAAAGGATAAAATACCCCTTCCCTTCACTGGGTCTGGAGCTTTGGATGGCTGAGGTTTACATGTGGCTGGTTATCCTTCAAAGTGGCTCCCAGGCTTGGCTCTTGCCTTTAAGGTAGGGGGGTTTCTTTCCTCTGGTGGTTGCTACGGAGTGCTTTGAGGAGATAAAATGGGGCCTCAGGAGCCATCTCAGTGCAGAGCTCTGCTGGAGGTGTGCCAGGAGGAGGGTGTGTGCCTAGTGAGGGCTGATCCCCCATCAGGGATCAGAAGTTTCACAGACTCCTTTTGCCCCCTCAGGACCAGTGCTGCTGAGAAGGTATCAAAGAACCAATCCTCCCAGAGCCTTTATTGACTCCTTTAAAGTGACCCCAGGGTGATTCTGGCCTGCCGCTCTTCCTGGGGGTAGAGAAGGGTCTCTTCTAGGTAATTGGTTATCAACCTTAGTTGTCTGTTCAGCTTTTCTCAGGATCTGGAAACTTGGCATAGACTTCTGGGTTGTGCTGGGCAGAGCTGAAACCCCCTGTTGGAATCCCCATTCAAGAGTCCCCAGGATTGAGACCAGAGTGCGGAGGTTATCATCTGTAGGGGTTCCCCTACAGAGGAGAGTCCAGACTGCCGGTCTCTCCCAGCTCACTGGTGATAGTCTGCACCTGAGTGTCTCAACTTTGGCACTAGTGACATTTGAGGCCAGATCATTTTGTGTTGTGGGGAGCTGTCCTTAGCAGCATCCCTGGCCTGTAGCCACTGGATGGCATTAACACTGCCTCTCCATCACTAGTGTGACAACCAAACATGTCCCCAGACATTGCCAAATGTCTAGGGCTTGGAGAGGAGGCAGATGAAATACCTTGTCTGAAAGCCACGGGTCTACACTTGTAAAACTGTTTCAGAGAGTAGGTGTTAAGTTTGGGTCCTTGCTGTACCACTTATGAGCTATGTGGCCATGGGAAATTTATTCAATTTTTATGGGCCTCAGTTTCCTCATCTGTAAAATGGAGAGAGTGAGATAGAACCTCAATGGGTTGTTATGTTGGCATTCAATACAATTACAAGATAACAAACAGAAATGGTTTAGGAGAGCACAAAACAAATGGTCAATTCCATTTTTACTTATTTGGGTGAGTCAGACTCTGTCTCCCATCCCCTTATCCATTTGGTGAGGTGTGAGGGAGGAACATCATCCACCAAAACCTCAGATTGGATTTGTGTAGCATCTCAGCTTTCCACATGGAATTCACCAGTTTCTCTCCAATTTCCTCCTTGGTTTTCTGGGTCCAGGATTCCAGGAGGCAGGGGTGTGGGCAGTCAGAGCGGGTGGCACTCAGTTCACTCCCACACGGGAGAATTCCAAAGCTGGCTTGCCACGACAGGGCTTTTGGACCAACATCTGGGTTTCTGGATTCCCATTTGAGCACAGCTGGACTCCACAGGGCTGACGCTTTCTCTGCTGAAATATAGATATTTCCCTGGCAACAATCTCTCAAGCTGACATGAAGACATGGCCACCCACCGGAACACGGTGCTGCATGGGCTCTCCTATAATTTGTGAGGCAAGCTTCTGAGGCCTGCAGTGTGGAAGTGAGAAATTGTAGGAGGTTCCCTCATTCTCCAAGGGCCAAAAGTGGGGTGCAGGTTGGTGGTGGAGGGTCCTCCAAGGAGGAAAAAGGCATGGAGGGCATTCCTTTCTGTTAGAACAGAGAGGTACAGGCCACACACTGGATGGCTCAGATTCTTCTGGGGAGGCAGGTGCCTCTGTGCCTGCATTAGTTTTGGATTGTGAGCTGTGTAGCCCTTAGCTATAATCATTTCAGAAACGTTTAACCCCAGTGCTGGCAAACCAGGGCTTGGTTTGGACTTCTCAGCTAGAGAGATGCAGACTGCTGGGCGATATTCTCCTGATTCTTTTCATTTTGGTGAGATGTTTGTTGTCTTTTTTTGTTCTCTGGAACATGATTTGGAGCTGAAGGAGCAGGAGAGAGACCAGTTTGGGCGCTGAGACAAGGGTCTATGTCAGGGATGTGGTGGCTGTGATGGTGGTGACGGTAGTGAGTGGAGTTGCGTGCCTGAACAGAGGAAAGCTTATGAGATACATTAAAGACTTAAGTATGTATTTAGTATGGCAATGAGAAAGAGGCAGGGTCGGATTGACTTCCAGAATGGCAGGGAAGACTATGAATTTGGTTTTGGACTTTGGCTAAGGTTGCTCTCAGACCCAGGTGACAATGTCTAACAGGATAGACAGGTCTGGGGCTGGAGATTCAGACTTGAGAGTCGTCAGTGTAGATGGTACTCGAGGCCGGGGGACACCTGAGGTTGATTGGGGAGAGAGTGGAGAGGCAAGAGGAGGGGATTTAGTATAAGCATGAGGAAATCTTAATGATGAGGAGAAGAATCCATGAGAGGCATCAGAGGAGCAGCAGGCAGAGGATATGTGGCTCCACAGACACGAGGAAAGTGTGAGGGTTGGTCGTGTTAAAGAGAGCCTGTTGGATTTCATATATCATGCTCATGAGGTCTTAAGGGAATGTAAATGGAGGCTGGTTGTGTGTGTGTGTGTGTGGGGGGGTGTGTACCAGGATTTACCCTAAGTCTGGGTATTCCAGCGCCCAACCAGGGTGTGTGCCCTGAAGCAGGGAACACTCATGGTCTTGACTCTTGCAAAACTATAGTTTGTATTCATGAATTCTGTCCTCCTCGCAACACTCAGCTGTCACTTTTCCAGGACCCAGCCTTGGTGGAGAGTCCTGCCCTGGCAGTGTTCCTTAGCATAAGATGGTGCCATTAGGAGAACTTCACTTCTCAATACTGAGGGCCGTTTTCATTCTTTCTTTTCATTCCTTCTCTAAGTATTTGAGCAGCTACTATGTGCCAGGTGCTGGTCTAGGTGCTAGCCTTCAAGATGGTTCAGTTCCTTTTCTCTTGGAGAAACTGCTCTAGTGGTGGGGACAGACTCTGGTCTATGGGCCAAAGGTGGCCCCTTCCTTGTGATTGTAAATAAAGTTTTATTGGCACATAGCTGCACCTATTCATGTACATATTGTCTATGGCTGCTTTCCTGCTTCAATGGGAGAGTTGAATAGTTGGGCTCACAAAGCCAAAAATATTTACTCTGAGAATCTCAGGTTAAGGGGCTTTGCACCCTCATGGTGTCCCATGAGGTTTATAAGTACTGCTGCCTTTGAAATCTGTGCAGCTCTGAGGAGGAGTTGCAAAAAAAAGTGCTCAACTTGCAGGACTCCATTGGAGGGGGTACAGGTCTCCCACTCTCAACTTTATTGGTCTTTGGTGTCAGGGGCAGGACTGGAAAGGGTGAGCTTTCCTCACCCCTGTGGCAGGGCAGCAGGCTAGCGTCATCCAGGTTTTGGATGGGGGAGACAAAGGTGGAGGTGGGGAATAGTGACTTGTTCTCCTCCTAAGCGTTTTCCTTAGATGGGTCCTTAGCCAGTGTTTGGTGTCCCACTTTGCACAGCTGCCCAAATCCAGTGAGGTCAGCCATCTTGGTGCTGTGAGTCTGGGGTACAGAGCTTCCAAATCACTGAGAAGAGATAAAAAAGATGGTTTTTGCAAGCACAAGAACTCAGGTTATTGAAATTAACATCCCCCTCCCCCCAAGTTTTATAATGTCTGGGCATGCATATTT
Organism: Panthera onca; assembly: GCF_046562875.1. Lineage (NCBI taxonomy): Eukaryota > Metazoa > Chordata > Mammalia > Carnivora > Felidae > Panthera > Panthera onca. The sequence continues at coordinate 37,527,669 of NC_138354.1, read as the reverse complement.
AAGCGTCTGCCTCAAAAGCTCTCACTAATAAGCAGATGGTGCATTTAATTTCCTTTTTTTGTTCTCTGAGCAACATACAGCTTCCTGCATGGTCCTCCTTGCAGGTAACTGTACATAGGGGTGACCAAGGACTTCTGACCATCAACACAGGTCTCTAGAGGCTGCTGAGAGCCCTGTATTCCTGGGGCTGTTCCATGGAGGGACTGGTCTTTTCCTTCCTTTTCAGCCCCAGCAGAAAGTTGTCATGTTACTCACAGCCCACAGGGCTCCTGTGTTTGCCTCTCCAAAGAATCTTGGCTGCGTCTGACCCCCTGTACCTCACCAGCTGGAGAGTAGGGGTTCCAAGGAGGTTGGAGGTCTGAGGGTGCAGCCCCAGAGCCTGAGAAAAGCTGCTGGGAAGAGGATCCAAGAGGATGGTAGAGGCAAAGAGGAGAGCTCGGGTGCAGAGCAAGGACCTTGAAGGCACAAAGGAGAAAGCTGGGATTTTTAAAAACAGAGAAAAGCAGACAGCTTTAGCATGGTCCAGGTATGGCTGGGCTTTATGAATTTTACTTGTTTTCTGTTTCCCTGGCTCCTCGCTCTGTGTTCCAGGGTTTCACAGAACACTTGCGGGGGCTCTGAGAAGCTCTGGGTTCCAATGGTCTTTGGGGAATGCAGGGACTGCCCCGAGGGTTTCCTTGGCTCTATGCCTCCTTCTGTCCAGGCCTCCATTCCCGACTATGTGCAGACCTGCCTTGCATCTCAGACCTCCGTCCTGGAGAAACCTGGACAAGGCTTGTGCCTGTGCTATGGGGCTTGTGTCTTGTGTGTATGGATAAGTAGACTTTGTGACTTGGAAACCTCTTGGCTTGAACTGGAAAACCTGGGAGGGAAAATCTATGCCCTCTTAATTTTGCTTTTTGCTTCCGTATTCTGTTGACCTGATGGAGCTATAAGCCCTGGTATGCAGGAATCAGGCTGGACAAAAGAGTCCACTTGGTCTGAGTATAATTTTGGGTTTTTTTTTCTGCTTATTAAAACTACAGATTATTATTTATTCATTGTAAAGAATTTAAACAATACCATTATATATAAAACAAAAAGCAGAGCTCCTCCTTTGTTTCTCTTCAATCTTTAAAAAATTATTTTTAAAATGTTTATTTATTTTTGACAGAGAGAGAGAGAGAGAGAGAGAGAGAGACAGAGCATGAGTGGGGGAGGGGCAGAGAGAGAGGGAGACACAGAATCTGAAGCAGACTCCAGGCTCTGAGCTCTCAGCACAGAGCCCGACGTGGGACTTGAATTCACAGACCACAAGATCATGCCCTGAGCCAAAGTCGGACGCTCAACTGACTGAGCCATCCAGGCACCCCTGTTTCTCTTCAGTCTTGCTTCTCAGAAGTAACACTGGGAGGGGCTGAGGTATATCATTCCACACCTTTCTTTGTGTGTGTGCAAGCATGTATATCTGCACACAAATTGTTTAATTTTTTAAAAAGTTTATTTATTTTGAGGGAGAGGTGGGTAGGGAGGGGCCAAGGGGAAGGGAGAGAGAATTCCAAGCAGGCTCCGAGCTGTCAGTGCACAGTCTGACACAGGGCTTGATTCCATGAACCGTGAGATAATGACCTGGGCCAAAATCCAGAGTTGGACACTTAACTGACTGAACCACCCAGGTGCTCCTAAATTGTTTCATTTTAATCTTTTAAAAATACAAATGGGATAATGCTATAGTTATTGTTTGGAAAAGCCTCCTTTTAACTCAGTGATGTATATCTTTGACCTCATTTCATGTTGGAACCTGGATTCCACTGTCCTTTCCAGGCAGTTATTGTGCTGTGTGGATGCACTGTACTTTCTTTAGCCAGCTCTATACTGATAGGTCTCTGAATGGTTTCTGCTTCTTCCCTGTTGCAAATGGTGTTGTGATGAATATTCCAACATACATCACTTGATTCTCTGTGCCTGTGTTTTTGTAAGATGTTCCTAGGAACAGGATATCCAGATTAGAGGGTGATCTGTGCTGAAATTTGTATCCTGGTTAAGTATGTTCCCCCACTGCTAGCTCTCCAAGGCTCTACATGGTGCCATCCTCTACTGGGATCATTCTCCGAAGCCTGAGGGCATTGGTTAGAATGGCATTCTCTGCCTCACTTTCATCTAGGTCAGTCCACACCCTGGTACCACCCCTAGCAGGGACTCTGGCTTCCGACTCTAACAGGTGGCTTCACTCCAGAGGGAAAATTCCCTTTCCCAGACATTCTTGGTGACATTACTGCAAGTTCCAAAGTTGGCATTTGCCTCCTTCAGGCCTTGCCACTCCCTACCCGTGTGTGCTTGAGTAAGCTGATTTTGCTCTGGCCTCAGTTGCCTCAAAGGTAAATGGTGAAAATATATAGTAATAATGGCTGCCTCCCTGGGCTGCAGGACTCAGTGAAGTAACCACCACTTCCACACACTTGGCTTGTTGTGCACACTCAGCAAGAGCTGGGAGGTCATTGCTGAATGTACAGCAGGCCAGGCTGTGGCTTGACCAGGGGCTGTGTCTTCAGTACCAAGTCTAGTGCCAGGGCCTTAGGAAATGCTCAGCCAGTGACTGAAAGGCAGGGACAGAGATTGGGGCAGAGGCAGTAGGAGCAGACCAAAGGAAACGAGGCTCCCACTAGATCCCCAGATGGAGGACTCCAAGATGACCCTGCAGTCTTAGAGCCCCTGCCCCTTTCCCATCCTCGCCAAGGCCTATTGGAGTCTGCTGTGTCTTCCAGGCCAGAGCCAAGAAGCCTGAACTGGGCAGGTGCTGGTCAGCGTCCTGCTGTATCATGGCACCTCCACTCCCAACTTGGACCCGGATGCCAAGTGTCCCTGAGTTGGTAGGGACTCGGCTTGTTCTGAGCCCAGGGACAAAAAACGGGGAGATGTGGACGGATAGGGACCCCCATTTTGGCCCTTGCCTTTTCTCTTTGACTTTGGATACTGCAAGACTCACGTACGCTCAAGTGTGTGTGTGTGTGTGTGTGTGTGTGTGTGTGTGTGTGTGTGTGTGTGTGTGTTTCTTTCTGTATGAGTTTCCAAGTCTTAGGTTGTATGGGACTAGGGTTGCCAGTTAAACTTGAGTTTCAATTAACAAATTTTTTAGTATAGGTATATCCCAGTGCAACATTTGGGACATAAAAGCAATTCATTGTGTATCTGAAATTCAAGTTTAACTGGCGTCCTGCCTTTTTACTTGCTACATCTGGCAATTCAGTGTGTGGGGTGACAGTGTGTGTTCGTGTGTCTCCATATGAAGGACTGTCTGTAAGCACAAGGATGGGGATCAATTGAGAAGACCCTTCTGGACTGCTTTAGTGGCCTAGGGGCGGGTGGGTTGGATACTCCAGCCCCCACGCCTGGGCAGTGCTCCCTAGCATCTGCCTTCTGTCACCTCTGTTAGTTTCCCTCCCATGTCTCTCCAAACACAGGGGCAAGAGCTGCCCCATCCACCCTTGTTTGGAGCACAGCTGCCCAGCCAGACGAGATGCAAACAGTTCGCAGATGGCTGCAAAGCTTTCCCCAGCTCCCTCTGCAAGGGGGCTGCAGATGAAACGGAAGTCCTGATCCTCACTGCCTCCCCCTTCCAGAAAACCCGGGCCAACAGCCACCGTGTTGCTGCTTTACACACTCCTCCCTCCTGGCGATTAAACCACATAGTGTTTTGCCAAACAAATAAAACCCTTCATTTCCACCATAAACTTGTTCACACGCGCAGGCTGATTGATCCACCAGTGTGCCTGATTCATCAGCCCTTTCTCTCAGGCGGCAAGAGGCTCTTCTCTCCAGCGCTGGTGAAGAGCTGCTTAATTTCCATCTGAAAGACGCTCAGTAGAAACCAACCACAGTTTTGAAAGCTGCTTCCTCCCGTTTTGCAGATTCCGTGTGGTTCTTGATATTTGATCTTGACTGAAATCATCCTGGGCCCTGCCCCAGGTATCACAAGCCTAAGGATGCATTTGTGTCCAGTTGGCTGGAGGGGAGAGGGGGAGCTGTCAAGGAGAATGTTCAACGTGGCCTCTGAGTCCATAGCAACCTTTCATGGGAAATACCACCAAGGAACTTTATCCCTCCTGTTTCAGAAGAAATTACAGTTTAGTCATTTACTGAATTTGTTATAGACAGGGTCTCAGTTTCCTTGCAACTTCTCTGTGAGGCTGGTGTTATCATTATTTGCATGTTTACTTGCTCTCTCTAGTCTCTTTAAAGCTCCTTTATTTGCAATACTGTTTTCTGCCACAGGGCCTTTGCACACCCTGCTCTCTCTGCCTAGAAAGCTCTTTCTCCCACTCCTTCACCTGGTAAACATCTCATCTGTAAGCTGACTTACCACTGTCTCAGGGAAACCTGGCCACACTGACTCAGTCACGGCAAATTCCTGATACCTGTTCTCATAGTATCAGGTGTCTTTCTGTTGTAGGTCGAAGCCCAACTATAGCCACCTATTTCTTTGGGCATGATATTTGATGAATAATTGACCCCTTTTACACTATAATCACAATGTGGGTAGGGGCCATGCTTGTTCATGATTACCATTGTCTCTGGTGTTTAGCATATGCTCAGCTAGAATTTGATTAATGAATGAAGTATACCCATTTTATAGATGAGGAAATGGAGGACTAGGAATATTGCATAATTTGCCTGGTGTTATACAGTCACTTAAAGATGGGGCTGAATTAGAATGCACTGGGTTGGTCTCTGGGCACATACTATTAACCACTTCACTGTGGCAGCTTTCCAACAGCAGAAGTGAGAAAGAACACATAGAACACATATAACCAGAATCCTAAAAGTCCTCTAGTAGATGGTGTCAGGAGTGTGCCTGTCTATGAGCCTTCTTAATGTATTGCATACAATGTCCCATGTTTCTGACTTGTCCTTAGCAAAGGCCTTAGTAATATTTGAAGCACAGTTATCAGAGTGGGAGGATGGATGTTTATAATTTTGAAAAAAAGAGTTTATATCATATTTAGCTTGTGTCTTCCATGGCCCCTTGATCTCTAGCTTCAGTTATGCAAAATCCACACTGCCTCTCTTGATAGCTGTTCAACTTCTTTTCCCTCTTCAAGTTGGCTTAGAACTTAATCCCTTACTGAGGCCTGTTCCCTATACCTGTTCCTTATACAGGTTGATGTGAATTTTGTCAATAACTGTTCTACTTTTTAGTGAAGGCCAGATTGAAGGAAAGCCTTGAAAGGTGAAGATACCTGATGGGCGGGTAGTCACTTGAGTTAATCCAAAGGTTGGAATAAGGGAAGGGGTGCCTGGGTGGCTTAGTCGGTTAAGCGTCCGACTTCAGCTCAGGTTATGATCTCATGGTCTGTGAGTTTGAGCCCCGCATTGGGCTCTGTGCTGACAGCTCACAGCCTACAGCCTGCTTTGGATTCTGTGTCTTCCTCTGTCTCTCTGCCCCTCCCCCACTTGCACTCTGTCTCTGTCCCTCTCTCTCTCTCTCTCGAAAATAAATAAACATTAAAAAAATAAGAAAGTAAAAAAAGGCTGACCTGGAGGATTGGAGGAGTCTCAGAACTGAGGGTCAGGCCCAGATAGAGAAAGGGATTGAGCATGCCAGTGTGAACTGTGAGTATTGGATACCCAACCCCCTTCTCCTCATGGTTAGGGAAGACTTGATGAGCCTGCTTAATTTGATGGAGGGACTGAAAAATCTTTCAGTGGAACTGTCCTGGAATGACAGCAATGTGACATAGCCAAGTTATTGATTATTGATTGCCAATTTGTCATCAGCTCAACAACTTTCAGTTACAGTTGTAATTTGCATTAATTATTAATGCAGGCTTTGACTTTCCTAATCAATAAAGGGGGTGTTCAGAGAGCAGTGACTAAGGCTGAGCACTGTCCAAAATGATGGGTATTTCATGGGCAAGTCTCCTCACCCACCCACCTGCAGGTGGGGAGAACTCCTTTGGTTTTTTAGAGGACCCTGAATAAACGGCAAATAATGCTGCTCAAGTCTTCCTCCCACCACCCATCTACCCACACATCTATCCATCTATCCATCTATCTACCATATACCCACTCATCCCCATCTACCCATTTGTTCACCCAGCTACCCACCCATCCATCCACTCATCCATTCATCCATCCATCTATCCGTCCATCATCCGTCCATCCATCCATCCATCCATCCATCCATCTTCTTGAACCTTTGCTTATTTATTCAACAAAGACTTATTAACCAACTAATAGATTCTGGGAAGGCACTGACTCTAACGATTAAGAACACAGGCTCTGAAATCTGACTCCATGGGCTCAAACTGAGTTTCATCACCTCCTAGTTAGCTCTTTGGCAAGATATATAACTTCTGTGTGGTTCCATTTTCACATCTGATAACTGATTGTTAATTGTTCCTACTATTACTATTGCAGATATAGTGAGGATTAAATAAGATGCCACATAAAAGTATATCGTTCACACTCAACAGACATTAAGTTTCACCTTATTAATTTTTGTTGGTGCTGCAGGTAACATGGTGAGCATAAGGCAGATATGTATTTGAATATGCTACAACCTATACTGTGGTAAGTTCTGTAGTAAGGGAAGGCCAGGCAGTTATAAGGGACCCTGGCGCAATATTGGGGGTTCTAGGAAAATGTTCTCTGAGGATTTGCTGTGTCAGCTGAGTCTTGCAGGATAGGTAGGAGTTGGCCTCTTGCATGGCGATCCCAGACAGTGTGTGACCAAGGAACCAGTCCTTGCAATGTTGGGTCCTGGTCCCCACTGGCAGAGGTGAGTGACCCAGTCTTCCTGTCCCCTCTGCTGGAAGTCTGGGAGTGGCTATTAGGTAGGGGGAAAGGGCTGGCCATAACAGTGGCCCTCACCTATCATCGCACTCCCTCTGTGGCATCTGGAGGGCTGTGCCTAGTCTCCTGTCTGCAGAGTGAGGTCAGGCATACCAAGTCTGCTTCTCTCCTGGGACTGTCAGGAGGATAAGATTAGATGGCAAGAGAGGGCCCTTTGAAAATGAAAACATTCTATTTGAATGCAGAGTGTTCTGTGACTGTGATATTTTCTGTCCTGTGAAATCATCATTGACCCTGAAAGCATCTATTCAAAAAACCAATGGAGTTAACCCTTCCTCTGTGTCTGTGCTGGGGGAGGGAATTTGTCAACGATTGTTTTTGCTGTTTTTACACACAGAGAAAACGAAGGCAGGTGCAGAAACAGGACTAGGAGTCCTACCCAGGACTCCTGGCTCCCTGACTGTGTAGGGCCTTTCAGAAACAGCCCTTGTCTAAATATTTGCAGAGGTTCCTTAGACAATATCTAAAAACAAAAGTGGATGTCAGGCGGATTCTCCACAACCAGGATGGCTCCAGAGTTGAATCAAGTGGAAACATCTCTGGAGTCAGACAGATTTGGATTTGAACCCCACATTTTGACAGTTACAAGCTTTGGGAACTGAGCAGGTTATTTAACATTTCCAAGTGACCTTGGAAAATAGGAGACATTGTACTAAAACTCAGAAGATGACTCTTACCTGGCTCTTGTTTGGGGAGAGTGGTCAGCGGGGCAGGATTCGAGCATCCTAGGTGCTCGGCTCTGATACCAACAAAGCCCACAGTCAGTCCCACAGATGTTTCCCTTGCAGGGTTACTCTAAGGATTGGGATCATGCACACAGGATGCTGACACAGTAGTCAACATTTATGGGTATATTTTAGTGCCTTCTTTGGTGTTTTCCATAGTTGCACGTTTCCCCAATCCTTAAGAGAATTTGAATCACGTGTGAAGAGTATTTATTACTTATACCAATTCCTGGGGCTGTCTTCCAGAAATATTGATGTTTAGTGGCTCTGCTGGGATCTGCATTTACAAAAGATCCCAGGTGAGTCTCACTTGGCTGGCCTGGCTCTGGCTCAGGGACCCAGTCCTCAGTGCATGCTTTGCTCAAATTTCAAGTTTGGCTCTTTTTCTCCATCTTGTATTACCCTCACTTCTGCTCAAGTTTCTTTCTTTCCCTTGGACTGTAAGCTCCTTGATGTCAGGGTCATTTCTTGCTTATGCTTACATCAGTGAAGCAAAGCAACATTTCCAGGTGCTCAGTGGAGTGGCACTGCTTGCTGAATGGGGTCAGCCTTGAGGGCGGTGTGTGTGTGTATGTGTTTGTGTTTGTGTGTGTGTGTGTGTGTGTGTGTGTGTGTGTGTGATAGAGAGAGAGGGAGAGAGAGGGAGAGAGAGGGAGAGAGAGGGAGAGAGAGGGAGAGAGAGGGGGAGAGAGAGAGAGAGAGAGAGGGAGAGAGAGGGAGAGAGAGGTGAATCTTTGTCAGAAGAACCTTTTTGTCCTTCATCTGCATTTGCTGTGAGTCAATGTGATTTACTCTAATGGAAGCCAGTTCAGCTTACGCAGAGGCCCTGCCCTGGAATGGAACAAGGTTATGGATGGACAGAGCTTCCGAAAGCTTTCCTGGGAAATGCTTCAGTGTCATCCTCAGCTAATTGAACTCAAGTTTTCACTTTTGTTTAACATTTCCATGGAGGCCATTTTGATTTTTTCTGTGGAGTGGGTGCTATCAGATCCCCTGTAAAAGTGTATGGAAATAACTAGGATTGAGTTTGGGGATGAAGGTACTTCATCTACTAAACGAAAACCAGTGTATCACTTCGGGCCTGGAGAAATTAATTCCTAGTGCATGGTCTTCACCATCTTCCCTCTGCTGCCCGGACAGGTGATGGAACTTCCATTAGCTTAAGCCCTAGGGTAAGTTCAGTGTGGAAACAGAGCCCCCTCCACTCCTTGCTCCTTGACATGTAGTGCACATGCAGCATGAGTGAGGACAACAACTCCTTTGGAGTCATTTGTTACTGCAGCAAAACCTAATCTTGATCTCGCGGTCCGTGAGTTCGAGCCCCGCGTCAGGCTCTGGGCTGATGGCTCGGAGCCTGGAGCCTGTTTCCGATTCTGTGTCTCCCTCTCTCTCTCTGCCCCTCCCCCGTTCATGCTCTGTCTCTCTCTGTCCCAAAAATAAATAAAAAAAACGTTGAGAAAAACCTAATCTAGCTTGACTGATTATGGTGAGATGTATACACACACACACACACACACACACACACATACATATATATACATACATACATATATATACACACACACGTGAAATATATATATATTTCTTCATACATATATTTTTCATATATATATTTTGTCAACTACCAATTTCATATATATTTGAATTTGGTAGTTTTCAAAAGTCCTTTTTTATGCCCCTCCCCCACAAAAGGCAACCTTATGTTGGTTCACAAATTAAAAAACTATTTTACTGGTTTATGAAATTAAAAAATCTGGGAATCAGCAGCTTCGAGAATCACAGTGTGAGATATCTACAAGGCCAGGTTATTTCCCTTTATAGAAGTGTAGCCAAGACTTGGAGTATTTCAGTCTTTCCTATTCTGTATTCCATGGGCTCTTGAAGAGACATTGATAAAACGTTAGGGCTTAAATGGTGCATGCAGCCACAAACCTGCCTGACTCAATTCCAGAGGTAGAATCCCTTCTTGGTTCAGAATGAGCTTCATGCTGTTTTGATATTTCAACCCTTTAGGGGTATTCTGTACTAATTACATTAAAACACGACCAATGCTTCTGCTTCCTTGTCCCCAAATTAAACACTCAATCACGCAAACATACTCTGTTGGATTTAGTGTGACTGATTTCCAACTGTCACTAAACACATAATTAGATTATATTTTTTTTCAGTTCAACTAAAAGAAAATTGACAATAAAATGCTGATCAATATGTGCAGCTTAGGAAGTAGAGCCTGCTTTGAGATGCAGAAGTGTTTGTTTTTTAAATCTATATTCTTGAGTAAAGAAAAAAATAATCCATCTCTCTTTCCTAGAGGGGGAAGACTGAGAGCTGGTCTTAGCAACAGCTTGACCATTGGAGTCTGAATTAAATAAATGCTTCCCTGGAATGAAGGGTGTGCTTCTGCTTTTCATGGGACCATGAAGCTTGCTGTCTGTCTTTGGTGGTGTGTACGTCTCTGGGTGTGTGTGTCTGTGGATGAGTGAATGTAAATGACATATGTACCTGTGTGAGTGTGTACAAAATTCCTGTGCAAACCTCAGCTTTCTGAGAATCTTAGGCTCTTGAGTCCAGTGGATGACATTTTTACAAAAATCAGTCAAAAATGAGAAAAGAAAGAATTGAAATCAGACTCACTTTTAAAGGCACCATGTTTGTGGGCAGCACTGAATTTTTTTTTTTTTTTTCATTTGGGATTCTACCTGCTTCCAAATGACATTTTTGCTTCCTGTTAAATGATTAGAATCAAAGGGTTAAAATTGACCACAAGCACAAAGAGTAGATAGTCTATGACTCTGTTTACATCAGCATTTCTCAACTGAGACACTATTGACATTTTTGGCTGGACATTTTTCTTTTGGGGGACCACCCTGTGCACTGTAGCATGGTTAGCAGCATCACTGGACTCTACCCATTAGGGGCTAGTAACATACCTCACAAAAATTTTCTTCAGACACTGCCAAATGTTCTGGAGAGGACAAAATTGTCCCCAACTGAAAATCACTGCCTAACATATAGCACAGAATCAGGTGAGACAAGTTGAGGCAGTTGGCAGTCAGGGGTGAATAGTGACTAAAAGTGGGGTGGGGATCCTGGGAGGGGTCTTAATGATCTGTTTCTGGGTCTAGGTGTTGGTTATATGAGTGTGTTCAGTTTGTAATAAATTTATCGAGTGCACTCTTGGCGTGCGTACTTCTATATGTATAACTCAATAAAGCATTAAAAAATCAGTCATAAGAGGAATGATTTGCAGAATCAAATGATTGGCACAAAGACTGATCACCTTAATTTGAACTGGTGTCAGATGACCATGAAAAGCACCCAAGGTGAGTCTTTTAGAGTGTTAGCCAAGGAGAGGAGTGTGTGTGCGCATGTATATACACATAGTAGGCTTTTCTAGTTACTTGGAATGAGGAGGTCTTATTCTGAAGGCAGGAAGGGTGACACAAGTGAAATACCCAAACATAGAGATTTCTAAATGGATTTGCTGAACTCTGCGCAATCCACACAACTCATGCTTCTGGCACACACCTGTGTCCATATAAACATGAGTTTATAGCAAGGATTATACATCGGGTTTGAGATGAGTTGGAGAAATCATGGTGAGACTGAGAATTTGGCCACAGTGTCTTGGAGATAGCTACCTACAGTTTCTGGAATCCTGATTGCACTTCTGGAACTCCTGGTTGCCATCTGTCTCCTGTTCATTCAATAAACACGTATAGTACCACTGTGTGCCTAAAACTTGCCAAGAGAGGAGGATAAAAGGGTGATTATGACATGGAATCCATTGAAGATGAGTATTATAACACAAATCAGATCAGAACCCAAGATCTTGCTGGGCAAGTGCCTTGATAGCCCTCATCCTGCAGTCTATGTAAGAATGAAGGACATTTTTTTCATTGCACATGAAAATGTATTGTGTTTCATATATACAAATACAGTTTGTGTTAACTCTGCAGTATAACTATGCTCATATTTTTAGCATTTTTTGGAGAGATTTGTTTCTCAGCAAATCGTCTCTAGAGTATGTTGAACTGGAAATTTACTTAGAAGCAATAAAAGGTACAGGAAAGTCAGGCCTTATGCAGGAAGTTCTAAAGTCAACATGGGAAAAACAAAAAATTCAGTAGAGTCAACATTACCCTTGAAAATCCCCTTCATATTTCATAAAATACAGAGATCAGACTTACCACAGCTCACCAAGTCGAACCCAGCACATCTCCTCCAGGGTTAGGGTAGTTTCTTTTGTACGTAGCTGATGAAGTCATTGAGGGGTCACATTTTATGAATAATTGTGTCTTAACACCAGAATAATTTATCAAAGTGAGATATTCTCACTAGGAAGAGTAAATAGCAATGATCTCCTATTGTGAAGACGGTTTGTAACTCCTCTTTCTCTCTCTTTCCCTCTCTTTGTTCTTGCTAAGTACCAATAGTTCATTTCCCACAGATTAAAAGAGCCCAAGTTAGTCTATACCTATGAGTGGAATTGCTGGATGATACAGTAACTCAATATTTAGCTGCCAGGCTGTTTTCCACAGTGGCTGAACCACTTGATGTTCCTACCAGCAGTGTAATGAGTGTTCTACTTTCTCTGCATCCTCACCACCATTGTTATTGTGTAGTCATCCTAGTATGTATGATTCTAGTCATTCTAGGAAGTATGAAGTGGTATCTCATTGTGGTTATGATTTGCATTTTTCCAATGGCAAATGATGTTTAGCATCTTTTCATGTATTGTTGGTCATTTGTATATCTTCCTTGGAGATATGTCTATGCAGAAATGAAAACAGGGGTCCATACAAAAACTTATGCATGAATGTTTAGACTAGTATCATTTATGATAGCCAAAAGGTAGACATAATTCAAATGCCCATCAACAGATGAATAGATAACAAAATGTGGTGTAGCCACACAGTGGAATATTATGTGGCCATAAAAAGGAGTGAAGTTCTGATACCTGCTATGTCATAGATGTGCCATGAAAACATTATGCTGAAAGAAACAATACACAATAAGGTCACATATTAAATGATTCCATTAATATAAAAGTCTAGAATAGGGAAATCTATAGAGACAGTAAGTAGATTAGTGGTTGCTTATGCCTGGGGTGGGGGGAATGGTATGGGGTGATAGCTAAAGGGTATGGGACTTTTTAAAAATGTGTATTTATTTTTGACAGAGAGAGAGAGAGAGAGAGAGAGAGAGAGAGAGAGAGAGAGAGAAGGGGTGGGGCGTAGAGAGAGGGAGACACAGAATCTGAAGCAGGCTCCAGGCTCTGAGCTGTCAGCACAGAGCCTGACGTGAGATCATGACCTGAGCTGAAGTCAGACGCTTAACTGACTGAGCCACCCAGGTGCTGGGATCTGGGAATTCTTTTTGAGGTGATGAAATGTTCTAAAATTGACTCTGGTGATGGTTGTACATATCTGTGAACATATTAAAAATGATTGAAATGTAAACAAAAAAAATGTAAAAGAAATGTAGACAACAAGTGCAAGTTGCAGTTGTATTGATTACTTGATGGACTTTAAAAATACAGATTCCGGAGTTCTGCCTTCAGTGATTCTGACTCAGTAGGTCTTGGGCAGGACTTGAGTATCCCTAAGGGAGTCTGCTCCTCAGCTTGATTTTGGGGCCAAGTTTGTCCATGGGGATCCTTCTGTCTTCTGAGATCTAGAGGTGTAGGTGGAGATGGCTCATATTTATGGAGAGCTTTCCATATTCCAGGTGCTGTGCTGAACACCTTTACTCTCATCATCTCTTAATCTCACCATAACTTCCGATAAGGTATGTAATATGACCTCTGCTTTAGAGTCGAGGAACTGAGGTTTTAGGGAAGTATCTTTTTGAAAGCCTAGTAGGAAGGGGTGACTCCGGGAGATGTCCCAGGGGCATTGGCTCAGGAACTATTGCACTCAAGCCCACAAATTCTGTGGTGCATGGATGTCTCAATCCCTACCCTACATTTCTGTTGAGATTGGGGTGAGGGCTCAGTATCTCAGGGCCACCCAAGCCTCCTGGGCACTTGAGTACATGTTTGCTGCCTCTATCCACCCCCCTCTGCTGGCAAGAAACTTGGTTCCTGCTTTGATTTCCACAAGTGTAAACCGTTCACACAAAGCTTTGATGGGTTTTGTTGACTTTGATATTTGGGGACATGGAGAGGGCCACATCACTTCATACTTGGTCTTGGCCAACTCATTGACCTCACTCACTTTGCTTTACCACTGCATTTTTCTGTTTACTTCCTCCTTCCTGGATAACTCTGGGGACTCTGAGTTCTTGTCCCTTTATTTTGTTATCATCGTGCAAAAGTTTCCACAAATGGGATCTGGCTTCTATAAAGTGATGATAGCTATAGATTGATGTGGATATTATTTTGTTTTTTCTACTAAAACATAATAATTAAACATCAGACCTTGGGCAATTGGCTGCAGTCGTCGGCTGGTGGTAGCGGGGTGGATACTCCTTTGCAACCCTGGGGAGGAATGCTGCATACTTAAAGAAAAAGAAACTGGCTGTCTTTAAGAGGCAGAAGGAGGCTTCTGGAGCTGATGCCAATTTGTTTGGAGGCAAAATGACTATTGTATTAAAATTGCCTAAACTTGGGCTGGTGCCCTATGTGTTCAGAGCCCAAAGCTATGATTGCTTGAATTTTGTTGTTGCTATTGGTTGGTTTTCCATCCTGTTGCTTGGCAGGTTTCTGCTGATGGCTTCAACTTCAAGAGTTCAGTTCAACAGACACTAATAGCACCTACTATGTGCCAGCCTTAATAGCACCTACTCTGTGCCAGGCACCGAGGTTATAGTGGTGAGCAAGATAAACATAGCACTTGAACAAGAGAGTGTAGTTCCTACTCTCAGAACTCCCTCTCCCCTAAATGAGTGAACATGATTGGGCTTCTGAAGATCTCAGATATCTCTGCATTGTCTCATTGAAGAGGTAAGGCGAAGAGCTTTGGTGCCTGGGGTCCATTGAGGAGGACTTAGCTGAATCATTGCTAAAGTTTGGAGTGTTGGAGAGGAGCTGGCATTTGTGTTTAGGGGTGAAAAAGTAAGAGTGGCTTGGTCTTAGGGGAAGCTGAGATTAAGAGAAGGCATTTTGGAGTTTGCATATATAGTGGAGACCTACTATAGCAAGCGTCCTGTGGCCAAGCCTGTGATCAGTAGAATGACCATATGAGGGTCCTCTTTTAGCATAGGCCCCCAAACGGTTAACAGACTGGGAGCAGCTGCAATAATGGTGAACTTCAGGGACATAGTTCCTGTCTGGCTTTCCAACAATGTGTAAGGTTATGTTCTTATGTAAACTCACGGAGAAGGGAAAGAGCCCCAGTAATGACAAGATTGAATTCCCCACCTGCCAGGCACACAGGGACTCAGACAAGATTTAACTGGAATTACAGAAATAGGAATGTGACATTTCTTACACCCAGGCATGGTAGAGCAACATTTATTCCCTCTGGTTTGGAGGGAAGGAGAATGCTAGCAGACATGACTCCCAAGTTTCCATTCTTAAACCTAATGTCTAGGAATGCAGTTTCAATTGTGTTCACAGACCAAAACCCCATAAATACCAGTTCCGTTGCTGCCTCTCTCCTGCCTGGCACTGTCCTTGATTTCTTCTCTTTGGCCCATAGAGGAAGGAAGGTCCAGTGTCACCTCTGATTCCGCAGGCATGAGCAGAGACAGGACCTTCCATGCTTCTCCCCACCCCTTTTGTGAGAGGACAAGTTGATCTGGTTGGCAAGACCAAGGAAATGCTGACTCTATCAGGTGAAGTTTAAGTATTAGTGGATGGGTTACTTTGCCTAAATCATGGTGGCGGGGTTTTACCTCCTTGGTCCCTTGCACAGACTCTAGGCTTTTTGGGGCCAGGAGGACCTGCCTCTGGCAGTGCCGGCCGGCAAGTGACCAGCCACACATCTTGAACAACAGGGGTTCACTGTCTCACGTACTAAGACCGGAGACAACCAATTCCACGGTTTGCTAAATGAAGAGCTTGAGACAACGAGTTTCTTGTTGACTTTCCTGTGATGCTCTTGCCTTTCTCCTTATGGTCATGGAGGCTGCCACAATCCAAATATGAAGTCCTTACATGATAACACACAAAGGCAAGAATGAAGGGGCAGAGGGTCTCCTTGCACTTTTCTATACTAAAATCTCTGCCAGCAAATTCCAGCAGAGTTCCTGCATCTTAGCTACCTCAGTCCTGGGCTGACAGGAAGTGGAGGAGGGAAATACCTCAATACAACAGTCAGCATGGAGTCTCAGGACCAGTCCTAAAAAAACCAGGGCAAAGGGAGATTTGAGTAACATGATTAACTTAGAATCTAAGCCTTAGACTAGGTAATGGAAAACACTTTTTTAAAAATAAAAAATGGTAATATTTCAGGCTTCTTTGTCCAGACAGTCTCTGTTATAGCTATTCAGTTCTGCCATTGTAGCTTGAAAACAGTCATAGAAAATGCATAACAAAGGGGTATGGCTTTGTTCCAATGAAACTTTACGTACAAGAACAGTCAGTGGGCCAGATTTGGTCCTTGGGCTATAGTTTGCCAAACCCTGCTTAAACCATTTCCTGGCGCCAGGCCAACACTTTCTAAGAGACAAGGCAGCTCAGTACCTGAGTAAAATAGGGGCTCTATTGATGCAGAAGAAGAAAAGAATAACCAGTTTCTGGGCAGGTAACTGATAAATGTCAGGGCCAAACTAGTTCTCCAGTTCACTTTGTTGTAAATAATGACGGTTGTAGGATCCCCACAGAGTTATTTGTTCATATTTGTTAAAACCTATAGAGATAAGGGACAGTGACTCTTGTATCAGTTAGCTATTGCCACAGAAGTACTGTGTAACAAGCCACCCCAAATTAGTGGCTTAATACAACAACTGTCTATTTTCTGTGGATATGTGTCAGCTCAGGGTGGGTTGATCTAGGCAGGGTACATTTGGGAAGCTCTGCTCTGCTTCTGGGATCAGGAGCTCTTATCTTCTCCTGGGACCAGTAGGCTCACCTGAGTATGTTCTCATCCTGCTGATATGAGCAGAAGAAAACAAGAAGGGTTGAGCAGCCAGTTTTCAAGTTTTTGGTCTCATATTGCAGACCAACATTCCATTGGTTAAAGCAAGACACATGAGTAAACCCAACATCAAGGGTTGGAGAAGTCCATTCTGACTCTTTAGTGGGAAGAACTGTGAAGTCATATGGCAAAGGGCTTGGATGGAGAGCATGTGAAGAAGTAGGTCTGTTAATGCACTGTAATTGACTACAACCCTCTAACCACTGATAAAATTCAGCAATACTTGCTTAGTGCACCTGTGCCTGAATGCTTCTGGCTGCAGCCCAGGCAATGGGGACCTGGCTGAGGAAGGACCATGGGAGGGAATTGCTGTCCCACAGGTCTAGGTGTGGTCACGTGTGGCCAGCTCTGTGCTGACTATGGCTGACTTGCCTTGTCCTGTGTCCTTAAGGGGCAATCTTGACCTCATTCCATTCCTGAGTAATTTTTACAAACCTGGTTTCAGGAGCCCAGAAAGTAAATCAGTTGTAGATTTGAACTTTGCAGAGTGGGAATGGTTGAATATATACAGACATATACATGCTTGTTATTATTTCCTCACCACAAAGAGGGCTGACTGTCAGGAAGCTGCTATTAGATTCATTTGCCCCACGGGCTCATGAGGTGTGTGTGTGTGTGTGTGTGTGTGTGTGTTTACCTGTGTGCACCTGTGTGCACCCACTTGTTGGAGCTACTTCCCTTTATAATAATATTAGCCAAAATTCTTAATAAAGGGAAGAAATTAAATAGGCTTCCCCAGACAGGCACTTCATACTTTCAAAGTGGATCACGCATCATAAAATAAAACATAGCCACCCTTAAAAATCTCTGTGTGAAATTGGTTCTGATTTCAAGAAAGACACTATTTGCCTGAAGAGTGGAAAGTCCTTGTAACCCACAGTATTGCATACAGGAGTCCCACATTTCATTCCCTTTTTTAAAAAAATTCAAGTTGCTGAAGATACCAGGTGGATCGGTATGCCTGTTGAATTTTTTAAAGTACTTTTGGAGGAGTGGAAGTTGGGTTGGATTCATTTTTTCAGTATTCAGTAGATATTCATGGGATAGCTGTTACATCCTAGCCACTGTACCAGGGGCTGAGAATCCAATAATTGGCAAGAGCTGGCAGAGTTCCTGCCCTCAGGGAGTGAACAGTTTAGAGCTGCACCTTCCAGGAAGGTAGCCACTAGCCATGTGTGGTTTTGAGCCCTTGAAATGTGGGGAGTACAAACTGAGATGTGCAGGAAGTGTAAAAATATACACACTAGGTTTTGAAGACCTAATATAAAAAATAATTTAAAGTGTTTCATTAATATTTAAAAAATATTTAATACATGCTGAAATGTTATTTTGGATAAATTTGATTAAGTAAATGATATTATTAAAATTACCTTCGGCTGTTCTGTTTTACTCTTTAAAAAATGTAACCTCTACTGAAATATAAAAGTAAATGCGTGGCTGCATTGTATTTCTATTGGACATTGATGGTCTAGAGGGAGTTATGGGCTTTAAGCTGAGAGTTACCAGGGTCATTGATACATTTGTCAGAACTGCTCTGAAAGAGAAGTAAAGGGTGTGAAGAGAATACACAAATGAGGAGAGGGAACCTCAGTCTTGGAGGGCAAGGAAACGCTTCCTTAAACAGAAGCTCCTCAAAAGGTTAAATACAGAGTTATCATATGACCCAAACACTGCTCCTAAATATACTACAGAGGAACAAAAACATGCCTACACAAAATGTGCACACACATGGTATATCAGGACTGTTCTTAATAGTCAAAAAGTGGGAAAAACCCAAATGTTTATCAACTGATGAATGGATAGATAGAATGTGGCCTGTCCATATGATGGACTCTTATTTGTTCATAAAAAGGAATGACACATTGATACAGGCTGCAACATGGAGGGACTTGAGAACATTATATTGAGTGAAAGAGACCAGACACAAAAGGCCACATATTGTATGCTTCCGTTTATATGTAGTGTCCACAATAAGCATATCCATAGGGACAGAAAGATTAGTTATTGCCAGGGGCTGGGAGAGAGGGGATTGAAACATGACTGCTAGTGAATACAGGGTTTCTTTTAGGCGGTGATGAATAAGTTCTAAAACTGATTGTGGTGCTTGTTACCCAACTCTGTGTATATACTAAAAATCGTTGAATTTTACACACTAAGTGGGTGAATTGTCTGGGATGTGCATTATATTTCAATAAAAATGCTTTGTTAAAAATAGTAAATTCTTCCTTTGTGAGAAGACACTTAAGGGGAGACCTGGAGGGTGGATATGTGTTAACCAGATAAAGAAGTGTGGGAACAGCATTTCAGGGTGAGGAAGAGCACATGTGAAGGCTCTGAGGTCAAAAGAAATGCAGCTAATTAGCAGGGCTTCAAAGAGGTTAGTGTGGCTAGAGCCTGGAAGGCTAGTGACAGCATGAAGTGGTGAGGTTGGAGAAGGGAGGGGCTGGATCACAATAGGTCTCGTGTTAAAGCATTGGAGTTTTACACTAGCTAGCTGTGTCACCTTGGGCATCCCACTTTAACCTCTCATTTGTGAGAAAAAGGCCATCATAAGGATGAAATGAGATAATCCATGCTCACTAAAGATGAGCTCTTCTAATTGTTAATCCATAGAGCAATAGGGAGTCGCTGAAAGAGCATGATCTGTTTGATGTGCATTCTGAAAATATTACTTTGGTTACTGTGTGGAGTAAATATGGTAGCAAGGAACAGGAGAAATGGGGAGACCCCTTAGGATGTGCCTTGGTTTATGATGATGTCAGAGGGTTGGCAGAGCAATGAATGGATTCCAGAGAGATTTACTTGGTAAAGTCTACAAGACATGCCCTTTGAATGTGGGTGGGTGGCTGGAGGTCTGGAGAGGAAGGGTGGGAGCAAAAAGCTTGAGACAAATCTCCCAGTGGATCCTCCAGTCTGAGATTGTCTGAGGTCTCTTTGCGAACAGGAGTGTTGGCGTTTATTATGGAGATGTCTAGACTTTGAAATACCATCTGCAGTGTGTTCTTGTACAGTCAGCAACTCTCACCCCCCCACTCATATCTTGAACTTATTAGTTCTTTGTTTTAATTCATTGCAGGGGCATGTTCATTTGCTTTTGTGAGAAATACACTATGCCACCGAGAATGCATATTAAAATAATCTGGATTGCTGTGGGGGAGTTCAGTCTATTCAGATTTGTGCCAGTGTTATTATTTTGGTCTAAATCTACTTCTGACCTGGGGCGGAAGGACAGTTGATGCTCAGCTTGCTTCAGTTTGAAAGACCCCAGCAGTAAGCACATTTGGCATTGCCAACCGAACCCCTTTGTTCAGAGAAGGCAGAGTTAAGGGGCACCTCTGTTGGTTTTCCCCCAAATCATTTGGCTGAAATGTCATTGGGATTTTCACGGCTGATTTTCCTGGGTTTAATCTAGCTGTGAAAAGCGTGTACTAATAGTCATGTTATTAAGCCATAGCTCCAGTGTGGGGTGTGGGACATGACCATATTTTCCATTAAAACGTGATGCAAGTAGACTTGAGTGCCCACACTATTGCTTCCCCTGATTGGGAAGAGGTCAGCAGGGATGATTCTAGTTTGGTATGCACATCAGAGTAGTTTTTGGAAGCTTATTCCTCTTAAGTGAATTCTGGAGGGGTGTCCCACTTTGACTTTGGGACAGAGCTTTGGGTTTTCTGGAAGTGGCAAGTCAAATTTCAGGTGGAATTTGGAAAGTTAAGTTGGGACCATGGCTGCATCAAGGCTGGTCTCTATGTACATCCAAATGACCACTCATGGGGTTCCTTGGCCTCCGGTGTCTTAGAACTGGAGAACCCAGGAAACGTATTGACTGGCTGAGGATCGAGAGGATCTAAATTGTGTAACCATATGCTAAGACTGGGGTGCTGCAGTCACGCCTCACCCCCATCCCTGCAGTTGCTGGGGCACCCACAAATGGTCATCTTCAGTGAAATGTCCCTCCCTCCCCTGTCTGCTTTAACTCAGCCTGAACTATATCTATTGCTTAGACCAGTGGGTGTCAACCTTGGCTGCACCTTGGAATCCCCTGGGAACATTAAAAAATGCTGCCACTTTCTTTCACTCAGTGCGATATTTTCACAGTTCATCTACATGGTAACATGTATCAGTACCTCATTCCTTTTTATGGCTTAATAATATTCCATTGTATGGATATGTCACATTTAGTTTATCCTTTCATCTGCCGAGGGACATTTAGGTTGTTTCCACCCTTTGTCTGTTTATTGTATATATTGTGATTCCATTCATATGAAATTTCTAGAATAGGCAAACCCATTGGGACAGAAAACAGAAAGCAGGTTGCCAGGGCTGAGGGGAGGGTGGTGTGGACTGACTGTCATATGGGTATGAGGTTTCCTTTTGGCATGGTGGAAATGATTTGGAACTAGGATATAGGTGGTGATTGCACACAGCATTGTAAATATACTAGATGACGCTGAATTGTATATACACTTTAACATGGTGACTTTTTGTTATATAAATTTTACTTCAATTTAAAAAAAAACCTGATACCCATATTCTTCTACCCATAAAGGTTCAGAAATGAGTGGTCTGGGGAGTGGAGCTTGGATTTTCATTTTAAAAGTTCCCAAGAGGGGTGCTTGGGTGGCTTAGTTTGTTAAGCATCTGAGTCTTGATTTCAGCTCAGGTCTTGATCTCAGGGTTGTGAGTTCAAGCCCCACCTTGGGCTCCATACTGGGTGTGAAGCCTACTTAAAAAAAAAAAAGGTTCCTGAGTGATTCTAATGTGCAGTCAGGACTGAGAACTTCTGCTTAAGACTCTCCTTTTGGAATTGACCCTTTCATGTCTTGTGTTCACTTCTAGCTTCTAGCATGGCTCTGCCTCCATTTTCCTTAACATTTTGTTTTTTGTTTTTGTTTTTTTACAATGCAGTCTAAAGATGAGCTGCATCAGATGCCTGGGATCCTTGTTAACTGTGTAGCTTTTTCATCTCCGAGTCTGGCCTATCAAGTCAGAATCTTAGGGATAGGGCCTAAGACTGTACATATCTAACAAGCACCCCAGGTGACTATTATGTGCATGATGATCCGAGAACAGTTTCTGCAAACTCTTAGGTTTTCCGCTGTTTGCCCTGTCTTTCGTTTCACAATAAAGCCCCTCTGTGTATCAGCTACTAGGCTGTTGCTCTGTGGCTATAGCATGAACAAGACGCAAGCTGTCCTTCTTTTGTGGAACTCTCAGTGAAGCAGGGGAGGACACAATGTTTCCTCACTCATCACAGACACATTTGGCATGGGTAGCAGGGCTCACACGTTTGACATGTGTATCAGAAACTCTTAGGCAGAAAGAGGAGAGTGATCACAGCCTTGCATAACTTTCTCTCAGGGCAGGTCTCCCTGGGGAGGCTGAGAGCACAACTCTGAAATCAGGTTTAAATCCAAGTTGTACATCTTCCTAGTTCTGCAAATTATGGACGCCTCGGTTTTTGTATTAGTTGCCTATTATTGCATAACAATATTACCACACACTTAAAAACAACACACATTTATTCGGGCACAGCTTCTGTGGGTCAGGAGTGAAGGTGCAGTTTGACCGGGTCCTCTGCTCAGGATCTCACAAAGCTGCAATTCAAGATATTGACCAGGCTCCATTCTCATCTTGAGGCTCAAGTGATGATGGGTCTGGTTCTGAGCTCATGTGTTTGTTGGCAGTGTTCAGTTCCTTGCATGCTCCCAGACTCAGGGCCTCAGTTTTTTTGTGGGTTATTGACTGGAGGCTTCCCCCAACTCCTTGCCACATGGGCCTCTGAGGATGATAGCTCACAGCATGGCATCATGCTTCTCCAAAGTCAGCCAAACAGTCTGTTAGCAAGACAGGTTTATAATCACAAACACGCCATCCCCTTTGCCATATTCTGTTGGTTAGAAGCTAGTCACAGCTCCTACCTACACTCATGGAAAGGATTACACAAATGTATGATACCAGGAGGTGAGAGTCTGTTAGAGTTTTCCATATGTAAAGTGGGAATAATTATGCTTCCTGTTTCATAGGATTAGAGTGAAGATTAGATGAGAGGATGCATGAAAATCACTTGGTGCAGATAAAGGCTTGCTAAATATTAATGTCATTGTTACTTACCATTGCTAATATTATTATTAGGTCATTACTGGTCATTGGTATCCTGGCTATGAAAGGCACCTCCCTCTGTGCCCCAGAGTTCTCCTGAGGTGTTTCTATGCTGTTCTCACAGATAGCTCCTTCATTCCACTTTGGCGATCTAGCCCTGGGCCCCAAATCCTTTAACCAGTTAGACCTGTCTGAAGCATGCACCTGTCTGAAGCATGGGTGTAGCATTTTATAAAAAGTGGTATCTTTACCTGAGTTCAAGATGTCTTAGAAAGACTATGTTCCTGGTGGCCTCTGCAACTTTGGTCTTTTCTGCACTTGAAGTTCTCCATTAGCAGAGTAGAAGACCGCTCCCATGCTGTTTTAAAAGTCTGCATCTCCACTGCATTCCAGTTTCCTTTTTGACAGAAGTTTATATAACCAGTACCCAATGAGTCCATTTAATGAAAAATTATGTTAATTTTCTAAGCCAGATATTGTATTTGGTTCCAGAGATGTAAAAATCACTAAGACACATCATCCCTGGTCCTCAGGGAGCTTACAGTTCAATAGAGGAATTTGGACTTGAGGCCATTATTTCTCACTTCAGGATAAATGTTACTGGTTGCATGCAGGGTGATTTTAGGTAGACCAGGAGCTGCTTGTAGGTGCTACACACACTTGGCATTAAATAATAGTTAAGTTGCAGTGTGATAAAATTACTCCCTTTTTAATTTTCTCTTCTCTTTAAGTCTTTATCAAGAACGGACTCTATTAGTTACTAATATGTCATCAACACTTTGTATTCTCTCTTTTAAACATAAAGCAGAGTGCAGCCTGGACTTTTCTGTAGCTGACAAGTTCCAGCTAGAAAAAAATACTGTTATGTTACTATTGAATATATTTTTTTTGTAGACATAACAGGAAATGAGTTCTTTAAAAAGAAATACATTTAAATAAAAGAATGATCAACTGCCTTTTGAAAAGAGGGCTGCCATATTTTATAGCACACCAGTTGATTATTGCTGGATCTACTGATGGTTTAAGAAAATCTGGAAGTTTGGATTTTGTGTGAAATTTTCTAATTATCTGGCTCAAATTAAAAAAATGCTATGCGGTTCAAACAAAACACACTGTAGGTGGCTGGTTTTGTAACTTTAGTAGTGAGAGGTATAACACAGGCAGTATGTTTAATTTTGAAGCAATAGTAAGATAAAATCTTGGGGAGGAGTGTTAGTGTCTCTAAGTCTCAAAATGACAGGGTTTGGTTTTCTAGAGTGCTGGAAAGTAAAGACCTTTGTTACCACTTGTGACAATCTGGTCCTACATAATTGGCTGGAAACATTCACGAAGACTACAGGGTATGCCAGGGACTGGCTTGTTGGGAAAAACTCAGAAAGTGAGTGTTGGAAAATTCAGTATTCTGCAGAGTGCAGATTGGACTGAGTTTGAGAAATCTGGAGTCATGTGTACTATGTGATTTTAAAAAAAACATACAGGAAAACATGCACAGATCCCAAGAGTTCAATCTGATGAATTTTGACAATTGTATATATCCATGTAACCATCATTGCAAACAAGATGTAGAATGTTTCTATCACCCTAGAAAGTCCTCTTGTGACTCTGTCCACACACTCTTATCACATCTTGGGGCAATCACTGTTCTCATTTTCATCACCATAGATTAAGTTTGTGAGTTTTTGGGCTCCATAGAAATGAACTCATACAATATGTTCTCCTCCTGCACCCTCGCCCTGACCTGGCTCTTTTCACACAACAAAATGTTTTAGTGACTGATCTCTTGTGCATATCAACAGTTCTTCCTTTTTTTTTTTTTTTTTTTTTTTTTTAATTTTTTTTTTTTTTCAACGTTTTTTATTTATTTTTGGGACAGAGAGAGACAGAGCATGAACGGGGGAGGGGCAGAGAGAGAGGGAGACACAGAATCGGAAACAGGCTCCAGGCTCTGAGCCATCAGCCCAGAGCCTGACGCGGGGCTCGAACTCACAGACGGCGAGATCGTGACCTGGCTGAAGTCGGACGCTTAACCGACTGCGCCACCCAGGCGCCCCAGTTCTTCCTTTTTTATATTTTATTGATGAGGAGTAGTCTATTGTATGAGTAGTCCATAATTTTTTTATCCATTGACAAGTAAATGGGAATTTGTTTCCAATTTTTGGTTATTCTGAATAAAACTTCTATGAACAATTATTTTCAAATCTTTGTGTGGACACATACTTGCATTCTCTTCAGTAAATACCCAGGAGTAGAATTGGTGGGTCATAGGGTAGATGTGTGTTTAACTTTATAAGAAGTTGCCAGACAATTTTCCAAAGTGGTTATACTATTTTCATTCCCATAGCAATGTAGGAGAGTGAGTTGTTCCACAACCTCACCAATATCTGTATTGTCATTATTTTTTATCACAGTCATTTCAGACAAGGTGAAATGGTGTTTCATTATGGTTTCACTTTGCATTTCCCTGATGATGAAATAATGTTGAACAGTTTTTCATGGGCTTATTGGCCACTTATCTTCTAGTGGAAAGTTTATGTCAATGTCTGTCCATTTTTAAATTGGATTGTTTATTGTTTTATTATTGATTTGTAGGGGTTCTTTACATATTCTGGATAATGGTCCACTGTCAGATACATGTATTGAAAATTTTTCTTTTTTCTTTTCTTACTGGTGAGCAGCCATTTTTGGTAAGCAGCCATTTTAAAATTTTAATGAAGCCCAACTTATCATTTCCCCCCCCTTTTTTGGTAGTGTTTTTTGGGTTCTAAAAAACTTTGCTTACCCCAAGGTTTGAGGATATTCCCTTGTGTGTGTGTGTGTGTGTGTGTGTGTGTGTGTGTGTTTTCATAGAAGCTTTATGATTTCAAGCTTGTGTTTCGGTCTCTGATCCATCTCAAATTAATTTTTCTGTATGGTGTGAGGTCGAGGTCAGAGTTTCTTTTATTTCCTTATGGATATGTACTTGTTCCACCACCAGTTGTTAAGAAGGCTTTCCTTTCCTCATTGAATTGACTTGTCAAAAATCAATTGATCATATTTGTGTGGGCCTTCTTCTGAACTCTTTAATTTGTTCCATTGATCTATTGTCCATCTTATGAATACCACACTATCTTGGTTACTATGGCTTCATATTAAGTCTTGAAATCAGGAAGTGTAAGTGTCCCAACTTTGTTCTCGTTTTTCAAGATTGTTTTGGCTCTTCCAGGTGGCTTGCATGTCCATATACATTTTAAAAATTAATTAATCTATTTATTTTTAAATTTTTATTCATTTTTGAGAGAGAGAGTAAGTAGGGGAGGGGCAGAGAGAGTGGAGGACAGAGGATCTGAAGCAGGCTCCATGCTGACAGCAGCAAGCCTGATATGGGCTCGACCTCATGGAACCTCGAAACCATGATCCATGCTGAGGTCAAACACTCAACTGAGCCACCCCGATACCCCTTTATTTTATTTTAAGTTTATTAATTTTGAGAGAGAGAGTGTGTGTGAGCAGGGGAGGGGCAGAGAGAGAGGATCCCAAGTAGACTCTGCACTGCCAGCATGGAGCCTGATGTGGGGCTTGAACCCACGAACAATGAGATGATGACTTGAGCCTAAATCAAGAATTGGATGCTTAACTGATTAGCTACCCAGGCACCCCCTCCATACATGTTTTAGAATGAGATACTTGAGTTTCACCAGAAACTCTTTTGAGATTGTATCTGGGAATGCATTGAATCTATAAATCAATGGGGGAAGACTGTTAAAACGTGACAAACATGTTATATCTAAGCATTTATTCAGGTCTTCTTTAAGTAGTTTTCAGTGTAGAGGTTTTATAAATCTTTCTTCTTCCTAGTTATCTGATGTCTTTTGATACTATTTTAAATTTTATTTTATTTATTTAAAAAAAAATTTTTTTTTAACGTTTATTTATTTTTGAGACCGAGAGAGACAGAGCATGAACGAGGGAGGGGCAGAGAGAGAGGGAGACACAGAATCAGAAGCAGGCTCCAGGCTCTGAGCCATCAGCCCAGAGCCTGACGCGGGGCTTGAACTCACGGACAGTGAGATCGTGACCTGAGCTGAAGTCGGACGCTTAACCGACTGAGCCACCCAGGCGCCCCTATTTTATTTTATTTTTTTATTTTTTTATTTTTTATTTTTTATTTTTTATTTTTTAACGTTTATTTATTTTTGGGACAGAGAGAGACAGAGCATGAACGGGGGAGGGGCAGAGAGAGAGGGAGACACAGAATCGGAAGCAGGCTCCAGGCTCTGAGCCATCAGCCCAGAGCCTGACGCGGGCCTCGAACTCACGGACCGTGAGATCGTGACCTGAGCTGAAGTCGGACGCTTAACCGACTGAGCCACCCAGGCGCCCCAGGCGCCCCTATTTTAAATTTTAAAAGTTTATTTCCACTTGTTCATTGCTAGTATATAAAAATTTAATTGACTTATTGATTAACCTTATACATAGAAATAGGCTAAACTCATTACTTCTGGTGAGCTGTTTGTAGATTTAGTAGGTTTTTCTATGTAGAAAGTAATGTCATTTGCACATAATTACAGTTTTACTTCTTTCCCTTATAATCTTTATGCCTTTTATTTATTTGTATTTTTTTGCCTTATTGCACTAACTAGGACTTTCAGTAAGATGTTGAATGGAAGTGTTGATAATGGAAATCCTTGCTTTATTCCTGACCTTAAGAGAAAAATATTCATTATTTTATCATTAAATATGATGTTATCTATAGGTTTAAATATTTTTTAATGTTTATTTTTGAGAGAGAGAGAGGGAGAGAAACAAAGTGTAAGCAGGAGAGGGGCAGAGAGAGTGAGACACAGGATCTGAAGCAGGCTCCAGGCTCTGAGCTGTCAGCACAAAAACTGATGTGGGGCTCGTTCTCATGAACTGCCAAATCATGACCTGAGCTGAAGTCAGATGCTTAACTGACTGAGTCACCCAGGCGCCTCTCTATAGGTTTTTTAAATAGACATTTTAAAAAATCAGATTGAGGAAGCTTCCTTCTATTTTTGGTTTGATGAAGATTTTTTTTTAAAAAAATTTATGTTTATTTATTTTGAGAGAGAGAGACAGAGCATGAGTGGGGGACAGGGAGAGAGGAAGAGGGAGACACAGAATCAGAAGCAGGCAAAACTAAAAGGCAACCGACAGAATGGGAAAATATATTTGCAAATGATATATTGGACAAAGGGCTAGTATCCAAAAGCTATACAGAACTCACCAAACTCCACACCCGAAAAACAAATAATCCAGTGAAGAAATGGGCAGAAGACATGAATAGACACTTCTCTAAAGAAGACATCCACATGGCCAACAGGCACATGAAAAGATGCTCAGTGTCACTCCTCATCAGGGAAATACAAATCAAAACCACACTGAGATATGACCTCACATCAGAGTGGCTAAAATGAACAAATCAGGAGACTATAGATGCTGGCGAGGATGTGGAGAAACGGGAACCCTCTTGCACTGTTGGTGGGAATGCAAACTGTTGCAGCCGCTCTGGAAAACAGTGTGGAGACATCCAGATGGCCAACAGGCACATGAAAAGATGCTCACCGTCGCTCCTTATCAGGAAAATACAAATCAAAACCACACTCAGATATCACCTCACGCCAGTCAGAGTGGCCAAAGTGAACAAATCAGGAGACGGTAGGTGCTGGAGAAGATGTGGAGAAACGGAAACCCTCTTGCACTGTTGGGGGGAATGCAAATTGGTGCAGCTGCTCTGGAAAGCAGTGTGGAGGTTCCTCAGAAAATTAAAAATAGACCTACCCTATGACCCAGCAATAGCACTGCTAGGAATTTACCCAAGGGATACAGGAGTACTGATGCATAGGGGCACTTGTACCCCAATGTTTATAGCAGCACTCTCAACAATAGCCAAATTATGGAAAGCCTAAATGTCCATCAACTGATGAATGGATAAAGAAGTTGTGGTTTATGTATACAATGGAATACTACTTGGCAATGAGAAAGAATGAAATCTGGCCGTTTGTAGCAATGTGGATGGAACTGGAGAGTGTTACGCTAAGTGCAATAAGTCATACAGAGAAAGACAGATACCGTATGTTTTCACTCATATGTGGATCCTGAGAAACTTAACAGAAGACCATGGGGGAGGGGAAGGGGGAAAAAAAGTTACAGAGAGGGAAGGAGGCAAACCATAAGAGACTCTTAAAAGCTAGGAATAAACTGAGTGTTGATGGAGGGGAAAATGGTTGATGGGCATTGAGGAGGGCACCTGCTGGGATGAGCACTGGGTGTTGTATGGAAACCAATTTGACAATAAATTTCATATTAAAGAAATAAAAATAAAAAAAAATTATGTTTACTTATTTTGAGAGAGAGACAGAGCATGAACAGGGGATAGGGAGAGAGACAGACGGAGACACAGAATCAGAAGCAGGCTCCAGGCTCTGAGCCATCAGCACAGAGCCTGACTTGGGGCTCAAACCCACAAACAGTAAGGTCATGACCTGAGCTGAAGTCAGATGCATAACTTACTAAGCCACCAAGCACCCCAAGTTTGATGAAGAATTTTTTTTAAAAAAAGAACGGGTGTTAAATTTTATCAAATGTTTTCCCTGCATCTATTGAGAAAAATCATATGATTTGTTCTCCTTTTTATTCTTCTTTTTTTAATGTTTATTTATTTATTTATTTTTGAGAGAGGGAGAGAGAGAGAGAGAGCGAGCACGAGCAGGACAAGGGCAGAGAGAGAGGGAGACACAGAATCCAAAGCAGGTTCCAGGCTCTGAGCTGTCAGTATAGAGCCTGACCTGGGGCTTGAACTCACAAAGCATGAGATCATGACCTGAACCGAAGTTAGACACTTAACCGACTGAGCCACCCAGGTGCCCCTATCCTTTTTTATCTTAATGAGATGAATTAAACTAATTGCTTTTTGAATATTGAACCAATGCTTTCCTGAGATAAATCTCAGTATCCCTTTTATATATCGTTGGATTCAATATACAAATATTTTATTAAGGATTTTTGCATCAAAGTTCATGAATGATATTGGTGTATGATTTTTTGTTGTTGTTTGTATGTGACTGGATTCATAAAATGAGTTGGGTGTGTTCTCTTTTGTTTTCTGTAAGACATGTTTTGAAAGTGTGGGAAATATTTATGTTATTTCTTAAATGTTTGATAGAAATTACTAGTGAAGACACTGGGTTTTTCTTTGGGGGGAAATATTAAATTATGGATTCAATTTGTTTAATAGATATAGGGCTATTATTATTTTCTATTTATTCTTTCTTTTGTTATCTTTGGCACTTTTGTCTTTCAAGGAATTTATCCATTTCATTCAGGTTGTTGTATTCACTGACACACTGTTGTTCGTTTTATCTCCTTATTATCCTTTGAATATTTGTATGATCTATAATGATACTGCCTCTTCAATTCCTGATACTGGTAATTTGTGTTGCCTCTACTTTTTCCCTGATCATTCTTGCTAGATTTGTTTAGATAGCTTCTAAAATGGCTTCCAATTGTCTCTGACTCTTGGTGTTCACACTTTTTAAAAATCTCTTCTACTTGAGTGTGAGCTAAGCTTATGAATCACCTTTGATGAATAAAATATGGAAAAAGTGATGGGATGTTACTGTGGAGATAAATTTATATAATGACTGTGGCTTGTGTCTTGCACGTCCTTTCTTGCTCTCTTGCTTGTATTTTTTATAAATAGCATACAGTTAATCTTGCTTTCTGATTCAATCTATGAAACTATACCTTTCATATGAAGTGTTTAGGCCATTTACATTTAATGGTATTACGGATAGAGTTGTGTTGAAGTCTACCATTTGTGTTTTATTTTCTATTTGTATCTTTCATCCATTGTTTCTCCATTTCTCTTTACTCATCTTATTTTGGGTTAATAATTTTTTTTCAGTATTCTGTGTGTGATTTTTTTAACTGTCCTTTTGGTTGATATAGAAAACTTAAAGTTAGAAAATAATATTTATTATTTTTGGTTCCAGAAAAAGCTGCCTTAACTTAGACTCAGAGAGGCTGCTGGTCTCAACTAGGGAGGATGCTTCACTAGTTTCATTAATATGATCATCATGGTGTTGACGGATCGTTACAGCACAAGGCACATTGGGTATCATCCCTGTTCCCTCTGGGATTTGCTGTCATGCTGTAGCACATGAGCCACATTGGCAGAGGATTATATGCAGACAGGCCACAGAGGGCTCAGTCTCTGGTAAGCTAGTCTTTTTGGAGTCTGCATTTCAGTTCCACGGTCAAGCTGTGTCTCTCTCCAGGGGCTTCCAGACTTCTGCTTGCTGTCACCTTTCTCTCCATCACAGCTGCTTCTCTCGGTTTGATAAGTAGCAGGGAACATTCTGAAACCCTGGAGAAAAGCTGTTTGTGGGAGTCACAGACACCCGTGTTTTAGATAAACTTCAGGTGTGCTTCTGACTTTGAGGGGCTTGATTCCAAATAGTACTTTGGTCCCCTCTCCTATTCCACACCATACTGCATATTTTAGGAAAAAGGAGCCATGCCTTATAGGCATTAAATTATCATTCACTCCGTTCCTCCCCATTTTTGCTTTGTTTATGACTTAGATTAATTCTGAATCTCTTGTACCTGGACTCCTATGAAAATTCCAATAAAGCAAAAATGATTAAAATTGGATTGCCCATAGAAACTGAGATGCTGTTTTTCCCCTGGAGCTAGGTTCAGAATCTAAATAAGGGGTGGGGGGGAGGCCCAAACCCTGCATATCAGCCTTTTAAACAAGGCACAGTGGGAATACCTTAGTATGGATCCATAAATACAAAACAGGAAACCTTAAATGGGACTTTCCTCTACAGTTTTTTTTTAAATCCAGTATGAGATTATAGCTTTGATCATACCTTAATTTTTCATTTCCATTTGAACTTTAATTTTACTTAAATTTTCTCCTGACAAATCTCCAAAGTAATATTTAAGTGACACAGCATAATGCTGGCAGATTATTCATATATCAGCCCTTAGGCTACCAAGGAAGGCTTCATCATCTCAGAGTGAGTTTTATTGGAATCTGTAGCTCACAAAATATTGCTTTCTGACAGCCCCCGTGCAGTAGAATTTAAAGGCTTAAGTTTCCGGAGAATCTACACGTCGGTAGCATCCTCTGCTACACCTTTTAGGAACATTAAATCAGCAGGCTCCCCAGTGATACTCCCATGCAGAGGTGTTAGGTAATTCTCCTGCATTTATCTCCAGATAGGTGTGTGGGGTTTGGAACAGTTATTGTTCCTCTTGCTCTTTGAACTTGATTGGGGCAGTACGAGTGTCAGGCAGCAATTGTGCCCATTAATCCAATGAACTTTCCAAAGAGAGATTGGTCTGTCTTGGTGTTGTGAACATGGAGGTGAAATCCTATGCCAGGCTCCTGAAAAGAACTAATTGTGCTTCCTTCATTCATTCACTGAACAAATATTCATTCAACATCTACTGTTGCCAGCCACTCTTCTAAGTCTTGGGGACAGAACGGTGAAAAAACAAAACAAAACCAGACATTGTTACTCCCTTCATGGAGCCCATGGCTTACATGGAAGACAGAAATTAAACTCACAAATGCATCTATAAATCCATCATATCCAGTAATAAGAGCCACAAAGAAAATAACATCTCTGTGGAAGAGGAATTTCAGCTGAGATCTGGAGGATGGGTGGGAGTTAGCCAGGTGAAGGAATCTTCTCAACAGTATAGAGAAATATTTTCCTTCACATTTCTCCTGTTCCCAGTGAGTCTGAACCTCTTCATGAGTTATTGGCAACTTGGATATGGTTTCATGAAGTTTGCGTCTTCATATTCTTTCCAGTTTTTGGTGAATTGTCTTTGGTTATTGATTTGGAGCAGTTTTTCACAGATAGGTTTTAATCTACCTGCAGTTTGTGTGGTGTTCTCTAGGTGGGCTTCCAAGTGGACTGGGCCTGAGTGACGATTGCCCTGAGTGGAGAGGTCTGAATTGGTGGCCTCACAGAATGCTGGTTTGGTCAGATCAGTCTGGGATGAGTGGGTGCTGCATGTTTTGGAGTCTGTATGGGGCCTGTTTTACCGGTTACACTCAATTACAAAAGTTGAGACTCATATTGAAGAGAAATCAAGCTTTTCTTTTCTTAGTCCCACACTGCATGGGTTTCTGTTGTGATCAGAAAAATCCTGGTGGGGTTCTTTGCATGGAATCTTTAAAACAACTGCTTTCTGGGGCATCTGAATGGCTCAGTCTGTTAAGTGTCCGACCTTGGCTCAGGTCATGATCTCACGGTTTGTGGGTTCAAGCCCCGCATCAGGCTCTGTGCTGACAGCTCATAGCCTGGAGCCTGCTTCACATTCTGTGTCTCCCTCTTTCTCTGCCCCTCCCTTGCTCATGCTCTGTGTGTCTCTCTCTCAGAAATAAATAAACATTAAAAAATAATAAAACAACTGCTCTCTGTCTTTCATGGAGGATGGAGGAGAAGGTGCCTTCTTCTATGGAGGGTAACTGATGGGGGAGCTGGTGGTAAACATTGGGGTGCTAGTTTCTCCATCTGTATCTCTAGATATTTCCCATGAGCTTTTTTTTCCTTTCTTTCTTTCTTTTTTTTTTAAGGACCATGCTTTAAAGACCATGCTTTACTCCACTGATTAGCAAAACAAAGCAGCTTTCAGCAGTCTTGAATTGGGACCTGTGAGATTTTATTGAAAGTTTCTTCTCCATATTTCTTGCCCTTGCAATTTTTGCCCTTGCAATTTCTTGTCAAATTCATTTCTTATGAAAATAAAGGCTGTAGAAGAGTAAGTGGGACATCCCATTTCATTGATCCTTCTGGATTTGTGAGGAAAGTCTATGTGCAGGGAAGGCAAGAGCCTGTGATGCCATTCCCTCCTTTGTGCACTGTGCAAAATCACTAATGGATCACAGTCCCTGTTCTCGTCAAATCCTCAGGATCTTTATCCACGTGGCACTCTAGGAAATTCTTGTCAGTGAGTTTGAGCTGGCGTATAAACAGAAATGTTTTTTCCTTTGCTCACCAGACTTCTCCTTTCACTACTGCCTACTCTATTTGGTACACCTGCCTAGAATTTTCCAAGAAACACTAATGTGACAAAGGAGTTTGGAGGTCAAATAAATCTATACACTCAAATCGTTAAAGGATCTCTGTATTACTTGTATGAAGAAATGTGCATAATCTAGTTAAATTTCTTTTGCTTGCACCTATCAACATCCTAAAAAATTAAATTATGTGATCAGAAATTGTGCTTTTCATCAACGGAAGACATATTTATTGGGCATCTAATCTGCATCAGGTGCTATTCTAGGAGATAGGTGCACTATGGAAAAATAAAGCAGAGAAGGTGGAAAGTAGGTTGCAGGGCTGAGGGTTTCAATGTCAATAGGGTGGTCAGGGATGAAAGGATGATATTCTAACTTGGAGGACATGAGGGGGTGAGACATGTTCAGGGAACATGTTCAGGGAAAGGCACTGTGGGCAGAGGATCAGTAGGTGTAAAGGCCCTGGGGTGGGAGCCTGTGGGTTGTGTTCAAGGAGAGCAACAGAGCTGGTGTGGCTGCAGTAGAAAAAATAAGGGGCAAGTATTAAGTTAGGAGGATAGGAAGGCTGCAGAGGAACTTGTAACCCATTGAAACAACTTCAGTTTGGGGGGTTTGAACAGAAGAGTGGCATGATTTGATTTCCACTTTGGGGTTAAGGAAAATGTATGATAGCAGGGTTGACAGGGAAATCAATGAAGAAGCTCTTGCAGAAACTCAGGAGAGAGATGATGGCGGCTTAGGCCAGTGGAAATGGTGTGCAGCGGTAAGATTCTGAAGCAGCAAAATGTATTTTGAAGGTAGATTTTGGAGGTGGGATTTCCTGACAGTTTGGCTGTGGATTGGCATTGGTAATAAAGAAGGGGTCAAGGATGCCTAGAAGGTTTTGGGCTTGAGCAGTTAAGGATGGGGTTCATTTTTTTAAAATCTTTTTTCAATGTTTATTATTTATTTTTGAGAGAGAGACAGAGACAGAGTGTGAGCAGGGGAGGTGCAGAGAGAGAGGGAGACACAGAATCCGAAGCAGGCTCCAGGCTCTGAGCTGTCAGCACAGAGCTCGCAGCTGGGCTTCAATCCATGGACCACGAGATCATGACCTGAGCTGAAGTTGGATGCTTAACCAACTAAGCCCCAGGTGCCCCAAGGATGGAGTTCTTATTACCTGAGATAAGGAAGATTTAGGGAGAAACAAGTTTTTTCTTTTTGGGGAGGGGAGAGAGAGGATAGGATGGGCAGGATGTTAAGAGTTCATATAGGACATACTGAGTCTCAGATACCTATTAAACTTGCAAGTGGAGGTGTTGAGAGACAGAACACAGACTCTGGAATCAAACTACTTAGTTTCAAATCACAGTTCTGCTACTTCTTAGCTGCGTGACCTTGGACAGGCTCTTTGTGTCTTATTTTTCTCATGTATAAAATGAGACAATTATATTCCCTGCTTCAGAGGATTATTATGAGGTATAATTGAGTTAGGATACGTAGGGTGCCTGAAACAATGCCTGGCATGCAGTAAGTGCTGAATGTTTGCTGTTGTTAATTGTATATACACATTTGCTTCATGCTCTCTTAGTGAGGTGCAGCCATTTAAGGTTTTAAAGAAGGAGTTACCCTTAAGTTGTAGCATGATAAGTAAAGAAGATTTAGAACCTTTGCTGATTTGGATACTAGCTCCTATCAGTATTCCACATACATCTCTTTCAAATGGAGGTATCTTGTAGAATTCTGATGGTCAGAGATTTATCATAACAGATTATGTTAGATGCATAGCAATGATTCGCAGAGGATGGTAAGAGTTGTTTTCTAGAGACCATGCCTTTTCTTCCCTGCCCCATATCTGGATTCGTTTATGCTCTGTATCTTCTGCAGCCCCTGTCTGCTGTGCTCTCTGGAAGACTTCAGTGCAAAGTATCAGATCACTGCTGGGCCAGAACAGGCTTTAACCTCCTCGGTATTCTCCACTATCATCAGGTTTTGCAAGAATAATTTGGTGTAGAGCAAGAGGAATCATTTCTAGAACCAACAGCCATTGGGGGTGAGGCTTATTTTGCCTCTCTCAAGGCTGGCATCTTCACAAAACTTTGGCAATCTCAGTTGACTAGTTGGAGGAGAAATATGAAATTAGTATTTTCCCTTCCACTTAAGCTTCTCAGTGGAAAAGAAAAAAAAAAAAAACTGGCTGTTCCTGGGGCTTGGCAATGGAATTGGTTACTTGCTTATTAAATTTCAGTTGGTGGTCCCCAGGCTAGTCACTGTCATTACTGTGCTTGCATCTCATGCCTGGCAGGGTTGAGGGTGGCATTTGGCAAGTCCTGTTTCTGTGCTCAGATCAGGAGCTGGGCACTCAGGTGTGCAGACTTTTTCTTTCCTCTCTTAAATCTGTCTCATATCCATCTGCCCAGTATCTTCTACACTCCTCATTCTCTCTCTGCCCTCCTTCCACCCAGCACTTAAAACATCACAAAAGTAACACACACATGCTTGTGGTAAAACAAATTAAAAGAGCTGAGAAGTATATAGAAGAAAGAGGAATGCTCTGTTATCTCCTTGTCTCACCCTTTCTATCCCCATCCCTGTTAATAGTATGGGATGTTTTATACCAGAATTTTTGATGTATTTAACAACACATACCTAATCTCAGACACAGAGAATTAAGCATACATGTGCACATACACATGTGCCTAAGCATTGTAAAATACATGTAATTTAAAATGATCATTCTTGTGCTTAAAAAAAAATCTTGTAGTACTGAAAGGGTTATAATTAAAAAAAATTACTTTCTACCTTTGTTTACTCCCTAGAGGCAATAACTGAACTTTTTTAGTTTCAAGCCCACAGTGATCTTACCACCATGGCTCAGAAAATGTGTATATATCACTCATTCTTGATTGATGAGTTTCAGTCATTATCAGCTCAAATTTCTGACTGTGATAGGTGAAGTTTAACTTCATTTCCACCTCATACCTTCCCTTCCCCCAACCATGACAGATTGTTAATATTACTCTATTTAGTAAAATTAACAAATAGAGCTTACGTTATTTTGGCTATGTAAATATTATTCTTTTCAAAGCCAATAGTACTAAGATGATATTTTATTTCTTGTTTGTTTCTGGAGTTTACACTCTCCCCTATTCCCCAAACTATTTGCCTTCTTTGTGTCTTAAATTATTTTTTCAAGATTTTTCTTATAATAAATATATGGTCAAAATCTTTTTCATTTCTTTTCCCCTTCCTTCCTTCCTTCCTTCCTTCCTTCCTTCCTTCCTTCCTCTTTTTAGGACACTCTTCTTAGGTCTCCCTTCTACATGGCTGTACTCCTGGGTCTTTCCTGTTGTTTACTGGGGGTTGTTTCTCTGGGCTTGGCATTTTCAGAGTTTAAGGCTCTGAGTTTCTTGAATGTCGACTGGCTTCCACCTTGGCTGTTCCCTCTCATTTCTCATCTTGTCTTGGCTGGTTTCCTCCACCTTGTTTCCTGGTACCACTTCCTCAAACATGCTCCAGGAATGTACTAAAACCTGTCTTTAACAGGGGATTCTCCTCTCTTTCTTCTAATTCTTGCAAGTCTCTGGCTTTTAAAATTCCTCTTGTTTTTGGGGTGCCTGGGTGGCTCAGTCAGTTAAGCGTCCAACTTTGGCTGAGATCGTGATCTCACACTCTGAGTTCGAGCCCTGCATTGGGCTCTGTGCTGATGGCTTGGAGCCTGGAGCCTGCTTCAGATTCTGTCTCCCTGTCTCTGTGCCCCTCCCCTGCTCATTCTCTGTCTCTTTCTCTCCCTCTCTCAAAAATAAATAAACGTTAAAAAAATAGTAAAATTCCTCTTGTTTTAATGAGTTTTTAGGAGATAAATACATGTACTTAATCTGCCACTTTGAACCAGAGGTCCCACTTAGGGTTAAGATTTCTGTATTTCTCTCTCAGTTTCTGTATTTCTTTGTCTCTCTGTATTATTATTTTTCACTTAGGCTCATCTAGTGATTGATGGCAGCCCTCTCAGTCAAAACTAGATAGAACTTAGTGTGTGCACGCCACAGTGAATAACATCAGAGTTAATGTGTCCTGAGGTTTAGTTAGGGGTTTGTAATGCTTTGTCATGCTTTCTTAGGTGTCTGAGCCATCTCAAATTTGGTAATGTTTGTTAATTATTATATATGGGGATGTGACTTTACAAAATGATGAAACATAAAAAAAGCAATTCTATTAGATTATGCCATATGTGCATAGATGTGCACAGACAGATAAAACCACATTTCACCTGATTCCTAAAGCTTCTGTTTACCTGCTGCCTTTTTTTTAGATGTATCATGGACATCTTTGAGCCATTTTCAAATTTAAACTAGAGCTGGAACTTCTCCTTCCAGCCCTGTGATTTTGAGTGAGCTGCTGGTTCCTCTCTGCTTACTTTGAGCAGAAAATGATGATTTGTTGTTCCTGTTTTTCCCTTTGGGTTCAGCTCTAATGTCACCTCCTCCACAGACTCTTTTCCAGTCTTCCCAGGGATGGGCGGCAGAGTGTAGAGATGAAAAGTGTGTACTCTGGGATGAGGCAGACCTGTTTTAGAATTTCAGCTTCACCATTTTCTAGGTACAGAGATATGGGTATGCTATGCAGCATCTTTGAGTCTGCTTCCTCACCAGTGAGGCAGGAAACTGTACCTGTCAGGGTCACTTTGTCTGGGCTAGGGATATGTGGGCAGAGACCACACCACATACTGCTGTAAGGTTGGAATTAATCCTCAGCTTATGAGAACCATGAACAGGAGAGTCGGTGCTCACCTGGGATGATGGTGTCTGTGACTAATATGATCTTGCTAGACTTGAGAAATTAATTACTTGTTGTGCCATCATCTGTTGTTTCTTTTTGTTTAGTTAATTTATTAAAACATTTTTAAAAAATATTTTTTAATGTTTATTTGTTTTTGAGAGACAGAGCATGAGTGGGTGAGGGGCAGAGAGAGAGGGAAACACAGAATTTGAAGCAGGCTTCAGACTCTGAGCTGTCGAACCCATGAACCGTGAGATCATGACCTGAGCCAAAGTTGGACACTTAACTGACTGAGCCACCCAGGCGCCCCTATTGTTTCTTTTTAAATATCTGCAGTTTGCATTATTATTTTTTCCCATACATGCAGACTTTTTTTATATCAAAAATTTGCTATGGAACAGCAGGAGAGAGCACTTGTCAGTAAATGACCCCAGGTCCACTGATAGTTTCTATGGGAAAAGGATTCATTTTGACTCTTACTTCTCATAAACCATAAACCGAAAATCAATTCCAGGTGGATTTTAGATCTAAATGTGAAAGCTTAAAAAATAACATTTTTAATAGATAACACAGAATATTTTCATGAACTTGGAGTGTGGGCAAAGATTTCTTAGAACAAACACACTAACCTTAAGAAAAATTGATAATTGGGTCTTAAGGAAATTAAGAACTTCTTTTCATCAAAGGACACCTTTTTAAAAAATGTTTATTTATTTTGAGAGAGAGAGAGAGAGGGAGAGTGTGCATGCAGGAGTGGCACAGAGAGAGAGAGAGAGAGAGAGAGAGAGAGAATCCCAAGCAGGCCCCATGCTGTCATCACAGAGTCTGACATGGGGTTCAATCCCATGAACCCTGAGATCATGACCTGAGCCGAAATCAAGAGTCCGATGCTTAACTGACTGAGTCACCCAGGCACCCCCGAAGGATACCATTAAGAGAGTAAAAGGGTATCTGACAGGTGACTTGTATCTAAGATACGAAACTGACTCCCATAAATCACTTAGAAAAAGACTGATAATCCACAGCAAAAAAGTAGGCACAGACTTGACTAGGCATTTTGCAAAAAAGATAGCCAAGTCCTAGTAAGTATATATGAAAAGATGCCCCACATGATTACTCATTAGGAAAATTCAAATTATTTTGTTTTAATTTTTATTTTTTAACTTTATGAGAGAGAGAGAGAGAGAGAGAGAGAGAGAGAGAGAGAGAAAACGAGCACAGGTGGGATAGGAATAGAGAGAGGAGAGAGAATTCCATGCAGGATCCCCACCTTCAGTGCAGAGCCCAATGTGGGGCTCAAACCCACGAACTGTGAGATCATGACCAGAGCCAAGATTGAGAGTTGGATGCTTAACTGAGTGAGCCACCCAGGCGCCTCAGGAAAATTCAAATTAAAACTGCTACACATATATACAATGGTTAAAATGAAAAACACTGACAAGACCGAGTGCTGGTAAGGATGTAGAGCAGTTGGAACTCTCATTCATGACTGTGCTGCTGTTAAAACCTTTCGTAAAGTCTTTGGTGGTTGGCACTGTTTTTCAGAAGGAACTCACGTAGACACACTACACCCATAATAGGGAATAGTTATGGAGGCATTGGTCCCTCTTTGTTATTGATCCAGACACAGCTTTAGCAAGCCCCAGTTCATGGGAAGTAGCTCTGATATTGTTCCCCCTCTGGATTCCCATGGTCACGTGCTCCTGACCCCAGCACCGTAATAACTTGTGGAAACATCTGTCCTCCCTGACAACCATGAGAGCTGCCAAGGCAGGGAACGTGTTGTTACCTTCCGGATTTTCTGGTGCTTAGGATGGTGTCTGATACCTAGAAGATGCTCACTAAGTGTTAGGGTGCTGCATGAGTGAAACCCCACATGAATTACACAAAGGGCCAGTTTGTGATTTTATTACATAAAAATATCCCAGTAGATATAACCAACAAGGAAAGCATGTTTAGGAGATTCTGATTAAATATGGGCCGTATGTTGTGATCGGAACTTATGTAGGGTGGGAGGAGAAGGTCTTTGAGGCATATCTTAGAACGTATAGGCAATTGTCTTCCAGGGCTGCTGAAAGTAGGAACAGAGTTTCTTCAAATTGGGAAGACCTGGCTTAAATTATAGGTGACATGGGGGTACATTGGATTCACCTATGGGGCTCTTGGGCCAGAGAGGGACCTGTCATCCTTTATAGGGGCCAACACTGAGCTCTGAGGAGGGGCCCATGAGTCTGGCAGATACTGTGTTGAACTTCGTAAGATTGCTTGGACAGAGAAATCCAGTGTAAGCCTGGCACGGAGAAGCACAAGGGCAGACACTGAAAACGGCAGGATTGGATCCAATCTTGCCACTTCTCACATGGCTGACTCCGTTTAGCATGCTCCGGCGTGAGGAGCAGCAGGCGTTTATTTGTTTCCTGGCGTTTAGTGACTTTTCCCACAAGTGTGTCAGGGAGCATGGCTGGCCCAGCGAGGAGACTTGCTTCCATTTTGTGCCAGGCACCCGGTTGGCTGGTTGCTTTCTGTAAGTGGTTTAATTTTGTCTTCACAGCCACCCTGAAGGATAGATACCACGTCTCTGCTTTAGACATGAGGGAATGAAGGCTGCTGGTGATGCTTGTTGCTCAAAGTTATGCACAGCCAGGGGGCGTGATTTGAATGCATGCCTGTTGCTCCATTCACTGCAGTGCATGGGGCCCCCTCCTTCTCCCTGCAGCCTTCTGAGGTGGCCCCAAGCCATGTCAGTTGACAAGGGGAGCACGGATCATTTAACAAAGCTGCCCTAGGCATGGCTGTCCCCACAGCACTGAGACTCTTTGCATTAGTGCCATTCTTGTTTTAGGGGAGATTAGACTGGAAACAAGTCTCATCTGGGCTCCCCTTGTTCATCAGGCCCTTTCCTACAGAACCAGCAAGGTTGTCTGAATATGGGCTTTTTTACCTGGACCCCACAGGGCCCAAGGCTATCCGTAGGTTGGTGAGTTTTAGAGACAGGATAGCGGGTGGAGTGGAAGTGATGGTCTAGTCACCACTGGAGTGTATGGGACATTTGGGGCATCCTTTCTTTGTGTGAAGTTGTAGATCCCATCACATTCTCAAGATGGGTCCATGATCTAAGAGCACCAGACCACCACTAATTACGCAAAGCCATTTCTCATTCAGGGAGCAATTTCCGTGTCTTATCTTATTAAACCCTCCTGGCAATATTGTGAGGCAGGTGCCTTATTCTTCCCACTCACATGTGAGGACACCACAGCCTGGAGAGAGCGGTAGAGTCACTTGGCTGAGGTCACACAATTGGTAGTTGATGGAGCTGGGGTCTAGACTTAGACACTCTGACTTCAGAGCATGTGCTGCTGGCCCAAGAGGAAACCTGCCCTTGGGTAGATATGTAGCTGCTGTTTGTTAGGGAAATTCAGGGTGCCACAACTCAGGGTGCTCCAGGGGGAGTGTGGGGAGGCAGAGTGCAGAGCCCCCATCCATGGTGTGTGCTGGCTTTGCCTCTGGAGCACTTGAGGCATCTCTCTTCCATCTTCTGGAGCATCTGGAGGAAGGAAGCACCAGGGCGGGCTTTTCCACTAGGCACAGTAGGCCCTGGGCCTAGGGCCACTGAAAATGCTTTAATTTCTTTTGAAATCAGAAGAAGAAAAATGAACTTTTAGATTGAAGAAAAAATTTAAACATATAATAGTGACATATCTGTCTTTATATCAATAGGTAAAAAATCTAATATATGTATATAATACATATATACACACACACATATATATGTGTGTGTGTATATATGTGTGTGTGTGTGTGTGTGTGTGTGTGTGTGCATGTTTTCTTTTGATTTGATGGAGGAACGGAGCCCATGAAGGCAAAAGTGGCTCAGGCCCACGAAAGTCATGACATGGCCCTGGAAAGGGCACTGTGGGCCTCTGCGAGATGTCCTCTCCCATGCCAGCCATTCCGAGGAGTGAGCCGCTTGCATCACAAACTGGTTTACCTGCCTGGGAAATTTATTTAGGTTCTTGAGCCTCATGAATCATGATGGAATTACTGGGAAAATGTATGAAAAGAAATGTACAGACAGAATTGTTTGCAATTCTGATGGGTTGATGGGGCAAATGGCCCTGATGTAGGGGTGGCAGGCGCTGTGTAGGAACCCTCAGTGAGGCCGGTTTGCAGCAGAATGAGGGAGAGGCCACCCATCTGTCCAGGTGAAACGTCTTAAGTCAGAATTAGCATTCCCATGTTTAATTCCACCATTATTGCCCCAGAGGCTATGTAATCACTGGTGATTAAATGGAGACAGAGGGATGTGCTGA
Source organism: Panthera onca (assembly GCF_046562875.1). Lineage (NCBI taxonomy): Eukaryota > Metazoa > Chordata > Mammalia > Carnivora > Felidae > Panthera > Panthera onca. The sequence goes on along the minus strand of NC_138354.1, from coordinate 37,484,819 downwards.
GAATTCCTCTCTGCCAGGATCTAAATAAACAGTGTTAAAGGGCACTGCTGTGATTTTTCTCAGTTCCCATGAGTTGAAATGACTGAGTTTTTTGGAGCAGCTCCCAGGGAGTGGTCTCTGTGTAGCTGGGCCCTCAGTTGCCCTGCAGGTGTTTTGTGCTGGGATGACTCCCTTCGAAATCAGGGGCCCGGCAGTGGCAGGGGACAAGAGTCCCAATTATCCCTGACATTTGTTTAGCAGGGACTCCGCTTGTTAAATGCAGTGAGTACTTTTTCAGGCAATTAATTTAAGGCTTTTAAAATTTGCTTTGCTGGTGAGCATGTTCATCAAGAGCACCAGGAAGGTAATTGCATAAGCTGCAGTCCTACATTGTTCATTTTGGTAGTTGGATAGAGAAGTGGGACCTCCTTTCTCCTGAGACCACATAGGATGGTCACACTAGGATGTCCAACACTGTGCTCTCACATCATGTGACAAGACCATCATACACGCTCATGCTCTTGAATTTGGAGAATCACCTGTTGGTGGAGTTTTGTGACAGATGCTTCCTGGCCCCTGTGGTCTCTAGTCCTACCCTCCTCTAGCCATCAGAGATCTCATCTGTCCCACTCTTCCCTTTGCTCTCTCTGTGCAGCCATACTGGCTGACTGAATCATACTTGCCCCACCACAAGGCCTTTGCACATGTCACTCTTTGCCAGGAATGCTCCTTCTACCCAGTTGACTCCTCTTTTTTTTTTTTTTTTTTTAAGATTTTATTTTTAAGTAATCTCTACACCGAATATGGGGCTCAAACCTCTGACTCCAAGGTCAAGAGTCGCACACTCTACTGACTGAGCCAGCCAGTGCTCCCCCTTTTTTTAAACTTTAAAAAATTGTGATAAGATATATATAACATAAAATTTGCCATTTAAACTATTTTTGAGTGTAAAGTACATTCATATTCCTGTGCATCCATTAGCACTGTATGTTTCCAAAATTTTTTCATCATCCTAAATAAAATCTCTGTACCTATGAGGCAATAACTTTCCTTTCATCCTTCTTCTCAGTGTTCAGTAACTCTTATTCTACTTTCTGTCTCTAAATATTGCTTTATAAGAGATGGGGGAGCACTGGTCTATGAAGGCAGCCCTAGGCCTTCAACACTTATAAAATAGAGCAGAGTCATGTTCTGGGAAATTCACATGGATATCTGTAGGTTTGGATTCCAGCTAAGACACTTTAACCAGGTTATTTTCACCTACTGATATTAAATCTGGTCAGCACTACTCAATTTGCTTCTCACATTTCCCACTCAGGGTAGCAAGCCCTGCCCCCATCCTTCACTCTGTGGATTTGTTGAAATTATTTATTTGGAAATAATAGAAACCTATTTGTGTTGGCTTAGGCCAAAAAAGAGACTTTGTCAAAGGGAGATTGAGGTTCCCCATTATGGTAGACAGAGTTCTCCCAGTTATTCAAACATTAATCTAGCTACTGTAGTAAAGGGATTTTATAGATGTAATTAAGGTCCTGAATCAATTGACCTTAGGATAGGGATATTATCCAGGTGGGCCTGATCTTCTGAACCTTTTAAAAGTAGCAAGTCTTTTCTGGTTGCAGAAGGGCAAGTCAGAGATTTGAAGCACGAGAAGGACTGGATCCACTGTTGCTGGCTTTAGTTGGAGGTGTTCTCATGGCAAGGAGGGCAAGTGACCTGTAAGAGCTGGAAGTGGCCCCTGAAACTCCTAAGGAATCAAATTTTTCCAATAACAAGAATGAGTTTGGAAGTGGATTTTCCCTAGTGCCTCTACACAAGACTTCACCCTGCTTGACACCTTGTTTTCAGCCTTGAGCAGAGGGTCCTGTCATGCCAGCCTCCTGCCTTGCCCGACTGGGAGCAAATAAATGGGTCTCATTTTTTTGTTTTCTTTTTTTTTTTTTTTTTTTTAATTTTTTTTTCAACGTTTTTTATTTATTTTTGGGACAGAGAGAGACAGAGCATGAACGGGAGAGGGGCAGAGAGAGAGGGAGACACAGAATCGGAAACAGGCTCCAGGCTCCGAGCCATCAGCCTAGAGCCTGACTCGGGGCTCGAACTCACAGACCGCGAGATCGTGACCCGGCTGAAGTCGGACGCTTAACCGACTGCGCCACCCAGGCGCCCCAAATGGGTCTCATTTTGAGCCACTGCATTTATGGTAACTTGTCATGCAGCAATAAAAGTATACACTCCTAGAATCCAGGAGAGGAATGCAGCTGGGCCTCTAGAAGGGATTAGAACTGGGGATTAGAAAATGCTCAGGCACCTGGCATCTTCCCCCACCTCTCATCTCTGCCTCTCTCTACATTTATTGTTTATCTCTCTCCTCTGCAGATTGGCTGATCAGTTCCCTGTCTATGTGAAGGAATGTGGTGTCCATGGCTTCCCAGTTTGCAGGTCATAGTCTTCAGTGCCCTGCAGAGATGTTATGGCTATTTCTTTTTAGCCCGGTTCTGGATTCCCAAGGAGAGAGATTGGTCCAGTTTTGGTTAATTGTTCACTACAGGCATAATTAGCTATGAGAGCAGAGGATCATAAGTATAAATATGACTTAATAGAGGCCAACCTCTGTAGAATGGGGGTATTGTTTCTAGAGAAAGAGGGTCATTGTGAACCTGGAAGCCGCTCCCAAATAATCCATTGCCCTCAGAGTTTGCTCTTGATTTGTCTTTGGTTTAAAGCTCTGTCCAAATGGGCTCTAACCATCTGCTTTCCCACTGGCCTTTTCATTTCCTTCTTTTCAAACAATAACCTCCTAGAGGCTCTTTTTATCCCTTGAGTATGATCTTCCATCTGGGAGTCCTGGGAACCCTCTTGGAGACATTCTTATTGGGCATCAGTTCTGCATCAAGCTCTTTGCTGGGGGCCGAGGCACCGTTGAAACTACATAGAACGTGTCCTTGATGAATTTCTAGCCTAGTTGGGGAGATGCACCATTTCAGTGTTTCATAGTATGTTCGAAGACAGAGGTGCTGTATTAGATGGGGAAAGTCACACTAACTGCTATAATCATGACGACTCCAGAATCTCTGTAAGTTATGCAGTAGAAGTTTGTCGCCCACCTGACAGTTCATGGAGAATATTGGTTGGATACTTTTCCATGTAGTCTTTCAGGGATTCAGGCTCCTTCTGTTCCGTGCCAACATCATCCTCTGGGTCTTGGTATTCACTGCTGCATTCTCTCTATCTGTCCAGCTGACAGAGGAAGAAAGCCTGGAAGATAGCATGGGAGTTTCCATGGGTCATCATCTTTCAACAAGAGCTGTGTATCACTACTTCCTATTTTCCACTGGCCCAAAGGCAGTCATATGACCTCACTGCAAGGGAGCCTGGGAAATGTAGTTTAGCTGTGCATCCAGGAGGAAAAGGGGTTTGGTGAACAAATGGCAGTGTTCTCTCTTCCACAGGTGTGAACAGGGCTTTTGGGGGCACACAGGAAAATCATTTAGCCCATTCTGAGGGTTCACAGAAGGGTTCTGGAGGAGATGATACCTGCACTGATTTTTTTTATTTTAGTGTTTATTTATTTTGAGAGAGAGAGAGAACAACATGTGTGTGCACGTGAGTGAGGGGGAGAGAGAATCCCAAGCAGGCTCCATTCTTTCAGTGCAGAGCCTGATGCACGGGACTTGATCCCAGGAAACAAGAGATGACCTGAGCCAAAATCAAGAGTCAGACGCTTAACCAACTGAGCCACCAGTCGCCCCTGCGCTGCGTTTTGAGGGATAAGTAAGACTTAATGAGCTAAGATTGGCTGGGGATGTTATTCTAGGCAAAGACACAGAGTTGGGAAGTGCATTCCTGTGGGTGTGGACGTTTCTGGTATTTAGGCAGAGAGTAGGAACAAGTGTGCTAAGCAAGTTTAGTGCTTTGCTGGAGTTTATAAAAGCCCAGAATAGAAAACAGTGGGTCCAAAAAACAAGACCCTCCAAAGACTATTTTCTTTTTCTTAGAAGTCTTTTAGAGGACTCAAGAGTCTCCATAAAACTCATCACATCTCATAGACACCAGACTTGCTGTCCTTTTTGCTGCAGAGTCTTGAGAGAGAGGTGCCCGTAAGACACCTTAGTTCCCAATCTATCTGCAGAGGATGTAGAAATGATGTTTCTGGGCAGATATAGTCATGAGCTCTCCTTGTGTGACTGTCAGAAAGTGGCCTGGAGTCTGCAGGTTGGCTTTTGGCCTCTGTGTTAGGACCACAGCCTGATGCTATAGGCTTTGGATAGAGGGGTTTGGGGGCCCAAGGGGGTCTCCAGGAAGCCTCAGCCATGATGGAGCTCTTCGATGTGTGTGTACAGCTGAGTCCATTGTTGTGTTATTCTTCCTGGCTCAGTGCTGGCTCAGTGGCTGCCCTCCCTCTGGCTTATCATTACTGCAAGCTGCCCTCTGCTATGGCAGAGTCAGATGGCTCCTGGGGCCTTCTGTCCGTGGGCAGGGGTTTTGATTTTCAGATGCTGCTACTGCCGTTGGCCCCGTGTCTTTCTTGAGTCTCAGAGAAACTGTACTTGACTGTGTGCATTCAAGCACCGGAGACTGTATGTATTGTGGTAGGCAATGTTTGTCAACCTCAGCCCTGTTGTCAGATCATCCTTATTGTGGGGGGATGGGGGTTGTTCTGTGCACTGTAAGCTGTTGAGCAGCATTTCTGGCCCCTACCCACTGGATGCCGGTAACAACCTCAATCAAAAATGTCTCTAGGCGTTGCCAAATGTCCCCAGGCTTGGGTGGGGTGGGGGGTAAAATTACCAGGAGTTGCTAATCACTGGGTCAAAGGCATGAGAAATAATAGTTCACATTTTTTAAACCACTAGGTTCTGGGGTGGTTCATTATTTTGTAATAGATAATGGAAGCAGTGGCTGTCATAGTCCGTCCTCCTGCTCCACGTTGGGACCACTGGGAGGATTTGGGGTAAATGGAAATGTGGATCACTGGCAATAGGAGAGAATGTGTATGACATGCTGCTTTTGTGGTTCCCTGTGATGAGTCACATGCAGGGAAGGAGGGACCTCACACTTAGTTATGCTTTCTTACACCAATGGTAACTGTCCTCTGAGTATTCCCTGTGTCCAGCCATCCTGCTAGGTTGTTGCACCTTCACCTGCGCTATGATGGGTCCTGGGCTATCCCCACTGTACAGCTGAAGACACTGAGGCTTAGGTGGGTGACACATGTTGCCCATGGCCATAAGTGGGACTTGAACCCCAGCATGTCAGATTCCAAAGCTCAAGCTCTTCACTGTATTTTTCAGGTCTGATTTTGGTCGTAACAAAGAGAGCACTTTGGGTTCTTTCCAGCTCTGGGAGATTCTGAGAAAAAGTACAATAAAAACAAAGCCAGAAGCAGTAGGAAGTGCCCTAGAAGGGTAGGTAGGGAAAAGGTCTTTCAGATTGCCCATCAGGTATAATTCTAACTCAACTGCGTACGTGTGGGTTGGGAACAGTTGAGGTATACTAGTTTGCACATGTGTGCACACACTTGGGGTTTGGGAGGAGAATGTGCCCTAAGTCTGGGTGCTGGGCTGGGCCCCCTGGCAGGGGGGAGAAACCCACTCGCAGTGTGTAGGTCGAGTGTTTCTTGCTGCGGCATTACTCCTGTCTTTGGAGGCATCCTTTATGTCCCCAGCGAGGCTAGTCTCTAAGACAGCTTGAACTGATCCGTCCCTCTCAAGCAAAGATGCTCCTAGTGCATCAAAAATGTTCTTGCTCAAACGTCTTTGTTCTCCTAGAGTTTATGTGCAACGGAGACACTTGAGCTCCCAAGTGCCCTTCATGGATCAGCTCAGATCCTGGGTGCCCATGACACTTGTTAGGTCTGTGACCTTGGGTGAATCTTTTTCTTTCTCCAACCTCACGTTATGAACTGAAAAAGGAAGACAATAGTGCCTGTCTTGTTTTATTTACTTTGAGGGTTAGCTGTAGTAATGCACGTAGAACACGTAGAGTGGGAATCACACACCCTTGGTAGCGATTGTTGTTAACTGTTACTATTCCAGCTTGCACAGGTGGCTCTCTCCTCTCAATATTTGCCCTTGGAGTCTGAGGTCTTTGGGACCTGGAGTTTTGTTGAAGATTTTAGGCTCTGAAATCAGACAGACCTGAATCCCCATTTTGTAGTCATGTGTCCTTGTGTAAGGCATTCTACTTTTCTGTGCTTCAGTTTCCTCAACCATAAAATGCATGAGGAATATCTATGATATAAGGATCAAATGGTTTAATGTTCTCAAAACACTTAGAGCAATCTTGGCAAACGACAAACTGCTATATATGTATGTGTTATAAGAAAGGCATTTTCTTGGTGACTCAGTCCATACATATGTGTGAAATTATATATATATATATATACACGCATACAGTGTATGACTTAACACAGTACTTACCTTTACTATATGCAATTCACATTCTTCCCTGTCATTCTTTTCCCCTTCCTATTATTTCATTTGATTAAAAAGAGCTGGTCATGACCCACTGAATTGATTTCATGATCCATGAATGGGTCATGGCCTGCAGTTTGAAAAACACTGCTGGAACGGACCTTTCTTCCCTGCCTTGCTCATGTTAATCGTCTGGGTCCCCTGGCATCCGAAACATCTGGCCCCGCATCAGCAGCCTTGCCTCATTCTCTCTGCCCCGCTGGGCTCGGCAGACGCATTGTTCTGTGCACCTTCACGAGCATCAGATTAATTAGACATTTCAGAGGAGATGGACTTTTAAAGCAATAGCTTCATTAGCATGGCTGTGCTGGAAGCTCTGAAAAGTAAAACTCAGTTATTTGTATGTTAATAAGCCAGCCTGGGCCTCAGAAGCCAGCTGATGAGCTTTAGCATTTCTCCATAAAACCTGATCCTGCACAGCTACTCATGCTCAGTCTTGCTGATGGATCTGTGAAAATCTGCCCATCACCACGGTCCCTGTGACACAGACAAGGATAAATGGGTGGGGGGTGTCAGGCACAATGGGATCTGAGCTTGGACTGGGTTCAGTCTGAACCCCTTCATTAGGCACTGAGCTTTGCGATGTTGATAGACACTGTACTGTTTTGTTGACCCCGTCACATTGCATTTGTACAGCACTCAAGGGCTTTCAAAATGTTCTTACAAACACTGACTCAGGCAAGACTTACCAGCCAGCCCAGGCAGATGTGCATACACATATCTCTTTGTTGTTGAATCTCTTTACTAAGTGCAAAGTCTTCCTGCACAGCACCTGGCTTCTCCCTCTGGGGTCCTGGACCAATGGCAACAGTATCAAATGCAGACTCTCAACCCTACCCCAGACCTCCTTGTCAGAACCTGTATGTTAATAAGACCAGCAGGTGATTTGCATGTCCACTGAGGTTTGAGAAGCACTGGTCTTCCAGGACACCTTCTCTTTTTCTCTGTCTTCTCTCCTTCTTCTCTCCCTCCTTTTTCTCCTTCCCCTGCCTTTTCCCAACCACTTATAAAAGGTACAGTTGGGGCCCTGGCTCTAAGTGGGAACATGAGACTCACTTGATTCTTTGTATCTACACTGACTTATTTGAGAAGCTCCTACTCCTGCACAGTAGTGTGAAAACTAAATTTAGTCCAATCCAGTAAATTTTCTGCCACATTCATTTTAAATTTAATTTTAGAATTAACATGCAGTAAAATTGACTTTTTTTGGGGATGTGCAGTTCTATGAATGATTCTATGAACACATGTATAGATGTATGTACCTACCATTGCAATTGGATACAGAACAACTCTATCACCCACCAAAACTCCCTAGTGCCACCACACTTTTGTAGTCACACTCTCCCTTCACCCCTAATCCTTGGCAACCACCTGTTTTCTGTCCCTGTAGTTTTGTCTTTTCCAGAATGCGCTATAAATGAAATCATACAATATGTAAACTTTTCAGCCTAGCTTCTTTCCCTTAGCAAAATGACTTCGAGAATCCTATGAGTTGTTGTGTATCATTACTTCCTTTTTATTGCTGACTCTGTTCCATTGTATGGATGTACCACAGTTTACTTGCTGAAGGTCATTTGGATTTGTTTCTGGTTTTGGGTAATTATGCACAGAGCTGCTTTAAACATTCCCATTCTGGTCTATATAAACATAAAGTTTCATTTCTCTAGGGTGAATACCTATGAGTGGAATTGCTGGACACATTATAAGTGTCTGTTTATAAGAAATGGCAAACTGTTTTCCAGAATGGCTGTATTCTTTTACATTCCCATCAGCCACACACGAGACTTGTCAGTGCTTGGTATTGTCAGTATTTAGTATTTTACCCATTCTAATCGTGTATACTATCACCTCTGAACCCGTTTAACCTTTTCTATTTCCCAGGACTCACCCTGCTCCTGTAGCTGGGGCCCAAGTGTTCTGGGGTAATGTCGATTCTAGCAGAGTATAAAAATGTCGTATACACAGGAGTCAGGTTGTTTTCCCAGTAGACTCAGAGAAGTCTTATTACACAAAGTTCTGATTAGCACCAAAAATAACAAAATAATTTTCCAAGTCCCTTCCAACCACAATAAGTCCCATGCACACACTTGAGGATACAGAAAAGTTATAGGAGCCCTAGAAGGACAGTGCTCCTGTTGTATTTATTTGTCCAGTAAGGTCTTTCCTTGTCTCTGGCATTCCAGATCGGCCATGACCAGACAGACCCTCTGACGTCCATGCCCTCCATCCCCACTCTCGAGTCTAGCTCACAGAAAATGGAAAGCAGGCGGTCTTCACTTTTTAGCTAGATTTCAGAGGCCTGGGACTCCCCCCAGGTCTGTAGGCAGGTTTCTTTAGCAGAGGTCATCCATCTCTGTTAAAAAGAGAAACATTTTATAACAGTCTGTTAATTTAAAGCTGGGCTGCCTTGATGATGATGGTGTCTGGCAGGGAATGGGCGAGGGAAAATACAAGAAAGTTTTTTGCCTGTAAGGCATATCTGCTAATTCCATGTTAATGTCATGTATCCAAATGATTATTATTCTATCTCAGGTAAAAGCACAGCACAGACTCAGAGGTTTTCATTCATTCATTCATTCATTCATTCAGTAATATCAAGCAAATACTGTGCACCAGGCACTGTGCTAGGAACTGGGATGCAGCATGAAAAGACACAAAAAGCCCTGCTGTGGAGAGCAAATGTTTTGGTTTAGAGAGTTATTGATTGTTGAAATATGTTAGAAAGCAATTGTGTGCTATGGGAAAAGTAGAATAGGGCAAGGAGTCAGAAGTGCGGAGGGTGGGGGCCTGATCCAGGAGAAGAATGTTTATGTTGCTTGCACAAGAACTCTTCTGGGAACAGCAGTTCTGCACAATCTGCATGGGTAGTGGGGCCTCCCAGGTGATTCCAAGGCATTCTAAGGTTTGAGGGTCAATCTCTTAAGAATCCAAGTTTAAAATAGGACATAGGCTTTCAGTCCCAGGAAATGATCAGAATTGTCTCAAGCTGGGCCCAATTAAAAGAGCATTCACTGGTTTAATTCAAGTCTTGACACTGCCTGGCTTTGAAACTTGCAAATGTTAACGTTGCAGCTGCCACTGCTTAATTTTAGCCTTCGGAGAGAAATGCCCCAGTCTTCTCAATCGGTTCCTAGGATCCTGATTGGCAAACACCCTCCCCTGCTCCCCACCTCTCCACTATATGCCAAGGGCCGAGCTTCCTAACTTTGGAAACAGCAGAGCAACATCCCCTACCCAAATCCCTGGTCTCAGCAGCGAGCTGCCCTACTTTGAAAAACGAAAGTCTCTTACCTCATTAAAGCAAAATGAAAATGAAATCCAAGAAGATCATTTTCTTCTTAGCACCCTTCATAAAGCCACCGCAGCCTCATCCATAGTTAAAACATCTCCTTGTAAACTGCCGTGGTCTGTGGTCTGGGAATGCTCGGAAGTACAGCCCAGATATGGTTTTATCTTTCTGTGGTTTTACGTTTTTCTGATTGTGGTTGTTTCTGAGAATGGGGAGAATCCTCGGGGAAAGGGAGAGAGAGATTTTAGAGGGTAGAAGGGCCTGTGTGGGGACCAGAAAGTTCTAAACCAAATGCAGCCCTTGTTGATTAGGAGCCAGGCGCCAGGGGCTAAATCAAAGCCCTTTGTCCCTATTATGAGCTGAACTGAACCTCCCCCCACCTTAATTTACACACCAAACTTTAACCGCTGGTACCTCCAGTGTGACTGTAGAGCCTTTAAAGAGGTAATTAAGTTAAAATGAGGTGCTAATCCAATCTGACTGGAGTCCTTATAAGAGGAGATTTGGACACAGGGACACCAGGGATGCACACAGAGGGAAATGATTTGAGGATACTGTGAGAAGGCATCCAAGTGCAAGCCAAGGAGAGAGACCTCACCAGAAACCATCCCTGCTGGCACCGGGGTCTGACTTCCAACATCCAGGACGGCGAGGAATAAATTTCTGCTGTTTAAGCTGCCCGGTCTGTGGTGTTTTGTTATGGCAGCCCTAGCCAACAAATACAATGCCTTCAAGGAAAAACTCACTTTTAGTGGCGAAGAATTAATAAGGCACACAGACACATCGCCACAGCTTTTTCTAGGCTATGCAATTAAATTAAACACACAATTTTTGAGGGCCACCAAGCCTCAAGTCCTCACATGGCAGATATAATAAGGAAATGTCCAACTCTGTTCATTTTTGGCTGAGCTCCTGCTGAGCTGTGGACTGGCCACCAAAGCCCACCCCCTCGCCATAGCTGATTGGCCCGAGTGGTCACTGAATCCAAGCTGGGCCAATGAGATCCTCACATCCGGGAATCGGGGGGCGGAGATGTGAAACCCACAGAGATGAAATCACAGTGGCCCCAGAGAGAGAAAGAGCCAGGCCTTGCTTTGATTCCAGGTCCCACCCCGTTCCTCTTACTTGTATCTGAGCGTTGAGTGGAGTTGGGGTAATTCAGATGGGGCTTGGCTTGGGGATTTGTTTTGTTCCACACCTTTTGTCTGCCTCCCTGTTTATTCTGGAACCAATGGGCTAGACTGGGCATATTCTGCTCATGATAATGACAGAGCCCAATCACATAAACTCTTTTCAAGCCTTTGGGAATATCAAATCTGTTGACCTGCCATTGGCCAAAGCCAGTCACATAGCCATGCACAAGTCAAAGGGTGGGGAAGAAACTACAAAGTCTCAGAGCCAAAGTCTATGGCTGTAGATTGGGGTGAAGAGTGGGGGCCATTATTGCAACTGCCTCAGTCTGTCAGCATCTTAGGTGATGACCTTTTAGGAGCCACTGAAGAGAGGTCCATCTGAAGGGGAGCAGTTATTGACCCACAGGCAGATAACCAAGGCTACTTTCGGTGCCTCCCCATCCCCCAGTGGGGTCTGCAAATTCCTCCTTTCTATAAAAAAGCCTCTTAAGCCTTCTAGTGGGAATTTTTCCTTCCCCTCAAGGTGCCAGATGCTAAGACAGGAAGGGTTTTAAAATCTGAACCTATTTCTAGGTTCCTGATTACAAAATAAAGACTCAAATTAGCCTCAAATCAGAGCCAGTCTTAATCAAAATGACTTAGGAACAGTATATCTATGGGATTCCCTTTATCATTCCTGTGTCTGACTCCCACAAACCTTGTCCACTTTTCTTCTGGACTTCTTTTGAGCAAAACAAGTTTTAGGTGTTAAATGACAACACGTAAGTTGTTACCCACCCAGAGGCATTTCCTGTTAAACAGGGCATTTTTAAAAGGCAGAAAAGCGTTTTAGATTAAAAGAAATATATATACTTAACACTGCATATATTGTAATTAATGATTGTACAACATATAATAATATGTACAGTTATATATTACTACCTATTAAAAAAAATTTTTTTTTTAACTCTTATTTATTTTTGAGACAGAGAGAGACAGAGCGTGAATGGGGGAGGGTCAGAGAGAGGGAGACACAGAATCTGAAACAGGCTCCAGGCTCTGAGCTGTCAGCACAGAGCCTGACGCGGGCCCGAACTCACGGACCCTGAGATCATGACCTGAGCCGAAGTCGGCCGCTTAACCGGCTGAGCCACCCAGGCGCCCCTATTATTACCTATTTAATATGTATTATATATTAATAATATATCACATGTAACACATAGAATTATATAATATAAATAATTAATATTAATATAACACATAGTAAATAAAAAGCTTTTTAGATATATATTTCAAAGAAATATATACTTACATTTTATATATTATAATTAATGATTGTATAATATAAATATATACAATTATAATTATATGTACAATTATAAACATGTACAATTATATATTACCACCTATTTAATATGTATTATATATTTAATATATATGTATATATTATTTGTATAATATGTTACATATAATAATATGTTACATATGTTACATTATATATATAATACATATTAAATAGAATACATATGAATATAAACATATTTTCTTTTGTTACAGAAACAGTACCCACACATAGTAATAAAAATTCAAATGACATGGAGGAGGGAAAAATGAAAAGTAAAATGCCCCTCTCAATGCCTTCTTTGTTCTCCAACCTGCATCTTAAACCTCAGTAACCACTTTTAACCACTCCTGGTTTTACTTGTTCTGGAGGTCCCCTCCAGGGTCTAAACCATGTTCATACTTCTTTTTCTTTATCATCTTAAAAAATTCTATTGCCCCTCTGCCCCTTGTGCCTCCAAGTCAGTATAAATATGTGTGGAATGAATGAAATGTATAGGAACAAGTGAATGAAAGGTGTAGACTTAGCTCACACTCTGTCCTCCTACACCTCTCCTCCCATCCCCATTTTCATCTCTCTCTCTCCTGATGATTAATATCATAGCTTTACACAACACACTCTGTTTCTTTATTAATCAGCACTAGACAGTATTTTTGACTATTTGAGGCAAGACACGGAAATTAGAATCTCTACATTTCCTTCCACCTCTCCTGCAATACCCCCCCACCCCCCACCATCTGCTTACTATTACTCTCACTTGGTTAGTTTTTTGTAACATCTATCTTATTGTCTCTGTCTAGAGATTGATTCTGAACATCGAACGCCAGCAACTGGCATATGTGATATTATGAGTCTATAACTGTTACTCACTGCAGAATCTAGTTGGGATTGGGTCCATAAAAAAGGAGATGCCTTCTGGACATGTCATATGAATGGGATCACACAGTATGTGGCTTTTGGTGTCTGGCTTCTTTCACTCATCATCATGTTGTCAAGGTTCATCCATGTTGTAGCAGGTGTCAGTATTTTATTTCTTTTCCTTGTTGAATAATACTCCGTTGTCTTGGTATACCACCATCTATCAGTTGGTGGAGAGAAAGCACATTACTGGTTGCAGAGGGTGGGGATATGGGAAGATTGGAGGGTGATGGCTAAGGGATGTGGGGTTTCTTTTTGGGGTGATGAAAACATCCTAAAATTAATTATGGTGTTGGTTGCATAAATCTGTGACTATACTAAAAACCATTGAATTGTACATTTTAAATGCATGAATTGTAAGTTAAGTGAATTTTATTTCAGTAAAGGTGTTTAAAAAAGGAGATATAATCCTAGGTCATCAAATTTGTGCTAGTCAAGGGAGAACATGCTATATTTCACTGGTTCTAAGACATTACCCCCCCCCCCATTTTGATATATATATGTCAAATCAGGTGACATGCCATAGTTTGTCAGTGCTTTATCTTTTTTAAGTGGTTCCTAAAGTAATACTGCATTTTAAACTGATGGTGTCTTAGATGCAATGAAATAATAGCAATTAAGAATATCAGGGGGAGAGGAGCATTAAACTCTAATTTTTTAATCAAATGAATATAGGATGCTTTTACTTTACTTAAATGTAATCTAATTTCTCTCTATAATTATAGGATTTGTAAGAATAAATCAATTCATAGTTTATGATGGGTAGTGTGTGGTCTGACAATGGGACACAAACCTTAGGTTGGGTGATGGAATCCTTTTTCTCCCAGTACTATCCATGGATCTTTCTGGTTCCATATAACCTAGCTCGGAGATAATATCAAAAGTCTAAATGTGAAGCCCTTTATGTGTTTTGGTTCAGGACAGATGTCCTTTTCCATTCCCTCTGGGAAAGACCCCTCTCAGCCCTTGACCCCCCCTTCTTTGTGGCTTCTCGGGGCTCTCCCATCCATGGTGACCTTTCTGAGGCTACTTTCTGGGCCACACACTTGGCATTTCACCATATGGTGCCTGGTGACATCTAATTGAAACATAATTTTATTCTTATCTCAGCTGCATACCTTTGATGCATTTGTCTCCTTAGGTGCGATCAGGGGTGATGCCTTATTGTCTTCTTGTTGAGTTAGTCAGGGGATGGATAGGAAACCATCTGGAAACCTAGAAATGCTTTTCAGGGGTAAGATACTGCTATTATCTTTGTGTCTTCTTATGTCCTAGTATGCTAAGTGTGGTAATATGCTTTAAGATATATATATTTATTTATTTCCCATTATGTATCTTATGTATCTGAGACTACAAGTAGAATAAAATATTCTTAAAAAAGGTAGTTTTAATACAGCAAAAAGTCTCCTAGTAGGATATAAGCTTCCTGAGGCTAAGGATTATGTTATCTTTTCTATTATTCTTTCCCCAAAGTCTTGAAGAATGGCTAACACATAGTAGTTGCTTAATAAATGTTGAATGTTGAACAATTTATGTAACTTATTCTTCTTTTGTACAACTTTATTGAGGCATAATTTATATACCATAAAATTCATCCATTTTAAGTGTATAATTCAATGATTTTTTAAAAGCAAATTTACCACATCATTTTTTTTTCAAATTGTAAGAGTGCTGTGTGTTAATTTATAATAATTAAAAAAAAAAAAACCTCTCAGCAATGTAGAAGGTAAAAACAGAGAAGTAACTATTTCTAACAATTTGGTAGGGATTTTCTAGATTTTTTTCCTTTCCTAACATAATGCCCATATGCACAATTACAAAAACATGTTAATATCATCCATGTTGTCCTGACATTTGCTTTTTCCACTTAGCAGTATATTACAGATCTCTTTATCTGCAGAGGTAACTCAATTTTTGAAACAGATGCATAGCATTGTATTGTGTGAATAAGTGTATTAAGATTTTTAAAAAAACACTTCTCCATTGATGAATACTTAGCTTGTTTCCTATTTTATTTTTGTTATTATAAATGAGGCTCTAATGAATAGCATTGAAAAAGTAGTTTTGTTCACTTTCTTTGAATGTTCCTATAGGATAGATGCTTGGTGGACTTCCTTTGCTAGGTCAAAGCTATGAATAATTTCAGTTTTAATAAACTCTGCCAAAATGCCCTCCAAAAATTATTTTAATTTCTGTTCTCACCAACAGTGTTTGGGATGATCTTTTCCCACACAACCTTGCCAATACCAAGTATTACCAAGTTTTTTACCTCTTTTGTGATCTTCCCCACTAAACTGCCAGGTCACCCCTTTGCAATTTTAAAATCTGGGTTCTTTCCCTTTTTTAACAAGTTGAAAGGAATTCACAATATATCACAGATATATTTCGTTTATTTGTTGGGTTAATTATTGAATGGATTGGAGCCTGAGGCTTGCTGATATGGGACAGAGGTAAAGATCTGGGGGTTTCTGAGTTTTCCAGGGGATTAGATTGAAGAGGGAGAAAAGTAGAAGCTGGTTTTCCCCATCATTTGGGGGCCTTGGAGGGCAGTGGTTTTGTCATCTTCTTTATTTTTTCCATTACACATGAGCCACCAGATTAGAAGACAAAATGAAAAAAGTTAGTTAGTTAGCTAGTTAGTTAGTTACTCAGTTTTATTTGTTTCTCTTACCAGGTGGTAAGCCTGGTGAGGGCAGGGACTGCATCTGTCTGTCTTTACTTACTAGATGCAGCATGACTGCCTGGCACTTAGCGGGTGTTCACTAAATACTTGTTGCATGGAAGAATGAATGGATCCTATCATAGGGTGTTCTGAGACCATGGAAACTTTGGGGTGTTGATCATAGTGATGATGATAATATCTACCATTTATGGACTCTTTGACTCAGGCATTCTACCAAGTCCTTGGCGTTCCTTGTTTCATCTAATTCTCCCAGCCAGGCTGAGATGTACAGGTGATCATTAGCACCATTCCACAGGTAAGAAAACCAAGGCTCAGACTTTCCCAAGGCACCATAATGAAGATTTAACCTCAGGAGATGTGGCCTTAGAATCTGAACTCCCTATTACTGTGCTTTCTGGGCTGGGGCTGATCTGTTCTTTAAGATGCTTAAAAATTTATCTTGGGGGCCTGCATAATCAAGGACAGGATGCCTATCCTACTGCTCTCTGACAGAGGGGGACAGCACTGAAACCCTAAAAATGGGCAAGGACTAGGGAAGCTGGAGGCCGGTTCTTTTCCTGGGCATTTCACTCACTTGTGAGACAGTGGTTCTGGGCATACATTCTCAGTTCAGACAGCCCCTGGAGTGTGTTCCTTATTATAGGTGTGATACTGGACAAGCCAGTGCCCTCTCTGAGTCCCTAGTGTTCTCATCTATAAACCAGGGATGATACTGGACTTCTCTTATGGGCTTGTTCTGAGGATTTGATGAGAACATGCATGGCAGTGCTGTCCCTTCTACAGGTTCAGAGATGGCTCTGGCATGTGTGGGTCATTAGGGTCAAGACTGTGGACAGCTTGACTCCTGCTTCTGCAGCCTTTCTGGTATAGGCAGGGGGCAGTTTGCCTTGCTGCCTCTGTGCACACTTGAACTCCCTTCCTGGCCCTTGCCAGGCCATTTCTGTCTTTGCCTTTCTCTATAAAGCAAGTGTGCTTGGCTGACCGTGGAGATTGGTAGTGATGGTTCATTCATGAGGCTGGAAGAGGAGCATAACCCTCCTATGGGTAATAGCTGTTTGCAGACCCGACAGGACTTGGAGGAGCTGGCCCTCTCTCCTTTAGGCATAAGCTCCTGGGCCAGCCTTGACTTCAAATCACAGCTTTCAGTTGGACTTTAAATGGTGCTCATGGCTTTTGAAAGATTTCTTTATCTTCTCAGATGCCAGAACTAATAGATTTATACATTCCCTTCTCCACTGGGCCACAGGAGATGCCCTCTGTTCTCTCACTGGCTGTGTCCTACAGCCATAAGTACCTTCCTAGCTGGAACACAGGGAGATTTAAGAGGTGCCAAATTAATTGCTTTCCAAATGCAGCTGGAGAAAGGCAGCCAAAATCTTGGTATTTACTCTCTTAGAGGGTGGGGAGCAGAGGAGGACTCTGCAGAGCTGGGGAGATGGCTTGACCTGGGAACAGCTGTGTGGAGCAGTCTGGGGTTTAGACATTGCACATGGTCCCGGTGATGAAAAAAGTTCCTCTAACTGGGCTTTGGCCTGTGGGGCTGTCGACTGGGTCTGTGAGAAACTATTTTTACCATGCAGGGATGGTGGCCTGGGATATGTTAAGGTATTTTTGATTTTGTAGAAGTGTAATGGTGAGTTTTCCCAAAGACTGCTTACTCTCCTTTTCTTCCGGGTGTCACCTGGGTTTTGGTGAGCACATGTGTCATATTTAACCAGTCTGTTCTGATTTAATAAAATATATTCAGACAAGGTGATTTGCTAAGTGTATGATTTAATTTATAGATGCTTTAAAGGCTTTTTTGCACAAGTAAGTGCAGAAATAGCCCCTCATTAGAATATGTAACCTAATATTTCTGTCAGTTTTGCTATATCCTAGTTCCCAGAACAATAGCTGATATAGAGCATGTGCTCAATAAATATGTGCTTAATAAATATTGTTGAATGTCTTGTTTGGAAACCATGATCATTTTGCCTCTAGGTTTTGTGAGTCAATGGAATGAATTGATAATGTAGCTCTGGAAGAGATGAATTCTTCTTTAGGGTCATGAGCTCTATCTATGGCTGACCAAGTAGTTGAGAGCTAGAAATGGCTTGCTGACTGAAGATAGAAACTTTGAGAAGGTAAGGAGGGGGCTGGATTTTTGGAATATAAATAACTTATAAACTTCTTCTAAGGACAGAGGGTGACACAAGGCAGGAAAGCTTCTGGAATGATAATGCTGACCACTATGGTTGTTGCTAATTTTTTGAAGAATCTTCTCAAGCGACAGTTCCTTTTCTATGAGACCATAACCTCCTATGATATACCTTGGTAGCCATGATTTTATTCCATGGCCATAACTGATTGGACCAGAGATGGGCACATGGCCTAAGCTGGACCAATAAGATGATTTCTCCTGGGAATTTGTAATTGAGAAGTAGAAATGCTGGTTAATTTCTGTCTTCATGTTTGTGTGAACTTGAGAGCTGAGAGTTGACCATTTCTTGCCAAGGAGACGAGGGGACAGCTGATTTGCAGAAAGAAAATGAAAGAGACCTGGAGAGGAGAAGCAGAAACTTAAGATCATTTTATTTCAGAAAAATGGTGAAAGAAACCTTTGTGATAGCTTTCCAGCTTTACCTTCCAGTTCCTCCTGGAATCTGCCTCTCCTATCATTGAGTTGCCTGAGTTATTACTGTTACATAATATTTAGTGTGTTATAACTGCTGTTAGCATAAGTGCTAATTTAAACCAGTTCAGGTGGATTTCTGTCACTTTCAACCAAATGGTCTTAACAAAGACAATAATTATTGCCTTTGACCAGAGTCATGTTAGTTTATGGTAAAGAACTCGGATTTTATCAAAGGCTGGAGCTGGCCTTGACGGTGAGTCCTTGGAGGAAAATGTGTAGTGTAAATGGTTCAAAGGTGAATGTGAACTTTCCAGTATGGGGCATTGAAACTTAGACAAGGGTGCCCTGGGAGCTAAGTGGGAGGGCTTTCCTTGCCTGGGGGGCTGAGAAGGGGCCATAGGACCCAAGGTGGCTGCAGGATGATGGGAGGCTGAAGGAGAGGACCCACATACAAAATTTCATGTGACCCTGGGAATCCCATTAGACTTTGGAGTGGTGCTAAGTTTAAATTCCAAGCTGTTCATAAATGAGCTGGGAAAGGTAAGTGGTCTGTTTTCCCAGTAAGCAATGCTGGTAAAATCAATATGGAACTAGGTTTGAATTACCTTAGGATAAGGAATGTGAGCTTTGTAATCTGTCCATTTAATTTTTCTGGCATTATATTTAAGCAAAGTTCTTCATCGGAAGTCTAACTTACTTTAGGTTGAATTATGACAAAAGGTGATTTTCCACATCATTATTTTACTTATTTGTCCTTATTTTACTTGTTTGTCCTTAAATCCAGAGCATACCGCATGCTGCATTAATGTACTGCTGTCTTCTGTAAGAAGACCAGGTATTAAAAACTGGAGTGAGGGGAGACAGTTAGACCAGATTAGTGATTTTCAGATCTGTTTCCTCATATTGTCAGTTACAGTAGAGGTGCCAAAACAATATTGCCTTAAGCATAAACTTGTATCATTAGTCAAGCTTTCTTAGAAGGCTGTTTTGAGAAGGATTTCTGAGGCTATGTCCTGGGTTAATGGGAAAAAATTCTGTGATCTATTAGTGATGCCTGCCATGGGTGTATCATTGGGAGTGATGAAATCTGTTATTCCTGAACAAGGAGAATAAGAGTTTTTGATAAGAGTTAATGAACGCATTTATGAAGCATCTAATTTATAGGTGGAATTGAGTTCATTGTTTTGAAGGTTTTAGAAATGTGAACTGGCCCTAGTTCCCCTAGTTTAACTTCCATTAAAGTTGATAAGGCAAATTAAGGCAACCAATAACTTAATGTAGCACATAATTAATTTAATTAATCCATTTATAAAATATTCACCATACGCCAAGCACTGTCCAAGGTTCTGGAGACACAGTGATGAATAAATAACACAAGACAGGGGCGCCTGGATGTTTCAGTCGATTAAGCATCTGACTTTGGCTCTGGTCATGACCTTATAGTTTGTGAGTTCAAGCCCCACATAGGGCTCTTTGCTCTCAGTGCAGAACCCGCTTTGGATCCTCTGTCTCAGCTTCTCTTTCTGCCCCTTCCTGCTCACTTTCTCTTTCTCAAAAATAAATAAACACTAAAAAAAGTACACAAGACAGGTCAAATTCCTACTTTAGTATGGGTGACAAAAATGACAAGCAAGCGCAACAAACAAATCAGACAATTCTGGGTGGTAATAAGTACCCAGGAGAAAAATAAAGCTGGTTAAATGGGAAGAAAGAGAAAGATCTTAAGGCAGTCTTCTCTGAAGAGATGGCAGTTGTGCAGAGAACAACATGGTATAAGGCAGCTAAACAACCTTAATGTGCGTGACTATCTGGGGAGAGTGTTCCAGGTTGAGGCAACAGCAAGTGTAAAAGTCAGCAGGTAGAAATAAGCTTGGTGTGTTTAAGGTCCAGTAAGGAGGCCAGTGCAGCTGGAGCAGGGGGAGTGAAAGAGGCATAGCGGACGGTGAGGTTGGAGAAAGTGTTGAGGAGTGGATCGTGCAGGGCCTCTTAGATCATGGTAAGGAGTTGAGATTTGCTTTAAGCCCAATGGGAAGCCATTGGAGAGTCTTGGGTAGGGAATGACATAGTCTGATTCATGTTGAACAGTTACACTGGCTGCTGTTTGAAGAGTAGGCTTTTGGGAGCAAGAGACAACCAAGGAGCCTGCTTAGAAGGTTATTGCAGTACAATCCAGGAGATCCTGGTGGCTATAGTGAGACAGTCATGACAGAACTAGTGGAAAAGTGGTTGGATTTGGGATACATATTTCTTATTTTTGTATTTAAAAATGTTTAGTTATTTATTTTGAGAGAGAGTGAGAGACAGAGAGAGACAGACAGACAGAGAGAATCCCAAGCAGTCTCCATGCTCAGGGCAGAGCCAATGTGGGGCTTGATCCCATGACCCTGGGATCATGACCTGAGTTGCAATCAAGAGTCATACGTTCAACTGACTGAGTCACCCAGGCGTCGCTGGGATATATGTAGAGTTGGAGCTTGCTGATGAGACTTGCTGATCGATTGGATGCGGGCTGGGAGAGAAATGGACATATCTCATAGGTTTTTGACTTGAGCCCAGGGCCAGCTTCATGGGCATAAAAACTATAGTGGCATGGGGCCCAAATCTCAGAAGGGCCCAGTGCTTGGTTTAATGCTCTGCTGTTGATAATTCTTGAAATTCTTAATAATTTTTTAAACAGGGGGTCTCGAACTTCATTTTGCACTGGGTCCTGCACATTATACATCTGGTCTTGCTTGAGCCAGTGGGCAAATGGTGGCTCCATTTATGGAGATGGAGGAGGCTGGAACAGGGAAATTTTGGGGAGATGATACGGAGTTCTTTTTGGGTTGTATTCAGATTGTGGGGCTGGTTAGACTCCCCAGTAGAACTGCTGGGTAAATTGTCTAATAGAGTTTTCAAAAGAGGAAGGCTCTCTACCCAGACTGTGGTCATGGAGGACATTCTGAAGGAAGTGAGATTTGAACTGGCCTTTTGGTAAGAGAACATGCCAAGCCTTTCCCCTCCCTTTGCATGGGAAATGAGTTGTTGGTGGGCACAGTCCTGGTTATGTCCTTTAGTGTAGCCCTTGTCTGAATTTTTATTTCAAAGCTTGGAGTGGGTGGTACAAGTTGATTTACTGGGTAGGCATAATTTTTCACCTTCTGATTGCTTTGTTTTTATCTGCCTTTTCCCCTCATACAGTTGTTTTGCTGATGCCCAGGGTCACCACCAGCTCCAAAGGTGGTCTCTGTAGCTGAGATTTGAGAAGACTCAAGCAGCCTTGGCTTTAGAAACTTGGATCTACTATGGTGATAAGTCCTAGGCTTTGGATGACTCTGTTAAAGGCAAATAGCTATGACAGCCTTTTGCAGAGGAGGGTCCCTGCAGGTAGTGGGGTTTGTCGTTAATGTCTCAGTCTCTAGATACAGAAGGCTTAGACTCCAACCCTTCCTATTCTGAGACTCTGGGAACTTCATCTAACCTGCATGGACCTTGGTATATTTGTAAAAGGAGGATGGTAACATTTCCTACTTTACAGTGTTCTTTTGCAATGTGTAAATGAGGCAATGCCTATAGACCTTTTCACTCAAGCTCTGGGACAGGGAAAGGATTTAAAAATGCTAAGTTTTCCTACTTCCCCTTGAAAAGAGGTCTCCCTTCTGCCCTGGGGAAGCAGAGCTGGTCCTAGACTGCTTCGTGAAAAAAGACTTTAGCAGTCACCTACCTGCCTCCCAAAGCTCATTTCATGTCTTTTGGCCTCCTTGATGTACATTCAGACCCTAAATAGGATTGGTAAAACAACCTCCAGCATCGGGACTTTTAGTCGATTTTTCATATTATGGACATGTGGCTGTTTCTCTAACACCTACTACTCCCCTATCATACAGGAGAGCCTTGCAATTTGTGTGTGTGTGTGTATGTGTGTGTAGGGGGGGACCCAAACCCCATATCTAGGGAAGAGTTCTGATTAGACCAAGAAATCTGGGTAATTCCCTTTTCCTGTACCCCAATGATTGGTTCAAGGGTGGGCATGGTAATCAATGGCATTCCATAACCACATTTATTGATAAGGAGCAGACACACAACTTAGAATGGCCCAATCAGAACGAGGCTCAGGACTTTGTTCTTCCTCTGCCAGGCATAAGTAAGGGAGCATGTGGTTCTAGTTGCTTTTATATCCATCTGGTACCCAAGAAGTGGAGTAGAGAGAGGAAAGAGAGTGTGGTGATATTGTTGCTTAATCAAATCAGGCCTGCAGTCCTACCACCATACTTTTCAGTTAAAGAGTCATTAAATTCTCTTTAATATTTTAATTTTTTCTGAGATTTAAAAAATTACTTTCATGCAAATGCATCCTACTGATACAAATACACTCTTGGTACCACTTCCTCAAATAAATAGTGAAATAAGGTTTACATGGTTCCTATATTTGTATCTAATAATATTTGGAGGTTTATTCAACTCAGGACTTCTTGGAATGGCAAAAGCATTATTTGATAATTATGGCACTCATATCCTGGAGTGAGAACCTATACATTTTACTAAATAGTTCACATAGGGGTACTTATTTTTGTAATGTATATTCTATGCAGTGGATTTCTGTTACAAATATATGCTTGTTTCTCTTTAGGAAAATGGTAATAATTCTTGAACATATGTAACTGAGAGATCAGTATTTCTTCAGACCTGGTCTGGCATGTCCTGCTGATGCCTTCTACAGTACAACCTTCTTTCCCATGCTTGTCTATGCTGGAGTGTGGTGGAAATGTTTATGTCAGAATCCCATTGCTGTTTTTGGAGAAGTAAAAATACCTGTATCAGTCACTTATTCTAGGGTTCACCTTAAGAACTGAGTCTTTATCTTCAGTGTTTCTGTGGACTTTTGTTTTCCTCTGGCCCCCTCTGCAGATACCTTCTGCTGTTTACCCATCACTAAGCTTGGGATTTCTGTGTCCATGGCCTGCAGCTTCCCTCTTCACTAACCCAAGTGCCCATGTCCTTTGGACAGCTCTGTGTTCTACAACACCTGTGTCATTGTAAGGTTCATTCCTTTTGGCTTCCAAAATCACCTGGTTGGAGATCAAGCTAAAAAAAAAAATTCTTCCCATGCAATAAAAGTGTGGTGTGCCCAACTAAATTACCTTCATTGGATGTTTCTTATCTTGTTCTTCCTTAAATACCTCCACCCCCTTACCAATTGAAAACTTACCAGTTCAGTGTCCTATGATATTTTTGTCTCATTTAGGTTTACAGATTTCATACCTAAAAGGCCATTTTCCCTTGTAGAGACTTTATCTCCATCATGAGGACATCTTGACAGCAGGTCATGTTGGGAAAACTTGCTTGGAGTCTCCAGCTTCAACATGGATTTTATCTGCATTCCAAATTATAGCCTTTGAGATTTTGCACAGTTTTTGTTGGCAAAATATAACTTTATTGAAAAAAGGAAGCAAAAATCTCCAACTTTATTTAAAAAACACTTACAGTACATAAGCTTCTAAGGAAATAGGAGTATTATACAAAATCTCCAGATTTTATCACTGGTGATACGGATGGAGACATGTTAATATCAGTAACCCCAAGTTTGTATTTTTGCCTCAGTCTGTATACATGGAACATCCAGGTGCCACTTTGTAAAATTCCTCTTCCTCCCAGTATTTGGGCTTTACAAATGCCCATTTGCCTTCTTGCTCGTTGCAGTCACCATCATGAGGATGTCCCTGTCCGTGCCCAAGGAGGTTGCCTCTTGCTGCTCCTCAAACTGCCTGTCCCTGAATGAGAGGCAGGGCTGTTCTCTGTACTGAGAGGGGACCAGTATCTCCTCAGTTTTCACTGTACTTTGTTGCCTAAGCCCCATAGCAGCTCCACTGGGGCCCAGAGTCTTTCCAAATCCAAGACAGGCCAAGGAGCTCCTCGAGAAAAAGGCACCAGGCCCTCCCCTCTATCCTCCTCATTTCTCTCCTCCCCACAGTACTCCTCAAAACAAGATAACACTAAACACCCTGTTCAGATCCATACTGAAGCCCACATTTATATTTATGTATGTAACGTGTGCTGGGGTTGATTGAACACCCTCCAGTTTTACCAATAGCCAAACTATGAGCTTCAGATCAGAGTTAGTGGTTCCCAAACCATGGGCACAGCTCTCTGTCCCTGCCCCTTAGTGGGGGATTTCTGTTCATGTGAGGCAGCAGCATTATGAAGACGTAATTATTGAGTCTGTATTTGGCCCTGCCCGTGGGGCTTCTTGTGCACACAGGCGTCACTTACTCAGTGGAGGGAATTTCCCTCCAGTGCATGGGAGAATGTCATGGAAGCCAATGGGTTAATATGTCACACACCGCCTTTGCCCCGCTTCAGTTCACATTTTAACAAGGGGTCTTCTGAACATAATGCCTAGACTTTCAGGAATGATATTAATGAGACTTTGGAGGACTGGCAGAGGTGATATTTTAGGATAGTTTGACCTTCCAGAAGCTCCCCAACCATATTGTGTGGAAGAAACCCATTTGCTAATTATGCCCACATGAAACTACCAGGGAAACTTGCTTTCTCTGAGACATAGGAGCAGCGTGGTGCAGAGGACAGTCACCAAATGCTTACTTTGTGCATTTTGGGATCTGTGCTGAGACTTGGAAGCTCAAAAGCTCTTTGCCTTCCAGGAGCTGGCAGCATGGTGACAGAGAATGACAGGCACACAGGTAACTGACAAACTGCATCACCTCTGCAGAGCTCCTGGGTTCTGGAGGCAGATGGGTGTCCAAATCCTGCATCTGGTCCTTTCTCTCCATATGTCCTTGTGTAAGTCCAAGTCTCTGTTTTTAGGATACCCATCTATGAGATCAGGAGTAGAATATTGCCTGTCTTCTAGGACTATAATCAGAATTAGTGAGCACACGCCTGGCACGTCTTTAGCGCCCAGAAAGTGTCTGATTTAAATCATTATCATTATAGAAATTGTCATGGGAGAAAAATTGAGGGAGGAATTAATTTGTAGAGAACTACAGAGAAGTGATGACATTTGAACCACGTCCCAAGGGTTGCATAGGATTTCATGTGATGGATGAGGAGAGGGTGGTGTACAGAGAGAGGTGATAGCCAGAGCAAAGGCCTTTTGTTTCTTTAACAAATGTCAGTCTTCACGTCATGCTTCATCTGGTGCTCCCTCCTGACCCTTGCATTTGTCATTTGCTTTTTTCCTGTGTGCATGTCTTGCCTCCTTCTTTCTGGGTTTTAAATGCGGCACAGTGGAGTGGAACATGTGATGGGGGGTGGGATTAGATCAATTCCTGGCTTTGCTGTTTTCTAAGGCATGGCCCTGGCTTGTTGGAGGATAGAATGGTGACGAATGTGGTCTCTGGAGCTGAGCTGCTTTGGCCCAGTTGCAGCTCATTCATCAAGAGTGTGCATCTTTTTGTTCCTTAGTTTTCCCATCTGCAGAGTGGGGATGAAAATAGCACCTCCCTCAGGAGCTGGTGTGAAGCTTAAATATCTGATTGTATATTTAGCACTTACAACAGGACCTGGCACATGGTTAGTGCCTCCTCACTGATACCTGGCTTTTGCACATGCTGCTCCTTCTGCCTGGAAAGCCCTTCCCCCAGACACCCGTTTGGCTTGCTCTCTCACCTTCTTTAGGTCTTTGCTGAAGCAACACTTTTGCAGTGAGATCTTACCTGGGTGTCCTGTTAAAAGTTGCAGTTACGGGCACCGGGGTGACTTGGTCAGTGGAGCATCTGACTTCAGCTCAGGTCATGATCCCACGGTTTGTGGGTTTGAACCCCACGTTGGGCTTGCTGCTGTCCGTGTGCAGCCTGCTTGGGATCCTGTGTCCCCGTCTGTCTCTGCCCCTCCCCTGGTCACACACTCTCTCTCAAAAATAAAAATAAACATCAAAAAAGTAAAATAAATTGCAATTCCATCTGACTTCCGGTACCTTGTACCCCGTCTACCTGCTACCTGCTTCTTCATAGAATTTCTCACCCTCTTATATATTATATATTCTCCTTATTTGTCTGTTATCGTCTGTCTCTCCCAACTAGAGTGTAGGCTTCTTGGAGGCAGGGGTTTCTGTTTGTTTTGTTTGGTGCTGTATCTGTGCATGGAGTGTCTGATAGCAGGTGCTTAACAAATACTTGCTGAAAGAATGCATGAACCCATACTCCTTGAGTCATTCTCTCATCTTCTGTAAAACGGAATTATTAGTCTATGTGAGATAGAGTACAAAGAAGCCTCTTTATAAAAGATAAATACTAGACACACAGGAGATAATAATTATCACTGAAGGCAAGGATCATGTCATATGTCTTCCTATTGATACTATACACCTAGAAAATATTATTCATTCATTGCCCATCTACCCCTCCACCCATCCTCCCAGTCATGTATCTACCCAGCCATTCATCTGCCTATCCACCCATCTACCCACCACAACTCATCCATCCTGTCATCTACTTCATTTTATTCTATGTCTTCCCACATCCTTCCATCCATATACTCACCCACCCACTGTTATACCCATCCATCCATCTATCCATCCATCCATCCTCCCAGTCATCTATCTGCCCATGCATCCATCTCCCACCCACACATCCATTGTCTCATCTACCCCATTTTATCTTATTTTTTCCACATCCCTCTATCGACCCACTCTCCCACCCATCTTTACACTGGCCCATCCACTCACTAGTCCATCCAGGCACCCATTCACTTGCCCATCATCCATCCATCCATCCATCCATCCATCCATCCATCCATCCATTCATCCATCCATCCTCCCAGTTATCTACCACCCCATTCATCTAACCTTTCATCTATCTCATTTCATCTTGTCCTATCCCCTACCCATCCACCCATCAAAAGTTCATTGGATATATATTGATTACTAGCCATTGGATCTCACTGTGTGTCACACACTGTATTAAGGTGTTTTGCAAATAATATTTTATTTCAATGGCCACATGAAATAGGCACTATTACCACACCTATTTATAGTTGAGGAAACTGAGGCATTGAGAGATTGAGCAACTTGTCCAAGTTCACACATCCAGGCAGTGGTGGAGCTTGTGCTCAGACTCAGACCAGCTGCCTTCATTGCACTTGCCCTCAATCTTGGCCTGTCCCTGTACACACAGAGTTACAGCCTGACAGCAGAGACAAACGTGAAACAAGTAGTTATGCAAACAGTAGGCACTCAATAAATGTATTTAATGGGTGTGTGCTCTCTGCATGTTGGTTAAGAACGAAGATTCCTTTTCTGAGGAGAGAACCAGTTTGTAAAAATTCCTGCACCGAGTGCTGGTTTGAAAACCTCATTGCCTCTTAGCATTCATCTATTGACAGACGCTTAGGTTGTTTCCATATCTTGGCTATTGTGAAGAATGCTGCAGTGAACATGGGAGTGCAGATATGTCTCTGAGATCCTGATTTCAGGTTGTTTTTGATATATATCCAGAAGCAGCATTGCTGGATCATATCGTTGTTTTATTTGTAATTTTTTGAGCAACCTCCATACTGTTTTCCAAGCAGCTCCATGATTTTACATTCATTCCAACAGTGCACAAAGGTTCCAGGTCTTTACATCCTCATCAACTGTTCTTATCTACAATGGAATATTCTTCAGTTTAAAAAAAAAAGGGATTCCTGGGGCACTTGGGTGGCTCAGCCTGTTGAACGGCTGACTTTGGCTCAGGTCATGACCTCGCGGTTCACAAGTTTGAGCCTCCGTGTTGGGCTCTTTGCTGACAGCTCAGAGCCTGGAGCCTGCTGTGTGTGTCTCTATCTCTGCCCCTCCCCAGCTCACGCTCTCTCTCTCTCTCTCTCTCTGTCAAAAATAAATAAAAAAACATTAAAAAACTCTTTTAAAAAAGAAGGGATTCCTGCCATATGTAACAACATGGGTGAACTTGGATGACATTATACTAAGTGAAATAACCCAATCACATAAGGACAAATGGCACATGATTCTACTTATAAGTGGAATCTGAAATGGCCAAACTGTTAGGAGCACATAGTGTGATGGTGGTTGCCAGGGGCTGGAGAAAGGAGATTTGCTGTTCCATGGGTATAAAGTTTCAGTTATGCAAGATGAGTACATTCTAAAGATCTGCTGTACCACACACATTGTGCCTATAGTTAACAATACTGAATTGTACACTTAAAAATTTAAGAGGGTTGTGGCATGTTATATATTCTTAACACAAAAAAAAAGAAAGAAAAGAGAACCTCCCTGCCTCTGAATGGTTTAAAAACCACCGCTGTGGATCTCTGGGTCCGGTGGGACCCTGGAGCCAGGCTGGGCTGGGGCTACCTTGGCGCTCCCCACAGTGCCTGCAGAAGCTACAGGAAGCAGCCCTGCCATGTGGATCTTCTCCCTGGCTGGGAATCGCATTTTTACCGTCCTCCAGTTCCCACTCGCCTGTGTTTGTTCCCACCACAAGGCATTTTTCACTCCTCTATAATTACCCAGGCTAATTAAATAAATTGATCTGCTGATGTACACTCCACAGTCATTTCTGTGGTGTAATTTGGCTTTAATAGAACTGCCGTTTGAGCAAGAGGAAATGAAAGCCCCGGGTAGAAGTGGGATCTTTTAACTTTCAAGAAAAATAATTTTTTTTTCAGGGGGTTTTGGTTCCCTGCGTGTGCATAATGTATGCACTTGCTGTTAGAATTAACTGGGAAACAGCGGCTGTCTGGTCAGGAGAATAATTTGGGAGCCCTTTTGTCATGAAAAACCCAGACCGGCTCTGAGTGTTGACAGGAAGCTCATAAGTTTGGAGGCAAATGGGGCGCGAAGCATATTGTTGGCTGTCTGGTGACCAGAACATGGGTTCTTTCCTCCGTAGGGGATGTTCTCATAAATGCTGTCTGATCTCGATGATACATGGGGTGTGTCAGACTCACCCATTCCAGGGATAGGAGGTGAGGCATCCCCAGGACCCTGTGATGGTTAAGGGTGTTGTGTTTGGTTCTCATGTCACCTTTACTATTTGCTAGATGTGTGTGTGTCTTTCTGAAAGTTGCTCAGTCTACCAGAGCCTCAGTCCCACTTCTGCAAAGTGTGCCACCTTGAAGAATAAATGAGCTCAGCAGACTGCCCTACACATGGTGGGTGTAGGAACATTAGCTGCAATTTGTGGTTGTACCAAAAGCCATCGCTCACTCATCCAGCATTTATTAACCACCAGTCCTGAACCAGGTGCTTTGCTGGTGGGAGAAGGTGACCCAGACAAGCCTTGTTAAGATAAGAGTCTCTAAGGGGAGACTACTGCCCTGATTCTGCTCAAATGGGAGTCAGGATCTTGACTGCATCAATAACACATTAGTGATTTATTTCACCTTACTATGTCCATGCACTGCTCTAAGCACTTTACAGGTATTTGTTCAATAAATGATAATAGTTGTTATCTGTTGAGTCCTATGCCAGGGCTTTAACATGTATGGTGTCATTTTATCTTCCAAACACCCTATAACTTATGTTCATTCACTGTGTTCTCTTTGAAGAAAAGGCAAGTGAGGCTCAGAGAGGTTAAGGGGTTAGGGTCACATGGCTAGTGAGAGGGAAAGGCAGGACTTGAACTTGGGACTGTCTGACACCAGAGTCTTAACCATCTTGTAAAATTGCCATTAGTGATGGAGCTCAGGGTGGGTCTCACAGCCCCCTGGACTTTGTGTGATGCCACACATTTAACTAAGGTTCTATAATGATGACAAAAGTTTTGTTGAAAATGGTTAAAGCTTTCCCCGCTATAGAGACTTGTGTGCAATTTCCTTTATGCCTGTGGACTTAGGAAATGATGAGAACCTCCAGCTAATGTGGCTGAGGGAGGAAGTCAGCTTACACATTTATCTCCCAGGTATGGGGACTCTGCTTGTGTGACCTTCATTATTTCTGTCAGTGGCATCATTGTTGTCTTTGAGAATTCAGCCATGAGTACACTGTCATTATGAGTGCTTGGGTTTCTCCTGCAATGGAAATGGTATTGACTGTTTTATTTCTTCCTCCTTAAAAAAAGCAGCTTTATTGAAGTACACTTTCCATACTATAAAATTCACTCATTGCGAATGCACAATTCAATGCTTTTTAGTAAATTTACAGAGTTGTACAACCGTCGCCACAATCGTATTTTAGGGCTCTTCTGTCAAGATATACCAATGGCCAATGAGCACATGAAAAGATGCTAAACATCATTAGTCCATGGGACGAATGCAAATCAAAACCACACTGAGATACTACTCGGATGGCTGTAATGGAGAAGATGAGACTGTATCAAGTACTGTGAGAATATGGAAAAATTGGAACCTCATACATTGCAGGTAGGAATGTAAAATAGTATAGTTGCTGTGGAAAACAGTTTGATGTAAGAAAAACAGTCTAGCATGTATTTTACCATAAAACCCAGTGATTCCACTCCTAGGTGTCTTTCTCCCAACTTTTTATCTCAAAAAATTTTAGACCTACAGAAAAGTTACAAACACAGTTCAGGGAGTATCTATATGATCTTCATCAATTGTTAAATACTCTCCCTTATTGGATTTCTCTCTCTCTCTCTCTCTCCATACATGCACATATATTTTTTATTAAACTAAGTTGAGAGTAAGTAGCAGATACTACCACACTTCACCATTGAACACTTGATCACAAAGGTCAATGACATTTACCCCATGACCACAATTTAATGATCACACTCAAGAAATTTGATGATGATATAATACTCTTATTTAATATATACTTCATAGCTAAATTCCCCAATTGTCCTAATATTCTATCTGGCTGTTTTAAAAAATCTAGCATCTATTCAAAGGCAATATGTTACATTAATATTTTCACATTTTTAAAGACTTCTTTAAGGAAATTCCCCAGCCTATGTGTGTGTGTGTGTGTGTATGTGTGTAAGTGGGTGTACGTAGGTGTGTGTCTGTGTGTGTCTGTATGTGTGTATGCATGTGTATGTGTGTGTGTGACTGTGTGTGTGTGTGACTGTGTGTGTGTGTGAGAGAGAGAGAGAGAGAGGCTGTATGTGTGTGTTTAATTTTTTTTTAATGTTTATTTATTTTGAGAGAGAGAGACAGAGTGCGAGCAGGGGAGAGGCAGAGAGAGAGGGAGGCACAGAATCGGAAGCAGGCTCCAGGCTCTGAGCTGTCAGCACAGAGCCCGATGCGGGGCTCGAACCCATGAACCACAAGATCATGACCTGAGTTGAAGTCAGACGCATAAACGACTGAGCCACCCAGGTGCCCCTGTGTGTGTATGTTTTATGCTACTCACGTTTTTTAAAAGTCTAGGTCAGATGTTTGGCAGAAAGTCCCACTGGCAAATGCAGGATGGATTCGTCTGATTGCTGCCTCCTGACTCGATTCAAGTGAGCCATTTTTGGCAGGAGTACCTCACAAGTGATGCTGTGTCCTTTTCGGTGCATCACGGTAAGAGGCACATGATGTCAGCGTGTGCCATCATTCATGATTTTAAGGGAGACACATTTTAAAGTCACTTTGGTGAGAAGAGCCACTTTCTGCTGGAAACCCAGGCTGGAAACTGATTTCCCACTGAGGAATAAAACGCTTTGCTGTGTCTTGTGCACAGCTGAGCACTCCTTTGGGGTGTGTGAGGATAATGTGTGCTTGCATGGTTGCATGAGGTGCCAGGGTACTAAGGTGAAAGGACACAGCCCCTGCTCTGAAAGGGGTGGGCTCCTGGAGGGTGAGCTGCAGGACACATAATCCCAGAGCAGTGTCGTTAGTGATGAGACTGGGGGGTGCACACAGAGCCGGATGAATGGATCGCTTCTCGGCCTTTTGGCTAAGATCAAGTGTAGAGTCGGATGAATGGAGGCAGTGTGGGTGCCGATCCAGGTGGCATTGCTAATGATTACTGGCCCTGGAGGATGAGTCTTTCTTGGTCAGACCCTGAGGACTGGCTTTGGATCCACCACCTTATCTCTCTCTCTCCACTGTTTTTCACTCTCTCTCTCTCTTGCTGCAGTCTGATCCAATCTTGGAAAGTGATAGACTTACTTACAACCCTGCCTGCACCAATTTTGGTCTGTGTGACCTGAGGCAAACCCCAGGTTTCTTGTGTGCCATGGATTTATAGTAGTGCCTCCCCCCGCCCCTTCCAACCAGGGCCACTGTACCCATTAAGTGAGGCAGGACATGCAGTGCAGGGCCTGGAGGAGGAAGGATCACTGCATTGGAGCTATTATCATTGTTCTCTTCATCTCAAGCTGCTTTTCAGACCTTAACCTCTGTACAAAGTGTGATATGTCCAGCCCCTTTTATCCAGTGCCCTATTTGTGTAGGACATCTATTTTCTTTTCAGAGCATGCTGTGTTAGGTGCTGCCCTGCCCATAGGACAAACCTCTGGCCGTGTCATTGATTCTGAAGGTACCAGGACAGGTTGGAAGGAGTGGAGATCCCAGTCCCATCTCAGGGGAGCTTCTCAGACTCCTGCCACATGAGCCACTTGTCAGCCTCAGCGAGGCAGCCATGGATGGTGTTGGTGTGGTTCTGGCACTCTTCTTGGGGATGTGTCATCTGCTCAGTTGCTGACTTAGATATAGGGTCATTAAGAGCTCCATGGGTTGGTTTGTGCTCAGCAGAGATCAGAAGGTGTGTGTGTATGTGTGAGACAGAGAAAGAGAGATACAGAGACAGAGACAGAGAGACACACAGAGAGAGAGAGAGACAGACAGACAGAGAGAGACAGATGCAATACTAAGATCTTCTCAGCTCAGAAAATGTGTACCCTTATTGCTTTTGACAACCTCAAACTTAGAGGAAATGGAATTTTCATGACTCTTCTTGAACTTGTGTCATTCCCTATTTCAGTTAAGGCCCCAGCAGGAAACAGCTGACATACTCATATTAGGATAATTCAAGGCAGCTTTAATAATGGGATATAGGTATGGCAGGGTATAAGGAAAGTGGGTCTGGAGAGGTCAGGGAAGGAGTGGTTGGTGGAATCCTGAAGGAAATTGATGTGTGGTGACCTGGAAAGGGGATGGGGCATAATATCCCAACCTCGCTTGTCTCTTCCTCTGCATTATTGTGAAGCCTAGGGGCAAGGGAATTCCTTAATGGCATTTGTCAAGGTCCATTTCTGGGGCAGAGAGCAGAGTAGAGAAGGATAAAGAGTAGATCTTGGGGGACAAATGGGAGACATTGGTCTTTTTCTAACACCATGTAAATTTTTTTGCATGTATCCCCCCTACTTGTTAATTGCTTGCTATTTTTAACCCAATATACTTTTTAATTTAATTATATCTATTTCAAAAAAGAAACAACAGAAAAATGACAACCAGCTTCAGTAGTCATAAATGGAAGGTAACTATAAAAAGAAATATAAAAACAAAGCCACATGTGACTCTAGCTTGGTACCTTTGCAAGCTCAAGGATCAGAGCCAGAGTTCAGCTGGGCTTAAACACGGAGGCTGGCCAGCTTTAAAGAGATGTTAAGGACATTGCATTCACAGACAGAAACTTTCTCCTTGATGTAATTAGGAAGACTGCAGGAGAGTCAGAAGGGGACTATACTAGATTGAATAGTATCCCCCAAAAGGTGTGTTCAAGTCCTAACCCAAGGTACCTGAGAACATGACCTTATTTGGAAATAAGGTCTTCTTTATATATGTAATTAAGTTAAGGATTTCTGGATGAGATCATCTTGATTTAGAGTGGGCCCTAAATCCAATGATTGGTGTCCTGATAAGAGAAAAGAGAGGGAGATTTGAGACAGGTGCAGAGAAGGAAAGCCCGTGTGAAGACAGAGGCAGAGAGTAGAGTGATGTGTCTATAAGCCAAGAGATGCCAAAAATTGCCCGCAGCTACAGGGAAGGCATGGAATGGGTTCTCCCTCAGAGCCTGCAGAGGGAACAGATCCTGCTGCCACCTTGATTTTCGATTTCTGGTCTCCAGAATTGTGAGAGAATATACTTTTATTGTTTTAAGCCAATGAGTTTGTGTCAATTTGTTATAACAATAGGAAACTCTATAGGGACTAGCTCTCATTGCAGCTCAACATCATTTAATGCTATGCCCATGTCTTCTTAAGGTCACCTCCATAAAGTTCCCTCTAGGACCAGTGGTTGTATGTGCCCTGTGCTTTGGGGAAAGAATGGATCGTCAGTTTCTCCAGGGCAGGACTTTTGTGTCTTTGTTATGTCCCCAGTTCAGTAGCCATGCAGGACATACTTGGATGTTGAATGGATGAATGGACACCAAAAGGAAACTAATGGTATCAAAGTTATGGTTGAAAATGACAAAGTGGACAAGTACAAAGAAATGAATTCAGAGATTATGGTCTGGATTTCCTTAGAAACCACTAGACTTGTCAAGGAGGAAATTGGCTTGATTACGCTGATGTTGTCTAGAGGTCATCATCATTGCCTCCATCGCCAGTAATAATAATGATAGTTGATATTTATTGAGTGCTTGCTTTGTTACTAGGCATTGTCTAACTGTCTGACGTGCATTATTTCATTCAAGCTTCACTGATACCTGATGAAGTAGATCCTATTATTCATTTCCATTTATTTCCAGATGAAGAAGAGGAGGCTATGGTTTAAGTAACTTGCCCAAGGCCATACAACTCAAAAGTAGTGGAACACAGGCAGTGTGACCCCAGAGCCTGTGCTTATTACCAGCATGCTCTGCTTCCACCTCAACATGAATCCCATGAGCGTTTAATGTGCACCTCTTGGGTTGGCTGTCTGAACCCTTCTCTCTTCTCAGAATTCACCTTCCACGCATTGCCACAGGATACGGTTCCCAGCAGCCATTTCTGTTCTATGAGGTCATGTTCCTTGGACGTAGCTGATTGGTCCACAGATGAACACCTGACCAGTCTGCACCAATCAGAGGCCTGTACCAGTAATTTAGAACTGGGACTGGGAAAGAGGGAGCCACATGTCACCCTGAGATGTAGGCATGTGCCTGGTAGCCATGGTTTCTGTTGTGGGTGAGAGAACAGAAGAAACCAGCCTATAGGGAAAGAGAAGAATGAGGCACATGTTCAGATCTGAGAGAGAGAGTAAACTTCCAGATTCCCCACAGCAGTGCATCTCAAACTTTAATGTGCATATGAGCTCCCTGGGGTCTTGTGAAAATGGACCACACTCCAGTCTTGTTACAGTCCAGTCCTAAGGTCTGGCAGTGTCCCTGTCCTTGGATTCTGTCAGACACAGGGCACATCTCTGTCCTTAGCCACTTTTCCTTAACCACCACAGGGAATTTCTATTCCTTAAGGTCAAGATTCCCAACCATAATGTGCTTGGTGGGAGTTCTGTGCTGGGATCAGGGACCCACAGCTGTTGTCTCAGGATGTGATAGTTGTTTATATGTATGCCTTCCCCCACTAGATTCCAGAGACCATGTCACCAGCTTCTTGCAGCCAGGCTGTATCCTGTTTATCATTGTGTCCTCTGCATCTGGCGTGTAGGTAGCATTCAAGAAACTTTTGTTGAATGCAGGAAAGAAAGAACATTACATAGGTTGCAGTAGTCCAGAGGGCAAGTCTCAGCTCCAGCAGTAAGTTTCTGGCTGAATTTCTTACCTTATAAAATTGTTACTTCATTTGTTACAGGATTGCTGTTGAGACTTTGATCTGTTAAATTTCTCAGGATCCTGTGTCTTTATTGTTCAGCCTTAAGATTTCTTTGCTTGATTATATTTCTATTTTGGCTTTGTCAGTTAGGAAGATTACAGTCCAGTGTATGGTTTACTTAGTAATTGAGTAAGACTTCATGGATCTCATTCTACTCTCTGTTCTTATTTCATTTTTAAAAAAATTTTTTCTGGTGCTTGTTTCTTATTTATACATTTTTTTTTTAAATCTGTTCTTTAAATGCTGCTTGAAATCTTTGATGGGATGAGATGGGATATAAACCCTATAAAATGACAATAAGTAATAATAATAATAATAATAATAGAGTTTAGAATGCATTAAAAATTGCTAGAGCACTCTGTTAGTTTCCTAGGACTGTCACAAACTGGGTGGCTTAAACAACAGAAATTTAATGTCTCACAGTTCTGGACACTAGAAGTCCAAGATCAAGGTTGGCAGGGCTGGTTCCTCCTGAGGATGTGAGGGAGAATCTGTTCCATGCCTCTTCCCTAGCTCTGGTAGCTTGCTGGCCATCTTTGGCATCCCTTGACTCTAGAATCATTACCCTGATCTGCTGTCATCTTCACATGCCATTCTCTCTGTGTGCCTGCCTGTCTTCAAGTTTCCTCTTTTTATCAGGGTATCAGTCATACTAAATTAGGGCCCACCCTACTCCAGTATGATCCCATCTAAACTTATTATGTCTGCAATGACCCTGTTTTCAGCTAAAGTCACATTCTGAGGTACCAGGAGTTGGGACTTCAACACATGAATTTGTTGTGGGGCGGGAGACACAATTCAGCCTCTGACAGGGATCTTGAGTAAACAGTTTTCTCTCTCAGCCTCAATTTTCTCACCTGTAAAATGGGGATGCTGGAATGGATGATCTCTAAGGGATTTTCAATTCTCATATTTGATGTTTCCTGATGATTGTTTTTCTCTCTTCCCCCTCCCATTTATTCTAGTGGGAAAGCAATCTAAAAAATAAATTTACCTTAAAGGTTAGTAAGATGATGTCTCCTAGGCATCTGCCTGTTCACAGGACTCTGCAGGGATGGAGTAACTACTGTCCCACAGAACAAATCGCTCCTTTGAGGGCGGGGGTGATTGTGGATATTGCCCAATTGCCTCTGAATCATTCCATATCTGCAGCTGCCTACTCCATCTGCAGAAGCGGCAGGCCCGGGGAAGCCTCCACCTGGCCAGCTCCCTGCACTGCTGATTTGCTGTGAGAAGGCCGGAGGGCAAGGGATAATTAGAGGACAGACCCCCTCTTGAGATCAGTGCTGCAGACTCGAGGGCCCCTCTGCTTGGGGAGCACATCAGCCAGCCAGTTCTGTTTTCTGCGTTCGGCAGCTCAAGACTGAACGCACAAGTGTTTTCCTGTGGGAAGAGAGGCTCTGGGCTAGCTGGCTTGCCAGAAGCATTCCCTTGGGCAGGTACACACACATCTCCCACCTGTACAGGTGCTGGGAGAGAGTGCGTCCCCCTTTGCCTCAGTAATCAAGTTTGTGCTACCCTAAGCTACTAGGTCTGATGCCCTAAATGAGTTAAAAATCTGGCTGTCTGCCCACACGCCACCCCCCCTCCCCCCAAGAATGGAGTCTGAGTTAGAATCTCTGTTTGCAGGGACACCTAGGTGGCTCAGTCGATTGAGCATCCAGCTTTGGTTCAGGTTGTGATCTCATGATTTGTGAGTTCAAGTCCTGAGTCAGGCTCTGTGCTGACAGTTCAGAGCCTGGAGCCTGCTTCGGATTCTGTGTCTCCCTCTCTCTCTGCTCCTCTCCCGCTTGTGCTCTGTCTTTCTCTCTCAAAAATAAATAAACATTAAATAAAAACATTAAAAAATAAAAAGGGACACATGGGTGGCTCAGTCAGTTGAACGTCCAGCTTCAGCTCAGGTCATGATCTCACAATACGTGATTTCAGGCCCTCACAGTTCATGAGTTCAAGCCCTGTGTCGGGCTCTGTGCTGACAGCTCAGAGCCTGGAGCCTGCTTTAGATTCTATGTCTCCATCTGTCTCTCTACCCCTCCCCTGCTCACACTCTGTCTCTCCCTGTGTCTCAAAAATAAATAAAAACATTAAAAAAATAAACATTAAAAAAAAAAAAAAAGAACCGCTGGTTGCAAACCACAGAAACTACTGTGAATAATGTGAGCAAGAAGGGGGCTTATTGGGAGGATGTAGAGGGGCTCATGGGGTTGAAGGGACAGCTAGAGAGCCAGATAGATCCAAAGGGTCTCAATAGCTGATACTGCTCAACAGGCTTCTCTGGAATCAACGGATAATGAAATTAATGAAAACATGCCAAAATGTCTCTTCACTTTGCTGTCCCAAATCAGATTGGGGAAGAGTATGATTGGCTGAGTCTGTATCATGAGTCTGCTTCCCCAGCATTGCAAACACCTAAAGGGGAAGGTCTAGTGGGAGAAGCATCTGGAGCCCTTTTACGCTTCTGTAGTGAGAAGGTGTGTACCCCCACTGAGAGCCACACCGAGACTGCACAGAGTGTGTGGAAAGAAAGGGCAGTCGCTAACACAGAGTGCTTACTGTGTGCAGAACACTCTGTATCCACGGTCTCACCTAACTTCCACAACAATCCTGTGGTTCTGTTATCTTTTCAGATTTAGAGATTTAGAGGAAATGGAGGCCCAGGGAGGGGTTAGGTGTTTTACTCCAGGTCACCCAGAGGGTCAAAGGCCGGGTTGGGATTTGAAGCCAAGTCTGTCCAGGTCCAGCAATATTGCTCTTCTTGGTGATGTGCTCCTGTCTTCTGATTCTGCCAATTTGCCAAACGTGGTGAAAAAGGAGAGCTGTAAACATGAGTACAGTTTGCCCAAAGATCCCAGCAGTTCTTGGCCCCAGAAATAGGTTAAGGAATGGGCCAACTGGGTAGCTGCCCAGAGGGCCAGGTTAAAAAACAGCCCCAGAGGTATTACTAGAAGGAAATAGCTTTGTTCTTTGGTCCATCATTTCTCCTGTAAAAAGGGCTGTCAGGGGCTGGAAAGGATATGTTTAACCAACTGTTTGGGGGTGAGGCAGGGAAGCTGAGTAATTTGCAGGGGATGCAAAACAAAAATGTGGGGTCTCTTCTTAAGAAATTAAGAATTTCAAGGTGGCGACAGCAGAGCATTGAGTGTGGAGCCTCAATGACTGTACAGGTGTCACATCAGTCAGGCCGGCCCTGGGTTGGAATGAAGGTAAATGGTGGCTGAACCCCTGGCCAAGGAGGGCAGTCCTAGTTACCTGCATGGCTCCTTTGCTTTGTGCCAGCTGGTTTTCTTGCTCAGTCTGCCCACAGGTGAGTCACCCTCAGGTGAGCTAGAGCTGGAGAGGCCACTGAGGCGCAGAGAGGGTACTTCTGGGGCTGCAGGGTGGGCCTCTTTACAGCACACAGTTCATGGGTGACCAAAGAAATCTTCTGACTATCCTGAGGATAGTTTCAATAGCAGATGGATAAATGCCAAAGGAGCATTTCGTTTGCTGACCTAGTAAAGACTCCACCACAGTTAATATCTCAATTTTAACACTGATAATCTACTATGTGCAGGCCCATTGCATAAGTTGTGTTGTTTAATTCTGTTCTCTCTCTCCAGCTTCAGACACAAGAGCCTTCTTTCTGTTCCTCAAAAGTGCCATGGAATTCACAGGGCTTCCACATAGCTTCTTTCGTCTGTCTGGAACATTCTTCCCTTTTCTCCCTTCCCTGGAAAACTCCTCACTCTTCAGGTCTCAGCTGATCTAACCTTTCCCAACCCTCACGACTAGGCAGCATGCTGTACTTCTGAGTTGTGGCTTTTCCTGTACACACGGCCCTATCCATCTAATTGCTGTTTCACCAGGACCAGAAGAGGCAGGGGTATCTCCTTTGGGAGCTGCCAGGGGCTCTCAAGGTACTTCATCTTTGGTTCCTTGGATGATTCTGTCTACTCATTTCTCTGCCAGGGTGTTTGCTCGAGTAGGTCACACACGCCGATGGAGCTCTCCCCTGGAATCATAGCTCTCAAATGTTCTCCTTATTCATCCAAGTACGAGTCTTCGTCTAGAGAGTCCACAGTTGAGTTCATGACTGAATTGTTGATTTTTCCAAGAGAAGGAAAAACCAACTTAGAACTTGTAGTTCTTCTCTCCTTCCCTCAGGAATTCCCCGACTCAGGATACCAGAAGCTGAAGCCAGCAGCCTGATTCCTTTAATTAGGAAGGCGTTGGAGAATGTTTTGAAAAACGTCAGTGTTCGGGTTGCCTATAACTTCATTAATTTTTAAGTTTCCATCACATTTTTTAAGGGACAACTCCTCTTAGAAGTTCCACCCGAATGTTAGGTTTTACTTGAATTTGTGCTGGTTTGAGATGTGAATGTACCAGCAAGCCTCTAGGGCAATCAGGGAGAGCATAGAGACACTGAGCTTTTTTTCTTTCCTCTCCTGACAACTTAAAGATTGTTGTGCAGCTGTCACTCATTTTCTAGGAAAAAAAAACAGTCACTGATTGACTTGGCAACATTTAGGAAATATTCTAGTTCCAATTATAGGCTGCCAAAGGCAAGTATGGCTTCGGCCAAGGAACCAGCTTCTTTGGCCCCCAGTGCCAAGGGTCTGGCAATAGGACCAGCATTTTATGTTCCTACAGAGGGTTTTGTTTCACATGATGATAGTTACTTCATTCTTTATCTAAAAATATCTCCCCAATGAATCCTTGAAATTCTCCTTTTTGGAACTCATTCCCTTGTTACCAAGCACTCAAGTTCTCTAGGCATCTCTAGAAACCTTGAGTACTTACTTCTCCTTAGGATGCTCCAGCTGGCTATAAAAGACTCCAAACATTGAGCCTTCTCTGTGTCAGGATCCTCACTAAAAGCCTTAGGAGGTGGAAGTCCAGAGAGGGGGATTAACTTGCTTACACAACTGGTAAATGGCAGAGTTGGGATTTGAATCCAGTCTGTCAGACGCTACTGCCTGAGCTCCCTCTTTTACACCATGTTGACCGATGGGGGTCACACAGAAGCTGGGGTGATGCCAAGGAAGAGGAAGCTTCATTTGGATTGTGTTGGTTTGGGTTCCTCAAAGAGACATGTGATGAGGATTTGGATGCAAGGGTTTATTTGGGAGTGACCTCATGAAGGGAGAGAGGGGAAGAGAGATGTGGAAAGAAGGAGAGTGCAGGTTACTGGTGCTCAGTCTGGGGGGGCTCTGGATGGGGGCAAGTGGCACAAAACACTCCTAAGAGTTTTCCTGTCTGAGATCCACTGGTTCTCATGTTTCGCTGGTTGAGGGTCACTCCAGGGGATTTCACTCTCTGTAACTCCCAGCCTGCCTAGGGCACAGGCTGAACATTCTTCCGTGGCTGGAGCATACTCCTAGGCAGAGAGACACATATGCTTGGTCTAGGCATCTACTGGTGTGGTGGGGAACTGTCACCCGAAGCTTCTGGTGATGGCTGAGGTGGTATGAGGGGTATGGGTTTCAAGCACATCTGCTACATGAACAGGAAGGAAGAAAGAACCCAGAGTGAAATCAGTAATGTCTTTGGAGTATTAGATTCTTGCAAACTGTCCCTGATGGGTGCTTCTGCAATATTTCAAATGTTACTTATACTAGAAATAATGACAGTCCTAGCTGACATCTATTAAATGCCTGCTCTGTGCCCAGCATCATGCTAAAGAGTTTATATACATTATTTCTGTTAATTTTCTTGACCACCCAAGAGTTAGAGACTATTAATATCTTGATGTTGCAGATGAACCGGGTCCTACATCCAGGAAGAAGCACATTAAGTTCTAAAACCTGGATCTCTTTGTTTCCTTAGTTTTAATACTTAACCTCCAATCTAGTGAGGTTTAAATCAATCTAAAACAAGGAGAGCTTCCTTCCTCCCTCCCTCCCTTTCTTTCTTTCTTTCTTTCTTTCTTTCTTTCTCTTTGACAGAACTGTGGACAATAAGATCCACAGCTCACTCATTTGACCT
The DNA here is from genome assembly GCF_046562875.1 of Panthera onca. Lineage (NCBI taxonomy): Eukaryota > Metazoa > Chordata > Mammalia > Carnivora > Felidae > Panthera > Panthera onca. Next base: position 37,442,860 of record NC_138354.1, on the reverse strand, counting down.
TGGGTTATAGGAGCTTCCCATTTCTTATTCCAATGAGATGTTATCGGTTTCATGAGGGTCCTTCTAAAGCAAGGAGGATCATTAAATGAGAAAGGTGGCCACAGTCAGAGAGACCCACATGAGCTCCAACTAGTAACAAATCAGGTCAGACCATTAGATTTGTCATAAACGTATGACAGATAGTAATTCCCTGGTCTTATACCCAACCTCTGGGAGCTATCTGTTTGAATGATCACTGCATAATGTTTGAAGCTGCTAATGTGATTATCTTGAATCATTGGAGAAACATGAGGCTCGAACAGATTTCATAATAACTTTCTTTACGCTTGCGATTGCCTTTTCGTCTCACTTCTGTTCTTGTACAAGGAAAACCTCCCAATTTCTTCTCCTCGGCTATTGCAATATTAATGCTGATAAGAATTGCTTTGCAGTGTGGAGGCAACTGACCGATATGGGTTTGCGTCCCTCCCCCTCCTTTCTTGTTTTTCTTGAGTAAAGAGTAATAAAGAAAATAGCCTACCTTTACAGCACAGGAGAATAACATCTATTTTGAGGAACTTTAGATGAAAGTATGCTTCCTTCATGTTGGGTAATCTAATCCGGAAACTCTTGCTTAGCTTTTATTTCCAATGATTTAATGAACTGCAGTACATGGTTTTGTAAAACTCTCACCATCATGCATATTTTCTGAACTGCGTTTAAGAAACGAAAGCACAAATGCCATCGTTCAAAGAATTCTGGCCCTCACAGGGTGCAGGAAGAGGTTGACCCTTGGTGTCATGGTTTCATGGGGACCTATCTAAGCAGGAGGTCTTAGCATAGATTCTTTCCCTTTAAATATAACCCAGGGTCTTCTGGGGTCTCCTTGTCTATTCCTGACCTCTAAGCATGCTGTCTTGTCAAGAAAGGCCATCCCATGGCAGTGCATTCCAGTTTTTATGTGATATGAGCCAGGAGAAGTTCATTGGCCTCTACCCTCAATTCTTTTGGCTGTAACTTCAGCTTATAGTTTTTGTTTTTTGTTTTTTTTTTTTTGCATATTCTCAAGAGAATTGAAGAAACAAAGAGCACAGTGTTTTACAATTTCAAATGAACAACATTTGCATCTATATCCCAGCCCTCTTTTTCCTCATGAGGTTTGTAAAGATCCCTGGAATAACCGGGGACAAGCAGCTGACAGATAGATGTACTTCCCCTGATCACTAGCATTTAAGAGGAGGGACTTTGTGCCGGCAGTGAGGTAATGTGCCTTCAGGCATGGCTTCATTCAACAGCGTGGACATACTCTGTGGTGTATGCTGTCATCTTCCCCTTTTATAAGGCAGGAAACTGAGGCACAGAATGGTTCAGGAATACACCTATATGTTCATACATTTAGGAAGTGGTAATGCTGAGAATGCATGCTGCCAACCTCTTGGCAAAATCCTCCCCCGACTCCCTACCCCCATAAGCTGGGCAAAACTTCTTCTACACCCTTTAAAAGAACTACAGACATTTTCAGAGCATACCTAGTTAAACAGTTGGGTCTCAGAGTACTTCGTGTGGTTGGAGTCACCCTTTTCCTTCCCTTACCCTGTCTTCTAATTAGGGAGGCGGTCCTGCCCTATCGAAGCTGTTCTTTTAAATAATGGAATATAGATGGCTGTGAATGTGAGGAAAAGCAGCATGACAGGATCTTGGGCAGTTTGGAATGGTTTCCTATCGGTGCACCCTCCACTTGAATATGGTTTCCTCCTCTGGGCTTCATTTTCTGCATTCATTCCTTTTATTGAGCACCTACTCTATGCTGGGCACTACGTGCTAAGGAGACAGCGGGAACAAAACAGATGAAAATACTGCTCTCACGGACCTTCAGCCTCTTTGGAGCTCCTGGGTGCATTCCTGCCCACATAAAGGATCTGGCCTCTGCAGGTCACATTCCAAGGTCTCTTCTGCAGAATATGCAGACGGACCAGCTATGTTCTCTTCATTCAACCTGGCCATGGAGAACCAGACCCACAACAGACCAAGCCCTGAGCCCAATATACAGAGAGTGCTTTCTTGAGTTTCTGTTTCCTTTCCTCTCCCTAGTTATTCAGATATTTGAGTACCTCCTTGGTACCAGGTGCTCTGAGCTGTGGACATCATGAACCGGGAGAAGACACTGCCTGGAGCAAAGACAGCTAATTAACCTCCCGGTCCATTCTCCCCTTCTCTTCAATGCCTCCCCCACTCCTCAATTTTTAGTGGGTGCATGACTTCCTAGGATCAAGACCTAGGATTGTGTCCCTACAAATCCTTAAGTTGAAGCCCTGCTCCCAGTACCTCCGTATGTGACTGTGTTTGGAGATGGGACCTTTAAGGTTGCCATTAGGATGGACCCTAATCCAAATATGACTGGTGTCTTTATAAGAAGAGGAAGTTTGGACACACAGAGAGACACCATGGATGCATGCAGAGGAAAGAGGCCACATGAGGACACAATGAGAAGGTGGCTATCTGCGAGCAAGAGGAGAGGCCTGAGAAGAAACCAAACCTGTCAGTCCTTGGTCTCAGCACTCCAGAATTGTGAGCCAACACCTTCCTGTTGTTTAACCCCACCTCCCCACCCCCCCGTCTGTGGCACTTTTTTATGGCAGCCCTAGAAAACAACTACATCTGCCTCCTTTGCGGCCAGTCATGGTCATGCAACTAAGTTCTGGTTGAGGGGATGTGTGCAGGCTCTGGATGGTTTCCATAGAAGGAAGATGTGTCCTGATCTTCTCCCTTTGCCACATCCTTCTCATGGTAGGTAGGCTTGCTAATGATCCATCTTGGCTACATGGCAAGGGCTTTTGGAAATCTGGGGGAGGAGCCCAGCCCCTGTGTCACATTGGTCAGGGACTGCTTATGCCCAGGCTGTTATCTCAGAGAGAAATTTCCATCATGTTTAATTCGCTGTTATTTGGGGCTGTGTGACCTCCTTCAGTGTACGTTGGAGATCACAGTAGGTTGGTGAAATAGGAGACTTCTCGTCAGGAAAGCTTTCCTTCCCACCTTGAACACAGCAGTGTGCTTTTCTCATGGCATGTTTCTTAATAGATGAAACAGCAAGTACAGCCGTCCACTGACGGGGGCGCATCTATCAAGACAACGCTTTGGCGTCACTCGTGGGAGCTGTTGTTGCAGCTTCAAGGTGTCAGAGAGACATGCACCCACAGTTTTAGATAGGTAGTGACTTGTGCCACATGTGATACAGAGATAACAAGGCCTGTGGGTTGAGAGGAAGAAGACATCAGCCTCATCTAGGGAGGTCAGGGAAGGCTTCCTGGCAGAGGTGGCCTTTGAGCCAGTCCTCGAAGGATGGACAGAGTTTGGATGTACAGAGGCTGTGAGGAAGAATTGCAGGTGAAGGGAACTGTGTGAGCAAAGGTAAAGTATGGGGCAGGAGGTGATTCGTATGAGGAGCAGAGAGCAAGTTTAACTGGATAAAACACAGTGTGTATGAAGGGGGTAGTGGGAAGTCAGATGAAGTGCTCTTGCAGGCATTCAGCCTGTTGGAGTGGCTGGGGGTCAGGCAGAGAGGTTTTGAATGCTGGAGGGTGGGGGGATAAGGGGATACTTACTTCAGAAGGGAAAAGGAAGTCTCTGAATACGTCTTAACACAGGAGTGGTAAGAACCAGACTTTGGGAGATGTAATTTATCAGTGCTGTGTGGGAGATTAAGGCTTGGCAAACCATAGCCTGCTCTATGAATCCTGCCCACAGCCTGTTTATGTATGGTCTGCGAGCTAAGAAGGGCTTTTACATTTTTTAAAGAGTTGAGTTAAAAAAAAAAAAAGAATGATATCTTGTGACATGTGGAAATTATGTAAAATTTAAATTTTGCTGCCCATAAATCAAGTTTTGAATCCTGCCAGTAAAAATTTTATGGAAATGTGTTTCTTTCATGTTCTATAAGCACCGATGTAATATACTCAGTTTTGCCTTTTGGCCCACAAAACCTAAAATATTTACTATCTGGCCTTTATAGAAGAAGTTTACGAATTCTTGGGATAGATGACAGGGCAGAGAGCCCAGTCACAAATTCCAGAGGGGCGGCCATTCTGAGACCCAAGCAGTGGTTCCCAATCTGTGTCCTGTGGTGGAAACAGATTTTAAAAGGGAAAAGAGGATTTTGTAGTGTATATGTTTTCTAAACGTTCAGTTATATAGAATTAAACAGATCTCATTGCAGGACTTCTCAGAGCCTTTACCCTGTTAATGTTCTTTGGGACTCTTTGAGAAGAGCATACAGCATGCAGTTTTCCCCAAAGTTAATTGACTATGGAACCCCCTTTCCAGGGACCTGTGTTTTGGGGAACCCATTTTGGGAAATGTTGGTCTAGGGAGAGGCAGTGAGTATGGAAAGAAGGGTGTGCGTGTGGCCAGTGAATCTCTAGGACATATGGGAGCAGCAGGAGTCAAGAAGGACTCCAAGGCTTCCAGCCTGAGATTCTGGAGCTGCTGGCAGTGACAGTGATGGGGGAGGTAGTGTTCTGGAGAGGGAGCAGGGGGAGGGGGAGAGGAGAACTGTGTGAGGCACGTATGTGGAGACCCTTGGCCATGGTCCTCATCTGTAACATGGAATAACAAGTGTTCCCAACATTTGGTGTTGTGAGGGGTAAAAATAAGATAATACATGTAAAGTGCTTAGCATAGAGCCAGGCAAATACTAGTAAGGACACAAATAATAACACGAATACTGTCATGTCCTCTGTGTATTAAGAACCAACCATGTGTCAGGCACTGTGCCGGGGTCGGCAAACTTGTCCTGTAAAGGACCAGATAGTAAATATCTTCAGCTTTGCAGGCCATATGGTCTCATCGTAGCTACTCGAGTCTGTCATGGTGATGTCCTGGCAGCCGCACACAATCTGTAGACTGAGGGGCATGGCTGTCCTAAAGCCTTATTTACAAAAACAAGCAGCGTATTTGGTTTGCCAAGCTGTGGTTCCGCACCGTTGCATTATGCTAAGCAGTTCAATGTACTGGGGTTGAACTTATTCAAAGCCCACAGCTGCCCTTTGGGGGTGGGACTGCCTTTATTGGCCTGGTAACTTGCCCAAGTTCAGAGCTGGCCAGGAGCAGCGGCTGCCTTTGAGCCCAGGCAAGCTGACTCCAAGAGCACTCCCTCTTTTATTGTTATTATTATTATTTTTTATTTTTTGCATGTTGTAAAAATATCAATTTATTATTTTCTCAATGCTACCTGCTTATAAGTATGCTTTATTGTCTATTTCATCAAGAGCACACTCAATTCACACATTACTCTTGCTCAAGATCTTACCTGCTACCATTTTGTTGCCACTCTTATTTCTGACGGGTGGTTGTGAGTTTAGACAGGAGCTTAGGTGAAGGGATCATGGGGTTGGAGTATTCTTGACTACATTTTCCAGGGGAGGGGATGCAAGGGGGCGGGGAACCTTCATTGACAAGAATGGTGGGGGAAGAATCAGGGCTGGAGACCAAGGATGAACAGGCAGGGCGGTTGTAGGAGAGTTGGCAATGCCAAGGGTGGGAACGATGAGTCATTTTAAAAGAGAAGGGATGGTCCACAGACTAAATGTTGCAAAAACACATTGGATCTCTAAGACACTGGTGGATTTGCTGATTGGGGTCTCCATGTAGCAGATGCTGAAGACACCCCAGGCTTATCCTCTTGGGATGCTCATTCTGGCCCATTCCAGTAGGGTTTTTCAGCAGCACCCAAGACTCTCTTTCATCCTAAGCACAGGGTAGACAGGAAGTGCCAGGGATAATGTCCCCACAGCAGCTCTCAGCCAGTGGTGTTGTACCTTGACAGGGGGATTAGGTAACACTGAGACATGTTCTACATTTTCTCCCTGAGTTCCCCTGATTGACTCCTAGTTGCCTACATTTTTAGCCTGCTTAATGACTTACCTGAGTTGGCTTCTTTCCTTTCCCTGCCTCTCCCTTCTCCACTCTGGGATCACCTCCTAAACAAACTATCTGCATTTATATGTTTGTCTCAGGGTCTGCTTCTGGAGGAACCCCGCCTAAGGAAGCCATAATCATCCGAGAACAGCATCAGGAAAGAGGCTAGGACTCTATCACCTAATCATGCAGTTGTAACCATTGACTAAGCACTTATGGTGTCTGCCACTCATGGGATAGGCCCTGGGGATACCAGTGTGAACAAGTGACATGGTGCCTTCACCAATCTTGTGGGACACACAGACTAGTGGGTATGATGGAGGCGTACTCCTAAAACCCATGAAACAGCTACAAGGAGTAGAGTAAGTGCCTGAAGAAAGCTGCAGAGTGAGGGGTAGGGGTGGGGCTACTTTCCAGAGAGGTCAGGAGGGCCTCCCTGAGATGGATTCCCATGCCTGAGTCCTGAAGGATGAGAAGGAGACAGTCAGGCAAAGTGCAAGGGGGAGTGTGTTTGAGCTGAGGGAACAGAAAACACAAAAGTACTGAGGCTGGAGGGAGCTTGGTGAGGAAAAGGCATAGGGAGAAAGCCAGTGTGGACTGGACAGAGGGAGAAAGAAAGGGAAGGAGAGGGGGAGACAAGGAAGTGGAGAGAGCAAGGGAGGAGGGAGAGGGAGGCAAGCAGGCAGGCAGGGAGGGAGGTAGAGAGATCGACAGGGAGGGAAACCCTGGGACTGATGCTAACAGAGAGAGGGCTGTTAATGGTGGGGCCTCTCTGGTCCTAGTCCCAGTCTCTGGCGAGGCCTGCAGACCTAGGCAGGATTTAGCACTCATCACAGAGGCGCAAGATGGACCTTCTGTCCCCCCACTTGTCAACAAGTGCTCCTAACTCTGACTCTTAGCAGTGGAGGGAAAATAAATATGCAAAAGAGATGTTTGAAACATTCAGGGAACGTTTTAAATGCAAGTTTAAAACACAATAACAGGGTCAACATGCTTTCTCTTGAGAACAGTTTTCCATTTGGAACCTTTTCTTACTTCTCACTAATAGGAACCCATTCAGGCAATTTTCCTTCCTTCCTTTCTTTTTTTTTTAAAGACTCATTTTAAAGCACAATGACCTTTACATTTTTTTCTATAGTCTTTCACAGTGAGAGCAAGACAACAGCACAGTATCACCTTTTCTGCCAGTTTGAGGGGGGGAGAACTCAAAATCTAAAAGAAAAAAAGGGAACAGACAAGAGGCATGGAGGCTGCTATTGCTAAAGTTGCATGCATTTTCTGGAATGTTCAGCAATAGCTTCTAATAGGGAAGTAGGATGACCAGCTGTCCTTTTTGCCTGATACTTAGGGAGTCCATGGAACGTTCAGAGCATAAGCTGGGCAAGTCCCTGGCAGGACAGGACTAGCTAGTCACCCCAGTCAAAACAGCACAAAGGGATGCATCAGAAATGTGTGTCTGCACCAGTCACCTAAGTGGACCCTCACTTTCCAACACCTGCATCCACACCTGCAGTCTTTATTTTTATCCCCCTCAGAAGGAGGAGATAGAACCTCTTCTAAATCCCCAGGAAAAGCCCTAGTTAACCGTGTTAAAGGCATCCCACAGCAAAGAACTTAACTAATTCATATTAAACATGTATGTACTCTGAGTAGCTTTCAGCAACCCTCCGCTAGGGTGCCCAGCTATCCCAGTTATGCCAGAGAATGCTGGGTGTCCAGACATGGTATTTTCACTACTAAAACCGAGACCATCCTGGATAAGGTGAGACAGTTGGTCACCCTCTAGGAAAGGAAAAGCTCCCAGATCCTGTTCCTACTGCCAATGAGCTGGGTTATTTGGGTGATATGTGCTTCCAGAGCCTCAGTTTTATCGTCTGTAAAACGGGAGGTAATGCTAATGTCTGCATTATCCTCACAAAGTATTTAGCGTAATGCTAGGCATGCAGTAAGTACTCAATAAATGTTGCTATTATAGTTGTGGATTAAGCAGAGCAGGCTTTCTACATGGGAGAGATTTCAAGGGCTTTAGAAGACCTTTCTTCCCCCATCGAAAATCTCTCCCTTACTCTACTGTCTATAGTTTTGCCATTAATGAGCCATTCCTTTACCTAGAGAGTTCACCCTTTCTACCAAAGTACCTCAGTGGCAGGGGAGAGTGACTTCATATTGTTGGTGGCCAGGGCTGGAGGAGAGTCATGTAGGATTAGTCTGAAGACACTGACTATAGGGGCAAGATTTATTTGAAGTCTAGTGCAATCACAAAAGCCCCAGTAAATTGCACACTCGGTTCTGGTTTCTGTCAATTAAAAAAAAAATTTATTTATTTTGCGAGAGGCAGAGAGAGTGCAAGCATGGGAGGGGAAGAGAGCGGGGGGCAGAGAGAGAATCCCAAGCAGTCTCTGCACTGTCAGCACAGAGCCCCGGACTCAGGGCTCGAACTCACAAAACCATGAGATCATGACCTAAGCTGAAATCAAGTACTGGATGCTTAACTGACTGAACCACCCAGGCGCCCCATTCAATTTTTTAAAAAGTAAGCTCTATGCCCAACCTGGGGCTTGAACTCATGACCCTGAGATCAAGAGTCACATGTTCTACTGACTGAAACTTCTGAGCTCCCTTAATTTCTGTCATATTTTAAAAGTTTATTTATTTATTTTTGAGAAAGAGAGAGAGAGAGAGAGAGAGACATTGTGAGTGGAAGAGGGGCAGAGAGAGAGGGAGACAGAGAATCTCAAGCAGGCTCCTCACTGTCAGCTCAGAGCCTGACGTAGGGCTCAATGCCATGAACTGTGAGATCATGTCCTGAGCCGGAGATCAAGAGTTGGACGCTTAACCGACTGAGCCACCCAGGTGCCCCTCTGTCCATTTTTAAAATATGTAAAGCAGGGTTTATAATTATTTCCTAGTCATTGTTTAGTTTTCTACATCCAAAAATGTCAGTGAAACTCCTGATTGAGGAAGATCTGCTTTGTTTATTCTGTGAGTTATACTTGGGCTCTATAGGTTTCAGAAGTCTGTCTCTAATGGAAAGTGTTCCTGGAAAGAGAATCATCTCTGAATGAGGCAGTCATTCACACCTTAGTCTAAACAAGCTCAGGTATTGGAGAAGCTGCAGAAATTAGCATCAAGCACAGTGGCCAGGGCGTCAGGAGTCAAGAGACTAAGGTTGTCCCCTGGATTCTGGTACTTACATTCTGTGTGGCCTTAAGTGAATAACTTCCCCTCTGTGAGTTCTAGCTACCAAATCTGAAAAATAAATTGGATCAGATGAATGAATGGTTTATAACCTGTTCTGGAGGACCACGGGGATCTCGGGAGAAGATGAAGCTATCCATTTTCCCTTCCAACCGCCTAGCTCTGTTCAATCAGGGCCGTCCCATTTATCTGCTTTGTAAATTAGGATTCTGAGTAGGACGTAAGTGTTCTGCTGCTAACCAAGTCATAGAACCAGTGTAGTGGGTTGTCTTTTGTGTCTCTGCTGGCTGGAAGAAGCTCCTTTCCTCTGACTCTTCCCTGGAGAATGAGCACTTGGGGCTTTGTAGGAGGGAGAAATTCCCATGGAGCAGGTGCCCTTGCTTGCTGTGAACCCGGGGGCCTGGGCAGGGCCTCGCACTGGATGGTTTGAGGGCACTGGAGAGGAGGAAAAGGGCACAGCTACCAGCTGTGACAGGAAGCCAGTGACTAACGATGCGCTTCCCAATTTTGAGAGGGTTAAGGACAATTATTTATTTTGAGTGTGCCCCAGATTGTCGTCATCCTTCCCGTCCTTGGCAGAGACTCTGATGAGACCATCCTCCGCCTGGCTCTGCTTCCTGGCTGCTCCACTTCCCAAGTCTGACATGCTCGGAGCTTGGCTGCCTCTGCACATACAGTTTACTTCCAGTGGGGGAAAAATGGGAACAGTCTGAATGCCCACCAGTGGGAGGAGGTTCCACACACCGTGGTACATCCATCCTATTAAAAAGAATGAGGGATATGTCTGTGTGACTAATATTAAAATATCCCAATGGTTTTGTTCAGCTATAAAGCAAGGCTCAGTGCAGTTATCTTTATGCTAACAGTGCACTTGTATTTGTAGGGTTCATATGTAGGTAAATGCTCAGTGGAGGGAAGTGGGAGCAACAGGAGCTAATACCTTATGTGCTGGTGTCTGAGCTGAACATTCCTCAGGCATTGTCACATGTAATCCTCGAACAGGTCTTGGAGGTGCAGATGAGGAAACTGAGTCACAGAGAGGTTAAGTTGTTCCAGGACACTGAGCCAGTAAGGAGTGTTGCTGGGTCGTCTGGGCAGTGTCTACTTTGAACATTCTATGGCTTCTCTGATGAAAAGGACTTTTGCTTTGTACTCTGTATACTTCCATATAATTTGAATATTTTATACCGAGGAGACACTCATGCATTATTTATATAATTTTAAAAAATAGGAAATACTAGAGAGACAGAATGTGCTTTGTGATGTCACCATCCTTTGTCCCCAGAGCAGCTAATATGAGGAGGACATTGCTCAGGAGTTGAGGTTTGGCAACAGAGTTCTGGGTGCATCTGTCAAACAGAGACAGAAAGCATGATTTGTGCTTTGCACAGATCCCGGGGAGAGGCAGCACGTACCATGAGTCATTCACACTATAGTGTGAAATACATAAGCCACGGAAAGAGGCAGAAGATGCTGAGGAACAGTGGCTGAGGAATCAGAAGAGCCGGATTGGGGCAGTGGCTCTTCCCCTTTGACAGCTGCTTTTTATTCATACTGATAGAGACCTTCTAAGAGGCAGGGCAGACCCAATGCCCTTAGGGATGTTCGGTGTGGACAAAGTTCCTCCGTGAGATCTTTGCTACATCCATGTGTGTTATGACTCAGAGTCTGAATTTTACTCTAATGAATTTCTCTGTAGGCTACCAATGGTGATGACAATGCAAATAATTAATCTTTATTTAGTGTTTACTTTGGGGCCAGGCACTGTCCTTAGCATATTGCTTCTCAGACTCTGGTATGCCCATGAATCACTTGGGGATGTGGCTAACATGCAGATTCAGACTCATCTGGTCTGGTCTGGGCCTGAGATTTTGCATCTCTAGGAAGCTGCTGAAGCTACCGGTTTGTGGAGCAATGTGTGTGTATGGAGAATAAAGTGGTCAAGATGTTGGCTGCCAGGGTTTGAAGCCCATTCCCCTTCCAGCATCAAAATCTTAGCCATATTACATACTTCACAGGGTTGTTGTAAAATTGAATCGAATAATGCACATATAGGCTCTTGACACAATGCTTGGTGCATTGTGAGAGGTTGGTAAGTGGTGGCTGTTATTATTACTATTTCATCAAAACCTTCAACAACCCTAGGAGGTAGGTACTGTGATGTCCCCTTATTTGAGGCTTGGAGAACTCCCCCAGGCTCATGCAAGTAGAAAGCAGCCTGGCTAATTCAGAGCAGGGTTTCTTAACCTCAGTGTTACTGACACTCGGGGCCAATCGTTCTCTGTAGTGGGGACCAACCTGTGCCCCTAAGAGGCTGGGCAGCATGTAGCATCTCTGTCTCCCCAAACTGTGACAACCAAACATGTCTCCGACATTACCAAATGCCCCTGAGATGACAAAATCCCACCTCCCCCACCCCCCAGGTGAGAAGCCTTGCTCTGGACCGAGTGATGTTCCTCCAAAGGTTCACCTTATTCTCCACTGCGTCTTGCAGATGTGAAATCGTCATTCAGGCCAGAGAAGTGATAACTGAGACTCAATAGTATCGCAAAGAATCATCTCTAATGCAGTGACCAAAGGAGTCACGTCTTTTTTCTTTCCTTTTTTTTTTTTTTTTTTAATGCTTGAATGGTTCCAATTCAGCTGTTATTCAATCATTATTCAGCTCTTAGAAAAATTTTGGGTCTGATATTATATATTATTTCTTGTTTGAGTTTGGTGCTGTGAAATCATGCCATTTTCATCTTTTTTTTTCTTTCTAAAGTGATGTTGCCAACACCGTCTTTAAGTATGCTTTTATTTGCCTTCTGGTATCTACATATAACAGAACTTCTGCAAAGTGGAATTTATGATTTGCAATCTGTGGCCATTTCTATAGTGTTCTGATTTGCAAACAGGATTCACCTCCTAGTCTGTATTTTTCTTGTGTGCTTCCTTATGTTTGACTAATTTAAGGTTCTAATAGATGCGCTTGTAAAAAGTTGCCTTATTTATCACTGAAGCTGTCTGAGCAGCTTCAATGAAATTGTGCTGACCTCATTTAATTATTTGTAAAACCTGTGTTCCGATTCAGTTGGCAAGGTTTTGGGTGTCTTTTTATGTTTAAGGAAATTAAAGAGCAAACATCAGATAATTTGTTGAGTGCTTATGATGTGCTTCTATGGTTTATTTCTCTGAATCCTTCAAACGTTTCTTGGAGGTATTTTATGCCCATTTTATGGGTTAGAAAACCCAAATCTTAAGTCTCCATTTAAGATCATACAGAGAGTACGAGGTGGGGGTTGGGATTTGAGGCCACAGGGTTCGTGCTCTTTCCTGCTTTGCTGGGCTGCTTTTGGTGATTAAGAATGGATTGGAATTAATTCCTTCTTTGACCACACGCTGTAAAGCAACCAGCCCCAACTGTCTGTTCGATGCCATGGTTTCCAGATGCAGCGCGGTCCGTGATCTGGATGTTCCATCTGCCTAATTTCACACCCCAACTGCTGAGAAATAGCTGGATTTCTAAAGCTGTGGAGACACAGCCAACAGGTCTTCATTCATTCTTAGGGAAATGGAAAGATTGCAAGGTGACCTTGAGGGCCTGGCAGAATCTGAATCCTTGGATGTGTAAGTGACACCAGTTGGCATGGGCTTTCTCAAGTGGGCTCGGGAGCTGGGGGTGTTGGTGGCCTGGAGGTAAAAGTGGACTGTGTTCATTTGTTCAGGATGTAGGTCTGCCGGGAGGGTGAGAGGAAAAGAAATGGTACTCAGGCTGAAAGATGATGGCTATTTCGACCTGAGCCAGACCACCTCCTTGCCATACCTCAGCCAGATCTCCTCCAACCACCCCAGGGCAGCAGAATGCTAGCACAGTAGCTTTAGGCCAGTTAGGCCTGGACAACTGGCACTGATTAAGCCCCAACTGTGTACACACTGTGAAAAACATTAGAATTATTAAAGGCATAGGACAGATGGGCAGTATGATTAACTGAAGCAAATTTCTTAAACTTTCCAAGGCTCACTTTCCTTGTCTGTGAAATGGGAATAAGACTGCATACTCAGTCCCCAGGATCGGCTGAGTTTGTGCCCAAGAAAAAAAAAACTTTGAAACTTCCAAATTGAGTTTCATTGCGACACGTTTGCAGAATATTTTAGACAATGAGTCAGGCCCTGGAGAGAGGAGTTAGATATGGTTGGTCTTAGAGAACTTTAGTCAAGATCTAGAGATTGTGCTGGTCAGGGCTTCTTCGGTTATAAGTGACAGAACCCTGACTCTAACCACTCCCCCCTACCCTGCCCAGTTAAGAAGATGTAATTGAAAAGGAAATATGTTGGTTCACATAAATGAGAAGTCTAAGAATGGAACTGCTTCAGGTAGGCCTTGCTCCAGAAGCTTGACTAATGTCATATGGACTTGTATTTTTTCTCTCTCTCCCCCTTTTCCTGTTTTCCACTCTCCTCTCTGCTGGCTCCCCTCTCAAGAGTGCCTTTCCCCTGGGTGGACTAGTGGCACCAGGCTTTTAGTCTCCTGGCTCTAAGTCCTGCAGAGAGCTAGTATATGTGTCCAGGCCAATCCATCAGGAGTCTTGGGATTCAGTCTTACTGGCTTTGCCTGGGTCACATGGTTGCCCTTAAGCAATCCCTGTAGCCAGGGGTGGTTTATTCCTCTGAATGGCCACACACAGATCACAGGCTCATGCCAGGGCTTGGAGTGGAGTCAGTTCACCCCCTGTAAGGACTAGAGTTGTGAAGGGAAGTCAGGACTTGTGCCAGTAGAAGGAAAATTGTCTGTCCACCACAGTGGATACAACTAAAATGTGGCAAATGCCGACTGCTAGAGGTTCTTCCAAAGTTGAAAGGGAGTATAAAGCTTGGGGAAGTGACTCTGTCCTTGGTGGAGGTGTTCAGAGAGGACTTCCAAAAGCAATGAATTTTAAGCTGGGTTTTGAAGGATGAATATGGGTTTACCAGGAAGTGCAAGAGATTGGCCAAGCAAAGGGACAGTTAAGGGAGGCCAGACTGAGAGTCTAGAATGAGAATGAACTTGAAGCTTGCACCCTAGACCACTGAAGATCATCTGGGCATAGAATCAGAATGGATTTGAATTTGACCTTGCTGTGATGAGGAGGCATTCTAGGCCTCCAAGCAGAAGAAGGACCTGGTAAAAACGAGGGGTTATGACAATATGGGGAGAAGAGAAGATGGTCATAGGGAAGTAGCTTCAGGAGGCTGCCAGGTTTCTTGGCTCCTACATAAAAGGCACGGCTTAGCGACTTCAGGGCCAGCCACTCACTAGCTGTGTGACCTTGGGTAAGATATATAATACTTAATCCCTCAGTGCCTTGATTTCCTCATTATAAATATGTATATTCATCATACCTACCCCATTGTATGGGGTGGATGTGAGGATTAAATGGATTAATGTTTATAAAGCACTTAAATAGTGCCTGGCTTATAACATGGCCATTTAGCTGTTTGTCAGATTAAAACAAAATCATTTTTGTTTTAATTTTTGCACTATTTCCCAAATAGTATTTTGAGGACATAGTATTTTGGGGAAAACCCATTTCATAGGATGTAACAGGTGTTTCCATGAAAGAAGGATAGAACTGTCAAAACTGTTTTGATAAATGCTGGGTTCCATATTATTAATAATAATAATTATAACAAATATGTGTTAAGTGCTTGCCATGTGCTAGGCAGTGTGCTTTACTGTTTTTTTTTTTTTTTTTACCCTACTTATTTAATTCTAATAATTACCCTGCATACTTACACAGTAGGAAGTGGCAAGGCCAAAATCAAAAGCTAAGCACACCTCCCTCTGAATATCGAGTTGTTACTCCTGGTGCTGTACTGATTGCTTTTCTGCAGACCTTCTCAGGGCCTTTGTATTTACATGTGTGCTGAAAATTTCCAATTTTGCATTGAAGAGAATATATAATACTTCCCCAAAATATTGAATCAAAGCCTCCCTCATCCCTGGTGCATCTTATGGGATTTGAACGCCAGCTTCTGAGCAAAATGTGCTTCAACAACAATGATAATTAGTAATGAGAAGGTCTTTATCAGTACGGTAACATGGATAAAGAGTAATTTAGAGGACATTTCTCTCAAGGAGCCACACTGCTTCCCCCCCCCCCCCCCCACCTCTTAAATTACCTGGATCAGCTGCCTAATGGGCTGCCAGTGTCCTTTATAAGCCATGACATGGATGTGACAACTTGCTGGAAGGTTCTTCACCACTACATCCCATTATCTGTGCAGTTGCAGCTTCTCTCTGCGTTTTGGTTCCCCTGCTCAGGGAAAGAGGTGAGTACCATCCCGTTTAATGGGCTATTTGTTAGGGCCACCCTTGACCCTGCACTTTAGCAGTGACCTTGTCTGTTTTCTCTGAATCCCTCAATCAGCACCACTATTGAAATTGTCAAGAGGCGAGCCTCACTGATATAATGCCGGATTGATTGGCCTCGTCCGTCCTCTGCTGGGGAGACAAGTGGGGGCAGGAGTGTGGATAGATCCGTGTTAGAGTAAAAATGCTGAACCATATTTTTGCACATCTAAACCACAGATGCAAAGAGAGGAGGAAATGAATGCCTCTTTTAAGCTACTGCCAACAGTTCACGTTGCCTAGGGGAGGTACTGTGTTTGCCAAGATGGAATAATTTATAGATCTCATTTTGAACTTTGAAAGTCTAAAACTTTTTTTGGGGGGGGGTGCGAGAGTGTAGAAAGTGGTTTACTCTCTTTAGGTTTATTAATAATCACCAGCTAAGAGGTCAAAGCTAACAACAGGAAAATTAAATAGGAACTAAATAAAATTAGTGCTGTGATGTGCAAGGTATAGAGACAAGAATTAGGTTCTGGAAACCTGAGGGGGCTAGGCCTGTTTTTCTCCTTCACTGAAAGACCTGGGTTGGGGTGGGGGGTGAGGAAGGGTTCTGGCTCATAGGAAAGAGCTCACTTAACAGCTGCCCCCTCAGTGCTCAGCAGGCCAGCTGGTTTTTTCGGATGTCCCCCAGTACATAAGCCAGACTCTCCATCTTCACACACCTGACCTTTTCTACTGCCCTCGACCCTCCAAATTGCCTCTCCTGCCCTCCCCACTTTGCCCATTTGGATATGGACACACTGACTATCTCATGTTTCTCCCCCACTGGACTTTTGTGTGATTTTTGCCTGTGTTTACGATGCTCCTGCAGCCTGGAATGTTCTCTTACCTTGACCAGCTGCAGACTCCTACACATTCTCCCTTTCCCCCCAGGCAGAGTTGATGCCTCTGCACCCCAAATGTCATCCTTCTAGAAAGCAAGCACCACATTGTATTGCAACCGAGGCTTGAACTATCTTCCTATGAGGCCGTGAACTCTTGGGGTCCAAGGACTGTGGTAGGTTTCTGTTTTATATCCATCATCTAGCACTCTGTAGGCTCTTCATACATGCATGTTGAGGAATAAATGAATAAGTTAATGCTTTCATCCTCAGAATCTGTTATGAAGTTTATTTTTCTGTAACTGACAAAACCACCCCCAGGTCCCCATAGAGACTGAAACACAAAAACTTTTATTTTACCACATAAAAATAGATCCAAGGCAGGCCCTGGAATGATGACTCCATAAAGTCATCACAGACCCAGGCTCCTTTCAGCTATCCATTCTGTCATGCCTATGAGGTGGTATTTTCCTGGCCCAGTATGACTGCTGCGGCTCCAGCCATTACGTCTGATCTCAGACAATAGAATTGAGAAGGTATTATGAAGGGAGTGTCCCCTTCTTTTAAGGGGGTTTCTGGAAATCGCACAATTTGTTTATATCTCACTGGCTGATACATAATATCATGGCCACACTTAGCTGCAGGACAGGCTGGAGTTCTGTTAGAGAGGTAGGTGAGTAACTGCCTCTGGTGTGGCAGGCAGAATAATGGCCCCTGAAGATGTCCATATCCTAACTTGTGCAACCTGTGAACATGCTATGTTACATGGTGAAGGGGCATTAAGTTTTCAGAAGGAATTGAAGTTCTTAATTGACTCTGAGATGAGGAGGTTATCCTGGATTATCTGAGGGGGCTCAATGTAATCCCAACGGTCCTTAAATATGGAAGAGGGAGGCAGGAGAATCAGAGTCAGAGTGATGCAATGTGAGGACACTGCTGGGTGTTGCTGGCTTTGAAGATAAAAGAAGGGACCCCAAACCGAAGAATTCAGCTCTAGAAGCTGAAAAAGGTTAAGGAAATGGATTCGCACCTAGAATCACCAGAAATGAACCAGCCCTGACAACACCTTGATTTTAGCCCAGTGAGAACCACTTCAGACTTCTGACCTCCAGAAATGTAAAATAATAAATTGGTGTTTTAAGCCACAAAGTTTGTGTTAATTTGTTACAGCAGCAGCAGCAGGAAGCTAATACATCTGCAAAGAGACCTAGTGGTTTCTGCTGCATCCTTCTTTATAGAATGCCACTCAGAAGATGTAAGGCATGCTTAGTTTGGACAGGGGCAGGGATGGGATGGGGTGGGTCTTTTTATGGAAAACTTTTAAAAAATGATGGTCTATGTCAGAGGTGAGCAAGCTTTTTCTGTAAAAGGCCAGATAGTACATATTTTAGGCTTTATGGGTCAATAGACAAAATCAAGCATACACAGCCAGTTAAAGTGCAATCATTAAGACATGTGAAAACCCCTCTCGGTAGGTTGTACAAAAACAGGCAGTGGACTGGATTTGGCCTGTGTTTGCTGGCCCCTGATGTATATT
The DNA here is from genome assembly GCF_046562875.1 of Panthera onca. NCBI lineage: Eukaryota > Metazoa > Chordata > Mammalia > Carnivora > Felidae > Panthera > Panthera onca. The sequence continues at coordinate 37,425,039 of NC_138354.1, read as the reverse complement.
GTCACCACAAAGAGTGTTTCCTTTTATTTTTGAATAATAAAGGAAAGGCATGCTATTTATAAAAATTCCAAAGAATGAAGTGTAAACGAGCTTAAAACGGTGAAAATCCTCTCTCCCAGCACTGCCTTCTGGAACAGGGCTTCTTGGCCTTGGCCCTGTTGACATTTTGGGCTGGATGTTTCCTTGTTTCCTTTGTTCTGGGGCCATCCTGTGCATGTAGGACCTTTAGAAGCATCCCTGGCCTCCATGCACTCCATGCCACTTGCACTGCCACCCCATCCCCGAGTTGTGACAGCCCCACATGTCTTCAGACATTGGCAAATGCCATCCCCGTTGAGAACTGATATGCTCCCTCAGGAGGTGGGGGCTATAATTTTGCGTATCTCTCTCTTTCTCACTATGTGTATTTATAATTTCCTCCCTCCCTCCCTCCATCTTTTTCTCCTTTTCTCCTTTTCCTCTCCTTCTTTTTAAAAATAGCATCATATTATACATTTTTATTCCGCAACTTACTTTAAAAAACCCTTTTATTAAAGTATGACATACATACGTGAAAGTGTGCAAATAACAAGGGGACTGGTTATGAATTTTAACAAACTAACCACAGCTATGATCTGGCACTCAGATTTTTTTTAAAAATTAGCCCTCATCAACTCTTTATTTAACAATATATTTTATGAGTTATATATATATCATTTATATAATAGCTTATAAAATATACATGCATATAAAATGGTACGTGAATATACAAATATATCATATATATATATACATATATATATATATATATATATGTATTTAAAATTTAACAGTATAGTGGATACATGTAGTTTTCCTTCATTTTAGCTTGAAGGTGGCTGGGATGGGGCCCCATTCCTGCTTCCCCAAGGATGAACTGCACCTCAGTCAGTTACCACACAGCATTCTCCAGACCACAATGGGCACATGGCTCAAGGAAAGCCAGGGAGTCTGGGAAGAGATGCTTACTCTTTTCTTCACTGGATTTCAAGGAGAGTGCATGTGATGCTGGAGCTAAGGTAGTGATGTCGTCACTGTAAGGAGAGGCCAGGGCGCACCTGAGGGGAGTAGAGCCTATGCATGGAGAGAAGACTGGATCTTGGTGGCACCTTTGAGGCCTAATTAAGCTGTACCTGAAGCTAGACTTGCCATGGGGCATTCGTTTGCTTCTGGCCCATGGTTGACCATGCGGATCTGAAATCTCAGGAAGTGCAAGTGTGGCGAAGGGGGGACTCATGTACCACAGACTGGTGGCCTGTAACAGGGGTGGCAGCTCAGATCATGTCTGAATTGCCTTTCCAGTTATCCTTCCATTGTCTTGGCTGACAGCTCCTGGCTGCTGTGGAGACAGCTGCTGAATCTCATCAAAGGGGCACTTGCTGCAGCTTCAGTGCTGTTTCTGAGCTTTCCATTCTTTTCCCATTCTTTTCCATATGGGTAGGCTGAGCAATTTCCCCATCTTTAAGTTCTGGTTCCTTTTTGATTAACCATTCCATCTTCGCATCATTTCTTTCTTCTCACGTTTTACTCTCCGCGGTCAGGAGGGACCAGGCCACTCCTTCAGCACTTTGCTTAGAGATTTCCTCAGCCAAATATCCAATTCCATCCCTTGGAAGTTCTACCGTCCACCAAGCACTGGGACGTGAACACAATTCAGCCGAGTTCTTTGCCATTTTATAACAAGGATAGTCTTTCCTCTAGTTTCCAATAGCATGCTCCTCATTTCCATCTGAGCCCTTGTCAGAATGGCCTTTACCACTCATATGTGCAACAAAATTCTGTTCCAGATCTCATGGGTATTCCCTAGAAAGATTGAGGCTTTCTCTAAAACCCTCCTTTTCTTTCTGAGTTTTCACCAGAATTGCCCTTAATGGTCTGTTCACTGCCATGGAAGCATGTACCTCAAAACTCTCCCTGCTTCTATCCACCACTCAGTTCCCAAGGACTTCTACGTTTTTAGGTATTTGTACAGCAGCACCCCGACTTCTCAGTACCAATTTCCGTCCTAGTCCATTTAGGCTATTGGAACAAAATATCATTGACTGGGTGGCTTATAAACAACAAATTTATTTCTTACAGTTCTGGAGCCTGGGAAGTCCAAGATTAAGTTACTGGCAGATTCCGTGTCTGGTGAGAGCCCACATCCTGGTTTACAGATGGCTGTGTCCTCACGTGGCAGAAGGAGTGAGACCTCTCTGGGTCTCTTTTATAAGGAAGGGCACCTATCGCATTCCTGAGGGCTCCATGCTCATGACTTAATCACCTCCCAAAGACCCCACCTCCAAATAATACACACTGGGCGTTAGGATTTCAACATGTGAATTTGGGAAGGACACAAACATTCAGTCCAGAGTGGTGAGAATACATTTTCTTATCCTTTCCAGCTTTTATTTATTTTTTTTATTGAAAAAAATTTTTTTAATGTTCATTTATTTTTTGAGAGACAGACAGACAGACAGACACACACATGCACAGAGAGAGAGAGAGAGAGAGAGAGAGAGAGAGAGAGAGAGAGAGAGAGAAACACAGAATCTGAAGCAGGTTTCAGGTTCTGAGCTGGTAGTGCTGAGCCTGATGCATGGCTCAAACTCACAAACTGAGATCATGACCTGAGCTGAAGTCAGACGCTCAACCGACTGAGCCATCCAGGTGCCCCTTATCCTTTCCAGCTTTTAGAGGCCACTGCATTTATGCTTGTGACCCCAACCTCCATCTTCAAAGCCAGCAATGGCCAGTCATCTCTTTCTGCCACATCTCTCTTTGACTCTTCTGCCTTTCTCTTCCACATATAAGGACCCTTGTGACCTTGGGCCCACCCAGACCATCCAGGATAACTTTCTTATCCCAATGTCAGCTAATTAACAACCTTAATTCCATTTGCAACCTAAGTTCCCCTTTGCCATGTAACCTAACATACTCACAGATTCTGGGGGTTAGTAAATGGATATCTGTGTTAGTTGCCCAGAGCTACCAAAACAAAATACAATCAACTGTATGGATTTAAGCCAAAGAGATTTATTCTGTCACAGATCTGGAGGCCCAAAGTCAAGGTGACAGCATGACTGGTTCCTTCTGAGGATTGTGAGGAAGAATCTGTTCTGTGCTCCTCTCCTGGCTTCTGGTGGTCTCAGTTTTCCTCAGCTTGTAAATGGTCATCTCCTTGTATCTTCACATTGTTTTTCTCCTGCATGTGTCTGGATCCTTTTCCAGATTTCTCATTTTCATAAGGACACAGTCATGTCAGATTAGGGCCCCATTTTAACTTGGTCGTAAAGACCCTATTTCCAAATGAGCTCACATTCAAAGGTATAGGAGGTTAAAACTTGGACTTCTTTTGGGGGGACACAATTCAACCCATAACAGCATTTTGGGAGACTGTCTACAGCACTGAGGGTGGCTCAGGATGTTTTTTAAGCTCCCTCACATTTTGATTTATTATATCTTTGGGAGAGAAATGGATGCATTCATGTGAACAAATAAAGCCCATCCTCTGTGTGTTTTGGGTTTGCTGGGGAATTGTCCTGGAACCTGTATCAGCTGCAGGAGCTCCTCAGGGACCACACATGCTCCTCTTCCCGACAGCTCAAGTTGTCCAGAATCTTTTCACCCTGGCACTTTACTCATTTTGCAACACACGGGCCAGGCTGACTCATTCTTTCATTTCTCAGATTTCATGGAGCCCTAGAGGTGCCGAGTGGGAGGCACCCACCCTGAGGTGCAGGTTACGTTTTCAAGGAGAGATGGCAGAAAGTCAGCTGGAGTGTGGACCCAGGGTCCAGGACAATGGTCAGGGTGGGGCTGTGAATCTGGGTCCTCAGCATGGAGATGGCTCCCAGAGTGATGGAAAGAGCCTCTTGCTCCATTCCTGTGTCCCCACTCCCCGTCTGTGAGCTCCCAGCTGTGGCTCTTCTGAGTCACTGGCTCCCAGCATTGGACACATGTTCACCTAGAAGCCCTACAGTTACTCACTGGATGAGTCAATGAGTCAATCAGGTGAATGCTTGGGGGCTGGGCCTGGGTCCCTCATAGAACAGGGCCAACAGTTGGCTGCCTAGATGTGTCTGATAGGGTCCAGGAAGCCCTGCTAGAAGTGCCTGCAAGGAGGTGACCATCCCTTTGTCTGCTTTTGTTCCTGCCTCTTAAGCAAATGTGTCCCGATTGTGATTTTGATCGAGTTTGAAGAGAGTGGGTACGGAGTTGATGACCAGGGACTTCCATTAGAGTGTTACTTTGGCTAAATGGCTCTTTCTGAGGCTGGCACCTGGGAGTTTCGTCCTGTGAATGTGGACTCTCTTGGAGTGGAGCAGAGGTGTTGGACTACGCTCAGCTGTGTTATTTATTGCTTCCAGTGCTTCCTTGTCACATCTCCCAAAGAAAGGAGGTTTTTTTCCTTTTTTTTTTTAATAGTTGTGATGCAAAATATATGTAACATAAAACTTACCATCTTAACCATTTGTAAGCATATAGTTAAGTGGCATTAAGTTCATTCACAATGTTGTGCAGCTGTTCCCACCATCCATTTCCAGAACTTTCTCAACTACCAACAGAAAGTGCACACCCATTTAACACTAGCTCTTCCTCCCTCACCCCAGAACTTGGTAACCAGTGCTCACTTTCTGTTTCTGTGAATTACTTATTCTAGAGACCTCATATCAGCAGCATCACACAGTGTTTGTCTTTTTTGTGTCTGGCTTTTTCCATTAGGACAAGTGTTTAACGTTGTCTTTTAAACAATTTCCAGAGAGCCCGTATCACTTCCTTCACTGCCCTTCCTTAGCTCTCTGTCACTCCAGAAATCACTGCACCCTGCTGCTAGACCCCCAACACTGCTATGGGACTTGGGTTTCAATTTCTATTAAAACTCTCACTTCCGGACTTTCCTCCCAAAACATATCTCAAATGTGCCTTCTCGTCACCACATTCCTACTCCATCTCTCGTATGCATGGATGCCGTAACATCCTAACTGGATATCTTGAGTCTGGTCAGAGCTATTCATAGTGTGATGGTGCTGCCCTGTGGCCCAGCCCCTTCACCAGCAGCCGTGGCTCAGAGCCCTAAATCCCATGCTGGGTTTCAGCCCGCCCTTTCTGCCCAGTATCCCATTAAGCTGCCTTTATTTCATTTTAGCCACACAAAACTGTCTACAACTGTTGGAGCATGCTGGCATCTCACGCCGGCCACTTTGTTTTTGCACTCTTGTCACACCCACCTGGCATTCTCTCACATCCCTTCTCCATCCAGCTAACTCATCCTAAGGCCAGGCACAAAGGGCCGCCAGGCAGCGCGAACCTTCCTTCCAGTCCAGGCTCTTTGTATATTCGTCTATTAGATTCTTGCCAAATTGGATCAGAAGGATTTGTTGCTGTCTCTATTCTAGGTGAGGGAGACCATGACTCCTTGAGGGCAGTGATGCTTCTTTGAATAATGCACTTATAGATGAGATCATGGGCCTTGGAGTTCTTCAAACTTGGCTTTAAATTTCAGGTCCTCCATTTGGCTATGTGACAGAAAGGAAGTTTCTTCTACCCTTTGAGACTTTTTATTATTATTATTACTTGTATAATGCTTGTGGTGGACAAACTTTCAGGTGGTCCTCATGATCCCTGCCTCCTGATGTTCATGAGTTTGTGTGATGCCCTTCCCTTGAATGTGGGCAGGACCCAGGACTTGCTTCTAACCAGTAGAACATGGCAAAGATGGTAGGATGCTACCCCCAGGATTACTATGCTTTAGAGAACTCCATCTTCCTAGCAGGCTTGCTCTTTCTCCATTGCTGACCTAGAAGAAGCAAGCTGCTATCAAGCAAGTGGCCAGGTTGGAGAAGTTGACATGGCAAGGACCTATAGGCAGCCTACTGGAGCTGAGGGTGGCCTCTGGCAAGAAGCTGAAACCCTCAGTCCTGATGCCACAAGGAAATATATCCTGCCAAAAACTGGAAAGAACTTGGCAGCAGGTTTTTAATCAGTTGGGTCTCTAATGAGAACACAGCCCCATTGACGTCTGAAATGCAGGTTGGTCAGACCCAGAAGTAGAGGACTCAGCTATGCTGTGCCTAGACTTCGGACAGAAACCACATGAGAAAGAAACGTGTGTTGTGTTAAGTTTATGATAATCTGTTCTGTAGCAATAAATAACTACTACAATGGGCATATCAGTATCTAGCCTAAGTGGGCAATTCTCATGGTGATGGATAAATGAAATAAAGCATCTAGAATAATCCCAAATGGTAAACCACGCATGAAGGTTAGATGTCATTGCGATTACCATCATCCTTACGTTCACTAGACCCAAACCTATAATAGGCAACCAGTATGGTTGGTAGGAGGCTGAACAGATGAACAAATGAGCAAATATACTCCACCCAGTGTTAGATTCAGGATCCCTGAGCTTAACCCAGAAGAACAAAGATAAATGTGATTTCTATTTAGTTGGAACATTTTATTATCTTCTTGAAGTCTGGAGTCTCCAGTGGAGAGAGTAGGTTGATTTCTTGAACTTGCTTGTCTTAAAGAGGTAAACTTCTACTATGATTTACAGAGATCCTCAGCTGGAAGGCCATTTGGATAACCACCTTGTCCAGAGTTCTATCAAACACCTCTGCACATGTTCCTTCCTGCCAGTTCTTCTGTAGTCCGTAGCAGCTTCTTGTCTTTGAAAACCATGTTGTGTGGCTTTTCTGGGCTGTCTATTTCCAAAGCTGCAATGGGCTTTAGGTAAGAGCATGTGGGGGAATCAACAGGGACATCCTGAAATAATGTGCCCATCCAAAGGCAGAAGTAAGAGCAAAGTCAAAATGCAGATGCCTAGTCATGTAAACCCACCCCTGGAGGAAATTCTATAACCCCTGACAGAGAAAGGGGGAGGAATCCCAAGGGCTTCGTCTTGAGGCATTTTACCCCCTTCTGGTTTCATGGTGTCCTCTATACCCCAGGTACTCCAATCTGCCTCCTTCTCGAGCTGCAGCCCTTGTAGGTCCCAAGCTCTGAATAGTTCTTACACTCTGACTGTTGGGATACACTGTGCTAGGACAGGGTCAAACAGGCATCTGTCTGGTGTTCTTTGCATTGAGCTGACCTGAAACCAGGCATGGATATAAGGTCTGTGATACCTGCAGAGTCCAGAGGGCAGGATAGTGCCCAAGAGTCCTGTCAGAGGGAGAATGCCATGTCAGTAGCTCCCCATCACAGGGCCCTGCTAAAGACATAAATTCAAGATAGGAAAGTCATTTCTGAAAAATAAATACAGGAGGACAAATGACCCAGTTTCTTCAACAGATGAAGGGCATGACGAACAGGAGAACTGACATGGATTAGAAGAGACTTAAGCGACACATCCCCCAAACATAATGTGTGCATCTTCTTAGGATACAGATTCACTCAAAACAACTATTAAAAGATATATGTGTATATATAATATATATATAATATATCTTACATATATTATATATATAAATATATAAATATATATTTATTTTTTATTAAAATTTTTAATGTTTATTTTTGAGAGAGAGAGAAAGAGAGAGAGAGAGAGAGACAGAGCGTGAGTGGGGGGAGGGGCAGAGAGAGGGAGATACAGAATCTGAAGCAGGCTCCAGGCTCTGAGCTGTCAGCACAGAGCTGGATGCGGGTTTAGAACTCATGAACTGCAAGATCGTGACCTGAGCTGAAGTCGGATGCTAAAATGACTGAGCCACCCAGGCATCCCTAAAAGATATTTTTGAGACCTGAACTCATTGAAGATAGACTGGGCATTTGGTTTTATTAAGAAATCTTTGTTAATTATGTTGGGATGATAATGATATCATGGTTCTATATTAAAAAGCTCTTACTTGTTAGGAACACACATTGAAATATTTATGGGTAAGTGATAGCAAGTTTGGGATTTGCTTCAAAATACTTTAAGAAAACCAACCAACCAACCAAAGTTGGAAACATGGGCAGATAAAACAAGAATTACTGAAAATGCTGAGTAGCATTTGAAGCTGGATGATGGCCACACGAAAGTCTGGTAGTGTTTCCTGTTTGTGTGTGGATTTGAAAATGTCCATAATAAGTGTTAACAAATTAAACGTATATCACCTCCTAGGGATCAGAAGGCAGAGACCTTATGGTGGGATCAGTGCCTCCATCTTTAAAATGGGTGCAACAACTCCTTCCCTGCCAATATTATTTGGTGACTTCCACATACTCTAAGTCTATGTGCTGTATGCTTGCTGAAGGAGATAGAAGGTCCCTTCCCCCATGAAACTCATGGACTGGTGGGAGAGACAGATGTTAAATAGACCGTTGCCCAGGGAAGCATTTAATTGAAATTGTGGTCAGTGCTGCAAAGGAAAACCACACAGTGTGGCGAGAGCTTGTAACAGGGAGATTAGACACAGATCCAGACAAAGCATCATGAAGGTTTTCTGTTTTGCTGACATTTAAGCTTGAAGTGTGGTAGCTTGGACGAGTGTATGTGCACATTTGTAGAAGTACATAGGTGAGCGTGCACACCTGTGTGTGAGTTTGCATGCATACCTGTGTGGGTCTGTGTGTTTTGGGAAGGCAAGGACATAGAGTAACAGCTTTGCAAAAGTAGGAGACACATTCAGAATTGGGAGGGGCAGCAGAAGGGAAGTGAGGGGAGATGGTCAGGGAGAGGAGGCTGATGGCTCTGGGTCTACTGATTGGAGAGATGATGCCAGGGGTTTGAGGGAAGATACTGGGTACAATTCTGGAGAGCAGCAGCATCTTAAGAATGCTGGCTCATTTATGAGGAATTGAATTTGAGTCCGATATAAGTTAAATGTTTCAGGCGTGACTCATAGTGTCCAGGGACCCTATTATACGCTTCACTTCAGCAGTGGCAGCTCTGAACCAGAAAGGCTGCCATGATTGGTATTTAACACTGCACCCTGCTCTCTGCTCCCAGGCTGTCTCATTCTCAGCCCACATTCTGGGTCCTCAGTGACACCTGCCATTTGAGGGGTGGGGGTGAAGCCCCTTCCTCAAAGCCTCTTCTTACCTTGGTGTTTGAGAAGAATAAATTGCTTTTGTCTTTTATTTATTCTCAGGGACTAGCAGACTGTGTGCCAGGGAAGAGAGGTTTCTGGACTAAGGGGTTCAACTCCCAGCAATGCCATTTTCTCCCTCTGTGATCTTGGACAGATTCTAACTAGTGGGAGCCCCAGTTTCTTCATCTGTAAAATGGGGACAAATATAGTCCCCCCCTCACAGGTGGTGGGGAGGAACTGATAAGGTAGATGGGGGATGTGGTATCCAGTAATCATGAGCTATTATTCACCACTGTTATTTTATTATTATTATTATTTTTTTTAAATGTTTTATTTATTTTTGAGACAGAGAGAGACAGAGCATGAATGGGGGAGGGTCAGAGAGAGAGGGAGACACAGAATCTGAAGCAGGCTCCAGGCTCTGAGCTGTCAGCACAGAGCCCGACGCGGGGCTCGAACTCACGGACCGTGAGATCATGATCCGAGCCGAAGTCGGACGCTTAACCGACTGAGCCACCCAGTCGCCCCTATTATTTTATTATTAATACTTGTTTTACAACTCCAGGATTTAGACCTGAGCCATAAGGTGGGTCATGGGCTTGGGCCTTGATTTATGTCTTCTTGAGCCAAGACTATATCTTAAGAGTAGGATAGAAAGGGAAGGATTTGATGTCTGCAAAATATTCCATTTTCCTCATAGAAAATAAAGGAAAAAAGAATAATTGCTTTTAATCATCCCACCGGGAGATGAACACCAGTAACATTTTAGCAAATTGCCTCCTGAATCTTTCTCTTTTAAAACTGGATTAATCACAGTCCTTATTCATGACATAATCTCAGCATTCGTGCAGTCATGGCCAGTTCTGTCTGTCTGTCATCTGCCTATTCATTAAAGTGAACTATTAAAAATCTCCATTTTAGAAAATTAAAATCAGTTGATTATTGGTGATTTCATATGGTTTATCTTAATATTTATTTGATCTTTGATAATGTACTAAGAGCCCATGAACTGACCACCCCAAGCAAAAGCTATGTCCTTGACAAGAAACTGTATCTATGTGTATGGTAGCCGTCACCCCATCCTGTCCTCTGGAGCTCCGGAGGTACCCATTACCTGGGACCAGTGGTCACCCTTCCACTGTTTGCTTTCCTTTTTTTTTTTTTTTTTTTTTGCATCTATATGTATTTCTAGAAAGCACATATATTTATTTTTTCTAATTTTCTTTATGCCGGTATAATTTTTTTTCAAAAGTAAATTGAAATCATACTATACACAGTTCTTTTCCCTGATTAAAAAATATTGGCTCTTGAACATATCCCTTTCTCATTAAAAAGTCTCCAGAAATATAAAATGTGATGCTTGCATAATATTCCACATTGTGGTTGGACCATAATTTATTTATAATCTTCCCTTCAAGTTGGGCATCTGTGATTGACTTTTTTCTTTTGCAGATAATGCTGTACAAACTTTTGAAGGATTCTCGGTATATTTTGTTAAATTGCTTTTGAGAAAGGTTGTAAAAGATTTCATTCTCTGCCTCCCTGAGTCCCTTACCCCCAATAAGTCTTTTTAAAAATGTTACCAATTTGATGGCCTGGGTGGCTCAGTTAGTTAAGCATCTGACTCTTGATTTTGGCTCAGGTCATGATCTCACAGTTGTGAGATCAAGCCCCGCGTTGTGCTCCATGCTGAGCATGTAGCCTGCTTGAGATTCCCTCTCTCCCCTGCCCCCCCTCCCTCTACACCCCCTCAAAATAATTTGATATGGGAAAAGTGATATTAAAACACACTTTCATGTGTTTATTGGCTATTTACATTTTTTTCTGTGAACGTTCCATTCATGTCCAGAGTTCATTTTTCTATTATGTTCTTATTGATCTGCAAGAGTTCTTTATATATTAAGGAAGATACTCTTAATCTGTCCTAGTTGTGGATATTTTCCATGATTGTCATTTGCTTTCCTATTTTGTTTATGATAACTTTGAAATAGAGATGCTTTTTATTTTTAGGTGATCATTTTTCTCACTCGTTTCCTCAATTGATGATCCGCCCCCCCCCCCCCCATTGATTTTGTGCTTAGAAAAGCCTTCCCTATTTTAACATCAGCTAAAAGTTAATCTAAATTTTCTTCAGGATTTTATGGTCAGTTTTTACATTTTAAATCCGAAATACATTTGGAATTCATTTTGATGTCTTTATGAGGATCTAAGTTGATTATATTACCACAAATAATTGTCTAGAAGCTGGATTTATGAGTAGTTTTCCTTATCCCATTGGCTTATGACGCCTCCCTTAGCATATGGTCAATGTTTCTCTTTATGCTTTGGTGTGGTTCATGGGTGTAACACTGTAACTTTGTTTATCAAGTCTTGTGCCTCTTACCTGCTTGAATGGCTGCAGCCTTATGATAAGAAATCTGTTCTTGCTATTAGTCCTGATTTGCAATGTGTCTTTTAAGCATTCCTGGCTTTTTTTAAATCCGGAAAATGTCAAAATAATTTTGTCACTTCTCTCCTAAAAATGATTGGAATTTTGATTGGACTGTGTTAAAGTTATAAATTAATTTGGGAAGAATTGACATTTTTTACATATTTAGTCTTCTGATCCAACCAAGCTTGTGTGGATCCCATCTATTTTTTTGTTAGTATTTTGCTTCTCTCTCTTTCTCCCTCCCTCTCTCTTAATCTTTATGGCTATTGGGAATGGAATCCTCACACCCAATATAGGTTGATGTTCTAGCTGGAAACAAAAGACACACTCAAATTGGGAAATTCAAAGGGAGTTTGTCACTGGACTTATCAAGGTATGAGAGAGGGAGACTATAGGAAAAACCATAACATATTGGAGAGTTTTCCTGGGCTATTAACAGGGGGCCAGTTAGCACCCCTAGGTTGAAGAGGCAAGTAGAGAGAGCAAAAACCAGATCCTGAAAGGGACTGATTCTGTGGAGAGAGACTTTTTGATAGGAACTGGAACCTTTGGTTGAGATACCCAGCCTACCAGAGGAGAATGGGAGGCAAGGAAGTTGGGGAATAAATGCCCCAAGTTCTCCTCTCTCCCTACTGGTGTTCTCCACTGGGTAAACTCAATGGGAATCTAGAGATCCAGGGGGCTCACCGATGTAGTCCACACAGACCAGCCTTGTGGATGCATGGAGAAGAGCAGGGAGGAAGCAGGGGAGGCAAATGGAAGATACCCACTCAGCAACCTTGCCTCACTCTCGTCCCCCGTTGTATATACCATCTGGTATTTGTCAGTATATCCAGGGACAATTGATGCTTATATCTTCATTTTACTCTTCACACACTTTTCTAAATACTTGCTCTCTTGCAAATGCTAAGAATTTTCCAGTTGCTTCCCTTGGGTATTTCAAATGTATAGTTGCATGATCTACTAGTAACGATTTTGCTTTCCTGCTTCCAATGGTTGTGTCTCTTATTTTACTTCCTGTTCCTACTGTAAGAGCTGCGCCTGCCACAAAACTGTATGCGGTTTTAAAAGGCCTTTTTAAGAGCCTAAATTTCAGCTTTTGAGCGTCATGAGAAATATATGGCTCTGTCTATTTCCTCTTCTCTCTGTTCCTCTTCCTGTCCCTCCCTCCAACCATCCATCCAATATACATATATTAAGTGCCAACTACATTCAAGCACTGAGCTATGTAGTGGTAAACCAGAGACAGTATGCAAACTGACAAACAAAATCAACAAATAAAAATACCAGAGAAGCATCTCTCAAACTTTTTGAAAAAAAAATTTTAATGTTTATTTTTTTTTAAAGAGAGACAGACAGAGTGCGAGAGGGGGAGGGGCAGAGAGAGAGGGAGACACCGAATCCGAAGCAGGCTCCGGGCTCTGAACTGTCAGCACAGAGCCCGACGTGGGTCTTGAACTCGTAAACTGTAAGATCATGACCTGACCTTAACCGACTGAGCCACTCAGGTGCCCCTCACACTTTTCGAACTCATTCCACAGTAAGAAATTAATTTGGTGTGTGTCCCAGCGCCCACCCCCCCCCCCCCCCCCACCAAGCATTGATGGAAAAGTTTCATGTTTCCCTTACTACCTATAATGCAATGCATGAAATGTGCTCTGATGTTTTCTATTCTAATTCACTTTATTTAAAAAGAAAGAAAGGGAAAAAAAACCTCCCACTACTGGCTGCTGCTCACTCAGATGATTTCATGCCCCATTCCTGGGTCCCAACTTGCTATTTGAAGAACACTGGGTCAATGTAATGTACTGTGCCAAGAAGTAAAATGGAAAAGAGTAACTGGGTTGCTACTTTAGTCACCAAAGCTTTTATTCCAAGAGCTACTCCATCTACCACTGAACTTAGAGAGAGTCCTTGGGGAGCACAGAACTTTACTGAATTAGCAGGATGTTGGAAAGAGTCCCTTCAAACGGTGAGTCCCCTGAAGGTTACGGAGGGGCAGAGGCAGTTTTATGCCTCCCTTCATATCCTAGAGCTATTACTTTGATGTTTCTTTCCCTTTAACTGAGAGGCTCCCCGAGCAACCTCCATGGACTTCCCTTTGCTAGGTCTCCGGAAGCCATCTGCATGTAAACTGAACTTGGGTGTAACTGGGTTGAGGATAGGTGAGCTCTGTCTGTGGAGCTGGTTTCCCACCTGTTAGCTCTTTTCCATCAACTGATGGTTCCCAGAGAGGTAACCTTCGCCCTGAGTTGATCTGAAATCTCTGAAACCCTATTGGGTGTTTAACAGCTGCCCTGGGTACCTGGGAGCAGGGAGTGGAGGGGCTCATGCATGGCTACCACGTGATAGAGCCCTCTGGAACCAACAGAATCAAGATCTGGTTATACCCAGAAAAATGAGGAGCAACACAGTTGTTATTGGTGCTTCATATACTCTAAAAGAGTTGGGGCAGTGGAAGGAGTGACAATCAAGGCCTTAAAAACCAGGGAAAGAAAGCTTTTCTGCTTGGTCTTCAGAATGGTGAAGAGTACATTCTGGGTCTGAGGAGCATTCAGACTTACCATCATCGGGACTACCTTTGTAGAGCTTCCTATGTGCTTGGGACTATTATTACTCCAGTGTTACAGATGTGGAAACTGAGCATGCTTGGACTTGCCTCTCCCTGCAAACCTCTTATAGGAGATAAGAAGTCCCTGTTGTTGAAGCCATTTTCATTTGGGAATTCTTCTCTTTGCAAACTAAAAGCATTCTAACTTACAACTTGTACTTGAAATCCATTCCTTCCCTCCTTCCCTATTCATCCAGTAAATATTTATTGTGAACATAATACATGATGGGTCCTATGCTAGGGACTGGGGATGCCATAGTGAATTCCATCATGAATAAGGCAGAAACAGGCCCTTCAGAGATGGGAGAGGCAGGTGTCAATCAAGTAGACAGGTCAATGTGTATTCACCAGCGTGACAAATGTGGTGAGGGCTGAGGATATGGTGATGTCAGTGCCTGTGATGTGGGGATTAGTCTTGTAAGGAGGTCACATGATTTCCTTGAGGATGTGACATTGGAGCTGATGTGTAAAAGAAGAGTAAGCCATTGTTTAGTAGGGAGGGACAATAGGGATATGTTCTAGAGAGTGAGAAAGTAAGAGCAGGGGCCCTGCAGTGGGAGGGAAATTGGGGACGTTGGGAGGTGAAGAAGGCCTGGTGGGTGGAGTAAGGATCACGGGGGTGTATTAGCATCCTCCAGAGGAACAGAACCAAGAGGAAATGCATAGATATACAGAGAGAGGTTTATTATGAGGGACTGGCTTATACAGTGATGACAACTGAGAGGTCCCTGACCAGCAGTCTATAAGCTAGAGGCCCCGGGAAGCTGGTGTTGTGGTTCTAGGTCAAACCCACAGGCCTGAGAACTCAAGGCAGGAGGAGATGGATGTCTCAGATGAAGCAAGAGAGCACATTTGCTCTTCCTCTGCCTTTTTGGACCTTCAGCAGATTGAAGTATGCTCACACGCTATGGTAAAGGGTGATCTTACTTATTCAGCCTACAGATTCAGGTGTTAATCTCTTCCAGAAAGATTCTCACAGACACCCCCAGAAGTAATGTTTTACCAGCGATCTGGCATCCCTTAGCCCAGTCAAGTGGATGCATAAAGTTAACCATCACATGGGGACAGTGGACAGAAGGTGGGCTAGCATACATGGAGTCCTGGGTGTTGTACCGAGACCTTGGGGCTTTGTGTCTAGACCTGTAGGAGGCATTTAAGCAGCAGGATGATGAGGTCAGATTTGCATTTTGGGAAGATTGCTGCCCAGAACACCATGTGGGTTGAAAAACTGTGACAGGATTCTGCAAAACAATGATCATACTGAAATATAGCAGAACTGTGAGCCCTTTTCTGCCTCCCTGTGTGGCCCCTGATGGGCTCCACGGACTAATGTGTTTAAGCTGGTTGCTTATTTGAATTATCTTTGATTTGGCACACAGTCCCATTTCTCAACTTGATTCACCTCTACAGCTTTCATTTGAATGGAAGGGTGGTGTATTTTCCACCGCTCATGGTATTTTGAATGCATGTTCTAAAATCAAGGGGGTCTATGGGTGGAATGGGAGACTACTGAGGTGTGGAGAGAACTGAAAATATTCACAGGCCTTGAACTCTAGCCTGCAGTCTATGATGGGGGTGCATTTGGCTCCCATCCTTTCCTAGTCTGGTTTCCGAGGGATTTCTGTTCCTCATGAACCACTCCCCGAGCATCAGGGACTCTCCTTCTGACTTTGGGTGGTAGGTGAAACTTATGAATGTCCCACACTGTTAGACCTTCGGATGGGGTTGTGTGAAGTGTCAAGATGGGGTGAACATAATTTTTGCTGGACAGTCCACAGGCAGCAAGAAGAAGGAAGCAGGATGAATGCCCTCAACAGATAGCACATGCAACAGCTGGCATGATCATCAGCACAGGGGATATGTGACAAGTCTATTTAAATGGCTGTGGGTGCATTGACCTGGCCTCCCTACGCACTGGGGTTGGTGGGCAGAGTTTGGCTGCCTCTCCTTGTAGACTCCTCTCCATATGCCCTCCTGCCAGGTCCCATCTCCTCATAGACCCCACTGCCCTCCCTCTAGGTGGCATCTCATCCCCTTCTCCACTCCCTTTCCACCTAAGTGACCTTTTCCGATTTGTTTTTATGGACTCTTAAGTCTCATGAGGCTTCTCCTGTCTCACCAAGATGCCCTCTTGCAAATCAAAAGTTGCGACTTCCAAAAATGATTGCGATGTAGTGTCAAGAGACTTCTTTATAAGTTTAAAATAAAAGAACAAATGTTTTTCTCTTTCTACTCATCCACCAAGTATGTATTAAGCACGTTTTATGTTCTAAGTGCTGGGGATGTAGCAGGAAATAGACATCTGTACCCTGGTGAAGTTCATGTTCTAGTCAGAGGAGGTAGAACAATGTGTGCATGTCTCCTTGACCAGGGGCAGATTCCTCAACAAGGAGATGTGAAACACAGAGTGTAAAAAATGACTATTTCAAGATACCATCTTGCTTAATTCTATTGAAATATTTCTTGAAAAGCCACCAGAATGGCACGGTCCGAAATTCAATTCTTGCATGTTCCTGCAAGAGAAAGATCAGTTCCTGTGGCTCGTCACTGAAGGTCTTTAATACGACCTCAACTTGCATGTTCAAGTGTTGTCCCCACTCCTTCCCTTCGCAAACTCCATGTTCCTGTCAAACCAAGCCTATTTATGGACTTCCAGACGTGGAGTATGCTTTCCTGCCTCAGATCCTTTGCTTCAGCCCTTCCCCCTGTCTTGATTGCTCTCTCCTCTCCTTCTGATTTTATAAATTCTCTTCACTCTTCAAAACTTAACTGCAAATACTGCCAAGTGCTTGAACCCAGTTCAGAGTGAGTCAGTTATACGTGGTTTCAAATCCTGACTCAGCCATAAATTTGGATCAATTACTTGACATCTTGGAGCTTTGATTTTCTCATCTCTGAACTGGGTTATTATGAAGATTAAGTGGGTTAACATAGTAAAGTGCTTCCCACATAGCAAGGATTCATTAAATGTGAGTGGTCATTATTTTCCCCAGGGATGGGTGCAGACTTTGGAGGGTATATATTATATGTGGGGTGGATGTGAATCTTTTGGGGCCAGTGGGATGAATGTAGTAGGAAGAAAAATGGCACCCAGAGATGCCAACATTGTAATCCCTGGAAAGTGAATATGTTGTCTTACATGGCAAAAGGGAATTTGCAGATATATATATTTTTAATGTTTATTATTTTTGAGAGAGAGACAGAGTGTGAGCAGGGGTGGGGAAGAGAGAGAGGGAGACACAGAATCTGAAGCAGGCTCCAGGATCTGAGCTGTCAGCACAGAGCCTGACACAGGGCTCAAATCCACGAACCATGAGATCATGACCTGAGCTGAAGTCGGACGCTTAACTGACTGACCAACCCAGTCGCCCCCAGATGTATTTAAGTTAAAGATCTCGAGATGGAGATTATACTGGATCGTCTGGATTTCTGGACCAGCAAAGTCACAGAATCTTTATAAGAGAAAGGCAGAAGTCTCTAAGTGTCAGAGATTGTTTGGAAGAATGCTTCACTTCTGGCTTCAGGTGGTGGAAGGGGTCGTGAACCAAGGAATGTAGGTGGCTGGAAGAAGCTGGAAAAAGTGAGGGAACAGATTCTCCCCTAGAGCCTCCAGAAGGCATCCCTGCCTACACCTTGATATTAGCTGGGTTGAGACTCTTGTCAGCCTTCTGACCTATGGTGCTGTAAGATAATGAGCTTGTGTTGTTTAAAGACACTAAGTTTATGGTAATTTGTTACAACAGTAATGGAAATTTAATACATACCCATCGTCAGTGATTCATGCTTTTCCCTTGCTACACCTGAAATATTCCACTGAGGTTGTTAACTGTGTATTACTTATTTCTAGTTAGCATCAACGCATGTGTTTGCCACCTCTATACACAGAAATTCTTTCTGTCCCTATATGTGAGGTAGTCTCTGCGTCATTGAGATGATACAGACTGGCAGCTGGACACAACCCAGAGGTCAAAGGCCTGGCCTCTGGACCTACACAGACCTGGGTCTGAATCCTGGGCAGGCCCCTGAGTTGCTGTGAGAACATGGGGAAGTGATTACCCAAGTATCCCTAATCTTTGGCGTCCTGATCTATAAATCTGTAATACTAGTTCAGAGTTATATATTATAGAGAACATATGAAACAATGCATGTAAAACTCTCAGCACATGACTAGCACACAGTAGTAAATGCTCAACAAACATTAGTGGTAATTATTATTGTCCTTAACTGTTATTGTTACTCTGATGTGATCATGGGCTTGTGCCTTGTTTTAGGGTAATTTCTGGGTTTTCAGGGACTATGGCTGCTGTAGTTCTAAGAACCTCAAACATTACTGCTCAGGGATCACTGTTCCACAGAGCACACACGTGGAAATTACAGCGGGTGGACAAGATGATGCCTCAGAACAGTTCTGAGTAGGGCAGTGAGGTGCTCAGATGTAATAACTAACATCAAGTTCTTACTGTGTGCCTGCCTTTGCTAAGGGCTTTGTATGGATTTGCTGGTTCTTTGTTCCTAACAGTCCTCTGCAGGGTGGGAGTTAACATCCCCACGTGACAAAGGGGAGATCAAAGGCCAAGGAAGCTACGCAGCCTGCCCCAGGTCTGGCCCCTAAATGTGTACCCACCCAGCCTTTTTGCCTGGAGCCACACATTCTTCAAATTCAAGATCCAGGTTCTGGTGTAGCCCTGCTGGGAGCAAATCCTCTTGCGCCTCAGGGAGGGATGTGACCTGCCCAGGACGGGGCTTTAAGAGCTATCCAGTTGAAACAACACAGCTCACTCACTTGCTACAGAGGAAGGTGGATTGGGGCTGGCAGTGCCTCTTCCTGGGGACAGCTCTGGACAAAGCCACTCGGGCGTGTTTTGAAGTTAGGCTGCCCTAGGGGGTGTGTAGAAGAAAGGCAGTGTTATTGATGTTTCCCATCACGACGCTTACAGTTTCTTCATTTCTGGTCCCTGAGCCTCAGGAGTCCTCAGTGTAGCTGCCAAATTGCTTCATGCTCCAGAAAAGTGGGGTGCCTCTTAGAAAAAAACCTGGCATTTTCTACCAACAGCCCCAACTGTTAGAGCTTCTTATAATATTAACAAGGAATTCACAGCATTCCCCAGAGAGCACCATGTTTCTTATTCTTTTTTCCCTTTCCCAGAAAGGGCTTTGTTCTTTCCTCTTTCCTGGCTATTGAAGGGACTCCATCTTCTTTGCTTGGATCTGGACCTGTGGCATCCAATATGGTGTCCACTCTATCCATGTGGCTTTTTAAATTTTAATAAAATAAAACAAAACAAAACAAAATAAAAAAATAAGCTTCTCAGTTGAAGTAGCACATCTCAAATGCTCATTTACCACCATACAGACCATGTGACAAACGGGCACCATGTTGGACCACATAGATATAGAACATCTCTGTCACTGCACAGAGTTCTCCTGGATGGGCCTGGTCTAGGGAATTCATTCATTCACTCATTCAGCTCTTGTTTACTGAGCACTTGCTATGTGCCAGACACCATTCAAGGTTCTGGGAAGTAAGCGGTCAACAAGAAAAGCAAATCTCCCTCATAGAGTAATCTCCATGGTGGGTGATACAATCATCGGGATAGTAGTTGCCGAATATGAGGAGTCCCAAAGAAGACTAGGAAGGGCCGAGGAAAGGAGAGCGATGGTGAGCAGGAAGCATAGGCAGAGAGGTGTGGGAAAGGCAAACACAAGGTGCCCTCAAACCCCCTTCCTACCTCATGTCCCAAAGAGCTCATGCCTTCAACCCACTCACTGCACTGAATCCTTGGCTTGGACTGTGCCTGCTCGGAATGCAGGGCATGCATCCCCAGAGTGGTGGCCTCTTGCATGTGTGGAGATGTGCAACACCTGGTGACGAGATGGAGAGAACTTCAAGTGCCAACAAAAAAGCTAGGGTGATCCCTGGGTTGACCACAGGCTGGTGAAGGCAGGTTGTCAGGTCTCTTTCCTGGGGGTAGGGAAGAGACAGCATTGCCATAAAGGGGTCTCTATTTCAAAGCACAGGAATTTCTCCCAGTTGCCGCTCAGTGACTAAGGAATTAGTGGCTTTGTATTTGACATTGTGGATCAATATGTTCCTCTTCATGGGCTTGCCTAAAGCATAAGTGGCAATGCCAATGACTTGTCCTTGATGGGAGGAGGTTTAGTATCTCTAACCAACAGAATGATGAAAATGCTGTCCACCTATATGTAGCATCCAGAAGTGAGTTGGTCCATTGTTGGGGCTGCTTTAGGCATGGTGTCTCCCATCATTGCTTCATGGGTTGCTGTTTAACTTCCAGAGAGCTTAGATGAAGGAGATAGATGGATTCCCATGTCTTCTCCCAATATTTACATTTGAGTTGATTTTATCATGTCTCCAGACCCTGAAATTTGAAATGACTCCTGGCCACTTATTCACCATCAGTCCAAGCAGAGAATTACTAAGTAGTAAGATCTTGAGGATGAAGTTGGTACCTGGAGGAACCCAACATGGCAGAAAGAGCTTATAGTGGCCTTTTGCAATTAAAAGCCTGGGTGGCATTCTGCTCGATGGGATTATAGAGCTGGCATGGCCTGAGATTTTTTCATCCAAGGAGTATGGGTTCTGGGGTAATAATTCATGTCTGCTCTTTATCCTTGGTGGAGACTTTTATTCTGTTTCGTAACTTTTATTTGTTGTATGTTTACCATATGCCAGGTTGTATGTCTCAATCTTTATAACAACCGTGTAAGGTTGGTCCCATTCATCATGCCCATTTTGCAAAACGAGCGAGTGGAAGGTCAGACATTTGAGATAATGTCTAGTCATACAGTGACTGAGCTACAGGGCTGGGATTCCAATCTTGGACTCCAACTCTAGATCTGGATCTCCTAAGTAGGGTGGTATATCTTTAACAGTAAACACGTAAAAGATGAGGCCTTTGCTCAGAGTCTTGGCAGGCAACAGCACCTAGCCAGAGTTCAATATCCCTGCTTTCATTGCTTTTATTTTTAATTGAAATGGTATTGGTTTTCTATTTACAGTAATGATGAAAGTTTCCTCTAAAAGTAAGTATATTTTATGTGAAAAAACAAGTGATTCTATTTAAATAAAAATATGAAGTAATTGTAAATGTGGTGTGGATGTGGCAAAAATAGTGACAGTAGCATGAGAATGCCCCACATCTTCCATTAAGGCTGAGACATGGCCATTTGTTGGTTATGAGGGCAAAGGGCATCACAGATGCACCTTCTGGGCATTCAGAAAGTGAAATGCCAAGTGCTCCAAGTGTGTGTGTGTGTGTGTGAAAGCGACAGAGGGGTGGGGGGGGGGGCATTAGACACCATCCTGGAGAGCTGAGAGCTGGAATGCACTGACTGTGGCAAACAGGGGGATTTCTCTGGAACATCTTAGGAAAGGGCAGCTTGATTGTAGTAAGCAGGGCAGTGGTGAATTTCAACTCTTACTGGGAAACACCTGTACATGTATCGACTTTAATGAGAGCTGATGGGAGGCCTTCGTTGTGCCAGATGCTTTTTTTCATCATCTCACTAAATCCTCACAACAACCCCCTGGACACTTGTTCCCATTTTACAGTTGGGGACACTGCCATTCTGAAGGATGTCATTTTTTTTTTTAAATGTTTATTTTTGAGAGAGAGAGAGAGAGAGAGAGAGAGACAGACTGGAAGTGGGGGAGGGGCAGAGAGAGAGAGAGAGAGAGAGAGAGAGAGAGAGAGGAGACACAGAATCTGAAGCAGACTCCAGGCTCAGAGCTGTCAGCACAGAGCCTGACATGAGGCTCAAACATGGGGGGAATGGAGAGATCATGACGTGAGCCGAAGTTAGATGCTTAACAGACTGAGCCAACCAGGCGCCCCAAAGATGTCATTTGTAATCACACATTTACACAGGGAGCCTGACTTCAGAGGCCCTGCTCTTAGCCTCTGTCCTATAGTCAGTCATTACAGATGCTTATGCATACACAGTCTCTCTTCTTTTGACTTTCATTTTTTCTTTGATGGATCTGAGAAGAGTTGTTGATTTTCAGGTCATTTTTGAACTTTGTTGTCTGGACAGGAGTGATAACTTCCAAGCTCCTTCCATGCTGGACTGGAAACCTTCATTTTTGAAAGATACTTTCATGGGATATAGAATTCTAAGTTGACAGTTCTTTTTTTCCCTTAGCATTTTAAAAATGTCACTCCATTTTCTTCTGGATTGTGTGGTTTCTAATTAGAAGTCTCTTATAATGCTTATCATTGTTCCCCTATGTGTAATGTGTCCTTTTTCTCTGGTTGTCTTCAAGATTTTGTCTTTATCTTCCCTTTTTTTAAGACTATGGTTGGATTGAACTTTTGTCCTCCCAAGTGAATATAAACAGAGCCAAGAAACTTTCTTCGGCCAGGGGAGTATGAGCAGAAAGGAGACATACAAGAGACATTGTATGATTTGCCATATTCTATTTCCACTGCCATAGCAAGTAGATCCAAGTTCTGCTGAGAGGACAGACTGGACCAGCGGCTCCAGCTGACCCACTATGAACATGTAGTGTGCAGTAGATGCATTTTTATGGCTATTAAGATTTGAGGGATGTTTGTTATTGCATCATATCCAGCCTGCCCTGACTGATAGACTGTATCGTTTTCCTCCAGATGGAATCAAGGGGATGGTTTGTGGGAGAGAGCCCAGTAATAAAAATTTCTTACTTATAAACCTAACCTACTGACAACCACAAAGGTGGAGGGGTAGCAAGGAGGAAGATATTGTAGAACAAAGGAAAAACACACACACAAGCAACACTACAGAATTCTCATAGACCCCTACCTCCTCCTGCAAACAGCAACAGCACTGTTGGATAATTAAGATGCATATGCCACCTGACATTAAGCAGCCTTTTGTGAACTGTTAATTAAGATTTAATCAGTCACATATTTTATTCTTACTGAATTAGAAGATTAGTGTTAATTTCTGGCAGGGTTCCATTACTCCCTGTTGAAGGAAATCAATGCATCTGAACATAATTTAATGAGAGAAGCTGGTACCATAGTGAAAACAGGCTGGAGAGACATTATCTTGACATTTTAGGCAATTCAGTAAGTCTGGCAAAAGCAGAGTGATTGACAAAGTCATTATTTCTTCCACCAAGGGGTGGAAAGCACATTTCTGAGAATGAATTAAGATTTTTGGTAGTGAAAGGACACAATGAGAATTAAGAACGGGGCCGATATAGTGCTTACTCACCACCTTGTGTATGGATTCTGGGCAAGGTTTGTCAGTCATGGAATTTGCATTCCTGGCTTGAGATGAGGAAAACAACCTCAACAGAGCAGAGGTACGCAAGATGGGCTAATCCAGTGGGTGGGATGCTTATTTGCAAGGTGTTTTTGGATTGGATCTGGTGATGACTGCTATTTACAGGAGGTCTGCCTGGGTAGGAATGTCACAGGCACTTAATACATACATGTTGAATGGATGTGTCCATGGAGGTGAATGCGTCTTTAGAGAATATCAGATGCCTCCCCCCTCTAGGAGCAGTAAAATATGCACAAATGTCCTTGAATATGCCACATGATCTTACTGCATTGAAACTGCAGGAATAGTAAATGGACAGTAGTTTACTGGAAAACATGGTAGATGTTATCTGTTTATGTTGCTGATGTTGGGGGATTATGGTAAGACAGGTGGGGGTGGGGTAGGCGGGCAGGGCTCTGGCCCTAGGTGGCATCTAGGAGTGAGATGGGGTGGCCTCACAGGTACCAGTGTGGTGAGAAGGGGGAACAGAAGCAGAAGCAGCATCCCAGAAGCTGGGAGACTAGGCACACAGTGTGAGGCGTCAGTTCTGACATGATCAAGCCCAAAGATAATGCCTCAGTGAGGCCAGGAAAAACCAAATAAATTACTGGGGACAGAACAGAGTCCTGCCTCTTAAGAAGAGGTTTCAGCTGGTGTTAAAATAGAGAGAGAGAGAGAGAGGCTGTCAGAGAGTGCTTGGGCCTTGCCTGTGAGCAGAAAGATGAGCCAGTTAGTTACAGATTTTATGGGATAAGAATGAGTTCCTACCCAACTGCCATACTGCCCTCTCTCTGCTTTTCCTTTCACCCTTTCTCCCACCATTCTTTCTTCCTTTACTCTCTTCCTCTCTCCTACATTCCTCCCAGACTATAGATGAAGAATTTACAGTTGTGCTACTTCTCTGTTAGCAGAGGAAAGAGCCCTGTCTATGGCAGAGACACACAAACTCACTTCTATAGTCTCACAAGCAAACAAAATGGGGAGGATTAGTATCTAGACCTGGGGGTACCGGCAGGCAGGCATACAGGAGAGCCTCTTGCTAAGGTCTGAGTCAGGTTGGGAGCATTGCAGGGCCAGCCTGGAGCTGGGAGAGCAAACTCCAGGAGACACCTTCAAGAGATACTGGCCTGGGGCAGCGAAGGACTGGCCTGCCAGAGCCTGGCTATTTTCTTTGGCTGTTTTCTCGTGGGTCCTGGTGTGGTAGGCATAATTTCCAGGAATGGTCTCAAGAGTCCACACCCCTGATCCACTGAACTTGTGAATGTGATGATTTATCACTCCGGTGGCTGTGTTGTACTGCATGGCACAGTTCCCTGTGCCCTACTTTAATCCCATGAGCCCTTAAGAGCAGAGAACTTTCTCTGGGTGGTGGTGGAATGGAAGTGAGAGAGGCCTGAGGTGTGAGAAGGCCTCAAAGTGCTGTTGCTGGTTTGAAGAAGCAGAAGCTGCAAGCAAGTGAATGTGAGAGGCCTCTAGGGGCCAAAAGGGACCCCTGGCCAACACCACCAAGGAAACGGGGTCCTAGTCTTACAGCCACAAGGAACAGTAGCCTGCATGAGCAAGGTGGCAGAATCTTCTCCAGTTCCTGCAGATGTGAGCCCAGGTCAGCCAATGTTGTCCAGTGTTGTGACTTTGCCTTGTTAGGCCTGAGCAGAGAGGCCCCTGGACTTGTGGCCCATGAGATGATACCTGTGCTGTGTAGGCTGCCCAGCTGTGGTGATTTCTTAGGCAGCAATAGCAAACTAACACACAGGACCTCCCTTGGCCAGAGTCGTACCCACAGCTGCATAATGCAAAGCTGGGTTGGGGCCAATGAGGTAGATCTGAACAAACCTGGTGGGTCTACATTTTGCCTCTGCTCATTGTGGCTCGATGGCCTTGGGTAACAACAGAATAGTAAGAAAAACAGAAATCATTCCATATGCACATTCCCATTCTGCTGGAAGACATTTAAAAATAACAAGATTTTTTAATGAACATATAATCATTATACACACACCTCATATAGACTTTGCGTCTACCTTTTTCTTTTTTTTTTTTTTTTTTTAAATTTTTTTTTTTTTCAACGTTTTTTATTTATTTTTGGGACAGAGAGAGACAGAGCATGAACGGGGGAGGGGCAGAGAGAGAGGGAGACACAGAATCGGAAACAGGCTCCAGGCTCCGAGCCATCAGCCCAGAGCCTGACGCGGGGCTCGAACTCACGGACCGCGAGATCGTGACCTGGCTGAAGTCGGACGCTTAACCGACTGCGCCACCCAGGCGCCCCTCTACCTTTTTCTTAAATTAAAAAAAAAGGGATTCTGTAAAGATGGCAGGCTGAATTTGGCTTCTTCCTCCCACACAATCAATTGTAGTGGGGTGGCTGCTGGCCTCTGGGAGTGGCCAGATGCAATGTGGCCTAGGGCTTTGTGAGTCCCAGCAGAGAGAACTGGGGTGAGCTCAGAATGTAGTGGGTATTGGGAAGAACTTGGTCCTGAGGAAACAAGTGAGGCCCTGGAGGGAGAATTGAGTGAGGTACCTTGTCCCTGTCAGTGATCCTGGGAAGAAAAATAACGACCCATCTAAGGGGGCCTAGGAGCACAGAATGCATAAAAGAAGAATCTGGCAGATTTGATTCTTTAATTATTAAAAAAAGGCACCGGAATGGCAAAACATATAATAAATAAAGTCAATAGATGAAGAATAGACTTGGAAAATATTATGCAAAAAAATATGCAAAGAAATCTCACAAGTCATCTAGATGAGCTTAAGAAGCCAAATTAAAAAATGGGCACTTGACAGATGAAAAAACTCAAATGGCCAAAAAATACATGAAAGCATGCTTGCAGTTAGTGATATAAAAACCAAAACCCATGTCAGTTTATATCTTTCTGAACGTGCAGAATATAAAAAGAGTCATAATGCCTGCTCTGGTGGGGACATGAGGGATAGGAGGCCCAAACACTGCTGGTAGAAAGTTTTCTTGGAAAGCAGTCTGGGAGCAGCTGTTAACTAAAATTAAAATACACGAGCCTCTTGACTGAACTGTCCTACTCCTGCAAATCTAGCCCATGGAAGTGAAAGCACAAGTAAGAAGAGATGTTCAAGGATGTTTAACGTGGCTTTGTCGAGGGAGGGAGGAAGAAACAAAGTAAAGATCATCTAGAGACGAATGGTTGAATTAATGAAGTAAGGAAGATTTTCTGCCATTGAAATGAATGAGTCAGAGGAATGCCAGTTGTGTTAAAGGTATATGCACGAATTATTGAGTTAGTAAAGTAAGTGCTGAAAGGTGGATATATGATCCCATTTTACTGAAGATGTACATACATGTATGTAACATATATGTACTAATGATAGTCATTTAATAGTTTTGAGAGAGAGAGAGCAAGAGTGTGAGCCCAGAAGAGGCAGAGAGAGAGGGAGAGAGAGAGTCCCAAGCAGGTTCTGAACTGTCAGTGCAGAGCCCATTGCAGGGCTCGAAGTTACAAACCAAGAGATCATGACTGGAGCCAAAATTAAGAGCTGGGCACTTAACTGACTGAGCCACCCAGGTGCCCTGATGTATAGTTTGGTTTTTTTTTTTTTAATTTTTAATCTATTTATTTTTGAGAGAGTGAGAGAGAGACAGAACGAGAGCAGAGGAGGAACAGAGAGAGAGGGACACACAGAATCGGAAGTAGGCTCCAGGCTCTGAGCTGTCAGCACAGAACCCAACACGGGGCTCGAACCCGCGAAACTTGAGATCATGACCTGAGCCGAAGTCGGACACTCAACTAAGCCACCCAGGCACCCCCTTTTTAAAAAAAAATTTTATAGTTATTTAAGAATAAAGAAAAGTATGGAACAGTGTAGTCTAGGTTGTAATGTGAATTTCTAGGGTCCTAGAGAGGGGAATTCATGCATGAAAAGCAAAAACTAAAGACCACATAAAGAAAATAAACTCGATATGTGTGATATGGAACCATTTAGGTAAATTTATAGATGTTTGTGTAAAGAAATGTAAAACCTTACATTTAAAAGGGGAAAATCTGGGGTGCCTAGCTGGTTCAGTTGGTTAAGCTTTGGACTGTTGATCTCAGCTCAGGTCATGATCTCAGGGTCGTGAGACTGAGCCTGAGTCGGGCTGTGCGCTAACAGTGTGGAGCCTGCTTAAGGTTCTCTGTCTCTCTCTCTCTCTCTGCCTGTCCCCTGCACATGCACTCTCTCTCTCAAAATAAATAAATAAAGTTGAAAAAATTAAATAAAAGGGGAAATTCATTTGCCACATGGAATAAGTCTCTGATAAAGTCTGCAAGTAATTTGGGGAAAATCAGAGTGTCAAGGAATATATATTAAATTCTTATAAGATGCAATCCAGTTTAATAGTCCACTCATCCCTGTTACATCAGGTAGGTGGCAATAGCCGAGTGCTGAACAGTTTAATTGTTCTAATCTATCGGGACTTTTTATCCAGGCAACAGAGTCAAACTGTCCTCAACAGTGAGAGTGAGGGAGAGAGAGAGAGAGAGAGAGAGAGAGAGAGAGGAAGAACTTCCTCTCAGGTTTCGGCTCCTGCTGTGTCCCGTGAGGTTTCCACAGATGTCAGGTGCACTGTGGGCTCTTGCTCCGTGTCCCTCCTTCCTTTGTCCCTGTGGCTTTTTACTGCCTCTTTGTGTCCAGGGGTGGCTTGTCCTGTGCTGTGCCACTGCCCTATTGACACAATGCCCTTCTTCACAAATCTATCCTCCTGTTTGTTCTATTCTCCTTCCCTTGAAGATTGTGGCTTTGAGTAGCTCATAGACTCATCTTGTGAGATTGGCTCTTTTCATAAACTATTCTCACCCTGTTTCAGGTTGCATCCAGCCTGATTTTGGCAGGAAGGGCTCTTGTTATCTTCTGGAGCTACAATGGCCTGGCTCACTCAGACTGGGCATCACTTTTTGTGCAACCATCATTTAGAAAATAAAAAGCATTTCTCTGACAACCCTGAGAATTTCCTGGGTGTTAATACTCAAGACTCAGGGCTTTACAATTCCCATTTTTCAAGCAATTCAAAGCAAAAGGAGAAATAAACCAATTCTCTCTGTCCCGAGGACGTCTGTGCCTTTCTGTCCTCGTCTGGCACTGGCCCGCTGCCACCTTCAGCTTTATACATTTGCTTTGCATCTAGTTTTATTTTCCCCTTGGTGTGCCTGTCACTTAGTAGGTATTCAATAAATATTCAGTAACTGCTGGGAAGCTAAAGTCCTGTGGAGTGTTTGTCTCCCTCTCTCTCTGTCTGTCAAATTTGTTGCATTTCTTAGCACACTGGTAAGAGTTCAGTGCATATATGCTGAATTGCATTGGAAGACAGCACCGCCTAATTTTGGCCAAATTATATTTATTGTAACTTGTCTTTGCAAGTCCCAGTTATCTGGACTTTGATGAAGGGCAGTGTACTACTTTATCAGCATGGCGTGTTGGAATGAGATTGGTCTGGCAGGATAATCTCAGGTTATTTGCTTAATCCTTCTCAGCCCCATTTGTAAAATGGGGCTGATCGTGTTGTGAGAAGTAAAGCACCTCAGTGGGATTTTGATCATTGGTCGACCTGTTTGTTAATTCTTCGTGCCATGCATCCTGTCACAGATGGGGTTGCTTGGGAGCTAACAAGTTGGAGATTAGCATCCATTAGGATCCACACCTGTGGAGGGGATGAGCCAGAAGCGGATGTGGGCAGAGAGATAAAGGGGTTTGCACGGGGTGCTCTGACGCCGGTTTAGAGCTGAAGAGGTGTCCTCCACTAGCACGCGGAACCTGGCTGCTTTAACGCCAAAACCCACGACTGGGTGTAGGCTGCTCAGATTTTGCAAGTCTGGGTTCCTCACCAGAGGCAATCCCTGACCGTGGCTGGTGGCCTGGGGCTTTCTGCCCGCAGCTGTCCTGCCAGTGTCGTTAGTGAGACGCTCCTGAATGAAGGAGGATCTGAGTGGGGAGTCACAACATCCACCAGACCTTCACAGGCCAGTCCCTGCCTCACCCCATCCCCAACGGTAAGCTTCCACTGGGAAAGGGGAGAAGCTGTTTACTTTAGCTTTCAAGAGACAATTTTTTTTTAAGTTTATTTATTTTTAACGGAGAGCGTGCGCACGCGGGTACATGAATGGGGGAGGGGCACAGAGAAAGGGGACAGAGGATCCAAGCGGGTTCTGTGGCCATAGCAGAGAGCCCTTTGTGGGGCTCAAATTCACAAACCGTGTGAACATGACCTGAGGGGAAGTCAGACACTTAACGGATTAAGCCACCCAGGCCCCTTGAAGAGGCAATTTGTAAGGTGCTTCTTAAGCTTTTTTGGTGAAGATAATAACTGTTGATGTAAATGGGTGCTTGAGTGTGAATATATCTAGATTTTGATTATGGAACATTCTATCTGATCCTGGGATGATAGTGGACCGCATTACTAGATGATTGGAGCCCGTTTGTTTCAGCCTGGCAAGGGCCTCTGGAGGCTATTCTATAGAGTTCCCTTGTCTTTAGATAGAACTAATATTGCATCTGTTTCCAGAATGACCTTCAAGAGACTTTGAAAACAGGATTATACTGTGTCTCAGAATTATTCACGGTACCAAGAGTTGATATTGGTTTACCTAACTTGGGCCAATTCAAATTAGAGTTATATGCAGGAAATCTAGTTGACCCTTAAACAAAATGGATTTGAACTGTGTGGGTTCACTTATTTGTGGATTTTTTTTTACATAAATACAGTACTGTGTGTTTTCTTTTATGATTTTTTCTTTTTTTTTTTTTAAAGATTATATTTTTTATTTTTAGAGAGCGTGCATGTGTGAGCGGGTTGGGGTGGGGGGAGAGGGCGGGAGAGAGAGAATGAGAATCTCACGCAGGCTGCTCAGCACGGAGCCCTATGCAGCGCTCAGTCCTATGACCCTGGGATCACGACCTGGTTTGAAGTCGAGTTAGATGCTCAACAGACTGAGCCACCCAGTCACCCCTAAAGATTTTATTTTTAAGTAATCTCTACACCCAACGTGGGGCTCAAACTCCCAACCCTGAGATCAAGAGTTGCTTGCTCTAGTGACTAATCCAGTCAGGTTTTCTTAATAACATTTTATGGTTTTTTTATATAATATTTTATTCCCTCTAACTTACCGTATTATAAAAATATAGTATTTAATACCTATAACATAAAAATGTGTTAATTGTTACTGGTAAGGTCTCTGGTCAACAGTAGGCTATTACTAGTTAAGTTTTGGGGAGTCAAAATAATTAACAGGTGGATTTTTTATTGTGGGGAGGGGGTTGGTGCCCCATGTTGTTCAATGGCCAAGTGGCATTCAGGGCTGCAGAAAAACAGCCCTCTTGACCTCTGCCTTGATTTCCTGGCACCTGAAAGCAGTTGCCTTCAGGATGGCTCTTTATCCCCTGAAACAGATAAGTAATCAGTTTAATAGAGCAGGTCATCTCAGACTAATTGCTCATGGTTGCCTGTATCACTGCATGCAGAATTCTGTGGCATAAATGGGTGCTTTAGATTTAGCAGGAAAAACCCCCATGATTGAGTAGTAACGTCTGCCACGGTACAGGGCTACTAGGCACTGCTGCTTCTGCCATCAGTTCTAGGAACTCCAAACCAGGACAAGCTCAAACTGCCATTATATGCTTCCTAATGTAATTCCCTTCCCTGCTGTCTGTCCAAGAATCCAAGAATCTTTGAATGTTATTCAAGGAGTCTTAGCAACATGTGGCATCTACTGAGTCTGTTCATGTACTGCTGCTTGATTCTTCCTCATTTCCATCCATCCTTCCTTCCTTTCACTGGTTAAAATATTCCCGAGCAGTTCTTCTTGCTTTTCCTAAATGTTAGTTGGGTGTTCCATGTTAAGAACGATGATTTATTATGTATTGTCACGTGTACATGTAATACAACAACATTTGGGGATGTTAATTTTATTTGTAATATATTAAGATAACTAATAGTTACAGGCTATAATAATACTTGTGATTTAATGCATGCCTAATATATGCAATTTATATTCCTTAACTCCTTCAACCGCATAAACACCTTCTTCTCATTCACCAAAAAGGGAGATTATAGCCCAGAGAGGTTAAATAACTTCCTGCGTGTGTCATAGAAATTTTTTACTCCACTGATCATGCCCTTTCCACTGGACCACATTGCCTCTTCAGAGCCTCCTAGACTTTAATTTTTATCACACTAATATTCCTTCCAGGTTCTTAGGGTGTTTCTAATGGCACCCGAAGGGAAGGGGAACAGGAGACTGATGTCCAGAGAAGTTCCCAGGCATCTGCTACCATTAGGTGCCCAAACTCTCATTTCCTGATCCTTGTGACTCCTGAGCTGTGCAGGTCGAGTTGGTAATTTGGCATCTCCTTGTATGCCTTAGGTCCCTGTGGTTGCAGGTATAAAAAGTGGATTGTGGTGTCCTAAAGAGCGAGCAGGATTTGTTGTGACTGCAGGGGGCATCTCAGGAACTCTGAGGTCAGGGGGCCCTTAGGAGCCAGGCCTAGAGCTCCTGGGGACTCGGGAGCTCCTCCTTCCCTCTGCCTTGGATGTCTGCCCCTCTACACACAAAGCACACCTTTCTCTCACAGTGAAGCTTGGTTTGCTTTATTTCCCTGTCATCATGGCAGGAAGTGGTTGCCAGTAATAGCTCTTGAGTTCACACGGCCTCTGTTCAAGAGAGTAGTCAGAAAAACTGGCTCTTCTTTCAACTCCAAATTCTTAGAGAAGGAAACTGGTTCAGCTTGGGTCAAGTGACCAAACAACTCTTGTCCACAAAGTGACTGTATGTTGTACATAAAGCTTGCCACTGGGAGTTTACCATGTTCCTTTAAAAGAGGACACAAAGGAAGCTGCACAATCCACTCAAAAGTCCAATGCACTGGTTGATAAAAAAACTTAGATTGTTTTCTAAGCCTGGCCCTGATTTGTTACGTGGTTTTGGAATGCAGCTTAACCTATCTGGTAGCTAATAATAGCTAACATCTATGGAGAGCTTTACCATTGCTAGAGAATAATTTCAGTGTTGTTTTTTTGTTTGTTTTTGCGGGGTGGGGGGACACTCATGTGGATTGGGATGGGGAGACAGGCACTGCATAGAGAGACGTAACAATTGCCCAAGACCCCGCAGCTAGTAAGTGACAGAGCTGGAAAGTGACCTGCAGTGAAAATCTGCCTTTGTCCAATGGCAGCCTTGACTGAGCACGAACCAGCCACGTCCCTGGGCATACACCAAGAACAACCTGTCTGGCTCTTTGGGGGGTGATGGGAATGGTCACGGCCTGGGTTGCCTTTATGTACCTCGTGTGTCCAGTCTGCACTTAAAGGTGCAGGGTCACATGAAAGCACTGTAGTCTCTGACTCCCATCCAGGGTTTCCATCCTATATTTGAAGTTCTGATTGTGTTTCTTTAATCTGGAGAGTATGAGGTATACATCTCTGCCAGATCAGCACTGAAGAAAGAATGAGAAATTTCCAAAAATACAGACTGTGCAGAATCCCTTTTCATGGGGGTTCATGATGTCTCTGGGTTTGCTGTGCATCAAGCAGGTGGGGATTCTGCCACTTTACTTGGGTGTGGTCTTGGCCTTCTCTCCCATAAGCTGATGGAATGAAACATCTTCTCCATTGTGGTGATTTCACCTCTTACTAAATAGTGTTTTTGAAATTATTTGTTTAGGTCTTCTTTCTGCTGATGGAACATCATTTTCATGAAGTCAGGATCTGATCCATACTGAGTTGTCACACATTGTTTTGCCTACATGGACACTCTGCAAATCTTAAGCTAATGGGTAAAGAAAGCAAACATCTTTTAATCAGGTGAACTTAGTTGTCCATTTTGAATGCTTTCTCTTAGGCCACTAGGTTTTTGTGTATGGTGAAATTTTGTTTATGGGTAAAGGGTTGACAGTCTGTGAAAAGATGCTATGGTTGGATTTCACATTTCTTTCTGGAGTTGCCTCTTGGAACTCTGAGTCAAATGTTCTCTTAATTTGCTTGTAATGTGAAGCAATTGTAGTTACAAGCTTTTCTGGGGCAGACTTGATGCTCTCAAAGACCACCATTGCTTTATCTCATTGTCCCAACTGGGCAACACATCCCATGTCAGAATTTGCAGCTGGGTTTGGAGAGGAAGGGGGATCCAGGGTCCACAGTCTCCATGTTTCCACACTGGGTCCCGAAACTTGCATGATAGGGGTCCCTTCCCCACGTTGGCCCCTCAGATCTCTTGTTGCATTAATGATCTCCCAGGAAAAAAGGGTGCAGTGATGTTGTTTACCAAAGCGGGCCACAGTGCAGAGTCACCTGTAGGACCTCCCTTCTTCATTGTGGTCCCCACATCTAAGAAAGAGAGACCACTTGGTATTTGAATATGGCAGGTGCATCTGGCTAAGCACAGCAAGGTTTGTGGAGAGGGGGCTATGCTGGCCTAGGGGAGAGTGGCTGGAAGGGCTTCTCTGGAAGCCTACATGGAGTGTGAGCACATAGACTCTTCCACCGAGGGGAGGTTTCCTTCTCTCCCAGCTGATCTGGGAACCCCTTACATCCCCAGAAGCGGGGCTTGGCAAGAGTGAGGCCAGCCTGCCCCAGCTCTTAGAGATAGCTTTTTGCAGCCAGTAGGATCCCAAACCCCCAATCTTAGGTCTACACACTTCCCTGTAAAGCTGTGTATGCCTTTGTGGGTCCTAGTGCGGCAGCTGCCTGGGCTTCATGTTACCAGTGGAAGAAGAAAGTGAGGACCCAAGGTCTAGAGCAGAAGAGGTGCAGGTGGCAAGTGGTGAAAATTAAACCATCAAAGAGAAGGAGCCTCCTTTGTCTCCTTCTTTAAAAAAAAAAAACAAACAAAAAGTGATTTAACATTCAAGAGAAATTCAAAGATGGGGTTTTCCCTAAAGCAAGTCTGCTCTTAAAGATGAAGAAATAATGACTCTAACTCTCCCACACCACCTCAGTTGAAGGGCACATTTGGACTTGGTGGTCCCCCGAATTAGGCTGCTGTGTGTGTGAGGGAGCTTACAGGGAACCACACCTTCATGGGATGTGTGAGGCATCCTCTAAATTCCTGATCTGAGTTAGGATGACTGTAAGCAGGAGGGTTGTTCATTATTTTTTTTTTCTTTCTTGGAAAAGAATAAATAAAGCCATCAGATGAAAATAGCAATTTCGTTGAACCTAAAAGATCTAAATCCTACTCAGTGTTTGCATCAGCTGCCAGGGTCGCTGTCAGTAATGGAAGGTCACTGTTAGGGACCCTTCTGGTCAGCACAGAGCCTCTCAGCTGGTTTGTTTCCAGGGATGCTACAGATGAGGCAAAAACACTTTTTCCTCTTTCTGTGATTGAATTCTTGGCTGGAGGGAGTGGCTGTTACCTTCTCAGCCCTGAGTCCTGAGATGGTTTTTCACGAGCCCATTGGCTCCCAAAATGTAGCTCTTTGCTCTCCAGAGAGTCCACCTGGAGGCTTTTTCTGTTCTCACTCCAGGGAGGAGGGCAGAGACACCTTTCCTGATTGTCCTGAAGTGGTGGCTACTCACTGGTCAAGTGTTCATCCTCGGCAAGTTGCTGCCCACTCTGGTTCATTACCATTAAGTGGTCTTGGGGGGTGTGTGTGGACCGGGCCAGGTGGTAAACAAATGAGTCCGTGATACAGGATCTGCAGCCATCCCAGTTTTACAGGTGAAGAAGCTCGTGTTCACAGCAGAGTGGCAAATTGCCCAAGATAATGCCTGGGTGAGTGTTAAAGCCTGCATTCTAACCCATGTTGGCATCTGACTGGGTCCAGCCCCAGGGCTGCTCAGTGTCCTGACTCTGTTCATGGGGGCCTCCAATGCATTCTTGTTTTCACTGCAGAGTGTCTCATATAGTAGGCCTGGAGCCCAGCCATCCTCTCTACCCCTCCCTGACTTCGTGATGTGCTAGGGCCCTTGAGGGGTGTACCAGGGATCTCCACAGAAACACAATCATTGGGATGCCTATCTCTGCCTGTCTCTATATAGAGATTTAAGGGATTGACTCACTTGATGATGGAGGCTGGAAAGTCCCAAATCTGTAGGGTGGGCTCCTGGGCTGGAGCCTAGAAGGGCCATGCTGCAGTCCAAAGGTCGTCTGCTACAGAATTCCCTCTTGGTCTGGGGAGGTCAGTTTTTCTGTTCTGTTTAGGCTTTGATCTGAGACCCACCCACATGAGGGAGAGCAGTTGGCTTTACTCAGAGCCACTGATTTAAATGTTGATTTTTATCCAAAAACATCTTTCCAGAAGTGTTCAGAATTAAATTTGTCCACATATCTGGGCACTGTGGCCTAGCCATGTTGACACATGAAATTAGAGTAGAATTACTCAAGTTGGAAATCCTCGACCCTGAAGCTGCTGTCATCAATGCAGACCCTGTGGGGTTTGGAGGCTATGATGTTGTTATGCTGTGTGGGTGGCTTTGCCTTGTGGGCCCTATGTCTTCGGGAGTAGAGAGCAGGGGAGCCCTGACGGTAGCAACTGGCTGTGTGTGTCGCAGGGGAGGGGTACATAATGCAGGCAGTGGGAGACTTTGTATGAACCTTCTGCATTTTAGAAATACACCCTGGGTGTACCTTGCAAAGCTAGAGATGGGAACCCTTGTGGCTTTGTGAAATGGTTCATGATGTAGCTCAAGCATCTAGCTTTGTCCCCATTGTGAAGTGGTGACTCATAAATGGTTGAATACATGGGTGGTCTGATTAAGTAGCAAATGTCCCCAACAGAATTTCAGTCCTTTATTCAACAGTGATTGAGCATGCACCTCATAAGTGCTGGGTGCTGAGCTGAGCTAAGCAGAAGGACTCGAGAGACCAAGAAACATGGTTCCTGCCCTTAAGTTGGCTGCATTATAGTTGGGAAAGTACAGCAATACAGGATATTAGGCAAACAATATACTTTCAGGTTATCATGAGCAATATAAAAGAAACAGGCTGCTGAGACAGAGAGGCCACGAGAGACTGACCTTCACCAAGAAGTTCTGAGAAGGCTTCTTGGAGGAGGTGACATTTAAGCAGAAACCTGAAGGGTGAGGTGGAACCAGCCTGTGCCTATCAGGGGAAGAGTGTTTTAGGAAAATGGGATATCATGTGGAAATGATCCCAAGAGCCTGGTGGTTTCAAGAAATTGAATATAATTCAATATATAACAATCTGTAGTAGAAAGATTTTTGGGGGAAATGTAGCTAAAACAGAGTCACATGGAAGCCTCTTTCCCTGGAGTGTCACTGTTTTGTTCATGGAGTCCTTTGACAAGGTCATCATTAGGGCCTATCTCGATGAGTGGTGCAGGAGGTGGTCTCTGTTCCAAGACAGACTTCGAGTCTGAGGTTTTTCAGTTGGGAAGTTTTGGGGAGGGTCTGCTCAGCCATGAAGGTATTAGACACTCCTGGTGCTCCAGATGGAGAAAGGAACAAGGCAAATCAGCCTCCATGGGCCCTCCTGCCCTGACTCACCACCATACTGTTTTTCATTCCCCCTTTATCCTCTCCAGCAGGAGCATTTCATCATGATTTTCTCGTGGTGATCTCTTTGCTTAAGGCAGTGACTTTGGGGAGCAGGTGGGTTGGTATTGGATTCTCGGCAGCTCCTGGTCCCACTCGGTCCAGGCCTTTGTGCTTTGTTGGGATTTGTTTGCCATGAATCCCTGTGCTGCTCAGATGGTCAGGCCCTGGGAAGGACCTAGAGGACAAGGAGTTTCTGATCAATTTAACGTTTATTGAAGGGTCAGCTCTGGGTGACCTCTGGCAGGGTGAGACTTTTTAGTTGCAATCACCTTAGGGTTTCCAGGAGGATTTTGGAGGGCTCATGGGGTCCTGAGTGAGTGGAAGCAGAGCTGAGTACCACTCCTGATGAGGGTGGGGTCCTCGTGTTTGCAGGATTACGTTCTGCCCTGAGCCTCCCGGAATGAGGTCTGGACAGCAACAACGTCCTGGAAATTGCAACCCTGCCTTGGATGGGCTGTTACCCCTCCTTCAAAACCATCCTGAGTGTACCATTGCACCATAATTCTGGCATTATCAATAAGAAATCACTGTATCTGGATTGATTTGTCCAATGAGTGCCTGTCAGGCCTGTTCTGTGAGCCACACATTGTGCCAGGTGCTGGGGCTACATCAGTGAATGAAACCCAAATCCCTGCCCCGGAAACCTGACCTTCCTTCGAAGATTTTCCTAGAATTTTTCCATCCTGAGGTCATCTGTTGCATCTTCCTATTGTGCTAATTGTACAGGGAGATAGAAGGCTATTATTATCTCAAGAACTTTGCTTTGAGTTGGGAGTTTATAATTGGAGGTTACACATTCAGTCACTCATCCGTAAGTATTTATTGAGCAACAAGTATATATATAGGTTCACCACCATCTGGTTGTGGTGGGGGGATGTAGTGGGGAAGGACGAGGAATAAGTCCCTTTCTTCATGGAGCCCTGAGTGAGGAAGATGGTTGTCCAGCAAATTGTCACGTAGTTAATGACAGTTGTGCAGGACATGGGAACAGGTGTCGGAGCCTGATCTCAGCTTGGGAGTTAGGGCAGGACTCCTAAAGCAATTGATACTGGAAGGGTAAGTGGGACTTAGCCAGGAACAGTCCAGCTGGAGGAAATTGTATGTGCAAAGGTCCTGTGGTGGTGGTGGGGGCATAGTGTTTGAGAAATGGTAAGAAGGAGTGGGGGTTGGAGTGTGGTGAGCCAGGGGTGCAGGGTGAAGTTGGAGGGCTGGGCGGGTTAGGGGTGAAAGAGGCAGAGCATCCAGGAGTGGGAAGGAATTTCAAGATCATGTCCCGGGCTGAGAGGGCAATTCTAGTGGCTGAGGGAGTGAAATCTGGACTTTAGGTAGGGTGACTTTAGGCATCCAGTGATCAGAGCTCAGTGGCAGTCCTGCCTGGCCAAGGTTTTTACATACAAGCGGTACCATACAGGCTGTTGGTGAGGCACGAATGATCAGACTGACTGCCCTTATTTTAGAACAGACACTTTGCTACCACAGCCCCTTTACTACCTTGACAAATGTACAGATAATAGAGCCCACCCTTACACATAGCATCATAAGAAATCAGTATCTTGGTCTAGTATTAAGGAGAAATAAAAGGAGGCAATTTATAATAATAGGTACTTCAGTATGTAAATGCTCAATTACACTGGAGTACATGTTGAAGTAACAGCTCTGAAATCTACTTCTAATGGATATGGGGATATGAAGGATGACAATTTCCAAGTGAGTATTAGTGGTGCTGTTTTTTGTGTTTTTTTTTCCCCCCCTGTAATGACATTTGAAGACAGGAGCCACAGGAGAATGCTTATGAGTACGTAAGAATGGGGAGGTTCGTAGAGCTACTGAGTGGGGAGAGTACTCAGTGTTGTCCTTATGACTTGGATACCACAGGGTGTTTTGTTCTCGGTGACTTGATTTTTCAGGATGCTGAACATCCCTTGGTCAATTTTGAATGGCACAAAGTAAAATATGTCTTAAATTTACGTGTCAGAACAGTCGGTGTTTATTTCAACCATGTAAACATACTTTGTATCTACGTCTGGAGTGGACTTAGGTTCTAGCTTAAGATCATGCTGAACGGGTCTATTTATTATTGCCACAGAGAATGTCTGGTGGTCTGACTCAGAACTGTGAGACATGGGTAAGGGTGTGGGTCTGCCCCTCACACTGCAGGATGCATCCCCTGTGTGCTCACTAAATGCCACATGCCTCCAGAATCACTGGGACAACCAAAATCATCTCCATAAATTCCTAGAGCTACCTCTAGGGGGCAGCACCTTCTCCATAAGGATCGCAGTCCTGATAGGACTGAAGCCCTGGATGGGTTAATGAAGGGGACTCTGGGGGGAGTGTTTACAGATACAGTTGGTTGCCCTAGTGGGGAGAGAAGGTAAATTGTGGCCATAGTTGGTGCTCTTTTGGAGGTAGTCAAGATGTCTGGGAGACTGTGTGGCCCTGAGACTCTGGGGTCCAGACCAGCGGAGCTCTGCAGGACAGCGGGGTCTCAGGTATAGAACAAGGGCAGTGGGGATCTGCATGGGGAGGCCCGGCAGTCACAGCCATTTGAAAGCTTTTGTGTCATAAATCTGAAAAACGCAATTCTGAAAGCGTGGGACAGAATCAAATTGGCCTATAAAAATAAAAACATGGTTACAGTAAAAATGAGATGAAATGGGAAAGGGCAGGCGCTTGCTACAAGGAGCCTGTCGTTGTCACTAACCAAATCAGTCCCTGTAATAACCCTGGAGTGAAGCTCACGGGCTCATCAGGCCTCTGTCCGGCCCCTGTAATTTAACTAGAGGACGTACCTGTGTTTACTGTGTGTGATTAGTCCTCGTCGATTGCTCTTTATTGGTGTTGGATTAACTTAAGGGCTCTGATTTTCTTTAATTTCCCAATTTACAGTCTTAGCTTACAAGTGGGCAGGGTTTTTAGTTTTCATTCTTAATTCCCTTCTAGCAAAAATGAACTGACAAACCCAAAAAACAAAAAAAAAAACTTCAAGTTTTTTTTTTTTTTTTCTGTTAACCACAGGGGATGCGACAAGTCAAAGGGGGGTTACCTGGGAATGCCCAGAGCCCCAGGTGATTGGTTGGCCCCCTGCCATCCCCACGTGAATGAGATCTGTACTTTTCATTGCCTCCTTGGTTGTCTTGGGTCATTGTTGTGGTTGTGGAGGAATCGTTGGAAATCTCAAAAAGGAAACCTGAGTGCAGGCCTGGGTCATATCAGAACCCCTGAGGCAGTATGTTTTCGGGGGCTCCTCATTCATGCTCTCTGCCTACCCTTTCCACTTCTTGGTGGGGGTGAGAATTTTAAGTCACAAGCATGCTGCCTGCAATCACTCTGGCTAGTTGCCAGGTCTCAGGACATGGATTTTATGTTTGTAGCTCATGATGGCTTGAGGGGCAGGATTCCAGCTCTTGCTTGGAGATGGAATTATAGTTCCTGATGGCGTCTTCGGGAAGGACAGAGTCATTGACCTCCAGCCTCTGGGAAAAGGGGAGGGCAGAATAATTGAGGGATAAAAAAAGAGGGCGGATTAAAAAAAAATCTATATATTTCCTCCCCATTACAAAAATACATGGTCTTATTGCCTCCTTTGTTGTGTAGCAGTTACTGCAATGATAATGAATTAATGAGTTATTTGTTGAATAGCTGCTTTTCCCCTCTCCCCACTTCATAGTTTCCTAGTGTATTAGGCCTTCGTGTTCACTCGATCGCCAGCATCTAGTCCCAATAAATAGCTGTTGCATGGATGGATGGAAAATTCTGGAGACGGAAGACATTGGAAAGAAGATTAACACTGCCCTTCCTATCATGCGGAGCTAGCTGGTGGTTCCCAGCCCTGGTAGCACATGGGAGTCACCTGGGGGAGCATTTTACTAATGCATTCTGGGTCTACCCAGAGCAATCCAATCAGAAATCTCAGCTGGGAGCTTGGGCAGGGGGGTTCAGGCATCAGAGCTTTGCAAAACTCCCAGCTGACTCTAATTGCAGACAGCCTGAGACCCTTTGATGTATGTCCTGACAGTGATAGCCCCATTTTTAAAAACAAAATAGTTATAAACGTAAAACACATGCATGCTATGCAAATCAAGGGGTATGGAGTATGTTGCTTTAGAAATAAAACTTCCTGTGCACTCCCAGCCTCAAACCCACATACCAGAGGTATCTACTTGAAGCAATTTTTGTGTGAAGTTCTGATGACTACCGCCCCTTAACTCTAGCTCATGTACTAATATCCTTATTTATTGGTTATCATTTTTAAAAGCTGTATCTGCTAACTCAATATTGACTCTAAGAGATAAATATCTATTGGCAAATAAAGAATTTACCTCATTTGCAGTAACACTTTCCCCTTATGATATTTGGTAGTTTTTTCTGTAATGTTAGCTATTCTCTTGGTTACCTTTATACCTTTAAGTAATCTTAAGCCTCTATTTTTCATTTCCTTTACGGAATATGTCCTGATCACTAAATAAGATGAAAAAATTAGAGTCCTACTACTTCTTTCCATCTCTGCATCTGCTGTTAACTACATTCTCAAGGCTTATAACATTTCCATTTTCTCCTGTAACTGTCCTTGTCATCTAAGCTTTATCTGTAGATTAATCTTTGTTTTAAATGAAAAAGCAGTTAATGATATGTATTGTAGAACAAATAATGCAGTTGGTCTCAAGAGAAGGAAATGTCTCTGATTATGTATTTCTTTTGTGGCCTCTTGTTCACTTCTACCCTTGTGGTTCAGCCCCTTGCTTCTCTTGGTGTTCTTCAGATGCCTGGTGATCCTTGGTCATCCATCCATATTTATGAAGGGAAGACTAAACTGATAAACACAGATACAGGTGTGGGTTTCCTCTGCTGAGTGTGGATCTGTTTATCCATTAGACCTCAAACCTTTTAATTGGAGGGCTGATTGTGGGGGTGGGGTTATTGTGTGTCATCTGGTGGGTTTTTCTTTAGCATGTGTGGGAGTGGAGCTGGCAGGCAAGCAGGTTAATACTTCCCCCAATGCCAATGTGAGTAGGGCTATTGTAAAGGATGGGAACACCACCCTAGAAGTGTTGGATCTCCCTTGGGAAGATGGATCGATTTCTTTTCTTTTTTTTTTTAAGTTTATTTATTTTGAGAGAGACAGAGCTTGAGCAGGGGAGGGGCAGAGAGAGAAGTGTTGGATCTCCTTTTGGAAAATGGATCCATTTCTTTTCTTTTTTTTTTTTTTTTTAAGTTTATTTTGAGAGAGAGAGAGAGACAGAGCTTGAGCAGGGGAGGGGC
The DNA here is from genome assembly GCF_046562875.1 of Panthera onca. NCBI lineage: Eukaryota > Metazoa > Chordata > Mammalia > Carnivora > Felidae > Panthera > Panthera onca. Next base: position 37,382,956 of record NC_138354.1, on the reverse strand, counting down.
AGAGAGAGAGGGACACAAAGAATCTCAAGCAGGCTTCAGGCTCTGAGCTGTTAGCACAGAACCTAACATGGTGCTCAAAACCACAAACTGTGAGATCATGACCTGAGCCTAAGTCAGATGCCTAACTGATTTAGGGGCCCCAAGATAGGTCAATTTCTTAAGCAAACACCTTTCTAATTTCAGTTTTCAGGTGAACTTCATCACTGCCAGGTGAATATAGGTAGGATCCAGGAAGACCATCCCATTCTTTCCAGTTCTTAGCATCATCATAGTCTCCCTGTTTATTATTGTTTCACTGAAACATGTCCTCAAGCTGCCATATTGAAGTATCCAATGTTTTTCTATGGCCAAAGCAATTACATAATTGCTTTATTACCTTTTTCCATACCACTAAATACTGTCAACTAATTTTTAGAGATGACATTAACATTCCAATGTATGGATGGTTATATATGATTTAGTCACATCTCCATTTTTGATTCTGTGATTCTCAACTAAGTGGAGTTCCAGCGCACAATCCTTGTGCTTCATTCTGGGTACATACCTTGGTTGATTTCCTTAGAAATTGGAATTCTTCGAAGACTTGTGGCACAAAGTTCTAGACTGCCCCTCATAGGAAAGTTTTTAAGGGTTCAAGTTAAAGTGGGGAACAGACTAAAAAGCTTATCAGATAAAACTGCTCCAGTGCAAGCAGTCAGGGAGGGGAGGGGGCATTGCCAGATGGAGTGCCACGTGCAGACTGTGACTTCACTCCCTCCTGGTCCTCCGGAGAGACAGCTCAAGCTTTGGGTTCTTTCCTAGGAGCATCACTGTGGCTTGTGACTTAGGCAGGCCCATGCTGCTTTTTCTTCATCGATGACAAGGACAGATGAGCCATTTGGTCATTTGTCGTCCTTGGTTTCAAGGTATGGGTACTGGTTTTGTAGGATCAGGGGCCACAGAAGACTCCGGCCCAGAAATCTATCACTGTGCGTAGTCAAATGATTTACATTCATACAATGCCTGGGCTTCTCTAAGCTCTTTGCTTTTAGGTCACATTATTAAGAAGTGCTTCTTTTGAAGAGATAAAGGAATCCTCAGAACTCATCTTTTTTGCATCCAAGACAGGGCTATATTTGAAATACCAGAAGAAAATATTCTTTCGGATCACTTAAACTCTTTGAACTGAATTTTTAATTTCATCCTAGGGCAAGTCAATCTCCAGAGTCTTTTCTTCCACGTTGAGTTTCCTGCCCTTGATATATACCTGCCTCCCCTGCTGGCGGGAGGGGCTGTTATTTACTGTGACCTGTCTAGAGGCTGCAAGGCAAAGGCACTCTGATGGGTTAATCCTGATATCCAGAGTTGTAGACTCACCTTGGCTATATCACATGACCAAATTGTGAACTTGTATAAATGATAGCAGGAAAATGCATTGGCTGAGAGTTCTGTGGTGATACATGGAAATTCAGGGGTGGGAACATCACAGGAAAGAAATGAAAGGGAAAGTGCTGAAAGATTCTCTTGAATTACGTCAGGAAATACATAACAGAATAGATAACACCAAAGTTGAGTTGATGTCACTCTGCTTAAAAGCAGACCAGTTTTTTTTGTTTTTTGTTTTTTTAAAGATAATTTGCCACATCTCTTTGGGAAACAACTTGATGTTACAGGTCAAAAGTCTTAATGATGTATTTGACGTTAGTCTCAGTTCATGAGTTCAAGCCTCTCAATGGCCTCCGTGCTGACAGTGTGGAGCCTGCTTGGGATTCTCTATCTCTCTGAACCTCTCTGCTTGTGTGCTCGCTCTCTCTCTCTCTCAAGGTAAATAAACTTAAAAAAATCATCCTAAGTATCAAAAAACTTTTAAGAATAAAAATGTGGTTGGTGCCATTATGATATTGCAAACAATCTGAATTAGAAACCACGTAAATATTCAACAATAGGTGAATAGCTCAGACACTTAAAGTATATCCAATTTTTGTGATTTGTGTAGTCATTAAAAATTATTCTCAAACAGTATGCTATAACACAAAAAGAGTGGTACTATGGTATTGACTAAAAATAAGACACAATGTTGTAGATACATAGTACAAATCTGGCTATATTGAAAATAATTGTGCCTAAGGAAAAAATCAAAAGGGAATGGATGATGGGCCTATGAGCACTATTCTTTCTTCTCTTTATTTTTCACATCTTTAATGAGTAGGCCCTTTTTTCGTATTAAAAATAAATATTGGAAGAATCATTGAAATATACATTAGAAGCTCTAATTAAGACATATCATTGTTCATTGGCTATTGAACATGACATTTGCAAGTATGCTTTTCCTGTAATGCAAATGGGTGCATCAGAAAGAAAGGGTCTGACCAGGTTGTAAAGGTACAGGGACACCTTTGAGTAAAATAGTTCAGATGAAAAATGAAAAAGCTAAACAATTACTTGGATAGAAGAGTCACTTGTCCTGACATTTGTACATTTGTAGTTTAAAACATTGCCTTGATCTTTTCCTCAGTGAATACTATACTCCCAACCCATAGGGAGTCCTGAAGAAACAGAGCTGGTTGGGTGATGAGGCAGGAGAAAAACATTAAGGAAATGGAGTCACACACAATACCCCTCCAGTCACCTGTGTTACTTTCTGAGTTGTGGGGGTGTCTAAATGGTCAAGCCAACAGTGGGAAAGAGGGAAATTGTCAACTATTTATTGAGGACCTGTTATGTTCCAGGCACTGGACATAGGCCACAGGACAAGTATGTTGTGAAGCTTCGAATTTCAAGTGCTGCCTTGACATCTTGGGTCTCACAGGGCCCCAACGGCCTGACCATGAATCCTTTCTGCTCTCTTTGGATGTGCCCCTACTCCGCAGGAAACGGTCCCCACACAGCTAGTTCCCTGACCAGCCACCCTCCACCTGGTCCTCAACTGAACAGGCTTCAGTTCCCTGCCAGACTGAGAAATTACTCAAAAGAGCCAGTCACCTCCTCCTGCAGGAACCAGGGGCCACCCCACACCCACTCTTACCATAAAGCCTATGGCCCACAGCCCTGCTGGTTCACTCTAACTGCAACACCGAGTGGCCCTCTGTGGCAAGCAGTGTCCTCCTCCCTGGAGCTGTGAGTATGTGTGGCTGATAACTGCTGGCTATCTCTCCTGTCTAATGCTTGGTGTCATGTGTTGATTCATTTTGTACTATAGAGTACAGGGGTCCCTCCCTCCTCAACAGGGCCAGTGGGATGTGGTCAGAATAATAATACTCCTGTAGGAGTGTGGATGGGAAGATGATAATGAAGTAATCAGTGAGTGAACATGTTAACTTGCAGTTGGACTATATATTGTGAAGTAAACAGAATGATGCGTTAGGGACCTGTGGAAATACGTAGTAATCCTGCTTTGGATAGGTGATCAGGGGAGGCTCTTTGAGGCAGCAACATTGAGTTCACTTGCAGGTTGGGAAGGGGCTAGCTCTGGGAAGGGCTGGGAGGCCAGGGCCTGGCCAATGCAGCCAGGTCAGTGCATCAGGAGCTGACAATGAGCTCACATGATCTTGGAAAGGCAGTCAGGGACCCATGGAAGCTATAGTCAAGAAGTTGGACTTGATTTTACATGGAATGCACAATCACTTCTAAGCAGGGAAGTGACATGGTATGGTTTATACTTTTACAAGAATTGTTTTGGTACCTGCGTAGAGAATGGTTGATGGGGGAACTTAAGGTGCGGAGTACTCAGTTAGGAGCTGTCTGTGGCAGTTCTGTTGGGAGGTGATAGTGGTTGGGGTTGGGTGGATGAAGAGAACGGACCAGGGTATGTATCCTGGAGGTAGATGCCAACTTGTGAGACTTGATGATGGATTGGACATGAGGAATAAGAAAACAGAAAAGGATGTTTCTGAGGTTTTGGCTTGAGTGACTGGGTGGATAGTGGTGCCATTTAAAGGGATGGAAAGGGGATGAGATTGAAATTTGGAGTTTGGTTTAGATTGGTCTGATCTGAGTAAGTATTCAAGTGGAGATGTCAAGCTGGCAGCTGGAAATACTATTATGCAGTTCAGGATAAATGCCAGAGCTAAAGATATTAGTTTGGCCATTACCACCATTTGATAGTATTTAAATCAGCTGAATAATATGGGGAGATGATAAAAAATTCAGAATGATTTATCCTCCTGGAATGAATGTCGTGTTAGATGTAAGTTTGGCTATATCAGTGGAATAACATATAATAAGACCACTTGAAAACTGTGCTGCACCGTGGAAATGCAGTAACTATTCACACTGCTGTAGGATTCGGGTCTCCCACAGCACTCATAATTCTGGGGTCTTGGTTCTTGATTGTTTAATCCACAAAATCCCCTCCCCATCATCTCCTGTGTGAGTTCCTTTGAGGATCCCTGACTCTCAACCTAAGCCAGTGCTTTAGAAAGAATTCTTGCCAACACTGTAATGCTGGAGAACAGAGATAAAGCTACAGAGATAAAGATTATCTTTTTTAGCTGAAAAAATTTTGAGTTATATTAGCCTCAGCCTAAAACAACTAGGGTCTCTAGGTTTTTTTTTTTTTTTTTTTTTTTTTTTTTTTTTTTACTCGCAAGAGAGTTTGGAGAATGTACAATGGTTCAATTTTTCTAGGAGCTTTTTGGCTGAGGCCAGATTGGAACTCTCCATGGCTCTGGGTAAACAGTCAATATTGTATTCCTGTGAAATTCTGGAGATAATGATTTAGCAGCAAGATTGGCTGGAGGCTGTGCTCTACCTGGCCAGGAATCACATGACAAATGGATCTCCTTTCAAGGAAGTTGAATGTATGTGTTACACAATTTAGTTGGGTGGTTGTAGGGGGTAGGGATGACTTCAAGTGCAGGCATTGGTAAAAGGAGCTAGAAAAAGACACAAGTACTCTAATTTATACTTCCCCAAACCATTTGGTTTTAAAGAGCTTCACATTCTCCTGGAAGTCAAAGGTCACACACCTGTGTGTGTGAACTACATTTTCCTGACTTTGTCATACTCCTAAGAAGCAAGCTTTGTTCCTTACGTATGGGTGTATGCTTGTATAGATGTAGCTTCTGGAGAAGCTACATTGAACATGAAATTGAACATTGAACATGAAAATTAAGGTCTGATCTGATTCTAGGATCATGGAGCCTTGACTTGGGCCATTCTTCCAGCCTAGAACAATGCTGTCTGGCTGTGCCCAGAGCCACAAGAAAATCACTTAGTGGGTCTCATGTGTCGTTCTGATGTCCTATTGATCAGATTTTTGTAGGTAGAGCTGTGAGGACTCATTCATTGATTGCTTTGTTTGTTGGGTTTACTACAATGGGCCTCGCTCTAGGTTTGGTGTTGGGGGGTACACTGGTGAGGAAGATGCCATCCTTGACCTTAAAAATTCTCCCTATGGCCAAGGAGATAGACATGTAATCAAGCAGTTGAGGGGGTGGTGAAGAGCAGAAAGGGAGAAAGAAAAGGGCTTTGATGGAGGTAGCAAGGCAATACACAATAAGACACTTAACTCAGACCTGGAGGCTCAAATCAGGAAGTCTTCTTGGAAGAGGCAGTGCCTTACTTAAGACTGGAAAGTAGAGCATGACTTAGTGGGATCACATTCAGAAGGAGAGTGTGAAAGGGTGTTCTGTCTAGCCAGAATAACCTTGCAAAGGGACACTACATGTTAAAGGAATTGCAAGCCATTCAGCATGATTGGAGGTGGGGCTGGAGGCAAGGCAAGACCATGAGGCCAAGAGAGGTCTGGGAAGCCGAGAAGGAATGCTTGCTTCCCCAGGGAAAAGGGATTTTTTCTGCATGTAGGAAAGCCCCCTCTGGTGGCTTTGGGGGAGAATTGCATGATGTTCGGATGAGATGAGTCAGCAAAGTATTGTGATAAATGACCCAAACTGGGCTTGGCAGTGGGAAGAGAAAAACCAGGTAACCAGGGGAAGGGAGGACAGCTGTGCTTCCAGGAGAATGTGAAGCTCTTTAAATCCAAATGGTTTGGGTAAGTATAAATTAGAGTACTTGAGTCTATTTCTAGCTCCTTTTACGAAGCCCTACTATGTGCCAACTCCTGGCCAGGCACCTTATGTGCGATTTTCTTGTTTAATCCTCATAACTGTCTTAGAAAGCAGGTACTAGTATCATTAACCCCTATACACCATTGAATATTGCCTCCCCTAACCCTGATTCTTACTGATCTGGAACCCTGGAACATGACCTTCTTTGGACATAGGGTGTTGGCGGATAAAATGAGTTAAGGATTTTGAGATGAAATCATCCTAGATTTAGGGTAGGCCTTAAAACCAGTGACTAGTGTCCTTATAAGGAGATGACACACAGAGATGGGGTTGTTGTAGCCAGAGCTAGAAAAGGCAGGGAGATCTTCCCCTAGAGCCTGCAGGCCTTGATTTTGAACCTCTGGCTTCCACACCTGTACAAAAGTAACTTTCTATTGTTATAAGACGCTGAGTCTGTGGTAACTTGTTAGGGCATCCTTAGGAAACTAAAATAATAATGTCCATTTTAGACTTGACAGGGGAGAACCCAACTAGTTTTTAGAGAGCTCTGCTCTAAACATTGGGTCTTTAAGATGGCACAGGGATGGGTGTGCTTCATGGGACCTGCAGTCTGTGATCTTAACTGCTCTAGTCTTCATGACTCCCCAGCTAACAGCTAACATTTATTTCATGCTAACTCTTGGTTAGGCACCATCTAAAGCATTTTCCTTTATGATTTCATTTATCTTGAGGATTATCTTGTAAGAGATACTTTCCTTAGAAAATACAGATGGGGATGGTCTCTATTTTGAAGGACAGTAAACCATTTTAAGAGACTTTTTTCTTCGTCCCTGGCACCTCATTTACTGAACGGAGATTTTCCACCTTGAATGAGCTAAGCAGTATGAGAGGAAGTGTCAAGCATGTCAACCAGCGACTCATGAAATATTTCATCTTGTAATACATTAATAGAGAAAACCAAGGTGATTTTCAGCCCATTCCAGTAAATCGGTTTTAGCACTAATGAATTGTTCTGTTTGAGTAAAGCATTATTGGCAAAGTGCTGACGTTAATAGTAACAGTGAGGCATTTGAAACTCCATCAAAAATTATAATCTCAAAATAAAAGGCTGGAAACATTTCTGTGTTCTATTAATTAACATCGGTTGTCTGATCAATGTTTTTAATTGGTAGCAGATTAAAGTATGGATTTCTGGCATGACAAATCTCTAGATTGGCTATCTTGCTACCTGTTGATCCTGATGACCTCATTCCAACATTTATATTCAAATCTGATAGCTCAGAGGTTCAGTAGTCAGCGGATCATAAATTTCACCCAGTTCCTCTGGCTGAATTTCAAGTATGTAGACCATGTGCTAACAGTAAGAATGATCAGAAAGACAGTTGTAGACAAACGGAGCATGAAGAAAATCATTCTTATTGGAGGATGTGGCAGAAACAATTTTCCTCTGTGCTAGGCAGACATCAGCTCTGCAGAACTGGCCAGAAATAAAGATCGTTCCACTGATGGGCTGTAACAGGGGGCAAAGGAGGGTACCTGGTCCCCACCCCCAAACCCAGATGTTGCAGGGTTTCATGGCCAGATGTCTATGGAGCTAGCAGCCTGGCTGCATAAAATGGCCAGAGGGAGTTTTTGCAAAGCAAGAAGGACTAAGGAGCAGAAGGAATCAGGAAGTATGAAGACCCCACTGTTCATAGAGCTCCCCTGTGTGCCAGGTGCTTTGGTAACCTCCTCTCCTGTCACAAGTGCCCCATGATGGAGGCATTAGGTCCAACCATATGGAATTGCCATTCTTGTAGGTCAAAGAGAGATGAATATTGACACTTCTGTTTGGTTCAACCTGTGCTATGAGTAGCCCTCCTTTTTCTGGCTGAGAAAAGTGAAGTTGATGATGCCTAAGGTCACAGGCTAGGAAGGTTAGAACAACACAGGGGGCTAGCTCTGGGGGAAGCAACACTCTGTCCTCCACCATCCTCCTCCACCATCCTCCTCCACCATCCTCCTCCACCATCCTCCTCCACCATCCTCCTCCACCATCCTCCTCCACCATCCTCCTCCACCATCCTCCTCCACCATCCTCCTCCACCATCCTCCTCCACCATCCTCCTCCACCATCCTCCTCCACCATCCTCCTCCACCATCCTCCTCCACCATCCTCCTCCACCATCCTCCTCCACCATCCTCCTCCACCATCCTCCTCCACCATCCTCCTCCACCATCCTCCTCCACCATCCTCCTCCACCATCCTCCTCCACCATCCTCCTCCACCATCCTCCTCCACCATCCTCCTCCACCATCCTCCTCCACCATCCTCCTCCACCATCCTCCTCCACCATCCTCCTCCACCATCCTCCTCCACCATCCTCCTCCACCATCCTCCTCCACCATCCTCCTCCACCATCCTCCTCCACCATCCTCCTCCACCATCCTCCTCCACCATCCTCCTCCTCTTCTGGTGGGCTTTATCAGGGGAGTGGATGATCACTTCATAGACCCCTCTGAGTTACTCTGGAAGCTATGTTGGGTGGGGTGATGGGGTGGAGGGGATGTGGGAGGGAACCAGGATAGATTACAGGAGAGTCTTTAGGAAGCTGTTATAATAGTGCCAGTTATAATGACGTGGAAGTTCAGAGTAGATTGACAGCAGGGGAGGTGTCATGGAAGGGGACTCATTTGAGAGCTATTTAGGAGTGAGAACCAAGAGGATGTGGTATTTGATGGAAGGAAGAGCCCCCAGCCTCTGGCTTCTCCTCCCCTGGTTCTGTGAGCCCATGTTACACATGCTCATTATATCCCACACCTTCCCTTGGCTGCGTGTATCTCCACTGACTGTAAGTTCCTGAGGGTGAGAATCCTGTGTCTTATTTATGGCCGACCCTAGGACCATCATTGTATCTAATACTTGGTAGGCAGTCCGTTTTTGTTGGATCAGTGCAAGAACTGAGAAGAAGAAATTAATTCAGCTGTCTTGAATACTTACCACAGCATTTCCTTAAATTCTGGATTTCCTGGCAGGGAGACATGTTCTGCCCTGCCCCCACCCTTCAGTTTCTGCAGGATCATCTTAGTCACCCTGGTGGGACTGTCTGTAACTCAGCACCCTGTTATTCATATTCAGATTTACAGGATGACTGGTGTTTATCCATTTAACTCTGCTAATTTGGATCATTTCCATTAAAATTTTTGCAACTATTTAATGAGGAACAGTCTGACCAGTAGTAGATGCTAAATTGCTTTTAAACAAGGGAAGTTCTGTCATCTGCAAAATAAAACCTCTATCCTCCAGGTCAGTTTTGACTTTTCTTTTTCTTCTTCCTCCTCCTCCTCCTCCTCTTCTTCTTTTTTTAAGGAAAAAACAGGTAAGCCTTGAGTGGGAATGTGGGGAGTAAAAACAACTTTTAGCTTGAAGAATCTTTATTGCCCTAACAAGTAAAAGACCCTTTAACAATCACATTGATTTTTGCTGATGGATATAAAGGGTTTTGAAAGTGAATTCTTACTCTGGGCAAGACCCACTTGGAGATGCCAGGATTGTACTTCGCCTTTATAAGACATTAATGGGGAATGAAGACACAGATTTTGCCATGGAATCAACTATTCCAACTGATGAATTGCATCAAGGGGACAATGGAAGTTGAGTAACTGACAACTAAGTGGAGATATTTGTCAGGTAAAGGGACAATGATCTGGTTGCTGGTTTCTGTTGGCAAAACATCAGAGAGGGTGCAGTTGCCTTGAAACACTCAGAAAATATGAAAAGGGATATGGATGGAAGGTGGTAAGAAAAACAGGAAATGCTTCAGCTCAGAAGTGCTCACTAGAAACCTTACTTCCCTTTTTTGTCCTCGACCTTCTTTAATGTGGAAGGTTTCACCTCTTTAGCCTATCAGGTGATGCTGGTTGTCCCCCCAAATGGTCTGCTGGGTGAGCTGGCACTTTAGAAATGTCATTTGGGTCTCTTCTCTCCATCCCCTTGGCCAAGATGCCTTTCCAGCCCACTGCTGGGCTTGGCGTGGTGGAGAAGGCATTCGTCAGACAGCCATGTGGTCTTTGGCGACACACAGACCTGGACTCAGTCTGGCTCCACTAGGCAGTAGTTTCATCATCTGCAACATGGATTAATAATAAGTCCTGCATAGACCTCTTGTGGAGGGTTAATAGGATAACTGGTATGAGTGAAACTTTGGCCAATTTCCAGGCACTTAAAAGCACTCAATAAAGGCTAAACCCTAACAAAAGAAACATCAGCAACACAGATGATGCAGAATGAGGCTCTTGACTGGTCTCTGCTTTCAGGACCTTCTCTTTTCATACTGACAATCCCTCCTCCTCCTCTGAACAGTCGTTCCCCGCCACCCCCCATCCCCACCCCCCGCCCCATGCTAAGAGCAGTGCATGAACTCAGAGCTTAGAGTTGGGCTTGGGTTCAAATGCTGGCTTGGCCACTTAGAAGTTGTGTGACCTTAGGCCTGTTACTTACCTTCTCTTTGCCCTTTTTCCCCCTGGGTTTTGTGGTCTTTGATCAGCTGCTCTCAGTACATTGGTGTTATCCTCTCCCTTTTCTTTGTATGGGTAGCCATGTGGCTTGCTCACTGCTCAGTCTCTTCTATGTCTGGCATGGAGTGGGGGTGCATGGCCAAAGTAGCTGCCACACCCTTCACGTGACTTTTCGGTTCATGTGCATGCCGCTCTTCCCACTCATTCTGTGTAGACTGCTTCTGATTGGTGACCAATCAGCCAGTGGACCCTCTGAGTCCGTTATTTCCCTGGATCCAATGAGTTGAGGCTGGTGGTGATGCCATGGTGTCCAGGGGAAGTGAGTGTGTGCTGGAGGTCACTTCCTGGACAATAGGCTAGCTGTGCTCTTGACATCAGGTTCCTAAGTTGAGAGTGCTTGAGGTGCAGGGGAACAGCGTATTTTCCTGAGAGCTGTGAAGGAAGGCCCCATTTCTTCAATTCTGAGGGATGATCAAGTTAGACACATCATTTTTCTATCTTTTGTGGATTCCTGTTGAGGGTCTCAAAGTTGTTCTACTCTAAGCCATTCCAGAACCCCACTCTCTCTTAACTGGGTCACAGAGAAGAAGAATGCCCTGTGCATTCTAGAGGCAAAGAACCAGAATTAGCTATATTTGGGACATTTTACCCCAAATTATGCTGTTCATTGAAATATAATGAACAGCTGGTAAACAAACATCACTCCTATGTGGGCTGTTAAGCATAGAATTTCTCTGAAAATTATTACACAAAGAAATTCTCTCACTTCTTAAGCCCTGCCATGGCACATGTGTGTTTTTTGTGTGTCTCTGGCTTAGGAGACTGGAGTAAAGATCATGTGGAAATGTAGCATGTAGGTGTCTGAGGGCAGCAGCCTTTCATGGCTATTGAAAATCTAGAGTCCTAGCAATGCCTGGGTGGCTTAGTCGGTTAAGCGTCTGACTTCAGCTCAGGTCATGATCTCAGTGTTCGTGGGTTCATGCCCCATGTTGGGCTCTTTGCTGACAGCTCAGAGCCTGGAGCCTGCTTCAAGTTCTGTGTCACCCCCTCTCTCTGCTCCTGCTCTGCTCGCTCGCGCTCGCGCTCGCTCTCGCGCTCGCGCTCGCTCTCAAATAAACATTTAAAAAAAATGTAGAGTCCTAGATCCTCCTTCTGGCATGACCCACAAGGTACCAGGGCTCAATGTAAGGTGCATCCACCCCTAAGTGACTGATGTGCTAATAATAAACTGTATGAGCTCACATTTTGTAAGTTTAGTAAATATTTTTTGAGAACCAACTATGTGACTGGCATTGTTCTAAGCATGTGGGATAAATCAAGGGAGTAGAGCAGATAGAAATCCCTGCCCTCTAGGACCTCTATTGCTAAAGTCAGCAGGGTCTGCCCCCTGCCTTCGTCTCTCTGCTACAGACACTTTGGGTACTGTAACCAGACTTTCTTTCCACCACAGGGCCTTTGCACATGCCACTACCTCATGGACTTCTTCTCCTCTTTGTTTCCTTAGGGAAGTTTCATCCCCCACTGCTGCCCCTTGTCCCTGCATTGAAATGCAGCTTGCTTTGTCACTTTGCTCTCTCAGAATCCTGTTTTTCTTTAGAGTAGGACAAATCTCTGTTTGTACACTTACTTGTGTGGTTGAGAATCTTTTTCTCACTCTAGACCCCGACCTCCATGAGGCTCAGAGAGGTTTAAGTAACTTATCCAGGATGCAAAGGGATGTGGTCAGGATTCGGGCTCAAGTCTGCCCCATACTCTTTACATAGTCGAATAGTGAACTGGAAATGTGGAAGTTCATGTACCACCCCCAGGCTTTGTGCATCTACCCTCCCAGTTTACCTACAGCTATGCAGAGCTCTTTATTTGCAACTAGCTTTGTAAAGATAATGACAATAGCAGCTGACACTTGCTGAGTTCTCACTGTATGCTGGGCGCTGGGATAAATAAGTGCCTTCCACACACTAGGTCCTCCCTTCTGAGGCGACAGGAGCTATAATTCTGTTGTGCAAGGTCTCACAGGCAGGGTTTAAACTTGCTCATCTTGGGTTCCCAGCCTGTGGACGTTACAACCTCTGGCGTGTCTTTTTCTTAACACTCTGGCCCATGAAGAAATGTGTAAGTGAGGTCATGAGAGACAAGCCCCAAACCCTGGATCCTGGTTGCACCAATAGCACCAGCAGAGATCTGCCAAGGGTTTCGGTGACATGGGCGTATTGCTCATGGATATCTTCTTAGAACATAGAGACCCAAGAGAATCTGAGTTGGCTTGGAGCCCTCCTTCTGATGGTTCCTTCATGCTCATACCTTGCTCTGGTAAAACCAGGTGACTGTTAGGGGTGCACTGTGGCTGAAAAAGACATTGATGGTGCACTGAGAATCTGAGCCTCATGTCTTTGTTCTTGGGGGTGTACTGTTTAGCTTGGACCTACACAAAGGGTCCTACAGAGCAATCTCAGTGCAAAGGGGAAGAGAAGGGATTGTTGCTGAGGTCAGAGTCAGGAGGAAACTTAGCCACTATAATTACTCTATGGTGACATTTGGGGCTTAGGGCAGAGGGTGTCCTGGGACCCCTCTAGCTTATAGGCAGCCTCTTTCAGGGACCCAGTGACCCAGAGCTGGATGTACACACCAGATATGCGTGGTGGCCTGTTTTGCTTGAGTGTATACAAGTTTCCAGGCAGATTTGTGCCTCAAGGTAGCCCCTATGACCTGGGCAAGATCCTTGACTTCTCTGAGTCTCGATGTGCTCTTCTGGAAAATGGGGCTGATGATAGTCTGTAAGCGTTAGCATTGCTGTGATGATGAAGTGAAGTCACACGTAAACTGCTTGGTTGGTACCTGATACGTAGTGAGCACTCAGTGAGTGACAGATATGTACTGAAAATACCAGTATGGTGCCCTGAATAAAGGCTTCCATGGTGGATTCCTTTTGAGCAATATGGATTCTGCCTGGAGTGGGCTCCTTGAGAGAATCAGAGTGCCTCTTCTTTTGGCCTGATTGGTCCTGGTTGTTAATTTCCAAGACCCATTTAATTTTTCTCCTCACTCGCAAGAACAAAGATACCCTGCTGAAAGATCAGGAAATGAGACATAGAAAGGGGACCTCTCGGAGAGTGATGATTTGTAATGACCCATCAACAGGGATAAACTCCGCTGCGGCAAAAAATAATGAAACATTGATTCTCAGAACCTATTAAAAGTCAGATTTATATGAGAGTTTAGAAAAGCAATTAGTCTGGATTGAAACTAATTAGTGATTCCCTGTCCCCACCCCCATCCTGGGGTGGTTGAGATCTGGGCAGGCTACTGAGAGCCTACTATGTGCAGGACTTGATAGGACTCAAGGATGGGAAAGAACTCAAGAGAGATTATATCCAAATAGAAAGGACTATTATTTAAGTAAGAAATCAATTGTATGATAGAGGCACGAGCACAGTGTCCTGAGGTTTCAAAGATCTGCATCTTCTCTGATTGTGTCTCAACTCCACATAGGCTCCCTTTTAGCTCCTCTATTTAGCTTTTTTCTATATTACACTACCTGGGTTTTATCTCTGGCCCTTAAAAATTTCACTTTGCATGGTTTCTGGATGGGCTCACTGGTACCCATAGCTTCTGATTATCCCCATATGTGCTGACACCATCTTGCCTATCTCCATGCTGCAACTGTCTGGTTGACATTTCTGCTGGGAAGTCCAAGATCAAACTCCCGATCTCTACCACCCCCAACCTATCATGGCCTGCGGGTCCCTCTCCAGGTTAACTTGACTGCCATGGGCTTAGTCTCCCAAGTGTCAATATCGCGGTCACTCTATATTCCTCTATTTTTCTGCCTCCCACATCTAAATTGCTAATAGGCATTTCTCCTCTTCAGCAGTCCCCACAAGGAGAGGACTCCACCTGGGGCAGGTGTGGGCCTAACCTGGCTGAGAAGCTGCATATTTCACAGGGGCCAGTATCACTCATCACAATGCCATGGGCAGGGCTTTCCTCTTACTACAGAGTAATGATGTCCAAAGTATGGCGTCCCTTTGGGTACTTGTAGTCCATTCATATTTTTTCCTAGGCTGGATGCAAAGTACCAGTGAAAGGTCATTTGTACCATAGGCAATGTTGCCCTACTAATAGAATTTATATCCCACCTAATGAGTTAACCAGGAAGACATTGCTAGGAATTTAACTGAATGTTAACTTCTCATGCAGATGGAGGAAGATTATGTTTTATCTTTACTCATTGGGGGGTTCCTTAGATAGGGTGGGGGTCCGGGAAGAAGATAATGTTTAAACTTAGTTCCCATGTATGAAAGTGGGGGAAGAACATTCTAGCTAAAGAGAAGGAAAAGAGTTTGATGTGTTCTATCAGGGATGAATGAAGTAGAGGGAGAGGCTAGAGAAGTGGGCTGAAGCCAAATCATATCATCCTGCGTGAGGAGTTTGGCTTTTGTTTGAAGTTTGGATTTTATTTCTTGTCTTTGCTGACTCAAGGTGAAGTGCAGTATTATCACTGAGTGGATGTGCTCTTGTAGCATTTCAGATATGGAGGTGCCTAGCCAAAGTCATTCATGTTTTTGGAGGAGTCCTAATGTTGCAGTGCTCTAGAACAATCCACCCTAAACTTAGAAACAAAAAACAATTATTTTACTACATTCAAGTGAATCTATGGATCAGAAATTCGGATTGGTGTGCTTGTTAATTTTGTGTGTCTACCTGGCTGGGGCATGGTGCCTGGATATGCAGTCAAACATAATAGTGAGTATTCTTGTGAGGGTGTTTTTGGAGATGCACTTTTAAATCCGTGGAGATTGAGTGAAGCAGATTGCTCTCCATAATGTGGAGTTGAAGACATCAATCAACTGAAGACATGAATAGAACTAATGACCTGCCCTGAACATGAGGGAATTCTTTAGCAGAAACCTTTTGGACTTAAACTGCCCACAAACAATAGCATGTGTATGTATATATGAAGACGTTTATTTTAAGGAATTGGCTCACCCAGCTATGGAGGCTGGCAAGTCTAAAGTCTGCATGGTGGGCCAGTAGACGGGAAATCTGGGAGAGATGGCTTCCATATTGCAATAGAAAGGGTGTTAAAGGATTTGGGGCAGTGTTTCTAAAACCAACACAGTGTGTACTCTAGCTGCAAATTATTTGCATTTTTCCCACCTGAAAAATGTGCTTGACTCTTCCCAGACCTTCACCTGCCAAAAGTATCTCCCATTACACCATCACGCTTGGCTTGAGGCCAAGGATCTCGTAAACCTTATTTAAGGTCTACGTATGGATGAGGATCCTCAAGTTTGGTCCCTTGGGTACAGGTTCTCTAGAACCTGTGAAGATCTGTGAACTAAAGATGTAAGTTATCTGCACCCCACCCCCCAGCAGTTAACATGCAGTGATTAGACAGACATAAGATAACTGTGATAGAAATTCCCATTCAAAAAAGGGAAAACCATAGCAGTCAGTGGCCTATGGTAATTTTGAAATCTAGTTTGGCATAAGATGCCCATCTCTTGATTAGGGTCCAAATCATTAGGGAATGAGTTTTGCGGCTTTTGGTTCTAACTCTGAGATCTTGGTTCTGACCTTGGAGTCACCACTGTCCACTGTACTCCCTGTAAGAAAGTCTATATCCTGTCAACTTGCTTTCTTTCCATAGAAGTTTGGGGATCCCTAGACTCTTATTTTAATGTATATTTTCAGAGAGCGTGCAGGCGAGGGGCAGAGGGAGGGAGAAAGGGAGAGAGGGAAAATATCTTAATCAGCCTCCTTGCTATCAGTGTGAGCCTGATTCGTGGCTGCATCCCATGGCCCTGAGATCATGATCTGAGCATAAATCAAGAGTCTCAAGCTTAACAACTGAGCTACCCAGGAGCCCACAAAGGACTCTTTTTATTAGTACTGTCTTGGTTCCTTTTAGTCCTTTTAGTCCAAGCTGGTATAATTACTTTAAGAACTTTGTGGATTTCTTATGTGTCAGTTCATTATTGATTTCTTTGGACCACAGCCATACCTATAAATCTCTTGGAGATAAGTCCTTCTATGCTTGGGCTCCATGTGGCTTCTGTGGGATAGTATTTCTAATATCCTTGGGAAACCTATTGTTCTTGGGTGCCTCCTTAAGATCCTCACAAGGAATTTCGTTTGACTGAAGTGGTCTAGGAGGCACCACCTTAAATCTTCAGTTTTAACAAATGGATTTTCAGTCACACTACTGACTTCATCTTTACTCCGAGGCAGGCATAGTGTTCTGATAACAACCTAGAATTCATGTGTGCCCTTTCTTTGAATAGCCTTTGATGGCTGGAAAGAGTGCCCTGGGCCCTTTATATTTATTCTTTAATTGAGCTCTGTTCTTGCCCAATTTATTCTAGGTGGCTAGAAGAAGCCAGGTGGCACCTTCAACACTGTCTGGAAATCTTAGATGCAACATTGAGCTTATCCAGTATATTTCCTACTTTCTGCATTACTGCAGGAAACAGTGTAGTCAAAGTTTCTTCCACTACATAACCAGGAATTTTTTTCTTTAGCTTCCAATATTAGGTTTCTTCTTGCCCTCACCAACTGTTGCCTTGAGGCCTGTCACACTGTCCCCAAATGAATGCTGTGTGTTTCAGTTCTGATTAACATCCCACTTTTAGGAACAAGCTTTTGTTTTCGTTAGTGTGATAAATCACCCCAAACTTAACACAATACAATGATGATTTAACCGTGCTTGTATATTCTGTGGGTTGGGAATGTGGATGGGACGTAGCTTGTCTTGCCCTCTAATGTGTGGGGCCTTAGTTAGGGAGACTCAGATGGCTGGGATGACTTATACACCTTGAGACCAGCACCACTAACTGGAGACTTCTTCACTAACCTAATTGGTGCCTAGGTTGGATGACCCAAAAGTCGGGCTTGGCTAGAATTTGAGAACAGAGGGCCTCCATGGAACTTGGCTGTGTGGCTTGGGCTTCTCACTACATGAAGACTGGGTTTTTAAAGGAACCATGTCAAGAGGGAGTGCGGAGAGTGAATTATCCAATACCCTCAGAGGTTGTAGGACCTCCTATGATAAGGCTTCAAAAATCACATAAAATTATTTGTGCCATACTGTGTTGGTTGAAGCAAGTCATGAGCCCATCCAGATTCAAGGGAAGGGATACCTCTTGATGGGAGGAGTGTTAGGTATTTTCGGATCAGGTTTTTATAACCTCCACAAGAAACAGGCCTTGGGGAAAAAAATTGAGGACTCTATCATCCTTATCCAAGATGACTAGATAAGTTCTCAACATTTCTCTTCTCTCCCTTGGATTTCTGTAATGTTTCACTCAACTGGATCCTCTTCTCCCACAGATGAAGGTCCATTATATTTATTCTCCATACATAAGATTTTCAGCAACCTAGAGAGGCAGTCCTTTGGTATTCACTTAAATTCTCTTTGTTCATTCTCTTAATGGGATGATAGAAAGATGGTGGTATGGCCAGGATAATGGTCAAGAAGAGAGATACTGGGTGAAGGTTGCTTGGCGAGAGAGCCCTGGTCTTGAGAAATAAGTTCTTGAAATAAAAACTGTTGATCTTGGAAGATAATTAGCCTTGGACTATGTCCCTGAAGTTAAGGAGGACAGTTCATAGCATTGGTCCAAAACTTTGTGTTTTTATTAGGTATTGTTTTAAATAAACTGAAACTAATGGGTTTTTGTTTGCTTTTTAATGTTATGAATACCATAGCAATACATGCACATGATGAAAAAAATAGAAAATGTGGAAAAATATAAAAGAATAAATAAAATTTAAAAAAGTTAATATTGTGACATATTTTATTCTTTAAAAATGTGTTGAGATTATTTTATGAACACTGAAGTTTAAGAAAAAAAGATATACATTGCATTAAGCCCATTTTTTTCTCCATGTCATTAAATACAACATTGGAGCCTGATTTCTGATGGTTGTATAATGCTCAGTTGCATGTCTGTGCTATACTTGACTTAACGTAAATGCCCAACAATAGTGGATTATCTCAACATTGTGTTGGATCATTTGGCTCATGTCAGAAGAAACCAAGTTAAACCCACTTTGTCATCACACTTTGAACCTTTGATGGGTTATGTTTGTTTTTGGGAACAGAGTTGAAATGTTGTATTGTGAAGTATAAATAGATTTATTACGTTGAATCCCTGAGGGTGGCACCAAGACATCATCAGTAATGAGTTAGAATAACAATGACATTGGTGACTCACATCAGGTATTTACTGCACCCCCCCAATTGTTAAAAACCTACATGTTATCTTTGTTCCGTTTGTTACTTGCCACACACAGTCACCAACTCCTGTCCAGTGTCCCATGTATTTCCTGAAGCTGCCCATTTTCTGTCCTGTTCCCATTGACATCTCCCTTCTCTTGATCTCTTGAGTAGATGCTAGCTGTGGAACTGCCTTCCAGCCATGGTATTCATTCCAAAACGCAGCCTTCGTCATGTCATTTAAGCGGCTAAATCTCATTATCCTTGGAAAAACGTCCAAACCCCTTCTTGGGGCTCATGAAGCCCAGCCTTGCCCTAAGATCCTTCTGTTCTCCAGCAATTAAGAACTACTCTGGTCTCTGGCTCAACCCCATCTCTTGGGGCTTAGTCAGGGTGGGATGTTCTAACAACATCATAGACCGGGCAGCTTAAACAACAGACCTTTACTTCTCACATTGCTGAAGGCTGGAAGCCCAAGAAGAAGGCATAGCTGACCCTGTGCCTGGTAAGAGTTCTCTTGAAGATGTTCACCCTCTTGTGCCCTCACATGGTGAAGAAATAGATCATTTCTGTCCTCTCTTGTCTTAAGAGCACTAATGCCACTGACAAGGCTCTACTTTGATCTAATTACCTCCTGAAGGTCCCACCTCCTCAAACCATCACTTTGGGGATTAGGGCTTTCATACACGAATTTTGGAGGTGATGTCCCTAGCAGCCTTGTATCAGTTCTTCTCTCTGCCTGGAAGGCCCTTCCTCTCCTTTAAGTTACCTCAGTTCACATATTGCTTCCTCCAAGAAGTCTTCCTGATCACCCCCCTGCCCCCTACACACACATACCCTGCAATTCTGGGTTAGGTACCCTGCTAGTGTTTAGTGTGGGTACTGTAGGGTTTTCTTTCTAGTACTTATGTTACTTGTTGCAGAATTTTATCTTCTCCTTGGATGGTGAGCTCTGGGAGAATAGGGCGGCTTCTCTCTTGTCATTACATCTTAGCCCAGTGCATAGCACATAATATGCCCTCATTAATTATATGAGTAAATGACATCCATGGCTGCTGCTTCTTGGTCAAGCCCACTTAAAGATGACAACTCTGACCCACTTACAAGAACCAGCTCTAAAATCCTCCTGCATTTGCTTTCTGGGGGGTAGAAGATTGTCCTCTAGACAGAAAAACACCTTAAAGACAGAATAGGCAAGCACTTGTGTAAATCATTAATAAATCTGTTTACTATTTTTATTTGCATTAGATATCAAATTAAATATTGCATTAAGTGAGTTAAATATTAATATTGCATTAAATATATATTACATTTTAAAAATTAAGTACTAGATGCTCTTACTTGAAGTTGGATTATGAAGGCTTTAGCACAATTAGCCCAGCATGTGCTAACTGTGTTGTTGTTTTCCATGTCACTGATGATTTATGAGAGCCCACAGGAATAAGGCAAAAGGTGAGAGGCCATGGGGGCCTGCAGATGGGAGGTATGGCCAGGAGGGCAGGGCAGCACGCAGCACAGTCAGAAGAGATGTCTGATGGTAGGAGGAGAGGGGCAAGAGGAGGAGTGGGAACGTGTAATTTATTCACAAACTTGTTATTTGCCATTTTTCTGGGAAATGTACGTAGAATATCTATGATCTCATTTAGTTGTTAGAGACCAATTAAACAGGTATGATTGTCGTTATAGCTTAAACAGTTCAGAACTGAGTTTCAAACAAGTTAGGTGACATACACAAGGCCTCATGGCCTTGGTGGGGCTATCACGGGCAATATGACTCACATTGTTAACTGTGTTTCTCTACTGCTTCTTGAAGGAGGTGTTTTCAAGCTGGTGTGGATCAAAATAGACCCATGGGATTTAAGAATTTTAAATTTGACTGTTCTTATTCCTAACAACAAAGGAACATGATAGAATTTAGATCTGTCCACCTACCCATCCATGTTACTGGCTTTTAGTGAGATCCTGATGGGTACCTTGTGTGGCCAGGTCTGGGAATATAGTGTACAAGGCAGATACAATCACTGTGCTAATAGATCTCATGGTCTGGTGATAGAAGCCAGGACCACCTGGCTTTTACTATCCCATGCTCTTTCCCTTCCATTAGGATGTTTCCATATTCCAAAGTACTCTTGGCTCAGGTAATGTATCCCATATGGTTTATGTCTGAAGAGCCAGGAAGGGCCTGGTGCTGACTGTGTCCTGATCTCTTGATGGATTGCTTAGATCGTCCTGGTCAACATCTTTTTGTGATGACTAGATTCCCACATGCAGGCAGTAATGTCCTATGATCTGTTGTGCCACTGTGCTCAAAGGCCACATGTGGGCATGCATTGGAGTTTAGGCCAGATACAGCCCTGGGTCTCCAGGTATGACCCTTGTCTTGTGTGTCAAGGCCCTTATCTGCACCTGTGACTACCTGCTGCCTATTCCTCGGGCATGGCAGATACAGCTTACCCAACACTTCATCATATCTCTGTGCAGTAGATTCGACCTCGGAGAAATAAGTCTTTTCACTTTGCCAGACCAACTGGTAAGGTCTCTCCAATCCCCAATTTTATACTTCAGTTCCAACCCTTCATCTTAATCTCAAATGTTCTGCTACTTTTTTCTGTTCTTATCCACTCTAAATGGATATCTCATGGACATCTCACATGTCACATGTCTATCAAACACTTTCTTGATCTCTCCCAGTTCTTCTTCCTCCCCAGTCCTGATCTTCCCCATATCTTTCCCAGATCACTAATCTGCATCACTGTCCACCAGAAATGGAAGTCAGGAAACCTGGGATAATGACACTTTCCTGGCCCCACTACCCCCAACACAAATACCCCTGTGACACACTAGATGTTCCCTTGATTGTATCTCCACAATATTTCTTGAGTCTGTCACCTTTTCTCTGTGACCACTTCCCTGACCTTTTGCAGGAACCACAGAAGCATCCTAACTGATAGGCTATTTTGACTCTGGCTCTGAATCATTCTCCATATGAGTATCAGGGTGGCTCCATCCCTCCCTGCTCTCATGTCCAGTGACTTCCCTTTGCAGTTGAAAAACTCCAGGCTCCTGATGACCGTGGATTCCAAGCTGTCTTTGATACTCTGCCCACCTGTCCCTCCAGCCTCACCTGTAGCACCTTTCAGCCTGCTGTGTCGCCTCAACTAGCATGCAGGTCCTAGGGGTCAGGAGCTGCTCTGGGCTCACACAGGATCACCAGTTAACTGAGCATAGCGTGGGAGCTCAGCAGGCCCACAGGCAACCGTGGTGGAGTGAATGGGTGACTGAATGAGGCAGCCAGGTGCTGGGACTGGTGATTCCTTTCATGTTGGGGGTTATACACTGGGAGGCGGGGATTTAAGAATGGGGTGGAACTTTGGTCCCATTCTCCCTGTGTCCATGCTAAGGCAGATGCAGAACCCACCCTGCCCTGTGTGGGTAGATGACAGCCCCCAGCTGTTAGGTTCTCAGTCCCACCTCTGCACTTGAGCTGTCCTGCTCTTCTCAGGTTGGTCCCAGCCAATGAATGAAAGACTGTGTTCAAGGGCCTGGCCATTTCCGTATGACATGGGACTCCTGGAATGGGCAGCCTGGGCTCTTGAGTCCCTGGGGAACTGCCAGACCGTGTTAGATATGCAGGCATGTCTGGCAGTTGGCCTGTCCAATCTTGCTGGTTCCTTTTCTCTTGGGCAGCTCTGTCAGTGCTCTGCTGCTGGGAAAAATGTTCATAAACTGGGTGCCTTACAACAGCAGAAGTTTATCCTCTTCAAGTCCTGGAGGCAGAAGTTCAAAATCAAGGTGTTAATAAGGCTGTGCTCCCTCCCAAGGCTCTAGAAGAGGATCCATCCTTGTTTGCCCCAGCTTCTGGTGGCCCCTGGTGTTCTTTGGCTTGTGGCCACATCTCTCCAACCTCTGCCTTCATGTGGCTTTCCCCTGTGTCTGTGCCTCTTGTGTCTCAAATCTACCTTTACTTTCTCTTGAGAGGACATGGTCTTTGCTTTTAGAGTCCCCCCAAATCCAATATAACATCATATTAGCTTGATTATATCTACAGAGATCTTTTTCCCTAAGAAGGTCATGTTGACAAGTTATGAGAAGTTGGGAATTGCACATGCTTTTTTGGGGGAATACTCTCCCACTGCTTACTCAAGTGTTAGTCCCTAGTAAATCTATGTACCTGACTGACTCCGCCTTGGCATCTGTTTGCTTGAAGACCCAGCTGATACGCTTCATTTCCTCATCTGGAGTGCTGTACTCGTTACTTCTGTTAGGATATCCCTTTTCTGGAAGCCACCTGAGGGCAAGTGTGTGTCCCTCAGCACAGTGTCAGATCTGATCTTTCATTTATATGATGTAATCAGTGGACAAGAGAGGCCTTGGAATCAGCATCGCAGAGCAGGTTTGAATCCCAGCTCATTGAGTATGGAGGCCTGAGAACTCCTCTGTTTTTGTGATATGTGAATCCAGAATAATAAATACATACATAGACAGGATGTGAGGATTAAATGTTTCAATGCAGGTTTAATGGGGTGGAGTTCACTGCTGTCCCGTCTATACCATTATAACCCCTTTGGTCACTTTAAAAAGGCTTCTATATCTCCTTTGAAAAAGAAAGGACACCACTGAAAAGGCGGGGGCGGGGCACATGGAGAAGGTTTTGGAGCTCTGCAAGGTTCTGGGCATGAATGGGAGTCCTGGACCATCCACGGTCTTTGGGCAGCTGTGGTAGTGGAAGGCTCCTTCCAAATAGTGGTGGGGCGCAATCATTCTTGGTGTCATGATCTCCCTCCAATGGTGCGAATGTTGTATAGGCACTGGTTTGGCAGATTTCTTTGGAATTCAAAAAGACTGAGCACCGTCTTTCTCCTTTGACTCCTGCTAAAGTAATCCTAATCTTCCCTCAGGCAAGGAGGATGCCTCTGACTGATGAAAAGTCTTATATAAGGAAGGGCACAAAGGAACAGGCGCAAAGATTAATCCAAGTTCTAATCCCATTGCAGGAGCAAAGTGCGTCACCCGCTTGGATTTCTCTTTCCAGTTCTTATGAATATCACTGCTTGATCTCACAATGTTACTGTGCTTGTCATCAGGTGGGGGGGGGGGTGGTGAGGGGACACATTCAGATGACAGGTTTGAAATTCTGGTCACAAAACGTATGACAAGGAAAGGAGTGTTTGTAGAAAGACTGTTTCTCCTCTTTACTGGGCAGAGGAATGGAGAAGCTATAGGCAAGCTAGGTCCTTTCTGAGGGGCCCCTGAAGTTTCTCATTCTTGGTGTGCCTTCTAGGAGATTGTAGGCTGGAAGGGAAAAGGGACAGCTGGCCTAGATGGGACTTAGCCCTGTCGTGGTCTACCTGCCTTCAAGATTATGTATGCGAACAGAGGTTGGGTTCAGTTTTTAAGAATGGTGTATAGGGGAGTAACGTCTGAGCATCCGAAGAGTGCAGTGGTCTGGTAATTCCAGAGTGCAGTTGGGACATAGTCCTTAACTGTTGTCTGCCTCTCTTCTCCCTTTTTTGTTCTCTTCCTCTCTCCCCTGCCCCCCTCTCCCCTAAAGGCAGCTCTTACTCCAGACATAGAGAGTAGAGGTGGGAGGGAGTAGGTGAGGAGATGAGCAGACCTGCAGGGAGGAAAGGTGCCTAATTATTGTACTGGGAACTGTTCAGAATTGGAACTTCAGGCCCCACAGCTCCTGCAGCAAACCAACCAGGCTCTGATGAAAGTTTCATGCGGTTTTCTCTTCCCTTTAAAGCCTGTTGGGACCTTTTCGACAGAGGAGAAAGGGGTAAGGTTTGCCTTAATCCTTCTCTGTCCCATATTTCTGCCTTTAAGTGGATCCAAGCCCAAGCCTTGCAATTATCTCAAAAATAGCCCCGATAGCCATGGTGCATTTGGTGGGTTTCCTTGGCGGAATCTAATGAAACAGCCCAGCGAGGAAGAGATAGCCTGTTGGCAGGGTGGATAGATGTCCCTGTGTCTGTTAATCTCACATTTCATCTTGGTTTAAGCAGTCTCTGAGCTCATTAATTGTCTTTCTGAGAAGGACCAGGCATTTATCTTTGAGAGCCATCTAGCTTCAGTGAGTTCATCCAGCCTAAAGAGAAGGGAAGGGACAGACTGGAGCTATCCACTTAATTTTACTGAACAAGAAATAGATTGTTAGACAGGGTGATGGCTCTTGATCTGTTTTGCCTGATTGCCTGCCAGACAGGTAGTAGCAATCGCTGCCCCTGCCCACAGTGCATGAGAGTGCCACCTGCCGATGCCATCATGGCACTGAAGATCACCCTTCTCTCCCTGACACAGGTGGAGTTGTACCCATGATGCATCACATGAACAAAGAGCTGCCTAATCTGCATAGAGGACCTGTCTGTTTTAAACAAACCAGATAGACAGTAATGGAAATTTTAGGAAAAGGATAGGCTAAAATGACTCATGATACATAGTGATTTTTTTTTTTTAACCATCAGTTCCCTGAAATGAATTTAAAATAAATTTTGAGGCGTGCCTGGGTTGGTCAGTCAGGTTAAACGTCCAACTTTGGCTGAGGTCATGATCTTGTGGTTTGTGGGTTCGAGCCCCGTGTCAGGCTCTGTGCTGACAGCTCAGAGCCTGGAGCCTGCTTCGGATTCCTTGTCTCCCTCTCTGTCTGACCCTCCCCTGCTTGTTCTCTGCCTCTGTCTCTCTCTTAAAAACAAGTAAAAATTAAAAAAAAAGATTTTGAATGTCGTTGAGTAGGGAGGACAGTTAAGTTATGGTGCACCCATAGTATGGAATTGTGCGCAGTTGTTAAAAGAGATGGCCCCACGTCATGCGTTCTCTACACATCTCAAAGGTCCCTCAAGGAACCCAGGGTCCCTCCCTGCAACAAAGAGTTATCCAGTCCAAATTTTCTACGGTGCTGGAATTGAGAAACCCAACTATACATGAACAATCTGGAAAAGATACCCTCTATCATTAAGATTATAAAAAGCACAAGCAAGTATACAGGTGCCTCAATGTCTACAGTTCTCATCCACTTTGTAAAGTATATTTGTGTGGCTGTATATATGCATATATAGGCAAGTATGTTTGTACATGCTTAAGAAAAGGCTGAAAGAAAATTCGTCAAAATTGCATCCGTGGTTCTTAGGGGTGACTGGAGAGTGATAGGGACTTTTTCGTTTATAATTCAGAAAAGAGTGGTGGGGAAAATAATGATTTTGATTTATATAAATTCAGTTGACACCTTACCTTTCCAGGATCACACATACAGCAAAATGGATTTTCACAGGGCAGCACATTGACATAAAGCACATACATTGCTTTTCAAGGGACTGTTACATGAAGCTCATCTAGATGAATGCTGTATCTGCCATTAGTTACAGTTGAGCTTGGCAATAGTGGGCTTTGATTTCTCAAACGAAATAAAATGAAACTCTTAATACAAGATGAAAATGGATCCAAGTGGTTAAAGATGTATGAGAAGTGTATGAAACCACTTCATGGCACAGCACGATGACCAACACCCTGAAAAACTGCCACGGAATATTTGTTTTGACCAAATTTTCCTGCTGGTCCCCTTCCTTTGAGCCAAATTGTTCTCAGCAGCACAGAGATGTGTCTTTGAAGAGTCTCTTATTATGTAGTAACCAGATCAGGGACAAGAAGAGTGCAGTGTGAGAGACACAGCTGCAGTGGACCAGCCCGAGGAGTGTGGGGGTGAGCGAGGGCAGGCCCCCAGGCCCCGAGCTGGAGGAGGTGCAGCTGGTGGCTAGAGGAGAGCTTGGCTTGGGCCCCATGGAATTACAATGTCAGTGGTTCTGGGAAATGGAGGACAGTCAGCTTGGGGGCAAGGGGAGGTCAGGACTAGATGCAGACACTCAGGGGTCCTAGAGGAGGTGGGAAATGAGGTCTCAAGGGGTTCAGTAAGTGGCCCCAAGGGAGGGCAAGTAAGATGTGTGCAGAAGATGCTGGTGTTCTTGGAACAGGCATAGAAAATGGAACCCAGAGAAGAAGCACTTGAGGAAAGGAAGTCAGAAAAGGGGGCAAGACAGTGGTTTAAGAAGGGAGTGGAGAGTCACTGCTGGGGGCTCCTGCCAAGTTGAGAAGGCAGAAGGAGCTCTGGTTGGTTGTACCATGGCAGACCAGATGGGCAGGAGCCACAGGAACTGAGGAGCAAATGAGACCGTGGCAAGGAGACCCACACACTCCTCTTGAGAGCTGTGGCCTCACTTGTACTTCGTGATCCCCTGATTTCTGTCTGTTCTTCCCACAGATAAGTGCCACTGGGGGCCTGTCCTTTTGTGCTTCCCACTGTGTCTCCCATGTTGAGCCCAGTCCCGGAGGATGCATGGAGGGAAGCAAAGAGAACAGAGCTTGATTGTTTGTAAAGGGCATAAGGGAACCAGGAAAGGAAGGGCGGGCAAGCTTTAGATACGTTTCTGGGTCCTGGTTTGAAGGAGAGTTTGTAGGTAAGGAAGGGGAGGGATAATGGGTGGAGGAAAGGCTAGGGAGGCCCAGCGCTTGGTACTAAGACCCCAGGGGAAAGGTCTGTATTTGTCTAACCCACATATACAGACCCCAGGCTTTACCTTACACGTCCTCTCCAGGTGTACCTCCCTTGTAAACATAAGGCCAGGGACCCACCTGAGTGGGCAGCGTAGCTTAAGTGGCAGACAGTACCAAGCCCTCTGGTTTTACACCTTGCAAACAGGAGGGAAAAGCCCCAGGCATTCCTGGGTGCATCACCTTTGGAGATAGGCAGAGAAGCAGCTCATCCTTCAGGTAATTATCCAGCATCCACTCTACAGATGACCTCCTTCCAAATTGTGGCTCTAGCTCAGAATCCTACCCCTGAGCATTTCTCTTTACGTAAATGGACTGTGCTGACTGGTCCTAGTCCGTGTTCATTGTCAATGTCTTGGGCCTGGGCTTGACCATCAATGTTAATAAACTTGCTAACAACAACTCTTAACACTCAGGCCTTTACTGAGTGTAAAGGCCTGTCAATGAACCGGTCAAGTGGTGTCTTATTTAATCTACATGACCACCCTGCGAATGTAGCATGACGAACCTTAAATGCAGCAAGGGGTACTGGTGGGAGGGAAGGGTTGGGTGTTTGCTTCTCCAGGTGATCAGGTCAGCTGGGCCTGAGTTTTTGGGCAGCAAAGCAGAGCAGTATCTAATCTAATTGTCATTTGGGTGCTGGTTGGTTAAGCTTGTTGGGCCCCGAACCCTGCTTGGGACCAGCCACTGCCCAGGGGGTCATCCTCAGCTGGGAACAGGCTGGGCGATGGATTTTCTTGTCTTGCTGTCTTCATTCCGAGGTGTTGGCAGAGTCCACAGGCACATGGTGAAGGGCTCCATCTAAGCCTCAGGAAAAAGGGAAGCTTGTATTGCCTTCTCTCAACTTTGGTTGGGAAACCATTCTGGACTGGAGGGTGATGTCTGGGGCTTCCGTGCAGGCTGGCCCTGAGATTGGCATTTCGGAAAGTATCTCTGCAACTCACCTTTGCCCCTTCGACCCAGCCAGGGCCCTTCCTATGCTGGCAGCTGGGTCAGCCCTCTGAGGAGGAGGTAAGCATGTGAGCAGATCAGTCTGCTCCAATGGGGCTACCTGGGGCTATTGAGCTGAGTAGGATAGAGCTTTTGGTGCTGTGAAAAGATACGTAAGATCTTCCTGTGGCTTCCTAACTTACTTAGAAAAACATCCAAATTTGTACATCAGCCTTAAAGGCCATATGTGATCTGGTCCCTGCCTGCCTGTCTGATGTCTGACCACTCCGAGCCATTTTAGCCTTGCTGCTTTGTGCCTGCCCTGGGCCTTGGTACCTGCTGTCCCTGCATTTAAAATACCTAGTCCAGATATGTCTGTTCCTTCCTGTCATTCACTCTGAACACCCCCCACCCCTACCCCCAGTCTACAGTAGCACTCCCCCCTCTGCACCCTATAACCCATTGTATCATCATTCGACTTATCACTGTCTGGTATTATTTCCATCTATTATGTATTACCTTCCACATTTGCTGTGTTTTCCCTCTTCTTCCTCCCACCCCATGGCAGGAATTTGCCATGTTGTTTATTGTTAGAAACAGAGACTACAAAGCACCAGGCATGTGTTAGGTGCTCCATGGGTATTTTTGGATTGAATAAATCGAATATTTCTTTACAAGGGATGTAATTACTTTGTCTAAGAGAAAAACATAGGAAAAGCAATTGTTGCAATGTGAAACTCAGCATTTCTTGTCTTTGTATTTTTTTTTTTTTTTTTTTTTTTAATGCAGGATCTACTGTCCCTGCCATACAGCCTGGTCGAGGGTCAGGTAAGTACTCTTTTGGACCTGACTTAAGTTTTTTGTTTAAGTCGGGTGAAAAAGAAGGAGGTGAAAAGTTTCATGAACTCTGTAACTGAAAAACCCAGCCCGGCCATGTAGGGGTGTGGCTAAGGAGAGGAGCGGGAATTGCCAGGGTGAGTAACCAAGAGTTTCCTCAAGCTCCCTTCTCAGTTGGAGGGACTCCTAAGCATAACAGGCACATATGTGCCATCAGGCACAGCACTCCAGTCCTGTGCCTGAAGCAGACATCTATAATCAACCACAGCAGAATTCAACCCTCATGCAGAGCAGTCTCTGCCAGTGGATCAGGGTAGGCTGGTGACATTGAGCCTGCTTGGCACAGTGGATGAACAAGCTCTAGAAATGAAGCCAGTTTTGCCAGGGTGCGGGTGGGTAAGTGGTTAGAGGGTCTCATATTAGAGACGATGGGAGTGGTAGTGAGGATGGAAGCCATGCCCCTGCCTCTGTTGCGTTGTTCAGCTTTCAGGGCGGAGGAGGGAAGCCACATCTTCTGGCATCACACATTTTTACTAGTGTCGGAGCCACTGGAGCTTGGCCATGTAAGAATATAATTGAACCAAACGGATCTATACCTTGGAGCAATGCGTTTTTTTTCATTGATTCTGACTCCACATTATTGTTGCTTAATGAGGAGCTAATGTAACTTCTAATGAAGCCACATGGCCCTTGGATAGATGAAGTAAGGTTTTATTTCCCTCATGACACTGTATCCTCTCTTCAATTAAAACCCGGGAAGAAAAATTAATACAAATGTAAGATTTTTTTTTTTTCCTTTCTAAGATTAGTATCAAGATAGTGGCTTTTTATTACACATGTAAATTTCTTGTGTGATGGAAACTGGGGAGAAGCATGGCTGGCCCTTGAGTGGCCTGGAGGTGATGTCAGTGCTCAAGGAGGCTGAATCTATGGTCTCTGTCATTGGAGTGGTGATGAGAGCATGCTCCGTGCTCCCTTGTTCCTTCTCGGCCTGCAGGTGTCACTGCCCATTGGAGATCCTCCACAGACTCTTGCTGGTAGCTGCCAGTTATGGGTAGAAGAATTTGAATAATTAAAAGTAATTTACTGAGGAAAAATACACACAAAATAGCCATTTTTATGTGAACAATTTAGTGGCATTTGGGACATTCCTAGTGTGGTCAACTGCTGCCCCTAAGCATTTTCATCACCCAAAAGGGAACCATGTTAGCAGTCAGGCCCTGTTTCCCTCCCAAGCCCCGACGACCACTTTCTGTCTCTACGGATTTGCATGTTCTGGACATTTCATATGAATGGAATCATACAGTATGTGGCCTTTAGCGATTGGTTTCTTTCACTGAGCATAACATTTACAACATCCATCCCTGTTGCATCATGTATCAGTTCTTTCTTGTTCCTCTGATGGCTGAGTAACAATCCATCATAGGGATATGCTCCATTTGTCGATCCACTCGTCTGTTCGTGAGTATTTTGGCTTATTGTGCACAGTGCTGCTGTGACCATGCATGTACAAATATTCGAAGTCCTGTTTTTAATTGTTTTGGGTGGATACCTAGGAGTAGAATTGCAGGGTCATAGAATAATTTTGTGTTTAACTTTCGAAGAACTGCCAAACTCCTTTGAAGCCCGGCAGGCTGCTCTAGGGGCCATGTTTTCAACCACCATGCTGTCCTGCCCTTGGGGGTGTTGTCCCTGGTTAGCACGTTCTAGTCTGTGCACAGTACTGGGGAAAAAGGGTGGAAAGGACAGGGAAGGGCAGGCAGGTTCCTCTCACCTCAAGGGACGAAATGTATCATTCCTGGGCAACCTGTCCAGTGAGTTTGCTCGTCTCTGATTTACCCTCTTTTTCCATTGGGCATCTTGACCTCTAAACTTTGGACGGTCTATGCAGTTGCTGAGTCATTTGATAGAGTCAGTTTGTTGATAGGTTGGTTGACTGAGTTATTTAATTCTCTCTGTCTCTTTCTCTCTTTGTATAGATGTATATGAAACTTAGTGCTGACAAAGTCAACTTGACAAACTAATACCGATTCATTGGGCATCAGCTGTGAGTTCTTTGATAACATTTGGGTCAGCCTCACCCTCCATGGCACCTAGGCAGGCTAGGTCTCATCAGCCCTTTTGCTACCATGGTGGGCAGAAGCCCAGAGAGATGAGGTAACTTGACCACAGTCCCACAGCTTGTAACTGGCAGAGCTGGGATTTGAACCTCGGTCTGTGCATTTCCACACTGTGGTTTCTTCCTGCTTTGCCTGCTGGTTCCTCCAGACTCCTCTAGGCATCAACATTTTCCATACTAGTGTGCAGTGATTTGTTGTTTTCTAAATACCTCATTACCGTTGTGTCTGCTGAACCCACGTAGCCCCCAGAGCATCTTGGGGTGCTCTGAAGTTCTTGTTGGTCCTGAGAAAATGGGAATTTGTGTTGTGGCAGCAGTGATTTGTTCTTCTTTATTGCTAGTGGTTTACTAACCAGTGTGTGGAAAAACAGATTATCTGGTTTTGATGGTCGACGTGGTGGTGTTTTTTTTTTTCTTTCTTTTTTTTTTTTTTAACTGACAGTGCATCCTTGCCTTGTCAATACTTGAGTGATGGGGGTGAGGTCTGGATCTGTTGTGTGGAGTTGTTCATCCTTCTTCTCTTGCAGAGGGATGCTCCACAAAACAGGAAGGGAAGGTCCAGATCCCTAGCTTCTCTGGCAGCCGAGGAAGCTGGAGGCAGATGCTTCTCTGGTGAGAAAGGTGACATAGACAGGTAGGTCCCACCCACACGGAGTCCTTGGCTCCCCAGATACCAAGCAGTTAAACGTTCTTCCTGGAAAGTAACTTCCTGGAGCCTCAACTGCTTCCCCAGGTCCCCCTCTCCTGAGGGTGATAAAGCATGGGGGGGAGCTGGGGCATATTTACACCTGCTCCGTGCACAATCTTCAATGGCAGTAATTCTCTGACCTTTTAAAATGGATAAATCTCCCTGGCAGTGGTGTATTTCTAAAGCTTAGCTCAGAGTGGGGGTGGGGGGTGGGGGGTGGGGTTGAGGCACTGGCAGACATGGCCAGACCTAGAGAAGATTGATTAGCCCCAAGGGGATCTGTTCTAGAAACCTGCCACACCTATGGTGGTTTGGGTAGAAAAGTATGCATTTGGTCAGAGTTTGAGTCCTTTCGCTACCTCCCAGATGGATGAAAGCAGGCAGGCTGTTTTTCAGATTGCAGAGGATTTATTCCTTTGATCACCTGTCTTCGTCTGTCTCTGAGTTCTGATGGATGCTCTGTTCTCATGTCTGTGTTATTCGCCGTCACAGGGAACACGGGGCAAGAATCTTATTATCACCGGTTCTTTAACTCCCTTCCACCATCACCAGGGAGCATAATAACTGTGTGTTTGGCTGTTGCCTTACTTTTATTCTCCGTTCCTTCCTTCTCCCTCCTGAGCTCCCAACCAAGGGGTGTGGGAGAGCCTGAAGAGAAAGGCCTGGCACTTCTCAGACACCTACTGTGTGCAGGTGTACCCTGACGAGGAAGGCTGTTGTTAAACCCATTTGTGTGTGGAAAACCTCTTGTCCAGAGAAGTAAATAACCTTCCCAGGTCACCCAACTCACTGAGGCCAGGACAAGGATTAAAATCAAGGTCTTAGTGACTGTGAAGTATTTGCTGTTTCTGATGCTGCCTCTAGAATAGGGAGTGGCAGTGTGGATGTTCAGTCGAGTCTCTTCCCAATGCCTGGGCTCCTTATTTCTCCTGATGGTGCCTGTCTAGACTGGATCTCACATCCTTCCATCAGCTGTTTGTAAATTCACAGCACCTTCCCTGTTAGAGAGGCTGGGACTGGCTTCCCAGGGATCATTTCCTAACAGAAGGAATGCTCTTTGCTGCTCAGTAAGTGTCACTTCATAATTACCAGTGTAATTAGAGTAGGATTTACCATCTGAGCCTCTGTGGAAGCTGCAAGTCTGCCTGTATAGGTAGTTCTGGCTTTAGAAGGGTGTTTGACTACCTAAGGAACCCTTGGCATCCTTAGGGCTGCTGCATACCCACAGGGAGTCACTTCTCAGACTACTCAGGCAGATCCAGAGGCTTCCCATGGTTTTAAGAATAATACCCAAACACTCTGGCAAGGAGCTGGATCCCAGGCACATTTCTGACCTGGCCTCTATAGTCTCCTGCTCCTGGAGGCTCTCAGATCTCATGCCACCTTCTTTAAGGAGCCTCTGGTGAGTAGCCAAAGTAGCAACACCTCCTGCCCCAAACATGCCCTTTTCTGTCTATCTTACCTTCTTCATGGCACACAGCATGATCTGAAATAATAATCTTGTTCTCATGTTTATTTTCTTGACTCCCTCTTACTAAAATACAAGCTCCTCAAGAATCAGGTCCTGCTCATTTTTCTTCCCATGTCTAATTGAATGCAAGCCTGAGACCTTAGCTGACACCTTGTTACTCCTGTTGCATTTTACCATATCCCATTGTTGATCATCATGCCTCTGTTTTAATTACTCGGTCTACTTACTCCTTTTTCCTTTGTGTATGGAGGAAGCCTGTAATAATCCTAATAAGAAGCACTTTATCTTTTTATTCCATTAGATCCCCGGTGCCTGATAAAGAGTTGATTCTTAATGCACATTGCACAGATGGATGGATGGATGAGCGAATGAATGGATAGGTGGGTGGGTGAGTGGGTTGACTGATGGATGGATAAATGGGCAAGTCTGGCTGAATTTTTCTGAGATACCGTTTGGACACTTGTAATGGTGTGCTCTCTGTCTTACAAACCTTATTAATTTACAGTGCAGAAGCCTTGGTTACTTTATTTGGATGGGTTGGTTAGGGTTTCCCAGAGCTACTATATTCCTGTCAGCTTCTCTTGGTATTGTTCAAAGTCTGTACTTTATCTATTTTGAGCCCTTGTCATTTGGCTCACAAAGGCTGTTGGCTAGCATTGGTTATGGATTGAAGGTTTTTTGGATATAAAATGGCCATGTGGAGCTTGGTTAATGCTTTCTGCCTTGGGTTTTTCTGAAATCAATGCTGCTTTCTATCTTTCTCTGGTTCTCATAAGCCTAGACACATCCGTTCATTGTTACTGTTTTTTAATTTACTTATGTTGCAAGTATCTATTGGAAGTAGATTACGGATGGATCTTGTTTATTTACCCAGCGTCCTAGCTTTTTCATAGAGGAATTCAGTGTATTTGTCATAATATACATGTTTGATCAACTCTCATTAAAAAAATTCATTAAAAAGAACTTTTCTTTCTGCTTAATGTATTTTCTGTCTTCTTGGTTCTGCAGATTCTGTTTGATTTGCTTTTATCTTACCCGCTGATTTGAAAGGTATGAATCCTGTTACTAATTCTACATGTGGTTGCCCTTCACTTCATTGAGAAGGATGCTGTAACCCTTGTGTCTGGTAGTCAAGGTCAAGAATGAAATGCTATCTTTAACTCCATGCAAGATGAGAAAGTTGAGTTCACCTGCATTTGGCCTTTCTCTGTGAATTCTTCTGTCTTCACAGCCTTTGGCCCTGTAATCGAGACCTTCAGAGCCAGCTTAATGTCCCTAAGTTATAATTTTGATGTCATCATAGTAATGGGTAGCGTTTGTGGAGGGGTTAATATATAATGGGCATTGTGCTAAGCACCGGATACAGAATTTCTCACCTAATCTTCTGGACAACCCAAGGAGGAACTATCCTTTGCCTTCACTTCTAGATGGTGAAAGTGAGTCTTTGGGGTTTTGTAACTTGCCCCAGGTCACACATTTGAGTGGGTGGCAGAGCCATTAGTACTTGGAACTGACGCTAGCTCTTAACCGCGGCTGTTTTGTTCACTGTCAGAAATGACTGCTGCCAGCTGTAGGTGGCTTTGGAAATGTATTTACACCCGGCAGTTCATCAGGGCTCTTACCTGCTCTGTTTCCACCCACAGTGCTCCTTTCTTGAAATAGATTTAGGTTATCGACCGCACACTTCTAGACCAGTACCTCCCACATTTCAAGGTGTCGAGAGAGCCCCTGGGGGTGCTTGTTAAAATGCAGAATCTGATTCAGTAAGTCTGGAGTGAGGCCTGAGATGCTGCATTTTTTACAAGCTTCCAGGTGATGCTGTTGCTACCAGTCTGAATGCCTTTGTGTGATAGCAAGATTCTAGATGACTCCAGATTACTCCAGAACGTAATCACTCTAAGTGGCCTTGTTTTTATTGTTGCTCTAGTTCATTACTCTTGAGTGCAGTGGTTAAGCAAATGGACCCTGAAGACAACTGTCCTGATGGAAATCCCAGCCCTGCTACTGTCTCACTGGGATAACTGGTCTCATTGGATTGCTGTAGGTTTTAAGCAAAGTAAGATAAATGAAGTGTTTAGATCAGTGACTGGCACACGCTGAGGGCAAGATTCATGCTTGGTATTGTTCCTAGCCCTACTGAAGATTTACCTCTCTCTCTGCTCTCCCAGCTCTTTCCCCAGCCTGTGGGATTTCTACAGACCCTGTCCTTAATCTCTGGGTTCTTCCCATTGTTTCTATATGAATCCTTTGCTCAAGATGGCTGGAGTTTTACCTCTTACATGCAGCCCTCCTGGTTAGCCTTTGTCTAGTTCCCCCCAGCCAGTCTTGTAAAAAATGTCAGCCTCTCTACCTAGCTGCAAGAGTACATAATGAATTTTTGTAAGTGACATTTTTTGTGTATATGGATTTGAAAAATACACTTTGATTTGGCTATTTAGGATTAGGGGCAAGTCCCTTGGGGACAATTTTAGTAAGAACAGAATGCTGCTTTTGAGCTACTCTGCAGGACTACTTCCTGAGTAGGTTGCACAGGCTTAGGTTCAAAAGAGAATTAGCTAGGGTAATAGAGGTTTAGAGGCCATTGGGTAGGGAGAGAAATGGAAGAAGAGAGAAGACAGAAAGCATCTGTCATCTGGAGGAAAACTTTGGAGAAGGATCAGAGATTTTTAAAAGGAATTGTCTCAAAGTTGTGCAGTGCCCTGTAAAACAGTTTCCTCCATCCCGTTAGCCTCTGGACTGTTTAGCAAAGTGTCCCATTTTTTGGTTAGTGTTTTATGGTGTTGACTGTTGTGGGGGTTGATGATGAAGTACTAGGTATGGTCTTCAGGTAAGTATGGGAGGGGGACTGTTGATGTGTTGGCAGTTGATCTATAGTGAGGTGGGACTCAGATGTGGTCTTTTTGAAAACCTCCAAGATGATTCCAGCATATATCCAGACCACTGACTTCGAGCTGTGTGCCTTGTGTTCATTGTGTAGGGTGTTCATAATGTTAGGACCCCAGAGCTGTTTCTGTTTTGAATTATTTAATGTTTTATTTATGTATGTATGTATGTATGTTTATTTTGGAGAGTGAGAGAGAGTGAGCATGAGTGGGGGGAGGGGCAGAGAGAGACAGAGAGAATCCAAAGCAGGTTCCAGGTTCACAGAGCCCAACGTGCAGCTCGAACTCAGGAAATGTGAGAACATGACCTGAGCCAAAGTGGGACACTGACTGAGCCACCCAGGTGCCACCCTACTACCTGCTACCCCTCTCTCCCCACTCTGAGCCGTTTTTTAAGGAAAGTGGTGGTCATATTACTATGGCCATGTAAGTTTGGAAAACAAAGCTAATTACGTTTGTTCACTGCAGGGTTTATCAACACCTTTGATATGCTGATAACACATTTTGACTGTACAACCTTTTTGAGGAATCTCTCAACATCATGTGGGTACTTGATGGCTACTTTTTATCTGCAAGTCCTAGAGCCAATCCCCACCCCCCAAGCAAAACAAAACAAAAACAAAACAACAAAACAAAAAAACCTACCATACTTTAACTTTGGTGGAGGATTTGATGATGATAGTGGGTCCTGGTAAAGGAGATACTGATTTTGATTATGATTTTCTCATGACCAAGCAAAGACTCAAAGGACTAGCAAAGAAATTCTCAGCCCCCCTCATGGGGGCAGGCTGTCTTCCCTACCAGGTGGCCCAGACTGTCATTTCCAATTTGGGAAACAGTCTTACTTTGCATAAGTGATTGAAGTAATTGCACTGGCTGTTGCTCTTAATCTACAAGATGCTGAGTAGGGATGGGGCATCTAATGGGGTTAGTTCTGATTTTTTTTCTAGATCATTTTGGATGCACAGTCTCTGTCAGTGCTCATCCTAATTGCAAGCATCCTAATTGCAAGGGAGCCGGGGCACATATTCTCCAAACTCTCACCCTTTTCAATGGCCTTGTGTGTCAGGGTAGATTCCTCACGGCTCCTTCTCTTGTGGATGCCTCACAGTTTCTGACTGCAGAAAGGGCTCCCTAGACATGCAAACCTGCACAACGATGTGTAGTGTCACTGAAGGGCATTTCTGGCTAAGGCACTAAGGTCTTTCCCCAGCCATTTAGTGTGACTTCTTTGTCAGCTCAGGCAGACAGGATGTGATGGAGAGCTCCCCTCACCCAACCCCAAATTTGCTTCTCCTTGCTTCTCACTGCACATCGTGGTGGCTAGCTTGGCCTACCCACTTTTAGGGAGCCATTCTTGTTGGCTTCAACAGCTCAGTAGGAAGGGAATAAGGAATGCATAGTCCATAGAACTGAAATTCTGCATCCCCCACCTCCCTTGGAGGAGCAGGTGACAGAAGAGGCAGCCAAACATTCCTGATTCCACAGCCAAATGTTACCCTCTCCCTGGGGGCTCAGCTTGGCGGAGTAAATTTCAGAGCCTTGGCTTTTTTTTTCATCCCAATTTAGGTTAGACTAGCGAACGGAGTTTGATTTTCTAAAAGTGGGGCGGGTGGTGTTCACACTGTCCGAGCCGACAGAGTTTTGGAGTGGGCCAATGGAGAAAGAGGGAAGGCTTAGCGTTTATGGGGTTGTGTGCTCCCGGCGGCTGAGTTCCTGGTGTGCCTTCCAGTAATGGGTAATAAATGTGCAGCTATTTAATTTGGAGTCAGAGCAACAGCATTATCGATTACCTGGAACGTCTAAAGCTCTAGACAGTGAAAATCCCTTGCATGGAGAAGCATGTCTGTAGCAAATCCATTGAGCATTTAAAGTTAAACAGGCACACATAAAACATACGTAAAGTAATTCTGATTGGCCTTACGGATGCTGGAGTTGAGGTGCTATTCCTCTCTGAGATGCCAGCCCCAGATTCAGATGTGCAGAAGGAAGAAGCAGCAGTGCATCTGCTTATCTGCTCTTCTCCACCCTGTGCTGTGCTTTGGGAGGCTTCTTAGTGTAGACCATAGCACTAGGCTCTATTGCCCACTGGCTGCTGGTTGAGTTTGGGCAGTAGGGAGTCACAGCAGGTTGTAGGAGAAGGGAGGAGAGGGCAGGGCATTTATAGACCCTGCTTCCTCCTATGGGCTGCTGCATTCCTAAACGAAGATGTCAGGCAAGCCTCTCTGTCTGTACTTAGGTTCAGAGATGGTGGCAGAACCTGGAATCTCAGCGTTACTAGCCCCAGAGCGCTGTATTCTCTTTTGTAGTGCTCATATCCTTTGCCCACACTTAAATATGTAGTCCCTTTTGTAAATTCCTCTCAAATGACCCTCAGTGCAGTGTCCCATCCATTCCTTCCTGGGACCCTGGCTCATACAATGGACAAGACAGTCTATCACATAAGGATGGAGTCATGCTTTAAGTGCCACTTTTTCAGAGAGCCCTCCCTGACCTCTGTTATTACAGAATCTATTTGACTTCCTTCCTGACACTTACCAAATGTTGGTGCTGTCATGTGATTCCCTTCTTGGTGTGTTTCTTGCTCCTCTCCTGTCCTAGAACACAGACTCTCAGCACAGAAAAGTTAGGTGACTTGCCCAAGGTCACACAGCTAGGGGGCAGTAGAGATGTAGTTTGAACCCAGATCTCTCTGATTCCAAAGTACCCCCTCCCAGAACTGTGCTAAGAGGCTGGGCTTCATATGAGGTACTCTTTCCCTAGAGTACCCGTTACCTGTATTCATGGTGGACAGAGAAAGCTTGGGTTTCCTAAAACATTGCTGGAACCCAAAGCTGCTTCCTCTTTTGTGCCAGGCATTTTGCTCCAATGCGGAGTCAGACAGTGGTCCTCAAAATCCTGGGTTTTTGCCTTCCTGTTGGCCTTTCTCCATCTTCGATCTCAGTCACCAACAGGTCAGGACCTTGACCTGTGTCCATAGGTCATTCTTTCGCCAGTCAGAGATGGTTTCCATGCTCGAGCCTGCTGTGTCCCAGGGCCACTGAGAAGCTCAGGTGGCAGGGCTCTCCTCAGAGATAGGAGCTATCTCAGATTCACAGAGTGGCTTGTGATCTGGGTTTCTTTTCAATGGGAGATACACAAAGAAATCCCTGCCGAGCTCTCTGGAATCACTAATGATGTGTGTTGAAGTGTTTGACCATGGGTTGAAGCTGATAGGGGATTTTCTCCTAATCTCTCTCAAAGGTCTCAAGGAAGATGAGATAAAAGCACATACATACCTCTTACACACCCCCAAACACCTCACCTATCTCTGCCTCATTTGTATATAGAAAACAGCTTCCACAGTCTGCCTTTTCCAAAATACAAGTATGAAGAAAACAAAAGAAAATTCCATGATCCCATCACCTAGATGACTCATGCTGACATTATAAATTAACTTAATTAGCCAGTTCAAATGGGACAGAAAGCTACCAAGTGCCTCATTCCCCCATCCCTCAGCCCAGTCTGTCCTCCTTCCCAATGGCTTTCTGAATTTCTTCTAGAAAAATCATCTATGGCTATGCTAGTGTGTGACTGTATATATGCAGCCTTAAACATAGAAACCAAAGTGGTCACATAAGTGGTAACTTGTCTTTTCCTTTTTTATCTTGGAGCTCTGTCCATAGCAGCACAAAGAGTTTTATTCCTTTATTTGTGGTGACTACATAATATATTATCATATGGATGTATCATGATTTGTTTGTTCTTGACAGGTTGTTGCCACTGATATGCTCTTAAAAGCAATATTTCAGTGAACATCATTGTACATATATCTTGTCATATTTTTCAAGGAAATCTATGTAGAATATATCCTTGAAGGTGGAACAGATCGATCAAAGGTATGAGTGTTTTAAATTTCAATAGATATTGCTAAATTACCTTCATGATGGTTGGAGCCACATACATGATCACATTATTGAATACCCGTGCGTGATACCCCACACAACTATATTAATTCTAAAAATATTCAAAGACTCTGACTGTTGGAAGTGGAGGAGTTAGTTTGTTCTTTTTCCTTTTTTTTTTTTTTTAAACCATGCACCTGAGTATTGTTAAATGTTTATTTTTGAGAGACAGGCAGAGCACAAGTGGGGGAAGGAGCAGAGAGACAGGGACACACAGAATCCAAAGCAGGCTCTAGGCTCTGAGCTGTCAGCACAAAGCCCAACATGGGGCTCAAACTCACGGACTGTGAGATCATGACTTGAGCCGAAATCAGACGACCAACTGACTGAGCTACCCAGGCAGGCGCCCCTGTTATTCTTTATATTGACACTGGTGCTCTCTACCTCTGTGGTGGCATTTTTCATGGCGAATTGATTTTTTTTTTCCTCGTTTCCCCATTAAACTGGTGCCCTCTAAGGCAGGATGAGTGCCTTAAATTCAGCATCCTTCCCCAACATAGTAATTAGCTTATAGTTGACAGTCATACTTGTGTGCCACAATCTTTTAACTGTTTTGTCTCCTGTAACAACAGCCATGGGAACACATTCTCAGCTCTCAAGTATATTATTACCACCCAACTGTGTGCCTTTTTTCTTGGTCATGGCCATTTGCTATGTCCTGGGAAAGGAAGATACTATGAACCTCGTTTGGACTAAAATTTCTATGTCAGCCTTTGTGTTACTTTGCTCATGCTGCTGTAACAAATTAATCACACATTGGGCGCCTTAAAGAACAGAAATGCATTTTTTTACAATTCTGGAGGCTGGAATTCTGAGATCAAGACTTGCATGGTTGTTTTCTTCTGAGGCCCCTCTCCTTGGCTTGTAGACAACCTTCTTCTTCCTGTGTCCTCATATTGTCTTGCCTCTGTGTGTCAGTGTGCTAATCTCCTCTCTAATGAGGACACCAGTCAAGTTGGATTAGGGCTCACCCATTGACCTCGTTTAACATTAATTACCTCTGTAGAGACCCTGTCTCTAAACCTAATCACACCTAACCACTAATGAGGTACTAGGGGCTAGGACTACAATGTGTGAATTTTCGAGGGGCACAACTCAGCCCCTAACAGCCTCCTCTGAGGTGCTGATGGCAGGGACCCCATTCCAGTAAGGGTCCTGCACTGGCAACTTTCATTGTGGTGAGTCACATGATAAACCTGTGGGACACCCCTTCTCACCATCATGATGACTTTTCCAATCTCTTTCAGAGACCCAGGACTTAAAAGACAGGTGAGGTGAGGTCCAGGTGAACCATAAAGTGTGTGGGGCAGCGTATGTTGGACCTTATTTCTCAGGCTGTGGACACAGGTGACTTCTTCATGCCTAGAACTCCCATGTGCTCAAAGTGTCATCTATTTCATTCTGTACTTGAAAGCAAGGAATTTGCCTTCAGGCTGAGGAGATGATGGGCAGACGTGTGATTGGTTGCTTCTCCTATCTCTCGAGCGCATCCAGGGCTGGCTGATGAGGTGTGACTTGTCATGGGCAAAGCCCATGGAGGAAAGGAAGCCAGGGCTGCTGACAAAACTCAGGGTGTGAGCCAGGAAGGAAGACCAAGCAGGCACTTGATTCAAATCTAATGTTCCATGCTACTGCTGATGGATTATAGGCAGTGCTTGAAGTGCTGTGTGTACCCAGAATCTGAGGCCACACCTAGGTTCATAAAGAATGTCTTGATTGATTTAGGGTGCCAGCCAAGGGCACAGGGCAGAATTTGGGGGCATACGTGCCATCCCCGCTTGAAATGTGTCGCTGTAGGGCACAAAGCAGGCTGTCCTGGCCTGTACTATCCTAGAAGCCTTTGGATGAATGGCTTTTCCTGGGGGTGAGGAGTGCAGTTTTGGGCTTAGTTTGCTTCTTGGATAAGGGATATTTTCAAGGTCCTGACAGGCAAACAAAAAAGTGATAATCTTTGCTCTTTAGCACCTGTAAGCAGCTTATGGAGGAGAAGACCATTTTCTGATGCCTTGCTTTTAAAATTTCTCTGAAAGGTGACCCTGTAGAACTGATATATCAATCATCAATCAGTCAACAAAACTGGCAACACCCAAGTCTCATAGTTCTAACCCCAGAAAGAGCCTTCATGTCTGTGGCCCAAGGTAGGGGAGTCCTTAAAATATGTTACAAAGCATGATGGGAGTGATGAAAATAGGTTTATTGTGACAGTTCACCATCCCTTATAACTTGGGGTTCTGCAGATATAGTCCCCTTTTTTTCTGAGTCCTTCCAGAAGCACTGATAGCAGGGTGGGAAGCATGATGTATGTGCCAGCAATGCTCTTGGCAGACATCATTAAGTCCATCAGGATGCGCTTGGTCACTGCTGATCTCTTATCACCACTCTTTGTCCCAGGTTTGGATCCAGATGCCCCTAGAGGAAGCCTTGCTTGACTGATCCCACAAGACATTGCCTCTGCCCCCTGTCCGCATTTATAACACAGTGGAGTTGCTTTAGATTTCCAAGGCTCCTTCCAATCTAATTGTCTCCAGTTTGCACACCCTTCAGATCTCATCTTGGAGACTGACAGCTTCTTGTCTGTATGGTTATCCTGGCTGTCAGCCTCCATGTTTGGCAGTGAGAAATGCAGTGAACCTTGCTACTTCTGGATATGGCAATTTGTCTTTCATAATGCTCCAGACAGGATCAGAGCTCAAGTTTTCCTTCTGATCTGATAAAGCGAAGGCCTATTGTGTTAATACAAATATGGATGAGCCTCGGGTCATGATCTCACGGTTTCGTGAGTTTGAGCCCCACGTTGGGCTCTGTGTTGACACTGCAGGGCCTGCTTGGGATTCTCTTCCTCTTTCTGCCAGTCCACCACTCCGTTACTACTATTAGTTATCTACTGCTGAGTAACAAATGACCCCCAAACCTTGCAACTTAAAAAAAAAATTGCTATCTCACAGTTTCTGTGGGTCAGGAGTTGCACAGTGCCTTAGGTGATGTTCTGCATCACCATGTCTCATGGGCTGCAATTACCATGTCAGCTGGAAATGTAGTCCCCTTGGGGCTTGGCTGGGGAGGGTCTGTGTCTAGATTCACACACAAGGCTGGCTGGACTGGGAGCCTCAGGTCTTTTCTGGATGCTGTCTGGAGACATTAGTTCCTTGACACATGGGCCTCTCCACAGGGCATCTCCTAGGTTATCAGCTTTCCTTAGTGAGAACAAATCAGTGAGAGAGGACACCAAGACAGAAGCTGCACGTTTTTTTGCAACCTAACCTGGAATGACATCTCATTGCTTCTGCTGTATTCCTTTCATTAGAAGCAAATCAGTAAGTTCAGCCCACACTTGCACGGATTATACAAGGGGTTTATACCAGGAGGCAGGGCCATCTTGCAGGTTTCTTGCTGTAATTAGAGTATAAAATGAAGTGCTTAGTAATAATGACAGTATTAGAGAAATTAAGCACATATCAAATGCCTGGTACCATAATCAGCTACTTAAGTGGATTTTAAGATTGATTCCTCATTATAACTCAAGGAGGGGGGTGCCACTGTCTCCATTTGACACGTAAAGAAACTGAGGCTTACAGAGGCTAAGTAACTTGCCCAGGCTGTCTGACTCTGGAACCTGGGTTATTGACCATGAGGCTCCATTGCCCTTGAACTACTTCTAGGGGTTTTTTGAGACACTGTAAGAGCTTCACAAGTGCCTATGAATGTGCTTCCAGTGTGGGAAGACAAGAATGAGCAAGGGTTGGGGACTGACCTAGAATTTGCTTTTAGGCTGCTTTATTGTCACTTAACACTGTAACTTTAGCGATGTCATTACCCTCTTGGACCTCATTTTCTCTCTCTGGAAAATGGAGATGATCGTGGTTCCTGTGTTACAGGATTGTGAGGACTGAAAGAGGCAGCGCATATACAGTTCCCAGTTCTTAGTGGGAATCCCATATAAGCTAGTTTCCCTTCTCCTTGTTTCCCGATAATTTATTCTAATTCTGACAATTCTTTTTTATC
Source organism: Panthera onca (assembly GCF_046562875.1). Taxonomy (NCBI): domain Eukaryota; kingdom Metazoa; phylum Chordata; class Mammalia; order Carnivora; family Felidae; genus Panthera; species Panthera onca. Next base: position 37,338,840 of record NC_138354.1, on the reverse strand, counting down.
CCCTGAAGCACTTCCCCTAAGAACTGCTTTATTCCCGTCATTCTTTAAAGTAATAACACTTAAAACTCTTTAAAAATGCTGTGCGACGCAGACTGCCTTCCCCCTGGGAAGTCCCAGTGATGGAGACTTGACTGTAGGGCTGTCAGAGTGATTGAGGCTAACTTTGGGTTCCATCCAGGGTCATCCTACTTCCTGAAAATGCCCATGATGGAGAGAGAGCATTTGGAGAGAGGAACAAGGGGCTTTGTGAAACTTCTTGTTCTCCATCTGACCTCCAGCTTGGATGTCTTGTGTTTGACTGAGGGGAGAGGAGCCAGGGGACCATTGAGAGCTTGCATTCCTAGCAGACATCAGTATTCAGCCCCATCACTGTGTAGAGTGAACAGTTTTAAGTGTGGACTCCCTGGCATGGGCAGACGGGGAAGCTGGAGGAAAGAAGGTTTGGGCAGATGGCAGCAGGTGCTTGGAATGCCCAACTGCCAGTTATCTGTCAGGTCTTCTTGATTTGGAGGAAACTGTTCTGCTCAGGGAAGTGCCTGGAGTGTCTCTGTCTTCCCCAATCGGTCTGTCAGCTTGTTCTCTCTCTCCCCGTCTGTCTCTCATTCTCTCTCTTTCTCTCCATGTGTGTGTGAATGTGAGTACCCTTCTGGTTTTACTTGGATTGGTCCCAGGAGATAGAGGAGACAATGGCCAGGACTCTATGCCCTTCTCATTTTTAAGCATGAAACAAGCATTGGTAAGACTCATGTATTTTTTTTCTTTTAACTTAAATTTTTCTTAAATGGGTGCTGAGGACTTAAGAAAAAAAATCCCTAACTCCTTTACTTGGCTTGATAAACCCAGGAAGGTCAGAACCCCTTTTATTTTGTCTGCCTTGTCTCATACGTCATTCTCTTTACCCCAACATTCTTGGCTCAGTGGACATTTGGGTCCACAAAGTGCCTCCAGGCGTCTGTACAGGCTTGTTCTTTTTAGGATGCTTTTTCCTAACTTCTCCCTATCCCTTCACTGTTAAAATTCCTGCTCATGATTCGGTTCTCAGGGTAGGTGTCCCTTCCTTAAGGGAAGCCTTCCTGGAGTTTTCCAGCTAGGTCAGTCTCCACATTACATGCTATCCAAGCTTTCTGTGTCTATCTCCCTTCCCCTTCCCCCTGCGTGGAGCACATTGAAGCTATGACTGTAATTACCTGTCTGGTGTCCAACTGCCCCCCTGGGCTGAAGGCTTACTGAAGCTGGAGGTAACCACCATCTAGTTCTCTACTATTTCTTGAGTTCTTAGCACAGTTCTTGAGGAGGAGAAGTTGCTCATTTGTTTAACTGAGTTGAGGGAATGAGGTGGAAAAACAGAGGGGAGGAGGGAGCCAAAGAGGGTATGAGAGTTAAAGATCTTAAAGGACCTGACAGCATGGACTACCTCTGGGCCACTAAGAATGAGGTGGTCTTGGGCCCTTTACTGTCCCCTAGAGACTCAGGTCTGGAATGGCTGGGCCCTGTTCCTGTTGTGGGAGGTTTAGAGACTGTGTTCCAGGGGAAATGGAGGCATTAGAGCCTGCATTACTGTCCCTGGGATTGTCTTGTGTGCTTGGGACAATGCCTATGGAATCTAAGGAGCAAGACTGGAGTAATAGTTATGAGCTCCAATATCTTGGAAGACATATCTACCTTGCAGGCAAGTGAAGTTTTCTCACACCTCTCCTGTCCTCAGTGTGCTGTTTCTTTGGTACACATTATCCCCTTGAAACGAGGACAGTGATAATGGGGATGGTGATAATGGTGATGGTGATGATAATGGAGGTTGATGGGGATGATGATGGAAATGGTGATGATAGTAGTGATGTGGATGATAATGGATGACATTGGTGATAGAATAGCCAAAACTCAAGTGCTGATTTACATGTCTGTACTCTGCCAAGCACTTCAAACACGTTATCTCATTTGGTCCTTGCAAGGATATTTTCTGGTAGTGTGCATTTCTGGCATTGTTTACATTTTCATAAATGATGACACTACAATCCAGAGTGGCCACCTAACTTGCCTGAAGTCACACTGTTAGGAATTGGTAGATCTAGGCCTGATTTCCATGTCTGTAGGCAGAATAGGAGGAAGGTTGGGGGCTTTTTTGCGTTATGGATTCCATGTTACTGTGACAGCCTCACAGTTTTATTTTTCCCCTGACTTCCCCATCCTCTCCCTTGACTGTGCTCAACTCTGTGCTTAAGGTGAATGGTCAGGGACCATGGGGGAAGTTGAGAGTTGTTAGCTTTCCTGGGAGGAAGACGGAAGACAAGGAATTCAGAATAAATATCCTTAATGCCCAAGGCTTGCCCTGGAGGGCTGGGATCTGAGACAGGGGCTTAAATTCTAATACAGCCAAGTGAGTTAAAAGCCCAGTTCTGAAACGAAGCAGACTTGGGTTCAAATCCAACTTGTAGCACTAATTGCCTCTGTGACCTTGGCAAGATGAGGTCCTTGTCTTTTGATGCAATTTCCTTGTCTGTAAAATTGGGGCATTGGTGCCTACTCAGAGGGCTGCCGTGCCATGTAGTAAGTCGTTACATAATAGCTGGTATTACTTTTACTGCTATTATTACCTCATGAGGTCACAGCTGCCCAAGGAGGGGGAAGCAACATACCATGAACTGTATAGTGTACAAGGTGCCTGACAAAGGGATTGCACTTGGCTCTTGTATCAGTCCTGTAAGATCGGTGATTTCCCTGTGAAATACATGGCTCTCCAAGAGGTCAGGTAGCTTTCTGAAGGTCATGCAGCTAATGAAGTGCCAGAGACGGGATGTGGAACTCAGTCGGAACTCCCAAGCGGTCGTCTTGTCTTCACCAAGTCTTTGCGTTCCAGGGAGCTGCCAACTTTCTTGGCACGGCAGGTGCTGAACCCTAGGACATCTCACGGCTCAGAGCATCTGGAAGGAAGTCAGACTCAGGCCTGGGCCATTATTTCCAACTATTGTCGATCTTGGTGCTGCCAGCAGGCTTGACCTCGGCCACCACGTCTAGGGTCAGAAGTCCATGAGCTGCAGCCCCTGGCCTGGCATGAACTTGTTCCCAGCTTCTCCATGTAGCAGAGCTGGGTGGATCTAGAAGGTGGATTCCTACACCTCTCTGTGATCACTTAGTACTGTGTGGAAGAGGAGCAGAGGGGACCCTCTGTATTGTCTCATTCACTTGGTAGATATAATGGCTACCTATTACATTCTAGGTCAGACACCATGACCTGGTGGTATCACCTCCTCCTTTCGCAGGACAGGAAATAGAGGTTAAGTGCTTGGTTCCAGGTCACCCATGGCACTTCTAGGACTTGGAGCTAGGTCACCCTGACGTGTAGCCACAGTGTCTCTCTCTGTGAGCAGAGAGAAGGGCCCTGTGAACCCAGCACTGCTATCCTGAGCCTTCTTCCAGGTGAAATTGCTTTGAGATGCTGAGAGCTTCCAAGAATGGACTCTCCAGGCTGCTGTGGTGCTGAGCTGAGGGCTGGTGGAGGGGGGAGTGTGGCCGGGCCCTGCCCGGCCTCCTCCAACCGCTCTGGCCTGTGAGCTCAGAGTGCCTGCTACTCTTCAGGCAGCCCTGAAACTTCAGGCAGCGTAGCCAGCCAGATTGCAGTTGGAGCCTGGAGAGCAGAGTTCATGGGACTGCTGCGCCCCCTGCAGGCCATGGACTGGCGGTGCATCCACCTCTGCACTGTAAGTTTTGATTTTTAATAAACTTTATTTAAAAATTAAAGTATAATATACATAAATAAAAGCAGCCAATCTCAAGAGTGCTACTTGATGAGTTAAAACAGAGTGAATATATCTGGGACATCAGCACCCCATAGCCACCCACCCCAGCACTGACTTCAATGCCATAGGGTACTTTGCTCATTTTGAACGTTCTATAAATGGAATCATACAGAATGCATTTTTTAGATACTCTTTTGCCCACAAGAAATGCATCCATACAGGGGTTCCTGGGTGGCTTAGTTGATTGGGCGACCGACTTCGGCTCAGGTCATGATCGCACAGTTCGTGAGTAGGAGCCCCGTGTCTCGCTTTGTGCTGACAGCTCAGAGCCTGGAGCCTACTTCAGATTCTGTGTCTACCCCTCTCTCTACCCCTCCCCTGCTCATGCTCTGTGTCTGTCTCTCAATAATAAATAAACCTTAAAAAAAAGCATCCGTACACTTAACAAATGATGTGTACTAGAATGTTTATGACAGCACTCCTAGTAGCCCTAAATCATTGGCAGAGTGGTTAAAATCATTGTAGTATATTTATACAAATGGAACTCCTACAGCGATGAGAATAGATGAGCAACTGCTATGTACAGCTACTCCAGTGAATCCAAATTCCGCTTGGCATCTGCATGTCTTGCGGACATGTCCCAGGAACTGTCCTGGCAGCCCAGAGCTAGACCTTGAGGGGAGTGCCCAGGATGTTCTCAAACTGCTGTTGTGGGTGCAGCCAAGTCTGTATGTGAGCTGGCCCCTGAGGACTCTCTTGCACTATAAACATCCTGCAGCCCAGTTTTTCTCAAGTCTAGGGCAAATCAGAACCACCTGTGGAGCTGTAAAAAACAAAAAACACAAATGAACGTGTATGTGAATGTCTGTGCCCCATCCACAGAGATTCTGAGCTAATTGGTCTGGGTAGGGTCCCAAACATTGGTTATGTTTTTTATTTTAAATTTTTTTTTCAACGTTTTTTATTTATTTTTGGGACAGAGAGAGACAGAGCATGAACGGGGGAGGGGCAGAGAGAGAGGGAGACACAGAATCGGAAACAGGCTCCAGGCTCCGAGCCATCAGCCCAGAGCCCGACGCGGGGCTCGAACTCACAGACCGCGAGAGGATTTAATTGAGTGAAACTAGAACAAAGAACACTTTAAGCAGAGAGAGTATAACATTTGCAAAGGTCCTGTGGCCAGAAGGACACACCTTTGTGGTTTTGATCAAATGGGTGAGCCATTTGGATGAAATGACATTCATCTTCTCCCAGTAAACTATCAACTATACAAGTGAGGTAGGGACTTGGCACTTACCCTCTGACCTTCAAGCAGTGACCTTTAAGGGAGGGGATAGCTGATCTTGATAGTCTTGAAATTCACTGTGGTATCCTGTTCACTTTTGTCAACTCTGTAGCCTGGATCAGGGATTGGCATACTATGGCTCATGGGCCATGTCTGGTCCATTGCCTGTTTTTGAAACACAGCCATGCCGGTTGATTTGTGTATTTTCTAAGGCTTCTTTCATGGTTTAATAGCAGAGTTGAGTATGTGTGACAAAGGCTCTATAGCCCTGTAGAAGGAATGTCCTGCCTCTTAGCCTAGATGATTCCCCAAGACTTAGCTTTCAGTGTTGCCCCAGTCTTCTTCAAGGCAAAAACCTTTCCTCCCTGTTTTTCCTCCTTTTGCAATAAGAACTATCTGTAACTTAAGGTGTGAGGACTTAGAAGGAACTGACTTCTACCTTGAAGCACAAACAAACAAAAAGAAGAAAAAACAAAAATCATTGCCTCCATCAACTGAGCAAAACTTGGCAAATCCCTACCCTGGTTGGTTTCCCAGTACTGATTGAGTTACTGGAATTTTTTCCATGAACGCCCGGGTTGGGTAAATGTAATAAGGGCTGAGAGTGATGACAGTACTGATCTAGGGAGATTGATAGATCAGCCAGGATTTCTCCCCGATGAGGCCATGCTGGGTGTTGATGCAGCAATATGTTTGCCTGCTCTGCTTATTAAAGTTTAATGTTTGAAAACTTCTCTTTTGCCTTCTCTCCGATATCTTCTCAAACACACGAGGTAACCACACTAGAGACTGATTAAATCTTTGTTTTTTGCACCAGACTTTGAGGGAAGGTGTTTCTGCAATGGTTAGCCAAAATAGGAAATTAATCACCCTGTCTCATTTGTGGCGTTTCCAAAGACACAGTGGAAGAGGAAAGAAAAAGAAAATAGAGGGATTTCGAAGGGAGGGAGATAAACCGGCTTCTTGTGGGGTTTTGGGAAGAATTGAGTGAGGTGATTGACTGCATTGCATGGTGGGGCGGGAGATAGGGCTCCAGTACAACAACAGCTTGTTGTGTTCTCAATTCTTGGTTATGTGCCATGGTGTCCCAAGGCAGAGGGATGAGTCCTTGTCAGAGGTCCAAAAGGGGGCAGAGTCTGAACTCTGAATATGCTTTCTTCCCAGACAGTTCTCTGCCATCTCGTTGGTGAATCTTGTCCGCATCGAGTACCTTGTTCCCCAAATCCAGACCTTGGGATGCTAGTCTTGCCAGTAGAACCTGCAGAATGTGTGACCTTGAGCAGACAGTTGAGTTGGGTGGCAAAAGGAGTCATCATTGACCTGTGTCAGGGAAAACATGACAGAGTTGAGTGTTAGAAGGATCATAGCTTTCTTTACACGTGCACAGAATTTGGCAGTGATGAATTACTCTCGGGGTGTTGATGGATCTTGGGTAGGTGCCCAAGATCTGAGTCTGAGAATCCCTATTTTGGAGTGCATGGGAGCACTTATGACGAGGGCTGAGGGCAATGGGATGAGGGACTTAGTGGACAGGAGGTCTTTGCCATGCCTCTCCACCTCCCCGCCCCCAACCCCCCCCCCCCACCCCCATCACTGAGATTTCTTGGAGGTGGCATGTTCCTCGGCCTGTGGGCCAATGGCAGAGGAGGCACATTGACTTGGTAGTCAGTGGGCATGTTTGAGTTGGTGTTATGGGGTTATGAATAGTAAAAATGGAGTTGACAGTGATGAAAGCTGCCTTGTTTGTGGTGCATTTGGAATTGGATGCTTTCTCAGTCCTTTTGGGCTGCCATAAGAAAAATACCATAGACTGGTTGAGTTAGGAACAGCAGACATTTATTTGTTACTGTTCTGGAGGCACCAGCAGACTTGGTGAAGGTGAGAGCCTGGTTCATAGATGGTGTCTTCTTATTGTGTCTTCCCATGGTGGAAGGGCTGAGGGACCTCTCTGGGTCTCTTTTATAAGGCTGCTGGTCCCACTAATGCGGGCTCTGCTTTTGTGACCTAATCACTTCCCAAAAGTATCACCTCTTTTTTTTTTTTTTTTTTCAACGTTTTTGTTTTTTTTTTTTTTTATTTTATTTTTGGGACAGAGAGAGACAGAGCATGAACGGGGGAGGGGCAGAGAGAGAGGGAGACACAGAATTGGAAACAGGCTCCAGGCTCCGAGCCATCAGCCCAGAGCCTGACGCGGGGCTCGAACTCACGGACCGCGAGATCGTGATCTGGCTGAAGTCGGACTCTTAACCGACTGCGCCACCCAGGCGCCCCAAAAGTATCACCTCTTAATGCTATCACCTTGGGGGGTAAGGATTCTGACGTAGGAGATTGGGGGAATGGAAGGACAGAAACATTTGGTTCACTGCAGATACCCGGTAGCTTTTGCTCACTGGGCATCTGGGGTAGACCAGTCAAAAGACTTCAGAAAAGAAGATAGTGGGGAAAGGTGATTAAAAGCCCCACTGGCAAATACGGTCCCAGATGCACCCCTCTCCCTGCCTTGTTCATTTTGCTCCAGACATAATCATAGTCTCCTAGCTCTTTGTAGGCATCTCTGCTTATTCTGTCTTCCCTAGCTTCCTCCGTCTGGCTCCTTCTCACCATTCAGTCTGGTTTCAAGTAGCCCCATCTGCAAGAGGTCTCCCCATCTATTCTGGCCTCTCTGGTCACACAGCATTTCACCATCCTGTATATTTTCTTAATCTCACATATCACAATCTGTCATTCTGCTACTTCTCGTTCCTCCTGATGGATATGTGCAAACAAATGAGGATCTATCTTGTTTACTGCTTTTGACCACAGGCCTGGTGCAGAGAGAGCACCCAGTATGGGAGTGAGAAGGAGCAGGGATTGCTTTTGGGGGAAGTGGTTCTGCTTTGAACTCCCTGCATTGCCAGAGAGTTTGGTGGTTATTACATCTTTATTTGCAATTGGCTGTCTCATCCCTGTGTTGCAATTCATTTCTAGTTAGAGATCATTTTCAATTAAAAAGCGCATAAACCAAAGCCAAAGCGCTAATACATTTCTGCTCAGTAGAAAGACCCAGATCATGGATTTTATCATTTGCCACCATTGATTTTCCATGAGTAATAATTACATTTTATACACAACATCTGCACTAACTGATATTTATATGTGCAATTATCTGGAGTAACTTTTAATGTTAAAATATATTTTTTTTCAGGGAGGGGGATGTTGAGTAAATTGAATTTTTTACTTTTGTCATTGCTTTTTATACAGACAATGCTCATTCTCATATGAAATAATAATTTAGCAATCAGAGCCCGAAATGGTTTTATAAATGAAGTTTGAATTGACATTTCTACCAGCTGGGATGGTAATTTTCAGCTTTCACCGGGGTTGGTGAATTTAGATCCACTCTTGAAATTTACTTTGCTCTTATTATCTTTGAAATCCTCTGGGGTTTTTACTCAGATAACACAGGCACTTCTCTCATCATGCTGGGTATTGTCCCTGCTGTGAAGTTCTTGGCAAATCTCCCTGCTCTTTAGCTCGGCATTCAAGTCCTCTTGCAATGGACACTTTTTTTGTATGGATGCAAAAAATACTTGTTGTGCCTCACCTACATACCACGTGTTCCGTGTGCTGGGAATTGAAATGTGAGGGAGACATATTTCCTGTCCTTTTCTTGCAACTTGTAGTATAGATGGGGAGACGGACAATTATGAAGTAAATCTAAGTCAGAGATAGTTGACAGGTTCTGTTAATTGGCCCAAGAGAAGCAGAATGATGAAATAGTTGAGGGGGGAGGATGCTTTGGGTAGGTAGGTGATTGATGAAAGCCTCTTCCAGAAGGTAGCATTTCTGAGGAAAAGAGAGTAGTAGGGTGTGTGGAGTGAGTGAGCATGGGGACGAACAGCCAGAGGCCAGACCTTGGAGGGCACCAAAAGTCTCATTAAGGGGACTGAATTGTAAGAGCAGGGGGGGGGGGGAGGGATTTAGTTGGTGGTGGTGGTGGTGGGTGAATGTTAGTCATTGTTCAATTTGTTTAATTTGTGATGTTAGAAGGTCACACTAGTCCTATTGCAGGATGACAAAGGTTGTGTGTGTGTGGGGGGGAGTGGCGGGAGGTGGGGGAGATGTGGCACCAGGGAGCTCATTTGTGAGGCTGTGGCTTTTGTTTGGGCAGGAGATGGTGGTAACTTGGACAACACTGTAGACAGTGGGGATGGAAAGAAGTGGATGCATTTGAGAAATGAATAATCATATATTTTTTAAACTTTTTAAATTTTTATTAGAGAGAGAGCGAGAGAGAGAGAGAGAGAGAGAGAGAGAGAGAGAGAACACGAGTGGGGGAGGGGCAGAGAGAGAGGGAGACACAGAATCTGAAGCAGGCGCCAAGCTCTGAGCTGTAGACACCGAGCCTGACTTGGGGCTCAAACTCAGGAACCATGAGATCATGACCTGAGCCAAAGTTGGGTGCTCAACCAAGTGAGCCACCCAGGTGTCCCTGAATAATCATATATTCAACTTGATATTCTCTTCTGACAGGTGGTCCCAGCAGATGATACACATCATCCCATATGGGATCATGGGTCTCATGCCCCACATTCTCTGTGTTCCCCATGGCTTCTTCCCCACCTGTTGTCCTTGGCTTCAGAATCTCTCTTCCATGAAGCCTCTGGACATGGTGGGTCTGGTGGCCCCTTTGTCTCTCATGTGCTAAGTTAGTGGTTTTCAGTGTTGGTGTGTGCAGTAGCTCCTGAGAAGCTTAATGTAAGGCAGTTTCTAGAACATCATCTTCTGGGGATTCTTGTTTACTGTGTCTTCCCTGGGGGCCAGGGTCTGACTTTTCACAAGCATTTCAAGTGATGCTGATGCTGGCAGCTCAGTCTGGATCTGTTCTGTCTTCTATCATGTCAGTCGATTTTTCTCTTCTGTTTTAGATCATAAGCTCTCCAAGGGTAGAACCAGGTCATATTTCATGTTTACAACCCCCCAGTGCCTGTGGCCAATGCTGTACATGGAAGAGGTACTCACATATCTTTAATATTTTGGATAGAAAATCCAAGAGAAATGACCACTCTTGGTTGTGTGGCTATTCTGCCTGTCCTGGCACAGTTGGAATCACTCTCTTCCCCTTTGCTGGACTTAATTTGCCCAGGTCTTAGATTCCTGCCTCCTTCTGCTTGGCAAGACTTAATGATTGTTCAGGTCCCCATTTGAAAGTTAACTCTTCATTGGTGGACAATCAGAGGCTTAGAGAAACTGGATCACTTGACCAAGGCCCCAGGATTACACAGGGCAAGGTGAAAATTAGAACCGAGGAATATCTGCCTCCAAGATCCACCCTCCTAATGGCCATTCATCATTTCATTCTGTGTCATAGCAAATATTTATTGCATGCCTATGATGGTGCCATGTACCAATCTTTTGCTGTCTCCTGTATCTCTCTCCCTATCCTCACAGATCCTCACGTGGATTTGTCCTCATGGGGGAAAGAGAGTAGGTCTGTTCCCTCAAGAATCAACCCTTCAAATGTTGGCAGGCAGCTCTTCCCTGAGTTCTTCACCTTTGGCCATATGACATGTCATGACTTCGTTCTCTGCCACCCTGGATGCCTTCCCAGACACACCCTCTTCAGCCAATGTCCAGTGTCCCTCTGAGTGTGGACCCACCTTTGGATACTCTTGGTCTGATGCCATCAGGGCAGAGTGGGGACTGTCAGCACCTGGCAGGGTAGCCCTTCATTCCATGAGCTCCTGAGGCAGTAACTTCTTTTCCACACAGCTGATTCACAGACTTGCTGCTCTACCAAAGCCAGCTTCCATCCTGTAGTTAGGAGTTGACTTTCAGATTGCGTTTTTTGCTCTGTCTTTTCTATCTCCTCCTTCCCAACTCTTGGGGAAATAGACTGTAAGGACAAGGAATGGGTCACTAAGGGAAGTTCTATCTCATTGACCAGCCATCATAATTTTTAATACTTCTTAACAACATTTTCTTGCAACATTACGTGAACGTTATAAAAGAAAACAGGATCATCCATTTTCCACCCAGCCAAGCAGGCTCCCATGTTTCTAAATCAATAAACAACAGAAGAACTCTATGTTCACCCTGTCCATCAAGTGAAAGGGCTGGTGAAGAGGGGAGGGAGAGAGGCAGGGTAAACCTTGCATATTAAGAAGGTTGTTTCTGGAAGCAGATAGGGCTGGGTTCAAACCCCAGGCTGGCTTTGGCTAAGTTACTTACCCCCTCAGAGCCTAGGTTTTCTCATCTGTGAAATGCGGGCAATAATAACATCTCCCTCCTAAGTTTCTGAAGTATTAAATGAGACGGTGCATGCAAATCTTTGAACAGAGTGTGTGCTACATGGTCAATGCTCTATGAATGTCCATCTGATGACGGTCATTATTGGGAGAGGCAGACAGGTGATCAGTGGGGTAATCAGAAGGAGGCTGTGGGCTTAGCTCAGCCAGCACAGGTAACTAAAGGGGGCTTCTCAGAGGAGGGGGTGAATGAGATGGTACAGAGGGCAGCAGTGTGGGCAGAGGGATCAGAACATCCTCAAGGCATCAAGAGAGGTGGGGACACTCTTCAGTCCCATGGGATTAGAGAGCTGGTTCTCCTTTCCATTTTGTGTGTCCAGTGGATGGGACCCCTCTAGGGGAGGAATGGGAAGAAGGCTCTTGAGTATTTTTCACCAGCCTAGTCTGAGGCTATGGGAAGCCTTCCATCTCAGATCTTGGACTTTGGCCTTTGGTGCCCCATTTCTCCCCTGAAGGGCCTTGCTCTTTCTATCGAGGTCTGGCTGGAGACATGCCTTGTGTTGCAGCTGCTGTAGGTGGCAGCAGAAGCCTGACAAAGCCCATCTTTTTTTAGGGCGGCGAGAGGGGAGGAAATGTAATCAGGACCTGGTAGCCTCCAGCCTCTGTTATCTCCAGAGTGGTTAGACAAGCTGAGGGGGTTAGAGCAGGCGGCAACCATATTAACAGAATTCTCTATTGAGTTACAGCCTTTCTGCAGACGTCTGCGGAGTCTGCAGTGTGCCAGAGCCTGTCCCCGAGAGTTGGATCTTTATCAGATCGACTTCTCTTGGCTCCAGACTTCCCTGCCTCGGGGGACCCTGAGAAATAGCCAGGGCAGGGAGACCAGGGTACAGATGCTGAGATGGATTAAGACCTTGACAGACCTAGTCCCAGAAAAGATGATTCCTTGCTGTAGGTCACTCACTGAAAGGCAACAAAGTCTGTTCTTGCCCATGACTGTTGCTTCAATTATTTGTATTTAGAAGTGCCAAGTACACATATCTCTCATAAATTTTTTTTCTCCTTCTTCCCTGGTGCCCCATGGAAGTGTTTAAACCACCTATCAGTCAGGGGCAGTACATCCCAGTGGTTAAGAGCGCAGGCTCTTAAGTGCCATTTGGTGCTGTGTGCCTTTGAGCAAGAGAATTAACCCCTCTGTGCTGCAGTTTCCTCCTCTGTGAGGTATCTCCTATGCCTCCGCTCTTATTTTTGTTCTTACAGGAGGATCTGAGAGAAGCTTTGGTTTTCTGGACAGAAGACGTGCGCCTATGGGAAATTGTTGCCCACTCCCACCCTGCTAACTCTCTTTCTTGTTTTTGTAGCAACTTTGAGATCTTAATTCACATACCATACAATTCACCCACTTACAGTGTACAAGTCTATACAACCATCGCCTCAATCAATTTGAGAACATTTTCATCACCCTCAAAAGAAACAGCGCCAAGCCACTCATCTACTTTCTGTCTCTGTGGATTTGCCTATTCTGGACATTTCATAGGAAAAAAAAAAACTCTTTCCTTCTTTGGTAAGGTCAGCTCTGACCCTCCTCCCCATCCTGTTTGGAGGCTGTCTCCCCAGCCCCCTCATGTGATCCAGAGGGGATGGTGGTGGAGAGAACCTGCCAGCCAGGCCTCGTTGCTCACAGCACAAGCAGCTTGGCTCCAGATTACTCATTTCAAACTCAATTTGTGACTCTGCCAAGAGCAGCAGAATCCCCGGAGCATGTAACCCGATTACTCCCACCCCCATCCCGGGCTCTGAAGCCTGGAGCACACAGCAGGCAGCCTCCCAGGACTGACAGCTGACCAGCGAGCCAGGGCCTGACAGGAGCCTGCTGCGCCTCTGACTCTGCTTGGAAGCACCTGCCCAGCCTGGCCCCAGCTCCTGGATAACAAGGACAGCCTTGGCTTTTGTCTTTAGGCTTCTGAGACAGTTTCCTATGGTGGGGCCAATGGTCCTGACTGTTATGACAACGAGCTTGGCCAGACTCACAGTCCACATCAGCACGATTCTAGAAATGCCTCCATTCAGGTTCTGGGCCTGAGCAGGCTCTGGGTTAAGCCTTCTATGTGCGTGGTTCTTTGTGGAACCCCAGCACTGTGTGTATTACAAGACAGAGGACCCTGTGGGGCCTGCATCAAGTAAGCCAGGCACAGACAGACAAGAGCAGGTGCACCATCTCTGTTTGTCTGTACTGGGTACGGACACTGAGAAGGTGTTAATTTGGGTAACCTTCCCCACAACTATATGGGGAAAGAACAGTGATGGGCTGCCCTTTCAGATGAGGATGCTGTGGCCAAGTTGGAGCTCAGGTGAAGCCAGACATTGTGACTGAAGATACATGCTGACTGTAGCAAAGATAGAATGAAGCCCTTTCTGTGAAATGTCCAGAGTGGGCCAATCCATAGAGGCAGCATGTAAATCAGTGGTTACCAGGGACTGGGGGTGATGGGGCATTTGGGAGGTGATAGCTAAAGGGCAAAGGGTTTCTTTTGGGGGGTGACAGTGTTGTAAAATTGTGCTGATGTTTGCATAACTGTGTGAATACACTAAAAACCATAGAATCATAACTCTAGATGGATAAGTTGTATGATATGTGAATGATATCACAAAGCTGTTGACAAAGAAAGGAATTGATGTGGCAGGCTGAAGGCTACATAAACTTATGATACCACCCTTTATATCCAAGTTAAAACCTAAAATTTTTCATCCTCCTATTTAATGCAAGGATCATTGGGGGCAACCCTGAACTGTAGATGGCAGGAAGCATTGAGTCAATGTCTTTTGTCTTTCATTTCAGATTCCAGCTTCATATTTCTACAGGGTGGGGATGGTTTAGGGTGGTCTGCATCCATGCAGCTGGTACTTGAGCAGCATTTGCAGTCTGAGATTCTAGGGGTGATCTATGTGGGTTGGCAGAGATGCACAGCCTCCTGTCCTTTATCCTGCACCTGTTGCCCTTAGGGTGGTCTAACTTTGGGGAGAAGCGTGCACACAACCAGCCTTGGGTACTGTGCTGAGTGCTACCTCACCTGCGTGGGCTCCTGCATCTGATTTTGTAGGGAGGGTGCATGTCACCTTTTAGTCTTGAATTGTATAACACAAGGCTTCCTTGCAAGAAGGGTAAGAGACAAGAAAAACCCATTCCACCACACTTTTGAAGCCCTTGTTTTTTGACAGGCTGGTTCAGGATTCCCTGCGAGGGACTGGTGCATTCTTCCCGGAGTACTGTCCAGGGGTTTGGGTGTGACACTAGAGGGGCTGAAGCCTCAGTCTGCCAGGACATATCTGCCAGCAAATCAAATTACCACATCACCCGTCAGTGTGCTGGAGACCTTTTCTTAGGCTCCCTTTCTCCTCTGGCCTTGACTGTGTTTCCCCGAGCTGTGTGCTTTCCAGTTGGGGAAGGAGGGAATACGTTGCCTGAATTACAGGCTGGCTCTAGGAGTCCTGGATCCTGAAAACCCACCACGAAGGACAATGAAGAGCTCTGCCCTTGTTTTTTGAACCCACACTGCTTGATGTATTACTACTCTATAGACCTGGCTCTGAAATCAGTGCTGTCTTCTCCAGCGTGCTGGGACCCCAAGCTCTCTCATGTCAATCTTCCTGCATTCAGACAGCATCTGCACAATGTGTTTGGGCAGCATGTGGATAAAGAAGATGCTGGTAGTGGTAGGCACAGAGATGCAGGGTGTATGGATGCTGCTCATAGACCCTCTGCCTGATCTCTTCCCATCTCTGTCCTTTTCTATCCCCCTGCACTCCATCTCTCCTCCTCCCTCCCCCAGTGCTCTGGACCATTCTTTCTTGGTTTCATCCAAGTCATCCAAGCCCAGGTAGGTGAAGCCAGACGAGAGGAAAACAAACAAATTAGGAATGTCCCTAATGCAAAATGAATATAAATAAGTGTGCAGAGGCTTCTGCTTACCCACTGATTACTCAGACACTGCTCCAGAGGCATAGCTGGCCTAGCTCAGCTCCATGGAAGTTAATGATAAATTAAGCCTATTAATCACCCCAGGCAGTAGGGCCAGCCTGAGCATACCCTGGTAGGAGATGATGCAGCAAGAAGGGAAGCGGGGGTGCCTTACAGCGTTGTTGGGGTGAGGCAGATTGTTGGTCTCTAATGTGCTCTTTGTTAAAGTGTTAACAAGTTCTACCCAGTCTGTACTGTTTGATACCATTGCATATTCCAGAAGCTGTCCACCTCAGGAGGAGGGCCTAAACCCTTCCACAACTAGCGATTACTTTATCATCTTCACACCCTCCCTTTGCATTCCCCCATCACCTGCCACAATCTGGCCTCCTCTGTGTTCTTAGGTGGAACTTCGAGTAAAAGTTCCCTCTCTGAGACTGCCAGATCAAAAGTCTTGTTCCTTTCTCCAGCTCTTTGTTTTCTTCATAGTAGGTCCCTGGACTGGGCTGCCTGGGTTCAAGTCCTTGTTCTTGGATTAGTTGTGTGTAAGTGCTCTGTGCCTCAGTTTCCCTGTATTTAAAGGGGGATTGATACGTAGCTACCTCACAGAGTTGTCGCGAGGAGGAAGAATGCACATTCACATTAAGTGTTTAGAATGGCACCTGGTACAGAGTAAGCAGTGTTACCTGCTGCAGCTCTTACCACCGTGACTTTTTACTCTTCCTTTCCTTATTGTGCATCCCATTTGCTGTGGTCAGAAATAACCTCCTTCCTTTGTTGGTGTTGCCTGTTAGTGTTTTCCCCGGCAGAATGTAAGCTGTATGAGAGCAAGGATTGTCTTGTGTCTGCCCGTCCTACACCCCCAGTTTCTCCGTCAGTGGGGAGCACATGTGGGTGCCCAGTACATGTGTGGTGAATGAATGTGCCATGAATTGGTGGGAATGGGAGTGAAGGGGCAACTTCCTGGGGGCTGGGGTTGGCAGGGAGACCTATGTGCTCGGTTTTGGGCTATGAAGATGGTGTTTGATGTGGGTTGAATTGTGTCCCCCAAAATGATAGGTTGAAGTCCTAATCCCCCGTACCTGTGCACGTTGCCTTATTTGGAAATAGGATCTTTGCAAATGTAGTCAACTTAAGATGAGGTCATACTGGATTAGGGTGGGTCCTGATCCAGTGACTGTTGTCCTTATTAGAAGAGGAAACTTGGACACAGACACATAGAGAAGATAGCCATATGGAGATGAAGGCAGACACTGGAGTGATGCATCCATAAGGCCAAGGATTTCTGGGACCCAGAGGCATGCAGGAAGAGGCAAGGAAAGATTCTTAGAGCCTTCAGAGAAAACATAGCCTTGATGACGTCTCAACTCTAGACTTGAGTCACCCAGAACTGTAAAAGCATGAATTTCTGTTGTTTCAGGCCGTCAGGTTTGTGGTGACCTGTCTTGACAGGGCATTTTAGTTAGTTTTCAATTGCTATGTAACAACATATAATACAAAATTAAGAGTTTAATACAACACACCTTTATTATCTCATAGTTTGTGTGGGCCAGGATCTAGGCATAGCTTAGCTGGTTCTCTACTTTCAAATCTCCCAGGTTTCAATCAGGGTGTCAGCTGAGGTCTTGACTGGGCAGAATTCTCTCCCCTGTGGCTCTAAGACTGAAAGCCTCAGTTCTGGACTGGTGTTGGCCAGAGGCCACCCTCCGATTCTTCCACTCCCACTTGGCTACTAGCTTCATCAGAGCCAGCAAGGGTGAGTCTCCAGCAAGGTGGATGTTGTGATACTCATGTAGCCTAATGACTTTTGCCATGTTCTGTTTATAAAGAGATCACAGGTTCTGCCCGCACTGAAGGGAGAGGAATCCACAGAGCATGTCCACCAGGAGCCGAGGACCATGGGGCACCTCAGAGTGTGTCCCCCACAGTCAGAATGGCAAAGTGAGAGCTGGTTATACCACTGGCATCTGTTGGCATTGTGTTCCTTGTGGTCAAGCTGACTTGGAGGTAGTTCCTATGGCAACCAGCAGACCTGGGGATCCTTTCATGTCCCTCGGGCCATGGGGATTTTCTCTCAGTGACACCTTTACTCAATCAAATTGAGCACAGCTGTATCTAAGGCACTGGAATTATGGCAGGAAGCAGAAATGGGTTGATTTTCCACTCTCATGGTCTTAGAGTTCAGTGTGAGATTTAGATAGTAAATAATTGCATGCCTCCCAGTGTATGGTTACCCAGTGGGATTTGTGCTTTGATGTCCAAATGCAGGGTGGTGCAAAAGCGGGAAGCCTTGGGGTCTGATGTGGTCCTGGGCAATGAGGATAGAATGTGGCACTTCCTGTGAGTGATTAGAAGGTTATCGGGGCCCTCTGTTGTATTCCCTGCAGCCTGCCGTTTTTAAGGAAAGGGCTTTACCTGTTTTTCATTGATGATGGTGGTCTCCAGTGCCAAGCACTGTGTCTGGCTCATGGTTGGTACTGAAGGATCTATGTTGGTTAAATGAGCACAGAGAGTGAAGAGGGACAGTGGAATGAGAGGTGGTAGCTAGGGTCCAGATGGTTCAGATAGACCATGCTAAACTTTGTCCTTTACTCAAAGAGCAGTGGGGAGCCCCTCGGGTGTTCTCCCCAGTCTCCAGAAGAGGGGCATCTTTGAAAAGCATTTCCAGTAATCACTGTGGGTGTCATGTGGACAGGGAGTTGGAGGGCAAGAGGGGATGCCAAGAGAGCAGATAGTTAAGGGGGACTGGTAGGGCCTGGTGATACATACATGGACAGGAGCAGATGGGTCCAAGAGATGTTTTTGGAGGTAAAAGGAAGAGGGATCAGGAGTGGATATGTAAGTGAGGGGATGAGAAAGAAGGATCCGGGTGGCATCTAGTAGACTGTCATCATTTGGGCATGTCCCTTGAAGCCGAAGGTTATCGTTCAATTTCTTTGCTGTTAGTGGGTGGTCACATGGTGTCAGGACACAAGTACATTGATGTTTAAAGTTCAGCTCCACCCTTCACAGGGTGTGCTGCTAAAACTTGTGATGTTCCATTGGCTTTCTTGTGGAATGGACCTAAAATGCCTGCTTTGAGGACCACTGGGAAGATCCATGACTGTCAAAGGAGTGAAAACACCTGGCACATGGCTTGGCACAGGGTGGGTGGAGGTTGAATGTACTAGCTGTGTGACGTCTTCTTGACTCCGTTGCCTCATGGCTAAAATGGGGTCTGTTACTCTATTACAGCAGAACAGACCAACTCAGAACTTGGTGTGAAGTGACAGTCACTTATTACTCATGCACCTGTGGCTTACCTGGTGACTTGGCTTCTTACTGCAGGTCTGTGAGTCAGCCAGCATAGTGCTCCTAGTGCCCCTCATCCTCCCGGGATCAGTGGGATAGGCAGAACTGTTGTTCTCATGGGGTTGGCAGGGTGCCTGCAAGAGGCAAGTGAAAGCATCTGGAGTCTGTCAAGGCCTAGCCTTCGAACCAGCACATTGGTCAAACATTATTCAGGGTGTTTATGTGAGAGTATTTCTGATGAGACTGATGTTTAAATTAGTAGACACGAGGAAAACAGATTGTCCTCCATATGAGGGTGGACCTCATCCAATCAGTTGAAGGCCTGAATAAGAAGTAATTTGCCAGCTGATAGCCCTCAGATTTCTTCTGCAACATTGGCTTTTTCTGCCTCCTGGCATTCAAATCCCTTCTTCCTGGTTACATGCACCACTAGGACACCTTGCAGATTGTGGATTTACCAATCTCCCTAACTGCACGGGCCAATTCCTTATAATAAATCTGTTTTGATGTAGATATACATGTACATCTCTTACTGGCTCTTTCTCTGGAGAACACTGACTAATATAAGTGAACAACGAGTTACAACATGCAAAGCTCTTAAAACCCTGCCTGGCACTTAATAAATGACCCATATAAACTAGGGGGTCTCTGCCTCAGCACTGTTGTCACCTTAGGCCAAATAATTCTTTATTATGGGGGGGCTGTCTTGTGCTCTGTAGGATGTTGAGCTGCATCCCTGGCCTCTACCCACGAGATTCCAGTAGCACCCCCTAGGCATGGCAACCAAAAATGTCTGCAGACACTGCCCAATGTCCCCTGACTGAGAACCACTAGTATAAAGGTTAGATGTTACTGTTACATGGATGACTGTATGTTGTATAGTCCCTATGACTGTTATTTTTCTTTTGTTTTTTCACTTGAGTCACTTCTGTGTATGGATTTTGGAAGGAAGGAGAGTCACAGCATGACACCGTCAGCCAGGAAAAAAACAGTGCCGTTCATTTTTGCCAATTGACTTCAAAGGAATTGGAAAGTTACAAAGAGCTCAGCCTAAGCACTGGCTCCTGAAAGTTTCTTTGGAAAAACAGTTAGGCAGTTCTTGTCACAAGCAGCAGTGGCTACATTTTAAACAATGGCATGGGCTGAACAGAAATGCACTATCTTGGCTTTTGGTGCAAGAGACATGAAGCTTTTGGTCTCTTTACTTGATGTTTTCTGGAGAGATCCTAAGTGAGTGACTTTATTTTCCTTGCCATGTAAAAAGGTTTTCATTTTGTTCTCTCTCTCATACACACATACATGCGCACAAACACACACCCTATGAACAGTTAATATCCTTGTGAGATAGGTCCCAATTTCATCCCCATTTTGCAGGTGAAGAACCTGAGGCTCAGAGAGGTACAGCAACTAGCCTAGAGTGGCACAGCTAGTAACCGAGGCAGTCAGGATTCAACCCTGTTGGTCTGATTCTTCTGTCCAACCTCCTAAACACAATGCAGTGCTTGATCAAGGTGAATCTGATTACATCCCCAAAGGTCTCAGAATTGCAGGATGGGGGAGACCAGAAAATTTAACTGAGTTGTCACTCCCCTAACTGTGTGGAGTAGATCCTGAATGAAGTGTATAAAGCACCAGGTATTAAAGTTTATGAGTCTATTAATCCATAGCTTTGGAGGAATTAAAGTTTCATATTGATGATAAACCTCCCCTAATAAAATGTAAGGGAAGCAGGAATAAATCTGATTTCAAAGGACCCCAAACCACTTAAACAATTGTATGCAAGATGGATGTGTATGGCAGTGAGGGGGTGATACGTCTTGTCCGGTGGAGGGTACTTTTGTAAAGAGGTTTTTGCTTCTGCTAAGTGGTGGAGATAAAATGATGGATGTGTGCTATTGATTTCATGGGAGTTTGCATGAGGGTGAGCACAGCTGGAGGAGAAGCCCATGTTGCAGCTGAACGCTGCTGAATATGCATTTAGGAGGAGAGGAGGCAAAACGCATTTCGGGTGGCCAATTTCATCAAATAGAGAAAAGATGGCAAATATACGGCAATCAATCTCCCTCCCTCTCTTTTCTTGTCTGTCTCCCTCTTTTCCTTCTCCCTCCCTTCCTTTCTTATTTTTGTCGGTGGAGAAGTCCCAATGGGAGCAGGTGAGCTATAGGATGTTGGTTTAAACACAGCCCTGGATTAGAATCCAGGCTTTGTCATTTATTTTCTCTGTGACCTTGGGCAATTTACTTAATCTTTGTGGGTCTTGGTTTATTTCTTTTTTTTTTTTTTTTTTTTTGACAAACCATTTGTTGTAGAAAAGCTTTATATGAACAGAAAAGTTGCAAAGGTAGTACAGCAAATTCCAATATACTCTGCACCCACCCAGCTTCTGCTACTGTTAATTTTACATTACTGTGGTATATTTGTTAAAGTTATTGTATCAGGATTGATGCATTGTTATTAACAGTGTCTGCAGTTTATTGGGCTTGCTGTGTTTTGCCTGGTTTCTATTCTAGAACCCCATCCCAGACCTCAGGTTACATAGGGTTGTCATGTGATCCTAGGCTCCTCTAGACTGATGGTCTCTCAGACTGTCCTTGTTTTTAATGATCTTGACGGTTTTGAGGAGGACCTGTGAGGTACCTTACAGAATGTCCCTCAGTTGGGATCTGTTTGATGAGTCTCTCCTGATGAGGCTGAGGTTCTTGGTCTGGGAGAGGATGACCACAGAGGTAAAGAGCTATTCTCATCACATCATATCAAGGAGACAAGCCATCAACATGAGTTGTAACTGCTGATGTCAACCCTGGTCTCCTGGCTGAGGTGCCTTTGTGAGTTGGTCTTTTCTGCCCTTCCCCTACTGTGGTCTTCGGGAGGAAATTGCTGTGTCAACTTGTACTTAAGGAGTGGGCAGTGATGATCCTGTTCATGGATGGTGGATTTCTTCCTAAAGGGATAGGTTTCCATTCTCCCACATTTATTTATTTATTCAATTATTTATTTACATCAATATGGACTCATGGATGTTTATCTTATGCTTTGAGTTATAATCCAGTAGTACGTTATTTGGTTACTCAAACAGTTCCAGCTTCACCTGGGCCTTAGTTTTTTGAAAGACTTATTTTCATAGGGAATAAATCGGATAATGACAGCTGAGAGTACAGTGAGGTAGGTGAGTGGAAGGAAATTAAAGAGAGTGCCAAAAAGCACCATAATCAAGATAAATAATACATTAATGCAATATTTGAAACACATGAAAATGAATGAAACAAAATTCATGATGAGCAAAATGTCAAATCAAGTGTCATTTCAAATCAAGAACAGGACCCATAATGTATGTAAATTGTTTAACCAGGTACCTGGTATTTAGTACATATTTAAGAGCATTTAGTAGATTAATTCTGTCGGTTCATATGGATGTGCTAGTACATCATTGGTTACTTTCTCAATAATTTGGGTAAAAAGCTACCCTAAAACTTGGTGGCTTCAAATAATCAGTGTTGGTTTAACTCACAAGTCTGTGGTTCAGCTGGGGGCTCTGCTGGCTTGCCCAGGTGGCCTTGTGTGTCTGGGGGTCAACTGTCCATCTGTTGGCTGGTCTTGCATGGCCTCATCTGGAATGCCCATGGTGGCTTGCCTTTGCCCCCATGTCTCTCATCCTTCCCCTGGGGCAAGCGGGCCTGTCTGGGTATGTCTTTGTCATGGTGATGGCAGAGAGTAAGAGAGTATGTGCACACAAGCAAAGCCTTTTGAGGTCCACGCTCGGAATGGTACATCATTATTTCTGCTCCCTTGTGCTGAGCAAAGCAAGTCAAAATGGTAGCTCAGATTCCAGGGGCAAGGGGCAGTAATATCCAACTGGTCACTGAGAGGAACACAGATCACATGGCCAAGGGCATGGCATGGATACAGGGAGAGGAGCGAAGAACTGGGGCCATTCGTGCCATCACCACAGCCAGGAGCTGTTTTAGGTGCCTGGGGAAGCATCAGGGGACAAAACAGACCCAAATCTCTGCCCTTGGGGAGCTCATATGACAAGGCAATGATGATGACATTGGTGATAAAGAAGACATAACTTAATTCTGTCTCTCAGGAGGCCTGTGGCGACTGTCGGCTCCATGTGGACACATGGGGGTGGTTCTGGCACCGTTCTGTGCAGCAGTCGGCCCTCAAAGGGGCCCCAGAAGCCAATGTAGAGCTGCACTGTTCACTGTTGGCTTTGGGTGGCAGGATCAAGTCCAGGGAAGGAATCCAGCCTCTAGGAAATAGGTGTGAGAGATGCGTTGTTCTTGCAGGGGCCTTCGATCTTATTTATCCACTTCTTCACTAAAATCAAATCAACAGCTCTTACCTTTGCAAGATGGAGGCTGTTTTAATTGAGATATTGGAAGATGTATTTCTTTAATTTCTCCCTAATGGAGAATCCTTAGGCTTGATCAATTTGGGTCAGTTTGAAGCACTTGCTGCTATAAATGAAGTTCATCTAAGGTTACTCATGTTAAAGATCAATATCCAATAGTTGGGGGGAAGTGTGGCAAGTTCTGCTATAGAGAAGTTCTGTGAAGAAGAGAGATTTTCTGGCTCAGGAAAAGGGCCAGGCCACTTAGCCTTCTAAGATGTGAGTAACTCGGCCCTGTTGCTCAAGTGGCTTCTCAGACACAGTGCTGGGCACTTGTGCACGCCTGGTCTCACTTAATCCTCATTACAGCCTCATTACACCCAGGGTGTGTCACTGAGACTATGAGTGACAGAGCCAGGATTTGAGCCCAGGTTCTCATCCACTACGTTGCCTCCCTGAGAGCTGTTTGCTGACGTCGCAGGGGCTAGCTGAGTGTGTGCTTCCACTCCAGAGGTGGTCAGCAAAGATTACTGACTGGGCATGGGTGGCAATCTGAGTTTTTTATCTGATCTCTGTACAGAGCTGTGAAATCAGGTCAACCTATCTTCCACCATTTCTAATCTTAAAATATTTCATGTCTCTCACTGCTTCCTGCCTCCCATCACTTCCTCTCTTCATTCCTTACTCGTTGGCCTTGGATAAGTTAGTTGACCTCTCGGAGCCCTGGCTTTTGGATTAAGAAGCAAAATACCTATGTTTCAGAGTAACAGACTTAAATATCATGAATGTGAACTTGCCTACTCAGGATGGTAATTTTCTTCTCCCCTTTCTCAGTAAACACTCAGGAAGTCTTGATTCCTCTCCTGACTTTCCTTCTTTCTGGTTCTTTTCCTCAAAAATCTCCTGGGAAAGTTGGTGCATGATAATGATGAGATGAATGTGAAGATATAGGAAACAAGGAGAAGGCCATGGAAAGAACATTCGGGTCACCAGGGACAGAAACCTCAGTCTGGCTCAAGTCAAAGGGGTTGGTTGAAAGGAGATAGGTGCATCTCACAGCAGGTTTCCTGGGACTGGAGCTGGGATCTGGGAAATCAGCAGCATTACACAGCCAGCCTCAGCCCCTTATCAGGCTGTGTGGACTGTAATCCCTGCTTCTCTCCACTCAGCCACTTCATTCTCCTCTAGCTACAGACCGGCTCCCTCTACTCATCCATCTGTAAGCTGCCCTTGATGGCTTCTCCCAAATGGTGGCTTATTCTCTGAGTTTGCAGGATCTTTCAGCTTGGTTTCCAGTAGCTTTTTGGCTCAATATCTCAATATATTGATTCCAAAATCTCAGAAGAGCGGATCTGGTCTGTATTTGAAGACCTATCCAATCCTGGTCCAATTAGCTGTGAATGATGGCTCTGCCTCTACCAGGGTCTGATAGAGTGAATTCTCTAAGAGGTGTGATTAGGGAGCTAATGCCTGGCATTTCCAATATATTTGACTTACTGCAAACTCAACAAGAGAATGAGAAACAGATCACAAATAGGTCAAGAAGGACTGCCTCTCTTTCCTCACTTCCTTTTAGTTCATTTAGTAAATCTCATCCATGGGCTTAAGAACTGGAGAACAGTGCTGGATAGTGCATTTCTTAAGCTTGAACATTGTGTACTTGGTGGCCTTTAATGGGAAAAAATTCTTGTGGAGCCCCAGTATTAATTTAATTTATATTAATGTTAAGCTTAAATTAATATTTAAGAAGTATACACATAAAACTACTTATAAATGCCTTATGCTTATTACTCTTACACAGATGTAAAACTAAAATTTATAAATTAAGTACAAACAAACCTATAAAACCAGTAAAATCCAAATTAGCAACATAAATTTAATGTGATGGATGATGGTCCTTGGCTGAAAGGAAATCATTTCTCATAAAGTGCATTGGGGTTTGACTGCTGGAGTATGGGTTCTTTGGAATTAGATGTGCTGGACTACTGTTTGCCATATGAGAACCCTACTCATCAACGACTTTTTCTTTCAAAATGACCTTTTCTTGCTCTTCACCTTGATCTTGGTCATGAATGTGTTAAGATCACTTCTGTTCTTTCTCATCAGCTCAAGACTGTTCAAGGTGTGCCACTGGGCACCAAGGAGATTATAAGCACAACCACAAATGCTTAACATTCAGTAGGATGAACTAATTAGGGAAGTCAACTAGGTGATGCAGAAAGTGCATGCATTGAGTTTGAACAGATGACCTTTCAAATTAAAATGTAAAGTAATTAAAATTTTAAAATTTCCCAGGAAACTCATAAATCGACAAGGATATGTCCATGCTGGAACCCCAGGACAGTATTTAGACTAGTTGCTTAGATGAGTGGATTCTGATTCTATCTCTGTTGTCCTCTAGAGGTACAGCCTTCTATTTCTTGATCTCCTCACCTGTGAAGCAAGGCTTCCTGGCCTACATAAAACACAAGCCTATGGTAAGGGATACCTAAGACAGTGTCTGAAATTGCATTGAAAATCACTAATTCAAGTGTGGTGGTTATGAGTCGAACTGTTCCTAATTTCATATATTGATGTCCGAACCCCCAGTGCCTCAGAATGTGAGTGTATTTGAAGATAAGACCTTTTAAAGAGGTATTAAGGTAAAATGAGGTCATACAAGTGGGCCCTAATCCAATACGACTAGTGTCTAAGTGGAGATTAGGATACAGAAATGCACAGAAGGAAACCACGTAGGAGAAAACAGCCAGCCACAAACCAAGGAGAGAAGCTTTGAGGGAAGTCAGTGCTGCTGACACTTTGATCTTAGACTTCTAGCCACCTGAACTGTGAGAAGATAAATTTCTGGTGTTTAAGCACCCCGTCTGTGGTGCTTTGTTACGGCAGCCCTAGCAAATTCACACAGTGGCAAAATTGGAAGGTACAAAGTACCGACAAATTGGTTAGCAGATGACTCAAGTTAGGGTGCCAGCAGGGTTGTTTCCCATGCTCTAGGGCAGTTCTTTTCCTGTTCGGATTTTACTTTCTCTGAGACGGGGGAGGTATATAGGTGCCTCTTTTATTATTGTGGAGATGGGGGGGCAGATATGTGCACTTACACATCGATAAAAAAAAAAAGGCTATTAAATACCCCAGATTTTTTATCTATTGTTAGGACAGCCTGGGTGACTTGGTTTCCAAATATTTGGTAACCTACTCATTCTGTTGAGTTTCATTTCATATCATGTCATTTATTCACTTGACAGTTCTTTACTGAGCCCCTACTCTGAACTAGGCACTGTGATGAGTAAATGCTGTATAGTGGTGAACAAGGCCTATATGGCTCTGTCCTCATGGAACTTAAAATCTATTGGAAGCAGATATTAAAGGGGTAAACTAATAAATATTCAATTATACAGTGTAGGCTATGTTGTGAAATATCACAAATAGGATGTTATAAAGATGATGGAAGAGTGTGGAGAGCAACATTCCAGGCAGAAGGAATTGCCAAGGTATAAGGAGGGAAAGGTCAGGGTGAGAGCAGTACATGAAGGGGAAAAGACAGGAGAAGCAGAGTGTGGGGTTGATTCACCTCGGATCTTGTACGCTAGGATAGAGATTTTGGATCTCTTAGCTATTAGAATTTTTTGAGCTGTAAGTAGCAAAAATCTCAACCTGAAATGGCTTAAACAATAAGGAGATGGATACTTTTTCTTAAGAATCAATCCCCAGTCAGGGCAATGGGGCTGACTCTTTCTGGTAGCTATCTCAACTCCCATCTTGTTAGCTATTTTCCAGACGTGAGTGTTTGTGTGATCCACTTCTGGCCAATGAGGTGGAAATGAAACTGGTCTGGAGTTTGCAAGAAACCTTTTGTACTGTTCTCTCCTCTAATTATTATGATTATGATTATGATTATTAACCTGGACTGGGATGAGATGGCTAGAGCTACAGCAGTCCTCTTGTGACCTTGAGGGAAAAAGGTCATGGGGTATATTGTGTTCTTGATCATGTCTATTTGCTCCCTCTCCTACAAGGATATCTACACTCTCTTCTTTGTCCTATAGGAGGAGCATGCCTCCCCTGTTCATTTACAGATATGACCACATGACTTTGGCTAATAGAATGTGAGCCATAAATGATGTTTGATGGTCTGAGCAGATGCCTTAAATGCATTTGGGTACTTGAACTCAGCCTCTGGTTGGAATTCCCTCAGTAAAATGGGCATTGCCCATGTGGAGTCTGGTCCTTTGATCTGGGTCCTGGAAGGAAGTCACATGGGGCAGAGCCACAGCAGCTGCAGCCAATATACCCCTTGAGTAGGTCATGCATATTGTTGAAGGCCACTGAGATTTGGGGCTCATCTGTTTAGCAAACTGACTAATTGAAATCAACGGGATACCTGACCAGCTCCTTGTTTCTGGAATTCTTATTCTGTGAGACAAATAAACCACTATCTGTTTAAACTACTGTAATTGGGTTTTCTGGCCAACAGCATTTCTGAGGAAGGTGAGGAGTTACAGGGTTGGTTGACTCAGAAGCCAGTGGAATCACCAGGGCCCCAGCTCCTTTGATCTTTCCATATGCCATGCCTAGTGTATTCTCAAGCTAAGTATGTTCAAGTCTGCAAGCCTGTATAATTACCATCTCAGGTCTAAGCAATCTATGGAGGCTCAAAAAGTCCTGAAAAAAAAACCCAAAATGATTGTATCCATACACAACTATTTTAGGGTCTACAATTATTTCTTAGAAGCCCCCAGCAGACTTCTCTCTCCCTCCTACCCACCTGCCACCACAAGGTCTCATTAACCAGAACTGGTTAAATGCCCATTCCTAAACCTATCATTTAGGTTCAAAAGTCAGGCCACCCTGCTTAGGAGATTACCATTTCCCCAAGTCACATGGGGACAAGTAGACACCAGAAAGCAACTGAGGCTCCACCAGCATGGAAGGGAAATTTGTCACTGGATGAGCAAGCAAGAGAGTCTGTTAGAGAGCTTTTCTGAAGCCATTTTTCACCCCAAGACTGGTTTGGGGTTTTCCATTTCCTGTTCTCAAAATACTATCTTATTTCAGAGTGTACTGCAATGCTGTCACTTAATGTTGTGTCTATTACCCCAGGAAGTTCACATTTTATCTCCCTGTGTCCCTAGCATTTGTCCAGAGCCTGGCAGATAGCAGGTGGCTAGTAAATGTTGAGGTGGATGGATGGAGGTGGTGACCCACTGAAGGTGTCAGAGTGTGGAGAGCTGGATGGGAAAAAAATGGCTAGGTTGTAGGATGAGCATAGTGACAGCCTCACTTCTTTTTCCTAGAACCCAGATTTAGTGGAGTGGGTAGGGTTCAAGAAATGTTTGTTGAGTGAATGTATGCTGGAGGCAGCCAAATCCTCTGGAGTCAGCATTCTGTTTCCTTCACTTTGAAGGAGTTAAACCCATGGAAGTGTTAAGATCTGGGTTCCAATCTTGATTCTTCCCCTTCTTTGTTGTGTATCATGAGCAAGTCCGTTTATCTCCTTGAACCTTTTTATTCATCTGTAAAATGGGGCTAATAACAGATCCTTATGTCAATGTTGTAATGTGCCTGAAGCATTTTACATACATAAAGTGTGGTGGGAACACAATTAGTGAAGCACGTTTTCCCTATTCACTTCCTGTGGGTTGGACAGAGGATATGGATGTGGGGAGGGAACGAGTTGCAGAGCCCCCTGGAGGACAAAGTGTCCTATTGCGTCCACCCTGACCCTGCTGAACTGCGGAGGTTAAGAGCCCTTAGCATCCCCCAACTCTTTCTGCTCTGGGGACAAGACAGATGGTCTTCAAATGTGCTTTCTATTTAAAGCTAGATGATCCACAGACACCCCATAAAGTGTGCCATTTGTAATTCAAAGGGCTTGTGTTTGAGAAAGTGCCAAATTCCTTCTGCCAGCCCCACAGGTTGGAGCAATGATGTGCTCTGGAAGAACCTATTTAAAGAAAACGAAATGTGAGATGCTCGATCGTTAGGAGCTGAAACAAAGCCTGATCTTGTCAGGTCCAGAGAATCTGCAGTCTGTGTCCCAAACCATGATAACCTGAGCGGAGTGTGGATGTCTGTCCATGGGTGTGACCAGAAGGGAACCACACTCCCTACCATTCCTTTCTGTCAAGCATTGCCGTCAGTAGGCTCTTTGAAAATTCTCTGGGGAGGGACAACCCAGTAAGTCACTTAAAAATGTGTGAATTTCGTATTTAATTGGAGACTTGGTCCGTCAGGATTTCTTGGGGGGCGTCTGAGTGTTCAGGAGCCCTGAGTGGAGGTGAAGGGGATAAAGGGTTGTTTTCATTTCAGCAAAGCCTCTCTTCTCCTGTAAAAGTTTGTTTGGTTGTAGCTGCTCTTCTTTTGGTCCCGCAAACTTGCCGTCCTTCCTTGAGACCTTTGCATATATGGCTCCACCTGCCAGGCGTGAGCATTCCTCCTTTTCACTTCATTAATTCCTATTTATCATTCTGATTTCAGCCCTTTCATCATTTCCTCTGGACAAAATAAGAGGTTAGCAAATGTGCCCAAAGTCCTACAACCAATCAGATTTGGATTCCCCTTCACACAGCCTGATTCCAAAGCCCACAACCTTAATCGTAATGACAGGCTTGCTAACCACAAACGTGTTACGGACTCTTCCTGCACACTGGGCACTTCTCTCATTTCCCTGCCTGACAAATCCCCTTCTCTGTCTTCTCTTCCCGCCCCATGGGGGCATTTCCACCAGACACCTTATCTTAGTTGTAATTTCAAATTCATTTGTATGATTCTTTGATAATGTCTGTCTTCTCCAACAAAGCATAATAATAGGGTGAGGAATTTGTTCCTTCTCTCTACTGCTTCCCCAGTGCCTAATATGTAAGTCTTCAGTAAATATGTTGACTGAGTAAAATGGAAAGAGGGTTGGAATGTTCTCAGGGAAGAGTAGCTTTCATGGAGAACTCCCAAGGTGGCCCAGTCCTGGCCTTCTTCCTTGCAGGGTCAGGGACTTGGATCGCTATCCCTCATTTGAGCAGACTTGGGGATTAATGATCAGCCCTGACATTTATTTAGTGCTTCTGAGATTTACATGAACGATTTCACTTCTTTCACACAGCAACCCAACAAGAGGGCTACTAATTACTCTGATTTTATAGTGAAGGAAACAGAGAGGGTAAAAGGCTTAGGTAAAGTCACACAGGAAGGGGGGAGCTCGGGTTCACAACCAGACAGGCTGGCTCCAGAGCCCATGCCTTAAATCTTACAAGGCTTCCCATTAATGCATACACTAAGTGCTGACTTTTTAATATTAATGCTCAATAGGACATAAAAGGTCCAAGCCTTGCCTGTTGACTTGAAGGCAAGCCTCACTATAAACCAAATAGTCAAGTGAAGTCTGCTTAGGAAGCATGACCACAGAGAGAGGGGAACTGGTGTCAAGACTGATGCTTGGGGACAGTGCGACTGTGACAGTGTGATGTGCAGTGTGGGTGGACCCACCCGTAGTAGTGGACCAGTGTCACAGGTGAAGCACACTGACTCCTGGGCAGTGTGTGGGTAGATGCTACCAGTCCCTCTGTTTCTCTTTCCTGTGTCTCTCTGGCTGCTCAGGCTTCTGTCTGCCTTCAGGGAGGCTGAGGCCATAGCCTGAATCTAAGTAAGCCACATGGCTTGGGAACTCCTCTGTCTTGGATGTGACTCTACTTATCTCTCTGACCTGATATTTGTGTCCTGATTTTATAATTAATCTTTCAGAAGGAAGCTTTAATTTCTCTAGTTTCCAGAGTCTTCCCTGCCCTAAACAACTAGATCTATCTCGTCCCCCTTTTTTGAAGCTCAGAGAGGCTGGGTAATTTTCCCAAGACCACACAGCCAAGAGGGAAGAGCAGTCACCCAAACTTAGGTCTGTTCACTTGCAGAGTCTGAACACCTAACCTCCAGCTATACCCTTCTCTCTTCCCCAAGATAAACCTACATTTTATAAAGCACATGACCGAGTGCCTGGTGTGCACTAAGCACCCATAAAGTGTTTGTGGGCAGTAGATAGGTCATTGTGTGTAAGAGTTTGGGCTTTGAAATAAGACTGCATGCATGGAAAGCCAAACAGGAATTGTGTGACTGTAGGCACAATTAGTGGCTGCTCTAGCCTTGGTTTCCTCATCTGGAAAGTGGGTGTGACAACAGCATTAGTCCTTCGTGGGATTTACTTGGAGGAGTAAAGGTTGAGTGTAAAGCACTGTTACAGTGCCCAGACAGTGTCATTGTGTGTGTTGGGTGGGGGGCAGCTCTTTCAGTAACTGTGACAGAAGTCCCGCCCTCACCAGATGTTAAAGGTAATGAGGTGGCCTATTTTTGGAAAGGCTGGTGGTAAGTTAAGACTTGAAGCTTGGCTGAATCAGTGCTACTTCCTTTGTCTCAGCTCTAACGTGTGCCATGTTGGCCTAGTTCTTGGGGCCATGGTGGCTCCTGGCCACTGGAGGCCCACGTATCAGGTATGACCAAGTCATTCCTCAGTGGCACAAAGGCCCCACCCAAGTTGAGGCTGGTTACTTCAGATCATGTGCTCATTTCTGAACCATTTGCTGCCATGGCAGGCCCAAGTCACATGACTCCATTTCCTGGGTTTATGGATGGACAATCCCTTTGAAACCAAATTGTCAGAGAAAGGGGGAGGAATGATCCCCGAATCACATTGAAGGGACACTGGATGAGGAGTTGAGAAATGTCCATTTAGCACTGCTATTACTGCCATTATCTCCATCATTATTGCTGTTGTCATTATTGCCATCATCTTTGTGACTCAGTTCCCCATGAAAATCTGGGTCAGTTTAAATAGGACTGTTTCTCTGTCTCTCTGATCTAGAACAGCTGTTTTAGATTTTATGTGAGCAAGAAATATTTTTCTAGTACGTTTGAGTCATTAGAGACCTAGGAGCTTATTTGTTAGAGCTGCTATGCTGTTGTCCCTCGCTCACACAGAGTCTCATCTCCCTCCTTTGTCCCCTTCCTCCAGTTGTTGGAGAGAAGGGAAGGGTTAGGACATTTTATAAAGCACATGACCGAGTGCCTGATCTGTGTCTGTATGTGTCTGAGCCACAGATGTGAGAGGGCCGCAGGACATCCAGGTCCTCTAAGTAGCTCCCAGTCTCTTGTGGAGTCTTCATACCTTGGTGTTTGGAGCTTCAAGAGACCTCATTGTCATGAGCCTTTGGGTTGTGTTTTTGATACCCCAGGTAACAAAGTGGGGTTATCTGAGAAAATATTAGTTATCAGTTTAATTGTAAAGCTTAGAGGTTCCCTTGAGAGCATGTACAGCGACTGCTACCTTTATGAGGAATTTTATGGCTCTGAATTGCCTGTCAGGATGTTTAAACAGCCCCTTGGAGCATCTAATAGCACCCTCATAGTCATTACCCACCACTAATGGGTGCTGAGCTTTCCAAACACCTATTTACTGCGTGGATTTAGTCATCCTGGAGGACCCATTTCTGATTAAATAATACATGATTTTAAAATGTCTAAGTACAGTATGCATGCCCAAGGCTGTACTTCTGGGTCCTAAGGTTCTCCGGCTATAGACATTGCCATGGAACTTCCTTGTTGGGGACCTACAGCCATATTTCTATTTGTCAGGGGTTTGAAGCTTCAGTATCTATCCATTTGCCTTGGGGTAGTGAGTGTAGGAACTGCAGGTTCCTGCGCTCCACCCTGGAGATTGACTCAGTAGGTCTGAGATGGGGAATGCGCATTTTTAAGAAGCATACCCAAGTGATGAGTCCATGAATATTTATGACACACCTACCTTGTGTCAGGCTGTATACTCAGCAGCGCGACTATATCTGAGAACAGAGCAGACCGGATTGCTACCTGCCTGACACTTAGTACCTAGAGGGGACACAATTATAGGGCAAAGCAATCTGTGATTTCCCCCAGAAGTTCTTGGTTTCTTTTTTTCCTTCTCTCGTCTGATCCTTTATACTCTACTTTTGTCACTATTACATTGAAATTTTATTCTAGTTTGGTTGCATGCAGCCAGAGACACTGGCTCCCGACCTCCTCCTTGCTTGTGCCAAAGACCCCACTCCCTCTCATCAGCCCGTTATGATTTTTCAACCATGTCCTGTGGAAGAGAAGACTCCCTCAGGCTGTGCAGCTGTTTGCAACTTGTCTCACCTTTTAAGGCCCCAACTATAAAATCATAACTTACCTGCCTACAGGTGCATGACCTTGAGGCCCTTTTGTTATGATTTGAGTTGTGCCCCCAGAATTCATATGCTGAAGTCTTAACCCCCAAGTACTTGGGAATATAGCCTTATGTGGAAATAAGGTCATTGCAGGTGTATTTAAGATGAAGTCATATTGGAGCAGGGTGGGCCTTTAGCCCCATATGACTGGTGTCCTTATAAAAGGGAAAATTTGGACACAGGGAGAATACCACATGAAGATTGGAGCTATTTGGCCACAAGCCACAAATCACCAAAGATTGTCAGAAAACTTCCAGAAGCTAGGAGAGAGGCCTAGAACAGACCCTTCCCACATGGCCCTCAGAACCCTGCTGACACTTTGCTTTTGGAGTTGTGGCCTCCAGAACCATGATGCAGTTACATTTCTGTCAGGGTACCCAGTTTGTGACACTTCATTACAGCACCCCTAGAAAACTAATAGATGCTTTGAGCCTTAAGATTGATTATTTATTTATTTATTTATTTATTGAGAGAGAGTGAGACTGTGCATGTGTGTAGATGAGGAGAGGGAAGGAGAATTTTAAGCAGACTCCATGCCCAGCACTGAGCCCAGCAGGGGCTTGACCTCATGACCTTAAGATCATGACTTGACACTTCATCAACTGAGCCACCCAGGCACCTCAAGATTTTTGAATCTTAAAAGTCTTACTCCCAGCAGTCCAAGAGACTGGCCCCATGTGCCTACCTACACCATGCTCAGGTCTGTAGCAAGACCACATCCCAATGTAGTAATAATGAAGATGATTATAACAACCTTATTCTCCATTATTGACCACTTTTATTGTATCTTTTGCTTCTCTCATCTATTGATCTTACTGACCCTGTGAGTAAAGCCTCTAGAATATGTTTTCCAGTATGCAATTGAGGTTCAGAGATATGAAGTGACTTGCCCAATGTCAAATAGCTAATAAGTGGGATGGTAGGGCAGATCACTTGACTTTAAGGCACAGATTTAACCACTACCCTATAAAGCCCGAACTCTACTATAAATACTGATGTTTAGAAGGAATTGCTCTCCAAGGCAGGGCTTCTTAACATTAGGGACATTGCAGCTCAAATAATTGTTTGCTGTGGAGTGCGACTGCTCATTATAGAACATTTAGCAGCATCCTTGGCCTCTATAGCAAACTGTCCCATCCCCAGGTGTAACAACCAAAAATGTTGCCAAAGAGTGCTAAATGTCCCGTAGGGGCAACATTGCCCCCAGATGTGAACCACTGCTGGACAGGATGTGTCTTTTTAAATCACAGCCCAGTTGGTCCAGAAAAAGCATTGTTAGGGAAGCTTGCTCAGAAGAGGGTTTCCCCACCTTGAGTAAAAAATGCTGTCCATGTGGGCAAGAACCTGTTAATCAGCACACTGCAGGCTCTGGGGTGAGCTGTAGCTCCAGCAAAAAAAAGAAGGGAAAAACAGGGATTGAAGGATATTGAGAGTGTCCCTGGCCTCTACCCACAAGATTGCCAGTGGCACTCTATTCCTGTAGTTGTGACAACCAAAGGTGTCTCTGGACATTGCCAGATGTTCCTATGTGGGCCAAACTGCCCTTAGTTGAGAGGCACTGTTGGAGATCATACGTTCCTGCAGGACTTCCTACTCAGCGTCAGCATCTCTTGGAAGCTTGTTAGAAATGCAGAATCTCAAGCCCTGTCTCAGACTTACTGACCAGAACCTGCATTTCAACAAGATCCCAAGGTGACTCACAGGCATATTAAGGCTTAAGGAGCAGGGCTTTAGGGAACTAACCCACAGGCTACTGCACGGAGTGGGTGCTGTGTGAGTTGAGTGAATGAATTGTGGCTAAAACAAAACTTTTTCCCTTAATACTCTTAGAGTCATTGAGCTCTGAGCTTGCTAGCTCACGCACAGGTCTGAGATTAGTGCTTTACTGAAAGTCATATACCCAGAAACCCTAGTTCCATCGTGCCCTCTTGGATCAGGTGAGTTGGGGTAGTGGGTGGTGGAGCAGACGGAGGCGGCTCTGGGCACTTAGGACATGTGCCCCGTGTACTCCCAGCCTCCGAGGGGCTTCTGCCCTTTCCCTCTCCATGTAGACACCATGATATAGACAGTCTGGGATAGGGACCTGGAATCAGTGTTTTCAAAGGTTTCCCAGATCATTATAGTGCTGCTGAAAAGCTAAAGCGTCAATTATGTCCTGTCATTTTTTTTTTTAAGTTTGTGTTGCAATGCATTTGTCAGAGAGCACATTGGAAGTAGCTTCAGACGTAGTAGCTTCATAATTTTTCTTATTTTTCCCCTGAAAGTGCAGCGAGGGTGAATGGAGCAAGAGAAGGCACTGTTTCTCATGGTGGAGTAGGAGATGGAATAAGAAAGGGGAGTGGGCACATTGAGAAGGTTGATAAGCACTCTTTGTTGTGGGCCAGGAGCTGGCCACTCTGAATTGGTGGACATCCCAGTTCACAAAGCCCCTTTTGCAAGCCTTAAGTCTGAAATGTCAAGCACAATTGCAGAGATGGAACATTAATGCTTTGAGAAAAAAGCATCGTATTTTAACAGGGCTTGTGATACCTGCTGAGCCAATTCCAAAGGAAATATGCCTTAATAAATACTCTTGCTGGTGGTAATGAGAATGAGGCTTCAGTGTGGATAATATCACGGGGGAGGAGAGGATGAGCGGCAGGTAGACTGAGAGAGGCTCCCTGCTTAGGAACCCATTTTCCTGTTGGTGGTGTGTGTGCACGTGTGTGTGTTCCAGAGATGCACAGAACATTTAAAATCTGAGCACACTCCATGACAACTTCACATAGAGGCTTGGATGAAATCCCTCCTGGGCCATCTCAGCATGGATGAGGTATTATCAACTCCTGATGAAGATTGATTTTAAAATAACTGGGTTCTCGAAGATCCTAATTCTGGAAATCAATTAGATTAATTGGCCTTGTAAAACGACCGTGTGGAATGTGTTTCAAGGTTACTGGGGAAATTCTGAACCCATCAGAGTGATTAGCTTGCAGAGTATGATGTGGCCTGTGCTGTTGGTGTGTTTGATTTGGTATACAGTGTGGCTGTGCAGTGGAGCTCGGGTACCTTCTCCCGAGATGAAGTGGGAAGGGGTGTTCATCAGAGCTCTTCAATGCAAGTGACAGAGTGACTTAGGGTGATTTAAGGAGAACAGGAATTGTCGAGATGTCGATGAGGAGCCCACACAATCAGAGTCCATGTAGCCAGGATCATTGCCTCAAAATCACACTACTGAACTACCCACATGCAATAGGGAATTTCTGAAACACAAGAAGGAGGCTACAGGTGCTATGTGGCCACAATGACAAACTTTGTAGTAGAATAGACATTCATTCATTTACTGAGAAAATAAAATATTTGTTGAGCCAGTTCTATGTGCTTGGGAAATCACAGTGAACAAAACAGAAATAATTACCTTCGTAGGGCTTGTATTCTATTGAGAAGAGACGAAAGAATAAGAGCTGGGTTGACAAATATGGTAGCCACTAGCCAGATAATTAAATTCAATTTTATTAAATTTTACTTAATTGAAATTAAAGTTAAACATCCATTTCCTTAGTCACATAAGCCACAGCAAAAACAATTTTAATGTTAATTTATTTTTGAGAGAGACAGACACACTGTGTGAGTGGGGGAAGGGCAGAGAGAGATGGAGACACAGAATCTGAAGCAGGCTCCAGGCTCTGAGCTGTCAGCACAGAGCCCAGTGAGGGGCTGGAACCCACAAACCATGAGATCATGACCTGAGCCGAAGTGAGATGCTTAATCAACTTGGACACCCAGGTGCCCCAGCCACATTTTTTTTTTAAATTTTTTTTTTAACGTTTATTTATTTTTGAGACAGAGAGAGACAGAGCATGAACAGGGGAGGGTCACAGAGAGAGGGAGACACAGAATCTGAAACAGGCTCCAGGCTCTGAGCAGTCAGCACAGAGCCCAACGCGGGGCTCGAACCCACGGACCGTGAGATCATGACCTGAGCTGAAGTCGGACGCTTAACCGACCGAGCCACCCAGGCGCCCCGTCCCAGCCACATTTTAAGTGTTCAAGAGCCTGGGGCACCTGAGTGGCTCAGTCAGTTAAGTGTCCAGCTTCAGCTCAGGTTATAATCTCACAGTTCCTGCAGTCAAACCTGCTTCCAATCTTCTGTCTCCCTTTCTCTCTGTCCCTCCCCTGCTAATGCGCATGCTCTCGCACTCTCTGTCTCTCTGTCTCTCTGTCTCTCTGTCTCTCTGTCTCTCTGTCTCTCTGTCTCTCTGTCTCTCTGTCTCTCTGTCTCTCTGTCTCTCTGTCTCTCTGTCTCTCTCTCTCTCTCTCTCTCTGTCTCTCTCTCAAAAATATACATTAAAGTGTTCAAGAGCCACCCAGGGCTACTGGCTATTCTGTTGGACAGCTCATGACGAAAGTCCAAAATCTCATCAAATCACACCCACTCATCTAAATTATCCAGATTCAGGATGGCGGAGGCTTTGGGTATGATTCATCCTGGGCACAATTTCTTTCCGTCTGTGGACCTGTGAAACTGAAGAAAGGTTGTTTACCCCCAAAATACAGTGTTGGGGCAGGTTTGAGATAACATTGTGGTTCAAAATAGAAGAAAAATCGACGGTCCAAGAGAGTCGGGAGACGTAAGCAGTTCAGAAAACCAGCCAAGAGGGGTCAGGAGACATAAGCAGTTCAGAAAACCAGCCAAGAGAATTCTATAAGGTGTGGTCCTATGGGTAATCCTTTGATTTGCAGCTCCACCCCCTGGGTCATCCTTGCTTCTTCATAAAAGTTTGCATGTGTTTTGCAATTGAATAGTGTTATCAGTCTGTTTTTTGATTATAGAATTTGGGGGACTGACAGCTTTCTTTGATTTTGTATTCGCCTTTTCAGTCCAAGCTGGCAGTGTTTCTGTCCATAGAAGTTTCTCAAGAACTTTGTGCATGTCCCAAAGTTCATTACATTAGTTAAGAGGCTTGTCCATAGATATTTCTAAATTAATTTCTAAATTTGGCTTCTGCTGAGATCGCTGAACAGGTCTCTGAGTCATACCTGTAATCTCTTCAAAGAGGTTTTTTTGGGGGTAACTGAATAGTTTGATACTTCAGTTTTCCTGATACATTAGCAAAAGGTTGTGCACCACACCCTTGGATTTTCTCTAGAGCACCCTTTCCAGACAGTGCATCTCTTATATTTACCATCTTTTGCCATCTGGGCAGGCTTAGAAGTTTCCAGATAATCTAGTCCTGCTTCTTTTTTGCTTAACAGTCCATTTGTTTCTTTCCACTCAAAGTTTACAATAAGCATCAAGAAAGAAATACCTTCTTCCTGGCTGTAAACCAAAAGGCATTCCCAGCCTCTAGAAGCCACTGCATTCCTTGGTTTATGGCCTCCATCTTCAGACAGAGGAATGACTGATATGGTTCTTCTCTCTTGACTCTTCTCTGATCCAGCTGGGAAAGATAGTTTCAGCTTTTAAGGACCCTTAATTAGACTAAACTCAGTTGAATAATCCAGGATAATCTCCTAAACTACAGGTCCATTCCCTTAATCACATCTATAAAGTCTCTTTTGCTGTGTAAGGTTACATATTCACAGGTTCTAGAGATTAGGGTATGCAGATCTTTTTTGGGAGTCCTCATTCTGTCTGCCTCAAGAGTTAATATACAGATTTACACTCAGTGAGAGAGGTAGGACCCTCAGATAATCTGTTCAAATTAAGAGCCACAAAAATACAAAGAATGTCTTCATATCTTTGGTGGCACATCAACCTGGGGCTCTGGAGCAGACCTGTCCCAGTCCCACAGATAGAAAGCTGTGGTTGACTGGGGCAGGGACATTTGTGAAAACACTGATAACCAGAATATCTGCTCTAGGAGGAGGGAGTGAAGGCATAAAGCATAGGGGTTGTGAGCTTGAACTTGTCAGGTAGGTATGGATTCAAGTGCCAAGTGGATTCAAGTCCACTTGACTTTGAACAAGTTTTGAGCCTTGGTTTTCTCATCTGTAAAATGGGGATAATGAAAACACCTATGTCAAGAGTAACTGTTAGGAGTAGACTCCACAGAATAAAACCACACAAAGCCTTGAATACTATGTCTACTGCACACAGATGGCTTTCTGAGAGACCTTGAAGAGGTTGGCAGATGTATGCTGATCTTTGACATGCTCCCCAGGACAGACCAGATCTAGCCTTTCAGGCTTCCATTGCCTTCCAGGGAGCTCATAATCCTAAGACACCATACTGGTTCCAGGTGCATGGTTTGGAGGAACAGTGGGAAGTGATGGGAGAAAAATGGGTCTTGGAGAGGGATTTTGGCTTCAGTCCTGAGGGACAGTGTGGGGGAATCACTCTCTATCCCTACTACTTGTTTTTAAATCTGTTGTAGGGGAGTGGTGGAAACCATTGATTTACAAATAGGAGATTATGAGAGTTTTTCCATGTTTGAATTTTTTCCCTCCAAATTATGGTCTTAAGTCTGGGACAGTGGGGAGGAACCTAAGTAAAACCAAACTTTGAATTCTGCTTAGATACATATTTTAAGCATTATGATCTTGCAACTTGGATTTGTAATTGGAAGAGTGATATGGAATCTTTAATAGGAATTTGTTTCAATCACAAGGGAACTTAGGAAGTAATATTTAAGAGGTAAATAAGCATTTTTAATGCATATTTCAAGGAGTATTTTGGCTTTAACAGGATAAATTTACTTTTGATTAGAGAAAGTACATTTTAGCATTTAACCAAGATCAGAGTATTAAATTAATACACAGATTTTTCTCTCTTCCAATTTCTGCCAATCTTCTTGAATGGAGAGTAATTATTTTTCTAAAGCTAAGAGACAGAATAAGGATGAAGGTGTTAAAAAGCAAGAGTGCTGAACAGGGAAGCAAAGGAAGCCGAAGGCTTTTTAAAAAGGATCTAAGGTCTTAGATACTCTTTGGCACTGCCGAAACACCAGTTTGTTTATGCCCTCGAGCATAGAATTCTCCAAACTATTGACTCTAGCCTGCAGGCTCTTTATAGCCAAGCACAGGAGAAGGGAGGTGGAAATTTCCATGTTCAAACATCTTTAGAAAGATATTAGCATAAATAAGTTAAACTGCTTTTATTAACACTAAAAAAAAAAAAACTTTTCAGAGATGATGTGTATTGTGAAATGTTAGGAGTGGGACAAAGTAGCCAAAATTTCCCAACTTACTAGACCATAGACTTTGATTTATTTGTTGGTTTGTCGTGTGGTACACTGATGGAATGTTTCAGAGCTTAAGTTTGAGGTATAATTCACATTTCTGTATATAAATTTCACTGAGGTTAAAAGGAGTGCTTTAGTAGCACCTAAAGAATCCACACTAATTGTGTTACAGTGACATTTCTTAAACTGTTGCTTAACGAACCACCTATATCAGAATCACCTGAAGGGTTTGTTAAAAATCCAGAGCCCTGAGTCTGATTTTACATCTGTTGTCTAAGAAACTTTGAGGCTAACATCCTGGATGCTGAACTGAACTGTGGGTCACCAGCATCAGCATTGCCTGGGAGCTTCTTAGAATGTGGAGTCTCAAACCCATCCCAGGCCTACAGGCATCTCTGATTGTGGATTTTTAAGAAGATCCCTAGGTGGCTGGTATGTGCAT
Organism: Panthera onca; assembly: GCF_046562875.1. NCBI lineage: Eukaryota > Metazoa > Chordata > Mammalia > Carnivora > Felidae > Panthera > Panthera onca. The sequence goes on along the minus strand of NC_138354.1, from coordinate 37,298,184 downwards.
TCAAAGTGAGAAGCCCTCAAGTGGAAAATAAGGCATCTCATTTTACTTAGGTATTTATATTCCTTTATATCTTGCTCTAATCATGTGTTTTTAAATAAAAGGTATTTGATTATAGAGTTCTGTTTTAGTTGAAATCATAATTAAAGGGATATATAGGATGACCTCTTTCTTCCTTTACTACTCTGTGGCAGGCATTGTTGTTCAGATTAGGAACCTATTTAAAGACAGCATTGTTATTGCTGTCAGTGTATACTGACTTCATTCAAACCGCCCAAAGAAAAGAGCCTCTTGAGGACTAGTCCTACTCCCAATTTATGGACATGATGATAACTGTCGGATCCAGAGTATGGAATGTCTGTCAGGAGTAATTGACTGCATGTAGCTTAATTCCACCTCCTCTTCCATTCCATCCTTGAAATGCTTGTAGTCACCTCGGTTTAATAACTCAGATATTGATTTTACTGAATATAGCCACCTTGCATGTCAGTCTGGGAAAACAATGAAAGAACAGATTTTGAGTGGACAAAAGACCACCCAATACTTTCACTGTTATTTACAAATGCATTGATTTTTTTTTTTTTTTTTTTTTTTTTTTTTAGCAAGGGGAGCCAAAACTGTCAGTTTGAATACTAGTTTCATGAGTTTTTGAGTAAGTAGGCCACAATTATTCTTTATTTCTTTGTAGGTGTTACAATTTGACACTTCGCCATCCATGCTAATGGATGATAAGACAGGGTCCCATAAGGTTCAATGTCTGCTCAGTGAGTGACCCATTCCAGAAAACCTAATCTGGCAGTTAAAAAATCATTTTAGGAGTTATTCGTAAGGATTAGAGGGAACTGTACCTGGTGCTCCCCCATGGCTAAGAATAATACCTGTCTCTACCATCAAGAATGACAATTTTCATAGTTCACCAGACATTGGCTGGTGTTCAGAAGCCTTCTGTCTCAGTGGTAGGGAATTATCAGCCGGAGACTGAATATAGCTCTGCTCCTATCGAATAGATGTTCACAGTAAGACCTGAAGGGATCAGATTGTTTCCCAGTAATGTTACTGCATCCCAGAACAAATCTCAAGAGTATAAGAACTGGGGGGTCTGGCTGGCTCAGGGGGTAGGGCGTGTGACTCTTGACCTTGAGATTGTGAGTTCAAGTCCCAGTTGGGCGTGGAGCCTATTTAAAAGAAAAAAAATTTTTAAAAATCTGTAAGAATATAAAAATGTCCAGCTCAAGCAAATTGTAAAGAATCTTGAAAACCTAAAAGGAGGAGAAAAATTAATCAGTTGAAATCCATATGGAACTGACACAGATGTTAGAATTAGTGGAGAAGGATGTGTTTACATAATTAGAAAAATGGAGGACATAAGAAGACCCAAATCAAAACTCTAAAGATATAAATCTATGAGAAAGGGAAGCATATGCCCACATAGATATGCAGGAACATTCATGGTAATTTTATTTGTAATTGCCAAATACTAAATAATCCAGTAGATGGAGAATCAATTTGTAGCACAATCATCCAATGGAATACCGTTGAGCAATAAAAGGAATGAACTATTTGTATGTGCAATAACATGGGTGAATCTCAGAAGCTTTATGCTGAGTGCAAGATGGCAGAGAAAAAAATAATGCATACTGTATGATCCCATTTATATGAATTGTAAAAATATAAAGCAATCTATAGGGACAGAATGCAGATCATTGGTTGACTGGGGACAGGAGTTGGGGGTGGGAGGGATGGATAACACAGGGGCACAAGGATACTTTTGGAGCTGTAGGTATATCGCTGCCTTGAGTGTGGTGATGGTTTCATGGTTGTGTGTGTATGTGTGTGTATAAATGGACACACACACATCTCATGAATCAGGTGAGAATCCGCCAGGAGAAAGATAGAAGGCCCACATGGGTGCTTCTGCCAAATGAAATGCCTTCTACACTGTGTGTACATCTTCTGTTTGCTTTTTATGAAAATTGTCTTGGCTGGTAGCACATGGAGGGCGATATCACTTAATATGGTTCTGAAATAGGTCATAACAATTTGGGCAGGCTGCAAAGCTGAGTTTTGTGGATCCTGTCCTGAAAAGGGAGATGATCCTGCAGGAACCCAGCTTTGGGGGATTAACTCTTGAGCATCCCACCTCATTTGCTTTCTCCTCTGCTTGCATATGTCCTGTGGTTGTCCCTGAGGTGCCTATAAGCAACTGGAAAAATTACTGAGAAGGAACAGAAATGCAATCAGTGTTGGGCAGAGCCTGGGAGATCCACCTTTCTGGCTGCAGACATTTCTATCTTGTTATTCCACTCTCTGAGCTTGACCATTCTGGGGTGAGCTCTGCTCTGTCTGCTGGTCCCTCACTCATAACTGTGCTTATGTTTACCCCCAATAACTGTGGTCTCAATGGTAATAGTGATCAGAAGAAAATTGTACATTATCACAGTGTAGATAAGTAATGGGCAGAGGAAATCTATCTGGAGATGGTTCTGTTTGGCGAAGTTACATTTAATGGTTAAAAATACTTGGGAATGAACACCTTGGTGGAGGGAGCTTATGCAGAAAGATGCAAATAGGTGCAGATGTGATAAATTGGAAGATGATGCAGTCAGTTCTGCTTTAAGTGACATTTGTGTTCCTAAAAGTCACTGCACTGTGCTCAAATGCACGGTAAAACCACGTAGGAAAAAATGGTGTTGGAGCGTATGATTAAAAAAGTTCATCAGTGGGACATGTAAAAAAAGATAGAAACCTAATAAGAATGGTAGCAAGTTTCACACACATTAAATGGCTAAGAAATACGTGTCCTGAAAGCATGTCACACTTTACCTTGCAAAAGACCTGAAGTTTGGTGTGGTGAAAGTGAGCATTGGAAGGATTCGAATTGGTGAGTAACTGAGGATGATGAACGAGTGTGTGTGTGTGTGTGTGTGTGTGCGTGCACACACCCTTGTGTTGTGCATACTTCTAAGTGTCTTGGTTCAGCTGGTTACAGCTTTCTTCGTTCACCTCATGCTCCTCACAGACAGAATCATGCATAAGCAAATGCAAAATATGTGTTATGCTCAAATTGTTCCCTAATGTAACAGTCGCATTGGAACAAATTCACATTTTCAAAACAAGCGTTATTGTAGACCTGAGTGTGTCAGGGGAGAGAGAGAGAGTGTCTGGAGGAGAATTTGAAAGGAGTGTTGAGGGAGGACAGTGACCGAGGTTATATGGGAAAGAGTCTAGAGTAGGACTGAGCCTTCAGATCATAAGAACAACGAGTTGTGCTACCTGTACTTTGTTGTGCTGCTGTCAACGAGCCAGGAGATGGTGAGCCCCCACTTCCTTGTCTATCCTGCCAGAATTGCTGCATGGGAGGGACCAGAAGGGACAGCTCATTCTTTTAATGGTGCTGTGAATTGACCTGGGCTCTCATTACTGTTCTGTCAGTCCCACCTGCCACCAGACAGTGTGGTGGCTCCCCAGAGGAAAGGGTAAGAAAGGGAGCTCACTGTTGATCCGGAACTGAAAGAGTTGTGTGGAAACATGGTTCTCAGATGTTGTTATTTCAAACTTGTGACATTAAAAAAAGAATACCTTGGGGCGCCTGGGTGGCTCAGTCGGTTAAGCGTCCGACTTCAGCTCAGGTCACGATCTCACGTTCTGTGAGTTTGAGCCCCGCGTCGGGCTCTGGGCAGAGCCTGGAGCCTGCTTCCGGTTCTGTGTCTCCCTCTCTCTCTGCCCCTCCCCTGTTCATGCTCTGTCTCTCTCTGTCTCAAAATAAATAAACGTTTAAAAAAAAAAAAAAAAAAAGAATACCAAAATCTGTGACCTAATGTTGCTAAATCAATCAACAAACATTTACTGACTTACTGTGCACCCAAGTATGTACCAGGTACCATTCCAGGCACTTCTGATATGTTAGCAAATAAAGCAGACAAAAATGTCTGTTCCTATGGAGTTTTATTCTAATAGTAGAGTCAGACAAAGGATGTTTTGTTTCTCCCAATAAGGACATAAAAAATTTTAAATTAGCAATAACAATAAAAACTCATGGTTTCATTAAAAAAAATAATGAAGTCACCTGTATTTTCAAAAGATATTGTTTTGCCAAATGCACGGGGTTGACATAATTTCAGAATGAAGGGCTGGTCTTTCCAGAAAGTGTTATATCCACATGTAGATATTTGGAAACCACCGCTGCCAAATAAGGAAGGGTAAGCCATAAGTAGACCCCTGGTGTGCATCTTATTTCTGGCCTCTCGCTCTCAGAACTAAGCCTTGCCTTTTGCATATTACAAAGCTCAGAGAGCTGTTGTGGTCCATCGGTTGCAGCACCCCGGGTTAAACTGTATTCCTAAAATATTCACCCATGGTCCTCATTTGTTGGATGTTTTGTCTTGCCATCCTTGCCTCAATTTCCCTTCTGACGTCTTGAGAGTTGAGGGTGTTTTTTTCTTTGGTTTTGGTCAGTGGCTTTAACTCCATCACAAAGGTCATGGTTTCTTCTGGCAAGCATGTTCCTTCCCCATTGTCCCAGGCTGGAAATTCAACAAGGGCTATTTCCAAGACATGGTATAAGAGATGTGGTTCCCTGGGCCTTGAAGAGTATTAAGCTTTAAAAAATGTTTTTAGTGTTTGTTTTTGAGAGAGAGAGAGAGAGAAAGGGGGAGGGGGAGATGCAGAATCCAAAGCAGGTTCCAGGCTCTGAGCTGTCAACACAGAGCCTGAAGTGGGGCTTGAATTCAGGAACTGCAAGATCATGACCTGAGCGGAAGTCGGATGCCACCTAGGCTCCCCTGAAGAGTGTTAATCTTAGGGGCAAATGTTTATGGTAACAGATTGTGTTGGGCCAGCCTGACAATTCAATCCCAGAAGATAGGAATACTCACATTGTCTTTAACATATTTTTATATTGTTGAGCTCTTTGTTTTATTCCCCACCCCTGCTTTATTGAAATATAATTGACCTATAATTTGCTCTTTCTGTCTATTTGTGACTGTGGGGTTCTCTGAAGTGTGGGGCACAGACTAGAAGTCCCTCTTGGTTGGGTCTAAGGGAAGTATTGCCTATATTTTTACCTCCTGCTCCAAACTCCTCCACTGCAAGTGCAGTGGTTTCAATTCAAGGGGTAGAATAGAATTAGTAGGAGGGGTCTTGAAAGTTGCTGTGATTTTGGAGCTTGTTGTATATTTGTGAGAGATTCTGGGGTTGGGCTTGCCCTAGGGTATGCTGTCTATGAGGTAGGCTTCATTTGCAGGCCAATAAATTGTCCGATTCTCTAAGTAAAATGGTATGTTGAATTTTCAATCTCAGGATCTCATGTAGTAGAGGCATGGCTGTGGAAATGGATGTTACATAAAACAGTATGTAGCACAATGTTGGGAATATGGGCTTTTAGTCCTGGATGGGTAGACGGATGAATGAAGGAAAACAGTAATTCTGGTTACCTCTAGAATTACTTTGGGTCTGATGTTTTATTGCTATTTAACAGTAGAGAGTATACTCAGATCCCCACACTTCCTGATTCTTGATCCCACAGAATATAGGTTGAAGGGGACAATGGTTTGTAGTCCAGCGAAGGATGATGTGAGAATAAACAATATAGATGAAGAACCACCCTGAAGACAGAGGTGCTCTTTTTGGGTCCTTTCTCTTACTGTGTTGGGTGTGTTGGTAATAAATGGATGCAGTGGGAAAACCAACATGAAATCAGCCTAAATCAGTGGATATATGTATAGGATGGGACTGAGGAAAACTCCCCCTAAAGGCACAGTGGGACCCCTGGGCAAATGGGACCTTACTTTTGAGCTGCCCACTTTATCCCCTCTTCTGTTGTCAAGGGGACTAGTTAAAGCCATGGCAAGCTCATCCCCATGGTTTGAGACTTGGAAGAAGGGGGCCATATATAAGTGCTAAATGGAGTGGTCTTAATTTTCATACTAGAATTATTATATTAAGCCTTTGTACCTTTTTAGTGCTGTGAAAAAAGATTCCTAGTGGTAGGTCTTAGGTAGTGAGTGTTGAGGGTTGGGAAGCTTTTGACTAGGTATGGACATACCCTTGGGCTACCTCCCTCTTTTCCCCTGTTAGGATTTATGCCTAAGCCCAAGTGTTAGAATTAATTTGGGAAATATGAACACATGTTAAAGGATACATTTCCCTCTCGTGCTTACGTAGGTAGAGTCCTCATATTAGTAACACAGGCTTTGCTTTGCCTGAACAATAAATTCAAGCCTGCCATCTACAGAGAGCATTATCAAAAGGATCTCAGTATAAACGGTGACATTCATGACTGGCTGTGGTGGGGGATCGCCCACCCTCCCCTGTAGCTGCTGAAATTGAGCTGTCAGATGAGGAAGATGAAATGCTACTTTGTTCTATGGCTTGAGCTCCCAGAGGCAACGTTTCCAGGTCATTTGACATTAGTTCAGAGAATGGGAAAGTATTTATCTTTTTTTATTTTTCTCTAAAACTTAAAAAAAATGTTTTTTGTTTGTTGGTAAGTAGGAAATGACAGCCTCTTCAGGACAGCTGCCTGCATGTTTGAGGGGAGATGTTTACCATGGTGGCAGGTGTTGCTCAGAGAGAAGCCGGCTCTATGCCTCCTGGGAGTATCAGGCACTGTGTTCTGAGCATCAGCCCTGAAGTACCTTTCATGCTGATAACATTGAAAGCAGTGTTTCCTAAAGAGTGTTCCTTGGGATATTAGTTGCACAAGATGCTCCAGGGAAAGAAGGATGCCATGAAAAATTAGGTTTTTTTTGTGGCCAAATAAGTTTGAGAAATACTACCTATTATATTTATCTGCCTCCTGTGGACACACATCCATATTAGTATTCTAAGGCTCCGAGGACTCCTATAAGCAAGAAACCTGTTCATCTTTGGTTAAGCTAGAATTTCCCAAATTTATTTGATTTTTTTTTTGAAATTTTCAAAAAGATTGGCAAATAGAAACTCAAAGTTAGACATTCTACAAGGCCCAGATATGAGAAACCCAATGATGAGTAAGGAAGCTGGACCTGTAGTAGCCTCATTGAGCTTATAGACAAATAATAAACAGGTAACAAACCAGTGAATAATTGTACATTGTGATACATGATATGAATGCATAAGCAGGGAGCTCTAGTGTGGAATAGTGGCGGGGGGTGGATCTGATGGAGGCCAGGGAGGGCCACTTCAAGAAGACAACTTGTAGTTGAGAAGCAAAGCATGACAAGGAGACAGCCATGTAAATTACAGGAGAAAGAGATGGGAATCATGGACAAAGGCCCTGGAGTATCACCCCCTCTTTGTTCTAAAAAACACCATTTGCTTTGGTAAACTATCTTGTGACCAGAGAAGCTCCTAAGCTACTTACAAAGGGACTGGTACACAGTATACCATTTAAGTAGAATTGGTCCCCTTCCTTCCCTTCTCAAGGGGATTCTCAACATGGCCATCAAGAAAGATCGTGGTCTTGAGCAAACTCCATCGCTCTGTTCGTGCATCATCTCAGACTTGCTCAGCAGTGTGTGAGGTGTGACTCTGATGTTGTTGGTCCCCAGACAGTGGAAAGGGTCTGAGGGTCTGTTTTTGTAGCTCTCTGGCCAAAGTCCCCAGTTCACATCAAACTGTACAATTTGGAATCCATTGGAGGAGAAATAACACAAGTGGACAGGTGTGAGATCTCTAGAGTAGGAGTTCTCAGACATTAGTGTATGAAAAAGACACCTGGAAAATTTGTTAACATGCACAGTCCATGGGGCCCCCCCTCAACCTTATTCCCAAGTCTTACTTGGGATGGAGACTTACTGATTTGCCCCACAACCCACACCTTATTCTGGTCTGGGCTTGTTGAGGCACACTGTGTATATTTTTTGATTTATAAACTCTTTTAGTTACATCTTAGGGGCCATAGTAAACTTTGATTTAGAAACCATTTCTTTTGTAATCTAGTGTTGCTGTGATCCCCCAAATCTGAAATATGGCAGCTGGTGGTATAATAAATCAGGAAGCAGACTTATTTATGTGTTCTTAAAACAAGAAAAACAAGGCCACAGAGTTTCAGCGGGGAAAATAAAACCCACACCACTGAGAAGCCCCATCAGGTTGGGGCTTGGTCTTCTGGGGCATTGGTCCACACCTTGAACCTGGTTCAATTCAAAAGAGAATTCTCCAGCTGTGATCTTAAGTCTTTGCTTTTCCTGGAAGTTGCTCTTTCAGTTCTCTCCTTTTTTTCCCTCTGTGGAATATAAATAGACTCTTGTCTTGTTCCTAAGAAGAAACATTCTCTTTTACCCAGAATCTCATTCTTGCTACTCATCTTTTCTTGCACAACCATAAAACTCTTCAGTGTTGACCACCCTTGTCATACTGCTTCAGGAGTAAGCCAGCTTTTTGATATAGCTTCCAAGCCTCTGTGTAGACTAGCCCTGTTTACCTCTCTAGGTTGGCATCTTAAACTCTCTTGCTTGCTGTACTCCAGCTATACTTAAATCCTTTGATTCTGCCATCTTCCCGTGTTGTGATTTTAACAGGATCTCTTTGTGTCTAGATGATCATGTTTGTTTATTGCCCGTTTCTTTTGTCTAGAATGAAAGCTAGTGAATTTAGGAATCTGGTCTGTCTTGTTCCTTGCTATATTCCAAGCATCAAAAATAGTACTTATGTAAATGGCTAATAAATATTTATTATTTAAATGCATAACTTCCTTCTCTTTCTTCTGGGTATTTGCATATGCTGTTTCATTTGCCTGACAATTTCTTCTCTCATCCCTTCCATATGCACACTTTACCTGCTAACTCCTACACATCCTTAAATTCTCAGCTCATATGCCCCTTTATTCAGGAAGCACTTTGTCATTGCCTCCAGGAAGGATGAGTTGACGTCCCAGGTTTGTACTGTGTATTCCCGGAGTACTTATCACACTATTTTACAGTTACCCATTTATTTGTTTTATTTCTGTGTGGACTGTAAGCTCTAGGAGGGTGGGGGTCAGATTCCTGTATGCCTTGGAATCTAAGCCTCCCTCCCATGAGGTCTGACATTGTGCCTGGTAGGTGTGCGGTAAAGATTTATTGAATAAGCGATTTTTACCCCCTCTCTCTTCTCTCATTTTTACCAAACATCTTCCTTTAAATGTGGCCTATACTCCTGGTCTTCTTTTGTCTCATTCTACTGCAAGCAGCATGTTGGGCCTGTGCATTCCATGCTGCCAAACCCAGCAGATTGTCTGTAGCCCTCATTTTATTTGTCCTCCCTGTGGCATCTAATACTGCCAACCTGTCCTCCTTGACACTCTGTGTCTAATGGTAAAACCATGGTGCCCACGTCCTGCTGCAAGATGCAGTGCAATGAGGAGGTGTTGGGCTGGCAGATGACAGAGAGCTTTGGCTGTCTGGGAAACTCCTGTAGCATGAGGAAGGAATAGTGCTGACACCTCATGCAAAGAAAGGGGCTTTGGTTTCATAAAGTCTGTTTAAAAATAATTTTGGGGTTTATAAAAACACTATAACCATCTGAATCCTTAGGAAAGGAAGGGTAGAAAAGTGGATAAAAGCGGCTTGCTGCCGGATCTTTAGTCCTTGGGAGGGGACTTAGACATGAATATTGCAAAGAGATCATGAACATTTTACTCTATGGCCCAAGGTCAAAATTGAAAAATTCTTAATTCTGTATTTTGAATACCAGATAGTGGGAGACAAACCTATTCCTCCTTTCCTGCCTTCTAGACACTTCTGGAACAGGTCTGTTTAACAGAGGCATTCTAACTCAATTAGTTGGAAGAAAAAGTACAAAAGAAAGCCATTATGCAAATGTCAGGCCATGTGAAAAACCAAGAAAACGGTGACAATATAAGCTGTTGAATACATTTCGAATTCAATTTTAATATTGGACCTTTGGGAGTTCTTGGGTGGCTCAGTCGTTTACGTGTCCGACTTTGGCTAAGGTCATGATCTCATGGTTCATGAATTCGAGCCCTGGGTCATGCTCTGTGCTGACAGCTCGGAGCCTGGAGCTTGCTTCAGATTCTGTGTCTCCCTCTGCCCCTCCCCCGCTCTTACTCTGGGTCTCTCTCTCAAAAATAAAAACATTAAAAAAAATAAAAGTTAAAAAAAGTAAGACCTTTGTAAGATCATTATTACCAATAATATGCCCTTATGCTCTTGATTCTTTTATCTCTAAGAGGGTCCCCAGTCCTCTCTGCTGGACCTCTGCTCCCCTTTTCTGGGGTGGGAGGTTACTTGCTCTACCCTCATAGGTATTTTAGTAGAAAAAACAATTTTTTTCCAAATGTGTCCCATCTGTTGGGAAAATTGAGCCCACCCTATATAATTCTTTCTAAGGACTCATTCCACCTATCATTTGTTCACTCACTAATTAATTTATTCACTCATCACCACTCAGTATGGTGCTATGGATATAAGGACTGGGAAGATGGTCTTTTATTGGCTTTTATTTTCAGAATAAAAAGCTTTGAAATGCCCAGCACTAATTTTGTCTCTAGCTCAAAAGCAAAGTTCTTCTTGAGCTCATGGCAAGGTTAGAATGACCTCTCATCATTCAGGAAAAAGAAAGATTTGATTGAACAGATTTATTTCTGTTCCATCCAAGTTTATTTCCGAGGACACCATCCGTGGCCAAGTGTGGTAATTGGGGATCTGCAGTGATATGTCAAGTAGGACCGGAGGCTCTAGCAATTCTCCTTTGAGTCTGTGAAGGCTGCCTTTTTCCTAGATACTGCAACTGCCAGGGTCAGGACTCCATGAAAGAACCTCTTGGTCTTGTCACCTTTGGTTATACAGTAGACCCAGGCTCTGATGCTAGATTCTGCCAGGAGCCACTGTGAGATCAGCAGAATGTATAGAGCAATTTCTTGGGGTTAGGAGGAGAGGAAATGGACACAATGGTGGTAGGGGAGAAAACCTCAGGGGGAGACACTCTGGCACCCCTGGCCTCATTTTCCCTGGGCAGATAAGAGGGTCCTCAAACTTACACGTGTTTGGGAATCTTCCTCAACCTACCAGAGAGCTGATCTAGCAGACAGCTGACTACATTCCCTTGTTCTTGTTGTGGCTGCCTCTCTGCTATAGCTTTTTGCTTTTTAAGTAACATTTTCATTGAGATATAATTCACATGCCATATAATTCATCCACATAGGAGTACAATTCAGTGGTTTCCAGTATATGCACTGAATTGTGCAAGCACCATCACAGTAGTTGTAGAACATTTCTGTCAATCACAAGAGAAACCTGTACATTTAGCAGTCACCTTCCATTTCTCACCCCCTCCCTAGCCTCTGGAAACCACTAATATTCTGTCTGTCTCCTACAATTTATAATTGTGTGTTCACTTGTTTGTTTTTACTTCCTTTCACTGACACGAGACTGTGAGCTTGATGTGGGTAGAAGCGAATCTGTTTTATCCACCAAAGTACACGGCACACATCTGTCTAGTAGAGAGTTTCTTCTCCAACCTCGCCCTGTACCATGTCACCTCTGCTACTTGATAATGTTCACTTCCTGGATTAATTTTTATCCCCACCCCCCGAATTTGTCCTTCTAGCTCTCTTGTTGGATTATCTCACTTCTTAGGAAGAAAACATAATATATTTTACTTGAATAACATGTCTGTATTCTTTTTCCAGCTTTATTGAAACATAAATGACATATAACATTGTGTAAGCTTAAGGTGTGTAGAGTGTAATGAGTATATGTAGGTGTATTGTGTGTGTGTGTATATATGTATATATTTATATATATGAGTGTGTGTGTGTATATATATATATAGATATAGGTATAGATATATAAAGATTGTCACAGCAAGGTTAGTTAGCACATCTATCACCGCACATAGTTACGGTTTCTTGTGTGTGTTGTGAGAACTTTTCAGAAGTCTTAGGAACTTTGAAATACAAAGTACAGTACTGCTATGTATAATTCCTGTTCTGTACATTATATCCCTAGAGCTTATTCATCTTGTAACTGGAAGTTTGTACCCTTTGACCACCTTGGCCCATTTCTCCCACCTTCTGTGTGTTCTTGGATGGATGGAAATGTCTCTATCCAGTGGTATGGGCTTTTTCTTCTTATTTCTTTCTCATAAGGAAATGAGTCCTTGTTCCCAGCTCTGGGTTTATTCTCTCCTTTTTGTGTCCTATGAAGTCACCTGTGGGTTTACCAAAAGTAAAAGGTGCAATCCCAGCTACCTGTCCCTTAAAGAGTAGATTTATTATTTACAACCCCAAGATGATTTGTTATAAGATGCAAACCATACATTTTGGACATAGGGCAGGGTCAAGTATACAGTAAATTTTGGGACTCCTATCCAGCGTTCTTCTCCAGCTACTGTACAGTCATCCTGGTCATTTCACCTCTTAAATAGAAGGCAGGTATCCTGCTGATGAGATACAATTAGATAAGATCATGGCCTTGCAAGCCACAACCAGTTTCTTCTATGAATTGGTTATTTAGCTTCTTCAGGTTAAGGGATGGCACTTGAAAGGGTCACATTCACCCACACATTGTTGTGTTAGGACATAGACAGCAGTGGCTCTGCCCATTGGCTGTAAGCAGGAAGCAGTGGTGATGTCAGGAAAATGAGACCACTTGAGTTTTGTTATTGTGACTGAGATACTGAGTGGGAAAGAAACACCTCCCTTATATTTTGCTGAGCTGTCTCTACCTCCTTTATATTTTGCTCAGCTACCTCCATGATATTCTGGGATTCAGAAGGAAACATGGGATGTGCGTGTGTGTGTGTGTATGTGTGTGTGTACAAACCACTCTGCATTAGATTTTGGAAGTCCATTTTCCTCCTTTGCTTCATGACAGTCTGTGAAGATGGTAGAGTAAGTGGCTTGGAATCTCTTCTGTAAGCTGTCCTGAGGTAGTTTCCAACAGCCAGTCGGTTTAGGTTGGTGTGGAAATGTGAAATAGGATAACTCGTGGGGTGGGGGCCTTAATCCAGCCAAACCTGCTCTTGCTCTTTCCCAGTTACTTCCAGTTTTTATACTGATGTTAATATGTTAGCCTACTTGGACTACGTTTTGTCAGCTCTCCAGTTACCCTTCACTCATTAGGAGGATACACAATAGACACATGATCAAACACGTAGATACCCATTCGCAGATGGCGGCACAGTAAGCAAAGGCTATTATGTGTGAGGTGTGTGATGGCCTTGACTTTAGATGAAGTGGCTACAAATGAACATTTTGAAGATGGAGTTTAATATGCTGCTGACGCTCTCCTTCTGGTTATATTTGTTCCTGGCTGATTTCTTGATACTGGCTGACTTTTGTTATTTATTTATTTATTTATTTTTGGTAACTTCATTTCCTAGACATTTCAGAAAAGCAAGAATAAAACAAAGATCAACCGCAATATGGATAAACCGCTTGGATAGCTTGAGAGTATTTTGAAACTGTTTGTTTTTTGTTGAGTATTAGATAGGGAGACACTCACAAATGAGCCACAAGAGAATTCACCTGCAGACACTCCACATTGACTCACTCCCTTCTTGTGTATTTAATCAAATAGCAGTGTAATAAATTAGCAGAGATTCGTTTGGACACCAAATACCAAGTTGTTCTCCTAAGTGACCTGGATTGATTTCTGTGTGTCTCAATTCATCAGAAGGAAGTGGCTTCACCCCTGGGAGTCCAAATGCTCTAACACATTTCTATTCTCACTTTTGCTTTAACCAGCATTGGACATTTGGTTTTCTGCCTTAGATGGTAAGCCTCACAATTAGTGGGACTGGAAATGCCAAACAAAGGCCCTTAGATGGATTGGATTTCCCGGAACAGAAAGGCCTTGTGAGCAGCTGTTGGGAGCCAGATGGAGCCTGTACCCAGGAGAGGACGGATGGGATATCTAACTGCATCCCATACCCCATGTTCTTGCAGATATATGGACACACATGTCCCCAGGCTGCATCACTTTGGAGTACTTGTGAGTTATAGCACACTTGTCAGATTAAATCGTGATGTTAATAGCTAACATATATCGAGTCTTTACGATGTGCCAAGCATTCCTCTCAGTGCATTACAAGTAGTAACTCATTTAATCTGTACAATCACCCCATGACGTAGGTATCAGTATAGTCTCCACTTGATAGACAGGGAAAATGAGGCACCCAAATGGCAAGTAACCTTTCCAAGGCTCTATAGTGAGGTGGCGATGGATCAGGTCTTTAAAACTAGGCTTTATACAAAGAATGAGGTCGATTTCTAGGACTTTAAATAGAGAGGAAAGTAGCTCAAACCATAGCAGTGGAATATTCAGATCAATAGTAGGAAAACCTATTGGATAGAGGGGCTCTGCCCACATTTAGATACAGTCACCATTGAAACCACCCTCATCACAACACTGTCATCACTGTGTTTTGTTGTTTAATTTGTTGTCACTGCGGGTGGAGAGAGAGCAGGTAGCACCTCCAGGGCCATGGGGATAAATGCATACTACGTTGGAATTTGAGAGTTGTGCATGTGATCGTGTAGGGATGGCTGAGGGTCATGGCTGTCAGCTTTGCCGTCAGTAGTGGGCTGACGCATTTTGGACACATTGCACGTTCTCCTGCAGTTCCTTCTCTTCCCACCATTGTCTTCTCTGCTATGCCTCCTCCCTCATCCAGACTCTTCTCCTATCATCCTCTCTGCTCAGGGATGGTCTTAGAACTCAAATTTTGAAGTTGATAATTAAGATGTTTATTTTTTCACTAATCCTGCTAAATGACTCAGCTCGGTTTGGAAACTCATGGCACCTCTTGTTCATGTGTCCTCATGAAGGGTTGAGACCTCTCTCCTGGTTTGAATCACTGGTCAGTCAGGGTAGAATATCTCTGGAGCTTGACTGTCCCCAGCATAGGTGTCCTTGGAGGTCACTGAATGGGCTTTGAAAACAGACCAGTTTGAAACTTGATTCTGATTTGGTCTCACCTGGAGTGAGTCACCTACATTGATTGATTTTCTGATTATTTCTCTACAAAATGGAAACTTTTGGTAAGGATTAATAAGGCTTAATATTTCTCTTGAGTGCAGTGTATATTCTGGCTATTGTACTAGGAACTTAAATTTACCATCTCATTGGATTTTTAGAAAAACTCCATGAGGCAGGGTGCTTAACCAATCCCGTTTCACAGGTGAGAAGATGGAGGTGTAGAGAAGATTAAATCCAGTGCCCAAGGTCAATTAAATGGTGGAACTTGGAGTATGTGTGACTCCAAACCATGTCTCTTAACCACTGAGCATGACAGCGTGGGTGTGATATTCAATGAATGCGTTTCTTTTTTCCGTTCCTCATGCCCCCTCTGTATGATTTTTCTTTTGGGCATCCTGATGTGGGGATGAGAAATAAGGATTATTTTTATCCTCTAACTTCCTTGACATGATTCTTTCTGTTTGAATACATTGGGGTTCACTCTGTACTGTCCCTAGTAAAAGAACAAGACGTGATGTCCGTCATATTTCCAATCTCATAAAGATTAAATACCCAGATGGGTGGGAACTCGGCAGTGAAGTGAACATTTCCACAGGAGAAATGGGGTTTAAACTTTATCAGCCTTTTCATAGCACCAACAGGAAGTGACATTCACAGAGGAACATTTTATAGGGCATGGGAATACAACACCTGGTCAGGCATCTCCTTACCTGCCAAACAGCACAAGCAGGCATCAGAGGACTTTTATTGCCTCTATTAGTTGTTACTTACTCTCTGTTATTTTCTTCTAACCCCAAGTTTCCTATATAGCTGGGTTTGTAGCAAGAGATTCTCTGCTGTCCTCTATACTGTTTTCAAGCCCAGCAATTAATTTTATGACTATTATTCTAAATTCACTTTCTGTTATATTATTTAAATCCTTTTTGATCAGTTCATTGGCTGTTGTTATTTCCTGGAGATTCTTTTGAGGGGAATTCTTCCGTTTGGTCATTTTGGATAGTCCCTGGAGTGGTGCGGACCTGCAGGGCACTTCCCCTGTGCTGTGGTGTATAACTGGAGTTGGTTGGCGGAGCTGCAGTCAGACCTGATGTCTGCCCCCAGCCCACCGATGGGGCCACAGTCAGACTGGTGTGTGCCTTCTCTTCCCCTCTCCTAGGGGCGGGATTCACTGTGGGGTGGCGTGGCCCGTCTTGGCTACTTGCACACTGCCAGGCTTGTGGAGCTGGGGATCTGGCATATTAGCTGGGGTGGGTAGGCAAGGTGCACGGGGGCAGGAGGGTCAGGCTTAGCTTGCTTCTCCTTAGGTGATCCACTTCAGGAGGGGCCCTGTGGCAGTGGGAGGGAGTCAGACCCGCTGCCGGAGGGTTGGCTCCGCAGAAGCACAGCGTTGGCCTATATAGCTGGGTTTGTATATGGCATACCCGATGGGTGTGAACCAGAAGGTCTGATATAGAATCCTGGCTTTGTTCTTTATTAGCTGTGTGCCTCAACCTCCCATTTCCTTATCTGTAAAGTGGGGATAATAATCATGGTTTTGAGGTTGAAGTGTGAATTAGTAAATGGCAGGTCCTTAGAATAGTTCGCAGTCCCTGGTAAGAAGAGTTCAATAGAGGTCAGCCATTTGGCCATTCTGAATGCTTAATCACTGGTCAGGCCAGCTTAGTCCCCATTAGGTAAACTAATGTTGGAAATTAAAAGCAGTTCATATATTATGCTTATGAAATACCCTGGAGACCCTTAAAAGAATACAGGTCAGTTAGTTCAGAACTCTATGCATTAGATATCAACTAGCAGAGAGCTTATTCCTTTTGACCCAGGGGTGAGGTGGCTTATCTTCAACTTTGATAATAAGGTACTGGACCCTTTCTTCTTTGTAATAGAAATATTACAAAGCAAAACATGTGACTCTCTCATGGTGTAGCCCAAGGGTTTGTGCTCTTTACTATGTGGTGACTTAAATCAGTGATTGGTTCCAGAGGGGTGCGGTGTCTGGGTGGCTCAGTCAGTTGAGTGTCTGACTCTTGGTTTTGGCTCAGGTCATGATCTCATTGTTTGTGAGTTTGAGCCCTGAGTCCAGCCCCATGTCAGTCTCTGGACTGACATTGCAGAGCCTGCTTGGGTTTCTCTCTCTGTCTCTTTCTACAGCCCTACCCCCCCCCCCCCCGACTTGTGCTCACTCTCTCTCAAAATTAATAAACTTAAAATAAATCAGTGATTGGGTGGGAATGGCATGGCTTAATCCAAAAGGTTCCATGGAAAGCCAGGACTCTTTAATCAAGTCCACCTTGTATCAGGTAAGGGAGACTTGAACATGGCTCAGAAGCTCCTCAGGATTTCTGGGGAGCACCCAGTCATTTATTATTCATATATTTCTATAATATTTATTGAGTAGATACTGTATTCCCAGTGCTTTTGCAGGCAGTCTGGACACAGCAGTGAATGTGAGAGACAAAAAAGTCTGTGACCTCATGGAGTTTATATTCTATGGCAGGATTTTTCACTCTTGACACTTTTAACATTTTGGGCCATGATTTTGTGTTACAGGAGGTGGTTCTGTACATTGATGGGTATTAAGCAGCATTATTGGTCTCTAGCTACTAGATGCCAGTAGCAACCCCTGCCTCAGTTGTGGCCACCAAAATCTCCCCAGGTGTTGCCAAAGGGCCCCTGGTGGATGGGTAGCAAACCATCTATGTTTGAGATTTATTCTTCTATGGGGAGGGAGATGATACTCTGTAAAGCGGAGGATAATCTATGAGACAACTACCCAGGGGAGAGATGGGGTGCCTGGGGAATGGGGTTGGCTGTTTCATGGAAGGTGGTCAAGCAAAGTCTCTCTGAGGTGATATATGAGCCAAGACAGAGGAGAGGGAGTGAGCCCTGTGAACATCTGGGGCCAGAGATGTTGGGCAGAAGCAGCGGCAGGTACAGAAGAATGTGTTTGTAATGGAATTATGGGAAATAAACCTGTTGACCCAATCAAAGGAGGGATGTGGAGCTTCAGAGCACAGTGAGGTGGGACTTTAATCAAGTTCTTGCCAGAGCCGGTGTCTGATGGTCAAGCACACTCGGGACAGTTACAGTGGACAGTTTATTTCCTAGCATGCAAGTCCCTTTCCTGGTTCCTCCTCAGCTGAATACTACAGTCTTACCCAGATGTCGCCTATGTCCACCTAAGACAAAAAGTAGTCTGATTAGAACAAGTGGACATTCCCTGAGATAATGCAGAGACTTTCAGTCCCTCCTCCCTTTGTTCTTTGCTGCATGCTCATTGCAAAGCCCACAAAAATAAGCCCACAAAACGGAGGCGGGGAAGAAGAACCAGGAAGTGAAGTGTCTAATGGCTTGGGACTCCATTGTGGGGGGTGGGGTTCGAATATATTTCCAATAGGTTGTCAACCTACTGTTAACTAGATAGCACAGCTTTTATTTGGCATTACTAAAAATGAATCGTCTCCCTTATTTCTCACAGAATGAGAAAGAGGAAAAGGCAGTTGGGGGATGAGGGGAGGAGGCCAGGTAGATAATGGTGGTAAGGGCTGGAGCCAGGTAGCCTTGTAAGGCTCTTCCTCTGAGGGAAAGGGGAGGTGTTAAAGCCTTTAGGCAGAAGAGTGGCATGACCTGACTTCTTTCCATGAAGGATGCCCTGACCATATGTGCAATGGCAGACTCAGGGAGGGTATTGAGAAGGCTGTTGGAATGATGATGGTCCAGACCATGGCGGTAGACAGGGAGATGGCAAGAAGTGTGGGGCTCTGGTTGTGTTTTGAGGGTCAAGCTGGATGCTTAGGATTTGCTGATGGATTGGCAATGTGGTGAGAGAAAGAGAGGCCTCAGGGATGACTTTCAGGAATTTGGAGTGGACAGTAAATAAAGGGAGGGTCACAGATTCCTGGGGTGGGGGAGGGGTGCACCTGTGGGAAATACCCTGTCCCCAGCCTTGGGTGGGGTGGTGACAACCATAAAAGTGGTTCCTCATTGAACGGAGCTATCTCCTCCCCTACAGGCATCATAATCCCATTTCATGCTCATTAAAATGGAGGTTCCTGAGCCCCATCCAAATACATTGAATCTGAATGAATGGGGGTGGAGCCTGGAAAACTGCATTTTAGTGTAAATTCTAGGGGATGCTCCAGGAATGAATCTTTTCTTCCTCTGTCTGGGTTTCTCTCTGGGCCCAAATCTTGACTCCTGTGTTTTCCTTCCCCTCTCCCCTCCCAGGCATCTCCTAAGGCTCCGCTGTCTCTGAAATAGGCCTACCCTATGCCACACTGGGTCTATCTTTCAGCTCCTTCATTTTGCCCCTGATGCCATTCCTCTCATGAGATCTTCTGGTTTTAGTCTGTTTTGGGTGGAAGGTTTAGGAACTTCAACAGGCAGATTTGTAATCTTAGAATCCTAGAATTTTGCACCTATAGGGGACTCCTGAGGGCATGGAGATCCTCTATTTCATCTTTTTTACAGGTGAGGAAACTAAGCCTCAGAAAGCAAAGTAACTTTGTCCAGTCTGACCCAACAATAACACTGCTAATCACCCTTGCCTAAGAAACATATGATCTGATCATGTTGCATCAGAATCTCTAGCCTTCCAGTGCTCTGTGAAGGATTTTCACGCCCCCATTGAAACTGTCTTGCCACATCTCCATAGTTGCTTTTGGTTTTTAACGTAAGAAAAAATGGTATGTGATTCACATTGAGTGTCCATGCTTCTGTAACTGCTCCCCGTTTCTGTCCCAATACCTCTGGGAGCTCTGTTTTAGGGAAATGGGGTGGGGGGCGCTTTCGGCAAACTCTTGGAAGTCGTTATTTCATTTTCTCATTTTGCAAGAAAGTGTTGGCTCCAGAAGGGGAAGCTTCACAAAGCCAGAAGTGAGCTGCAGAGATGGTGGCAGCCCAACCACTGAGCCGTGAGCCTGGCTCTTCAAATCCTGCTGCTTGATAAATAGTGTGCTAAATGGATTTTGGCCCTGTCCCCCTGACTAACCAGATAACAAATGGATACTTTAACAACTTTGTGATAATAAGGGTCATTCACCTTGTGGTACAACAGCCTCTGCTGAGGGATTTCGCATTGAGATTGTTTTATTTCCTTGGGGAGCATATTTGCTTTGAGAAGGGGACATCTTTTCTCACAGTTGTGAGACTTCTTTTACTCTAAAAACATTCTAAATTGCTCTCTCTGAATAGTCTCTTAATTTTAATTCTGAGAAATCACATATTGAGGAATAGGTGAAATGAAGGAAAAGTAAACCATCAAGGTCATCATCAGCCTTATCCTCATTGACATCGTTATCAACAACACAGCCACCATTTATTGAGTTAACTTGTCTTTCATATGCTCTCAGGTGATCGTCCTCACAGCTCACTGTCAGGCAGGTACCACTTGGCTCATTTTATGGATGATACTCCTAGACTGCAGAAAAGTGAAATTCCTTGTTTGAAGCTGTCCAAGTCTGTCTGGGAAATGGAAATTTTGGTACCACATTCCCTGGCAACTCTTTTCCTACCTAATGGGAATGAAACACAAGTCCCACATCCACTAGGTTTGGAGGTAGCTATCTCAGAGGTAAAGATTCCAGAGGCACATGGAGAAGTCAGAAGAGCTGCATTGTGTAGACCTACCCAATAAATAATCACTTCACCTTCATTGATCTAACTGGGCCAACCACCTTCCTGTCAAAGTAGGAGGAGGAGATCATGATGTCTCCATTTGATAGGGGATGTAACCTCTGCCTGAGTTGGAATGACAGGCCACAGAATACCCCGATGCCTCATCTTCCCTCATTTTTAATAATAGCATCAAAAGCTCCCATTTATATGAAATTTGGAGCAAATGGATCACCAGTGTTTGCACTTTAGAGTGAGGCTATCTGCTCCTTTGGGCTGGGACTGCTTGGGTGTGAGGGCTTTGCAGCAATTTCTTCTTCTTTTCTTTTAATTTTTTAAATGTTTATTCTTGAGAGAGAGAGAGAGAGAGAGAGAGAGAGAGAATCTGAAGCAGGCTTGAGGCTCTGAGCTGTTAGCACATAGCCCGATGTGGGGCTTGAACTCCCTAACCAAGAGATCATGACGTTAGCTGAAGTCAGATGTTTAACCAACTGAGCCACCCAGGCGCCCCAGCAATTTCTTCTTTTGATGGACTTTTCCCTTTTCTCTCCCACTGCTTGTTTTTCTGTGGATTCCAGAGTCCACATCCACCAAGAAAAGTAGTTAAAAAAAATTAAAGTGAAAAGCCTCCATCCATCTTTTCAAGGGAGGAACTAAAAAAAAAATTTGTTCATTTTTCAGTACTGCAAGCAGCTTAACTGGATAGTGATAATTTCCCAGATGAATCTTATAAAGATGTGCATCCTGGCCTCTTTCTCTGAAAGATCCTGATGATATTTTCATTAACAGGAGGTAGGAGAAGTGCCAAAGTCAGTTTCAGGTTGGTTTTGGAGATACTGCACATATGCTGACTCATTTATCTCTTGGGTACTTCTCGCTTCTCCATCATGAAGAGTTCCCATCAGAGTCTTTTTCTTAAAGGTACACCTTCTGGGTTGGACATGTCAGCAAGCTGCCCTTTGCTAAAAGGAGATGAGGTGTGCAGTTGCAGAGTTCACGGGGAATAAGAAGCTGAAGTATCTGAGTGCTATAGAACTAAATAAAGGGAAGAGATTTTTCAGAGCATTATTGATTGGATGCTGAGGAGTTATTAAGTTCTAAGAATGGCTTATTACACCACTTGGGCCATGATTAAAGAGGAGTTAAACCACGGATATCCATTGGGAGCC
Organism: Panthera onca; assembly: GCF_046562875.1. Classification (NCBI taxonomy): domain Eukaryota; kingdom Metazoa; phylum Chordata; class Mammalia; order Carnivora; family Felidae; genus Panthera; species Panthera onca. The sequence continues at coordinate 37,276,508 of NC_138354.1, read as the reverse complement.
ATTTCTATGGTTTAGAGCCCTCTGCCGAGGCTCTTGTTCTCCCAGTGATGCTGTCCTTTGTCCCCACTCCCCCGGTCCCTCACCTCCAGCTTCTCTGACAGAAGACACTGTCAGGACATTTTCCAAGTTGGTTTATCTCTCTTAATTGAACACCCCTAGGAGCCCTTTGTGGGATGTCTTTATCAAATCACACATTTCCCCAAGTTAAAGCAAACTGTTTTCCACGAGAAAAGAGCAGTGTAATTATTTCATGAAGATCTGAGAACAAGCAGACTTGGGATGTAACAAGCCTCCTGTCAGGCTGATTGGCTCTGTAACTAACAGCTTCCACCCTGTGCAGCTAAATCATGGTTTTCCTTCAGATTGGGGGTGCACAGAGGTATGAACCTATTTGGGGGATGGCTTACCCCAACATTGTTATGTGAAAACAGTGAGGAGTTTCACTAGCTAGAATTTAAATGAGAAAAATGGTGCCTTATACGTATCCATATAATTAGCACTCATGAACCCTTTGCACATCCTCACTTTGAAATGGATCATCTGATGTGCCTTGAACATGGAAAGTGCCCCATAAATGGTTTTAATGACTGTTTTATTACTACAGGTTTGCAGTCCCCTGAGGCCAGGTGTGGTTTGGAGCTCATCATTTTTCAGACTTTAGGAAGGCTATCAGTTGTCCCTGCGATCCATTACATCACGCCTCCAGTGGGACCTGGGGCAACACTCCATAATCAAACACATTAATATTTCTGCAAGAAAGCCAATATCCATACTAAGCGGGATAAATAAATATCATTAGACTGATGAATGGCTGTTCTTTACTGTCAAATATTGGAGGTTTCTTTTGGTTCAGCCTAATACAGAGAATCTTCTATTAGGGGACTTTTTTGCCACCAGATGAATCTAAGTTAGATGCAAGCCAGGAGGTTTTGGGTTTTGAAATTTCTGATGGATGACTTAGACTTATGCTTGCTCTCATTTTATCAGAAGGCATGTTGGCCTCTGTTCTTTCTGGTAACCAAATGTCACTTGCTGGACTGTGTGTGTGTGTGTGTGTGTGTGTGTGTGTGTGCGCGCGTGTGCACGTGCGTGCGCGCGTGTGCACGTGCGTGCGCATAAGCATGTGGAAAAGAGGGTGGAAGAGAGAGAGAGAGATCTGTTTCTGTTCCCTCATCCCTCTTGCATCTCATAAAGGACCTTGGACCCCAAACCCCGCCAGGAAAACCCCATCCGTGGTTTGACATTTAGAAGTTTATTGACTGGAATGAAAGAATTGTCAATTTTAAAACATGAAAAGCCAGTGGGAGATGAGGTGCTTTCTGCAAATATTCCTGCACAGCAATTCTGGGCATGGGGGGCGGGGAGGGTGGGGGGAAGAAAAAGGAGGAAAGAAAGAAAAGGCTGCCTTGTTGTTTTATTAATTTAGTTCTGACAGCTGTTAGTTCTGAGGCCTTCATGGTTCTCAGCAGATACTAAACAAATCCTGAGGAACCCCTCTGTGAAGCACCAATAATGAGCCATGTAGAAAATGGAGGTTAAATGGATATGAGACTCCACAGGGCCAGGTTGTTTCCAACCCCTCAGCCCCAGAGGTTCAAGCGCATGGAGCACACACATCTCTAATTCTCCAGCGAGGTCAACATGGAGCTCTTCATCTTCTCCTCCAGCTCAGGGAACAGCACAACCAGCTGCCCACGTGTTCCTATAGAAGCTGGGGAGTCCTCCTTTCCTCCCCTCCCTCAATCTCCATACCCTTGAATTCTTCTGTTCTAGGAAGTCATTCCCTCAACACCTTATCCTCCACATCTCTCCTTTCATCTATAGGATCAGGATTCTTGGATCCCCCTTGCAGCCTTCTACTGTGTTCACCCATCCACTCCTGCACCCCTCAAGTCCAAAGTGGTTTTCCAAACACCTCTGATCTTGTTCCAACATCCTGCTGCTCTCCAAGAATGGTCAAAGTTCTTAGCATGGCCTCTAAGACCCTGATCCTGTGACTTGTTTATCCTGCTCTTTCTGCTGCCATACGGGCACTGGTTTGATCTCTTAAATGCCAGCTTAGGGCCTTTGCCTGAGTTGCCCGCCTCTGCCACGATTGCTTCCAGCCCCACTTTTTCTACCACCTTTGATCATCTTTCAGATATTGATGTGCCACCCTGGACTTTTCCTTTGATGGCACCTATCATACTTACAAGTACCCAATTTCGTAATTACTTCCTTAGTATCTTCCACAACAGACTTTTAAGCCCCGGGAGGGCAGGGAGTGTGCTTCTTTTCTTCACAGCGGTCTTGCTGGGTCTAGCACAGTGCCGGTTCATGGGGGAACCCTAGCAACATTCAGGTAAGTGAAGGCTGAGCCCGGAGAGGCAGGGAATGTGGGCTTGCTTTTCTGGGTTCCCAGGAACATTGACTGATTGGATTCCACTCTGATCTGGGAGCAGCTGCAGGGACTGATTGGTAATGGAGCTTGTGGGAAAACATCCCCAGCTGCGTGGGTCTCAGCTTTGCCTGGCACTGTTTCTTTGGGATGAGTGCCCACTGAGCTTGCAGATCTTCTCAAGGACTGAGAGAAGTGCCTCCTTCTCCCCATGGTGGTTTAGACTTCCCCCCTTAATCATGCCCGATGCCATGCTGCCAGTACGGCGGGCGTTAGACCAAGGCCAGGGCTGCTCGGCTGGCTTGCTGCCTCCAGCTGGTCCTGCTTCAACACTCGTTATTCTCTTAGGGAGGCTCTTGGCTTCCAAACATCTGCTTTATGTGGGTCTTGAGCCGCCCCCCCGCCAAGTGTGCCATCTTCGGGGAGCAAGTGGAAATGTTACCTTCCATGATGTCTGATGCTGCCCCGACTTTGCTCTTGGGGCAGTGCCTCCTGATCCCACTGCTGGCCAACAGGTTGGGGGACAACTACACTCTGGTTTAATTAAAGGTAAATTGGTGGGATTCCAGCCAAGGGCAGCCCAGAGGCAGGAAGCTGTTGAGCAGATGGCATTACATTTATGTCATAACCCATCTTAATGATCCCATTCCTCAAAGGGCAGAGCCTGGAACATTATACATGGAGGCAAGTCCTTCCCTGTCACTTCCCCGTCTTGCAGGGGGTGAGAACAGACCAGAGTTTTTCCTGGGACCAGCCAAGCAAGGGGTATTTCCCTTTATTTCAACTTCTCCTCTGAGGAGGTCTGCAGGTTGGGATGATGCACGAATATCAGCATGGGCAGTGCTAGGATGGATTTTTTTTTTTTTAATGAGATGGAAAGGGTCATCTGTCTTCCTAAGTAAGGTCAAATCCCCATGCTAACAACCCTCAGATTTCATTTGACTGGACCTAGAGGAGGACGGGGAAGGGCTGTCAGGGACTTGGGCTGGCACTTTCCTGACAGAAATGAAAATAGGGACTAAAGCATGAGTTTGATTAAAAATGCTGATTCAGACTGTGTACCTCCTACGTGCTAGGGATTGTGCTAGGTTCTGTGAGGAACAGAAATAGGGTTCAGACGCAGGTCCTACCTCAAGCAGTTTGTACTCATTAGGAAGAATAATCCATTTGCATGATTAAACGCTTGTTCTTTCCACATAGGTGTGTTGAGTACTTGGTGTGTGCCACTGGTGCCTATGCTGGGGGTAGAACAAAGCATTCATGGGACATGGATGGGACACAGTTATGTGGGGGCGACCATCATCCTGTTATAATCCTGGCATTATCAAATAATGCCAATAACTAATACAACGGAATACTCACAAGCTTTAGGAAGTGCCACAATGTACACAGTGCTGTAAGGGTATGTCACAGGGGTTCCTTACTTAGTGTGGTACATTGCAGAAGGCTTCCTGGAGGAGGTGTTTGGATTGCAGACCTAAACGGTCTCATTTGTAAGATGAGCTAATATCACTGATAATATAATTGTCACATTTATTGGTACGTGCCAGGCTCTGTTCTCCGACCTTTACACGCAGTAACTCATTTACCCTCACGGCAGCCCTGTGGAAAAGGTGCTGTTTTTACCCCCGTACATAGGAGTTCCAGTAGCAGAAGGCAACTAAAGACCTTCCCGTGTTGGGGCAATAGCAGGTACAGCTGGAGCTCAGAGTGAGAGAGGGTGAGGTGAGGAGGAAGAGGATGAAGGGTGAGCAGGGGGCAGACCACATGCAAGGCCTGGAGGGCTCAGGTAAGGCGTTTGGACGACTTAGGAACAGAGAGAAGCCGCTGAGCGATAGGAAGCAATGTGTGCTTCAGGAAAGGAACTGAGGGCGTTCTAATGCAGTCAGTGTAGTTGAAAGTAAAGCTGAGAAACTCATTTGGGGTTTATGCACGACACGGGGATTACATTTAAGCAGCAGTTGTTCCGAACAGAAGGCGGCTTCTAATTGCAGTTGTTCGGCATCGAATCCACATTCAAACTTGCAATTATTTCCCTGTTAAAAGAGCTGACGGTTCCCTCTTCTGCAGGGAGGCAGTCTCAAGAGAGCCCTAATCCTGGGGACTTGGCTGACACCCGGGTCCCCCGAGTATCAGACCACATTCCCACGGAGTTGTTCCTGTTGGCGGGCCACAGGGACAGACAGGACGCGGGGCACAGGATAGAGACAAGCTGATGAGGCGGAAGGGCATCTAGATGGATGCATCTAGAGCAGCTTAGTGGAAGGAGGCCATGGCACAGCTTAGCCTAGTCACTATCTCACCTTCTACATAGGGCCAGCAGAAAACATTAACAGTTGTCACAAATTGAGGAATTGATGTGCTCTTATCCCCACCACCACCCTCTTGAAGATGAGGACACAGAGAAGAAAGAACCCGCTACAGTCACATGCCACATCAAGAGCAGAGCTTACATTCGAAGCCAGGCTGATCTGAGTACAGAGCACAGTGTCTTAACCTCTACACTGTGTTATGTCTCAGGTGGGTGGGAATTCCTGGAAGAAGTGGTGGCTCGTTAAGCCCCAAGTGTCTCTTGAGAGACTCAGAAAGAGGAGCAGGGACTATGGTCACACACACACTCTTCCCTTAGCAGCTACGTGTCCTTGGGCAATTTGCTTACCCTGTCTGGGCCTCATTTGTAAGATGAGCTAATATCATTAACAATATGATTGTCGCATTTATTGGCACGTGCCAGGCTCTATCCTCAGACCTTTACACACAGTACCTCTTTTACCTTCATGGCAGCCCTGTGGAAAAGGTGCTGTTACTATCCCCATTTTATCAGAAGAGGAAACTGAGGCATAGAGAGATTACATGACATGTGCCAGGTCACACAGCTGGGGAGAGGTTCAGTCTGTCTCCTGAGTCACTTAGGTTGTTACAGAGATCAAACAACGTGTTTCACCCACAATTCTTGCCACAAAATGCCACGTACACAGTAAAAGCCAATACATAGGTTAGGGACATCCACGAATGCTGTTGAACCACTTTGGACTCGGTTTATTTTTTGTGAAATGGGATGATAACAGTTAACAATTCACTAGATTTTTATGTTTGTCTGATTTAACATCCTCCTATGATAAAGCTATTATCTCCGTTCTACACATGGGAGAGCAAAGGCTCAGGGAGGTGGAGTGAGTCGTTCAAGGTCATGCATTGATTAAAAAATAGAGCAAGATCTCCAATGCTGGGCTGCCTGTCTCTAGAACCCACTCTCTTAGCCTGTGCAGTGTAGTGATTCTCTGGTTGGTGCCCTCTTTCATTGCGGATACTTGTCTCTAGGATTGTCTCAGGGCTGCCGTAGGCATTGCTGGTTTCATTGAGTTAGGTCCACATCCCTCTAATCAGCCTGCCCAGTGCCCCGTGCTTCAACTATCTCATTTCTGCATAAATGGCCCGTGGTGTCATGTGGGTCACTGACAGCTCCTCTCTCAGGAACCCTGAAGAAATCCTGAGCAGATTGGATAAAAAGCCCTTGTCAGACATCCTAATTTTAGTGTTCTCCCTTGTGATTCCATTCAGGAAGTATTTATTTAACACTTCACTTGTTTTGCCATTCTCCCCGACTTCATCTTGCAAAAGCTCCTGTAATAACCCATGTCTCCTTCACCAGCCCCATGCTGTTCTCATCCTTGGAAAAACTTGAGTGCTGTGTTCAGCATCTCGAGCCAGAAAAATGTCCGAGTTTCATCGTGCATCACTAATGCCCTCTTTTATCTCCATGCCGCATCTCCTAGCATTTTTACAGAGACGTCTGTATGTCCTGCTTTCCCTTGTCTCGTTACATCTCTTTCAGACATTGTTGCCTATGTGCAAATGGACATTTTTTTGTGTGTGTGTGCTTTAAGTTTCCTTGCAAGGGCACAGTGATGAAGTGGTATTTCTCTCCCAGAGTGGTTTTTTACCATGCCTCTCAAGCTTCTATCTTTAAAAATACCCCTCACATGGCAGCATGGCCAGGTGGGCTGCTCCCTCCTGAGTGAATATCGTTCCTCAGGTGTCACATGCCATCCATGCCCCCACAGATGGGCTGGTAGGCCATACTTAACTGCACCTCACTCACAACGTGAGGATGAAATTCTCATTGTGTGTGTGTGGGACCACATTTCTGCTATCACTCATGCTTGTTTCTTGATTCAGTGAATTGGTAACTCTATTAGACATTCCTGATACAGACTCTATTAATTTTAATGGCTTTTGAGATTAATAGAGAAGGCAACTTCTCTTGATTGTATAGATGTATGTCGAAGTCTGTGGTTTCATATATTTATTTTTGTTTGGAAAAAGATATGGTCAACTCACCAAAAAAATGGACAAAGGGATAGAGGTTTGGGTTGGTTGGGATTTATTTCGTCTTTTAAAATCATTGGGGGTAAAATTAACATAAAATTAACCATTTTGAAGTGAACGACTGAGTGGCATTTAGTGCATTGACAATATCGTATAACAGTCATCTCTATCTAGTTCCGAAATACATGCATCTTCCCAAACAAAACCCTGTATCCACAAAGCTTTATTCCCTATTCTCTCCTCTTCCTAGTGCCTTGAAACCATTAGTTTACTTTCTCTGTCTCTATAGCCCTCATGCCCGTGCGATAGTACAATATGAGGCCTTTTATATCTGGCTTATTTCACTTAGTTTGTTTTCAAGGTTAACCTGTGTTGCAGCCTGAATCAGAACCTCATTCCTTTCTATGGCTGAATCTTAGTCTACCGCATGGATAGACCACATTTTGCCTATTCATTCATCTGTTGATGGACATTTGGATTGTTTCTACTTTTTGGCTCTGTTGGGGGTTTTTGAACTTTGCAGACATTGTCCCAGATCCATGCACTTAGCTATTTTCTTTGTGAATATCCTAGGCCTTGATCCACTTGCCTGTCTTTGGAGAGAGCATTTGGAGATACAGGAGCTGCCATGGTAAATGAGAACTGCAGGATCTCATGGCAGGGAATCTGGCAGTACTACATGCAGATGTCCTGCTGCCTGGTGGGCTGACCTTGACTCAAAAGACAGCTCCCTCCCGGACAAAGACAACGTTTACCCAGGGCTTAGACCAGTGGTTCACAGTCTGCCTGTACATTGTCATCACCTGGGGAGATTTAAGAATTATCAAAGCTTTTGCTTCAACTCCAGAGAGTCTGACTTGATTTGTGTGGTATTGAGTCCTGGCATTTTTTGTTTGTGTGTTGACTCGGTTAAATAGAGGCCCTCAAAACCTGTGTCCCAGTCTTAACCCCCTGCAGGAGCTGGGAGAGAAAACTGAAAGTATGTATGACCTGTCCCACTATTGCTTAAGTGTAAGCCACATGACCAAGCCACTTTAGTATAAGACATTGTTCAAAAGTGACCACACACACACACACACACACACACACACACACACACACACAGTGATCACACAGCCTAAAGAATGGTAGAAAATATTTGCAAATGATACATCCAGTCAGGCTCTTGTACCTAAAATATACAAAGAACCCTTAAAGCTCAATTATTAAAAGACAACCCAGCTTAAAAATGGGTAAAGGATCTGAAAAGACAGTTCTCTGAGGAAGATAAACACATGGCCCACAAGCACATGGAAAGATGCTGGACCATATTAGTCATCAGCGAAATGCAAATCAAAACCACAATCCAGTTCCACTTGACATCCAGTAAGGTGGCTAGAATAAAAAACGCAGGTAATAACAAGTGTTGATGAGGAATTGGGACCCTCACACCCTGCTGGTAGGAATGTAAAATGGTGCAGACCCTGTGGAAGACACTGTGGTGTTGCCTTGAACAATTAAACATACAATTACCACAGGGCCGACAACTCCTTTATTCCTATATACTCCTAGGTGTATACCTGAGAAAATGGAAAACATATGTTCACACAAAAATGCATACACAAGTGTTTGTAGCAGCGTTATTCATAACAGCCAAAGGCAGAAACAACCCAAATGTCCATCAAAAGATTAGTGGATAAACAAAATGTGGTTTAGCCATATAGTGTAATATTTTTTAGCCATAAAAAGGAATGAAGTTCTGATATGTGCTACAATTTGGATCAACCATGACAGCATTATGCCAGTCACAAGACCGTGTGTTGTATGAGTACCTTTATACTAAATGTCCAGAATAGGCAAATTGATAGAGACAGTAGATTAATGGTCATCTAGGGCTAGAGCGGGATATGGAGGGGTAAAGGGTGATGATTAAATGGGATTTTTTTTAGGTGACGAAATATTCTAAAAATGGCCCTGGTGACAGTTGCACATATCTGTGAATACACTAAAAACCAGTGAATTGTACATTTTAAATGAATTATATGTTATGTGAATTTTATCACAATAAAACTCTTAAAAAGTGAGTGGGAACTATGGCCCAGGGCCTAAGCCCTTTTCAGCTTCTGCCAATTAATTAGCTGTGTGATTCTACATTGAAGTACATAGTAAATGCTCAATTAACTGTGGATTTGCTTTTCTGGCATTATATTTTAGGAGGTCCAGGCATCTTGTCTGTAGCTGTATTAGAGTTACCATTGCCAGATGTGGGCTGCTGAGTGTCTCCATGACCGAGTGACATGTCTAAGGACCGTAGTCCTCAATGCATCCCCACGTAAACATTGGCCAACACTGTGTTCAGTGACATGGGAGCCTGGAAGTGTGTTTAAGTGAGAATGACATAACCAATTTATACTTGAAGATAATCCCAGTGGTACGGAATAGAGGAGGGTGAGCGGGGGAGAGAATAGGGCCAGGGAGGCCTTGGTGGAAGCCACTGTAGAGAATGTGATCTGAGTTCAGGCATGGGCACTAGGGGATGCGTCTCACAGGTAGGACAGTACAGCTTGGGAGCAGATTAGATGGACAGGTAGGATTACAGGGTTGGCTTTTGCAGAAATGGAGAGAGGATGGTTTGGGACCACCTGGATATATCTGGAAAACTAAATACTGCATAAGGACGTAGGTCAGGTGAGGCCAGGGCTGGGGTGGTTCACGTGGGTCAGGATGGGGAGAAACAATGAATTCCTGATGAGAGAGGTCCAGAAGATGGACTTCCCCAGTCTCCTGGGTCCTGGTCTGCCAGTGAAAAGCTGCTGGCCCCATTCTGTGATCTCTTCACGGATGGTTTTGTGGGGTGGTGGAGGCAATGGGAACGTGTGATGGAAAGGCCTCGTTCACTCACAGGGTGTGCGAGAGAAAGCCTAGTGTGCTACAATTTCCTGCCTGAGGTTCTGGGGTTTGTGTGACACTTTGATCATGGGGCCATGGAAACCAGGAAGCACTGTGGTCTGGGGGACAGCACAATGGCTTTGGATGCAGGGGTTCCAGGGTTCAGACCTGGAACTGCCTTCTCGGTTAAGTTGTGCAACCTTGGGTGAGTTGTTTAACCTTCCTTAGACCAGTTTACTTGTCCATTAGTTGAAGATGGTAGTTGCCTCTTTCTAGAAATGGGTAACATCATTACTTCTATCTTCTGGATAAAGGATCTCTGACAGTAAGTGTGAAGTATCTTGTCCAGAGTCATGGGGCTCACAAGTGGAACAAAGATGGTTTACACACTGGCGGTCAGCCTGTTTTCTTAACTGTCACACTAGCCTGTCTGTTGATAAAGGGTAGCTACATAAACTTGGCCGCTTAGACCACGGTGTCTAAATTTTGAGAAACTCCACAATAGACTGGGTTGAAGAATCCTGTAAGATCAGTCTTCCTCATTTTACTTATTTTACAGATGCATACTCTGAGGCTCAGGGAGGTTAAGTAACTTTCCCAGAGTCACACAGCAAATCAGCCAGACTCCTGCCTTGAACCCAACTGTATCTGACCCCCTGTTGTGGCTCTCTTTCCACTTTCCTGCCTTGACCTGCAGAGGGTCATTTTGCTGAACCTGTTAACCCTCTCCTTTCCAAATTCATACTCCATGCTATTAGGCCACAGGCCCAGGGTCTCCCCTGGTGCTGCTCTGACTGATGTGAAACTCAGTTTTCCGTAGCTTCATCTATTGATGCCTTAGACAACAGCCTAGTGTTTGAGAGAAGTCTGCATGTTACAAAAAAGGGCAGCAGGTGTTATTTGGGCTAAATTGACCTTGAAATTGATTTCTTTATTTTATGACTTACTGAGAGGAGATTAATACTTTTTTTTTCCTGCAGTCTGAAACAATTTACATGGTAATAGAAGGCATAGTCAGTCAAATAAATTGCTGGAAGTGGTCGTGTTCCAAGGGAAAAAAAATACAGAGCTTACTCACATTGATTTCTTTGCCCTGGGGAGAAGCAGAGATTTTAACATCTGGGAATAGGGAGCTAAATTTTATCTCTCATTTTAAAAGCAGAAGACTGAAGAGCTTAATCTGACATTTACACGGAATTTTCTAAGTTGGGGGAAACCAGGGAGCCGACTTCCTTGCTGAAGGTAACTGGCATTTTCTCAGAAGGACTCCGTGATCTGGGGGTGTCAGGTAGGGCCTAGATGACATTTTCAGAAGATGGGCCTTGGGAAGTAGGATGCCTCCTTGCCTTCCTACTGGGCACTGGCAGGGATTGGTGGCATTGGGAAGCTGGTGATGCCACGTCTCTTCCTAGAACCAAGTGGTGCTGCCGAGGGACGATGTGAATGGAGATCCTGCTGCCAGATTTCTGGGCTTTGACGTGTGGCTATCCTACCCAGGGACGGGATTTGATTACAGCCGGAGCACCAGTTAGTATACATGGATGGGTGGCATTTCTGATTGTGTTGGGATGGGTTCTTAGACTACACCTCTGGGCTCAGCAGGAAAACTCAGTGCTCCATTAGTACTGCCTGTCCTGAGAACACAAGGGGCAAGTGTAGTGTGCCACATACTTGAACTTCACAGTAAAAACCCTTAAAATATCCCCTCCCCCCATGCCATCGTTTCTGCATTCACAGCACACTGGCAGGGTTCTTGTCCTCCAAAGCAACCCCCAAGTCATTTACATTATGTGAGCTAACTTTTTTTTTTTTTTTTTTTTCAGACAATAGCAAGAAATGAATCCCTACCCAAAGGGTTCTGCTAGAAATGCCTTATGTCATGACACTAAATTATTTTCTTTGAAAAAAAAAATTTAAGGTAGAATAAAAATTGTTCATCAAAAATACATGCCCAGAATATACAAGAGTCAGAAGTGTAAAATCCCTACTTCCCTTCTATTCCATTCTGCTCAGCCAACTTGCTCCTATCTCCAAAATTAGCCATTTATTTTTACCAGTTTCTTATCTATCTTCCAGAGATTTCAGTGCATACAGTATATATGCATATAATCTTAAAACAAAGAACAGATTGTAGCATACTATATGAACCACTCTGCATTTTACTGTTTTTCTCTATCATTCCATATCTAGCTGCCTCATTATCTTTTCTGAGGTTTTCTGGATGCACCATAACTGATGTAGTTGGTCTCTGAATAAGGAAATTTATGTTGCTCCCAATATTTTGTAATTAAAAAGAAATGCTTCAGTGCATATCTTTGGCATTGGCCATTTTCCACATGTGCAGACATTCCATAGCAGAAATTCCAAGAAATGGAAACTATCCCTTTGTTCAGTGAGTTACATTTTTTTCACCTTGTCCTTTGTCTTATACTTTATGGTCTTTTTTTAAAAATTTTTTTTTTTTTTAATTTACTTTTGAGAAACAGAGTCAGACAAAGCGTGAGCGGGGGAGGGGCAGAGAGAGAAGGAGACACTGAGTCTGAAGTAGGCTCCAGGCTCTGAGCAAGCTGTCAGCCTAGAGCCTGATGCTGGGCTCGAACCCATGAACTGTGAGAACGTGACCTGAGCCAAAGTCGGACGCTCAACCAACTGAGCCACCCAGGTGCCCCAATGGTCTTATTTTTTTTTTTTTTATGCAGAAAACCTGATTTGAAAATTTTTATTCATTTTTTTTTTATGGCTTTTGGGTTTGGGTCATAATTAGAAAGGTCTTCAGCTCTCTGAGATGATAAAAATCTACATGATTTGATTATGTTAGGTCCTCCAGTTGATTCAGCCATTCCGGAGTTATTCTGATTTTTTGCCTGGGCAAATGCAGCCTCCATGGTAAGGTGGACTTGCCTATCGTCTGTGATCACCTAGGGCCCATGGTCTGGCCTTGTCAGCTTCTCACCCTGCCCTGTGTCTCCCAGAATCCAGACTTCTCCAGGAGTCTCACACTTCTGTAGTCGGGACATGTTTGGGTACCACGGGCCTGGCGGGCATTTAGAAAACTGACCTCACCTGTCTTTCACAACTGGGGTCCCTGCAGGTCTTACTGGATCCATCTTTAGGAACCCACCATGCCTCCAAACCCCAGCACAACTTCTGTCCATTAGCTGTGGTCTTGGCCTTCTGTTTATCTGAGTTCTGTTTAAATGACTTTAAAAGTCATGTCTGTGCAAAGAGTGTCACATTCAAATGCTGTCTGTCACGGCTCTTTGGGAACTCACACCAGTTCATGCCAAATCCTCTATAGGGTGATGCCAAATGGCCCCATGGGGCTCTCTTGCTTGGTCATTGTTTAAACTGGCTGAGTCCTCACTGTTGGTGATCCGTGTCCCAGCTTTTGAAATCTGCCAACCAAGACACAAGAGGGCATGAATTCCAAGGGCAGAATACTGGACTTCAAGGGCAGGAATGAGGTCCAGGGAAGGGGTCCACTGCACTTGGGACAAAGGAAAAAGAGATGGGCAGCAACTCTGGGTTGCTTAGGGTCCTACTCAGTGATGTGGTAAGGGGGAGAGAGAGATCTTCTCCTTCTTAATGAAAAATTTTCATTACGATGCACCAGGTTGAGTCAAAAGATACAGAAGTTTATTATAAGGACTCAAGGAGACAAGTGAGGCTTTCTGGAAACCAGAACAATGTCAGACAGCCCTGCTGCCTCCCCTCTTTTGGAGAGATCTTCCTTCTCTGTTGTCTGCTTCTGGGTTAGAACCCACTTAGGTGCTTGTCACTGTTTCCAAGGTGAGGATGCAAACAGGCACAGGGAACTGGGTGTAGTTAGCTGCTTTGTTCAGGATAACACAGGGACTGTGTAAAAAAGGGTGGGGGGCTGCCAGTTAGTATGGAGCAGACACAATCACAGGGTATGAAAGGGTCTAATGGTATCAGAAGTCCTCTGAGGACAGTGGGCTGAGTTGGTGCCATTCCCACCTCTTAGGGGTGAAGGCTCCAGACTAACGAACGTGAGGTGGAAATACCACAAGGAGGGATCCTCAGCTAAGTAGGAGACTGGGCAGCTGGCTGCTGGGAGGGGCTTGGGAGGTGAGGAAGGAGCCAAGAGAAGGAGGCAAGTCTCTAGAGGGGACAGCTGGATAGGAGTTGCTCAGGTGAGAGAGTTCCCAGATAAGATCCTACTTGAGTGTGAGGGTCTCTTTCTAGGCCTGGGGACTCTTATCACTGTGGCAGGAACAGCTCACCTAGGGCCTCCCCTCTCCTTTCTTCTGGTCAGCTTCCTCTGGAAGGCTTAGATTTGGCTGAAGCCACACTTGACCTTCCTGTAGTAATGGCTGCTACGGAGCCAAGAGTGGCTTTGAATACAAGTGCTTTGGACCTCAGGAGCCCAGAGACTTTCTCCATGTGTCTTGGTCCCTATTCCTGAAAGAGACTCTGTAGTTGGTGCATCCCTTGACCAGCTGGAAGTAGGCAGGGGGGTTGGGTCCCTTTCAAAGAAAGGACCACACAGACCCCAGGGGATCTGTAACACTTGGAACTTGTCCGTTAGGTGAGATCTGTTATAGGCCTGAACTCCACTCAAGCATAGCTTCTATTTGCCTCTATAGAAAATGGGACCAAGAGACAAGGAAGAAAAAATAGCCATTTTCAGACAACAGACATTTGTCGAGGGAGAATAAGTACATCTGTCTGCAAAATCATGCTTTTGGCAACATCTTCCTCCTCTCTCCCCTCTAAGGCTGCTGCTTTAGGCAGTTGCTGGAAGGCGAGGGGCATAATTTGTGTTTAAATCCATCCTTCCCTCCCTCCCTGAATTCGTTAATCACTTCAGTAATGGGTGGGTGGCATGGGGACCATCTCCCATGCAGAGGAAGGAGGGGTCCAAGCACAGTTTTGGTCTTATGGTTGCTGGATTTTTCCATGACCAATGTCTTTGGCAAAACTGCAATAAAGGGAAATACTGAGAGGTTTTCCTTTTGTCAGTGTGTGTAAACTATTGACAGAACTCTGTTCATGGGTGTAAGTAACTTGTGGCTAGTACAGGAGAGTAGACAGCTTCTTCTCTCTCTCTCTTCCTGTCTTTCTTCCTCTGTCTCTCTTGATACCTTTCTATATCTCTGTCTCCCTCGTTTGTGTGTGAATGCACACATACCTCTCTCTCTGCCCAGGAGGTTTAAGAGGTGACTCCAGGTCAAACCCCACTGACATGGAGTTAACAACAATTTGGAGCTTGAGGGTTGGATGTCGACGGACTGTAACTATGTGCTCCCATGTGCTCCCATGGCTCCCATGTGCTATGCCTCACGGAGAAGTGGGAAAGGTGTCAGGGGAAAATACAACAGCACAGTGAATATCCATCCCTTCACATCTGGGTCTAAGCTCTGGTTTCACTGCACCCCTGCCCAGGTACTTCAGACAGGTTCTCAGCCTCTTTGTGATTCTGTGCCCATAGCACGGGGCTGGGATGGAGACCTGCTTCTGATAACCTTGTGAGGGTTAAAGAACAAAGTACATGAAGAGCATTAGGCACACAGCAGTGCAGGTGCTCCAGGAACAGGAGCTGTTGCGGGGGAGGGAGCGGGCAGGGGAGGGCGCGGGAGGGCGCGGGGTGAGGCTGTGGAAAGTCAGCCTGGACCAGTCATGAGGTGGCAGGGTGCAGCCCTCAGGCTGGGGCAGGTGGGGGAGTATCCAGTCTTAGAGAAGAGTCTAGACCATTGCTGCCTAATAGAGATGTCTGGAGAACCACACATGTAATTTAATATTTTCTAGTAGCCACATTAAAAAGTAAAAAGAAACAGATGAAATTAATTATAATAATATATTTTATTTTAAATATTCACAATATATTTATATATTTAAATACAACATACTTTATTTTAATATACTATTAAATATCATTTTGATGTGAAATCAATATACAAATATTAATGGGATATTAATATTAATGAGGCATTTTACAATCAATTTATTTTTTTCATTAGTGTCTTCAAAATCCAGCAGGTAGTACATACTTCTAGCACATTTCAGCTCACACTAGTTGTAGGTGCCTAGTAGTGGCTGCTGTGTTGCGCAGGGCAGGTCTAAACACCTCCCACCCCCCACTCCAGGAGAGGGTTGGAAGGAGAGAGAGAGAGAGAAAGCAAGTGGGATGACTAAAAATGGTGAGAGACCGTGGGTCATGCTAAACTGGGCTACTCCAAATTGGAATTTTGTCTTCAATGTGGGTTCCTCCACCTGTCTTTGTTTTTGTTTTTGCCAGGACTACAAATGTGAGAACTCAGCCCTCCTCTCCAGTGCCAGGAACAGTCCACAAGACTCAGTAAGTAGAAGCATTTTGCTGAACGCATTAGATTTAGAAACCGCTTTTGCATCCTTTTCAGCCTCCTTGCTCTCCATCATCAATCACCAGGACTGGTTTTTACCTGAAACTGATCTTGCTGGAGAAGTAACTGGGTTTGAGGGGAATAAATGTTCCCAGGCACTCACAGAATTTCTATTAGGAAGCACCTGGGGCCGGAGTCTCAGTCTGTGTTACAAGATAGGAAAGCTGAGTTCTCCCCTCAGAGAAGAGCCAGGCCCACTTGGGGGGACACATCTGGGGCAACAGCGACAGGTAGAGGGGCCATGGGCTGGTCTTTTTGCTTCTTGATGTGGAGACAGACCCCAGGGTGGTGAGAAATGGAGGGATTATCCCCATAGGAATGTTGATGAGTGCTTTGAAGCCCCATGTCCTGGTACAAGGTTTGGGTTATTAGGACATAGGACTGTTGCTGGTGCTAGATGTGGATTTCTATGCTCCCTCCACATGTCATCCAGGCACACAGCGGGCAGGGACACTCCCTGTAACTGCAATTCCCAAAACACTCCTGCTCGTCCTCTTTGGGATGTGAGAACTGTGTGGTACGGTCCGAAAGTGTGTTATGTTTGTTTGTCGCTAGTGACTATGAGATGATTTCAAAGGGCCCATAGACCTTTGTTGTTGTTGCTTTGTATTAGTCACGATGTGTTTAGTTTGACTGTTGTCTTCATGGCAAGCAATGCTGGCTTTCTATTTATGGTAATGACGTGAAATGTCTTTAGAAAATATTTTTTAAAGACATGAGTTGACTTAGAAAAGAGTATGGACTAAGTTTGGAGGTAATGATAATGTAGATATGGCAAGATATTGTGGTGATGATAAGAGCATGGCTGGGAGTAAATTGTTTTATCAAAAGATTTCATGGGGCACCTGGGTGGCTTAGTTGGTTAAGTGTCTGACTTCAGCTCAGGTCATGATCTTGTGGTTTATGAGATTGAGCCCCACATTGGGCTCCGTGCTGACAGCTCAGAGCCTGGAGCCTGCTTTAGACTCTGTGTCTCCCTCTCTCTCTGCCTCTCCCCTACTCACCCGTGCGCGCTCTCTCTCTCTCTCTCTCTCTCTCTCTATCTCAAAAACAAATAACATTAAAAAAAAATTTAAAAAGATATTCACATGACCTTGGGCAACATCTGTGTGTGATCTCTTGTTGGTGTGCCCGCCCCCCTCCCCACCTAGGACCCAGTCTGTGCTGATACTTGGTGCATACTAGACATTCGAAGGACCCACTTCTTGGCTTCTATCTGTTCCTCCCAAATGACTTTTGAGGCTAGGTTTTTACAATAAACTCATTGCTGGATCACCTGAAAGAAGGGGTCACCAGTGATGCCAAATGGAGGAGGAAGAAGAGGAAGCATGATGAGAAATGACCACCACACAGCTAGCTGTCTTGTCCCACTTTGCATTTGACCAAGTGTTTGATCTCTGTGCTGATTCAGTCCCCTCAATGACCCCATCACGTAAGTGCTGGTCCTGTCTTCATTTTGTGGATGAGGAAACCAAAGCTTGAGTGAAGTAGAGAATATGTCCAACATCACACAGCCTGGACTCCCTCTCTGTTGCACTGCGTCAGTGTCCACAACTCCACATCCAGTCTCTGTGGTAGTCTCCCCATTGTGTAGATGGGGAAATGATTGCTAGATCACGAAAGTGTATTTTATCTCTTGGCACATAGAAAAGTACTCTAGACTTTAGTGGTTTAAAAGGACAAACATTATCTCACAGTTTCTGGGGTCAGGAATTTGGGAGTGGCTTAGATGGGTGGTTCTGGCTCAGGGTCTCTAAAGAACTGGCATCACCATCATCCTCAGGCTTGAGTGGGGCTTCAGCTCCTCCTCTGGAGACTCTCCATAGAGTTGTTTGGGTGTCCTCATGACACGGCCCTCTAGGAGGAATAGAGAGCAAGGCAGAATCCCTGACACCTTTTATGACCTATCCTCAGAGGTCACATGCTCTCACTTCTACTGTATTCTGTTACTCATGCAAACCATCCACGATGAAATTGTTGTAGGGGGCTACACACAAATGTAGATACCCAGAGGAGGGATCATTGGGGGGCATTGTGGAGGCTGAGTACCACACTCCTCATGATCTTAGAAATAACTGTGTGTTTTATGGCACACAGGAGTCTAGTAACCTCACATGAAGCCTGTGGAAAGAAAACATAAATATACCAAACCCATTTTGCAGGTGAGAAAATGGAGCATGGAACAGGGAAGTGACTTACAAGTCTTGAAGCTGGTTATGCTGTGCAGGAACTTTTAAAGAGAAAGATGAAAGCATGTGGAGAAACCTCCCCCCACCCACTTTAATGCTCGTTATCCACAGTAGGACTAAAAGTGTCTGAGATCTCTCCATTTGCCAGGATCCTAGAAGAGCACCCCTGCCCCCTTGGATTTTCAGTTTTGTTGGATTGGGTTGGATATTCTCTGGCCCTTAGCCCCACCTCATTAAGGCTGATGGGTTCTCTCCACTGGAAGTAAAGATGGTATCCTGTTTCTTTTTCTACTGGAAGCTGAGGAGTTTTAGAGGTTTTCTGAGGTCAGCAACCCTAACCCACCCCTTCTTCCCTACCTCTGACCTTCGTAGTACTGCCATTCTGGGTCCTTCTGGCTGGAATCCATGGATCAGTCTCCCAGCCTAATGTGTCACAGGTAGAAGGAGTCATTTTTTGTGATTTTTGGTTCGTGGCAACATGTGGTGACCGATGATTCCACCTCACGTGTTTGAAAGCATAAAACATGTTTAGTCTTTGATAAAGTAATCACACTTGTAGGAATTTACACCTTGACGATGAATGTGTGAATGCAAGAAGCTGTGTTTGTATATTTGTTGAGGGATGCTTGTATTAGCAAAAAATAATAATAAAGATATGGCCTCAATAGCCATCAATAAGGAATTGTTTAAGTAAATTACATGCATCCATAAAGTCCAAGCCAAGCTGCTGCTAGAATTTTGTGGTGAAGATTTATGTTTATGGACTTGGAAAGATGCTCATGACATATTGTTGAGTGAGAAATACAGCATATATCATATGACTCCAATTATGTGCAATTATATTCATATATCTCCCTGTCTCTGAATGCAGAGAGAGGTGTCAGAAAGGCAGATGGGGAATTGAACTAAATTGGTAGTTTTGCATTTTTCTTTGGACTCTTGAAGTTTTATTTATTTATTTTTTACAGTGAGTGGTAATTTTCCTTGATAATAGTAAGAGTAGTAGTAGTAGTCATGATATTGATAGTGACTATTTATAAAATGAAGAAGTGAGTCTTAGGCTTTAAGTGAGGTGCCCAGGGCAGTTGATGACATTTTATTAAAGTTTTATTTTTAGTTGTCATAGAAATGCTGCAGTCCCTTTGGAAGAGTGAAAATGGGGCTCAGAAGACTGAACCAGGGCCTGGAGACAGACTTTCTTGTCCTTGGCTGCCCCAGGGGCCAGAAAGTCTCAGGCTTTGGCATCTTGCCACCACTTCTACTCACTGCCCTGCCCTGTGTTGCCACACAGTTTCCCCAGTTCTGACCTCCAGCTTTCCAGTTGGGAAAGCCTCCCAGAAAGAGCCTTTCTTGGATACAGCAGATGTGACTCACTTGTGTCCAGAGTCCAGGACATAACAATAATGATAGCATTATTGGGCACCTACGAGGTACCTGGCATTGTGCTGAGTGTATCAAATGCATTATCTCATTGATACCTAGAACAGCCCACCAAAGGAAGAACTTTCCCTAGCCCCATTTCCACAGGTGAAGACCAGCCTCAGAGTCAAGTGTCTTGCTCAAAGTCTCATAGCTAATGGGTGGTATATCTGGGACTCAATCTGGATTTGACTGTTGCCCGAGCTGAGTTGCACCGAGGCCACCCGCTTCTGTTTAATGGTGCAAGGAACATTTCTGGGAAGATCTTAGATGTAGGGATGATTCTCAAGTCAGCAGGGAAGGTGAACATCCTACCTGGTCAAAGCTACTTGTCTTTGCTTAGGTATCAGATGAAATGGTTATGTTGAGGTGATATGCTGGAGGCCTAACATACACCTGTCTTTAAATATCGGGGTCATTTGTAGTCCAATAGTCACATGATGGGAAGCACTTGGAAAATGAGGCTAAGAAACTTGCAGATTTACACTCCATTCTGGGGTTCACTCTGGAGTGAATGTGTCCTAAAATGGATGGAAGTGACCCTGCTCCAGCATGAAGAACACTACTACTCTTTTCTCTTTCTTGATCATACTGGAGGCCTAGTTCAGTTAAGTGTCAGAGTCCAAGTTTCTACTTTGTTCTCCTTCATTCCAGAGATGCATTTCATAACGTCTCTATTCCTCTGTCACAGAAATATACTATATTCATTTTCTTCTGTACAAAAAATTGCAGAAACTTAGCTTAAAGTAACATCTGTTTATTATCTCAGTTAACATATATCAAAGGTCTGTGGACAAGCATGGTTGGGTCCTCTTCTCAGAGTCTCCCAAGGCTGCATTTAAGATGGCAGCTGGAGCTGGGGTCTCATCTGGAGCTTGGGGTCCTCCTCTGAGTTCAACTGGTTGTTGGAAGAATTAATTTCCTTGCTGTTGCAGAATGGAGGACGTATGCTTATAGAAGCTTCCTACACTTCCTTGCCACATAGCCCTCTCTGTAGGCAGTTCACATGATGGCAGCATAATTTTTCAAGGCCAGCAGGAGAATCTATTTGGGCATGCTGGCAGGATGGAGTGCTACGTATATATGTCCTCACATAATCACGCACGAGGCATTCCATCAAATTTTCTGTCAGAGGCAAGTCATGGGTCCTGCCCCCACTCTTGGGGAGGGATGATCCGTGGCATAAACCTGGTCTTTCCACCCCAGATACTTGCTCATCAAAGTCTTGAGACAAATCTAGCTTTCTCTTGGTCTTTGGGCCAAGTGCTCTACTCCAGCATCTTTCCGTGCAGCATCCTCCTCTTCCTCCCCAAGTAAAGGGCTCATAGTTCCCCCAGGCCCCAGTCCCCCCATCATTGCTGGACTCTACAGCATTCCTGACACCCAGCTCTCTGGGTGTCTTCCTCCCCATTTGTATTCTGTGGGACACTCCCTGCTGCAGCCACCACAGCAAATGAATATTTAATGGAATGCTGCCACCTTTTGGAATTTAGCAAAAGTGATCAGTATTGTTTAGAGGGGTGGATGTGAAGCTCTTGGAAGAAAACACAGTCCTGTTTCCTTGTACACACCCCAGCATACACACACACACACACACACGCACACGCACACATGCACTCACCCAGCCTGTATTTCCACTGGGGACTGACTAAGGTTTGATGCAAGATTCCAGAAGGAAAAAAAAAAGGAGCCAGTTTCTTCTTGAGGCAGGTTTGTTCGTCATTTATGCTCTGGTTCATAATCACTGTGAGCGCTGACAGTCCTGTGCCGTTTCACACTCCAAGAGGCAGCAGAATGTATGAGCAGGAGCCTTGGTGCATTGGGTTGGATTTCGTCCCTGGTTCTGCCTCCAGACCTCCAAGGATTTCAGCTTCCTTATCTACCTTCCCAATGGGGGGTCTACCAGGCTCTTTTGGCTCTCAACCTCCTGATCGCAGGTTGTGATGTCTGTAAGCAGGTATGGGAAGTAGGTAACACCACATTTATAGGTGCCAAATAGGAGTGGTGCTCAGGCTATTTCTTTCCTCAGAAGGAAAGACTTAGTCATGATTAGTAGTTAGGGGACAGTGGCAGCGTGAGTGCCATCCCAATGCCAGGTATCTCATGGAGACACAGTAGCCAACACAGAACTGCCCGCTCCCCTGCATCCCCCACTGCTTTCCTTCCTGTGTATTCAAAGGCTTCACCATCCTCCTGTCCCCCAGCATCCTTTGTATTTCCCTAGCTTACTCCCAGTCTGAAGTCACCAAAGTTTGTCCATTCTCCCTTGGCATATCCTTAGTGGACCCACTGCTCTGGTTCACACCCTTGTTATGGCACGTCTGGATTATACAACCAGCTCTAACCAGTCCTCTGCTTTGGACTTTGCCTTCTTCAGTTAGCAGCCTCATATGCTTGACCATGACTCTCCTTTTGAGCATGCTTCAGTAGCTCTGTGCGTTCTGAGAATAGAGTGCAAACTCCTCTGATTCCAAGCATGCCATTTGGACCCCATCTTGCACTCCTCCAGTCCTGGTCTCCCTGACTGGGCACCTTTCCTTAGGTTATCACCTCTGCTCCACTTCCCCCACTGAAGCCTGACTGCAAAAGTTCCTAATCATCCATCAAGATCAATCAGAAAAGTGTTGTTCAAAGATTTTCCCCAAGTCCTTCTGTTCTATTGAGTTATTGCATCCCCTGGATACCCTCTGCCTTCCCTTCCTCCCTTCCCTCCTCACCTCCTTCTTTCTCACTTCTCCTTCTCATCTATCCCTCCCTTCACTCGCCTCTCTTAAACTCTTGTACTCACTACTGAGAGTCAGAAGATACAAAAGTGAAGTAGACCCAGACCCTACCTTCAAGGGGCTTGCAGTGATGACGGAATAAAACCATGAATAAAAGAAACCTATAATTGAAGCACAATCTGATTGCTTTAGTGGAGGCAGAATACAGAATTTGGTGGTGGCACAAATAGGTGGTCAGAGAAGGCTCCATGGAGGAAGTGTCACTTAGAGTTGTGAAGGACAAGGGGGATCCTCACAGCGGTTGCAGGGGCAAGGGTTTTAGGTAGAAGGACTGCCACGGGCATGGACTTTAGTCTGACTCAGATTCTAGAGGAGGGGGTGTTAGAGAAATAGGCATGCCTCGGTGCTTCGTGATGGGCAGGAGTTGAGTTTTTGCTGTGACTGGTGTGGGGCTACAGAAGGGTTTTAAGCTGGTGATTGCCTTGATCCGATTTGCATTTTAGACAGATCTCCCTGGGACCTGGCTTAGGAGCTGAGTGACTGGAGGAAGCCTTGGTTCCTCTTGGGCATTTTTCACTCCTCTGACCCCCTGGAGCAGGCCTCCGGAGCAGAGGGGTCACCAGCTCGGTGCCCAGGCTTCCAGGCACGCTCTGCTTCTCATTGCTAATATGCCTTTCTATAGCATCTGCTCGGCAGAAAACCAAGTGTGGGGACGAGATAACAGCATTAAGAGCAGAAGGACAAAGCTGATACTCGGGGCAGTGAGACATGGAGGCTTAAATTCTTTCCCTTCAAAATGTCGCACATGATTTCGGCCACGTGGTCCTGATTAAAGCAAGCCAGGCTTGCCAGGATGAAATGCTAAGTGGTGCCAGTGACCCCGGGCACAGTGAGTGCAGAGGTCTGCTGCTCTGATGAGTATCCCTGCCCTTCCTCCCCACTGCTTTCTGCCAGATAAAAGAAGGAAATCTATTTAGTGATTTTTTCCAAATCCCTGAGGATGGCTATGCCCCCTGGAGACACAGTGATACTGACAGTTTCCAATATTAGCATCCAACTTGAGGTTGGGAGTGGGGGTCTTGTCTTCTCCCTCCCTCCTGAGGGAGTGTCTCAAATACAGTGGACACTCAATGAATACTTGTTAACAAAATTAATGAGTGGAAGAATCAGTCTTATTGATTTGGAGCACCCCAAAAGGCTTCTTCATGCCTCTCCCAAAGTCAGTACTACCTCTCCCCAACTACGCTCCTGACTTTATTATGAAAGATCGATTTTACTCATTCATGAACTTCACCTAAGCCCCAACAGTACATGTTCATCAGCCTTCTTTCCTACAGCATCATCCCCAGGACATCCAGCTATGTTCCTGCATGTATCAGTCGTTTCTCCTCTTGAAATTGTTGAATAGTATTTCATTGTTTGCCTTTGCCATCATTCTCTAGAATTCTTGATGAGCATTTGGGTTGCTTTCAGTTTGGGGGTATGTGCACTTGTGTATCCATTGTTTGGTGGAAAGATTTATCCATTTCTCTCGGGAAGATGCCAAGGATGTATTTGTTTGGTCACATAATAGAGACGTTTTTAGTTTTAGTAGATGTTACCCCCACATTTTCCACAGTAGTTGTATACATTACCACTCCCACAATGAAAGCATATGAATCTCCCTTGTATGTTAAGCCCTTTAAATGCATATGTCGTGAATTGTCACAACATCCTGGGAGGCAGGTGCGATTATTACTACCCTCATTCAGAGGGGTACACCATGGATCTGCTAACATGGCAAAGGTCATGTAGGTACTCAGTGATGGTGGGGACCTGATGCAAGGATGCTTCCAGAATGGCAGCAGGTCTTAAACACAGTATACTGTGGATTCTGGACAAGCAGCTCTGCCATGGAGAGGCCAGAGGGGGTGTGGTGGAGTGGTTGTGTGCACAGACTTGTGAACCAGACTGGACCCCCAACTCTTCTTCTTCCTTCTTGTGTAAGCCCAGGCAAGTATTTGGACCTCTTGGTGCCACACTTTTCACATTTGTAAAATGGAGTTGATGAATCAGGTTGTTGTGGGCATTAAATGTATTAATGTAGGTAGAGCCTTAGGGATGGGCCCTAAGGAAAGGTTAACTCATTAGTATTTCAGCTCTGCCCAGTTTGAGTGCTGGACGTAACTCCTTGGGGAAGAGGGCTGTCTTTCAGCCGGCTCTAAAAATTTTCAGATAGGCTACATGATTCTCCCCCCTTCCCCTACCCTCAGAAGGGAGCTGCCTCTCCTGATGAAATCTGGAATCTAATTTTGAGCCCCAAGCATTGGTTTCACAAAGCCTGCTGGGGTGCAGCCTGACTGGTCCCTTCTGAAATGAGTCTCTGCTCTTTACTGCCCCTAATAAGAAATGCGGTCTGTTTGCTCAGGGTTTTACCCTTTATAGAAATGGTCGGATTCCTTTCTTCTCCGCATCTCCATTCCACAAATCCATGCCAAATATTGATGTTTGATAACTACAAATATCACACATAGCTTTTAATCAAGAGAGACGGAGGGAAGATAAGGGGAGTAAATACATCTCTGTAAGGTAGTTCAATATTCTCAGTAACGATTTTACGAAGAAACAAAATAAGTGGGAGGAAGAGGGGAGGGCTCGGTGATATGTGTCAGGATGGGGTGGACCACCTGGAACATGCTGGACCATGCCTGGGCCCGTGCTCCCAGCCTGTGGCTTGGATTTAAGTTAGATGTTCATTACCCGAATTGGTAGATGGTATCTCATTTTACAGAAAGGAGAGATCTATTTTAAATGTGAATTTCCAATATGCCATCAGTCTATTCCATTACTAGCAAAATACATCGAGCCAAATCCTGTCCTCTGTTGTCGCTTGTCTGAGATGGGTGTGGAATGTGAATGCCTGCCATCCTCTACTCGAGGCAGAAGTCAGCCTGCTGGAGACCGAGTGGAGGTCAGCGCCAGACTTCAGGCCACCAAGATTCTGTTTCCTTCGTATGGGGACAAAGGGCAATAGTCTGATCCTGGAAGGTTGGTAGGTGTTAAGCATGGAGACATACTTGCCCAGGGTTATTCCAGACCAGAACTTGGTCAAACCAAGTGATACCTCATGATCTGAATCCAAAGCCCATCCACAAGGTGGCCTCCAACAGCTCCCTGCAACCCGAGACCCATCTCAGTGCCTGTGTGTTGTAGGAGCTCAGGACCTTCTGAGTGAGTGAATGAGTGAGTGAATGAATTGGTGAGCCTGTCTTTCCACCAACATCATTGTTACTGTTTTGTTTGGCTCCTACTTTGGCTTTTCTCACCCTTCATTAGTCTTTTGCTTTGTATTTTGATGTTCTCAACCTTTTATAATTGATAAAAATGATCAGTCTCAGAAACCAATGTCAACAAAAACTAGTGATCCACCCACCTATCCACCCATCTATTCATCCACTCATTTGCTCATTCATCAATCTATCTGTTTACTCATTTACCCATCCAATATTGGGCACCTGCCATGCGTCAGACCCCACGTGGCTGCTTTCCTTGTAATGGTAAGCCCAGACGCACCTGGCTTATCTTCCTAGAGCTTACAGTCCAGTGGGAGGCGGATTAAGTATACTAGAGGATAATCCTACCTAGAGGATATCTATAAGCAGAGATAAGTGTTCCATAAGGAGGAACACGGCTCTGGGACAGCCTATTACAAGGAAACCTGGCCCAGACGGTAGGTCTGTCTGAGGTTTTCCCAGGAGGAGACTCATAAGCTGAGGTCTTATGGCAAGGGCAGTGAGTAGAGGATTTCAGGCAGAGGGGCAGTGTGTGCAAATATCCTATGGCCACATTATTTCCAGGCACTCTCAGAGGTCAACTAGAGTGGCTTAAGATCAGAGAAGGATCGGGGGTGGGGGGTGGTGGGAAATATTCTAGATGAGGTCAAAAGGGTTGACGGGATAGGTGGCAGCCCACATTGTGAAGTCCCAGGCCATAGGAAGGATATTGATCTTTATCCCAAAGCAATGGAAGATTTTGAATGGTTTTGAAGGAGGTGATCTGATTGGCTTTTTGTGAAGATCCCTCTGGTTCCTTTGAGGGTCCTTGGCTGGAGGAGGGGAAGAATTTCAGAGGCCATGAGATGGAAAAAAGCTGGTGGCATGGCAGTGGTCGGCCTCCTTCAGGCTTGAGCAGGATCTCTACCTGCCATCCAGGTGGACCTCCTTCGAAAGTCTCAGGACACTCATAGGTTCACAGTACATTTGCACTTGCACAGTTGAAGGTGGGTTCCCCAACATAAGTCTTCCAAGGTTCTTGGCAAAGGGAGCATAAATAGACCTATTTCTGTGTAACGGCTGTAGCCTTACCCCCGCCCCACCCCGGACACACAGAGATCTGCTTGCTTTCATAGCTGTCCAGCACGCTGATGGTACCAGGTGACAGCCCAGGATATGAATCCCAGAGGCTGAGGTTATGTTGTGTAAAACTAGAAGGAGAGATGAGGGAAGGATGGAGGTGTAAAAATTAGGGATTTTCGTTATTAGATGTCTGCGAGCTGATAGTGACACCAGAATGTCAGATCCACGTCATGGGTCCAGTTTGGATTATCATTTTGTGGGAGGAAGTGATCTGGGGCCTGAGATCCAGGAGGAGGATTGGGAGAGTCCTTGATACCCGAGTGCTTCTTTGAATGTCTCCAAGTTAGAATTCTGGCCTTACCCTTATTTTACTCCCCAAATCAAAGTAGGTGATTTTTTTTCCTAGCTACTGTCAGATAAGTGGATTCATGGATGGGCATCTGAAATCCTTCTTTCCGATCCCTTTGTCTCCCATCTCCCCCTGCAGGGTTCCAGCCACCATCCACTCCCAAAAGTTTGACCTTTAAGGAGACTGTGGGAGGGAGTGTCAAATCCTATAGAAGCCCTGAGGAGAAAGTCCAGCCTTTTTCTCACTAAGATCAGCCACCTCTTTTGGAAAATTCTTAAATATTCTCATTCCTACCAGGTCTCTTTGCTGTCTTAACAAAGATTCTCTCTGTTTGGGAATTGGGGGGTCCGATGGGGGGCCCTTTTCTGTTACATGCAGCCTGGGACTTGCACTTTGTTTTCAACAACTGGGACTGCAAACATTTTTAAACCAGAAGAAAAAAACAAATTTGCGCGTGGGTTAAAAACAAACTCCATCTCCCTCCAGGCCCCCCTTGGGGATTGTGCAGGAGGGCTCTGGACAGGTGGGGGGAATTTTCAACACAACTTTCATCTTTCTGGTTTTCCTGCCTGAGTCCACAGGGATTTCATAAACATTATGTTGCTCAATTTCGGTTCAATGGCACGGAGTCGTTCCAATGTGTTCTAATTACTCAGACATAAATGATTTCTGGTGCACTTTAAATGATTTCGGATGCACTTTTGTCTATCAAGCTGCTGATTTATAACTCCCTGGGACTTTGATGTTGTGCTTCATTGATTTCTTTTAAGGCTCTTCAGAGGTATATTTATTATAGGCGATACATTTCCCTGTTCATTTGCTCCATAATTCTGAAACACTCTCATTTTCCACTTGTCACCACTCCATCCCTACCCCCTGCGCTTATGCTGTCCCAATAACAAGACACATTTATTGAGTGCTTGCTGAATGCAGAACCCAGTAGTAGATGTTATTGGGTTAGTGGAGTTACACAAATAAAGCGTGCGTGTGTGCGCGCGCGCGCGCGCACACACACACACACACACACACACACACACTTCTTCCAATGGTATCCTTGTCATTTAGACAAAGGGACAACATACACAGAGACTCAGTGATGTGACAGAAGGGAAAGAACACAGGGAGGCCCCTGGGGTTAGTCCATGAGCTGTGAAGGATACCTGGTAGAGAAGGATGACAGGTGGATGGGGTCAAAACTTTGTGTCCAGATCCTTGCAGTGATGGTCCATGGGAGTGGTGCTTTGCCAAGGCAGCTGGTTTTGGTCCTGAGGATGTGGGAGTCCCAGCCTGGTCCTATTCTCATGGGTTTCTAGCTTACCACTTAATGTTCTCTTGAGCCTTAGTTCTCTCATCTGTAAAATGGAGCAATCCTGTCTTGTTGGTTAGGCACTGTGGATTGTGCACTTGGTATGGGCTAGGCAGATCCATGTTGTGTGGGACCTGAAACTTTATCAGTCTGGGCAGGGGCTTTTAGAAAATCTCTGATTCTGAATGCCTGGCTGGGTCTCTGCCCCACAGTGAAGCCACTAGAGTTAGTGCTGGTGTCTACAATGCCTTTTTTTTTTTTTTTTTAAGTTTATTTATTTATTTTGGGGGGGGGGGAGGGAAGAGGAGAAAAAGTGGGACAGGGGGCAGAGAGACAAGGAAAGAGAGAGAATCCCAAGCAGGCTCTGAGCTGTCAGTACAGAACCCAGTTCAGGTTTCAAGCTCAGGAACTGTGAAATCGTGACCTGAACAGAGTCAGACGCTTAACTGACTGAGCCACCCAGGTGCCCCAATGCTTTTTAAGCCCTGGACTTCCTTTCTTCCCACACTATTTGTTGCATGAATGTGCGGTGTGTAAAACAGATAATGGTGGAACTTCTGTGATTGGGAACCTTTTCTTTATCCCTGAGACTGGACTCTCAGGCATCTTCAGGGAAAGTGTTCTGTAACTGCTTGTGTGGTGGAGTCAGGATCTGAACTCAGTCCCACTGCCCACTCTGGGCAGTGTCTCTGGGATTGTCTAAAAAGCAAGCTCTGTGTTGAGAGTGACAGCTCAGACTTACTTCATTGGTGGTTCTCTCCACCACCACAGGTCTCCTGTGCTGGCTTCAGGCGTCCTTCAGTGACAGGACATTTCCCTTTCCTGATGTGCGAGCTTCAGGTTCTTGCAGCTGAGAACCTGGGGAAAGGACAATGAGGAATATGCGCCACCTAGTGACCATTTGCTGGAGCTGCCACTCTGAGCGTGGCCTCTGGGAGGAATCTTTATCTCTGGACAAGGATGAGTCTGGGGATGATGGTCATCAAGGTCCTGTTGCTGTGTTTTAAGAGGGCGTGGCTCAGATCTGCAACTTCCTGCATTAGAGCAGGAGTGACTCATGTCAGACTGTCCTTGATTCTCCCGTGGAGACTCTGTCACTGTGAGTATGAGCTGCCAGAGAAGTGACTGCCTCCCTTTCTCTTTTCCCCTTCACCATCATCGTCCTTCCTCCCCTCTCTGTTTCTACCTCTTCCCTCCCTCCCTCCCTCCCTCCCTCCCTCCCTCCCTCCCATTCTTCCCTTTTTTCCCCCTCACATCCTCCTCTTCCCTTTTTTCCCCTCAAATCCTCGTTTCAGGTGTTCTTCTCCCCCTCTTCCCTCTCCTCTCTTCTCCACCGTTCCCTCCCCACCCTGCCTCTTCTCTTCCTTCTCCCTCCCCCCACCCTCACTCTCCCCTTCTCCTTGTACTCTTCCTCCCTTCTTCCTTCTCTCCCCTCTTCTCCTCCTTACTTTGGTTCAGCCAGCCTTTCTTTAACTAAATAAATATTTTTGGTGGTTCTGTTATTTGGCCCAGGAAGGATGTGGGGCAGTTGCTGAGTTACATAGAGCTAGGCCATGAGTCCCAGCTGTGGATGGTGAGGGGTTGAGCCCGCCTGCCTGCTTTTCTTTCTTCTTTCCTCCGTGCATTTGTGCATTCATGCATGCATTCATTCACTTATTCACGAGTGCCTGCACAGATTCAATAAAAACATTTTAAGGCCAACTATGTGTCAAGCATTGACACAGACCTCACTCTGTCTTTAACCCCTGGACATTTAGCACACACCGTTCCTCTTCATTGTCTGCCTGGAAAGTTACTACTCACTTTCAGGACCCAGTCAAACATTGCCCAAACATTGCAGAATAAAATGTGAGGCTCACTCCTCCTACCCATTAGACCTGGGAGATCTTTCTGAGAGCTTTTCTTTCAGTCTCTTTACAGCCCAGCTCACAGGTGCCCAGCAATCAAAGCCAACCTTACACAGAGTCCAAATTCCTGAAGCTGGTGATTATCTGCCTGGGACTCTTTGTTCTTCAGTGATTATACTTGTTCCTCTCCCTGAGCGTATCCTGTACACAATTGCATCCTTAGACATCCAGAAATCTTAGCATTGACAGCATGCAGAAACTAGATGAAAATGTCTTCTGTATTCCTGGGTTCTACCAATCCTGTTGTAAAAGAGTTTTCTTTATTCCTACGGATTAAATGGAAATGAGGACTTTGTCCTGGATGTCTTATGTTCTGTTTGGGTTTTGCTTTGATTCTCTTCCTCTATATTCCCAAATTAATGTTGGGAATGGGGAAGGTAGATTTGCAGTTTTGTTTGTTATCCCAGAGTACAGGTCAGGTAACCCATTATAAAAGGAGACAGAAAGGATGATGGGAATGTCTGTATGTCAGGTGGTAACATCTCACAGGGTTATCTGTGGCATTGTGGAAGATACCACTCTCGCCTGAGGATATCACCCAAACCATCAGGGCCTGAGCTCTGGTATGTAGTAGGTACTCAACAAAGGGTTGGCAATTTTACAGAATCAAGATTTAACTTCCATGTTATAAAGCACAAATGTTAAGTGTACAGTCCATGAATTTTTACATGTGCATACTTCTGGGATGCCACCACCCAGATCAAGAAACAAAACATTTTCAAGCACCTCAAATTTTCCCCTGTGCCCCTTTGAGCCAGAACCACCCTCATCCAGAGCCCCCACTACTCCGCTCACTTCCTCTTTAGATCAGTTTTGTCTCCTTTGGAACTTGATAAAAATGGAATCTTGACTTAATTCACTCAACATCATGCCCATGAGAATTATCAATCTTGCAGAGGCTGACAGATTTGATCTTGCTTGTTGAATGAGTCTTCCACACATTGGCCCCACACATTCCACACATCTCTTAGGGGTTGAGTTGAAGCTTGCTAATGGGGGAGAATCAAGATAGTTTATTTTTGGGGCGCCTGGGTGGCTCAGTCGGTTAAGCGTCCGACTTCAGCTCAGGTCACGATCTCGCGGTCCGTGAGTTCGAGCCCCGCGTTGGGCTCTGGGCCGATGGCTCAGAGCCTGGAGCCTGCTTCCGATTCTGTGTCTCCCTCTCTCTCTGCCCCTCCCCCATTCATGATCTGTCTCTCTCTGTCTCAAAAATAAATAAAAGTTAAAAAAAATTTTAAAAAAAACTCTAAAAAAAAAAAAGATAGTTTATTTTTGAGAGCTTGCTTCTTTACCTTTAATGTGGATTTTGTTGAGTCCCAGCACCTGCGTGTATTGGCTGCCACACCCAGTTTCTCATTGCTGCAAGGCCAGATTGTGGACCCTAAGAACCCATTGTGGGGCATTGGGTTACCAATGCACTCTAGCTCCTCAAATTACTTGCTCCACATGGTTTCAGGGAGCTTGGGCTATTGAGAAGGCAACTAGCTGTCACCCATGGACAAGACATGATATCTAATGTATTTGCAGCCACTGTACTTTGTACCTGATTTGCAGCAGTGCAGGGGCCTCAAGGAAGGTGACTGGTTTATGAGCCATCCCAAGGGGTCACCTGTGAAGCCTTAGCTCTGAGGGTGTGTTCATTCATGGAGAATACCATTGGCCCCACTGAGGAGTCTGTGGTATGCCCAGTGACATGCCTCCAGGCTTCTGCTGCAAACACTAGGGTGGGGTTACTACCCAGGGACAGATGGCCTAAATTCCTGGACAGGAAGTGCCCACAGAGGGACATGTTCAACACAAGATTAACAGGCTCTGGAGGGGAGGCTTGGGGACCTGGGGCTTGGACTAGATTGCTTTGCGAGGTAAGCTCTTGATTTCATGACCTCATCTCTTGCCCCAACCCAGGGACTTCACTCACAATCCAGGTTGTTAACACGGAGAGATCTTATCCTGTTAGCCTTTCACTCGAAAGAAATTGGATTGAAAATCTCGCCAGACTGCCTCCGGACAGAGCTTTTCCATCAGCTGTGAATGTTGCTTTCCTTCACACACCAATAGCTGGTGACAGAAGGGGGGCATCACTCTCTGCCTGGGCTGCTGTCAGAAACTCTCGGAGAGGGATCCCTACTGGGAACTTGCTGCCTTGACCCATGGCAAGACCTGAGAAAGTCACTTCCCCTCTACGTACCTGGGCTCCCCTCCATTACATGTGCTTGTCCCTTAACAGATTCTCATGGAGATGGTCACACCTGAGCAAGTCACTTGCGAACATGGGGATTCAAACCCTTCTCCAAGTGTCCTGGGGGCCTCAGGGAGGGGTTTGCCTACTCTCCTACCCCCATTATTTTTACCATGCCCATCCTGCTTTTTATTAAACCTCTACACAGTGTGGTAGATTCCTGGGGTACATTAAAACAAACAAATGATTGAACTTGCCTAAATACCTGAACTCATGACATTTTCTGAGTTGGCTCCCACTTTCTCACTGGCCTGGTTGGCTCTCCTGATCCAGTAAAAAGTAGCAATGTTTCAAGCAGGAAAATGATGCCCAAGCCCCGCCTCTCTGGACATCACAGACTTGGGAGGAGCAAGTTGGATTTTATCCACCTGGTGGCCTGAGGGTGGCTTGGTTTGGCTGCCATGTTCCAGCAACCTGCAGAGCACCTAAGGTTTCTGAGCAGTTACTGTAGCCCAGGCCTGGGGCCGGGTGGTTTGTGTTCATTTTTGTTTGCTCACGTCATTCGTGTGTTATCACCATTCTCTGGATGAGAAGACTGAGCCCTGGCGACATCTGACATGACCAACCTGAATTCAGGTCTGCCTGACTGCTAAATTGGCTCCCTTACCCACCTCACTGCCTGCCTCCTTGGATGTAGTAGCTAATGTATACCGAGGGCTTTTCTTTTCCAAATGCTGTATTCGTTTTCTCAGGTTGCCATAACAAAGTAGCCCAGACTGGGTGGCTCAAAAAACAGAAATAGGTTTTCTCGCAGCTCTGGAGGGTAGAATCTGAGATGGAGGTGTTGGCGGGGCTGGGTTCTTCTGAGGCCTCTCTCCTCGGTTCTTCTGAGGCCTCTCTCATACTGCAGACGGCTGTCTTCCCCTGCGTCTTCATCTCATCTTCCCTCTGTACGTGTCTGTGTCCTAATCATCTCTTCTTACAAGAACTCCAGTCCTGCTGGATTAGGACCACCCTAAAGGCCTCTTTTTAACTTGATTACCTCTTTAAGGACACTATCTCTATGTATAGTCCCATTCTGAGGGCCTGGGGGGTTAGAACTTCAACATGTGACTTTTAGAGGGACATGAAATTCAGCCCATAACAAATGCTTTGCATTCAATTCATTTAATCTTGAAAACATGCCGTGGATTGGATATTGTGTCGATCACACTGAATTGATGAGGAAAGGGAGGCACAGAGTGGAATACAGACTCTGGCCAGACTCAGTGTATGTTTCCCTACCTCAGTGTTCTGTATAAAGATTCTTACACCCCATATCAACTCAGTGTGTAAAGAATAATTTAGGAAGGGGGAGGATCTAGAAAACACCATGTTGGAGAGGTTACTCCATGCTAAGGGCTATCCTCCACCTCTGCTGAGAAGGGATTGGGCATTAACTCCAAAACCATGTAAGGCCGTTATCCAGGAATTGTATTAGGATTTTATACAAACGTAAATATATATATCCAGGTACCTATTTATGCACCTGAGTGTTCTTGTTTTTGTGCATAGGGGTGAGGCACAGAGGTGCACACGATGGAAACTTAAGACTCAGCAGGGGCGCCTGGGTGGCGCAGTCGGTTAAGCGTCCGACTTCAGCCAGGTCACGATCTCGCGGTCCGTGAGTTCGAGCCCCGCGTCAGGCTCTGTGCTGACAGCTCGGAGCCTGGAGCCTGTTTCCGATTCTGTGTCTCCCTCTCTCTCTGCCCCTCCCCCGTTCATGCTCTGTCTCTCTCTGTCCCAAAAATAAATAAAAAAACGTTGAAAAAAAAAAAAAATTAAAAAAAAAAAAAAAAAAAAAGACTCAGCAGCTACCAGGAACCCCTGGTCCAGGGGTTTATGAGGTCCAGGGGTTTATGAAGTTTATGAGGAATAAACTTCTCAGAAGTTATTCCTCATAATTCTAGGGGCTGGGAGTATGAAATCAAGATGTCACAGGGTTTCTTCTCACCAGGTCCAGTGTCTGGTGGGAAGGGTAGAGTTCTTGTAACAACTAAGACTGTGGTCACGTGTTGAAGATAAACATGGCCATGGGGAAATAAAATTATCTGGGTCATCTGAAATTTTTCTGGAAGCACATGGATCTCAATTTCCCGAATTAGTCTTTTATTCCTGAAAAGTCAATCTTAAAAAATAAAGCCATATGCAAGTTAAGTTTCCCCTAAAGTTCTAAGCAATGTTTTCTAGTTTACTGACTCTACTGGCTTTGATGTTCCACAGTGGAGCTGACTTGAAGTCCTAGGGTGGCAATTCTTCATGGTATATAAAAGCTTTTATTTATTTATTTTTTAAAAACATATTTATTGAGATATAATTCATAGGCTCTACAACTCATCCACTTGGAGTATACAATTGAATGGTCTTGAATATATTTACAGAGTTTTGTAACCATCACCACAATCAACTCAAGAAAATTTTCGTCACCCCCAAAAAGAAATCTCGCATAAAAGCTTTTGAAGACCATTCGTACAAAACCCCATGAGAAGAGCAGAGTGGACAGTTTGCACTCCACTTTTAAGATGGGCAAGCAAAGGCTCGTGGAGTTTAAGGATTGGTGAAAGAAGCTTAGGAGACATTTCTCAGTCCTTTTAAATATTGGAAGTAAGTTCCTAAAAACAAGGATTTGGAGTCTCTGAGTTCCTAGGGCTTCTTAAGCTCAGGCTTCTGTCCCTTACCCCTGACCTGGAAGGCACAAGGACAGTGGCAGAGACTGCCTGTGTGGGTAATGGGTTCAGACCTCCAGCTGCTCCCTGAAAGGCTGTCCTTATGCCATCTTGCGTATACTGCATATGGGTTGGCTTGCACACAGCTGCCAATGCAGGGTGACAGGGCCTGGGGCTTGCCTCAGGGGACACTTCAGAGACCTTGTCATTGAGTGCCAGGTGGCACTGCAGCGGTCTTATTGTGGGACAGAGGGACAGAGGGAGTTGATTGCTGAATGGCTCTGGGAAAGGAAACAGGCCTTTTGATGATTAGGAGCCTGACCAGTAGGGTAATCCCTAACCAAACAGCAAAATGCTCAGGCATCCACAGGTATTCTGCCCTGATTTGGGACCTTGTGATTGAGGATGACTGTGGGGCCAGAGAGCCTGGCACAAGAGATTATTAGCTATCAGCTATCATGGGCTACTCCAGATTATATTTTCAGTGGGATTCAGGGATACTACATATAGTACCCTGAAGTGTACCAAAGCTTAGAAATTTGCATTTAAGCCATCCTTTCTTTTCTTACTGAAGTGCCCCCCCCCCCTTACTATCATTATTAGCTAATGTCCACCAGGAGATAAGGCCTATAGGGCAGGATGTCTTGTTAGTATCCCCTTACCTAGAGCAGTTCCTGCGCATGTGCAGGCACAGGACATGTATGTGGAATGAATGAGGCAATGGATTTTCTGTGTGGTCCCCAGTGTCAGGTTCACTGTACTTGGATCCTCATTGCAGTTCTCATATGAGACTGGCCCAGAGAGGTAGAGGAACTAGCCACATGGCTTACAGCTCACCAGTGGTGTGGTTGGGATTTGAACTTGAGCAGTGTCAAGCCTAATGACTGTGTGATCCTTCCTGGTATGGATTTACTTTGTAACTTCTTGTGTCCTTCACTTTATTCTGTACAAAAAGAATTATTCGGTTAATGAATCTGCTTTATTTACCATTGGCACAACTGGCTCTGCTCTGATGGAGTTACAGCGTTGTGGGAAGCAGAGAAACAATCTGTAGTTGAGCCAGGATATCTGAGACTTTGGATTAGTCAACTCGGAAGCCATCACAAAGAACCACAGACTGGGTGCTTAAACAACAGAAGTTTATTCCTCATAATTCTAGGGGCTGCGAGTGTGAAATCAAGATGTCACAGGGTTTCTTCTCACCGTTTTCTCACATGGTTTTCCTTCAGGGTGTATCTGCAACCTAATATCTCTTTATAAGGACAGCAGTCATATTGGATTAGGGTCATATTGGGTCACCCTAATGACCTCATTTTATCTTAATTACCTCTTTAAAGCCTTTATTGCCAAATATAATAATATGCCCAGGTACTGGGGGTTAGGACTTCAACATAGAAATTTGGGGGGTGGGCGCAAGTCAGCCTATAATAGACCCTAAACACAAAGATTCAGGAATCTTCTAACTTCTCTCAAATTCTAGGGACCCTGAGCCCCTATCCTTCTCATGGGAGTCAGATGTCAAATCCTAATATGAGCTCACAAATTCACCAGTTCTAACCAGCTGGTTATGCTCAGATGCTTAGGTGGAAATGAGTTCCCCTGTTTTTTTAATGGTGTATCTTGTGAATTGGACAGAAGTTTCAAACAAGTTAAAAAAAAAAACAGAAAACCTCAGATCTCTTGGTCTTAGCTCCCTTCTAAGCACATTTGAGCAATCATTTTATCAAAACCTTTTTTTTTCCATAAGAAAGAATTTTGCTTAATTGGGTCTCATTTCTGTTCTCCCCTTAAAACAACCAAACGTCTACATTTCTGTTGGGATTGAAAGCCCCAATCAGTTCAGATAAATCAGCTTCCTTTTAAATTATGATCTTGGAGGAAATAATGATCTAACTTACTTTTCGTTAATTACTTTTAGGTGAATTAGACATCCCAGCTTTGCAGTTCCTGATTTCCTCAGAAGTATTTAAGCCCTCAAATCTATTTAAACCTTTTCTTTTACTCAAATTAAGATGCTGAAAAATTCTACTATTAGAAATAATTCAGGTTTTTTTTTTTTTAATTCAGCTATGTGGGTTTTTAATTTTAAATAAATTGAGCTGAAAATGATCATATCATATCCCATGTAGTGGCACCAAAGTAATATTTTCCCTTCAAAATGTTCCTGTATTAGTGGTGTGTCAGATTTAGTAAACAAAAAAATAGGACAGAGAGGTTATGAATAATGTCACCAGGTAGAATTAGAAAACATAAACCAAATTGTGGACTCCACAGATAGTAATTATGCCTTTAACCATAGTAATCATGGTGTGAGTGTGTGTGTATATGGTATGTCTCTGTGTCTTTGTATCTCCAAGAAAAAAATCAGTTGTAAAGTACAGAAAGCACTATAGCCTTGAGCCCAAAGAATAGAAATAAAAATTTTTTATACGAAACAATTCTAAACCTTCTGAAGTAAAGAAACAAGTTCATAAATAAGTATATTTGTTGTTTAAAACAATTAAGGGGCGCCTGGGTGGCTCAGTCGGTTAAGCGTCCGACTTCAGCTCAGGTCGTGATCTCGTGGTCTGTGAGTTCAAGTCCTGCATTGGGCTCTGTGCTGACAGCTCAGAGCCTGGAGCCTGCCTCAGATTCTGTGTCTCCCTCTCTCTCTGCCCCTCCACTGCTCATGCTCTGTCTCAAAAATAAATAAAAATATTAAAAAAAAAACAATTATAAGGTTTATTTTTGAGAGAGAGAGAGAGAGAGTGAGAGAGCGAGCATGAGCATGGGAGGGGCAGAGGGAGGGAGACACAGAATCTGAAGCAGCTCCAGGCTCCAAGCTGTCAGCAGCACAGAGCCCAATGTGGGGCTCAAACCCCCAAGTCATGAGATCATGACTTGAGCTGAAGTCAGGTGCTTAACCAGCTGAGCCACCCAGGCACCCCATAATAAGTATATCTGGAAGGGAATTAATATTCCACAAGAGAAGCACATAATTAAAACTTTCGGCAAGTGGCCAAAGCAGTACTTAAAGGCGTTCTCATAGCCTTAGATTTTACCGTCTTTTTTGTCATCTGAGAAATTCTTTGTATCTTCAGTATTAGGTGAAGTAGTTAATGTAAGGGTGGTGGAATTGCTGCCTCTGCCACCACCACCTCAATCAGTAAGAACTCTGTACAGTTAGGGTTTCAGTGCTTGTAAAAGTTGAGTATTTGGCACAGAGTAACTTGTCTTAACATCAAATAGTCTATTGAGAAATATAGTGCAGTCCAGTGTCCCAATTAAGTACTTAGGGGATAACAGAACCCAAGAATTTAAGTCCTTTCTACTATGCAAATGGTGGTCCTATCTGTGATGCCACTTATCATAGACTAAATGTTTATCCTCTTTTTTCCTTTATTTCTGTTCTTTATTGATCCCTCTGGATCCTGGGCATATTACCCATTGGGAACCAAATCAGAAGGAGCCCCTGAGTTCTGAAAAAAAGGAACCATTGATCTACTTTAGTTTCCTAGGATCTGGACTAAGGAATGGCCCCTTGAGGCCAGGCAAGTAGTAGTCAAACTCTAGGAAAGATCCTGAATCCAAGGCTTGAAGTCACTGGTGTATTGCTTGTCTTTATTCCCAAGGAGAGCAGATACTCTTTAAGAACTTTGAGTTGAGATATCTGGGATAAATGATAGAGGGAACCTTGTTATTATTGTGCTTGGTAGCAAGCCAGGGCCAACAGAGCAGCCTTTAGTTTCTCATCTATTAAATTTTCTGACCAGTGCATTCCAGACCCACAAGAATTGCCAAATATGAGCAGCTTCATGGCTAAAATGAGATCCCACAGGCCCATGTTATTCCTTTGTTTGCTTGTTTGTTTATATATTCGTATGTTTCAAGTTTTTTCTTAAATTCTAATTACTTACAGCCGCCTGGGTGGCTCAGTCGGTTAAGTGTCTGACTTTGGCTCAGGTCATGATCTCTTGGCTCAGTGTTGGGCCGTGTGCTGACAGCTCAGAGCCTGGAGCCTGCTTCAGATTCTGTGTCTCCTTCTCTCTCTGCCCTTCCCCAGCTCATGCTCTCTCTGTCTCTCCCTCTCTCTCAAGAATAAATAAACATTAAAAAATTAAAAAAAAATAATTCCATTTACTTAAAATACAGTGTAATAATGGTTTGAGGGGTACAATCTTGTGATTCACCACTTACATACAAGAGCCAGTGCTCATCACAACAAGTGCCCGTCTTAATACCTATTGTCTACTTATTCCATCCTCCCACCCACCTTATTTTGTTTGAATTCATGTTCTCTATGGGTTGTAATGAGTCCTATGGCACCTGACCAGTACATAAGCTGAGTCAGATCATGTCAAAAGTACATTCTAGCTTTGTGAGGATAGCAAGTTATGGCTGATGCCAGTTGTCACCAGAGTAAACTGTGAGTAATTTAATGCCTTTCTAATGATGCTACCTAGGCCCCAAGCACTCATCACACAGTAAACAAATGTACTGGAGTAGCAGTAAATACTAAATAGAAAAGAGACACTGATGCTCCAAAGGGAACAATCCCATTTGTTCTCCACTCATAATGTGTTGAAAGTACAAGGCTAGAAGATTCAGGTTCGTGATGGTTGCCACTTGGACCAGTATTCAACCCAGAAGTGATCCTGGAAGGCCTTCTCTCTTTTCCCATTCCCCAGTATTTTAGGGATATAACAGGGGGATAATAAATATTTTATCACCCATAGGATTTGGATTCTAGTCATTCCAAATGGATGTAGCAACTAAACAGAACAGACTCTGCTATTAACCTTGTATATATGCCAGGGTGATCTGTGCCATTGTATCTTTAGACTTTGTCTACAAATTCTCAGACAGTTCAACAGACTCAAAGCCACAGTCCAAAGAGAGATGCATAGGCCATTAAAGCCCTGGAAAACTCAGTAACAAGAGAAGATGGGGGCCACTTTCAAAACCAAAGTCTGAGACTCCGGTTCAGTTGAGAGTCAATGCCACAGTGCCCTCCTTGTTCATGTAAATAATCTTGCCCTTGGCACCTGCCTGGAGTCCTAGTATGACAGTGGTTCCCCTGAGCTTTAGTTTGCCTTCTGACCTCCCTTCCTTCTAGCTTAAGGTTGCATTTACCCAGCTGTCTATTATAGCAGGCAGACCTGGGCCCATTGTGTAGCCCTTTGTGTTGAGTTGGAGGTAAAAGAGTCAAGGTTAAAAAAAGGGCAGATTTTGGGGCCCATTAAAATTGGTGTCAAATCTTGACTTCTTACCAAGTTACCTTCAAGTCTCACTTTCTAAATCTTAATGAGCATGAAATTATCTTGTGGTGGTGTAGGGAGATTCAGTGAGTTAATGGTTCGGAGGCACTTAACTCTTAGTAGCCCTCAGTGCCTGATAATTGTTAGGTGGTCGGGGATAGATTTCTGTCTGTCCTAATGGCAAGTCAGTGAAGACCTCTCTCTTCCCCTACATGTCCATTCCTCAGAAGTCATTTGAGGCTCCGAGGCTCGGGGATATGGTGGTACCTTCTGTTGGAGAAGAGAATGAGGGGAAGGCATACAGACTTTAAACGTTGCTCCCCACCATGTAACTAATAATTACCGTATTCACAAAAGCTTGTCAGCTTCTGTTCACAGGTCACCTCAGGACCTTAATAGCATTGGTGGGTGACTTGTGTGACACACAAGAGGGGCTTGGGTCTCTAGTTGTTGGTGTCAATACCTTGATCAGCCAGCATTTCCCAGAGATAGATACACTTTTTAATGCTTTTCTATCCTGATGAAGGACATGGACTTGACATTCAAATCTAGGCAGGATCTGGGGAGCTGACCCTTCTCACTTTGTGGCTTTAATTGTTGGAAGAAAGGCAACAAGGGAGATTGAATGTGTGGGTGAGGAAGTCATATCAGAGAGGAGCACTATGAGCTTTAAATTTCTTAGTGGTTGGTGTTTAACAACCAAATATGGTTTTTAGATGGTTTCTGATGTTTTTTTCTCCATCTATAGCAAAACAGCTGCATAATGGCAACAGTTGACATTTAAGAGTGGGAAAGTAGGGTGGTGAAGTTATTTCCTCTGGAAAGGTCACACTTGCATCTGGAGGTTGACCATGACAAATGGCCAAACCAGTTTCCAGAACTATGAACATAGATACTTGGGGGTACTGCATCTGTGTTTAAAAAATAAAGTAAACAAAACTCAAGTGGTCATTCACTGTAGATCAGAATTTGCTCTGATGAAGTGATGATGTTGAAGACAATGACAATGTTGATGATAAGTATTATTGGCTAGACTCTCTGAGGCCCTTTCTGATTCCTGCCTTTGATTTAAAAGTCATTCTTCTGTGTACCCATTGCAGCTTTTACTTTGTTTCTATTACATGTAATTTATCAAACACTACTGTGACCACCTGCTTTCATGTTTCTCACTCTCTAGAATGGGGCTACTTGATAATCTCCCTTCTTTCTTCTTTGTACTTAGTATTGGGCTTACTGAATATTTTTTTGAAAGAAACGTTCAGAATCTGCTGAAAGTAAATTGTTGTTTGGATAAACTTTTCTCTTGACGAGACAGTTATACTAAAGACATGTCCCAGTGCAGGATCATTTCCTGTGATACTGTGTGGTGGCCCATTAGTGCCAGGTAAAGGACAGGCAGACAGGTGATAGGACATTCTACATTGCAAAGAAGGGCTAAGCTTTCACATGTTTGTTATCTGTAAGCTTTTGTGCAGACATCTCAAAGGGGGATTGGATGCCTGAGATTTCTTTTCCAATCCTACTTAAGTTAGGGAGCTGAGGAAGGTATAGAGATGCCAGAGGAAGGGTCTTGTTGTGTGTGCCCAGGTGTCTCTTCATAAAGGACACAGAATGCAGGTCAGCCACTTACTGTGGTACCTGTCACATGTACACAGTTAAACCAATATTATTGTCATAATTATTATTTTTATGTTAGGGAAGATGTCATGAGACAATTCAACTGGCTGTAGTCTTATGCTTGAGAACAGGGAAGGATTTGGGAGTCAGACCTCCTTGGTTC
Organism: Panthera onca; assembly: GCF_046562875.1. Classification (NCBI taxonomy): domain Eukaryota; kingdom Metazoa; phylum Chordata; class Mammalia; order Carnivora; family Felidae; genus Panthera; species Panthera onca. The sequence continues at coordinate 37,234,423 of NC_138354.1, read as the reverse complement.
CACATCATTGTGTCCCTTGGCAAATCACTTTACTGGAGCTATTTCCTGGTCAATATTTCTTTACCCTCTGTGAGATGGAGAAAATTAAACCTACTTAACATTTTGGTGAGGGTCAAATTAAACAGAGGAAAAGTGCCGAGCATATCAACAACTCAGTAAATGAGGGCCATAATTTTTGTTGTTGCTATTGTTATTGTTTTATTATTCAACAAAACAAGGGTTTGGTGTCTTTAAGGAAAAGTTGGATTTTGGTGTCACACATAATGGTGGTGATTCATTTAGAAGTAACAATCACCTCCAGTTTCTGTCCACAAGCCACCTAACCTCGCCTGTATTTATTTTGTCTTGTGTTTTCAGGGCCCCTAAGGGAACAGTGGGTGGGGTGAAGGTAGTAAGCACCACAACTGTGACTTAGTGAGCACTTACTATATGGCAGATGCTGTGCTAGTATTCGATAAGCATGATCTTGAATCAGTCCTCACAAAATCCCTGTGAGTTAAGTACTATTATTATCTTTCTTTAGTAGAAGAGAAAATTGAGGTGCAGAGTAGTAAAATGACTTCCTCACATATATTTAGAAAAATGCAATGCTGGGATTTGAATCTAGATCATTCCATTTCAGGGTTTTCAAACTTATATACTGGATGTCAGTTAAAATTTCTTGAAACTATCACTACTCTCTCTCTGGAACCACATACTTGTGGTTTCTTTTCTTATTCCAAAGCATAGATAGATGCATTTTTGATGGCCAGTTTCTTAGCATTAGCAGTCCCAAGAGTGTAATGGTGAGTGTTCCCTCTACTGCCACCTAGGGGGCTTGAACATTAGTAAGCCACGTGGCCATTTCTGAGGTCCAACTTTGAAGTGATTCATTCTTTACCTTTTAATAAATGAACAAGTTGGGCTTTTGCACGCTGGTGTTGCTCACTCAGTTTTGGCAAAGTCTGCAATTTTGTCCTTAGAGCAGTGTTAGTGCAATTATTTGACTATTTGATTCCACTTTTGTTCTTAGTATTTTACCAAGTGTGGAAAACAGGCAAATTAAAATGTTCATACAAGTGGATACAAAGCAGGGATCTCAAATAGAGTTGAGACCAAAAAAAGGGACTATTTCATTTTAATTGCATACTTACTGGATTTAAAGTAATTAATCATTTAGAATTGCAAAAAGGGGAAAACAAAATTAAAGAACTTGTACAAAAATGCTAAGTATATTTTATCAAATACTTAAGTGTGATTAAAGATACAGATTCATCCTTTCCATAATTGAGTGTAAGTCAGAATGTTTTTAGTCATGGAAACAACTCCAAATCATTGAAGCCTAGAGGAATTGACTGGCTTAGACAGTTGGGAAGGGTCCTCGGTCATTCACAGAGTTAAGGAAGAGTTGGGATGGAGAGCCAGGAGTCAGGGCCATGATGCCCCATCTGTTTTTTATTTCTGTTCATTTCTGATTGGCTTCATTCTGCAGACAGACTCTTTACAATGGCATAGATGGTGTGGAAGACATCCACCAGCTTCTTGGCTTTATAACCTCATATTTAGCAACACCAGAGGAAAGAGAATCTTCTATTCACAGCATTTATGTATCAGTCCCAGGACAGATTCTGATTGGCTCTCCTTGGATGATACACCTACTCCTCTACCAATCACTGTGTCCTGAGTAAGAGAGTTACCATGATTAATCAGGACAGGGTCTCATGATCACTCCTGTGATCAGGAAGGCCTAGAGTCTGTTATAGGAAGAAGGGAAATGGAGGGACAACATGCCAGGCAGCCCAAACAGCGCTCACCACAGTCCATCCATCACTGAACCATATTCCCTTCCCATCTTTATTTAATTTTTCACTTTTGACTGTTGTGTGTGCAGTTTTATGCTACCTAAAACAAAAGGACCTCTTATACTGGTGGTCAGCCATCTGACAGAATCCTAAGATATTCAGCTGTATCCACCTCACCGAATAAATTGAATAAATAATTTACATTCTGCACAAGGATCATACAAATAGTTTTGGCATGGTGGAAATTTGTATCTTTGCAGCCCATCCCTCTCTTTCAATGTGGTTCCCTAGGCAGCAAAGTAGCCGCGTCTGTTTTGAACACCTGGTGGCCTTCATCCCTCAAGGAGTTATGCTGTAAGCTAAAGAGAATGAAAATGGGGTTGGGGACTGGAGGGGCTTTGTTGAGTAGAGCCTTCTGGCTTTGAGTGACAAACGTGTTGAGATGTGAAGGAGAGAAATATGTATCCCATACAGATTTGTTTTTCATGTAAATAAGTGTTTTAGCCTCAAACTTTGTGGCATCTTATTATGCAGGTAACTTAGTCATTGACATGCATACCATTTGCATTTCCCCCCTTCTTTGCCAAAAGTGCAGAGACTGTAACTTGACCAAATTACATGTCCTGGGTGCACAAACAGAATGTGCCTTCTTGGGGAGCATTTGTAAATACCAAGGGATAGATCCAACCAGAGTAGGACATGGGTCTTACTGACTTTTAACATTAGAATTTTCTAGAGGATTTTATCCTCTTTGATTGCTAGCATGCAGCCCATTTCACATGCTGTAGACACCTCAGTCAGGCGTGTCTGAGGCTGGGAATGTAGAGGTCACATTCAAAATATTTAATATCCAATTAGGTGTGGACACTGACAAATCAGAATGGTTGCTAGCCAAAGTACTAGGATAGGATCTGAGGACCTTCCCTGTGCTAGACATAAACTTCAGTTGCTGGGTCATAAAGAGCTCAGGAGGGTGATCCCAGGGCCATTTGGAAAGGTATGGCAAGATATCAATGATTTACCAACTAGTCTCACTACTCTGGTACACATGGGCTGACAAGCAGCTCTTGTAGACGTGTAGGTATATGGACCTAGCGGAGTTCTTGGTAGACTTGACACTGTACCCTGGGAGAGCTGATTACGGAGCCCTGGGCAACAGACCAGGCAAGACCGCAGGGCTCCCTTCCAGAGCCTCTCTTGCTTGTTTTCATTTTCAAATGGGAATTTGATTTAGGACCGGCCTTTGGTTTCTCCGAGACCTAGGAAGTAAACATTTCTCATTCTCAAAACCCACAAATTAATCATTTTTGCAAATCAGAGCTGAGCTCTGAGCCTCTGACCAGGAGGCCTGAGCCCGCTGGCCTCGGGAGCCTGGATTTGCCAGCGTGCGCTGCTAATGCATATGCATTTGTTCTTCTTGTGGGAGCTCGGGCCCTGCAGGCTTCAAGGGGTGACGCTCTGCTCACTAATCATAATGCAATATCAGTGTTTTCTGCAAATCCCCTTATTATCTCTGCATCATTAGCAGTTTCTGAGCTTGTCTACAACTAATTTCACAGTGAATCTTATTTCTACCCGATATTTTAAATAAGCTATCATGCCAGGCAGCAGCTGACACGCTGCTGAGAAAGAAGCAAATCAACCTAAAGCGGGCTTTCAAACAGCCTCTAACAATTAAGCTTTAGGTCATCATTCAAGGTGGGAGAATGTGGCAAGTTTCTAGAACAGTCCCTGCCTCTGACCTCAATTTATTTAGCCATTCCTTTGTCATTAGAGAGGTGATCTCTAGAGCCAGGTTTTCAGGGGTCTCATTCCTGTTCCGCTACTGTTGACCCTTAGCATATGAAATAATATTGCTGTGCCTCAGATAATAAAATGACAATATCTACTCATAGAACTATAATGGGCTCAATGACTGAATGTTTATAAAGCCTTTAATGTATTGTACCTAATATATTGAGCACCTAGTTTGTGTTCCATAAATACAGTTTTTATTCTTTTTCATTCATTTATGAACTATTCAGTGAATGACCCTTTTGTGCCTTGTACCATACAAGGCATTGACAACATTTGGCCACTTTCCACTTCTGGTCAACCCAGTAGTTCACCGAGGAAGCTGAAGAACCCTGTGAGGGTGGAAAGAGATGAATACATCCAGGCAGCAATAAGAGAGAACTCATGTTCCTATGTTGAAGAACTTTCTGTCCCTGGTTGTATGGTGAGGAAAAAGGACAACTGGGTTTATATCCTCTCAGGGTTCTAGGAACTTCTCCCACCCCTTAGCTATGGCCAACTGCCATCCCTTGGAGAAAATGCCACCATTTCTTTGGCTGATTGTGAAATCTTTTTGAGAAGGTACCTAGGAGCCCAGTTTTCTGAAGTGTTTCCACTCTGAAGATGTAGAAAGTCCAAGGCTTTTCTATTCTTTGGCCAAAATGGACACTTCCCTTCACCTACACCCTCACCCCTACCCCTAATATGAGAGCTCCTTTTCTAAATAACTGAAGACAAAAAGGAATTAATCACAGCAAGTATTATGGAGGATTTCCTATTCTTAAATACATTGCTAAGTGTGGTACGTATATGATTATTTAATATACCCTATAGCCCTATGGAGGCAGCACAATTATTACTGCCATTTTATAGCTAAAAAGACGGGCTTGGAGAGGTAGTGTCCCTTGCCTCCAACCACCCAGATAGTAGACATTTTGATTCTGTCACCACTATCCTACCCCTCCCCATGGTCTGTCTTTGACCGAAGATACTAGAGGTTGTTTGATCAGGGTGGTTGGTAAGGTGGTTTATGAGCAAAGAGCCCAGACATAGGGATGGCTGCCTGGTGAATAGCCATCCTGATTTTGTAGACTAGAGTTTATAGGGCTTCCTGTCCATTTTCTTTCACCTCTGCCTGCTGCTGCCTAGAATAATTGCTCTGCCACACCCCCTGTTCCTCTCAATATACATACTGCTCCCCTGCAAGTGATCCAGAATGGTGTCTTTCAGGTCTAAAGGAAATACGGGAAGGTGGGATTGTAGGACTGAGAGTGTGTCTCCATCTACCTTCCCACTCCTATAGCATCCAGTTTTAATAAATTTTTAATTCTCTGTAGATTCTAAATGGGGAACATTAGAGTGGGAAAAAGAAGGGAGTTGATTTTCCGTTTATTGTCTGTCTCATGGATACTGGCTTTTTGTGTCATAAAGCTTCAGTAGGACACTGTGAGTTCCAGAGGCATCCAAGGAGGAGACAGAAACAGAATTCGGTAATAGGCTGAAAGTGGACTCAGATAAAGCAGGAAGTGCCTTGACACTTTTGGTTCCTCTTCACAATATCTTTCTTCTATGTATAGCAAAATCGTATACATCCTATAAAACTCAAATGTCGCCTTCTTTATGATGTGCTCCTTGATTTCTAGAAAAAGTGCCATTCGTACCTCCAGCAGGTCATTGTGGAGGAAGGAGTAACATACTCCTTCAGAAGAAATGGGGCTCTGAAGAATTCTGAGCTTAGTTCTTATCCCTTACAGACACTTCCCTTCTCTCCCTCCTCTACTTACCCCTGTGAGATTCCTAGGTTGTTCTTGACTGGGAGTTGTGTTCTGATGGTATCTAACTCAGAATGGGCTTTCACCAGCCCCTTGGTCCTTTCCTTGGCTTGATATCACAGTGAATATTCTAGAATTGTGTGTGTACACACTTAAGCATGTGTATTCAGGAAGTGCCCTCATTAAGTGCACAGTTGGGTGGACAAAGAACTGTAGAAAGGCTGGAACTTCAAATATCTAAGCTGTTATTCTCACAAGCATGACTCTATGGGTAGATCTTATTCACAGATGTATTTCATTTGCTTGCAGAGTTTTAACAAACTCTTTGATTTAACAAACTCATTTTAACAAAATCTAGACTGACTTGTCACTGTTTTGAAACCAGGAAGTTTAACAAGGGTCTCAATTTGTAGCCTTTCTTGGAAAATCAGAAGGTATCACTGGGTTCGTATCCCAACATGACACTAGTCAACTGGAATTGAGTAGCAGCTGCCCCCTTCAGAAAGGGGATGAGTTTTGTTTACCACAGTCTCCATTTCTTATTGCTTCCTCAGCACCAAGTATCAGGGTCAGTTTCCGTTTGTTATCACTGTAATGCTGCCATCTTTGTGTGTCTTGCTTCACTCATGCATGTGGCCTGTCAGGCACTTGAGTGGAGCCAGATGACTATGCTTACTTTGATGTTTGGCAGAGTGTAGGCATGGTCTCACATTCCCTGGGTTGATGTCATTCTGTTCTCCTCATTATTGTCAATTCATTCATCTTTGTGTCTTTGAAGCTGCACAGTATTTGGTTATGAGCTATTTCTGCTAAGGCAAGACACATGCTAAGCAGACAAACTAAGCATCTCTTTCACCCTCCCTGTGCAGAGCCTTGCTTTCCAATCAGGGGTGTTCACCAGGTATTTGACCCTTTTTCCCATGGTGCTAGGTGCTGCATCTGACATTGATCATGTGGCCCACATTTGCTATATACAGAGCCCAGGGAAATAGGGAGAATATGAAGGGTCCTTTTGTAGCAGCCAAGGAGCAGATATGGCCCCTTGTCCAGGTGTCGAGGCCCCTTCCTCAACACTGAGATGGACTGCTTCACTCTCTGAAGAATCTACACAAATGAAAGGGTTTATTTTGCAGAAAAGTTCAGTTTATCAGCTCCAAGTTACTGAATCAGGGGAGAGAGGATATTGAAGCTTTTGCATATACACACATGCGCATGCATATGCACACCTGGGAAATTGTGTGCGAGTTATTAGACTGTGTTCTAAGGGCCGAGCATTACAAGGGTGGCTGGTGGGGGTAACGGGGAATTGGGTGGGGGGAGGATCACAGAGTCTCTGATTTCATGGAGAATGAATTCTCGCAAGGAAAAACAAGTAATAAACTAAATAAACAGATATATGATGTAATGTCAGACAGTGGAGAATTCTATGAAGAACAGTGGGGTGGGGGAGCGTTAGGGGACACTTGTTAAGATAATGGTGAACAGGAAGGTGTCTCTGAAGAGGTGGTATTTATGCAGGTCCTTGCACAGGGCTGCTGTGCCATCAAACTTCTGGTGACACCATTCATATTGTAGGCTAGAGTTAGGCCATGAGAGGTGCCATTTGTGTTGACAGCCACGTGAATGGTGCCCTCTAGGAGCAGATGTCTTGGGGCATGCTTGTTGTGTTTGCAGAACAGCAAGAAAGCCAGAAACTGAGTGAGGGGGTAGGTCCTGCCTGAGAGGTGTCCAGGAGTCTGTTCATGAGGTTTTTTAAAGACCACAGCATCTCTAACTTTAATGTGCACATCAATCTCCCAGGGACTTTGCTAAAATACAGATTCTGGTTCAGCAGGTCTGTGGCAAGGCTCTAGGGTTCTGCATTACCAATGAGTTCCCAGGGGTTGCTGAGGTCTGTGTCTTGACCTCACTTTGAGGAGCAAGGCTGGGGGCCATGGTTCAGACTTAGGGAAAGCCACTGGGAGGGTCTCAGGCTGGTAGTTTATTCTGCCTGGCGGAAGAATCTTTTGCTTCAGAGTCCAAGCGCTCATTGAATCAGTCCATAAGGGAGTATTTTTGATCCCTTCACTGCCCAAGCAGGCAAAGGGAGGCTGCTGGGAGAGATAAGGAAAGGTTTATTTGTGTAGCTACTCGAACTCGGGGCTGTTTATAGTCGATGAATATCTGTCTTTAAGCAGCTGTGTGAATTATCTGAAATACATGAAAGCAATCCATTTGAGATCAAAATCCTTAATTCCAGACCTTTCCAGGTTGATACGTCTTAAAAGAGGGAGGTTTGGTAACATTGTTGAACATTAATTAGGTAACACTTGTGCAGGACTTGGAGGATGAAAAGCCTTCTGTGTGTAAGTGCTTGGGAGCGTGGCTGTGAAACGGTGCAATCTGAGCCTGGGATTGAAATGAAAATTTCACATAAGCAAGTGCTCGTCCCCATCAGGTGCGGTGATTGGAGATTGTGCAAGTTTGAATGTGCCTAGCCGCCCCCCTTCTCCCCAGCAGCACAGCCTCAAATCCTGCTGAATAGAAACCAGCATGCAGATGAATGGGGAATTTACTAGAGGTAATTACAGAAGGAGGGAGGGAGGCCCCATGTGCTCCCTGGTGGTGGTGGTGGGGGGGGTGTCTTTCTTTTTCCTTGTCACAAAGAACAGTTTTTCTCTGATGGTATTCTTGTAGCTTGTGTTCTCCCCAGGACTTGGTTAGAGGATGTACTAGTGGGAAGGTGCTTCTGGATACCATGTGTGGACCCTAGCTCCATTCAGAAGCACAGGCTCCTTACCCCACTCACCTGTCCCCATCCATGTGCCTACCTGGTCTTCCTTTTTGATTCCTGCCAGGGCTGGTCCATTCCCAAGAGAAAAGTGAATGGAGCTCCAGGGATAGGGCTTCCATGCTGCCCTGTGAATACCCTTCCCTGGTGAGGCCCACTGCAATGCCATGCCAGACCTGATGCCCAAGGCAGGGCATCTGCTGCCTTTTCCAGGAGGGATTTCTTAGAGTCCTGGAAGGAAGTGAAGAGGTTATGTCTTCATGTTAGTATTTGATCTGTTCCCTCTTCTGCAGATGATGTAACATGAGGAGGTACTCTGTTACCTTCAAAAAAATCTCAGCAAAAACCCTATATCCTGGGTGAATGCTTTGGTCCCCACTGCTGTCGTAGATATGACAACAAAACAAAACAAAACACAGTGGAATCAGGATAGCAAGGAAACTTGCTTAAAGTTGTATGGTCAATGAGCAGTAGAGTCCTGCCATTAACCCAAAAGTGCTTCTCTGCAAAAATGACTGTGCCTGCTTGGCTATTCTTGGTCATCTTTTTGCCAGGACATTGTTGGTCTCTGCTCATTTTCTTGGGCACTCAGAAAGGTGGCCGAGCCTCATGGAATAGTTCCTTCTCACTGCCTGTGTGCATGTGGACTTGGCCCCGCTTTCCCCAGAACACAAGAAGACATACTAACATCACCAAGCTGGGTTGCCCAGAGTTGTTGAGATGCTGTGTGTTCGGACTCACAAACTCTGACTTGGAATATTCAGAAGTCAACCTTACATCAGTTGAGGCAGTGAATATCTCTTGATTTGTTGTCAAGCACTGTTTTTTTTTTAATTTTTAATGTTTATTTATTTTTGAGAGATGGGGAGAGACAAAGTGTGAGCAGGGGAGGGGTAGAGAGAGAGAGAGTGAGACACAGAATATGAAGCAGACTCCAGGCTCTGATCTGTCAGCACAGAGCCAGACGTGGGTCTCGATCCCATGAACCGTGAGATCATGACCTGAGCCGAAGTTGGATGTTTAACCGACTGAGCCACCCAGGTGCCCCTCAAGCACTGTGAATCACAGCAAGATATTTTTAGGTACAGAGTACCCTGATAGCCCTTAGGTTATGATTTGATGTCCCATTGTCTGTTTGACCCACAGCCTGAGTCTTCTCAAATGGGGATGATGGCACCCTCTCCTTTATGTATTCTTCTACCAATTCCAGACTCTTCATTCCACTGATGCTGGTGGCAGAAGGTTTCCAGCCACTGGCATCCCTGAATCACAGGTTAAGCCAATAAGGTGCCAGCCATGAGAAGGGATTCACATGGAACCAAGCTCAGCCTGCATGCACGTAAACAATATGAGTAAAAATTAACTTAAAAATCTTTTCTCCCTCCTTAACAATGACATTATACCAATGGGGCCACTTAATTTCTTACATTTGTACCTTTTCAAAAGGGCCCGCTGTTTTACGATGTCAAATGTGACCTTTACAACAAAACGTGCAAACTGCGTTGTACACAAGAGGACTCTTCGAAGCTAGTAATTTTCATGATGCAAATTTCAGAGCAGAATGAGCCCATTAACCAAATTAGCAATTCATAAAAGCAAAAGTTCATGGTCAGGAAACAATCGCGTCTTTTCATAAGGTATAATTTTAGCCCATTGTAGAGTTAAAGTGTGTTTTTTTTCCCCTTAAAAAAAGTAAATTAAGGCTGTAATTAAATAGGTTAAAGCTATATATGAAAGAGAATACAGTTTATGTGCAGGAAAGTGAATTAGTGATTCATAAGCAACCAAAGATCCTTGATAAGGGCATAGTAGCGTTACTACGAATGCGAATGAGTGATTTTGACCGTTGTGGGAAGGAAACACCCATGGCGGTAGTGGTGGAAGAAGGGAGAATTTTATAGGGCATGTTAAAGGCTCTTGGGTTAGATTCAGGTTGAGATTACATTCCTATACAGTGGAGGCAAATTTCCAATTTATAGTCCGTAACTACCCGTGTGACACACTCCAAGGACATGAGGCGGGAGGTTTAACCAAGATGCTTCCGTTTTCAGGAACACAACTGAAGTAGGTGGGGCTGGGAAATAAGACACTGGAAATGTTTATGATCCTTTGTCTTTTCCTCCCAAAACTGGAAGGATAAAATGCTATCCATCTCACAGCCTCATTTTGATGATTAACTGAAATTATGTACACGGAAAGCTCCATGTGTGGCTGAAGAATATTCCATTGCATGTTTGTGCCACTTTTTGTTTGTCCACTCATCAGTTGATAGACATTTGGTTTGTTTCTACCTTTTAACTCTGGTGAACAATTCTGCTCTGAATATTCGTTTATAAGTTTTTGTTCCAACACCTGTTTTCAATCGTTTGGGATAGACACCTAGGAAGAACCAAGTACTGACATGCACCACAACACCCATAAACCTTGGAAAAATGATGCTAAGTGGAAGAACCCAGACACAAAAGGTCACATATTCTGTGATTCCGTTTATGTTGTGTCCAGAATAGATAAATCTTTGGAGACAGAAACCAGATGAGTGGTTGCCAAGACAGGGGAATGGCACATGAGTGCTAATGGGCACAGGATTTCTTCTCAGATTGATGAAAATGTTCAGACACTAGATAGAGGTGATGCTTGCACAACACCGAGTATGCTAAATGCCACTGAATTGTTCACTTGAAAATGGTTAATTTAATGTTTGGGTGCATTTCTATGTTTTGTTATTTTTACCTCAATTAAAAGAAAAATCCCCACATGAATGGGACCAGGCTTTACGAGTTGGCTTATTTACGTGTTGTGAACTTCCTTGGGACAGATCCTTTGTTGGCTTTATTTTGAAATCCCTGCTTCTCAGTACAGTGCTTGTCGACTTGTAGACTCTTGGCGAATAGCTCCAACCACCACACTAGGTACCTGGCATTTGGCACATGTGACATGCTGGTTATTGAGCCAGACCCTGCTCAAGAGTGAGGAGATGGAGAGTCTTTTCTCCTAGTTCCTGGGTGCTTTAATCAGTAAGAAGGGAGCTTGCAGAGGGGGCACTTGCCATGCCAGAGGGTTGCAAGTAGGCGGGAAGGGTCACGTCAGAGGTCTGGGCAGACAAGGGGAGCCCAGGGTGATGGCAGAAAGACTGCATGGAGAAAGAGAGGGGAGGATGCACATAAAGGTTGATTCCTCTGAGCTACGCTTCATTAGCCTGCACTCCCCTTCTAAGAAACCTTAACTGTTCTTAAATGTTTATGGTGTGTGTGCACGTGCACGCATGCATGCGTTTAACATGTCAGTGGACAGAATCAGGCCTTTAGGAATCCCAGTCATATTTGTGTTACACAAGCACCATTTCATTGAATACAATCCTCCCTGGGTTTGTAAATAAAAATAGCGGGGTATAGGGAGGTTAGGTCATTTGCCCAGGGTGACACAGCTTGGTCATGGCACAGCTGGGATTTAATCACATTACACTACCTCAGGTGAAATTGGATTTTAGAAACACCAGAAATCCCCCTTTACTCTTAAATGTGCTGTAATTGCCACAATTAAATATGAGTCTTCAGTTTCAAGTTGTTTCTTCATCTGCAAAATATGAGTTCTCTTGTGTGCTTTGCAGGGTTGTTATGAAGTCATAGATTATTGGACATAGATTATTGAATGCTTGGGGCACACAGTTGGTGCTCAACAGGTGTTGGTCTTTCCTCTGACACCCCATCCCCCTCTCCTTTCCTGATCCCCACTTCTCCTGTACTGGGGGAATAGGGAAAGAAGAGAGAATAGACTTCAGTAAGAGAGTTGGTTCTTTGGTTGTTTGGTGCTTTCCTTCCTACCCTAATAACAAGAATCTGAAGGCCCAGGTTCAAGATCAAGTCCCTACCCGCACCAGCCACAGGGCCTGGTAGAAATTGCTTGGGTTCCCTGAGCTTCTGTTTTCACATTAGGCAATGGGGATAACAACCCCACCTCCTCAGGTGGGGCATTTCAAAACCAAAGTAAGAAATGATTGCAAAAGTTCTCAGAAAACACTCAAGTACTATGTCTCTGTGCTATGCTCTGCCAGAAAAGGAGAAAGTAGAGGGAAATACAGGGTTTCATCTGGGCCAGTGGTTCTCACCTGAGGGTGATTTTGCCCCCAGGAGAACACTTGGCAATGCCCGGGTCACAACTGGGGGTGATGTGCTACTGACGTCGAGTGGGTGGAGGCTGGGGATACTGCTAGATATCCTACAGTGCACAGGACAACTCCTTACAGTGAAGAACCATCCTGCCTATAAGTGTCCACACTGCTGAGGTTAAAAGACTGATCTAGGGGCGCCTGGGTGGCGCAGTCGGTTAAGCGTCCGACTTCAGCCAGGTCATGATCTCACGGTCCGTGAGTTCGAGCCCCGCGTCAGGCTCTGGGCTGATGGCTCGGAGCCTGGAGCCTGCTTCCGATTCTGTGTCTCCCTCTCTCTCTGCTCCTCCACCGTTCATGCTCTGTCTCTCTCTGTCCCAAAAATAAATAAAAAACGTTGAAAAAAAAGATTAAAAAAAAAAAAAAGACTGATCTAGAAAGGAGAAAATAATACATGGAGCTTCAGACAGGAAACCATGGAGGGTATAGAGTCAGCTTTTCTTTTGTATACATGCACCCCCCTTTTTTCACATTAAAAATCCTAGATGTAGCTTAAAGGTAAACAAAAACATAAAGAAAATGGAAAATGAAACTATAATCTCATCACCCCAAATTAGTAGTTATCTCTCTCCTAATATTTTTTTATTAAAAATTTTTTAATGTTTGTTTTTGAGAGGGAGAGAGAGACAGAGTGTGTGTGTGTGTGTGTGTGTGTGTGTGTGTGTGTGAGTGGGAAAGGGACAGAGAGAGGGAGGGAGACACAGAGTCCGAAGCAGGTTCCAGGCTCTGAGCTCTCAGCACAGAGCCCAAAGCAGGGCTCGAACCCACAAACCATGAGATCATGACCTGACCCCAGGTCGGACGCTTAACTGACTGAGCGACCCAGGTTCCCCTCTCCTGATATTTTTAGTGAAATTTTAAAAATCACAAGTAAGCTACCCTCATCATCTCCCTTTTTCATGTCCCTTTATTTCTCTAGAGATGCAGCCTCTACATGAGTTCGCATTTTCTGTTAATTTTTTTGTACTTTACAAATACCAGTATCCACAAACAAATTGTGTGGATTTACATTTTACCTCCAACAAATGGACAGGTGCCACATGCAACTTGGTTTCTTCACTCAACAGTTGTTTGTGTGGACCACATGTGGGTGGGTGGGGTTGGATATAATATGGGTCCTTCTAGTCTGGTTGAGTAGACTTCAGTAAAACTTAAAGCCTGTCATGATGTGCTGATTATAGGGGAAAGTGAATTGCAGCACAGGAGGGTGGTGCTCACGTTCCTGAGAATGGTCTCTAGTTCGGTACCTTCCAATGTGGAAGGTAAGCCCAGGAGAATAGTTGAGGGTAGATGCTATGCAAATACCACACCTCTTTCTGTGCTCAACATTGGCCATCTGGGCTGCTTAAGTAAACACAGGCTTTGAAGGCAAGCTGAGGTCCTTATGGGTGAGCTGCCACATTATTTTTCCTCTCAGCAACCTCTGTGGTTTGGGCAGGGACTTCACAGCCTCCAGCCCTGCACTTGGGGTGAAATATTCTCACGATAAGACTCTCAATCTTAGCTGTACAAACAGACCACTGCTTGGGCCAGAGAGGTTGACACTGAGAGCGCCACACGATGTGAAGTGCCTTTTCTGGGCTTTCTGGCCACACTCGTCACCCTCTTCAGAGGCAGCGGTGGCTGTGGAGGTTTTGGGGAGAGGGAGGGCACCCTGTTGAGTGGCACCTTCATCATCCTGCACTTGGTGGAGGAGAGGCGAGGTGAATGTTGAGTCTGTACTTTTTAGAGACAGAGATAGAAAATAAAGCAGCCGCTTCCTGCTATTAAACGGGAGTGTGATTAGTTATAGGAAAATCAATTCATTCTTTGGCTTTGGGGAAAGCTTTTAAGTGTGAAAGGGGATGCTAATCCCCTGGGAAATGATTTTCAAGCAAAACTGCCTTAGTTCTGCCAGCTGCTTAGATAAACACCAGAGGGGAGGGGAAGGCTTTCGTCTCCATGTAACAGGGGCTCCAGAGGAGGCTTCTCTCCTCCCTCCTTCCCTCCATCCCTCCATCCCTCCATCCTTTCCTTCCTTCCTCCCTCCCTCACACATTTATCGAGTGCTCACTATGCACCTCAATAGCAGGTAGAAATGGTATTTGTTTTCCTGGAAGATGGGGCAGTAAGACAGGAGTGGCAGTGGAGACAGAAACTCGGCAAGTAAATGGTGTATAGAGAATGCCTTAGGGCAGTCTTGAGTGTTGTGTCTCCACCTCCCTCCTCTCTTCTATTCTGTTACCCCCTCCTGTCTGCTAAGAAAAAGCTTACCTGGTTTTTCTTTCCTTCAAGGCCCTCCTCTGCTTCCACTTTTTTCTCTTCTTTCCATTCCTTTGCTTTTTCCCCCTTTTCCTGGGGGAGAATCTTAGCATCTTGATGACCATCCCTGAAATGACCTTCAGAGTGTTGATTGGACACAGGGAAGCCCCTCTGTAGTTCACCCCATGCAGTGACACACAGAATTCTGCCCCCTAGCTACTCCCAGAGCTGCAGCACTCAAAGCATAGATTCTCCTTAGGATTTGTATCAATTTCTGCCCTCTCAGGGCTGTCAGGGGACAGCATTCCTTTGGGAGAAAGAATACCCTTTGTTCTGTCCTATGTGTGACCTTGTTTAGCACCACTCATGTCCTGGTTCTCCATCAAAGGTGCCGTGTCCCAGTGTCCACCTGTGAGCCATTTCAGCCTGCCTGCATCTACACTGTCCTCCATCTTTAATGACTTCCTCTCTGGATGTACATAGGGAGTGCTTGTTACATAATTTCTTCTAATCAATCTTGCTCAAACTTAAGCTTCATTTACATATCAGTGAAAGGGTATAATGATAACAAAATATTTTTAATAATGGTGATGATATTTGTAGAGCTAACATAGCCCAAGAGATCGCTAGCCATCAGATACTATGTAGCACTTCATATATTTGATCTTATTTAATCTTTACAACAATCTCATAAGGTAGCTGCTATCATCAACCCTTCTTTTACAGCTGGGAAAACAGGCTCAGTGAGATTAACTGGCGTGCCCAGAGGAGCAGACCTGGGAGGTGTCTGCAAATTTGTAGGACCACAAAGCCTCTGCACTTACCTACTGGCCTTCCTACCTCTGTGGCATAGTGGGAACAATGGAGAGACCTGCATGTTACAGGAGGCTAAGAATAGTTGCTCTTACTTTTCAGCAGAGTCTTCACTCAGCAATGAGTGACAAGGAGTCATGACAAGATCGTATTTGTGTAACCTTTTTTTACTTTGCCAAGACTGTACGATTTTGACCTGCTCTAGGCTCTCCCACTCAGCCACCCATATGTAGAAACTTAGCTGGGACTGGTGGGTGCAGACACCCAACTATGTGGGAGGTGCACTGTGTCCCTTTCAGCGATGTATGAAGGCAAGAATGTGGAATTTGGGATCAGACAGACCGGAGCCTAAATGCCTACCACTTCCTAGCTGTAGGAGTTCGGATAGATTATGGGTCTTGTTTTCCTGGCTCAGTTATCTCATATGCAAAAGACTTCCAAGTTACAGGCTGACTGCAAGGATTGGTGGATTATGAAGTATAATGTACCTGGCACATAGGTGGTTGGCATCCATCACCCCTATCCTTTCTTAAGGCAAGAGTGAATGGGGGCACCTGAGTGACTCAATTAGTTAAGCATCCAGCTCTTTATTTCTGCTCAGGTTGTGATCTCAAGGTCATGGGATCGAGTCCCACGTCAGGCTCTGTGTTGAGCATGGAGCCTGCTTGGAATTCTCTTTCTCCCTCTCCCTCATTCATGCCCTCTCTCTCTATCAAAATAAATAAATGTTAAAAAAAAAAAAAAAGAGTGAATGGTAGTCCTCCTCCCAGGCCGTTCTCGGCCCCATCCTGTGCATCCTGAGCTCGCTTGTGTGAAGTTGGGGGTTACTGGAGCTGTGTGTTGGGCTTGAGGTGACTGCCTCCTGATTGCTTCCTTCGTGCATCCCTTCCCTTTTGCTGCCTCGTATGTAGCTGCCCTTCTCTCTTTGGAGTGCTTGGCTTCAGGGGCAGGTGCCAACTATGAGAGATACTATTCATTTTCCAAAAGTGCTTAGAGTTGTTCATTTTCACAGGCCAGGGCTGGGGTGGCTCAAGCCAAGCCGGTCTTCCTACAGCCACTGAGTCCAGGCCATATGTGCCCTCTCGGAAAGGATGCTGAGTTCAGGAGGCTGTGCGAGCCTCAGCCAAAGCCAGCAGGCAGGAGGGCTTCTCTCAGCTCCTGAAGGCGGAGGAGATAAATCTGGTATCTGCTCATCTATCTTCCTTTTCACTTTGTGGATGTTCTGAGATCCCATCTGGTTGGTCACTTACTCAGCAGGGTGGGCAGGTGGGGGCCCAGCTGGTATGAGCTTTTGGTTGATGAGCCTCATGTCAAGAGTTGGACACCTGCAGTGAAAAATGCCTAGACTTTACAGTCAGGCACATCAGAGTCAAATCCTAGCTCCTACCAGGCTCTTGCTGTGTCACTCTAGAGAAGTCAATTTATTCACTGGGTCTCAGTCTCCTCATCTGTAAAGTGGACTCACAATTACTACATCTAAGGATTGACTATCCATTGAGATAATACATATAAAGTGCTTCAAGCTGTTCTTGGGCCCACAATCAGTGGTACAGGGGAGCCTGCCCATATCAACTTCTGAGAGCTTACTGTTAAATTTTTTTTTTAGGAATCTTGCAAGCTGGTGTTAAACCATTGTTGCTTGAACTTGGTCATGTGTAGTGGGAGTATTTATACCTTGGAAATCAGCAAACACTACACATCAGGGCACCCCCAGCCTCCCCAGAGCCATACAACTGCACATGGAGGTTGCTGAAGGAATGTTGTTTCTTTCCTTTTTCCATCTTAGCTGTGTTCTCTTCTCCAATACAGAACCATCTCCAAAGACTCAAAGCACAGATACTTGTGGGCCAGTGTGGCCTATACTGGATGTGAAAACACATTGTTCCTTTCCCACCCAGCCCCACTGAGACTCTCAAAGTCCCAGGTGCTTTCGTATTTCCCTTAGAATTTGCCATGACAGCTTGGGGCTGATGCAGTCTAGGTCCCCTAGGATCCTACTTCCTGGTGATATGTGTCTCTCCCTCTCCCACCCCGACTCTTCTGGCTTACAGTATATCCTACCTTTATTTATAGTCTCCCAGAGGGTAAAAAGTGTCTGTTCCAGTTGCAGTCCCCTTTCAGAACCTGGGACAGCTCTTCCCAGCTGGTAGAGGCTCTCCAGCTGTGGAATCTATATTGCACTGCCCTGAAGTCCAGCCTGCGCCGCCTGCCCCAGATCAACCTCTTCAGATCCACGTGAGAATGCACTTACTGGGTCCTGTCCCTCTCCACATCTAGTAGAAAAATCTAAGGGCAGGGCTGGCAGATGGTGCCATCTTCAAATGTGACCCATTTGATTCATATCTGGGATTTAGTTTCCATGAGGGTAGCATTTGCACACCCTCTTAACCCCAGGCTCAGTACAATGCCTGGGACAATGACTAGAACAATTTTTTACTCTCATAAATACTTGAACTGATGAATAATAGTGTGCAATTCATTTGTCCTCTTTTAGTAAACCTTTAGGGAGAAAAGAAGAGGGAATGTCCCTTGAGAAGTGTGGTTGTGTGGTTCGAACCTGCAGTAGGTTGTGGCATTTTCCTTTCCACTATGTTAGTGTCATGCTCTTCCACAGAGTCTCTTCCAGAGACTCAGGTTTTTGTGGAACTTTTCAGAAAAAAAAAAGATCCCAATAATTCCTTTCCCAGGCGCTCAGAGATCTCCCCACCACCACAATAAGTGGTGCTCTGTGTTCTGTTCCAAAGTTCAGGCTAAAAAACATGAAGGGAAAAACAAATCCCATTTACTTTGAGTTATTTAATAACCAACTTAATTCACTAGGAACGATCCTGATAATATGTGGATAATAGAGCTACAATTTCATTGAGTGATTATTTTGGGCCATACTCAGTGCTAAGGTTTCTATATGAAAATGTTAGTTTTCATAGCACTCTACGGTTAACATAATTATTGTCTTTTTACACAACAGGAAGGTGTGGTCCAGAGAAGTGAACTATTCAAGCTCATTTAGTTAAGGAGAAGCATAATCCATGCTTGTGCGCATTTAATCTTATGTCAGAGCCTGGCTATTTAACTGTTACCATAACTTGCCTTTCAGCTTCCTTGGCATCTTGAAGACATTATCAGTCATCCATAGACAATCTGGTTACCCAGCACTTGGGACCTATAAGTTTTTGTCCAGTCCAATGACTGTATCTGGTATTGGGGAGAATTACATTAACTGAGTATCTACCACGTGCCAGGCACCAACCTCAGCACTTTGACACTCCGTTGCCTCATTTATTATTATTTTTTAAAATTTAGTTTGAGAGAGACATTGCAAGCAGGGGAGGGGTGGGGGGGGGCAAAAGAGAGAATCCCAAGCAGTCTCTGCACTGTCAGTACAGATCCCTGTGTGGGGCTCTAACTCATGAACCAAATTATGAGGTCATGACCTGAGCCGAAATCAAGAGTTGGACGCCTCACCGACTAAGCCACCCAGGGGGCCCCTCTGCTGCCTCATTTAGTTCTCCCTGTAATACTTACTGTTAAGGACTACTTTATGCATTGTCCAGGTGGGAAAATGGAGGCTTCTAGAATTTAAATAACTTGTACAAGTTTACAAAGCAGACGAGAGTTAGAGCCAGGGTATTTATCAACAGTTGATTGACTCTCAGTACTTTTTGTGCCTTTTTTTGTCATCTAAGAATATTCTTAAACTGCCTACTCTTGTGAAGGGATAAAATATGTGATAGGCTTAAAAGAAGCAGCAATAGGGTATAAATAATGCCTGATATGGGTGTTAAACCAATGGAAATAGGTGTAATAGATTGAATATGTATTTAATTGCTGCCACATGCTCGGCATTAAAGTGAGTTAATAAACACTGGCTATGTGGATAGAAGAGCAAGGAATTTAGTTAAATTCCAGAAGATGAATTCTGGACTCCTGTTTCTCAAAGTGTTGGCAGGTTGAAAGGGATTTCAGAACTCCAGTTTTCCATCTCATGTGGAGTCCCTTTTACAATGTCCAAAGACCTCGGATGAATACTTCATATGATGGGAAACTCACCATATTCCAATATTTCTCAGATAGTTTTTTAAAAAATGTTTTACTTTATTTTTGAGAGAGAAAGAGAGAGAGAGAAAGAGAGTGTGCACAGGGGAGGGGTAGAGAGAGAGGGGGACACAGAACCTGAAGCAGTATCCAGGTTCCGAGCTCTCAGCACAGAGCCTGACCTGGGGCTCGAACCCAGGGACTGTGAGATTGTGACTTGAGCCAAAGTCGGACACTTAACCGACTGAGCCACCAAGGCACCCCCAAGATAGCTTTAAATGTGAGAAGGGTCACCCACACAGTGTGTCTTAGGGCCTCTCCTGTAACTCTTTTCCCTGGCTCCCAGGCTTCGAGCTCCACAATAGCCCATATTATAGCTGTCTTGATCTCCACTATTGTGCTAGGGATGGACACAGGGCCTGGCTCATATTAGGTACTCAAAAAATATCTGTTAAGCAGATGAATGGTCGGATAATAAATGGTCCTGGTTCTATCCTGAAAACCCAGAGTAAATTTGGTATTTCTTTCCTATGCTAGTCCTTTAAGCATTTTGGGCTAGAAATCACATCTTCATCAGGATACTCTTCTATTAACTGTTATTTTATGCTTGGAGTGGTGTGGGGAAAGGGTAGTTATGGCATAGTACTTTTTATATGCCAGTTGTGTTATCCACTTTCGTATATAATTTCATCCCATCCTGCCAGCATCTCCGTGAGATAGAGGTAGTGTGGTGATCACTCTTGTACAGGTGAGAATAACTGGCATGTTGAGAGTTTGGATGTCACCCAAGACTACATATAGCTGAGTCAGGTTATCAACTCATGCATGTCAGTAATCCTTTTAATACTCCTCAATAAGCAGGGTTTGTGTTCACCTGAAACTTGGGCATTGCCCAACATTTGATATAAGTCTGGGAAACTCAGGTCTTGAATTTGCTACCCTAAGAGTTGGAAAGAAAGCATGAATAACAAGGGGTCTGCATTACCTAAAATGACATGGTTTCTATAATTATGGAAATTACTGTTTGTGATAAAAATGTCAGGTCAAGGACCATCAATAGGAAAATGTGTTCCATGAATCTTTTCAATATGGACTTCTTGATAGCTTTTACCCGTTTCATGGGGTAAGATTGGTGGGTGTAGAAAAGCTAGTCAGGAGTCCCATTGTGTCAGAGTGGAAAGACCTCAAAAGTTGAAAACATTCTCCTGCTGCTTGGGATTGGAGGTTGATTGAGGCTTTTTTATGAACACATCTGGCAGGAAGTGGCATCTGTAGCAACAGCTGGCTGGAAAAAGACTGAGGATGGGTAGGGCTAGGCTCAGTAATGAATGATGATTTAAATTCCTACCCAGAATTTTCCAAAGTGAGTCTTGCTGCAACTACAGAGGGAGCAATTGGGTGAGGAGCTGTATGGTTGTCTTTTGGACATTAAAGTGTGCAACTGTGTGTCCTTTTAAAGCTTTGCAGGCAAATGAAATGGGTGTGCCTTTTGTGCTTTTTCCACATCTCACAGACACAGCACAATCCTTGAGAGAGTTGAGGGTTGAGGGTGGGATTTAACAACAGATTCTAGGAACTTGAGAATACACCTAAGCCTTAGGCTTGCAGGCAGTATAAATTAGTAGGAGGCGCCATTGAAGTCCCCATATTATTTTCTGTTTCTCCTTAGAACTACTTTGCACACTGGGAATTACTTTAAAAATATATGTAATTATTGACTAGGTATCTTTCCAATCTAGTAGCTCTAGATTATGAGCTCTAGGAGGAAAAGAATGGTGTCCAACATGTCTGTCTTGTTCACCATGTGTCATCAGCAATTTTTATTGTTGAGCTTGTAGAGTGTGCTTATTGAGTGATTGGGAACCAGTGTTGTAGGGTAATGAATAATATCAGTTACAATCAATATCAAAAATATTAACATGAATCATTTGGGGCTTGGGACAAACTGGATTCATATCTTTGCTTCACTCCTTGTAAGATTCATGTGCTTACGTAAATCATTTTGACTTTGAGGTCTTTAGCAACTTACTTTGTAAAATATGAGCAGTAATACTTGCCTTAAAGTGTTGTTGTGAAAGCTGAAAGGAATCATCCATCTTAAGCACTTAGCACAATGGCTAATGCACAGTTGAAATTGTTATTTGCTTTTAATATGATCATTATTGTTGGTATGGTTCACAACTCTCTTACACTCATTTAAGAGAACTGGTTGGGAGAAAGTTGGATTATATTTTAAGCCACCTTACTGAGGTATGATTGACATACAAAAAGGTGTATATGTTTATATAAGTTGATGAGTGTGGAGATCACTACACACCTGTAAAAGTATCACTGCAAGCTATACCTTAAACCTATCTATCACCTCCAAAAATTTCCTCCCACTTTTATTGATGATGATGATGATGACACAACATAAGATCTGCAGCTCCTACAGCCATCACTCAATATGTATGGTTTGCATCTCCTAGTAGAGTAACTGTTTGCTAATTTTTTTTGGAGGGATGGCCTGGTTGAGTTGTAGACCTCTGGTTTCAAGCTCTATATGGTCTTAGAACCCTCTTTCCCAACAACAGAAATTAATAGCTACCATATAAGCTGTTATTGTACAACAAACCCTTTGTGATCTTTTTTGTCCTTAATCCATGTGACAAGATAGTGAGGTGGATTTTACTATCATCATTTTACAAAGGAAAAAGTTGAGGCTAGAGTGAATAAAATACAGTCGCAGGGCCCGTCAGTGGTGGTGGGAAAAGAACGTGAGCTCAGACAGTCTGACTCGAGTCTGGAATATTGATCAGTACACATACGGTTCATCTGTCACATAGAAATACTCAGCATTTATTTGTTGAATAAAGGAGGGAATATCTTGAGACTTGTAGATTCTTGATCCTATTTCATCATCTAGAATCTAGGGCAGAGCCAGAGAGGACATCTGCTATGGGGCTACAAGTTCCTTGGTCACAGAAGCTGTGTCAAGATTCACCCAACAAGGGGAGTGGTGAGAGGAGATAAGGAAATGCCAACAGACCTGGGGTGTTTTATGGTCTTTAGCTGTTAGGGAACTTAGGCAAACAACCTGCTAGGGGGCTAAGACCCCAAGACTAAGGGGTCACTTAGAGGTGAAAGGTATCCTGACAGAGGCAGAGCAAATTTCTTAATACAATCCAAGTTTGGGGCTGAAACAAGCAAGGGGAGTCAGGTTGTATGACCTGAATGTGAACCTTGAATAACTATCTTCTACGGTCATCATCTGACTTTGATCATCAGATTGGGACACTTGATTTCCTTGAGGGATTTAGCCTGATGCTTCTTAACTTTGGAAAACTGCAGTGAGTTTCCAGATCAATTTACTCTGTGGAGGGGCCCTCCATTCTCTGCCTTTCCTTCACCAGAGCAGAGTTTGACCATGAGTATTGTGTGGAGGGTGATTCAGGGCACCAGTACAAAACTGGGAAAGCCAACTGGCTGTTTTAACTGAGGGGGTCAGGGTGCACCTATAATAATAAATACTCAAAAGATAAAGATTTATCTGTCCATCCATCTATCCATCTACACATTTACCCATCTACTCACCTCCTCATCATTCCATACAACTATCCGTCATCCAAGAAATATTTATTGATGTTTCTGTATAGTTACCATGCTGAGACCTGGGGATACAGAGAGAACATCAGGAACATGGTCTCCTGGCCTTAGAAAGTTTATGGTTTTAGGGAGGGAGGCTCTGTTGCTCCTGTTGGTCTTGTATCTTTATTTATTTCAGGCTTGAAACCCTCTTTGTTACATAATAGGGACCAAGAGATCTATGTTGAATGGGTGAAGGAACAAACCACATAGATACTGTTGAAAGAATGCAGGTTCAGGAGAAGGGGAAGCAGGGCGCATGAGGGTAGGAAGGAAAGGAGACAGCAGTTTATAGCCACAGGCTGGCAGGGCTAGGAAGGCAGAGACAAGTTCAGAGGGGGAACCTTAGGGTCAGAAATAGATCTTTGTCCAAATGACTGTGTCTTGAAGATTAACCACTGCCGAGATTCTTGAAGGTTGGGGATGACAAGTTTTTAACCCGGGGGTCCAGGGATAGAATTCAAGGAGTCTGTGACCTGGGATGTGAAAAAAGGACATATTTATTTGCTTTCACTTTAACTGGTAAGTTAGCATCTTCATTTATGAATGTAGACAACAAAGCGCAATGGTTTTTTAACAGAATCTGTGACTGTCACCTATCGAATCATACATCTTTTCATATCACATTACAGTTGTTGCTGATATCCCCAAATATTATTTATGCTCATCACTCACTACTTTGAAATTATGGTTGTTATTAGGTCTGCTGCTAGATCTTTTTATTCAATGCATTAATAAAGAGACTGGTCTCTTGCCAAATCACAAGTTTGTTTTAAAAATATTTTGGTAACTCTATTGCAATACTATTGACGCTGTTTGTAGTCCTGTGTGTCCTGTTTTTATGAATTTAAAAACATTCTGAGAGGGGGTGCATAGTCTTTTGTTTAATCCCTGTGATTTATTAATTTATAACTGGAAGTTTGTACCTCTTAATCCCCTTCACCTATTTTCCCCGTACCCTCCCCCACCCCCTTGATTACCAGCAGTTTATTCTCTGTGTTTATGAGTCTGTTTGCATAGTCTTCATTACAGCAAAATGGAGGTTCAAGGCACACACACACGCACAAGTTTAAGAACTTCAGATTTAGATACAAATGCCTTTATATGCATTGAGAACTCACGACTCAGGTCGTTTGGGAGTGCTGGATTATTAAGGTCAGGAAAATGATGTTAAGAGCCCAGGTCTTTTGCTTGACTAACTGGTGTTAATGGTACTCCCAAGTGCCCCGTTAAGAGAGAGTAATTTGATGCAAGCTCTTGACTCCCTTTGAGTCTTTATGACCAGGAGAACCTCACCAGGTTGTCCTCACTGCCCCACTGGTGGTCTTCCCATTGACAAGTAAGGAAACTTTGGCTCATCATTTCACAACTAGAACCTAGAGGGAGATAATACCCTCCAGATGCTTGTACCAGACTTCCGAATTTATTACCATTTCAACATGAGTAATGAATGCCATGTGTTGTGCGATGTGTTCTTTTAAGTTTATTAAATCACCCGGGTGCTATTCCAATTGGGTGTTTTTATCATCTCTTGAAGAGATATGAAATTTATGGTTGCAGTTTGCTCTATTTAGATAATTTTTACACTTTTCTCCCTGCATGGCTCATTATTTTGTTTTTGTATTTGCCATAGAAGTAAAGTGTTTAAAATAACTCGTTTAGAGCTAAGCTGATGAAACAGATCCATAAATTGGGTCATGAATGATCCTTGAAGGTGCCTGCTGTGCCTGAGAGGTAAGACTAAGCAGGCTGAATGGTGAGTAAGGTAGTACCCTCCAGGAAAGAGGACTAGATGGGAATGAGCGTCCCAATGTAGAGCCTGAAGGATTCTGACCTGGCTTTAGATGTTGCTGTGTATGCAGATAGAAGGTGAATTGTCAGCACATCCAGGAGAGAGTCCTGTCTCTCCAAGAATGGCTCTAAATAGGGTTGAGGAGGTAAGTGCCATGTTGAATTAGTCCCAAGCTTTTTCTTACATGGCCAGGATCCCTGGGTCAATGGCATGTCCATCCAGTTATCCACTCACTTTACACCTGCCATTTTTCTTGTAAGATTTAGAAGAGAAAAACTAAAAGGTCTCCTCTTTTCTTTTACCATGCCTCTTCATGACTCAAAATAAAATATATTTTTTCATTATTATTAAGCATTGAGTTTAAAAATATATAATGAATGAACCATAAAATGTATGATATATACCCACCACCCAGATCCAACACCTGTGAACATTTTGCCACCTTTTTGTCCACATATATGTGTATGAAAATGTGTGTGCATGTGCATGTTTTGTGTGTACATGAGCCATAGTAAATTGTAGATATCAGCCTCAAAACCTTCAGCCTGTATCTTCTAAGAATAAAAAAAATTCTGTTCATAATCAAAACTTGCACACACCCGAGAAATAATTGGCAAAAATTTCCTAATGTTGTCTAAAATACAGTAAATATTCAGATTTTCCCAGTTCCCCCAAATATGCTTTTATTTATTTATTTATTTTTAACGTTTATTTTTGAGACAGAGAGAGACAGAGCATGAACGGGGGAGGGTCAGAGAGGGGGAGACACAGAATCGGAAGCAGGCTCCAGGCTCTGACCGGTCAGCACAGAGCCCGATGCGGGGCTCGAACTCACGGACCATGAGATCATGACCTGAGCTGAAGTCGGACGCTTAACCGACTGAGCCACCCAGGCGCCCCCCAAATATGCTTTTAAACACCCCTTCAAACACTGGGATTCCAGCAAAGTTTACACATTCCATTGGACTGTTATACCTTTGAGTTTCTTTAAATCTAAAGCAAGAGTTCTCAACCATTTGGTTTTGAGATCCCTTTACAGTATTAAAAATACTGAAGAGCTTTTGTTCATATGGATTATATCTGCTGATAGTTACTGTGTTAGAAATTTGAAACTGAAAACTTTTGGAAATGCAGGAATGCGTGACTCCATATTCCATTATCTGCTACAGCAATGATACCATCACACCTCCAGTAATCTCTGGAAAAGCCCACTGTACACTCACAAGAGGTGGGAACGAAGAAGGCAAATAACATGATAGTGTAGCTGTGAAATAGTTTTTGTTTCGCAAAACCCTTAAAAGAGTCTTGGGGACCTGGACTACACTTTGAAAACTGCTGACCTAGAGCGATTTCTTAAATGTTTTATTTTCTGCCAGTTTTTTTTTTCCCCTTAAGAAATTTGTTAATGAAAATGTAAACCATGAAAAGTAAAGAATTGTGTGGAATTCTTTGGATCTTTGTGATAAGTCAGTAGTGACCCAGAAAGCAGTGTGATGTGATTAAGAGAGCTAGTGCTGGTTGGAACTGAGCAGGCATGTTCAGCACCCTGCCCCACCACTTCTGAGCTGTGTAGCGCCCCTTTGCCTTAGTTTCCTCGTTTGTAAAATGAGGATAGTAACACCTGTCTCACCCTTGTGTTGCGAGAATTACAGAAAAAATGTATATTGTGTGGCTAAGACCGTGCCTGGTACATAGTAAACGCTTAATGACTGTTATTACCTATAGCAGTGGTTTTCAATGGGAGTGATTTTGCACGTAGCCTGCGTGTGTGTGTGTGTGTGTGCGCGCGCACACACACACACACACACACACACACACACACACACACTGAGGACTTTTGGCAACGTCTAGAGATATTTTTGTTGATCACAAAGAAGGAAGGGGATGTGCTACTGGCATCGAGTAAGTAGAGGCCAGGTGTCTTAGTCGTTTTGGGCTGTTACAACGTAATACCTTACTTCCCACAGTCAGGAGGCTGGGAAGTCCAAGATCAAGGTACTGGCAGATTTGATGTCTGGTGAGGGCCTGCTTCCTGGTTCATAGACAGCCGTATTCTCCCTGTGTGCTCACATGGTAGAAGAGGTGAGGGAGCTCTCTGGGGCCTCTCCTATAGGAGCATTAATCCCCTTCATTAGGGCTCCACCCTCATAACTTAATCCTCTGATAATGACCCTACCTACTGATACCATCAGCATGAGGGGTAGGTTTCAACATGTGAATTATTGAGGGGGGGAGGAATACAAACATGTGGTCTCTAACACCAGTGATGGTGCTAAACATCCTAAAATGCTCGAGAAAGCCTCCCCACAACAGAATTACGCATCCCCAAATGCCAGTAACATGGAGGTTGCAAAATCCCTACTCACAGCCAGTTAAAATGGGTTTAGTGAAGTCAGTCATCAGAGAGAGCTTGGGAGATGCATTCTAATCTTTAATGCTAGTGTCCTGTACAGTTTATGTGTGGATTGTACTCAACAGTTACTAAGCCCTTACTCAGTGTAAGGCACTATGCTAGGTGCTGTAGGGGAAACAGCTGTGTGGAAGATTGGGTGGCAAACCAGTGTAAAACTGTTGGAAAGCACCATATTCTGGGTCCCCTCATCGGTTTTTATATTAGCCACTCAGCTTCCCCCATCACAGACATTCAAGAGGCAAATGTGGGTCCTAAAGTTGGTAGCTGGAACTTGGTAGGAAAGCTGCCTCCAGCTCCTTCCACGTTTTGTTATAAGTGAAGCAAGGTATTAGTAAATGAGGCAGTAGACCTCTGTAGAGACAGTCAGTGCTCAGGACATTCCAGGTGCTGTAAAGTTCCTCGGCTGCCTGAGACCACAGACATTCATGGTGCACTGCCTTCTGCCCCAGATGCCTTCCCTTCTTGCTTTCATCTTGTCTGTGTACCTCTTGTCAGGGCTGTCCTGTCTGCTTTTTTTTGTTTTGGTGGTTGACATTGAAGTAGTAAAATCTTAAAGGAACTGCATCTCTTGGCTCAGGGTTTCTTGAGCAATGCTGTATTCTGGAATGAGTTGTGATTGCCTTAAAAATAAACAGATTCGGGTTATTCTTCCCAGCGATTTTTTTGCAAGACCCACTAATCTTAATGTTAATCTCCAATAGGGCTTCTTGTATTTAAGGTGAAGAACCTGTGACTTGGTCCCAGAAAACGTGCTGGCATTTGGTCCTCGTGTTCCACGTTCCTTTTTCTTTTTTTCTAAGTCCTAGATCCCATAGAAGAGTAATGCTGCTTCCCGTTGAAAATCTTCCTCTGGTTTCTCACAAAGAAAGTCCCAAAGCCTCTTCCTAACATACAAGGCTCTTCCCACTCCTGTCCTTGCCCACCTCTTTCTCATCATCCCTGCTCTCTCCCTGGTCATTGTGCTCTAGCTGCATTGATCTCCTTTTATCTCCTCGAACTAACTGTTTTCTTTGTCAGAACTTGACACCTGCAAACTGTCCCCTCTGCCTTAAACACCCTGCCTCTTTCTTTCCAGGCAGCTGGTTCCTTCTCCTTAAGCTTTAAATCCATCCCATCAGACAGGTTGTCTCTGACCTCTTTACTGGTCACATACCACCTCCTTCCTTCCATTTTTAGCAATGATTATAATTGACACAATATTTGGGATGGGTGTTTGTGGTCTTGGCAACCAGCTGGTGCCACGGGGGTGGTGAGCCATTAGTGACTACCCTGTTCCTGGCACCTGGTTCAGTGTTTGGCATACCATTGGTACTCTGTGAATTTTTAGTGGATGAATGAGTGAATATATGAATGGGTACATGATTAGGCTTTGTCTAGCTGTTGTCATGTATTTCCTAAATGCCACTGATCTTAGAACTGAGCCTAGAAAACTCAGGATGAGAGGAAAGAGAGGTCTGCTCCATCCTCTTAGGCCTTCACATTTTTCCTGGGCCTGACTGCTTTCAGAGGCCTCATTCCACATGCCTGCTAAAGCTGGGCATAGCCATGCAATGCCCTCAGAGCCCACAGAAGTGCGGGTCAGTATCAGCAGGCCTTGGTTTCTCAGAGGCATCTGCCGAAAGCAGTTATTGGCACAAGTGTGTTGAGAGGGTAGTAGAGCAGAGGAGATGTCAAAGGGTGAATGGGATAATCAGGCCCTAGCCATCAAAACTGCCACCCACTCAAGCCTGTCAGATTCTACAAGAGAAATCTTCCAGACCGTGTCAGCTTCTTCACATGTTTAATGGCAGAGAAAGGATGCACCCAAGGGATGCTTGTGGCACCAGTGCCGTTGACTGGAGCCCTTCTAAGCCTGACTGGGAATACCCAGTGTGGGGGTATTTAGGCCATTTGGAAGAGTGGCAGCTGGAGAGAAGGGCAAGGAAGCTCTATCAGAGTATGAGTTCTGATTAAGTTCCCAGTGTGTGAAATAAATGCCTGAATGACCCTCATTATCCCATTTGCCTTCTCATTTCTTTTCTGTGGGTACTCTTGAAATGAAGCAAAGGCCTTGTGATCCCTTGGCACAGTAAACAGAGCTCATTGGAGTCTTCCGTAATATTGCATACTGTTTCCATGACAAGGCATATTGCTGCATTCATGACATTAATGTTATTCCATGGATCTCTCAGGTATCATACGAGAGCCTGGGGAAGAGAACAGTGGACAAGACAGAGCAGATTTGTCCCTTTGGAGCCTACATGTCAGTAGGGACAGATGGGGACAATATGTTAATTAAAGTCATTACTAAACAAGATACTTACTTGGGGCGCCTGGGTGGCTCAGTCGGTTGAGTGTCCGACTTCGGCTCAGGTCACGATCTCGCAGTCCGTTAGTTCGAGCCCCGCGTCAGGCTCTGGGCTGATGGCTCAGAGCCTGGAGACTGCTTCCGATTCTGTGTCTCCCTCTCTCTCTGCCCCTCCCCCGTTCATGCTCTGTCTCTCTCTCTGTCTCAAAAATAAATAAATGTTAAAAAAAATTAAAAAAAAAATAAGATACTTACAGACTGTGTTGAATTCCAAGGAAGACGGCAATGGGTGCTATGACAGGAGTGGCCTGGGGGTGGGGTGGGGATGTCTACTTTAGACAGGCGAGGAGTGATGTAGCTGGGAACCTCAAGGAGGAGTTTTAACCTACATCTCCCTTCCCACTTGTTAACTTTTTTCTGAGTAAAGAATAGGTCTTTATGTCTCCTGTTTTAAGTCAAAGAGAAACTATTTGAAAATATCAGGGTGGCCGAAATGTGATGTTCATGAGCCAACCCAGGGTCGTTCACTGATCTCAGGTGGACCAGTCTTGATTTCACCTTCTTGGTCCACATGGAATAAACCTTTCTCAGCTCTGTGGACCATCCTAAGTGTTTCCTTCTATCCTTTTATCAAACACACATGGATAAAATGGAGAAAAGTCTACAAATGTGTGGCCCTGGGGGTTTGGCAGCTTCTTTGCACAGCTGTTCTGACTGTCCCCCTCCCCAAAAAGCTAAATTGAGGTTGATAAAGATGCCTGTGCCTCCATTTACTTTCAGGACAAATCATTGCTGTTATTAACAAAGTAACAGCATTTGGCTTTATTAATTCATCCCTCTGTTTTTGTGGTTCTTGTTTGTTTTGTTTTGATTTGGTTTCATTAACAGTTGCTTTAAACTTTCATAATTACTGTATTTTTTTTTTAGGTTTATTTTATACCCATCCCCACCCACCAAAAGACTGAGTTGAAAGGAAGCTTGACTTAGTTACTTACTCTTGCTTACTTTCTAATACTTACTTTTAAGGTTATATATTTTCCTCTGAGAACTACTTTGGCTATACCCTGTCACATTTGCTCTGCAAACCCTTATCATTAGATTCTCCATAATTTGTAATTTCCATTTTGATTTTCTCTTTTAAAGTGTGATTTTAAATTATGAAGTATACATATGGTTTGGGGGGCCCATTTTGGGTTATTTACTTTTAATTTTATAGGATTAATGGAGTAATTGTGGTCCATTAACTATCAACTTAAACAAAATTTTGAGATTTTCTTTGTGGTCTGGTACACAGTCAGATTTTAAAATGTGTACTTAAGATCATATGTAGTCTGTATTTTTTGGGTTTATCAGATGTTATATAGCTTTTCTTATTTTTCTGCTTGATGTATGGCTTTCTTTTAATTTGTCTTCTCAAGTTGGTGTTTCTGTGGAAAAGCCCTATTAGTATTATTTTCTTGCTTAGCCTTAGCACTAAGCCAGAAATTACGAAGTAGCAAGAAGAAAAAGAAATAACCCCTTCATCACTTCTCCAGGTTAGTCAAGGGGATTGTGTCTGCTAATGAGACTTTAAAGTGAATTGGGGGCTGAGCTTATGGATGCAGTGAAACAGCCTGTGGCAAGGACATCTCTGTGGAGTCTGAGCGATCCGTGTCTGGACCACATTCAGGGGATGGCAGCGGTTGCATTAGTTGGCTTTATAATGAGACATTTCTAGAAATACAGCTCTTTGTGCACCACGCAGGGGTGGGGGGCATTCTAGCAGCCACATCATCAACCAGTACATTTTTAAAAAAGGACTTTTAAAAAGGACTCAGAAAAATATAAAATTAAGGTCATCTCTGAGGTCTTTGCTAAGCTGAATAAACCTTGAAGCACAAGTTGTATCTTTTTCCCAAGCTTAACATAGAGCTTTAGAGATCTGTGAGAAAGAACAGCACTTTGAACATAAGGCTTGATTGGTAGCATAAAGCACTGGAGGTGGTTCTAATAACCACCAGGGCTGCTGGAAAGTACTTCTGGAGTAATCAGTGACACAATCATACATTTCCAGGCTTCTCTGCAATCCCTTATCTGGTAGCATAAACAGGCTAGATCTAGGCTGGATCGTTTTCCTCTTGAGATAAAACTGTAGCCTACAAGGGCTTCGGGGAAGTGACAGGTCAGTGGGTATGTGTAATTCTTCATTTAACTGAACCAGCACCCTCTCCCTCTCCTCTCCACTGTCCTAGAGATGTCACTGTTCTTACTTTGTGTGTGACAGTGCTTTTAACAGCAGGCACCTCCTCTCTTCCTTCCCACTTCTGTTTTACATGCCTGTTTGGAGGTAGTTCACCATTATGTGGGAAATGTGTCTGTCTGGTCTAAAGTCACTGGACTCGTAGCAGATGGAACACACTTTTGACCCCTTTGGTGTTAGCTTCTCCTTGGCTTGTTTATCTCATTCAATTGCTCTGGGGCTGGTTGCCCATGCTGTTGGTAGGGGAAGTATTACCATAATTAGACAGTGTTATTTATTAATCAGGATTCTCCCCAGTAACAGAACGATAGGATAGATATACACACACATTCATTATAAAGAATTGGTTCATGTAACTATAAAGGCTGAGAAATCCCAAGATCTGCATTTGACAAGCTGGAGACCCAGTAGAATCGATGGTGTAGTTGTAGTCTGAGTCCAAAGGCATGAGAACCAGGAGAGCTGATGGTGTCCGAGTTTGAAGGCAGGAGAAGACAAGTGTCCCAGCTTGAAGACAGGCAGAGAGAGCAAATTTTCCCTTATTCAGCCTTTTTAAAAAATCAAAATATAATTAACATACAAGGTTATGTTAGTTCCAGTTGTACAACATAAAGATTCAACAATGATACACATTACTCAATGCTCATCGTGTCATTACCATACCACTTTATTACAGTATTATTGACTTTATTTTCTATGTTGTAGTTTTTCATCTCTGTGACTTACTTTATAACTGGAAATGTAGACCTCTTAATTCCCCTTAGTCAGCTTTTTTCTTCTCCTTAGATCTTCAGTGGACCTAGTGAGTCCTAGCCACACTGGAGAAGGCAATCTGCTTTACTCATTCTACAAATTAACATGTTAATCTCATCAAGAAACACCTGCACAGGGGCACCTGGGTGGCTCAGTAGATTAAGCTTCTGATTCTTGGTTTCAACTCAGCTCATGATCTCACAATTTTGTGAGTTTGAGCCCCATGTGGGGCTCTGCTGACAGTGTGGACCTGCTTGGTATTCTTTGTCTCCCTCTCTCTCTGCCCCTCCCCCCACTTGCACTGTCTCTGTCTCTCTCAAAAGAAATAAATAAATTAAAAAAAAAAATAACAACTGCACAGACGCACCCTGAATAATGTTTAACCAAATATCTGGTGGCTTTTTGCCCAGTCAAGTTGACACATGAAAATAAGCATCATAGCTACATATGGAGTATTCATGATATGTTACAAAATTTAAATTGAAACAATCCTTACCCAGGTACTCAATCCATTAGTATTGTCTGAGTAACCACATAGAATAGTTGAATAACAACAAAGTCTCAACTCAAAACTAAATAAAAACAAAATGTTATCTCACAAAGCGAAAATTCCACAGGGTATATCTGTCTTTCCTATTAGGCATGATGGGATCCCGATCCTCTAATGATATTTCAAAGAATCAGCCCTTAAATTCTTTCTTGTGTTTCAGCTTCATTTTCAGACAGGCTCTCTCAGTGGAATTATGGCCACCAGCAGCTTCTGTATTACTGCCTTTGCCCATCCAGCAGTAAGGTGGAAGCTGAATTTCTGCAAAAGCCATGTTGCTTATGTTCCTTGGGTTAGCCTGGGTCACAGATTTATCCCTAAATCAGACCTGTTAAAGAGGGTTCAGTAAGGTGACTGGTTGAGGTAAAACCAGGGGGAGAGAGCATGAGGAAGGGATGACTCTTGAGTAGAAACTTAGGATATCAAAACTAGAAGTTAAACATAGAATTACCGTATGATCTGGCAAATATATATCTAAGTTCAGAGGTCCACAAAAAGACTTGCACGTGAATGTTTATAGCAACACAACTCATAATAGCCGAATGTCCATCAGCTGATTAATTTTTTTTTTAACATTTATTCATTTTGGAGAGACAGAGTGCAAGCAGGGCTGGGGCAGAGAGAGAGAGAGACACACACACACACACACACACACACACACACACAGAATCTGAGGCAGGCTCCAGGCTCTGAGCTGTCAGCACAGAGCCTGACGCAGGGGTGGAACTCATGAACCATGAGATCATGACCTGAGTCGAAGTCAGATGCTTAACTGACTGAGCCACCCAGGCACCTTTCCATCAGCTGATTACTAGATAAACAAAATGTGGCCTATCCATACAGTGAATTGTTATTCAGACACCAAAAGTAATGAAGTATTAATATATGCAACAAGGTGAATGAACCTTGAAAACATTACACGTGAATGAAAGAAGCCAGACATAAAAGGTCAAATGTTGTGTATGATTCCCTTTATCAAGTATCCAGATGGGCAAATCCAGACACAAATTCATAGACACAAAGCAGATATATGGTTTTTAGGGATTGGTAAGAACTGCTTATGGGATGTGAGGTTTCCTTTTTTAAAAACATTAAAGTGTAGGGGCGCCTGGGTGGCTCAGTCGGTTGGGCGGGTGACTTCAGCTCAGGGCACGATCTCGCGGTCCGTGAGTTCGAGCCCCGCGTCGGGCTCTGGGCTGATGGCTCAGAGCCTGGAGCCTGTTTCCGATTCTGTGTCTCCCTCTCTCTGCCCCTCCCCCGTTCATGCTCTGTCTCTCTGTCCCAAAAAAATAAAATAAAACGTTAAAAAAAATTTAAAACATTAAAGTGTAATTAACATACAGTGTCATATTTGTTTTAGGTATACCATATAATGATTGAACCATTATTCAGTGTTCATCATGGTGAGGGTACTCTTAGTGAAACCTTGCCATTTGCAACATCGTGGACGGACCTAGAAGGTATAATGCTAAGTGAAATAAGTCAGAGAAAGATGCATACCATATGATTTCGCTCAGAGGTTGGATTTAAGAAACGAACAAAGAAAAAAAGACACCAACAAAAAACCAGACTCTTAAATACAGAGACCAAACTGGTGGTTGTCAGGGGAGATGTGGGTGGGATGGGTGAACTTGGTGAGACTTCTTTTTGGGCAATGAAAATGTTCTGAAACTACATGGTGGTAAGGGTTGTACAACATGGTGAATGTACTAAATGTCACCAATGGTAAATTTTATGTTGTATTTCACCACAATAAAGGTAGTACATAATAATCCATTTTGAATTAAAAAGAAAAACTAGAGGAAGCGAGATAGGAATGCTGAGTGGGTAAAATCGTTCTGTAGCCCACATCCATAGGGAACTCATCAAGATCAAAAGCAACACCAACGAAACCAGTGATTATGGGGTGAGGAACGGAAGGTGTAGAATCATATATGCATACACCTCTCAAGTCACAAGGCTTAATTTTCATTTTTAAGTTTCTGCCTTTTGATACTGTCTGAGGCCCTGGGCGTCTATGGAAGAAGCAGCTGTCTATCCCTCATTACCATGTGTATCCTAGACTCTCACAAAATTCCTTTCTTTTTTCTTCAAACAATTTAGAGTCCTGGGCACCTCAGACGGGTATCTTTCTTATCATTTCAACCATATGAGTCTGTTGTGTTTGTATTATGTGCCTGGTATTTTCTTTTTTTAAAAATTTTTAAATTTTATTATTATTTTTTAAACATTTACTTAATCTTTGAGAGAAAGAGAGCACAAGCAGGAGAGGGGCAGAGGGACAGTGAGACACAGAACTGGAGGCAGGCTCCAGGCTCCGAGCTTTCAGCACAGAGCCCGATGCGGGGCTTGAACTCACAAGTGGTGAGATCATGCCCGAGCCAGTCAGGTGCTCAACCGACTGAGCCACTCAGGTGCCCCTGTGCCTGGTATTTTCTTAGGCCTGGGTATGTTTTTATGGTAAATTTAATAAGTACACTGGATTACTATTTACTATGTGCCAGGATCTCTGCTAAATATTTTTTTCATTGGATTCTCACAGCAGCCCTGTGCAGTGGGTACTATTATTACCTACCCTTTACAGATGAGAAAACTGAGGCTCAGAAAAAGCTTACGGAAGTGGCCCAGCTAGATGGCAGAGGCAGGATTCAAAATGTACAGCCCCCTGATGCCAAAATCCCTGCTGTAAACCATCCAACATAGTAAACGAGGACATCAGCAAATACTGGATGCTCTTAGCTCAACGCAAACCAGAGAAGCATCCATTAGAAAGCACAAATTACACCATCTTGCTGTCTTCTGTGGATTCCCTATTTATAGAGTGCCCAGTGGATGCTTTTTCTAACTTAAGCTAGAAGGTTTTCTTTGAAAGTTTCAATCTGCAACTTAAAAGCAAAGCAAGAGAAGAAAAGAGCTGGGAGTGCACTTCACCCAAAGCTGTTCTGAAATCTGAGACCAAGGACACAGGAGGAGAAAGATTATCATCTTATTAGCGTAGGAGGATAAAGATGATCGGGCAGGGATGCTCCATTATTTATAGGAATCCAGCTCTTTTCTATACACTTCACTGAGGCATTTGATATATTTATGCTGGAGATTAACACTGATGTTATTTTCTTTAATGTCTGTTTTTAGTGTATGCGATGCATGTTGGCATTCAGGAAATTCAGCCAGAGGAGAAAAACAATAGTATTAATTAGGAATGTCAGTCATGGGTGTTATGAAATTCAAAACTGCCAAGTTTCTGGAGCATTTAGTGGTAATTATAATAGACTGTGGAGACAAGCTGTTCTTTGTTTCCTATACAGAAATGCACAGTTTGATGGGAAAGTGATCAAAGTGCTCATACAAACCCGTGTGAAAGAGTGTCTCTCTCTTGCCCTGTTATTTTTAGGACTCTATGCTTTTGCTAATTCAGAGCTGCCCAGGGAGAGGAGACCATCAGTGAATATAAGGCCCCTTGTCTTTTATAATTTAAAATTGCTATTTAATATTTTCCAGTATCTCCACACAAGTTGGAGAGAGAGAGAGAGAGAGAGAGAGAGAGAGAGTGCATGTGTGTGTGTGTGTGTGTGTGTGTGTGTGTGTGTGTGTGTGGTGGGGGCGTGGTGGTAAATGATACCATCCACCAGCCTGGAAGTGTATTCAGATTTAAATCAGAGCCATAGCCTTTTTCCAGGTAAAGTCACACTTCTAATCAATTTTCCCTCAAAGTAATGAATAATAAAAACCCTTTCTCTGTTCTTTGGATAACCCAGTTAAATAGGTAGAGAGATTTGCATTTTTGAGAATTGTAATAAAAGGGTCACCACTTCCCTGGATTTTCTAAGGTTTCTGGTTAGAGGTTTATGTTTCCTGATTTGTTTGGGGAGTATTCCTATTAACCCAGGGGCAGAGAATAGAACCTAGGGATGTAAGGATTCTAATGCAGGTATCCTGATTTCATGTATTACCTTATATGAGCCTTAGAATGGCCTCTTGAAACCATCTAGGGAGATCCCAGCCCACCCAGCGAGGAGACTCAGTTGCAGAGATCAAGAAAGTTGCCCAAGGTTATTCAGATACTGGTGGTCAGGAGGGCCTCTGACTTCATGGCTGGTGCTATCTGTATTTAACTTCACTGCTTCCTGCCATTTGCATGTGCAAATGTCTGTTATGCTG
Organism: Panthera onca; assembly: GCF_046562875.1. NCBI lineage: Eukaryota > Metazoa > Chordata > Mammalia > Carnivora > Felidae > Panthera > Panthera onca. Next base: position 37,197,257 of record NC_138354.1, on the reverse strand, counting down.
AACCTGTTAACTCTGGCTTTGATAACACTTGCTTCTTAATGGACAAGAACTCCTCTCTAAAAAGGACCCAACTTGTAGGTAATGGCTAATTGTGTCACATTTTCTACAAGACTGATATTTTACGTGATTCAAAGAAAAAAAATCAAATGGGACCCAAAGAGTAAGTTCTCTTTTTCCAGGAAAGAGCATAACAGTGAGAGACCCAGAATCATCTGTCTCTGATCCTTTTTTTTTTTTTCCTATAACCACCCCTCCATTAGCTGGCGATAATGATATGAAGAGGAAAAAAATTTGAGCTGTTGTTGGTTTGCCTGTAATTTCTGGGACTTACAAGAAGTCCACGTAAATTCAGTGGTATTTGATGGTGCCAGCCAGATGTGAGAAATAAAGGAGGTACGAGAAGTCCTTTGCCATATGTGCATCTCTGGCTTTTCATTTTAAATAATTAGGAGCAGGTCTTTCTTCATTCTGAACGTTTTCAGAAATAATTGGGGAGCTTGGGGTTGAGCCAGTAATTGCTCGGATGTGTGCTGCCCATGGACCAGCCTCCACTCCAGGACTGGTACGACAGTGGAAATGCACCCCCCACCCCCAGCAGTTTGGAAGAATGTCTAGAGCATCTCTGCATCCTTTGGAAAAGCAGGGCACGTTTTCCTGCTGACACACACAAGCCTTATAATTTAGCATTAGAAAAGAAAAATGGTTTAGAACAAGAAAATATATTTAGAGCTCATTATTCAAGTAGGAGTCACAGAGAAGGGGCAAGGACGGAGCCAGTCAACAAGAAACAGCTCACATTACAGGGTCAGAAGGAAGCATGTGCCTGGCACTCAGAAGCCAGGCAGGAAACTGTTTCAAGGGCGACAGGGTCAGTATCAAGGTCAGGAATCAGTAAGAGAAGGTGCACTAGGTTGCCATCTCTTTCTGAGTAAGCCGTTTTCAAGACTCGGTCCACAACTTCTCCCTTGCCTATCCTCTCCTTTCCCTGGCTCCCAGCAAAGGTCAGTTCACAGTGAATTCCCATGTTCTAGCCCCAAGAAGGCTACCGCTTGGCATCCAAATATTGGCACTGCTGTCAGGGAGGCCAGAAGTAGCCGTTCCATCAAATGGAAGGGAGTCTGTGAGGCAACTGTTCTGACTCGGCAACCTTCATGTCTGCCTCTGGGTGGAAGGCCACATCTGCAGTCCACCCCCCCCCCCCCCATACCCAGCCCCATTTTCCACTTGCATTTCTTTGCTTGCTAGCTACCTGCTATGCCAACCTACCAACCATTGGTCTCTACCCCTCAGTATTCTACCACGTTATACATAAACATTACAAAGTATGTGTTGATCATTCCTGACCACACTCTTGGGCTTGCAGCCCTTTTCCGTGTTGCCTAAGACTTGTTAGCACTGCCCTGTTTAGCGTTTGGCTTGTGTTAGCTGCTTTGGCCTACCGCTTTTCTTTTTTCCATCAAGACTGGTTTTAATAAAGAAGAGGGAATAAGGAAACCTCATGTGTCTCAATACATCCAGGGGAAAAAGAAGAAGAACTAATGCTTACTGAATACCTACTGCGTGCCAGGAATTATGCTAGTTGATTTGTAAATATCACTGCAATTCAGTAATTATTTCTTGCTTATGCATTATATGTCCAGCGCTGTTCTAGGACGTGGTTATAGAGTGGAAGACAAGGAAAATACATTCAATTATCATAATTCTTAGAGTCTAGAAGGGGGACATGTAGTTAAGAAGGAATTACGAGCATAATAGGTGTTCTACAAGGAGAAGCATAGGGTATAGTGAAAATCTTCATGGTGAAAAGCAACTAGATTTAACCTGATTTAGGGGCCAGGGAAGGTGTTTCTGAGTAACTGATACTTATGCTAAGCCTCAAAGGATGAACATGATTTCTCTCTCATGTAATCTCCACTTTCCTCTCAAATGGATATAACTTTCATGTCTATCTTGCAAGTGGGGGAACTGAAGTTTAGTGATATATGGTACCAGATAGTGATGGATCCAAGATTCAGTCTCAGGTTTGTTTGACTCCAGAAGCCACGTCTTTTCCATCAGGTTCTGGTTCTTCCTGGGGCTTTTTCATGTCAAAAAATCTTGATGAAGGGACTTAAAAAGCAGAAGTAGAGGGGGGCTTTCTGACAGTGCTCAGGTTGTGCTTGCTCAGGACTGAAAGTGTCTCCTGGTGTGCACAGAACATAATAGAGTGGCATAGACATCAACTTTGGATTCAGATCTTGTTTGGTGACTTTTGTAAATCTGCAATTTTTGGTACTCCATTTCTCCATCCCTACGGTGAAAACTTTTTTTTGATCTGCTTCAAAGATCTAATACGTGCCAGGCTATGATACATGGTAGGTGTTTGAAAACAGCACATCTTTGTGTCCTAAGGAACAAGGAGGGGGATGCCCAGCCCATGAGGCTCTCCTCTTTGGAAGAGGCCATTTACTGCAGAGTCGTTTCTGGGCTTCAGGCTAAACGTGTTTGTGCCGAAAAAGATAGAAGCATCTCTTTGGGTTTTCAGCCAGGCGGCCACAGATGTGGACAATAGAGAACTCAGCTCACGTGCCCACTGGGAAGAAGACAATCGCTCCCCAAACACAGCTGCCTCCTTCTCAATTGGACCCAACTTCGCCAGATAATGGAAACACAGAAAACAAGGCACGGGAAAAACGAGCTGTTTATGTTTAAACATGGCAATCGAACCTCAACACTAAGCCTTCTTGGATGGCATCCGTGTGGCTGTGGGGCCCAGCCTATGGATTTCCAAGACTGTGCTGCAGCCCACCTGTCAGCGGGAGATGGATGATTAATGACACCTGTTCCAGATGTCCTCTGTCCTTGGGGATGAGGCGTGTGCAAACACTCTGCCTCCTCTCCACTTTTCCTCTAGCGGCTCCTGGTAGTTGCAGACATGGCTTGGCAATAGAGGAGGGAGTATGGAGTTCTTGTTGAATGCAGTTTTAGGAGACAAACCCCTGTTTCCAGGAACAACATCTGTGCCTGAAGGCTCTGTGGGCTAAGCCTTGTCCACAAAGCAAGCCATGATGGAGATCATCTTCAGGAAAAAGACATCATTCCTTTCTTTCTTGATTTTTTATTTTTTTTTAAACGTTTATTCATTTTTGAGACACAGAGAGCATGAGCGGGGAAGGGGCAGAGAGAGGGAGACACAGAATCTGAAGCAGGCTTCAGGCTCTGAGCTGTCAGCACAGAGCCTGATGAGGAGCTTGAACCCACGAACTGCGAGATCATGACCTGAGCTGAAGTAGGACGCTCAACCGACTGAGTCACCCAGGTGCCCCTAAAGACAGCATTCCTTTCTACTCATCTATTAACCCATCTGTCTGTTTAACCATCCACCCACTTAACTAGACATCCAGCCATCTTTTATTTATTAAAGTGACATTTATTGAACAATTATTGTGTACCCATCACCATACATTATACATATTTTACCTATAACTTAGGGACAAGTTAAGAGCTAAGGGCACTCTGGGACTAGACAGCCTGAGTTGGAATCCCAAATCTCCCTCTTATCGTTACTTGACCTTGAGCACACTGCTTAACCTCCTGGAGATTCCATTTCCTGATATTTAAAATTCAGATACCAGCTCACAAGGCTCTTGTGATGATCAAATGAGATTGTGCCTGAAAGTGCCTATTACTGGCCACATCATAATGTTAAGTAAATGTTAGTATTGTGATTAAAAATTTTTTTTTTGAGGTACAGTTGACATATATTAGTTTCAGAAATATAACAACATGATTCAATACTTGTATATGCTTCAAAATGATTGCCACAATAAATCTAAAGTGTCCATCAATGGGTAGATGGATAAAGAAAATGTAGTGTATAGACACAAACAATGGAATACTATGCAGCCCTAAAAAGAATGAAATCTTGCCATTTGTGACAACGTGGTTCCACCTTGAGGGTATTAATGCTAAGTAAAATAAGTCAGAGAAACACAAATACAGTAAGATCTCACATGCGGAATCTTTTATTTTTAAAAATTTTAATTCCAGTATGGTTAATATACAGTGTTACATTAGTTTCCAGTGTATAATGTAGTGATTCAATACTTTGATGCCTCACCTGGTGCTTATCACAACAGGTGCATCCTTTAATCCCCATCACCTAGTTCACCTTTCCCCCTACCCCCTCCCCTCTGGTAATCATCAGTTTGTTTCTTTGTTTCTTTTTCCTTTGCTTATTAGTTTTGTTTTTTAAATTCTACATATGAGTGAAATCATATACTTGTCTTTATCTGACTTATCTTGTGCAGCATTATACTCTTTGGCTCCATCTATGTCACTGCTAATGGCAAGATTTCATCCTTTTTATGGCTGAATAATATTTTGTTTGTGTTGTGTATATGTATATATACACACACCCCCATCAACCCTCAGTTTTTTTCTCAGTATTTAAGAGTTTCTTATGGTTTGCCTCCCACCCTCTCTGTAACTTCTCCCCCTTTTCCCTCCCCCATGGTTCTCTGTTAAGTTTCTCAGGATCCACCTATGAGTGAAGCTTCCATAATTTGACTATTATAAATAATACTACAATAAACATAGAGGTGTATGTATCCCTTTGAATTAGTATTTTTGTATTTTTTAAAGATTTTTAAGTAATCTCTACATCCAATGTGGGGCTCAAACTTAAAACCCCAAGATCTAGTCACATGCTCTACTGACTGAGCCAGCCAGGTTTTTTTTTTTGCTTTTTGCAAAAATGCATTTTTGCATTTTGGGGGTAAATACCCAGTACTGTGATTCCTGGATCGCAGAATAGTTCTGTTTTTAATTTTATGAGGAACCTCCATGCTGTTTTCCACAGTGACTGCACCAGTTTGCATTCCCACCAATAGTGCAGGAGGGTTTCTTTTTCTCCATATCCTCACCAACGGTTGTTGTTTATTCTGTTTTTTAGTTTAGCCATTCTGACAGGTGTGAAGTAATAGCTCATTGTAGTTTTGATGTGCATTTCCCTGATGATGAATGATGTTAAGCATCTTTTCATGTATCTATTGGCCATCTGGATGTCTTGTTTGGAGAAATGTCTGTTTGTGTCTTCTGCCCAGTTTTTAATTGGATCATTTGTTTTTTCAGGTGTTGATTTGTATAAGTTCTTTATTTTGGATACTGACCCTTTATTGGATACGTCATTGTCGAATATCTTCTCTCATTTTGTAGGTTGGATTTTAATTTATTTCCTTCACTGTGCAGAAGCTTTTAACTTTGATGTAGTCCCAATAGTTTATTTTTGTTTTTATTTCCCTTGCGTTAGGTTGTATCTAGAAAAATGTTGCTATGGCTGATGTCAGAGAAATTACTGTTTGTGTTCTCTTCTAGGGTTTTATGGCTTGGGGTCTCAATTTTAGGTCTTTAATCCATTTTGAGTTTATTTTTGTGTATGGTGTGAGAAAGTGGTCCAGTTTCATTGTTTTGCAAGTAGCTGACCAGTTTTCCCAGCACCTTTTGTTGAAGAGACTGTCTTTTCCCCCCCCGGATATTCTTCCTGCTTTGTCAAATATTAATTGACCATATAATTGTGGGTTTTTTTTTTCCACTGGGTTTTCTATTTTGTTGTGTTGCTCTATGTGTCTGTTTTTGTGCTCATACCATGCTGTTTTGATTACTACAGCTTTGTAATATAACTTGGAGAGTGGAATTGTGATGCCTCCAGCTTTTCTTTTCTTGTTTAAAAATTTTTTTATGTTTATTTGGTTTTGAGAGACAGAGAGAGGCAGACGGAGAAGGAGAGAGGAGGGAGGGGAGGAAGAGAGGGAGACACAGAATCTAAAAGCAGGCTCCAGGCTCTGAACTATTAGCACAGAGCCCGACATGGGGCTTGAACCTATGAGCCCTGAGATCATGACCTGAGCCGAAGTCAGACACTTAACTGACTGAGCCACCCAGGAACCCCTCCAGCTTTTCTTTTCTTTTTCAGAATTGCTTTGGCTATTTAGAGTCTTTTGTGGTTCCATATAAATTTTAGGATTGTTTATTCTAGTTCTGTGAAATATGCTGTTGGTATTTTTTTTAATTAAACATAATTTATAGTCAAATTGGTTTCCATACAACACGCAGTGCTCATCCCAACAGGTGCCCTCCTCAGTGCCCATCACCCATTTTCCCCTGTCCCCCACCCCCCCCATCAACCCTCAGTCTTTTCTCATTTAAGAGTCTTCTATGGTTTGCCTCCCTCCCTCTCTGTAACTCTCCCCCCTCTTCCCCTCCCCCATGGTTTTCTGTTAAGTTTCTCAGGATCCACCTACGAGTGAAAACATATGGTATCTGTCTTTCACTGCCTGGCTTATTTCTCTTAGCATAATAACCTCCATTTCCATCAGCGATGCTACAAATGGCCATATTTCATTCTTTCTCATTGCCAAGTAGTATTCTGTTGTATATATAAACCACATCTTCTTTATCCATTTGTCAGTTGTTGGACATTTAGGCTCTTTCCATCATTTGGCTCTTGTTGAAAGTGCTGCTATAAATTTTGGGGTACAAGTGCCCCTATGCATCAGAACTCCTGTATCCCTTGGGTAAATTTCTAGCAGTGCTATCACTAGGTCATAGGGTAGATCTATTTTTAATTTTTTGAGGAACCTCCACACTGTTTTCCAGAGTGACTGCACCAGTTTGCATTCCCAGTATTTTGATAGTGATCGCATTAAATCTGTAGATTGCTTTGGGTAGTATAGACATTTTAACAGTATTTCTTCTTCCAATCCATGAGCATGGAATGTCTTTCCATTTCATTGTGTTGTCTTCAATTTCTTTCATTAGTGTTTTTTAGCCTTTAGAGCACAGGTCTTTCATCTATTGGTTTAGTTTTATTCCTAGGTGTCTTATTATTTTTGGTGCAATTGCAAATGGGATTGTTTTCTTAATTTTCTTTCTGTTGTTCCATTATTCTGCACAATGATATTGTATCCTGTGACTTAACCGAATTCGGTGTTCAGTTTTAGCAGTGTTTTTTTGGTGGCATCTTTAAGGTTTTCTATGGTGTCATCTGCAAGTAGTGAGTTTTACTTCCTCGTTACCAATTTGGATGCCTTTTATTTCTTTTTGTTGTGTGATTGCTGTGGCTAAGGACTTCCAGTACTACATTGAATAAAAGGGGTGAAAGGGGAACATTCTTGTTCCTGACCTTAGTAGGAAAGCTCCTAGTTTTTCCCCATTGAGTATGACGTTCACTGTGAGGTTTTCATATACAGCCTTGATTACATTGAGGTATGTGAAATCTCTTATATTTAAACATACACATTCATGAGCAAAACTGAGATATCAGAGTTGGGTCTCACCTGACAAACATGTGTTAAAGAAGTATCTCATTTTTTCTTTTTCTTTACAAAATATCAGATTTGCCTACTTCCAGTTGCCCATCCTGCCAGTGTAGTGGGAAATACCAGCTCATTTGTTTTTGAAACAAAGTCAAATGGCTAGTAGGGGGAAGCATCAGAAGTTGAACACAGGTGTCTCAATTTGCCCACTACAGTGGCTTCTCATGGATAAATGACAGCTAGCAGTGTGGCACTTTTCTGTCCTTCTGAAAAGGACAGAGATGCCCCTTCCCTCTAGGCTGTTGAATGGGCATCACCAGAAAGAAGATAGTTGCATACAAAATATTCTCACATAGGAAGTCAAGGTTCTAGTATACAATCTACCTGCATGTTCATGTTTCAGTAAAACTGAGTTTTGTTTTTGGGGCAATGAGGGCTAGTAAGAGGAGTCAAAGAAATGTTGGGGGAAAAGTGAGCTTCTCAGGGTTCATATTTGTAGTGGACACTTCAACACACTGGGTCCAGGGAAAAGATGGCATAAATGGGCTCATTGGACAAGCAGGCTGAGGGGTGATGCACAGATCACCTACTACTCATCTGCCTCTCCCATAGTGTGTTCATTTGAAGTCCGAGTTGGGAGAAATTAGTTGAACACATATATGTGGAGTATCTATTGTGAGCCAGGGATTCTCTTAGCTGCTGTGAATACAACCGAGAACCATGCATGTATATTCTTTGGATTCATGGAATGAACATGCAGTGCAAAGAGAGCTTGTAACCCAAGCTCTCAGTCGAGTCTGGAACAAGGTTATCTCTGAGTTCACAGGGTGAGTAGCAGCAAACTAGGGGAAGAACGTTCTGGATGGGAAGTTGCACGTGCAGAGGCTCGGTAGTGAAGGACACACTGTGTTCTGTTGGAATGTAAAAGGGACTTGTGAAGATGTGGTATGGATGTGAGGGAGATGGAGGAATAAATGAAGCAAGGGAGGTCGGAGGTCTTCAGGGAGCTGTGTCATTATCTTTAAGGATCATTCGCTGAAGTAAGAAGAGACATGCATGGTGAAAGTTCACATGTGTGTACATTTGGGGTGCAATTTGGTGGACAGTTCACTATCTTTCTGAAGAGCTCCTTTACTTAATAAACAAATCTCTGTCAGATACTGTCATTTGTAACCAAGAACCCTGATCAATCCAGGAAGTAAACAGATCAAAGTCTATCCTGGAGCAGGGGTGGGGGGATGGGAATGTGGGACTCATGATTATCTTTCTGACATTTTAAGTCAAATAGTGCCCAATAGTCAAATAAACTCAAATAGAGAGTCCTGTCCTGAATGATCACCTAGTTAATACTGCTTGCTTCTGGGTGCTTGAATTGCTCAGGAGCTTGTTAGCCATTGTGGACACATGAGAACCTCAGCTAAGGTCTTTGCCCCTCCTCTGGTACTTCCTACTGCCTATTTTCTTTGAAGAAATGCTACCTGGAATTTGTCTGCATTTGTGTTCTCACATGAAGGTGGTGGCGATATGTTCAGGTTGTTAAATCCACTCTGGGTCAACCCCCTGTTCCAGCATTATTAGAGCTATTTCTCAACACCCTCCCTTTCTGTGCTCATTTGGAAATCCAGCTCACGAGTGAGGGTGGACAGATTCCTGGGAAAGAGCGATGGCTTAATTAATGGTAATGGGAAAGATGTAGGTGCCTCGGTGATTGGAGCTCTGTGAATGCAGAAGTGGATGGAAGGCTGAGATGCAAAATAGGATAATTGAACTGTTAGCTGAACTGGAATTTAGCAGTTAATCACTTTTATGAAACCTGCATCTCAATTCATTACTCCATTTATGCCTTGTTGCAATACAGCACTGTTCAGCTAATTGGTAAACAGGAGCCAGGCAGAGGACCCAGAAAGGGCAAGGCTATCAAAGGTACTATGGTATTTTCCATGAGTGCACATCTCCATTCAGGCCAGCCAGGAGTTGTCTGTTAGTCTCCTACTCTTTCTCAGAGGCAGAAACTAAATAGCACTAAACAACATAGTGGAGTCATGCTCCTACACCGCAGACGGTGTTGCTGACCGTAAGTTGTGTTTCTTGACGTTCTCTACCCAATTAATGGTATGGTGAGTAAGACGGTAGATTGGAGCCAGGACTCCACCGTAGATGCCTGTGTGACATTAGGCAAACTAATTCCTCCTCTGAACCTCCCTCCTCAGGTCCTCAGGGGCGTTCCAGTGAAGATTATATGAAATACACTTCATACTGAGAGCAAAGTGTGTGGTACAGTGCCTGGTATTTAGTTTGTGTTTAGTCAGTGCTAGATCTTACTGTTATCTTGAACTTAGAAATCATTTGTTGTTTTTATTATTTTTTTTAACATTTATTTATTATTGAGAGAGACAGAGCATGAGCATGGGAGGGGCAGAGAGAGAGAGAGAGGGAGACACAGAATCTGAAGCAGGCTCCAGGCTCTGAGCCGTCAGCACAGAGCCTGATGTGGGGCTCGAACTCACTGCAAGATCATGACCTGAGCCGAAGTCAGATGCCCAACTGACTGAGCCACCCAGGCGCCCCAATCGTTTGTTGTTTTTAGAGTAAGAAGCTGATGGATTAAGTAGAAGTTTATGAACAACAATGGTGAAAAAGAAAGACTGTTTAGGAACAAAGGAAGCTATGAAGCTTGTATGCCTTGAATGGGAGGTGTGAATACAGGACATCATTAAGGAACTTTTCATTGTTTGGAGTGGGGTGCTTAATGAAAATAGGGCCCAATTCTGCTGGAGTTTAGTTTAGTTTTGTTTGTTTTGTTGGCTTGATGGAGGAATAAAGAAGTCTCATCTGAAAAAAAAATCTTCATTTTGGAGCTGAGACCCTTATAATCCAGTATCCTAGTGAATCTTCCTGTCTAATTTCAGAGAATCCTCTCTCTTGCCTAGGACCCAGACATGGGGAACCACTGGCAGCTAAAATAGACACAAATCTATCCAAGTGTAGTCCAAGTGCAGGACTCCACCGTATACTTGGAATCTTCCTTCCTCTTCAATGACTATGACTTTCTTACTGAGTCAAGCTACAGGTTTTTGGTTCCCTTGCAAATACACATCTATTCTATCACAACAGACAGTTCTCTTGGAGGCATGGATTTGGCAATCATGAGTGGAGGAGGTAGGAGTTGGGGGGGTGGATAAGAGGGAAAGTGCTGAGAATAAAAAAAAGATTCTGAGGACATAATCTTAGAAAATGTGAACTCTTAGAGGTCATCAAAAGCATTGAACTCTTGTGAAAAACATTTTGAGACTTTGAGAGAAGATGCTGACATTAAGGTGGTTCATTCATTCTCCTATTTAACCAGTGTTTACTGAGAACTTGCTATGCCCCAGGCATAGTTCTAAACACTAGACATGGAGTAGTCAACAAAGCATAAAGGGTCCCTGCCTCTAGAGATTGCATTCATGGGGTAATCAGAATATGAAATTAATAACTATAAATAAGATAAACTTGAAATATTATAAATGCTGTTGAAGGAAATAGGGTGAAGTGATGATGAGTTCCTAGGGAGGGCATCTTAGATAAGGGGGTCAGGAAAGAACTTTCTGACCAGGTAAGATTTGATCTGGGACAGATAGGATTAAAAAGATCCAATGACAGAAAGAACAGGGGGGATGTTTCAGGCAGTATTACGAACATGTACAAAGATCCTGAGGTAGAAATGAGCCCAAAGGCTCACTTGGCTGAAGAAGAGAGTATGAATGGTCTCAGATGGGTCTGGAGAGGATAGTACCTTGAAGGCAATGGTAAGGAGTTAGAATATTTTCCTATGTGCATTGTAATGCATCAACACATCTTCCCCTTGTTGAAATGCATGAGGACTGGGTCTAGAGGGCTGTTATACATTAACTCATGTAGGACACAGTCATAGTTTGGTTTCAGATTACTGTTTCATGTCAGGCACTGGGGTATACGACACTGAAAGCTATTAATGTAAATTAATGATTGCTCCTGCTGGCTTTGTTACAGTTTACTCCAATGAGGGATTAATAAATGCATCATGCCTTGCAAATTTGCATCTATTAAAACCTTACCAACATGGGGGCACCATTGATTCCCTTTGGGGGTCTTAGAATAAAAAATATAACAGCACACAGCTGCTGCAACTAGTGTTCGATATAAACTGGGTAAAATGAGATAATCGATGGAAAAGCACTTTGAAAAAAGAGACTCACTCTGTAATTATCGGGTGGTGCTGGAGATAAGAAAGATTCGATTTGATAGTCATAGTCTCAGTACCTCTGACACATACTTGCAGTGCAAGAGATTACCATGTGTTAATCCTTGAGTCATGCTAGGAGATTTCATAAATGGAATTACTTTTAATCCTGATAATGCTGGCAGGTAGGTATTATCCCCATTTTACAGATCATGCAACTGAGTTTGATAATAAGATAAACAATTGGCCAAAGTCTCGTGGCTGGGAACAGGAAGAACGTGAGTTTTTGTCAAAGGTTGTCTGACTGTAACAACACTACATTGAAAGAGAGGTGTCTAAATCCTTGGCAGCCACACATTGGGTTGATGGAAGGGTTTGAGAGGTCCCTGAATTTTCCTCACAAGAACTGACAACCAGATACATGAAATATATTGCTGCTTTTTCTTTAAAAGTGATAACTTCACATTTCAAAGACTGGCTGCAGTAAAAAACGACTGGTGAAATGTAGAGCCATGCAACTGAGAGATGTGGGCGTGAGCCTGGGCTCTGCCTCTTGGTGAAATTGTGACTGTGGACAAATTATTTAACCTCTTTGGGACTCTGCTCATTCATTAATAAAAATGGGAATAATAGGAATGCTTACCTCTTAGGGTTGTTGTAAGGATTTACTGAGATATAAAGCATGGAAATTGGTTAGTACTATGCCTGGTGTGTAATAAGCTCTCACTAAAAGTTACCTATTACTTTTCTCATCCCTGAGGGTTTTGAACAATATTAATATGGAGAAAGCAAATTTGTAGTTGCAACTGCAATGTGAGCCACCATTTTGTTGGAAGAAGCCAGGAAATATTTTTTATTTTGCTGAAGTCTAGAAAATATTAATGAAGTCTCAGATTCTTTGAACCTGACTTTCTCTACCTTGGGTGCGAAGTTGAATCACTTGGAATTTTTGAAAGATACTAGGGGTCTTTCTGTAGAGATTCTGACTTGGTCTGGGTTGGAGCTTCGGCATCAATGTCTTTGAAAACACCCTGGGTTGAGAACCACTGCATTCTATTGGCTGTGGAGTTCAAAGGTCATGGGGTACATCCCTCTCCACCAGACTTGACCTGAGTTGAGACTGATTGATGATACCACAGTGGTGTACATCTCCCACATGGTGACACTTCTCCCCTCTTTTAGAGTCATTGACTATTATAGGAATGTGTGTGCATGTCTTCAGGACTAGCCTCATACAAACATGTAACTTTGTTTGGTTTCTTTCAAGCATCCCAAAGAAGGACACCTATTTATAAAAATGACCCTGCTGCTTAGTGAAGTGACTTCTGGATGTGTTTTAAATGGGACACAAAGTTGGGAGTAATTTAGCCCTTTATATCAGCTTCTTCCTCTGTAGGGAACTACTGAAGCTATCACATTGTATTTCAGATATATCGCCTCGCACTACCATGAAGTGTATCAAAATGAATGCTTGGCTGGTATATCCGAGCCCTGTCCTGAGTTGTTTATATTTATTTCTGTTTTAGGGATGCTCAGGTGTATTTGATTCCCTGGGTTGTGATTCAAATGAGTCTTTAAAATATTTTTATGTGATACTGTACTTGAGTTCCAGGCATCACTGAGCCCCAGAGCATGGGGCAGTGACAGTTTATGTGATTTCCCAGTTACAGGTAGACTGAGCCCTTAATGAATAGGGGTGGGCAGCCAGCCTTATCCTTGGTTTTATTAGGATCCAGTGTAAAGTGTATGTGATAGAAACTGTTGTGATTCTCTCCCAGCTGAGATGAATTGGTCTCATAAGCAGACACAGAGAAAGAAGAAAAGAAGTATGTGTATAGGTTGATGTGGCTTTAGCAGATCAGCAGCAATCAGAACCATGTAGGTTGGATAACTATATATTGCAGCTCCAAGAGGAAGATATCACCAACCTGTTAAGGACATCATTGGCTTTTTGATTGGACACCCAGAAATTGATGCACTGCCTTTGGCTCTATTATGTTTTCAAACTTTAATTAAGTTTATACCTCTCCCACCTGGACCTCATAAATAGTTAGCCTCCAAGTAAGTCATTTGTCATGGAAGGCCTCTTATGAGTAGATTCATCTTCCAAACAACATTATTATTGCCCAAAGTCCTGCCTTAAATCCATCAACGCAATACAAGCTTGAGTGCCTTACTCAATTTTGACATGTTATCCCAAGGGGTTATTTTCTGATGGGCTAGTGGCTAATTCATTAAGTTATCACAAGATAGAAGAATTTAGGTACATTATTAGCTTTTAAAATGATACAACTGGTGATTACAGAGAATTAAATTGAACTTCAGTGTTTTGTTTTTTTTTTTTTTCTGCATAAGTTAATCCATTCTCATTTACAAAAAGGCAAGCTTTTGGCCCAAGCTGAGGTCATCTCAGACTGTATCTAAAGACATCCTGGGGGTGGAGGGGAGGGAGGTGGTTTCTTCCTCAAGGCCTGGGACTGAGGATTTGCATCCTCTTTTTAAGAGAGAAACAGAATGTGATTTGGGGAGGAGCAAAAGAGAGGGAGACACAGAATCTGAAGCAGGCTCCAGAATCTGAGCTATTAGTAAAGAGCCCGATGCGGGGCTTGAACCCATGAAGCACGAGGTTATGACCTGAGCCAAAGTTGGAAGCTTAACTGAGTGAGCCACCCAGGCACCCCTGCATCCTCTTTGAGAAACAAATTAGTAGAATCTAGCAAATCTGTAAATGTACATCCTAGGATATGAAAATTGTGCCTGTAATCATGTGCCTTGGACAAACTCTTTTCACATGTACGTGAAGAGATATGTACAAGGATGTTTGCAGCAGCATTGTTTGTAATGGCTGAGATTTGTAAATAGCCTAAATGCCCATCAATGGAGGCATGGATAAGGAAAATGCAGTGTATTTATGTGATAGACTATAATGCATCAGTTAGGAATACAGGTGGTTTGTTTTTTTAATGTAATTTGGCGCTTTGATTCCTTGTATCAAAATGGACAGGCTCAAACACAACTTTGAAGAAAGCAAATGGAATAAACTGTGTGAATTTTTGACTGTATGTACAAAGCAACACTGGATATGGAATCATATCAGCAGAAGGTTACACATTGAGCTACCTGGGGAGGCGCTTTGGGTTAGGGAAAATAAGACTGGGCACCATGGTGTTATTATTATTTGTAACTGTAATAATTACAAATTATTAAAAGAAGAGGGACGCCTGGGTGGCTCAGTCAGTTGAGCGTCTGACTTGGCTCAGGTCATGATCTTATAGCCTGTGAGTTCAAGCCCCACGTCAGGCACTGTGCTGACAGCTCAGAGCCTGGAGCCTGCTTCGGATTCTGTGTCTCCCTCTGTCTCTGCTTCTCCTCTGCTTGCACTGTCTTTCAAAAATAACATTAAAAAAAAATTTTTTTTAAGACTGGGAAGAAATTATGACAAAATATAAATATTTGTATATTGGGATAGTAGGAGTGTTTTCTCCATTATTATTTGCATTTTTAAAAGTTATCCAAGGAAGATAAAAAGAGGGCTTTCTTGGGAGCAGAAAGGGAAAGTGCAGTCAGAGTCAAACCTGGGGTCTGCAAGGTGATGATCTGTCTTCTATACCTCCAGGGAAAGATTCCAGCTTGCTCTATTCAAGGGGCCATTGAGGGATTACTCACCAGTGGGTCTCCTTTCTTGACTTGTGATTATCCACTGAAGAATTTGGTCTTGGTATTTAAGCAGTTTTCTTTTTCTAAGGGTCACACGAGTTGATTCTTCTTGCTATATATAGATTTTCAAAAAGTGTGTAAGAAGATCCATTACTGTAGTTTTTTAAAAATAAAATTTATTGTCAAATTGGTTTCCATACAACACCCAGTGCTCATCCCAACAAGTGCTCTCCTCCCTGCCCATCACCCACTTTCCCCTCTCCCTCACCTACCTTAGTTTGTTCTCAGTCCTTAAGAGTCTCTTATGGTTTGCCTCTCTCCCTCTCTGTAACTTTTTTTCCCCCTTCTCCTCCCCCATGGTCTTCTGTTAAGTTTTTCAAGACCCACATATGAGTGAAAACATATGGTATCTGTCTTTCTCTGCCTGGCTTATTTCACTTAGCATAATACCCTCCGTTCCATCGACATTACTGCAAATGGCCAGATTTCATTCTTTCTCATTGCCAAGTACTATTCCATTGTATATATAAACCACATCTTCTTTAGCCATTTGTCAGTTGTGGCTAAAATGAACAAAACAGGAGACTATAGATCCTGGTGAGGATGCAGAGAAATGGGAACCCTTTTGCACTGCTGGTGGGAATGCAAATTGGTGCAGCCGCTCTGGAAAACAGTGTGGAGATTCCTCAAAAAATTAAAAATAGAACTACCCTGTGACCCACCAATAGCACTGCTAGGAAGCTACCCAAAGGATACAGGAGTGCTGATGCATAAGGGCACTTGTACCCCAATGTTTATAGCAGCACTTTTAACAATAGCCAAATTAAGGATAGAGCCTAAATATCCATTACTCTGAATAAAAACAATACTTAGGGCAATGGGCGGGGGGGGGGGGGGGTATGTGTCTTCAGAAGGTAAGGTTTCAGTTGCTGTTTGATAAACTCGCTAGCCTTCTCCCAGTACTTTTTCTTTTGCCACTGGTTCACAGTCCTCCTGGGACAGACCTCTGACTGCAAAAATGTGGCCAGGAAATGGAAAGCAGATGCTTGTTCCTTCTGATGAGATGGCACCATTTTAGTCTCTTGTTTAGGGAATTCCAACCAGCATTGTTTTTGGCACCTGAACACTGAACATTTAGTCTAGGCATGATGTGATTGTGACTTCAATCACAAGCATGAGAATGAGGGAGCAGTAAAGCCAGTATTAGATTTTAGACTTTAGATAGGGTGGGGCTACCTGTTGCCTTTGTAATTTTCACTGGTGCCATGAGTGAGATGGGAGCCAGAGAGGCAGATAGGACTTAGGGTCTGAGAGGATTCCAAGAGAACAATCCATCACCCCAGTGCTTTTCCCTGGTCTCTTTTCCTTGGTACCAGTGACATCCCATCCCTATGTTATTGACACTTGGAACACGATGTCAAAGTTATTTTCCAAAATGTCACAGATTTGGAGTTAGATATTCATTCAGGTATTAATTTCATTGTTATTTACTGACTACTCATCATGGGATGGACCTTGAGCTAGCTGCTCAGGTGCAAAGAAAGAATCTTACTCTGATAATACTCCCAGTACAGTAAAACAGAGAGGAAATTAAGATTGTAATGCCTGCTTAATAGGAGTTGAACAACACGTACACAAGCCTGAGACTAGAGACCATGGTGCCTCCATGAAACTCAAGAGTGTTCAGCATAGTGCAGTGTGGATAAAGGGAGACAGATGCAGATAGAATAAGCTGCCTCCAGTCCCCTCCTCTTCAATCCGATGTGTGATCTTGGGTCATTTAACTTCTCAGCATTCTCAGCTATAGAATGGAGTACTGATAATTACCCCCAAAGACCATTCCAAGTATTAAATGAGGAAGCAAAGATAAAGAGCCGTTTTGAAAGCTATGTTCAGACTCTTTGGTACCGTTACACAGGTTGAGTGGAACCAACATAAAAGTTATCCTGAAGTTCACATTGGTGACATTGGCTTCCCTGAAAGACATGTTTGAGAAAGTATTATCATGTCACTGTCAACTCAGTATCCCCCTCTGCTGACCAGCTATCCCAGTTTGCCTGGTACTGCCCCGTTTTAGCATTGAAAGTTCTATATCTAGGAACCCCCCTCATTTGCATGCAAACTGGGACATTTTGTCACACTGATCCTCACTAATGGTTCCACTTCAGATTCTAAATTATCTAGTATCTCTGGTCTCAATGTTGAGTGCACATTTTATATTTTAAACAATTACATTGGATTGTGGTAGGCATCCTCTACTGGCTTCAGAGACAAAGCTGTCTCTACTTTGTGCCTTTAAAGAAATGTATACTGGTTTGGTTTTTTTACCTAAAGGCATAGTTGAAGCATTTTCTTCTATTTCTCTGCAAGGGTCCAAGTTTTAGTAAAAAATATACTTTGAGAAATCAATACAAGATTTGATCCAACCAGGTCAAGCTCTCCAGCTGACCTAATCTTAATGCATTGTGAAAAGTATTTCTATTTGTTAAACTCTTAGACGTCCAAGCAAAAGCTGCAAGAAATGGTGTTTAGATATGAAAGAAAGGGAGCTCGGAAGGCTAAATTTAGATAACACCTGAGTCGCTTTCCTGCTAAGTAGAATTTAATAGAGGTGCATCTCTGCAATCTTCATATGTGTTTGGCATGACAATTTATTTTGTTTGTCAGGAATGAATTCTTAAGGAAAAAAATCTTTTTGAATTGTAACAAGAATTTCATATCAATGAGGGCCATTTGATTTAAAGGCTACTCATTTTCCATACCAAGGGATAATTTATGTTTGGTGCAAAGCTGGTTGCCCTTGCTTTGCTGGGCAGAATTCCTGAATACATTTCGTCCTCTTAAAACATGTATTCTGTGTGTGAGAATCCGGGGAGGTGATTTCTGCAGTTCCTAAATGCCCAACTATGTCCTTTATTCTCCAGCTCTGAGATATTGTAGCTGATGAGCCCAAAAATGAACTGGTCTGCATGGGTCACACTAAAGAGAAATGTATTACCTTCCCAGTGGCTCACGTGTAATTAATGCAACACTGTGGGCTACAAAATGGCAAAGACTAAATTAAAGATGACCCAGGCAAAATGGAAACTTTATTAGAGAATTGTTAGGATATACCGGGTAACCTGAGGAGGTAGAGTGGAGCATCTGGGTGTCAGAGAAAATCAGAACTAGAGACTTAACAATTTCTAGGATCTTATTTTCCTCTCATCTCTGCTTCTCTTGGTTTGTGACTTGCAGTATCTCTTCCCGTAGACCAATAATGGGGATATGGCAGCAAACTCTAGAGGCTCAAACCTTATATTTCCACCTACCAGAGATGGACCCTGTTTCTTGCCTTGATAACTACTCAAAAAAGCTCAGAGGTAGGATTTTCTTTGGACTGTCTTGGGTCAAGTACTCTACTTTGAATCAACACACTATGGTCTAGAAGGCTTGGCTACGTGACTCAAACATGGCCACCCACTCAGGTGTCAGGGTCATACCCAGAGAACTGGAATTTCAGGGAGGACAGTTATTCCAGGCAGTGTTGACTATAGTGTTCATTAGTCATTTCTCATCTCAGTGCCATCACTTACAGTCGTAAGGCTTTGAGCAAATCATTTACCATAATCATTACTATTGGTAATGTGTGTATCATAATATCAACCATACATGGTTGTGATGGTTACAAATCCATAAATGATTTATATTCAGAGCATAGTACTGTATATAGCATAGGAGGCAATTGGCAAATGGCACCTGCGATTGTAAAAGTGGTGAATTTAGTGATGGGGATAAGGAGACGGGGGAAAATAGCATTAGCTACCTGTTTAAATTTCTGTGGAATCTTTTTTAAAAAATTTTTAATGTTTGTTTATTTTTGAGAGAGACAAAGAGCATGAGTGGCGGGGGGGGGGGGGGGGGTTGGGTGGGGGAGGAAGCAGCACAGAGAGAGAGGCAGACACAGAATCCACAGCAGGCTCCAGTCTCTGAGCTGTCAAGCACAGAGCTTGACGCAGGGCTCGAACCCCCAAACTGTGAGGTCATGACCTGAGCCGAAGTTGGACATTTAACCAACTGAGCCACCCAGATGCCCCAAATTTCCGTGGAATTTTAAAGATTGTCTAGCATATAGGAAAAGTTGAGCTAAGCTGAATAGGTCTTATTTGGCCCTTATTTCATTGCTCCTTGCCTTCTGCAAAGACCAGATGCCTATTAGCACAAAGATCTCTTATAGAATTTTTGTGTTATGGTCACATTCATTCATTCACTCATTCTTACATTAAATATTTTTGAACTGTTATGTCCTAAGAACTTTTTTCAGGACAGGATATATGATAGAGAATGGCACCAGCAAGGTCTGTTTCCTCTTGCAGCAGTCACTTTTGTGGGCATCCAGACAAATAAAACTGATGGGGCAAATCAATAAGTTAACTATATATTATGTTAATAAGGAAGGAAATAAGCTGGGTGATGTGGGAATGATGGAATGGGATGGGATGGTCGAGAGAGGTCTCTCTGAAGAATTGACGCTGTTACTCAGAGCATGGAAAGCAGCAGCAGCTCTGCAGGGAGTCAGAGGGAGGTTGTTCCTGGACCAGAGGGGAGCCTTGGCAGAAGCTTTGCAGAGGAAAAGACCTGGAAATGCTTGATGCAACTAAAGGAGAGCTGGACATAGTAAAAAAAGAGAAACATAGCCCTGAGAGGTCACTGAGGTCATCTCAGGTAAGGTAGATTGTTTCTCCCTGAAAGTCTTAGCTCTCACTTAATGGTGTCATCTCTGTAACCAATTATAAGCTGTATGTTGAGCATGATCGTACTTCACCCAAATGCATGCTTTTGTGCTCACAGCATTGCTAATACCAATGAAATTCTTTTACATTATAGAGGAAATCTCCTAACAGGAACACTCCTCAGTATAGAACTCCCAACAGTCTGTGATGGTCTTAAGAAGGTGGTGGGGCATTGTCTGCCCATCTCGTGGGTCTCAGGCAAATGTGCATACAGCTCTCCAAATGCTACAGTCAGTACATACCACACAGTGTTGTGAGAATCAGATAAAACAATAAATGTAACCTCCTTGGCACAGTGCTTGGCATGAAGAAGGCACTCAAGTAAATATAGCTATCACTACTGTCATTTTATTTTATTTTTAAATTTTTTTTGTTTTTTTTTAACGTTTTATTTATTTTTGAGACAGAGAGAGACAGAGCATGAACGGGAGAGGGGCAAAGATAGAGGGAGACACAGAATCGGAAGCAGGCTCCAGGCTCCGAGCCATCAACCCAGAGCCCTACGCGGGGCTCGAACTCACGGACCGCGAGATCGTGACCTGAGCTGAAGTCGCCCGCCCAACCGACTGAGCCACCCAGGCGCCCCACCAATATGGTTTTAAAAAAATGCTCCCTTCAGAATTAGAAAGATTTGAGGACAGTGACTTGGTTTTGCTTCTCTTTGCATCCCAAAAGCTTAGCAGAAGGCCTGGTTCATAACTGGCATTTATTTATACATGTGATTTGAATGGATGGATGGATAAAGAAAATGGATTGTAGGAGGGCATCTATCTCTAAGAAGTCATCTTCCCTGGAACTGATGCAGATTTTGACAGCATCCAGGTTGAGGTTTTCTCATAAAGTACACAGGACACTTCTGTTTGGCATGCCTATGCTTTATTTCCCTTAATGACAATGGCACCCTGATTTTTCTTTGGGGAACCGCCGTACCCAGGAGGTGGCAGTTTTATATAGAACGGTAAAGTAGTCCCTTACTTCCAAAGGAGTGAGGGCAAGTCACCCAACACAGGTCAATCATGCTCTTTTTTCCAGAATCAAATCTTGATTTGACACAGAGAGAATAGAATGAGCTTATTTACCTGACTCGCTCTCAGGGACGCTGTCCAAAGTACCAACTCCCTGGATTTCCAGCACTGATGCAAACTTCTTCAATTCTCTGGACTTTTTGATATTCCTCCAGTAACTTGTGTTTGCCTAATCTCTATAGTGACTTTCTGTGGCTGCAACCAAAGGACGCCGAGTGATGAAAGAAGTTTGGGATGTCTGTCATGAAGCAGAAACACTGCCTCTAGCACACAAGGCTCTGGGAAGCTGGTGGTCCCTTCATGATCTGTGTTGGTGGGAGATGCATCACGGTGTGGCCTGGGCCATACAGTTTGAGATCAGTGCTCTCCTAAAGGATGTGCACATTGGAATTATTCTGCCAAAGTGTGAGACCAGCCAGGCTGACTGTGATCATAGGAACATTAATTTGTCTCCAAAAAGGGGAAAACATGCTTTAGTGAATTTGAAAGGTAAACAATAGATAGCAGAATGTTATATAATACTCTCTGGTGACCATGTTAACTCAGGTTTCTTCTAATTAGTGAAATGAAACAATTATAGCATCTGAAATTTTCTTCAGTAAGAGTGTTACATTTTTTTGTGTGCATTAACACACATTGGTCTCACAGGCCTGTGTGTGGCTGAGTCCCCCAGGAAGGCACTTACAGTAGGTCCTTTGACCTGCTGGGGTCTCCTAGGACTGATGTTTCAAGGCTGGAATCTGGGTATTCCTTACTGGACAAAGTGGCATTGGACAGAATTTCCTGTAAATTGAACCACCATTTATTCAACCACTGCATGCTGGGCAGTGTTCAGATATGAAAAGACTTTGGTGGATAGGAGGTGTGATGGAAAGACTCTAAGATGACCCCAATAATTCATGCCTTTGTATAATCCTCTCCCTTTGAGTTTGGGTAGGACCTGTGACTTGATTCTAACTAATAGAATACCACAAAAGTAATGAGATGAGATGTCACTTTCTTCATTGCATTTATATATAAATATATATCATATATGTGTATATATATTCATGTGTGTACATCTATATATGCATGTATACACATTTGATTCTCATTTGATAGCTATGCCCTATAAAGTTGCCATACTTTATAAATATGTATGTCATACTTGTATGCACATACATTCATAATATATGTATACATATGTATATGCACATGTTTTTTGTATGTTCCCTATGGAACAGTGGTTCTATTTACTAATTCAGTGTTCCCAGTGGGAAAAAAATATATGGTATGCAAATACATGTTTTTCTAACATAAAATATTAAATCCCGAAAATAATTCATCTAGAAGATTGTTTCTCTATTTTATAAAGTAGAATATGGGGTTTATAGGTCTTAAGTGACTTGTCTGAAGCCACACCACTAAGTGGTACCAGGGCTGGAATTTCAACCCCATCCAGCTGGCCTCAAAACCAGAGCTCTTTGCACTGCACTGAACTGCCATTTACCGTCTCTGTTTTCTGGTCACCTCTACAGGAGGGCTGGAACAGGAAGGCGGAGTATCCCCTGTTCTACCTCAGCAGGGAATGTGTGTTGGGTAACTCACATTTTTCCTGCTGTGTGTACTTTTGCACAAACTTCACCAGAAACACTTCAGTATTGATTTGGAGGCTATAAATAAATTTTAGCAAGTAGGCTAATTCACAAATACTGCATACACGAATAATGAAGATCGGCTCTGTGAGTGTGTGAGCCTGCATGTCACTGCTGGTAGGTGCATAGAGAATCTCCTATTGCTGCCTTTGATGAAGGAAACTGCCATTTTGTGAGAGGCACCTTTGGAAAAGTCCTCATGGAAAGAAACTTGAGGCAACCTCTAGCAGCTGAGAGTGGTCTCTGAGCAGTAGCCAGCAAGAAAAAGGAACCTCAGTCCTAGACTTGCAAGGAGATGAATTCTAATGACCTGAGGGTGTCTTTCCCCCTCCTGATCCAGAGATAGTAAAAGATGAGTGGGTATTGTTTTAAGGTTTTGAGTTGGTGATAGTTTGTTATGCAGCACTAGAAAAGTAATGCAGGAAGTAAGTGCTTACACATTCCTGAATGGAGACCAGAATCCCTGGTTGAGGAACTCATCTCCTTAAGTGTGATAGCTGCTTGTTGAGTAGGCAAACTGGCAGGTGTGGTGGGGTCATTAGGACTCGAGAGGGTATCTGGAAGCTGAGAAATAAAGAAGTGAGGCTACACCTGAAAGACCAGGTAAACAAAGGAGATGCCAAAGCTAAAACAGTGGCACAAGCAATCTATTATCTGAGAGGACAGAAGTAGGTAGGTTCTTAAAAGTATTAATGCAGCTTCATAAATGTCTAGACTCACTAACTAATTCACTCTTTTCTCAGCTGTCCCTGACCCTGGAATATCACGTCAGGGCATTTTAAGTGTTGGAAAGTTTTTAGATCCCTGTGAAGGCAGTATTCTGGTTGCCATGGGAGAGAGCTGAGTGGACAGACGTGGGTGTAGTGCATCCTGGTGTGAATTGTTAAGCACATCAACCCTTCTGATACCAGCCGTCCCCTTAGATGATAAATCTCCTCCCTTCTGCCAGTGGGCACTGTAACCCTTTCCTGACACTAATTTCATAAGGAGGGGATGATGGCTGTGGGGTAATGAGGCTTGGAAACCTTCCAAACTGTAGACTTGTGCATTAAGAGAAAATGATTTTCAGTTTACAATTGGTGTGATTCTAATTTATTTAAACACACACACACACAGAAAAAAAAAAATAAGCTGTAACTGCATCAAAAGGTTACAATGGATATGCCTACATGGAGGATATGGGAATGAATTTTACTTATTTGTTTTTCACTTACTCCTTTTTGTCCTACACAACTACTTGTGAAACAACAAAAGGTTAAAAAACTCATTATTATTGGGGAAAAGAGAAAATTCTCTTTTAGAGGTCAGACCCGTCTTTCAATCATGCTGCCATGGACAGTGGGTGGTGATGGATTTAAGTGTGGGCGTTTGCAAAGGATGCAACAGACATTCTGGTTTCAGAACTTTTGGTGCCACTGAAATTAAATAATCGTAAATGTCACCTTCAGTGACTCCCTCTTGCCTTCCCTATTCACGCTAAAGTCCGAAGGTTTGTTTCCCTTTGCCTAGAATGTCCTCTTCTCCCTTCTTAAAAACGGTGACGTCTTTCTTTTCAGTGCCACCTTAAATATTAGCTCTCTCTGAAAGCTCTCCTCACCCCAAAGAGGTTGGGGGTTCGGTTAGGGGAAGCTCCTCTGTGCTCCTCAATCCTCCACCCCATTATACATTGTACACCCTGGCATTGCCTGTTTTCCCCAGTTAGAGTAGATATCTTTGGTATCTATTACCAGTGTCGACCATAGAGCTTGAGGGCACAGAGTAAAGTGCTCAGTAAGTGAGATAAATTTGAGCTTGGCTCTCATTTTGCCTCAGAGTTGAAAATGGAGCCCAGCTGTGCTTGGCTCACAAGTAACCCTAATAGGGTGGGAACGAACATTGTGTTAACCCAAAATGTGTGGCCAGGGATTTTGCATTCTGCATTTTTCATGCCCTAACTGGGGTGTGCAAGCAAGCCTGAGGGGTAATGATTTACCAACCTCATTTTCCAAGACTGTTATCCTTCATTTTGACACACTATTAAAATCATTTAATTATCACTATTTTGCCTTGTCATTATGGAGCCACTGTGATCCATTATTTAGGGTTTTCAGATTTTCTGCCTTTCACCCACTAGGCGTAGGGGCAGAGGTTGAGATTTCCTGTGCAGTTTAGTTTCTGTAACTTCATGAACATAGACTTCACTGTATTCTAGCTTTTCCTGTTCTGCAAATACTTTAAGATCATCACTTGGGTCCTTGGGTAGCTCAGCCCATTGAGCATCCTACTCTTGGTTTTGGCTCCAGTCATGATCTCGCAGTTCGTGGGTTTGAGCCCCACTTGGGGCTCTGCGCTGATGGTGCAGAGCCTTCTCAGGATTCTCTCTCTCTCTTTCTGCCCCTCCCCTGCTCGTTCTCCCTCCCTTCCTCCCTCCCTCTTTCCCTCTCTCTCTTTCTGCCCTTCCCCTGCTCATTCTCCTTCCCTCCCTCCCTTTGTCTCTCTCTCATTCTCAAAACAAACTATAAAAAAATTTTAAAGACCATCACTGCCCTAGGACTTAGGTTTTCTGTTCCTAGTGAGCTCTCACCCAAGGGCTTTGCTGAATCATTTTGAAATGATACCTTTTAGAGATGCTGACCCTGACTCTTGATTTACATTAGACCACTCACACCCACCTCCCCTCATTATTATCACACCACTCTGCTCTTCTGTTTTTCTAATTTTAAGTGTAATATGTATGTATTTTTTGTCAATAAATTTGGAAACAGCAGTGCATAAAGGTCACCTGTAATAATCCTACCCTCTTGGTATTAATGATAGTAACATATTTGGGGTGTTTTTTTCCAGTGTTTTCCCATGCACTTAAATTTGTGTGTGTGTGGTAGAAATTTTCAAACACATCGAAGAGAGCTTAATAGGTTCCCACACACCCACCACCCAACTCCAACAATCGTCAAATATGCATATATCAAGGTGAATAGTTAATAGGGAAAGGTACTTGATGGAAGAGTCACAGCAAAAACAGCAGGCAGGATGGTAAGTCACATAGAAACCCCCAGCAATCACTAGAAAATCACTGTGTTGCAGCTCCTAATGAAATAATAGAGTTAGGCAATAATAACCAATAACTACTAAAACCAGTAATTGAAAGGATGATGGTGACACTACCCAAATCCATTGTTGAACCTTTAAATTAGTAAAATTGGGAAAACCAGAGGTTATGTACTTCCTTATAAGATGCAATAGGTAATACCCAGTACCACCCACAATGTCTTGCTAACAAGAAAATAAATTACACCTGAATCAATAAAGCTTTTAGCTCTAATTGACAGTTATAGGAAATATGAGATTAGAGAGAAATGTTAAACATGTTTTTAGATTTGAATGAAAACATTGAAACCCAGAAAATGGGAAATCCTAGCAGAAAATGATAGAGAAAAATGTAGTGAACCTCCTGTACCCACCTTCTAGCATTATCACATCTTAAATATATTTTATATTTGCTTCTTAATTTGTAAATATATATTTTTTTAAGTGTGATCCATTGAAGCCCCTGGGTACTGGTCCCCCATTCCCATTTTTTCCTTTGCTGCTTGAATTGTTATTCCCATAGATATTTTCTAAATATTTATGAATCCACAAAGTACGATATCCCATACATCTTTTTTAGTCAACATTGTGTTTTGATTTATCTATATTTTTACATGTAACTCTAGTTTATTCAATTTATGTTTTGTATAATACTTGCCTGTATGACTATACCACAATTTGTTACCCATTCTCATATTGATGGACTTGGAGGTTATTTTGTACTTTTGCACGTAAGGCTATGATACAGATTCATGAACTTGCCTCCTTGTGCTTAGCTTAAATATGTAGACATGAAATTTCATGGTCGGAGGGTATGTCCACCTTCACGTTTACCAGATGTTCCAAAGTCCACACTACTCTTAATCCTTTGCACCTCTATATGAATTTCAAGCATGCTGGGTTAAAATCTGATGGAAAATTATTATGATTTTGGTATGAATTGCATTGAACTTGAACATTTATCGGAGAAGGATTTACTTTATGATCTTGTTTTCTTGATGAGTTTTGTGTAGGTCTCACCATTTTTGAGGACTCCTTTCATGTCTGTCAAATATATATGTATATAAAATGTATACATTTAAATTATTTGTGCATACCTTTTCTTTTTCTCTCTATAAAATATATTTTTATATTTAATTAATACAGAAATTTATCTCTTGCTACCTTACAGGTTTTTGTACCATGTTAATGGGATATATTTTTCCTCGTATAATTTTGAACTGTTTATTTTGTTTCTGGAAATAATGATGCTACTGATTTTTATATGTTGATCTTTATTCAGCAATATTGCTATATCCTTAATAATGGTAATAACTTGGTTGTAGATCTCCGTGGGTATTTTGTTATCCATATAATTTGTCAAGACTGTGTTAGCTCCACCTTTTCAATGTAATTAAATAGATGAGATATATAAGTATATAGGACTATAGATGCTATAATTACATACTATATATATTAATATAATTATAATATGTAATTCTACCAATTAACATACTATTTTTATTTTTTTGACATAGCATTTATTTTCTGTTGCATTAGCTGGAAGACTGAACGAGCTGTGATGAGTAAAAGCAGTGATTGTAGGCTTTTCTTGTCCCTGATACTGGTGGGAATCCATATATAGTTTCTCCTTTAAGCATGATCATTACAATAGATTTTGATAAATAACTTTATTGGGTTAGAAAAGTTCTCTACTGTATTTTGTTAGCTAAGAATCTTTATAATGAACAGGCATTAAATTTTATAAAATGCCTGTTCTGCATCAATTGTTATAATTATATGCTTTTCCCCTTATCTTTTAATGCAGTGTATTACCTTAATAGGAGTTCTGATTTTGAGTCATTATTGGATTCTTGGGATAAACCCTGTTTGATCATGATGTATTATTATTTTTAGACCTTGATGAATCCAATTTTATAGTGCTGTATTTGAGATTTTTTACATCTACATTGATAAGTGAGAATGGTTTATAATTTTCTCTTTTTATGCTGTCCTTGTTAGATTTTGTTACTAAGGTGATGCTACCCTCATGAAGTGAGTCATGACTTTCTTTTTATATTTTTTGAAAAAAATTATATCAGGCAGAAGATTATCTGTTCCTTGAAAATTTGGAAAAAAATTTTTTTTGCCTTTAGAGTGAGCATATTAGACAGGAGAAGCAACTTTGATCACTTCTATTTCTTTTATGGTTACTGGCTTACTGTTGTTTCTCTATTTTTCTTGAGTCAACTTGAGTAATTTATTTTTTTTCTAGAAAACTATACCTGTAATATACTTTTTTGTTTAGTAGCACATATAGCTTACTCTTTTGACTTTAAAAATATATCTTACAGAAAAACCATATGACCCAGAAATTCAACTCCTGGGTACATACTCCAAATATTTGAAAACAGGTGTTCAAAGAAAAACTTGTACGAGAATGTTCAAAGGAGCCTGTTTGCAATAGCCAAAAGGTGAAAATAACCAGTATCCATCATCCACTAATGAATGGAAAGATGAAGCATATTATACCCATCAATAGAAAATCATTTCTCCATAAAAGTAAATAAAGTATTGATACATGCTACAACATGAATGAGCCTTGACAACATGATGAGGAATGAAAAAAAAAAAAAAAAACCAGACACAAAAGGTCACATACTGTATGATTCCATTTATACGAAATGTCCACAATTGGCAAATCCAGAGAGACAGAAAGCAAAAAGTGTCATTAGGATTTTGAAAGGGATTGCATTGAATCTATAGATCACTTAGGGTAATAGGGACATTTTCATCATGTAAAGTCTTCTAGTTCATGAGTACAGCATGGTCTTTTAAAAAGCAAATTTATTTACATGTGTTATGATACAGATACATTTAGACTTTTATAAAGCGTGTAATTTTATTTTTGTTCACCATATTTTCCCTTTACTTTTTTTTTTTCTCATATATCTCTTTCTTTTGGATCAGTCGAGTTTACTTTATTTCCTCTACATTGGTTTGGAAACAATAGATGGTACCACTTCTTAGTGCAGTAGTTCTCAACAGGGGGCAGTTTTGCCCCCAGGGAGACATATGGCAATATCTTGAGACATAGTTAGTTGTCAGCTAGGGGGTAGAGTGTTCTATTGGCCTCAAGTGGATAGAGGCCAAGGCTGCTGCTAAACATCCAACAATGCACCAGACAGCCCTCCACCACCAGAATTATCCAACTGAAACATCACTAGTGCCGAGTTTGAGAAACGGGCAGTGGTACCATGGCATGAATGTTACCTGGCATTATTTGTCCGTTCTGTTTTTATTAATTGGAATTTTAGTTCATCTTTTTTGAAATCGTTATTTGTAGTTAACATTTAAAATAGATTGCCAGCATATTTTATCAACTTCTGGGCTCAACTTTGTTTCTTACGTTCCTCTGTATTTATTATCTTTATTCTGATACCCACACTGACAGTTCTTTTGGCGAGTATTTGTGGATGGTAAATTCTCTTATCTTAGCCTCTCTATATCTGAAAATGTCCTTGTGTTGCCTTCGCTCCTGAATAGTAGATTGTCTTCATTCACTTCTGGGACTCCTACTTGATGCTTGCTGGAGCTTTTCAATCAGTCATTCTTATCACTTGTTTGCCCTCCTTTTTAAGCTCTTTGTCTCTCTCTAGTGACTTCTGGGTGAATTCTTCAGTGTCATCCTTCCCGTGATCCTCATTTGGCTCCTATACCCATCCATGAACTTATCATGGGCTGGCCAGACGTAGGTCACATATTCATTCCTGGACTTGGGAATGGGTTTGGTCCAATCCGCAGAGGTTGAGAGTAAGCAACAGAAGTAGGACTCTTCAAAGAAAAATAAAAGAATGCTACTAATTTTCAAAAGGGGAATGGCACTGGGCAGGCAAACCCAGGAGATGTTTCCTGCAAATACGCTGTCTTCTTGATCTGGATTTTCTTCTTTTTGCTGCCTCTCATCCCCATTTCTCTTGCCCTAACGAGCCTAGGAAACTTTATTCATTGTCGAAGATCCTAATGAATCATTCTTGGCTCCGTGTGATTTGTCTCTTGCACTGCATTATTGGCTAATTGTCTGTCTCCCCTGCCAGACTATGTGCTGTCAGCACCAGAGCTATGTCTTCTCCACACTTAGAGCCAAAATTGGGCAAAGGAAGAACTTGAGCTCCAAAGTGATATAAACAAACACAAAAAGAAATCATGTAAAAGCTTATTATTTTTGCAAAGTTAAGGGGCTTCATAGAGGAAAGCTTCATTATGCTCATGCTTGCCCTAAAAGAACTGTTCTATAGCTAGACTTGTAGAGATCGCAGAAATCCCCCATCCTGTATGTACAGTGGGCAGAGAATCTTTTGATCGCCATTTCTCTAGACCAATATATTATCTGCAACATTCTTGAAAAATAGGTTGTTTAGAGCTTTTTTTTCTTTCAGACCATTTCAGCCCTCCTGGAACTTAGGTTTAAATTCCAATTTTAATAATCCTAGCTTCTGTTTTTTATCTACCACAAAGATCTGTAAGTTCCTTTGAACAACAGGAGAATGGAGACCTGTGTCTTCTTTGGTGCTGTTCTTTCAGTGTCTAGAACAATGCCTGGCAAAGAGCAGGAACATGTTGACTGAGTGAATAGAAGTGAAAATTTCTATCAAAGTCATGAATAGTTAATCGGTGAGAAGGATGTAGGAAATTGGCAGAGAAGTCCTAAACACTTAGCTCAACTAGCAAGGAAACAAAAGGTTAATTGGTGTGCAGACCTCTGAGTATTCAAACCATTCTGTCCTAGTATCCTTGGAGAGGAACGGATTGGGAGAGGGTTCTAAGCCTCCTGGCTTACTTCTGTACTTTTTTGAGATTTATTTTAACAATAAGCTTCTGTAACCTCAGTACATGTTAATGGTGAGACCATGGGTATCATCCAACCCATTTGTAAAATGGGGA
Organism: Panthera onca; assembly: GCF_046562875.1. Taxonomy (NCBI): domain Eukaryota; kingdom Metazoa; phylum Chordata; class Mammalia; order Carnivora; family Felidae; genus Panthera; species Panthera onca. Next base: position 37,166,684 of record NC_138354.1, on the reverse strand, counting down.
TACTAAGGATGTTGATCTTTTAAAGACTGGGGCGGGGGTACAGAATGAGATGAATGAACATGTTGCATGGGACCCGGCATGCAGTGAACTCTGTACTTGTATTTTAGAACTGAGCTCAGTAAATGTTCTTGTTTATAGATAGCCCTACCTGTGACCAAATGAGTGGTCTTGGTGATTGCTTTCATTTTACTGTGTCTATTATAGTTTGACAGGCTTCATTATGCCTCATGATCTTCAGTATCTTCAAGTTGCCCCTCTATTAGGTCATTCAGTAAGTATTTCTTAAAGGTATCCCGTGTGCAAGGACCAGTGCTAGGTAGTAGGGAGACAGTGATGAAAAGTATACACCTAGTCCTTGCTCTCAAGGCATTTACAGTCTCAGGTGTGAGAGAAAGAGGAAACAATCAGAACTGTAAGTGTTTAATTACAACTTGCTGCATGTTATGAAGGAAGGGTACAAAGTACTATGAGGACACACACGGGGGCATTGGGAAAAGGCTTTCTGGAAGGTATGACACTGAGGGTAAATCTTTTGGAAATCTGTGGAGGAGTTGGCCAAGAAAAGAAAGAAGAGAAAAGCTTGTTTGTTTCACTGGTGAGCCGACAGAAGGACAGGACAACCGGAGCCCAGAGAGCAAGGAGGAGAGGTGACACCAGGTGAAGCCAGGGGCAAGTCTTGTGGGCTTCCCTTTATGTATCATTGTAAGGGTTTTGATCTTTATCCTTGATCTATTTGAAGATTTTAAGTCCGATACCAGTAAAGATATTTTAGTGCATTTGTTAAGATCATAGATTCTGAAGCCAGGATGCTTAGATCTGGGTTCCAGCTTAGTTACTGAGCAAGTTACTTAACTTTTTGATCCTCTGTTTTCTCATCCATAAAATGGGGATAGCAAAAGTCCTTATATCATAGGGCTGCACTGTGTGTGTGTGTGTGTGTGTGTGTGTGTGTGTGTGTATAAAATATGTGCAGGAATGTGCATATATTGTATATGATACATATATACATCATATGGTATGTATATCATATATGATAAGAGGCTATAATCATCCCCATTTTATGCATGGTGTGCATGTGGGGGGTGCTTAGAAAGGTGCTTCATATACTTGAAATTCTACAGAGATTTAAACTATCACTCTATGAGCTATTACTGTTATTATTTTGCTCAGATTAAACCCTTTGAAATCCTTACATAGGAGCTCAAATCTATTCTATCTTTGGAGATAAAAAGCAATCACATTGTGCTCCTGGGTTTGTCAAGACAGATTTTTCAGGAGGTGGGGAGCCTGCCTTATAGTTTCTTTCTCATTAGCTACATCAAGCAGCTCTTTGGGCCAGTAAAGAGGAGCTGGAACTGTCTCCTGAGGTCATCTGATGGGCCCCCAGAGGAGAGGAGGCTAAGTCTCAACTCCTGCACAGGTATTTAGTTCTCTAGCTAGAGGAGGGCAGGAACCACAGTTAGTTGCAGAAGCTATTGAATGAAAAAAAAACCACTCATAATTTAGATCAAACTTGTGCAAAGAGAAGGCCAAATCATTTCCGTGTTTTTCTGGAGGAACTCTGGTGGCTAATCCATCACTAGAAGGTAGAAATGAAATACTTGCTGCTTATCTCCCAGAGAAGAGTTGCACACAGAGAGGCCCCCGGGGTCTGGGGGTTGCCATGACACACAGGGAGTGGTGGGGTGTGATTTATTAGCATGTGCACAGCTCTCTTGGCTTTTTGTCCTTTGAGCAGTGCTGGGAGCCAACCAAGCCCAGCTACTTTGCATACTAATAAAGATTGGTGCATGTAATTATTCAGCAGTCACACCGTTATTCCTCAGAGATAAATCATCCCTGGTTTATTTACCCTTCTTCCCTCAAGTTATTTTAAGTTGCCTTTAACGCACCACATCTCAAGTTGAGAGGAAGTACCAACTACTTTAGTTTTTAAGACATTCTAGGTAGCAAAGATTCCATTTGACTCCATCTATATTTTTGAAGGGCCCTGCCAGCACCAGCACCAACCCCCTCCTTCCTCTTCTGGGATCAGTTATCCTGTGTGCATGTGGAAACAGGGTGAGAGAGGCCAGTGCCACGACTCCATTTTGGCACATCCTGGGGGAGTTGGAATCAGGACTGAGACCTATTAGCTTCTACTCCTTGAGGGATGTATTACCCATCTTCAACCAAAAAGTAATGAGAATGAGGCTCCTGTCTCCAAAGACACTCATGGACCACCTCTTCACTCATCCTGTTTATTTGTCCAGCTTTATTTTTGCATCCACATATGTAAACACCTACATTGTATGCCATTAAGGAAAAGGCCAACCTCCATCAGCAGAGATAAAATAGGATAAATCCCTTGATTTATACAGCCATTGATCTTAGTCCTGAAAGGCCATCTTCTGTCATGCTTTGTATTATTTCCATAATCACCCAAACCAATAAATCATTTCCTACTGGATATCTTGGCTTTTGAGAATGTCTATAACCAGCAAATAATTAACATTAGTACATAGGTTTGTTTGTTTTTTTGTTTGTATTTTTTTGACTAGCGGCAAAGAAAAAAAATGGAGAGGAGGCAATCAATGTGGGGTCACTAAGTGAGCAGTGAGAGGGAGGTGAAGCTTGATTTGTATGATCTCTGGCCATTTGAACAAAAGGAGGAAGGGGAACTAAAGTGGTTGGGGAGCTTTTAGGAACAGACAAAATCATGTTATCATCCTCCTGGAATGCAGTGACCAAATCCTTTCCAGTTTACTAACCAAAGTATGCAAAGTGCCTAGAACAGTTTGGTGGGAACATAGTGGAACCCCAATAAATGTTTGTTCAATGAATGAATTCAACATTTTGCATATTTTCTTTAAAAAAATTTTTTTAATATTTATTTTTGAGAGAGAGAGATTGTGTAAGTGGGGGAGGGGCAAAGAGAGAGGGAGACACAGAATCTGAGGCAGGCTCCAGGCTCTGAGCTCTCAGCACGGAGCCTGACATGGGGCTTGAACTCAGGAACTGTGAGATCATGACCTGAGCCAAAGTCAGATGCTTAACCGACTGAGCCACCCAGGTGCCCCAGCATCTTGCATATTTTCTTTATGCTCATATCCTGCTTAGAACTTTCCACAAAATAAGAAAATGCACACAGATGCATTTCTTTGTAGTCAGTTTAAGTATGTCTCCTAATGTATGTCTGTGAACATGGAAGTAGAAATACAGCCCAGACCAAGGTGATCTCAAGGTGCCCATTCCCTCCAATCTCCTACCAGTCTTGATTGTCCTTTAGCAGAAAACCTGGCCTTTGATTTCCCTGGTGTTCTCCCTTCGTTTGTGCTAGGTGAGTCATGATGGAGACATGATTTAAAACATAGCCTGAGTGGGAGGGAGCTGATCATTAAAAATGTATTTTCTCTGGGAGTTTGTTTTTAAAACTTTGGGCAAGAAAATATGTAGAGGAATGTTTGGCTTTTAATAATTAAATCTTGCATTGTTTTAATTTTCTCCAGAGTATCTCTCTGGAGGAAAATAAAGTTGCAAATCCAATATTTATGTCTTTCCTAAAGCATTGGTTGCCAAATGAAATGAGTTTTGCTATTTTTTTCCTTGATGGTTGATTTGTCTCCAGAGGGCTCCCTTTTGAATTTGCAGGAAGGGTTTAATGTTCCATGAGAGTGGGGAGGAATCACTGGAACAGGAGGCAAGAGTGGGTGTTCTTGGTTTTAGGAGGATGTGGGATTTAGAGTGTGGTCCTGCACCCCCTGCCCACTCCACAGGTTGCTGGCAACTTTCCCTTACCTCAGTCCACTTAACACACAGGCCATTTTCATCAGGGAGCAGAAGCCTAGCATCCTGTGCAAAATCAATTATTTGTCTGACTGCTTTAGGCAACTTCTCCCTCCCACCTCCAGCAGCCTTGACCATAAGGGGGTGTTTAGACGTGTGAGATGTGAAAAATATCCAGCACACTGAACCAAGATTTGGGTTTTCTAATACCCTTCCCTTCTCAGGCAACACAAACCTCCTCATTGGGTATTTTCCATTAAGCTTACAACAGTGGGACCCACACCTGCTAAGTATCTCCAACTGAGCCAAGCCCTGTTAAGCCAAGAGAGGAAGGCAGGGACCAGGCTACTCTTCTGTGTACAGTTCGAACTTCTTGGCTCTTTTGCCACTGTTTCAGGGGAAGACTAGCTTCTTTAACTGCTGCTTGTGATGTGTTTGACTTTCCAAGTCAATTGTTCTTTAAAGACCTTGAGATGGGGAGTGCATCCTCACAAACATAGGGCATCTCATGCTTTTCATGGGGAATATTAGTGTCCTGCTTATAAAAGCAGTTGAACCTGGATGAGGTTTAGTAACCACAGAAGATGCTAGGTCCTACCTGGATATGTAATACCTCTCTTTGCCATCTGCAAGGACCCCAGAGAGTAATTGAGAAGGGCAAGTATTATGCCTTACTCTAACACTCTGGCTACAAATGCAGTGTTTAAAAGCACAGTTTTTAAACACTCCAGGGAATATACAGCTGGCATTTAGTGCAGCTTTATGGTTTACCAGTGTTGCATCCTTGGGTGGAAACTTTAACTTCTGTGAGCATCAATAGCTTCATCCTTTAAGTAGGAATGATACCGTATCTTATTGGGTTTCTGTGAGGATTGAGAAAACCTATGTAAAGAACATGGCATAGTATTTGGTAGTAAGAAGACATTCAACAGAGATTTGTTAGAAAGAAAGTATAGTAGCATTTAACAATGTCATTAGGACCGGATGGACCTGGGTTTGAATTCCAACTCTACTACTTGATACTATTTACAGCCTTGGGAATGTTATTTCTAAGCTTCAGTCCTATAGTCTGAAGTACAGGCACTGATGCTCACCTCAGAAGGATTTGTAAGGATTAAATTTGGCAATATATCCAAGGTGCCCATGGCAAATTATTGTTTTTGTTGTTGTCGAAAGAAGAAATGGATAATAGAGGCTGGCTGCTGTCCAGACCCATCAAACCCTAGGTTGTTTTCTGTTCTCTGGGCCCTTCCTGGAATCTTTTCTTTACTAAAAACCCAAAGTGGTCAAATTGGAACTGGATGTATGGAGAGAGACACGTGTTCTCTTTTGCATTGTCTGACTTCGTTCATTCATCTCCCTTCATTCATATATTCATTTTAACTTGATTCACTCACAAAATATGTTTAAAAAGACCCAGATGGGGTCTCAGGCACCATCCAGTATATTGGAGATGAAGGACAGAAAGATCTTAAGCTTCTATGTATAGAAATTGTTTTGAAAGTCTAATAAAAGGCATGGCTTTCCTCTCAAGCATTGAGGCAGGAGAAAAGAATTTATGTAGACATTTAGTTTATAATTTTAAGCCCTTAAAAGACCCACATGGATCCAGCTTGATCTGCGCCTTGCATCTTGTTTGATTTCCTTGTATCTCCTATTCTTACGGAAATAGTGTCCCACTTCTTTAAGAGGCTGACCTCCCAATCCACTTCAGCTATATGTCTTCCAGTTTCCAGGAATTGGCATACTTCATGAACCCCTCCTTCCATCCAGCACACAGACACATACTCCCCACTTCCCCAGACACAAAGACCACCAATTGTTGCATGGTTCAGTGTTATATATGACACGTTTGGGTAATAAGCATCTATTTGGGGTATATTCAAGCTGAGCCCAAGGAGGATCAGTTCTCTCTGGAAGACTAATAATATGTGGAGACAAGAGGTTTGTGAGTTTCTAATGTCTGAAAGAAACATGTCTGTCATTACTGATAATGAACCAAGCTCTTGTGGAAGGAGAACCATGGTAGACTTTGAAATCGGCTCCTACCTATAATGTGGGTGTTCAACCTCATAATGGATTCCATGTCAGTACATCCTGTTTTTTGCTCAAGTTGAGTTTCTGTCGCTTGCAACCCATACAGCCTTGCTGAACATAGTCCCACCAAACTTCAGGCTCCAGTGAGAGATAGAGTAGAGAATGTGCTTTTATGGCTCAGCGGAATCAGGGTCATGATGGGAGGGGGCACAGCATGGTATGGCAGCATAGAGGAATGCTTCCTTACTCAGGAATTCCGTGAAGAGTGGCTGCATTGTGTCCTTGAGGAAGAGTGAGGACCAGTTCTTCTGCTCTTTGGTGAGCAGGAGTTATGCGTGATTCTGACCTGATGGAGCTGGACCACCTGGCCTAGTCACACTGGCAGAATAAAGGGAATTTAAAACAGATTCTCATGGTAGGAGGTTTTATCATTCACTTTATTTCACCTCCCAAAGCATACTAGGGTGAGTGTGCAGTAAGACAAATGGCAGCTCCTGGCCTGTGTATGTCGATCACAGCATTCATCCATCTCCCGTTTTCTCAGGCCCCCTCCTGACACTTCCTGTTTAACAGCAGGCCTCATTAGCTACTTGTGTCAGGCACCTTTCCCGCTACCTTCTCCCAAAGGAAAATGTTGTCTTCTTCATTCAGGAGTCGAAATCTGACGCTAGATATCCCCTGCACATATACAACATCCACTTAATGAGACCCTTAAACTAGCAGCTCCCATTTACAAAGCTGCTACTGTGTTGGGACATGTTACCAGGTTCCTTAAATACCTCATCTGCTTTATTCTTCATAGTGGCCCTGAGAGGTGGGTGGCATTGTCCTTGGTTGCCAAAGAGCACCTAAGGGGTCAAGGTACTTGACCAAGAGGCTTCAGGTCTCTGACTCAAGCTTGTTTCACACCACAGTTGATGCACTGGAGGGCAATGATCTTTTTGGCAACCAGGGTATCTTTAGAACCTGAGAAAGCTCATGGCACATTACTGACGAAAGATCTCTTTTGAGACCATGAGTTTAGAGTCAAGGGTTGTGTGATAGCTGATTTGCCACTTGATCAATGAGGAAACTGAGTCCTGAAAGAATGGGTTGGGTAGCCCAGTGTCACACTGTGTAAGTGTTGGGGTGAGGCTTGGTGTCCATGCTTTTTTCTGTTGCTTCCACTGTAGTCTGTGTTGGAGGTGGGGAGATGACCGTCTTCTTCTGCCTGTGTTCTTGGTATGTCCCCTTCATCTGTCTGCTTTCCAGGCTGAAAGGTTGAGGGCCTCAAAGCGGAGAGGAGACTTTGCTGGGCTGTTGCTCCTGTGATAACACAAGTCACAATACTGCCCTAATTGCCTGTATTATAAGCATGGCAGGCCTGGCACATGGGTCCTCTCAGGGCAACTCTCCAATTAATCTTTTCTTCTCTGATTAAGGCTTGTATCCTGCATTTGTTGTGGTTGGGAGTGTTTGTGTGCAGGATGTTTTAAAGAGTTCTGTGTAGAGAGTAAGTGGAGGAATTTGGGGTTAACCATGCTGACATTATCTCAGACATGATCACTTCATGGTCCGGAACATCTCAAACAATATGGAACCCATTACCGGCTCTGTGTCTCTGGGGAGACCGGGCATTTGCTGGGGTGGTTGCTGCTGCTTACAAGACCTGAAAGGGTCAGAAAGGGTTGGAGACACCTCTGTATCTTGCCACAAGCAAGGAAAATATTGACTTACGCTGTGTATTAAGTTTCCTTCGTTAATCAAATACATATTTATTGCGAACCCACCCTGCCCCAGGTCTTGTGTCTAGAGCTGGGGTACAGTTGGAGCACAAAGAAATATGCCCCTGGCCTCCTGGGGCATTTGATCTGGAAGGAGAGACAGTGAGTAATCAAATTATCACAGTAATGAGTGCATAATTGCAGACTAAGATACATTCTCTGGAGGCATGGGACAGTTTATTAATTTGATTTAGTAAACACTTACATAGCATTTATTCTATGCATGACATTATTTTAAATACTTTGATAATAGTAACTAATTTAATTTCCATAATAACCCCATGAGGTATATATTAGTATTAATTATTATCTACATTGTACAAATGAGGAAACTGAGGTGCACAGAGGTTAAGTAAGTTGTCCAAGTTCATATAGCCAGTAAGTGGTGAGGCTGGGATTTACACCCATCCAGTCTTGACCCATAATTCATTCTCTTAACCACTCAGGATATAAAATCTCTGCTGAGAGTGTTTTCCAGAAGAATCTGTCTCTGCCTGGGTTTTGGACAGGCTTCCTTGCAGAGACACTTAGGGTGAGGTTTGAAGGAGGAGGAGGAGACGTTAGCTAAACAAATAGGGAAATTTCAGGTGAAAGGAACAGCGTTGCAAAGGCCCTGTGGTTGGAGGAGACTGGAAGATGACCAGTAAAGCTTGGTGTGAGATGAAACCAGGGAGGAAAGCTGAGGCCACATCTCACAGGGCCCATCAAAGGTCTTACTAAGGATTGTTTAGGTCTTTATTCTCAGGAACATGGGAAAGCCTTGAAAGATGGTAAGCGGTCAGATTTGATTCCTAAGAAAGGTTGCTGTAAATCTGGATGTCTACATGATCTCAAGGACCTGGCATGTTGGAGACCTTCAGAGGAATGATGACAATAATAGTCAATTAGTGGTCAATTAATTGCCTTTTCCCATGACTTTGAGCACTTATCAGGAGAGAAGAGAGGAGGAAGGGCATGTGGGAACTCTCAGCTAATAATCATTAGTTAGATGCCACTGTTTTAGGGGCTTTTCATCATATACTATCTTGTGTAATTCACAACAACCGTGTGAGTTAGGCATTGACCCCATGTCACAGATTAGGAAATGGGGGATCAGGTAAATTGCCCCAAGGTCACACAGGTCACAAATAGCAGAGTCTAGAGTTCAACCCAGGTCATGTGGCTTCAAGAAAACCAGTGGTTAGTTATCTAAAGAAATCCCCCGATTCTCTCTGGTCTCATTTCCCAGACTTTAATGTGATTCTCTTTGGCAGAAGCATTTAGCTGTCTACCCAACTGCTGTACCCCCACCTTGTGCATCTGTAGAATTCCAGTTGCTTTAGAATATTGGACGCTCATGTTCTCTGGTGGAGGCAAGACCCTGCCCCGCCCCGTCAGCTGTATCTTGGTTGATCTCTAAGGCCGTTCTTGTTAATAACATGCTAGTATTAAGAATAGTGGGTGTGACTTTATTCTGGCCAATGATAAGTGAGGGAAAGTCTGCTGGATGAAGGGACAGGGAAAGGTTTTCCTGGTTTTAGGGAAGACCTCACAGCCTCTCTGTAGTTGAATTGACCAACCGTGAATCAACCTGCCTCTGAATTCCTTACTGTGTGTCATAAGTTTTTTGCTTGCTTAAGCCATTGTACGAATTGTATCATGCCTCGAGGCCACAAGTATTCTAAAGTATACACCCCCTTTTGGATTTCTTGTCAGTGGCCAATAGGGAGGCAGGAGAGGAAAAGGAGCAAGGTGATGAGGGAAGGGAATGAGGCAAGGATTTAGACTAGAAGAGATGCAGGGGGCTTTAAAAGCTCTTCTTGCCCTTTGAGCTGTAGGGGTTGGTGGCACTTGCCCGTGTCTTTCCCGCCACTTTTGATGTAAAATGGTGCTTTCCTTACCTGAGCTAATCTGGGCTTTGGTTCCCTAAATTCCCCACCTTGCTCCCACTGTGTCCCAGGCAGGTTGCTCTGTCTACAAAGGAAGCCTCTTTTAAGGTTCTGAAAGCTGACACTGGTTGATCTGGAAATTTCCAGATCTTTGATTCCTTTAAAGGGCATATTCTATAAGGAGCTGTGAGGAATGCTCTCAGCTCGGCAGTGTAAGAATTTACAGATAAAGTCACTCCATTTCCTTGTGGCCTCTGAAGACATGAGGAATAAAGACAAAGCATCCCAGAGGAACTCATCATATACTATGATCCTAACATCTGGGAAAATGAGTTGGTTTCACCCAGGTCATCAAGGGGCTGAAACACTGAGGGCTTGACCACTTGGACAGCTAGGACACGTATGTCCATTTTAGATGAGGTACCAAAGACTCCAGTCTGTGCTGAGCTCCTTGTTGGCAGTCCATAGTTGGAAGCCCATAGTCCATAGTTGGAAGCCCATAGTCCATAGTTGGAAGCCCATAGTGTCCATACCATTACACTCTTTCTGGGGTACCCAGGTGAGATGGCAAAGCCTGTGGAAGTCCTCAGATGTGTGAACAATAAACTCGTACAGTTGAAGGTCACTGAGGTTTCGGTGTTTATGATAGTATTACTGTGGCAACAAATAACAGACATAGAATATGTCAGCAATTATCACATTGGTTAACACCAATTTTGGTTTGGCATCTCTGCAAAAGCGGGCAAGGAAATGATAACAAAATCAATAGTGATAATGATGATGATGCAATATACATACTGCACTAAGTGGACTTATCACAATGGTAACAGGAGCTCCACTAGATGGAAACTATTGTTGCCTCTGCCCTACAGACATGAGAACTGCGGCTTGGGTTGGTGGGCAGAGAGCCCAAAGTTGTATAACTAGCATGCATCTCAGTGCCTTGAGCATCAAACACAGCAGTAGCCATAGAGTCAGTGCTCGCCTGTCTGTTGGTTGAATAAATATATTTCAAATTGTGTTTAGTTGAATAAGCCTGGAGCAGATAAAAGTAAAATAGTACATCTGCCTTAAGTGAACATAAACGAGAAGGATAACGTTTCCTACTTCTCTAATCGTTAGCGTATGCGGTCTCTTTGTGCGGTGAACCCTAAATACCTAACATTTATCCAGTTTGTTTCTTTCCGTGGTAATGCATTAACACTAACCATGAAGTTACTGTTACAAACAAGAAAACACACCCTGTTCGGTGTGTTTTTAAACAACCCTATAAATCAGGTTTGCCTTATTTCAAAATCTAATTCAATTACAGAGAACCTATACCTTGTGGACGATTAAACTGTAAATTGTGGGTGTCCACTGGGTGATTAGATTACTAAATATGTTCCCTGCCATAACTTACCTCTGTCCCTTTTGTATATTGTCTATGCCTACTCAAGGATAGGAACATTTCAGCAGACATGCACCACATTGAAGGATATTTATGGTGCATTTCAAACTTGGAATATCTTCTTCAAGGGGATACCAATGCATCATGCAAACTCTCACGACTTATTTGGCTTCTCTAAGTGGAAAAGTCCACTACCCAGAGCTCTCTTTTTCTTTTGCCACTGCTCAGGTATTGGAACACAGAATTGTGAAATGTGACCTTTCTTGTTTTCCACAAAAATAATCTCTGTGCTGTCTGTTCTAGGTCAAAGCATGAAGGCTAAAGGCCTTGCCTTCTCTGTGATGAGTTTCTCAGGAGAGCAGGCAATCCGCTGAGGTTAGGAGTCTTTGAGATGCTGCGTCTGCATTAGAAGCCTACAGCAGTGATAGGAATGCTGGTCACCAGGGCTTCCTTTGGCCCAAAGCAAACAGCAAAGCAAAGGGGTTTGATTTCATGCACTGACTCATTGTTCCTTTAACACATATTTATTGAGTGGTGCAATATGTCAAAGCCACTTAAGAACCATAACTACATCGCTGTGTTTGTCTAGCTCTTCACAGTTTATAAAGCAACTTTCTAATAATTCTCTCATTTGCTCCTCATAAAAATCTCATAAAGTAGGCAGGGTAGGAACAATCATACGTTTAAATTGCCAGTGATGATACTGGGCATTAATTTAGCAATTACTACATACCAGGGATTACATTAAGCACTTCACATATGTTGTCTCATTTAAGTTTCTTTTTTTTTTTTTTTTATTTTATTATTTTTTTATTTTTTAATATATGAAATTTACTGTCAAATTGGTTTCCATACTCATTTAAGTTTCAAATAAATCCTCTGAAGTGGGTACTATTGTAGGGCTCCTTTTTTTTTTTTTTTTTTTTTCATATGAAGAAACTGAGATTCAAGGAAGCTCAGGGATTTGTCCATGATTACACAACTAATAAGAGGCAGATCTTGAATTCAGACCTGGGCTCTCTGCCCTCCAGATGTCCATGCCTTTAATCCCTGAGTGTCTTGTCTCCTGGCACCTGAGCTTGGATTTACTGTCTTCCAGTGTGGCTCTTCCATTGGCGTTGGGCCACTCTAAGGAATCCATTCTAGCTTTAAGGAGGTGTATTAGTGGCAGAAAACTCTTAACTCCTGAGATTGCACCTGTTCTCTTGTTCAGCCATTAGAAATTAGAAATCCTGGAGGAGGTACTCTCGCTGAGAATGTTGGAGAGTCCAGTAAAAGAACCTAATTTTCTCAGACTTTGATGAGTCCAGCCAAAAAAAAAAAAAAAAAAAAAAAAGAAACTCAATAATAAAAATTTGAAATCTCTTCTAGTTTCTTAATTTGGTTTTTGTTTTCAAAAGGGATTTCTTGTGTGACACAGACTGTCGTTACTCTATCCACGTTTATCCACGCACTTCCACTTTTGTTTGCATAGCCCTATAAGGGGATCTTTCCATTAATTTGGAGGTTTGAGGTAACTACTACTAATAGTAATTTTTCATTTTGGAAGGAGTTCTACTCAACCTCCCCCATCAGTATTTTATCTGATTTCTTCAACCATTACGTTAAAGTAGATATTTGTAACCATCTGTCTATAGATGGAAAACTCAGGAAGATGGGATTTTTTATTTGAGGCATGTAGGTCTCCCCTTGTGGTAAGTTGACCATAATGCTTTACTACCTGGTATGGTATTATGCATCCATACCTGCCATGGATTCACTGGCAGAATGGACTTCTTCACCTCTTGACTTTGAGTTTGGTCATTTGAGCTGCTCTGGCCAAGGGGATGTTAGTCAATGTGATCCAAACGTAGGGTAGAAAGTTCCTTATGCAGTGAGCTTGCCCTTATGCCCCTCTGTCGTTGTCATACCCCTGCCCCTCACACTCCCCGGGTAGCTGCTGTCCTTTTAGCTTGGGCCCCACAGGCTCAATCTGTCTTCACAGAGACCAAATCTAGCCCTGTTATTAAGCACACATGTGGAGCACACATGAACCAAACCTGAAAGGAGAAGGCAGGCCCAGCCGATCTCTGGTTTGAAGCAGAGACACCCAGCTGAGACCAACTTAGATGATTCAGTCTGTAAACAAGCCATAGGCCTATGCTCGTAAATGAATGCTGTATTAAGCCGCTGTGGTTTGGGTTGGTTTATTGCGTAGCATCGTTGTGACTATAGCTAACTGATACACTCTCATTAGATACGAGCTCCATGAAGGCTGAACTGTGTTTATTCCCCTTTATCTCCAATGTGAAACACAGGGCCTGGAATAGAAACCAAATAAAGTACAATTATTCTTAAATGCATGGAGCTTAAATCAAGGCATATTTGGCTTTGACGACATGTAGTAATGGTGTTAAAGCCTTCTGGCATCATGGCCATCATATGGGTAGTGAAGATAACATTCTTCCTAAGATTTTCAGGTTTGGATAAGATCAGGTATATAAGTGATTTCATGTGGTAAGCACTCAGTAAAAGTTAGCTTTTATGAGCGTGTCCCCAAGTAATATTTGTTGAATACATTTCACCCATTTAAAGTATACAATCCAGAGGCACCTGGCTGGCTCAGTGGGTACAGCACGACATTTTTCTTGTTGTTATTCTTAAATATTTATTTATTTTGAGAGAGAAATAGCATGCATGCAAAAGCAGGGGAGGGACAGAGAATGAGGGAGAAAGAAAATTCCAAGCAGGCTCCATTCTGTCAGCATAGAGCCTGACATGGGACTCGATCCCACAAACCATGAGATCATGACCTGAACCCAAGTCAAGAGTCAGACGCTTAATCGACTGAACCACTCCAATAATGAGACCCTTGATGTCAGGGTTGTGAGCTCAAGCCCCATGTTGGGTGTAGAGATTACTTTAAAAAATTAAAAAAAAAAGTGCACAATCCAAAAGTTTTTAATACATCCACATGGTTGGACAGTATTACCACAATAATTTTAGAAGCTTTAATGATCCCCCAAAGAAATCCCATACCCAGTAAGCATCCACTTAAACCCCTTTTTGACCTCCTCCCAACCTCGGGCATTCACTCATCTACTTTCTGTAGAATTGCCTATTCTTTATATTGCATATAAATACAATCATATAATATGTGGCTTTTATGGCTGGATTCTTCCACGTAGTATAATGTTTTCAAGGTTTTTCCATGTTGTAGCATATATCAATACTTCATTACTTTTTATTGCTGTAAAATACTCTATAGTATGGATATACCACACTGTATCCATTTATTAGTTGATATGTATTTAAGTGGTTTCTGCTTCTTGGCTGTAATGAATTATGCAACCATGAACATTTGTGCACAAATTTTTGCATGGACACATGCTTTCATTGCTGTTGCATATATATTTAGGAGTATAAATGTTAAGTCATACGGTGACTCTATTTTTGGAGGGAGTACCAAAGTGGCTACACCATTATACATTCTCATTTCCATTAGCAGTAAATGAGGGTTACAGTTTTTCCATATCTTTGCCAACACTTAGGATTTTTTTTTTTATTCTATCCAGTCTACTGCATGTAAAGTAGTATCCTGTTGTAGTTTTGATTTGCATTTTCACATGACTAAGAATATTGAAAATCTTTTCATGTTTTTACGGGTCATTTGTATATCTTCTATGGAGAAATATCTATTGAGATTAGTTTTAAATAACCCATTTTTAAACTGGGTTATTTATCTTTGAATATTGAGTGACAAAAATTCTTTATTTTCTGGGTACTAATACTTGATCAGATTATGATTTTCAGATATTTTTTTCATATTTTTTTTAACTTTCGTGATCGTATCAGTTCCAGCATAAAAGTTTTAATTTCTGTTAATTTCCACTTACATAATTTTTCTTTTTGCTTTTATTATTGCATCTAACAAGACTTTGCCTAACCCGAGGTCATGAAAATTTATTCTTTCCTTCTAAGAGTTTTGTCATTTTACTTCTTCAATTCAGATCTGTGATGTATTTTTAAAAAAATTTTTTTTACATTTATTTATTTTTGAGAGACAGAGCACAAGTCGGCGAGGGGCAGAGAGAGGAGGAGACACAGTATCCGAAGCAGGCTCCAGGCTTCAAGCCATCAGCAAAGAGCCTGACGCGGGGCTCGAACTCAAACCGCGAGATCATGACCTGAGCTGAAGTCGGACACTTAGCCGACTGAGCCACCCAGGTGCCCCGAGATCTGTGATGTATTCTGAGTTAACTTTTGGGAGTTTGGTGAAAGGAGGTCGATTATTGGTTTTCATTTGATTATCCAGTGTTGTTTCAGTATTGTGGAAAAGACTATTCCTTCACCATTTGACACTGTAACAAAAATCCATTGATGGGAAACACAAGCAAGGGTTTACTTATGAATTCTCAGTTCTATTCCATTGATGTCTATGTATCGATGGTTAGGCCACTACCGTGTTGTGTTAATTACTGTAGCTTTGTAGAAAGGTTTGAATTTGGGGGATGTTAGCCCTCCAATTTTGTTCTTCATTTTCAAGATTATTTTGGCTATTCTGGGTCCCTTGTATATCTTTGTGAGTTTTAGGATCAGCTTGCCAACTTCAAAACGAAAAAGGCAGCTGTAAGTTTGATGGGGGTTGTGGTGAATCTGTAGGTCAGTTTAGAGGGGACTTTCCTCTTAGCCGTACTAAGTCGTCTAATCCATGCATGTGGGATGTCTTTTCATTTATTTAGGCCTTTTTAAATTTCTTTAAACAATGATTGATAGTTTTCATTGTAAACATTTTACACTTCTAAGTTTAATCCTAAGTATTTTATTCTTTTTAATGCTATTACAGATGGAATATTTTTTAAATCTCATTTTCAGGTTTTTCACTGCTAACGTAAAGCAACTATTTTTTTGGATATTGATCTTGTATCATGCAACCTCATTGAACTTGCTTATTCTCTGTGTGTGTGTGTATCTTAGATTTATCTAGATGCCTGTATTTATTTTTCTTGACACAGTTGCTCTTGCTAGAACCTCCAGTATAATGTTGAATAGAAGTGGCCTGAGCTGATACCTTATCTTGTGCCTCATCTTAGGGAGAAAGCCTTTAGTCTTGAACAGTTCAGTATGATGTTAGTTGTGGGTTTTCATGGATTCTCTTTATCAGTGTGAGGAAATTCCCTTCTATTCGTAGAGTGTGGAGCATTTTTTTTTCGTGAAAAGTTGTTGGGTTTTGTCAAACGCTTTTTCTGTGTCTGTCGAGTTGATCATGCTATTTTTGTTCTTATTATCTGCCCTCTCTTACTTGCTATGCTCATAATTGTCTAAGCTGTCCCAACCTCGCCCATGAGACCTTTGTGAAGGGCCTGCAGCTGGGGTGTGCCAACATTTAACAACCCCAAACACAAGATCAAGTGCAAGGTTCACTGCTTTCAAAACCAGAAATACAATTACAGATTTGATTTTATGCCTCCCCCCTTTTTGTGGGGTAAGCATTTCGGAGGCTTTAACAGTATGTGTTAACTTTTCGCTGCATAGACCAGGTTCTAAACAGAGGCCAGCCTGGTGGACTCACAGATCTGAAGTATTGGGATCTGTTAGCCAAGAGCCTTTATAGAACCAGGTTTCTCTGCTGACATTCTGTCTTTTCCACAGTTAGATTGCATAATATAACCAAGTCCTATAAAATTAAAATCAAGTTTGAAATAAGGTTTGTTAATTACAGTATTTAACTGTTGTCGTTATTGTTTCCTTGGAGATTAATGAGGTGAGTTATTGTAACATAATTAGGCTACAGTGTATCTAATCTCTTACAAACCCTTGGCGATTCACTGTTGTTCTAGTATCGTTTGAAGGTTAATTTCACTTTGCTGGTATAGATTTGGCAATGTGCTGTCTATTGAAATATGTTTTTAATTATATTTGAAAGTCATTAGTCAAGGGCTCTTCTGGCTGTTCTGTAAATGCTTGCCAGGGAGAAATCCACATACAGTTAGACTCAACATGGTCATCCTTCCCCACCCCAGGTACCTCCAGGGGGATTCGCCGCAACATGGTACATGCAACCTGATTTAGGCCTCAGTTTGGTCTCAGGCAGGTACGTTTATTGGAGGGTCTTTGGAAGAAGTCCCTACATGGCATTATGTCTGCAGGTCAGCATCCAAAGTGGACCATTAGGTGACCTCACCCCTGCTATAGATTTTTTCAAGCACAGCTCTTACCCACTTTAAGGCTTCATGGACACCATTCCATGCTTAGAATATTTCTTGCCTGGCTTACTTCTGCTCATTCCTCAGGTTTCAGCTTAAATATCACTCCTGGGCACCTGGGTGGCTCAGTCGATTTAGTGTCTGACTTCAGCTCATGTCATGATATCATGGTTTGTGAGTTCCAATCCAGCATCAGGCTCTCTGCTGTCAATGCCAAGCCCACTTTAGATCGTCTCTCTCCTTCTCTCTCTGCCCCTCCCCTACTTGCATGCGTTCTCTCTCTCTCTCAAAAATAAATAAACATAAAAAAAATCACTCCTTCTGGGGTGCCTGGGTGGCTCAGTCGGTTAAGCAGCCAACTTTGTTGTAGGTCATGATCTCACAGTTCATGGGTTTGAGCCCCGCATTGGGCTCTGTGCAGACAGCTCAGAGCCTGGAGCCTGCTTCAGATTCTGTCTCTCCCTCCTTCTCTCTCTCTCTCTCTCTGTCCCTCCCCTGCTTGCACTATGTCTCTGTCTCTCTAAAATAAATAAACATTAAAAATTTTTAAATATATATCATTTCGTCTGAGGAATCTCCCAGGACCCACCTCTCCCTTCCACCCCTATCAACTCTTCCTTTTATCAGCTCTCATTTCACCCTGGGTTTTCCTGTGTGGAACTTATGACCATGTGTAATTGCACATGTTTTTACTTGATTATCTGTTTGATATTTCCCTCCTTACAAGACAGAGGCTCTGTTTGCTCACTGTCCTTTTTACAAGTGCATGGTACACATAGAAAGCTCTCAGGCGTGGTGGAATGAATTCATCAAGGACCGGCTTGCGGATCTCTGACAGCCTAACTGGCAAGAGATCCAGTCTCGACTTCACATCTCTTGCTTGCATCCCAGCTCCATTCATCCTGAGTGACTGGACCACTGCTCGCTTCACCCTTTCTCTGCCTCACTTCACTCATCTGCCACATGGGAGAAGCACATGGGATGAGATGGGTCACAAGGCAAACGTTCACCAAGGGTCATTTTCTCATTTGTCAGCGATGTGACTCGGGCTGGATGGTGTCTGTCTGACTTCTGAGACCCACGATCTGAGACTGATCAGCTGGCCCACAAGAAGCTGTGGAAGAGACATTGGGGTTCGCTGCCCTGTGGTCCATGCAAGTCTGAGGCCTGGTGCTAGACTGGCCTTGTTCCATTGCTTTCTCTATAGCAAAGCAGCTCTTACGTGGACATCTTTTAAAATAGATACTGCTTACTACACTGTTTTAGAATGGCCATATTCAGAGGAGAATATTGGTGTTGATTGCTCCCAATGTTAGCAAAGCCATTTGTGTGTGTGCGTGTGTCTGTGTGTGTTTGTGTGCGCGCGAACACACGCACAAATGTCCATGCATGTGAATAGGTGTAGACTGCCTACCATGTGAATGTGTTTCTCTCCCCCACCCTGTTGTGGAAGGACAGAAAACTGTGTTTTTCATTGCAATCCTAAGTTTATAAACTTCTTTTTTAAAGGGCTTTATATAATTTGGATGAGCCATTCTTGGGAGCAGTGACCTAAGCAAAGGCCCAGAGACTGTAAAAGCTCTGAAAACAAGGCCTGTGCATAGGGTAGTTGTCAGAGTCACTGGAGCCCTTGTCCACCCAAAGGTCCCAGTGGGATTAGGTCCATAGCTGGCTGTCCTGATGTTTGGGGAAGTGATGCTGGGGTGCAGACACGAGGCATCACTGCAGGAGCAAACTTGGACCTTCTCTGAGTCCCCCGTCTCCATCTTCAGGGAGGCAAGATAGTGTGGTGGCTAAGAACTGGAACCTGGAATGCAGGGGGTTGAATCCTGGATCCCTGTCTCCTAGCTTTGAGAGCTTAGGGAAGTCATTCAACTTCTCGGAGCTTCAGTTCCCTTAGGTGCACTCCTCGTGGGGCTGTTCTCCCTGTGTTCTGCCATCACAAAGAGTTTTGGGTGGAATGACAGAGATTGAGGGGAAAGGAAAGTTCACGTACCTACTAAGTGACAGTACGGAATCATACTTGATGCTTTATATTCTTTGCCCATCCCCGTCCTGGAGAAAATAAAAGTTCTCTAGTGCTTACCTTGCCCTTGAGTCTTTCTGAGAAAGCTTCCCTTGAGTTTCACACGGAGTCCCTATGATCTGTGCCGTGTACGTGGAGTGAAATCAGCATCATTAACGTGGCATTGCAAACAAAACATTTATAGGCTGGGTTTGGGAGAGACCATTGCACTGGGAGGTATCTTTGGTCAGTTCTGTCCAATAAGCTTATTCCCTACTGGATGGCAAACCCCAGTCTGATCATTGCTCCCTTGGGAGATGCCAGAGTGGAGTGAGGGCAGATATCTCCAGTATCGTCCCTAATACTTATGAGATATTTGGGGTATCTTCCATGATACCTGATACACATTGCAGAGAAGGATAGCATGTTGTTTAGTGAGCATTTTAGAAAAGTTCCTTGTGTTGTGAGCTCCCTTGCCTAAGATAAATCCCTATCTTCCAGGACCTCTTTGTGGGTTTCTCCTTTGAGCTATAAGAATGACCACATGATCTCCATTGTCCCCACACAAGGACACTTGGAGAGGCAGTTCAAGGTCCACGGTCATACAGCTGGCAAGTGGCAGAACCATTAAAGTGCCTGTGGCTTGCTCACCTGTCAGGACCAGTGATGGAGCCAGTTGCCTTCACTGCCTGGCATAGAGCCTGTGCTTCCCAAGAATGGCACAACCAGGTGCCTTCTCCCTCATCAGGGCTGGCCTGGGATGCCAGGTCTCCAGGTTCTCAGCCTCTTGTCTGGCACCTGGCCTGATGAGGCTTCTGGGTTTAGTAAGTTATCTGCAGGTGGGACTTCATTCTCAGCCCTGGCTAACCACATACAAAATTACATCCCTGAGGCTGGCCAGCAGAAGATGACTGTCCTTAGAGGGAGACCTTCTATTCCATTGTCTTTTGACCAACCCCAAATCTTACTTTTCCCAACTTCGTTTGTATTTTCTCTACCTTTTTTTTTTTTTTTTTTTTTTTTTGAAGAAGACTTTTTCTGCAGGTAAAACAGATTTTTTTTTCTGATTTAAACTCTTTGGGTCCCAGTTTAATTTCCCTTTGCTAATGTGCCATATTGGCCTTTGCAAATCAATCAGTTTTGTCAGACTAGATCAGATGCCTCCTTGAAATGCAGATAAATTGCCCATTATGGAACCATTGTCTCCCAATTCTGAGGTGTATTCAGAGAATTCAAACAGATTTGTCAGGCCTGACCTTCTTTTCATGAGCCATGCTGTGACTTGCCCCGTCTAAATTAAATACTGCTAAATGGCCCCAGCTATCTAAACCTCCTCTCTGACTGGGACCTTGGATATCTTGCACCACCCCGCCATGGACAACAGCTCCTCTTTTGCCAAGGAAACCACCAGCAAGTCAGGACCCTGGCCTTCTTTGACCCACACTCTTTCAATTTGCATTGGCCCTATTTGTCAGGCAAGCCCCACCCGCTGAGGTCAGCCAGGGGCAAATCCTTTTCCATAGCAAGCCCAGAGAAAAGAGTGTCAGGCAGTTGCCTCTGGGGGGTTCCTGATGAGCTGCTGCTGGCTATGTGCTGTTAACCCTCTTGCCTTCTCTCCCCTTCGAGCAAAGTTCCAAGGCTACCTTTACTCTGCCTATCCGGACCTGAAATACCCCTTCCTGTGGATGCCCAGACACAATACCATCTTTCACCTTCAACTGATGGTGACAAACAGTGGCAGGGTGAACTTTAGCTGCACAGCCCTGGCTCCTGTCCACTGTCCCCATGGACAGGTGAAAACCCAGAAATCATCTCAGGACTTTTAGGACCTAGCTGTAGGACAAAAGGCTCAGGGAGGAAATGATATATGTTGAGAGCTTGCTATTGCTGAGAATGTAACCTACTGAACGTAGACTTTGGAGACTGGCCGACCCGAATCTGTCACTTACAATCTGTGTGTCCTTGGGCAAGTGACTTAGGCTCTCTGAGCTTCAGTTTGTCAGGGATACTAGCACCTTCCATGGAGATATATGTCTGTGGTCATTTTTCAATGATTTCTATTATGTGTCTTTCTATCCTCTGCAAGAAAAATAAGAAGGCACCACCATATCTCTCACATTGGCCTCAATCAGTGGCCCATTATCTCGTCTTTTCAGGTGTCTAATGGAAGCTCCTCTCTCTTGTGGACCTGAGAGCTTAATAAATCTAGAATCCTCCAACCTATCAGTGAGCTGAGCATTCTCTTACAAAGACAGCCTCATTGCAGCCATGAACAGGGTAATATTTTCCCCTTTCTTCATATTCTAATGAATAAATGATATTCCCATTGGTTATTTATCTACTTTTAGAATTTGAATGGAATTCTGATAATTATGGCATTTCACCATTTGATGGGAAATTGGCACCTGCTGCATGGAGATAATAGCCCAATTCAGCATCTATGAAATATGGAATTTGCTGCTAATTCCTGTCTTGAAATTTGTAAATCATCAGTGGAGTTGGTTATTAAAATTCTGGAGTTGAAAGACCTGGGGCCAAGGGGGAGCAGCCCTTCTTCATTAAAATTATAGAAACTAACAGTGACTGACGGACTGAACACTCTTGGCCCAGGAAGGCTCATAGTCACTTAGGAGCAAGAAAGCTTCTTGGTAACATGATTATCCAGGAGGCTCAGCCTGCAGAATAGGAGCTAGAGGGCTTGGGGTGCTTGTCAGAATTTGCAGAAATGAAGATGGTAGCAAGTCATAGACTAAAAGGCACAGGCTCTGGCGTCAAGCAGAGCATGGTTGGAACTCTAGCTGTGTTTGATTCGAGGCCTCTCTGAGCCTCTGTTTCTGCCCTGCTAAATTGAAAAAAAAAAAATAATGCCCCTTTTCACAATGAACTGCTTTCTGACCTTTAAATTAACCTAAGATCCAATCTATATATTTCTCATGCATCTATTTAACAATTTACTACAAATCTCCTAAGTGCCAGACACTCTTTTGGAGGTTGGGGGTACCCTGGGGAGAACAGCAGGATTATTCTCTAACCTCATGGAGACTATTCATGAATGATGGGGCTTTAAGTCTTCAGTGATGTCTTTTTCACTGATCCTGCATGAATGCGAGACCCCAAAAAGAAAATGAACAAATTGTACCTTTCTCCCTGATTGAGGGGAATGCCTGCCTACAATTAGCACCTGGAAAATTGACTTGGGGAAAACTTTCTGGGATACTGGAAATACTCCATATTGTGATTGTGATAGAAATTTATACAACTGTGTTTGTCAAAACTCCTTAGACTGTACACTTCTTAAAAAGGTACAGTTTACTATAAGTAACTATAAAACTGACTTCTAAAACAAACCCCCCAAAATGTCCCTTTTTGAAATGAAACGGGTAGTGTGATATACTGTATTCACTTGCTAGACCTAAAGATTTCACTGACCAGAAATTCAGATTTAGGGAAACAAAATGGACTTGGGACTAACATTAGGTTTGTCATCTTAAACTTTGGCACATAAGAAAAAAACAAACACTTGCAACTGCCACTGAATTACACAAAGGGCTCATAAACTCTGGGCTTCATGGGGGCTCGATCCTCATCTGGTGGCAGGAGAGTCGAGGAAGCCTGCCAGGGGAGCAAATTGTCATAGATACCCCTGTTTCCTACTAATTTGAAGATCAAATCCAGTATGCAAATGGTTTCTCTTGTCTCCAGCCCTAGAATTTCCTTCCAAGCAGCAATGTTGTCAGTGGAACAGCTGCAGCAAGGTGACTGTGGTTGTGCCTAGTGGATTTACCTGGCCTTGGTCAGGTCAAGGAATTCAGGCTTTAGTGCCCAGAAAGTGTTTGAACTCAGCACAGTCATTTAATACCTAAGGTCAGCCCTCATAATGTTACCCTTGTCTGCCTGCACAGACCACTATCCCTCTCTCCTGCTCTTTCTCTTCTCCTTCCTCCCTCTCTCTCTTCTCCTCCCTTCTCCCCTCTTTCTCATGCTCACCCTTCCTTCCAAACTCTATCCACACTCATCCTTCCCCAGACACTTTGGTGGGCTGTTTATAGCTGGAAGAAACTCCTGCTTCCTCAACCTCTGCTTGGTTTAATGTACTTCTCCTTGCCAGCTGGGGCATGCTGGTTGGTGTCTTCTCAAGTCAAAGTCTATATGCTTTACTCCCCACTGAAACCTGATTTCCAGTGAGCCCCATGGAGACTTGCCATTGCAAAAGAAACCCTTGGTAAGGAAATGAGACAGCATCAGCTTTTGATCTTCAGCTGAATTCATAATCTTGCTTAAGTCCGTTGAGCTCAGAGCCAGGTGCACTTGCCTGACATTTTCCTCTTCGGTGCCAAGCATCCAAACTTGCGTGTGGGTGGCCCTGGGATGACTTTGTATCCTAACTTCTATCCTGGACAGTGAGGTCATCCCAGGCAAGGATGATGTACTATTCTCTGCAACACCAGGGCTTAGCACAGGTTTTAGCATGTAGCAGATATGCAGCTGAACCTGGCTGAACCAAACTGGCCACAAAAGACGGAGGAAGAGAAAAGAAGCTGTCTCCAAGAAAGGTGCATCACGACAGAAGTATGTACAGTCCACAGTGGCGGGAATGGTGGGGGCCATTACTTATGGCGCCAGTGTCCAGTTTTCCTTTCTTCTTGGGTTTCCACACTCATGTTCTTGTGGCCACAGACATACTGGCTTTCTCTACAAAATCCTGAGCAATCGTCTTTGAATAGCATCCTTATCCCAGTTTAACTAAAGGAAGGGCTCAGGGCAGTCCATAGTGTTGAGGAGATGCCTTCACACCTCTCCACACTTTATGGTTCCTATGGTTTTTACCCAAACCCTGGCAATGCTAGTCTAAACTCTGCAGAACAGAGCAGGTCTGTGCTCTGGCTCTGTTCTTCTCAATCCCACCTCAACTTCCTTCTAGCAGATAACAAAGACGTCCCGTGGCCTTGGCATTAGAGACGTATCTTTCTCCTCTATAAGTGGCTTATTCTCTTCAAGATGCCTGGGTAGATCATTTCTTCCCTTCTCTGCCCCTCTGTGGTTTCCTTGTTGCTTCCACCTCAACCTTTCCCCTGCCCCGACTACTAAACACGCGTGTCTGCTAGTTGAGTAGAGGAGGACCTACTTATGAGTGTAATGGGAACTTGCATGCAACTTGTTCTAGAAGCTGTGCCCATGTTCGTGTCACATGTTTGCACTACATGGGTGAAGGCATGGGTGAATGTTTGCTCTTTAAAGCTGGGATGTTATGGTGATCTTCCTGTGTGTAGAGGGAACAGTGCCAAGTGTGGTGGGCCTTATAGCCCACAGAGGGATTGTGACATCCACACTCTCCTTCATTCCTCTTAACTACCAGGTGTGATGATGGGGAAGGGCCATGTGGTTACCTGTAGTCCCATGGAATGGCTCTTCACCCCTTTGCAGGAGCCTATTCACCCAGCACCCTGCTGTCCATTTCATGCAGGGCTGAAGTGAACTCAGCATCTAGGAGAGATGCTGGGACCTGTGTTTGGGGAAGTTTGGGGTCTAGGGCTTTGAAATACTGGGCTGCCTCCTTTGTTTCAGAATCAGACCTGTCACTAAGCAACACTCGCTGCGATCCTTCCCACTTTGCTAAAAGTGCACCAGAGTAGCACTGGGGGGAGGTGCGATTCAGCCACCCACAGCCATATGGGGCCACTTCTTGTCTCAGCTTCTGCTCCCTCCTCCCCCACACCCTTTCCTGCTTCCCGGTGAGAGAAGGACTTGACACTCTGCTTCCTAGGTGGCCTGGAGGGATCACAGGAGGGCATTTGATCACTGTGGGAAGAGTTCAAGATAAAGACCATGGAGGTTTTTAATTGTTTTTTTTTTTTAATTTATATTTTAAACAGCCTCTGTATCTCTCAGCTTTTTCCTGTGCCAGTATCTCTCTGACCGTCTGTCTCTGTCTCTTTCTGCCCCCTCCCCTCTCTCCATCTGCATGTGTCTGTCTCTCTGTGTCTCTGCCTTTCTCTCCATCTGTTTGTGTGTCTGTGAATCTGTCTTCCTGTCTCTTTTTCAATCGCTCTCTCTCCTTCTTTCCCCCACCCTTCCTTCACTGTTTCCTTCTCCTCCTCAGTTTCTCTCTATCTTTCTCTCTTTGATTCTGTCTTCATATCCCCGCCCCCCCCAACTCTCTTTCTAAGATGCCTCCCTGGTGAAACAGGGCTGACATTAATGGGTACCTTGTAATTCCCGTAATTTACATGGAGTCCAACATGGGTCCCCTTTCCTTTGGATGCCTAACTTCGGCAAGCAGTGTTACATCACACAAGATCTGTATCATTTAAAAAAAAAAACTCTGGAAAAAAGTATTTTGGCTTAACATTACTTAGTCTCACCCATGCTCCACAATTTCCCACATTATCCTGCTCCTATTTGGCTAACTCTGTATCCTATTTTTTGAATGTCAGTAAATCTATGTTTCTCACTAAGTGAAGGGTGCTTGGAGTTCCTTCCTACCCAGAATTTCCCTTATTATAGAGCCCAAGCCAGTGATGATGGCTGTGGAACTCTGTGAATAAACTAAACACCATTGACTTGTACATTTTACATGGATGACCTAAGCTCTTAAAAAAAAAAAAAAAAAAGACAACCCATAAATCTAAAGAAGTCATGAAGCACATTCCATTGTTTTCAGTCCAGCTTCAGAATTTTCATGAGGATATTTGAATTTGGGGGCTTCCACAGCATATGACCCAGAATTTATTTATGGCTTTTTGAAAACCTATCACAGTCAAATACCAGACATTAACTTCTGCTGAAATCAGCTGGCTGATCTAAACCTTGGCTTAGAGAGTTTTCATGAATATCACCGTTGCAACAGAAAGTGAGGGAAGATGGATGAATTCATGGTAGGATTGGCTTTCTACTCTTTGGGGCAAGAGAAGCTTACTCCTACTCATACCAGGTTTAGAGAAAGCTTCTCTTCGCCTTGCTTTCCAAACATCCTGAAATTTTTCTAACTGTTATCATGCCTTATTGTCCTTGGTTCAAGTAGATATTTTCTCCATTGGACTATATGCTCCTTGAATGTCAGAATTCTCTCTCTTTTGCAGTCGGTAGATAAGAAATAATGGAGCAAGGGGAGAAGGAAGGAAGGACATGAATGAACAAATGAATTTAGAGGAACTTGGCATCCAATGTGGAAATTAAGGCTGGTCCCAATCAAGTATTTAACATCCAACATAAATTTGTTGAGCATATACACAGTGTTCTGTGTGTCTAACACTGTTCTCAGGCACTGGGAGCCCAGCAACAACAAGACTGTCAAGGACCCCTGACACCTGGAGTTTGCATTCTAGGAGGGAAAAGAAACAGATGATAGAAATGAATCAGTAAATCGCAGGGACTATTAGAAGGTGATAAATGTTAGAGTAAAATGAAAAGTGAAGGGGTATTGGTGACGAGGTGTGGCCATTTGGAAAACATTTTTCCTTGGTCCTTATCTGTCTGTAGGGAAATGGAACCTTAACTTGGAGACAAAACTGGAGAACTTTTCACAGGACAGAGACAGATACAATGACCATACTTTGGTGTTCATTGTGTACCCTAAGATGTCAAGCTAGGAATTCGTGGAGCACAAAGGAAGACAAGGGGCCTGGGATCACTATCCCTCTTGTAGAAAAGACAGCCTGAACTTGGGAGCTTGGCAGCCTGAGTTAAGACCCATTTTAGCACTCACCATTCCATCTTTTCAAGCCCAAGCCTTGGCACAGTAGAAAGGTAAAAATGATAAGAAAAACAAATGGATGCAAGCCACAGCTATAGACAGAGGAGGTGGGATCAGGCTGAGCTGATGACAGGCCATAGGAGGGAGGGAGTGGCCAGCTGCAGGAAGGTTCAGTGCTGTTCAGCAGCTCTCTTTGAACTTGGTATTTTTCCACAGCAAACATAAGACCAAAGCTCGTTGGCAGTGGAGCCACATCCCGAGGGTGAGAGGGCAGAGCTGATGTGGGGAGCCAGGCTGGGAGGAAGCAAACACAAGGGGAGGAGGCTGACTTTCAGAACTTCACAGTCTGGGGGCTCCCTGGAGAGCCAGGGCCAGTGTTAATATTCACCAGGTGCCCTGGCAATCAATCATCAGAAGTCAGAGGAGAGCAGGGCAGGAGGTCGCCAAACATGGCGTGATCCCTGGAGATCCCAAAGGGGCTCTGCCAAACACATGTGCAGTGCAGACCCCAAGACATGGCTGGCCACAGACAGTCCTTATCATGATGCTAATAGCATTAGCCAACACTTACAGAGGACTTGTCAGATACTGTGCAAAGAACATTAGGTGGATTATCTCATCCTCACAGCAAAACCATGAATCATTCTATCATTTAGGACTCACTTGGTTACAAGTGACCAAAAACCAAACCTCAAATGATGAGAAGTAGATAGAAAATTTGTCAACTCATCCATGTGAAAAATCCAAGAGTATCTGGCTTCAGGTATGGTTGGATCCAGGGACTTAAACCCTGTTCCAGGTTTCAGTCTTTTTCCTGATCTCTTGATTCCTCTTCCCATTTCTTGGTACCATGTTCAGACAGGTTGTCGTGGTGGCGCTGGGGCTGCAGCTATTCAAGTCCATTTTCTTTTTTTCTTTCTTTCTTCTTTTTAATTAAATTTTTTTCAACTTTATTTGAGAGAGACCAGAGGAGGGGCAGAGAGAAAGGGAAATAGAGGATCCCAAGCGGGCTCACGAACTGTGGGATCATGACCTGAGCTGAAATCAAGAGTTGGATGCTTAACTGACTGAGGCACCCAGGCACTCCCCACATTCTTTCAGGGTGAAGTCCACAGAAAAGAAAGTATCTTTTCTTGTCCCCAAAGGTTGAATAAGTATCGTGGCTTCTTACTGGCTTGGATGAGGGATCATGGACCCATCCTTGAAAAGATCACTGTGGCTGCAGGGATAGCTCTGTGTACCACCTACTACGCTGGAGGGAAGAGGGGATAAGCAATCATAATGTGTGGAAATGGGTGCTCAAATGAACATTAGGGCAGTACTGCAAATAGGTACTTAGCAAAAGTAGGTTAACGGGAGCAGGTGGGAGCAGGTGGTAAAAAAATAAAGACGCTCATACTTTGGTTCCGTTATCACCTCCATTTTGTATATGGGGAAACTGAGGCTTGGCAAGGTGGAGGCCCTTGTCCAAGTGAGTCATTGGTGAAGCTGGGACAGCAGCCAGCATCGCCACTGGCCACCTCTGTTCAATTCCCTCCACAACTAGTGCCTCACCTCCTGCTGCTGACTCCGTCCTCTCCCTCTTTCCTGATCTGTCCTTGGACGTGCCAAGTCACTGCAAGACACCAGGTGAGTGTTAGTGTCGCCCTGAAGACAGCAGGAGTTGTCATGAGGCCACAGACCCATCAATCCTGTCAGGTCCAGAGAACCATTCCCAAGGCAAAGGGTCATTGATGGCATCATCTCCATCTTCTTTAATGCTAATTCCTTTTTTTTCCCCACGTCAACATAAAAATCATCTTAAATGTCCTCATTAAAGCAGATGTGATTTCTGACCACAGAACCATCAACTCAGCCTGGGAAAGACTTTCAGGGGAGAAAATGTTCTCTGAGCCACAATCACAATTCCGAGTGATTTAGAATATCAAGTTTGTATGATTTTTAATCATTAAAGGAGATATAAAAACATATTTTATACACAATCTTTTATCTTACACTTATTTTTATATTTCTCTATAACAATTTATTGCGATGCATATATCACCATTACATCAGACATTTATGGCTCCATTAAAATTCAATGCCACCATAAATTTGGGCCGGTTAAAGTGGTGACATTTGTAACAGCTTCCACAAGGACATATTTTATATTTAAAGTGAAACTTTGAGAAGAAACTTTGTTAAAGAAAAAAAAAAACATGTAGGGTAGGAAAGGGATATAAGATTCTCCTGCTATCTAAAACACCTAATGCGTACCCTAATACTGCTGTATTAAGAAGCCAGACTTTTGCTAAGTACGAGGTGTGCTATTTCCAGCATTTAGGGATTAATGGAAATCATACGATAATGCTGTCATTGACAAGAGATACTCTGCTCTGCCCAATCCTTCAGCAACCTGAGACCTGGGAGAATTTTGAAAGTAAGGGAAAATATTAAATCAGACTTTTAAACAATGCAGTGTCTATGTAGTGAGAGGTATTCTCATTTCGGAGTGTAAGGGTTTGTGGGGAGTGAGGATGAGGGGCTTATGTTTTTCTATCATTTGGTCCAAGATGGTGACTACTTCTTCTGGGAAATTCGAGGTTTCTCTTTTTTCCTCTCAATCCATCAGATGGTATTAGAGCAGCTTTTGTGAGCCCAATGCTTTTATAAATGATTTGAAAAAGTCTGAGTGGGGATCTATTTCTTGTGTGGAAGGGAATTTCTATACTCAGATGCTCTCAAGGGAAAGGAAGAGTCCTGATCACTTTTACATCGTCAGGATCCACAAAAATATCTAACACACAGTAGGTATCCAGTAGCATCTTGTGTTTGCCTTCTCGGTGTGGTTGGACAGGGCATCTACATAGAAAGTTTTGGGTATTCAGTGTCCAGCTGGTCTTAACTGAGGGTACAGTTGTACACAACAGGTGTCCTAGATGACTTCAGAGAAAGGGAGGGTGAATGCCTGTATCAGCTTGAGAAGGGTTCATGGAAGGGTAGGGCTTTGGGTGTGTATGACCTGACACCCCATAAGTAGGACACAGGTAGTCTAGGCTGAACAAGTCTTGCGGGGGTGGGATGAAGGTGAAGGTGAGCTGACTGAGTCAGCTTCACGATCTGTGTAATAATAGAGGCAACAGACTCTCATTGAGCCCAGGCTCTATCAGTCTTGGATGTGTGCTGTGCGTAACAATAAAGAGAGTGAAGGATTATTACCACTCACTAGCCTGGTCCTCTTCTAAATGCTCTTCTCAGATAAACTTATTTTAACGTTCCAACTCCCCGAAAGGTAGATATTCTTCTATGTCCTGGCTGGGCAGAATGGAGAAAGGGAGTAGACATGTGGGTTATAGATATATTCCCTGTTTCTTTAGTCGTGTCTCTGATCACCTGAGGAAATAGAAGCTAGAACATCTACATCTCAGGGGTAAGTTTAATTGAGGCATTGGGTGGGCAACTTTTGTTCTCAAAAGAGAGAGAGAACATCTACCAACTGATGCCACTTGTGGTTTGTAATCAAGTGCCAGCCGAGGCAATGCCAGCAAGAGTAGACAAACCAGAGGTTTCCTAAACCACATAGCACCTGTCCAGCACCCGTGCCCTGGGCACTCAATTTACATTTTCACAAGAAAACTGTGGTCATTTTTCCTGGGATTAGGTGACCCGGATATGAAGGAATCTCACTTTCTCTCTGATCCAGGCAGTTTAAGGAGCTCTCTCTGCAGGCTGTAATATTTAGGCTATGGTAGAGAAATGATAGATGAGACTGGGTGATTATAAAGTTTCATCCCAGCTCTAAAATTCACTGGTTCTGGGCATTATGCATATCACTTGCAAGTAATTAACATTAATAATGCCTTACATTTGTGAAGCCCTTATCTTTCTTTTTTCCCATAGAATTTTCATATCCATTATGTTATTTGACACTTCTGTGAAGCCAGTGGTCAGATACCCTCTCCAATGAATAGAGAAGTTAATATGTCCAACATAGACTTTTGCTTAAATTCGAATAGATTTATACATAGTTGTCCTCGACCTCAGAGGAGATAGAGGCCACAGGGGGAAGGTGGACCATAATGTTCTCGATCCAGGCAGGGTGAATTCTGAGAGTCAGGGCAAGACACTTAGGAGAAATCACACAGATACAAGAGGGCAAAAGCCTTGCCTGCCCCAGGACTTTACTGAAAGTGAGGAACATTTGGTGTGGGTAGTAGCCCAGAAGAAGTGAAAAATAGCCTATCTGTATAATATCAACTATTCTAACAGGAGGGGAGGAAAAACCCACAGAGACTCAAAATGGGTAGGGTTTATCTGTGATCCTAAACGTGTGAATATTAAAACCATTTGAAGGGCTCCCTTCCATTTTCTCCACTCACCGAGCTGTTGGACCCTCATAGTCATGGCACTGTGCTTTCCAGGAGATAGTTTGCTTCATGGGTCACAGAATCCTTTTCTCTAGAGAGAAAGTCCCCCAAATCAGGGATGAGCAGGCATTTTACAGAGGTTTCAGAAAAAGCTGGTAATGCAACTCTTTGAATTAAGTTTGGTAAGACAACCCTGTTAGACTGAAAAGGGGAAGTGATATGGATTTCATGAAATGATTAATTTAGACAAGTCTGGATATGGAATTTCAGACTTCCTATCCTCTACATTGGATCTATACAACTTTGAAATGCATATTGTATTTCAAAGTAAACTGAAAGAAATTGACAAGAAAGGAAAACTTGAACAGTGTTCAAAAAAGAGTGCAAATTGTGTGTGTGTGTGTGTGTGTGTGTGTGTGTGTGTGTTCACGCACTGGTATAGCTCAGTCTTCACAATGTGCTTATTAAAAATCTAGAAATAAAGGTTTTAGTGCCATTATGTAGAACATTGAAGAGAAAAAAAATCTTCGTTGATATAAGTTGTCTACAAATTCTACACTTTGTACATTACTTGTTATTTTACTGTTTACTCTCAAAAATTTAGAATATAATTGTATAGAATTTAGATGTATTTTTCATTTGAGAAAGAGTTACAACTCTATTTCCATATGGCAGAGTCCTTCTCAGTATGTACAGAGGAATTGCTTCTTGTCCTAAGAGCTGTCTATAGGACCTGTCTCCTCATGGTGTGCTTGTCCTGGCCACTGAGAGCTGATGGTTAACTTTTAAGGAAATCTGCGAGTGACTTTATGTCATATTGGCAGCTTGAGCTTGGCCATAGTGGGAGTATTTACACCATAGAAACTAGAAAATGCTACAGATTGGTGATTTCCTCCCCTCAGAGATGTGGTTATTGAGCATTTACTAGAACACCATTGCTCTTTTCTATATAAGGTACCACTCCATTGTATCATTCAAGCTCGTTTAATTTGTATATCCATAAATAATTAGAGAACTGTTTTGAGGTCATAGCGTTTTACTGGGAAAATCAAAGACCTGAACCTTGGAGCAAAGTAAGAATAATATGGGATTCTCTCCTCCTTACCCATTAACCTTTAAGTCTAATGTCAGCATATAGACTTTATTTTTTGATTCCTTTTCCTAATGTAGCTTGATAGGTTTATTGAATGAGTTGATGTACAAGTGTTAATAATGCAAGATCACATGTATGGCACTTTATGGGAAACTTCTAGAAGAGTTTTGAGGGTGATCTTGGCCATATAACTATTTTAGTGGAGTTGGCATAATATGGTAGTTGAAAGCCAGGAAAGTTGATTTTGAACCTGTGATCTGCTACATACAAACTACTTAACATTTTTTAACCTCATCAATAAAATGAGGATAATAATGGTAACTTACCTCTAAAGTTGTTTTTAAATATGTTAATATATGTAACATTCTTAGTGTTTTCCCTTGTACCTGGCTAGTTCCAGGTATGTGTTAGCTATTATAAAATAGGGGGGTGTCTTAGTTGATGTCTCTGGCAGCTAAGTGAGGGTTAGATTGGAGTCAAGGCTGGGAGAGTCTCGGTTAGAAGTCTGTTGCTTTAGTCTAGCCTGATCCTTTTGAATGAATCATTGATGCAGTGTGGCTATTGGGTATTATGTAGACTAAGCCAGTGGCTTCTCTTGAAACTTCACCTATGAGCTAAAGAGCCTTTGTTGACCGTAAAAGAAGACCATTTCCCTTAGGAATTAATTTTATCAACCTATGTCCAATTCATTCAGAGGTGGAAGGGGTGATGAAGAGAGGAGAGGGATAGGAAACAGAGAGCAGGCAGATGCCAGACGTTGGAGGGTCTCCAAGGTCATGGTGAAAATTTGGCTATCATATTAAGCATAATGGAAAGCTATGAAAAAAAAATGAGGGAATTCTGTGCTAGTCACCAGGAGAGACACAAAAACAAAGGTGGTCATGGGGACTCACAGACCAGAAGGGTTCAAGCCCTCCCCTCTATCAGTTGTTATTTAATTTCTGTGAGCCCAGTTCTTACATTTTCCAGATGAGCAGAAACATCTTTTAGCCCTGTAGTGGATTGACTTGCAAAATGCCATGTGTGTGCCAGGTATGATAGGATAATTACAGAGACAGGGTACTTTCCTAGAGAAACTGTGGGCCTTCTGTTGAAAAACTGGAAACCCTACAGAGAGGGCAGTGAGGAAAGATGAGCATGACTTCCCTGGTGCCTTTTCCCCTTGGAGTAGGTCATACATGACCTTGTTGGAGACCATCTTTGCTGTGGGGTTTGTTACATCTCCCAAATGCCCTGGCTGGTCTCTTACCTCCTTCCATATCCAGGCCCTGTCTCATGTCCTGGGGCCAATAATAAAGATAAATTTGAGAAGTAATGGATAAAGACCCAATCCTTGTAGAGCAATAAAATTTATCGTGGCTTAACTAATCTGGCACCATTTATGCCTGCCGCCTGCCTTCCCAACCATCGAATGACTAATTGATAACTAATTTCCTCAATTTGTACTTCATTACTTATTGCAGCAGAAAAGCTTACACCTAACTCTATGAATCAAATATATTCCATGAAGTTAACGCAGATGTTACTTGCCAGAGTTCTTGGCAGATTGGCCAGCTTTGCAGAAAAAGTGGCTTCTTTTCAATGATAACACCTAACAGGTACAGAGTTTTCACTGTATGTCAGGAACTGAGCTAAGCATGTTCCATTTGTATAATCAGGAGTTGTGTCAGATGATAAAATAAATAAACCCTTCATTGTGTTAGCTTAGCACAACAGACATGTCTTTCTTGGGGCCTCTGAGTGGCTCAGTCAGTTAAGCATCCAACTCTTTGTTTATGCTCGGGTCATGATCTCAGGGTTCACGAGATCAAGCCCTGTGTTGGGCTCTGTGCTGAAGCAAGCAGCCTGCTTGGGATTCTCTGTCTTCCTCTCACTCTCTGCCCCTCCCTAGTTCATGAGCACACTCACACTCTTTCTGTCTCTCTTTTTCAAATAAACATTAAATTTTTTTTCTTCCTTTGTCGGTAGCCGTTTAATTCAGGTGGTCCTGGCTGACAAAGGATCAGGGAGCTTTGTTCCATGTGCTCATTCAGGTTGACTGAAACACAAAACGAGGACCCAGTTGATTGGGACTGTGCCATCATCACTGAATAGCTTCCCTTGGTGCTGATATGTTGCCGGCAGAGGGGGCAAAGAACATGGAGGAGCAAAGGTAGGAAGTTCTTCATGGGCTAGCCAGCAAGAATATATCCTTGCAACTCATATTTCATTGGTCCTAACTCAGTCGCAGTGAGCCAGGAAATGTAATATAGATGGGACCCAAGAGGAGATGGGTTTTGATAGTCACACATGTGATTTCATTTAATCCTTACAATGATGCTATGAGGTTGGTGATAATTCCCACTTTACAGATGAGGAAACTGAGGCTTAGAGAGGTTAAGTAACTTGTTGAAGGTCAAAGATCCTATAAGTGAAAGAGCAGTCTTCCATTCAAGTCGTTTGTCTGATTTTAAAGTCCATACTTTCAACCATTGTGCTAGACGACTTCTATTGGGTCTTAAGCAATGGGAAGCTCTGATGGTGAACTCTTCTTCTCTATACTGTGGTCATCAGTACTGTAGCTGAACCTGATACATCATGAAGTTCTCTGCTTCAGGGTAAGCCCTTACCCCTGCCTGCAACATTAATCTTGTAGTGAAAGCAGAAACAGGACACCTTGTGAACTTTGAGAAACCCAGGTTTGGATGCCTCATGGTGTCCAGGTTCAGTGATACTGAATTCTGAGGCTGACTGCCCACATGTACTTTCTCTGTGGGAGGCACAGAGCAAATGTTAAACCGAGCCAGGAAAGACTCCACTAATTAAAGCTTTTCTGAACTCTGCTGTCCATTGGCTTTTTAACAAGTGATGCTATTAATCCTACATGTTCTTGATTTTTCATTTGTTTGTGCAGGGGGGTAAAGTTGAAGGCGATACGGTGGTATTTATCCTTGGAATAATGTTGCCATAGTTACCTCTCGACTTTATTATAACAGTGGTGCAATAATTGAAGCAGAGAGACCTGGAGATGGTCTCATAACTGTGAACTTGGTCCCCAGGATGGGCATGGAAAGCATCTCTTAGATTGGGGGAGAAAGAAGGGAGCTTGGCCTCAGCAATTAACCCCAAAACGCAGCACCGTGGTCCTATGTATTTGATGAGAGTGTTGCCTGGTGATGTCCAGAGTGAGCCATTTGTATGAAGTTGCTTTGTTTTCACATTGTTTTACAGTGACACTCTTAGAATGCAAGAATGTAGTGTCTCCATGGAAACTGGAAATGTACAAAATTAAGACCCAGAATAGGAAAGCTTCTGTGAGCACAGTTCTGCTGATCACTAATAAAGAAATGATGTGTTACAAGTACAAGGTTTTGGATGTCAGAAGAGACAGGGAATGATAAATTTGACATCCTAATCTAGCCAAGGACCTTTACTTTTTGGACATAGTGGAAAAAGGTTATGAATGCACGTCTAGGTAAAGTGTGGTCTGTCAGACAGGAGTAAGGCTCATTTAATACCTTATTGTGGGAAAGGGGCTGCTGACCCTCTGTGGAAAGTGAACCTTGACTCCACCTCTCTTTTGAGCTCATCCACAAAGGAAAAGTCAGTTGGACATGAGAGAGGCAGTGTGATAGAATGGAAAGAACAGACTTAAATCTCAGCTCCTCTGTTTATCATATCATGACTTTGAGGAGATTTCTTGGGCTTGTGGAACCTCCATTTCCATGTTCATAAAATGGGGATACTAAGAGTGTATACCTTTCTGAAGTGTTGTAAGGATTGAAAGTACACGCATACACTCTCCTTATAAACATATTCCAGCACCATCAGGTGTGTGTGTATATGTATGCATGTGCATACGTCTCTGTGCAGATATATCGTGTATGTATATGTGTGGGTGTTTGTGTGTGTATATACGTTATATATACACACACACATCATTTCCTTTCTTCACTTTCCCCAGATAGCATTATCAGTAGGGGTTCCCTAGCCTGAGTTCCTATACGTGAGAACAAGGTTGAGTTTAGAATGTCTGAACCTGCATAATGGCTTGAAGTCCACATACAGCCTACAGGATCACTGATGGAAATGTGAAGCCATCTCCAGCTACAGATACTGTGTGTCTACATGGGGTTTGGTGAAGTCCTTAGGTGCATCTCTGTCCTGATGCTCCCACTTCCTTTGTGTCTCCTCCTCCTTGTCTCTCATGGTCCTGTGTAATCCTTGACCTTGCCTTGGCCCCCCTCCAGGCACACCTTCCACATTGGCTGAGATGCCATCCAATTATGTGAGGACATTCAAATACAGAAACTCTCAGTTTCTCCTGTGGTCTCTGCAGGTTCAGAATAATGTCAAGATTTGTACCTCTTCTTGTCTCTCTCCTTCTTAAAAAAATTATTAAAAATTTTAAAATTACTTTGCAATACGATTGACATACAAAAAGCTATACATATTTAATGTATACAACTTGATGAGTTTGGAAATAAGTACACATTGTGATACCATTACCACAATCTATGCCGTAAATATTTCCATCACCACCAAAAGATTCCTCCTGCCCCATTTGTAATTATTATTATTATTATTTTAATTATGATTAGTGATAAGAATACACCATAAGATATACTCTCAGAAAATATTTGACTGCATCATTTGATACTGTTAACTATAGGCTCTATGCTATACAGCAGCTCTCTAGGATTTAATCATCTTGCATAACTGAAACTTTATACCATTTGAGTACTACTTCTCTGTTTCCCCCGCCCCCGGCCCTTGGTGACCACCATTCTACTCACTGCTTCTATGAGTCTGTTTTAGATTTCTCATGTAAGTGGGATCATGCAGTATTTGACCGTCTGGGACTGGCTTATTTCACTTAGCATGCTTTCCTCCAGGTCTGTCCATGTTGTCACAGATGTTAGGATTTCCTTTTTTTCTAAGGCAGAATGATATTCTTTTGTATGCATATACCATGTATTGTTTATTCATCTGCTCACAGACACATGGATGGATTCCATATATTCTTGGCTATTATGAATAATGCTGCAGTGAACACGGGAGTGCAGTAACTCTTTCAGATCCTGATTTCATTTCTTTTGAATATATACCCAGGAGTGGGATTGCTTGATCATATGGCAATTTTACTTTTTGTTTTTGAGGGACTTCTATACTGTTTTCCATAGTTGTCACACCAATTTGTAATTCCACCAGCAAAGCACAGGGTTCCCTTTTCTCCACGTTGTTACTAACAACTGTTAGGTCTCTCCATATGTGTGTGTGTGTGTGTGTGTGTGTGTGTGTGTCTATATATAAAGTAACTATTCTAACAGGTGTGTGATAGACAATGGGGTGTGTAATACCTCATTGCGGTTCTTAACGGCACAGAACTGAAAAGGCCTCCTTTCCTTCCAAGGTCAGTCACCTGCTGGATCTCTGTTTGGGTTGAACCAAAGCTCTCAGACTAATTTTCATCGTTGCCTGAATGCTCTTCAGGTTCCTGCAGGCCTCTGCCTCTCTCTAAAGGGATTACAGTTGCCACTCTCTTATGGGTGATGTTTTTCTGATCTGCCCAGTCTCATTCAGGAAAAGGAAACAGTATTTCTTCCCGTTTTTGGCACATGGGGCAGTTCTCTTTCATCAACACAGGGAAGGCTTTGACACTTGTTGGGAATCTTTATCAAGTAGGTTTAACTTGCAATAGCCTGTGGTTTCACTGTTTAAAACTTTCACTCTCCCTTCTGCATATGCTTCTACTGCACCAAAAGTGTAGGTTTCTGTAATCTTACAGATTGTTATAAATGCCTTATGCTAAAACAACAACAAAAACAACAACCCTGAGTCAATATACTGAGTCATGTCATAATTGAGTAAATGTCAAGTAAATGGCAAAAAATTTTTTATCTAAGAAATATTTACTGAGTAGTGGTTCCATGTCACGTAATATACTATACTTTAGCAGAGTGACTCCTCCAGGTCTGCCTTGGGCTTTCACAGTTTCATCACTGAAAGTCCTATCTTCTGGGAGACCCCATAGTCCCAGGCAAACCAGGACCACAGGTTGTCCTCAGCTCCCCTTTCCTAAAGGATCTGAAGTCTAATAACACCCATCACTTCGACTCGTAAGAAACTGGAAGAGGAGCTCCAACAAGTAAACATCCACATATGTTTGTAGAAACGTTATTTATAACAACCAAATGATGAAAGCAACCTAAGTGTCCATCAGCAGCTAAAGACATGTTGAGACTGTGATCTGCCCATACAGTAGAATATTATTCAGCTACAAAAAAGGTATGGAGTACTGATACATGCTAGAACATGAATGGACTTAACAAAACATCATGCTATTCAAAAGAAGCCAGATTTTAAAAGCCCACAGGTATGATTCCATTTATGTGAAGTATTCAGAATAGATAAATGCATAGAGAGAGAAAGTAGGTTAGTGGTTGCTGGGGCCCTTGAGGAGGGAAGAATGGGGACTGAGCACTTAATGAGAGCAGGGTTGGGGTGCCTGGATGGCTCATTGGTTAAGCGTCTGACTCTGGCTCAGGCCATGATCTCATGGTTCATGACTTCAAGGCCTGTGTTGGGGTCTGTGTTGACAGCTCAGAGCCTGGAGCCCGCTTTGGATTCTGCCTCTCCCTTTCTCTCTGCCCCAACCCATTCTCTGGCTGTCTCTCTCTTTCTCTGTCTGTCTCTCAAAAATAAATAAACCTTAGAAAAATGAGAGCAGGGTTACTTTTTGGGGCGATGAAAATTTTTTGTAACTAGATGAAGGTAGTAGTTTCCACAACACTGTGAACATACTGAAAGCCATTGAATTGTTCACTTTCAAATGGTTAATTTTATGTTATGTGAATTTTACTCAGTGAAGAGCAAGCTGATAAGCT
This sequence comes from Panthera onca, assembly GCF_046562875.1. Lineage (NCBI taxonomy): Eukaryota > Metazoa > Chordata > Mammalia > Carnivora > Felidae > Panthera > Panthera onca. The sequence goes on along the minus strand of NC_138354.1, from coordinate 37,127,673 downwards.
ATGCAGTGTGGTCAGTGATACAATGGCAGCCAGAAGAGGGTGCCAGGGGCAAAAAGGATCCAATGGGCTAGCCAGTGAACTACAAGTACGACTTAGATCAGAGAAAACATGAAGGAGCAATATTCTCACCAGAAGGGAAAAGGCTTAAGTAGAAGGTGGGAATCAGGAGACATTTCATGCTGTTTGTTTTCTGGTATAATCATGCACATTTGTACATGTTAAAGCTACTTCTGAGGAGTATAATGGAATCCAAAAGCTGTGGTTGTCAGCAGGATATGCCTCAACTTCTGAAACGGTTCTTTAGGCACTCGGCTGTGACAAGAAAGATGTAGCCCTGCCATTTGATAGTTACTGTTTCCAAGTATTTCCTAGGGAATATGTTCTTATAGGGTCCTGAGATAGGTGCCTAGGTGGCTCAGTCAGGGCAGTGTTTGACCTTTGGTTTCAGCTCAGGTCATGATCTCGCAGTTCATGGGATGGAGCCCCTCCCTCACTTAGCTTCTCTCTCTCTCTCTCTCTCTCTCTCTCTCTCTCTCTCTCTCTCGTAGAAAATATTGAAAAATTATTTTTTTAATGTTTATTTATTTTTGAAGGAGTTAGAGGATGAGAGCAGAGGAGGGGCAGAGAGAGAGAATACAGAATCCGAAGCAGGCTCCAGGCTCTGAGCTGTCAGCACAGAACCCGACGGGGGGTTCACACTCACTAGTCATGAGATCATGACCTGAGCCGAAGTCAGACCCTTAACTAACTGAGCCGTCCAGGCCCCCCGAAAAATTATTTTTAAAATGTGAGATGGCAGGTTCTCTGAGGAAACCATTCACTGTCACCACTGACTTGGTGCTGGGGCAAAACCCCACAGTAAGGACCTAAGCATCTCAGTTCTGACCCTTACACAGGTTGTCCTAACATTTTACCTCAGAATCAAAGCATTGAACACCCCCAGAAGGCAGTAATGGGAACAAGCTTCAAAGCAGAGTTTGAATTTTGCTTTTGCTCTTTACCATGCCTGCTTGAGCGGGTTAACTCTCCAGGCTATAGCACCATCGCCTGTAAAATGGGGATAATGATAGACCTGTTGTAATGATAAGTGTTTCCCCATGAAGCCCACAGTATATACTGTCTGGCAGATAACAAGCACTCAATAATTATTAATTTTCTCCATTCTTTCCTCTTCATCCTAGACTTAATTAAGACGTATCGTGGAAGCTGTGAATAAGCAATTCACAGGAAGGGAAATCTAAATGGCCAGTACACATGGAAAAATGCTCAGTCTGGGTAGCAACAAAGGACTGAAAAATGAAACAAGACATTATTTTTTTTTCCTACAAAATTACCTCCCTCCCCCGCCCCCCCAAAAAAAAACCGAAAAAGAAAAGTCGATGTTGCCAAGTATTTTGGGAGCCAGACCTTCTCCTACCAGGCTGGTAGGAGTACAACTTGGAACAACATTTTGGGGCACGATTTGGCAATAAGACAAATAAGCTTGTTTCAAATGCCTTAAATGCATGCCTGTGTTTGCACCCGGCAATTCCATCTCCAGAAATTTATCCTCGGGGAGTAATTAAGGATGTGCTCTCAAACTTAGCCACAGAAGCCACTCTATAAATAGTTGTTAAATGAAGGAGTGAGTGATGCTCGTCGCTGCGTTGTTTATAATAATGAAAATGCTAATAACAGGAAAAATCAAATAAATTATGGTCTGCCCATAAAATGGAATCCTCTGCAGCCATTAAATCTGATTTGGTAAACACATTTGGATAACTCTATCGTTTAAATAGGCCTGGGAAGGTATTTCTGATTCCTCGAGTGAGAAAATTATGTTAAACGACATATCGTATGGCTATAGCTTGTTTAAAAATATGTATCCATAAATAAGATGCGAAAGAAAAACTCTTGAGGGATATACAGCAGAACGTGAAAAGCAGTTATTGCTGAATGATGTGACACTGTGAATGTTTTTTATTTCCTTCTTTTTGCTTTTTGTATATTCTGAGCATGTACTATTTGCACATATTTTTTAAAAACTTAATGTTAAAATAGAGGGACTCGTTAGGATGGGGGTGGGTGGTTGGAAACCAAGATAAGAAAGTGGGACAGAAACGCGCTAGTCAGGGAACTGTGGGGCGTCTGGCTGGGTTAAAAGTGCAGCATGATTTGGGCAGCCTTTCATCTCCTCCAGTGTCATTTTAAGCTTTTTTTGACTGCACATCAACACTCTGAGACCTCCGGAGGCTTGGTTTGGCTGCAACCTGCTTAGAATGTGTCATGTCTGGGAAACACATACAAATGCTCTCCTTTGTCTTTGCTGCACATTGCTTGAATTGGCTGGGCTTGCGGGTGACTCACTCCCAGCCATTCTGTTGGTACCAGGAAGTCAGAGAGCGCGCCTTCCCTGGAGCTGTGAGGACTGCCTGGGCCTGTGTCCCAGAGGGGAGAGAGCCAGCTCTGGCCATGAGGAAAGCCCCTGGCCCAGGAGGCCCTTGGGGATGAAGGGGATGTATTTACCTTTTTTCTCCCCAGATTTTCACTGAGTAAATTGCTGTGATGGAACATAATTGCTTTTCATTTTATTTTTAAAAATTGCTGCCAAGGCAGTCTGCTTGCCTCCTGAAGTCAGCACAAATCTGAGAACACTTACTCCAGGGGAATATTTTTAAAACTTGGGTTTGAAAAGTGATTTACCCCCGACGATCAGCAGGTCGAGGTCCAGTAGACCACGGTAACTCAGTTGTACGTGAGACCCAGAGATTCACAGACGTCTTCGCTTCCTTTTATTCAGGTCTTTGCTCAAATGTTACCTCCAGAAAGAACTTTCTGTGCCATCTAAAATAGCACCTCCTTTTGTCATGTCTCCTGGATTTGTCTCCTCCCCACACCCCACCTCACATGATTTCTTTATTCATGTGTTTACTGTCTGTCTCCCGTAGCACATGCATGCACCTCAGCTATGCGAATACTGTATCGTAATCATTCCAGTATCCCCTGTGCTTAGAACTGGAACAGGTACAGAGTAGGTGCCCCATAAATATTTGACTTCATGAATGAGTGAGAAGGATGTGAGAGCCTTTTGCAAACTGGAAGATGTAGTGGAACAGAAAGATGTGGAGCAGGGTGGTTGCATTTAGGCCTCTAAACCCTCTAGCTCACCACCAATGCCATGTCACAGGGCGATTGACTGTCCCTAGGTTCTTATGGTTGTTGGAACACCAGCAGCATCTATCATGGAGTTTAGCCTCCATGCTAGGACGTTCCATTGGCCTTGGGTTTCCGTTTCCCTTGGTCAGAGCCCAAGCTGTTGGCTGCTCTGTTATGTGTCCACTACCCAGCTGGCTTCCACCACGCTATGAGGCTGAACTCTCTGGCATTGCAAACTAATCTCCACATCCCAGAAACAAAGGCAGTAACAGAAGTAACCCTTAGGGCTGGGAGACTCTGAGAATAGTAGACATCCCACTGAGGAGCAAATGTGTCTGCTACCTTGAAGATCCAGCATCCCGTAACACTTAAACTCTCCTTTCCTGTTCTTTCCATTAGTGCCTGGAACTCTGGGAACGGGCATCCCTTACTCGCAGCAAAGTGCGAGCTGCGTATACAGAGGCTGCATAATCAAACACCAGTCTGAGTGGCTTCGTTTCCTGATTCTGCAAACACAAGGCATTCCTCCTTCCTTGGGGCAAGTCCAATCCCTGTCATTTTGGGTTCTGTTGGGAAGTTCCATATTGCTCAGCATTTTTGCAGATTCATGGCAGCCACCTGCTAGAGAATAATTTCTTTAGTGAATTATATTAATTATCATATTCTGATAAGAGTTTTTAAATATGATTTTTTTCCCCAAAGGCACGGGCATTGAAATTTGAATTTTTCCCCTGCTGGAAAATAGCTGGTGGCTTTGTTGAACCAGGCCCTTTATAAAACCACATTTAGTTGCTTTGGTTTGGGGAGTACTCTGCTGTCAGGTATCACTGGCCCTTCCCTACTTGGATCTGAGCTGCACTAACCAGAGGTGAACATGTTCTTGGGGAGCAGACATATGAATTGAGCCCACATGTTTCAGTTGTGCCAAAAAGAGACTATCAGCAACCACCCAATCAGAGGCTTCCCAGTAATTAGTAAGAGATGCTTACAGGCACTTGTGGACAAGTTTGGAAAGACACCTGTAACATTTCCAATGCTTTTTGATTCACAAGACACATCATCAAGAATGCTGTGAATCTTAGTCTAACACCTACAACTGAGTGGACTCAGGCAAAGGACCTTACCCTTCCCCAACAATCAGTGGGCAACGTGATATTATTTCATAAGGCTCTTATGGGAACTGAATGAGATACTATATGCCACATGGCCACTTCTTTGGCATATATAAGTGTTCTGTAAACTTTAATGATACAAGCATGATGACGGTTATAATGAAAGTAGATGGAGCAGGTTGTATTCACCTTATTTGAGGGACAGAGACATTGGAGGCTATTGTTTTGGCAAAGAGGTTATTGTTTTGCCAAAGTCCAAGAGTACAGATGTGAGGATACTAAATTCAGGTCAGGTTATCCATATTGTATGTCCTGTGCCCTTCCCTTGGGCTTTCTACCAGGTTCCAAACTGTGGGCATCAACATGCGAAGGATGGGCCCTTACCCCTGACCTGTCCATAGGTGTCCCCTTTCCCTTACATCTTTGGAGGGTCATAGAAGATAAAGCTATGTCCCCCTTCTGCCTTAGAGGTCCTTTCCTTACTGTCCTTTCCCAGCAGTTCCCAACTTACTTAATCTCTCATTAGAGAGCCACTATCTCTAGACTCATCTAGTCTTTAAACATCTACTTATAATTCAGTCTGTACTACAGCTTGCAGATAATGAGTCCTCTACATGGAGTGCCCATCCTCTTATTGCAGAGTTTTGTTTGTTTTCCTGGCCATTTGTTTCTGGTGGTTGTTGTTGATTTCAAGCTGCAGAAACTTCTTTGTCAGTCATTTGTTCAAGGCAACACCCATCCTTTAAGACAGAGTCTTGTACACCTTGTTTGTTCCCTCTAGAGCCCCTGGAGATCTGGGCATTCATTTCTAACCACAGGTTGGAGGGGGAAGTGTTGGGTTGGTGGAAAGACTCTAGATGAAATCTGGAAAATTCAAGACAGCAGCTCATCTTATGTTCTTATGGCCCATGCTTTTCTTTTGAGTTTGGGGATAGATAAGATGGGGAACTGCTTGTGGATGTTGGTACTGAAAGGGGGGAGATTCTGTCCAGGTAGGTTTGGGATGGAATGCTGAAATCCATAACTGAGACTAGCTGAGCTATTTGAATGACAATTGGCAGCTGAGTTCCTGAATTGCTCATCAGCTGGGGGGGGGGGGGGGGGCGGGGAGGATGGGTGAGGACACCAAGGTCCTATGGACTGAAAGGAGTGGAACATGGGGTGTGGGGAGACCTTACAGATATCACACTGAACTGGACCTGTCCCCATCTCACCTGCTTGGCTTCCAAACTCACATACATCTCTAGCTTCTTGCCACAGTTACCAGCCTTCCAAGTATACAACAGAGATTGCTAGGGCACTTTAAATATCTTCCCCATTATATCTATAGGGTGGCTTTCCTCTTGACTCCTAAAAAGGCATAAATGAATCTTTTTATTTGGAAGGGAAAGCCTGTTTACTGTAATTAGATATTTAAAGACCCTCATTGTCATCTTTGCTGGACCTAATACTGAGTGGTATCACAATGAGAGCTTTCAGCCTTGTCGCCTCCTCCCTTCACCCAGCATTACTCTGAGGATTCCTACTTGTATTTCTCCTCAGTCCTTAAGCCTCATGACCATACTCTTGACCTAATGAAGTCCCATTAGTTTCTCTCTGCAGAGGAAAAAATATATATATTTGTTCCAGTTAGAAAAGGTTAAGAAACAGTCAGGCCACCCAGCAGAGTGAATGCACAGCTCACCCAGCTATGCAATTATCCAAAAATAACCCATTTCCATTTGCAAGAGTAGACTGCATTTAAATAAGCATTCTCTTCAAATAAACTTTCATTAAGTCAGATTTCTCTATAGTGTGCATGCTTAATGAATGTGTGTGCGCCCGTGTGAGGTATATAACGTTTACCTCCATGCTTAGTTCTTGGAACATAAACGAAGCTGAACTGTAATGAGATAAGTGAACGCATTTGGCAGGGATACCATTGACTTAACAAAGGAACACTGAAATGTGCATCAAATGGGGGTTGCCAAGGTATTTGAGGTTCTGAAGAAACGGATGCTAAAATTTCATAGGATACTCTAGGTCCCCCCGCCCCCCCACACACATCTTATTAGAAACTCTGAATCCAACATGCTCTCCCTGTTAAGACCCCTTTAGATTACACTTTGTTCTACCCACCTCATGGCATCATTGGAAAGTGATACGTGGCTGACAGGAAGCATGGCTACAGGTGCAAAATGCAAAATACTATTTTTCTAGTGTTTTCAGCCCAAATGAAATACCGGCATGGATCCTGTTCGAAAGCTACCAGGTGGTAGCATTTATTTTGGCTGAAACTCTGCATAGTTGCCAAAATCTGCTCTTCTGTGCATTACTCCTGTGCAGATTTGAGTCTGCCTGCTGTGGAGGAAGCAGATGATTCTGGGCTTAGCCCACGTGGGTGCCATTGAAATGGGAGGTCAGGCTAGCCTCTGCTGCTTCCTGGGGTGCTTTATTAGAAAATGATTTTTATTGTGTCCAAATGGAGCCAACTCCATGGGACATAGGTATGAGATGCCTAGATGAGAAGCTAGATCAGACTGACCACCTCTGTTGTTGTTTTTTTCAACCTATTGTACTCAAGTGTTTTATATTTTCAAAGGAATGAAGTTAGAAAAGACAGGAAGTAGGATAGAGATAGACAGGGTAGATGTCAGCAGAAAACCTGGTTGTAGAGCCTATAAACTACCATAAAAAGATCAGAGTCAATTAAATTGATGCAATAGGAGACAGAAGAGACATGAGGGACTGCATTCTAAATCTGACCTTTTCTGTGGATGTGTTACTGGTTGAACTGTGTCCTCTGAAAATCCCTGTTTTGAAGTCCTCAGAATGTGACCTTATTTAGAGATAGTGTCTTTATGGAGATTATTAGGTGAAAATTAGATCTTTGGCGTGGGCCCTAACCCAGTATGACGGGTGTCCTTATAAGAAGGGGAAATTAGGACACAGACACATATCGTAGGAAGACCATGTGAGGACACAGAAGAAGACAGCCATCTATAAGCCAAGGAAAGAGGCCTGTAACAGATTCTCCCTCCCAGCCTTCAGAAGGACCCAGCCCTGCTGACGCCCTCATCTCAGATTTCCCGCCTCCAGACTGGGAGGAAACACATTTCAGTTGTGTAAGCCCCTGTTTGTGATACTTTATTGTAGCAGTCCTAGAAAACAAATGCAGAATGTAGGCTGGAAAGAGATCTTAGAAGAAAATCAGGTTGTGAGTTATGTGCAAGTCCTGGATATTTGTTCTCTAGCTAAGGGATCAGATTACAGAGAGTTGATGTAGAAAGAAGTTGACCTACGAGCTTTACTGTGGAGGCACTGGAGGCTCTGGAAATTCCAAGAGTAAGAACAAATGAGTCTCTAGCCAGAGTTATATATGTGAGTCACAGTTTTAGTTTCATGTAGATTTTTTTTAAAGAGGAGTGTTAGATTTACAGAAAAGTTGGGAGGAAGGTACAGGGATTTGCCATGCACTTCCTGTCTCCATACATGTGTAGCCTCCCCGACTCTCAACATTTTCCAATGTAGTGGGGCATTTGTTCCCATTAGTGAACTTACATTGATACATCATGAGTACCCAAAGTCCATAGTTTATATTAGGATTCACTCTTGATATACATTCTATGAGATTGTACAAATGTATAATGACATATGTCTGTTATTATGACATCATCAGAGTATTTTCACTGCCCTAAAAATCCTCTGTGCTCTACTTGTCCACTCCCCACCCAACCCCCCCCCCCCGCAACTGCTGATCTCTTTACTGTCTCCATAGTTTTGACTTTTCCAGAATGTCCTATAGTTGGAATCACACAGTATATGAGCTTCTCAAGTTGGCTTCCTTTTTCTTAGTGATATACATTTAAGTCTCCTCCATGTCTTCTCATGGATTGATAGCTCATTTCTTTTTAGCACTGAATAATACTTCATTGTCTCAATGTACCACAGTTTATCCATTTATCTACCGAAGGGCATCTTGGTTGCTTCCAAGTTTTGGCAATCATGAATAAAGCTGCTACAAACATCCATGTGCACGTTTTTGTGTGGACGTAAGTTTTCAACTCTTTTGGATAAATACCAAGGACTATGGTTGCTGGGTTGTATGGTGAGAGCATGTTTAGTTTTGTGAGAAACCGCCAAACTATCTTGCAAATCATTCAGCATTTGGTATTGTCAGTGTTCCAGATTTTGTCCATTCTGATGGGTTGTCCTATAGATGTGTGTCAGTATTATAAACAAACACATATACAATGGGTACACATGTTCAATAAATGTTCAGTAGTGTATAGTAAATATCAGCTCCTCTCTGGCTCTTTTCCATCGCCTTGTACAGCAAGATATTTCCAGCTTCTCCAACATATCCCAGTAGGTGGTGGACATCCACAACTAAGCAAATGACTTGTTTAATTATCCACTCACTAATCATCATCCATACACATCTCTAAGGGTGCCTACTATGTATCACAGCTTCAGGATGCTGTTAGAATTTCCTTTCCTGTATGCCAGAGGACCTAAAATTTATTTTAAAAATAACATCCCCTACCCCCATTTTACTGTAAAGAAATATCATATGAACGTGGAAATTCTAAACTGCTTATAAAGTCTTGGTGCATGTGGTTTGATCCCAGAGTGGTAGAGTCTACATTCTCAACTCGGCTCAAGGTAGCTCATCTGTTTCTGGGGTTTTCTGAGTACCCTACAGGGGACACAGCATCCTCCACTCCACTAGTTTCCCTCACCTACCATAGCTTCTCTCAACAAACCTCTCCTTCTCCAGCCCTCTTTTCTCCCAATTAATTCTCCATGCCCAGTATTATACCTGGGTCTTTCTTGGAGGAGAGAAGACAGACGGAGCTTGGAGGGGCACTGCATGGGAGGGTCTGATACAAGGCAGACCAGAATTATTCAACATTCAATTATAAGCTGTAAAAACAAAGTTGTCTTGTTTGGTTAGAGGTGAGGTTCTGAAACCAGGCCCACTGCGCTTGCCCAGTACCCACTGGACTGTGCATTATTTCTCTCCCTCCCTCCCTCCCCTCTGGCCAGCCACAGGAGTTTCAGTGTTGCCTCAGGGCTCTAGAAAATAAAGGGATAAAACCAAGGGTCTGCTAGTCTGCATTCTTAGAGCTTGATGAAATACTGCAGACGCATTTGCTGCCAAGTCCAGAAATTTGAGGGTTTTAAAAAAAGAGAACAAGGATGTGTCAATTTCCAGATGAAGGAAAAATAATTCCTAATGGTGGAAACACAGGCATCCATGGGTGAAAGATTAGGGAGTGAGGGCCAGACCATTTTTCTTCCATTTTGGAGGTGCTGTTTTTTGACCTTGAGGTGCCCCTCTTCTTGTCTAGATTGCTGTTTTTGCCTTCCCAGGATGAGCTCTCCATCACCTGGCCCAGCCTTCAGGGCAAAGAGCTCTTCAAAAGCCCAATGAATCTTAATAAAAAATGGAAATGGCTTTTCCCCTTCATTTTAATTAACATTATGTCTACATTTCTGGGATAATGGATAATTAAGTGAGTTCCCTTGGCATTACAATGTTCTTGGAAATAATTTATGGTTTCGTTTCACTATGTGAAGGCTGTTTGGGTTGGTGCTGAAGTTCCATCATAAATATTTCTGAGGAGTATTTGCACGTCGGTGATTTGTATTCACATGGCTGTGATACTCATTCTGGGGAAGTGTCTTATGTAATATTTTCTTACAGGCAATGCTTCCATTCTTTGCTTGCTTTCTAGGCACAGAGTTGTTTTCAGAATGTTGCCCTCAGATAGGCCTTAGACAGACTCTCAGTGGACCTTCTCAAATTGGTCTGGGCTTAAGAATAATAAAGGTTGATATTTATTGAATGCCCACTAATATGTGTCAGGGACTGTGCTAAAACATTTTGCATGCATTGTCTATATTCTGTCTTCATAATAAACCACTGGGCTAAGTGCTATTATTGTCATCCCCAGCTAAAAAGAGGCGGGACTGGGATTTGAACCCACATAGTCCGTTTATATCACCCATGGTGCCAAATGAACTCTTTATGCCACCCTTATGGAAATATTTGCAGGTATAGAGATGTGTCAACCCTCTGCCTCCAAAGTGATATTCTCCAGGAGACTTTTTGTGATGAAGAAAATGTTCTGTTAGACCTGTCCAATACAGTGGCCACTAGCTATGAATGGCTATTGAGCCCATGAAATAAGGCTACTGTGATTGTGGAACTGAATTTAAAATTTAGTAATCAGGGGCGCCTGGGTGGCTCGGTCGGTTAAGCGTCCGACTTTGGCTCAGGTCATGATCTCGCAGTCCGTGAGTTCGAGCCCCGCTTCGGGCTCTGTGCTGACAGCTCAGAGCCTGGAGCCTGTTTCAGATTTTGTGTCTCCCTCTCTCTGACCCTCCCCCGTTCATGCTCTGTCTCTGTCTCAAAAATAAATAAACGTTAAAAAAAATTTTTTTTTTTTAAATTTAGTAATCAATTAACCTTAGCTTCAAAACTCCATGCAGTTGTCAGCTGCCATATTGGGACAGCACAGCTTTAGAGCAAATTGTCTGTTCTTATGCAATATTCTGATCCCCACCTATTGCTGCTGTAACAAATTATCCAAACTACAATGTTGAAAAAAAAACTGCAGAAATGTATTACTTCACAGTTCTGGAGGTCAGAATTCCTAAAATGAAGGTATGGGTGGGGCTGTGTTCCTTCTGGAGGCTCTAGAGAATGTGTTTGCTTGCTTTTTCTAGCTTCTAGAGCCCACTTGGAATTCTTGGCTTGTGGTCCCTTCCTCTGTCTTCAAAGTCAACATCAGAGCAACTTCAAATTTCTCATTCTGAGTTTCCTGCCTGCTTCGTCTAAGGACCCTTGTAATTATATTGGTGTACCTGGATGATCCATGATAATCTCTTCATCCATGATAATCATAAGATCCTTAACTGAGGCACATATGTGAAGTGCCCCCTTTTTAAAATGTTTATTTTTGAGAGAGAGTATGCATGTGCGCATGTTTGTGTGAGTGAGGGAGGCTCAGAGAGAGAAAGGGACAGAGGATCTGAAGCAGGCTCTGTGCTGACAACAGACAGCCCGATGCAGTGCTTGAACTCACCATGAAATCATGACCTGAGCCAAAGTCAGAAGCCCAACTGACTGAGCGATCCAGTGGGACATTAACTGACTGAGCCATCCAGTGGGACATTAACTGACTGAACCACCCTGGTACCCCAAAGTCTCTTTTTTATATAAGGAGATGTATTGACAGGTTCGGGGATTGGGACCAGGACATCTTGGGGGGGGGCATTCTTTAGCCTCCTCTATTACCTGTATATTCTTGTGGGGACATCATTTGGAGGGTAAGGGCACAGGCTCTGAATTTGCACTGACCTGAGTACAGAGCCCCACTTTGTCACTTACCCCCTGTGTAACTTGGCTTTGAGCAGTTTACTTATTTTTTCCAAGTCTCCATGAACTTCTCTTTCAAAGGAGGATAATGCTGACATGAACCTGATGAGTTATAAAAATGAATTGAGATGATGGTAGATGTTTACCACAGAGGGGAACATTCTGAGGAAGCCCTCAGAATGGTTTGATGCTACCTCTTTTACTTAGTTTTTGTTACTCTTTGGTGCAGTGCTACACCCTTACTTTCCTACTTTGCTCCTTTAAAAAAATTCCCCCGGGGGTCAAAGAAATACAGAGATGTTGAGAGTTATGGTCATAAGTAGTAACTCTTCCATCCAAAGTGCTTTTTAAAGGGTGCTTTTATTTCACTTAATCGTACAACCACCATGAGAAGTAGAAATGGTAGCATTCTCATTTTGCAGAGAAAACAAAGGCTTATGTTTCTCAAGTTCCTGGACAGCAGAGGTAGGACACAAATACTTACCTACTGGTCTGGAGACTGACGCCCTTTCCACCTTTTCATACCTGCCTTCTCTTCTGTGTTGAAGTAAAGGAGGAGGAGAGTGTGTGCATTTATACAAGATGTGGAAAGAGAAATCAAGAAAGGTGGGGGGGAGTAGCAATAATGCACTGGTTGTGAGTTGCTGGTCCAGTCACTCATGGATCCTAAAGACCTGAATTATGTTTTAATGTTTATTTATTTACTTTGAAAGAGAGAGAGGGAGAAAGAGAGAGTGTGCATGAGCGAGTGCGTGCACAAGTTGGGGAGGGCAGAGAGAGAATCCCAAGCAGACTCCGTGCTCAGCACAGAGCCCATTGAGGGGCTCATTCTCTTGAGCTGTGAGATCATGACCTGAGCTGAATCAAGAGTTCAGATACTTAACCGACTGAGCCACCCAGGGGCCCCAAGATCTGAAATTTTATGTATTTTTTGGGATATCTTTGAGCCTCATAGGACCGTGAAGATGTAACTGAGAGTTCTCCTGTGCTTACCAGATATGTCCCACACCCAGCAGGAGAGGCTTTCCACCTGGTTTGTTCCCTTATCAGCTGGATCATAGGCGCTCCGACTGGTCTTCAACCTGATGGGTGTCACCTCCCTGCCAGCCTGCTCAATTATTCTGACAAAGTAGGCACACTGTCCTATGGGAACAGGGGCCATCTCACACTCTTGTCAATATAGGGCCTATATCCTGGAGCCCCTGATGGTCCCCTGTGTTGTGAGTGCAACCTTCACGTGGTCCTGTGTGTTGTGCAGTGTCTTAGCTTTCCAGGGCTGTGAGTATATGTGACTGGCAAATGATGTTGGTCTCATCTGTCCACTGTGGGGTACTGTGTGTTAGGCTTTTTCATAGTATTTAGGGCAGAGGAGCCCACTTTTACCAGCAGGGTGAATAGGAGGTGACCAGAACAAGTCTCCTGAATGTGAGTTGTAACTGTCCACTCATTCGCTTAAAACTCAAGCCTTCCCAGTGCCTCAGTTTTTCCATCTCAAAAATAGAGCTATTACTCATATGTGTCTCCTAGGATTCATATGGAAGTTAAACAAAATATAGGTTTCAATATCAGGCATATAAGGCACTCAACAGTTTTCTTCACTTATTCATTCATCATTCCCTTATTTAGCCATATTTATTAAATTAATCACTTGTTTGTAGAGATGAATAACTCTTATCAGAGAAACCAGGCTCTCAATTTTGAGTTTAGCTGATCATTCTATCACTGACTCCCTGGACATGAAGTCAAGGTATTTAAAATTTTTTAAAATAGTTATTTATTCTTTGAAAGAGAGAAAGAGAGAATATGAGCAGGGGAGGGGCAGAGAGGGGCTGAGTTGTCAGCACAGAGCCTGATGTGGGGCTCAAACTCACACACCACGAGATCACGACCTGAGCCAAAGTCGGATGCTTAACTGGCTGAGTCACCTAAGCGCCTCTGAAATCAACATATTTTAATAAATTCAGGGTAAATTTGAAAATAAATCGCATGCCTACTTTTCAAGAAACGACAGTAATTTGGCTTTCTGTCCTCCCCTCTGCCCCTTGCACAGACTCCTCTGAGCCTAGTCCCTCTGATAGCGTCTCCCTCTAAACTGCTCAATTTATCTTGAATTTAAACTGCAAAAAGTTAAGACATACATAGTTGTTAAACTTCCAAATGTGAGCGTTCCTCACCCCTGCATTTCCAACCCAGCACAAAAGCATTTTCATTAGATGATCACCCAAGCTGTAGCTGGTGTTATACAATTCCATTTGGCACATAAAAATGTATTTCTTTCTGACTGCATTATATTACCCTACTTACTGTACCATTTATCACATTGTGTGGGGTCCAAGCTCTCTTTTATTGAAACTACAGGATCAGATATCCGTGTATCCCCATATTCCTACATCTCTGCAGGGACTTTTCTGGAGAGAGTTGCTTCTTATGGATGCTGACAAGTTAAGCAGTCTTCCTTCTCTGTTCCCCTGGGTTAAGTGTGGATTCCATTGAAAATACATCCATCCTATAAAAGGGATGCCCCTCCCCCCGAATAGGATGATGGGATTGCATTGCCCCAGCATTTAGCATTGAATGTAGAATAATAGTCATTTTGAGTCCCGGTACAAGAAGCTTCCAGGCCTGAGTTCAAATGCCAGCTCTTGTGCTTCCCCACCCTGTGACCTTGGGTCAGTTTTCTAACTTGCCTGAACTTTAGTCTTTTCCTATGCAAAGTAAATGGAGGTGAGACTAGTACCAAACACACATGCTATTGAAGTGAATTAATGAGTGAAAATGTGTACATGTTTGGACGAGCATTGGGTATCTTACAAGTATGTTAGCCAGCATTTTAATTTTCTTTTGTGGTTTGCTATCATCTTCTGGTTCCTTCTTGGTAAAGGGAAGGATAGAGAGCATGAAATTAATTCTATTCATTCAATTATTTGTTGGTTCATCCAACATTTATTAAATGCCTGTTATGTATCATGTATGATGCTAGGCATTGGAATGCAAAGAGATAAAAATGAATAAGACATAGCCTCAGCCCTCAAAATGCTGAGTTTACTACAAAGACAGACATGTAAACGTTCACAAGCAAAACAGGCTGAATCCTGTCCTAATTCCCATCCCTTTCTGTGATCTGATAGGCTCTTGAAAGGCTGCAAGTTTTCTGGGATTCTGCTGTTAAATTGCTTGACTACAGTTTTAACAGGCAGCTCCTGAGAAAGACCTCCAAACTTGAAGTCAACAGACCCAATTTCACTTTACATCCTTACCCTTGACCAAATCACTCGTTTGCTTTTCCTTTTAAACCGGGAGTTAGTTACGCTATCCACTCAGGGCACTACACAGAGCAGCATCTATTACATCCAGAAAGTACTTTGCAAACTCTAAAGTGACAATTCTTATGGGAGAAGCAGAACACCCTCTCTCAGTCCCACTTGGGAGAGGTGGAGAATGTGTGATTAAACAAGTTAGAACCCTGGTGGGTATTTCTGTCTCCTTCTGTTAAACTTGGGTTTGGCAACTTTTAAAAACCTTCTTCTTGATTCTAAAACTGGGTCCTAAGGGAACCTGTTAGACAAGCTGTCAAACAGTAACTGAAAAGTTAGATAAAGTTAAGGAAGCTAAGAGGTCGGTGCTTTTCTGATGCTTCTTGCCTAAAGATAGAGAAAGAGAGAGGGGGGCTGTGCATCCAAGTGGGTAAAATGAAATCATGCAAAGTTTTAATTGGTGTGGAAGCATGAGTCTTGACCGTAGCTCCATTCTCTAGATTCTGAACCTGCTTGGAAAGTAAATTTCTCAGTAGGGTTACTATTACTAGGGTTGGGAACAGCAGGGCATTTCTTCATTAGACAGTAGAGTGTGCACGGTACATGCAGTAGTAGCCTCCTGTCAGTCATTGTGACGACATTAAATGCCCATACATATTTCCAAATGTTCTCTAGAGATGGCCTTGGCAAACTTTTTCTGTAAGATCCAAGTAGCAAATATTTTGGGCTTTGTCTTTTATACGGTCTCTGTTGCAACAACTCAACTCTGCGTTGTATTGTGAAAGCAACCATAGACATATCAGCAAATGGGTGTGGCTATGTTCCAATAAAAATTTGTTTATTAAAAAAAAAACTGGTGGAAGGCTGGAATTGGCTTGTTGGAGGACTCCTGTTCTAGGGAATTGTGCTACCCCACTGAAATTACCTTTCCTATACGGAGGAAACTGGGCAGAGAAGTGGGCTGGTTGTCCTGGATAGCACTGATAGTCAAAAAAGACGACTTCCTCTTGGAGAGAAGAAGGAAGTGAAAAAATGGAAGGCTTTGTTTTGACTGTCCCCTTGAATTATGGTTTTCCACAGAAACAAGACCAATATGTAGGGAGATAGATTGAAAATGAGGTATTGGCTTGTATGGCTACTGAGGCTGAGAAGTCCCATGGTGTGACATCTGCAATCTGGAGATCCAGGCAAGCTGGTAGTTAATTCAGTCTGAGTCTGAAGGCCTGAGAACCATGGAAGTCAATGGTATAAATTACAATCCTAGGGCAGAAGATGAGATGTCCCAGCTCAAGCCGGCAGAAGAGAGAGGGCAAGTCCTTCCTTCCTCTGACTTTTGTTCGCTTCAGGCCCCCAAAGGATTGGATGATGCCATCACCTTCAGGGAGGGCCCTATTCTGGATCTACTGTTTCAAATGTGTAATTTCTTCTGGAACATCCTCGTAGACACACCCAGAAATAATGTTTAGCCAAATATCTGGGCGTCCCCTGATCCAGCCAAGTTGATACATAAAATTAGCTGTCATACTTCCTGTACTATTTTTTAAATTGAGGCCTTGTTTACATACAATAAACATATAACTTATAGTGAAATCTCAAAAATACAGTTCAGTGAGTTTAGACAAAAACATATTTGTGTGACCATCATCTAAACCTATCTGTAGGGCATTTTCCTCCCCTCAAGAAGGTATCTCATGCCCCTGGACAATCTAGGGTGCCCAGACCTAAGGTAACCACTGTTCGGATTTCTATCTCTATATATTAGTTGTGCCTGTTTCTCTACCTCATAAATTGGCATTATATATAGTTCAAACATCTTTTTTGTGTCTTGTTTTGACTTTTTCATTAGATAAAAGATGGGTATCAACAATAATATAAGAAAAATTGATTATAAAAATCACCCTAATCCCATCACCTGAAGAGCACATCTGTTTACATCATGGTAAATTATCCTCCAGATCTGACCCATGTGTGCACATCTTTTAATATAATTATTTTCAGACTTTACACACCATTTCCCCTGATTTTTTATTTAATGATACACTAGACACATTTTCCTTGTTTCCATGGAATTGCCTTAATGATTGTTTAGTGGTTGTCTAAGATTCGAGCTGCTGATGTGTTCAACCTTACCAAAACCTCCCCATCATGGAGAGAGGTAGTGCATGTAGGTACATTCTAAGGAGGCTGACCCCCTGGTCCAAATCGTGGCTGTGTGACTTGGTTGCTCATGTATGAGGTAGGAATCACCACAGGACTTCATAGGGTTGTTTTTAGGATTAAATGAGTTTCTCTGTGTTGAATACGCAGAACAATGTGTGGCACATAGTAAGCACTATCATTATTGGGCATGTACATTGTTATCCAGTTTTTTATAGATTGCATTGTCACAGATATTTTAAGTCCTATGGCTTTTAGCTTTTACTAAATTCTTCCTAAGATAAATTCCCAGGAGAAAAGTTAGAGAGATGGGATCTACAATGGCCCTTGTGCTTTCTACCTTCGTATGTTCTCTTCTCAATGAATGTATCACTTGCTCCTCATATGTGATAATCCTTCTATACTTCTCACATCCTGTAAACGACCAGGTTCTCCCAATAATGTCTCCAATTTCTTGAATAAATCTATTGGCAATATATTCTGACTGCCACTCCCTTGGCCCAGGCTAACATTATCTCTCTTCTGAGTTACTGAAACCACCTCTCACTTCCCTTCCCCGCATTCAGGCCCATCTGCTCCTGCCAGTTCCCCATTGGCTGAAGACCACTCCTCACAATAGGCTTGTCTGATGGTATCACCTACCTGTAAAGGTCCTACCACCCTTAGGAATCTCCAAACTCCTTGAAATAGTTTTCAGGACCCTTGTTGATTTAGATCCACTTAGATTAATCAATCTTCACACCACATATAACCCACCCTCCTCCATTCTTCTCTCTGTCTTTCAAATGAAGCATGTTTTTCTCATCTTCATGGACTTCCCTTTTCCTCCTACTAGGCAAACTGCTGCTCAGCCTTGAGATCTCAGCTTGGCTCTTAGCTCTTGGGGAAACCCATCCTGGACCTCCCAAGTCCATGTTGGGGGCCCCTTTTGCTGTCTTTGATAATCCTCTCTTTTCTTACTCATGCAACTTTTGTGACTACTTGTTCATTGTGTATTTTTGCATCAAGGTGGGACCCTGTCTTTTTCCCTCCTGAATTCCTCATACCTAGTCCAGTGCCTAGAACACAGTAGGCCCTCAGTACATGTTTGTTAAAATAGTAAATGAAGGGATTTATTGATTTCAGGAGAGCTGTACCAGCTTACCACCAATGTAGTACATACAGGCTTGATAGCATTGGGTGTTGTTGCTTTAGGAATATTTGCACTAATTTAGTTAGTCCAAAATGATACCTCCAGATTATTTTTAATTTGCATTTCTTAATCTATTAATAAAAAATGAATACTTTTTCAAAGACAGGGACCAAAATTTAAGGAAGGAGAAGTCTGAGACTAAGCTTCAGATTAACCCTCCCTACTCCACTCACTTGCTCATTCATTCATTCATTCAACAAACTTACACAGTTGCAGGTTGCATACTAGGTTCTTAGGATTCAGGTTGCCAATGAAATAACCTCCTTCCCATAGGGAAGTCACAATCAAGAGAGGAACTCAGATATCAAATAAATAATAGCCAGAAAGAGTAATGGGGACCATAATGAAGAGATAGTCAATGTGTTGGGACTTTAAGACTTGAGAAGATTCTGGAATACCCCTATGTTGAGAGCAGAGCTTAACTCCAGGGGTTCTGTTATTTACCCATGAAGATAACAGGGCTCCATGGATGATCCCTCCATTTTCTTCATAGTCTCCCCAACTGTCTCTCCCTTGGATGAAATTCAGTCTTCTTAGCATGTCCATTGCTCAATTCCCAAATCTGGACATTATGTTTAATGATGCTCCTCTCTTGCCTGGCTGGCCATACTCATGGAACCCCATTTCACATTTGACTAGCTTCATATCAGTGTCTTAATGAGATGACAGTGTGAAATTGGTATTTGGCCTCATCTGGGAATGATGGGAGAGAAGGAATGGGAAGGGGTCAGAAAGTCAGGATGAAACAAGAGGAGTTAGTGATATTTCTCTTTGTAAACAAGACCTTGTAGTGACTGTACAAGGCCTTTCATTGGGAGAAAAGGGAGCAAGTGTGTATACCAGTGGCACAACCATCTTGGATTCTGGGACCTGGATCTAGTGAATATCAGAGGTATTCTCCAACACACACAGAAGCTTCTCAGTGAGAAGTTACCTGTGAGTTTATGCCCTAGGAGATGCCATGTAATCCTCTCTATAAATCAGTCAGCAGAACAGTTAGGTTTTGGAATTTGGGGTGGGTTCACCATGACCATACTTATCCGGGACAGGATGGCAGTGTATAAACCTGTCTCATATCCTCAAAGCCTTTATGATTTAGGTGGGGAGACAGGATATACAACAAAGAAAAAATAAAATGATAAATAATTATATGTGAACCCTGAAGCAGAAGAAGATATATAAGAAGTTTGTAGATGAGGTGGCAGAGAGTGGGGTCTTGGAGAGTGGGGTTTGACAAAATTGAGAGAATGGTAAGGACAGCTCAGGAGAGGGTTACACCACCAGCACAGGGGTGCACGTTGACTAAGACTGTGATGTTCAAGGTTCAATGAAGATAACTTCCTGAGGACATCTGATGGAGTATGCACACTGGCGAGAGCTGGTAAGCAACATTGGAAAGGAACATTATGCCAGGATTGTAGCACTCAAACTCAGGACTTAGATGTCCTGTGGTAGGACATTGACTTCATTGAAGGAATTGGGCAGGGACTACAGGAGGTAGCACTGGGCTCAACCCCAAGATGTCTTGACTCTGAGCATCTGAAGAGGACATTCTTTCTATCCCTGTCAGGAGGGTAGGAAAGGAGCCACACTCCCTTGGTGTGTAGTGTGAAACAATCTTGGGAAGATTGTTTGTGAACTCCTATTCCCAGGTGGAAATTTAACTGCTCAAAATATGACACCCAGTTTGACCACACTCTGGGACTGCAACTCAGGTCTCTGATGTTTGCCAGAAACTCACTATTTGCCCCAGACAGGGAGATGAATTGACTGAGTCTGTCAGCTCTTCTGTTTACAATCTGGATTTTAATTTTATTAATTATTGTCACCATTAGAGACATTTAGTGCAACAAAAGCATTTTTTTAGAGAACAGTTGTTTCCCTCTGTAAGAGCAAACATAAACCTTATTTACCAAACTGCCAACTTCATCAACGAGTGTGAGACACACATGTGTGCATGCACAAACACAAACCGAGCCTCCTGAGAGCTATCCTGTGAAAGTCAAATGCTTTTTGTTCCACCCCTTCCCAGATTATAAGAAAAACAAAAAATATAAAAGTATAAGAGGCCCCAGAAGCAGTTTAGATCTGTGAGTATCCTCCATCCCATTCCACCCCCATGTGCAGCGTTTTCCTGTGCTCCAGGAAAATAGAACTCTTATTGAAGACATCTACCCATGCCCACCACACATGGCAGAGGGCTTACAGCCAACCTGCTCTGCTTCCAGCTGATGCTCATGTGACAGACTAGCAGTCCATGCTAGCCAAAAGTTTCAGAGTCCTGGTGTACAAATCTTTCTCGCTCTGCCTCGCTCTGCCTCGCTCTGCCTCGCTCTGCCTCGCTCTGCCTCGCTCTGCCTCGCTCTGCCTCGCTCTCACACAACAAGAAGTAGGAAGGCATATCTGTGTAAGGAGGACTCATCAGAATCTCTAATTAAATACATGGCAGCTGGTGAATTAAAGCATTTGTCTTAGCTCTACCATCCTATAATACCTTATAATCCTGAGAGTCCAAAGTATGAATTAATTATAATTTTTAAGAACCCAGGGAGCCAGCAGTGTAGAGGAGGGAGGAGTGGAAAAGGAGAAGCTACGGATGATGACAATAGATGATTGTGAAGAAGGGACAGAGCTGTCATTGTTTTCATTTAGAAGCTACTTTTAGGAAGTTTACAAGCCTACTTATTTGTACATCTTTATGTGAGTGAGTATGTATGTATGCAATACATGTGCATATTTTCAGGGTCAAGTCTTAAGCACTTACTATCGGGCACCGAACAGAATCAGTTGATCAGCACTATGGCATCGTCAGTAGTGGCAGTACAAGCAGTAGTATGTTACAGCTGAGAGCTTGTTATGTGCTCTCTGTAGGCTGAACATTTTCCCCTACCATATCTTAAGATGCATGACTGTACTGTCTACGTAGTTAGTATCACTCTTTCACCAGTGAGAAGACAGAAGTTCAGAAAGTTGAAATTATCTTCTCAAAGTCTTGTACAGCTCACAGGTGTTGGAGCCAGTACTCAGTCCCAGGCTGACCTGATCCCAGAACCTCTTCTCCGAACCACCAGGCCAGCCTTCCTAAATTGACTATATACCAGGCCCTTTGCTAGGCGCCAAGATTGTAGAATTTAATAATAATAATTCTTACCCATAAGGAAAGGAGCCTGCCATTGAAGCTAGCTGAGGTTTGCTGCTGTAACAGGTAAATCTCTACATCTGAGGGGTTTGGTGCAGGGGAAGTTTATCTCTCTCTCATGTAACGTGTGACCACGCACATGGGATGAGTGCTCGGTTCTTTGCAGTTATTTATGACCCAGTCTCCTACCACTCTCTGGTTCTTCATCTTTACCATCAGGCTTCCAGGAACAGGAGGCCAAGAGTGTCATGCAGACTTTGTATCAGCTAGGTTGGGGAGTGACCAGCAGTCCTTCCGCTTCTTGCTCCATCTACCCTAACTTAGTCACATGGCCATGTCTAGCTGCAAGGGAGGTTGGAAATGGAGCCTAGTGTGTCCCCAGGAAGGAGGGAAGAATGAGGTGTATTTGGGAAAGGATTCTAAGGAGAAATTCCTGAATTTAAAAAATGTTTATTTTTGAGAGAGAAAAAACACACGTACAGGAGGGGCAGAGAGAAAGAGGGAGAGAGAATCCTAAGCAGGGTCCATGCTCATCACAGAGACTGATGTGGAGCTTGGACCCACAAACTGAGATCTTTAACTGAAGCTGAAATCAAGAGTCAGACACGTAACCTACTGAGTCACCCTCCCCACCCTGCATTTTTTTTTAAGGTCATAGGTGAAGAGAAAGATGGAACTGTATGAACAGCTTTGTTTTTTGTCTGCTTTTCCTCCAGAAGTAGCAAGCTGAGTCTTTAAAAAGATGATGAAAAGAAAAGAAAATGACCCATAATTCCCACAAGTGCAATACACATGCATTGAAAAGAACAATGCCCCTGGTGGTGTTAGGGGTTTGGGTTCACAACTTGGCCCTACTGGGGGAAAACATTTCTTACCTTCCTATGCCTTGGCTCCCTCCTTGGTGAAATAGAGACAATAGCACCTGCAACATGGATGCTGCATGAAAATGAGAGGCAGGAAGACCAGTGGGATTCCTGGCAAATGTCCTATCCCAGAATCATCAGCACTCTCTTGGGGCAGCAAAAGGCTCTTCCAAAGTCTCTAGTTGCTCTCGGCACCCTGTGTTACTTTTACGGAAGTATATGCTGGATCTTCTTTCAACTTCTCACATACTGAGTCACCTAGATGATGGAATAGTGCATGCTTAAATAGCTCACTGAACTATATAACCAACTATTTTTTTAATTCTCTATTGCCTTAAAAAATGGGGCTTGGTCCCATTTTAAAAAGTGATCAGAATGGTCATAATTGTATTATTTTAACAGACATCGTTAAGTCACGGCTTCCCAGGAGGCACTGTTATAAGACCTTTACATGTAGTATCTCTTCTGTCCTCACAAAAACCTGCAATCAGGGTCCTATTATTATCCCCACTTGGATATCAGCCATGAATGTTGAGTTTTGGTCTATCTTGTTCACTGCTCTACTTGTAGCACCCAAGACCGCGCTAGACATGGAACAAGTACTCAGAAGTTTGTGGGATGGATGGTTAGCTCTCCCATTTCCAGGAACGATGTGGCTGGGAGAACTTATGTGACTTGCCCATAGATACATAGCAGTAAGTACTAGAGCTACATCCAAATCCAGGTATTTCTGTCCCCAGACTTCATTCTGCAGAGCAGAAAATATTAGCCAAGGCAGGGGTTGGGCCTTAGATATTCAAAATGAAGTGATCTCACAACCCCATGACACATTTGATTGATCAAAATACCCGTTGCTTGATTTCTACTTACAGGGATTTCGTTCTCTAGAAATGGAGAGGTAAGAAAAATGATGATTTCCACTGTGGCCCAAATGGTGACTTTGAATAAGACCAGCAAGTCGACTGAGCCCACCATCTGGATTCTGTGAGGTTGTCTCTGGGAGTCAAAGGTTGTCAGGACTTTCAGGACAACCTTGACACAGCTCTGCCCTCCTGGAGCCTGTTTTCCTCCTATGTAAAGCGTGCAACTTGGAAGGGACGATTTCTGAACCCTTACAGCTGGTTATCGTGGACAAGTAATTTAAAATCTTGGGATCCCAGTCTCAGGGCCTATGAAATAGACCATGGGGCAAGACTGTTGTTGAAATGGCATTGTGTATACTCTTGGCACAGAGCAGCTTTTCCATAAATGGGCAGCACTGTTACTATTCCTGTTCTAACCATCTGTAGTCCTTTCCTAAGTTCTTTAGAATATATTGGAGGAACAGAACCACAACTATATATACTTCACGCTTTGTAAACCTCAGGCTGTTGAGGTGTCCTGAGAGTCACATTCCCCCCATGGACCCCTCTGTATTAGGCTGATCTCACTTTTCTTTGTGCAGCTCAACCTGTGGGAAGTGCTTAGAAAGGCAGTATCCCAGCTTGAGTGTGGCCCTGCTGTACAGAGTATTCCCTCTGGCTCCTCCCTGCTGGCCCTAGGCAGTCCTCCTATTTTCACTTCTCACTGACTGGCCTCTGAGAGAAAGTTAGCTTAACCATGTTTGTTTCTGTCTTTTCTTGTTTTGTCAACATGCCATTGAGAAGGAAATGCAAACCTGAGCCTTGATTAGACATCTCCCCTGGTACGGATTTACCCTGATTTTCAATTCAGTAGGTGCTGGGGCACAGGCTTCCTGCCACTGAACGATGCTGCAGCCAGTATGGAACTGGCCAGGGTCCTGAAAGGGACACAAAGGTACAAGTGGTGTTCCCTTTCTGGGAAGGCCTTTCCCTCCCCCTCCACCCAGTCTCTCCCACCACTTAGCTACTCAAGATCAGCCCTCCAAGCTGAAATGTAGGATCTTGGGAAAATGCCAAGGATCCTAGGGGATCCTACTCACCAGGAGGGAGTTCTGCACTTGGAGAGAGCCTGGATCTGTGTGTGTGCACATGCATGCAGACACACAAACTTCCTGGGAGACAGGAATCAGGATTCTAGCATTGATCCACACACCAAGCTGTGTGACACTGGGTGAGCCATTTAACCTCTCTGAGCTTTATTACCTCATATATGGGTAAAATAAAACCATGGGGTCTTGACCAAATCTGTTTTCTGAACTGCACTTTTTCCTCATATATATGATCATTTGTAGTTAAGGGAATGAGCATTTGAAATATCAATCTTGAGACCCCATTCTATATGTGGTCTTGAGCGTACAATTAAACATTTCTGGGCTTTGGTTTGTCTATAAAATGAGATCATTTTGTGGAGCCTTACTTGAAAATGTACAGAAAACACTTAAGAAATCGTCCTTCTTCCCCTTCCTTTTTATTTATTCTCTTTTCCCTCCTTCCCTTCCATCTTTGCCTTCACCTCCTCCTTCTCTTCGTCCTTCCCCTACTATCTCTCCTCCTTTTCCAACATCATTATCATCATTGCCATCATCTCACCATGAGGTCAAATTGAATTATGTCCCTGAAAGTGCTGTGTCATCTATAAAATGTTTGAAATACCGAAATAGCTATGCTATAGGTTAGGCTTACCTTAAGTGAAACTCAGTGTCAGTGTGTGTGTGTGTGTGTGTGTGTGTGTGTGTGTGTGTGTGTGTGTTCATCGTTTTAGATTTGCTCACTAGAGGAGTATGGCTGTCGGGCAGGTCAAATGCTGTGTGTCAAGGCATGTGGTGAGGGAAATGAGTTTGCCTGTGGATGGGGGATCCACCTGGAGGAGTTGGGCAGCCCATCAAGGGTGGGGGGGGAGGCAAGCAGAACACCTCAATGATGGCTTAAGAAACTTACAAATAAAGCTGAGATTCCTAATGTTTAATTTCAAGTGACTGAACATTAACATTTAATTAACTCCTGACTGCTAAACCAATATTAAACCTCGGCAGAGGCTAGTGGCATCTCCTAAGTATTAGCAGCCAAGAGGCTACAATCCTATCATGGTGACACATAGCAAGATGGAAGTTCACACGTCACATAGGATCTCAGTGTTCACATCCTCTGTGTGCCTTTAGGTATCTATCTGGTTCTTGGAAAGCCAATAGGAATCAAATACAAATTGATATACTTTGCTTCAAACTCCAGCTTTACCTCTCCCTAGTTGTACAACTATTGGCCAAGCTTCTCAAATTATCTGATCTCATTTTCTCACTTAGAGGATGGGAAAGGTAATCCCTACCTTGTTGTGTTTATACATCAGTGCCAATAGATATAAAACACCTAACAAAAGACCTAACCCGTTGTTAAGGACTTCATGTTTCTGTCCCACCACCAAAATTCCTGCACTAAAACCCTAACCCTGCAGTGTGGAATGGTACTACCTAGGAGGTGAGGATTTTAAGAGGCAGTTAGGTCTAGATGAGATCGTCAACGTGGAGCCCTGATGATGGAGTTAGTATCCCTTGAGAAAAGAAAAAACTGTTAAAGGACCCTCTGCTCTCTGCCATTTAAAAGGAAATTAAAGACCCCTCTGCTCTTTGCCATGTGAGGACATATTAAGAAGACAACCATCTGCAAATCAGGAAGCACATCCTCATTAGATACCAGATATGCTAGTACTTTGATATTAAGGCTTCCCAGCTTCCAGAACTGCAAGAGATAACTATTTGTTGCTGAAACCACCTAATCTATGGTATTTTTGTTGTAACCCAAATTGATTGAGATATCCATAAATGCAAGATACGATTCTGCTTCAGTTTTATTTCCCTTACCCCCTCTCACTCACTATGCCCAATTATACTGAGCTTCTTACTTCTTATTAAGGACAAGATCTATTCTACCTTGTTGTTTTCAACGTGTTTTTCCTTAAGCTTGGAATTCTTTCCCCTAACCCCAACCCCTGGCCATTTCTGTTGTAAGTCTCAGCAGAAATTCCACTTCTTCAAGAAAGTTTCTCTGGCCTTCTACGTAGATCAGTTTCCCCCATGAGATATGCCCATATCTCCCTCATTAAATCTGACTTTAAGCCTAATAGATACATAGTCCCGTCTTTCCATTCGGCTTATGTCCAAGGGAAAAGCATTTGCTTCCTTTCATTGCCTTCAAAAGCCATTAGAGTCTCACAATCTTTCTTGCATCCTTTAATGAGTTAGTTGTTTGTTTACTCTGCAAGTGCCAGGTCTGACAACAGTCACCACTTGCATCAATAATCCCCTCCTTTTCAAAGACTTTGACAGTGCAGTTGGCTTTTCACATTTGCATAGGGGTGAGCAATACATTCTAAGTGATCATAGAAGGGTACTGGAATTTGGCTGAGTTTGTCAAGGGAAGAGTTTTATCTCTGAAGGTGTGGTTGGGCTTTAGTGAGCTGTTCTGGATGGTCATAATCTGCCCATAGGCAGTGATCAGGAACAGTGATTTCCAACATCACGGGACCCACCAGCATCTGGAACAGGATTTTATTTTATTTTATTTATTTATTTACTTATTTTAATGTTTATTTATTTTTGAGACAGAGGGAGACCGCGCGTGAATGGGGGAGGGGCAGAGAGAGAGGGAGACACAGAATCGGAAACAGTCTCCAGGCTCCACGCTGTCAGCACAGAACCCGATGTGGGGCTTGAACCCATGAACCGTGAGATCATGACCTGAGCTGAAGCCGGACGCTTAACTGACCGAGCCACCCAGGAGCCCTGAGGAACAGGATTTTAAAATGCAAAGCTTTGGGGTGCCTGGATGGCTCAGTCGGTTGAGTGTTCAACTCTTGATCTTGGCTTAGGTCATGATCTCATGGTTGTGGGATTGAACCCCTGCTTGGGATTCTCTCTCTCTCTCTCTCTCTCTCTCTCTCTCTCTCTCTCTCTCTTCCCCCCCCCCCATTCTCTCTCTTACCCCCTCTCAAAATAAATAAACTTTATTTTAAAAAATAAATTAAAAATGTAAAGCTTTGGATCTATAAGGAAGTGGATACAGCCCACATGGAGTAGATTTCAGGACATGGAAGATGCAGACTTGCTGGGGAAAGGTTTCCCCTTTCCCCACAAGTAAAATCAGGGTTGGGTTTGTCAATCTAGCATCAGTAACTTCATCAGTCGACACTGATTGAGTGTCCACTCTGGACAGTGGATATGTGATGTAATCACTGGTCTACTTTGGGGTCAGAGACAAGAAGAGAAGCGGTGGCAGTTTCAAAAAATGAGCTGGGATGAGGCTGGAGAGGCAGATCCTAGGGGTGAGGCAGGGCTGTAGCAGGTGGTGTCTCCATATCCTGAGGAGGCAGAGGAGTATGACAACGTCATTGACCTTTCATGAGCACTAATTGTGTTCTACCTACTACACTGAGGGTTTATGATATAGCTGAGTCTCCAAGCACTTATTTGGTACTCTTACTCTACATGGGAGGCAATAATATTAACCCTATTTTACAGATGAGCAAACTGAGGCACAGAGAGGTTAAATAGTTTATTTATGGTCATCTACCTAGTAAGAGATGATGCCAAGATTCAAACCTAGTTGTTTGACTCCAGGCCTCATATGCTCTACATCTGTTATCTTTTGTTTCTTATTTCCAGATTAATCTCCATATGGCCCTCTCATCATTCCTCAATTCATCATAATTCATTCATCAATTATTCACCCCTTCAGCAAATAGGTACTGGCCATGTACTATATGTCCATGCCCGAGGTCTCTACCCTTCTAGGGGATACAATTAAACACATACATATGTAAAATAATTCGAAAAGATTACAGAGTCTAGTAGCTGCCATAAAGAAAATTAAACCAGATTTTGTGACAAAGAACCATTGAGGGGGATTGTGGGGTCACCTTTATTTAGGGAGGTCGGGGTGGGGAACTCCTACAGTGATGACATTTATACCAAAACCTGTAGGGTAACAGGAGGCATTTATGCAAGAAGCCTATGAAAGAACATTCTCATTTCCCCATTTCTCTTTATTTGCTTTTGGGTTTCTGGGGGTAAAAACTGTATGTTGGGCTTTCATCAATGGTGTAGACTTTCAGGACATATTTGGGGCAGGCAGTCTCAGAAACATGCCTGTGTACATCCAGATCTTGGGATCTTCTTGTGAGTGCTCCTTAGAAGGTACTGTCTGCTGCTCCAGTTATACTCTTCCTATAACTGAGGATCTATTTCCTTGTTGTCTCGGTCATATTTGGCTTCCAAACCCCTATCTAGTCGGCTCCCCAGGGTGGCTCAACTCTGGGTCGTTGGGGACCAATTATGAAGCTGTCCTTTTGCCTTATTCACTGCTGAGCACAGCCATACGCTGACGCAGAAAATCCTAAATCCAATTAAGTGTTATTTGCTTGAAATATTTGAAAGAGCTAGCTTGGCCCATCTTCAAATATTTTGTTAGCTAATCAAAGCCAGATTGCGGTCAGAGGCCATATCTAAATTTATTAGGAAAATTAATAGACCATTTAGATTTTATTGGAATTAAGCTAAAATACGATAAGCAGTCACACCAGCAGATAGTCATTAATTATTACACTGACCTGTATGATGGGCTCATAATGAAATATTGACTTCTAGGTAAGTCATGAGGCCTCAGGACAAGCTCTAGAAAGGCGTCCTCACTCCATCTGCTTGAGGTTAATTAGATGGGACACAATAGAAGAGGCTTCCAGTAAATACACACTGTTCATTCTTTCAAGCAGCATTTATTGTTCATCTACTGTGTGCAATGTCCCAGGAATGTACAGAACAGACAGTCTGAGTTTGAATACTGGTTCCATTACTTCATAGCTGTGTGATTTGGGATATTTACTTCACTTCTGTGAATCTCCATTTCCTCATCTGAAAACAGGGATAACTGTGACTATGAGGGTTGATGTGAGAAGTCACGGAAATGATGATGTCCCTGTATATAGATTGTGCTGCGATTATGGTTATCTTTAGTAATATTGCAAAAATGCAGCTTTTGCCCTCAGATAGTTTAAAGAACAACTTAGGATACAGCTGACCCTCCAAGCACAGTTGATTTCTTTCCACTGTGTGCCACATACATGTTACCTAGGGTCAGAGAAGGCTTTGATGAGAAGGTGTTTGAGCTCCATTTTAAAGGATGAAAGGGTTTGTTTCCCTGGTATCCCAGGGATATGTGGCATTTCCAGGTAGACATAGCATAGGCAAAAGCATGGAGGCTTGAACAAGCTGGAAATTAATGGAACTTTACATAGTTTGGCATTATAAGGCAGGGGCAACACCATTAGATTATTATTAGGATAGTAAATATTGGAAGTTGGTATCAAATCACTTACCTTTATGCTTTTTTCCATGAAATGTGCATGTATCAAATAGCATTTATGAAGATGACTTTTCTGTTTCCTTTTCTACTTTGGCTGGATGTTTTGTTTTGCCCAATGGAGCCAAAGTAAACTCTTAAGTTTTTCCAGAGTCAAAATCATGATCAAGGTGTCTGACCTATGAGGTTTCTCCTGGTACCTGCTCTGTATTGGCATGGGATAAAATACTTCCTGGTGCACATGTGGTTGTGACCTGGAGTTTCACTTCACTGCCTGAGTCAGACAGACCTGGATTCAACTTCAGATGCTACTTACTTTCTGTGGGAATTAAGGTGAGCCTCCCTGAACCTCATATTCTCCATCTGCAAAAGGGAGGTTTCCAACAGCTACAGCATTGGGCTATGGACAGGATCATTGAAAAAAAAATCAAACAATATATATATAGCTCTTAGTATAAGCTCTCAGTATATTTACATATTCAACAAATGTTAGTTCCCAGAATAAAATGTGGTATGTTTAATTTTTTAAAATTAATTAAAAAAATAAGTAGGGGGAGTGTAGCTATATATGGGTGTTCTGTTTCATGTACTAAATATACATCTGGCTTCAGAAAATGAATATGCATTTCTCCAAAGATGTATATGCATGTCCCATTTCTTCTATTAAGTATATATGCCTGTTATATGTATATAATTTTATAAATATATAAGCTTAAGTATATAGATACCTATCTTACTTGTACACTGAGAGAAATACATAAGTAGAGGCCGTAGATCTAGGAAGCTGTGGAATATGCCAGATGATGGCCACACATGATGATCTGGTATAATGAATCCAACAGTGTGTTACTTGATTTTGGATTAGTCAAAAGTGCTGGGGGGCACTTGATCACAGACTCCATCTCATTTCTCCTGGATAACGGTGTTCACTATGATGGGTAGTGAACAAAGCAAAAGGAAGTGAAGAGAAAACTGGGGCAGGACCATGACTTGAAGGACATGGTGGAGGGAGGTGGGGGCTTGTGCCTTTATGTTGTGAAGGCTGCACCATCATCTTCCACATGCCCCGGAGCTGTGGTCAGGGTACAGGGCAGCCAGGGGCAGGGGGTGGAGGTTGTTGGGCAGTGGCAAGAGCTCCAGGGAGTAAAAAAAGTGGCCATCTGCCCTGGCCAACAGCTTGTGGGAAGTGTGGAGAAATGGGTGTGACCCCAGTGACTCAGGGCTTGACAGTGGCATATTACCTAGTTTCAGGGTGACTTTGCAGACACAGTGAAGGAGGGAAAAAATCAATTCTATTACTACTGCATTATTGTTGTTATTACAGACTGGAGTGACCAAGGTTTCTGTTCTCACCTGGGGCTCCTTGAATAGCAAATCAGGGCCTCATGGTGACCCAAGCAAGGAGGAGTTCCTGCCACTGTTGTTTTTTCTGGTTGATGCTGTTGAGTTCCTTTCTCAAGACAAAAGTAGAGACAAGCCTCTCTGCTTGAATGTATTAAAGAGCAAGGGAAGGAAACACCAGGAGGAAATGAGCTGTTGTTGAAAGACACCTTGCCACATGAGGACAGGAGGACAAATGGAGTCTACCCTGTTATATTTGGTATAGAGTCACTGAGAGTCTCTAGGAGGGAGACTTAAATGCATGGGTGAGACAGACAGTGAGGATATTCCACACGAGCAACTCTCTGATCACGGGATTGCTGATTTTGATAAAGACACAAATGAGTTAAAAATAGTCTGGTCCAGAGCGTGGACGGAAGCAGGCCTCCAGGTTCCTGGGCGCATGTGTGATAGAAATGCAGTGGGGCATTTTAATTAGATCCCTTTACCAGAACTCCTGACCTTCTGTGTAGCACATTAATGTATTTTACTAATTATAAATGCAATTAAAAAGTACTGAAATAAAATTAGGCTGATCTATCTAATTTACATTAAGCACTTTCAAATTATGCAGATTTTAAAGTCTCTCTCTCTCTGTCTCTCTTTTTTTCAATTTGGGTTTCAGGGTAAAATTGTCTGCATTAAAACAGCTGGAAAACAACCTTGTAGGAAAACAAATTTCTTTTCTGTGATTATTCTCAGTGTGCGAGTTAATTTTCAAGGCAGTAATATACTTAGCTGGCATCGAGCAGTGACTCATAAAGCAGAAGACATATGCGTCTGGATGCAAGCATGGGAACACAGGTCCATGGGGGGATTGAGTGTGGTGTGGTTACTTTGGGGAATGAGGTTGAAAGGCTAACTAGGCAAAAAAATACTGACGTGATGGCCGCTAAACAGTTGAGATTTACAAAGAGTGAGATGTAATGGCAGGCATAATGTGCAGTTGATAGAGATGAACCATCTGGTGAGTTTATCCAACAACACAGGATTTTTTTTGCTCCTCTATGCTGACAGGCGAAGAGAGTGATCTGGGTGATGAAATTATTGCCTAGCATTATTAAAAATCAGGACGTTCAATTTTGCTGGCTATGGAAGTTAGGTATGCAGAGCAGCTATATATTAGGTGGGGAAATGGAGCATAAAGGCTACAATTGGACACTCTCTCCTCAGCCGCTGGTCGTGTATGCTTTTCTGCTGGAGCTGAGGAGAGAACCACTGTTCAGCATGGGTCTGCTGGAGGCTGCATTGGCCCAAGGAGGAGACCTTGACAGGGCCTCTTTACAGATTAAATCTGATCCGCAGGCTCCCTGGAAGCAGAGGTGTAATAAGCTCTTCTCCCGAGTTGCATATAAGCTCCTTAAAACGTTCCTGGCATGATATAACTCCCCTTTGCATGGTGTGCTCAATTTTATTTGCAGCCCAAACTTTGTCCTTTGAGCTCCCCATCAAAAGGAGGCCTAAAATAATCCCCCAAATTGGAGCTGTTGAGTTTGAGCAGGGAGAAGATTTCGAAAATCCTTTCTCCTCCCCACCCCCCTTTTTTGACTCTAAAGAAGCCTTTCTACTCAGAGCCAGGGAACCAGTTTTGCTTACTCTGACAGGGAAGCCAAAGTGAGTGCCAATTTCCCATCATCTTTCCCAAGAGATGGTTGATTGTTGGATACTCAGACAGGTGCAGGAGATGAGTCTCCTTGTGTTTGGAAATCTCCCACTTTTACTACTTCCAGGGTAAAGTTATTCTCTGCCCCTCTGTCCTTCAAGCCTCTGCCACTGTAAATTCATGCAGCAAGCAGTGCGATGGTGCTACTTGTAAATTCGTGGAAAGAAGGTATTAAGATCTTTCTCTCTAGGAGGAGCATGTCTAGACCAATGTGGATGACCAGATGCTAAATTAGAGGTAGATTTTAGGGTTTTCTCTTCTCTGAGGACCCAGTCAATGGCTAGAATCAACTGTATGGGAATATAGCCAGTTTCCTCCCACCAAAAACTGAAAGAAATAACTTACCCCCCAGTCTTTCATTTCAATTCCATAGTACTCCTCGGCCACCTTGGCGTCAAGCAAAACTCCCATCGCCCTGTTTTTGGTTCCAGACTTTGTCCTTCTCTGACAAACACAACTTCATGGGATCCTTTGTCCTATGTTATTCCCACCAGCTGTGGGGCCTTTAGTAAGTTTCTGAATTTCTCGCAGCTTCTGTTTTGGATAACAACACGTTGCAGTGAGCATTACAATGTCATGAACACGAGGCACAAGCGTCATGCCCAGCATTCATTCTCTCGCTTATCACATGATTATGGAGGTTCTCCCTGTGCCAGGTGCTGCTCAGCCCTGATGTATTATGGTTAATGAGTGCCCATCATGCCTTGGACATGGATGGTGGGCAGTGATTAAACATTTGATGAAATGGGACTGAATTAGTAAAGTGATAAAATTCTCCAAAGCTGTAGAGCTTCTACTGACACCATGTCAGATGCAGTATGGGTATTTCAAATTGAATAGCATGGGTTATTTGCCTCCTGGATGCTTGCCTCTCTAGGACTTCAGGTTCCACTATGATTACATTGCTTCAGTTACATGTGTAAGACTTCAGAAAGGATTGTCATTTCCTCTCTTCTGCCTCACCTCTTATAATTCCCACCAGTAATCAAACTTCCATGCTTTTCATATGCTGCTCTCTGTCTGGAGTGATCTTGTTTATCCCAACTCACATAACTCATGTCCTTTCCTACTTGCCAAACTCCTGCCATTCCTTAAAAACCCAGCTCAGAAGTTTGTTCTGGTAAGTCCTATTGTCAGTACTTACAGATGACCTGCTCCATCCATTCTCCCAGTGGTCATATTATCCAAGTACATGTCTCTTTCTCTGTCTAGACTGATAGCTTCTTGAAGTCAAGGTCCTATGTCCAATTCATGTTCGTATTCTTCATGACGACCATATTGTCTGGAATTGAGTAATTGCTCAATAAATGCCAGTTGAGTGAAGAAATAAATGCATGAATTAATGTGTGGTTGGATAGATGCATGTAGAGAGAGAGAAAGAGGTAAACATTTACATACGAATGGATGAATGGATAGACGGATGGATGGACAGACAAATGAATTAATACACAAGTGAATGTATAGTCCTGGTTTAATGGTAGTAATGACAGTCTTTAAAGTCTGTAATCCCAAATGGCTTTGATTAGTGAAATAATAAAGCAGGTCTGTCCTGTTCATTGCTAAGGTTTGGACCCTGAGGGCAGGAAGTCTCCAGGGTATTTCATGAGTTAATAAATCTGAGGACAGATGAATATGTTCATATGTGCTGTGGACTCTAGGTATGAATTGCACTCCATCTGGTCAAGGGGGAGCCTGCCCTCTGTGGGCTGTATTGTCCCTTCCCATCCTGCTCTGCCCTTCCTTCCCTCCGTGTGTGCTGTGATAGCCAAGTCCTAATTAATTATGGTGGCCTTCCTGCAAGCTGGGCCTCGACACCAGGGTTTTCTCTGCAGCCACGGCTGCTGCTGCCCTAGCTTCTTGCCAAGCTCGCCCCCCGCCCCCCCCCAGACAAACATACTTAGCAGGTGTTTTCCTCACATTAATAATCAGAATTGACACATTCTAAATGAGGGCCTCCTTGTTGTGCAGGGCAGCTCTGATGGATATGTGGGGGAGTTGACGGCCCCTGAGAAATGTTTTTGCCATTACCAGCATTTCTCTGACAGGTTTTTAATAGTCCCACTAAAACTGCAGTATATTGGAAAATTTTGTAGACGAAGTGCAAAGGGCTGCTATGACTTGGAGGCTCTGGTCTGGAAAAATACTGTTAGAGGAACATGGAGTTCCTTGAATAAGGGTGCTCTTAGAAGAACCTGCAATGGTGTTGGGTTGGGCTGAAAGCTGGGGAGTGGGCAATTTGGCCAAGGGTCTTTGCGGAAACCTGGGCTGCCAGTGGCACTAAGTAGTGACTCTTGTGAGCTGTGGGATGAAGGACAACTGAGGCCATGGAATACAGCCTGGATTTAAACACTGGATTAGAGAGGGTCAAACAGGATGGGTTCATTCACTCACTCATTGTTGCATAAATTTTTTTAATAATCACTTACTTACCTCCAAGTCATGTGTCCCAAATAGAAGTGAGACTCTGAAAGTTCAAAATTATATTAACTAATTTATGGCCTCAGGCTGTTTAGGCAGATTTGAAGCCTGAGCCTCAGTTTCCTTGTCTCCAACATGAAGCTACTAATGCCTGGTTTTTTAGAATTTTATATGAGGGTTAGAGATCAAATGAATTAGACTCTTTGTAGGTCAGGGTCCCTGCCAGAAACAGCTGACATGTAGTAATGGGAAAATTGTGGTGAGTTTAGTATAGGATTGCTTATCACAGGTGGGCAGGGCTAACAGAACAGAAGGTACAGCATCTTGGGGCTAGCAGCAGTAGAAAGCTCTTACCACTCCTTGGCCTCAAGGGGTCAGGGGGCTGTAGGACAGGCATTGGGCATTTGGGCATGAGCTGAAGTAAAGGGTCAGGTCATTGCCAACCTGCCTTCTAGTGGAGAGGCAGTCCAGAGAACAAATACTCTGATCCTTTTTTCTCACCCTCTGCTATCTTGGTGATGTGTCCCCTTGGCCAGACTCCAGAGGAGACCCATCGATACAGTCCATAAAGTTTAACCTTCCAGGGCACAGAGCAGGGTGAAGAGTATCCCCTCGGTGACATATGGGGAAGATCCATCCACAGCTGAACTCTTGGCAAGTCAGTTAATGGTCATTACTATGGGTATAAGGCACTAACGTCCCCATGGGGGTTGTCCCCAAGGGTGTGACTGTTGTTATTATTTCCAGCCTTATTATTTGCTAGCAGACTTGCTTCCTCCATTTTCTCACGTGCTTTCATTTTATCTCATTCTTCATGGACCACCAGAGAGAGGCCAACAGGTGGCAAGTCTGCTTTGCTTTCCAAGGGTTAAAATCAGGCCCTGAGAGTGAAATCAGCTATCCATAGTTCCTTAGGAAATCAGGTCCTTTCCAGGGACTGTAGTCAGTGGCAAAGACAGGATCTGAAAGATGAACAAACCTGATGATGCCCCAGGATAAGCTTTCCTAATTATTGATGGCAGCACCTGGATCACTGATGCCCTTTGGCTGGCTCACCTGTCAAGGAGCTGTCACTTAGGGACCCTCCTTTCTTCTCAGCCCACCGACCCTCCAAAAGGCTCTATTTAAGCTTCTTGGGGCAAAGCAGTGAGCCTTTCCCACTGGAGAGGCAGGATCCCAAGGAAGAGACAGGATACCTGATAGAGAAGTGTATTTGCCAGGCCTCAGACAGAAGCTAGAGTTGCCCCCACAGCCCCACCAGCAACAAGTAACCCTGGCCCGGTGTGAAAGTTAGGTACCCAAGATTTGGTGTGAGCCCAGATGGCTCTTTCATTCATTTACTGGGTAACTTGTGCATGATGACTTAAACTCTCTGAGCCTCCTTTCTTTCCCATGAGATGCAGAGAGAGACAGAACTGACTTAGTTAATGTCCTGAGCTTTGAGATTGTTGTGGCCATTTGCTCCTTTCCCCTTGTTGGGCCTGCGGACTTCAGTTTCGTTTTCTCCCATCCTCAGTTTGGAGTTCCAACCACCCCAGCATCTCTTCCAGCATTTCTTTTGCCATTCTGCGGTGTCATGGGAAGACCACGGGGCCAGGACCCCATGGGAGCTGGCACTCTTCCGGGTCATCTTTAGAAGCTGCCTGGATGAGAAAGATGGAGCTGGGTTTCTGGGCTAATTTCACTTGTTATTAAAATGGGTCATTACTGAGCACATTTGCACCATCAGAGAATCATTTGGGTGAAAACCAGTTTGCTAGTAGGACTCCTTGTCGTCTTTTTAAAAACTTCATTGTGTAGGTATATAAACGGGGATGGGGGCTGGGGGGAAGGAGCTGGGAGCTAGAACAGTGCTTTTCAAACTTTAACAGGAATAGGTATCACCTGGGGATCTTGTTCTAGTGCAAGGCTAATTTAGTTGGTATGGGGAAGGACTGGAAATTCTGAATTTCTGATAACCTCCAAGGCGATGCCAGTGTTGCTGATCTGGACCATACTTTGAGGAGCTAGACCACTCAACACTTCTGGGAGTTACATTTGGTTGACACGGCACAGCCGATAAGAAGAACATTTTACATTGTAAACCTTATTTATGGATTGTATATCTGGAGTCTTCCAGTTCTTTCAGTATCTTTCTTCTTTCTTGGTGTAACTCCTGAATACCTATCAGACTTGCTAGTTCTACAGCTGTGTCGTCACTGAGTTGGGTCCCTCTCAAAGTTCATATGTCGAAATCCTAGCCCCCAGTACCTGAGGATGTGACTGTATTTGGTAATGATATCTTTAAAGAGGTAGTTAAGTTGAAATGCAGTCTTTGGGGTGGGCCCTAATCCAGTCCTAGAACTCCTGAACAGCTATGCTACTCTGCCTTCCGTAATCCAACCTCAGAAATAGGGTCTATGTCAAATACACTCAGGTTTCCATCCCCCTTGTTACTGAAGACTTCATAGTTAGCTGTTTAATATTGAGCTTCACCCCTGGGATCTCCCCAAATCATGGGTATCTGTAAAAAAGGCAGTGGTCACAAAGAATCACGTTGCCCTAGACTCAGAGTCTTTCCTCCTTAAAAAAAAAACAATGGGGCGCCTGGGTGGCTCAGTCGGTTAAGTGTCCGACTTCAGCTCAGGTCATGATCTCGCGGTTTGTGAGTTCAAGCCCTGCGTCGGGCTCTGTGCTGACAGCTCAGAGCCTGGAGCCTGCTTTGGATTCTGTGTCTCACTCTCTGGCCCTCCCTGCTCATGCTCTGTCTCTCTCTGTCTCAAAAATAAATAAAACATTAAAATAATAATAATAATAATAATAATATTTTAAAGGCATAAGTGACACTCAGAAAACTGCATGTTTACAGTGTAAAATTTGGTAAGTGTTTACATTTGCATATGCCTGTAAAACCATCATCACAACCAAGGACAATGAAAATATCCATCACTCCCAAGGGTTTTCTCCTGCCTCTTTACAGTCTCAGATTCCACCGCTATTTCCAACCTCCTCAGGCAACCATGGATCTGCTTTCTGATTTGTAGAATGATTTGCATTTTATAGAATTTTATGTACATGGAATCCTATAGTATATACTGTTTTGAAAACATTGAGATATAATTGATATACTACAGTATTTACCAATTATTCCTGTAGGGTGCAGTGATTTTTAGTAAACTTACAGAGTTATGCAGACATCACCATAGTGCAGTTCAGATTTGTCCATCACCCCAGAATATCCTGCTTGGAATCAGCCTCCTGGTCTCCCACCTCCAGCTCCAGGCAATTCCTGAAGCTCCAGGGGAAATAATGGTCTGTTTTCTGTCTCTATAACTTTGCCTTTTCTGGGTGTTTTACACAAATTGAATAAAAAGTATGTTGTATTTTGCATCTGACTTTTTCTACTTACTGCAATGGTTTTTGGGTTCACCCATGTGATTGCATGTGGCAATATTTCATTCTTTTAATTGTTGAGTAGTATTGTACTATATGGCTGTCCCACATTAATTTATCCATTCATCAATTGATCGACACTTGGTTTGTTTCCAGCTTGGAAGTATTACAAACATGCTGATGTGGACATTTGTATGCAAGTCTTTGGACATATGCTTTCCTTTCTCTTGGGTAAATATCAAGAATTGGAAAGTGTGGATCATTTGTAGGTAAATGTTTGAACTTTCTAAGAAACTGCTGAACTATTTTCCAACATGGTATACCATTGACATGTCTACTAGCCATGTATGGGAGTTCTAGTTCCTCACATCCTCATGGACGTTTGGTATGAGTAGTCTTTTATTTTGGGAATTCTAATAGGTGTGTAGTGATAACTCATTGTGGGTTTTTTTTTTCATTTCCATAATCAGTG
Source organism: Panthera onca (assembly GCF_046562875.1). Lineage (NCBI taxonomy): Eukaryota > Metazoa > Chordata > Mammalia > Carnivora > Felidae > Panthera > Panthera onca. The sequence goes on along the minus strand of NC_138354.1, from coordinate 37,088,900 downwards.
ATGCTGAGCATCTTTCACTTATTTATCATCTGTATATTGTCTTTGGTGAAGTTTCTGTTCAGATATTTTGCCCATTTTTTATTTGGGTTATTTTATTGAGATATTTTAGTTTTAAAATATTCATAACATAAAATTTGCCATTTTAATCATTTTACAACCTACAGTGCATTGGTATTGTTCATTGTTGTACAACCATCCCCACTATGGTTCCAGAACTTTTTCATCACCCAAAGCTCGGTACCCAGTAAGCAGTTAATCCTATTTCTTTCTCCCCACCAGGCCCTAACAACCACTGATCTGCTTTCTGTTGCTATGTGACCTGTCCATACAATGGAATATTATTCACCCATTAAAAAGGAAGCAAATACTGACACATTCTACAATATGGATGAACCTTGAACACACTAAGCTAAGTCAAAGAAGCCAGACCTAAAAAGTCACAGGTTATAGGATTCCGTTTATATTAAATTTCAAAATAGATAAATCTAATTATTGAATTGGAAGTGTTCTTTATATAATATTGATCCTTTATAAGCCATGTGATTTTCAAATAGTTCCTCCATGTTACAGAATTACATACCAGTTCTGAGGACTAAATGAGCTAATACATCAAGAACTTGGTATAGTGTCTGGCATAGACCAAGTGTTTGATATATTCCAGCTGTTGCTTGTATTTCATTATTTGGATCCTGTCTCATTGGGAATTTTAGTGATTTATTCTGACCCTGAGCTCAGTACAGAGCTCTTTGTGTATAGTTAAAGGTGCTTATTGCTAGATCGTGTCCCTGGAATTATGGTAGATGGACTTTCAAGATTGATACATGGTAGGTTCTCAACTAATTTTTTGTTTACTTAAATTCAAGTGAGTTAGTATATAGTGTAGCATTGGTGTCAGGAACAGAATTTAGTGATTCATAACTTATGTTTAACACCCAGTGCTTATCCCAACAAGTCCCTCTTAAAATTCCCATCATCCATTTAGCCCATCCCCCCACCCACCTCCCCTCCAGCAATCCTCAGTTTGTTCCCTGTATTTAAGAGTCTTTTATGGTTTGCCACACTTTCTGTTTTTATTTTATTTATTTTATTTTTCTGTCTCTTTCCCTATGTTCATTCAACTAATTTTAAATGAAGTAGCCTAAAGTGAGTAGTAATGATAATGATAACACTGATAATTGTCATAATAATGATAATAGCAATGATAATTTTTAAAATGTCAATCACTAACCTTTTGTCCCCAAATTAACTAACCGGTCATTACTCTTGACAGAAGGCACATCCAGCCACGTAAAATCCCCTAGAGAGAAGGGGACCCCATAGTCCTTCCTCACTTCTTTGAATCTGTCAGGCTCTCACCTGCTCAGAACCACAGCTCAGGACTGTCCTCCTTTCTCAGTTTGAGCTGAAGTCTCTTTGGAAATTGTACACCTGTTTCCTGGTATGCTATTTCTAATAGAGGGACTTTATTCCCTAAAAAGCCTTTAAAAGTGTGTTTGTTTGTTTAGAAGGTGGAGAAGAGAGCAGAGAGAGGGAGGGAGACAGAGAGTCCCAAGCCAGCTCCATGCTGTCAGCATGGAGCCTGATGTGGGGCTCTATCCCGTGAACCATGAGATCATGACCTGAGCCAAAATCAAGAGTAGGATGCTCAGCTGACTAAGCCACTTGAGTATCCCTAAAGCCTTTAATTTACACAAAGATCATTTCTCCTTTCCCCAAATCCCAACTTCACTAGCCTTCTTTTCTCAATAATATCCACAGCAACCACAATAACAACGAATGTAGGCACTGTGCACTTTGTTATCATTAAAAATATGGGGCTATTGGGTGGCTCATTTGGTTAAGCATCTACTTCGGCTCAGCTCATGATCTGACAGTCCATGAGTTCAAGTCCCATATTGGGCTCTGTGCTGACAGCCCAGAGCCTGGAGCCTGCTTGGGATTCTGTGTCTCCCTCTTTGCCTGCCCCTTCCCTGATCTCTCTCTTTCTCTCTCTCTCTCTCTCTCTCTCTCTCTCTCTCTCTCTCTCTCAAAAAGAAATACCCATTTTGCAGATGAGGAAATCCAGTCCCAGAGATTGTTTAACTTGCTCATGGTTGCACAGGCAGTGAATAATGGTGTGTGGGTGATTCCAAGGGCAGCTCCTTGTCTACAGTGGTGCTTAGTTCTTCTTTTATTCCTCACTTGCTTTCTGACTTCTTAATCTTGTGTAGGGCGCCTTTCAGTTCCCTTTCATGCTTGAAGCCTCTGGTTGGAGGACCTCAAGCACCTGGCCTGGGCCTTGGGCGTCCAAAGGTCTGGCTGCTCATCCACTCTGAACCACTTCTCAAGATTAGAACAGGGGCAGCTCTGTTAGCTGAAATCTTAGCCGGGGTGCCTAAGAAAATCACCTGAAAAATGGGCATTCAGTCACTAATGGACCAAAACAAGGCCCAGATTCTTTTGGACCCCACTCAGAAAGTCCATCTTTCTCTCTTGGGAGGAGCCTGAAGAGAACAAAGTAGACTCTATTCCAGGAAAGAAGCCACAGCAGTTTCCACAGAGGCAAATAGAATCATTTTTCTTAGGTGTGTGAAGGTCCTCAAAGAGTGAGGTAATAGGTTTCTTTATTAAAAATTAATCTTCTTGTAAAACCATTGCAATACAATGCACTTTGATAAATCACCCCACGCTTCCGAGCACATTTATTATCCGTTCTCGGGAAACTGTGGAGCCCAGAGAAATTGGTGCTGCTGAGTGCACTGATGCTGTGCTCAGTAATGAACTCACGTGGGGGCAGGGGGTGGGGGCCTGGCACTGGGGACCAGGTCCTGGTCTGAAGTCTGCCAGGTGGCATGGATATTGCATGGGTATTACAGTTGGTTAGAATTTATTAAGATTAGTTGGATCTCACAGTTCCCGGTGTGTGGCCTTTGGGTCTTCTGTGTTGGGAAATGTTTAGTAGGTGGGACAGTAGTCTTGCTATGGCTGATGGGATTGTGTGAACCTCCAGTTCTTGATGTAGCTGCTCTGGGAATATGGGAAGCAGACCAACACTCATTGCCTCACCCTACACCTTCTTATAAGGATGCCCATCATCATACATCTCCATTTAGTTTCACTTGCTGCTTTCCTAGGCTTTTTCTGATGGGGTATTGGGAGCAGGTGGGGTCCTCATTGGCTGAAGTACCACAGTTTTCTCCATAAAAGAGACAAGACCGATTCCTTTCCTTCACCTGGAGGGTCAACTGGATCCCAAAACTATGCCCCTTGAACCTCAAATTCCATAGTCTCCACATTAAAGCAGCTCCTTTATCTCCTGTTAACCCTTTTCTATATATTTTTTATGTAAATATCCAGGAAAAGAAAGATGCCCTTTCATCCTATTTTTTCTTTCTTGGGAATCCAAGAAAAAAGTATTTTTTTTCTCCAAGTTTCCCTCCCTCCCACGCAAATAAACACCCTGGACTTGAGATCCACCCACCTTTCTATACATCCCCCCCTACACACACACACACACACAACAAAAAAACAGATTCCAAATTCCATTTGGGGTTCAGTTGAGGACATCTTCTTTCCTGTACTTCCTCCCTGCTTTATAATCCAATTTGGGTTTCTGCAAGGATTGTGTGTGTGTGTGTGTGTGTGTGTGTGTGTGTGTGTGTGTGTGTGTGTATACGTACGCATGTTGCCTGTGTGTTGGAGGTATTTCTAGGAGCAGCTATTTTTCTATTACTGTTACTAAACAGGAGTGGAGAGCAGCTTGGGTCTTTGGGTTCATGCCCTTCTATCCTACCTCATTCCGTTAACATTTCTTTTTAAACTGAGCTTACTGACAAGCAGGTACAGATGGATAATGGAGTACTTACTGATATACCATTCGTGGCTAGAATTTCAGGCACTTGAGTTTTTACAGTGCCTGGCACAGAGTAAGTAATAGATAAATGCCTTTTGAATGAGTAAGAGAGTGAGAAAGTAATGGGAGAACAAGTGAGTAGGCCAAAATCTCATAGCTCAGGGTATAGGAGAAGTCTTGCTGATGTCTGGCAGGATGGCAAATCACCAAGCCCCTCAGTGAGAGAAGCCAGGCTGGAGAGGAGGGAGGGTGGGAGGGATGCAAGGCAGGCTCATCAAGATGGGGCTGGAGATTGAAGCAGGAGTCAGACAGCATTGGGTCTTGTGGGCCATAATAGGTATCTGTGTCTTTATCGTGAGAGCATTGGGCACTTTGAAAAGCTTTAAACAAGGGAATGATGGATAAATATATTAAATAATCTTTATCATCATCTAGATCAGTAGTAGCAACAAATCATTAGAATTGTCACCATTGTTAGCAGTATTAGCAACTGTTGAACTGCTGCTGAGCCAGACTGCATATTCTGTGGTTTCTATATCTAACTCAGTGATGCTTCTAGGCAATCCATACCATCATCTTGTGCATGCAGGGAAACTAAGACCCAGAGAAGGGAAGTGACTTCCCCAAGTAGGGGAGTCTGGATCCTGTAAGAAGTCATGCCATGCAAGTGCCTGCATCATATGGCTCTCAAATGCCACATATAAGGAGACACTGGTGGGCACTGGGTTCTGCTCTTGGGGGAGCTATACATGACACAAGAGCTTCTGCCTTTCTTCACTTGATCAACAGATTGCTTGAACACCAATAGCATGTAAGGCACCATGCTAGACATCTTCAGAAGCCGTTTCCTGAAGCATATAGAACCTCTTGATTGGACATAATCCAAGTCCATCTCTAGAATATTTCCCCCTGCCAGGTTTGGGGAAGGAGCAGAAGAATAAGACAAGACCTTGTTTCAGAGAGCTGTGGGCATGGTGGGAAGAAGTCACAGAGTCATGACCGTGGAGGACATCAGGGAGCCATGGAAGACATCAGGGACTGTGACCTAGGACCACAGCTGGGTGCTGCCGCATGCAGTTGAATCTCCCCTGAGTGTTGCATCCCTGTATCCAAAAGGCATATACATCCCTTGTAATTTCTCACATGCAGCTTACACTCAGCAGGGTTCAGCAGAGACTCCTACTCTCATGTCCCCACTCTCAGTAATTGGTTCTCCATCCATCAATCACATCTCCCTCATTCCCACTATACAGTGGATGAAGCTGCCCATTCCATCATTAATTCCCTCTTGAAGCCCCAGGCCTCGTCTTTTTCCTTCCATTCCTGCCCTCCTTCTGCTTCCCCTCTCCTCTGCTTTCTCTCCATCCACAGGGTCACCGTCCTGCCCTGAGAATTTGCCAGTTTCCTCTGCCCAGAGCTTCTCTACCGCCAGCCATGCTCTGCCTCTGTCCTAGTGTGATCTTTCAAAAGCATCAGTACATCTGGCCACTTCTGTATTTGAAACCATACAGAAGCTCTGCTTTGCCTGTAGAAAGCAGTGCACACTCTCTGTCTTGGAACACAAGGCTCTCCTGAGCCAGATGCTGGACCCCTGCCAGCCTTGTCTTTGGCCATTCACCCCTCCTGAGCCTGACGTTGCACTATGGCAGCACTCCTTGACGTATTACCAGGGTTGTGTCTCGTGCCTTGGCACATGTGGTTCCTTCTGCCTGGAATGCCCTTTCCATCTGCTGTGTCTGCCTGGTAAAGCAGTGCTCATCCTTTAAGACTTGGCTTTAGTTTCTCTCAAAAGATATTTTCTGAGCGCTTTCTCCGTGTGGTAGAACCAGGCCTAGGCAGGCCATGGAGCTACAGAAATGACTATGTTAGCTCCCTGGGCAGCTTTTTCCCTTAAATGTCACCTCCTGGGTTCATTCATGGCTCCATCAGGGAGGGTTGGTTCTTCTTTTTGTGTCTCCTGTTAGATCACACTCTGTTGAAGTGACTTGTTCAGAAGCCAGTGTGCCCTCTGGACTGGGAAGTCTGGCCTGGAGTGACAGTATCCTAGTCTTCAGATAACTTTATGAAGTGCTTATCTGTAGGAGAACTGTGCATTTGGACAGTACCCATGCTTTCACATTGAATCTTTCCGCTAACTCTGTGAAGCAGGTAGTGGTTATTCCCATTTTACAGATGAAGGAGCCGGGGCTCACAGGATTAAAACACTTACCTGTAGTGAGTCCTCATTGAACAGCCTGACGCTGAAGTCTATTTCCTTAACCACCTTGCCCTACTGCCGCCCTCAGCTTTATGTCTTCGGGAACTTACATCGAACTGAGTACACAGATGTTTTCTAAAGGAATCTGATTGTGGTATAAACCAGAGAGGAGAGGAGGCAGGGGGAGCAGGTGGGTTGAGGAGGGGCCTTCCGTGTGGGCCTGACTGGTAGCTGCACTATGCTTGGGGTGTTAGCATGCACCAGCATGAGTTCAGACTCATCAGGCTTTCATGCACCAGGGAGGGGAGCCATCCCCAAAGGCTTTTTTTATCATAAGCCCCACAAATTTCTTCCATGGCTCCAGCTATATGCTTGCTGGTCAGTTATCAGAGGGCACCTGAAAATGAGCTTTGTACAGAGGAACATTGTCCCTCCGAAAAAGAGATATGAAATCATGCCTATGAAAAGCATTGCTGCCTCCTCCCAAATCGTTCTCTGTGACTCCAGCAGTGCCCTGGGTGACACTGTGCCCCTGTCTGTCTCCCAGGCTCTCTCAGACTCACAGGGCTTTAAATGGATCAGACAGTTAAACACGCCAGTCTAAGGAAAAAAAAAAAAACACCAGTCTACATCCAGCCCTCTCTTTGACAGCAATTTCTTAGACGAAAGCTTGATCCCAGTTTCAGGGAGTGCTGTCCCCTCTTTGAATGACAGTTTTCATACCCTTTGACCCGAGTCCCATGTTGTTAGGGTGGTCCATCATCCACCTGTGAGCCCACCTCTGCTGGGAAAGTGGGGAGGGCCCTTGCTGGCCCTTAGCCCCATGGAGGTGGGCTTCTCCCTTCTTTTTCCATAGACCCACTGCCCAGAGATGCTCCCATCAGGATTTCTGCAGCCTCTCTGCCCACAGTGCAGCATGCCCACATCCAGACAAAGTCATCTCTCAGAGAAGATGATAGTTCCTTGCAGCTGACTACTGCCATTTCCTGCTTATCTGGCCTAAGAGATAACACAGGAGCCATCTCAAGTGCTGGAGCCCAAGGCCATGGCCAGTCTGGACACCTTCCATCCCAGATTAGGCTAGGGAGTGGATTCCCCATCAGTCTCTTGGCATTATTGCTGCCAGACCACTTTACCCTCCAGGCCGGTTCTGGCCAGTTCAACCCAACGAACATTTGTTCATTATGGGAGGGGGTGGCACATAGTATAAATTGGTTAAGAGCATGTTCTGTAAAACCAGATTCCCAGGCTAGAGATTTTGGCTCCATACCTAATAATCTATGAGACCTTGGGCAAGTAATTGGGCCTCTTTGTCCCCAGTTCCTTCATTTTTAAAATGTAGTCAAAAATAGCTTTTCTATCACAAACTTGTTAGGGTTTAATGCAAGACATTAAAACACTTAGAACAAAACCTGGCCAAAGCAGTGTGCTTCTTCATCATATCATTCTCATTATTATTATTACAAGTAAGAGTCAACCCTGCACCTGGGTCAGAATTCTACCCTTTTGAGCGCATTTGACCCACTGGTATGCCCATTGCTTTACACGCCCTGCCCCCTCCATTCACCATGGATCCTGGAGGGCCGTGGCAGACCCTGGCACAGAGAGGGCAGTCAGGTGTTTGGACTGTGAGTGCATGAACATCCCTTCACTTGATTCTCATCTGCTGGCACATGACCTGGCACAGAGTAGGCATTGGATAACTATTTTGGAAGTGAGCTGAGGGCTTGCATATGTGAATTGATAAACACATGACTGATTACCATGTGGTGAGCATGTGACATAAAAGGTAGCTCCTGACTTCAGGGAAGTAACCACCTTACAGAGTTGTACACACATGTGGCACAGCACTGAAGTATTTTATCAGAACAGTATGAATTGCTTATCAGGAGCCTAACGCATGTCTGACACCATCCTGTACAGGATAGGAGTTAAGCTTTGGTGGCCACACTTTGGCTTTGAATCCAGGTTTTGCCCCTAACTAGTTATAGAAACTTGGGCAAGTTGCTTCAGCTGTCTGTGCCTGGGGGCTGGCAATGCTCGTCTCCATGGCAAGGAGTAAGAAGCCAAGATTCAGAATGATTCAATTCATTTTGTCAGGGTCATGGTGGTAGGAGGGGGAGGGCTCTGGAGTTGGAGCCATTATTTCCTGTTATTTCCAAGATCGGTAAGGGCCCTCTGAGATGCTGAATGAATAGGGACAGACTGTTGAGGAGGAAGGGCAGGGGGCTGCTTCCCTCTCTCATCTTCGAAGCATGTCACTCTTGCCAGAGAAGAGATTGTCTGTCTTCCTCCTTGACAGGGAGAACAAGTACCAGACAGTGTCCCGGAGTCTGGGGCAAAAGGCCATCTGGTGTCTCCATTTGTCTCAGAAAAGCCAGGGCACATTCCCAGGGCCCCAGTAATGCTCCCTCCATGCAGGGGTGACTTCAGGCTGGTCAGCAGCTTTCAGAGGTGATTGACACATGCAATTTCTCTCCTCCTGTCTGGCCGAGGTGTGAAGGGAAAATTGGATGTTGTTGAATAATTGAAAATGAAAATCCCTCCAAATTGATTCCTATGAAAACAAAATTGAGTTCCACAATTAAGCATCCTGCCTTTGCAGGGCATCTGAGGCCTCTGTCTTCTTAAGCTGTGGGCTCAGATGTGGCTTTTTCACATGATCCGTGCATGCTTGGAGTGTGGTGGTGGTTTTAGGGTTCTTAGGCCAGCTGTGCAGTTGGACGCATACAAACCCAGAGAATCACAAAAAGGTATTTTGAGGGCTTTCTGTCCCTAGTTCCTTGGTTCTTGAGGTGGGTTAGGGAAATTATCCTTTCTTGCTCTTCCCCTGGGGCACCCCAATGGCATAACTATACACTGTCCTGGCTTGTTTTCAGAAGGGACTTGGAAGTTGGCTCTGTCCCTCTGCCTCCTTCTCTAGGAGAGTGAATCTCTTGTTTCACTCCGTCAAACCCCGACATCATTACACTTTCCAATCCATGGCCTTGAGTGTTTCTCTAAGAACTTAGACTCCTGGAATATAATAGGCTTTTTACTTGGAGCTCATGGGTGGGATTAAGCAGGTCCATGAACTCAAATGTAAAAAAATTCTATCATTTTTTGAGTGTGCATTTTTTGGGTAGTGAAAAAAAAAAACACATAAAATTTACCATTTTAACTAATGGAAGGTGTATAATTCAAGGGCATTAAATACATTCACAACATTGTGTAACCATCACCCCGTCTAGTTCTTTTTCATCACCCCAAGTAGAAACTGTCCATCAAACAGTCTACTCCCCATTCCCTCCTCCCATCTCCCCACCAGCACTTTTCACCTAACCTTTACCAGAAATTTATTATGCCCCTCAAATGTGAACTTCAGAAAAAAACCACAAGAACGTTAGCATTACCTATGACTCTATCAAGAATAGAAATCTCAGATATTTTCATACCACATTAAAATGCTACAGGTATCTTGAAAGCCCTTTATGGGGGCGCCTGGGTGGCTCAGTCGGTTGAGCGCCGACTTCGGCTCAGGTCACGATCTCGCGGTCCGTGAGTTCGAGCCCTGCATCGGGCCCCTGTGCTGACAGCTCAGAGCCCGGAGCCTGTTTCAGATTCTGTGTCTCCCTCTCTCTGACCCTCCCCCATTCATGCTCTGTCTCTCTCTGTCTCAAAAATGAATAAAAACGTTAAAAAAAAAAAAAAAAGAAAGCCCTTTATGGCAGGAGTTGACAAATTTTTTTCTGTAAAGACCAAGGTAGTAAATATTTTTGGTGTTGTGACCCATATGGTTGCTGTCTCAACTATTCAACTAGGCCTTTTAGTGTGAAAATAGCCATAGATAGTATGTAAACAAATGGGAGTGGCTGTATTTCAATAAAACTTTATTTATAAAAACAAGTGGTAGGCCAACTCGATCTGTGGACCATAGTTTGCTGACTCCTATTTTATGCTCATCTCTACCCTAAAGTTATTATAGTTATTAGACCACCACTAGATATTGTTACTTAAGGTGTCATTGAAAACGCCTGCATTGGGGCGCCTGGGTGGCGCAGTCAGTTAAGCGTCCGACTTCAGCTCAGGTCACGATCTCACTGTCCGTGAGTTCGAGCCCCGCGTCGGGGCTCTGGGCTGATGGCTCAGAGCCTGGAGCCTGCTTCCGATTCTGTGTCTCCCTGCCTCTCCCCTGTTCATGCTCTGTCTCTCTCTGTCTCAAAAATAAATAAACGTTAAAAAAAAATTAAAAAAAAAAAAGAAAACGCCTGCATATAGTTCTATCACAAATCTTTGAGATATATATTTTAACATAAGTTCCCTTTATCATTTTATGTATATTATTTGTGCTTTATAAATGTTTAAAGTGATCATTAGGTTTTTTCTGACTTAGGAAGAAGTTCATTACACAAACAAGCTAAGAAGCCCCAAATCCTTAAGCAGTCGTCTAGGCAATTCTTGAATGTCTTTACAGCAGTGTTTCAGAAATGCTTTTCTAGCTGCTTCTTGCATACCTCCAATGGCATAGTGCCATCTACTTCCCAGGGAATTTCTTTTGCGGGCATCTCTGACTCTAAGAATATTCTTTCTCCTGTTGAGTCTGCGTCTGTCTCTTTTCTACATGTTGGTTCTGTTCTTAACCTCTTTAAAGTTACACAGGACAACTTACATTCCTCTTCTGTACAATACTTGAAGACAGTGTTCTGCTCACTACGTAAGTCCTCTTTCTCTTAGATCAAGAGTCAGCAAACTTCCTGGAAAGAGCCAGACAGTAACTATTTTAGGCTTCCAGGTCATGGTACTTTATCTTAATTACTCAACTCTTCTATAGTGTGAAAGCAGCCATATACAATATGCAAAAAAAAAAAAAAGAAAAGAAAAAGAAAAAAAAGAATGTAGCTATGTTCCCATTAAATTTGAGTTGCCAACCCCTGCTTTAAATTAAAACCTCCCTTTTGCTATGTTCACCATCTTCCTCTGAACACATACCAGTGTGTCTGTGTGACTCTATTCTCCATCTATCATCCATCTACACACCCACCCATTCATCCATCCTCTACCCACCTACCCAAATATCTATCTATCCATCCATTCATCCATCCACCCACCTGTCTACCTGTCCATCCACCCACCTGTCCATCAATGCATCCATTCATCCATATATATGGGAAGTAGTCATTTAGTTCATTATCAATAATTTATAATTACTAGCTATAGTAGATGTACAAGAGAAAAATAGGGCATTACAGACTAATGGTAGGTGGGATGACTACTTAGATGGTGTGATCAGGTCAGTTTTCTGAAAAACTGACATCTTAGCCTGGAAATGAGGATGAAAAACATACAGTCATGTGAAGGTGAGGAGTGGGACATTTCAGCACAGGGTGGAATATATGGGGGGGTGCCAGCACAGGGAAGACTGTGGTGTGACTATAGGCTAGATAGGAGAAAAAGGTGGTTGGATATATTAGCTATCCATTGCAGTGTAAAAATTACCTCCAACACTCGGTGACTTAAAACAACATTTATTATCACACAGTTTGGTTGGGTCAGGAATCCAGGTGCAACTTAGGTGGGGCCTCTGTTTCAGGGTCTCTTACAGACTGCAATCAAAGCATGTCAGCTGAGGCAGCATCATCTCAAGGCTCATCTGAGGAAGGGTCAGGTCTCAAGCTCTCCCACCTTTGCTGTCTTCTATTCATTAGAAATAGGTCTGGAGGTCCAGCTCACATTCAAGGAGAGGGGACCACACAAAGGCATGAATTCCAGGAAGAAGGGATCACAAGGGAGCCTTAGAAGCTGCCTACCATACTGGAGTATAGAGGATAGTGGGGAGACTGAGGCAGGGACCAATCTTGCAGAGATTTCTAAGCTGTAGCCAGGACTCAAAGTTTATCCTAACTATCACAGGAAGCTCCAGAATGGTCTTAAGCAGAGAGTCACATGATGAGCTGTGTGTTTGGAAAAGATCATTTTGACTGCTGAGTGAAGAATAGATTGAAGGGGCAAAGAGAGGAAGTGACAGGAACCAGTAGGAGGCTGGTTGAGGTCATCTGGGGAAGAAATAATGATGCCTTGGACCAGGGTGGTGGCAGTGGGGATGAAGGGATGGGGAAGGATATCAGTCTTATTTTGCAGGTAGAGCCTGGAGTCTGTTCTAATGAACTGCACATGAGGCAGTACTCAGTGGGCTTCTCTACCACTTCCTGCTCCCTTTGGTAGCACCCCCTGACCACTGTCTCTCTAAGCTCCTGTGCAGATCTGCTGTCCATAAGCCAGGCATTGACGCAAGAGAACAAAGACACTGCTAATGCTGTAAATCCTGGATCCAATTTATTTGTTATTTTCACTCATTTGAAATGCACCTGTTACCCCAAAGGCCTTTGAATGTTATCAACAGCAACTACGAATCAAAGAGAAATTGGAACCTTTTTGAAAAATCCTCAGTTGTTCAAAGGGGAAACAAACAGAAAAAAAAAGTTTTTTTTTTTTCTTCCTTAGATGACTTATTGGCATAGATGGCCGGGCTCATGAAAGACCCTTAGGAGCAAGATTTGAGGATATTTGCCTTTCCTTTTCTCTTGATTCAATTTCCTTCGTTTGCTCAATATATTCAAATGGCCCTGACATTTCACTGCAGGGTTTTAAAAACATCAAACTGCCTCTTTCCTCCAGGCTAGGATTGTCCAGAACTCATCTCATGGGGTGCAAAGTCCATTTGTGAGTTGTGCCCAATATGGTGGCCTCTCAGGGTCTGATGTCACCTAGCTGAGTCTGGGTTAGATACCTTTTGCTCAGCAATTGGGTGGAGTTGGTGAAACTTCATTATCCATGTTGTGGGTCAAGCCTTACTATACATTTTGTAATGAAGCTGGTGGTGAATACTGCTTCAACTCAGTCCCTAAAAGGGACTCAAGGGCATAAGGGAATCACTGAATTTCCAATTATTTGCTTTTCCTTTTTTTTTTTTTTTAACATTTATTTATTTTTGAGACAGAGAGAGAGCATGAACGGGGGAGCGTCAGAGAGAGGGAGACACAGAGGGAGACACAGGCTCCAGGCTCTGAGCTGTCAGCACAGAGCCCGACGCGGGGCTCAAACTCACGGACCGTGAGATCATGACCTAAGCCAAAGTCGGCCGCCCAACCGACTGAGCCACCCAGGTGCCCCTGCTTTTCCTTTTTTCATATAAAAATGAATGTGATTCTGTGAAAGCACAGTGTCTGTCATAGACTGGCAGCTGGAGGAGAGAGGGTTATATGGGGCAAGGATTGTGGGGGACTGAGTTAGGTCTGGTCACCTTGGGAAGATGGGGTTCAAGTCCCAGCAGGAGTGGTGCCTTCCAGCTCTGTTCAGGTGGGTGTCTGTGGGTCTGGTCCAGGAGATGAGGTGAGACCCCTGGGAAGATGACATACAGCAACTAGGATGATCTTTGAATCCAAATCAGATCACATTGATGCCTTCTCTGTGGGTCCCCACCCCATAAACTAATCACATCCTTTCCATGGCTGCACTGTGCCTATCTGGTCTTATGGCTGCCTGTCTCCCAAGCAGGCTTTGTTCTTCCTGCCATTCCCTGCGGCTCTAACAACGTTGACTTCTTCCAATGACCCAAGGTCAGTCCTGCCTAGTCCAGTCCCAGCTGTTGCCTCTGTACCCCATGGCACATAATGAGTGTTGTCTTGAGGCATTCAGGTCTCCTCTCACACCCTACTTCCTCAACCAAACCATCCAAGACTTTCCCATCTAAATGAGGCTCATACCTCCCACTCTGCCACATCCCTGTTTCATTGTGGCCCTTACCACCACATAAAATAATCTTTCAAATGTATTTGTTGGATAGTTGAACATCCGTTCTCCTTACCCATAACAATACAAACACCTAAAATACTTCATGTGACATAGTAGGTGCTCGGTAAAAATTTAATGAAAGAAAAAAAAATTAAAAACAATGCATAAGCTCCTTTAGGTCAGGAACTCAGTCTTGTGTCCACTGCCTAATATGGGGTCTGGGGTATGGTAAACTCTCAAAAAACGTCTATCAAGTGTCTTAATCCTAGAAGTAAGTCATGCCCGTTTTGTTGAAGGAACACCCTGGCAATCAACAGGCTGCATTGCATTGAGGAGGCAGGCTTCAGCTAAGGGCTCAGGGAAGAACTGGGCACAGGAAGAGAAACAAGACTGGGTGGGCAGAAAGCCAGGTCACCTCGGTCAGGTATAACCTGAGAGGCCTAAGGGAGGTTGAATCTCAACACATATAGGTAAGTCAGATCCTACTCCAGACCCACCTAAAACTTAGGCAAAGGCAGTGAAGCTAGATCCAAGGTCTGTTGGTTAATGGATTGGGGAGGGTGAATCCACAGAAGGAAGGCTGAGGCAGGCATATTAATCTGCTACCTCATAGCTCTGTGGCCTTGGGCTAGCTTATTGGCATTTCTGTGCCTTAGTTATCTTAATGTAAAATTGAGATGAATGACAGTGCAGTTCTTGGGGCTGTTGTGAAGATTGGGCAGTATACAACACATGAAATGCTAAGGTCACCATCGGGCACATTGACAACATGTAGTACATGTTAGTTGTATTGTTATGTTTCTGATCGTACTATAATTCCATATTATTTGTATGTCTCTGCCATTAGCTTGTAAGCTCCATGAGGACACATGCCCATTCATGGGACTTGCTGTACAAACCTATCAAATATCTAGTGGCTTCTTAATTGGGGCATCATGGACTTAGCAGAGGGAGAAAGCTGGGTTCTTGGTCTTAGAAGTAGAACAGGAAGAGGAGATGCTCCAGAAGCTGACCTCTTATGGACTCCAGCTCTCTGGGACCACCACCAGAAATGGTATGCCTATGATAGTATATAGAAACCTTGCTGTAAATGATAGGTAGAAGACTCCTTAGTGGTTCTCTTGTTCAGGCACCTGCTATAATAATCTGACACCCGAGAAAGAGATTCTCTAATGATCCTTCTATCCTTCTTTGGACCACAGATGTTTTTGAGATTCTGGTGAAAGCTAAAGTCCTCCTTGAATGCATAAGCACAATTTTACGTTCAATTTCAGAGTATCCACAGAACTCAGAGTATGCCAAGTGGCAGGGGGGCATAGTCAAGGCAGGAACCTCAGTCTTGAGTTGTGGTCATTAACAAGTCTCACTGCCTTTGCCAGGTAGCTCACTCTGAAGAACAAAAAGGAGGTGATAGCTCTTTATGATTTGCTAATTCAACAAATATTTGTATTAATAAGTTGGTAGAATATTAGAAGCAAAGGATAAAGTCCATTCATATTCTTTCAATTATAGAGGTAACTTGGCTGATGCAATGTTACCTATTAAGAGACTCTTAGAGTGTCTCCTTTAATTGAAAGATAAGGATGATTTGTGATCAGTGAGTCAAGAACTGATGTCTCTTGTTCCTTGAAATGCTTGATGTTGGCAAATCTCTGTCTTGAGAGAGAGACGGAGAAGAGACAGGTGGTGGAAAGAAGTACAGGGGAAGGGGAAGAGAGATTTTGTTTCCTTTGTTTCTCAGCTTAGTTATCTCTCTTCCATGCAACCCCTCCTTATCCAAAATTATTATAATACTATAACTTTTTAAAGATTAGAATCTCTTATGTGTTTATGTAGAGGTAAAAAAATTCACACATATGCTTGCTAATCTCTCTCTCTGTAAACCTGGAAAGGGGAGGATGGCATTTTGTGGCACAGGGTTGAAGTTCACTTTCTGAAATGTAAGTGACCTGCCTGACCCCAGGGGACAGGAAGTGCATCCTTTGCAGATAACTGCCTGACCTAGCCTTGAACACCCTACAAGACAGGACACCTGAGTCGAACATGGACTTCGTGCATGATAGCAAGTCGACACCACACAGGCGTGCGTCCCAGGCAGGAGAGTCTCACATCCAAGGACGTTGGGCAGAGGGAAGCAGAGCAGGGCACATGAGGACTGCTGCATACAGCCCCATGGAACCTATAAATGCATTGATCAGCTTTGTAGGAGACACTATCACACATCTTGTTCTGATTAATTCTGATGAGGAGGATTGGGGAAGCTTAGTGCAGAAACAGGGATTTGTGTACCTCAATCCTAGTACTGCCAGACTTTATGGGTATCAAAAATCTGGCTTGTTTGTTTAGAAAAATTTATGTTCCTGAGCCCTGACTTGGATCTACTAAACCAGCATCTTCAGGGACAAGGCTCAGGAATCTGCCTTCCCAACAAACACCCTGGGGAATTTGGAGGCAAGTGGTCCTTTGAGAAATGCTGGACTAGATGATCTCCAAGGATACTTCTCTCTCAAGGTCTTATGAGGAAAAGAGTCTCGTCTTCCACCCCCATAAAATGTGTTTCCTGTCTCATCCATTTTAGTTCTTGATTAAACTCAATTTGGCGAGTTGTTAATATCTGATTACATATTCATCTTCTGTAGTATTTTTGTGGGGGACAATTGATGGAAAGCTCCTTGAGGAGACATGCCCATAGCCTCCCATCCTCCCATGGCACAGTCCCAGGAGAGACACTGGACCCAGCGTTTCTCCATGCCCCCTTGGGTGGTGGGGACACAGTGATGTCTGGGGAGGACTAGGGACATTAGGAGGCTGATGGTGCTTGGAGGAAGGCTCTGGGCTTCAAGTTGAGAACTCAGATTAGTCCCTGCCAGAAGTTAGAGTGTGAGGTAATTTAGCAAATTGTAGCTTGCAGCAGATGTTTAATTAGTCGTGAGGCTGTGGGATGACTGGAGTCTGAGGGATGGGAGGGCAGCTCCGTCTGCCTCTGCTGCCACTGCCGACAAGGGGGGGGGGGTGGGCTCTGCAGCTGGGGGCAAGACCAGGCTGGAAGAGCCAGACCCTGGTCTGGAGAGCCAGGAAACCAGGAAACCAGGAAAGAAACACCAGGTGGGTGGAGCCCTGGGCTATGGGAGGTTTAGGGAGCTGAGAAGCTCAGTATGAGGGCATGGGCAGCTGCTGAGACTCTTTATCCCCATAGCTGGGGGGGTCTCAGGCAGTTTTCCTCTGTACACACCCAGAAGACTTTTCTCAAGACATCCCAAATTGAGTTGTTTATCCTTAACCCTTGCTTGTTTTTCTTCCATGTTCCCTGTTTCAGTGGATGGAACTGTGATCCACTCTGCTACTTAGGACCCGTCCTTGATACTTTGCCTCCATGTAGAGTTCATCACCAAGTATGCCAATTCTATCTTCTAAACACATTGCAAACTCACCTCCCATCTCTCCCTTCTTTGTGCCAGAATTTCTCAACCTTGGCACTTTGGCCATTTTGGGCTGGATAACTCTCTGTTGTGAGGGGCCATCTTGTGCACTGTAGGATGTTTGACTGCATCCCTGGCCTCCACCCACGAAATGTCAGTGGTACTTCCCCCCATATTGTGACAGCCTTAAATGTCTCCAGACATTGCCAAATGTTCCCCAGAGGGCAAAAGCGCCTGACTGAGAACATGGCTCTGCACCAACCCAGGCCACCTCTTTCTCTCCACGTATCTTTGCACCACCTTCCTGACTTGTGTCCCATTTCTATCCTTCGCCCAGTGCACCCTCCACAGTGAAGCCAAAGGGATGTGTCCCTGATGGAAATTGGATCATACGGTTCTCTTACCTACAATTTCCAGTGGCCCTGGTACCTCCAGAAGGGTCCATATTCCCTAATGTGATTTGGAGGTAATAGGAAGGACCTCTTACAGTAAGGACCCTATCCACACTTCTGACCTCATCATCTACACATGTCCATCTCACCCCCCTCTGCTTTAGCTCCACTGCACTACTACAATCTTCCCAATTGCCCCTTCGAACCCCTGCTTCTCCTTCCATGGAACCTTTGCACATGCTCATAGGATTCCAGGCTTACTGAACTTTTTTCGGTTTCTTGACGAGACACATACTGCTCCCTCTGACTGAAACACCCTCAAGGATGTAGCCCCGAGTGTCCTGGAATAATGTAAGATGAAGGTTTCTCCAGCTGGAAGAATCCTTAGTGATCTTATTGGCCATGTGTTTTGTTCTTTGATCCCCATCTAAATCTGATCAGAGACAGCTTTCTCAAACATTACATAAGCCGCAGAATCGTAGTCACTTCCAGCCCCATTCCTCACATCTCCCTGTTCCCAGTCTGCCTTATTATTGGGGCAGGAAGGGCAGAAATGCCTTTTCAGGAAAGCCAACTGACTCATGCTCTATTCCTCCTGTGTCCTGGGAGGTTCCTGACAGAGTTGGAGTTTTCTGGATCTACTTCCATTCCCAGTTTAATTTCAAGGCTCCATGTGATTTCAAGTAGCTTGCCAGTCATTATTTTTGTAATATTGGCTTTCCCAGCCAGACTTCTACAAGGGCAGGATAGACCATTCTTATCTTACCGATCACTTTATTCCTGGTGCTTACCATGGTGTCTGATATGGAGTATGTGCCCAATAAACACTGTCAAATTGATTGGAATGGAAGATTCTTTTTTTTTTTTTTTTTTTTTTTTTCAATATATGAAGTTTATTGTCATATTGGTTTCCATACAACACCCAGTGCTCATCCCAAAAGGTGCCTCCTCAATACCCATCACCCACCCTCCCCTCCCTCCCACCCCCCATCAACCCTCAGTTTGTTCTCAGTTTTTAAGAGTCTCTTATGCTTTGGCTCTCTCCCCCTCTAACCTCTTTTTTTTTTTCCTTCCCCTCCCCCATGGGTTTCTGTTATGTTTCTCAGGATCCACATAAGAGTGAAACCATATGGTATCTGTCTTTCTCTGTATGGCTTATTTCACTTAGCATCACACTCTCCAGTTCCATCCACGTTGCTACAAAGGGCCATATTCCATTCTTTCTCATTGCCACGTAGTATTCCATTGTGTATATAAACCACAAATTCTTTATCCATTCATCCATCAGTGGACATATAAGTTGTTTTTGTTACCTTGTTTACTGCAAATAGTGTTGCAATGAACATGGGGATGCATATATATTTTTGAGTTAGTGTTCTAGTTTTCTGTAGATAAGTACCCATAAGTGAAATTATTAGATAATATGGTAGTTCTGTTTTTGATTTTTTGAGGAAACACCACACCATTTTCCATAGTGCCGACACCAATTTACATTCCCACTAATAGTGCACAAGGGTTCCCTTTTTTCCACATCCTTGCCAACACTTGCTATTTCTAGTCTTTTTTTTTTTTTTTTTTTTCCATTTATTTATTTATTTATTTTTTTATTTTTTAATATATGAAATTTACTGTCAAATTGGTTTCCATACAACACCCAGTGCTCATCCCAAAAGGTGCCCTCCTCAATACCCATCACCCACCCTGCCCTCCCTCCCACCCTGCCCTCCCTCCCACCCCCCATCAATCCTCAGTTTGTTCTCAGTTTTTAACAGTCTCTAATGCTTTGGCTCTCTCCCACTCTAACCTCTTTTTTTTTTTTTTTTTTTCCTTCCCCTCCCCCATGGGTTTCTGTTATGTTTCTCAGGATCCACATAAGAGTGAAACCATGTGGTATCTGTCTTTCTCTGTATGGCTTATTTCACTTAGCATCACACTCTCCAGTTCCATCCATGTTGCTACAAAAGGCCATATTTCATTTTTTCTCATTGCCACGTAGTATTCCATTGTGTATATAAACCACAATTTCTTTATCCAGAATGGAAGATTCTCTGGAAGGTAGGGGTAAAGCTCCTGGGGAAGACTGGCTCAGATTTCTACTTCAGAAAGAGACAAACACAGGCCTAACCAGCATTCGTGATACCTGAACTCTGGTTCTGGGACTGGTGTTTACTTATTATGTGACACTGACCAAATCACTTTCTCTCTCTGGGTCTCGGTTTCCTTATCTGGAAAATGGGAGCTTTGATCAGTGAATAACTACATTCCTTTCAGCTTTAGTATTGGTGAATGTTATTCATGAAGCAAGTACAACAAAGTCACCCTCAGAGAACAGTAATCATAGTAATAGTTCATCTTGACTAAGCACCTTTTGCAGACGACCCCTTGAACTCACACCAGTCCTCTGAAGTGGTTC
Source organism: Panthera onca (assembly GCF_046562875.1). Classification (NCBI taxonomy): domain Eukaryota; kingdom Metazoa; phylum Chordata; class Mammalia; order Carnivora; family Felidae; genus Panthera; species Panthera onca. The sequence continues at coordinate 37,068,877 of NC_138354.1, read as the reverse complement.
TTTTATTATTCCCATGTTAGACATGAGGCAAAGGAAGCCAGAGGAGCCATTCTCTCTACTCACGTTCAGTTAGGGAGGTGTGTTTCTCAGGAAAATTTGTACCTCAGGGGACAGATGACAACATTTGGAAAACATTTTTGGTTTCACAACTCAGCGGGGAGTGCTTCTATCATCTAATGGTAGAGGCCATCTATTGATAACCATAATTCCCAGGAGAGCCTCTGCAGCAAAGAATTATCTAGCCCCAAATGTCAACAGTGCCAAGATTGCAAAACCCTGACTTCAGGCTAGACTTGACTCAGATCAGCCAATTCTAGAGTCCATGTGCTATGCCACCACATTTCAACTGGCCTGATCCCCAGAAACATTTCTCTACCCTCTACTCAACACTTATCAGGGAGAAAAAGTCTTTAAAAATCAAAGAAAATTGAAACCAGAAATCTGATGTCCCTAACTGGGAGGGAAATAAGGGTTTTCTCGAGGACCTACTTTCTGTCCAAAGCCATTTTCTCAGTTTATGGCCATAATTCTCTCAGCCCCTCCCCATCCTGAGCCATTAAGCATCCTATTGGCATTATCTGTTCCTGGCTCACCAGGTGAAAACTTCCTATAAGCACACCCACCCCCCTTGCTGCACACCAGTACAACTTAGAGAATAATTATCAAGTGCTTCATCACTCAAGATACCCTGAACTACAAACAACACACCTGGCCAACACAACCAACAGTGCTTATCAATACTGACACTGAGTATTGCGCTCAACAAGAAGTTTGGAGTCAGGTTGTTCCAGGACTAGTTCAACAGAATCAAGAATCCAGACCTTGCTCCACAGTTTTGCTTTACCACCCTCAGCAATCACTTTCATCCTCATGTTGTTGGCCACCAAAGCTTTAGGCATCATGACCTCCCACTGAGTTTCAAGGCAGGAAGTGGATGAATGGAAGCTTTTTCTTCTTGCCGCTCTCTTTGTCTGAAGAATTGCTTTCTGAGAAGATGCCCTTACTGTCCATTCTCCTCTTACAGCTCATTGACTGGAAATCAGTCTCATGGTCACCCCTGGGGGCAATCATGACTGGGAAGCTAAGGCAGACAAGTGAGAAGGTATTTGGGTTGGCTATTGGCTAAACAGCTAATAAGTGTCTAGTCTGTGTCAGAGACTGTGTTAGACCCTGGGAATAGTAACCAAGGCACGCGTGGCCCATTGCTTGTCGTCCATCTAATATTTAACTCAGTAACACTCTTCCTCCTCAATTTCCCCACATTCAAAGTCAGTAGAGTCATTAGGTCCCCACTGTGTTTTAGAAATTGGCTTGGGCACTGTGTCATGTACCAGGTGACAAATATAGGACAGTTTTCTTGCATCTCAATTCTAGTCTCCTCTTGCCTTCCCCACCTCCCTGCAGCTCTGTCCTTACTTGAACCAGAGGCAGCACATCTGCACAGCAGTGAATCAGACAGCTCTTCTAAAGAGTCTGGAAGAACAAAGCCACTCCCAGAGAGGCCACCCACTCTCCCTGGTGTCTGATGGTGCATGGGATCAGGCTGGGGCTCCAGGATATGCTCTGCTCTGCTGAGTAAAAAGCCATCCCACACTGGCGGGTCTGAAGGTGACCTGGCTTTGCACCTCTTCCTCTCTCCTGTGCCTTAGGAATACCTGGAACACAGCTCTCATTATGTTATCACAGTTTTTTACATGAACACAGCTCTGGAAGAGAGGGCTTGGATGGAGGAACTGCTAGGATGAGAATCGGCTTCATATATGTGAGGGGATGTCATGGGTATGAAGACTTGGGTTAGTTAGAAGCGGGGGGCAGTGGTCAAAGTTACCTGGAAGTGTGTGTGTGTGGACAGAGAAGATGGAAAGAGCCCTCTCACAGCAGATGGACCTGGCCATCTACCTGGCAAGGTAGTGAGCTCCCCATCATGGAAAACATACTGCTGAACCGTAGAGCATATGTCAGGGTTGCACTGGGCTGTCATATGCCTTCCTACAAATGAGGTATTGTGCCTCTCTTCCTTCTAAATGTCCTAGTCTCCTCCAGGCTCCTTTGCTGTTGTGGTGCAGTGAGCTTCCTGCCCTTGGAGTGCTCCTAAAGCTGGCCATTGTTCTTCAAGGATGCTATAGGGAGCATTTCACTAGTAGGTAAGGCCTTTTGAGAGTGTGTCTTTTTAAAACTGTTGTCTTCATTTGGCTCAGAAGCACATAAAATAGAAGGAAGAAAGCAGAAGGCTCTCTTCATGGAGGATGGTCTGCATGCCTTCCCTTTCCCTTCATCCTCCAGGTGCCACAGGGGTGGGGAGTGCTGCTGGGGAGCTGTGGACACTATATACCACTGTGTCTTTGCTCTGGGAGTCTCCCTCTTGAACCATGGACTTGGAGTGTCAGGTTCCTGGAGAGAGTTCTCCAGAGTGAAAAGGAAATGGAGCCTCTGAAATCAAGTTCAAACTTGTTAGAGGGAATCGTGTTGAAAAGGCGCCCCAAACATGTTAACTGCAGCTGTTCCTAGCACGGAGAGAATGCTGATGATTTTCCTGGCGAGATGCGGGAGATCATCATATGAGAAGTAGTTAAGCAATAATTTAACATTGTTGTTCCTCCGTAAGCTGATGCGAGCTGCTTCTGGCAGGAGGGTTTGGGAGAATTTTGTTTTCTCTGTGGGATATCACAAAGCCTTTCAACTTGATTTTCATTTAAATCTTTACATGTTTGGTTTAGGTGTTCATTTGTTCATTCATTCATTCAGTATACATTTATTTTATTTTAAAAATTGTTTACTGTAATTTATTGTTAAGTTGGCTAATATACAGTGTATTAAGTATACTTTTTTTTAAGCCAAGGGCTTGCCCAGATCTGTGCTAGGTACTGGGGTATTTAAAGATAGGAGTTAATGAAGTCTGTGTTTTTCCTTCAGAGAATTGATTGCTCTCTGGGGAAATGGACATCTAAGCAAGTGACCAGAATACAAAGGTTGGTCTTACGATAAGAGCTTGGTTGGATTCTATTTATTGAGCATCTCCTCTGTACCACACACCTTATCCACATCATTATTTTTAACAAATTATCCCGAAGCCATTCCTTGAAGCAAAGTAGCCATTAGCATCTCTGTTCTCTAGATGAGAAAAGAGCGCTTCTGAGAGGTGAGATACCTTGCCCCAAGCTACACAGCTATAAGTAACAGAACTAAGATCCAAACCCGGGGCTGTCCTTCTCTGAAGCACTGGAGCCCACTCTACCACGTTGCCTCAGGCACAAACGAGAGAGAAAAATGCAATAGGAACAAACAGAAGCAGGGTACAAGCTCTGACAAGTGTGTCTGCATTGGATCCTGGAGGCTGAATTTAAGAATTTTGCCTTCAGAGATCAGGGGTACTTTCCTAGGGAGAGGAACATAATATCTTGGGAAGGCTGCGATGAGGTGGGTGAGAACCTTGGGAGGGCACAAGATGGGAACCCCGTTTCTAGGCCTCCCAGTGATCTTGAGTTGGGTTTTCTGCCACAACAAAGGGATGCGAGTATGTGGCTCTTCCTAAGATGAAGGCCGACCGTTTCAGAGAGCCAGGAACTTTAGCCATCACCCACCCTGAAATCTGTACACCAAGGACCGTTACCATCAGTGTTAAAGTTTTTTATACACCTTACTTTGAAGTTTCCAACTTGGAACCTCCGCCCACACATGAGTGCAGAATTGCCAGCCAGAAATGATGCATACTGCATTTTAAAATCTGGTTGGTGTGGCTGATTACAGATGCTATTCTAAAGAGCCCTGGCATAAAGTTTCCTATCCCACAGGAGTCAAGCCTGGTCCCCAAAGTAATTGGCGTTGCATTATTGATAAAGGTGTTGGGCCTACCATTGTGAGAACAATGGTTATCCACCTTCCTTCCTGACATCTGATTACTCCATGCAGCAACTCCGGTCACATTGGGCATGCGTGCAACTTTGGCGGCACAAATTCCTTCATTGACCGGCCACTTCAAAATGTGCTGTGTCCAAGGGAAAAAGGAAGGGGGAAAAATTAGCAGCACGTCAGTTTCAGAATATTTGTCCTGAATTAAAAAAAAAAAAGCGGACTTCTGTTCTCTTGTCCTTTCTCTGCCGTCTTAGAAATTGGATTAGTCATTATTAAACATTTTGAAGTGGAATAAAAAGAGGGAGAAGATTCCAAGGGCACATTGCGACTTTGATCTTAACAGAACCGTCATTGTCAGGAGCCAACACAAAGGCGGTTTGCGTTACACATTGAGATCCTAGTAATTAGGGCCTTGTAATGACCCGTTCCAAAAAGAAACAGCTCTGTTCCTTATTTGCCATTAAGAACACCAAGAGTTTATTTGCAGAGAATTGGGTTTAATTCAATTAGCAGGAATTGTGAGGCATTCACAACACAAGGTATATTAGCCCAGCACTTCGTTTGTAATGAGACCCAAAAAGCATTTAGGGAAAGAAAAGCTAATTATCCGAGATTCTTTTTTTTTTTTTTTTTTTTTTCAATAACATGGAGGGTTTAGTCCAAATTTCAGAGGCCTGTATTCCCAAATCCCTTAAGCTTTAATTAATGATTAACAGAGCAGCGAGATGTGGAGAGGGACAGGAAAGCTTTGCCATGAAGTCAGTGCCAAAGGGTATTATTAATAACCCGCACCCTGAACCAGCACTTGACAGTTTACAAAGCATTTCCACAACCATTATCTGCTCTGAATATTCATTTCCTTTTCCTTCTGGGCCAATTCTCCAGTGCTGGGAATATTTCTCCCCAGCCTGTCTTGAGTTTCAGCTCTGGGTTTGCATGTTAGAGCAAACCCTCAGCCATCATGACCATTTGCTTTAGGAGATGGACACACAAAACTACTGGCAAATGTGGATTCAGTTCTCATTTCCACCTTCATCCATGTGTATGACCTTGGGCATTTGCTGAACTTCTTCAAACTTAAGTTTTTCTTTTTCACCCCCATTTGTTACATTGCTGTCCAGTTTGGTGGCCACAGGCACATGTGGCTACTTAAAGGTTAGTGAATTAATTCAAATCGAAAAATCCCATTCCTCAGCCACACTGAGCACATTTCAAGGGTTCAGTAGCCACACATGGCTCCTGCCTTGGAGTGCATGTCCATCACCACAGAGAGCTCTCTTGGTCTATGAAAAGGAAGGCACTATTCACCCTTTGAGAGAAATAGGGTGGGAATTTCATGAGAAAATGCACAGAGGAGGCATGTGGCTCATGGTAATAGCACTCAGTAATAGCATCTGGGATGAGGTAGAAGAGAAGTCGGGGAGAGGTAGGGGCACCCCTGTACTCTGCTCCTTCTGCCTTCCCATTCTAGACATGGTGGGAAATAATAATGGCGGAAGAGGCATGGAAGAGAAAGAAACTTTGGTTAAGCATGTCTTATGTGCTCTGTTATCTCAGTGTTCTGATTATAATGCAACAAGTATTTCTTTAGCGCCATCAGTCTCATTTGTTTCAGTCTGCCAAGTAAGGAAGACTTTCTGCCCCCCACTGGATAGGTACCAGATAGTTACCTGGAGAAATAGAGGCTCAGGCAGGTGAAGTAGTGGACCCAAGAGTGAGAAGACAGTTCATGATGGAGCCAGGGCATCCCCTGTCCTGACGACCAACAGGACCATTTTCCTCTCCACCGGCAGTCAGCTGCCTCCATTGGCAGAGTTCCAGCCTGCTCTTTTCTTTTCTCTTTTCTTTTCACTTTTTTGTAAACTTTTTTTTAAATGTTTATTTTTTTTAGAGAGGCAGAGACAGAGCATAAGGAGGGGCAGGGGCAGAGAGAGAGATGGAGACATAGAATCCAAAGTAGGCTCCAGGCTCCGTGGTGTCCACACAGAGCCCAACGCGGGGCTCACACTTACAAACCATGAGATCATGACCTGAGCCAAAGTCAGATGTTTAACCAAATGAGCCACCCAGGTGACCCTAAACTCTTTTTTTTAATGTTTGTTTATTTTTGAGAGAGAGAGAGAGAGAGGGAGGGAGGGAGAGGGAAGAAAGAGAATGGAGAAGGGAAAGGGCAGAGAGAGGGAGACACGGAATCCAAAGCAGGCTCCAGGCTCTGAGCTGTCAGCCCAGAGCCCAATATGGGGCTTGAACCACAACCTGTGAGATCATGACTGGAGCTGAAGTTGGATGCTTAACCAACAGAGCCCACACAGGTGCCCCCAGCCTGTTCTTATTAAGGACTTGGCACTGGTGCTTCAGGTGGCCAAGGATATTTCTCTTCAGAGTCCTTGCACAATAAGTGGGTGTGAGGAAGCACATGGTCCCCTGAATGAGCTCTAGCAAATCCTCATCGCCTGCCTCACTGGGGATTGGGAATTTCCTTGAGAGCAGCTGTGGAAAAGGAATGCTTTTGCAAACAGCCCAGCCATGCACATCAACTGTACTAGTAGTTGATAAGTCAGTTAGTGCATTCAGACCCAGGCCACGCAGAGCAGCCCTGACAGATGGTCATCAGTCTGTCTCCATCCCCATAGCCATGAACTGCACATCCTCAGAAGAGAAGAGGGACACAGCCTCCAGGAGGACGTTGACCCTTATAGCACGGGTAGGGAATCCTAGCACAGTTGTGCACAGGCCAGGTTGTTCTCTGAAAGTCATTTGAGGAATGAAATTGAATTTCGTGACCGGCTCAGGGAACCTCGTTGCACTGAGAAACACATGACTTTCAGGTGGGAAACACATTAGCATCATCTTGGCGAAGATGCTGGCACTGGGAGAAGTAGAGGGAGGGCACTTAATTGGGAACAGGCAGTACCTGGCTTCCACTTCCAGCTCTGCAGCTAACTCATTGAATGGCCTTGAACAAGCCACATAGCCTTTGGGGCCTCACATTAATTATTTGTAAAAAGAAAAAAGACATTTTAAAGATCTAAAAATAGATGCTGGTAGCCATATAGGATTGTGATGTATTCACAGATATTATAGGAGAGAGATTCATTTCCAGGTATTATAGGAGCTCCAGAAAAAGGACACAGGCATTGGTGGACATTTCAGGACCTTACTGAAGCCTGAGATTTTACCTGACATGTGTTACAGGGCTGCCTAGGAGCTGGCGGGACAACACGGTGATGTTTGCCCATCAACTCTTTCTTGCTACTTCCAGAAAAGTGCTCAGAGCTGGCCAGGTTGACTTCAGTTCTACACCAAGTCTTCCGGCTGTGGCGTCTTGGGCCATTTCTTCTGTCACAGCTTAGTCTTCTTGTCCCATTGACAGGAGGCAGCCACCTCTTAGGGTTATCATGGGAGTCAATGAAATCGAGACCAATACAGCGCTTGGTTCAAAATAAATACTCAAACTACGTTAGCTCTTAGTATTGTTAACACAGTGCTTGTGATTGTCCAGGCACTGGGCTGCACTCTGGGGATACAAGATTAAATAAGGCATTATCTAGCCTACGAGGAGCTCACAGCCCAGTGCAATGGCTCTGACATTTTCTGGGAAAACCTTTTGAGAAGTAGATAAAAGCAATTGGTCTTCTACCCAGAAACACACACACACACACACACACACACACACACACACACACACACACAGTTTTAGGGTCAGGAACCACCAAAAGCCCGTAAACTTTATACTTTTTGGTTAAAAGACTAGTTTGCTTTGGAATTGTGGGTAAATTAATTTTTATACCCTGTGCAAGAATCACCATAATAACAAGAAAGCATTGGTTGCTGTTGGAGTCGGTAGGGCAGAGAAGTCTTCTGAAGCTGATGATTCTGGTTAAGAATGTTTAAAAAACAAACAGACTTTTTGGTTAGAATAAGTTGGGGTGGAAACAGGGCAGGAGCTCCAGGTATGAGAGGCCACAGTGTGGAATAGAGGACAAGGGGAGCAGGAAACACAGGTAAGGTCCTTGTTCTCCCGTCAAGAAGTGGGCAGGGTCTACTGCAGTCTCTGGAGGGCCAGAGATCAGAACATTTAACTTCTATTTCCAATTTAGCTTCCTATAACCTGGACAAAAATGGAATGCCTTAATTCAGGGGTTACATGGATCTGGGCAATGGCAGGAATAAGGGTCACTGGGTGATTGATCCCACGGGGGCTCTTGTTGACTTATAGACAGGTCTGTGCATAGCATCCGTACTTAGGCAAGTCATTGAGCCCAAACGTGTCTGCCCCTCACCAATGTCCCTGTCTTTGGTTGAATCCCTAGAAGCAGACCTCAAGATAAGGCTTATTTGGGAGGTGGCCCCAGGAAGCTGTTGGGGAAAGAAATGAGAGGGCAGTGAGGAGGCCAATGTGGGTCTTTTAAGGAGTAGGTCACCCTGTGGGCAACTGGGGCTCAGTCCCAGCTGGACCTTTGGGTGGTGCTGCAGGGTTGTCTCAGGGTTGTCCCTCTCAGTGGAGGGGTGGTTCCAGGACATTAGTTCTGACTAATGCCTGCTGTGTGCATGGAGAAGCATACTCCTGGGGTGAGAGAAAGCCACTGAGGCTGACAGGTGATGTGTGAAGACCTTGGTGTGGGAATAGCCAGAGGATACGTGTGAGGTATTGATGGATTTGCTGTCAACTTCTCTAGAAACTCATTTCCAGATGCCCAGTTTTTCCCAGACAGCCATCCCAAGTCCACACTCCAGGGCTTGTCTCAGTGGCCATGGCCTCTGATTTCCACCTGACATGGTTTTCAAGGCTGAGCTTTTCTGGGCCCTGAAACCGCCGTGTGGAGAGCAGATGTGAGGTGCGGATGAGGCCCCCAGTTGTGACTGTCTGAAGAGGTTTTGCTCCTTCTTAGCACCCCCTCCTTACTCAGAGGATCGAGTAGTGTGTGTTCTGATGATTATTCATCAGCACCTCCCCAATGTGCCGCTTCCTGGCAGCTCCTGTGTGATCTTGTGCAGAGACCCTCTCCTCCCGAGTCTTTAGAGCTTAGAGTTGCACCGTCTTTTGTTCTCGAGAAGTAAACACGGAGGTTTTTTGTTCCCCTCAAAGCTTTCCAGCTACTCCCAGTGCAGCCCAGCAGGAACCTGCTCCAAACTCAAACGGAATGTTATATATCGGATTTGTTTGCCTTTGCACATCATCTGCTCACAGATGTTTGTCCTTTGGCTTGTTTCTTTTTCTAATTAATTTTTGATTAAGTTTTGAAACACCTTCTGTCTCCACCAGTTCCTGCCACCACAGGTAATCCTATTTACTCTGAACCCAGCCTGGTGATCTGGGCTCTCCATGGCTCCACAATCTCAGTGGCTAATAGGAGATGGGGACTTTCAATTAACTGGTTAAGTGGTCTTATCCCTCTTATCCAGACAAGGGAGGAGGATGCTTGGACTAAGTGTGAGGGATGGAGAAAGGTGGATGAATCTGAGATATGTCTTAGAGGTAATGGGCAGGGGGAGGGTGGAAGAAAAGAGGGTCCACAAAGAAAATGGCACCATATCGTGGTGCATATTAAGAATATAGGTCGACTCACTCACTCCAAAGGATGAGAGTAACTTCATTATTTGGAATTATTTAGAGAAAGGAAGAAGAACAAGAATAGCAATTGCTAATACCCCGCGTTGGCACAAAGCATTGTGCTAGGCTTTTGAACATAGTAACAGCAGAAGTAGCATTGATGTATTATGACAACAAGCAATATTTGCTCCATCTTTACTCTGTACCAAGAACTATTCTAAATGCTTTGTGTTTGTAACCACGTTTACTCCTTAAAGAGCCCTGTATGGTCCCCATTTAACAGATGAGGAAACTGAGGCACAGAGAGGGTAAGCTACTTACCCCAGCTTACACAGCTTAGTTCAAGCCAGGTCTGATACTGAACTCAGGCAGGTGACTCCAATGCCTGATCTCTTTTGTTTTCTTCATCCACCATCTCCCAAGGGTATGAGTTCAGGTTTGAGTCACCAGACATGGAAACAGCCAGTTCAGCCTGGGAAAGAAAGTGACCAAAGATGACTGGCTTTCCAGTGGTTGGGATGACAGGTATGCATCCTGGTTGGAGAATGATACTGGGTGCATTGCAATGAACTGTTGGAGGCTCACACGTTCTCTGAGCCAAATCAAGCCATGGCCACCTGGCACTCTTCTGTATCTGTGAATCCCAGCTTCCCTTTGCAAAGGGCACCCCCAGCCCACTTCCCCCATTCACATGCGTCCTTCATCCCTCCCTTTTGCACACTTTGCTTGTGGACTGAACCTCAAAAATCATCCCAGTAATCCTGGACTCCTGCCAGATTCTATTATGGCAATAACTCCCCTGATAGTTAAATGATTCTGAATTGTGTTCCACACCAGGAATGAGGAATATCGGTGTCCATTCAGGTCAGTGCTAAAGATCATTGCCCAACTGGAAATGAGTTTCTCTTCCCAGGTGCCCAACGGGCACTGTGCCTTAACCTTCAAAGCCAGCAGAGGAGGTGGCTGCCCCGTATGGTGGTGTCACCCTCATCTTCCATTTAGCCTACAGACCTTTTACCAAGAGCCCCCCTACTCTTAATTTTCCTCTGTATGTTGTGGGAGACATTGTTCACTCTGCCAGGGATGTCCTAAAATCTGCCATCCCTGCCAAAGAAGATGAAATACTCAGGGGTCACCATGCAGGACAAGGGAGTAAGAAAAGCAAGCAGTCAACAGCAGGCAATTACCAAGTTCTTCCTTAATCTTGAGATTGCAGTGGGCAGAGCAGAGATAAATTATGTCATCTCTGTGCAATCAAAGGTTCTGAGCATTCCTTCATGCTGTCGTTTTCATTTTGGCTCCGTAAGTACTGTATCCTTTTAAAAAGAGTCATTGAACATGTGTACTCAAAGGTGACAGAGAAAGTATAAGCTTGGGGTTCTGTGTTCAGTGCTCTAAAGGAATTTTTCGTTGCTGGGTGGATTGGTGAGGGAATGAGGCTGGATATAGTAGCCCAGGTGTAGTTTCTGAATGCTTTGAACATCATGTTTAGAGAGCAGGGGCTCTGTAATCAAACCCACCTGAAATGGCCTTTCTGCCACTTACTAGCCATACATACCTTTCGGGTATAATTACTTCACCTGGGCATAAGACTCATTCTCTGTGACGAGAATTGAGATAATGTTTAAGAATACTGAGAACGGGGGCGCCTGGGTGGCGCAGTCGGTTAAGTGTCCGACTTCAGCCAGGTCACGATCTCGCGGTCTGTGAGTTCGAGTCCCGCGTCGGGCTCTGGGCTGATGGCTCGGAGCCTGGAGCCTGTTTCCGATTCTGTGTCTCCCTCTCTCTCTGCCCCTCCCCAATTCATGCTCTGTCTCTCTCTGTCCCAAAAATAAATAAAAAACGTTGAAAAAAAAAAAATTTAAAAAAGAATACTGAGAACGTTTTTTTCCTTTTTTTTTTTTTAATTTTTTTTTTAACGTTTATTTATTTTTGAGACAGAGAGAGACACAGCATGAACGGGGGAGGGGCAGAGAGAGAGGGAAACACAGAATCGGAAGCAGGCTCCAGGCTCTGAGCCATCATCCCAGAGCCCGACGCGGGGCTCAAACTCGCAGACCGCGAGATCGTGACCTGAGCTGAAGTCGGACGCTTAACCGACTGAGCCACCCAGGCACCCCGAACGTTTTTTTCCTTAATCCACAGCATAATCCTTAGTCAACTTTTTAATTTCATTATTAACAATATTGTATAGGAAGCTTCCTGGCCTTCCAGAAGCACGTCAGTACGGGTCTCCAAACCTTTGCCCATGCTGCTACTTAGCAAGCCCACTCTCCTTTCCTTAGGTTTATTTCTCAAGAGGTGGAGCACAGATGGAATTCTTAGGCAGTGAGTACTGGGAGTGTTCTTTGGCTGAAACTGAGCCTCAACTTGACCCACAGGGAGTTCTGGAGTGTGAGTAACGCTAGAGTTTTTGTATCTTGGAGCAAGTGAAACACACTTTTGCATGAATGTACCCATCAGTCATTGACTGCAGGCTGCTCCTGGGGCAGGGCATACCCTCTCTGGCATCTCTGGACAAAGTGTGGGTCTCCAGAGAAAGTGGCAGCTGTAAGCTTTGGCAACTAACACTCATAGCCCCTGGGGGATCGATGCAATGGACCATCGAAGGGATCTGGGTGGGGTCCCACCTTTCCTCTCCCAGTGCACGTCCACCCATCCTTCAAGACCTAGCTCTTTATCACCTCCTTTTAAGACCCCTTTCTCTCTTCCTTATGTTCTGCCCTTATTCTCTCTGCATCCATGAGCTGTTTCCCTATGGCCGCCTTGGTTATAGCACTTACCACACTGTAAGATAATTATATATTTACAAATCAGACCTGCCTCAGCAAAAGAGACCTCTTATGGGATGAGAGAGGACAGCCAATGAGGTATCAGTTGAATGAGGGCAGTGCAGCGAGGAACTGGGCACACTGAGGTGAGAGATGGAGTCTGAGACTCTCCATTTCAGGCCCTGCTTGTGTTTTGTGTCCTGGGGTTGGGCAACTCTAATCTTCTAGCCAGGCATGGGAATTGCCTGGGAATGGCCAGGGGGGATGATGGAAAGTCAAGAGATTGCACAGTTACATTTCCCAAAAGATTAGGGGTGGGAGTAAAACCTGGTGAATATGCTGGGCCTCTGGCCTGGGGTATGGCTTGCCCTGATCCTTGCTTCCTTAGCTTTGGCAGGAAGGGCCCCTGGCCTGATCACCTAACCTAATCACTTACTCTGCAATTGTGCCTGACAACACACAGCCTGCCTTGGGGATTCCCACTGACAATGGTGTGCCTCATCTGCAGCAACAAGGGCCCCTCCTTAGGGAGAGATGACATTGCAAAGGAGCCCCCAGAAAAGAGAGATCAGCGGCCTGGGCCTGGTCCTGGTCCCGCTTAAGAGAGAGAAAATAGGGATGTAAAGTCATGGGGTGGGCAGCAGAAAGGCAGGGTAGCATTCTGGCTAAAGGGTGCTGGGTTTCAAATTCTGGCTCTGAAGCTCACCAGCTGTGTTATCTAGCATGAGTTCTCTCACCCTTTGTTTCCATGTCTTTAAAATGGGGATTGTAATGGTATGGAATTTGAAGGTGAGTTGGAGGATCTGATGAGATTCTATAGGGTGTTTGGCCAGGAGCACTAGAACATTTGGGCCATACAATTCTTTGTTGTGGGTATTTATCCTGTGTTGTAGGGTATTTAGCAGCATTCCTGTCCTCAACCTACTCAGTGATAGTAACCCCTTCCTTTTCTGTGACAACAAAAATGTCTCCAGACATTGCCACATGTCCCTTCAGGGGAAATTATCTCTGGTTGAGAATCTCTGAGCTACTACAGATTAAGGGCCTTAAAATAGAGCCTGGCACATTTTAAACATCCATATATTAGCTATGGGTATCAATATTCTCATTAGTATCCTCATCACCAGTAGTAATAGTACATATGAGGATATCACCAGCCCTCAAATCTCAGTCCTTTAACACAGTTTATTTTTTTTCTCTTATCTATTTAATTCAGGTGTCCCTGGTGGTCTGACAACCCTCCACAAGGTGATTCAGGGATCCAGGCTTCTTCTAGCTCACAGTGTTCCCTTCCTCTTAGCCTTAGAGGGCCCCAGAGATATTTAGGAATTCCTGGGTAAATATTCAGAAATGTATTCAGAAATGCCTGGAGAGAGGTGCACTTGCCTCATAAGCTCCTTGGATTGAAAGTGACTTGCAGCAGTGTTGGTCACATTCCATTGATGAGAATGAGTCACATGGCACCGTCAAGTTGCAAGGGAGCCTGGGAAATGTAGTCCCTGGCTGGGCAGCCATTTGCCAGTGAGAATTCCACATGATGGAACAAGAAACATGAATCTTTGGTGGACTTTTATTCATTTCTGTCATTTATTAGCTGAAAGATCTAGTGGTCCTGGTCATTCTTATACCTGCCTTTATGTGGCCCCTTTGTGTTGCCTTGTAGTTTTCATGACCATGTTCTACTCTTCTTGGGTCCAAAAACGGGACTTGGTTGGCATAGCACTCTCAGAATCTGTGGGACGGAAGGAGACAAGGTTGGAAAGAGGCAAGAACCAAACTAGCTCTGGAGTTCACTGGTTCCCTAGGGATCTGGGAATCACCAATCCCTGGGGAAGATATCATTAGGAAAAGGAGTTCTTGTAAGGAGGGATATTCTCCTAGCAGAACTGGTCTGGGGAGAACCCCATCATTCATGGGATATATGTATACCAGCCCTTTGTTTCTGCCCTCATGTCACTGATTCAAAAATTAGGATCTCAGGAGAGAGGGGGACAGTGCTTGGTCATGTGTATATCCTCGTTGTCCTGGGGGATTGAGAAGAAGCATCCAGCCTCAAGATCCTCAACCTTGTCTGCTCATCAGAGTTCTGGGAGAGCTTTAATGAGTACCATTGGCCAGTACCCTCCCCACATCAACAAAATCAGGATGCCTGGGGCTAGATCCTGGACAAACAGCATTTTGTCCTGCTTTCTGTGACTCCAAACTGCAGTCAGCATTAAGTGTGGAAAGGGCCACCTCAATTCACCTCCTCAGTGAGACCACACAAGCATAGAGGAGAGGTGATTTCTCAGAATGGAAATTGAGATGTTTTTAAGAAAAGAGAAGAGGGGCGCCTGGGTGGCTCAGTCGGTTAAGCGTTCAACTTCAGCTCAGGTCACGATCTCGCAGTCCGTGAGTTCGAGCCCCGCGTCGGGCTGTGGGCTGATGGCTCAAAGCCTGGAGCCTGCTTCTGATTCTGTCTCTTCCTCTCTCTCTGCCCCTCCCCCATTCATGCTCTGTCTCTCTCTGTGTCTCAAAAATGAATAAACGTTAAAAAAAAACATTTAAGAAAAGAGAAGAGATACTGGGAACCAAAAATGACAAGTGTTCATACACCCAGAATGTGCCTTGGGTGTGAATTGTGCCCTGCATTCCCTTCCCCAACATAAAAACATTCAAAGTCAGTGTGTGCTTTCCTCAACCTCCACCTATTCCCTTACTCTTGTCCAGGTGTTATGCCCTCTCCCCTCTCCAAGCCTTATATGCATTTTCACAGAGGACAGAGTTAGGGCTTTTTAACCTGAGGGAAAGCATCACCAATTATGGGATTCCAGCCACCATGACCATGAAGAAAGGAGATACCGGGTGGAAAAGGAGGGAGTGAGGAGTCCAGGGATGTTTCCATAGCAATGCAAATTTTACCATAAGGGCTTTGGAAGGAAGGGCTATTACAGCTAGGGTACCACCTGTGCTGCTCTCCATCTGTGGCTGATGGTGAAGAAGGGAAGGGAATGGATTTGGAGTCAGGCCAATCTGAGCTCACATTCCTACCCTGACTCTTAATTGCTACATTGTCTGGAAAAGTTTCCTGACTTATCTGGGCTCTTAGGTCCTACAACATTGCTAAAAGGGTGATAATAACCCCTACCCAGCAGGCTTTGAAGACTGAATGAGGGAGTATAAACAAAACTCAAAGCACAGTGCCTGATACGTGAAGTGTAATACAAAACCAGTGTTAGGTCTGTCATTGTGCCATTTCAAATCACATAGCCTAGATCCTCTGTAGAATCACTAATCCCTGGGGGAAGATATTATTAGGAAAAGGGTAGAATATTTGAAAGTTTTGAAAGGATTGGCAGGAACTAGATGGTGTCTAAATAATAACTGTGTAATTTTTTTTTTTTTTTTTTTTTTTACTGGAGAAAACTTGGAAAACACCAGAGAGAAAGAAGAAAATGAAATATCCAGTTTTACCTCCCAAAGAAAAACACTGCTAATTATTTTTGGGGAAATAATTATGAAAATTTCCCACATTTCTTATTCGTGTTTTAACATAATTGAAATCATGGGGTATATGTCATTTACATTCTGGGGTTTTTTTCCTTAATATATAAGCATTTTCCTGTGTTATTTCAAACTTTGCTTAAGCATCACTTCAACAGGAATACAGTAGTCCCTGAAAAGGGGATGACTCACTAAGGTGAGTCAATCCTCTTTTGTTAGGTACCTAGGTAGTTGCCATTACACAAATGTTACAAAGCATTCTTTTGTGCCACAAACTTTTGCTGTATTTCCAATGTGTGATTAGGAGAGATTCCCAAGAGCCAAGAGCTATTGGGTCAAAGAGAAAGAAGAGTTTTAAAAGATCTTTATATTTCCAGATTTCTGAGCTAAATTTGAAAACAGACCCATATAAGCCTTTTTAAACTTTGTAGCCTGACCTCAGAAAGCAACGGGCTCTCTGCAAGAGACACAGATGGCAGCAGCTTACCCCCAAAGATTATAGGATCTGGTGGGAATGGGCTCAGGAAGCCCCAGCATCCCCTCCTGACACGAGCCCAGCCTCCTATGTGCCTCATAATTAAGCTTCAGATAATGTTTGCAATCTCTCAGTGTTTTCCAGCACGTGTCAGGGTGACTGATGGGCTCGTCACAGCTCAGACAGCCATCATCGTAGTGCTGTAACTACTTTAACCTTCCTAACACACTAACTTCAAGGGCAAACCAAGGGCGGAGGTTTGTCAGCCCCTTCCTGCTCAGCCTCCCTACCATGGACGGCCTTTTCCTTTCCTCTCCCTGCCCTCCATCCTCTTGCTGCTCTCAATATCATCCACAAGATAGACCTAAGGCAGTTGTTTAACACCATAAGTAAAACTATTCTTAGGTTACAAGCTGCCAGAATTTTGAAGCAAGTGCATGTAAATATTTCATTTCTGACACTGAAAGTTATTAAGAGAAACCTTGTGCATTTTCTAGAAGAATTTTAAGAGACGTTTATTCATTGGGCATGTCTGGAGCCTGTGGAATTTGTTTGGGGGGGGGGTGTTGAATATCATCTGTGAATGGGTTCTTTCCTTTTTTACACTCACATTTAAAAATCTGGGCTGAGTTATGGTGCCTCAGTGGCTGGAACCAAGTCCTGGGCTAGAAGGGAGGAGAGGGATGGCAGGGAGAGAGGAAGCTGCTTGCTTTCAAAAATACCCCTTTGGGTAGTCTGTTCACCGGCTGTTCCATGAAGTGCAGTGAAGTTTAAAATACCAGGTGTTAGGATTGCTGCTGTTACAGTTGCTATACCAAACTCATTGAAATGACAGCCGTCTTATCTCCAATTCCAACTCCATACCAGACATACCTATGAATCCACACCAAAAAAGGCAGTGAGATAGAGTTTTGTGTCCATTTTCTGAATGAGGAAACTGAGGCTCAAAGAAGTGAAGTTACTTTCCCTTGGCCATGCACACAGATTGTAAATGGTAGAGCAAGGATTTACAAAGCCCAGGGATTTCTGATTCCAGAGCAACCCATATACATTTTGCCAGCTGGAAATCAAATTGAGCTCACCGAACATCTTCACTTGACAGTAAATCTGGAGTATTGCATGTATAAATGCACAACGAACAGCACAGTGCATGTGGTTCTGTGAAAGGAATGATAAACCCACCATTTACTATGTGCCAGGGACCGTGTCAAGGGCTTTGAATGTATGTTTTTGGTTAATTCTTAAAATGATCTTACAAAAACACATTTTCTATTTTGTAAGTGTACAATTACAGGTTTGGAGAGGATAAGTACCTTTTCTTGTGATCATCTGTTGTTGTGTGTCAAAGTATCCTAAAACCTAGTGGCTCAAAACAGCATCCATTTATTATAGCTCAAGACTTTTTGAGTCTGAAATCCAGGCATCGTGTGCCAGACATGAATTGACTGAAATTTCTTGGTGGCATTCATCTGCCAGATGGAAAGCTTGGAGGGTCCAAGATGGCCTCTCTTATGTGGCTGGCACTTTGGCCAGGGAGGCTGGAAGTTTAGGCTTACTTGGGACTCTCCATCACAGTGTCTCAATGTGGCTTCTCCCAGGGGCCTCCGGGTAGTTGAACCTCTGACATGGCATCTGGGGGCACTCAGAGAGGGTTGCCATGGATACTAGTGGAAGATGTCAGTCTTTTATGGCTGAGCCCAGAACTGAAATAACATCCCTTCTGCTCTAGTCTGTGGGTCAAGGTAGTTTTAGAGCCCGCTCATATTCATGGGTTGGGAACAAAGACCTCACCTCTCAGTGGAAGAAGTACCCAAGAACATTTGGCCAGTTTCAATCACTACATGTGCCCAAGATGACATATCTGGAAAGTGGTAGAAATAGGTATTGAACCCAGGACTTGACTCTACAACCAGCCTTAGAGTCCCTAGCATCCAGAGAATATGACCATTGCAGGTAGAGATGCCAGTGTTTACTATTTAAGAAATAACATAAAACCAACACCACCATGGGGAAGAGTTTCTCTGTTCCCAGTTTACTGAAAAGTAAACTCTCAGATGAGGGAAGTGACCTCACTGCCACTCAGCTGCTGAGTGGCAGGAGCCCCATTTGTCTTATTTCACAGCCCAAGCATGTTTCTGCTTCATTACTCTTTGACGATAGCACCTGAAGGTATTCTGTGTACACCAGTGAAAACAACCCAGAGACTCAGTGAGTTCAAGTAAAGAGTTGACTCAATTTGGTGAAGAATTCAAAACTCGTTGCTGGCCCCATTGGTCAAGGTGACTGAAATGTTTCCTGTTATCCCAGAATAGATCCTTAGGATCATATCCGAATACAAAGGAGTGCTGAGCATCTCTTATATTTGAGAGAGGGCCAAACATAAGGGCTCAGATACCTTCTCAGGGCTCTTTCAGAGGAACAAGCTAGGTCTGCTATAGATACAGAAGGTCAGAGGATTCTAAGGAGAGAGAGAATGATCAGTGTCAACTTGGAGAAAAGCTGAATTCTGAGGGGATCTTTTGTAGATATTGGGGAGTGAGCAGTAAGACTGTGTGCTCATGCAGCTTCTTTGCTGATGGTCTCAGCTTTGGTCTCATGAACCAACCAGTGAGTTTCCTCAGTGTCAAGAGGATACCACAGAAGATCAGGGTTTGAGACACCTGGCTCGTGCACCCAAGAGGACCAGCTGCAAAGTGAGGGGAACTTAGCACCAAGAGACTGAATTATGCTCACAGAATTAATCATGAGGAGAAATTGGAAGAGATTGGACAGAGGTGGATTTTCTATCAGGGAACCATGCAGAGAGGTCTTGAGCAAGGCAGTGATGCAGTGAAGAGGTGTGGCCAGGCCTGCTGGCTCTGCTGTCCATATTCTCCTCTTTGACATACAGACTGACGACATGTCCACACCCCCTTGCCATTGTATATGGCCACTTGACTGAGCTCTAGCCAGTAGAATGTGGGCTGCAATGCCTGACATTTCTGGGTCTGATTCCTTAAAACCACCATTTTGCTTCTCCATATGTTTTCCTCCTCCTGGATGGCTAGTATGAAGATGACCATAGTGACCATGGAAGCCACATATTAAAGATGCAGAGCCTCTTGCAGCCTGAATCCCTGGATGATCATGTGGAGGAGAGCTGGCCTCTAATGTTCTTCCACCTGGGACTATTACGTGGGCAAGAAACGAATACCCATTGTGTCGAACCATTACACATTTGGTTCTATCTGTTGCTGCAGCTTCCATGTCCCTAGCAAATATACGAGGCCTGCACCCATAATTTCCCCCAAAAATCCATTGTGCTCCCATGAAGGTATAGAGAATCATAGAGACCTGGGTTCAGTTCACTGCTGTACCAGAAAAGTAATTTGACTTATTTGGTCCTTTTCTAGATCCATTTAAAGTGAGCTTTATGCGTTGAATCAGCTAATAAATTATTTTGTGTCCTTAAGCTATTTAGAGTTGTTTCTATCCCATGCTATCAAAAAAGGCCTACCACTATCCTTGCAAAAGTAATAGAGTGGTACCCCAAAATGTTCAGCACAGAAGGTTGAATAGTTTGGAACAACAGAATCCCAGATGGTATTTGGGTATCTCAGACTCAGGTGCTTAGGAGACTAAGTGGGTATGCCTGAACAGTGATCTTCCCTCGAATCAATTAACTTAGTCCTGGTATCTACTCATCTGTGGGAAGACCTCGGAGGGAATCCATTATCTACATTGTGTGGGCATAATCCGTATATGGGTTTTGAAGACAGTTTTGAAGTCTGATCTGTGTTCAAACCCTGCCTCTGACACTCTATAGTGTGGAAGGGAGCTTAGCGTTCCAACCTCAGCTTCCCTGTCTGAAAATGTAGCAGGAGAGCCTGCTGCTAGAGTTGAGGTGAGGATCTCGAGGTAATCATGTATGTCAAGTTCCTAGCACAAGCAAGGAGGAAACCCTTAACATCAGCCTTTGCAATTTCAAACACTTACAGAGAAATGGAAGAAGAGGAAGGAAATGATTAAAGGATGGGAAATGGCTGGAACAAAGCTTTAAGGAGTGTCCTGCCGGGAGTTTCTGGCAAGCCTTCTGTGCCTTGTTAGGGTGCACTGAATGGCTCACCTCAAACATGGCTCTAATCATATCAGGCCCCGCTGGAAACCCTCTGATGGCTGCTGCTGACAAGATAAAAGCCAAAAGCCTTCACCTGGCACTTACAGCCCCTACAGATGAGCCTCATTCATCCAGCTGGCTTCTGCAGTCCGTTCTAGGTGCCTGACATACCACAGCAGATCACAGACGGGCCCCTAGGTCTGTGGGTGCCACATTCCTGAATAAGCCCTCAGCTATGTGTGTTAGAAGTGAATCTAACATAATTAGGACTATAAGATCAACCTCCCCTCAGTGTAGTATCTAGAGGGTTCCAGTAACTTTCACCATTTGCTTCTTCTCTACTTACCTGATAGGTGGAATTATAAATCCCAAGTACTATTTGTCTCCATTTGGCCAAAAGCCACACCACTCCCTATCAATGACCATATGACCCAGTTCCTACTTTGTCATATGAATGGTGGAGAGAGTTGGGTTTAGTTCACTCTTCAGTGAGAGCAAGAAACTCAGCATATTTCTAAAGTCTTATTGAGGCACCATAAAGCTTTATTTTTATCCTATTTTATTTTTTTAATTTGTTTAATGTTTATTTATTTTTGAGAGAGACGGAGTGAGTGCGAGTGGGGAAGGGGCAGAGAGAGAGAGGGAGACACAGAATCTGAAGCAGACTCTGGGCTTTGAGCTGTCAGCCCAGAACCCGATGTGGGGCTCAAACTCAGGAACCGTGAGATCATGACCTGAGCTGAAGTCAGAGGCTTAACTGACTGAGCCACCCAGGCACCCCAATTTTTTATCCTATCTTAAATTTATGTTTATTTTGGCAAGTAATATCTGGGTACATTCTCACTGAAAAAATTTCAAACAATTTGGAAAAAGAAAGTTCCCCACAACTTTTTTCAACCCATCAATTATCAGTCAAGTTCCAGTTTCTTCCTCAGAGGTAGACCTTTGTTAGCTTAATGAGTATTCCTCCTAGACATTTTTCAGACATATATCTATGTGCAGGGAGGCAGGGAGGAGATGAGGAATGTATAATGCATGTAGACTTGAGAGTTTTTTTTAGAGATTGGTACAATTTTGTGTCCTATTCCGCATCTTTTCTTTTTCATTAATAGCATGTGCTGTCCAGTTTTTCATGTCAGAACACTACAAGAAACATAATATTCTAACTGTGTGTAATATTTTACAGTATGGATGTACCATAATTGGTTTGGCTTAGAGGATCATAAATTTGGAGTCCCCAACAGCTACATCCAGACTACATATGTGTTTTGTTTGGCCAGAACCATAGCTACCCTGTTTTAAATTAAATCCAATGGATTCAGGTAGAGTAGGCAATCTCTGATTTCCACACAGGCCCCACCATTCCCTATTATCTTATAGGCAGCCCGCTTTATACATTTTGATTACTTCCCTGACCCCTGCAGGCATTTGAGTATTCAAACTCAGTATTTTAGTCATTCTTTCATTTGTGGATGTTTAAAATTTTTTAGAAATGTATTGTTATCTTGAACAATGCTGCAGTCAATAGCCATATCGATGCCTCCCTCTATATATTTACCTAAGGTAGATGTAAGAATTGGATTTGCACAAAATCAGGAGACACACAGGTTAGGAGACACACTAAAATTATAAAGTGGAGAAAATCCAGGTCAGCTGAGAACTGTGTGGTCCAAGTGCTCTGTTAAGCATGGAGAGAGGCATACTGCTTAAGACCTGTAGCTGCTAAATATCATGCTCCCCTTTCATATTCCCACTGGTTTTTAGCAGGGAAATGCATGTCTCTGCAGGTGTACACACACACACACACACACACACACACACACACACACACACACACACACGCATGCACACACACATGCACACACACACGAGATTGTGTAGCATCCAGAGCATCTGTGGCAAATTGCTTGGGAATGAGCTCTTCTCCCAGCCCCAGTTCTGAAAGGGCTCCAGAGCAGAGGCCAGGAGCAGAGAGGCTCTGAGCTCTGACATTGATTACACCTTGGAGCGTTTCTCCAGGCCTGGCCCCTGGATTCATGGTTTGGCAAGCTTCAGGCCATGGCTAATGGACTCTCTTGGCTGAGGTCATTTGAAGGCTGGCCTCCCATTTAGGAGGCTAATGATGCGTGAAGCTGCCCACTGGGCAGCAAGTAGCTCTGTCTGAGCTACTTCTGGGCCTAATGTTTAGATGAGGGCTAGACTTGATACCTTGAGGTGAGCGTGGGAGAGGTGCTGCTGGTAGCTGGGCCAGTATGAGCTACAGGGACTGGTCAGCTAATTTAGGAAGACATAGATTCCTAAGCATTTTGTTGGAGTCACAACTGTGAGCTAGTATTGATCAGTATCTTAGTGTGGGCTGCCATAACAAAATACCATAGCCTGGGTGGATTAAACAACAGAAAAATTTATTTCTCACAGTTCTGGAGACTGGAAGTCCAAGGTCAAGGTACCAGCAGAGTTGGTGTCTGGTGAAGGCTGTCTCCTTGGGTTACAAATGGCCTCCTCCTTTTTCTGTCCTCATATAGCCTTTCCTTAGTACATACAGGTGCAAAGAGAGAGGAAGGAAAGGGAAGCCAGCTCTTGGTGTCTCTTCTGATAAAGATACTAACGCCATCAAGAGGACCCAACCCTCGTGACCTCATCTAAATTGAATTACCACCCAAAGGCCCCATCCCCAACTATCATCACATAGGGGGGTTAGAGCTTCATGAGTTTTAGAGTGACATAATTCGGACCATAGCTGTCTGGTAGGAAAATATGGCTGAGTTTGGTCAAGTCAACCTTGGATATAAGATAGAAAGCAGAAAAAAAAAATCCTGTATGCCCCTGGAGAGGAGACCCTTATAGGCTTATATGAACAATGGTGGGTGGTGTTGGAATCAAATCCTTTGGTAGAGAATGGGCTGTGGGTAGGACCCTGAAAGTCCATATGATGTTATCTTGGGTTTTAATTTAATTTCCCCTACTTAATAACATTCTGGTCTTGGAAAAATTAACTTTTTAAAAATCTCATATTATCATCTATGAAATGGGAATAATAAAAGTTGTCCTGGAGATTAAATGAGTCAGACAATAAATGTGAAGTTGGCACAATGCTTTCTTTTACAATATTTTGAGGCATTTTTAAAACAGAAAACTATATTTGCTGTAGTTTGTAGTTTTACTTTCCCATAGCACTGATTTGAAACTTTAAGCAAAAAAAAAAAACAAAACAAAACAAAAACAAACCCTCAAAAATGTCTTCAATGCCTTTGCCTTTTCAATGTTCATTTAATCATTATCAGTGCACGGGCATTGCACACAGCCCTCCCCCTTTTTTTTTCTGGCAAGATGGTTATAATGTGTTGAAAATATTAATTATCTTCTTCACCTTATACACAGGACTGGAAAAACAAATCTTGTTGATGTGCTTGGTAGAAGAAAAAGTCCCTTTGTGTGTGTGTGTGTGTGTGTGTGTGTGTGTGTGTGTCACACTCATTGTCCCCTTGGGTCATAACAAATTATTGATGCCAGTTCCTTTAAAAAGACAATTAATCCAATTACCTTCTTGTTGAATCAATACTAATGTCTTTTTTTTTTCTTTAACTTTCAGGTTTCGACAAGCCTGGCTGCCAGCAAAGCTGAGGTAGGAAATGTGGTTTTGCTATCTCTTTGGAGGACATTTTGATGTGGTTTTCTTCTGTGATGCAGTGAAATAGGTATCCTAGCTGTGATCTGCTCTGTGCAGTCTCTTGGTTGTTTGGATGGGGTGTTCTTAGTTGGCTAGTTTCCATGGTGCTGTGTTTGGGGTTGAAGAGGTATGCGCTGAGTAGTCCTGTAAAGGTGGTTTGTGGTTTCAAAGTCAGGTGTCCTGTTTGATTCTGTCTTGGTGACTTCAGAGTCTGTCTGTATGTACACATTATGATTCCAGCTCCATTAAGATAAGCCCTTGCTTTGGCAGTGAGACCTCCTTCTGTCTCTGTGCTCTTCTCCCATTTCCTCTCTCCTCTTCCTCTCCCTGCTCATCCTCTGAGGCACCAAGGGAACTGTGGCTGGTGCTGGTGATAAAAAAAGATACTGGTCAGAGGTCACCAGCAAGATGACCATCATTGGGACTTGTATGTGATGTCATTTAATGAGTATCTCCAAAATATATCCAGTGCCACAGGGCACTCAGGCTCCTAATCCCAAGTTATTGTGTGGGTAAAACAAGAAGCATTGACCTCAGCTCAGGAGCCTGGGTTCTTTGTGGCCTTGTGCATCACTGTAACTTCTGAGACTCACCCTCCTGGTGTGCCCAATGAGGATAATAACATCTCCTTTGGATCCATAACTTGGGTGTGGAGGCAGATTCTGTCATGGTTCTACAAAATGTAAGGGGAGACCATTGTCAAAGAGTGGAAGCCCCAGGTGAATATCTGCATCCTTGGATGCGATAGTTTGGTGTGCAAAAGTTTTCCAGGAACTGATGTGCATTGGTGGTGTAAATGTTACTTTGGATGCCTAGTGAGGCAGATATTTGGGAAGCAGATCATTTGGAGGGTAATGGAGTGGGAAACAAAAGGAAGGGGTGGAGGTAAGGAGCCACTAGTATCACCTGCTTTCCATGATCTTGTTACCAATGACTCAAGCCAGTCATTTACCTCCCCAAACTTAGTTTCCTTGTTTTCAGAATGAGAATGATAATACACATCACATGAGGTTTTTGAGAGCATTAAAATGGCATTGGCAGTGTTTACTCTTTTAGTCTGCTGTAACTAGAAATCTACTTTTTGTGTATTCAGCATGAATATATGTAAGGCTTTACATGTATCATCTTATAAAATCCTTATGAAATCTTGTGATGTACACACTATTATAATCTTTATTTTACAGAGGATTAAATGGAGTCTCAGAAAACACAGTAGCTTTCCCAGTCATTCAACTAGTGAGTGATAGAGCCAGGATTCAAGGTGGGGTACAAAGTATTGGCTCTTAACTGCCATGCTATGTGTCTTTGTTCAGGCTGCTGTAACGTGATCACATAGAATGGGTGGTTTAAACAGCAGGAACTAATTTCTCACAGTTATGAAGGTTGGGAAATACAAGGTCAAAGTGCTGGCAGATCTGATGTCTGGTGAGGATACTCTTCCTGGTTTGCAAGATAGCCACCTACTGGTTGTATCCTTGTGTGGCCAGAGAGCAGAGAGAGGAAGCAAGCTCTTCTGTCTCTTCTTAGAAGGGCACTAATCCCATTCATAAGGGCTTCACCCTTATGATCTGATCACTCACAAAGGCCCCACCTCCTAATACCATTGCACTGGAGGTTAGGATTTTAACCTATGAATTTGGGAGGACACAAACATAAAATTCCCCAACACTACATAAACCTGGTGCATAGTGGGTGTTCAGTAAATGTTAGCAATGTCAATCCTTAAAGGCCAGTCCTGCTTTCTTCTTTTTTTTTTTTTATTTATTTTTGGGACAGAGAGAGACAGAGCATGAACGGGGGAGGGGCAGAGAGAGAGGGAGACACAGAATCGGAAACAGGCTCCAGGCTCCGAGCCATCAGCCCAGAGCCTGACGCGGGGCTCGAACTCACGGACCGCGAGATCGTGACCTGGCTGAAGTCGGACGCTTAACCGACTGCGCCATCCAGGCGCCCCAAGTCCTGCTTTCTAGATCATACCCGAATGCCTGTCCAGCCTCTCTGGTCAGCACCACGGACAGCTGCCTGTTTCTTGTGACCTTCCGTCTTGCATTCCCTTAAAGGGTCTCACATTTGTGTCCCATTTGGCGATTTAAAACAAACGACAATAAAAACACCTTTACATATGTTGTCCTTTTTCAATTTCGCAGAAATGGCATATGGGAAGATATTGTTCCTGCCATTTTCAGATTTAAAAATGAAGTTTTAATGATCTGGTAATTCCATGCCTACTTGTGTGCCCAAGAAAAATGAACGCTTATGCCCAGCAAAAAATGTCCACAGGAATTTTATCATAGTCAAAAACTGTAAACAAACCACATGTCCATTAATAGGACAATAGATAAATAAACTGTGGTATATCCATGCAATGAGTACAAGACAGTAATGAAAAAGAATTTTTATATATCTATGAAACAGCAATCTCAGAAACATGTTGAGTGAAAAAAATGAGAATGACAGATTACACTGTGATTTTATTAACATGCATTTAAAACCAGCACTCCTCTCTGGTGATAAAAGTTAACAATAGTAGTTACCTCTTGGAGGTGCTGACTGAGCAGAGGCTCAAGAGAAGTTCTTGGGATGATGGAGTTACTCATCACCATTACCTGGATGTGGTTACACAGGTAACCAGCACATGTAGAATTTATAGAGCACCATGTTAAAATTATGCACTTTATAGTATGAAATTTGTATACCAAGAGGAGGAGGAAGAGGAGGAGAAAGGAAAGGAAAGGAAAGAAAATACAAACATTAAAAATATAAAACAGGATAATGAAAAAAAAAGGATGATCAGGTGGAAAAGGTGGGATAAAAGTGTAGGAATGCTCACCATATAGACAAAACTGTAGATCAAAAAAAGCCAAAATTCACTCACTCATTCCTTCCTTCCTTCCTTCCTTCCTTCCTTCCTTCCTTCCTTCCTTCCTTTTTGCTCCAGATTCTATTTCCCAGATGGAACAGGTTTTAAAAAACACACGAAACTTTTTCTTTCTCCTAACCATTGTTTCTAAGACTAAATTGTAATTGCTGTAACCTGATCATATTTTTTGCACTACTGCAGGGAAGTAACCTTTTATTAATTGAATTTCTAATGGCAATTCATCAAAGCGAGCGATCACCGTTATTTAATGCGTGATCCATATTCATGGCATGTTCTGTTAGGTAAATAATAGTGGCTCTGGGAAGGTGCTTCTGTGAGGTCTTTTCCTTCTCAAATGACTTTTTTTTTTTCCTAAGTACAGACAAACAGTTGTAATTTAAGCAGAACAAACCCCACCTGTGGAGGAGTCATTGGTTAAAGGGAGACAAGAAGAATTACAAACCCACAGAATCAGTGAGAATGAATGGCTTTGCCAGTTCCCTTTCTCTCTACAGATTGACAGTGAATATGTGAATAACGTTTGCTAAATCTGGACTTTGAAAACATGACAGCAAGCTGTTTGTGCCAATAATTTTTCATGGCATATGCCACCCCTCCCCGCACCACACACAGTTTTAATAAGATGGCACATGGACTATTGAGAAATGTTAAAACCCTGCAGAGGAAAGAGCTTTATCTTCTGACCAAATTCTGCCCAGCAATGTTTATGACAGCTGAAGAATTTATCTTAAATTCCCTCTGCTAGCCGCAAAGCACATGGCCCTTTGTCTCTGAGCAGCCTGTAAGAACCAAACTAAGATGTCACATACATAATATAACAGATAAATGGCCCAATTTCCATGTCCACATGATGAATGGAATGCAAGTTCAGCACACACATATTTGCACATTAATTGGCCCTGCATGGTTCCATTTTGTTCCTAAGTTGCTACTGTATGTCTCGTGGTCTCCTTCCCCTTCAGAATCATTAAGCTTGTTTTATCGCACAAATGCATACACATTTCCCCCCTATTTATCGTCACGCAGCTTGCCCTGCTGAGAGAGAACCAAGTAACCTGGGCATAGCCATCGGATTGCAAATGCCTACATCTGAGTTCTCTCCACCACCAACTGCACATTAACACAAAGATCTGAGACCCAGCCCCACAGTTGGTTATGCTGACAGGCAAACAAAGGAGGTTGCAAGCGAGGATGTTTGGAAAAAAAATCATTTCTATTCAGTTAGCAGTTGGTTTCTTGCCTCACCTTAATGATTTCCTGTTGATAATTTAATGGCAATATAAACCCAGTGGAGGGCCTCAATTTTGATAAATTGGCCTGCTCCTATTTCATGGCAAAGGAACCGGACTGAGATTGATTGATATTATAGTTTTGCCATCCCAAATAATTGCAGTGGCCAACAGTGCAGGTGGTAAAGCCCAGGGGCCTTCAGGAAATGTAGGTAGAACCTCCCTCCCACTAATCCTTTTTTCCATCCAGAAGGAAACTTTATCCCAGGCCAAGGAATCATTTATTTTTCCTGTCTCAACCCTGAGTCTCAGGGCTTCAGAGCCCTGTAAGCGCTCTGGCCCGTGTGGGGAGAAACCAGTACTTTGAAAAGGGACTGAGTTTCTTTGTGGGCAAAAGATCAATCCTGGCCATTTCAGGTCACCTGAGAAGCCAGAATATTTTATAAAGAAAAGCTGAGCTATTGCATGGACAAGGTTACAGTGCAAAGAACGCGAACGTTGAAGTCTCTTCGATGATGTATGAATCATGAGTCCACATCTTACAAGTCAGGTGCCTATGGTCAAGTCACTTGCCTGCCAGATAAGTTTCTCATCATTAAATTGGGGAAAATTAAACCACCCCAAAGGTTGGTTTGAATTTTAGAGCTTGATAATCTATATGCATTGCCTAAGATAGGACCTGTCACAAAATAAATATTCAGCATTTATTATTTTATTTCCTCACACAACTCCTGTCTTTTATCTATTATATAAAGCAAGACAGTGTATCAATAAGCTCATTCAAAATTTACTTTGAGACCTGTAACTTTGAAAACTTGCTGTGAAGGTTTTGTACCATGGCTGACCCAGACCCTAGCCAAGCAGAAGTTTAGTTACATGGCTTAATTCATATTAGAGTTCATGGCCCCTTTCTCTCTACCAAAAACAAGATCCACTTGAAGATTAGCAACTTTCCAATGGGCACTCTTGGCCTTGTCTGATTTTACCTAATTACACTTTGATAGTCCTCCCTGTCCTTGAAGCCAGCTTAAAACAATATTTTACAGAACCTTAACAATCACCTGGCTTTAATTCAAGGGCCTAGAATTCTCAGTTGGAGATATTGTTGGCATGTTTTTAATTTGATGGATATTTAACTGACAGCATTTATATACTAGGCACAGCACTAGGCACTGGACACATATAGAACTTTGATGTGCAGTCACACCCTCAAAGAACACATGTTCCAAAGTGGGGTGGGAGGGTTATATCATAAATCCTATGGTCTCCATTGTTTTATGAGCACCAGAGTATTCACAAGAGTAAAACTCTCTCCTTAAGCTGTACTCCATATTTGGGAAGTTTTGAATCTGAGTTCAAATGTCAGTGAGTTAGACAGGAGCGAAGTATCTATGGAGGCTTCCCATATAAAGACTGGAGCCTTGAAAAGTAAATTAGGTCATCATCTAGTAAAGCAAAGTGGAGAACATGAGAAAAGGTACAGATGGGAAAGAGTTCGCATGGTCAAGGAATGAGCATTAAAGGGAGTGTGGGAGCAGCAAAGGAGAGTGGAAGTGATCATAGTGAACATGCAGAAACCAAGGCCAAGTATCCTCACGCAAGTCAAAGAGGAAGAGGTTACACGGAAGAGGTGAGGGCACTGAATAATTCACTAAGGTCAAGGAGAGTGAGCACTGGACTGATGGCACTGGGTTTGGCAAGTATACAATCCTCAGTGTTCTCAACAACAACCTTCCCATTGTAGGTCGTGGAAATAGAAGCTAGATTTGGTGGCTTAAGGAATAAATGGAAAGAGAAGACACATAAGCACAATATACACCAGCCTTTCAAGGGCCAAGTGATGGAGCCAAGCGAATGTAGCCTCTTTGATGTGAAGGAATTTTGAAGATGGCAGAGGCTTGGGTGTATTATAGCCCTGGAGGACAGGCCTCAGAGGTTATGAGGATAGGATCAGAGCATAGATGGGGTTTACCCACTGGTGGTGACCAAAGTATCCCTGAGGGTATGTGCTTGGATCCCCATTGTGTCACCAGGGCTCAGCACCTGTGCCAGAGAACTATGGCATTAATGGGACTGAAAAAAGGACATTTTCCCTCTGTGACATTGAGAAACAGAAAACGGAGAGTAAGTATGGATAAATTTGAAGGAAGAGAAATTGAAAGATGTTATGCCTGGAAGCTTTCATTGTCCCAGCGAATAGTAGGGGGAAATTTATGTGCTGAGAATAAGGGGAGCAGAGGTAAAATTGGTGGTTAAAGAGGAAAGATAAGCAGAAGGAGGAAACATGATGGTGGGAGGCTGATTGATTAGGGAGTTCTGTCTGGCAAATCAGCATGGGTAAGCATCTGAGCAGGAAGAGGAACAGGAACTGCCAGCAGCAGTACTGAGCACCGTGGCTGTCATTCACTACATGCGTAGAGAGTGCCAAGCACTGTGTTGTCTTCCCAACAGTCTTTAAAATGCATGTCACTGTCTATGTTGTACGGAGAAGGAAACCAACACTGAGCAGTGGTGTAGGCTGACCAAACTTAACCAAAGAATTAAACAACAGGGCCAGTGTGTGAATCAGTCTGTCTCACTACAATGCTGGGATTGCTTCCATTGTGAACATAACTGTTGTGAGGATGTAGTGTGGAGTTCAAACCCCAGCTCCGTCATTTCTTATCTGTAGTCCCTGCAAGCAGCAAAACTCAGCGAAATTACTTAACCTTTGCATGTTTCATTTGTCTTCTCCATAGAATGAAGATAATTAAAGAATGAACCTTATAGCTTTTTTGTGAAGGTGAAAAGGCATAATATAGGGTATGGAAGGCAATTACCATATTACCTAATGCATAAATAGCTCTTAATATATTCCAGTCATCATAGTTGTTTTTGTTAGTATCATTGGGAGCTCATTCTAAGCCACAGTAGGAAATAGCAGAGGAGCCAGCTAGAACCAGTTTGTAGCCTCTAAACCAAATGGAAGCATTAGTTCCAAAGCCTTCCAAAAACACCTTACTCCATGGAAATTAATTAAGGGTTCCTGGAAAAGGTGAGCAATTAAAAAATTCTCTTTCCATTAGTTTTATCAGAAAAAAAAATGGGTGTTTGTGAGTTTTTGAGGATGAGTTAGAAGGATCTCATTATTTGCATGTTGCAATGAGTTAATGAAGAAAAGTAAGTAACCAAAGGGGAAAAAAAGCACATTTTATAGACCTTATATTATTAATTTAACCCTTACAAGAACCCTATGAAGTAAATACAATTACTATTTTCCTGTTTTACAGATGAGCAAACTGAGGCTCAAGGTAGTTAGTTAAATGAGTCACAGAGGTAGCAGGAGGAGGATCAGGAATCACATCCATGACTGTTAGCTGAGGTGACAAGGAGGGGAAGGAGGGGAAGCTAGCAGTTACCTCTCATCTCTTGGAAGCAAAGTTTGGGCTTTTCAACTCTTGAGAGAAAAATCCAGTCTCTCCTCTTCTGAATTTTCTCTTCTTGCAAGCTTTCACAGCCGCAGCTCAACCAACCTCATTGACTCTCTGTTTTAAGATTTTGTGAGTGTTCTGTGATCACAAAACTCATTCCCACACCATGAATTATTTCGTACAGTTTTGACACCATTTATTTCCATAGCATTATACATTCCAACCTTCTGACTGTTTAAGATCAAAAGATGTGCTCCAGGCTCACATTTCACTCTCGCTCTCAGATGCAATCCACTAAATTGGACTGAACAGTGGAGGCTCCAGCCTGTCATAGTCTGTAATGTTGCATAATTCCAAGGGCTCAGCATGTTTTATCAATGGTGAAGGAGAAATGGACTTAGCCACAGTGGGAGGGCTTCTGTGGAGGAGATAGGAGAAGGCTTGGAAATAGCAGCTGAAGGGCAGTGTTGGGATGTTCAGAAGCACCCCAGGGGGGTAGGGAGTTCCACTGGTTGACTGTGGAAATGAAGGTCAAGGGCAAGGATTAACAAAGGGTCATTGATGAAGGAGGAGGTTCAAGTAGGCAACTACTTGGGTGTCTGGAACTGAGCAGACTTTGTGTACATTAGCAGAAGGACCTCTTTGGGGTCCATGCATTAAGTCAACAAACTTAAAGAGCATCTACTATTCTATAGCTATACCTTTGAACCCTGGTCACTTAAAATCAGTAAGACATTTTCCTTCCCTGAAAGAGCCTGTAATCAAGTTTAATATGTGGATGGGTGAACAGATGTTTTTAGCAAAGTTCTAAAGTAGAGCAGGGATCACGGAGAGAGTGAACACGTACATGGGATGATCAAGTCTCCTGGGACTCTCAAGAGACTTCCAGAAGAGGTGAGGCTTCCTTTCCCACCCATCCATGTACCCTAGCTCTAAGATCATAATGAGGTATTGAAGACTCTATACCTGGGTACCACACTCTATGGCATATTTCAGTAATCTGGAACAAGCCTGAGAAGCAGCAAAGAGACTGCTCTGGGTTGACTATGTATGTGAGTAAGAGGAGAATTGGAAAGTCAGTTGGACATGTAGATTGGCATGTGATAATGGGACATTGGAAGGGACTCTTCATGATGGTGATAATGGTAGGTGCTAGTGGTGGTGAGAACAGCCAACATGTGTTGAGTGCCCACTGTATGTGAGGGAGAGTGCCAAACATTTTACATGGACTACCTTGTTTGTTCCTTCCAACAAACTTGGGTGGATGAGTGTTAATATAACCTTCATGTAATGGGTGAGAAAACCAAGGCTCACAAGAGTTGATAAGATCCATCCAAGGCCATATGGCTAGTAGACAGAATTAGTACTTGCTTCTAGGCAACTTGCCTTCTGAACTAACAGCCCAGCTAAGATGGGGGAAGCAGACTTGAAAACCCCTTTGGGTTAAAGTCTGCATTGCTCAGCACAAACCTCTCATGACAAATGATGCTTACACACTTTGGAGAAACTTCATGACTGTGTCTGATTCTCGGCACTAATGTAGCTTGACTTGGGGCTGATATCTCACTTATCTGACCAGAATGACAATTAGGGGGGGGAAAGAGTTATTGCTATTCCGGCTTCCTCTATTGAGCTATGAATAAATGATGATAGCTGTGAAATAGTGTGGT
Organism: Panthera onca; assembly: GCF_046562875.1. Classification (NCBI taxonomy): domain Eukaryota; kingdom Metazoa; phylum Chordata; class Mammalia; order Carnivora; family Felidae; genus Panthera; species Panthera onca. Next base: position 37,035,786 of record NC_138354.1, on the reverse strand, counting down.
GTTTAGATCATTTCTGGTAAATTAAAAAAAATAAAAATTGAACAAAGTGGTAATCCATGCAGCCATTTAAATAAGAGGAGTGGAACAAAATTAGTAAACTCTTTTAGTGTCTTTCTGGCCTTGTCATTCTAATGTAATTAGTCTGCAAAAATATTAATTAATACTCAAACAGCTGACACGTTTTACATGTTGATTTGGGATGTGTTAATTATGTTTTCTACTTTGCCCTGTTACTGTCCTCAGTAGCAGCATAGGCAGAATTCTGGTCCTAAGGCCCCCTCCTTACAGATTGGCAGCCACATAGATACTGAGAGCCCATGTGCAGTGCTAAGAGCTACTTGTACCTTTGGGAAGAAGGAGAGAAAATGCTGTATAGAAATGTTATGTTAGTGGTTTTAGCTAATATGGGTGCTGACTGCAAACACAGTATCCCAAGAAGGTTTCTTGAGTTCCAATGAGTCAATGCTGTTCTGGGTCAGCAGGGTTTTCAGAGAGTAAGCCAAAGCTGGAAAGAGGGACTGCTGAGCATCTTTCCTTGAATTACATTCAGTCCTCATACTGGAATCTTCCCAGATCTTGCAAATGGATTGCATACACCTGTACCAGAGGAAGGTGCTGAATTTCTGGTGTGTGTCATGGCAGATCACCATTGCCATGATTAGGGGTTATCGTCCGTCGCTCTGTGGTTTTCTTAAACATTAGTCAGGAGAGGCTAGGCTGTGCTGAAGTCACAGGTGAAGCAGGAAGTCTCAGTGGCTTACCCATCAGAGATTTACTTCTCGCCCATGCTGCATGTGCAGTCAGCATTGGGTGACTCCATGGAGGGATCAACCAGCACAGTCTGCTTCTACCTGTGGCTGCATCGTGTCAACACACACCTCTGCCATCAATGTGGCAGGGAGCTAAAGAGAACACATAATCTCTCTTGTGTTTTTCATCATCTTAGTACACAAATCAGATACATCACTTTCACCCACAGTCTGCCACCTAAAACTCATCCCACGGCACTTATTGCAACGGCTCTGGGATATGTGCGGAGCACAGGAATATTCCATAAGAATTAAATGCCTGCCCCAGTGTGATAATGATGACGGTAATCATGTTGAGTGCCATCCCAACCATTGTGTTTTACCAAGCCCTATACTGTGGCTACCTGCCAGGTACCTGTTTTGTACTTTCTTTCAACTCCCTGTCCTTCTTTTCATCATAAAGAAGAGGAAGGGGAAGATTGGTGGGGGTGGGGGTGAAACTTACTCATTTATAGTCACACAGTCAGTAAGGGTCCAGCTAGGATTCAACTCAACACCAGAGCATCTGATGGTCTCCGTCTCCCAAAGTTTTTGGTAGCTTTCCCTGTGTGGCATTCTAGGAGGAGCAACCAGGAGCAGCCCTTAGTGCACCAATGAGGACTCAGGGTAAGTGTTTGTCAAGTTTCTAAGGCATGAGGTGATTGCTGGCTCAAGTTTGTGCAGAACCTGTTACTTCCAGCCTGTGGATTCACATTGCTTATCATATTTGACTCTTGGAGTAATTTTATGGAGCATTTGGGAAGAATGTGGTTAGCTTCTGTTTATAGGCACAGGACCAGAGGGCTCAGAAGGACACATGTCAGAAGGCACCCTGGTAAACACGTCCCTGGACTCCTGAACCAGCCTCTGTGTGTGTATGAGATTGAGGGTCCTCAAGACCCTTGACCAGGGACCTGTTACCTTTTGGCATCTGGGGAGAACTATGGGCTTCTTTGCAGAATAAAGTCTTAAAATACATAATATAAAATACTTAAGATGACTAAGGAGACCATTTATATTGAAATGCATTTACTAAAATAATATGATCTAGCAAAATTGTTTTCTTTATAATGCATTAAGTAACAAGCAAGTCTAGTAATTACTATAATTTTGAAATAGCAATAACCATTATGATGTTTTGAGGTATCTGTGACAATTATAATGTAAAGTGACTAAAAAATCTGTTATTTCTGTCAGTGACAAAGTCACAGGTACTGGTATTACCACTGTGATTTCTTGTTCACGTTTATAATTAAAGGGAATGCTGGTAGAAATTTAGTTTTATTTTTCCTATCCAAGTTTGTGGCCCCACTGAGCTCTATCTAGGGGACTCCCTTGTGGGTCTTAGAAGCTTAAAAACCCAGTTCATCCTTGGCTCTGTTTTAGGATGGACCCAAGGTCATACTATGGAAAAGGTGAAGTTTGATTGTAAGACATCCACCCACTTATTCTTTCCCACCTTTGTCATGTTATCCAGGACCACTGCCTGGTTTTGACCCTCAGATCCTTCTTTCCCACCAGAGCACATGTGGCATTTCATAGGATCAGAGTTTATTAAAGGCTTAAATTTTTTTCAATACAAGATACTATGGTAACACTTTATACCTATTATTTTATTTAATTCTGGTATTCTATTGTTATACATATTTTACAGAAAGGAATAATGATGGTTAACATTTATGAATACTACTATGCACTAGGCAGTCGTCTTCTCACAATTTATACACTAAAATAACAATGATTACTATAATAGCAGTTGTAGCAGCTTGGACTTATGTAGTACTCCCTAGCTGCCAGGCTTATTTTGTTCTAAGCATTTTGTACATTTAATTTAAATTATTCCAGACCACATTCCTTTCAGGTGAGTATTAGTTACTCCTATTTTACAGAATGGGAAGTAGGTGCAGAGAGATTTAAAAACTTGCCCAGAGTCACATAACTATGAAGCAAAGCCTTAAATCCAGATGTTCTGATTTTACAGTCCGTGAGATTAGCTAATAAGTTCCACTGTTTTGATTTTACTTCATTAAATGCTCCTTAGAACAACTCCAGAAGTGGATGTAATGTTTGACCCCATTTTATAGATCAGGCAGTTGAGGAACAGACTGATGAAGAAATTTAACTCAGAGCTGGCTTCATTCAGGTCAAAGATGGAGCAAGAGAAGGGCACCTGGGTGGCTCAGTCGGTTGGGCATCCGACTTTGGCTCAGGTCATGATTTCACGGTTCATGGGTTCGAGCCATGCGTCAGGCTCCGTGCTGACAGATCAGAGCCTGGATCCTGCTTCGGATTCTGTGTCTCCCTCTCTCTCTGTCCCTCCCCCCACCTCAAGCTCTATCTCTGTCTCTCTCAAAAATAAACATTAAAGAAATTTTTTTTAAAGATGGAGCAAAAGATATTGCCAGTCATAGTCCAGGGAACTTTTATGGGCTATGCTTGGAAAAGTCATACATCACTTCTTCCCACCTTCCTTTGGTCAGAACTCAGTCATATGGTCCCAGTGAATTGCAAGGGAGGCTGGCTGTGAACCCTTAGGGGAAATGAATGGGTTTTGGTAAACTTGGAGTTGTCTCTACCACAGGCACTAAGCAAACCTCTATAAACTCATGCCTCATGCGGAGAATCCATCCACACCAGAAGCACGATTGGGGTGATGCATCTGGGGTGTGTAACCCGTGCCTGATCCACAGTCCCCTGTGATTCCTGGACTCAAACTTTAGCTTGCCTTCTCTGAGGCACCAAGTTCCAGTGTTGTTCTTCAGAGTGGCCTGTAGGCTGAATTTGACACAAATACATTACTGCAAATTAGAGAACGTGAAAAATCTCATGCTGTGGGGATTTGGTCTCTGGGTCTATTTTTAAAAGTCATGAAGAGTCTGCAAATGGAGTATTGTCAAATAGAAAACAGATTAAAATGTATAATAGTTTATTACTATACATTTAAATGAATATTTAGGGGCGCCTGGGTGGCGCAGTCGGTTAAGCGTCCGACTTCAGCCAGGTCACGATCTCACGGTCCATGAGTTCGAGCCCCGCGTCAGGCTCTGGGCTGATGGCTCGGAGCCTGGAGCCTGTTTCTGATTCTGTGTCTCCCTCTCTCTCTGCCCCTCCCCCGTTCATGCTATGTCTCTCTCTGTCCCAAAAATAAATAAAAAAAAACCAAAAAACAAAAAACGTTAAATGAATATTTAAAATGTAGTCTTAATTTTTTTAAAGGAAAATGGTTGTTGGCTTTTTCCCCTTTTAGTATGGTTTGTATTTTTAATTTGAATGATTCAGCCCCTGCCTGAGGATCTTCTGCTCACAGTCTCCACATGTGGCCAGTTTACTGTCCCATGATTAGGCCCCCTGGGCAGGCGAGAGAAATGGATGGTTCATTCCTGTATCACTTGGTACCATGCACGATATTCCGTCTATTCTCAGCTATCTTAGGTTATAAATCATAGCCTCACTTTAATGATTTTTGTTTTGGAGGGAAGAGAAAAGATGGGGGAACAGAAACAACACAACATTTAAAAACACATTATGGGGGCACCTGGGTAGCTCAGTCAGTTAAGTGTCCAACTTCGGCTCAGGTCGTGATCTCGCCGTTCCTGAGTTCGAGCCCCACGTCGGGCTCTGTGCTGACAGCTCAGAGCCTGGAGCCTGCTTCGGATTCTGTGTCTCCCTCTCTCTGTGCCCCTCACCCACTCATGCTCTGTCTCTCTGTCTCTCAAAAATAAATAAACATTAAAAAACAAAACAAAATTTAAAAACACATTCTGGGGGTGCCTAGGTGGCTCAATTGGTTACGCATCTGACTTTGGCTCAGGTCATGATCTCACAGTTCATGGATTTGAGCCCCGCATCGGGCTCTGCACTGACAGTGTGGAGCCTGCTTGGGTTCCTCTCCCTCTCCCTCTCTCTCTGTCCCTCATCTATTTATGCTTTCTCTCTCCCTCAAAAATAAACTTTAAAAAAGTAATAAAAAATACACATTCTTATATCAGATGTTTACAAAGTTATATGCATATTAAAATTGGAAAAATCTCCCCACACCCCAAAAGAGAAAGCACACCAATAAAACAACAATAACAAAAGCACAGTTCTGTCCCTGATGATTCTCCAAGTATGAAACAAGGCTACTTGATGATCCTTGTCTTAGCATTCTGTCTTACTGCCCAGGTAAATAGGCTACTGCCAAGGAACATGCAGTCCCAGGTAGGGGTGACAGATACCCACAGTCCCAGTGTGGACTCTACTACTTGTTGTGAGTGAAGGATTTTGCCACCAAGTACTTCTGCTTCTGGAATCTGAAGCCTGTTTCTTTGAGGCTGAGAGTGTGCCGGCTGGCTCTGACAAGCGTGGTGTTTTTGGGCTGGCCATGTACCCTCTTTCTTTCTTGTTCTGAGTAGCACGCCAGTCACATAAAGAAACTGGGTAAGAAAATCACTTTGATTAGTGACTTTCCTGTGGATGTACTTCTTTTCTTTCATATTCCACATTCTGAATATTTTATGAAAATGTTTCCCTTTCCAAGTGAGCTAATGCTGTGGTTTAAATAATACTACTGCAAAGTAGGAACCCTATTTCTCCCTTGAGGGATAACACATAATCTTACTGATGGGAAGAAATGAGCACAGTCGTGAAAAGCCATCGTGTTAAGCACTTGAACTCTGGGATCTGATTAACTTGGATGTGGTTTCCAGTCGTCTCATGACTTGGTTCATAAGCTAACATTTCAACTTCTCATCTACAAGACAGAGACAGTCATTGTCACTACCTAATGATGTTGGATGAGGATTAAATGAGATAAAGCAATTACAGTATGGTTTACAGTGCCTGGCACATAGCAAGTTGTCAGTAAATAGTACCTCATTTTTACATTTAAGTATTATCTCAGACAACTCCAGAGATTCCCTAAAGATCTCTTTCACCTCTTCCCACTCTGCTGGTGAATACTATCTGCTGAAACATTTCATTGTAACTCTGGGGATGAGAGAAATGGATGATTGCAAGGTATTAGTGAATGTTTTTGAGTCTGGTTTTACTTAGTGCCTGTGGTGAGGACAGCTCAAAGCTCACCAAAATGCATTCCTTTTTCTCTGTGGGTTCACAGCTAAACTACATTTGCCATCCTCCTTTGTGCTTCAGTGGGACCATGTGACTGAGTTCTGACCAATGGAAGATGGGCAGAAGTGATATCTAACTTTTCCAAGCATAGTCCATAAAAGTTCTCTAGATTATCACCAGCCTTCTCTCTTGTTCCATCTTTAAGCAGAATAAAGCTGACTCAAAGGCAAACTCCTTAACTTCTCTAGTCTCAGTTGCCTTATCTATAGATTTGAGTACTAATGGTCAGAGGAACAGTTACTAAGAAAGAGCTTGGTGGATGATGGGTGAGGTCTAGGTGTTATAAGAGCTCTCTGAGGAGTCTTTGGTACCTGGGAGGTAAAACGCGGCATCAGCTTGGGGAGAAAGTCTTTCTCCCATTTCACCATGCTCTGGTGCTCCCAGAGTCCCGTTAGCCTCTCCCATAAATAGCTAGGGTTCTGTGAGGGGAGCTAATTTCCCACTTGGGCCCTAAGGTGGGAGAACTCAAAATTGTTGCCTTGAGAGCCTGCATACAAATGATGCCCTGTTTTCTAAGTCTGGTCACTGAGGCCAGATGTTCTTTGGATCCTTTGTAGATGAGCATTTTCCAGATGGAGAGGCTTCCAGGCCTCTTAAACTTCCCACTTATTCTAAGGCAGGGGTGTCAGTAACAGTTTCCCAGGCTCATACGTCTTCTTCCAGGTTCTTCTCTACCACCTCATTGATCTGCCACCATAAAGAGATTTCATACATCATTAAGAGAGGTGTCATATACATCAACATAATGCTATGTTCTCACCCAGAAGGTCACATTAGAGTCCTGGAGGGTTTTTTAAAACTTCCAGTACATCCACATTTTTCCCCCTTAAATCATCCAATCTGCCATCTTGTGCCCCAACAGGAAGTTGCCAGTCAAATGGCAACTTGCAAAATTAAGAAAAGCATCACACAAAATGTTAGCTAAAAATGTGAACTTTTGCAACTTAGGGAATGGAGTCAGGGGTGCACAGATAGATGCACATATATGTCCTGCTTTTTCAGAAGCTCCTTGCCCTCCCCAAAGTGACAGGCAGAGTGATTGGGATGTAGCTAATGTCCCCTAAAGGTCCTGGCTTGATTCAAGTTCTCTTTGTTCCCTTTCAGAATCTTCCCTGTGCTAATGTTTCCCAAAGAAATTTGTTTTGAAGCCAAAGTAAAGAAATAAATTATACTTACTCATGGAATTTGGAGGCAGGACGTGATTTTCTTACTTACATGCTCATTGACAAACATTTACTGGGCATCTGCTTGGTACCAGATGCTCTGATGGGTCCTTTGGTCTTCTATTCTGACCCCTGGTTATGGCTTTCAAGTTAGGTGCCTGAGGGTGGGGCTTAAATAGTCTTTGAGGGAAGTGCTCTAATGCACATGTGAACAGTACCTTCTGTGAACCCACCAGCAGAGGGAGTGACCCCACGTTTCTATTCCACCAATTCCTATGTGTGATTTTTTTTCCTATACCCAGCAATTCTCTGACACCAACTGGGTGTCTTACAATTTGCCCAGTTCTAAATCTACCTGGAGGTAGTGCCAGAGCCCGCAGGTGAAGGGTTTAGTCCTACAAGACTGCCCTCCCTCATTCAGATACTGATTGCAAGTCCAGATTGTCACCTGTGCTTCTGACCAACTGGCTGCAGATCAGAGGTTCCAATGACTTCTTTGGGTTTGATTAGTTTGCTAGAGTGGCTTACAGAACTCAAGGAAACATTTTTCTTACTAGATCACCTGTTTATTATGAAAGGATATAACTCAGGAATGTCAAAAGGTAGTCATAGAGGGGAAGTTACGTGGGAAGGAGGTATGGGGCTTTCAAGCCCTCTCTGAGGTGGCCCCTCTCCCCACATCTTCATTGAGTTCTCTAACCCAGAGGCTCTCCAAAGTGTCCTTCGGGGTTTATATGGGGACTTCATTACATAGGCAAGACTGACTAAATCATTGACCATTGGTGATTGAACTCAATCTCCAGTCCTTCTCCTCCCAGGAGGTCTTGGGTGGGACTGCAAGTTCCAGACTTATAATCACATGGTTGGTTCCACTAGCAACCAACCTCCACCCAGAGGTGACCTAGGGCTTTTCCAAAAGCCATCTCATTAACATAAATAACAAAAGACACCTTCAAAAATTGCTGTCCACACTTAGGAAAGCATTTTAGGTGTTCTGTGCCTGGAATGCAAATACAGACAAAACACACATATTTTTTTTATTATAAATCACAACATCACAGCCTGGCTCAGGACCCCTGGGTTCAGTCAGGGGTGATGGTTCATTTCCCTGAGTCCCAGACCAGAGCTCCTGGGTTCATGCCCCTCTTGAATAAGTTAACTTAAGTCTTTGCATCTCTCTTCCCTCATCTGTAAATTTGGGAGGATGGGTGTTTCTGAGCATCAAATTAATACATGCAAACTGCTGAGCCCCATGCCTGGAAGAATAAGGTTTACTGAATATTGGTTATTTCCAGTCAGGAGAGGAGTTCTGTCAAAAGAGCCAGAAATAACGTTTGGCTCATGTATCCTCTTAGAATCGTGGGGAAGCCTATTTTTTGTGGCTGTTTTATATAAAGCAACAATTCATATTTGGTCACCCCATGCAAATAAAAACTATTGGGTTGCTAACTGGAGAATGATGCTTTATTCAGACCATTCATTCATTCATTCATTCATTCATTTATATGACCAATAATTCCCTTATTCTGTTGTTCCCCAGCCTGGGCATTATTGACCCTTGGGACCAGATAATTCTGTCATGGAAGGTGGGTGGGGGGCAGTCTGTGCACAGTAGAATGTTTACCAGCATCTCTGGTCTGTACCCACTAGATGCCAGTAGTATTTCCTTTCCCTTGGTTTTGACAATCAAAAGTATCTTCAGACATTGCCAAAAACTTGCCCTAGCTTGATAATTAGAACCTTAAGAGGACTTTAGAGATGACCCATTCGGAGAGCCTTTGTTCTGTAGAAGTCCCCCATATGAAGCAGCTCAGTCACCTCCTGGTAGCTTGGCCCCACACACCACAGCAGCTCTGGTTAGTGCAACAACTAGAGATGATGCAGCCCTTCTCCAGGTGTCCTGTAGGCCGTAAGAGTGCATTGCCTAGATGTCCACCTTGTGATCCTCTCCCCTATTTCTGCAGAAGTGAAAATGTAGGCCCAGAGAAGGGGATCAGCCTACCCAGGTCCCCAGACCATGCAACTGAATTGTTGTGCCAGAATTCTGTTTGGTCCCAGTTCTTTGTGTTCTCCTGGCTGCAGACACTTTGCACACCTGGTATGTTACAAAGTTGGAGGGGTATGTAGCCAGTGACATGAGCTCAAATAAAATGGTGGCATTAAGATTTCTGGTGTTCTGAACAGCAGAGCAAATACCACACACACACACACACACACACACACACACACACACACACACACCCCTCTCCAAACTTGTACAAGACATGCAAGGTCTTACAAGACTGGGTCCTGCTGCCCTGGGCAGCCTCATCTCAGGCCCATCTCCACTCATTCCCCAGATTCAGTGACCCTCTCACACACTCTCCTGTAGCAAAAGTTCTTCCCGCTTCAAGGTCTTTGTATAGTTTGCTCCCTAGAATGTCCCCTACCTGGTTTTCCACTTGGTTAGCTTTTCCTCATCCTTCCCCAGATGCCATTCCTATTAGTCCATTCCAAAGTAAGTGCCATCCATTATTTTATACGTGAAACTTAAAAAAGTATGGCTTATCACACTTTACATCTTTTTCCCTCATTTGTCTGCTCAAAAATGTGTTTTATTTCATGGCTGTGCCCTGAAAGTATAAACCCCATGATTAATGTCGTGTGTTCCTGCCTTCAACGTTTAGCCCATAGTTGGTAAACACTTAATATCTGTTTAAAATGAATTAATAGAAATTTCAATTTCTATTAATTTAAAAATGAATTAGTAGAAAATGGAATGAGGGGACCTGGGTGGCTCAGTTGGTTAAGCATCTGACTCTTCATTTCAGCTCAGGTCATGATCTTGCAGTTTGGTTTGTGAGATTGAGCCCTGTGTTGGGCTCTGTGCTGACAGCATGGGGCCTTCTTGGAATTCTCTCTCTGCCTCTCTCTCTCTGCCTCACCTCTCAAAATAAACAGACACTTAAAAAAAGAGAAAACTGAATGAATGAATAAATGCACTTACACATCCTTGCCTAGGAACTCGGTGTGGTGGAGAATTCGAACTTCATGAGGTTTCCTGGCCAAGATGAGGATCCTTTCACTTTCCCTTCTGGGCTGTAAATGTCTCTTTGCTGGGAATAGTAACCAAAGCCCTGGATTGCTCAAGATTTGTTTGAATAAATTAATCCTCACACACGTTCAATTAAAAAAAATGCCGTAATGTATTCATTCATTACAAAAATTTCTATTAAGTACCTACTTGGTGCCAGACCCCATTCTGGGCACTGAGGAAGCCCTACAAACAGATTCCGTGCATGTCCTCACAGAGGGACAGGCACATAATGACAGCTAGCACAGAGCTAGCACAGAGCAGCACCAGGTGCTGGGGAAGCAGATCCTAAAGGGATCTTGCCAGTTGGGTTAGGGAAAGCCTCTCACAGGAATTTATGTTTAAACTGAAGCCTGAGAGATCAGCAAGTGTTGGCCAAAGATAGAAGCAGCAGCCTGTGTTAAACTGCTAACATGAATTTGAAAGAACTGAACCCATTTCAGAGTGGCCAGGGAGCAGAGAGCCAGGATACAGCCCCGAGTGAGTGCTTAATGGAGAACAAAGACCCCATAAATCGTGGCCAGTGTGATACAGCTGCTCCTTTCCCTGTATACCTTTTCAGAAGCTGCAAGGTGGCCCAGGACATGAAACAAAGGGCATGTTGACTGGAGCTCCTGAAAAGACTGTGAACTATAGATCTTGAGCCAACTATGTAGTTCCCTTAGTCATAGGGGAGAGAGCACAAGCTTGCAGTTGAGAGCTGGCCCCAGACCCCAGCTGTGTGTCCTTGAGCAAGCTGCTTTCCCTCTCTAATCCTCTTATCCTCACCAATAAAGAATAACGACACAATGAGTGAACACGACGTCCAAACACTGGACAGGCTCTCCCTCCTGTGTCAGCCCCCTTTGTCCTCACCACCACACAGCACTCATTTTACAGGCAAGGAAACTGACGTGCTGAAGGTTAGTGATCTTGCCTTGAGGCCCCAGAACTAACATTGGAGGTGCTGGGGTTCACCCGCGTCTGTCTGCCTCAGGAAGCTGAACTGACAACCCTACACTATGCTGTCGTTTAGGATTACTGAGAAAGTAAAATAATTCATTTGCCCAGCATTCTGTCTGGCAAAAATTCAGGGAATATTATTGGACAGATGTGGGCTTTAATTCCATTTTTATCTCTTAACGTCTGTGTGATTCCTTCCGTTGCTTCATCTGTCTGGGCCTCAATTTTCCCATCTGCAAAATGGGAATGCGCTGAGATTCTATCTCATCTGATAGGAACATTTGGAGAGCACATAAGCAAGTCCCTTAGCACAGTGTCCTAGTAAGCGCTCAATACACGTCAACTCTAATTATTATTTGTTGTATCATAGGTGCTATACTAATGTGAAACCTTCCTCCTTCGCTTCCTGGGTTTCCCTCTTGGCATAGGCAATTCAGAAAGTGCAAGGCTCCTCATCTTTCTCATGCATTTGAGAGACCAGGGTGTCTCCGATATGAGGCAGTAACAGAAGCCAAGGGGAAGAGAAGAAGCCATGGGAACTGTTTCCCTCCAGCGGATTGTGATGTGGGACCAAGTAGGGGGATGCCCTTGGTTTGGAGCTCTTTGTGTTTTTTTCCCTAAAACAAGCGCCTTCCATGCCAAGCCATCTTTCCTGCACAACACTTTAATTTACATCTTTTAATAACTTGGGTTGCCATGGAAGCGTTGGAATTCAGTTTTAAAATAGACAAACTAATTGTTTCAGTCAGTTTGGGTATTTGCTGTCAAGGAAACAGCCAGCTTCCCCCCATTGCTTAATTGGATGTATAAGGTGGCAAAATGGCACAGGGGTTCTTCCCACCCCATGGCTAAGCAGGGGAGGCACCATGAGGCATCCAAGGAAAGCCACCCAGTCCTGGCTGTGCACCTAGTAAGGAGAGGGTCTGCACTAATGTAGGGGGCCAATAGGGATGGAAGGAGTGTGGCATGTAAGGGCCATCGGAGGACACAGCTCCAGAAGCCAGAGCAGAGCACAGGGCTTAGGCCATTCTGAGAGCCAGGCATGGTTCTTCCAGCCTTGAATGGAGGCCCAGAGGTCCTCCCTTTTGTTCTGAGGGATTCTAGCAACAAAAATACTACCACCAAAACACATGGGCCTGGGACTGGAACCTACTTCCTCACTGAGGTTCATGAGTAGGCATGACTCTTTGATCCAGTGACAAATTTTCACTTACCTCCTTCTTTCTGCAAGATAACTATGTGCCAGGCTCTGAGGGTCTAACTGATCCAGAGGGAATGTGGATTAATTCATTTAATCATTCAACAAATATTTATTACATTCTTGTTAGGTGTATCGGAGAACATGCTCCTTGTCTGTTTTTGTGGAGCTGATATTCTAGCCGTAAACAGACCATGAACAAGAAGAAAAATGGATTACGTGGGATGTCGAAAGCTAATATGTGGAATGTCAAAAGGAAAGAAAGTGGAACAGAGATCAAGGATTAGGAATTCAGAATTAATGATTTGTCTGGTTGGGCTTGCTTGAGAAAGTGAGGTCTGAGGAAAAGATTTGATAGAGGTGAGACCGTTAGCCAAGTGGGACCTTGATAATTCAGTATGATTAGGAGGGATTAAAAATTCCTCCTCTGGGGGCCCCTGGGTAGCTCTGTTGGTTAAGTGTCCGACTCTTGATCTCAGCTTAGGTCTCACAGTTTCTGGGTTCAATCCCCACACTGGGCTCCTCGCTGGCAGAGTGGAGCCTGTTTGGGATTCTCTCTCCCTCTCTCTCTGCCCCTCCCCAGCTCACACATTCTGTCTCTCTCTCAAAATAAATAAATAAACTGTAAAAAAAATTCTTGCTCTGTTATTGGAGCAGATCTGACTTGGAATTCGACTTTTCACTAGCCCCCAAACAATCTCTGCCTATGGCAGCACCTCTTTAAGCCTTAATCTCCTCATCTCTGTACTGGGGATAGTGGTACTTTAAATGGTTAAGTGAGTTAATGTTTGTGAAATGCCTGGCATATCGTGAGAGTTATGGTGATGATGGTGTTTATGGTAAGGATGATGATAGGGCCCATACACTGTGAGGAACAAGAAGTAAGAGATAGGTAGAGAGACACAGACCATTTATTATGAGATACACTAAGTGACAAGAGATAGACCAAGATTTTATGAAGCTCCAAAGAGGATCAGATCCACTCTATTAAAGACTTTCCAAAAGTGATTCCTATGCCAAATTCTGCAGAAAGGCAGGGGCTGTCTAGGTGCAGTGGGGAGGAAATAGTGTTCCAGCTTGGGGGAAAGCATGTGCAAAGGCCACGTGGGAAGAGAACATGGCCAAGGTCCATTGAATATGAAGCTGAGTGTGTGAAGGACCCAGTTGTCATGAGATGAGGTTGCCGATGTCAACAGATGCCTCGAGGCCTTAATAAGATGATCATCATGTAGCCCGACTTACCACAGTTTTCCAAGAAAGCCTCCCCGAGGACAGAGAAGAATGAGCAAGAATGCTCTGAGAGAAATGGGGTATTGAGGTGCCTGAAGTTCTCAGTGGCCCCGCCCAGTTGGAAACATCTTCCCAGTCGCCTGTGCCAATATCAAATGTATATGTGCATTTGATATTTTGTTCCATGTTATATCACATTTCTTTTAATATCAAATTGATATTCTAAATTACTTACCACGGACTTAAAGTAATGCTCCAGAAAGATGTCTACCCGACATAGTACTCCTGTTTAGAAGTGTAGTCTGCACTTGAATATGTGGAAGCCTTTGGAGGCTTTTAGATCATCTACAAATAGGGCCAGGTCTTTGTGTACAATGATTATATAGTTGGAGGGTAGAGCATTAAAGGAGAGGCAAGCCATAGGTTGAGACTGAGGCTGGGCCACCCTTGGTGGGTATTTGTACTTACTCCAGTGGAACGTGATGGTGGCCTAGATTGTGGTCATGGCAGTAGTGGTACAGTGGAGGGATTACCGCTGGGGATATGTTTTTATTTTTTATGTTTTTTTACATTTAATTTATTTTTGAGAGACAGAGCACAAGTGGGGGAGGAGCAGAGAGAGAAGGGGACACAGCATCTGAAGCAGGCTCCAGGCTCTGAGCTGTCAGCACAGAGCCCAAAGTGGGGCTCGAACTCACGGACTGTGAGATCATGAGCTGAGCCAGTCAGACGCTTAATCAACTGAGCCACCCAGCGCCCCTGGGGATATGTTTTTTAAATATGCTACCAGATCTGAATACAACCACAGTGGTCCATTTTGCAGGTGTTCCTTGTAATGACACACTGATTTACTTTTAGTCTTTTACTACACCTATTTAAAAATTTGAGGTAGATGGATACAACAAAAATGAAATACAGAAATCACTCAAAAACATTATAAGAGTAAATATCCAAGATAGTTCTTCTATCCATCAGAGCACTGAATTTATTATCTCTGAGCTTCCCAGTAGCAAAGGCAAAATGAGAAACGTATTGGGTCATATAACCTATATTGCATGGTGAGGTGAACACCAAGTTCATCTACAGGAGAGAACATCGCATAGACACTAAACTCTGAGAGGGATCAATGACTTGTATCCATTTTTCAGGGTTATTTTATAATAGAAAAGCAATGTCTGCAACAAAAAGATTGTCTGCATCAACATTTCGTGCCCTCATCTGCTATAAATGCTGAGGTCATAGTGTTAAATCTTAACTTAGTTGAGGCAGTGTCATGGGGGGAGATAACATAATATGGTCCAGATGCCTGTCTTTCTAATTTAATACAAGACTAGAACTTAGAGAATCCCAAGAAATGGATGACCCACATGCCCATTAGATTATCTGTCTCAGATATTAGATTTCTCAGATAAGCTTCTGGAAGGAAGACCTGGATTTCAGTCAACTCATGGCTGGACTCTGTAATGAATGCCAACCTCTGTATCATTGAAGAAGAAAATGTATGTGCTTAAAAATACGGGGGCCAATGGAGTCTGCATCTTCCTTCTGAAATGAGAACTGGGCTGCTTAATCTTTATTCTTGTTCAACTGCAGAAGGAGCCAGTGTGGCCTGTTGTATAGATAAGGGTGTTGACATCAAGAAAACCTAGTCTGAACACATTTCTGCCACTAACACATTATGGGACTAAGATCAAGTTAGTTTATCTCTTGCAGACTCATTTATAACCTAGGATAAATGTGGGCATCTTCTAGGACTGTTAGGAGAATTAAATGGGTAACAGGTGTCAGACACCTAAAACAGAGCTCAGAACAGAGGCATTCAATGCATTATAAATATTACTATTATTTTAATTGCAAACTGAAAGCTGTTTTGCTGTTTAGCTGTTTTGCTAAATTTTAAAGCTGGTCTCAGAATGTTACTAAAGCCCAAGATGCACATTTCTAAATCCAAAAGAATGCACAAAGTGAGTCTGCCTTCCTGTGATTTCCTGCAGGAGGAGAACATGGAGGAAGGGGTAGCATTACACATGCAGTGTAAACCTTCCTGTCTTAGGTCCCCCAGAAGCAGAATCTGAGACCTGAGATGGGATTCTTGTTAGGAGATGTATGTGTGGGTGCTTTGTGGAGATGGGGAGTGAGAGAAGAATAAGGAAAATAAACGATGAAGCAGAAATGGGGATTCCATCAGAATCGAGTCTCAGACTGATTCCACAGGAGGCTCTGGAACAAATTATACCACAGAGTTGGTCCTTTCTTCCCATCTTGAGTCTAGAGAGACAAGCTTTTTGTACCCCCGAGCCTTGGCTGAAGTTTGCCTCCTGGAGTAGGGGGAGGGTAGGCTAGCCTTCCAGTGGAGGGGGTTTCCATGTGGAGAAGGGGATGTGTCAGTTACCATCAGCCAACACCCCAGCATCTGTGGGCTGGTGCTGTGGCAGGTAAAGAGGGCATGGGTGAGGCACCAACAATATCCACTACACTTACTCAACATCACTTATTAGTTCCAATTTCCCATCCTGTTCATCAGCTGCCCAAATCACTCTGCTTTCTCTCTACACTCCTTCTTTGCAACCTACCTTACTCCTGTACTTTAAGTCAAGTCTTCTTTCCTCTACCACCATTTAAACCTACTTATCCCTTTTTATCATGGAACCAGTTATTCCATTCTGCCTTCTTCTTTTTGTGTCCTAATCCAGCCTCCTTAAAGGCTCATAGGTATTTAAACTTTAATATTTCCTGTTTTTATCATTACTGTCTCCTGGGAAGTGTGTGGGTAGGATCAATGTTATTCTCAAAAAATCAGCTTTGAATCTACAAGAACACATGGGGAAAGATAGAGTAGCCACCCTCGAGGTTTGCTCCACTTAATTTCAAAGAGAAACTTTTGTGTGAGAACGACACGCTTCAGCACCTAGGAAAGCAACAAGCCTCAGGAGGGCCAGTCTCTTGGCTGGTATAAGATGGGCAAACCTTTTCAACCCTACTGCAAGTTGCTCTGGAGACTCATTGGGTGCCCTCCAACGTTTGTTTTTTCAGTTTGGCGATAGCCGTATGTGAGAATATATCACCAGACAGCCTATAAATCGTACATTTTATTGCGATTCATTTGATTCTTCTCTCTGAGCAGACTGTTTTCACTCTGGAATTTTACAGATTTGAGCTTTGTAGTTGCAAATGGTTTTTCATAGTTCCCCCAGAAGGCCAGAAGTTTAGGAAATAGCCTCTGTGTGTCATAGAGCAAGGTTCTAACTGGGCTACTGGAGAGGCAAGGGAGAGGTTGTGACTCTTGGTGTGTTTCTGAAAGTTCTGGTGGCCCTCTTGTTCAGATGCAAAACTAATCTAATTTCTCAAGCATTCTGGCCTAGAGAATGATCCTGGGGCCAGAGTCCATTGTCCCATTTGACCTTTTTAGAGGAGTGGCAATCATAATAGCCAAAGTGGTGGTGCTCTTTCTGGGCATCCACATGTAAAATCATATTTTATTCTCTACACAACATATGTGGGCTCTTTTCTTAACACTATTTTGCAGGTGAATAAATCAAGGCACAGAGATGGCCTCTCAGAGAGGTGTTTGCATGGTCATGCTTAAATCCTGGCAAGAGTTCCTTCAACAACGTTATTTAAGCTTATAATTTCACCCTCATTTTGGACAGTTTACTGATTAGTACCTGAGTTTTCTCCCTGCTTTCTACATTTCATGGGTGGGGGTTGAATCCTATCTCATTTTATTACTGTGGTGACCTCAGTTTCTAGCACGATAATAGGCAAATAGTAGATACTAAACATATTACTCATTGATTCATGAATGAATACATCCAAATGTGAATGGAGAGCGTGGAGGAGAGAATGTTTTCTAAGCAAAGGGAAAAACACATGCCAAGGAGTAAGAGAGACAGAGCACGTGCTCAAGAGCATGAAAGTGAGAGGGAACACTCTCCTCAAACAGTTGCATTTCTGCAAAGAGATTTATTGCAGTAGATGTGAGTGAAGAGATGGAGATTCTATTTCCTCCGTTAGCTCTTTGGCCCTGCTCATCCCAACTGCCCTGCTCTGGCCTCAGGCAGCCCGTTCCTCATCCGTATTCTTTCCAGGCCATCCCTCCAGCCCAGTAATCTGTTTCTGTCCTTTCAAAAAGTTAATAGGACAAAAACAAATCACCGGTCTCCAGTAAGTCATGCAGGGTTCTTGGGGACCTAGCGGTCAGCTCTGAGAAGGACATGAGAGGAGTAGGCAGTGCTGGGAATGCCAAATCAGCCTTCTCTCCCTGGAAGGACACTGATGAAGCTGCAAAAGTCCCTCTCTAGGCCCCTGGGGCTCCAATCCGCAAATCTTAGCCTACATTGCTTAGATTACATGGGGAAATTAAAGATAAATCTTTCCCCAAAGAGGCAGACAATACAGTATTTCTATTCAGGAGGCACATGAGGTGCAGAGAGGCTGTTCTTGTATCAATAATCACTGCTGTCTGCCCCATAGATACTTGTCTCCTCATCTTCACTCCAGATCATAAGCCCTTCTTCACTCTTTCCTAGAATCACAAGACACAGGTTAAGTTCACATATCACATCCCCTCAGCCACATTTGTCTCCCTTAACCCTCTTAACCTACCATTTTCTGAAGGCTATCCTTGGGGGCCATTTCTTACCATCCGTCCTCTCCTGTCCATTGTCTTTGTCGTTTTTTAAAGGCAGGATCCTAATTCTTGCTCTTCAGAACAATTTTAGGCTTTGGCAATCTGATCCTCTTACTTCTGGAGTCCCCCTTTAGAGTTCATCTTGCACTCTGTAACTGGATTGGCTTTCCAGGAGCTGAGCTGTGATGGCTTATAATCTAAGGATGGAACGTAATTCCTAGCATGGCACTCAAGGCCCTCCACAGTCCTATCCCAGTTTATTTGTTCAGACGATTTGCTTCTAATTGCCCTTCACACCTGTGCTAGCTAGCTAGTATGGTAGCCATTAACTATCTGTGACCATTACACTTAAATAAAAATTAATTGAAAATAAAATTAGAAATTCAGGTATTTAGCCATGACAGCCCATTTCAGTTGCTCAGTGGCCACATGGAGTTCATGACTACCATATTGGACTGTAAGGATATAGGAATTTCCATTACCATGGAAATTTTTGTTGGGCGATGCTGTTTCACATGTCATAAGCCAGACCCAAATGAGACTCTTTGCTATCCTTTGTTCATATGCTCAGGTTTTCCACCTTAATACTTTGCTCATGGTCTCACCTTTATTGGAAATGCCTGCCCCAGTCTCTCCATTCTCAAACATTTTTTTAGGAAGCTTTCCTTGCTTCTCCACCTAGAAGTGACTTGCGCTACCTTTAAAGTCTCATAGACCCTAGTACTTCTGATGGTCCTTGTAACTTTTCATTGTTATTCATAGTTATACATATCATAACGCCTATAACATGTACAGGGCTCAGCGGATATTTGTTGGATGAATGAATGCACTCCCGCTGTTGGACTGTAAGCTCTGAATACTGACAAGTACCCATTATTTTTTGCCTACCATAAGTCAAGCATTATTCTGGGAAATATATTCATAGTGTCTCTGAACCTTGCAATAGCACTATTAAGTAAGAATTAATATTCCCATTTGGTAGATGAGTAAACTGATACTTACATATGCAGTACCCTATCCCAAGGTCCACAGTTGACAAATAGCAGAGCCAGAGTTTAAAATGAAGTCTGAATAACTCTAAGCCTCTGTTGTTCCATAGAGTTATACTGTGCTGCCTTTCTTTGAAGTGAGATTCCTTCATTTTACTATAGGGGCAGAAAAGTCTTCATAAAATTTTCTCCTACTCCTGCCTATCCTCTTCCCCTCTACTGGAAGCCTAGAGACTGGCACGTAGTTATTATATTTTAAACACTGAATGACAAACTTTTAAGTCACAAAGAGACTCTCAAGGTTCTGCCCACATGGAGTCTTAAGACTATGGATTCAGCTGTGCTGTTAAGTTTGCCCTTGGCTATTGTCATCTCAGGTAAGTTATCCTAAACTCCCCCACCCTCAGTATACACATGCACACCTTTCCAGCCCCCAACGTCAGACTCAGGGACCCCAGGCTTCTCTTGGAATTGCATGAGCTGACTTTCTTCTATTAGATACAATTCTGTGTGCATATTTTAGGGGGAATTGTTTTCTCTCCTGGAAAGTACAGGCAAATCCCATCTAGTTTTTTTTCAAAGAAGTCCCTGTCATTTAACACATGCCATAATAATCTCTACTCCACCTGTTTGTTCTTACAACATATTTCTAGAATGCCCTTTCTCCCTCCTCCCACCCTTGTTTGTTTAAACATTGTTTTGAGAAGTTACTCTGACAAGTCATACCTGACTTCTCTGCCCTTCCTGGTGTTTCTATAGCATGGAGAATCTGCATTACACAAAGACACAAGTAGTTAGATGCTCATTTGCACAAGGGGGGCATTTATTAGACACACTTACTATATGTTCCTCTATCCCTTCTAGCTCATAAAATATCCCAAGCTCAATGGGACAGAGGTGATGGCAGGTGGATAGAAGGAAGTAGGGCGGGGCCAGACAGTCAAAAACACTGTCCATTTTACCTGTGAGACTTCAGAGGCTCAAAAGAGTGAATCTGTCTGTTCTAAGTCACCCTCTAGGAGTGAAACTTGTACTCAAACCCAGGTGTCTCACCCTATTTGATCACTTTGTCTTTCCTTCTTCTCTCTTCCCTCCCTACAAAAAAACACTAACTATCATATCTAGGCCAACGTAGACATTGCTCTGTCTCCCAGGAAGGATGCATCCTCCTGAATTCACTGGTCCTCATTGAGAGGAATCACAGGAAGACAGATTTGGGGACTTTGGGTGGTGAGCTGTGCATGTGCACTCCAGAGCTGGCACCCTCTCCCCTTGCTGAGGGAAGCTGTTGGAGGCACGTTTCCCTCTAAGCCAGGCATATGTCACCTTCGGGCAAAAGATGAGCTAATAGAATTGAGATGAATGTAATTGGCAGAAGGTCAGTGAGGGAGCTATGTGCGTCTGGAGCTTCCCGAAAAGGCCAGTGTGTTTCTTGCTCCCCTGTCTCGAGATTAGTATGCAGGTAAGGCAGATGGGCCTCAGCAGAGTAATTGGATCATTCGGAGATCGGCAATGCCTGGTGTATGTACAAAGCCTCAACAGTGATTAGATCCTGCCCGCTCATCTCGGCAAGCCTTGAAATTCTTCCCACTGTGAAAAACTAATTTTCTGTGGGAATTTATTAAATAAGAAATCTGCATGCCACTTTACCTTGTAAGTCAGGCCAGCAGAATACAAAGATTCCCCTCGACTTTGATGCATGTTCCTAGCAGAGACTTCTCCATCACTTGGGGAGAGGTGTTTAGGAGCTAGTTTAGTTTCAGGGCATGTGTATTTTTCAGTGTGTCCTCATGGCGAGAAATACGGGACCCCCAGCTGAAAGCCCATGATATGAGAGAATAACCAGGACAAACAGAATGCAGGGTGGGGTGGGGACGGGTGTGAAAAAGTCAGGCCCATGTTCTCCTTCCTTGTAATGGGCTAAATTGTGTGCCCCCTCCACCCCCATTTGTATGTTGAAACTCTAATCTCCAGTACCTCAGAGTGCAACTTTGTTTGGAAATAGTCTTTGCAGTTGTAATTAGTTAAGATGAGGCGATACTGGAGAAGGGTGGGCCCCTCATCCAGTATGACTAGTGTTCTTATAAAAAGGGGAAGTTTGGACACAGACAAAGGAAGAACACCATATACAGATGAAGGCAGAGGTGGGACTGATGCTTTGAGGAGGAACATCAATGATTGTCAGCAAACAATCAGAAGCTAGGAGAGTCATGGAAGAGATTCTCTCTTCCATTGCTCAGAATAAACTGACCCTGCCAATACCTTTGTCTCCAACCTCTACTCCAGGACTGTGAGATAATACATTTCTATCAGGTAAGCCATCCAGTCCGTTAGGGCAGCCCTAGAAAACTACTACAAGGACAAAGATTCTTTTATATGGGAGTCTGGACACCTGGCTTCTGGTTTGTGCCTCCCTCCAGACATGAGTGTGTATGGCAGGCTGGGTTTCTGAAGCAGTAGGCTCTGAGATAATTAGTGTGTGCAGGTTTATCAGGGTGGTCTCTAGGATTGGCACCTGTGGAGGGGGAATGACCCAGAGCAGGAATTATATATTTGAGCTGCAATGACATATCAAACAGAAGCCTAAGCTGACCCAGTGGGGAGTCTGGAAAATTGAATGACCATTCAGAACTGCCCCACATTGGAGTCAGAGATCTTTATACCCGAGCTGCCTCAGGAAGAGGGCATGAACTTCAGCAAGGTGGCTCTCCTCAGCTGAGGCAATCCCAAGAGAAGACAGAAAGCTGGGAGTTAGCTGCTTCCCACATTCCTGGAAGCTGGGGGTACAAATCCTTGATTCCTAAAGGGGGTCTGAGTGGCTCATTACAGCACCACAAGGCCTCATCTTGGTCAGATCTCTGGATGAGCAAATGCAAATGGTAAACCTTGCTGGGTGCTGAGGAAGGTGCTTTGTTGAATTATATTCTATCCAAAGGATGATTTCTTGATTTTGAGAGTTGAGTCACTTGGGAGAGTGAGTACTCCACCATTTGGGGGAATTCAAATAGAAGCTGTATGCCTTCCCAGGAGCATTAAAGACAAGAGCAGAAGCGGGGGATATATGCAGTTGGTAGACAGTTTGCACAATCCCTTAAGACTTGGAATCTTTGCAGACTATCGACCTGTAGTGGCCTCAGGGCAACATGAGTAGACCCAGTGATTTATGTGAGGAAACCTCATGCATTGAAAGAGGATGAGATTTAGAAGTAAAGAGTTCCTATCCTGCCTGGCTCTCTGTGCATGACCTTGAGCCAGGATCTCCACATTAAACGCCTCAGTCCACCCAAGTGTCAAGAGAAGAAATTAAACTAGACTAATGCTTTTCTATCTGAAACAATCCTCATAGAGCCTGGGTGCTTTCCTCCAGAACACATTGCACTTTTGTGATTATATAACAATTTGTGTGATGATACGATCCACATTGTCTCCTTTGTTGGGCTGCAGCTTATGGAGAGAAGGGACTTACCTTGTTTATATTGCAGGATTTTACATTCTACTATTTATTGAATATGAACACATGGCCAGACGTGAGGACTAATTGAGTCCTTCCAACAACCCCATGAGGTGGAACTCATTAGTCTCAAGAAACACTTGGGGAAACTGTATGAGGCCATGCCCAGTAAGTGGTAGAGTTTAGGCATGAACTCAGGCAGGCTTCTTCTTAATTACTCAGAGACTTCCTCCCAGGATCCTAAACTCATGGTGGAATATGGCAGAATCTTAGTTGCAATTTGGTGCACATATGAATGAAAACCAATTGGCCCCTTTATTTAAAAAAAAAATCTCAAATATACCAAATATTACATACATGAAAGTTCTGCTTGTGGAAGGGTATGGTCATTGCAACCACACCCCCATCCCAACAAGAGATGAGCTTCCTCTTCTCTTGCATATTACATAAGTGAAATTACCCGGGAGCCCAGTTCTGCAACCACCCCCATGCTGTAGGCATCTCTACCATCTGAGTTCTGTTTGGCAGTGTAGACGTGGGAGGGTGGCTGCTTTGGGTGGCTCATTCACCACCAATGGGATAAGGGTAGGGAGTAAATCTGGCCTTGGTAAGACGCCAGAGCATTGAAATCATCCATGACCTGTTTGTATTCCTTGTTAACCCCCTGAACTGCAGGGGGTTCATGAAGCCCTTCCTGTTCATTCACCTTGCATGGTCACCAAATGTGCTCAGAATTAAAGGGAAGTAGAGTTGGTAGAAGCCTCTGTACAACCTGCATCTTCCTGCCCTTCAGGCCACTGTCCAGGGAGAAGTTCCACGGCGTGTCATATAGAGAGGGGCAGAAGAGGTTGACAGAGTTGCCACGAGATTAGGAGAGCTGGCTTGGCAATGAAAGTGAACTTGTAATGAGGAGAAAGTACCTGGCACCACGGAACCCCAACTCAGTGCACAGTCTAGGAGGTGCCAGAGTCTTCCTGGCTGGAAGACATCTCCCCTTCAGCTCAGAACAGTTAACTGAGTGAAGGTTAATTTGTCCATCAACTTGTGGTGACTGTGAGAGCCTTTTCTGCACACCAGAAGGGGAGGAAACTGGCAGAGTAGAGAAGGTAGGGGGAAAGGTTCGAGAAGCCTGGAAGCTGGTTAATGGATTGAAGGAAAAGGATGTCATTGAGTCAGGGCTGGGCTAGCAAAGGAAGGAAAGGAACTGTCCAGGATAGCTTCCTGGTCAGAAGAGGAAAGGGCTTCCAGCCTCTAAGTTTGTCCCTCCATCAGTGCCCTGCTCCTGTCCTTACCACTGGGGTGCACAGCAACCCAACTTCCAGCTGGCAGCATTGACATCTCTGCCTGAGGATTTCTTTTTTTGGAGCCATTTATGTTCCTCTGTGTGCAGTGCAGGCTGGAAGTGCTGGCAAATTAACTCCCCCTGGAAGGGCTCCCTGTTCCATGACGGATGCAAGTTGGTGTCCAAATATCCCAGATCCCCCGCCTTGTGGGTAGGATAACTCTGACCTTGGCTCCCAGAATTCCCCAGTGGGATCAAGCTCCAACTCACCACAGTGGTAATCTGCCTAATAATGCAAACCCTGTCCCTTTCTCCACCTCGTTCACCTGCAGTCACCTCCCAAATAAACTACTTATGCCTGGATCTTTCACTCAGCCTCTGCTTCTAGGGGAACAAAAGCTAAGATACCCTGTGCTTTGATTGATCCTGTTTAAGTTGAGGTGGTTAGCAAAAGGGGTTGTTACCCTTTGGGCTGGGTGGAGACACCTGGTAGTGTATGACCTCACATTTGGACTCCACTATCTATTTCCACCCCAGAAGTACTTTTATCCTCTGTTTTGACTCCGGAGTTATCACCGATGAGGATTTTCGCTGGATACTTATGGAAGATCTGAAGCACTAAAGTTCCTGTTCCCCTTATCTTATGCCACAGTCTTGTCTTCAGAGACCTCTTGCTGTTGCGATAAGCACAGCTTCCCTGGGGCCCCTTCCTAGTTTCTCACTCACCAGCCCCATAGCACTGAGCACATGTTTATTTTCTTCCGTAAGAAAATGTTAGACAGCCAAGGAGTTGGCATGCATTGAGAGCCTTCAGTGCATCAGTCAGTGCGCTATGTGCATAATCACATTTAGATCTTCTGAGGGAGATACTGAGGCATCCATGTGGGGAGAGACTTGAATGCAAGGAGAGTCTCTAAAATAAGGGTCCACCTACTCCTTTAGCCTCACCTCCCCACCCAGGTGCTACCTAGATTAGATTAGTGGAAAGAACAAGCATTTTTGAATGAGATAGATCTGAGCTCCAGACCCACTTGTGCCATTTGCTCACTTTGTAGCTCTGGCTAAGTTATTTAATCTGTTTCCTCATCTGTATAATGGGCACACTGACAATTGCATCTTAGGCAATTATAGTGGTTAAAGGAGGCAAGGCACATCAATTTCCTAGAAC
Organism: Panthera onca; assembly: GCF_046562875.1. NCBI lineage: Eukaryota > Metazoa > Chordata > Mammalia > Carnivora > Felidae > Panthera > Panthera onca. The sequence continues at coordinate 37,010,760 of NC_138354.1, read as the reverse complement.
GGTTCTTAGCCTATAGTAAGTGCATAACAAATGTTAGCCATTGTTTTCACTTTGCACCCCATTGAAGTTCACACATCCAGCCATTTCTGGGGAGGAGTTGACCAGATGGCAGCTTTGCACTAATCAGAGGTTAGGAGTCTACCCTGAGAACAGTGTCATTTGGGGACACATTGGAGACATCACTGATTCTCCAGCTCTGCCCGCCGCATTCCAGTCCCCTCCATGTCACAAAATTGCAGAAGGAAGATTCATCACAAGTTGAAGGATTTTCATGACAAAGTCGTTTTTCTGCTCATGACCTCTTGTTTTTATACAAGAACTTAGTAGGTATCTGGCAAAACATCAGCCACAACCCAGATAAAAGTATAATTATTTCCTATTTGCTTGCTGGGGTTTTCAAATCAGTGCAGTAATTTAAGCATGACTCTTGGAGGCTTACAAAAAGATGTTATGATTAGTTTTATCTCCTTTGTTAAGGAAAAATAATTACAGTGAAATAATTAGAGGCGGCAGAGTTGACACGAGATTAGGAGAGCTGGCTTGGCAATGAAAGTGAAGTTCTAATGAGGAGAAAGTATAACAAAGGGATGGGTCTACAGGGAAAGTGCCAGGAGCTTGTCCAGTTCTGGCCTCAGAACTCAGGGACAGAGAGGAAGCAGTACAGCTGGCTCAGTTACCACCTTCGTAACAGAATTAAACCACTCGGGCAAAGCACTGTCCTTGGTGTCACAAGACCCAAGTGTAAGTTCAGACTTAGCAATGCCAAGAGTGTGCCCTTAGACAAATCCCTCAGTAATTCCGAGCGATATTTAGTAGCTATGTGTTGGTTTCTTTTTCTTTGTCTAGAAGTGAGCTTCATGGAGATATTATAGGGATAAAATGAGAATGACCTGGCTTAATAAGTAGAAAGCCACCCACATGCACATAACTGCCATCTTGTGTATCCCACAGTTACTTACCACTCCCTTATCCTGTGAAATGGTTTGAAATTACACAGGTATGTGATCAGGTCCTTGCTCAAGAGCACCAGTGTTCTCACTCTTCTGGCAACCTGGCGAAAATACCAAGGATTCTGCACTTGACTTTGTTAATGGCCGAGTGAAAGATAAAAATAATACCTAACATTGTGTTAGAACCTTCCATGTGCTGGGCACCAGGTTAAGGATTCTGAGTGTATTGACTCCATCTACCTTTATACCAATACTGAGAGGTGGACAGTATGGTAGATCCTTTTATATCCCACACTTGTGTGGAAACCAAGATTAAGAGGCAGTAAGGAACTTATTCATTTGTTCCTTGTAGCTGACCTTGCATTTGGCAGGATCAGGTTTCAAACAGATCAGGTCTGTTTGACACAGAGATGGAGGCATTAACTCCCAACTTCAGTGAGGTTTCTTGAGGACTTCCAAGCTGTTGTGTCATTTGGTGATGGTAGCCAGGAGGAAAGGAAACAACGGCTCTGAAATAATCCAAGAATAATGTAGGAAACTACCCTCAACCTGGGTTAGCAATGCCTAGATGTTCCCATATGTATTAGTTATCTATACTAATAGATATAACACTAATACTAATACTATGTAATAAGTTATCACCAAACTTGTTTGGCTTAAAACAACAAATGTTTATTTTCCTACAGTATTTGTGGGTTGGGAATCAGGGAGTGGTTAACTGCGTGCCCCTGGCTTGAGGTCTGTCATGGGGCTGCAGTCTCATCTGAAGGCTGGGTTGGAGGACCCACTTCCAGGTTCAGTCAAATAGCTCTTGGAAGGCCTCAGAAGATCAGCCTCTAAGCTCCCCCATGTAGTTACCGGGCAGCCTCACAATGTGAACCTCTATATAGATTGCTTGAGTGTCCTCACAGCATGGTACCTGGTGATCTCAGAGAGAGAGAGACAGAGAAAGATTGAAAGACAGAGAAAGGAACCAGAGAGTTCCTAAGTTGGAAGCCACACTTTTTATAACCTAGTATTATAAGTGACATGCCATCCTATCGACTGATGAAAGGATAAAGAAGATGTGGTACATATACACCATGGAATATTAGCTACCAAAAAGAATGAAATCTTGCCATTTGCAATAACATGGATGGAGCTAGAATGTATTTTTTTTAATTTATTTTTGGGACAGAGAGAGACAGAGCATGAGCAAGGGAGGGGCAGAGAGAGAGGGAGACACAGAATCGGAAGCAGGCTCCAGTCTCTGAGCTGTCAGCACAGAGCCCGACACGGGGCTCGAACTCATGGACTGTGAGATCATGACCTGAGCTGAAGTCGGACGCCCAACCAACTGAGCCACCCAGGCGCCCCTGGAGCTAGAATGTACTATGCTAAGTGAAATAAGTCAGAGAAAGACAAATACCATATGGTTTCACTCATATTTGGAATTTAAGAAACAAAACAGATGAATGTATGGTAAGCAGGAGGCGGGGAAGAGGAGAGAGAGAAACCACAAGAGACTCTTAAAAATGGAGAACAAACTGAGGTTCATGGGTGGAGGTGGGTGGGAGATGGACTAGACGGGTGATGGGTATTAAGGAGGGCACTGTTGTGATAAGCACTGGTGTTCAGTGTAAGTGATGAATCACTGAATTCTACTCCTGAAACCAGTATTGCACTGTATGTTAACTAACGAAAATTTAAATTAAAAAATATATAAATTTTTAAGAAAGTGACATGCCATCATTTTTTCAGTATTCAGTTAATTAGAAATGAGTCATTATATTAAGTCTACATTTATGGGGAGGGGATTACTCAAGTCATGAAAACCAGAAGGTGGGTATCATTGGGGGTTGTCTCAGAGGCTGCCCACAGCACCGTTTTTTACTGCCCACTCTCTTTCCTTCCTCTATGTTTTAGAATAGAGATGGCTCATATTAGTGCATTCTCCATCTGTTCACAGATCCTAAGAGGACAAGATCATCACTCATCTGGCTTGTGTCTTTCCATTCCCATTCATTTGTTTCCATATAGTTTGTATAGAGTCAAGGTGACTCAACTGGCTATTGAATCTTTTCCTTGTTTTGGGATGCCACAACTGATTGGAGCAATCCAGAGACTAAAATACCAGTCACCACTTTAGTGATGTTCATTTACGCAATCAACAAACAACTGAGTACTTACTTATTCTTCAAGGGTAAAAAGAGGTAAGACCATCACGGTCCCTGCCTGTGTGGAGCTCACCTTCTAGTGGGAAGACTGATAATAAAGAAAAGTAAACAAATACTATACTTTTAGATTACACTAAGTGCTCTAAAGGAAATGTATAGGATGATACAATAAAGAGTAACATGGAAGAGCGACGTTTAGTATGTGGTCAGAAAAGTCTTCAGAAGGCAACCAACCTGACATATTACTGTTATGGGCCAAAAAAAAAAAAAAAAATTGTGTGTACCTGTCTCTGTATGTGTATTACAAATCTATGATGATCATGTTGGTAATGATGATCCTTAGAGTTGTTCAGTACACTGCCCTGTGAACTGCACATGGCATTTCTGGCAAAAGCTGTCTTACTCATTTTACCAGTCTTCAAAGCAGCTGATAATGCTTGTCCCTTGGTAGATGTGAGATTAGATTGTGCAGGTTCCTGCAGACCCTGTTAAGGATTTTAAGCTCGATCTTAAGTACAAATGGTAGACAATGAGCAGCTCAAAGCAAAAATCTGTGTCCAATAATCTGTGCAGCATCTGAACTGGGTCTCTGATACTTGGGCAATCAGAACAGATAAAAAGACTAATTTTCCTTCATCACCATTGTAGGTTAGGTGACTTTATTCATGACAGCCCTGATCATTCCTAATTCCCCACTCTGTTGTTGGGGGATGCTGTTCTCTTAGTTTCTGTCTTCCCGTCTCATTTTCTCTTCATTTCTTTCCCTTCCTCCTTTCCCCCGACTCTTCATTCATAAGAATAAGCTCAGAGAAAAATCTTAGGGAAGAGGTCTCTACTTGACCGTTATTTCTTCCTAAATTAGGCCATTTACCATCAGCCTTAAGCCATTGTAGGAGCCTATGGTGACCCTTCCCAACATTTTCCCTTTATAATTTAGAAGTGCTGAATCCCTCACTGCATCCTGGCCTTGTAACTAATTTCTAAGGAAGCGAGAGGATGATCTCCCAGGAGGGAAAGATAATTCTCGTTTTCCCTTCTCATAAGCTCCACAAGTGGTTGTCAGGTGAGAAAGCTGCCAGGTCAGCACCAGGCCCCCATGCTAAGCCGCTTATCACTGCCACCATGGCTGCCACTTTATTAGCTTAACTTTTCAGAGGCACAACTCCTGGATTGAGCTGGGAGAGAGTAGGAAATGACATCCTCTTAGCAAGAGAGAAAACTCTCTCACAGATGGGGAGAAGCAGGTTTAGCATTCCTGGACCACTCCTGCCCAGCAGCAGAACTCAGCTGTGTTCTCAACGGGGTCTCAGATGCAAGTGATTGGCCGCCTGCATCCCATGCTCCTAGGATGCCCTGGGGGGCCAGTGTTGAAGTGAGTTAGAAGGAATCTCATTTGTCTCCTTTCTCCCTTCCCCCCCATTCTGCCTGTGTAGCCTCACTTTAACTTGCTTTATAACCTGGAATTCATGGGCAAGTTTTCACTCCTCTTCTCCCACATTAGACAGTCCCTTCACTGAGCACCCACAGGGTGCCAGGCTCTCATTCAAACATGGGGAAATAGATCAAGCTTCTGCCCTTAAAAGAGTACACACTTCAGAGGAGAAGCTTACCAAAGGGCTTTCTTGTTTTAAAAAGTAATGATTGATAATAGTGTACTAGGTAATAATACGTGCGTTCAGTGCTCACTGCTGGGCACTGTGCTAAGCGCTTTAAGTGCATCTTTCACTGAATCCTCCCAACTGCCTGAGAGGTTTGGGGCTTTGATGGCTCATTTGCATTTTATGAAGAAATGAATGGTTTCATATTCTGATTACTTTTCTCAAGATTAGCTAACTGGTCAGGACCTGACAATGATTCCAGTCAAAGAAGGTGGGAATCCGCAGATGGTTCTGACTCCACCTATGGGAGTCACGTTGGGCAGTGGGAAGGGTTTAGGGTGGCTTTGCAGATTTCTGGAACTGGGGAATTGTGTCAGTAGAGAAATGATCATGTCCTTGGTCCATGCCATCATCCTCTCTCACCTGGACACCTGACATAACTTCCCCTTAATTCCCAGCCTGGTCCCTCAAATCTCTTTTCTTTATTTTTAATTTCTATTACTTTTTAATTGAAGGATAGTTTGCATACAATAGTATATTATTTTCAGGTTTATCACTAAATTTACTTTCTAATCCATTCTCAAAGTGTAGCCAGAATGATTTTTACAAAATGCATTTTGAATTGTGACACTTGCCTGTTTAGAGTCACTTCCCATTGCATAGCCTAGCCCTTGGTCATCTCCAATGTCACCTCGTCCCCTTGTCCCTTCTCCCTGCCCACCTCTGCCCTCCCTTCCTCACTCTCTTCTCTCTCTCCTTCTCTTCTAGCTTTACCAACTAATTCCCTTTCAGTTGCTTGGATATGACCCTCTTCCTTCTGCACAGGACTCTTGCATTACCTGTTCTTTCTGCCCATTACTCTGTCCCCACCCTACAGATCCTCCTCCTCATGCTTTAGAGCTCAGTTTGATCACCACCTTTTCAGAGGCCTGCCTTGACCAGATCAAATCCCATATCCCTATCACCCAGGACAGTCATCAGTAGCCTGCAGTCCTCTGTGTCTCTTATCACAGTTGGAATTCTACCTTTTTTCTCCAACAATGAACCATGGACAACTTGAGATCAGAGACTGTGCTTACCTAGTTCCACACTATCACCAGAAGCTGGCAGATAGTAGATGGTCACTTAAAGCCAGTTAAATGAATGAATGAGCCATATGCATTTCCCATCTTAAGATTAGTGCATTCAGTTTACCAAGATTTACTCAAGAATGTCATTGGAGCCATTGTGTTTGAGATTTTGAATACGGTGTACTCCCTGTCCTCAAGTTGATGACAGTCAAGGGAGTGGAGTAGATGCACAACTATAGTGGTAAATGCAGCAAATGGAAACAAGGTAAGAAGCAGCACCTGGCTTTGCCTGGGAAGCCAGGGAGGCTTCTCATGCCAGGCATCTTTATCTCAGCCTCCCCGCGCTGGTGTTTCAGTAGGTGCCCAGAGGGGGAGGGCATTCAGGCAGAGCAAACAGTGGGTGCAGAGGAGGCATGGGAGGCCTGGGAATGTGACCTTTGGGCAGGAATCACACGTGCACCTCATTTCCCAGTGCCAGAGAGGTGGGGCATTTTTAACCTACTGCCTCTCATCTGACTTCATGTAAGTACCTAGAAAATTAGCTCAGGTGTCTGTACGTGTCATCTGGATATGTAGAAATAATGTAGAAATTGCTGACACGTCAGTGAAATTTTATTAATTCCTGTTGCCCTGGTTAAATTATTAAAACCCCCTCTAAAAATATCCTGGATTGGATGATAAGTTATGTAGTTACCCTATTGAAAGCCTGAAACAAAGATTGCAGCTTTTTTTTTAAAGTGAGATGAAATCCACATAATATAAAATAAACTGTTTTAAGGTTAGTGGTATCTAATACATTCACAGTGATATGCAACTAACACCACTCTCTAGTCCCAAAACATTTTCATTACTTCAATGAGAAATCTTGTACACTAAGACACTCCCCATTCCCTCCTACCCCAAGCCCCTGGCAACCACTAATCTACTTTCTGCTTCTATGGATTTGTCCATCTGCATATTTCATCTAAATAGAATCCTATGATATTTGTCCTTTTTTGTCTGGCTTCTTTTACTTAGCATTATGTTTTCAAGTTTCTTTCATATTACAGCATGTATCAGCACTTCATTCTTTTTATGGCAACATAACATTCCATTGTGTGGATATTCCACATTTGGCTTATCCATTCATTAGTTGATGGACATTTGGGCTGTTACTAGCCTTTGGCTGTCATCAAGAGTGCTGCTATGAATATTTGTGTACGAGGATTTGTTTGAGAAAATGCTTTCAGTTCTTTTGGGTAATGCTAGGTCATACAGTAATTCTTTAACTTTTTGATAAACGAATCACTACTTTTTTTGTAACATTTATTCATTTTTGAGAGAGAGAGAGAGAGAGAGAGAGAGAGAGCACGAGCGAGTGGGGAGTGGCAGAGAGAGAGGGAGACACAGAATCCGAAGCAGGCTCCAGGCTCTGAGCTGTGAGCCCAGAGCCCTATGCGGGGCTTAAACTCACGAACCATGAGATCATGACCTGAGCCAAAGTTAGATGCTTAACAGACTGAGCCTCCCATGTACCCCAATCACAACTTTTTGAGTAACTGCCATACTGATCTTAACCTGGCTCCCTCATCCTTATCATGACATCAGAATGGGCAGATCCTGTCCTGCACTAGGAGGGAATATCCTTTTCAAGGGCAACTGAAAGCCCATGTCTGAGAAGGGGCCCAGTATGGAGATAAGGAGAATACTCAGGTAAGATCCAGGGCCTTTCCTGGGTAATTAGGCTGAGGTGGGATAAAGAATAAAATATTCTTCACGAGGACAATGTATGAAAACTCTTGCTGCAAACTATTATGATTTTCAAAACTGATTGATAGGAAAAAATTAAAAAGGATACATCAAAACAATGAGCTTAATGGAAAAGCATAAAAATTTTATGTCTAATGGAGTTGTATATTCATATTTGTGTGATGGCATGTGAATACGTACAATGCCAGAATGATGCATGAAGAATCTCTTCTTTTTTCCCTGTTTGATGGTGAGCAGGAGACCTCAGGGGTAACTGGAATCATCACTTCCAATCCACATTCTGTCTCTGACGTGATAGCAGAAATTTACCTGAACCCCTCTAAATTCCATGCAATGCTATAAATATTGCTAAGTACCTCTTAGGATATAGGTATCATGCAAAGCATCTCAGAGAACAGAAAAGTCATAATAAGCAGTGGGGTTAGGGAAAGACCAAGAAGCAGGAATTTTGGTCCAGTTCCAGTTCATAATTGACTTTCAGGTGGCTTCTGATGTGACAGGGATCTTTTCCTGTCTCCTCTGCCCTCTCTAAGAGGATATCTTTCTTTACCAATTCAAACGTTCAGATGCCATGCCCTCAGACAGCTTGCAATTTTTATATAAATCATTTATAGTGCAAGGTAGAACTTGATGAAAGGTAGAACCAAAATGCCCTTGTTGGGAGAGAGGAGAGAGGAGGAAGGGAGTGAGGGGAGCATTCAGATGCACAAAGGATCTAATCTGACTTAGAAGGACCAGTGAAGGCATCAAAATGAAATTGTCTTTGAAATGGAGCGAGTCATTGATACTGATGAGACTATGGGTAATAGGAACTGTTTCCTGAAGGGTAATAATTAAGGGGGTGAGAAAAGTGGGAAAAGGAAGCATAGAAGGAAGGGGACAGAAGTTGCAGCACGTAAAAGAAAGCCAGCCAAGACAGACCTTGCCCTCTCCCTAGTCTTACTGAAGCAAGGAGAAAAAGGGAAAAGGAAGCATAGAAGAAAGGGAAAAAGGAAGCGGCCGGGAGATGCAGCAGGTAGAAGAAAGTCAGCCAAGATACAACGTGCCCACTCTGTAGTCTTACTGGAGCAAGGAGCACACTGGAAGTTTCTGCCTGGCTCAGTAGAGAATAGTCCCCACCTACCATGCCCTACAAATGCTTCTGAGAGAGCCCACCTTCTCCCCATGCTGGACACAGGACCTAGGTGGGAGTACTCACCGTACAGAGTCCCCACTGCCCTCTGGCAGAAAGCTACTGCTGGCTTAGGTCGTTCCCCCCCCATCTCCATCAGTAACCACCCACCCCCATGTAATTTATTTATCTATTCATTCTCTCTACCCAGATTTCCATAAACTCCTCCAACCCCATAGTGTATTCAGATGGAAATAAATGAGTTTAATTACTTAAAGTAAATTTGGAATTCAGGGGCGATGGCACTCCATTCTGCATGTGAGCCCAGCCACAGAAGGAAGTGTAAAATATTCAAGCCTTTGAAAGATTGCAACCACTGGGCTTGGCAGACACAGGCATGTTGCCTCCCTTCCTGGATGGGCTCCCGAGCTGAGTGGAAGAGATTGGCTCTTCATTCTTTCCTAGCTCTAGCTGGGGAGCAGGGACAGAGGCAGCCTTGGCCAGGATTCTCCCCTTCCCTCTTCCCAGAAGGCTCCTTGTGAGGCCTGGGCCGGCTTCCACATTAACCTCTCTAGGCTTGCTGGAGCAGCTGATAATTTCACTCTGCACCCAGTGATGCATGTAAGCCATCAGAAAATCTATAACCAGGTTGGGGGAAATGGCTGCTAAGGTCGTGGTAATGGGCCAGTTTAGGGGAGACTTCCAGGGAAGGGTAATTTACAATTTAAATAAGAAAAATAATAAACTCTAAATTAACAAAAGGAAGAATTCTATGGCTGTGTAGGAGGAGGGCCTTTCTTTCTGAACTTCCCCTTCTATAAGTTACTAAACTGGTCTGAGAGCCTCCAGTGTGGCTCACGGGGGACTTTTGGCAGCCCTCAGAACAAGGCTGGGAGGGACCCCACTGAGACAGAAGGAGGCTCTGGACAGCCAAATTGTAACAGGAACCTTCTGTATCATCCCAGCTCAGGCAAAGGCCTGGAGGGGGAGGGGTGTGCATGGGATCAGAGCATCTACCCTAATGTCCCACCTGAAGAGGATGACTGTGAATTCAGACCCAGATCCTCTGTCCCCAGAGTCAGTTCTTAATCATCATGACCTCCTATATTTCCCATAGGGACCCTCTGAGACCTCCCTGGTGTTTCCACCATCCTAGGAACATCCTGACTGTGTGAGTCTGTCTTAATGTTTTTTTTTACCAGGAGCTTATGACTAGAGATATTGTCCTCCTTCCCCAGGACTGTAGTGATTCTGTGAGTCCCAGGGATTGGGGGCAGGGCCAGTGTCTGGCTGGAAGGTTCTCCTTTGCAGATACTAGGAACGCGGTAAAGATGAGAGCTTTCTTTAGGCAAAACCACAAGGTATCCATGTTGGTGCCAGGGACCTTTTCTTTCTTCTCATGTATTCTTGGCTCTTTCAGCCATAAGTCTGGGGCTCTCCTGTCACCTGATGCCCATCAGCACAGACTCCCACTGAAGCTGGTCTTCCATACCGTCCTGCTGTTTTCCTGTCTCCTTGAAAACTTGCCTCTCCTGAGTACCAGCCGTCAGACCCCACCCCCCACCATGGCAGGCAAACCTCTATGAGTTAAGGGTTACCCCCATAGTGCTTACCACCTGCACACGAATGTTCACAACAGCAGTGTTTACAAGATGGAAACAGCTCAAGTAATGAGTGGATAAACAGAATTGTGGGCTCTCAGGAGAATATTATTCAGCCATAAAACGGCACAAAGCTCTGATTCATGCTACGACATGGATGAACCTTGAGAACGTGATGCTAAGGGAAAGAAACCAGACCCAAAAGATCACATGTTATATGATTCCATTTCCAGAATAAGGAAATCTATGGACACAGAATGTAGATTAGTAGTTGCCTGAGGTGGGGAGGGGCAGTGGGGAGTGACTGCTGATGGGTATGGGTTTTCCTTTCTGGGTGATGAAAATGTTCAAGGCTTAAATGTACTAAATGCTAATGAATTCCATGCTTTAAAATGGTTAATTTTATGTTTTGTGTGTGTGTGGAGAGAGAGAGCGAGAGGGAGGGAAGGAGGGAGAGAGAGAGAGAGAGAGAGAGAGAGAGAGAGAGAGAAGGGCCAGCATGTGAGCAGCAGGTTTCCTTCTCAGTTTCTCACGTCTGCTCCACCCTTTTCCCTGAAAGGCAAGCCTTAGGGCCTTCTGTGGTCGTGCATCAGCACAGACCTCCACACAGCTGTCTCTGCTGCCTCATTCCCAACTCAGGCAGTGTTCACTCTCACAAATTAAAATTCTGAATCTGGTGAGCCAAACTCCTCTTTCCTTAGGTCATTCATAGAATATGCATCAGGCCTTCTCTACCTTCCCACCTGTTGTTCTGCTCACCTGGGGAGCAGGGCTGTGAAACTGGGTGCCCTGCTCACTTGGGGTGGTATTCTAACTTCATGAGCTGGGAATTGGACTAACAGAACAAAATTAAGCTCTGATGAGATATCAGGTCTTTCCAAGCCATACAGTGTTCTCCTTCCTAGTGAAAGGAGAAGGCGAGAATGTGAGAACAGCGTACCCTTTCCAAACCCCTGCTACTTGACATTTCATGTACATACAGTTAATCATATGACACTTCTGCGGGACGAGGTTTGTGAACTCTACTGCCGCTGCTTACCAACACCACACCTTGCACTAGAAATCTTATTTCTAAAATGCTCATGGCCAGTATAGTGGAGGAAGGCTGAGGTTTTTAACCAGGGCAAGGGGCCACCTCCCCAGGTTGTCTTTGGAAATGTGTGGTGAAATTTGGGGGTTTTACATGGACTAGGGGTGCTTTTGGAATTAAGTGTAGGGGGAGAAGGGTATAGGGATGCTAAAAATATTATGAAGAGCAAAAATGACCCACACAATAATTATCCCCTTCCAAAATGGCCGTAACCCCTATAAAAAAGAAAGGCGGATTCTCCTGCACCTCTGATTGTAGCACTAGTCGTGTGACTGTGACCTTGGGTGAATCACTTAAACCTCACTCATTTTATTTTTGTAATGGCTGTACCCACAGTATACAAATCAGATCTTTTGAGGTCTGCAAAAATTTTCATCCATGTTGTACATTACTGACAGTGGTTTTTTTCTCTGAAAGGAGTCTATGGGTTCTTCAAGTTTGAGAAACTCAAGATAAATGGTAGTCTTATTTTTAACAACAATAATATGAAAGCAGTTATGGAGTGATTGCTTGTTTTATAAATCCTCAGAGCAGCCTCTTAAGTTAGATATTTTTATTAGTCCCATCTTGCAGAGGTGGTTTATACAATTTAGGCGAGCTAGTAGGCGGTAAGTTGGGATGTCAATATATGCAGTCACTCCATAATCCAAACTCTTAGCCACCAAACCCATGTCCCCAAATTTGATTTTCCTCAACGTCTTCATTTATTTTTACAGTATCCATATACCAGCATGATGTTAAGCTGTATTTTCATACACTAGCTCTATTATTCATGTAATATTTTAAAATTGACTTAATCTTAACTGAAACTTACTTAAATTGGAAGCTGTTATTTTTTTTGAAACACAAGGAAAACAAAACAGTGTTACGAAATTCTGTGCAGATTCATAATGTATATGCAAGTGTGTGGCTTGCCCTGTCTTTGTCAAAAGGGAAGAAAACAAAGTGTTAGGAATTAAAAATATTATATGTAACAAACTGAGACTTTTTGCTTGATGGATTCCAAAATATTGGGAAAAAATTAAATTTAAAAATAAAATTAAATCTAAAAAATAACAATAAAAATTCTTACCATAGGTAGCAATTTGTTTATGCCATCTATAAGTGATCACCTACGAATGATCTAAAATCTTTTCCTTAAGTACCACTGATGGGAATCCCTATAATTTTCCATATCCATTCATGTACTTCTCAGCTATCAGATTCTAGCCCTCTAACTTTTTTATCATGCCCTGATTCCATTGTGGTTCAGCCCAATCAAAACAACCCAGCTGCCTCCTTGGCTGGCCTCAATCCCCATACTATAGACCGCCATTTTGGTCCCACAGTTGTCTGACCAGCTCCTTCCCACCCTGGCTTTGGAAGGTTAGAAGTCTTTTGTTTTTCCTCCTTTTCAATTACAAAAGCCTGTTTGAACAGCCTCTGTGACAGCTCATGTTCAAACAAGCTTTTGTAATTGAAAACAGAGCTTGCAATGTGGCTGCAGGGACGCTAGCCTCAAAAGGAGGAGATGCGGAGCAAGCTGTGAGCTGGTCCCCGAGGCCACTTTCAAAGTGTTTAAAGCTTCCTTCCAATTAAAAAAAAAATGGAAAGAAAGAAAATCCTGTTTAAACACACAGTCCAGACTGATGGGCTTGGGTGACTGAAAATGGAGATTTGGACCCAGGGACAGGGTGTTGTCTTGGGAAGGAGTTGGTGCAGGGCATTGCTTCCTGCTGGGCATTTTCATCCATCCTTGGAGTCCCTCTTGCCATTATTTTAAGGGGTCTCTGAGGTTGAATGCACAGGTCTCTCCAGCTTCATTCAAGTTTATACCCACATTCAAGTTTATTCAACCTTCCTTCCCTCCTTCCTTCCTTCCTTCCCTCCTTCCTTCCTTCCTCCCTTCCTCCCTCCCTCTTTCTCTCTTTCCTTCTTTCTCTCTTTCTCTCTTTCTCTCTCTTCTCTCTCTAAGCTTTGCAAATGTAGTCATCAAGAGCAATGCTTCAGAAAAGAGAATTCCACCTGCATGACCTTGGATACTTACTTAACGTTTTTGGGACTGAGTTTCCTTGCCAGTGAAACAGCATCACGTTAGCGTTTGTCTTAGGAGATTGTTTTGAAGAGTAAAGGAGGTAATCTATTTAAATTACCTTTTACCACATTGCAAGGCAAAGTGTCAGTGTGTGATAATGTTTAGTTTTTCTTACTGTTAATAGCAGTATTAATGGTAATAGGACAATTAAGTGAAATATTTTATAGTGGTTAAGGTTATAGATTTTGGTTTCAGATTGGTCCAGCCTAACCTGCATGAACCTCTGTTTCTTTTGTCTTAAGATGGAAATGATGGTATATCCCTGCCCTGCCACACACACAAACATACACATAACTATGTGCCCCACACCAGGATTGGGTGTGAACAGGACTAAGAACAGACCAAAGGGGCTAAGACTGGAAGATAGGTAGGTAGAAGAGTCAAGAAAAGGAAGAATTAACTTTTTTTTTTTTTTTTAATTTTTTTTTTCAACGTTTTTTATTTATTTTTGGGACAGAGAGAGACATAGCATGAACGGGGGAGGGGCAGAGAGAGAGGGAGACACAGAATCAGAAACAGGCTCCAGGCTCCGAGCCATCAGCCCAGAGCCTGACGTGGGGCTCGAACTCATGGACCGTGAGATCGTGACCTGGCTGAAGTCGGACGCTTAACCGACTGCGCCACCCAGGCGCCCCAGGAAGAATTAACTTTTAATGAGTGTGGGAGAAGGTGGTAAGACGTGAAGCACAGGGTGCCATTTGAGCAGAGCACCATGAGGATGCGTAGAGGCAATGGTAGTGTCATGGGTGGAGATGACCTCCCAGGAATGACTTGCATTTCAGTGTGGCTGGAGAATGGGCAGGAGAAGGGCACACATGTGGGGATGCAGGGTGAGAGGGTGGGCTGGAAGGTGGCCACAGGAGCATCCATGTTAGTCTTTTATTTTCCAGGGACAGAAACCCACCACCAAATAGCTTCAACCTGTTAAAAAACAAAACTCACCTAAATAAACATGAAGATCTAATTGTCTTTATTAATTGATTCCTGAATCAGGCAGCATACCACTGAGCAAGTAGAGAAGAGCTCCAAAGAGCTACAGAAGGGGAAAGGGTTTTAAAAGCAGGACAAGGAAGTCATCAACAGAAAAAAAGGGATTATTTCAGGGGATGTCACCTTGCTCTGGGGACAAAAGGGTCTTAGAGGTGGATTACCTCAGCTTCCTTTGGAGGATAGAGAGTGCCTGTGTGACAGATTATCTTATTGGTGCTGACCAGAAAGTTCTTGAGTGAATGGTTAAGACATATTTCTGGCAGAGGTTGAAAGTATGATTAGGTTAGATACCAAGCCCGGATTTGGTGACTTGGCATAAATGATGCCGTTTTGGGCCTGTGGTTTTCTTTTTAACAAAAGAAAGAAGAATGAATGGATGGTGGGATGGATGGATGGATAGATAGACGAGTGAATGAATTAAATAAAAAGAGAAATAAGTTACTCTGTCCAAGGGTAGTCTGTCTGCAGGCTCAGTACAATCAAAAGGCTCAAATGATATAATTAGGACTCTTCTCCCTTTGCTCGCAAGGCTGCTCTTCCGAACTGATTTCATTAGTAGGCTCCATCTCTGTACCCCTTCAACTCAAGGTACATCATCCTTACCGCTTATAGCTTCAGTGGAAAGAGAAAAAACACTCCTTTCTGGCAGCTTCTGCTAATCTGCCTTGGGTCACCGTGGGTCATTTAGACATCCAGGTACCAAGCACTGACACTGAGAAGGGAGGGCATTTTGAATTGACTAAATAAGCCTTACCTGCTCCTCATTACAACTGGACATGGAACCCTTGTCTGAACCACAGAGGCTTGAGTAAGGGGAGAACAGTTGCACAGGAGAGGAAATCAGGGGGCTGTTAACAGAGAAGGAAAGTGGTTTCCAGAAAAACCATAGGTGGCCACTGCAGCCTTGCTTGCCCAGCTCCATTTTGACTTGCTTATGTAGGCCATGGGGAGGGAGAGCATGTTAAATTTGTGAGCTGTCGAGTCTGAAAAAGAGATTAAAGACCCAAGATCAATCTGAGGCCATTAAAATGGTCCAAATGGCAGCTTTCAAGATCAAAGGGATCAGGCAGAGGGAGATCCAAGTTTTGTGGGGCCTGAAGATTATACAATTTGGTGCCTATTTGTGTTGGGCATAATTCTAAAATGGCCCACAGAGATTTTTCACCCCTGTCACGTACTGTGATGTCTACCTGCCTATTCCTTGGGACTGGGAATATGATGGATTTTAGTGCTGTGATTAGATTGCTGGCCTTAAGATAGGAAGATAATATGGCTGACCTAATCACAAGTCCATTAAAAGCAGAGAAGTTTCTCCAGTTGATTGGAAAGGAGGAGCTCAGATTTAACAAGGATTTGGTGCACTATCACCGCCGTGAGGATGCAGGGGCCCATGTGGTAGGAGGCGACTACCTCAGTCTGAGGGGACTGAGAGCTTCCTCCAGCAGACAGCCTGAAAGGAAATAGGCCTTCAGTCCTACAGCCTAAAGGAACTGCATTGTGTGAGCAGCAAGAATGAGATTGGAAGCAAATTTTTCTCCCGTGCCTCCAGATAGGAGCTCAGCCTGGTCACCAGCTTGCTTTCAGCCTTCGAAGTCCGTAAGCAGAGACTCCAGCCACACGATGCCAGACTTATGCCCTGCAGAACTGTGAACTATAAACAGGTATTGTTTTAAGCCCCCAAGTTTGTGATAATTTGTTAGACGGGAATAGAAAACAAGCACACTCTCTCAAAGAGACAGAATTATGATTTTAAAATTAGGTACAAGGGCCCCATTAGCTCCATGGAAAATCCACCTCTGGGGTCCGATGTTGCTTTGACCATGTTTACCTGCAGTTCACATCTTTCCCAATTCTTCAGAAACATGAGATGGGGAAGAATTCATATATGCACTTCCTTTTGACCTCCGGAGTTCCGTTCTCCACATTTTGGGGCCATATTCCCCCACACCCTGCACTCCCCATCTCCATAATGCAGAGATGTTGCCAAGCCATTTGGTCCATTTCTCTTCTTGGCAAAGAAGAAAAAAAAAAAAAATAAAGCTCTCAAAATTATTAGGTAATGATATCACTTTAAAAAGCGACACAATATTTTAACAGCATGATGCCACTTAGCTGTGGTTTAATAAAATGTAGGAAGTGTGGAGCCTGCCAAGCTGTGGCAGCGTTAGGTGGGGGCAGACAAACAGCTCGAAACTCACATCAGGAAAATTACTTTTTCTTCAAATGGAAACTTTTCAATTGCTTTCAAATAGCTGGAGCTGATGGAAATAATTTCCTTAGCACGTTTGCACATGCTGCCTGCGTCTTCTCCGCACGGTGCCGGGAGCTTCCTTAATAAAGATTGTCGCGAGGTTCTGATGTTGCCACGCTCTTGTTATTTAGAAAAGGCACCAAACCAAGTCAAGGGGAGTCAATTGATTACTAAATGCAATTCCTGTTTGGTGTCCCCGAGGCAAATGGAGGCCAGCGGGGGAGCATGTGTGTGCGTGTGTGGACACACGTGTGAGCAATGGAGGCAGGGCTGCTCTGAAATGCAGCCTGATCCTCTGCCCCTTTGGGGAGGGATCTCTAGGGTAAGAGGCGCTGTCAGGATCAGGTGCCCGCACTTCACTGGTGGGCAGACTGAGGTTCAGGGAGGGAAATGACGACTTAGGTCCAGGCACACAGAAAACCAGAGATTGCCTAATCACTAACAGGGCCAAGCTACTGTTTTAGGTCTAGCAGACATTTTTGTGTTTTTATAACATGCACAGGGAGTTAGGTTTTGATCACTCCCCTCTGGACCTTCCTGCCCTGTATACCATGTGGAGACTTGGAGTAGAGGATGAATGGCTTCAAGTGTTTGCAATAATGAGGTCTGAGAGACCTGATAGCTGTAAAGTAGTTGTTTTTTTTAAATTTTTTTTAATAACAACCTAGCACGCACGGAACATAGGAAGTCACACTGAAGAATATGTTCCCATCCCCTTTCTCCCTCAGTCTGCCTTACCTTGTCGGAGAGAAAGGCTAAGATTGGTACAAATGTGGCTTTCACGCCTCTCCTGAGCTCACTAACTTCCCTTTATTACTACGAAGCACAGAGCCTTGCAAAGACAGCCAGACCTAGCTCATTATATTTATTGTATCCGTGGTATTTATTTTTATCATTACCTAATATTTATGGCAAGTGATATTGATTTTGCACTTGTGTAAGGCTTCCTTTTAAAATCCATTTCTTTAGTTTTTAAAAAAAGGGAGTCCATTTAACAAAATACATAAAGTATGGCAAGAATCCCAAGACTGGAGTGATGTCAAGAAATACTGACCTAGAGCATGATTCTCTTCCAGATCAGGCCGTTGAGGCCTGTAGTATGTACAAGACCCACCAAGTGTGTAAAAATACGGTGTATTAATAGAAAGGTTGAAGTTTAGTGAGGCCAACAGATCAGGAGACAATTGCCACTAAAAAGATCACTTTGTTACTCACAGTTACCAAGAAGAGGGTTCAGCACAGACTCAAGACCTTTTGAAAGGAGGAAGGTCAAAGTATTTGTGAATGTGTTTTAAAACCACACACTGAGTGATGGAGCCATAGGGAATTGGAAAGGTTAAGTAGACTCCTTCCTAAAGCCACCCGCCATACCCCAAGCACATGGACAGAGGGCATAGTTCCAGGTTAGCTCTGTGGTGGATTGCTTCACAGTTGGACCGACTTGTGTGGAATCCTGACTTGAGAGCTTACTTGCTGTGTGACCATGAGCATGTTACTTACCCTCTCTGAGCTTCAATTTCCTTATTTGTGAAATGCGGCAGATTCCCTTTCCTTAAACAGATTGTTGAATCAAAGCGACAAGAACACAGTGAGTGCTAAGTAAATTTAAATTCCTTTGTTTTCCCTCTTCTGTGTCACCTGCCCACCCCAGTTTCCACACTGATTAGAGTTGCCTGTGATCATGAGGCATGATCCCAGGAAGCATTAAAATGGAGGAAGCATTACAAAGTTTTGGACTTCTGAATGTATTCAAATAACCTTTGAGAAACCATCTTTACTTGTGAGACCTTAGTCAAGTCACTTCTCCTCTTGAACTGCAGTTAAATTCAGTGTTGGTCTTCATTTACCTTAATATTGAGGACCCAGTTTTCCAGGCATGCCCGAGGAACTTGGTATACACCTTCTCACCTGAGCCTCGTAACAGCTCCCAGACGCAGGTAGGAGGAAATGTAGGGTCAAGAGATCAGAGGAACCCTCCCAAAGTCAACCTCTGAGAAGCGATGGAGAGATGGCAGCCTGAGCCCAGACCAGTGGGGAGAGGCTGTGAGGTTTGTGGAATTTTAATGACGGATTGCTTTGAGAAATTATAATTCTTTAAAAATTCCAACCAGGGTCTCAGAAGAGCACCAAAAGGCCCCTTCAGGAAGCAATTAAAGTACCTGCCCCATAGTGGGAGCACTGGTGGTAAGTCAGCATTTTTCAGTAGAGCAGTTTCTAGGCCAGGAATCAGAGGGAAAATGAAATCATTCAAGTGGACGGAAGGAGAGATGAGCTCTTTGCTGGGGCCATAGTCAGGAGGGCTGGCAAGCATAGGACTTTGGCAGGAGGCTAAGCTGTATAATGTTTTGGCTTTGAATCAGGGCAGGAGGACCGCGGTCCCATGCCTGCCTTTTCACAAGGGGCAGTTAGTTAAAGAGGCTAGGGGTCTGGATTTGGAGTCAGGCTGCCTGGGTGTGAATCGCAGTTCTGCCACTTACCTGAGCGACCTTCCAGGTCTATTTCCTCATCTTTCCAGTAGGAGAAATAATGCAGTTATCTCTCTGAGGATTGTTCTGAGAATGACGTGCATGCAAAGCCTCCTGGACATGGCCTGGCATGCGGCCATCTTCTATAAAATAGCATAAACAAACAGAAGGTATTTGAGTAAGACTTTCCTGGTGGTGTGGAGAAAGTCAGAATAATAGTGTAGTTTAAGAAAGTCAAAGGGCCTTGGGTTAAGAAATAAATATTTACTAAGGGTCTCACGAGAGCAGAAATTATGTTTATTTTACACATAATTGTTTCCGGTAAGAAGTCCAACACGTAATATGTGCTCAGTTAGAAATTGCAGAAGTAGGATCTCCTGCTTATTTTAATTGAACTAGGCAGGAACTTTTCCACATGTCCCCATGCCCCCTCTCCCACACCCCAGGTGGAAACTAAAGCCCAGAGAGACTAAAAACCAAACACTTTCCAGGAGTTCATAGCTTCTCATTGGATCTCCAGTATGTTGCACTTCATGCAAAACAAAAGTGACTGGGACCTTTTGTGTGGAAACTCCAGAGAATCCTCTTTTCAGGCCTGGATCTACTCCAGAAAAATAAGGAAATGTCCTGGTATGGAGTTTTTACTCAATACTGGAAAACAAGAAACAGCATTATTTTGGTATTTTTTTTCTAAATTAAATTGGACACTGAAACTTCAGCTTCCTGGGTGGAGGAAAATCAGAAATCAGTCATTGGCAGGGTTTCCTCCTTCTGTCCACTAGCTTATTTAAGAAACTTAGACCAGTTGAGGGCCCAGGAACCTGCCAGGCTTGGGAAGAGCACAGAGGGCTGATCCCTTGTCATCTGTCACTGCTATCTTTACTGTTTTTCCTTTGGATAGGCGGTATCCCTTCACATGCTCGTCCTTTATTACCCGGGCAGTGGATGGTGGGGCATGGGGGGGTGCTTGACTGCTCCAGAGGGGCTGCCAAACTCCACCCAAGGGGCATGGCCTGACCACAAGCTCAACATGGAGATTCTTGACCACTGTTCTTGAGCCTGTGTTCCTATCCTCTCATCAGAGATTTTACTGCCCCAGGGGGCCTGGACCTCAATGCCCAGACATATGTCCTCAGCAGGCCAGATCAATACCTTCAAATGCCCATACTAGTGTTTCTAGCTATAGCCTATGGATCACATCCATTAGCATCATCCAGGGTAATTATTTAAAAGTGCCATTTCCCTGACCCCACTGCAGACTTACTCATATACATTTCTGTGGATATGTCCCAGGAATCCACAGTGCACTCCTCAGTTGATTCTTTTGCACATCGAAGTTTGACAATCATGGGTGTGTACCTACCTGTCAACACCAAGGCTTTCAGACCCTTCTTGGATTCACATACCCATAACTCAGAAACTGGTACTTGTCTGAGAGGAAAGAGAGCGGGAAATATTTCCATGTCATGAGAAAGTGAGACAAGGATTTTCTCAATCTGGCCACAGGATTAACTGAAATTTAGGGCACCCAGTGCCAGGAAAAGAGGGAAGAAGAGACCAGGACAAAGGACTAGGAGACCTTGAGTCTGGCTCATCTGTTATTAACCCTCTGGGTCACCTTGGCTAAGGCTCTTCTCTGCATCTTGGTTTATTTATCTGTGAAATGGAACTAATGAGGCATCCCCAGAAATCTGGGAAAGATTCCAAGGAGGATGACCTAGTAAAGCTGAATTTGTCAGCAACACTGTACCAGACAAAATTGCAAATTGTGCCTGAACGGGGCCCAATAGATCACCAGGTTTTACATGCATCCACTCACCTGTCTATTTGCCCATCTCTTCCTTCCTTCCTTCCTTCCTTCCTTCCTTCCTTCCTTCCTTCCCTCCCTCCCTCCCTCCCTCCCTTGCCTCCATCCCCACCCTTTTGGCTGTCTGTCCCTCCCTCCCTTCACTCACTCCTTCCAGCCAGATGGCCAGCCAGCCATCTACCCACCCAGCCATCCACCAATATGTATTGAGTGTTCCCTCCATGCCAGACACATGAAAGATTTAGTGCTTCTCCCGATGTACAAGACAACTATTGATCAAGTGATCCTAGCACTGAGTGAACAATTAGGAGATGGGAGTCTGAAGGAAAGAATTAGATGCAGTAGGAGTGTATAACAATGCAGCCCACATAGGCTGTACTCTTTGCTCTGTGTAAGTTTAATTTTACCCACCCATAATTAGGAATAAGTGAATAGCCATTGGTACAGTAGCTGTCAGGGGTTGTGAACAAGCTTGGAGTCTGCTCGGGGGAGAGGAGAGGCAGTATCCATGTAAACATAGCACACAGTTATGTCA
The DNA here is from genome assembly GCF_046562875.1 of Panthera onca. Taxonomy (NCBI): domain Eukaryota; kingdom Metazoa; phylum Chordata; class Mammalia; order Carnivora; family Felidae; genus Panthera; species Panthera onca. Next base: position 36,989,313 of record NC_138354.1, on the reverse strand, counting down.
ATACCTTCTTGGATTGTGCTCTTGTCATTCTACCAGTTTTGGTGGGCATGGCTTCGGGAGAGCCACCTCCAGCCCAGGCAGTAGTAGGTGTGGATGGACATCTGAAGATAGAGTATCTTTTCTTGGGAAAAGCATGTTGATGGTCTTGAGCTGCATTTCTCAATGGAGAAAGCAGGGCTTTGGATACAGTAAGATTGGATTCAAATCTCCATTCAACCTCTTGGCATCTATGTGAGCCAAGCCTCAGTTCTGACACCTGTAAAGTCAGAAGGAGGCAAGGAGGAGATCCATCTTTCTTTCTCTAACGTTGTGACTTCCAGAAAGCCCTTGAGAGAATAACATCCTTCCCTCCCTGAGATTCTTTTGGAAGGAGAGTCCAGCTTAATGGGGGTTTAAGTGCTGAGGAACAGGCCACATGTGCTCCTTGGTAGGCCATCCATCCTGGATGAGACATTTCTGGAGGGGTATTGACCCAGTTGTTACAGAATTGCTTGTAGGCTGACCATGTGCCAGGAGGCAAGTGCCAGGACCCCTTCAAGGCTCCTGACTTTGCTGTTCGCCTGCAGAGATGAGGACCGTCTCATCTCATCAGGTATGGTGCCCAGATATTGTATCGTGGGTTGTCATCACTGGGGATGAGGGGCAAGTTAGGATGTCAGTAACTGGACTTGGGATAGATGTGCTTTGAGGAATGAGATCCTGCTGCCTTTGGGGCATCGGCCATGATTGTCAAGGTCTGTGCTTTGCCCAGAGCTGATGATGATATTTGAACTTTGAGCATGGACCAGGCTTTGGGTTGAGACCTTTATCTTAATGACTTATCCTAATCTTCAATACCCTCTAAAATGGGTATGATTAGGGGCACCTGGGTGGCTCAGTCGGTTGAGTGTCTGACTTCGGCTCAGGTATAATTTCGCGGTTCACAGGTTCGAGCCCCACGTCAGGCTCTGTGCTGACAGCTCAGAGCCTGGAGCCTGTTTCAGATTCTGTGTCCCCCTCTCTCTCCACCCCACCCCTGCTTGTGCTCTGTCTCTCTGTGTCTTTCAAAAATGAATAAACATAAAATTAAAACAATAAAATGAGTATGATTATGACGCCTTCTTTATAGAGGAGAAACTAGTCCCTGGGGCCACAAAGTCAGGGGCAGAGCCAGGATCAGATCATTCAATCCTCTGCCACTCAGCACCCACAACTTCACCTTCCCTGGATCTTGATGGGTTTAGTGGGCTATCCATTGAGGCTCCAGAATTCCCATCCTGGCTCCAACCTGTCTGGGCATTCTCATTCACTAGTTCCTGTGAAGTGTAATCTCTCAGTAAATATCCCTGAGCCCCTCAGATGGTGTGTGTGAAACAGGCCACCCTGTGCCATGGCTGAGAGAGGGATGGAGATGCCATAACCCTGCCTTTAAGTCCTACTGTAAGAGAGTAGACTATGCACACTGGAGTCCCCACTGGGGCTGGACAGGAAGGGACCTGTTTTGTTTGCTTGTAGAGTGAGGGGGAGTCCATGTTCTATTTAATCAACTTTTTTAGCGACTCTCTGGTCCCTTTTTTCTTGACTTTGCAGATGGCACAGCCCTCACATTCCGGCAAGACGCAGTGCACACAGAAGACCCAACCTGGAGGGCCAGGCTCTGTCACATCAGACCTAGTGCCTCTGGCAAATGCCCAGGAGTCTCTAAATCTGTTTTCTTATGTCTAAAAGGGAGATAATAATAGTACCTTCTTCACAGGATTGTTCAAGGCTTAAATAGAACAATGGATATGAGCACGTATTCATTGATTTACTCCTTCATTCATATTTTTTATTCACTCTCGGACATTTATTGAATGCCGACCGAGTGCCAAATGCACTAGTGGGCCTAGGGACTGAGCCATGAAAGCTCAGCCAAGGTCTCTGCTCTCATGGAACTTGCATTCTAGTGTGGGAGGCAGGCTGTGAATGTGGTTTTAAGAAATCAGGTATGGTAAGAGCGTACTAAGAGACAGTTAAACAGCGTGCGGTGATGGTACCTGATGCAGACGGTTGGAGAGCCTGTCTGAGAAGCCAGCCCCTGAGCTGAGGAAGTTGTGAGGGCCATGCATTCCAGGTGGGAGAAACAGCAAGCCCAAAGTGCCAGGAGCAGGAATGCGTGTGGGTGTTCTGGAAGCAGAAGGGAGGCAGCAGGGGCAGAGCACAGTGGGTAAAGAGGAGGGTGGTATAAACGGCCATCCCATAACTCTCAGCTGGATCTCCCACCTGACAAACATGCGCCATAGTCACGGTTTCAGATGTTTTTATTGTTACTCTCACAGTCTTTCTTCTTTGTGGTGAATTTCCTACCATCCTGGGATAATGGGAATTGGGATCTCTGTGCTCGTTTTACTCTCTCAGTTTCTTAGGGGATTCCTCCACCTGGCAGTGCAGGGATGCACCTGCTTATTGCATTCTTCATGAAGGAAATGGAAGCCTAAGTTGCTTTTTAAATTTGCTAAAAGTACCTGTTGTAATTACCATGCCACCCGTAACAGGAGTTTATGTAATTATTAGTTTGAATGGCTCTGCTCATTATGGTATGAATTTTTAATTTGCAATTGCATCGCCAGATTCCTGATTGGATTCCCTTTTGACCGTGAAGCTGAGGACATATGTTCATACATTTTCATGGCTGAGACTCTTGAGTGAGAACCACTGCTGCTAAGAGAGGACTGGTATAGAAGGGTGATGGGTGGGGGGTGGTAGGTGAGTTTTGCAAGGAAGGATGTGCAGTAGGAAGGGAGCAGTGGCACCACTCTGCATAATGTGCTGTCAGGAAGCAGGCTTTGTCACACAGGGCAGGAAGGAGTCAGCTCTCGTGATACATTGAGCCTACGACACTGGGATGGCTGAGTTTTAGCTCTCAGGAAGGCTTTGGTGCCACTGGCGTGTACCATGGCTGGCCCTGCACTGGACGCTGACTTCTGTGATTTCAAGGAGACAAGGGGCCCAGGGATTTTGTAGGAAACATGTGCTTCTAGGCCCCTGACCACCTTCTTCCTCGGGTCTTTGGTCCAGGAGCAAGGGAAGTTTGTTTCCTAGGTAACTCCCCCTAAAACCTCAGAACTTGACCTTATTTGGAAATAGAGTCTTTGCAGATGTAATTAGTTAGGCAATAATGAGGTCAGACTGGATTAAGGTGGGCCCTAATCCAGTGACCTGTGTCATTATAAGAAGAGGGGCATTTGGAAACAGAGACACGCAGGGAAGAAAGCCACATGACCACAGAGGCAGAGACTGGAGTAATAGGTCTACAGACCAAGGAGTACCAAGGACCACCAGTAGCCCCCAGAAGCAAGGAAGAGGTACGGACTCAGTTCTCTCTCACAGCCTCCAGAAGGAACCAACCCTGTAGACACTTTGATTCTGGACTTACAGCCTCCAGAACTGTGAGAGAATCATTTCTGCTGTTTGAAGCCTCCTGGTTTGTGATAATCTGTTACAGAAGCCCTAGCAGAAAGACACACCCTGAAAATCAGATCATTAGAGCAGGGACAGTGCTGTTTTATGCACTTACACCCAGCACCTAATAGGAAGTCACATGTAACGAGCGTTTCAGTGATTGCTTATTATTTTGTTTGACATTTTCTCTTTCTCAGCATCAATCTCTTTCTATGTGTGTATGTCTAAGTGTGCCGTATACACACGTTATTTTTCTTTGTATAAACTACTTGAAAGTAATTGTAGACATCATGAGCAACATGTCATTCAAATACTTGAGCTTTTATGTTCTAAGAACAGGGGCAGTCTCCCACATAACCAGGATATTGTTATCAAACCTAAGAGAGGTGACATCAATACAATGATATAATCTAGTACGTAGCTTATGTTATCCAGATTCCCTCAGTTGTCCCATAGACATTCTTTGCAGCTATGCATGATTTTTTTTTAAGACGCAGGATCCAATCAAAGATTCACACATTGCATTTGGTCATCATGTCTCTTCAGTCCCCTTTTTGATTAGAAGGGTCCACTTATTTTTTTGTTGTTGGTCTGTTACAACACTGACATTTTAGAAGAGCCAAAGTCAGCTATTTTGAATAATACTGCTTCCCAGAGTGTGGCTGTCATCCAGCCCCATCAGCATCCCCTGGTGTATTAGTCAAAGTTCTCTGGAGAAACACAACCACTACTCTGGATTTTGATTTTATCCTTCCCATTGTATAGGCTTAGTACACATTAATGTATCTTTAAAGATATGGGGAAAATACTGTTAGGACCTGCTTGTTTTCGAGTTTTACAAAAAAAAAAAAGTATCTTTTTTGGTTTTTATTCCAGGTAACATTAGGCTCCTTGTAAGTATTGATGTTAATCCAGGCACCTGTAAGTTATTCACTCTCAGAGCTACATGATATTCTGTTGTGTGACTCTCCTGCAATTTATTTCTCCCTTCTTCCACAAATGGACATTTGGGGCTTTCCTATTATTCATATCAGTAGTAGGAGAGTCCTGTGCACATGTGTGAGAGTTTCTCCAGGGCATGACTTCCCGTACCTTCCTGACAGAATAATCCAAAACCTGTAGGAAAACTGTAGGGTGAGCAGGCCTTGGCCCCAGAGGATTTGTTTCTGCGTTGGGGACCGGGGATGTTTTGCTTATTGGTTTCGGTTTCTTTTTACAAGTACTTCAGATATTAATATAATCATCAGAGAATTTTTTTTTGGAAATACAGTGCCACCAGTTCTCAACCTGGCTGCATAGTAGCATCTCCTGGGGTGACTAAAAAAAAAAATGTGTAATTATCCATGGCCCGGCCCTGGCCCCATAGATTCTGGTTTAATTGGTCCAGGATAGGTGTAGTTTAAAAGCTTATTAGGTGATTGTAATATGCAGTTAAGGCCAAGTGCCTGGGGCAGTGTTTCTCAGCTGGGGAGTAGTTTTGCTCCTCAGGTAGGGTTACCAAATAAGACACAGGATGCCCAGTAAAAGTTGATTTTCAGATGATAATTTTTTTCTGTATAAGTGTGTCCTAAAGATTGCATGGGAATGCATACATTGAAAAGGATTTGTTGTTTATCTGAAATTCAACTTTAAACTGGGCAGACTTTATTTTTATTTGCTGCATCTGGCAGCATTACACCCAGGGCATGGTTGGCAATGTCTGGGTACATCTTTCCTTGTCACAACTAGAGTAGCAAATGCTACTGCCATCAAGTAGGTGGAGGCCAGGAAGCTGCCAATATCCTAAAGTGCACAGGGCAGACTCCCACAACAAAGGATTGCTCAGTCCCAGTGTCAGTAGCGCTGAGGTGGAGAAACGCTGCTCTTGTGTGTATACTTCAGTTTTAATTTAATACTTCAGCTTGACAAATTCTTCACCACACTTGGTTGGCCATTGTCTCGTGGAAGGAAGGGGCTTCCTGGGCTTGGAACAGACGCCCCCCCGCCCCGCCCCGCCCCCCCTCTTTGGGCTAAACTCACATCAGGAGAGATGCCACAGGCCCCTCAGAGCATCCTCTCTCTGCTCCAACTCTGGCCAGGAGGGGGCGGGAGCGAGATGTTGTGAGCAGGTGGTATCACTGTTCCTGGTTGAGCACTGTCATTGGACACTGCTGGGAAAGAAGCATTTAACCCAGCAGAAAATGATCTTGGGGAAGGTACGAAACAGGGAGTTTTTTCATCCTAATTTCATAGATGCTTGCAGAACCCTTGTATGGCATCTTGAGTCCTCCGTTATTAAAGCTGTTCTTAATTAAAGTGATTTATGACCTTCAAAGGGGCCAGGCTAGAAAGGGCATTGTTTTCCTGGTTCTAAGCAGAGTTTTTCAGCTTGAAGAAACATAATGAGGACTCACAAGTTAGCAGAGCCGTCAGTAATACCCCTGAACTCTCGGCAAGCCCCTGATTGTATGTGCCACGAGCCATCATTTAATCTCTGCAACCCCAGAGCTCAGTTGAACTAGTCGCCGAGTTTTAAAATGCTTCCTCCTTCACCTCCTGTAGTCTCTTCACTTCTTAGCCTAGATTTCCAGCAAGTTGTGGAAGACTAGGGCATTCTCAGGATGGAGGTAGAGGAGCTGACTAACTTGACACTTTAGGGAGGAAGTTGCTGTTTCCAAACAAATGGTCCCATTGGCCAGTGGGTTCTTGAAGAAGGAGCTAATTCTTGATGAAGCAGCAACCCGAGAACACCTAATTCTTTTTTTTATTTTTGGGACAGAGAGAGACAGAGCATGAACGGGGGAGGGGCAGAGAGAGAGGGAGACACAGAATCGGAAAGAGGCTCCAGGCTCCGAGCTGTCAGCCCAGAGCCTGACGCGGGGCTCGAACTCACGGACCGTGAGATCGTGACCTGGCTGAAGTCGGACGCTTAACCGACTGCGCCACCCAGGCGCCCCAGAACACCTAATTCTTGATGAAGCAGCAACCCGAGAACACCAGCCTTTTTTGAGGTACCTGAAACTAACTGTATTTTCTCAGACATTTCTATCCTGGGAACTAGGGAGGAAATAAGAAAGAGACTTTTGAGAATAATAATGATGATAAAAATATCAATAGCTAAGCTTTATTGAACCCCTGTCATATGGTAAATGCTGTTAAAATAAATTTATGAGTCACTCTTTGGGTATTGTGATGGTTAATTTTGTCAGCTTGGCTGGGCCATAGGGGACTCAGACATTAGGTCAAACATTATGGGAGGGTGTTTTTAGATGACATTAGCATTTGAATTGGTAGACTGAGTTAAATATTTATGGGTGGGCCCTAATGTGGGTGGGCCTTGCCCAATCAGCCTATATAGAACAAACAGCCTAAGTGGGGGCTCCTGTTTGCACTGAGACATCAGTCTTTTCGTACCTTTGAACTTGAACTGAAGAATTGGCCCTTTGTAGGTCTCAAGCCTGCCGAGCCAGACTGGTGTTTATACTTCTGGCCTATCCTCATGACCTTATGTAACCTTATGTAACCCTAGTTACCTCTCAGGAGCTCCATTTCCAAATATCATCACTTTGGGGGTTAGGGCTTCAACATGAATTTTGGGCAGTGGTGAGATACAAACATTCAATCCATAGCAACACCACATTCCATTTCTCTAGCAGCCATCCTTGTTGAGATAAAATTACAGGGATGTTTTCCAAGAGGAACATTCTTTGTTTTGGGGGTAGGGAAGGAGAAAACAGGAAAAATTTTCAAAAATCCAAAACAGAGTTTCTTTATTTAAACTTACAATGAAGGGGGGAAACCACACTGTAAACCTAAAGCATAAAAACACAATTGAGACTGGATTGAGCTTTAAGGATATGTAAGGAATGGCAAAGTTCACTCAAAGATGCTTGCAGGTCCTAAAGAAACTGTCCTTGGCTTTCTCTCCTGTCTCTCTGCATCAGGCTACCCGCAGGTGTTTTAGAATGAGAGAGACCCATGGGCTACTAAGCCCTTGTATCTATATTATTTCACTTAATTCTTACCGCCACTCATTTTTCAGTAAACACATTGACACTGAGTAGCAGAATATCATTTAATCTGTCCTATTTCATCTTACTACCAGCCCATGCTTCCATATGCCATTCTCCTTTTCCCCACATCAAAACTTAGCAAATATGGAGCTATGATGATGTCATCTTCAAATATATTCCCCACATATAGCTGTAACTATATTTGCAATTAAACTATGTGCATTTCCACCCCCATTTTCCCCCTTGCCTTTTTTTAGAGTTAATCAAAGATTCATGCCTTTCATATAGAGCACTTATATCTTTCAGAATCTTCTAGCTCCTCATGAAGTATTGGGGGGGGTTGAGAAGTTTCCTGGTTTCCCTGAAAGAGTTTTCAATCTCATAGACCTCCAGCCCCACCTCCTCCACTACCCTGTCACTGTTTATTAACCCCAACATGTTGAAAAGCCGAACATCCCTTTGATATAATCAGACCCTTTTATGCAGAAACGAAGCCAAGAGCCTCTTCTTCCCAACAGAGCAGCATTTCCTGGAACATGAAGATCAATGGTGTTGATAGACTGTTGATAAAGTGTTGCCCATAAGCCCATTAAACAGGATGTGAAACTGGAATTGTGGTCAGAAGCCCCATCCCCAGGTGGCCAGAAGCCAGGAGGGCGGAGAAAGCGAGAAAGCCACTTTCTTTGTGCTTTTCACATTCACAGCCCCAGGGTGGTCCTGAAAGGGGGGCAAGGAAGGTTGAGAAATGTGTTTTCCAGAAAGCTTTTCTAGTTTTTCCCAACCTTCTGGCAAAAGTGGTCATTCATTCTTATTCATACCCTCTCCTTAAGAATTTTGGGCTTTTTTCTTTTTGGGCACATTACATTTATTTTATTTAGCATCTCTTAAAACTTGTTTCAGAAAGTATGCTGAGCATTTTACATTAGGTGTTACATTTAATCATCTCAAGAATCCAATTGGTGGTTACTGTTTATTATTATTCCACATTTAACCTTTGTTGAAACTGGGGTGCTTGCATAGGCTTCAAAGTTACTGAGCAGCAGAGCCAGAATCTAAACTCAGGTGGTGGGACACAAATACTTAACTCCTATATCAAATTACATTTTTGGTTTGTTAGGTCTTCTGTTGTTTCCTAACCTTTGCTATTATGTTGGATTAGCTTTAGTTGCATCCAATAGAAAGTCCAAATAAAAGTAACTTAAATAAGGTGGTCATTTATCTTTATTTGATGCAAAAGAGATCCAGAGGCAGTCTTTGGTTAGTATGGTGGCTCCGTGAATGTATTGGGGACCCAGCTCTCTGCTTCAAAATCTCTTGTGTGTGGCTGTACTCCTGATGGTACAAAGTAGCCTTTGGAGATCCAGCCATCACTTCTGTATTCCAGGCAGTAAGACAAATGAAGTGTCAAAGAAGGATGGGCCTCCTTCTTTTTATAAGACTTCCCTGGGGTCCCACATCATATTTCCACTCATATATCATGGGCTAAAACTTAGTCATAGCCATTCTTTATATCTAAATCTTTTGCAGGGCCCACATCCCATCAAGGCTGATGGCAGTAGTTTCCTAACTCATTTCCCTGGTGCCAGTCTTTTTTCTGTTCTAATTTTTATCCTGTCCTGCTATTAGGACAATTTTCTTTGAACAATGCTTTGTCATCCTAGTCCCCTGATCTGAAGCTTTCCATGAATCCTCTTTATCTGTAAGATTAAGTTTAAATTCCATTTCCTGCCAAAAATGCCTATTCAATTTCTCTTTATGTGTCATTTATATCCTCTTCTTCTTTCTTTCTACCATTGTTCCCTCTGACTTGAATGTTTTTACCTCTTTGTCTCTATGGGTCTAGATCTCATGTTTCCTTTAATAACCTTTACAAATCCCACATCATTCATTCATTTATTTGTCTGTTCATTCATTCCTTTATTCATTCATCACTGAACATATGTTGTTCATTCACATAAAGCGCTCAGAACAGGGGCTAATAGAGAATAGAAGGTGACTGTTGTTATTATTACTGATAATAATAAAAATGGCAGTCATGTGGATAGTGTTCCCAACCTCCAGATTAGCAATTGTATCAAATCCCTTCTTGGATGTGAGGGCGATCTGGCTGCGACATCTGTCACCCCATTGATCACCAGGGTTGATTCGGCTGATCTGGCCAGCGAGGCGGGTGTCCCCTTCCTCCCTCACCGCTCCATGTGCGTCCCTCCCGAAGCTGCGTGCTCAGTCGAAGAGGACGACCTTCCCCGATAGAGGAGAACCGTTCTTCGGTCAAGGGTATATGAGTAGCTGCGCTCCCCTGCTAGAACCTCCAAACAAGCTCTCAAGGTCCATGTAGGAGAACGTAGGGTAGTCAAGCTTCCAAGACTCCAGACACATCCAAATGAGGTGCTGCACGTGGCAGTCTGCCTTTCTTAAAAAAAAAAAAAAAAAAACCCTTCTTAGTAATCCAGAACCTAAGATGTGAGAAGTGAGATATTTTATTGATAATGATAATGATAGGTCCCCTTGAGAGAAAGAAATTATTGTTACCTGATAGAGCTTATCTTTGGGACTCCAGCCAGGGATCCAAGCCCAATATGCTCTTCTGATGCTTGGAAAGCAATTGCCTTCACTCTGGTCATGAATTGAGAAAGTGTTAAGTTAATAAGAATTACATTTAACTCATTTACAACTGCGTTATCATTAGTTGTAATATATGTGAGTTCACATTTGAAAAGGTATGTCACAGCTTTAAAAAGTCTTTTACGATCTGCATGCTTAAGCACATTTTGGATGCCCACATCAGTCAGTGCAGGTTAGGTAATCCTACTGTAACAACCAAGTCCCAAATCCAAATGGCTTAGCACAGCAAAGGTTTAGTTTTTGCTCAAATTACTTGTCTATAGCGGGTTGGTAATGGGGTTGATCCAAGGTGACAGAGCTTTTATCCCCAGTATTGGTGGTTGCTTGGTCAGAGAGAGGAAAGAGAGCTCTGGAGGGTTATACATCAGCATTTAAACATCTTTTTATTTCTCCAGAGGCATTATTTAATGTTTATTTTTCCCTTTATTATTTTCTCTAGTTTATTCTTCATTGCTAAAACTTACAAAATTTATAATTCTTGAATTCTGTGACCTCATTTCTAAGGTTTTCTAATGCTGATTTGTGTTGTTTTCCATATCTCATATCACTTTATTAATGCCTTTGGGCATGTTTTGAAATAGTTTGTTACAATATTGATATTATTTTTGACAGTATCTATCTGGCTTGCTTTTGTTATCTGTAGAGATTTTATTCTAATTTTCCTTCATTTTTTTTCTTTTAATAAATTTGTATGAGATATGCTTAGGATTCTTTTCTATTGCTCATTTTTTAAAAAAGCATATTTATTTCTTTGAAACAGAGTAAACAGGGTAGAGGCAGAGAGAGAGAATCCCAAGCAGGGTCTACACTGTCAGTCTGGAATAGATGAGGGGCTTGAACTCACAAACATGAGATCATGACCTGAGTTGAAATCCAGAGTTGGACGCTTAACCAACTGAGCCACCCAGGTGCCACTCTATTTCTCTCTCGTTTTGATGTGAGATTTTATTTCATGAAATTTTAGGAAGACTCATTTTAGGTGTCTTTTCTAAACTTCTTAAACCGCTATCTTCTTTTTTCTACCTAGTTTTTAAAAACTTATGGCTTGCTATCTATGATGACCTGGTTCTTTATTCCTCTTTCATTTTTTTCTGGAGTTTCTTCTTCCTTTATCTGTCACATCCAGCAATGTCTTCTCAGTGTGGGACAGTCTCAGAAGCAGCCCTAACTGGTCAGTTTTGGGGTTTACAGAGACTGGGGTGCTTCGTCCCCTTCACATCTTACCAGGGATACATTGAACTCGCTCATCCACTATTGCGTTGCGAATCATCCTCCCTAATTTCAGCTGCTGGTCTCAAGTCGACATTCACACATTCCAGTGACTGCCTGCTGTTCATATTGGGGTTCGCCTGTCACATGACCTGTTGTTTTCTTCTGCTTCCTCCCACAGGGGTACTGGTAGCATCCAATTGTTGGGGATGTTGATGGTTTGTCCCCACCTGCTTATATTTGGACATTCGCATAGATATTTTATTGTCATAAACATTGTGTATTTTTTACTTTTATTAGTTCATTACTCTATTTTTAATGCGAGGATTTTGGAAGAATCAGAAATTAAACTGCTATTGATGATGCCATATTTCCAGAATTGTAAGTAATTTTAACTATATGTGTTTTAAAAATTTTTCAATGTTTTTATTTTTTGAGAGGGGTGGAGCACAAGTTGGGAGGGGCAGAGAGAGAAGGAGACAGAGAATCCAAAGCAGGCTCCAGGCCCTGAGCTGTCAGCACAGAGCTGGACATGGGGTCAGACTCACCAGCTATGAGATCATGACTTGGGCTGAAGTTGGTGACTTAAGTGACTGAGTCACCCAGGCACCCCAACTATGTGTTACTGATGGGGAATCTGAAACTCTAAAGGATAAATGGCTTGTGTGTGGCCATTCATCTGGGATTAAAACCAAGACAGACTGCAGTATTGACTGTTAGGGTATATTGCTGCTACAAATAATGAACATTCTCTAGGTTTTAATCCAGAAACCTGTGCACACTAATCACATTCCAACCTTGACCAGTGAGTTGCTTAAGTATAAATAAGATAGAGACCTTGTCCTTGAGTAACTCTATAGTCTCTTGGAACATAGGCATAGAAACAACCAAGTCAAATTAGATCCTGCAAGCCTGTAATAAGAGCTAAAGCAGGATTAGAACCTGGATCATGTACACAAAATTATTGTGTTCTAGAACTCTTTCCTGTGCTTAGAGAAGGGACCCTATTACATTGACTTAAATAACAGTAATGATAGCAAAAACTTAATGTCCCTGACTCCATAGCCACATTTTCATTTCACCAGCAACATATGCCTGCAGTTAGTGTTCATGTTCCTGTGTATCCATTTTTCATTCTTTCTTAGAATTGATTGGGTCATATATGTGAGTATAGTCACTGTTATCAAACATGTGTTATCACTGTACCCTAAGCCACATACCCAGTTCAGTTTTATACCCAGATGTTTTTTCTGAACCATCTCGTCCACAAAGAGGCGTCTTTATCCTGGCTTGCTAAGAGTCAGTACCAAAGGAGGGTTCCTGTGTGAGGTGACAGCATGATGTTGTGCCTTTCCCCTTTATGTGTTTGTCTTCTCTATTCCATTGTCCAGATGTCCATTGGTTAAAACTGCTAGGCACAGTGCTGGCTCTGGGGAGGAGGCAGTGAACCAGACAGACAAAATACTTTTCCTTAAGGAATTTAAATCAAAATGGCCAGAATACAGACCTTTGGACATATCTCTGAATGGATTGTGAGCCCAGGCAGTTAAGGCTTGCTTAGCAGTCCTCATCATGTGACAGGAAAATTGCTGGAAAGTTAACTTCAGCAAAAGGAGGCTCTGGGGTTCCTGCAGACCAGGCACGAGGGTGGAGAGCAGGAAATGTTTTGCTTGAGGACCCTTGATGTCAGGATGTTTCAAGGATGAAAAATGTGACTCAGTCTTTTTGTTCTGGTGTCAAATTATCTGCCACTCTGGGGTGTTCAGTGTATTAAGATGTAGAATCTTTGTGTTTAAGGAAAGCAAGGAACTAGAGTAGCATCTGAAGTTAGACTCTGATGGTACTGCTTTGGAGCCGTTGGATAAGTTACTTATTAAAATTATTTAAGCCAGGGTTCTCCTCACAGTAAAACGATAATGCTGTCTACCCTCAGTCAGAGTTTAAAAGAGTACATGAACTACCTCTGTAACCTGGAAAGCACTCTACGCCATTTTGAATTTATGTTTTAGATTTATCTTACTTTTGTTACTGTTTCTGTGATGGTTAAGTTTATGTGTCAACTTGTCTGGGCCACTGGGTGCCCAGATAATAGGCAAGCATTATTCTGAGTATTCCCATGAGAATGTTTTTGGGTGTGTTTAACATCTATACAGGTGAACTGAAGAAAGCAAATTACTGTCTTTACAGTGGGGCAGTGCTCATCCAATCAGTTGAAGGCCTGAGTGGTAAAAAAGATTGACTTTTCCCCAAGTAAGAAGGAATGACTGTTGCCTACCTTCAAACTGGGACAACGGCTTTTTGCCTGCCTTTGCACTAGAACTTAAACATTGGCTCTTCCTGGATTTTGAGCCTGCTGGCCTTTGGACTAGAACTACACCATTGGTTCTTCTGGTTCTCCGGCCTTTGGACTCAGATTGGAACTTACACCAGTGGCTCTCTGGGGCCTCCAGCTTGCTGACTGACTCTGCAGATCTTGGGACTTGTCAGCCCCCATAATTGCATGAGCCAATTCCTTAAAATAACTCTCTTTCTAAGTATATGCATTCTATCAGTTCTGTTTCTCTGGAGAACCCTAATACAGTTGCTAAGTGGATTCTTAGAATAAATAGCATTTCCATAGGCCATAAATAGAAAACAAATTCCAGAATCAGCCTTAAAAGTAGACATTTAGCTGACTGTCAATGGGGCTTGACCTGAACAGTATGGATGGGTTTCTCTATTTTGAAATCTGCCTTTCATTATCCATCCATTGCCTGACAGTCCGCCAATTGTTCCCCCAAGCGTTCTGGAGTTCCCTCTTAAAATGAGATTGCTTCTGGGAAATTGAAAGGACTTTGGCCTTCAGGGAAAATCTTTTAGCGAAGAGTAACCCTGCTGAAAGATGGCTGGATGAGATATGGCATCTAGAGTAACTGGCTTTAGGGAATTAGGCCCAGGACCAAGGGATAGCTGACTAAGAGATGGGAAGATGTCCTCTTTACCGTTAGGCCCCCAGCTGGCTCAGGACCACTTATTCTGTACTGGTTCTCTAGTGACCTCCCAACACTGGGCTATCCCTTATTCTTAGCCTCTCTACTCTGGAGGATCTGCTTTCTGTCACATTCCTAGCCATTTAGAAGAGGAGGTGGGTCTTGTTAAGATCAGGCGTAGGGCAGGGTAAAGGTAAGAGTCAGAAGCTAAAAAATTTTAGCAGTCAAAGGCTTTGTTGGGAACTAAGGTCTCGGGCGAGGTTCCATGACTCAAGGAGAGAGAGAGAGGAGTCAGGGAAGTCCACCACCCAGGTGTGGTGGGGTAGGGCTTTTAAGCTGCATCGGTTCCGGGTTTAGATCTGGGTGGGCCTTTTTCGGGCCAGGTGCTGTCGCTCAGTGATTGGTTGACCTTCAATTCGTTCTGGCGCGCTGCTTGGGGCTTTCCCTTGGGTTGGGCTGGCAAGATGGCCGTCCCCTCCACTGTGGTTCCAGGGACATCCTAACAGGTCTTGTCTTTAAGATCAGCTTGGAATGGTTGCAGAAGTTTGTGCAACACTAACTATCCTTTCCCCAGCTCTTGCACTGATATAAGCAAGGCTTTGCATGAGTCGTCATTCCCAGTGGCACTGTATATGTATAGAAAGTGAAAATTGGTAACACATACCTGCCTGGCAGGGTCTTGAACGGATCAGCTGCCCTGAAATACACATGCTGTATGGCAGTAGACTGAAGTCAACTGAATGTCCCCTGTAAAGTGATGAGCCTAAGAATAGTCTTTTCTACTTTATGACATTGGCAAACGTGACTACCTATGCTTAGGTGTGGTGAGAGAACTTGACTCATTCTTAGAGATATTAGGCAGGTAAATGAAAGAAGGGGAGCATGGGAAAATGTTGGATGGACTCTAAGATGTACATATTGATTAAAACCTCATATGCCTCTGATGGTTTAGAGCAGCAAGGTTTACATCACAGATGAGCTCTCTCTTACCTGAACTCTGTTCATCAACTTGCTATTTTCTAAGGCATTGTTTCCTTAAAACTTATTATACTTAGTACAGTTTGCATTTTTGTGCATATGCCCCTTGCCACCCTCCTTTCTTCCTTCATTTGTAGCAAGAATGAGGGATCTGTCTTTTCCACTAGAATTACGTTCCATGCAGAGGGCTTATCCATTCTGAACCATCACTGTGTCTCTACCTTGCACGTAGTAGGGCTCAGTAAATACTTGTTGATGGACAGATGAATGAATGAATGAATAGCATGGACCCCAGGTCATAATGGACTTATAATTTAATCATCAGCTTCACTGCTGACTGTGAAACCTTGGGTAAAATTAGTTGAACATCTCTAATACCTAATTTCCTCACTTATAAAACAGGATTAATAGTAGCACCTACCTCACAGAGTTACAACTCAGGTAAAGTGAGATGTATGGGTATAAAGACTTTAGCCCAGTGACTGGAGTAGAGGAAACTCTCAATCATTTTTGTCTCTATGTCCATTCTTACACCTCTGGTGTGCTAGCTACATTCCTTTTAGGTTTCAGCTACTTCCGTTGTCCCTGATGTGCTGGGAACTGCAAAGAGGTGGAGGGGTAGAGTGTCAGGAGTAACTTGGTACGGGCTTATTTCCTTTCATAGAGAGAAACTCACCTGTTTAAAGGGGGTTCACCTCGGCCCATGTCTTACCTTTACTTGAAGACTTCATCACTCATAAGTGTTTGTGTGTAGAGGAACTTTATCATTTAAAAGTAAAAACCAAAACTACACACAAAGAAGTTTTGTCTGTCCTTTTTTAATAAGTTAAGCCAAAACAACAACAAAAAAGTGCCTTTGATGCCTTTGTTGTTTAGTACTTAATAAATCATGGCACATAATTATGTTGATAAATTCCAACAGCCTAGCTGACTCCTCTTTCCTGATGCCAGCATGGGATGCCCCTGATAAATCAATCTCGACTTCCTAACTGCATTGCTATCCTGGACGGGATCTGTTCTGTTCCTCCTTCTCAGTACGTTGGGGCAATACATCACCCAAGCCCTTCATCCTTCTTCCATATCATTAGAGCAACAGCTGGTTCTGATAATGCATTAATGTAATACATCAGGGAGCTGGGTGCCTGGCCACTGCATTACTCAAAAGCTAATGTGATGGGGAAGGAAAAAACCTAGTGTGCTGATAACTCCAAAAGTTGGGGTTTTGTTGTATAGTTTCAAGGTTGGCACTTGAAACTTGAGAGTCTAGATTTTCCCCTTTGCAATCTATTTCCACATGCTCTGCTAAGTTTATTGTTGTTGTTTTTTTTTTTCTGGACCAGTTTTCTGAGTCCGGGAAGCTGCTTTATCTGTGATCTGTTCCATAGTAGAAGCCCTAAAGCCACTCTCGCTGCTCCCTGCCAATGTTTGAACAGCTCCTAGCATAATTTAAGGTCAACGTCACAACACTCAGGGTTAGGCTCCAGGTTCTGCAGTTTGGGAGTGGTACTGCTTTGGGGAGGGCAGTTGTATGATTCAATAAGATGATGATATATGTCAAATGCTTGACACATAGTAGTAACTTATTCAAAAATAACTATTAATATTTGTCATTATTTTCCAGTCCAACATTCACCAAATGAGGTAACCCAAGAGCCTGTTGTTAACAAGTCGCATAAAGGAAAAAAATAAAGAGTTTTATGGGCACTAACTAGGAAAACATTGGATTGAAAAAAAATCACATAGGCTTCCTTACTGTAGGACTTATCAGTCTTTAATATGCTAAAGCAATTTATGTGTGTCCTAGAGAGGGATAGAACAAATATTGCTTCCCAAACTATTTGGCTTTAAAACCCCCTTTTGAAGAGTGGGGGGAGTGAGGGGCACCTGGGTGGCTCAGTCCATTAAGTATCTGGCTCGATCTCATTTCAGATCTTGATATCAGTGTTGTGAGTTCACGCCTCACATTGGGCTCTGCACTGAGCACGAATCTTACCTAAAAAAAAAAAAAAAAAGAGTAAGGGGAGTGAGGCCCCACAGAATATCACTGGGGAGTTTGAATGTGATCCATTTCTCTTATTAAGGCCACTGGCGTCTTGGCCAAGACAATAAAGCAAACAGATGTAGAATGGGGCCAGAACTCAGGACTGTGGGAATTCAGATTCTTCTCTTCCTCCTACACCTGTGCTTCTCAAAGTGCAACCCTGTGATCACCTCTATCAGGATCACCCAGGGAGGGGATGGTCAGGAACTGAGACTCGTGTGGGCACCTCAGACTTCTGCATCAGAATATCTAGTGTCACAGTGTAGGAATCCTAATGGCAACCAGTATCTCATGAAATAGTCTTGCAGACTGATGCCTGGGACACGCTCGAGTAGACTGTGTTACGGGGGCCAAACCCATGTTATTACACCTTCCGAAATCTCTGGGGACTTTGGAAAATGGTTGTTGCTTGTTCCTCACTGATCCCTCTGCAGGCCCTCGTGACTCTGGAGAAAGACTGTAACTCAGGAGAAATCTGGAGGCATCTGTGAGTTTTTACAGGCCAGCTCACCATGCAAATGGTGACAGAGACCCCTCCCTGCCCTCGGTGGTCAATGTGAGATCCCTGTCCCTGTGATCCGTGGTAATTCTCCTCCAGGGAAACATGTGTGGGGAGATTAGTTTGAAATGGAGAGACATACTCCAGGCTCTGCCAAGTCACTCTGGAGAGAGCATGACAATGCTTTGGTTTCCATAGCGACCAGGTGACTGTAAGCTCACCTTTGGCCCTGGAAACAGCCTCCAGCTTCTGGGAACAACTGCAAGGCTGCTGCTTATTATGAGAAGGAAGAACACCAATGGAGAGGGTAAAAAAACGGGTGCCATTTCAGAAATAGGCTCAAGGGTCAGTTCGGAACTGCAGGAAAGTTGGAAAAGAGTGTCCCAGCAAAGATGCTGAAGGTGCTGGACCTCCAGCCAAGAGACCAGGTGGATAGGGGCAGGCACCTCCCCTACCTTGGTCATCTGTGTTAGCAGTGTCACCATCAGATTTCAGTGCAACCCTCTTGACAACAACAGTGGACAGTTAACGTACGTTAGTTTGTTATTTCCTTCTTTGTGTTTCAAGGGAGGAAACATTCTTTCACTGTGGCACTAGTGACGGTTGAGAAGCTAACACCACAAGGGTTAATTAGCTGCACATCTACTGTGTGAAGGTGCTTTGTGTATATCACCCCCATTTAATCCTCGTATTCTTTAAGGTAAGTTTCCCAGTGATGAAATTAGGGCGCAGAGAGGTTCAGTTATGCTTCATGGTCATATGTACAGGTGGCAAGTGGGGGAGCTAGGTCTTGAACCAAGATGCAATGGGGCATTGAAAAAGGACTCTTGGAAAGTGTCTGATGAGCCACACCCACATACCTCTTTCCAGGAACTTTGAGTTCTTCCTCTCTGAACAGCAGGAAATTGCAATCCCAGCCATCATATGCAATTCTCTTTATTTAGCTTGGGACATAAAGGTTGAGGGCTAAAAATCCTTTATATCTCCTCCCACTGTTCGCACCTCCCTGGCCAAATGATTGTCATCTCAAAATTGGCTTCTTCCCTCCAGCAGAATCTGTGACCAGGCCACCACTTGCAGAGGACTGGGATTCTGCAGGGCAGTCCAGATGGTAATGACTTCCCAGCCAGAGGGGACCCGGCCCTGCTGAAATTGGCTGGAAATGCAGATGGTATTGATGGGGTGGGGAGCCTCAGGGTGAAGGAGGTGATACTCATTCTGGTCTTGGAGTGATAGGAGACCTCAGAGCTGGTCCCAGTTTTTATCATCTCCTCATTGGGCAATGGGCAGCGATGCCTCTGTAGTCGTAGCTCTTTAATGGAGAGAACCGGAGTAGATCAGCATTTCTCAAAGTATGAGGGGTCTCAAGATATTTTAAAAAGACATTTGGGATAATTTTTGATGGGACACACACCTGGCATTAAATAACATTAAATAATATAATGAGAAAGTTTCATTTGCTTTCAGTTCTTCTGGGGGGGTACGAAGGAGGAAATGGCATCGGGACACTCACATGTCTCTAACACCTCTTCAGTTCTTGGTAATGTCCCCTTTTAGTACCAGAGGGGACAGTCCTCAGACTCAGAGCTTTGGCAGGCAGTGACATCTCCTTGTAATTTAACTTGGTTTTGTCCTTGCGTTTTATAGCTATCTTCTACATTCGACAAGGTGAGTTTCCATTTCTGGAAGTGATTTTCATTTCTGGAAGTCCGTAAGTCAGCAGCATTCCTGGGGACTCACTGGAAACGTGAATGAGACCCCACCCCGGGCTACACACATGTTCACAGGATGCCCAAATGGTTCCTATGCTTTTGTGATAAGAACTGATAAAAGAGCTTCCCTTTTCTAGAAGCAATATTTAAGTAGAAGAAGTGGGCCAATTGAAGGAAACGTGACAAATAATAGCATAGGTACAGCAACATTGTGGAGGGGCAACAGGAAGAGTGGGGGTTGGAGAAGTAGGTTAGAAATTAGAGTGTGCAGTGGGAAAGCTGTGCCTGTACTGATTCTGGCGCCCTATCCCCTGGAGAGATTAGTTCTGTAGGTTGGGGATTGTGCCCCTGAATCTATATTTGGAGAAATTAAAAAAAAAAAAAAGAAACAAAAACAAAACCTGCCCCTGAAATGTACAGTGAGGTATGGAAATTACTGGATTGGATTGTTTATTTTCCCCGAAAGTCACATGTTGTTATTCTTTTTTTTAATTTTTTATTAAAAAAAAATTTTTTTTAATGTTTATTTATTTTTGAGACATAGAGAGAGACAGAGCATAAACGGAGGAGGGGCAAAGAGAGAGGGAGACACAGGATCGGAAGCAGGCTCCAGTCTCTGGGCCATCAGCCCAGAGCCCGACGCGGGGCTCGAACTCACGGACCGCAAGATGGTGACCTGAGCTGAAGTCGGACACTTAACCGACTGAGCCACCCAGGCTCCCCTACATGTTGTTATTCTAATATAGTGGTTCTCATCTAGAAGCCCCTCAAGGGATGTTTGACGATGTGTGAGGATGTTTTTGGTTGTCACAATTGGAAAGCTGCTCCTAGTGGGTAGAGGGTCTGGTGGATAGAGGTCAGAGAGGCTATTAAACATCCCACGGTGCACAGGAGAGCCCCCTACACAAAAAAATTATCCAGTCCCAACTGTTACTAGAGCCAAGGATGAGAAACTCTGGTCTAAAAAGATTTTTTGTGGGGCTCCTGGGTGGCTCGGTTGGTTAAACTTCCAACTTTGGCTCAGGTCATGATCTTATGGTCCGTGAGTTTGAGCCCTGCATTGGACTCTGTGCTGACAGCTCAGAGCCTGGAGCCTGCTTCAGATTCTGTGTCTCCCTCTCTGTCTGCCTCTGCCCTGCTCGTGCTCTCTCTCTCTCAGTCAAAAAATAAATAAACATTAAAATATTTTTAAAATATTTTTTGTTATTGAAGGTATTGAAGCGCAGATCAGTGAAATGCCAGGTCACAAAACACCTCTGCTCCAAACATTTCAGTTTTTATCTCATGAAGCCTGGAAGCCAAGCGCCTTCCCCAGCATCAGACCCCCCAACCCCCTCTAAACTAATCATGTCATACTACTACCCTTACCCCAACACAATCAACTTAAGCCCCACCGGCCTCTGTGTTGTTTTGGAATAGTCCAAGTATACAGATATGTTTCTACCTCAGGACCTTTGCACATGAGTAAAAAAAAAAAAAATGCCTCTTGTACCTAGAACATCTGTCCACAAATGGGCCTCTGGTCAAATCTCATCTCACCACTGAGACCTTTCCTGACCATCTTGTCTAATAAGCAATCCCTTCTTCATGTCCCTCTCCTCCTTTCCCTGTAATTTTTCCTTAGAGAACTGACCATCAGAATATATGTGTATTTCTTTACCCTCTACTAGAATATAATAAGTACCATGAATATGTACTCACTGTCTGGCAAATAAATGTTTTAAATGAACAAAATAAATGGATGGATACATAAATTGATGCCTGGATTGTAGTCCCAGAGGTCCACTGTCCAGTGGTGTCCCTCCGTGCCTCAGTTTCCCCCTCTGTCAGGTGAGAAGGTTGTATAGATGTTCTCTAGGGTCCGTTCAGTGCTCATGTCTGCTGGTGTGGCTCCTGGATTCTCACCTGCATCCCCATCTCTCCGTTAACTGCCTACACCCTCCCCGTCTCTCCAGTTAACTGCCTGCACCCTCCCAGCGCCACCCTCCATTACCCCAGATGCCTTCTGTCAGCGCTGAGAGGCCTCTGGGAATTAGGGATGTCAGAACTCCTCAGAAAGTGGCAGATCCATTGTGTGAACCACTGAATTGGGTAATTAGGGAGGGTGGCACTTCAGTCATTTTAAAAGCTTAGTGGGTGGGAAGAGGAACTGTTCCCTGACAGCTACTGCACATCCACTTCGAGGTAGAGCTTTTCCTTCGGAAAATCCAGTTTTGTCACCGAACAGTGCTTTATTGCTCTCCAAAGGACTGTGTGAAGAAAGGGGATACAGGCTGGAAGCCTGGCATTGACTCATGGACTCTTTGCTTTAATAGAGGATGAAGATGGGCTAGAAAGGAGGTTAACCTCCTAGCCCAGCTTAGGGACTGTACCACTCGTGGAGTAAAAAACACAAGCATCGTAGGCACGGATATTGGTCTGTAAGCTCAAGGGCTTGTTCTTTATAACCAATTTCATTTCTGATCCTGAATTCTCTCATTCTGCTGGACTAAAGGCAACTTAACCTCCATCCTCCTTGGGGCTCTCCCACCCTGAGGGGGTCAAAAGGTTCAGAATTAGATTGGATTAGATGGTTTCTTGCACTTCTGAAGTTATGGATGTTCTAAAAAATGGTTTCTAACAGGGGCAAGGCTTGGGGTGGGGATGGGGACCAGGGTCTGGCTTTTTTAGCGTGCTCAGTCTTTCCACCCCCTCCCCCTCCTTCTTGGTCACCAAGCCATGGACATCTTTCTTGTGGAGGGGAGAATGGATGCCCCATTTCTTGCCTATTGTCCCAATACATTTGCCTCTCCCCCATTATATTGGGGTTAATGCTTTTAGAGAGTAAAGACAGTTAAGGAAGTATCTGTGGTAATCATGACTCCCTGAAGCAATGAGCTACTTAAATGGAGGGAAAGAAAAAGGAAAACCAGAGAGAAGAGGAAAGCATCTGTTAATTTCTCAAATTATTATATAGCCGTGGTGTAATAGTGAACCATTACATACCAAGCCTTTGCTATAGAGCAGGCACTGTGCTAAAGGTCCTTGGAACAGCCTTATAAGATAATGATAGCATCACACTCTGGTATCATCTTACTGTGGGTTAGCATGGGGCTCAGCTCTTCACCTATATTAATTCAGTTAACTCTCCCTATAATCCTATAAGGTAGTTGCTATTATTATTCCCATTTTGCAGATGAGGAAATGTGGCACAGAGGAGGTAAGTGTCCAAGCCCACACAGGCTGGTAAGTAGGAGAGCTGAAGTTCAAACCCAGGCAGCCTGGCTACAAAGCCAGAGCACAGGCTGGCTCCACCAGCCTCCCAGGTGAGGTGGAGTTAGCTGCCTTGCCTGGAACTTGCCCAGCAGTGCTCTCCCTCTGCCTTGCCAGTTGGGAAGCTATTTGTAACTTGTGGGCAGCTGCACACACCTGGCATCTGGGAGCAAGCTGGCCCTGAAGGCAAGAACCCAATGCATAGTCAGCTATGGCAGTGGTTCAGTGGGGAAAATCAAACACCTGGCTGCCTTGAGGGGCGGACACTCAGAAGCCCGGGCTCTGCAACCCAAACATGGACGGCTCAGCAACAGTACTTACATCTGGGAAGAATGAGGTCAAGGCAAGGCTCTGCTACTATTTCCTGTAGATTTGAGAATCCACTAGTATCCGCCAATATACAATACAAGAGACATTCCTTTTTATAGAAATAATAGCACTTTTTTTTCCAACCAAAAGACTCTCCTGTTTTTCAATAGAAGTTTTTATTTCAATGATTATAATTCACATGCAGTTTTTTGAATGCTTAGTTTGTGAGAGAGAGAGAGACAGACA
Organism: Panthera onca; assembly: GCF_046562875.1. Lineage (NCBI taxonomy): Eukaryota > Metazoa > Chordata > Mammalia > Carnivora > Felidae > Panthera > Panthera onca. The sequence continues at coordinate 36,966,061 of NC_138354.1, read as the reverse complement.
GACAGACAGACAGACAAAATGCAAGCAGGGGAGAGGCAGGGAAAAGAGGGAGAGAATCCCAAGCTGGCTCTGCACTGTCTTCCCAGAGCCCACACTGGGCTTGATCTCATGAAATGTGAGGTCATGACCTGACTGAGCTACCCAGGCTCCCCAGCACATGATATTTTAATAAAGAAAGAAAGAAAAGAAAAAAAGAGGGCTGGGGTACTGTGTTCAATTTACCCACTTCCCTCCAATGATCACCATTTTGCAAAACTACATAATATCTCAAGATACTGAAGAGTTCCATCACTACAAGGATCTGTTCTATAAACAATCTGTTCTATATATCTGAATGTGGTTCCCTTTCAGCTCCCTTTCAGCTCCTACCCCATCCCTAAAACCCTGGCAACCATTAATCTGTTCTCTATTTCTAAACAGTGTCATATCAAAAACATCACAGTAATGGAATCACATAGTAGGCAACTTACAGGTTTGGGTTTTTTCACTCAGCCTAATTCCCTGCAAATTTACCCAAGTTCTGGCGTATCCATGGTTCATTCCTTTTCATTGCTGAGTCATATTCCATGGTATGGATGTACCAGTTTGTTTAACCATGTACCTGCTGAAGGATATTTGCGCTTTCTGGGGGTATATTATGAATAAAGCTGCTATAACATTTATGTAAAGGTGTTTGTGTGAACATAGAGGTTTCATTTCTCTGGGATAAATGCCCATAAGTACAACTGCTGCATCATATGGCAATTGGATGTTTAGTTTGTAAGGCAGTGCAAAATTGTTTTCTCGAGAGCATGTACCGTTTCACATCTCCAAAAGCAATGTATGGGTGATCCAGTTTCTCTACATCTTTGCCAGCATTTTGTATTGTCATGCATGACTATTTTTTTTTTAATTTTAAAGTTTATTTATTTTTGAGAGAGAGTGAGAGAGCGAGCGCAAGTTGGGGAGGGGCGGAGAGAGAGGGAGATACAGAATCCAAAGCAGGCTGCAGGCTCTGAGCTGTCAGCACAGAGCCTGATGCTGGGCTCCAACTCGTGAGATGTGAGACTGTGACCTGAGCCAAAGTCAGACGCTTAACCGACTGAGCCACCCAGGTGCCCTGTGGTGATGATGATGATGATGATTACTACCACCATCACCATTACTGTATTGCCAGTCTTACAGGTTGTAGTTATATCTAATTATGATTTCATTTACATTTCCCTGATGACTAATGATGTTGAATATCTTTTCGTGTTCTTATTTGCCATCTTTTATCCTCTTTGGAGGGGATATTTTTGTCCTGTTTGGTGAAATGTCTGTTCATGTCTTCTGCCCATTTAAAAAAATTTTTTTAATGTTTATTCACTTTTTGTGAGACAGAGACATAGTGTGAGCAGAGCAGGGGCAGAGAGAGAGAGGGAGACACAGAATCCTAAGCAGGCTTCAGCCTCTGTGCTGACAGCAGACAGCCCAATGTGGGGCTCGAACTCACAAACCATGAGATCTTGACCTGAGCCGTGCTCTGTGCTGACAGCAGACAGCCCAATGTGGGGCTTGAACTCACAAACCATGAGATCTTGACCTGAGCCGAAGTCGGACACTTAACCAACTGAGCCACCCAGGCGCCCCTTTTCTGCCCAGTTTAAATTGGTTTGTGTATGTGTGTGTTTTTCCTGTTTAGTATATCCTAGGTATTACTTCTTGTCAGATACGTGATTTGCAAATGTATTTTCAGTCTATAAATTGTCTTCTCATCCATTTTATAGAATCTTTTACAGAACAAAGCTTTAATTTTCATGAGATCCACCTTATTAATTTTTCTTTTATGGTTCATACTTTTGTTTTTTAAATCAACAAACTCTTTGCTGAGATCTGGATTATAAAGGCTTATTCCCATATTTTTTCAAAATATTTAATGGATTTACATTTTGTGCTTAATATGTATTTATGTATGTATTTATATATTTACTTATGTATACATGTATGCATGCATACTTATTTCCAATTCTTCTAACCCCATTTGTTGAAAACGTTTTTTTGAAACCTTTACTGTGTGCCTGACAGTGAGCTAAGTAGCACCTTCAGACCTCATTTTATATAATCTCCATCATTACCCTACAAAGTAGGAACTGTATCCCAAGTTGTATGGATATGGAAACCGAGCATCAGTAAGGTTGTTTGATTTTCCTGAGGCCGCACAACCAGAGGCAAGCCTCACATCTCTGCCTCACTCCAGCTCACAGCTTACCACCATATCTAGTTCAGCTCCTGAGTGACTGTCTCTGTACTTGTGTCCCCCACATCATGACAGGAAACTCAAACGGGCTTCAAATCTGAGCCTACCTTGGGACCTCTCTTTGGGCTGTAACTAAATCAAATTTTCAGGAGGTGCAAGTGTAATATAATATGGATTATCTGTTCATCATTTAACTCAGGGAAGTCTTTTCCCCCTCACTAATATCCATGATAAAGCATATGCAAATGTCTGTAATTGAACATAATTAAAATAATGAGAGTTGAAAGAATGTGATATTCAAAATAAATGCAATAAGGAGTTGGACACAGCCATTATCCTAATTCAAAGTGATTACTTTATGATAACATTATCAGGGCCTCTAATATTTCTGTCTATAATATAAATTACTTACTTTGGGGAGGCAGGTGCTCTCTGATTGGGATGGATTCGTGTCCTGGTCTATTACCAGTCACTGCACACTCCTTCCTGGAGGAATGTGGTGCCATTCTGACTAGGGCCATAGGCCTTTGCACCTCCCCACTGCCCTGCCCAAGCACAAACCCGCACTGAGATGACTAAGGGAGTGCAGCGACCGCAGACAGCCTGGTATCCTTGGGAGCACATGTAAAACCCACCGGAGAGTAAGTGCGCTGCAGGAATCCAAGGCCAGGGGTTGCATCCCAAGGTGTGCCTGTCACAGTGCTATTCTTAGAGATTTGCAGTGTGAGCAATTCAGACAGATTTCCTTGCTTTGCCTTCTCTCAAGTGTTTTATATAAAATTCAGGTTAGGTACATAGTCATAGCTTACAGAGAATTAGAAGTTAGTGCAGCTCTTTGGTGGGTGCAAGGGACACAGTACAGAGGACAGTGCTCTGGTTTTGGATGGTTGTGCTACAAATCTTACCTCTGCTTGGACCAGCGGTGTGACCTTGGGTGAGTTACTTACCCTACTGGCCTGCAGTTTTATTTTCTTTATATGGGAAGACAGAAACTTAATTTAAAGGGGTTTTCCCTATGAAATTAAAGAACATATATATGAAGATCTTAACATTAAACAATGATTAACAAGCAATGGGTGTTGAATGTCACAGGAAACAGAGATAATTTGAAATGTTTTGTCCAAAGTTAGTTGCTGCAAGAGGTGGGATTTGGGGATAAGAATGTGAGACTGTGGGCTCCTGGTTCACAAGTGGTTCACTGACTTTGGGTGGGTGCTGGCAGGATGGGGAATAGGGGCAGAAAGACTTCTTCCATTCTTTTCTCTTCTTCCATCACCAGCCCATAGAAGGTGGTGGCATCCAGAAGCGTTTAAATTTCCCTGGAGGGGTGGGAGGTGGAGAAAATGATCTCCTTCACTTGTCTTGTTCTGGGCTCTCTGGCTTATGCTGGTCATGACAATGATCCTATGCCAAGTCTTCCATCTAGAAGCTAGTGCCCACCCAACAGAACTATGGGAAGTGAGGGTACCCTCCCCACCACATGTGTATAGACACACTAAATACCCATGCTTCATCACAGATTGAGGCTCCTAGGATGAGTCGGGGCTGAACCCACAGAGGGCCAATGGGATTTGGTATATCCTCCTTGATGACTCTACCCAGACCAGCTTGTATGAGAGTTTCCACTGGCCATCATTGAAGGGAATGGACTGACCTTGGACTATGATCATAACCTTTTATGCCATGGGCTGGGCATTGGCTAGAGTTTTTCACATAGGTGCTATGACCAAACATTTGAATTTGAGGATCCTCAGCTTTTTGGATCCCAGTAACTAGATTCTGGTCTGACCTATCAGTTTCTTCCCCTTCCCTGCCCTCCCAAGAGATTCTTTCTTCATCCAGACTGGTTCTTCAAGCTGCACAGTCAGGAGAAAAAAGGGAAAAAGAGCATGCATTGCAGCTTTTTTAAGAGAAGGGCATGGAAACAGTTTATGCATGAGGGAAGTGGGTAGGAGGAGGGTTTGTAGAGAAGTCCTGTTTTTGGTTATGCTTCCCCTCAAGGTTCTTCCCCACCGCCATTATTGAGCATGAATCATTTTGGGACCTGATGGTGAGGTTACAATACATTTTATTAGACTGACCCTGAAAACCACCCAACTAGGTTGCTCATTTACGGAGGAGCACCAAGGTGCTAGCCCGTGACCACACAGTCAGGAGGTAGATGCCCATGATCTGAATCTGGACCTCTCTGGCCTGACTCTGCCCCTTCCCCTGCTTGCTGGAAGCTTCAGCTCTCTGTTAGCTCACAGCATGTAGAAAGAATTAAAGAATAATCATCATTGCAGCACTGTGCTGGGAAATGGCAATTAGCCTCTAGTTTGTTTGGATTAATATCTCTGGAGACCTTTATGAAGTATTATTTATTGATAAGGAACGTGCAGAACAGCCCAATAGGAGTTGGGAGTTCTGTATTCAATGCTCTTGGTGGAGCGTCTGCACGACATGAACTTGGCTCATCGTCCCAAAGATGTGGCTACTTGGTTTTGGAAATTATTGGGCCCTTTCTGGGTTTTCTTTTTTTGGAAGGTCTGTAGCTACTGTGGGGAAGTATGCTCTGTGGGATAAGCTTGTTTTAAGAGCTGTACCAACTTGAACAAATTACAGACGTGCCAATAATCAACAGTTTTCTTGGGCAAATAAGGCTCTTAACTCTGAGTTAACCCATCTGGGGGCATGGTTGGGAAATTAGACATAATGTATATGAGACTCCAGCATCTGAGGTTTGGAAGGTATTTAAAAGCAACAATCAGTATTCTCATAGGTTTTTGAAAATTAAACACATGTTAACATGCACTGGCGAGCACAAACATGCTAGCATGAATCAGGTAGTGAGAAAAAAAATACTGAGATTAAAAAAAAACCTGCAAATGTATTTTCCACAAAGTAGATACTCCGCACAGTAAGAGCTAACGGTTGATCTTAAATATACAGAGAGACGAACTGTAAAAATCTACCAAATTGTGATCCTTAGGAGTAGGATTAGGCTGAATTTACCTTAATACAAAACATTAAAAACCCTTTAAAAAAAAAGAAAAGAAAATCAAGAAGAATAAAGTCTTTCTTTAAAGAACAAAGTTTTTGAGTTCTTCACAAGACTGTTTCTGTGAACAGGATGCCGATGTCATGTGGATTGCAATGGAGAGGAAAGAAAGGTTAACATTGCTTAGGCAATTCTTCAACAAAAGCTACTCCTATAATTGACTCAAATTTTATCTCTTCATTAAAGTGAGACCGCTAATGGGTCACCCTTTCTTAGCCATCACTAAGTACTGTGTACAATGAAAATGTGTAAGTCTGAATCCCTTTGAACAGTAACCCCCGACTTGCAGCCTTTTAGGTGACCTTCCTGTAATTAGTGTGAATCATTGAGCCTTACTGGGCACGTGTGTGTGTGTGTGTGTGTGTGTGTGTGTTGTTTCTCCAGGAATCCAATAAGGAATGAAAATTCACTGTCAGGAGACACTGTGAAGAGTCTCAAGACGGAGCAGACATCTGCTGACCCGAGTCAGTATGAGGACACAGCTGCTCCAGGCGGAGAACTCTGGGTTTGAGCCTGCTGTCCCCCTCTCTCAGCCCCAGGCCCTCTCAGACACACAGTGACCATCCTGTCTAAACTGAAAGGGATACAGCGTGTGCCATGCCCACAAGGTTGAGCCAGTGACCTTCTGTCTTTCTGGTCTCCCTCTCCTGTCCACGTACACACGAGAAATAAGTAGACGTGTGTGGATACAGGGACCTCAGAGTGAATGTTACACACTGGGCACTGAGCCATATAAACCCATCAATTTCTCTTTCTTTTTGCAACATGTAAATGAAAACCACAGAAGAGAAAATGCTTGTCCTTCTGCCTATTTGAAAATTCTGTGTGTGCGTGTGTGTGTGTGTGTGTGTGTGTGTGTAACAGAGAGATAGACAAATGTAGATACAGAGACAGGCAGAGAGACTTTCACACCTATTTCTTTAGAAAGCCCTTCGTAAACTTATCTAGGTGAAGGAGGCGGAAAACACCCCTGTGTCTGAAGGATTTGCCTTCTTACCCAGCAAGCATAGAGGCTGTGTTCATTGAAATGTTAGCCATTATTCTATTTGACTTCTCTGATGTTCTCAGGTTGATATGTTTAAGATTAATGAGGCATTAGTTCTCAATCAAGGAGCCATAATCAAGAATACCCATTTAGCTGCAGTGAGTTGTGTCCCTGCATTAATTAATATCATTTGACCTTTGTATTTTGGGTGGGATGATGTATCGCCGAATTTTCCTGAGCAGTGCCATAAAATTGATAGCTTGAATATTGCCACTTGGATGGCCGAATGGTTCGTTTAAGTTAAATACTGTGCTGGTAATTAATATAGGATAGGTAAGTCTGGGCAGATGATATGTATTAATTCTTATTTAGTGAAGCAAGCTTTGCTGGGTGGGAGATTCAGATGAAGCGCTTTGGGGCTGGAGACCTTGACACTTAGAGGAAAATTGTCCTGAAGGTACCTCATGAGGAATCTTTTTCTAATCTGGAGATCATGTCTACACAAATGTTTAAACACAAAATGGAACAGAGCTATTGGGGCGTGTTGGACGTTCCACGTTAGCTTTTTTCCTATTTTAATGGGTGCATCGCTCAAATGTCTTCTCTGTAAAGTTTTGGGTGCGCTGTGATGGTTGCATCCTTCCAGGTTGTAGCAAGTTTCTAGGCCAGAGGTTGGCCAAACTTTTTTGTAAAAGTTCAGAGAGTAAATATTTTTGGCTTTGCAGGCCATACAGTCTCTCTTACAACCATGCATCTCTTCCCATGTGGGAAGAGCTATGTTTTATATTCATTACCATGTTTCAGTGCATAGCAAAGTACCAGGAGCATGATGCAAAGTGCAAAAAATATCTAAGAATTGAGTGGTCATTTTTGCGTTTCTTCAATGGCAAGAGCCGATCAACCTGGCCCCCAGTACGAGTTATAACCGCTGATGCAGGAACCAAAAGCCCAGCCCTACCTCCCTATTTGTTCTCACTGGCTGTGAGTCAAGGAGGAGAGGAGCAAGGAGAATTTGTCCCTTTTCCCACCACCATCATTTGATCTTACGTGAGATCCAAATACACTCATCTTCTCAAAGTACATTTCTGTACATCTATTGTTCTATTTACAGAATTTGATCACAGACACACATACCACACCATAACCTGCTTTGAAAACTTAATAATGTTTTAAAAACATCTTTCCACATCGTTCAGTATTCTTTGCACCATTATTTTCATTGGCAGTATGGCATTCTGTGTTTTATTTAACCAGTCTTCTGAGGGAGGACATTTATATTGTTTCCTTTACTCCAATTGCAAACCGCTAAATATTGCAGCACATATATTTTAATGAGTTTTTTTAACGTTTATTTATTTTTGAGACAGAGAGAGACAGAGTATGAATGGGGGAGGGTCAGAGAGAGAGAGGAAGACACAGAATCTGAAACAGGCTCCAGGCTCTGAGCTATCAGCACAGAGCCTGACGCGGGGCTTGAACCCACGAACCGTGAGATCATGACCTGAGCCGAAGTCAGTCGCTTAACCAACTGAGCCACCCAGGCGCCCCACAGCACATATATTTTATGTCTTAGAATTTTTTTAATGTTTATTTATTTGAGAGAGAGAAAGAGAGAGAGAGAGAGAATGAATGTGTGAGCAGGGGAAGGGCAGAGAGAGAGAGAGCAAGACACAGAATCTGAAGCAGGCTCCAGGCACTGAGTGGTCAGCACAGAGCCTGATGTGGGGCTCGAACTCACAAGCTGTGAGATCACAACCTGAGCCAAAGTTGGATGGTTAACTGACTGAGTCACCCAGGTGCCCCCACATACTGTCTTAGAACAAATACCTGAATTTCTGTGTACAAGGCAAGTACGTTTTCAAGGTTTTTGATACTTTGAGACTAATTGCCTTCCATGAATTTTCGAGTCCTACCTAAATTGCATGATAATACCTTTCATTTAAAATTTTTGAGGAGGAACTTAGAAAAAAAAGATAAACTCTGTTTAGGGATGTTTGTTAGGCCATGTGGAATAAGCCCAGTGGAATGCAGAAATGTTGTCAGGTGGGAGATTGACAAACCTTTATGTGTCATACTGTTGCTCTGGAACCTTGACTTTAGAAATTGAGTTCTCTAGAATAGAAGGACAGACAGAATTATTTGATTCCAAGTCAACTTCCCTTCATTACAAACATTGGTTATGTTCACGCTTGGTGGGCAGTCTACGTGGACAGAAGAAGAGGTCTGGGACTATTAGATCACACTGATTTATGCAGTATCATAATGGGAATGGAGTAGGATGGGGCTTTGGCCAGCCTCTCCATTTCATTATGAGGAAAGAGATACTGAATTGCAACAATGGTTCTTTGTCTAGGGGTGCTGGGAACTCTGCTGTAGGGGAATTTTCTCTGCACCTTCACCATAACATCCATTTTACCATAGGAGAGAGACCCCACAGAAGGCATGCTTCTGAATAGAAAACCGTGAGAATCAAGGTCAGGACAATTATTGGGGACAAGAGTTAGATTTCTTTAATGTCATATTCAGAAAATGGTTTTGTAATCAGAGTACTTTAGGGAGGTTTGAGGTTGATTTTGTTTGTTTGTTTGTTTTCTGTTCCCAGTGAACAGTGAGCATTTTGCTATGTGTAAAAGTGGAGGTCCCAGCAGGAAACTGGAGGCACATTTAAATTGATTAGCTTGAAGTGAGGGGTTATTTACAAAAAGCATGGATAGGGTATGGGAAATTCACAAGGGATAATCTGTCCCCTGAGGCTAGTAATAGGGAGAGAGTTACCACCTCAAGGATTGAAGGGGGAAGAGAGAGCAGTTACAAGGACCTTCAGGAGATGAGCACCGTGAGATTTAATATGGGAGTACAGCCAGCTCACAGCTACCCTGCAGAGTAAGAGTCTAGGGAGTAAATATCCCAAGCTCACTCTCCTCCCTCCCTCTATCTCTCTTGATGCTCCCCATTGACCAAACCCACCTGGAAAACAGAGGGAAGAGAGCCCATTGATATAGTCTGTCCAGATCAGCCCCATGCCTGAGCACAGAGCACAGTGGAGACAGGTGGAGCTTGGAACTCTGGGTAAATAGAAAGTAAACAGCTCAACGCGGCTGCATGGATTACTTAATCTTACTGTTTCCTAGGACAGCACACTTTGGTTTAGGGCTAAATCTGTGAGCATCATGAGTTTATAGCCACAGGATAGGACTTTATAAAAATCCAGTGCCTAGGGCACCTGGGTGGCTTAATCGGTTAAGCATCCAACTCTTGATTTTAGCTCAGGTCATGATCTCATGGTCTTGAGATAAAGCCCTGCATGGGGCTGCACACTGGGTGTGGAGCCTGGTTGAGATTCTCTCTCTCTGGAGCACATGGGTGGCTCAGTTGTTTCTGTGTTTGTGCGTCTGACTCTTGGTTTCTGTTTAGATGATGGTCTCATGGTTCATGGGATCAAGCCCCACATCGGCATGGAGCGTGCTTGGGATTCTCTCTGTGTCCGTACTCCACTGTGCTCTTGTGCACACTCTGTCTCAAAACAAATAAACTTAAAAACAAATTGCTCTCTTTTCCTCTGCCCCTGCCACTCCCCTGCTTGATTGTTGCCCTCTCAAAAAATAAATAAATAAACAAAAATCCAGTGCCTAATCAAATGCCAACTCTGGGATATTAGATGAGAATTACATGATTATGTGGCAGGTGAAGTGGCCCATACCTGTACCACGTACCTGACAGATTCCTTCTAGGTTACTTTAAGAGCTCCTGAAAGATTTGCCAAATTTCTAGACTGACTGGACATTCAAATAATTTCTCCCGGGTCCCAGATGATAAATGAATGATGCCAAGGAAAACAAAATAATGGTTTCATTTTTTAAGGTAGAAGAGAAATGGTTTTTACATTCACCCCAAGGCAACCCATCCAAGAGCAAAATGAGCCTCATTCAAATAAAATTTTCTCTTAAATCTAACTCAGTTTGCCAGAGCCTCAGATTCAATGTGTAAACCTGTTTTATTTGGCTTCATGTAATTTTATATTGTTGTTAATTTAGTTTTCCTTTGTTTGCATACTATGAACCATTTGTTAATTTTTAAAATGTTAGGATATTTAACATAAAGTCTGAATTTCCTTCTTTTGAAACATGAATTTTCTTCTTTTTGACAATATTGGACTTTGATTACCACAAAGGAAAAAAAAATGGATTTCTCTCCCCAGTTGCTTCTGGCTGTCACTCATGTAGGTGTTTGAATTTTCAGTCTCTATAAATTCCTAAGTCCCTGCAGAGAGGGCATAGTATCAACCCAGTTTTATTCTGTTCTTAGGAGAGTTCATGGACTTATAACAGATTCTCCAGATATGTAAGTTTCCTGGAGTGACTTAGACCTCTGTGAATGCTTCTAATATTCTCAATAGTCGGACCTCATTGCAATTTTTTTAAATTTGGAGGAAATTGAGGTAGACCACACAGGCATTTACATCTGTGTTGTCTTTAACAAAGAATAATGAAGCATCACCAAAAGCAAATACTCAATATTATAAATCAGATACTGGGTCTGGGAGAAGTTATCAGGGGGCTTCAGAGGGCAAGCCTGATTTTTGAATGTTTTAAGCTTTGGTATATCCAGGGCTAGTATCTTTTCAACAATGTATTGGTATTGTCTTTCTTTGAGTGAAACGTATATGGAGGCTCAACATGTAAAGCAGACCAAAGCTGAGGGGTTTCACAGAAACAAATTGGAGGGGAGGGTACACGGCCACCTCTCACCCTGCTCCACATTTCTGATGGAGGAACCCCAGTGGCACCTCTCTTGTGTCCTAAAGCGCAAAGATGTCCTCCTCTCCTAATGACCTTTCTGTTTATACCACGTGAGAACATCATGAAATATCCATCCATTTTTAATAGGAGAATGATATTTTTTATATGCTCTGTCTAGTCTGTCAGTGTCTTGCTTGGTACCTATGTTGGATGTTCTTGTTTATATAAAAATTTATGTCACATTGCAGACAGATTTTGACTAATTTCAGTTGACATCTCCTTGAGCTCACCAGGATTTTTCTGATTTTATGTTGCATGAAACATTTCTCAATGGAAGATGCTGGAATATCCACATTTTTCAGTCTGGAAAACCTGTATGAGAAAAATTTTACAGAGAACAGTTATCCTGAATCAACCAAACTCTTCACTAGTTATAAGCTGTCTTATAACAGAGAGCTAAGGAACTGGGAGAGGAACATGGGAGAGTTCTTGAGTGAAGAAGGGGGCTCGGGAATTATCAGCAGTTCATTAGTTATCTGCACCTTTCTAAATGATCCTTTTGTTTTCACTCCATAGAGTTTATGTCTAGCCTCCTACCAGCACTGTCCTTCCATTATTTACTCACCTTCTCCCTTCTATTTTGTCTCTACCACAGGGTCTTTGAATATGCTTTGCTAAATGCCTAGAATGCTTCTTCATGCCTCTTACCCAAACTAATCTATTTTGAGTCATCTTCTATCTCAGTTCAAACATCACTCCTTCAAGTGAAGCTTTCTCCTACTCTTAGACTAGATCAAACTCTTCCCCTCTGAAGGCTCTCATAGAAGCTTATTAATATTCATTTATTTGTATGATTATTTGATTTTTTTTTAAGTTCTAATTCCCTTAAAAATAGAACCTAAGGGGCACCTGGGTGGCTCAATTGGTTGAGTACCTGACTCTTGATTTCAGCTCCGGTCATGATCCAGGGTCATGGGATTGAGCCCTGCATCAGGCTCTGCTCTGAATGTGGAGCCTGCTTAGGATACTTTTTCTCTCTCCCTCTCCTCCTCTCTTATGCTCATGGGAAATTTCTCCCTCTGCTCTCAAATTAAAAAAATAGAACTTGAAATAAAACTTATGTGCTAAGGCTTTATAGAGAGATACAATACCAGGGCAGCTAGAATGAAGGGAAAGGGGAATTGAGGCAGGAAAGACCACAAGCGTGTACAAAACAAGGAAAGACCACAAACAGTGTGTTACTGGGCTGACCACAGCTTTATAGGAAACTATGGTGAGCTGCTCCATTACATGGGGGGTGGGGGCGGGGGTCTTCAAGGTAGGCTGTGTGGGACCATGATACCTTGGAACATTTTGTTGAAAGAGACAAGGATATGTTTGCTAACAGCTTTCAATCTCCTTTAGTTGGTGTGATTCACTCCACTGGAGAATAAACTTACCTATATTTACAAGGTATATTACCTAGACCTTTAAGGCAGCTCCTGGGGGAGCCTAATCCCATGTTTCATAGTGTAATACTTCTTATGAATCCCAAAGCAGTAGCAGGAACCATAGCTTTCGTGAGTCTGGTTGGGGTGGACTTGGGTTGTGAAATCACAGCAGGTGTGATGAAAGTCATGCCAGGGCCCAACCCAGGGGAGGCTGTAGCAGCCAGAGGTTGTAAGAAGATGAGGCAGGAGTGAAGGCTGGATTTCCCATGGAGGAAAGGGCCAACTTCCAGAGGACTAGTGGAACTGACAAAGTCTGGGAAGTATAAAAATGTGATCCCATGCATGCCTGCCTATGTCTTCCACCTTCTTATAAGTACAATGAGGATAAGAACTGCATTTATTTGACTCTGCTCAATATTGTATATTCAGCCCCTAAAACAGTGCCAGGAAATGGAATTAATCGATATTTGTTGAATGGATGGGTGGATGAATAAATGGATGGATGGATGGACAGTTGGATAGACAGATAAATGGAAGGATGGAGGAAGGGATGGATGGATGGATGGATGGATGGATGGATGGATGGATAATATGTCAATGTTCGTTGAAATCTTCTAGCCTCTATTTTCCTTTTTCTCAGTCACAGGTAAGTTCTCATTAGCTAGTGGCAGCAACATCAGATTGTTTGGGGCACCATCTTTGCACATGATGAAAACCCTGTGGTCTGCCACCTAGAGGTCTGGAGCTGTTCAGGTGCTGAGTGGGTTCTGGAGTTCTGAGAATCCTCAAGGAGATATATTTTTCTCTAGATTGTCACTTTCCTCTCAGAGTTTAAGTAGTATTGGTATGTAGACACCAGAGTCTAGGTGATCTAGGAAAGCATTAATGGTGGGGCTTTTGGAGCTCTGAAAGGTAATATTTTCTGAGTGTCTTCCATGGCCCAAGTATAGTAAGTACCCTGTACAATTATTTAATCCCTAGCAAAGTTGTATAGGGCAAACTTTCCTGAGTGATGGAATTAGAATTTGAACCCAGTTTTTCCTGACCCTGGAACCCATGCTCTTAACTTCTACACTGGCATTTTCCCAGATATGCATGTGTGTGTTATACAAGATGGGTTTTAGATACTTCACTGATAGGATTATTCATTCTCATGGTTATATGTTTGCTTAAATACATATTGGAGCAATACTAGTTTTTAATTTAGGATAATGTTGGAATTTCAAGATATATTAAATAAAGATTTCCAATTTTAAGGAAAATACTAAATATCTAATAGTGCAGCTGGTACAAATATGGCAAAAACCATGAGGGTAGCACAGGATGACTGATGCTTAGGAAATATTGCGGTATGCCAAATGGAATATCCAGAAGGACTCACAACCCCTAAGTCATTCCTCAGCTGCTTCTCCCAATTCTTTAATTTTGTGTAAATATTTATTTCTTTTTGAGAGAGAGAGCCCAAGCTGGGGAGAGGCAGAGAGAGAGAGAGGGAGAGAAAGGATCTGATGCAGGCTCTGTGCTGGCAGCAGAGAACCCAACATGGGACCCGAACCCATGAACCATGAGATCATGACCTGAGCTGAAGTCAGACACTCAATAGACCAAGTCACCCAAGTGCCCCAGATTTCCCCTAATTTTTTAAGCCTGGAGGATCTACAGCTCTTAAACCATTGTCAACTGCTGTGTTCTTTAGTTTTTCATTCTAGGTTATTGAGCTAATCAACTGTTAAGAACTAAGGGAGTCATAAGTGGAAAAGAAGTTTTGACATGGGAATCAGAGAAGAGGTTAACTATAGATAGGTATACCAGTTAATGGGATGTATATTCAGCATGGGCTGCATCTTTGCATTTTCAACTCTTTTTGATTCCCTTTCTTTGAAAAGAGGAAGGCTTTGCTCCTGAGTTTGGAAGAAAGGTCGAAGTAGGTTGAGATGTGATCGCATGATCTGACCCCCATTGACCCCATGCTTCAGAGAAGATGACTAATAATCTCTGTCACTCTCTCATTCCCCTACCCTCGCGAGTTTCCAAAGAAGACTCTATTCCTAGCCTATGGCGAGCACTTAGGGAAATGAGTTAATTTTTGTAAAGTTCTTAGATGTGTGCCTGGCACATTTTAATTACCATGTGTATTTGTTTTTACCTTTAATATGATTAGAATAGTACATGGATTGAATGGGTTAGAGCAGAGAAGTAGCAAAAGCATGGTTTTCAGAATCCAGTGGGATTTATGTGTTAAGAATCTGTGTTACCTGCTATTTGTAATCTCCAGCTTCTGTTGCCCTGTTCTCTGCCCTACAGTAACAAGATCCTGAGTCCTCTAGTGGCATTTAGATCTGGCCACTGGAAGGCATCCTGGCTAGAAATCTGAGGGAAGGAGAAGAATGAGGTCAGGGTATTTGTTCCTCTGGCACCCTCTCTATGAGATTTCCTCTGCCCTTTACCTGAAGGTCAGTGTTTCTTTTCTCAAGCACCTGTTCTGAATAGTTCCGTCTTTCTCAGTTCTCTTTATGACTCTCCTCCCACCCCTTGTTCCTTGAGACCTAGGGATAATAATGATGGCTTTGTTGACATTAGTCTAGGTTGATATTACATCTGGGTCCTTGGACAAGTTCCTCAAACTCTTTTAGGCTTACTGTCTTCATCTACAAAACAGCTAAGCCAGGTTCTCAAACTCAAATGTCAGGGACCAGGCAAGGGTCTCAAATGAGTGGGGTGAGACTGCACCCAGCCTTAAGCCTCTTCTCAGTTCCCACCATGGCCATGTAAGAAAGCAGGCCCAGTGGCTAGACATTGTGATTTGCCCAGAGAATCCAGAAATCCAGCTTGTGTATGCAGTCTCTTGATTTTTAAATGTTAGAAACTTAGTAAATGTTAATTTTGAAAGGTCAGAGAGGCCAAAATTTGGGTTAAGAGTTATTGAGAGGACTGCAGGTAACACATACAAGAAAGTGTTGCACAGTGGTTTGGCATACTGACTCCAGAGCCCCACTGCCTGAATTTGAATGAAGACCCTGTGTTTACTAGCTAGGTGACCTTGGACATTTTACATTGCTTCTTTTTTAAAATGTATTTATTTATTTTTGAGCGGTGGGGGGGGGAAGGAGATCATGTATGGAAGTTGGGGAGGGGCAGAGAGACAGAGACAGTGAATCCGAAGTGCACAGACAGACTTGGGGCTCCAACTCATGAACCATGACACCATGACCTGAGCCGAAGCCAGACTCTTAACCAACTGAGCCACGCAGGCGCCCCTACTATGCTTCTTTGAGCCTCAGTTTCCCTATCTGCAAAATGGGGATAATCTTATACCTGTCTCTTAGGGTTGTAATGAGGATTAAAAGGGTTAATATTTGAAAAGATTTAAGAGACTGTCTGGTACATAGAAAGCACTATGTAAGTGTTGGCAAATAAAAATGAATAAATATATACTTGATTCAATGCTTGGAATATCAGAGATTTTTCAGCGTATGGGAGCTTAAGCAGATGAATGTCCAGGTTTTAGCTATGGGAATAAAAACACAAATTTCTCCAGCTTCCTGTGTATTATTAAGTTAACATGAATTCCCAAAATAATGGAAGCTTTTCATTTTATTTCTCCCTCCAGAATGGTCTATTTAATGCCACTTGCCTTGAGTTAGTAGTGTCTGACTTCAGAGGTCCTCATCAGGGTACATTGATACTCAGCCCTAAGATTGTTCTAATAAGCTTTATTGACTTGCTGAACCTCAGAGTTCTTTTTATTGACATGCAGTGTAAATCATTCCATCTGACATTTGAATGTCCTTTCTGAGAAACGTGTTAGACCTTACATGGGTACTGAGCTCCTGATGATGTGTGCATTCCTTAGTCAAGCATGCAGTGGCTTAGATGAAGATATCACACACAAAGCCTTGTTTTAAGGTAAGATTGGATGGAAGGAAGGCCATGAAATTTTGTTTTGTTGGAAAAAAGTTTTTTTTCTGAGATATGGGAAGGGTGTACATTTTAATGGGGCTATAGTTATTTTCTCTGTCTTTAGAAACTGTTAAAAGCCAAGAGGTTATTGCTCAATATTTGGTAGCTTGAGAGGTACAGATAGTAATCTACCAGCTTGCTTTGAAGAGAGAATCATGTGACTTTGAATTCAGAAAATTTTGTTCAAATATATTCTTGAAAAGGGGAAGGAAACAAACCCTGCAGCTGAAATTTTCTAATACAATAGCCGTTTAAGGAACCATCCTGCCTTCCAGGAATTCAGTTTCTTGGATAATGTTTCATGAGCCCATCTGGACATGCATTCCCTTCCTCAGTCATTCTGCCAATGTTTATTGGGCATCTGCTATGGGCCAGGCACCTGCTAGTGCTGGTAGTACACTGACAAATGTGACAGTGTCCTGCCCCTGAGAAGCTCATGATCTACTTGGGAAGATATAAAATTGATAATTAAAATACAAGGCATTGAGTGTTACAAGAGAGCAGGAATTTTCACCTTTGGTACTGTTGATTTTGGGGGCTGGATCCTTCTTTGTTGTGGGGGCTGTCTGTAGATGTTGAACAGCATCTCTGGCCTCCACCAACTAGAGGCCAGAGGAATCCTCCCTCCAGTGACGACAACCCAAAAGGTCACTAGTCATTGCCTAACATCCCCTGTGGGGCGATGCTGCCCCTGTTGAGAACCACTGTTAAGTAGAGACATTTACACAATTTCTTGGGAAAGGAGCAACTGATTCATGTAGGACAAGTGAGGTAGACTTTTCAAAAGGATGATGACATTTGAGCTGGGTCTTGAGATAGAAATATAGCTCAACAACCAGTGAAGTAGAAGTTTAGCACTTCAGGCAAAGGGGATACAATGGTATGACAGAACATAGACTATTTAGAGAACAATGTGTAATTCTTTGTAGGTGAAATTAAACTGCTTGCCAGATAAGGCTATAAAGGCAGGCTTGGGCCAGGTCATAGAGAGTCTTATATACCAAGAAAAGATGTTTAGACTTCATCCCATTGGTAATGGAGAAGCAATGAACTTATTAAGTGGTGTGTTAATATTTGCATCGTATGGCCTGTTTGATTATTCATTCAGCACCTGGTAATAGCACCCCCATTTCCTTTGGGGGAATTACCTGCCCACCATTCTGAGACTGGTGGTTTAGGTGGGGTTGAACTCATACCCTGGTTCCACAGATCTGGCTAACCACAGCATGTATCCACCTGGTCATGTGGTTAGTTCAGTGGTGGGCATGTGATATCATCCAGGCCAGTGGGGGCACACTCTAGGATTAAAGGACATCCTCTTTCCACTGGGGTTACTAGTTTAGAAGAATATTATCTTCACGTTTGGAATTTGTGGAGGGCATATTTTTTTAACTTTATTCATCTATTTTGAAAGAAAGAGTACAAGTTGTGGAGGGACAGAGAGAGAGGGAGAGAGAATCCCAAGCAGGCTCTGCACCATGAACAGTGAGACTATGACCTGAGCCAAAGTTGGTTGCCTAACTGACTGAGCCACCCAGGCACCCCAATTGGAGGGCACCTTGACTCAACAATTGAAGTGCATGTTGAGGATACCAACATAGGGGAAAGTAGAAACAAGAGACAAAGCCTAAAACTGTGTGCTTTGGAATTTGTACTCACACGTAACAATAAATCACGTTTCTAGTTTATACTGGCTTGAGTTTCTGTAACTTGGAAGGGGAAGAGAGAGAGCTGACAAATACAGTATTTAAAACATTGTTCTTGGATATCTAGAGAATTGAGTGTGTGCAGGGAAGGGTTTCTTACAAAGAAACCAGCTAAGAGGCTAGTGTACCAGTGCAGACAGAAGATAAGATGCAATGGGTGGAAATGGAGGGAACCTAAGAGAATTGATAGAGGAAATAAGAGTTTCTCCCACATGTGTTGAGTAGCATGCATGGCTTGCAGGCCCTCCACACCATGACACTGATCCTTCCTTTTCTCTCATGTCTGCATCATCCATTTAGGATTATCTCCTGGGAATGGGGTGGGATAGCACCTAAGATGACACTAAATTATCCCTTTCTCTTGGAAGCCACATTCTTGTGTAACGTCTTCTCTGTAGGTGTGGGCTAGACTTCTTGATTCGCGTCAAATGTGTGGAATAGGACAGAAATAATGAGGTATCACTTCCAAAATTGGGTCATAAAAAGACATTGACTTTGCTTGTTTATTGCTTTGAGGAAAGTAGCTGCCATGTTGTGGGCTGCTCAATTGAACTGCTCATGTGGCTAGGAGCTGAGGTTGGACACCAGCCAGCAGCTCTCAGTCCACAAACTTCTGTTCTGAAGAACAGAATCCTTCCAATAACTGCATGAGTGAGTGTGGGAGTAGATCCTTCCCTAGTCAACTCCTGAGATGAAACTGCAGCCACAATTGACATTTTGCAGCCTTATCAGAGACTTAAGCCGGAGGCACCTATTACTCTGTGCCCACATCCTGACTTATAGACACTATGAGTTAATGTTTGCTGTTTTGAGCTGCTTAATTTTGGAGCAAATAGTTATGCATCAAGATACACATATTACAGTGGGATTTAGTTCCTATTTTATGTTATATAGATAGTAATCAATAAATACTTGTAGAATAAGTGAATAGATTGATTATAAACAGCAGCCCCAGATGCTTGGCAAAAAGCCCGATGACAGTGGTATACAGGATGCTGGAGAAATGGCAGTTGGAAACTTAGCTGAGACGTGAAGGGTGCAGAGACCTTTGGGACCTGGCAGCTCTGGGGACATTAATGACATACAGGAAGTGACTTTGGAAGTGTGCAAAGAGTGGGATGTATTTAAGGAGGGTGGTGTCCTGGCAGAGTAGATAGAAAAAGAGACCATTATGGAGCAGCTAGGAGGCAGGAAGATGCCAGGAGGGGCTGTTTCTGAAGCCAAAGAGAGATGTCAAGGGACTGTCAACACACCAGATGATGAAGAGATAGCTACCAAGATTAAGGACTGAACTTGGCCATGGGGTGGGGCAGAGGAGAGCAGTCATCAGTTAAGAAGATGCTAAAATCATAGCTCCAATGGAATTGTATGAACAGAAAAAGCAGATTATAGTAGATCATTGGGTGATGGAGGAATGGAGGTGATAAACATGGTCAGATTGCAGTAGAAGTAGGCCCCAACTAGTAGTGCACTTAAGGTTGAAAAAGAGTTGAAGGAGGAGGGTTAACATAAGCGAGCTTCAGCGTATTTACATCCTGACAACCAGGAGAGTCTGAAGACAGAACAGAGAGAACGATGAGCTGGTGTAGAAAGATCCTGGAGGAGGGGTGAAAAGATGGAAACAAGGCACTCCAGCCGGGCATTTAGCCTTGGCACTGAGAAGTGTGTTCAGATAAGTACTTACATTTTGGTTCAACATCTGTCCTGTGCTGTTCTGTTCTGTATTCTCTGTGAACTACTCCAGAAAAATGTGGTTGCTTTTATTGCCAAGTTGCTTAATTGCCTTACGGGATAATGGCAAGCAAGCTAGTCTTGGAGCTTTTGAACACGGAGACGAATCAAAGCAGGAAGAGGTAGAGAAATCAAATAGACTGATGGCCTTTTCATTGACAGTGTTTCAAGTTGGTTACCCTTTCTTTTGTCAGTCTAGTAATGGTTGCTGACATCTGCAAAATACTTTTTAAACTAAAAATAGAGAGGAATGGTAGAAAATTCTACCTGCTATCATCAGGCATATATGCTTTATGCTTTGCTTTCTTTCCCCTGTTGTCTATTAATAAAAGAACTCTCATGCAAATACCAGGTCCAGACCATTTTTAACAGTGCTTCCAGGATTAATAACCATCACTTCATACTGTTTAAAAACGACCTACCAAAAAGGAATAATGGTCTACTTGAGTCTACCACGTAAAACTGCCAATGCATTTTCACCTGTTCACTTTATCCTCATACCAGTGAGTCAAGTAGGGCTTTCATGCAAAGAAGCTGTTGCAGCAAGGCTTGACTGTCTGCCTCCACACGGCCCGGCTGGGACAGAACCTGGAGGCTCCTGAAGCCTAATTGTTTATTCTCACTAATGCATTACATCACTGTTTCTTACTCCTACTTATGGCTACAGAGACTCCAAAATGGCACTTCCTGAGTGGTCCCATGGGTTCCCTGCAAAATACCTGTAGATTTTAATATATTCATGGTGCATAATCAGTGCTTCAGAATCTTGCTAACAATTACCTCTTTTCTGTGAGTTTGAGAGCACAGCAAGCAATCATGTTTTCAAAGAGAAGGGAAATATCCATGCACAAAGCGCTCAGATCTTTAAATGTTGAATTCCTATTCTCTCCCCACTTCCAACCGTATCCACAAGTCATTCTGCTTGTTGGACTAATCACACAGGTACTTGGAACACCTGTGACAGGAATACATGGGGTGTGTGTGTGTGTGTGTGTGTGTGTGTGTGTGTGTTTTGAAAAATCACATTCCCAGGTCTCATACCAGACTTTGTGAGTCAGAATCTTTAGAGTGGTACCCAGGATCTGAATTTTGGTAAGCGTCAGAGATAATTTTTTTTCTAAATGTTTATTCATTTTTGAGAGAGAGAAAAAGAGAGGGAGGGAGGGAGGGAGGGAGGGAGGGGTAGGCAGAGAGAGGAGGACAGGATCCAAAGAGGGCTCTGTGCTGATAGCAATGAGCCAGATGCAGGGCTTGAACTCACAAACTGTGAGATCATGATCTGAGCTGAAGTCAGAGGCTCAACTGACTGAACCACCCAGGAGCTCCAGAGATAATTTGTTCAAGTTTATTTATTTATTTTGAGAGACAGACAGAGCATATGAGTGGGGGAGGAGCAGAGAGAGAGAACCCCAAGCAGGCTGTGCACTGACAGAGGCTCACACAGGGGCTTGAACCCACAACCATGAGATTATGGCTCAGTTACACAGGGGCTCCAACCCACGAACCGTGAGATTATGACCTGAGCCAAAATCAAGAGTCAGACACTCAACCAACCGAGCCACCCAGGTGCCCCCCCCTCCCCCGCTTAGAGATAATTTTCTTAAAAATTGTATTTATTTTTAGAGAGAGCACAAGCAAGGGCAGAAAGAGAGGGAGATAGAGAAACCCAGTGCAGGGCCCAACATGGGGCTAAATCTCATGATCCATGAGACCATGACCTCAGCCAAAATCAAGAGCCAGATGCTTAACCAACTGAGACATCCAGGTGCCCTAGCATCAGAGATAATTTTATATATACCCTGGTTTGACAACCACAAGACATTTGGACACTGGATAAGTGGAGTTTCATAGGTAATGAGAGATACAGGGTCTTTTCATTCCTATGGGGCACATCGTTGACTGTGCCTGTGAAGCCAGTATGTCCCATTCTTCTTGGGGACATTGAGAATATAGAAGATGCTATCATTGTCCCATACCACCAGACCCCTCTTACTAACTGTTAAGCATTACATCCATACATTCTGGGCTTCCAGATATCAGCACCACTGCCTAAGGACTCTCTGATCAGTAGATCCCACTCTTCCTATGCCCAAGGAAGGCTGAAGTGGCCCTGGATTAACACACTACCGTACTTAACTGATCTTTAAGCAATGGTTGACACAAATAATTGTATAAATATTTTGGACCCCTGGGCAGAATAACTGTATGGGCATTTCTACCTTGGCTTCCATAATTCTTTAGTGGTAATAATTTGCAATTACTCACTCTGATAATACAGTTTTTGTTGGCTCTTGTCCCTTTCCTACCTCACTTTCCCACCCCTTGCCATTTTTTGTTTCCTGGGTTTGCCTCCAAATTTATACACGCACTCAAATACTGGTCTCATGGTCTTCTGGGGGAACCCAAAAGAGCATCTGCAGATTAATGCAGCAGAACATTTTGATCCAAGCCTAAAGTAATGGTGTGGGGAAATGCAGAGAAAAGAAAACCAAAGAAGGCATGGAAACATGCTTCATAGAAGAGTTCACTTCTTACCAAATGCCCACACTGTATCCTTTAGATGTTTATGTTCAATATCCCAAATTTTAGCTATTTTCTGATATTTCCTCATATTAACTACTATATACTCTTGAAACATATTCCTGGTGATTCTTTTTAATTTACAGGTTTTTGCCTCTTAATAGAAGTATAAAGAATAAATAGAAATAATAAATGTATAAATGGAGAATGTAGTAATGCACACTTTGACCATGATTTACAGACATTTTACTTCTCAGAACATCTATAACTCACCAGTAACCACTGCAAATGCATATTCTCCCTTGTAAGCTTGCATATTTCATCCTATATGGCTTAAATATCTTTACTTATCCATTTGTAATAAAATGACTAGGACTTAAAGTAAGTGCATTTGAAAGAAATCGATTGTCAATACTCTGTGCTGCTAATACATGGAACATTTTTCCCCCTGAGGTGTTAGTACATTAAGGCAAAACTATTTATGTTTTGATTATAAATTCATTAACTATTTACACTTCATTGACTTAAAGCTTTTATTTTTTTTCTTAAGTTTCACTTTCAACCTTCATGGTTGACTTCACTGAACTATTGAAAGCAATGTTTATGTTTTTTTTAAAAAAAAAACATTTTTAGTAGGACTTTAGAATATATACACAATTTTTCTGTCTCATGGCCTGTGAACCCTCTGTACCTAAGGAGAGATTTTGGAGATGAAACAAAGCATGCCATGTCCCTGAAATCAGACTGCTAACAATTTAAAAATGATATTCTGAGCTTGTTAGGTGTGTAAGCTTTGAAAATTTGACTTTTTCTTCTTCTGAGTCTCAGATTCCATACCTGAAATATGGGAATAGTAATAGTACCTACCCTACAGGGCTCCTCTGAAGCTAGATGTCATGTCTGAGGCTTTGCATAGAGGAAGTTCTCAAAATTATTTTTATTTTTTCCACTTCTTTTCCCTCAAGTCCTAAGCCGGCATATAATTACTTACTACCTTATCTAGTAGGAGAATAAAACTGGCATCTAATTCCCAATTCACCATTTCATTGTGAGTAAATGAAGTTGGCAAGCGCTTTTTGCTAATGGCCACTCAGACTCTGAACTTTCAAGGCTGGAAGGAAGGAGGTTGTGGTCAGCTCCACCCAGTTTGCCTCCATGGGTCATCCAGGATTGTGGTGATTTTGTTCTGTTAGTTTAAGGCAGGCTGGGTATTGGCCCAAAATATGAAGCATCTGGAGGAGGGAGATGAAGTGTGGAAAGCAGCAGAATTGTCAAGACCATGTTGCCTTTCTTCAAGATGACCCTGCTGTAGAGCTGTTACGTGGAAATCACCACGCATTTCATCCGAACTGTTCTCATGTGCCAGGCTTGATGCCGAGGGGCTTCTCACGGGTTATACCGTTTAATTACTGACACCTTGATTTGATTCCTTAAACAAGAGCTTACTGGCCTGGTGACTGTGAGCAAGTGTTTTCATTTCTCTGGACCTCCGTTTCTTGTTGTGTAAAATGAGGATAGTAATAAAACCTCGTTGATGGAGTTGTTAGGAGGGGTCAATGAGAATGTGAGTGGAGGTGTGGACCATGAGGCTTGGTTCATAGTAAGCCTGAGTAAACATTAATGATCATTACTGTCTCACTACTATTACTAGTGGTGGTACTCCTGCTCTCTCTGTATGGATCAGGATGCTTTGTATCAGTGGACCCCTCCTTGGGTGACTTGCCCCCCAGAGAGACTACGGAAGTGTCTGGAGACACTTCTAGTTCTCGGAATTGGTAGGAGGGGATAAAGGGGTGTTAGACAGCCAGGCATGCTACAGCCATGGAGTGGGTAGAGGCTAAGGATTCTGCTAAACATCCTGTAGGGCATAGATAGCCTCCCCCCGGCTACTACAAAGCGTTATCTGATCCAAAATGTTAGTAGAGCCACATTCAAGAAACTCTGCTTTAGGGCATATATATAATGATAGATGTTACTGGTTCTTTATTCTGTCCTGCTCTGTAATCCTCAGGCTGGTCATAAGATACCTATGGCAGGTCCAGAGGTCATAACTACACAAGGAAACATCTGGAATAAGAAAAAAATTTTTTTTCTATGGGTTTCACTTGAGTCAAGAAGAACACATTCAATAAGCATATAAATCACCTTTTCCTGGGTCAGATAACACGGGGTCTATGACAATTCCTAAACCAATCTCTTACTGAAAGCCTGGAGTTATCATGCTTGAAGATGTGGATCACTTTCGGTGTCCTCTGTATTAATAGTTGCTATTATTATATTAATTATGTCTTCATTATTTTTATCACTATCATTATCTCTGTTTTTTTCCCTTTTTTCCTATTTTACACAAAAGAAAGCGGAGGATTAGTGATGTTTAAAAAATCTTGCTTAGTTCACATTGCTATTACATGCTAGATAACACCATATGAAAACAGAATCTCTTAGTCTAGAGCTTTATCCACTTTTTTCTTAAAGATGTGTGATTCTATATTTCTTAAAGACATACTAAATTATATATAAATTAGCCAACCCTAAACCAAGGACACAGCTTAATCTGTATACTCATTATTGGCCAAGCATTTGGAAATCTTTGTTTACTCAATTCTGACCATGCTCAAAATATTTGTTTCCAGAATGCATTTTATATAAGCAGGCTTCCTTTTGTGTTGCAGATCACTGAACCTCCCTTTTTATTTTTCTTATTCCAAGACCAATGGACTAGGAATCCCTACTTTCATGACTGTAAATCACTGACATGATTCTAAGCCTACCAAAATGGAGTGTAAGTTCTAGTAAACAGAAAGACAAGATACATCATGACTTAGACTTCATGAGCCCAGCTCCGACACAAAACAGACTTAATTTTGAATCTTGGCCTACCCATTCACTAGCTGTGTGGGCTTGGCCAAGCCATTGAACTTCCTCCTCCTTTTAAGCTTTGGTTTTCTCATCTATAAAAAGGAAAGCATGATGGTACTTACACCTAGAATTGTACTGTGAAGATCAAATGAGATAATACAAGTAAAGAGCTTGTAGAGTAAATGCCACATACTTATTTCTATTGCTATTCTTAAAAAATTGTTTTTAAATGTTTATTTTTGAGAGAGAGACAGAGTGTGAATGGGAGAGGGGTAGAAAGAGAGGGAGATACAGAATCTGAAGCAGGCTCCTGGCTCTGACCTGTTGGCACAGAGCCCGACATGGGGTTTGAACCCATGAACTGTGAGATCAGGACCTGAGCGGAAGTTGGACGCTTAATCGACTGAGCCACTCAGGTGGCCCTCTGTTGTTATTCTTATCATCAGGATTGTTCAAAATCTTCCTTATGTTGCCATTACTGCTATCATCATCATTATTTGGGGGATGTGGGCAGGAAAGGAAAAAGGATGAGCCCAAGGAGAAGTAGAGAAACCATCACAAACTATTTCAAAGAAATTAAAAAAATTTTTTTTTAATGTTTATTTATTTTTGAGAGATATAGAGACCGAGAGCAAGCGAGGGAGGGGCAGAGAGAGAGGGAGACACAGAATTCGAAGCAGGCTCCAGGACCCGAGCTGTCAGCACAGAGCCCAACACGGGACTCGAACTCATGAACCGTGAGATCATGACCTGAACCGAAGTCAGATGCTTACAGACTGAGCCACTCAGGCGCCCCTAAAGACATTTTTAAACAGTGTGTAAGTTTGCATCTTTTCAGAAAAAGGAAACTCATCCCTAGACACTGGATGGCTTATTCCCGGTATTAAATGCCTTGGTTAATATCAAACTCCTGAATTTCATGATAGATCATGAGTTAGTTCAACCGATCAATAACTATATATTGAGTATCTGCCATGTGCCCAATGACTGAAGGGGGAATAGAGAATATGAGGTGAAATTCATTCCCTTGTGGTCTTCAGTCTATTTAATTAGTTCATTAGTTGACCTAGACTGTGATAAAGCTTTGAGGTAAGCCTGAAGACTGAGCACTTGAGGGCAAGTCAGGTCTTACATAATATTAAGATTGTGTGAAGATTTTTATTTGATCATAGTCATTTATAAATCAATTGAAAATCTTCTCTTCAGTGACTCCTATTGCACAGTATCCTTTGGGAGGAGAAACAGAAGGATGCTTTACTACTTCAGTTATTTTTAGTTTGCTTTTTTTCATCCTTCTCCTATCTTCATGTACCACTCATCATCCTAAAAAATCCTAGAGCACTTTGGAGTAACCTATGAATCCTATGGTTCCCTAGATGTTTACACTGATCATCTGGAAAAGTTCTTGAACAAATAACAAAAATGATCATCGATACATCAGTGAAGGCAGCGCAATGTGAAGGCCATGAGTACTGGAATTATGGATGGTAGGTCTGGAATGCTTTTGAATCATTTCCTCATAAGTTGCTTTTTGATAAAGCAAACATGCCTGTTGTTTCAATTCAGGGCCCTTTATGAGCTTGCTCCAGTCGGTACCTTCAGCTTCATCGTTCACTGCCTTGCCTAATGCACTACTTTCCAGCCCTTTGAATTTAGCATGATTCTACTTATATCGAATAGATTTGCTGTTCCTTGAAGGAGAAATGCTCCCTTTTGCTTCAGATAGTTTCCTAACCTGTGTTCTTCTCCAGAAATGGCCTTCACCCAACTCTTAGGGTAATTCTGTTTATCTTCTCTGTTTAGAGGTGATCTCCTCGAGAAAGCTTTGTCTGACCTTCCTCTTCCCCCCATGTCTGACTATATTCTCCCATTCAGTAGACAATGAAATCTTTCTCAATTGTTGAGATCACTTATTTATGTACCTACTTACCATATTAGAGTATAAGTTCCTTGAGTGCAGGGACTGTTTAGTTTATATAGGAAATGGTTTACAGGAGAGACTAGTCCTTGAGTGAGATACATGTTTGATGGCTTAAAGAATGAGGACTAAATGGATGAGTAGATTGATCTCACCCTACTTCAGAGAGGTCATCCTATTTAGACAGCAGTGACCACAAAGGAGCAGGAAGGTTCACCAAACATTTATTGAGCTTATTATACATTTGGCCCCCAGCACTGAGGAACTTTTCAGTCTAATGGTGGAGAACAACATTTATAGTAGGTGAAGACAAATGATATGATAAAACTAAATAGAGGTGTTTAGGGAGTTCAAAGAGAGGCACTGACCTTATCCATATGTGTGCAGGGGTGTGTGGAGAGGTGGGAGTTGGCAGGGAGAAAGGGATGCCTAAATGGAGATCTAAAAGCTATATATAAACTATCCAGGAAAAGAGAGTTTGTAGGAGTATTCCAGGTTGGAAACAGCATATGCAAAGAGTTGGAGAGCAAGAAGAGGAGATTATCTCCAGATCAGAGGGTCAATATAAAATGACAGCCAACTCATCTAGAAGCTTGTAACTCATGTAGAAGACTTTACACTTTATCTTGGAGGGCCATGAGGAACCTTAGGAAGATACTAAATTTGAAAGTGAGAGAAGATTTACACTGTAGATGGATCTTGAACACTTTGAACACTGTTAGTGCAGCCAAAGAATGAGGGTACAAAGTCATTCTTTCCTACCAGCTTTATGGAAGACATTTTGACATATGTTTAGATCACAGATTGCAAAGTAATTTTTATGGCCAGTAGGAGGAGCCAAAGTCTCCATGTTCTTTACCACCACAGCTGGGCAGGTCTTGGCCCGGGGTTGTCCCAGGAGCTAATTCAGCACCCCTCATTACCTAGAAGTGACTCAATATGGAGAAATGATACAGAAACTCTGCCTGGAATGTGAAAAGAAACAAATAGTTTCCAAATGAATAGCATAACAGCATACTATATTGATCTGCACTCTAATTTTGCTTTAAATTGTAATGAACGTCTCCTTCACTCATGTACAAAGCTTTTTTAAGCCATAAAGCAACACAGGTACCAGTGACTCATGCCTGATACTCATAGCTAATATATCTAGGCTTATTTTGACTCCAGAATAAGTCAAGAATCGACTCAGACTGACCTTGATTTTAAGATAGTTAAATCTGTTTTATTTCACTTCCAAGAGAAAAAATATATATATTAAAAAATAATAAAAGCACCTAGTGATTACCCATTTTAATGAAACAACAGCCAGTGTTTTTGCCTTAAATGATTGCATTCATTTTTTCCCCCTTCTGGAATAAAAATGAAGGAGCACAGGGAAACAATTCCTGTTAGTGAATTTGCAAAAAACATTATATTTCAACAGAACTTCCCATTAACAGCCATTTATTTCTTCTCTCATTATTGATAATTTGCTTTTAAATTGAGAATACCTTTTTTACAACCCATCTTATCTCCCTGCACGGCTAGACAATTACATTTAAATTTGGTGGTTTTCCCATTGTAAACAGTTTCTGGAGGAAATGATTACAATGTTACTAACCCAGATTTATGGCTTCATTGTGCTACCAGTGAAGGGTAAGAGACTAGTATAAAGGGAAAAAAAGTTGTTTACATACAAATATATTATTATCAAAGAGAGTCCTAAGGAAGCATATGGTAAAACCAACCCAAATTGCAAAATCATCTACCGGGGCCAGTGATACAGATGACTTTCTGTATTTTGCAAACTTATTTTCTCAAATGATGATAACATATAACATGTTTGTTTGTTTTTAATTCCAGTTGTAGTTAGAAGTTTCCTTTCCTTGTTTTATCTTAATATTGGAAGAAACCCTAGCCTGACAGGATTGCAGAAGAACTCTAGGTTCTGCTCCTTGTTAGGGACTAGGAAACGCTCATGTTGCAAAGCAAAAACATGCGACATGGTCCCTACTTGTGGAAATCTCATAGTCCTACTTGGAAGAGGAGCCATACTGCTAATACAAAAACATTCGAAGAGGTGGGCAAGAAAATGAACATGAGCCTCAGATCAACTGTTCAAGGCCAGAATCTAGCCTTGTCCAATCCCAGTTGCCCCTGAGAAGGCAGTGTGGCAGGTGACACATACCATTAAGTTAGGAAGACCTGCCCTGAAATCCTGGTTGCTTGCCCGTTGTGTGGCCTTCAGCAAAGTATAACCCCAGTGGCCCCCCAACCTTGCTGTGCAGCATAATCACCTAAAACAGTTATCCAAAAAACAAATCAACAGCCTCCAAGCAAACAGAGTTTCTGGCTTAGCGAGTCCAGGTGGGCCAGAAGAAGCATTGCTTTAACCTTTCTGAGCACCTGGTTGGGGACCTGGTTAAGCCTACAGTATGTACTTCATCAGGTGTTGAGAAAATTCAATGTAAATGCTTCTGCATCGGGCAAAAAAAAGGAAGTCCTTTTTGAGTGGTAGTAGTTCTTTAGGAGTCACAGGGATTCTGGTACTAAGGCAGCTGCTAAGAGGACAGTCTCTAGACCCCTGCAGAGTCCTGGGTTAGGCAGCCTGCAAGAGGCCAGGGCACGGGCCACAGTGCACATTCCCTTCCTGCAGGGTGTCTGGCCTACATAACTTTTTGCATCTCGGATAGGGCTCCATCTGTGTCCGGCCGTAGATTTCAAGATTCACCGGACAACTTTCCCAGAACAGAAATGGATGGGGGCAAGGAGCCGGCTCCACTTAGCATTTCCTTAGGGCGTCAAGAAACGTGGGGGTCAAGATGGAGCGGGGCGCGGGCACTCAATGAGCGACTCCACTTTGGGACAAGGACCTAGGGACGCAAAAGACTCGGGCTCATGACCCGCACTTCCAACTCTCCCCCCTTCACCTGTTTAGGCCCGAAGACCTAGGCACAGGGTCGCCTGCGGACCCGGGTTCTGCCCTCCACTGCCTGCTGGAATCCGAGGCTGCACGCGTGACAACAGCAGCGGTCCTGGCGACAGGGAGGGGGAGGGGGCGCTCCCTCTCGCACCGGATTATTTTTGGCTCCGCAGCCTGGGCTGCTTGCTGCCTGTCGCGCGCGCGCACACTCGCCAGCTCGCGCTCTCGCTCGCTCTCTCTCTCTCTCTCTCTCTCTCACACACACACACACACACACACACACACAGTCACACATAGACACGCGCGCACACGCACATACACATGCACACGTTTTCTTGCTCGCTCTCTCGCTCTGTTCTCCTTTGTTTATTTTCTAATCTGTGTTTCTGTTTGAAGATCTCCTTTCCACTGTCTACTGTCCGCCTGCAAGCGCTCTCGCAGGCTGACCAGGCGCACACCGCTCCCCTTCATCACCCCAGCCCTCCTCCCGATCTCCCCAAGCGCGAGCGCGGGGTTTGAAGGTCACCTCCTTTCCAGTCCCGGTGCGAGCCGCGCCGCCGCCTCCTCCTCCAGCTGGAGCGGGTGGCACAGGCGGTGCTGCCCTGAAGTGGTTCTCGCAGCAGCGGGCTGCTGCAGCGGACAGAGCCCGGGGTCTGCACGGGTGGGGAAACCCGAACTCGCGGAGGGGAATCCCTTGCGCTGCGGCCCAGCCCCCGGGTGCACCCGCTGTGGGGCGGGGGCGCTCTGCCAGTCCTGGGGACAGCAAAGGCAGCTGCGGCCGGACCCACGCGTGCGCCTCCGGGACAGGAGGAGGAAGGAACGAAAGAGGCTCCCCGCATCTGGAGGGGACAGCGCCGTGCGCCCCGCCCCTGCGTCCGGAGTGAGAGAACTCTGAGCCTCCGACCTAGGCAGAGCACGGAGGAGCGGATGGTGTCTCGGCACTGAGGAACCTTGCGCTCTAGTCGTTCTGGAAGTGGCCGTTAGGACCCAGGCTGTCCGAACCCGCGCCTTGCCCAGCTGTGCCCAGCCCATCGCCCAGGCAGGGGCGCCAGGGCGGGGCTGACCTGCCCGCGAAGTTGCGGACAGCGTGGGAGAAACCAGCACCCCCTTTCGCCGCTTCCAGCTCATGGTGAGTGTGACTGGGGGTGCTGAGAGCGCAAGGGAATTGGAGGGTCTGGGGACGAGAGCGGAAGGCGACTGGAGCTAGGCTCGCTGGGAGTTCTAGGTAAGTCCAAGCGGAATCACCGCCTTTGCGTTCCCCCCACCCCCCAATTAGCCCAAAGGGTCCCACGGGGGAAGGACTTAGGTCTCCAAGAGCTGACCTCCTCCCAGCGCCAGGCTGGAAGAGCTGGACTGGGAACTTTTTCTGTGTGGTGGAAAGATCTCCATGTACATTCGCGCAGGGCCCGGGATCGTGAGCCCTAGCGCTTTACTTCCATAAGCACGCCCTTCCTCGCCCCAGAGCGCCCCTCCGGAGCGCCAAGGCTGCCCTGTCTGCTCTCTTGGGAGCGAGTCCCAGGTGCAGAGACCGGCGGGAACCTGCCTGCGCACTTTGGTTAGTCTATCTGGCTGGCTGGAAGCGAGATTTCAGTGCGCCCTGGGTCGCTGCCCTCTCCACCGCCCTTCTCGAGGTCTGAGGGAGGAGGTACTTTGGTGGCCTACGAGGGGGGGTTTAGAAACGCCAAACCTGCTGTGGGAGGCGGGGAAGAGAGGAGGGTCACTGAGCTGGAGGGAGAGCTTCGTGTTTATTGGTACTGGCCTAAACGCCCGGAGATGTCACCGCGAGTTCAGCCCTGGGGAAGGGGGCCAGCCTGGGAGCTCAGGACCCGGAAACTCACACCGCACCCCTTGGGTCCTTTGACGTCTTAGACAACTTCACCCCGGGGTATGTGTTTGGGGGCGGCGGTAACAGAGTGGCAGCACAGGCCAGGGTCGCCCGTTTTCTGCTCCAATTTCTCAGCTCCAAGGATGGAGGTGAGGGCGGGGTTACGGGGCTGTTCCCACATCTCCGCTGCCTGGGGGATCACCTGGCAGGGATGCTCCTGGAGCCTCCAAGGTGCTAGGTCTAGGGACCAGGTGTCATGAAGAGCCCGGAAGCTGCCCTAGCGGAAAGGAAGGGGGAAGACCCGGACCCACCCAGCCCAGGAATTACCAACTCCATTCCCTGCCGCCAGGGAGCTGGGGGCCCTTCACTTATGTACTGGCAGGGACCAGGGTGCACCTGCCAGCCGAGGAGGGTTTGGGGCGGGGCTGCTCGCGTGCTCGGAAATCCGCGCCTGGCGGTGTGGAGGATTGGTGCCCAACCACGGGTCTTCTCAGTGGAACTTGTAAAGAAGTGGGGGAGGTGTTGCGGAATAGCTTTGAGCCGAAATATGATGCGCCATAACTTGACTTTTCTTTTATAACAGTAATGATTATTTATTTATTTATTTATTTACTTCTTTATTTATTTAAACCCAGTGCGCCCCAGCTGGTGATCCCTCTCAGCCCCTGTCTTAGTTCATCTACCCTCCATTTCCATTTATCTTTTTTTTTTTTTTTTTTTTTTAAATGAGAGGACCTGAATCCTTTCAATTTTTAAGTGACCACACAGGACCCGGCTGGAGACACAGGCAGATTTATTTTTGGCCAAGGACTTTTGTTTCTTCAGAGGCAGAGGACCTGGGGCCTATACAGGGTAAAGGTGGCTCTGGCAGGTATTGTGCTGCAAACAGGGGCTGACTCCAAACCTTCCACTTTTTGAGGGAAACACTGGTTCCAGAGGAATCCACTGGGTTTTCCCTATGTTAGCTCATGGTTGAGTTGGGTTAGGAAGAAACAGGCATCATCTGTTACAGTTTTCTGGGGTGTTTCACAGGTTGTAGAGAGTAGAGTTTTATCACAGAGAAAACCACAGCCCGCCCCTACATGCTAGCTGTGGGACCTTGGGCAAGTTACTTGGCCTCTCTGTGCTTCAGTTTGTTTACCTGTTAAATGGGAGTTTCAGTGGTAGTGTTGGCCCCAGAGGGCTTGAGGGATAAATAAATAAAGCATTAAACACTTAGGACAAGGTCTGACACATGGTAAGTGCCTGGATAATGTTAGGGTTTCCCCCCCTCCCCTTAATCAAGTTGGATACCCTGTATTTTCAGCCTTATAACACCTGGTGGGATAGAGTAGGCAGGCATTTTCCCTTACACACACACTTTCTCTTAAACAGCAGATGAAAAGGAAACAAAAAGGGAGGTTGATCAAGAGAGGTTGCTCAGGAGAAGCCTCAGTCTCTCTGAGAGAGTCTCCTGCTCCACACATGTTCCAAGGAGGGTGGGAGAGGTGCAGCCCACTGGCCCGGATGCAGTCTGGTGACCTTTGATGCCATCTCAACAAGCACAGATGCCCCGAAACTAAGTTTTTGTAGCACTTGTGCATTTCTTCAAATCAACAGAAAGGCCTGCTTCTCCTCAGTCTCCTGGGAAGAAAGCATCATCTCAGTAAATCTTCCTTTTCTCAGAACACACTGTCTTTTTAATATCACCCTGTGGTCCCAGAGTCTTCCAGTCAGAAACGAGCCGAAACGTGGGTCTGAGCACATTTTTTTCCTCCTGGGATTGACCCTTTCTGCTCTATTTTCTCTTCATGATAATTGATGCTATTTTTTTACCTACTCCTCTAAGGTCTGAGCACAGGCCTTTCAGACATCCTCACATCTCTGATGACTTTTTTTTTTTTTTAAACAAGTTTAGCCTTTTCAGTTCAAGCGCTACCAAACCATTATAGTTTATAAAATTCCTTTCAGATAAGTTTTTTTTTTTTCTTTTTCGGCATCCAGAAAATTGGGTCTGCTCTGTATAAATATGTCTGGCATTTCACCTTTCCAAAAATTAGACCATTTTATTTGCATCCTTTAAGCTGATGTGTGGAGTAATGAACACATTCCAAGAGGGAAATCGGATCTGACACAGAAAATACTTTGGGGACCCAGCGATTTCCCAGCGGCATGGATGAAGACTTTTGAAATCCAAGTGCATTTGCTCTGAAGGACACAGGGCAGCTAGGTCTACCTTTGCCACCCAGCATGGGAGATACATAGCAAGCATCCTCATCAGCTAATACTGGTAGACTTTGCTAAAATCATCTGGCAATTTGTCACATTTACATTCCCCCGAATTGCCTGAGAGAAAACTTTGTTATGCCAAAGACCTCAAACATGGAGAAATGTTTTTAAAGGAGTCTTGAGGCTCTCCCTGATGCCTACCTTCATTATTTAAAATACTGCCTCAGGGCACACGTATAAATATTAAAACTTTAATTAAAGAATCAATCAGTGAGGGAGCTTCAAAATGAGGGGCACCCAGAACATTCAGATGACTTCAACAGAACATGGTTCTCTAGATTGTAAGGTCTGAGCGGTCTGATGGAAATGACATACAGGGTTTTAAGGAGAGGTAGTCATCATCCTGTTTCGTGTCTGTAGTTGCCGGGAGCTGCCATCATTGCCATTGGTTTGTCATTGATCACTAGACACAGGACATGATACACTGGTGGGTATGTCTCTCTTGGGGGAGGAAAGCCTAATGTAATAAACACTTATCCAGGAGACACCGCATGTCAGACATTCTGCCCAGGGAGGGAGCAAGGCCAATGAGAATGTTTTTCTTTGGGGGCTTCTATTGTCATGGGGAAAGCCAGACAGTAAGCAAGGGATGGAAATGTATTTTTATAAGGATAATGATTAAGGGTTACAGAAATTATAATGTGACAATATGGTAGAGAGTGGGTTGGAAGGGCTTTCCAAGGAAGAGAGATTTGAGCTGAAATCTAAATGAAAAGAAGTAGCTGACACGTTTCAAGCTATACATTCCTCCCATGAGTATTTACTGTGCATTGCCAACTACTGTTCAAAGCACTTGAAATGCAGAGTGATCAGTATGTATAGATACCCTGTGATGATGAAATTTCCATTCTAGGATAGTTATCTGCACGAAGAGAGTTTGAGAAAGTGCAAAGGCCCTCAGGCAGAAGCAGTGATACCATTGTATGGATGAAGTTGGGTCATACAGGTCCTTGAGCTTTGGTAGGGAGTCTGGATATTAAGCCAGTGGGAAGCCATTGGAAGATTTAATGCAGAGAAATGCCATGATATATTTATGTCTTTGGAAGGGTAAGCCCCACAACATCTAAAAAACTAAACTTTGTTTTTTCCCTTTCCTTTCTGAGAGCAAAATCTTCGATTCAAGAAGAAAGATGAGTTTATAGGAAAGAAGAACCCCAAGTTTCTCAGTAATGCTCACTGTGTGTGGGTACAACATTGAGCATGTATCTTTATATGTGGTTCGGCTTAGTTCTTTATCTAGGAGTGCCTTCAAAGAGGGAATACTCCAGGGTGCCTGGGTGGCTCAGTTGATTAAGCGTCTGACTCCGGCTCAGGTCATGATCTCACTGTTTGTGAGTTCGAGTCCTGCCTCGGGTTCTGTGCTGACAGCTCAGAGCCTGGAGCCTGCCTCACATTTCGTGTCTCCCTCTCTCTCTACCCCTTGCCCGCTCACACTCTGTTTCTCCCTCTGTCAAAAATAAATAAATACACGGGGCGCCTGGGTGGCTCAGTTGGTTAAGCGTCCGACTTCGGCTCAGGTCATGATCTCACGGTCCGTGAGTTCGGGCCCCGCGTCAGGCTCTATGCTGAGCTCAGAGCCTGGAGCCTGCTTCAGATTCTGTGTCTCCCTCTCTCTCTGACCCTCCCCCATTCATGCTCTCTCTCTGTCTCAAAAATAAATAAACATTAAGGGGCGCCTGGGTGGCGCAGTCGGTTAAGCGTCCGACTTCAGCCAGGTCACGATCTCGCGGTCCGTGAGTTCGAGCCCCGCGTCAGGCTCTGGGCTGATGGCTCGGAGCCTGGAGCCTGTTTCCGATTCTGTGTCTCCCTCTCTCTCTGCCCCTCCCCCGTTCATGCTCTGTCTCTCTCTGTCCCAAAAATAAAATACAAAAAAACGTTGAAAAAAAAAAATTTAAAAAAAATAAAAAATAAATAAACATAAAAAAAAAAACAGAGGGAACACTCCACCCCCCCCCCCCCCCACCACACACATCTTCCCAGCAGCTTGATCGGCATCTCTTCTGCACACAGATCCCCTTTATCGATCGTCTATTCCAGTAGGTTTCCTTTCAGATTGTGCCCATGTGTTTCTCCCATTGGCGGTTGTGATGTTGGATACTGACAGGAGAAAGGGGTTGTTTCCTCAGAGCTCTGAGTACGACTGACATTGTCCATCTTTGGAGACTCTCCTGGTCTTGGAAGGTGGAGGTATGGTTTGATGGAGGGCTTGGACATCCGGGTAGCTCAACTTTCTTCCCAAATTTGATGCAAACCTGTGTCTCTTTATCCTCAAACCTGGAACTCTGTCTGAGCCGGTTAGATACACTGTGACAGTAAGATGTGTATATGTTGTGAACACTTCCTACACAACACAAGCTGTGCTAAGTACTCTGCCTGCATTGCTATGTGCTGAGCTCTGTTTTTCTGGCAGGTGATTATCCCCCTCACTTTGCGTTTCACCTTGCTCTCCTCCACCCATCCATCCCAAAACCCTTGCTCTGGGGAACCCTCCCTCTTTCCCTGTGTGGATTCCCCTTCCTTACACTTACCCCAGGGGCAGCTTTCTATGTACTTGAGTGATCTGTTTCATCTCTTTCTCTTACTGTACTGAACAGTAAGCTCCAGGTGGACCCTGCATGCACCTGGTTCAAACATCACCGTATCCCTAGCATCTAGCGTGGTGCATGGCACAGGGTAGATGCTGGGTATGTTAATAGTGAGTTATTCCCTTTGATGCATCTAACACACTTTGAGATGGATTCTCTTCATGTCTCCATTTTGCGATAGATTGAAGGGTTTAGGCAGGCAAAGCAGTTGGCCTCAGGATGCTGCAGCAGGTAAGTGGCATACCCAGGACTTTGAACCTGATGGTCTGAGTCTGTAGCCCATGAAACTAATCACTGCATACTCTGTCTCTTTTGCTGCCTTTCTGAGATGCTAGGGACGGAGGAGGTGGTGCATTGCAGAGGTTAGGGGGACCTTGCTGCTTAACTTGAGCTGCTCTCAGAAGTGATGCTGAGTCAATCAGAGGCACAAAAGGAAAGCAGGGCACCTGTTTCTACTTGCCACGATGTATCTTTTTTGTTTCATAAGAGTGGTCTGAACTGGTGCAGTCTGTCTCTTGCTTTTCTGTTTCTTCGCTTAGATCCTGAGAGCCCTGGGTTCTGGCCCCTACCCCCAGGCTCAGGCTTTGAGTATGATTTCGCAGGGAGTCTGGGACCACCTCTCTGGCTACCGGCAGTCCTTGGGGATAATACTCTCAAAGCTGGCAGTGCTCTGACAACCGCTCAACGAAGCATGCAAACCACTGTTCGCTCCACAGAGGCAGGATCACTCTGTCATCTGAGTTAGCTCCCTTTTCATTTCTTCTGAGAACAAAATTAGACCTTTGCCAACATAATAGATCAACTTGTGTAACCACCTTACTCGTTGGGAGGCCAGGTTTTCCTCAATTTTCTGTTTCCTGTGAGTTTTAGAGCATAGAGTCAGAGATGAGGGCACGGACTGAGGTGTCCAAAGTTGTCTTCTTTGTACCATCATGTGTTCCATAAGCGTAAGTGCTACCACCTGTTGGAAGCATGTTCTCTGCTGGGGCTTCACGTACGGCATCTCTTCAGCTCTTTGTCACAAGCCCTTTATCATCCCAACTTTGCAGGTGGGGGACCTGAGGCCCAACAACTAGGTTGCAGAGTCACGCAGTTGCTTCCGGAGTCTGTGCGTGTCTCACCTACTCTGCACCAAGAGGACGTGCTGGGTGCTGAGTGACCCCGCAGAGGAACCATTACAGGTTTAGAGACAGGAGATGGGGCAGGGCAGCAGTTAGGATCTTAGAATCACACTGTCTGGCTTCAGTTCGAGCTTCCTCACATTCTCGCTCCATGACCTTTGGTCTTAATGGACCTCTCTGCACCTCAGTGTCCCCCTCTACATGGAGATAATAACCATCCCAACAAACCATCTAGTTTGTGTTTAGTAGGGATGCTTGCTGTGATGGTAGCAGCAATGATTATCGTCATTTAATAATAATGATACCATTATTACCATTACTGCTGCTACTAGAATTTCACAATTCCTCCAGGCAGCAAATTGGCTCCAAAATATGATTCCTTCATTTTCCTTTTGACTGTAACCAAGATGATAAATTGAGAGTGAAGGGGAGGAACCCAGCATAGCTGCTAACGTATACTTGAAGGAGTTGACAGACCTGAGTCGCTCTATGGAGTTCTGCCTGCAGAGGCTGCCTGACAGCAGCCATATGCATGAGCTCTGATTGATTGGCAGAGAGAAACACTAATTTATTAGACTCGTTATGAAAAGTGACAGAGCGGGGAATCGAGAGGCTGATTCAGCAACAGTGGCCCTGGCTAGATCCCAGCACTGCTGGCTTTGTGTTCGTGTCCCTTGGGACACACCCTCCGTCTTGATTGTGGGGTCACTGCTTATATTCTAGAATGAGTCTCTTAACGAAGCCCCGGGAATGAGTCGCTTCTCCGTAGGTCTTTCTGAAGGGAAGGCTAGCCTGTGGCATGGCTCATAGTCATGGCCATGTGACACGTCTTTTCCTTTGGCAGCCTTAGAAAGGTGAGTCCAGTTTAGGCTGCTGCTGACTGCAAAGCCTGATAATGGAGAGCTCGCGTGCAGAAATTCTCCAGGGGAAAGAAAGTAGTTTTCATTTGCACAGGTTGGAAAATTTTAGGGGTTTCCTTGGGGAGTGTAAGGAGGAGATTGATACCTGTCTTTAAGAACAGAAGACTCTTCCTGGGAGGGCTTCTTATTTCTGATCTGGGGAGTTTGGTCAGTCTGAATTATAGCATGTAGGATGCTAGCTAACTAAGGAGATGATGACACATTGACCTAAGCTAATGGAGTTGCTGTGGAGTGAGAAAAGCTTTGAAATGACCAAACTCCCTGAGAGCAAAGGTTTGAGGGGACACAGGCTTTGGAGCCAGCCGTGCCTAATTTTTTTTTTAATTTTAATTTTAATTTTTTAAAAACTTTTAAAATTCATTTTTGAGAGAAAGAGACAGAGTATGAGTGGGGAAGGGGCAGAGAGAGGGAAACACAGAATCCAAGGCAGACTCCAGGCTCTGAGCCATCAGTACAGAGCCCAACGTGGGGCTCGAACTCACAGACTGTAAGATCATGACCTGAGCTGAAATCAGTCACTCAACCGACAGGGCCACCCAGGTGCCCCGTGCCTAATTTTTTTGAGTCCAAATTCTGCCACTTTCTAGCTATGTGACCTTGAGTGAGTCACTGCACCTCTCTGAGGCTTCATGTCCCTGTCTGTTAAAGGATGGATGATTCTGTCTCCCGTAGCAAGGATTGGTGCTCCAGAGTAAGGCATGGGAAGCAGTTATCCCATGACCACTTTGGAGTAGGCATACCTCATCTGTTCACTGACCCGTAGCATTCAGACAAGAGCTTTCTCTCCAAGAACTACTCAAAGCCTAGTTTGTTTGAATTTACAGTGTTCTTTGAGAGTATGTCATGAGGATAAGGAACCACATATCCCCACTCCATAAATGGAGTTCGACTGAATTGTGCTGTGCTGCTGTTGGCTTATAATGAGATTATATTAAAAAAAAGTCCTTTGACCCTATCTTTAAAGAAATAGGTATTCTATATATACACAGAAAAAGAGTAGATAGTTTAGACTAATGTTTAAGACTGATAGCAGAATCTAAAACCCCGAGTGAAAATAATGCAACATTATGGAAGACAAATAAGGGGAACCAAGAAGGACTGTGAGCTGTGAAGAACTGATACTTCCTGCTGCTATTTGCTGTGGTGATATTTCTGAGGCCTCTGTTGGCTATCACAGTGTCATTTCTGGTCTCACGGTCACAAAGAATTTTTCCTTTCCTGAGGTAGTGATTGGTACTTTTATACCAGACACTGTTATGTGGAACAACTGATCATGTTCCCTTTTCACAAAGCCAGCCAGGAAGCTCAGACCTGATTTTATTTTATTATTAACAAAATTTTTTAATGTTTATTTTTGAGAGAGAAAGGGTGTGAGTGGGGAGAGGAACAGACTGAGGGGGAGACCCAGAATCCAAAGCAGGCTCCAGGCTCTGAGCTGTCTGCACAGAGGCCCATGCAGGGCTCAAACTTTACAAGCCATGAGATCATGACCTGAGCTGAAGTCCAACGCTTAACTGACTGAGCTGTCTAGGTGCCTCAAACTCAGAGCTGATTTTAGAGTCTAGTCTTGACAGTGAATAGGATTTGCTAGCATAGGTTTTGCATATTAACCTCACTGTCAAGTCCATTTTACTTCTTTGCCTTTATTTTAATTTACCATTTATTGTAATTTATGTTGCTTATTTATTAATTTTAATTGTTTATAAAATTTTTTAATGTTTATTTTTGAGAGAGAGCACATGCAGAAGGGGAAGAAAGAGAGAGAGAGAGGGAGACAGAGGATCCAAAGCAGGCTCCGCACTGTCAGCACAGGGCCCAATGCAGGGCTCGAACCCACAAACTGTGAGGTCATGACCTGAGCCGAAGTCAGATGCTTTACCGACTGAGCCACCCAGGCGCCCTGCTTTTTTTATTTTTTAGAAAAATAATCTGCAAGTATTACCGTTAAAAATTAAATAGGCTTTTTACCAGCAAAAACATGTTTGTTGAGGAGTAACAGAAAATTGCAGTTTGGGACATGCAAGCTATGGCAAAACCATAGGCACATCCCACAGGCTACGGAGAGGAACATTATGGAGAAGGAGGAAGTTGGAAGGGGTTGTTTTGAACAAAAGTCCCTTGGAGAGAAGCAAGAGTCCAGGGGGATGATAGCTCACTGGGTAAGCTGCAGGGGTAGTTGATTGCTGTAGGAGAGGCAGTGTGCATTCTTCCTCAGTGGGATCTGTAAATGATGGCTCTTTCCTTTTGACAGTTCTATTGGGGGCTGTAATTTTCAATTCCTCCTATAATGGATGTTGGTGGGAAGGCTCCCCCTTCGTACCTTGCCTTCTGTCCTCCTGACTCCACTTTAGTGAGGTTTCCCTTGATTAATTTTCACACGAGGTAGCTAAAATAAATATATCTGAGATAGGTGCAAGTTAAAAGACAAATAAATAAATTACAGTCCTTTAAAACACCAGGAATCCCTGGAAAATAGGACAAGCTAGTGCAGTGCTTGGTATCCTGAGCTATACCTGGAGTAAAGGAGTATTATTTTGATTCCCAACAGTGCAGATAGACACTCTTTCTTATTTTCTCCCATTTAAAAAAAAAAGTTTCCCTGGAGCATGAGTTATGACATGTAGGATCACTTTTATGGGGTCACTCATTGCCTTTCTGAAGCGTTCGGTAAACATTATCAGACCTGTGTTAGGTACTGTGCTGAGCACTGGAGATACTGTATTGGGGTCACTATACTGACCAGTGACCAAGACCAGCAAGGTCTGTACCTCATGAAGCTTATTCTGTAGTTGGAGAGACCATCACAAAACATGAAGATAAATGAGCGGGCAGCATAATTCTCTACTGTAAGTATTAAGATGGAAACAAAGTAGAGTGCTAATGTAATCAAAGAGCGAATGGCCATATTATGCCGGAGGGTGAGGGAAGGTCTCTCCAAGGAGAGACGTTTGGGTGACATTTAAGCTGAGACCTGGAGAATGAGAAGGACCAAGTCATGCACGGAAGGGAGATGGACACAGGGGAGGGGCTGTGCTGAGTACCAGTGTGTTCAGGTAGGAGAGTGCTCCACACAGGTCCTGAAAACCGCAACATGACCCTTGGAGCCTGGAGCAGCTTGAGCAAGTGAGTTGATGTAGCTGGAGAAGCTGGAGAACGGAGTAGAAGTCTGTTGTTGAAACCCAATGTTCTTTTTCTCTGAAATGAGTAAGATCTTTGTTTGTACCCTTCCTCAAAGATGTATTCCAGATGAGAGGACAGCTCTGAGGGCGAGGGAGTAACTGCTGGGAGCATCAGTGGATAAAGGCTCTGTGTGTGTGTGTGTGTGTGTGTGTGTGTGTGTGTGTGTACATGGGTGAAGGTATGTATGTGTATGTGTGTACATGTGTGTATGAACGTGCACATGGGTGCAGGTGTGTGTGTGTATGTGCATGAGGATGCAGGTTTGTGTGCACACGCTAGTGTTAAGTACAGGTGGGTACAGGGCTATGTGCGTGTGTCCATGCACGTGGGTGCAGGTATGTGTGTACATGTGCGTGTGTATGTGCACACAGTGCAGGGATGCATGTGTACGTGCATGTGGCTGCAGGTGTGTATGTGCACACGCGGGTGCCGGTGTGTGTGCATGTGCTTGTGTAAGTGCATGGGGGTGCAGGTGTGTATGCGTGTGTGGCTTGCAGGTGGAGGACAGGGAACAAGGCTAATACAGTGGTGCTGATGGGGGGCTCTGACTTCTGAACCCTTGAGGAGGGGGAGTAGTGGCACTTGGGCTCTCTGGTTTTCACATCTCCAGAACACAGCTCTGTTTAGACTCAGGTCTTCCACACGTGAGTGTGCTCTTTCGGCCAGTGACAACTTCTGAGGAGGCAGAGTCAGACCCCCAACTCTGGGCACATATCTTCATAACATCCATAAAGTTTCATGAGAAAGCCATTTGTTCTCCTTCGATGACCCTACAATTGCCCTCTCGTTGGCTCTACGTCAGTATCGCAGATTAAAAAGACATTGGCACAACCTTCTGGGACTTGAGCATTTTTTAATCTGTTTTGAAGTCTTTTGTTAGCACAACAGAGATCCTTTCGCTTCTTTGCTAAAATTAACATTCTCAGGGCCCTCCCTTTTTATTCACATTTTTAGTTATGCTGCTTCTTGGGCTCTGAGATCCCTGAATGTTCTGTTTTATGTTCCTGGCTCTTCCAGTGCAGGTAGAGCGCTGTTACCCCGGGTCCCTCCTTTGTTTACTGTTTTGAGACAAGGATTGGTGAGATTCCCTTTTGTAGAAAAAAAAAATCAAGCGAAGCAGCTCACAGATTTAAATTGCCTCCAGTCTAACTCTTCCACTTATTAAAAAAATAATAAAAAGTAGCATTATTCATTCCCCAGAGCTCCAGAATGCTTTCCTGAAAGAAGGGAGGGAGTCCAGTCCAGAGGAACGAGGCTCTTAGGCTTTGGTTCCTTGATGGTCTTCTCTTTACATCATTTTGGGGAGCATATTGGGGAATATTCATTTTTGTAGGCCACGATGAGCCTCAGCGCCCGAGAATAAATGGAGAGCAATGTCTGGAACAAATGCCTGTCTTAAAAACAGTTTATGAAATGCCAGCAGATGTCAGTGTGCCCTTGCCATTTAATTTTTTTCCCTTTTAACTTTTAAAAACAACATTAATTATTTTCAGTAGTTAAAAAAAAAAAACCAAAAAGCGTATTGTCATACAGTCATCAATTAAGACACCATGAAGCAACTTTTTTCTTTCTTTCTTTTTTTTTTTTTTTAGTTCTGGGAGGGAGAGCAGCAGAACTCATTTCATGATGTGAATCCCCTAAATCATCTAACTGTGTGATACAATTTTGTCTTTTCCCAGAATAGTGGTTTCAAAATTCAAAGCCTAGTGTAGATTTTATT
The DNA here is from genome assembly GCF_046562875.1 of Panthera onca. Lineage (NCBI taxonomy): Eukaryota > Metazoa > Chordata > Mammalia > Carnivora > Felidae > Panthera > Panthera onca. Next base: position 36,922,431 of record NC_138354.1, on the reverse strand, counting down.
TCCTTTTTCCTTCCCTCCAAGCCATTGTTCAGAAACTAATAATAGCCCAGGATCCAGCTCGGCTTCTAAGAACCGACTGGCTGTGCTAATTGATACAGCTCTTCATTGAAAAGCTGCAGTTTGCAAAGTGGGGTGAGGGGAAAGGTTGGGTATAGTCTCAGAATTTGTCTCTGAGTTATAATGAGAACCTCTTGGAGTTTTTGTTGTTGTGAGCACAACAACCGATGTGCTAATCGCTCCTCTGCAGACATCTTTGGATTAAAAATTGGGGGCATCTATACAGAAAAAGATTTGACCAAATGATTTTAAATTACTCCTTTTTAGGTAAGGCATGATTTGCTAAGCATTTACAAAAGTCAAGTGCAAAAGAAATAGGCTGGTTTTGAGGCGGGGAATGCTGTACTTAACAGGGCATATTTGATGCTTCACTTTATTTAATAGTTTAGATTAAAATGCCACAGTCATTAAAAAATGCAAGAATGTGCTGAGAAAAATATATCCTCTTCTCCTTGCTTCTGCTCTCACCAGAGACAACTACTATTATGATTACTCATGTATCCTGTCAGATCTGTTATGCAGATGTGCACATTTATACCAGTAGATGGATGATAGCCTAAGATATGCATAGTTCTATTCTGCTTTTATTTTTTAATTTAAGTATATACTTTAGGGATTATTCCATATCCACACATACATGTGTCTTATCCATTTTGTTAATGGATATATAATATTCCATTGCCGTATTTACTCTCCTTTATTTAATTGACTTCCTTTTGGTGAATATTTATAGTATTTCTAATATTTCACTATTATTAAACTGCTGCTTTGAAAATCCTTGACCAAGACCATCGCCTATACATGGTAGTTTGTCTGTAGGGTAAATACATAGAGATGGAATTTCTGGATCAGAGGAGATGTGCCCTTATGTTTTACGGACATGCTCACTCTAAGGCTTTGGCTAAAATGTGCCCTTGTGTCTTGGTGGGTGAATGGAGTTTGGAAGAAGCCATATGGTAGTTCTGGTTCTGATTTTGTGGCCATGGTGCCAGGCATGTGGCTGCTGTTACACATTGTTTACCTGATGGAATATTTTTAGGTTCTTGTCATTCTTGTTTTTTGCTAACACTTTCCATCTGCCAGGTACTTTGCTAAGAGATTTGATTTCATTTTCACATTTGGTCCTGTGGAGTAGACCCTGCTGTCATCCCTATTGCAGAGATGGGGATGTGAAGGCTGAGAGAGGTCAAGTGCTTTGCTAGGGTCATATGGTTGGTAGTCAGGTGGGGGTTTCACACTCCACCCCCAAGTTTTCACCCCCAGGTTTAACCACCATGCTGTGTGCTACACAGTGTATTTTGAACAGCAGAAAACATATTGTTGATTTGTACTGAGATTTAACCTTGATGGTATTTTCTATTGACATTTTGGGTTGGATAATTTTCTGTTATGGGTGGGGGGGAGGCTGTCCTGTGCTCTCTAGGATGGTTAGCAGCATCCTTGGTCTCTACCTATTAGATGCCAATAGCAACCCCTCCTTCCATAGTGATAGTCAAAAATGTCTCCAGACCGTGCTCTGTGTCCCAAGGGTGGGGGATATTGTCCCTGTTTGGAAACCACTGACTCAGAGAAAGAGCAAATGTATTCTGGGAACAGAGACTGTAACACTAGGGGCATGGATTTGAGGGGACATATGGTGGCTGATGTCAGAGCATCTTCCATTCAGTTGTCCCTGCTCAGGGACACACATTTTGTCCTACCCCCGATGGAGCAGCTGGGCTGCCCCTCACCTTAACCTTAAATGTCAGTCAAGGAAGAAACAGGAGGGTATGTTTAAGCCACTGTCATGCTCCAGTCAGATCACAGTAATGTTCCCCAACATGAGACTTTGTTTTTTAACACGCGGTTTAGAAATATCCATGAAAAATTGCTTGGTAAAATAGACTTTAAAAAATCATGCTCTCAGGTACAGCCCAGCTTATATATTACACAGTCTTTCTATTCATGCATTTTCATTCAGTGCTCAGTAATGCTCTACATCAGAATGGCAGTCATGAGGCCTAAGTGACCCACCCCCCTATGTACACATGGCAGACATTGATAATCAATTCCTTCCCCCTCATCAGATACACTTTCTTAGAATCCTCAATACATCACTGTAGGCATATATACTATCAGCCAATTGGAATTACTATGTGAAATGAAATTTATTTGCCACCCCTATTACACGGTGCCTTTTTGGCCGAGAAGAAGGATTATGCCTTCCAAAGAGGCAGGCTTATCATGAGGTATTAGCTTATTTTTCAGTTACTGTGAGAAAAGTACTTGATGGATATGAAGAAATGTCTATTCTTAAGGCATTTGGAATTAATATCCTATTTTATGAGAATAATTGGGCAGCTGGGAGTGCATCTATATCCCAGCAATTTTACATATACGTCCCTCTTACAGATGGTTGTATTGTAACATCCTTCTCTCCCCCACCAAAATTAGTCCCCTCCCTTTAAGCTCCATGAGGCAGCCAACCGAGGGCGGAGTGAAATGCTTTGTATACAATGAGAACCAAGACAATTCCCTTAGCAAAGGACATTCAGAAGCTGTGGGATATTACTGGAACTGTGTCACTTCCCAGCATGGTGCATGTGTGGAAACCTTAGAGAGAAAAGGGACTGTACCGTCCAAGACTTCCACAAGTAGAGGCTGATTTACGAAGGTCCCGAGGTCACACTGCTCTGGGAGGGAAACGTATATTTAAGATTTGAAAATGATTTTAGGTGGTACCTTACAACCATCCCTTCATGAATAATGTTTTACTTCTTTGCTTTTTGGGGGAGATGACAGGGATCCCCCCAGAATTGTTTATGTAAAACTTAGTAACTTAAATAAACTACATACAAACACCCATCACTGAAACAGTTTGTCACTAGTCTCCTGTTTCTGATCCTAGGAAACCAGGTAAAAATAATTCTGGGAGGACAAAGCACTGGGTCAGAGGGCATCTGCTTCCTTCTTTGGGACTGATGGGAGTGTTTCTCCGCTTGTAGATGGCTTAGTCTCTGTGAGATAGGGGCAAATTAGATAGATTATTGTCTCATGTTTCCTCTTCTCAGAAAAGAATTAAAAACTTGGGGCCAGTGGTTTACTGAAATTGTTTTCAAAATGATAAGAATGAATATTTTTAATCTGCCCAGAAAGTCCATAGCTTTTTATTTTTAAATCAGATTCTCAGAGGGCTGTAGCACACAAAGAAAATTAGGAGCCCGCCTTTTTAGAACAATAACTGTCACACCTATTTAACCATGACCTGATTAGGCAGGGAAAAAGAACCCTTCACTCTACCTGTTTTAACTTTGTGGTTGAATTTTGGGTACAGAGGTGATGGTGAAGGGGCAGAGAATTCAGTGGCAATGTTGAAGGGTCATGAAGCAAACTTATTTGGAGAGAGATGTATACCTCTGATTTAGCAGAGGGAATATGGTGTTTATTTGAACCGCAACCTCTGTCTTAAAATCCATTTACTGAGAAATTACCAGCCCAAAATACAGTTAATGGTGAGGTGTTAACTAAAACACCCATAAGACCCATAATAACAATGTTGTAAAGAGTGAAATTGAATACCACTCAGCAACCTTGATGATCAGATAAAATCAGAAAGTCCTTCCTGAAAATTCCAGGAATTACAGACGTGTGCATGGGTATTTGCAGGAAAACATTTGCAACACTTCTCTAAGGTTCTTGATGGCTAGACTTCTTAGTACCATGCCAATAATGGTTCACAGTAAACTCTATTGTGACCTATGTTTATTTTTCAGTACTACTCATTCGATCAACACTATTGTTGGTATCTACCAGTCATTGGTAAAAACATGAAAGTTTGTGGAATATATTTCAGTGATGCATAATGCTAATGAGATGACTTTTGTTTGGGCTTAAGTTCATGGCCCTTGGTGAAGACTCTTTTGGCCTGTATACTCATACTCAGGCCTCTTAAATCACTACTATAGGGAGTTAGGGAATATGGGAGTAGAGAACTTACCCATGGGATCTCCATTCTACAGATAGCCCCATTTCATCAGGATGGCTCTGAAAACCATATTTTCTAAGCTTTTTTTTTTATTTTGCAAATTATCAGTAGACTCGAGATACATCCACGCACGCACACACACATACGTATGTATCATATGCACGTACATTCACTTATGAGTGTTTGGACCCAAATCTGTATTTAAGTACACTGGTCACTGTGTATGTCAGTTTCCCTGTCTGCCCAATTTTAGATATCCCTGTTTAATAAAATGTAGTGGTCTTTCAAACCCTCTTCATTGGCCAACCTATTTTCAGAGAGGTCCCATTAGCTATTACCCATTTTAGGCAATCTATATATTTATGAGGCACTTAATGGGATCTTTGTGACCTGCTATTTTTTATAGGTTTTATTTATTTTTTTTGAGTTTATTTATTTTGAGAGAGAGATAAGAGAGCAAGTGGGGTAGAGACAGAGAGAGAGAGAGAGAAAGAGGGGGAGAGAGCGAATCCCAAGCAGGCCCCGTGCTGTCAGTGCAGAGCCCGATGTGGGGCTTGAACTTATGAACCATGAGATCATAACCTGGGCCCAGAACAGGAGTTGGACACTTAACCACCTGAGCCACCCAGGTGCCTCTATGACCTGCTATTTTATTAGCAAAATAAGTCCTTTTTTAAAAAAATGTTTTTTAATGTTTATTTGTTTTTGAGACACAGAAAGACAGAGCATGAATGGTGGAGGGTCAGGGAGAGAGACACAGAATCGGAGGCAGGCTCCAGGCTCCGAGCTGTCAGCACAGAGCCTGTCTCAGGGCTCGAACTCACAGACCATGAGATCCCGACCTGAGCCGAAGTTGGATGCTTAACCGACTGAGCCACCCAGGCGCGCTGCAAAATAAGTCCATTTAAATGAACCCCATTTTGTTTGCTTTAGAGCTTTGATTGTTTTACTTGGATGAGTCCTTCAGAAAAACTAAGCAAAATTATTTACTTGGGTTGCATTTTTGATTATCCTCCATATTTGAAGTCACAACCAGCAATCCCCATGGATTTGAGTGACAGTGATTTTCAATAGGCACAGATTTCACTGGATCCTTGCCAAGTGGCATCTTTGATTTTTCCGTGCATCAATTCTATATGTGGACAAGGAACATAATATCACACACCAGCCAATGTTCTCTGCTCACTTCATGCATCCTGGTTTGTGAAAAAAAAAATGCTGAATCCCACAGAAAGTTTCCACTTCCCAGACCAAGCTGTGTGCATAGCAGGGAGAAGAGACCAGATGGCCAGTGGGTTGAAATCAGTGGAGAACCAGCTGGGATGCATGAGAGGGCATTTCCTCCTCTACTTCCCTAGGAACCTGGTCAGGGCACGTCCCGGAGCTCTGAGCAGGACAAGAGACATCAATGTCAAGACCTCTGTCTGGCTCACAGGACCCTGGGACATCTCAGAGTTGGATTGGAAGCTGGCAGAAAAATCTGAGGAAACTAAAATCTGAGCTTTTAGTTTCCTGCTTGCCGAAAAAAAAAAAAATAACATGCCAGTGTGACAGAAGGTTCTAGGGTAAAATGCTGATGAACAGGAAATAACCATATTTCCCTGTATTAGCACCAGCTTGGAGACTAAAGTTCTATGATGAGGGCACATGATTTGGGTGGTTTTAGATCCCAAAGGAAGGATTTTTTTTTTCCATTTAAAGTGAAACCTTTCTTTGCTGCTGAATAATTAGGCATTTCTCAGACTGCCAGCTTCTGCCACCATGATTCCTAACCTCACATTTGACACCATGTATTCAGTTATTTTGAAGAAAACTGCACACTTTTCAAATTCACTCATTTCTTATTTTTTTAAAATGCTTTTATGGCTTTTTCTTGTTTTGGTTAATATTTTAGTTAACTGCTGCATAACAAATTAACCCAAAACATAACAGCTTTTAATTTTTTTTGATGTTTATTTATTTTTGACAGAGAGACAGATAGAGTATGAATTGGGGAGGGGCAGAGAGAGAGACACAGGATCTGAATCAGGCCCCAGGCTCCAAGCTGTCAGCACTTAGCCCCACATGGGGCTTGAACTCACAGACCACGAGATCATGACCTGAGCTGAGGTCGGACACCCAACCGACTGAGCCACCCAGGTGCCCCCAAAACATAACAGCTTTTAAAACAGTAATGGTGTAGCATCTCACGTGGTTTCTGTGGGTCAGGAATCTGGGAGCAGGCTTGCTGGGTGGATTTGACTTAGTCTTTTGTGAGATTTTCAATCCAGATGTTGGTTGGAGCTGCTATCATCTGAAGGTCCAAAACTCAGGCTTGTTAGGAAACCTTAGGTCTCTGATGGCTACTAGATGGAGACTTTAATTCCTTGCTGTGTTCGTCTCTCTGTAGAGTTGCTTATAAGGTGGATAGAGCCAATGAGAGAGAGGCCCAGTGACTTTGTTTTTGATACAGTTACCCCTATCGCTAGTATCGTGCTTTAGTGTGGTACATTTGTTACAACTGATGAACCAATATTGATCCATTTTTATTAACTAAAGTTTATAATTTACATTAAAATTCACTCTTTATGTTGCACAATTCATCGGGGTTTTGAAAAACAATTTAATTGTGGTAAGGTACCTGTGAATTTACTTTCTTCTTTTGGGGATGTACAGTTAAGTAGTATTAAGTATATTCATAGTGTCATGCACCGATCACCACCCCCCATCTCCGTAGCTCTTCTCATCTTGCAAAACTGAAACTCGCCTTCAACACTGACTCCCTATTTCCCTTGTCCCATCCCCTGGCAACCACCAGTCTACTTTCTGTTTCTGTGAGTTTTGACTACTCAAAGCACTTCACAGAATTGGAATCATACTCTATTTCTCTCTCTATGTCTGGCTTATCTCGCTTAGCAAAATATCCTCAAGGTTCATTCATGGTATAGTATGGCAGGTTTTCCTTCTCATTCATTCATTCATTCATTCATTCATTCAAAGTAGGCTCCAGCCAGGTGCCCCTCTTCCTGTTTTAAAGGCTGAATAATGTCCCATTGTATGTGTGTGCCATACTTTGCTTATTCCTTCATTCATTGGGGGACACTTCAGTTGCTTCCACATTTTAGTTATTGTGACAATTTTATTGGTTTTGACAGATGTGTAATGTTATGTATCATACACCATTATAACATCAAACAGAATAGTTCACTGCCCTAAAAATCCCTATGCTTCATTTCCTTCTCCACAGACCATGGGACATCACTGATCTCTTTACCATTTTGCCTTTTTCCAGAATATTCTATAGTTGGAAGCATACAGTATGCCACCTCGGTAGGTTTTATGACCAATCTCTGAGTCACACAGCATTATTTCTGCCTTATTCTACTTGTTAGAAGTGAGTCCAGCCTACACGTGAGAAGAGGCTAATTAAACTCCACCACTTAAAGTGGGAAAGAACAAGAAATCTGTGGACATATTTTAAACTACCACAGTGAGGAAGATGAGACAGGAAATGCTGGCATTGATTGAACATCTGCTGTGTGTTGGGCACCATGCACAGTATTGTTATGCACCATCCATTTAACCCTTAGACTCGCACCATGAGGTTGCTGTCACATTTATCTCCATTTTTCAGATGTTAGAGCTGTGGCTTTCCCATGTCACACATCTTGTAGGTGGCAAACCCAGGACTCAGAGTTGGGTCTGTCTGAAACCAAAGCCTACATTTTGAAATTATGTTGCTTCCTCTTAGTCTAGGGGGAAATCTAGGTCAAAGGCTCAGAAACAGGGGGCAAAACATTATCAAAAAATGTCAGAAGATGCCAGTGGGGGACAGTGTCAGACATCTTCCAGCTGTCCCTCTAAAGACATTTCTTACTCTTATCTCCATCCTATTAGTTTCCTATGGCTGCTTCACAAATTATGGTAAACTCAGTGGCTTACAACAACAGAAAGTTATTATTTTAAAGTTTTGTAGTTCAGAAGTGCAACGCACAGTGTAGGGCTGCATTTGTGTTTAGGAGGCTCTAGGGAAGAATCCCTTTCTTTGCTTTTTCCAGTTTCTAAAAGGCTGCCCCTGGTCCTTCCTGTATCTTCTGAGGTCTTACTCTCTTCCACCTGCCTCTTCTACCTTTAAGAATTCTTGTGATTGCCCTGAGCCAACCCAGACAATTCAGAAGAAATCTCCCTGTCTTAAAGTCAGCTGATTAGCAACTTTAATCCAATAAGCAAACTTAATTCCATAATTTACAAATGTAATCTACAGGTATCCACACATTCTTGGGTTTAGGAGGTAGACATCTTTGGAGGGGGCCAGTATTCTATCTACCATGTACACCTGCTCTTTTCCCAGGAAGCTGATATGTAAGGACTATATGCATGGCTCCTTTGTCCTTGGATTTTCATTGGAATTCTGCTTATAGGGAGTTTGGCAAGAGGTTAGAGGGAGGACACAGAGTGAGGGTACAGGATTTATTGTTCTGGTGCCCTTCCTGAATGGCAGGGAGTATCCTTCCAATACAAGTCACTGCTCTTCCTCACTAAGCAGTCTCCTTTCCTTCCAGAGACCCCTGATTGTTCCTTCCCCTCACCCCCTTTGGCCTAGGGATGGTAACAGCCATGCTGCTACTAATTTGAGGCTGCTGCACATCCTGTTTGGTTTTCCTACACTCTGCCTACACCTTTGAAAATAGTACCTCTGTAAGTAAAATCTCCTTAAATAATCCAAATTTGAGTATGCCATCTGTTTCCTATGGAGAACTTGACTGATATAGCGACTAAGGATATTCATATTTAAAGTAAAAAAAAAAATTTAAATTAGGGCAAGCTGAATCTTCTAAAGCATGATACTTAACCCATTGACAGAGATGTTGACGTAGAGCCAGAATCCTGGGGTGGCTTGTTGTTTTCAGAAACCAAGTAAAATTTCCATGTGGAGGCAATGCTTTCTGACTACTTAACCAATAACTTCATATGATGTTGAATGTTCTCATTTTGAGTCTCTCCTGGTGTCTGTGTTACAAAAGGTAATGAGCTCAAGAGTCTCCCCAAATTGTGGTGGGCTATCATCCTTGTCTTAGAAGACCTGATTCAACTTTACAAGAGAAAATTCATTGTTCTTAGAATCCAAACGATTCCACAGGTGAGCTAATGAGCTAATTACAGATAGCGGTTTGAAAACATTGGCATTCCACAAGTAAACAGCATCTGCCTTTGATTAAGGTGTGAAATTTTAAAAAGGTGTGAAGTTATGGGTAATATCTGAAGATGTTCATGTGCTTCAGGTGGTTTCCTCTTTTTTGTTTGTTTTGTTTAGTTGTAGAGGAAATATAATGAAATGCCTTTATATCTGTGTTCCTATGAGGACTGTGAAAACTAAGTAACACATCCCAGGATACTCCCTTGGTGTGATAATCAATCCTAAGTTGCTTTTCCCTTCTGAAGCATAGCCTAGTCCTTTATCCACAGAGCTAGGGCTTTGTCACTATTCCCTCATGTTTTTGTATCATTGTTTTAGCTTTGGAGTAGTAGTTCCCTCTGCATACATATACACATAGTTTGCAAAATTCTGAGATGGTTGTCTATATGCTAGATCAGTGGTTCTAACTATTGATCGGACATTAGGATATGTAGGAGAGTACCAATGATGCCCAGGCCATGGCCCCAGAGACTCTAATTTAATTGTCTGGAATGGGGCTTCTAATAAGCAGCCAAGGTTCAGACCAGTGGAACTAAAGCAAGGCTTTTCAAATTTTAATGGGCATGCACATCACCCGAGAATCTTGTTCAAATAAAGATGCAGATTCAGCAAGTCTGAGGTGGGGCCTGAGATTCTGAAATTATAAACTCCCAAGTGATCCTGGTGCTGCTGATCCTTGGAACACACTTTGGGCAGTATGGAGATAGAGGCTTTGGGTGATTCCTGAGAACTTCTTAGGATGGCTGAACGTTAATGTGTGGGTCTTAGGGGACTTGAATCAAGGCTCAGAGACTTCTCTAAGCAGCAGGAAATTATAGTTTAATCTGAGTTTCAAGGTTATAGATTTAGTGGAATTATTGGTGGGAAAACACAGCAAGTCTCTGCACATGCATCAATTCATTCATTCATTCATTCAGTGAATATGTATTGGGCACCTACTTACTGTAAAGTAGGGATATTTTAGTCATTGAAGATAGATCATTGACAAAGAGAAATAAGGTTCTTGCCCTTGTGTATTCCAATGAAGGGAGCAGAAGGAGATAGTAAGTAAATATGAGTCAATAAGAAAGATAAAGATGGTGATATGGACTGTGAAGAAAATAGTACATGATGTATTAGGGAGTTATCCTAGATTGAGAGTGTGGGTATGGAGTTTAATTTGCTATAATTTGCTATGGACAGGACTGTCTGGAAGTTCCTCTGAAGAGATGACATTTTGGCTAATACATGAATGATGTAAATAAGGCATATGAAGACCTAAGGAATACCAGTACAGGGAAAGGGAAGAACCAGGGCAAAGAATCTGAGGTTGGAAAGAGATTGATTTACTGAGGAAAGGGGATTAGTGTTTCCTTGTTATAATGAATGAGGGGATGAGTTATGTGGGGAGGTGGGGATAGGACAGATCATACAGGGGATTGCACACTGTGATAAGGACTGAGTTTTTCCCAAAGCACCAAGGGAAGAAACCATTTCATAGTTTTAAGCAAGGAAGAGATATATTCTGCTTTATGTGTTAAATAATTTGAGATGAAGGTGTCAAAAGATACAGGGAAACCAGTTAGTAGACTTTTAGAGAAATGTAAATAGAGATGATATAATTTGGTGGTAACACTAACAGATGGAGGGATGAAGGGAAGGGAGGAAGCACGGGTGACTCCTAGCAATAGGGTAAATGGTAGTGATTTGAAGATGGAGACTAGGAGAAGAACCAATTTATAGGGCACGTCAAGATTCAAGAGCCCCATTTTGGACAAGTTTGAGATGCTTATGAAACTTTCAAGTGTAGGTTCAAGAACATAGTTTATAACCAAGTCTGCAGCTTTTAGGCAGGGAATAAGTCAAGTCTAAACATGGAATTTTGGTGGGGGGCTATCCACACCTCATTAGTTAAAAGTCATTTCCATGAATTTTTAAGGAGAGAGAATGTAGCTTGAGAAGAGTTGACGTCTAGGAAATATCATGGTTCTGTAGAAAGACTGACCCAGGTTTAGGGAGGAAGACTTTGGGTCCTTCCTGAAATCTATCTTGGCCTGTGCTCCCCAACCTCAGCCTCAAGGTAGCCTTTGCAGTGATTTCAATAATAACTGGTGTGTAAGCTTTCAGTAAACATTATTTCCCAGACATGGGACATCTGGCTAAAGCCAGTGTAATCTGAAATGATGTTGGCTCTGTCTAGATGTCTATCTCAGAGGGACAAATTGTGAGGAAACAAACATTATGTTGGATTATTATGGAGGGTAAGAGAAATAAGCTTATTGGTTCCTTGGCCAGATGTCTAAGTATATGGTAAATGGAATTAATGGATGTTGGGGAAGAGAAACACATGTGCAGTGCTGGCGTCCTTTCAGCAAAGCCAGGCAGGGTTGCTGATGAAGGCCCTCCACTGCTGGAAATGGAGTTGAAGACATATTCTTGGACCCAAGGCGGAAACACAGAGGACGCATTATCATATGGAATGATTACTTGGCTAATGAGCCTTCAGGGGCAGGAAAATTGACTGCAAAACAGATTAAACCAGCACCTGACATTCTAATGTTCTTTATAAACAAGTGATTATGTCCGTGTGTGTGCGTGTGTGTGCATTTGTATGTGTGTTCTTTTGTATGAGCCCCCTTTTTTTTAACCAACCCCATAAAAAATATTCAGAATTAGATTGACCAGCTCCCCCTTCCCCCTGATTCGTGGGCATGATACCATGTCTGAGGATGTGATTCAGCTTTTAGATATATCTTTTCTCTGTGGCTGTTCTTGGCAGATGATGAAAGATGAAATTTCTCTGAAAAGCTCATCCCTTTGAATTGTGTTCCTGAGGAAAGAGGCCAGATGCCACATGACCAAAGCTTTAGAAAACTCTAGGATTTTTGGTGATGGACATGCAAAGCCTGGCTGTCTTCCATCTGAAACAAGGACAGAAGCAGCACACAGACAGAAACACAGAGAAAGAAAGGCAGTTAGGGGATAAATTCCTCACAGATGCCATTATTTAATCCCAAAATGGAATGGTTTAGGGTGAGTGAATTCACCTTCTGTGGAGCCTTGTAAGAGTAGGGAGATACTTAGCTTTGACATCAATTGCCATAGCAATGTTTCATGTATTGAATATTGGTTGTGTTCAGATTGTGTTTTAAGGGTTTTGCATCTGTTATCTTACTTAACTCCACAATAACCACAGAAGGGCAGGGTGTAACTATTGCTGTCTTTATTTTATACATAAATATGTAAATGTCTTAGAGACAAAGCAGTTTTCCTTGGGTTTCACAGCCAGTAAATATTGGAGTCTTTCAAGGGAATGCAGGTGGTTATACTCAGAGCTCCTTTTGCTGTGAGGTAGAGGACGATGCTTCCTTAGTAAAGAGTGAGAAGACCATGCTATGTGAAAACAAAGTCCAAGGTCTTTGTAGGATTTTACAATAGTTTTAATTTAAATACAGCCATTTATATTAATGTTAGTATGGGCCAGGAATTTTACCATAAAATTGCCTTGTAGAATCATGGGGCACCTGACTGGCTCAGTCAGAAGATGATGTGGCTCTCGATCTTGGGGTTGTGAGTTTGAGCCCTACATTGAGTGTAGAGATTACATAAATTAATAAAAACTTAAAAACATTGCCATATAGAATCTGATTTAATCCTTATATCAGTATCATGGGATAGGTATTGTTATTTTTATTTTACGTCTGAGGAAGTTGGCTCAGGAAAACTACTTGGCCAAGGTCAGGCAGGTACATTTGGTTGAGCTGGGATCTCTGTCCTCTGTTACTCACGCCTTTACACGATATTCCGTGTTGCATTAATGTAAGTGGAGAGTTCTTTATTTGACTCTCCAAAATCCAGTGGCATGTCTAGCCCGAGTTCTCACTGAATTTTTGGAAACTACAATATAAGTATGGAGTATAACTTATAGTAAAATTTCCTTCTAGATATCAGAGTCCTTTCTAATGATCAGAGCCTCTGAATTAGTTCTAGCCTGTAATGCTTGTTTCTCTTTAAGAATGGCTCATTTTTGCCAGATACCAGTAACCTACCAAATTGCGATTTCTTCTGTTCTGCTGAAATTTCATTACTTAATGCTCTTGGTAATAATACTGGACACACATTTCTGGATTAAAGTATGTGCCTTCTCAGATGATGCACCCTGGAAAGGTTATTATTAATAAAGGTAGCATTAAAACACCACAAATAACTCTGTAACCTTGCTTGGGCTTAATAAATTCCCTACAGAAAATTATTTGCAGTAAACTCTTAAAATTCAGCTCACTTTTAATATACTGTGGCCTTTAGTGACCCTTATCATTCATTACATGCCAGTGACCTTTCCGAAGTTGAGAAGGGTAGTTGCAACAGCTTTTGGGTATTAATACTATAAGAGGTAGATATGGTTTTCATTCTTTGCTATTGATAATTAATTCATGTACTTTAAAGGCATTGCATTATTTCTCCTATGACACAGTCTGTGATGGTTTCATAAGGGCATGGAATATAAATGGTTATCTTGGCTAAAGTGGGTTTCCATCATTTTTAGACACTGTGTTCTACAGCAATACTTAGATGGGGGCTAGGGTTGAAGGATGCCAGGCTGGAGGATATACTTGATCATCGCCATCTTACATCATCTTCTGTGGATATTTTTTAAGAGATAATTTTTATTATGTAAAACTTAGAGCATATACAAAAGCAGAGAGGATAACATAAAGAACCACCGAATAGCCATCTCTCAGATTCGGTAATTATCAAGGTATAGCTAATGTTCCATCTATGCCCTTGATCACTCTCCCTCCTCAGGCTCATGTTACTTTGAAGCAAATACCAGACATCCTATCATTGTTTCCATAAATACTTCAGTTTATGTTTCTAAAGGACAAAAAGGCTTTTGCTTTTCTGTTAATTTTAACTTCAGTAATTTAAGTTTTGCTGTAGTAAGAACACTTAACATGAGATCTCCCCTTTTAACAAAGTTTTAAAGTGTACAAAACAGCATTGCTAGCTATAGGTACACTGTGGTACAGCAGATCTCTAGAACTTACTTGCCTTGCTTAACTAAAATTTCATACCCATTGAATAGCTACATCCCATTTCACCCTCCCCCAGCCCCTGACAGTCACCATTTTACTCTGTTTCTATGAGTTTGACTATTTTTTTATTTTATTTTTTTTCAATGTTTGTTTATTTTTGAGAATGGGTGGGGAGGGAAAGGGAGACACAGAATCTGAAGCAGGCTGCAGGCTCTGAGTCATCAGCACAGAGCCCAATGTGGGGCTAGAACCCATGAATTGTGAGATCATGACCAGAGCCGAAGACAGAGGCTTAACCAACTGAGCCACCCAGGTGCCCCAAGTTTGACTATTTTTAGATCCTTCAAGTAAGTGCAATCATGAAATATTTGTCCTTCTCTGGCATATTTTACATAGCATAAACTTCTCCAGGTTCATCCATGCTGGCACATATGGCAATAATTCCCTCTTTTTAAGACTGGATAGTATTCCATTGTGTGTGTATACTGCATTGTCTTTATCCATTTATTCATCAATAGATATTTGGGTTATTTCTGTATCTTGGCTATTGTGAATAGTGCTGTAGTAAACATGGGAGTGCAGATACCTCTTTGAGATCCTGATTACAATTTTTGGGGATAAACACCCAGAAGTGGGATCTCTGGATAATATGGCAGTTCTGTTTTTAATTTTTTGAAGAACTGGCATACTATTTTCAATAGTGGCCACACAGGCTTGCATTTCCCCCCCAACAGTGCTTTGCCAACACTTACCTTTTGTTTCTGTTTTTGTGTTTTTTATAATACCCACACCTCACACTTGTTACAAGTCTTTTTCTAACATAACCATAATGCCTACTGAAAATTCACAGTGATTCCTTAAAATAATCAATTATTAAATCATTAATTATTGAATTTTCTCACAAGTATTATTATTTAATAGTTTATTCAAAACAGGATCTAGATAGGTTACATCCATTGTGTTTGGGTGATGTATCTTAAAAAGGCTCGCTCATTCAGTCTGTTTTAAGGATCATTTAATCAATCTGCACGCATCATTTTTGTTTGTATTTACAGTTTCCTTTGTGGTGGTTGTTGACTTTGTTGAAGAAAACAGATTGTTGTTCATACAACATTTCCCACATTCTGGTGTTGACCGATTGCATTCCTGTGGTGTAGTTTCCCATACTCCTTTGTCCTTTGTATATCTTTTCAATTGGTAGATGTTTCCAAAGTCTTCATGAGATACAAGTTCAATTTTTTCTGTAGTTTGTTCTTCCAAGAAGAGGCTTATAATATAAAATTGTCTCTTTTTGTGATGCTATAGCCATTGATGCTCAGTATCTAGGTTGATTAATTCTTCAGGGATTGTAGAAGGATGGTATTCTAATTTTATCTTTCCTTCTTCATGGATTTACTGGAATACTTCTTAAGAAGAATTCCCCCCTATACTGTTAGGATCTTCAAGGGTACAGCTTATTTAAGAAATACAAGAAAAAATATTTGATTTCCCTTTTTTGTTTTTAAATTATTCAATTGGTTAATTTGCATACTTCAGTGGTGCCGTGTATTTTTTTAGTATTAGGGTAAACTCAAGGATTGAAGTTACTGTATTTACTGATGCTCAGATTACTTGATCTTTGACCAGTGGGAGCCTCTTCAAGCTGCCTTGTGAGTTTTTTTGTTTGACTGACTCAGCTCGTCTTTGTCTTTCTTGCTGTCATGTATGACAGGATATTCCAGATTTATTTTGCCCATGTCTTACCTCAGACCTGGAGTGATCCATTTCCCCAAGGAGTTCTGGTCCCTAGTAGTATTTCAGGATCATAATCTAGGTACTAGGGTTGTGCTCTGGGTCTTTCTTTTAATTTTTTTTAATGTTTGTTTATTTTGGGGAGAGAGGCGGGGGGAGGGAGAGAAAAAAAGCACACAGGAGTAGGGGAGGAGCAGAGAGAGAGGGAGACACAGATCTGAAGCAGGCTCCAGGCTCTGAGCTGTCATATACAGCCCCACACGGGGCTCAAACCCACAAACTGCAAGATCATGACTTGAGCCGAAGTCAGACATTTAATTGACTGAGCCACCCAGGTGTCCCTCCTCTCGGTCTTTAAAAATCCCATCTTTTCTTCCCCAAATGACCATCTTCTGTTATCTTCATCTTGATTGACAGCCCCTGCATCTATGCAGGTCCTCAGGAACAAACTTCAGAGGTACCTTTTATTCCTCCTCTCTGCCTGCACCCTCCTCCCTCCCCACTTCCACTGACATTGTCAGACCTCTATTCCCTCACTTGGACTGACAAGTTTGACCCCTAACAAATGACTAGAACTCTGGTCTTTCTCTTATCTAGTTGAGTCTCTACTAGAGCATCCAAATCTCTTTTATGCAAAACAAAACAGAAAAATAAAACAAAACCCAAACTATTCTTGCCATGCCCTTGCTCAAAATCCTTCTATGACTCCCAGCTGCTTGTAAAACCAACGCCACACTCTAGCATAACATTCAGTCTATTCCAGCTCTTTTGTTTGTAATGTTTGTTTATTTTTGAGAGAGAGAGAGAGAGACAGAGACACCATGAGTGGGTGAGGGGCAGAGAGACAAGGGGACAGAGGATCTGAAGTGGGCTCTGCACTGACAGCAGTGAGCCCAGTGTGGGGCTTGACCTCACAAATTGTGAAATCATGACCTAAGCTGAAGTTGGACACTTCACTGACTGAGCCACCCAGGCATCCTTTTCTTTATAGTATATACTTAATATGTAAATAATATATACATTTATGAATATATGTTATTTATGAATATATGTTATTTATGAATATATATATTATTAATATATATGTATGTTATTAATATATACATATATGAATAATATTATAATTCCACAATTATAACAGTGGCTGACATGTTTTGAGCTCTTACTATGTCCGAAGCAGTGGTATAAACTTATCCCCTACTCTCAGGTTCCCTGTGTTTCCTATGTGGCTGACCTATTCCATTTTTGAGAGTTAATACAATGTGTTCCAGGTCAAAGGAGGACTCAGATGGAGTCTGTTGCTGAATGGTAAATACCGTATTGGCATCTTGCCCATCTTTCATATTGGCTGTATATAAGTGCAAACTGGAGGAAAGAATAATGATTTCCTCATTGTTTGTTTCTAATCAGTCAGCGGGTGCCTGGGTGACTTAGTTGGTGGAGCATCAGCCTCTTGATTTTGGCTCAGGTCCTCATCCCAGAGTGGTGGGATCCACGCCAAGTGGGGAGCCTACTTGGGATTCTTTCTCTCTTTCCCTGTCTCTCCCTTTCTTTCTCCCCCTCTGCCCCTCTCCTGTATTCATGCTGTCTCTCTAAAATAAAATAAATGCACACACACACAACAAAAAACAACCAGTCAGTATAATGAAACGTCTTGTTCACATCTTGAACTGCCATTTGCCCTTGAAGCTTATGTTTCTGAGCATGAAACTCACAGATTTGCATGAATCTTCACGTACAATTTGTCAGTTGGACATTATGCTGCTCTTGTCCATTGGCTACTATTTCACATGTAGCCATTGGCTACCATTGGCTACTATTTTAAATTTTTGATTTTTCATAAATATTTGCAAGTGTAGCCTATAGAATCATGTGTCATAGATGGCTGTTCTTTGGCAGGGAACTGTTTGGGGATGATGTTTCATATGGAATCTTTGTGGGGCTCAAAAACTTATCCTACACATCATTTATGTTATTTGAGCATGAGTAAAGGCTTTCTAACTGTCCAGCTGAATCTTTAAGAAGCATTTATTGTTGTTTCATTTAAAGTGAGCTTTCTATTTATTGTGCTTTCAGT
This sequence comes from Panthera onca, assembly GCF_046562875.1. Lineage (NCBI taxonomy): Eukaryota > Metazoa > Chordata > Mammalia > Carnivora > Felidae > Panthera > Panthera onca. The sequence continues at coordinate 36,904,411 of NC_138354.1, read as the reverse complement.
GCATTTATGTTGACTAATGCCTGCTAATTTCTGAGGAAACAGAATTGAATGAGGCATGGATCCTACTCTTGCAGGAGTTTGTAGCCTGGGAAGGGAGAGAGACAGTAATGGAAGAGAGAAACAGTGGTGATTAGGAGGGGTGATGGCTCTAGGAGAAAGATAAGACAGCACAAGGATGACAGAATTAGAGAGAAGCCAAGGTGAATGGAGCCCAGCGAGATGTGTGGAATTTTAGTTTATTGTAGAAAACTTGGAAAACACAGGAAAGCACCCAGATGAGCATCCCTCAGAGCCCCATAACCCAAATTGCTCTGGACAGTTTGTTTGATACTTGATTTTCCCAATACTCTATTGGTGCACCCTTAGGTTTTTTTCTTCCTTATATTATGAATTATCACCCTAACTTTGTTAGCTACTTGGTGATAATTTATTTCATTGCTTTGCCCTCACTGAAGGTTCCTGGAACAAAGTGGGCAATTTTGGCTATGCTAGCCAAATGGTAAATCTAAGTAGGGCCAGTTGGCTGCCAGAAAAGATTTGTGTCACCTACATCTTGTCTTTAGGTAAGCTCTCCAAGGTTTCCAATCTCTCATTGACCTTTTAATCTAAGGGTTTGCATTTTCTGGACAAAGTAATTGTGTGGGGTGTAGGGATGAGGCAAGGAGGTATGAGATTGACTTACTGAGGGTGTGGAAAACAGTATGGAGGTTCCTCAAAAAATTAGGAATAGAAATAACCAGGGATGGCTCACTCAGTTAAGTGTCTGACTTTGGCTCAGGTCATAATCTCACAGTTTGTGAGTTTGAGCCCTGCACTGGGCTCTGCACTGACAGCTCAGAGCCTAAAGACTGCTTCCCTCGCTCTCTGCCCCTAACCCTCTTATGTTCTGTTTCTGTCAAACATAAAGTAAACATAAAAGAAATGAAAAAAAAAAAGAGGGGTGCCTGGGTGGCTCAGTCGGTAAAGCGTCCGACTTCCACTCAGGTTATGATCTCGCGGTTTGTGAGTTCGAGCCCCGCGTCGGGCTCTGTGCTGACAGCTCAGAGCCTGGAGCCTGCTTCAGATTCTGTGTCTCCCCCTGTCTCTGTCCCTCCCATGCTCATGTTCTGTCTGTCTCTCAATAATAAATGTTTAAAAAAAGAAGAAGAAAAAAAATACCACATGATCAAGTAATCCAACTACTGGATATTTACCCAGATAAAACAAAAACACTGATTTGAAAAGATAAATGCACCTCTGTGTTTATTGTAGCATTATTTATAATAGCCCAAATAGGGAGGAAACCCAAGTGCTCATGGATAGACGAATCAATAGAGAAGATGTGAGATACAGACACACGATGGAATATTAGCCATAAAAAAGAATGAAACCTTGCCATTTGCAACAATGTGGTTGGATCTGGAAGGTATCATGCTAAGTGAAATAAGACACAGAAAGGCAAATGCCATATGATTGCACTTACATGTGGAATCTAAGAAACAAAACAAACAAAACCAGACTCTTAAATACAGAGAATAAATGTGGTTGCCAGAGGGGCAGGGCTAGGGGGAATGGGCAAAAAAGGTGAAGGGGATTAAGAGGTACAACCTTCCAGTTATAAAAGAAATAATTCATGGGGATGAAAAGTACAGCCTAGGGAATATAGTCAATAATATTGTCATAACATTGTATAGTGACCGTTGAAAACTGCGCTTCCTATAGTGAGCATTGTGTAACGTATAGATTCATTGAATCATCGTTGTACACCTGATGCTAACATTGTCAACTATATTTCAGTAATAAAAAAATTAAAATCCTAAAGTAAATTTAAAAAAATGAGTACTGCATCATTTATGAAAGAAATTAAAAAAAAAAAAAGCCTGTGTTGGAGTCCAGTGAGCAAAGGATTCGAAACTTGAATAAATCAGCAAATAGCCTCCTTGATTTTTTTTCTTTTTCTCTATTTCTCCTCCTCCCTCCCTCCCTTATCTCCTGTTTCTCCCTCTTTTATGGCCTCTCTCACTCTCTCCCTTCCTCCCCCCCTTTATTTTCTCCCCTTGATCCCTTTTGTCTGTCCCTCCGTAACCCATTTGTATTTGCGTAAAGGTCACTGTTGAGATGCCATTGGGACATCTCAAGAAAAGAAAAACAAAATCTTGTGATTCGTCTCTGCAGGGAATTGCTGGGCAGTCCTGCTATACTTCTTTTCCTCCTACATCCCAACTCTTAGAACTGTCACCAGGAGAGGAGACTGGCATAGTTGTTGACCATATCCGTGAAAATGATCATTTACCACCTATGGGTGCAGGTCTTGGTTGTGGGAAGCATCAGGAATACCTAAAGAAGGTGGTCTCTGAGAGATACATCATGAAATCACATCTCCAGCTAGCTTATTGATGATTAATATAGATCACCAGTGATAAATACTTGTGACAGTGGCTGGACTCATCTCATGAAGAATTAAGATATTTTTTAGACCCCCAAAATGCATGCAGCAAGAACAAAGACCAAGTACAGACTAGGAACCAAAGTACTGATGTGGCATTCAATTCAACTGCTGTTTTATGATACCATTCCTCTGGAGAGAAAAGTAAGTTTGTGTTTGTAAATGCCCTGGTGACAAGAATCTCTTTTTTCCTGGAGAAAGAGATCCGTGTATAACTGAGTTTTCTCAGAGAACACAAGGGGTGGGGGGGGGGGCAATAAATCAAGTGAGTTTTTTATGATCCCTATAAGCAAAAACATACTTCAGTTGTGATGGATTGTGATAGAGAGTAAATGAGGTTGCATGGAGGCTATGTACTAATGTTGATACTTATAGTGCTTAAATATATTGCCTGCCTCCTCTAAATACAGCTCATTCGTTGGTTTTCTGTGATGCAGGAAATATCAGAATAATGAGCTGTTTTTCCCCCTGTCTTCATACTTTAATATCATGCAACTGTTTATTAATAAGCTCCAACCCCCAAAGGATTTTTCTAATCCTATTCTAATATCAGACTAAATTTAATAAGATCCATTCTTCTCCCTATTGCATATGCCTCATTCATTCATTTATTCAACTAATATTTATTGAGAGTCTCCTATGGTGACAGGCACTGGGCTGGGCTTGGGGAATAAAATGTTGAAACAAAACAGTCTTGGTCTGTGCCTGCAAAAGGGGACAGACCAAAAGGGAAAAAAAAAAACAAAAAAAAAAAAAACAAAGACTCTGAGCCAAGAATGTAACCAGGCATTTAAGGGCATATATAGCTTCCCTAATTTAATAACTTCAAGATTTGGGGAAAGATCAGAGTTTAGAATATTTGAAAAAAAAATGGAAGGATTGTCTCCTAGGACTGTAGAGGGGAAATGTCTTGTAGTTTTCTCATTTTGTCAAGCCCCCTTGGCCTTGTTGAAATTTTACGATGGTTTGCCGTGTTCCTTTGAGGCAAACGTAACTTTATTCAGGTTACCAGAAGTAGGCAACTGCTCAGTTGAATTCCTGATGCAGGATAAGATGTCTTGCTGATGGGGAGGTCAAAGAGGAGGGAAAATCTTTAGAGGGAATGAAAGCCTGAAGCCTTCACTTCAGACAAAGGCCTGACCCAGGCTTTTCACACTTGAAAGGATGCCAGATTTCAAAGGGGGCAGTGCCAGAGGAGCTAAAGGCAGACGTATGGGAAGGCTTATGAAAAGAGGGATTTTGTTTGAAGTGAGTTGGAGGACTTGATGAGTTTGAGGGTGGAATAGAAAGATGGACGTGCATTCTTCTTAATCACAGAAATTCTTGCTAAAATAATTTTCTATCAGGAATATGAGTGTTTATGGGTTTTCATTGTCCCTCGCTCCTCCTGGGCCTGGATGTGCCAGAGACCAGCCTTTGTCAGCTTCTTGCACCACTTAGAACTCTGTCTTAGACGGTGCTGTTGTGTATGTTGGTTAAGACCTCAAAAGGTCCGTCGTCATGAACAGTTATGGAGTCCTTGATGGCACCAAGGCAGCATTGTCCAGAAAATACTGAGATCAGTTTTGCGTGTGTGTCCATTTGTTAGTCCATCTATCATTAATGTTAATATCAAGGGCCACAGCATTGTTTTGCGTGATCACTTTTCCTCAGTGTTCCCGTCAGTAAGACTGGAACAGCTCTTTCAGACTCTAACGAGGGAACCAAGGAAGATAATGACTAGAAACAAGGAAGAAGTAATTGGACGTCACATCTTTGCGAAAGCAAACAACACATGTTCTACAAATTGTTGTGCCGCTTTGGCTTTTCATACTCTTTATAAAAGTCATAATTTGCACATACGGGGTCAGGATTTTGGCAGAAGGGAGTGTGAAAGGGGTGCATAAATCATCTGGGCATAGAATGAAGGTTTACATTTGCCCCTGGAGTCCAGATGCCTTTTAGAAAACAAGGTGGCTATAAACAAAACAAAAGGCGAGTAAATCCTGATTTCTGAAAGAGAATCTTCACTAAACAGTGGAAGTTATGAACAGGAATTAAACCTGAAGCACTGAAAAGGGATGCATGGCACATATAATAATGACTTCCTCTTGTCCAGGGTACTGGGATATGGTGATTCCTATGGAGAAAGCCTGATTCAAATCTCTTTTCTCTTATTTGATTCTTTTTAATGTTCTATTTACTCTGCACTTTTTAAAAGTTTGTATCTTTAAGAGAAGATGAATGCTTTAAAAGAGATCTATTCCAAGTTCATGTTTGCTGTGGGGAGGAGAGTTTGTGTTTAAATTGGTTCTCTGGGTAAATAGATATATTTTTGACATGGGAGGTTATTCAAACTGAGCATCTCTCCGTTTTATGTATTATGTTTTTTCTCTCTTCTCTCTACGATGTTTTACTTTTAGAATCTGAAACAGGGCCTTGGCCATCTGTTTATCTATTTCAGCCAAATTCACCATTCAGATAATGTACATTTCACAACTTAAGCCCACTTAGAGATCACTTTTCACCACTTAAAGAGTATTTAGCCGTGATTCCAGGAATAGAAAGTGTATCCTGAGACCCATAATGACTTGATGGGAGAATAAAGGATCATTTGTTATTCAGCAAGTATAAAATTATAACAACTTCCCTTTATGTTTACAGATGAAGGACATTCTGGCTCTTGGAAGGGGGAAAGAGTCTCGACTCTATTTGTTGATTTTCCCACTCTATTTGTTGTCTTGGAAACAGATATAGGACACAGTATTTAAAGAAATAGATAATTGGCACCATTTGGACCTAAAATTAGGATTAGGGATTTTTACACAAAACAAGAATGGAAAACATTTTACTTATTAATTGGGAGGAATAAGCTTGTAGCTACTGCATATTGAATTTTGGCTCTTAAATTCTTAGCCACAGTTTGGCTAAGAGGATGTGTGCCTTTTCTTCATCTGTAAGATGGTGGGTGATAATAACAACAGATACCTCATAGTATTGGCATGAGAATTACGTGAGCTACTAAATGTAAAACACTTAGAACAATGCCTAGGACACACGAATGTTCCAGAAGTGTTAGGTGTTATTTTAGGCTATTATTATGCCATGGGGTAAAGTTCGCTGCAATAATCTTATGAGACCTGCTCTCCTCATAATGCTTTAGCTTGACCTTTTGCAAAGTATCTCTTCAAATTCAATCTCTAAATTAGCAGCTCTTTGATACTTTGATGCTTGTTTCATGCCTTGCTTATGGTGTTGTAAACAAATCCTCCATGTGTCTTTGTTGCAAGGCAATACAGAATCAGCATCAATGTTACTGATCATGTGCCTGCAAGTACCTTAAACCCACTCTTATTATCTTAAGATAAGAAAAGATCCTGGAAAGATTCAGAACTGTTTTCTAGAACCTGAGGGCATAGAGTTTAATCATAGAGCCCAAAGGGGAGATAATTCACTCAGTTACTCATGAAGAGCTGAAAACAGAAGAATCTGTAAGAGCTGGGTCATACTATCTTTTCAGGGCTACGTGGCATCTATACTTTTTCATCTTCTTTCTGCAGATTTTGCCCCTGCGTATGGCACTTGAACAAGCATGGCTACCCTGAGTCTCATCCTGCTTTGCCACAGGACTGATAAAAGTTAATGTATTCATTTAAAGTTACTGAGGATAGGAGCGCCTGGGTGGCTCAGTTTGTCGAGTATCCGACTTCCGCTTGGGTCATGATCTCATGGTTCGAGCCCCACGTCGGGCTCTGTGCTCACAGCTCAGAGCCTGGAGCCTGCTTCAGATTCTGTGTATCCCTCTCTCTGCCCCTCCCCTGCTAGTGCTCTGTTTCTGTGTCTGAAAAAATAAAAATGATTAAAAAAAAAAATGTAAAGTTAATGAAGATAGAAACTTGTTGGCCTGACCCTTTCCAGAAGTCACCCCTAGTGCAACCTACTGGAGTAGAGAAGTGGGGTCACGGTGCCTAATTTACCTCAGGGAGGGGAGAGATAGAAAGGTAGGTTCTAGGAGAAGGACTTTTAGAAGGGTGGGACCCACTACACTGTTACAAATTCAATGATAGGTTAAGAAACTGGTATGCCAAGTTTCCAAACATGTTTGCTCAAATAATCAGACTATATTGACCTTGTTCTTCATCATGGCAGAGGATGGAACTGAACTCAATGGGTGTAAGTGACTGGGGGTTAGGTTTCAAGTCCCAAGGAAGGAATTTCTAAGAATATAAAATTCATACATATTTGTATATAAGTTGCAGATGAATCTCCCTCTCTCTATATAGAGAGATACTATATATCCATATCTATAGATTATCTCTATATCTGTCTGTAAAGAGATGTATCTCTATATCTACCATCTGTCTATTGAAAGAGATTTGATTATGGTGGCTGGCAAGCCTGAAATTTATAGGGTAGACTGTCAGGCTGGAAACTTAGATAGGAACTGATGTTATAGTCTTGAGGCTGAAATATGTAGGTCTTCAGGTTGGAAACTTAGACCTAATATCTATGTTATAGTCTTTTTTTATTAAAAAAAAACTTTTATTCATGTTTGTTTACTTTTGAGAGAGAGAGAGAAAGATAATGTGTATGCAAGCAGAGAAGCGGCAGAGAAGAGAGGGAGACACAGAATCTGAAACAGGCTCCAGGCTCTGAGTTGTCAGCCCAAAACCTGACCTGGGGCTCGAACTCATGAACTGTGGGATCATGACCTGAGCCAAAATTGGATGCTTAACCGACTGAACCACCCAGGCGCCCCTGTTACAGTCTTGATGTAGAATTTCTTCTCCAGGAGAACTCTCCTTGCTCTTAAGGCCTTCAACTGATTGGGTGAGGCCCACCACATCCTGGCAGTCAACTGATTATAGATGTTAACCACATCTACAAAATACCTTCACACAACCGTTTCAGTTATTTATTTTTTAATGTTTATTTGTTTCTGAGAGAGAAAGAGAGAGAGAAAGCACATGTGCAAGTAGGGAAGGGGCAAAGAGAGGGAGACAGAAGATCTGAAGCTGGCTCTGCGCTGACAGCAGAGAGCCTGATGAGGAGCTTGTACTCATGAACCACAAGATCATGACCTGAGCCAGAGTCAGATACCTAACTGACTGAGCCCCCCAGGCGCCCCCCCCCCCCACAGCAACCATTTTAGACTGGGCACCATAGCCTAGCCAAGCTGGCACAAAAAATTAACCACCACACCATTGTACACCATCTTGATGAGGCTGAGCTCTTGGGAGTGGCAAAAGGACAATCAACGTAGAGGCTTCCACATTTACCACCTGAAATGCCAAGTCTCTAGGAGAAGAAGTTTCAGTTGAGTCTCCCAGGCTCAATTTAGGGTTTCTAATCTGGAGCATGTTTCTGGAAGAGAAATGGCAGACATATGACTTGTGCAGTATTCCATCATTAGGGTCTGCCTGTCTGTCCATCTGTCTCTCTTTCTGATATCCTACATCCTTATTTATTTTTCAACCAGTATCTTCCTCCCTAATCACATGTCTCCTAATGGCTGCCACTCTGAGTGCTCTGTAATTCCTCCCTGCCCTGGGGCTCTCAAGACTACCTTTTACTCCAGTATTGTTATCGTCATTTGTTTTATTTTCAAGGGTGGTATTCATTACAGTGCCATCAACATGAGGAGAGGGGGCTTGTCACCAGGGCAACCAGAAGCACAGCATGTGCCTTGCCTCCTTAGTGGATGTCTCCTTCCCTCTTGGATGGATTCCAACTGTGTCTTTGATTCATCCATGTATGTGGTCACTAGAATGGAGACACTTGACAGCCTTCTCATCCTTAACTTGCCTGGCTTTATACAGCTCACTGGCCAAGACCTGCTCTCTAAAATCCACCAGTTTATTACCCATTATATCTGTATGCACAGCACATAACATTTCTAAGCATACTTAACCACATGGCTATACCTTAATAAACATTCTAATCTCTAGCCCTCTAACATTTTATTTGTTTATTACATATCCTAATGCATGTCCCTGCTCTAGTATGATACATTTTTCTCCTGATCAATGCTACCTGTTAATAATGAGCTCATCATCACTGAAGGTACCCAGGTACAAGATTATCTGTCTCTCCCCAGGATTTTATAAAGGCTATTGCAATATGGAGGAGATTAGGATAGATGACCTATAAATTTTTTAAAAATCTTAAGCTTTAGCTTTATTTCATATCTATAACTTTCCCCCACACGTATAATTTTAGATAGGGTAGATCTCTAAAAATGAAGACATCTGGAACATTCCAAATGTAAGCATCAATACAACATGTCTACAGGTAGTTTTTCATATCCTTCTATCTCCACAAAATTACTCAGAATTTATGAATAATTTTATTAAATTTACTTTTGGCTGTATACTTGATAAAGTGGGACTGTAAGGGGACAATCTAATAAAAAATCCATTCCTCTATTTTCTGCTCTGTAAGAATACATACACTATTAGGATTTATGTGTACGTTTTGGTGGAACATACTCCTAGATTTTGCCCTTGATCAGTCATTTCCAAACCTGACATTATATTTGAAACACACACACACACATCTCTGAGCCCACAACATGGAGAATCTGAGTCAACCGGTCTGGAGTAAAGCCCAATATCTGTAATTTTAAAAATAAAAAATAAAAACCCCACCCAGATGATTGTTATGGATGCCTAGGCAGGTCTGGGAACTGCCATGCATGATCTGTTTTCCTAGTTCTAGGGGACATACTTCTTAACGTGGGCTGTCTGTTCCCTATACTGGCTTCCCTTGTGGTCCTAGATTGCTTTCGAGCCTCTACTATGTGCATCCTGCTTTCACCTTCTCTTCTTCACCCTTAATTAGTCATTGATGTGTGCTTAACCTGCTCAGAAATCGTCAGAGGTTTATCAGCAGCTTCAGAAGTAAATTCTCATCCTTGAGATGGGCATTCAAGAACCTCCAAGTCTTCATTTCTCTTTATTTGGAAGATGATATAATAAGCTAGAAGACCTGGCTCTGAATACTGGCTCCTTCTCTATAAGACCTACTAAGTTTCAGGCAATGTCATTTCATGTAATGCTTATAAGAACCCTATGAGATGGATATCTCTGTTTTACAGATGAGAAAACTCAGGCTCAGTTGGTTGAAGTAATTCACTTAATTACTTAAGTAGAGAATAATTGGGGTCTGGATTTTATCTCATGTCTGTCTGAGATCAGGGTTTCTCCAGTTTGATGTGCTGCCTCTCAATGTCGGCAAAAGGATTCTTAATCCTGGTAATTTGGAAAGTGTCTTAGGTATGAAATATGTTTCCTATTGCTTCACTTCAAAATTAAGAAGTGTAATGGAGACATGGTAGTTGTGAGGGTGACTGGAAAGTAATAATTAAAAAACATTACAATTCTACGACTGCAGAACATCAGCTATTGTTGAAAATGTAGACATCGGGAGGGAAAAGGCATTTGTTCAAATACACCGCTGCTGAATTAGATGCTTTTGGGAAATAGGACTGCATACAAGGTGGTTTATTCAGTGTTTTTTTACATTGTTGGTACATGGTTGAGGAATGGATGCCTTTTTAATATGCTATTCTAAAAATGTAAATAGAAGATGTGATTTTAGACAGTACGGACTCATTATGTCAGACTTTAGATTCTCTGGATAGCCAACTGCAAAGGGCAGGTAAGTTTCCAGAAATAGATGAGGGTTTGGCCAGAAATGGCTGTGGGTGCACTGTGCCAAGCATTGGCCTTTGCCAGGTGCCTGCCGTGATGTCAAGGATACAAGCTGAAGCTAGCCATATGGTTCTTGGAGTGTCTCTGCCCATTCCACACTCCTCTCAGAGTTGGAGACACAGGCTTTTCTTTATCTGCAGGAGAAGGTAATTGCTTTAGACTTAACAGGCTGAGCTTGACCCTTGAGTCGCCATCACGCTGCATTATAAAATGGAGCATCAGCGGTGGTTCTCCTGGTGGTTAGGGAGAAGGAGAGGGGAGGGAGGGAGGGTGGTGCCTGAGCTATCAACATGGCACAGTTTAAATGTCAGGCTCTGCAATTTACAAGTGATCTGAGATTCATGGGAAAGGCAATGGAAAAGTCACTCTCTACACCCCTCTCCCTCGTGTTATAAAATTGAGTATGTCATAAATTCTGTGCATTGCTAAGTTCGTGGGGCTTCTGTAGGAAGACATTAAAAATAGAACTCCTTACATCTTTGATTCTGTCCTAGAGAGCGTCCAGGCCAAAAGTGTACATACAGACATGAAGCTGCCTTTTATCTCACTTTTTCATTTTGGGGCCTCTGCTCTCGAAAGCCAAACACTTTTTCAGTGACAACCTGTGCGTGATGTAGCTTCATTTAGTTAACAGCAACGTGAATGGGGGTGGATAAACAGGGAAGAGAAGTGAATGCCTGGGTAGGAATTTAAAGTTTCACTGAAAATAAAATAGGATCAAATTACTAATACCATTATAGTAGTTCCCCCTTCTCTGTGGTTTCTCTTTCGGTGTTTTCAGTTGCCCCCAGGTTAACCATGGTCTGGAAGCAGGTAATCCTCCTCCTGACCTAGGTCGTAGGTCACAGCACCTGCATTATCCACCTCACTGCATATTACCACATTGGCATTTTTATCCTCTCACATCATCACCATCAGAAGGGTGAATACAGAACAATAAGATATAGGCATACCTCACTTTATCACGCTTTGCAGATAATTGCAGTTTTTACGAATTGAAGGTTTGTGGACACCATTTGTCGATCAAGTCATTTTTCCAACAGCATATCCTCACTTCATGTCTCTGTGTCACATTTTAGTAATTCTTGCAATATTATTGTAATTGTTACGGTGATACACGATCAGTGTATCATGTGTCAGTGTATCATGTGTATCAGTGTATCACGTGTATCAGTGTATTATGACTGGCTGAAAACTCAGGTGAGGGCAGGCATTTTGTAGCGATAGAATATTTTAAATAAAAGTATGTGCATTATTTTTTTAGACCTGATGCTGTTTCACAGTTAATAGAGTACAGAACAGTAGAAACATAACTTTTATATGTGTGGTCAACTAAAACATTCATTTGCCTTGCTTTATTGTGGTGGTCTGAACCTGCAGTATCTCTTGAGATATTGTGACAAGGGGAGGGGCACATACACCTCACTTTCACTACAGTATGTTGTTATAATCATTCTATTATTATTGTTGCTCATCTCTTACTGTGCCTAATTTATAAATTAAACTGTCCTATCTGCATGTATAGGAAAAAACATAGTATGTAGAGTGCTCTATACTATGTGTGGTTTCAGGGGGTCATGGGGGTCTTGCAGGGTGTCTCTTGTGGATATGGGGGGACTGCTGTAATACTACTTGTGTGATAGGGATGTTACACAGCCTGGTACTAAGCACAATGTCGGAGCTAGTTTGAGGAAGTACACTGGGAGAGGCATTTTCTGTGTTCATCAGAGAGAAGTTTTGCTTTTCCCTGAAGCTATATCCTCAGCCTCTCTAGAGAAATCTCTCTCCATACAAGGGATTGACTACAAAGGGTGGGCTGCTCAGGGCTAAATCCATTAAAACCAATTGAAGGAAGAGATTTTATTTGCTTAGGAAGGAAAAAAAAAATAAAAAAAAAATAAAGCTCATTACCTAGAGCAACATGACTGCTTCAGGATTAAGAAATTGACAGTTAATGTTTAATTATACTAGCCTGCTGAAAATGCAAATACAAAGCATTCAAGACACTTAACACAAGCATATGTGCATTTATTATTCTATCAATTGGGGAAAATTCATGATTGTAAATGCCAATAACTTAAGCAGTGTCTACCCAACCTTTTGGTAAATGGGTCTATTATATTCATGTTATGGGAAAAACACCGTCTTGCTATCAGTCATGTTCTTGTATCCCATAGTTTGTTTTAATTACTTGCAATCTTTCTGAGAGTAGGCTTTTCACTACTTTTTTCATCATTCATAGTTTCATTAAGGACACAGCATCCTGTATGGACAATGAAGCTGTTGTGCTTAAAGATGAGCTTTTCTGGGGCACCTGGGTAGTTTAGTTAGGTAAGCCTCTGACTCTTGATTTGGGCTTATGGTTCATGAGATAGATCCCTGCTTGGGGCTCTGTGCTGACAGCGTGGAGCCTGCTTGGGATTCTCTCTTTTTCTTTCCCTAAAATTAAATTAAAAAAAAAAAAGAAAGAAAATTTCAGTGCAGTAATAAGACCATGGCTGTAACCTGATGTTAAGCAGTTAAATATAAGAAAATCTAATTCATAGTTCAAATTCAATGGAAGAAATTTTTAAAAATCTTACTGATGGTTATAGAAAAGCTTTCTTTTTGTTAAAAAATGTAATTTGAGAAGTAATAATGTAAGAACTTTGCAGAAACTTATCAGAAACATATCTGCTGTAGGAAGAGGTGCTGTTATTCCTGGCAGGTTTTGAGTACACATTCTAATTTTTTTTTTTAATGTTTATTTATTTTTGAGACAGAGTGAGACAGAGCATGAACAGGGGAGGGGCAGAGAGAGAGAGGGAGACACAGAATCCGAAGCAGGCTCCAGGCTCTGAGGTGTCAGCACAGAGCCCGACGCGGGGCTCGAACTCACAGACCGTGAGATCATGGCCTGAGCCGAAGTCGGACGCTTAACCGACTGAGCCACCCAGGCGCCCCTTGAGTACACATTCTACTTCCAGTTCCTCCATTGTATCCGAACCCATCAGGAAAACCATGTCAAGGAAAACCTGGCATGGGAGTTAAAAGTTACAGTTCTTGCACTTGGCATTGAGGACTTCACGTACCTCAGAATACCTGCCCTTTTCAAACACAGCCTTAATCTAGTTCATCTAACCTAGGTGTTGATAAGGATAAACGCCACCCAAATTTCATGGTTATTTTTCTAGGGTATATGCAAACACCACATTATAATAAAGTCTGATCAAAAGTTGCCACCAGTTTTAGATTAACTCTAAATCAACACAGAACAATACACATCAACACAAAGAAGCAGCCAGCTTTGTGGAGGCAAATTCATAAAAATTTTTGGCCATAAATTGTACAACACAATTTCAGTATTTTGTTAGGCATTTCATTTTTTGCAACCTAGATCTGCTAAGAAGTTTGCTTCTAGATAATATTATATGTATGTGTATGTGTATATAATGTGTGTATACTATGTATGTATATGCATAAAGTTATAAATTTATAAATTTTATGTAACATAATTGCACATAATATGTTAGATAATTTATAAGTCTAAATATGTAAAAAATATATGAATACATTACATATTATAAATATTGTGTTACCAGGAAGCAAAGTGAATACACACACACACACACACACACACACACACACACACATGCATATATACATATATGCATATTTTGTATTTGCACTAACTTATTTATAAATGTATATCTTTCAGTGGGGATAGAAGTTAATTTTTTTCTTTTAATGCTCAGAATTAAGTACAACATCAAATTAAATTATATGTCAGGTTTTCATCTTGGTCCTTCGATTTTGATTACCTAGTATTTTCTGTATCTTAGTCACCAAACTGGAAAAGATCTCCAGATTTTGTGTGTGCTGAAGGAAAATGTAAGTAACCTTGCCATGTAAGGGGCAGGAAGGAATTAATACTTCTTTTGAGAAATCAACCAAATAGCCACTCAGAGTGAAATACTAATGTACTTAGAAATTTACAATAGTCTCATGTGAAAATCTAGTGCATTTATGGATGCTTCTCAATAATATTTTGTGATTGGTCGTAATGAGACAGAATCTTTGCCTAGATTATTTCTTGAGCAGTGTTCTCAATTCTCAGCATTAGCATCACACTCTCATATCTGAAGGAGGATTGGGTGTAAGTGAGCCCTCGTCCCTCATATCACCTGCTGCGCTAGATTTCAGTGCAGACATAAACTGCTCAATACCTGCATATTTAAGATAAATTGATGCTGAGGAGCTAATGGAATTCACCCTAATATCTAGACATTGTAGAAATCATACATTAATTTCTGAACTGAAAACCCAGAAAGTTAGTTACGGTTGTTAATATATTGTTGCTATTGTTACTGTTTTCCTTACAAGTGTGTGCTCATAGAAAAAGAAAAATAAATCCTGGTTCCAGCTTCTTAGCACAAAATGTGTTTATTGTGTTCACCTGGCTGAAGCAGTTCTTACATGTTTGCTTTAAAATAATGCACTTCAGTTTGGAACTAAACTGGTTAAAAATACAAAGTACAAAAATGTGTTAAAAGGTGTTGTAGCTGAAAAAATATATTTGGGGCACACACGCTTCCTAGATTCCTATTTTTTCGTACACTTCTACATGTTTCAGTCTTTTGCATTATTTGTTCTTCCCTGCTCATTATTTTTAAATGGCTAGGATGAATTAAAATAGAACCATAAAAGATATATTATTTTTGTATTTGTTAGGACTCTTTCAATTACAAGTGATAGAAACTTAGTTCTGCTTGGTTCAACAAAATAGAAATTGGTGGTAGGTCTTGCGTGGGTTGTTACATTATGGAATATGGGCTTCAGGCACAGCTGAATCCAGGAGCTTGGTCACTATAGCCCGGTCTGGTGTATGCTCTCTGTCTCTGTGTATGTGTGTTTCTCTCCCTCCACCCTCTCTTTTCATTCCTTGCACAGCTGCACAGACTTTCTGTGTTTAGTGAGCATCTTTACCCATGATGATTTAGCAGTCCTACCTACAATCCTTACACTCCCTCTGTAGCTCTGCACATATGTTCTAGAAGGAGTGAAAATGATCTAGCATCAGTCATGGTCCATCCCTGAACCAGTCATGGTATAACCTGAGTGGCTGGATTTGCATCATGCATTAATTCCTGCTGAAGCTTGGTGCTCCCCACCCTAACTGTATCTGGCATGTACCCCCAGAATAGACAGGGTTCCATTACCGAAGAAGGAGAAGCTAGGCAGACAGTCACAGAGTATGCCTTTGCCTCTAGTGTTCTGTTTACCTACCTGACACAGAGAATGATGGCCTTGAGCCAAGCCACTCAAATAATAAACACTGAGGTGAAATTAATTAAAACTTCAAATTTAAAATGAATACTTCTCAATGTTAATGCAGGTGCATAGCTTTGATTGGCTCTGAGAAATAAGAAAACCAAAATTTTACCCAGTTTTTTGAGGAGGTGAAAAATACTAGGAGAACATTCGTTTATATATTTAACAAACAATTCTTCTTGAGTGTTGTCTGTGCTAGGCGCTGTTGCAGATACAACAGAGAATAAAATGGATACAAATCTGTGTCCTCATTGAGTCTTCTACAGTTATACACCACAAGAATAATTTACTGCTTTAGAAAATATAATGTGTATCTTCTAGTGATAAAACATACTTTGCTTTTTAAGAGGTATAGGAGTGCCTGGGTGGCTCAGTTGGTTAAGTGTCTGACTCTTGATTTTGGCTCATGTCACAATCTCACATTTTCCTGAGTTCTAAGCCCCGCGTACAGCATGGAGCCTGCTTGGGATTCTTTCTCTCCCTCTCTCTCTCTGTGCCCCTCCTCCCCTCTCCGTTTCTCATCCTGTCTGAAAATAAATAAATAAACAAAGAAAAAGGTATGAGAAGTACATAATAAGATTTATACCAGAGAAGAAAGAACAGAGATGTAATTTTTATTCTCTCTCTCTCTCTCTCTCTCTCTCTCTCTCTCTCTCACACACACACACACACACACACACACACATTTTTTCAGGACATAAATCAAGTCTTTGTGATTGTGACTTCTTCAGTCAGTCTATTAACAGAGTTGAATAATCTGGTTTTACCTTGAAGTGATCCTTCTCTTATATCATTTTATGATATAAAAATGATTATATCATACCTTTAGAGGAATCTACAGGAACTTCTAACCTGTCCCTCTATTTCCTGGACAAAAATTGTGACTGTCTCAAAAAGGATGGACAGAACCCCTGTTTACTCCATGTATGCAATTTTCCAGGCATTGTGTAGGTGATTTATTGTGTAATACCTCATTTAATCCTTAATAGACCCCAACACCGTGGGTACTGTTCTTATGCCCATTTCACAGATGAGGAATTAGGTTTATGTTGTATGTCTTAAGACTCTTAATCTGGGAAATCTTTAAAATTTTTCTATTATCTGGAAGTAAGAACACATCTTTTCTTCTCTGCCTCACTGATCCAAAGGCACAGAATCCAGTGTAGAAAGGCAGGCAGATGGATAAGCTAATTTTCAAGCCCCTCACAGTAATGAAAATGGGACAGCTGGGTAATCTAAAGAGTTCTTGATGAAGGTATGAAAAGAAAACCATCAGGCTCAATCAGAGAAGGGGAACTAAGTAACAAGCAGCGAGCCGGCTGTGTAGCTCTGGCCAGAGGTGGGAAAGTATAAGCTGATGGGCAGGTCTCTTACCCAGAAGCAAACTGAATAAGATTAATAACGATGCTGGAAACCCCGGGTAGCATCATCCTTGGAGATTGACAGCCAATATCAAGCCTGCCTAAGAGTACCCACGAAGCGCTTGGCAAATTTAGTTTTATTTGCAGCCTCGTAAGGTGGGATTGGTAATTCTCTGTGGTGTCCTTTAGGGGAAAAGCCAAACAAGAATGACTCCTTTAAATACCTTTCAGGGTAGACAGCTTTTAGACATTGGAATTCTACCTCTTGCAACATAGTGCATGTCAGCCCCCGCTCTGCTGGCATCTCAGAGATGGCTGGGCACCACTGTGTTGCCGCTGACGTAGCAACTCGGCCAGGCACAAGCTTACATATCTGGCATTTATTGCTTTGGGTGTTAAAAAATAAATCATAACTTTAAAAGGTCAACATGGTTTGTACTAAGTGTGTAAGGATTGGAAATAACAGTCTGGGGCAAGCTTCTTTATGATTCTTGAAGTTAGGAAAGTAATACTGCCTCATTGCAGAGAACTGGGAAATGAGAAAGAGAAAATCACCCATAACCTCACCCTTATAATTCCTTTCATGGTTTGCTTTGTGCTTTTCTCACGAGAAAGCAGGGGGCTTTGCTGTCATGGTTGTTACTATTTATTTTTTGTTTGTTTTGCTGTTTGTTTTCTCTTTTTTCTTCAAAGCCTAGCATTTATAATGAGTGATGTTTAGGACTATGTTCAGAATGGATTTGGAAGAGAGAAGTGCAGTTGTTAGGAGAGGCAGCTCACACGTTCAGGTAAACTAGTAGCATTTTGAAAAGTGCTAATGTGAAGCTGGAGTTTGTCCCCCCTGAGGGCATGGTAGCCTGTGTGTGTGGCCTGACACATCCTGTGGTGGAGCCAAGAGGTGTGCTCATGGTCACTCCTATTCTGCAGGTGCAATGAGTTGTCCTTGTTCAGTTGCGTTGGATTATTCAGCAGAAAATCCTCCCTGGAGTTGGAGGATTGGAGGGGTCTGAATGCATTTGAATCAGACTTCTAGGGACAGGAAGACATCCTCAGGTGCTGTGCACGTTAGAGTCAAACATGTGCAAGAGAGGGCAGATTTGCATCTGAAAATAGATGTAAGTTGGCATTCTCGTGGACTTCATCCTTCTCTATTTAATCACATATTGTGTGCAACTCAAACATCCATTTGCTCAGATATTTTATTAAGAAACAGTATGTATCAGCTGCTGTGCTTGGTGCTGCATACGGGATGATGAGTGAGACAGATATGGTCCCTGCCCTCCTGAGGCTTATAGTCCATTGGAGTTAGCCCCATGTAGTGAGTCACAGATCCTGCTGACCTCAGGGGTACCTGGCTGGAAGGGTGGGAGCCAGTGCCCACTGGACGACCACAACAGTATTTCATCTCGTACATCATATTGTGTTAATTTTCACTCATGTGCTTACTTTTGATCTCAGTGTGATTTACAGAAATGTTTTACTGAAGTTCAGAGGGACGGGTCACAAACTTAGATGCCTATATGGGGCAGGCAGTTGGCAGAAACTAGAAATTGGGGTGTTGTATTTAAATACGTAGGCATAGTTTTCCTTTCCTCAAACAATTATGGTCTACCTTAAAAATATGTAGCTCTCTTGGTCCATATTATATTTTCCTGCTTTGATGATAAAAACATGATTTCCGAGGAATAGTTATTTGCTAAGAAGAAACACAGCAGAACAAAAGTGATGATAAAATACAGCAGACCCTTGGTGTCAAGATAAGGGTGATGGGGGCGCCTGGGTGGCTCAGTCGGCTGGGCGTCCGACTTTGGCTCAGGTCATGATCTCGCAGTCCGTGAGTTCGAGCCCCGTGTCGGGCTCTGTGCTGACAGCTCAGAGCCTGGAGTCCGTTTCAGATTCTGTGTCTCCCTCTCTCTCTGCCCCTCCCCTGTTCATGCTCTGTCTCTCTCTGTCTCAAAAATAAATAAACGTTAAAAAAAAATTAAAAAAAAAAAGATAAGGGTGATGGCTAGAATATTAAGATGGGCGTTGAACTAGAAAGTGCACACCCCATCTAAAAGGAACAGCCACATTCCAGCACTACCTTATTCTTTTTATTTTTTTTTTAATTTTTTAATGTTTTTATTTATTTTTGTGAGACAGAGACAGAGAGAGAGAGAGAGTGCGCGAGCACAAGCAGGGGAGGGGCAGAGAGAGAGAGGAAGACACAGAATCCGAATCAGGCTCCAGGCTCCAAGCTGTCAGCACAGAGCCCAATGCTATGATCGAACTCATGAATCATGACATCATTACCTGAGTGGAAGTCAGACTCTCAACCAACTGAGACACCCAGGAGCCCCTAGCGCCACCTTATTCTTAAGCCAGAGAACTGGATTTTTAAGTGGGAGTCTCCCTACGTTTAAATATTGAATCAGTCTTTATGTACTTTTTAAGCCAGACAAAATACATGGTCAAGGTGAATTCAGCCTTTTGCACCAGTTGGTAACTTCTGGCTAAGGGTGTCTTAAATGAGTAGAAGATCTAAGAGATATTCTGTGTAGCCACAAACATTCTGTAATGTTCAGGAAGGAAATTTTGGCTGTCTCTTTATTGTGGCTCTTTTACATCACTTCATCAATTCCACTGGTCCCTACACCACCACTCATTCAACACATTAATAACATAGAATAGAATGGCATTGGATGATGGAAGCCGCCAGTGTCTACGATGATGATTGCTTATGGAAAACTGCTCTTAAAACAGGTATTTAAGTTATGTATACTATTTAGCCACATGGCTTTGGGTGGGTCAACAAGTGCCTTTCCAGAGACCTCCTTGGCTCTCACACCAGTGATGCCTTTTAATTTTTTTAATGTTTATTCATTTTTTGAGAGAGCATGAGTGGGGGAGGGGCAGAGAGAGAGGGAGATACAGAATCCGATGCAGGCTCCAGGCTCTGAACTGACAGCACAGAGCCCAACATGGGGCTGAATTCACGTCCCATGAGATCGTGACCTGAGCCGAAGTCGGATACTTAACCGACTGAGCCACCCAGGCACCTCAGCAATGCCTTTTAATAGTATGTCTGAGGGGCGCCTGAGTGGCTCAGTTGGTTAAGCATCTGACTTGGGCTCAGGGCATGATCTCTCAGTTGGTGGGTTCTGTTCCCGCTTAGGGCTCTGTGCTGGCAGCTCAGAGCCTGAAGCCTGCTTTGAATTCTGTGTCTCCCTCTCTCTCTCTGCCCCTCCCTCACTTGTGCTGTTTCTCTCTCTCTCTCTCTCTCTCTGTCTCTCTCTCAAAAATAAATAAAGTGTAAGCTTGACATGTGGCTGTGATTACCATCAACAATAACCAAGCAGTAGACATCAGAGGGCCTGCTCTCATGGCTTGAACAGATGTTATTACAAGAGAACAAGTGATATCTTAGTAAAACGGAAAGAACTTTGCATGAAGGCAAAGAGAAATCTGAATCCGAGATTGAATACCACCCTTGATGGGGCTTGGCTGCGCTTGTCTTGCTCCAGTCTTCCTGGTCCCCATCTTCCAGGTGAGGATACAAACTGCGGTGTTCCTCCTTAAGCCTGCCCGTCTGAATATGTCCTAGAATGTGTGAGAAAATGCTTTGTACATAACAAATCATGTACAAGTAAAGGATTGTTGTTGTTGCCATTACTGTGATTAAATCCAGTTTCCAGTAGCAAGTTGTATCAGCTAAGAGCACGGGCCGTGGAACCAGACTGCCTGGGTTTGAGTCCTAACTCTGCCCCTTCCTACCTAGCTTTGTGGCCTTGGGCAAGTTACTTAACCTCTCTGATGGTCACTGGTTTCTTCTTGAGGTGAGGCTGTATTAGTGCCTCTCTCCTTGCATTACTGTGAGGGTACTGAGATAATGTAGGCAAAGCAGTTGTAGCAGTGCCTGCCATATAGTAAGTGTACCACAGATGCTTGCTGTTGATGTTGTTTTATTCTCCAGGGCTTGCCTTGCTCTGTCATTCTTTTCCTACTTTTGTATCATTCTGGCATTTCTGGGTCTTCAGGTTGCTGCTCTCTGAGAAGCTCTATATCCCTGTGGCTGACAGGGCCCATCTAAAAACTGTGCACTGTAGATCATGTTAATGTGGTGAGGACGTTATCAATCCCATCATCCCAGATCTTGTTGAATTTATCCTTCCATAGATAGCACTTGTTATATACGTTTTTATTATACATTTAATGACCTGGTGTAAAAGTCCTTTTAAAATTGTATATTCATTGTAACATTTCAAGACTTCCTTCCAATACAAAATACTGAGTGTCTAGCCCATTGAGAATTAACTTAGAATGTTCGTATAACTTGGATTGGCTTTTAAAATCCTGTTCTGGAGTCTTAAACCAAGTGTGATTGAAGCTTAACACCGTATAACAGTCCTCCTAAATTCCTGGAGCAAGCCTAAGTCTGGTAATGCTATTAAGGAAGGGGACAGGCATGTGTTTTCTGACGTGTAGGGGGATATCACAGAGGAGCAACACGGGATATTTCCACTGTGGTCTGTGCTGGAAGGGGAGATGTGAGGCGGGGGGAGGGGAGGTGCAGGCCTTTTCTTGGCTCTGCCCCATCACTTTCTCCTACATCATCCCACAGAACTGGTAATTGTGATCTTGTGTGGGTCATCTAATATGTAAGGGTGCTAAGTTAACACCATCATCTCCTGCTTCACATGAATCCTAGAATCTGGAGTGGCTCTTACCTGTAGGGCTCCCACCCTAGCCTAACATAACCAGTGGGTGACGCCTCCCCCAAACCACTGGGAACACTTGGTGCATTTGTGGAGAATTTCTGCCATGTGCCAAGCATTGGACTGTGTGCTCCTGTGAACAAAACAGGTATGATCCCCTGGGATCTGTAGTCTAGAAGAGAGGAGAGACATTGACTAAAGAAATGCATAATGAATGCTTAATTGAAACAGAGACAGATACTGTATAGGAAAAAATAAAACATTCTTTGTGAAAAAACAGCAAATAAAGCTGACCAGGCTGGGTCAGAAAATAGTTTATGAACAGGAATACTTTTTTTTTTTTTTTAAGGATTTTCTCTCCTCTTTATTAAATACAAAAAACAAGGGAAACACTGTAAAGGAAGGTCAGAGTTTTAGGGCAACATGTGTGGAGGGTTCCAAATGGACTTTGGCACCTGGCCATTGCTATCGACTGCTGGTGATATGTTGGTGCCCTCATGTGAGAATGTTGCCCATTCTCCTTTTTAACACTAGTCTATTAATTTAAAAGTAGAGGAGGAGATAATCAAAAATTATTTCCTCCATGTGGAGGCACCAGGAACTACAAATCCAAATCCCAATAATGCCCATTAGGAGGGCACTTGAGGTAGCTTGAAGCCGCTCAGAGGAGAATTGTATTTACTTTCCTAGCATCCTGTAAAGACGAGTGACCTAAGAAACCGGATTTTTAAATGAATGTGGAGCATAGTGTCCCTTTGCCCTGGGTATTTAAAAATAGACCAAGAACTTCTCCTAGGCATCTTTCAGATACACTTTGGCAGACCGATGACGGCTGTTCCCAGGACAGATTTAAATCCTAAATGAAATTAAAATTTAACAAGGTGAGTTTGTTCGGGTTAAAGGCGCCTACCCCTTTTCAGCTCATCCAAGATTATTCCTGGTTGGACAGTGTTTCCTAAGACAAGTGGGGCTGGTTCCCAAAACCTATAATGGTCAGGAAAGCATTCAGGAATTCAGGTCTCTGTTACTATTTTTTCTGTCAAACACTGGAAATGTGAATTTGCCTAGCCATTGTGTCAGGTAGGTTTGACCTGGGATATTTTTACGCTAGGTTGCTTCTGGGCTGAAGATGAAGGTTGTTTTTTTTTTTTTTTGCTTCCCCTTTTTAAAAAGCATTTTAGAGACCAAGCAGTTTGCTGCTCTCTGCTGCCCCCTGTTGCTTTTGAATGGGAACAGCTGGTTTTCCACTCGGTAGTTCTTAAAATAACTGCGGCAAAGAGCTTCCTGTGAGCTTGAACGTTGGTTCCTGATTTCATGTGAAGTTGGCTGATCTATGAAACTGGCTTTTAAATTAAAGCTGAGCTAAATGAGGAAGAGGCATTCCAGGGTTAAGGGAAAAGAAGGAAGTGGGAAACTCTGAAGCTCTCTCTCCCGGTAGCTACTTGCAGCTAAGCTTTGTGGCTATAGGGTTCTGGTCCTTGCATTTGGGCCCTGGAGTTATGTTCAGTTCACCAAACACTCTGAGTGCCTGCTTGCTCCAGGCCCTCCACTAGCTGCTGGGGTTGCCGGGAAGGAGAGTGTACAGCCACATCATAAGTGGTTAATATTTGAGTTCTGGAGTCAGACCATGGCTTTGAATGGGAGCTTTAACTCTTGCCAGGTGTGTGAATTGAATGAGTTACCTAAACCCTCTAAACCATAGTCTCTAAATCTGTACAATGGGAAAGGGGAATTACAGGAGTTCCTGATTCAGAGGTTGCATGAGAAGCAAGAGATCGTTACAGTATCATCTTTTGTTCACTTACTAATGTTGACATATTTAAACACAGTACTGCTGTCCTCTTTCTAATTTTCACAATCTTCCTACGGACTGTGTTCTGTGATCATCCCCATTTTGTAAATATCAAAGTAAAACTTCAAAAGATGAAGTAATGCGTACAAAGTTAAGCATAATATCTGCTGGGAGTTTTGTTGTTAGTTTTTTTTTTTTTTTTTTGAGCTGCACCCAGCAGAACTCACTGTAAGGCTTCTCTTATAAAGGAGTTTTTATTTCTCATAATGATTCTGGGAGACAAATGGATGGCTTCCCAATTGCTTAATTTAAGCAGTGCAGTGATTTCACCAACAATCCCAGGTGATTTACATCTTCTCACCTCCCCATCCTCAGCCTAGAGGCCCTCAGACTGATCCCCTCACTGTGCAAGATGGCTACCACAGTCTCGGGCATCGTGTCCTCATACCTTCATATCCAACGACAGCACAGACACTTTTTTCCTCACCTTTAAATCAGAGGGAAAACCTCTCCCAGGAGCCCTCAGCACATGTCCCCTTAATGCCATTGGCCAGGTTTGCATCACATGTTGGTGCCTTAGCCAATCACTGGCCATGGGGATGGAATGACCTGTGCTTCAGTTAATCCAAAGTGACTTTCTGGGAAGGGGCTGTCTTCTCTGAGCACAGAGAGAGTGATAAGTCAAATAGAACAGGGTCTGAGCCAGGAACAAAGAATGCCCTGAGGGGTGGCTGCTTTGTTGGCAACCAGCAGGGTCTACCCTACAGAGCTGGATCTAAGAAGGTTAATTCAAGATCATGCACTTGGGCCCAATAGCCCAAATCCCATGGATGGTATACGATATGCTTAGCACAGACCTGGCACGTAGCAATCTTACTTTGCAGGTCAGCCAGTGTTGCTGGTGATTATATTTACCCAATCCACTGTTCTCAAGAGGGGAGACAGACACACAGGGAAATACTTTTATGATAATTTGGAATGTTCCATATCTGTTGTTGCCATAGTCATTTGTGAAGATTCAGAGGTTCATTTACTGGTCCCTAGAGAGTCTGTTTGAATTTAATTTTTTTTTCAACTAAGTGTTGGTTTTTGCTTTCTTCCCCTCTTTGGTCTGGATCCTGAACTCTAAACCCTCTCCACCCGTCTACCTTTCCTCTCTCACCTGTGTGGATGCTGTCATTGTTTACGCAGAATTGACTCATTGGAGGGTGGGTCAAGAGGAAGTCTCCCATGGGAGCCTGGGGCATTTTCCTTTTGACTTCTTTGTTCAAAAATTGTGTCAAATTTTAGAAAAAGAGCAGAAGTTCAGTAGAGTATAAAGGCTAAGATGTCCTAGTTTTACAGCTTGATACCTTCTGACCTTGGACAAGTTAATTAATCCTCTGGGCCTGAATTTTTCCATCTGTAAATGGGGCTAATAATAACACCTCCCTCTTGAGGGTGTTCTGAGGAGTGATTGAGATAATATGTCAGTATTTTTACACAGTGCTCCGAAATTTACAGTGTTCTGTAACCCTCCCTATTATTCTAATTTCAGAGTCTTTTAGCCTTCAAAGGACAAGGACCCTTTCTAAAAAAATTTAGTCACACAGAGGCAAAGTAAGCCTGTTCTCACTCTATTTCCGGGATCATTTATCTGGATTATTACTTGGTTAGGAGCTAAGGGCAGACATTTCAGGCTACCACAGAGGGGCCACCTCTGCACAGGGGAAGCATTACACTCCTGGGGATTCCACAGAGGGAAGAGTCTGAGACTCTGAGTGACTCATTCATGTTGACCTTGAACTATTTATTTGACTTGAAGTGGCTAATGGCCAGATAACTACTCTGAGATGGTATCTCAGTCTCTGCTATGTTTCTTGTCGATAGTGATCAGAATTCATTTGCAGAAGTGGTTTCCTTTTCCCCAACTTGTCAGAATTCACTTCTTTTCCCAGCTTGCTTGCTTCTTTCCCTCACTCATTCAAATATGTTTTCAGGCACAATGCTAGGGGCTGGGTGAGGATAGTGAATGTTTCCTTCAAAGAGCTTATTGCCACTTTCTGCCCATATTCTTCCCCCATCATCATCAGATCCAGAACCTCTCCTACTGGGAGACCTGCTGCCCATTTAGCTGATATGAATCTTTGGTCAGTAATCTAACTTTCAAACTGTAACTAGGTTTTATGGCATCTTTGGTACATTCCAGCAGACTACGTGAAGACAGGCAGCAAAAGCAGTGGGATGAGAGTGTCTGTGTATGAAGGGGTGTTGGATACAGTAGATCTTAAACTCTCCCTTTCCCAACATAAGTCGCCTTGACCAACACATTCTCTGACCTCCCGTCTAATTTTTTGTACGATACAAGCACTGACTCTTACAATGAACACATTTATTGGATTTGAATTTTGAAATTGATCGTTTGGAAGTGAACTACTCTATGCCATTTGCTGTGCTAAGTGTCTTTTAAGTGTTTTGTTATTTATTCCACACCCAGCCCTATATATCTCGTACTTCAGATTTTTCATGAGTGTTCTGCTGCCCAGACGTATTCTATTGAGTGTTTGATCAGCCCTGAGGGTAGGTACTCTGCAGAGGAATAGATGGTGAGCTCTTTTTTCTTCTTCCCTCTGATAGTGCTTCCAACAATGGCGTCCCAGTTCCCTCAACACTTAGTGTTCTTTGGATTTCTGCTGAAACATAAACCAGAGTGAATGTAGCATCTTTATTTAGTACCTGACATGGGATAGAGCCCTACTCACTTGTCCAGATGTAAAGATACTTGGGGCGAGGTTTCATTTTCATTATATCTCAGTACGTATCAGGGAGATCACTTACTCTTTCCCAGTAAAAGAAACAGAGTTTTAAAGAGCTCCATCTTTTTGTGTTGGACCTAAATACCTGTCTAAATCCATTCCATCATCTTTCACAAAAGAGATATGCAGCAGATATTTATTAAGTTAAACTGAATAATGCTCAATTTGAGTCCTCGTCTCTAAAGCACCGTTCAGTTGAATGTAACACAAAAGAGACAATGGATCATCATTCATTCTGGCTTAACGCCTTTCCTCATTAAAGCCTTCCTGATGTTCATGGAAATACCAGGTCTGATAGCCAGGAAGACCCAGACCAGGAAGACCAGGAAGTGACAAACCATGCAAGAGGAGCCTTTCTAGTTCCAGGCAGGTACACAGTGAGTGAGCAGAGAAAAAAACGTAGATGTCCAAAATGCCCCAACAGGAAGAGAGGCAAATCTGACAGAAATCCAATTTCTGTCACCAAATTTAGATTATGAGATGAAAGGCTAGATTTATGAGGATAGATTGACTCTCCCTAGGTGTTAGGACTTTGGAACGGCTGCCATGTGAAAAGTGGCACAATTTTAGGGAAATTTAAGTCCAATGAAAAAGCTTTACCTTAGGCAGGAATTAAAACGTGGTCCACCCATCCATATTCTTGTGCATATGAACATACACACACAGGCAAGCTTTTAATTTAAAAGTCCTGATTAAATATCCATGTTTACATATACATAATGTAAATATTATATGTATGAATATATGGATAGGTAAATATAGGCCTGATAAAAGATGTTCAGAATCGGCTGTTTCAACATGCATAGATAACCACTGCTAACATTTTCTAGACTTCTTTCCCTTTTTTCCCTTTTTTCAGGTACATACATACCTGAAAATTTAGGATCACTGCAAGCTGCTTTGTCTTAAGAGCATGTGAACATTTCTTCATGCCATTAAGTGTCCTTCTAAAATGTAATATTTTAAGTACCTACATAGTGTTCCATTGTATTAATGTCGAATAATCAAGTAAATCCCTCTGATGCATATTTAGGTTGTTGCCATGTAAAAAGAGAGTTGTGTGTGTGTGTGTGTGTGTGTGTGTGTGTCTGCATTGAACTTCTGCTCTAACACAAGCATATTTTTACAATCCCTGGATCAACTACAGCAAACCTTTATCTAGGTGAATTTCACAGAGAAGGAGTGCACAGTCTTATTAACTCAACCTCATCATCTGTAATAGGGATGGAAGAGCCTAATCCTTTGATTTATTCTACCAGAAAATTTATCTCCTAGTTAATGGTTTTGTTTTTGTTTTCGTTTTCATTTTTGTTTTCAGCCTGGTTGCATCAGATGGATCCTACCTGTTTTTCTTAGGAACATTTCTGAAACTACTGAACAATATGGAACATGTTGTCAATAAGGGTATTTTTCACAGATGCCTTTTTGTCACACCGGTGTGCTTAGCCAGAGAAGTGTGATTAATCTTGTTCTCTGATGAGGTTTTGTAATCTTCATTGGTCTATTATTAGGAAAAATTCTCCAAATGAGTCTTTCCAATGATATATAAACATACAAATTAAATATTAAATATTGGGTACCAAGTCTTTGCTAGGCTATGTGTTACATGCTGGGGACAAAGAGATGAACTAGATTGAATTTTTTTTTTCCTCAGCGCATTCATATTTTAATGCATTTTTAATGCTCAAGTCTTTTTGGGGATCCATGAACTCCCTGAGATTATTTGTAAACTATGTATATTATATAAAACCTGTGTGTGTATAGTTTCCTGAAGATGGGATCTCATTCTTCAGACCCTCAAAATGCTCCATGATTCTAAAAAGACATTAAGAACTAATGACTGGAAGAAAACATCAGGTAATGAGTTGTAATACAGTGTGAGAATTGCTAAAATTGAGGCATGGATTCTGCGCTGTAGGAGAACAAAGGAGGTAGATCCTGATTCGTTTGAGTAGTGCATCATTAAGCTCTTTGTAATGATGGAGCTGAGTCCTAAAGACTGTATAGGACTTGGATCGATGAACAAATGCATCAGGGAGACATCTGCTCTGGGCAGAGGGAATAATACATTCAGAGGCCCAAAGGCATGAGGGATTTGGATACATTTAAGAAATGTAGTCATTGAGATGACCAGCACTTAGATGGAGGGTCTATGGGGAATGGTAGGAACAGAGGGGGCAGAAGTTGGGACCAAGTGGATGCTGGAAGGCACTGTAAATCCCAGATTGAAATCTCTTGGATACCTTGAACAATCACAGAGATTTTAAGCATAGTGACTCCGTGTACTTGGCTTTGAAATGCCAATATTTCTTGGGAGGGTCTCTAGCTTCATTAATGATTATTAATCATTAATAATCTCAAGACTGATTGAGGTATATGTTATTGGGGGATGAGTCCCTTGAAGATGTGGATGTAGGGAGAGGTAAATCACTGGAAACATAGGTGAAAACCTTGCCAACATCAAATTTGGCAGTTTATAGAAATGAAAGAAAACCATGTTGATTCCTTTCTAAGTAAGGCACCATCCACTTTCCATAAATCAGCTCATTTAATCCTTTTAAGAATTTACAGAGGCATAGATTGTGAATAAATTTCCTGTTGCTGCTGTAACTGATTACCACCTTTTTGGCTTAAAAGAATACAAATTTATTATATAACCATTCTGGAGGTCCTAAGTCCTAAATAGGTTTTACTAGGTAAAAGTCAAGGGGTAGGCAGGGCTGTGTTCCTTTTGGAGGCTTTGGATAGGGTCCATTCCTGTGCCTTTTTCAGATCCCACAGGCTGCTTGTATTCCTAGAATCATGGCCCCTTCAAAGCCATTGATGGTTGGTTGAGTCCTCAGATCACATCTCTCCAACACTGACTGTTTTGCCCCTCTCTTCCACATTTAGGGACTCTTGTGACTACATTGGGTCCACCAGGGTAATCCAGTGCAGAATATACTCCATATAATAAAGTCAGCTGATTAGTAAACTTAATTTCATCTACTACCTTAATTCTCCATTTCCCTGTTAAGGTAACATATTCACAGGTTTTGGGAATTTAGGACATTGTCATCTTTAGGAGGCCATTCTCCTGCAGATCATACACTGTCATCTCTACTCCTGAATGAAGAAACAGCCTCATAGGTAGGTTAAAGTCACACAGCTAGTGAGGATCAGAAGAGGGATTTGAGCCCTGATGTGTTTGGCTTCAAAGTCAGCCCTTATTAAAAGGTAAATCTTGGACAAAAGTTAATGATTAATGGCAGTACAGAGCCTAACATTCCAATTACTTCATCAATCAATGAGTTTTGTTTCAGAAGTCTGAAGCATTAAGTTACCATATTGACCTTTATGCTTCACATTGTGAACACACCCCTGAAGACAGGGTTTACTGTTCTTTTGATAACCTAACATGTTGAATTAGCTCTAGGGCCCCGTAGTTCCATGAACAAACCACCGAATGACTCAGTCCTTTTTCTTTATTTTCCCATTGTGAGGTCCCTGAAGTCCTACAAATGAGATTCTGTGTTGGAGAGAGGAATGGAAGCATAGAAGAAGAGAAGGGGGACATGGTCATTCACTTCCCTATCCTGCTTCTCTGAGAATAAAAACTAAACTCTTTACTTGGCTCTGTCATGACCCAGGTAGCCTCTGCCACTCTCTGTCACCAGGTCTCACAAGGTGTCAAACAGATGTCTCTTCCTCCTGGGCCTCTGCACTTTCTTTCCGTAGCCTGGAAGGGTTTTCTTACTTTCCTCCTTATTAGTTCTTAGGATCGATTAGGTCTTTAAATGCACCTTCTGTGCTTTACCCTCCCCATTTAAATGAGGTCTGTCATAATCTCTCATCACACTTTTTGATTTCCCTTTATAGAGCTCACCAGATTTGTAACCAATGTTTTTATGAGATTGTCCTCTCTTTGATAGGGTAAGGTGGTCTATTGCCACTTTATCATGTACTCAACTAAGTACATGGTAGGTATTCAGTAAATATTTGTTGAATAAATGCTGCTCTAGTATTTTGATGGCAGATAGTTTTGCTCTTGCTACTGGTTCCTCTCCATCCATTCATTCACTTATTCAGCTATGCATCATCTATTCATCCATCCATCTACCTGTCCGTCCATCCTTCCATCCATCCATCCATCCATCCATCCCCATCTGTCCATCCATTCTCCTTCAAGACATACTTCAGAGTACTTAGCAATCCTTCCTGATTTCCCCTTTCTTCTTTCTATCTCCTTTCTTTACTCTGAAGTCCAAAGTGGAATATAGGCTTGACATTAAGGAGAGGATACATACTTATGATGATAAGAATAACAGCTACTATTTATTCACCATGTGCCAGGTACTCTCTGGCACTAAAGTATTAAGTAAACACAAGAGCCCACTAAAGTAGGTATTAGAAATATCCCCATTTTCAAGATGATGAAACTGATACCAGCCAAGTCAAGTGTTTGAGGTCATGAAAGCATTAAGTGCCAATGTGGAAGAACGGCTTAATCTTGCTCTCTTTCTTGTTTCATTTAGTCTGTGGCACAGTCAGACTAAAGAAAGACAGTGTGCAACAAAACTATGACATAACTCTCAGAAATGGACTCTTTCTAGTGCATGATGTTTGACAGGACATAACTGCATCATAATACAAGTTACCTTTTGGTTTCTTCAATTTGTAAGTAAACTGGTTGCTTACCCCTGAGAAGATGGCATCATTGACATCCTCACTGAGTGTTTTATAGGTGAACAAATGAGTTTTAACTCCTTGTGGTTTAGAATTTTACTGTAAACCAATTAAAATGAACAACATATTTCATTTTAATAAATAGCAGAAAATTATCTATTGAAAGCATAATACATGCTCATGTGTAGCGTAAGGGTCTGGAAGGATACTCAACAAATCAGGAATTCCCAATTGGGGGGCAAGGTGGAATTATGGGTAGTGATAGAAGGGAACTTTAATCTTGTGTATATATTTTTAGCAAAGGTATGCATGTATCGTGTGGTTAAAATTCGATGATATGGTGATCATACATAAAACTAAAGGGTACAGGGTACTCTGAATTCTGTGAGTTCTTCCAGAGGTGGTTTCTCTCCTCTGCCTGTCCCTGCTTGCTTTTCCAAAAGATGAAATCATTCCCCTATTCCCCCTTTTAGGTAATTTATG
This sequence comes from Panthera onca, assembly GCF_046562875.1. Taxonomy (NCBI): domain Eukaryota; kingdom Metazoa; phylum Chordata; class Mammalia; order Carnivora; family Felidae; genus Panthera; species Panthera onca. The sequence goes on along the minus strand of NC_138354.1, from coordinate 36,873,195 downwards.
TTCTGTAGAGGGTTTTTAATTTGCTCTTTAAATCAGTCATCCTCCAGATTACTCACCCCAGTATTGCCTTTAGTTTTGACCGAAGCTTTGTCCCAATGTCATATTTAATTTTGTTGGAGGGGCAGATAGTCCCTGAATGTGTTTGCAACAGATGAGAAAGAACTGACATTTCCCTTTGGTAGCATCTTTTCATTTCATCATTCCCCGAATCACCACTCCAGAGGGAGAGAGAGCTTTAGGGATGTGATTTTTGACAAGAGGTCCATCATCTGTTTCATTTCTTTTAACCCCAGCTGGTATTCCCCAGCAACAAGGAAACACTTAGAGAGGGAGCAGTTTCTATGTAAAACATAAACCACATGGACTCACAGAGAAAGGCACGATTAATCAGACTGTAAAGTTACCAAGGGAGAAACTGACATGCATACTAGATGCTAGACTACCAACCTTAGCAAGCATTCCATTTGAACCTTTAAGGGAGTTATTTTTGGGCAAATAAAAGAAAGAGCTACTTTTGAACCAGGTAGGTCATAGCTAAGAGCTGTGGAGTTAAGCCACTTCTAACTTCATTTCAGGCTCTGCTGTAGCAGTTTACAGTCATTGGCACTGTGTCTTACTTACCCTCACTACATCTCAGTTTCCTCATCTGCAAACTGGAAATCATGATAGCATCAACCTCATAGTGTTGTAGCAAAACACCCAGTAGACCTTTGTGCATATGGTTAGAGTCTTGTCTGTTTTTTCTGTTTAGTTGCATTTCATCTTTTCTTTTTTCTTTTCTATTCTTTTCTTTTCTTTTCTTTTTTCTTTTCTTTTCTTTTTTCTTTTCTCTCTTTTCTTTTCCTTTGTATTCTTCTCTTCTGTTTTCTTTTGTATTCTCTTCTTTCCCACCTGCCCACACTATTTCTTTCTTGCTGTCTTGCTGTCTTTCCTTACTTCCTTCCATCTATCTCTCTATCCATCTGACATCAGATATCATTATCTTCATCATTAGAGGTTAGTAACAAATCAGGTTTAATGAGGTTTAAATAAACTGGAGCAGACTGGATTCCTTTCAAAGTAAAAAAAAAAAAAAATTAAAGGAGTTTAAAAAAGTAGGTATATAAATAAGTGAAGTCCAGATGATTTCTAAGTGAAGTAGGAGTTGTTTAGAACATCTCTGCCATTTCTAAGAGTGATGTTATGAAACTCAGCCACCTCATTCTTCCCACAGATTATATCCTTGCCTTTTCTATGGGGAAGGTTGGACCCTGTCTATTTAGACAGTGCCAGAATTGTCTTTTCACCTTTTCCTCTTGCTTCCGGGTTCTTAGGCACCCAGGAGAAGGGCTGGTAGAATTGGAAGCAATTGGAAGCACTTCTATCTGCCATTCATTTCAGAAGGCAGACATCTCTAACGAGCTTGTCTCTGCCTTTGCAAGGAGCCTGGTAACCAGCCAGCACCTTACTTTACCTCTGATTAGTCCTGCTCTGAGCTTCTCCTCTGAAACTGGAAAAGAAAGAAAGAAAAAAGACAGTGAGGTGAGACAGCAGAGCAAGTCCCAGACTGAGTGTGGCCAGGGCGCAGACTGAAGACCTGCCTGAGTTTGAGATTGTTACCTAGGCTCTCTAGTTTTCACAGTGAGGGATGCAAAAGTTAGAGAGTTGAGTTGTCCCCACACAGTGCCCTCCAGCAGGCTCCAAGCAGAGTTTGGTCTCCAGGCCTTCTGCCTTCTGCTTCCGGAGCTTGAGTCCCAGATCCCAGCCACTCACATCCTGTTGGGAAAATTTGAAGATAGGCAAGATGGCTGGCCTGCCCAGGGCTGGCCCTTTCAGAGGTGGGTGTAATGGAAACATCATCGTATGTCATTTGCCTTTGACTCCATGTTGCCATAGAAACAGAAAATGGCATGTTGGTGGTAAACAACCTTGTCATTGCTTTTATATATGCTCTTAGTTTATTGTGCTGAAGTTATAACCTGGTGGAGGAGAGTCCCAGGAGAGGGGCATTGGTCTGCTTAATTGTTCCATGGGGGAAGGAGAAAAATTCTGCCCCAAGAAAAGGAAAGGAAACCAAAATGAAACAAACAAAAAGAAATCTTACTGAAAAATTTCACCCAGATGCATTTTTGTATTCTTTAGAATCATGTGCGCTCTATTAAATTTTTTCTCAGAATTTATTTTGGGGGTTTTATGTAGCTATTACAACATTTTCTCAAAATCTTTTACCACTGTTAATTCCCTTCATATTCTTTGCAGAGCTGTGCCTAGAGTTGGTTAATGTGTTATCAAAGATGTTGGATTCCAGAGTGGAGCAAGCTACTTTGTGAGTTCTCTATCCCTACAGTGGCCTGTGAGAAAATTCTGCATCCCAACGGGTGGCTCCGTTGGTTAAGTGTTTGACTTTGGCTCAAGTCATGATCTCACAGTTCATGAATTTGAACCCTGTGCCAGGCTGTGTGCTGACAGCTCAGAACCTCGAGTCTGCTTCAGATTCTCTGTCTCCCTCTCTCTGCCCCTACCCTGCTTGCAATCTCTCTCTATCACTATCTCTCTCTCTCTTTCTCTCTCTCTCCCTCTCTCAAAAATACATAAACTTTAAAAAGAATTTTCTTAAAGAAGATTTTGATTCCATAAACCAATATATTCTTTTCAGAGGATTTAATACAGTGTCATCATTTTAGAGTTTATCAGATAAGGGTGTTTAAAACCCTAACCATTGGCTACCTGCTTAGCATCACTGTCACTTTATAAATATATTATAATAACTGTAAAGAAATACTGTAATAGATACTATATTTGATCATTTCCTGAGTGTCAGATACATTCACCTCATTCTTAAAAGCATAGATGACTAGCCAGCCCCATCAGTGCCACCTGGGAGAGTGAGGAACACAGAATCACAGACCCCTCTTCAGATCTGTGGAACCAGCACCTTTTTTATTTTTCTTTATTTTTTATTTAAAAAAATAACCTCTGCACCCATTGTGGAGTGTGAACTCACAACCTCCAGATCAAGAGTCACGTGCTCCAACAAATGAGCCAGCCAGGTGCCCCTGCACCTGCATTTTAATGAGGTCTCTAGGTGATTTGAACAGGCATTCAAGTTTTGGAAGCCTTATTACTCTAGAGAAACGTGACTCCACTTGTGGTCTGCAGACCAGTGGCACTAGCATCACCTGGGACTTGGTTGGAGATGCCAATTCAGGTCCTACCCTGACCCACTGGATCAGAACTCCTGTATCTAGCAGGATACCTGTATCCTGTATACAGCAAGCTATCTGTATCTAGCAACCTGTATCTCAGCAAGCTATCTAGTTGATTTATGAATGTAACGTATGATGACCTCTGCTCTAAAGAGACATCTTTCTTTATCCCCATTTTACAGATGAGAAAAATGATGGAAAAATAACAGAAAGATAAGTCATTCCCCCAAATGCTTAGTAAGTGGCCAAACTAGGGTTTGAACCTAGAACACATAAATCTGGAGTCTGTAGGTTTAACCATTATACTATACGGCTATCATTTCTTTGATCTCTGTGCTCTGTTGCACTCTCCAGAATTCTTATTTGTTTGTTTTCTATCCTCCACCTGACACTGGAACATAAGTTGAGGACTTACTGGCTTTCTCATGGCTATATTGCCAACAGACATTGCTAGAAACTTCAGCGTCGTCCCCTGGATGGCTGTTAAACCAGAGGTACCAGGCTCCACCCCAGAGTGCCGAGTCAGCAGGTCTGGGGTGAAGCCTGAGACTCTGCATTTCTGACAAGCTCACAGATGGTGCTGCTGCTGGTCTGTAGACGTCACTTGCAGTAGAGGGAGTTTACACTATTTTTCAAATGCAGAAGAAGTGTGTTTGTGTGGGGGGAGGAGTGGGGCTGGCCACCATTTACTTTGCTTCGTGCTGCCCTTTGTCGCCTGCCTTTCCACACACTCTGCAAACTTCGCCTCATTAATCTTCCCCACCCCAGGAGGTCCTGTGTGACAGACACCGGTGTCTTTATTTCACAGATGGAGAGGCAGCAGTGCTCAGGGAATGTGACAGGCCCAAGGTCACATAGCGAGTTCCTTGAATGAACCCAGAATAGAAACACTGCTGCCTGCCATCAAACCCTTTTCTTGCTCCGGTGAACCTTTGAGCCCCCAAGCCTACAAAGCCTCCTCATGTCCTCTCTCCATCAATGCCCACTTGCACTGCCTCCAAAATTAGCTTTGTCTCTTTGACACCCCCCCCCCCCCCCCCGAGACCTAGGTTCAAGGTTAGCACTAAGCACCTTTTGAGTTTCTTGTAACTTGGACTCTGGAATAATTCTAACTCAAGAGCAGTTAATTATAGGAACATGAGTCCTGTAGAAGAGCTGCTTGAATCTTGTGTCTTTGACTGCTCCAAAAGGCTATACAGATTCTCCCTGTTGTCTTTCTCTGCCTGCCTTCAGAGCTTATTCATTGATTTCCACTGACAAGCTGATCATCGGAGACACTTGCTACAGAGGTGCCTAGACTAGACTCTGTCCTAGAGACCAGAGTCGGGTGAGTCAGGGAGGGGGTGTAGCCCAAGCACCCATTTCACCAAGCTCTTTAGGTGATTTGGATGCAACCTATCCTAGAAAACTCCTAAGTAAAAGATGTGGACTCTCAGGAATACTAATAGCCTTCTTCTCTGGACACTTGGTAAACAACCAGGATGGATGTGGCTTGGTTGGGGGATGGCTTGGACTGGATTCCTTAAAACTGCCTTCTGCATTTCTCATAGTACATGATTTAAATCAATAGAGGATGGACTGGGTAGGTGGGTTCCTGGTTCTTCATTAGGCAGAGAACATTTCTCCTTCTGGTTGAGAGTCTGTTCTAATGGGCAACGCATTTTAGAATTTACATAAAAGAAAAAAAAAATTGGTTGAACCTGATTTGCCTTTTTAATTAGCCAGCACTATCTGGAGGAATGGAAAAATCCATTTGGTTCAATCAAAAATGGAAATTGGCCAGTGTAAATGTTAAGATGCTCCACCATTTAGGGGTGCCTGGGTGGCTCAGTCAGTTAAGCATCGGACTCTGAGTTTGGCTTAGATCATGATCTCACACTTTGTGAGATCAATCCCTGTGTCAGGCTCTGTGTTAGCAGTTCAGAGCCTGCTCGGGATTCTCTCTCTCTCCCTCTCTCTCTGGCCCTCTCCCACTTGTTCTCTCTGTGTTTCTCAAAATAAATAATTAAAGTTAAAAAAAAAAAAAAGATGCTCCACTATTTGTTTCACTTGAACCATAAGTGTTGATCTGCTTTTCAACTTGATGTTCATTGGAAAATAGGTGATTCCATAATGATGTCTATAAATGGTCTATAGGAACCTGAGCTCCAGTGAAATTGATAGTGTTATGCCCAGAATTCGTGATCCCCAAAGACCGCCAGGGAGCCGAGTCCGATGTAAAAGCAAAAGAGCCTTTATTTGAGCTAGCTCGAGCTCAATCCCCTACCTGCACCGACGCAGCGGTGAGATACCAGGGAGAGAGAGCGAGTTTTCAAAGCCCAAAGGTTTTATTGGGGCCTAGGGGCAGTTGGTGAGGTAATAGCTATGGCCTCAGTGATTGGCTGGGGAAGGGTCTGAATTCCGTTGGGCAAGTGGGGGAGGGGGTTGCTCAAGGGGAGCACCAACTCCCCTAAGGGCAGTTGGTGAGGTAATGGCTATGGCCTCAGCCGATTGGCTGGGGAAGGGTCCGAGTTCTGTTAGGCAGGTGGGGGAGGGGGTGGCTCAAGGGGAGGAGGTGTGGTCAAGGTGAAGGACACAGAACAAGATGGAGTCGGCGGTGTAGGCCCGCCCTTTCAATAGCAAATGTAGTCCTGCATTCTGTGTAGACATGAAAGGGTTACTTCTGACTGCCTTCATTATTATTTTAAGAATTTTGTCAACTTCCAGGGTGCCTGGACAGCTCAGTCCTTTAAGCATGTGATTTCGGATTTCAGCTCAGGTCATGATCTCATGGTTTGTGGCATTGGAGCCCACTTGGGATTCTCTCTCCTTCTCTCTCTGCCTCTCCCCCACTCACACTGTCTGTCTGTCTGTCTGTCTCTCTCTCTCTCAATAAAAAACTTTAAAAGAATTTAGTCAACTTGAATATATGATACTGTAGGGGAGGAAAAATAATTTTTCCCTCCTTTTAGTGCTTACTTGAAAACACTCCTCACCCCAATAATAAAAGATTAGCAGGAGAAATACAGAAGTTTGATAAATGTAGATCTCTTGCATACATGGGAGATACCCAGAAAAACTGGGTAACTTAATGAAAGACCCAAGCTACAGTGTTAAATGATGAGGTTTTGGGGTGGGAGACAGTCCTGAGCCATCAGCTAAGAAAAAAATTCTTGAAGACGTCTTTGGTGTGAAAAGGTGATTTTATTAAAGCACAGGGACAGGACCCTTGGGCAGAAAGAGTTGCCCTGGGGTTGTGAAGAAGGACTGGTTATGTCCTATGGAGTTGGGGGAGGTAAAGGCAAATGAGAGGCCTCTAGAAGGACTTGGATATGCTAAAGAGGACTCCTAAGACACCCGAGGACTTGCTGTTGTCAAGCTTAGGTTGTTTTCCCTCTATAGTAAGGCATGAACATGGGACGGTAGGGGTTTCTGGAGAAATGTTATTCTCTGTATTTGCCTTAAGTATTTGTCAATGGGCTGCAGGTTATAAAGAAATTTAATTTTACCTGCCATTTCCTTCTTGCCTTTGTTCCCCACATCACTATGGAGGGGAAGGTGATATTGGGGGCTCCAGGAAACTGAGTCTATAGGTTTCTGGAGATTAGGCTGTTAATAAGATTGCTTTTTTCTTATAATTTCCTAAGACATTTGTAAACTGATAGAGACTCATGTCCTGCATGACTATGATCTCTATCAGTTAACTGTTTGCTTTCTTATCTTTTCTTTGTTCCTGGGCAGCCAGGAGTGCCTAAGGAATGATATCACACATATCCCACCTGAGGGGGGGGGGGGCATTGTACTAGCTTGTGCTTGGCCCTCAGTTTGCCTTTTGGACCTTCGTCATTAAATAAATACTATCTCCAGTACTCCAGCTAAAGACAAAAGATGATGTTGGGGGTATGGGAGCCAGTGATGGTAGGCAGTCAGGAAAAGGGTGAAGTCGCTTGCAGATTTAGGGCCCTGCTTTCTCTATTGATGAGAGTCTAGAGATTGAGTTATCTCCTCTTCATGGTTACACAAAGAGATACAGCATTAAGAATGGAGATTTCCCTTATAAATGTAAATGTCTCTTACAAAGGGGTAACACCTACTTGTTTTTCAGAGCTTTTCCTGTGTCTGCTGTTTTTTAAAAATAGCCAGCTCAAGATAATCCTAGTGCCAAGGATGCGTATTTTGAGGTGGCCTAATCTCCCTTTCAATTCCATTTATATGAAATATCCAGCATAGACAAGTCCATAAAGGCAGAATGCAGACTGGTGATGGCCAGGGTCTTGTGAAGGGGGAAAATAGGGAGTGTAGGAGATAAAACAAATTTTCCTCTACTAGATTTTTTTGGGCTGGTTTATTAATTAAATTGATATAAGACATATTCATAGGAGAAAAATAAATGTTATAGGTATGAGAACTGCACATAGACATAAAAGGTAGTTCAAAGACAGGTAGTTGAGGCTTCTGTGCTCTCGTGAGCTTAGGAGAAGGGGTTTGGGGTCTGGGACTTCAAAGGGAAGGACATCTCACAGGAAGATAGGAAGAGCACATTTTTGGTAAACAAATGTTTCTCATGCCAGCAAAGACTGTGGGACACAGGGAAGAATTTGAACATACAGGTCCTGCCAGCTCCCCCCAGTTTACCACGCCCAACCCGTGTTCTTTGTATTTGACTCTGGTGATAGGTTTCTTCCCGGACCAGGCCCCCTCTCTGAATTCTTAGAGGCAGTTAAGGGGAAGGTAGAAAGCTCTGCTTGAGTCTCTTAATCCTTGATTATCTTCCATTCAAAATGGTCCACATCCTCAAGTGGCACATTTGGGGGTGGGGGGTAGGGCTTGTTCTGAAGTTTCCTGGAGCAAAGGATGATGGGTCTGGTGTTTCTTTTTGGAGTGCTGAAAATGTTTTGGAACTAGATGGATTTGGTTTTACAACATTATGAGCGTGCTGCGTGCCACTGAATTGTTCACTTTAATATGGTTAATTTCATGTTTTGTGGCTGTCACCTCAATAAAAATAATAAAACATGAAACAAATAGAAACAGAGCAAACCCTAACCCAATGCAATGAATCCTTCCCTTTTCTCAAAGACATCACCCTTATTTAAGGGGACATTAATAACAAATCTTCTCTTTTGCTTTCCTGTTAAAGAAGGTCTTCTCCTTTTGCCTCATTTATCCTCGCAGTAAATAACAAGATGGGTATGAATCATCATCTGTATAGGCAGGTGGTATGACTTAGTATCATTTAGCATCCAGGAGCTGGAGATATATATATATTTATATAAAATTATATATGTATATATATATGTATATATATAATTATATAAAATTATATATGTGTGTATATATATATGTATATATATAATTTTTTTCGAAGTTTATTTTTGAGAGAAAGAGCGCACATGCAAGTACACATGAATGGGGGAGGAGGAGGGGTGGGGAAGAAAGAGAGAGAGACAGAGGATCCAAAGCAGGCTCTGCACTGACAGCAGGGAACCTGATGCAGGGCTTGAACTCACAAGCTATGAGGTCATGAGCTGAGCCGAAGTTGGATGCTTAACTGACTGAGCCACCTAGGCACCCCTAGGAGCTGTCTTTAGGTAGGAAAGGTTGAATGGAAGGTAAAACTCAGGAGTGTTGAAAAATGTATATTATTCTTTTATAAGAAAAGCAGGCTTAAATGTCAGAAATGCTTTGAGATAGTCAACTTTTAGGTTAACAAAAATGGGAGGCAGACGTAATCATTTTGCTGTGTGATAATTTGGTAGATCTAGGCTATATTTGCTTCCGTGCCCTCTATACACGTTCCTTGCAGCAAATACAATTTGACTGAGGGTGCATTCAAAATCTAAAACAATCACTTTGGATTCATTTTATTCTTTCATAATAATGAATATTTGAGTCCCTAGTATAGATCCCAAACTTTACATGCATTATCTACTTGGCCTTCCTCTGATCCAATGATACAGGGACTATCAGTGTCCTAGTTTCTTAAATGGAGAGTCCAAGCCTCTGCCATCTTTGTTTTCTTAATGTTTATTTATTTATTTTGAGAGGGAGAAAGAGAGAATACTAAATAGGTTCCATGCTGTCAGCACAGAGTGGGACATGGTGCTCGAACTCACGGATCATGAGAGCATGACCTGAACCAAAATCAAGGGTTAGATACTTAACCGACTGAGCCACCCAGGTGCCCTAAGTCTCAGCTATCTTAACCAACTTCCCCAAAATAACAACACTAGTGAAAAAAAGTTGACTTAAGATTAGAACACTGGGTGGTCTGAACCTCAAAGCCAATACTCTTGACTTTGCATAATTATACGAATGTTCCTTAAGTGCTCTCACACGGTATACAAGGTAGAGTTCCTGAGGGATACCTATGTGGCCAGTCTTTCCTACAGGTGCACAAAGGGTTTCCTACTCAAAATGAACAACCTCATCTTCTTAAAAAAAATTTTTTTTATGTTTATTTAATTTTGAGAGAGACAGAGAGACAGAGAGACAGAGAGAGAGACAGAGCCAGATTGCAAGCAGGGAAGGTACAAAGAGAAAGGGAGACACAGAATCTGAAGTAGGCTCCGGGCTCTGAGCTGTCAGCACAGAGCCCAATGTGGGCCTCCAACTCACAAACCATGAGATTATGACCTGAGCTGAAGTGGGACACTTAACCGACTGAGCCACCCAATCGCCCCAAATAACCGCATCTTCTAAGGTATGGGTTCCTCCCAAGAGGGCCAGACCTTGGTTCAGTTTCACTTCTGCCACTTACTGGCAATTTCACTGTAGCCAAGCTCCACAAACCATCTTTGCCCATTTTATTCCTCTGTAAAATGCATGCAATAATGACTTCCTAGCAGGGGTGTTGCAAGAATTCAAAGAGATGATGTCTATGAGAACACCTAAAGAGTGCTGGATTGTCAGGGCACACCCTCTCACTTTCCTGTACTTGGTCCTTGAAACAGTGGCTACCCTGGCAGTGTGTAGACCTCTGGGTCTCCAGTCTTCGTTCTCCATTGAATAATTGTTTACAGACAATAGGAGAAATGATGGAGCATTTCCCTGTATAGAACATCCTCATCCTGAACCAAGAAGCTATTAGCCTCCATGTGTGAATTTGGTTGTCATAAGGCAGCTACAAAACAGATTCCTTTTGGTGTAGCTTTCTTTTTTATCCTCTGCTTAAAAAAAATTTTTTTTATATACTCACACCCACTCTCCCTGTAATCTTGCACACAATCCTTCCTTGACCCCATCTGCCTGGGCACTGGGACCTGTAGGGTCAAGGTGGCCATTCCCAGGAGGTGATTATTCTGCCAGCTCCAGAATTACCTCCCTGGAAGAGGCTGGCCTCTGGGAGACCCAGCGTGTGAGCTGATTGTTTTGGCTTGAGGACATTCTTTGAGGGCTCTGCATTTCTAATAATTAAGACCCAAGATGCTGTGACTGTTGCCCTGGCCGCATTTTGTTTCCTGCATGTGTAGCATAATGGCCTGATTTCATTTCCTTGTAATTAAAGTATTTTGAATACTAGTTTGAGTTTTGACCTGAGAGAAGTTATTAGGATTATCTGCCCTTTGCCAGCAAATGGATAGTCCCAGAAATGCATTTAGTGAAACCTCTGGTGACAAAGAATGTTCTCTCTCCCTCTCTTCTTTTCTTTCTTCCTCTTTCCCTCTTAGAAAGAATGTTGCGACATCATAGGCCCAGAGTAAGAGTTCATTAATTATTTTAAGAAGTTATCTATGACAATGTTTAAGCCCACTTCTAAACTATCTTTGGCTATCAGACTTATGTATGTGGGTCACTGTCTATCCCTCTAAGTTTAAAAGGGCTCAACTTGTAACAACACAGATCATCAAATTATAAGTTAAATGTTGAAGGTGACTTTATCTGTGCAGGATGTTTTCTTCCAGTTAGGTAGATCTAGATGAAGTTTAAGGATAATTTTTTCTGTAGGCACTAGATGTCCTTCAAGGCCCTCTTAATCAATCAATCAATCAATCAGTCTCTCCCAATTAAACCTGAAACATTGGGGACATGTGGGTGGCTCAGTTGGTTAAGTGTTCGACTTTGGCTCAGGTCATGATCTCACGGTTCATGTGTTTATGCCCTGTGTCAGGCTCTCTGCTATCAGCTCACAGTGCACTTGGTATCCTCTGTCCCCCCCTCTCTCTGTCTAACCCCCTTTGTTTAAAAAAATAAACATTAAAAAAATGTGAAATATTGGCCTCAAATATGGCTATCTTCTTGTGCATTTTGTGGGAATCTTTTTGAATCATTTTTGCCTCGATTTTCAGGTTTTCTACCCTAGTCTTGACTCATTAGGTCACAGCTGTGTCTAATGATTTTCCTCTTAGCATAGACCCTAATTTATAGAATATGCAAATACTTTCTAAGCCTTGTGTCCTGAGCTGTAAGACAGGGTTAAGTTCCTAAAAAATTGTTTTTAATATTTATTTTTGAGAGAGAGAGAGAGACATGGAGCATGAGCAGGGGAAGGGCAGAGAAAGGGAGACACAGAATCTGAAGCAGGCTCCAGGTTCCGAGCTGTCAGCACAGAGCCCGATGCGGGGCTCGCACCCGCAAGCCGTGAGATCATGACCTGAGCTGAAGTCAGAGGCTTAAACGACTGAGCCATCTAGGTGCCCAGGACTAGATTGAGTTTAGATGTGACTTGTGGTCATTTGTAGTTTTAGAAGGAATACTGTAATGGAGTCTAGGTTTTTCTCTGCAGGCTTCTTAGTGTTTTCACGGCCATTGTGACATTGTGGCTATTGTTAATTCAGTGTTTTAGTAACTTAGGTGTGATCTTGGTGAGCTCACCTTTGCTGGGCAACCAAAGGGATTGAAAGTAGGGTTGAAGCTAATTGGTTGCTGGTTTAGGAGTAAATGACATTGCTATCCTCAGCAAGCACAAGACACATGCCACATATGTGAGAACATGTAGTGTTTGCTCAATGGCTGGTAGAATGCCCCAATTCAATCTGCATCCTACAGCCCAGAGGAGAGAGATCGAGGTCTGAACACTGGGTATAATTCTGTCTCTGATAGTTACCAGGGTTGTGACCTTGACCACGTTACTTTTGATGAGGTTTTTGGTTTGTGGGGTTCGGAGCCACCAACCAAGAACTAATTCTTGAAGACGTCTTCGGTGCAAAATGATTTTATTAAGGCACGGAGACAGGACCTATCAGCAGGAAGAGCTTCATAGACTATGGAGTTGGGGGAGGTAAAGTCCTTGGGAAATTTCCAATGAGATTTTCATATGCTAAAGACTCACTGGATTTTGGAGGCCTAGCCATTGTCAAGCTAAGGTTTTCCCTTCAGCAAAGCATTAACATTAAGACAGTAGGGAGTTCCTGCACAAATGTTTTCCTCTGCTGCCTCAAGTATCTGTCAATGGGCTGCAGGTTGTAAGGAAATTTAATTTTATCTGCCATTTCCTTCTGCCTTTGTTTCCCACTTCACTTTGATTCTGACGGAAGATCAGAGGTGTGATGATGGTATTGTAGGGAAACCAGATTGGCAGAGCTGGAGTGCCTGTGTTCTCACTGGGTGAGTAAACTTCCCCCTTCCTGCTCTGTCCTAAGTTGGGAGAACCCTTCCTTTTGGCATGGGACTCTTCCCTCATCCCTTATGCCTGCACTTCTCTGTCTCTATCATCTCTTCTTAGCTCAGCCCCTATACCTTCCAGAATTTCAACACTCTGGTACTCAGCCTTTTAAAATCTTCTAGCTCAGGACCCCAAACTATGCCCAGACTCCTCACATGTACATTTAACGCCTTCATAAAGCTTTTTTTTTCTGGGGCACCTGGGTGGCTCAGTCAGTTAAGCGGCCAGCTCTTAGTTTTGGCTTGGGTCACGATTTCACAGTTCATGACTTCAATCCCCGAGTGGGGCTGTGTGTTGACAGCGCAGAGGCTGCTTGGGATTCTCTTTCTCCCTCTCTCTGCCCCTCCCCCACTCTTGCTCTGTCTCAAAATAAAGAAATAAGTAAATAAATAAACTTAAAAAAAATCTAAAATAAATTATTTATGGATTTACGGATTTATTTTGAGACAAACACACACACACACACACACACACACACACACACACACACACACACAGATGGAGAGAGAATCCCAAGCAGGCTCTGTGCTGTCAGATGGAGCCTGACTCAGGGCTGTATCCCCACGAACTGTGAGATCATGAACTGAGCTGAAACCAAGAGTCAGACGCATAACTGGCTGAGCCACCCAGGTACCCCTTGTATTAGAGAAACATATTTTATTTTTACAGCTTTTGGTACACAACCATATTATCCCTTTCCCTTTTGATGCCCCTGTCTTTCCATTTAATGCCTTTTTTGTTGTAAGGATTATACCTTATCACTGCTCCTTATATTACAATATTAAGACAGGCCCTTGGAACTTAAAGTATAAATATCTGCTTTCCAGAGCTGAGGGACACCATCTTGGAAATAAGGTAATGTCAAACTAGGTTTTTTTAAAACAGCTTTACAGGGGTATAATTTACACAACATAAAATTCACTGATTTAATTTTAAAATTCAATTATCTTTAGAAAATTTACAATCTAATTTTAGAACATTTCCATTTTCCCCAAAAGGTCCCTCCCCAATGCCCATTTGCAGTCAGTCTTTTTCCACCCTTAGCCTCAGGCAACCACTAATCTACATTGTTCCCAGCAGCACTAGTCATAATAGCCAAAAAGTGTAAACAATCTAAATGTCCATCAGCTAAAGAATAGGTAAAACTTGCTATACCCATACAATAGAATACAATTTAGCAAAAACAAACTGCAAAGACACAAACAAAAAACCAGAATAGGAATACAAGCTACAACATCCTTGGACCTTAAAAAACATTATACACACATTGTATTAAGTAAAAGATGTCAGAAGCAAAATACCATATATTGTAGCATTCCATTTTTTATGAAATGTTCCAAAACAAGCAAATCTGGAGTAGATTGTTACCACTGATTCCCATTAGGCAAATATACCTCCACTTTTTGCCTTTAGGAATCTAGACTACTTAGGTGTCTTGGGTCCCTGGGGCTAATTCTCTTTTAAAAAAAGAAAACTGTAGTTCATTTACCCTTGCCTAGATTTGCTTTTCTACTTTGCTGAGGGAGGAAATCCAGAAACCAGGGAAGGAAATGACAGCTTTACTAGTCCCATATAAAAGAGACCCAGCCTTCTCTCCTTTCCTGCATCTTGCCTGACTTCTCAAAGCCCATGTGGGACCCCACTCCAACTTTAAGTTATTGTATTAGAGAACATATAGTGTCTACTGGGACCTGGTAGTAGGCAGGAATGTTTAAATTGGTCATTTGTTTTAAACATACATAAGCCATTTGTAATACATGATTCTTCTGTTGCTAGAAGGTACATGGCATCTTTTACATATCCCGTGATTCAACTTGTGACAACATTCATAGCTCAGAAGGAAAAAAAAATCAGGGGTTTGTTCATCAGAATCTTTACAGATTCCACATTTTTGGAATTGAATATAATGATGCCATCTTAGCATATTTGAGACTGGCATTGTGGGGAGGGGGATTGGTATGCTAATGCCAGCAAAACGGAAATTAAGACGTTTTAGAAATGAACATTCAAGGGGTGCCTGGATGGATCATTGGGTTAAGCGTTCCACTCTTGATTTTGGCTCAGGTCATGATCTCAGAGGTCATGAGATTGTGCCCCACATTGGGCTCTGTGCTCATAGCGAAGAGCCTGCTTGGGATTCTCTCTCTCTCTCTCTCTCTCTCTCTCTCTCTCTCTCTGCCCCTCTCCCACCTGTGTGCGCTTGCTCGCTCTCTCTCTCCAATGAATAAACTTAAAAAAAAAAAAAAAAGAGCAGTCAAATCCATCCTAAACATCAATGATTATTTTCATGGATACCATATTTCATTTCATTTCATTTCATTTCATTTCATTTCATTTCATTTCATTTCATTTCATTTCATGTCCTTTGTTTTCTGTTGATTAAATAATAAGTACTTTAGAGGAAAAGCTGGTAAATAAGAAAGGAAACTGTCTAAGAAAATAAATTTCCATATAAAATTCCTACTATCATGGATACTTGCTAGCATTGTTTTGGTGGATTCCCTTTGTATTTACTTATTTATTTTTGTGTGTGCATATATAAGTGCTTAGATATTTAATTGGGCTCAAACCATATATATACTGTGCTGTGATATTGTCACGTGATATTTTGTTATGAACATTTTCCTCCATGTCATTAAATATTCTTCTGGAAGAAAAAGTTAATGGTCCATAGTAGCCCAACATTTGGGTGTGCCATCATACCATTCTCCAATTGTTAAGACACTAGTATTGTTTCATTGTTTTTAAAAAACTGTTAAAAGCTGCAGTGAAGATCTTTTTTTTGATTAATTTTATTATTTTTTAAAAAATTTATATCCAAATTAGTTAGCATATAGTGCAACACTTATTTCAGGAGTAGATTCCTTAGTGCCCCTTACCCATTTAGCCCATCCTGCCTCCCACATTCCCTCCAGTAACCCTCTGGTTCTTCTCCATATTTATGAGTCTCTTATGTTTTGTCCCCCTCTCTGTTTTTATATTATTTTTGTTCCCCTTTCCTTATGTTCATCTGTTTTGTCTCTTAAAGTCCTCGTATGAGTGAGGTCATGTGATATTTGTCTTTGACTAATTTCACTTAGCATAATAGCCTTCAGTTCCATCCACGTAGTTGGAAATGGCAAGATTTCATTCTTTTTGATTGCTGAGTAATATTCCATCGTATATATGTATACCACATCTTCTTTATCCACTCATCCATCTATGGACATTTGGGCTCTTTCCATACTTTGGCTATTGCCAACAGTGCTGCTATAAACATAGGGGTACATGTGTCCCTTCGAAACAGCACACCTGTATCCCTTGGATAAATACCTAGTAGTGCAGTTGCTGGGTCGTAGGGTAGTTCTATTTTTAATTTTTTGAGGAACCTCCATACTGTTTTTCCGAGTGGTGGCACCAGCTTGCATTCCCACCAACGATGTAAAAGAGATCCTCTTTCTCTGCATCCTTGCCAACATCTGTTGTTGCCTGAGTTGATAATGTGAGCCATTCTGACAGGTGTGAGGTATCTCATTGTGGTTTTGATTTGTAGTTCCCTGATGATGAGTGACGTTGAGCATGTTTTCATGTGTCAGTTGGCCATTTGGATGTCTTCCTTGGAGAAGTGTCTATTCATGTCTTTTGCCCATTTCTTCACTGGATTATTTGTTTTTTGGGTGTTGAGTTTGATAAGTTCTTTATAGATTTTGGATGTAACCCTTTATCTGATACATCGTTTGCAAATATCTTCTCCCATTCTGTCGTTGCCTTTTAGTTTTGCTGATTGTTTCCTTCGCTGTGCAGAAGGTTTTTTTTGTGATGAGGTCCCAGTAGTTCATTTTTGCTTCTGTCATCTCCTTGCCTCCGGAGATGTGTTGAGTAAGAAGTTGCTACGGCCAAGATCACAGAAGTTTTTGCCTGCTTTCTCCTCGAGGATTTCGATGGCTTTCTGTCTTACATTTAGGTGTTTCATCCATCTTGAGTTTATTTTTGTGGATAGTGTAAGAAAGTGGTCCACGTTCATTCTTCTGCGTGTCTCTGGCCAGTTTTCCCAGCACCACTTGCTGAAGAGACTGTCTTTATTCCATCAGATATTCTTTCCCGCTTTGTCAAAGATTAGTTGGCCATATGTTTGTGGGTCCATTTCTGGGTTCTCTATTCTGTTCCATTGATTTGAGTGTCTGTTCTTGTGCCTGTACCATACTGTCTTGATGATTACAGCTTTGCAATATTGCTTGAAGCCTGGGATTGTGATGCCTCCTGCTTTGGTTTTCTTTTTCAAAATTGCTTTGGCTATTTGGGGTCTTTTCTGGTTTCATACAAATTTTAGGATGATTTTTTTCTAGCTCTGTGAAGAAGGCTGGTGTTATTTTGATAGGGATTGCATTGAATATGTAGTTTGCTTTGGGTAGTATTGACATTTTAACAATATTTGTCCTTCCTATCTGGGAGCATGGAATCTTTTTCCATTTTTTTTTTTGTGTCTTCTTCACTTTCTTTCCTAAGCTTTCTATAGTTTTCAGTGTATATAGATTTCTCACCTCTTTGGTTAGATCTTTTCCTAGGTATTTTATGGGTTTTGGTGCAACTGTAAATGGGATCAATTCCTTGATTTCTCTTTCTGTTGCTTCATTGTTGGTGTATAGGAATGCAATCGATTTCTGTGCATTTTATATCCTGCTACTTTGCTGAATTCATGAATCAGTTCTAGCAGTTTTTTGGTGGAATCTTTAAGGTTTTCCATATAAAGTATCATGTCATCTCTGAAGAGTGAAAGTTTGACCTCTTGACCAATTTGGATGCCTTTTATTTTTTTGTGTTGTCTGATTGCAGAGGCTAAGACTTGCAATACTGTGTTGAATAACAATGGCAAGAATGGACATCCCTGTCTTGTTCCTGACCTTAGGGAAAAAGCTCTCAGTTTTTCCCCATTGAGGATGATATTTGCGTTGGATTGTTCATCTATGGCTTTTATGATCTTGATGTATGATCCCTCTATCCCTACTTTCTTGAGGGTTTTTATCAAGAAAGGATGTTGTATTTTGTCAAATGCTTTCTCTCCATCTGTTGAGAGGATCATATGGTTCTTGTCCTTTCTTTTATTGATGTGATGAATCATGGTAATTGTGTTGCAGATATTGAACCAGCCCTACATCCCAGGTATAAATCCTGCTTGGTTGTGGTGAATACTTTTTGAAATGTATTGTTGGATCTGGTTGGCTAATATCTTGTTGAGGATTTTTGCATCCATGTTCATCAGGGAAATTGGTCTCTAAGCTCTCCTTTTTAGTGGGGTCTTTGTCTTGTTTTGGAATCAAGGTAATGCTGCCTTCATAGAATGAGTTTGGAAGTTTTCCTTCCATTTCTATTTTTTGGACCAGCTTCAAGAGAATAGGTGCTAACTTTTCCTTAAATGTTTGGTAGAATTCCCCTGGAAAGCCATCTGGCCCTGGAGTCTTGTTTTTGGGGAGATTTTTGATTACTAATTTGATTTCCTTACTGGTTATGGGTCTCTTCAAATTTTGTATTTCTTCCTGATTCAGTTTTGGTAGTGTATATGTTTCTAGGAATTTGTCCATTTCTTCCAGATTGCCCATTTTATTGGCATACAATTGCTCATAATATTCTGTTATTATTTTTATTTCTGCTGTGTTGGTTGTGATCTATCCTCTTTTATTCTTGATTTTATTTATTTGGGTCCTTTCCTTTTTCTTTTTGATCAAGGTGGCTAGTGTTTTATCAATTTTGTTAATTCTTTCAAAGAACCAGCTTCTGGTTTCATTGATCTATTCTAGTGGGGTTTTTGTTTTGTTTTGTTTTTTTGTTTTGTTTTTGGTTTCGATAGCATTAATTTCTGCTCTCGTCTTTATTATTTCCTGTCTTCTAATGTTTTTGGGTTTTATTTGCTGTTCTTTTTCCAGCTCTTTAAATCCTAAGGTTAGGTTGTGTATCTGAGATCTTTCTTCCTTCTTTAGGAATGCCTGGATTGCTATATACTTCTCTCTTATGACTGCCTTTGCTGCATCCCAGAGGGTTGGCTGTGGTGTTATCATTTTCATTGGCTTACATAAACTTTTTAACTTCCTAACTTCTTGGTTAACCCATTCATTCTTTAGTAGGATGTTCTTCAGTCTCCAAGTATTTGTTACCTTTCCAAATTTTTTCTTGTGGTTGATTTTGAGTTTCATAGCATTATAGTCTGAAAATATGCATGGTATGATCACAATCTTTTTGTACTTGCAGAGGGCTGATTTGTGTCCTAGTATGTGGTCTATTCTGGAGAACGTTCCATGTGTACTGGAGAAGAATGTATATTCTGCTGCTTTAGGATGAAATGCTTTGAATATATCTGTTAAGTCCGTCTGGTCCAGTGTGTCATTCAAAGCCATTGTTTCCTTGTTGATTCATTGATTAGATGATCTGTCTGTCGCTGTGAGTGGGGTGTTGATATCTCCTACTATTATGGTATTACTATCAATGAGTTTCTTTATGTTTGTGATTAATTGATTTATATATTTGGGTGCTTCCACATTTGACGCACAAATGTTTACACTTGTTTGGTCTTCTTGGTGGATAGATCCCTTGATTATGTTATAATGCCCTTCTGCATCTCTTGATACAGTCTGTATTTTAAAGTCTAGATTGTCTGATAAAAGTACGGCTACTCTGGCTTTCTTTTGTCGACCATTAGCATGATAGATGCCTCACCATCCCCTTATTTTCAATCTCAAGGTGTCTGTAGGTAAAATTCGGTCTTTTGTAAACAGCATATAGATGGATCTTGTTTTCTTATACATTCTGTTACCCTTTAGTCTTTTGATTGGAGCATTGAGTCCATTGACGTTTAGAGTGAGTACTGAAAGATATGAATTTATTGACATTATGTTGCCTGTAGAGTTGGAGTTTCTGGTGGTGTTCTTTGGTCTTTCCTAGTCTTTGTTGCTTTTGGTCTTTATGTATTTTTTTATGTGTCCTTTTTTTTTTTTTTTTAATCTTTTCTCCCCTCAGAGAGTCCCCCTTAAAATTTCTTCCAGGGCTGGTTTAGGGGTCACAAACTCCTTTAATTTTTGTTTGTCTGGGAAACTTTTAATCTCCTTCTGTTTTATTTTTTTATTTTTTTTAAATTTTTTTTTTTTTTTAACATTTATTTATTTTTGAGACAGAGAGAGACAGAACATGAACGGGGGAGGGGCAGAGAGAGAGGGAGACACAGAATCAGAAGCAGGCTCCAGGCTCTGAGCCATCAGCCCAGAGCCTGACGCGGGGCTCGAACTCACGGACCGTGAGATCGTGACCTGAGCTGAAGTCGGACGCTTAACCGACTGAGCCACCCAGGCGCCCCATAATCTCCTTCTGTTTTAAATGACAGCCTTGCTGGATAAAGGATTCTTGGCTGCATATTTTTCTGATTCAGCCCATTGAATATATCTTGCCACTCCTTTCTGGCCTGGCAAGTTTCTGTGGATAGGTCTGCTGCAAACCTCTTCTGTCTTCCCTTGTAGGTTAAGGACTTTTTTTCCCTTGCTGCTTTCATGATTCTTTCCTTCCTGAGTATTTTGTGAATTTAACTATGATATGCCTTGTTGATGGTCGGTTTTTGTTGAATCTAATGGGAATCCTCTGTGTTTCCTGGATTTTGATGTCTGTGTCTTTCTCGAGGTTAGGAAAGTTTTCTGCTATGATTTGTTCACATAACCCTTCTACCCCTATTTCTCTCTCTTCCTCTTCTGGGACCCCTATGATTCTGATGTTGTTCGTTTTTAATGAGTCACTGATTTCTCTAATTTTTAAATCATGCTCTTTTGCCTTCATCTCCCTCTTTTTTTCTGCTTCATTATTCTCTGTAAGTTTGTCCTCTATATCACTGATTCTCTGTTCTGCCTCATCCATCCTTGCCACCGTGGCATCCATCTGTGATTGCAGCTCAGTTATAGCGTTTTTTATTTCATCCTAACTCGTTTTTACTTCTTTTATCTCCACAGAAAGGGATTCTAATCTATTTTCATCTCCAGCTAGTATTCTTATTATCGTGATTCTAAATTCTGGTTCAGACATCTTGCTTATATCTGTGTTGGTTAAATCCCTGGCTGTTGTTTCTTCCTGCTCTTTTTTTGGGGGGTGAATTCCTTCGTTTCATCATTTTGAAGGGAGAAAAGGAATTGAGGTAGAAAAAAATAAAATTAAAACAAATTAAAAAAAAGTAAAATAAAAAAAGGAAAAACACACACACACACACAAAAATTGAATAAATGATGCTATATCCTAGGTGTGTTTTGGTCTGGGTGTTGAAAGTGGCTTGATAGATGAGAGACAAAAGGGGAGGGGGGAAGAAAAAGAAAAGGAAATAATTTGAAAACTTGAAAAAAATGAATACATTGAAGTAGACTAAAATTAAATGATGGAAGTAAAATAGAATTGAAAAAATTTACACAAAAGTAAAGAGTATAATAGAGAAAATTGAAGAAAAATATTTTTAATAAAAATTAAAAGTAAAGAATTTTTTCTCTTTCTGTATTCAAGAAAAAGAAAAGAAGTGAAAAAGAGAAGAAAAAAATAATATTGAATAGATGGACCTGCTGACAGATTGAAATACGACTGAAATTACTTCCTTTGCCTATAGAAGTCAGAGTATGAAGTGCTTTATAGTCCATAAATTAAGCAGGTTTGGTTCTTGAAGAGCGAGGTTGGCACAATTGGGCTGGACTCAGTGTAACAGCTCCTTTCTCCACTAGATGGCGCTGCTAGCCTACTGGGGTGGATTGTTGTGGCACTCATAGGTGTGTTATGCGCATGTGCGGGAGCGGTGAAAATGGCGCCACCCAGGTACCCAGTCTCTAGTATCAGAACTCTGTGCTCTGCCCGACCAGCAATCACGCACCCGTCCTTTGTCTTCAGCTTTTGTCCCCTCCCCGCTTTTCCACTGTCCATGACCAAGCCCCAGGTAGTACCTCTCTCCTGAGTTTTGTCTCAGGTATGGCTGTTTTCCCTGGCCCCTTACTTCTGAGAGACTGTGGCTTTGACTCATTCTGCTCCTCTGTGGAGGGTCTCACTGAGCAATGGCCAAATGCTGGCTGCACCTGGGAACGCTTGTGGGACTGTGCTTCTGCCGATGCCCAGAGACTGTGGCCAGGTTCCAGCCTGTCCCAGAAAAAGTTCACGAGATAGTGTAGCAGCAGCGTTTCAGGGATTATGGAAAATCACAGCATGCATCTGGACCCAGGCTTCACCCTTAACAACCTTGTTCCGGCACCAGCGAATGTGGCCATTCTCTGGGGTCTGCTGGGACCAGGTGGCCTCAACATTCCCTACCAAATCCTCTTCCAGCAGTGGAACTACTTTTCCCCGTGTGGCCCAAGAATTTCCCCTACCCCACTCTGCTCCTAGAGATTGCCCTTCCCACCAGAGCGCCACCAGGTATCAAGCTGCGGAGTTTTACTTTGTGCTCCCCTTGTTTACAGTCTTAATGGAATTTAAACCCTCTCCTTTCTCCCTTTTTAGCTTAGACCCTTCAGCTGTTTCCAATTTTCCACTTTCTCTCCAGCTGCGTTTGGGGAGGGGTGCTTTTCCAGTACTCCCCCCACCCCCCATCTCTGTCCTCTCTCTGCCCACAAAAGCAGCTCCTTGCCCTCCGTGGCTTCTCTCTCCCCAAGTTCACCTCTCTGCGCAGCGTACCTGCTGAATTTTGTGGTTCAGGTTGTGCAGATTGTTGTGTTAATCCTCAGATCAGTTTCCTAGGTGTTTAGTGTTGATCGTTAGTGGATGGTTCAGTGGATGGTTTAGTTTTGGTCTGGCTGTATTTCATGGATGCGGGACACACAAAAACTTCCATGATGTTCTGCCATCTTGGCTCCCTCTTCCTGCAGTGAAGATCTTTGAACAGAGATCTTTGAGCACATGTCTCTTTACTTTGGACAAACTTTTAAAAGTAAAATAATGGTCTAAAGATCTAGACATTATAAAGGATTGGAGTTGTCATAGTTGTTGTCTGAATGCTCTCCTTTTTTGAGATTTTATTTTTAAGTAACCTGTACCCCCAACGTGCACTTCAAACTTAAAACTCCGAGGTCAAGAGTTGCATGCTGTACTTACTGAGCCAGCCAGGCGCCCCTGGATTGGCACTGTTGATTTCTTTACCTTATTGAGTATTAGACAGTTATTTGCTCTCATAAGCAGTGAATAAGAACTGTCTTAGCATATATAAATGGGTTGACCATTGATAGGCAAGGGAAAGAGTGGTCCACGGATCTTCATTGAGAAAGATAATAGGAAAACCTTTTTATTTCCAAGTGGTGTGGACTGTCACTCATGGGAGCATACATATCATAAAGTAATTAAAACACACCTCCTCCTACTTAAAAATTTCTGCAACCATTATGAATAATGCCATTTAGAACATCCCAATGGACCAGACATTGTAATCAGCATCCCTACAGAAGATCCGTTTCATCTGGGTCTTCCAATGCCAGTGTGGAGATGTACATGGTGCTTGGTAGTAATGACTGTGCCTTTGCTTCTTTGGTTTGTAGTTATGGATTTTGCTGTAGGTTTCTCCTGGGCCCCTACCTGTGGCCTTTTTGTTCATCATGTGATGCTCTCCCAGCTTCCTAATAATATTCATAGGGAGTCTTTTCAAGAAGGTCTAGGAATCTTCCTTTTCCTCTCCATCCATGAAATGTTCTTCCAGGTGAGTAATTTTCCTTATATGGCTTCAACAGGTGTTACTTTTTTGAGATAAGCTCTAGTCCACATTTTCAGGGAACATGTCTTTGTGGGATTTTTTTCTTCTTTTTTTTGTTTTTTAATATTTTAGTACAACATTCTTCTGTGTTCTAAAGTTAAACTTCAGAAGTGTCAGACAATTAGTAAATTTTCCCCTACTGGAGTGTCATGTGTTAACACCCTCTGAATATTATTAAAGTAAAGTTAGCTGTTAATTTCCAGGCAGTGTTTGTCCACGTTGCACTCACTATAGGATGGATTAATGGCTGACTAGATGGACAGATTGTTAGATGGGGAGGTAGATGGATGAATGGTACTTTTCAGGTCCCACTACCTAAGGCCCACTTTAGACACCAAGAAGAAAATAATTATTTGAAACTATTAATTAATGCCACTACCAGTTCCCTGGAACTTGAATTTTAATCAGAGTTTTAGTAAAAGTTATCCCCAAAAATCATTACTTTACTTGGCTTACCCATTAGGGTTAGGCTTGGACAAAGCCTAAACTGTTACGTCACATACAGCTACAATTTGCTGTTAATTCTAGTGGAAATGATAGGCTTGCTATTGGTATGAAAATCTAATGTATCATAAAGTGTCAAATGTCAAGTGAAGTGAGTGATAGCTCCAATTAGGAGCTTTTAATGATTAATATAGTATAGTATGAATGGTCCATGAATTTAAGGCAATATACATATCTTTCTTTCTGTAGACCAGAACTTTCACTCTTTGAGATGAAGAATCACTCATGTAGCATTGCAACAGAATGGCTATAGAAGAGGACCCTAGAGTCAGTTGTGCAAGTTTTAATAATAAGTCTGCCATTTGATGATTGTGTGACAATGCAGCGTTGTTTTCTCTTCCCATCAGTAAATATCCTAACACTTGAAAGGTGGTAGTGCTGTGAGGATTAAAGAAAACACATTCATAAGTGATTAATATAGTGCCTGTCGTATAAGAAATGTTAATAAGTGTCAGGAGGTCATGTGTTATCATGTGTCATTATCATTGTCATTATTATTATTAAGTAGTGGAGTTGGGGATGGAATAGAAGGCAAGCACTCAGGATATATGGTGGCTTTGTTAGTTTCCTATTGATGCTCTATCAGATGATCACAGAGTTGGTGACTTAACAACAGAAATTTATTCTCTCACTCTTCTATATGACAGAACTCCAAAATCAGCATCATGGGTCATACACAGTCAAGGTATTGGCAGGGCCTCTGGAGGTTCTGGGGGAGCATCTTTCCTTTTTCCAGTTTCTGGTGGCTGCTGGTGTTCATTGGCTTATGGCCTTGTCCTTACAGTTTATGCCTTCTTCTGAGTGTGTCACATCTCCCTCTGTCTCTCTCTCCTAAGGACTCTTGTCTTGGATTTAGGACCCACCCAGATAATCCAGGAATGATCTCCCCAACTGAAGATCCTTAACTTAATTACATCTGCAAAGACTCTTTCCTTATAAGGTAACATTTACAGGTTACAGGGTTAGGACCTGATATCTTTGGGTGGCCTGTATTCAGCCTAATACAGTGTAGGTTGGAAATGACGCTTGATTTTCCATGGGGCAGGGATATAGGTCATCCCAGAGGTTTTATCATGTTGTCTATAAAACAAATGTCAGTATCAGTAGGGACATTTTGTGAATGGCGCTTTGTTTTCTGCAAACTCACTACTCCCTTCTCCTTTAATATTTGAGTAAAGGTTATTTTATGAATAAAAATGCCTGCAGCAAAAAGCTCTTACTGATCATCTGTGGATCAATATGTAATATTTATGTTTCACTGAATCTTCACACTATATTTCAGGTTTTGCTCCTCTGTCAATTTTGAAATGATCTGTGCTAATTCCATCTCAGAACGACCTGGGTCTTCTCTACTGACTGAATTTTTTCTTCTCATTCCGTGAAAAGTCTTTCTTATCACCCCAGGGGTTACTGAAGGATGTTTTTTCACTGATGAGGCCTAGTGTGGTTAGTCATTGATACATTTGTTGTAAAAAATTCTTTTTCCATTGTAGTCCAAACTTAAATTTCCCTAGTGTTCATTTACTTCCTCTATTTTTGAGTGCACTTAAAAATACATTTGCAGTCATGATTGCCTGGGTAAGTTATAAATCCTAGATATTAGAATTTTTATGCTTTAGAAATAATAAATGAGGGCTTACCAATTAAAGATAAAAAATTACTTGGCTGAGGATAGTAGAATATTTTATCAGTATTATTAAAATTTAAGGGCAGCTGAAATGCCACAGGAATCTTTGTACAACATTTTAGTTTAAAAAGTTGGCTTAGGGATAACTTACGTTCTTTTCTTCAATTTTACATCAAACAGGATATTATATAAATTACACAAAAAAGCGTAGAACTCTTGTTGCACTGATTCAGATACAGAGCTATGTGGTTTTCCCTTTATAGTTAGAAACAATTTCTCTGTGTATTTTGGGTTCCTAATAATCTAGTTTTCACCTTCTCACACTAATGTTAATGTCACACATGTAATAAGTAGTCTCATGTAGTTTATTATAAAACAAAAGATTTTAAAAACGATTATTTTATCTATACGTATGTCTGCTACTTATATGGGAATATAGTTAGTAGATGATGACAATAGGTTTTTCATTCTGATTTTTGTTTTTCTTTTTTCTTTATTATTATTATCATTATTATTATTATTGCTCTTATTATTTTAGTCCATTATTCTTAACAGCTCTCTGGTGTTCTGGTTTATTCTCTGTGGGTCATTGTGACTTCTTTGCAAAATCACAATTTTCCATAGCTTTGTAAATAACCTCTCTGGAAATTGATGATTTCTAGAGAATAACCTGGAATACTAGGTTGGCACTAAAAAAATAAAATAAAAGATTGCCTTTTCAGAAGATGATCCTATTAGGAGAAGCAGAATTCTGTATCTTGCACAAACAAATTGATACCTAAGTAGTGTGCATTTTTAAGCAGTCATTTGTGAAATGATGTGGACTTAATGGCAGATTAAAACAACTACCCGCTGGGCTGTTTCAAAAAACAAAACCTTGCAATTAAGATAGATCCATGAGAATGTGAAATCAATCCACCATAACACTGAGCACCTTCTATATGAAGGACACTCTGCCGCTGACTGGATGGTGGAGGGAAGAGAGGAGTTGGAAACCATCCCAATGGGAGCTCTTGTGCCCATAAAGCCAACTTCAGACAGCATCTGGAGGGAGACGTGCTTGGTTGTCACCACTTCGGGAGGGTACTGCTGACATCTAGTGGGTGGAGACCAGAGATGCTGTTAAGGATAGTACAAGGCACAGGACAACCCTTAGGACACAGAATTATCTGGTCCTGAATGTGACTAGTTTTGAGGTTACAAAACCCTGATCCAGAGAAAGGGGGAAAGAACACATAGAGTTTTGATGTTTCAAGCTGGTCATAATAATGCCCAGCACATTTATAGGGGTTCATAGGAGAGGATTCTTGTAGGTTACATAGGGTGGGATATGGGGTCAGAGCTCAGAAGCTAGGCAGAGAGCATGAGGGCATTTTACAAAGAGAAATGGCAACACAAAGATGGTATTCATAATTAAAAAAAAATTTATTTATTTTTGAGAGGGAGACAGAGTGTGAGTAGGGGAGGGGAAGAGAGAGGGAGAGGCACAGAATTGGAAGCAGGCTCCCGACTCTGAGCTGTCAGCACAGAGCCTGATCCAGGGCTCGAACTCCATAACCGTAAGATCATGACCTGAGCCAAAGTCAGATGCTTAACCGACTGACCCACCCAGGCGCCCTGGTATTCCTAATTCTTAGTGATGACTGCTGCACACACTCAGATGAGTTAGGATGAATGTCTGACCAGTTAGAACAAACACACACCTTCATATATAGTTGTGCTTACAGACCTTGTATCAGCCTCGGGACACCTTCTCTTTGTCTGGGTTCAGTCAAAAGTCCAATCTTGTTAGAACTAATTTTGGAGTAAACTGGAATGGATTTATCTTTCTGAGGCTCTTGAATAAGAATTTTCAACTTGATCAGGTAGGCAGAATGGGCTATGAGACCATAAAAAAAAAACTTTTGAATTAAGGATTTTCTGAGAAAGTTCTTTTTCACTCCACTTTCACCCTTCTTTTCAGTTTGTTTTTAGAAAGATGTTAAGTGTCTAATTGAGTCTTCTCATAGGGATGTTCCCTGGAAGTTATTGGGCAGAACCTCATGACATGGCTTTTCATGGTATCTCTCCTGAAAATATTGGATATTTCTAATAGCAGTTATTGGTGGTGGCAAGGCAGGAGAAAGATGTGATGATGATGGCAGTATGTTAAGGAGTCTAATTTGGCAGCAATATGCAGAATGATTTGGAATGAGAAGAAACAAGAAAGGAATACTTTGTATTTTTTTATTAAAAATTTTTTAAAACTTTTAATTTTGATTCCAGCTAGTTAACATACAGTGTTACATTAGTTATAGATATACAATATAGTGATTCAACAATTCCGTACATCACCTGGTGCTCTCATCACAAGTGTATTCCCTAATCCTCATCATCTATTTAGCCCTACCCCCCCACCTCTCCTCCAATAGCCATCATTTTGTTCTCTATAGTTAAGAGTCAGTTTCTTGCCTTGTCTCCCTTTTTTCCCCTTTGTTCATTTATTGTGTTTCTTAAATTCCACATATGAGTGAAATCATATGGTATTTTTCTCTGAGTGACTTATTTTACTTAGCATTATATTCTCTAGGTTCATCCATCTTGTTGCAAATGGCAAGATTTCATTCTTCTTTTTTTAAGATTTTATTTTTTAAAGTAATCTCTACACCCACTGTGGGGTACAAACTTACAGTCCCAAGATTGAGTCTCCTGCTCTACCAACTGAGCACCCAGGCACCCCAAGACTTTGTCCATTTTTATGGCTGAATAATATTCCATTGTGTGTATATACCACCTCGTCTTTATCCCTTCATCTATCAGTGGACATTGGGCTGCTTCCATATCTTGGCTATTGTAGATAATGCTGCTATAAACATTGGCGTATGTGTATCCTTCTGAATTAGTGTTTTTGCATTTTTTGGGGTGAATATCCAGTAGTGCAATTGCTGGATCATAGGGTAGTTTTGTTTTGTTTTTGTTTTTTAACTTTTTCAGGAAACTCCCTATAGTTTTCCACAGTGGCTGCACCAGTTTGCATTCCCACCAACAGTGGAAGGGGGTTCCTTTTTCCTCCTCATCCTCACCATCACCTGTTGTATTTCGTATTGTTAATTTTAGCCATTCTGACAGGTGTGAGGAGGTATCTCATCATGGTTTTGATTTGTATTTCCCTGATGAGTCATATTGTGCATCTTGTTGTGTGTCTATTAGCCATCTGTATGTCTTCTTTGGAGAAGTGTCTATTCATGTCTTCTGCCTGTTTTAAATTGGATTATTTGCTTTAGGGGTGTTGAGTTTTGTAAGTTATTTATATATATTGGGTACTAACCTTTTATCATATATGTCCTTTGTAGATATCCTCTGCCATTCTGCTGGTTGCCTTTTAGTTTTGTTGATTGTTTCATTTTCTGTGCAGCAACTTACAATTTTTTTAAGTTTATTTATTTATTTTACACAATCTGTATACCCAAATTGGGGCTTGAACTCATGACCCCAAGATCAAGAGTCACATGCTCATTCAACTAAGCCAGCCAGGCACCTCTGAAGCTTTTTATATTGATGTAGTCCCAGTGATTTATTTTTCCTTTTGTTTCCCTTAGCCCAGGGGACCTATCTTGAAAAAAGTTACTATGGCTGATGTCAGAGAAGTTACTACCTGTGCTCTTTTCTAGGGTTTTTATAGTTTCAAGTCCTATATTTAGGTCTGTACTCCATTTTGAAGTTATTTTTGTGTATGGTGTAAGAAAGAAGAAAGGAAGACTTTTTAAAGACTTTTTAAATTGTTTGGGTCCAAGCAGTGGGGTTAGAAGTTAAGTGCCATATGCTGGGGGGTGTGATTATTAAAGAATTTGTATAATCAAATCTCTCATCCTCTAGTAAATGATTTGATAAAAAGGGGATAAATGCATAAATTGATTGAAATAATTCATGTAACATACCTGACCTAGGGGAAGAATGATTTTGAAATTGAGAGACTTTTGGTAAAGGCATGATTATTAAAAAATCAGTAAAATCTATTTCTCATCTTACTTCATTGATGTGATACAAAGGTATTTAATGTATGGATTCATTGGAATTACTCACATAGAATACTTGGACCAGTGAAGGAGTGGTTTTCAACCACTATCTGGTATATTCCAGTTCTGCCAATAATTAGATGGCAGAAATTAACCTTTGAATTCTTCGTTATAAGGAAGATAATAAATTTCATGTACCTCCAGAGCTTATACTCTAAGGATTATATGAGGCAATGCATGTAAATCATTGAGAACATTGCCTGGAATCTTGTAAGTACTCAACAAATGAATATAATAAATCTTATAATGTTTATCCAATATATGGAGTCAAATAGAGAACTCAAAGTTAACCTTGAGATGTTGAATATTTGTCACTGAAGTAATAAAGGTGTATTAAGGAAGTCAGATGAGAAGCCAAATTCTGACGTGAGAGATGGAGTCAAGTTAGTTTTACATGCCCAGAGCTTGAGATAAAGATAGCACACATCAAGGGCGATGGGTGGCTCAGTCAGTTGAATGTCCTGCTCTTGATTTTGGCTCAGGTCATGATCCCAGGCTTGTAGGATTGAGCCTTGCAGCAGGCTCTATGCTGAGCTTGGAGCTTGCTTGAGATTCTCTCTCTCCCTTTGTCCCTCTCCCCTGCTCGGTAGCTCGCTTGCTCTCTTCCTCTTTCCCTCTAAAATAATACTAATGAAAAACATAGTACCTGCCAGAGCAAATGCTTCATGGGTGTTTGGAGGGTATAGCTAGTATCTGAGAAACCAAGGCAGGGTATGCTGGTTTGGAAATCTGTGTAGAGTGAGTCTTTGAATCAGGAAGTGTGGCAGAAAGTTTCTGTGTTAGCTCTTTTAGTTTCTATTGTTTATTGTTCGCTCTTCTAACCTCCTTTGGGCCTAGGAAAGGCCATGATACACGGTTCCAGCCAATGAAATCGTATCAGCTATTGCCAACATAATGCTGTGTAACAAATCAAACAAAGGCGCAGTGGCTCATATAAGTATTTATTTCTTACTCTTGGATCTGTGGGTCTGTAGCAATATGAGTGTAATTTGGCTGGTCCAGACTGTATTGCAGACTCCAAGGTACAGGTTGAGTCTGAATCTTCCCAAGATGTCTTTCACTTTCCTTGGACTAGAGACTTCATGGGGTGTGTTCTTCTTGTGGTGAATTGTGTAAGGACAAAAAGTGCCAGGCCAACTGTAAAAAGCACATTTTCCTAACATTCCACTGACCAAAGCAAGTTGTATGGCCAAACCCACAGTCAGTCATCAGCATGCCCACCATGAAGCCATGGGAGGGGTGTGATTTTTAATAGTGCTGCAGGGGAAAGAGGAGTCAGGGCCAGTGATTCACTCTTCTACAGAGACAAAAGAAAATCTGACGGACACAGGGATTTTCGAGAAAGCTGGTATGTTTATGAAAAAAAAGACAGGAATGCCTGCTTTCTTCCTGCTTCCCATGTGGACTTGCTGACTAGTGCTGGGATATCCTTCTTGTGGTCATGACGAAAAGGCTGAGAGCATTGTGGAAACACAGTCTTGATAGTGTCTAGCTTTTGAGGGAAGGGCAGAAACTGCCTGCCTACTGATTCATTGATAGTTAAACCCTGAAGTCATGTTTTCAGGTCAACAGCGAAAAGCAATGCTAATGACACAGTGAAGGTATGAGAAAACAGCAGAAACTTAAGCCGATCCTTGGGTTTTACCCACATTT
Source organism: Panthera onca (assembly GCF_046562875.1). Classification (NCBI taxonomy): domain Eukaryota; kingdom Metazoa; phylum Chordata; class Mammalia; order Carnivora; family Felidae; genus Panthera; species Panthera onca. The sequence continues at coordinate 36,841,871 of NC_138354.1, read as the reverse complement.
GGAGTATGAAAGAGGCATGGTACCTAGCATGTAATGTATACTCAGAAATGTTTGTTGTCTTGAATTGATTTGAAGGAGTCAGACAGGCTATGTTCCCTGCTACTCCTTGTCTCCATTATTCCACTGCCAGGCCATTCTCCTTTGCTCCCATCCCACAGAAACCTGTATCACCACCAGCATAATAATGATATTTTATTATCATGATCTGAAATCCTAGGGTTGATATCCAGCTGTTCTAAACAGAGCAGGTTTCTGTGAAAGAGGTTCACTTAGGAGTAAGCATGACAGTATTCAAACTACTGCCACCCAGGGAGAAAGTCTTTATTTGCCATTTTTTCTACTTGTCAGTCTCATGAGAGGTATGTGCTCATTATTTTCTACTTCCTTCATCTTCTACCCTATTCACAAAGAGAAAAGTTTGTGTTATTAAAGGATGGTCTGATGTTGGTTAGTAAATTCTTTCCTCCTCAGTCCTTTTACAGTTAGATTCTTACGTGAATGTGATTTCCATCTCATGCAATTTGGAGTAATTGCATGCAATATTAAATTGCAGGACTGTCTTTGAAATCAAAGGCAATGAAAACATAAGTAACACCTTTTTTGGAGTAGGTAGCTTTTTTGACTCTCATTGCTTATAAGAATGCTAACAGTTGCTGCATTTGTACTTATTGTTGTATATTGCTCATTTTTATGAATGAAACATAACAAATGAGGATCTATGGCACAGAAGTCTTCTTGGAGAGGGTCATAACCAAGAGACCACCAAACTGCCCTAAGTTAGTCTTTTTGATGCTGTTTTTATCAGACAAATAATGAGCACATCCCCAGCTTGTCTGTTGGCACCAGACCTCTTTGAGATTTTTTTCGGAAACTCCTGTCCTTTAGGACTAATGTCTGGGTTTTCTGCGGAAAATTGTTGACATGCTGTGGAATAGAAACTTCAAATTTTAGGATTTCACTTCCCAGTAAAATTTAATAAACATAAGAGAGGCTCTCACAGGCTTATAGACATTTAGTTTTTCCAGAGAAAAATAGATATTTATCATCATGATAATTTTACAAAAGAAAGTAAATTTAAGCCATGTATAATAGGGAAATCACAGTTGGGTATCTTTGTTGGGATAACAGAGTTGGGACTTTGATCCAACTCTTAGGGGTTTATTTGAACCTTCCCCTTTACTTATTTGGAACTTCTTCTCTGACAGCAAGAAACTTGATTCACATTCTTTGCAATATATTTATTTGTTCACTACTAGAATTCAAATAAAGTAGTTTCTGAATTGCTGACCTGTACCCCTGGGATAAATAAATATATGAACTACCATGTTCGTACAGATCCTTTTGTCTAAATATCCCGTCAGAGCAGTTTCCCAAAGCTCCATAGGCTAACTCCTTTCTTCCCGATGCTTTTCAGTGTGAGTATGTGATTCACTGGTAGCATCGTTAAATTTGTCATAGTTTGCATTTTTTTTAGTGTTTATTTTTGAGAGAGAGACAGAGCATGCAGGGGAGTGGCCGAGAGAGGGGGAGACAGATGATCTGAAGCAGGCTCTGTGCTGACAGCACAGAGCCTTATGTGGGGCTCAAACTCACGAACTATGAGATCATGACCTCAGCTGAAACCAAGAGTTGGATGCTTAATCAACTGAGCCACCCAGGCACCCCATCTTTATTTCTTTTTTAATTTTCTCCCCTATCCTTGTTGATTTTTTAAAGAAAATCTGCAAACAGTAAAGTTCACTCTTTGTTGTTTATAGTTTTAGAGATTTTGGCAAATGCATGAAGTTAGGTATCCACTGGCATGGTACCACGGAGCACACTTCCACCATTCCCAGACTGCCTTTGTGGGCAACCACTAACGTGTTTCCACCTCTCTGAGTATTTCCACATATTTTGCCTTAGCTGTAAATAATATTTCCTGTTAAAAAGTTAATTGCTTTGTAAATTTTGATTTCTTACTTAGAAGAAATGATTATTCAGGTGCATGCTACAAACATGAGTCATCGCATTTTGCTGTGAATCTCATAATAATATTAATTACTGCAGCTATGGGCACACACATGTGTGGTGTGTGTCGGGCACTGTGCAGGGCCTATTTATGGACACTTTCAATGAATGTTCATACTCATCCATTCTGTTAGATACAACTAGTTCCATTTTACAGATGAGAAAGATCAAGGTCCAGAGAGGGTCCATGACTTGCTCAAGTTTGCTCATCTGGAAATGAAGTCATTATTTGAATCTAGGCGGTCAAACTGTTTTTGCTGACCTTTCCCTCACTACGCTATCCTGCCTCATCACACAGAAATTCATGCTTACTGAATATGTACCTGGCACATGCTAAATGTTGGGTCCCAAACAGTCACATTCATTGTGTCATTTAATCCCCACAGCAGTCCCTTGATGTAAGCATTCCATTTATCCCCATTTTGCAGGGAAGACAGAGGCAGAGAAGGTTGATGTTGCCGTGCTGAGGCCACACAGCTGGCTAAGTGATGGTTTTGTTTCAGTTCCGACTCTGAGTTACTGCAAAGTTGGCTCACCCCTAATTACTGCCTTTCTGAATCAGGTTTGGACTTTGAGAATTAAAATGGATGGTGTGCCAGCATAGGTGGCAATGAATGAAAAAATGCCATTAATGATTTAATAGAGGTAAGGAGCTAGAAGTTCAGGCAGTGGACTCGAGTACCTACCATTAGTCTCCATCTCTAGCCAGGAGAATGATTGGCAGAAATGCAAACCATGTGGCCAACAGGAATCTTGGGCGGTAACTGTGTGCATGTAACAGAGCATTTTGGCGTGTGGATTCATGATGAGAGAAGATAAAAGGCAGGGATGCTATGTGTGGGTCAGCTTTCCCGCTCCATTCCCCAGCTGGCTAGCACCCTCTAATGACTTCTTCTCTGTGGCTTGCTGGAATTCTCATGGGTCATGAAGGATATGAATGTATAGGTTCCTGGCATTTCAGCAACTTCGGGTGCTTATTTGGCTGTGTTCTCACTGTGTGACCTTGGCCACATCATATCAGGTTTCTGTCTGCACCCCACTTCCTTTATCTATGAAGTCTGTTCTCCTCTATCCATGCTACCATTTCCGTGATGCTCCAGCAAGAGCAGAAATGCCTTGTAGAGTATGTCCACAGTGACAGGATGCCTCTCTGGGCTTTCTTAGGGTCTCCTACCCTTCACTCCCAGCTTTGGGATGATATGTGACTTCCAAAGTGCTTGTTCACTGACATAGAGGCCTGGTTCTGATGTTCTCTTGCTTCACACACTCCCATGACCCCAAGTACCTTTTTAGTGAGCTGAGCAGAATGGCACTGGATTTCCTTTGAAAGGAAACGGACCCTGGGATTCCTGACCTTTTTTCTTCTCTTTTGCATTTTTATTGAGGTAAAAGTCAACATATAAAATTAACCACTAACCATTATAAAATATACATTTCAGTGGTATTTAGTGCATTCACAGTGTTGTACAACCATGACCACTCTCTAATTCTAAGACATTTTCATAGGGACGCCTGGCTGGCTCAGTCAGTGGAACACATGACTCTTATCTCAGGGTCATGAGTTTAATTCCCATGTTGGGCACAGAGCCCACTTAAAAAAAAAAAGACATTTTTACCACCCCAAAAGAAAACCTGTTCCCGTTATGTAGGCACTCCTCTTTCCTCTTTCTTTCCAGCCTCTGGCAACCACTAATCTGCCTTCTATCTGTGGATTTTCTTATTCTGGACATATAAAAAGAATCATCAGTATGTAGCCTTTTGTGTCTGGCTTATTTCACTCAACATCGTGTTTTTGGAGTTCGCTTACCTTGTAGCATGTACCAATTTTTGTTCCTTTTTTATGGGTGAATAGTATTCCATCGCCATGGACAGTTACATTTTGTTTATCTACTCATCAATGTATGGATGTTGTGTTGTTTACATTTCTTGGCTCCTGTGTGTAAGTATTTCAACAGTAGAATACAACAGTAGAATACAGTTTTTTTGAAGTTGTCTGTTTCCAGTTTTTTTAGGTATTTACCTAGGAGTGGAATTGCTTTGTCATGTGGTAATTCTGTGTGTGACTTACTGGGGAACCACCAAACTGTCTCCCACAGTGGCTGCGCCATTTTCTATTCCCATCAGCGGTGTTCAAGTTTCTTGATAAGCTTGTTCCTCATGTTGTGCTTTCCAAGGGAGGAAATTAGGAAGGTGAATGACAGCTTTCCTTCCCTTTTCTCCAGCCATCGTGCCGGATTCCATTCCATTTTCGTGGAATCTTGGGCAGATCATATTATTTGCCTGAGTCTCAGTTTCCACATATGTGGGATAGGTAGAATTGTGTGCCTGCATCATGTGTTGTTTTTGTTTGTTTGTTTTTTTGGTGAGGATTATCTAAGTAATTCATCTTGCCTCAATAAATACTAGCTGCTTATAATGAGGATGATGAGGATGATGATTTGTTACCATTTTGCCTTTCCTTTTCAGCCTCTTTTCCTCTCTTGCAGCCACTGTGCTCATGGCTCTGACTTTAGATGGCTGAGTGCCCTTTCTGTATAGCTCAGTGCTGTCTTTGTCAGTCTTGTGGGCAGACGTCATCAGTTCTGGTGCTACCAACATGCACTGTAACCCCATCACTTTTTCATTAACATGTTTCTAGTATAAGAGGATGCACACTCTCGAATTAGGGGCAGAGGGGGCTGAGGAAGACAGGGACTGTGTCTTGTTGTTTTTGTCCTACTATAAATTTATTTATTTTAATTTTTTAAAATGTGTTATGTAATCTCTACCCCCAATGTGGGGCTTGAATGTACAACCCGGAGATCAAGAGTTGCATGCTATACCAGTTGAGCTAGCCAGGCTCCCCGTGCAAATTTATTTTTATTATTTCTTAGAAATCTTAGGCTTCATCCTACAGAAGTGCATTTTTAAATTTTACATTTGACTTTATTATTTTTTATCTTTGTGTGTCCTAATATCACCATGAACCACACCCCTGTATGAAAGAAACCTTCACCTCTAACCATTGACTGTGTCAGGAGTGTGTGTAAGTTTGACTTAAGGTACACCAGACACAGTCTTGCCAGCCCACTGAAGCATGTGTGTTATGGTTTTACATGCACAGTCCTAGAAAAGTACATATCAGCACGCACAAGATACATTAGGGGAGCTTGTCAAAATATGGGGTTCCTGCCTCATACAGAGGAACATTTCTGTTTGTCCTTATAGGACTCCATGTTACCCTGTACTTCCTGTCCTTTTAAGACTTAGCACAGTGCACAGTTCCCATGGTGGGGAGCTTTCAAAGTTAAGGGTGCCTGGGGCCAATCCACCTCCTACTTTTACTAGCTTTGTGAATTTGAAAAGTTGATTGATCTGTCTTGAGATTGTTTCCTCCTCTGTGTAGAAGGGGTAAGTAACCGTACCTGGATCTATAGGATGACCATGGGGTGGAATGAGGCAGCACCTATAAAAATATGCCTGGGACAAAGCAGGTACTCAGTGAATGCTTTCATTGTTTTTTAATGTGTTTTACTCATTTGATTGCTTCCTCTGCTAATCTGTGAGCTTCTTGACAATGGGGATTTTTCTTTAATATCTTATCTCCATTACTTACAAAGAGCCTACTGTCTAAAAGGGGACCCCCCCCCCCACACACACACACACTCATTTTTAAAGGAGGCTTCTATATCTTGGGGACTCCTGGATGAATTTTGTGAATCCCCCTAACCCTTTTCTTTACTGTTTTCATGCTTTGCTCGTTTGCATTCGTCTCTTAAGACATGCTGCCTTGCACCTTCCTTCAATGGCTATTTGTTGAGCCCCAGGCTTATATTATGCTGAGTTGGCGTTCCTTCAAGCATCCTCTTCCCCACTAATGATTGACTGACAGTGGGGTAGCTGATGTGCTGAGGCAGCACCCCAGGGGCTCATGGGCTCTTCCCCCCACTGCAGGGTGAAAAGTAACTCTATCTTCTCAGTTAATGGGAAGAGAAAGCCATGGGACCTTTGTGATTCATTCTGCAGGGTTGCAGAATGTGATCTGTGTGGCAGTGTATGTGTGTTTGTGTAAAAATATCCCCCCTGTTTAAAGCGCCAAAGCTACTGCAAATAAGCTTCAAGATAAGGCGATGAGAATTAAAAATAATGAAATGCCACAATAAGAGAAAACTATTTTTCAGCAACCCTTAAAAATATGTTGGAAATATATACATCACTGGTACTGTCTAGAGAATATTAGCATTAGCAACAGACATGCGGATAGGGAAAGTCTTTGCTATAACTTAGGGAGATAATTTGGAACTATAAAACTTCAGGAGATTCCTCAAGAAGTTGAACATAAAATTACCATTTCTGAGTATTTATCCAAGGAATTGAAAGCAGAAACTTTAACAGGTACCTGTTTGCCAAGTTATTGCAGCAATCATTGTAGCATCATTCACAGTAGCCAAAAGGTTGGTAGCCAGAATGTCCCTTGGTAGATGAATCGGTAAGCAAGATGTGGTGTGTCCATATAGTGGAATATTATTCACCCATATAAAGGAATGAAGTTCTGACATATGCTATTACATGGATGAACCTTGAAAACACAATGCTAAACGAAAGAAGCCAGACAGAAAAGGCCAAATAGTGTGTAATTACACCTACTTGTGATATCTAGAGTCATCAAACTCATAGAGATGGAAAATAGTGGAATGGTGGTTGCCAGGGCCTGCAGTGAGGAGATGGGGAGTTATTTAATGGGTCCAGAGTTTTATTTGGGATGATGAAACATCAGGAGAGGGGTCATGGTTACACAACATGAGGGAAGTACTAAAGTGCCTCTGAATTGTCTAGTTAAAAAGGATTAAAAGGTAAATTTTATGTTATATACATTTTACTACATTAAAAAATAGCAGAAAAAAATACCATAAGCAGCCAAAAAGAAAATTGTAGGAGAAGCAAGTTCCTCCTCTGGTCAGAGGATTTTTTTTTTCCTGTTGCCCCATACATTCCCTTTCTGGAGTCCTCATTTGTTTCTAGCTGCCTCCATTTGGAAGCAGAGCTTGAAAACTGGCAACCTGAAGGCTGTAACTGGCCCATGGAGGAATTTTGTTTGAGCCACCCGATTTATCTGAAGTTTGGATCAGTTGTCAGCATTTTACTATGAGATACTTGGCATCAAAAAGAGGAATTGGATTCCAGTATCTTAAAAACCTTGTGGTCTGGCCACACTGGGTCTACATTCTCCCACCTCAGGGTTGTGTTCTTAAAGGAGCCCCAGTGTGTTTAGCTCATAGGGGTGGGGCACCTGCCTGGCCCCTTGGGGAAGTGAAGTGGCAGCCTCCCCCTCTCCTACACTGAAGGGACCCTCTTCTCACAGTCTGGGAGTGGATCACTTCAGCCACTGATCATTGTCTTTGTTCTCCTGCTTTCCGGAAGGATTGCTGTGGAAATGAGCACTTGTGTATGGCCTCTATTCACTGTGGGCCTATTAGCCCAAAATCCCCTGTTGCCACATTCAGAGTTTTTATACATCCAGTTGTTTTTAGAGTAGCCCAAACAAGTAGATTTTCACTATTTAGGACCTGTTTTGTGTACCCCACAAAACCTCTCCAGACAGCTGTTACCCATTGATGAGGTAAGGCCTTGGAGTCATAGCATCAAGTTACTGTGGCCCTTTCGAGCCCCAGACCAACATGTCACTGCCATGCCACTGAGGACATCACCCAGTCGCATACCTTCTTCAGTTCTGGGTGGTGGCTTCTCCCTGGAAGCCTCTGGACAGTGTTATGGGCTGAAAGTCTGAGCCCCTCCTAAATTCATGTTGGAGCCCCAACCCGCAATGTGATGATGAGGCCTTGGGGGTTGGTGATTAGGCTTAGCTGAGGCCATGAGGGTGGACCCTTGGGAGCATTCTGTCCATACTCATGCACTGAGCAAAGGCCAAGAGAGGACACACCTGGGGGATGGGTGTCCAGAAGCCAGGAGGCTGGCTCTCACCAGGAACCAAATCTGCTCGCACCTTCATTTGGACTTCCAACCTCAAGAACTGTGAGGAATAAATGTGTTTTGTTTCAGCCACTCAGTCTGTGGTATTCTGGAATAACAGCCAGAGTTGCTAAGCCACAAGGTCTCATGTTGTAAGGGGCTTCTCTCTCCTACAACCCTGTCCAAGTGCTACCCAACAAAATGTGTTGTGTTTTACTACCTTTTGTGGCTCTATATTTTCCTTTGATGAGCCCTAAATCCCTCAAACTCTCTTCAATTAATACATTTTTTTCTTATCCAAAAGTGGAAATATAGTTCAGTAGACAGAGGAGAGAGAAGATGAAGAAGACTTGATGTCATATAAGGGGCCTCTTACTTCCTCCATTGAAATGGGAAAACCAGTAAGATGGGCACTGAAGACCTTTGTGTTCGCCAGAGCTGGGAGAGAGGGTGTTACTTGTCTTTGGGCATGTGGTTGGGCCTTACAGTGATTGGTATTATCTGCATCTGCACTTGATAGTTTACAAGAGGCTCTACACTGCTGATAACCCTTGAGTCGGTAAAAATGTGAGTGGCATATGCCTGGAGTGTCCCTCTCATTGGTCAAGGATTAAATTCGTGGGGAAGCACTCACCTAAAGTAGCTTTGGTCTGATCGCCAGCTCTGAATCCAAGGTGAAAAGGCTACAGGAGTTGGCCACAGTCAGCGGAAGTGCGTAACTTACATGGATTGATGGTTCTGGTTGATCAGGATTTGCAGGAAATGGGGTAATGCAATTACCATCCTCAGCCAGCTCTCCGTAGGGTGTTCTCACAGATCAGTGGCAAAGGGTTCGTAGGCGATTTTCTTCTCCATTATATTGTGAGATGTACAAGCCTTCCTACTGATACTGCTGGGGAGAGATGTTTAACGGATTATGAGACTGCTGTTTAAAAAAATAATTTCCAGTTAAATACCTTTCAGTATTACAATGGTAAAGCTCTGAAGAATGGGGGAATTCCTCCGAAATAATTGCTTCTCAAGGAGCTTAGTTTGATTGTCTTATAAACAACTTTAACTTCATTCTTTTCTTCTTTCCTATGACAAATGAGAAAAGAAGTCTACATTTCATTGAACAGTCAGATTTCCAATATGGTGTTTACTTGAATTTTCCATTTCTGCTGCAGCCAGGAAATCAAATCCAAAGGATTAAACACCCAATTCGAAATATAATGGAAAATTAAAAAAGGGGGTGATTCACCAATAAATGAGGAAGACTTTGTTCACAAGTTTCTAAATGATAACTCCAGAATGGCAGCAAATTGGGCAAAGGTGACCTTGAGCGCCTAGGCCATCTGTGCTAGCATCTCTCATGTTCTGCTGGTGTCATGAGGTTAATTTTTAGACAAGAACTATTGGTAACAGTGGTCATGTTGTAAATGTTTTCTGTGTGCCAAACCCAGTGCTTTTTATGCATTATTTTCTTAATTCCTTAAAACTCTCTGAAGTACGTATTTTAAGTTATCCCATTTTAGGAGGAAAAACCAGACATGGACAGTTAATAATGTACTCAAGAACACAGAGCTAGTAAGTGATGGAGTCAGATTCCCAATCAGCTTCTCCGTAGGTCCAGGCCCACAGTCCAAGTCACGGTGTCCACTGCCAGGAACAGTGGCCTTAGATTTAAGGTCTGGCCCCCTTGTTTGTTTTGAGTAGATCAGGGTTTTTTTCCTCCCCATTGGAGACCTCCAAAGTCCAAAGGCATAACATTCATGTAGTAGTCAACAGGTATGTATATCAAGGGTCTAGTAGAGACCAGGTGCTAGGAAGCCCAAGAGAGACTACAGTGCTCCACCCTCATGGAACTTTCATTCTCAGGGAGAGACAAGACAACACAGAGGTAAACACTTGTGATAGATACCAGGAGAGAAATCAACTTGATCCTGAGGCAGAAAATAATAAGGGTCTATTGAGGAGGCTCTCTGCGGGGGCAGAGAGATGGTTCTGCTAAAACTGGGAGAGAAGGAAAGAGAAAGCTCTGCCAATAGCTATGGGAAAGAGCGTTCTAGCAGGAAGGAACAGCAAATACAAAGGCCCTGAGATGGGAAGAAGGTTGACCTATTTGAAAAAACTGAAAGGAAGTCAATGTGGCTGGAATAATAGAGGGTTGAGGGAAGCAGCCCTCCCTAGATGGGATTCAACAGTTGGCCTTAAGAGGGCAGAACACACATACTTCTGTATCTCAGGTTATTTTCTTTCTCCTTTAAAGAAGTTCTTTTCTATTTCTGCATTGCTTTTCTCCTCCTCTACCTTATTCGAGTGCCTGCTGCAATTGCCCTTCATTAAAAAACATTACTCTCTGTTGATCTGGGCTTTTTTTTAATTTCTTTTTTTTTTAACATTTATTCATTTTTGAAAGAGAGAGAGAGTGTGAGCACAAGCGGGGGAGGGGAAGAGAGAAAGGGAGACAGAGAATCCGAAGCAGAGTCCAGCTCTGAGCTGTCGGCACAGAGCCCAGCATGGGGCTCCAACTCACAAACCGCGAGGTGATGACCTGAGCCGAAGTCAGACGCCCAACTGACTGAGCCACCGAGGCACCCCAGGGCTTTTTAATTCAAGAAATCTTTGAGCATTATATGCCAAACCCTGGGGTAGGCCATGCAGGAACTCCAAAGAAGTAGAGTGATGTGTTTGTGGGTCTTAGAAACATGTAGCTTTGAATTACAGAAGTGGAAATGAAGTTGACCTTGCAGAAATGAGTTGCAGGTTAGGTGGTCGTAAGCCTTTAAAGAAGATTCATGTGGGACCTTTTCAAATAATTCTGTTCACCAGTCAATTTTAAACCATCCTGCATCCTAGTGAGCACAGTTTATGGCTTTGTTCACATCATAGATTTGGAAATCAAGACCTAAAAAGGTCACACCATTAAATAAATGTTCAACACTCAGGGAGAGATGGGATGTGAGTAACACATTCTCAGTTTCATGACATTAACTTGCTACTTTTGTAATAGCTACTTTGGTTTGCATTCCTAAAACTGAAAAATTTTTTTGCCTGTAGTTTTGATGAAACAAAGCAAGTTTTTGATGTGAGCGTTTTTCTACTTCAGAGAATTGAATAAAGGAAGTGTGCATTGATTAATATTCTTGGGGGTACTAGAAATCTGTCTGGAAACCCCTCATGTCCAGTGTTCCTCCAATTTATTGTGCTTAAGTATACTTTAGAGCGGTGCTATCCATTACAGTAACTGCCAGCCACGTGTGGTGACCGACCCTTGCAATCGGGCTAGATTCAATTGAGATGTGCTGTTAAGTGTCTGATGACTTAATGTGAAAACAGAATTAAAATATTTCTATAGTTTTCGTATTAATTATACAATGGAATGATAATCTTTGTATATATACAGTTAAAGACACAGTATTAATAGAATTTTACTTGTTCATTTTTACCTTTTAAAAAATGTGCCTACTAGAGAATTTAAAATTATATGTGGCTTGAATTCTGCTTCTTTTGGATTGTATTACTCTAAAAAGACTTGTATATCCACTCATGATGCTATAATTGACACCAGGCTTGCCCTCCTATTGAAAACAATGGTAAAACAATGAAACCTGTGAGGCTATTCTTTGAAAGCATCTATGAAAGGTGGGGCAGTTTTCTGATCTTTGAGAGAAGGGCAGCACATACACTGAGCCTCACGGAAGCCTGGCTTTCTGTCCAGGAGCCCTTTCCTGCTGTAGTGCAGGTAGGTTGTACCACACGAGTGAGAGTATAAACTAAGAAGTAGACCTTGTAATTCTTGGCTCCTGAAGTGGAATTCTTTGGGCAGGGTACCAGAAAAGAAGAATATGTTCAGGGGAGAATTTATAAATCTTCACGGGGATTTACTGCAGGTCCTTGGCTGAGAGCTGGGGTATCCATGCACAGGTTGAGATATCACCAGACTTAGCAGGGATCCCTTGATGCAGGGCTGACATCTAAATAACACCAACATTTGTGTAGTGCTGCAACACATTAAGATCCAACCAAGGTGAGGGGTCTGCTGAACACGTGGTATAATCAGCTTTGACCCCAGAATGGCCGTGTCTTACTAGTAAATTCTAATTCCACTAGAATAAGGACACCAAGTGACAAAGTTTGAGACAGAGATATGGCTACCGGACAAAAAATAAAACCAAATTCAACAGGATCAAAATAATACTCTAGGAATTTAATTACCCATGTGACTAAAAGAAGGTAGCATAATCTGGACTATTGTCCATCGTGTCTAATGTATAATAAACGTTGCTAAACACATGAATAAGCATGGAAATGGAACCCACATGGAAGATATAAAATAAAGTCATTAGAAACAGACCCTGAGGTGACATGGATGTTAGAATTATCTCTAGTTATTTGTAAAGAAAATTAAAAAAAACTTCTAAATAACCAACGCTTTAAAGAAGGAGAGCTCACAAAGAAAATCCTAAGATATTTTTAAATGATCGATTCTGAAAATACATCATATTAAAATTTATGAGATGTGGCTAAAGTAAATCTAAGAAGGAAGTTTATATTACAATGGAAAAAAATGGACCTTGACCTGTACTTCCCCCAAGTTAATTTGAAATGATTCATATATCTCCATGTTTCACTGAAAATGATCACGTTTCTGCAAGGAACCATAAGAGAATATCTTTGCAATCCTGGTGTAAGCTAAGTTTTCTTAAAGCATGCATACACACATACACACACACACACACACACACACACACACACACACACACACACTAATGTATAAAGGAAAAAAGGGGGAAAGGGGCCTTTGTTAAAATTAAAAACTAATGTCAAAGGTATCATTAAGAAAATGGGAAGTCAAGCTGTGGACTGGGAGAACACATTCACAGTACTGCTGACAGAGGACTTATGTCCTGAATATGGGAAGACAACTCATTAAAAATGGGAGAATGAATTGAACATGCTTTTCCAATCAGAGGGTGTGAGAATGTCCATTGAGCATAGAAAAATGTGCTGAAGATGGTAGTCATCAGGGAAATGAAGTTAAAATCACAGTGAGATACCACTTCACACCCACTACAATAACTAAAATTAAAAAGAATAAAAACACCAAATGTTGGTGAGGATGTGGAGGAACAGAACTGTCGTACATTGCTGGTGGGTGTGAACTGGTACAAGTGCTTTGGAAATCTGTTCAGCTCTTCATTTTACAGTGAAACGCCTATTGTCCAGCAATTCTACTCTCCAGTAATTACATAAGGGTAATAAAAACATACAGCCAGGGAACCTGGGTGGCTCCATCAGTTAAGGGTCTGACTTCGGCTCGGGTCATGATCTCACAGTTCTTGGGTTTGAGCCCACATCGGGCTCTGTGCTGACAGCTCAGAGCCTGGAGCCTGATTCAGATTCTGTGTCTCCCTCTCTCTCTGCCCCTCCCCTGCTCATGCTCTGTTCTCTGTCTCTCAAAAATAAACATTAAAAAAAAAATTTTTAAATACAGCCACACACACCTGCACACACACAGATGCAAAGGTACAGTAATAAAGTTTATTGGAGCTTTATTCATATTAGGCAAAACTGGAAACAGTAATACCTATGTCCACCGACAAGGAATGGGTAAACAAATAGTGGTACTCATGCAGTTTAATACTGTTCAACAACATAGGAAAGACTAGCTTAGTGATGTGTGCATTGATGTGGGCGAGTCTCACACACATTGGGAAGTGCATCAAGGGCCAGACACAGAAGCATACATACTGTGTGTTTTCATTATATGATGTTTAAGAATTGGCAAATTAATGGTGAGAGAATATAGAACACTCATTTCCTGGCCCCACTGGGGGCCACACTGGGACAAGACACTGCACTCAGGTGATGGAGATGATCTACACTTGATTACCACTATGGTTAGATGGGTGTATACATTTATCACAACTCTAAATCTTTATGAGCTTAAGATCTGTGCATTCTCTGTGCACATTGTATCTGAAAAAAAAATCCCTGGGGCACCTGAATGGCTCAGTGGGTTAAGTGTCAACTGTTGATCTTGGCTCAGGTCATGATCTTACCATTCGTGAGACTGAGCCCCATGTGGGGCTCTGTGCTGACAGTAGGGAGCCTGCCTGGGATTCTCTCTTTCTCTGCCCCTCCATCTCTCTCTCTCTCTCTCTCTCTCTCTCTCTCTCTCTCTCTCTCCCCTCCTCCCCCTCCCCCTCACAATAAATGAATAAACTTAAAAAAATCCTTAAAAAGAATATTCAAAAGCAGGGGTCAGCAAACTATCACTCAGGGGCCTAATGTGGTCTGCCACCTGTTTTTGTAAATGTTACAGGTATGAAGCCATACTGACTTACCCACATATTGTCTCCAGCTGATTTTGCACAGGAATACCAGAGTTGAGAAGTTGAGACAGAGACTGTATGGCCAGCATAGCCTAAACTGTTTACTATGTGGCTTGTTCCCAAAAACCTTGCTAACCGCTGCTCTAGACAAATTGTTTTAATAAGACTCCAAAACCTAGCTGCAGACATTCTGATCCAGAGCAGCTGAGGGCAGAACTCTGCAGTTCTCTTCCACTCCCCCAGAAGGCTTCAAAGCAGGCAAAACTGGTGGCCAGGGAGAACAGAATTGATCCTTTCAAGATTCACCCTATCGATACCTAGCAACTGTCTTTGGTCATAAAATTATTTTACTGACTGATCTAATTTGTTCATGCTGCAGTTATAAAAGCCCATTTCTTCCCCATTAGCTTTCTATGGAAAGTGAGAGAAGTTCCGACTCATCATCGTTATGTAATCATCCTTCATAAATTTAGAGAGCCTCACATGTGCTGGTATCATCAGAACTCTCTTTTGCCACTATTGGGCTCTCTGTGGGTGGCTGTTTGAGAGGCTAAAAGATACGAGGGGGGAGGGAAGTCACAAAGCACTTTCCATGCATGTCTAAAGGATAATGACACTTAAGAAGCTTTACTTAAAACCGATTTGGCTTCATGATGATTTGAGCTTGCTCTTTAATTAGTTTTTAGAAGCATATATTGTTTATTATCATTATTTTATTTTGCCAAATAGAAGCTTAACATGCGTTAGTTCACAAACAAGGCAGCTGCTCTTTACCAGGTTTTAACCACCAATCAAGGAAAAAGAAAATGTCTTATCACCTTGGAAACATTTCCCCCATGGGTGGTATGTGACTAAAATGTAAAGATAATAGAGGACACTTTTGGCAGAATCATTTTTGCTCAACAAATGGTACATTTGTGCCCCTATATTTCCAGCACCCTTGCAGTTAGGTAGGGTTGTGTGACTGGTTTTGTTCAATGAAATGAATGTCTTCTCCATTCTTTATTTCTCCCATTGAGGCAAGTATTGAGATAAAGTTACCACTGGAATGAAATGAAATAGCTTGAATTAATGAGCTTGGTTTCTCTTATCAGGAAATGAACATTTGTTGTGTTAATCCACTGAGTCTTTAAGGTTATTTGTTTTTGCAGCATATCCTTGTCTCTTCTGACTAATACGGTGCTCATTGGTATAGGTTAAGGCACTCATTGGAGAAAACAGACCCAGGAAGACATTACAAAGGTGCATAGTATAAATGTATCATTGCCAATAATAATGGACTATTTGTTAACACAGAAAGGACAATTGATTCTTAGCTCTTTATCTTCAGCTTTATAAAAATGCAGTTGGCTCCAAGAACCTACATAAAAGTGAATATAAACATAACCATACCAATACATGACATAGGCAAAATACATATAAAGACAGTGGGAGACCATTGCTTTCCAAGAGGTCTCTGTTGTGAATTTGTTGTGTGAATTTTTTTTTTCTTTTGAGAGAGTGCCCTGGGGGTTGCAAGTTGTTACCTTCTAACTCACTTAAAAATGTCTTCTTTGAGGGTACAGGGCTGGAAGAGAAAATTTCTGTGATGCTGGACCTCATTTTTCACGGGGCTTTGCTCTCTGGCAAGATGGGCTATTACATCAACTATTGTATCGTCTATTTTCTGTGCTGGCAAGACCCCTGATTACTCACCTGCTCTGCAGAGTTGATCATGCCTTCTTCTACCCTTGCCAGGATGGCCATGACCGGCTTCCATGTTGGTCTCTCCTTCTAGAATGTGAGCTTCAGAGGCAGAGTCCATAATACTCATCTTTAAGTTTCTTCATATCTCCAGTGACATCAGGCACGTGGCAGACACCCAGTATGTGTTTCTGATTGAATAAGTAAATGATAACTCCACCACTCAGATTCTTCACCTCTTAGGATGTCACCACCTTCATTGCCACCACTGTGATCGAAGCTGCTGTCAGTCAATTCTGCCTGACTCCTGAGATAACCTCCAAAGACCCTTGCTTACATCTACTCTTACCCTTGCCATCAGTGTTTTCATTAGAGTTGGAGCCATCTCTTTAAAACCCAAATATTACCTCACCCCTTCAAACTTTTGGGTGACTTTCTATTGCTCTTTGAATAAAGGCTAAAGTTCTTCCTGTGGTCTGCGAGACCCTCTTTCTGTATCCTTACCTTGCTCAAATGCCTCACAGTTCAGGGAGATTTCTTTCTTACGGTTGCTCAAAAACACCCTGTTTTATTCTGCCATAGGGTCTTTAATCCATGTTGTGTTTTATGCCTCCTGTGCTCAACTCCATGATACACACACACACAAACACACACGTCCTTGCTTACCTAGTTTAGTTCCAGCTGTTTTTTTAGACTTCAGCTCACATTAGGGGGCATTCTTCTTTTATAATTTAGAATTTCTTACAGTATCAAGTATTCCTTCTTTTCAGTACATCAATAGTTGCAGTTTTACATTTACTTTCATGATTATTTGATTCAGGTCTGCAGGCACTAATCGAGAAGACTGGTCTGGTTTTTGCCTAGCACTACATCCCGAGAGCCTATTCCAGTATCTGGCATATATTTATTTAGCAAATAATGTTGCATAAATGAATGTCTGGTTAGGGGTATTGTAATAGCTCACTGCTGACTAGGGAGGCATACTGAGTGCTACCTGGTCCTGTGAGTAAGGAAGAGCTACAGCATGATGCAGAAGTGGTAGGCACTCACAGTAGGCCATCAGCCCTGCCCTGCTCAGAAGGCCTGGTCTGGAGCAGGCAGAGATGGAGTGGAGGGGACTCACTGGTGGCCCAGTTATCCTTGGGCTTAAACTCAATCTCTTTTAAGAGTGTGGAGGGGTTCATTCCCCAGCACTCTATCCTAGGCAGACCATGGTGGGCTTTTCTTTTTTCTTTTTAATTTTTTTCCAGTGTTTATTTTTGACAGAGAGAGAGCATGAGTGGGAGAGGGGCAGAGAGCGAGGGAGACACAGAATCGGAAGCAGGCTCCAGGCCCTGAGCTGTCAGCAGCACAGAGCCTGACACCGGCCTCGAAGTCACAGACCGCGAGATCATGACCTGAGCCGAAGTCGGACGCTCAACTGACTGAGCCACCCAGGCGCCCCATGGTGAGCTTTTCAAAGCCATCCATAAGTTCTCAGGGGCTAAAGTTCAGAAATGGCTAATCTGGACAATATTCCAGTGAATTGACTAACAAGAGGGTTTTATCCACAAAAAGGTCATTCTGAGTTCAAATACCTGGTTCTTTGTTGTAAAACATCCATTCTAGACCAGGATTCTCTGGACTTTCATTATGTAGGACAATGAGGTGACAAGGGGCCACAGAGTTTAGTGCAGTTTTTGTTGTTTGTTGCATTTTGATTGTTTTAATGGGGAAGAGTGTTGGGAGTATATACAAATTGCCAGTCACTTGTCAAATACCATCATCATTTTGAGGCAAATGGGAAGGTTAACAGAATCATTGGGCTCAGGTGTAAAGATAAAATTTGCTGGATATTTGGATAAGAGCATTAATAAAAATCTTCAGAGTATAGTTATTTGGAAACATGTAAGTTAAAAGAAACTTGGATTTAAATGTGGATCAGTCAGGCTATCTGAAGGAAAGATGGAGATAATCAGCTAATGGAACGTTGGTTAATCATGAGGGATGGAAAGGTGATAGGTTAAACAATAAAAAGCTAAGAAGCGTGGCTGAAGGTAGCTGGTGGCATTCTTGGTGCTTTTTTGGACCATTTTGACAGTTACTTTAGATGCTTTGTTGGTCAGATGGTTGTTAAGATAATGAATATAAATCTGTTAGGAGAAGGTGTGAGCAAGGCCCTGAGGCAGAGGAATGGAGGGGCTGTACTTTCTTCCTAAACTATCAGAGCTGTATCCCTGCTAGTGCCATTTCCATGCTTGCGCCCCCTGGTGTCCAAAGCTGGCTTTGCTTTTGATACACTGCTTCCCTGTACATGCATATAATCCCAGTTGCTGATGGGAATATGCCATATGTCTCAGGTGTTCTGGGGGAGGGAAAAAAAAAGTTGAGAACCGTGGCTGTAATTACAGAGAAAAAAGCATGGAGAATTGCAAGGATGAGGGCTGATGCTTCAATTTGTTACGATGTCTATTTTCTGACCATCTTTTAGATTCCCTAGAAATTACTCATTTTTAGGAATGCCTGACTTCTGTGCATTTCTGCAGAACTCAGGTCTAAACTAATTTGATGTAAATTATACATTTGCAACTGGTATTCTAGAAAAACCTGTATGGGGCCTACAAAGACAAAGTGCACAAAAGGAAATGATGATGTGTTTTATTCATAAGGCAGCATTTCTCTTCAAAATTCTTACACAGCCCCTAAAAATACCTAATGCATCACAAGCCGACATTTGTACTGCTGGCTTTCCATACACAGAGAAGTACTGTTCCTTTTAATCAAGTAAGTTTATTTTGTGGTGAAACCTTTTGTATAATATTGAAAAATAGTTGTGTTCCTTGGAAGCTATTTCGGGTTTCTGAAATGATCATTTTTAATCATTCGCCTAGCAAAACAATTTACCAAGCACTGGAGGATAACGAACCATAAAGTTTAATTTGCCTTTTTTAATTGAGTTGTTAATTAGCACCCCTCCACCGTTGGAGACTCCCAACTTGCTTTTTTGTTTTGCTTCTGATCCGAGACATTTTAAAGAATCTAATCTATCATATTTCCTCTACCCAGGTACTTTCATGAATCACATCAATAGGTGATTATTTCCTAAATCTGTTGAAGCTTCAGCAGATGCATACAAATTTTGTCATTGGGAAATAATTAGATAGGGAATGTAGAATGGTATTAAGTTGATAAGTTATCTGCCGTTTGTTGAATTCCTACTATGTGCCAAACACAGTTCTAAGTGCTTAACAAACATTACTTACTCTTCACAGCATTTTGAGGTACTATTATCTCCATTTCGTACACAAGTGAGCAGAGGGTCAGTTGTGCTAAACACTTTTTTCCCCCCAAGGTCATCCAGCTTATCAGTACTGGAGTAAAGCTTCAGTCCTAGGCAGTCTGTCTGATGACCTCACAGGTCACCCTTTTAACCCTGTGCTGTATTCTCGAGATCCTTGAAGTCAAACAGACCTGCTTTTGAATTTTCTTCTGTTGTTACTATTGAATGTTAAAATTAACCACATGCTATATTCAGAACCAATTTCATGGGTCTGTGACCTGGGCAGTCAAGGCCCCACACCCAGGAGGGCCCTGTACTTGCTTTAATGTTCTTCTGTTGCTGTCTTGACATTTTAAATAATTTTTGGACAAGGAACCCCACACTCTCATCTTGTGCTGGGTCCTGCAAATTACGTAGCTGGTTCTGACACTGTTGTTCTTTTAATATACATTCATTCTCTCTGCTTCTCATGATTTCTGTGGGTCCAAAGTCTGTGCATGGCTTAGCTGGGTCCTTTGTTTAGAGTTCAACAAGGCTGAAATAGAGATGTTGGTCAGGGCTGGGTTTCCATCTGGAGGCTTGATTGGGGAGCCAAGCTCCCTGCTTTGTGCTTGTGTGGTAGCATTCAATTCCTTGCAGCTGTAGACATCATGGCATTTTATTTCTTCTAAACCAGCACAAGGAGGGAGAAGGACTGGAGCATGTCTTACAGCAAGGTAGAGTCTTATGTCAGGAAACGTCATTATAGGAATGGCATCCCATCACCTTACTGCATTTTATTGGTTAGAAGCAAGTTACAGGTCTTTTCCATTTTGAAGGGAAGGGATAATAAAAAGGTGTGAACACTAGGAGACAGGAATCATGGGGGACGACCTTGGATCTGTTTGCGACAATTATGATGTATTATTATGTGTACTTATTTTTATTGTTGTTGTCAGTGCAAGCAATTCTGTAAAACTTACTGTGTTCCTGACCCTGTTCTAAGTGCTTTTGCATGTTAACTCACTGATTCATACAGCTGTGCCCCAAGGTCCTGAGGACTGAGCCAAGGGTAAGCTCTCTCTGCCCTCTGGAATTAATAGTCCTCAGGGCATTGAAGCATGAGGCAACTCTTTATTTTTCTGAGGGATATGATCGTCTCAGGAAGTAGTTAAGTATAAATGATTAGAAACATGGAATCTAGTGCCCTACAGACCCAGGGAGATTACCTGCTCTGCTGCTCTCTGGTTGTATGATCATGCCCAAGTGCCTCCTACGTTTCCTCATCAGGGGTGCTCCAAGAGGGCTTGGAGCCACGTGCACATGTTAAGGCTGCCTTTAAGTTAAGGTCCTTTACAACATGGCAATTCATACAGTTCAGCCAGAATAGGGTTACGCTTTTGTGTTTAAGATATTTTTATGCTACTGAATCCCAAGACCTCTCTTGTGTCAGGCTCTTCAAGGAATTTTATACAAAGAAACACACTGGGGCAAACCAAAAGGTACCCTGAAACTTGCCATCACTTATATAAACACTTCTTTCTCTCTTGTCTGGTTTCTTTTTTTGTATTTAAAAAAAAAATTTTTTTTTACGTTTATTTATTTTTGAGACAGAGAGAGACAGAGCATGAACGGGGAAGGGTCAGAGAGAGAGGGAGACACAGAATCTGAAACAGGCTCCAGGCTCTGAGCTGTCAGCACAGAGCCGGATGCGGGGCTTGAACTCACGGACTGCGAGATCATGACCTGAGCCGAAGTCGGTCGCCCAACTGAGCCACCCAGGCACCCCTGTTGTCTGGTTTTTCATTATGCAGATTAACTTGGTCACTCCATCTCTTTCCCCATCAGTCTCTTTCTTGCTCTCTTGGATTCTTTCTCATTGTCTTTTTTTACATTTCTCAAGATGCACCCATGTTTATTTCTCTTTCTCCCCCTGCCCCATTCTCTACTTTTATCCCGCCAAATGTTATGTCAAGACCTCTCCCTTCTCAGGTGGAAGAAAGAAAAGGAAGGACAAAGGAGATAATGGAGTAGAATTCCATCATCCTTCTCTCCTTGCAGATGTGTCTGTGAGGCTCTTCAAGGACGATGTTGATGGGGGCGGAGGAAGCAAGGGCTCTCCCTAAGCTTCAGCTGGAAAACATGCAGAGTGCTTTGTGCTAATTTGTCTTCTGAAACAGTCTTCTGCTTCCACATTTTGCTTGTAATTATCCTGCATGTTTGGTAGGCATGCCACCGTAGCGTCCAGCATTTTGCTGCAGGAGAAAACCAATCTTACCCAGTCTTTATTCAGCTACTGCCGCCTGGTGATTTGTGAAGTTCTACCCCCCTTCCATCAGAACTGCTTGCACGTTCTCCTCAGAGCAGTGGGTGGCAGGAACATTCATTCATATTCTCAAATGTCCTCTGTCCATGTGATTGGTAGCAGTTCCTTGGTGACAGGTGCAATAATTAAGCATTAAAAAAAAATTATCCCCATCCTTGTTTTGATCCCAGCTGTTTCCTGTCCTTCTACACCTTTTCTCTCTACATTATCCTGTTTCTTGCTAATATGGTGAATATGTTTCCTTCTACCGGTCCTTCCCTTTTGGCTTTTGAGCACCTCATCCTGTAAACAAGACATCTCAAGTGATGTTTTCTCCTCACTTTTGAAAAAGAGCTGTCTGTGGCTTGATTTCTTATCTTTGGCCGCCAGTTTACTCCACCCAACTCCCCCCCACCCCTCCACCCCTGCCCTTAATCTGACTGCCACACTTTCTGCCACACTGACAAGATGCTCTTGGAAGTCACCCGGGGCCCTGTGGTTGTCAGCACCTATTCTCAGCTCTTACTCTCCTTAGTCTGTCCACGAGCAGATGGCGCTGACCACCCCAGCTCCTTGAGTCTCTGCCCTCTCATGTTCCTTGCCGAGCCTGGGTCTCTGTATCACTTGTGACCTCTTCTTCATTCTCTGTCTCTCAGACATGGGCAAGCGCAGGCAGTCCTCTAGAATAGACTCCTGAATTCCTTACAAATTGCTTTACTTCTCCATTTTCATCAAGGATCCTGGCCAGTCACCATGGATAACACTTTAGGGGGCACCTCCTACCTGTCAGACCCTATTCTAAGGGCTTTTCACCCAGACTTTTCTCATCTCCAGAATGCCTTATGAGATAAAAAGAATATTGCTACTATTTTGCAGGAGGAAAACTGATACACAGAGTTTGTATTTCTTGATTTAAAATTTCTGGCCATAATCCTGACTTGTCTTAGAGTTTGTCTTCAAACTCGTGAACTTCTGGGTTCTCTCCTGGTGACACACAATCAAAACCAAACTCACTTTCCTTTCTCCCCTACCTTTGCTCCTCCTCTGTGTCCCCTGGTTTTGTTTATTCACTGTTATTATGTTTCATTTGTCACTTCAGCATTGTTTTCGGTGACTCCTGCCCTTTCCCCCCTCATCCTGTCGGCTGTTTAGCTATATACATTTCACTCCCAAATACCCTCCTTCCTTCCAGATTCCACAATGTTCTTTTCAGCCTTCTTTACTTCTCTTAAATTAATTTTATTTTTTCTCCATTACAGTAATTGTATGCTGATTCATTTGGCTAAAAAGATGAAAGAAAAGTTTTTTAAAATCCATAATCTGATCACCTGGAGTACAAAGGCTTTCGGGATGGTAGCATGTTGTACCCTTAAGCAGATAGGCTGAAGGCTTAATCTCAAGGACACCAGAATGTGATTGTATTCAGAGCTGGGGTCTTTACAGAGGTAACCAACTTAAAATGAAGTCATTAGGGTGGGCCCTAGTCCAATACGACTGGGTGTCTTTGTTTATAAAAGGGTAATTTGGACACAGGCATGGCACATGGGGAGAATGCCATGAAGGATGAAGTTAACGCTGCTATTAGCCAAGGGATGTCGAAGATTGATATTAAACCATCAGAACCTAGGGCACAGGTTTGGGTCAGATTCTCCCTCACGGCCTCAGAAGGACCACCCCTGCTGATGCCTTGAGGTTCAAACCTAGCCACCAAGTTCTGAGAAGCAATAAATTTCTGTTATTTGAGCCACGAGTCTGTGGGACTTTGTTAAGGCAGCCATGGAAAACCAATACCCTTTGAAACATACCTTTTCGTTTCTGGTCTTGCTCTCACTTCTTTGATCAATTTCTCCAAAACCTGCTTTTCTGTGTAACTGTTTGTGTCAAAGCTTTATGGCTCCTTGTTGCTGCTGGAAAACACCCAATGCCTTCGATAAACATCAGAAGCATTACAGGATCCCCCAGAAGATATGTGTCAGGAGGAAAATGACTTTGCCTTGCTTACTAGGGTGTCCCAGCAAAATGACAAGTGCCTGGAGCAGAGTAAGCAGTCACTTTTTGAAGGGGGGAATGAATGAGCGAGTGAATGAATGAATGAGTGGGAGGGTAAATCATGAATCTGTTATCCTTCACTAACCAGTGGCTTCATCTGGAAAGAAGCACTGCCTTTTCCCCAAATTGCGGTATCTTTTCCACTTCTTCCCCCTTGCTGATAACAGCTGATAGCTACCCATGGCCATATCTCTTTGTTTTTAGATATGTGTCATTCAAGACCCAGCTCATTTTTCAGTGCTTCCTCAAATTTTCCAATATTTTCTAACCAGAACAAATCCTTCCCTCCCATGGCATTTTGGAAGCACTTTTTACTTTGATTATGTTACTTTATGCCAGGTTCTGAGTATGGTAACATTACTTTTACATCTTGACACCTGGTAGGTATTTAATAAATATTTGTTAAGTGAGCATGTTAAGTGAGTATCTGGGATAACAGAGCTGAAATTAGCACCCTTGAGTCCCCCTCCCCCCTTATTTCTGTGTCTAGGCAACACTTTGTCCAAAGATTTCCCTCTTAAAATTTTTATTTACAAATGCTCTTCAGGACCTACATGTAAGAAAAAGAGCTGGCATTGAGTGCACTGAAAAGTTGAATTGCAGGTTGCCATGGAAACAGAGTTGAGAGTTGAGTTTTCTGTATACGAATGTTTTAATGAAAACATATTCTTAGCCATTATAGATGGGTTTGTGTACCAGAAGAGAAGTGCTTTATCTTAACATACTGTTATGTTCATAAGTTAGATTGATGGTCCAAAGTATTATTTCATCGAATCACTATACATTATTGTGGTTTCCTTGCAGTAAACGATCCCAATGCTCACAAAAGGAAGGCTGTTCTTGTTTGTGGAAGAAAATGTCTCCATAGGCTAATTTTTTTCCTTTTGATATTGAGAAGTAGCCTTTTTACTTGAGCCAAAGGACACTTACCTTAAGTATCTGAAGTGATTCAATTTTTCTTTGAAATAATAATTGTCCCTAATCATGTGTGCATTCTTTGTGCTACTGACAGTTATTAAATAATTGGGAAGATTTCATGATGGTGGTGGTGATAATGATGGTAGTGATGGGAGGCGTGTGAAATGTACTCCCAAACTCTTATGAAGTGGAGAGTGACCATGCACCACCCACTTTTGTTTTTTTCTAGTTTTAAGGTGATTATTCCTGTAGTGTGGATCAAAGGGTTAGACTCTACAGATGATGGCTATTAGAATGCTATGCTGCAGGCATGCTGGAATTATAACTAGGCAATCATCAGTTGTATATGCAGTCTTCCATTAAAGATAATTTATTAGGCACCTACCCAGAGATGGCCATGCTACTCATTGTTTATAGCAAACGTGAGGTACCATTTTGGTTGCCTCTTGAAGATCTCTTGTAATACAGAGATCCAACCCATCATTTTCCTCAAGTACCTTTTAATAGGAAACCTCCCAATAAACCTATTAAAAGCATAATGAAAACCTTGTTCATTCTTCTGTCTGGCTTCGGAGCTGTAAGTGCCTTCTAATTTGCACAAGATTGGAATAGCATTGAAGAATTACAGTAACTAAGTGAAACACTCATCGGATTTTCAATTTTCTGATAGCATCCCACGTAATTTCTTGTAATGCATTTGTAGCCAAGCGCAGTGACACATGTCAAGGCTCATGCTGGAGCTTCTGCCCACATCAGCGTTACATTGAGAAGCTCGGTGCTGTCACTGTTTCTCATGGGGAGAGGCCGATCGGTGCCTTTGTTTGGCCTTGATGGATATTCCATTATATACAGTTCCCTGAACAACAGTCTCATAATTTCTACCAGCTCAGATAGATGTTTTCGATGCTTGACATTTGACTTCATGTATTTATTGGAGCACACTGTGAATAGTTCTTTTCGTGTGAGTGCTTGGCAGAACGTATGGTTTGTCCTTCTGTAGCTTGCAGTACCTGTTGAGTTTATTTCCTCATTGGGACGAAGGCTATATGCTTTGTATTCTGATAAATGAATTCCTTTTGGAGGAACCAAGAGAAGCAGAGGACATCGTGGCTATGAACCGGCAAGATAAGACTCTGAGTTTTCTTTAGCGTATTTCAGTGTTATTCTTGGTTCTTGTTTGCAAGCTAAAATAATCCATTCTCCCTCACAGAGAACCTATGTGTTCTTTTTCTAACCTTAAGCTGGGAGTCTCTTGTGCCTAATTCTTAGTGTTTTCATGGTTCGTGACATATGTCAGTTGTTAAAAACCTCAAGCCAGTAACAGGATTAAAAATAGACTAATCACACTTGGCAAAGGAAAAAAAATGAGGTCAACCAGGATTTGAAATCTTCCAAATAATTAATGGTGTTGCTGCTCTTTGGCATATGGCCCTGACATGACTGTCCCTCCTCCTATGGCAGGTATTTTGACTTATTTCTTACCTGAGTGAGGATGAATTTGAACTAAGTTTGCTACATACTCTCTAGGCATCCCCTTTGTGACCAAAGGCATTTATTTGTGAGGTAGCAGGGTTGAGGTTAAAACGGTAGTCTAAAAGCCATATCACAGAGGCAAGCTAATTGGCTCACATGGGATGCAAGCTGTATTCTCACTGTGATGCTTAAAAAGGGAAGAACCACCTTTTTGACCCTTCATTTCACCCATATAACACACAAACATTTATGGAATTCTTATGGGGAACAAAGTCCTTAGTCGGGTGCTCTGTGAGAGGTGGTGATAGAAGCGCCAGGAAATACTTACTTAAGTGTAGCAGGGACTTCCTGGGTGCTCAGAGCAAGATATGAATTGATGCTTCTCTGTAAGATGCCCTGAAAAAATATGACTCTCTTGACTTGTCTGGAAATCATTGAAAATAAGTAAAACTTAGACTCTGAACTTCTAGATCAGATTTTTGCAGCCTCAGCACTGTTGACATTTGGGGCCAGATTATGTGGTCAGGCGATGGTGACTATCCTGGGCACTGTAGGATGTTTAGCAGTACTAGATGCCAGCAACCCCCCCTCTCCAGTTAACGTAAAGTGCTTCCAGATACAGGCAAATGTCCCTGGGGAGGTACATTTCTCCCCAGGGAGAAATGCATGAATTTCTATAAGGGTAGACTATTTGGTGTGTGAATTATGTCTCAGTAAATCAGTTATTTAGAAAATTTGTAAGGTCATCTTTGCCATTGATTATGAATTTACTGAAACTTCCTAAGTCTCCATATCCTACAGAAAGAGGTACCAGCATCTTCTGGATATTGTTTGAGCTCAAAGTGAGCTATGATTAGAGAAATGTGGGCAGTACAGCTATCAGTAACTAGTAGGTATTAAGAAATGTTGGATGCGGGTGCCTGGGTGGCTCAGTCGGTTGACTGTCGGACTTCGGCTTAGGTCATGATCTCATGGTTTGTGAGTTCGAGCTCCGTGTCGGCCTCTGTGCTGATAGCTCAGAGCCTGGAGCCTGCTTCAGATTCTGTGTCTCCCTCACTCTCTGCCCCTCCCCTACTCGTGCTCCTACTCTCCCTCTCAAAAATAAATAAACATTTTAAAAAATTTAAAAGAAAAGAAATGTCAGATGATTCTCAAGTGTGTCATTGGTCTGGCTGTTCACATGGTTTTCACAGTGTATCATCCTGAGCAATTGTCTTTGGGGCTCTCCCATCCTTCCTCCCAATGGCAGTCCATTAAAACCTTATTATTCCAGGTGTGGTCTATAGCCCAGCAGCAGCATTACCTGGGAGCTTGATAGAGGTGCAGAGACTCTGGCCCACCTCCAGTCAAAGTTGGAGAAGTACTTCCTTAAAAGGCCCTTTCCATCCATCTCCAACCATTACCTAGAAGGACTTCTTCAGACCCTCTCTCTTGCTGGTTACTACTCTGCTTCCACTGATTGGCCTTTTGAAATTTTTTTTCACACTTTTCCTTGTTCACCGTTCTACATTCCCACAAATATCAGACAGTTTTGCTTCCTTTGGTCCTACATCCCTGTCCTGTACAGTGATCTAATCCCGAACTTCCAGGCTGGGTTAGAATTTTGGACTCCCAGGACACAGTTCTGCAAAAACTCCTAGGTGAACCACACCCTGTAATTCTAGTTCATCTGAGGGTCAACACCAGAATGTCTCTTTATGTGTGTCCATTTGTAGACACACATGTCCCTGTAGAATTTATGGTCCCCAACAATAGCTACCTCAGAAACACTTAGCAGTTAAAGCTCGACAGAGTGCATGCAAGAGATACTAGGATGAAGTGGTTCTCAAGATGGAATCAAGGTTTGGAAAAGTAGAAGGACAGAAAAGGACGTCATACATAGAGAGTGTTTCCTTCAACATGTTATGTTAAACTCGGCAGCTATCCTCAGCCATTACATCCTGGAATCTTTCCCATATTTGTAAATGGCCTCACCATCTACTTAGTTGCTGAACTGACAACCAAGGCATCATTATAGATTCCATCTTTCCCCTTCAGTCTGTCAGCAGACCCTGCCGCTTCCACCTTCAGAAGAACAATCTCAAATGCATCCATGACTAGTCATCTCTGTTGCTGCTAACCTTGTCTAGGTACTATCTCTCAGGTCTTCTGCAGTGGTCTCCTGAATTCGCCTGCCTGATGATGCCTGCTACCCCCAGACCCTTCTGTTAGCAGCAGCCAGAGTCTGATTTCTAAATTGCAGATCTGCTTGTGATATGCCCTTGCTTGCTATGTTTCCGTGTTCTCTCCAGTCTTCAAAGTCATTGAGCATGTTCAGCCTTAGAGTTTAGTGCTCTCCCTACCTTCTGTAACACTCATCCTCCAGATACTTGGATGGGTGGCTCATTTTTCTTTGAATATCAGACTCAAATCTCACCCCCTTAAAGCACAAATACCTATAAAATTAGGGTGAGAGTACCCCTGCTTATAGTCCATGTGCCAAGCCTTTGAAATACCCTGCTCCCCAAGTGAAGAATTGAGCATTTCTGAAAGATACTGACATTGTAGAACTACAATGACCTGATGTTGGAATTGGACACGTGGCTGGGGAGAGCTGGAGATATCCAGAGAAAAGTTCATTTGCCATGCTTCGGTTTATCTAATAGAGAGAGAGATTGCCTATCAATTAAAACCACGAGGGTTGAGCTGGGATGTCATCCCTCGGGATTTGAAATAGTTTCATCTAATCTGGAGCAGTTTTAGAATTCAATAATGCAATCAGGTTTTAGTATTTTTCCCCCACGTAATGATTCATGTGCCATGAAATTTTTCATTAAAGAATTCCAAGGCTCACAAAGTAAGAAAAAGAAAGGGGGCCTCACACACCTCATTTGTTCAGCCATTTCGTGGAGTCCCCAAATGTAGATCATTGAAATGGAGCCTTGGAATTTTAAATCAAGTTTTACTTTGCAAATTTAATGAAATGCAAACAAATACTTAGCAGTTCTAAAGGGCATGAAGTCATTAAGGTTTCTCATTTTGTTAGGCGCTTTGGGGGCCTCCATAATTTTTGAAGTAAAATCAATTAAGTTCTGTGTGTGCATGAATGTGTGTGACTCATTGTGCAGTCTGTGGATAGATCATGTGGACTCTGGGCTTAAATTTCTGTTGCGCCTTTTTCAGCTGTGTGTCCTTGGGCAAGTTACTTAACCTTATGTCATATGTAAAATGGGGATGCTCTAAGTTTTTCTGGAGCATGCAGTGCAATGCACAGGTCTCTGTGGTTAGAAGGGCCCATGCTTGGTTGAATGCTTGAAATCCTTAACAATTTTTGAATAATGGTGCCTGTGTTTTCAATCTGCATCCGGCCTACAAATTATGCAGCTGATCTTGATCTGATGAGATTATGTAAGTACAGTGCCTATCAGAGTCCCTTGAATGAGATTGGTACTAAATATGCATTACCTCTTTTCCTTACATGTTTGAATAACTGTATGGTTCTGCTCCCCTAGGTTAGGCAAAATTGAAAATGCTGATACTTTTCTAGTCTCGCTGTCTCTTGATTCTGTACAGCCACACCCCTAAGAGAAGCAGATTATCTTTTGATTACTTTTAAGACTGTAGAAAGATATTTAATCCTCATACCCATTCTTTGGCAGTTCTGGGAGTATAGATAGTATTTTGAGGACTTTTATGGACTAATACCGTGGTAAAATGCTTTGTGAAAACAGTTTGCCAGTTGTAAATTGCTTTGTAAATCAGTCATGATGTTGTGCACTGAAAAAAAAAGTTATTGAATGTAAATGTGGTATCGATATGGGTAAGGGGGTATATCAGAAACTTATGGGGTCATTGACATTTCAGTACCATAGCTTCCCAAATATCACCATTCCTTCTGTCAGTTTACTCTCATCCCTGTGCACTGTGGGATGAGAGTGTTGGGATGTTTGATTATAAAAAACACGGGGCTCCTGGCTAACATAGGGTATAGTAAGAAGTTAGTACCCTAGAGGTTGCAATTGAAGCTGATGAAACAGATGCTTGGGAGGAAGCATTGGGTGAGGTCAGACAGAGTTGGAAAGGGGATTTTGGGGAACATTTGTACCTGAGGTTCCTATCCTTTGCATTGACAGAGAATCCCCAGCAACTTGACACAGGTGGTTCTGATGGGAACCATCTCACTTGGCATGAGAACCACTAGAGATCTCCCTTCAAAGGGCTGGCAAAGAGCCAGGAGAAAGGAGTTGAAGTTGAGAGAGTCTCAAGGCAGACAGAGACATGCTGAGACAAGGAGGGGACCTGGAAATTCCTTCCTTTCTCCTTTCCATTGAAAATAACAATAATGAAATTAGTGTCTGTATTGACTGTTTCTGTTCTCTCTTTGCTCTCTGAAATGACCCCAGTGGTTACTGCCTCTTTTTCACACCTCTTAAAGGTGTCTACCTTTAAGACCACCTCTAAGAGACCTTGTACTTCTCTCTTTCTTTACTGCAGCTCTCTCTTTGTTCTACTTATTTGATTCGGGGCATAGCACACTCAAGGAAGTTATCTTTTTTTATAATATTTATTATCTTTTTCCTCCCTCTCCACCCCTGGATTGTAAGGTGCGTGAGAGCAGGGGGTCTTTCTTGCCAGTCTTGTTTATGGTTCTATCGCTATGGGTTAGATCCGTGCTTGGCACATAGTAAGCCTTCCAATATTTCTTGAATGAATAAGTGAGTCAGTTTTCCATACCTGAGATTATTCTCCGCTGTGGGTTTCTGGTTGTCCAGACTTATGGCTGAATTATGTGCATTCTGCCACAACTGTCTGATTTTCCCTTGGCCCCCACATCCATGCTGGGCCCCTTGGACTCTTTCTTCCATGGTGAATGTTTCTACTATTCTCTGGGTGGGTCCTTCTTACACATTCAGTGAGAAGAGTGTTCTGCATAATGTACAAATCCTACCAGAGTGTAAGGTATGGGGGCCAGGACTATGACTGGCTTTCTTGTTTATCAACACTCAGTAAATATGCCAGAGAGGTTCTGACTTTGTGGTCAGGCTCTAAGAACACATAAACCATTTCTCTTCAGGAATCACATTGATATTTCACGACCTGTTTTTTTGTGCAGTTCTCTGTCTTTGTGTGTTTAATAGATCACAGCCCAAATATCACATTCCTAATAGAACCCAATTTGTTTGTTAGAAGAAGGGGAGGTCTTAATAAGGTTATATAGGAGCTACTGTGAGCCAGGAAAAGCACAAAGTGGGGATATGATAGTGCAGAACAAATGTGTTTTCTGTGTCTCACTTCTTTCCTTGATAGTCTTGAGGAGTGAAGAGGAAAAATTAACAAGCATTTCCACCTTTTATGGTTCTGCGGCAGCTTTGCTGAAATGCATCCTGGAATCTATGAAGGGCATTAATAAGATGGTATGAGAAGCTGCTTGCTTAAAAAGGGAAAATAAGCTTTAATTTAGATGACTGAATGGCCGGATGCTAATGAACCACTATTGCAAATGTGAATGGCCGTTTCTTGGGTTTCTGAACAATTTTCACACTTCCCAAGCTTTATTCAAATTTATAATATCCTTTATGGTTTTCCTTTATTAGCCAGGGTGGGGGGAGGAAAAAAAAACATCCTGAAGACTTAGGTTTTCATCAGAGCTGATGGAATACACTAATAAAATCACATGTCATATTAAAATGTGAAATATATGGTCGTGTAATACTGTCTGAGTCGATCCAATGGAATAATATAATTGTTAGGGGCTTAGATTATTAATTTAGAAGGGCAGGAAGCTGAGGACAGCTTGGTTCTCTCTCTCTCTATTCCCCCAATGCCCTCATTTTCTCTCCTACTGCTCGCTTGTGTGCTCGTGCGTGTGTGCTCTCTTTCTCTCCCTCCCTCCCTCCCTCCCTCTTCCACCCTCCCCTCTTTCTCTCTCCCTCTTTTTTACTAGCTGCTGTTTTCTTCATCCAAATATGCAAAGAAAAGTCTTAAGTGGCTGTTGAAACTCCCAGAGGCCTGTTTACTTCAAGGTGGAAGCCGGAAAGCTGCCATAATTCAGAAAGCAGCTTCTGGCATGAGATGAAAGTCAGATCAGCTCAAGTTTGGGTCAGAATTTAGAGGCCCCACTGGAGTGTTTATGCTTGTATCTGTAGTCCAGATAAGTTAGTGGAAGAAATTGTTCCCTGTGGCAGGTCATGAATCTAATTACCCTAGAAACATTACTACAGACGCTTGATTGAAAATTGCTAAGCAATGTATGCTGTCTGTGGTTTTCCCCACCTTCAAACCATGTGTGATCTATGGACAGCATCACCCACATGGGCCCACAGACCCATAACTCAAGGAGGGAGGCCATGTTTTCCCAGCTAAAATCAGACCCCCAAGATCCCTGTTGCTGAGCATTCATCCAAAAAAGTTCACCCTCTTAGACAAGAGAGAAAAAGAGGACTTTCCTGGGCAACAGGAGAGGAATATTGAAGATTCATGAGTTGACAAGGAAACAAAAAGAGGAGATGGCTGGTTTTAGGAACTAGTTCAGTGCTTCCCTCTTTGTAGGTTGGGTCTTTGTCTAGGCCTCTTTCCTGCTGTTAGGGGATTTGAATATCTTTATTAAGAAGGGCATAGTTATGTCTGGTTTGAATATAGACTGGGTTCAAAATCAGGATAAGTCTATACCTTCTGGAAACCCCTATGGGCATAGTCTAGTGATTGACAGTGAGGGTTTTGAAGTCAGCTGCTCCTGGATCAAAGTCTCAAGCTCACCCTTCCTAAGTCTGTGACATTGCATGAGCTACTAATCTTTTTTTTGTAATTTTTTTACATATTTTTATTTATTTATTTATTTATTTATTTATTTATTTTTATTTATTTTTGAGAGAGAGAGAGAGAGAGCGAGGGTGGGGGAGAGAGAGAGAGACACACAGAATCTGAAACAGGCTCCAGGCTCTAAGCTGTCAGCATCGAGCCTGACATGGGGCTCGAACTCACAGACTGTGAGATCATGACCTGAGCTGAAGTCGGACGGTTAACCGACTGAGTCACGAGGCTCCCCACGCTACTTATCTTTTAGCATCCATTTGCTCCATTTCAGAATGGGGCTGATGATGCTTACTTCATAAGGTTATTGTAAAGAAAATGGTACAAACAAGGTCATTTAAGTGATTCTTAGGATGACAATGGTAGTTCAAGGCATTACACACCAAATAAGCAATGTAACTGTTGGGCAACCAAAGAGTATATAGAGCACTATACCTGAAGAAGTTAGATAGTGACTCTATTATGGTATGGCTAGATTATTTTTCACTGTGAGGTCGTTGATGGAAAATAGCAAGAAGTGGAGTGGAAGCCAGTGATGATGAAGATGAGAAACCTATCAAAATAGGCTAGTCCTCCCGGACCATGGCTCTCTGTTGCCCTGGGATGAAATCTGCTAGTAATGTTGGAGTTGGAAGGAAAAGGAGGATATAAGTGCCAAAGAGGAAATGTGATACAGTGTTGAGCAAAGAAAATATTACTCAAATCATCTTTTAGGAATTAGGAAAATATGGAAAGTAAATTTCTTTCTCATTAGATGACAATGGACCCTACCCCAGTGTTAAATGGTTGCCTGTTCATTTGAAAATAAGTAGAGTGGGGTGAGTCTTGCCCGGTGGCTATTTTAGACAGTAAGATCTGCCTTTGTCCCTCTTGGGTGTCCAGGAGACAAGCTACAGGAAACTAGGGCATGGAATGGTGATTTCCTATTAAAACAAAAGACGATATTGCAATTCAGGGCCAAAGGTTTTGGAGTTTGGACTATTGAGGAATTGATCACAGCAGTCTGGCCCCCAAATTTAGAAACAGAGTGAGATGAGAAGGACCATCTGCTGAGTGAATGTAGACCTTGGAACATACAGCATGTGCTTTATGATCCAGAAGGTGGATGTCCCCCCTGTTCATGTAAACCACTTCAAGGACTTGGTAGTAGGTGAAGGAGCTTTTAACCTCCAGGTTACTGGTTAAGAAAGGTCCCATGTTGGTAGTGACTAGAAGGCATTGCCATCTGCCAGCTGCTCAGTGGCCTATATGAAATGACATAGAGGTCTCAAAGCAAACCATAATGGGCAGGTGTTTCTATCTGACCAACTGTAACTCCCTGTACAATGACCCAGACTCAGACCCAGTGAAGTGGTCCTCCTAGAGTCTGACTAGAAAAGGACAGCTGGTGTAGAGTGGAGGCATACTTGTGGGAATCAGCAATGCCAACCTTTCTTTCGAACTCACCAGTTGAAAAAAAAATCTACTTTATTTTTCACTTTGAGAGACTTTTTAATTATTGCTCTTGCTGAGCATTTCAAGATGATATTAGCAACTGACATTTGAAATTCATTCTATGCCAGGCACTCTGATAAGTGCTTTACCTGCATGGTGTCATTTTATCATCCCAACTACCCTTAAGAGACTGACACTTTTCCCTATTTCACAAAGTAGGAGGTGAACGCTGATCAAAATGAAGGGCTTTGCCTGAGGGCACAGAAGTAGTATTTCAAGTAGGATTCAAGCCCAGCTCTTTCTTTATCTAGGGTTCATGCTCATTCCATTATGTTATCTAATTTGCTAACATATCATTAATAGTCAACAATCTGTTATGTTATGCCCCTGAAGAAATATCTGTTACTCCTTGGGACACATGAACTAATGTGGGAGTGTTCAGACCTTGTAGGTAAACTACCCAGCAGTTACCCTCACCAACACCCTGGCTAATGGAACAGGATTTTGTTAAAAGATTGGGAAGCTGTGTGTTTCATAGGAATCTTTGCTAACCTCAAGAAGGGAATTGATGGTTAGATTTTGACCAATTATAGAGCATTTCCCTGCTAGAAATTTGATGTGGTAGACACATGACCTTGTTTTTGGCCAAGGGATATGAGGATTTCTGCAGGGGGATGCCCATGGGACATTCCCTTGCTCTTAGAAGAGATAGGCAGAAGAAAATGCTTATTTTTTGACTCTTGATGTGGTTGTGTGGGAAGGTATTGTGTCCTTCAAGTAACTGTAAGAAAAGCTAGCCAAATAAACTGTAGATGTGCCAAGGGGGTATGGAGGAATGAGCGAGAACTGCCCTGTTGCTGCCAGTAACCTGTCTAACCAGGGTTGCCCTACCTCCTTACATCTCAGTCTGTTTGATAATAGATGTACTTATTTATAAACCCATTTGGGGACTCTCCTGTTATTTGCAACTGAACATTCTTGCTGAAATGGGCAGTCTGTATAGTAGATGATTTTTTTGTGTACCCTGTGAAGTGTACAAGGAATGACATAAACCTTACAGGGGATGATCCACTTCCAGAGTTCACAGTAAGTGAGTTGCCAAGTTAGATCCAAAAAGTAGGTCCCCTACTTCTCTGGCCATAGGATTGCCAGATAAAATACAGGATGTCCAGAGGCCTGGGTGGCTCAGTCAGTTAAACATCCAACCCTTCATTTCTGCTCAGGTTATGATCTCATGGTTCATGAGATATGATCTCACCTTTCATGAGATTGAGCCCTGCATCGGGCTCTGCACTGACAACATGGAGCCTGCTTGGGATTCTCTCTCTCTCCCTCTCTCTCTGTCCCTCCCCACTCTCTCTCTCTCTCAAAATAAACTTAAAAAAATACAGAATGTCCAATTAAATTTAAATTTCAGATAGACAGTGAATAACTTTTCTTCATTACTAGTATGCCCCAAAGATTACGTGGAATATACTTACATTAGTAATTTTTGTTTTTTATCTGAAATTCAAACTTAGCTAGGTATTTTGTATTTTTATTTGCTAACTCTGGCAATCTTACTTGGCTGGAACTGTATGCATTGTACCATTTGTCCTTTGTCTTTGTGAACTCTCATTTGAAAATATCAGATACCCAGCTTCAACTGATGTAAGTCAGGGAGGTAATTTATAGGCTGAAACAAGTCTGCTTTCTCTTGTGTTCTGTTTGTTGCCAAGTGGGTTTTGCTATGTGGTGACAAAGGTGGTCACCAGCAACTTCAGACTCACAGCTGATCATCTTTGCAAGCCCCAGTGAAAAGAAAGCTCCCTTTCCCAATGTCTCACAAGAAAGCACGAAGGTTAGAGCACAGTGGATGGAATTAAGTATCAATTCCTAGACTAATCACCATGAAGACAAGATGGGATGTATTGACTGGCTAGACCTGGTCATGTGACCACTTTGAAGGCACAAGTTGACATCACATTAAGCAGTATCCAAACCAGGTGGAAACTAGGAAGGTTGGTTCCTTAAAATAAAACTTAGAAGGAAAACGGGATAGATTTTGGATAACCAACAGTAATATTCACCCTAGTCAGTAGGCATCAGTAGGCCAATACTGGCCAAGATCAGTAGGTCAATATTTTGCTGAAAGTGGACGGATTGAACTAGAGACTGTGAATCACAGGTAATGTTCCTCAATGCAATCAGATGATTGTGAGTAAGCCTGTTTAGTTCTGTCTCAGAAGTTCAATGAGGTTCAGTTTGTTAGTCAATAGTGGCAGTAATAATGGTGGCTCATACCAGTCTCCACATGCCTTGTGAGGTTTCTTTTGATTTTCAGTCATAAAGAATCTCATTTGATTTTTATATAAAACCAAAATTTGAATTTTATTGGAATGCTTATACATGATTACCTTTCATAGAAACTTATTGTCATTTCAGTACTAATGTTCTAGCAAATGGAGTGGGTTTTTTTTTAACTTCCTTTCAAGTTGCTAGTTTCATTAAACAAATATTTATAGAGTAGTTCCTATGATTTAGGCATTGTGGAGGACAAAGAAATCAGATGTAAGATCCTGTCTTGAGGTGCTAACTTGAAAACATTTGGCAGTGTGTTGCATAAGTTAAAGTCCAATTTTCTGTATTTAAATATTATGTTCTCTATTAGTATTAAACAGCTATGGAAAAGTGAGGTGGTGGTTGAGAACTTGAATTCTAAGATAATTAATTTAGGAATCTATGAAAAGTTAAGCTGGTTATCTAGCCATTTATGCTTATGTCATTTCTGTCATAAGCTTTCATGGGGACAGGCTTCTCGCTTTCAGTTCCTTCACTGATTGTAATCTTACTTTTACTATGGTGATTCTTTGAGGACTGTTGTGTCTACCACTAGATTCTAAG
This sequence comes from Panthera onca, assembly GCF_046562875.1. Classification (NCBI taxonomy): domain Eukaryota; kingdom Metazoa; phylum Chordata; class Mammalia; order Carnivora; family Felidae; genus Panthera; species Panthera onca. Next base: position 36,804,826 of record NC_138354.1, on the reverse strand, counting down.
CTCCTGAAGGCAGAAACCACTCTATTCCCATGCCCTGTACAGTATCTGCCATGTATCAAGTACCCACTAAGCGCTTATTGAATGAATGAAGGGTCCTCTCCTCTCCTCCTTTTTTACTTTGTCCATGAGCTTTCCTGGATCTCATACAGTTGATGAAATGTCATGTTAATATCAAAAACTAAATATAATAAAGGTACCCTTAATCTCAATTTTTAGCAGCTCTAGAGAGCTCTCTTGTTAAGGTTGCATCCTAAATTTCCTTATAAATTTGGCAGGGATGTGATTTGGTTCCACCTGTTGCCCACACAAAAGAGACAAATAGAAGCCTGACGTGATGTGGCAATAGAAAGGAAAATTGCTCCTTCAGAGTGCCAAGTAGAGGATATTAGGCATTGAATCAATATCTCCTCAGGCCTGTGCCATTCTCTTTTCTCATCTGTCTTAAGGTGCCATAATAACTGGGGAGTAGTGGTCAGGTGCTTAAAAACAGAACCTGAGACTGGCTTAAGCCTCTCCTCTACCACAGGTCAATAGAATTACCTTGGGATTGTTCTCACTCTCATTGAAAATGCTCATGTCTCACTTGTGCCACTGGTTGAGAGTCAACCTTGATTCTGGACTTACTTTCATCTACCACACCTAGTCTCACCTGAGCTCTCCCTCTAAATGTCACGTCCACCCACTCTTCTGCTTCTCCACAGCCACCATCCTGGGACAAACACCCCATCCTTGGATCATTCCAAATAGATCATCACAGCTGGACTCTTACACCTGTATTCTCCCATATCCAGCCAGAGCAATGCTGTATATATTACTCAACTGGTATAAGTCAATTACATCATCAGTTAAGTCAAGTCAGTCAAGTCATGGATCAAATCACATCTTGCCCCAGTGGTTTTACAACATGGTTAGAACAAAACGTGATGTCCTTGGCCTGGTCTGCAAGGCTCTTTATAACCTGCTTCCTGATACCACTCGGGTCACATTTCCTACTGTTTTATAAGTCAGGCTTGTCCCTATCTTAGAACTTGGGGCATGCTGGTCCCTTTCTGGGATACTGTGCACCTGACTGTCTGAAGATCTATCCCCTCATCCCATGAGTGCTTCAATCTCAAGTGTCACATCCCTAGGGAGACTTTCCCTGACCACGTGGTGTACAGGACAATGTGCACATCCTGTTGTGTTAATATTACTAGGACATTTACTCCTTGCTTATTTGTGTTTTCTCTCTCCTCCTTCTGGAACGTCAGCTGCGTAAGAGCAGAGCCTTGTCTAACTTTATTTTGCAGCCTTGCCTCTTGATCAGGCCTTAATAAGTAATTTTTTAAAAAATGAGTAAGTGGTCACAGTTAATCAGTTCTCTTACTATCTACTCCACTGGCCTGGGTAGTTGATTAATGAACTATCCCACACAAGTTGAGAAGGGATTGTGCACTGCAGGGAAAACCTTGTAGAAGTTAACATCCAAGTCAAAATATAAACACTCATCAAAAATATGTCTGGAAGGGAATTGAGTGTCATCTGTTTCACTCCACAGCCACTTTCAGATGACAAATGCCCAACATCATTTAGGATAGTAGGGTGCCTTTGAAAAAGTTGGAGCTGATTGCTTCCATCATGCCCAGGAAGTCATTGTCCTGTATGCATTCCTGGCTTACATTTGGAGAAACCAAGCTTCTTGCTTCAGCCTGTCCATGATTGAAATTGCCAGGCTTCGTGTTACTATTACCAACAGATATTTTTCCTTTATGAATCATCGAACCAGCCCCCCTAATCACTGGGAACAAACTTTGAGTAGGTTGAACCAAATTAGGTGTCAGAGTACTTGCTTTCTAGCCAAATAAGCTTTTGGAAACTGGGAGAGCTGCAAAGCGCTGTCAGTCCTTCACAACCATCTAATTGTGTTCTTCTTTGAAAGTCTGAGTTTTTTTCTTAGCTATTAACCAGCATGAGCTGCAAAAGCATTACACAAAAGAAAACTCCCTCATTATGAGTGTCAGAATCAAACAATGAAGGTTTCCAAAGAACAGAATTTGTATGTTAGACAGGAAGTACATGGGTGTGCTCATAGCTTAATATTTAAGTGCCTGGTGCACCTTTAAGAAGTGCTAATTCCTTTCTGCATGACTAAGGAAATGCAGGGCAGTGACACATGAATCACTCCCCACAATAGGTATACAAAAGACAAGGGTTCCAGGACGTTGTTTCTCTTTCTTCTCCAAGAACAATGGTAGCAATGTTTCCAAAGAAAGATGAACTTGGGGTAAATGCAGCACCCAAATAAAGTTCTTAGGGTTATACGTTATGGGATGTTTGGAAACACGGAGAGGAGAATGGGTGTACAATGCACTTTTGAGTGCACTGGAATTAATTAGGAATTACCCTTTGGACCTGTGTCCAACTGAACTGAACTGGAAGGAAAGGTTGCTGTGCAAGTGGATGCCCAGAGTGGAAGCCATCCTGCCTAAAATGAGAATTTCTGGAAGTGATGAGAGAGTGGGAACACGCCAAGGGGGCTCTGTTGAGAAGACCAATTCAGTCTTTTGAAAATTGCTTTGGGGAAGCGATGGGACCATTAACCATGAGATACTTGTCAAGGCACTTAGGGTTTTTTGAGAAATGTTCTAAACAAATTTTGGTAGTATGTTACAGTTCATTTAGGCATTTCATTATGCATGAAGGAGTCCTGTTTGAGCATGAACAGAAGGGGAAGGTCATTGTTGTTGTAACCCTTGATTATACTAAATACCTTAGCACTAAAAGGGTTTTAGGGCTTGAAAATAAGATAAATCAAAGGGGGTCCCCCTTTGCCCCCCACCCCTGCTGCTGCCCTGCTCTTAGTTGAATCGGTATGTTAATTTTCACTGGCAGTGGGGTCTTCATGTAAACATTGAATGTTCTCTAAGCTTGAGACGTATCTCGATATTTTAGCCTTAAGACTGGAAAGACTTTATTGGTTATTAATTATTTTCTTTGCAAATGTTTCAGTAGAACATAGTTTTAAAGTAAATGACCACTGGTATGTAAAAATGCCAGGTCCATCTGACATTTTAACCTAAATCTGCAGTGTTTATGAGTTGATGGGTGCCTACTGCAATATTTTTACCTAAGCCTTGATTAAATATAATACACGTAGGGAGGGGGAGCAAGTATAAGAGAAGTGCCAATTTAGGGAGGAATGAGAGGCATAGTTCCTGCCTGCCAAACATTACCTGCTTTATTGTGTTTTAAATTCTGTGACTAAAGGTTCTGTGATATTAATTATCATCCAAAGACTATAAGCTCCAGAGAAGATTGTTTATTGTGATATTCTGTCTATGCATTCAAAACCTGGCAGATGCTTACACTTATATATCTTTGTTGTTAATGCCAGTTACTAGATTTCCTTCATATCATAAGTCTGTTAATTCTATAAATAATTATAAGTTAGAGTTTTAAAAATTATCTCTTTATGTGGTGGGATTGTTCCCTGCATATCTCTTTTTATTCTGGGGATATTACATTTCTAAAATTTATACATTAGGTAGAAGTGACATTTTTCACAAAATTCCTTTTTGTATTTTCCTATTAAAATGTTTTAATTGTATATAAACACACTCAGTGGAGCTCATGATAAGAAGACTGTTGTATTTGAATTGCCTAGTTTCATATAATGCTAAATACCATCTAAAAATCAGAGTTTTATGAAGTTGACTCTTTTTATTAAAAGATCTTAAGTAAAATTTTTGGGGAAAAGTATGCAATTAACTAAATGGTTCTAAATATGCAGAGGATTACAGTATGATTTATGTGTATATTTAATTAATAATATATATTATTTTTGCCATAACTGAAAATGGGGCTTCTGATTATTTGGGTTACAACCACAGAGTTGTCACTTACAGATTAGCTACCATCTGAGATAAATCGATGAAATGTCTAGGCCTGGTTTCTTCAGTTTTTGTATTGTGATAATAGTAATGTTAGTCCCCACCTAATAAGGCTACAGTTGGCATGGTATCTGCAGTTTCAGGTAGTGGGTCACTGTACTCTGGAAACAGATGATCCTCCTTCTGAGGTTAGAAAGTCAGTTGTAGCCTAACACTGTGTCACAACGCCTTTGTCATTCACTTCACCTCATCACATAGGCATTTTATGATGTCACATCATCACAGGAAGAAGGGTGATATTTTGAGATAGAGACATTTACATAACTTTCTTATGAGAGTATATTGTTAAAATTGTTCTATTTTATTACTAATTATTGTTCATCTCTGATTATCCCTAATTTATGAATTAAACTTTATAACAGGTACATATATATGGGTAAAAACAGTATATATACAGAAAAACATAGTACATATAGGGTTTAGTATTATCCATACTTTTCGGCATCCACTGGGGGGGGGGGGTCTTTGAACATATCAGTGGGTGGCTACTGTAATCTTAAGATAAAATAAGACAATGAATGTAAAGGGCTGCATTAGGGACTTGAGATATAGTAAGTGTTCAATAAATGATAGCTCATGATTATTGTTTCCATATTTATTTATTGGTAGAAAATATTAATCTTCTGAACCACGTTTATAACTGCAAAACAGGAACAATCACGCAGTCCTGTTCTCCATGTGGCAGGTGCTACAGGGTTTATTATACAAAGATAGCAAAAACCAAAAAGGAAATGGTACTTAAAGGAAGTAGCTATTTGCAGAAGTCTATCTCAGGAAGAATTCAAATTTGAGAATTCCAAACCCAGTGAAGATAACAAGTCTGCCCTCTGGTGGATGTTAATTTCAACGAGTTACAATTTTCTCAGCTAGACTAGGGTTTCAGCCTCCCTAAAAAGCTGTAGTTGTGTGGCTGGAACAAGGGCTTTGCCTGCTTCTTTTGAATTCTGATAAATATGCGGGTGAACATATAAACGCATAACATGCATGAGGAAATGAAATGTTTTATGGCTACAGAGAAACGCTGTCTTCCTTCTTGTTCAGCCCCATCAGGACTCAGCAATTGCTAAGGGTTATTTACAAGAACTCTGAGCTGTCTGATCACTCAGCTGTGGAAGGTAAATGAGATTTTTAAGGTGTAGGGAAGAGGAGAGACCAATGGTGAAGTGGGACAATGCATGAGAAAAAGGCGGATGTCAAACTCACAAACTGGAATTTCTGGGACACTGCCACTACCGACTTGATCTGACAGGATGGGGGTGTTCAATGTTTCTTCTATGGCACGAGTGCACACCCCCCTCCCCCACAGCCACATGGTAGAGTGGAAATTATTCCTGCAGTTTTTGTGGTGTAGTCTTTTATCTTCCTGTTGGTACTGGTTTTAAAAAAAAAAATAAATGAGATTCTTGTCTTCCACGGGCTTCAGGTTCTCAAAGTAGAAAACATCGTAGTTGGCAATTCAGTGAAGTATCTGACCTTGAAATATGGCACCTGCCTACTGCTTGAGACACCTCCACCTCATGGCCCTTCCCCTCCTGCTGAACTTGACTATGTACTTCAGTACTCTTTAGGGTCCAAGTGACAGGACCTAACTCAAACAAATCATATAGGGAGCCTGGGTTGTCTCACCTACTGGGAAGTTCCATTGGTACATGTAGCTTTAGGTGATCAGATTTAGGGACTCAATAAACATCAGGGTGTCTGTCTTTACCTCTTCCCATCACTCATTTCTGATTTCCTCACTCATTTTTCTATTTTGCTTTCATTCTCACATAGGCGTTTTTTCATGTGGTGACCAGGATGACCCTGAAAGTCTAAACTTCCGACTTCATCAGTGTCTTTGTTTTCAGGAAAAGGAGACACATCACTTTGGGTATCCTGTCCATCTCTGAGCAAGGGAGACATCTTTCTGCATGTATCCCATACCTGATCTTAAGACTGATTACTACTTTGGCTAGGGGTAGGCTACTCTGAACAGTCATATACCCAAACCTGTGTTTTAGGAGGTAGGGTCAGATGATGGAGGGGAGCCTGTTTGCTAAAGACTAGTGGAATTCTGTTACTAAAAGAAGGACAAAAGAAGTGTTGGATAGGAAAAGCCAAAGCCTGATGGTCAGTGTCCCTAGTATTGTGCTTTTGCTGTCTCTCTCTGCTTGTTTATAGCTGTTCTTTGATGACCTTCCTTACCTCCCTAGAATGTGCCCTTCCAGGTGTCAAGTGTAGCTCAAACTGTACCTCCTCTGTAGACCTTTTCTACCAGCCTGTTCTACTTCCTTCCCATTTTAAGTCTATAACATTCACCTATACTTCTCATTTTGCTTTTTTTTTTTTTTTTAAGCGTGAGGGGTAGTTGTTCTTGCCCTTATTGTTATTTCCAATATTATTACAGCCTTTTGACACTTATTTGTACATTCTTTCGTGTTTAGTATTTAAATGTTGCCTTGCCTTTTGTTTTGGGATCTGACCAACTTTTAGATGTGTATTTTCTCTAGCAGAGGCAACTCTGTCTCAGGATCTCGTGAGATGGGAATTTTGGGGTATCAAAAGACAGCGCCTATTTAAAGATTTCCTGTCCTTTTGTCTTACTTAAGTGCAGCACCTAAAGTGTAGCTTTGGCTCTTGATGGAACTGTTGTCAGCAATCCGCCTGAGGTGGGTCTCATCAATCATGGGTTCAATACCAGGGCTTCAAGGTGGGCATTGCTCCCTTTGGGATTGGGGAAAAGATGTAGGGGTGCCCCATACCTTGAAGCTGAGGCTTTGGGTGCTCAATCAAACCAATGATCTAGAAAGGGCTCAAGGTGGGGAAGTTGCCCTTTTTTTTCCCCCCTCTCCATTGAGGCTGAGGTTATGGGTCTAGGTGAAGGTCAGCTACAAACTCCACCCATGGCAAAATCCAATTATAAACTCTAGCCTTAGTGAAATGCCATTAGAGCTTGGATTTGTTTTATTTGGGATGCAAACTGACAGTTTTGCCTGTGATGTATTCAGGAAGACATATCTATTAAAGATAGCCTAACAATGGGGGCACACTCAGATTTGCATTTTAATTCATTTTCCCTCAGTGCTGATATGCAGCTTATCTTTCAAGAACAGGCTCCCATCAACCTTGATATAAGTTGCTTAAGAATAATGCTCATAATCTATTAGTTTAATCTGTTCACATGAGAAGGGGAAGAAAATTCATTGCATGACGCAAAAGGTTTCAAGACTCATTTGGATTTGTTTCTTCCTTTTTTTTCCCCTTGTCCTGAAGATTTCCCATAACAATTCTTCCCAATTTTTTGTTTATTTTTCACCTTCCCACTAAAGTATTAACAGCTAAGGGAAGAGGTCAGGTCTTCTGCTTAGGCTCAGACAGGCTTGAGTCCAAAAGTCTGCTTCTCATACATAGTGGTTACATGCCATTAACTTAAGCCCAATTTCATTGTCTGTAACAAGTGTATAACAATACAACCTTGAAAATGGGGTTTGATCATTACAGTTTATGGGTAAAAATTGTCCATCAGAGGACCTGTCACATAATAATCCAATACTTTTATCATTTTGGGGACTAATATCTACTGATATCTTTTTGTCTTTCTGATACTTGCAACTCTGTATGTTGTTTCTCTCACACTCTGTCACTCTTGGGGAAAAGAGGGGTCCTTTCTTTGCAGAGTTTATTAAATATTGTTCAGAGAGGTGTTTAACAGGGAGCGTCTTGGCTCCTGTTGCTTGGCATGCTGCATTTTCACTAGCTCTTTCACTCATCTTTTCAACTCCCTCCCCCACAGATTCTCTCTGGGGTCAGATGACCTTGATGTTTTTAGTACAGGAAAGATGGCTGGGCATCTGTGGACGCTAGAGAGCAAGACCTGGATGAAGGGATAGAAAACAGAAGAGGCTGGGAGTGTCTGCAGCATGCTGCAGTACGGACTGAGAGCACTGGAGAAGGTCTGGTGATGTCGTAACGGACCTTGTATAAACCATACTCATCATTTTATTCAGCTACGTTCTGATATGGAGGAAAATGGAGATGAGGGATGGCTCCAGGCAGATCAGCAATACCAAAGAGACCATTGATCCTGGGCCATGGTCATAGGAAAATGTGATAATTGAGGCTGATCTTTAACTATAGGATGGTTAGGGTGATGGATGAAATTTGAATGTAAGGGTTGAACTTGACAAATGTGGAAGACTGCATGAATAGACCACTAAGTACTAACATGCCTTTGTATCATTGTGGTGAACGATGAGAAGGTGGAGAGAGTGGATTTCAGAGTTTGAAGTCTCACAAATGAGAGTTTGGAGGGGTTATGTCAGCAGGTGGCTAAGATGGAGTGAAAAACTGCTAAAACCCATGTGTGAGGCTAGGGTATCAGGAAGGATATCATCATGGAGTTGAAGCCCATGAAATGATGAGAGAGACCTTGAGTCTGGTGCCAAAATCCTTTGTTTGCCATTTGCTTGTTTCTTGTCTTTCCCTGACTTCCTGTCTAGTATAAGCCCCGAGAGAACCAGGGCATGTCTGCCCCAGTGCCTATTCCAGTGCATAGTGTGCCATAAATCTACAATAAATAGCTGCTCAGTGAAGACTTACTAAAGTCACCAAGGCTTTTTCTTCTCTTAGCCCCTTGCATGCGTTCCTGTGCATAGTAGGTATGAAATGAACATTTGGTGATTGCTTTATATATGTTAGAGGAAAATTAAAAAAAAAAATAATAAATGTCCTAGTACTAGCCCTTAGGATGCTGTTAACCATGATGTGGAGCTACTGAGGTTCTCTCTCTCTCTCTCTCTCTCTCTCTCTCTCTCTCCATATATATATATATATATATATATATATATATATATATATATATATGTATGTTCAATAGGTTAAAAAGGGACTATTCTCTATATTCTTTTATAACCATTGGGATTACACACATTGTGGACACTTCCCATATTAATAAATCAATCTGTAACGTTCATTCCAAGCCTTTATAGTCCAGCTACACCACAATATATTTAAAGCATCTCCTATTTGGGGGCATTTGGGTTGATTCTAATTCTTTGCTACCCTAGTGGTTTAAGACTTTATTTAGAGACTTGCCTCAATTATAACCTTGTGCCAAATCTAAAAGAATGGTTTGGCAAGGCAGTAGCTATTAGGTCACAGTTAGAAAAAAACATTGCTGACTTTTGGGTGGGATATTCTGTCAATTGGCTTGTTTGACCACCAGTTAAATTTGGAGTGCTTCTGGAAATGTCTGCCATAAAACATAATGCTTGCAGCTCAGGAGCAAGGATAAGAAGGGTGCCTTGATTTTAGAAAGTCTCTGCCTGGTCCAAAGCATAAATTAACTGTGGAAATTCTGGAAGAGTGACCTTTGGAATAGTAGAGGAGCTGCATGAGTTTTAGGATGACAGGTAAAAATGAGAACCAAAGCAGGGGTTGGTGGGTAATTTGACCATCTTCGTTGTTGGTAAAGGGTGTCACACTGTGTTGTGAATGAACTAGTTTGAAAATAAGGCTTTAGAGCCTCTGAGCAAAGTGACCTTTATAGCCATGTATAGGGAGAGTGACCCCTGCAACGTCCTCATCTTCCCCATCGCTTCCGTGGGAAGGAAGGAGAAGAAAGGATGAGTAACAGAAGCAGAGGAAGGTGAGTTCTGAGGTCAGACCCCTGTTCCATCTCCCGTTTCACTGGTGTGAGCAAAGTCAGGTGTCTGGAGTGCAGAATCACAATTTCACATCTTCCCTGTCTGCCAGACAACAACAAAACCCATTGTGATAGCACCTGGGTTCCCCCAACTTTGTTTTCTTTGGTAAGGAGGCCATTGTTATTAATTGTAAACTCAGTCAATCCTCCTAAGCTTGTTTGGTGTTCTTTACAATCAGGATAATATTATTGATAGGATATTTCACTAGAATGCAAGCTCTGTGAGAACAGGGTGGTTTTTTAAAATGTTGTAGTCACCGTTTATCACTGCTGTAACAGATTACTACAAACCTGGTTGCTAAGACAACATGAACATACTCTCTTACGGTTCTCTAGATCAGAAATCCAACCTGGGTCTCACTGAGCGAACACCAGGTTGTCTGCAAGGTTGCTCTCCCGTCTGTGAGCCCTGGGGGAGAATCTATTTCTTGCCTTTTCCAGATTCTAGAAACCTCCCACATTCCTTGGCTTGTGGCTCCTTCTTCCATGTTCAAAGCCAGGGACATAACACCTCTGTGTGCCTTTTTTTCACTAGTCAGTCTCCCTCCTACCACAGCTGGGAAATGTTCTTTGGTTTTAAGAACCCTTGCTCTTACACTGTATCCACCTGGATAAGGTAGGATGCTCTTCCTATTGGGAAGGCTTACCTTAACCACAGGTGCTAGGTCCATTTTGAATAAGTGAGGTAAGGTATTCAGATTCCAGAGGTTATAATGTGGACATTGTTGGGAGGGGGACATGTTATTCTGTCTACCGTAACTGCCAATACTTAGAAAAGTGCCTGACACAAAGTAAACTCTCAAATATTTGTCAAAGGAATGAATTGTGAATATTTAAAGATCAAGTGTCTTTAAAGTGCATAGCAGGATACCTAACACATGGATGAGACCTTGGTTAGTGCTGTGCATTTTTGACAGTCACACTCTAGCTCTCAAGGGGAAAGAAACTAAAAACAATAACAACAACGACAAACACGAAGAGCCCTTTCCCTGCTCACCAGTGAATATTCTTTCTGCATGCATGCTTCTTCCTTGGCTGCCTAGATTTAGTGTTCCTTCTGGAGGAGAAAAAGGCAGAGTTATTTTAGTTGTATACAGTGGATTCATACTAGCCTTCATATGTGAGCCTGTTTTTTTTTTTTTTTTTTTTTTTTTTTTACTAATTATGTGCCTGAGGAAACTTCAGCTTCATTTGGAGTCCTTCACCTTCCGATGAGTGATTCACAGTGATCCCTAAACCCTAGGGAAACTTGAAAAACCATGTAGATTCTTGACTTGCAGCTTTGGGCTCCCAATATCCTGTCTTTTTTTTTTTTTTTTTTTTTAAATTCACTTGAGCCCATCAACCTGTAGTTGAGGACATCATGACAATGTTATGTTATAATGTGGACATTGTTGGGGGGGGGGGCACATTATTCTGTCTACCATAACTGACAAGGTTCTGGAATGTTCTGGCTTGGTTTAGCATCCATGAGTTGGCATCATCTTGTTGATGCTTTGCCTGGATTCTTTCGATTTGCTATTTGTTGTTTGAGACGGAGTGCCAGAGGGGAATGAAGGATCAATACCCCAGAGTTGCCACTGTTGTCCCCTATCTGAAAACAAAGTGTGTCCTGTGTTAAGAATACAAAACTTACTGTCAGCTGTAGGAACACCGGCATTGGAATCTAACACTTCATTTTCTTTAAGAAATTATTTGCAATGTCAGCACCTAGGTCTCCTGGCGGATGAGCATGTGACCTAAGGTTTTGTGCCTTTTTTGCATCCTTTTGGTTAAAAGTTCAGACCTATGGGCCAAACTCAGAGCCTCTGTGGGCCAATCTAAGGATGTCTTTGAGAATAGCTGGGTGATAATCAATCCATTTTCCAATAGTCAAGTGATTAAAAGGAAGGCTCTAAGCCAGATGGCCAGGGGTAAAATCTTGCATCCAGCATTTACAAGTTGTGTGACCTTGGGCAAGCAATTTAACTCGTCTGTTCCTCAGTTTCTTTCATTATAATGTAGTCATACAAACCGTGCCTATCTAATGGTGTGGTTGTAAAGTTTAAATGAGTTAATACCATATGAGCACCCGGGACTATGCCTGTTCTACAAAGTAAATGCTTGATAAAGGTTAGTATAATTCCATGACTACTACCAATATGCATAGGAATAAGTAAATAGTCATAGCACACTATGAAAAGTGTGCAGGGTAGCCATTGAGGTAAGAAAAAAAGATCATCTCTTCTGAATAAATATTTTCCATAATATGTCCCTAGGAACACATTGTCTGCAAAAGATGTTAATAGGAGTTCTGAGTTACAGGGTACCACAGTCGTAAATATTTGGGAAACTTCTCCTCTTGGAGATTTATGATACACATTAGTATTTTAACATTATAGGTTCTGCTGGAGCCTGGAGTAGAGAAAAGTAATTTGACTTTGTTTAATCCAGTTTGTCCCAAATGTGTGAGCACAGAACCCTTGCTGGAGGTGGGTTTGTGTGTGTGTGTGTTGGTGGAGGGTGGGAAGCTGGTGGTGAAGGCAGTGGTTATTGCTGTATTTTCATTGTTCATAAAACCTATTAATCCCTCTAGGAAATAGTGTTTCCTCTCTAGGGCACACTTTGGGGTGGTACTGACATTTAATGTGGATGTGGGGATCTGATTAAAGTACAGATTTGATTCTGTAGGTCTGGGGTGTGGCCTGTGATTCTGCCTTTCTAGCAAGTTCCCTGGGGCTGCTCCTGCTGGTTTGCAGGCTGCACACAGATTAGCAAAGCTTTCTGAAGCACTCCTTTGGTGACAAGAAAAGGACACCTGGGGACCATCAGGAATTTTCACGGTTATGTAACAGGGGCAGAGGACAGCCTCATGTAGAGGCTTGCAACCTGGACTGCACATTAGAATTACATGGGATAATTTGGGAAAGAAAACTCCACCTCCAGAAATTCAGATTTTACAGGTTGGGAGAGAGGATCCCAGGCATTGGTGTGTTTTTTTTGTTTTTGTTTTTGTTTTTTTCATAAGCTTCCCAAGTGAGTCTGATGAACAGCCAGGGTGGGAAACTGCTGGGTTAGCAGGAGGGTCTTATTTCTGGAGTCAAAGAGCCCTGTTCTGAATCTCAGCTTCAATTTAGCAGGTAAACTCTTAGTGCCTTATTTCAATTCTCCATGCCTCCATTTCCCCATTTGTAAAAGGGGTCAATAATGGTGTGTAGCCTCAGAGAGTTTCTGCAAGGATTAAATGATATGTTAGTGAACTAAAAGCATTGTTTCTAACACATGGTAAGAGCTTGATAAATGTTAGCTATAATGACAATTATTGTAATCATTATTATTGTTATTTGGAAACTGAGATTCTTAGGTCATTTTCTTTCTTTTTAAATCTGACCGAGATATTGCACTGGTTACAAGCTAAAACCAGATAAACATACATTTACTTTTCTTAATAAATGGAGAATAGTGTTAAGGGCACATTTATGGGAAAGTCCATTTTCAGCCTAGGCTGCCCCCAACAAGCTTTCATTTAGGCTGTGATCTCTGTGAGAATAGGCAACCAACTGATTTGTTTACTGTGTTATCGTCAGTGCTGTTGTTTGCATTCAGTATATGATGATAACTATTCCTAGTGGAGATATGTCAACTTCTGTCTGCACCCATTGGTTTATTTTAGTGGCTGAATCCATATTTTGCATTATTTACTCTTGTAATTTTATCTAGTGTTGGTTTCTTTCTTAATTATAGAACTAGACAACCGAGTCTTGTTTCTTATTTTTTCTGAAATCAGCTGTGCTCCCTGCTCTTTCCCACTTTTCCACTCATAAAGCTTCTACAATTAAGTAGCTTTTTATTTTTCTGCCCAGTCTTGGTTCCTTCTCCCCTTACCCAACTTCCTACTCCCACTGTGGTGTGTGATCATTATGAGTTTACTTATGTAATACACAGCTGTCACTTTAATTGATCTCTTTCACATTGGACTATGGGTTTGTGATTTGGGAAATAGAAGATGTGGTCTGTACGTTTTTTTTTAAGATTTTATTTTGTATTTATTTAAAAAAATCTTTTTAAACGTTTATTTATTTTTGAGAGACAGAGTGCCAGTGGGGGAGGGGCAGAGAGAGAGGGAGACAGAGACTCTGAAGCATGATCTAGGCTCTGAGTTGTCAGCACACAGCCTGACCAGGGGCTTGAACCCACAAACGGTGAAATCATGACCTCAGCTTAAGTCAATCGACTGAGCCACTTAGGCACCCCAAAAATTTTATTTTTAAATAATCTCTACACCCAGCATGGGGCTTGAATTCATGAGTCTGAGATCAAGAGTCACATGCTCCTCCAGCTGAACCAGCCAGGCTCCTTGTGGTCTGTGTGTTTTTATCTTCTTATAAAATCATGTGAGTAGAAGTGTTTAATAATTTTCATATCATTCCATAACAAACATATGTATACTGTATTCAAGTTCAATAGCTGTCTTATAAATAATGTAGGGAAGTAGATTTCTATCCTAGTTTTCCTTCTGGGAAAGGTGGAAAACAGGACTTGCTCCCCTCACTGCCATCCCAATAAGATATAAAGATGCTCCAGAGAACATTTGTGAAAGAACTTGACAGATGCCCTTGGAGAGAAAACATTACTTTGCTCACTGGTGTTTTGAATATCCTGAGAGTTTGAATTACGAATGAGTACATCCAAGCACATAATCGGTTAAAGACACTTTCAGACTCATTGTGGACACTGCTCACAGGCAGAATTGATTATGCAACTCCGATCGCTAGAGCTATGGGGATATCAGACCACAGATACATCCATCTGATTCAGGAAGGACTTGAAATCACTCCTCATTTCCAGGGCTCAAAAAAAGTAGAGCTTTTTCACATTTACCCTGAAGATGGAGCCATTTAACATTTTGGATACTTTACGATTTTAAAATTAATAACTTTGAATTGACTTTGTTTTGTGACAGTAATGTTCTAGGATCTTGTTTTTCCTTTAGAGATGATGATCATTTCCTAACAAACAAAAAGAAGCGTATTACAAATATTTGGTTATGGTCATGGGAATCTGGGCACCAGCCTGTGACCTTGCCCATATTTACAGAGGTCATTTTTTTTGCTTACCTTTTGTTTCCCTTATCTATGAATCAGGAAGTTAAGTATTTTAGAATTTTCCAAATACGTTTCAAATTCCTATCACTGATGGCTGGATGCAAATGAAAACATATTTTAAAAGCAATGTAAAGGAAAGAATGTGTTTATTTCAGGTGCCCTTGTATTGACCACAAAGTTTGCTTTGAATGGAATCTTCTAGTCAGAAGGATCTGAGGGGACATCTAATCTTCCTTCTCCTATAGTCCCTTAAGACTTTTATTTCTATACTTTTGTTAGTTATCATGGCTGGATTAAAATATCTGTGATTGATTATATAACTCCCGGATCTAACCTTAAGTGATCTCTTTAGCAATGCAGTAGATCTAGATTTAGATCCAGATTTAGTAAAGTAGATCTAGATTGGCATTTTCTGTCATTAAGGAGCCCCCAGTTCTCCTAGCTGAACGTCTTCAAATGAAGAATCTCTTTTTGGGTGAGATAGCATGATATGCAGATAAGAACAGCGCTGAACGAGTAGCAGTCTTACTACCAGAAGGGTGCAAGTGGATAGATATCTAGGAACCCAGATACAGCACAGTACCTTGAAAGCAACTGTTGGACGACTCATGGATATATTAGAGAAGTGGGGATTACATGGTGGTTGCTTTCTCCCTTATCTGTCCAGGACTGAGGTTCCCAGACTCTGATTGTGATGCAGGCATTTTCTTGAGAACAGGTGCTGCTTTTAGTGGCACTTCCACATTACTTTCTAGGAGGCCAGATCCCAAGTCCATTCCCCATGTCACCTGTGCCCATAGCTGGAGCCATTTGATCTTTTCAAAGGTAGGGTTCATTTTGTGAAGGGACCAGTTGTGACCCTTAGGAGGAGTATAAGTGCTGGAGACCCCATGCTGGAGTCCTCTGATGCCTTGGACTTGGGCCATATTTTAGGAGCTGAGCGCCCCCATCTACCTTCATCTCATACTCTGGAGCCCTGCCTTAAAGGCATAGAGGCTGTGGTGTGGTACCCACTAATGTGCTAGTCCTACAGTCACTGTGACAACTACAGCCAGTGACTGCCACCACTGCCACAACTGTTATTCCTACTGCTGCTACTTCTTCTCCTCGTCTTCCCCCACTTTCTCGTATTATTAATTATTATCATCATCATTAGTATTATTATTATTATTATTATTATTAAATATCTATTGCTGTGAAGCAAATTTACCCAAAACTTAATGAATCAAAAGCAGAAACATTTATTATTGTTCATAGCTTCTGTGGTTAGGAATGAGAGACCGCACAATTGGATTTTAGTGTTTTTTATGATCCCAGCTGCGTCTTTTTTGTACATGCCCTTTATAAAGGTACTTCTATTCCTAGACTGTTGAGTTTTTCTAATCATGATAGGATCTTGGGTTTTGTCAAATTCTTTTTTGCATTTGTTGAGATGATCATGTCGTGTTGTCTTTCATTCTATTATTGTCACATATTACATTGACAGATTTTCATATGTCATGGTTGAAAATTCTTCTTATGTGTTGCTAGATTTGGTTTGCTAGTATCTTCTTGAGAAATTTTTGCATCTATATTTATAATGAATATTATAAACATCTTTTGATATCTGGTTTTGATGTCAGGGTAATATTGATCTCACTTAAATGAGTTGGGATGTATTAGCTCCTCTTCCATTCTTTTTGAAGAGATTTGTAAGTGTTATTAATTCTTTGAAATTTTGGTAAAATTCACCAGCAAAGCCATCTGGTCCTGGGTTTTTTCTTTGTGGGAAGTTTTTTGCTCACTAATTCAATTTCTGTACTCGGTAGAAGTCTGTTCAGATGTTCTATTTATTGATTTTTGTAGTTTGTATCTTTCTAGGAATTATTTCATTTTAGCCAGGTTGTCTGCTTTTTTAAAAAAAAATATGCTATTTTGCACACTATTCCTATAACCCCTTTTATTTTATTCCTTTTCAGATTTTCTGTTTTGGATTCATCATTTGGATACTTTGATTCTTTTTCTTTGTTTTAATTTTTATTTTGAGAGAGGGGGAGTGGGGAAAGGGGCAGAGGGAGGGAGGGAGGGAGGGAGGGAGAGAGAGAGAGAGAGAGAGAGAGAATCTTAAGCAGGCTCCATACTTTGCATGGAGCCAGACCCCATGACTCTGAGATCATGACCTGAGCTGAAATCAAGAGTCAGATGCTCAACTGACTGAGCCACCCGGGCAGCCCTAGATACTTTGATTCTTAATGCTTTTTTTTTTTTTTCCCTTAAGTTCTTTGAGCATACGTATAATGATGTTTTGAAGTCTTTTTCTGCTATATCCAGCATCTGGTGACACTCAGAAATTGTATCTGTTGACTGCTTTTTCCCTGACTATTGGTCACAATTTCTAATTTTTTACATGTGTCATAATTTTTTTTTTTTTTTTTTTTTTTTGGGGGGGGGAAAGCAGATACTTAGATAACAGTGTAGCAATTCTGGATTCTGGTGTTCCCCAGATAGGAATTGTTGTTGCTAGTTTTGTTGTTTGTTTCTTTGTTTATAAACTTGGCTGCCCTGTGGTATGTGGTCACTGATGTCTTTGTTTGGTTTTTGTTTTTGTTGTTGATATTGTTGTGATGCTTTTGTTTTAAACCTTCCTTTCCAAGGGCTTTCTCTCCATTGTCTCTGTAGCTTAACGGCCAACTAAAAATTGAACTAAGGCTGTGTTTAAACACCTGAATCAGTAAGAAGGTTACTGTTCTCTGTTGATGGGTCTGTGTAGGAAAGTGTGTCAAGTGTTTAGACCATTTGCAAGTCTTCCCAAATATTTACATTCTGCTGGGCCCTTTTACATTGCCTTTTTATCTGCACACCACCTCAGGATTAATCAGGAATATGTGGATAGCTTGGGCCTTCTCCAGTCTCCACTGAACCTGTACACAGTCTGAATTTGGAATCTTCTTGCCCCAACCACAACCTCAGCCCATTTTATGCCATTGGCTTTACCCAGTTTTCCACCACTGAGACTATTACTTTTGCCATTGCTGCTGCTGGATTTAGTCACTGTTCTCCACTTCAAATCACGTGAGTACCGCCAGTATTCACATCCCGCCCCAAATAGACAGAGACTTCATTGCAACTAGGGATGGGAGCAGCCCCATCTAGAACACCAAAGATTCCCATGGTTATTACCTGAAGCCCAGTAGTTTTTCAGGTAAATACTTCTCAGATTGTTGGATGTCTTTGGTTAATTTTTAGAGTGTTGACATATTGTTTTGTGGTGGTTTTTGGTCAGTTTTGTCTAGTTTTACAGTTACTTTTTTGGAGAAAGGATTTGCTGGCTTCCTCACTGAGAACCACAGCTGGTAGTTCTGACTATTTTAACATGCGTTTGTATCCTGTCATCCAGCAAAGGGCACAGCGCACTGGAAAATCTTGTTTAAAAATATTAATTATAGGGGACGCCTGGGTGGCTTGGTTGGTTAAGCGTCCGACTTCGGCTCAGGTCATGATCTCACGGTCCATGAGTTCGAGCCCCATGTCGGGCTCTGTGCTGACAGCTCAGAGCCTGGAGCCTGTTTCAGATTCTGTGTCTCCCTCTCTCTCTGCTCCTCCCCTGTTCATGCTCTGTCTCTCTCTGTCTCAAAAATAAATAAACGTTAAAAAAAAATTTCAAAAAAATTAAAAATATTATAGTTTGTGACTGCATTTATTCCTGTGAGAAAGACATATCCCTACATATTGATGTTAGAGGTCTCATTTGGGACCATTTGACATCTTCCTCAAAGTTTTCCCAGTATGATGGTATTAGGAGATGGGGCCTTTATCATGCAGGTGGAGCTCTCATGAATGGGATTAGTTGTCTTATGGAAGAGACCTGAGAAAACTCCTGTGACCTTTTCTACCATGTGAGGTCACAGTGAGAAGAGGGCCATCAGTAAGGAAGCAGGTTCTTACCAGGCATGCTGGTCTGCTGGTGCCATGATCTTGGACTACTCAGTGTCCAGAACTGTGAGAAATAAATTTCTGGTGTTAAGTTCCTCAGTTTATGTTACTTTTGTTATAGCAGCCTAGAAGGACTAAGACAGTAGGCAATACTAGCTGTATGTAATCAACCCACACCAATCTTGAGGTGTCATTTACTTAAGATTTATGTCTTGCTCTCATTGTGGTCTGATGAGAATTTGGTTTATCCCTGGGTCTAGGCTTCTTCTAGCTGTGACTCGATCATCTTAAAATATTTTTGGCTTGGGGCGCCTGGGTGGCGCAGTCGGTTAAGCGTCCGACTTCAGCCAGGTCACGATCTCGCGGTCCGTGAGTTCGAGCCCCGCGTCAGGCTCTGGGTTGATGGCTCGGAGCCTGGAGCCTGTTTCCGATTCTGTGTCTCCCTCTCTCTCTGACCCTCCCCTGTTCATGCTCTGTCTCTCTCTGTCCCAAAAATTAAAAAAAAAAAAAAAAAAAAAAAAAGTTGGAAAAAAAAAATTAAATTAAAAATATTTTTGGCTCAAATTTCAAGGATAAGGAGAGAGAACTTGGGAATTACGTGGAATATTTCCTGGAAGTGCTTTATACCATTTCTGACCATATTGGATTGGCTAGAGTCATCACACAGTCCTGCTAGGATGCAGGGAAGCCTGGAAAATGTGGTCTTCCCATGTGCCTAGGAAGAGTATGAAAACATGTGATGAATGCAGAGGGTTGCCTTTTCCACTCTTGCTCTTTGGAGATCCTATCACATTACCATCTTTGTTCTGTAGAGAACAAAACTGGGCCACAAGGATGGTGAATAAATTGCCCAAGATGTGTTCTTTTAAGTAAGTTATTGTAAGATTAGAGACTGGGAATAGTATTTATTAGCTTCTTATCCAGTGTTGGTCTTATTTTCCTCAACTTTACTCTTCTACTTAGACAAAGCATCATTTTTAATCGACATAGATTGAAAGGTAGCACAGTAATTTTAGAAAAAGTATAAAGGCCTGCTTATAATTCCACTAACCACTTATGATTATTTTCAATGTATACATGTTCTCTTTATGGATGTATGTTTACATGTTCAAATGGTAATATGCATTTATTTTTTATTCTGTTTTTCAATATATAAACATTCTTAAGTCTACCTTCTGATTATTTTGATTTCTGCATAACATTGTACTGAATTGATGTAATATTTACTCAGCCATTCCTCCTATTACCAAATATATATAAGTTGTTTCAACTCATTTTAATCTGTATACCTCAGTGTGATTTAACTATTACTTTAAAATAATATTTATTATAACAAAGGCTAATTAAGTTGGGTATTCTGACCACCTATTGACATATAGGAAAGCTTATAGTTAAACAGTATAGACTTTAAGTTATTTCTTTTCTGCTTCTACTGAAACATGTGAATATAGTGAAGCCCTATTTTTATATAATTCTTTTTTAATGGAAATATTTAACTTGTGAAAAATGAATTCTAAAAAAGATATGAAAGAACCTCTTAATATAGTATTAGCCATGTAACATAGTATTAGCCATATAACATAGTATTTCATTAACATTTTTTTTAAGTTTGTTTCTCTTCAGAGTGAGTGAGTGAGCACATGTGTGACTGGGGGAGGGAGGGAGGGAGAGAGGGAGGGAGGGAGGGAGGGAGAGAGAGAGAGAGAGAGAGAGAGAGAGAGAGAGAGAATATCCCAAGCAGGCTCCACACTGCAGAGCCTGACTCAGGGCTTGAACTCATGAACAGTGAAACCATGACCTGAGCTAAAACCAAGAATCATATCCTCAACCAACTGAGCCACCCAGGTGCCCCTCACTGAAATCTCTTTATACGAATTTATTAGTGAGGGATAGAGGAAGAAAGGAAACCCGGAAATGTAAGGTTGTAGCTTTATTTCACCAACAAATATTGTTGCATTCATTAGATTCCTGGCAATCTTTTAGAAACTCAAGATACATCATGAAAAGCAAAAACAAAGTTCTTTTTTCAAGAAACTTATGGCGTACTAGGAATGGAGAGGGTGTGGGGAACACAGACTTACAAAATGACATGTAAGGTCATTGCAATGAAGAAAAACAAAACCAGGTAAGGAGAACAGGACAAGATAGGTTGAGAGGGACTCTAATTAATATAGGGTTGTGTGTCTAGGAATGTATCTCTGAGATGTGATACTTGAGTAGAAACCTGGAAGTAGTGAGAAAGAACCCCACATGGGTATCTGGGAGGGGGACAAGAAAAAAGGAACAGCCAGTGCAAAGACACTTGGGTGGACATTGTCTGTTATATTCATATATTCATAGCACAGAGGCTGGTATGGCTGGAATGGGGCAATGAGAGAAACACAAGAATGGTGCTCTGACATCAGAGAGTTAGTGGGGGACTAGACCATGTAGAGCTTTGAAGATCATAGTATGAACCTAGGGTTTTGCTTTGAGCAAAGCAGGAAGCTATTGGAGGATGTTGAGCAGAGGGGCACATGCGTTGATGCACACTTGAAAGGAATTCTCCAGCTTTGGGGTGGAGAATGCATGTGGAGCATGGTGAAAGTAGTAAGTTCAACATGGGGGTTAGGGAGCATTATTATAATCATCCAGGTGAGAGAAGACTGGTTGGTAGCAATGCAGGTGTGAGAAATGGCCAGATTTTGCATCTATTTGAAAAGCAGATACAGCATGTGGGATGTGCAAAAGAGAAAGGAATTAGCAGTTTCTACAGGGATTTTTTCCTGAGCATTTTGAAAATGGAAGCACTATTTATTTCCAAGATGGATTGTAAGAGGACCAGGTTTTCAGGGACGGGGAGAGAGTAGGAGAGAGAGTGAGTTGAAGAAGGGGGAGGAAAATGGAATTCATGTTTGGACTTAGCATGAGACGCTGATTGGATTTCCAAGGAGAGATGTCAAGGATACAGTTGAAGGATAAGGAAGAGGTTTGGCATGGAGATACAAATCTAAGACTCATCTTATAGATGGTATTTGATGCCTTTAGACAGGACAAGATCACACCCATCACCATGTGCACATGTCATAATATATGCAACATTAAAAAAATATCTATCTCTGTGACTCCACTTCCCCTCCATCTGCCACCCTATTTCTCTGATCTCCTTTGCACAAAACTCCAAAATAAAATGTGTCTATATTTGCTATCATTTTTTTTTCTCCTTCTATTCTGTCTTGAATTCATTCCAATGAGGCTTCCCTCCTGCCTACCTTCTGGGTGATCTTCTCCTGTCACAAGGCATTCAATACTCACAATAAGCTGATTATCTCCATTTTACAGTGAAGAAACTGAAGTTCAGAGAAGTTGAGGCCACTTGAGTATTCAATAGCAGAACTCAAACTCAAGCCTTGCTTTACCATTGGTAGCCTACCTGTTTCCTAGTTCTCCACCAAATAGTAAAGTGTTTGTAAATGGGGGCTTGGAAGATCAGCGTGATTGCCAATTTATACAAAACATGTTACAAATTCCTCATAATTATCTAAATAGAATACAATATCTCACCTCAATAAATGTATGGGTTTTATTTTTCATGTCTCCTTTTTATAAGACATAAAACTTAAAGACAGACTGTGGACCTGATGCAGTATATTATTTTAAAGCATTGTAATTTCATAGAAATCATATAATCTTTTAAAAACATATAATACTGGCATGATTGGTGAACGTGAGTGCAGGGGGTGGAGGAGGAAGAGGAGGTTTGGGTCTTCTTTACTTGACATCCTCAAGAATGGGGAAGACACCTGCCTTTCAGAGAAGGGTAACAGGATGTGTTATCTTTCTCACAACTATGGACAGGCAGCCCCACATCTTCTTTCTGGCCTAAATAGCTGTGACTTGAAGTTGATCTCGTATTGCTCTGGCATTATTATTTCTGTGTGCTCTTGGCTATTTGTTCCTTGCAATGCAAGGAGGAGGATCTCCCAGGGGACTTGAAAAATATTTGTTCTGAAATGATCGTGTCTTTAGATGCACTCATTTTGGCTGAGATCTTATAGACAGGACAGAATAATGCCTTAGAAAGCAAATCTGGTGAAATGCTTCTAATTGTTTATCAGCTCATCATGGTAGGTCTAAAATCTACTCCTTTATAGATTAATTCATTCAAAACTACATTGAGTGGTGAATCACGATTAGAATATGGTGTTAGGGGATAACTTATTGACACAAGTGAATATAGACCAAACTTAAAGAAGGAGAGGGTATGAATTGTCAGAAATCTAGAGCCAGTGGCTGTTTTGTGCAGAGGCATGGATGGGAGAACAAAGATACTGTCCGTTAGAGGCTGAAAAGTTACTTACTTGGTTAAACGGAAGACCACCTAAAGAGGTACTGAGAACAGATAGGATTATGGTGGAGGGTGTGAGCAGAGGATTTTGAGGTCAGGTATCAGAACTGGAGCTTGTCTCTAGCTTCATGTTGAAAGCAAAGAAACGGAGAGATGAGGCTTGTTGTAGACCATGTCACAGGCTACATTTGGATGGGTTATGGGTCAGTGTGAGGAGAGACGGAAGTCAGGAAGCATGATATAAGCCACCATAGTGATGGTTGTGTCTGGAGATGATGCTTACCTGGTCAAGAGAAGATGCGTAGTGAACATGGCACTGTGGTGATGATGGGGGGTGAAAGGGAATAGGTCAGTGTTCTGAGTGCTTGATCTTAGGTTACAGCACAGTACCCCAAATGAATGTGGGGTAGCGCTGGTGCTCAGGAGGCCCTGAGTTGAGGAAATCTAGTCTTTACTCCAATACTGAAATTATTAACAATTCAGGCTGGTCGTTGGTTGTTTTTGCAACTTTACATCCTTCTTTACTAAGTAACACAAGCGAATTGTATTGACTTAATATCCATTTGGCATGTTTTTCAGCATCAGTTTTTGTGGACCAGGTAGAAGGGATGCCATGGTGCACCAGAGAGACGCTTTTATGATAGATTCACAATTAAAAAGCTATTCTTGGGGCACCTGGATGGCTCAGTTGGTTAAGTGTCTTTATCTCAGGTCATGATCTCATAGTTAGTGAGTTCAAGCCCTGTGTCGGGCTCTCCACTCTCAGCACAGAGCCTGGAGCCCGCTGCAGATCCTCTGTCCCCCTCTCTCTCTGTCCCTCTCCACTCATGCCTCATGCACTCACATTCTCGCTCGGTCTCTCTCCCTCTCTGTAAAAAATAAGCAAACATTAAAAAAAAGGTATTCTCAGGCTTTGCCCTGAATGCCTGGATGGGGGAAACCTAGGATGCTATAGGGCTACCTATAGGAGATCAAGGAAAGCCTTCTGCCTTCCTAAGGAAGTAACTCTCGATAGGAGTGGGAGTTTTCATGGATAGAAGAGTTGGTTTAGGCAGTGTGAGGAGGAAGGAAGAGTAGAACAGTGGAGTAGGCTAAGGTGCTGGCCTTAGCAAATGGAGACACCGGACAAAGGCCAGTATGGGTGTGAAAGGGGTGTAGGCATAGAAGATAAAGGCAGCACTTACACCATATCATCCACCATCTAAATGGTGGGAACTCTTGGAATAACTGTCAACAAAGGGATAACTTGATCCCACATGCATTTATAAGATTCCTCTGCTGTGTTGTGGAAAACAGATTGGAGGAGACCAAAACGTACCAGTTAGGAGCTGTTTACAGGAATCCAGGCTATGAGAGCACAGGTGATACCAGTGGAAACTGAGAGAGTAGATGGGTTTAATTCATATTTAGGAAATAAAATATACCTTGCTTGGTGACTTCTGTGGGTATGATGGCCAAGTGGGCAGCAGTGGAAAGGGGGATGGGGAGGGGAAGTCTAGATAATGCGAATAAAAGTTTGGCACATGGAAGTCATCTTCCCTCTTGGGATCTGTTACTTCTTAGAATGTTACTAATGGTAAGGGTTTTCGTGAGTGTATGTGTGTTGAATCTGAACTATTCTATTTATGCCATAAAAAATCTTTCAACACTTATGTGCTTATAATATACATACATATATACATATATATGTTTATATTTATACCTATATCACCCACACACACACACACCCACACACACACACACACACACCTCTGGAATGAAGTACACCAAAACATTAGCAGTGGTTATCTCAAGGATGCAGACTGTGGGTGATTTATTTTTTATGCTTCCCTCTATTTGTCTAATTTTCTACCATGAGAAAAAAGTTTTTCCTCCCTAAGACCAAGACACAATTAAAGGTTTGAGGAGAAATGTGTGTATCTGCCACTATTGATTTTGTTTTAACAAAAAAAGATGGCTAAACACAAAATACAGTCTTTATAAACCTGGCTGGCAATTCCTTCCCTGATGTTACTGTCTATTTCAGACAAAGAAAAGAGGTGTATGATCCCAAAAACCTTCAGCTGTGAGGAAAACAAAATAAAGATCAATATATTTTGTCCCTGCTTATATTTTCTGCTAACTCCTTGTTTCCCGGCTACCAGAATGCTATCAACTTCAGTAACTAATTTACAAACTATAAAGCTGTGAACAAAGAAATCTTGGAGGTAATGAGACTTCCCTGGATGAAGTGGAGGAAAAGTGTATGTAAGGGGCATAGTATTGTGGTGTACCTGCATTGTTCTTATCTTTAAATGCAAATCAAAATGTTGCAGACTTTCTTAATACTGACACTTCATGCACAGACAGTTCACTTTTCTTTTTTTGTTAAATATATAAAATTCATATTGCCAAAATATTACTGGGCCAAAAGAGCAATTTGATTTCTTTTACTAAGGGATGTGGGATAAAAGAGATTGAGAGGAAATTTGGTGAACCAAAACCAAATGAGACCCCAAGCACAATGCAAAACAAAGCTAGTCAATTCTGAAACATTTCACCATGTTTATTTATCTAACCCACCATGGACCTTGGCACATATTCTAAAAGTCTTCCGTGTTCTGTGTGTTTTCGATGACCTCCAAAAACTACCTGCGACATTCTATACCACGGAATGGTTCCATTTTCCATCTGTTGTCATGCAATTGTTTTGTTTACCAGCAGCTGTCAGATGGGTGTTATAATGAATGCTTTCATAGCAAATGTTATGAAACCAAATATAACATGCATTCGGGATGAAGCTGATAGCACAGGTGGATACACAGTGCCTACAAAGAGACTGGAAATGGGCTTTCTCGTCTGCATCAGGAAACCATGCATTGAAAAGTGTCTCATGTGCTGGTTCACAAGTGCCTAATTCTGCCAACTCAAAATAAACTTCTCGGTTGTTCATGCAGAATTGCCCACTCCATCAGTCGCAGAGAACTCTTTGGTTGCTCAGAGTAATTATGACTTAGCTTTTTCAGAAGCATTATGTTCATCTGTTAGCTAGGTATGCTCATATGTTCACGTGCAGACAAATCACTTTTTACATGTGTTGTAATGCATATGCTCAGGCCCCTGCATCTGCTTGTTCTGGCCCCAAGAGTTTGCTGTGGGGCTCAGGAACATGAACATTTAATAATCATCTCCTCACTGTTCTGTGACAAGACCACACTTGGAGGAATCCTTGCCTCAGCATGAGTTTTTCTTTGCTCTTTCTGCATTGTTTGTTTATTTTTGAATTGCCCACAGGGAATGTACAGTTAGCAACAGTCAGTTCTGTCAACTGCTTCCAAACTCTCCCTGCTCTCCTCACTAGCAGAAAGGTGTGTTTGGGCTACGAGGGAGAGGGATTAGGCAAGCTGAAAGGCGGGTAGTGGTTCTGGTGGTTCTTCTGACCTTCACCCAGGACTCTGGAGCCGTCAGTCTACCTGTACCCCCCACTCCTGCTGAAGGCTTGGGAGTGGCCTTATGTGTCTGAGCCCTCAGAAGCGCAGGGATGGGGCTGTCCTTCATGCTCCAGTTACTGGGGACGTTGTAAGCTGTGACCTAGCACCAGTAGACATGGAGCTACAAAGCATGGTGTGTTGCATTTTTAAAAAAAGACTTTTTAAAAATTTTAATAGTAATCTCTATACCTAGTGTGGGACTCTTAACTCACAATCCTGAAATCCAGAGTTGCATGCTCTACCAACTGAGCCAGCCAGGTGCCCCAGCGTGTTGCATTTATTGGAGGCTTTTGTCTCTCTGGCTGTTGTTAAGAAAATCTCACTTCTAGAGTTCATACATTCCACCAATAAACTGATACATATACCACACTCCCTTTTCTTCTTGTGAAATGAAAGAGAGATTTTGTGAGTTGCTATATGTATATGTGTGTACTTTTATTATTATTATTATTTTTGCTCAGACTCATAGGAGGGAGTAAAAACTGCAACAGCAAGTCTAGTGCATGGATGTGTTTTCTTTACACCCCAGGCCCAGAATACGTGTTCATGAAGTCCTCGATGAATACCCCTGTGCTTCAGATTCTGTAGATGTTGATTAAGTGTTTGAGGAAACAAATGCACGAAGGACAGTCCTTTGAATGAATCTACTGTGATCTCTCAGTTTTGTGACCTTGAGTATCGTATACTCAGATGAACTCTACCTATAGTTCTCTACCTATAGTATACCCAAATGAATGCTGAAGAGTACTGTTCGATGTATATACTGTACCATATGATACCTGTAATATAGATGCACAGTATATATGTTCAACAGTTTACTGTAGCATTAGATTTGCAGGCCATGGAGTCCTGGTGCCCATGTTTGAATCCTGGCTCTATGCATGTGACCACGAGACCTGGAGCAAATGCTTTAATTTTCTAAGCTTTGTTGCTTCTTTCTGAAAATTAGGATAATAAAAGAACCTATCCCATAGGGTTGTTATGAAGTTTAAATGAGAAAAAATCTATGTAAAGCTGTCAACCCTGTGCCTGTAATGTATAAGCACTTGATGAATGGTTGACAGTATTATTATTATTATTATTACTATTATTATTATGTACCTAACATTTTGCTTTTGGGGAACACACACCTGTCAATTTCCCCTACCAAAGATGTGCCTTGACTTAGTCGCTGTTGGTCCTACCCTCAAAATTATTCAACCATGTGCCATAAGGCATATGGCACAAAATATGGTGCTCAGAATATCATGGCTTATATATTTTATCTTGCTGGCAAGGATTCTAAAAAGGTTTAAAGCTTAAATTAGAACCCACATGTACGCTGAGTTGGGAGAAGGCGCCATATGCCTCTCCATCTTGTGTGTGGTATGACTGGAAGCCAGAGGGAATGACAACACACTAGTGGCTCCAGCCAAAACTTGAGGCCAGCAGCCTAAATCCAGATCAGGCAACATCTCTGGCTCTTCCAGTTCTGTCAGCTTGTGCATTTGACCTTGACAGCCAAGGTCTGAGCAGTTCCTCTTTGCTTTCTGTCATTAATCAGTCCTGAAGCATCTTCTAAACAGACAGCTTGGTTGGATTGAATAATGTGCCTGTGTTTTCTCATCTGATACAAGCATGAGTCAAACTGGAGCTACCTCCATTGGTGAGCTTGGATATCAGGCTAGTGCAGGATTTTCAAGTGGAGCCTTACCTGAAAATATGTTGCTAATTGGCTGTTAATGTTGTCCTCTTGCTACCATGGTGCCTGTAATTATGATAACCCACTGTTTCAAGTTTTCTATTGCGGTAGAAATTGTTACTGGAGGAGGGGGAGGGATGACATTTACTTTCACTGGTAAGTGAGAGCAGATTTGGACTTTGAGTCACTCTTGAGAATTTAGGGGTGGCACATAACAGTGCCTCACAGGAATTTTATCATAGTACAAGGTATTAACCATGCCCCACTTTACAATTGCCATTATTTTTAAAGTTATGAATGTGCCACATAATGCATACTTTATTGGATAGAAAAAAAGCTAATATTGTATAGAAAAATACATAGTTAACTAGAAATGTGGTAAGAGAACAAGAATAATCTGTAAGATTTTGCATGGTGAAATGCAATTTCTGATGCCTTTTACAGCACTTCAGAGTTTTTAAAGATGTTTTTGTTTAACAAAGTGGAAATTCACGCCAGATAGTTTTCATTACTTACTAAATTCTTCTGGAAATTCATGACAGAGCTTTTCCTGGAATGCAGATATCCTGACTCTCGGTTCTGAGAATTTTCCACTAGATCAATATAACATCCTAATAGATCGTGATTTGAGGAGAGAAGAATCATCTTTTGTAATTAAGCCACCGCTAAGCTGACATAATAACAAAGAAATTAGTCTCGGACTTGGAATTCTGTAAATGATTTCCGAGACAAAATGGCGTGAAACAGTATCCAGGGAGTTGAGGAAGAGGCATGGGATGATGCCATTTAGATTACTTCTGGGCTTGTTTTTCAGCATTGAAAATTTCCATGTTGCATCCTGTTTTCTGTCCCATAGCAATCACTCTGTTTCCCTTTTGCAATTTAGTTTAGAGTATATCATTGCTAGTAATACAGTGAGATTTTCCCAGATCACTTTTCAGGACCAGTCTTTGGATGTTGGGAAAACATTCTCCTCTGTTAACTGTGGGATGATGTGCATTTACCCATGTCCTATTTAGTTGGTGTTGATAGTTCACTAATGGGTGGGGTGGAGATGGGCTTGGCGTTTTGTCCTTTGGAGAAACAGACAGTAAGATGAATAGTGTCTAGTTTTATCTCTTTTTCTTCTAAATTTTAGCTCTTCCTCCTCTCTCATTTCTTCCTTCTTCTCTCCTACCTTTTGTCTCTGTCTTTCCTTCTCTCTCTTACACACACGTGCATACTCATGTACATTTTTACTTGTCCATTAACTAGTATGTTTGTTTATTATTTATTTTTTAAATGTTTATCTATCTTTGAGAGGGTGAGAGATGGAGTGAAAGTGGGGGAGGGGCAGATGGAGAGAGAGACACAGAATCCAAGCAGGATCCAGACTTTGAGCTATCAGCACAGAGCCCGACTCGGCGCTTGAACTCAAGAACTGTGAGATGATGACCCGAGCTGAAGTCAGACGCTTAACTGACTGAGCCGCCCAGGCACCCTGATTAACTGGTATGTTTAGTGAGGACTATTAAGCACTTTCTTATAATTGATGGTAGGAAATGTGTGGTACCTGGGTCACACAGACATGGTGCTGAAGAACCAAATTTATTTCCTGATTCTGCCATGTACTAACTGGGTAGCTCTGGATATGTGCTCTAGGCTGTGTCTGTTTTGTAATATATAAATCAGGAATGTTAATAATGCCTTTGTCATAAGGTGGCTAGAATGCTTTACTTAGATTATACATAGGAATTGTTTAGCACAGGGGCTGATGCATTAAAAGCTTTGAGTAAGCATTGTTTATTATCATTAATAGAAAGCATTTTCATTCAATTCCATCTCAAGGTGCAGGACTGAAGCTAACATCTCCTAAGAGACCTGCAATCTTTAAACAATGTATCCTATTTAAATTGAATTAAAAGTCTTCACTTGGTGCATTGGAACTGGTATCCATTCTGCGTGAAATATTTCAAATGTTTATCTTTGTTCTGTGAGGAAATGTGTAATTAAAGCCATTTTTTATTTACCTTCTTAAGATGCATCTCTAATTCTCTAATGGAGTTAATGATTTCAGTGGTAGTGAGTCCTGTTGGTGAGGCAGTTTTCCACCCCATCCTCTTACCTTTTCTTAGAACACCTCATCCAAGCCTTCATTGGGTCTTCCAAGAGATGGAAGATCCCTTCAATGGCAATAGTTGATTTAACTGATGAAGAAGTGAATGGAATTGGCTGATCAGATTTTCTCTTCCTTGACAGTTAAGAATTTTGACACATTCCAACGTTCATATTCTTAAAAAAATTCACTGAGAAGGGTAATAGGAAATGGACTTTAGGAACAGGGGCTACATTAGATCAGTAAATACACATCACTATTTACTGGCTTAGTAACCTAGAACAAGTCATTTTATCCAGAGAACTTCATTCCCACCATTTGCAAAGCAAGAGTAGTAACAGGGGCTACCTCAGAAAAATGAAGAATAAACATAGGAAGGCAGGTGAAGCATTGAGCAGTAACTTGGACACATAGTTAGGTGCCAAAACATTTTGTATTTTATTCAGCCCTTAACCGACCACTGTCTGGGAATTACTCATTCTTACACTAAAACCACCCATTCCTTTGGGCAATTTCAAATGTTTTCTTTTCTTTTTTATCTTCCCTATCTGATTTGACATTGCAAATCATTTATTTCTTCTCAAAGCTCTGTCCTCCATTGATTCCCTGGTACACTTCCTACCTCTTTGCCTAGGTGTTTTGTTTGTTTGCGTGTTTTGTTTTGTTTTGTTTTGTTTTTGCCTTTTCAATGCCTCCTCTTTTTTGTTCTTACCTAAGTGAAGTTGCTCTCCAAGGTTCTGACCTCACTTCTGTTCCGTTTTCTCATAGACACCAGCTACCATTTCTTGAGCACTTACTTGGCCCTGGTAATATATCAGATGCTTTGCATACATTTTCACTTAACACTCCAAACAGCTCAAGAAGCAGGCATCATTGTTCCCTTCTTCAGATGAGGAAATTGACTCTCAGAAGAATTGACTAAACCATGTAAGCTAACATAGCTGTGTAAGGGAGTAGATCAGGAGTTTGCACCCAGAATTCCAAAGCTTATATTTCATTACCACTGCACTAGAGGAAGCCATGTGTTAGATTTTTGCCTCTTCCAGGTTACTAGCTGTGTTATTTTGAATAAGTGACGTAGTGTGGCCTTAGTTCCATAATCTATAAAATCAGCATGATAATACCTATCTTTCAGTAGGGTGTGTGTGTGTGTGTGTGTGTGTGTGTGTGTGTGTGTGATTCAAATCATTTATGTAGATCATTTAGCATGTAGTATGGAACATAGAAGACAATAAATAAGTCCAGTCTGTTATTAATAACAAATAATTAGCTTTCCATTCTGAAAGATTTCATTTTGGTTTCATGAATGTGACTTTAAAAACTGAACCTATCCCAAATTTGAATTATTGCCTAACTAGATCCATGAAACTGGAAATAGAGAAATAACGTACAATTCTAGCAATATCAACATTATTATTTTCATTTTTTTCCTGATGCTGTCATCTTGTTATTTGTGCTGTTTCTTAGAATAATAGAATTTATTCAAGCAATTTATCCTTAATACAAGTGATATAAATGTGACTATGCAGTACTTATATATCATGCTAATAATGTCTGGTTCATCTTTTTTCTCTCTCTTTACAAATGGAGACATTGATTTCCTACCCTGTCCTGTCTTTTATTGCATTTTCTGCATTGAGGTCATCTCTGTTTACCACCTACACTGGATTCCAAAAGCTGAAATGATGTTTAACACTGTCCAACAACATTTTTAAAAGCATCTACCATGTGCTTTCTTCAGCACTGTATATATTGCAGTGGATTAAAGGAGGAGCAAACATATATTTACTCTCCCCAGCTATAAGTTAAATGTGTTAAAAATATGCACCTGCTGAATGATTTAAAGACAAATATAGACCTTTATGTTGGGAGCTTCTGAAATAGTGTTAGTTATATGCATGCATGTTAAAATATGTGGACATTACCCATGGTCTCATTTTTTTTACTCTACACTCTCTAGGTAACCTCCTTCAATCTGTTTTTAGTGTCCAAATATACCTTGATGGCTTTCCAAAATATTTCTAACTCCAAATGTTTCTTCTGAGCTTGAGACTCCTATTTCTTTATCCACATCTCCAATTGGCCCCCAACCATGAGTATCCTCTGGACGCTTTATTTTTTATTTTATTTTTTATCTTTTAAAAAATTGTTTTAACGTTTATTTATTTTTGAGAGAGAGACAGACAGACAAACCGACCAACCATGAGCGGCGAAGGGGCAGAGAGAGAGGGAGACACAGAATCCGAAGCAGGCTCCAGGCTCTGAGCGGTCAGCGCAGAGCGCAACATGGGGCTCAAACCCATGAACCATGAGGTCATGACCCGCGCCAAAGTCCGACACTTAACCGACTGAGCCACTCAAGTCCCCCTTCCCTGTACACTTTTAATTCATTACGTCTGAAATGAAATCAACACCCACTGCTTTGCCTACCCACACCAATCTTCAGTGCCTCCTCCACCTTGCCGAATCACACATGCATTTCAGCTTACCTATGTTGGAGACCTGTAATCCAGCAGTGAATTGTCTTATCATTTCTGCTCCACCTGAGCACAATTCATCATCAATTCTTATCAAGTAATGTCTCTCTTGTTTCTCAAACTTGACCTGGCCTCTCTATTTTTTGCAAAGATAAAACCATATAATACCGGCAATAGAGAAGCAAGATCAACCTGTTTGGTTGATGCAGGAAGATTTGTGGGAATAGACGTTACAGCACTGATTTTCATTGCGCTTCAGGTAGACTTTCATGGGCGAGAACCAAGGTGAGAGAGTGACTGCAGAAGGAAAACAATCCAGCTAATTTGGGTAGATAAAAAGAAGAAAGAATCAGCAAGACTTGATGACAAGCTAGATTCAAGGGAAGAAACTGTAGACAGGAACAATTTTCAAACATGTTCAGGATATTGTATGTTTTGTTTGTGCCTTTATGAATGAATTTTAAGAGAGGTCTTGTTTTAAAGTTAAGGGAGAAGGGTATCTGGGTGGCTCAGTAGGTTGAGCATCTGACTCTTGGTTTCGGCTCAGATCTGGATCTCATGGTTCGTGAGTCTGAGCCCTGCATTGGGCTCTGCGCTGACATTGTGGAGACTGCTTGGGTTTTTCTCTTTCTCTCTCTCTCTCTGCCCCTCCCATCTCTGTCTTTCTCTCTCTCTCTCTAAATAAGTAAATAAACTTTACAAAATAAAGTGGGGGGGGGCTCTTTTTAAGAGGTTGAAATAGAGGACAGTGAATGCTTTTGGGGTGGGTCATCTTTGTGGAAATTGTGACCTTGCGCATGTGCATTAATCACTGCAGGACTTAAGTCATCTTCTGAAAATGAAGGATTTGGATTAGATAATTTCTAACATTTTGGGCTTTTGGGTAGCCGGAGTTTTATGATTAGGAACTTGGAGGAAAAGTGTAACAGTTAAAAGTTGGTGCTGATGGATTCAGAGAAGAATTGGGTTGAATTATATTTGGAACTAAAGTGTACCCTTGCTGAAATCTAGAATAATAATGAGTCTGGTATTAATATAGTCTGGCTTAAGTGTAATACTAATATAAACAAAATTATATTGTGAGAAAATGATGTTTATAGAGTACACCATCAAGATGAGCTCTAGAAAGGGGAAACTAAACCTTGTCTAAATAGTTTTTTTTTCTCCCTATTGTCACCTCTTTTTTACATTATCATTATGTTTTCCAGGCTGGCAGATGAATCTCAAAATCTGCTTCTGATTGAGTTTTTTCTTCTTTCTCTGATAGAATATGTATTTTTTTCATTTATAAAAAGCAAATAGATCATGGGGTTTTCTTCTGAGGCAAAGAAATAAACATTGCAAAAGTTTCTATGCTCAATTCCAGTTTCTTATTGAAAAAAATTAATATAAATGAAAAATATTCATTTACTTTTTGAACAAAGTTTTATCACGGATCTCTTACTTGGGAGTAAATACTCCTTAAAACAAGCTAAATGTGCATCCTTAATAATTTAAAGTCAGAGAACCAGCCATGTGTAAAATAGGTGTGTGTTCACATAATTGACTACAGTATTTTGCTACATGGTTAAATGCATGATTTCCCCTAATAGAATGCCATTGTGGTCTACATCACATTTTCTAGTTCATAAAAGTCAAATGAGCTGTGACCATAGTCTCCCAAACTTAATGGAAAGTTCATTTTGTGACTTCTGAGTTTAAATTGTGTCTTTCTAGGATGAATCAATAGATTTAAAGCACGTTAATGGATCACATCACCAAAAGGTCTAATCCTGAGTGACTAAAATGGTAGATCTAATTCAGATTTATTGCTTTTCTAGCACGATGGACTAAAAAGTCTTTAATCTCTGTAATAATATAATGGATTTGAATTAACTAAATAATCCTCACCTGATGCACATCATTTAAGTTGTCTACATATTCACCTGGCACTGTGCTTTTCAAACTTTTTAGGGGAGGGATGTGGAGTGGATGGGATGAATCTGTGAAATCTACCAAAGAAGTAAAACCGTATGTCAATAGAGACTTGAGGTCTCACAGTACATTTTGTTTCCTGTGTGGGATGCTTGCTAGTACAACAAATTTATACACTGCTCTGCCAACACCCTTAACCACAGCTACCTATCAGAAGGTTATCAAGGCTAGAACAAAAACATATAAGTTATGTCCTGGACTGTGCAAACACTCTTGAGCACGGCCATAAACTATGGCAGCAGTGCTCACCAACACCAAACCATCCAGGAATTTTGACCTTGGAGAAATGGCATGGGTCAGCAGAGATGGCCAGGCCCAGAGATGGCACCATTTAGAAAATACAAATGAAGATGTTCAGAGGGTGCTGGCAATAAGCTTCTGGGAGGACACCATTTGAAGGGAAGTCAAATTGTTCTGTTATCTCAGGGAACACCTTGATAGTGAAAGACAGTAGAAGAGCATGAGGCTCCCTGATACTTCCAGAAAGATGAATACAGTGTATTTGTATTAGAACTACTGCCTCCAAAACAGTCAAAATCTTCCCTAATGTCAAGAGTGAATGGTCTTTTTGCATTCCTTTGTTCAACCCTTTTCATTGTATGCCCCCAGAGAGTGCAATTTTAAGAATCGGTAATGTAGTAGAGTTACCTGATATGAAAGGGAAACAATATCAAGTGATATGGTGATTCCACCTGCCCTTTCTCTTAGCAAGAGCATGTACCACCAGTTTTTCTGTAACATGACATCTGTGTTCCTAAAAATCACCCGTCTGTGTAAAGTCATGCGATAAATACCACAGGGCTTATGGGGAAAACAGGATCACAAGCAACTTCATCAGTGACACATTACAAAACAAGTAAACAAACAATAAAAGATAGGAACTTGATTAAAACAGCGCAGTTTTACATGTGTTAAATGATTGAAATCCATAAATGTTATAATAAAGCTGGCAGTTTAATTCAGAGATCAGAAGTTTTCTTGTGGAAGTGGTCACCAGAAGGGTTGCACCTTTTGAGTTACCGTGAAGTGATGGAAAGAAAGAGGTCTCTGAAACCAGATAGAAACTTACGGCATGACTCATAACATATGCTGTGAACGGGGTAGCAGGTAGGTGTTTGAGGTATGTGTTTGTGTGTCTGATTGTATATTTCTGTGCAGCTCATTTTCAACTGGGTGGAGTTTTCTGTGTTAACCTAGTGTTTTTCACAGATGAAATCAAGCATGAGTAAATGTGAAATCCACATTATGCCCAAATTGTTCCCTGCTATATCTGTTCATTGGAATGCATTTGCGTTTTCAAAACAAGCATTGTGGTAGAAATGACAGTTCCTACGAGTGAGCATGACATGGGAGGTAAATACTGGAAGTCCTCTTGGTTATTTGGTTCCCACTGTGAACATTTCCAAGAGTATTGCATGTAAGGAAGAATACATATGATTCTCCGTATTTGTGACCTTAATGCAAGCCAACCACTTCCTCTTGTGCTCAACTGAGTAAAAAAAAAAAAATATGTTCTGAGTTGGAAGAAAAACATGGCTGTGTCAGATCATTAAATCGTTTCCAGGGTGGCTCCCTACTAACAAAGGATGTGTTTGACTTCATTGGATATTTTCCCTTGACACATTTACTCACAACCTAACTTTTATTGGAGGACCGCTTATCTCATGTATCTCATGATATCATTTTATTCCAACAAGCAAAAATTGTCTAGGAATGTTGGGTCACTCTGAGAGATCTGCCTTGTGTTTTGACTATTTGTTGTTGCCATGGGACCCTGTGATCTTTGTGTCAGCCTTAAAGGAATTTTGAGGTTATTCAATCTATCTGCCTTATGTTATAAAGGAGGATACTGAGTTAGAGGGAAAAAGAACTTTCCTAAAGAACATAAGTGGAAGGCAGTTTGACAAACATGTCAGAATATAACTTTAGAGCTTTCTAAGGAAATGCCTGTAGAATTCCTATTGGATCAGTTTCTTTTACCTGTTGTGTTACAGGTCTGTTCCTGACCATGAATACACAGAAAAGTCAACTTTCATTGTGGCATCAACTTTGTTATTTCTTTTATGGTCATGAATGGCTGACAGGCCACCAGCCAAAATAGTATGCATAATTTTATTTTTTCATCTAGTTATTTGTTTCCTATGTATAATTCCTAAACTTATCCTAATAGGCACAGAGAGAAACTCCACAGTTTTTCCTGTTACTGTTAATGCTGGTGATACTCAACTTTTAGCTCTCCTCCATACACACCTACTTCATATTATACCAAATTCTCCTCAAAACAAGTTTTTAAAGCTTTAATTTCTCCCATGATACAGTTGGGAAAATGGAGATACAGAATTTGGTCTTAGATTAAGTCGTTTCATAAGTCAGTGTTGTGACCAGATCAGCATCGCCCATCTGACTACCCATTCAGATATATTACTAAAAACACTGGGGAGCAAATGTGTTGGGGAATTCACATTTGTTCTGGTTTATTCTAAAAAGTCCTAGTAACTTTAGAACCCATTAGGAACTTGGAAAAAAAAATCTATTAAATAAAAATAACAAAATCTACCCAACTACCCAAAACAGACCAAATCACAGTTTAACTGAAGTTGGAACTAATATTCTTTGGAGGTATTTGGATCTCAGCATAAAATTATGTGTAGCACAGTGATGGGGGAGCATATGACATTAGGGGATAATTTGTGGGCATATCTACAATGTATTTAAAATATGAGCCATTTATGAGGGGAAGAATAGATGATCAAGTTGAGATATTTTAGAATGTATGTGACATTAGTGGGTTGATTTCTTTATATTGTTGTTAATTGAGTTGGATGGCCTCATTTGACAATAGATGCCTGTTGTCAGTGTATTGTGGATATGCGTGTGTGGGTGTCAATGTGCACACATGTGTTTCTCATAAACCCTTAACCTTCCACAAGGAGGGCATTCCAAAAGAAAGAGATGAAAGAAAATGCATAAATGCACGATAACACATGATTAAGTTTTGACCCCATAGATTGTTAACCTTCAAAGCTAACTCTGCAGTAGCACAATATTATTAGCAATAAAAGGAATTTGCTTTGCCCTTTTTTAAATTACCATAAACCGATTGACTGAGACAGAATGATGTTAATATTTAAGAAGTAGGACACTAGATTCTATTATCTCAGAAGCTCTGTCACCAGGCCCTCTCTGTAGTCCTGTTATCTAATTATTGGGCTTAAATTGCATTAGTGTGCTAGCAATTTGTCTACCACTGGAAAAGTAATTGACATTTGGGTTACTGCTTCATATTTGGGAGACTTGCTAGCTAGTTCCGAAGAGTCCTCTTCTGTCAGGGCAGATTAGCTTAATGTTGCCTAGAAGAAAGGGAAGCTCTGTGTTTTAAGGTATGCTGCCTCGGTAGCTGGTTGCAATTTGGTATTAAAATTTCGGTTCTGTATCAAAGCTGATAAGTCACCTGAGATGAAATTGAACAAGGTTGTCGTGACAAAGTAATTAATGGCATTTTTTGACTTTCAGATGACTTTAGGGGAAGCACACTTACTCTGTTAGTCTGCTTCTGCTGCCATGTTTATAAATATGTATGCACATTTACAAAACATCTTTAACTGTTGTCAGATGTTTTTGCGGGCTCCAGATTTATGGTTCCTCTGAATTAAACAGTACCAGGTACTCTTGGTATACTGTTCTGATTTGGCAGTGACAGTAAAGGCAGCGACTTTCCATAATATTTCAATCATATGGCTGCTTTTGACACGACACATTGTTGATAGGCACTTTTCTCTCTCCTTTTTTCTTTTTCTTCGTGTAAAAGTGTGCTCTGGTTATATTATTTCTATGCTTTTTTCTGCTTATCAGTTTTGGTTTGTTTGAGAAGACAGGGATGGGTATTAACGAATACTCTGCATTTCTCTTTGGAGAAGCACCTAAGAGATCAGTCCAGTCTTTGACAATGTGGCAAACATATGTGGAATAAACAGATTATTTGGCTCCTATAACCAATTTGCCTGCGAATAATGGTTTTCTCTCACATGTCTCGAGACTCTCTGGAGTAATCTGGACAACAGAAAATAGAAGTGGCCAGTTTTCTTTAATTTGAAAACTAAAGGTGGCACCTGAATGTATTCAAAAATTGAGGAAAAAAAGGTGGTATTTCTCTT
This sequence comes from Panthera onca, assembly GCF_046562875.1. Taxonomy (NCBI): domain Eukaryota; kingdom Metazoa; phylum Chordata; class Mammalia; order Carnivora; family Felidae; genus Panthera; species Panthera onca. The sequence continues at coordinate 36,766,040 of NC_138354.1, read as the reverse complement.
TTAAGGCACAGGTCAAATCTGCTTTTCCACAACATTCCTTGCTAAGTCACTTCAACCTCTTCTGCCTGGCTCTCTGTACTCATTTCACTGGCGTCCTTTCAGTCCCATGAGCAAGCCAAGCTCCTTCCTGCTGCCAGGAACGCTCTTTTTTTTTTTTTTTTTTTTTTTTTTTTAACTCTTTGCCAGCCTAGTTCCTTCTCATCCTTTAGGAACCCGATAAAACATCACCTCAAAGGGTCCTTCTTTATTACCTTCTTCTCTGTCTCAGTTACTCTCCATCCACCGTGATTGCTTCTTTGTCAGTATTTGGTACAATACACAACTAGTTTACACAGAAGAAAAAGGAATTTCTATTCCTTTTCTTCATCTGCTTTCCTCATTAGATCATAGGCTCCACGGGGCAGAGGTATGATCCCTTTCACTTGCTGCTCTAGGAACCAGCAGTATTAGATGCTCGATATTTATGCTGAATGCGTTACTAAGCCCTCCCCCAATTTCAGCCACAGCACCTTTTTCAGCTTTTGATTTTGAAATAATTATAGACTCACAAGAACTTGCAAAATTAATCCAGATTGTTTCCCATACCCCATCCCTCAGCTTTCCCCAGTGGCGATGTCTTAAGCAACTGCAATACAACATGGATGGCAGGAAGCCACAGTGTTTTACTTTTCTTCTCCTTTTTCTGTAAAAGACAGAAAGAAAAATGACATTTTCAGGTACACTTACATCCCATCGTATGCACTTGTGTAAGGGGTACATTTAGATGTGTTTTGACCAGCATTCATATGACCACCACCATCACTTTGCCTTTCTTTTAAGCTAACAGTGATCTCAGTAGGCAGCTCCCATTCATTTAATTTAATCCTTTGCCATTTTATATTTTATACTAGGAAGTTTTCTCTTCCCCCTCCCCCCATGCTCCCTTAATGAAATTTTTAAGCACATGGATTTGAGTTTTGGAGGTTTTTTGTTTGTTTTTGCCTATGTAGGATTGGTGAATGCGTTATAATGTACTTCCTAAAATTCTTAAAATACTTAATTGCAATGTCATCAGAGACCTCTTCTTTCTAAGTTGGTGCATTCGTTTAGGGAAAAAAAAAAAAAAGATTAAAAAGTAAAGTGTTCCTGCCTCACATAGTGTTTGGAGTTGCTTGGAAGTTTTCCCAGGACAGATTTTAGCTATGACTCCACACACACCCGCCAAACAGGTCTGGCTTGGGTTGTCCATTAAAACAAACCCTGCTGCTGATGGATTATTTAGTATCCTCACCTTTTTCCTTCAGCCTTTGGATGCTGTTAGAGGCTTCCAAGGCTCGCGTTGTTCAGTGGAGCATTCTGCATAAGGCACACTTTTTCTTTTCTTCCCCAAGAAATGGCAGTTAATGCATTCTATAGAAAGCTATAAATGAGGCTGATAAAATTATCTAGCAGCCCAAAGGTTGCTGCACTCGTTCATCTCCACATAATTCAGAAGTTAAATGACAAGATTAGGGAGAGGAGGCAATACGTTTGACAGGAAAATGTTACCTGGAATGATGAAAACCAAGGGTGGTGGTGTTTTTTATCCAGTTTTGGGGGGAGGTTGTTAAGAGAGGGTTAAAGAAGAAGAGTTGGTTCAAGGAGAAATTATTCTCTAAAAGTGTTCTCTTGGGGCCAAAGCAGTGCATTACCCTAAGAAGTAGGTTGCCATATACTCATAATTATTTGCATCATGAATGATAGTGCCCCTACCACTTGATGAGGAGATTATAGGAAGGTGACAGTAGAGATGAAGTTTTCAATAGTCAGTCTGAATTTTTAGTTTACTTCATGAATTTGTTTCTTTAGAGGGATATTATAGTCAATGTCTCTTGGGATAAATATATATTTATATATTATATATTATATGTAATTAATACATTATTCATATAATATAAATTTCATATATTTTATTATATTGATATAAACATATAATATATATGTGTATTTATATGAAATGTAACAGTTGATTTCGTTTCTACTCATAGAACCTAAATAATATATACTAATAATATATAATAAAAATATATCATAATATAATTTATTATATAAAGAGTTATATATTATATAACAGTACAGAGCATAATCCCATTTTCATAAAATTAATCATTTAATTTTAATCATTTAAAATTAAAATTTAATCACTAATTAATCATTTAAATATTAATCATTTAATCATTAATTAATCATTTAAAACTTTTCTAAAGCACTAGTACTAAAGTATATTTCTAGATGATAAGATATGGTGTATTTAAAATATTATTTTCTTTTTTATACTTGAGCTTTGCTTAATTGTGTGTGTGTGCGTGTGTGTGTGTGTGTGTGAAAATAAATATCTGTTGCTTTGAAAGAAAAGAATATGATCATTAAAAAGAAAGCTACTTCTGGGATGGAGGTGAACCTTAATGATGTCTTCATTTATTTATTTACTCAACAAACGTATTTTGTGCCTACAGTGTCTGGTACTTGACTAGACATTTAGTAGAAGGTGAAATCCACTGGGTTTGCTCCTTTGGAGCTTATATCCCCATCCTAGGATTAGGGACCCCTTATAGACACTGTTTTCCCTTGTTCATCTCACAAAGTGCCTGGTATAAATCAGTCCACAAATGTCTGCTGACTGTGTCATGAGGGAATATTCACATAGTTGTGCATGGTTGGGCATACTTTATTTGGTTTGCCATGTTTGTAATTCAGTTTAATTGCCATTGCTTTAAAGAGTCAGGACTATTCACAGTACCAAAGTCTGAATTTCTGGATTTTCATGAAAAGTTGGAATCTCTGGCACAACTAGATTCCCATCATGTCAAGGCAATGATTGATGTTGAGTTACTGCTGCCTCCTTTGATTGAGGCATGTTCTGTTCTCTTTTCCCTAGGCCCCATGACGCCCTATAGTATTTCCCCTACAGTGAGGCTCAGTGTTTATCACCAGGCCGTTTATCCCCTGGCATAATTTGGACACTTTCGTCACTTTTCTGACCCAGCTGGCCTACTTTTAGGCATTTGGATTTTTTTTTTCCCATTTATCTTATGACCTTGAAGAGGAATTATGCAGATGTTTGTAGTATAAAATTGTAAGTCTTTCAAAGGTTTTTGAGAAGGGGTATAGACAGCTTAGAAAGTGTTTCTTGGGGCGCCTGGGTGGCTCAGTCAGTTAAGCGTCTGACTTCAGCTCAGGTCATGATCTCACAGTCTGTGAGTTGGAGCCCCACATCAGGCTCTGGGCTGACAGCTCAGAGCCTGGAGCCTGCTTCAGATTCTGTGTCTCCCTCTCTCTCTCTGCCCCTCCCTGCTCATGCTCTGTCTCTGTCTCAAAAATAAATAAAAAATATTTTTTTTAAAAGTGTTTCTTCCTTCACAGAGTGAACTAAACTGGAAAGGGGACCCATCTTAGCATTTACGTTACAAGCTGAGCAGTTCCTGTTCTCATAGGGAGTTGGGTTGGTGTAAAGCTGCTAGAGGATGTGAAGGCATCTTCACAAACAGTGCGAAGTACGTATGAAGATGGGCCACATTTTGTGCCACTGGCCAGCTGTCCACCCGTAGTTAGCCCTTGGGGTGTCCGTTATGTTCCCGTGGACTCTCTGGACTTCTCTTGCATCAACAGAAGCCCCTGCTTACCTGTAGGGAAACTTAGCAAGAAATTAAGAATGCAGATCAATTGTTGTGTTTTCTTAGTTTGAGTGGAACCTAATGCCATCTTGTCTGGTATATATAATCTTTGTGGTATGAGAGGGAAGGCAAAACAAGCCATTTGCTGGTAAAGCCAGACATTACTAAAACTTTGAAACCTTTGACCATACAGGTGTATGATGCATCCACCCACACCGACTTTTCCACCTTCCTCCTGCCCTTTCTGCCCTATGGTTCAACCCCCTTTTTTTCCTGAGATCTTCCCAACTATCGAGGAAGTTGAGATTACAAGGCAGGAGCAAGCCATAGGCACTGAATGATTCAGTTATTCTGTTGTTTAGAAGCAGAGTGTGAACCGGGTGGTATCTTAGGTCCTTCTGGCCTGAGACTGTGTTTCAGCTGCTCTTCTGTATTTGGGCAGAAGGAATCCATAGACACATGGTGTGAATGTCTGCACTCCAGTTCTCATTAGCTCCATGGCTTCACTCTTGCCCTGTCCGTACAGATTCCTGTTAGACTCTACTCAGGAGGGTCAGTCCACCTGCTGTTGATGGTGGCAAGAACGTGTATTTCTGTCCTTTTGGGCTTTTCAAAAGAAAATATTATTTAAAGGATTTTATTTTCTTTTTCTGATAGAAACACTGCAAAGTTAAAACCTTTACCAAGGTCTAATAATAATCCTGGATTCTTAAAGGTGTGGGCACAGACTTTTCAACTGTCTAGTCCTTGTTAAGTATTGCAATGGAGGAAAAATATCTCTTTCCTCCCCCCTTCTAAGTTCTCAACTGGAACTCCCACGACAATAGACAGACTGACAAGAGGAAAGCATATGGATTTATTTAATAAAAGTTTTATGTGACATGGGAACCTTCATAAGGAAATGAAGACTGGGAGAATGGTTACACATGAGTGTTTTGATGCTATGTTAGATGCAGAGTGGAGAGTCATGGGAGGACATGATGGGACAAAGGGTGTGGGCTGAACGTAGTGAACTGGGGGAACGTAAAAGGCCCGTTCATCCAGATTCCTGTCTGTGTCCCTCTGTCTTTGGAGATACGGATGCTCTTTTCCTCTGCTCCTCTCACAGGAGAATTTGATGGCCTGCTACAGGGGAGGGTCAGAGAATCTTTGTAGCACAACTGGACATATTCATTATGCTAAAGGTACCCTCTTTTGGGGCAGCGAGTCCCGAACCCTCCTGTCATTGTGCAGGAGCTCTCATGGGACTGGGTCAGTTGTACAGTTTGACCTTCTCTCAGGACAACCCAGGGCCTGTTTCTGTTTATTTCTTTCAAGATGCCTTCTATTCCAAGTCCACGTTTGAGACATTTACTGTTACAGGAAAGACTGCACCAAGTGAAAGGAAGATCATCCCTTCGGTTTTGACACTCAACTAGACGTATATGGCACCTGGGCAACCTGCTTATATTACAGATCGAGGAAGATCTTAGACTCTTACTCCAGGGAATGTGGCCTAATGGCATACTTGGGGAACTTGCCCCGTTCCGTTTCCATGGAATCGAAGCTCTCCCTTTTTGCCAGTGCCTCAGTTCTATCAGTGGTTGAGCTTCTATGATTATTAGAACTGATTTTGGCTACAAGTGACAGAAAACTTGAACAACAGTGATTTTAGCAATAGACCGACCTCCCTGTCTCTCCAAGCACACTGACATAGATGCAGGTTTCCTTTCTAGTGCAGATTTCCTATCCTCCAGAATATATAACATATCATAGAGTCTAAAAATATGTAAGATACACACTACCCAGTATTTGAAATTACATAGATATGTAGATGTGTGTGAATAAATTACATGAATAAAATAAATATTCACTGATATGATAAAGGAGTAATCTGTTGGGGTTTTATAAGTAAAGATTACCACACAGAAGGCAGATTTTAAAACTTTTTTTTTTTTAACCGAAGAAACATGTACTGTATTTTTACTCTGGAAAAAAGAGTAAGTAAAAGAGGCCAATAATAAAGAAATATCTCTGTTATTAATGGGGAATTGAAGAGCCACCTACTTAGAATAATCATTTTACATAATGAAGCAGACCTGAAAGGCCTTTCTTATTAAGAGTGAAATATGCTAATTTTATATTCACCGCTGTGGTCAACTGAAGACATCCCTGAGTTATGACCTTTCAGCCTTTAAAAAATTTGGTCACCTCTTATGAGCCAAAATGTAGCTCATTTTGGACTTAAATCCTCAAAATGTAAGTCATGTCCCTGACTGCCTTTTTGGTTTATCACGATGTATTTGAATTTAGATACTGAAAGTTTGTATGTTGATTTTTCTCTTTCATTACATAATGTATCTTTTGGGGGGAGGTAGCTTAATCAGCCATTCCTTGAACCTTAAATTACTCTTTTCTGGGGGCCCTGTAGAGTGCTCTCATGTTTTGCTTGTATCGTATTGGTGACTTCAGTGGGTCACAGAAGTCTCTGAAGCTTCCCTCAGCCCTTTTCTGGTAACACTAGTGTGATGTACAGCCTGCATTGTGGAAAACCCCCTAGGCAGCCTCATCAGCTGCTTTTGAACTCCCAAGGTGGACTCTTGCTGCTTTGACATTTTACCACGACTGATGATGGTGGTGCCAGCCCTGTGCTCTGAGTACTTCTGAGTTGTCAGTTATTGCTGAAGACTTGCACAAACAGTATCAATTGCTTATGACACATATATAAACCATATATGAACCTTGAAGCTGTTAGGCTATGGTCTTATTTCAACTTGATGAGGAGAAGAGCTATCAGGTAGTTTCAGTGTTTCTGTGCTCTAAGCGAGGACCAGAACCCAGGGAAGTCATTGCGAGTCTCGGTGTGAATCTCATTGACTTTGACCTCTCCCCACCCTTTTGTCAACTGTTCTAAACTTTCTTATGCTAAGGCTTATTCAGCCAGAATTTCTCAGCCTCGGCACTATTGACAAACTGGGCTGGATAATTCTTTGTAGGGTTGGGGGAGGTAGGGGGAGGCTGTCCTCTGTATTATGGGATTCTCTGCTTTCTACCCACTAGATAGCAGTAACACCTATTCTCCTGGTTGTGACAACCAGAGTGTCTCCAGATATTGTCAAATGCCCCTGGGAAGCAAAGCCACCCCTGGTTGAGAATCATTGTTCTAAGCTGATGTCCCGTCCATCTCTCAGACCTCTTACCATCCACCGCCATACTTGTTCCTTGTAGTTCAGTAACATGGTGGTTTCTGACTCCTCAAATGGGTCAGGCTCACTCCCTCCCTCCTTCCCTGGCTCACTCTCGTCCTCTCTCGTTCTCTCTCTCTCTCTCTCTCTCTCTCTCTCATGCTTTTCTTTCCCTTAACCACCACCCCCATCTCTGGGGGTATTCTTCAGGGCCTTTAATGTGCTAATGTGTGTTAGGAATCCCTAAGGATGAAAGATAGAGTGGTAGGGGACTGAGATTAAATGATAGTGATAGACTGCATCTTTTCCTACATTTATTTACTTGGCTCTGCACTTTCCCCCACCCCCCACACATGAAACATCTCTTTCGAGACTAGCAGTTATACACATAGATATTAAAAACCTTCCATTTCTTTCTTTCAAGATGCTGTCTCCTTCATGTAGTCCTGTTCTCATCCTTAGGCTGGAAGGGATGGTTTTCTTCCTCCTCTAGATTTTTTTAGCACACTTTTGCCCCTCTGTCCTTAAGACTGTTGATCCTTATGGTGATCCTGGGGGGGGGGGGGTACGTCTTATTCCCCAGGTGCACGTAAGCTCTTTGAAAGTAAGTATTCTGCCTCATTCAGCCTGACGTGCTTTCTTGCATATAGAAAGGGGTACACAAATATTCCAACCATTTGACTATGTTTATAACTCGAGATGAAATTACTTGCTATGATACCCATGGGTAGGATCCATAGGTGATCATAGCAGAGTAAAATGTAGAGATAATTGTCAAATTAAACAAAATTTTTTAATGTTTTTTTGAGAAGGTCAGGGGGAGGGCAGAGAGAGAGGGAGACACAGAATGCAAAGCAGGCTCCAGGCTCTGAGCTATTAGCACAGAGCCCGACGCGGGGCTCGAACTCATAAGCTGTGAGATCATGACTTGAGCTGAAGTCAGACACTTAACCGACTGAGCCATCCTGGCGCCCCTAATTCTCAAATTTTAAAGATAAAAAGCATAAATATTTTAGGCACCTCAAAGGCAGAGGTGACATGGTTCATGTATTTGTATCTCCTCTGTGGTTCCCTGGAAAGGAATAGGCACAAGTGAACATACTGGTTGAAGGAACAGATTCTGTTTGATAGTTCCAATGTTCTCCAACCTTATTCGCCCCATCTCTTCATCTGAGCTGTGGAAGCAGTAAGAGAGCTACTGGCTTTATTTGGCTTACTCTTTTCTCTTGATTAGCCTCTGCTGGAGATGTTGATGAGTTACAGTTTCAAACTCAGGAGTGAGCAAAAGCCAAGTATCTGACACATTCAAATGGTAACTGGAATTTTATTTTCTCTTTTTCTAGCATAGACAGACATTCTTTCTGGTTACAGTCCCTGATCCAACTTTTGTTAGTGCTTTTTTATCTTCTTTGCCTGGTATGCTTGAAACTGAAAAGCAAATTCTTTCTTTCTCCTACATCCATGCCCCTGAATGATTTATATTTTTAAATGCGGCTTTACTTGAATGTTGACCTTCTGAAAAGTTTCCCTCTTTCACCCCCCCCCCCCCCCCCCCCCCGCTTTGGAAGCTCTTCTTTGATAACCAGTCTGGTCTTCTGTTCTTTCCACTTTCCTTCTGACTATTCACCTTTTGCCCACTTAAACTGAAGCCCTTTGGTGTCTGCTTGGAATTCTGGCAGTTCAAGTTCAAAAGAAAGCCCTCTTGAGGTAACCTGTTCTGACATATCCACATCTTAACACAAAGCTTTGCTGGATTAATGGCTTGGCTAAAAACGTCTCTCTGCTTTAGTCATGTTCACCTCTGTGTATGAGGGTAGCATTCTGTCTATTCATTTGGGGGATTCTTTTTTTTTTAATAGAATTTTTCTGAATCTAGAAACAAGTGTTATTTTATCGAATGTCCCACTTTCAAAGGTATATTGTAGAACAGAAATGTTGCCAAAGCGGTCTGAACACTATCATATTTCCTTTATTTGAACATGCAAGCGTTTTCCACATTTTAACTTTTTTGAAATGGGGTAAGCTTTTACAAAGTTGATGTTTCATACAGTCTCTGTGCTCTCTTGGAACTGAGAAAATGTGATAATAAAACATTATAATATTAATAGGACACTGCGGGGATTAGCCCTTATGAGGGGAATACCAGAAAAAAATGGGAAGAGGAAGGAATTGATTTGCAGGTTGTCTCTCCTCCCCATCCCTTTCTCTCCATAAGCTGCCTGGGTACCATGCATGTCTGGACTCTGGGCACACCCCTGGCCCTTGACACTGCATGTTAGCACTATCTGAGGAACCTGCTTGTCTCCTTGAGGTCATGGACTCTCTTTCTCTGTGCTTCAATATTACATAGACCCCTGACGAATATGTTGAATAGATGCATGTATGAATGAAAAGTTATATAATCATTGCCAAAAGGAATTTTGAAAGAAATGTGTCCTTTCCTAGAATGCTATTAGTTTGGGTCTAGTATATATTATTTTTATCCGTTTCTTGGTTGAACCCACAGGCATTTTTAGTAGAATATTTGAAAATGTCCATCTCATGACTTCACTCCTATGAGGACTTTAAGAGACAAAACAGATGAACATAGGGAAGGGAAACAAAAATAATATAAAAACAGGGAGGGGGATGAAACAGAAGAGGCTCATAAATATGGAGAACAAACTGAGGGTTGCTGGAAGGGTTGTAAGGGGGGGGGGTGGGCTAAATGGGTAAGGGTCACTAAGGAATCTACTCCTGAAATCATTGCTGCACTATATGCTAACTAATTTGGATGTAAATTTTAAAAAATAAAAAATAAAATTAAAAAAAAGTCCTTCTCTTCCTCTTCAGCATGCCAGCTGAGTTCTAGTCATTCATTGAGATGAGTATATGGATAGAATTAGCTAGCTGTCTTGGTTGGTGTTTCATAGGAGGAAATCTACTTTTGCTCCCTCTTGTTCTCAGCATACAGGATATTGTGACACAAATGGATAATTTGTGTCAGTAGAATGAAATAATATCATCCCTCGACACTTCCGTGGGTTCCCAAGATCCTTCTTCAGATGGTTCATCCACTAATACCAAAGCCAGAATCTCCAATAAGCTTATTAGTAAGTCCCAAATGGAACTAGTTGAAACAAAAAGAAAAACAAATATTAATTATACTTTTCCTCCTTAAGTGCAAACACAAATGGGGTATTAACTGTAATTTTTGACGTGACAGCATAAGGGCCAATATAATTGATTATATATTTTTTTTTTTTAATTTTTTTTTTCAACGTTTTTCATTTATTTTTTTGGGACAGAGAGAGACAGAGCATGAACGGGGGAGGGACAGAGAGAGAGGGAGACACAGAATCGGAAACAGGCTCCAGGCTCCGAGCCATCAGCCCAGAGCCCGACGCGGGGCTCGAACTCACGGACCGCGAGATCGTGACCTGGCTGAAGTCGGACGTTTAACCGACTGCGCCACCCAGGCGCCCCTATAATTGATTATATTATGTATATATCAAAGTTGAGGCATATTACAGAGCTTTTTGATAAATGAGGGACCACATCTGTGGAACAGGTACATATTTATGCTGTCACACTGAGTCACTGAGAAGGGGCACTGAAAATTATATGTTAAATTGAGAGCAAAAGCCACATTTGTAGTTGATGATTTTGGTATGCCCAGCACCAGCCTTTGCTACTTTATCTTTAAAAATCTGCATTGTTCAAGGCTGGGCTTTATGTTCTGTTGATCGTGTAGTGGTCTCTCCACCGGGGAATTAATACTGTAGCATGATCTTGGACAATTTACTTAGCTTCTCAATTTCTGTATCTATAAAACGGGGATAAATTAATCCTTTTAAGAATCAGATGGGGTACCTGGGTGGCTCACTTGGTAAGTGACCAACTCTTGGCTTCAGCTCATGTTAAGATCTCATGGTTTTGTGAGTTCAAGCCCCACGTTGGGCTCTGTGCTGAGAGCACAGAGCTTGCTTTGGATCCTTTCTGCCCCTGCACCGCTCATGCTGCCTCATTCTCAAAAATAAATAAACTTAAAAAAAAAAAAAAAGAATCAGTTGAAATAATGCATGGAAACTCTTAACACAAAACCTGAACATAAAATAAGTATTCAAAATCTGTGTATATGTGTCAATCATTTATCTATATTTATCTATATATGTATCTGTCAGCTATGTCTCTCCTTGTATACATATAATTGTATCTATGTATCTATCTATCTCTATATGTCTCTTTACACACATACACAATGCACACACATATGAACACACAACACATACATTAAATTTACTTTCTTAAAGTGCTAATTAATAGGTGCAGGGTGATGAATACTTTTATTTCTTGTCTTTATGGGACTAAAAGAATCATTCTGAGAAATGGAGTTTTACCTCTTCCCAACACTGGCTCCCAACATAGATAATAGTCCTGTTTCTTTGTTCTTGAAGAGTCAGTTAACACAGATCTACTGGGCTTAGAAGACTCACCTAACACCCGGGGGATTGTAGAGACAAAAGGAGGTTTAAAGTTTGGTATTACCTGGTTTTTCTCCTCGAGTCAAGATTACAGTGACTTGTAATTCTTTGATAATTTGTAATTCGTGTTAATATTATCCCTTTCAATCAATGAGATCTTTTGATTAACCAAAAATTCCAAAGACTGTTGTTTTTATAGCCATAAATTCTATTTACAGAGCTATTTCTTCCAAGAGATTCAAAATGTTTGCAGTGTGTTTTTATTATAAATGTATTTCTCATTAAAAAGTAAGATAACACTATTACTAATCCTATAATGGAAAATTATGAAGAAAATAAAACCATTTATCATAATACAATCAGCATTAAGTTTGTGGTATATTCATTCCCATGTATTCTTTAATTTATGTCACTTTGATTATAATGAGCATGAACTTTTGATTTTTAAAAAATGAAACATTGTCCCACAGGTATCTAGTAATCTAGTTTCTATAAGCACAATCTTAAATAGCTATCAAATACTTCAATGACTTTGTGTGCTTGTGTGTGTGTGTGTGTGTGTGTGTGTGTGTGTGTGTGTGTGTGAAATTATAAAATATTTGTCATTCTGTTAGGAGAATTAAATTTTACCTTTTTTACTTTAGACGGTGTTCCAGTGGGCCTCATTTTCCATATTTAAGATTATTTCTTTAGGCCAGACTCCCAGAAATGCAATTACAGCATCAGGGAAAAGGGAAGATTTTATATGGCTCTTGATATATATTTCCAACTTGCTTTTCAAAAGGGTCATGCCAATTTATATAGCCACCAGCAGTGGATATAAATGCTAGTTTCTCTACATCCCCACCAGTCTTGGGTATTGTAATTACTTTAACATTTTGCTAATAGGAACTGTATCACTGCTGTTTAATTTGAATATCTCTGATTACCAGTAAGGTTGGTTATTTTTATACGCTTAATCTCTGGGGACATTTTCCTAATAGAGATCTGCCTTGTGTTTTAACAGTTCAGCTGCCCAGATAACACTTAGGAGAGCCATGAGTAAAAGTTCTAGGCGTTAAACAAAACAACATGTGTGTGTTTTCAGATTGTATTGTATAACCTCAATATCAGTCAGGGTTCTAATGCATCATCCAAAAAATTTCTATTATTCACTAATACAGTCTTAAATTAAACAAATACAAGACAATTGATTTACTTCTCTTATTCCGTATAATCAGGGAAGTTGTGATCCTTCTTTCTTTATGTCCCTTCTTTTCATTTTCTAATAAGTAATTTATGCACCCAGTGCCAAATTTTAAAGGCAAAGGGCATATAGTAAAAGGCACGGACTGACCTAAGACATATTTATAGCTAGCAAGATAGGTTTCCAAACAGCGAATCAAACATTTACCCTAGTGTGATTGAATGTCTTAGAGTAGGGAGATAAATATATATTTAAATGCTAGTGTGAATGCTATAAACTAACTCTTCCAAGTTCTTGGTGTCCTGGTGTTGCAAAACTACTGATTTTTATCTCATAAAAGTTATTTCCAACCTTCTTCTATGTTGCTGTCTCTCACTCTAGAGGCTGAAAATTCATTATTTTTCTATCCTAAATGTTCTTGAATCTTGAGACACAAGCACGATAAAAAGGATGAGACAAGCCTGCTCTTTTTCCTTCTCCCTGCCTGGAGCATACAAGTGATGGCTGGAGCTGTGGCAACCAAATCTGATCGTGAGGAGAACATGAAGAGAACCACAGATATATGAGCTTTGTCACAGCAATCACTTTCTTCTAGATGAGATCTCTACTTTAGCACCCATAAAAATTTTTGGAGGATTTTTTTTAACACAGATTGCTGGACCTCTATCCCAGATATTCATTTTCAGTAGGTTTGAGGTGGGATGCAAGAATTTGTGTTTCTAGTAAAGTCTCAGGCAGTACTGATACTATTAGTCTACAGGCCATAACTGGAGTGGTAAGGAGCTAAACTTAAGTAAAAAAATAAATAAAGCCCTACCTAAAAAATTTTTTTAATGTTTATTATTTATTTTTGAGAGAGAGAGAGAGAGACAGACAGACAGACACTGTGAGCAGGGGAGGGTTAGAGAGAGGAGACACAGAATCCGAAGCAGGCTCCAGGCTCCAGGCTGTCAGTGAAGAGTCTGATGCAGGGCTCGAACTCAAAAACAGTGAGATCATGACCTGAGCTGAAGCTGGATGCTTCACTGGCCAAGTCATCCGGGTGCCCCAAATCAAGCCCTGTTTTTAAAAGCCACTGCACTTGCACCCTAAGGAATTATTAACGAATCACCTGCTGGGTCTGCTTCTTACTGCCTCATGAATACCATTTACTCTAGGAAGAGTTGTGGAAATCAGTGTAAGTGAATGTGCATGAGGATGAAAGCAGCGTTGGGCAGATGGTCAGAAGTGATCAAGAGTCTCCCACGCCCGGAATGTCGGTCTGTCCCCAGTGTCTTCCACACCTGTCTCTGTGGGATGTGATGGGCCACATGAGAAGAGGAGGACGGTGGAAGACTTTCAAGGTGATCTTTCAAAACGGAAGAGCTAACAGCTACAAACTCATCGCCTACTACTGAAGTAGGAGAGTGCTAAAAAAAAAAAAAAAAAAAAAAAAAGAGTGTCCCTGTTCTGAAAGCTTGTATCAAAAGCTGCAGACTTTGATGTCCAACAGCAAAGCGTTGACTACAACTTGCTTGTCTTCTAAAAAATGTTTCCACATCCTCTGTCTCACCTCCTGGTTTGTCTTTGGAACAGAAAGAGAGCTTGGTTTCAAAGCCCTTTCTCCAAGGATTAATTGAATCAAGATCAACCCTATCTGGAATGTACATTTAATACTTTGGAATGATGTCAGTAATATATGTAAGAGATTTTTATATTGGATAACTGCTCATTAAAAGTCAATCCTTTCCTCCAGGGCTTTAAAATAGGAAGTATTCACCTTTTGCAAATGAGGATAGTGAAATTTACTTTAACTCATGCTACAATGAAAACTGGAAGAAAGGGAATTGCTCACAATACAATATAACTCCACCAAATTTGCATAATTTAGGCATAAAATGTAATACCCTGCTCACACTCTTTTGTCTTGAATGAAATTGGTTTTCAAGTAATGTGTGGGGAATCATAACCAGCTTTCAGAAAATGGATAATGTCAGAAAGCAAAAGTTCCTGTTAGCCCAGGAGGCATTGCCGAAGTGCGGATCCACTGTGCCACATTTCTAAAAAAAGTTACTTTTGTGATTTAATGCAAAGGCTTTGTGGACTTAACTGAAACATTTAGGCCATGCTGGTTTTTTTCTTTTTTTCTTCTTTTCTCTTTTCTTTTCTTTTCTTTTCTTTTCCTTTCCTTTCTTTCTTTCTTTCTTTCTTTTCTTCTTCTTCTTCTTCTTCTTCTTCTTCTTCTTCTTCTTCTTCTTCTTCTTCTTCAATATCGAATGAGTGATTAACCATTTGGGACCTTAAGACATCCAGATTTCTTAAAATCATTGAGTGATCATTATTCTAAGAATGTTAAAAATATGACCTAAATTCCCGCAACTCCTCCTTTCCAAGGAGCACAAAATTCTTCTTGTAAATTAGTGTTTCAGATAAATTTTCAGGAACGTGGAGAGAAGCTGCAGAATTGTTCCCACTTAGCAGATAGTGAAACTGAGGTTCAGAAGAGGCATGCACTGCCCAAGGCCACATGTATGGGTGTTACCAGAAGTGAAGAGCACAGAAGCTCTGATGCGTGTGCTATGAGTTGGTCTTTCATCAGTACTGATATTGTAAAAGCCTGAAGAATCACTCCTTGACAGCATTGGCCTGAAAGAGCGTTTTCTTTAGTGTGAAGTTAGAAGTTGCCATTTTCTCTTCATTTGCCAGAAATGGACTTTGACCCTCGGTTTTTTTTTCCCCAACAGGCAAAAGGTCATTAGAGTATAAAATTAGAAAGTAAGAGTAGTAGGAGAGCTCTCTTTACAGAGAGGGGACATTTGAAAGCGGATGTCACTGACCCTCAATTTTTTTTTTAACTTTAAAATGGGGATGATAGAGGCACCTAGTTGGCTCATCCAGTTGAGCATCCAACTCTTGATTTAGGCTCGGCTCATGTTCTCACAGTTTGTGGAAATGAGCACCATGTTGGGCTCTATGTGGACAGGGTGGAGCCTGCTTGGAATTCTCTCTGTCTCCCTTTCTCTCTGCCTGTCCCCTGCTTGTGCTCTCTCTCTCTGTCTCAAAATAAACAAAAAGAAAAAGTATTTAAAATGGGGATGATCGCATATTCCTTCTGAGATTTTAACAGATAAGATAATAATATTAGTGTTACCATCTTACATACCTTTCTGTTGCAGACACACTTAGATTTTGACACTAGCTCTCTTCAAACCTGAGTGTCAGTCTGAATTCCTGGGAGGCTCTCTTAAAACACACTCTGCAAATCTTTGACTCGGTAAGTTTGATTGGAGCCCAAGAATTTGAATTTTTTAAAAAGTTCTCAAGTGATGCTGATGCTGCTGGTCTGGGGACCATACTTTGAGAACCACTGTTTTAGCCCATGCCTGTTCTCCATTTTTCTCTCTTTCTGTAGGTTTTATAATGTTTAGAACAAAACAGCAGCCACAAACCTTGATTTCTCAG
Organism: Panthera onca; assembly: GCF_046562875.1. NCBI lineage: Eukaryota > Metazoa > Chordata > Mammalia > Carnivora > Felidae > Panthera > Panthera onca. The sequence continues at coordinate 36,750,154 of NC_138354.1, read as the reverse complement.
GATTTCTTGCATCTGGGGGTGGACATGGAACCAGTGATGTAGAAATAAAGTCTGCAGAGTAGGGATTCCAGGAAGCTCAGCTTGCACATGCCTTTGTGCTCTTTGCTGTTCCCTCTTCTGCATGCTTCTTCTAGCCTGGAAAGAGTGTTCTGGTCAGAAAATGGAGCAGTCGTCTTGAGACCATGATTCAAGAAGCCTTTTGGGGGAAGGAGACAGGAATATCGAAGGATCAATTCTAGAGTGGTTGCCCTGGTCCCTTAGTGCTCATGTCCAAACTTCTGTTCTATGAGATAGAACGGCTATGTGGTTACCAATGATAGCAATACTTAACCGACTTATTTCTCATACACACAAACCTTTTGGACTGTCTGTTTAATAAAAGTAGAAGCGAAGGAAGAAGAGTGATTGGCATTTATTTTAAATGGTGTGTACATCCCGTGCCCCCACGTTCTTTGAGGGCAGTGGGGAGCTGTGACATGCAGAATGGATGCCTCCTTGGTCCATTGTGTTGACAGGCCATGTTGTGCTGAAGTGTCAGCCTCTGAGAGGTAGTTAAGACAAATGACATCTCCTTACTTTTTACCCCTAGAGACCGCAGTGTCATTCTCCAGCCTGAAAGGCCATTTGTAAAACTCACACAGTTGCCTTGTTATAAAAAAAGAACAAAGATCAAAAGCTAAGCTCTTTCTCCAATGAAAAGGCATTACTTTGGATGGTCTCTGTGCTCTCCTGTGATTCCCAAACACTTACTATGTACATGAGACAGAGGCCACACCTCTCCCAGTGCTCAACCTTACAAGGACTTTATTGAGTCTTTTTTCCCCTTGTGTGTTGCCTTGCTTTTCCACCCTACCTTTTGCTCTGTGTGTTTTGAGACAAAAATGGGAACATCTCCTAATGATGTATGTAGGGGTTAAATCATAAACACAAGAATGGATTTTGCTTTATGAGCAGCTCATAAAAAAAGATAAATTGTTATTTGCTTTTTATGCATGTAGGAAAAGGGAGCATGAGCTAATAGTACTTTCTGTAGAGGAGCCAGAAGAAATTTAGTATGTATATGAATTTAATGCAAAATACAAACCCAAAAATAAATATTGGTTTCCTTTCAGATTTTCAAGACTTTAGGAAAAAAGAAAAAAAAAACACCCCAAAACAGAAGATACCCTTTACTTATAATTCTGCTGGTGGAAACCATCTTTCCTCTCTTGAATAGTGAATGGTTTTAAAAATGGAATATATAGATTTTAAACTTGATGGTGTTTAAAATTAAGAGTGGAAACTTAACTTTGGCTTGAACATGGCATGTAGTATACTGAACGTTTTGGAGTATTACTTGTTCCTATGAATGTGATCCAAATCCCTTGTTTAAAAAAAATATGAAAGACCCGATTCTCCTTTTGTAATTCAGCACAACAAAATATTCCCCTTTTTCCAGTGTGTACTTGACTATAAGTTTCCTTTTAAATCAAGATTAGACTTATGTGATGAAAATAATAAGAGGAAATTGTGGATAATAATAAATATATTTTTACCCTATCTTCTTTGTAAAAGACTTTATGGTGGCATGCAAACAGCTTTTCCCTTTGCAAAAACAAGATACTGGGAGCATAGAAGAGATAGTATTCAAGATAATGGGGATTGGCATGAATTTTTTTAACTCTTAAAAAATGATAACTTAATACGTACTGAACACTTACTACATACCTGTTACTTTTGTGTATTAACACATTTAATAATTATGACATTGTCAAGAAAATACCCTCATTATTTCCATTTTTCACATGAAAGAACTGGGGCTTAAATGGAGGTGCATCTGACTGCATTGTCGTTTGCGTGGAGGCTCAGAATTGTAGCTTGGGCCACCTCTTCTAGAACTGTTGCACTTGACCTAGTAGTGTATCATTTAGCTGCTGCGACACCGAGTTTCCTCACAACCTAGAGACTTAAAACAGCCGTTCAGTCAGCTCACAATTCCGTGGGCCAACAATTTGGACTAGGGGGAGTTGGCTGGAGGAAGTGGGGGGAAACACGGGCAGGCCTAATGACAGAGCTGAGGTCAGAAGCTTAATTTCTCCATTCCTAGCAATCTAAGGAAACCTTTATTTGCTTGACTGAGCAAATGTCTCATGTGACACCTTAAGGAAAGAACTGCACACCTGACATGTGCCCTTTAGCAGGTGATACTCAAGGACATCCTTAGATGTGGATTTGCAGAAAACAAAAAGGTAGAATAAAAACATGAAGGCAAGATACTCTTAGAAAGTGTGGTATTTAAAATTCATTCAGTGACTTGATTGTGTGCTGACGTCTATCCAGGCAGTGCTGGATGTTGGTAGAGAATAAGCAAATGTGGTCCTCTGACATTTGGGGGCAAGTAATCTTGGAGAAGGAGTACTGAGCCAGTAAACGCTTCTCCCAATTACCACTTGTGGTACATGTTAGGCATGAAATAGAGTATTAAGATAGAAACTAATTAGAGGAGGGTCTATTTAGATAAGTTGGCCTGGAGAGAGATTTTGGAAAGGCGATAATGAAGCTGACATCTGAGTATTGAGAAGAATACTGCCATAGAAATAAAAGGGGGAGCAGATGTGGGGGTGGAGAGGGGTGTGTGTGTGTGTGTGTGTTTGTGTGTGTGTGTGTGTGTTCGTGTTCAAACAGCAAATACTATAGTTAGCTCAAGCCTAAGCTAAGTGTGCAGATATCAAAGTGGTAAATGGAGGTTTCCATGTTCGTACTCAGTGATGAGACTTCCCTGTAGCTCTTCTCATGTCTTTAAATGTTACCAGGGACTCTCATGACCATGGAAGGAATTCTACTCAGCTGCTCTGGAAAGATAAGGAGGGTGCCCGCTGTAGGTGGAGTGTAAGAGAAGCAGATGGGGAGTAAGATTTGTCTTCTCATCTTGGCTTTGACCCTAATTCACCGTGTGTCCTTGGCAAGGGCATTCTGTCTACCAGAATTTAGTTGCTTCCTTTGTAAAAAGAGTGAGCCGACCTAGGTCACGGTTGATGCCAGCTCTGACTGGTGGGTAAGTGCTCTGTGGGAAGAGGAGTCTGAGGCCCCTTGTGATCTCTGTGGGTAAGAATTCTGTAATTGATTAGGGATGTCTGCCATAGAATTAGGAGATAGTGTTGTATATGTGGTATATTTGCCATTTTCTGATGAACTTTCTGTTTTCCATCACAATGTTTTGCATGGCTTTTACTGCTAATTGGAAAAATTTTGTAGCTTTCCAGTTTTTTGTTGTGATATTTAAAAATGCAGCAGTAATTGAAAACAATCAAGGAAGGGGCTAAATACATCAAAACAGTACCCTGCACACTTGGCTTCAAAGCGTTCAAACACGGCAAATCGTGCACGGGAGGGAGGTGGATTTGTACTTCTCTCATTTGTGATATTATTAGTGTGATTAATATACAAAGACCAGTATTTCCTGAAATTCATAATTTGCCCTATTCCTCCATGAGCTTTGTGTTTCCCAGAATAATCACGCTGATCCATTTCCTTAAAAATGTACTGAATGCCTAAGTGCTCATTTTGCAAGGGCAGCAGCATAATTGGACACAGTGGGGAAACATCAGAGAAGCGGTTTGCTTCCTAAGGAGAGGAGAATATGGTGTGAGTTGAGGCCGGATGGAACGTCACTCCAGGAGGGACCCCATCTCTGCACTGTGTTACTGTGCGGAATGCTTAAAGGCTATTTATGGAAGTAGGGCTCAGGGACAGGGGCTAATTCTCAGCTGAATGGAGGGCTTCCCTGGGTTATGAAATGCATGTTCTTGTGAATAATGGGACTGAATGGGGGTAGAGCGCTTCAGCATTTTTTCCCAACGTGATACCTCTTTGGTGACACTGGTGATTTTACAACTGGATTTCATCTTCATGAAATTCTGGCCCGTATGATCATTTCTCCCCCACCTTGCCTCTTAAGTAGCCACTTTCAAAGCATCTCTGTCTTACCTTTGAGATTGGCTCTCTTGTTATCCAGGTGTCCATACCTACATAGTCTTAGCTTTAGAAACTCGAACAAAGGAGAGAGATCAGAGTCCGTAAGTTAAAACACACTGGAGGGTCATGCTCTGTTATGTGTCTGCCTGTGTATTTCTGTGCTTGCCTCATTCCTGTTCTCTCTCCTTTTCCAAAAACAGTTCATTAATGTGGTGACCTTGGGGTCTTGGTTCGCGTTGCTTCCCTGGAATGCGTGGGATCAACGCGTTAGATGTTAGCAGTGCTAATTATGGAACAGGACTGCTGCATATTCAACACCCACAACTCTTCTGAGTTGAGGACAGTATCAATGCCCTTTCCAGGAGGTCAGGCTTTGGAAAATCTTGACGTGGTTGAGGCAGTCATGCTGCACAAACCCAGGGAGTGCCATTCCTACTGAATCCTATGTAGCCTGCTTGGCATGTGTGGGGATGCTGAGAGAGACCTACCAGGGACATATACATGGTTTGCTGAGGCGGGAGAGAGGGGGAAGAGAGAAGGAGATGAAGCATGAGCCAGGTGACAAAGTACATTATGTATCATCACGATTGTTTTTGGATTTCATACAGAGTTCACCTGACTCATTGGTGTTTCAGAAAGGCCTCTTGAGTCACAGTTTAGAGGGTAAGTTGGTGAAGTTCAAAACCAAAGGAAAGACAAAGGCTGAAGTATGACCTTCTTTCCATTGACTTCCCTCACTTTTGTGGTTGGCACCATGCTGGGCCAAAACACCCTCTGCCCGAGTGCAGACGATCACGGTGAGCGCCTGATGAACGGGTGTTCCCACTTGTCCCACATCCTACACAATGTCACCTGATCGAGTCACCCTGTAGGAGACCTCTCACGGATCAGGTGTTCACATTGCTGTTGAGGAGGTGACGGAATTCCTTACTGGAGCCAGCACAGCCTCGCAAGATTTAGTGGGCACCAATCTTGCCACCACTTTGACCTCCGTTTTCGTCTGTCTTCCCCATTCTCATCCACTGCATGTTGTTTCTTCTCACAGAACTTTTCTAAACCCTTTCGCTCCCCCACTGCCTTCACCATAAACTATTACTAACCTGTATTTGTGGCCCCCCCCATTCCTGCTCATTGTCACTTCCTTGGGGAGGCTTAGTGACTCCCCCATCTGCTACCTATCGCAATACCAGGTATCTCTCCTTTCTAGCATTTATCTTGGTCGTACATTTACATTTCTTTATATGAATCTTTGATTGTCATCTGTCTTTCCTGCAAAATTATAAGCTTCTTGAGGGTGAGTGTTATTTTTATCAGCCGGTCACGTATCCTCCCCCTCTCTTAGCACATTGTCTTATAGTTAGTAACATTCAGAAATACTCCCGAATGAGCGGATAAGTGGGGGTTTAGGGTAAAGACGTTGAGAGGAGGGGTAGCCTGGGTGGTTCGCTCTCTTAAGCGTCTGACTTTGGCTCAGGTCATGACTTCATAGTTCCTGAGTTTGAGCCCTGAGTCAGGTTCTCTGCTGTCAGCACAGAGCCTGCTTGGGATTCTCTGTCCCCTCCCCTGCTTGTATGCTTTCTTTCTCAAAAGTAAAAATTAAAGCATAAAAAACAAAAAACAAAACCTCGAGAAGAGGACCAGAGACGTGGGATGGATTTGTGGGAAAGTAATCTGGTTTTACCCGGATGACTGAGTAGATGGTGGCATCCAAAGTTTGTCTACAAACAAATGTAGGGGATCCAGGGTTGTAAATGCAAAATAAGCGACTTATCCATAGTATCCCTCAACAATATGAAACATCTAGCCCATGCTCGGTATTTGCTTTTATTCTGCTTGACCCAGAACAATGGCAGTCATTAAAATCTTCTCGGAATAGCAAGGTTTTTTTTATCTTTTATTTTTATTATAAGCATGTCTTCCTATAGATTTTGTTAAGTATTCTTTGTTATTTACGAACACAGAAGGGTGTTGTTTTGAAAGGTGAAACACATGCAATGTTGGTGTTAGGAGATGGAAGTGGACCTGACTTACGCCCATAGAAGGAAGATGTTGGTGAGAAAGAGCGTGGGCAGTGCCGGGTCCTTTTTAGGCCAGTCTGGCCCATTTAGTTATAGTATTAGCTAGGTAACCTGGGGCAGGTCACAGAACACATTTTCATCACTTGTAAACCCAGAGTGAAAATACTTGCCTTATGGTGTTGTTGGGAGTTAGAAATATCTGTAAAGTGCCTGACACTTAGAAGGCATCACAGTGATGGCATTGGGTCTGTACCCAAACGTCAACTATAGTATGTATGGCAAGGCGAATTATAATGAAGGTTTAACTTTCTTGGAAACTAAATTTATCCCTTGTGAAACTCTCTCTTCTGGCTTGTTCTTAATCCAGGAACCCACATTATATTGCAAGTACCTAGCAGCACATTTTACTACATGTTAATTGCCTTCCTTTCTGGAGAATTTAAATAGTGACTCACCTCCAGGATGCCTCCTGGCATGGTGAAAATCACAGAAGAAAAAAAGAAAGATTTTGCTGAGCTTTGTTTTGATTTCTCCATATTTTCAATTTTTACCCATAGCTTTCAAGACCCACATTAAGTGTTTCCAAGTATATATTAGAGGTTCTCATCCCTGACTTCAAATTAGAATCAAGCAGGGAGAGTTTTAAAAACTATCCAAACTTGGCCCCACTCTATACCAGGTAGATTAGAATCCCAGGAGTTTTACACTCAGACATCCTTATTTTTCAAAAGCTCCCCATGTGGGTGATTCTGATAGGCAGTCGGTGGTGAGACCCTCTGATGTAAATAAAGCTTACCTTAAATCCCACCCTCTCTCCATACTGAGCCACTTTCAGCCATCACATTACTTGGTTGTTTTTTGGAATGAATGGATTAACAGGGTGAATGAATGAATAACCCCCTACTTTATTAAATAATGCTCACCTTGTATTTTGCTTTGATCTTCAATCTCCTCTGGTAGACTTAAGATCCTTCTTAAGGTCCTTATCAGGGTAATTGGGGACCTCATGGCACCTAGTACAGTTCCTTGGAGAGAGTACATACTCGGTAAATGCCTGTCACATGACAGAAAGGTTTATGGAGTTCACCTATTACGAATAAGTAACTCTTCCTCCTGACTCTTAAAAATATTTTCTTTCTGTGAATTTAAATGATAAACATTTTTCTATACTTGTAATAGAACTATGTAGTTAGGCTGTCTATATGGGCACTAATTTTCTCTGAGCCTGTTGAGATAGTACTACAGCTTATCTTGAAAGAACCGTTGACTCCCCAAATGTCCATCGACTGATGGATGAATAAAGAAGATGTGGTATACGTACATAATGGAATATTACTCAGCCATGAAAAAGAACGAAATCTTGCCATTTGCAATGACATTGACGGAGCTAGAGAGTGTTATGCTAAGTGAAATAAGTCAGAGAAAAACAAATCCCGTATGATTTCACAAATATGTGGAATTTAAGAAGGAAAACAAATAAAGTAAAAAATAGAGATAAACTAGGAAACAGACTCTCCACTATAGAGAACAAACCAATGCCTACTAGGTGGGAGGGGGTGGGGGGATGGGTGAAATAGGTGATAGGGACTAAGGAGTACACTTGCTGTGATGAGCACCTGGGGTGTGTGTGTTGAATCACTATATTGTATACCTGGAATTAATATTACACTGTATGTTAACTGGAGTTTAAATAAAAACTGAAAACAGAAAAAAAAAAAAAAGCGGGGGGTGGGGCAGGGAAGAACCATTGGTCCCACCTCTGGATGAGCTCCAGCATTGGGGGGTAGGGAAAACCAGCCAAGCTCCAAGTCACTTCATGCAGGACGCTGCAGTGAGTTTCTCTCTTCTTGCCTCATGGAACCCTAGACCCTTGCTCAAACACGAAGGCTCAGACCCACCCTTTGGCACATCTTTCAAACTTTCCATGATCTCATACTTTGGGGATGCAAACTTCTACTAAAACTTCACCCTAGGCCTTCCCCTAAGACCTTGCTAGACCACCTGAAGCTGCCCTTAATTGCTGTTGACTTCGTTTGTTGTGATGTTCTTTCCTTAAAAAAAAAATGCAATTTCCAATAGGGAGGGGCTTTAAAATTCAAGGGCGTAAGGATCCAGGGTACATATAATTCAGTCTCACTTGGGCCTTTTTATTCAGTTGGTCAAACTCCAACTCTGTCTTGATTAACCTGAGTTTCACAGTCAGAAACATGCAAACAATATGCATTTTCTCCTTTCTCCTTTTACTTCTGTGCCATAAGATCCCAGTGACCTCTGTGTGGTCATTGTACTCAGTGACTTTTGCTACCAACTCACCGTGATGCCTTTACCTCCAGTACAATAAATGCTCCTTCTGACCACCTCCTCTGATCAATACTTCCCATTCCAGTGAGGCTTATTGATGTAAATGTGCACACAACGCCTTTCATACTATTGTATTTGTTCTCTTGGGAAACAAAAGCAAATCTCAATAGCCTTTGAATACAAACAATTAATGAAGTGAAATCCTAGTATCCCACCTCCACTGTGACAGATAAAAGGAAATAAGCAAAATAAGGAAATCTCCATTCAGACTGGGTGCTATTGGGATGTCTAATGAAGCTATGTCTATTTTTTAAAAAGCATATTTAGCTTGTGGACCACTGGAATGTTGCTGACACAATTCTTGCTGTCCACATGGGTGGCAGACTTCTAACATGTGGAAGATCAAACATACTTTGGCGAGCATCGAACATCACGTTATAAGTGTGCCCGTGGTAGTTAATAAATTGTCAAAAATAATAAGACTGCTGCCAAGAATAGAAGCTATACATAGCAATAAAATAAAATAAAATGAGACATGACTGCTGTGGATTCTTTTGAAAGATAATTTTCCTTGTAAGTAACCTCTGCGAGCAACACACAGCTCTTAGATGGTAAAACCTACACTCCTAGCTCCTGAAGAGAGCAGCCGGGGGAATTAGAATGCACCCAAAGATAGGGAGTTAGATAAGGCTGCAGCTACAGGGTGGCCATTACATTAAGTAATTTAATGAACACTGATACTGAGGAAATAAATCAAATGCAAACAATCAACACCAATCAAGGATGCTGAGCATTTCAGGCACTTAAAATGTATTAAATGAGTGTTTCAATCACAGTGGGTACTTTTTCACAAACTCTCTTAATCAGCTAGCATCATTTTCGACAAAATGGCCCATGCATGTAAATATGGTGATCTGAGAAAAGTCCAATGGTCCATTCACACACAAACACTATTAGGAATGGAAATTCTGCTTGGGGTTTTCACAGATAGGGTAAACAACAGTAGACACATTGGGAAAGGTTAGTGAAAGACAGTTTTTGGAAAAAAAAGGCATTAAATAATATTTTGCATGTGGTGAAAAAAAAGAATTTCAAACATAGAATAAAATTTCCGGTGTAATTATAGGTAGCCAATTCACCTCCCAGAGGCAATCATTTTTGTTTTCTTAATGTGTCTACCATAAATGCTTATTCATATCTAAGTTCTTTTATGTGCATTTGTATTTATGTATTATGTGTATCTATATTATATGCATGTATGATTATCAATATTTTAATACTTGTTAAGTACATAAAGTACAATACTATAACTTATAGGTACATAAATCATATATTACTTATACCATATAACCAATTATTTGGTACCTTGTTTTTGGTATGCAATCATATATCATGAAGATCTTCCTGTATCAGCCTATATAGGTCCTGTACATTCTGCTTCAGGTTTAAATAGGATTCTATTGTAGAAGTCTATCATTTATGTAAGCATTCCTTTGTAAGGCATTTAGATCATGTCCAGTTTGGGAAACTATAGTTTCTTAAACACACACGTAAATATATATACACACACATTTGAACACACAGTTGAGATTATTTTGGATTTTAAAATCCAAAATACTTGGGTTCCAAGTATATATTCTAAGTTTCTGAGTGTATACACACACACACACACACACATACACATTCATAATTTCCACTTTACATATATTATGGTATCTAATTCTCATTTAAATATTAGTATTACATCTGTTCTACAGACTATGAAACTGAGGAACAGAGAGGTTAAGCAATTTTCTGTAAGTTACACAGATAATAAACACATGACCCTTCTTCTGAACCCAGGTCTCCTTTTCATCTGGACTTTAGTCATCTTTAATCACCATTCTGTAGTTTGAGTTTTTGACTGATGTTAAAACTACCAGAGTCATAGTATAATTGTATACACTTAAAAGAATGTGTATATCTGGAAATGCTGGGGAAAATGTTTTTGTTGTGTTTTCTCTCCAGAGAAAGCCAAGTTCATTCTTTTCAACCAAAAGAGGTGTCTGAATTGTAAAAGTTACTATCAGTGTTAGCAAAGAGTAAAGGTGGATATTCCTACTTACATAAGGGCCTTATGATACTCTTATTAGTAGCTGTGCTTGGAGAAATTTATATATATTCCTGGGAGGAAGCTTTTTTATTGGAAAATGTCACATGAATTAGTGTTCTGTTTGTCCCTTCATTTCCACTGCACATCTTCACATCTTTGAAGAGATTTAGTCCTTTACACTTTCAGGGGACTTTAGTTGATTTGAGAGCAATAAAAGTATTTTGATTCTTAGAATTCCAAGTGCTCTTAGAGGGTCTCGGGAAGCACAGTTGAAGGCTGTTGCAGTAACACTGGCTGTAGGTTCATTTACATGAGCGCACGGCTGTTAAGGCTTAAGGTTTGCAACTGCATTTGCTTTCTCCACACCTTTCTCCCCTTGCCACCTCCCAAACAAGGCATCTTTATGTTGTCTGCTCAGCTGTCTTCTCTTCTTCAGCAAGCAGCAGCCTGCCCCTTCCTTTCCCTCCGGGGTCAGGTGGGTGGACCCACCTGATTCAAAAGTGGCACCTAACCCAGGCCTGACCAGTCAGCGAATGGCTCAGGGATGAGTACCTGATCCAGGGAAGGCCTGTGCAACTCACTTCACAAATGCTGGGGAAACAGCACCTTAATTTGCCTGGTTAGGGGTTGTGAGCATAGGAGTTTGGAGTAGCTGTGGCTGCCATAGTGGGAGATCCTAAGATGAGAGGCAGAAGAGAGGAAAGCAGCTCCAAGAGACAGAGGGAGAGCAAGCCCAGGTGACCCTGTACAAACACCTGTGTTTGAGCTCCTCTCTACCCCTGGGGGTTTCAGTTACAAAAGCCAGGAAACACTTTCCCTCCCTTCCCAATGCAGTTTGAGGTGGGTTTTCTTGTACTTTCTCATGGTGAGGCCCAACTTATTACAGACTTTTCTCATTACAGTTAGCAACGTTTCCATATATCTAGTCATCTTAGATAAAATCTGTGGAAAATTTTTGACTTTTTAATATAAAAAATATTACCCCACCGTCCCTCCCAATCTACCCTCTGCTCTACTTTGAAAGTTAGTTCACTAAATTTCTGATTTGGTTATGTCCCTCCCTCTGTCAAAAAATGTTGGTTGCCTGCCATTTTCTACAGAATGAAATCTTTATGTTTTAGCCTGGTATTCAAGGCCCACAGGTCTCTGGTCAACCCTGGCTTCGGGTCCTGGTGCCCCCACTCACCTCATGCAGTCTTTGTTCCAGGAAGAGCAGAGAATCAACTCTGTCCCCCTAAGATGGCATGTATCTTCATAACTTTATGCCTTTGTGATGCTGTTTCCTTCTTCAGGGCTTGATCTCTTCCCAGTCTGCCTTGGCACATCCCTATCTCCTCTGGTACAGTGAGTGTTCCATTTTTAGGAGTCCTGGAGTCTTTACTGTCTCTGACAGTATGATATTTATTATATTTGATCAGAGATAGTCACTCATATATCTTCCTCATGCCCTTGTTTAAGGGTTTCTTGGCAGCAACTGCGTCTTCATTTTTGGGTCCCTGGGGTCCATAACTTTGCTGAACCAGAGCAGGAGCTAATGCGTGTGAATAAAGTCATAAATAAATGAATGGTTGAATGAGTGATGTAGTTTTACTTTTTGGTTCTTTGCAAGCAACTCACATGGTTTCATGAATCTAAGCAGAAATTATTGCTTTACTCTTTTCTTATTTGTACTATCTTGTAGGTTTTCACTCCTGCAAAAAAAAAAAATTTTTTTTTTTTTTGACAGCTGTCATGAGGATTCTTTTAATGCAATCTGGCACTAAATACCTTGCCAGATACATTTTCCTTGAGGACATTGATAATGGCTTTTTATGGTTAAGATCCCTCTAAGGCTATGTACATGCATCAATGATTTCATTTTTCATTTATCTATTCATTGACTTTTATTAAGCACTTCACAGAGTCCAGACCTTGGGCCAAGCGACAGCAGACCCAAGACAATGAAAGCATACTTTCTACCTCTAGGGATACCGCAGTCTGCAGCCTAAAACCTATCAGCTTTTATTGTTGGATCTCTTTACTACCCTGCATATACTCATAATAATCACTATTTATTAATAACTTTCTGTCTGCCTTATGCACACCCTTGATGGCTCTCCTAACAACTTTGAGAGGTATTAGAGTCCTTATTTCTTGTAGGAGGAAATAGAAGCTCAGCGAGCTGAAGTGACCTGACCAAGTGCTTAGAGTTACTCAGCAGTGGAACTGCCATTCGACTGTCATTTATTGATGCCAAAGCCACTACACCATAATGCCTTTCCATGGACATGTCCTTCTTTCAACAAGACCTCTTGCAACATGGGGCATCTCTCCCATGTTTTCTTATTCAAAATTTTAAGCTCTCTCAAGCCCACTGAAATGATTATTTCAGCAAAAATATGCAGCTTACTTTGACCTAACTTTTTGCTAACTCCTCTTTTGCTTAAATATTTTAGCTTTCTTAGATGTCTGTGTCCATACTCATATTTTGGGCATCCATAATACTAGAATTTTTAAAAGTTTATTCATTTATTTTGAGAGATAGAAAGTGTGGGAGGGACAGAGAGAGAGGGAGAAAGAGAATCCTAAGCAGTCTCTACTCTGACAGCTGATGTGGGGCTTGGAACCATAACCATGAGATCATGACCTGAGCCTAAACCAAGAGTCAGATGCTTAACTGACTGAGCCACCCAGGCACCCTGTAATATTAGAATATTTTGGCTGCAAGTAATGGAAACACAATCCATACCACTTTTAACAAAATGGAGTAAAAGGAGCCCCAAACGATCATAGACTATATTGGATAATGGATTTGGGAGATTTTTGTGTTAGCCTACAAAATCAGATTTTAAAAAATGCAGGAATGAAGATGTCAGAGACTGGACCCCAAGGTTTTATCACTGGAACCAATGGCCAAAAACTGTGAAGACATTGTCTTTTTGCATTCACCTTGTGTCTCCACCTGTCTGTACCTCTTGGTGGCTTAGCAACGTCTCCTGCTGAAGACAAACTCCAAGCAGCCAAGGAAGAATGGGCAGGCAGATCCCACATGTTACCTTTGAACAACATGATCTTCCCCTTTCCCCCAAAGCATGGGACCATCTTCCTTTCCCGCTTTAGCAGTAAAATCTCTGAGAAGAACCTCAATTGGTTTGGCTTTGAGCTCATCCTCTACTCAGTCTTTGAGTTTGGCAAGAAGAGTGTTACTGTTCTTGGAAGCTCTGTGGTGATACCATTGGTTGAATAAGTAATTGTCCAAAAGAAAGAGGGGTGATTCCACCAGAAGAGAAGGTATGAGAAAGTGTGTGAGGAAGCCAAATAGTAAATGGCATAGTCATCTCCAAAAGGTAGGGCTGGGATTTGTGCTAGTATAATTATGTGCACCATAGGTAGAGGGCATTTGTCTGGTACTACCTCAGTTTATGTCTCTTCCCAGAATCCTGTCTCATATAGTGTTTGTCACTCTTAAAAATATCCAGGTTTAGGGGCACATGGGCAGCTTAGTGGGTTAAGTGTCCAACTCTTGATCTTAGCTGAGGTCTTGATCACAGGGCTGTGAGTTCAAGCCCTGAGTTGGGCTCCATGCTGGCCATGAAGCCTACTTAAAAAATCCAGGGTTAGATGATAAGTGATATGGCCACTCTAACACAGATACAATATTTGAAACTGTGATTGTCTTGGGAAACTCAGAATGGCTTTCCTTCCCTGATTCTAAGATCGTTCCATGTATATAATAGTCATCTGGTCTTCAACTGATGGGAAATAACTTGGGACAGTGGACGAAGCACTGATGTCAAATCAGATGGTCACTACTCTAGTCTTGACTTGGCTCATCGGTCACTTACATGATTTGGAGCACATCATAACACCTGTCTAAACCTCACCTGTAAAATGGTTGAAGTACTAGAAGTCCTATTTCCCTCATAAAATCATGAGGGAGAGGCAGTTAGCTGATGCCTGAGAAAGTATGGTGTAGACTATACAGTTCTGTACTGTTACTATAATAAAAACAGCTAACCTACATTTTGAGTGTTTATCTAGACATTGTGCCAAGCTTTTGCATGAACTACCTCATTTTATCTGCAAAACAACCCTGTACGATAGTATTGTTATGTCTGTATTATAGATGAGAACACTGGAGCATAGAGAAGCAAAGATAATTGCCTAAAATCATACAGCAAAAACTTCGCACAGCTAGGATTCAAACTCGGACCATGACCGTTCACCACCAGGCAGTGTTGAATTACTTTCATATATGGAGTGTGCACCTCTGTGTGTTGGGGGGAGGGGGGAGGGGAAAAGGAGAGAGGGAATTTTCTTTCTTGACTCTGCCTTATTTCTCTGACTCTGCTGAGAGGAAGCATCAGCCAGGTTGTCATGAGTAGTAGCCATCCTCCAAGATGGTAGAGCAGGACCAGCACTGGTTAATGGCTCTGGGATGATCCCATATTGAGGGACATCCGTCCCTTTGTGCTCTGACATTGATGTTACTGTCAGTTGACAGTGAGCTTTATCATCAATCCCTTCAAGTACAAAAGGCCACTGTTCGGAAACTGTCATTAAAAGCAGCCTCTCTTTTTAAAAGCAGTCTCTCCTTTATTCCCTCCATAATAGGAGCCAGTGTACCAGAAGAGACTGACCTTAAGTTGAGCCTGTTTAGTTAAAAAAAAAAGAAAGAAAGAAAGAAATAGAATAGGTTATGTTTTTAATGTATTTAAGATTGAGGCTCAGAATTAGAATGGAGCTGGGGGTAGTAGGAAATAGAAGGCAGGGTGGGAGAAAGCGGAGGTGGCCTTGGGTTTTCTTTGCTTTTGGATAATGGGCATTTCTAGTTAAATCAACACAGTCTATTTCACAACCTGTCTCCTGGTGATGTATATACTCTTTGGACAGGGTTGTGGGCTGCCTAAAGATCTCTCTTAGCCATAGGACATGGGTATAAATAAGCTTTATGTAGTCACAGCTGCTAAGGGTGATTATGGGTAGAGTGCATTCTAAAAGGACAGGGCAGGATGTTCATTGTTACAAGGGAGGAGGGGAGGGAGAAGATCCTGAAGGGAAGCAACAGGCAGAATTCTACTGAACAAACTTCCTCCATGGTCTTTGTCACTTTTTAATGACCATTTGGGGAGGTGATTTTATTGTAATGGAAAACAAAGACACTTGTGATTGAGAAGCAACTCAGTGTGGTACATGGCTTTTACAACCAGGCTTCCCAGGTGCAAATGTAGCCTTTGTCACGTACAAGTCATATAACCAGTTTGCAAGTTGCTTCACCTCTCCGTGCCTGTCTCCACAGCTATAACCCAGCCAGCACATTAGCTGTGAAGGTGAAATGAGTTGACACATGGAAAGAGCTTGGAAGAGCACTTGGCACATAGTGAGGGCTCAGCCAACATTTCATTTCTTATTTACGTGTCATGCATTCGTAGACATAAACAAGGCAACAGGCAAGAACTGATCATTCCACATTTTTGAGAGTGCTTGGAGGGAAGGTCAGTTAGGATTTAGTTTTCTTCCCACCGTCCCATTGGAAGGGAACAGAAGGTCCTGAGGGAAAAAAAGGGAGCTTGTTGTTTCAATGGAGCTGAAAGGAACCAATATGACTGGAGTGTAGTGAGCAGGGTGGTCCTGGTGGGCCTTGAGGAGAGGCAGGTAAGCAGGACCAGATCAGGCAAGGCCTTGTGTGCCAAAGTAAGGACATGGCTTCCGTTTTACAGCACACAGAAGCCATGGGAGGTTTGAAGATTGGCTTGCTCAGATTCCCATTTGAAGATTAATCTGTCAGTGGAACAAAAAATGGCTTGTAGGAAAGACCAAAATGGGTCTGTTGCATTTCAGTGGGAAAGAGGTGATATTGACTTACCAGGGAGTGTTAGGGCCAGATCACTGCCCCTGGCCCCCAGCACCACCACCCCTGGCCTCCCAGCAGACGAGGTCTGGTGCTCTAGCTATGTGTTCTCACGACAATGTGTACTTTCTTACTTTCCTCTGCCATTGCTTGTTTAACTGTTTGTTTTCACCAGGCTGTAAGGCAAGGACTTTATGTCTGCTCCCTGCTTCTTTATATGCTCAGTTCCTGTCCATCACCGAACTCTTAATAGGCTCACAGTATTTATTTAATGGATGAATATATACATTATAGTACTCATTGCAGTGTTTGATTTTGCAAGCCTATGTTACATCCAGCAGTCTACTTCATGGAGAGGAAAGTCATTCCTTTTGAACTTGCGGTATTTGTGATGGGAGGTGGGATTCTACATATCTTTATGTCAAGGAAAATGAACACTGTGGATCTTGGACAGGGCAAAGGCAATACTTGGCTCTATTTTCTGCAGCAAGGTATCACCTTAGCTCCTTATCTGTGGCATCTCAACCAGGAGCCCTAGTTAATTTTCATGCAGAAGAAGCTTTTGAAAGCCAGGCCTCTTTCATGCTCTGGGAAGATTTGAGAGGGGTCAACCCTGTTTAGATTGGTTCTCTGCACCACTCGGGGAAGCCTGCTGGCTGTTCTCAGCATGGAGTATGTTGCAGGGAGGAGATGAGCAGGAAACAGACCAAAGAACCAGGGCACTTCCCAGCTTGAATCAGGCCTGTCTTGTGTGGATTCATTATTTTGTTGAAATTAATCCCCAGAATGGCAGACATAGTATATTTGAATGTGAACCAACAGTACATTTCATGGCCAAGCAAATGTGGTTTTGGATTATCCACCCTGGTTGATTGTCCTTGCTTCCAAACCCTTCCATTAGTGCACATAATTGAACTATACCTGGTTTCGTGTTTTCACACCCAATTTGATGTCCCTGTGGCATTTGCTATGGTGTGGGAAGTGTGAGATGATCTCTTCCTGCTAGTTTTCATTCTCAGTGGGACTGGTGTAGTTTACAAGCATCAGTGACTCTGGCTGTCACTTAATGAGAGCTTCCCATGTTCCAGCCATTGTGCTCAGCCCTTTTTCAGGATGATCACATTCAATCCTCACAACAATACTATAGTAATACTAATAATACTAATAGCCATTTATTTAGCAATTACTGTGTGCAAGTGCTGTTCTAAGTGATGGCATGTAGTAACTCATTTATTTGCAAAGCGACCCAAAAAGCAATAACTCCAATCCCAGGGAATAAGAGTCACATGGACCCAGATCTGCGCGATAGCCTTCGTATAGAAGCAGGTGGAAGACTTGCCTGTAATGTAGGTACTGCTATCCTACTGTTGTTATAGGGATTTCAGAATGGTTAGGTTCCTTGCCCAAGGTCACACAGCCAATGTGTGGTCTGTCAGAAATTGAACTCATTTTTCTGTCTCTAAAGCCCTTGCTTTCTTTTAGTTCTAGCTACTGGGAACCAAAAACCAGACATTTATTATTGCTGGGTTTAGGACACTTGACACTTTAACAGAGAAACCATCTTCCAGATTTTTATTAAAGTATGATTTTGCAGTGATATCATGGCAGGGTAAGTGTTGGGGATGTGATGTTCAGTTCTGTAATTGTGTAGAGAAGTGGACTTGAAGAAATTCTAGGAGCCTCAGTTAGTCAGAAGAGCAGGATATCATAGTGTGCTCTTGCTTTGTTGTTGTCTCCCTGCCACGTTTTGTTGTTGTTGTTGCTGCTGTTGTGGTTTTGTAAACTATTTGTGACTGTGTATAGCCAGTAGCCAGAAGGACAACATTGGCTTTGTAAATTTGCAAGTGATACTCAGATAAGATAAGTACATAATTAGCATGGAGCAGCAGAAGAGATTTTCTGGAAGATTTAAATTCTGCATAGGGAATTAGCAAATAGTTCCTGATAACAGTGACTTTCAGATGGGTGTGAACGGGGAGTGGAGGCCCAGCCCATCAAGACAGTTAATAATAGAATGGATTGTTCAAGAACAGCAGTTTATGTGCTTATCATGTGACAAATAATATGCTAGACTTACATTCATATATTGTATAATGCATTTCTCCCAATAGCCCTATGAGGTAGGTACTCTTACTATCCCCTCTTACAGACAACAGTACTGACTTTCTGCCTGTTGAAGGGACATAGCCATTCCTTCTCCCTTTGTCCCACTCCGCCCTCTCTATTACATACACATATCCCTCTAATAAATGGCAAAGATGGGATTTGAACTCAAGTCTCTTGTAACTCCAAATCCTGTTCTCCTAGAGATCAACATTAGGGGCTTCAACAGAAAGATGACTGAAAACAATCTGATTTACGTTCCGCCATCCCTCATAATTAACATTCTTTTACCACGTCCCAAAGTGATCACGTGTATTGCTGGTGTACCACCGCCTTTGGAAGGTGAGGTGGGCTCCATAGCCTCCATGCACCCACTCCTGGGGAAGTCACAGTACACCTCTGAGACAGGTACCATACTACCATACCTCGGGTTCATATGGGAAAGCTGAGATGAATTTTCCAAAGTCACCTACACAGAGGTTGTATCAGAACCTGGTCTCTGAGCCATAAGTTTGTACTCTTAACCACATCCTATGTTGTCTCCCAGCCAAAGCTAGACAGTTGGTTTGTGGGTGGATAGATAGATACATAAAGGTATACCTATGTATATACATACATTTCTGTCTATCTCTGTATCTGTCTGTCCATCTCTCTCAATTCAGAATTCAACACTGTGCTGCCTTTCTCTTTCTTCTGAGTCATCTGACCAGCTCACTGCATTTTAAGCAGCAGTGCACTTAACTCCTTGCTTACATTGGTATTCCTCTTTGTAGCAGCCCCTGTCACAATAGCAATTGGAATAAAACCCAAAGAGTGGTGCAGAGAATACAAATGGGTTATGTTTCTCTTCAACTTGGAGTAGGACAAAATTCTCATAAAGAACAAGGGAACAAAGGTTCCGTGACCAACATACACCAGGGGACTCCAGCTCTCTCGGATATAGGCCTGTGCAACATAATGGAAAGAGAAATTCGGGATAAAAGGAATTCAGGGAGAATTTTAGGTGGCTTTGCGGGATGGAAGCTCATGATCCTGTCCACGTATATGCATCATCACTAATAGCATTTGTTGAATATCTACTCTGTAAGCAAATCTATTGTATGTCCCCTACCTATACAGCTTATGACTCAGAGAATATGGATGCATAGGAACTGAATACATGTATTTACAGAGAACTTTTATCTGTGTATCACCTGCACAAATGGTTGTCTTTAATAATATCATGGAGGTTGTCAGTTAAAGGGACTATATAACCCCGTTGTTGGAAATAAGAGCTTTTTGAGTAATTAAGAACTGATGTGAAGTTAAACCCTTTATTTTGAGAGGCAGAATACCAAAGCGGTTGAATGTGGGCTTGGTCTTAATCCTGACTGAGTTTGAAGCTTGATTCTAATGTTAAAAGATTTGGGGCAAGGTGAGTGACTTCTCTTACCTTCAGTTTCTTTTTCCACAGAAAAGGAGTTCTTTAATATCTGTGCACCCCTTACAAACCCTTGGTCCATAGAATTCCAGCCTCTTTACCAATTGCCAGTCAGTTGAGTAGAACAATGAAAAACATAATAATCTTTGACAATTAAAATAACTTAAAACAACTTACAAATTTCTCCCGGGGAAAACATATATTATAGCAAATGTAATTTGTAATCTTCAGCAACACTCCTCATGTCCTCTTTTCTTCCCTGTGCTCTCGGATTTATGCCGTGTCACAACCTTGCATGGGCTGTGTCCAGCCCCTCCCACCACCACTGAGCCCTCAACACATCAGCCCCTCTACCTTCCCCTACAACCTATTATTCCATGCGTGGTTTGTCCTGTCTCACTAAGCCTGCCTATTCCTCCTCTTGCTCCTATTCTCACAGTTCAGCACCAGCTATGTCCAGGCACCTGTCTGACAGATCAGCAGACTAGGGTGGGAAATAAGCTGAATGACAAATCTGCTTACCAGTCAGGGCGATGGGTAGGGTGTGGAAGTACTGCCCCATCTATACGTTTTGGTTTAATCATCCCTTGTACTCTTGCTTCTACTTGTCAAAGGCACATAATGAAGGCCGAGCCTCAGACCACTCATTCCCAGACCCAGAAAAAGTCTGGCACTTGAGTTGTAGCAACATCGACAGGTTAATTAA
Source organism: Panthera onca (assembly GCF_046562875.1). NCBI lineage: Eukaryota > Metazoa > Chordata > Mammalia > Carnivora > Felidae > Panthera > Panthera onca. The sequence continues at coordinate 36,729,730 of NC_138354.1, read as the reverse complement.
GGGCCACTTTTTCCCAGGTCCTGATAGGATGGGCTAGGTGTGGGACAAGGGCTTATGGTTCGTGCAGCCAAGAAACAAAGGCAAATGGCAGGCCAGGAAGAATGAAAGAGATGTAAGTCACTATGAGCTGTTGCTCTGGGGAGGCTGGTGTTGGACATGGGAATAAATAATGATTTTGACTGTAAGACCAAGGAGGGTGGTTCCTCAGACTCATGGGTACAGAGGGAAGCATGTGCCATTCAGTGTCCTGGAAAGTTAGTGATCATGGTGACTTCCAAGGTCCACAGAGAAGGTCATCCTGGAAGGATGGATAAAAATGGCATCCAGGTAGAAAGTATTGTCCAGTAAGGGGCAAGGGCTGAGTCAAAGGGCTGAGGCAGGAGGAGGCTGGTATCCCTCATTTCAGGTGGACAGAAATCCCTAGGCATTTGAGATCATGGAGTTCAGGTGGGAGCAGTGAGACACAGGAGTGAATCACAGAAGGTGGTGAGACCAGATTATGTGGACATTGAAAGCCAGACTCAGGCTTTGGACTTTACACCAGTTGTTGTGACTTTTGCAAAGTATGTAAGCCATTGTAATCTTCATGTGTTTAGGGCAGGAGTTCTCGGCCTTGGCACTAGTAACATTTTCATCTGGACAATTCTTTGTTGTGAAACACTGTCTTCTGCATTTCACGAGGCTTAGCAACATCCTTGTCCTCTACTCACTAGATGCCAGGAGCATACTCCCTCTCTATTATGACAACCAAAAATGTCCCCAGATGTTACCTGCGGGAGAAAACCACCTTTGTTTGAGAAACTCTTACGAAGGTATTGCTAACAGCAGTGTGTGGGATGGAAAGAAGAAGGCGTATGAAATTCTTAGAAGGCTATAGCAAAAGTTGGAGGCAGCAATGATGAGGGAGTGTGCACCCCAATACATAACCCCAGCACCTCTACTGCCAGCAAGATTACCATGAGTATCTAATATTTGTAGAAGAAAGAGGCATGGGATTTGGGGTATTTAGAAGGAAGCACACAAGTTGCTTTTTGATGTATTTTATTTTTCTGATTTTATTAAGACGGTATACAGTCAAGGGGACCGTAAATTCACTCTCAGCAGAAATGTTGGCCAAATCCCTTTTCACCATCCACATTAAAAGACAATGTTAGCAATATTTGATGTTGAGTTTCTGGATAAGATTCAAGCTGTCCTTATCCTGGCATCCTTTGTAACATTTTATTTATTTGTAAAACTCCTTAGAATTGTACATTTTTGTCTAGGTTCACTCAGTCTGCACAGCCAGCTGGCCATTAAAGAAATCTAGAAGGAAAATTGCTGGAGCAACCATGCTCTTGTTCGTGTGGCGTAATCAACGAAAATAGCCTCAGAAGCAGTTATACTTGAAGTTTTAGTGTGAGCACAGACACGCTGTCATTCACCTTGACCCCATTTAGGACTATATCATTTACTCAAATTTCATTATCTGTCTCAAGCAACAATTTCTTGTAGGAGCGCATGTGTTTCTGACTGTGTGTGTGTGTGTGTGTGTGTGTGTGTGTGTGTGTGCGCGCGCGCGTGTGTGCGCGCACATGCATATATCCCCTGATTAATTTTGTATCCCATTTCCAAATAAATCTTCCTCAGTCACATCTCTACTCGTATCACGTTCTCTTTTCAAAAATTTTCAATGGCTCCCCATTGCTTATCAGATCAACCCTAAGCCACTTAGTATGGCACTGAATGCCTTCCATGGTCCAAACCCTCTGTTTTTCAGTCTTATCTTTCCCTACTCTGTTGTGTGCATTCCAGTTTTTAACTAAGCGAGGTGAATTTTAAACATGTTTATAGAAAAAGAAGAACTGAGTGAATCAACAAGATTTCGAGTCCTTTTAAAACATTAGGTGAACAATATGGAATACTGAAATACAGACTTTGCGTATGCTCACTTTCTAAATCAAAATTGTTACTTGCTTCTGTCAGGGCATCCGGTGTTTAATTTTACTATGTCAGACAGGAAATCTAGAGTTGCACATTCCAAGTGTGTGCATTTATGAATTTTTCATTAATTACTCTGACTGAAATTGGATACAAGCCTAGCTTAGAAGATCACTCATTGTTTGTTTATTCACTTTGTTATCCAGATCTCCTGCTATCCAGTTAAATCTATCATTATTCCTTTGCTTTTGTTCGTTTCTTTTGCAAAATGCTTTGCTTCAGGTCTTTTGAGTATCCTTCCAACTCTCCTATCTATCCTTCATTCAGAGATCAGTAACTGATCTAGTGAAAAGTTCAACACCACTCATATCCCAAACGAGTGACGCATGGCACTTTCTTGATAAATGAATATAGACACATCCATGTGTCTCCATTCCACTTTCTTAAGTAAGCTTGTGCAAGAGCTAGGTAAGAGCTCTTTCTTCTTCCTCTCTTCTGTGAAGTCACTCTGCCTTCTTGATTCACCTCCATGTGTTCCCTTTCAGAATATCTCGGGGCACACAGAGACAAAAGTACAAGTGAAATTGGTGATTTAGAAATATCTGATGAAAATAAGTCAATTTCTCCCCTTTCAAATCTCTGTGCATGGTCTTGTTTAAATATTCCTTTATCTTTGTGAGAAATGGAATTTGAGATTTTCAATTCTGGTAAACAGCCACCACCATAAATCTGCAGGCTTTTGATCCTAGATACCCATTGCCTGTATAAAATCTGTTGAGCTGGGAGAAAGTTCTCCCATTGAAAATAATGCTGCACTTTATATGCCGCCTGTACGCCATGACAGTTGATAGATTGCCACAGGATTAAACATACTTTTCTTTGTCACTGCTGGACAGGGGCGATTTTGGTTTATGGATGCCCCAGATTACTTTCTACCTGCCTCTCTCAGCTGAGTACAGAGAAGTTTCATGACTGAACTCCTCCATCTGATTCTAAGTGACACGTGGTTGACCCTAATATGTTGTCACTAGGTTTTTAGATATTTTAAATCCTTGGATATATGAAGACCCTGGCTTCTGTTCCCTCCCTGCAGATCTGTGTAGGTTTGATGAATTCTGTCTGGAAAGACTCCCAGACAGGACGTCTTGCAGGCAGCCTGAGGACCCTTTTTGCTTTTATGCCAGAGAAATTTTTGGAGCCCTAACTTCTGGGTTTATATCACATACTCATCAGTCTTGTGACTGGGCGCATATCGCTTAATCACTGTGTGTCTGTATCAGTTTCCCCATCTGCATAGTGAGGATGCTGAAGCATGCACCTGTTGGGGCTTTGTGGGGATTAAGGGTTTGATATATGCAAGGTGCTAATCCAGATACTGGACAAAGGGTAAATGCTTCATCTCCTCATGGTTATCATGTGAGTATTGGGTAGATACATAGCTTCATAGAAGTTGAAGGACTTACCAAGTCCCACAGCTCCAATCCAAACTGAGCATGAAGTGTGGAGGGGAGTAGAGTGTGGTGGAATTAAAATGGAATGGGAGAGGGTAGAGTGGAATGACATGTTGTAGAGTGACATGGAGTGGAGCCACAATGGCAGGAAGAAATCTATTTATAGATGTTAATGAAAAACCACAGAAAGAGAAACTTTCAAATACCTGTATTGAGAAAGCATGCATCTTTCAGGAAAATGAAGATGATATTGTGTAACAGAGGAGGGATGTTAATTGTCTTGTCCTGGGACAAGAACAAGATATGTATCTGTGGATATATTAGAATTATGAAAAACATGCTTTTCTGAGAATGCTATCATCATCTTGCGATGTGTCAAGACCCTGCACCAGAGGTAGATATTATCTGGAATATACAACAGAACTTAAAAAAAAAGCTCACAGATCAAGGCCATTTTTGCATAGGTTTGTGAACAGACAACCGGGAGGAGTGTTTTTCATATTCCCGGTAGATGAGAGAGAAATTGGCAGCCACCACTTTCTTTCCAAAAGGCCGGCAAGCACTGGCATATTCCCATGGCTGGTGCTCTACCAAAACTGATGTCTCCAGGTCCTGGTGCTATTCCCATCTTTCAGGTTTTCTCTCTTGAGCAGCGTTGCTTTTGCTCTATCTGCTAGCAAAATGGGAGGTCAAAGCAAAAGCTGCTTTCCAACAATTTGCTGTTGTAGCCTCTCCCAGATGTCAGGTGAAGAGTGTGGTAGTCTCAGTGGCTCACGTGTGCAGAGTGAGAGTCCTGCTGACTGTGGCGCTGACGGAGACGGGCAGGTGAGTCGTTTGCTGGGTCTTCCTCATCCTGGGATCAGGTCTCTGATTGTTGGCAGTTCCACCAAGCTTCGCCGATTTCATCTGTAAAACTGGGTGCGCTAATTTGCTTTCTTGGCCTGTTGGACCAGCGTGGTTTAAGTTAGGTTGTAAGTGACAGAAAGCAATGGTTTTAAATAGAATTTTACTTTTCTCTTGCACAAAATGAAACCTAAAGAAGGACAGGGCAGATGGATGTGGAGACTCCCGCATCTTCCTTCTGTTGAGATATTCCACTGTCTTCAACACCTGGCCTCCACCTTCTGATGAAAGACAGTGACATGATTTTCCACCGTCACATCCTCATTCCAACATGCACCAAGGAGAATTGGGGAAATTATATCAAATTTCCTGTTATCAGTGAGCACTTTCTGGAAGTTGCCCACACCAATGTCACTTACGTTTATTAGCCAGAACTTAGCCACATGACTCTACCTAATCAAAGGAAGCTGGTTAAAGTAGTTTTTATTATGGGTAACCATATGCCCTGCTGGGGCATTAAGCTGCTTCTTAAGATATAGGGGAATTTGGGAAGAACATTAATGCTCTTTAGCCATATTGATGGAGGCTGTGTTTGCTGCAGCAATATCCCATGAGAATTGGCTGAAAATATTTGTGGTTATTTTACTGTCATCTGGATTACACAACTTTTCCAATAATGTGTGCTCATGTTTATTTTCATCTCATTATTAGGTCTGTTTTATCATAGGTTCTGGAAGAATCGGAACAAAGGTCCAAAGGCTGTGATTTCTTTATTATTTCTCATTTTGGTAGAGAGAATAGGAAGCCTAATTATGTCTTTGCAAACAGGAATCATGTCATTTTTAGTTTATTTTTTGTCTTGAGTATTCTTTCATGCAAGAAAGCACTCACTGTTTTAAGCACCAGGGTTACAGTGGCCTGCAAGACAGGCCGGCTCCTTGTCCTCATGAACATTGAATATTGAGGTTAGCACCATTAAGGACATAAATGGAATGGAGTTGCAAAGAGGCACTGAGTTGGGGAGTGAGCCTGTTTAGATGCCAGCTAGACTAGGAAGGCAACTTTGAGGGAAGCACAGCTGACTTACAGCCTGAAGGACGAGAGAAAGTCACCCAAAGAGCCAAGGAGAGAATTGCAGTAGAGGGAACTGGCACATGCCAAAGCTCGGAATGAAGAAAGCTTGGTGTGTTCGAGAAAAGAGGGGTGGTCAGTGTACCAGTGTGTCAGGGGTCGGAGGGGAGCACAATGCCCCACCCAAAGAAGGTGCCCTAGGGTCTTGCTCAACATTAGAGAGACAGACTTTCCACTCCTTTGGGGATTTTATTTGAAATCCATTTGTATGAAGTTCTTGGTCACACCCTTTATTCCTGAAACAATCCCACTGGAGAGTGTGCATCCTGAAACTTATTCCAGTTCAGAACGGTAGGGGGACGGATGTTTATGTTTTTAGGCAAAGATACTGAGAGAGAGGCTTTGATGAAGGCCATTCAGTTGGTTGGGGAAAAATAAACTCATTTAGAGATACGTTTCTGGAATTGCCTGATTTGGATTGAACAGTACAGCCTCCAGTTATAAAACCATTTCCCTCAAGTTTTTTTTTCTCCCAAATCTTTATTTCAGTCTGATAGATGTGGCATATCTTGTGCCTAATTCAACAAGAACTAGTTTCTCTCTCCCCCCCCTCTCTCCCTCCCTCCCTCCCTTCCTCCCTCTCTGCTTCATTGGAGTTTGGATCTTCTGCTAGTGTCTACTTGCTTCCTACTTGGCATGCTTGTCCCTCCATTTGTTTTTGTAATTTGGGGGTTTTCTTTTTGTTTGTAAATTTGTCATTATCCCCCACAAAGCTCCCTGCTATGGTTTGGTAAAGATCTTCATATCTTCACATTGAAAGCACCATTCCATCTGCGAGCCAGATACTTTCATCCCAAAATGCCATTCCAGAGGAGAAAATTGGAACTGGGAAGATTGGCAACAGTGATCGCTACCAACAGCACCTACTGTTATAGGATTAATAGGAATTAAATCTGCTTGAGCCATGGTGTGAGCCAGCACTTTACTTGCAAGTGGGGCTGAAGTTTAAAGAACAGAATTTTCAGCAGGGCAATTGTCTGGGCTCTTTCTGACCTTATTTCTGGCTGGTGGTGAATTTGCATTGGGAGCTCAATAATTGTACTCTTAGACAGCCTTGAAAACTACAGTTACCCTGCGTCTGCAACTGCCCACACGTTGCTTTCTGGTCTCCTTGTAAAAAAAAATTTGGTTGGCTTTTCAGTGTTGTTTTGGATGCTCCATGTGGATTACTCTTTGAATGTCTGCTTTGCAGCTTTCTATTATTAAGGGAGAAAGTCTTGAGGTCCAAAGAAATGGGTGATCCTTTCCGTGCCACCTTATGTCTTCTGCATGGCATTAGCCTGACTTTGTCCCAACAAAAGTCACACTATGTGGGCAGTAAGCTGTAATGCCATTAAAGTGGTAGTTGTCCTTAAATGGTCATTGGATTATACTTCTCTGGTTGTAAAACGGTCAAATAATCTTAAGATGAAATTCAAACCCTCCTGATGTTTTGGAAATCCCAGAGTGATCAGATGGCATTCAGGCCTATAGAATCATGTCTCCCCACTGGTCACCTCCTTACTCAGATCTCTTCAGCCACACAGGCCTTCTCTGAGGTCCTCAGATATGCCATGCTGTGTTCCTCTACAGGACCTGTGCACATCTGGGGTACTCTTCCTTTTCAACCTCTTGAGTTATTTGGATCACTAGATAGATGCCTTCCTGACCTCTAAGTACCAGGCATTCTCTTCTGTAACAGAACTTCATATATTTTTTTCATTCTTAACTTGGTACCAAAACTTTTAGTTATTTGGTTCGTTTACTTATCCAATTTGTCTCCCTCAGGGACCTTATTTTCCTTGATTACTATTGTGTCCCTAGCATCTAGCAGACTCTTTACCATGTAGTAAATATTCAATGAGTATTTGTTGGATGATTGAGTAAATGAATTTTCAGCTTTGTGTAGGGGGGACCAGCTTGACTGAACGTGAATCCATGGGTGGAAATCAATACATAACATCCTACCTTGTCTTATCCTTCCTTTATATCATTCTGTCTCATAGATTGCAAGTGAATTATGGATTAATCGCCCAAAGATGCCCTTCATTCAGTTTCTTTCTATGAGTCATTCCACAAACATACTGGAAGGAAGTACTTTAGGCCTTGGTCTAGGTGTCAGGCACCAGGAACCCTAACATGACCATTATGTCATTTACACGTACATGTTTGTCCGGTTATCTTCTTGTCCTTATGTCCCCATTCGTCTTCACATTTTAAATAGTTCAAAATATTTATTATTTTGAAGGGAAGGATTTAGTTTTAGGTGTTCATTTAAAGACCTGGAGATTCTTGTACATCAGTGCTTCCCAAGACTTCTTCATGTGCATATGTGTGTCAACCACCAGGTTTGCTTCGGTGCGCCTGGCGGGCGGGTGAGACGTGGTCTTTCCACCCCCTCCCTTGTACTACTTGCTTGAACTTTATTAAACTAACTGCTTGGAATTCTTTAGATCCCTCTGCTTCTCTTGTCTCTCCCATTCTTTCTGATCCTGCTCCTCCTCTCCCTTGTGCCTTTGAATATTCTTGGAACACCATTACCACCTTCTCTTTGCACACAGAGCTGTAACTCATGTTGTGGATCCCTGCCTGATTTATTATTCCTTACAAAATATTCTAGGTTTTCCCCTTGTCTTTCTCACTGATGGAGGATTTTGCATCCTCAGTTCTGACAAATCAGGAATGGCCATGTGGCTTACTTGCTCCAGCCTGTGAAATGTTGGAAGTGTCATATATGTCTCTGGGCAAAGCCAGCATGTGATTCACCCCGGTCTCTTTTCCCTCTGCCAAGAGATAAGACAATCACTTCTCCGTCAGCTTGGACCCTGGAGAGAAGATGACATAGAGCAAAGCCATAGATGAACCACTGATGACACATGGCCTGAGTAAGAAATAAGCCTCGGTTGCTGTAAGCTTCTGAGATTCTGAGGTCATTTTTTTCCAACAGCATACCTAGCCTATCTTGGCTGATACTGACTTTTATCTCAGAGGGCGTATCTTTGCAGAAGCTCCTCAAACCTTCTAAAATCCGGCTGTTGCTTTTTTCTTGCATTCCCATAATATTCCCTCTTAGCCATCAGCATATGATGTTATAATTACTTTCCTGTCTTTTCCCCTCGTCAGACTATGATTTCTGTGCAGGAAGGGAACTTGTTTGATTCATCTCTCACCCTTCGCTGGCCTTTGATAGGTAGTCAACAAGCACCTGATGAATGAAAGTAAACAAGATTAGTGTAAAGACATCCATGTCTCCACCACCATCGTGAACATTTTTGGTGGGATAGATTCTAGTGCAGAGTGGCTGTGTCCACAGTCCACACCGGCTGTGTCACGGTGATGTGAGAAGAGTCCCATGCCATCTTGGAGAATGTGGACACTCACAGGGGCACCTCGGTGGCTCAGTTGGTTGAGCGTTTGACTTTGGCTCAGGTCATGATCTTACGGTTCGTGAGTTCGAGCCTCTTGTTGGGCTCTGTGCTGACAGCTCAGAGCCTGGCGCCTGCTTCAGATTCTATGTCTCCCTCCCTCTCTCTGCCCCTCCCCTGCTCATGCTTTGTCTCTCTCTCTGTCAAAAATAAATAAACATTTTTAAAAATTAAAATAAATAGAATGTGGACACTCACATGAGATTAACTGCTCATGGCAAACCCTGACCAGGATTCTGGTCACATAACTAAACAATGGGAGAAAATCTGGGGCAAAGATAAAAAGCAGTATATTGGGAGTATATGGGCAGCAAAATAAAACAAAACAGAAACAACCTATCAACTACATTTATTTAAATTCACAATTCATACTTTGACAATGTAGGGTCATGTTTCCCAGGCCAGCACATTGAACTCTCTCTCTCTTTTTTTTTTTTTTTTTTTTTTTTGGTGATTTATTGCCCCCCATCATGATTGCATATCTCCTGATAAGCCCCCAAGTCCTACTATCACCTGTATGTTCCTGCTCTGCTCTTCCTTATGAGACTCAAGGGGCTCTGTCATGGCCTCATCTCTCTTTCTCCATAGTCTGAAAGGGAAAGATCAACAAAATATCCAGTAGCAACCTACTTGGATTTTTTTTCATTAAAACCAGCAACCGTCTTCTCTAAAGCAGAGGAGTCACAGCGTCAAATAATAGACTTCACTTTTCACCTTGAATTTGCCAGAAGCCACTGGTGGAACGCTGGAAAACCCTGACCATGGTGCTGCTTTAGTTCTACAGATACTAGACCCATTCTTCAAATCAAATCAAATCAAAACAAAACAAAACAAAAAGTGTTCTGCTCTTCTCATCCAAGAGCAGACTGAATTCAGGTAAAAGTGACTCAGACTTACCAGGTGTAATAACCAGGTGTGTGACTTCTCTGAGCATCCATAGTTGGCATCAACAAGTTGGACCCGTGACAGTTTCTCAGCTTGCAAAGAGTACTGAGCATGATAGCTTTAAATGGGCCATTACCTTTTTTATATTTATCCCAAACTGTTAAGGTCAGCATTAAAATTTGACCTTTTCCCTGCCAACCCGTTTGAAGTAATTAACCCCTGTGTCTTGAAACACAAGGAAGCTATGACTTTGTTATTAAATTCTCATAAAGAGCCTATTAATATTAAAATTGCTTCACTCTTGGGCTGAATGTATTAACGGCCTTGCTCTGGGTAAACACAAACCCTCAGCACAGTGTTTTAAAATGCATGAGCTGAGGGCAGACCATGCTTTTTCTAGCTACCTCCTCTGTAGCAGAATGTTACGTTTTCTGTGACAGTTTCCCCTTGTATTTGTTCAAATGTTTCCATTTTAAATCTGTGTCCCTAGATTTATATTTGTTTATAGGGGAGCTCATTTTACTGCTCACAGTTTTGGAGGAGGTCCAGTGGAGCAGAACACCTGTAAAGACCCCTGTACCCATCACCCTCGTTGTGACTTCCCAGGACGGTGTCCAGACCCTGATCTTCTTGTTGGGGAGCATAGCTTGTGATGATTCTTTTAGGCAGGTCCATCGTACCTATATATCACCCGCAGAGAGTGCTTAAAAATGCAGATTTACACAACCCACCATGGACTTGCTGAGTTAGAACGGCAGAGAAGAGATGTTCCTGTGTCTGCTGTATAAACCACCTTCTCAAGCGGTTTGCTGTAGTGAAACCCACCAGAATTCAGTTTGCTAATTCAGTCATTCAAAAAATGCCTTGAACATCTATTATATGCCAGGCATTGTGCTAGGCCTTGGGGATACAGTAGGAAATTAAAGAGCTAGGTACTTGTCCTAATGGATCTTATAGTTCATTAAAGAAATACACAGTGAACAAGGAGGATAAATAAATAATTAAAAATAGCAGTAGACTTCTGCTTCTGGTAAGAAGTAGGCACACTTTTCCCTATTCCTCCTGGTAAGTACAAATAAAATCTTTAGGCATAAACATACAGATTCAAACAGCTGAGTAATTTCCAAACAGGGTAAATCCAAAGAAATCTACACTGAGACACATCAGAGTCAAACTTCTGAAAAATGAAAGGCAAAAAAAAAAAAAAGAAAAAGAAAAATTCTTGAAAGCTGAGAGAAAAAGGAAACTACCCAGAGGGGAAAAGCAATTCGAAGGACAGCAGATTTCTCATCAGAGGCCGTGGAAGCAAAGAGAAAATGGCGTGACATTTTTCAAGTGCTGAAAGAAAATACTTGTTAACTCAGAATTCTATTTCTAGTGCAAATATCCTTCAGAAATGAAGGAGAAATAAAGGCATTCTCAGATGAAGAAAAACTAAAGTGATTACTTGCTAGCAGACCTACCTTAAAAGAATGGCCAAAGAAAGTACTCTAAAGAGAAAGGAGGTGGTGAAAGAAGGACTCGTAGAACATCAGGAGGGAAGAAGACAAAAATAGGGATAAATGCCATAAAATCTGGTGTTTTTGAAATTATACTTTATGGTTGAAGCAAAAGTTGTAACATAGTCTAATGTGAATCAACTAACATGCAGTAGAAATATTTAAGACAGTTGTATCATAAATGGCAGAGGGTAAAAGGGAGGTAAGATTTCTGTGCTTCAGTCAATCTGCTAAAATGATTGCAGGAGATAGAGCATGGTAAGTTGTGTGTGTGCATAACATAATACCCAGAGCAACTACTAAAATAACCTGTGAGAAGAAATTTGCTCAAAAACACTATAGACAAACAAATTTATTAATAAAAAGTATTCAGGTGACTCAGAAAGAGGAAGGAAAAAGAAAACAAAAAAGAGAGATAACAGAGAAAAAAATGGCAAAGAATTAAGCATTAATATAATAGTAATTGTATTTAATACAAATAGTCTACATACACCAATTAAATGAGAGATTGTGAAAGTACATGACCCAACTATATGCTGTCTATAAGAAGTTGCTTTCAAATTTAATTATATGGGTACATGGAAAGTAAAAGGATGGAAAAAGAGGTATCAGGTAAACACCAATCAAAATAAAGTAGGAGTAGCTATATTAGCATCAGATAAAGTAGATGTAAGAGCAAAGCAAATTACCAGAGACAGAGAGAGGCAGAATATAATGGGTATAATGAATATAAAAGTGTCAGTCCAACAGGGAACATAGCAGTCTTTTTTTTTAAATATTAAATTTATTGTCAAATTGGTTTCCATACAACACCCGGTGCTCATCCCAACAGGTGCCCTCCTCAATGCCCATCAGGGAACATAGCAATCTTAAATGTGCATGCATTAAACTGGAGAGCTGCAAAACATGCGAGAAAAAAAAATTACAGAACTAAAAGAAGAGATAGGAAAATCCACAATTAGAGTTGGGGACTTTAAACACCAGTCTACTACCAATTAATAGAAAAACATAGACTGAAAATAAACAAGGATAAACAAGAACTCAACCAACTACCATTAATCAACGTGTCTACCCAACATTATAGAACATTCCACCCACCAAATGCATAATACATGTTCTGAAGTGTCCGTTGGACATATAATAAGACAGGCCATATTCTGGACAATGAAACAAACTTCAACAGGTTTAAAATAATTGAAATCATTCAGAGTGTGTTCTCTGACCACAGTGGAATCAAATTAGAAATCAGTTACAGGAATATAATAGGAAAATCTCCAAACACCTGGAAACTCAACAACATACTTCTGAAAAATTTGTGGGCTAAAGAGGAAGTCTCCAGGGAAAGAAATAATTACATTGAACTAGATGAAAATGAAAAGAAAACCTGAAAACTTGTGCGACACAGACACAGTAGTGCTCAGAGGGAAATTTATAGCACTAAATTAATATATTAAAAAAAGGAAAAGCCTTAAATCAGTACTCTAAGCTCCCCCTTTCAGAACCTACAAAAAGAACAGCACAATCAACCCAAAGCAAGTAAAGAAGGAAGTAATAAAGATATGGGCAGAAAGCAATGAAATGGAAAACAGTAACATAATAGAGAAAATCAGTGAAATGAGTGGCCTCCTTGAAAAGATCAATAAAATTGACAGACCTCTAGCAAAAATGACAAAGGAAAAAGTGCAAGCACAAATTATCAGTATCAAAAATGGAAGTGAGACTGTCACAGGAAACCTTGCAGGTGTCAAAAGGGTAATAAGGAAATGGTGTGAACAACTCTACATGTATCCAATGGAAAACTTACATGAAATGGACCACTTCCTTGTAAAACACAAACTTCCATAATCCACTTAATATGAAATAGATATTTTGAATGTTTATGTAACTAATAAGGAAATATAATCAATAATTTAAAAACTTTTTTTAAAAGGTTATCTCCAGACCCAGAGATTTTCATCAGAGGATTTTATCAAATGTTTAAGGAAGAATTAACACCAATTATATGTAATCTCTTCTAGAAAACAAAGGAGAAAGGAACACATTCCGATTCATTTTATGAAGCTAGTCTTACCTGGATACCCAAAGCATACAAATTCAGTACAAAAAAACCCCCAAAACTATAGACCAATATCCTTCATGACCATAGGCATAAAAATGTACTTTTTTGTCTGTAACACATTATTTGCAAATAGCATTCAGCAATATATAAAAAGAATTACATACTTTCATCAAGTGAATTTTATTCTGGGGATATAAGACTGGGTCAGTGTTCACAATTAAATCAATGTAATCAACCTTATTAGGCTAAAGAAGAAAATCACTTGATCATATGAAACAATGTAGAAAAAAATTGATAAATTTCAATACCCATTCATGACAAAAAAAAAAAAAACCTATCTGAAAAATATGACATGGAAATTAAAAGCACAGTGTCATTTCTAATGACTCAAAAAAGGTACTTAGGTAAAAATGTAACAAAATAGATACACAATTTGTGTTCTGAAAGCTATAAAATGCTGACAAAAATAACTTTTAAAAATTTAAAGGAGAGACTTATTATGTTCATGTATTGGAAAATGACATAGTAAAGAAAATTCTCTCCAAGTTGATAAAATACGTTTAATACAATTCTTAGGAAAACCCCAGCAAGACTTTTTGTTGATATAGACAAATTATTCTCAAATGTATGTGGAAAGGCAGTAAATTAAAGTAACTAAATAATTTTGAAAAAGAAATGTAAAGTGGGAGAAATGAATCTACCCAATTTCATGATTTATTATATACTACAGAAATCAAGACTGTGGTGTTAGCAGAAGTATAGACACATAGGTCCATACAACAGAATATAGAACCCAGAAATAGATCTACAGAAATATGCCCAACTGATTGGACAAAAACAAAAAGGCAGTTCAATGGAGGAATAATATCCTTTCCATTCCTTTGCCTGGAACAATTGGGAAACCATTCCATCCTGAACCTAAATTTCACATTTTATACAAAACTGATTCAAAATGGTTTCTGAACTTCAATATAAAAAAACTTTTAGGAAAAAAAAAAAAAGAAGATAAAATCTTTGAGATTTTAAGGTAGGCAGAGTTCTTAGAATTGACACCAAAAGTCTAATCCATCAAAGAAACAATGATAATTTGGGCTTCATCAGATTTTTTTAAAGCAATCTTGTTCTCTTTAAAACACCTGTTAAAAGGATGAATAGACAAACTGTTGGCTTGGAGAAAACTTTTCCAAAAGACCGGTATATACAAAGAATGCTCAAAACTCAACAATAAAACATCAACCCAGTGAGCAGGAGGACAAAAGACGTAAAGAGACAGTTCACGGAAGAGAATATACAGATGGGAAGTGAGCACATGAAAAGATGCTCAACATCACTGACCATTAGGGAAATACGTATTAAAACTGCAAGGTGGGATCAGTGCACACCTGTCAGAATGGTTAAAATGAAAAATAGCGAACCGTCAATACTGGCAAGGATATGGAGCAATTGGATTGTGCACACATACATTGGTGGAAAGAGTGTAAAATGGTAAAGCCACTTTGGGAAAGGGTTTCAGTGTCTTTAAACACTAAACATACAACCACCATACAATACAACCTACCAATTGTCCTCCTGTATATTTATCCAAGAGAAATGAAGACTTATGTTCACACGAAACATGTACACACATTTTATGGCAGCTTTATTCTAAACAGTCAGACACTGGAAACAGCAGATATGTTTCAGTGGGTGAATGGTTACACAACTGTAGTACATCCATACCATGGAATACTACTCAGTGATAAAAATAAGAAAGTACTGTTAATACATGTGTCAGCCTGAGTGAATCTCTAGAGAATTGTGCTGAATGTAAAAAAATTGAATCCCAAAAGGTTGCGTATTGTATGATAACATTTATATAAATTTCTTGGAATTTCAAAGTTGTAGAAATGGAGAATAGAGTGTTCATTGCCAGGGATTAAGGAGGGGGTAGGAGTGGGAGAGAAGTAGGTATGGTTGTGAAAGGGGCATCCTGAGGATGGGAGTGTTTGGATCTTGATTGTATTGATATTGTTGTAGTACGGTGTTTTGATATTGCAGTCTCCCCATAGGGGCAAACTAGGTAAAGGACACATGGGTCTCTTTGTATTATTTCTGACAACTGCATGTGAACCTACAATTATTTTAAAATAAAAAGATTAGCTGAAAAAAACATTTATCAAGTTAATAAAAATAATAAGTGCCATGAAGGGAGTGAACAGATGGAAGGCAACTGGATTTGGTGGATAGGATGTTTGGAGAATGCCTATTTGAGAAGGTGGCATTGAAATTAATTGACAAATGATGAGAGGCAGCCAGCTATGTAGAGCATGAGGGAATACCAGACAGGTAGATTGAAACACTCAGCCTGCGTTGTGCAACTTTTAGTGGAGAGGTGTTATATCCTTCTGGCTTAGAGGGCAAAAATAGAATATGCAGAGTGCCCTGTTTGTATCCACTGCAGCAAGGGCCATGTTATCTCAGCACTCTTATCCCAGTGTGTTCACACACCTGCATCCATAAGATTCTTTTAGTCAGGCTTCAGGCATTGTAAAAGTACTGTCTTCCAGTCAGCAAACATTTATTGAACACTTAGTGTAATAATAATAATAATAATAATAATAATAATAATACTGTTGCTACCTATGCAGGGTCTTACTTCTCACAGAATTTTGTCACACATCTCAACTCATTGGAATCTCAAAACTACCCTGGGGAATAGGAATTAGTAACACCTTTGCTTTCCTTTACACATGGTGGTGTTAAGACTGAAAAAAGATTAACTGATGTGTTCAAATGTACTTGAGATAGCAGACGTGGGACTCACATCTGGTGCATATAATCCTAAAGTCCATACTTTTTCCTACTGCACACTCATCATGAGGATACTATATGATTTACTATAATAATATGAGGGACATATAAATAAAAACATACTTTTGAGTCACAACAGTTCATTAAGGAGACATAATTGGCTTAGAAAATATTATCAAGAAATAGAAGAAAGTACTTATTTTTCTTGCCAGTTAATATATGAGGGTAGTTGACACTATGAAATATAGAAGGAACAATATAATATACAATATAATAATTTCCACCAACTATTTTAAATATTTTTCTTAGCACTATTCACTAAATCATTCTTACTCTCTCCCCTTTTCCCACTAACAACAACTTGTATTATATCCTAAATTACCCTTTGTACTAGAATTGGTTTCTATATATTCTTTCCCATTAATTCATGTGTTGGTGTTGGTGCTCCACACTTTTGATTATTATAATTTTATAGTGTATTTTAATTTTGCATATAGTAAGTCTTGTATTATTGGAGAGGATGAATATGAATGGATTTAAAAAATTATTTTGCTTCTAAAACATCACTTCTCATTAAATGAGTAGCTTTTCACACTCAGTGAAGAAAAATGTAAGTGTAGATAACTCAAAGGAAAAAGGAAGTTGTGATTATGTTACAGTCTTCAGAACGTGGTCAGAATCTTTTTAGATAAACATATTAAGTGTATGGAATATTACATAATAGGCTTTCGTATTTTATCTGTTTTGGAGACATGCTAATTAGGCAGTAAATCTGTGTTGTATGATTGTATGTCCTTTTTTAATGTTGGATTTAGTTTTATCCCATGTATTAATTGGTTATATAGATAGGTCACATTAGTTTCCCAAGTAGTCCTGTTCTGTCCTGTTATTGTTCATGAGAGCATCCTGTCCGTTTCCTACCTAACACTTATCACAGTCTGTAATTATTTCTTTTATTTGCTTGTTTAGTATCTCGCTTCTTACTGGAATGGGAACCAGTAATCTTATTGTGAAAATTAGGGCCATGCTCATCATGTTTCATGCTTTATGTTCAGTTCTTAGAGCAGTGCTTAACACATGGCTGGTGTTCAGTAACCACTTGTTGAAAAATTTGTTGAGTGAATTTAATTTAAATAATTATTTTTAAATTTAAATTTATTTAATTTAAATAATTTATTTTTCCAGAAGGATTAGAACTATACTCTGGTTTTCCCAGAACAAGTGCTGTCACTTTGTAAAACAAACATAATACCTTCTCAGCAGAACTCTACTACATGTAACTTAACTGTCTATTATTAAAATGATAATTCATCTTTTATAATGTTCACACATTGCATCATCAAAAATCACTTACCATGTAGTTCTGGGAAAACATACTGACTCTTTGGATTATGTATGCTATATTAAAACATTTTGTATCCCATATTTTTTAATGTGGAGTGAAGGGCAGAGGGTTGGCAAATTGAGACCTGTGAGAGAGACATAAAAGACCCTGGCTGAGGTTACTTTCGAAACTTTTGATTTTCGTGGATGGAGCCATAGTGCTGCAAAGCCCTTGAAGAAATACCGTTATCCTCATGGACTGTCTTTCACGGCTCACTTTTACTTGGCCAGAAATTTAATTTCAAGTAATCATTGGGTAGGTGATGATGTTCTGCAGGCTCCTTGAGCTGAACGAATTAAAATTTGAAGTTCTCATAGTTTGTAAGTGAGTAGGAGTTCATTGGATATAGCCCATTAGTCACTTAATTTTTATGCCATATAAATGGGGCGTCTCTTTGCCATTTTGCTTGAAGGGACTTTATGGAGAGCCATAAAGAGGGACGGTAAATTTGCAGTCATGTACTTTTGTGACCACATCACCCTTTTTGGCTCAGTCCCCTTTTCAGGGATGATTTCGTCTCGGGCAATTTCTTGCCCCAGTGCTGGGGAGTAAATGTTCACCTTAAAATCCTTCCTTTTAAGAATGATTCCTTTCCCTGGGAAGTTCCTCCATGCTGTTTTTCTTCCCTCCAAACAAGGGACATTGTGAAGCTCAACAAAAAATGGATGTACAACCCAAGCAGAGTCGAAGCTGTTTGTGTAAAGCATACACCTATGCCTTGCTTCTTACCTTGATAAATTACTCTTTAGATTCAGGGCTGGTGGGTCTAAATGGGGCCAAAAAGCAAAAAGGTGGCGATTTCATCATTATTCATGAATTCCCTTTTGAGCTATTTTTTACTATCTTATGTCTTTACCAAGATTTTCTTTTGCTTTTATTTTTAGGATGTAAAAAAGTGATACCGTGTCTCCCCACCCCCTCATAATCCTTTATCTGTAATTTAAAATGTGGAAAATTTGTATATACTTGCATCTAGCTTAGCATAGAGCAGGTGGCAGCTGTTTTGGTTTCTATCAGAAGCTTCACAAACTGTTCTTGATATGAAAGCTTAAATTATTGGCGATTTTCATTTAGATATTTTTTATCATCATGAAGCTTGAAATATGTCTAACCTATTATGTGAGTCTGAACCAAGGTTGGGGTTTTATTTGCCATTCCTTTGTTCTAAAATTTCATTAGACATTTTCTTAGTGAAAAATTAATTGATCCTGGGAGTGGTGGTGATAAATCATTGGAGGTGAAGCCAAATTGATTTTTGCACCACCTCTCACTTGTTTCAATCTTAGTGGAATTAACTCTATTAGGTTCTGAGAATGTTTATGGGTATTATAAAACATTTACATCTTGATGTATTAAGGTACTTGAGTGGTTTTTAGCCATTATTAAGGGAATTATATTAGGATTAGTCTTGTTATCAATCTCTGCATCTGGCACCTAGCTAAGAAATGGCTGTTTTTATCCTCATTAAAGCCATAAATAGAACTTCATTAACTAGCACATGCCAAGTGCCAAGGCTGGTGGCAAAAACTCTTTCTACTTTGGAGGAGACCGTGGGTTCCTGAGCATCACAAGTTAAAGAAGTAAGTTTCTGACATTTTGTGAAGAGTTTCCTCTGCAGAAAAGTGCCCTGCCCCCTTATAGTTTGAAAATACCACAGGAGGTGAGGGTTCCATGGAAACTTGAAACAATTGGGGCTGACGGATTTAATCTGTTTGATGTACTTGTGAAATTCTCGCTAAAGACGGATCTAATTCTGTACTGGCCTTGAGGAAAGAATACTGAGAGTGGCTGTATGGAAGATGATTATGGAGAAGTGACACATGAGCAAAATGTTGACCATTGACCATGTAATATTTGCTCTTGAGTGAGGCTCTATATGTCGGGGTTTGGTTTTATTTATCTGAATTTTCTTTTACCATCAAGATTAGTTCTAATCGGCTTAGACAAAACCAGGCTGAAAGATTATAAACAAAAGATAATGATAAATGGTAATGTTCCCACTTGGCCCACATCTGGGGAGAAGGGAAGAGAGATTCATAACAGCTTGGTCTAGGTGAGGCTTTTTTTTTTTTTTTTTAATGATCTGTAAAAGAAAGTAAATTGCATGCTAATGAAATTTGCAGGCAGTATTAAATTGGAAGGTGTTGCAAACAGGAGTGTGGACTGAGGATGGTACATAAGCCTACCCTAAACAGGTTAGAAATATGAGCAGGAAAGATTTAAATGAGAGTAAACTTGGAAAGGAAGTTTAATTAGGGTTAAGAAAGGTTAAGAGTTAAGACTAATTCCTTTTTGGGGGGTTGGTTGAGGGGAATAAAGGTGCATCCTGACATGGAGCTGGTATGAAAACTCACAAGAACAAATATCAACCAGAGAGTTAGGACAACACACATCAACAGTCTGTGCAGGTCTCAGTGGCATTGTTCCAGAGGCTCTCCCTTTTTCCATGGCCTGAAAGAGATAAGCTATAGTCTCCCAGATACAGAGATAGCAACCTGCCTCCATCATACTTCCTTACAAATTCTAGGGCTTCTGTCTGCCTTCTCTCCCTCCATTTTCCTCTCTCTTCCTTTTTTTCATTCTCTTGTATCCATCAGTTCACCCACCTCTAGTCTGTAGCATTTATTTCTGGTACCTTCAGTAGGAGAAAGATGGAGACAGATTGGGAAAAGGTTGGCAAGAGAGAGTGAAGAAGATTAAGGGAAGGGAAGGTTTGATTTATGAGGAAAGATTAAAGGTGTGGAATTTGCAGAGCTCGCCTAAGTAGCATCTCAAGGAGGACACAAGTGCAGAGGTACTTAGGTGATGTAAACAGGAAGGTGGCCGTGACATTGTGTAGCCCCATGAGCAGGGGTATTGCCAGAAGTAATTAAGATAGAGAAATTATATAATCAAAATTCATTGCAGGAGAAAATTAAAGGTTGGAAATGTAATATCTGTGTGTCCATCCCAGCCAGTACCCAAGCCAGACACATCCGAAAGGCTTTGACTGCATTGCAAGTGTAGTTGCTTATCAACAGGAAACCCCAGGAGCAAGCCTGCATGCCTACACCTTCATATATGGCTATTTCTTTTTTCTTTTAGTTGCGTGTGTGTGTGTGTGTGTGTGTGTGTGTGTGTGTATAAATTCAAACTGTGTATCTAGGAGGATATGCTCAGTCCAACATCCATAAGCAGATCTGCATGCTGGTAACCATTTGACACATGAAAAGACAAGAGAGCTAACATCCATTAAGCATCTGGTGGGGGAAATAATAAGTTATGAGTTATATTACTATTGAGCAGCAAACATTCAAAGATGCTTACTCTTTGCTAGATGCTAGGACAGGCAATTTACAGATATCTGACTGAACTGTGACCGTAATGTCATGAAACAGGTACTGTTGTGATCCCATTTTACAGATGAGGAAAGGAAATCTCAGAGATGTTATGTACACTGGCCAGTGTCCCTCAGCATGGGAGCAGGAGAGCATGGAGATTGCAAAATGACTCCAGAGCCCATACTTTAGAATAATATGTCATGTCACCAAATGTGTACTTGAGAAAATGACCATGAATGTGTCAGGAGAGAAACAGCTTCATGGAAGGTGTGGGCCTTGCAGGGCCTTGTTCTAGAACTTATAGCAGAGGTGGGAGGGAAGTACTCAGAGTAAAGGAACTCGGCACGGAGTGGGGCCTTTGTGCTATTTTATATGGTGGTGCTATGTAAGGAATAGCAGTGGTGGTAATTGTAATGACAGTATTTATAACAGTAGCAGTTGAATTCCTTTATCCAGTGAGTCCTGTAATAATATTGATGCTTTATATGCATTTCTCATGAGTCCTCATGGAAAGCACCTAAGGATAATGAAGGTTAGAATTATTAAACAAAAAACAGAAACAAAGGAAAACAAAACATGTCCACCATCTCACTGCTGCTCTGTGAATTTGCTCTGGATTTGAACCCAGGCAATTTGACCAAGCTACCCTGCCTGGTGTCTGACTTGAATGAAAAGCAGAAGGATGTAAGACCATGATGGGCATATAGGGACAGAAATAGGTTAAACATTTATTATCAGGCAAAACAAGGACATATTTCCTATGCATGGTAAGTTATTAACTGCCTCTGAGTAGAGAAAGAATCTTATCTCCATATGCCGAGAAGTAAAAGTTCTGAATTAAAGGTATCACCTCTAAGTTTTAATTTTGGGAGAAGCTATCTTCATCTAAATTCACAAGTATTGACTGGTTCTTGGGAACAGTCCCAGATTGCGCATAGACCAGCATGCCCCATCCTGGAGACAGATGGACATGGTGTAATCTAGAAGTGAAAAATCTAGGGGGGAGTTTTAACAAAGTGATTTTTGCCTTCTTATTTGAACAGTGAATTTGACATCTGGCTGTGACTTCAAGGCTTTCTCCATTCCTTTGTTCATGCCCTTTTCTCTTAAGGTGTATTTGAGCAATCTATCAGACTCCTGCCAGCCAGGAAGACTTTCAGAACCATGGAGAGGGAGCTTTGCCTAATAACAAGTCCTCTTTATTTACTGAGCATTTCCTATGTGCCAGATACTTCATTAAGCATGTTACTTCCATTGTGTCGTTCATCCCACCCTTAAGACCTGCATGTTGGGTAGGTACTGGTACCCTCAGTTGAGAGAATTTACACTCCACGAGATTAAGTGGTGTGTGTACATTGTCATTGTTGCAAATTATTTTATACTGCAGAGAATAGATGAAATTTTCTGTTGGTTCTGGTTTATCCCATTTCTTCTGAAGCAGATTCTGTAATTGTATCAGAAAATGGTCTGTTTCTTGGTTGTGCCAGAGGTCCATTTTCTTGGTTTGGTTACACTGGCTGAATTTCAAATAGTATATTCAGGTACCACACCACATCAAGAACAGGAAGAAGATGAAGATTCCTTCCAAGAATTGGGAGGGAGTTTAACACAAAGATGGATGACTAACTCCATAGGTATTACACCAGTTCATCCATAGAGTGTCATTCGTCTGGGAGTGACAGAGATTCACAGTGACACACATGCATACTTTTTCTTTCTTTCTTAAAAATCTTCTAATTAGTAGGTGTATATCTGTGGTAAGTCCTCTATGGTTTGACCCTGAGGGCCAGAGACATGGCCAAATTATCTGCCATGGCATTTTTAATTTATTGCCTACTCCTGTTTTCTTTGATGCAAAACCAACTTTGTTCCTGAAGCTGTGCTTATTTGGAGGGATAGAGAAAGGGAAAGTTTTCCAAGTGCATGGCTACAGCACAGATAAGCAATTCTTTGTGTTGATTCTAGTGGAGTATTAGAATGGATGGAGGGAAAGAGCTGCCCCTGTGCTTGTTTTTAATGTTACTCTGTAAAGAGCATTGGCTATTAATTAGACTTGCACAACATCTAGGCCATTGGTGCTCAAATGGTGGATGGTAATCATTTTACCCCATTATTCATATTATCTACTTAGCATCTAGAAAATAGAATTTCTCTTGCAATTTTATCCCCTTTTATTCTTTGGCTTCACTAATGGCACTGAAATTAACTAGTTCGCTCATTCTCTTCGCCTACGCCATCAGGACTGCCTAGGGGTAGTTCAGAAATCACTTTTCAACCAGTTTACACCTGGACCTAAAGCAAACACCAATGATGCTTGCTGGTAAGGTGCCAATATTCGGAAGAGTCACTGTGCTAATGAGGCCCTTGCATATACTATCCTGCCTAGATGAAACATGATATTCAGAACCGGTGTTGAAGATGCTGGTTTGAGGAATTGCAAGTGGACGTGTTACAGAGTTAGGGCAAATGTTTCCATTCACTTAATGCCATTTTCCCACCTGTATACTAGAGGAGGAAAGCACAACAACAGTGTTTTATAGCTTTTAATATGGTGTTAGTGTTTTCCTTGATTCAGGACAAGTCGGGCATGATTCCAGAAGGCAGAGAAGTCCTTGGTTTCCTTTGTGGCACCTTGTGAACTGAACAACTATTAATTCATCGAGCAGAATGCCCCTGACCTCAAAGATTCTGGTGGGAATGGACGTTTTTGTTTTTTGTTTTTTTCTTTTCTGATCACTTATTAGTATTCAGTTAAGTGCTGTACATGCTGGGTTATCTTTGAGGTATTGAGACTCTGTTCACATTATATATGGGTGCATAGAGAACACATTGTTCTTCTTATTAAAGACTTATTAACTGCAGGTTTTGAACTGGGGTGAAAACAAATACATTTCCAAATGGCTAGTGTGTTTATTATTCCCTTCACTGACACATAAAACCCCAGGGCATAGGGGGAATTTGCAGAAACAAGGGTTTAAAAGAAACACATAAAATGGGGTAGGCTCACACTGAGAAAGGCAAGGAAGCCTCAGAAATTTTGATTTTACCATTGTAGTTTCATTTCAATACTCTGCTATAGGGAATCAAGAAAAAGGACAATTAAAAATAATGCCTAAAAATACTGAAGGATCAATTATAGTGATACTGGGGTGGGGGACTTTCTGTTATTTTATAAATTTAGAATCCCAGATACTAAATATATTAAGCAAAGTAGGAAGTAAATTCTGTATAAGTCACCATGACAGTGGTATTTTATTAGAAATATGGAAAGGACCATAGAATTGAAAATTTAAGACTATTTCTTTAAGTGTGAATTTGGAGGGCATGTGAGCTGAATAAAAAGGGATAGAGACCATTCATTATGGTACAGATAAGTCCAGTATTCATACTGACAGTATATTTCTCAGTCCCTGGAAGCCAATCACCCTGAAATCCCAAATCTCTAGATATGGCTAAAGATTTTCATCCTCTAAACACCTCTTGGGCATTTCTGAGTGCTGATTCTATGCACAATAAGAGATATGTCTTTGTTCTTGGCCTCACACATTCTGAAATGTATAACAGTTTCTACTCTTCCTCCTGGTGAGAGGTTTATGTTTAAGGATGTAAATGACCATCACTTGGGCTTGGATCTCCTCCCTGCTTTTCCTGCCCCTCAGTCCTAGCTTATCAGTCTTTGTACTTCTGTAGTCTCCATGGCCAAGGAAGGAGGATAGGGTCTGTTAGCAACATCAGAGAAGGCTTGGATTCTAGGTAGAGTCCATTCCTCTACTCTCATCTTTGGAAACCTCTGTTGTATAGAAGATGTTGGATTCTACCAAGAAGCACCTTATTTACATTGATGGCCCATTAACACAACATGTAACCCACGGAAGAATGCAACAATAAATCATCAGTCACATAATTAAATAAATTGAAGCTTCTTGTCTTAAAGTGGGATAACACACAGTCGGTAAAGCATTATTTATCTCAAACCAAGCTAATATTGTTAGAGTAAACATTAAGGCAGGTGAATGCGTTGCCTGGAAATATTAATTATACACTGTTTTGGCACCAATAATGAATGTTCAGGTATGGCCTTCTTTCCAGGGGAAATGCTGAAATATGTTACAAAGCATTACTCTGAATAATTCAAGAGATCCTGTCTCTGACATTGGTCATGGAGTCCATTCTTGATCCCCACCACTGTTTTCTTCTCATGCATAGGGCTCTGAGTGCCAAGTCTTGTTGTATTTTAAAATTTATCATCATAAATGACACGTTTCCACTGAGTAACTTGGGGAAAGTTCAGAAGTCTTTACTCAGATGTGTGAGAACTTTTGAAATGACTGACCTCAGTGTGAATCCAAAGTTGATGTCCTTTCTGTTTCCCGGTTGCCTTGGATGAGTTATTTAATGTCTGTGCCTCTTTTCCTCCTTAATCAGTTGAAGATGCTAGCACCTGTCTTTCATGAGTGTTGTAGGGATTAGAGATAACATATTTATTGCACTTAGAGTATGGCAGTCTCATAGTTGACATTGTAATTACGATGATGAAACCATGGTCATGAGTAATGTGAACTTGTCTTGTGAGTTCTGGGAGATAGCAGTCATGTCCTTAATCAGTGATATCTGACTTATCCATGCCCGAATGGATTCTGAGTGGATGCCTATTGTGCTAGTGGTAATATGCATTAGAGTTCTTTTGTTTGCCTCCTGGACTAGAGAATTCTCTGAGGCTGCCCCCAAAAGAAGATGACTCCCCAGGTAGGCTCATCTGAATAGCAGAAGTTTGCTCTCGGGATATATGCCTTGGGTGACAGATATCCTCCAATGCATCCCATCCAATAGGCTTTGACACAAGGAAGACTGGACTTGGAGGGACTTGATTACCTTAAAGATATTTCTTTTTTTTTTTTTTTTTTTTTTGTCTCTACATCTCTGCACTAGAATTCAGGCTCTGTGAGAGCAAGGACCATGTCTTTCCCACTCATGGCAATATTTGCTCCACACCTAAGATGATGCCTGGTACAAAGTTAACTGGCAAGATTTATTTGAATGAATGAATCAAGAATGAACAAATTGGAGGGGTGCCTGGATGACTCAGTCAGTTAAGCGTCCGACTCTTGATTGCGGCTCAGGTCACAAATTTCATGGTTCTGTGGGATCAAGCCCTATGCTGTCAGCACAGAACCCACTTGGGATTCTCTCCCCCCCCCCCCTTTTGCCCCTCTCCCACTCACATACTTATTCTCTCTCACAATAAATAAACTTAAAAAAATTTTAAAAAGAATGAACACATTGGGGAATTAGGTCAAAAGGATGCAGACTCAAATGCCTACAGTTGTCTGCAAATTTTGAATTGAGGTGGGTATAAAATGGTAAGGGAACACTGAAGCCCATGGCAGTCTGAATACTCCATCCAAAGATGTTTGAAGTCATTTGATGATTACAGATGACAGCCACAGAAAACACTTGCATACATATTTGGTCTTGAAAAGTGAACCTAGTAAAGTTACCATTCTCAAGTTGAAATGAGGGGGGTGGTTTCAGGGAACAAAGTATTCATATGGTATTCATTAAACACTGGATGTGGTTTAAATGCCTATTATGTGTCAGACATAGTGCTAGGCATATGGCTACAATACCAAATAATGGAGCATTCAGAGTTTCATGGGTTTCATCCAACATTTCTAGCAACACTGCTAACACAGGGCAATGCCTTGCACATAGTTGAGCTTTCATGAACATTTGCTTAATGACTAAACATTTAATAGGAAGAAGGAAATGGAAATCTCTGTAGACTGCTAGATCAAAGTATATATGTGTATACAAGTACACACACACAAACATATTACATGTATACCATATCTTATACAGTGGCATGTTAAAACTTTTTTCCGCTTCTCATCCTGTGAATTATCTAAAAATGTGAAGCTATTGTTCTTGAGCTAGAAACATCTACAGGACGTATTGATAGAACTTAAAATCTGATGAGATACTCTACATGTTTCATTGTAACCCACATGAAAATTCTATGATCAGTACTATTATGGTTTTTATGATCTCTGTTTTATAGGTTGAAATAAAAAAGAACCTCATTGAGGTAAGATAAGTGATTTGAAGGTATACTTCCAGAAAAAAAGCACAGCTGAGATTTGAATTCAGGAATTCTAGTTTCAAGCTCATGCTGTCAAACACTGTATCTACACTGCCTGTTGCCACTGCTTCAATCGTGGAAACAAGGTCCTGTGTCTGTAATCACTTAGTGGTAGGTATCTCTATATGCCTTAGTGCTGGAGTGAATTTTTAGAGCACACTTTTGGTAATCCTGCTTTGACTGGCTGGATTGGAATCTTCAAGCTTTAAGGTCTACTGGAACCGTTAGTAATTCTTGGACATTAGTTTTCAAGGTAATGCTTCCTATTATTAGTCAGTCACCCTCAGGAGAGTACAGACCATTTGCTTTAGCTCTCAGTAGTGTGATAAAGTTAAGTAACAATTACATGTGGGTCCAGACTTTGAACAGAATGAACTCTTGTCGTTTTTATCAGTGATGCCCTGTGTACAAGTTATAGAATGTGCACAAATTATAGAATGAATTCTGGGGGTTATTTTCAGATTAAAAAATAATTGTACTCATCTGTTTAGTAATGGGGATGATTTTTCCTTCAAATCACAACACTGAGCATTTTTTGAACAGTAGAATTTTTCTTCGTAGTTGTCACAAAGGCATCATTTCTTTGATTTGTTGCGAAGGGTGAATACAGATTGAAGGAGTGAGTTAGCTCTCCACCTCTGATGAGTGCAAAAAATAAAACCCCACCAATGTAATTCTTGTGTAATCAGTAGGAGATGAGGAAATCACTCATTTCAACTTGGACACTAGCTGGTACCATCCTAATCAGCTTGCATTTTAACTACAGTAGTTCATAGGAAGGAAGATATTCTTGAGCCTACCATTGCTTGTGTTACAGAATTGTAGCTGCTCACCGGAGACTGCTAGAATGCTACTCTCTCATGCCATTTTAATTGATCACCTTTTCCACCTTCTAGCTTGTCCAGCATTGCCCAGCATCTGTCTAATCCACAGAACTAATTTTGACATAAAACATAGCTAGCTGGAGTACAAGAAGATGCAATGAATAAGAATTATAAAGTGGAAAGGTAGGAATTGATGCATCCTGGGGAAAAATGCCTTCCCAGGCAATTTGAAGCAAGAAAATAATGCAGATGTCTTATGAATGTACTAAGGATTTAAGGCCATTGGTAAAAGAGAGCAAATTGAATAAGTAATATGAAGAATCAGCCACAATAAGAGAATAATGATTTCATGAAGCAGTGTAGAAAGAGAAGGGAGAACAGGGAAATCTGAATACCTTTGATAGTTTAGAATGAAATGGAAGTATAACAGCTTAACAAGCAGAATATAGAGAAAAGACAACAAGATCATAAGAGATAACCAGTGCTTTTAAGCAAAATGAGGGAAAGAGATTTAGAAATGTGGAAAATTGTGGCCACAGCATTTTCAGACAACAAGGAAGGAGAAATGCAGCTTGGATTATTGCATTTAAAAACTACCTTTTCATGAATTCTGCCACTTTGCTTGAAAGTAATAATTAGTCACATATGAATTAAGAACCAGCAAGGATTATAATGATAAACAGCAATAATTTCAGTATGAATAATATGTGGATTGTGAAAAGGAAAGTAACATAGCAGTTTTCCTATTGTCACTAAAATGAATTTAATGCATATGAGCATAAGAAAAGGATTTAGTACCTATTAGGTGCTCAGTTAATATTGAAGGTGTTTATGGTGCTGAGGGTGAAGCTTTTGTTACTGTATAAAACATACAATTGTGAATGAAGGACATTATGCTTGCCACTGTAGAATACACCAGAAACTAAATTCTTCTAGGTGAAGGTCATGTTTTCTCTTACCAGGATTAGATCATAGGAGGTGGTGGCAACTACCTGCTTTATTCACTTTTTTTTCCTTCCTTATAATTTCCTAAAAAATTACAGATTTCATTGGTTGTGTGTGTGTGTGTTGAGATTTACATTGTACAGGATAAAAAAAATTCTTTATGATCATTATTAGCAACTCCTGGTGTGCCTTTGCACTTTGATGTTAAATTAAGGAAAGTGTAGTTAATAAAGAAATTGGCATTCTTCCAATGAAGTCTTACGTAGAACAGTCTGTGGAAGTGTCTCCAATGACTTCTCATTGGAGGAAACTGTTCTGTTTTTAAAGTTTTTTTAAATGTTTATTTATTTTTGAGAAAGACAGAGCATGAGCAGGGGTGGGGGGTGTGGAGAGAGAAAGAGACACAGAATCCAAATCAGGCTCCAGGCTCTGAGCTGTCAGCACAGAGCCCGACGTCGGGCGCGAACCCATGAAATGCAAGATCATGACCTGAGCCAAAGTTGGCGCTTGACTGACTGAGCCACCTAGGCACCCCTGCACAGAATTTTTTTTTAAGGAAAATCTAATTACATGTGACTTTTTCTTTGGTGGGAGGCATCTTTAAGAATGTTCGAAGAAAGTAAAGTTGCTCACTAATCCAAAGTCAAATAGATGTATTCACACGTTAAAACCAGCCTGTTAATATCTATGTTTCTATTGGCCTTAAGTTCTGCTTTCTCTTGTAGAGTTTTAAGGAATGTCTAAAAGAAAGCAAATGTCTGATGACTTAATACATCCTTATAACAAGGATGTTGTAATCTAGAACTAAAGTTTTTAGTTCTCTAGATTTGGGTGTGAAATAAGTTGCCTGAAATAAATGGTTAACTAAAACTCAGCTTGGGAGATGCATCCCTGAGTATTCCAGTTCTTATTATAAAATACAGTTCAAAAAATTCTACACTGACATTCAAAGTCCTTTTTGATCTGGCTCCAGCCTGTTTCAACCTGTTATCTGCACACAGAGACATACCAAAGGTTACAGCATTGTTGACTCTAGGCACCTATAGTTCCCTTCATCCCTGACTCTATGTTATTTTCCCCAATGGGAGATACCAAAATCTTTAATTTTCATACTACCCCATTTTAGTAGGCAATATTAATGATATCACTTTACAGGTAGGGAAAGTGAAATCCAGAAAGATTAAGTGGCTTGCACCAAGTCACGTAGGTAGTGGTGTTGGATCAGGGATTTAAATCCAGACACTCTGGCTTCAAAGTCTATGTCTTAGTTCACTATCCAGGCTGCCTCTCAAAATTTAGGTCTCCTATGGAACT
The DNA here is from genome assembly GCF_046562875.1 of Panthera onca. NCBI lineage: Eukaryota > Metazoa > Chordata > Mammalia > Carnivora > Felidae > Panthera > Panthera onca. The sequence goes on along the minus strand of NC_138354.1, from coordinate 36,699,822 downwards.
TTCCTTGGTCCTCCCCAGGAAGATTTAAGCTCCCCTTCTTCTCACTATCTTTATCGTTGTAATTGTGCTCATCATCTTCTGCTTTGAATATTTATTGTAAATTCAGTCATTGAACATTCATTTCCTGTTGACCAGGTCCTTTGGTAAAGACCAAAGTTGAACGATTCCTTCCTTCAAGACACTCACAGTCTAGGTTTAGAAACAGGCGAGCAACAAACATCTGTGAGAAAATAATCACAAGACAGAGAACCATGGGATAACATAGGTACGCTGCAGTTAGTACGTCTTAGTGGAAGCATTCACCAAGTTACAGGATCATAGAAGCCCAAGGGAAGAGAGGCTCGTTTAGCCTGTAAAGACTGAAGAGGACTCCCCTTGCAAAATGGTATTTTAGCAGGGTGTTGAAGCCTGCGTGTGCTTTTCCTATATGGAGGCTCAAAGAATGAGGTTCCAGCCAAAGGAAATAAGATGAGCAAAACCTCAGTCATCAGAGGAAGTGAGACTCACCAGAGAAATGCCTAGGAGATGCGGCAGCCAGACTGTAGTGGGCATCGTGAGATGGTCAGGAGACAAGAAGTCCAGATGGTTGGGTGAGGTGAGCTTGCTCTCTAGATGACACGCCAAGGAGTTTACCAGCATGCTGTAATTCAGTGGCAGTAGGGAGTCACTAAAAGTTGTATATGCCAGTGAGTCACTTTATCATCACTGCTATTGCTTTCAAAGCTCAGCGTGTCAAATGAAATCTCTTCCTTTCTGGAACACTTCTGCAATTATAATGAAACCTAAAAAGGAAAAGTCACTTTACTTGCTTAGAATTTCATCACAGAGTCAACCATTGATTCTCTTCCTGTGGCCAGTATGCCTGCATTGGTTTATACCATGTCAGAATTGTTTGGGGGAAAACAGGAAGAATTGCATAGATTTTTACCCTAGGGCAAAGGGAAAACATTTTGGTGAACAAAATGAAGATGAATTGTTGGTTTTGCATTCTAAATAGTTAAGCCAGAGATTGAAAACTCCAGTGCCTGTGTGGGCCAAACAGATAACATATATCAGTGAAGTGGCTAGAGGCAATAGAGATGGGTGAGGACTGGGGAGAACACACACTCTTTCTAATGGAACCATCACCTACTCAGATCATTGGATTTTTGCTATGCAGACACATGGTCTCAGTATGGTTGGGTATTAGGTTTATCAAGACGAGTCAAAATCATAGATATTTAATGTTGTTTTTTTAAGTGCTGGCAGATTTTTCATAAATTGTTTTAAATGGTGATTGGTTCAAATGTGAGCCCTCTCACCTCCACTTTGTGGTCTCTACTTTACAACAAGTAAGCTGAGCTCAGAATTTCTACAAAACAGACAAAGCCTGGGATGCCTGACTGGCTCAGTCAGAGGAGCACGTGGCTCTTAATATCAGGGTTGTGAGTCCGAGCCCCCTGTTTACTTAAAAATAAAATCTTAAAACAAACAAACAACAACAGCTAAATGTGACTATGCCTGCTTATAGACTAAGACTTACTGGTCAGCAATTATTGAGCTCCTACTTGATGCTAAGCCCTGTATAAGATTCTCTAATAGCCATAAAATTAGGTAGACCGGGGCAGGGAGGGGGGGGGGGATTCTTAGGTTAATGCATGTTTGGAAAACTGTGTTTTGGCAATTGGCACATAAATACTAGATTTTCCTTTTGGCTATCTCTCTGTTATAACGTGTAATTCTACAAATGTTCCTCTTATTTTGATTCCCCAGTGGGGAAAATAACAAGTATCAACACACATGAATTTAAATAGAAGGATGAGCTCTTGTGCTGTGTTTTTAAGTTATTCCCTACCATTTCAGGACGTAAACTGATGAGCAAGATACATGTTTGTTTAGTTAGTTTTTGTTTCTTTCCAGGCCCCCTCTACCATCACCACCATCCAATTGCTAGTTTATACTTGAAGGGATTTTCATGCTGATGCTGCCTTGACTTGTTTTCACCGTGACCATGCTTTTTCCTGTCTGTCTCTCTCTCTTTTTTTCCCTCTCTCTCTACTCTAGCTCCATTTGTGGCAGAAAGCCCTTAAGTGAGTCTTTACACTGGAGGTTTGTATGCTCAGCCTGTCAGCCTGTGGATCCATGTGCTATTACCGAGTTTTATCCTCTGAGTACATAGCCTGTAGTTGGGTTTGAATATTAAGTGTCAAACTCCCATGCGCTGGTGAGAGATTTGCAGCAACTAGCAGGCCCCTTCCGCATCCCTAAAAGCTGCTGGGCACTCTCTTTATTGATAAACGGACTCATTTCACACATGTCAGATGACTGGGGTGTAGCTACTGATGCAGTACGTGATGTTGAAGGTACGGTTACCTGAAGCTGGCCTCTTCCCTGAAATGAGGAGGGGTCAGGGACACCCACTCAGGAGGAAAACGTGTAGAGCTGGCTCTTCACAAACGTGAAGGTTACTTCAGAGAGCCTGGGGAGCGTTTTGTCAGTTCTGTTTGCAAAGAGATAGGGAGTGAAGGATTATGATCCTTGGCACCGATAATGTCCCCTGGGCCACAAGCTAATCCAGCAGGACACCAGATGCAACAGAGCCTTTGTATTCGTACATTTCTATGTGGTTATCGTAGAGGGCAGGGATGGAAGAAAAGGCTTAGCAGATAATCATCAAATAACATCTTTCCGTCTTCTGCAGCGGAACTAGAGCCCAGGGTCTGCATGCACTTAGCCATAGTGGCAGTCATTTTTTACCCAGACACTTATTGGACACCTACTATGTGCTAGGCACCTTGCCAGATGTTCTGGGTGTGATGGTGAAGGTACCTGAACTCACAGAGATCTCATCCATGGAAGTGGCCATTCATCAAACACTGGTTGTTGCCTTGATGCCAAGTTCACTGCTAGATATTCCACTAAGAAAGAGGGTAGACATTTAGCTCTGGAAGCAGAAAATCCTGTCTTTACCATTAAAATGCTGGGGGACCTTTTTCCTCAATGCCTCAGGTAGCTCATCTTGAAAATGGATATTAAAGCAGTTCCCGACTCAGAGGTGGCTCTAATGATTAGTGGGTTGTGGTGGGGATATTTTAAGAACATCTAACACATGACATGACACACACATGTCCGTGGTTGGAGTGTCATAAACTTACTGTCCGGAGGGAGGCCATAAATGGGTGACCACATACAGAGGATGCACCCTTGGGTCTGCTGTCAAATGGTGGCTTAAATTCCAGCCTCCCCACTTCCTGACGATCTTGGGCACTTTACCAAGCTTTTCTGAAACTTGGTTTCCTCATCTGTAAAATGAGAATGATATTAGTGTTAATTAGCCCGATTCTACTGCATGGTACATTCTCTATATCCTTTGCCCATTATTTTCCACCACACTATGGGAATTGATGCTATTCATGCCTCAAAGAACCACTCGGAGCTCTGCAGGTGCCTCCTATTATTATGCACCACAGGTAAACAATGTATTCCTAAGATGTAGAAAACAATTGTCAATTTATTTGACAAATTTTGGGTTTGTTTTTAGGTTTTCAAAATCATCAGAGTGTAACAGCTGGCAGGGCTTGATGATTCCTTTTCAGATCAAGTTGAATGCAGCTGCAAAGTGTCTGAACTTCGCCTTTAGCTAAGCAGATCCTGATGGGTTCAGTTAACATTGTACACGCATATGATTCACCAAGACCTTCCTTCTGGGTTGGCAACAGTGCTAATTAAAAAGTAAAAATACCCTTTGTGTCAGTATAGCACGCAGGGTTCAAAAATGACAAGCCATCTCAAGAGAGTGTTTCCCAAAGGTTAGCCATTGAAATGAAACAAATCATGGCAAATTCACAAATTTGTTGGATGCAAATGTAATCTAGTATTTAACTGTATTACCTCACCCATTGGATGTTAATGGAAAATTTGGAATTACAATCTGTTTTGGTTCATGGATGACCTGGCATTCCCCCCCCTCCACAGTAATCTGGAGCTTAAAAGCCCAAAGAGTTAAACTGGGAGGGCACACTATGGCACTGGTCATAGCGGATGTTAGAGTCTATAGGGACCTTAACCTATTCCCTGTGTTGTCTTGGTCCCCACCTATGTATGGTACCTCTCATCTTTGTGCCCAGGTACCGAGTGTCCACTACTATAATGCACAGTTTGATTTGGAAGGAGCAACCTACCTCCTTAGCAATGGTGTAGGTGTTGGTGACTTTAGAGGGGAAGGTCAGACTGAATGCTAATTATACGAAGAAGGAGAAGGAGAAGAGGCAGGTGCCTAAAGCATTTGATGTCTACAGGGACTCATCTGAATGGGTAGACCCATTTCTTTTTTGCCCCCCCCCTCCCTTGTTAGCTGATCTTCCTTAAGAGATGATAAACTAACATCATTGTTAAGTTGCTACAATTAGCCAAGTAGATTTAAAGACTCAAAATGTATTGATTGATTTATTTCTCAAAAGGGTTGTTTTGATGCCTGGGTGGCTAAGTCAGTTAAGTGTCTTACTTTGGCTCAAGTCATGATCTCATGGTTTGTGATTGTGAACCCCACATTGGGCCTTTTGCTGTCAGCAAAGAGCCTGCTTCTAATCCTTAGTCCCCTGTCTCTCTGCCCCTCCCTGCTCCCCTCCCTCTCTCTTAAAAATGAATAAACATTAAAAAAAAAACCCTTTTGGTGGGGTGCCTGGGTGGCTCAGTTGGTTAGGCATCTGACTCTTGGTTTCGGCTCAGGTCATGAATCTCACAGTTCGTGAGTTCAAGCTCCACATCAGTCTCCATGCTGACGGCATGGAGCCTGCCTGGGGTTCTCTCTCTCCCTTTATCTCTTGCCCTCCTCTGCTCTCTCTGTCTTTCAAAATAAATAAACCTTAAAAAATGAAAAAAAAAACCTTTTGGGGCACCTGGGTAGCTCATTCGGTTAAGCATCCAACTTCAGCTCAGGTCATGATCTCACCAATCATGAGTTTGAGCCCTGTGTCAAGCTTTGTGCTGACAGCTCAGAGCCTGGAGCCTGCTTCCAATTCTGTGTCTCCCTCTCTCTCTGCCCCTCTCCCACTCAGGCTCTTTGTCTCAAAAAAAAAAAAAAAAAAAAGGCATTAAAAAATTAAAAAAAAAAAACCTTTGAGTTGAATGGCATTAGTCTGATTCCCATAATATAGATGTAAAAACTGAGGGTCAGAGAAGTTGAGAAACTTGCCCCAAGTCACAAAGTCAGCAAATGGTGCAGTGCAAATAAGTAGTCAGAGGAAGTAAGTGGCTTCAGAAATTGCATTTTACCATAGCTTCCTGAGCCTCTGTCTTTCTGTCTCTTTCTTCTAGTCCATTTTGTACACTTTGGCCAGTTATTCTCATAAAACACAGGTAAGAATGTTTCATCCATTTCCTCAGACGTCCTTCATGGATCCTTCATGACTACCAGCCAAAGCCTAAACACATTCATTTACAATGGTTTAGTTCATGGCCTTTGGGATCTGTTGGTATCGATTAAGGACCTGGCTCCTCATCTTGTTACTCAGGTGTCTGTCCTCTACCTGTCTTCCTGAGCTGTTTACTCAACTGTGAAACTGGTGTCAAGAATACCTACCTGACAGAATTATTAGGGACACTCAGCCCTTAGCCTGTGCAAAGCAGGGAGCACAGTGCCTAGCGTGAAGCACATAGTAAGTGTTCTGTACCTCAGTGCAGTTGCTAGGTCTGGCCCACAGAGCCACCTACATTTGGTTTCTTCTTTCCAGGGTCATTCCCCTCAATAACCTTACTCCATTCTGGCTCATGACAACTGCTCACGATTCCCCAGTATGCCATAAAATTTCATGTTTCCACCTGTTTCAGCCACCCTCTTTAAGTAGCATTTTGTCCAGTTCTTCATGTTCCCCTTCTCTGACTGTTGAACAAATAAATCCTAGTAATTCTCCATGAATCACTTTAGTTGTCACTTTACCATGTATGTTTCCTGCACCCTCCCCTCCCCCCACCAAGTAAGTCCAAATGCTTCACTCCTTACTTTGTCTGCTTGGAACCTTGTTTTCCGTTGCTTCCTATCAGCTCTTATGGATATGAGCTAGTTTGAAAAACAGGGCATCCCATTCATCTCTGAATCCAGAACTGTGCCTGAGACCATGCTTTGATGGTTTTCACCAAGTGGGGGCTCAGAAAATACTGAAAGGATTAATGAGTAGATGTACACATTAAAATGAGCAAAATAACTTACATTATGTTCCTTTTAACAGCGTTTACTTGTTTTGAATTGCCATTGGAGAAAATCCTTGAAGATTAGAAAAAGAATCTGGAAACTTTGGAATATAGATTTTTCTTTCTTTTGCTTCTTTAAGTTGTAGACTTACTTAATATTCCTACCTATTTCAAATCTGAAATTATACACACCAAGGCTCTAAATCTGTGTAGAATAACTTAGAGATTCAGATGCATGAATTCCATATTTTTGATGGGTGTCACATGCTATCAAAGTATGTGGACCATGGGTGGAAATTAAGTGAATTACTTTTTTTTTTTTTTCAAATACTTAGCTAGGAGTTTGCTCTAGTATTAAGGACTATTTTCTTATTAAGTAATGTAGATCTTAGTAAAGTAAGTACTTTTATTATTATGATACTTTTCTAATTCTTGGGAATGGATGAAGCATTTTTGGGTAAGGTAGAGCATTATCAGATCTAGTTTCCTGAGAAATGAGTAAAAATAACTTATAAGTGTTTCTGTGAAGATTCTTTAATGAAAAAATATTACAGAGAAAGTTTAGAAGACGGTCTGGAACTTAGTAGTAAATACTCTATAAATGAAATGCCATCTGAGCCTAAAACATGAAGCTTCACAAAATAGAAGTTGCTAAAAATTATCACAGAGGTATGTGCAAGCATTTTGTGAAGCATTTTAGATGCATTACTTCAGTTAATTCTCAGAGCAATCCTGTGGTATAGAATACTGGTAGCCATTTGCCAAAAGAGATGCCGAGGTGCAGAGAGGTCCGTGAATGTCCTAATGTCAAACACAGAGAAAAATCACAATTCAAGTTTTGCTTTCTGTGGGTCTTGAGTTCTTACCATTATACGATACTGTTTCTCATGACAAAACCACAGAGGCAAATATTTTTGTCCTGAAACTTCTTATGTTTCTTGTAGCTGTGTCTACAATATTTATTACTTACTAGAAATTATGCTATAAAGAAAATATCACCCAAAACAAGTGTGGATGAAGTCTCACATTACACACATAACTTTTGATTGTTACCCAATGTGGCCCTTGGAACATTTACCCAACGCTTCATAACTTTGGCCTAGTTTTATGACTTTTCCTTCTCCCATACGGAGATGTTGAGTGCTGTATTGATCCACCTTTCTACCTAGCTCTGTTTCCTTCATTTCGTTGCCTTTGTTTCTCAAAATATTCTACCAAATGGCTTTGTGGTTCTTTGCTGAGCATAAAGGATTGGCTATGGGGAATTTTATTTTATCTTTGAAAATCTGTTGCATATCTTTTAAAAATAGTTTTTACCTGGTTTTCTCTATTTTTGTTTAATTTTTTTTTTCTTTTGGGGGGAATTATATGGGGCGGAAGTTTTATACCAAGAGGCACACAGCATATTCTATGTTAGCATTGACTCCTCTCGAAACTTACACACACTTTGGGGTGTCTTTGCTCTTGCTTTCCTTGATTTTCCTAACTGTAAGAATGCACATGAACCAGATTACCAGGAGAAATTACAGAAAAGAGCAGTTTAAATTAAAAAAAACAACAACAAGAAGCTCCAACCCCTTTATTATGAAAATGAGGAAACTGAGGCTCAGAGCCAGTTAAGTAACTTAATCAAGGCCCAACAGCTAGTTAACAGCAAGAATGGTACTAAAACCCACACCTAATTTAGTGACTAATTTTGGAAACTTTTTTAAGGCTTTATATTTTTACAGAATACCCAGTTAGGGAGAATTTTTAGATGTAAAGAATGTAGCAATGCATCTTTGAAAAATACCCTCCGTGACTCATAAAAAAAAATGGTGGTATTATCAGCAAAGGTACTTCATGTATTTTATAGAGAGGTCTCTCCCATTCTTGAGAGCAGACCCTGCCACAGTGATTCTGTCAGGATCTGATGCCGACTGTTCTTATACATAAAGATTACTGCACCAAGCTTGCCTTGATAGTTTTACCATTTCCTGGAGATTACATTCTCGAGATGATGAGACCAGCTTGAATTTTCAGTGTAGTTGTGAGACCTTTCTTAGGTTGAAATGAATTCTGATAAGCTGATTATCTCTCTGAAGAAAATATGATGTCCACATTTCATAGCTTAGTTCCTATCACTTTAGTGCCATTTTTATTCTGAGACATCTTTCCTGGCCTAAATTAAACAAGGTAATAAGGTGCTCTGGAGTCCAACACATATTAAATAGAATTAAAAAAAAATGAGACCTACAGGGTAGAGGATGGGTTTTCTTTATGGTATATTTTCTTTCTTCATGTTGAAGCAGGCGCTGCTAGCTAGTTTCCTTTTCTTTCTAGAGCAATGAGTTATGAAGCTCAAAAATAAAGTGTTCTCAGTGGTGTAAATAAAGCAGTAATCTGAGCAAATATATCACCCTGTGTACTGAGGGTTTTGTTTTTTCCTTGCCTTTTGTTTTTGTTTTTATTTTTTTGTCTCTTTTTGTCCCTTTTCCACTACAGTCTCATTTATGTTGTTGTGTATTGTTGACACATTAATCTTCGTAATAGAAACGAAAGCTACTTTTCATTGAAAAATAGATTCAAAGTAAAAGATGATTAATCAACAAAAGCGCCACGCATTCCCAACAATGTGCTTTGTATCCCGGCTCTTATAAATCTGTCTGTATTTCAGTCTCTTGCACGCTCTCTGATTACTCTATCCATTTTCCACTTCACTCCAGTGAAACTGGTTAGGTTAGCCCCCCAGCCTTCCAGGTGTTATGAAAGGAGGACAGTGAGAGTCATGGGGAGGATCTTCCCCTAGGCACCATACACCTGACAAAGGGAGTCCCAAGGCTGGCAAGGGATGCTTGCAGTGCAGGGGAAGAGACTGTTACTTCGAATCACAATGTCTGAGAAGCCTCCCTTTGTAAGCCTGTTGCTCATCCCTGTATAGTTTCTCTTTCAATGACAAAGAGCAGTAGAACTAGTGAGATGATGGATAATACCCAAAAGGGAGTTGGTTGGGAAGGGATGATGCCCTGTGCAGTAGCTTCCCCTGTGTTTTGAGAGCCATGATGGTGTCACGGCACAGCTAAGCTCCTCTCTTGTAAAAGCACATCAGTGCCTCTGTGAAGTCACCCAAGATTCTTCTCTGGAATCAAGCTTCTCTGTGCTGCCACAAGCAGGTGATGTTTAGTTAGAATAGGAATATTCTCTTTGATAGCGAATATTGCATAATCGCCGTTTAGATCAGGGTTCAGGTTGTAGTTTCTCTGTAGGACTTGTAAAAATACTTAACCTCTCTGAATATCATGCTTTATCTGAAAATTAAAGATAATAATGCCCACAGCATGGGATACAATGAGAATTTAGGGGGATGCTCCATGCAGATTGTTTATCGTAGCACGTGGCACAAAGTGAGCAGGGTTGGGTGGGGGAGTGTTGCTATCGTTATGATTATTATTCTCTTGCTATTTTTATTGTCTTTATGTACACTCACATACATATGTCCCTGTCTGTCTCCATTAGATACTTACTTCCTGAGTTCCTTTAGTATCACAACCTTCTCTGTCACTTTTCCTTGTTTCTCAAGACCTCACCTTGGCAGGAGGACTTCAATATGATTAAAGTAGGTGCAGCTCTTAGAACACCCACCATAGCTGTACCCCACACCCTCTTCCTATGTAATCTCATTTAATTGTTGTAAGAATCTACAAAGAATAATTTTCTTCCTGCCCCCTCTACCCCACACACAAGAGAATTGAGACCCAGAGATGTAAAGTAATTTACTCAAGGTCACACAACAAGGAAATACTGAAACTGGGGTTTGTATCCCAGTGGGGATGACTCCCATGGTTAAAGTTTTTCCTTTATGTCTACATTGATCTCTTAAAATGTTGTGATCTTTCCTCCACCTGACTTGTAAGAAGCTGGACACTTGGGTGGATAGGGAAGTTGGGCTTAAAGAAATACCTTTCAGGACAGGGTGGTTAGCGTTGCACCCCTGGGTCTCAGACTGATACCCTTGGGATGCCAGAGAATGTGGTTTCGTTCTGGAATTAGCCATTCACTCATCTATTCGGCAAATATTTACTGAGCCCCGGTTTTGTTCCAGGTGCTGGGTTAGGTACAGAGCATTCGAAGTGGAACAAAACCCTCAGTGTCGGAGTCCTCATGAGTATTCAGTCATGGAGTTCAGCAGGAGAGGCAGATACTAATCAAATGGTGGTGTTTTGCCATGCAGCTATAACTGTTAAATGCAAGAAGAAGCCTGTCCTAGATTTGCTGCAGAGAAGGATCCGGAAGGCGAAGGAAGTGATATTTGAGATGAGAGTTGAAACCACACAGGGTAGAAACCACACAGTGTGTGTATGGTTGTGGGGGGGTGGGTGGGGAGGGGGTCTGCTTTTTCTTCAAGCCCTGCTCCAGGAGCCTGGCACCTTGCAGGTGACACTGAGCCCTCTCCGTTATCACTTTCCTTGAAGCAGCAAAGCTTCCTGTGTCAAATTTCTGCGGAGGTTGGTACTCTCTTTCCATCCTGAGTTTTTTATGTGAGGAGTTTCATGGTTTCTACATGGATAAGATCCTTTGGTCTCCTTAATCCCAAGTTTGTACCAGGCCAGCTCCAGACACTGATGGATTTGAGTAAACCCAGTTCATGTGAACTCATGAACATTTGCTGAAAAAGCCTCATTCCTTTTGATAGAAAGAACTCACTGGCCATTTCTGCCATGATGGGAAGGAGCATTTCTGTCTTCCAAACAATTTTGTGCAATGCCAGTAATCAGCCAATGGTTCCTATCAATTTCTGCTGGTCTTTTATGATTCAACCTAAGAATCTGTCTCCAGGGATTAAAAATCTGTCCTCTTCTGATTTACTTTCCTCTAACCCCTGGTACCTCTAAGGAAACATCCCAGGCCACAGAAAATCCCCCCTTTAAATGGTGGAAATGTGAAGATTTCTGGGCTCGCAGTAGGATTGGTAAAGGAAACTATTTCAGGGAAGCTGCTTTGTGAAGGTGGTGGTCATACTTTCCCTCCTCGTGCTAGAAATGAGCTGCAGGGCACCACCAAAAAAGCCAGACTAGGCAGCATCTCTGTTTTTAGAAAAAATTATAGCTGTATCAAATATGGGATGAAAGTATGATGTTTAGAGTCACACAGAACTAGATTTGGATGCTGGCTTTACTGATTATTCATGGTAATACCTGCTACAAATTCTTTCAGATTTTTTAATGCCTACTTCATCATCATCAAAAGGGAAATAATGGATGTCGTGCCCACAGGGGATTTTGTGCCCAGTCGGTACATGTTAGATGCTTAGTATTGAATAGTGATCATAACAGTTATGATTTTTATTATTTATACATTTATTTATTTATATCTTGGTGAATCTCTGTGGGAATCTCTGTAAGCCTCAGATATCCAGGGGTGGCAATCTTTTTCTATAAAGGGCCAAGTAGTAAAAATTTTAGGGTCTGTAAGGCATAAAGTCTGACAACTACTCAGCTCTGTTGTGTTAGCATGAACGTGGCCACAGATAATACATAGTTGAATGAATGTGGCCATGTCTCGATAAAACTTTATTTACAAAAACAGACCAGGTGTTGAGTTTGATCTATGGCAAGCTTTATCAGCACAGTTGCCTGGGTTCGAACCTATGTGTGGTCCTGCATAGGTCTTACGTGAATAACTCAGTCACCAAAACATGTGTTGTAAGTGGTAGAAAACCACTGAAGGTAGGCTAGCCGAAAGCACACTTTCTTAGAAAGACACACTGGTATTTCACGTTCATCCTCTGTGTAGAATGTTCAGCAGGACATCAGGAGTGGTGGAATAAGAAATATGAACGCTTTTGGAACCCAGGTGCGAAGCTCTGCGCACTGTGTCCCTTCCACTGTGTGGGCTCCTCTGCTTCTCTCTGCATTGACTCCATTTACCCTGCTTTCCACAGATGGACTTGGTCTGCTGTGCCTTCTCCTTGACCGCTGTTACTAATTTCAGAATGTGCCCTAGGTCCTCATTCTGCATCACGGTGCAGATGCCATGCCTACAAGCTGACATAGTGACACATTGTTTTCATGTCCACATTGTAGATTCCTAAGATAGGGCCCCTAATGTTCATCCAAGGGTCAGATATCTCTGCTTCGTATCATCTGTACAGGGGGAAACAAGGTATGAGCAAGACCAGGTGCATTCCTGGGCAGGCACCATTCTTAGAAAAAGGGATGTGGAATATAGAGGCACACCAAAACCATGCTCCCCTTCGTTTCTCCTAGCACAGAACTTTGCTCAGTACTGTCTCCAAATGACGCTGTTTGACTCAACACCATATTTCAAGTGCCCAATGTGGACCTGGCTATAGGGTGATCTCTCTGCTTGTATAAGAAGAAATTGATGGTATTTCCCACCTAAAAGAACATCTTCCTTTCCTCTCACTCTACACCCAAAAAGTTTTAATGTTATTTAAATTAAAATAATCAGGTCTCAGGTATATTTACTTTCACAGAGTTGTTATTGTATGCTTTGATTTTGATGTCCTGTCTCATGAACTTGGTAAAAATAATAATAGTAATAATAATAATAATAATAATAATAATAATACATCTTGAAATTTCCCTAGAGTTCAGCTTCCCTTTTTATACTGGGTGCAACTAAACTTTGGAATGGAATAAAAAGAACCTCATTGCCTTACACATACCCTGTTATCTCTGGCAGGTTCAAATACAGTTTCTCCAAGAAGGCTGTGGTACCTTTGCTCTTTCTAGCCTTGAATCTGAGAGTCTCAGGATTTCTTTGGAGTACACATAGCAGCGTCTTTTTGACAGACAGTGCAAATTAAAAGATCCAGTGCGGCCTGGGAACCAGGGACCCAAACTTGCCCCTTGGGTTTTCATTTACAGTTAGGCACTGCAGACACAATTATTGCTGACAGGGAAGCAGAGGCTGGTGGCAGAGTGCGTGTGACGGGAGGCTCATGCCAACCTGTAATTGGGAGGATTATTTTTAATCAGAACATACCCTACAGCCCAAACATTAGAAATCTCCTGTAAGGCCAAGACAGGAAATTAAACACACCAACAATAAGCCTCAAAGGGGGGGTGGCATGTGGGGTGTAAAATCGTTAGTCTTTCGAAGGTCCCTGGAGCTTTAAGTAGAAGTTTGCTTCCCTAGGGAGGGAGACTGGGAAGAAGCTTCCCATGGAGAAGTCACAGATACTGTACCTGAGTCCTTACTGGACAAGTGGGTACAGCCAAATTAAATGCAGCAGGCAGGCTAATTGATGTTTATTGCGTTTAGACAGTATAACAAGTCAAATATAAGCCTTGGAGTAGTAGCTACAGTTATATTTCATCATTAAGGGAAGAGCTTCATTAGTTCTTTATTTTCAAAAATCTTACTGAACACCTACTTTGTGCCAAGTGTTGTGTTGGCCATTGGTATGCCTTGGCTCTGGCCTTGCCATCATCTGGATAATCTTACCCTTTGGCAAAATTTTGCAAAACATATTAAGCCTTTTTTTTTTATTGGAATGACTGTTGTTGACCAAGTAGGCATCATTCTCGGGCATTTATTGAGTAGCAGTGCCAGGTAATTGCATCGTGTACCCTCACACCAACCCTCTCAGGAGGGCATTATTACACCCAATTGATAGAGAAGAAAACTGAGGCTCAGAGATGTCAAGCAGCTTGCCCAAAGTTACATAGCTTAATGAATGGGAGAATTAATTTGAACCCAATTGTCTGTCCAAAATCCATAGAGTACTGTCACTCATAAATAAGGTAAAACACAGCCTAGGGCTTTAAGGTGCTGAGGAATGTAAATCCGTTGGAGAGGACAACATAGAGACCATTGTCTATGAGTAATGAGTGCTCAGAATCACTAATGGAATTCTAAGACTGAGGAAGAGAGGCTCTTTATTGTGCCTGGCAAGGTCTCCCCAAGGACATGAAGAATAGGTACATGTTTACCTGGCAGACAAAGAAGGAACAGAATCCCAGGTATGGGACCAGATAGTGATATTAGAGGGCATGGAGCATTCAGTTTTAGTTTAGAACTACTATCTCAGATTTTGTTCTTGTTCAGCAGTCACTTACATTTAATCAACACTAGGGGAAAAAAAGAGAATATTTTGGGAATACTCAATGCAGAGACCAGGCATCTGAAGGGATGGGGTGGGACGCTAAAAGATGATATAGGAGAATCAACTTTCAAAGTATCTCTTGCCGCCCTTGCTGTGTAGACTGCTTATGTGTGATCACAATGGGAGATGGTCTTTAACCCACGGCTCTCCCTAGGATATAAGCCACACATGGACAGTAAAATTACATATCAGTTCTCAGTCTAGAGCTCAGGGTGCCTAGATCCTAGAGCAAATCCAGGGTTATACTGAATTGTTTGCATGACCAAGTGTGGTTGGTCTGATCATCCACCTGTAGTAGCTGCCGTTGGTCAGCAGCCTCTTGTTACATGGCTGAGAGTCACTGGATTCCCTTGGAGAGGGTCTCTATCTCCAACCTAAGGAAACTTCATTGTACTCCCCATCTTGATTTATTCTCCTCCCATCCCAGATATGGTCAGTACTAGCTTCTCCATGCCCCATCATTGGCAAATTGCACATAAAAAGCCCATATGATACTGGCTGCATTAGTCTGTGCTTGATGTGGCCTGAGACCCCTTTTTAGGACAGTTAAACTTCAGACACCTGAGTAAGGTTAGAGAGTGTGTACCCACTCACAATCACTGATTAAGATACAGCTTCCTAATCTGAATGAAGGTTTGGTAGAGAATCCCCCTAGTTAGGTGAGATGCCAGCCTTTGAGACCAATGTCTTACATGTACCTCTTTTATTGACAGTTAATAGAAGCATATTCAAAGTAGCTCACAGAATGTGGATATTTATCCCCCAGCATAGGAGTGAGTCTCAGCCCCACCCAGAAATCTCCCTCCCATGGCCTTTCCAGTCTTGCCTATTCTTCTCTCAAATCAATTTTTCTTGCTCCAGAGCCTGGCTTATTCTCTTCTTCTCAGTGAATACATGGCAGAGAATGGTGACCCCACAATTACTGAGTTCTCAGTTCTAGGAACTAGCAAAAACTGAAGAGTACCTTCCACATTCCTGGGAGAAAATTGAACTGAGATCAGGTGAGGTTTCATTACTACTGAACACAGCCCTAATGGAGTCAAGATCATATACTTCAGACATGACTTCCAGATCTGTGCTAGGCAGAGATGGGGTAGAGGGAAGGAAATAACTCAGAAAATCTGTGTAGTCAGCCAAAGCCTGTGTAAAGTTAGCAAAACAGTGAGGAAACCTTCTTTCCATCCCTCCTCCCTTCCACCTATCCTTCCTTTGGCAACTATATATTGAATACCTTCATATTCACAACAGTGTGGTAAGAGCTGGTGTCAAAATGGTGAGATAGACATAGTCCCTGCCCTCATACAGCTAACATAGTGGAGACATCCAGACATCAGTTAAATAATTTGTGCCTGAGTGTTAAGTGATAGCCATGCTATGTGCTATGAGGAAGGGCTCTTGAGACCATGTAGTAGGAGTTGCCATAAGAAAGTAATGATGAATGGGAGTTAGTGGGTGTTAAAAGCATCCCAGGTCAAAGATGCAGCATGTACAGTATCCCCATGGCAGGTGGCGAATCACGTATGATCCAGAACTAGAAGGTCCCCAGGGCTGGTACACTAGGCGTCCAGAGGGAGGGTGTGCCTGCTCACTAATAAATAAATAAAGCTGGAGTGTGGCAGAAGCACACCATGCAGGATGTCAGGCTATGTCACAAGGTATAGGCTTTGTCCTGAATGGAATGGGAAGCCATCAGTGCAGGGTTTAAATAGTCAAGCAATATAGTCACAGTCACATTCCGTAAAGATTGCTGTGCCAGCTCTTTGGAGGAATTAGAGGTGAAAGCCTGGAGACAGAAGGCGAACTCTGCAGCCTATTGCGGTCGTCCAAGTGGGGAAATCCTCAAGCAGTCTGTGGCAGTCTGTGGGAGTGGAAACACTCCAGTACCAGCCCGATTTACCGAGTGAGAGAGTTAAACTGCACGCTGCCTACCCAGGGGTCATCAACTCCAGTGTTTTGGAAGTAATTGGCTTGCTATTTTTTGCGTCCGTTTGGACAAAGTGCAGAGGTGAGGGCAGCTAATGCAGGAAGCGAGCATTCACCTCTGTTCTGCCTGATTTTGTTCTGATGTCCTTTAAAATTTTGTTCACTTGCAGCCCTTTGGCTCCAGCCTTGGTCTCAGTATGATGAGAATTCCACCCAATTCCTCTGGGACCCAAGATTCTCCCTGGTCACAAATTGCTCTTAAGGTAGTTTGCAAGAGTAATTGCAAACTCAGGACAATCTTAGTTTGTTTTTGTTTTGTTTTGGTTTGAACATATACAGCTCCTCTGGAACTCTAGAGAGCATCTTAGATTTTTCTCACTGTCTGGTGCCATTGCTGCTAATGACCATTTCTATTCTCACCTTGTAACATTGGTTCTCTGCCTTTGTTTGCTTTTATAAAACAATCTGCCTGGAGAATTTGATGGATTCTTATTAGTAAGGGGGGTGGTTATAAAATTCATTTCGACTGCAGGTTGGGTTAAAAACAGATCTAAAGGTGTGGGCATGAAGCTGATGTGGATGAGAAGTTAATATTATCATCTGGGTACCAAATATGGGAACACCAGTGACGGCTGTTTTGCTTAGGGAGAACCTGTCTCTGGAATAAATTTCAGTGCCCTTCCTTGGAGCTATACCACTTTGGTTCAGTGAGGAATCTCTGCTGATTCCGTCCAGTGTAGTGAGCCGCTGCTAAGTGGCTGGGCACTGTGCCAGACAATGAGGCTACCAAATATCAGTAAAACATTGTCCTTGGCCTCCAGGAGCTCACAGACAGAGCAGGCCAGCTCTACAGTGGGTTAGAGTGTGTGATTCTTGTTCAGATAGAAGGGTGTGTGAAAGACCACATAGCCCCTGGAAAAAATTCAGTCCACCTGGAGAGGTCAATGAAAGTTGCAGAGAGAAGTTCACACTTGGGTGGACATTGAAGAACAAGTTGAAATTGAGCCAGGATTAGGGCAGTTGAGGAAGAAAGATGTGACCAAAGGCCTAGAGGTATAACGATGCCTTCTGTCTTTAAGGCATCAGTTTAGCTGGATCCTAGAGTATGTAAGCGACTATGTGAAGGGAAGGAAGAAGTACCAGAGAGAGTTGCCCAAGAGTTAGGAAGTGGAACCTGACAAAAGAAGCCATCGTTAGTTTTAATAAATAAGAAGACACATGTAGATTTTGATACAAAGCCTGGATATACTATGGGTTCAATAAAACTATTACTACTGCTATTGTTTCTATTACTATTATCATCATTAATATTTTTTTACTAGGACATAGATAATTCTCCAGCTGAGGCATACTATGAATTTATAGAAGATAATTATATACTTTGACAATTCATTTCCTAAATTTTGTGCCTCCTTTTCCCAAATCATATTCTTTCACTTCATGTGGTTACATTCGTCTCATCATGAAGATCTCATTTCCATTGCTGCTTCCTTGGCAAAGTCTTCCCCACCATCCCTGACCGAGATCTGACTTTCCCCCTGGACTGTAGGCACTAAGAGGATAGTGCTTGGCATAAAGAGGGGCTTGAAAAATAATAATAAACTTTCATACAAACCTCCAGTTATAAAATGAATGTCATGGGATAAAAAGTACATTGTAGGGAATATAGTCAAAAGTATTATAATAACTTTTTATGGTGACAGGTGGTAACTAAACTTATTGTGGTGAGCATTTTATAATTGTCAAATCACTATGTTGTATACCTGAAACTAATAAAATATTGTATTTCAACTATACTTCAATAATAATAATAATAACAATAATAATAATAAACAACTTTTAAATGGCATTGACTTTGTGCCAGGCATAATACTAAATAAGTGCCTTACAAATACTAACTTCTAATACCTCAATCTGTTGAGATAGGCACTATATTATTCTCATTTTATAGTTGAAGAAGTTGAGACAAAGAAAAGTTAAGTGACTTGATCAAGGTCACAAAGCTGGTAGGTAGCAGAGTCATGGATGATTGGGATGGATGGATGGATGAACGGAAGGAAAGAAGAAAGGACAGATAAATGACCACCGTTAACACCATCCTTACAACTTCACAGCTGTGTATACTTTCAGGCTTCTCCAGATGCAAATCTCTCTTTCCGCTATTTTAGAACCACTCTCTATTTTCAGACGCTCTAATTTATCAACACCAGTGGGCTCACCAAATATGAAGATTGGAAAAAAAAAAAAACCTCCATCATATTAAGCTATTAAGAGGGGCACCTGGGTGGCTCAGTTGGTTAAGTGTCCGACTTTGGGCTCAGTTGGGTAAGCGTCCAACTTCTGCTCAGGTCATGATCTCATGGTTCATGAGTTTGAGCCCCGCATTGGTCACTGTGCTGATGCTCAGAGCCTTGGAGCCTGCTTCAAATTCTCTATCTCCCTTTCTGTCTCTGCCCTTCCTCCGGTCATGTTCTGTCTTTCTCTGTCCCTCAAATAAATGTTAAAAAAATTTTTTTAAAAAGCTATTAAGAATGGGAGAATATTTTCCAAACATATATCTGTGAATACTGTTTATAATTAAACTCTGAAACTTGTGAGTTCCATTGAATCTGAGCACACACTGTGTCACTACTCGAGAGAAATAATAGAACACTAGAACAGGATTCTAGAATCCTGCAAACCAATCCCACCTCTGCTACTTCCATGTCACCCAGAGTGGGAACAGGTCAGAATCAACTCTCTGGGGTATAGGGTGCCATGTAACTCTCTCATATCTATTAGTAAGTCTTTGTGATTAGAGATGACCTCTCCCCCAACCCACTGAATTACATGAGATTATAATGGCCATCTGCAGTTTGAGTGATATTTGGTTTTGATATTTAAATATTAATGGACATGGATCTTACTCCTTCTGATTGGGAGATGATAGCCATGTTTCTGAAATTGATTATTGATAGGACACCTTGAATCACAGTCACTTTGAGTGTTAGCCATCATGGGATTGACCATTATAGAATCCTAGAGTTCTAGAGTTGAAAAGAGAGTTTATCTCTTTTTGCCTAACTCCAGGCAATAATATCTCTAAAAGATTGGCCTCTCATCTTTCCTTGAACACATCCTATAGCATAGGGCTCACTGTAGAAGGTACATGCATAGCAGACCTGTTGTAAACTTGGTATCCAATTGCCCAGTTCAAATCCAGGCTCTGCTACCTTAATGCATACTTTGTGCAAGTATGACTTACTTGAACTGTCTGAGCCTTGGTTTCCTCTTCTCAAACAGAGAAAATAGTAATACCTTCCTAATCGGAGTGTGAAAGAATTAAATGAAAATATATTGAAAGACTTGATCTTAATCCTTTTCATCATCACTACCATCATCATTGTAAAATACACTGTTTCATCAAAAGCCTCTTTTAGAGGTTAGCCAGATAGGATGATGACAAGACAGGTTAAGGCACAATACGAGAGTACGTTCCTTGATACTCAAGTCTCCCCCTCTCTTCTTCCCTAGGAAACTGCTCAAAGAACTCATGCCAGTGGGACTTACAGCTTCCTTGATCGGGCTCAGCATTCAGTAAGTGCGACCGCTTTTGAACCTTCATTACATAAATACATCTATTTCTTTGATCGTGTTTGCGATGAAAAGCTCTCTTCTGTAGGCCTGAAGTTCCCACAAACACTGTGCTGCCTGCCTGTGTCTTTCTTTTCTGCTCTACTGCATTGGATTCAGAGGTGAGAGGATGATGTGCCAGGCAGAACCCCCACAAGGAACACAGGAAATGTTTGTGCGCATTGGGGGATTAACCCTACCACTGCTGGCTGGAGGTTAAATTAAAATGTGCTTTTCTTGTCTATTTGTTCCCTAAGCTTTTCTCATTAGGAGATATCTTGTCCCTCTCTCCCAGCTGCATGACCCTGCAAAGTAGAAAGAAATGCCAGCAAAAACAGATCAGTAAGTGAGACCACATATTTCTTGAGGCATTTAAGAACAATTCATTTTGCACCAGAATACAATTCCTACTATATAAAAATTACTGCAGAAAAAGAAATTCTGTACTTTTAAGATGCTGGGGTACATTTCAGAAATTTCATTTGTTTTTAGCAAGTAAGCACTTTCTGCCGTCTGCCATTCTCATTGTGCACAAGGACTTTATTTCTGGTGAAGCCAGCAGTATTTTCTCCGGTTTCCCCGACTCTCCTTTTTTATGAGACGCTAGCATTTGAGGTGTTGGTGTTGGTGCACGGGACATCAGCTCTCCTCTGCAGTAGTTCTGCTGGCGAAGAACAATCTGTCATAATTTAACCACAAATATCAAAGTTTTAAAAGGCTAACTAAAGGAAATATTTAGTTTTTTCAAGATGCAGCTTCCTTGGTAAGGTTTCAGAATTTTACAAAAAATACATTCTGCTTCTGAGATGGGTGGCGTATAATTTGATACATCAAATATCATAAAGGGGCAGGTGGAATCAGAGACTGTGGGACTCCAGGCCTGGAAGAGGCTGATCAAAGGGAATTCTTTTGCCCTCAGTGGTAACGCATGACTCCCCTTTTTGCTACGGAATTTGCATATGTGAATGGTAGAAGGAGGAGGAGGCAGAAAGAAATAAAAAGATGGTGTATTTGCTGTTTGCAATATCAGAGTGACTCAGTGTGACCCTGATCAGCTAAAGCTTGTATCACACAGGAGATTAGACCCACAGCTTTTGTTCCTAATAATAAAGGAAATTTCGTGTCTAATTCCCTACATGCCACATCTATCTTTCATTGCCTTTGAAGTTCAGGCTACAGCGTTTTCTGAAAACTGCGAGGTTTTGTAAGTGGAAAGGAGAGGCTGTTTGGCATGAAGTCTGTTTGGTGTAAAGTTAAATATGCATGTTACTTTATCTTCTTCTGTTTCAAGCAATATCCTTGCTTCCCTTCTTTGTGGTGCTGGAGCAGGCAAGGTAGAGATGGAGGAGGAAGGTTTCAGGATGTGTTTTCAGATTATGTGTGACCCTCCTGCCTTTCTCTCTACCTTCTCAACAGGATACAAATTACTGCTTCTCAGAAAGGAATTCATGTTCCATCCCTGGATTGGGGCTGAAATTTCTAACCTAGGGGAGGCTCTGGTCCCCGAGATAATTAGTACAGCGTTGTAAGGAGCTCATGTTAATTTGTCTTTGGGTATGGTATTTCCATATCTACGATTGCAGTCTAAAGAGAAAAAAAAATTATTAATTTGCTGCTCTACACCAGTGTGTAGATATCTGATAATTTAAGAAAAAATAAAGGAAGAAATGGAAAACTCCTCACTGGGGATAGTTAGAGCAGCTGCCCAATTTCTGTGTACCTAATAGATTTCGATGCTTACCTTGTGGTCCTAGCTTCCCTGGAGCATTGAACCTCAATCAACATCTGGGGCCAAGAGGTCATGTCCCCTACAACAGAGATTGAGTTCTGGGAGGTTGCTTCATCGTCAAGAAAGCAGATGGCCTGACGTCTACATTGGCTATGTGTCTGGGTGTTGGGTTCGCCTCACCAGTAACATTGCTGCTTAGGAAACTGCCCCTCATGGGATTTTACTGGGAGCAACAGTCCTGGTTTTAGAATTTGCACACATCTAACATTGTGACCGCACTGATGTGACTATCCTATGGTGGTCTGAGTTAGGGTTTTGAGGTCTCTGTTGGCTTTAGAAAATCAATGTTCATTTACTACTTCCAAAGTCTGGTTATCTTTCATTGTTTATTCTTTTCCAGAATGTTCCATTTGCATTGGTGCCCTTTGGAACAGATTGGCTGATGTATATGATACAAAGCTGTTTTGCACATTCTGATGTCTTTGTAGGATTGTAGGTCTCCACATCCTTTTGTGATCTGTATACACAAAGGAGAGCTACAGCAGTCTGGTGGTTGTAGGGTCACTGGTTGAACTTAAGCTTCAGAGTAATTTCTTAGAAGTTTTTATTATGTATTTATTTATTTAAAAGTTTATTTATTTATTTTTAGAGAGAGAAACAGAGAGAGGGAGAATCCCAAGCAAGCTCCATGCTATCAGCATGAAGTCTTACACGGGGCTTGATCCCACAAACTGTGGGATAATGACCTGAGCTGAAATCAAGAGTCAGACACTTAACTGACTGAACCACCCAGGCGCCCCTAATTTCCTACAACTTTTAAATTTAAGTTCCAGTGGAAGCCTTCCTTAGATCTCTATTTCCTGCCAGATTATACTTCCCTTGGCACGCTATGTCAGAATTATAATTAATTAACCAAAGATTAATTTAATGTTTTCCTTTTGTCCAGTGCTATCCAAAAGAACTCTATGTCATGGTAGGAATCTTCTTTATCTTTGCTGTCCAGTATGGTAACCAGTAGCCAGATATGGCCACTGAGCGCTTGAAATGTGGCTATTGTAACCAAGGAACTAAGTTTATCATTTTGTTTATTTTTAGTTATTTTAAATTTAAACAGTGTCATGTGGCTAGTAATAATCTATCACATTGGATGGGGCAGCTCGAGACTGGAGGCCCTGTCAATACAGGGGGCCTGTTCTGAAATTTGCATCCTTGCATTCATGCTGATACTTAGCTGATAAATACCAGTGTGGACATTGGTTGGTGAACTGCTGCTGTCCCAAGGTCCCTAAGCACCTTTATTCCCTGCGATTCCATGTGCATGATGCCCGTACATGAACCCTTGATCCTGAACGAAAGAGTTAATGACCCTCAAATGTCATACAATGTGTTTGTTCTCACTGGTTGGTGTCTGTCATACGCTGGTTATTAGAGCATATAACCTCTGATTATAGCCACAACATCTACTGAAGTATTGTCTGTAATAGGTAATCAGTACTTGCTGGACATAGCTATGGGTGAGCACATGGGGGGATGAATAGATGGATGGACACATCTCACCTTCTGATGGAGCGTTATGTAAGTGGGAGAAACAGAATTGAGTCTAGACAGTAGACCCATCTGGATCTCCATGATGGCTGCCTTTTGCCTTGTACTTCCTACTCTAATTCTTGTTTAAAGCTCTGACTTCTGCTTTGTCAAGGCCTAAATAGGCCTAGAGCAACAGACTCCAAATCTGTGACTGAATTCCAGTGTCCTGTGCAGCACAAATTGCTGTACATCTTCACTTACTTCCTTTTTTTTAAAAATTTTTTTTAATGTTTATTTTATTTTTTGAGAGAGAGAGAGAGAGAAAGAGTGTGAGTAGGGGAGGGGCAGAGAGAGAGGGATACACAGAATCCGAAGCAGGCTCCAGGCTCCAAGCCATCAGCACAGAGCCCGATGTGGGGTGGAACTCACAAGCTGTGAGATCATGACCTGAGCCGAAGTCAGATGCTCAACGGACCGAGCTACCCATGTGCTTCACATCTTCACTTACTTCTGCTGTCACTTTGGACTCCAAATGCTTAACACTGACATCAGACCACACCCTATGCTCTCGCCTCTGGATGCTACTCTGTCCCCAGGTACCCCAGTCCCAAGCTTCAGTCACCACCGATTTTGTCTTGCTCTTCACACACCACCAGAGGAGTGAGGCTTTGATCTGGACCTTCTGGAACCCCTAATTCCATTCCCTCTTTTGGCGTATCACTCTAGGTGCTACTTCCTCAAGTGGCTGTGGTTTTAATGCCCAAAGCCACCATACCCTGGACTCCATCCTACATGTTAGAGGACTACTGTTCCCCAAGCATGAATATCATCTAGTTACTTGTTCAGTTAGCTAAGTTTGTCTCTAACATTCTGCCTTCTCTCTGAGAATCCCTAAATAACATATTTCCACCAAGCATGTTGATCTCTTGACTTGCAAATGTGTTTACTTCCTGACTTCAAAATTTGTCACCTGTGGTCTTACCAGCCAAAGTAACCCTTCCTTATTCTTATTGTACACTTTGGTATATATCTCAGTTAAGACGCTCCTGTTGAATATGTGTACTTTAATTCCTTGATTCCCCTTGTAGGATAAAGAAAATACTAAGCCTGTTTTCATTGTAGACGTGTGACCCCGTGATATTTTTAGAATCTGGACTAGGTGGAGCAAGCAAAGAGTAGAACAGCCTGAGGGTGAACTGGAAAAGAAAGAGTAATGATTATCTTCAGGAAGTGGTTAAAAGTCAGCATGTTGGCTAGAAATGGGGTGGTCAGCCTTCAGCTGAATACAGGAGGGAGAGGAAGCAAGAGCATGAGCAATGTAAGAACATTAATTTAAATGATGGCCAGGCCTGGGGTGGGTTTCGTGCCAGTTGATTTAGAGTCTCATGGTGTAGAGGGCACACCAAAAGACACTCTCTTCTGACCTTCCCATGTGCTCTGACACTTGACCACCCACCGCCACACATCCATATTCACACATTCCATCTGTGTATCTCTTGTCTGTCGTAAGCTGCTGCATAGCCAACTCGGTAAAATCCTTCCTGTTCCTCCTCGCTTCCCTCTTCTACAAAGGGAATAAGGAACTTGGGATCTTTTTGATTTAATGAGTATATGAGACTGTGAAGCAAGAGAGTATAGGCAGATAAATAAAAAAAGAAAAACAATTTTCTTTCACTCCCTTATTGTTAGAACAGAGGAAGATTAAAAAAAATGAAAGTTACAAGGAAACTGTGTATGATTATTGGATTTCAGGACCATGGATAAAAAATAGAGAAGCCCTGGGGCTCCTGGGTGGTTCAGTTGGTTAAATGTCTGAATCTTGATTTCGGCTCATGTCATGATCTCACATTTCAGGTTTATGAGTTCAAGCATTGGGCTCTATGTTGATGGTGCAGAACCTGCTTGGGGTTCCCTCTCTCTGCCCCTTCCCTACTTGTTCTCTTTGTCTCTACAAAATAAATAAACTTTAAAAAAAAAGAGAGAGAGAGAGAAGGGTCACCTGGGTGGCTCAGTCTGTTAAGGGTCTGACTCTCGATTTTGGCTCAGGTCATGATTTTACAGTTTATGGGATCGAGCCCCATGTCGGGCTTCTGTGCTGACAGCATGTGGAGCCTACTTGGGATTCTCTCTCTACTTCTGTCTCTATCCCTCTCTTGCTTGTGCTCTCTAAACAAACAAACAAACAAACAAACAAACAAACAAACTAACTTTAAAAAAAAAGAGCCTGAAGTCGCACCCACTATCTGCCTCATTATTCTCCATCATTTCACCCAGCTCAAGTATTCCAAAGCACTCCTTACATGCTCTAATTATTGTATTTATTGCTTCTGCATTTCCTGCCTCCTCCAGTTGTACTAGAGGATCTCTGAAGGCATGATGTGTCTCTGTCTTGCTTACCACTCTATCCCTGGCACCCGCAAAAGTGGCAAGTGCACATAGACAAAGAATTAATTCTTTTTTTTTTTAGTTTATTTATTTTCAGAGACAGAGTGTGAGTGAGTAGGGGAGAGGCAGAGGGAAAGAAAGAGAGAACCCCAAAGCAGGCTCTGCACTGTCAGCACAGAGCCCGATGGGGGGCTTGAACCCACAAACCATGAGATCATGAGCCAAAGTCAGACACTTAACTGACTGAGCCACCCAGGAGCCCTGAGACAATGATTTCTTGAGTTGCATCGATTATTGCTGTGAAAGATGATCACTTTTTGCATTTTGAAACCATTCTTTTGTCATCCATAACCCCTCACAGTCCTCCCTTACCATACTTTCCAATCTAGATCAATCTTTGAAAAATCAAGAGTCAGGCTAATGGCCTGACTTTATGACCACGTGATCCTTTTTTTAAAAGTTTATTTATTTATTTTGAAGTGGGGGAGGAGCAGAGAGAGAGAGACAGAGAGAATCCTAAGCAGGCTCCATACTGTCAGCGTGGGTGACAGCATGAGTGTCCGCGTGGGGCCCAACCCAGGAGCCATGAGATCATGACCTGAGCTGAAGTTGCATGCTTAACCAGCTGAGCCACCCAGGCGCCCCTTTGTGGAGTGACCACATGATCCTTAACACATTGACCAATCTGACTTAGCTTTCTTTGTTAAATAATCATAATAACAGTAAGGAATTTAATTGGAATAGTGTGTAACTAAGACCCCTTCTGACTTGGAATTTAGTGAATAAACAAGAAAGACAGAAATGAGGCCACAGGAGAGAAGATTGAAGGGACGTATCTGAGCCAGGCAGAGAGTGATGAGTTATGGCCAGCAGTGGCTCCTCCCAGCCCCCAATCCGTGGGCAAAAATGAACATATTGTCTTCTGGACAGGAAAGTGAGTATAATAAACTGACGTTGATACGGTTTGATCCACATCCGTTGGTTGCATTATAGGGTGAGAGGAAATGAAAGCACATCTGCTTGTGGCCTCTTCTGGTGGAGCACCTAAGAGTTGAAATCTCTCTTCACCCTGATTATTCGTCACTTCCCAATAGAATGACCTAAGGAGAACAACAAAACAATGACTTGGGGTTTCTGCTAAATCCCTTCACTTAAGCTAAAGATTAGATCTACTTGCTGTTTCTACTCTGCACTATAATGCGAGGTTGTTCATCTGAGACACTAGTGAACCTGTAGCAACAGCTGGAAATTGCAAAGGACAGATAAAAGCAAGAATGGCTGGTTAATAAGTTATAGAAACAAGGAATTTGGTTTTTCTAAATGAAGGATGCTACAGATTTCTTTTTAGAAGCTCCACAGAAAAAAAGATAAACTTTCTCCTAGTGCTGACAGCCGGAATATATTTTTTTAAGCATGTGGCTAATTTCTTTAGAATTCAGGCAGTTATTTTCACAGATGAATATTCTTGCCTCAGAAAGTGCCAACCCCAACTGTGTGCTGGGCATACAGTCAGAGGTAAATAAATGGTAACAATGAGAACTATTCAGAGCAATTACATAACTGAGAAATAATCTTCTGCTGGGCTGCCTGTGTATGCATGAGCTTTGGTGAATCCAGTCACTCATTGGACTTCAGTGTCTGTATTTAAGAAGGATAAATTATCTTGAAAAACTGTATTGTGGAACGTTCCAGCTCAGGGTGCCATGACATTGATATTTAAGTTAACATCCTTACCCTGGTAATGTTATCATTCATTTGTTCACTTACAAGTAAGTTTGGATAAATTATCATGTTGAATCTTTGCTGAGAGTGAGGACGTTAAAATGAATGGGGCCCCAAATTTATGGTAAAGTTATAAAATAAAATTTAAAGTAAATAAAACAACCCAAGCTGTGTTGGTTATCATGGATTAGCCAGTCATAGACAGGAGTATATGTTGGGCTCAGAATCCGAGGATATATGATCAGACCCATCTCAGATGTAGGAGAGGTCCACGAGTCATCCCTCTCACATGTAAATTCTTCTCCATATTCTCAGGTCAGGGTTTTCCTCTCAGAGCTGGCTGGCCTTCCTTACCCTTCCCTAAAGTACAGTGCCCTTGTGGGGTGCTTCCTCCCCCAGCAATGACCATTTACACTCCACAGGGCCAGACTCTCCCCACCAAGTCCATAAACCTGCACTCTGTGCAGAATCAATGCCCATTTACAGCTGCTAATGCATTAATAACAGAAACGTCCCTGGCCGTGACCTACCTGAGTCATTACACACTAATCATCGGAGGCAATTTCAAGCAGATTGACTAGTGATCGGTGTCCTCCTGGCGTCCAGGCAGGAGGACACACGGCTGCCTTCACAGCCCCTGAGCAGATGGTCTGAGAGCGTAATCGCACGCTACAGCCGGTGCGGGTCTGGCTCGGGAAGGGGAATCTCCATGTCTTGCATGCAAACTGTGCTCCCTCACCCAGGGCTCTGCTCCAAGTGCCCGTCTTTCATTTTAGAACAGAATCCAAACTCTCCTCTAAAGACATTGAGGAAACAAGGTTTACCTGTGCCTGAACTGTTCTAGCATGTGCTACTGCCCTGAGGCTGGTTTAATCCTTTTCCCACATTTCCACGTAATCCTTCTCCAGATATGTGCTCCAAAGCTGTCGTCATCATGGGCTTGTGATTTGGTGTTATCATTTCTGTTATAATTTCTTCCCTTGAGTTTTAGCTTGGGCTTTCTTTTTTTGATCTTGCTCTAACATTCCCTACGATCATAATTCTAAGGGCTATACAGTGTATCATCAGGGTGATGTCTTGCTCCTTTACTATGGAATATCTAGGACATTTCTGCTCTTTTCACTAACACCATTATTACCAGAGTTAATCACTCAGGATCTGTAGAGTTTTGTTCCTTAGGGTAACTTACTAAAGATAAATATCCCTGAGAGGAATTGTACAGTCAAAGGATATAAGCATCTTTATGACTTTGGATGCGTATCGCTAAATCGCTTTTCAAAATGGACTGTGTTGATTTATAGCCTTTGTCTTTTGGGCTTTCTCCTCTTAGCCGCCTATGTTTTAGTTGCCTAGAATGAGGATTCAGAGTAATTGGGGTTAGAAATTTGAATCACACAGACTCTTTACCTTCAAGGAACTCACAGAAGAGAGGGAGAAGCCAGATTACAAAAATAATTGCTCTGTGAACTGTAAAGCCTTAAGGAAGAAGGAACTTCAGAATCCATGGATTTTGGCACAAGACATTCTTTCTGAAACCAGTGGAGTTCTGGAATCTCTCTCTTTGATGCTATTTCTTTTTTTTTTTTTTTTAAATTTTTTTTTCAACGTTTTTTATTTATTTTTGGGACAGAGAGAGACAGAGCATGAACAGGGGAGGGGCAGAGAGAGAGGGAGACACAGAATCGGAAACAGGCTCCAGGCTCCGAGCCATCAGCCCAGAGCCTGACGCGGGGCTCGAACTCACAGACCGCGAGATCGTGACCTGGCTGAAGTCGGACGCTTAACCGACTGCGCCACCCAGGCACCCCTCTTTGATGCTATTTCTTGACAAGAGTTTTGTGAGTTTGGAAATCAGGTGTCTGCTGGCTCTCAAGTCTTAGATACCATTGTTTTACCCATAAATTCAGGTATAAGAACTTGTTAATCAGTCTATTTTTATGGACCATCCACTCCAGTACACATTGAAAAATTTTTTGGCAGAAGTTCACAAACGTTGTGCACTGCTAAAACAAATAAGCTGCGAGTCTTTGGGCCGTGTGCCCAATAAACCCATTGGGTCACAGCTAGTAGTTCATTGAGATCATGATAAAGGAAGCTGGGGTCTTAGAAAAGCACAAGACATTAAGACAAACAAAGAGAGATTCTAATCTTGGCTCCCTTTTTACCACTTCTGCAAACTTGGGAAATTTACTTAACCTTTCCCAGCCCCAATTTCCTGTTCTGTAATGAAGATGACCATGGCAACCCACAGGTTTCTTGTAAAGATTTAAAAAAGAAAAAAAAACCCTCCTTTTTGCAGGCGGAGGGTTGTTTTTGGGAAAAGCCCTTTGGGGTGGAAAGTGGGACTCTGAGAACATAACTTTGCCAGTGATTGATTCAGCAAAAGGTAGTAGCGAAAGTAACGCTCCGTTTTAGTTAGAGAAGACCTTGTTCTGCTTCTGGTGGGGAAGAAGAGAGGAGAGGGAGTAAGCATAAAGACCCAGCCTGATGGTAGCTGCGTGAAGGGCGGGGACCCAGAGGAAGCTCAGTTCTACAGTTCAATAGAAAGGAAGCTGTTACTACAGTAACTACTGTTACTACAGTTCAGTTTGAAGCCCTTTTGCCTTGTTGTAACTTAACCCCTCTCTCTGCCCCACGCCCCTATCCCCACAAGAGTAAAATTAACCTCTTCCTTCAAAACTGTTAAAATGTTTTCAAGAGTGAGCTTTTAATGGAAGTTCTGGGAAGTGCTGAGTGCCTGCCTAAGAACATGCAGTGGAAAACAGGTGTTGTCCTCTGCAGTTCTGAAGATAAACTGCTAATCTGTTGGAAATCTGCTCATGGGCCTGGCCATGGGCTAAGCATTTTGCGTGCATTCCCTCGTTTTATCCTCACAATGACCTAGTAAGATAGGTCTTGCTAATTACTGCTGTCTTACAGATGGGAACGCTGGCCCTTGTGTGGATTGCTCAGAGTCAGATGGCTTGTAAGACTTGGAGCTGGGTTTCTGCTGTAGGGGCCACACCTCTGACTACTGCACTGACCTCTTTCTGTATCCTGACCCTGGGTCAGAAGTGCCCATGGGACTGTACATTTCATCAAGGAAATAGCGGCAAGGAATTTTGGCTTCACAGGGATTTGCGGAGGGTGATGTCTAAAAATCGCCTCTAATGTCTAGCTTGTATTTATAAGTTTACTTCTCTAAAAAGTAGATTAAATGGATGACTGGTATGACTAAGGAGAAACAATTCTAGAGAGTTCTCATGCCACGTCCTCTTCTCTGTGCAAGAAAGACTGAAACATTCTCCGTGGTTACCAGGGACTGTGTATCACACAAGATTCTTGTTAGTACAGGCAGAGTGGAGAGTCACTGAGAGCCACAGCCCTGAGTTTCCTGATGCTCAAGATGCCTGTAGCCTCACGATTGTTTGACATTCCCTCAAGGTTTTCAGTGGGCTTTATCTGAAGTTTCATCCTGAGGAATAAAACAAAAAGTGCAGATGTAGGACTAACAGGCAAAGAACTGAATTGTGCCTTTGAGATATATACATTATATATATATATATATATATATATATATATATATATATATATATATATAGTGCCTTTGAGATATATACATTATATATGTGTGTGTGTGTCTACATATATATGTGAGTTTTCACATTAATTTTAATACATATTTTAATAAGGAATTTTGGAGATGGGGTAGTAAAAGGATTGTAACTATTTCAGTCTAGAGTAAAAAAAAAAAAAAAAGACCTTATTATTCCGAGCACATGGTCCTACCACTGCATGGTGGTGGCTGGCACAGATTGCAAGCTTCTTTTCGAAGGCACACTCTGCACACGTTTGAAGAGCCTGCAGGTGCCACACCTGCACCAACCCTCACTGTGCTGAGCTCAAAGTCATCGGCAGTACTTGTCAAGCCCTCTATTCCCCCTGCGAGAGTTTTGATCAGAGATGTCGTCACAGGTGGGGAATCAGACCTGGCCTACCATTCCTGTGACTCTCTTCCTCGTATCTTTTCTGTAGGAATTGCTCTCTGTCTGTATCAAGCAGGTGGCTGAGGCTTTCATTCACTCAACACATACACAAGAAATGCTCTTCTTTGTCAGGCATGGTTCTAGCTGCTGGGGACACAGTGGGAAACAAGACACCAACCAAGTTTCCCAAGCCCATGGGCTTAAATTCTCTGACAGTTTCGCAAATAAATGTATAATTATAAATCGTAGGCAGTACTGTGACATAAACACTCAGCGCGCTATGAGAGTTGTACAGAGTATAGTAATTTAATCTGGGTGATCAAAGAATTGCTATTAAAGTTGGGAAATTCTAGGGAAGAGTCTCTGGGCTGTGGCAAGACATTTGGGGCTTATGAAGAAGTAAAAGAAGGTGTGGTTAGAGCAGAGTGCTGAAACAGTGTTAAAAGAGCTGACGGGGAGAGATATTCATCAGAGGGCAGATTTTAGATTTTACCACAAGTGCCATGGGAAACCATCAAAGGATCAGAAAAAAATAAGAACCATGATTATATTTATGGTTTTAAAAGTATTACTCTAGCTATTATACTGAAGAAGGCTTGGATGCAGGCCGAGTGGAAGCAAGAACAGTTAAGAGCTGTATTGAAATAGTCTGGGAAGGCGGGATGATATTGGCTTGACATGGGATTATAAGTACGGGGATGGAAAAAAGTTCAAGGATGTTACCTGTGTCTCCATCCATCCATCCACTCACCCACCTATCATATCTTCCACCATCATCATCATCACCATCTCTTCAACATTGTGTAAAATCCAGTCATTTGCTCAATTCTTTACTGTATCAGTGGCCATCACCAGTATATTCTAAGTTCTGCAGAAATCATGAAGGTGGTTTTGTTTTGTTTTTGTTTTTTGTTTGGTTTTTCTTTTTTGTCCTAGGAATGGCTAAATTGTTTCTTCTTCTCCTGTTAGAGTTTGCTTGGAGGTAGTCCTGTTGGCTTCTGCATTCCCCTATGCTGCTGTCACCAGTTTTACCTCAGATGACACCGTTTGCTTTTACATAAGTTCTTCATGCATTGAAGTCTGACATTTTTAATAGTTCTGTCACCCGTGTTACAACTGGCTGCTGAAAAGATACGAGTGATGCCTGCAGGAGATAGGGCCATCTCAGCGGTTTGTGTAACACCAATGGGGTGTGAGGTAACAGGAAAATAATTAGTTTAGTTAGATGTAAATGGAAGACAAATGAAGACACCACTAATTTGTGGATGCCTGGGAGCTGGGGTGGCCTGCTTCGTTTAAGATTTAAGGAAGAATAATTGAATCAATAGCTATGAAAATGAAAGCCATATTAGGAGACTTTCATGCAACATATAAGGCGGGAAAAGCTAAATTCAATCAACGTACATTTACTAAGTGCTTCTTATGTACCTGTCACTGTGTGACGCATTTTAGCCAAACTAAAGGGGATAAATAATTGCAAGACATAAATAAGGCTTTACACTCTCTGTGGGAAGTCCAGATTTCAGAACATATGAATGCTTCAAGCGTATATTAGAAAGACTGAGTAGCAATTGTAAGCTACATTAATAGGCAATGCTCTTAGGGACAGCAGGAATAACATTGAATGTAAAACACATTAGTGACTCTGTGACTACGCTTAATTTACTTAACCTCTCTGAACATCAGTTCTCTCCTTTATAAAATGTCTGTATCACAGCATAGATTGCCATTCCGTCTTTATATATGCACATGTACACATGTGAGTGCACCCACACACGGATGCTGGTCAGGGCTTCTCAGAGCTGCATTGGTGGTGTTGGGGCTGGATGGTAGATGCAGAAAATGCTCTACACTATACTATTTTGGTGAATTAAATGGAACATTCCAGATGTTCAGAGAAGAGTAAGACAGCATAAAGCATGTAATGGACTGGAACAGTATATCATTGTTGGAAAACATATGCCCACTTCTTTCTATAAAATTGGAGAACATATGCAAGTCAGTATATGAGCTGCATCTTACCAAGCATGGACCATCTTAGTAGATATTAGTGTCATTTGAAACCGTGCTAAAAGTATTCAGTGTATTTCATTATTGATCCCAATGCCATGCGTTGATATTCTCAAGGTTCTAACATCTCTTTCCTATGGTATGTTCTTGTATCTTGTGGTAAGCTGTTTTCTGCATCCAATACTTCTCATTTGTTGGTTTGTTTTGTCTTAAGATTTCTCCATTTCTAGTCTGTTTTTTATTCACTGTCTTTTTGTTAATCTCTCTCTTTACTTTTTTATTCACTGTCTTTTTGTTAATCTCCTGCTTTACCATCATAACTTCTCTCTTGTCTCGCAATCTTTTATATCATATATCTAATTTTTCATAATTTTTCAGTTTTGATTTTTCAGAGTCATTTTCATGGAATGGTTCAGTCATTTCCTACCCATCTGAAAACTCTTAAAATTGAATTAAAAACATCAGAAAGAGATACAGATATTTTTTTATGTCGTGTTAAAAACCACCTCAACATTCCCCAAGTGGAGTTACTTACTCTAAAACCCCACATCACCAAATGGAGACTTAATTATAGCTTCAGCTCTCCTAGAAGTGGAATCCTAAGCCAGTCAATTGGGAATCACCTGAGTAGCAACAGTTGGGTCCTCTGCCTGATAGACCCTGCCATCCCCAAAGGAAAGCAACCTTGCCATAACCTTGCCTTCTTTGCATATTTTAACTTCCTTGTTCCAGTTTCCTTCTGTCAGCCTGTAAAAGTCTTTCGTTTTTAATAGCTCCTCAGAGCTCCTTTCTATCTGCTATATTGCAGACTGCCCAATTCATGAATTGTTGAATAAAGCCAGTAAGATCTTTAAAATGTGTTCAAGGATGCCTAGGTGGCTCAGTTGGTTGAGCATCCAACTTTGGCTCAGGTCATGGTTTTGTGGTCCTTGAGTTCGAGCCCCACATTGGGCTCTGTGCTGATAGCTCAGAGCCTGGAGCCTGCTTCAGATTCTCTCTCTCTCTCTCTCTCTCTCTCTCTGCTCTGGTGTCTCCCTCTCTCTCTCTACTTACCCCCACTCTCAGTCTGTCTGTCTGTCTCTCTCTCTCAGAGATAAATAAACATAAAAAAATTTAAAAATTAAAAAAATTAGGGACGCCTGGGTGGCTCAATCAGTTAAGCGTCCGACTTCAGCTCAGGTCATGATCTCATTGTCCATGAGTTCAAGCCCCGCATTGGGCTCTGTGCTGACAGCTCAGAGCCTGGAGCCTGCTTTGGATTCTGTGTCTCCCTCTCTCTGTGACCCTCCCCCATTCATGCTCTGCCTCTCTCTGTCTCAAAAAAATAAAATTTAAAAAATTTTTTAAAAAATTTAAAAAAAATTAAAAAATCAAGTGTGTTCACCTGAATTTTGCTTTTTAACAATTTCATTAAGTTTAAGGTGACACATACTTAAATTTATATCTCATAGGCATTA
The DNA here is from genome assembly GCF_046562875.1 of Panthera onca. Classification (NCBI taxonomy): domain Eukaryota; kingdom Metazoa; phylum Chordata; class Mammalia; order Carnivora; family Felidae; genus Panthera; species Panthera onca. The sequence goes on along the minus strand of NC_138354.1, from coordinate 36,665,214 downwards.
TAACTTGGTTTTTAAAACATAAATGAGTACTTAGAAACCTCTAGTTTTTCTAATAATACTATACTTAGAAATCTCTAGTTTTTCTAAAATAAGAATTTCTAAAATAATACTGTTTTATTTTCTAAAATAATACTAATTTCTAAAATAATGGTACATATAGTTTTATTTATCAGTTAATAGAAAAGTGATTTTTCATATCACTAGATGGTTTTCTACTTCCTCATTTGCTGGAGAAATAAAAGAAAGCCACCTTATGCTAACCCTTAAAAAGGACATAACTACTTAATACCCTGAGGGCTTTAGAACAATTAAAATGAATTAAAATTACTTTATTTTTAGAGTGGGCAAGTAGGAAATGGAATGGTTAGACTCAGAATGATTTTTCTAGAGATAGATTTTACCGGCTGAATACATTTGCCTTGATTAAAGAAGGAAGTAAGAACTTGGAGAGGAAATCCAAGTAATACTATATAAGGTTATTGAGAAATATTGGCTAGTGGTGCTGAGAAAGATAAGGACATTGGTTGGCTATAAGAAAAGTAGTTTTATTAAAAGTCAACTGAAGATACCAGAATGGTCATTATATACTGATAAATAAGACTCAACATCCCATGGATTTAGGCACCCTTGAATCTCTGTGTGTGGACTGGGTCACAGGGAGTGTTTTGTCTAAGCTCGGTGAAGTAAAACTCTAGATAGAGGGCAGGCAGATATATTTTTCTTGCTTGCCATTTCGGATTAGTAAAGGCTCCCTGTTGTTTTGTTGAGAAGATTGCATCTGAGCTCAGCAGGAAAGCACTGTGATTGATTAGCAATGTCTTCCAGGGGTATAGGAATGGAGGAGTGGTGGTAGCACCTGTGCCAAGTCTTACTATTCTCCTCTAGACAGGACAACACTTTACCTTGTGGTCAGAGAGGGGAAGCTATGTGCTTCTGGAGACTGTGTCTACTTGACCTGGTGAATAATATTAAGACAATTTTGTTTCACAGTACTGTCAGGCAAGAGGGGAGGAGTGCCATCCTAGAGGCTCAGGAGTAAGGTTACATTTCAGTTGGGGATACCCATTAGTATTTCTAACCAAATTCTTTTTCAACACAGTGGTTTAATTGCAGGGAAAATTGCTTAGGGAATACTATTTGATGGGATGTAATCAATTTATGCTATTGGGTTCTGCTACAGATTACACTTTTAAACACACAGGGCATACTGGGAGACTTGGTTCCATTAATTTTAGGGCAAGGCAACTCAGAATGGAATACAATGGCTTTGAGGTTGGTCTTCTCATTTTTGAATTTGTATGAGCCCCAGGTGGAAGGTTTTGGCACTGTGTGCTGCTGTATCTTTCATGCATCTGTCTAAGCAGATGCTTTATGAGAGAAGAGAGCCAGCAGAGGGAGGAAGTTGTAGAGATGTGCTGTTGGTAACGTACCTGGGGAGAGCAACGTTTCCTTAACCAACCCTATTAATCGTTGTAAAAATATAGAACAAATGAAAATAAATAAAAATGAAAACTATGTCATAAAAATATGTAAACTGCTTTCCAATATTTTATATATCTATCATTACTACATGTGCATTGATTGGCTTTCCAGGTGTACAATAAGCATAAGTGGTGGGTAAGAGAAGCAGTGAACCAGGGGATGGGAGCTGATGAACATAGAATCAAGCCACCATCTTTGAAGCCAGCCCCTGACAGTTGGCAGCTTCTTGACCTCCTGAGCTTTGGTTTTCTCATCTGGAAAATGGATCAACAAATCAGAAGTCTCAATAACTGTTATGTATACCTAGTCCTATTTGAATATGAGGACATTGTGACTCAGAGAAGTCAAGACCCACAGGTAGTAAGTATCAGAGCTAGATTAGATGTTCCGAATGATACCTGAAGAAGTGCATCGTGACATGCTGCACAGAGGACTGGATTTATTACCAATGGTGCTTCAAATCCCACCTCATCATACACTCTCTGTAAGATCTTTGGCAATATCAAACTTCCCTCAGCCTCAGTCTTCTCAGCTATAAGAGCTCTAAGAATCTTTAAAGATCTGTCATTTGAAAATCAGATGACATGGTACATGTGGCAAGATTTCACAACAGAACATACCATGCAAATATAGGGTATATGCAATATTTGCAAGACCAGATGTGTAGCTACAAGAGAAAGTCAAAGAGAATGTGGAAGTCCTTTAGCCTGGGAGTGAAAATGATCTGTAATGAATTATTTCAAAGTTGCTTGGAGCCTAGTCATTTATACCATATGTGATAAATATCAGATTCAATAAATATCATTTATTGAAAGTCTGCTATGTGCAAATCCCTGCTCTAGTTTTCATTTACGATGAAGTGCAGCTTACAACAAAATCCCTATCCTAAAAGACCTGAAAATTGCATTGAAAAGAGCAGTTTTCAATCTGACCCACTTTGTTTTGAAACCTAAAAAGTTGAGAGCCTTTCTTATTACTTAACAATTTCTTTCCTTGGGGATATTCTAGAAATGCTTTATATTTACATATGTTCTGAGCCCTCTGGCATATTGATATCCCTTTCTCTTGCTCTCCAAAATACCAAGGAAGGATGACCCTGATGCTGATGCCAAGTGTTGTTCTTACTCTGCCCTACCGACAGGGATGGTTTCTGAGAAGTGGATCTAGGGTGAGGGATATGAATCACTGCCATTTTTTTGAAAAGTCAAGATTGTGTACCAGGGTCATCCAACCTGAAGCAAACCCAGAATGTGAGCAAATGATAGAATGAGGATATAAATATGTGTTGTGGGCCAAGAGAGTCAAGATCATAAAGGAGTTGAAGTATGTGAATTGGTGAAAACAAGTGACTCAGAAATAAGCCTATAAGCAGAGTACTTACCAGACACCACTTTCCTGCCTGCAGTCAAGCAGAGGCAGATGTGTAGGCTAAAGGGACACATGCTGTAAAGCAGCCAGTGCCGTTTATTGTTTCTATTTTTCCTGTAATAAATGTCATAGGGAGGAGTAAACAATCATTTCGTACCATGCCTCTTTGCAAGACCATCTCTTTTGAAAAGTGTTTCAAAGTAACAATAGCAGAGAACAACACAGAGGATGCATCCTGTTTTTGAGTAACCCTACTATCTTTTATGTCTCCATGGGAGGCCAACATTTCTTGGGTACCAGCTAGTACGTATAAGGAAGGCACGGTGCACTTATGTCCCCATTCATGCCAACTACTTACATGGGTAGCATTTTCTAATTTGTTAGCAAAACAAGATTTTGATTCTTACACTTTTGGGGTTTTTTTTGCTCTATGAGGTATGGGCAACACTAGACATTTAAAATAAATTTTTTAACGTTTATTTATTTTTGAGAGACAGAGAGAGACAGAGTGCAAGCTGGGGAGGGTCACAGAGAGGGAGACACAGAATCCGAAGCAGGCTCCAGGCTCTGAGCTGTCAGCACAGAACCTGATGCAGGACTCCAACCCACAAATTGTGAGATCATGACCCGAGCCGAAGTCAGATGCTTAACTGACTGAGCCACCCAGGCACCCCAACACTAGACATTTTTTATCCAAAAAGTATATATTCTATATATCTGTTACCTTTGGGTTCTATTATCTATCAGTGACAATACCAGAATTTCTTCATTTGCTATGAACCATAATATTTCATGAAAATCCTATTATCTCCAACCCCTCATTTGAATGCCTTCCCACTCCAATACATGTGAAATTATATGATATTTTTCTTTGATTTATTTCACTTAGCATTATACCCTCTAGGTCCATCCATATTGTCACAATTGGCAAGATCTCATCCTTTTTAATAGCCGCATAACATTCCACTGTGTGTGTGTGTGTATGTGTGTGTATATGTATATGTATATATTTATATATGTGTATATATATACACATATATGTATATATGTATGTATACACATATATATACATACATATACATACACACACATATCATACCTTCCTTATCCATTCATCTATTGACGAACTCTTAGTTTGCTTCCATATCTTGACTGTTTTAAATAATACAGTAAACATAGGAGTGCATATATCTTTTCAAATTAGTGTTTGTGTAACTATGAGATTTTAAAGAGATGTTATCAAAATTACCTATTTTTTTTATACCATGTTATTACTTTGGCATCTTACCATCCTTTAAAGTTTATTAAGGTACTGTCCATGGCAATCCCTGAAACTATGTACTAGAAAATCAGATTATAGATCCCAAAACAAAAAGTGCAGAGGTGTGCCTAGGTAGGAATCTGAATTTTTAACAGGCACATAGCATGATTTTTATTAATATTAATGTTTGAAAACTATAGCCTCATACAAATAAAGACTAATTCTCATACAATGAACGTTGGGACCAAAAAGTTTGTTAAACTTGGTTACTGGATGAAATTTAAGTTCTTGCATTTTCTAAAGAATACTTTAAAGGTTAAAAATTCCCAATAGATAATACCTAGCTATGTAATTCCAGTTTTATTCCTCTTTCAAGACAAGATAGAACCCAAGAGACCTGACAACATTAATTCTTCTCCAAAGAACTAACTTTTCAAAGATGGTGTCCATTACTGTCATTTATGTTTATTTTTGAGAGCACAGAACATTTCCAACCATATAGAAAATTATTAGAAAACATTTAACATTTGATTTTGAGGTAGGTACACAATAAAGATTTGCTTCATTGAATGATTGAGTCAAGAACTAATTCTCACAACTTAACAGGAGGAAGAAGGAAGATCAACTGGGAAGGATGGTGTGTGGGGCCATAGCTCTGACACACTGGCATGGTCACAGAATGGGGTAATACCTGCTTATGTAGGAGCCTGGGGCCAATTTATCTGATTAAATAGAAGCGTCAGGAGTAGAAGGGAATATAACTAGAAATGTGTGTGTGTGCAGGAAAAGACTATGGAAAAATTAAATCCGTTTATTCCTTAATGTTTTATTAAGTGCCTCCTCTGTGTCAGGTCCTGTGCTTCTAGAAGGCAGACTTGAGAGGGTGACCAGATATCCCAAATTTCCCAAAAGGAGGGTTTCTTGAGAGGTGGGACTTTCATTCTAAAACTATTTAAGTTAGGGTGATTCAATTCCACCTGACTCAAAGAAGTGCTAACCAATGTGATGGAAGTTATAGGCCCTAACCTAACTCATGACCTAAATTATGAGCAGGAGCACGTCAAGAAAGAGGGGCATTCAAGGGAGAATGAGCAGCATCTTTGTGGGATGTGCGGCAGAACAACCATGAGAAAATCCAGAAGGAAAGAAGGCAAGGAGTAGACAGAAAGTGGTACAAAATCAAGTTGCAGCTGAGGAACGTCCACCTTCGTTAGGGCATTTTAGGGAGGGCATGTATTAGCTTCCTACTGCTGATGAAACCAATTATCACAAACACAAGGGCTTCAAATAACATGCATTTATTATCTTACAGTTCTGGAGGTCAGAAATAGAAATGGGTCTCAGTGGGCTGAAATCAAGGTGCCCATCAGGCTGTGTTCTAGCTGCTAGAGGCTGCCTGTATTCTTTGGCTCCTGGCCCTCTTCCACGTATAAAGCCAGCAATGGTGGGTTGAATCTTTTTCACATAAAATAACTCCGACACTGATTCTTCTTATGCCTCTCTCTTCAATTTTTAAGGAGTCTTACAATTACATTGAACTCACCTAGATAATTCAGAATAATTTCCTGTATGTATGTATGTATGTATGTACGTATGTGTTTGCTTATTTATTTACTTAATGAGCCAGGGAGAGGGGCAGAGGGAGAGAGAGAAAGAATCTTGAGGAGGTTCACACTCAGTGAAGAGACTGATGAGGGGATGGATTCCAGGATCCTGGGGTCATGACCTGAACCGAAATCAAGAGTTGAATGCTGAACAGACTGAGCCACCCAGTTGCCCCCAGAATAATCTCCTTATCTAAAAGTCAGCTGATTAGCAACCTTAATCCCCTTTGCCATGAAACGTAAAATATTCACAGGTTCCAGGAATTAGGATGTGGACACCTTTGGGGGGCTGTTGCATTATTTTGCTTACCACAGGGCATATTGTGCTAGGTTTGAAGAGGACTTGGAAAACCATCAAAACCTTTATTTGCAGTTGAGTGATGGTGGCCTATTTCCATTTTAAGGGCTTATTCTTCTGCACTGTGGGGAGGGGGAGCAAGCTATCCATGGGGGGACCTGCTGGGAATCTGTCATAGTGCTGCAGGTGAAGATGTTGATGGTCTGGAGAAAGGTGGCACGATGGTGGAAATGGACATATGCAAGTGAATTCTGCCAATATTCCACAAGAATTGCCATGCATTAGAGATAAAGAATAAGGGAAAATGAGGAATTCCCATGTTTTTCCATGTTTTGTTTTATATTTAAATGAAGATGAGCGCTCACTGTAGGAGGGGTGTTTGAAGACATTGCTGTGGAGGAGATAATGAATCCAGCTTGTCTTTGCTGAGTGGCATCAGACACATGTCCAGTAGGGTGTTAGGTATACACACCTGGGCTTCACAATGCATAGCCCCATGTATTTCTTCCAAATATAACATTTATTCTTCCAAATGCTTTTGAGAGATGTGTTTGGTATTTGATAAATCTCTCCTGTGCATATCTTCCAATTTGGCGATAGGAACCTTATCAGGGCTGTTTCTACTCATGGACTAGTCTATGCTAATCACCTTGACATTTTGTATTCATTCGGTGTGAGAGGACTGCTTTATCCTGCATTGATGGGGACACTTGTTTCTAATGAGAAATCTGATGAAATCAGGTGCTTTGAATACAGAACATGTGCAAACTTTTGTAGCTTTATAATTCTCCTAGAGTTTGCCTTTCCCTTTGGGAGAACACCACAGTTGGTTTTGATGCAAAACCACATCTGATAGTGATTTCTACCTGATAAGGATTTCACTTTAAAATCCATCAAAATGGAAAAGTGACATTTTCCAGTGGGAAGGTGGGAGAATGAGTCTCAGTCTATTTTGAGGTCTCTTATCCGTTGTCCACTCTGTTCATTTCACAAAAGATCATCTCATCAGCAATTCGGGAAAAAGAAAAAGGCTTTTCCTTCTCATTCTCAATGTCTGACATTCTTACTCTAAAAGTCATTATTAATGGAGAAAATTCTGCCTATTAGGTAATCTGTGTCTTCCCCTAGCCTGGTGGTATTTCATTATCATTTAAATATGCCACCCACTGCTCCATCTAAAACCTTCTGAATGGAGGGTCATTAGTAGATTTTTTTCCCCCTAAATTATGCTCAGTGGTTGTTAAAGCAAGTTGGTCTTCAGTGAAGCTCTTTCCACACAGAAGAACTAAAGTGGAGATTGAGATAATTATCTGGATAATTCGGTCTCCGGTTATCTCTCCTGAAATGAAACATATTTCTCATCCTCTTTTTCTTTCCTTCCTTTCATCCCTTATGGGTTATCTTTGCCAAAGAAAGGCACTCATTGCTTCCATGCTGCCTATAGAATGTAAGCTTGTTTAAAAAAATGCTTTTTGATGTGATACCTATTTTTTTAGAGGCATGTCAAACCTCTAATACTACATTTCAGAGCAGAACTCCTCTCATGATTTGGATCAGCCATCTTTCTCCATCATTTCAGGGGATGAATTCTCTTTTCCATGCTTAAGGTTCTCTTTGGATTGAGGATTACTCCAAACATGGACTTCGTCTTCATGCTGAAGAATCATAACCCCCTGAGAATTGAAGATGCTTCTTCTGGTGTAAATTGCCAAAGGTTTTCAGCCCATCTCTTGCTCTTATGAATGTCAGCTGGGCACACTCTATTTTTAATCTTAGAAGGATGACCTTTCCTGGGCACCCCTGAGTGCTGTGAAAGAAAAGTCATTCCTGAGTCCATGACCTGTACCCAGTGCCAGAGAGTGGTGACCCTCATTGGAATCTGGAAACCGTCATTGGAGGGTCTGTTTCTAGGGCAGGCACTTCTTGATCTTAAGCAATCTTTCTGGGCCTCAAGTTTTCATCTGTAAAATGGTAACAAAACATGCCAACATTAAGGTATGGTACTGAGAAAATGAGATTTTAAAAAATGAAGACACTATAGACATGTGAAGTATTCACCTATTTGCCTCCTTCCATGCCCCCTTCCCCTTAAATGGACTCAGAAAAGCAGCTTTCAACAGCCTCGTCACACTCTCTGAGTCCCGGTGATGAGGCAGACATAATCCTGCCTCAGGACACACTGGAGGACACACTGGAGAACAAAACTGAGTCCCCACCCTCGTGGAGCTTACAGTCTTGAAGAGGAATCAGAATATAACAAATGAACAAGTGCATACTTACTACAGTGCCAAATAGTGATAAGGGCTTTGCAGAACAAGAAATTAGGGTGAGAGTATAGAAGGGGCCACAAGGCACCATTTAAGATCATGTCTGGATAGTGTCAGGGGAAGACTTTCTGAGGGTATGGTTTTTGAGCAGAGAGCTGAAATAACTCCATAACTAAGGCTTGTCTTGAGACTGTTGATATTAATCATGTCAAATGCTGGCTTCTCCCGTATATCACCAGAACAACCTCTTGATAAGAGGCGGCTGAGTTTATTGCTTACTGAATTAAGGGAGAGCACATGCTACCTCTACAGGGTCTTAGTACCCTCTTGGGAATGCACAAAGTCAGAATATTTATTGAGTTTTAGAAGTGTATTGAGTGTGGGTCTTTCCACATGGGACTTGCTTAGGAATGGGTAAGCATTATGATACAATAGTTTAGGATTGGTGGACAGAACAAGGCAAGGATATTAGGATAAGGAGTTCAAAGAGTCTTGTGGTAGAACAGGCTCTTTGATGCTTTCTGCTGAAAAGCTGATGGATCTCTCAAGAAGTTCTGAAATGAGCAATAAGGTTATTTGGATTTTTAACTTCCAGGGAAAGAGTTTCCTAGAATAGTAATGTTATGTGATGAAGATAGTAAAATAGTCAAGTCACAATAATGTAGACAGTGAGCAGTAGGTATTTTATTCTCAACCATTATCATCATCATCATCTGCTAATGTTATTGTGGGCTTTCTCTATCCTGAATACTATGCTTGGTGCTAAGGTGACGACGGTTAGGGACAAATAAGCGTGTGTCTTCCTCCTCATGTTGCTTAGATTCTATCCGTGGAAATAGATGGTAAACAAATACTTGTGTTAATAATTCATTATAAGTATGATTGATGCTGTGAAGGGAGAATGTTACTTGCTATGACTGTGTGGTGTGAATTAGAAGGTTCTGAAAAAAAAAAAAAAGGTTCGGAAATGGTCTGTGTGTCCGGTAGAAACTTCTTGCGTATGCAGAGATGCTAGCTGGTTATGAGGCAAAGAGGGAGTTGGGTGAAGGGGACTAAATCTGAAAGAGCAAGGAGAAACAAAATGTCCCTATCTGTCAGTAAATATTATATCCTTACGTTCACATACAGGTTCGCACAAATAATATCCTAAGATGTATTCACACTTACACAGTGACAGTTTTCAAAATCATCCACATTGACACAGTCAGTCAGCAATTGCTTGGCCCATTCTTCTAACTAAACAGTAGTTGTTTGTTGAAAGAATGAGTGAATGTTGAATTAATCAGAGCTGTTGAGTTCCTCAGTGACCTCCAACAACTCATTTGCTTATGCAAAGCATACAGAAGCTTGGTAGAAGACTCGTTTGCATCCCAGCCTAGCCTGCTCAGGAATGCAAGGAAGCAGGCAGAAATGCCTCTCATGGTCATGCCTAAAGAGCAGGATGGAGATACCCCAGGCCATTTGTTCCAAGTGATTGATTTAAGCTATCCTAAGTTTGGGGCTAGTGAACAGGGAGGAGCTGGGAGTGCTCTGAGTGAAGTTATATCTTAATGAATTGGTCTCTGTGCTTTGAGGTCTTCACTCTTTGCTTTGAGCACTGTTGGAGATGAGATTGCCTTGTGATGAAATATAGGGCATGCTTGGGGTCAGACTATCCAGGTTTAAATTTCAGCTCCAACATTTAGAAGTTGTGCAAACCTGGCCAAGTTATTTAACTCCTTCTTGCCCGGTCAGCCCATCTGTAAAAAAGAGATGGTATCAGTAACATCATATGGTTCTTGAAGGATTAAATGAAATACTTCAATGAAAGGCCCTTACAGAGCCCAGAATATAGTCATTACATTGTATGTGGCAGGTGCTTCTCTCATGTCAAAGGAGAGCTCTCTGGCCCACTGTACCCCTGCACATATCCTGTCGGAAAGAGGACAGGGAAGAGGTGATTTCAGTTGTCTGGTGCATCACAGGGCGTAGCGATGGGCATAGGCAGATTTGCTTGTATTTGGAAATCAAGCACTTGAAAAGGGATTCTTATCTTGAGATTTTATTCCCGATTTTATCCGGATCTTAAAGTAGGTTTTTTCATGGAAAAGAATAGCAGTTGGCATGGATCACTGATATTATGCCATGGGTTGTTGGTGTCTCTTTCAAATTCCTATCTGAAATAAGCCTCTCTCTCTTTCTCTCTCTGAAGCTGAACCAAGCCCATCCTTATTTTGACTTGAATTTCAGACAGGTTTAGAGCAGCTGGAATAAAGCAGGAAAGTGCCCTTCAGGACTCAAAAGTGATAAAACTTTTTGTCATCCCCTACCTTGCCAACGAGTTTAGTGTGGAATTCACTTGGCTGATAAGGATGCTGACATATTTTCTCTTTGAAGGTTTATCAGATAAAAGTTGTGCAAAGCCATATTTACCATCCATTCTGTGTTTCAGATGGATAAAAACAAAAACCTTGAAGATGTGAAAACTGTAGTGAAATAATGTACTTTGGAAACATCAAATGAGTGAGAAGCTACCCCATAGAATTAAATAATGAGGATGAATTAAAAGCTCGAATGTTGAAACCCCTTAAACGAAAACCTTAGAGGAAAGCTCTCTTCTTGGCATATGCCATTAATGGATGGAAAAGTATTTTGTATGGTTCATGGGATAATACTAATACTATTAATACTCCAACCCCAGATTGCAGAGAGTACAAGGATAGTCTTACTAAGAACACACCTTTGTCCCTGGACAGCAAACCTGGCATTAAGAATGAGAGCAGAGCAGAAACTCTATGGCATTTTCCATGAGTAATAGGGCAATATGAGTTGTGGGCCAAGCGTCCAGGGTAGCTTTGGCTACCTCCACAATTTCTATTCATTGTTTTTCAATATTAATAATTAATGAGGTTTCCAACCCAAAGGGTTCAGAGGTTCATGGAGATAAGATAGGAAGGGAATTTTATTTTCTTACCTATAGAGTTCTTGTCCTCTATAGGGGATGGCACTGGGGGCCAGTTGGTGAGCTAAACCGCTCGAGATATCCATGGTGAATTTACCATGCATCCCTTATTGACAAAACAAATGGATAAAAAGATTGACTTTACTGTTAATTATATTGTTGTACTCAACTATCTTTTTCAATGTCCTTAAAATTCCAAGAAATCCCAGATTCGAGAAGAGAGTCATGCAATTAATACTTGATTAAATGTATTTGTGGCATGTAGACAAAACTCAAATGTGGAATTCATACAAAACATAGTGTAATCAAGAATGTATTCCCCAACTTTTCTGTAAGCACTTGTTTTGACTTAATGACTTACAGAGAATGTTTGTTTAACTAAGATGGTGCTTGTATGCCAAATATGACACCTGTGTGTCTATATCTATACCTGTCTAGCTGTAAACCACCCTTTCCTGGTGACTTTTTAAATTACTTCTCTGTTGTTAATTACTGCCACTTTGTGAATACTTAATGGGTACCCAAGCATTTTTCATGTATTCTCATATTTAATCCTCATTAACAACCCTAAGAGGTAGGTGGCATTAATTCTATTTTACAAATGAATTCAAATGAATTTTACAAATTAATTTGAAGCAGGGCCTGGAGAACTTGGAGGCCCATGCTTTTAATCAGCATACTACTCTGCCTCCATTCCCAGTTGGTTTCGTGACACCTGGTCCTTACAAGGACATGCATGAAATGAAGACCATACACAGTGGGCACTTAGCTGACCTGTAAGAACCAAGACAAAGTTTTGCTAGGTCACCTTATCCCTCTGCCTTTTCCTGCTGATTCTTCATCACAGTATTTGGCAAGAATTTATGAAGCAGGAGTTTATAATATAAAAGAAGGATGTGACAGAGTTCCTATCTTCTTAGAGAGGCAGAGTTAGCTTACATGGAAATATATATGTACTCTTAAAATTTTTTTTCATTAATTATTTTTGAGACAGAGAGAAACAGAGCATGAGTAGGGGAGGGGCAGAGAGAGAGGGAGACACAGAATCTGAAGCAGGCTGCAGGCTCTGAGCTCTCAGCACAGAGCCCGACACGGGGCTCAAACTCACAGACTGTAAGATCATAACCTGAGCTGAAGTCAGATGCTTAACTGACTGAGCCACCCAGGCGCCCCTATATGTATTCTTAACAGGCCGATATTTTTATGCATGTTTACCATAATTATGCAACCATGTAACCGTGTTTTTGCATACACACATGTTTGAATAGCATTATAATATATTAACTAAAGGTTATTTAGTTCAGACATGGGAGTAAAGATGAGGACATTAGCATTTCTTGAAGCCTGCAAAATGCTGGATGCTTTGCACACATGACTTCACAACATACCTGCAAGATACATGTTTATTTCACAACATGACTACAGATATGTATTATTTTGGCCATTATACAGTATTTACCCAAACCCACCTTTCTTCCTACTATACTTCTTTGCTTACTAGGCAAGGGGAGTCATTAGAATGATCTAGAATACTGCAGATGGGTAAAGTGCAATTGGTAGTTTGTAGAGGTTTTTTTCCAATCACTCTACACAATAAAAAGCAGGCAGCTGTCTCAGGGCCCAGAACAGCCTGCCCTATATCTTTTGCTTTATTTTTCTCCTTAGCTTCTGTGACCATCTACCATATTCTATGTTAACTCGTTCCCCCCAACTAGGATATAAATGGTATTTAAGCAGGGCCCTTGTTTCTTTCATTGCTAGGACCCTGTGCCTAAAATGATAGTAGGTAGTGAATACAATGTTTTGTACCTATCTGTTGAAATAATGATCACATTTGTGATTGAATGTATTTATGACAAATGATCAACATTTCGTGTTTATGTGTAATGATTATGATGATCTGTGATCAGTTACGAATGATGATTACCACAGAATTTTAGCTTGAAAATTTTCTGAAGGCTTTTTTTTTCTGCCCAGGAAACAGGGTTGTTGAATTGTGAGTGGAGGGAATAAAAACAAAAGAGAAAACATAATCTGTTTTTGCTTTGGGTTACCATGCAAAGTCATTGGTTACTTTTAGAAATAATTCATACCGTCCTAAAAACGGATATTCTATGTGTTTGGAAACGAGGAGCATTCATCATATTGAAACAACTTAAACTTTACAATCCCATCCATTAACTCACAAAGCTGCAAGTCGGTGCAATGCTGCCTTCCCTGTCTATTTAGTATTTCCAGACAATCAGGGTACAGTACAAAGCAATTTGTTTTTATATAATTTCCTTCATGCTTGCAAACACAACATGCATCACAGAGAGAGTCAGTCATGGGCTAAAGAGAAAAAGGGATGATTTAAGGCAGGAGAGTGGTTCATTTGCTTTGGGATATGAGAAACAATTATTTCAATAGGCCAGGTTTTCTGCAGGAAGTCAGGTGGGTCCACTGGCCTGCTGCTTTCTCAGGGGGGCCTGCTTTGCCTAAGTAACTTTTTCTTTTTAAAGAATTTCATACTGAGCTGTAAATTCTTTAATGTGATAGAGATTAGGTTTTCCTCATATAAACCTGGGAGCAGTATTTCCATTTTCCCCCATTTTCCCCCATTTTCCCCAAAGATCATCTGCCCCAACATGGAATCACAATTAGAAATGCTGCTGCTTTTATCATCCATCCTGCATTTGAAATGCACTTGGATTTTAGCCACGTTTGAGAATCTGATCTTCAAATAAATTCCCTTTTAGCTCTATGAACACCTTTATTTATGTATTTCTTTGCTTTGGAGAGGATTAGCTCATTTGCCTTTCTAGATATACATTCTTTAAACTTCCTTTGTGTTTTACTGACAGATTTAAGTAGGCATTTATTCAATTTCTGTAATAATTGGCAAAGTAATAAAGATCCCACTAAATGTCAGGCATTGTACTAGGAGGGTTTAGAGCTTTAGAGAAGAATAGACACAAGGATGGCCTCAGGAAGCTTTCTTGGCCCTAGAGAGTTAGGGAAGATGGGTCCTTGGGCCCAAATCCATTACTTGTGAAAGGCTCACAGACTTCTCCATGACTCCTTTGAATTTAGAGGGACTTCTATCTTATGGTCCTCTATGTCCCTGGCTCATTGTTTTCTGTAGTATCTCCTGGGTATCTGATCACTGACCTACAAATTCTTTGTGACACTGGTTTCTATAAAATTCATACAAGCCAATGATGAGATTAGCAGATGTTCATGAAGATCAAAACAACATTGGAAGGCTCATGTCTCATAAGACACTGTCCATATGACTCACTGCTGTTTTCCAGAGTCCTCCCAGATTTTCCTGTCTTAGTGAAGAACCTGGTTGTGTGACTTTGCTCTTTTCACTTTTACACTCCCTTTGGGGAACAGTAAATGCATAAACATTCATCATCATGCAGAGCATATTGCAGAGGTTTTGCCTTCTGCTATCCTCTGTTCTCAGTCATTTTTGCCCATGCCTTTTCTACGTCTAGAGTATTTCTCCTCGCCTAACCTCACTTATCTCCTATTTCACTTGTCTCTATAACTTGGTGGTGCATCTTCATTGTTTAACAAAATGCCTAGCATTTAGAAAGCACTCACTAACTACTGAATAAATCAGTATGTGGATGAATGATTGGATTGAAATGAGAGTTCTGAGGTTGCCATTGAGATCGCATTGCCCTTCCAATGAGGTCCAAGGGCTCTACAGATTCTTACCCACAAAGGGTACCAGTGGGATAGTCACAGGTTACCATACACACATGATAGCTGAAGAGACCCAGAAGCAATGACACCCCAGTAGCATTGAGCACACCTAGCATCCAGGTCTTGGTTTCTAACACCATTTCCCACTAATACCTTGAAATGGCTGATTCTAGAAGTAGGATAGGAAATACGCAAGATGAGCCAGGAGGATCTGGTGCTGCCAGAAAATATTGAAGTACTCAGACCAAACAATCATGGTTTATGTCAGGGAGGTAGAGGAGCTTGAAAGAGCTCTCAAGGGCCAAGGCTGGAACAATTTGAGCAATAAAATAAGGTAGTATTGGATTATGACCCGAAGTATAAAATAAATGTCCATGAGTTCATACTCATACAAATAGATGCTTTAATGAGCTAATAAAGGGGGGAGAAGAAACAAATCTCCTGTGTGGCAGAACCCCAGATAATTTACGTACATACCCCATCCTCCAGAGAGGTGAAGCAGACTTCTGCGCTCTTAAGTATTGGCTACACCTAGTGATTTTTTCCTCATAGAGTACAGTGTGGAGAAGGGGAAGAGCATAGAAAAGGTTTACAGTGAAGAAACCTGATAGACACTTCCTCAGCCAGAAGATCAATGTTGTATCAACAGTGATAGCTTAGGTTGATTGTAGGTATCCTTGATACAATGTGATGGAAATGGCACTTTGCCTTTGTGGTCTTCCTCCCAGCACCTATCACCCATCTAATCATGAGAAAAACAGACAAATCCCAACTGAGGGGCATTCTACAAAATTCCTGAGCAGTACTTTTGACAAGTGTCAAGCTCTTCAAAAATAAGCAAAAACTGAGAAATGGTCATAGCAAAGAGGAGCATAAGAAGACACGATGACCCAAACTATCATTAGTGTGGTATCCTAGATGGGTTCCTAGAACAGGAAAATGATTTTAGGTGAAACCCAAGGGAATAATTCCAAATGAGGACTTTAGTTAGTAATTATCAATATTGGTTCATTAATCTGACAGATAGACCTTACTAATGTAAGACATTAGTAATAAGGAAAGTTATTGACAGGTGTGGATTATATGGGAACTCTCTTTGCAATTTTTCTATAAATCCAAAACTGATCTGAAAACATAAACTCTGTGAAAGGAAACTAAAAGCCATGGGCAATCACTCCTGTGGCAGCCATTGATGGATTCCCTCTTCCTGGCGCCCTGGGCCAAGACTAAACTGTGACTCTACTCTTCTGCACCTGGGGACCACTACTTGGAGCAGTATTCATTGAACAATAGAAGCTCTCACCCTCCCCACATCCTCCCCTCACACACCCGGTATGCGGATTTTATTTTCCTTTGCTTCATATAGCACCCAGATGCTGCTACAGGCAAGTATCTGACTGTCTTGCACGCTGTTGTTCAACACACTGGGGAAAAAATGAGCCTTCTTGCTGGAAGTCTGGGTCCCTGAGCAAATAGAAGAGAAAGATGGCACATGCAGGGGGTGATGAGGTCAACAGAAAGCCTGAAAGCCAGATGATTGAGAAATCTATCCTTAGCTCAGGATTTGAGGAAACCTTACCCTTCTCCCTTCTCAGTTTGCACTATTCCTCAGGCTCCAAGAACACCACCCCAACCCACACCCCGCTTATTGGACAGGGTAGGGAAAGTATTGTTGTCCCTGAGCCTTCCCATTCCTAGGGTTTAGTTGTTGGAAAGAGCTCTTCAGAGTCTCTAGCTTTCATGCTGGTTTTAGTGATCTGCATATGCTCTCTGGTGCTTTTTGATTTCTTTCTTTTTTTAATTTTTAAAATTTTAAAGTTCTAGTGTAATTAATGCATAGTGTTATATTAGCTTTAGGTGTACAGTATAGTGATTCAATAATTCTGCACATTGCTCAGTGCTCACCTCAGTAAGTATACTCTTAATCTCCTTCACCTATTTCTCTCTCTCTCTCTCTCTCTCTCACTCACATGCACGCACATGCACACACACACACACACACACACACACACACACACACACACCCAACCACTGGTTCTCTATTGGTGCTTCCTGCTTTCTGAGTTCTATACTGGGCTCTGGAAACATATGTGGACTGAAACTGATGGTATGCAAAGACCTTTGGGATTCCCAATGTGACGTGGTGGCAGTCTGAGGTTCCATCTTCCAAAACTTCTCAGAATCCTCCTGAGAGTTTAAAGTGAAGAATAAGCTCTGGAACTGCCCAAATTCACCCTCCAGTCGTGAAGAAGCCACTTAACCTCCATGAACGTGATGTGAGGACTGGGGAAGTACTGATACCTGCTTCATAAGACTGTGTGAAGATTAAACACATCAACATATGTAAAGGACTTTTAACAGTGCCTGTCACCTGGTAAATTCCCACTAAATGTTAGCCCCTCAGAATCAATTGCATATACTTAAACTCTGAAGCAATAATATTTCCCATTTTACCTCCTCTTGATGTGAGGAGGTAGAAAGCCCTTGTCAGGCTTTGTCTCGTCTTAGAAAAAGATTAGAAGTTGCACCTAAATGTAATATTTGTAATTGAGGGGGCTTACATTTTGTTTGGATTAATAATTCACTAATCAATCTCATAGGTAAAGATCAAGCTGAGAAATCTTTTTTTCCATTATTAATAATTTGAATATTCCATTTACTGAGCGATTATTATGCGCCAGACTCTGTGCTAAGTGCTTTATGTGATTATGTCTAATCCTTCCAGCAGTAGGAGGTAGATACTATTATTCGTTTCACTTAACCTAACATCAGAGAGGTTAAGTGACATTCTAAGCTTGCCAGGCTAGTAAGAGGTGAAGCTAGGATTCAGAACAGGGCTTACAGATTCTAGAGATGGTCTCCAGATTGCTACACTCCATTGCTTCTGTTTGTTCAATAGCCTAGAAAAGACTGCTAAAAAAGAATCTTCTATCCCCCTGTTTTTATGGGGAGAGGGGATGAAGGAGAGGAAGTGCTATTTGCACATGTATGAAGATTCAAAGCAGGAGGGGTGTGCAGAGTTTGGAATGCCTTAGTAACAAGGCTAAGATTCTCCAGTCTGTTTTCCTCCCTGTTTATCTTTAAGTTCCACCGGCTTCCACAGAAGCTGGATTGTTTGAGTTTTCTCTAAGCCTGGGTCTAAGGAATCAGTCTCTTATAGTAAATCATCAGTTTGTTCCTGAGAAGGGTCTTTTGACTGTTCATGGTCTTCATTCATCCCAGAAGATGGAGGTTTTCAGCCACTTGATAGGAAGATTTCCTATGATGTGTTTTATGCTCTTTCTAGGGCTAGAGTATATTCTCAGAATGAGAGAAGCCCAAAGAAATGTTGTCTCTTGTTAGCACCAAGCTCTTATTAACTATGCGTTGCCATAAATATATGGATGTGATCAAAATCACTTTATCTAGAAAGCATTTCCTCACATCCATTGTTCTTTATTATTATTGCTGGTTGTTTCCATAATTCAGTAGTTTTACAGAACTTCATTCGGCTAATCCCTTACAGCCTAAACATTTAGGCTGGATCTGGCCAGTAATAAGCCAACTAAGATTTGATATCCTACTATGTGTGCCTTATGGCATCATCTAAGCCAACAAAAACTTTGTGGGTATTTTAAAAAATGCACTTAAAACCATTTAATAGTACTTATATAAATATGAAGCTTCATCCGGTAGTTAAAATTAACATTGGGATATTAGCTCATTAAATTAATGGGAAGTGATCTATGTCCTTTAAGATTTCAACAACATCACTTAAAAAAATTGTTAATTAGAGAAAGTAGTGATTTCAGAACATGAGAAACCATTTTGGTTATTTTCAATGTGCTGTGTGTGATTATGTGAATTATTAACTCTGAGTAGCATTCAGTTTAGTCCATTTCTGTGGCTTTATGAACTATTTCCAGTCACCATTTGTTCTTGTTTTCAGTTAAAAAATATGACATATAAATTTTAGCCTGCACCTTGTAATGAAAACATGAAAAAAAAGAAACTTTCTTGTACTTTTGCATAATTGTGTAGTATTTCTTCGTAGAATTTCTTCTGTGTACCTGCCTTAAAGACTTGTATATAAGAGATAATTATGTGCTAAAATTTTTGCAAAGAAAATTTGTGCTTTTATTGACCGCATAGTTAATGCTATTATACCTTGCCCTGCTGAAACCAGAAAATTTTTTATCAAATTTATTGAGGTGATGTTAACACATTTTCCATACTGTATTTGGAAGAAAAAAATCCAAATGAAAGATAGATGCATTTGCAGCTTACATCTCAACCTTTACTATGGTTGACATTAGACCATTTTGAAACTCTTTTAAGTTTTTATTTATTTTTTTTTCAACGTTTTTTATTTATTTTTGGGACAGAGAGAGACAGAGCATGAACGGGGGAGGGGCAGAGAGAGAGGGAGACACAGAATCGGAAACAGGCTCCAGGCTCCGAGCTATCAGCCCAGAGCCTGACGCGGGGCTCGAACTCACGGACCGCGAGATCGTGACCTGGTTGAAGTCGGACGCTTAACCGACTGCGCCACCCAGGCGCCCCTAGTTTTTATTTATTTTTGAGAGAGAGCATGCAAGCAGGGGAGGGACAGAGGGGGACAGAGAGAGAGAGAGAGAGAAAATCAGAAGCAGATTCCTCATCAGCTTGGAGCCTGGTGTGGGGCTAGATCTCATGACTGGAAGATCATGATCTGAGCCAAAATCAGGAGTGAGATGCTTAACTGACTGAGCCACCCAGGCACCCTGAAACTGACTCTTTTGTTTTGTAGAAGTGGGAATGCCACTCAATTCCATCCAGTATTATGCACTTATAGCATTCTGGGGAAGGATGGACCATCTATTACTTGATAGAGGCTTTGTAAAGTAGGTTGTGCAATTGCAAGAGTATTTGAAATAATCTTCATGGAAATGCATTTGCCCATCATAGATACTAATACAATTATGTTCTGGTGTTAAGAAACTGTTCATTTGTGTTTCAAAGATGAGCAGGGAAGGGACCATTCTACTGCACAGCTTTGTGGGTGCCTTGACACCTGTAGCAATGTACATGGCGCCCCCTGCAGTTGTGCAGTGTATAATCTACATTCTCAATCCAAATATATTCAAGGTATTTAAGCTGAAGACCAGCATCTTTGCTTTAACAGGGTCCTGGCACATCATGTTGTCTTTTACTCCTTTAGGCAGGTTATACTTTTCATTTGAAGGGAATCTGAAAAGAGCAAGCTGAGCCCTGTGGCTAAAATGTTAATCTTTAGGCATTCTCCTTGTAAAGTATTTTCACTTATATATTACAAATATGTAACATTGGCAAACAGGCTCAGAAGAGATGGGACATGGTGTTGAGAAGAAAAACAGAGAAAAATGGGGTGGAGACACAGGCATCAGTATAGCCTTCAGATGTCCCCAGGTGTTTCTTGTGCACAGTCAGAATTGAGAGCTGGTGGACAAGGGAAGCATTAAGAAGGTAAAATGAATACAGGGACTTCCTTCCTTCTTTCCTTTTTTCCTCAAATCCATCCATCCATGCATCCATTCATTTATGTATCCAGCAAACAATTACTAAGCATTTCCTATAGGGGCACCTGGGTGGCTCATCTGGTTAAGTGTCTGACTTCGGCTCAGGTCATGATCTCGTGGTTGTTGGGTTTGGGCCCTATGTCGGGCTCTGTGCTCAGAACCTAGAGCCTGCTTCAGATTCTGTGTGTCTCCCTCTCTCTGCCCCTCCCCCACCCATGCTCTGTCTCTTTCCCTCTCAAAAATAAACATTTTTTTAAAAAGAATTTGCTATATGCTACTCACTGTTCTACAAGTTGGAGACACAGCTGAGAACAAAACAAACAAAGCCCTTATCTGTGGGAGCTTACATTCTAGCCTAGGGAGTCAAACCTTTCTTGATTCAGAAAAAATCAAGTTGGGGGATTATTACAACATACAACCTTTCACCAAAAGCACAAACAGAATTGTTTCGTTGGAGTATTATTTTGGGCCACCCCTCCCACCCACCCCCCAAATCTAAATTACAAAAACTTTATGTAATGAACTCATATCACTTCCATTTGTGAATTTTTCCTATTTTGAATACCCACCCTGCCTCCAGGTACTCCATATCTACTTTTGCCTAGTTTGCCCCCATCAAACTTGTAACGAAAGGGAAAACTCTTAAAATGCCATGATGCTTATATCTGCTCCCCAAATGTTTTGGGAATTTCAATAAAATTGAATATACATAAAAATACGTGGTCAGGGGTTCCTTAAACTGAGGCAAGGTGCTAAACTTGTCTGCTATGAGGCCACCTGCTTGTATGTCATCTGTTGGCACCGGCCCAGGCATTTGTGTGCCAGGACACATGAAATTAAGTTTACCTGATGCTGCCTGACAGCAGCTTTCTGCTACAATGTGCAAATTAGATTAGGTTAAGGTAGAGGGCAGAGTTAATGGATGGCTTCAAAGATTGATACTAGAATAGTGATGGCTTTAACCAGAAGGTGACTGGTCATGGTCCAGCTTGGGTCACTGGTGATCACAGCTTCCTGTTATTGATGCCTGTGCAGTGACCTGTGGGGAAACGCATGGTTTATTTTTTATTGGATTTTACAGTACGGCCCAACATCATGTTGGTGGTGGGACTTCATTGACCTCTATTGCTGAATTTGAGGAAGGAGGGTCAAAGCATGAATAGGTGTTGGAGACTAAATAAGCATGTTTCCTCCTGAATGTTGCTCATCCTCATTCTGAATGTTGGGCACATGAGGAATGCTCCAAGTTTGTATAGCTGCCTCTTGGGAATAGCATCTCTTGGACAAAAGCTGACTTTTGGAGAGATCACTTGGGTCTCTCGCAGCATGCTGGCACAGGTATCTCATTTTGAACTGATCTAATACAAACTTAAAAATGCAACAGAAAAATCTTTTCATTTTAAGTTAGAGGAGCTTAACGTTGACTCTGCCTCATTAAAGCTCCGTTGTCTTCAAAAGCATTTTTTACTTTTATCGAAAATGCAGAAATCCTCAACTTCATCCAGTTTTTGAAGATGCAGTGTTTAGTTGTGTCATAAACTTTAATAAAGCATCTATGGTACAACTTAATGACATCTTATTCCAACTATGGCTTAATGGCATACACAACGAGTTGAGGGAAAAATAAATTCAAATATTTATGCATAATATGCTCAAAAACCTAAATCTTTCATTGGAAAGTTGAGCAGTGATGCATAGAAGGAAACAGAAATAACTACCAAAGGAATTAGACAATGATCTACAGATGTGCTGGGATGGAATTGATGGGTTTATTTATTTGTTTAAATAATTGTTTCTTCTGTAATTATCTAACTTTTAAACTACTCTCATTTTAAGTAGAGTTGAGTTTGTTTCTGGCAAGAATGAGTGTTATATTTTTTAAGGGAACAATAACAACAAAGAACAATTTAGAAACTACCATTTTTAAGGTTTCTGAAGATAAGCTAGAAAAACACTTTGGGGCTTAGCTAACAGGCTAAAGGGAGAAACGAATTTCACATAAAAATCAATCGCTCTGTTCACTGACACCCAGTGACAGAAATAATAATTGTGTCCATGTAAAATCAGACCCCTTGTTACTTTTTAATGAAGTCTGTCTGATTCTGTGATATTTTTGGCTTAGGAAATGAAAGAGATGTTTTATTAAATGAAACTTGGTCTACATAGGTAAAGAATCTGAATACGTGTGTAATCTTACAATGTACAATAAAAAGCAAATATTAAAAAATATTTGGAGAAACACAAATGTAGCTTCAAATAGACTTATTTCCCCAAGAAGCCTTATATCTTTGCTGTCAATGGAATAGTGGCCTGCGTTTTGCCTTTGAACAATGGCAAAAGCCATTGGAAAGGAAAGAAAGGTTTACCCCCTCTTGGATCCTTATGCCACAGCGTCTGTTTCCCGCTGTAGTGAGAAGTCCAACTATCTTTTGCAAGCCAAGAAAAATAGGACCTTTTTCAAATGGTGTGACGCTAAGATGCTGGCAGAATTCAAAAGTGCTTTCCCCAAACAGTATAAAGCCCCTTACCTGTTTAAAGCTGGTTACTTGGTTTGCCAAAGTAAAAGTTTTCTTACAGTCTTTCTGGCCTTTTCCTTCTCTCCTTCCCTTTTCTTCCTCTCTCTCTCTCTCTCTCTCACCCACCCACCCACCCACCCACCCTCTCACCTGCCTCCCTTCCCCCTCTTCCTTTTCCTCCCTTCTTCCTCTCAACATTAAGATACTTAGTATAACCTCAGCATTATTAGTTTTAATGCTCACCTTCCCAAGAGTGATAAAACTCCAAGGGAGCTTTTTTTTTAAAAGCAGAACTCATTTATTCTTGAGCGGCTCTAGATGGGAACCTTCAGCTGACCATTTTTTCCCCTAGTGTTCATGTGAATGTGTGTACTTGTGTATATGGGCATGGGTGCACACACTTTCATAGAGACATATGGTGATATGGAGGGTCTGTGTGGTCCATGAAGTTCTTTAGTGTTGAATGTGATATGTTTGGTCTAAAACCAAGAGTGATGTGTCCCTGTGTATAATTCCTCACCCTGAATTTCATACTTAACCACCAGTTATCAAAGGATATCTAAGAAATTCTATTAGGTTAAAAAGGTAGAGATTTTGTTCCTTTCTACCTTGTTTTTGACTTGAGAGACAGAGACAGAAGGCAAAGAGAGAGGCAGAGTGGAGGAAACTCCCATAGTAACTAGAACAGGGTAGGATGCCATCCTTTCATTTTACCTAGTTCACAGTACCTGCTTCTGTCTAAAACTACAAGAAGAAATGTCATTGTGAGTGTGTGACAGTGTGAGTGGGGAGGGTTACCTCCTTAGACTAGCATCTCACAGGGCGAGGTCTTGGCAAAGGCACAGCCATCAAAATTAATGAGCCTAAAATGGGATTCACCTTAAAAAAAAGAGCTTTTGAAAAAATTAGCTTTCCTTTTAACAGTCTGCCTGTGCTATCAGAATAGGAGCTATAAATCTGTCTGGTAGGGTCCTCTGTTCTTAAAATAGGTAAAAGATGGATGGATAGATGGATATTGGATGGATGGATGTGTGGATGGATAGATGAATAGATGGATGTATATCTACATGTGCACACATTTACATTCTTCAAATAGGTACATATTTGCTCTTCAAGTCTGTTTATCTCTGGAGAGCAGAGCATGGAAGAGGTGGGGTATGCAATATTCTCTTGTACTAAGACTCAGAGAATGAGACCATCTCACCTTCAGGCTCTTCTAGGCATGTTTTGAGGCATTGTTGTGCAGTGGAAAGGACACAGAGTTTTGAGACACCAAGAACTAGATTTAGATCCTGGTACTACCACTTTTTAGCTTGAGTAGCCTTGGTCAAGAGAGTTAACCTTACTTTCCATCTCTGTAAAATGAAAGAATACTTTCTAACTTGTGAGATTGTTGAGAGAATGAAAGCATATCTATCTCTTTCTCCTACACCTGTTACTTATACCTTTACCTGTACCCATACCTATTCCTCTACCTATACATAGTAACTCAATGCCTAGAATTTGGAAGGCACATTGATAAATGGAGGATACAGCTACTATTTCCATTGCTACTAATTATCTCCCTTTTACCCATTGTCTCTTCCTCCTCATGATTTTTTTTTTCTACCATACTTTTTAGAAATAGGAGTCACATCTTAACTCCATTGGCTGCTTACTAAACTTTCTCTAGGTTGCTGGCTACCAGTGTTGGGCAGTCTCTCTATCTCTGTCTCTGTCTCTGTCTCTCTCTCTCTCTCTCTCTGTCTCTATATATCTATATCTATCTTAACATTGATAGATGTAGATCTGTGTCTACAGGCTATTCTAATTCACAGTTTGCAGAGTTAGAATTACAGAAATCAAATTTCCCATGACATTTCACAAATACTACAAACACTATGTCTCCCATTCCTTCCCCCTCAGTTTTTTTTTTTTTTTTGCCTTTCTTTTAAATGAACACGTGTATATTTTTAATTTCAAATTTTGCTCAATGGTATGTTTCCTTCAAAATAATGAAATCAGAAGCAGGAAAATATAAAGGTGGCAGGTTTATATCTCAACACTCACAGACCTTAAATCAACTGTTAAAATGGATGCTATTCTTAAAAGATAATGCAACAAATGATCTTATAAGGCATTAACATCCTAATCATATATATGAGACCATAGTGAACAAACCCAAATCAAGGTAGAATTTTAGGATGTCAGATGGATTTGTTTTCTGAGACACAAGATTATGTCACCTTATCTTCTCTCCATTACCCTGCAAGTAGACGGACATGGTAAAGACCATTGATAACTTCTGCTGGAGCACCAATAAATAACACTAGTTTATTATTATGCACTAGATTGTTCTATAAGCACTTTGCGTAAATTGTTTGATCTTTACAGAAAATTTAAGGAATAGATGCTGTTTTTATCTCCATTTTACAGATGAGTTAGCTAAGCCCCAGGGAGCTGAAGTGATGCCCCCAAGTTTGCAGAACTAGCATGAGGTAGACCAGTAAGGGGCACCAGTTTCTTCCGCCCCCAGGAGTGTGGGCTCCTGCACTTTGCCAGCTCACTGGAATACCATAGTGGCTTTCTGTGTTGTATATCATGTATGTGTGCCACTTTGGGTTTTCCTCACTGCATGGGCCCCATCAATAGTCAGCATTTCCTGTGTGTCTTCCATAGAAGTGCATGTGATGATGATATGTTTTGTGAGGCATCTCTTGGCTTCTCCGTGCTGTGTATTTGTGCGTCCCACTGTTTCTTCCTCATTCCACATTGGCAGCTTGCGGCTCCAGGCTGAGCTTTGAAAGTGAAGGCTAAAGTTCCATCTCAACCCAGGTGATAAAACCAGGGCAGAATGAATAAAGTGGGAACCCTGATGTTGGCAGCTGGAACCCAGACTTGGGTTGTATTGAGTTATCAGCAGGTCCTTCTGTCACTGCAGCTTTGGCTCTTCTTAGGTTTTTTTTTTTTATTTATGCATTTGAAATTAGTTAGTAACAAAGGCAGGGGAGAGGGAGCTGAGGTGTTTTGCTTTCATATGATGGAAACCAATGCCTGCATGCTATCTGTTGTACCTTTTGGACAGGTAGGATGATTGCAATGACAAAAGAATGACTATGGTGGCAGAAACGGAAAGCAAGTCATTTTAAGAGTCATAACAACTGCACTGCATCCATGAAAACCATACCAATCTTCCTGTAGCTACTGGGGCTGCCCACATTCTCAGTTCTTACTTTGAAACACAAACCCTAGTTGTTCTAACTTAACTTTTCACCTACGGAGTGGTTTAGGAAAATCCAAGGTCATTCATGGCAGGTAGAAATAGCCCAGAGGAAGACACATTTGTGCGTTGCGTGGGGGTGGGAGCAGGAGATGTAAAAAAGGGTGGAGCGGTCCTCTCCACTCTGCATGACCGTTTTGGGGTTGTTTCTAGCTATCTTGCCCCCTTCTTCTCTTTGCAAACTTGACAGCTTCACTGTTTATCTCCAGGCTTGACCTTGGAGTAATTATACATATGAGGCTTGTATTATATACCTTCAGTAATAAATATTGAAAAGATCTCATAGCTGGCTGAAGACCTCTCAATCCGGGCATGTAGAGTGGTTCTGAGTCTACCCTTGGAAGCCAAGCTTGTCCAGTGCCACATGGGTCTTCTGTCTGTTAATGCAGAACCCGGGAGGAGAGGTGGCATGTTGGCAGATAGCAGTTCTCTGATCCACACAGACCTACGTGCTGCATGTGAGATTTAGGATATTTTCCCCCTGTGATTACATTTGTGGAGCTGGTTCCTGATTTGCACTTTCTCAGTTCTTTAGGTATACATGTCTGTGTCTCCTATCTCTATCAAACTCATTGTACCTTCTTTAGTTCTTCCATGTGAATAGTTTCTCTGCTCTGTGATCGAAGTTTCCACTGTTTAAGTGTATGTTCATCCATTTTTTCACTTGGGAATTGTTGTATGCAGTAGGTTCATTTACTATTTATTCCACAAGTATTTATTAATTAGTCCTATGTGCCAAGTCAAGATTATTCATAAGAGGATAAGAGAGAAAGAACATTGTCTTCCTCTTTTAATGTTTGTAGTAGCATGGATTATAAAAAAATTAGTTAGAAACCTAAACTGTCATCAAACTGGGAATGTAAAGGTGGCTGGTGGTAAAGTAACACAGTGGAATACTACAGAGCAGTGGAAAATGAATGAGTAGATGAATCTCAGATTTTCATGCTGGGGAAAAAACCCACAAGTGGAAAATGGGTGTGTTAATCACTTACGTGGAGTTTAAAAACATGAAAAATAGGGGCACTTGGGTGGCTCAGTTGGTTGTGTTTCTGACTCTTGGTTTCAGCTTGGGTCATGATCTCCCGGTTCATGTTTTCCAGCCCCGCATCAGGCTCTGCACTGACAATGAGGAGCCTGCTTGGAATTCATTCTCTCTCTCTCTCTCTCTCTCTCTCTCACTCACTCACTCAAAATAAATAGACTTAAAAAACATGAAAAGTAATGTGAAACAAATTAATACATTGCTTAGGGGATATATGATACATACATAGGATATATATGTATATACGTGCATCTACATATATTAAAGGGGCTTCTAATTTATTAGTATATCTTATTTGTTAAACTTGGTATAGAAAACAGTTATTTGTATGGTTTACAGTACAATATACTGCAATATATATACAATATAGTGTATATAATACAGTATACTGCTTATGTGTCTTAAATATTTCATATTCATTTTTTATAAATAAAAATTAATATACTCCAGATTCACCCATTTTTTTTTAAAGAATTCATGAATTATTTCTCACATGTACTCTATAGAAGTTGGGTGGGATGGTGGAAAGGTTGAGGGGATTAATTAAAATAATGGAAAAGGGATTTGAAACAAAAAGGAATTTTTTTTGAGAACTTTTGCCTTAGGCACATCTCTGATCCCCAGTGCAGCTATTAATTAGCCCTAGCATTTGGGGAAGAATGGTTAACTCAGGTGCAAGTTCTAGTTCATGTGACTTGGCCTTTTTAAACATCAAGTTGTTAGGAAAGAATACATGCTTCCATTCCCTTGGGGGCTGGTAGGAGAATTCTGGGTCTTGTAATTACCATGTTCATTTTCCCTTCTTTCTTTGTAAGTCTTGCTCACTCTCCAAACCTGCCTCTCTTGTTAAGTTTTCTAATACTTTTCATTTTTCTCTAAAAATCCCTGTTTTCCAGGATCTTTGTACTTTCCACCACCCTAAACCACAACATGTGGTTTATGTGGGTTTCTATGACCCAATTATTTACCCAATTTTTTATGGATAAGGAAATTAATACCTAGGAAGGATAAACGACTTGTCTTCTGGTTCACAATGATTTACATACTTTTTTATTTATTTATTTTTTTTAACGTTTATTTATTTTTGAGACAGAGAGAGACAGAGCATGAACAGGGGAGGGGCAGAGAGAGAGGGAGACACAGAATCTGAAACGGGCTCCAGGCTCTGAGCTGTCAGCACAGAGCCCAACGTGGGGCTCGAACTCACGGAGCGTGAGATCATGACCTGAGCCGAAGTCGGACGCTTAACCGACCAAGCCACCCAGGCGCCCCTGATTTACATACTTTTTAAACGTTTGTAAGTTTCCAACTTACAGCAAAAGTTCAAGAATAGTGAAAATAACTTCCATACACATTTTACCTCTTTTGCCAATTGTTGATATTTTTACCATTAGCTTTATCCTGTCCTCTCTTTCTCCCTTCCTCCAACCTTCTTTCCTTCTCTCTCTCTCTCTCTCTTCATCCATCTCTATTTATTTATCTACCTATAGACCTCTCTGTACCTCTATCTTTATACCTCTATTTATCTGTTAATCATCTGTTATCTCCATCTCTATACCAATATTTATATACATACATATCTTTTATTCTTAGCAGGGCACCCTGTTATCCTTGAATACTTCAGTGTGTCACTCCTAACAAGGACATGATCTTACGTGACCACAACACAGTATCAAAATCAAGAAATTTAACACATTATACAGTCCTATTAACTAGTCCATGGTTCATTTTCCACCTTCTCAGTTGTCCCAAGAATGATCTTGATGGCAATTTTACATGGTCCAGAATCCAGCCTATCATGCATTTCATGTAGTTGTCAAGACTTTTTTAGTATCCTTTAACCCAGGGCAGCAACACAGTCATGCTTTGTCTTTCATGATCTTGACGTGTTTTTTTTAAGAGTACAGGCCAAGAATGGTTTTGTAAATAACCTTCAGTTTGTGTTTTCCAGCTGTTTCCTCATGATTTGTGTCAGGGTGTGTTTTCTTGGCAGGGATACCACAACACTGCTGACCCCCTCATTCTCCCAGTGCATCATATCAAGAAGCATCTGATGGTTTGTGCCATTATCAGTGATGTTATCTTGAATCACTCTGTTCAGATGGTGTCTTCTAGATATCTCCACTAAAACATTTCCTGTTGTAATTAATAAATGCTTTTAGGAGAAAAATGCTTTTAAGCCTTGTAAATATCCTGTTTGCCATCAAACCTTCACTGGTTTTACCACCCACTGATGATTCTTGCCTGAGTAATTATTACTATGATGCTGTCATGTGATGGCTTTTCTAACCCCATCACACGTACATGTATTAGTTGGCATTCTATTTCCTTTTCCTCATGTGTTCATTTAATCATTTGTATCAGTATGGAGTCATGAATTCACATTTTATTCAGTGAGTTGCAGTCTCTTGCTGTCATTATTTGTATCTGTGATCATATTGCTCCCAGATTTGGTCACTAGGAGCCCCCTCAAACTGGCTCCTGTGTTCTTTTGGCATATCTCCATCATTCCTTGGTGACATCTTCCTCTGTTGGCACCACAAGGTGATCCAGACTCATCTTTTACCAACTCTGTTCTAGTTGGAGAACCAGACATTTTCCCAAGGAGTTCTTTTTACTTTTTAGTGGAGAATGGTATTGAGAAATAAAGTTCTAGGTACTTCTGATCTTCAGGTTCTCCAAATGGACAGTGTGTGTAGAACTAAGTAAAAAACATATACTCTTGCACATAGACATCTGTATCACTCTGTCTTTGAAAATCCATGAAGTTATGTGCTTCCTCAAATTCTTTTTTTTTTTTTAAATTTTTGACAGAGTGAGAGAGTGAGAGAGAGAGCCCTTCCCCAAGAGAACCTGGCTCCCACAGTTACTTATTTATTCAATCCTAGAATACACAGAAAATAAGTTCCAAAATGTTAACCCATACTACTTTGAAAACCAAACCTACCAACTAGTGTTCAGTATTTGTTCACAGTTATTTTATCTTCAGTGTGAATGTATACATTCAAAATGTTGTGTTCTCAAGTTACATGGATTACTTCATTTTTCCTCTTTCAGTATTATATATTATTCATTTGAAATACAAATAGATTTATTTTTCTGTTTATATTCCACTTTATTACTTTTCCTTCCACCCATGTTGATTTTCTTTAATTTGATTTTGTGTATGTCAAACATTATTATCATTCCAAAAGTCAAAGTGATTCAGAAGTTACACTCACAAAAGTGTCATTCGTCCATTCCAAATACTTCTATTCCATTCCCACTTATCTACTATAAGTAATCGTTTTCATTAAGTAATCATTTTCATTACTTTCTGGTCTCTTGTTCTTGCCCTTTTGCCCTCAAAAAACAAATGCACATGTTTTCTTATTTCACATCTGTCTTGCACATAGGGCACCATGCTATCAGTTCTTCACCTCCCCCGCCCTCAACCTTTACACTTATTAGCAAGCAGGCACAAAGCCATCACGCAACATGTCCTTTTAAGGTCTGTAAAATATCAGCCCTCTGTGTTTAGGTACTCCATCCAAATCCTTGCATAAAACAGCCATTTCAGGCAGTTGTGACAATTTTTTTTGTAGGACTAAGCATTCCTTTTAGTTTAGAATGAGAACACACTAGTGCATTTTGATTTTATCCAGGAATTATATGCTGGAAATCACACCATGTCCACAGGGATCTCGCTCATTCTTTTTTTTTTATTGCTGCATAATACTCCTTTGTTCATATGATCATATATTACTTTTAAAAATTTGTTTAATGTCTATTTTTGAGAGAGTATCATAGTGTAAGCGGGGGAGGGGCAGAGAGAGAGGGAGACACAGAATCCGAAGCAGGCTCCAGGCTGTGAGCTGTCAGCACAGAGCCCCACGTGGAGCCTGAACTCACAAACTGTGAGATCATGACCTGAGCGAAAGTCAGATGCTTAACCGATGGAGCCACCCAGGTGTCCCATCAAATGACCATATGTTATTGAACCAATCTCCCATGTGTGTTCATATAGGTGGTTACCAATATTTTATAATTATAAACACTACTGCCATGAATCAGCTTGTCTCTATGTTTGTTTGTCCTGCCTGTTGTTGGAGGGGTTTCTTCAAAATGAATCTCTAGAACTGAGATTGGTGGGTGATGAGGTAAGTGCATGCATAGTTGTGTTAGATAATGCCAAATTTCCCTCCATTAGGATTACATTCTGATTGCAATATATGAGAGTGCCTATTTATTTACCCAGAGCATTCCAAGAATGTATTTTCTAGGTAATTGTAGTGTGGGGTTTTTTTTGCCTTTCTGATTACACTTACCATTACTAGTTATCTTTTATCAATTTTACAGACTGTAAGATCATTGAGGAAAGAGGTTGTATGCTTGTAATCATGTTTGTAACCCTATTGCTTAGGAGAATGTCTGGTACAGAATAGATGCTTGAATACCCTTGGTAGGATAGCTGGGTGAAAGAATCGTGTCATGGAAGGTAGTTGGGTGGAAGGATGATTCAGAGAAAGAGTAAAAGCACTGGTAACCAGTTGGATGGTTAAATGAAAGGACTGTTGTGTGGGAGGGGGAAACTACTTTTTTGGTTATAATTCTATGTTCACTGAGGCCAAACACTGTTGTATATATCATTTTCATGTCATTTGGTCTTATATATATTGAATGTTCATTCAAGATCTGTTGATGGTCTGAAAACGACTGGCAGGCCCATGACAGTCATCTTTGAATTCACCTTTGATGTTCATTTTTGAATTTGTATCCGCCACAGGTGCTGGGCACATAGGCAGTACTTAAATATTCAACTTGTCAGTAGGTTGGATGGTCAGTTACAGCTACAGCAAACATATTAGCTGCTATATCAAGGAAGCTGAAGCTGCTTCATCAGGTTTTTCAACAGTAGTATTGGCTTGATGTGCTCTCTCTGGACACACATTTACTCTGAGATTATTAAATCACTAGTGTACTTAAATTATCAGGTATTTTAAGAATGGATGGGCCTTGGGGCACCTGGGAGGCTCAATCAGTTAAGCACACAACTCTTGATTGTGGCTCAGGTCATGATCTTGTGGTAGTGAGCTCAAGCCCCGTGTCAGGTTCTATGCTGACAGCAAGGACCCTGCTTGGGATTCTCTGTCTCCCTCTCTCTCTCTACCCCTCCCCACATGTGTTTGTTCTCTCTCTCTCTCTCTCTCTCTCTCTCTCTCAATAAATAAATAAATAAATAAATAAATAAATAAAATAAACTTAAAAAAAAAAAAGGATAGGTGGTCCTTGGGCAGTCTTGTAATTATTCACATGATACAATCAGGGAACAAACTTTTGCCTTGGAACCAGTGTCTTAAAAAAAAAAAACACACAATTTGGGGGCTATTTCATAATCAAGCAGTTAAAGTGGCTGGAAGGAATTCCTTTAGGAGTTGATAGAAAATGGGTATTTTAAAGGGCTCATGTTCTGAAATACCTGTTTTAGCCAGATCTTTATTTTCTCACTGCAGTGAATTGAGTAGCAAGTTCTTCTTACATTTGATATTATGAAAAGAAAGGAATCCCAATTTTTACCATATATATGTTCTTTTTGAGTCTATGAGAGGTTCATAATTGAGGCTTAGAAGATGAGATGCTCTTTAATGTCGATAAGAACTCGTAGAGATGTCACTCTAGCTGAAAATGTCTTTTCCCAGATAGTTTGCATCCTGGCCAAGTGTCCTTGTGTGAAAGTAACATTTTCCCATCCAGAGCCAGGAAACAAGCAACTGTTACTGCCACTGGTTGGTGTTGAGTAATCGTACATAGGTGGGGTGGGGTGAAGGCAATCTGAATTATAAAATGCCTTCCTTTGAAGTCAAATCAATTTTTATTCTTAATCTGTGAGCATGAGATGGGAACAAATAACTTCTGAGTGAAATAAAGATTTCTTAGGCTGTCAAGATTTATCTTATCAGTCTGAAGAGGTGGGATTCCTGTTAGCAACTGGCAGTTTTAAAAATCCATTCGCCTGAGGAAGTGTGAAAACAGCCTGCGGAACAAAGACTCTAAGCTATTGCTGTATTGAGCTCCTATTTGCTCCTTTTTTACCTTCCTCACTTGAGACTTTGCCAGGTCCGAGGGGAGTATATAGAGGCATTATCAGAAATCATTTCTTTTGGGGAGGAAGTGTTTTGTACTGCAGAGTGTTGAGGTTCTGTTGCCAAAACACCAAAGGCATTGGGGTATTTTCTTGTGAACTTCACAAGTGGTCTTCACAGGGAATTCTCCATGTCAGTCTCTGAAACTTGTTTTGCTGCTATGGAAGAACCCACCTTTTCCCCTAGTTAACTTCTCCTTTTACTAATAAAGTCAAAGTAGATGGTTCCATGAATGAAAGAAATAAACCTGTTCATGAGCTTTGGGTAAAGCTCTTGAGTATTTCATTTCCCCTAAGGCAAAGCCAAGAGAAGGGAATGTGTGGCATTTCTTGGACATGTTTGGGTAGGTGGTCCCTTCTGGGCAGGGAGAAGATGCCAGATCCTCTGTAGTTTTGGCTTGTTTGAAAATGCTCCACTGTATATTCTCAGCCCAGCCTCTTGTGAGCTGCAGACCCACACCATCACTAGACAGCCCCTTGGAAGTGGGCCAGCCCAACCTCCTCCTCACCCAGATGGAAACCCCAAGGCCTACCTCACAGGATTGCTGATTAACCCAAAGTCACTTGGCTCTGGTTTGTGGCAGAGCTGGACATCTCTAGGATCTCAACACAAAGGGTATCCATTATGGACAGAATCCTCCCTACCTTTTTTCCCTCCTTTCCCCGAATACAGGTGAGAACATGGCCCCTTTCTAGCCAGGGTACAAGAGTATATTACCATACAGATGCCTTCCTTTGGTTTTAGGGACTAACAGATGGGCCTGTGCTGACAGTTATCCATCCTACCTCCTGCCTGCCCCAGCTCCCACCTCCCCTATTTTAATATGACTCTATCTCCCTATTTTAGCTCATTGATCCCACTTGTCTAGGGATCCATTCCATGACTTCTCTGAATAAACCAAACCCTTTCCATAAGAGTTTTCCTTTTATGATGATCTCTCTTACAGCAATTATCATGGTTGCAATTTTACATTGATTTCTTTGTTTCTTTGAGTGGTTTCTCTCTCCTACTGGACTCTGAGTTCCATGAGATTAGTGGCCTTGTCATTTATATTCACTGCTGTGCCCACAGAACCTAGCCTGGGTCTTGTGGGCAGGTATGTTAGCTTCCTACGGCCACTTAAACAAAGTCCCACAAACTGTGTGCCTTAGAACAACAGAAATTTAGTTTCTCACAGTTTCAGAGGCCAAAAGTCTGAAATCAAGGTGTCGGCAGGGCCATGCTCCCTTTGAAGGCTCTAGGGGAGGATATTCCCTTGCCTTCTCCAACTTGGGGGGTTTGCCAGAACTCTGTGATGTTCCTTGGCTTGTAGACACATCGCTGCAATCTTTGTCTTGGTTGCCACATGGCATTCTTCTTGTGTCTTTTTACATTGTTTTTTCTCTGTGCCTGTCTCTGTGTGTCCCAATTTCCCTCTTCTTATAAGGATACCAGTCTTTGGATAGAGCTCAATGTAGTAGTTTTATGACCACTGCATTAGGTTCCTAGGGCTGCAGTAAGAACTGTAATAAACTTGGTGGCTTACAACAACAGAAATTTATTTTTCCACAGTCTGGGAGGCTATCGGTCTGAAATCAAAGTGTTGACAGACCTCCGTTTGCTCCAAAGGATCTGGGAAGAAGCTTTCCTTGCCTATTCTGGATTCTCACGGTTGTTAGGAATCTTTGGCATCACTTGACTTGTAAGATGCATTGTTCCTATCTCTGACCCCATATTCACATAGCCTTCTCCTTGTGAGTCTGTGTGTCCTCTGACATCTTAGAAGCATGTTGGTCACTAGATCCCACCCTAATCTAGTATGATTATGATTAATCATAATCATTTTCCCTTTTTTATATATCTAAAGACACTATTGCCAGATAAGGTCACATTCTGGGGGTTTTGGGGGACATGAATTTTAGGAGGACACTGTTCAACCCAGTAGAGCAAGCAGTGCACATTTGTTGAATAAATGAATGAATAAATGATAGTGCTACGGGCTCTGTCCAGTCTTGGCTAAGGAGAGCTGAGTAGTCACAGGTGAGCAGAATCTAGTGCACCATATACGGTGGTGGAGTTTCAGAAGGGTCAGGGTCTGTGTTGACAGAAATGAAAAATCCTCACCAGGGTGCCTCACCCTCTCTTAAAAGACTCCTCAAGATTGCTTTGCTGTCCTTCTCTCCTTTGCAGAGTGTTTTTAATATGTCTATTTAAATGCAAATTTTGACTTTCTGTCTGTAATCATATAAAATGTTTGGCACTAAAATTTTAATCAGGAATGTAATTTTATATAGAGGCGGTAATGGAGTGGTAGGCCACACATAATAGAATGAAGCATCCCAGGCGTGGATTCTCAGCACACGGAAGCTTTGGCCTCTTTGCTTCCAGCTAAGCTGGAAAACCGCTGTTTAGCTCAGCGGGGCACTGTCTAAAGACATTTTCTGTCCCCCTGGTGTACCCTGTGTATTGTCCCTAATCCCGGCGTTTAATTATTTTTTAAACTGAAGAAGGCCAACACGGGCTCCTTTTCTGTGTCCTCTGACTCCTCTCATTCCCGGTAGACCATCAATGTTGAGAGAGGACTCCACCCTGCTCCAGTCTAAGATGATGGCTTACTGATGAAGGTTGGGTTGGAGGCTCTCCCACCAGAGCCTCCATTGTTTGGGACAGTGGCCGCCAACAACAGATGTTTGTCACTGCATAGCTCCCAGTGTCTTTGAGCTCCACCAGCCCCTAGCTCAATCACAGCTGCCACCACTTTCCTTTCTGTCCTCCTCCAATCACCTCTAAAGGAGCCTTGGGTCCACTGAGGAGAGGGCTACCCAGACCCAGCAAGCTGGTGCCAGATTCCTTCTTGACAACTCTCTAGGCATCTTATGTTTCCGCCAGTTGGCGTGTTTAAAGTGGCTCCAGTCAAGGTTGCTGAGAAATGTTGCGATTGCAGTTTGTCACTTTGGTCTTGGTGCCCCAACTTGCAGTGGTGTCACTGCAAGTGTATCACATGTTACACAGCCACCTCCCAGTTGGGCCATCTGTTGATGTGGGAGTGTGTACATACTCTCCCATTTCTAAGCAAGGTGTTCACTGCCTCAGAGCCTTTGCACTGGCTCTTTCCTAGTCCCAGAATACTTTTCCACTACTCTGCTGGCTTCTCATCCTTCAGAGCTCAACAGAAATGTCACCTGCTTGGAGAAACTGCCATTGCTCTCCCTGATTAAAGTGTATGTTCCCCTCCCCCCACCATCATGTGTAATCTGAACAATTTCTTTGTTTCTCTCATCGCCATTACAATTTCTTTATTTTCCTCATTGCCATTCCCTTATCGTCATTATCCCAATCTGTAACGATCATATTTAGAAACTCTCTTGAATGGTTCTTTAAGAAGATTACTCTTCCTAGTGTGTGCTAAAGGATTCACGGATAGGGAGGGGGTATGCAGATATGGAGATAAGGGGATGCAGTTGGAATCTATAGCATTAATATTACTGGGAGAAGAATGGCCCTGGAAAGGGAAAGGAACAACAGAGAAGGAAAAAAATAGATATATATGGAAGCCTTTAATACACAGGTAGAAAGAGTTGGTGATTGTAGGTTAAGAACTAGGAAGAAGAAAGATCATGCCTAGGTTTCTAAGCTGGATATTTGAGTACCTGGGAGTCACTTTTGCTGAAAATCACGAATAGGTTTGAGGAGAAAGATATCTGAGTGCATTATAGAAATTTTGAGGTTTTGGCTCCTGTAGGAGACACAGCTGAGGTTTGCCTATAGCTATTTATCTGATTGAGAAGTCATCAGAGGAGCAGTGGTACTGCTCCCATGGGAATGGAAGATAGTTCCCTGGGGGGAAAGCAGAACGAGAAGATAAGGTGGCTAAGAATTATGGTGGCCACACATCTTAGTGAACCAGGATATTCCTGCCTTTTGCTTGTTGCTCTGAGATAATTTCTAATAGTGCCCTCTTTCAATTTTAGTGTCTCCTAGTTTGGGAAGTAAATTATGTGATTGCACTACCCAGGACAGAAGGCTGGAGGCATTCAGAGTTTATAGGACAGCAGAGGGAGAACCCACTGAAAACCCAAGAGTGAGCAGAGGGGTAGGAGGAAGACCAGGAGAATGTTATGGAATAGATGCCAAGGGAAGACGGTCTATGGGAAGATTCATTCATGTCAAATGTTTCATGAATATGAGGTAAAGTCCTCTATGGGTGTAGACATAATTACTGGATTTAGCTGCAGGGAAGGTATGGCTGATGCTGTAATCATAAGGGCAGGCAGATGCGGGCTGGTGGTGGTTTGAGGAGCAAATGGAAGGTGAAGGCATAGAGACTGTTTCAGTAAGCTTTGTTACGAAAGCAAGGAGAGATTTAGAAGAGTGGGCAGACATAGGCATGGGATCACTGCATGGGTCCTCAAGGGAGAAGGTAGAGATGGGAGAGGGGACACCTGCCCCTCGTAACTGAAGAAAAAAGAAACAAGTTTGGGTATGAGGTTGTCCATAGTCTTTATAGCTGGGATTTGGAGAGGTTTTCTCTCTGTTGGCATTTATCTTCTCTTGTGAAGCAGGAGGTATCTGAGAGGTGGGAAAGATCAAAGATGTGATGAACGTAGAGAGGAGTGTATGCTTTTAAACAGCCATAGGGAGAATGGGAAAAGAAGTTCACTCAGTGAGGAGACTTTTATTGGGTGTCTTCTATGCTACAAGCCCTGGGAATTGAAGAGTGAGCAAAATGGTCAAATTGAACTTTCCTTGCCCTTGGGGGAGAGGAGGTAGCCACAGTGCTGGTGGCACAGGGCACAGCAGAGTCTTCTGACCCCACCCTTAGAATGACGTGGATCTGTACTGCGAGACTTTCTCTAGTCTCATAAAGAACAGCTCAGGATTTTAGTCTAGACCCTGAGAAGATCCACAGCTGGCTGCTCCAAAGATGGAGTACACAGGGTCACGTGAGTTAAGGTTCTAGGTGAAAATCAATGGTGGTTAGAGGCACGGACCATTCAACTGAATCTGGGTGTGAAATAGAGTACTCGCTTAGGCTGTCTCTTTCTTTCTTCTTTTCCCCTCTGACAAGCATTAGTGAGCGTCCTTGAACAAATCTCTTTGAGGGCTCGTGTAGTATATCCCTAGAATAGATATGAAGAAGAGGGATGCTGGGCTGGAGGAAAACACATAATAAATTTCAGCAAACCTTGCCAAATTGCTTGTTACAAGTGATTCCCCAGTTTGGACGCCCACCCACAGCGTCTGAAAGAGCCTCTTCTCACACACCCTTGCCAACACTGGATGTTATTGATCTTTCTAACTTTTATCAGTTTGACGAGGAAACAAAAGCCTCTCACGTTTTTATGTGCATTTCAGCGATTACTTGTCATTGCATGCATCTTTCTGTAAGCTTACTGGTAGGCGGATGCTGTGCAGAGGTGAGTGAGGAGATGTTTTAGAGGACACATCAGAGAGCAACACCTTCAGGGTTGGGGTGGAGGCATCAGGAAAGGTATTGGAAGAAATCAGATGGGAGACGACAGGGCTGATCTGAGATAGATAGGCAATAGATTCTCAAGACGTTTCAGGACTGAGGTATGATGTGCTTGGTGACCTTTTGGGAGAGCAGGAGAGAGGTCAGAACTGACCGAGGTTTGTAGCAGGGTGATAGTTTGAGTGACTGCTTGAAACTTTTTGGCCAGGAGGGTCATGCAGACAGAGAATCAGATGTGGGAAGTAAGTATTGAGCTCTGTTCCACCATCTGGGCTGCACCCTATTGGATGTCAAACACTTTCTTCGGTTGTCCAGTTGGAAATTGTAACCATTTGATGGCACAGAGCACTTGGCCTCTGTCATGCCGTTGGGGCTTTGGAGTCCATCCTATTTGCTGGGCTGGGAGTTAGGCCCTTGGACCTCATCTGCCCAGCTGCCCTATCTGCCACAGTTTGGAATGGGCCAGAATTGTGTGCCCACATATTCTGGCAGGTGGGCCCTGTCCCAGGGCTAAGCATTTCACCTGGTCAGCTCCTGGCCTGGCAGCTTACAAGACCCAGGTCCATTAGCTGTCTCTCCTGCTGCACTGCAAATTCACCAGGGCAAACCATGTCTGCCAGTCTGCTGCTGTTTCCTACGGCAGCATTCTGCAGACTTTTCCTGTAAAGGGCCGGATAGTAAATATTTCAGGCTTGTGGGACATAGGGTCTCTGGTGCTACTCATTTCTACCTTAGCAGCCTAAAAGCAGCCATAGGTGATATGCAAATGAATGAGAATGGCTGTGTTCCAATAAAACTTTATTTATGACTGCTGAAGTTTGAACTTCATATAATTTTCATATCATAAAATATTATCCTTCTTTTTATTTTTTCCCCAGCCGTTTAAAATTGCAAAAGCGTTCTTAGCCTGTGGGTCGTACCAAAACAAGCAGCATGCTGCTGGCCTGAGGGCCCCTCTCCTAAAGCATATCACGGTGTCTGCAGCATAGAAAACATCTATGTAGTGTTGTGGAAGAAAGACAGGAGGGTGTAGAGGCTGTCTGTGCCCTTTTCTTCTTCTTGTAGAGTAGGAAAGGAGCCACACTGAAGGATAGCAAAATAAACAGAGGATTTGGTGTCACTAGATCTTGGTCTTGAGCAAATTGCTTCAACTCTTGAGGGCTCAGCTGTCTGATCTGAGTAATGGGGAGAAGCCCAGATTTATGAAAGGAAATGAAAACAGCTCACATTCCCAAGAACACTGATACGTGTAAGTTACTACCCCAAGCAGGAGAAAGGGCACATCAGACCCGGGAACGTCCAAACTCTGAGAGGCTAGTACTTGAGCTGCGGCCAGCTTGGGCTCAGCTGCAGAGGCAGCAGATTCCCAAGAGTGAGCAGAAGCATTTGACATCTGGTGCCCACAAAGTGAGTCGTGGCTGCCCTGCGACTTGCTGACACGTGCTGGCTGATTCTCATGTGTTCTCCAAAAGAAGCGTACAGTATGGGTTTCATTGCCCATAATTTTGGTTCATCTTCCAGGAAGCTCTGGCTTTATTGTTTTTAAAGTAAGAATTTTAAGACAGCCTGGATGAAGGAGATGTCAAACCTGAGTGAGATTGTGGTCATGATTAAACTAAAGCTGAATCTCTTAAACTTGGTGTCATTTGCCTCTCCTCCCCCCTTGTCAGACACCCTGTGCAGGATGCCATGTGGTCTGGGGGACACAGATGCACGACGTGTGTCTTTTCTTTCTGTCCTGAGGCCATCTGTGCCGTCGTGTCGTTTTCTTCTCCCTCGTGCTTCCGTTAGTTATTTGGTAGGAACAAGATCAATGCACTGAGTACACCACACTCCTAGAAAAAAAGCACAGCAGGCAGAGAAGTAAAGTGGTTACAACCAAAGATTTTAAACTAATTATCAAACAGAGTACAAGAAATGCCTATGAGGGTGAGGGGGTCCATCTGTTTGTTTATTTGTTTGTTATTGTTTCTGAGCAGAATGGACCCTCTACAGAGTGGGGATTTTCAGAGAAGAGACGATTTCTCATTCTCTGCAGTACCTTGACTGCTGCGATCACTCTCTGCCCCAAAATGTTTCCATTTTACCAACCATTCATCTCTCTTGATTGGTTTTGCTTTTCTTCTTCTAAGATGTTGCTAAATTTGCTTGTAAAGTTTTGTTTATTCATCGGCGCTCAGTTGAAAGGTGCTGGATCATTAATCTAACTATTCAAGGTTAACCATGCTTTATGCTGAAATTGCCTTTTATGGAACAGATTTCAAGGTTTTGCAAGAGTTGAGTGCTACCTCATTTTTGACATTTCAGCAGTGAATCCTGTTTGAAATGTGATTTGAATCCAATCATCATCTTATTTGTGTAGGGAGATAGAAATAATATACAAATATTGCAGTTAAATTGCATTCCTTCTGCTCCCCTCCCCCTCATGATTCAGCTAGGTCCTGCCAGGGTGGCAGGAAACAATGTCATTCCTTCTTTAATTCTGTCATCCATTTTTCTTCTCATATATATTTCCCTCTGAAGGCTTGAACAGGTTTCCACTATATCTTACATGAGTTGTATGGGGCTTCTCTAGAGGGTATGCTGAGGAAGAAATGGGAGCTCACACAGTTACTCTTTCGCCTAATTGTAGAATCTCAGAGTCAGAAGGACTTTAGAGGTCATTTAACTCATCTAGTTATGCAATCACACAGTTCTTCCTTTGAAGGAACAAATGAAGAATTTAATCTTCCGGGCCTCTTTGTAAACGTGTGAACAGGTTTATAAGTGCCTGTATCTCATAGTCTTTGGATGTAGTGTTTTAATTAAAGACCGAGGCAGCCAGCTTAGCTGTTTTCTATCATCTGATACAGCCTACAGTTCCTACGTAACACCATGCAGCTTTTGCTCAGCCCATGTCCTGGGATGCTTGCTTTCCAACCGAAGAGTACCCCTCCCTTAGAACCAACCTGCGGGCAGTCTCTTAAACTCACGCCAGAGACAGCACCATTTCTGTGCATATCCGAGTTTATCTTACCCTCTTTCTTGTGGGCTATCCGCCCGTCTCCTTAGAAAAGCCTATGCTTCCAAAGGTGTTCAAACTCACATTTACTCTAAAGTGTTAATGACTAAAAGTTCAACCTTGGTGCGAGTATTCATGCGGGAAGATGTTAATTCTGTGGACAAGATCAAGTCAGTAAAGCTTGTTGAGCCCTGGTTGCTGTGTGTATATAATGGGCATTCAAACAGGCAGTATTATGAGTAGTGATTAAGCACGTGGGTCTGGGTTTAAATCCTGTTTCTGCTACTTACCAGCTGAGCTCATTACATTGCCTTAGTTTCCCCGTCGTTAAGATGGGGTTAGCCAAAAAAAAAAAAAAAAAAAAAAAAAAAAAAGATGGGGTTAGCAATAAACCTACCTCATAACACCATTGTGAGAATTCATCAAGTTAATGCGTGTGAAGTGCTTATAGCACAGTAACTGAAGCACTGAAAGTGTTCACACAGTTATTAGAACAGGACAAACAAATGATTCCCTTCCCATAAAATATCAAATTCTCATACCAGGTGTCTGAAATGCTAGTTTTGAGAAGAGTGCGTCCATGAGATCTCTGTACAGGGCAGTCTCCATCCACTCCCCATGGGAATTGCGTTTTGGAACATTTCTAAACTTTATCTGGCTGGTGTGTTCTCATGATCATAGGTCAAAGATCAAAGTTATGCACCTTAATTTGAGCAGCACATTTTGGCCAGGCAAACCAATCCCCGTGGGTTAATTCCTCCACTCTCATGTGGACCTTTCCTTAACCTCGGAGATTATTTCTACTGTCAGTTCTTACCAACTTCTTGTAGATTAGCACCCCAGTCTGTCTCCCTTCATTCAAGTAAAGATAACTGAACGTCTGCTTAGTCCCTAAGGTGGAGATACACCAAACACTATTCCTGCACTTACGGAGTTTTTGTTCTAGTGGGAAGCATAGAAAAGCAACAACAACAAATGGGCAAATAACTAAAGTCATCACAAGATGTGAAATGTATGGGAAATAAACTAAGGCTTCACAAAGGACAGGAAGCTCTTTTAGAATCTCTAGTCCATGTGATAGTGTCTGACACATAGTAGGTACTCAGGAAATACTTGTTAAATAAATATTTAAGAAGTGGAATAGTTTAGTCAGGGAAGACCACAGAGAATTTCTGAGAAGCTATTTGAACAGAAAACTAAAGAGCCATTCATGAGAAGACAGAGGGGCCAGATATGGGGGGAGGAAGGGCCTGTTGACGGGAAGGAAGACAGAGAGCTGGAAAGGGCTTGGATTGTTTGAGGAAGCGCAGAATAAAGAATGTGTGTGCTTGAAGGGCACAGAGAGAGGGGCTAAGGTAGTGAAAGGTTGCCCAAAGGTGAGGTTCACGAAGTACACAAGGACCCTATAATGGGGCACATAGGTAGGTTTTGGAGAAGAGCTCAGCCATTATTTGAACTGCAAAGGGAAATGATTGAAGGCTTGATAAAGTTGTTGGTGACCACCTAAAGCCCAAGCTTCCTAGGGGTAGTGACCCCAAAGGATAGACAGTTGGTCTTGAGAGTAAGTTCTTGTATGTTCACCCCCTGGATTTCAGTTACAGCCCTTATGTGTCACTCACCCTCCATAAGGATCCATATCTTTTATTTTCCACAGGGTCAAAGAGGTTAAGAGGCATGTATTCCCTATGCTAGTGTGGAAACCACTCATGGTACCATGTGCCTGTTTTTGTCATCATTGGCATTTTGCAACTTCTATTTACACACCTTGGATCGGTAGATGCAAGTTTTGCTTATAGGGAGAGACCCATCCTAGATGTAACAGGACTCAATTAGGAAAAACCTCTTAAAGAGAAAGGTCTCAAACATAAAGCCATTAACGTCAACTTAAACTCAAGAAATTTGGAATGATAAATCTGCTTACAGGCTCAAAAACA
The DNA here is from genome assembly GCF_046562875.1 of Panthera onca. Lineage (NCBI taxonomy): Eukaryota > Metazoa > Chordata > Mammalia > Carnivora > Felidae > Panthera > Panthera onca. The sequence continues at coordinate 36,621,455 of NC_138354.1, read as the reverse complement.
CAGTCAGCAGCTCAAGGTTATGTGAAACAAAGAAAATACCAGACATCGCACAGCTGGTTTAGGCTGCCTGCTCATTGTATTATTAACCTTGCTGCACTTTGGATTCTTTTCTCCCCCTCAAGTATGTATGCAGAGTGTGTAGTGGGCAGCTGTCTGTTCTGCTGCCAGAATGATTCCCCCCAGCCCCACTTCTGTAAGTGTTCCAGTTCTCCTGCAGAGATCTCCTCCACCACTGTCAGTCCCTATGAATTCTGGTAGACCTCCCGCATCTCAGCCTCAAGGGAGGAAGTGTGTGATTTACACCTGGCCAGTCCAAGCAGCGTGTATGCTAGTCGTCATGATGTTGGAAGCTGAGTGTGTGTGCCCATCAGAACCAGTGACACAAAGTCTGTGGGATTTTTTTAATTTACTTGAATTTAGCAGGATGTAGATCTGAAGCTACTTGCAGCCACGTTGGCACCATGTGGAACCTAAATGTGAAACTCACATTCAGAGTGAGCATGGGGGGAGAACAGAAGCACAAGACAGAGAAAAGCCCGGACCCAATGACATCACTTAAAAAATGATCCGGCTAAGCTTGAACTCCTCTATGTCTTGAGTTTTTTGGGTTACCTGAACTAGTAAACTTGCCCTTTGTATTTTTCTCTTTAGCCAGCTTGGCTTTGCATTTTTTTTTTTTTTTGCCAGTTGCAACCAGAGGAGTTATAACTGTTGTGGAGTGCTCATTAGTACTTTGAGATCATGAAGGGAAACTCTCGGGATGCACACACTGCAGTGACTTAGATGAAGGACTGCCTTCATTCTTTTCTGTTCCTGTGTGCACTGGGAGGAGGAAGGAGACAGTGATGAAAGAACACAGACAAATGCACGTGTGACTCTGTGGAGATGGTGTGTGTGTTGTCACGTTGGGCTGTGCACCGCTGCGTTGTCACCACATGGCCTTTGCTCTGTGTGTAAAAGACGTTTCAGTTGTTGAACCACATCTTATTTTTGTTTTCCTTGATGGTGCTCAAGCAAATGAGATCATTAAGTACATCATCATGAAAGGGAAGTACCTGGCTTTTGAAATGTTAGATTTCTTCACTTCCATCCCTACTGTGGCTCGGTTCCTGTACCTTTAAAATGAAGGCCCACTTAGTCCAATTATGCTTCTAAGAACCTGTGATGTTTTGATCTTGGATTCCTCTCTCTAGGCTATGGTGAAAGGGTGGTATATTAACAAGCATCTAAAATTGAATGACAAAAGTAAACAGGAGATAGGTTTTTCTCTGTGCTAATCAATGACGGCCACCCTGCTCAAAAATTCAGCTCAGGTTACAGCTGCCAAACAAATGAACGTGGGCCAGAAAGCTCCGGGACTCTACGGCATGAAGCTGTACCCAGGAGAAATCAGGCTGCGGATTGGAAGGCTTGTAATAAAAATTGATGCTGCCTTCCCAAGCTCTGGGATCCTGGGATTGTACCTCTGCAGGCATCTTACATGTACCGCCATCTGAGTCACCATCTCGCATTTCTGGAAGAAATGCAGCATTGCTGGTGAGACTTGCCACTGGATGAGTTTTAACTGATTAGGAAGGCCAGGCAAAGTGTGCTGGGGCTAAGTTGGCTTTAGGTCAGAAGCTCCATCTTCTCATGGCTGTGACATGAGGGCTGCATGGGAGAAGCCCCAGCTGAGAGCATTGTCTACTCTCTTGTTTTCTAAGTGGACACTAATCCATTAATTAGAAGGTTTCCAGTAATCATTGACACTTTATGCATGGGTACATTAGTATTTCTGTTTATGCACGTGCATTAGATGTGTTCTCACATCCATAAACCCAAGTCTTTCCATTTGGCTCTAAGAGGTGCCATTCTAATTTTCTGGCTCAGACGTGGAGAGTCAAAATCTGCCCTTGCTGCCTTTCTGATCTTGAGTGAAGATAATAATACTGACCTGAGGGACAGTGCAGGGGCCTAGTGTTTTGTTTTGAGAAAATCATTTATTAATACATCTCTTAATTTTAAAAAATGGAGTGAATGTCTCAAATCTGCCAGATGCTGTTAGTTTCTGGGAATAAAATAGAGAACAAACCAGTGATCTCTGCCCTCATGGGACTTATAATATATTGGGTGATCAAAACAAGCAAATAGGCATGTAAGAAGCAGGTGGTTATGATTTAAATTATGATTTAAATGAAATTAAACTATGGATTAAGATTAGTTGCTGTGACAATAAGCGGCTAGGTGGGGCCCTTAAGCCTGGATGGGAAAAGGTGGCATTTATAAAGATGTAACCTTTAGGCTGAAATACCACAGTAAAGGGAGAACACATATAATTATTTGGGGGAAGCATTTCAACCCTAAGGAACAGTTAATGCAGAAGCCCTAGGGTGGGAACAAACTTGGAATGGTACAGGAAGCAAGAACTTGGTTGGCTTTTAGGGGATGATAGGTGGCTCAGTGTGAGATAAAGTTGGAGAGGTGAGTGGGGATAGATCCCACAGAGCAGTCGTCTCAAGCTTGGCTATACTGACGTTTGAGTCTGGATCATTCTCTGTGGTGGGGGCCGTCGTATGCCCTGCAGAGTGTTTATCTACATCCCTGGCCTCTACCCCCTAGATGCCAGTACTCCACTCCTCCAGTTGTGACAACTAAAAGCGTTCTCAGACGTTGCCAAATGCCCCCTCCTTTGAGAATTACTGAAGTTGGATATGCAAACCTGCAAGAGGTTTCCCTTTTATTTTGCATTCCATGGAAAGATAGGCATGTTTTCAGCAGGGGCGTATCGTGATTTGATTTATATTTTTTAAAGATCACTGTGTCTTCTATGAATGAATGGGTTGTAGGAGGGAAAAAACAGAGGAGAAGAAATCATCACCCCAAAGGGAGGTTATAATGCCACGATGGAAGGTGATAGCCATAGCTGCAAAGGCCTGTGGGCAGGTTTGTTTTGGGTTAAGTTGGCAGAACTTATTTATGGACTGGATAGGTGGGCAGGAAGGAAAGGAGAACATGAAGGAGAATATACCCATCCCATCCTTGAAGCACGCACACTGAAGTAAGGGAAAACAAATATATGTATTGCACTCATTACAGAGCATTCTCATACATGCATGTACAGATGGGTGGCTGTGCAGAGAAAAGAATGAATAATTCTTTCAGGGGAAGTCATGGGAGGTTGCTCACAGGCTGTAAAACTTTTGAAGAATAGGTAGGATTTTTCAAAGTGGAAAAGGAGCTCAAGCTCCTGGTTTATAAAAAGAGGAAGCTGTAGGAGGTAGTTTTCTTCAATATTTCATACTATTGCCAAGAAAAATTATGCCCGGAGTGACTCTGTCCTGTGTCTTGAGTAGGAAGCTAGAATGAGAGTCATTTAAGTTGTTGCCTTTGTAAAGACTATTTTCTAAATTTGTAGGCAAAAACAGCCTTTTACTGGTTAGTTGTAAGTATTTAAGGTGTTCTGCAAGTGTTCTAAGACACTAAGTTTTATTTTGTTTTTATTGAATTTTAAAAGAGACCTGTGTTGTAAGAAGTGTAGTTACCCACTATTTCTAGATAATTGCTTTTGTTCTGTACCCTAGAGTACCTTCAGTGCATCAGATCCTATAGTTTAATAATAGTAATGTGGCCTTACTAAGAAACTTAGAGGTAACAAATTTCAGATTATTCATTTCAACCTCTGGAGCAGTAACTACTGTTTCCACTGGTGTAAATGCAAATATATAAAGTTAAAGCTAAATGTCGTCATAATTCTGTGCTGTCTGAGAAATCAAAATATATGGTCCTGATGGGGTATGATAATATCCCCTTTGCTCCTCTCCCAGTGCCATAGAGCTTTCCCCAGGGACTCATAGACACCCACCTAACGGGATGCCGACAGTGACTCTGAGTAGATGGGGCCCCATAAATACTTGGGAGCACTCCAGATTGGGACCTTGAGAGCTGGATGGTATGTTAAATTCCCTCCTTCCTTTGCAGAGATTAAAAAACATCTCTCAAATTGACAAGAAAATTGGATAATAAATTAATTGTTTATAGTTTAGTAAACATATGCACAATTGAAGTTACACGTCATGGGTATATTTTTATCCGATGAAATGCTGGATGAGGGATGAACCATTTGACCTACCCTCTTCTGCCGTGGGAGAATGGGCCCAAGTCTTTCATAATTGCTTGTTGGAAGGTGCTCACTAAATCAGGCATGCACCTCCTGTCTTTTGTCTTTAAGGGATATTGGGCCGCAGACCCAGACACAACCAGGCAGAGACAAGAGGAAATTGAGCACTCTGCCTCCCCTATACTTTCTTTGAAATTTATATTTGGGAGTTTTAATGATGGGTAGTGTTAGCAGCCGATCACAGTTTGCTTTTTGACTGAGGGAGTTGGTTATGAATTTTACCTTATCATGTATAGATGCAGAAGGTGGCACATTATTTTTCTAAATCAAATTAAATGGTTCTGAGTATATAATCACCAGAGTTTAGAGAAATTCAATCACAGTTGACTATGGGGTATTGGGATGGACACTGCTGCCCTCCCGTATATTACAGGGACATTCGTCAGTGAGACTTATGACGGCTTGGAACATAAGGAAGGGCTGCTAGTCCATGGGGCATTATGGGCGTTACTGTGATGCTTATTATGCAGTCCTGTCCAGTCCTTTGAAAGGGACAGCTTTGCTAATTCTGTGCCACACCTGGAGCAGGAGATCATTGTTAATGCTTGGACACTCATTGTGCTGTGTCCGGACCCCCGAGGACTCAACACCAGAACCTCTCTGCCCTCCTCTCAGTCTTAAAGAATCTTTCCTTTCTCTGAATTCACCACTTCCGCCAACCTCCCTGTGTCTGTTTCCTTCCATCTCCTCCTACTTTCCTACCATCCCACATAGTCTCTGCTTGCTGCTTCTTTGGACACACAACACTGTCCTGTTTTTTGCGTGTTTTGAGTTTGGGGAAAGGAAATGGCTGTGTTTAACCTAACAGATCGTGTTATGCTAGTGCTCCAGATGCTTTATGAGTAAGACAGTTTCACTCACAGTTTTACCTGGAACAGTGTTGAGAGTAAAAGGGGCTCATTTTAATGACTCTTCTAGGGAACTGGCTTAATTGGAACTGTCGCAGTCAAACCGGGAGTGAGGATCACCTTATGTAAGGAAGGAAGAAAAAAAGTAGAAGTAGGCTATTATATTTCCAATAGGAATCCTGGGAAACTACTTGATTTTGGAAACTGTTTACAAGCCTATACTAAAACGTCACTCCCCATTACTAACACAGAGTGTCATGAAATGCAGACATGCATGACTGTACATGCCACATGCTTTCAACATGTGTTGAGTAAACTTGTGTTTCGATCCCCAGCCTTGAAAATAGGGGATTCTGAGTTCAAATCGGGCTCAGATGTTGACTCCTTGTTTGACCTTGAACAATCTGCTTAATTTCATAGTGTTTGTTTGCTCATCTGAAAACAAAAGAGGATAATGCTGATCCAAGCATATTGTGGAGATTAATTAGTTACTGAATTGCTGACATCAACAGATGAAAGGCTTTGAGTGGAAATTATTTTGTTTTTAAAGGAATTATTGATGGGGTGAATAGAAGAGAACTTACTGAACTGAATTCTAGGCATTTGGCGGCTGGTGGGAGTGGGGGAGGAAGGAATATTGCTTCTTGCAAAGAACCCTACATTCACCCCCAAAATAGCAGTGGGAAAATTGCTTTTTTGTGATTCTGAAAGGATGAGAAATTATGCAAAAGGAAAGAGCGAGAATAACAGAAGAATATATGTGGTTATGACACATTTCAAAGTAACTTTCCTGGATAAACAACTAGGTACAAAAAAAAAAAAAAAAGAAAGAAAAGCAAAGAATGCTCTGCCAGTCTTCTGTGATTAGGTCGTTAGCCAAATTCTTCTAAACCAAAATGGGCTCAGCCAAGATCCCCCAAAGAGGCCTAATGGCCCATATGTCCTTAGTGGGAAGATCAGGTTAGGAATGAAAAACTATCCATTTGAAAATCCCTCAACTGTTCACCATAGCAAGATAACTCACACTTACCAAGTGTGTTACTCTTTAAAACCGGTTTCACTCTTGTTATATGTGGTCTTTTCTCAAATAAATATGATGAAAATGAGAATCAGGGAAGTTAAATAACAATCAAAAGCCATTTGTTTAGTTAAGTGATACAGGTAATATTCTGACCAAGGGCTTCAACTCAAAAGATTCTGATCAGTCCACTAGAATGGAAAAGTTGGCTAAGGATGTGGAGATATCTGGACAGCATACAGAAATGAATTATTTCATAAGGATCACAGAAGAATTGGAATGAAGATATTTTTGTCACAGAAAATGAAATATCTAACTATTAAACAAATGCACTTTTATAATAGATTTGGTGGGAAATACCAACAAAATAGAATTTTAAAAGTCACTTAAAGTTTCCCATGATAAACGAAAATTCTAAGTTATATTTCTTCTTTGTCTTTTACCCATACATTTTAAAAAAATTTTTTTTTAACGTTTTTTAATTTATTTTTGAGACAGAGAGAGACAGAGCATGAACAGGGGAGGGTCACAGAGAGAGGGAGACACAGAATCTGAAACAGGCTCCAGGCTCTGAGCTGTCAGCACAGAGCCCGACGCGGGGCTCGAACCCACGGACTGTGAGATCATGACCTGAGCCAAAGTCGGACGCTTAACCGACCGAGCCACCCAGGCGCCCCTATCCATACATTTTAATAATATAGTTACAGTCATGTTGTTCCAAATTCTTTTAAAGTATAGTTTTAGTGGCTCCAAACTTTCTACCTTGCATTGCTATCTTGGACACTTAGAGATTCATTGTCCTGCATAAATAAAATTGATGAATAAATAACAATTATTTGATTTAAAAGAAGTAGAAACATATAACCCATAATCATGAGGAAAAAATAGTTGTGATATGACCAAGGTATTGGAATTAACAAACAAGGACTTTAAAACAGCTATTGTAAATCTGGATAGGAATTTAAAAGGATGCACAGTCATAAGAAAAAGTGAAAATCTTAGAATTAAAATATTTGAGATGAAAGCTTCACTGTGTAGGTTTGGAAGCAGAATGGAGACAGCAGCAAAAAAAAAATCAATGGAATTAATGTAGATTAATATAAAATATTCAATCTGGAGAACAGAGAAAATGATTAAATTATTAACAGAAGACCAGTGACCTGTGGACAGTATCAAGTGGTATAGCCTATGGGTAATTAGAGTCCCAGAAATTAGGGAAGACAAGATGATGTATAAATAGTAGTTGAATTTTTCCCAAATTTGGTGAAATAACTTCAAAGTTAACAACTTCAAGAAGCTCAAGAAACCTCAAGCAGGGTAAATACGAAGAAAACCATGTTTAATGTGATTTTAATTTTCACATCATAGTCATAGTGAAAAAGGCTTTTTACAACTTTAAAAATATTTGAAATGAGTTTTGAAAATAAAAAGTAAAAAGTGAGAGCAAGAGATACATTGCCTTCAGGGAGCATAATAATACTTATATATGGTCAGTTTCTCTTCAGAAACAATAAAGGCAGGAAGACAGTCGAAGGACTCTCTAAATGCTTAAGAAAGAAATCTGTCAACCTCAAATTCTTTATCTGTTAAAAATATCATTCACACTGGGGCACCTGGGTGGCTCAGTGGGTCAAGCATCCGACTTCCACTCAGGTCATGATCTCGCGGTCTGTGAGTTCGAGCCCCGCATAGGGCTCTGGGTTGATGGCTCGGAGCCTGGAGCCTGCTTCACATTCTGCATCTCCCTCTCTCTCTGCCCCTCCCTCACTCATGTGCTGTCTCTGCTCTGTCTCTCTCTTTCAAAAATGAATAAACATTATATATATATATATATATATATATATATATATATATATATACACACACATATATAATTCATAGAAGAAGGTGATATAAAGTCATTTTCAGACAAAAACAGACATTACATCACCATTAGACCTTCACTGTAAGAAATATCTAAGAAGGATTTTCAGTATGAAAGGAAATGACCTTAGGTGAAATTTGTGTTTAACAGAAGGAGTAAAGAGAATTGGGGGCGCCTGGGTGGCTCAGTTGGTTAACCCTCAATTTCAGCTCAGGTCATGATTTTGCAGTTTACAAGTTTGAGCCCCACGTTGGGCTCTGTGCTGACAGCTCAGAGCCTGGAGCCTGCTTCAGATTCTGTGTGTGTGTGTCTCTCTCTCTGTCCCTCCCCTGCTTACGTTGTCTCTCTCTGTTTCTGTCTCTGTCTCTCTCTCTCTCTCAGAAATAACTAAACATTAAAAAAAAGCTAGAGAGAAAGAATTGAACATGATAAATATATAGATATCTACAGAGGTTAGTACTCTGATTTTGGAAAATCCGTGTAACTGTTTAAAGAGTGATGTCACTGTTTTGCAAGTTTAAAACATACATAGACACAAAGGTTAAAAATATGTTGTTGAAAATTTCTTACATTTGGCAAGAACTTGTTAGTTTTAATACTAAGACCATGCTATGTTAAGGAGACATTTAATCCCCAGAGCAACTACTAAAATAATACAAAGAGGTATAGTGTTTGGTAGTGGAAGAAATAAAATGGGGTAATACAAATATCAACCCAAAAGAAAATTGAAAAGAAGAAAGAGAGGACAAACAATAAAACAACAGCAAAGTAATAGACAAATAGAAAATAAAAAGCAAATGATAAAGCTAGGTCCTACTATATCAATAACTACACTAAATGTAAATGGACTGAACACTCAGATTAAAAGAATAATATTGTCAGACTGGATTTTAAAAAGAAATAACTGTATGTTGTGTACAAGAGATCCACTTTAAATACACATTACAAGGGGCGCCTAGGTGGCTCATTCATTTAAGCATCTGATTTTAGCTCAAGTCATGATCATTGCTGTCTGTGAGTTTGGGCCCCGTGTCAGGCTCTGTGCTGACTGCTCAGAGCCTGGAACCTGCTTCCGATTCTGTCTCCCTCTCTGTGTGCCCCTCCCCAGCTCATGCTCTCTCTCTCTCTCTCTCTCTCTCTCTCTCAAAAATAAAAACATTAAAAAATACACATTATAAAATCTTAAATAGTATGACATAAAAGGACAAAAAAACAACATGTGCACCAAATGTAACAAGTACATGGAAAGCCCGAGTGGCTCTATTAATATCAAAAACGTATTTATCAAGATAAAGAGTACTGCTAAAAATAAAAGGGACATTTCATCACAAATACCAAGTCACCAGGAAGCATAAGTGCTTATGCCTAATAACAGAACTTCAAATAAATGGAGCAAAAACTGACAGAACAGACAAAAAGCAGTAAGATGTAGGTGACGTAAGCAACACTATCTACTAGCTTGACCTAATGACATTTGTAGAATAGTATACCCAACAACTGCTGAATGCACATACTTTTCAAATGCACAGAAAACATTGCCGCAAGATTGGATATATTTTGGGCATAAAACAAATCTTAATCCATTTCAGATTTTGAAATATTATTGAGTGTATTTTCTGAGTATATATTGAGTGTATTTCCAAAGTTTTGGAAATTAAATAGCACACTTCTAAATGATATTTGGATTAAAGAGGATAGCACAAGGGAAATTATATTTTGAGCCAAATGACAATGAATGATAACATAGCAAAAGTTATGGGATGCAGCTAAAAGACAGATGGAAGGTATAGCTATAAATTATAGCTATAAATGCTATAAATTTATTGCTTTGAATTTTAGAGTGATTTAAAATTAATAATCACTTAGTTCAAGTTTCTAGTTGAAGAATCTAGAAAAGGAAGAAAATTAAGTAAAAGGAAAGAAATAGTAAAACAAATATAAATAAAATAAAATACTGGAGTCAATGAGACTCCAAAAACAGTAAGTATACCTGGCATCTAGATCTTGGTTTCTAAATACCATTCACCACTAAAAAAAAAAAAAAAAAAAAAAAAAAGAAGAAAAAAAAAGGACTCATTGGAGAAAAGACTAATGATTCCTGAATTGGAGCAGCAGAAGTACAAGATGAACAAGGAACTTTTTATTTTAATATTTTTTAAAATTTTTTTTTTCCAGAAAGAAACAAAATCTTCAAAGAATGATGGGGGCATGTCAAAAAGATAAAGAAATGAAATTCTCTGGACTTTTGGTGGCCAGATGTAGAACAATTTGAGTATCAAAATAAAAATAAGACTAACAGATTATAATCCATTAAGTACAGTACAAATACATGAGTACATACTGATATAAGTAAATGAATAAACAAAGGAAAGTGAGATGGTAAATTTCTTCCTTACAAGAAAAACAATACCACCAATTTATAGCCATAACTTATATCTGGCAGTCCTGACACGACCCTCACTGACACTGAACTGTTAACATTTTTAAACCCACGCTCATTTGAAGAGTATAATGATCTTCAATTTGGATTTGGTAAGCCTTTTGATAATTAGTAGAAGGCAACTTTTAGTCATGGGTTTGTTATTTATTTATTTATTTAAAAATTTTGAGTTTATTTATTTTGAGAGAGAGAGAGAGGCAGGCAGGCGGGGGGAGGGGGGTGTGGGGCAGAAAGAGAAGGAGAAAAAGAGAATACAAGCAGGCTCCACACCGTCAGCACAGAGCCCCGTGCAAGGCTCAGTCTCACAAACAGATTATGACCTGAACTGAAATCAAGAGTTGGCTGCTTATCCGACTAAGCCACCCTGCTAGAATTTATTTTTAACTAAAGTTTGTTTATAATTTGGCCTTTTAGGAGCCTTTATTTTCTTATCACTCATTTCATAATTTCTTGTACAGTAGAAGCCACCCTCGTGATTTCCGGAGTGACTCGATTTTTCTTAGACGTAGAGGAGGGACTAATCAGATGATTATTTAAGATTTTTCTTGGGATGTTGGTCTAAATGTCCTAAATGTCTAAAGTTGGTCTAAATTCATTACCCCAATTTTAAATTTATTTATTTTTTAATTTATATAAGTAATTGTAAAAAGGAAAACAAATGGTATCTCACAGGTTTTTTAAAAAATAAGGGATGATCATTTCTTGGTTATCTGTTGTGTTTATGGGATTCATTTTCTATTTATCTGGTAAACTAGTCAATAACTCTATGATGGAGATATCATTATGCTATTGTAGTGATGAGAAGTAAAAACACTTAGAGAGGTTAAAATCACACTAATAAAGCTAATAAAGCTAATAAACGCTGAGCCAGACTTGTTAACTCTGTAGAACTGTGCACTTGACCGGTGGGGCAAGGGAGGAAGGTAGGGAGGGTGAAGTGGCATGTGAGAAGACAACAGAAAAAAGCATTTGCTTCTGAGTCCTTTCCTGAAGAAAGACAACTCATTCCTCATTTGTTCACTCATTCCACAAATGTTCTTTGAGTTCAATGCAGTATGCCAAAGTTAAGCTGGAAATTTAGGAAGGACTCTGACATTCCTCCCTGACCACTGGTCACTGGAGAAGAGTAAGTTCAGGAAGCTTCTCATGAGGGAAGGCCATGGTTGGTGAGTGAAATCTCATCGTTTGGTATCACATGGTAAGGGAAAATGAAGTAAACATGGATATTTAGGTTAGTTCTATCTCAAACAGCCCTTTTATTTTCTCTCTCTCTTTTTTTTAAATGTGTTTTCATTGGAATTCAGTCCATATCTACTGAAGGATGGGTGAACTAATAAATATAGTCTTTTTCTCCAAATGGTACCCAAATGGGAGCTAAGTACTACTTAGTAGTTTTCAGTCTGTCCTTGACCTGTACATTTATACTGAGTTTCTGTCCTCTGCTTCCTCACCCCTACTATCTCTCCCCCTACTATCTCTCCAATACCTACACACACACACACACACACACACACACACACACACACACACACAGACTTTCTTTCTCTCTCTTAATTATGGATAGATTCTATGCATTTGGAAAACATGGTTTGAATAAAATGTTATGTTGAAGTCATTTGCAGATATACATGTGTTTTTAACATCAAATATTATTGCTTCCTTCTTGGGTTTCTGCTTTCCACTCAGACTGTAACTATTTCTTCTTGCATATCAATTCTAAAACCCCAAGTACATGTGGGAAGAATGTAAGTGTAGCCAGGTATAATTGTGATTGAAGCAGTGACCTGAAATACAAAAGCGGCTAATCAAAGCTTCAGCAGACATGGCATGTGAGGATTAATACATGGCATTTTAAAATGTCCAACCCTTACCTTCTTCTCAATTGTGCTTATTTACTTGCTTGGTTGTTGGCTTATGTATTTAATTTACGGATTAGAGGCTCAGTTGATACAAGAGAAAGGCATGTAAAGAACCCCAGTTCTGGGGTCCTGGAAAAGATGGAGGGCACTCTGGCCTTCACTCTAGTTGCTGGACTAAACACCTTAGCATCACCTGGGAGGTTGTTAGAAATACAGAATCATAGTCTCTAATTCAGTGAATTAGAGTCTTCATTTGAACAAGATACCTAGGTAATTTGCAAGCACAGTAAAGTCTGAGAAGCACTGCATCAGTTTACTCTTGTTATTAAAACCAAACCTCTCCCTCAGGTATTAACAAACACAAGCAATAAGGAGTGTTTTTCTTTTACTAGCTTAACTCCAGTCTTATCAGACATTTCTGATGAGTTGAATGGATTTCTAATTATTGGCTCTCAATGCATACTGGGTCGGCACAGGGCTCTGTGTTTGTTAGGAACTGAATTGTGTCCCCAACCCCCAAAATGATCTTTTGAAGTCTTAATTCCCAATGTGACTGTATTTGGAGTTAGAGCTTTTAGAAGGCAGTTAAGATTAAATGAAGTCATAAGGGTGGGATCCTAATCCACTAGGATTGGTGACTTTATAAGAAGAGGAAGATGTTTTTCTTTCTCTCCTCCATGTGTATGTGTATCCTCACACAGCAAGAAGGCAGTGATTTGCAAGCCTCTCACCAGAATGTGGCCATGCTGGCATCCTCATGTCAGACTTCCAGCCTTCAGAATTATGAGAAAATAAGGTTTCTGTTCTTCCAGACACCTAGTTTGTGTATTTTATATGGCAGCCTGGACTAAATTCAGGTACAAATACTCAGTCTTCTCCTAAAGCAGCTCAGCTCTAAAATAGGGCTGATAAAGGGAGTGAGCACGATCAAGAGAGTATTTATTCCTTACTCTGTAACACTTCATGCTAGAGTGGGTTATTGGTCCTTGATCCTTGTCCTTCCCTTTTTCATGGTGACCAATGGTCCCAGTTTGCTTGGGATTGAGAGGATTTCAGGGATGTGGGGCTTTTGGTGATAAAACTGGGTGGAAACCAGGCAGTGGTTAATCACTTTATCCTTTTGCTCTTGACACCTTTGTTCCTGAGCTGTTCTTAGCTGCCTTCTGAAAACTTGACATTGTCACAGACAGCAGCACATCCCAGCTGAATCTGACAGAGATCCTAAGGGTGACTGTTGGGTCAGAGCTCCTGGAACACCTAAACCTTGAATTATTCCCATTGTGGGAGGAACAGGCTTAGCCCCCTTAGGTTGAAGGGAATTCGCAACTGGCATAGGGGTCCCCAAGCAGCCTTCTTCTCCATCCCCAAGTTTCTTTTCATAACCTCAAGCTAATTCTGTAGAAAGTGTCATATGACCAAGCAAAACTTAACTGCTAAAATTTATGCCCATAACAGAGTGATTAAGAGGCTTTCAGTGAGTTTTATATTCCTCATGTTTTACTATAAAATTTGATTTAAATTTTGTGGTCTACTCAATAACACAGAATGTTTATCTCTCTATAAATGCTGCTGAGACTCTTCTGATGTGTCTGCTACCTGACCACACAAGTGCACATGGCTGGGTTTTCATCATATTTTGAGGACGTTTTGAGGGCTGTGAATTCTCTAGAGAATTTGATTTAGAGGGTCAATTAGTCATGATAAGTTAGGTGATGCCACAGTCACAAATGGACTTCTAAATCTCACTAGCTTCATGGGACACAGCTTTTATATATCCAGCACAGATTATCAAGAGCTCTGCTCCCAGTAGTGATGCAGGGATTTAGTACATGGAGACTCCACCCTCTTGGAGTTACATGATCTGAAACACACCACTTACTTGTTATTGTGACTGAAAAAGAAAACGTGGAGAATCATGCACCAGCTTTTCAGTGCTTTTGCCTGAAAGTGAAACTTGGTAGTCAGAGCTAGTCACATGACCTCACCTGGAGCTCACATCTCTTGTGGCCAGAAAGGGAAAGGAAGATGAGAAATAGAAGAGAATAGTAGCATTATCTAACCCTGGGATCCAAGGGGTGGACCCCTCATGAAAGGCAGACCGTCATGCCCCTGAAGAACAAGTCATTGAGTTGGAATCTGACCACTTTGCACATGAACTACTCTTGTGATTGCTCCAAGGAGTTGGGATTTATTTAGTAATGATTAATAAAACTCATATAAAATATTAGGGAGGCCACCTGCTTTTATTACAAAATGTAATGTTTTAACCTACTCTCCACCAACTAAAATTCACAGAGCACAAGGACAGTGTGCCACAAGTGCCCAAGGCTGTTCATACCTCGAATGCCCACATCCTGTGTGCAGGGAAGTGAAAACCCAGAGGAACAAGGGATTTAGCACTTATTTGGAGAAACACAGTCCTTTTGCCTATAGCTGATGTGTCCCACATGTTATGGTGGAGCTTGCAGGGCTTAGCAAAGAACCCGTCTCTCAACTTTTGCAAATGCAGTGGCTCTAAAGACCAGATATTTTGCAATATTCACACCACCCAAACCCATGCTTTTAGTGCAGTAAGAGCCTCAGTCCTTGTGGCATTTCCTCATGACATAAGTTTCTCTTCACTAGGCAACACCCATTAATGCTATGCAGTCCCCTGTCTCCTGGGTATCTGTGGCCTTCACTGCACTGGCTCCAAAATTTAATCAAACTATAGTAGATTTTACCTCCACAGAAAAGTTTATATGTGTTCAGAATCTGTGTGTATGCAGTGTCACACTCTGCTAAAAGAACATAAAATGTAGACGAATATGGAAGCCGTTAATGCTGTGGAGTTAACTTGCTATTAAACATGGGGAAAAATTAATTCTTTCCTAGAGGAAGAGAATACATAATAACTTTAGGGTTATTTGGTCATCTGAGGTCAGTTTCTTCTCTTTTCTCCATTTGCTTAACTATTTTTGGAAATTGAGGGGTTTTTTTTTCCTCCTAAAGCACATTATTGATATTTGGCATCTCTGCAGTAATAGAATTTTGAAGAGCTCATCCTGTTCCCACCCTAAGCCAAGTCGTGGTTGGGTCTGAAAATGATGCTGTCGATTGACAATTCCAGGATGCACATAATTCTGAACATGCATTGTTATAGAGAGTGTTTGAAAGGTTCTGAGGAACCTCTGTGTTAAGAGCCGTTCAGAGCTGGAGAACTTGAAAGAACCATTTGATGTTAGAAAAGAAAACAGGAGCCTGGCCTGAAATTAACATTGTGTGTTCATGTGATGGCTGATCCCCGCCATCACCCCCCCACCACCACACACACACACACACGCACATGCACATGCACACACACACACTGGCTGTGGGACTGTGGACACAGCAGAACCTCTCCTTCTCATGTCAGATACGGAGATTATAATGCTTGTGCAGCTTGCTGACCTCATAGGATTGCTGAGATCCAAATAAGGTAAACTGTTTTGAGAGAGGTTTGGAAAATGACAAGTGTTCCACAAATATATGGTATGATGATTGGGTATCACTGATAGGGAAAGATCTAGATCAATATATGAGTGTAGTGGTCAGGAGTCACCATTTGCTCAGAAAATGCCTGTCATATCTTTATCTGTATACCATTTTCTGTATCTCTTTTCTTATTTCTATGCTTATATCTATGTCATATCTGTATCTACTCCTTATTTATACTTTTATCTGTATGTCTATAATCTGTGTCTCCCTATCTATCTCTCGCTGTATCTCTGTGCCTATGCCTATACCTGTATTTATATGTGTATATTTATTTTTATGTATACCTGTGTCTATATCCAGAGAGAGACAGATATTCCATCCTAAGAAATGGGAATACAACTGTAAATGAGCCATCACAGTTTTGACTTACAGCTCTTGGGAGAGATTTGCATTAAACAAACATATCTTGAATGAATTACAATTGTGGTAAGTGCTATGAAGGAAGAGATCAAAATAAGAGTCTCATCCTAGCAGGGATCTTCAGGGACCCACAGGAAATGAAACACGAGGTCACTGATCCTCACATGGTGTGTATGGCCCATATAAGCAGACACCAACTTTTGTTGATGAGATCCCTAAAAGAAAAACACCTCATTTTAGAAAACTGGCTGTCTCAGTTTTAACACAAAGTAAGTGGGGACTTTTATAGATGTCTCATAAGGAATAAGGGAGGCACTTTTAATCGTATCATTGGCTGCATCTAATTTACGATTTGTTAATATCCAGCACCCAATTGTTAGTATGTTTTTTACACACTGAAATCTCTATCAAGATAAGCTCCAGATCTTAGTTCAGTAGGTGCTCCTGGCTCACCTTTTCTTTCCCATCCCATTTTGTCAGGCAGATCCTTCCATCTTTCAGAGCTGTTGAATGGGATGAAAATCATTTGAGTCTGTTCATGAGAGTCTCTGTGAATTGCACACAATGCTTGGGCCTCCCAGTCAATTTCTGTCTCCTCAGATGTTTACAAGCCTACCCTTTGTGAGGCTTTAACAAGTCCTCACAACAAAAAGACAAAGGATGTGGTGTTGGGGGGACTGAATTCACAGTTCCGTGAAGAGACAAGTGAGCTCAGGAAAGTGACAGGACTTTGTTTTTGTATTTTAATTTGATTCACCTCTAACCATGACCCATCCTGCTGTATCACACACTTTATTTCTTCCTGGCTCTTGTCACCATTAATCATTACATGCATTTCTATCTTATTGTTTCCTCTTGGTATCATTTCTCCCCCACTGTCTGTAAGCTGCCTGAAGGTAGGGGTCTTTTCTGCTTTACTCACAGATGCACATCACAACCTGGCCCGTGTTTGGCACTCCATAAATACCTATGGTTTGAATAGATGAATGAATTCATAGGTGTCTCCCCATGCACTTCTTCTGATACTAATGTTTTGTAACATGTAAACCTTAGCAAACACTTTGAAACTGGAAAACCTTAAATTGATTTTCTTTTTAAAAGTTAAGTTGCATATGAGTGTGAAAATGAGTGTGTTCAATTGTCTGCTTCTCAGTATACATGTTTTACTTCAATAAAACTTTGTTGTTGTTGTTAAAGCTAAGGCACACAACTTAAAATACCCTGTGAAGTGTTTAAAAAACAGGAAAGAATTTGAATGAACAAAATAACATGGTCGTCAAATGACTGTTTTGAAGGAGAGAGGCAAAGATTTCTGCTAGAACTTATCCAGCTACAAACCACTATCTTAAGGCAGCAAAAAATTTATATTCTCTCAAAGCTGAAGGAAAATCAAAATCCACAAGCGACCCTTCCCTTCCCATAGCTGTTTTGTACACTGCTCAGTTTCTGGAGATCTGAGATAATCATTTTGTCCTTGAGAGTCTCGTGGCTGTGCTCTTAGAGAGTTTGGGTTTAAAATCTTAGGATTTGATCCTGTTCAGAAAAACAAGGCATGAGCACCTGCAAAGCATCTAAAATCAGCCGCTGCCAGAGGCTGGCTGCCATCCCCGCCTTCCCACTCCGATGTGTCCTCTAGGAGGTGAGGGTAAGAAAACAAGCCTTGCTTGTGGGAAAATGTTTTTGTTGCAGAACCTCCCTGCATTCCTTAGGGTTTGTTTTGGGATCGCAAAATTGGCAACTTTCTTTTTTTCTTTAGCACAGCTTAGGGTTTAAAGCGTAGTAACGGCTGTGTGCGTGCGTGTGTGTGTGTGTGTGTGTGTGTGTGTTGGTGCATATAGATGTGCTTTTATAGGTATAAGAAAATAAATCTTCCAAGCCAGCCTTCCCCGTGGGGTGTGTTGATGAAACTTTGGCTGAAGGTTTTATCTCTTTGAGGCCCTTGTGCAAGCACTGCCATTAAGACCAAAGTATACGGAAGTGCAAAGATGCTGCTGCCTCTGGGGGAGGCTCATTGGATCCTATGTGTCTATTCAAATGGAATTTGTATTATCTTCTGGTGCCTTTTGTTAGAAAGTGTCACCGGGAGCCCGTGGAATTAGCTATATGGGTAGGAGAGACAGACTGGGCGAGTGGAAACTGACCTGCCCTGGGAGCCAGGAGCCACATTCCACAGACTTCAGTTACTTTCTCTGAGCCTCAGTTTTCTCATCTCACACATGGGAACAAAATGGGTGAATTTACTAAGTGTTCACGGTTTTGGCTAAAGGCTTAGGATGTATTATGTGAACTATCTCTACTGAATAACCGCAGAATGTAGTGGTTGCTATCATTATCACTCCCATTTTGACAGAAGGGGAACACATGGCTTGCACTGGTCATAGGGGATGTTACCAGTGTCCCCCCGCTCTGAAACCATTTCCCTGACACCAACTGAGTATCCTGAAGTTCAGTTCCATTTTGATAGCAACCACCTGGAGTTAGCACAGACCCCACAAGTTAAGGGCAAAATCCTTCACAAGACCGACCCCCTTTACAAGACCAGCAACGCCCATAAATTTTGGATGTCCTCAAGGTGTCCATATTTTTGCCAGGCCAGCTACAAATTTGACACCTCCCACCACCCCCTCTGATTCAACATTTTGCTAAAAATAATTCAACAGAAGTCAGGGATGTCCTGTACAGCTATTATAAAAATTTTGTTATAGATGATAGAAATAAACACCTAACGAATGGTGCATAGGGCAAAGACTGGGAGGGTCCCAAGTATAGGAGCTTCTGTGTCCATGGAGTCTTGCTGTGTCACTCTCCTAGCACATTGAGATGTTCACTATTTGGGATATTCTACTGAATAATGATGTCCAAAGTTTTGATTGGGATTTTATTATGTAGGCATGACTGATTAAATTGTTGGCCATATAACTGAATTTCACATCCAGTCCTGCTCTTCTCCCCATTGGTTGGCTGGCTCAAAGTTTCACCCTTCTAATCACATGGTTGATTTTTCTGGAGACCAGCCATCATCTTGGAGCTATCTAGGGACTCACTGTGATCCACCTCGCCTACTCCTTATCATCTTGCTCTCCCTCCCTCTTCACTGTGCTCCTACCTGGCTTCCAACAGCCCACCTACATTTCTTTGCCCAGTGCCTTTTTCTTGCCAGAGGTGGCTTTGCTCCCCAGGCAGGAGGCTGGAAGTAATGGGATGCACATCCACTGGAGACATAATAACAGAGAGGCCAAGAGATTTGCACCACTTTCACAGGGCAAATGAATAGAGCAGTGAGGATATGAACCCAGAGAGTCAGAATCCACTGCACTTTGCTCAACTGCTATATTGCCTCATTGGCTTAATAATACCTATTCCCGTAATAAATCAGGAATGCTGCCTGGATGAAAGGAGACAGTAGGTAATGACAGCCACCATGTATGCAAACTTTGCTCTTTTATGCTTAAAACTCATTATTAGTATTGATAATAACTCTAAGGTCCAAGCACAGTAGTTCCTCCATTTAGGTAGCCACATGTCCAGAGGTGACCCTGAGAAAGGAGCCACCTTGCATGTGTATCTTTACCAAAGTGGTAATGTGCACATTTATTACTTCTGTTTTGTGTGTTCCCAATGAACACATGCCTTTGTTATTAATTATTCATCTATCTTTCAATATAATTTTAGATCTGGTGATAATTTCTGAATTTCTCTATTTATAGGAAACTTTGAACTTCATAAATATTAAAATGCCCTATTATCTGCATGCAGACTGCTTTTTCTATGGCCATAGAAATTATGCAATTATTACCAGAACTATTAATTAAATTTGAAAATAGATAAATAATGGATAGGAATGCTATTTATGAGTTAAAAATGAGAAGATGAGAATTATCTTCCATTCTGTCACCTTTGATGAGTCTAGCCTATATATGCTCTTAGCTTTTATTTTTGAAAGTTTTTATGTTACTTTACATAAATAGTTGGTTATAAGAAATAAGTCTTGAATAGTCAACGATTTTCAGATGGAGGGATTAAAATTTTTTCTTTTTTTTTTTATTTTATTTTATTAAAAAAAAATTTTTTTTAACGTTTATTTATTTTTGAGACAGAGAGAGACAGAGCATGAGCAGGGGAGGGTCAGAGAGAGAGGGAGACACAGAATCCAAAACAGGCTCCAGGCTCTGAGCTGTCAGCACAGAGCCCGACGCGGGGCTCGAACTCACGGACCGTGAGATCATGACCTGAGCTGAAGTCGGCCGCCCAACCCACTGAGCCACCCAGGTGCTCCTAAAATTTTTTCTTAATAAAACAATCAAAAAGTGGCTGTGTCACAATGGTCAAGTAGTAGGCAATTTCTATATTCTGCAAGTTAAAAACTTGAACCTGAATGCAGATAGAAGAGATCCCCAAGAAAATAAAGAACATGTTTGTTGAGAATCAGCATGGGATACTTTCATAACCTCTCTATGAAATAAATGAAATAATGTTCTCACAGATTTCCTCAGGTCAGACTCCTGGACCTCCTTCCTCCATTTCTGCCTTTAAAAAGATATTCTGTAGTTACCTCTGGCTAGTGGGGGATACTTGTTTGTTTAGCTCACAATATTTATGGACCCCCATGAGTCTTAAAATCACCACCATATAAAAATTGTCTTTCTACTCTATACTAAATTTGAGTTCCAAAGAGAAATTTTCACCGATGTCTGTGGAATCTTTTGGTTTTTACTGCGACCAAATGCATTTTACATTGTGGACCAACACTCACCTACAATATAGGTACCAACATTACACAAACAGTTTAGTGTGTTCTAATTTATGTCTCTGTAGAAGAAAATGCTGGCTACAGACGATCCTTCTGACTTCATGACTGCTGGTAGGCTTGCTAGCTGATTTAGTGGCTCAGAATCATTGAGTGATCTGATTCATTGAGCAGGACCCCAGGAATGTGAACACAACGTGCTTACATGTGTGCCTTCCTGCATTTCCTGTTCCTAGAGAGTGGGCCTGACATAGCTACTCTCTCCTTGGATGGTTTTCCCAGTGCTGTCATGAACGGACCTTTGAAAAAATTGGTAATTTTGAAAGAGAACGTTGTCATTGATGATGCTTCCTCAGATACTTCAATTTTCAAGTTATTTGAAAAATTACAAAGAACTGCATGTTAAGAATTTGTTACCACTCAGAAATTGACCTTTTGCTTTCCTACAGAAAAAGAAAATTGCTAAGTCCATTAGCAGTAGATAAAAAGAACATGGGACATTCTTGGTTAAACTTTATTAGTTTAGAAATGACAATTTCTGAGGTGCCTGGGTGACTCAGTCAGTTGAGCATCCAACTCTTGATTTCAGCTTGGGTCATGGTCCCGGGGTCATGGGATTGAGCCCTGTGTTGGGCTCCAAGCTAAACGTGGAGCCTGCTTACAATTCTCTCTCTTCCCACCTCTGCCCCTCTTCTGGGCTTCTAAACTCTCTCTCTCTGTCTCTTCACCTCTCTCTCATTCTCTCAAACAATAATGAAATGCCATTTTCCATAATGACCTATTAATGACCTATTAATTACCAATGAAATTTATCTTTCATAAAGAGTATTTAGAAAAATAAAATTCTCAGTTGGTTATCACTGCAAATCACCGTTTCCAAATACCAAACTTGTGTTTTTAAGGTGAGGACTTTTACTTTCACAGGTAATCAATGATTTGATTTGATTGGCCAAAAAGATAGTTGTGAAGGAATTCTAAACAGTGAAGGTTTCAACTGAGAGCAACCTTTTTGGAAAAATTCTAGGATCTTTTGATGTGGCTACTTGATGTCCAGTGCCAAAGAAAACATTTATATTTTGATCATTAATTAATTAATAATCACCTGATTGTCAATCTCATCTACAACTCTGCACATCCAAGCTGGCCACTGACATGCTTCTTGTAGTTCATACCTTTGGGACAAATTAGTGTTCAATGGGAGCAGAACTGTGACCAGAAGAGCAGAGTGGATGAAGAAGTAGGACTGAATTGCTCCTTAGGGGAGTAGATGGGGAGCCGTGTCTTAAAGGATGAATATGTGTCCCTAGATGGACACAGAGAAGGAGGGAATTACAAGCATAGGGAATGATATGTGCAAAGGCAGGAAGTGTGAAAGTTCAGTGAACATAAAGATCATCCAGAACAGTGTGCAAAGGGGTGAGAGGGATGTGTACCCTGAGAAGTCAAGCACAGGCCCTTGGTTGGACAAGGAAATTGTTGAAGACTCTTTAAGTGGGAGATGATCTCATTGCATTTTTGAAGCTTCTGCTGACAAAAACTATGGATGGATGGATGAAGACATTGTTTCTAATATTTGCCTGAATTTATGAATCACCTAAGGCACTTGTATATATAACATACATACTTTATATGGGTATATGGTTTCTTAGTCCTCTTCTCTGGGACTGTGTGTATGGAGTATGTGGCATCCATTCCCACAAATGTGTCATGAGCATCCGTTGTGTTCCATTGTTCTAGACTGCACTAGTTGTGGGATTATGGCAGTGAACATGGCAAATTTGGTTTAGAGGCTCATCAGTCTCACATGCTCATGGGAGGGAGACAGATTTAACAAGCAAACACCTAAATAAAGAAGATAATTTCTGGAAATGCCAAGTGCAAAGAACAAAATTAAGTATGGTGTAAGTTCCATAAGGGAAGGAGTCTCATTTGACTCAAACTTGTGTCTCACCCAAATGTCTAGCACAGTGTCTTACAAATAATGTTATCCACAGTGAATGTTTACTGTGTGCCCAACATCATGAATGCACAATAAATGTCATGCATTCTCTCTTTAGAACCACTGTATAGGGCAGGGGTTGTAAACTAGGGTCAATTTTGTCCTTAGGGGACATTTGGCAATGTCTGGCTGGAGATGTTTTAGTTGTTACAAAATGGTAGGATGTCATTGAGGGCTACTAGCATCTGGTGCATACAGGTCAAAGACGCTGCCAAACATCCTACGACGCACAGACTCTCCCCCACAGCAAAGACTGATCTGGCCCCAAATGTCTGTATTGTTGAGGATGAGAATCTCTGCTGTGAAGGATGATATTGTTGCCCCCGTTTTATGAAAGCACAAAACAAGATTGAGGTGACATAAGTGATCCCTGGATGTGGCAGAGCAAGGCTTTTAACCCAGAGACCCTGACTCCAGACGGTGCCTAACCCTTATGATTGCAGACTATGTGAGATACAGGAATGCAGAAATGTGAATGGCCATCTGACAGCTAAGGTAGGGCCTTCAAATTCTTTTGGTTTGAAAAATGAGAAACATTTATGAAGATGAGTGCCAGGTAAGATGGGCTCAGTTTGGGGACCTTCGTTTAATCAGGAACTTGAAATTTGTTGTTTCCTTGCACTTGTCATGATATCCCATTGTTAGCACCTGCCAGCCTGCCATCCTAAACTGTCCCTGCTATTTTAGAGACGCACCACAACAGGTGTGCCAAATACTGGGCCATTAGCGAGCAGTAATTCACCGGCATGAATATTTATCATCTCGTAACAAGACAACAAAAGCTGTGTCTACTTTTTAGAACAATGTGCAACAACGTCCTCAAAACCAAATTGTTTGAGTTTTTCATTTATGCAAAGGAAGAAGAGCTCCTCTGTAATTTTCCATTAGATGGTTTTTATTTTCTCAGCCTTCTTCACATCAAAACACAGCCCTGGCCAGCGTTTGATTTTATTGAGCTGTTGGATCACCCAATAGTTTATAGAGCTCAAGTCTCCAGTGATCAAAATATCCATTCTTATGTTGTTCTGGAAACCAGTCGCTTCTCCATGGGGAAATGTCCAGACTGATGGAGAGGGAACTTTTTTCTTCTCACTCGTAATTTCCTTCCTTCCTCTCCTTCCTCCCTTCTTACTTACTTTGTTCCTTCTTTTTTTCCCCCCAAGAGAACTGTACTACAAATGAGCAAATGAGAAAATTTAGAAATATTTAAGGGTTGTGGAAAGCATCTTATGAAGGAATGATTGCACATGTGATGTGCTAAGAACCCCAAACTAAAACCCATGTGCTTTTAAAGGAAAATCTAAGAGAGAGAAGCATGGTATGTTTGAAACCCTCAGCATTCCTGACTGACTTGCTCTTCCTGCAGTATTTTAATGACCAGCGATGAGATAACTCATGATGAGATAACTTACAATATACGCTTATGAAATGCACACGTGGCAATGCTGGGAATAAGTGATTTGAAGACCAAATTAGTCTTTCCAGTCTTCTAAGTATTGCCCTAAGAAAGTACTGATGGGTTCCCAATAAGTGTGTTTTCCATTTGTCTTCAGCTATCATTACTAACCAAGACATGCTCTTCTGTGCATATTGTGTGATGATCATGTGTATGATGGTCCTTCCCCTTAAATTTCTGCAAAGCATTTTCCTTCTGACTCCAAAGTAATTGTGGGGTTTTCTCCCTTTTTTGCCTCTCTATAGACTCTATAGTTGGCCAAATAAGAGTTTCATTTGGCCAAACACATATCTGTTTATTTGTTCAATAAAGGGATCAGATTTTAGCCTGTTCCTTTGCTACTTTCTTTAGTTTGATGATACACACATACAAACTGAAACTTCTTGTAAGACAAGGTGTGTGTTTTCCTGTTTAGGAAGTTTGATAAGTAATACCTAATCCATAGGAGGTGTTCAAAACATATTTGCCAAATGAATGAATGAATGAATGATCAAGGTTAAATAAGGACTACAGGCCAAGACTTAAAACAAATTACACTGGGCACAAAGGGCTTCCTTTGGTTAATTACTCCCCTTATTACTGGGTAGTAATGGTAACTAACACTTGTTGAGGACTTAGCACTGTTAGGCATTATGTCATTTAACCTCATGAGAGAACCGCTTTTATTTTCTCCATTTTACAGATGGATAATGGAGGCTCAGAGAGACTTCATGCCCAAGTATAGCTAGTGAGTGCCTGAGTCTGGATATAAACCCAGGTGGTCTATCTTCTAGCCACTTTACTAAACTTTTCTCATTACAGTAACAAAGAATGGTATCTCTCAAGGAGACTTCCAGAAACTAAGGAACCATATTAGGAGCTGCTCTTTAGGGGAAGGTGTCTCCTAATCTGGGGGCAATAAAGTATGGCGAAAAATGGTAGCTCATTATGATGTTATCCAAGAGGGAATTGGAATTCACATCATCTGTAGTTTTGGACAGCTGGTTGTCTTTCTGAAACCTTGATAAGCTTTCCATTGTTGGGGTTTTGTCCAGTTTTTCAATATTACTTGCAAATCTGAAAGGATCCATATGTGGAAAAGAAAAATTGCATTGCAATTGCAGGGACCAGTAGAAAAGTAATTTTGGAGAAAGATTATGGGCCTAGACCCTTCTTCTCCCAGAACCAGAGATCCTTGGCAGACCTTTCTCTGTGGTTTCTCCCCAATCTGGGCAGTGTTCCACCCATCTCCAGGGTTGTCTTTGCAGTGATCCACTCATTTCCCTTCAGCCCAAGGTGATTAAAACAACAAAACCTAAACTTTTGTCTAAACCTTCAATTTTCTAAACTTTAACACAGTCTTTGACTTCTTTTGCAAGACACAACTTAAATGTTCCTTCCTTTTTGAAGCACTCCATTATTTCCTTATACTTTCTAAGTATACACTTTATTATTAGAAGCAAATATTTGTTATTCTTTGCTTCCTTGTGTAAGAATTACCTACTGACATGTTAGTTCCCCTCTGTGTGAGCTCCTTAGAGCCTGGGACTTGGGTATGTCAGTTGCTTGCCTCTTCGTCACCTCCCTGTCCCTCTACATTGTGGCCACTCCATAAATATTAAAGGGATAGAGGGACAAGGAAAGAGGGAAGAAATGAAGAAGAAAAAGAAGTAAAAGTTAAGTCCAGGTACATTTCTACCAAATTTCTGGAACCAAATTTGTGAACAAGGGAGCCACTGGAGAATATGAAGCTCATGTGGGCCCCATGCCAATATCATTTCAGAAAACATTCAGATTGATGCTTTCCTGCTTGCTTTGGGAGCAGACAGTGCACCTGTGCATCTGGGCTAGCTACAGGTACCACATCCTTCTCATTCTTCATAGATGACACAACACTTCTCAGCCATGTACTATATTTTGCACGCAGGGCACACACACCAAATTTTGCCTTGTTGAGCCTTTTAAACTCTTATTATCTCAGATTATGAAGACAAGCTGTGCAGGGTATAGGCATGCTCTCAAACTGAGTTAATTGAAGGCAGAGGTCAGTTCAGTTTTCCTGGACCATCCATCAGTAAAAAGTTTGCTTGTTTAATGCACAGAATAAAAGAGTCAAAGTAAAGATGCAGGTTTCTCCTGAACCCTCCCATTTGGGGCTGTCAGGTAGATGTTAGATTTCACTGAGCTGTTAAAAATCTTAATGGATCCCACTGAGCTGTTTCAGGTTGTTTGTGACAATCACTTAATTTCCTTGTTTTGCAGCTAACAATGATTTTAATCTTCATTTCAAATTAATCACCTAAAGCCTCACTGTCCTTTTCTCCCATTGGCATGGCTGCTTTAACTATGTGTCATCAATGAACAGGAGGATTTATTCCCTTTCTCTTCAGCAGTCTAACAAAAACGTATCTTCAGCAAAATTATATATACAGTAATTTCTTATATATGTTAGAAATGCCTAGTAGCCAAGATTGGAAACACAGCAAGTTTGTAATAGTGATTTCCTCTGGGTGATTTGATTATGGAGGGGGGGGGGATTTTTTTTCCCTCCTTCTTTATACATTTTTAAGCTTTCAACATTTTCTATGATAAGCATGTATTATTTTCACAAAAAGAACAGATAAATTAAAGAGTTAGTGTTTTTAAATCAAGGATTAACAAAGGAAATGCAGTCTTTGAGGAGATGTAAAGCTGGAAAATTTTCAACATTACAGAGGGGTGAAGAAAATCTCCATCAAGATAAAAGAGTGGGGTTGGAAAATTAGCTTGCAACGTGAAGAATGGTCCTTATTATAGATAATGCTACCGACAGCCAGGTTGATCACAGTTCTCAGTTTTAGTGCATTGGAGTTTGCTCATAGGCAAGTCCCCACCTTGTACCACTGATTATTTCCTTGCTGTTCACTTGCACCATTGACAGCCTTTGAACCAGTCATGCTGCAGAGGCCAGATAAATGAATCTCAGAGAGAGACAATTGGAGAGACAAAGATGGCGGTGATGAATAAGATGTATTTCGCACTCTCCGATTGCTTTATGTGTGTGATGAACCTCACAGAGTGCAAGGAGTAAATAGTGTTGTCATTTTAAAAGGCTAGACCTGCCTTCAAGGGCACTTTAAGCCTGAAGGCTAGAGGTTGGAAGGAGTCTTTCTTCTGAGGGTGCCTCGTTGTAGTAGGAATGTCTTCTGTCTTTGTATTTTGATTGTACTTTTCCTTAATGGCTAATTGCTCAGCAATAGAAAACATAATTTATCCTCCAATTTGTAAGTCAGTCAAATGAAGGCTGGGTGTCAGCAAACTTGGAGATAAATGAAACTGGGATAAACATGAGAAGCCCAGCGGCATGTTGATGTAATGGTAGGAATCACGGGCAACCCGGCAGTGGCAGCGTTGGTTCTGGGTGTATCCTCTCCTTTGGGAGGGGTGGGGGCAGGCCAAGTGTCTGCTCCTTCATTACTCACTGTTCCCTATGGGAACAGGTGCCTGGAGTCCTTTGTGGACTGTCGTAGAAATAAAAGTGTGACGGATTGCGGTAAAAGAAAGAGTGTATTATGTGAATACACAAATATTTGTGTGTCTGAGGATGACATGGTTTTATTCAAAGAAGTTCTACTTTTAAGGAGGTGATGAATTTTGAATCAGTTTTGTTGTCAGGGGAATCCTTCTTAGAAGGAAGGAAATGTACTTTTTAACTAGATTTTCAGCAAACTTTGACACATTCATTGCGGTCATGACTGTGGAGGTGGCTCAAATATATTTTGCATAATGTGGAAATAATACTGCATTCTGTTAGCTACCACCTTCCAGCGCCACCATGAACGCCACTGGTACAGAAGGAAACACGGGTGCTGCAGATAACAAAAAGTCAAATGGGGTATACTTACCAACACACTAATCATCGCAGAGAGACTTCTCTGTGTATCTAGTCACTGTGTAGGTTTATCTTGGCCCTGGTTAACCTCTATGCCACAGTTGTACTCTATAAACCAAGTTGGATCCTGGCACGTTATTAACCTATATCTCCCCCATCACAAACCCCATTTGTATTCTGGCACCCCTCTTCCATGCCCCTGGTATTGACGGCCTAGGCCTCTCTTTTTGTCTCACTTTTTCTTCTCCAAGGTCATTGCCATTCCCTTCCCTTCTGTTTCTCCCCTAAACACCCAATTTTCTCTGATAATAACCTCAATATTTGTCATGTATATCTGACCAACATTCTACCTTCTGACAGCTGCAAGGAAGCTTTTCAAAAATCTGGTAATAAATCAGTATCCCTGTAAGAGGTAAGCCTTCTTGCCACAGGTGGGAGGAAGGTAAAGTCCTGGAAGGAGATGCAGCAAACAGACAGCAACGTGCAGGGAGGTGGGCTGAAGGAGGCTGGCCTATCCAGAAAGCCAGCCGTGGAGGACAAGATCAATGAAGGCACAGCACAGTACTGGTTGTAGGAAAGCCACGGGGTTTAAAGGGAAATCAGATAGGAGGCCAAATAAGGAGCCACGATAAGGGATCCACACTTACTGTTAGTAACACAAAGAGAGTCAAGAACACAAAAGACTGGGAAGCAGGCATGCGTTTGGGCAAGGCACCTCTGTAAGAAGTGCTGAGAAATCACAGTAAGGAGACAGTGTAAGCTCTCCCACACCTTGGTGGGCATCGTGCTGGAGTAGTGGGTTTGAAAGTCAAATACCAAAAGGTATTGAGACCTTGTATCTCATTCTACCAGTGTTTGCAATATTCCAGTTGTTCTCAGCAGGGGGCAGTCACACCCCCAGGGGGGCATGCAGCAAAGGACAGATGTGACAGTTGTCACAACTAAGGAAGGAATGCAACTGGCATCTAACAGGTAGAGGGCAAGGGTGCTGCCGAACATCCCACCATGAATAGGACAGCCCCTATCACAAAGTATTTCCATCTCCAAATGTCAGCACGGTCCAGGTTGAGAAACTCTAGTATATATTAAGAAGTGTGTGTGTGTGTGTGTGTGTGTGTTCATGGGAGAAGGGGGTTATGACTTCGTACAAAGGTTTGTCCACAGCAATGTTCATTGCAGCATTGTTTATGTTAGTAAGAAATTAAACAACCTACATGTTCCACAATAGGGATTTGGAAAAAACACATTACACTTTCTTTTCTTATTTGACAAAATGACCTTGCAGCCATTATAAGTGATGCCTAGGACAGTGTTTAATGGGATGGAAAAATGTCCCTGGGATACTATTAAATGGAATTAAACAGGTAAAACAACATTATTTACCAATTTGTATTTAAACCAAAATAAAACTATTTCTAGATATTATGTTTATTTGCATCTAAGTCAAAATTCAAAGTAGAATACAAAAAATAAGCAGCCTACCATATTAGGTATTATCCCTTGGGTGTTGAAATTAAAAATGAGTCTCATAGGTTTCCTCTGTGTTATTAAATACCTTCTAAATCCTCCACAATGAACATACGTAACTTTTATGGTGAAGGTAAAATAACGCATTTATCTGAAAAAAAAATACTGTTTTTTAAAACATGAAGTTGACATTTGAGAAGGTAGCTGAGCCAGGTGTTTTTTCCTAGGGTCTCCTTTTAGGTTGGTGAGGTGGACAAGAAAGTATTTCCGAATGCCAGAGAGGGAGGCAGGTGGGGTCAAGGAAGAGGTAGCATTTGGCTCTCATTTTAAGCATTAGTGCCTGAGCTGGAAGAGGAATACTCTAAAATCATCATTTCCTCATTTAAATACTCTTGATCAAATTAACACCCTCTCCTGAATGTTCCAATTACATTGAGAATCGGGTGTAGCTTTAAATTTGCTTTTCATCCCACTCTCTGTTCTCACACCCTCTCCTGGGGTGGCTCTGGCTGGCTTGGGTTTAGGCAGTGTGGTGTGTGTTGTGTGCTGTGGGGGTTGCCCGGAGTTAGGCTGGCACACAGCTTCGTGCCCCTACAAAGAAATAACAAGTTCATATCTGTCGCATGGGGTTCTTCTGTTGTTAGGAAAATCCTTCTGTTTTAAAAACAGCTTGATTCATTCCTGTAGCCATTTCTGCTGAGTGGGTTTGTTTTGTCTTGTTCATTCTTTCTGGTGCCTACAGATCTAATGTTGTGTATACACACACACATATATACGTATATATGTCTATGTAGACACACGTAGATACATACATATATATAAGAGAGAGACACAAAGAGAGATATTGGAATGATTTCTTCCATTTTAGAAAGGGATTCAGAGTCTCTTTCTCTCTTTGGGGAGAAAGTAGATAATCACCTTAACACTTTTACTTTTTGTTTTGAGACAAAACTTGCATATCATAAAATTAACCATTTTAAAGTGCACAATTCAGTGGCATTTAATACCATCACATTCCCCCAAGGAAGCTTAGTGCCCACCCAGAAGTCACTCCCCAGCTCCCTAACTTCAGCCCCTGGCAATCACTAGGTGTACTTCCGTACTTCATTTTGCTGCCATTTGGAAACTTGCTGGCATTTTTAGTTTTATTTTAGTTTGCATTGTAGCTAGTTGTTCTCTTCATGAGCTGGGCATGATGGGCACGCAAGGAGAGGGAAGGTTGGAGAGGGAGAGAGGAAGAGAAGGGTGGAAGGAGAGAGGAGGAGGAGGAGGGGAGTTTAGGAGTTAGAGAAAGCCAAGGTGGGTTTTGAAGGAAAATCCAACCGCCACACACACCCCAGAAAGGCAGAAACACTCGCATATACCCATTGAGAACTTGAATCAGTTTGAAGGATCTGCTCTGAAATTCCAGGTGTGCCCTATCATCTCCGAGGAGGGTCCACAGAGGAAAAGTTAGGCCTGTCTCCACCACTGGGAAGACTCCAGCCTGGATTCCAGGGTCAGGTAGTAACGGGCTCTATCTCTCGGGGTGCCTAGGCTTCCTGAGTGTTTGGGGGTCCTGTTGTGATCTCCACAGCCTTCCACTGACATCCTGACACCAAGTCCCCATTATTATTTTGGCTTTTCAATTTTTTTTCTCCCTTCATAATTGGGTTTCTATGATTCCACTGCAGATGATGGGGTGAACTCCAGATAGCCGAGTTATTATAGATTAGCCCTGCTGATATTGCAGCTTGGGAAGAGTCGATATGCTATATAGAATGACACGGAAACCTGATAACAATGGGGAAAGAGACTTTTGTATAAATCTTCTTAAGTATAGTGTTTCCATATTAAATCTTACAAAGTGAATGTCTGGCTGCATTGATGAATGTGTCTTCACTGATGGAACATGCCTCAGCCCTCCTGGCAGGCTTCCTGAGGACCCCGGGTGATAAAGCCAACCAGAATATTTCTTCATTATGATCATCATCTTACATTTACATTATTCTCCTTGTCACCGAGAACTCCAGACTCCAGTCTATAGGAAACTTTGTTCCACACATAAGTTGAAATATGTTCAGTGGTGCCAGGGATTAACTCTGAACCCTGAGCACAGCCTCATTTGGGTGATTTTACGCCGTTCGAGTGTTGGTGAGGTTTGAGACAGGCTGACTCACGGAGTCAGCTGCTACGGAGAAGCACGGGGTGAAACGTAGACAGGGAGTTCATCAATTTGCCTTGAATGGTCTTCAGTTCTCCCTAACACCATAGTACAAATAATGGAAAATGTTCAGGAGGTGTGGAGCTGCTGAGTGAAGTCTTTTCTGCAAACAACCTTCTCACAAACAATGATTCAAGACCCTGACACCAAGTACTCTGAGTGCATGTCCTGGTCCACACTTTATCAGTTATGTTTCTTAGAGTAAATCACTCTCTGTGTGTCAGTTTTCTCATCTCTAAAATGGGAGCATTTCTGGTACTTTATAGGTTCGTTATGATGGTTTCAGGAGTTGATATATGCCAAGTGTTTAATACACACTTTACAATAAATTAGCTAGAATTATTACAATCATCATTGTCGTTATTACTGTTACTGTTATCTGGCAGCTGCTCAGGTTTT
Source organism: Panthera onca (assembly GCF_046562875.1). Classification (NCBI taxonomy): domain Eukaryota; kingdom Metazoa; phylum Chordata; class Mammalia; order Carnivora; family Felidae; genus Panthera; species Panthera onca. The sequence goes on along the minus strand of NC_138354.1, from coordinate 36,589,273 downwards.
GAAATGTACAGTGAGGATAATATTCACTGAGCTACATAAATAAAATGCACGTGTATGTACACACAGTTCCTTGATATAATCATTTTTATTTTAAATATTACGGGATGTTCTATTTTTAAGCCAGATTGACAATTGGAAGTCTGAATTAATTCAACACACAAATTAAGCTACAATTGCTCATCATTCCAGAGATTTATTAGCTTTATCAAAATATCATGTAGGAAGCAGTTAAAGAATGTTCTTAGATCACAGTGCATTTGCAACATGACTTGGTTTATGGGGACGCCACAGACACCCCCTTGTCTAGGAGGCACACATTTAGTGAGGTGCACCTGCTCAGTGTAGCTCACCTGAAAGAGTAGAATGCATCTTCACTCCACTGTTGTTTGGCAAGCATGCTTATTGTTGGGGGTTATTAAGGAGCTTATTCAGTTTATTAGTTATGAAATGTCATAGTGGCCTCTGGATTGCCAATTGTGGTTGGTGGGCTGGATTTTAATTATCATCAAGCAGTTGCAAATGTCTGAAATATGTCTGTGGAGAGAGCTTTGGTGGAGGATGGGAGAGAAATTGATGAGGAAGGTGTAGAACTTTGGGATCAGCCTTCCACACAGCCCTGGGATTGAGCCTGGCTCCTGATGGCCTAGGGCTCCATGGGGGCCCCTACGTGCCAGCCCCTTTCCTTACTGGATAATGTATTGTTGGGAAGTTATTTCTCATATTTACTCAATTATCTGCTTCTCTCTGTATAGATTCTGATAGGTTCTGTAAAGAGTTGTAAGTTCTAGTATTTTCTCAAGAGCAGGAGAAGCAATTCTTCATTAATTCATGTGCATGCATTCATATATTTGTTTATTGTTCAATAAGTATTATTTCAATGCCTACTGGTGCTAGTTAAGTTTCTCAGCACTGTGCTGGGTATTGAGGAATATGAAAAAGAGTGAGACTCGGTCTTTATGCTTTAGGAACTCCAAATCTATTTATCAGGAGAGATAGATGTGTACAAAATAGAACTTGTACCAAAGGAAGTATGGAGTAAGGCTGCCTGAGCAAAAGGGCTTGAGCATACTTTATGGAAAAGGTGATGCCTGAGGAGAGCTTTGCAGCCCAAAAAGGAACTTCTCCAGGCAAACAAGGTGGACTAACGGGGCAGAGGGAGGGAGGGAAGACATGGCAACAGAAAGAATGGCACATGCAAAGGAACAGAGGCAGAAAACAGCAGATGTGTTTGGGAGCTGCAGGTTCTGCTGACATGTGGAGGGTGAGGGCAGGTGCAAGAGGAAATCAGACAGGTAGAAGGAGGGTCACAAGCCAAGTGTGGACTTCACTTAGTAAGTGATACAGAAACATGGAGAATGTGTACACAATGTTGAGTTTGCATTGTTGAAAGGTCACCCTGGCTGCACGGTGGACGATGTGTCAGTCAGGTGGAAGGTGAAAGGCAGGTTGTTAAGCAGCTTAAGTGAGGAAAGAGAGGTATTTGAACCAGGTTGAAGGTGATGGGTTTTGTGGAGAGAAGCAGATGTTTTTGGATTATGTTAGGATGGAGAACGGAGGGTTCACGGGTATGGATACGGAACAGGGAATCAAGAATGACAGCTAGTTTTAGCATGGTAAGCCAGGTCTACAACAGGGCAACTGATGGAAGAAATACAGAAAGGCAGGCCTTCCAAGGCTTATGCAGAGTCATGGAGAGAGTGGCAGTGGTAATAGTTCAGGCCACTAGTGAATCCAGGAGATAGCATGTGGTGCTTTTCAGCAGCCAGACTGGGCATTTTACTAAACATTATGTGTGTGGTCAGGGGTTAGAGAAGTCTGCAGACAGGTGTCAGGGGCACCTCAGGTGTGTGCAGGGGATCTAAAGGGAGGCAAGAAGGAAGGTGAGGTCAGGGTAAATAGAGGCCTTAGATGCGTTGAGGACTTGGCAGGCATTGCAAGGACTTGGGCATGTAGTTTGGATGTAATGGGAAGCTGACCATCACAGAGATCTGAGCCTCTGGTCTACCTTTTACCCATTTTCTCATCTGTAAAATGGGGTTAATACTAGTAACTTGTAGAGTTGTGAGAATTTCAGGAGAGTTTAGCAATTATTTATATTGTATTGTATTATATTATTTATATTATATTTATTATGTTATATTATATTATATTACATTACATATTATATTATATATTTACCACCTGTACTAAAATCTTCAGTGAGCACAGGATTTACTGAGGAGTGACTTGATCTCACTTGTGTAATAAGATCCCTCTGGCTGTGGTTTTGAGAAGAGAGAAGAGGTCAAAGACAGAAATAAGGAACCCCATTGGGAGCCATTGCGCTGGTTCAGGTGAGAGAGGATGGCGTCTTGGGACCAAGGGGGACTGTGGATGCAGCTAAACATGCAGGCTTTGTATAGATACAGCTCATGGGATTGGCTGGCAGAATAGATGAGAAGTCAGAGAGAAAGACAGGAGTCAGGAATAAGAATTGGGAAGCTTTGCTTTTGTTTTGCCTTTAACATTATACGTTGTTAGAAGGACAACTGACGGATCTTTAAAAAATGAAGTCACTATTTCAGTTACTACCGCCAACAGACACTGCACAGTGGCCCCCATCTCCCTATTCTCCTGCCACTTTTCTCATGGGGCTCAGACCTGACTGGAAGGTGATGGGGCCCAGAGGCCAGTCTGTGAATGAGGGAGACCTGCCGGACTCAGGATTTCTCATCCCTCCTTTTCTGGTTTCCTATGGCTGCTATAACAAATGATCACAGACTCAGCATTTTAAAGCAGTAAGAATTTTGGATATCAAGAGCTAAAACTGAAGTGTGAGCAGGCCTGTATTTCTTCTGGAGGTCCCAGGGGAGGATCCATTTTCTTACCTTTTCCAGCTTCTGGAGTCTCCCACACCCCTTGGCTTGTGGTTCCTTCTGTGTTCACAGCACATTCCCCAACCTCTGATTCCATTATCACATTTCCTTTTTCTCATATCTGACATCTTCTAAGCGCACCTGCGGTAACACCGTGCCTACCTAGATCATTCAGTTTGATCTCTCCGTCTCAAAATCCTTCATTTAATCACACCCACAAAGTTCTTTGTGCCATATAAGGTAACATATTTACCAGTTCTGGGGATTAGGATGTGGATATCTTCGGGGGGGGGGGGGGGTGCATTATTCTGTCTACCACATTTCCAATGGCCATTGCTTTCTTACTCAGTTGGGCTCCTTACCCATCTCTCTTTTTTCTGTGAGCATCAAGGCTCATTAGTATTCCTGCAAATGGGTCCAGCCCATAATTTTGTCTCACATGCCTGATTCTCCCTTAGCCTTAAGCTGAGAACTATGATCTGTGACCTGTACGTTAATTAACCCATGTAACTCTATTGGTTGATGTACATTGTGCATGTAGTTTAGTGCTTGCCATATAAGAAGCAACTACAAATATAGAATTCAGTCTATTCTTGCAATCTATAAATATAATTTTGAATCATGATTCTGTCACTTTGCTTGTGAGCTAACTCTTGGTCTGCACCATCTGCAAATTTGATAAACCACATCTCTCAGGTCCTCATTCCCATTGTTGATAAAAATGCTTACCCAGAGGCTCTGGCTTGGCTTTCCAATAGCTCATTGCCTGTGTGTTATATTTTTCAGAGGAAGTCTACACACATCATTGCAGTTAATTCTTCTCTTCCAATAATTTGTGGCTAATCATTTATCATTCAGCATTTGCTAAGTCTGCTATGTGCAAGGAAACCCGTGTCGATTAAATTATAAACTACAAACAGAAGACTTGCTTCCAGGTAGCTTAAGAATCCACTCAGAAGGTATGGACATTACACACATGACTGCTCCATTTGTTACCAATCTGGGGCAAATGGGTGAATCAGTCATAAATCTAAGTCATGCCCACATTCCTTACCTTCTCTTTACAGTTGACTGAACACAATGCTATACTCAGTCTCAGCAATTCTCAGCCCATCAGTCTAGAACCTTAAATAAGCAGAAGAATTTGCTTACCGTCACTTTTTTTTAGTGAACCCATGTTACCTCCTAAGGATCACCCTTGCTCCTTCCGAGTGGTTTCAAGCTATCCATTAGCAATGTGCTGTAGAAGAGGCATCGGGCATCATGCTTAGCATTTCATGGTGGGTAGCATCCACCCTGTTTACAGTTACCCAGTTCCACGTGTTTTACCTTCTCTCCTGTTAACCTGAAATTGCTCGTAAATCACTGTATCTAATTCTGCAGTCTCCATGCTTGCAAGACTTTATGGTACATGGGACACAACTGGCGAGTCCAGATTATTAATTTCAATTAGATTAGGAGCTGTGCCTGTATGGCCAATGGTAGTCAAATAGTAGAGGGACTGATCTCAGATGTGCCATTTATCTAATTCCAATGTTACATAAGTTTATGATTTGTTTATGACACAGACCATGACTTCTCTTGCCACCAGTCTTCCCCCCCACCACCCCGAACTTCCCATATATGATAATTTCCATTCTCCTTATTGTTGTTTGAGGTTATTCTTGTGGGGAGAACGTTCAAAAAGCCAATTAGAATGGTTAAATCCTTCCCTCTCTTTCCCCCTGCAAACTTGATTTTCAGTGTATTATAGACAAACTCTTTTCTTGACTCTTGGAAACACAAGTAGGAGAACATGAAAATATGGCAAATGCTTTAAAAAAGAAATAAGCACTTTCTCTTCTGGTTAGAAAGATAAATGTTGGTCAGTAAAGTTAAATAAATGTTATACCTGTTTTAAGAGAGGTATTGACTATGGGATGCAAGAGCTACCCTAATTAAAATTGGCTGTTGGAGTGGTAATGTAGTATCTTGAGTTGCTAGTGAAATTATTTTCCTTTTTTTCGTTACACCTTCTTTATATTGGACTATGTTATACTACCAATAGCAGCAAACCCCAAATACCTGGAAGATGCAGTGTACTGCCCTTCACTGGCATCTTGAAGAAAACAAATATTTAATTCCCTCCTACATGTTGCAGAATTGAGCTTCTTCTAAAATGCACTTCAGGGGTGCCTGGGTGGCTCAGCTGGTTAAATGTCCGACTTCGGCTCAGGTAATGATCTCACGGTTTGTGACTTCAAGCCCTGCATCAGGCTCTGTGCTTACAGCTCAGAGCCTGGAGCCTGCTTCAGATTCTGTGTGTGTGTGTCTCTGTCTCTGTCTCTCTGTCTCTCTCTCTGTCTCTCTCTCTCTCTCTCTCTCTCTCTCTCTCTCTCAAAAGTAAATAAACATATGGGGTGCCTGGGTGGCTCAGTCAGCTGAGCGGCTGAGCATCTGACTTTGGCTTAGATAATGATCTCACAGCTGGTGAGTTCAAGCCCCGTGTTGGGCTCTGTGCTGCCAGCTCAGAGTCTGGAACCTGCTTCAGATTCTGTGTCTCCCTCTCTCTCTGCCCCTCCCCCCTCACACTCTGGCTCTGTCTCAAAAAGAAACATTAAAATTGTTTTTAAAAAACACTCTAAACAATTTTGCCAGTATCCTGCATGTTTTTCATCTACTTTTTTAAAACTAGGTTTTGAAAACCTAGTTTATTCACCAAATAGGTTCAAGTTTGAATATTGTTTTCTTTTAGGGAAACGATGGTCATCCCTTTCCCTATTGCCGTAATTGCAATCAATTAATAATTTCTTTCTGTCATTACTTCTGTTAGACTGTAAGCTACTTGAGGAGAGAGTTGGTAACTCATATCCCCCAAGCCACATTGAGCAACTGCATTATAGTGGGAACTCAATGAATATTTGTTGAATGAACAAAAATAAACACAAAACAGTACATTCATTCTGAACAGTCAGGCTATGGGAAGAGTCACATTTGTGTAGGGAGTGTACAGAGGTCGTGGCATTTAAACAAACTGACAACGGAGCGGGGGGGATTTATTACACATTTTCTCTCTAGTTGTGGGCATGATCCTGCTTTAGTCCCGCAAGCCCAGAAACAGAAATGTCTATTTTTGAGTTGCTATATATAGAGAGAAGAAACAGTCCCTCTGAATGTGGAGTTACTCAGTATTTTTGGCTCTTTGGCTATTTTCAAGGTTCTTCATCTGGACTTAAAAACCAAATTAATAGGCTATCGTTTCCTCTCATCTTTTACACAGACACTATTTTGGGAGCAGATACATCACCCCAGCCACATCAGTGAACAGACTGTTTTCACTCTTGTAACACGAATGGTCACCCAAAGCATCTTCTCTCTCATGCTCCAGTAATTCACTACTGACCTGCATTGACTTTATTTACTTTTATTAATTTAAGCTAAGTAAATTTTATTTTCTATGAGTGTCTGTGTGAAACTAAGCACAGAAAACCTGTTTGTGCTTAAGTCATTTTGTTTGCATCTTCCAAGCCCAAGTTGCTCTCTGGTTTTGGTTTTTGTTTAGTTGTAAGTTGTGCTTGATCAGTGTCCTCAGCACCAAATTTGACAACTAGAAGTGCTTCATAACTCACTGATGCCATTTCAGCCCCATTTATTAGGATTGCCAGGAATTGTCCTTCTTTTGGAGCCACAGACCAGCCGTTTCTGTAGATAGTATGTGAGTGAGACTCTTCAGACAGGACAGGGAAGCTTCCAGCCTCCTGATCTGGACTCTTGAGTTAGGAAACTGTGACTGGGCCCAGTTCCTCTGCTGTTAACTCTGGGGGAGTGCCTGGGTTAAGAGAGCTTCTGTTTATACTGATGTCTCATCAAAAACCATGCCACTTATGAATTCCCATCAATGTCTTTGATAAACCCAAGTTGGAAGGAAATAAAAAAAAGACTCACAATCTACTAACTGCTAGTTATCTAATAGGTAGAATTTAATAAATGCCACACACTGTGCTAAATGCTTCACAGGCATTATCTTAGTTTGATCCTTAGACAAACCTGTTTGAGATATATGTTTGTTCCCCTTTTAAAGATGAGGAGTGTGAGGCTCATAAAGGGTGACTTTTACCTGTTCAAGCTGCTTAGCTAATAAGTGGTGAAATTTGGGATTCATACCCAGGCAATATGGTTTCCATGCCTTTCTCCACAGGCTACTGCTTCTCAGCTTCAGGAATATGGCCAGAATGCCATGTGAAGTTCTGTAAGTTAGTTCTTTAGACTATCCAGGTTTCATAGTAGCCTGGGATCCTTAGGAGTGAATTGCTTTCACTGTTTTTAATTAACCTTAGGACTTACCCAGTGTATCAAGTTTCTTACAGTCCCTTCTCCTGCTCTAACTTCTTAAAATCCTCTGAGTTGAGGTTGGTGTTATTTGGTCACATACGAGGAGGTCAAAATCAAGAAGTAGATGTTTAGGCATTCAGTAGAGATTTACTGAGCACTATACAAGAGCTTTAGCTTAGGTGTAAGCAACTCAATGACGACAGAGGCATGGATTGTACCATCAAGGACCCCCGGCATCATGTTACACTCCCCACTGTATCTGCAGTTCTTAGCACTGTGCATGGCTCTGGGTTGGTCATTTGTAAATATTTACTAAGTTTCGCAACTGATGATGTGGCCAGTGGATGACTATTGGTGAAGGGCATTTTTTCTTTCTTTCTTTTTTTAATTTTTAATTTTTTTTTTGCTGATTGTGACTTCAAATTCTGCACTCTTAGAACATTCTGAGCTTTTGTAGGTTTGAGAGGTATCCTGGAAACTGACCCCAGATGAAAATTAATCCTGCCCATTTTTATAGGAAAGCTGTGTTATAAAAACCCGTGTGTTCAAGGGCAGCTAGGTCCTACCCGAGCCCGCCAATGCCTCTTGCAGTCTGAAGGCTGTGTTCTCATTGAGGTCAGCCACGTACTAAGAAGGAGGATGAGACTACAGGACGGTCAGGGCAGATAGCACATCCTTCAGTCTCCGATGAAAGATGCAAATGAAAACCGCCGTCATGAAGGTATAATCAAACACCATCCACCCACGTTAATGTAGATTGTCAGGACAGCCAACCTCTCCTTCCCTGGGAGTCTGACAGGCGTGATTAACATGCTGTGAGCTCGGCAGAAATCACTGTGGCTCTTACCTTGGGCTGTGCCTCTGCTTAGGCCCTGAAGAAATGTCCAGGCAAGTGATGGGATTGTGGAAGAATGAGAGCTATCCACTGCCTGCCTCCAGCCCCTGCCCTTTGCATATTTGGCTGGCCAGGTTATCCAACTTGTAATTTGGTGAGGGGGAGGTGTTGACTGGAGCTCAAGGCAATATACCCTCCGTGATTCTTTCACAAATTGTTTCCCCAAACCACTATTCTCCTGAGTGTGTCTCAGAACTACTTTCAGTTGCTAAGCAACCCACAAGCAGCTCCAGCCCACAATATTTCATAGACGTGTAGGCATGTTCTTTGGGGGTGCTTCCCCAGTCTCCCTTTCCCCCAGAGCTACCACTTCGCAAGCTCCTGCCTTCTGTTTTGCATACATGTCTGAATGGACCAAGGTGAACATCATCTAATCCAAGTGCATCTCACATGTCGCCCAGACCACCAGGTCAATCTGATTCCCTCTCAAAAATTTCAATGGAGAGATAAGACCAATACTCAGAAAGTGTTGAACTAAAACATTGTGTAAACTTGGGACTCAGGTGGCCATGTTCAAATACATGCATGTTGATGAGCATGCAGAAGCATTTAGTCCACAGCATGAAGTAGGATATTGGAGAGGAGAGGAGGGAGAGGAGAATCCTGGGATGTGAGGGAATATGGAGAGTACATGTCTCATGTCTGCAGGAAAGTTGGGCTGACCTGTGTTTGAGGTTTGTCTGGAAGAATACGGGAGGTAAGGGGCTGGAGGGCATGTGCCAGGGAGTAGTTTATGCCTTGGCCTTTGGCATTTAGGCTGAGAAATTTGGAAAGAGGAGATACGTGAAATTAGTGGTAGGATCAAGGGTCTGGAGACATCAACAAGATTGGACAAGTGTGGTAATGAGCAGAATGAATGACCTAGAAAGATAGAAAGTAACACTCAGAACCTGAGATCCTTAGGTTTCAGAGGTGGTAAGAAGGTCACGGGTAGGTCCATTCAGTATGTGACTGAGGCAGAGTAGAGGATATTAATTAGAATTAATGATGGGAAAGACATGGGAGGCCAGAATGTTGGATGGTGACCAGTCGTGGTGGCTCAGAGGCACTAAGCCAACTGCTAATGTCACTGAGGGGGGATGACTGGGGTTGAGTGGGTGGCAGCCATGTCAGTGAGGGGGGATGACTGGGGTTGAGTGGATGATAGCCATAAGGTGGGATAGGTTTAATAAAGTCTGATGACATGTCTTTCGAGTGAGCCAGGATTCTGAAAGAAGAAGGGGAAGAGAGAGCGTAAGTGGGAAATAAATAGGACTCAGAAGTCCTGAGGGAGCTGGTTGTCTCCTGTGTATGCCGCTTCCTTACAGTCCTGTGCTGGACTCTCTCTCTCTCCAATTCTGTGCTTGTCAGCTTTATTTTCTTTCATTTCTGACTGCCTGTCTTACATAGCAAGAATGCAGCCCCAGTTTTACATTTCATAGCTTTGACCCCTGGAGAAAGATGGACTCAAAGCTCTGTCTCGCTCCAAGACTAGGGAAGGGAGTCTTGATACATACTCTTGATTCAGCCACTGGTGGGCAGTTGTGGATCATATATTACCAGTAGGGTGACTCTCTGTCAATAGGGTTAATTCCTAGAAAGATCCTATCTGCTGACAATTTCACATGTTTGCAGAACAACTTTCAAAAATTGGCCAAGCAATTCACAGGCTTGGTCTACAAGTTCTTTGGTTCCTTAAGGCTAATTATCTACTAAACTGCTCTCACAAACTGCCAAGTGATAGAAACAGTTAATGCTGTCCTACCGTGAAACATCTGGGTGGGAGAGCAGGGGACAGGGGTTGACTTTAGTGGTAGCCTCTCAGAAGTTTTCCTGTGTGGCACTTTAGTGCTTTAAGAGGTAGCATTTAAAGGAGAGTGATTGAATATTCGTATTTATAGTTAGAAATGAATACTCTTCTGTTTTCCCCCTAGAAACCCTCTTAGTGAATCCTTTTTTTTTTTTTTTGATATGCAGAAGTTATTGAAAAACGAGTCTCCTTTTGTCTTTGAAGTTCCCAACAATTCAAGCTTTGTTTCCATGATGTGTTTTCACATACCCACCCTGCTTCATTAGGTAGACATGGCTGGGAGGGCATTTTTTAACAGAGGGGTTCTCAAACATTGGAATCCAATAAAAAGACACATTCCTGAGTCCCACCCTCAGAGCTTCTGATTCTGAAATGGGTTCCAAACATCAGTATTTGGAACAAGAGCCTGGCAATTCTGCAGGACAGGAAAATAGTGCTTTAACATTTCATTAGAAAGGAACCTGTCAACCAGTTTTCAGTCCCTGGATTTCCCCAGAATTTTGTCACGTGGTCTTCACATAGATATGGGCAAGCCGTTGTTGGTTCTTCTATCCACAGCAAGGAAAGTTGTATTCATGTTATGCCAAACCCTGTCCAACTCAGAAGAAGTGTGAAGGCCTCCTTTTCTTCCTTTCCTCCTGCAAAATCCCCCCATCCTACCTTCTCATCTCCCCACTTCTTTCTACTACAACAATGAGAGAAAAACTGAAATAAACAAAAATGTTCCTTCTTTTATGAAAAGGTTCCTTCTGCTGCTAATCTTTCCATCCTCCCCACCCCCATCCTAGTCAAGTATGCCTTGTTTAGGAGGTTTTGCATTGTTTTGCTTTTTCCTTGTGAAGCATTTATCCCCAGAAACTCTCTAGTGCACAAGGACCTTTCTGAAAATCTCTCAAGGATGTAAGCGGGAGCCTTAACAATGCTTGAAAATGCCCAGTGTGCTCAGTAACTTCTCTCCCACAGGTAAAGGACGTCCTCACAAGCTTGTAGATGAGAGCCTCTAAGATGCACTTGTTACCAAGGACACAATTTTAATCAGTGATTTGTAAAGCTGAAGTGATAGGGGAAAATGTTCCTTCATTTATTAATTCATTCTCTAATTTGTGTCATCCGTCATCCATCCATCCAACAAACAATCCATCTACCTATCCAGTCATCCATCCATCCATCCATCCATCCATCTATCCATCCATCCATCCATCTATCCATCCATCCATCCATCCAGTTAATGCTATTGAATGCCCATGTATCTGGCTAGAACCAAAAGTGATTATTTGAACAGTGTTGACACTTAAGAAACTCCTGGTGTAGTGGTAGAAACATATACGTAAACAGATTGTGTATAATGTACTGGTCCTTGGTAGCAGAGATACTCACAAGGTATCATGTGAAGTGAAGAAGGTATTCTGCTCTCTCAGTCTCTCATCTTAGTGTGGACCACAATTAAACTCAAATGTGCATTTCTTTACTTGGTTTTTCACTTTCCCCAGGCACATTGTAAACTCCACAAAGCAAGGATGACATCTTCTTTATTCAACATGCTTCCCCCAGTACTAGACACAATGCATGGTGTGTTGCAGGCACTCAAGGGCTCAGAAAGCAATGTCCCAGGCAGAAGGCACAATAAGAGGAAAATGTCAAAGAGGAAAAAAGATAGGTCTGTGGTGCAGAGCAAATGAAGGATGTGAGGAGTGCCAGGGAAGGGACAAAAACTACCTTAATTTTATTAAAGGGTAAAATGCAGGGTTAGAGCCAGCAGAATACTAAAAAATGACAGTTCCCATATGATCTGATGAGCCGGGGCTTTGCCATTTGTGGGAATGGGGACTCGCATGAAGTTTTTTTTAAATTTATTTAAAAAAAATTTTAATGTTTATTTATTTCTGAGACAGAGACAGAGCATGCTCGAGGGAGGGGCAGAGAGAGAGAGAGAGAGAGAGAGAGAGAGAGAGACAGAGAGAGAGACAGAGAGACAGAGAGTCCTAAGCAGGCTCCAGGCTCTGAGGTGTCAGCACAGAGCCCGATGCGGGGCTCAAACTCACAGACTGTGAGATCATGACCTGAGCTGAAGTCGGCCGCTCAACTGACTGAGCCACCCAGGTGCCCCTCACATGAAGCAGAAGAAAGGATAACTGGATTATCATTTTCCACCTGTTTCTCTGGAGGCTGAGGGGAAAATGGATCTGAGGGAGATTGAAGCCAGGGGAGAAGTCAGGAAGCCAAGGTACACACTTCAGGCTGATAAGATTCCAGTAGACATATGTGGGAGACATTCATGGCCAAGGCTGCTGAGAGTGAGGGGCAAGAAGAGTGGTTTGGAATGACCTGCAGAGTTCCACCTTCAGGTGATGGGGTGGCTGGAGGTGCATCAACAGAGAAAGTGAGAACAAGAAATATGAGCCATCAGAAATGATGAATTTGGTGTGGGATTTTCTGGGTAATCATTCAGGGGCTTATGGGATATCACACAGAGCTATCTGGTTAACCATTGTGTTTATTGTGTTTATACATCAGGGAAAAACTCTCTCTGGGCTGGGGCTGTAGCATTGACATCAATAGGCTGGATGTGATTTAACCCATTATCATAGTCAGTACCACATGAGAGTATGTGTAGACTGAGATGAACAAAGCATTCTGGTGGGGGCCAGGAAAGCCCAGAGCATTGGAAATATCCTGCCAGCCTATCAAATCAGCTTCTGAGCTCTTTGAAGGTAAGGCTCATTTGATTCATCATCCTTATTAGCGAATACAGCATCTTACCCATAGTAATGCTTAAAAAATATTTGTGGTTTCTGGACTATTTGTCAAAAGTTTAAAGATTCCCAGATGAATAATTTCAAAGAATCGGGGAATTTGGCTTAAACTGTATTGTTTTTATAAAATGATACATTTTAAAAACTAAAAAAAAAAAAATTCTTATGAAGAATTTCATAAGAGGCACACTAGTAACCTAGGAGCATTTTGGAATACTTTCTTTACTTGGCAGCTATGTATTAATGCCTTCTCTGTTCCAGTGGTGAGTGAGGCACACTGTGGGAGTAGAGCTGGGAGGGAATGATGGCCAATTACTTAAGGTTAGGGAGACTTAGTTGGCCTGATATGTAAAAGAGGGATAAGAATGTCTGCTTTTTAGCATCACTTATTCTTGCTAGTTATGTTTACTGTACAAAGCTACTTATACTTACTATATATAATATCCTAACTATACTTAAAGTCTGGAATGTGGTAAGGGCTGAAGGAAAACTAAACAGACAGGCATCATAATGGAATCATGATTACTTTACCTGTGCTACTTTGAAACAGCACATGCTGGAAGAGAGTTTAATGAGAGCTAAAAGTGTCCCGATTTCCCAAACCATTGCCAAACTGGGAGGCACACAGCCCCTGCCTAGAATACTAATAAGTAAGGGTTTGTTTTTTTCCTGTGATTTTCTTTTTCCGGGAGTGAAAAATGTATTTTCACTCTTTGTCATTTTAATTAAATCAAGTCTAGGAAAACATAAAACGCGAATCACATTCCTTTTCAACAGGAAAACTTTGAAAACTGTGCACCAGATTGCAAACTGTTAAAATTCATTCATTAAAAGTTCATGGTCTATTGGACTTTTTTTCCTTCAAGCATTACATTATGTACATTTCCTATCTGTGTTTATGTGACAGATTGTCTAACAGATTTCTTGTACAGTAGAGTTATATAGTCTGCCAGAAAGGCCTGGTTTGGAACCTGTGGCAATCAGTGAAATGGATTTGGAAATGTCATCTTGCTATCTAGTGGATAATTTAGTAATAATGGCCTAACAGATCCCTCAAGACCAACAATTATATACCTGTTTGAAGTTAATTGGACTATGCAGAAATGGGAGTTATATGAATTATATGTTATAAAAATTTGGTAGGCGTTGAATGGACTGACAGCACATTCTGGAACCTAGTATTGACTTTCAATCATTTTAATGTGCAGGCAGCAGTCGCCAGAATCCTTGGCTGTGGTTGTCTATCAGGGAAAAAGCGCCCATTTTTTGGACCATGTGCTAATTCTGTGTGTAGCCCCTTGAATGTGCATGTGTATTGTACATCTCTACATGCATGGACAAATCACATATTTATTTACACCTAAAGTTTGCTAATACCGAGCGTGAAAATTAGAATTCATAATCCAGATTTCTAAACCAGCCTTTATGCTATACCAAATGACTCTTAAGAGTTATGGGAAGGCTTTTATTTTTAGCAGTCAGTAAATTAAACCTTTTATTCATCATTCTGAAAGATGACGGTGAAGAGAACATCCGTTCTTTTTAATTTCAGGAAGGAGAAAAGGCAGCCATCCGATCACAGAGGGAACCCAAGTGATAGGGCTCATTCAGGAGGATGGCTTTACACATTTTTGTCACCCTCCTGTGAGTTAATTGGTCATCTCTGCTACCATAACAAGATATTACCGACAATACTAGGTGTCCCCCACCCCAATCCCCTGCCCCAGTCCCTCTCCCAATTTAAGCACCGTTGTTGGAGGAGTATTGTATTCTGGTTGCAAAGTTATTTCCCTAACTCAATACACTTTCTCTGAATAATTTTTTTATAAGGTACATCTGATCAGGGTTTCTCAACCGTGGCACTTTTGACATCTTAGGCCTGATGATGTTGTTTGGGTGGATACATTCCTGTGCATTGGAAAATGTTGCACAGCTCCTGCATTTTCTAACCAGTAGCCCTCCCTTTACTTGTGAAAACCAGATGTCACCTGGCGGACAAAAATCACCCCCGTTGAGAGGCTTTGCTGTGTACTCACAGTGCTGTTATTTGGGCTATCATTAAAAAAAATTAAGCATATATGCTCACATCGGATGCATTCTGCAGTGTGTGTGTGCATGTGTGCGTGTGTGTGCCTTCAGCCTTTTCATCGTATTACCTGTTTCCCAAATGCAAAGTACATTTGTAGCCTCTATTTTTGTACTGGCTCTATGTAACATATTTAATTTTGAGTGCAGAGAAAGCAGCCATTTACAGTCATTTTAAATTTGATAAAGATTTAATGAGAGTGGAAAAAAAGACATACATTTCCATAAACTAATTTCAGCAGATGTGTGGATGGTTTTATATGAAACCACAATGAAAGAGAAGGTAGGGAGGCATTGTTAGGATAGAAAGATGTAAAGTCCTATATTTCTGTCATTGCAAGTATACTGTATGTTGTGCAGGCCTGGAATCAGAAGGGTAAAGCATCCTTACAACCCTGCATGAATGTCATAAGAGAGGAAAAAAAAGCTTTTGCAGAGGTAAAATGCAGCGTATAAAATACAATAGCTTCACTAGATGGTTGTACATTAAAGTCTCAGAATTAAATTATTCTGTCATCAAGCCATTCATAAAGAAACCATGTTCATTTCTCATGTCTGCCCCTATTGCCTTCTGTGGAGCGTTTGACACTTCAAAGGCCTGAAATGTAACAATTATTTTTGCAGGACTTGCAGTGGTTTTGTTTTGGGGTAGAACATTCCAGGTTGTGAGCTTCTTTGGAGGGCGGGCATATGGTTAGGTGTTGTTAAAGGCTCTAGGTAACATTTGTTTTCTGTTGACGGTGGCTAAGAGCAGAGTGGTTTTATTTTCTTGTAAACAGCTTCCTCCTTTCCGTTAGCTGAATCAGAGGATTTATTCCCCCTTTGACTGCACACAGAGCCTTATGATGTGTGCTGGTCCATGGATGAGTAGCATGAAGAGGAAAAGTCCTCCCATCTTTCGGTGTCCAGCATTAACAGTGGGTTAAATTTCTAATACAGAATTCTAGTGTCGTTTAAGAGTGATTCTACATGATTTAAATTCAAGCATACAGGAAAGGAAGAGTACATGGGAACCCATACTTAATTAGCCACATAATGTGGTTCCTATCAGGTTCTTGCTAATGATGAAGGTGGCTTGGCCTCACTGCCCCCTGAACCAGAAAGAAGGTGAGTATGAGAAGCAGTATTTCCGGAGGATTTTGAGAAAGCTATGTTTTCTATCCATTCCTCCAGCTATTGGAAAAGTGAGCGCTAAGGGTGCTAGGTCAGCAGAGATTTGGTGCGTGCATTGGATTGCATTAGTTCCTTCCTAGAACTCCTTTTATTAGATTGTAGTTTGGGGTAATACAAGGACCCCATGTCCAAGGATGTGGCAAGAAATAGAAATGTCCTCTGTGCCACTGTGAGGATGTGTCCTGGGTACTTACATTTCAAGTAACAGAAAGCACAGGGGCTAAAAATGCAAATGCCACCATGTTATCAGACTGCCCTGGGTCCAAACCCCAACTCTGCTTCTTAACTACAGCATTTCTCTTGACTCTGGTAAGCACATTTTCTCATCCATGATACGAGGGATATGTTAGTGAGTGCCTGCATCGTGTATTGTGAGGCTCTCCTTACACACAACGATGCAATCAGGTGTAGCCTGAGTTCTCAGGTGATAGTGGCTGTCATATTTGTTACACAGCAAAATTTCCTTCTGCTTCTTGTTTGAATAATTATGATAAAATTGAATCATTGGTTCATCTTCGTAATATAGGTATTGTGTAAATTAATGATAAGATTCCCCTCTGTGTTGATTAGTAGGAAAATCCAGACAAAACTTTTTTGGCTCTCACATAGTGAACAGAGAGGGTCTTGTGTGTTCATATTAATGGAATTCCTGGCATCAGTATGTTTCCTGCCCCCACTTTCACTGCTTCCATTTTATCCCCTATTAACAAGATAAATACACCTATTTTATTTTGTTGTATTGTGTTTGTCAGGATGAGCCGATTTAATCCTTCCTGGACCCAAGGTGGCAGGGGAATGAGTAATAAATAGATCAGAAATAAATGTAACCCCTGAAATATTGATCTGGTCTTATTCTTTATATCCCTTAAACAACAGGGGCCACAAACTCACATATCCAGGCAGAGAGTGTCAATGAGAAACATAGGCTTAGTTTAAGTCAGCAAGACTTGGTGGGAGCTGTTATAAGCAGACGGAGTATTTTCCGTCCTCCTCCCAGGATCCCCCACCCTGGAGAATCTCAACCACCCCATTCCTGCCCTTCTTTCCTCAAGCCCACCTCTTCAGATTCAACATGGTGCTCCTTCAACTAACACAGATACTTGCTAGTTTTGCTCAAACTGTGCATATTGTTATCTTTTTCTTTTCTTTCTTTTGTTTTGAAGCAAATGACTATGTATGGAGTGGCCTAAGAATAGATCTCACACAAAGCTTTCTGTGGATGTGAAATAATAATAATTAATGATTGTGGGGATTATCAACATTAGAAATAAAGGTAGCTGACATAAATGGAGCATTAGGTGTGTTCTGATTAACTCTGTGGCATGCTTCTGATTTTTTTTTTTTTTTTTACAGTTAGGTACTATTATCAGTGAGACTGTGGAGACACAAGGAGACAGTCTCACTCACCCTGGCCAAAGATCATTCGTTTATGTGTCTACCTCTTGGCATCTTGGTGTGCTGCCAAGCAGGGCACTGTACCTTCTGGCTGGTGTGACCACCTTCACCTGGAAGGATTTCCTGACCCTATAAACTAGATACTTCTTGGTCACCTTCCAAGATTCAGCTCACTGGTATCACCTGCCTTGGAAACCTTCCCTGTTCAGCCCACTGGGTTAGACACCTCCCCTCTGTCTCTCAGCCCACACAGCACCAAAGACAGCGCATGTGCAGATGGTGACAGAGCTGTGTCCCACAGGCCTCTGCCTGCCATCATTCCGTGCCTCCAGTGCCATCTTCTGTAGGCAACGGTGCTTGGAGAGCAGAGAAGACCCTCTGGGAAGCATCCCCCAGGGATCAAATGATGCCAGAAGCAAACCTTGGCTATAGGGGGTTAACAGTTTGGCCTCGGCAGGACGATTGTTTGAATGTGAATCCTACTGTTCTGTCTTGCTAGCTATGTGATCTTGGGCTAGTTATGAGCCTCTTTGTGTTTAGTTGCCACATCTGTGAAATGAGAAAAATAATTACATCCATCCCACAAGGTTACTGAGTGGATATGAGATGATGATTGTAGAGCTCTTAGCGCAGGACTTGGCACATAGAAGGTGCTCATTAAATGTTAGTTACTACTCTCCATGATTATTATAGCTTAGGTAGTAATGTTCAATATTGCTTAATGGGGAAACACCTCAGTTGATTAAATTGTTATTCATTTAAATCTTATTTCCTCCTCTTTCATTCCACAGACATCTCTGGGGCACAAAATGGACAAAGCCCCTACCTGTCCAGAGAGTATAATCTCCACCCATGCTGACAAATATGGCTGCCATGAGCCTCAGGTGGCTATTTACATTTACACGTAAATGAATTTAAATGAAATTAAATTAAAAATTCAGTGCCACATTTCAAGTGCTTACTAGTCACATGTGGCTAGAGGTGCTCCTATTGGACTATATAGATAGATAGGATATTTCCATCACTGCAGAAAGTTCTTTAGGGCAGTGCTGGTCTAGTGGAAAAGAGAGATAATAAAAACGTAAGCAAGTGTCTGAATTATCTAAGAATGCTGAGAATATGCTTCTTGAAGCCATAATTTCACCTAAATGTTGCGTTATTCTGCCCTGGAGCTGTTAATACTGTCAATTTGGGAAAGTGTGTGTGTGTGTGTGTGTCTCAATAGTGAATAGGTCTTGCATCTCTCTGTTCTTCTCTTGCTCTCCCTCTTTCCCTTTGTTGTTCCCCACTTGTCCCTTTGTCCCTTTTTTTCTGCTCTCTCACACTCTCCCTCCTTGTATACCATGTACTTTTCTAGGGGAATGAAGTTCTTATTCTTACAGATTCTTAAGTCTGTCAGAGACCCAGGGTCTTAAATCTAACTGCGGCATAATGCCAGGATAGGAGCAGGGAAAAGATGAAACATGGGAGGGAGGTATCATTCCTGCTTAGCGGTGATAGGAAAGGCTGCACAGACAAGGTTTACGCCCAGCCTTGACCTTCAGCAAGACTCTCAGCCTCCTGGTGAGTGACAGGCGAAATGTAAACAGGACCTATCTCTTAGAGGGCAGGAGTTCTATGAATGCAATTATTAATCACTGTGAAGCTGTTGTAAACTATTACCATAAAACAATGACACGCTCCTTTTATTCTCCTAGATCAATATTACTGAAAGGCCTTCCTGTCCCAGGCTTATCGGATAGACGGGCAACTCATATTGCCATAAATATATGATGACTTTTTCATCACGTGTTAACGGCCTTCAGCATTTCAGAAAGCACAAATATGTAGGTGGATGGTACCTGTGTTTGCTAATAGCTCTATTTGTTTTAATTTTATGATTGCCTTTATTCCATCTTTAGTTCTAAAAAGGCTTATGATAAAGGCACTGATTCAGTAAACCATGAGATTATTAAAACAACATAAATCATGTGAGCCTAACAATGGAAGTGGGGGAGAATAATGGTAAGAAAGAAGATGATGGAGGGTAAAAAGTTATACGAAGAAATCATAAGATTTCATTTACTTAAATTTATTAAGAATCTTAAGGCTTTGGGATTTTGATCGACGCCAAGGAGTAGGGAGGAAGATATAAATATGATTAAGACCAGGTTCTTACAAGTAGAGGAAATGGCTTAGAGGTAAAGGCTTGGAGGTAAAGGGAATTATGTATTCTTGGAACAGAAAGTGGATCATTGTGTGTGTATGTGTGTGTGTGTGCACACCTATTTGAGTTTATTGATGATGATGGGGGAAAGCCACAGTCAATGAACCTAGAGATAAGTAAGGACCAGATAACTTAGGGCTCTGTTAAGGCAAGTTAAGGAGTTTAGCTTTTACTCTAAGGACAATTGGGAACCATTGAAGTGGATCAAATTTTCCATTTAGAAAGATAACTCTCCCTGCAGTGTGGAGAATGGATTGCAGTGGAAGGAGACAGGAGAGGAACATCAGTTAGGGGCTGTTGCAGGTGAGAAATGAAGGAAGCTTTGGGTGAGAATAATGGCCATGGGAGTGAAGAGAACAGGGTGGATCTATGAGATATGAGGCGGGACAGTCAATGTACCTTGTGGATTAATTGTGGCTCTCACCTTTCATTTTGGAAGGTTCTACATGGGTGCAGGTAACATTTAATGAGACAGCAGAAGTAGGAGTAGGAGCAAATATTGTGCCTAAGGGAGAAGAAGGCAAATTAAGCTGTAGGTATGATATTTAAGATGTTAGGAAGGCACTTGGGTAAAGTCAGATGTTTGGTAGGCAGTTGACTGTATGAACCTGACACTCAAATGAGTGGGATTAGCGCCATATTTGGAAGATTTGGAGTATATATGGTTTTTAAGTCACTAGAATAGAAGGAGTTATCAAGGTAGAGTTTGGAGTGAGAAGTGAGGAGGACCCAAGATCTCTTTGGATCCCAACATTGACATCAAGAGGTTTCCCAGAGGAGAAAGAAGTCCAAGCACTCATTAAAAAGTAGGAGTATCAAGGAGAAAATGACACAGCCTGTCTTACGATACTGTAGGGTACCTTGGTGCCGTAAACCATGGCACTGAGTGATTAACTCAAGGGGAACTCATACTGAAAAAAAGATGAGAACCCAGGACTCATCTCTGGGGTCTTGCATTATTTTCAGGTGACCTTGAATTTCTGAAAGTCCCCATGCCATTGTTTTGGTTTGAAATGGAGAGAAACGTGTCTTCATTGATACACTGGGAATTACTGACTGCTTTTCCAGACATCTCAACTGTAACTTTAATCATCTGAGTGCTGGTTCTTATCACAGTTCCAGCAGTGCCCCAGGACTCATTAAATTGCTGGGGGTATTTGAAGGCATCCCAATTAAGGACCCATTTTATGTGCATAGTCGAAATCCTGGAAATTATTGTCTCATTTGAGACACAGGAGTAGGTGCTGATATCTGCTAGGATGAATGATAATGTGGACCCCAGTGATTTGCTGTCCTTCATCGTTTGATCTGCTTTAATGACCAGAGTGTAAGTCGCCAATTGTTGTGTGCAGATAGGTGTTACAAATGGAGTTGTAAATTCAGTTCCTTAAAAAAAAAAAGAGTGAGCATGATATTCTCCCCTGCAGTGCAGTTTATAGATGACCCTGGGGCCAAGTGAGATGAAGCCCAGAATGCCCTCTGAGGGATGGAGCGCATGGCCGTGCACATGAGCACACACAGACACAGGTTTAGGTTCTCAAAATTGATATAATTTCTTAGGGGCATGTTTGTAAATGAAGATATAGAAACTATTGGCATCCATTGCTGGGGAAGTTTGAGCAAGGGAACTCAAAGTTTTATGCAATTGGATTTTTGTTAGAAATTGTGTATTTCATGTTTCTTAGTACAGGAAAACTATGTATTATTCTGAGTTCTGGAAAGTCATTTAGAATGTGGAGCTTTTAAGCTGGTTGACATTACTCAGTAACACAGAGGGAAACATTCATGGTAGTTAAGGATTTGGAATCTGCAGAACTATGTCCACAGCTTGACTTTCTTATTTATTATTGGCCTGACATTGGAAAATACATACTTAATGCCTCTGAGACTCACTTTCTCCATCTTTAAAGCTTTGTTCATTAATTAATTAATTAATTCATTCATTCATTCATTCAGAGAGGGAAAGATAAAGTGTGCAGGGGAAGGGCAGAGAGAGAGGGGGAGAGAGAGAATCCCAACCAGGCTCCGTGTTGTCAGCGGATAGCCCAACGTGAAGCTCGAACTCACGTACAGTGAGATCATGACCTGAGCTAAAATCAAGAGTTGGACATTTAGCTGACTG
Organism: Panthera onca; assembly: GCF_046562875.1. NCBI lineage: Eukaryota > Metazoa > Chordata > Mammalia > Carnivora > Felidae > Panthera > Panthera onca. Next base: position 36,567,689 of record NC_138354.1, on the reverse strand, counting down.
AGCCACCCAGGCTCTTTAAAATGAGGATGGTCGGGGCACCTGGGTGGCTCAGTCGGTTAAGCATCCCCCTTCAGCTCAGGTCATGATCTCACGGTCCGTGAGTTCGAGCCCCGCGTCGGGCTCTGTGCTGACAGCTCAGAGCCTGGAGCCCATTTCAGATTCTGTGTCTCCCTCTCTCTCTGCCCCTCCCCTGTTCATACTCTGTCTCTCTCTGTCTCAAAAATAAATAAATGTTAAAAAAAAATTTTAAAAATAAATAAATAAAAATAAAATGAGGATGGTCATCCTACCAGATTCAGTGACTTATTAGAAGAATTAAGGGGGAAAAATGTATGAAAATCACATGACATGAGGGATGTAGTAGGTGTAGGACTTTTAACCCATGATTTTGGGTCAGGGTAGAGGAGGCACAATTCAGCCCATAACATAGGTTACCACAGTTTGTATGACCTTGTTCCCATCAGAGATCTTTGAGTCTGTTTTGAGGTTTGGTGTTTTTGTTTTGTTTTGTTTTTGCAAAATGAACAACATTTGGAAATGGAAATTGAAAAAATGAGATACCACTAACACCACTAGAATGGCCAAAATCCAGGACACTGACCACCCCAAATGCTACCACGGATGTGGAGCAACAGGAAACTTTGCTGGTAGAAATACAAAATGGCACAGCTGCTTCAGAAGATAGTTTGGTGGTTTCTTACAACACTCCATACAATCCATCAATTGTTCCCCTTAGTATTTTCTGAAAAAAGTTAAACTTATGTGTACACAGAAACCTGCACGTGGATGTTGACAGCAGCTTTATTCATAATTGCCAGAACTTGGAAAGAGCCAAGATGTGCTTCAGTAGGTGAATGGATTAATAAACTGTGGTACATCCACACAATGGAATATTATTCAGCATGAAATGAAATGTGCTATCAAGTCAAAAAAAGACACACAAGAAACTTAAGAGCCTATTTGTAAGTGAAGGAAGCCAATCTGAAAAGACTGTATACTTTATGGTTGTGACTATATGACCTTCAGGAAAAGGCAAAACTGTGGAGACATTAGAAACATCAGTGGTTGCCAGGGATTAGAGGAGAGGGAGGGAGGAAGGGATGAATAGGTAGAGTACAGAGGATTTTTAGGGAAGTGAAATTAGTCTATGTGATACGATCATGATGGATATGTGTCATTATGCATTTGTCCAACTCCATAGAATGTACTACACCAAGACGGAGCACTCGTGTAAATTAGGGACTTTGGATGATAATGATTTGTCAGTATAGGTTCCTTGATTATTGCAAATGTTCCACTCTGGTGGGGATGTGGATAATGGGGGAAGGCTATACATATGTTAGGATATGGAGTATGTGTGAAATCTCTGTACCTCCTTTCAATTTTGCTATGAACCTAAAAGTGTGCTATAAAATAGTCTAAAAATAAAATAAAAACATCTCAATAAATAATCTACCCATAAGACTCATCTAGCTAGGGGAGAAATATTTTATTATAATTTGGAATTTTGGGTTTTTTTTTCTTTTTCTCAAAGTATGGAATGACTGCTTCCACTGCGAATTTAATAACTTGATTCTGTTTTGACAACAGTATTTAACAGAAGATTATTTTTTCCAGTGGCAATCTGCAGATTAATCAGGTAATATTAGCTGAATCAAAGAGCTGGGAAGACTGTCCCATTCAAGCTCTCTTTGTGCTTCTGTAGGGGCAATACCATACCCCAGTGCAAGGGTGTATGCAATTATTTCAGCTTTGTGGTAATTATATGGATATTTTAGTTGTTTGGTGCATTTAATTATGCTTTGTTAAGCAGCCCGTATTAACTTTCACTGGGGCAAGCTCCGACTGGATTAATGCCAAGAGACTTGCACATTTAATGTTCCACACAAGGCATTTTCCTGGAGGCAGAGAACAAATGAAAATTGGGCAGAAGGGTTATAAGACCAACTACCTTTCCTCTCTGTTTTAATGTTTAAAAACATTTTTAATTGAAAGTTTCAGAGACAGTTTTATCCTTTTAAAAATCCTTTTTAAAAAATGAATACTTGGCTTTTGGAACCATTAATGCAACACAGAACTGTCTAAAGTAAAATTAATAGATAGCCCCCTCTCTACCTCTCTAATGCCACCCTGGAAGGATGGAATTTCCACTTACACATTGGTGTGTGTGTGTTTGTACTCTCTTCTGTGCTGATACAAAATACATGCTGATAATATGTCTTTTTTTTTTAGTTTTTTAAAACTTGTATTTATTTTTGAGAGACAGAGAGAGATAGAGCACAACTAGGGGAGGAGCAGAGAGAGAGGGAGACACAGAATCCAAAGCAGGCTTCAGGCTCTGAGCTGTCAGCACAGAGCCTAATGTGGGGCTCAAACTCCCAAACTGCGAGATCATGACCCTAGACGAAGTCGGCCATTGAACCACCTGAGCCACCCAGTTGCCCCTAATAATGTGTCTTTTATTTTTTTTTTATTTTTTTATTTAAAAAAAATTTTTTTTAACATTTATTTATTTTTGAGACAGAGAGAGACAGAGCATGAACGGGGGAGGGTCAGAGAGAGGGAGACACAGAATCTGAAACAGGTTCCAGGCTCTGAGCTATCAGCACAGAGCCCGACGCGGGGCTCGAACTCACGGAACGTGAGATCATGACCTGAGCCGAAGTCAGCCGCCCAACCAACTGAGCCACCCAGGCGCCCCAATAATGTGTCTTTTAAAGATGGGCTCACACTGTACATTTTATTGAGTGACGTGCCTCTTTTCACATGGCATGGCCATTTTCCTTACATGTCAATGTTTGATTCCAAGGCCCTGGCTGGCTCAGTCAGAGGAGCTTGGGACTCTTGATCTTGGGGTCGTGAGTTCGAGCCCCACGTTGGGTGTAGTGATTACTTAAATAAGTAAATAAAGTTTAAAGAAGCCTTTTGAGGGGTGCCTGGGTGGCTCATTTGTTTGAGTGCCCAGATGGTGATTGCAGCTCAGGTCATGATCCTGAGGTCATGGGGTCAAGCCCTGTGTCAGGCTCCCCACTGAGTGTGGAGCATGGAGCCTGCTTGGGATTCTCTCTCTATCCCCCGCTCTTCCCATCTCATGTTCTCTCTCTCTCTTTCTCAAAATAAAATAAATCTTAAAAACAACAACTTTTGATTCTGATCCTTCGTAATAGCTGCATAGTGTTCCATAATATGGGCACAGCTATCTGTATTTGTTCAGCTATCCGTATTGATAGCTCTTAGATCATTTCTACTTGGGATTTGTTTGTTTTGTCTCCTCATAAAATAACCATTTGCAACAATAAACATTTTGTAAGTTCCGATACTTTTTCTTTCTATTGGATAGATTCCCAGAACTGAAATAATTAGTGAAAGTTATGCAAATTTTTAGTTTTAACAAATATTACTAGATTTTTACCCAAAAACATTGGAACGGTTTTCAATCTTCCCAACACTATAAACTAACTGGCCAACATCATATATTAGCAATCTTTTAAAAATTACTCAGTATAAGTGTAGCCTATACTATGTTGTTTTAATTTGCATTTTCCCAACTACCTGTGTTGCATAATGTCTTTTCTATTGTATGAGTCACTGCTTTATAATCCATTTTCAGTTGGTTTATCTTTCTCTTGTTAATTTTTAGAAATTCTTTGTAGGCTATAGCTGTTTACCTTAGTTACACTTGCTATAAATACATGCTATCATTTGCCTTTTGACTCTATCTATAGTGTCTTTTTCCATGTAAAATTTTAATTTTTCAGTGATCACTTCTATTATGGAATTAAGGAGCTATCCTTCCCCTATCCAGCTTTTATAAAAATAGCCTCATATTTTCTTATAATAATTTGTACTTTTATGCTTTTTCTTTAGATTTTTCAAGTTACTTGAAATCACTTTTTTTTTTTAAAGTAATCTCTACCCCCCAGTGTGAGGCTTGAATTCACGACCTTGAGATCAAGAGTTGCATGCTTTCCTGACTGAGCCAGCCAGGTGCTCTTGAATTTACTTTTTCAAAATGCAGTTTGAAATTTAGCATGCTTTGTTTCTCTTAAAAAGGTTATTCAGCTGACCCAACACCATTTATTCAGTATTTCACCATTTCCACTAACTTGTATGTATACCCCCCCCCGCAACACACACATACACATTATCATTTCTGCCCTCTTTATGTTCCCTTCAACCACTTATTTCCTATTGTGTCTTGGAGTTTTGCTCATGAATGCCCTTCAGCCTTGACATGAAGCTGTCAAATGACCTAGGAAAGACCAGAATTCCTGACATTAAAGTGCTGGGCTGGTAACACTTAGGGTCAGAAACTTTTTGAATCGATGTACTCATGAGGTTTCTTTTGGGTATAAGTGTCAGAAACCCCACCCAAGTTGGTTTCAGCAAAAATGAAGAATACTAACCTTCACAACTGAAAACTCCAGGAATGGCTCTAAGTTTGCTAGGTCCAGAAGCTCAAACTATGTTACTAGGACTGAGTCTCATCTCCCAATCTCCAGACTCTGTTACCACCATGTTTAGGTTGACTCTGCCATTGTAAAATGGGAAGATGGTTACTCACTGCCATAGGTTTTATCTTATTCTCTGAACAGCCTCAATATAAAACCCTGAATCACATGAACATCACTAAAACAATCCCCACTGTCAGAGGAATGTGAGTTCCCCAGTAGCTAGTCTGTCTCACATGCCCTGCTTGAGCTCTGGGGTAGGGTCAACTCTACAGGAACCGTCCAAACTGGCGGCTTATCCTCCCTGGGAGAAGGAGAGCCTCTAAGAAAACATCAAATGTTGTTAATGGAAGGATGGGGTGGCCCCTTAATAATCCCATACTAGTGATGTTCAATACAGCTGATTCATTGTGACTCAAATTTCCGTATTACTTCTGCAAATTCATTCAGCCCTTTAAATGAGTCATTGCTTCATGTTCTACTGTCCCTGCCACTGGCCTTTGATCAGATTTTGGCCCTTGGGGTGAAGGCCTCTCTTTCCGCCAGGTTGGAACGGTAGCTCTGATGGCTGCCTAAATGTTGGCTGTACCTAAATGTTTCTTTCCAGAGAAATACAAATTAAAATAATAATGTGGTAACGTTTTTACACCTTGAATTGGCAAAGGTTAACAAAATTGATAGTAACTGATTTTGGTGAGACTGTGAGATAACACAAATCCTCATATACTGATGGTGAAAGTGTAAACCGGTATAGCCTTTGAAAGCTGTATAAAAAGATACAGTTTTAAACAGCATTGCCTCTGTTATTAATTAGGCCTATAGCACAAACGCTTTCAATTGGTTTATCTTTTGAAAATAGCCACACCAGTGCAGAAAAGCATACATGCGAAAGGTTTGAATCAATGTAGCATTTTTATAATATCAAAGTCATATCCAATTTAATGTATATTAGTAGTGGACTGATTACAGAATTGCTGACATTTAAAGAAAGGGCAATTATACATTTGAATACCAAAAAAAAAAAATCTTTCAAGGTAAGGAAAATAGCTCCTCAAGGAAGATTTGGCCTGAAAATCATTGCCATAGTTAGTATTTTGCAAAGGTTTACCCTAGAGTGGGCAGGTCACCTCTTTCGTGCTTTGATTACACCTTCCATATGGATTACAGATCATATTCAAAACATTAATTACTCAGCAACAGCATTAATCACTTCGCTGAATGCATTTCACCTTTTCTCCTTCCCACAATGTTTGTTTAAACCAAGTTGACTGGATAGCAGTGCATTAAAAAGAGGTAATAGTATTTGGCAGAAGGAGATCTGAGCTTCCAAGAGAAGGATTCTGGGGTCGGTTGTTAAGCCATCATTTATTACCTCTGTTACCCCCAGGCAAGGTGCTTAGCAGCTTTGGAAAGTCCATATGCTCTTTTGCAAAATGGGCATAGTAATCAGTCTCTCAGATCTAGCCTGCTTATCATGAACAGTATATAATAGTGAATGTTTGTAAAATGTTCTATAAACCCGAAAGCCCTGGCCACATTCGCCAGTGTTGCTCTCATGGAATTACCTTTTATGACTATGTTCAATCTCTGTCCTCTTATTTCCCACATGAGGAGGTTTTTTACCCAGGCAGAGTGGTTGTCTAACACTCTGTGTTTGCAGAACGAGGCAGAGCAGTTTACTTGGAAAAATAAAAAAATGGTAGAGTGAGTTTTGTTGTTGTTTACTTATTTGTTTTATTTGACAGGGAGATGAAAGGCACACTTTCTATACCTTGTGCCTCTAATGATACTATTCTTCTTTTGACAGTGTAGATGAGCCAGAAAGAGTCAAGATAATGCAGTGCATTTGATTTCATTCTTTACTGGACATCTTTTATTTTCATTTCTGTCCTGAATGAGTCTGGCAGTTGAACTCAGTCCTTGGGTTCCTAGGACTCAGCTTCTAAAATCCACAAGGAAAGTAAATTGGTAGTATCCTCACCTGTGTTTTTAATGCACACTCAGACCAGAGCCTTCTCACTTAAGGAAATACATATGTCTTTAAGTGACATAGATTGGAACATGGCCTTGCTCATTTGTTTCCATGCTTTTGTGCTGAAAGGGCAGAGTACACAAGCTTGCAACAGAGACCATAGGGCTCACAAAACAGAAAATATTGATTCTCTGAGCCTTTATGGAAAAAGATGGTCATATCCTGATTTAGACTGAAGTTTGAGTTGATTCATTGTTACACCAACCAAAAACTTGAAAATTATTTATATTTGTGAGTATGTGTATAACCTTTAAACTTTCTGGCTAATCCTTACTAGAAAAAAAAAGGAATTAAAAAAATTCCAAAACCATCAGTGGTTATAATCTTCTTCAGTGCATCTTGACATAATTTTATTTTTCAAACATTTTAAACGCCTTCTCTTTCCCAAGGACGGTGTTAGGTACTTTCACATATGTTATTTAATCCCCTCAGCAACCATCTAAATTTGTTGGTATTAAACCCATTTTAGAGGTGAGGAAATGGGTGTTCTGGAGGATTTAAATAACTTGCCAAATTTCTTGGAACTTCACAAAGCCAGAATACAAACTTAGACATGTCTGAATTTGAGCTGATGACTGCTGGGTGGAAGGTGATTGGACTTACCTTCTCTCCACTATCCTGGTGCCAAGTCTACGGGAGGAATCTCTGAGGGAAGGAAACCAAAGGATAAAGAACTAACCTGCAACGGACCCAGGAGGCTTACGTCAGAGTTTCATCTTTTTTATTGTCTTTCTAAGGTATTTTGAACTATGCTGGGCTCTTTTTTTGATGTATATTTATTTATTTAGAGAGAGAGAGAGGGAGCGAGAGAGAGGGAATGAGAATGAATCCCAAACAGGCTCCACGCTGTCAGTACAGACCCCAATGCGGGACCTGAACCCACAAACCATGAGATCACAACCTGAGCGAAGGTCAAGAGTTGGACACTTAACCCACTGAGCCACCCCAGACCCCCGAACTAGGCTAGGCTCTTTGACTTTGAATCATAGCATGCTGTTCAGTGTGGATGCTCATATTTAGGTTCTGGTGATATGAATGTAAAATAAGTGAAGAAAAATATAGAGTCCACTCAGATTGATTTCTAGACAGAGATGTACAGAAACCTGAATAGTCCTTATTTGGGGACCAGTGTTCCCACCCCACATTGACTTTAATATAATTAAATACAGTTGATCTAATCATTTATATCATTTATTTGTATGAATTGTATCTGATAACATAATGAGGTTTAATTCTATTTTAGTTATAATTATTTTAGTTATATTTAATATATGTGTGTATATATATAATAAACCACTTTATTGAGATAGGATTGACATACAAAAAGCTGTACATAATGTACACAGCTTGGTGAGTCTAGAGGTAAGTACATACCTATGAAATCACTGCAATTAAGGCCATAAACTTGTACATCACCACCAAATTTTCCTCCTTTTTTTATATATATTTTTTCTTTTGTGGTAAGAACACTCATAGATATACCCTCTGAACAAATTTTTAAGTATACAACACAATATTGTTAACTACAGATCCTGTTGTATAGTGTATATCCAGAACTTATTCATGTAACTGAAACTTCATACCTTTTGACCAACATGTCCCCATTCTCTCCCCTGCCCTGCCACACCTCTGGAAACCACTACTCTGCTGTCTGATTCAATGAGGTTGACTATTTTAGACACCTCATAAAAGTGGGATCATGCAGTGTCTGTCCTTCTGTGTCTGGTTTATTTCACTTAGCATAATGTTCCAGTTTCATCACATTCTTGCAAATGCAGGGTTTCTTACTTTTTCAGGTCTGAATACTATTCTGTTGTATGCATGTACTACATTTTCTTCACTTATTCATCCACCATGGACGTTAGGTTGTTTCCATATCTTGGCTATTGTGAATAATGCTAAACATGGGAGTGCAGATATCTGTCTGAGATCTTAATGTCAGTTCCTTTGGATATACAACCTAAAAGTGGGATTGCTGGATCTAATGGAATACTATTCATAATTTTTTGAGGGACCTCCATACTATTTTCCATAGTGGGTGCGCTAGTTTATATTGCCACCAACAGTGTACAAGAGTGCCTTTTTCTCCACATCCTCACCAACACTTTCCTCCTTCTTTCCTTCCTTCCTTCTTTTTCTCTTTTCTTTTCTTTTCTTTCCTTTCCTTTCCTTTTTTCTTTCTTTCTTTCTTTCTTTCTTTCTTTCTTTCTTTCTTTCTTTTTTGATAATGGCCATTCTAACATGTGTGCAGTGATATCTCATTGTGTTTTTTATTTCCCTGGCGATTAGTGATGCTGAACACCTTTTCAATTATTATGGATTAAATGGATTATTATATGTAAAGTGTTGCGGCAACAGCAGGAACTCAAGTTACATTAACATGGTGCTTATTTTTAATAGTGTTGTCGTTGTTATTATAATAATAATTTTTATTACTATTAAATACAATGGTGTACATAAATATCCAGGCAAGGTGACTTTATTGTAGCTGGGTTTCCTAAACTGCAATATTTATACCCCCTAGAACTATATTTTGGTGAGACAGGGACCCTTAACCACAGAGTGCATAGAGCTGGTTTCCTGAAGCATCAATTTTGCTCAAAGCTTTCAGAGGGAAGATGTTATTTTTTATATTAAAAGCAAACAAATATATAGGTAAGAGAAGGCACATGCACATAAATTTTTAAGAGAAAACCTGAGACATCAAGCACCATTGACATGCCATTGGATTCTTCCAGCTATGGCTCTAGAATTCTATGGATAAGGCTTAGATCTCCTCTGCCATTAGTTAGTGGTATTTAGAAGGGAAATTTTGCAGAGCGGTAATTGTAACATCTCCCAATGGTGGCTTTTATTTTTCTGTATAGTTCTTATGTTTGATTGTTCAAACTCTCTACCTTTGTCAAGACAGAAAAACATGATAAAAAAGGGTTAATAGGAAAATCCCAGAATAAGCTTTTTCTTTTCTTTTCTTTTCTTTTCTTTTCTTTTCTTTTCTTTTCTTTTCTTTTCTTTTCTTTTTTAATGTCTCTACTGGTCATCTGATGGCCAGAGCATTCTGTATCTTAAGAGCTAAGAAAAAAGAAATACCAAAGAAACAGAGTTTATTTGTATTCAGGCCTGAGGGATGGGGGATGTGTGGGGGTGGGCATGATGGTTTTTTTTGGCAAAGAGATACATCTTTGAAGTCAGCTCTTTACTGCATGAGGGTAGATTTATTGCATAAGGTAGATAGATGCCCAATGTCTCCCACACTGTGGTGGGGGTAGGGATGATTGGGAGCCCTGGAAGCCTATGTGGCTTATGTCTCTTGATTATGAAGGGCATATAGTTTAGCTTTTATTTTTTCACTAAATAAAGATTTAAAGTAAGTCACCCAGATACATTGGCAAAATTGCAAGATTCAGAATTACAATTCATCATACAGCTTGATAAACTCATGTCCCACTGCTGAACCACACTGCCTTTTATGCACAAATTAATATTTTTTTACAACCCCTGCAATGATTTAGTAAAGAGCACAATTATAGTTTAGGACATTGCCATCTGCAGCGGGACATTTAAAACAGAATTAGGTCTAGAAATCATGACTGACACGTTGTTGTCACTCAAACTGTGATTGGTACAGTACCTTCTGTTTTATTAACAGTTTTAATGGGAAATTATTTTGCCACAAAAATTCTCATCTGTTAAATAGCCTTTAGATGACTTTTTTTTTTGTTATGCATTTGCAAAGATAAATAAAATCATTTTATTTGTGTGTCTTTGTTAAAACATTAAAATATTCAGCATATATTTTTTAAATGTGTCCTCATTTTTCTTGTTTTGCTCACTAGTTGTCCCCTCCTCTTTTGTCTAACTTTTCTCATGGACCACAGGTCCCAGAATTCAGGAACGGCCTAAGGCATTTGTTTTACCCTTGAAAAGGTTCTGTCCTACTACATACATGAGCAAAAAGAACTATAGATAGAACATGCAATGTGTGTGTCTCGCCCTGAATATGGACATAGGCTGTGTGAGGTCAATGGCAGGGTTTTGTCAAGAGGACATTGGAGATTCTGGTAGAAAAGAAAGCAAAGGGGCAAGAAAAGAGAAAAGAAAGGGCCAGGGTAAAATATGAAAAGTAGAAAGGAAATAAACAAAATCGTACCCAGGAGCCACATTATCAAGTCCTAGTAACTAATAAAGTGGTTACCTCTCACGTGGTAGTGAAGTTCTGAAAATACAACCATGAGTAGAGTCCGTTGTAGCTATTGACAGTCCATTCAGAAGGTCTCAGTCAAAGCCCAGCCTGTTGTCTATTTAGGAGACCAACAGAGCCAAATTTTAATCCAGCTATGAAATGGATTTCTTTTTTGATTAAACACCAGATGAGGCATTGGTTTGCTTTTAGGGGCCATGCCTGCCATGCAGAAAAGAAGTGGCTTTAAAAAGGGGATTCACACTGTGGGAGGTGAGCTGCCCCTCCTCTGAGGTATCTGAGAGCCTAGAACTCAGGAGGAAAGAGCAGATTCACATCTCCTATTTCATACTCACTCATCAGGATTTGTGCAGTGTCTGGGATGCCTATGGAATTGCTGTCAGCGTTCACACTGGTTTCCCTTGCTTTTGTTTTCCATACTGTCCCACATTCCAGTTGAATGCATACAAGTTAGAAGGAATAATCCTAGCATCCTGGAGTGCTCTCGTATCCATAGGGTCAGTCATTGGGAATTAGGAATCCTCCATTGCCTGTCAAGACCTATAGAGTAGCGGATAGGGACTTCACATTCCTATATTTATCTCACGTGGACTAAGCTATTGGTGGATGAGTAACTTCATCTTACTATCGATAAGGGTATGTGATGCCAACGCAGCTCACATTCTAGACAGCAAAGTGACCCAAAGAAATCTTTTTCCTATTTGAACTTGGCACACAGTAAGTCCTGTAGTTAGCAAACAGTCATTAATCATCTATTTTGCACCTGGCAAACAGACATTTGCTTAGTGAGTAATTTATTATTCTATAATCATTCATTTTAAATATTTGTATATAGAAACCTGATTAGACGTTGTTGATAGCCCAAATTCCTGCCTCCAGTTAGGGCTAGCTGTTTGCTTTAAAGAATATGCCCCCTTGTATGCTTCCTTAATAGGTGGAGTAGGTTTAAAAGGGCATGATTCGATCCAAGTGGTTACAGGAACAGTTTGTTAATGCTTGGATTCAGTCATCTTACTAGTTGTAAACTACTCACAAATATTAAATGTGTGACTATACTGTTATATGAAAGCATAGATATGGCACAGTCCTGTCTACTGTACATCTACTCAAATGTACTTTAGGACTTGATTAGCACCTGTATTCTATTGTGTTGCCTTGGGCATTAATAGATCAAATATCAGAGTGTCTGCTTTCCAAGATCACCTGTTCTGTGTCCATGGCTCCATCTTTTACACTTAGGATTTCCAGATGGTCTTCAGCCTCTCCCCAGGATCCCAGTTTTTATCTGCCCAATTGGCTGTTGGATAGCTCCATGTGGAGGTTCCGTAAGTTTACCCAATTGAGAGTGGCCAAAATGAGCCTCTTATCTTTCTCAAATCTTTATCAGATGCTCCTGAAATTGGTCACTGGTGCCAGCGTTCAATCAATAACTTAAAATACAAATCTAGAAATTGACATTGACTTTTTGGTCTCTTCTTTTTCTTCTTCCTCTCCTTCTCCTCTCTCCCTCTCTCCTTCTCTCTCTCTCCTCCTCTACTCCTCTCCTCTTCCTCCTTCTTCTGTTTTTTAAAGCTATCCCACCACTACATATTTTCTAGTCATTCAATGAGTCCTTTTAATTCTATTTCTAAAATATTTATTGAATCTTTCCTTCCTATTATATGATCACTGTCATGTCTTCATTTGTGTCAACACTCATCATCTTTTGACCTGAAATGTAATAAAAGAGTCTCTTAATGGATCTTCCTACTTCCAGTGGTCCATTCCCACATTCTACCTGGAGTGGTGTTCCTAGCCACTGCCTGTTTCACTTTCCCTGTGGAGAAATGGAGTCCAAACCCTTTGGCATAACATACAGGGCCTTTATCATCTGACCTATGCCCACTTTACCCTAGCCATTAGCTCATACAGTCACGCCTCTGTGCCTTTACATAAGTTACTTCCCCTGGTTAGATTGCCATTTTGTACTGACCATGTTAAATGAACTCCTTTGCATCCTTTAAAACCTAACTCAAGCATCACTACCTTTGTGAATTCTTTGAAATCTGCCTTCTGACCTTAAGCAGAACAAAAAGGCTCCTCCTATGCATGTCTCCTATGCAGGCAGATGCATAGCATACTTTACTCTTATCTCAGCTATAATTATAATATATATTCACACATCTTATAATGCCTAAGCTTCAAATATATAAACATAATGTATAAAATATAATTATAATGTTATTTTATAATACTTGTTTATATTTACCTTTTTCAACAGATTTATTCAACTTTGTATCTGACAAGGATTCTGGAATTCATATATGGAATTCACTGGGCATTCACATATATAATGTTAGAAAAATGAATCTATCAATATTTTTGGTGATATTTTTAGAGGGGAAGATATCTTTATGCTTACAGTTGGAGGAAAAAAAGCCTAACAAAACCTAACCTTTAGTGTCAGAGAATTTGTATTTATTTTAGCACTCAAGTTTTAAATTGTGTTTCTGACAGGCTGGACCACAGCTATGCTTCATGAAAGATCATGAGACACAGGGAAGAGGTTTATTCATCACAGCATTGGGATATTTTGCTTTTCTGAAAAGCAAAGGGATCTGGGGACTCCTTTGCAGGCTGGCCATGTCCTGTGCAACCCTAACTGTGTCTAGACACTCTAGCAGGGGTAGAGAGTATGGTTGGGACTTTGCAGGAAGTCGGCTTGCGTCAGAGGCACATGGAGAAGGAAAGGAATACAGAAGTAAGAAGAAAGGTTTCAGTGGCCAAGACAACAACTCTCCCCATCTCTGTCTTTCTCTGGGGCCAGAGTCCTTCTGCTTATCTGTCTCTCCCTTCTTCCTCTCATTTGTTTCTAGAGGTCACCTCTTTGCATTTCTCTACTTCTCTGTAGATTGCTTCTCTTAACTACTCATCAGAATCTACTGTGAAAATCCACCCAGCCTTCCAAGTCCAGCTGTCAAACTTACCACTCCATCTGTTTTCCAATTCTGGAAGTCTCTCTGGGAGTGACTCTGATTTGACCAGAGAGGATTATGTGTCTGATCCAGCTCCCTGGACTGGGGATTGGTTGAGGTGGGGTCACAAGAGGAGAAGGTTCTCTAAGAAACCCTGAAGGGTGGGGGGCAATGATTGGCATCTCTGCCATGGCATGGAGAGATGTTAACTGAGCGTTACACGTGCCTATAGCATCAATAGCCTTTTAATTTCTTAAAATCTTGAGTAGAGGAAACTCTCGGGCATGTAAGATTTCTACCGTCATTCTGCCCTGGGCTCAGACAAGATTAAGTCATTGGAATTGGGAGCCTGTTTTGTCTCCTTATTTCCTTTGTGGGGTGACAGACTACTGACCTAAGGAGTGAGGGGATTTGAGGAAATGAGTGATTTCTAATCTCACATGACTTTTTGTTCTCCCCAAATGTCTGTGCAATCCCCTACTTAGGAAATTCAAGGGACAAATTGTTATTTTTTTAAAAAAATGTTTTTTTAATATTTATTATCGAGACAGTGAGAGAGACAGACCATGAACAGGGGAGGGGCAGAGAGAGGGAGACACAGAATCCAAAGTAGGCTCCAGGCTCCCAGCTGTAAGCACAGAGCCCAACCCGGGGCTCAAACTCACGAACTTTGAGAGATTATGACCTGAGCAGAAGTCAGATGTCAACAGATTGATCCATTAAGGTGCCACCCCTGCCCCTGGAAGATTTTCCTAAAGAAGGTAGTGCAACAATTTAGGGATATCTCAAAGCAAACCTCTTTTGTCTTAAAAGTGTCCATGCTGGCATAACATACAGAAATGCCAGTAATAATGTGTGTGCCTCTCCCCACACAGGGGAGAAAAAAATCTTTTTCCTGTATACATCTTAGGTTTTCTGGCTGAGGTTCTGTAAATTGGACTGACAAAAGACAGATTAACAAGAGAAAAGCATACAGATTTATGTAATGTAAGTTTTACGTGACACAGGAGACTTCATAAGGAAATGAAGACCTGAAGAAGTGGTTAAATATGAGCATTTTTATACTAGGTTTGATGAAGAGTCGGAAGTCATGGGGAAATGTGATAGCAGCTAAGTGGTAAACTGGGGAGAACTTAACAAGTCCTTCTGTGTCCCTCCATCTTTGGAGATAAGGATAGGGAGGGCACCTCTCCCATGAGATCTTATGACCTGCTTCAGAGTGGATGGGGGGCTCAGAGAGTGCTTCCTGCATCTGCTGTTACTCAGATTCTTTCCGCTTCAAATATTCAGTATGCCGCCGCAGTACCATATTTTGTAGTAGGGAGTGTTGAACCCCTTCCATGTCCACCCCAATCTTCTGCTCTGGGGCCTGAGGACCCTTTGTAATATCTGAAAGCTTTTCCCTGCTGTCTCTTAGCCTTCATATTTCATACCCTGCATTTTCTTTCTGACCCTGCCTACTTGTCCACTTCATGTTCTGGTTATTACTGAACAGAGGTCATCCTGCGAGACTCTTTGCTGACAGAGGTGGTTTGTGTGTGTGTGTGTGTGTGTGTGTGTGTGTGTGTGTGACTCGGTGGCATGTGCTCAATCAGTATTTGAAGGAAACAAAAGCAGGAAGTTTAACCAGTAATAATAAATCCTAACAACCTGAGAATCATATCTAAAGCATCTACCCCAATTACTTCCCCATCTCAGTGCATGGTTTATTTTCTACATAGCAGTTACTAAAATGTGTCATTATCTTGTTTATTGTCTGTCTTACCCACTAGAACATAAGCTCCCTGAGGGCTAGGGTTTTGTCTATCTTGTTTACCTAACACAGTATTGAAAACAAGTAATCACTGTGGAAATAAACAAACACCAACCAAATGAGAACTGTTTATTCAAAGCATACTGTAGCAAGGGAGTTAGCCAGCATCACTTGTCAGAGACTCAACATCAGGCAATAGGGTGAGAAAGCTTCATAGTTGAAAAAAAAAAAAAAAAAAGGAAGGCTTCAGGTGTGTCCTAACTGGAGGCTTTTGGTGTGGGAGTGCTGCAGGTGCACCAAGTGGAAGCAGGACATTCCTTGTGACTGGTTGCACACCTTGGCCCTAAGTTCGAAGTGGGTACAAAAGTTAGGAAAGCTGTCCATTACTAATCAAGTTGTGGCTCTTTCTGAGCTGGTCGTGTTACAGGCCTTTTTGTTTTGGCTTCCTGAACTGATCACCAGAGATTAGAAGTCAGAAGTGGTCTGATGTGCTACCAGTATGATTTGTGGATAGCAGGCTGGTTTCCTGGGCGGGATACTGCCAATCATAGGTCTGAGTTCTATTTGTATATGTGGTTTGGTTGTTTTCCATTTGTATATTCAGTCTCTCCCTGTTGATGAGAGGAAAGGAAGGAAAGAAGGAAGGACTGTTATTCCAATTCCATTATCCAGATTTCATTTTGAATACCTCATGTCAAGGAGTAGTTCATCCTAAAGTTGACGTGGTGACTGTTTTTGAGAGAGTGCATCCTTGAATCATATCCCATAGTCAAAAGCTAGAGCACAGTAAAGAAGAAAGAGACTCTTTTCCTGTCTGTCCGCCAAATAAGAGCCAAAGGCTTTTGAGGAGGCACTTAAAGAATTTTCAGTTTGCAGTTGTGCAGAAACTGTTGTTCAGGTAATTTAACATTGATTTTAGTTTAAAAGGCAATTAAGACAAAATGGGCAGCCACTAGCCACTTAGGTTAAATAAGCTTAGATTTAAATTGCTCCCCATTACCACCTTTGTTTTCTATGTTTGAGCTGTTTTATGCTAATTTAGCATGCAATGGTGTGGAGGCCCAATTGGGGCAGGTGGATGGGAGAGGAACCTAGCCAAAGCCAGGGAGATGGTTATTGAAAGAAGAAATAGTTGGCCCAAAACTGTTCCCAGGGTGAAATAGGTTCTCTTTTATCCTGTTACTGGGTATAGGATTAATAGAACATTCCAGGATTCTGGTTCTTTAGATCTAAAATTTTAAAAATGGGGCCCACATTTTGACTGACCACTTTTACTTCCAAATATTTATTTATCCTGAAATAACGGAGAGAGACAAGCTCATAACATTATGGATAAGAATGTTCATGTTGGTGTTATTTAACACCAAGAATGTACGTATTGGTATTATTTAATAGAAATTGTGTATTCTTAATAGTGGCATACCAAAATTGATGTTATCTTTTTGTTTTTTACAGCAGAAAAGGTTCATGATACATTGCAAAGTAGAAAAATGAGCTTATATGGTAAAGTGTCTATTCTGTGCTTCTGAGTTTTTAGTCACATATGCAATGAAAAATCTTTGAGGGACAGATTTGCAATGTTACGTGTGGCTTTCTGGGTGATAAATAATGAGTGACTTTTTTCTTATGCTTTTCCAAATTTTCTCAAATTTCCACAATAAACACATATGAGGTGCTGAAGCTTGGGAGCAAGGTTGCTGAGATCAGAACTCCTAAAACAACCGATAAGTCTGGAAGGCTGTGGTCCAAGGTCATTTTTGCTGGCTATTAGTGGGGTCTCCGGAACTAGAGGGAATACACGGCTCTTCTTAAAATTGAAGGTATTTATGCCCGAGATGAAACTGAATTCTGTCTAGGCAAGAGAAGTGCTTATGTGTACAAAGCAAAGAATGACACAGTGACTCCTGGTGGCAAACCGAACAAAACCAGAGTAATCTAGAGAAAAGTTACTCGTGCTCATGGAAACAGTGGCATGGTTTGTGCCAAATTCCAAAACAACTTTCCCGCCAAAGCCACTGACCACAGAATCCATGTGAAGCTATACCCCTCAAGGATTTAAACTTACTGGAAAGTAAATAAAGGTGTAGATCTGTAAAAAGAAACAAAAACAAAAAAACAACAACATAATGGTTTTACAATTTCATAATTGTATAAAAAGGATTGAAAGAATACTGGTTTGTTGTAACTCTATTTAAAACATCCTCTCAGTGGTGTGCTTGATGTATGCCATCTCAAGTATAAGGTTAAATGTACATGCTAAATTCTGAGCAGGTAGAATGAATGTTCCTTTGTAATCATTCTGTTTCTTGCTCAAAGAAAGTCGGCAAAGCTTCATTAAAGAAGGTCATTCACCTGGTCCTAGTTTAAAGTTGTAAGGTGGACCATTCTGTAGAGCACACGTCTAAAATATGCCCTGGTGATTCATGCTTTTGTCTATTAGGAAATGTGGCCATTTACCAGCAACCAATGTTGAGCTAATGGGATCCATTTAGGAATATAACCACAACAAGCCCACCATAAATCGTATGCTCTCCCATCTGAATATGCTTCATTAAGCTCACCTTTCCTGATGCAACTGGATTATTAGATGTCAAGACGAAGAAAATCATTAGGTCCAGCTGCTCTAATCCTACAAAGCACCAATGTGGTTGCTATGTAATTTTATTTTAGTTTATTTTTCAGATAGAACATGCTTTGTGCTTTTCTATAGGAAAATATTTTCAAACTGGTAAAGAAGCAGTATTACTGTATTGTGAGGCATATCTCAGTAGGTCATTACCATAACTTACAGCAGAAGGGTAATCTATGTCGCATTTTACTTCAAGGGTAAGATTGATTTTTATAAAAATCTTTAGTGCATTGAAGCTTAAATTTTTGTTTTCCTATGAAGAAGCAATTAGATACTGGAGTCTTCCAGAAATGTTAGGTTAGTGTGAGCTAAACCTTGATGTGTTTTTGAAGGTCTTATCATTCAACAGTCAAAGAGAAAAGGCAGTTTCTGAGGGAGAAAAACACATTGGCACGGTGGCAGTTGTCACAGCTCACATGGCCAGGGGCATCCACCATTTTCTTACATTTACATCTGTTGGGGAAATTGACAAAAACCTGAAATAACAAAGAAGACTATAATAAGCATCTTCATTTCCACCCCCAAGAACCACCAATTTTGAATGTTTTCTTCCAGGTAGGTGCATATAAATATATGTGTATAGACACACACATGTACACAGACACACACACTTTAAAAGTGGTGCACACATTCCCTTTATAATCAAAAACGCTATGTGTATGTGTGTGTGTACATATGTATATTTAAATAAATACATATTTTTAAGGTTTTATACACATACAGACTTTATTAAAAAGGGGTGTGTGTGTGTGTACCCTTTAAAGGGTTTGTGTACATAAAGCTCATATATGACCTTTTATATATCAATGTTCTTTTAAAGGAAAACTAAGTTCTCAACCTCCTCCATCAACAGCAGTGCCTTTCCCCTTTCTAAACAATATTAGGAATTTGGGGCCCATTCTTCTAGATGAGAAGTTGGGAAACTTTTTCTGTAAGATGCAAGGTAGTAAATATTTTAGGCTTTGTGGACCATTTGGTCTCTGTCATAAATACTCAGCTCAGTCGTCACAATGTATTAACAAATGGGTATAGTTGTTTTCCAGTAGAACTTCTTTCGGGGACATTGAAATCTGAAATATTTTTCATATATTCCTGTTCTTTTTTTTTAAGTTTGTTTATTTATTTTGAGAGAGAGAGAGAGAGAGAGAGCGAGCACATGAATGGGGGAAGGGCAGAGGGAGAAGTAGAGAATCCCAAGGAGGCTCCGTGCCAATAGCACAGAGCCTGATGTGGGGCTCAATCTCATAAAGTGTGAGATCATGACCCGAGCCAAATTCAAGAGTCACATGCTTAACCCACTGATCCACCCAGGTGCCCTTATATACTCCTGTTCCTTTTTTTTTTTTCTTTTTCACCTTTGAAGTATTTTTTAAAAAATGAGCTTGTGACCTGTGTGAAAACAGGCAGAGGCTGAATCTGGATCATTTTCTATACAGCCATAAATATTTATATAACTGCAGAAAATCTATAATATTACCTCATTTTTGCATTTTATTTCATAAATAGTCCCATAGTGTATGAATCATTTAAAACTTGCATTTTTATCTCAGTGAAATTTTGACTGAAAAAAATGTATATATAGTTGTTCTTTGTAGTATGAGTCAGTCTCTTCATCTTTATACATATTTGTGTCTGTATAGCTATGGATTATTCACACTTTAGTCATTTTTCACTGCTATATAGTATTCCATCACAGAATATATTGCATTTTTTATGCCAGTAGGTATTTGCCATTTTTTCCCTTGTAACAAGCAGTGGTGGAGGTATATTCATGAACACAGCTTATATATGTTTTGTTAGGGCAGAGAAGTCAAACTGCTTGGCTATAGCCTGTGCACATTTTCCGTTTTAATAGCTACCAGTAAATTGGTTTCTGGAGTGACGATACCAGTTGACATTCCCACAGGGAGGCTTTGTCTCCTTGGTTTGGAGATTTCATCCATTGCTGTTTTCCTTTGGACGGAGCAAGGAACCCACCTTAGCTCTGTATCGTCTTGTTGCCACAGATGCTCTTGTGGCCTTTTATTTCCCTTTGGGTGAGTAGGGACATTGTTTTAGGTCTCTGCTCGGGCACTTACACACGAGAATAGCAATTTATATCAATAACCAGGTTTGGCAACATCTGCCAAGGTTGTCATACTCCGTGATTAAATGGCCATATGTGCCAGGGAACACGGGGACAATGGGGTTGTAATTAGGGTTTGCTATCTTTCCATCCGCCACCCCCACCATCCTTAACTTCGAATAACCTCGCTTTTGTGAGCTGATGTGTGAATCAAATGATTCCCCTGAGAATGCCAGTTTCTGCTGCAATACTACTTTATTTTGTGCATCTCTGTAATTACACGGGGTTCTGGTTAAGCTAAAATCTAGAAACATTTTGCCACTTTACCCAATGCCATTGACCCCAGAGCTGATATGTGCATATACTAGACTTTAACTTAAATCATCAGAGAATTTAGTGTACTCTGTACTGAACCATCACTGGGAAAGGAAGGTCTACCTAATGCTATCTTAGCATCCTTTAAATGCCACTGCCCCCACCAAAGGCAGGCAGAGAAAACATGCACCACCTTAACTCCATAAGGAACAAGTTAAACAGTGTATTAATGCAATATTTAAAACAATCTTAATGCATAGAAGGAAAAAAAAACTCTTCTCATTTTGTTAGTGGTGTGACAGAGGTGGTTGATGGTTATGGAAGGACTTGGCATGTTCCAAAAAAAAAAAAAAAACCTGGAAATATTGCCTCAAGATATGGGGCTATAATAAATGTGCAAATAAATATTTGAAAGATTTATTAGCATTTTAAAATTTGCTTACCGACATATAAAATCCTAATCACTTGTGCACAAGGCCTGTAACTAAAATAAAGTAACCAAGAAGACGGCACAGGAATCCAATGAATATTTCACTGCTAATTGAATATAGTCTATATATACACTTTTCTTCCATATTTAGTTCCATCCTAGTCAACTATTGAGTGCTTGAAGAAGCAAGGCCCTATTAGCGTATATAGCTTGCAGTTCTGACTATAAAGAAATAGAAAAAAAAATCTAATTCTCCTACGTCCAAAAGACTGACTTCCCCCATCTAGTTGATTGATCTCTATCCAATGCAATATTCAGACTGGGAATAGCCAGAGCCTGGTGTAACTCTTTCCCATTTAAGTAAGTAAGTAAATAAACGAACAAACAAAGTCACAGATCTTTGTGGATTTTGGGGACATTTACTTTGATGCCATAATCAAGGTAAATACCTTTTCACAGGTGATCTCTAAAGTTCAACAGGACATGGTAGATATTTCCTCCTCAAAGCAGGGTCAAATTTTAGAGCATTCTCATTTAGCAGTTAATGTGCAAGAAGATTTGAGGTCACAAAGTTTTAACTAGTAGAAAAGTGTAATCGTATCTCGGAGGAAACACTGAGGAAAGCCTATCAACAGTGTAGGGGGGAAGGGAGTGATGGGGTTTTCCATCCTTTACTAGTATTTATATGTGGAGTAGCATATTGGAAGTCATAAATACTGTCCCGTGGACATTTTGAATAATGCAGGAGTAGTGTAAGTAATTGGAAGTGCTTATATCCTGCCTTTAGACATTTCACTGCTCGTGAGTTAAAATTGGTTGTCAAGTGTGGACTCGGAGGACCGTGCAAGGTGCCCTATTCTGTCATGTGGTACATATTTAATGCTTGAAAGAACAAGGGAAGGGACACGTGCAGGAGAGGGAGAGGGAGGGCGAGCGGCGAGATACTGCCGCCAGCTCGGAGCTTTGCAAGTGCCTCGGAGCGAGGAGGCGGGACCCACGCAGCCTCAGCACCCACCGCCTTTCCTGGGCTGCAAGACTTTGCAAAAACACTGGGCGTCCAATTTGGCGAGTGTTTTGGCGCCCAGGCCGGGGCCGCCCTGGAAGCCGGGCTCAGGCGCGGCAGCGTCCCCGGCACCTTGGTGGCCTCCCTCTGTGCGCCTCTCCGCGTTGAATGCCTCCTTGCTCCGGCTGCTCGCTCGCTCTCTCCCGGCGCGTTCTGCACCTGCTGGCGGTGGTGTCAGGCAGCCAGGGCGAGCGCAGGCACGGCGCGCACGACGGATGACTGGAGTCATTTACATTGCTAGCACGTGGCTGCCGTTTGCTGTTGCCTCGGACTTCTCCCGTGTTCTCCCGGGGAGGAAACAGGAGGCACTTTGCAGCCGACAATGAAATCTTGGCAGCTAATTGCAGTCGTGGGAGATGCCCTTCAGGTAAGGCGAGAGAAGAGGGCTCTGAACACCATCAGGGAAGGAGAGGCCGAGAGGGAGAGCGAGGGATGGAGAGAAAGCTGCTTCTGCAGAGGCTTCCTGAAGCCCACTGACTCGCGGGAGGGGGTGGTAGAGGGACGGGGACGGGGGCGGGCGACAGGGGGGAGGAGTGTGCAAACTGACATTTTTGGCTGCCTGTGGCAGAGGAGCCGCCGTCAGCCGCTGTCCAACGTTCACGCCGAGAGGGTGGCGGCGTGTGCGCCTCGGGGCTGCTGATTAGAATAGGGACTTGGCGGCGGCAGGAATCCGGGTAAACCAAAGCGGCGATGGGAGGCTGCGGATGCATTTGCAGCGCGTGAGTGAGACCCGGTACGTGAGGCCAGCCCGGGGACCTCGGAGGGTGGGTCACGGCTCGCCCCGGGCGCACCCGGGGGCGCTGGACGCCCGGAGAGGGCGAGGGGCGTTTGTGGCTACGGGGGAGTCCGGAGATGAATCGATTTTCTTTACTGACGAGAGAAGTTAGTGGGGAACTTCATTGCCCATTCTCATTGGCTCCGTTTAACTTTATTTCTAGAGATGAATAAGCGTTTGTAAGAAAGCCCGTAAAAGTCCCAATAGGCTCGCAGGGGTTTTGCAAGAGCTGCGCGGTTCTTTAAATGGGAGGTTTACGAAATGACTGGCCAGATGGGCCGTGCCTTTGGAAAGTTGGCACGCTCACGTTCCGATGGGGCATGTGTGTGCGTGTGTGGGAATATGTATTGCATGTTTGTGTAAACATGTCTACCGTGCTGGTTGCTCTGTCCTTATCTCCTCTGCTTTGCCTGATGCCCAGGGAAGAGAAATTGCATTGACAGTATTGGTGTGTGTGTGTGTGTGTGTGTGTGTGTGTGTGTGTGTGTGTGTGTGTATACACACACACACACACACATATATATAGTATATATATGTATATATATGTATGTATGTGTGTGTGTGTGTATATATATATATATATATATATGTATATGTATATGCAAAGTGTTGCCTACGACATTTCTCCGCCTAGGAGGATCACCTGGGAGACTCAATCTCAGCCTATCCCTCAGCCATTATTTCCAGATTACCGTGAAACTGGTGGTTTTACTAATTTCTGTTGACAAAAGATCAGTGCCTCCCCCCTACTTAGGAAGGACCCCAGGAGAATTCTGAATCCAAAAGTTTTGTTAGCAAAATCATCTTAGTAGGAATGGTTCACTAAATTACTTCCTGAAAGAGTCCCTTTGTGAGTATCTTTAGATATCTCATAATTTACTCACTGTTCATACGGTTTTAATTTTGGTCCCACAGAAATGAACGCAGTCTATAACGGAGGCCATCAAAAATGATTGTGTAATCCTCTTTATTTGGGTAGCTGGGTGGTGAACTGGTTAAGACTATAAAGTCTTTCTCGCTGTGATTCCCTATTTTTGATCAAAATGTATCTTTGGAAATCCAAAGGCCATGAGTGTAAATGTGTTTGTGAAATGGGCTAACTTGCCTTTGCTGTGATTAAGTTTTAAGAGGGTTGTTCTTCAAGTAAGTAAACTACAGTCAATCAGTGACAGCTGGCTTTCATGGGGAATGCGGGCAGCATTCATGATTTTCATACAGAAAGCAGGTTTTTCAACTCTTATCTGCCCACTCACACCCTCCACACATGCCAGTGCTTCCTCTGTATTAGAATACTCATGGATTATGAAGAGAAAATTGCTTCTCTGAACAGTTGGAGGAAGTATTACCTATGGGCAAAGGTTTCTTTTCTCCCTTGCTTACCTGCTTCCTTCTTTCTCTCTTTCTCTCCCTTGCTCTCTCCTCCCTCCTCTCTTTTCTTCCATCTCCCCCCCTTTCCCCCCACTTCTCTCTCTATCCACCTGTATTTCTTTCCATCTGTCTTTATGTTTGTACGTAGAACACAGAAAGCTTTCCAGATATCTTCTTCTACTGCATTTTTATTGTAACAAATGTTTTGCACCCTAAGGGATAATTGGAACCTGATTTTCTTTTTCTTTTTTTGTGTTCTCCGTTCATATACAAGAACTAATTAATATCAGGCAATCTGCTGTACCCTAATCTTGTAAATAAAAGTGAATATTCAAACTTTTCTTGTCATTTGATTTTAACCAAGCAAACTGACTCTGGAGGATGCCTATGTTACATGAAAAGAGCTGGATCTTTTCTCTCTTATCACCAAGTGATGGATTTTTACAACATTGCACTTTGCTTGTTATAACTTTATTGGGCTGAGCATATTTTTATGTTTGTCTACTATAACCTTATCCCTCAAACTTCTGTTTTCTCTATTACCTGTCTTAATTTTAGAAGCTGGATTCATTTTGATCTGTATTTACTTGGACTTGGGAGAAACAACCATCAGTCTTCGCTTACGGGCTAGCTTTAAGTATCGCAAAAATAAGTTTATTTTTCTTTCCAATTTTTTTTTTCTCTCTCCATGAGTGTGACACAAAAGTTGAAGGAGATTTCATGTAAAGGAATTTTTGCTGCAATTGCCTTCTTCCAAATTACAACTGTAAGATTTGGACAATAAATAGTCCTATTTTGAGATTATTATATGAGAATCCGTACATATCCCTTGTCATTTTTTGTTTGATAACAGAGAACCTGGTTGGATGGGTCATTCTCGAACTAAATAGCTATTTACAATGTCCAGTGAAAGATCATTTTGGTCTTGTTTTCTGCAAAATTTACAATTTTTAGATTAGAATTTTAGTTGAGTTTGCAGTACCAGAGAAATGGAATGTGATCCAAAAGAGGAAGGATTTTTATGAAATAATAATAAGGCTTTATTATTATTAAACTTCTATTTATGTTTAGTTGTAGCTATTTTGTTTTTTAACAGTTTCATGTGTGTTAGTTTCAAAGTCGTCACAGAGTGGATTGAAACAAGTTCTTTGAAAGTGATTCTAAAAGAATTAAAACGCAATTCCTTTTAGGAGACCTGAATCCTCATCTTGTACTGGTTTTACAACCAATGTAAAAATAAATAGGGAGAAAAGCAGTTTTTTGCAATTCCAACTTTATTTTGTTACAGATCTGAAAACTCCAGGATGTTATAATACATTAGGTCTTTATATATTTATGGGTAGAAGTCTTTGTCCTTCTGTTTGTTTTCCTTCATTTTTATGCAGAGTTGAGCGTTTGCATGTATTGTAAACAATAGTAAACAAGAGCAAATAAGGGCATCAGGAATTTTCTAATCATGCATTTTAATTTATTTGAATTAAATCACATAACAAAATAGCATTCTTGCCTATCTGATGCTCATGCTGCCCCCTCCCTCTGTTTGCATGGTACTAAAAAAAAATAAGTAATTCTTTAAAAGTCAGCTTGTAACATGTAGGGTTCAGCTTGGAAACCTTTGTATTTAATTATTCACTAGCTGCAGTGTTCCAAACAGTTTTCAGGAGTGCTTTTTTATTAATAGATTTAAAGTTTTCATGAAAAGTTGTGTGTGTGTGTGTGTGTGTGTGCGCGCGCACACACACACTTGCCCAAAAAGCTGAAACAGCTTGTGTCAGCTATAGCAACGCGTTTTTGATTCAGCAAAACTAGGTTATGAATTCAAGCAATTAAACATGACAAAAAGCCCAATTTCACTGCCTAGATTAATACACTTCCAATTTTTCCTGCTCCATAAAAATTTCAAAGTGTTCTTTCTGGTTAGGTGTTTGCATAACCTATAAGGTATTGGAAGGCCCCCATTTCACATTTACTTATGATGTCTGAATACTTTGATGTAGCAAATGTAAATAGGACCAATTGGACATTCTTAACACAATTTTGTATTTGCAAGTTCTTGTGAAATTATTTCAGTTGAGTTTAAAGGAAAAGCGAGAACAGTCGTTAGTTCCCTAACATTAATCGGTGGTGAGTAATCTTTCAGCTACTTCCAATGTCATGAAGGCCAGGAAAGGCTTTTTGAGAAATGGTATAATTACAGCAGAAATAGTATATCCCTGTTCCAATGGTAGCAGTGATTTTTTTTTTAATTATGCAAGAGTGGTTATGTTTATTACTTTTTCTCTGCTTGAACAGAAGTAAAGTCTGAATTCTGTATTCATGTTGATCTAATTAGCCAAAGCTCACTGTTCTTTACAATGGGTCTTTTTACTTACAGAGTAATTAGTACTCCCAATGAGCCACATTGAAATTACTGCAGTTTTTGGTAAGTTGGTTGAATTTTCTAAGCTGCCTTGATACACTTTGATCACACAGAGACTATATACGCACAGACATAGACAATCAAGAAGCTCCAATACTTATACCTTGCATTGTCCATCCAGTACAGAAAACCAGCAACAGCAAAGTGAGTCAAGTTGGACTCTACACCTGGTGTTTGCTTTGGAAAGAGAACCTCTATCTATTAGCAAGGCCTCTGCCAGCCTTTCTTTGTCTGCATCTGCATTTGCTACCCGGGGAAGGATTTCTTTGTTGTTCAATTGAAATCTCTACTTTTAAGAAAATCAGTTGCTTATTCTGCTAACAAGATGAGAGTACCCGTTGTACCTATTATAATTATTTGAATGTTGCAATAGAGGCTCTCCGTTTTTATTATAATGATGAGGATGATGAAGATGGTGATGTGTTAATATATCAGCAGTAATAGGAATAAGGATACAATGCTGATGTCTGCCTGGGCACTCACTGCCTCTGTGTGTCGGGCATTGGACTGAGAGCTTCAGCATGTTTTCTCTGGTTCTTAACTCTGCAAGGTACGTGTCTGTATGCCTAATTTAGAGATGGAGAAGCAATCTTCAAGACTTTTTATAATTAGAATAAGAGATTAGATTCCATATTTTCTGACTCCAATATACCAAGATACCGTTGAAATTTATTAATGTGAATTTAGAAAGATACACAAAATGGGTAGTCAACAGATGCCATAGGCAAGTAGTTCTCAACCATGAGCGATTTTCTCACTCCCCTCACTACAATAAGGACGTTTGGTAACATACTGTAGACATTTTGGGTTGTCATAATTGGGACAGGGGGTGCTCCTGGCATCTACTGGGTAGACACCAGGGATCGTGCTGAACATCCTAGGATGCACAGGACAAAACAACAAAGAGTTTTCCAGCCCATAACGCCAGCAGCGGTGACTGAGAAATCCTGTCCTAGGCGATATCAGTGATGCTGTGACTAATATGCACATGGTCTGATTTTTCAAGAGACTGGATAAGGTACATGAATTTCAGTTATTAAACTTTTTAAATCTCCAGTTGGATACTGTGAATGGGATCATAATGCAAAATCAGAAGGTCCATATTGTCTTAAATTTGACTTTAAAATTTTACTGCTGCCTACTCTGAACATCTTTCTTTATAAATATGACATGGGTCATTGTGATTAAAGTACCTACTTTTCCCCAATTTACTCAGTGTTACCTCTTACGAGTGCTGAAAGATGAAATTTCTTCCTAGGGTACTGCTGTCAATAGAAATGCACCATCAAAAAATGAGTTCTGCGCCAGTCATTGTAAGAACTTTCCTTGTTCCTCCTCAGCACTCAGACACCATTATTTTCTCCTTATCGTTCAAGGTTTGGCTCAGAGGCTTATTTGCTTATTTATTTAATAAGCACTTAAGTAGTGTTTCATATGTGCCAAGCACTGTTGTAAATGTTTAAAAATATTAATTAATGTAATCCTTACACTAAGCCTAAGGGGTTGATACTGTTCTTAACTACTTTTTACGGAGGAGAGAACCACAGTCCGGAGAAGTTGGATAATTTGCCCAAGGTCACACAGCTTTTAAGTGGCAGAGCTGGGATATTAACTCTGCATTCTGTGCTCCTGTCTTGCCATGCTCTTTAATCATTTCAATTTGTAGATGTGCAGAAGCATGCTTGTGTAGGCACATCTCACCTGAGTTTTGAAAAAAAGACATTTTCAGTTTCATTCTGGGGGTGTTGGATTAAATAAAGTAATTTAACCATTTTTAATTGAGAGTGAATGATAATGCCCACAGCTCTGTTTTGTACTTAACTCCTTGTAAACATACCCTGAACTGGGATCAGGAAGACTTATGAGGTTCTCTTTACATGACCACCTCCAACAAGAAAAATCGCCGAAGGAAAACAGTAGCTTTCAGAAGGGCATAATTTACAGGATGGATTATCTTTGCTCTATTCTCTATTTAATAGTGGTATTAGAAAAATAAAATTTGTTCAACTGCATCCCCTAAGGGGTCTTAAAGAAACTTAACTCTTTGGTTTCCTTTAAAAGTTTTGTAGGGAGCCAAATGTGGTCGTAACCAAGTGGACGTGGGCATGTTGATTCCCAGCTTGATCTTGTTAAAGTCAATCCATTTATTCTCCCTCATTAAGACCATGGAAACAACCATGCCAATCCCATTCTCTGCTGAATATCCAGTATGTAGTAAAACTGATGAAGAGAAAAACAATTTGAGTAGCTTTAAAAAAAAAATTAACGTTTATTTCTTTTTGGGGGGGGGAGGGGCAGAGAGCGAGGGAGACACGGAATCCGAAGCAGGCTCCGGGTTCTGAGCTGTCTGCACAGAGCCTGATGTGGGGCTCAAAGTCATGAACTGTGAGGTCATGACCTAAGCCAAAGTCAGACACTTAACTGACTGAGGCACCCGGGCGCCCCTGAGTAGAATTTTAAACAGAAATGTCAGTTTGACACACCTTCATTCTGTGTCACGAGAAGAAAAGATCTTGCAAGTCTGCTATTAAACATGGGTACATGGATGGGCAGAAAACCAAGATGGGCATAGAGAACCTTAATAGATATCAGTTGAATGAATGAATACATGGAAGAATTTGTATTTAAAAGGAATTCTTATCAAGGGTATGCATGGGTTTGTACTTTAATAGAAAACATCTTACATCTTGAATACAAAATATTGGACGAAGAGGAGGTGGTGGCAGCAGGAACCACCCACCTATCTGACAGACAGTAGTTCCCTGCCAGCTGCCTCCTCAGACTTCTAACCCAGACTTCACATGACTTCAGTGTTGGTACATAGCTCACTATGCATTGCCCCACAGAAAGCTCAAAGATGCTGAACCACTAGAATGGATTGCATTCTACCCAAGGGGAGCCACAGATTCCTTTCTACAAGAAAGGAAGGGCCACTGCCCTTGAACAGCTATGGTGTAGCCATCCAGCCTTGCCAAAGCCATGGAAAGGGGCTCTTGAGCCACCCTCCCCCAACCCAGGGACATTATGGGAACTGAACTGGAAGTAGAAACCACTGTGGTTGTTCTTATGTATTTCAGGCCCAGTGAACTCACATTTACACAGAGAAAGCAGAGTGAATCCCATTTCAGAACTGTCAAAAGACCATTGTTGGGTCCATTATCGTCAAATTTCCTTTTTTAATACAGTTCGTTGAATTGGCTTTTGTGGAATACCTATTCCATCTAAGTGTTGGTTCAGGAAGTGGTTTAAGATTGAACCAGAATTTATTGTTCAATGGTAAATAAGGGGGAATAAACTCACATAGCTAAGGGTACCCAATAAAATTCTGTAAGTATTGTCCATTACTCTGTTGTGCTAAAATACATATATTTCACTTAGTTGAATAAAAAAAGGAAATTGGATTTAAAATGGCCATTTTAATTCCATATTTAATGGAATTGGTTTCTAGCATATTTCCACATTTAGTGTGAATCTACTTAAAAATAGAGACAACCAGTGATAAACTTTGTGTGCCATTAAAAAGAATGTGTCCAGCAAAGGGAAAATGAATTTTGGCTGAGTCTCTATTATCACATTTCCCCAAGGAACTAAAATATAAAGGTTACCTCAATGTTATAAGTAGTTCAGGCTTCAACCTTTGCTGCTGATGGGAAAAGAAGGCCAGCTTTGTTGCAGTGCACTAACTGCTCAATATATAGAATTATGCATTATTATTATCATTAGTGCAGATACTGTCTACTGAGTGTTTGCAATGAGCTATCCACTGTGTTAACTTCTGAATATACACTACTGAATTGACTCCTCTCAGTAGTTTTATGAGGCAGAGAGTTCTTTATACCCATTTTTCATGAGGGAAGACTCAGTCTTGAGATGATTTTTCTTCTGGGTTTACCAACAGCTAGTAAGTAGAAGGATTGATAATCAAATTTGAAGCTTTGTGACTTCAGAGCCCATTTTCTCCCCTTTTTTACCCAAACCCATAAGCTTTGTGACTTCAGAGCCGATTTTCTCCCCTTTTTGACCCAAACCCATAGGAATATTTATTCTAACATTGGTGAAAAATGAATCTGACATAAAATCAGATTTGGTTAGCCTTGAATGGTCTTTGTGATCCTCTTATTAGGACTTACCTTTCTTTAATCTTGTCAGAATATGTGGCTGGATGGGTGGATAGATGGATAGACCGACTGACTAATGACACAGAATGAAAATTGGCAAAGAACATGAATATAGTTTTTAGAAAAATAAATGTAAATACCAGCAAGGATACAATATATGTTCACATATATACATATGTGAAAGTTTCATTTATATATATAAACATTTCTCAGATCAGATTAGAAACTAATATGATGAAACAGGCTTTTTATACACTGTTGAAGAGACTGTGGAATCATTCATTCTTTTGTGGAAGACAATTTGGAAATGTTCATATATATAAAAAAAAGTACGTTTTAATCCGGTGTTTCCACCTCCAGGATTTATGTAATTGCTCAAGTTTGCAAAGATGCATGTTGGTTGACTACAGCATAGTGTGCAGCGGGAATAAAAACCGGAAGAAATTAAGTGTCTAACAGTATGGGATTGGATGTCCTGAAGCAGTGGCTGAGCTGTGGGAAGTTTACAAGAGTCCAAACTGCAGAAATGTGTTAGGAAAACTTTGTTAGAAAATTAACACACATGTGGAAACTCTTTATACACATGGCAAAATTGCAAAAGGTAACTAAGGGACTGCAGAGGGTGGCCACCTCAGTGGTTACTGTGGCATGTGACTAAGAGGGGAGCAGGGGAGACACAGAGAAATTGCTTTCAGGATGATTCAAGACAGATAAGTTATAGAGGCCTGCTGTGCAACATGGTGCCTGGAGTAAACATAGCATTGTGCGCTGAAAAATTTGTTAAGAAGGCAGATCTCATGTTAACTGTCCTATACACACACACAAACATGGACTCACACGCACCCTGGACAGAAGGAAACTTTTGGAGACGATGGATGTGTTTATTACCTTGATTATGGTGATGGAATCGTGGGTAGATTCATGCCTGCATCCAAACTCATCAAATTATATGCATTAAATGTGTGCAAGTTTTTGTATATCTGTTATACCTCGATGAAACTGTTAAAAAAATTTAACCTTTATTCCTTTTTCTTTTCAACAAGCAGGCACTATTTTGATAATAAAAAAAAAAG
Source organism: Panthera onca (assembly GCF_046562875.1). NCBI lineage: Eukaryota > Metazoa > Chordata > Mammalia > Carnivora > Felidae > Panthera > Panthera onca. The sequence continues at coordinate 36,536,043 of NC_138354.1, read as the reverse complement.
TAGTTTATAGAACAAAAAAAAAGAGAGAGAGCTTCCATTTGTCGAACCACCTATGGTCAGTCCCTCACCCCCAAGTGGATAGAGATCACCTTAGATATCAACATTGGTATTGTATGTTAGAACATAGCCCAAATTGCTTTGAAAATGTGCTTAAGAGAGACTTAGAAAAGGAGGTAAAGAAACCTAAAAATGGGTTGATTTAAAATCGTGTCCTGGTTAAGATTTGGGGTTGATGTGTGTTCTGAAACGATGTGGTTGGCTGTTGCAATTTCTGAAAATGATAAAGCTAACTGTTAACCGTAATGGTTTGGCCACACAGGAGAACAAAATTCCCCTGATGCTGCAGACACTTGTCATTCATCGGAGGTACTGCAAAATCATGATCCTTATCCTTCCAGCTGCGTGTGTCTGTCAGGGACTGTGGGCTGCTAAAAGTTGTATACTATTATTTTTTTATTCATCTCTGGGTCATTTCATCTTCCTGTGCAAGCCACATGAATGGCTGTGTATGAAAATTGTATTTTGTGCTGAATTTCCCACTGTGAAAGATGTTTACTATATATTTATGAAAACACTGCAATAACAAAACCCTTTATATAGCCTTTCAATTTGCTGTAAGGGCAGATAAAATATTTTTATCTCGAACTGAACTTCATACCTTGGGAGATTCAGCAGGCCCGACTCGGAATAATAAAACACTTCAGAGAAAGGCAGGCGCTGTTCAGATTGCTTCAGAAACCTGTGTACTTCACTCAGCAGACCTCAATTCCTTTAAACACACCAACTGAATATATAAAACCTAGAAGGAATCGGTATAATTTATGCATCATTAGACAATATTTTTTAAATTTGTTAAATACTTTTGTGATGTGTCTACAGAGATTCAGGGTGATTCTTAAAAAGTGGTGTTAACTTAATGCTAGAAAATACAGGAAGGAGGCTGGTTGTCCCCTAAATGGATTAACAACACTCATTCTTCACCTTCATTTAGGCTTTGGCAGTGTTTTTAATTGAAACTTTTGTCGAGATAATTGTAGATTCACCTGATGTCATAAGATATAATACAGACAGATCTCTTATACACTTTACCTAGTTTCCCCCGAGAGTAATATTTCTCAAAACCATAGAATCACATTACATCCAAGATTTTGGCATTGCTGCCATCCACTGATCTTATTCAGATCCCCCCAGATTTATTTGCACTCATTTGTGTGTGTGTATTTAGTTCTACACAACTTTATCACATGTGTGGGCTGATGAATCCACCATCACAGATAAGACAGAGATCACTTCCATTATAAGGACCCCTAATCTCCATCCCTAAACCCTGTCAACAACTAATCTGTCCTCACTTTCTAAAATTCTGTCATGCCGAAATGTTGGCAAATGGAATCACACAGTATTTAACTTCTTGGGATTGGCTTATCTGCTCATCATAATTTCTTAGAGTTCTGAGTTATGGTTTGTATCAATCATTTGGTGTTTTTTTTTTTAAATTATTGCTCAGTAGTATTCCATGGTATGCATGTGCCACAGCTCTTTAATCATTCACCTGTTGAAAGACATCTGGGATGTGTTTGGCTATTACAGACAAAGTCACTATGAACATTTCTGTACAGGTTTTTGTGAGCACAAGTTTCATGTCTCTGGGATAAATGCCCAGGAGCAGGCTTTGGTGATTTTTGATTCATGAACATTATGGAAAACATTAATATGTTGCGCCCGTTGGAAGTCAATGCCAGTTGCACACAAACCAATGAAAGGAAAAACATAAAATCTTACCCACATCTTAATGTTTATTTCTACATAAACACAGCACTAAATATAGAGAATAGCCAGCATTTATGTAGCATCCACCATATGCCAGTCTGTATTCTAAGCCTGTTGTGTATGCTAACTCATTTGTCCTCACAACAGCCTCATGATGTACACGCTCTTATTATCCCCACTTACAGATGAAGAATCAGGCACAGAATGCTTGAGTAACTTGCCAAGATGATACAACCAGTGCATTTAGGCAGTCTGTCTCGAGAAGCCATCATCTTAACCACTACTCCCATGATTTGAACCTCATTCACAGATCACAGGTATTGGTCATACCTCTGGGTCTGCTGAGATGGCCACTCTCATTTGTTTGGGTAAACATCTCTCAGGATGGCTCTGAAAAGAAAGAAGAACTGGAATTGGGTCTGTAGAACAATCAGCTGGCTGACTTCACTGCCCTTTAATTCAATTGCTCTGTCTTTAAGCTTACTTTATTTGACCATCTCAGCCAGATGGAGGCTTCTTCTGGCTTTTAGATCTCCCAAGAGGTAGATTTCACAACTCTCTCTTGGTTACACACTGCACTATTTCACAGGCAGTATGTTCTGCCTTTCGGCATGCCCCAAATCTGTCGTATGGCAAACTGAGCCCCTTGTCATTTGTCTACCTTCATTGAAGATGTGGAATTGATGGTGACCATGTCTGTTCAACAACACAACACAAAGGTACCTATTTCTAACAGAATCTTGCATGGCTGCTTTACATTAATCATGGAGCTATTCGTTCCTCCAAAGGCATTTCATATTTCCACCAGGCTTATAAAGTATTTAATATTTTCATATGCTCCAGTGTAAAGCCATCTGTTGCAGTGACAGGACAAAATGTTGAAGACAAGAACAAGCGTATGTTTATGGAAAGATTCCATGAAATGTTAACAAGAAAGATATGTGCTACTCTAGGGTGTCTTGTAGAAAATGGCCAGGGGAATTTGGAAGGCACAGCCGCCAGCACTGGTGTTTATAAATTGGCGTTTATAAATTGCACATGTTCCTTTTTTTCTGTCTCATAAACTCGGACTAGATCAGCAATGTAAATGGTGGCAGAGATCTATTTGACAGGAAATAGTGGTATTATTTAATTTTTGGAACTTTATTTCATCTGTTCTTCCTGTGCTTCATTTGACTTTTTGCTATTCATTTGAACAAGTGGATTGGGAGCCTGCTGTGTGCTAGGCGTGCATGTCTCTTGAATAGCTAGATTGTGTTTCTAAACAGCTAGAGCTGTTCCTCAGTCCCTAACTTTTAATAGCCATGTTGCGGTCTTGCTAATATAGAAACGCTCAGATGGGAATCAATTTGACTGCCCACTTGGAACGTATCAGTTGAGGCGCGGGTACCTAAAACTGTTGCTACATCACATTGCCCCTTGCTGAACTGAGCTCAGGAAATCAAAGCAAATGCCTCCAAGCTAAGGCCCTGATGCTCTTGGGGAAAAAACATCACAGCTAAAATGCCCTGAGTATCTGACAAGCACTAGGGGAGACGCTGTACATTAACTGGCTTATTTAAGCCTCCCAAGCATCTTATGTGGCAGAGGTGGTCCTTGTCTTCATTGTACAGATGAAGTAGAGGTGCTAGAAATGGTAAAGCAATTTAGCCAAGACTGCACAGCTCATGCTCGGTAGACCTTGGATCTGGCCACAGGCAGGCTAAGTCCATAAACAGCTGCTTAGCCACTGTGTTCTGTAACTGACACTAGGTAGACAGAAGCTTGTTCAGTGCTGTCTGATGGGGACTTCCCAAGGTGATGTTAGCTGGGACAGGCGGGTCAAAAGTAAGCAGATTTAAAATGTAACATTGAGCTTGATGTCCTCCACAGACTTGCCTTGAGTTCTCAGCTACCTCTTCACCCTGTAAATAAAATTGTCAGTGACCTCTTGAAAGCCAAAGGGAGGCTTGTGGAAGAAGTTGACATTGAAGACAGAAGAGCAGCTCTTTCAATGCTACAGCAGAACAAGATCGTGTGGGGCAATCCCCAGAGGCCTCCTTTATAGCAATTTTTGAATTATGTCTTACCAGCAAGTGTGATAAAGCATCTTAAATCAATCACTTACTCCCAATCATAATGAATGGATTAATGGCATATGTATGGACCTAGGTCTTGACTGTACCCATATCAAAAGATGGCAAATTCTGGGTAGCTATACTGAAGTTGATAAAATTAATGAAATAGCACAATTTAGGGAAATTTATAAGCAGAAACATGTTCAAGAAGAGCAAAGTATCATCGGGTCAAGTTAAGAGGAAGAAACAAGGAGGAAATCTGAGAGGAAAGAAAGGCAAGGTAGCTTGTAAGCAACATTATTTATTTCAGTCAACCTCAGAAGGACATCAAGATTTGTTCTATAATCAGGCTGTTTTAGACCCATAGGTTTTGCCTGCAGGTGTTCATCTCAACAATTAGATTGTAATGATAGGTTATAAACTTCATGAAAACAGAAAACAGGTGAACAATATATAATTAATTCCTAGCACAATGCCTGGCCCATATTAAGACCTCAGGAAGTGTTTTCAAAGAATGTATGATCATATTGGATTGTGCCAGAATATTTATTATATATTAAATCCTGGTAAACTCAAGTAATAATTACATCTATAATAATTAGGTAACATTTTCGGAATCCTGTGAGGAAAGACTGTATTATTTCTACCTGCTAGTTCCCTTTCTCCTGAAGCCGAGATATGTGGGTAATTATTTTCTGAATTATGATCAGGACAATATGCATAGTAAAAGCAGTGACACCATTTATATCTGATCTCCCAACTAAAATATTGATACAACCTTATATAGGGTATACGGCAAGCAGTAATGTTCTAGCGCCTTCTCCCCCAGCACACCCTATTGGCAAAGAGCGACTTATGGTTAATGCAACAGTGAAAATAAATTATTACCATTCTCTGATTGTGTGACAGGTTAGTAATTAACTTATGTCACTAGCTGGCCTCCCACAACTGTGTTTATTCAGCTTCATGGAGCACTTTTCAGGGAAAAAGGAAAGATCAGCAAGGCATTCTTTGTTTACTGTAGATGCTAGATGGTGGTGGAATGTATCTTTTCCTATTGACTAGGAAATAAGTTGGCTGTTAGGACGTGATTTTCCATTCTTCCAAATGATATGGTGATACAGGGAACTTGAAAGCTACCCGGGAATTAGAAAAGAATAAAGAAATTGCCCTTTATGCACTAATCGAGCCATTGTGCCTGTTTTCTTTGGGGTGTTTTCTACTGTAGGCTCGGCAAAGAGCTATGTGTAAAGAAAAGGTATGAAAAAATTTTAATTAAAAGGAAAAAATATGTTTTTTTTTCCCCATTGTAGGTTAAGTGCCTATCACACAGCCTAGGGACAATGGTATTAGATTTGTAATAAGTACAAGTAAAGCTTTTCATTTTGATTGGATTGGGTATATTTTTCATCAGCATCTCCCGTGTGAGCCATGATTCCAAGACAGAGTCTTGTAATCTTCTGCAGTGGGAATGATTCAGCTTAAAAATCAATAGGGCATGAGGTATTTCAAGTTCTCATTATTGTAATGTGTCAACATCACTTCAGTGACCCCAGAGTCCTATGTTGGCTGGTTTTTCCCCTGATTTATTGTGCAATCTCACAGGGCAAACTATAATTTCACTTGGAATCAGAAAGTCTCCATTTATGGTTTGTGCCCCAGTCTCCAGTCATTAGGGCATTCGCAGGGAATCAATACCTCCTCTTGTTGCTAACAACTGAATGAAGTTGTCACCTGCTTAGATTACAAAAGAGACGGGTAAAAAGATGCGGTAAGGGTGAGTACATTGGACAAGCTCTGTTTTGAGGAGGGCTTTCTTTGATGTTCACCTTCTGCCACTGGGAGGGGTGTCTGCCTTTCTCAGGATGTTGGTTATAGAACCCCACCACCACTGAATTAGCACAATATTTCATTTTCTTTCTCTCTCTCTCTCTCTCTCTCTCTCTCTCTCTCTCTCTCTTTCTTTTCTTCCTTTCTGTCTTTTTGTGTGTGTGTGTGTGAATTGTTGGTGGATGATGTAATTCTCCTTGGTTAAAACAAAGTAAGAGAGCCTTTCTTGAAAGTCTGAGTTCTTGCACATTTTCTAGAACCTGTTGAGTCATGCCATCTTTTCTTAAATACCCAATCACTATGCTGACCCTGTAAAGACAGGATCTACCATCCTTCCCCTAATTGGCAAAATGCCAATTCATGAAGTAGGAACTTCATGAAACTTCCAGTAAGAAGAAGACCATCTGGTTTCAACATGCCATTCATCAGTGTGTACACATTCTATTCTGCTGCACCCATGCACACACTTTCTTTCTCTGAGATTTTTCACTAGAAGGTATTCAGTGAATGTTTATATGCTACTGTCAAGTCCCCAGTAGCACCAGTAGTGAGTCTAAATTTCATATCTAATACCCAGTGTTTAGCAATGGGTAAGAATGTCTGACAGTGTCATCAGAAATATAAGTAAGTACTGACCGTGTGTATTCCATGTGCTTGTGAATACGTTAGAGAGTCCTTCCCTCAAGAAGACCAGTCATGGGGAAGAACCAAGGTAAGAGGCAGTGGCAGTGTGGGGAATGTAAGGTCAGGGATGTGGAGACACAGAGAGGAAGCACTGAACACATGAGTATAACGGTCTTGGAAGATTTCAAGGCTGACATCAATATTTGGTAACATCTTCACCACATGCAATGATGATATCATTCTCCTTCCCTCCAAAGATTATAACACCAACTTTGATATGTGGGCAGCAGATAAATCACCATGTTTTAAAGTTGCCTCTTTTTAGTAAGATCATGCCCTTTTATCTTAGCACTTGGGAAATGGTTGTATTCACTCCAGGGCCTCCTATATCTTGTTCAGTTTGGGGTTCGTGGAGCTGCTCCAACAATGTCCCCATCTTTTCTTTCTACCCTTCCTGGTAGACTCCTTTCCTCAGAGAGTGGCTTCAGCATGTTGGGATGCCAAAGGGGGCCAGTAGTGGCCCTTGCCCTTACTCTCTAATCTTTAGCCTGACCCTAGACCTTCAATTTGAAAGTTTACAGAACACTTTGATGTGTCTTTTTTGCAAATTGCCAGTTAGAAGTTCTTATACATAAGAGTCCCATCTATCAAAGTTTCTGGTTTTATTCTAAGACATACATTCATTTCAAACACATTTTTAGGGTACTATACTGGTGCCCAAATACCCCATTTTCATATTCTAAGCTGCTAAAAAAGAGTGATTCTTTCCATAGACTCTTGTTGGTAATAGGAGTACTTATTTTTTCTTGATTTTCATAACCCTTTTATGACTTTCCTTCTTTTCTGGATTCATTGATTCATTAAATACTTGATAGAGCTTTTTGTAGTATAAAGAGGTGGTGGTCAACAAGATAGACAAGCTTCTGGGGGCACCAGGGTGGCTCAGTCAGTTTAGCATCTGACTCTTAATTTCAGCTCAGACCATGATCTCATGGTTCAGTTGGTGAGTTGGAGCCCTGCTTCGGGCTCTGTGCTGGCAGCAGGAGTCTTCTTGGGATTCTCTGTCCCTCTCTCTCTCTGCACCTCCCCTGCTTGCACTCTGTCTCTCTCAAAATAAATAAATAAACTTAATAATAATTTTAAAAAGATACACAATATTCCTGCTCTTGCCAAGTTTACATTCTAGCTGAGGTAAGTTGGATTTTGGACTTTGATGGCCTGCTTGAGGGCTCCTAGGGGTGAAACCCTGGTTTCCTAGTTCCCTAGAGAGTGGATTGAGCTATTCCTTTCTGACCAGAGTATTACCTAACTGGAGTTTTAACATGACCTTGACTGTCCTTCACACATTGGCTCCAGACAGTGGAAGGATACAGAAAGGTAATATAACTCCAAAAGATGTTTCTAACCCATGGGAACCTGTGCAGATCCATCTCTGGGAACGCTTATTAACCGTGATAGTTGAGGTCCCAGAGAAAGTTAACATGAGGGTCCCCTTGCCATGTCTCCTTTAAGGCCTAAAGTCTTAACCCTGTGAAGTTCTGGAAGCCTAATAAGAAGCTCTCCAAAACAGTGATATAATTAGAAGCTCAGGTCTTGACTTCACCACTAAGGACCTTGACAAGTGAGTGCCTCAATGGTCCATCTGTATTTGTTTCCTTTTCAGGCATGGACCAAGGACTCTTCTTTCTTGGTATTTTGTTCTATCCTTGCTTGTTCTAAATTGAATCCAAATACTAATTGGGCTTTTTGTTATTTGATAGCAATCCCATGTTACAACTTGTACACAGTACAGGTATTCCTCAGCTTATGGTGGGGCAGTGTCCCTATAAACCTATCATAAATTGAAAATACATTGTGGGTTGAAAATGCATATAACACACTAAACCTACCAAACATGATAGCTTAGCTTAGTTTTCCTTAAACATATGCACACCATTTATGCTAGTCTACAGTTGGGCAAAATCATCTCATGTAAAGCCTCTTTTATTTATTTATTTATTTATATTTTTTTATTAAAAAATTTTTTTTAACGTTTATTTATTTTTGAGACAGAGAGAGACAGAGCATGAATGGGTGAGGGTCAGAGAAAGGAGACACAGAATCTGAAACAGGCTCCAGGCTCCGAGCTGTCAGCACAGAGCCCGACGCGGGGCTCGAACTCACGGACCGCAAGATCATGACCTTAGCCGCAGCCGGCCGCTCAACCGACGGAGCCACCCAGACGGCCCGTAAAGCCTCTTTTAAAATAAGGTGTCCATTGGGGCACCTGGGTGGCTCCGTCAGTTAGGCGTCCGACTTCGGCTCAGGTCATGATCTCACGGTCCGTGAGTTCGAGCCCCGCGTCGGGCTCTGTGCCGACAGCTCAGAGCCTGGAGCCTGCTTCAGATTCTGTGTCTCCCTCTGTCTCTGACCCTCCCCCGTTCATGCTCTGTCTCTCTCTGTCTCAAAAATAAACATTAAAAAAAAATTTAAAATAAAGTGTTCAATAGCTCATGTTATGTATTGCATATTGTACTGAAAGTGAAAAGCAGAATGGCTGTCTAGGGATAGAATGGTTGTAAGTGTGTTGGTTGTTTTCCCTCATGACCTTGTGGCTGACTGGGAACTTTGGCTCCTGGCACTGCCAGCATCTGAGAGAGTATCATAGGGCATATTGCTAGTGCAGGAAAAGATCTAAATTCAGAATTCAAAATATGGTTTCTCCTGAATGCGTAGCACTTTCTCACCATCTTCAAGTTGAAAAACTGTAAGTGGAACCATCCCCAATCAGGGACTGTCTGCAATATTATGTAGCCACATAAAGGATGAGGGAAGTCTAAATGTGATACTATGGAAAGATGATAAGTATCAACTCAGCTTAGATATTAATATAGGGATGGATGTAAATAAGTCAAAAAAGGAAGGTAATATATGTAATATGGTCATATTTGTGTATGAAGACTTACACATATGGATGCCTGGGTATGTTCTGGAAAGACAGACAAGGAACTGGAAATAATGAGTGTTTGAGAGAAGGGGGATGCCACTCCAGAGTAAGAAGAGATTCATGATTCATCATATGTCATTTTGTTCTCGCTGACTTTTTTGCCATGTGTGTGCATTACTTTTCCAATAAAATAACTATTAAAAATTAATATTAAGCACCCCCCCCCAAATCTCTATTTAGGAACAGTCTTTCTTCATCTCTTCCATTTCTCTAGAATTAATTTTATAGAAAATATTGCAGAAGCCCAGGGATTCATAACACTTGCAATTTTGTAATGGTTAGCTTTTGCTATGTAACAAACAATTCAAATATTTTTCATGACTTAAAACAAAAATCATTTAGTAGCTCATATTTCTCTCTGACAGCAGTATGGACTGGGTTCAAGTGAGCATTTTTTCTGCTGGTTTCACCTGGGCTAACTCATACCACTGCGGCTAGATTGTCTAGAATGGTTTTACTCACATGGCTAATGATTTTCTGGAATGCTTCAGTTTTCCTCTGTGTGGATTCCTTAGCAGGCTAGCTCAGGTTTGCTCAGCAGGCTATCTTGGGTATCAGAGTTCCAAGTGCAGTGACAGGACAATATCTAACTTGCAAGGATTTTTTTTTTTAGAGACAAGTTTTTATTTATTTTTTATTTTTTTATTTTTATTTTTATATATTTTATTTTTTTTCAATATATGAAATTTATTGTCAAATTGGTTTCCATACAGACTTGCAAGGATTTTCTAGCCTTTGCTTATATTACATTGCTAATATGTGGTTGGCCAAAGCAAGTTATACAGCCAAGCACAGAATCAAGGAATAGAGTGATAGATAACAATGGAAAAAGCAGCAAACTCACCTTGAAAAGGTATCTGCAAACCGGGATGGGATATGTTTGTGGCCATTATTGACAACCTACCCCAGTCCTCTTCGAGGCAAATAATACACTGAAAGAAAGGGAACCCTATAAGAAGGACTGTCCTTAGGCTAGCTCTTCCTCCTAAAATTACACTTGACATGCCCAAGACTAGTCTCTCCCTTCTTAAGAACAGCTTTCAATGTGCATATACTTATGCATCCATCCTCCTTGTCTTTCAAAGTTTAAGCACTCTTGCAAATATATTTTTTTCTTCCTTCAGTGACATGTCAACCCAGAAGTAAGGTAGTCCTATGCCCATAGTGACACAGGACATCACTAAGATAAGGGCTCAGATATTTTCAAAAAGTTCTGCACACGTGCATGGTAGAGCCAACATCAATAGTGCTCTGAGAAGTATGTCTGATTCTGAGCATCCTCATAGCTCTCCTGCTGAGAACCTGTTAGCTTTGGATCAAGTACACTGCTGCCTCCAGCTTCAACTTCACATTCCTGTGTCCCTATATATCAACTGATTTATTTCAGAAACCAATTTGGGAAGCTAATATGTTTGTTTTTCTGATTCTGCTGGCACTGGTTTACGCTTCCATTGGCATATGGATGCGCAGACTATGGAAGTAGTGAGAGAGTGAGGAATTCTATGTGGTACCTTTTTAATGAGAAACGAGATGGCACTCAAAAATGCAGAGGGCTCAGAATAACTGGTGGGTGGAGCTAAGCCTGAGTTCTGCCCATCTACTTTTTAAATACACTGAGTTTTATTTGCTGCTTTAGACTGGTAGATAGATGGACAACTTATGAGCAGTTACAGGATGAGTTCTCCCATTGCCATACTGGTTTTCTGGAAACTCGATGTCGGTGCATTTACTTGCATACTTGCAAACCTCATTCTACAAAAGCAGAATAAAGTGTGACAAATTGACACTTCTTTTTGAAAAACAAAGTCCACTCAAATTGTTTTTCTCTTTGCCAGACTTGTGGATTCTGCCCTAGTTATGCAGCTTCTTGCTCAGTGGATGGATTTGAAGTATTCCTTTAAGCTGTTGATTGTCCATCACTTTTATATAGTTGTCACTTTCAGTATGTCACAGTCAATAGCAGAAATGTAAAGCTTGTAGGCACTCATTCTCACTCTGACATTCATAACTCAATTGAGCTTTGTTTATAAAAAAAAAAGAATCTAAAAATACACAAATTAATGATTAGTAAAAATGGGTTTCTGGAAGGATCTTTTATTTCACAATGTTATCCCAGTTAACATTGGAGTAGAAAAGCATATTAGGTATTCTTTAGTGCAGTTTCTAGGCACGGCTTGCTCTACACTTGCTCAGTGTCTACCACAGCTAGGCAGAGATGATGGTGTACTGGTGTAAGTTTGGAAAGAGGAGCAAGAGCAGGAGAGGACAATGCAGACCAAACAAGGCATTGGCTCAGCACTCAAGAATGCTACCCACTTAAGTTGACAGAACACCCTGTCATAAAACATTCAGTGGAAAAAGTGAAGTACTCTCTGGTACAGACTAAAAATTCAACAATAGTTCAGTAAAGGGAAAAAGGGAAAAAGCACATACACAAGAATCATACAAAAGCATTTCCTGGAGACATTGGTTCTGGCAACCCATTTATTTCACATACATCAAGGTCCTACTAAGTATTGGGGCGCAGTGTTGATGCCAGTGTTAAATGATGGACAAAAAGTGACAGTGAACCCAGGACCTAGCAGCACACAGTTGAGTGGGATTAGGAATGGACACTGGATGGGGGAAAGTCAAATCATCACAACAAAAAACTATAATTATCACTGAGATAAGTGGTCTCATAACAATTATAATATACTCAGCTGTGCTGAACTGTATGCCCCTAAATGGTTAAGCTGGTACTTTCATATGTTTTGTTTACCACAATAAAAAAATTTCAGAAAAGAAACCCATAAATCAATTCAGTTAATCCCCTACTTAAAATTCTCCAATGGTGCCCCATTATGCTTTGAGGGAAAAAAAGAATGACTGCATTCCATAAGGTCCCATGACATCTGGTCTCTGCCTTCCTCACAGACCTCATTTCTTCCTACTTTGTGTCTTTTATACTCTGCTCCAGCCTTTGTCTCTCGTTTATCTTAAAACATGCCAAGGTCATTATCAACCTTTGCATTTGCACTTCCTGCAAACCAAAACACTCTTCCCCTAGGTTCATGGAATAAATTCTTTGCCATACTTTAGGCAAATCAAGAAGACATTTGTAATAATAATAAGAAAAATAAGAAAGATGCTTGCCATTGTTGTCATTAATGTTATTAATTTTATATGCCTCAGGTCTCAATCCTGGTTTTTCATTACTGAATTAATGTAGAGTTTCCATTTTACAAGATTTTTATTGTTATGGTACTCAAGATCACTTTTCAAAATGACCCCATCCTTTTGGATGAAATTTAAAAATCTACAACTGACCTTGAGAAAGGCCTGATTTTGTTTTGAAGAAGTAATAAATAATTTAATTTCTTTTGTTATAAGTTTTCCAAGTATACAGACAGGATCTTCCAATAAAATCATATGGTCTAATAAAGACTTTCTTCAGGGTTGGCCAACAGATTTAAAATTCAGGAGGAGCCAGATTAGAGGAAATATAAAATAAATTATAACTCTGAAAATGAGGGAGAAATATGAATACTGGGATTCTTACTCAAAGGAAGGTGTGAAGATAGCCAGCCCCTGACAATTGGCCACATACAATTCAGGGCATGGGTGTTCTTGTGTCTGAGGCAACTACATAGTTGTGGATGTCTTATGGAATCTCATGGTTACTGGAAGATTCTGACTAACTTCCTATTTCCTAAGCTCTTTGGCAAGAGTCAATAGAGAAGGGAAAGAATAGAAATATATGTATTCTCTCTTTCTCATTTTAACGATTTATTTTTATTAGCTCCTTTGTCTCATATGGCTGGCATTGAACAACTATAACAGAACCATTATTGGATTCTGCGAGCGTATCTGAAAGCTGGCTTTTCAGTAACTTCAAGTTGAAGTGTTTGTGAGATTTGAACTGCTTTTATTCATGGAAGGTCACATGCAGTACCATAGAAGCCAATTCCCAAGGTCTGCTCCTGTTCTTGACAGCACGCAGAGTCCCTGACCTGGCTAAGCCCCCTTACTAAGAAACATGTGCGTTTGGTCACAGGGGGTACCAGGTGAGGGACAGCATGAACAGATGACAACACATTATTATCATTCATTTGTTCATGACTCCCTAAGAAACTGTAGTCTATTGGATTCTATTTGATGGAGAAGTCAGTAGGATGAAAGTATGTATATTCCTCTGGAGGCTCAGTCCCAAATGAATTTTAATGATCCAATCCCTTCCACAAACACAGTTGGATACTCTGTAGGGCAATAAAGTTTAAAGGTTGGAGAAAGTCCAAATCTGGGCCCAGAGAAATCTCTGCTTCATTGTCCCAGTCTATTATGAAAAGAAAAACAATTCATTGCCAGTACCTAGAAGGGCTGCTGAAGGTTTATGTCATTTGTAAGTAGTGCTGCACCCTTGGAAAGCTTTGGGTGTGTGAAAAAATGAAAAAAAAATCAAGGCATGCCCTCTTTAATGCTCGGTGGTGCTGACTGATAACAATTTCAGGCATAAAAGGTAGGGAGTGGATCTGAGCCTTGGTGTGTGCTTCTTTTCTCTCTCAGTATAACGTCAAGTGCTATACAATAACCTGCAAAGTTACGAAGATTGAGGGATATATTTTTGAAAGTACTATCTAGGTATCATTGAGGTATAGTGGATCAGAATGGCTTTTGCACCCAATAGCAGACAGTGGAGAAGTCTCAGCACTCCTGCTGCTGTTACATTGGATTGGTGAAAAAAACATTTCCATTGGTGGAAAGATAAAGGAAAAGTGTGATGTTGGGGGCTGTTGGTGCCAGGATACAGAGGGGTTCACAAGAAGGAGAGAGGGGTAGGCCAGTATACTTGATTCTGCTTTGGCTTACCACCTGCAAGTTTCTTAAAGTTTACCTTGTGCTTTTCTCAGTGTCTGTCATGTGGCTGAAATTCTTCCCTATTGGTAGATGGAGAACATCATATGCAAAACAAAGACCTGGAAATTTTCCTGCTGTCTTTCTAGGTGCTGAACTGACATGGGGGAATTTTAAAACATGTGCTCTTGGAATCAAAATTAGTTTTTGTGCCTGCAGAGGCAAGGAGCCCATGGAAACTACCAACTGGCATTGCTAAGAATAATTATTGTCATATTGAATCCATTGTGAATAGTCTTCATAGATAATTGTCCTGGTTAGAACATGCTCTAACGAGGGAATTTTAATATTTACTAACTCCCTGGTGAAGAAAGACATTCTTTGCTTTATTAAAGGTGGTGGTGTTGGTAATTTGCAGGTGGAATGCATTAGTGATATGCATTGTAGGACATTCTGACAGTACAGAATTTTTTTTTTAATAAGCTCTTGTCCAGAGGAGATTATTTAAATTCCACCAGTGGCTTTTCTCTTCATGGAAGTGTTTGGACTTGAAGTCAGAGCTTTCTTCTATGAAAATGCCTTAATTCTACAGGAAACCAGGGAGTCTGCTGGACTTTCTTTCTACAGAATAGTCTGTATCACAAAGTCAACGGTATTATGTCACTATTTCACAGTGACCAAGTCTTGTCCAAAAACTTCTCATGACTAGAATAAGAGAACAGGAGTGCTCACCTGTGAATTTATTCAACACACACAAATGTTAACACAGAAAGGAAGAAGGGAAAGAAGGAAGGAACTTCACTCACAGGCACTCAAAGTTTAAACCTTAGATAGGGTTGGGAATACATTGCATTCAAGCCCTGAACATGTTTTTCTTTTTCGTCGTCTTCTTCTTTTTTTTTTTTTTTAAGATTTTATTTTAAGCAATCTCTACACCGAGTATGGGGCTCAAACATAACACCCCGAGATCAAGAGTCACATGTTCTACCAACTAAGGCAGTCAGGTGCCCCTGGATGTGTTTTTCTTTGGAGGTCAGTTATTGAAAGCTAGGCAGGCATGGGAAGTTTGTAGAGTCTATAGCCAAAGCCTAAGGTAGGAGTCCTTTGGACCAAGCTGGATGTTTTGTAGTTGAGATGAGAGGCTCTGTTTTAGCTTTCTGTCCCTAATGAATACCCATGACTCATCCTGGGAGATGGATTCCACCCATTTCCAGAACCATTCTGAGAAGATGGGGATATTTGTGAGATTTCTCCTCCCTTGTCCACTGCCCATGAGCTACAAAGACCCTCACTGTCTTGGATTTTCTTTATCTTGACCTTGATAGGGGATACTTGGGCTGGGGAGAATGTTAACTCTGAGCTGGCCTTGCATGTTGTCTACACTTCTGTCTTCTGCCATTCAGGTGAAGGCTTCTGGATTTGATTTTGATATGGAGGGGAGGATCAGACGGGTATTGCAGTGAGTCCATTCTTCTCATCCATGTCCCCTTCCCACTCTGATAATCCACATGTCAGTAAAGCGCAGTGCTGAAGAATTTGAGCCAGGTAATTCTAGCCCAGCTTCAGGTCCTAGCTCTGCAGTCCATTCACAGCTGTGAAACCTTGGGTACACACATGGCCAACCTCAGTGAGCCTCAGGGACCTCACCTATAAATCAGGTCTTATTTTGGTTGGGGGAGGGTTTAGGTAAAATTAGACGAGTTTCTGAATGTAAGACAGTTAATACATTGTGGTTGCCACATGCAAATGCTCAGCTTCTCCTCTGGTTGTGGGGTTTATGCCTACATAGATCCCTCATGGCCTCATGTCCATACAATACACTTACACTTTTCAGGGGAAGAGAGAACATATTTGTCTCATCACCCTCGGTGAAAGTTTTAAGACCATAACTATACGATTTTTATTTTCATGGACAAAAGAAAACCAGTCACTGAGAGCAAAAGGATGAAATGGTCTCATTGATTTATCTGGGGTACATGATCCAATGCTAGCACTTGAGGGAAGGTCAACCTCAAACAGACCCCAGGATGGAAAATGGGTTGTTAGCAAATTTGGAAAAGGGGAAAGTCGAGGCGGAGGAGACTCAGTGTGCATACCTGGTGTGTTTTTGCAAACTTCCCAACATGCTCACCTTGGACGGATAGTTCGGATTGCTGGGCAGAAGACTTTTCTTCTTATGGGGAATTAACCCCTCAAGACAGAGGCTATATTGCTCTGTAAACCCACAATCACTGATCTTCTAGAATGAGCCTCACAAAAATTACGTGAACCCAGAAATAATCAACCCCCAATGCCTTGTGCTCATTTTGATTGTGAGCTACTCACTTCACCAAAGCCACACCCTTCATCCTTTGGAATGCTGTTTGCTTAAGATACTTGGAAAGTTGTTCATGACACACATGTTTACAGTCTGTTTCTGCCTCATCTTACCATATTCGTCTGAGTTTGACCTCCTGAGAGCCTCCATGGTTCAGCATGGAGGCTTAGTAGCTTCCCTTCTTCAGTGGGTGGAAAGACCACCAGTTCTCCTTCCTTTCTGGCTTATATTCATTCCACACTTCTTCAAGCAGTAGGTTTCATCCCCTAATGAGACCATATTTAGCTCTACTAAATAATTTTCCATTTAAAAGCATCCGTCTAGTTCACAGTCTTTTATTTGTCCCAGTGATGTTCACAAATGTGCTTCTGCAGCAGTGAGTGTAGGCACACGTGCATGGGGGCACTCTCCACATATTCCTCCTTGTGCCCCACCATCCTTTGTCTGAGTCTTTTCCATCTCTAGTTTGGTACCATGAACAGTTCAGCCTCTCTTGAAGTGTTGCTCAAGACTCTCCCCTCCTCCGTAGTCTGTAGACTCTGCAACTGGTAACAACAACAGTAATAACTATGATTATAATAGGGAGGAAGAGGAGGAGGAGGAAAAGGAGAACAGGAGAGGATAATGAGGAGGAGGGGGAGAAGAGGAGAACAACAACAACAAGAACAGCAATAAAGTAGTAGTAGGAGTAATAGGAGAACCAGTTTGGCACAGGCATCAATAATTTATGAAGGAAAGAAGGAAGGAAGGAAGGGAGGAAAAGAGAAAGGGAGGGAGGGAAACAGAAGGTAGAAGGGAAGAAGAGAAGGAGGGGAAGAAGGAAGAAGTGAACACGTATTAATGGTTTGCTATGTGATTGCCACCGTGGCTTAAACTCTACATTGCTTTTCTCCTGTCATCCTCACCAGGACTTTATGAGAGCAATTATTTCATTATCCTCCTTTCACAGACAAGGATGCAGAGGCACAGAGAGCCTAATTCTCTCCTCCCCTCACCGCCCAGACCAATCCTTTCGTACTCAGTTGCCAGGAACAGTGTTGATGTTACTTTCCTCTTTGAACAACATTCAGAAATTCCCAGGGTGCCTGGGTGGCTTAGTCGGTTAGGTGTCTGACTTCAGCCCAGGTCATGATCTCATGGTTCATGGGTTTGAATCCCATGTTGGTCTTTGTGCTGGCAGCTCGGAGCCTGCTTGTGATTCTCTCTCTCTCTCTCTCTCTCTCTCTCTCTGCCTGCCCCTCCCTCATTCGTGCCTTCTCTCTCTCTCTCTCTCTCTCTCTCTCTCTCTCTCTCTCTCACTCTCAAAATAAATAAATAAACTTAAAGCAAAAAGAAATCCCACTGAGTACAAGGTCAAAACCAAATCACACCGCCCTTGCCTTCTGGTCCTGGGCTTTATTTCTTGGAATCGGAGACTTAGACTGATAGGTTATTGACCTCCTTCCACTTGTACCCAAGTGGCCATCCACACTATTCCCAAGTCGCTTCTTGAGACCAGCTGCATATGAACTTCAGCTTAGATAGGGTAATTTTCTCTCAACAGAACCATTTTACTCATCAGAATCTGTCCATTTGCTCCAGGCCAATAGAACTAAGTTCAAATTATCTCACCTGCTTGCCACCTTTAATGCCATTTTTGAAAACCCTCCCCCCCTCCCACTTCATCCTACTCCATGCCTCCAGATTGTGGAATGAGCATGAGTCTTAAACATACTCATATCTACTGTTTTCTTTGTCTGGAATACCTCTTCCACCTGCCTGAAGCCCCTTACCCATCCTGATCTCCACCTGGGAAAATACTGCTCTGTCATTTCATACCTAGTTCAGATGCCAGCTTTGCAAAATGCCCCTTGGTTCTCCCAAATAAAATGAGTTCATGGTATCAGTACTGTTTCCATGTATGTCTAAAGAACCACTTGAATTTTGTATTTAAACTTCCTGGCTTCAGGGGTGACTGAGTGGCTCAGTTGGTTAAGTGTTCAACTTCAGCTCAGGTTATGATCTCGTGGTCTTTGAGTTTGACCTATGCATCGGGCTCTGTGCTGATAGCTCGGAGCCTGGAGCTTGCTTTGGACTCTCTCTCTCTCTCTCTCTCTCTGCCCCTCCCCGACTTGTGTACTGTCTCTCTCTGTCTCTTAAAAATACACAAACATTAAAAAAATGAAACTTCTTGGCTTCAGATTTCAGCTCTGCCTGGTACTAAATGTGTGATGTTAGATAAGCTACAGTACGGTAACCTGTGAAAGCCTCACTATCCTCACCTGTAGAATAGACATAAGCTTCACAACTACCTCTTCTAGCTGTGAGGACAGTAGAACTGTGAACATAAAGCACTTAACAATGCTCAGTATAAGATACCTGCTGCTTTGTTGTTATTATGATTATTTTATATGTATGTATTTTTTAAAAATGTCTTTAGTTTCCAAGCAAGAGCTCCTCGAACATGAGGCTTATTCATTTTTATAACCCTGGCACTTTGCACAGTGACTAGTTCATAAATAAAACCCAACACTTCCATGGAATTTAAAAAGACACTTTTCACTGAAAAAGGCACTGGAGGACAATCTGTTTATTGTAAGAATTTTGATAACTCACCACCAATCATTTGGAAGGAAAAGGAAAAATCTGCTCTATCTTCATCCCCTGGAATAGATAACTTACATAAGAAGTACATATATGGGGGTGCCTGGGTGGCTCAGTTGGTTAAGCATCTGACTGTTGATTTTGGCTCAGGTCATGATCTCATGGTTTGTGGTTTCAAGCCCTGTGTCGGGCTCTGTGTTGACAGGGCAGAGCCTGCTTGGGACTCTCTCTCTCTCTTTCTCTGTCCCTCCCCTGCTTATGTTTTCTCTCACTTTCTCTCTCTCTCAATAAATAACCTTAAGAGAAGTACATGAACTGATAATTACCCCCATTGCTAGTACAGACCTTTGCAGCAGCAGCAAACTGTCAAGCCATGGAGGATAGGTAAACAGCGGATTATTACAGGGAATGTATGTTTGGGAAAGAGCCCTAATCTTTATACATTGAGATCTTCTAAGAAAGACTGCCCTCTTTTCCCCACAAAATATACTCTGGGGTCCTAAAAAGGCTGGATCTGAAGCTGTGAAAATAATCTTCTGTTACAGATACTGACATTATAAATTTTCCTTTTAGCTTCTTTATCTAAGCAGAGAAATAGAAACATGGCAGGGGTGTGTCCAAACCTGTGTTACAGGATAACTGCTTAGTTGTGGACCATTTGTTAGCAAGAAGCTTCCCAGCACAAGCTGGTTCCTATTTTAAGTCCTTGGCTAGTCTCTGACAAGCCACTTTATGGAAGGGCATGATGATATATGGCCTT
The DNA here is from genome assembly GCF_046562875.1 of Panthera onca. Lineage (NCBI taxonomy): Eukaryota > Metazoa > Chordata > Mammalia > Carnivora > Felidae > Panthera > Panthera onca. Next base: position 36,516,283 of record NC_138354.1, on the reverse strand, counting down.
CCCCAGCTCCACGGTGTGAGTTTTGACATCACCCACAATTCTGCATATTCACTTTGCTCCGATCCAGAAATAACTGTTCTCCCTTCACCTTTAGTATTCAAGGTTGTGTCCTGATCCCAATACATCTGTGTTTAGGGCAAAACTGGAGGGTCGTCAATTAATCTTATGCATGACAGTTAATTACTCCCCAAAGCCTCTTTTTCTCCTTCCCAGCTGGACAGAGAAGTGGAGAGTTCCCGGTTCTGATACCAGCATTTCCCATCTCCTGGTTGGCTTCTTTCTGGCAGCTTTCCTCTTCCCCCTCTACTGCTGAAGTAGGAGGGGATTTAGGGATTTGTATTCAAGGAGAATTTAGAAATGCTTTGTGTTTCAAAGAGTGCTTTGCCTGGGCATTTAATACCTGTGACCCTAAAATCCCCCAGACAGAGCTATGCTGCTAAAATAAAATGGCCACTTTCTTGTTCTCCATTCTTGATTACAAAGCCTGTATTTGCCCATAATGGACTTGATTTTAAAATCATTCTTTGCAACTTTGGCCACATTCCTTTATGCCCAAGACCTTTTTTCAAGTAATAGAATTTTGGCCTTTTTCATTGGTCACTGCTTTATTTTCCAGTTTTTAAAAGTACCTGATGACCATGGATTGTATGAGAACTATATCTCCTACAGGGTCTTGGACCCTAATATTGACGATGATGGTAATGATGATGATGATGGTCATTTTGCATTTAGGATAAATGAGACCCAGTGGGTTGTGATGATGTTCTTGCTGCCTCACTAACTTTGGTAAGTTCATATTTGTGTTTGTTGAACCAATTCAAGTTGTAGAATTTCTTATAGTCTCTTTTCTTCTGAATATTGCTGTTCCTTAAATGATGAAAATACGGATTTGTCTATTAGGATCTGAGTAAATGAGATTGATAGCCTGCCATATGGTTGGTACTTGATAAGTGTCTTGATTAAATTGAGGATTGTCTGGTCCAAACACCATGCACAATTTAAAAAGGAAGTGGTAGTTAAGTAAGATCTTTATCTGAATTAAGGAGAACAAAAAAAGCAAAAGAAAAATCATTGCAGGATAATGTATCTGGGGAAATGGGAAAGCTGACAGATTCACTGTTCGATCTCAAGCCTTACAGAGGGGTGTCAACTTGGGAGACTCTGGAAAAGAAAAAGAAAGCTAGTAATGGACCAGGTGATTACCTTGTTACTGAAATTGATTTGTTTCCATTTCATAGATGAGGACACTGAGGTTTTTATGCCATTTTCCCAGGATGGCAGAGACCTGATCTAAATTCACAATCATTCTTCATCTACTACTTTGCTGCTTCTCAGAAATGTTAAAACATCCTGGGCCTTTCATCAAGGAGATGGAATTCAGTCTACTACCATTGCCCACAGCTATTGGGTCTCCTTGAGGTTGCCCTGGTTTTGTCTCAGACGTTGCCCAGAGCCCCTTTTTTTTGGAGCATATATATCCTGTGTCTCCTATATGTAGATATTTATATTTATATTTGTGCATGTGTGTGTGCACAGTTTATGTAGTTTGTGGAAATAGCAAATGTTATGCCCCTGTCTTCCCGGAAGCCAGCAGAAAGGGGGATGGCATTTGGCTAGAGCTCAACCACACACGGATTTTGTCAATGTATTACCGACAAGAGGGACAGGAAAATGAAGAGGAAACTCTTTTCTGTGGGCTCACGAGGGCCATAAGAAGAGAGACACTTTAATCTGTGTACTTTGTTCTTTCTCGGTGAGATGCTACCACACACTATATGCAGGTATAAAGTGGAAAACTTGATTTGCCAAACCAGCCAAACATTGCTGAAGTCAAGATGGGAAGGCACTGTCTGTGTAATTTGTCTCTAAAGTGGGATTGATCATGCCCTCCTGCCTGGTACACTAGGCTGAATGAAGATCGACAGACAATGTCTGTGGGAGTTCTTTGTGCACTGGAAGGGACCAAATAAGGCAGGACTGGTGTTACTGTTGCATCACCTTGTCATTATTGTCGTCATCAACTTTCTTTGAGAGAGAGAATTCTGTACATGGGGGTGCAGCCCAGTCATCCATAAGATGCCCTCACCTCTTAAACCTCCAGAAAATACTCCTCTCTGGTGAAGATCCTGCAAGGACTACCAGTCACACACCACCACTCTGTGCTTGGCTCTATATTAGCAGCTCTATATACCTTTCTCATTTAATCTCTACAGGGGCTTGTTATTACCATTTTGAAAAGTCTGAGGCATAGAAGGATTAAAGGATTTGCCGAAACTCAGGAAACTAACGTGTGCTTGAGCTGTGGATTTGAACCTATCCTTTTAACCACTCTGCTCTGAGGATTAAGGATATGCCTTGGATTAGTAGGAATGATAGTAAGCTACTAGTCTTGCTTCCTTGGTGTTAGAGGAACACAGATAAACACTGAGAACCCACATGTGTGTTTGTGCACTTCGCTTGCTGTTCTGTTATGCACCAAACCCCTTTTCTTCTGCGACCAGAGACCAGCCATGCTCAAAGATTTACCTCATCTCCAGGGTACTTAGGGCTTCTTTATGTCTGCCCATTGCAACTTGGAGTACATAAGCAATTTTCTTCTCTAAATTAAACGCTTCCCAAGTTGTGGTGGAGCATGCTCTTTAAAGTGATGGTTTTAAAGTGAATGTTGATCCCAGCATTTTGATATTGTATTGTAGGCTGTTATCCTTCATCAGTAATTTGAGTACTTCCCCTTCAACAGGTGCTTGGGAGAGAGAGATGAGTAAAGACAATCCTGTCATGGTGCTTACATTCCAGTTGGCAGAAATAGGCAGTGGACGATGGAACAAGTAAATAAGATGATTTTAAAAAGTAGTAAATACTAATGAAGGAACTCGGCCCCTAGGGAAAGTCTTTGGGTTTAAGAAGGACAGGAGGGCTTCTTTGACATATAAAAGATATGAAAGAGTCTGTACTTCAAAGAACCCGGAGATTGATACCCCAAAGTTAGGACTGAAGCAAGGTCCCCTCATCCAGAATGAGCTCAGGTGGGTTCGAGAGATAGGAAGGGAAGACAGTGGGTCTAGAGATGGAGTAAAAGGGGATAAATAGCAAGGGGCTAGGTCAAGGCAGGGGCTTGCACCACATTCTAAATGAAGAGGGAAGGCATAGAAGGGTATTAAGCAGGGGAAGACATAATCTAATCTTCTTTGTCAAAATATCCCTTCTCATGGTTCACACTTTCTTAGATGTTTTAAAGGAAGTCCGATTATTTAACCTCAGTTAAATATTAACCTCGTTATTAATATTAACCTACTTATTTAATCCCCATGCAAGTTATGGTTTCTGAATAGGAGATATTTAACTTTATAAGCTGATACGGTTTGGAGTGTTGGGGTTCAGAGCTGAGAGCCAAGAACGAATTTTTGAGATGTCTTCAGTACAAAAGCACGGGGGCAGGACTGGTGGGCAGAGGGAGCTGCCCTGGGCTTAATCAATGAGGAGGGACTGATTATATGCCTTAAAGTTGAGAGGATGTTAGGGATACTGTAAGTCTCTAAGGTATTTTGGAAGCAAGGGTTCCAGGAACTTGAGGGGCTAGCTGCTGCTAGGAAAAGGTCATTTATAAAAATAAATAAATACATAAAATAAAAATAAGAACAATTTTAAGAATTAGAAAAAAAAGGAAAAGGTCATTTATTACTGTTCAGTAAAAACTCAGTCATGAGACCCTTCAGATGTATATTAGTAGCCCATCAGTTTGAAGGATGGTTGCCAACCTATATCCTGGGGGTGGGGGTGTAGAAATAAAAGAAGTTTCTACAAGGAATTTAAAAAAATTTTTTAAGTTGATTTATTTATTTTTGAAAGACCGGTGTGAAGAGAGAGGGAGTGAGAGAATCCCAGTGCAGAGCCCGACACGGGGCTCTATCCCACCACCGTTAGATCATGACCTGAGCTGAAATCAGGAGTCAGAGGCTTAATTGACTGAGCCACCCAGGTGCCCCTCCAAAGGAATTTTTGTATGTTAAAGTATACTTACTGGATCCAGGTGGTTGGGCCAAGATTGCCTTTTGCCCTTAGCAAAGTATCATATCAAGGAAGCTGAGATCCCAGGGAATGGCTCTGCCTGTCTCAAGGACTTGTCAATGGGCTATAAGTTGTAAGGGAATTTAATTTTTTTTCTTCTGCCTTTGTTTCCCACATCAAAAGCCACCTCCACATCTTCCCGTCAGCTAAATTAATAGAAACAGCTTCATCCAGAATCACTCTCCTTATGCGAAGCCGAGGCATATTTTGCAGTCTTTTAACTGTCTTATTTCATTGACTGCAGTTGATGTCTTCATAAATATTTTTTTAAATCCTCCAAATATGATGGAATTATGCATCTCCTGATGAATGGTCAGATTGGGTCAAAACTAATCCAAGATGGGAAGGTGGCAAACCATCACTATTTTAACAAATATCACCTCTGGAATTATGGCAGTCTCTCCCATCACTTCTGGATTAATAACACTTTGCTTTACGATCTCTTCACTGGGGGCAGGGCAAAGGTTTATCTGCTTGGGGGACATATAAAATGTACATCCTCATTTTTCAGACACACACACTGTAGGTCCCCAGAGCACCATTAAAATGTGCTGCATAATCTTTGGAAATTGATTCAAAGAACACAGATGCCAGTTTTTCTGGATGCAAGGGCATTTTCACTGCTGAATCTCCTAACACGTTCATTAGAAAACAAATATTTGGCTTTGTAGAAGCTAGTCAATAACCTTGGTATTAATGTGAAAGCTGGGCTTTTCATTCCTGGACTTTGATGTCCAAGAACCCTGCAAAAGGACCATTCCCCTTCCAGTAATTCTGATTTAAGACCCAAACACAGAATGAAAATAAGGTGCTGGTAAGGATTTCATTTCTGACCCTAAGGCCTCCATTTTCAGACAACATGAGGATTCCTCACCATTTAGTTTTAAGGATCATAATATTTTAGGAAATAAAGATAATTGATTTCTTAAGGTGTCATATGTAAATTCAGGTCCCAGAAATCGGGATGCATTTTGCTGGGAGGGTGATATCCAGACAAGATTATAATCAGCCACAGTTCCCAGATTAGCCTACAAATCCCTCTTTGAAACACAATGTGGCCTTCATTTGCATAATTGCTCATGCTTTAGGTAAGGAAGACAAGGAAGGAAGTGGGGGAGGGAAAAGGGAGATACTACAGGTGGATAAGTTGATAAAGCTTCTAGTCATTTGGATGACAGAGGTCTTCAGATAGTTTGATGTAAGGTTGAGGGGGCACTAGAAACAGTGAATTAGATTGTGTGCGTGAGTACTTACACAATATTAATGGCTCTTAAGAATAGGCACATAGCTGGTACAATGAAATGAAGAACAGGGAAGTCACCTTCAGTCTTTTGCTGGATGAATCCTGTAGTTGATCATTGACATTCTACTCTAGCTGAATGACCTTGGTGAATTATTTACACCTTCTTGACCTTAGCTTCTCATTCTGTGTACTAAATGCATTTATTTGGTCAGAGATTTTCACATTCCCAAGATCTGGTCGAGACTTTAAGGGTGCCATAAATATTTCTCTGTTAATTGCGTGGATTGTCCAAACCCATTAAATAACTTCACAATTATACATATTCATTAAAACAGCCACATGACCCTCTTTGGTTGGCTTTTTATAATAAACAACTATTGTATTCTAATAATGTACCACTTACTTAGTCACCTTTTGAAATTGCATATAGGATTTCCCTTGAGGAAAAAAAAAAGATCCTGATACAAAAAATTTTTAAAGCCACTTTCAAAGTGTTTATGTCTGAAATTTTACCTTCTCACACATCAAGTTCCTAATGAAGATTTGGGATGAGAAGAAGGTTAACACAATGTTGTGGGCGCAATTCTTGGAACTGGTTCTATGCTAACAGGTTATGAGGGATTGTATTTGTTTCACACGAAGTGGTATGAACTTCCTCCATAGTTTTGGAGGCTGGAAATCTGAAACCATAGTTTTGGTGGGGTCAGCTAATTTTTCCATTAGTCTTTTGTACTGCTGGCTTTCCTTTTAAAATCAATGTATTTATTTTTGAATATGTTACAATATTTGAAAAATTCACAAATTATAAACAGTATATAGGGGGAAACAAGTCTCTTTTCTACCCATGATCTCCAGCCCCCTCACTTCCCATCCCCAGCTTTTTACCAGTTTCTTTTGTAGCTTCCGGAGATAGTGTAGTTATGTGCTAAGATATGTGTATGTATACCCTTTCCTTTTTTCCCACAAAGCGATAAAAAATGCTATATATGCTATGTAGTACTTTCCCCCCACTTAATGTATTTTGGGTTATCTTTCGTATCTATATTGTCAGCTTTTGGAATACATAAATAGATGTTCAAGTAGAACGTGTAACTTGTGTGGATTATAGGTTGTCATATTTCTGCCTGTTCTCTGCCTTGTTAGAGCTACTTGAAACACCTTTCTGTGTTATTATTTAGGATCCTCTAAACTATAATGATATGCACCTGCAACAATGTTGAAAATCCATATCTTGAGAGTTGGTCTTGTGTAGAAAACTATTTATGTAAGGTGACTGGGGAACATGAGGGTTTTCCTCCAGTGACAGAGTCCCAAGTCATTGACTCTTGGCCTGGAATTCTCTTTCTCTCTGTGGAAACAAGTATGCCTTTTGGGAGAGGAGATAGTTGCTGCTTAGAGCTCCTCCCTCTGAGGGGCAGGAATGTGTACATTGCAGGTTCATATCCATGTCACCTATACAGACGTCCATGGTGCACAAGTGTGTGCCACTGTCGTTCATCGTTCAAGACTGCTTTATCCAGCTTCATCTCCCTCAGTTATCCCCTTTCTCAATTCATAACTGAATTATATTCCCTTTTCATGTGCCATGCATGACCTACCCTGTGCTTTGGTCCACAGTTTCCTTTTCCTTGAATGTGAAATTCTTTCCACCCTCAAAGATTGCCAGAGTTCTGCTGCCCTCAGAAAACCTTTCCTGATTCACCCAACTGGAATCTCTTCTTCCCCTTCATTTACCTAGACCCTGTTCTGAATGCATTGTCCCCTCTCTCCCTTTTCTTATCTCTTAAACACCTTTATCCACCCCTCCCCAGATTGCCCTGGACATTATAGTTGCTCATTAAACATTTGGTAATTGATCCCATGGAAACACACGAGATATGTGCTGCATGCCCTTCAGCTATCAGAGACAACTAGACTTCTACTTTCCAAATGCATGGTGCCTCACTCATTAGAAAATTGACAAGCTGCCTAACTGTTTGAACAATCTCCAGCACATTATAAATGTTTGGATAAAACCACCATCAATGCACAGTCATTGCAGAGCCAATAAAAAATGACCTTGTCTTCCCCTCTTTATTTGCATGTTTCCTATAGTATCATCTCCAAAGGCAACAGGAGAAAATGGTGAACAGCTGGGAGAGGGAGATGTCCTTCACACATCCTATATTTGGAACTGGTAGAAATAGCCACTATGATTCTGTGTCAGTTGAGCAGGATAGATATGATTTCAAAATTATATCTTAGTTGTGAGCCCCTTGAGGGCAGGGTCTGTCATCTTGGCATTACCTGTGTTAGGTACATTGTAGGGCAGAGTTGATCAACCACAGGATGGAAAATTCTTTGTTCAGGGGAGCTTTCCTGTGCACTTAGTATGCCTTGTCCTTACCTACTACATGCCAGTAGCACCTCTCTTCCCAGGTTGTAGCAATCAGAAATGTCTCCAGACATTGCCTGAATGAGACCTGGTGGAAGAGATTGCTCCTGGTTGAAATGCACTGATGTAGGAGCTCAGCAAATGTTGAATGAACACAAAAAATTATCATTGTTTGAATATTATCACTTGGCTTTCTTTTTCTCCATGTGAACAACAGTTAATTCATCTAAGCAAATACTTAGGAGAAACATATTTTACTCACTACCTGATTAGTGGGTAAAAACTTGATGTAAACCACCCAAAATTCTAGCCTCCACCTTTTTACAGAGTCCAAAATGTTATGAAGGTATGTTTCCAGCTGGCAACCAATCTATATAACTTGGAATTAAAAAAAAAAAATACCATCCAAGAGATGTTATTTTCATGGCAAGCTATTTTCTAAACAAAAGCATATTCCAAAGATGGGAAGCTGTCCCCCTGCATGAAAAATACTTTATCCTAAACATAACATTGAGTTCACTGTTTTTACTTGGAGTTCAGTTATCACACAAAGTGAGATACACGTGCATTAGAGTAATAACCATTGAGAGGCACCTGGGTGGCTCAATTGGTTGAGTGTCTAACTCCTGATCTCTGCTCAGTCCTTCATCTCAGGGTTGCAAGTTCAAGCCCCACATTGGGCTCTGTTCTGGGCATGGAGCCTACTTAAAAATAACTATTGATGAATTATTACTAAATGACTGCATAGATTCCATGGCATGTGTGGAAGTGCATGCTCAAAGTACTAACAAATACCCAGTTGTATTAATGGTTGGGGATCTAAACTGCATGTTTTACTGAGATTTCTTTATTTAACATTGTTACTGAACTTCACTCACCAATTTATTGGAAAGTCTCAGCTCAGTGGGATATGCACCGAGATGGTTTTCTTTCCATTCAATGTCCCCACCTGTGCTGGATTGCATATTCTCCCCCATTTCTTTTTTTTTTTTTTTTAGTTTATTTATTTTGAGAACACAAACAGGGAGCAGCAGAGGGAGAGTCCCAGGCAGGCTCTGTGCTGTCAGAGTGACCCTGACTCCAGGCTCCAACTCCACGAACTGTGAGATCATGACCTGAGCTGAAATCAAGAATCAGACTCTTAACCTACTGAGCCACCCAGGCACATCTCCCCCCATTTCTTATTAACATTTTGAACAGAGTTTTCAACTTTCTGGTTATTGGCATCATCTCAATTGGTATTTATACCTCTGTGATTTTCTTTTTTTCAGAGTGGCTTAATTTATTCAAAGTTTCTTCTCTTACTAGTCAGACTTGTAGCTCTGGGCCAGAAGAGGAGAGGTCATGGTATGTTTTTCACCCCCTCTCTTTTGTGTTGGAAAGGATGGGGAGGATTTTATATGTATATCTTTGGGGCACTTCTTCACTCTGTGTGTGTGTGTGTGTGTGTGTGTGAGAGAGAGAGAGAGAGAGAGAGAGAGACAGACAGACAGACACACAGACACACACACCCAATAGCTCGGATCAAGCTTTGGGCAGGAAAGTAAAGGCAGAGTGTCTTGGTTCCCAGACTTAAGGTGCGGTTGTATTCTTCCTGCTGCTGATTGTTGTGACTTGTCCGGCTTCTGTGTGGCAAATTTTCTAGTTCTAACTTTCTCATGGTACACACATATCACAGATATCTCAAATAGACATGCAGGGGCCTCTGAGCTCCTAACTTTCTCCATGTGGTGAATGCAGCTCCCACAAAACCCCGTTCAACTACTGGGTGTCTGTTCCAGTAATATATTACTCAAGCTATGGTCCCCGTCACCTTGCAGGTGATGCTCTTGGAATGCACCAGCAAGCTGGCTCAAGCCCAGCTCTTCCTGGTGGAACTTGACAAATGAACAGCAGTAAACTCACTCATACTTCCTATGCCACATGGAAGGATTGAAAAATCTTCCTCCGTTTACCCATTCCCACCTTGCTCCAAATATTACCTCATTTCTGTTTTGGTCTCAGTGCTTAGCAATGTCTCTCAGACACTTACCAGGTTTGCTGCATCAGCAGACATCCAACTGGGAGAAAGAAATTTCAATTTCCTTTTTTTGAGGCACTACTGGTATTCTCAAGGACTTCTCTTGGCATGGACACATGACTTCCTCAGTGTACCTGGGAACAGGTACTTGAGCTCTCATATTTATGATCAGTTTCATAAACCCTCACACTCATTGCTAGATCCCTCCTGGGAACTGTATCTGTCCCAAAGACACTTACATTTGGAACAGAGTATTGTGATTTAAGGAACATGGTGAAAATTGTTTACTCTTCTTTCCACTGTCCTTTGGAAAATATCTGAATTTGGTGTGTGTGTATATATATATATACATACTGAGTAGTGTTTCATTAAAAGTGCCCCTAGTTTTCTGTATGTCTGTGTAACAAATGACTCATTTTCAGAGCATATGTGGTGTAATAGCCCTTATCTTGTCTTTCTAGGAGGTAGTTTCTCATGGACCCAAACAGAGCTTCTTAATGGAGATTTATAATATCAAAAGAGATTACATGAGAACCAAGTAATTATTCTTCATGTATGAATATCAACCAATTTATAAAGGAGTGAAATTAAACATTGAAGTTAATTATATGGACAATCTCACATTTGTGGACCAATTAGGGCTCTTTGGTTGCAAGCAACAGAAACCAATTTCCCCCCTATATTAAGCACAAAGGATGTTTATTAGTGGTTGTTGGGGGTTTTACAGAATTGAGAGGAGGCTGAAATGCAGTGCAAGCAGCTTGACATTCATAAGGCAATAGTGAGGTCTCCTCTAGGGAAGGAATGAAATCCAGCCGTGGCTCCTGTTCATCTGTCATCCTGCTCCAGTTCTAGATCCCATGGGAGTATATCCCATTGGCCAAACTCAGGCCATAGATTTCACTCTTAAATTCACTCTGGAAGGGAGAGCAAGGGTTTGACAGAAGGTGTCTTCAGGAAACTGCCATATTTTGAAGGAGGCATTGATCTGTGGTCCCACCAAGACTGCACAAAGTGGGGGAGCTGTATCCCTTACAAAACTGGGTGCTGTTAGGACAGAGAATCAGTTGCTGGCCAGTCAAGAACTGATGGCCAGTCTCTCTTTACCAGAACCTCATCCTTGTCCTCTTGCTTGGGGGTTTCAGAGCTACCTCAGGCTACGTTTCAAGGTTGTTCCCATACAGCATTGCACATCTTCCCTTATCTTGGTTGTATGGAGAACTCTACAGTCTTCCTCTGCATTAAGGTGGTATTTCTCAATCATTAGTTGTATATGGGCTGTACTGTCTTCTTGTGCCTCATAAACATGCCTCTTGCTCAGGCATCCCTTTTATGAAAATCATTCCTCTGGTTCAATTTGCTCTACTTCCTGGTCAATGTCCATTTTCTTCTACAATTTTCCAATTGCGCTTATGCTTACTGGTAGAATACTTCTCTACCAGTTGTGGATTCCCCTTCTAGACTGTCCTTCCTGCTTTGGACTCAGTACCCATTTGTCTGAACTTAGATTTGTTTTTTTTGTTTCAGTGCAATTATCCTCCCCACTTCTGTGCTGCCTATCTCTGCTCCTAGAGTATGTGCCCTCTGGAATGTAGAGCAGCAAAGGTCTCAGACTGTACATTCTTATTCACATTACTCACGTGAATTAGAGAGCACACAATCGCTTCCTGACCACCGGTGTCACTAACATCACCAGTCACTTCTTTCTCCCTCTCTATGAACAAAGGAAAGTCTCTTAATGTCCCTGAGGAACACTTGTGGTTTTAGAAAATAGTCTTAGCTACTTGGGAATAGAGGCCTAAGAAGACTAATCTTCCTTCTGGTGAATCATATGTTCTGTCCTGTACAGTACCCTTGGCATACACAGGAGCATCCTAGGTTGGTCAAGTACTAGATTGCTGACCTTAGAGCTGTCAAGACCAATATAGGAATAGCAGAGCCAAAACCTGGAAGTGGATGACATGGATACTGAGAGTGTAAACAGATGAACTCTACCAGTTCAGGGTTTATGATTGTCAAGGACAACATCTTTAAAATTATCAGCTCAATGTTTTTATTCCCGTTGCTTATGAGCCCCCTAAGGGTTGTTGCCATGTCTAGTTTATTCACCAATGTATCTTCCATCTATGCAAAGGGCCTGGCACATAATGCTTAATAAATTTTGCTTGAATGATTGAATGAATGGTCAATCAATCCATTTTAATTAGTTTTAATTCCTTTAAACACCAGACTACTGACACTTATGCATCTCTCTGTCTTCAAGCCACAGTCCTTTGAGCTAGGTTCTGAAAGGAAAGCCCTTACAGGAGACTCTTGTTTGTTTCTCTGGGGTTAAAGTAACGGGCATAAGTGAATGTAATTATTTACTACCTATTTTGTGTATGCCATACCAGCTATCAACCTCCTTCTCTAGTCCCCTTTTCCTGGATGGTGGCAGTATGGATTTTTTTTTTTTTTGGCAGTATGGATTTTTAAAATTCATTATTTATTTTTCCGTTTCTTCCCCTTTCCTATAATCTCTCTTTAGAGTTGACCTGTCTCAAACTTTCAACCCCTAAGCTGCCTCTTCTATTGCTACTCATGGATTTCATATTTATTTCTCTTTAGGCCATTTGCAAAACTCAGAAGCACGATTTCCACTTTTATGTCACTAGAACAGGTATCCAGCAAATAGCAGAGATACAGTGAAATATTAGTCACCAAGTACTCAGTAGACATTGATACCCTGATAATTTACACGACCATTTTGTGTAAGTCTCAACTTACAAATGTGCTTGCTTTCTTAGACTAAAGGTAAGTAGCCAGTATATTCAAGAGACTTTTGAAAGTCTTCCAGTGTTTCCAGCTAATCTTGTAGGAAGGGAAAAAATAGATATCATTTTGCAATTTATGTTTTTACCAGCATGCAATGAGTACATTCAATTGACTCCAAATGTTTTGCACATTCTAATTTTTGTCCCCTATTGTTTTCCCCTGTTGACTTCAAGTTAATGCATAATTTGAAGTAGGACATCCCTCATAAATTCTATATCATCAGAGTAATGTGGCTTTGATGATATACTGCATTTTAAATGAGCTCTGCCACAAAAGGACGATGGGGGGCCCAAGAGGTTTTTTTCTTTCTTTTTCTTTTTTTTAAAATTTCCTTCTGTTCTTGCAGTGTGAGAAGTCTAATTATAGTTAGCAGCAAACAGCAGTGTTTCTTCAGCTAGTGTGGCTTGTGAGGTCTCTTCAGATTTTTATAGTATGATATCTTCAGATTTTTATAGTATGTGTCTCAATCCCAACAAGTAGAGATCAGTCTTAAGTGGAAAGAAAGATTAAGGGGAGATTGATAATGCTGGACATGAGTAATGTTGGTCTGCCACAGTCAAGTTCACTAATGCATTCTTATGACTTATTTTACTTATGGGAGTTAAGTAACATTTCTAGAATATTAGAAATAATTTGGGGGAAGAGGCATGGCTTACCTAAACTATATGTAGGGAGTGATTGTTATTTCTTCTAGTATTGTGCTAATATGAGAGGATCTCTCTCTCTACATTGCCTTTCCCAGGGAGGAAGCCAAATGTATACTCATGCTTATTGTAGGATGTATAGCAATAGCTGATCACAGTTCTTCTGGGAATCTTCTTAAAATGCATATTCTCTTGAGTTAGGTCTAGGGTGAAGCCTACGATTCTGCATTTCTTACAAGCTTTCAAGTGACAACAATGCTACTGGTTTATCACAGTATGAATAGCAAGATTTTATAGGGTGTTAACCAAGAATAAACACACTTGTATGTGGGTGTCTCTGCAATAGAGTTGCATATATAGAGGAGAAATAAAAACAGGTATTAATATATACTACCTAATTTGAAATGAGTCATGATGGCATGATTTGATACCACAATATAGGTGGACACTATCTTTATGCCCTTTGTGTAGTTGAGGGCTATACAGCTTGGAGAGATTTAGTGACATGATCACGTTGCACTGCTAGTGATAGTGGAGTGCATGCTGGAGACAGAGTTTGAACCCAGGCATTCTGCTTTCAGAGACCATGCTTAAATGCCTATAGTGCCCATAGACTATTGCCTCAAATGAAGTTTGTCTAGAGTGTAGTCTCTAGAGTTTTGCCATCTTTACCATCATAAACTCTTAATTAAATGAATATTTATTGAGTACCTGAGAGTATGTCTTCAGGCTTTGCAGTTGACAAGAGAAGGTGATGTGGTCCCACTGACGTCCAGCAAATAGCCCTCATTGCTAGCTGAAATCCAAGGGGGAGACATATGAATATAAAATAAAGTCATTATCTAAAATAATTGGCTGGATGGAGAAAATGACTTATGGGACAAAATAAAGAAATTTAGATTCTAGGAACTTTGAGGTCAACTGCAGATTAATTCTATCTTTGTTTAGATTTATGCTTTTTAATCCTTTTTATTCAGGTAAAATTCACATGGCATAAAGGTAACCATTTGAAAGTGTACAATTCAGTGGCATTTAGGGCATGCACAATGTTGTGCAGCCATCACCTCCAATAAGCCCCTGAAAGATGCTCAACATTATTAGTCATCAGAACAATGAAAATCAAAACCACAATGAGATACCATTTCACACCTACTAGAATGGCTATATTAAAAAAAAAAAAAAGAAAGAAAGTAAAATGTTGTCAAGGGTGTGGAGAAACCTTCATAAATTGCTGTTGGGATTGCAAAATAGTACAACTGCCATGGAAAACAGTTTTTGGGGGTTCTTAAAATGTTAAACATAGAATTATTACTGGCTTTTGATGACTGAGTTTCTTTGTCTTTTTTCAACTATATCTTTAGTTTTCTCACTGCTTCTTCCAGAATTTGTCTTAATTGCTAACATTCAGTTCTTCAGCACATATCAGTATAGTAGCCATTGATATCCAAACTTGCTATCTTAGAATCAAGGGATTATTTCCTCATCACAAGAATTCATTTTCTTTCTTAGATGGGACCAGAGAGGGAGGATAAGAGTTGCCACTCACCCTGCCACAAGTAGTCTGTTATCCCAGGTACTGTATTCACTGTGTCATATAGAGTGTCCATATAATTAAAATAAGAATCGTCTCCCATAGCTCTCTATATGGGACAGACTTCTCTGACTCCAGGAGAAAGAACATAAAATGGCTTTTGGTGCAGAAAGTATCTACGCCATGGCTGCTGCAGGAAAATTGCATTTGAATCACTGGGAAGAATGATAGGGGCAGAATTAAACCCTAATTCTGCCACTTGCCAGATGTGTAACCTTGTGCAAATCATTTGACTTACTGGGGCCTCAGTTTCTCCAAATAAGTCACATTGTGGCACCTAATGAAAATGGCTGCTGATTAAATAAGATGATGCAGGAAAGAATTCAGCATAGTGTGTGGCACATAGGACTCCATGCCAACTATTATTGTATTGTGGCTGTGGTTGTCCCTACCCTAGTTCTCTACCTTGTTCTACAGTTTGGATCTACTTACACATCACAATCACTTTTTTTTTTTTTAACTTCTGTGACTCTCATTTTCCTCCTACAAGCTAATTGCCTTTTTCCTTCTTTTTGAACATTTTGAATATTTTTGAATAAGACAAACTTTAAACAGTTTTTGAAAGTTTTTTCCACACATAGTCAACCTAAGAGTGAAAGTTTTACAGTGTTTAAGAGAAAGGGAGGTCTAGTGTTTCCAGGTGTATGCAGCAACCCCACATGGCCCACCAGTCTCTGCCCTTAAGTGTACAGGCTTAAGAATCTTCCTTAAAAATTTTTTAAGTTTATTAATTTGAGAGAGAGAGAAAGGAGGGAAGAGAGAGAGAGAATCTCAAGCAGGCTCCACACTTTCAGCACCGAGCCCAACACAGAGCTCAGTCTCACAAAGTGTGAGACTATGACCTGAGCCAAAACCAAGAGCTGGGTGCTTAACTGACTGAGCCACCCAGGTGCCCCAAGAATCTCACTTTTGATGAACTAGAGAAGCAGGTTGCCCTTACCAGGTCAGTTGAAGGACCCAGTGCCTATATATAGTGATCTGATTTAGTACAAGGCTTGGAGAATCCAACTTGTGACTATAGAGGCATATTTTTACCTTATTGTGTACTTCACTAATTGAATGTTCTTAGAAGCAGATTTTGATCTTAAGTCTGATGAAATTCCCCTTTAAAGTTGTTAACTCGTAGATGGCCACAAAATGAGATGGTTATAAGAAACTCAACTCAGCCATTGTCCAGAAATTTCATGAATGCTCATCACACATCTGTGATGTCTTTGTTGACAACTTTTTATATATAATGCATAAAAGATGATTAGATTTTAAAAATTCATTTATCACTTTATCTGATAAAACACTATCTAAAAAAACTATTGGATTTTCTTACCTCGTTTTAGGTTTTTTATTAGAGAAAGAGAATACTAGTAGATTATTTTGTTTTAAATTATATTTACAATATTTCTACATTATAAATCTATTAAAATATCTGTTCTCTGACTTCTTAGAGTTTAGGTCAGTGATTATCTGGTATCAGAAGAAATCCCTGCCTAGATCACCCAAATATTTCCACACTATGAGATAGTACCAAGAGCAAGCAGTAATCGTATTAACCAGGAATGGATAAAGTACTTTTATAAAGAGGAATCCTAGGATAAGGACACTTTTAGAGGTGGAAGAATTCTAAGGTATTTCTAAATAATGAAGAATCTTATTTTTTAAAGGTAAGGTGTTCTTGTTATAAGGTTGCACAGTCAGTTGATGATGGATTACAGATTAGAACCCTTGGAGTCTGCATAATGGTATGATGGTTCTGAGTCCTTCCATGTTAGGTTTGGAACAGACAATGGTTGTAGGTTCTCCTAGAATAGTCTTGGAAAGAAACTTTGAGATCAAGATAACCTCGTCAGTCACCGGTTCAGATGAGCACTGGATGTTGTATGGAAACCAATTGGACAATAAATTTCATATTAAAAAATTAATGAATGAATGAATAAATAAATAAATTAATTAAAAAAATAACCTCCTCATTGTATATATAGAAGACTCTGACATTCATTTATCTAACTAGTATTTATGGAAAACTTACTAAGTGCCAAACACTTAGGTCTAAACAGAGGTGACAGCACTGACCAAGACTACAAAGTTCCTTGTTCACATGGAGCTTCCATCCCAATGCAGGAATCAGACCATAAACAGGTAAGTTGATGATCAGTTGAGAAGCACTAGGGTGACAATAATGCAGGGTGATTTAGTGGCACCAAAAATAGGTGTAGCAAATGGAAGGCATTAGTAAGGAGTAAGGATATTGGGTTTTTTCCTAAGTGCAGTGGAAAGACACTGTAGAGTTTTAAGTATGATAGGATTGATACTTAAAAGACCTCTTGGACAGCTATGTGGAGAATCTGTTGTAATGGGTCTAAGGGGCAAGCAAGAAGACCAACTAGTAGGCTGATATTGTGGGTCAAGAGAGAGATGATGCTAGCAATGGGGAGGCAGAGAAGTAGTAGACAGATAAGGGCTATATGCTGAACATAAAGATGAGGACTTGCCTCTAGACTAAGCATGAGAAGAGAGCAAGACGACTTTAAAATAACTGTAATGTTTTTAGCTTGAGCGTCTGAATGGATGAACCCAAGAAGTTTGCATCAGGATTGCAACTAGCATTCACAGTATTGATTTACATCTGTTTTTAGAATAAATCTCGAGATTCACAAGCTATGCCTGACCAGAAGTCAGATGCTCATTTGCTTCTTTGCTCTTTCTCAAATAACACCTCACCTAGGGCTGGATTGTGGGGTGGAGTAAACTCAGGGATCAGCACAGCTGTGCTGTGGAGGTTCACCCTGCTTCTTGCTTTCCTTTGAGTCCAATGATGGCAGAGCTGAGGGATGTCTCAGTGGGTAATAGCATGATCAACTTCCCTGCATGGGACTACAGTCTTAGACAAGGGTTCTGTCTTCTTGGGTGCTGCGATCATCTTCTTTTGTAAGACTGTCTGTGAACTTCATTAACCTGCCATTGACTTCCTCTTGATACATTAATGGGACCACACAATGTTGAGTCACAGTTTGAAAGGATGTTTGTCATCACAGTGTGACATCTCTCTGCTCCCTGACACTCTGCTGTTTGTCATTCCTCTTCCTGTGCTCTCCCTCCCCAGGCTAGTCTATCCTTTGGCAGTGATCACATCCAAGCCAATTTGGATCAATTCTTTTGTTCATTTCAAATTTAAATGAGCTTAATGTTTAGCAGCTGATGAAATGTATACTCAAGATGTGGCACATTCGTACGCTGTGCCTTAGGTTGAGCATGTTGGAATTTCATAGGTGGGGAAAAGCATTCTCTTGGCTTCATGTTTAAAATTCATAGTACACTACTACAAAGCTGTCATCATCAAGACAGCATGGTATTGGCATAAAAACAGACACATAGACCAATGGAATAGAATAGAAACCCCAGAACTAGACCCACAAACGTATGGCCAACTCATCTTTGACAAAGCAGGAAAGAACATCCAATGGAAAAAAGACAGTCTCTTTAACAAATGGTGCTGGGAGAACTGGACAGCAACATGCAGAAGGTTGAAACTAGACCACTTTCTCACACCATTCACAAAAATAAACTCAAAATGGATAAAGGACCTGAATGTGAGACAGGAAACCATCAAAACCTTAGAGGAGAAAGCAGGAAAAGACCTCTCTGACCTCAGCCGTAGCAATCTCTTACTCGGCACATCCCCAAAGGCAAGGGAATTAAAAGCAAAAGTGAATTACTGGGACCTTATGAAGATAAAAAGCTTCTGCACAGCAAAGGAAACAACCAACAAAACTAAAAGGCAACCAACGGAATGGGAAAAGATATTTGCAAATGACACATCGGACAAAGGGCTAGTATCCAAAATCTATAAAGAGCTCATCAAACTCCACACCCGAAAAACAAATAACCCAGTGAAGAAATGGGCAGAAAACATGAATAGACACTTCTCTAAAGAAGACATCCGGATGGCCAACAGGCACATGAAAAGATGTTCAACGTCGCTCCTCATCAGGGAAATACAAATCAAAACCACACTCAGATACCACCTCACGCCAGTCAGAGTGGCCAAAATGAAGAAATCAGGAGACTATAGATGCTGGAGAGGATGTGGAGAAACAGGAACCCTCTTGCACTGTTGGTGGGAATGCAAATTGGTGCAGCCGCTCTGGAAAGCAGTGTGGAGGTTCCTCAGAAAATTAAAAATAGACCTACCCTATGACCCAGCAATAGCACTGCTAGGAATTTATCCAAGGGATACAGGAGTACTGATGCATAGGGGCACCTGTACCCCAATGTTTATAGCGGCACTCTCAACAATAGCCAAATTATGGAAAGAGCCTAAATGTCCATCAACTGATGAATGGATAAAGAAATTGTGGTTTATATACACAATGGAATACTACGTGGCAATGAGAAAAAATGAAATATGGCCTTTTGTAGCAACATGGATGGAACTGGAGAGTGTGATGCTAAGTGAAATAAGCCATACAGAGAAAGACAGATACCATATGGTTTCACTCTTATGTGGATCCTGAGAAACATAACAGAAACCCATGGGGGAGGGGAAGGAAAAAAAAAAAAAAAAGAGGTTAGAGTGGGAGAGAGCCAAAGCATAAGAGACTGTTAAAAACTGAGAACAAACTGAGGGTTGATGGGGGGTGGGAGGGAGGGGAGGGTGGGTGATGGGTATTGAGGAGGGCACCTTTTGGGATGAGCACTGGGTGTTGTATGGAAACCAATTTGACAGTAAATTTCATATATTAAAAAAATAAATAAAATAAAAAAAATAAAATAAAATAAAATTCATAGTACAGTGTTTCTTTCCTACAGCCTGTAGCTTATGAATTCAGGAACCCTGGGCATTTTAACAGCTGCCTGTCATTAAGATACTTTACTGCCTGTGACTTGAAAAGATGGAAGGGCAGAAACCTCTTGGACTATATTCACCCTCATGTATGAGCATGAACAAGGTCTGCCTGAAGAAATATTTTCTTTCTTAACTATGACTTCTGACTTGGAAGCTTATTTCTTCCCTCTCTTTGACCTTCTCTCCCCACACCTTGGGATTTCACTTTTTATATCTCACTGTGACTCAGGGAAGACCTTTGCTGCTTTGTTTTTCTTTGTTTTCTAATTACATGTCCTTCTGGCCTGAATGATTTTTACTTGATTAGAGAGAGACACTTTGAGGGAAGTGCACAGGATTGTGTGAAGAATTTTCCCTGAGAATCACACTGAAGCATGGCCAAATAAGTTAGAGTCTCTTTCTAAATACTCTGTAAGACAAATTTTCTAAAATGTCACAGTGGGGTTTTCCTTCGGAGAAGATGTATCTAGGCAGGGCACCCTGCATTTAAAAAAAAATGGGAGGGAAGGGAAAGATATAAAGATCATTTGGACATTTGGGGGACAAAACAATTCAGGGCACTTTCCTTTTAAGCTTAAAAGGTGTAAAAGACAGAGATCATGAAAAGCACTGTGTCTGTGATTTCTTACGTTTGCCATTTCTGTATGTAAAAATATGTGTATGAGATACTTGCTGAGTGTTCCATCTTGTGGCATCTTGCACTCTGAGCTATTTGAGACCTGGAAATGTCTTGTCTTTTTCTGCATCCCTAGCATCAATAGAGAATCTCACACATAAGCACCCAGTGACTGCCATTCTTTTTGTGCAGAAGGCAATGGCCCTATTTGAGGGTAACATCCCTATTATGGTACATGGGATCTACTGTGAAAGAAAAGAGATGATTCTGGGCAATCACATATATGGTGACAAGAAATTAACCTGATAACGCTGAGCATGTTCAAATCAAGAATGTTTAGATAGTAGCAAATCGTTACTGGTATGAAAGAAACCTTTCCCCACTTCCAGTCTGTAAAACACCTAGTAAATATTTGTAAGTAAATTATTTCTCTGTTGCATTGTGCAGTTTATATAAATTGATGTTCTAGGAAGTACTGTAGTTTAGCTTTCATAGGATTTCATAGAAATTTTTCCATATGGGTTCAGCTGTCTCATTATTACCATTTGTAAGTGACTATTCAGATAGTTTCTTCTCATCTTCAAATCATGCTATTTCAAATGTCCTTTTTTTTTTTTAACTTAATGGTTCCCCATAAGAAGTTTGGTGTATTTGAGGACCCTACCTACAATTTCACTTACTGCATATCAACCCCATACTAACTGTGTGCCTCTGGACAAGTTTCTTTACCTTTTAAAATTACAGTTTCCTCATTTTTAAAATAGAGACAATACTGATTTCTTAAAGTTTGTGTTAGAATTGAACGAGCTAGGGTATGTAATATGCTGAATGATGCCAGACACACAGAATTGGTCAGTAAAGGGTCCCCATTGCCAATGTTCCTATTATTTTTTTTTTTTAATTTTTTTTAATGTTTATTTATTTTTGAGACAGAGAGAGACAGAGCATGAACGGGGGAGGGTCAGAGAGAGGGAGACACAGAATCTGAAACAGGCTCCAGGCTCTGAGCGGTCAGCACAGAGCCCGACGCGGGGCTCGAACTCACGGACCGCGAGATCGTGACCTGAGCCGAAGTCGGACACTTAGCCGACTGAGCCACCCAGGCGCCCCGCCAATGTTCCTATTATTGAGCTCCATCCAGTTTGGAATCAGTTACCTTTGCCCAGTAGCACTGTTTGTACATATCTGCTTTTATAATTATTAGTTGAGTTAATTTTTTATGGGGGATGTGAAAAAGGGTGATTGAGCATAGGTTATTCAGTTTAAACTAATGAATTTTTTTTTTATGGGCTGACCATCTGTCAGGGAAGTGGCAGAAGGCATTCCAATAGGACTGAGTTGAATTAAATTAGGAGATAAAAGTAATAATAATGGCTTTCCTCCAAATGAGATCTCAAAATCTGTCTGTTTTTTCCTAGCTCCACTGTTACCACTTTGATCGAAGCTACCTACATCTGGACTCCTAACCACCTAATGGGTCTCCTATTTCCATTGTCCCCTAATCCAATTTTTATAGAAAATCAGAGTGATCATTTTATTATTCAAGTCAGGTCACTTCACCACATCCCTTCTACACTCCCAACTGTGAAAAAAAAAAACAACTGATAAAATAAAAATGGATAACTTGGCCTGCAGTCCCAGTATCATCTGGCCTCTTGCTTTTCTTTCCAACCCATATCTCTCCAAACCTTCTTTCCTAGGGCTCTAAACAGGCCTCCATGTCCTTTCTTGTCTTAGAGATATATTCTGTCTGCCAAAGGGTGCTTCCTATAACCATCACCTGGCAAGGTCACCCTTGTGTCAAGTTTTAGCTTAGGCTCTGCAGCGAGGCAGAGGTCTGACCCCTCTATTAACTGTCCCCAGTGATCTCATTGCATTCTGTGTCTGTATTACTCTGATTCCAGTTTATAATGGTCCATTTGTTGTGGTGGTTTCTTATGAAACTACTCACCATTGTATAACTAGAACTCAACTCAGTGGTTTGATGAATGAAGAAAGTTTCAAACTACAAACTACAAAAGATGTGTATTGATGTGTATTATCCAATTTGGGCTCATGGCATCCTTGTAAGAAAGGCACATGCTGGACCAACTCAAATGTATACGTGAGGAATCTAAAGCTCACTTTGGTAGAGGCTTGGAAATGGAAGAACCGGGTCTTAATCTCAGAATTTTCATGCCAAGTCCAGGACTCTTTCATCTCCAGTACTGTGCATCCCAGACACTCTATCATGGTCTAGATACTCCTTGTATATTGTTTGTCTGGGATGGGTCACTTTTCATGAAGCATTTGAGCAAGCATTCTCATTGCATTCATATCATCTGCCAAACACTGTCCTGGGCACATTCCAGGCCTTTTCTCATCCAGTCTGTCTCAGGATGCTGTAAAGTATTGTATGTATCAGCATACGTACAATATGGGCTGCCATTGCAAACTATCACAAACTGGATAGTTTAAAATTATAGACATTTCTTATCCCCCAGTTCTTGAGTCAGAAAGCCCCAAATCAGGGTGTCAGCAGGACCATGCTCCCTCTGAAACCTGTAGGGAAATTCTTCCTTGCCTCTTCCTACCTTCTGGTGGTTTGTTAGCCATCTTTGGGCATTCCTTGGATTGTAGCTGTGCCACTCCCCTCTCTGCCTGCATCATGTCAAGATGTTCTTCTCATGTGCCTCCACAGCACTTTCCCTTTGTTCAAAATTTCTATAAGGATAGCAGCCCTACTAGATTAGGGCCCACCCTAATGACCTCCCTTAACTTGATTCCATCTGCAAAGACTCTATTTATAAGTTAACTCACATTCGCAGGTGCCAGGAAATAGATGTTTAACATACCGTATTTTGGGTGAGGGGGACCCAATTCAACCCATACCCTTACAGTTCCATATCTTTAGCAGGTACATATCCCATTCCCTTTTCACAAATGGGTCCGTAGTCTCTGTAACATACCCCAAGGCTTCACAGCTTGTAATTGGCAATGTGAAGCTCAAATACAGTTCAGGATTCACAAGTCTATGTTTGGCTTTTGGACCAGATCGATGGACCAGTTTCCAAGCCTCTAAAATCAAAGCTTGGTCAGGTAGATCCAGTTAGCTTTGGAAAAAAGCAAAGCAGGGTGCATATTCTTTATGCAAAGTGAGCTTGGTTAGGAGAGGCAGAACTTTAAAGTGCCTGAGTGTGTGTTTTATAACTATCCCTGCATGCAGAAGCAGAGATGTGTTCCTCCCTTGCCCTACTCTCCCACATTTAGAATAAAGTGTCTGATATTCTTTTAAAGGGAGACAAGACATTCTTCATTTTAATTGGGGGGGAAAGTTCATTATGAAGTCTTCTTTCTCCGAATAGTTCCCTAAAGTTGGATGTAGTGTCTACATTGTTTTCATTCTCTTCTCTTCCCAGGAATCATTACCAGCCCTGGTTGGTGATTTATAATCACATTCCCAACAAATTCCACTGTTGTTAATGACTACTTATTTTTCTATACAAATGGTTTTTGCTCTCCTTCCTGAGGACAATTAACTAAGAAACTGGTCATAAATTACTGATAATGATCAGTTTGTCAGAGATGATTGTCGAACGGAGCCATCTTCCATAGTAATTAGATAAAGTTTCTTTAATTGCTGATAACAGCAAACTGTGGTTATTTTTTTTCCTTTTTTTTTTTTTTTTTTTTTTTTTAGATTCTCACTCATGACATCTTCCTGGAAGTCAGGAATAATAACTTTTTTTTTTTCTTCTTCTTCACCTGAAGGAGGGGAGATGGAAGAAACATTCATCATTTACAGGCTTCCAGAAATATAATAAATGTGACAGCTTTTCACAGTTTCAAATGCGACAACTGATCTTTCTAAAGCAGAGATCAGAGAAAACCTTCTCTGGGACACATTTCTTTTAGGCAGGAAGCAGGGGTCCTTCCTGGTCATGTTTGATTTTTTTTTCCTCAGGATCACATCTCTCATATTTGCATCTAAACCTTGGCCTTAAAATGTGACTTCTTTGAACTCTGGAAGGGAATGGTATTTAATTCACAGGGTTTCTCACTGTTAGGATGCTGATTAAACCCCAGCCTATTTTTGTATGTCAGGCTCTGGTGGACCCTTAGCTGGGAAATAAAGAGGAGAACTACCACAATGTATAGAGACAGGATGGTGTCTTTAATCACAGGTCTTATTATCTATTAGCTTATTAATATGCTCAATCAGAATATTCATTGGTGTAGAAGTACGAGGACCTACTATTAACATTCTATAAAGGATATACATATTTTACACAGTGAAGGGTGGTTTACATTTAATCCAGTTTAATATATCAGTTGACTGACATTCCTTGAACATTGTTAGTCTTGGGTCCTGCAATACTTTATAATCTCCTTCAGTTTCATAACTGTTTCTTGTTTTTTGGAGATTTTTTTTTTAGTTTGTTTTATTTTTGGTTTTGTTTTTTGGTTTTTGGGGTTTTTGTTTGATTTTGCTAGATGGCAACAACTGTCAAGCAAGCTTTGGTGTCTGAGATTATCTGAATCATTCTGGCAGTTTAGAAAACAGTGTGGTGTTAACAGAGATGAGGATTCCAAAGGGGTTCTTAATAACAAAGAAACTGGGGAAGTGTATCACATCTCTTTAAGCTCACTAGGTTTTGTTATGAGAAGGAGAGCTACAACCAGCTCAGAATTATAATGTTATGTTACAGGATATTTAGGCACTGATTTCATCAGGATTCCTCCACTTTCACATGAAAAAAATAAAGACACACACATGCACATCAAATATATTTAAGAAAACTTAAAGTGTGGGTTATGGAACTAGGCAACACAAAAGGTAGGCTTCAGGTGTGGCTGAGTCTCAAGCTTTAATGATGTCACAAGGACTCTAATTCTCTCTTAGATCTGCTTGCCATCTTATATCAGGGTTCACTGGGCTTCTACTATATGCGTCCTCTGAGAAGTTATCACCTTTTGGAGGATACCTCAAAAATCCTAGGGAAGGCTCTGATTGGCCAATTTGAATCATATGCCTGCTACTGAGCAAATCCCTGAACTATAAGACTGGGATCTTATTTTTTTTTTAATTTTTAATGTTTTTATTTATTTTTGAAGGAGAGAGAGAGAGAGAGAGAGAGCGCACACGCGCATGAGCAGGGGAGGAGCAGAGAGAGAGGGAGACACAGAATCTGAAGCAGGCTCCAGGATCCGAGCTGCCAGCACAGAGCCTGGTGCAGGGCTCAAATCTACGAACTGTGAGATCATGACCTGAGCCGAAGTCGGACGCTTAACCAACTGAGCCACCGAGGCACCCCAAGACTGGGATCTTCTGATTGATTGGTCTTAAGTCTCATTCCATAGGGATGAGGCAGGGGGTGGTGGTGGGATGTAGAGCACCACCTAAACTATATAAATAAATATAAAGTAGGATAAAGATGGTTCCCCAAAGTAAAGGATTTGGGGTAGATCAGACAATAAAACAAATAAAGTTAAATAAAGGGACCCTCTCATTCACTCTTTTGCAGTCAGCCAAGTGTTGCCCAGTTGTTTGCTCTGCTTGCCCAGTTTTATCTGCTTTTCGTGGGAGAGTAGATTTTCTGGCACTTCCTGAACATTGCCCTAATAGAGGTGACAGTTTCAAGCCCACCGTAAAAGTCTAGTGTATACTAAATGACTCAACCTAAAATACTTTTCTGAAATGTTTCCACACTAAAACTGTTCTCTTTGTCCTGCCTGGATCCCCTCTTCCCTTGCCATCCCCCACCCAACCCATCTCTGACTGTTTCCTCATGATTTTTTTTTCCTAGCAAGGGCCCAAGCCAATTTCCTCTTCCTCTATGTTCCCATTGGAACTTGTATCTTTCTTATAATACCTAGAATGTTCAAGTTTTAATTTTAGTTCTTAAGAATCCATTTCTTTCTTTGGAAACAGGGTACCATTTTGTAGTTTCCTTTTAATAACTTCCATGATTGGTAGCACAGTGCCTGGTTCCACATAGGGATATAATTCTGGTGAATTTTTCTGGACAAGACTAATTGAGGAAGTAAGCACTTGGGCCACTCCATTAGCATTTGGGTTTAGCTGTGTTTTACTATGGGCATGTGAAAGTGGGCATTAAGTAATCATTTGGAGGAATACAGGAGGACAGCCCACTGCTGTAAGAGAAGTAGGGGAAGGTTGTTTTTGTTGAGGGACCCATGGGAATTTGCCTCACCTGGCCTCATTTTACATGGTAATTGCTCTGAGTTCTAAGTTATAGGAGGACAAGTTCATCTCTCTATGATTAACACAAATCAAGGGTCCTTTTTGCATGTCCATGTAGATATGGCCCAAACCAGAAAAAAACTCCTTTTCATTCATTCATCAAATTTTATAGAGTACCTAGTATGTTCTGGGGATATGTGATGATAAATATACATAGCTCTTGCCCTCATGCTTGGAAGTTGATTGCCTGGGGTCCAGTCTGTGGCTTTCTGTGGGATTACTCTCTGTGGGATTTCAGACTATCTATTTAACAACCCTATACTTAGGACCACCTGGGTGGCTCAATCAGTTAAGCATCCAACTCTTGATTTCATCTCAGGTCATGATTTCACGGTTTGTGGGTTTGAACCCCAGGTTGGGCTCTATGCTGAGAGCACAGAATCTTAGGATTCTCTCTCTCCCTCTCTCTCTGACCTCCCCTGCTTATTCATATTCTCTCTCTCTCTCTCTCTCTCTCTAAATAAGCATTTAAAAAAACATTGGAAAACAAACAAATAACTGTACACTTAAATTGTCTTATCTATAAAATGGGGGCAGATAGCTACTTCACGGAGCTATTGTAAGGATTAAAGGAGCTACTACTTGTATAATGTCCAACACATAGTGAGTGTTCATCAAGCAACGGCTATTACTTATTGACTCATGAGGCCTACAAGCTGATGGAACAGACATTAATCAAATGATCATACTCAAAATATAAATTTTGACATAATCTGAAGAAGAGTTGTTTAATATTATGAACACTTACAGCATACGATTCTTTAAGACTTGCCTAGCAATGCATAATTAATCTATCTGTCTATAAGATCATCTGCAGATTAGAAGCAAAATGAACAATTTATCAATTTTTGATGATTGCTAATAAGGCAGTAGTTATATGTGGCTGAAATGGTCCTTAGCCAACCTGGATTTCAGTGCTGCTATGATTATCAATGGTATTAGGTCTCATATTCTGCCAAGATAATTCTTCTCTCTCAGTTCTTTGGCCATTTTGGAAGGGGAGAAGCTTTTAGCTTAATGTCCTTCAGAATCCTATCTAATCCTTAAAAGACCGGGGAAGTGTGTGTCTTCTGGACTTCAAAAGGGTTTTCTTCTCCTTTTCCAGTCATTTCCACTTTCTAGTCAATTTGGAGTATCCATCAATTCAACCAAGGGAGGCAAGGAAAAATATCCATGCCATTTCTGCTTGGTACCATTGATTGTGCTTTAGAAGTCACTTTATTACTCACCACTTCTTGTTGGCGCAGTGGGGTTCATGTTATGGCCAAGCTATTCCAGTGTTTGGAAAAGGTAGAACACATTCAATCAGTTTGGTTCCTTTGAAAATCTTACTTTAAGTTGGATTAGACCAGTGATGAAAATGGTGACAGTGTTTAAAGGAGAGGAGCCCTTTTACTGTAAAAGGAAAACTCTACAATTAATATCAAGGAGACATTCAGAGCAACAGATAATAGCCCAGCATCTGGGCTCCGACAGATCTAGTCTGCCATGGCTGAAACCTTGGGCTAGTTTATTCATTTATCTGAAACTTAGTAATGCTATCTCCAAAATGGAAACAATTATTGACAATGGATTTTTAATGGATTTCAAAAATAAATTTTAATGGATTAATACATTTTAAAGTGAATTTTTAAATCCATTTTTGTTAGCTTTTCCCTGATTGAAGGAGATACTACCTGCAAAATAGTCAGAAGATTGTCTGGTATATGGTAATTACTGATTAAATAATAGTCATTGTCCCAGTGTTGTATCCATTGATGACTATGATAAACAAGAACTCTTGAAGAATTTTGAGGTTTGATGAGTGATTCTTTTACCTTCTAAATTTTTAGCCCTTAGAAAAGAGAAGAAATCAAATGTTTTTGTTCCCCTTGTCACAAAAATTTAGTTATATGGTATATGTTCATATATGTGTATATACTTTTTTTTTACTTACAATGTATATAGAATACATATACACACAAAACTGTGTAGTTATAGCATATGTAATATATTTAATATAGGCTAATATAGAGTATATTTAGATATGTTATATTATTAATATATTTATGTATTATAAAGTATGTCTAGTGCTATATTCTGTTTTATGCTATACAAAATATGACAAAATAAGTAATATGTTGTTAGTTGATACATATTTTTTCTATCTCTGTTGGACTCTTTTTCCAATTAAAAATAAGGAATTATTAGTATGCTGTTTGTTCAGCTTTTGTTTCATTATCATAAACTTCACTTTGCAATCCAGCTAGACTTGAAAGGGACCCATGGAACTGCAACAGGAGCACAAAGATTACAGGAGATTTTGATCCAAAGGGGGTGCTCTCCCGAGCTACAGAAGGAATGATCTGGTAGTTAAGATAAAACACAAGTCAGATTTATTAGGTTTGTCCACACTCAGCAGTGGTCATCTTCTTGCTGGTCTTGCCGTTCTTGGACCCAAAGTGCTCCATGGCTTTCACGGTGTCCATGCCCTCCTTCACCTTGCCAAACACGATGTGCTTGCCATCCAACCACTCAGTTTTGACAGTGCAGATGAAAAACTGGGAACCGTTTGTCTTGGGTCCGGCATTTTCCATGGACAGGATGACAGGACATATATACTTCAGGATGAAATTCTCATCATCAAATTTCTCCCTATAGATGGACTTGCTGCCAGTGCCATTATGTCATGTGAAGTCACCACCCTGGCACATAAATCCTGGAATAATCCTGTGAAAGCAGGAAACTTTGTAACCATTTCTGTTCTCCCCAGTGCTCAGAGCATGAAAGTTCTCTGCTGTCTTTGGAACTTTGTCTGCAAACAGCTCAAAGGAGACATGGCCTAAGGGTTCACCGTCCTCAGCAATGTCAAAAAACACGGTGGAGTTGACCATGGCTTTGCCGTGCCTGCGGTTCTGGGGTGGCGGTGTCTGCAAAGATTTCTTTTTTTTTTTTTTTTTAAAGAAAAAGCATCAGCTACCCCCACGTTCTCTGAGGGTTGATTTTTACTGTTATTTATTTTGACAATTTAGTGGCAGTGACTTACAGTCACAGCCAAAGCCTTGCTGTGTAATCCTTTGGAAATGTCCCTAGGTAACAAGATGTGCCCAGTGGTCATAGAAGTCAGTTCTGTTAAATAGGGAGGATTTTATCTGTCTGAATAAATATTTCCGGGGCTCCCCTCGCTCTGTGGATTTGAGATGTGCACAGGCAAGAAGGGTCATTGCCATAAATCAATAGTTTCTGTGAAGCCACAGATTTAGAGCTGACAGCGGCTCTTTGGTTGAAATAAAGATTGTGATGTGCAGGCATAGGCGACAACTGCTGGGAATAATGTGTGGAGTTGACAGGACTATTTTGTGAACATATATCAAGTGTGGATAGGAGAAGTAATTTTTGCTCATTTTGAGATAAGTTAACTAATTGATATCGGCACGAAAGGAAAGACAGAGCTACCTGGTAGAAATTGATGCCATGTACGTCCTTCCATATATGCACATATACCTTACACCCACCACCGCAAACCCACTGTGTCCTTCAAGTCTCAGCTCAAGGGCTAAGTCCCATATCGTGTGTTACTTATCTTTATGCTACTCACAAGTTGCTGTGGAGGTAGTAGGAACGGATAATGTCTCCAAGGAAAGGCGGGTTGAAAAGAAAAACAAACAAGGATTTACCTTAAGAAAGGATCGCTTGAGTGAATGGAAGAAGAGAGAAAGACACTAAGAAGATTGTCAGGAAGGTAGCAAGTGAACCAGGTCGGGACATTTTCATAAAAGGTAGAGAGATTGCATGGAAACAGCAACTGTGGACAGTGCCGAGTACTGTAATGCATCTGAGGATTAATGAGAATTCTTAGACTTACATTCCAGTGGATCTCTTTTCTGTATTTTATGAAATTTTGTACCTAAATCATTCTCAATAATTAAGTGTGAACTCCCTGAGAGCAGGTACCAGATTATATTCATTTTAGGAGCTTCAGGGTGTGGTAGCCATTTTAGGGATCAATACATGTGCTTTGAAAGTATGAATAGATGATGGGGCACCTGGGTGGCTCAGTCGGTTAAGTGTCCGACTTTGGCTCAGGTCATGATCTCATGGTGTGTGGGTTCATGCCCCGCATTGGGCTCTGTGCTGACAGCTCAGAGCCTGGAGCCTGTTTCGGATTCTGCGTCTCCCTCTGTCTCTGCCCCTCTCCTACTTACGCTCTGTCTCCCTCTGTCTCAAAAATAAATAAACATTAAAAAAAAAAAAAAAGAAAGTATGAATACATGAATAAGTGGATGAGTGGATGCTGACCTTAATATAGCAGTTTAATATCTGGGTAAAATTAAAATTATGAAGTGTTAAAGAAGTGATTTGATTTTGGTAAAACAGAGCATATGTGGTAGCTCTAGGAGCTCAAAAAATAAAATCCTCTTATTCCTGGACGGAGTAAGAACTGAGAAAGTAGCACAGCAGAGAGGAAAAAGGAAATAAACAAACTTCTTTCACTTAGCCTGATAATTCCAAGGTTCTGATCATATTCATATGAAATGTCCACAGTAGGTCAATCTACAGAGGTGGAAAGAAGGTAGATTAGTGCCAGGGGCTGGGAGGGAGAGAGTGATAGGAAGTGAGCGCATGCTATAGGGGCTTCCTTGTGGGGTGATAAAAAAAATGTTCTCAAATTAAATTGTGATGATAATTGCACAAGTCTGTGAACATACTAAAAATTATTGAATTGTTCACTTTGAATAGGTGAATTTTATGGTGTGCGAATATATCTCAATGAAGCTATTATTTTTAAAACAGCAATAACAAAGTGTTTTTATTAATGAAATAAATGAAATACATTTTATTAATGAAATCTAAAATTAAAATGTATGACCAAATGAGTTTCCTTATGGTCTCCAAATTTGTTGAGACTTATCTATCAGTCGTTGACAGAGTAGGCCCCTAGAGCCCCTTCCTGTGTTTTCTCCCTTTTCACAGCTTCTCTGCATACTCCCTAGTCTTATGGCTGAGAAAGAGGACCAGAGTGTACCCTTTCTGCCCACTGGGGAATTGAAAAAAGAGCTAAGGAGACTGAATTGAGCGTGCCTAGTTTTTTTTTCCCCCCAGAGTAACCAGTCAAATAAACCATTCCTTCTTAGGGGTGGAAGAATGAGGAATTATGGAAAGACCTGGAATATTACCCTGAGGGAGTTCTTTCACATGGAACTGTAGGGAGAAGGGAAAAAATATGTGCCATCCTCCCCGCACCTTACCCTCTTTATGTCTAGTAATGACCTCAAAAATAACAACTGTAGTGGTTATCAGTTTTAAAAAAAATAATAACTTGGGTTTGAATAAGATCTGAATCTAAGGCAGGTACCACGAGGAACAAACTGTTCGGGAAGAAGGAAGAATGGATCAAAGCCAATGCCTCTAAACTTCCACACTGCCCCCCTTATGCCAGGCACTTTGCTGTGCCAAGGACCACTCACTTTGGCTCTAAACTTTAAGAATAATCTCTGTGTCTGCATGACTTTTTACAGCCCTCAAGAGTTTTCATAGACTTAACCTTCTCATGATAGTATCAAGAGAGCTGTGATACAATATATTTACCTTCTTTAGGAGGTCCACTTATTATGATCGTCCTGTCATTTCTACCATAAATACTTTTTGAAAATTTAGAGTCCCTGGGGATCAGAGGATGTTCTCTTCATTGCATATCAGCCAAGATCCATGTGTGTAAAAGGCTTCTCTTGAATTAATTTTCTCTCACTGAAATCCTGTCTGTGGGGCATAATTAGTTATAACCCATCGATACAAGTGGTATGATAATGGAATGAAATATGGTATAAAATATGGACTATGACTCAATGATAGGCCAAAGCCCCATTCTTCACATATTGAAGGACATCACCCCATCTAGAGCGTGTGTGTGTGTGCATATGTATCTGTAGTTGCATAGACTAGACACGTGGGTATATTTACATTCACATTAGACACTTGCCTCTTCCAAGTGCCTAGAGCAGTGTCTAATTCTTAGTAGGTTCATGTTACATATTGGCTGCATAAAGGTTTGGGGTCATAGATATTCAGTATATAATCCACTCTATTAACTCAGGCATTACTGGATGAAAGGCTTCTTCATTGAAACCAGCTACTTTTTGGTCCCGGCAATATTATTCTTACTTTGAGGCTTTAGCGCATTTTGAGGGTAGTGAAACTTCCCATGGCTTTCAGAAGTATAATTTAAATCTTTTATCCCTCCAGAACTCAGGACATTTAATTTATCATGATTCATAAAAGACCAGTAATAAACCCTGTCTTTATTTAAACATGGGCACATTGACTTCCCTTTGTAGGAATCGGGTGCTCCTTATCTGCATTTCTCTATCTGCTTATCGTGGATCCTGCATGTGTACAAAAAGCCATCTTTGTCAGTCAGGGGGAGATTTTATTAACTAAAGGTTCATTTGTTCTTCAAGTGACACTATCTCTTTGGAATTACCAGATGTTGTTCAAACTGTGCCGTCTCGCCTTTTATTCTGATGATGGCAAATGTTGAACGTGGTGAATAAATATTGGGCACTGTCCTCGGTCATCTTAAATAAATGTGATAAAATGAAAACATGTCGCTGCCGAGGTCTCATTTGTTCCCAGCAAGTCCACAGCACATTAAGGCTTGCGGACAATGAAAGGCAAATCAGCCATTCACTGGGTGTTCCATTATGAGATGTTCTTGTCACTTTCCTGATTCCATTTTAGATTAATATATAGGGAGAGATAAGATGGCATGCATTTAAATGATGACATGGTACCATCACAGAATTGTTTTGTTATAATTGCACAATATAGACAATTACATATATTGCAGTGGTCTTTTCCTCGAAATTTGCATTTAAAAGAAAAAGTGGCAGAAAATGAATTAATGGGAAATTTCTTAGGACTTGGGTCCATCGGGGCTTATATTCATGCAGGTGTTGTATTTTGACCCCTCCTTGCTCCTGTGTCAAGACGGGCTGACTGTCTTTTGAGGAGGAGGAAGAGTAGGGAAGATTTCACTTAACTGGATGATCACAGAGCTAGATTTTGTCATTCATTGTTGAATCATGTATTAAATATTTATAATATAAAAGAAGTGGGAAAGAGCAATCTGTCAAAACAGACATTTTGGAATCACCATGCCCTTCTTTTGTGGGTGATGTGTGACACCCATGAATTAAGATTAAAAATAGGATATAAAAAAGAGTCTTTGCTTTCACAGTGGGGGGAAAAGCTTATGAATGCTTTGATAATAATTGTTAATAATTATACTCAAATCGTATCACATCAAGAAATTGAGATGTGAACCACACTGGGGCACTAAGATTTCACAGTAACAGCCACAGTTTTTTCTAATTTATTACATTGTCATCAATCTTGTGATTTAAAATCCTTTTACACAGTCTCCAGTAATATAGGGAATTATTAAAAGTTGGTGACTGTTGTTCAGGAATGTTGAAAGAAACAAAGTGTTTCTGGGGATGTTGCTGTGAGTCCTTTTGAAAGGGTAGTTAGGTAACGCTGATTAATTCCCATTCTGTGTCTGATGAAATAGAGAAGGTGAAAAGTTTCTCTTCTACCAAGCATCTCATTGCAAACAGCAGCCCAGGAGTTGCATAAGCATTTTCCTTATTCGGTGTAAATTGATTTGGTGTGAAAAATCTCAGACGGTTCCATTTCAAGGCAATGTTTTATTTGGTGATGCAGGACAAATGTAGAGCTAAGTAGATTTGTAGGCTAATTTATTGGGCATTTTAATATTGTGTGTTCTCCACATCCGTGTGGTAAATACCTCACTAATGCTTCCTTGGCCGTGTACTGCTCATGGCATGACCGACTCATCTTAATTAAATTCCTGCCTGAAACAACCTTATTTCTGCTCATGGGATACATTGCTGTCACTGTGAGACATTTTCTAGGACAATTGAGATATATTTTCCACAATTGGAGCCTTTTTTCTCTCTTTTTTTTATGCTCTAAGTATTAGTCATTTGAATTAATATTAAGTTATTATGTACTCCAAATGCGTGCTTTACAAATCTTTCAAAACATGCCTTCTGCCAGGAGGGCTGGGGAGCATGTGATAGAGGTGGAGAATGTACAGGTGTGTTGGGTTAGTGTTGGGTGAAAGGACTTCATGTGTCTGGTCCCCACCTCCCGTGGTTGGAATGCAAGGAGAGGCAGCAAATTGAGAAAGAAAAGGGCCTTGTGCTGCTGCCTCTGGTCTCCTCACTGAGGTAATTGCAGTATCATCTTCTCTTTTAAGGAAGAGGAGGAGAGTTTGTCCACAACTATGCACTTTCTAGGTAACATGGACTTCTTGTTCAGGAAACGGGAAGCTTCTTGAATTCTGTAATTTGAGTCGCCTGCCATGTTAGGAGGACTCCGGGAAATCAGCTGTTTCCTTCAGAACTTCATCGTGACCTTCAAAAGTTTGGCCTTCAAATTGACACAGGGCTTTCGGCGTTTGTCCTGGGAACGTGCAGCTGTCCTGTCAATGTCTAGGAAAATTGTGCCTTATAACCCAAAATGGCTAATTAAACAAAACAAATGAAAACAAAATGCCAAAGCCATGGTATATTCATTCTTCATTCATCCTTTCTCTGTTTCCCTCTCCTAGGTGAAGAACAGGCTTCAGTGAACAGAACATGGTTTCCCCTTTCTATTAAATCTTCAAGCCCACTAGCTCATGTGCTACAGCCACGTTGCGAACACATCAAGCTTT
This sequence comes from Panthera onca, assembly GCF_046562875.1. Taxonomy (NCBI): domain Eukaryota; kingdom Metazoa; phylum Chordata; class Mammalia; order Carnivora; family Felidae; genus Panthera; species Panthera onca. The sequence goes on along the minus strand of NC_138354.1, from coordinate 36,481,110 downwards.
TCCCGATTGGGGCATTGGGCACGTTCTGTTCCTTCTGCCCCTCTCATTTACTTCTTACTTCTCATTTCAATTTCAGCTCAAAAGTGCCACTTCTCCTGGTTAAACCTTTCCTGGAATTCCCACCTTACCCCAACTCCAGCTCCCTAGGGTAGATGAAAATTGATTTGCGTGTGATCTCATAGCAATTTATATGTTTCTTCTACTCTTATATATGCATATATTTGTATATGTATATGTATATCTGTATGTGTGTATATATGTATGTATGTATGTGTGTGTTTGTGTGTGTGTATTTTGAGCACCTTCTGTGTACCAGGCATTCATCTTCACATGAGGGACCCATCACATGTTCAAGCCCTCATGGAGCCTACATTCTAGTGGGGCACAAAGACCATGAAAAGTGCATATAAATAAGAAAGTCATTGTAGAAGGTGACAAGTATTATGGTAAAAGGAAAAAGGGAAAAGGATAGGAAGAAACAGAGAATAGGAGTGGAAGAATCAAAGTTTTAAATGAAGGGGGAGGGGAATCAGGATGGGCCTCATTGTAAAGGTGACATTTTAGCAAAGACTAGAAGGTGAAGGAGTGAGCTCCGTAGTTGTTTGATGAAAGAACATTTCAGGCAGAACAAACAGTCAAAACAAAAAAAACCCTAAGGCTTGAGTGTACCCCTGGTTTCAGTGAACAACAAGAGGGTCAGGGAGACTGGAGCAGAAAATATTAGGGAGGGAAGGCGTTGAGTTGTGGGATGGGGGCAAATATCATGTAGGACTTGTAAGTAATTAGAGACTGTGACTTTTACTGGAGTAAAATAAAGACTTGATTTATATTTTAAACAGAGAATTTGGGCTTCTACATTGAAAATATATTCTAATGGCCTTAATACAGTTTGTAGTCATAGACCATAGGCTCCAGGAAGGCTGGAGTGGTATCTGTTTTGCTGTTCACCGAAACCCCAGGATCAAGCCCAGTGCTTGGCACATTGTTGTCCAATAAATATTTAATGTGAAAGAATAAAATGAGTACAAGGCACATCAAGATGATGTAATTGGAGTCCATCCCTCAGAGGCAGGTATTGTAGACAGCTTATGTGCAGATTTCAAGCTCAGCATCTAATTTTATCCATCCATTTAATGACTACTTCAATAACCCCCAACCAAAGGTTTAATTATCCACCTAATTGTTGCTATATGCAACTGTTCTTAATTAGTCCTGTTTTAATTTGCAATATATGAACTTTGATATTTCTATCAAAAAGAAATCTGATGCTAGTTTGGGAGACTTTCCTCCTTAAAATGAACATGCCTCATGCCCAAGCAAATGACTGGAAAGTATCCCTATGGTTCGCCAGGGTAATGATTCATGGGGCAGGGGCTATACATGGCAGACTAGAATGTTACACTCTAGTGGGTAAATGATCCATGTTTTAGAATTAGTATGCATCCATTCCAAAATACGTATTTACCTGGTAGTCTATAACTGTTCAGCAGAACTGTTACAGTCTAGTAAGTAAATAACATGTTTTTCAAAATTAGAATGTGTACCAAATGTGAATTTACCCAATAGTCTGTAACAACTCTGAAGAAACCTTCCCAGTCTTTAGTCTATCAGGCTAACTTAATGTTGTGGTTTTAAGGATGTTTTGATTACAGACATAGTGTAAAAGAAGATGTATGATCTTTAGAAGAGTGAGGGGTTGTCATGTAGCACAAACCAATTTTAGGGGAAAACTTTAATCTGGTTGCAGACTCTCTTCTTCGTATTTTTTTTCCCTTTCTCTCCTTTTTTTCTCTGTGTGGTTCCTTTCTTTTCTTCCTCCTCCTCCTCTTTCTTTTTAATATGCAAGCTCCTGGGAGACTGAATGCTAATGACACCACAGTGAATTTTTAAATAATTTAATTCTTAGTAACATAATATGGCTTTGTAAGTGATTAGCGTACAGACTTCTGAACATGTATAGGGGCCAGTATTCTTGTTGCTAATCTCATAGACATAAATTCAAAAGTTGGGTTCTGGTAAACAATTTTTATGAAAGTATCAGTTAATTAGTATACCTCACTACAGTTTAGGTAAGCCAAGCAAAAGACAAACATATTTACATCAAAACCATCTAGATATATTGGACAAGAATGATTTTTGTAGAAATAGCTGTGAGGCCATGTCAGTGCTATGAGGCATTGAGTTTTCACTGGGATGTTATTAAATTTCCATTATAACAGATGTTCAGCCTGCTGTTGGCTATAGAAATAGAGAGTTTGACTCCTAGTCCAAAGTAGTTCATGGATGTGTAAAATTGTACTCAAAAACTGTTGCTCTGGAACCAAATGATCAGGGCATTAGCTGTCGGAACTTCGGTGAGTTAAGCTAACTGCTTTAAAACTCGATTGCCTTATCTGTGAAATGGGTATGACATTAGTACCCACTTCATAAGGTTCCTTTGAATGAGATAGTATCCGTTAGTCATTTACCTTTCTTCAGATCACATACTGAATATTTAATGACCATCATCAATAATTACCTATAATAATCACATAGGTCAGCTCTACCTTCCATGTGGGATAGAGCAGGTAATAGGAGTTGCAGGGTTAACACAACCCAGATCTCCAAGTATTTGGCTGGGAAGTTAATGAAGAGGCCAGGCATGTAATTGGATGTTTCACTAATAGGTTATAAGTGGTTGTGCAAGTTTCTAAACAGCCTGAATGCTCTAATAAATACCTTCGTTTGACAAGTGAGAAAGCAACCATGGATCAGGAACTCCTTACTTGGACCATGTGAAATAGTCATTTATGAAATACCCTTTAAAACTCCTTGGAGGTTCATATTCTACAAAAGTTGCCTTTTTTTTAAATCTAATTGAAAACATTGCTGCAAGTTGAGTAGTCTGCATAAACTACTGTACGCCTTGAATTTTTTCTTTCGTGACTGTGACTGTTTTGTAAGGCAGAGCACCATGGACTCAGCCTCTGTAACCCCCACATGGGTCCTTTCCTCTGTGTGATGTACCTTCTTTGAGGCTCGCTGCAGTATTCATCGTGAGTTTGATGTCGTCTGCACAATTAGATGAGAGGATCCAGGAAAGGCATGGACTCTATATACTGATTTAATGCTTTTCTCTAGACCCTAGCACAGTACCTAATGCACAAGTGATATGCAAGAAATCGTTGTGTTGTATTCTTTCATGACTGACTGGCTAGGTTAATTCTGCAGAGTCTGTGACACTGTGCCACTTTCCAAACAACAGTCTCAGCATCCTTTGTAACATACAGGAGTTTTAGAACCGTTGTCTGTTGACATTACCAGTTTAGAACGTTTTTTGAGACCTTACTGTGGGCTATGCTCCTGGCATTACTCTAAATACTGCCCATCATTATTTCTTGGAGTGCTCATCGTAATCCATTTATGCCTATCCTATTATTACCCCCCTTCATCAGAGGAGAAACTGGGATTTAGAAAGAACCATCCCCGCCCCCCGTCCCCCGCCCCCGCCCCCGCCCAGATCAGATGGCTAGTAAGTGATGAGCTGGGAGTCAAAATAGCCAGCATGACCCTAAAGCCTAGAGTTCCCAACTTCTCTTCTTCCTTTCCTTCCAAGGGGAAAAAATATTGTAAGGCGTAGGTAAATAAGATGTTTTTTGAGAGGTGTCCTCAAAAAACAAATGGCAAGTGAGATTTAGATACATTGAAGTGTCCTGTACATTTCTGGGAAGCAGTCTAATAATTGCACATACTATACGGAAGTGACTTCATAGTATTTTCCATAGACATCTCTTCTTACTGGAGGAGTTAAGATCGGATGCCGGGATGCAAGTAATGTAGTCTTTTGGGAAATAAACACAGTCCTAAGTGCAATCGTGGTGCTAATAAGGATCCCGATCATATGTTTCGAGGTTTCAGTGTGGCTGCGGTCCTATATTTATATGAAGGGACTCCAGTGAAATGATTAATGGGGTTTTCACAGAGTGAAGAATCTGCAATTATTTCTACCACCAAAAATGTAACCCTGCTGCAGGCAAAAAGTGAAGTTAAATCACATTTCTCCAATTCAGTCTTCAAAATACACCTCAGATCTTTTACGCGTCTATCTCTGTGTTCACTGTCTTTCATCCAGGCCACAGTGATCTTTTGCTGTGATATCTTGGTAACTAACATCACTGTCTTTTGTATATTTATCCTCTTCAAGCCTTTCTCAGAGTGGAGCTAAAATGCTCTTTAGTAAACAAACCTGATGATGTCACCCCACCTCCAGTGGCTCTGCATTCCCCTTCAGATAAATCCAACATGTCTAGTGTGATTTCAAGGGCTTTCAGGAGCAGTCTCCTGCCTTCCTCCAGCTGCATTGCTCTCTATGCCACCCATAACACACCACGCTTGGCAGTCTTCAGTTGTTCTCAGTGTCTTTGTCTCTCTCATCTCCAGCCATTTGCACCCCCTGCCCAGAACATTTTGCCTCTTCTTGCTTTGTTTTGTCTCTACTGCCTCCCCAGAAGCCCCCTCTGGCCACCTCTAGCCACCCCTCTCCCCATACATTGCTCCTTATCCCTTCTGTGTGTGCTCATAGCATTCATTGCTCATTGCTCTAGCTTCCTTAGTCTTCTGTGGAAAGACAGTAAGCTTGGTGAGGGTAAGAACCCTCACACCATTGTGAATGAGGGAATGGAATGGCACCAAAACTCAAGAGAGTCTTCTGAAAAGCGTTATTTACACGTCAAACACATCCTAGTGTTTTAAATGAAAATGTGTGGGGCATTTGCCTATCCACAGTGCTGAGGAAAATGCAAAGTAAGCACTTGCTTTTGAAAGTCCAAAGGCATTTGCAAAAGGGGAGAGGAAGAACTGAAAGCCGAAAATTGCTCCTTATAGAAAAGGCATAATGCAAAATAGCCAGAGCCCCCCAAGATGTCAAATAACTTCGTCTCTAACTTTTGCTGGAAGGCTCGCCTGGGGAAAGGGGGCCTAGAAAGATTAGTAGCTAAATGAGGATATCCGTCAGGATAGGGCAGATCACTCTCTAGTGACACACAACCCCAACTTGCTTGGCTTCAAAGGACAGTTGTTAAAATTGTTTGTTTCTCATGCATTCTCTAGGTCTGCTGTGGGCTGACTGGGAGTGCTGCTCTGTTTTCTCCCTTACTTGGGGTCACGGGCTCCGCTTCCATTCTTCTACAATTACTGGGACAAGGAAAGGACAAGGTTAATTGCACACTGGTTCTTAAAGCTTCTATCCCAAAGTGACATGTGTCACCTCTGTTCACATTGCATTAGCCAAAGCAAGACATTTGCCTGCACCTAAATTCAAGCAGGCAAGGCAGTTCAGTCTCTTGTTCTGCCCTGAAGGAGAAGCAGAAGTTTTTAGTGAACAGCAACTAAGATCTCCTCCCACAGCATCATGGGGAATAGCTACACCTGATCACCTGTCAATCCCCCAGCATTGTCATACCAGAAGCAATGCCTTTTAGGATGTGCACTGACAGTATTTTCATTCTCATCTGTGTAATTTTTGTGGCTAGACATCCTGACAATGTCTAATTTGACATTTTTCTCAATTTTCCTTTGCACTGGTCCCCAGACTGAGATGTTGGATCCCTCAATCAAAAGAGACTTTCTCAATTAATGGGCAATTAATTTTTTAGTTTCAAACCACAGGCTGCTTCTTTTTTGAGTATTAGTTGAAACATTTTTGTGCCAAAATATCGTTTTATTTTGTGTCTTGTCATTTTCTTTAGAAGGTATCACGGGTAGGTCCCTGTTTTGACTCTCTTCTTACTCTCCCCATTACCCCCTTCCCCGCTGGCTGGATCAGTACGCATCCCATTTGTCATCCGTACTGTTTTCACTGCACTCATCTGTATGGAAAGCGGGATCTGTGTTTGACAAGCATGCTTACCCTTTGCTTACTGTTTTAATAAAAATTTCTATCACCGTTTTTATCTACAGTAGCAGTCGAGGCACTATTTGATATCGAGATGCTAGATTTCATAGACTTTGAAATATTTTCCCCATATCTTTTTTGGCAAGTCTTTGAACATAGACTACAAAAAATTGACATGTCGGAGATGAATTTGCAGACTCTAAGTTAAGTAATGACTACCTGTCCCAGTTTAAATTGTGTTCTAGGATTGAAACATTATATTACACAGTCAAATCATTGAAATTAATGGTCAGACTGTTCTATAACTGAGTTAGTTTCCCTTGAGATTGATACTCTATTAAATCAGCAGGCTGTCCAAATTTCCCTGCAGTGCCTTTGGTTTGGGGGATAGGATTGCCCCAGCCTTGGTGATTTCAAAGCTGGGCCAAAGTAGTCGCACTATTTTTAAATGGGGTACAGTGAGTGGCGGCCTCTCAAATTTCAAGTTTCTTTCATATATAGAATCTTACTTTATTCTCTTTAGTCTGTGAGGGACATTATTTTTGTATTGAGTATACAGATAGGAGACATAAGACCCCAATGTTAGGTGTCATGCCAGAGATGATGTAACTACTTCAGAGACCAAGCTACTTGGGCTTTTCTTTCCAGATCTCTTCTTGGCTGGGATTTTCTCATTATCCAGGCCTTTTCTCAAATATCCCTCTTCAGGGAGGCCCTTCTTGACTACTGTATCCAGAGTAACACAGTCATCCCTTATTTCAGTGTTCTGTATTATTTGTATAGTAACATTTCCTGGTTTTTTTCTTATTTGTATCTACTTACTTATTTCCAGTGTCTATCCACTAGAATACAAGGAAGGAGACCTTGGGTTTTTTTTTTTCCTTAAAAAATTTTTTTAATAATGTTTGCTTATTTTGAGGAGAGAGGGAGACACAGAATCTGACACAGGCTCCAGGCTCTGACGTGACAGCTCAGAGCCTGACATGGGGCTTGAACTCAGAAACCATGAGATGATGACCTGAGCCAAAGTCTGATGCTTAACCTCCTGAGCCACCTAGGCACCCTCTCAGAAATGGATTTTGGATTAAGATATCTAACTGAGCTGCCCTGTGTAAAGGAATGAATTAAGCATGGAGGGCTTCATGAACAAACCCTACTATTTACAGTCCTTGAAAGCTCAACTTTGCAGGTAATAGCATGTATTAGTTATCTAATGCTGCATAACAAATTACTCCCAAGATGAGTTTCTTAAAACAGCAAGTATTTATTATCCCACATTGTTTCTGAAGGTGAGGAACTTGGGAGTGGCTTAGCTGGGTGTTTCTGGCTCAGGGACCCTCCTTCCTCAGGTTGTTGTTAAGCTGTCAGCAGGGGTAGCAATTACATTAAGGCTGGAGGATCCGCTTCCTAGTTCACTCATGTGGATGTTGGCAGGTCTCAGTTCCTTGCCACATGGGCCTCTCTGCATGATTAGTAGAGTGTCCTGGTGACTTGGCAGCTGGCCTTCCCCAGAGTGAGTGTTGAGAGAGAAAGGCAGCGATGGGGAGGTGGGGGGGGGGGGGGGAGGAAAAGAGGGAGGGAAGGGGAGAATGAAAGAAAAAGAGAGAGAGAGGCTCTAAAATAGAAGTCAATGTTTTGTAACCCGATCTCAGAGTGACATATCATCACTCCTGCTGTGTTCTGCAAGCAGACCAGCCGTGATACAATGTGAGGTACAGGAGTGTGGATACCATGAGGTGGCGATCCTCAGGGGCCATTGTGGAGACTGGAAGCATATACCTTATTCAGTTTCCCAGAACAGAGGTGTGGATTGAACTTGCATCTCAGAATACCAGAAGTCTTTGCCCTACTTTCTTTTCCATCCCAGGACCCATTTGGGTGGGTGGTTTGATTACTGAGATGAACTCTTAAAGTACAATAATTAAGAACCCAGATTCTCATGTCAGCAGCCCAACTTTGAACACTGTGCCTGCCTCTTGATATTCCTTGTGAACAGGGGATCTCCTTTATGCTTCTGTGACTCAGTATTCTCTGCTATAAAATGGGGATGGTATCAGCAGCCACCTTCTAGGGTTGTGAAGATTCAGTCAGTTCATGTGAAGCACGTGGAAGAATGCTTGCCACATGGAGAGCAGTTAAGAAGTGTTGTATTATTTGGACTGTCCCATGGCTAATGAGTGCAGGGGTGATTTGTGTTTTCCTCAGCAGTTCTTGAAGGGATTGAAGATCCCTAGTCAGACTGCTGAAGTGGAGTTAAGCTCAACTTTCCTTTGGTAAGTTGCAAGCAGGTCACATAGTCACGTGGCAAAGTCTGATTTTTGCCACAGGGACCCTGTCTACCATATGTCTCTGCTGTGTGTTTTCTGTGGGTGCTTACCCTGTGCCCTCAGCACACCCATGCATAACCTTCACCACCATCCACAGTCCAGCATCTTTCCTTCCCTTTCCAGAGAAAAGCGAAGCATCGTTTTTGAAAGCCATTGGCCAGTGGCTGAATTCTACAGCCCTTTTCATAAGTTCACTTTGAACAGATTTTTTCTTGTCTTCCCTATTTATATCTTTTCAAATCCAGTCTCCTTCAATCAATTTTAATCTTCTAATGTGTTTGCTATAAGTACTGTACAATTCACTTGTCCTCAATAATAAAATTCATTTTGGTTCGGCCTCCCGGTAATTTGTTTGAGGAGAAGTCGTTAGGAAACCCTTGCGTTCCCTTCTGATTTAGAGGACGACCTTCAGTATTGATAGCATTTTGTTGTCATGCACTTGAAGTATTCTTTCATGACTGACAGAGCTGTTTAAATAATGGACCGCGGAGCCATGTGCTTCAATGAAATCTGACTACACTAATTCCATCATATATTAGGAAACTTGAAGTGTTCTACAAGGACACAATTTCATTGACCATGGATTTATTTTTTTCAGTTTGTACAAATTATCTCCACTGTGTAATGGACCCCCTTCACTGTAAAATACACTTTCCTTCTGAAAGTGAGTGTTTTTATTGCTTTAACTCTCAGTGCACCCTCTGTAAGCAAAGCCTTGTACTTTAGGCCTTCCTGGAACACCTCCAAATGGGTAAAATGGAGCATTTTCTATACAAAAGATAGAAATGTATAGCATTATTGATCAAGTTTGCACTCAAACAAGGCTCAAAGACACACATATAAGCACACACACACGTAATTTTTATACATATGTTTAATGAGAGAAGTAAACACTGAGAGCCTGGTTTATTGTTAATCTTACGTATCTCTAGCTTTTTAAGCAGTACGTGAAGACAAAGCACCTTTTTATTTAGACTTGGCTAAAAATTATCAGTCATATGTAGATATTATGCAATATCTGCCAGCTTCCTACTCAGGAAAAGTTATAGCAGATGGCAGTATTTATGTGCCATGTGGCATTTGTTTAAGTGTGGCAATAGCTAATATTTTTTTCTTCAATTATTATAACTATTTTACTTTTAAAGACTCAATTAGCTTTGAACTACTGTCCTTGATGGCCACCTTGGTTAAGGGAGGGATGGGGAAAAGGAAGAGGTTTCGAACAGTTAGATGCTAACCTTCTAGAAACATTGATTATAAGAGTACTATAGCTCCTTATTCAGGGCCACTAATCACCCCGTTTTCAGAATAATGTTATTGTACTTTAAATGTAGATTCCCCATGGAATCGCTAAGAAGCAGGCTCTATTCAGATCAGTGTGTGCTTTCGATTGGCCTTTATACTACAGAAGACTGGAATTCACATTTGTGAGTTTGCAGGACCCCAGGGAGGACATCTTGGAGTCAACATCATCTCAGGCATGTAGCGCATAATTTGTTTTGATAACTGCAAACAAAGGGGGTCTATTCCCACAAGTCCTCTTCAGAGATTGTCAGAGGCTCTTCCCATAGTCATATGAGCTGTTCTGAGGGCCCCCGAGAACCTGGGCAGGACTGGAGGGCAAGAAGAAGGAGGAAGGTGCCCTAAAAAAGACACTGGCGGTGGGGTGGGGTGGGGGGCAGCATTCCAGAGAAAACAGAGCATTCTAACCTGGGAGGGCATTCCTTTCAGGAATCGATACTAGGCAGCCATGATCTGTGGCCTAGTCCTCGTGCTCTGAGTGCTTTGTGTACTGTGCATGTTTCAAATGTATTTTCCTTCCTGACTTGATTCTTTAGGCTTTAATGAAATAAGAGGCAGGGGGTGTGTGCATTGAGGTGAGGTGGTGGAAGAGGGAGGAGAGGTTTTGATTGAGAAATACAAGGACCTATTGCCTGCCAATTCTCTAGGAATCCTTACCGATCATCTGCTCATTATGGAGAATCTTGGGGTTCTCCTACGCCTCCTGGAGGCATGCCTCATTAAATTGATTGAATGGGGGAAAGGATTTGTCAGGAAATATTTATTACACAGACAAAAAGAGGAACGCACCTACAGAATGCTGGGCCCGTTGCAGACATTCAGTAAATATCCCTTGAATGGATTTATAAAATAGGATATGTTAAAAACATTAGTCATTATCGTGGGAGGTCTGACTGAGGATGATTTTTCTTTTCTCAGTTTTCACAAATTTTGATAATGTTTGATTAATCACTTCTGTTATTATGATTATTATAATTTTATATACAAATTACACAATGCTACTCCTCTCCTCCTCCCTGTTAACAATTTGGTGATCACTTTGTGCATTTTTTGTGGCTTTACGTTGCATGTGCAAGTATATTTCACTCGAATATTAAGGAAATGATACACAGTATTTTTCTTCAAATGTGTAGTTAGCAGGTGTCCTAGGCCCTTGTTTGTTAGTCCATAAAGTCCTATTGCAGTTCTTGCAGAATGTTGCATCACTTCACATAGTGGGAACTTAATAACATCGTTTAAGTACTTTGTAGCAATGTTTAATTTCATAATGAATATTTAAGCAACTGATGTGTATTAAGGTCTGTACGGGATACAAAATAATCCCTTGACACCCACAAGTTGTTGAATATTTAATGATGTATTTTGCACATTTTCTTTAATGAGTTTGTGTTACTTTTGAAATGTTAAAGGTTAAAAAATTTTAATTCTACTTACAGACTCAAAACTGTACATGTGAGGGGCTCCTGGCTGGCTCAGTCCATAGAGCGTGTGGGTCTTGATCTCGAGGTTGTGAGTTCAAGCCCTACATTGGACGTAGAGCTTATTTAAAAAAAACAAAAATAAAACAAAAAAAAAACTGTACACATGAAAGTAATAAGAATGTTTAGTTTTGATTGGGCTCTTATCTGACAGACACTCCCCTCTCCTAAGTATGTATATATGTATGTATGTATGTTACATATGCATACGTACACATTTAATACACACACATACACACATACACACACATATACACCTAATCCATTGCAACACTATTTAGCATGAACCATAGGCAGACATTGTTTCTAGTTCTTCTCCAGATAGGCGCTGCATTTTTAAACTGCTTGCATTTGCTTTCATGGAGGTTAATTCAGTAAATGTTTTATTAAGTGTCTACTGTGTCCCTAGCACTGTACTAGGGACTTAGCAGTGAACAAAATGAATACCTTCCCTCAGGGACCTTGTACTCCTGTCTAGGTGGGTTCACTTTATTAAGAAAGCAGGTCAACAGCACTGTGTCCTTCTGTAGAAAGCAGACAACTCTTCAATTTCCCCTTGATCCCCTTACAGTGCCGGTAGTGGAGCGAGAGACCCATTACCCTAGACTTTATAGTCGCTGTCATGTGGGTGGAGACAGTGCCCTTTGAGGAGTTGGCATTAAAGCGGCCAGCAGACATGGAGCTTGGCGGAGTGGCTCTGGCTGTTACACACATCCCTTGCTGAACACTGCTGCAGATATCAGACTCTCCTCCTAGAAAGTGATAAAGGGTGATTCTCTCCCGCTCTGGGCTGGGGCTCTTTCCACTCTGAGGTGCTTCTTTAAAGATGTTACCTTAGGGGCACCTGCGTGGTTCAGTGGGTTAAGTGTGTGACTGTTGATCTCAGCTCAGATCACGATCTCACGGTTGCTGGGTTCGAGCCCCATGTCAAGCTCTGTGCTGACAGTGCTGAGCCTGCTTGGGATTCTCTCTCTCCAGCTCCCAGGCTCACTCTCTGTATACCTCTCAAAATAAATTAAAAAAAGAAAGAAAAAAGGATGTGCGATCTTACCCTGGCTTGTCTCTTAAGTAAAAGGACTGGGGGACGTTGGCCATTCAGGCGGATCAGGCTTGGAGCATGCTGTGACTTGGGAAAGGCTTTACAAATTCCTCTCCTTCGATCTGAATCCACATCACCCATAATCTTGCATCTTGTGATCTGTCTTATTTTGACTGTACATGTAGCTTGAGAAGCAGTGAGTCTGGAGGGCTAGTGAGTCCCTGGATAACATTACTGATGGGGCCGGTCACTAGCACGGGAGGTGGCCGACTCTGTGACAGGCACAAGCTGACACACCTCAGGAAAGGGATAGTTAGTGGAGAAGGCATGAGTGTGGAGCTCAGCTGCAGGGAGAGCTGGGAGCTTGGCAGGCCATCCCCTGCTGCCGGCTGCAGCTTCCCTTTGGAGCACCGTGGGAGGCAGTGACACCCACTGGCATCACAGGGACAGTCCTGCAGCTGTCCTTTTCTCCAGCACGGAGGGGATAGGTGTCCTACAGGACAGCAGATGAACGCATGCGAAGCACATTTCTCGTTCCTCCAGCTTCTGCTCTCACTTAGCTCGTTTCTAGAAGACGCCTTCCATTGGTGTTGAGACAGCCTGCATGATTGTCAACTGGCCAATGCCTCTCTCACGTCTGTCAGTGAATTTCCTTTTCCTTCTTGAGAATTTTAACTCTTCAGCAGGCAGATTATAGTCGGGGAGGCCAGTGCTTGAGCTGTGTACTCAGGAAGATTGGGTTTTTGTTTTGCCTCTGCTGCTTATTGTCTGTGGGATCATGTGGAAGTCGCCTCTCTTAGGATCATTGTCCTCGTGTGGAAAAACAGGGTTACCTTTGGTACCTCCAGCATGACTGAGATAATGCACATTGTTCAAATCCTCTGTACCTTTCACGGTAGCTTGGCCCAGTTTCGCTCGCGTGACTGGGTTGGGTGCTCTCTGCTTTTACTGCATATTCTCACCAGTGCCAGCTCACTGTCAAGACTTTCAGACCAGAAGCGAGAGCACTGTGATGAGTGATAAAGGCCTCGTCCATCTGCCTAAAGGGGTTGATCTTAGTTTGGCAAGGTTTCCCATCCATATCTTCTCTTAAAGACCAACAGCCGGAATCCCGTATGAAATCGCTTTGGGACAGGCTCAGGACTTCCCCCAAGGTGATCAGGCCAGATTATTATACATTCTTTAAAATCTGCCTTTAGAAAGACAGCCTGATTTTATTTCTGTGAATCATTTTCTCTATATCATATCGTAACTGTGATAAAGATAATTATACCCTAGTGTTTAAAAGTGATTATGTGCCTGATTAAACATATACATGTTGTTTGGTCCTCGTGTATTTATACTTACTTCAAATTGAAATTGTACTCTCAATTATACATTCTGTGAAGGTCTTAGAAACTTGAGGACATTGCAATAATGTTCTCTCTCCTATTTTGGTGGCTGGGTTTTTTTTTTTTTTTTGTTTGTTTGTTTGTTCGTAGGAACATGAAAGGAAACCTAGAACCATGTTGGAACTAAACCAGGAGGAAATACCAGCTAAAGGGGGGATTTGTCTATTTTTTATTAATAGGGTGAGGGAGGTAGTGACTGAATTCACCCTATGTGGGAGGATATTTTTTCTGCTACATAAAAAAAAGCAGTGATTTTTTTTTTTTACTGTAACTTTGGAGGTTTGTACTAGATGGAAGGATGGCATTCACTAGTGTGTGGGTTGGGGGGTGCTTCGCAAAAGCAGATATCTCATAGGTATTGGGAAATTGCTTTCTGACAATATTAAAGGGTACTGTGGCACAGTGGCTGCGTATCTGCTGATCACTTGTGCTCTTCTTTTGCAACAAATTCAAATAACTGATGAAGAGCTGCCTGGCTAGGGACACATTTCCAGCCCACCTTTTATCTGAGTGGTGAAATGTCATTGAGTACCCCCCAGTGAAATGTGGGAAGAAGTGATAGATGCCACCTTCAGGACTGGCCCCCAAATCCCCTGTGGGATTCTCTTTACCTCTCCTTCCCCCATCTTCCAGTTGACTCTCGCTTGACCTTGGGAGCTATTTGTTGAAAATGGTGCAGTTCCTGGGCCCCTGAGTGACCATATGGATCTGAACCACCCCCATTCTTTCCTGCTGTTCCCTGTGAAATTCCCTGTCACACGGGGACATGTCTGTAGTAATGCCTAAAATAATAATGATGGATACTTTCATCTGGTGTGATATTGAGTCCTTGCTGAAAGCAAAGATTTAGATTATGGACCAATGGCACTTAACCTTTGGCAATAATAGCTTAAGGAATGTAAGTAGTAGGCCCACCCATTGCTAAGAACTTTAACTGTCCTATCTCCTTTCATCTTCCTTCCAGTGGTCTGCTCTGTATCATTCAGGGAATATCAGTCAGGGAGGGCTATGTGATGCTGTGGTAACAAACAGTCCTGAAATCTCTGTAACATAACAGGTTTATTTCTTGCTCATCAAAGTCCCCTGAGGGTCCGAGCTGCTCTCTGGGGAACTCTGCTCCATGTAATAGCTTAGTATTCCAAATGGCTTTTATCCTTAAGGAACCTCCATGTTGATTACTGTTTTCACACCACCCAGAGGGCAAATTGTCCTAGAAGTCTTACACTGGCTATTAAGTGCTTTGGCCAGGAAGTGACACACTTCACTTCCACCAAATCCCATCGGCCAGAAGTAGTCACATGGCTTGTGCTGTCCTTCTGTGAGCCTCCCATGTGCTCAGAAGAAAGGGAAACCAGATAGTGGAGTATGAAAGATAATCATTGCCCACATGCTATGGATGACATTTCACTTATTACCCATTTGTTGAATTCTGTCTTCATGTTATAACACAAAATGAGACGATGTCCTTGTCCTCAAGAATCTTACCATTTAATGCTGGAGACAAGTAAGTAGACCAAATAGTTACCTGCATTCTGACCACTGGTAGACATTAAACAATACCATTAGTCTTTATGTGGTGATACGAGGGTCTAAGAAAACTTTTGCAGTTCTTTACAAAACTCTTTTTCAGGGACACAAAAGTCCTGGCCTGAAATGGAGAATGGTGTGAGAGTCTGAGCACAGAGCAGGGAGAAGTTAGCATAGATAATGTCCTTGGAATATACCAGGAGGGAGCAAGTATTTCTTGATTCATTACCTTATGGACAGACAGTGTTCTTTTCTCTCTGTCCTTGGCTGGGTAGTTAATGGAGCACTGATGTGCTTCTAAGGGTGTTTAGAAGAAATAAATAAAGATGCATAGTAAAAATAAATTCAGCGTTTTATTCAGCACAAAACATTTTATCCTGAACCTCAATAGTGTGTTGAATGGATGAATGTCTGCTATGGGGTTTGTGAGAGAGAGACAGACAGAAGACAGAAGTTGAGAGAGAGAGAGAGAAAGAGAGTTATGGAGAAGAGAGAGGATGAGAGGGAGAGAAAAAGTAAGGAGAAAGAGACAGGGAGAGAGAGACAGCGACAGAGCAAGAGAAACAGAGAGAAAGAGAGAATTTTCCTATTTCAGTTCAGTTCTCCCAGATTTTTATTAGGACCAAAACCAAATAGACAACAATGACAAAATCATTCAATATAATATACATTTACAAAAAAAAAAAAACCTTTGCTCAGAAATGAGGTTACTGAAATGTCTTTTCATCTACTTTGGTTTTACTTCAATATCTTTATTTTTTTTTTTAATTTTATGTTAGAGAGAGAAAAAGAGAGAGTGAGCAGGGGAGGGGCAGAAGGATCATGAACTGAGCCAAAATCAAGAGTTAGACCGTCCCCTGACCGAGCCACCCAGGTGCCCCTACCTCAGTATCTTTTAATGTTTTTTGCCAAACTCATCACCCTCACTCCTCTTTAGAGCACAAATTCTATGTGAAGGTTTGTGGACATGTCTACCTGTTATGGAATTACATTGTTTGACTTTTGTCATCACAAATTTGATTTGCTTCGCTTGTTGATAACTATTTTCAGGTAATTTTGAGTCACAATCCAGTAATGCCAATTTTCTGGAGAGGAATGCTACCTCCTAATTATGTGGTCAGTGAATAGTTGAGCATTAAGCCACACCAATAGGCAAAGCCACAGTAATAAACATCATGCAAGATTAAAAGCTCCCTGAGACATAATCCCTTATGGTCCCATTCATAATGATTCAAATAAAGACAAAGAAATAACTACGTGTTTTCTCAATCCCTCCAAACCAGAAATGTTACAGGAAGGGTGAGTAATAAGGACAGTACTGAGGGACCTCTCTTTACTAAATATTTGTTGTGAGATGTATAAAGTCACCCCAAATATGTAAATACCAATAAAGTAAACCCAAACAGACTTATAAGGTAGGGACTACCTCCTTGCACTAGAATGTAACGAGGATACTCCTCATTACATTCTAGTGACATGACAAGACCAGTTGAGTCTTAGTGAGGTTTGCTAAGTACCCTGGACCCACACAGCTGATTCAGTACTAGAGCTGAGTTCAAACCCATGTTTTGTTACACCCAAAGCCTATGTGCTTCCAAACACGCACAGTCTTCACTGATGCCTGAATGGAATTGAATTCTTAACGGAAGAGAATTAAAATGAACAGAGCCACAGTCCCCTGGGCATCTCATCTGGGTTTTTGCCTTTTTTTTCTCTAGAGGTGATAATCGCATAGGCAGTATTTAAAGAATATGTTTTGCTTTTGATGTAGAGTGTCTGATTTTAGACATAATCTGATTTTAGAAGGATGCCCCAAATGTTTCTCCAGCCTCATTTTCTTTTTCCTCCCCTCCTTTACCCCTACCTTCCGCGGCATGCTGATTAATTCAAAGCTAAAGCCTGAAAGTGCAGTGGTCTATGTACCATGCCCATCCCTCATGAAGCCTCTTCTGTCGGTGTTTCCAGAAGCTGTCCCTTTGGTGGGTTGCAAAGTCTAGCTGTGCATTAGAATTTATCTCCTGCCCAGGAGCTATCCCTTTGCTTTCCTGAGGACCCTTGTCAAACACAAACCCAATACTCTTGCCTTCCTCTTTGGCAGAGAGCTGGTGGTTATTTATGAGCGTCCTTGTGGACTGTTTGTCTTGGTGTTTCGATCTTGGCAGTTGGCACAGAACCCCCTCCCCTGGTCATGTGGACTGCTACTTTGGGAAAGAAGCCTTGCCCTTTCCCCTCAGAGCTCTGCCATGTTCCCTGACGGTCCAGCGGAGGTGAAGCAAACAACGGGCAAGTGCTGATTAGGGACAGGCCCTTCCCTTGCAGAAGGCAGATATCGATCTTCCCATTTCAGTCTTGTTGCCTCTCTATGAAAATACTACACAGCCTTCTCATAAACAGGTGACCTATTGATTCCCTGGCTGCTGATGAGGCCTCCCTCATGTGTCCTGGTTAGCTCATTAATGAGGGACTCTCAGCTGGGTTTATAGAGGTCACCTGGAACTAAAGGTAGGTTTTTACCGGAGACTCTCAAACTTTGTAAAAATTGGGTATGTGTCCCAGATTCTTGACTTTGGTGTTATGTCCCTCCAGGATGCAATTGTGGATTATATATCTGACACAGTCAGAGACATTTCAAGGGTTTATTTTGCCCCAGACATTCATAAAAGCCAATCATTCTCAACGGAGGTATTTTTGCACACCTTCCCCCCTGCCCCAACCCTGGGACATTTGTCAATGTTTGGAGATATTTTTGGTTGTCACACAACTTGGGGGAGGGAGGGGAGGTGTTGCTACTGGTATCTAGTGGGTAAAGGCCAGGGATGCTGCTAGGCATCCTGTAAGGCCCAAGACAGCCCTTTTCACCACAAAGAATTATCTGGCCCAAAATATCAAGGTTGAGAAAACTTGATATAAGCTATTAATTAAAGTGCTCCCAAGTTTATATTTCTTTTTAAATACTATTATTATTATTTGAGAGAAAGACAGGGTGTAAGCAGGGGAGAGGCAGAGAGAGAGGGAGATACAGAATCCAAAGCCGGCTCCAGGCTCTGAGCTGTCAGCACAGAGCCCGACGCGGGGCTCAAACCCCTGAATCATTAGATCATGACCTGAGCCGAAGTCAGATGCTTAACTGACTCAGCCACCCAGGCACCCCAGTGCACCCAAATTTGATGTATAACACAATTTTAATACAGCATAAGTTTGAAAGAGTTTTTTCAGTGCACCCAAATTTGATGTATAACACAATTTTAATATAGCATAAGTTTGAAAGAGTTTTTTACATTCTTGCTATGAAAGTGAATTAACTCAGTAATTTATGACTGGCTACTGTTTCTCAGCATTTGTCTCATGCACTTGGAAATTCTTATAAGAGGCAAAAAACAGCATACAATTTGTCTTCCAATGTCATAAAATATTTGTGAATCCTAAATCTAACAATTAGTGATGATGACATAATACTGCATTTTGGAGAAATATAATTAAGCAGCTATTAATTTTGACTTTGCTACTTGAAATGTTCGAACTAATTTTTTTTTTTTTCTTTCAATTTGAATGCCCTTGGAACTCAGAGGTCTAATGCTACTGATAGAGTCAGGTGGATAAAAAGTCCTAAACCCATCAATCCCGGACATCCCCAATCATGGATTATGAAATTCATTGTAATACTTAAATTGTGACATCTTAGGCCAATATTTGCCCAACTTTCAGAATAGTCACTTCTCAAAACACCTCTAGCTGTTTCAGGGTATCCTTAAAGAAGTACCACACATGAACCAGCAAAATGCCATCACCAGAGAGAGATTATGTATTGATGGTGGGGTGATAACAATTTCTCATGTCTTCTCTTGGCATTTAGAATGTAGTCATCCCCTTTCTCCCCAGATTTGTAGGATCTGCTGCTGCTCTCCAGCCTCACCTCATGTCACTCTACCCCTCTTGAGAATGTTCTAACTGATCTTCTGTTGCATTCTGCTTCTCTACCAGGAGAACTACTCTATCCTGCTGTCTTCCCATTCAGTATCTGGCCATGTCTCATTCTTCACATCCCCATATCCCTGTCACCTCATCAAAGAGACCTTCCCTGACTTACACAGTCCTACATTAAATTAGACCTTCCCTCAAATGCTCCTACAGCACCATGTAATTCTGTATTAATGCACATGATTATCTTATTAATAACTAGTCAAATCCAGGCTTTGTAACATTTTGGAATGTGTGCGTCCTTTTCTATTTCCTCTATGATTAGCAAAGGGCCTGAAATGCACTGGGGAAGTAAAACATACTAAATGAGTGGATATATGAATGAACAAGTGAACGAGGTGATCAGAGTAGTCTTAAGAAGGGCATCTGGTGAAGGAAGCAGTGGAACTCATCCATAAATTCTAAGATGGCCTCCGCCTAGTACAGACATTACAAGCATGCAGGGAATATTGGTAAAAATATGGCATCAGAAGGACTATTGTTATAGATTGTTTTTGGTCTGTCTCCCACTCATCTTCACCCTGCCTCTCTTCGGAGTTGCCTCCATTTGCAGGTGAGTTCTCCCTCCAAGATGGCAGATGGCTACCAACAGAGACAGGCATTCTCCATTCAGAACACCAGCCGGACAATAGACATTTCCTTTCCTGGTCATTCTAGTAGAAGACCCATGAAAAGTTCTGATTGGTCCTGAAAGGAATCAGTCACTGTGGTCAGAATATGCGATACTCTGATTGGGTGGCTTGGAGCACTCACATAGCTAGAACCTTCCTTCTTCCACCAGTGGGGCCCAAGAAATGCCGCTGAACAAGCTGGTGCGAGCCTGAGCCCTGTCCCTGATGGCTGACAACTATCTGACCTTGAAGTCGGGTTTTGGGGCTATGGAGGGACCGATGGCTGGCAGCCCAGGTCTCGAGGAGAAGCCAGGTCCCGCGGCCGCCAGCCCCTCTCTGTCCTCGCCGGGTGCTATCTTCATCCTCTTGAAATCTGCGCTGGGGGCCGGCCTGCTCAGCTTCCCCTCAGCCTTCCACAAGGTGGGTGGGGTGACTCCCGCCTTCCTGGTGAAGCTGGTCTCCTTGGTCTTTCTCATCAGCAGGCTGGTCATCCTGGGCTATGCTGCCTCCGTCAGCCAGAGGACTTACCAGGGTGTGGTTGGAGGGCTGTGTGGCCCCGCCCTTGGAAAGCTGTGTGAGGCCTGCTTAACTGCACTCAAACTCCTGGTCTGAGACTGGGAAAGGGTGGATTCCTCCAGCAATGGGCCTGCTGATACCAAACAAGTAGAATAATAAACCATTGTTGGCTCGTTAAACCATCTTACTGCTAAGTTTTGGGAGAGCATCTCACACTTGCTCCCATGGTATGAACAACATTTAGTCAATGGAGGAAATAACTAGAACTTGATTAGCTTCCATTTTACATTTTATTGCTTTCCTCCAAGTAATTGTGATTTGGGGAGAGCATCTTGTTACCTGCTTCCTTTCTAATTGGATTCTTTCCATTCTTTGTAACTCTTACTTCTGTGCTCTCTGGCTGGTTTTGTCAAGGTAACTAGGCATTTTAAATCACAGTGTAATTTCTGGCAGCTCAGAAAACTGAACCAAAGTAGTAACTTTTAATAGGTCAATTACATTATTTTTCAGCAGCCTGCTACAGCCTAATGAAACTGCAGTTTAATTAGGTTGGTGTGATGCCAAAATAAATGTTTCATTCCCAGCTTGTTTTATTTACTCATTGAAAAGTAGGGGAATCTACAAATAATCAGATTGGAAAATGTTAAAGGCTAATGAGTTTGGCTGCACTTGTTTGTAAAGAAAGGCGATTGTATCACTGTCAGTCCAGTTGGTAAACGAGAAAGCTATAAACTTAAAAACACCAATGATTTTTTTTTTTTTAAACTTGGGATTCCTGAGTTTAGGGCCTTTTTTTTTTTTTTAAGTGAATAAATCACAAATACTGAAAGATTGTTCAGAAGGAAACATAACTAAGTCTTGTCTTCCTTTTATGTGTTGGGTGTTCCTACTGTGGGGCAGGCATTGTGCCCAGTGTAATCACATCTATTTTCTCAATAGACCGTAACAACAATCTTGTGAGATGGGAGTTTTTGGGCCCAGCAAAGGTGGCATTCTGAATGTGATCAAACCACACATCCATTATTTTGACTTCAATGAGACATATATGTGAGGGCAACAAGAAGCCTTATTCTTCTGTTTCCTCTTACTTCCTTTTAAAATAGAACACCCCCGGGGTGCCTGGGTGGCTCAATCTGTTAAGCATCTGACTCGGACTCTTGATTTTGGCTCAGGTCATGAAATAATGGTTTTGTGAGTTTGAGCCCTGCGTCAGGCTCTGCACTCACAGTTTAGAGCCTGCTTGGGATTCTCTCTCTCCCTCTCTCTGTACCCTTCCCCTGCTTATGCTGTCTCTGTCTCTTTCAAAATAAATAAAGAAACCTTAAAAAGTAAAAAAATAAATAAAAAAAATAAAAATAAAATAGAGTACCCTCGTTACTCCCAGGCCCCTACCTGAAGCTGGAAGGTGAGAATCCTTCCCCTCCCTGGCTGGGATGGTCTAGTGTTGATCCCTAAGGGGTCCAGGCAAACCAGAAAGTTTTTGCTTGCAGCCTCCAGCAGATCCCCCACCTGCGGGGCTTTAGCTTTAACAACAAAGGAGGATGTTTGGTCATTATCTCCCTTCCTGAGGCAAGGATTATGCACTGTGTTGATAAGTATGGTAACTTCCCTCTGCCTTACTTAGTTAAAGTGGAATCAAGTACTTAGGCTCAAGCAAAAGGGCCAACAAACAGGAGTCCTAAGCAGAATGACACCTGATGATGGCTCTGTACTTGTCATTTCTGCCTCTTAGAAGGGAGAGGCTCCAGATGCCTTAAATACTCACAATGGTCAGAACCTTAATGGTAGCCTTTCTCCTGCAAAGGAGAAAAAAAAAAATTCTGTGGCAGTGCCATGTTATCCTAGCATCATCTGGGTTGTTTTTCCTAAACGCCTCCCTCAGTCATCATGTGTCCTATCTTAGAGAAGAGGACACCTTTATCATCACACGTTTATGGAGGAAAAAATATTTTTACAGTGCAGTCATTCAGCATTTAAACTACACACGTTGCTACATGAGGAGCTCCTTCATGCTTTTGAAAACTTTGGAATCTTCTTTTTCTTGCTTGACATTGACTTTGACTTTATTTCAGTTTTAATTCTAAGGTTGACTGACTTGTATTTCATATCCCTTTTGAATGGAATCATAGACCCCCCCCCCCCATGTTACACTTAAAATAAGTGTTTCAAGCCCCATTTTTCATCTTGACATGTTTTGGAAGGCTCTTGCCTTTGTGACTTTGAGCTCTCTTTAATTCCCCACAATAGTCTGCATGGGGCATTTCCACTCCTTTGATTGTGCTATGTTACATCAAAGATGCAAACTTTTTCTGTGCAAGAATAATGCAGTAAACAATGGTGAATGCTCACAATGATCAATGTGTGCTCATATAATCATGCATCTCTTTGCTGCAGTTCAAAGGGAGCAAAACCACCCTTACTGGCCATCACTGTAAAACTAATGTAGATTTTTTTTTTTTTTTTATCTGATGCTCTGACAGTTCGGGTAGAAGTCTGTACACTGATGCTGAGAATTTCAGGGGAAGTTGTATAAAATAGGTATTTGTGAGTATTGTAGACCTATCCTGCAGTGGAGGTTGTCTATAATTCTTTCTCTTCTAATTAAAGCGTCTACAGATAGCTTCAAACTATAGGCTTTCACTTTTTTTTTAAATTTTTTTTATGATTTATTAATTTATTTTTGAGACAGAGAAAGAGCATGAGCAGGGGAGGGACAGAGAGAGAGGGAGACACAGAATCTGAAGCAGGCTCCAGGCTCCAGCTCTCCAGCTGACAGCACGGAGCCAGACACGGGGCTCGAACTCACGGAGTGTGAGATCATGACCTGAGCTGAAGTCAGACGCTCAACCCACTGAGCCACTCAGGCGCCCTAGGCTTTCACTTTTAACAGAGTGGGATACATTTTCCCCAACACATGAAATTATATACTACAATATGTAAAACAGGTATTAGCCATATTTGATAGCAAATATTTATATTTCACTTGGGAATTTGTAACGTTTGCTTATACCCCCATTGTTTAAAGGAATGAGTCCGTTATGATATATTTAGACATTTAAAATCAGGTGATAATGGCAGCTGTAGGCAGCTGTATTTGTGTTCAGTGGACAGTATTAGGAAAACCCCAATTCACTCAGAAAGGTAAATGTGAGAACAACAACTTTCTTTAACAGACCACCCTCCATTCTCAAGGGTATTCTTTATTATGCAGCAATAATGGAAGAAGCATTTATTTTAAAATGCCCATACATGAGTTAAACCAGCAGTATAGATTAACCCAGTAGTGATCTCCAATGTGTCATAATTTTGTGTATCACACCTCTGTGACTTCCTTTTACTCTTTCTATTAATCAGATACCTTTTTGGTGGTAAATGACATACATCCACCTTGAAATGACTAAAAAAAAAAAGAAATATTGTCTTATGTTATTGAAACATCTAGATATATAGCAGGTTGGGAGTAAGGCTGAATCAAGATACAAGAGGGGATGTTGCCAGGAGTATGTGCTCCCACAATTATACATTGCTCTGTATTGGCTGTATACTTAGGCTGTTTCCTAGAAATAGCAAGATCTCTACCAACAGGTGCAAACTTACATTCAATCAGCTCAGGAACCTGGTGGCAAAGAGAACCAAATTTCAGTGGTGCAAGATAAGTCCTGGCCAGACCTGAGGTGTTCACCCATCTTAAGAAGCAGGGTTTTACATGAGACTCTTCATAACCATATGAACTGATCGTAGGGAAAGAGGAAAAGGTTTCTTCAAAGAGTCTTAATGTTACAAGAAACAAGCAAAACCTAGAAGTTTACTATAATACAAGCTTTTAATGTAGAAACTATAAAAATGATTTTTAAGGAAAAAGTATTTTTTCTTACCAAACTTTTAAAAAAATAATCTCTGTACTCGACATGGGTCTTGAACTCATGACCCCAAGATCCAGAGCTGCATACTCCACTGTCTGAGCCAGCCAGGTGCCCCTATTTCTAAACTTTTAACATTCAAACCTGCAGAAAAATTTAAAGTATAGTGGAGACCCATATGCCATTCACCCAGACTCACTCATTGTTAACATTCTGTGACACTGACCTTCTCTTCTTATTCCCTCCCCACTATATATTTTGCACTATTTAAAAATTGCAGGTGCCATGGATACTTCATGCCTAAAGACTTCACCATACATTTCTTAAAAACAAGGGTATTTTCTTACATAGCAATGGTACAATTATTATTATTGTAATCCAAGATACAATTAAGGAATATATGCATTACATTTGTCTTCTCTCTCACCTTTGATATAGAAAAGTACTCCTACCAATTTTTTCTTAATCTTTCTATCATATTGACATTTCTGAACAATCCTGGACTATTTCCTTGCAGAATATTTTTAAAAAATCAGGATTTATATGTTTAGATTCAGCTTCACCGTTTTTTCATGAGCACTACATGGATGATGCTGGCTGTATTCCACTGCATTTTATCTGGAAGTAATTCATGTCATGTCGCGCCACTGTTGATGACAGTAAAGTTGATCACTTGGTAACTGGCAGATTTCCCCAGGATAAACTAGTCCAGTGGTTAGGAAACAATCTGTGTGCCTATCCTTTGAGACTGTTAGAAATAAACCCATCAACCCAATCAAAGGAGGGACCCCGAGACTGTGAGCACAGCGAAGCAAGGCTTTGATCAACATTCTTCCAAGAGCTGGTGTCTAATGGACAGGGACATTCAGGGCAGTTACAGCAGACAGTTTATCTCCTAGCATACAAGTCCCTCTCCTGGTTCCTCATTGGCTGAGTACCACAGAGTTTACATCCTTATCCAGATGTCTCCTATGCCCACGTGAAAGCAAAATGTAGGCTGATTGGAACAAATGTACATTCCCTGAGGTGACGCAGAGACTTTCAGTCCCTCCTCCCTTTGTTCTTTGGTGCATGCTCATTGCAAAGCCCATTAAATAAGCCCACGAAATGGAGAGGGGAAGAAGAACTAGGAAGTGAAGTGTCTAACGGTTTGGGACCCCATTGTTTGCGTGTGTGGGGGGGGGAGGGGAAGGGGCTGTACATATTTCCAATAGGTTGTAAACCCACTGTTAACTAGACCGCACAGCTTTTATTTGGTATTTCTGAAAATGAATCGTCTCCCTTACCTCTCACATGACTACTTAAATATCCTCTTCTTCAACTGTTCACCCATTAAAGATCCTTATGTGAATTGGTTACTAGGCTGATAGTAATGAAATAGTCTACTTCTAATTCTTTGATTTTATTTACATTAAAAAAAAATCCAACCAAATATTTGCTGTATCCCCTTCAGCAGAACCATGACACCCAGTTGTAATACCGCTGCCAGAAAAGAGAACACACTTTGACGGTACTGGGCAAGAATGATACAAATCTACCTGTAGCTACATCATGAGTATGGAGAAAAATCTCAGTAATGACTGAGGTTACAACTTATGCCCTTTTTTTAAACAGTGTTTGGAAGACTAAGAAGTAGCCCTATGTCTTGGCTGAGGATCTTTAAATAAAGTAAAGAAAGAAAAGGAAGGAGAAAAGAGACGACTGGAATAATGACAGTCAAGAGAAGAAAGGGTTGAGTACTTGTTGCCATTTTTTTTTTTTTTACCAGCATTAAATACTCAGAAAGAAGTGTGGAGAACTTTTATTTTATGTCC
Organism: Panthera onca; assembly: GCF_046562875.1. Lineage (NCBI taxonomy): Eukaryota > Metazoa > Chordata > Mammalia > Carnivora > Felidae > Panthera > Panthera onca. The sequence goes on along the minus strand of NC_138354.1, from coordinate 36,455,395 downwards.
ACGTGGCATATTTAAACTCTCCTTGTTTAGAATTTGAAGAGTGACTACTTTTCCTTTGATTTGGTTCGATTATCTTTCATGATCTCAGAAATTGTTCTTTTCTCTCCCTTTCAGACTAAGAAAGTCCTTAGTCAAATGGCCTCAACCATTGGATTTGCCTGTAGGTGTCATTCATTTGTGTTGTTTCTTTTTCCTCCCCTGGGGTTTTTCAATAGTGCTTCCTTTCAATCAAAAGCTAATTTTCTTTGTGTGTGTAGGTGGTGTAGAATTCCAAGCTTTTACCCAGTAGCAGGCCTGTATTTGATGTACCTGGTTCAGAGACAATTGTCCTTTATATAGCTCTCACAAGTAAATTCAATGAAAGCCCCATGCAACTAGTTTCTAACTCATTTAGTGGAGAGTTCTACAGGATTATTTCACAAAGCAGTTTCAGTTTAAGAAGCTAAATTGGCTTTATTGTGCCTAGCTGGAGGCCTCTTCATCTCTGAATTCAGAGGATATTTACATGCATACCAGGAATCTTTCTAGAGAATGGGAAGGGGAAGTGTCTGCAGGTGTAAATTTCCTCAACTTCCTCTTAGCTATCTTCAAAGGGTCTTGGGATGGTTGTATTTGATTTAGTGCTCTCATTTGTTCCATGATGGAGGAATATGTATGCCATACTGTTGGGTGCATTTTTATGGCAAGAATCACACAACTCTAAGAAGTAACCCGTGGCACAGTGGGTCGTGCATCCGCACATTTAGCTTGGTGTAATGATTAGATGAAAGAACCTGTGAGTCCCAATGTGGGGCCCTGCCACTTAATCATTTTCATTACCTTGGGAAGTTATGTAGCCTCTCTGAATGTGGTTTTGGCATGTGTAAGAATCAGATAAAGGGGCACCTGGCTGGCTCAGTTGTAGAGCATGTGGCTCTTGAACTTGGGGTCATGAGTTCGAGCCCTGTGTTAGGTACAGAGATTGTTTAAATAAACTTTTTTTTAATGTCTATTTTGAGAAAGAGAGAAACAGAGCATGAGTGGGAGAGGGGCAGAGAGAGAGGGCAACAGAATCTGAAGCAGGCTCCAGACTCTGAGCTGTTAGCACAGAGCCTGATGTGGAGCTCAAACCCATGGACCACGAGATCATGACCTGAGCTGAAGTCGGACGCTTAACTGACTGGGCCACCAGGGCACCTCTACTTAAATAAACTTTAAAAAACATCTAAGAAAAAAGAAGCAGTTGAATATAATTGTGTGCTACACAGGGTGAGCTCTAAGATATGTTGCAGTGACAATCAACCCCATAGTTCAGTAGCTTCAAATAACCGAGGTAATTTTTCATCAACTACATGGGATATGGTCTTTGTCAGATAAACTGTAGGACTCAGACTTATGAAATAGCCACCACCTAAATTACTGCTGGTCACATTAGCGGTGGGGTAAGAGTTTTCTGGAGGGTATTGTGCCAAAATTCATGCTCAGCCAAGAAGTGGCACACAGTAATTCTGCTCACAACTCATCGGCTCACATGGTACTGCTACCACGGAGGGTCAGGAATTACACTCCTCCCGTGTGTTTGGACGCTGATAGTTCACAGTGATACTGAGCCTTGCCAGTCACTGCCACACAGATGTATCTCATGGGTTGTTATGAGGCTTAAATGAGCTAATGGATGGAAAATATTTACACTGTGTCTTGTCACGGAGTAAGTGTACCATCAGTTGTTGCCATTCATTGTCATCATTATTTGTATCAGCTCATCTTTTCTCTGCATGACGATGATGATTCAGAAGTGTGGGGATTTTGAGGACGTTAAAGAGGGTTTCAAATTTGTAGAGCCCCACTATAAGATTTCAGAAGCGAGGAAACCAAAACCAGACACATTTATACTAAAACACTGAGAATAGAAGCCAGGTTTCCAGGCTAGTAGTTCAGGTCTTTTCTCCTCTTTTGGCACAGATAGCTCCACATACAAAAAAAAAAAAAAAAAAAAAAATGGATACACTGACTCTCCTCTTCAGAATGTGTGTGTGTGCATTTACATAGGGATTATTGTATTTGCAAACAACACTTGTCTTCACTGCTTTGTCTAGTTGGCTCCCTCGCTCTTTAGATTCTTGCTACGCCATAATTTTCTCAGGGAAGTCATCTCTGACACTCTAGCCAGACCACATGAAACCCCACAATGAGATGTCTTATGGCTGCAGGTGCTCTTTTTTTCTAGCACTGATGACAGTTTTGGTTTGGCATATATTTGTGAGATTAAATCATTGATTTTTGTCTTCTTTATGAGATTTTAACTTCCATGAAAGTTTAAAATAACTTTACTTTGGTTCATCATTGATCCCCTTGACCTAGTACAGTTCCTGGCACATAGTAGGTACCCCATAAATATGTGTTGAATGAATAAATGAGGGAATGAACGAATGAATGTATAGCATTTTGATGGCAGGGCAATCTTATCTTTTACTTTGAGGTATGACTACCCTTATACCAACACACAGACCCATACGCATAAGTGCACATGCTCTCAAACAAAATCCAAAATGCTCTGGAGCCATAATTTTGAGGAAATATCTATTTTGTAGAATCAGGTCTACCCATTTTCCTAAACAGACGGATGAAGGTTATGGACAAGTTAGTATACAAGTGCCCCAAATGATTTGTCACTGTTTCTTGTGTCCCTTGGGTTGTCATTTGTGCAACTGCTGGCTTCGAAGATGAAAGTGTTCGATGTGTGGCAATGTAACCAAACTAATGTTAAGTTTCCTCCTTGGTGAGTCACAAATCCACCAGGAGGAGTTATCGCAGAAGGTAAACTTTATATTCATCAAAAAGAAGATCAGGGGGAATGACTTCCAAAGCCATGATTCCTCAAGCAAGGGTGAATAGGTTCCTTTTATTTAGAGTTAGGATGATTATTTAAAGAGGGGGTCCTTGTCGTCATATGTAGAGATGGACATAAGATCGCGGATGCGCCTTAAGGAAACATGTCTATACAGACATCACGTATCCTATGCTTCTGTGAGGCCTGTGCTTCTCCTTGTGTGGATTTTAGGTAAATGAGGTAAAGGTAAACATCGGTCATTCTAGAGGTTATTCCATGGTCCATCTGCACAGGCGGGAGTCGGGGGTTGTGCTCAAACTGGTCTGGGTAGTCTTAGCTGACTTGAGGTCTTGTCTGGGCAGTTGTTGTTGCTTGAGAGGTGCTTTTGCTTTCCATTTGCTTGAGTTAAGAGATAAGCTGGAAAGAAGAGCATAAAGAAAAATGTGGGACAGAGGCTGGTGATTACAAGCAGGTGGACAGTAATGGTCAGGTATTAGGGTCTAGTTGGTGACAGCAGTGGGTCTCAGACTTCAGGATTTCACAGATAAATAAAATTTGTAAATAAATAAAAATGCAAAAGGGAACCAAAAAGCATAAATAGAACTACTATAATTTTGTCTTTCCTGATAAAGACAATCATCTGCTGCATCATAATGTCATAAAACAGAAGACAATTTAAGGTCAAAAAATTAGAAAGGATATCACCACAGAGTAAAGGACTGTACTTAGCCTTGAAAGGAGAGTTGACTTCTTTATACTAAACTACCCTCTATACATGAAAAACACCATTTTTTTTTTTTTTAGTTATCCCCCCCCCCTTTTTTTCTTTTTTAAACAGAAGATTGGTAAAACCTGCTTGCAAACCTTTTCTGGTCTGTGAGCCAGTGTTATAAACATAGTTGTATTCGATGGCTATTTCTATTGTAGTAAATGCCCCAAGTTTAGTGGGTTAAAGGCACAATGACAAACTTATTATTTTATGGTTCTGTGGGTCAGAAGTCTGGGCACTGATTTGTTTGGGTGGATTCTCTGCTCTGTGTCTCATAAGACTGATATCAAGGTATCAGCTGGTCTGGGAACTTGGGACCCTCTGAAAGAGAATCTACTTACAGGTTCATTCAGGTTATTGGCAAAATTCAATTCTTTGTGTTTTGGGGGACTGAAGTCCCTGATTCCTTGCTGGCTTTTGGCCAGTGATTATTGTCAGCTGCTAGAGGTTACCCACATTTCATGGCTTGTGGCTCCCTCTGCCTTCAAAGCTAGCAGTGATGAGTCAAGCCCTTCTCATGCCTTACCTATTGCCAGAGAATATTCCCTCTAAGGGTGTGATTAGGTTAGATATAATCCATTGTAATCTTCCTACTTTAGATTCTTTAACCTTAGTTATATGTGACTTCCCTTTGCCATACATAACATATTCATAGGTTCCAGGGATTAGGGGACCACTCAGCCCGCCATAGCAGGTAAGATGCAGGGCTGAGAGTTTGCTCTTGGCCACTAGTACAGGGAGCAGTGCACTCCCCATTTATTCTCTGGGTCAGTAACTGATACATGTGCATACATTTCAACCTCGATGAGCTTGGCAGGTGCAGACCTGTCACAACCATAGATCTAGCCAACATTGGATTGCTGCACGAATATTTGGGTGGAAATGATGGTAAAGTAGTAAGTATCGTGATTGCATTGGGATATCTTTATTTCAGAGTGGGTACTCTGTATAGTATGTAATCAATGCATTATCACTGAAGGAACTGTGTGTTCGATACACTATGTAGAGCTCCTTCAGCAAAGAACAGGAAGGACTCTCTCCATCTGAATTTGTGACAGTGCTGCTGAGAGCACTGGCTATGTTTGCATTGGGACTGCCCTACCTGCTTCCATCAGTTGAGAGCAACGACTCCTCTTTCCGTCTTGGTCTTTGCTGCTGGGCCACGTGACACTGAAGTCCTTACCCACCTGTTTCTGGTAATGTCTGCTCCCTCTACTGCTCAGTTTCTTTCCTTAATTTGTCTTCTGTTTAACTTGAAAATTGCTTAGAAGGTAGGGTCTACAATTCAAAATAAAGAAGGAGGTACATTTTAAATGCACTAACAATGCGTACTCCTGAAGGTAGGACTAGCAGATCAGCCTCTCCATCCAGAAATCCCTTTGAAGGGATTTGGAAAATTAGATCAGGAAAATACATTTGCTTTGTGAAACTGGATTTTTATATTTCTAACTGATTCAACTGCAAGTGGAGAATTAACTCATGTTCCCTGGGCACCTACTATGTGCTGGGTGATTTCAAAATCATCTTATTATCTAATTATGTAGTTAATAATTGTATAACTTAACATTTCCTATACTGTTTCACGTGCATGAGATTGGAGAGTCACAGAGTTTAATCACATGCCACAGGTCACAGGGTAGAAAGCTTTTCCCTAAGTCTGTATTTCAAATGGCTCTCTCTAATTTTCTTCTTTTGTGTTCTTTCTCCAGTGGTGCTCTGAAATATTAAATATAGGGAAATAGAACTGGAAAAATAACAGGTACCAATTATTAGGCTCCCCTCTAGGGTCCTGAGCAGCTGGATGTTGCATACGTTTACATCCACATTATAGTTCACCTCCACGTTGAATGTTTATTCCTACTTTACATATGGGGAAACTGAGGCTCAACTACTAAGTGACAGAATCTGCCACATCTTTCTGGCCCTGAAGCTCATAGTCCGCAGAGCAAGACTCTGTGTGTGTGTGAGTGTCTGAGTGTGTGTGTGTGCATGTGCGCACACACCCACAAGTGCACAGAGCTCCACAGGCTGATGAAATAGGTCTGTGGGCTTATTCTGTAGGCAAGTTTACCCTGGACATTAACATTGCAATTCCAGTTCTCCCACTCACCAAGGCAAGATGCTAAGTAGCCTTATCCCTTGTGCGTGTCCTGAGGGTGGGATTGTGGATGGATAGCAGGACCCGCCCCTTCGCGTGCATCCTTCCGCTTGCTCCAGTGGATTTTTATGTTTTCCCTCGAATGTGTTGCTTAATGTGCACTGTGAGTTTACCAGGGGGCATTGCAAAGAGTTTAGGCTGTGAAAGAAAGAATTAAAATAATATGGAATCATAGAACAAGGAAATGATAAGCCTTTCATTTTTTTTATAAGCCTCCTGATTTTTTTAAGTTTATTTATTTATTTTGAGAGAGAGAGAAAGAGCAAGCATGTGCACACAAACTGGGGAGGGGCAGAGAGAGAGACAGAGAGAGAATCCTAAACAGGCTCCATGCTGTCAGCACAGAGCCCAACCTGGGACTCAAACCCACGAACCATGAGATCATGACCTGAGCCGAAATCAAGAGTCAGCCGCTTAACCAACTGAGCCACCCAGGCACTCCAAGCCTCCTGATTACCTTAAGAGGAAATTTTCTGTTTGGTTATAGTTTACCTTCAATGAGATTTTGCACTCTTCCTTATAACAAAGGGGGAGGTAGGCCTTGGGCTGGCAAAGGGATCTTGCCAGAGCTAAGTTTTTGTTGGGGTTGTTTTTATTTTTATACTTACCTTCTCTTTATGATAGCATGTCTATTTGTTAGTTTATAGTAGAAATAGAAGAATCCTCCTTTATTCTTGTCTAATTTTGTTTATTTGAGTAAAAAAATGTGAAAAGTGAATTGTTTGAAAGAAGTAAGATTTTATTTTATCTTTTTATTTTACAAAGGCATACCATTCAGTAGCACTGGACCACATAGTAAGAGTACTTGGTTAATAAATAAAAAGACAGGTGATGTGTACATATGTACACAAGTACATGTACATGTACATGTACAGTCCATGAATGTCCAGGACCACTTAAGGTATTTGTCTCCCATTGCCTAGCTTTTTACTGGGATCGCAGACTCCTCCCAACCCCACTGCTTTTGTGTAGTCTGGCCTTAAGGATCAGTCTCACTCACGGGAAGACTATGGCTTCCCTCCTCCTGCTGGTGCGATGTGCACTGAATATGTATTAACTACCCAGGAAACATGAGACTGCTTGAGGACACTTGAGTTCATCTGTACCCACAGAAGGCGTCCTCATCATCCTGAAGTGGAGAAGCAGTTCATAAGGGATGACGGGGCCTTATCAAGAACAGATAGAGGCACATCCTTTGCCTAGTGAGAAGAGAAAGTGCCGGGGAAGGTGCAGTCAGCAAATAAAAAAACGATTTGGTGCCTGGTAACTGAAGGCAGAAATGTGGAGTTCATGAATCACAGGAACAGCCCCTGTAGCCATACTTAGTGACCTGGGGAGAGAGGCCAGATCAAATGTCTCACTTGTCCTTAGCCATTTCGTGAGAAATATAAGGATGCATGAGTGATTGTGAATGATGGCCAACTACTCATTGTAGGTTTGGTATCGAAAGAGACTGGTGGGAAACTGGCCAGTGAATGCTCTGGGTGAAGAGGCTGCTGAGTTCTAGCAGATTGTTGACACGTAAGGATGAAGGGCTCATGGTCCAGATCTTCTGATTTTCCAAGAAAAAACAAATACAACCAGATTTTAATGTGATATCTTCTATTTTCTAATTATTGGTACTAAATCATTTTTTAAACTCTTTGGGCCAACATCAAAGGGCCAGGACCACTAAGTGTGTTCAGGTTGTGCATTGTACAACTTCCAGAGTCCATGCACACAAATCTTTGCACTGTTTTTTTAAACCTCTTTATTGAGATTCACATATCATTTGGTATTCATATTCACAAAAGCCATTCATTTAAAATATACAATTCAGGGGCACGTGGGTGGCTCAGTCGGTTAAGCATTCAACATTGGCTCAGGTCATGACCTCATGGTTTGTGGGTTTGAGTCCTGTGTCAGGCTCTGTGCTAACAGCTCAGAGCCTCGAGCCTGCTTTGGAATCTGTGTCTCCCTCTCTCTTTGCCCCTCTCCTGCTTGTGCTCTGACTCTCTGTGTCTCTCAAAAATAAATAAACATTGAAAAAATTTCAGGTATACAATTCAGTGGTTTTTAGTATATTCACAAAGTTGGACAAGCATCAATACAGCTAAATGTAGAATATTTTGTCATTCTGGAACGAAGTCTTAAATCCATTAGTAGTTACTCATCATCTCTTCTCACTCCATTCCACACCTGTTCCTCAGCAACCATCGTTCTAATTTATGTCCCTGTTGATTTGTCCATTTTGGGCATTTCATATATATAGAAAAATGCCATATTTGGTCTTCTATGTCTTTTTTTTTAATTAGCATAGTGTTTTGAAGGTTCCACGTTATATAGCATGCATCAGAATTTTCTCCCTTTTCTGTAGCCAAATAATATTCCCTTATATTAACATGCCATGTTTCATTTGTCCATTATTAGTTGATAGACATTTGGGTTTTTTCCACTTTTTGGCCATTATGCATAATACTTCTATGGATATTCATGTAAAAGAATTTCTGTAGCCATGCTTTCATTTCTCTTGAATATATACCTAAGAGTAGAATTTCTGAGTCACATAGGAATTTTGTGTTTAACATTTTGAAGAATTGCCAAATTGTTTTCCAAAGTGGCTGCACCATTTTATACTCCCACCATCAGTGTCTGAGGACTGCAATCTCTCTGCATCCTTATGAACACTTATTATTGTCTGTCTGTTTGATTTTAGACATTCGACTGGGTATGAAGTAGCATCTCATTGTGGTTTTGATTTGCATTTCCTTGATGACTAATGGCATTAAGCATCTTTTTATGTACTTATTTGCTATTTGTCTATCTTTTTTTTTGCAATCATATGCTCACAACTCAGCTATACCCCCTTGTGTATCTTTTTTTGTATGAAACTCTGTTATCCATTAAAATTTTTTTTAATGTTTATTCATTTTTGAAAGAGAGAGAGAGACAGAGCCCAAGCAGGGGTGGGGTGGAGGTGGGAGGTGGACACAGAATCTGAAGGGGCTCCAGGCTCTGAGCTGTCAGCACAGAGCCCGACGCGGGGCTCGAACTCACGAACCGCGAGATCATGACCTAAGCCGAAGTCGGATGCTCAACAGACTGAGCCACCCAGGTGCCCCTCTGTTATCCATTTTAAAAACTAGGTTGTCTTTTATTATTGATTTTGGTTACTCGATTGTAAGCGTTTTTATACATTCTAGATAAAAGTTTCTTATCACATATATGATTTGAAAGTATTTTCTCCCATTCTGTGAGATTGCATTTGTACTTTTTAGATAGAATTGTTTGCAGTACAAATTTTTTTTTTATGTAGTCCATTTAATCTTTTTTTTTTCTTTTATCTGCTTGCTGTTTTGGTGTCATATCTAAGAATTCATTGCCTACCCCAAAGGCAGAAAGATTTACCCCCCTATGTTTTCTCCTAAGAGTTGTATAGTATTTGCTTCAACACTTAGGTTTATGAACGATTTTGAATTCATTTTTGCATGTCACGTGAAATAAGCATTGGCTTCTGTACTTCACACATGGATATCCACTTGCCCCAGCATCATTTGTTGAAAACACTGCTCTGTTTCCATTGAATCATCTAAACACCTCATACTGACTTTGACCATAGGATGCCTCTTTGTGATGGCCTACGTGAGTAATTTAAATATGTCAAGATACTAATTCTTCCACCTAGCAAAAAATTCTGGTTCTACCAAAGGAGGAGCATTACTCTTGTGTTCCTGCCTTTTTCACTTTGCATCAGTATTAACTCAGTGACAAGAGACAGGTAACAGTTAATGAGGATGGAACTTCAGAATAAAAGGTCTAGCTAGAAAAAAATAACTTGATTTTTAATGGACTTCCTCATATGTTGTATATATGTGAATTGGACCCTCATAATCGTAACTGATTCTAATGGAGTCTCTTGAGTTACAGATCTGAGTTGGACTCTAAGCAAAGGTGTTCATCCTCCTGGGATATATATGTATACACATAGACAGACATACAGACACACCCTGTGTACCCTGGTGTGCAAAATCACCTCCATTTGGGAATTGCTGATATTAGTATGTTCTTACAGTGATACATAAATAGACAAATATGGATATAGGTGCAAATACATACATACATAATACGTTCATACACATATACACACACCCAGCTTTGAATTAAGCATGACCAGCTACTACCTTTATCACTGCTCCAGTTTTCTGAATGAACAGACTCTCAAAAGGGAGACTTACTGGAAAGCCTTTTTTCAACTTGATAAAAATCTGATTTTTTTGTCCTCTACAGTGACCATTTGTTATCAGAACAACAACTAGGAATACTGTGTTCTTTTCTTTCTGTGGAAAAATTACAAAAGGAGTTTACACCAACTGTATAAAATTTAACCTAACAAGTTTATAAATTATTAAGGAATGTTCTCTAATCTTCATGTAGATTCCCGCATCCAAGGATAGCTGGAGAAGTACTTTGGTACATACCCATTCAGACTTTTTTCTGTTTGTTTTTTCAGTAAGGTTTGTCAGTTGTATATGTCATCACAGTGTCCCCTCCTCTTTCTTAGCCTCCCATATCCCCCTAGAAAAGTCAGATCCTCAAAGTTGTAGCTTCCTTTGCACCTAGGGACCCAGTTGTGCCAAATGAGACATTAAGAAGTAGTCCAGAAGGAGTATGGCAAATTTTCTTCCAATTTAAAAGGAATGACCACACAAGGAGCTCATCCTTTGTGGCACTGACCATCGCCTGCTTCTTGCTTTGGATGTGGTATTGATGATTGGAGCCACCCTGGTTGTCATGGTACCATGAGGTGAATCCTCAGGACAAAAGTCTCTTGGACTCAGGATGGTGCAATAGAAAGTCTGAAAGAAGTTGGGTTCTTGTTGAATCTGAGAGTTGCTTAGAAAGCCAAGGGCTGTTTCTTTTTTTCCCTGGAATTTTAAAAACATATTTCGTATTTTTATGCTTATGATCATTGTTGGTCAGATTTGGTTTTCTGTTGTGGCTGAAGGCATCTTTACAGGTGTGTCTACACATGTACAAATAAGGTACACATTCACGCACTCATACATTTCACTTCTTTATGTCCATAAATTTGTAGGAGTTTTAAATGTGATCAGACCACACATAGCTTTTTAAACTCAACTTTATGTTAAGACATCTCTTCTTGTGTGGAGACATAGTGTTAACTTGCTATTTTAAACGATTGCATGTTATTTTATACTGAGTATGAATATGATTTATTTAACACTTCCACTAACAAACATTTAGGTAATTTTAATTTATTGGCTCTTACAAGTAATGCTGCAATCAACATCATAAAACCAATATTCTTGTCATCTCCCAGTAATAAATCCTTGGAAAATAAACAGAGAAGAACAGATGGTTATGTACAAAGGTGATTATTCCAGGATTAACATAATACCAAAAAATAGAGAAACATCTTAAATGTGAACATACAGAACTTGTTAAATAATTTAAGATGTACCCATATGATCCAACAGTTTGTGTCCACTCAAAATGATGGTTTTTAAGAGTATTTAGTGTCAAAAGAAAAATTCACAATAAAGACATAAAGATCATAAAGTATGATTATATTTATTATAAATATAGTCACACTGTGTAAAGTGAAAACTGACAAAACCCACCTCAAAATGTTAACAGTGGTTCCCTCTGGGAGGTGAGATGATGAATACTTTTAAATGTTTTTCTTTGTGCCAGTCCATTGTTCCAAATAAGCTGACATGCACATTTGGCATTAGCCGTGGCCTTGTATTGAATAATTTTATTCTTCCAACCCAGTGTTCACATCAAAGCACGTTCCAAATCATCCTCCAGAACATGAGTATTGATGATGGCACTGTTCTTGCTGCTTTACATAAATTTAAATAAAGCAAATCTGCATTTATTGAACCCATTTTAAATTTCCAATCAGCCAGGGGGCCTTTAGTGGGTGTGTGTATTTGTAAAATTGTGACCAGGGGAATAGAAGTAGCATCCTCTTCTAGAGACAGAACTTGGGCTCCAGTGAGTTCAAGCTAATGAAGATCATCCCCACTTGTTTTTCAATCCTAACCTATTTCCCCTTTGTGAGTGAAAGTACTCTGGGAACATACGCCATCCATCTTCGAATCCCCTATACCTCAGAAGAACAGGGAGCATTCACACACACACACACACACACACACACACACACACACACACACACACACTAAGCAACAGACCAAAGAGGTATATGTGCTGATGAGGCAGATAGAGAGCATAGTGGTTAGGAACCCCCAAGCTCATGCAGGCAGGGAGACTCCTGCCATGTATTACCTGCAGAGACTCAGCTCATTCCTCCACAGCTGGTGATAAACACAGTACTTTTTGTCTTAATCCGTTTTGGCCGCTATAACAAGAATACCATAAACTGGGTGACTTATGACTGATAAATATATTTCTCATAGTTCTGGAGGCTGAAAGTCTTAAGATCCAAGGCACTGGCACATTTGATGTCTAGTGAGAACCCACTTTCTGGTTCATGCTTCTTGTCTTCTCACTGTGTTCTCATGTGGTGGAATGGTCAAAGGAACTTTCCAGAACCTTTTTATATAAGCTCAAACCTCATGAGTTAATTACTTCCCAAATGCTCCACCTCCTAATACCATCACATGAGGGGTTAGGATTTGATTTTTTTAGTTATTTTATTATTTTTAAATCTTTTTTTAATGTATTCTCTATGCCCAGCATAAGGCTCATGCTCATGACCCCAAGCCCAAGAGTAGCATGCTCTACCAACTGAACCATCCAGGTGCCCCAGAGGGGTTAGGATTTTAATTTGTGAGTTTGGGGGTGAGGCACATACATTCCGTTTATAATATCTCTTAGCAAGGTCACTAATACTTTGCATATGGTGGCGTGATTAAGGGTTGGAACCATAGAGCCAGACTGCACACGTTCAAATCCTAGCTGCTCACCTCCTCGCTAGGTTGTCTTGATGCTTTAACTTACCACAGCTCTCACTTCTACGCTTGTGCAAGGTAGGAAACAGGAGCCCTTAGCTTATAGGGCTGCAAACATTAATGAGTTAATGCTCATAAGATAACTAGAACAGAACCTGGCATATGGTAAGTGCTTAAATAAGTGTTACAAAGTGTCAGTCAGTTTCAGTGAATAGGGTAATGCAGGTACTGTATTGAACAGAACTCATGGTACATTAGTGAGTGCATGTGAAATGTTATTATATACCATCATCTTCACCATAGCCCACATAGAGGGGATCTGGGCATCATTGCTGGGGCATTAGAACAAGTCGGGGAAGGAGTTTGGGAGTCCATCCATGGGTTCTCTAGTCTCATTTTTCTCATCTCCCTTATAGGACCCACCACACAAGTTTGTGGGTCACTGACTCCGATCATTTTTTTGTCCTCTCAAAGACGAATTTTCCTTAACACTAATTATAGGGTCGATGGACACAATATCCAGCAGACAGAATTCCTGGTGCTTTTGTTTTTCCTCCCCCACACCCATCCCCCGGAGTCTTGCTCCAGCTGAGCCACTGTCAGGCGGCTGTTCTGCTAAGCAACCTGTCACATGTTCTGTTACAATCATGTTTTATTATAGCTTTCAAAAGATGACCTCTCATTCCACACACTCGTGTTTATAGAGGACTTCTGGCATTCTGAAAGGAAACAGATAGCAGAGTCTCCAAACCCTTTATTTGCTTCAGCTGATAACTGCTCTGGCCAGAGATGAGCCCTGCAGTGATTACAAGATGTAATTTACTACAAAAGACAGTTAATATTACTTACAAACCTGTCATCAGTTCTGGGGAAATCAGAGCCGAAAGAATGCGTGGGACAAATCCGAATCTACCTAAATATCTTGGTCCGATACAATTACAAGTTTATAGATTTACCATTTAAGAAACAGCCCCGTTATGAAACATTCGTCCGCACAGACAGACAATATAAGGAACAAGCAAGATTATATCCTTTTATGTGGATCAAGGACATAGGCAACATAAGACAGAAAGGAAGTCAAAAAAGCCCTGAAGAGGAACTTAAATGCTGGCCTTGTGAATTATACCTGGGGATATTAACTGGGGGATTAAATCTGTGCAAAAGCCTCTAATATGACTAAACAAAGTCCCTCAGGTAATGCTCTGAATCAGAAAAATGTGCGAAAATATAGCCTCTTAAATGTGATTATAGTCAGAGCTGCAGTTACTCCCCGAGAAAAAGGGCATTGGAAGTACAGAAATGAAAGAAAAAAATGTTTTAAAACTTTTGTGTTACACCAGAAATTATAGAGTAGCAACAGCTTAGGGATTTAAATAACCCCTTTAGCCCAATTCTAAAGCCTTTGTGCTTTAAACTGAAGAAAAGAAAGAAATTAGATATCCAATTTAGGACTTTTCTCTTTTTTTTTTAAAGATCATGAAATGGAAGAGTCGTTTTTGCTGAGTGACTAATTGAGTGAGTATATGATTGCAACTTGGGTTATCATTCAGAAGAGATGGCTCTTGCATTTCAGCTTCTCATGGGCTACTCTCTCTCCTGGGCTTTCAGGAGAGTTTCTTGTTCAGCTGGTTATTACTTAATGGAGATGAAGGTAACAGTTTCGGTGCTTTTGTTGGTATCATGGTCAGAGTTCAGAAATCTCATGAATCAGCCTTTGCCGTTTGCATTGCTTCCTGCAGGAGTCCTGCAGGAATTCTAGCTGCAAGCAGCAATACGGGGACAGTAACTATGAGAATATTCCGTGGCTTTGTAAACACCCCGTACCTGAATTCAGCTCTGGTAAAAGGCCGCCAGGGCATCTTCTTATTCTTCTCTCTTATCTCCATTCTGGAGTCCCTAGATCTTGGGTCTAGGTCACTCTGGCACACTCACATGCACATAGAGAGATGAGAAGAGATCAGGTCTGTAGACCTCGTCCATCTTAACTCACCCTTCCACATGTATTTCTTGAGAACAAGAGATAGGAAGTAGAAAAGATACGGCTGGGCTTGACCCAAGCAACTAGGACTTTCTTCATTCTGCTGATTTCTACCCTATGGGATCAAAAGGTTTATAGGAAAGAGGGTAGAGCCAAGGATCCTGCCTTCTGAAGCACAGAGACCTTGCCTTCCGGTAACAGGGTCCAGTCATTAAAGTGGATCATTCTCTCTTATGGGGAGGTGCAGGGGAGCTAAAAGTTAAGGGGATAGAAGCAGTCTTGGCATGAGGGGAGGGATGGAATTCTATTTCCCCTCATTATTTATTTCCTGAATTCTTTATCGGTCATTTGTATATATTCTTTGGAGAAATTCTTTGTTGAAATTGGATTTTACTCTTGTTGGGTTTTAGGAGTTCTTTATGTATTCTGGATGTTAATCCCTTATCAGATAATTAATTTGCAAATATTTTCTCCCAATCTGTGGATTGCCTTCTCACTTTGTCGGTAGTGCCCTTTAATGCACAAAAGTTTTGAATTCTGATCAAGTCCAGTGTGTCTTTTTTTTTTCTGTTTTCTTGCTTGTGTTTTTGTCTTACACTGTTTAAAAGTACAGCAGCAAACTGTTAATTTGTTTGAATCTGGGGTGCTCTCTGTAGAACAAGAAGGGAAGGTCACCAAAATCTCATGATTTGGTGGTCACATCTCCCTGTAGCAGGTGAGAGGATCCGTGTGTGTGATGAAACCCCAACCATCGACCCCAAAGAGGCCATGATGTTCTTGCAGAAAAGCCACCTGAAGGGTGGGGATGCGCATGATGCTGTGAAGCTAGGCTGTGACTCCTGGGAGGCCATCCTCTCAGGCTAGTCCCCCTGGCTCACCTCCAAGGTGTTCGGGCACTCACTGATGCATGGACAGCTCATATGTTCATCCAAGTACCACATCTGCACTCAAGATGAGCCGGAAATGCAATGTTCCTTGTCCAGCACTTTCCTTGGGTTTCTACTGCCCTCCTCACTTCTTTTTGTCACCAACACAAGAAAAAAAATAAGCCTCACAAATTAATTAATTTCAGTAATGTTTGCTTAGCCCTTATACTCTGGGCTCCTTCCTAGTGGCAAAAGAGTAAAATAGAGTTGCAAATGGACACTAATCATTGCCATTGTGGTCTTAGTTGGTTATTGTTTTAACATTAGATGATCTAAAGAGTGGTTGGGGAAGGTCTGAGTCACAGCATGCTTGAGGGATAAGAATCACAAAACTCAAATGTCTCAGGGCTGTGCTCATGGCAGAACATGGCTGTTTAAAGGGTTGAGTGGCTTGTGGCCTCCAATTGCCAGAGCTGCTGATTTTTTTTTTTTTCAGGAGAACCTGGAAATTGGATTCTTATATGAAATAGCTCAAATTTTTTAATTTAAATTTTTAAAGGAATCGATTTTAAAAATTCACTATGAAAGCCACCATCTCATGCACAAAACAACAACAACAAATCTGTCTTTGAGATGAATACAGACTATTGATTTAAGCTCCTTGCTTTTGTAGTTAGACCAGTGTTTCTCAACATTCACACACATTGGTATCATCTGGAAAGCTTTTAAAAAAATGCCAGTGCTTCGTTCAGCCTGACTGCAGATCAAATGAATCGGAGTCTCTCGGGGTGGGTTCTGGGCATCAGGACTTGTTATAGCTGCCGGGTGATTGTAACGTGCAGCAGCGTTCAGAACTGGTGGGCTCAAGGCAGTGTCTACAGCCAGGATCCTGTTGTACCCGCCTCTTTCCCATTAGTAAGGACATCTGGATTGTGATTGCCGGACACCAAGATGGCCCTAATTTTAGGGTTAACATCTGGATAGTTGGCTGTATTTTTTGCTTCCTGTCCTTTTCTAGGCATTTATAGACACAGACAGATGTCCCTTTAACTTCATTTTCCATGTGTCCCTTCTGTAAAGTTTTGATCCCGAACTTTGTGATATATCACGTCTCTGAGCAAGTGAACTTTCACTATTTAGAGAAGTTTGTAGCTTCTTAATTTTGATGTCCTTTTAATTTCTCAGCCTCTGGGTTTCTCCAGCCCAGCTGCCATTGGTCTTTGCAGACTTGTCCTTGAAACATGGAGAGCCCTTGTTGGTTCTTGTGAGCCCTTTTTAGTTCTTGTTTCAGACCCATCTGCTTCCCTCTCCTCTCCTTGCTGTTTGCACACACACTCCTCTCTCTTTTCAATGCTAGCTTTTTGGAGTCACTTAGATGACTCCAGCAAGCTGTACCAAAAAAAAGAGAGAAAGGGAGGAAGGGAGAAAAGAAAGGAAGGAAGGAAGAAGAAAGGAGGAAGAAGAAAGCAGAAAAAAAGAAAAAAAATAAAGACTGTGGACAGGAAGCTACCATAGAAGGATAAGGTGATCTTTAAAATGACTTTTATTTCCAGGAGTGGCTGGGTGGCTCATTGGCTCAGTTGGTTAAGCATCCGACTTCAGCTCAGGTCATGATCTCATGGTTTGTGGATTTGAACCCCACATTGGGCTCTGTGCTGATGGCTCAGAGCCTGGACCCTGCTTCTGATTCTCTGTCTCCCTCTCTCTTTGCCCTTCCCCTGCTCTTGCTCTGTCTCTCAAAAATAAATGTTAAAAAATAAATAAAAATAAAATGACTTTTATTTTTAAAAGCTATGAATCTTATCATTGATTTTGTCACTTGTGATAATAGTATTGTAGTTATATAAGAAAGTATCCTTAATTTTGAGTGGCAGAAACTGATTAGGAAGTACAAGGGAAATGACATGAACTCTAGACTTGCTTAAAATACTTGAGCCAATAAATGAATACATAGTAGCAAGTTAAAAACAAAGGTAGCAAAACCTTGATGACTGTAGAATAAGGATGATGAGTATATGAGTCTCATTATAAAATATGTTCCACTTTGTACATGTTTATTATGTACCCACACACACATATAATTATAATATCTGTAAGAGTCTAAAGTTTGTAAGAATGTGATTCCAAGATTCTATAATTACTTCTTTCTTACCACTTAATCTGTGCTTAAGAATAATGTAACCGTAAAAGAAATGAATGCATGACATTTTAAAAAATACATGAATAGTTTCGTAATAAAAATCAGCACATACAATTAGGAAAATAAAAAATAGGGAAAATCGCATCTACACGTTCATCCTCCTGGCATAACCGATGTTAGCTCTTAGAGTTAGCCTTCTGGCATTGTTTTCATTGCTGCGCAAACATTTGGATTCTGCTTTATTTCTTGATGATATTATCAAGCACAGACTCTGTACTGGGTCTTGCATTGTGGCAGTATTACCTATCTAGCTGCTTTGAATTTACAATCTTCAATAAACCCTAAAGAGGGAAACCCGAAATGACAGCATTTTGCCCAGATGAAGTCATCCAATGAATTTGTCACTGGAGTGAGTGTCTTATTCATGCTTGTACTTGGGCATCTTGTAGTGCTAAGTATATTTCTAGTAACACAGGAATACAAGTGTTGGGGAGAAGGATAGGCAGAGACTTGGAAAGAGAAACAGAGACTGAGGTGGGGCTATTTAAAGTACTGCTTCTGATATTGCTTGCATATCATGACATCAGAAAGCCCTTTCTTCCTGAAATTCACATCCAGGCAAATTATTTTGAGGACTCTGGGTACCACACAGCCAAACTGGCTACACATCTTTGAATCTATCTGAGATCAATGCATTTCACATGCACTGAATCATAATCCCTAAGAGTAGAACTCAGGACTCCAGATTTTAACAGGCTTCCTGGAAAATTCTTGGTGACCAGTGTAGCACACATTTGATAAGGTATTGGGCAGCTATAGAAAGATGTTGGAATGGACTGAATCTTTCAGAAACAATTCATTGTGTTTAATATAGTCAAAAGGAAAGGAAAGTCTTAGATTTTAGATCTTTGATATCCATATTTTTTAAAGTAAGCATTAGTATATAATAAAGCTTTTAATGTAAATATTAGTAACCAATGATTTCCCAGTCAGCTTAAGCAATTAGGATCCATTCATTCTCCTTTGTGTCTGCTTATATGTGCACAAATAAGGCACAGATATCTCAGAATTTGCAGTTTCCTCATGCGCTATGTGGTTCCAAAATTCACTGGAAACAGCAAAGACCAAAAATAATACTGTTTCACCTGCTAACAGAGCTATCACAGGATGGAGAGAACATACTTAAGATGTCTTATGTCCTCATTTCACTTCTAACTGACCTCTGTCCACAAACATCCTTGCTTTTGGAGTTGGCAGTATACTGAAATGTAGCAGATGCAAACTTGGAAAGAGAAATAAGCTTGAGCCTTGGCTCTGCCCTTTACTCTACAAGCTTTGGCAAGTGATGTATCCTTTCTAAGGTTTATCATCTTTTAAGTCGAACAATAGTTTTCACTGCGCAGGATTTCTAGAGAATTTAATAAGACAACTTATAGAAAACTGCCTGAAACAATAAGTGCTTAAGAAATGTTATTTCATCAATTGACACTCATTTTTTTTTAACATTTATTTTATTATTTATTTTGAGAGAGTGAACATGAGCAGGGGAAGGGCAGAGAGAGAGGGAGAGAGAGAATCCCAAGCAGGCTCTGCATGGTCAGTGCACAGACTGACATGAGGCTCCACCTCATGAACTGTGAGATCATGACCTGAGCTGAAATCAAGAGTCAAGACGTGTAATCAACAGAGCTATCCAGGTGCCCCTGTTGCTCATTTTCTTAATTCATGTCTTCTTAGATCTAAGTTTGCCTTTTTTTTTTTTTTTTTTTTTGGATAATCACATTTTCTGTTTCTTTTTATAGTAACACTGCTTTGTGTTGGAACCCATACTACATATCCAAATTAAGTGAAATATTCCCAAGTAAAGCAACATAGTATCTTCAAAAATAAAAACAAAACAGAACCTTGAAGTTTGGAGCCATTGAAAGACTTGGGTTTAAGTTCCAGTGCTGTTGCTACTAATTATGTTTTGCTTGTTTGTTTTTGGTACAAGCTAATTTTCTCATCTGCAAAATGGGGATTATACTCCCTGTCTGTATGAGATTACTTTTGCTGCTGTAACAAATTACCATGAATTTAGTGGCTTAATAAACAAGAATTCATCTTCTAATAGTTCTGGAGGTCAGATGTCTGGAATCCAGCTCCCTGGGCTAAAACCAAAGTATCAGCAGGACTGTGTTCCTTTCTGGAGGCTTTAGGGGATAATTCATTTCTTGGCTTTTTGCAACTTCTGGAGACTGCTTGCATTCCTTGGCTTATGAACCCCTTACACATTCAAAGCTCACCATAGCCAAATAAGTTCTCCACGTGTTAGGTTACTTTGACATTAGCCTTCTTTTCTCTTCTCCATTTCGAGACCCTTGTGAGTGCAGTAACACCAAGTTCATAGTCCAGGATAACCTCCCAATTTTAAGTTGTCTGATGAGCAACCATAATTCCATCTGTTACCCTGTTACCTTAATTCTCCTTTGCCTATTCATGTAACATATGCACAAGTTCTGTGGATTGTGACCTGGCTATCTTTGGGGGGCAGGATTCTGCCCCTCGCAGTCACCTCATAGAGGAGTCTTAGGCTTTAATGAGAAGACGTAGGTGATGTTCTTCCCACAGTCGCTGGCAGATAAAATAACAGGTCCTGAAGATGAAGATGTTGATGGTAAAGATGATTTTTAATTTTTTTTTTTCAACATTTTTTATTTATTTTTGGGACAGAGAGAGACAGAGCATGAACGGGGGAGGGGCAGAGAGAGAGGGAGACACAGAATCGGAAACAGGCTCCAGGCTCCGAGCCATCAGCTCAGAGCCTGACGCGGGGCTCGAACTCACAGACCGCGAGATCGTGACCTGAGCTGAAGTCGGACGCTTAACCGACTGCGCCACCCAGGCGCCCCAAATGATGATTTTTAAACATAAAAGTGTTTCCTTCTTTTGAAAGCAACTTTGCTTTTTACTGTAGCTGGATTTGCTGGATTTGTATATACCACAGTGAATTTCCCCCATGCAAAGATTCACTAGTTCAGTGCAGTGGCCCTTCCTTGCATGTGCAGTCCCTTTTGTAACACAGTGGTGATTTGGAGGGAAATGGCCAGATAGAAGTAAAAGAAGAATGGAGATGAATGGGTGCCATGTTGATTCTCCAAGTCTGAAGCTCTTTGGGCTGTACTAGACTCAATCATTATTCTGATTAGAGTATATATACATTTTGCTTTCTGCTGTTTATTTTTAAATGTTATCAAGATTTTATTCATCAAGTTTTTAATGAAGCTCCTAAGATATAATTTCCCATAAGGATAGATCTCAAACAGTTAGGTCTTACATTTTAGGACACAAAAGTCATACTTCATAACAAGCAAAGCATTTCACCAATATAGAAGAAACTCATTTGGATCAGTGAAATATAGACAATATAGTTTTTATAGATTAATTATAATGAGTTTCATGTATGTGAAAACACACTAATAAATCAGACTACCAAGTGGTTACATCATTCAACATCTTTCCCCAAACTATCCCAATAATACCATTAAAAATGTCTATGATTTTTTAAATCATCTACTTTGAAGAATAGAAAAAAAAAAAAAAAATATATATATATATATATATATATATATATATATATATATATACACTCTAAGCATATACACAGCTTATGAATTACTGCCAACCCGTTCTTTTAAAAATAGTTTACTAAATATAACTGTTCTATTCATAATACATCAGAATATCTGATAGACCATAATATATGGTCTTCATTTGCATGGGAGCCACATTGTACTTAGCAAGAGCAAAGTATATTTAATGCCAAATTATAAAAAGGTATGTGTTATCATAGACATAAGATTTTACTCATAAGTCCTCAGAAGCAAAAACAAGGGTTGGGAGTTTAGGGGACTTTATTGGTTTTCCTCTACCTTAATATGGTGCCCATCTTTTACCTCTTAGAGGTTTGTGTCCAAGCTTATTGCTTACTCTTGATTCTGGTACTCCTATTGCATTACTTTTCATGACACAATTCTCTGCAATGAGCATGATTTTTCATACTCATGTTCCACCGTTCCATAAAACTGCCCAAGGATACTCAGCACTCCTCTGCCTCTTCCCCACTTCCTATTTCACAGGAGAATGCTTCTTAGCCTATGGCTTCTGGGTATGTTTAGGCAATTGCATATGCGGCTGGAAGACTTGAATATGGGAGAAACTACGGCTATTTCTCTTTCTCTCTGTGGTTCCTGGGGGCACCTCCAGGTCCTCTGTCAGCATTTGCCTCCACAGTCCCAGCTCTCCTGGCAGTGTGTCCTCCGTGGCAGGTGGCCCCGATTTCTGAGCTCTTACGGTTCCACTTCTCCCTCTTGGTGTCCGTTGTCAAGTCTCCAAGTTCTAGGTTCTCCCCTCACCTGTCCTTGATTCTTCCTCTTTTCCCAATTGCCTATGTTAGGTTTCTTTTCTTTTAAAAGGCCTACGTTAGTCTCTGGTTCTTGGATTACCTTGATATACCTGCCTCTTCTACACAGAAGATTATGGATTTGGGTATTAGCACTGGTAACAATACTCTCGTGTTTGTTTTTTTGTTTAATCTTTATTTTGGGATAATTGTAAGTTTTGAGTTACAGAGAATTCTGGTATGCCCCTCACCAGTTTTCCCCTAACGTTGACATTTAGTATCACCACAGTATGTTTATCAAAACTAAGAAACTGGCACTGATACAGCACTATAAACCCCAGACTTTATTCAGATTTCATCAGCTTTCCCATAGACGTCCCTTTTTCTCTTGTAGGATCCAGTCTAGGTATCAATCACATTATGTGTAGTCACCAAGTCTCCTTAGTTTACTCTTGGCTGTAATAGTTTCTGTCTTTTCTTGTCTATCATGACATTGACAGTTTTCAGAAGTAATGGCTCAGGTATTTTATAGAATACATTTGAATTTAGGTTTGTCTGATGTTTCTCTCATGACTAAACTTCCATTAGAGTTGGGGGGTTGCAGAATATCACAGTGAGGTGCCCTTCCCAGTATATCATATTAGAAAATATGCGATGTACCTCATTGGTTAAGGTTAAGATATCCAGCAGGTTTTTCCATTGTTTGGTTACTGTTTCTCTCCTTTTTGATACTTGATTTTTGAATGTGGGCAACTGAGTCTAGGGCATACTCATGATGAGGATAATTCAGCACCACTCCATGGAGGAAGATTATCTAGATAACTGTATTATTTGGAAATGTTGGTAAGCTATATTTGTCCATTCTCTCCCAATTTATTAATTCAGTTCTTTATTTATGTCAGTGTAGACTTGTGTCTAGTTATTTTATGCTCCAATTGTAATCTCTCAGTACTTGTTCTGGTGGCTATAAGGTTTAGCCACTGAGTCCTTTTGCATTGGTTCTTGTGTCCCTTTGACCTGCCCCCATTCCTTTGTTTTGATCATTTCCTTACTTTCTGCCTGAAAATATATTCATTTTCATTGTATTTCTCCAGCCTCGGCTCTAGGGTCGGACATTTCTCTAGAACAGCTCGAAATTTTCAACTTTCCCCCTGCTTTTTGTGTCTTTCTCTATTACTTTTGTCAAAAGGTAAAATAATGCATTTGCTCACTCAGCAAGTATTTATTGAGTGACAGTTGTATACGAGACAATGGACTTATTCTCTGTGTACCTGTTTCTGAACAGAACAAAATACAGCCTCAGCTTTCAAACAAGCAAAATAAATACACATGCTATGTGAGTCTGTGTGTGTGTGTGTCTCACACAAATCTTTAATTAAATAGCTTGGCTTCAGTTGTACATTATTGTATAGCAAAAACTACTGTTACAAGACAGTAGGAATTCGATGACAAGCTTTCCATGGGGCTAGGGCAATTGATTTCCTGTATGTTTAAGAAAATATTTGTTTTTTCCAAAAGAGCATATCCTCAAAACTAAAGATATAGATTACCAAATTCAGTTTGACAAACCAAGCCCCCTTGCAGTTCATGAGCAGAGAGAGAAGAGGCAGGTGTTTGTCCCAAGCATCTGTGTGTGTTTTGGAATTCACATGATAAATACCATGGCACAGGAACTGTCAGGCCTGATTAATACTTTACACTCACAGAGCATGTGCCTTGATCTATAGGCTTTATGCTTGCTGCGTGGGTCCCCGACAAGGCAGCCCTCAGCATCAGCCTCCCAGCAGCTCCCCCACTGAGTGCTTCTCCTCCATGTCATATGCTCAGTTGTCATCTTTGCTAAAGGATTTTCAGCTTGGAAAATAATTTGGTACAAGGATCAACTTGGGAAAGATGGAGAGCAATTTCCTTTGACTGCCCATGGCGGGGGGAGGGGGAGCAGTTTAAAACACACACACAAAAGTCAGTATAATAATGCATGGCACAAAAGAACTGAGTAACTTCTTTACGCAGCGGAGTGATTAGTAGATTACACCATAGGGTCCCACACTGTCTTCCACCCTAAAAACTTACAGTAAAAGTAAACAGTAGTATAATTTCTGTGAAAGGACAACTGATTTTATGCAGTGGCAACCATGTAACACAATCCTAGTGGTTGCTGAATAAAATATGACATGTTTGTCCAATAGTATGAAATCCTAGATGATTACTAAACAAAAAGTAGAAATCTGATTCCAACATGTGGAGATAAGTAGGTACAGATACTCCACAAATATGGAAGAATGTACTTCAGTTCTTAACTAGAGTTCTTCTTTGAGAAGTGGGTTTAAGAGTGACTTTTGGGGCGCCTGGGTGGCTCAGTTGGTTGAGCTTCCAACTTAGACTCAGGTCATGATCTCATGGTTTGTGAGTTGGAGCCCCGTGTCGGGCTCTGTGCTGACAGCTCAGAGCCTGGAGCCTGCTTCAGACTCTGTGTCTCCGTCTCTCTCTGCCCCTCCCCTGCTCACTCTCTCTCTCTCAAAAATAAATAAACATTTTTAAAAAAGGAAATTTCCTTCTAAATAATGAAATAATTATCATTTCTGATGCATTTCAAAATACCTGCTACAGGAAAGAATGTTTTACCAAAGATATGAAGAAATGTATCCTAGGTATTGTGTTGGATGAACTTCCTTTCTCCAAACCTTCTTTAAATATCACACTGAGTGTCAAGAATTAGCATCACTGGGAATTTTTTGTGAAGAATGTGGGCATATACCCAAGACATAGATGGTTGTGATAAAGAATAAAACCAGATCTGATTATTTGGATATGGTTGGTTTTAACCAGGACCCGATAAAGCAATTAATTATGGGCCACTATATTATTGTTGTAGGACTGCTGGAATAAAATACTGTGAAGTGTGCTTAAAACAACAGAATCTTATTCTGTCAGTTCTGAAGGGTGGCAAGTCTGAAATCAAGGTGTTGGAGACACTGAAGGAGAATTTACCCTCTTCTGGGTTCGATGTTTTTCCACAACCCTTGATGTTCCTTGGCTTACAGATGTGTCATTCCAATCTCTGCCTCCGTCTTCCTGTGGTAGTCTCCACGACCTGTCTTCACATGGCCACTTTCTTATTTTTTTAAAAAAATTTTTAAATGAGTATTTATTTTTGATGGAAAGAGACAGAGAGCAAGCAGGTAAGGGCAGAGAGAGAGGGAGACACAGAATCTGAAGCTGGTTCCAGGCTCCAAGCTGTCAGGGCAGAGCCCAACACGGGGCTGGAACTCAGGAACCGTGAGATCGTGACCTGAGCTAAAGTCAGACGCCCAACCAACTGAGCTACCTAGGTGCCCCATGACCATTTTATTGTAAGGACACCAGTCATACTGGAGTAGGGACCCATCCTACTCCAGTATGACCTCATCTTAACTAATAACATCTGCAATGACCCTATGTTGAATAAGTTCACATTCTGAGGTACCAGAGGTTAGGACTTCAACATATCCTTTTGCTGTTAGCAGACACTTAAAAGAGATAGATACGTGGATCCCATCTGTTCAATTCACTTATTCTGAGATGGAGCCTGGACATGAGTATTCAAAGAAATAACCATTGTAATGTACAACACGATCTACAAGCCCCCTGTTGCAGACTAAGAGCCATCTGGATGGTGTCCCGAAGACAGTTTATATCTTTGCTTAATCGCAAACCTGTCATATGAAATGTGATTTAAATTTACAAAATAGATATTTTGTCAGTGGCTATTTTTCCCTCTACAAATGGCATTTTCTACCCTATTAAAGATTAACTACTTTTTTATTCAGAGAGTTCCCCAGTGGATTTACACCAGAATTTCATTCACCAGTGCTAATAATTCAGAGACATTCACATTTGAACATGGCCATGGGGGCAGTTATTGCTACCTCAAAATAAAGAACTTCTTTTACATGAAATGACCATATGCTTTCCATCACCCTTTCCTAATCCAGGAGAGTATCAATGCAAATGCTTATATTTTCCCTCCTTTGAAAGCCTCTATTTATAGCTTTTGTCTATTGGCACGTACGTGAGAAATCAGCACTGCCATTAACAGATGGATTAGGCTCAGCCACATTTCCCTTCTCACAGGCACTGTCTGCTTGGCATGTGGAGTTGCATTCCCTTGCTTGCTAATCTTCATGTGATGCAAGACAGCTCCCATCCCCCTCTTAATTTCCTTTAGTTCCAGGAACTATTTGTGAGCCAGCTGTACCAAGTCCTGCACATTGCAGCTTGACTTCCTGAGTTATGATTTTGAATCCATACATAAAGACAAGGACACTGACCAGTTTCACCGTTAGGGAAGGTGGGCTGCTATTGATATGGAAGACTGCCCAGCAGATCAAGATAGAACATCATTTTCAAAGTAGAAAGTCTTTTGTGGAAATTGTTAGACTTCTTTGCAGAAGCAAACTTTGCATTGTTTTTACATTCACTTAACTTTTCCTGCTGTTTGGGCACTTAGTTAGTCAACAATAAAAGCATGTATCTGCCCATATTCCCCATTCTTTTAAAATATTTATTTGTTTTGGGGTACCTGGGTGGCTCATTCATTTAAATGTCCAACTTCAGGGGTGCCTGGGTGGCTCAGTCAGTTGAATGTCTGACTTTGGCTTAGGTCATGATCTCACGGGTTATGAGTTCAAGCCCCACATCGGGCTCTGTGGTGACAGCTCAGAGCCTGGAGTCTGCTTCAGATTCTGGGTCTCCCTCTCTCTCAGCCCCTTCCCTGCTCACGCTTTGTCTCTGTCTCTCTCAAAAATAAACAAACATTAAAAAAAAATTTTTTTTAAAGTTTATTAGTTTAGGGGAGCCTGGGTGGCTCAGTCAGTTGAGGATCTGACTTCAGCTAAGATCATGAAATCATGTTTCATGAGTTTGAGCCCCTCATTGGGCTTGCTGCTGTCAGCACAGGTCCTGCTTCGGATCCTCTGTCCCCCTCTCTGCCCCTGCTCTGCTCATGTGCGTGCTCTCTCTCTCTGTCTCTCAAAAATGAATGAACATTAAAAAAAAGGTTGGGGCGCCTGGGTGGCTCAGTCGGTTGAGCGTCCGACTTCAGCTCAGGTCATGATCTCGCAGTTCGTGAGTTCGAGCCTCGCGTCGGGTTCTGTGCTGACAGCTCAGAGCCTGGAGCCTGCTTCGGATTCTGTGTCTCCGTCTCTCTCTGCCCCTTCCCCGCTCGTGCTCTGTCTCTCTCTGTCTCTCAAAAATGAATAAACGTTAAAAAAAAAAAAAAGAAGTGATTGACACTTCTATAAAAAAAAAAAGGTTATCAGTTTTTGATAGTTTAATGAACTATTAACTAGTTTAACCATTAACTAGTTCATAAGTTAACTATATGCCATAATCTGTGGTGTTAGATCCTCCCAGAATTAATCAGAATAATGCCCCCTCTGCCCAGATGATAATGGCCAGGTGCTATAGAAGTGGTTTTTTTCAGTCATCAAATAGTCCAAGTTGGACAAGTTTGATCAGGGAGTGGCTTCCTTCCCTGCAGTGATTCAGGGATCCAGGGTCTACCCATCTCATGTCTCAGCCTTCCCCTAGGGTGTTGTCATCATCATCACCATCTGCATCCAGTAGGTAGAAGTGATTTAAAAAAGCATGAAGAACACATATGCTAGGCTTAGCCTAGAATTGGTTTATCTTTTTTCACTCCTACTTTATTGTTGAGACCCAGTCTCATGGAAGATGTCTCTGCAAGGGATGTGGGAAATGTAGTCTCACTGTGCACTTTGGAAGAGGAGGGAAGTGGGAAGTTTGGGGAAAAGGAAAGACAATGTCCTACAACTGAGTTTTTAAAAGTCTTCTGTGTGACCTAACGTTGGATTCTTCTTTTTCTCTGTCTTTAACATTTGATTCAAATGAAGGCATTTCTACTTACCTTTCGTATAATAACCATAGCTATTAGCCACAACTAACAGAGTGTTTATTGGGACTTCCTGTTACTCCAGAGCAATTGGTTCTAAGCATTTTAATAAGTTTTCCTATCTAATTGCAAGAGGCAGGACTTTTTCAAGAATCGTAGCCACTGTAGAGAGGGCTGTTATAGCTCAGAGCATTAGTCTGATTAATTCTGGGATGATCTAACATCAGGCTATGGCAAAGTACTGCCAATAGGCTACACCTGGCCTGTGTCTGTTTGTGTAAATAAAGTTTTATTGTAACACAGGCATGCTTACCCATTTGTATAGTGTCTGTGGCTGCTTTAATTCTTCAACAGCAGAGTTGGATTTGCCAGTGGATACTGCATGGCCTGACCTGGATGATGTTTACATGTCCTTCACAGGAAGTTTTTGGCTGCTGATTATATCATTGATCTTCAAACAGGGTTGTTAACCTAGAGGTGCTTGGGTCCACCATGCAGGATTTGGGAGATATAACTAGTGGGATGATGAGTCCACACATCCCTTCTAAAAGGGCAGCTCCAGCTTGACCTTATCTCTCTGTAGGGTTCTCTATAAACTCCAGTTAGGGAAATTCAAGTTTGGAATTGATTACACAAAACCATTCATCATGTCCATTATGGGAAGGATGTGGATCCTGATCTTCCTCCATGGAGGAAGCCATAGAAAGTCACCTTAATCTAGGTGGCATAGGCCCGTCTAAAGGCATGAATTTCCAGGTAAGAGTCACAACATTCTTTAATTCATTCAAAAACATTTCTTGAATGCTTTGTATGTGTTCCAGGTGCATAACATAAGACAGGGCACATCACAAACAAGGTTTTAACTCTCAGGGAGCCTATAGTTTGATGGAGGGGAGGCAGACGATAGACACAGCATGGATGTTTTATGTAGTCTTAGCTGGAGGGAATAAGCCAAGACAGTGGATAGTGAGTGATAGAGTCCTCTGTTATTTAGGAAGGTCAGAGAATATATCCCTGAGGAGGTGACCTGAATCTGGATAAGGATAGAAAGTAACATGTTTATCTGAAGAGTGTCAGGGCAGCTGTAGCAGCAAAAATGAAGCATTACAAATATTAAGGTGGCTTTCCAAACATCGTTCTATGCAACTTTCCAGAAGTGTTCTCTCTTTGCACACTGTTTCATCTTTTGGTGCATGCTGTGTCTTACATGTGCATCAAGGAGGTTCACCTTGATTTTCCTGTCTACCTGGCAAATACTTCCTCATTGTCATGTCATTGTCATATCAAAGACTGAGCTCAAATGGAGCAACCTTTGTGATGCTTCTCATTGTTCTGGGTAGGATTGCCATTCACTCCTTTTCTTCCTCTGTATCTTGAATGTCTGTGTTCCCAGTGTTGTATTTGTGTTGTGTTTATGTGAACAAAGGAGAGGGATAGTTGGGTCTGGCTCTCTGTCTTCCCTCAAGGCATCCTGTGTAGTGACCTTTCATCACGATACTTAATGATTACTGAATGTGACCATTTGTATCCCTTAGAAAGAGAAAATTATAGCAACAAAACCATTGATTATAATTGATACTATTTCCTCAACATTTACTTAGAACACTGTTCCAAGTGCTTAACATGTGTAAACCCATTCAATATGTACAGTAACCCTACAAATTAGAGGCTATTATTATTTTTGGAAGAAGACACTGAAACACAGGAAGTTTAGAGTAATGTGTCTGGAGCTTCCTCCTCATAAGATTAAAAAACAAAATTCAACTGAGTAGATTTAAAGATCTAATTTTCACTCAGCAGTTTATGAATGCAGGCAGCCTCCCATCTCCCAGATAGAATGGAGCTCTGAGGAGCAAAATGGAAGACTTTTTTAGGCAGAAGGTGGTGGGCGTGGAAGTTATTATAGCAAAGAGTAGATTGTTTCAGGAAGGTTACCTTCCTTTGGGGAAATGAAGGGGTCTGCAGGTAGGCGAGCTCTCTGTGCTGACCAGGCTACTCCAGACTGACTGGTTAAAGGTCATATCCTTTGAGAGGCTGAAACTGTAGTTAGGTTAGGTATGAAGTCCTGGTTTGCTGGTGTGGGCTTATAGCACAAATGGTGACTCCATTTGGGGCCTCTTGTCTTTTTAAAAGTAATAATAATTTTTTTTTTTTTAATTTTTTTTTTTTAATTTTTTTTTTTTTCAACGTTTTTTATTTATTTTTGGGACAGAGAGAGACAGACAGAGCATGAACGGGGGAGGGGCAGAGAGAGGGAGACACAGAATCGGAAACAGGCTCCAGGCTCTGGGCCATCAGCCCAGAGCCCGACGCGGGGCTCGAACTCACGGACCGCGAGATCGTGACCTGGCTGAAGTCGGACGCTCAACCGACTGCGCCACCCAGGCGCCCCAAAGTAATAATAATTTTAATACATAAGCAGAATGTTACCACTAAGCATTTAATGTGGGTTGTTGTATTCAGTGCTCACATAGCCCTCTGATGCAAGTACTGTTAGGATGCTCATTTCGTAGAGGAGAGAATCAGGATGCAGAAAGGTTAAATAACTTGCCCAGGAACTCATGGCTACTGCCTGGCAGACTTGTGGTTCAAATCCATGTGGTTCCCGAATCCTGGTCTTCAACCTCACAGTTGAATGTGGTGTGTTGGCCCCAGAAAGGGAAAAGAAAGCCCGCACCAACGCATTCTATGGCTGACCACTCAAGGTGAACATTCAGCAGAATCCTCCAACGTTGTATCCTTGGAGCCACTTTGTGTGCTGGGAGCGGCTGCATTGTGCTTCTCTTGATGGTGAATTCACCACCTGGAACACTGTGTTTGCTCTTGCTATTGTCCTCCCATTACATGAGGGATGAGCCCAGCCATCCACAAGAGCAGAGTTATAGGGTGAGAACACGACACAGAGAATGCAGGAAGATTATTTATACTCCAGAGTGCCAGGCTGAAAGACGGTATATGAGGAGCTTCATCATTTCCCAGGGAATCAAGGAGAACAGTGGACAGGGGCAGTAGAGCGCTTCCCAAGGGTCAGGGTTGCACACCAATTAAAATGACTTCCAGACACTTAACACGCATGGCACTTAGCTAGAGACAAGGGAAGGGAAAACAACTTCTGATGTTTTGTGCCTCTGTTCCCTTAAGCAGAGAGGCAGCCTGTCTAACACTGTTGTTAACCACACAACTCCAGTGATTTCAGGTTCCGTGATAATGAGTTGGTGGCCTCATCACTCTGGCTGGCATATCTTGATACAAGGGAACATATTCAGTCCAGTCTGACTCCTTAAATAGCTATGCATGCCAAGCATCCCATGAAAGGTGGGGAGGGCTTGCCGTTGTAACTGTTTTCTGCAGTCCAGTTTGTGAAACTATATCAGTTACAGTTCAACCAGTTCTGTAATAACCTCTTTTCCCACTAAATTTATGGTGTTGTGCTTAGTTAAGGCTCCTTAGGTTAGAGTAGATAGAACTCTTAACTTGGCTCAAGCAAACGCAAGGAAAATACAAAGGATTTCTTTATGCTCATGAAACCAGGGAGTTTAAGGTTAGGACTGGCTTTTTGGCAAGCCTAGTCATTGGGCAACATTGCAAACCTCTGTGTCTCCTCTTCTCCCACCTACTTTCAGTTTTGTTGGTTTCATTCTCAAGATTATCTGCATATGCTCACTGGAAACTCTACACTGACATGTATTAGTTTCCTGGGGCTGCTCTAACAAGTTGCCGCAAACTGATGGTTTACAGGAACAATGTATTCTGTCACAATTAGAGAAGCTAGAAGTCTGAAATCAAGTTGTTTATGGGGTTGATTCTTTCTGATGGCTTTGAAGAAGTCTTCCTGATATCCATCTTTCCTACCTTTTGGTGGCACCCTGGGCTTCCCTTGGCTTGTAGCCCTGTCACCCCAACCTCTGCCCCTGTTGTCACACGGCCTTCTCTATGTGTCTCTGTGCCTCAAATTTTGTTCTCCTTTCTCTAATCAGGACACTGGTCATTGGATTTAGTATCTACTCTTACTCCAGGATGGTCCTATCTCAAGAGCCTGAACTTAATGGCATCTGCAAAGACCCTTTCCCAAGAAGGTCACATTCACAAGTACCAGGGTTAGGACTTGGACAAATCTGGGGGGGGGGGGGGGCACAATTCAACCCACTACACATACCTATATATCAACCCCAATGCAAACCAAGCAAATCTCAGAAGGCTTGGGCTACTAATGCTCATTAGCTCTGATCACCTGGCTTAAGGAATAAATCCACTTCTGTGCTAATCACTGCAGCTAGAAGGACTCCGTGCTCTTGCTGGCCAGTCTGAGGACGTGTGCTGACTCTAAGTAAAGCTCATACCAGTTTGAAGAACACACAGATCAGACAGAACATCTTGAGGGACACTTAACAAAGAAGATGAGCACTCGTTTAATGTGAATAGGTTGATTAAAAAAAAATAACTGAAGGTCTGAGAGAAAGTCATTTTGGAAGACGTCACATAAAGATTCTATATACTGTTGCAAAGTTCATGTTGGCTACTGGGGCTTGCCTCGTTTTCAGCCCGTTACGCGACCCATGACTGGTACAATGGCGAGTGGGTGTCTGTGTGGAATGGGAACATTTCTAGAACATTTTAATCTTTTAGTGAGTCATTGGCACATTGTAGGTATCCCTTAAGGAATTTTTTGAATGAAAGGATGAAAAAGTAAATGAACATATGAATATAAAATAATAAAAGCATGAATGAATGAATAAGTGAATGGGCATTCAATGCCCCTGTCTCTCCTTCTGAGTTTCCCTTTTTCAAAAATCATTCTTGGATTTTTGACTTTTCTTTTTTAAAAGAAAATTATGATCCTCAATGTCACTGATGTGCTTAAAGCCTGCAGGACAGTTCTGGGCACAGAGCAAACATGGAATTCAGTTTTTGTTGTTTTTGTCCATGTTGTTATTCTGTGAAGCTGGGCAAGGCGGTGGACCCTGAGAAGATGCTAGTTAATACATTTAATTCTCTATGGGCCTCTTTCTTTAGACTCTTCCATTTTTAAACAAATTAAAGGAACAGCTGTTTAAATGGAAATAGCTACTTCACTGCCACATCTTTAGCAAGCTCCTTTAACCAAATGTATTATTTGATGACTTTTGTCAGTCTGCTGCTTACATGTATTTATTAAGCACCTTATCCCAGGCAGTATTATGGGGACTGAGCATGTTGGTGAACTAGCAAAGGCTTGCCCACATCCGTACCTCCCCCCATCAGCTTACATTCTAGTACAAAGAGATCAGAAGATAACATGCAAACAAATTAAGCTAATAAATATGAGATCACTGGGGAAGAGGGAGGGGGTCCTTTGTAAAGGAAGCAGAGCACACCTGAATTTTGAAAGCTGGTGTTTGTGGCTGTGTGATGAGTGGGGAACAGAGACCACAGCAAGAGGGGCAATGAAATCTAAATTACAAGGAAGGTGTCCGGTTGTTAGTTTCATGTGGTGACTGATAATGATTCCATGCTGCATATTGCTATGTGGAAATTCTATTCTGTGACCCATCTTACAGTCATGTACCATGGAAAAGGAAGATATGGGGGAAAATGGCAAAGAAATAGAAGTATGCAAAGGAATGCAACTTGTATGTGATATAGGAGATAAATAGTGTATTTGGCCAATATGATTACTTTCTTTCCTCTGGAGCAAGCCAGGAAAAGACACTGTGGGTCAGTGAAATGTATCATTCCTTCTTTTACAAAGCTACGTGTGTAGTCTGTCTTCTGAATTCTTAAAGGGAAGAAAAAAGCCTGTCCCTTGCCTACTTGAAATTCTTGGCTATTTTTCTGGTTTTGGTGAGATCAGGATTTTTGCAGGGCTGTAGCCTTTATTATATCTGTTGGGAGGCTCAGAAATGAGTGATGATGTTGAATAAACTGTGGACCTTCTGGAGCTCTTATAATGCATTCCACAGACCTGAACACCTTGCCTTCTACCCACTTTGGTTCCAGCCACAGTGATGTTCTCTGCCTTGGGAGTTAGGACATCTTTACTTTGAATGATTTTTATCAGACCATCTTTGTTTCAGAAGTAGCCACAGGGCAACTGTGTTTTATTTTATTTATTTATTTATTTATTTATTTAAATTAAAAAATATATATTCTTAAATTATTTCTGAGACAGAGAGAGACAGAGCATGAGTGGCAACTGTGTTTTATTTTATTTATTTATTTAAATTAAAAAATATATATTCTTAAATTAATTTATTTCTGAGACAGAGAGAGACAGAGCATGAGTGGCAGAAGGGCAGAGAGAGAGGGAGACACAGAATCTGAAGCAGGCTCCAGACTCTGAGCTGTCAGCACAGAGCCTAATACGGGGCTCAAACCCACAAACTGCGAGATCATGACCTGAGCCGAAGTTGGTTGCTCAACTGACTGAGCCACCCAGGCACGCCTTATTTATTTAATTTTTAATTATTTTAATGTTTGTTTGTTATTTATTTATTTATTTATTGAGAAAGAGAGAGAGAGAGATACAGAACACAAGCAGGGAAGGAGCAGAGAGAGGGGGAGACAGAATTCTAAGCAGGCTCCAGGTTCTGAGTTGTCAGCACAGAGCCCTATGCGGGGCTTGAACCCATGAACCATGAGATCATGGCCTGAGCCAAAGTTGGGCGCTTAACCAAATGAGCCACCCAGACATCCCAGGGCAACTATATTTAAAATAAAAGTGAAGAAAAATGTGTTTTGTTCTTGTTATTTGTTTGTTTTGGTAAATTTTGTGCCATTTTCCTTGAGGTCACTGAAAACTCCTGGAGATGATTGTAGAACCGTGACAGGAGAAGGGAAGTGGGTTTCCTCCTACTATTCAAATGTCAAGCCCATGGGGGTAATTTTTAAATAAATTTTTTAATTAAATGAACAGACACTTTTCCAAAGAAGATGTCCAGATGGCTAACAGACACATGAAAAAATGCTCAACATCACTCATCATCAGGGAAATACAAATCAAAACCACAATGAGATACCGCCTCACACCTGTCAGAATGGCTAATAATAACAACTCAAGCAACAATGGATGTTGGCAAGGAGGAAGAGAAAGAGGAACCCTCTTGTACTGTTGGTGGGAATGCAAACTGGTGCAGCCATTCTGGAAAACAGTATGGAGGTTCCTCAAAAAATTAAAAAGAGATCTGTATTGGCAGTGAGGAGCCTGCTTGGGATCCTCTCTCTCTGCCTCTTCCCTGTACACTTTCTCTCTCTCTGTCTCAAAATAAATCAACTTAAAAAAAAAAAAAAGAACGACCCCAAGGAGCATCCTGTTCTTCTAAGAAGCTACCTCCTGTGGGTAGTGGGGGAGAGGCACGTTCCAAAAACAGCTTCATAATCCATTATTTTCCTGCAGTTTGGTTAGTGCTAACCTGAGAAGTACAGGTAACCAAGGCAGTTTAAATTAGGAAGACTCGAAAACAACAGAGTTTGAGTCCTAGTGGATGCTTGCCAACAAAAATAATAATTTGAATATTGAATGAATGAATGAATGAATGAATACATGGGTGGTGTGTACACATGCTCAATAAGAATCTTCCTGTAGCCACGTGACCAGTTATAAAGTGAAATAGGAAATTGTGGATCTTTTCCTTTCTAGAGTATTTCTGATACAACTACAATAGTCCCCGCCACTCGCCCATGTGTGGTTTCACATTCCCTGGTTTCAGTTACTGGCAGTCAACTGGGACCAAGAAGTAATTGATCCTCCTTCTGAGGTCTTATAGGAGGGTCATCAATGGCCTAACATTAGGTCACAACACATATATCATTCCCCTCACTGCATCTCATCACGCAGGCATTTTATCATCTCACATCATCACAAGAAGAATGAGTACAGTAGAGTCAGGTATTTTGAGAGAAACAGCATTCAAATAACTTTGATTACACTACATGGTTACAGTTGTTCTATTTTATAATTAGGTATTGTTGCTAATCTCTGGCTGTGCTAATTTAGAAATTATACTCTATCATAGGTGTGTATACAGAAAAAAATAAATGTAGGGCTGAGGACTTTCTGTGGTTTCAGGCATCTCCTGGGAGTCTTAGAATGGCTCTCCCGTGGATAAGGGGAGACTACTATAAGTCACTTTCTTAGAACCTTAACACAGTGTTCTCTCTTTCTTTGTTGTATTTCTGGTACTTACTCTCATGCTTCCTAGTTTCTCTCCAACTGTGGTAGAAGCCAGTCTCATCACAGTTTTCAGAACTGTGTGGTTTTCAAAAAAAAAAAAAAAAAAAAATGCAGAGCAATCTGCCTTATCAGTATCTCTTCCAATTAATGTAATCTTGTTTCTGTTATTTCCACCATATTTTTCAATCCAGCGAGCCTCATTACATTTGCAAGTGCATTAAATTAGAGCCTCTATAGAAGGAGAATGATGATTATCAGCTAATTTAATTATGTTTCTACATTTGCAGCATTTAATGATGTCTGCCATTGTTGTTGGGAATTCTTACATTGGCTCTAGGTAGAAATTAGCACTGATCCCATGTAAAGTTTACGTTATCAGATAAAACTTGACAGCTCATTGAGGTGCATGTTCAGTAATTTTTGAATCTAATCAAAATTGATTTATGTGCAATCAAATTACAGAAATAAAGAAACAGCTTCATATAATTTAAGTCTCTGATTATAGTGTTCCCTGCCTCTGAAGTCACACCGATGTGTGTCTTTTCGTTCTGTACCAACATTTCATCAAAGTCTAAAACTGTTTTTTTTCTTCTTCCTTCTCCTTTTTTTTAGTTTTTATTTTTTTTTAATTTTTTTTTTTAATTTTTTTTTAATGTTTATTTATTTTGGAGACAGAGAGAGACAGAGCATGAACGGGGGAGGGTCAGAGAGAGAGGGAGACACAGAATCCGAAACAGGCTCCGGGCTCTGAGCTGTCAGCACAGAGCCCGACGCGGGGCTCGAACTCACGGACCGTGAGATCATGACCTGAGCCGAAGTCAGCCACTTAACCGACTGAGCCACCCAGGCGCCCCTCCTTTTTTTTAGTTTTTAAATTACATAGTGTTTCAGTACTCCTGACCTTCCGATATAGATTGGATTGGACATTTATGCCCCGTGAGTTTTGTTTCCTGTTCAGCACATGTTGTCTGGGTGTCGTGTCTTGTTGGGCACTGGCTCCCCGCCCTAGAAGGCTGGCTCACTCCTCAAAGTATCAGGGAGGGTCTGTGAGAACATAGCAGTGCTTGTCCAGGAGTGGGATGTTGAGGATGCAAGGAGCTGATTCATCATTTTCTTCCTTCCTTATAGACGTTCAACCTAGGGAAGAAAAAGTACAGAATACCAATAGCCCTTAAAGTACAGAATTCAGTTTATCTACTCATGAAGGTTCATTGGAAAATGGTGCTTTTTATATTTGTTTGGCAGTCATTTAACAGTTATGTTAATTTAACAGTTGTGGCAGATATAATCTGAAGAACTTCATACTAACAAAACCCCACTAAAGCATCACAGTAACCTGAAAGCAAACTATTATTGTCCTCCCTACCCCCCATGTTAAAGATGAGAAACCGAGGCATAGAAGGCTGGACTATTTTGCTCATGGCCACCAATCTGGAATGTGGACGAACCAGGATTGCAGTGTACCTGGTCTGGCTGCAGAGTCTTCTGTACTTCTATGCTGTTGCTTTTGCCCAAGATGAAATTGGCTGTCTGTCACCCAGTCCCCTGTATCCCTACAACCACATTTAGACTGTCAAACTGGTTGAGCAGTGTAGCAGGCATTGGTACACCTCTCACACAGAGTACTGAGATTCAGAGAGATGGAGAATAAAAGCAGGCCTCTAGAAGGTGGGGCCCTGGAACCTGCCCTAGGTGTGCTTACCTGCCCTAGGTGAGTTTAGGAATCAGAGATCAAAAGAAAAACATGTGTTGTTTGGAGGTATGAGGCAGAGAGAGGAGAAAGAGATACAGAGAGGAGCTCAACAATCAGAAAAGCCCTTCCAGTCCGCAGTGAGTTTGCTTCCCCAAACACGTCTTAAAAAAATTTTTTTAATGTTGATTTATTTTTGAGAGGTGGGGGGAGGGGCAGAGAGGAAGACACAGAATCTGAGGCAGGCTCCAAGCTCGAAGCTGGCAACACAGAGCCTGACATGGGGCTCAAACTTACAAACTGCAAGATCATGACCTGAGCCAAAGTGGAGGCTTAACTGACTGAGCCACCCAGGTGCCCCAAACACTTCTAACACAGTAGAGGGTTGGAGTAAGTCCCTAGTCTGTGGGACATGGAGGTATATGCACCAAGGAATGAGAAGGTGGGAATTCATTAACCCCTAGACTGAATCTTAAGAATCCATGACGTGGGGTAGATGAAGTAAATTTTTGTACAAACAAGCAGCACCTTCTAAAACAAAGGCATGGTAGAGGGAAGGGCCAAGCATTCCATGAAGCTGGAGGGAGGGTGGTAATTTGGTGGAAGATGAAGGTAGCCAAAGTTTGAACAGACAGGTGTGTCTCACAAGGCAGGGATAATATTGGAATTAAGTTGAATGTGTCTCAGTGTGAAAGGAGAACATTCACAGGAAACATTAGACATTCTGTAATACTGAGAAGCTTAAAACAGTCACTCCCTACAGTAGTGATTATCCTCAACCTTTTTCTGTTCAAGGCCCATGCTAAACATCAGTAAACCTGACAACAGTGATAAAAACATAATTGTTGCTGCAATGTGCACTGTCTCCGAGTGTTCATAAAGGCATCAGTGGGTCACACTGTTTAAACATAAATGTGTAGGAGCCTGGTCAGGCAGCCGTCTTTGTTCATGAGGCAAAGTTCCCCCAGTCTCTGGTTCTGATTCTGGTAGACCAGATGTCATTCTGGGATATCAGTTGAATGCTAACAGTCTGCCTTTTACAGTTTATATATCTTACTCAGCTCACTGTTCTCTCTGGAGGACAGACTTTTAAGAATGTATGCTCAGTAGTAATGGAAGTATATTTTGTATGTTGTTCAAAATTTGGCAGCCTTCCCATGAAGAGTTCATTGATTGTAGACTGCCAGGGTGCTGCTGAGACTGGAGTATGTTCTAATAGCGGGGTGTGATTTTTCTGTGGTGTATGGATAAACACTATGTTGTAATTTTTTCCAACATCTTATTTTTCAGAAAAGATGAAAGAATCATGAACACTCATATACCCACCAGCAAGATACTATAATTAACATTTTAACCTATTTGTTTTATCACATAATCTATCCATCTATCCATCACCTGTCCGTCTCATATTTGGTTTTTATGCATTTCGGAACGAGTTGTCAACACTTATACCCTCTAACCTTAAACACGTTAGGATGCAGATCTTTAATAAGAGTTCACTATATACTTTTTTTTTGAGGTAAAATTGATTTATATTGAAATATACACATCTTAAGTGTACCATTTGTTGACAGTTGACCAGTGGGTGCACTTGTGTGACATAAACCTCTGTGAAGATATAGAACCATCATTTCCAAAAAGTTTGGATACATGTGGTTTGCATGCATATTAGAAGAATAATTTACATATTAAATTACATGGATAGTTTAAATTAAAGAGTATGTGTGTGTATATGTATGCATGTGTAGATATGCATGTCTGTGTATAATTTGTAGTGGCTAAATGGTACATGTGGTATGCAGAAATGGCAAAAATTGGGGAGTGTGCGATGATGTGCCTGCATTTGGCAATTACAGGCCTTGGGAAGAGGTAACCTGATCCTATTAGCAGTGTCTTCAGAAAGAACATGAGCATATAAAACGTGCAAGGCTACATTGATGTAATGTCCACGATGAATGGAAGGAAACATAGTGTTACTTGTCTAATTGAGGACGTTTAACGACTTTTTGCTCCAAGAGTACCAACGGTTATAATTTTTCAAAGTCAGCCTTGATTTACGTTTTACTTTTTAAGTACTCGTACTGTCACAAAGACTTAAGTTGGGATCCGCTGTCATGGTTTAAAAAAGTAGGTTATGCTTTTCTCTTTTGACCCCGAAACATGTAGATGAAAATCAGCATTAATTGGCAGGATGAACAAGGGTGGGGAAGGTGGGTGTCTGGCTGCAATATTCTTAGAGTATTGAGAGAGATGCTCACAGCCCCTTAACTGGGGATGACACCTCAATTTTAATTAACAGCAGGTGAGTCTTGTGTTCAGCCATTTGACATTTTAGGTGGATCACACAATAGCCTTTCCTTTGAACCACATTTATTTCTAGCTTAATTAGTCCTTCTGAGATAGCCTTGCTATTAGCAACAGCCTCTCCATTTAAGATCCTTTTAACCAGACCTTTTATTTTTTTATTTTTTATCCTTCTCATTTTAGTACTGGCTTAATGTTATAAAGGGCCTGGGCTAACTCATTTTAATGACCTCTGCTACATAAATGCTAATTTTACATTTGGCCTTATTTCAGATTTTTTTTTTTTTAAAGACCACTGCTTTCAGAAGGACAAAAATGGAAAGATTAAACCCCTTAGTGTCATCTGCCTGAAAAATCCTGTGGTTTCTTCTGACAGGAAGAGTGTTTTCAAATCCCTCCCTGGTCTAAGCTTCTGTGCTTGACATCTCATTATTTAACTCAGCTGCTTCAGCTTCACCTTCACCCAGTTAATTAAGTAACTCATTGAATGTATTATTCAGTTTTGATTCCCTGTCCCTGACAGAGAGAGATGGGGGTGCTTCTTCTTCCTTGCCCTCCTGCGACTTTCTCTTGCCTCTTCTTCCCACACCCAAAAGAAGGAAAAAGAGAGATAAGCAGAGAGAAGGTGTGTTGGGAGAAGAGAGGATATTCTTTGCTTAATCAATCCATCAGTTCCTGGAGTGATTTTTTTTTTCTTTTTAATGGGACGATACTCAAAAGAAGATAAGGTTGATGATATGATACGATAATTTGGCTTGATGATAATCATAACATCACTATATGCAAGGCACTGCTTCAGGCGTCTTTCTTAACATGATCTTATTTAATACTCAGAACATCCCTACAAAGGAAACACTTGTAATGTATCCACCTAACAGAACACAAGACTAAAATTCTATTGAGTTAACTACTTTGTCCAAATATCACAGCTAGTAGATATCAAAATTTTAATTTGACCAGAACTAGCTGATTATTAACACTCATGATAGCAAGAGCATCTCTGGTAGGTATCTGTGTGTTTGTAATCCATTAAAAAATTTTTTAATGTTTATTTTTGGGGAGGGGGGAGTGGAGGAGACACAGAGAGAGCGGGAGACACAGAATCCAAAGCGGGCTCCAGGCTCTGAGGTGTCAGCACAGAGCCCGGCATGGGGCTTGAACTCATGAACTATGAGATCATGACCTGAGCCAAAGTCGGATGCTTAACCAACTGACTCACCCAGGGTCCCCTGTAATCCATTTTATATTCCTGACATTAGTGTGTGGGGATTTATGTCACTGTATCATGAAGAGGATGTCCTAATGGCAGGGTATCTATATCTCTTGATCTATTAGTGATCAAGTTGACTGTCCTCTAGGGCAATGGTCCTCAACCAGGAGCAGTTTTGTTTTTTTAAATGTTTATTTATTTTGAGAGAGGGAGAGAAAGTGTGAGTGGGGAGGGGCAGAAAGGAGAGAGAGAATCCCAAGTAGGCTTCACGCTTTCAGCGCAGAGCCTGATGCGGGGCTCAAACCCATGAACTGTGATAATATTTCCATAGCCTAAATCAAGAGTCGGACGCTTAACTGACTGAGCCAAGCAGGCACCAACCAGGGGGCAGTTCTATTCCCCAGGGACATTTGGCCACACAGCTATGGTATTTAATGCTCTATGTGTTTACACTAAATTCAATAAAAATTCTTACATGTGCCTCATTCAATATATATGGATTTGGTGGGGAGAAGGAGGTTGCACTTAGTTTTAACTGGTTGATTGTCAACCTGACTGGAAATACCTAAGAGAAGACATTTAATATGGATAAAAGTAGAAGGGGGCAGGGAATATTGGGGGGGGGGGGGAGGTACATGCACAAGGAAAGAGAAAGAAACCCTAACTTGCAAAGGCAGATAGAAATTTAGAAGGTCACATCCAGAGTAATTGAAATAGATGTTGGAAATATGTGGATCTAATGTTGGAAAGAATTAGAGGTTAAGGGGTAGGTAAATAGAAGGATAAGGAAAAGTAAAGAGTCAAATAGAATAAAACCAAAAAAACGGTATGTGCATTGAAAAGGAGGTGGGAGAGAAAGGGAGGGGAAGAGAGGAAGGAGGTGGGAGGTAGCAAGAGAAGACGCATCTTTAATGGATATTTAAGAAAAAAGCAGGGTCACTTGCATGGCTCAGTTGGTTAAGAGTCCGACTTCGGCTCAGATCATGATCTTGTGGTTTATGGGTTCGAGCCCTGAGTCGGGCTCTGTGCTGATAGCTCAGAACTTGGAGACTGCTTCGGATTCTGTGTCTCCCTCACTCTCTGCCCCTCCCCTGCTTGTTCTCTGTCTCTTTCTCTCAAGTAAACATTAAAAATTTTTTTTTAATTAAAAAAAAGAGAAAAGGAAGGCAGAGCTTTGTAAGAAGGTGAAGTAGACATATGTTTTTTTTTTTAAAAAAAACCTTTATTATGAAGCATTTTTGGGGGGGGTACCCCCAAAGAAAGGGCAAGTAGTGTAGGGAGGTTAAGTTGTTACTGAACAGATTCTACATGCTAGGCACTGATCTAAGTGAGGATCTGACATGGAAAATAAGCCCGTGAAAGACCTTACCTTCTTGGAGCTAAGAGTCTGGTAGACCTAGAGACAGAAAAATAAACAACATCAATGATATACGTGCAAAAAATAGTAAGTGCGATAAAGAAGATGAAAGAGACAGTAGAACATTACCGTGACAGGGGCATAGCTCAGTGATGAGGTGTGTGAGAACAGACACCAAGATGGGGAAAAGGAGCCAGCCAGGGGGGTATTCTGAGCAGGAGCTTTGCAGGGGGGGGGGGGGGGGGCAGACCAACAACGGAATGTGCCCTTGAGAAGCTGTCAGAAGGTCAATGTGGCTAGAGTAGAGGGGACAACAGTCAGTAAGGAAAGTCATTAGGGAACGGGTCAAATAGGGCCATGTGGGGAGTTGGGTTTCATCTTCAGTGGACTGGGAAGCCATTAGGGTTTCAAATAGAGAAATTTCATAGTTTAATGAATATTTCATAAGGATATACCTGGATTTGATAACTGTATCTGCCACTTATTAATTATGTGTCCTGAACAAAAATTACCTCATCTCTCTGGACCTCAGCTTCTTCCTTCCTGAAGTACAGATAGATGATAGTAAAAGTTACTGCATGAGATTGTTGTGGAAGTGATGTGTGTAAACCATTTTGGAATGTGCTTGCCACAGGTCAGTGTTCATTATGTGCTAGCTAAAAATCACAACAACAGCAGATTGGATCAGCTTTGGACCAGTGGGAATATAAAGTCACACAGCCTCTGGAAAACAGTGTGAAGGTATCTCAAAAAGTTAAAAGTAGAACTACCCTACAATCCAACAGTTACACTTGTGGATATATATCTAAAGGAAAAACCATTATCCTAAAGAGATATCTGCACCTCTGTATTCACTGTGGCATTATTCACAAGAGCCTAGATGTGGAAACGACCCAAGTGTCCATCAGTGGATGAATGGATAAAGATGTGGAATATACAGATAGTGAAATACTATTCAGCCATGAAAAAGAAGGAATTCTTGGTGCACCTGGGTGGCTCAGTTGTTTAAGCATCCGACTTCAGCTCAGGTCATGATCTGACACTTCATGAGTTCAAGCCCTGTGTTGGGCTCTTTGCTGGCAGCTCAGAACCTGAAACCTGCTTCAGAATCTGTGTTTTCCTCTTTCTGCCCCTCCCCTGCTTGTGCTCTGTGTCTCTCTCTCAAAAATAAACAAATAAATTTTAAATTGAAACAAAAGGAAATCTTGCCACTTATGACAACATGGATAGACCTCGAGGGCAGGATGCTGAGTGAAATAAAACAGATCCCATTTATATGTGGATCTTAAAACAAACCAACAAAAACATCCAGACTCATGGGAACAGAGAACAGATCTGTGGTTTTCAGGCTGGGGGGTAAGAGGTGGGGGAATTGGGTGAAGGTGGGTCAGAGGGTACAAACTTCAGTTATAAGATGAATAAGCTCTGGGGATGTAATAGCATGGTGACTGTAGTTAAAATACTGTATTATATATTTGAAAATTGCCAAGAGAGTAGACCTTAAGAATTCTCATCATGGGGAAAAAAATTGTCATTATGTGAGGTGATGGACATTAACTAAACTTATCGTGGTCAGTATTTCACAATATGTACATATATAAAACCATTATGTTGTACACTTCATTTTTTAAATTTTTTTAATGTTTATTTATTTTTGAGAGAGAGAGAGAGAGAAAGACAGAGTGCAATCAGGGGAGGGGCAGAGAGAGAGGGAGACACAGAATCTGAAGCAGGCTCCAGGCTCTGAGCTGTCAGCACAGAGCCCGACGTGGGACTCAAACTCAACGACTGCAAGATCATGACCTGAGCCAAAGTCGGACACTTAACTGACTGAGCCACCCAGGCGCCCCTTTTTTTTTTTTTTTTAATGTTTATGTATATTTGAGAGAGAGAGAGCACAAGCAGGTGAGGGGCAGAGAGAGGAGGACAGAGACTCCTAAACGGGCTCTGTGATAACAGCAGGGAGCTGGATGGGGCTCAAACTTGTGAACCGCGAGATCTTGACCTGAGCCGAAGTCAGATGCTTAACCGACTGAGCCACCCAGGCACCCTGTGTTGTACACTTTAAACTTACACAGTGTGTCTATTATAAAAATCTGAGCTCTGTGGAGAAATAAAAGGGACTTGAGAAGCAGCTTGGAGTTCCTGTCTGTTGTTGTCAATCATCCTGCTGAGACAATATTCCTCTGGTCATCAGCATCCTCTTGCCTGCATA
This sequence comes from Panthera onca, assembly GCF_046562875.1. Taxonomy (NCBI): domain Eukaryota; kingdom Metazoa; phylum Chordata; class Mammalia; order Carnivora; family Felidae; genus Panthera; species Panthera onca. Next base: position 36,410,559 of record NC_138354.1, on the reverse strand, counting down.
TCTGTGCTTGCTAACCATGCGCGGAAAGTCCATGGAGGGGGAGACAGAGACACAGGGTCCCTGGCCACTATCGATGGATTTAGTAGAACAAAACTGAGCCATACAGGGTAAGGCGGCAGGCTGGCACGGGTGTTTTGCTCGAGGTATTCCTTTGATGACGCTGTGCCCATGTGATACCCAGCAAAGCTCCTTTTCAGCTGAAGTATATGCCAGGCCTATCCAACATGGAATTCATTGATAAAGCTCTAAGCAGCCTCGAGGCCTGTGACCTGGGAGAGTGACTTAGGCTGACTTTATCGGCAGTGGCTCTTCTTTTTCATTATATTTGCTATTACCAGAGCTGATCTTTTTTCTTAAAACCTGTTAACCTTATACAAGGGGATGGGACCATTTGAGCTCTCCGACAGGAAGCTGATGGGAAATTGTAAGCCTCTAAAATAGGTTGAGAGCTTCCCGTTGTTCAGGGTCCTGGCAGAGGTTACTTAAAAAAAAAAAAAAAAAAAAAAAGGAAGGGGGGTGAGATCGGAATACAAAATCTTGGTGTGTTTTTCTGGGATTGCCCAGTTTCTTCCCTAGGGCCTGTGTTTTCTCAGCCCGTGGGGGAAAGTTGCAATGGCTTTATGCATCTTACAGACAAAGCTTGTGAGTGCCCCAGTGTCGGTGTGGGGATGGTAGGACAGGTCATATGTTCAGAACGCTGTTTGTAGCTGTAAACCAAGAAAGACTGATTTTCCACAGGTAGGTGGAAAGGTGTTCTTGAGCTTTTAAATGTGTACACACTTTAACCTGGCTACAGGAATGCATGGTATTTCTTGCTTTCATGCCAGTTAGTGAAGATTGTAATTGGGCATATGTATGAGTGACTTTAAAATCCAGGCTCTTTGTTGAACCCTTTATATGCGTTTCTCACAAACACATACACACAAGCATTCATATATTCTGTTACACCAAATGTACTGATTCATTGATGGAAGCTCAAAAGTGTCAGGAAAGCAAATAAATAGCAAAACTGCCTTCTGTTGTGCTTTCAGTAACTTCACTAAACACAGTTTTTTTTTCTGTGGGCTAGGTTACTGTTTTAAGAAAATGGTGGTAAGCTGGGGCTCCTGGGTGGCTCAGTTGGTTAGGCAACCGACTTTGGCTCAGGTCATGATCTCACGGTTCATGTGTTCGAGCCCCGAGTTGGGCTCTGTGCTGACAGCTCAGAGCCTGGAGCCTGCTTCAGACTCTGTGTCTCCCCCTCTCTCTGCCCCTCCCCTGCTCACACTCTGTGTCTCTCTGTCTCTCAATAATAAATAAACGTTAAAAAAAAAATTTAGAAAATGGGGGTAAGTGTAACAGGAAAACCAATCAGCTAAGTAGTTAGGATCACTGGCTTTTGGGTGAAATAAACCACGTTTACCTTCTAGAGGCAACATTTACCAGCTGTGACCTTCCAAGAAACCTAACCTCGCTTGAGTTTGTTTTCTTTAAAATGGGGATTAATCACTGTGCCTGCCTCATGGGATTCAGTGAATGAAATCCTATGTAAATATATTATATATATATATATATATACACACACACACATATATAATATATGTAATATATATGTATTTAATACTATATATCATATATATGATGTATAATATATATTTATTTATCAAATATTATATATTTATTTTATATTAAATGAATATGAAATGTGAATATAAAATAATATATTCATAAATTACATACTATATATTTATATTTTATTTTTATATTTTGTATTTTATTTATATAGTATATATTATATGTATATTTATAATAATTATATATATTTTATCACTAAGAATTACGTTTTTGGAAGAAAGCTAGTTGTTGATTTTGGTACCCTTGCCTTTGAGGAGCTGATAATGTCATGAAAGAGACAGGCATGTATAAAGAATACTGGAAATATCCAGGTGAAGTCGGTCCTGCATTAGAACTGCAGGTAGAGAGCATGGTCCCGAAGAGAGCAGTGTGTTCCCGAGTAGCAGAGCAGAGTAGGAGGTGAAATGAGCTTTGGTAAGCAGGTAGTTGGGTCAGCAGAGGGAGAGTGATTCAGGTTGAGGGGGCACAGTGAGGCAAGTTTCTGGAACATAAAAAAAAATATTTAAGAATAGATTCACACAGAATGCAGTATCTGGGGAGGAACATCATAGAATAAGTCTAGGAGAGGAGGTGGGATTGGTCAAAGCATGACTCTTTTCCCTGTAATTTAAATAAATCCAAGTAGCCCCATGCTCTTTGCCAATTCAAAATGGGTTTGGGGTAGTTATGATACCAAAAGGAAATTTAGTTTTATTCATTTATACATTCCACCTAACATCAACTATTTAAACAAACTTGAAAAGTCAAGCTCATGCATTTAAGTCAATATGCAATGCATCTGAACTTTTATAAAAGCAACTAAATATTTAAAAAAATAGTCATCTTCTAATTAATGCACCAGAAACCAGACAGATTTCTATTATATTTGATCATCTGAAGCTTACAAATGTCAAAGTCAGTAAACAAACAGAGAAAACACCAGAACATGTATTTAACTTTCAGTATTTAAAAAGATTGAAACTCGAAAGCACACCCTAGGTAACTGATTGTGAATCTAGAACCAAATTAAAAGAAATGACAGCAGGAAGTACACTGAGCATGAAGGCAGGCATTAGAATAACACTGAAATAGGTCTGCATATTCTTCAAGAACACAACATAGGACAGAGACATGGGGCTATTTAGAAGGAGGGCAAGACTTTCTAAGGTTAGCATCCTGGTGTTAGTATTGTACCAAGTTGCAATGTCAGAAGCAACTCTCCATGCTTTAGAAAGTGGAGACAGTGAAACACATTTTTTAGGGATTTCACCCAGAGTGGTTAAATGACAAAGTTTCTGTTTTTTTTTTTTTAATTTTTTTTTTTCAACGTTTTTTATTTTATTTTTGGGACAGAGAGAGACAGAGCATGAACGGGGGAGGGGCAGAGAGAGAGGGAGACACAGAATCGGAAACAGGCTCCAGGCTCCGAGCCATCAGCCCAGAGCCTGACGCGGGGCTCGAACTCACGGACCGCGAGATCGTGACCTGGCTGAAGTCGGACGCGTAACCGACTGCGCCACCCAGGCGCCCCACAAAGTTTCTGTTTTTAAAGAGGTAGCCTTCTTGGTTGGCCACAGAGAGCTTATTTTTCTTACCTCATTCCCAGGCCAGTGTGGATAATTGAGGTATTTAAGACGTCCTGAGGGATAGCTTAGATTTTTGTTACTCTTTCCCAACATAGTGTCTATATGCTACTAACTGTATAGGACGGCCAGTGCAAAAGAGAAAGTAATCAAAACTTTAAAGGGAATATTCTTAATTCTCTTTTTGTGAATAAAAAGCAAATGACAGTTTCTGCAAGTAAACATGGCATTTGGGGAAAAAGATGAACAAGCAGAGAAATGTAATTATCCTAAACTGTCTCTTTTAAGGTACATTTTTTCCTGTACTCATGTGAGAATTGATAGGAGTGTTTTGCAGAATGGATTACTAATAAATCACATGGCTTGGGGAAGAACATTTACATTCATATTTCTATTTCATTTTTCTGAAAAAGCTTAAGTGGTTCTTTCTCTGGTGATTTTTAAATTTAGTCTTGGGGATCTGAAGTTCAGGGTCCACATATTTAGATGTACACATTCAGTGTAATAAGATTAAAAAATTTTTTGTGGTATATTAACTTTTAGATCCATATTGTCAAATTTAGGAATGTTCCACTGGAAGCTAAACCAAGATCTCTGTATGTTTTTTTGATGAGTGAGGATATGTACACACAGATTGAATAGCTTTTCTATTACACAAGTTTATATTATGTTCAGCCTTGTAATAGCAAATTTTTCCATTTCTCCTCTTATGTTGTCTCATTCATAACACCCATTCCACAGTGTAGAAAATTGACAGAAAAAAAAAGATATCTGTATCTTTTCCAAATCCACGCTGATTTAGCTTGAGCAGAAGTAGAAGTAATCACAACCATTTGTAGATGACTTAGGCTGTAGACAATAAAGTTTGTATTCCTGGAACAAAGAGTTGATTACTTAATCTTATTGAAAAGGCTACTATCCATTTCCTACCAGAAAGTGAGATGCCAAACCAAGGTCACAGGGGACAGAAAATATTGCTTCCCAAGAAACTGTGGTTGACAGGACTGTTACAGCCCAAAGGAATGCTGCAAACATCAGTTTTCTGGGAGAGCCGTGGCTCCATCCAGCAATCAGCAAAGCTTTGTCAATGTATTAGAACAGAGCCACTTCTTGGAAACTGGCAACTCATCTCTGTATACTTATGAGGTAACACAGCATGCTGTTTTTTTTTTAGAGAGTTTGCATTAGTTCTGTTGAATTTCAGTTGTGTTATACGTTTGCTAATTGACATAATCCCTGCTTTGACCATTAGATGTGTTTCTGGAATATCTGACGATTCTTACAAGGAGAATAAATATTCAGTTAAGTAGTTTTGTGTAGTCACTGTAGTGTGAAGTTCCTTGCAAGAGTGACTTAGTGGATGTTGAGATAGACCATCTATTAGCATCAATTCCCAGGAGACTTGTGCTCTTAGAAATTGCCATTTTTGTTGCCACTAGGGGTCCATTTCATGGACAGAAATAGCAATGACACAGAAGAATTCAGGCAGTGTTTAGAACCATCTTACATAAAGAAGGAAGAAGAATAATTACGATAAAATTATCTAATATGCAGAATAGTATCTAATGAATATACATATATACTATAAATAAAATTTAAAAATTGTACTTATCATAAAAAACACTTCTGACCCCTCTGGCTTCATGACAGCACTTTACTTACTTTGTTTATACTAACACCAGCCTGATGGTATCTGGACTGACATTTCTTCCATTTTCTGAAATATGGAAACTGAGGACACAGATAAGTTGCCTCATGAAGTCACAGAACTATTAAGGGGCAGAGGTAGGATTTGAAGCAAGGTAGACTGGTTCTCGTGGCTTCTGTCTTGTGTGTTTGTATCTGTACATGGAGAGAAAATTATAATACAACCTCTCAGGATACCTGGGTGGCTCAGTCGGTTGAATGTCCAGCTCTCGATTTCAGCTCAGGTCACGATCCCAGGGTCATGGGATCAAGCACTGCATTGTTGTCCACACTGAGTGTGGAGCCTGCTTAAGATTCTCTCTCCCTCTCTGTCTCCCCCTCTACCCGCCTCCTGCTTGTGCACGCTCTCTAAAATAAAACTTAAAAAAATCATATAACTTCTCATTGCGTTTGCCCTCAAATATCATTGTGAATTATTTCATTTTCTTAGTACAGCTGAATGTTCACTGTGTCACATTTCCTCAAGAGGTTGGTATATTAATTAAGAACCAAGCTATAGTCTTTATTTTTTTTTTTCTTAATTTGAATCCTTTATATAGGCAATGTGGGAAATAGCTACATTGTATCAGATGTTTGAGACATTGGGAAAACATGTGTGTCCCTGTAGTAAGGAATAAAAAGCTCCTTGTGAGAGACAAAAAATCCAGGTCTGGTTGCTCTTTCAGTTGACCTTGAACCAGATTAAGTTTTCAGGGCATCCTATCAAACCAGTACATTTCCTGCTCTAACCCCCTCTTGGGGTTGTTTTAAGGCAGAGATCAACTACGAGCATTAATAAGAACACAGCAGCAACCAAAACCCAAAGGAAGCTATAGACAGGAAAACAATCACGATGGTAGCCATGCTCTTCAAATGGAAGGCCAGGTTTGTTTTTAAAAAGGATTTGAGTGACACCCAAGTTGCTGGCGCACTCGGTGGGCAGGGCTTAAACTCCCCTTTCTGCCTTCATTCTGCTTTCCTGATGTTCAGTTCTGTTGCCTAACTGGAGTGCACTGAACTTCAATTTGATAATTGCATCTTCAAATCCCTTAATGAAGGTGCCTATCAAAGTATAAATAATTACCCAGTAATTTTGTATTTGCAAACTCCATCCTGGCTGTTTATGCCTCTCTGTGGTTCAAAAGGGAGGTTCAGGGGCCCACCCCACACTTTTCCTAAGTCAGGGAAATTTCAGGAGCCCAGAGGATGGCATCTTAGCACACTTTCCCACTCAAGAAGTTCTCCCTCTGCTCCCTCCCGGCCCTGACCACCATCTTTTCTCCTACCTTTTATAAGTCCGTCGGAGAGCTGCCTTTCTGTTTTGGTGCTGCTCATGCAGACATCTGCCTTCATCAGGGGTGCTGCCCTGGAACTCTAGGGTGCAATCCCTTACCTCCCCGAAGGCCCCCGGGACCCCTGTGAGCCTGGGCTGGGTGCTCCTGTACTTTCTCCTTAGGAATCTGTTTTGTCCTTTGGACAGTATCTGCCTTAGCTCATGGAAAACGCTCACCAGTGGCCTGTTGGGCTTCTTCCTTCATCTTCCCTCTGGTTCATATGTTTCCGGCTGAATCCCTTAATTATGCACAAGAACCCATCAGTGGAAGTGCTGGGGATCTTCCAGGAGGCTAATAGCCAAGAAGACAAAAAACAAAACGTTACAGAACAAAAACCTGACAGGATTTGTAAGTGTTAGTGGGGGTGTTTCTCCCAGGCACCTGTGGAGAGGGTGTGCTTAGCGGCGGGGCCTCATAGAAGTGAAGAGAGAAGCTGCAAAGCTGGCACAAGCCAGGTGACAAACCCAAGGCTTTCTGGGCTGGTGTTTTCCTCCTAGATACTGTTTTTAAACACGTGGACTTGTTAAGAGCCAGTGCAGCTGACAACCCCTCCAGAAGTATTATTCTTAAAAGCTGCACTAAAATTATTCACCTCATGTAAAAACAAGTGTGATTTACATCTAATATGGGTAATTACTTTTACAGTTAATTAAAAGCGCTCTCATTAAGCCCCTGCTGTGATGCCAATGCATAACTCTTATTTGCAAACAGACCCTTGGTATGAGCTTACCTTGGTGACATATTGCTCCTACCTGAGAGGGGGCTGCCTTCCTCAGTATCAAATTTAAGTGTGCTGAGCCAGCAGCCCTGGGCTGCCAGGGTTCCTGCCAACTCTCTCTTGTCCCCTGATAACTAAGCTGCAAAAAAAGCGTAGGATGAAGAGAACAAAATAATTCATGGGGGTGAGGGTGCTCTCCTCAAAAAGGGAAGTCACAATTTTAAGATGAAAGCTTTGCTATCTTTATTCGCAGAAAGGCTGCATTTGGGAATTGTTTTGTGGTCTTTTGGGCTTTACCGGTTTTTCCTGCTAGCTCTCTCCCAACGAAAATATCCCATAACCACCCCTGCCCCCCACCAAACACACACAAACACAGACACACACACACACACACACACACATACAATTCCTCCAGACATTTATAAAGTCAACAGCATTGCATTCTGAGCTAGCCAACTAAAGTAGATTCTACTCTCTTAGTTGAATGGATTTATGTTGAGAACTTAGTTTACATACATTATTTTTGCCATTTGTATGAATTCATGCAAAATAGCTCTGAAATAAAGTCTCAGTCTTCACATTTAGATTGAAACTTTTTAGACTATCGTGTGCGTTGAAACAGGGATCTCGATCACACTGAACCTTCTTAAACACGTAATAATAAAATGCCTCCTCAAATGATCACATCCCTGGTAAGTAATTCAAGCTTATTGATTAAAGCATACAGTCATTGAGATTTAAGTTTTGAGGGAGCAGATAGATTGTGTTATTTCAAGACGTGTACAGACCCCACGAATGGGATGCTGTGGTACATTGCTAGGTGCTTTTGGTATTTTGCGAAGTTATTTGCTTCCATCTGCTGGCCATATGTGAGATTGCAGGGGCTGAGCAAATTTGTGAATGGAGACCTTGCATGCAGTGGATAAAATATGTCACTGCAAACGTTTTATGCTATTCTTTATGTATTCAAGTAACCTTATTTGAATCTTGGTCTTTTGAGCTGAGTGAACACAGACTGAAGAATCTGGCAGCAAGGCACACATGACTACAAATTTGTACTAACTATGGTTACAAGACAACACAGTCATTTTTTTTTTTTTCAAAAATTTTGGGGCACAATCATTATCTTTAAATGAGTCGATTATATTTAGAATACAGATTTAAACATTCAGATGCAAGGACAAAATATGGCTTTGAGGAAGGCATAAAGTGCATAGAGGGTAGATAGATTTCAGTTCATCTTATATCATTAATGAAAAGTAAAAGTATATATAAATGAAAAGTAAAGTATATATAAATGAAAGGGAGCAGGTACTACCCCCAAATATGCCTCTTTGGCATAAGAATTATTTAGGGATGTTTACTTTAGGGAGGCTCCTGACTCAAAAGAATCTGTGAAAAGAGAGAGGGTGCCCTTTTGTGAGAAAAAAATTTACATTTATAAGCGAAATCTCCATTTGTAAGGGTGTCTCCCTCCCTGTACCAGGAAGTAAAGGATGAGTCTAAGTCTCCAGAAACTCTGATCAAGAGGCAGTGGCTTAAATTGCATACCAACCTTATACTTGTTTCCTGTGCTTTGACTGAGGTCAACTTCCCACCTGACTTTTTGTTTTTGTCATTAGCTGAAGATGTTAGCTAAGGTGATGTCTGGGGACCTTTTAAGAGTTACTCAGTTTTCCTAGGTATGTCCTGTGTATACAGAAGGTATAAACTTCTGTTTAAACTTCTGTTTGTTTTTCTGTAGTTAATCTTTTATTATGGGGGATATTAGCCAAGAACCCAGAAGGGTAGAGGCAAACTTATTTTTCCCTCCCCTGTAAAATGTTAATTCAGAATTTAAAATGAATTTTTGGATTCTTTTTGGAGTGTGGTGTTGGAAAATATTTTTTTCTTAATATTAAAACTATCTTGTCATAGCGTTTGTCCCATTTGAAGAGAAAGAACAAAACATCTGGATTTCTCCCCCAGTAGAAGGGTAGTTGATTATAAACCCTATTTGGGCTTGTCATGTGAATCCTGGTCCTCCAGCTCTAGAGAGATGTTTTAAGCTATAGGTATTTCCTTTGAAATATTCTCTGGGACTTGGTGATTATCTGAGCCCAGGAGAACAATGCCACATTAGAGATATTGACCATACTTGACTCTTAGTCCAATATAAGCAGCCTAGTCTTTTCTCTATATTGCCCTTCCAGGGTTGATACCTGAAATCATTAACATAGATTTCAGGTGCTGTCTTCTGAAAACACAAGGGCCTGTGGTCATAACAGCATGCAGTTGCACTGGAATCGCCTGTGTAAATGGTTTTTTTTTTTCTTCCCTAGGGGTTGGCTTTCATGGGGTGGTCCCTGGATCATGCCTTTCTTTTCTCAGTGGTGAGTAGGCAAGTATCAAGAGAGATTTACACCGGAAGCTCCTTGAGGCTCTTGATCAGTTTCCTATGGCTTCTGTAAAAAATTGTCACAAATTTGTGGCTTACTACAGCAGAACTGTGTTTTCTCACAGCTCTGGTGGGCACAAGTCTGAAATCAACGATGGGGTTTTGGCATGGTGGTGGAGGTCTGGAGCCAATGGCCAAGAAAGAACTATTCCTTTTTTTTTCTTCCACTTATAAGATAATTCCTTTTTTTTAAATGTTTATTTATTTATTTTGAGAGAGAGAGAGAGTGAGCACTGGAGAGGGACAGAGAGAGAGGGACACAGAGAATCTGAAGCAGGTTCTGCGCAAATCCCCAGTATAGGGCTCAAACTCATGAACCGTGAAATCATGTCCTGAGCCAAAGTCAGACGCTTAACCAACTGAGCCACCCAGGCACCCAGGAAAGGATTCTTGAGAGGTCTAGGATACAAAAAGATTTTATTAAAGCATAGGGACAAGACCCTTGGGCAGAAAGAGCTGTCCCAAGATTGTGAGGAGAGACTGATTATATACTTGGGAGTTGGGGGAGGTAAAGTCAAGGGCAAGTTCCTAAAGGGATTTTCATATGCTAAAGAAGACTCACAGGATATTAATGGACTAGCTATTGTCAAGCTAAGGTTGTTTTTCCCTCTAGCAAAGCATTAACTTGAAGACAGTAGGGGGTTCCTGGAGAAATGTTCTACTTTGCCTGCCTCAAGTATTTGTCAATGGGCTGTGGGTTATAAAATTTAATTTCATTTTTCATTTCCTTCTGCCTTTGTTTCCCATGTCATTTCCCCCTGAATAATTTTAACTCAAACCTTTAAGGATGCTAAGGGTGAATGGTTTCATCTTATTTATTTTTATTTTTATTTTTTTAATGTTTATTTCTGAGAGAGACACACACACACACACACACACACACACACACACACACAGCATGAGTGAGGAGGGGCAGAGAGAGAAGGAGACACAGAATACGAAGCAGGCTCCACGCGCTGAGCTGTTAGCACAGAGCCCGATGCGGGGCTTGAACCCACAAACCACGAGATCATGACCTGAGCTGAAGTTGGATGCCCAACCGACTGAGCCACCCAGGTGCCCCTGGATGGTTTCATCTTCTGTCAGCAGGGTTACCTCCTACCAGATTCTCTGCGAGTGAATGCTTCCCTTGCCTCTTCCAGCTCCCAGTTGTTACGGGCACTCCTTGGCTAGTGGCTCTGTCACTCCAGTCTCTGCTTCTGTCTTCATATGGATATCTCTTCTCTATCTCTTAAAAGGACACTTGTCATTGGATTTAGGGTCCATGAAGATAACCTTGATGATCTCATTTCAAGATGCTTAATTACATCTGCAAAGACCGTATTTCCAAAGAAGGTCACATTCACAGATTCCAGGGTTTGGGACATGGACATATCTTTTGAGAGTTAGTATTCCACCCACTCTAGACTCCTTGCTTCTAAATCCTTGGAGGCCTCCAGAATCTCACTGGCAGACATTTATCCCCACCTGTTCACAGGGACCTTTAACTTCTGGGCATTTCGGAGCTGTGAATGGTGCTAATGTATGATACAGGATGATGGTTCTCTGAATTGTGGGCATAAATATCCCTGACCTACAAAAATCATCAGAAACAACTACCATACAAAATGCAGAAGAAATTAAGTTTCTCTGGGGAGAGAGAACGGCTTTTGAAAAGAACAGATACACAAGTGCTTTGATGTCTAAAAGCCAGAAGAACTCAGAAGAAACTTTTTTTAAGTTCTCAATACTCTGCTCAGAACCAGGTCTCACAAAGACACTTGGAGGGTGCCATCAATGATAGCTAACATTTATCCATGACTTGACATATGCTAAGATTTTGCATGTGTTAGATATGCCTCCCAACAAATGAAGTGGCTATCATTTTCCTTATTTTACATACAGGGAATTCAGTTATATGAACCCAAACAGTGTGACTCCTTAGCATGTAGAAAATCCTATCTGTTGCCAGTGATTAAGCCACTGTTTGGAGTTTTCCAACTACAGAAAGGAGAATGGCTGGCTTCTGTGGGGAAATTGATTGCTTAGTGATGAGTCCATGCCTCCAAATTCATCCTTAACACTTAAGTACTTGAGCTGTTTTCCTAGTGAAGTCATCAAATGGGGCTGAAGTACTTACTCGACTACTCTGGTTCGGAAAAGGTCAGGTCGGAGCCCATCCAGAGACACCAGCTCTACGAGGAGCGATGGGAACAATAATTTGTTCCCGCCAAAGTGACATTTTTCCAATTTGAGCCCAACATTGTTCAGAAGCAAGCGCAGTCCCCTGTGGTGCCTCCCGTGTAGATCTGCAGTGCATGACAAACCAACAATATCATCTAAATAAAAAATCCAGCATGGGTTTAGTAAATTAATCCTGACAAGAATAAATCGAATAATCTTAGGGAGATGGCAAGAGCTCTGATTCTGCCAGATGGCTTTTTTCAGTCACTTGCATGGGTCCGTGGTGGCAGATTAAAAACAAAAACTTGCCTTTGGCTTCTTGATTTCGTTAGTTAGTTGATTAACACCTCCCACTTCTTTGTGGGCAAATCAAAACTGGATATGGACTCTTCCCTGCACACTCCACATATTTTCACTGGAGGAAAGAAAGGAATGCATACTTCCCCCGGTCAGAATAGCATAAAACAGATGAGGAACTGCTTTATCTTGCCTTGTTTCTAGATGGCATCTCCTGGGTTTAAAAATAATTCATGATTTTCATCACTCCCATACTGAGTTAATCACTATGTGTCTTAGTGGAGGAACTCCAAGAGAGTTGTTAGTAAGAGTAAAGGTTCAGGGTCAATCAAAGACTTCAGCGATTAAATAGGGGTGTGGTGAGAAAACCATGACCCCATGACCCCAAGACTGGGGCTTTGCAGATAATCTAGGAATCTCGTTGCCTTAGTCAGTTTAGGCTGCCATAACAAAATACTACAGATTGAGAGACTTAAAACAAGAGAAATGTATTTGCTTACAGTTCTGGAAGCTGGAAGTCCAAAATCAGGAAGGCAGCAAGGTCAGGTTCTGGGGAGTACTAGTCCTGGGTCAGAGATGGCCCCTTCTCTCTGTGTTCTCACATGGCCTTTCCTTTGTGCATGGATACAGAGAGAGAGGGAACAAGCTCTTTGGTATTTCTTCTTAAAATACCAGATAAAGTTCCCCCTTTTATGACCTCATTTAACTTTAATTACTTCCTTAGAGGCCCCATTTCCAAATATAGTCACCCTGGGGGTTTGCGGCTTCAACATATGCATTTTGGGGAACACAGTCATTCAGTCTACACATTTTTTAAGTAAAAAAAAATTGTTTATTTATTTTTGAGAGACAGAGAGAACAGAGTGTGAGTGGGGGAGGGGCCGAGAGAGGGAGACACAGAATCTGAAGCAGGTTCCAGGCTCTGAGCTGTCAGCACAGAGCCTGATGCAGGGCTCAAACTCAAGAAAAATCATGACCTGAGCCAAAGTCAGACGCTTAACCGACTGAGCCACCCAGGCGCCCCAGTCTACACATTTGTTAAAATGCAGATTCTAATTCAGTCTATTTGAGGTGAAGCCTGAGATGCTCCATTTTAACAAGCTCCCAGGTGATGCTGTAGTTTCTGGGGCACAGACCCCACTTTGAATAGCTAGTTTCTAATATTACCCCTATGTTACAGATAAGACAACTGGCATTTTGGAAGGTAGAGACACTTGCCTAAGCTACACAGCTCTCATGTTATGGCACCACACCTGGGATGCAGGAGTCTGGCTTCAGCATGAACTGCTAGTCATGACACTGTTCAGCCTTAGCCCCTAGCAGAATGCCTGGAGGGATTGCTAAAGCAGGGATCACTTCATTAGGTCTGGGTGGGGACCAAGAATATGCATTTCTTGGAGGTTCTCAGGTGATGCTGATGCTGCTGTTATGGGGACCATGCTTTGAGAATCACAACGGTGCCTCTTCTCTAGATAGTTTTGCTTTAGATGTCCCTCCTCTGCATAGAAAGGAAAATAATGCCTGGGTGGCTCAGTCGGTTAAGCATCCAACTCTTCATTTTGGCTCAAGTCATGATCTCATGGTTTGTGGGTTGGAGCCCCATGTCAGGCTCTGCGCTGATGGCTTGGAGCCTGCTTAGGATTCTCTCCCCCCACCCCTCTGTTTCTCTCCCACTCATGCTTGTGTACTCTCTCTTTCTCTCTCTCAAAAATAAAATAAACTTAAAAAAAAAAAAAAAAGGAAGGAACATAATGAGACATAGGGCCTGAATTATCCATACTGACCAACCACCTTGACTAAAACAAAATAAAATTACCTGAAAGAGTGGAAAGTGCCTAGTGTAGGAGCCATTTCCAGGTGTAGACTTATGCTCCATCATTGTGTGACCTAGGATGAGTTACCTAATCACTCATGTCAATATTTTTATGGTAAAACTAAAAACGCCAACCTTGCTTGGTTGTGGGGAGCTTAGAGACAAGTATGAAAAACACCTGCCCAGTTCTGGGCACCAAGGAGTCATTCAATCATTGTTCACTGTTTCAGTCTCATTTTACAGATATTGAAACAGTCTGTTACATAAAAATAACCAGCAAACAAACAATTAAAAAAAACCCAAAACAAAAAACCCCCACAAAATGACAAAAAACAAGAACAACAAAAAAACAACCTTCACCTTATGATATTGTCTCCTTAGGTTCCATTCTTGATTCATACAGACCTAGAATTTCTTGTGCTTAATAAATCACCATGGTAATGGCCTTCCACTTAATCAACTTTCTCCCAAGGACGCATCAGCAGAATAGACCAAAGTACTTATCAATGAGAGAATAAATATTTCTATAGATTTAACTTACCCCCAAGCCATTATTGTTTGAAGACCCCTACACTATTCTGCTACCCATAGCCCCCCATCTCCATTCTAGAATGGTCAGGCCAAAAACCTTGGAATGGTTCGTGGCCTATGTCTTTCTCTCATATTCCACCTCTAATCCTTTAAGACACCTGTGGACTCCATCCAGCTTCCACCTCTGAGTATATATGTGAAAGAATTGAAAACAAGGACTTGAACACCCATGTTCATTATTCATCATAGCCAAAAGTTGGAAACAACCATCCATGGATGAATGGGTCAACAAAATGTAATGTGTACATAGAATATTCTTCATCCTTAAAGAGGAATGAAATTCTGACATCTGCTACTACATGGCTGAGACTTAGATGAAGACATGCCAGATGAAATAAGCCAGACACAAAAGCACAGACACTGTATGATCCCTCTAATATGAGTGTTATACACTGAATTGTACCCTATCCCCAAATTCATATGTTGAGGCTCCAACCCCCAATGTGACTGTTTTTAGATATAGGGCCTTTAGGAAGATAATGGAGATTTAAAAGGTCATAGGGTCCTAGCTTGATGGCACTCATGTCCTTATAAGAAGAGGAAGGAATGCCAGAGATCTCTCCTTGCATATAGAGAAGAGACCACATGAGGGCACAGTCAGGAGGTGGCCATCTACAAGCCTAGAAGAGAGTTCTTACCAGAAACAAACCCTGACAGCATCTCAGTTCTGGACTTGTGACCTCTGGAATTGTGAAAAAAAAATAGGTTTCTTTTATTAAAGTTGCCCAATCTGTGGTCTTTCGTTGTGGCCGATGTAGCAGACTGACCCTATGAGGTACCTAGAGTAGTCAAACCCACAGAGAAAGAAAGTAGCACTGAGGCCGCCAGGGACTGGGGGCGGGAGGAGTGGGGACTTAGTGTTTAATGGGAGCAGCATTTCAATTGGAGGATGAAGAAGTTCTACAGATGGAGGGTGGGGATGTTTGCGCGACAACGTGAAAGCGCTTCATGCCACTAAACCACTAAACACTTTGAATGGTCAAAATAGTAAATGTTACATGTATTTTGCCACAAGATAAAACACGATAAAACTTGAGTGGTTCCTCACTACTTTCAGAATAAAGCCCAACATCCTCCTCAGATCTCATCTCCCACTATTTTCCTAATAAATTTCTCTCCTGTCCCGAGTCTTCCTTCCTCCTTCCTGTAGCTTAACTGTGTCCGATACTTGGCACTTGCTCTCCCTTGCCTGAGATGCTCTTTCCCCAGGAGCAGGCTCATCCCCTAACTTCCATCAAGCCTTTGCTCAGTTGCCACTTCTCTTAAAAATATTTTTTTAATGATTGTTTTGTTTATTTGTTTATTTATTTATTTATTCATTTATTTGAGTGTGTGTGTGTGTGTGTGTGTGTGTGTGAACTGAGGAGGGGAGGAGAGAGAGGGAGACAGAATCCCAAGCTGGCTCTGAGATGTCAGTGCAGAGCCCCACGTGGGGCTCAATGTCATGAACTGTGAGATCCTGACTGGAGCCCAATTCAGTTGCTCAACCTCCTGAGCCACCAGGACGCCCCTGCCACTTCTCTTTAAATTTAAAATTTTATTCCCCCATCTTACATTTCCATTCCTTTTTCCATGCTTTATTTTTCTTCGTAGTACATATCCTCTTATAAAATACCATTTATTGATGTTTCTTTTTTATTGTCTTTCTTTTCTAGCAGAATGTAAGCCTCTCCAGGGCAGGACTTTCCATGTGTTTTGTATGTTATTGAGTCTTCATTTCCTAGAGCAACAGTGCTGAATGTATATCTTCTGAATGCATTAGTGAATGAATATTGCAATTACATATGTGGGGTGGGGGAGACATTTTATCTAACTGGTAAATTCCTTGAGAGTAGAAACCATGTTTTTTTTTCATCTTTACATTCCAGAGCAACATGAAAAAGTGCATAAAAAAGTAGATGTACAATAAAGATGGATGGAAGGAACCATGGATGCATGGATAAATGGATGGATGGATGATGGATGGATGACAGGGTGGATAGCTGGACAGACAGAAACATAAAAAAAATAGGTGGTGATGGTTTTGTGTTGAAGGAAGGTAGATTTGAGTATCCTAAATCTGGAATGAGAGAGTTGAGGGCAGTTCCTGCTGATGTGAATAAAGGTATTGGGGGGGGGGGGGCATATTATTTTATGAGCCATCAGCTTCTCTTTGTTGTGGCCTCTGATCCATAGCTTTTGCCTTCACCCCACATCTGCATGTAATAAAGCTTAGTTATGACATCCATATGTCTCTAATGCAAACACCAGGGCATATACTTCTTAAAAGGGCTATAAAGAGCAATGGCTTGAGAAACAACCATTAGGAGCGTGGGTTTTTTATTATTTTAAAGGGCATTTCAACGACACTGCTGAATGTTCCCTGACCATAAGTCTGATTCCTGTTCTTTCTCTTTCTTTTCTCATCCTCTCAGGATATCAAAGCAGACTGCAATACCTGTGTGGAAATAGAGGACAGAAAGGTAAGTCAGTATTTTTCATCTTTTTGGTTCCCCAAAAAAACAAGAACTCTATGATATAAACCCAAGTGTTTAAAGGCTGGACAGTGGCTTGCAAAGGTGATTCATGTACTGATATTAGACACTTAAATACAGTCATACTTTAAAAGATTTGTCTTTTTTTTTTTTTCTTTGCAATCTCTGTTATCTCTAATGGCTTCAATGAAGAGTACATTACATAATTAAGTATTAAAAAACTTGGTGCCGGTTTTTATTTTAGTCATATGCTTCTCATAGCTCATTTATCCTTAACTCATTTCATATTTTTGTTGAACATCATTGATGATTATAATCTTACATATGAGATAAAATATAAAATATTGGACTTCGCAAGCTTTGTCCCTATATTTGGTTTTTATACACATTGAAAGAGAGGCTGCCTCAGTTTCTTTCCATCATGACACATTTACATGAGCGGCTACTTTCTATCACATAAATCTATTTATGTGAGATGTTTTTGGGGGGCAGGGAGGGGAGGTCATTTCCTACATTTTCAGAGTCACCCCAACCCCCATTCATCTTCCTGTTATACTTGGTGTGGATCCCCTCAGGAAAAACAGCTGTTAGATAATTGTTCTCCACAGTCTGTCCTTATTGACAAGAGTTCACAGATGTTTCCCTGGTAAAGCGCATCCAAGCAGATCAAATTTTGCCTTTAATGCCTTGGATCCAAAGAGGTCAAATAAGTGAATTGAGGGTACATATCTCCCAGCTACTTTTGACATCGTTCCACAATTTTGAAAGATGTTTCTCTGTGCAACTGTACCATTATTGTCGAATGCAGGTATTATGTCAAGCAGAGGTTTTCAGCCCTGATTTGGTGATAGCTCAGTCATCTGCTGATTAATAAGGTGGTTGAGCACTCCTCAAAACAAAATTTGCTTTTAAATAAAAGGCAATTATGGTGCATTATTTTAAGGAGCGTTAATCTCTTCGTGTTGAAAGGAATAATGATACGGTAGCTGAGATTCTCTCTGCCTGATCTTCAGCTCCTTTCCAGGTTTGGGTCGCTCTTGTTTTCAGGCAAAGGCATTTCTACTCATATTTGCATCCCCGGTGTTGTTTGCGTGTCGGCATTCTTGCGGGTGTGTGTTTTGTGAGTTGGACAAATGGAACGTAGGCTGAACATGTGTCTACAGTCTTTTCTCATCTGTTCCTACCGGTCGTACCACCAGTGATCTGCCCCAGCCACTCTGCCCACATCACAGTGAAAGCATGTCTCCTGCCCTGCTTCCTACGTGCAGGTTGTTTCTACTTCCCTTGGACTTTTGTAGAATTCATAAGCATGTTTCTGTTGAGTATTATTTTTTTTGGTACCTTCTTTGCCAGTAGTGTTTGAAAGATACCAGGAGACCTGATGCTGTTAAAACAATATCCGCTCCATCACCAGCAAGATAAATGAGCAGCCAGGATAATCTCTGGGCAGTGAAAGCTGGCCACATAGCTCCATTCTACCTAGCCAAACTGCCACTGGTTCATACATCATGGTGATAAGGATCTCCCAAGTCTGTGGATCCGACTGGTGGGGAAAAGTCGTATGTGATCATTCTGTACATGGCTTCAGCTGTTTTCAGAAAACAGTAACACATGTACACACACACAGACACACACACACGCATTTCTATGCTTTGTCATAGCCTGTGGGGTTGAGTCAGGCACTTTAGATAAAGCCTCATCTCTAAACAGGTTCACCTGTTGTTTTCCAAACATGAGTGCTCATGAAGGATGATACATGAATTAACCACACCCCTTTTGCTGCAGTTAATTGGTGATGACTCCTGGCAAAGCAACAGTTGTAATGACTCCTTCCATTTTGATCGTCTTATTTTCTAAGGATTTTTTATTCGCTCTGTTTGAAAGGAAAACTTTTCTTCCTCTCCAATTCTTTTCCAGTTTATTTTTGGGCTGATTCTTACATTTGGGCAGTAGCTTCTCTGGGTCGCCTAATGTGGTTGGGAGTGGGGGTGAGGTATTGGGGGAGGCTCTTTACATCAGGGTCTTGCCTCCTAATGGAAATGTCAACCCTAGCCATCCCAGAGGGGCAGTGTCCCGCCCTCCACTGAAGAGTGCCAGTCCCACCCCCATGTACCGTGATGTGGTGCGAGGGCATGCAGGGAGACAGCGGCCGTGGCATCTGGAGTGATCTTCATCCAGTCTCTCGAATGCACTCTGGAACGTCTGTCACCCTGACGTATAATTATGAAATTTCACCATTGAAGCGATGACACTCAGTCCTGCGTGTGTGTGCGCGCCCCTCTCCATTTAATCCGAATGCTTCTGGCAAAATCAGTAATTTGATAAAGTGGAATTGAAGTGACAAGAGATGACAGAGGTACCATAATAAGTCAGCCTGCCTCTGAAGACACAGCCCCTTGGCCCGGGTGGGTTTTTACGAATCGCTGAGTGCTCTGAAGGGAAACCAGCAGTGATTTCTTTAAAGCTCCATTTCCTTTAGTTAAGAAAGCTTAACCTGATGTCGGTAGGACTCGGTGCATGTTTAAGAACACTGTTTGTTTTTTTCCTTTTTTCATTTTCTTTTCACTTTTCCTTCCTGTCTGCCTCTCTTCAGTGTATACTCTATCTGTGGATGTATCTGTGTGCTTACACCTACACATTGGTGTATGGTTGAGTACCTTCTGGATAGAAGAATTTCTGAGAACAAGATCTCACCTTTGCTCTAGAGTCTAATAGGGTCTCTCCCTCCTGCCCCCTCCAGTTGCACACCCCATCCTATTTGGTAGGGACGTTCACCTTGAGCTGAATCATTTTTGAACTGATTGAATCCCAGACCAGGTATAATGATGGGAGATAAATGCTGAATTGCAAGAGATAGAGCCCTCATCCTAATGAAGAGAAGTAACTGCTCTTCGGGTCTGCACGCAGGCTGGTTCCACCTGACAGCATTGACCCAATGAGAGAATCGTTTTTCTCTCCTGTGTGTCTATTTTTCTCTATCCCAGATGCATATGTTCCATCGGCAGACATTGGCAAGGAGAACCCTGCCTGGTTGTGTGTGGAGAGATTCACAGTGTGTACTTGGGTGTGCCTCCTGTTTTACATTTCCCTTTTTCTTGCAAGCCCACCAATTAGCAGAGCCCCTGTGAATAGACCTGCATGTAGATGGCTTTCTGGCCATTTCTTAGCATCACCCAGAAGGCTGTCACAGGGAGCTCTCAAGGGCTGGCAGCATTTTTCACCCTTAAGTGGGAAGCAGAGCTCAGATTGTTTCCTCCCACAGGTGAATGCCACAGAGCTAATGCAGATTTAGCAAAGGTGACACAAGGTAACCCATCACTCGGAGCGGCCGTCTGGCCTTGCAAAACCGCGTGCGTTTGACATTTACAGTACCCGTGTTGCTGGTGGGGAGCTGAGGCATTTAAATTCATTTTTATTTGTGGTGTGAAATCCATCTGAATTTCAGTACTATTATGAAGACCGTGATTCAGGTGACGGCAGAAGAGGTGGATGGATCAGCTGGGGGTAGAATCTGTCAGGAGGAGATGAGAGCCCATTTGTCAAAGGCTATAAACACAGACAGGCCTTCCTCTCCTCACTTATCGCCTGGGCTGGTGCAGCTAAACAGTTTCAGATCTGCTATGAAATTGCATGGAAGGAAGTTTGAGCTGTTTTCAAAGTTAGAGCAACTTTCAGATTGGATCCAGTTGGAGCTGTGATAGGGATTCATAGTAGATGCCGTCTGCCTGGCTTAACCCTGAGCTTTCGGACTTTTCCCTTTTACGATACTTACCCTGGATCAAGACTCCTAAGTGCCTCCAATACTTCCTGTACCTTGTGTAGCAGGGACCGACATTACCCTCATTACACAGGTCAAAAAATGGAAGAGCTTAAGTGACTTGCCCGAGGTCAAGTGACTACAGAGGCCAGGATTTGAACTCAGAGATTCTTACTGCCGAGGCTATGCTCTTAGCTCTAACTAACGCTAGACTAATGCTAGACTCTCTTACACACACAAACATGAGAATTAAATTTGTCAGAGACTTGTGCTTTCCAACAGATGAATTTGTGCCCAGAATGGTATCTTCATCCATTGCCAACAACATAATCTGACTTTCAATTTGGGGCAACCTTTCAGCCCTCACGTTTTTAGCCCCTTTTGTCAAAGGCTAGTAGAGACTTGCCGTAGAGACTTAACATAGCCTTGTCAGCCCCAACCCTCTCCTGAGTCATTGGCACCTGGTGGTGGGGATGCCAGGACTAATTCTGGTCTTGAGGACAAGAGAAAACAGCACCAGAAGTGTACTTTTGGCTTCTCTTTCCAATAGATGTGGTTCAGTTTTAGCTTTTGTATTTCCACCAGGGTATATGCAAGGATTAGAAATCCTGTGCTCACAACACGGGAGTAAACATAGTGTGGTAGTGAAAACCATAGGTTTTGGGGCCTGAAAGTCCTGGGTTTTAATCCCAGTACTACTTAGTGGCACTGTGACCTTGAGAAGCTATCTTACCTTGTCTCAGTCTCCATTTGTCTGTCTGTGAATTAAAGATGATAAAATTCACTTGAAAATTTGGTTTGAGGAGTTGATAATACCATAAGGCAGTGTATAGAATGCCTGGCACAAAATAAGAGTACAGTTAACTGTATCTACTCTTATTTTTGTTTTGCTAATGTCTGCACCTACAGGCGTCACATGTCATTTATAATTAAATCTCTTTAAAAAAAGACAAGTCCCCAGAAAGTGTTATGGAGGCTCACAGAAAGGGACAACCAACGGGACTTAGTAGACTTGGGGAATATTTTACCCAAGAAAAGATGCTTGGCCTCAGTCAAGAAATAAACTCAGCCGTCTGCTGGGTCCAGGCAGGAATCCTATTGTGGGGTAAAATGAAGCGCAGGGGACAGCAGCGAACTCCAGAGCAGTGGCCCCATATACAGGAGCTGTGATACAGCTACCTGTTGCCATGTGGAATATATGTTTAGTTTTGCCATTTTTCTCAGCCAGTCTGGAAATATGGATTTTAATGGAAGGCTACTGATTTTTAAAACACCATGCAAGCCAAGTAAAACACATATGCAGAAAAGATTTAAGAGATGCAGAGGGCTTGAGACCTATAAGCTACATCTCAGTGGATTCAGAGGAGCACTTATGTGCATAATTCTGGAGATGGAGTCTGTTGAAGGCCCTCCTGGCAGAGGGAACTCATCAGGCAAAGACAGAGGCGTCAAAGAATGTGGCATGTTTCAGGTACGTCCAGGCCTAGTGTGCATGTCTGAGAGTGGTGGGAGGGGAGACTGAGGCAGTGAGGGATAGAAGATTATGGAGGGTATTATTTGCCTTGCTGATGGATCAGAGCTTTGCATCAGTCGCTCCTCCCAGTGGAAGGGGAGAGTAAGGGAGGGCAGGAAGCCAGAGGTGTATGGAACCAAAGAGGTGCTGGAAACTTTGTGTGACTAACTTGCCAAAGAGGAATTCCTAAGGAAACAGGGAGAGAGGCCAGAGCACACAGATGCAGCCAGTGTCTGGCCATGGTTAAGTGCAGGGATGCCATGACGATGAAGGCTTTGCCTAGAGCAAGGTGAGGCCAGCCAGTGCTCAGACATACTGGTGCTGGGTTTCCAGCCAGATGTCCTCTTTCTGAAGATGTGTGGTGGAAAAGGACCGCATCTTCTGGGGCCAGTATTGCTAAATACAGGAGTCAGATTTCAGATGATAAATGAAATACCTCCAAGTGGCTCATGGACATGGCATCATCTCAGTGAAGGAGTGTTGAAGTTACTCTTTTGGTTATTTTTCAGACCTTGGGATTGCACCAAGGAGGTGTAACTTGGTCGGTGTTTTGTTTCATTCATAACAAACCCCAAGGTAGCATTATTTTACTTTTGAGTTAGGCTTGCATTCTGTGTATGACAAAGGATACTGTTCTTTCCATTTACTTCAGTATACAATTTTCTTTTAAAAAATTCTATTTAAGGGGCACCTGGGTGGCTCAGTTGGTTGAGCATCTGCCTCTTGATTTTGGCTCAGGTCATGATCCCAGGGTCATGGGATTAAGCCCCACATCAGGCTCCAAGCTGGGTGTGGAGCCTGCTTCAGATTCTCTCTCTCTCTCTCTCTCTCTCTCTCTCTCTCTCTCTCTCTCCTTCTGCCCCTCTCCCCTGCTCATGCTCTAAATAAATAAATAGATAATAAATAAATAATTCTGCCTAAGACTGTCTTTTATAATTATAACATATTCATTAAGAACAAAACAACTGAGTGGATTTAATGAAAATCAGATGGATGTTGAAAAATTGTATATAAGGATTGCAAATAACTGGATTTTAAGGAACTGTTTTCAGACGGTGTGTTTGCAGAGGAGAGATTTGGGTTTGCATTTGGGAATTTTCAAACTTTGTAAGGAAGACTGGCTGGGGGCAAAGATGGAATCAGGAGTCCAGGCTGGAATGCAGATGAGAGGGCATGAGTCTGAGCTAGAACCACACAGGAGATAAGAGGAAGGTCTGGATTTGGGGAGAGTTCATCAGACCTATCCATGTGGTTTGGCGACTTTGACCCCAGGTCATGGGCAGCTCCATCAAGGGACATGCCAGAGGCTGGCTGCCTTACGTATTTGCATCCAGCTGGCTGCCATGAGAAGTGAAGGAGTTGATTGACATGGACAAGAAATGAATCTCCTGGATTTCAGAGGCTTAGATGGCAGTGAGGTTGAAAATGAGCACAAAGCAGTCATCAGAGTTGGTTTTCTATTTGTACTGTTCTCTTGCTGTGGGGCTAGGGGTGGAGTAGTCCTCTGGGCTCTGACAGGCAGAACAAAGACAGAGGGGAAGGTGTCCTCCTTACTCGGAGGGCCTCTCCCTGGAATGGGAAGTATTCATGGACGAGTTCCTCATTAAAGACTGAAATGAGATACTCAAGGAGGACAAGGGCAAAGATTGCAGTGAGTGCCATTTGGTGAGACTCAGGATTTGTCTGGGGATTGGATTTCTTTTCTGCTCCAAATGTTGTTTAAGGCTCATGATGTGTATGCATTACATGGGGAGATGCTCCAAGATTCCCCAAAGCAGTGGAAATGGAAATTAAAGCATCCCTGAGCAATGATATTTGAGTTGCAATTGAAGGCAGGGAGAGGGGGAGAGACTCCTGGGTGGCGTTCAAAGATGGAAGTCTGGATGAAGAAACATGGCATGACTCAGGGACTGAACAGAGGTGTGTGGCTTGAGATGAAGCAGGAAGTGAGCAAGGGCCAAGCCACCTATGGCCTTGCAAATCTGAGAGTGAGTCCTGCGTCACAGAATGAAATCTTACATGGAATGTGATTTGATGGTGTGAAATAATCAGATACATGAAGACTCTCCCATTGCCTATGGTGTCTACTTGTCCACAGCTTATGCTTGACCCCTAAAACCTCCGGAAGGTCACCTCTGGCCCCACTATCTCTGGCCAAAGAGTAGGGTGGGGTCATCTAACACCAGCAAAGCTATTGTCTGCTTTGATTACCCTTTCTCTGGGCATTACATTCTTCTTCTCATGCAAATTCCTCAAGACCCTGAATCTTCTTCACACTATTAGCCATCATTCCTATCAAGCAAGGCTCTCCTTCCAGATGAATCCACAGCCACTACCCAGCCTGTGGTTTGGCTGTGTTTGGGGCAGCATTGTAGTCTTGCTGCCACCATATCCTACCAAAGAATGGTGCCATCTAGCATTGGCAAAGCAACCCACATTTATAGATTTGCCTTCTGCTGAGATGTTCATGAGATTTGGTGTGTATACCACAACAGACCCCATCTTATCCTGGGACATTCTGACAGAGAGCTGCACATGTAGCCCATCAAAAGCCAGACTCAACATCATTTCGACTTAGACTTGGGGACTAGCCAAAAGTAGAGAAGATAAATGCCAGGGTCTGGAATTATGTGTCCAGAACCTCAGACAGGGGATGGAAGTCAACTTTGGAGAGGACTCCCTCTCCTCCAAAATTGGTTGCTGCCAAGAAATCTTTGACATTTTTGTTCACTTCTACATGATTTATTTCAAAAAAACAATGTAATATGGTAGAAAACAGTTTGGGGAGCAGATCTGGGTTTGAATCCTAGTTCTGCTCTTGGTAGTTATAAGACCTTGGGAAAGCCACATTAGCTTTCTGATCCACAGTCATACCATCTATAAAATGGGGATAGATAATGCGTGCCATATAGTGTTCTTGTGGGCTATATTAGGACATCTTCGATGGCACAAGAGAAAACCAATTTGGACCAGCTTAAAGATTAAAAAGAAAAGACAGCCTGTTAGGTCTCATAACAGCAAAATTGGGCTATCTTCTGGTTTAGTTGGATTGTGGTATTTAAATACAAATGTGGTAGAAAAGAAAAGGGGATCACTAGCTACAGGCTTAAATTCTACCTGCGGAAAGAGAGGGCTTCCTTTCCAGTGGTTTCGGTACAAATGCAGGGGATGATAGCCATTGGCTTAACCTGAGTCACTTAGTTACGGAAAGCAGTACTCAGCTAGTCTGTCTGCTTTCATCCACAACTGGAAGTAGGATGGGCCCCAGCTGAATGACGTAAATGGAGTATGGCAGAGTATAGTCCCCAAAGGAAACCTTGACTGATTGTTTTTCCAGAAGAGAAAATGCAGATAAGTAATAGACCTCACATGCATTGAGCACTTACTATATACTGGACTCTGTTTTTAGCACTTTATGTACATTCTATTATTGATCTTTATAAAGATTCTTTAAGATAGGTACAATATTTATCCCCATTTTGCAGATGAGAAAACTGAGGGAAGGAGGACTTAGCTAACAGTTAAGTAGTAAGTATAGGGTAGATTCCAACTCAGGGTCTGCCTTTGATTCTTAACCACTGACTATGCTACTTCTGCCAAGGATGCTACACAGGAGAAAACAAATGGTCCTCACTGCCCAGCATGCTCAGTTCCTGGCACACAAGTAAATGGTTGCTCTGATTTTGAGAATTATTGTAGCAAAGTCCTCGAAGGAATAGGAATACCTCGGGCCAGTCCTAAATGGAATTCTGTGATGCATCTCTCATTTAATTTCCTCTTAATCAGTCCTCCTTAAGTATTATCTTGAGGTCCTCAATGTGTCTGCTTTTTGGAATGATCAAAATGCTCAGGTTCCAGTCACTGCTTCATTTCTCTGCATGACTGAGAGTTATTTTTGTAGACAAGAGTTCCTTACTCTAGGATGGGTCTCTGCACCTGCCTTTTATATTTTATCTGCAGGTTAGCTGATGCCTTCTCTTTTACTGAACTTTGAAAATGACATGTTAGTCATCCTTTCCTCTTTCATTTATTTTAGGGAAATTTGAAGGTAGTGGTGGGCTGGGGGGTGGGGGAAGGCACATAAAAACTGGAAGAGCTTCTAAAATGGATGTGGTGTGGAGTTAAATTAGCCTCTGATGGGTCAGAAACCCAAATGACAGATGATGAGGGGTGCTGGGCACATTCAGCAGTACCTCGGGCAAAGATGTAACACATAGAGCACAGTGAAAAGCTCTTGAGGTGGATCAGGCCATTTGCCTGAAACACCCTCCCGTCAGCCTTGATGTTGGCTTTGGGAAGCTAGTCTAAAGAATCATGGCATAACAGACTGGCTAAGAGCTTTAGCTCAGGATTCTCAAAGGCCTGGGTCTGAACCCCAGCCTGGCCACTTCCTGGTTACTTAACCTTGCAGATGCTCATGATCTGCTGTAAAATGGAGAGAAATAGAGTAGATACTTTTTGGGGGTGACTGTGGGACCCAGTGAGCTAATTTACTTAGGGTACTCAGCATCCTGGCTATGCAGATGATATGCCTTCAAGAAATGCAGGCTACCCTGTTACATTCTACCATATGCTTTTGTTGTTTTGTTGTCTTCTTTAACTGTGGTGTCATTTTCTTGGATCTCCAGTGGGATGAGAGAAGTTAAGTAAAACTGGTAGGACCAGTTAAGTACATAGCTAAGTAAATAGGAAAGATAAAACTAGATACCAGGTCCCCAGTTACCAGTCGAAGATTCTGTGTATCCTGCATGCACTTATGAATCTGGTTGAGGGTGCATGGAGAGGGTTGGAAAGCCTACCTACAAGTGTAGGCCAGTGAATGGAAACAGGTTTAATTTCTGGCATTAATTCAGATTGATTGAGGGTGTCTGTACAGAGTGCTGTGTTGATGAGGAGTCTGAGCCCTGGGTTTTACAGAAAGAGTGCACGTTTGATTAGTGATGCCTGACAAGGGTGAAGGAGGGGGAGTTACAGTGTGTGTGCCAGAAAAAGGTGGTTCCTGGCACTGAAAGTTGAATCTGGCAACTGATAAGTGAAACAACCCTAAATGCTTCACATTTAAGCCCAAAGATGAAGAGAAGACAGGCACTTCATGCTTCTGTTTCATTCTCTGTTTGGTCTTTACTTTTGAGCACCTGTTTTTCTTGTTATGTTACAGATTTTCAGTCCGTGAAGCCACTGGTATGTTTATAGATGGTGCGTGGCTTAAACACAATTTAATACATAAGAGCCTTATGCTAGACACATATAGCTTCACTTTTCCTAGGCCCTTGAGAAGCCTTTTCTCTTTGGTTACTTCTGGTCATAAGTTACCTGACTTCAGCCTCAGGTAGGGTTATGCTTTTGAAACCTCAATTTTAAAAGTGTGATTTATCTACAAGATGTCTGTCATCTCCTTGCATTATGTATTAATTGGGGCTGACTTGCTTACATTTTAATACTATTAATTATAGCTGTTACTTTCATTTGTCATTTATTTTACTCAAAAAAAGCAAGTCTATTTTTTGTGTAATTTTTACTGATACTTCTTTCAACTATGAATTAAAATTCATTTAGGAAACAATTAAATGCACAGCTAGTTTTCTAGCATAGTTCTGTCATCTCTTCTCAAAAAAAAAAAAAAATGCCCATCGGCTTCTTTTGTGATGAGTGGTGTGAGTGTTAATTAATTTTTTTTTCCTCTTCACTTGGTGTGTTTTATTATACCACTTCTTGATATGTGATTGGGTGACTTTACGACACTTTAGATAGAAAGCATGTCCTGTCCAAATGTGATTTATGTTGTCCCAGAACTTTTGCACAGTTCAGCTGAAATTTTCTTCATGTTGATCAAGGTCAGAAAACCCAGGGATTATACCATCCATCTTAGTAGCTGGAGTGCTGAAATAATTTTTGATGGGACTTGATGCAGTAGCAACAGAATCCAAAGGTCGAGTGGGGAAAACATTCTCACACGTGCAAATTCACATATGCACAGGCATGCAGAAACATGTGCCTGTGTTATATTGAATTTTTATCCCTTTAATTGGCTTATTTTTTGGTCTATTATAGGTTAGAATTTATTTATTTATTTATTATTTATTTATTTATTTAATTTATAAATTAAAAAAATTTTTTGTTAAGTTTATTTATTTTTGAGAGAGAGAGAGAGAGAGACAAAGCAGGAGAAGGGGAGGGGTAGTGAGAGAGGGAGACACAGAATCCGAAGCAGGCCCCGGGCTCTGAGCTGTCAGCACAGGGCCCTACACGGGGCTTGACCTCATGAACAGTGAGATCATGACCTCAGCCGAAGTTAGAAGCTTAAAGGACTGAGCCATCCAGGCGCCCCTAGGTTAGAATTTATTTTTGAATAAAATCATCAAAAATGCATTATCTTTTACTATAGCCATTGCAGACTAAAAGCTATCAGAATCTGCAGGTCAACCAAAGGTTTTTCATATTTTCTTTTTAACCAGAAAGTTTTTTCGGTGGATTGGAGGACAGATCATTTAATTCTTTTTTAATGTTTATTTTTTGTCTTTTGAGAGACAGAGAGAGAGAGAGAGAGAGAGAGAGAGAGCAAGTGGGGGAGGGGCAAAGAGAGAGGGAGACACAGAATCTGAAGCAGGCTGCAGGCTCTGAGCTGTCAGCACAGAGCCCAACGTGGGGCTCAAACTCACAAACTGGGAGATCATGACCTGAGCCGAAGTTGGATGCTTAACCGACTGAGCCACCCAGACGCCCCAGGACAGATCCTTTAGAACATAAAATATGTGGAGCTCAAAATGTTTTAGCGTTTGGTTAAGGGATACATCAGGAAGCAAATCCTGGTCATGAGGCGTGCAAGCAGAATGACTCAGCCAGGGAGGCTGATAGCTTTTCCCAGGCCCTTGATCCGGTCAAATAACTGATTCCTATGGTATACAGAGAATCAGGTCAAGGAAGTAATAGAACTTAAATGTATGTTTTGCATCCCCTCAAAATAGTACCATAACTTGGAATAAGGAAAAAAATACAGTTTTTAATTTGATCTATTTAAATTGAATTTTTCGGTTGATATAATTCATCAATGCATAAATTGACAAATACTTATTCTGCCCTGACAATAGGAGTGAAGTTTCTTCATGGGGAAATCACAAAAGCTTGCGAGTGATCACTAAGGAGCTAACACAAAATTCACACAAAGGATAGAATCACATAGAAACAAACACATGGTGAACACCTGTCCTTGATAGCTGTACAAAAAGGCAAAGTAAAGCCAGTGTGGCATACTAATTTCTGCCTACCAAATAGGCGATGTTGACATACTTTCCCATTCTAGCAAAATTGCCGTGAAACTGGCTCCTGCGTTCTTTACCGGTTGTGCCACAAGTTGGTGAAACTCGTTCAAAAACCAGAGTACCCGTACCTATGATCCACCATGCAGATAACTACTCCTTCGACCCAATCTTATTCCTATGAATTATTACAATTGCCCAGCCTTAAGGGAGTGGCTTATTATGTTGAGTACATAATGATGGAGTATAATGTCAATGTTAAAACTGATTATAGGTTAGTGTCAGAGGTCCACGAATAATAATTGATGTCATATTGAACAAAAATACATCCTATAATATAGCATGAGCTTCTGACTACTATCAAGTATAAAATTCACATGAAGAAAGAGAAATATTTATGTTTTTCATGTTCAAACATAATTTCATTGATTTATGATTTGAGAGTTAGAAAGTAAGTCATTATCATGGTAAATTTTTTAAATTAATTATTTATTTTTTAATTTACATCCAAGTTAGTTAGCATATGGTGCAACAGTGATTTCAGGAGTAGATTCCTTAATGCCCCTTACCCATTTAGCCCATCCCCCCTCCCACAACCCCTCCAGTAACCCTCTGTTTTTTCTCTATATTTAGGAGTCTCTTATGTTTTGTCCCCCTCCCTGTTGTTATATTAATTTTGCTTCCCTTCCCTTGTGTTCATCTACTTTGTCTCTTAAAATGCTCATATGAGTGAAGTCATAGGGTATTTGTCTTTCTCTGACTGGCTAATTCGCTTACCATAATTCCCTCTAGTTCCATCCGCATGGTTGCAAATGGCAAGATTTCACTTCTTTTTTATTGCCGAGTAATCCTCCATTGTGTATATATACCACATCTTCTTTATGTGATGGTTAATTTTAAGTGTCAACTTGTTTGGCCATGGGATGCCCAGATTAACTATGGTTTCTGGGTGTGTCTGTGAGGGTGTTTCCAGAGGAGATTAACATTGGAATCAGTGGACTAAGTAAATTAAATCACTGTCCTCAAGCTGGGTGGGCCTCATCTAATCCATTGAGAGTTTGAATAAAACAAAAGTGAGAAAAAGGAACAATTTTGGTGACCTCCTCCCCCCGTCCTGCCTGGCCCCATGCCCCCAAGCCTCACTGATTAAGCTGGGACAAGTCATTTCATCTTATCCTGCTCTCATGCTGGGGTTTATACCATTGGCTCCCCTGGTTCTCAGAACTTCAGACTGAATTAGCTGCCAGCTTCCTTGGATCTCCAGCTTTCAGATGGTGGATGATGGGTTTTTTTCAGCCTCTTTGACCACATGAGCCAATTCCTCATAATGAATCAACAAATCTCAAGGGGCGCCTGGGTGGCTCAGTCATTTGAGCATCTGACTTCAGCTCAGGTCATGATCTTGTAGTTGAGGAGTTTGAGCCCGTGTCGGGCTCTGTGCTGACAGCTTAGATCCTGTAGCCTGCTTCTGATTCTGTGTGTGTGTCTCTCTCTGCCCCTCCCCTGCTTATGCTCTGTCTCTCTCTGTCTCAAAAATAAAGTAACATTAAGAAAAATAAATAAATCTCTCTTTTCATATATATGTATGTATATATATGTATATATGTACATGTATATGTATATGTACATATATCTTCTATTCTGTTTCTCTGGAGACCCCCGAGTATGGTCATAATGGAATGAATGGAGTTACCCTATTAGAAGATGTGCAACACTAAGTTTAGGGCTGAGTTTGGCCATATTACATAAC
Source organism: Panthera onca (assembly GCF_046562875.1). Lineage (NCBI taxonomy): Eukaryota > Metazoa > Chordata > Mammalia > Carnivora > Felidae > Panthera > Panthera onca. The sequence continues at coordinate 36,379,594 of NC_138354.1, read as the reverse complement.
CTTTCTGCAACTCGGATTCCTCTTTTGCAAAGAGATAACAATGATTCCACCTATCTCTTAAGGTTGTTGTGAACCTTACTTATAATGTATCTCAATTGCCAGCCCAGTTCCTGGCACATAGTAATTATCGAATGCATGGTTGTCAATAGTAGTAATACTACTAAAAGCCATAAACAGAAATCATGATAAACAACTTGTGTTCTTGTTGAGAAATAGAATGTCACAGGTAAAAAGAAATCTCTAAAGAAGACACCATAGTCTATAAGAAGTGTCTCAAGTGAAATGTTACCAAGGAGCCAAATATATAAAATAAATAACTGTCCCACTGATGAGATGGTCCTTGAAAGAAGCCCTCTTTTGTTTGTTTGTTTCTTTGTTTCTTGAAAAGCAGAAGTAGAGTTTACAGGATTGTTATCCAATACCTGACTAAATCTATTGAGCAAACATTGCTGATTCAAGCAGGTAAAGTTTTCCAAATGAACATGCTTCATGTTTGCTGAAATGGGACCTGTTGAGATTTGCAGCAACTTGGAAAAAAATGGATGGGACGATCGCAAAGAGAGAACCCTGCCACCTCCTGAGATCAAGCCTTCTTAGCTGTCACCCCCGAGCCATTGGGTGGGAGTTTCTCTACCAAGTCTGGGTCACCACACCTTTGGCTAGTCATGAAGCTCAAGCAGATACTGATGTTCTTGAAACATAACTGTCCATTTAAATCTGATCTATTCCATGTCTTACGTTGGGATGTATGTATGTATTTTATTAGATGTCCATTTTGGTGGGGTTATCACGGAAATGACTTCAATTTCCTGTTTCACCTTGCTCATGGATGGATACCAGTCAAGGACCACTCTTCCAAACAAGTTGGAGCCCTTTGTTTATCAGCCTATGCCAATAATTTTAAGAATTATTAAAACCATCATGTGTCATTTAACATTTTTACTATCTTCTTACATTCCAAGTTGTCTTTAAAACTGCTGAGATTACTAAATAGAGATGATGGTAACTGTCAAGTATCAATATCAAACAGGTGCTTTTTAATTGCTTGATCATTTGTTTCCTTATGAAGTCTATCAGAGGTGTGATATTATTTGGACTCAGTGAAGCTATCTAATAGTTATTAATCACATTCAAGGTTAAAGACAGTAGGTGTGACTCATCTGAGGATTGGAGGCTAAAGAAGCATTAGGTAGAAGTAGATAGTCGTTTTATATTTAATTTCTTTACATGAATCACTGGAAATACCAGGGTCATTGAAACACAGAGTTTCTCAGAAATTCAAAATTAATGTACTGACTCCAGGTACACCTGGATCTAGGTTTTCAAATGATTCCTCAGCAAACCTTCTCCATCTCTTAACTCTGCTTTACTACTTTCCTTGATTTGACTTAGTGGATGCACTACGGCTGCAGGATTACCTCCTGAGTAATCACCTCCTCACTGAGATGAAACTAGTCCAACACCAACAGTGTGGAATCATAATAGGTGAAGGGTAGTTCTTTCCCAAAGAGAAAACTATAGTGCTTCATACAGAGTGGAATGGGTATTGGTTTGATAAAAGCAACAGCTGTCTGCACCACACAGAGCACAACTTCCAGCTGATCACCAGTCTAAAATTCCCTGGCTGATTGCTTTCTGGCCTCCACCCTCTTACCTGATCTCCTTTCCACCTTTGCTCTGTCTCTTTTCCATCCACTCTCTGACCCTCAAACATCATGCACATCCCTGTACAAAGTGCAAAATATGCATCAGTCAGAGATGTATTAAGCACAAACAAGTGTGAAATGTAGGGCTGACCTACTGTGCAGACAGGGGTGTTAGGTGTTGCTCATCCAGCAGAGTGCCTATGGTGGAGAAAGGCTTTGAGTGAATATGCAGAGAGATGTTTATGGTCACTTGAGGAGATGAGATACATATGTTCACATAAAAAGCCTGAATTCAACTCTGAACAGAGAATGAGAATAGTCAAGTCAGTAATGGAGGGAAAACTAGTTGTAGACATCTGTGGGAGAAAACAAACACTTGCTGGAAGAAGTGCCATATCAGGTGGACCCTCCAATACTAGCCAAGCTGGAAATCATCTGTATAAATAGAGAACAAAAGCAAGGGGATCTAGGAAAGGAGAAACAGTATGGAAAGAATTCTTTCCTTTAGAGACATAGTTAAGAAATAGCACTGTGGGATTATTATAGGAAAGATGTCAGAAATTCAGCTATCTCTTGACTATAACAGAAATACAGTTCAAATTGGCTTAAGCAAAAAAATGTAATTGATTAACTCCCTCTAATGGGCTGAATAATGACCTCCAAAAAGTATGTTAGAAGTTCCAACACCTTGTAGCTGCAAATGTGATCTTATTTGGAAATATGATCTTTGGAGATGCAATTAGGTTAAAATAAGGTCATACTGGATTGTGGGACAAGGTCCTAATCCAAGGGCTGGTGTTTTTGTAAAGAACGGAGAAGGAGATTTGGATATAGAAACACGCGCCGAGGGTAGAGGCAATGTGATGATGGAGGCAGAGATAGGGAGACATAGCTACCAGGCAAAGAATGACAAGGATTGCTGGCAACTACCAGAAGCAAGGAGAGACAAGGAAACATTCTTCCCTGTAACCTTCAAAGGAAACATGGGGTTATGGATACCTTATTTCAGACTTCTAGTTTCCATAACTGTGCGATAATATATTTCTGTTTTTATAAGCCATCCAGGTTGTGGTGATTTGTTATAGCAGCCTTGGAAAGATAATATACTTCCACATCTGTAAATCCAGGAGTTATCTGGCTATCTGGAGCAAAATGGCCCCAGAAGATTAATTCCAGATTTACCTTTGACCAATTTCATGAGAAAGTCCTAGGTTTGGTCAGGGTTTGGCTCCTTTGTCCCTTGCTGAGCCAGTTCCTGTGGACATAGGCATGGAATGCTGTCTTTGGCTAGGTCTGAGTCCCAGGAGCATCCAATGTCAGCCCTACATGGACTCCAAAGGAAATAGGAGAGAACTCCAAAAGGAAAGGGAGCCCCAAAAAGTTTCTCAGAAGAAAAGCTAGAGACGTGAGGAGGAGCAGGGATGGTTGTTATCAGAATCAGATGAAAAGAGATGGCCCAGGGGAGAACACATACATACATCTTCCCTAGGTCAACTGGGATCACATTATGGAGAGCCATGAATGCAGGCAGGAAGGTTTTTAATACTAATTGCATAGGTAAGCTTGAGAACAGTGGACCGAAAGGTGAAGATTATTTCTTGAGAGTTCTGAGGAAGGTCTGTATGATCAGGAAGGTTTGGCAAAAGGTAGATTGGATATAGGACACCATCCCACTTTCCTACAAATTTTGGAAAGTCCTGAGCACTTCCTATTTTACAGCTGCAGCACTTAATGTCAGGTGGGTTCTAGCCCAAAGGTAAACTGTCAATAGTAAGTAAAAGGTATCTTAGCAACTCAGATGGAGGTGGAAGGAGTCTGACCTGAACCGCTGCCTTTGGGGATGAAAAGGCCTGGACACTTTCCAGTATGAACTCATTTTCCTGCCTAGGACCAGAAGAGGATAAGGCTTCAAAAAGAGTAACAAGTATTCTCAAGTACTAAATATTTTCTACCTACAGGACCATTTGCTAACTGCTTTATAAGCATAATTCAGTTAATCTGCATGCCCAACTAAAAACGTAGACACTTTTTTTTCAGATGATGAAATGGGATTCCGGAAATATGAAACAAATGCCCCAAGCCCACACAGTTAGGTGGCAGGGTGACAATTAGAACCGAGGTTCACCTAACCCCCCAAACCATTTGTTTTTCACCCTGTTCACAGCTGCTGCAAAATTGCGGGTTGCCAACACACTTCACATTACTCAAGGACCTGTTGCAATGTTTGACTGGTTACCTGTATAAATACGAATACATGCCAAGACATAGATGTGTATGATCTGTTTCTGTGGAGACTAGATATATTTATTTTGTTACTCTAAGTTCAAAATGGACTTCTTGCCCCAAAAGTCTACCTACATCAAAAGATCCAAAAAAGAAAGTTTTAAACATCCTGCATAAATTAAGAGCCCCATATGAACAACACCAGGGAACTAGAATTAAATAAAAATTAAGCCTAGAAGCAGAGTAATGACCCAGTGAGTGGTTCATTATAGCCTTACATTTTCAATCAAAGATAAAGTCTCATTAAAAGTATATCTTTGAGGGGCGCCTGGGTGGCGCAGTCGGTTAAGCGTCCGACTTCAGCCAGGTCACGATCTCGCGGTCCGTGAGTTCGAGCCCCGCGTCAGGCTCTGGGCTGATGGCTCGGAGCCTGGAGCCTGTTTCCGATTCTGTGTCTCCCTCTCTCTCTGCCCCTCCCCCGTTCATGCTCTGTCTCTCTCTGTCCCAAAAATAAAAAAATAATAAAAAAAACGTTGAAAAAAAAAAATTTAAAAAAAAAAAGTATATCTTTGATTAGGGAACAAGTTTGGACTGTTCCAAAGTTGGATCACTTTATCCACAGACATATACCATGGAGTCTTTTTTTCCCCTTCTTTTCTAACTTTAAAGACAGTGAGCTGTTTATCTTCCAACATCATTATAAAGGTTATTAATATAGAGGAAGACTGAACAGAGATGGTAAGGCTTTTAAAATATCTACCAGTGCCTTTTACCTCGTAAAATTAAAAAGGCTATTTTTATAGTCTGTTGCGATTTTAGGGAATAATTTTTAAATGTCTCTAGACTGATTCATCAGTAAGTTACCATAATGAGCGTCTAATTCTGCAGTAATCCAGTAGAAATAGAATGAACACCACACATATCATGCTAACATTTTTCTAGTAGTCACAATAAAAAAGGTAAGAACAGATGAAGTTAAGTTTAATAATATACTTCATTTAACCTATATGTCATATTATCATTTCAACATGCAACCAATATGAAATTATTTAGGAGATATTTTATATCCTTTTATTTTTTTTGTACTACGTGTTCAATATCTGGTGTGCATTTCACATCTCGCTTTGGGCTGGCCTCATTTCAGGTGCTCTATGTGACTTGAGCAGCACAGGTGTAACCGTCTTGTCCTTTGAAAGAGTAACCAAGGATCTGAGAGATCTCTTTAGAGATTTTCCAATAACAAAAGTTTTCTTTTGATAATTGGTTGTATACTCAATTTCCCCTTAATGATGTGCTTTTGGGAAACAATACTTCTCAGACAAAAAGTACACTGAACTGATGGAGGGACTCCTTTGAGCTCCATGGATCTCGTAACAGAGGCTCTAACAAATTGATTTCAAGAAGTGCCAACATCTCCCCCACTTTAAGCCTGCCAACTTAATCTCTGACCATGAATATTTGATAAGGCTCGTTATGTATTTTATCAAGGAAGCATGATGGATCTAGTGGTTTCTGGAGTATTTCCAAGTGTTCTGTGCATTCCACATTTCCAGATGAAGTCATTCTGGGTGGTTTATGGATTTATCATTTAATATACACATCTTCCTTGACTTATATCTCGAGAAAACTATCATACACTGAAAATATTCTAGGTCAAAATGCATGGAATACACCTAACCTACCAAACATCACAACTTAGCTAGGCTACCTTAAACATTCCCTGAACACTGAGGTTAGCCTACAGTTGGGTAGAATCATCTAAGACAAAGTGCATTTTATAATAAAACATTGACTGTTTCATATGGTTGATTGAATACTGCACTGAAAGTGAAAAACAGAGTGGTTATCAGTGTAAATGTTGTTTACTCTTGTGGTCGTGTGGCTGACTGGGAACTAAGGCTCCAGCCTCTGCCTGGCTTCCCGAGAGAGGATTAAATCACAGATCACTAGCCCAGCAAAAAGTCAAATTCAGAATTTGAAGTACAGTTTCTATTGAACGTGTATTGTTTTCACACCCTCTTAAAGTAAAAAATATTTTAAGTCAAACCATCGTAGGCTGGAGACTGTCTGTAATTGAATCATAGAGTAAGAACATAATTTCCCTTTCAGACTCATTTCAGTCTTCCAAATGTCAGGAGAAATCTCTGTGTGTTGCTATTATGTCTGTAACACCTCTCTACTAACACTTGCTAATTTTTTTTTAATAGAGTGAGAACTTTTGGCAGACAAACCGTCCAGCCGAAATTCAACAATTGAGAAGTATTGCTGTTTTCAGCCCATTTATTCTGATAGTCTCCATCTATTTATGGGAAAGTACACTGGTTTTCAGTTTTGGTGGTGATATAAAGCAGTGTTTAAAATTTTATTGAAGCATTGGGCGCCTGGATGGCTCAGTTGGTTAAGTGTCTGACTTCAGCTCAGGTCATGATCTCTTGGTTCGTGAGTTCAAGCCCCACATCGGGCCCTGTGCTGACAGCTCAGAGCCTGGAGCCTACTTCAGATTCTTTGTCTCCCTGCATCTCTGCCCCTTGCCCACTCACATTCTGTGTCTCTCTCTCAAAAATAAATAAGCATTAAAAAATTAAAAAAAAATTATTGAAGTGTAAGAGCCAATTTAAAGAAAACATAATAACCTAGTAATTGTAAAGGTGATTCTATGGGTAAGGTGAAAATAGTGAAGTTGATATGTAAATGAAATGAAGTCTTGTATTGGTGATACATTAAGGAGATATGCTTGTTTCAAACATCATTGCCTTGCTTCATTTCTTGGTCTCAGTTTCCCTTCTTAGCCTTGGCCAATTTCTGTAAATGATGCTTCCTGGTCACAGAGGGGCATGTGTATATAGCACTTGAAATCCTTTGCTACTATCAGAGATCAAGAACAACCTGTCCCCTCAAGTCCTCCTAGTTGCACTAAGAATCAAAATGACGTGAGACAGATTCACAGAAGAAAAAAAATTAATAGCATATGTGCAGGGAAGCCACACAGACATGGAAATTCCAAAGGCAGTTAGGCAAAATGAGGTAAATGTGTCATTCTTAACTAAGAAGAAGGGGCAGGGTTCTGAGTCTTCAAAGGATGGAATGAAGTCCTCAGAAATCATGAAAAAGAGTACGTATTTGGTAAACAAGTATATCCTGGGCCACTCAGAAACAATGGGATAAAGAGAAGACTATGGTCAAACAGGCCTTGCTAGGTTCCTCCCTTTCTACCACACCTAGTTCATGTGATCATGTAGTTACCTATGCTTATCCTCTTTTCCTGGAGCAGGCTCTCTATCTAAATTCTTTTTAGGCAGTTGGAGGGGGAATTAAAGAGCTATTCCTGAATCTGCTAGGTCTTGATTGCTTTTAACTCAAACTCATCTTTATGCCAAAGTGGCTCTCTTGGGATGTTCTGCCCTCGTCCCTCACAATACCAGTAGAGGAAATTGTACAGTGCTTTCCCCATCCCTTCCAAGAGGTGGCCTAATTATCTTTTTATGCTAGGTACAAATGAATTGGAAGGAGAGTACCATACTTTAGGTATCTCCTTTGCTCAAAAACTTTAAATGCTTGCACAAGGTATGGGCTCCCCTGAGTTCAAAGTAACCACCCACACCCACACCACCCAAAAGGACTCCAGTGTGTTCTTTGAGGAAGGAAATGGTGAAATCTTTTTATATGCCACTTCTTCCTCTCCTTTCTGCTTTCAAGTTCTGTTTGTTAATGGTGTACTCATCAGGGAGAGGTTAAATACTAGAACTTTCTTCTTAAAATTGTCCTTTCTAGCTATTTATTTTCTTTCATGTCATCTTTCAATTCAAAGAGTTTCTCAGAACTCTTTCATTTTTCTGAGATTTACTTCATGCTCCCCTAGAGTTTATTAAAGCAGTATTTATTTTTTATCTGCCTGAGAGGCAAGACAGGGTAATTAAAAGTTTAGATTCCTGGGGCGCCTGGGTAGCTCAGTCGGTTAAGCAGCCGACTTCAGCTCAGGTCATGATCTCGCGGTCCGTGAGTTCGAGCCCCGCGTCGGGCTCTGTGCGGACAGCTCAGAGCCTGGATCCTGTTTCAGATTCTGTGTCTCCCTCTCTCTGACCCTCCCCTGTTCATGCTCTGTCTCTCCCTGTCTCAAAAAAAAAATAAATAAAAACGTTAAAAAAAAAGTTTAGATTCCTGACTATAATGGAGTTCAGCCCAGTGTTGCTGCTTCCTACCAATGTGATGTTGAGGACATGAATTCACATCTGTGAGCTTCAATGTCCTCATCTGTAAAATGGAGTCATAGAAGAACCATCATGTAGGATTGTGGTTGATAATTAAAAGAGGACAGTGCTTAGTATGTATATACTCAGTAAGTAGCAGAATCATTATTATTAGTATCCTTCCCCTCTTTGCTTCTTTGACCACCTAGTAGCTAGGGTGAGTTGGGTTCTATTGTAGAACAAAAGTGTTTGACTTGACCCTCTCATTCTGCTTTTCCAGTATCAAAGTTGGCTGTTACGGGTGGTAGAGGTCATGTTTGCTAAGAGCGACTGCTCTGCTTATGGTTTAAGTCTTTGCGATTCATCTTCCCAAGGCACAAAAGCTGGTAGGTGGCCGCTTAACTCTGCAAGCATTCCAGTGTTACAAATTTCCTGGTCAAAACATTAATGGGGTGCCTTCCACTGTTCTAGCTACTATTGGTAAGCATAGAATTAAATCAGTGCTTACACAAAGATCACAGTATAAAAAATTTTTTTAACGTTTTATTTTATTTTTTTTGAAAGACAGAGACAGTGTGAGCAGGGGAGGGACAGAGAGAGGGGGAGACACAGAATCCAAGCAGGCTCCAGGCTCTGAGCTATCAGCACAGAGCCTGATGCGGGGCTTGAACCCACGAACATGAGGTCATGACCTGAGCCAAAGTCAGATGCCCAAGCGACTGAGCCACCCAGGTGCACCCAAAGATCACAGTATAAATGCACTTGGAGCCATGTGATAATTGGGGCATAGTAACTTTTAACATGGTGTATAGAAATTTCAGGCTTTGGTCCTGGTCTCAGAATAAGTAGAAGTCTATTTTTATTTTAATCTTTATGGTTTATTTTTTCTTTAATTTTTTTCTATTTTTTGCTATCTATTTTGCTAACAAATCTTTTTTTTTTTTTTTTTCAACGTTTTTTATTTATTTTTGGGACAGAGAGAGACAGAGTATGAACGGGGGAGGGTCGGAGAGAGAGGGAGACACAGAATCGGAAACAGGCTCCAGGCTCTGAGCCATCAGCCCAGAGCCTGACGCGGGGCTCGAACTCACGGACCGCGAGATCGTGACCTGGCTGAAGTCGGACGCTTAACCGACTGCGCCACCCAGGTGCCCCGCTAACAAATCTTTATCAGCAAGTAATATTTGCCCGACAAACTACATTGAAAAGGGTTTAGAGGTATAATCAGATTTAGCAGAGTACTTCTGTGATCGATTTGTGATGTTTTCTTTGTCTCCAACAGGTGGGCATATACAAGTATAGTCAGTTGAGAAAAGAATTAAAATAACTTACTGTTAATTTAGCCTACTAGTACAAAGCAAAAACAAAGAAATGAATAACATACATAGAATCACAGCACCTCCCTCTCCCCACCCATCAAGTCGTTTTCACTAACAAATAGAATCTTGGTTCAGTGGATTAAATGTTCAATTTTCAGCTGATAATATTGGTGTCATAAACATGTACCTCAGTTCTCACATATGTAAGGTAGAGACAACTGCCCTTTCTTTTCAACCCAGTTGTTCTAAAGATAAAGTGAGTTATTTAGAAGAACAGTCCAGTAAACATTTACTGAGTCTCTTGTGGAATTCACTGTAATGATGCTTGGAAAAAGTAAAGTAGGTTCCTTAAAGCAAATTTTGATATGAGTTCCTTCCTTCCTTCTTCTCTTTTTCTTCCTCCTTCCTTTCCTTTCCTTTCCTTTCCTTTCCTTTCCTTTCCTTTCCTTTCCTTTCCTTTCCCTTTCTTTCTTTCCTTTCCCTTTCTTTCTGTCTCTTTCTTTTCTTTCTTTCTTTCTTTCTTTCTTTCTTTCTTTCTTTCTTTCTTTCTTTCTTTCTTTCCTTTTATTCCTTCTATATTTGGAGCTTGTATCCAAAAAGATGAAGCATTCGTCTAACTTAGAACTCTTTGCTATTACCCCTTTTCCAGATCTGTTTTGCCCAAAAGAGTGAATGTTAGGATCTTTTTAAAATTTAAAATTTTCCATGGAAAATAGCGAAATCCCTGGGCCTTGAGTGTGGATTTTCTTGCACGTAAATTGTATCATTTGTATAGGAGAACTTGGGTCATTAAAACAATAAAAACAGCAAACAGCAGCACAGCAGAATTTGCGCTTTCTGCCTGTGTTCTCAGATACTGAAGCACCGTGTGCAGAATTGAATCAGGTGCAGGTCCTCCAGCTGACCACTAGAGGCACCCTTCTGCTTCTACCGCAATTGCTTTGCCCGCCAGGTTTTACAGCTGATTGCCCCTTTTTGTGGAACTATGAAGACAGGAAAAACTGTTAACGTTGTGTGGAAAAGGAAAGTTAGAAGTGTATTTAGTAATAATGGCGTTTTAATGTACTTATCATTCGTGTATTTAATAATGATTTTGTGGTTATTAAGAATAGGGCAAAGCATTGCTTGCATTTGGACCACATTATGCTCTGTTGTCAGGGGTCTGTTCTGTGTACGATCTTTAGCAGCATCCGGGGCCTCGCCCATTTGATGCCAGTAGCATCCACTCCCCCTCCCAAGTTATAACAACTGAAAATATCACCAGAAACTGCCACATGTCCCCTGGGTGGCAAAGTTATCTCTGGTGGAGAATCACTGTTAGGGAGAATGTTTCCATTACCAATAGATTTGTGGTAAAGTATCTCAGGGGTGAAATTTCTACAACTTTCAAATGGTTTAACAAACAAAAAGGTAAAATAAAGGCAAAAAGAAAAAATAAGAGGGGGAAGTACTACAGTTTGGAAAAAAATGAAAAGGAAAGAATAAAGAAGAAAAAATAACTAGAGCTAAGAGTCACAGGCCAGCAGGCCCCATCAGGCCTAAAGTAGCTGACAAGCCCAAGCTCTGGTCCTCTGCTCCAGACAGCAGGTGTGAGAGGTGATGACAACTCTCAGTCGATAGGGAACTGTCTTTAGGAATGGGAGTAAATGATTCTGGAGACTCTGGCTTGATATTTGTTTGATGACAAAAGAGTTAACTAGCAAATTGTTGCTTTTCATTGAACACTACCCAGAGGACTTTTGTTAAAATGTTAACAAAAACAAACAAACAAAAAGGGGAGGGGGGCAACTGGTTAGACCAGTCAGAGCCAAAACAAAGTGGGGGTGGGGGGCTTTTCTAAATTAAAAGAAACAAAAAAGGCATACCAACAGAATGCTGTGTTCAGTGAGGTTATTTTTTGAAAAGGCTCTAGTGAACATTGTGACATTTAAATATGACAGTAAATATTAGATATATGAATTTTGAATTATAATGTACTTTCTGTAGTGTGATCATAAAATTGTAGTTATATAGGAGGCTGTTAGGACATGCATGCTGAGGTATCTGGGGGTAAAATACTTTCAAATGGTTTAGCAAAGCCACAGATATGTACACACACATGTACATATACGTATACATATACGTGTGTGTGTGTGTGTGTGTGTGTGTGTGTATGTGTATACTGTGTGTATGTGAGTAGGCAAATTGCACAGATCAGGTGGATCACATCAGGTCTAAGGTGACCACAAGCCCTCAGGTCTGCATGCTATGAATGAAAAATAGTTGAATTTCCTTATGGTTTTGTGGGGGTGGGGGGTTGTTAGCATTTTTTATGGCTCAACTTTAAGATCTGATTTTAAACACCTGCATAAGCACCTGTCCATTAGTAGTCCTACTCGTGTAACCTGCGAGTTCTTGGTGCAGAGGCCAATGTGGCCAGTAGATGGCAGTGCACGATAAAGAAAAAGCTCCTAGCTGCTGGCCACTGTTTTAATTAGCTGATAGCAAGACAGGTATGCTTTCATATAGTTTTTGATTTTGTAATTTTCCTGAGCAGCCATTGAGGGCAGATGTTTTCATCCTTTCCCCCAGTATAAGTATCAGAGGAGAGGGAATATCAAGATGCAATCAATTGCTGGCCAAGGCAAACCCCCTGAACTTAAGTCTTGCAAACATCATCAGCTTGTGCCATCTTCGAAGTTGCTGCAGTGGAGGGAGGCATGGAGCTATCAATTACTTCTAGGGCTGCGATCCCCTCTGTCCTTGAAAAGCAAGCCAGCTGACTCTGTGGGTGAGATTCGGGGACAGTGTCGTGATGAGAGGAAGGCTGCTTTATCAATGTCCTAGAAGTTGATCTGGAGCCCTGGAGGAAGAAATTAAAGATCAGCTTAAATTTGTACATGATGGCTAAGCCCCCTGTAATGAATTACCATTAACTGGTCAGCAAAGTAATTGAAACATGGAAGGCTGGAGGAGAAGAAAAATCCCTTCAAGCATGATTTCTCCTCTAGTTGCTTCCTGTCCTTTGAGAAAAGCTTCATGCGAAAGGGGCTGGCATGTGTTCAGTACGCAGTATAAATACCAGACCCATCTTGCACGTTTTATGTTATTACTTAAGGGAATCTTCAAGGTAACCTAGGTGGCAAGTGGTATTAGTGCCATTTTACAGATGAGGAAAACCAAGTCTCAGGAACATTGGATAACTTGCCTACAGTTGCATGATGTGTAAAAACTTTCAGGTGAGATTTCAACCTCCCTTCCTTGCCATTTCCTTTTCCTTCCTGGCCTCCATGTACAGAAAGGGATTCCAAATAAATACGTGCCATCTTTTCTTGTATTCTATGTAATTCCTTTATCCTATCCCTCTTATTAACCATCAGAAAATAAAAACAGGAGATCAATACGTTGGCAATAAATGCTCTTAATTAAGTACTGAAGAGGAAGAGCGTCAGGTATTTAAAATAACGCTTTTAAAAATAAGCCACGCCCAGACGTCATTTGTTAATTATGCAAAAGTAGCACGTGCCCATTGCAGAACATTTAAAAAATATATAGAAAAGTATAAGAGAGGGGCGCCTGGGTGGCTCAGTCAGTTGGGCTTCCGACTTCGGCTCAGGTCATGATCTCACGGTCCGTGAGTTCAAGCCCCGCATCGGGCTCTGGGCTGATGGCTCAGAGCCTGGAGCCTGCTTCCGATTCTGTGTCTCCCTCTCTATCTGCCCCTCCCCCATTCATGCTTTGTCTCTGTCTCAAAAATAAATAAACATTAAAAAAAATAAAAAAAAAAAGTATAAGAGAGTAAGTTGGCCTTACCACTCTTTTCCCCCCTAGCTACCTATAATTTTAACAGTGTTCATGCATTGTTGTGTTTATATTACATCACAAATGCATCCTCTGCCTCCATAAATATCATTTTCTTATAACTACCATGTTGAATGGCTCTATGTCTTCTTCTGCCCTGGGTTATTTCTCATCTTTTGCTGTTGTTGTTGTTTTTGGTTTTGTTTTTAACTATTCCTCTGCTTTTTGTATACTTACGTGGATTCCAACCTGGGAAAAAATAGGTTCTCTGTGGCTTTTGAAAAATAGAAGGTGATACATATTAATGAAAATATTCTTTGAAAAGGCCAATCCCTGGACAGTGTACCTTATCTGCATTGTTTCATTTAAACCTCACAGCAGAAGCAGCAGGGGCTATCACTTCTGCCATGGAAGAAATGGAGAGAATGTGAAGGAACAAACCCCTTCCTGTAATCAGGCTGGTTTCCAGCCACCCCAGACCTGCCTCTTGAATACCCAGGGTCTTGTCCCCCCCGTAGGCCTCAAACCAGGCCAGGTAGCGGCCAGGGGCCTTGCAGACCAACCGAAGGCTTCTTTCCAGATGTGAACTTTGCACAGTCTCTTCGGCTTCTCCCGAACATTTGTCCCTTCCCTTTTCACTCTGTTGGTGCTTTGGGAAGCCCCGTGTGCCATCCGGTTACACATAGATGAGAGCACACCCAAGGACCGCTATGCCCAGGCCTCCCTTGCACCCGGGACGTGGCTTGTTTTTGCATAATTTAAGCACTACATGGTTTTGCCGTTTAAGTTCTGTGAAATTGGTGTTCTGCCATCCATGAAATTATATACATCTTGGGAACATTTCCAGTTACTAAAGGAGTGAATGCATTCTTCAAAAGGGGTGAGCCAGCACGAGCTGGTAGAGCTTACCCCAAAGAGCACTGCTATCTCTCCTTGCCACTTTGAGACACAAAGGCAGGCATTTTCTTTTTAAATTCTAAGGCAACTAAACTGCAAATATAAGCTTCCCGTTATGTGTCCAGCTGCAACGCATTCCTTTTCCCCAGTCTCCCCATCACACCCTCTCCCTCCCCGACCTTGTTCAGATCCAGAGACACATGGCAGTTGTTGGCAATGCAGATTTCATGTTCCTTCCAAGCTTTCTCCAGACTTTGTTGCTCCTCTATTGTGATTTGGGTGCCTATGACAACGATAAGTGATCTTCCAAGAAATGGTTTTGATTGAACCATTTCCTATACCTGATTTACATTACTCTGTGTGTGTGTGTGCACAGTTTGCTTATTATGGTATTATTTAAAAATATTATGTAAACACAAACATATATTATGTGACTTCATGGGGAAACATTGCTAAACTCCTTTCACAAATCTCTGCGATATTAACATACAGGAATGGCAAGTACGTGGTTCTTAAACAAATCTGACTTCCAGAAGAAAGACATTTCTGTGACTTGAACCATCTGTAGAAACTCAAATTAGAACTGACAACTACTGAATTCTGGGTTTTAAGGTCAGGATAGGCTAGTCTGTGCTACAGTAATAAGCATACCCTGGAATCTCAGTGGCTTATGCTTTACAAATTTCCTTTTTGCCACACAAAGCCCACTGCAGATACCACAGATCCCTAAGGCTATGAGCTTCCAAAGGACAATGCCAGGAAGCAGGATGCTTCTATTTTAAACGGCTAGACTTGTGTTTTCTATGGATTTGCAGAGTTGTCATAGCAGGGAAGGAGAGGGCATGGAGGGGAGGAGAGGCCATGGAGACCTGATGCCTACTCTTCAGTGTCTCAGCCTAGAGTTGTCATGTGATACTCCCAGTCACTACCTGTCATCCAGAATAAATCACGTGGGACCAGCCTAGCTGCAAGGGAGCCTGGGAAATGTGTGCTCAGGAAATGTGGAATGAACCAGGACTCGGTAAACACCTGTGACTTACCTCTACCACGTTACCAAGATGGGTCTTCTGAGTGTTAAGCTTTAGAAATAGAAGATGCCACATGTTCACAGAACTATTCTTTGCATACATACTGCATGCCATGCGCTGTCTTATGTATGCATCTTACCTGTGTTATTTCTTTTAAACCTCACAGTAGTAGCAGTGGGGGAAACCATTTTATCCAGGTAGTTTCTGAAACACTAGTGCTGGGGGTGCTGGGCTTCTAACCAGGTCTACCAGAGGCCATGCCTGCATCATTATGCACCCAGCCATTTTGTCTATAGACCACTGTTAGGAAGCTGAAAGACCTCAGAGTCATCCTCTCAGGCTGATTGTGTTTGGGGCTTTTATACAAACCGGTTGTAGGATCTCTGGCTTGAATTGTTTTCTCTGTTCTTATACATGTTTATGACTCATGTTATGGTAAAATAGGCTTTGAAATAAGGAAGACGTTTCTCTTGAGTTTTATCCTCCACATTTATTATATATGAAAATCTAGACTTATTAGATATGGTTAGTAGATAAGTCTTTCTTTTATAAAAAGAAGAAAAATGAACTTTTAAAATGGAAACTTCCTCTCATGAATTTAAATACACTTTATTTCATGCGCAAAATAATTGTTACTATTATGTAAGATATGCTTATCGGGGACTTATCTTTCATATAAAGTGTCTCCGACTGTTCATTGCAATGTCCATTATAAATGATATCAAAGTGTTTCTGTAGTCAATATCTTCCTGAATGTAGACACATTCACTGGGGACGGTTGTCATGAAAACTCTCAGGAAGTAGTTTGGTGACATGTCTATCATTCATGTTCTGTTTGGTTCCTCGCTGCAGCTCCCACAACATGGAAATAAACAGAGAGCCCAGCTGTTTTATTTCTCTGTCTTCCTAGAGGGAGAGACTCATTGCACAGACCTCCTGAGCGAGGGCAGTAAGCTTCATCTTGTACAGAGCGATTAGTCTCTGAATGCAGTTTCCTTTTGTGTTGTACTTGTGAGTGTGTGAGTGTGTTTGTTGGTCGAGAATCTGCAGCTATGAGGTGTGAGAGTTGACTGGTCCCCAGAGCATAGGGGCAAGCTGATAGAAAATTAGTTTTGGGTATTGATGATAAACACACTAATCTTCTTTGGGTAATCTTTTGAAAACAAAGCCTACCTTATTTATTTATTAATATCATTTTTTTTTCTGTAGGGAATTATCCATGACTGAAATAAAAAAGGCTTAGAAGGTATTCTTAGATTTGAGCCTCTAGCTTATAAGGATTTCAATAAATGTTATATTACCCATGGCTTAAAACATGAGCTAATTCATCAGCAATTTATTTTAAATAACATTACTCTCTAAGAAGATATTTCATTTTGTTTTATTGGAATTCTATGATGTGGAGAAATAATGATATTATGCATGCTTTTAAGTGTACTTAGAGTGATAACATCACTCATTCAATATATCTTTTTATAAGAGGTAGTTCACAGATCTGTTCATTGACATAAATTGATATGAAAAATGATCACACTTAAAAAAAAACCTAGAGAGATTTAAAATATAGAATGATACTGCCTAGTAAGACAATTTAACTTGGAAAACAGATCTATTTGTTTTAAAAATGGTATATAAGTGAAAGACAGATAAAACTTCAAAAAATCATCATTCCAAAATTATAATCACATTAAGAGGATACTAAGATGACTGTACGCATTATTATGACGCAAGACCAGGCAGAGATTCATTGGCTAATTGGCTGGAAACCATAAACCTTTTAACCAGTTATAGTCCAGTAAGAAATGGGTTGACCAAAAGAGTTATTTCTAACATGAAGATATTTCAAATTTGTTTTTCTTGACTTTAGAAGTACCATGAGCCAAGAAATGTACTGTCTTGAGGACATCCTTTTTCTTCCTTATAAATTCACATTACTGAATTCCTCCCCCTTTGGCCTCTGAAACATAATCAGTGGAATTGGCAGGGCTGGGTTTTCATTTTCACCTCCGGCTAAATCTGTCAACCTGTGATGAGGTTGGTTGGGGATCATCATGAAGCAAATGTTTTCATATTTGTCGGGTGGAAACAAGTACCAGCTGATGCGACACTCATTCATCTTGCTATTCTGTTACATCATGTTCATTCTGATTGTTAACATGAAGATGTCACTTTGCCTTGATGTATGTTGGGAAAAGTAAAAGGGAATAACAGAGTTCTGGAAAGAAATCTCCCAATTATGTCTTTTGTATCAAAAAGAGTCTGCTATTAGCTGTGTGGGAGCTAGATGTCACTCACATCAGGAGATGATTTCCTGTCCCTATGAAACTGTTCCTGTGGTTTTCAGAACAACTGTATGTGTGCTGGGCATGGCGGGAAGAGACATGGGGGAACTTTAAGCCCGTAATAAATGTGGCTGATTTCTTAATTTCTAAATTGCTTATTCTGCTGTCACTCTGCTTTTCTGTCTTTACTTTTCCATCTTCACTAGTCCTCAGATCCAAACCTGTCACTTTCAAGACCTGTTAATTCTACTTCCCTGTTACCTGTGGCATCCATATTCCATGGTGTGTTTGTTGGGGGAGGGGGCTGCCACTCAAGTTTCCAAGCAAATGCCATGTAGCAGGTATCACAATATGTACAATATACATAACATTTCACATCATCTTCATATTATCCCTAGGGATTCAGAATATGTGTCCCTAAGATCCAAGGTGAACTAAGTGCCCAAATGTGAAAAGAGAGTGGCAGGCAGAATAATGCCATCCTTCCCCACCACAGTGTCCATATCCTTATCCCTGGAACCTATGATTATTTTGCTTTACATGTTGAAGGGGACTTTGTAGATGTGGTTAAATTAAGGACCTTGGGCTGGAGACATTATCCTGGATTTTCTGGGTGGATCCCATATAATCACAAAAGTTCTTCCAGGCTGAGAATCTTCCCCTGCTATGCTCCAGAGTGGAGATGTGACAATGGAAAAAGTGTCAGAGGGTTGCAACTTTTCTGGCTCGGAGGCTGGAGGAAGGAATCAAGGTCCTAGGAATGCTGGCAGCCTCTCGATGTTGGAAAGAGCAAGGAAATGGTTGTCCCCAACAGGCTCCAGAAAAGAATGTAGCCATGTCTGCAGACACCTTGCTTTCAGTCTAGCTAGCTAAATGCCAGGTTTATAATAAGGAGAACTGTAAGATAATAAATTTGTAAGTATTTTAAGCTACTGTGTTGGTGGGGACATGTTGTAGCCACAATGGGAAACGATTATAGTGACCTACGTTTGGTTCAATAGATATCTGAGCTGTGGTTTGAATTCAAGTCTTTCTAATGTTACAGAGCTGATGTGGTTTTCCTTCACTTTATCGGTGTTTCAGCCCTCCTTCCTTCATACCTGCATTATTTAAGTCGTTTGCTAACTGATACCTTACTCCCGTTTCAGTCCATCCTACTCATCACTGGTAGATTATTCTTCCTAATGCCCTGGAATGCTTAACTCCTTTCAGTGACTACATGGCCTAATAAGCTAAAGAAACAGTGTGGTTTGACCTCCTGTATTCCTTTCTAGAGTTATCTTCCACTTAAGCCATTTATATGCCTACCCTCTAGCAAGACTGGAAAATTATTTCCTGTCCATGCCCCACCACATGCTTCACATCCGAGCTCCTTTCCTCCTATCCCTTCTTCTGTTTGAATGCACTTCCCCGGACACCTAGTCGAAATGCCACCTATCCCCAAGTCAGAGTAATTTCTCTCTCTTCTGATCCATTCAAAGTCACCTCCAACACCAACATTGTTAGCATCATCAAGCAGTCATCATTGTCAAAGTTGTCATGTTAGGATCATTGTCCTAAACATCGTCCCCATAATCACCACCACCACCAGCACCATCATCTAACAGTTATGTAGTGTTGACACTGTGCCTGGACATTATGATAGTTCTTTTGTGTGGATTATCTTGCTTACAGTTCATCCATATGGAGAGGGCACTATTCTTTTTCCCAGTTTACAGATGAGAAAATTGAGTCAACCTTCTAGGTTACTTTATGTGAAGTTTAACTTTCTTTTGTAATATCAACATGTTTATGTCACTAGTAAGAAGCTGAAATATTTTAAGCAAACTTCCATAATTTGATTTCCAGACTCAGAGAAGAATTTCATCTCTTATAGAGGATCACGATACATCTACCATCTGTTGAGTTTTTTTTGCCCCTATTAAATAATCCCTTTTTGGCTGCTATTATATCATATTGTCAATATTCTGTCCATTGTACAAGTCTCCAATGTCTGTTAAATTAGAGCAGAGACTGGGATGTGAATCAATTTTCTATCCTATTTATCTTGACAAAAATTTAAGAGATTATCCACCATTTGGAGTTGGCACAGATTAATTATGTAGATTATATCCACAGTTCTCATCCAAATTCCATTATAGAGAGAAGAAGAGGGAGCTGATCTCTCTCATCACATGAAAAAATTATTTTGGCTATGAATGGGAAATGTTATCAAAGAATACCTTGCCCAAGGAAATTCCAAAATATTTTAGTTACATCCCCATATTTTCTTGGATATTTTGTTCATCACAGTCCTCATTACCAACCAAGATGCAGAAACATAGACTCTCATACCATTTATTTGCCTCTTTTTTCAGTGCATTAGCTTTATAATGGCTGTTCTTTCCACAGAGTAGCATGATGGCCATCAGGGGCCACAGGCTCCATTCGTATTCTCCCAGCAACTACAAGGGTAACAATGATAAAAAATGGACTTCTAGAGTTGCCTCTCTTTTGACCAGTTTGGGGCATGGACTTTCCCCTGTGTCATTCACTGTGGTTGAATGCAGTGATTGGACAGACCTGGTCTGTGTCCCTACCCCTGGCACACTGGATACCACAAGGCAGAGTGAGAAAGAAAGCACTCCTTGAGAGCAAGATTGAAGAGTTGTAATCAAAAGTTGTTTGGGGGCAGGGGGTGATGCTTCACAGATGAAAGGACAGGTGTTGTTACAGGTAGAAGTATTTGGTGGAGGGAACAAAAACCAGTATCTAGGCATTACAAAAGCTGTATGAAAAGGTTGGATATTAAATCGGTCAGACTTTTAATGAGTATAGAGAAAATACCATAATTTTTAGATGATCAATACCTCAGAAAACCCTTGTCCTAATGGATATTGAGTATTATTTTAAAAAAATCAAGTGGCATAATCAAACGTACTTAGAAACTGTTGGATTAAGTAAGTTTCTTTACTGCAAAATTTCTCAGAGCCCTTAAAGTGAGCAATGCACCTGTTATGAATCTCCAAGAATGGGATATGGATTGATGTGCCCTCTAAATGTATTGCTCCTTGGAATCTTCTTTTTTTCCCCCTGTCTCTCTTCAGGGAGAATATCCTGGTAAAAGACTGTCACAGTGTTCATATATAGTTAGCACTTAAAAAACGTTTGTTAAATAAATTAATGACTGGATTATGTTGGGAAATGCAGTTCAATAGCCATGAATCTTCCCTCTACATCTTGTAGCAAAGATAAATAACATCCCTTTGATGTCTTTTGTTGTAATGCCCTATTTTGTCTGTTTGTTTGTTTGTTTAATTTTGTTTTCCCTGCTTGAAATCTAAGGGGGCTTCAGGGTCAACATCTCTATATGATGGGAGAAGATTGGATGTGGTGAAAATAGTGACCAACTGATGATTCTTTTGAGAATCACATTGCATAAGCTTTTCAAAACATGTCCAGACGTACACATACTCATCTGATTTTTTACTGTATGTGCACATAAATTGACAAAGAAGTGTACCTTGCTTGAGGCAATTGTTGTATCTAGAAAACTATGAAAATTGAATTAAATTATAGGTAGAATGCACTGGGGAACTCATTATTAAATGAAATCTTATTCTGAGTATTTTGTAGAGTGGGGAATTATTTTGTAAAGTGAATAACATCATCTAGTTTATATAATAGGTCAGCTAGAAGTGAAGTATACAATATTAATACATACTGCCACTATAGACACATAATGATAATTTAATTGAACAATTGATATTTACACCAAATGTATTTTTTTTATCTCTGAGCTAGGTGAAATATCCAGGACTTGTTCTTAGAGATTTCCTTTGGAAAAAAGTTTTAGAATGTCACCTTTTTAAAAATAATAGGCAACGAGTATTGTTTTATATTGAAACTTCAACCCATTTTCCTCCTAGTAAAAAATGCTTTTTAGTCCTTCCTGAAATAAATATCATCTTTGAAATTAGAGTCGATGTAAATCCAAAGGTAATGAGATTCAGTGTTTCATTGTATCTGAATTAGATGGAGAGCTTCAAATATTTATTTGAGGTTTAATTTGAGTAATTTAAGAAAACATTGAGCTTCCTCATTCATAAATGATAATTACTTCTCTTCATCAAATATTATACTGTATTCCCTTTTGCTACCAGTACATTCTTGTTCAGATATGAACACTTTTATATCTCAAAGGAGACTTTTTTCATGTAACTTCCTTGGATTGCCTAACTTACAAAACCTTTAGAAATAGAGTTCACTGTGCCCATGTTTTGGAGTGTTTAGTTTTATATGGAAAAGGAGGTGAGAAGTAGAATAACATTTACATTGATTTTCTTTAAGGGTGTGCTCTACTGAGAAATAGTATTTTGTCTTACTAAAGCACATGTTTAAGAAATGGAGATTGCTGTCTTGCAAAACTCCCAAAATAAACTCTAGCAGCTTAAAATGCCTGTAGCTGCTAGTTGATTATAATTCTGCACTAAATCAAAAGTGACTGCATTTAAAAACTTCCATAAAGAAAAGCTTAGGCATTTCAAACAATTGCTTGGCCAATGCAAGATTCTTCATCTCTTTCCTTTCAGAGTTTCCTCAAGGTAATGAAAAAAAATATATATATATATGAATTATATATGAATTCTGTGAAGATGTTTAGGAGTTGACTAGAGGAATCAGGGTACTACTTTGGGGGTGATAATAGCGTGGCCACTATGGCAGTAGCTGTAACAGTACATATACCAAGGTCTTAGTTTTTACCAGACCTTGTGTCCTTTTTCATCCACTTTATTCACGACTCTTGACTTTGTTCATTGCACTTCCTAGAGAAATATTTATTAAACATTCTTCCTATCGGGATTCCTTTGGGTGCAAATGACAGAAACTAAACTCAAACTAGCTTAAGCATGAAAGGGAGTATATTGGTTCATATGGAAAGTCCAAGGGTTGTACTGACTTTAAGAATGGAAAAATACAAAAACTCAGTGTTATCTAGAATCTAGTAATTTATTGCAAATCCATTTTACCATTTGAATCATTCACTCTGAACCAACTTGGGTCAGATGATTATTCCTGAACCAGCTTCTATGATGAATGGCTGGAATTTGTTGAAGTACCAACCCAAGGGCATTTGCCTACTTCTGGAGCTAAAGGAATAGGGGCAAGCCTATATTAAAAAAAAAAAAAAAAAAAAAGTTTGGGATTATCCTGTCTCAAAGGGAGTGTTGTCAACAGCAGAAAGGAAAGTGAATACTGGGTAGACCAAAACAACAAATGCCTAATGAAGACCCAACCTTAAAATTGGAAGATATCTGTACATATTCAACTTCAGCTATCTCCTGGGCTTCCAGAACTACCCCAGATACTAGAAGAGAAATTCTAATCAAGTGTAGTATGTAGCCCAAAGACCAAAAGTCTATTACTTATATCTTTTCGTTTTATTTCCATTAAGGAACCAAAGAGTCAGTCGGCTCATGGTAGGCGCTCAATAACTATGTCTTTATTGATCACCTTCCTCAGTAATTGAACTAACTAGAATTGTCTGTGGTCCCACAGCACACAATCTGTGAACTTGGTGTTATTTCAGCTCTTTGGAGATCATAAAATATGCATTTTGTTACTCATGAATTAGGAGCTGGAAACCAGAAATCTACTTACATTTCTTCCAACTCCCTTAAAATTTTATTTTCCCTCATGCTCCAGTTTGACAATTGGCTCATGTAAATATCATTAGGTAAGTGAACACAGCATTAGGACCTAAAGAAAGTGTGTGGGGGTAATCTATTTCTGCATGTAAGCCAGTTCACTTTACTAAGATTTTTTTAGCATGTGGAAAAACCTGCATTCCTTCTCAAGTGCAACTCTTTTAGAGAGCAGAATGGATGTTTCAGCTATAGAAACTTGAGGTGCTTGTGCAAGAGTATTCCTCTGAAGTCCTTTTGTGGCAGCCATAACCCAAATCAGTTCCGTCAGTATCTCTCCCCTGGCTGGCCCCTCTCTTTCCCCATGTGCACTTGACTCTTTCTTTTGTCTCTTCAAATCTTTGTTTGCATTTCTGAAGTCATCATCATCAATTAATATTTGCCGGGGGCCCATAGGGTCTAACATGCCACTTCTCCATCTGTTATTCACCAGTGCAGGCATGGTGGTCCCACCCCTTTTTGGTTTGAATCACATTGTTATGTGCTATTTTTGGCGTCTTCCACCTGCTGTCCTCCAAGCATTCTCAAATCCCACGTGTTTATTCCCACCTGTTGTCCTCCCAAAGTTTTGACTTACCCAGCACTAGTCACTGGTGAAAAATTTAGATCCCATGCCCTGATATTGAATTCCAGTTCTGCCACTTTCTAGTTTATACGACCTTGGGGGACTTTTGGAATCTTTCTTACATTTTTTTCCCTTTCCTCAAAATGAGACATAGTGCATGTGTCTGCATTGTATGTAGATTCTAGAGAATGGGATGTTGTTAAAATTAAATGAGATTAAAAGTAGAGGGTATGGCATAGTTCTTGGCATATACTAAGTTCTCGAAAATGGACACTTCCCTTGTTATGTATGGATTAGAACTGGCGGGAGAGTGACCATCAAAATTAGCAGGCAGCCATCACTTTCATTAGTAAGCAGCATCTCCAACCCATTCCAGAATTGCATTCAGGCACCCTCTCATGACACCTTTTAAACCATCTTTATCCTATGCCAGACAGAATACGGACTGCTGCTTCGTTCTTGGTAGTCTTTCTAGGTTCATTCTACTCAAGTTCCCTCCCCCCACCCCATCCCAGAGCTATATCCTCCCTGTATTCTTTCAAAATTGCTGTAAGTACTAGAGACTAAAATAAGATTTTCAATAATGGTCATGATGTATCAGTATTTTTCTAGGTAAAAGCAAAGACTTTTCAGAGTCAAGACTCTGCTGCTTGTCTTTGTGGGAGAAGCTTGGCTTTAAAATCCAAGCCATTTGGCAGTATTAACTGGGCTGATTTCAGCACATTACATAATGTGTCAGGGGCCTGTACATGCTCACTGGTCAGGCACTCGGGTAACAAACACCAAGTGAGTGATATGTCATAACAGACAAATGGGCTCTTTAAACTAGACAATGGGAAGAGTGTTTTCATTGGCATGGATAGTTATCTGTCCATCAGCCCCTGCCCCGCTCTAATTATGGACGTGGCATTGGGTTGGTGCTCTGGGATCTAAAATGAGCCATTGGACATGGCCCTTGCTCTGAAGGAGTTTATGATCAAGTTGGGAAAATGAGCATAACGATATGAACACTTACGGGCACAGTAAAGGAAAACTCATGATACTTAGTTATATATAAGTGCCAAGTGAGTGGTCCAGGCCCTAAGTATAGCTATTCTGCTACAAGTCCTTCAGTTCGGGCTCAAAGGCAATGTTAAATTGGTGGACAGGTACAAATTGTTCTGCGTTACTGAGTCAAAACATAATTTGCCCAGGTACATGGAGTGAGCTAGCTGTCATAAATGTTTTCAGGGTATCCTTTCCTTTTCTTATGATTGGCAAGGAAAGCTTAAAACCTGTCTCTCATCAAATAACTGTTCCTCCCCCCACCCCAGCAGTCCTGCACAAGCCAAGCAGGCACGTAGAAATTGTGGAGCAGTTGTCCAGATGATTTGTTTGGTAATCAAAGCCATAGGTAAGGGCTTGCTTGGTTTTCCTCTTTAGGTGGGGAATGTTGAAAGAGCCCCTATCTCATCATCTCCCTGACCTGGGTGTCCCTCTCAGTAGATGGACCCAAGGTTCACTGAAACAAGAAATGACTACAGCCATCAAGGACTTAAATATGTATATACACATATATATAGGGGCGCCTGGGAAGCTCAGTCGGTTAAGTGTCTGACTTTTGATTTCAGCTCAGGTCATCATCTTGTGAATTTGAGCCTGATGTCAGGCTGTGTGCTTGGGATTCTCTCTCTCCTTCTCTCTCTGCCCTCCTCTTTCTTTAGAAAAAAATTATTTTAGGGGCACCTGTGTGGCTCAGTCATTTGAGCATCTGACTTCGGCTCAGGTCATGATCTCATGGTTTGTGAGTTTGAGCCCCACGTCAGGCTCTGTGCTGACAGCTCAGGGCCTGGATCCTGCTTTGGACTCTGTGTCTCCTTCTTTTTCCGCCCCTGCCCTGCTCCCACTCTGTCTCTCTCTCTCAAAAATAAATAAACATTAAAACATTTAAGAAAATATTTTATATATATATAAAACATAGTAGTGTTTTGAAGCTAATCACCTGGTAACATAAGATAATCACCTGGTAAGATAAGATCTTCTTGAAACTCACATTGTCATTGTTAATAAATTTACCATATTTTTAAATATCTTTTAAAAAAATTTAAACATTTATTTATTTTCGAGAGAGAGAGTGTGTGTGTGAGCGAGAGAGGGGCAGAGAGAGAGAGGGAGGCACAGAATCCAAAGCAAGCTCCAGGCTCTGAGCCATCAGCACAGAGCCTGGTGTGGAGCTCAAACCCACAAACCACAAGATCGTGACCTGAGCTGATGTCAGATGCTTAAGTGACTGAGCCACCCAGGCCTTTTGCCATATTTTCTATACAGTGTCCTAAGTGTATAAGTAAGTGAAGAAAAGTAACAGGTACTAACATTGAGAATTTATGACCACCCATCCCCGTAATGAGGTCTTGGCCAAGGTATATTTGTTAATGCTCCAAATGTCCTCTTTCCTCCCTTTACTAGTCTTATCCTTAAATTACCTGACGTTTGTCAGGCTCTTCACAAGCAGCTGCTCAGAAGACACTTGGGATGCAAGATGCTTATTAGGGATCCACATCTGTGAAAGGAAGGAGTAGGGAGCAGGTTCGGGCACAGGGAGAAGTAGGACAGTGGTGTGAACCTGGCCAAGCTCGCGGGGAGCTTCAGAGTGAACATTGCAGCAGAGTTTTCCCGCTGTGGGCTGAAATGTCTGGGCTTGTGCCCCACCTGTCTCAGGCATTGGATGCAGGCTGCCCTGGGGATGGTGTGACCATTAGCAAGGAGGCTCTCTGCAGCTGAGGCAAACTCTGAAGGTGCTGACAGCTGTGGTTGACTACTGACCTCACCTTCCACCACTGGGCGGCTAGTCCTTCCTTGAAGCGCTCCCCGAGCAGTGTGTTTCTCTATCTACCATCATTTCACTAACTCCATAAAGTGGGAAGACCACTATCTCTATCCCTGAGGGGGTATTGTGGGGATTAAATGAGATTGTACATTTAAAGTACTCAGCCCTGTGGGTAGAGGGAATAATTGCTCAATAATCCTTTTATTTAAGCCTATACAGCAGACACTGTATTTTCCCCCTAAGCCTTTTATTTTTTTTACAATTATTATTTATTGTGGCAAGATGTACATAAAATATACTGTTTTAACCATTTTAAATGTACAGTTTGGTGGCATTAAATGCATTCGTATTGTTGTGCAGCCATCACAGACTTTTTCTTTTCCCCAAAGGAAAACTCCATAGATTAAACATTAACTCCTCTTTCTGTTTTCTCCCCCAGCCCCTGGCAACCACCATTCTACTTTCTGTCTCTATGAATTTGACTACTCATATAATTCGTGTACTCATAATATATGGTACCTCATATAAGTGGAATCATACAATATCTGACTTTTTGTTACTAACTTACTGTACTTAAGTGTAACATCTTAAAGTTCATCCGTGTTGCAACACGTGCCAGAATTTCCTTCTGTTTTAAAGCTCTGTAATATTCCATTGTTCATATAGACCACACTGTGTTTGTCTGGTTTTGTTGGTGGACACTTAGGTTGCTTCTACCTTTTGGCTATTGTGGATAATGGTGCTATGACCAATGGTGTACAAGCAGGGACTGTTATTTAAAAAAAAAAAAAAAAAACAAAAAAAAACTCAGCTCTTTTGGGTATAATTTACTTTTAACATTGTGTAAGTTTAAGGTGTACAGCTTGTTGTTTTGATACATTTATATATTGTAACGTGATTACCACCACAGTGTTAGCTAACACCTCCATCCTGCCACATATTACCATTTCCTTTGTGTGATGGGAATGCTTCTGGGCTTAAGTCTCTTATCAGCTTACAAGTGAATAGTTCAGTGCTATTAGCTGTAGTCACCCTGCTGTATGTTAGACTCCAGAATTGTTAATTTTATAACTGTAAGTTTGTCCCCTTTGACCAATATCTCTCCATTTTCCCTTTCCACTGTACTCTGGGAAACACCACTCTACCTTGTCTTGCTCAGTTCTGCTTGTTTTAGATTCCACATGTAAGTGATATCCTACAGTACTTGTCTTTCTCTGTCTGGCTTATTTCACTTAGCATAATGCCCTCAAGTTCGTCTAAGTTGTTGCCAATACCAGGATTTCCTTCTTTCTCATGGCTGAAAAATATTCCATTATATTCCACATATAGCTCCAACGTATAATTTTATGTATTATCTGTATATAATTTTATATATTATCTATATGTATGCTTCATCATCTTTATCCATTCAGATGTCTCTGTCTGTTGATGGACACTTAGGTTGTTTCCCTATCTTGGCTGTTGTGAAGAATGCTTCGATGAACATGGGAGTGTGGACCTCTCTTTGAGATCAAAGCAAGTACTATTCTTAATCGCATTTTCTAAATAAGAAAATGCAGCTCAAACAGTTCAAGGGTTAAGGTCAGCAACCAAATCTGTACCTGTCCAACTCTGAGTGCGAGCTCTTGAGTGCTGTTTCTGTCACCTCCCTCCTTTGACAAGTATGAGAGATATCCTACATAATGCTCTGTCATGCTTGAGGCTATAGCAGGCTGCACCTGTCTCCTGTAGGAGATGTTCTGGCTTCCCCCTCCACCAGGGAGAACTTTTCAAAACACTGTGGCCCACTTTCGATTTGAACCCTGTCTCTTTGTTCATCTCATTGCCCCACACCTGCTTCTTCCCCCTTGGTGAGCTCCTTTAGGTTGAAGGAATCTATAATGTCAGGAAGTACCTTACTGTTGTAAATGATTAATTCATTTAACCTTTCTAGTAACCCGATGGGAAAGGTATTATTATTATTATTATTATTATTATTATTATTATTACCATCATCATCACCCCATGTTGTCTGTGACGCATTGCAGTCACACAGAAGTTAAAACCCCACCTAAGGTTCACACAGCTAATTAGCAGCAGAACTGAACACAGGTGGCCCCTGCTGTACACAACAGACCAGTGCTGCATCTTGAACTAGCTAGAAATTCAGACCCGCTTACAGATGCAGCATCTCAGAGTTAGAAGACGGCCCTCCAGCCAAGCCTAGATAATCCTAGCTGAGGCAGTGCTGTCATTCGGAGCCTGCTTCTCCCCATCTCTGTCCACACACTCTAGTGGGGCTCAGGTCTTCCCTATTCACAGCCGGCTGAGCAGCAAACCCAGAGGCCACTGCAGCTGCCTCAGTATTCTACAGCCCTCTCGGGTGTGGGAGCTGTTGGAGGCAGGCACAGCTGATCATTTGTAATATGGCTGCTTTCCCCTCCACCTAGCTGGAGCCAAGTTTTGGGGGTTGGGGAGGGAGAGAAAGACAGAGAGACAGAGACAACAGAGAAATGCTGCCTACTGCCTCTGTATCCCAAATCCATATATTATTTTGGAACATTCAGTATTGCAGAAATATGTGAGGGGATACATCACTCCTTTTGCCATCTGGTCTCTGAGAACCTTCCCAAGAACTGTACCTTCATTTAATTTTGTTGTGTTCCTTTCTCAACCTTTTTGTGCTTTCCATCATCTTTCCTTGGCTGCATTTTTGGGTTTGTTTTGCCTTTAGTTTTTTGCTCCTTTAGCTGCTTCTGGGTTTTCGTCTTTAAAAAAGAAATACCAGCTCTCACTAATTAGAGTTGTGCCAGATTCTTTATTTGGCATGGCACAACCTCATGGCTATTTTTTTTAACTTTCATCTGGAGCCTTGGAGTGATGTGTGGATTTGTTTTTAATGCCCCAACCAGATGCACCAACCAGCTTGCTGGTTGGTAATGAGGAAACAGTAGGACCCTGTGGTCTTAGAGTTTCTTGGCAGTGCTCTCATGACAAATGTTCCCATGAGATGACCATGGTGGTCTGAGCCCAGTCATTGCCACATGGTTCCAAAGTCCTTTTAAATGAACAAATGGGTTGGCACTCATCTTAATGAGAAGGCAACTCCAGCAAGGTTACTCAGAACATACTGGGCAAAGGGTTCTCAACCATTTAAGTGGGAGGTAACAGATAAGCCAAGGAAGAAGGCTAGAATGATCTGTGTCATCGTGGATGAGGGTTGGACATCATAATGAACTCATATTTAGCTTCATATAGAGACAGATGGTTAAATGTAGAAATACTGATAGGCAAGTATATTTACATGGGTTAATATGCAGCTATGTCTTTGTGGTCTGTCAGCCAAGAGGAACTTTCCCAACATCAGTAAGCACACCTACACCCAGATATTGATTTCTAATACCATTCTCCACAAAAGGGAATAGGATCTCTTTGGAGAAATGGCTGCTTTTAGGACTGGGCACAAAATCTAGGAGGTGAGCCTGATACCGAACATCTTGCCATCTAAAAAGGAAAGGAAGTGCCCAGAACAACAGCAACAGAGGCGCCGTGGTGAAGTATGTCTCCTGAATGAGAAGCTAAGAGGCTTAACATGAGTGAGACGGACAGTTGACCACTTTTCACTCTTATTAACAACCAGGTGCTTGGCACTAACAATTGACTTTATACAGTCTTTGTTGTGAGGAGGTTTATACCCGTTATCCTTTTGCTGCCCCTGTAAGTAGGTGAGACCTGATTTCCTCTCCTTAGGTTCTCAACCACAGTAGCTGCCCTAGGCTGGTTTTGAAGACAGGGACAATCTGAAATGAGGAGAGTGAAAAATAAATCACATTTCCGAGGAGAAAATCAAGTCATTGCAACTCAATTATTAATGCACAGAACTGTTATGTAATGTAGCAGCCCAATTAACAGGTGTCTCTTGGGGAATAATCAAGGCTTAATTTGGCACGATAATTAGTAACCTCCCCTCCCAGCTTTGGATGGAGGCCCCTGCAGGACAGCCTGATGGCTGGTAATGAGGCAGTATCACTTACTTTGCGGCCATGTTAATTGTATCTTTCTGTGCATGGGGACAAAACAGATTTACTTGTTTCTAGATGCTGGGATGTGCTACTCAACTAATAGAGTTGTACTGATTTTCCCATCTTGCCAACGCTGGCCTTTCTGAAGGGCAACACTGTTATCCTTTTGAGATTTCTTTAATTGGCTGAATGTAATGGCTACTCTGCAGCTTTTTTTTTTTTTTTATTTTTTTGATAGACTAGGTGGCAGAGTTCCAATCTTATAAGACATATGGCAACAGTGGACATGTTCTTATGATAACAGGAAGCTGTCCTGTTTTGTGTGTCTGCATAGGTATGCCTCTCTTGCATGTGTCCCAGAGCACTCTTGTTACAGTTAAACGCTAGACCTGTATAGTCACGGAAAACAAAGACATGAACTATTACAACATTGTGTTGTTTTTACCAAAAAATATAAGAAGACACAGAGAACAAAGAAAAAACAATCACTTCTAATCATCCTTCACCTGAGAGATAACCACTATTAACCTTTTTGCCTGCTGTCTTTCCAGTTACACACACACACACACACACACACACACACACACACACACACACCCCTCCCCCACATATACCTGTTTATTCAGATGTGATTCCTCTTTGTGAAATTGGGATTGTGTGTGCATACTATTTTGGTAATATGTCATATGATCTTAGCAACAAATTTTAAACCAGGTCTGTACCAGGTTTTCCCTAAACTGTCTTCCTCTGAAGTTTGGGATCTGCTAATGTGTGCTCTGGGAATTAAGCTGAGACCATATACATCTTCTTTGTCATTCTTGGTACCACACAATGAAAATTTCTTGTATGGAAGTTTTGTTAAATGTTTAAAAAACATTTAGGGGAGAAACAATTTTTCCCCTTTATCACAGGGTAAGAGCCCTTGCAACCTTACACTATACTTGTTACAATGCTATTGAGCATTTAGAGAACTTCTCATGAAAAAAAAAAACAAAACAACTCTTGTTTTGCTCTTGTAGACATCACTGCAGTGAACATCCTTATAATATACATCTTTGAGTGATCCAGTATTTTCTTGAATTAATCCATAGACAGGCTAGATGTCAAGAGCATATATATTTTTAGGTTTTGGATTTGCTTTGGTGAATTACCTTCTCCAGAAGAAGGTCATGTGCATTTACAAACCCACAAGGCACATAAAACTCCCTGCTCTTTGTTTCTGCTCTCAAGTACATTTTTAATTCCGGATTCTGCAACTTTAGTGGTGATGCAGGAGACCAGAAGAGAAAGTTTATTAAATTCTTATTTATGTATTCAATTTGCATCAGCCTTTTCCTTCCCCAAGCTCAAGGCACCACATGGAAAGCATTAAACTTGTAACTCTTAGCTGTGTTACTCTGAGAGAGAGGGGCCAAGGAGGAGAGGGAGAGAATGGGTAAACACTGTGGCTGGAAGAAGCCTGCTGCACTGGGAAGGACAATCTGGGAATAACCATCAGCTCAAGCTACAGAGTATCATCTGAGGTACTGCCTCAGAACCCTTGCTCCAGAATGAAGCCCTTTCCCCTCCCCCTTTTGGTTCCCTCTTGGGCGGTCAGTAGGAAGGGCCTCAGTGAGTTTCTGCATTTGGTTACTGCCCACAGACACATGCCTGAATGGGCCAGTTGGGGCAGAAGACCAGCTCCATCTTCTGTCACCAAGCCCTGCTCTCTCAGGGCTGAGTCTCTCTTAAAGGGTCACACTTTTTTATCTTGCACAAAGTCATTGTATGAGCTAGCAGAGATCCTATAAGCAAAACCATTGTCTTCCTTGCTACATTGAGGCCATACTCTCTTTTCTTTTCTGTTTTCTTAAATGAGGGAAGAATTAATTTCTGAGATGATACGGTTTTGCAGCTAACATTCTGGTGAAAAATGTCCCTTTCCCCAACACCAGCCAGCAAGGGGCCGTTAGGATCTTTTCGCCACATTCCTCCCCCCAACTCTGTTAGACAATTCCACACCGATATTTTTTCACCCAGTGATTTAAGATTCTCTTAATTGCTTTACTGGAGGGAAATAGAACACATTTTAAGCCAACAGCTGAGCGATTTGCTATGACAATTCTGCCACTATGCATTCGCTTAATTTCCAATTAATCAAACATTCAGTAAATCATTAGTATAATTATACCTGCCCTCATCTTCTTGCCCCAGCACATTAGCTCAAAGCAGGCAGCCCCCTCGACCGGCTGTGGGGAAAGCGTTCATTTGTCTGCCCTGGCTGGGCATGTGTCCTTGCTCCCCATGAGCCTTGAGAAATGAGGGGTAAGAAATTGTAATTATTTCAGGCACCACAAGTTTGCTTGGTTTCCCTCTTCTCTGCTTCTCACTCCAGTGCTTTCCCAACAACTTAAGCCAACATCCTAGCATCCCAGTAGCAGTGGCTGGTTAATTTCAGCAAGTTTTTTTTTTTTTAATCATTTTTATTTCCCGACTGTGCCTCTTTTCTAATTACACCATCTCCCCAGGTGAGCGATAATTCCCTCATCACCATATATCTCAAGCACAGATTATTAAAATAATATAGCTTATGTCATATAAATGTAACAGAAAGTATCTTAAAGATGCTTTATTGAAAGCTGGTAAATTGGTTCAACAGATGAATGTTTTAAGGCCTGTTTTTAAAAGGTTGCACAAGTATAAACCCACTGAATTACTGCTGCAGTTTCACACGAGCGGATGCAATTATTTTAAGCATCTAACTGTGCAAAAGACAGATCTGAAAGGGAAAGAGCTAAATTCTCTGAGATTAATTAAAGGGTTTCGTTTTGCTCTTGATTTAAAAATAAATTTCAAGCATGCATCACTTGTTATTCTCTTGAAGAATTTGCATTACGGGGTTTAAAAAAAAATACCGAGAACGTTAAGCTTCATGAGTTCTTCATACAATATAACTGACAGCTCGTAAAAAGAAGGGTTGACCTATTGTTACAACAGCATATTCTCCTACATACTTCTTTATACTTTTCCGTTTGTGAAGGGTATTAATCTTAAAACTCATTTCCAATGTAAGATTGTGCATTTACATGAATTTCCCATAAGATTGCTCTTGATTCGATCTATGCCCATTGATTTAATTTCTTTTACCTCTCAGAGCTGGTGGTGCTGAAGGGTTTATGGTAATTATAGTGTTGTGGGTTTCAGTGGAACTGTTCCCTGGTACCTTAAGTGTGGGTTTGATTCTCTGTGAGTTCGCTCAGCCCCGGAGATAGGGCGGTGAATATCTCTAAGGCAGGGAGCTCACAGGCCACATCAGAATCCTGGCGGGTGCACAGCCTGAAGGCAAGGGGAAACTGGAGACGGAATGGCCCCGGGGCTACTGGCCAGATGGATTGCTGTTCCAAAGGGGCCCTTTAAGGTGAATCACTTGGCAATTTTGTGAGTTGGCAGACGGTACAGCCACCTGTGCTCAACGTGAAATGAGATACAGGCAACCTACTGGTCTGAAATATGCTGTTCACCCTTCGAGAGATAGCACAGTGTTGCAAGAGGTGATTTTCCTGATAGTAGGATGTGGGGGAAGGCAACCACGGCAAAAATACAATGGGTTCTGAGTTGGTTTCAAAAATCTCATAACCCAAATTTTCATCTATATGGCACTGCCCAATGAAACACAAGCTGCAGATGTCATTTCGGTTTTTTCTAGTAGCCACGTTAAAAAAAAAAAACAAAAAAAAAAAACAGAAACAGGTGAAATTAATTAAATATTTCATGTATCATCATATCCAAAGTATTATCCATTCAGTCTGTCTTCAATAGATATAAAATTAAAGAGGTACCTTAAAGTTGTAAGATACCTTACAAGATAAGAAAAATAATTCCTATTTTTCACACTAAGTCTTCGAAACCCACTGTTTACACCTACAGCACACTTCCATTTGGACTCAACACATTCAGTGCTCACTAGTCACCTCACATGGTGATGATGGCTACCATACTGAATAGTTGAAATCTAGCTCATGCATTGTCAGGATATTCCCAGTTGCAAAAGAGGAAAACTGTATTCAAATTAGCTTCAGCAAGAAATGACTTTTTGTTTTGAATATAACTAGATCTAGAAACCCAAATGTTGCTTTCAGAATTTCCATGTTTAGGCTCTTGTTGCTCTGATATGGATGATTAGACGGTAGGAAAATGGCCTTTGGTTACCCCAAACCTATGTGGCTCTTAAGTTTATGACTCCAAAAGATGAGAGACCATCTTCCCCCACAGGTCTAGTAAAAACAAATTAGGGAGTACCCTTTCCAGCAGAAAGGAAAGGGATGATGTTCAGACCCATGTAGGCTACATATAGTGCACAGAGGCATCCCGCAAAAGACCATGAGGGGGCAAAACAATACAGACCCACTGCAAATGAAATGATACAGTCTACTTTAAAGGTTATCATAAAGACTACTCAGGCCTGAGCTTTGGAGTCATTCTTGATGCCTCTGTTTCTTAAATATTATGCATGTAATCCCTTCCCCAGGAAGTGTAGTTGACATCCCAGCACATCTAGTAATGTTCTGTTTCCTGTCACTGTCACCGTCACCCTGGCTCAGGTCCTATCATTTCTTGCCTGGGTCACTGATGCAGCCTCCTATGTCTGCTTTCACTGTGGGAACCCTGCTCCCCTATGGCTTCCATCTCCCTGAGATGGAAGCCAATGTTCTTGCTGTTTCCCACAAGGCCCCCCACACTCCTGTCCCTACCAGCATTCTCACCTTGTCTCCTGCTACTTCTCTTTTCACTGACCCTACGCCTGCCATCTTGGCCTCCTTATTCCAGACTTGGTTCTCCCTTGACATCTTTGCACTGCGTGTTTCTTCTGCCTGCAGTAACCTCTTCTAGTGACTTCTAGTTCTTGTACACCCCAACTTTAGGTCTTAACTTAAATACCACTTTTTCAATGAAGTTTGTCCTATTAAGAATTATATCCCTCTGCATTTCTCATCCCCCATTCTTGCTTTTTAGCTGTAGCATTTTGTGTTACCTATTTTGGTGATTTTGGTGTCTCTGTGTCTCTCTCTGCCTCCCCCCCCCCCCCCCCACACACACACATGCTATGGTAAGTTCCATAAGAACAGCTAGATCTTAGGCTTAAATGAATTAATGATGAGCTTGCAATATGGGCATACCCAATGAAGAATGGCCATCATCATTATCTGCCACCAGAGGACGTTTCCACATACAATGAGGATAAACAACAAAATGGAACACCACTATGAACAATTATGTGCCAGTGCCCCCAGTCTATAAGGTGTTGTAACCTTCTGGGTCTGCCTAAGACACATGTGCCCATGCATGCTCGATACCACATTTTTGAAATGGTACATCTATATCAGACATGAACTAACTGACTGGCCTCATGACCAGGGCATAGTGGTAGCATTTGGGAAGTTTTACTGTGCACCATCTTGAGCTTTTCTCTCATCCTCCTAGAATCGTTCTTCCCTAGTCTTCTCCATCTGAGTGGGTGGCATCTACCCAGTTGCCCAGGGCATCATCTTCAAAAATTCAACCTAGCTCATCTTCCAAGTCTCAGTCCAATTTCTTCCATGACAGGATAATATAATTTAATCATTTATTGTTCATTCATTTATTCAGAAATGTTTAATTGAAAACCCACCATGGGGTAGGCAGTTTGATAGGCACCACAGTCCACATCCTTCCCAAGGATCTCCAAAAATGTGCCTGCTTCTCTCCAACTCCTCCTTCCACAGCCTTACTCTGGGACACCATTTTACAGCTGGACTGTACAATCTCTGCGTCACCAGTCTCATGCTCAGTCTCAATCATGCCTTTCTCCAACCCACATTCTGCTCAAACCAGGATAATCTTTTCTTCCTTACATGCAACTCTGATCACATCATTTCTCTGTTTTTCAGTAATAACTCTCCCTCACTGATCATGGGGTAAAGTCCCACAGGGCCACAAGAGTCTTCGTGATCTGGACCCTACTAATCTCCCTATTCCTGTCTTTCACCAAACTCCTTTAAACTCTAAACACCAGACCAGGATCTCTCACACTCAGTGCTGTTGACATTTTACATTGGACCATTTTTTTGTTTAGGGGCCATCCCATGCACTGTAGGGTGTTTAGCAGCATCCCTGGCCTCCACCCACTAGATGCTAGTAGCACCCTTTCCCAGTTGTGTCAACCAAAAATCTCCCCAGACATTGTCAAATGTCCCTTAGTGAGCAAACCCCCACCCCTATGAAGAACAGAAGTTTCCACCCCCGAAAGGGGAAAGAGAGAAAAGAGAGAGAGGAAGGAAGGAAGGAAGGAAGGAAGGAAGGAAGGAAGGAAGAAAAATTTTAGTCTCTCATAATACAATGTTCTCCCTTATTTGCAGGCTGTTGTACAACTTTCTGCCTTGCTCTTTCTTCATCCTTACTTCCTGTTGGTACCTTTTGCTCACTTTTGATAGACAATACCTTCCATGTCTACAAGAAGTTTTCCTGACTATTCCTCAGGTAGTGGAAATATGGTCCCATGGGGAAGAGTAATCTTAGAGTGATGTGCAAGTAGGTTTGGTGGCATTTCAGGCCTGAGAGCATGTGGGGAATATGGGCAGGAAGGTATCATTGGTGATTGAGAAGCACACCTAAGACAAGGGTTTATGTGAAAGTAATTTATTTGGAGGGAAACCTCTGCAATGAAAGTGTAGAATGGTAAAGTGATACAGGGGAGAGAAGGCAACTAGTAGAATTCGTTTTATCAAGCCCCTGACCACTGGACATAACTGTAGGAAGGGATGGAACCCATATAGGTACACACCTCTCACCAGAGGGCAGAGAAGCTAGAGTATTTATACCACGACTCTCATTTATCATTGGTTGAGGGGCTCTGCTTCTTCAGAACTTTGGGTGAACAAAGCAGTTTCAGGGCCTAGCAAAAGAAATTCAAGTGTCGGACCTTCATACATTAAAAGTCAGATCAGCATGCATGGGCATTATAAATGTGAGGGCATATGCTGGGGCATATCCCCATCCATATCTGTTACACATGGTGATTCCAAGATTTTTTGTCTATAAAACTCTCAGATGGGCACTGCCATTTCCAAAACAGTGGAACTTGTGTGAGGAGGGCTGTTTTGTTTCTTAGAATAGTGAGCATTACATCCTTGAGAGGTTGCATTTGAGATTCTGGTGGCTATCAGAACTTTAAGATTTCTAGAAGGTAACTGGAAATGGGGAAGCTAAGCGAGGCAATAGATTGGAGCTGAAGAATGTAGATGTGGAGCCATGTTTGCAGAGATGGTAGTTAAGCCTTAAAGAGAAAGGTAGGCAGTGTGGGGAGGAGGGATAACTAGAGAAGACTGAATTCAGGAATAGCTTTGCTACTTGTAACGTCTGTGTGCAGCAGTGGGAACTGGTGAATGCAGTGATGACTGCCACGTGGGACTAAGCCACAGCATTTCCAAATAAAGACTTTAACAAACACTGTTCAGAATGAATTTAAGGGGCTAAACCTTATCACTCACACACACACAACAGGGAATCTTCCCCTGAGGCAATGCAGGAGAAAGTTTTAAACTTTTTAAAAGCCCTGTCCTGTTGAATTACCTTCAAAAGTACTTTAGAGTGCCGGACCATGGTGCGGAGGTACAGATGGGGTTAGTGATTTTGAATGCTACAGCTTTATCTTGGTGCATTATAAATATGTGATACTATTTAATGCAGCCAGCCATCAGGTTAATAAACAAATGATTGCCAAGTTTGTAATTGGCAAGGAAGGAGGTTATAATCTACAAGGAGCTTTGTGTCCCAACCAATTTATTCTCTAACAGAACTTGGTTGCCTCAGTTGCTAAAGACTCCCGAGGAGCCTTAAGAGCTAAAAACCCAGATTGTCTGAGTTTGGTTTCTCCGGCGACTTTGCCTGTTTGGCTCCATATGCCACCCAGATAAGACACTTGGAAAACCTATTCCTTTAAAATGCAGCTGCTCACCTGGCCCAGTGATGCCTGCTTTGTTGTTTCTGGATGACTTTACCTTGAGAATTTGGAAAGAAGTGAATGGCATGGCAGAATCCATTTCAAATCCTTGTCATCTACACAGGATCAGAAAATAAAATGGTGTGTTTCGTGAGAACATTAACTAATACTGTCCAGATTTTTTAGCAGAGCGTAAAGGTCCTTTGGGATCAAGTTTCCGCCTATGACTACAGTAGAGCTCTGTTCCTGTTTCCTTGGTTCGTTGGTTAATGCAGAACCACCAGGCACACTTGACCAGATTTGCAGTGGCCACTCCAGGGGATCTCATGAACCTCATCACCTCTGTGAATGGAGCCACTACAGTTGTGTGAGCTCACCTTGCACAATTGTGCACAGTGGCCCTGGTACAAAGATGAGTTTTTGGAGTTACATTGGCATGAGGTAAATCTCCCCCATCCCCCACCCCCCAACGCACAAAAGGACCTTGGACAGATTTCCTCATTTATAAAATGAGGATTATAATAATACCTTCCTCAGACCATTGTTAGAACTGATGCAGGAGTAGATTTTTTTCTTTTTTCTTTGCTTTGTTTTACTGTGGTTATCATATTTTGTGGCCGACTGTATGTTCACCTGCCCATTTCTGCAGCAAAAAAATTTTTGTTTGCCTGTTGCCTGCTTGGCCAACACTTACTCTTTTATCTTCTGGGAATGGAGGGCATCTCAGAGTTGTTTGAGCTGCAGCAGCTTCCGGTTCCTGTCATTCAGGCATTCCCTCTAACTCTAGAAATCTGCCCATGACTCAGGCATGTCCACTCAACCTTTCCCATTCTTCTGGACATGGTGGTTAGCTTACCAATGGTCACGTGGCTAGGAAAGAGACACTTTTTCCTAGAGTTACTAAATGAATAGGATATAAGCTTGTGATATCTGATGGTCATCTTGTAGTTCAGAGCTGTCATAAACTGAATACTTATGCCCTCTCCAAAATTCATATGTTGAAATCCTAACTCTCAATGTGATGGTGGGGCCTTTGGGAGGTGATTAGCTCATGAGGGGAGCCCTCATGAATGGGATTTACTGCCTTTATAAGGAGAAACAGGAGCATTTGCACGCACATGTGCTCTCTCTCCGCTCTCCACCATATGAAGATACAATGAGAAGATGATCATATCCCAACCAGGAGCTGGGCTCCTACCTGACATCAGTTCTGTTGGTACTCTGGTCTTGAACTTTCTAGCCTTCACAGCTGTTAGAAATAAATGTTTATTCTTTAAGCTATCTAGTCTTCAGTATTCTGTTATAGTAGCTTGACCAGAAAAACACAATGGGAAAACCCAGTTTGAGCACAAAACAAAATTTTAAAAATACATTTATTTCTAAAATAATCTGAATGTCAGCACTTGTATCTAATGGAGGCTGAAGCCCTGAAGTTTTCATTTTTGTGATTAATCACCCCCAACCCAGCTTTTGTGTATAAGGTAGTTCAAAATGTAGGATGAAATTGCGTACCCTCCAATAGAGTCTATTCGACTAGAGCATGAGAAATTTGAGAGCAGGACAGTGTATCTGCATGACACATTTTGGCATTCATTATGTCAAGTTCAAAAATGCCAAACTCAGAAGTTCAGAAGCAGGAGATTTAACAACCAGAAATCGTGCATAGTCAACCAGATGAATTAAGATAGCCTGTGAGCGTGAGACACCTAAGTCATTTTTTTACCTAGAAATATAGCAATTTTTACATGTCACATCCTGGATCGACTCTCTCTGTCAGCTCAGCAAGTGTCTTTGGAGCTGACAAGTGATAAACCAGTTGAGAGCCCCAGTCATGTGGTTTGGTTATTGATGGGGCTGCTGGATCAGGAATGCGTCATTAGCATGTGGTTTGGAGGCTGTGAGTCTGTACATGTACCCAAAAGGAAAGAGGAATTCTTCAGATATTCCCTTGATTTACCCAGAGGGAGAATGGCCTCTGCCAAGAGGGGTCCTGGAGTTGAAGGCATGAGATCTTTGTCCTCTTTCAGAGCCAGTGACTAGTTCTCATCCAGCTGGGGGGGATATTTCTGCAGAGAACCTGAATACTGAGTTTCTTGCGAAGAGGTCTTGGTCCTTTACTTCCATTGTCTTATTAGTACAAAGTCGCTATACAAAATTACAATGGCAGCTAATACTTATGTATTTGGTCCTTTCCATGTGTCAGGTACCCTGGCACTGTTGCAAGCCCTGGGGATGGAGTACCGGATGGTGCTTGCCTATAATTGTTCTTGTAAAGTGTATATTTTAGTGGGAGAGACGGATGATAAAGAAGCTGATACGTGAACAAGGTAATTACAGGTTTTGATAAATGATGTAAAAGAATCTGTAGGGTGATGTGATAAACAGTAATTGATGGTGGTGATAGTCGCTGGTGGGAGGAGAAGCTCATCTTTAGAACAGATAGTTTCAAGGTGAAGCCCTCTCTAAGGTGGTAAACATTTGAATGTAGACCTACAGGCAGAGGAGGAGCCAGCCAAGGGTATTCAAGAAAGAGTGTTCCAGGCAGGGAGAACAGAAAAGCCAAGTCCATGAGGCTGGAAAGAGCTTGGCATGGAGAAGAAACAGAGGTGAAATCAGTACTGCTGGTGAATGGTGAGTGAGAAGGAGAGATCTGTGGGATGGACTTAGGGACAGGTGGTAGTCAGGTCATGCTGGGTCCCATACAGATGTTAGGAAACTTGGGTTTCATTCATGAGCATGTTACCTCATTTGCTCTTCATATAGGCTGATGACTTAGGCACTCCTGAAATGATTAAGGGTGTTGTAGAAGTCCGTACCACTTCTGGGTAGCAAAACCATGGTTCACTAGTTTTCTTTCCAGGATCCAGCCACTTTACCCTGGCAGGATGCTACCATGACATCAGCTGGTTTCCAAGCTGCAGATGGATCAAAGAAATGATGGGGCAATGCCTATTAATGTCTATTTAAAATAAGTATCACGGGGATTAAAATGGGGTCATGAATGTAGATGCCTTAGCTCCACGTCCGGCAGAGTCAGTGCATGATAAATAATGTGGTGCTTCCTCTGCTGGCTGTCCAGTCTCCATTCCATGTTAGATACAGATACAGATGAAGATACAGATACAGATGTAGATATAAAATGAGGTAAAATAGACATAAAATTTACCATCCTAACCATCGTAAATCATTTAGTTCAATAGTGGTAAATACTTTCACATTGTTGTATAGCAAATCTCCAGAGCTCTTTCATTTTGCAAAGTTGAAAATATATACTCATTAAAAAACAACTCCCAATTCCCTCACCCCAGTCCCTAGCAGCCACCATGGTACCTTCTGTCTCTATCAGTTTGACCACTGTAGTTACCCTCGTGTAAGTGGAATCATATAGTTATTTGTGTCTTTGTGACTGGCTTATTTCACTTAGCATAATATACTCAAAGTCCATTCATGATGTAACATGTGTCGGATATTCTTTTCTTTTTAAGGCTGAATAATATTCCGTTGTATGTGTATACCACAGTTTGCTTATTCATTCATGTCGGTGGACGCTCAGATTGCTTCCACTTTTTGTCAATGGTGAGTAATGTCGTTCTGGCCATGGGCATACAAATATCTCTTCAAGACTTTGCTTTCAGTTTTTGTGGGTATATAACCCAAAACCGGAGTTGCTGGATCATTTGCTAACTCTACTTTTAATTTTGGGGTGAACTGCCATATTGCTTTCCCTTTCCATTCCCACCAATTAGTGCACAAAGTTTCTAATTACTCCACATCTTCCCCATACTTGTTATTTTCTGGTTTTTTTTTTGTTTGTTTGTTTTTATTTCTTTTAGTTTTATATTAGCCTTTGCTAATGGTTGTGAGGTGTTTGCTTCATGTTATCTGGGCTGTCTCCTCTGGAAATATATCATTTGTAGAATAGTTGGCAACATCATCCCCACCCATCTACAGCTTCCTAATGAAAGGGTCATGGACCATTGATGGAATCCTTACCATATAGGTAAACAAATGACATTTTGTTCAGGAAAATAGTTTTGTGTATTCAGTACCACGTTTGTCTGATGCTTATGAGAATCCACAGATTTCTTTAGAATAATTGAGGGGGCCTTGAGTTTCTGTCGTGTGCACTTGGAAGTATCCTAACCAAACCCATTTAAACATAGCTAAAATGCTGTTTCTCTCTTAGTTGTGAGGCCCATAATTAAATGATTTGTAGGAGCAATCTAAATTAAGGGCCCCGTTCATCAATAGTACATGAATTATGTAGGCATATCTTCATTTTTACATTATTTATCTCAGCGGCCAGATGGGTACGTTGGCTGTAATATTCATCAGTAGGAAATCCAAATGGCACACTGACATCTGTGCCTGGTCTGACCACCCGTGGGCTACAGTGCATACTTGTGTTTGGGGACTAGGGGGCCTTATGCTTCTAGAAAATTCAGGAGTGCTGCAAGTTCTAGTGTTTGACACTTGATTAGTCACCCCCAAGTAGGTCCCATCAGAGTGAAGTAGAGAGGATCTGAGAGATGCCAAAGCTTTGGGGATGGAAAGGCAATATCCTCTGAGTGGTGATGTTGACACCAATATTTTCACAACCCATCTGTCTTAGTTTTTAATGCTAATGTAAACCTTTTAGTAATAGCAGTAGCTAATATTTGGGAAGGCAGTATCATACAATGGATGCTATGATACAAATGTTTGCATCCCCTCACAATTCATGTATTGAAACCTAACCTCCAATGTGATGGTATTAGGAATAGGAGACTCTGGGAGCTGATTAGGTCATGAGGGTGAAGCCCTCCTGCATAGGATTAATGCCCTTATTAAGAAGACCTCTGATAGATTGTAACCACGTGAGGTACAAAGGGAAGATGGCTGTCTGGAAACCCTCAGCAGACACTGGATCTGCGGGTGCCTTGATCTTGCACTTCCCAGTCCCCAGAATTATGATGAATAAATGTTTATTGTCTGTAAGCCACCCAACTTATGATACTTTTTTATAGCAGTCCAAATAGACTAAGGCAATGGATGGATAACAGTGTGGACATAAGGGCTTAAATCCTGGCTCCCCCACTAAATACGGTGTGACTTTGGGCAGTTTCCTCAAATTCTGAGCCTGGACAGTGGTATAATATAGGTACCTACTGTACAAAGTAGTTGTGAGGATTACTTGAAAATATACAGATCATAAAATAGAGTACCGTGTGGGGCTTCTGGGTGGCTCACTTTGTTAAGCATCCAACCCTTGATCTTGGCTCAGGTCATGATCTCTTGGTTCCTATGTTCAGGTTAATGAGTTTGAGTCCCACGTTGGGTTCTGTGCTGACACTGTGGAGCCTGCTTGGGATTCTGTCTCTCCCTGTGCACACGCACTCTCTTTCAAAATAAATAAATAAACTTTAAGAAAAAATGAAGTACCATCCAACTGTGGATGAAAATGATAAAGATTTAGAGGTACTGCTGTGGAGTGATCTGAAAGATATATTATGGATGAAAATACAAAGGGAAAACTTGTTATATATAGTAGGCTCCTATTCAAGTAGGAAAATACAATTACAGATTGTATTTGCATATACAGAGAATTTTTGGAAGTTTCTGAGCACAAAATTAACTGGTTTCCTCTGGGGAACTGGATATTCAGTGGGATTTCTTGATGACTATTTCGTATTGTGGCCTTTATTTTTATTTTATTGTGTGATATATTAATATTTATAAGGAAAAGTTTTCCTTTTCAAAACAAAGAATGAAATATAGAAATATTTCTATCCTGAATGACACTTTTTTTTTTTGCAATTGAGGAGACACCTTTTTAGTGCCTGGTGAAGAGTCTCACCTTGACCCTGATCTTTCTGACTATGTTCTTAAGGTCTTAGCTTTATGGACCTGAGTGTCCTGCATTAGGTTCTCACCCTTATTTCTAAGCC
Source organism: Panthera onca (assembly GCF_046562875.1). Taxonomy (NCBI): domain Eukaryota; kingdom Metazoa; phylum Chordata; class Mammalia; order Carnivora; family Felidae; genus Panthera; species Panthera onca. The sequence goes on along the minus strand of NC_138354.1, from coordinate 36,335,292 downwards.
TCACTCCCTGGCTGAGCAGAGGGCACTCATCCAGTTGTAATCCAAGGAGAAAATGGGGATCCAGAAAGATCCCACACTGGCCGTTGGCTGACGGCATGCAAAATGTCCAAATAATTAGGAGAAATAATAATTACTTCAAACTCAACATTTAAGGGCTTAGCTTACTAATCAGTTCTGAAACTCCACACCCAAGGTATATTTCTCTCTTTTTCTTATGTAAACGAAGCAAAAATGTTGAAAATTCTATCATTTTAAGCTATTTTATGGGGCTGTGTATTCTCTTCAAGCACTGGGATGTACACACAGTTTGCCATTTTCCAGCGGTGTTCATTTGATTTATCAGAGACGATGCTTGGTAATTCAGTTTGATATTGTTCCCTGTATCCAATGATAAACACTTGAGAGAAACCAGGAAATCTATTTTTTGTATTAAATAATAACACTGGCCCTTTCATTATCCTTACAGAATTGCAAATCAACCTTGCTCTCTCAGCTAAGAGAGAGGAACTAAGATTTGTTCAGTGTTGACTCCTACATAATTATGTTATTCAGTGTTAAATATAATAGAACTTTGTTTTACAGAACCAGGAGGGGGCAGTAAATTTCCTTTTTTTTTACTGTTATTAAAAATGAATCCCGTGTTTTATGCATAGTGAGATCTTACCCAAAACAGCTCTCTAGAACTTCTTACCCAAAACAGCTCTCTAGAACTTGACCACTTTCCCCCACCAAGGGAAATTTTTGAGTATCATTGTAGTTCTGGTTTTATGTAATACTCCCATTAGGTTTTAATTAGTGTCCTTTCAAATTACTTCCTGTAAATAGACAGCAACAAATTTTGCACTTGCAAAAAGATCTTTACCCCCCCCACACACACTTTGTATGTGAGACAAAATCATGACTTGTCTTAAGGCCTATCTTGCTCTTCCCGTTCTTAAGTAGGTAAAGGTGGAAAATGCACCAGATAAACAGAAGTCAAAGGATAATGCTTTGCTCTGTTCGGGTCCTTGTGAAAAATGAGAGAAGAGAATGATGCCTTTAAAGTAAACAGCTGCTTTCCTTGTAATATTCCAGTGCTTTGGCAAATGCTGTCATTTCAAACACATATGCATGCCCAGAGATCAAGTTTAGTGATGCATCTTTGGATTGGAACCCTCTGCCTGCAAACACACTTTCCTTTTCTTTTTCTGTGGCTGCCTCTTCCTTAAACTTATACATTTGAATACCATTAACTTATGTAATTGCTATGTTCCCTACCCGGGTACCTAATATATCTGGCTAGTTTTAAGGAACACCAAGTTTTCTCTGTGGGATGCTTGGGGGTGGTTTGGGAATTATTATTGGCTGTGCTATAAATGTCTGGGTAGAGAAATAGAGGACACTCCCAGGACATAGTTAACACCTCCTAATGGCACAGCCTGTGTGCCACCAGAGAAGTAACTGCACATAGTGAAAATTCATCATGACTTTCAAGTATTTTTGGATATATGAATATATATTTTTTATTTAAAATAATTTAAATTTAAAATTTTTATTTTTAATATATATTATATATATTCCATATGTAATACATAATATACATATGTACCATATATACATATGTATATACATATGTACTATATGTACAAATATATATATATATATATATTTGCCCTCACAAGTCATAAGTCCACAGAAGGAAGAGGTCAGACTCATTTTTTCCTACAGTTCCGACAACCCCAAAGTGCATATTGGACATTTCTGGGCATTTCTAAAGGATATTTTCTTAAGGATCCAAGTTCTCATTAGTCTTCATTTTACAGTTGTTGCTTTTTTTCATTTTTCCCCTGCTTCCACCTACACCAGATGAAGCACAAGGCAAAAATTAGATTATACACAAATTGTACACTGATTTATTAGCCTGAGCCAGGACTTTAATGAGGGGAAAGGAAACAGTATAAATAGCTCTTGGGGGATCTGTTTGAGTGGAGTTCTACAGCCACAGTGAGTTTCAGTATGAATTTGATGGGGTGTTCTGCCTCCTCAGGGTAGGGATGAGGAATGTGTCCAGGTATACATGCCCAAGGCACCCTTATCACATAGGTTCACATTTGGGAGCACCTCTATGAAGTACCTTCTTGATTTCAGAAGCACCCATCTCATTTTTGCTTTGACAGGCCTTCAGTCTTCATTGTTTTCCATTGCATTTTTACGTTGTTTCTCTGTTCTTCCTCCTATGGCACCTTAGTGGACATTTAAAAAAATTTTTTTAAATGTTTATTTATTTTTGAGAGAGAGAGAGAGAGGGAGAGAGGGAGAGAGAGAGACAGAATGTGAAGCAGGCTTCAGGCTCTGAGCTGTCAGCACAGAGCCCGACATGGGGCTCGAACTCACGAACCATGAGATCATGACCTGAGCCGAAGTTGGATGCTCAACCAACTGAGCCACCCAGGCACCCTAGCCATTATTCTTACATATAATATTTACCTGATGCCATTATGAAATCATACGGTCTCTTTTGGAATCCTGCTGCACTACTTCTGCCCTTAGAGATGGGGGAGAGTAAATTCCTCTAGATCCCCTTTCGGTTCCTTATTCATAAATGGGGAGAACATAATACTTCTGCCTTCATCAGTTTCTTTTGAGGCTTATAGGAGGGAATGCAGTCAGGTTCTTAGGATGGGACCAGCTATAGAGTAAACACACAACAAATGTCTAACGTTTTATTGTTTATTATTTTTTACTGTTGTCCTCATACCCTTTCGCTATGCTTTTGGCAAATTTCTTCAAGCAGTACCAGTCCCTGCAGTCACTCTCTCATCTCAAGTGAAGCTTCTGCAAGACTGTTGTGGTATAGTATATATGCCCCTGAGCAATTTTCAGCTTGGGGAAATACAAGGTTGCAGTTTACTCATCAAAAAACTAAAAACATAACTTGAGCAAATTTCTCTCTTGTGTAAACAGTTAAAATCCAATGTCTTGTTCTTTCTCTCTCCTTACAGAGGAGGCAAGATTCCTTGAGCCCAACTGTATTTTGAATGTTTCATAACCTTGAGAATTGTTCATGTCTATGAAGTAATCCCTTTTATTACGTAACATAAAGGGAAGATAAAGTTGTTAATTCTCGACACATCTGAAGTGGTGACATTCAACAAACAGCTCGTTACCCCCACACAAAGCACAATTACTCAATATAGGGAAACGCTGCTTTCAGACGCTGCCTTGTATTTGAGCTTCCCCATGCTGGCTAATGTCGGATATTGATTCTGAATAATTCAGATAGCAATAAAATTGGGTTTTCATGACAGTCAATCAGAGGCATTTTATATTTAATGCTCAATGGAAGAAACACAGTGTCTCCTTACCTTCTGAATTTCAAAGCCATTAAAGTAATTGTAGGTCATTAAGCTAAATTTCTCTGCATAATCGGGATAGTTAATCTAATTCATGTACCATTCAAAATAGTCAGAAGAACGACTGACAAATTTTTAGTTAATGCTCTATATGCATTTATATACACATATCTATGTACATGTATATGCATGTAAGCGCGTGCACACACACACGCACACACACACACACACACACACACTTAGTACAAAGGAGGGCCACTTCATCAGCATTCATTTCATTTAACACAATCATATGGGGATATGTGTAAATAATTTATTTGACCCTGTTTTTCAGATATTCCCAATGTCCTAATATATGAGTAGCCTCTGTTGAAATGGAGATACTACACTGAGGAGTTTAGTTCATATGATTATTCTGATCTCTTCTTTCTCAGCAACCATGGCACAATAGAATTGCCTAAAATATTGAACTAATATATGTAATACAATGAATCATATAACTATATATATATAGTTATGTGTATATACATATACAGCCACCAAGCCCCAGAGATTCTAATTTAATTGGTCAAGGATGGGGTCTTAGCATCAGGTTTTGTTTTTTTTTTAACGCTTATTTATTTTTGAGACAGAGAGAGACAGAGCATGAAGGGGGGAGGGGCAGAGAGAGAAGGAGACACAGAATCGGAAGCAGGCTCCAGGCTCTGAGCCATCAGCCCAGAGCCCGACGCGGGGCTCGAACTCACGGACTGAGAGATCGTGACCTGAGCTGAAGTCGGACGCTTAACCGACTGCGCCACCCAGGCGCCCCGCATCAGGTTTTTTAAAACATTCCCTGATTGATTGTATTGTAAACAATGGAGTGACAACCGTAGGGAATCTAATTTACTCACTCATTCACTCATTTCTTCAAAAATTGTTTATCAAGCACCTGGCATGTTCTACAATTCTGTAGACATTCTGTTGGCTAGCAAGATAGTCTCCAGGAGCCTTCAAATGAATCCAATAGAAAATTTAAAAATGCAAATTTAGACCCACAGACCCCAAGACAGTGTTTGTGTACAGCCGCCTGGACAGGCTAATACTTCTGCCTCTGGGAATATGATCAAAACCCTAGAGTGGAAAAGGTTGCTGAAGGATTGATTCCTGGCTGTTTCTGGAGCTTACTTCCCTGTGTTCTAAGTTAAGACATATAGAACTTAGTATTTGCTTGTTGGAAGGTAGTTTAGATGTGAGAACAAAATTCTACCTATGTGCAAGTTGGATTGTAAAGCCATCTTCTGTGTAACTTGGGTCAAACCAGTTTTGTTTCTTGTTCTGTGAAGAAGGTAATACTTCTAATGATAAATGCTGAAGTACTCATAAAACGAGCAAGGTTTGGGAGAAACCTGTTGAGAACAGAGAATAAATCATGATGGGTCTTCCTAAAACTTGTACAGAATGCCTCACTTTAAGAGGAGAGAATGGCTTATCAGAACTTGAGGTCTTAATGTGTTGACAGGTGCTTTGACTTCTTGAGCATTTTCCTCCAGAAAATAATTTGGAGTGTTTGGAAATAACCTTGGGTCTCTTTAGAAATGCCTGGGCTATATGTTAACAACAGATTTCCCCACCTCTCCAATCCCTGCTTGCTTTGATTTAAGTGTTTGCTTCCCTAAAAGAAGCCCAAAATAAATACAACTCTTTACCTATCTTGAGAGGAGAAGGAGACATGGGAACAAAGCCTGAAAAAGCATAAAGCTTTTATATGGGGAGATGGTAGAATTGTTCACCAGTGTGTACAACTCTAAGGATAAGGGGATTCATCTCATAACGTGGATGATGAGAATCCATTTGGTCTCACTTGTGTTAATTTTAGAACATGAAAGATACCATATAGTAAGCAGTAAATATGTGGGATCCATATTTATACAGTTCTGTAAAGGGGGTTAGATTCAGGGATGATAGTGATGTCATTGGTTAATAAGGAGACTGGTCATTTTGTGAAAGATCTTTACTAATCATTAAGTGAGGACATTTATATGAAATGCCATTCTCCTGGAGCCCCAAACCATTTTTAGGGTCATCACTAAGACCAAACTGACTCTTCAGTGGATTACAGAATCATAGGGTTGAAAGATACCTTAGATGTCATTTATTAGGAGTTTCTCATTTCTGTCTGAGGAACAGGACCACAAGTAGATTTTATTCAAGATGCCCAGACCCCAGCCTGTCCTCCTGAATCAGAATCCCCAGGTATGAGGTCTGGGAATTTCTGTCTTCATAGGCTCCCATGAACCCCATTTTGATCCATGAGCCAGTATTTAAGAACCACTGGCCTTAGTTGGAATCTTTTTTAGGAATATCCTCTGTCTTTGAAAATCTGGTTATATGTCTCTCTTGGAGTCTGAATGGTATGGTGGGGCTGCAGAAGATGGTTAGAGTTGCTAAAGGAGGCAAGTTTACAGGGAAGAAATAAAAACTAGATCCTAGAGGAAATGCCTGATTCTAATTAAAATGGTAGGATATGGAGGAAATGGAGTCCAGCATAACTAAGAAGATCTGGAAATACTGCCACAAGTGTGGACAGATACTGATCAGCCATCATTGCAGACTGGTGATGTCTAGTGCATGGCTATACTTTAGAAACAGGGGATCAGTGACCCAAAATCCCATCTGTTACAGAATGCTGGATCCTGGTCCACCCATCCTCTGGTCTGGTCATTTCTTTGTGTTTCTTCAGAGTTTGAGCTGTCACTATGGGTATCCCTCTGCTTGAAGATATTTACAAGGATTATAGGAAATTGTTTGACTTGTTCACACAGGAGACCAGAACTGTGGGGGATTTGGTACTGTAGGGAGCAGCCCTCAGCCAATGACTCTTGGGAGTTGGTGTATAAATATCCCAGCTCCCTTACGCCCTGTGTGGCATGATGTTGAGGCACATGTTTTACTGGTTTCCCCACAGGATCAACCCAATGTTGTAGCTGGTGTCCTTGTGAACCCTTTATTAATAGATGCTTTTACTTCTCTGAACACCTTCCTTCTTTCCCAACTGGGTTCCCTCTGCTCCCAAATAAACAACTTGCTCTCAGATCCTTGGCTCGTTGTTTCAGGGGTAATCCAAATGAATCAAGTATCTTGTGTATTCCTTTGTTCTCTTTCACAGTAAGTAAAAACCTGACATATAGGAATAATATATGAGGTTAGCCCAACCTAGTAAAACTAATTTGAATCAAAAGGAACATTTTTAAAGTGTCCGAGAGAATCTCAGGGAACCCAGCTCTGAGCAGTCAAGCTAGGAAACTAGAAGTCTACCCCTTTCTCCTCCTTTTCTCTCTCTCTCCTTCACTCTTTCCTTTGCTTCTATTCCTTCTGCATGGCCTCTGGTCTCTTCCCTGTACTTATATGATCCTTTCTTCTCTCTGATGACTCCTGTCCCCTGATTCCTTATAGTTTCTGCTTCTCTACAATCTCAGCTGCTGTATACTTGGGTAAGAGCGGTACAAAATTAGTGCAGGACTCCTCTATGCAACACCACTTGCAACCACTCTAAACATCTATGAGCCCTGGGACCCAGTTCACATTCTCAGGGGGGAGAGAAAGCCTCTGATGGACTCAGCATGCCTGTCTACCAATGCACCACCCAGAGACCACTGTCCTCCCTGGGCGAGTCACCTGTACTGCACCTGCCCTGGGGGAGGCAATCAAGGAGAGTGGGGTCACCTGGCTCGCCGAATAGCTCCTCCAGGGGAATAGCATAGGATGTTAAGGGCAGTGAGATTTAGTGTTCCAGGCAGTTGCTTTTCATCCTGAATAGGCAAAGTTTCCACCATCATATGGCAAATTACCCACAGTGACTAGTGCATAGTAGGTGTGTAAGGCAGCCTCTCACCATTAAGAGGATGGCCCTAGCGTTGTAGAGAAGAACAAGGTGAATACTTAGCATTTATATGGAATGTTGACATCCTCTATTGCCTAAAGCACAGAAGCCTGATTTATGCCATGGGAGAACAAGCACATTCTATCATTGCAACCATATGCACTGTATGCCTACATTTTTAAGGAGTAAATAATGAATGTTTCTCTCTCTCTCTCTCTCTCTCTCTACCTTGGGTAGCCGTTATTTAAACTTTCCAAAACAAATTCATATCATAAGCTCTGTTGATCTATGCGGTGTTGCAGTTTATGACCAATTATGAAAATACCAATATATGTATAAATTAAAAGCTAATTTTACACTTTTTATAAGGGCTCATAAATTACTGGCATTTTAAAAATAAAAAATGGCTAAATTTTTTTTTAATTTTTTTTTATTTATTTTTGAGACAGAGAGAGACAGAGCATGAACGGGGGAGGGGCAGAGAGAGAGGGAGACACAGAATCGGAAGCAGGCTCCAGGCTCTGAGCCATCAGCCCAGAGCCCGACGCGGGGCTCGAACTTGCGGACCATGAGATCGTGACCTGAGCCGAAGTCGAACGCTTAACTGACTGAGCCACCCAGGCGCCCCGCTAATTTTTTAAAATTAACTCATTAAGAGGTGCAACATCTAGGTCTCCCTTTGACATACAAAATGCCAAAGAAGAAGTTCATAAATATCAGCAACACTGAAATTCCTGCAAATATCAAAATGTGGATAAAGGAGCAAACCCAATAACTTACCTCTTACATGTTAGAAAGCGGCATTTTAACTGTGAGGTTATTAGCAGATGCCAGAGCCCAGGTAAACTTTGTGAAATTTGGCATTCAGTGTCATGGAAAAAGAACTATGCCTTAAACATGTATATAAGTCCTCCTGTGTGAGGCATATGTTTACCTGATAAATACAGCCCATATATCAGAGAAGAGAGTGTGCCTGTCAGCTGCAGCTAGTCAGTGCTATAGCCTCCTGAAAATTAAATAAAGAAGGTTTCATTGTGGACTTTCTTAGGGCAACAGAAGAATTTGCTAAGTCAAGCTAGTCAAATATTTTTGTAATGAACCATTTAATAATTAATATGTAGCACATATAAATGATGGTTATAGCCTGTAGTGATTAAAATCCCAAGCTCTTTTAGGACAGTGAAAATACTCTGTATGATACTGTATTGATAGACATGTGTCATTTTGCATTTGTCCAAACCCATAGAATATGTAACACTAAACCCTAATGAAAACTATGGACTTTCAGTGATGATATGTCAATGCAGTTTCATCAGCTGTAACAAATGTACCACTCTGGTGGGGAATGTCCACAGTGGAGGAGGTGATGTTGGGGCTATGTTGGGGCAGGGGGTAGGTGGGAAATCTCTGTACGTTCTTAATTTTGCTGTGAGCCTAAAACGGCTCCCGAAAAATTACATCTTAAAAAAACCAACCAGCCAATAATCAATCAATCAATCAATCAATCAAACAAAAAGGAAACCTGAGTTCTGGAATCTGACAGACCTGAGTTCTAATCGCATTTGTGAGACTTGCTGGTAAACAGAAGAGTAAGGCCTTGCTCCAGAGCTGATGTTTGGCCAGGATGCATGGCCACTGCCTGTTCTGTTGGTGCCATGCTGTCAGGGACTTGTTGTTAGATACGCTGAATAGCATCTTTGTCTGCTCAAAGGCTTGTTGTGAAGCTAAAATCTGTATGACAGTCTGTGGGGTCCAGGGCTCAGTCCTGGCATCACTGGGGTGTAGTATATACTTACATTTCTTCTTGCCATAGCTGTTTTAGAGAACTCCCACACAGTCTGCCTGAATGTGAGGTTCCAGTCTTATTACCAGATTGCTCAGACTTCTGCTGGAATTGCACAGAGTTCAACAGCTTTATTTCTACTCTTTCTGTGCTTTGGATCCTGGCCCACATCCATGCAGCGTGGCAGTTGTGTGAAGTCTGACCCCTCCATTCAACTCTCATTGAATGTCTGTAAATGCCCATTGTTGAGCACTGAGCATGGAAGGGTTTGTATAGATATATTTGCTTTGTTCAAGAGGATGAAAAGAATATCCTCTGGGCTGACTTTTGAATTCATGAGATTGCTAATCATTGATCATAACAGCTTGAATTTACTGAACATTTGGATTATGTAGCCATTTCCATTATGTGGATTATCTCATTTAATCCTCATGGTAAACCTGGAGGTGAAAGTATTAATATCCCACCATTATAGATGAGGACCTAGGTGCAGGAAGTTAAGTAATTTATTCAAATTGCCCCCAAATAGTAAGTGGACCAACTGGGAGTTTAATCCAAGTCAATTAGGAGATTGTGTCCTTATCTGCTGTTCTAACCTGCCTGGGATGACGTCTCTCTTACTCAGATATTTTCTCTGTGATGGCTCCTCTCCTTCTCTTACAAACAGCTTCCTTGCAAGGAAGCGACTGCATGTGGAAAGTAGACGTCAATTCTCTTTTTCCTCTTTCTCTTCTTCTTGTATTCTTCCTTTATTCCTATCTAACAGGGACAACTTAAGTTCTACTTAAAACTGTGGAAAACATTTCTTACAGGATCTAGACATAAAGGACAAAACAGAAGAATAGTAATTCACTTTCAGTAGATTTGGTGGCTTGCATGTTATTAAGAAGTGTTTTAAGAATAAAATTGATGATTTATTGCTAGTTGCAATTAACAAATATGGTCTCTAATGGGGCAAGAGGCAGGTGGTTTATAGTGGAAAGGATATGGGTTTGGAAGTTAAATAAACCTGAGCTCCACACTGAACTCAGCCATTCACTAAACAGGTAGACTTGAGAAGTTGCTTAAACTGTTCAAGTGGTTACTCAATCTTGTCAGGGAAATTGCACCTACTGTTCAAGACTTTTTTAGGATTAGAAAGTTATAGATAGATAACTCCTAATGCAGTACCTGTCAGAATATAAGTCTTCAGAAATAGATATTATTCAACACTCATTTACTCAGAGCTGTCTATGTGGCAGCTGCTCTTTGGTGTTTAACCATTTCTTGCCCCTCTGGGGTTGCATTTGCCCCAGAAGCTCAAGCCTGGGTATGAGAAGCCCAATAAAGGAGTCCACCCTAGTGGGACCTGAGTGGGATAAGAGGGAGGGGAATGAGTCGGGGGTAGTGGTCCTCTCCCACTGTGGAGAACAAACATGTGAGGAAGTGAATTCTGGAACTCGACCATTAGTTACACAATTCAGAGGCCCTCCTCCTGTGACCGCTTGGAGTAAGCAGATGGTTGAAGAATAAGTTAGTGGTGGGGGTTTGGCTTCAGTTGTTGGAATAATTATGTTTTATTTCCCTAGGTTGGCTGTTCAGGTGGATTAACTTGTTCATTGAAAGGGATTGGGGGAAGCAGGAGCATGGCTATCTAAATATTTTCCAATCTATATAAGGTTTCCCCTTGCTGCTTCAAATTATTTTAACCATGAAACAGGAACATAAGCAAATACAACTCACTCCCATTTGTTAACATAGAAAACCAGTGTAGAAGGAGCGCTCGTTATTTATATCATGTCTCTGTTGTACTCTGCCCTCCTCAGACCGTGTAAGGAATCATTTATTCATATGCTGTAAATTCCAGTCATGGATACATCAGAAAAAGGAAAAGGGGTGGGAAAGTAGCCTGCTTGGAGTCTGAAGTAATGGATCCTAAGCCTGGGTGTAGATTTAGCAGGGACTGCCATGATCAGTTAATGATGTATGCCATGAATGAAGCATTGAGAGGTTAGCAACCTGTATGTCCTGACCTGTCATGTATCCCTGACCTGGGGGCTGTCTGGAAAAGGAGAATCTCAGCTAAGCAGTAGTCATTGAGTGTCTACATGTGTCAGTAGTATACAAAACAGACTTGGTCTTCCTTCCCTTCTTGGGGCTTACAATAGAGGAAACGAGAGGCAAAACTACAAACAGTATTGGTAAGAACTAGAGATATCTGGCTAGAATAAACAAAGGATGAGGTGATATAATTTGAATAGATCAGGAATGACACTATTTTTGCATCTCTCCACAGTTTTTCTTACCAAATTCTAGTTGCTATTTCCTCTGCTCTTACTCATTATTATTTCTTTTTAGAAGTCTAAAAGTTAACTAGGGTTAACTCTTAGTTTAAATTACCAAAGACTAGAAAAAATCTTGAACATTCAGGTAAGCATGCATCATGGTATTGGAATAGAAAGCAAATCTTGAAAGTTGGAAGAACCACCATGTTGTTTCTTGTCCTGCCCAGCTGGCTAGGAAAAAACTCCCACTAGGTGCCTCTCAGCTTTCTTGTAGTCATTCCCCCCAAACTTCTGTGTCAAAAGTATGGGATTTACATAAAAAATCATTTATTAATAAGAGGAAAATATTTTATATCAAGGATGCTTATATTTTAGTTAGGATACTATAGTCTTTTCTTAAACATGATGCACTATATGTCTTAGGGATGGGAGAAGCTATGAGGGCTTGTAATTAAATATATTTATTAGGTAAGCTAGTGAGTGAACATCCCTTAGCAGAGTGCCTGGCCCAGAGCGTAGTGTTAAATAAATGCTATTGCCAGTATAGTAATGTGTCTCTACAATGGAAAACTAACAGCACAAAGGGCATTGTTAGTTCTTCTTTCCTTCAATAATTCTAGAGAGAGAGACTGGACTTGTAGTTTTGGCTAAGATGGAAATTCTTACAGTTCTGCAGGCTGGGAAGTCAAAGATCGAAGTGCTAACAGATTCAGTGTCTGATGACAGTCCACTTCCTTGTTCATAAATAGATGTCTATCTTTTCACATGGCAGAAGGGGCAAGGTATTTCTGTGGGGTCTGTTTTATAAGGTCAAGTAATCCCATTCATGAGAGATCCACCTTCTTGACCTAATCATCCCGTAAAGTCCCCACCTCCTAGTACTATTGCTTTGGAAGTTAGGGTTTAACATATGAAATTTTGGGGAGCACAAACATTTAATCTATGGATGTACATTAGGTGATGACAGACAGTGACCTCTGAGAAAGAGGGAAATAATGTGGTGAGCCCCATAGTTGCCCTAGCTTATTGTATTAAGGAAGTTTCCTTGCACAGAGAAGGGGAAACCAGGTGAAGCTCAGTGGTCTCCCTGCCCTGAGAGGTCAGAACTGGTTGTCCAGGGACCACAGCATCTATTGTACTTAGGACAGAGTATTAGAGAGGAGAGTCAAAACCCAGGAGATAACTTGTAGGACTCCTAAATGTGTATCACCACATAAAAGAGCTGCAAAATATGAAGCAAAAACTGATCGCATTAAAATAAATAAATAAAATTGCATATTTTTCATCTGAATCTCAAAATTTCCTTTCTCAACAATTGATACAAAAACTTGGTAGGATATCAGCAAGGACAGAGAAGAACTTAACAGCAATCAGCCAACAGGATGCAGCCAACCTTTATAGAAAACACTGCAAAACAATACAATACACATTCTTCAGGAGCCCATGGACCATATACTGAGATTGACCATGTCCTGAACATAAAGATCAAAGAAAACCTCCAAACACTTGGAAACTAAACAACAAACTATGTACTCTATGTGTCAAAGAAGAAATCGCAAGATATATATATTGTTAAATACATTAACTTATTGAAAATAAACACGCAACCTATCAAAACTTGTGAGACACAGCTAAAGCAGTGCCAAGAGGGAAATGTAGAGTATTAAATGCTTTCAGTAAAGAAGGGAAAAGTCTAAAAGTAATAATATATACATTTCCACTTCAAGAAAACAGAGAAAGAACAACTAAATAAGTGAAAAGCAAGCAGAAGGCAGGGAATAATCCAGATTGGAGCAAAAGCCAATGAAATTGAAAACAAAAACAGTAGAGAAAAACTAGTTCTTTAAAAAGGTTAAAGAAAATGCAAACCTCTAGCAAGAATGACAGAAAGAAGAAGGCAATAATGACCAATATCAGAATGAAACGAGGTATCATTATAGACAGTGAAAATGTTAAAAAAGGATAATAAAGGAATATTATGAACAGCTCTGCACACATAAATTTGACAACTTAGATGAAATAGATCAATTCCTTGAGAAGTACAAACTACCACAGTTCACCCAGTATAAAAGAGATATAACTAATAAGGAAATCTAATTCATAATTTTAAAACTCTCCCAGAAGGAAACTACAGGTCCAGATGGTTTCACTGGAGAATTCTACCAATGTTTAAAGAACAATTAACACCAATTCTACACAGTATCTTCCAGGAAATAGAAAAGGATGGAACATAACCTAATTTATTTTATGAAGCCATTATACTCTGACCTCAAAACCAGACAAAGACAGTACAAAAAGAAAGACCAACTAGAATCTAAAATCCCTCGTGAATATAGATGTAACATACTTAACAAAATATTTGCAAATAGAATTCAGCAATGTATAAAACAATGATAAACCATGACCTAGTGGGGAATATTTCATGGATGCAACTCTATTTCTGTATTCAAAAATAAATCACTTTAATCTACCACATTGATAGGCCAAAGGGGAAAAAATGTGTGATCATATCAGACAGTACATAAAAAAACATTTGACAAAATTAAATACCCACCCGGAACTTCAGAAAACTAGGAATAGAGGGCATTTCCTTAAACTGATACCATGTGCAAAAAAACCTTTAACACTGTACTTAAGGATAAAAGACTGCTTTCCCCCTGAGATCAGGAACAAAATACCTCTGCTATTCAACATATTGTGGAAGTTGTAGCTAGCCCAAAAGGGCAAAAAATGGAATATATATATATATATATATATATATATATATATATATATATATAACGAAGAAATAAATCTGTCCCTATTTGTGAATGACACAATTGTCTATGTAGAAAATCCCAAGGAATCTACCAAGAAAAAGCATTTTGATGACTTTAAGTTCAGCAAAATCATAGGATACAAGATCATATACAAAAATCAACTGTATTTCTATATTCCAGCAATAAGCACACTGAACCAAATTTTAAAATGCAATACCATTTATAATCACTCAGAATAGTAAAGTACTTAAGTGTACACCTAACAAAACACATGCAAGACTTGCATGCTGAAAATGTCCAAATGCTGATGAAAGAAAGAAAAGATCTAAATAAATGGAGAAACATACTGTGTTCATGGATTGAAAGACTCAACATAGTAAAGATGCAAATTTTCCCCAAATTGATATACAGATTTAATGCAATTCCTATCAAAATCCCAGCAAGACTTTTTTGTAGATATAGATAAGATTATTCTAAAATTTATATGAAAAGGCAAAGAGATAGGAATAGCTAAAACAATTTTTAAGAAGAAGAATAAGGTGGGAGAAATCATTTCACCCAGTTTCAAGACTTGTTGAATAGTTCCAGTAATCACTTCTGTGTGGTATTTACTGGAGGATAGATACTCAGATCAATGAAACACAGCAAAGAACACAGAAATAGTAACACACCAGTGTGGCCAACTGATTCTTGGCAATACTGCAAAAGCGGTCCAGTGGAGGAAGGATAATTCAATATCCAAATAACCATAGCCAAATAAACAAAAAATAAAACAACTTGACCTAAGCTTCACATTTTATTAAAAAAATTCATTCAAAATAGATCATAGATTAAATGTAAAATATAAAATGATAGCCCTTGCAGACAATAAGATGAGAAAAATTTTAGGACCTAAGGCTTGGTGACATGACAGCAGAAAGGAGTATTTGTAAAAGAAAAGAAAATGATAAATTGGACTTCACCAAAATTAAAAATCTTTACTCTGTGAACACCCTGTTAACATATCATAAAGATATGTGACAACCTGGGAGGAAATGTTTGCAAATTTGATATCTGATAAAGAACTAATATCTAAAATATATTTTTAAAAATCTCAAAAGTCAAAAGTTAAACTAAATCCAATTAGAAAATGGACAGAAGAGGAACACCTGAGTGGCTCAGTCGGATGAGCATCCAACTTCGGCTCAGGCCATGATATCACCATTTGTGAGTTCAAGCCCCGTCTTGGGCTTTTGTGCTGACAGCTCAGAGCCTGGAGCCTGCTTCAGATTCTGTGTCTCCTTCTCTCTCTGTCCCTCCCCCACTTGTGCTCTGTCTCTCTCTGTGTCTCAAAAATAAATAAAAGTAAAAAAATAAGTAAAAAAATAAGAAAATGGACAAAAGACTTGAAGAGATATTTTACCAGAGAGGGATATATGAATCCAAACAAGTACATGAAAAGATGTTCAACATCATTAGCCATAAGGAAAATGCAAATTAAGAACATGATGAGCTATCACACTGCATACATATTAGAACAGATAAAATAAAAAAAAAAATAGGGACAATACCAAAATCTGACAAGAACATAGAAAAACTGCCATATATTGTGGGCGGGAATATGAAATGTGGCACCCCTTCTATAGTTTGGTAGTTTCCTAAAAAATAATGTACATGTACCATATAACCAGCAATCATACTTCTGGATATTTGTCCCAGAAAAATGAAAATTTACACCCCCCCCCAAAGAAATGCACACAGTTTTTCATAGCAGTTTTATAGATGAAAACCAAATTAGTGGTTGCCAGGTGTTAAGGATGGTGAGAGGAAAAGAGGTGGATATGACTGTAAAGGAGTAACATGAAGGACATCCCTGTGGTGATGAATTAGTCCTGTATCTTTTTTTATGTCTATTTTTTTTTTTTGAGAGAGAAAGAGAGAATGGGGGAGGAGCAGAGAGAGAGGAGGACAGAGGATCTGAAGCAGGCTCTGCACTGACAGCAGCAGTGACCCTGATGTGGGGCTTGAACTGACGAAATGTGAGATCATGACCTGAACTGAAGTAGGAGGCTCAACTGACTGAGCCTCCCAGGTGCCCCAGTTCTGTATCTTGATTGTAGTAGTGGTTATACCAATCTACAGATGTGATAAAACAGCATAAATGTATGCAAACACATTATACTGGTATTAATACCTGATAATGATATTATCCTATAGTATACTCTAAGATATAACCAATGAATTAATGATGTCACTACCTGGTTGAAAGGGGTACAGGACCTCTCTGTACTATCTTTGCAACTGTCTCTGAATCTCTAAATAGTTTTAAATAAAAAAAGTTATAAAGATAACACCTTAAAAGTCTGTGTTAGAGGGGCGCCTGGGTGGTCCAGTCGGTTAAGCTTCTGACTGTTGATTTTGGGTCAGGTCATGATCTCATGGTTCGGTTTGTGGGATCAAGCCCCATGTCAGGCTCTGTGCCGTCATTGGTATTCTCTCTTTCCCCTTCTCTCTCTGCCCCTGCTCTGCTGATGTGTGTGCGCACATGCTATCTCTCTCTCTCAAAATAAATAAACATTAAAAAAGTGTGTATTATAAATCCTAAATCATCTACTAAAAATGACGCAATACAGTAACTGGTAATAAGCCAACAAAGGGGGGACAATGGGATCACACAGATATTCAGTTAATACAAAAGTAGATGGAAAAAGAAGAAAAAGGGGAACAGAGAGCAAATAGTACAAATAAGTTATAGATTTAAACCTATCATGTGAGTAATCCCACTAAATGTCAATGATCCAAATATTCTCAGTTAAAAGATAGAGATTGTTAGAATGACTAAAACACCAGACCCAGTTATAGACTGTTTATAAGAAACACACTTTAAATATAAGACACAACCTCATTAGCAATTAACAAATGAAAAAAAAAAACTATATGCCATGCTAAGACCAGTCTAAAGAATAGTGGGATAAAGGGATACAGGAATACTGATGCATAAGGGCACTTGTACCCCAATGTTGATAGCAGCACTCTCAACAATAGCCAAATTATGGAAAGAGCCTAAATGTCCATCAACTGATGAATGGATAAAGAAATTGTGGTTTATATACACAATGGAGTACTACGTGGCAATGAGAAAGAATGAAATATGGCCCTTTGTAGCAACGTGGATGGAACTGGAGAGTGTGATGCTAAGTGAAATAAGCCATACAGAGAAAGACAGATACCATATGTTTTCACTCTTATATGGATCCTGAGAAACTTAACAGAAACCCATGGGGGAGGGGAAGGAAAAAAAAAAAAGAGGTTAGAGTGGGAGAGAGCCAAAGCATAAGAGACTCTTAAAAACAGAACAAACTGGGGCGCCTGGGTGGCTCAGTCGGTTAAGCGTCCGACTTCGGTTCAGGTCATGATCTCGCGGTCCGTGAGTTCAAGCCCCGTGTCGGGCTCTGTGCTGACAGCCCAGAGCCTGGAGCCTGTTTCAGATTCTGTGTCTCCCTCTCTCTGACCCTCCCCCATTCATGCTCTGTCTCTCTCTGTCTCAAAAATAAAATAAATGTTAAAAAAAAATAAAAGAAAAAAAACAAAAAAACAGAACAAACTGAGGGTTGATGGGGGGTGGCAGGGAGGGGAGGGTGGGTGATGGGTATTGAGGAGGGCACCTTTTGGGGTGAGCACTGGGTGTTGTATGGAAACCAATTTGACAATAAATTTCATATATTGAAAAAATAAAATAAACATTAAAAAAAAGAATAGTGGGGTAGCTGTATTTATCTCAAATAGATGCTAGAAATAAACAAACAAAAAATAGATACTGTTAGGGATAAAGAAAGTTGTTTCATAATGTAAAAAGGCCAATTAATCAAGAGGACATGACAATCTTAAATGTTAATGCACTTCATAATAACTTTGAAATAAATGACAGAATAAATAAATGAAAAGAAGAAATGTTTCAAGAAGATATAGCCAGAGATTTTAGTAGTAGACTCTTAATAACTAGTAGAATAAATAGCCAAAAAATCATTAAATATATAGAAATTTGAACAACTTTGTTAATCAACTTGTTCTAATTAGCAATTATAAACTCTTTACCCCTAAATAGCAGCATGCACAGTCTTTTCAAGTGCACAAGGAAAAGTTACCAAAGGAGGCCCTATTCTAGACTGGATTATTAAGAAAACAAATGAACAAACAAAAATTCAGCAAATATAGAAGAGGTAAAGTCATAGAGTGTATTTTCTGACCACAGTGGAATTGAATTAGAGAGAAATGACAGAAAGATAACAGGGAAATTCTAAACGCTTTGAAGAAAAACAACACTTGTAAGTAATCCAAGAGTCAAAGAGGGAATCTGAAGAGAAATCAAAATAGACATTGACCTGAATGAAAATGCACATACACGGCATGAAATTTTGTGTGGTGTTACTAACAATACTTGAGAGAAATGTACAGCATTAAACATTTTTAAAATCAGAATTAAAAAAAAAAGTCCCAAGTTAGTTACTTCATTTTCTACCTTAAGAGAGTAGAAAAAGAGGAAATTAAATACAGAGTAAGTAGAAAAAAGTAAATAAAAAATATCAGAATATAAATCGGCAAAAGAGAAAACAGTCCCAAAATAGCCCCCCCAAAATCAATAAAACTGAAAGCTAGTTCTTTGACAAGATCAATAAAATCAATAAACTTTCGGCCAGATTTAGGAAATAAAGATAGAAGATACAAATTAGAATATCAGGAATGAAAGATCTGACATCACTACAGATATTAAAAGGTTAAGGGACTATTTTGAACAACCTTATGCTGTGAAATTTAGACTTAAAATTTTTTTTAATGTTTATTTATTTTTTGAGAGAGAGATTGACAGAGTGTGAGCAGGGGAGGGGCATTGAGAGAGAGGAAGACACAGAATCTGAAGCAGGCTCCAGGCTCTGAGCTGTCAGCCCAGAGCCTGATACGGGGCTCAAATCACAAACCATGATACCATGACCTGAGCTGAAGTCGGGTGCTCAACCGACTGAGCCATCCAGGTGCCCCAAAATTCAGACTTTTTGATGAAACGGGCAATTTCTTTGAAAGACTCAGAGAGAGTTCACTCAAGAAGTATTAGATAATCTGAATTTCTTGATACCTATTAAACAAATTGGATTGTAGTTTAAAATTTTCCGCAGAGGAAACTCCAAGGGGCACCTGGATGGGTCAGTTGGTTAAGTGTCTGACTTTGGCTCAGTTCATGATCTCACTGTTCGTGAGTTTGAGCCCGGTGTCCGGCTCTGTGCTGACAGCTCAGAGCCTGGAGCCTGAGCTCTCTCTCTCTCTCTCAAAAATAAATAAACATTAAAAATTTTTAAAGAAAACTTCAGACCCAGATGACTTTACTGGTAAATTTTACAAAAACACTCTTATAAAAAATAAAAAAAGAAGAGATACTTCCATACTCATTCTAAGAGGCTAGCATTATTATGATACCAAAACCAAAGACAACAACAACAAAACTCTACACACATAAAAAAAATTACAGACTAGTATCCCTCATGTTGATTGGCAAAAATTTCAACCAACATGTAGCAAACCGAAATTATATATATATATATATATATATATATATATATATATATATATATATATATCACAAAAAAGCAAAAAAGTGGATTTTATTCTAGGCTTGCAGACATGCTTTAACATTTGAAACTCAAATTGTAGGATTCATCATATTAACAAATTAAACAGTGTGAAACCATGTGATTATCTTAATATATTAGAAAAGACATTTGACAAAATCCAGTATTCATTCTTGATGAAAATTTTCAGTGAAGTAAGAATAGAGGAGGGGTACCTGGGTGGCTTAGTTAAGTGTCTGACTTTGGCTCAGGTCATGATCTTATGGTTTGTGAGTTTGAGCTCCGCATTGGGCTCTCAGCTGTCAGCACAGAGCCCACTTCAGATTTTCTGTCCCTTTCTCTCTTTGCCCCTCCTCCGCTGGCTCTCTCTCTGAAAATAAATGAATAAACTTAAAAACAAGTGAAAATAGGGGAGAAATTCCTCTCTTAAAGAGCATTTATGAAAAATTTAAAGAAGCGTGCTTAATGGGGAAATACTGACTATTCTACCCCTAAGATCAGGGACAAGGCAAACAGGTCAGCTCTTAACCTTCTCTTCCACAGTGTACTAGAGGTTCTACATAGTGCAATAAAGCAAGGAAGAGAAATAAAAATACATGCGGCTTAAAAGGAAGAAGTAATCTTTGTTCATACACAGCACGAAAGACTACGTGGAAAATTTGATGGCATCTACAAAAAAAGGTACTGGAACTAATAAATGAGTGTAGCAGGTTGTAGGATACAGTATCAGTATATAGAAGTTGTATCTGTAGGGGCGCCTGGGTGGCTCAGTCGGTTAAGCCTCCGACTTCAGCTCAGGTCACTATCTCACGGTCCGTGAGTTCGAGCCCTGCGTCCGGCTCTGGGCTGATGGCTCAGAGCCTGGAGCCTGCTTCCGATTCTGTGTCTCCCTCTCTCTCTGCCTCTCCCCCGTTCATGCTCTGTCTCTCTCTGTCTCAAAAATAAATAAACGTTAAAAAAAAAAGAAGTATCTGTATATAGTAGTTTAAAAAATGGGAAATTAAAAATTTTAAATCCCATTTGTATAACATTTAGAAGATGAGTTACTTCGAGGGACAAATCTGATAAAAGATATATGAGTACCGAACTCTGTGAAATGGCTGAGGCGAAGAAGATGAGAGGACACTTATATTGATACTATGTGCATAGTTCAGAAGACTCATTTTTTAAAATTATTTATTTATTTATTTTGAGAGAGAGAGCATGAGCTGGGGAAGGCCAGAGGGATAGAGAGAGACAGAGAGAAGCCCAAGCAGGCTCCATGCTGTCAGCACAGAGCCTGACACGGGGCTCAGACTCACTAACTGTGAGATCATGACCTGAGCCAAAATGAAAAGTTGAATGCTTAACAGACTGAGCCACCCAGGCATCCCGAGTCTTTATTTTTAAATTGCCTGTTCTCCCCTAACTGGTCTATAGATTCAATGCAGTACCAATCAAATCACAGCAGGCTTTTTTTGGAGAAGTTCCCTAACGGATTCTAAAATTCATATTGAAATGCCCCAAATAACTTTGAAAATATATACTAATTTTCAAATAATATACAATTGAAGTGTATACTAATATGGATGCTAAGGTGATTTCCAGGCTTCATATCAAGTCCCAGTAATCAGACAGTGGTGCTATTGTTGTCTTATGAAACCTCAGTCGTCGTCAAGTTAATTGAGCTCCTACTTTCGGCTTATTGTTGTGCAAAGTGTACACAGTGCAGAAAATGGGAATATTGGCAAATACGTTTCGAGTGTCACTAGTACTCACTAGTCTGCAAGTGCACGTGAGGTTTTAGTAAGCCTGGTCATTGGAACGTTTATGTGTAGCTCATGGGAACTGCATCTCCCAGCCATCTGTCTTCTCCAGGTATTTGGAAGACTCTGGGAGGTGTCTTACTTATGTGCAACCTCAAATCTGATCTCTTCCTGGGGAGTTCTGCTTCCCTGCCAGCATTCCCTCTGCACAAGGTCTCTGAGGTGTCAGCCAGTTTGCCTGTGTTCTGTTGGACCTCCCCTGATTCATGCTACCAGAGAACGTCCGTGTAATGTGCCACGTGAGGGGACTTTTACATGACCTCGCCGGGCTGTATGAAGCACCGCTGATAGAGTGTTCACAGAATCAGTCCTAAAAGTGGGACTTCCAGCCTCTTTTTGTGGTTACTCTCCTTAAAATCAGACGTTGTCTTTCATATATTTATAAATTTATATATTTACATATAAATAAATAAAGTTGCTGTTCCATGCTGCCCCCAACTCTCTCCCTCTGATCACTACCTCTTTTGCACAAGCAAAAACACATTATCTCGGCACTGTCCGTCTCATGGATATCAACTTCTGCAAATAGATTCCTTGGTGTTGTCAACCTACATGCCCAGATATGTCTGGATCACAATTTATTCTCAGCCCTGACCCACCATCCAAAGTCATTTTTTTCACATAAAACTTTCATAGGCAATCCATACCTTAGAGCCTCACAATTGTAAAGCCAGTAGAAAACATAACACTCTGCCAATCTCAGCATCATGAGGATTAGGTTGTGTTTGCTAACTCTCTCCCCCTTTAAAAGACATACTGTACAAGACTTAGGAAGTGTGACTTAATGGATTTTCACTGTTATTTATTGTGTCATTTTACTGATAACATTTTGTGTTAACTGAGCTTGTTTATCTGGTGAAATATTTTTTCTAATGTTATTTATGGTGTTAATAGTATATCAATTAGGCAATAAATAGGCATATTTAATTGAGTGCCATTATGGGTTCAGTACCATGCTGTGTGAAAATGCCAGAGATCTATAGACCCAGCCTTTCTCCCTCGTCTCTTCTCCCTCCTCCCTCTCCTCTTTCTCCCTTTCTCTCTCTCTCTCTCTCTCTCTCTCTCTCTCTCTCTCTATATATATATATATATATATATATATATATATATAGGTATATATATATACCTATATATATATACCTATATATATATATATACACCTATATATATATATATACACACATACATACATATATAATATATAGTATATATACATACATATGTGATATTTATTTATTTACATACATACATACATTATTTGGAATATATACAGTTTAAACTTTTTTTTTTCTTAAAGTAAGCTCTATACACCACTTGACCCCAAGATCAAGAGTCCCATGCTCTACCCACTGAGCCAGCCAGGTGTCCCATGAAATCGGTTTTGATGTATTAAGAATTCTCAGAGGTTATAATCACTTATCTTAGTTTTTATACTTCATCAAATAAGATTTTGTTGAATACCTACAAAATGCAGCAGCATGCAAGACTGGTAAGGTCTCTGACTTGGTTTCAGGAAGAACATAGACCTCAGAAAATAATTGAGTGAGGTAAGTGTTTTTAAAAGGGAAGAATGAGGGATCATGACATGGCAGCACATGGCAAGAGGAGCTTATCTGGGTATTTATGGAAAGTCTGACAAATCTGTCCACATTTGGTATTGGAAGCCAACATTTGCTGAGCAACTATTAGGGATGCCATACGGTGTTCCAGAGAACAGGTTGTGGCCTCAAACACAGCTGGATTTGAGTCTTGGGTCTGCTATGAATTAGATGTGAGATCTTGTTTGGGCAAGTTGACAGTCTCTTCTGAGTCAGAGTTCCTCATGAATACAGTAAATCGGTAATAGCACCAACCTGATTAGATGAGAGAATGGAGGCACATATAAAGCTTACCCAGCACCTGATTTAGAGCGAGCTTTTAATACAGGAGAGTTAGAATTTCTCGCAGGAAGCACTCAGCGGATGCAGGTTCTTGCTGCTGTTGTTATTACTGAGGTGCTTTCTACTCATAACCATAAAGTAGGGCTTCTATTTTCCCCAGTTTATAGATGAGGACACTGAGGTTCTAGAGAGTTGAAATAACCTGACCATCAACACATACCTAGGAGGCAGCCAAGTTGATGTCAAAGCCCCCCTTTCCCTTCATTGCATAGTTTGTTTACTTCCTATAGGTTCATCCTCTGGCGTCTCTTAATCAGTATATTGGGGGTAACAAGTCTAAGTGACCTCATTGAATAATGAGCCTACAGAGTTGCAGTGTACAAATTCTTGTTTAAGGATAACAGTGAGTTGGAAAGTTTTCTGTTGTCAACAGAACAGCCTTATGATTAAAATCACTGAAGAATGCAATGTAAAATGTTTTCATTTCCTCTTGCTTTCTGTCTCTCTTGGAATAATAGTCAGCAGGAAACACATTTTTGAAAGACTTCTCTTTCTCTACATCCTCAGAATATAATAAGGACCAAGCTAACTATCTCTGGCTGTTGGGAGTTAGTAGACACAGAAATGAAAAGAAGGTGCTCTCAGAGTTTTATGAATTTTTCTCTCTAACAGTCTTGGGTTGGAAGGATATCTTTGAAATTGATGTAGCTATCACCCAGGGGCTAACATTAAGATTTCAGTAGAGGTGTATAGGGTTATGATCTTTCTGTTACTGTCAGAACTGCAGCTGTTGTATTTGCATTGAGTGGTGTGCTGGATAAAGCCAAACGGGATCCAGGAGAAGGAAAAAAAATAACAAAACCTATTGAATCATGGGCTCTACCAGAGGGCATTTGTTAAAGGTAAATTTATCAATAGCTGTTAAGTCATTTGTATTGAATAATTCTCATAGCCTCACGGCACTTCTTGGTTTTAATAATGGGTCAGAGAGAGGAGCTGGTGATGGATGTGATATTATGGCATTTTGGCACTTAATTGCATCTGAGCCTTAAAATAGCAGCAGGAGCTAAAACTGGGCTGGCTCAAGCATAGTTGATGTTTGCAGACTACTAAAACACTCTTTTTAAACTCAAATTTGGTGTTTCTTGACATACGTTGCTTGCTATTGTGTTAACAGCAGTTTATTAGAGATAGGTGAACATTAAAATTACCTGGTGACCAGAGTATGGTATCTGAAGGTATACCTTCTCCATCACTGTAAGAGAGATAGATATAGTAATAGATACAGAAAGTCGTATCTTCAGTGATGCTGGACATAAACATTCATTCATTCAGACATCATTTATTTATGCATTGGGGATAGGGTGGTATGTGAGAGATAGGCCTTTGCCTTCATGGACTAATTATTTCACGGTCAGCAATTCTAAGTGAAATGGTTATGGAGTCACTAGCTGGATAAAGTACTGTGAAAGTAGAGTGCATAGCACTCCCTCTGTCACCTGAATTGGGAATTTATTTGTCTTGGACTGCAGGAAATGTTTGAAGAAAGCCAATAATAGTGTTTTATTTCCTTAGTCCATTGGTTATCACTGGCTTACTACTTAACATGTCTGAGCTGATAAAGCCAGGAGAGGCCATCCTGGGTGTTGAAACTGGACCCTTTGCTACCCCATGATCGTATGAAGAATTGGTGATTATTGTAATGCACTTGTTATTATTTTCATAACAAAGCTGTCTCCGACCAGGTATAATCTTAGACTTACATAATTGAATTTTAGATGCTACTGGTTTATATGAAATTTCCACGGGTGCCAGCATGAGTCCAGGATTTAGCAAACAATATTTTTAATTGAGATTTTATGTCCTTGCCCTCAAATCAAACACTTTAATAGGATCCCAGTTGGAATAGGTGACTCAGTAACAAGTTACCACTGCTTTCAACATCAGAAAGGTGTTAATTTCTCCACCTCCTGCTGAGCGTCCATCTACTCCAGTGACCCACTGCCTGCATCTACCATAAAACCAGTGTTTTGCATTCCATTATGTTCAAAGCATAGCCTTAGTAATCTGCATATTTCTTGCAAGATGTGCTGGCTCCATTCCACCAGAAAACATTAAGATGGAAAAGTATTAAAAATATTGATTTGTCATCTATAACATTGAAGTGATAGATTGAAATGAAATTTGGATGCACTCCAAACCTCCAATAACTTTGACATTATTGGATGAAATAGAATGATCTCAGTCTAATTAATGTGCTACGTACACGTGAGAGAAGCCAGGAGGATGGAACAAGAAATTTGCCACAATTTTTCACCAGTTTTTCGGTGGGGTGGAATTTGTGCAAATTTCAAAATTTATTAACTATTTCGTAGTATTAGGAAAGTAGTGCCATAAAAATACAAATGTTAAACCTAAGTTAATATCATCCATGCTAAAGTAGATAGGGCGGATGGTAATAATGCCTAAAATTTTCTTGGGAATGCACCAAAAGCAGAAGTTGTTGGATGAATAGAGGGATGGGCAGATGGGAAGATCTGGGGTAGAGCAATTAGAGTAAAATACTAATAGAGCATAGGTGGTGGGTGTATGGGTGTTTGCTATAAAGTTATTTCAACTTTGCTGCAGGTTTGAATGTTTTCATAATAAAATATTGGGAAAATACAGTACAAAAATGATCAACCACATTGATAGGCTCATTGAGTTAAAAAATGTGTGCTTGCCTTTTGCATTCACCCTTACACTCGGGGATGCTTGAGGAACCCCATTTGTACCAGGATCATCCTGCTGTCACCCCACGTCTCCCCTTCTCTCTTGCCCCATGTCTTGTTGACTGTTTGCTTCTTCTCTTTGAATTTTTCTCCTATCTGCCTTGATAGACACAGTGCAGTTTGGTCCTCTTCATCGACTCCCACAAGCAAAAGAAGCAACAGACCAAAAGGGAGAAACAGCAATGCATTTCTTATCTCCCTTTTATTCCCTACGTCCTACACTGAACCTGCCTGCCTGCCTCCTCCTCGCTCTTTTCTCGTGTCAAAGTTAGTAGAGCAATTCTGGCCTCGTTGGATTTATGCGGCTCAGAGTGAGAGAATGCTGCCGCCGCCGAGGCTTGCTGTCTGCTCTACATTGATTGAGCTTCCTGGGCTTGAGGGATTTTTGCCGAGCTGAGTTTTACGGTTGATATGCTCTCGGTCATTTGTCATAAAATCATTCCAACCAAGCTGTTTACTGGTTTGAATGCTTAATTACTAAAGGAGAAGAGAATAGCTCCTTTTGGAGCTGGGTACTCATTTGGATGCCTTCTACGAGCTCACTTATCATCTAGTACCCAATGATTGCTGGGTAGTTTGTACAATATACATACCACCCTCCAGAATAAAAAAAATAATAAAGGCACCCACGAGTTTACCTAAATATTCTGAGATGTGTGAACACAGATCATTTCACCTCTTACCATCATAGTATTTTCTTTTGAATATAAATTGACCGCAAAACTCAGCACTCGGGCAGCTAAAGCTGTGCAAGTTCTCTGCTCTAGGTTTCAGATCAGAATGTTCACCTGGTTTATTTAGATTAATTTCCAGAAATGCTTTGCTGACTCCCTCCGACTTAATATACTCAGTTGGAATTGCGTAATGGTGCTGGATATAATTATCTCCCTGAAAAAAATAAAAAGTTCATCTATATTGGAGTCAAATTTATTTGTGAATGCAAAGCCGTCTTGGGAATAACATTGCAAAACCTGTAGTCAAGGATTTAGTGTCTGAAGTCCTTTTCTTGTGGTTTATTTATAATTTCAGCTCTTCTTTTCCATCAGGAAAATTAAAATGCTCTCTGTGCACCACCGCCCACTGCCCCCTTCTCAACATTAACCCCCACATACAATTTCCTGCTACAAATTGGCCTCAATTATCTTTTGTCATTGGTTGCATTACCATTGAATATTTATGGAATGTGTTTTTATATATGAGATGCTTTTGGAGAAGTGAAAGGGAGGGGGAGAGAGAGGCAGACAGGGAGACAGAGGCAGAGGGAAAGGGAGGGAGAGGGAGAGAGAGAGAGTGAGAGAGAGAGGGAGGAGGGGGATCAGGAAATGGAATGTTTTAATGCCAAAATAACCTGTCAGAACACCTTAAATATTTACCACAGTTTTGATGTTTCATTTATCTCTGTCAGCAGGGCATTGTATTGTTTCAATTTTTTATCATGGAGTACTGTGGCTCTTTTTACTGGAAGGAATTATAACTTAAAAAAAAAAACCAAACTTTTAATCACTTCGCTGTAAATATAATACAGGAGGATTTTTCTCTTGTGGTGTTATTTTCCCGTTATTAAAAACAACTGCTTGTCACTCCTTCTTCAAGCTTCTCCCCCTCCCTTCTTTTAACTATTGCCCTTATTCGCGGCTATTATACTTAAAGTAATCTGGATTCTTTCAGAGCTGCCAAAAGGTGAAATTGACTTTTTGAGAATGTATTGCTGAAAACTGCAGCCGATGCACTTTCCCCAAGTAGAAACATCCTGTGTGTTAAGACCTAGAGGGACAATTTACAGCCAGTTTCAAATTGGTAGCTGAGGTCAATAAGTGCCCACTCCTGCAATCGTATCAGCCTTGTTGGGATGACAGTGTGCAAGGAGGTGCTTCCTAGGCGGCTGCCACTGGGGACCTGGCCACCTCCTCTGACAGCACACTCCCTTTGCAAATTTTATTTACTTTGTCATTCACAGTAGAAATCTTCCAAAATTATTTTTCAATAATTATAAATAATGTATTAACATTTACGTATCAGAAGTTTTATGTAATAATCACAATGTCCCAGGGTGCCTGGGTAACTCGGTCGGTTAACTGTCCTACTTCGGCTCAGGTCATGATCTCACAGTTTGTGAGTTTGAGCCCCGTGTCGAGCTCTGTGCTGACAGCTCAGAGCCTGGAGCCTGCTTTGGATTCTGTGTCTCCCTCTTTCTTTGCCCATCCCCTGCTCGCACTCTGTCTCTGTCTCTCAAAAATAAACAAACACATTAACAACTTAAAAAAAATTACAACGTCCTGAGTTTATTGGTTCTTTGTCCTGTGCCTTTACATGAATGATCACTCTGAACCCTGCAAACTGCTCTTCATGTTACCAGTGAGAAAAACCGGGGGTTAGGAAATTTGGTAGTAAACCCATGTAAGTACATCTGGATCCATGATTTGAAACTATGTGGTTTAACTTCAGACACTACACTCCTCCCCGTGTCTTGTGAGTTTTGAGAACCACGATAATTTGGCGTTATTGAGATATTGGAAAGCTACCATCAGCATCAGCCCTCCACTTGCTTTGTTAGTGGAGACTAGAGATGATTTAGTGTAAAATGTCCCAATAAAAATTTTCCCCAAAGCATATGTAAACCACAACATAATAGATTTATCAAAGTAGCAGAATGCTGTTATGTTCAAAAGATTAACCAGACTGAAGTTATTTGTCATAGCAACGGGTGCCATAGTTGACAAATTACAATTGAACCCAGTTTGTAGCAAAATGTTAGGCAGAGCCTTGGCACTGATGAATTGACATAAGAGTCCAGACTGGAATATATCAGAGCAATTTAAATATTCAGAACAGACTGTAACCATGTTCCCAAACACCTGCAAACCACACCAAGCCACCAGTGCCACACATCCTCGATTCTCAAGTGGATCAGCAGCAAGATACACCATCGATTTGCTAATTTTTAATTGAAAAGAAATTCTACATGAAATGCTTCCATCATTTGTCAGGGAGCCTGATTACAGATACTTTAAAACTTGTGGGAGGGGGTAAGAAGTGGTGTCATCTTAGTGATAAGGGGAAAAAAGTTAATTCTGGGTAGTGTATTTTACCCTAATGAGATAAGAAAGCTTTTCCTAATAACGTGTATGGACTGAAAAAGGTAATGGGTTCTAAGGGAGGAGAGGGAAAGAACTTATGCTCCTTTGACCTGGAAATGGATCTTTAATTTGTATCTCTCTGGACAGTGAGTTGATCGCATTGTCACAAGAGTAGATCTTCTCTTTGCTCCCGGTTAAGGCTTCTGTTAGGAAACAAGGAGCGTGCTTAGAGTCTCCCGGAAGGAAAGTGGAAATGTAGTAGAGTCCCTGGAACTCCGTGTTACCTATCTCTGTCTTGCCAATTCATCCTCTCCACCACCGACTTCATTTCAAGGTCTGTCGGCCCTGCGTGAGCATGTGCCTTTGTAGTTTCTGCCCACCTGACAGTTGCCATCATTCCCATTGTTGGGGTGTGGGTCCCAATATTTCTGTCGCTGGGTTTCTTCTTTTATGTACAGGGTCTTATTTAGATCCATTATCTGTTTTACTTTATCTTTTTGCCTTGTCTTAAATGTAAGCTCTGACGATAGCCTTTAATAGACTTAACATGCACATTCCCTTTCCTTGACTGAATTTATGTTGAAGAAATAATCATGAACGTGTGCAAAGGTTTGGCTGTGATGATGTATGTGCATTACTGAGTTGTCCATAATAGCAAAAACTGAAAATTACCCAGATGGTCTGTAACAGAAAATTGATTAAATCAATGACACTACACTAGAATCCGCATTCATTTATTTATTCTTCATCTAACAAAAAGTAGCTGAGAAGGTACTTGTGGAGTTTTGTGAACGTGTAGCCTTCACGTTCATGAAAAGTGATATGATGGAAGAATCGTCAATAGCACAGAAAAGTCTGGCTAAAGGGAAGGCCAAACTCAGTGTGATCTTGTTTTCACTAAAACAGAAAAGGATAGTAGGAATCTGTTAAGAAAAAATATATATACATACTCTAAAATGATAAGAGTTGTTTTCTTTGATTTGTTGGGTCTTTATCCTCTAAATGGCCCAAATTAACGCTTCATATCTTTAAGCAGAAAACAAATTGCAAACATTTTTAAAAGGCAGTTGTTTTTGGAGGCTAGAGGAGAGCATTACACCCTGCTAAAATATTCGTTTCTAGTTTTCTGTTACATATCCAAGCAGAGGGAAAGTCAATATATTTTTTAAGACTTTATTTTTTTTAGGTTTAAGTTGTGTAGTTTAAACCTGCATTTTCAATTTTAGATTCATAGCACAATTAAAAGTTCTCATATATCTCCTGCCCACACATCCTAGCCCTCTGACCCCATTACCAAAATCCCCTACAGAGTGGGACATTTGTTGCAATCGAGGCACCTACATTGATTGACATCATCATCACCCAAAGTCCATAGTTTACATTAGTGATCATTCTTGGTGTTGTACATTTTGTGGGTTAACACAACTGTGTAATGACATATGTCCATCATTATCATTTCATAGAAGGTATTTTTACTACACTAAAACTCCTGTGTTCTGCTGATTCACCTCCCCCTGCCCCCCAGTCCTCTTACCCCCACAACCACTGATCTTTTGACTCTCTCCATACTTTTGCCCTCAAGATGGTTCTAATCTTTTTTTTTCTTAAGATAAATGGAAGGTTTTGATAAATTGCCTGTCTTTTGACTCTTGCTATTATAACCAGTGATATTTTGAAACTGAGGAAATGCATACAGTTGAAAAAAAATACTTAAAAAAAAAAACAATGATAGCAATGGTCATCCTGGACTGGGTGGTATGTGACAAGGTAGGTAATCAATGGTCTTGGAAGGAATTATTAGTTTCCTTGATAAGTTAATCTTTAATAGAG
Source organism: Panthera onca (assembly GCF_046562875.1). Taxonomy (NCBI): domain Eukaryota; kingdom Metazoa; phylum Chordata; class Mammalia; order Carnivora; family Felidae; genus Panthera; species Panthera onca. The sequence continues at coordinate 36,304,329 of NC_138354.1, read as the reverse complement.
TTCCACATTGGCTTACCGCAACCATGGTCTTCTTGACTGATTTAGGTAAAACTAAATAAGATCATGCATTGGAATAGAGAATAAAATCTCTTTTCTGCAAGGTTTGTGTTTAGGTTATAAAAATAATTGGAGGGGAGGCGTTTAGGTCAAGTCCCAGCCTTGGTGCAAGGTTCAGAGATGACTATAGTCACTTAGTTGCATAGATGAGAGTCAGATTCCTCCTGGACATAATACTAACAGTGTGTGGTCCCTGAAACAGACCTGCCTTAAGCCACACCCCCTTCAAGATTTGATTTTAATGCATATGTCTTCCTAGCTCTCTCTGTACATAAAAGTTGACTTGCCATCTTTTCAATTAATAAGAAAATACCAAACAGAGCATTAAAGTTTACAGCTTCACATTTTTGAATTAAATTATCTATTGATTAGTTAGGGGCTATTATTAAAAATCAGCACAACCACGTCTGACAATGTCTTAAAAATATTCATCATGACTTTGATCAAATTGTAAATGGTGGATCTGCACTTTATTTTAGAGGTAAAGGAGGCAAATGAGCAATAAATTTGCAGCCTAGGTAATTGGGGGAAAAGTAATCTATTTAATCAGTCCCAAGAGCTGGGTGATTCAGAGAACTGACATTGGAATAATTGATGAAAATATTTTTGTCTGAAAAGATCATTTATATATGTTTAAGAAAATATTCTATAGCAGACTCAGTTCTGGCATTTGCATGTCTTATGCTAAATTGGGTTTACTTTTCAAGTCTATGCATAAGGTGATGGTTTTCTTCTGTCTTCTTTCCCCTACTATTATACTATCCATATGCTAATCACTCAGAGCACTGATACCATTCTTTATAACCAGATACCTCCTTTCCCACTCAAGTCCTACCTCACCCCAACTTCTAGACTGAAGCTCATTTGTCTCTGACTTTTATTTGCAACCACAGGCCACTTACTCCACCCAGCTTATCTTTGCCTCAAGCTCTACAATTCTCATAGCCACTGAGATGCAGTATTGTGTAAAAGTTAAAAGAAGAGGTTTGGAGCCTGAAGTCCAAATCTGGTTCTTTCTCCTGCTAGCCAAGTAGCTTTGGAAGAGTAACTTAGCTTTCTGGACATCTCTTTTCTCCTTTGTAAAATGTGGGTCACAATAAATAAAAATTGCATAGGGTTGTAGTTAGAATTAGACAAAGTAACACTAAAAGAACAATTTGCAAGGAAGCGACTACACAATGAGTGATGGATTATACTTTTATTGCTGTTTGGAATCCTGATTTCTAATAGAAATGCTGAACTTTTATCTTCAGTAAACTGGCAATTTGTTAATATTGTGTTTTTCATCACAAATGTCTAACAAGCCTTACTAATGCACTTGAAGCTAAATATTAGTTAATAGTACTTGAGTGAACATAATGCCATCGACAATGGAATCATAAGTCACTTGACCATAAAAACATAAGAAACGGTTTGGATTTTTGGATTAACTCATGGCTCACCATACAGACTCTTGCAATTTATCCTCCTACAATAACTTTAAGGACTGAAATCCTAGGTTGCCATATTGAATTCTCTTCAAAGAATATTAGAGGTAGAAGAAACTGTAAAAATCATCTCACCAAGCTTCAGTCCCCATAACAGAGCTTCAATCAACTTCATATTAAATAATATATTGTGGGTTTTTGTGATTTGCCACATAGTAGGTTGGATTCTAGAGATGCAAAATGTGTAAGAAAGACTGTGACCTCATGGGACTAGTGAGGTATACACACAAGTAAACAAGCTATTGCAAAATAAAAAACAAGTGTTCCCAGGGTCATAGCTGCCTTGGAAAGATAGAGAAGAGTGCACCTTCTTGCCTGGGATGGGTGTGAAGTGAGTCTAAGAAAAAAATTCCTGAAAAAAAAGTGACATCTAAGCTGACACCTGAAGGACAAGTAGGAGTTCACCAGTGAAGGTGGGGGAAGAGGGGAAATATAGTTCTTCAGCACACACAGATGTGCAAATAGAAAGTGTCAGATGGACTGTCCACACTCACCCAACAGGTATTTATGGAAACCCTAACATATGCCAGGGCTGTGTTTTGAGGACTTACTGAAATGTCATATCTATCTCTCCCCTACCCCTAAATTGAACTTCTTTAGGGGAGAAACTGTTCTTTTTATCTTTGTTAACTTAAAGCCCTCAGCTCAATGTTTATCACCTGGAAGTGTTCAATAACTGTTAGTTGAAGAAATGAATTAATCAATAGATGGTTTATCACAATTGGCTCTTGTTAGTGAGAAGCGAAGTCGTTGGTAAAACCATTGGCCCAGACGGGGTCCATAGTAGAGAGCTATATAGCAGCACATCACTAGTGATCACCCTCATGGTGGAGAACAATGTGTTCAATCAACAAACTTTGGCACTGCCATTCAACCAGCAAACAGTATCCTTATCTATCCCCAACACCTCCCTTATTCATGGAGGTTTTACACATACAATGGCAGATACAGGATTTCTGGCCTCTAGTCTGATTGACTTGGGATTCTAGCAACAGAGGAAATGGGTTTAGCTTGGGATAGCTTTCTTAGTAAACAAACTGTAGGCCACCACTAGTTATCAATGGCCATTTTCTGTTTCAATGCCTTCCCAATCATGTATTTCATTTTCTCTTCTGCTCTTCATCCAAGTATCAGGTCTATTTTAGAGTGTACTTTTTACTGGAATATTTCCCCATTTTAGCCTGGCAGTACCTTTATCATTTTAGAAACACCTGACGGGTTGTGAGCAGATATTAAATGTTTAAATATGTGTACACCAAAATGTATGAGAATAGAAAATTATCTTTTGACATATTTTAACAATATCTTTGGGAATTTGTGCGTTTAATTTGTATATTTGAGTGCCTGGTATGGGAAAGAACCTGTGCTAAGTGTTTGGTTACATCCTATGGTTTCAAATATTAATGAGAACTGAACAAAGATGAATCTGGAAGTTTCTTTACAGTGGCCATCAGAAGAATGAGGTAGCAGGATGGTCTGAAGGATGATAAACTATACTTAGTTGACCTTATTAATCACTTATAATGGGATCTGAAATATATATGCATCTTTCCTGCCTCCCATGCTTTGCCTTTGGAGAGAGAAAGGTGGGAGTTCTTTAGTCAGCCTAAGTTCTGGCTCTGCTAAAAGTCCTTCCTGGGAGCATCTTAAGTCTTTATCTTATTTTTTATGGACCTAGAGTACAAATTAAGCAGGCCAGAAGAGCATTTGAGGTCACCTCCTATTGTCCTGGCTGTGCACAAATGATCTAGCACAGCAGTTTTGGAAATGTCCCACCCTAGTGGCAAAACTCAAAATCCTTTCTCTAAGTCCTGTTTCCTAATGGAAAACAGACCAACACCTGATGATCCATTAGTTCTGTTTCTGGCAGGTAGGGAAGGACAGCTTGGTGAACACTATCCTGCAGTCTTGATTCTAGCTTTCTTTCTCTGCCCACTCATCCCGCAAATATTTATTAGATGTTCATTCAGCAGTGGGACAACAGGAAGTGGAACAGGCATGGTCCCTGCCCCCATGGAACTTACATTCCCCTTGGAAATGGCAGGGGGGAAAAGAGTAAACAAAATAATTAGAGATTAGAAGTATTATACATAAATGAATGAATAGAGTATGTGATGGAGAATAATGTGTGTCAGCCAAGATGATCAGAACATGTCTTCTTCATCAAACATGAAGTTTATGAGGAAACCTGTAGCATGGGAAGAAGTCTGGGGCATGCGCTCTAGGCTGATAGGAGAGCAGGTACAAAGAGACTGCAGCTCAGAATTACACCTGTAGTGGTAAAACATGGAGACTAGGGAGGTAACACTGAATGCTGGAGGGACACACAGAGACCCAAGCTTTTGGACTTTGTTCCAAGTATCACATATACTTCAACTCAACTTTGCACACAGCAAAATTCATTCTGTCAACCACTGGAAATGAAATACATACAGAGCAAGAATTACTTGTCAGAATTCTATGTGTAACTGTTTCTCATTATTGCAAAATTTTGGATGGAAAAAAGGAAACAAAGAAATAGAGCCTTTCAATGCAACTAGCATTTGATTTAGTTAACCTTTCATCGTGTTTGCTTTTGTATATGCTCTTTGTCTCCTTTTGACAGAGAAAAGAAAGAATTCTTCCTGGTTTTTGTTTGTTTGTTTGTTTGTTTGTTTAGAGAAAAGCATCGCTTTTCCTACCTGAGCATTTGTTTGTCTGTTGTTTTTAATCATAATGGTTATCATAACATCCATGGCCTGTAGGGACTTTTCATGGTCATTTTGCCTTTCCTACCCCAGTCAGATGTCCTATTTTATTTTATTTTATTTTAAATTTGGTGTGTGTAGCGGGAGGAAGCTTCTAGAATAGCACAGTCTAGTAGAACTTTCTGCAATGACGGCACTGTCCAATAAAGTACCCACTAACCACATGTGATTGCTGAGCATTTGAACTCAAGCTAGTGCTACCAAGGGACTGAATTTTAAATGTTATCTAATTTTGATTACTTCAATTTAAATGTCCACATGTGGCTAGTAGCTATTATCTGGGACAGCACATCTCTAGAGCCTCTTTTGAATGTCCTCCTGGTGTTTCAGCAGAATTCACAATTGGAATTCACACAAATGGTGGTCTTCATGAAGGAAGGATTTGGGTTAGCACAAATGAATTCTGCTCATGATAAGGACTTTTTACAACGTAATTCTTATTTTCATTTTTCTAGCATCCTTTTCTTCTTCTGGTTGTATAGTTCTTCTTTCCTTAGGGAGCCACCTCGTTCCCATTACTCCCCCTGCCCCCATGCTTGCAGGGCACTGACTCTGTGCCTAGTGTTCTAGTTGGGTGTGTTACCTAATCCTGTCCAATTAGCAAAGCTCCATATCCCAGTCATAAGGATTGGCTAGGAGATGAGCATATGACCCAAGTCCAACCAATGAGACTCAATTTCAGAAGGATTGTTGGTAACCAACCCAGAATGTTGAGATGGGAATTGCTGGTTGTTTCCGAGTTCCCCTGAAGGCTGAGTGCCCAGCCCCTAAAACTAGCTCAGCCAAAATCCAGTTATCCTTACATTTTTAACTCATAGGAACTGTAACATTCCTTTTTTTCCCTTAAGCCAGTTGGAGTGTTTTATTTGAAACCCCTCCAAAAAAGTTCTGATGAATAAAATAAGTGATGGCAGTATACGGAAAGCAGTATGACATTCGTGAGAAAAATGAGTTTCTTAAGTTCCGCGGTAGTGATGTGCAAGGAATTGTGCTAGGGCACTGGACATGGGCAGCAGTACAGACAGTGGAAAATAATATTGGCAAGGAGCTAATGGATTTCCTTCCTTAGTTATTTAGGTGGAATGGGAATCTGCCAACAGAGGGTGTTACATTTGCTTCCTACAAAGATTGAAAATGCTACAACCCCATCATTGATGAAAACTAAGTTGGGGCTAAGATTGAGATCAGAATAAGATATTCTTGGAATTAAAAACAAAACAAAACAAAACAACAACCAGAATAAGCAAAGTTAGTATGTTTTTAAAACAGTGTAGATGTTATTCTGGATCTGCCTAAGTGGGACAGGAGAGGTAAACTCTTTTAGAAAAGAAAGTTACTATCAAAATATTCTCCAAACTTGCTTCATTTTAGTCTTGTGAGAGGACTATTGAATGTGTGATTGTGAATTTGTGCGCGCGTGCACGTGTGTGTGTGTGTGTGTGTGTGTACACGTGTCCACATTTTTGTGGTTTTCTGTCTCATCTCCCTGCCACTGGGGCATGCTTCCTTGGTCATTTCTGGGTACTGGCACATTGACTCAGTGATAATTGCTAAATTAAACCCCCAAGTCACCCTCAGGAATTTTGTCTTTAATATGAAATAAATATGTGTGTTTGTTAAGCAGTCATCTGCCTGCTCTTGGCACAGTTTCAGACGACTGGGAGTCCTTTTCTTGAAATGCTTCAAGTTCTGTCTTGTACTGGCACTGTCATTAAAAATTAGCTGTAAGTGGAACTGTTAACACATTTTCCATCATTTATCTGTGCCCAAAACATACCTTACCATGGCCAGCCATAATTCAAAGTATGGGCCATGAGAGATTACTGGAGTATTCCCCAGTGGTGCATATCCCGTCTTTTTCCTGTTAGTAGTACTTAGTGACTTAGGCCACTCAGGTTCTCAGAAGTCTTCAGCCCTAGTGTTCTACCATTTTCAGTGGTAACTCAAGATGCACTGTCCTCCTGACCAGGTGTGGGGGCATGTGGCACACAGTGTTGCTGTATTCCTTCCCTTCTCTGCTATGGGGCAATGCAATCTATTTGTAACTTCAAGAAATTGGTCTTTCCCAAAGAACATCTGTCCTGATTTCATAAAAAAATGGTCCTTCAGGATACATACTGAATTGTTAGCAGCAGATGTCCCTGGAGTCTTGAATAGGTTTGCAGAAAGAGGGAAAATGAGGACTTCATTTCACTCTTTTTTTTTTTTGACAATAGACTTTATAATTTTTAAAACAATGAAGTGTGTTATTTAAAAGCATTTTCAAAGTCCCCCCCGCCTTCTAGGGTGGATGGGTTAATTTTTTTCCATTAAAAATATGAATGTTCCAAGAAAATCAAATGTATGTAAGAAGGTAAAACTCTCCTTCCATCCCACACAAGTCTTTTAAATGTTCTTCACCTTCTGGAATAATCTTCTATACGTAGTATCCATTTTCTATATAATGACAAACATATTTAGAGATAGTGGGTATGTATATCTAATAGAAAAGGATAGATGAGTAACTGTGTTCATACATATTTATGTAATAAATATTTTCAAACACACGTAACGTTTTGTTGAAATATGACCTCTCTCAATATAGTACATGTAGAGATAGATATGTATATGCATAGATATATACATGTACATACATTATACATATATGCACATATATACATATATGTATTGTTTTGTTTTCTTTTTCCATTTCACATTATATCATGATTGTTTTCCATGTTGTACACATTCATCTGAAACACTCTTTCTAGCAACAGCCCAGCATTCAATAGTATGCATGGTTGTGTCTAAATAGTTCCCTCAATCTCCTATTAATGAATGTTGGACTTTTTCCCAATGTTTTTGCTTGTTGCTGGCAGTGCGACAGCAGCTTCCTGGTTCGTACTGCAAGAGTCCTCTATGGTATCCCCAGTTTATGACGATTGCTTCTGACTTGCAGTTATCAGTGCATATTCCATAGCCCTCTCTGCTAATAGCCCTCCTGAAATAAGACGGGCTCATGTGGTCTGGTCTCTGCTGAGGATTTGTGATTTGTATGCTAGCATAACAAAGGGATGAAATGTGTTTTAAATGCATCTACAGATAATGGGAAGTGTCTGGCCAGGAATGATGCTGCAAAACACGTTCTGAGGATGCTCACCTCCAGTTTGAAGCTGATTTCTTTGGAGTGACTTGAAATCAAAGTTCAAGTTCTTTCTCATAAGTCTGTTATTTGGAGGGAGGTTTCATGAAACATTCTTATTTATCTTATGCCTTCCGGGCACAGGCCTTTTATGAGATGGGTATTTTTAAAGAACAACTTTATTCTTGCGAGAGTTGACAGGACTTTTAATGAGGAAAGAAATTAGAAACCGGAGCTGGAGGCAACATGGTTAGTAAAAAGAAAAGGGAAACGAGAGAAAAATCCAGTTTAAATGCACTTCAAAATGGTTGTTACTGTAAATATTCTTGTATATATCCATTCATAATTCTAGGTGAGAAAAACAGGGCAGCTCTTAGCTTTTCTTATCAGGCAAATGATTGTCACTTCTGAACATGCCCCTTATTTTACTTAAACTTGCACAATTCTGTATCAATTGAAATTGTGCAAATAAAATAATGTATTTAATGTTCTAGAACAAGGGTTGGCCAACCGTGGCCTTTGGGATAAATCCAGCCTCCCCCCCCCACCCCCCCCCCCCTTCCCGGCCTGTTTTTGTAATGAAGTTTTATTGGAATGCAATCATGTATGGATTGCCTGGGCAGGCTGATTTTGTACCACAGTGGCAGAAATAAATAGTAATACAGCCCCTCCAAGCCTATGTCTTTAGTATCTGGCCCTTTCCAGAAAAAAATTTGTCCACCTAGATAATCTCACATGTGGAGGGGCAAAAAAATCAGTCCTTAATAGGAGGCCTCAGAACCTCCAGGAGGTTCTTTCCCTGCCTGACAGCAAGATGCAAATGAGAGAAGGTGCAAGACTGAGCCACATATGCTCAATTCTTTTTCCCATATCCCTGGCCAAGAAAATTACTCTGTCTTTAATGGGAAGGGAATGAGCACAGGAGAAAGACCCGATTCTGAATAATAGGGCTGAATCTACAAGAGATCATGCAGCAAGGTTGTTAGTGATCTAGAAAAATCATGTAGTTAGGTCTGGGAATTACCTCCTGTTATGGGCTGAATTGTGTCCCCCCAGATTTCCCATGTTGAAGCAGTAACCCTCAGTACCTCAGAATGTGACTGTATTTGGAGATGAGGTCTTTATAAAAAGTAATTAAGTTAAAATGAGGTCACTAAGGTGGGCCCTAAACCAATATGACTTGTGTCCTTACAAAATGAGATCAGGGCACAGACAAACACACAGGGAAAACCATGTCACGTCTCAGGGAGAAGTCTGCAAGCCAAACAACCCTGCCTATACCTTGATCTCAGACTTTTGACCTCCCCAAACTATGAGAAAATACATTTCTGTTGTTTAAGCCACCCAGTCTGTGGTACTTGGTTACAGTAGTTGGAGCAAACTAATACCCCACGCTTAAGTCTAGCACACTGCCTGCTTAGGTAGGATATAACTCTTGCCATAATGCAGTGGTCTTTCTGTGTGTAAGTCAGCAGTTTTCAACTGGGCACAGTTTTCAACTGGGAATTTTGCCTCCTTGGGGACATTTGGTAATGTCTAGAAACATTTTTGATTGTCATAGCTGGAGGAGGGGGTGGGGTATACTACTCATATCTGGTGGATAGAGGCCAGGGGTGCTGCTAAGCATCCTATAATACACAGGGCAGCCCCTGATAACCAAGAATTACCTGGCCTAACCCATCCATTGTGCCAACGTTGAGAAATCCTGGAATAGCAGAAGACACAACTCTATTCCTCCCCCCTACTTGCTTCCCTCTTAGACATTCGGTGTTCTTTGGAAATGCTAGAAGAGGTTAACCCTACACTGAGCAATGTGTATAATGTCCACATAGGATCATCAAAATAATTTAAATGAAAAGAGTTCCTTCAGCCATCAGATCTTGGCAGTAAATTTCTGCTAAATACACTCTGGAAAAATTGTTAGGTGCTGCATGATTTCTGGGACACGGACTTTGGGTTTCCTGAGGGCCGGTCTTCCTTTCAATGCTGTTAACTTCTCCAAGTTTTCAGCCTATGGGTGGTGCTGGCGTGGGCACAGAGTAATGAATGATGGATGGATGGTGGGCCTCCCAGGTAGAAGTGGGCTGGTGGGAAGCTTTCCTTAATATCATATTTTATATACAACTGTGGGTCAGGGCGGGCTGTGGGTATGCAGTGCCTGACCCTAGTGCAAGGGTGGGAGATCGATCGTGCTGAAACAGTGAGCCGTCCAAATGATTTATTTATGCAGCACTGCCTCTCCCAGCTTCTTTGGAGGCAGGCACAGACGGGTTTGTGCATGTGTGTGTGTATGCACGTGCATTTGTGTGTATGTGTGCAAGTGTACGTGCATGTGTGTCCTCCCATGATGCTCCCAGTTTCAACTGAGCCTATAATTAGCTCCTCAGAGACCAGATAATTATACTTTGCTTTTTCTACCTGTAAATGCTCATTTGGCTTTCTGATTTCTTGTTAATTTCCTAGCTTTAAACCACCCAGTATTGGGCTTTTGGCAAAATATCAAGTTATTAGAACAAAGAATGGTACTCTGGGAAGACAGATGAAAGATTCCAGAGTCTCTGTGGCTGAGACTGGGCATTGTTTACTGCCTAAATTTGAGAAGAAGCTTTTGAGGGATTATTTTTGAATGTATCTGCTCTATCCTTTCCCAGCTAAAATGATGTCTTTCCAAGGAAATATCAGAATGTAGTAGTCATTAGGTTCTGGACATTTCAAATCTGGTAGAGTACATGACATAACAAATTGAACTCTTGCATTCTGTGGTAGAGATCAAAATCCATACAACTAGGACCTTAAAAAAATGATTCCTGAACCAAAGTAAGTACACATAGCTCAATTTTGTCTCTTCCACTGAATGTGAATTCTGATAGTTTTACTTCTTGATGTCAGTCTGGGATTGTTGAAAGAATTGTATGTATATATGTATGTATTTAATGTTTGTTTTATTTACTTTTAAGAGAGAGAGAGAGAGAGGCAGGAAGAGAGAGAGGGAGACAGAGAATCCCGAGCTGACTCTGCACTATCAGCACAGAGCCCGACACTGGGCTCAAACTTACAAACAGTGAGATCATGACCTGAGCTAAAACTAAGACTCAGATACTTAACCGACTGAGCCACCCGGGGGCCCTTATTATTATTATTATTATTTTTTTTTAATTTATTTTTGAGGAAGAGAGACAGAGACAGAGAGCGGGGAGGAGCGGAGGGAGAGAGAGGGAGAGAGAGAATATGAAGCAAGCTCCACACTGTCAGCACAGAACCTGGTCTGGGGCTTGCACCCATGAACCATGAGAGCATGACCTGAGCCTGAGTCATTAAGTCAGACACTTAATTGGCTGAGCCACCCAGGTGCCCCTCAAAGAATTGTTTTTAAAGGAGAAGAACAAAATTCCAATTTATTAATAATAAATCCAATTTATTAATAAATCAGCTACTGTCCAATAGAACTTTCTGCAGTGATGGCAACATTTTATATCTGTGCTTTCCAATATAATAACCACGAGCCTCACCTGGTTACTTGGGCATTTGAAATGTGGTTAGTAAAACTGAGGAACTGCATTTTGTATTTTATTTCATTTTGATTCATAGAAACATAAACAGCATCACTGAGTAATGACTATTGTATTGGAAAGTACAGCTCTGTATGGCCTGATCTCATCTTAAAAAAAGGTGTTATGTGTTTTTATTATTCATGTATATTTTCACATGATGTATTTAAAAGTGTAGACAAAAAAGCCTCTAAAAATACATATCAAACCTTTCAGGTTGGGATTAGAAAGGTGAAAAGAGAGGATTTTAACATTTTTATTTTGCCAAAGAGAGAAGAAAACTAATGGGATTAAAAATCAGTCAAATAAGGGGCTCCTGGATGGCTCAGTCAGTTAAGCCTCAGACTTCAGCTCAGGTCAAGATCTCACTGTTCGTGGGTTCGAGCCCCATGTTGAGCTCTGAGATGACAGCTCAAAGCCTGGAGCCTGCTTCGGATTCTGTATGTGTTTCTCTCTCTCTCTGCACCCCCACCCCCACTCATGCTCTGTCTCTGTCTCTCAAAAATGAATAAATGTTAAAAAAAAATCAGTTGAATAAATAACTTGAGACTAATTATATCACAGAACCCATTGAGTCTAGCCCCCTCCTTTTATACACCTGGGAAGTGAAGGGTTGAGGACTGTGACAGGTTATCTCTGCAATCCAGGCAGCCCCTCCTTTCCCCAGTCACTGCAGAGGACATGAATTTGGGGCCTCACTCATACAGTCCTTGTGTTTTGTGCAGTCAGCACCTAAATAATCATTTCAGAGGCTTTCAAGGCTGTGAACCCAAAAGCAGAGAACAGTGAGGGAGGAGGAAGGTACATAAACAAATGCATGAACCACAGTCAGTCTCTGAAACAAAATCCATGTGTTTTATGAAAATCCCTTATTGTGGAAAGCCATTTGCAAAGCCCCCAGTCTTCGCTTGGCTGGTAAATGGCAGTGAATGCTTCTTTCTAAGTCTCCTGTGAATGACGGAGAAATTTCTAACCAGGGATTGTGTTTACAGGTTTATGGATTCCAAGTTTTAACACAGCCACACATTGTTTTTTCTACATTATGGAAAAGAAATCAACTCTTTACTTTCCTGGAGTGTTGGTTTTTAAACATTAAGGTGGAAAGAAATAGAAATGAAGAAAATGAGAGGGGAAAAGGAGTCCAGAAGAGAATTCACTAAGGAAAAGAATGAAATTTAAAACGCGTAGAATTAACACACATAAAAGATCCACTAGAGTCACAGAGCTTGCCCAAATCCAATCCAGGGTTTATGCTGTTGCTGGGTGATTTGGAGATTCGGCAGCCCCTCTGGGTGGGCAGAATTTTCTTTACCCTGTCAAATCAGTATGCCATCTTTACATTCCTGAGTTATTACAATGGCAGCAGTGTTCTAGAGCTTTGCATATCTTTTGAGACTTAGTGCTTTCCTGCAACTAAACCACACTAGGGTGCTAAACCTTTCTGTGTAGATGCAGTCAAATTAGAAGTTAAATTTGGTACTGCAACAGGTTACCACCTGGGACCAGAAGTGTCTTGCATTATATATATATTTTTGCTAGCGTTATGAAACGAACAAGGCATGTGGCGTGGTTTAGTTTCAAGAGATATTAATTTTTTTAGGGGAGGTTTACAACTATCTTTGTAGAGTTCCTGAATTGTCTGTAAGGCTAAAACTAATTTATGTGATTTTGATGCAATTGTAATAAATGTGAAGAAATATATTCTTTTCGAATGGATGGCACATTGATCTGAAAGACACCTGAAGGCAGAGATTCTGTATTAAGCATATTATATCCTCAATTTAGTAAAATGCTAGACTGATAGTAAGCAGTCTTCTGTGTTATATGCCAGATATTTATTTCCCTATATTCTGATCTTCACAAAAAATTATAATATGATCTAGGGCTGAAGGTCATGTGCCAAAAAAAGAGGAAATTGTGGGTTTTTAAAAAATGTTTTATTTTGTTTTGAGAGGGAGAGAGACAGAGCAAAAGTGGGGGAGGGTCAGAGAGAGAGGAAGTCACAGAATCAGAATCAGGCTTCAGGCTCTGAGCTGTCAGCACAGAGCCCGACGCGGGGCTCAAACTCACGAACTGTGTGATCATGACCTGAGCCGAAGTCGGACCCTTTACTGACTGAGCCACCCAGGCGCCCCCAAAAAAGAGGAATTGTAATGCACATTCTAGCATTGCTTTAAAAAAAGAAGTAGTAATTGATTAGCATGTGAACACATGAACAAATTATTTTCCTCCTATATCTAGTGGATAGTATTTAGTAATAGTATTTACTGTGTCCTTGAGAAGAACTGTGGGCAGGGAGAGGCCAGAGGATAAACAAAGAAACAGAAACCCTAGGTATCAGTTTTCAGCTACATGTAAACTCAACTTATTTTTTAATGATTTTATTAGGAAGGCTTCTATATTCTGTTTTGTAATTCATTTCCCTGAGGCAACTTTAGACCTTCCAGGTCTGTTTGCAATTCCTATCGGATTAGAAAAAATGAAAGAAAGAAAGGATAGAATAATGGAAATTTCACAAGTTATTCAGTTTTTTTTTTAAAAAAATCCAGTTTCTCGCCCCAACAATTTCTTAAATCTGTAGACCTTGATGTTTTAATCTCATGCATTCTGATAGAGCTTGATATTCATAACTGGTGGATTTGATAAATTTTTAACCAGAAAGTTGGATATGATGAGAAAACACAAGGGGTGGTTTGTATTTTGCACCTTGTGGTGAGCCTTCCCGTTTCATTTGCACTAAGAGTATTCCTGGGAGGCGTCAAAGCTGCCCAAAGCTGACTTCCATCCATATTGAAATGGCTTCGTCCGAGCTTTCCAAAATTCCAATTTCAGTGCTGGTAGTAATATGTATGCGTGAACAGCAGAATAAATATCGGTTTAAAACTCATACAAATATACATTTATGCTCCATGTGTGAACTCATAACGTGTGGGATAAATCTTGTCATTTCAACATAAGTGGAATAACACAGGGATCGAAAGCAGGATGCAGTGTTGAGAAAGCGTGTTAATGGATTCACGGTGCAAAGTTATACACTGATGGTTTCATGAGGATTGAATTCTGAAGATCAAGCAAACAATCAATGATAACAATTCTGCCTCTGTAATCATTCTTGTAAGTAAATAAAAATATTAATTTTATGTCGGGATTGTCTTTTGGTACCTTATTATAGAAAATAACAAACAGGTGTCAAAGTAGAGAATAAATGGGCTCTTGTGTACTTCAGTAATTGTTAATTCACAACCAACTGTGTTTCACCTCCTGCCCCTCCTGATTTCTTCCACTTTCCTGGAGTGTTTTGAGGTCAAGGCCACAGACCATACATTCCATCCATAAATGTTTCAGTATGTATCTCGAAAAGAGTAGGTCCATTTTCTAAATGTGGTCACACCTAGCCCTACAGTATTGATACTGAGTCCCTAAGACAATTAAATATCGTGTCAGTGACCGCCTTTTCTCAATTATCTTACATATTTGTAAAGTTGGTTTACTTGAATTCAACCCCAAATGAGGTCTATAGAGGCAATTAGTTGATATGCCTAAATTTCTTTAATTTTTATCCCCCCATTCATATTTTTATCTGTTTTTCTTGCAATTTGTTTCACTGGAATGAACTTTCTTCCAGAGACATTTTTAAAACAATATTATTAGTGTGCATTCTTTTCTCTTATTTACCTGAAACAGGAAATTAGCCTGATAAGTCATGGATTGAACCAGTGACATCCATCATTCTATTCCATGGGTGAATGTCGGCCAACAGTTTGATATCAATTGTGTATGTGTGTCTGTATCTATCTATTCCACTTTTTAAGAACAATAACTAGAAGTTGAGAGAACTGTCCAAGAGCTAAGTAAAGGTAGGCTGGCATTAGTGTCACCTAGGGCTCTCCAGCAGTTACTTGAAAAATAGCACAGGCAATATTTCTTAACTGCTTGGATGGGGATTTTTCTTTCATGGATAAACTATGGCTGCCACTGACATTGATTTTTTTTGCACTTATGAGTGAAGTAAATATGGGCATTTCACATAAAATATATTACTCTTCTGAAATACAGGATGTGGCTTTAGAAAGTTGGCCATGGTTCCCTCCAAAGTATTCATTATTAAGAATGGTATTGTATTTCATTCCTGAGCTAAGGGCTCTACCAGGTCTGGCTTCTTCTTGAGGATAATGACACAGGTAGAAATCTAGACAAGTCCCTCAACTACCTTTCTAACTCCTATAAGAGTTGATGCAAAACAAAACAATGGATGGTGGGCTATAAGCCACCTCATTTCTCAAGCCATCTCTTTGGTCTGGCAAATTGTCCCATTGTCTTGGGTTCCAAGCTTTGAAGGAGTGGGGTTGATGGGCAGGGAGTTGATCAGTGTTTCCAGGCTATGAAAAAGTGTACGGACCCTTAGCAAGAATCTAGGCCGGACAGTTGGTGCTGACAGCCACTTGGGTCTGTACAATGCCTTCCCTTCCTAACATCACCAATGCACACTACCTGGTATTTCTTTTCACCACGTAAAGAACCACCTTCAAAATGTAGGCACATGGTTTCCACTAACTGTGCTATTTTTTAATTTGTTTCTAAATAAGAAATACCAACCAAAAGACACATCTCAACGTTTTTTTTGTTTTTTTTTTTTTTTTTTTTATTTATTTTTGGGACAGAGAGAGACAGAGCATGAACGGGGGAGGGGCAGAGAGAGAGGGAGACACAGAATCGGAAACAGGCTCCAGGCTCCGAGCCATCGGCCCAGAGCCTGACGCGGGGCTCGAACTCACGGACCGCGAGATCGTGACCTGGCTGAAGTCGGAGGCCTAACCGACTGCGCCACCCAGGCGCCCCAAAAGACACATCTCAAGTGCCCATTATGTTCCATGCTCCACGTTCATACTTTTAGAAGCTGTCCAGTTTTAATATGAATCCACAGTGCCATTTGCTATTGTTATTATCACTATTTTCCCAGATGAGGATACAAAATAGTACAATGACAGCTTGTTTTAAGATACAGGTTTAAGTAAGAGGCAGACTTGGAATTTGACCTAGAGTCTATTAGACTCTAAAACTGGTGCTATGACCAGGTTCCCCTTAGCAAAAGGCATTATGAGTGAGGGACCTCACTGGCATGTGTAGGACCTCCCACCCAGGACTTAGAAGCTGTGTCCAACCTCCCTAGTGGCTGCTCCTTGACCCAGGCTCTTGGACCTGGGGATATACACTTGAGTGGTGTAGTTAGCCCTGAAGAGAATATACCTGGGAAAGAAGTCTACACACAGGGCCTGGAGTGGGCCTATCCACTTTGGTCAAAATTTTTGTGATCTGTAATACCTCCATATGAGTGGTGTTCAGAGTCCAGGTGGGTATACTCCTAGCCATTTGGACTCTTCACTTATGGGGAGGATTGTGTCAGAATGGGATGTTCTCAAGTATGGGTCCAGATCCAGGACTTACTTCTGGGTCTTAGTTTTCTTAATCACTAACTGTAATTCCTCCCATATGACCAAGGTCTGTGCTGTTTGCCCCCATGATGTTGAGATTTCCCATTGTTCCAGCTGACATCATTCTTCTCCTAACTTTGGACATACTTGTTGCCAACATTTTCATGTTGTAGGGCAAGTGAAAGAGATATTTTTGCAGGTGCAATCCAAAACAAAAGCACTGTGGTCCATTTACAAATGGTAGCTGTGAACATTTCAGACAGAGTTCAGAGATCCTCAAAAGGAGACCGTGTGAGCCAGGAAACCTCTTTAAAATAATAAATAAGAGTCTCATTTCCCTGACCCATGTGGGGAAGATGAGGAGAGTTGTGATCTCTGCTTAGAGGCAAAAGAGTAAGGAAAGGGCTTTTTCCAGGAGTGAGGGGCCCGTGCATTGTGGCACTTACAACCACCTCTTTCCTTATACTGTTGGAAACAAGACACACAGAATGAAAGTGGACAATGAGGTCACAGTGTGAGTCATGGTCACTATTGACTACGAGTGGAAAATTGATTTGAGGACAGCACATTTCAGGCCAGAAGGAAGAGAATTGCATAATCAGCAGCTTCTTTTCTTAAAAAAAAAAAAAAAGGCTTATTGACTCTTAAGGATCTTATCTGAAAGTCAGATGGTCATGCACTGCCCACCTCACAGGTCACCCGCCCAGCTAAAACTCCTTGCTTTGGGACGTAGGTTGGAATGTCAGCATTGAAGCAGTTGGTTTGAATTTTGAATTTGTGTGGAGAAAGCATCCCTAGTAGATTGTACCTCCACTGGATGCAATGATTTCCTTGCCCCAGCTGAGTGCTCTCCAAGAAACATTGATGAAACATTTATTGAGTGTGTAGAGTTAAGGTCATGTGTAGTACACCCAGGTAGAAATTAAGTGGGTAGAGAAGAGGCCATTCTCTGAGGCACTTGCCTACCTGATCTTCCCATTCTAGTCAGCAGAATCATACTAGCAAAGGCCAGATTGGTTCTACCATATCCAAGAATTTGTCAATAACAGTACATAAAGAAGTTCTTTCAACTTGGAATTTTATGTAGAAACAACAAAAGTATTAACAGGTCTATAGCAGCAATAATGCCTTATGTTTTCCAAATCCATTTAAGTTCTCTCCCTAGCACACACGCAGATAGCATGTATCCATGCCTTCCATATTGTTAAATTGAGGTCATGTGACTGTGTTCTAGACTGTAGAACGTGGATATAAATGGTGTATGTGTCCTTCCAGTTCTATCCATAACCCCGCTGTGTGGCCCTCACAGCCTCAGGTCTCCAATCACAGTGACTCTGGAAGCCATATTTGATGATGCCAAATGGTTTTTCCTGTCCAGGCTGCTATCACAGAATACCATAGACTAAGTAGCTTATAAACAACAGACATTTATTTCTCATAGTTCTGGAGGCTGAAAGTCCAAGATCAAAGAACCAACAGATTTGGTGTCTGGTGAGGACCTGCTTCCTGGTTCATAGACTGCTGTCTTCTTACTGTGTCCTAGATGCTAGAAGAGGCAGGGGAGCTCTCTAGGTCTTTTATAAAGATCCTGATCCTATACTTGAGGGCTCCACCCTCTTGACCTGATTATCCCTCAAGGGCTGCCCCCCCTCCAGATACCATCACATTGGGGGTTAGGTTTCAACATATGATTTTTGGAGGGACACAAATATTCAGTCTATAGCATCACATTACAAGATAAAAGAGATTGGGTCAGTGAGTGTTACATGATCATAGCACCTCACCAATTACCCTGCAAATGAGCATTGAGCTTGTATTGGGTTAAACCTTGTGGCTTGGAGTTCTGTGTTGCAGAATTTAGTCTCCCCCAATAATAGAACTTAACCCAAGGCTATTAAAATAGAATTATATTTCTATTATACTGTAAAGGTAACATGAGCATAGTTCTGTACTACAGAGAGACATTCTAATATTAATATCCAATCTACCTTACTAAGTAGCTAGTGAAAAACAAGTTGTTGAGGTCTAATGCATCATATCTATTCTTATTTGAATAGTTTCTCATTTCCCAAATTCCCCTATATCACCCCAGTATTTCCTTTGGGTTCCACATTAGCCAATGAGTCATCTAATTTCTTTTGTGACTAATTTTTTAACAATTGTTACTCCCTCTCTGAATGTTAAGTCTACTTTGGATGCAAGGTGTTCAACTAATTTCTAAGGATATCTCCAAAATGCTATGTGGACATGCCAGTCTCCATCGTGTATCCTGAAATAGCATTGATGTGTTTGACAGAGGCTGGGACTCCATAGCTGTCTTTATGCTCTAAGAACTCAGAGTCCCTTTTTTCAACTGCCTGAGTCCTGCTTTATATTCTCTCTTCTTTTAGCTGCATGATGGGACAGGGTAGTTTTGAAGTCACTCCTCCTAGATGTGCCCAGTCTGAAAATGGTTCTCCTGCTATGTAGAAATATAGATGTCATGAAACTTCCCATGGGACACTATTAAACCACCTCCTTGAATGTGGTAGATCAGGATTTCAGTGATAAATCAGCTCATGACCCCTGTTGCTTAAGTAGAGGTTTTTGTTTGTTTGTTTGTTTGTTTGTTTGCTTTTTTTGAGAAAGATCTTCGGGTTTGAACACTACAAACCATGAAAAGAACATGACAAGATGAATGTCACCAAATCACTTTCCAAGCTGTGACACTCATGTCATGGTTTACCAGGATTTACACAGAGCAGATGGTGTTTATGGCCAGTGGTGTCAGATAATATCATGAGAATGGCAGTGTTCTGTCTTTGAGATTCATCCCATAATGTTATAATGTTAAGAGTACCTAACTCTTGTTTACTTCAAATCTGTAATTTGGAAAACAAACTGAAGCATGCTGAGGGTAAGAGAACCGCTGATGGAGTCAGGGTAGTATGTTTTTTTTTTTTTTAATGTTTTTATTATTTATTTTTGAGACAGAGAGAGACAGAGCAAGAGTGGTGGAGGGGCAGAGAGAGAGAGGGAGACACAGAAGTTGAAGCAGGCTCCAGGCCCTGAGCTGTCAGCACAGAGCCCGACGTGGGGCTGGAACTCACAGACTGTGAGATCATGACCTGAGCCGAAGTTGGACGCTCAACCCACTGAGCCACCCAGGCGCCCCAGGGTAGTATGTTTAAAATAAAAAATAAACAGGCATTTTGGAGCCAGTCATTACAGTCTGTTCCTAGTTGTACTTTATGAATTTAAGCAGATTATTGCACTCAGTGGGCTCCACTCTTTTCATGCACATAAAGTGGAGATTATTTGACTCAATGTGTGCATCTTTTCATGTATTTAAGAGGCCTTCTATATTGGTTCTTCTTATTTCTTTTGCCCATCTTTCTCTGGAATTTTCATTTTTTTCTTTCATTTTCTCCATTTCATCAAGATTTTCACATTAATTTCCATAGTTATTCCCTTCTAATTTCTTATTTTTATACTTTTTCTCCCCATTTTCCTTTCATTAAGTGGTATTTAGTTAATTTTGTTTTCATTTTACAAAATATGGTTTTGATTGGTTAATTATATCTATCGTTTTTTTCTTTCCTAACTTCTAGTTTTGTCTTTATGAATCTCACCCTTTTTTGTTTGTTTTAATTCACTGGTCTTTTTCTAACATTTTGAATTGAAATTTAATGCATGTATTGAATTTTTAAAAAATTTTTATTGACAGCGTTCATGCTGTGGATTTTCTTCTACTCACTGCTTTCAATGTGACCCTTAGATTCTAAATTTTAAGTAGTGTTTATCATTTTTTTAAAGCTCTGTATTTTACTTTTGAATTTTTCCCTTTTCACATAAGTATCATTTAATTGAACTTTTGTGCTTTGTTTTTTTTAATTTTAAGGTGGATCATAGTTTCAAATATTTGTTCCACCCTATTGTTTTTTCTTCCTTCCCCATGGACGTCAGTTTGACATAAGTTGGATATTCTTTGCATGACGTCTGCTTCACTTATTTTCTTTCTTTATCTCATTGCTGTTATCTTGGTTATTTTATTGCTTTTCTTTAATGCCCATATTAAATTTCCATTCAAATCTGTTATTTTTCCTTGGGCACTTAATAATTTTGATTATATTTTTATATGATTTTGCTATTTTGTCTTCTTTTTTTTATTAACAAATTTAAAAAAAATATATTTTTATTTATCTTTGAGAGAGAGAGAGAGACCAAGCGTGAGTCGGGGAGGGGCAGAGAGAGAGGGAGACACAGAATCTGAAGCAGGCACCAGGCTCTGAGCTGTCAGCACAGAGTCCGACATGAGGCTCGAACTCATGAACCACTAGATCATGACCTGAGCTGAAGTCAGACACTTAAATGAATGAGCCACCCAGGTGCCCCTGTTTTGTCTTCTTTTTAATTCATTAATTCAGACAACTGTCATTTCAGTCCTTCCTGTTTCTTACCCATGTGCATTTAACATTTCCAAATATGATTCAGTGTGTGTGTGTGTGTGTGTGTGTGTGTGTGTGTGTGTGTGTATGATATGTTCCCAAATGCTTATTTGAAGATATTTAATTCAGTTTGGAGTGTTATGTTACAGTTTTTCTGTGGCTTGCTTTCTTAGGATTTGAGGGAGACGTCATCAGTTGAAAAGTTTGAATGATCACTTTTGGTTTTCAAGGTTGGAGGTGGCTCACAAGATGTCAAGGTGACAAGTTTTCTCTTCTGTTGGTACAGGGAGGTATATTTTCTTTAATGGTTGTTTTTTATTGGGAGCAGGGAGGTTCGACAGGAGTTGTGTGTTATTTCCTTTGGTGTTTCTTTTATATTACTGAACCCTTAATCCCTCCATCTTGTTTTTTGTTACCTTCTCTTCGCAGTTCCTGAAGGTTTGTTCTCCTTTTGTAATTACTCTCAGTCTCTCAGAGCCATTCTGAACACATGGTTAAGTCCCTTCCCTGCAGCGAGTGCTCTAAACCACCAGCTCTAGTTTCCACTCTTTTCACGTTTATGGCAGATGTTCTCTTTCCGGCACCAACTTGAGTCCAAATTTAACCCTATATTCCTTTTGGTTCTCTCCCCCACATTTTTCTAGACTATCCTTATCATTTTCAAGAGCTCAGGATGGGGGTATATAGAAATAGTTCTGCAAAAACAGGGGCTTATTTTCAAATCACAGTTTATCTAATTTTACAGGGTTGTCTTCAGATTATGCTACAGGGATGGAACTTGCATGGTTTATTTGTTCTTGTGTATCCACATGGAGTTTGGAGACTGGGCTGGGAGATTTCACGTTTGGTATCAGTCATTGCCTCAGCTACATAAACATTGTTTTTCTTTTTTTAATACATCGATTGTGTATGGCTGGTTATTGATTATTCATTTTAGGGGTGTGTGTGTGTGTATGTTTTCCCCCTCTAGATAGGATAGGCTATATAATGTGTGAAGACTGATACACAAAGAAAATTCAGGGCCCCTTGATAAAAAATTGTTAAGAACTTTAAGATGACAGAAGCATAGCATTAAACCAAGTGCGGTACCCTTTTGAGGGTGGGGTCCTATGTGGCTGCACAGGTCAGACATCTGTGAAACCAGCGTCCATACTTTGTATGTGTTAAGTCACTTTGCTTCAGTAATTTTATAAGTGTTATATGTCACCTACAGAGAGACAGAAAGAGATAGAGAGAGACAGATAGAACAAGAATGAGAGAGAGTGAGAAAGAGATTGAGACTGAGACTGGGTCTGAGTTCTTTTATCAAATCTGTAACATTAACAGTCTGACTTTGAACAAACTATTTTATCTTTCTGGAGTTCTATTTTCCTACTTGAAATATGGAAGATTCTACCTTGAATTGTGTTTCACAAACTATCACATTTCTGATAAATATTTTTAATTTTTAATATTTCTGATAAATAAATTTTAATAGTCATATTAATTCTATTGCACAATGAAAAATATAGAACATAGAGTCTGTTTTTTTTAAACGTTTTTAAATTTTTTTAAAAGTTTATTTTTGAGAGAGAGAGACAGAATGCGAGTGGGAGAGGGGCAGAGAGAGAGAGGGAGACACAGAATCTGAAGCAAGCTCCAGGCTCTGAGCTGTCAGCACAGAGCCCAAGGTGGGGCTTGACTCATGAACCGCGAGATTATGACCTGAGCCGAAGTCAGACGCTGAGTGAGCCATCCAGGTGCCCCTAGAAACTTTTTATGTACGTTATTTTTAATACATGGTTAGAGTAATTCACAACAAAACAAGGTACTTCTCAAGATACTGTTGAAGAGTTATAAGTTTAGGCAATATTGGATATGGTAAAATTAATTAAGGTGGTATAAAAGAATCTAAAGATGGGCAAACCTTATTGAGCTTAATATCTGAGGATACTTCAGTTTCTTTTATCATTTTAGGATTCTGTAATTGCATATATTTATATAAAATGGTGAAAATATTTTTCTAATTTGGAAAAGAGGGATAGTTTTAAATTGTAATTAAGAGTCAGCCTGTTTAGATTTTCCAGAGAGGCTGGTGGAGAGATGAGTTCCATATTCCTGGTTCCCCCTCAATCCATTCCATTTAAATATTCAGAACTCTGCCCCCTCCCCCAGCCCCCACAATGCCATCTAGTACTCAGCCACCTAGCAGTACATCAGGATTGGAAAAAGCCATCATTTACTGATGCTATCTATAGCAAGTTGATGTCAAGTCTCCTTGACTGCGGGTTTTCATGTCTGCCATGTCTGACACTCTACAAAGTTCAAAATAGGCTGTTCTTGAAGGGGATAGAAACAGGAGCAATGATGCTATGCATCTGTTAACCAGTCATTTGGATATTATCTGCCAGATCTGATGAAAGTTTGTGATAGAGTTGAACAATACACTTTCCAGAGCCAGACCCTTTATTATTTTTTTAAGAATCCCAGAATTTAAAACAGGTAATATGATCTCATTGGTCAAATAGTATAATGTTTATCAAGATATTATTAGTAATTTTAAGGAAATCCTAACAGATCCATGGGGATAGAAATTAAGTCTCCCTTTTAGGCATAGATTTTATATATGATTTTTTAAAGTAAATTTGATAGCAGAGAAATTGACTCCCCTCATGTCCTGATTTGATTTTCTTCCACTGCGATTGAACGGACTCTGTAAGTTCCCTGAAGAATGCTAGGATTTCCTTACCAGTTTTAACCCAGACTGTCCCAGGAGAAATACCTCAGTGTCTCAGTGGACGATGTTGGCATCCAAGGATGCTTCAACATTTTAGACATTTCCAAATATTTCTAGATCATTGTGACTGACTTGCTAACATACCAGCTCTTGCCCCAGTACAAAAAAACTCTTCACAAGAACAAAATAGAAGCTTTACTCAGGCCAGAAAGAAATACGGAATCAAAGTGACTTGCTCTGTAGGAAATAAAAACAATGAGTCTTCTTAGTTTTAACCCTGTTGTTAGACTATATTAAATTAAACTCACACAGCAACAGACATCAGGTTCCCTGGATTATTTTGCATTGATGCTGATGCATAGTTTGGGGTTTTTTTGTTTGCTTTGTTTAGGAGGGGGCAGTGTATTAAAGCGTGGAGGTCTTGTGTAGATGATGGCAATGATTTATTTTAAAGGTTATGAAACATGCATCTCCCTTTTGAGCAATAGTCCAGGGGAGCAATCACATATCAGAATAAAAACAAGAGGGTGGTAATACAGCAAGCAGTGTATGATTCAATAACTCCACTAGATTGCTTTATTGGTTAGGTAATGAAGCATGCTAGGGAATTTCAACCAAACATGAGTCAACACACGGCCAACTAACATCTAAAATGACTGAACTACAAGTTTCGGAAGTATAGGAGGAAGTGAAGCATTACATTACTCCCAGATTGGAAAGCTCCCCATCACTTCCTGGAGAAGTTAGCTCAGGGTTGTTTGGAAAAGGCACACAGGGTTTCAGGCCTTCTCCAAGCTCCTCATGTTGCCCTGTGGATGGCTTTTTTTTTTTTTTTTAACCTGACAACATTCAAACCCGATGGATACACACATAAGGCATTCTCAACTATAGGAAATTGCTTTTCTTAACTGTATACTTTTAAAAAATTTGTTGTTTAATTACCTGCTGCCTCTGTACTGCTCGGATTTCCTTCAGGATTCAGGGAGAGGGCTGGGAGAGAGATTTCCTTTGTGGTTTAATATAATTATTCATAATGACTACATATGGTCATTTTATAAGTTCCTAATTATTTTAAGTGATTGGTGCATGGTCATTTGCATAGGCTATTTAGCGGAATACTCATTTTGTTCAGTGACTTACATATAAATCACTGAATATTCTGTAGGCATGTAAAGCAGGTGGGAGAACCCCCCCCCCCCCCCCCGCCCCACACATCACTCATGGCTCCAGTGTGTGCATTCCAGAATGTTTAATGTAAATCATAATAGCAGTTTGGATTCATTGCTCTTCAAATGGATATGTGGTTGATGTAGGGAAACATGTTTTAATTTTTTCTTTTGGTAGCAGATGGTGCATGAATTTTATTTAGTTCAGGCACTGCTGTCCAAGGAAATTATCAAGGGTTCCCTCCCATCACCCCTATTATGAAAAAAGAGGGATGTGAAACTTCTGGACCAACCCATTCATTTTACAGATGAGCAAACTGAGACCTCAAATATTGAATAATTTCTCTCAAATCACTAGTTTTAGAAAGAGTATGAGATAAAATTCACATCTTTGGACAGTCAGCCTAATTTTCGTTTCTTCATACTGCACATTTTCTCTTGATAGCTGATATCAAGAGTTTTTTTTAGTGACGTATGTCACTTAAAAAAGTGGGGGTGGGGAAGTCACCTGAGTAGCTCGGTCAGTGAGTGTCTGACTCTTGATTTTGGCTCAGGTCATGACCTCATGATTCCTGGATTTGAGCCCCATGTTGGGCTCTGCTCTGACAATGTGGAGCCTGCTTGGGATTCTCTGTCTCCCTCTTTCTCTGTCCTTCCCCCAGTCTCTCTCTCAAAACTAATAGACAAATACTTTAAAAAAAACTTTAAAAAGGGTTATATTTTACCTACCTTCTGGTTTTATTTTACCTACCTTCCTTTTCTGAAATCCAAGTTCCATTGATTCATAGTGAAGGCCAGATATTTTGTGGTACTAATTCCATGCTGGGTATAATTTGTGGCTTCTGGGTTACCCACTTGTGTCCACATACCTCCTGAATTTGTTAGCCTCCACAGTCACCTTCCAGAAGGGGTTTTTGAAAGCTCATCTGATTCAGTGACTGTTCCAACGCTAATTTGCAGGCTGGTGATGCACTATTCTATTTCTCCCTAGTCCACAGAAAAATAAGCAGAAAATAAATCATCGTGGGGAGTTTTGTCCTCATTGGGAAAATAAGGAAGGGTCCACATATGCCAGCCTTCCCTTCCAATTACCCCAACCATTGCCTTATCCCCTTTATGCTGCATATGTTCTCATGTGTCTGCCCATCAGTGAAATCCACAAATTAAAGACCAGTGGGATATGAGGTTGTTTTCCAGGAAACCATACTTTTAAAATGTCATTTTACCACATTTATTTTCTGACTAAACCAAGCAATAAGGAGATTTGAGCTCAAATGCTTAAAACAACTAGAATACCCACCTACCCCCGCTGCTCCCCCACTGCCAAATCTCAACATTCCAGAGCTTTTCCTATGATTGAGGAACAACTCTTTCACTATAGATAACACAATAGATGATGTTGCTTGTGAATTCATGAATTGTTCATTTACCTACTTGATCTTTATCTGTATCTATCAGAGATACCTCAAAAAGGAGTGCCCTCTCTTTCTCTCTATCCTGAAAAAAAAATTTGTTGTCATTTTTAAATATATACAGATGTTACTTATGGGCTACAGGTTCTTATATAATGAACTCCCTCACCTGGGTACACATTTCCAATCATAAATTCTCCATGGAGATGTGTCTATGTCTACCTCCCAACTTATTCTATATCCTCTAGTTATACATAGGAAGAGTTTTTCACTGATAATTTTGGGGAATGAGAAGGAAAAGATAATGAGTTGTACAGTTGCCATTTGTTTTGTCATTGGTGAATGAAGCTAGATCCCCATCTTTCTTTCAACATCTCCAGTTGAAAACCTTCACTTGGCAAGAGGGAGGAAACAGGGCATCACATAGCAGGCAAATATACGATGCTGTGGACAACCTAATATGAGGATTTGGACTGCTAGTATGAAAGGTTTCCATTCTCTGGGATGCTCCACTGGAGCAAATAAATAAAGTAACACATCAGTCCTTCCAATGGTAGAGGACTCTGCTGTGCATTGTGTTACCACTCTGCAGATTAGCAGCAATGGTGGCAGCATTTGGTACCAAGGTGGATGGAAGCTGAACCAGTTTTATCTGCCATGTAATCTCTGTCTTGTTTTGGAGTCTCTTTGATAGATATTTTTATTATTCTAGACACCTGTCCATGAGATCCTCAAACAAATAACTCTAAGAGATTTAAGTTTGACAGCAATGAATGTAAGCAAGGTGAAAACATTCCGAGACAGGGAGTGAAGGTGTTATCACCAGATGGTCCTGTCCAGATGGTCCAGAGCCAGAAAGGGCCGCTTTATAGCTTAACACAATATACATTAGCCGGGAGGTGAAACAGTTAAATTTATATAATGTATACCATTTCCTCCAGCACATACTTCACGCATTCCTGATTTCAGATTCCTGTGGCATGTTGCAAATATTGCACCCATTATATTAGAGTGGATTAGAGAAAGCATTTTCATAATGCTTAAATAAGATCTATAACAACAGCAGCAGCAAAATCAACAGCAAACTAGTCACTGTAACCATTGTCCTTGGTCCTGAGAGAGATGTAGAAATTTATGAATAAATTGGACCTTTTCATCTATATACACTGCAAATCTGGTATTTCTGAAGTATGTTGCCACTTGGGTCCATTGTGCCTGGCTTAATGCACTTTGAACTCTCAAAATTGCCTGGTGAGAACTAACATAGGTTAATGTCTGAGACCATGAACTCTACAACCACTCTGCTTGAGTCTCTGCCCCATTTCTACCAACTGGTGGTCAAATTTGGGAAAGACATTTAGGCTTTCTTGGCATTGCTTCCTCATCTATAAATTTGGAATGATAATGACAATGGTGATGATGACCTCCAACTCGTAGGAATTTTAGAAAGATTATAAATACGTCCCACACCCTTAACAGTGCCTAACACACAGTCAGCACTTAATAAAGATTCTCTCTCCCTGTGATCAGCAGCATCAATAAAAAAACTGGGGCTTGTCTAAGCATTCATGGGTCTAAGAATCACCTAGGGTGTGCTTGTTTCAGAGAAACGTTCCCAGATACTGCTCCACACTTCCTGAATTGCTGGGGATTGTACCTGTGGATTTGCACTTTTGATAAACTCTCTAAAAGATTAAAGCTTGAGAATCGATGATCTTGAAGATCATCAACATTCTGAGACAAAAGGAGTGGAGGCCGTCACCAGGTGGTCCTTTTTAATACATAGGGAGAAAGAGAGCCCGCTCTACTCCTTAATTCAGAGTGGCAGGGAGCTGAAACATTGCCTAATTCTGAAGCAGCAACAACTCCAGACCCCTGATGTTTAAATAGGAAATCCAGATAACACCCCTCATTCTAACTGCAGCCATGCTAACCAAGATAACAGCTGTCTCTGTTCAAAGACACATATATCTGTTCTTGGTGACTATTGCCTTTTGTTTCTGTGGCCGGAACAAATGTGCCTTTGTGGCTTTAATTTTGCACTCTTAATTAATTAAATTGTATATGTGAACTAAAATATTTATATGCCCAAGATAATAAAAATAATCCGTGATAAATAGAACAAATGGAGTAAAAGTAAAGTAGATTTAGTGGCACTGGAGTTTACTGAGCATCTGTGATTAGACTGTGTTCCCTAGTATGCTTTGGGGACTGTAATTCAATCTGCAGTTTGAACTGAAGACTTGTTTTCTGTAGAGGTTTGGGGGAAAAGGAATACTTGTTCTTAATATCTCAGGTTTCTCTTTCAGTGGCTATTTGTTCAATCTTAAGGGTGGGAAAGGGGGATTTTACTTAGGAAAAGGAAGAATGAGTGTATTTTATTATTATTATTTTTTGGAAAATGTACAGAACCCTTTTTTTAATTTTTTATTTAATTTATTTTTTTAAATTGACATCCAAGTTAGTTAGCATATAGTGCAACAATGATGTCAGGAGTAGATTCCTTAATGCCCCTTAACCATTTAGCCCATCCCCCCGCCCCCCACAACCCCTCCAGTAACCCTCTGTTTGTTCTCCGTATTTAAGAGCCTCTTATGTTTTTCCCCCTCCCTGTTTTTATATTATATTTGCTTCCCTTCCATTATGTTCATCTGTTTTGTATCTTAAAGTCCTCATATGAGTGAAGTCATATGATATTTGTCTTTCTCTGACTAATTTCACATAGCAAAATACCCTCTAGTTCCATCTACCTATTTGCAAATGGCAAGATTTCATTCTTTTTGATTGCGTAGTAATACTCCATTGTGTGTGTGTGTGTGTGTGTGTGTGTGTACACACACACACACACACACACACCACATCTTCATTATCCATTCATCCATCGATGGACATTTGGGCTCTTTCCATACTTTGGCTATTGTTGATAGTGCTGCTATAAACATTGGGGTGCATGTGTCCCTTCGAAACAGCGCACTTGTATCCCTTGGATAAATATCTAGTAATGCAATTGCTGGGTCATAGGGTAGTTCTCTTTTCAATTTTTTGAGGAACCTCCACACTGTTTTCCAGACTGGCTGCTCCAGTTTGCATTCCCACCAGCAGTGCAAAACGATCCTCTTTCTCCACATCCTCACCAACATCTGTTGTTGCCTGAGTTGTTCATGTGAGCCATTCTGACAGGTGTAAGGTGGTATCTCATTGTGGTTTTGATTTCTATTTCCATGCTGATGGGTGATGTTGAGCATTTTTCTTGTGTCGGTTGGCCATCTAGATGTCTTCTTTGGAGAAGTGTCTATTCATATCTTTTGCCCATTTCTTGGGTGTTGAGTTATATAAGTTCTGTATAGATTTTGGATACTAACTGTATAGATTTTGGATACTAACCCTTTATCTGATATATCGTTTGCAAATATCTTCTCCCGTTCCATAACGGGTTTAGGATTTAGGTTTGCTGATTGTTTCCTTCACTGTGCAGAAGCTTTTTATTTTGATGAGATACCAGTAGTTCATTTTTGCTTTTGTTTCCCTTGCATCTGAAGATGTGTTGAGGAAGAAGTTGCTGTGGCAATGGTCAAAGAGGTTTTTGTCTGCTTTCTCCTCAAGGATTTTGATGACTTCTTGTTTTACATTTAGGTCTTTCATCCATTTTGAGTTTATTTTTGTTTATGGTATAGGAAAGTGGTCCAGGTTCATTTTTCTGCATGTCGCTGTCCAGTTTTCCCAGCACCACTTGCTGAAGAGACTGTCTTTATTCCATTGGTTATTCTTTCCTGCTTTGTCAAAGATTAGTTGGCCATATGTTTGTGGGTCCATTTCTGGGTTCTCTATTCTGTTCCATTGATCTGAGTGTCAGTTCTTGTGCCAGTACCATACTGTGTTGATGATTACAGCTTTGTAATACAGCTTGAAGTCCAGGATTGCGATGCCTCCTGCTTTGGTTTTCTTTTTCAAGATTGCTTTGGCTGTTAGGGGTCTTTTCTGGTTCCATACAAATTTTAGGATTGTTTGTTGTAGCTCTGTGAAGAATGGTGGTGTTATTTTGATAGGGATTGCATTGAATATGTAGTTTGCTTTGGGTAGTATTAACATTTTAACAATATTTATTCTTCCTATCTAGGAGCATGGAATATTTTTCCATTTTTTGGTGTCTTCAATTTTTTTCCTAAGCTTTCTATAGTTTTCAGTATATAGATTTCTCACCTCTTTGGTTACATTTATTGCTAGGTATTTTATGGTTTCTGGTGCAATTGTAAGTGGGATTGATTCCTTGATTTCTCTTTCTGTTGCTTCATTGTTGGTGTGTAGGAATGCAACCGATTTCTGTGCATTGATTTTATATCCTGCCACTTTGCTGAATTCATGGATCAGTTGTAGCATTTTTTGATGGAATATTTTGGGTTTTCCATATAGAGAGAGTATCATGTCATCTGCGAAGAGTGAAAGTTTGACCTCCTCCTGGCCGATTTGGATGCCTTGTATTTCTTTGTGTTGTCTGATTGCTGAGGCAAAGACTTCCAATACTATGTTGAATAACAGTGGCGAGAGCGGACATCCCTATCTTGTTCCTGACCTTAGGGGAAAAGCTCTCAGTTTTTCCCCATTGAGGATGATTTTGCGTTGGCTCTGTCATATATGGCTTTTATGATCTTGAGGTATGATCCTTCTATCTCTACTTTCTTGAGGGTTTTTATCAAGAAAGGATGCTGTATTTTGTCAAATGCTTTCTCTGAATCTATTGACAGGATCATGTGGTTCTTGTCCTTTCTTTTATTGATGTGATGAATCACATTGATTGATTTGCGGATATTGAACCAGCCCTGCATCACAGGTATAAATCCCACTTGGTCATGGTGAATAATTTTTTTAATGTATTGTTGGATCTGGTTGGCTAATATCTTGTTGAGGATTTTTGCATCTGTGTTCATCAGGGAAATTGGTCTCTAGCTCTCCTTTTTAGTAGGGTCTTTGTCTGGTTTTGGAATCAAGGTAATGGTGGCTTCCTAGACAGAGTTTGGAAGTTTTCCTTCCATATCTAGTTTTTGGAACAGCTTCAAGAGAATAGGTGTTAACTCTTCCTTAAATATTTGGTAGAATTCCCCTGGAAAGCCATCTGGCCCTGGACTCTTGTTTTTTGGGAGATTTTTTGATTGCAAATTCGATTTCTTTACTGGTTATGGGTTCTGTTCAAATTTTCTGTTTCTTCCTGTTTCAATTTTTGTAGTTTCTATGTTTCTAGGAATTTTTCCACTTCTTCCAGATTGCCCTTTTTATTGGCGTATAATTGCTCATAATATTCTTTTATTATTGTTTTTGTTTCTGCTGGGTTGGTTGTGATCTCTCTTCTTTCATTCTTGATTTTATTTATTTGGGTCCTTTCCTTTGTCTTTCTGATCCAACAGGCTAGTGGTTTTGTTAATTCTTTCAAAGAACCAGCTTCTGCTTTCATTGATCTGTTTTTTTTTTGTTTGTTTGTTTGTTTGTTTGTTTCAATAGCATTGATTTCTGCTCTAATCTTTATTATTTCCTATCTTCTGCTGGTTTTGGGTTTTATTTGCTGTTCTTTTTCCAGCTGTTGAAGGTGTAAGGTTAAGTTGTGTATCTGAGACCTTTCTTCCTTCTTTAGGAAGGTCTGGATTGCTATATACTTCCCTCTTATGACCACCTTTGCTGCATCCCAGAGTGGTGTTATCATTTTCATTGGCTTCCAGGTACTTTTTAATTTCCTCTCTTCTTGGTTAGCCCATTCATTTTTATTAGGATGTTCTTGAGTCTCCAAGTATTTGCTGTCTTTCCAAATTTGTTCTTGTGGTTGATTTCGAGTTTCATAGGGTTGTGGTCTAAAAATATGCCCAGTATGATCTCAGTCTTTTTGTACTTGTTGAGGGCTGATTTGTGTCCCAGTATGTGATCTATTCTGAAGAACGTTCCATGTGCACTGGAGAAGAATGTATATTCCACTGTTTTAGGATGAAATGTTCTGAATATATCTGTTAAGTCCATCTGGTCCAGTGTGTCCTTCAAAGCCATTGTTTCCATGTTGATTTTCTGTTTAGATGATCTGTCCATTGTTGTAAGTGGGGTGTTGAAGTCCCCTACTATTATGGTATTATGATCAATGAGTTTCTTTACGTTTGTGATTAATGGATTTATCTATTTGGGTGTTCCACATTTGGAGCATAGATGTTTACAATTGTTAGGTCTTCTTGGTGGATAGACCCCTTAATTATGATATAATGCCCCTCTTCATCTCTTGTTACAGTCTTTATTTTAAAGCCTAGACTGTCTGATCTGAGTATGGCTACGGTGGCTTTCTTTTGTCAACCATTAGCATGATAGATGGTTCTCCATCCCCTCACATTCAATCTGAAGGTGTCTTTAGGTCTCAGGAGGGTCTTTTATAAACAGCATATAGATGGATCTTGTTTTCTTATCCATTCTGTCACCCCATGTCTTTCGATTGGAGCATTTAGTCCATTGACATTTTGAGTGAGTACTGAAAGATACAAGTTTATTGCCAT
This sequence comes from Panthera onca, assembly GCF_046562875.1. Lineage (NCBI taxonomy): Eukaryota > Metazoa > Chordata > Mammalia > Carnivora > Felidae > Panthera > Panthera onca. The sequence goes on along the minus strand of NC_138354.1, from coordinate 36,271,698 downwards.
TATGTTTCTTGTAGAGTTGGAGTTTCTGGTGTTGTTCTCTGGTCCTTTCTAGTCTTTGTTGCTTTTGGTGTTTTTTTTTTTTCATCTTTTCTCCTCTCAGAGTGTCCCCCTGAAATTTCTTGCAGTGCTGGTTTAGTGGTCATGAACTCCTTTAATTTTTGTTTGGGAAACTTTTAATCTCTCCTTGTATTTTGCATGACAGCCTTGCTGGATAAAGAATTCTTGGCTGCATATTTTTCTGATTCAGCACATTGAATATATCCTGCCACTCCTTTCTGGCCTTCCAAGTATCTGTGGATAGGTCTGCTGCAAATGTGATCTATCTCCCCTTGTAGGTTAAGGTCTTTTTTTTTCCCTTGCTACTTTCATGATTCTTTCCTTGCCTGAGTATTTTGTGAATTTGACTATAATATGCCTTGTTGATGGTTGGTTTTTGTTGAATCTTATGGGAGTCCTCTGTGCTTCCTTGATTGTGAAGTGTGTGTCTTTCCCACGTTAGGAAAGTTTTGTGCTATGATTTGCTCACATACGCTTGTACCCCTTTTTCTGTCTCTTCATCTTTTGGGACCCCGCCTATGATTTTGATATTGTTCCTTTTTAATGAGTCACTGATCTCGGTAATTCTTAAATTGTGCTCTTTTGCCTTAGTCTCCCTATTTTTTCCTGCTTCATTATTCTCCAGAAGTTTGTCCTCTCTTTTGCTGTTTGGCATCATCCATCCTTGCCACTATAGCATCCATTTGAGATTGCAGCCCAATTACAACATTTTTGATTTAATCCTGACTAGTTTCTACTTTGTTTATCTCTGCAGAGAGGGATTCTAATCTGTTTTTGACCCCAGCTAGTATTCTTATTATCATGATTCTAAATTCTGGTTAAGACAACTTTCTTGTATCTGTGTTGGTTAAGTCTCTGGCTGTTGTTTCTTCCAGATCTTTTTTTTTTAGGATGAATTCCTTCATTTCGTAATTTTGAAGGGAGAAAAAGAATTGATAAGGTAAAAAAAATTAAAATTAAAAACACACACACAAAAAATCAAATAAATGATGCTGGATTCTAGTTTTGTTTTCATCTGGTTCTTGAAAGAAGCTTGTAGATTAAATAGGGAGAAAAGGGAAAATGTTTGAAAATTTGAGAAAATGAATACAATGAAATAGAATAAAATGAAATGATGGAAGTAAAATAGAATTTGAAAAATTTACAAACAAGTAAAAAAATATACTAGAGAAAAATAAAAACATTAAAAAAAATTTTTTTAACGTGTATTTATTTTTGAGACAGAGAGAGACAGAGCATGAACAGGGGAGGGGCAGAGAGAGAGGGAGACACAGAATCCGAAACAGGCTCCAGACTCCGAGCTGTCAGCACAGAGCCCGACACGGGGCTCGAACCCACTGACAGTGAGATCATGACCTGAGCCGAAGTCGGACACTTAACCGACCAAGCCACCCAGGCGCCCCTTTTAATAAATATTGAAAATAAAAATATTTTTTTTCTGTATTCAAGAAAAAGAAACGAATAAAAAAGATATAAAAAAGAAAATTGAATAGATGGATCAGTGAACAGATTGAAATATGATTGAAATTATATACATTTCCCAAAGAAGTCAAACTATGAAGCACTGTACAGTCCGTAAACTAAGCAGGCAGAGAGACTTGTGTTCCTGAAGAAGGAGGTTGGCCTGGATGGGCGGGGCTTAGTGTAATGGCTCCGTTCTCCACTAGATGGCGCTGCTTAGCCTCCTGGGGTGGATTGTTGCGGCGCTTGTAGGTATATATGCGCATGCGCAGGTATAGTGAACATGGCGTCACCCAACTACCCAGTGTAGCAGTGTAGCTGCTCTCCCCGACCAGCAGTCATGCTCCCGTCCTTTGTCTCCGGCTTCCTCCGCTCCTGCATTTACACTGTCCGTGACCAAGCCGTCAGGTTGCCGGGCAGCACCTCCCTCCTGAGTTTTATCTCCGTCGCGGCTGTGTTTCCCCACCCCTCACTTCGGGGGGACCGCGGCTCGGACAGCTCGGACCGCTCAGACCCTCTGCGGGAGGGTCTCCCCGAGCAATGGCCGGGTGCCGGCCTCACCCGGGACATTGGCGGGACTCTGCTGCTGCCGTCGCCAGAGACTGAGGCTGGGCGCCAGCCTGCCCCAGAGAAGGTTCACGCGATGGTGTAGCGGCAGCGTTGGAGGGATCACGGAAAATCACAACACGCATCCGGCACCAGGCTTCGCCCTTCCCACCAGAGCACCGCCAGGTATGGAGGCGAGGAGTTTCAGACTCTGCGCTCCCCGTTTATAGAGTCTTAATGGAATTTAAACCCTCTCCTTTCTCCTTTCTCCCTTTTTAGTTCAGTCCGGCGGCTGTTTCCACTTTTCCTGTCTCTCCAGCTGCTTTGGGGGGGGGGGGGGGGACTGCTTTTCCCGAATTCTCTCCCTGTCTCCGTTCTCTCTCTGCACAAGCAGAAACAACTCCTACCCTCTGCGGCTTCTCTCTCCCCCAATTTACCTCTCTGCGCCACGTACCTGCTGAGTTCTGTGGTTCAGGTTGTGCAGATTGTTGTGTTAACCCGCAAATCAGTTTTCTAGGTGTCCAGGATGGTTTAGTGTTGATCTGGCTGTATTTCATGGACGCAATGTGCAAAAAAACTTTCATGTTGTTCTGCCATCTTGGCTCCTCCAAGAATGAGTTTATTTTGATGCTGTCCTGGGAGGGGGAAAGAGAAGGAGGGGGGAATTTGGGAGCACACAATCTAGCATCTGAATGCGAAAACTGTGTAGGATAACTGACCATCCTCATTGCCGGAGGCTGTTGCAGTTTTAGTACCCAGCACTTAAGACTCAGGCTCCTGGAGGGGCACCTGGGTGGCTGCTAGTTAATCATCTGACTTCTGCTCAGGCCATGATCTCATAGCTTGTGGGTTCAAGCCCCGCATCAGGCTCTGTGCTGACAGCTAAGATCCTGGAGTCTTCTTTGGATTCATTCCCTCTCCCTCTCCCCCTCCTCTTCTTGTGCTCTGTCTCTCTCAGAAATAAATAAACATTAAAAAAGATAATAATAATTAAAAAACCTTCAGGATCCTGACAACAATTTTGTCCTGGGATAGGCAGAAGGGGCAGTCACCCACAGAAGTCAAGGAGTTACATGTTTGTTCTTTATGCCATAACTTAAGGAAGTCGTTCTCAGTCTTTAATATGTTTACATATTACCTGGAGATTTTGTTAAATGCAAATTCAGATTCAGTAGGTATGGGTAGGTTCTGGAGATTTGTGACAAGCTTCCAAGGGATGGAAAAGCTGCTCATCCATGCGCTGCATTTAAATAACAAGCTTCTAGAGGGCATAGTAGTAAATTGGTAGGCTCGTCAAAGAGCAAATTCAGGAAACCCGCTCATTCTAATTCTTCTCAGTTCTTTCCCTTTCTCTCCGCAGAATTTTGCCTTTTAAACAAGCACCAGAGTTGATCCATGGACCATTCAGTTTTAACTAAAAAGGCTCTCTTTACCTTTTGGATAAAATACTAACTCAGGGTCTCCAGAAACTAGTGGATGACAAAATAGCTTTTTAAACTAAAATCTCAAGTGAGTGGTTCTGTATAAATGGAATACCAAATGGAGGGATTTTTCATTTTCTTCTGGTTATTTTGCCATGAAGTTAGAAGTTATTTCACTTCTTCAAGTGGAAATCTTGAAAATAGTTCGCTATCCATCTTGCCCCTGTTTGAGTGTCTCTCAACGGCATCTGACAACACTGTGGACAATCAATAAATATTTGTTGTATAAATGAAAGCGTGACTCATCTAAAACAGTGCTTCTCAAACTTTAATATGAAGAGGGATTACGCAGAGATCTTGGTAAAAGTGCAAATCCTGGGGCACCTGAGTGGCTGAGTTGGTTAAGTATCCAACTCTTGATTTTGGCTCAGGTCATGATCTCACAGTTTATGAGATGGAGCCCCATGTCCACCTCTGCACTGAGTGGAGATGCTTAGGATTCTTTCTCTCCCTTTCTGTCTCTGCCCCTCCCCCATGCAGCCAAGCACATTCTCTCACTCTCGCGCATGTGCTCTCTCAAAATAAATAAACTTAAAAAAAAAGTGCAAATCCTAGTTCAGTACATCTGGGGATTGACCTGATATTCAGCATTTCCACCACGCTCCTAGACAATGCCAATGTCATGGACCACACTTTGAGTAGCAAGGTTAAACATGCAAGAAATATTTAAGGTTGTATATTCATATGTATTTCACCCTAATGTTAAATAGCTAGGAATTGTGATAGTAATTTTGACATTGAGAACATACAAATGGCACCTAAAACTGAAATAAAGCTATACAAGTGTCTTGGTCATGGTCAGGCTTCTGTGTTGAAAATGTAATTGCATTTAGTTTATACCAGCTCCTTTAACTGGGAATCTTACAATTTACCATAAATATGCAACAAGCACACACATATAGCTTAACAGTCAGCAAATATAAAGACTATTAAGCCAGTTCACGGTGACCTGGTAAAATTTTTTGTCATGTATAAGTGAAAGTCAGTGCCCTGTAAGTTTAGGGTGCCACAAAGGTAAGCCCATAATTGGGGTGGAGGTTGGGGAGAGGGCCATGAGACACACGTGTCCACAGTGAGCCAGCTAAATGAGCTGGAAAGAGTTCCATTGTGCTTCCCAGGGGAATTTCACTGTTCTCTATTGCTCAATGTTTATTTTTAACAAAAAGCCAAACTCAATAACTTCTTGTCTCAGTTATAGTCACATTAAAAGAAATATAGACCATCAAACATTAAGAGCAAATCACATTGTCTTGACATCTCTGGAAGGATGTTTACAAATGAGCAAGTATGTTATTAATGTGCGCTAAAAACATTTTTAAAGTGCTCTTTACCCATCCCATTTTCTCTTTACATCCTCTATCCATTGTCCGCTCCTACCGTCGGAAACCAATTCCCAAGACTCGAACATTCAAGCCATGGGAAGCTCTTTCATATCCTTTTCTCCCCCATTGTCTTCCCCTTCCAACTTGCCCTTTCTCTGATAGTAAATAAAGCTTGGCTTTTTTCAACAAGAACATAGAATCTTCTCCTGTTCTTTTTTACCCATTGTGGTAGTTGGAGCAATAAATTTTCTTGCTTTTTTTTTTTTGCCTGAGCAATACACTTTCAGAAACCAAGCTGGGAAGGAGGGCATTATCTTTAGTGGGCTTGGGAGGAGAAAAACTGAATATTCATGTACTAATAATATTTCCTTGCTAATAATATAAACTATATAAGATACCATCTAGCATCTTGGAGAAGTATATGGTTCACAAAAATGACCCATCCAAGAACCAGTTAGAAGATTTAGATGATTTAGAATAGAATTAATTAGAAAGAGATTACTATAGAATTGTCAAGGTCACAATATATGATGATAATTAGTGAATTAATTATTTGGATGCTCTTCTGTAGCTAGTATTTGTTTTAAAGGTTTTTATGAGTACTTTTCTTTCCTGAAAGCCATTATAAAGGTTTATATTAGCCTGATGGTATTGCATACTTAGTTAAATATTATTCAGAAAGCCAATATTTTGAAAGGTAGAATGGGAAACTGTCCCATGCTAAGGAAAATCCAGAAAGATTATAGTGCTCTAAAAATGCATTTGCATTCTTTTCAAATTCATATGCTAACATGAGTTTCAGAAAATTTTTGCAGGGTCTATTCTGAAGAGTAAATAAAACCATTTGTATGTGTTCACCCCCTTAGGTAGTGATAATCTTTGAAAAAAAAAGTCATTGTTAAGGAATCTGTGTTTGTTCCCTGCAAATGTTGTCATGCTATTGTTTTCTTTGTTTGTTTCTTTGTTTTTTGACATATCCCTTGTTCTCATAGAACCAAATTTGATGGAGATTTGTGTTAGAATGGTAAAGTTTGTATTAATGAGACAACCTTTTTGTAACTTGTATTACCATTAAAGCATCTCTATAACTTGACGGTGTGTGTGTGTGTGTGTGTGTGTGTGTGTGTGTGTGTGTGTGTGTGTGTGTTAATGAAGCACTGGTTACTATGTGAGAAATGAATTTAAAAAGTGGACAGAAGACCAGTCAGAGTCTATTACAGTAGTTCAAACAAGAAGTAATGCCTTGTTACCTGGGTAGCTCAGTCAGTTAAGCATCAGATTCTTGATTTTGGCTCAGGTCATGATCTCAGGGTTTGTGAAATCAAGACCTATATTGGGCTCTGACTGCGTGAACCCGGGGGAGCCTGCTTGGGTTTCTTTCTCTCCCTCCATCTCTGCCCCTCCCCTGCTCACTCTCTGTCTCTCAAAATAAATAAACATTTTAAAAAAAAGTGATGCCATCTTTGACTAAGGTGTTGGGAGTGAGGGAGAGAAGTGAATTGAGAGCAGATTGAACAAATCTAAGGCATACCATCAAGACAAATTGAGGATCAATTTGTAAAGGGGCATTTGTGGAAAGAGGAATCTAAGATGACTTTTGATTTTCTGGTGTGTTTGAATGAGTAGTGGTGCCATTCACCGAAATGGGAAATTCTGGAAGAACACTGAGGTTGAGTTTGGGTTTTGGGCCACAAGTTCATGCACTCATTAATTGCTCTGAATTTTCCCCACATATGATGTTGAGATACGTCCACCATCCTGAGTATGGCTTCCAACAGGTAGTCTCTACATCCTCCTGATGCTTCTTTCAGAATTGCTTTACCTCTCTTTCTCTCCCTCCTTGCTACTATTATCTTAGCCCTGATTGCCTTCTGTTTCTGTCTACATTACTGAAGTAGCCTTTTAATTCTCCTTTTGCAGGAGTGCTTTCCTAAAAGCTATGGAAGTAGTCTTCCTTTTCTTCAGGTGAATAAACTACATCCCCATGAGCTTACCCCATGCTTCTCCAATGAGTATCTGTCAGGCTGAGAGGACAACAGCATTGCTTTTCTCTGAGATTCTTGAGGGGAGGCTGTTGTGGACATTCAGTAAATACTGCTTGATGGGGAATGATTGCCAAATGCATCATCCCATTTTGGAATTAGTGGTTTTTGTTGTTACTTTGATGTAATTAAAAATTTTGAAGATAATACATTCATGTAGATCTCATTTCTAACCCCTGCCCTCAAGGATGCCCATTTATCTTTCCAAAGAAACACTCTTAACTCTGTTTGCATCTTTTCCAAGACATAAGATAGAGAATTTCCAAGACATAGAAAATCACTCACTTGCAGTATGTAGTAAGGCAAGTGAATCAGATTGTAAAATTGTTAGTAGTAAACAATGTCAGATACTCCCAAACCAAAGGAATAAAAGAATGTAACGTATATTTCCCCTAATCACTAGGAACTGTGCAAGACACTTTCTTTATGACCATTTGTCTAATTAGTACACTGGGCATTATTTTATAAGAGGTTGAGGACACAGGGAGGAAGTAGAGAAAGTAACACCGAGGTCCGTCTTGCTCCAGAACTCATTCTCTTCCACATCTGCATCAGAGAGTGTGATTCACATAGAAGGCAGAGGTTAGTAGGTTTCTGTGCCCCTAAGATTTTATTCTGTTGTATATAAAGCCTTAAACCAAAAGTGGCATGCACCTTGGTACAGAATTGCTACCCCATCAGAAGTCCTTAGGAACATAGTGCAGAACAAACTGAAATTTGAGAAGTTTAGATGAGATTTGTAGGGCTGTAGCGAAAGAGTTTTGCATTGTCTCTGAATTGGTCATTCTCAGCGACAGAGTCATTTATGAGATGGGGGCAATCATAGAAAGCAGTGGCTTTTAAAAAATACTTTAGCTGCCAAAAATCTCATTCCAATTCTCTGGAAGAGTGCTGTTGTACCAAGTGTAATTCACCAGCCCAGTGCCTTTCTGGAAGTTGTGAAATTGGAGAGTTGCTTTTGTCTAAATGAATAAACACCACCAAGATGAGCCGACCAGCTTGTCCTCAGTTGAGCTTGATATGATCAGACATCCAGAGCTTCTTCCCCTGGTTGTGTCTCTGAGATCTCTCTCTCTTTCCTCTTTTTTTCTCTCCATCTTTCTCTTTCTCAGCTTCTCTTCTTTTAATAATGGAATATGGTCAGCTCTGAGGGAGTCCCAGGAAAAGAAATAGGTGTCTATCTTTTCTTCCTTGACAGTATTAATTTCCCATCATGGTAACTAACAGCAAATATGCCCTTTATATACATAATTAGGGATTATGGATCCATCACCCTCATTGGCATATTTGTGCCTGTCCGTACAACTTAAATAGATTTGTTTTTGTGTTTAGCTCTCCAGATAATAGCCTTCCCTCCTTTTTCTTTTAAGCTTTTTATTTGTTTTCAGAGAGAAAGAGTCCATGTGTACATGCATAAGCATGTAAGTGGGGCAGGGACAGAGAGAGAGAGAGAGGGACAGAGAGAGAATCCCAAGCAGGCTTCATACTGCCAACACAGAGACCGACTGGGGGCTCAAACCCAAGAACCATGAGATCATGACCTGAGCCAAAACCAGGAGTCTGACGTTCAACTGACTGAGCCACATAGGCACCCTCTTCGTTATATTTAAAATTATTTTTTTATTTTGGAGAAATTATCTCTCCACCACCTTGGGCTCCAAATGGACCTGTCAGTGAAGATTTCTGAGAAGATGAATAGTTTCCCTGGGGCCATGCACATAGCTTTTGTGTGTTTCCTTGACCAAGTATGGTGATGAGGTGGGCATGAAAACTAAGCCTGGCCACTTGTTCTTTCCCCCTTGGGATCCTGACTTTTTAGAAGAATGGTTAATTAATGATGAAGCAATGGTATTTATTTCTGCATTAATGTACTCTTCTATGACCTGTCGTTCTGTAACTATCCCATATGCTGCCTGTAAATCCATTCCACCCCTTTTAGAAGTTAACCCATTACAAGTTCTATTGCCTGCAGCCATAGGATTACCAGATAATTCACTACATCTCACTCCAAAGTGGATTTAAATAATTCCTATAAGTACTATAAAATATACACAGAACGAATTAGGATGACATTGTAACGCAAAAACACCAGAGTACTTCTCCCTGGGATGCTGTGGCTGAGACACTTATACTGGAAACAAAATTTTACTGAGTGACGTAACTTTTACTGAGGACTCCCAACTCTGGGAGAAGTGGTACTGGGGTTTGGAAAAGAATTGCACAGAGCTGCTTTTGCAGGAATTGACTTAGGGCAGGAAAAGCCTGAGATATCACTAAAGTGAATAAAAGAGAAAAAAAGATGAGGAGTAGATTTATCATTCAACTCTATGATTATAGAATTGGACCCAATGATGTTGGACAAGATGATGAATGGTATTGGATAAAATCTCTTCTTTTAATATGATTAGGTTTTAGCTGGGTAACATTTAAAATTTTTATCTTTTATTAAATGGTATAGAATAGGAATATTTCATTAAATAGAGTATTTTTTCTCTCCATGAATATCATAGATTTTCCACTTGTTCAGTTTAGGAGAAAAAGGTATGTAAGTGATTATGTAGCTAGTCCTCATAAGGTTCCAAAATTAGCAAGGCCTTTTATAGTTTGGGGAAGATTAACAACCTGGGTGTTAACATTTAAAAGACATGGGAGAAATTACTGAAACAGGTTGCAGACCAGAATTTCCTGTATATATTTGTTCTTCTCAACATGAATGGAGTCAGCTGTGGTACTTCTCCAAACAAATCATGCATTACAAGTTTGCTGCTTTTTTTTTTCCTGTATTGATATATAAGTTTTGTTTCATCAGTCTCCATATGAGGTAGCCTTTATGAAGAACATACTGTCAAAGCAAAGTCATTTAAAATTAATTAATGACTTTTCAATGTAAGCCCTCATGGGATAAATTATTTTCCCTCCTGTTAGAATGAATGCCTGTAAATATCAAGAAGCTCCTCGCATTTCCTGTTTTGTTTGGAAGTGTGTTCACAATGGATGCTTCTCCTGTTGGTAGTATATACTGGCAGGACCTTAGAAATGACAATGTGGAAAGCAATGTGCTGGTTTGCACTTAAAAGTTTTGGCTCCATTTTTAATGCCCAGATTTTGTCTGCATATTTTAGGAACAAGTATTGGCCCAGTCCTACCTGGAGATTTAGTGGCTGGTCCCTCCTTTGTGCATCCTGCTTTTACCAGAGAAGGTTTCCCAATCTGGGTCATGGAAGATGGGGCACAACAAAATGGCAGAAAATCTCTGCGTTCTTGGCCAATCATGTCAGAGTTAAGATGTTTCCAGAAGTCCTTATTGTCTTTCTTTTGAGACTGGAACAGTAGGGAAGGAAAAGAGGAATTTAAAAGGTTCTCTCTCTCTATTCTCTTTTTTGTTGGATATTTTATAAAATTGTATTTCAGAAAGGTGACACAATGTCATGCAGACAAACAATGCTGAGATCTGTGAAAAAAAAACTATAATTTTTTTCACTCTTATTTAAAAAAATGCAACGTACGTGTCCAGGCCCTACCATTTTATGGCTAAAAATTAAGTCACAATTATTTTATATACCAAAATTATGATTGTGGAAAAAATCATTGGTTTATTACTAAAAAGCAAGCTTCCATGGTCCCCAAAGAAGTATCCAAATTATGCCTGGCAGTCTTCTGAAAGGGTGTGTCACTTATGCCCACATTCCATGTATCAAATACCTCCTTTGCTAGCTTCTAATTGACCACACCTACATAACTGCATCCAGGGCTCACCATTGCTACTTATCTTGAGAACTCTGTTGTACACTCCCAGATGTCATCTTTGTTTTGTTTTTTAATTAAAAATATTTTTAATGTTTATTTATTTTGAGGGAGAGAGAGACAGAGTGCGAGCAGCGAGGGGCAGAGAAAGAAGGAGACACACAATCTGAGGCAGGCACCAGGCTCTGACCTGTCAGCACAGAGCCTGACATGCAGCTCAAAAACCCTTGAACCCTGAGATCATGACCTGAGCAGAAGTGGAAAGCTCAACTGACTGAGTCACCCAGGCGCCCCCCAGATGTCACCTTTGGATGCTCCCTGTGGCTCTAGTTTTGGGCCCCCAGACACTGCTTAGGTTTTCTTTAGAGAGACAGAAAACTGTCGTCTCTCCATCTCTATGTTATCATTTGTCACCTTGCCCTCAAATTAGCTTTGCCTGTGTTGATACTAAGTTGATCTTTCATCTTTTGCATCTAAACCCCTCTATCCACAGGTGGCTCCAAATCAATGGAAGGAACTGAGCAGGGAGTAGATGCGATTTCCATTCCATTTTCAATGTCTTCATCACCTTTGCGAGCCCCAAACTCCCACTCCCTATCAAAATCATCTCCCTCCTTCTCTAGTAATAAAATGAAACCTTCTAAGCATGTCAAGGGTAGCAAGCTCAGGCAGAGTTTGGGAAAGAACATTCTGGAAGGAGTGCAGAAAAGGGCAGAGCCAGGAGGTGTTTGTACTCTCAAGGCCTCCATTTCAGCTCAGCCAAAGCCCCTTGTTATGTAAAAGAAGAGAAATAATGGCCCAGACTGGTTGCATTTCCTCCCTGAAGTTACCCAGCAAATTATTAACCACTAACACTCTCATCTTGGTAATGGCAATATCTGAGGTGCGGTTCAGTGATCTATACAAGGGGAAATTAGATTCAAACAAACATAACAACTTGTCCTGGAGTGAAAAGCAGATGTATAATTTCTCTCATTTGTCCCTACTTTATTTAATAGCCCACCTAGGGAGCTTATTTAAAAGTACAAAACAACAACACACCAAACCGGCCAATATTATGAGAAGATCTCATTGAATCATCAACATAATAGCAATTATTATTTTCTTCTGTGATGTAATAACCTAGAGGGAAAATCAGGGTTGGGGTGGTGAGCTAAATAAATGAGTCAGAATTGTCCTTTTGTGCTCTTTAAGTTGGAAGCAAGGAAGTTATTTAAGGTAGAATTTGTGGTCACATCCTGTGTTCTTTCTTCTTTTCTGTGACATTGTTTTCCATGTTTTTATTCAGTAACTAACTCTTGAATACCTACTATGCTGGGTGATGAGTGCAGACTAAGGAGCACATTAGACAGGGTCTCTGGCTTCACGGAGCTTGGATTCTAATGTGGGGGGTGTTAGGGGACAGGATTATATAAGTAAATTCAATAATTGGCATTTTTAATATGTGCTGTGAAGGGAAGTTACATTGGGGCCATGAGAGCAGAAACCAGAGATAATTGGGGCACCTGGCTGGCACAGTCGGTGGAGCATGTGACTACTGGCTTTGTAGGTTCTAGCCCCATGTTGGGGATAGATGATGGGGTTTGATGGGGATAGATGATGGGGTTAGATGATGGGGATAGATGGTGGGGTTTGATGGGGATAGATGATGGGGTTAAACGGGGATAGACGATGAGGTTAGATGGGGATAGATGATGGGGATTGATGATGGGGTTTGATGAAGATAGATGATGGGGACAGATGATGAGGTTAGATGATGGGGTTAGATGGTCAGGAAGAGCTGTACTGAGATTGTGAAGAGTGACTCACTATGGAGTTGGGGGAGGTAAAGGCAAAAGGAAGGCCTCCAGAAGGACTTTGATATGGTAGAGAGGACTCCTTAAGTTACCTGAGGTCTTGGTACTGTTAAGCTAAGATTGTTTTCCCTCTAGTAAGGCATTAACATTAAGACAGTAGGGGGTTGCTGGAGATATGTTATAGTCTATATTTGCTTCAAGTATTTGTCAATGGGCTGCAGGTTATAAAGAAATTTAATTTTACTTGCCATTTCCTTTTTGCCTTTGTTCCCCACATCACTATGGAGGGGAAGGAGATATGAGAGCTCCAGGAAACTGAATCCATAGCTTTCTGGAGATTAGGCAATTGATAAGATTGCCTTTTTCTTGTAATTTACTAAGACATTTGTAAACTGGTGAGACTCATATCCTGTATGAATGTGATCTGTCAGTTAACCGTTTGTTTCCTTTCCTTTCCTTTCCTTTCCTTTCCTTTCCTTTCCTTTCCTTTCCTTTTTTCCTTTTTTCCTTTTTTCCTTTTTTCCTTTTTCCTTTTTCCTTTCCTTTGTACTTGGGCAGCCAGGAGTGCCTGAGGAATACCACACATATCCCACGTGGGGGAAGGGGGGACAGGTATACTAGCTTGTGTTTTGCCCTCAACTTGTCTTATGCTCCCTCATCAGTAGAGATTACTTTAAAGTTTTTTTGTTTTTGTTTTAATCTAGAAAGAAAGAAAGAAAGAAAGAAAGAAAGAAAGAAAGAAACTAGAGAGGATGGATGCAAATGCAGGGAGTTTTTCTTAAGGAATTGATATTTTTGAGAAGATATATGAAGGCTCACTAGGTTAAATTGGGAGACTTTCAGGAAGGGAGAGCAGCATCTGAAAAGGTCTTGGAAACCTGAGACATTAAGGCCACAGCATGGGAGTTGCAGGGCCACTCAGGTTCTTGGGTTGTGTCCTATTAACAGGGAATCCATAGAAAGATATTAAGTAAATGAGTGCTGGGTCTCTTTGCATCTTTGAGCCATCAGTCCAGTAAACTCTGTGGCAGGCATTGTGCAGTCTCTATATGTACAATAGCACTTTGAATCCTCCTACAAATGGGTAAGCTGCATATTGGAGGCATTAAGTGATTTCCTCAAGGCTACCCACTTATGACTTGCCACAGGCAAGATTCACACCAGATCAGCAGCCATTATTCTGTGTTGCTTCTAGTGCTAAGGAAAGCTCTCCTATTGTTTGTAGCCAAACCTCATTCTAATTCTAATTACCTAATATTCTGCTCTTAATAATTACTTCAAGAGGAAAAAAATTCAATCATCACCAAATATGTCAATGCTGTGTCTATGCCAATGGATGTAATTAGAGAAAAATAATTTCATTCCATTCGTGCCAAGGGCAATGTTGAGCCTTTGGAAATAAAATGCTTGAAGATCTTCAGATCTAGAATCTTAGCAATATTAAGATTGGGAAGTACTTTAGGGAGATGAGTTCCTTTCTGAGTATTGTGCCACTTTAAAAGAATCATAGCATCTCTGTTGAAAAAGTCTTCTAAAAAAAAGAAAGAAGGAAGGAAAGGAGGAAGGAAGCCTTCTAGATAGAAGTCAGTGTTGGGTTTTGTTGGTTCAAGACTGGCCCTAGTTTATTCTCACACATTTTTTTATCCACTGATGAACTGGACTTCAAATCTTAGTGGCTCTGGCTTTAGAAGGAGGTCCTAGCTCTCGGGAAGAAAGCTTTGAGGTGGCAAGGTGCGTACATACTGTTGAATAGGGATTCTGAGCAAAGACTGACCTGTTGACTGGATCTGTAATACATCAAACTGTCCACATGATTGAAGGCAAGGAACTTTGTTCCCAGAGATTTTAAAGTGAAAACAGACGCCCAGGTAACACATTTCTGACCGCCTTAATCTGTCATAACTTCAAACACACTTAACCAGAACACCTCTTTCATGTAGAAGGGTGCTGCTTAGCTGTCAGCTATAGGCATCACCTTCTTGTATGTCTCATGATGGAAATAATTCAATTTTAAAACTTACTTTGGAGTAGACCCCACTGAAGTTTGGTGCTCTAAGCACAATTCTAGTGTATGAGGTTTTTTTTTTTTTTTTTTTTTATTTCTGGCTATAGAAATTTTATAGTTGACAATTACTTCAGTATTCGTAAGGTACTCTTTGGATATGATTCATATCAGACAACAGGGGCCGTGCCCTCTCTGAGGGTTGCCTCATACCCCATTCCTGCACCACCTGCCAAGAATCTTACTGTGTCTCATTATTGTGCTTTAAAATTAGTTGACCCGGTTTTAAATCCAGCTCTGCCATTCTGCTAAATGATCTTGGAACAGTTGCTAACCCTCTTGTCTGTTTTCTTGTCTCCAAAATGGGAATAAATATATCTTAGATGTCCAGGTATATTTGTTTTATGCTTGCAAAATTTTCATCATTTCCTCTCTTTCTGACCTTTGCCATGTTCTTCTCACTAGAGTACCAGACATATATCTCTTGTCTTTATTTATGCTGGTCTTGGTCATTTGACTTCATTTGACCGATGCAATGTTAGAAGACATTGTGAGAAATAAACCCACTACCCCAATAAAAGGTGGGACATGGAGACTCAGAGCATTGTGAAGCAAGGCTTTAATCAAATTTCTTGCAAGAGCTGTTGTCTGATAGACAGGCATGCTCGGGTCAGGTACAGCAGACAATTTATCTCCTAGCGTGCAAGTGACTCCCTGGTTCCTCATTGGCTGAGTACTGCAGATATTACAGCCTTACCTGGAAGTCACCTATGCTCATGTAAAGCAAAAAGTAGTACGAATGGAACAAATGTACATTCCTTGAGGTGATGCAGAAACTTTCGTTCTTAGGCACCTGCTCATTGTAAATCCTGTGAAAAGTAAGCCCATGAAATGAAGAGGGGAAGAAGAACCAGGAAGTAAATGTCTAAGGGTTTGGGACTCTCCATTGTGTGTGTATGTTGGCGGAGGTTTCAGGGGAGTGTACCTATTTCCAGTAGATTGTAAACCTACTGTTAACTAGACAGCACAGCTTTTATTTGGTATTTCTGAAAATGAATCATCTCATTTACTTCTCACAGACATGATATAAGCAGAGGCCCTAGAAGTGCTGTGCAGTTGGGTTTATCCTCATGTATTTCTTTGATCACTCTCAGAATAATGGTCTCTAGATAGTCCACCTGCCCCAGGTGGTTTGGGATCTCACCTCAACCCATATCACAATAAAGATCCAAACACAGTCTAGTTCAGCCAAACCGCAGCTGACCCACAGATACAGCAATATCTATAAAAATGCTTATTGTTGAACACCATTGAGAGGTTTTAGATTGGTTTGCTCGCATATATGTGACATAATGCAGGTTGTTGTGATATTTAAATTCCAGTTTTCTTTTCTTCTCCAACATTACTATACACTCTTATTTTACCCAATACAACGTGTATTGTTTGGCCTCTATGACGGACCACTATTGCTTTTCATGCCCAGCTTCTATTTTGCTTTCTTCTTGGGAGATACTTCATTTTTTCTCTCTGAAGAACTCCTCTCCTGCACTGTCATTCTGAGTCATCAGGTGGACTCAACTTCACGGGCAAGCATGAGAGCCTTTCCTCCTCCCTTGGCCCAGGAGTGTGTGACCCAGGTTAGTCCAATTAGACTGACTTTCAGGAATTTACAAGGAGCTATTGGGAAAGAGATTTTATTTCCTCCAGAGATGCTGAGCTGGCAGAATGAAAGTCTGGGATTTCTAGTAGCCACCTCTCTGGTGTGAAAGGCACCTATCTGAGAAGAAAGCCACCACGGAAGACAACAGAAAGAAGACATGGAGACAGGCAGACGCTTCCTGCGTTATTGTATAAGCCACTTGAATCAGCTGTGTCTGAATCCAACCATCCATAGACTTACAGTTTGATGATCCAAGAAACTATGTTTTGGGTGTGGTCAGTTTTTATTGGATATTTGACTCTTGTACACGTATGAGTCCTGACATTCTGTTTATTTCACTAGAGACATTATTTTCCTTCTTGTGGTTGACAGTCTTGTCTCACTTAGCTAAACACAAAGCTTGTGTTCCCCAGTGGAAATGACATAGTCCCTTGTACATAGTGGGTGCTCACTTACATTTGAATTATTGATTAAATGAGTAAATATATTGGTCAATAGTAGACACACAGAAGTTACCATGGCTGTATGGTTTGTTTGAACACTTATTTCAGTTATTTGGGGTATACACCTATGAATGGGATTGTGGAGTCATGTGGTCACACTATGTTGAACTCTTGGAAGAACTGCTTGACTGTCTTCTACAGCCTTGATCTTTGGTTTGATTGTTTCTACTAATTTGGGGTTTGTGGTTCTTGGCTAGCATACCTTTTATGTGGCCAGATAGGGCAGCATGGATGTATCTGATGAAGAAGGGGTCACCAAACTGAGGGCACTACCAGCTGAGTGATTCTCTGTGGTTTTTTTGTAGCCACTGGAGGAGATAGGCAGGGAAGGGGAAGATGGCAGTAGAATGGGGCTCCCGTCAGGCTCAGAGTGCAGGCACTGTCGAGCGAGGGAAGGACCAGTGGATGGATGACAGTCTGTTTGGAATGCTGGTGTGGCAGACTTAGCCTGAAGATCCATGGTCCATAGTTCTGCTTTCTGCCTTTCCCAGTCCATCACCATTATTCTTTCTTGGCCACATGCATTCTTCAATGCCTGTTGACTCTCAGCCATCCTGTGGTCTGTTACTGTCACTTGCAAGAATTTGGCTGTCAGGGAGGATGCCAGCAGGCCTTTTAAAAGCCACTGCAAACTTTCATTGCTAACTTGTAACTTGGAGGAACTTTGAGAGAAGGGTTATAAATAAAACGCATGCATCAATCTGGGTTTCGCAACAGGAATGCAATTCCACTTCGTGGCTAGAGATAAAACATGTCTTGCCGTGCACAGTGAGCTCTTCGCCGTGCTTGCATTTTATTTCCCATCACAATCTAAGTTATGGCAGATGAAGCTGCTCATAAGGTATGAGGTTATACAACCCCATGCTAATTCACACTTAAAATTATGGTGTGTTTTTTAAAGGTCCAAGTGCTGCTTTTTTTTTTTTTCCTGGAAATTAAGGCTTGGAGGAAGGGAGAGGGGTGAAAAGACCCCCCCGGGACAGAAGGGAGTATGGTCTGACTCTGCAACTAGGTCATGCCTTTGAGAACAGTGTTTGAGTCTTAGATCTCTTTGTGCCTTAAAATGCTGGCAGAGTCAGCCACACAAAGGGCATGCATTAGTATTAATGAGTGTGCTGCTGCTGCTACCAAAAAGTGTTCTGATAAACGTTAGAATGATTCCCCACTATTCAACTTGTAGACACTTTGTTCAGTGCTTTGTATGCATTATTCTGATTTCATGTTCATAATCATTATGTGATTTTTACTACTACTATTTTTTCCATTTTACAGATGGGAAACTGAGCATTGAGGGGTAGTGTTTATTTTGTCAAGCTTTTGGCTGGTCAAAGACAGGACCAGCATTTGGCCCCAGGATGGGCAAGGACCTAGGTTTAACCACCCGTCTTCATCCTGCCCTCCCCACCCACCTCAGATTACCCATAAGGGAGTATTCTATGTCTCTTCTTCTTTGTCTGTATATCTTCCCTTCTCCCCCTTGCTTTTGAATTTCCCTATTCTTGATTTCTTAGGGTCAGTAGAAGCCATTATTGTTCCTTTTCTTCATTCACATGTGTATGTTTACTCTTTCATTCAGTCAGTCGATGTTTTGAATAACTATTAAGTATCAAGCACTGTTGTAGTTGCTGCAGTTGTGGAAATGGATGATAGGACACCCCTGGCTTTGGAAACAGACAGTCAGAGAAATATAGAGCTCTGTGTTGTGGACTGGAGTTGAGATCATGGCAGGATACTACAGAAAGGAGCACACTGAAGGTATGCCAAGTCAGTCAGGGCAAGGAGCAGCATCCTGGAAGAGGTGGCATCTGGGGTGGCATCTGGTCTGCATCCTAAGGGTAAGGAGCTGGCCATGTGAATGAAAGCAAGGATAAATCGTGTAGTTCTCTTTCATCTGGATTTCCGAATCTTTGCTACATTTTTCATTTTAAAGTAATAGAATGGGGGGGGGTGTGGTGGTGGCGCCTGGGTGGCTCAGTCAGTTAAGCATCCGACTTCAGCTCGGGTCATGATCTCACGGTTGGAGAGTTCGGGCCCCACATCAGGCTCTCTGCTGTCAGCCTAGAGCCCCCTTTAGATTCCTGTCCTATTTTTTCTCTGCCTCCCCCCAAGTGGCGCTCTCTCTCTCTCTCTCTCTCTCTCTCTCTCTCTCTGTCTCAAAAATAAATAAACAAACATTAAGAAAAGTAATAGAATTGTTAGAAGAAAGTTTAAAAATATAAATAGTTGTCTTACTAATAAGGCTCACGATGTCACTTTGCTTTAAACACAAAGTGGCGATTTGTAGTAAATTCTGGGTTTTGTTTTTTTTTTTTCATTAATGTATGAAACACATCTCCTCTGTTTTTGTTAATAACCATCATAACAAATAATAATAAAAGTCTGTAGATTAAAATTGCCTTGTTTTGCCAGCATAGTACTGACAAGAGAACATGGCTCAGGTCCCTGTCAAAGGAAACTCCTCTTTGGATTCCCCCGAACCACCCACTACCTTGAAAAGAATCTCTCTCGTATTTACTCTTTGTTTTGCTTTGCTTGAAAAATTTCGCTTAAGCATTTTTTTTAACCTTCTCCTAAAGAAAGTATTGAAACAATTAATATGATTTTTGTAAGCTTTGTAATAATATTCCAAAAGTAATATGTGTGGGTTATATAGAGAAACTGTTAACCGTTCAGAAGTGAAAGTTAAAAAGTGATATTGTGGGGCGCCTGGGTGGCGCAGTCGGTTAAGCGTCCGACTTCAGCCAGGTCACGATCTCGCGGTCCGTGCTTTCGAGCCCCGCGTCGGGCTCTGGGCTGATGGCTCAGAGCCTGGCGCCTGTTTCCGATTCTGTGTCTCCCTCTCTCTCTGCCCTTCCCCCGTTCATGCTCTGTCTCTCTCTGTCCCAAAAATAAATAAACGTTGAAAAAAAAATTAAAAAGTGATATTGTCCTTTGTTTCTTCTCTTTTCGCGGAGGTAAAACCGTCAGCAGCAAACTTAAGTGCATCCTAGATCTGGGTTTCTCAGCCTCACTCCTGCACTGCTGACATTTGGGCTCAGATAACTGTGTGTTGTGGGGGCCTGTTGAGTGTATTGTAGGATGTTTAACAGCACCCCTGGGCCCCACCCACTAGGTTCCCGTAGCACCTCCTACTCACCCTAGCTGTGACAACCAAAAATACCTCCAGACATTGCAGAACGTCCCCTGGGGGCAAAATTGTCCCTGTTGGAATCTACTATTTTTTGTAGTTGTAGATGTTTTAAAACACACTCATAAAATGCAAGAATCAATGCAGAAGTCAGAAATGATTGGGTATTTGTAGGGTGATGAGGGAAAGTAATTATCGGAAAAGTAGTTATGTGCTTAGGACGAGCAAGTTGAGACCACAAAGGATTCTTGCTCTTGGAATAGTCTGTTTTGATAGGAAAGGTCCAAATACTGGCATATGTAAAGCATTTTATAATTCCATTTTTCTCTTCCTTTTTAAAATTGCACAATCATTCCCCAGTTAGTATTTATTCACTGTATTCCTGCAGAGCACATGAGTCCTCGATCGAGAACACAAGGAAAGAAACTGCAAGAGAGCAAGGTAGGGCAGTTGATGCGAAGAGAAGAGAATGTAACAGGAACCAGGAAGACGATGGCCTCTAAATACGAGGGGTTGGGGGAGCCCCAGATGGTCGAGGCAGTCACAGTGATCCTACTCTGGAACTCTGATTTGCAATCCAGAGCAGGACATTGAGATCAGTGGGGAGCTCTCTGACATAGACACCCCCTACTTGCTGTGTACTTCAACTTGACCTCTTTGTCTCATGTCTGCCCATCCTGTTTTTCTCACCAGGGGAGGACAGGGGTAATCTCACCATATCATATTGTAAAGATTGAGTCCATCAGGTTAGTGCATATAAAATGACTCATAGTAATTGCTCACTAATTGTTAGCTGTTTTATTGTCATTTGAGTACTTCCCATTGGTTGTTGTGAGGTTTCCAGATGGGAAGAGGTCTTGCACATTGCCTGGCATAGTGTAAAGCATTCAATAAATGGTTGTGCTGGGCTATTCTCTCTCTCTCCCCTCTCCCCTCTCCCCTCCCCCTCCCCCTCTCTTTTTGTCCCTCTTCCTGCCTTCTTCTCTTTTTTCTTTTTCTCTCTCCTTTGCTACAAGCCTCAGAGCTCAGGGAAAGAGAGAACTAACCCTAAGACCACACGATTTATTTTTCTCACGCTCATTTCTGTTTTAATAATTATCATATTGACTCTGAATTTATTACACTACAAGAATGACTTTATGTGGAATCTCATGAATTTAAACATTAATGTAAGATAAATTAGTTTTAAATTGAATTCCTCGAATGCAATGGAATGTGTTTCCGTATGATGAATAAGGAATTTTCCAAATAAAATCTAAATCTCTGATGTTCCATTTTTGAGCAGGTGGAAGAAATATGTGGGGATATTTGATAAGGTTAAAATATGATTGCTCTGCATGCTATAAACTAACTTTTTAGTTTGGGGAGAAAGCAGTCTGGGGCCAGAGTTAAGTAGATAAAATGTGAAGATTTCTCTGGACATGCTTATTAGTTACCTCCAATTTAACACCAGTCATGTTAAGATATAATACCCTTCTAAAGAGGACACTGTTTGTTTTAACACTTTAAAATTAATCTATTCCCTTGTTAGAGGTTAATTAGAACAATACAAAACAAAAACCCTAGGATCTGCTTTAATCCTATTTTCTCTGAAAGTGCTTCCTTTCAATATGAACTCCAAAGGCCTGAAAATGCTCTTCAAGGCAGGCCAAAAAGCAAGTGGTCACAGATGAAGAAAGTAAATCCATTAAAGAAGAAATGGGAAAACGTGTTCTGCCCCTTATCAGACCCAGAATTATCAGTGAGCAAGAAGTGCTTATGGGGAAGGAAGAGAAGTTTTGCTTAGTTCATGGAGGCCTCTGTATGGTGACAGCCAGTGACTTCCTGAGTATTATTTGTCACGCTTCAGCAGGGTGATCTTTTCAAAGCCCAAGTGTGACCATGCCACTCCCCTGCTTTCCAAGGCCTTCCAGATAAAGGCAAAACCCCTCACTCAGCCTGCAAGGCTCTGAACACCTCACTCCCAGCGTCATTCTTCACTACACGCCAACTCCCCCCGATCCTTCACCTGGATTGAGATCCCTTCTGGTCTCCAAGGGCCATCTCCCTTCCCAACAGAGGGCATCTGCATAGGCTGAGCCCCCACATCTCTACCGTCTCTTTCACCCTCACCTGGTAAGGCTTCCCTAGTGTTTGGATCCCAGGTAAACTTCTGCTTCTTCAGTAATGCCTGCCCTGAAACCCCAGGCCATGTCAGGCCCCACTGTCATACCTCATGGAGCATTGGGCTCCTCTCCTGGGTGGCCATAATTTCAGTTGTAATTTTACATGTATTTCAAAGCAGTTTTGATTAATACCTTTGTTTTTTATCCAGTACACTATGTGCTTCATCGGGGACAAATCTTGTCTGCGTTTTGCTCATCAATCCCTCCCCACCGTATAGCTTACTACTGACATACTATAGACGCTTGAGAAGATGAATAAGAGACTCTCAACTATGCTGATCTAAACACCCAGCAGAGAAGAGGAGTGGGTGCATGGGGCATGGGACAGAAACCAGAAAGTAGTGTAGCTTGAGGAGGAAGGGCAGTGACTCACAGATGGGATTCTAGTACTCCCCTTGGCCCTTGGAGAGTCTTCATTTGTCATTGTCCAGTGAATGGAAAAAACCAAAGAAATGGTAGGTGTCATCTTGCCCAAAAGAGGAAACCACTTGAAAGGAAGTTAATGAAATGCAGTCAGAAAAAAAGAAAAAAAAAATGCATTAAAGAAAGAGAAACCTGACCAATTCCACTTCTAGGAGTTTAATCAACATGAATACATACACAAGGGAGCAAGAATATATGAGGAAGTAAATTCACTGTGAAGCTAAAAGGCCATCAGTGCATTGCCTACGTACATTTCACTTCATCCATACAGTGAAATACTACTCTACCATTAAAAAGAATAAGATTAATTTATGGGTACTAATATGAAAAGTATTCTCTTTGCTAATGAAAACAGATATTTGCAAGACCATGTATGTGCTATAAATATATTTTCTTAAACAGTGTTGTAGACCTGGGGCACCTGGGCGGCTCAGTCGGTTGAGTGTCTGACATCGGCTCAGGTCATGATCTCATGGTTGGTGGGTTCGAGCCCCACGTCGGGCTCTGTGCTGACAGCTCGGAGCCTGGAGCCTGCTTCAGATTCTGTGTCTCCCTCTCTTTCTGTCCTTCCCCCATTCACGCTCTGTCTCTCTGTGTCTCTCAAAAATGAATAAAAGTTAAAAATTATTAAAAAAAAAAACGAGTGTTATAGACCTCAGTGTCTAAAAAGAGATTGTGTGTGCATTGTAATGTGCACAATGGGGAAAGTCTAAAATGATATACAGCTGTTATTCCTGGTCAGTTCCTAGAATAAAGGTTGATGAGGGGGACACTCCACTCTTCATTTTCCTATTTTTATATGAATTTTAATAACTAACAAAGTGTGATAATACCCCGATGAAGAAATATGTCATAGAAACTCTAGTTTTGAAAGACATTTGGGAATATCTGTGGAGACATTTTGGTGTATCACACTGGAGGATGGGGTGGGTGCTACTGGCTTCCGATGGGTAGGGACCAGGAATTCTGCTCAACATCCTACAGTGCATAGGGCAGCCCTTGTAACAGAGTTCTCTTCGCCAAAACGTCAACAGTGCAGACGTTGAGAAATTGCTGTCTGCT
Source organism: Panthera onca (assembly GCF_046562875.1). Classification (NCBI taxonomy): domain Eukaryota; kingdom Metazoa; phylum Chordata; class Mammalia; order Carnivora; family Felidae; genus Panthera; species Panthera onca. Next base: position 36,248,307 of record NC_138354.1, on the reverse strand, counting down.
GACTCCCCGCTCTTCCCGTTCTGATCATCTTTGGAGGATGAGTTCCTTCAAAGTGATGGTAAGGGATGGAAAGAGTCATTGAGGTAAAGGCTGCCATGACTGCACAGCACTCGGGCGACTCTGGTAGCTCTGCTGCTTCCTTTGTCCCCTGGGGAGCAGAATCATCTTAGTGGAGAACCATTGGCATAGAAGATGCTTTCCCGCTGCTCGTGTTTCTAGGATCTTCATCCCAGGATTTCTACAGCATTTTCTTCGTTTCTCTTCCTTTTTAGCTACCAGGAAAAACTGGTAAGGCAGCGTGTTGTGGATCCAGAGATCTTTTAATTGTAGCACCTAAGAAATTCTCCAAATGTAGGTGCTGTATAGCCCTTTGATTTACCTAAACCTTTCCCCGGTGTGTCTCACCATCTGCCTCTAGTCAAATTTATCTCAAACTCAATCTTACAGTAGAGCCGGGCAGATCTATAATGCTCCACTGTCACTGTGATTCGCTTTATTTGCAGTAGTCCTGCTCGTTATAATTTCATTAGCACTGTTGGCGGTGGGAAATGAGAGAGTAGCCAGTACAGTTTAGTCTTACTTTAAATCTTGGTTAAGTTTCACTAGAATTTAAGTATATTCTCAGCTCACCCAAGTCTTGCGGTCCAAGATGTAAAAATTCACAGACTGTCTTTTCTTAGATTCCATGGCTTTTCCCAGTGCCATGCTGGATGATCCACATTCTCTGGATTTTACTGAGTTAACATATTTCAATTCTATTATCTAAGCGTAAAACAGAAATACCCTGAAACATATTTAACCATGTAATTATGCCCATGCAAATCCTCTAAACCAAATGCCTATTATATACTTTTTTAATGTAGCCTAATATATTTCCCTTATCAATAAGAGATTGATACAAGAGATTTACCCTCCTGATCATTACATCCAGAGTGGGGTGAGCGGTTAATACAATTATGTGAGTAAGCCAGGGAAATTACTTTTCACTCTGAGTCAGGGTTGCGGAGATTGTCCTCAAATGGAGGAATGTGAAGCATTTTTTTATACAAAGATGATAACTAGCAACTCAGTTCCATTATTCATGACTTTTATCCCTTTCGTTCATCTCTTGGGTTTGAAAAGAGCTGTTTCTTTGGGCAATGTTTTCATTCCATTTCCACATCTTTGGGAAGAGGGGACAGTAGGTCTAACAAGACCCAGAACTTGGGGAGTTTTATAATCATCTAGATGTGAGTGCTGAGGGAGCATCATTTATGCCGTGAAGGGACTAGGAAAAGCAAAGTCTTACTCCTAAAAGAGAACCTAACACTCTATAAAAGGGGGTGGAATAAAATAGCTGTGGTTAAAAACGGGAAGATATTGCTAATCCACGGGATGGTGTCACTAATTAAATAAGGCGCTTGGGAATTAATTGACAGTCTGCCCTTAAGAATATAATCACATAGTAATCAAGCATTTGTAGACAAAACTTAATGCTATTTATTATGTGAGAATAAAACTTTTCCCTGATACTTCAAAGCCAGGGATTTGACTTTGTTCCTGAATTCACCTCCAGAAATGAATATACTGTATTTGTGTGTGAGGAACCCATGTGAATAAATAAGTAGGAGTTTCTGAGGGGAACAACACAGTGGGATTTATCTTGAAAAGAGCAATTGCAGACATATGTCATATGTCATTACCGGAGAGTTGGCGACAGTATTATTCATTATGTGGTTTCAGAGTGTTCTAAATTAGAGAAATGGATTATTGGAAGTGGATGATTTCCCCAGATTGCTGCTTAATAGTGACTAAGGGGTCTGCATTACTCATATTTGCAATGAAAATGGTGCCAAAACCCAGCAGTGGTTGACTGCAATAAAATGTAAGGCCTGTTGGGTATTATCTTGAGATGCTGCCTAATTTTATGCCTCTTGCTTAGTATAAATGTCCTGGGGTCTCAGAGGTTGGGGTGCTTGCAGAAACAGCTCATGGAATGAAGGTCTCCAAGCTATTTACCTCTTTGCTTCTTCCTGCTTCTTCTCCGCCCTGAATGCATACGGCTGTAATTATTTTACCAACTAAAAATAAGTTTCTCCATTTGCCGTGTTCCATCACTGAAAAGTGTCTATCTTTGCAGCTTCTGTATCAATTCCTCCCGTTTTGAGTTGCCAAGCTTCCGTCTGAAATGAGCAGCCTGGCTGCAGTGTCCATTCATTCATTCAGTAACTAAAGTCCCAACCAAATGTCAAGTCCTGTACTAGACCCTGACTGTGGAGTGGTAAGCAAACTAGTGTCCCTGCCTCTCCATCCCCCAGGGCTTTCAGTCTCCTGGGGAGACAAATATTAAACATAAAGTCACACCAGTCTGTGTGTAATTCCTGCTTACCTGCTGAGTGGTACCTGCTTACCACTTACTACTCTCTAGTTCACTATGCTCCAGATATGCCAGCCTCCTTTCCCTTATTTGAATATTCTAAGCCAATTTGTGCCACCGGGCCTTTGCACTCATTCCTCTCTTCCTGGAAAGCTTCCCCATGGCTGCCTCCTGTGAATCCTTCAAGACTTATTTTAACTGACACCTTCCTTGACTATCCAGTCTAGAATGGCACCCTTCCAGTCATCCTGATTATTTCCTTCACTGCCCTTATAACTCTGTCATTATCTTTCTGGTTTACAGATGTGTTGTCTGTTTCCCTCTAGAAGGGGTACATCACAGGGACAGAGGTTTTGTCTTCCTCGTATTGTACCATCAGCCCTTAGAATGGAATGAGTGCTCAGTCAACATTGGCTGTTGATGGACACAGCTGCCAGCCATGACAAGTGTGATGAGACGAAAACCCCAGCTGCCATGGAAAATTATAATGGAAAGACCTAATTCAGAAGTAGGGTGCAGGGAACACCTCTGTGAAGGATTGATGTCTGCATGGATGGGCATGTTGGAATGGATAGAAGACAGAGGAAGAAGTAATGATGCAGAGGCACAGCCTGAGAGGGAAGAAGCTTGGCACATTCAATGAATTGACAGACGAGTATGTCCGGAGCTCAGAGAGTGAGGGAACAGGGGTGCAAGAAGGCATGGAGAGGTTTGGACACTGGTTAGCCCTTGGAGGAATTTAAAGGATTGGAGAGACATAACCCTTTAACTATTTTAAGAAAATCTCTCTTTGGCTATTGTGAACAGACTAGTCTGGGGGAGGGAGAGTGAAGGATGCCTAGAGCTTGGCCTGGCACAGAGCAAATGCTCCACAAGTACCTGTGAATGAATGAATTGATGAATGTGAGGAGGTCGGTAGGAGGCAGTTTGTTCTTAAATCTTGATAGAAAGGGTTTTATTTTGTTTGGGATTGTGAGGCAAGGGGAGGATGCTGTTCCCCATCATTCCAAGTAATATCTAAAGCTGGGCATCCTCTTTATTTGACCTGAGACTATTAGGAAAACACTTCCATGTATCACTCAGGTATCCTTGCCTTCCAGACCCATTCTTAAAGGGTCTTTCTGGTCTGTCTGGCCTTGTCCACCTGGAAGCCAAAGCTGATTTTGGTCAGCTGACTTTAAAAGCCCAACCTCTCCAGTAGAGATGGCTCTATCTCCAAGCAATACAGACCAGGTTCCACAAACACAGTCTGCGGTGATGGGTTCTTTTCTTCCCCTTTCCAAGTTTCTGAAGTTCAAAGCAAACCATGTTGCAGGCATGCACTCTTCTGTATAACATTCTACATAATCAGGAGAAGAAAGGGATCGGGTTGGTGTTCAAGTGATACATGCTTCAGTAGCAAACTTCCACGTCTCACTGTCTTCACATAATGCCAGTAGAAGTCTCCTTACCTGTAGCTCAAGATGGGTGTTCCTGATGGTTGGGCAGCTCCACTCTGTGAAATGATACAGGAGCCCAGGCTTCTTCCATCTGTGGCTCAGCCATCGTGGTTGCCCAGGATGGGAAGGATCACCCGGACCAAGCCTAACACTGTAAAGAGCGGCCCCTCTACTTCTATTCCACTGGCCAAGAGCAGTCACATGGCCACACCCGCTGCAGTGTCTGTGTGGGAAGGTGGAAAACACAGGCTCTTTCCCTCCCAGAAAAGGAAACCTGCCTAGGAACAGGTAGCCAAGCTCTGCCACCCAGCACCCTCCAGAAATGTGGGAGAACCACAAATTTCTCTTGTACAATTTACAATATGTAATGACTGAACTATACCTGATAAAACATGACTATGTTAGGCATTTTTGTTTCCTCATTAATTCTGGAAGAAAAGACTTTGTTCCACAGTTCTGCCTTCCCCATCCTCTCTTTAGCATCTGCTTTATAAACAATGGAATAGTTAAGGATTTCAGCTCTACAGCCGAGTTAAGAGAAGGCCAACTTTGAAGTTAGGGACTAAAACACACAGTAAGAGAAGCAACCAGAAACCCCATAGGGTTTTAACCTTGTTTTGCCACATCTCCCAGCAGACTCCTGATTTGTTTGAAGATTCTGCTCAGCTCGTTTCAGAGATATCTTGACATCTCTGTCACTTTAAACCTTTTTTTCTATGTGAGCTAGTCTTGGGATGTGACCAGACTGGCACTTCCAAATGGGAACCTTTGGTGCCTGGAGAAGTTAGATCTGCTTTCAACACTCTCAAGGCTCAGCCTAAGGGATGTCTCTTCCATGAAGTTCTTCCAGATTTTCTCTCAACCTCTTCCAGATATAACAGATTGTTTCTTTCTTGTGTCCCTAATTTATCCTGTGTGGCCTTCCACGATGGCTCATCTGCTCCTGTAATACAGTTCTTTGTGCTTGTTTCTTAATTAAAATTATAGCACCTAAGGAGCCTGAGTGGCTCAGTTGGTTAAGTGTTTGACTTTAGCTCAGGTGATGATCTCACAGTTCTTGGGTTCGATCCCCGTGTCGGGCTCTGTGCTGATAGCGTGGAGCCTGGATCCTGCTTTGAGTTCTGTGTTTCCTTCTCTCTCTGCCCCTCCCTCCCCACCCCCTCAAAAATAAATAAGCGTTAAAAAAAACTATAGCACCCATTCATTGCAAAGCATTTAGAAATTAAAGATTGTTTTTTTTTGGGCGAGGCACAACACAGCCATGTTTATTTTGGCAGAAGAACATAGCTGCAAACAGTAACAAAAATTGCTATTAGTTTTTTTTTTTTTTTTTAAGTAATGGTATCTGCTACCTGTTCCCTTTCCACTTGAGCAATAGATTTTTTTTTAATATGAATTTTATTGTCAAATTGGTTTCCATACGACACCCAGTGCTCATCCCAACAGGTGCCCTCCTCAATACTCATCACCCACCCTCCTCTCCCTCCCACCCCCCATCAACCCTCAGTTTGTTCTCAGTTGTTAAGAGTCTCTCATGTTCTGGCTCCCTCCCTGTCTAACCTCTTTTCTTTTTTTCCTTCCCCTCTCCCATGGTCTTCTGTTAAGTTTCTCAGGATCCATGTAAGATTGAAAACATATGGTATCTGTCTTTCTCTGTATGACTTGTTTCACTTAGCATAACACTCTCCAGTTGCATCCATGTTGCTACAAAGGGCCATATTTCATTCTTATTGCCACGTAGTATTCCATTGTGTATATAAACCACAATTTCTTTATCCATTCATCAGTTGATGGACATTTAGGCTCTTTCCATAATTTGGCTATTGTTGAGAGTGCTGCTATAAACATTGGGGTACAAGTGCCCCTATGCATCAGGGACTCCTGTATCCCTTGGGTAAATTCCTAGCAGTAATATCACCAGGTCATAGGGTAGATCTATTTTTAATATTTGAGGAATGTCCACACTGTTTTCCAGAGCGGCCGCACCAGTTTGCATTCCCACCAACAGTGCAAGAGGGTTCCCGTTTCTCCACATCCTTGCCAGCATCTATAGTCTCCTGATTTGTTCATTTTAGCCACTCTGACTGGTGTGAGGTGATATCTCAGTGTGGTTTTGATTTGTATTTCCCTGATGAGGAGTGACGTTGAGCATCTTTTCATGTGCCTGTTGGCCATCTTCTTTAAAGAAGTGTCTATTCATTTTTCTGACCATTTTTTCACTGGGTTATTTGTTTTTAGGGTGTGGAGTTTGGTGAGTTCTTTATAGATTTTGGATAGAAATTAAAGATTTTTAAGAAAGCAAGTGAAAATCATAGGAGTGTGTTACAGCAGCACTAATAACACTATGTGGTCTGTGTCGTCAGATGGAGAGCATGTTGAAGGCAGGACTGTGTTTCCCTCGTGCTTTCATTGTTGAATCCCCACTGCAGAGCAGAGAGCCTGACACACAGGAGAGCCTTCATGATACTAGATGGATGGAAAGATGGCTGGCTCGATGGCTACGTGACCCATGTTGCTATTCACAGAGGAACACTGCTCCCTACGCACTTTCTAGAGTAATCCTAGGATAAGGTAGAGATGAGTTGTAAATGATAGGTGTTGGTTAACCTCCTCCAAAGCAGTGCAGAGATTAGAATTCCATAGTTTGCAAATAATTCAGTGTGAAGTTCTTCAGGAACATTGGTTTTCTGAGTTTAAATAATTGTAAAATCAGATTAGGCTGTTCTAGCTAAAATGCAGGCTATCTATCTCAATGTCTTAACACTTTCAAGTGTATCCCTCGCTCATATAAGAGTGTCATAGGTATCTTCCATGAGGCGTCTCTGGATCTGGGCTGCTTCCATTTTGCAGCTACACAATCCAAGCAGCTGTTTTTTGGGCCTGTTGTGATGGAAGTGACTTCCACTCCAAGGCCCCTGCTGGAACCAGTCACCTGGCTCACCCAAATTCAAGAGTCTTTGAGTGACCAGAAGTAATAGGGGGACCAGATATGGATGAACACTGGTAACCTCTTACAAACTAACCATGCCTTATGTGGTACTAATTCCTTAGGAGATGGTGTAATAAAATGGGTTAGACTGTGAGCACTGGGCTCAGACTGCCTGTGTCTGAGCCTTCCCTGGGAATGATTTGTGTCATCTGAGTCTTGCTCTCTTCATCAAAATTGAGAATAATAGTTTTAATTAAATAATATGCAGATGAGGGAATGTGGGGTATTATGCAAGCTCGCTAAATATCAGTTGCTTTTAAGTGTTCATCAGTACTTAAAATAACTTTTTTTTAAAAATTTTTTTGAACGTTTTTATTTATTTTTGAGACAGAGAGAGACAGAGCATGAATGGGGAGGGGCAGGGAGAGAGGGAGACACAGAATCGGAAGCAGGCTCCAGGCTCTGAGCCATCAGCCCAGAGCCCGACGCGGGGCTCGAACTCACAGACCATGAGATCGTGACCTGAGCCGAAGTCGGACGCTTAACTGACTGAGCCACCTAGGCGCCCCAAAATAACGGTCTTTATTGCAATCCTATTAGTAGCAGTAGCAACACATTTACCTAGCCCCTCAGGTGCTCTCAATTAGGGACATGCACATGTACATACCTGGAAAGGGTGTACCAAAAGGTGCCACTTTCGATTTTCCCCGGTGCTTCAGACTGAAAATGGCACTGAGAATCCACCTGTCCTTACAGTGTTCATTACTGAGCACCATGCAAGCTAGTGCACCCTGTTTTTTTAAGGATAAAAACGGGGTTGCATCCATCATTTTCAACACAGCTGCCTCAGTCTGAAAATGATCGCATCACATGCCACCATTAACCCCACTGACTCTGTCCCTGCAGAAAGGTTGATGAAGCTTTCTCGGCTGCGACTTTGCCCTACATCAGCTGATTCAATAAACACCCTGAAATTTAACATGCGACTGCCGTCTGCTGAACAGCTCTGGGCACAAATAGGTTTCTTTTATTATGGACAGAAAGGCCAAGTGAAATTTTAATCAGACAGACAAGGAGGGTATCTGAGAACACTGAAATGCCAGCCCTGCTGGTATTTCCACGATACTGAACTTGTCTTTTTGGGGTCTATGTAGCTATTTCAATTAGCTCTGAGACACGCAGCCTGTGTTTTTGCAAACTCTCCTCTTTTTAATTAAGCTGCTGTTCACCAGGATGTTAGGAGGCAAACAATTCTTCTTGTAATATGCAAACTATCAAAGAGAAAATTAAGCAGTTGAAACACTGGGATTTAAAAAGTGCACGGTTATAACCCAACCCATCGTGGCTGTACTGCTGTTCTTGCTGGATAGTACAGACATCTTCCCCTCCCATTCTACATTTCTCGGCCTTCAAATTGTATTATTATATTTAATTGTGTTATTATATTTAACACATGGTGAGCCAGTTCTGGTTTTTTTAATTAGGTAAGATTTGATATAAACCAAAGAATATCTGTAATAAATACACACATTGGTAAGCATGGTAGAACAAAAATCCATGAATCTAACACCCAACTTAAAAATTAAAGCCTTTATCCATGCTTTTAAAATAACCTGGTTCTTCCTCGGTGAGTTTATTTTTTCACGACAGTGATCAAGCACCATTTTGTCAGTTAAGGTGCATAAAAGCAGCACAAATCATTATAAAGCCTAGAATAAAAGGAGACATTTCTTTAAAATAATGCATTGTCAGGGCACCTGGGAGGCTCAATCGATTGAGCATCCAACTCTTGATTTTGGCTCAGGTCATGATCTCACGGTTTGTAGGATCAAGCCCTGTGTGGGGCTCTGCACTGACAGCCGAGATACTTCTTGGTATTCTCTCTCCCTCTCTCTCTCTCTCTCTCTCTCTCTCTCTCTCTCTGCCCTTCCCCTGCTCGTGCTCACGCTCTTTCTCTCAAAAATAGATAAACTTTAAAATAGAGCATTGTCAATTCATCAATCATAAGGAATACCTTCAAAGCTAATTCTAAAAATGCAAAAACAACTTTAGGGTGTGAGGATCTATAATGTCATCTCTGACATTCCTTCCTTCCTTCATTCATTCATTCATTCACTCATTGGTTCCTGCATTTATGGATTTTTATGCTTATTCTGCCTTCATGAACTATTGAGTGTAATTGCAGCCTTCTTTACAATATAATTATTATGATCACTATTATAACATTTAATTATAGCGCAATTGTAATATCCCAACTGACCATAACACTGGGGCTCTTCTGAGAATTCCTTGTGAGACTAAAATAGAACATGAAATTTAGTTTACACACTGATGTTTCCAGGAAGCAAAACTGCATTTCCTTCAAGAGTATTAGACAGGGATTCACTTGAAATACCCCTGTTCATGTTGAAAGGGACAAGAGGCAACTGCAAGGTGTTTTAGTTTTCATCCTGTTATCCAGGGCTTTCCTCACCTCCCTTTATTTGCTTGAAGGTAAAACCCTCATGGAGTATGCATGGAATTGTAGAGTCAGTAATTCCATAGTTGTTGATGGTTCTCAGAGCTGTCTCACCTTAGGCTAATCAGACAAGTCTTACTATGGGCATTCTCTCTGGCAAGCTGTCCACCCACAGTTCCTTAGCTAATTTTACTCTCAAAACTCTCGCCAATACTTTTGGTTACTGCTGAGTCTTGAGTAGTAAGGAGTGCCATACCCTTTGGGGGAAGCAGTGGAGGGAACATCAGGGCACCTGAGCCTTCCAGGTAGTGGATGGCCTCCCACCTGCACCCACCCTGGAAGGTGCAGCTTTAGTGTTCTTTTTCAAGCCAGGACTGTCTTCGTTCAAATGTTCTTCCAGTGCAATTATTTTAGCATAAGAAATTACAACTGAACGTTAGCCATTTGAATAACCTCAGGAAACATCTAAGACGTGGTATCATTTCAGTGACATGTCTTTTTCGTTAAACACAGAAAGGCATATATCATTCTAATTTTTTTTTTTCTGATCAGAAAGGCACCACCTGCCCATCTTTGCAAAAATAACTACTTCTTGCATGTGTAGAGGAAACTATCTCCTTCTCATTTAATCCAACCCCTTACAGACTGTTCACTGCTTGGGACAACTTGGCTGACCTAGTTCTACATGTATACTTGTGTGCGTGTGTGTGCATGCACACACATGTATAGAAAAAAATTGAATTGTGCATTTCTATTCTGCCCTTTTGGTTTTTTCTTTCAGCTTTATTGAGATACAGTTGACATACAGCACTGTAGAAATTTAAGACATACAGCATATTTTTAAAATGTGTGTTGTTTTGTTTTTGTTTTGTTTTGAGAGAGAGAAAGAGAGAGAGACAGAGTGTGAGTGGGTGAGAAGCAGAAAGAGGGAGACACAGAATCTGAAGCAGGCTCCAGGCTCTGAGCTATCAGCACAGAGCCTGACATGGAGCTCCAACTCTCAATCATGACCTGAGCCGAAGTCAGACACTTAATCAACTGAGTCACCCGGCCACCCAAGACATGCAGCATATTGACTTGACATACATATGTTGCAAAATGATGACCCCAGTAAGTTAACATCTATTATCTCATATGGATGTAAGAAAAACATTTCCTTTCCAGTTTTTTTGAAAACACATTCTAAACAAGTGATTTCGGGGTGAAATTTTCTGGTAGAGTGGATGTCTCTTACATTTAAACAATGGTTAGAAAATTGTTTCTCCTCCTCTTGTGAAACTTTCACTAAGTTTGATAAAAGTTTTGCACTAACCAAGGAACAGGGGTCAGATGGAGTGGTTGTGGTTGGTCTTGAATAAGAAGCAGTGGTTAAGAAAACACGTGTCCCATAAAGAAAGGAAGTATTCTATAATTTTGGGGTGGCTTTATTACTTTCAAATAATAAGGCTTTCATGGTTGCCCCTCTTTGCATAGAGATAAATTAGTGGATTTGAGACTGTATCCTTGTCTAGTCTGCCCAGTAAGTAACAGAAGCAGGATCTGAATCCCAGGGTAGAGCCTTCCTGTATTGTGTGTTCTCTCAATACCTTCATAACCCCTTGATGTGTCTTCAGTCCGTTAGAATAAGAAAAAAAATATCACCCATGTTCTCATCTATCCAGTGCAAATCACAAACCTTGCTTGGCTCATGTTGTCCACGATTCACCATTAATAAAGGATGGACCATTTTTGGTCTAAACTTTTCCCCAATTATTTGCCCATTGCTCACTTGCTCTCTCTTTCTTCTTCTTCTTCTTCTTCTTCTTCTTCTTCTTCTTCTTCTTCTTCTTCTTTCTTTCTTTCTTCTCTCTCTCTCTCTCTCTCTCTCTCTTGCTTTCATTCTCATTTACTTTTTATCTCTCTTCCCCATCTAAGCCACCATCACCTCATCCTCACATGGCTGAATGGCTTTTAACTGCTCTCCCTACCTCTATCCTTGCCCCTATGATCCATTCTCCTTATGGTTTCTCGGAGAACCTTCCTAAGTCATATGCTTCATCAGATCACTGTTTGGCTTACAACCCTTCAGTGGCTTCTCATTGTATTTGGGGTACATTTCAGAGATCTCATGTGGACTTTCCAGCCCCCATTTCTCTGGCACAGGCTCTGCACATCCTTCCATGCCCCCAGCCACTATACACATTGGTCTTTTATCAGCCCTCAAATAAGGAATGTTCTTTAGTGTTTCAGGGACTCTGTACCTGCTCTTCACCCCCGCTCCCTGTGATGATCTCAGCCCCAGTTCTGCATGAATGTTCCTTCTCATTCTTTCTTTTTTCCTCACCTTAAATGTTACCTTCTCAAATAGACTGATCTAAACTTACCATGAGGATAGGTGCTCCTTACTTAGGTATCCTTGATATCAGGCAATGAATGTGGCCCACATTACTTACTCAGAATTTGTAATCTGTGTCCTTCCATATTTCCTGTCTGCCACCAAGATGCCAGGCCCATGAAAGTAAAGTCCATGTGTTCCATGCTTATATTACACACCTCGCCCAGGTCAGGGCCTCCTACACAGCTGGCCCTCAATAAATATTTGTTGAACTAAACAATGGAGAGGAGGAATGAGATGTGCATGGTTTCTGAGTTTCTGTGGCAGCTTCACCTCCTATTAGGTGAATATGCCTGATGATCCCCAATTCTATATCATCAGCAAAGGTGGATACCTCGCAGGTTTTGGCTCACTGAGACAACAGAGGGTGCTCCTCACACAGCAAGCTGTGCTGTCTTAAAACCAGGCTTTTCCAGTCATGTCCAGGGACAAGGGGAAACAACAGACTCTCTTGTGTTCCATGAGACGATAGCAGGGGCATAATCAGGGAGAGAACAATAAGCCCCCAGCAAATGGAATATAAAACGTGTGACACACCAGGTGGGGGAAGAACCAAGGGAGCAGTTCTGAGAGACGCCTCAATGTGAGACCGGAGCTGTGATGTGGAAATGCTCAGGGACCTTTGCCCCTATGAATCATGTATCGGGGAAATAGTTGAGCATCTACAGACGTCAAATAACCAATAAAATTTCATGAATGGTAATGCTCGCCGGGATCCAGGAGAATAAGGCTGACCTTACAACACGATCCGCTAACAAAATTAGGTCATTTGTCTTTGATAGGAGATGGCCACTTCCTTATTTTTTATTTATTCATTTGTAAGTGGCTGCTTTAATAAGCCTGCATGATCTTGGATGGCATACTCATAAGTTCTAGTAAAGCCTGGAAGAAAATTACAGAGAGTACGGCTGCCTGTAAATTATTTCTCGAAAAAAAAAGAGGTGGTCTTTGAAGAGATGCAATTCTACCATTGTCTATGAGGCAAGGCAATTCCCTTTTTTCTGTGCACTTATAGCAGAAAAGGAGAGGGTCTCAAGTCATATGGCTGCAAAATAGATTCATTTCTGCCTCCTTTGTAAGTGAAGTGTCTCTCCTTCCCAGAGCCTAGAAGTTTCTCTGCACTTCCTTAATCAGCCCCTCTCCCAGATGAGAGGGCCCACACCTGTGCTGCAGCTGGTGAACATGGCATCTTAAACTTCCAGTTCCAGGACCATGATGTCAGTCACCTATCCCTGCATAAGTACGACAACATTTACACAACATACAGTTAACATGTATGTCTCATCCCTCTGTAGGTTAGCTGGGGACTGGTTTCCCAGGCTGGGCTCAGCTGGGTGACTGTGCTTCATGCTATGTGTCCAGCCCAACGTGGCTCTTCACTCTTTAGTGGATGGCTCGAGACTGCTCTATGTGTCCTCATTCAGGAGCCCAGACCTGGGGAAACAGCCATTTGAAAATGCTGGTTGGCTCTCCATCGTTTCCCTGGTAACAGGGAGGCACAGAAGGATGAGCTGTTGCCCTATCACTGTGGCCCAGGTTTTATTGGCCAGAGCAAGTCCTAGAGTTGAAGCAGAAGTCAAGATATAGGGAAGTGTATCCCACTGCCAGTCAGGGGAGCTGCAGAGTTACGTGCCAAAGGCATGAACACGGGGTTTGAGGACCTGGTACCCATAATGGAGTCCACCACACCTCACCCCCACAAGTCTGACGTGTCTGTTAGATAGCAGTGATTGCTCTTATTAGAGCACTCATCAAACTGTGTGTGCTTATGTGTCTATAGACATTCTTTGTTTTAAAACAATCATGTATTACTGTAGTAAGTGGAAGTAATTAATGTATATTATTAAGCCTAATAATATAATTATACTTGGAAAGGAATGAACAAACCAAGTTACTTCCCCCAGACTTTTCTAATGCCAAACAAACTGTACTTGATGGTAGCTTCCAAATGGAGTGACTTAGCAAGTGGCTGACATCATGGCGAACTGGGGAGCTCGTGGCTGTTCAAAGAGAGTAACCTTGCAACTCGCGCTTTTTGTGACCACATGGAAAAATGGGCACCGTGTGGGCCTGAACTTCTCATTTGCCCAGAGATGTCTGGCATCTGTCATTTCCAAATGTAAAATTTCCAATTTTTAAATGTTTGCCCGCTAATACAAAATTTCTTTAAAAACACACTCTGATGCCAAACATAACACAAAACATTTTTGTTGACCACACAGCCAGCAGGCAACAGAGTTCCATCCAGTCCAAGGCTGAAGGCAGTATTATCTGCTCTTTTCAACACTATTGGTCACATCTGTTTAGGTAGCTGATGGATGGCACGGGGGGGGGGTGGAGACAGAGAGAGAGAGAGATAGCCACTACATAGAAAGAAACTCCCCAATGTGGAGTAGCACGGGACTAGCTAAGGAAAAGAAAGAAAGTGGAAGACCACAATAGAAGGACCTCAGTCGAAAGCATTTGAAGAGAAACTTCTAGACTCAAGGAAAAGAGGTCTGTGTCAGGGACCATGACCCAAATTCACTGATCACAGTTTCTTGTGTATAAAAGGGAACAGGAAACCACAGGGCAGCAATGAAATGCCAAAAGCTTTCTCGCCCTGGCTAACTCCACCTTGGTCTGTGCACATGTTTGGGCGTGTTTAGCACTCACCACCATTAGCCAAACTTCTGCCCTCTGGAACCTGCAAATTTAGGGAAAACTAAATAGTTTTCTTCACATGAGACCTTCCCCAAATTCCTCTTTTCTTATTCAGATATAACCTTCTCCAGAGGATGAAACAAAGGAACTAACAAGCTTGCTGAAGGGGGCGGGGGTGTGGGGGTGTGGAGGGGGTACTGGGGGTGGGGGGGTGGGGGCAGGGGGGAGGGGAGTGGTGAGGGAAAGCCAGCATCAGAGATGTGTGTTGACAGTACTGAGCTTTAAAACTGAAGAATTCTTTTCTGGGGCACCTTAAAGTTAGTTCCTACAGTAGTCTGCTCATTGACAGGAATTATGTTCGTTTTTAAGATGAATAGATTTTGACAAAAGAGGAAAAAATAGTGTTCTTCATCCTTTACATAGAACTGAAATGCCTCTCTGCCATGACTACATGTCTACATCCCACGACTCCTTGAAATCCAGATCAAATGCCGTCTCCTCCAAGAAGCCACCCCATTTACTCCAGAGAAAGTCTGCTCCCCCTCTGCTTTCTGCCCATGCTTTCTTGTTTTTATTTCTGTCCTCCTTCATCTCTTTGCCTTGTATTACAATTATTTGTGTGTGTATCTCTCAGTTGAATAGGAAGCTTATTTGGGTTAGAAACACCCCAGGCTTTACCTTTGAACCTTGCACACTCTAGTGGTTTTAATAGGTGAACATGGGTGACAAATGGTATGTTTTTCTCACAACTGAATAGAGAAATCCACCTTCTACCTCCTCATAATACTCACCTTCTCAACTAGGCTAGTAGAAACCTACCATTAAGCATTTAGCTCCTTGGATCATAAAGTGAAATTCTGAGCTCCCTCAGCCTTCCCTCCCATCCAGTCATTCGTTCCATTGTTGTTGTCGTGGTCTTATTAGTGACTCAGTTGGAGCCTGGTGATGTCCTGTAAATTAAGCAGTACTGATTTCTGTCTTGGGCTTACTGTCTGGTGTGAGACTTTAAAAAAGCAAACAAATTATTATAGACTTAAAAGTGATGACAGTTTCAGTGAAAAATAATAATAAAATAGGGTGTCTCACAAAAGAAAATAAAGATGAGAGTAGGTGGGAGAAAGATCTAATTAGGCAAGGTGGTCTTGGAGGGCTTCTCTGAGGAGGTGATGGGTAAGCTAAGATTAAAAGGAGGAGGACAAGACAGGCTGTGAAAATGAGGGTTGGAGGGCTACAAACAAAAGGGACTATTTGTGGCATCTCCTGAAGGAAAAGGCCTGGTTGAGTAGAGAACCTGAGAGGAGGACAGACAGCATGAGAGGGGAAAGAAGGGAGAGAAAGATGGAGAAATAAATGAGACCAGATCAATGCCCACCCAGCTGACATACCTCTCATCACCTTCCTTACCACCCTCAACAGATCCCAACTCTCTCCATGACTTCCATGAACTTGCTTACTCCTGATGTTACTAGTTTGCATCGATTCTCTCTTTCTTCATTCTGACTTGCAGTGTATATGGCTACACACTGATAAGAACCCATCTGTTGGCTAAAATAAGAAAATAGCAACTACACCAAATTCTGGCAAGGATCACTCATGCTTTGCTGGCAGGAATTTAAAATGCTACAGCTATTCTGGAAAATACTTTGTCATTTTCTTGTAAAACGAAACATGCAGCTACCATACAACTCAGCACTTGTGCTCTTGGGCATTTATCCCAGAAAAACAAAAATGTGCCCACTAAAATCTGTACATAAACATTCACAGCAGCTTTATTTGTAATAATCCAAAATTAGAAGCTACCCAGATGTCCTTTGGTGGTTGAGTGGTTGAACAAGCTTTGGTAGATCCACACCATGGAATACGACTCAGCAATAAAAAGGAACAAGCTATTGTCAAACACAACTTCTTGGATGAAACTCCAAGGAATTATGTTGAGTGAAAAAAAGTCAGTCCTAAAAGGTTGCATAATATAAGATTCCATGTATATTACGTCCTTGAAATGGTAAAATTATGACAATGGAGAGCAGATGAGAGGTTGCTAGAAGTCAGGAATGAAGACTGTAGAGTAGGGATAAGGTGTAGTTACAAAAGGGTAACACAAGGGATCCTTGAGTGGACGGACTGTGTCAAGGTCACTGTCCTGGCAACGATACTGTCATAAAGTTTTGCAAGATGTTACCATGGGGTCAATTAGGGTAGGAGTATGTGAAAGCTCTCTGTAATCTTTCTTAAAACTACATATGCATCTACAATTATCTCAGAATAAAAAAAGTTTAATTTTAACAATCTACTTGTATAACAAATTAGTTTTTAGAAATCTTTTAAAATGTGGTAGCATAATATTAAGTTTTCAAATTTAGATGTCTGCTTCTCTTCTAGATCGTGAGAGCTTTTATTCTGGAGATCTTAATTATCTTTGCATTCATTCTCTCAACAATCCTCATGTTTTTGTGGCAAGAACAAAGCTCTCACGTCAGGAAGACTTGGGCAAAATCCAAGATCCAATATCAGGCAAAGAGTTGTGGCAAACCCAGAGCATGGTTTGGTAAAGAACAGAACTTATGGGATCCCCGCCCTCCACCCCACCTCAATCCTGTCCTCTGACTTTCTGTGCAGACGCATTCTGGACCAGACACAGATGGATGTACTGTGTATGAAGGCTCTAGGAGGAAAGCCTTGACACCCCTTTGGCTTTCTGGGTTTTTTTAGGGGGTGGGGGCAGGGCGAGTGCATAGTTTTCCTAGGACTGCTGTAAGTAATTATCATGAACGTGGTGGCTTAGAACAACAGAATTTTATTCTCAGTGCTAGGGGCCAAAGTGTAAAATCAGTGTCACTGGGCCCAAATCAAGGTGTCTTGTCAGGACTGAACTCTGTCTGGAAGCTCTAGGGGAGAATGTGTTCCTTGCCTTGTCTAGCTTGTAGTGGCTGCCTGCTGTCTTTGACTGGTGGCTGCATGACTCCCATATCTGTCTCTGTGGTCACACTCCCTTGTTCTCTTCTATGTATATCTGTCTCTCTCTTATAAGGACACTTGAGATTGGATATAGGACCATCTGGATAATCCCCATCTCGGGATCCTTAACTTAGTCACATCTGCAAAGAATCTTTTTCTTTCTAAGACGTCACTTCTGGTTCTAGAGATTAGGACCTGAAATCTTTGGGCAGCTGTTTTTCAGCCTACTGCAGTAAGTGTGAGAACAGCCTTGCAAGTAGAGAATAAATCTTTGTGTCTGGCGTCTAGCTGTCCAGGCAAGGTGCATGCTGGGCACAGTGCCTATGGATGACATCATGTGTAGTCACTCCCACTGGAGCAAGGCAAACCACTGGTCCCAGCTGGCGTATTTCCACGGGACCCAGAGAAAGCCTATGGGGCCATCCTTCATCCTCTGCCCCTCTCCCCTTCTCCATTGCTTAATGATTGTGTGAACTTGAGCAAATTGCTTAACTTGTCTGAACTTCTGTTTACCCTTTTGCAAAAGGGGGATAATATTAGGAATTTGTGAGCATTAGTGATCATGTATATAAAGTTCCTGTCATAGCAACTGGCAAATAGTAAGTGCTAAACAAATGTTGGCTATAATTATTATATTGTTGATGTTGCTATGGTAGTGATGATGGTCATGACGTAACTATGGATGTTGTAGGCATACCTTAAGCTCCCATCAAATTGAATTTTAGTTCAGAGAGGGGATAGTTACTGGTGCCATTGCTGCTGCCTTTTCCCTAACCATCGGACTTCCTGGCTTAAAAGGCAAATTGTCCTGCTAGAGGATGGTGAGGTCAGTCCCCAGCTTACTCAAGAATCTGATGGTGGTGGACACTCTCAGAATTTGGGTCAAAAATGGTTGAGGGGTGTTAGCAAATGGGTGCTTCCTAGTACTGTATGAAGTAGTGTGATGAAATCAATTTGCGTGACCAGTAGCAAATGTGCTCAGTCTGTAGAGGCTACTTTGGGAACCTGTGGCAATTTATTGCCCTGGTTGGATTTGTTTTCCAGGAGGCATGTCATTGAGTTGATAATGTCTCGTATGCAGAGAGGAGCTGCACCCTGACCTCACTTGAAGAAACTACCATGGGGTAGTTTCCGCCCCAGCAGATGACTGGCATTACAGTGTGGTGACAGATGATCAGTACCGTAAATGGTTAATATATCCAGGGCCAGGATCCATATGATTTATGCAAATAATTAGCTCTTCCTGGGTAGTGGCCTGCATGTCTAGGTAACTTTTATTTTTTTAGACAGTCTTCTCTGTAATGAGCTATTAGTCTGCAGGCTAGAAAGAAAGGAAGGGAGAAAGAAGGAAAGACCTCAGGCAGTTAAGTCTTTGTTCCTTCCAGAAATCCTCATTTATTTGGAGCCAAATGTGATAATATTTCCTTTTACAAAACTCCATTGCTCTGTACTGTAAAAGCAACTCAAAGTATGAGTGTCTGACTTTTATTTGTCTCAGTAATGGTTTCTGGGGTTTAGACATAGCATTTCATCTCATCCGTCTTATTAATCTTCTGTGGGTTCCATAACACAAGGAGAGACATATACCATTAGCGCCATTTGCTAGTTAGGGAACGTAAGGAGAGATGATCAATATGCCTGTATTAGGCAGGAATCTTTGGGTACAAATGACAGAACCTCTATAGAGGAAAGGGGTTAATTAGTAAAAGGCTTATATAAATGAGGAATGTCTTACATAAATATGGGAAGATCTGGGATCCTAATTGCTGGAGTTCCAGTGGCATAGCTAGACCTCTAAGACCACGAGGAATAGGAGATTTAGCAAAAGTAGGATTTCTTCTTACCTTTTCCGGACTCAGATTTCCTGTTTTATCTGGACACTAGCATTTCTTGAACCTCATATTTTACCTCCTTGCCACCAGGGAGAACTGCCTTTCTTTCCTTGTCCTGGTTCATCCATGACAGAGGACGACCATGATCACTGAGATTGGAATCTGATACCAATGCCTGGGCTGCCTTTTGCTGGCTAAGAATGGGTTTACTCCATAGTGGAAAGGGAAGGAACAGCTCCTGGAAGGAGAGAGGGATGATCCCAAAGGAAGGAAAGGATGCTGTGTAGGCAAATACCAGATTTCACTGCAATACTGTAAGTTCCATGAGGGTAGTAACTATGCCTGTCTTGTTTAAGGTGTGATCCCCTGTCTCCAACACAGAGCCTGGCACAGCAAATATGTACAGGAGGGAAGGAGAGACAGGAAAGGAGGCCAAAATTCTAGTCTGTGGGTCTGAGATTGCCAAGTCAGAGTAAGCAAGATTTTCAGCAGGCAGTTACACAAAACAAGAGTGAGAATAAGAGATCTTAAAATTTGGAGAGACATCTCAATAATGGAAACCTAGATTGCATTTCATACATTGCTTGGAGTCCTCTGATTGACTAACTCTAGGGAATTCTTTTACCTTTAGAGGATACTGAGTAATCAATGAATTCCCTTCATCCCTTCTTCTTTCCTTCCTTCCTTCCTTCCTTCCTTCCTTCCTTCCTTCCCTCCTTCCTTCCTTCCCTCCTTCCTTTTGTTACTTCCCCAAATATGCTTTGGGAACCAGCTTCTGTGCCAGTTGCCATAAATATTCCAGTGATCAAGATAACTCCCTCCTCCTCAGATCTTTTCAGCAGCTCTTTTATTGTTGAATATGGTGAGATAGGAGTTTTATTTCCAATTAATACTATTTTGGAAACTTCTCTGAATTCTAAGTAAGTATGTCCCCTTGGAGCCCCTGTTTGAGGTTACAGTGTTACCAGCGTTATATCCAGGATATAAAGGTCATGATTTCCACCACCACCCCCAGTAACAAAGGGGTAAGTCACAAAAATTTTCCATTAAGGATATTCTCCAAAGAGTGTTTCAGGTCAGGTCAGGGGATAGAAATATTTATATATTCCTGACTTTTCAAGAGGTTTGGTGTGGTCAAAAATTTGACTTAGGAAGCAAAGTAATTATTTCAACAACATCCTACCATGAAGCAGTTACAAGCAGATACATTTGTCATAAAACACCACTCACAACAGGAAGGAGATGTGTTTACCTATATTTTAAGCATTTTGATTCTCAGTCTATTACTTGGCCAATGCCTAAATCTGTCAATTTGGATAACATCAATTCAGCTGTAAGGTGGCCCTCAGAAAAGGAAGAAAGAAAAAAAAAAGGAAGGAAAGAAGGAGTAGGGAGGGAATTATTCCTGGAGTTATCCAGGGTATCCCCTGGAGTTATTGAATAAATCATTGAAAATCCTGGTCAGTTGCATTATTTTGTTGACTCATTGACTTATTTATTTTGTTTGTGAAGTGGTTCCTGCAGAAACCCTGACACAAGCTTCTGAAGAGTGATTTTTTGTGTGTGGTCAAGAATTCCATGATTTTAACAAGACTTTTTCCAGCTCCTGTTGATTTGGGACTCTGACCCTCTATATGTTGACATCTAGAGCAATGTTCCACCATATTCATGGCCTTCCTCATCTTTGAAATATAGCAGCAAGAATCTCAAAGAAGAAGTCAACACCTTTACTGAAGAACTCACTTAAAAGATTTGTTGGTAGCATCTACATAATCACATTATTTTTATTGAATCAGAGAACCCACTCCCAGGAAGCATGAGAGAAACACCATGTGTACTGACAGAAAGAGTTAAGCCATTTTTCTATTTACATGGTTTATTTCACAAGTGTCTGACTCATTGGGCATAACCAGCACAGTTAAATTACAAAATTACTATTTGGTCCCTTTTTTATTGAGTACAATTCAAGGCTGCTTCAAGCCTCCCAAATTTAATCCCCCTAGCTCTTTGCCAAGAACATTACCTTTTATTTTCAGTGTTAAACTGTGTAAGATACCCCTAAGGCTACATGGAAAGTTACTCTCTGTGATAGCAGCTAACGGAGTGTATCAATTGTTCATGATTTCCCATTCTCCTGTAAATTGGGAGAGGCAGGGAGAGCAGTGGAATGAGAATTTTGTTCCGTCAGCACTTTGTTGCCTCAGCTTTAGCCCAAGCAGTGCCTGTTTTGGTAATTAATTATAGTGTGTTTGTAGCTCTTCATTCTGAGTTACCATTTAGCAACCTGTCAAGTCTCCAGCTAATGAGCCTATCCCATAGAATTCGATGCATTTATTTTATTTTATTTTTAAGCATCAAGACGATACTGGTTTCTCTTAGGTCAGATGGAGTTAAGAGGGAGATTCTAAACCAGTTTATGGGAAGGGAAAGGCTTTTCTCCTCTTTGCACACATGTTCATGCCAAGAATGAGCCTGATTAGAGCCTTTCATTGACGTTTTTGTGTAACAAACCAGAAATAGGAATATCCCAATTGTTGTAATTATGACTTAATATTTGAAGGATGAAATACCTCACTCATAAGCGACCTTGTCAAAGTGGTGGTAAATATCACATCTAGATTGGGATTTTCATCTCGGCTACAGTTAAAATGAGAGTGGATCCAGGATGCCTTCTCTTTTTGCTGTTGCCTTTTCTTTTTCTTTCTTTTGTTAATGGTAGACTTGTAGGAGCTCCATAATTTCTACAGAAGAAGGGTTTAGGCACAGCCATATGGTTTTCTGGCTTTTTTCATCAGAAGTAGGTTTAAACCATATTGACATATTGCAGTTTAACTGCCCAAATCACAATGATGTGTACCCATTTGTGTATGGGGTCAGGAATGAGGTTGGAGAAGGAAATGGATCACCAATGCTTGTGGTTCATTCTAAACAACAAAATGCTAGAAATTCAAATTCCTTCATTTAATAACGTGACATTTCTTCTTCACCAAGATATCATCTTTTGAGTATGATTTATTCTCATATCACCCATTGACCAACATGTTATCTGTTATTGATATCTGCTATCTTTTTATAATAAAGATGCAAAGATTCTGTGCACAGATCTCTACTGCCCTCCACAACAGACAAGGAACCTTGTATTTTATGATCCTTTAGCCAGGGTTTACACTGACTCAAAAGATCATATTTTCTTTTACTTATTGGCCATCAGTTCTCCAAAAAACTTAGTTCTAAGAATGGGTGCTTACTCTTATTCAGGTGTACAGACCAAGGCCAGTGGACTGACAAGTTTCCCAAATGTATGTGTTTCTTGTGCTGCTTGTAGAACTCTGAATTGAGATGAGCCGCCCTTCATCGGGCATGTTTCAGACATCTTGCAGTGCCAGGAAACGTCTCTCTGTGTTGATACCTATGACCCTCCATAGAATTGTCATTAGCTAGTCATCAAATGTTGTAACCATTTAATTCAATTTTTAAGTGACTACAATATCAGCAAAATGAGAAAACGTCTTCCAGCCTTGACCTCTGATAATAGCACACATGTTAATATGAAGTTATTTTAATCCCCCAAAAGGCATGATACAAGTATTTTTTCCCCCCAGCCATTCTTGTTTCTTTATAGATTCACACTTTTGAGTATTCAGAGCTTGCTTTTCCTTTCAGGGAGAGGATTGCTATGGAGAGAAGTGTTATTGATGAGGGCTGATTAAGCAAATTAATGAATTGAGACAGCTGAATAGTAAGTGAGAAGAATTTGAGGAGTGGAATTGGTTTTTGCTCATTGACTGTAAAGTGTATGAGTTAAAACCACAAGGGTACCTGATGGAACAAGCTGGATTGCTGAGTTAAGTGAAGAAAGAATATTTGGAATTGCATTTTTTTTTCTTTTCTAAAGAATAGTCCTGTGCTGGCTATTCACAGCTTTTCTTGCAGATATTTCCCTTATTTTCCAAGTCATCTGCAATAGCTCAAGTGAATCCATTTAACCAATATGTGCTGAATATACATCATATTCCAGACACAATGTTAGGCACTTAATGCTACCAGTAGAAAGATACTACTTAATATATCTGATGACCGAATGTTCTCCGTTCTAATAGACCCCATTGTCCTCTGCTGGGGGTGCTAACTATTCATCCCTGGAAAGCATCTCTGGAAGGCATTTAGTTTACTCTCTTCAACTTGACAAATATTAAAAATTAGACAGCACCACGTGTTGGCAAGGATGTGGAGTCAGTGTGCACTATAACATGATGCCAGGGGGTTGTATACTGATGCAACTACTTTAGAGACCAACTTGGCAACATTACAGAAAGTTGAAGGTGCCCACACATTCATCCCTAGGGGACACATATACGAATATCAATTTTACCATTGTGGAAGCAAAGGGAAGAGAACAATCTACCAAACAAACACTAATTGCCCATCAATACGGAAATAGAAAATAACCATAGCAAAATTTATGTCTGGACTGCCATGCTATACTTAATACTCTTATGCTAGACCTCGGTGTATCAGCATGGATAAATCTTAAAACCAGAATATTGAACCACCACAAAAAGTAATCTGCAGAAGAAGACATAGAGTATGATGTTATTTTGTACATTTATTGCATATGGAAAATATTATATATTCTCATGGGCTCTCTGCATGTATGGTAAAACAAGAGAAACTGGCATCTGGATGGGAGATCCTGAGTTCCGCAGTGCAGCCCCCTCTTTTGAGGAGTGGGAAAAGAGTTGCAATCAGGGAGAGCAACTGAGAGAGATTCAGTTATATTTGTTATATTTATGTTGCAAGCTGCAAAGTGGACATATGGCATTTGTTGTAGCATCTTCTGTATTTTTTATGGCTGATATATTACATAAGAAAAAAAGTACATCCAAGATGCTGTGTGTATGTGTGTGTGTGTGCACTGTTTTTTGAGCATCAGACTGCTTTCTTTTCAGATGATTAGATGCCTTTAATCATTTTCAGATTATTTTCAGGCTTTTATGCAACCCAGATCATTTTTAGGGTTTTATGCAAAAACAAGGGCCATTTTAAGTGCAGTGTCTTGGCAAGATTGGGGCAGATGGGCAAAGTGATGAAGTACTCTTGGTCTATAAGACAAAAGCTGGACAAGTGGAGCTGTTCCCTAATGTCTTTGATCAATGTAAACTGCTAATTGAAAGGCATGGGTCTCTTTTCCAAAAGAAATGATTTTCTTCCCTACTCAATTACTGGGATAATTGCTTCAACTCTCAATATTCCTTTAACTGAGCAGATTCAGTGTTAGCAACTAAGGCTCTCATTTCATATTAAACCACCAAGGCATTCCAGCTAACAACCCCTCTCTTGGGTCTTTCTGTTGCAATGTTACTGACTTCACATGGACCTTCCTCTGTTTTTCAGTGTGTATGATGAGGTCAGATGTGTTTCAGAAGCTTAGGTGTCTTCTAGACTTAGCAGCTACTTGAAAACACCATTGATAATAAACACGTGACAAAAGCATTTTCAAGTCCATGCATTCTCCCTCTCTCCTAGCCGGTGTCCCTGTTTTTTGTCTAGCCTGCACTTTCTCCCTGCCCCCAAATGCCATTAACATTAACACGTGTTCTCCTTGGCACCAGCAGGAGGTCTGCAGAGGGATCAGGTTTGAAATGTGCATTGGGGAGCCTTGGATCAGACAAGAGCTGTGATGTGGAGTATGAAGTGTGTCAGGCAAACCGAATAAGCTCCAGTCGATACTGACGGGAAAAAGCAGGGTAAAACTAATTTTGATGAGAACATGTCATTACACTGCAGAAGAGGTTCGAAAAGGATAAACTCCACACAAAAAAACGTAGCTTTTAATTTCACTTTCAAGGTTATCAAGGGCTTGCTGTGTGTGTTGTGTTTAGGGATATAAAGTTACATGAGCATTGGTCCTTACTCTGCAGACCTGTTGGGCATAAGAATCCCCTGGAAATCTTAAAAAGACAGAGATTCTTGGGCCACCTCCAGGGATTGTAATTCAGCAAGTCTTGGGGGAGGCCCTGAGTTTTCCTTTTTAGCAAACTCTCAGGAAATGCTGATTTTGCTGGTCTGTGGAAAGACAATTGGAAGGCCCTCACGTAGATTTTGATGAAATAGAAGAAGAAATTCAAATTAAAACCAACCAAACAAACAAAAAAACAAGAAACAACAACAACAACAAAAAACCCTCTTTTGTTCAATGCGCTGAGGAGACATAATGGTAGAGTTTTTAGCAATATTGCAGAAACATAGGAAAGGGAACAAACAACTCTGTCTTGCAGAGGCAACCTGCAGAAAGGAGGTGGTTTTTGACCTGGATCCTAGATAATGAAGAGATTCCTAGGCAGAAAAGAGTTAGTATTCCAGTTGAAATGGCATCAACAAAGTGAATGATGCATTTGAGAATTAGGGAGTACCTTAGTATGAATGGGTCTGGAGGTGGAAGGGGAATGATCACAGATGGCCTGAAAAAATAGGCTACAGCTGGCTTTTGAAAGGGTTTGTTGAGTCTTTCTAAGATGTTCAACATAGTGTTATGTTGTGGGGAGCAGTGGAGCTCTCAAAAGCTTATTTGTGGAAGGGTGGATGGAGGAAGACCAATTAGCAGGGACTCAAACCCCAAAAGAGAAAGGAGGGTTTGCCTGGATTTGTTCTTGGAGTACACCAGGACGTGACACAAAACATTCCAACCTAAAGGCAAATCCAGGGGTGCCTGGGTGGCTCAGCTGGCTGAGTTTCCAACTCTTGATTTCAGCTCAGGTCATGATCCCAGGGTTGTGGGATTGAGCCCCTTGTCGGGCTCTGTGCTGAGTGTGGAGCCTGCTTAAGATTCTCACTGTCTCCCTCTGCCCCTCTACCCTCCTTGTGCTCTCTCTCTAAAAAAAAAAAAAGATAATAATAACTTGAATGAATTAATGAATGGAAAACCGTCAAGGTTGGAGACAAAGCATCCTCTGGGCATAGATCGGAGAAAATAGTCAAGAACAGTGAGCAAGATGCATTTGTAAAGATGCTTATAAGTAACCAAGAAACTGAAGACTCACTAAGTGTTTAGAATATATGACTACATGTTCAAAGTTCATTCCTGACATTTAGAAAAGGCCCGTAGAAGAAGAACCTAAGTAAGCTTAGCCTTGTACCACCTCTTAGTTCGTTATGTTGCCTCCACAATTAGAACGTATGACAGGGCTTGTGGTCAGGTACCAACTACTATTATTCCCTTGGTTGTGTGAATAAATAGAAATGTCATTAGAGACGTAGTCTGTTTCGTGGTGCCCTTTTTATCTTCTTTGTAAGATGAAGTGGAAGTACGACAAAGAGAGAAGGGTATCAAAATACCAAGACTTTGGTTGTAAAAACTGACCCTAGGCACAAAATGGAAGTTAGGACCTCTCGCTTACCAAGTCAGCGGTAGCCATAAGAGGGAATGGAGCCATGTAGTACAGTCAGGAGGGTATGTGAAAGCAAATAAGTCTTGGAACCAAAATGAGACCCCAAGTCCTTCACCAGTGTTTTGAATATTTATTAAAAAGCTACCTGTCTATTGTTTTCTTCACACCTGTGCTTCTTCATTCCCCTCTCTCACAGAATCCTCCCACATTCTTCTTTCTAGCCCTCCTCCTTTTGTTCAGGTTTATACCTTGCAGAGCCTGTAATCGATCTCCTCGGCAAAGACTGAACCTGCCTTGGAGTACGGGGTGGGTAGAATACAAAACTGACACACGACAAAGCCAGGATTCTCTTTAACAGACAGGACGGGTCATTGCAGGGAAACTATTTCAGTAATCTTGTCCCAGCACATAAATAATTCATTATTTTCTGTTCTCAAATCACTAGATTCCTAGACTTTACTCCAAAAATAAAACTCTTCTACTTTGAGAGTTCAAAAACAAGAAAGTAGACATGAAACTTTATTCTTTAGTCATCCAACCCAGTGATTTCAAGATAAGAACACATTTCAATAATAATAATAGTAATAACAATAATAGTAATAGCAGCAAATAGGGTACCACTTAGGGAGACTATTTGTTTTATTTTAAGAAGTTTAGACATTTTACAAAATCAGCAGCATTTTAGGAAAGTAATAACATTCTCAGACCCAAAAGTGTAGGAAGGATATTATCTCAAAATAAAAGCAAAAAAGCTTAATTAAAAATTTAGCTTTAGTTTCAAAATCCCCTACTGTCTTCTTTTTATCCTGGACTAAAATACACATCATTACAACTTGTGTGGGTCAAAGGAGTGCATTTGGAATCAGTGATCTAAGTTGTGTATTTTGTTTTGTTCATGATGGAAAATTCTGAACTGACTTTTAAAGCCTTTAGATAATGCATGAAATCCTTAAGAAAGGTTGCCACCTAGAAAACTTTGTTATGTGCAACCTCTTTTTAAATTTATTTTTACTGTAAGGTGTGTTTGAAAATACAAACAGAGACACTCACTACTCCAAATCATTGTTGGGAGTCCAGTCCTTAGTTCTGATGCTATGTAAACAATTCTCATCAAAACAAGAGGCACATTTTGGGTTTTTCCTTTTGGTAATAAATTCAGCATCTCAGAATCTAAGGTTAACCATCATCCTCAATTCCAGTGTCACTGTTGGGGTGAGTCTTACAAATACCTATACTAATGACTTAAATAATATGTATGTATCCATTGTAGATAATAGGAAAATAGAGAAAACACAAGACAAGTCATTTGTAATGGTATCACTTTTTTTTTTGTATACACACACACCCTAACACAGATTTACTTTAACATTTACTCAGTACATGGTTAGTGACTATATTTTAGGAACTGTCAGGTGTTAGAGATACAGCTGACATCGTTCTTTAGATAATATTTTGTGGTCCAGAATTTTTTTTTATTTAATAAGATATTATGGGCATGAAATTTATTATTCTTCCTCACGGTATGAAGACAACCTAGTATTCCATAATCTTTTTCATTAATAAGATCATTCTAGCTTCTCAAATTTTGCCTCTTATTTACTATTTTGGTATTTTTCACAAGTGGGTTTGCTTTGTGTCATTGGTAAATGGAACAGGTGACAATTGTGCACTGAAAAATTTCAGGTACAACTAAATTCTCTCTTTTTTGTGTGAAGTCCCCATTTCTTTCTGACAGGCTCCTTGCCTTCAGGTAACTTAGTGTTAACACATTGCATGAAAAAGCTAACCCATTTTGTTCTCTTCGAGCAATGTCTAAATCAAGTGAAGAATACCCTGAAAGAGGCAGTCAGGAAGAAAAGAGGGAGTGATATTGGCTAGCACAATATTTCTGGGTAAATACAGGAATAAAAGGATGGAAATAGAAGCTAGAAGTCAATACTTTTGCATAAAATAATCCATTTCTCTTTTTCCTTCTTCAGTCTCTTTTTCTACATAATATGCATTTTCTTTATATTAAAAAATGGCTTTGCTCACCGTGTCTCTGATGGTTCTTTATGACTTCAATCTCTTCTCATTATTTTTTAATGCTTCATGAAATGTAAACCACCTTCTACCACTTTCTGTTTTGTGCATGGGGTGGCTGATGGACTTCAGGTTTCAAGGTGTGATGAACCAATAAAAAATATATCAATAGTTGCATAATAATGAAAAGCTACTGATGGGTCTAAAAAGGAGAAAAGATTCCAAATCCTGTCCATCATCTCCATGTATGCTTATCCTTTCATCTCCATCTTTGGGTTAAACAGAAAATAGATAGTGCAAAACATGTCTTTTACAAAGGACTTTGTTAAAAAGCTTGAGATTTCCAAGATTATGACTTTTGTA
Organism: Panthera onca; assembly: GCF_046562875.1. Classification (NCBI taxonomy): domain Eukaryota; kingdom Metazoa; phylum Chordata; class Mammalia; order Carnivora; family Felidae; genus Panthera; species Panthera onca. The sequence goes on along the minus strand of NC_138354.1, from coordinate 36,219,548 downwards.
TGCATACAGCTTGGCATACAAAGGATCCAAATAAGGAAACAGGTCCTTAAGGATCATTAACTTCTTGAAAATATCTAAAGGTCACACTGTTTTAAACTTAGGGGGAAAGAAAACCCTCTAGTTAGAGTCTGTATTATCTGGTTTAAAAAAAAATCACTGACTTGCTTTTAGTATGAGCTTGTATTTGATGATTGCATTCTAACCAGCAGGAACAATTCCAAAGGGAGTTTCCCATAAAGCAATCAGGTTTTAGCTTGGAGATGTACTAAATGCAGATGTTTGTGAATTCCCATTTTAGTCTTGTAAAGAAAGGCATGAAGCTACTTTAGGGGAAGCTGAGTGAACTTTTGACTTTCTCTTGATCGTGCATGGGGGTGGGAATGCTCCTTCTGGAACATCATTGGTTCCCGAATGTGGTTTTGTACAAGGAATCACTCTCTTGAGGCAGTTACTCTTTTTAGTGATCCCCGACCCCCCAGTAACCCAGAACTTTCTGTCAGCTGGAGAGTTTCCCATTTCTGAGAAACTAATGAAGTTTAAGAGAAGAAAGGCAAAAAGAAGGAGGAGGAAGAGGAAGGCAATGAAGGGAAATATATACAATACATACATACTTACCAGTTACTACGTATCACTTACCCAGAATGCCCTCAGCTTTAGATTTTCTCAGGACCCACCCTATTCGATACCTTTATCCTGGTGTAATTAACAACATGCCCACTCTTACTCACAAGTGTCCCAGTTTGATCGATAAATTATATAGTCACTTTATAATAGCCTTCTTAGAGTAATAAAATATAAAGACTAAAAATCCTTGAGCTTGGATCAGTCAGATTTGCAGTTGGATTCTGATATCCCTGCTTGCTGCTTCGGAGAAGCTTAGCGAGTTATTTAACACTGCTGTATGTCATTTAACTTATCTAAAAAGTGGGAATATAGTGATGTTTTCCCCATACTAGTGTGGAGAAAATTAAGTATGATAATATGTGTGAAATACTTATCGAAGTATCTGTGAAATAGTAAGTACTGTTTTCACATTAGCAAATATTAATTCTGATTTTCCCATTGAAGTCTTGCAATGCTACATGTTGCAGCCTCCAGGACCTTTAATTCATAGAAATAAAGATAGGTCCTGACCAGCCTCCAGAAGTGGACACAGGGAATGATTTACCATGATAAGAGGATGGGCATAGGGAGTAGTTTGTAGAAATAAGTAGAAAATAAAACAGGACAGATAGGTATCCTATAAACTTAAAGGGAATACAGGTCCTGGGGCATTTCTGTAAGCCTGGATACTGATTGGTGTTCAAATCAGTAAGTAACCAAGGCAAAATAGGAAAGTAAGATTCAGGCCAACTCTTCATCTTCACTGATTTCTGATTCTTTTTTTCCTTTTTAAACATTTCTTTTAAATTGAATAATGTTTGATTTTGGGACATTGAAGCTAAGTTGGCAAGTGGAACAGAAGTACATGTTTACCTTGATTTGTGTGTCTGCCACTAAGGCCATTGATTGAACATTTTCAGAGCCCTTCTATTATAGACTGAATGTTTGTGTTCCCCTAAATTCATATGTTGAAACTCTGCATATGATAATTTTTGGAAGTGGGCTTTTGGGAAATAATTAGGTTTAGATTGGATCTTGAAGATGGGAGACCCTTATGGGATAAGTGCCCTTTTAAGAAGAGGAAGAGAGACCATTCATATTCATATTCTCTCTCTCTCTCTCTCTCTCTCTCTCTGTAATAGGAAGACACAGTTAGCAGGGGGCTGTCTACAAGCCAGAAAGAAGCTCTTTCCAGGAACAAAAGCTGTTGGAATACATTGGACCGTGTAAGAAAAGGAGATTAATGTGGAATTTTGTGCACAGGAAACCTGGGGAATTAGAGAACAGGAGAGGAGAAAAACTATAATCAGAACCTTTTATCTTAATTCTGATGTTTCAGGATTAGGGTTTTTATCCTTCTCAAAACAAATTCTGACATAACAATCATCAAATTTTCAAAGCCATATGAATCTTTAGAGTTCCATTTTGAATGAATAGAAACGTATAAGAGGCTACACAGAATTACTAACTACCTAATGCAGGTGGGTTCTGAAGTCACAGGAGCTGATTCCTCCACAGGAATTCAGGAGGAAAATTCAGAATGTGGGTGCTTCCCTTACGCACTAAACACAAACCAGCACACACATTCAACCCAGGAGTTGCTTATGTCCTCTCAATATCTGGGAGCCTGCTTACTAAATATTAAGATCTACAAAGTAAGGGACATACTTAACATGTGGAGGCTGTAAGATTTAGTCATATCATCCTCTGAGTTAATCCTACAGGTTTGAAAATTATCACCTTGGGGCGCCTGGGTGGCTCAGTCGGTTAAGCGGCCGACTTCAGCTCAGGTCACGATCTCACAGTCCGTGAGTTCGAGCCCCGCGTCGGGCTCTGGGCTGATGGCTCAGAGCCTGGAGCCTGCTTCCGATTCTGTGTCTCCCTCTCTCTCTGCCCCTCCCCTGTTCATGCTCTGTCTCTCTCTGTCTCAAAAATAAATAGAACGTTAAAAAAAAAATTAAAAAAAAAAAAAATTATCATGTTGATAATTTACCAGTCTCCTTTCTTTTTGGTTGACGTTGATGATGATGATGACGACGAACACAGTGATGATTTTTTTTATAGGACTCTTAGACCACCCAGTGTTCTGCTTTCACAGGGTGCTAAGGAAGAAGTTCAGTGTTTGTCTGGAAGACATTGTTCTGTCCAGAATTTCACAGACAAAGCAAAGAGAGTTAGCAGCATGCGGTAGGACAGTCAAGGAGAGAGAGTATGGATTTCCCCTGGGTTTTGCTTGAGAAGATCAGTGCCTTCTCCCTCATGGGCACTACTGAGATCTAGCACTGTTTGAAACAGAAATCTGAGATCCCAAGATGGTTCCCTTGGACTTTCAGATGTTTCCTTTGCATTTTAATTGTTCCATATACTCATACCTCACCTCTGATACCTATAAATATCTACGGTTGTAGTTGATGCACGTCCAGCTAGCTTTGCAATGAGGATTTAAGAGCTTCATGGTAGTATTTGCCGTGAATAATTGCTACCCAAGCATATTGGATCACCTTGTATAACTTTTGCAGGCTGGTTTTAATTTCAGGTTTGACTGTTATATTGTAGCTTTGCAAAGCAATAACCAAAAAAAATCATAATTTAGATTAGGAGAAACAAAACAAATGATGATGGGAATATTACCATAACCGTAATTTTACAGCACAGAGTAATTATTTGGTTCAGTAATGTTCAGTAATTATTTCAACACCAAAATCCCTCTCCACCCCAGCCCCTCAACAAACTAAACCACAGTTACACTACCAGCAACTAATTTATAAGGCAATTTCAGAATCTCATGACTTCTTGTCTTCTCTGAGATTTACAGTCACTAATAAAAGGCCCTAACTTCGAGAGGCATGAATTAAAACTCATTTATAAAGAGAGTAGAAAATTCAGGATTATTTTTTCTACTTCTCCTTCTATTCAGAGGGGTTCATATTCTTGTAGACTTGGACCTAAGTGGGTGAAGCCCTGTTCCAAATGCCTACCAGACACTCATTAAACGTGGCAAAAGTAAATGAATGAATTCACACATGTGTTTAGGCAGAGCCTTACAAGTAGACCAGTTGACTTCATCATTTTTCTTCTTACACTCTTTTGACTGAGTGTTTGAGGAAGCATTTTGTGTTTCTTTGTTTTTTACTGAACCAACCGAAGTTGTATTCTCTGTGTTTGTAACTTGCTCTTGACTCTTTGCTCACATCCAATGATTGAGTCCAACAGATGCCCCTGCCCCTGCTAAATATTTCTTAAATCTTTTCACTTCTCTCCATTCTCCTTCTGCTGGAATTCTGTGATCTCCTCTTCACTGGTCTTCCCTTCCTTCAGCTTTGCCGTCACCAGTCTCTTCCCATATAGCAGCCACAATGCTGATTTCTAATGTGGGAAGCTGATCAGTCGCTCTTGCTGAAATTCTTACCATTTCTTTCCCTGATTATAGGATCAAGTCTAAAATTCTATCATTGGCCCTCAAGCTACTGTCTCTGCTTTGTCTCCCCTGTCCTGTATCCCTGCCTCATATCACTTTCTCACATATCCACAGTCTTTTAGTCTGTGTATATATCTGTGTTTCTGTCTGCAGCATGTATGTCTCTAAAACCGTTTTATAAAGTTAATGTTATTGTTCCTTAAGATTATAGGTATCATTTCTTCTGGGAATCTTCTCAGTTAAATACCCCTCCTTGTCCTTTCCCAACCCCATGGGATTGCCCCAATATTGTGTTAACGTGATTTTTGAATCCCCCCTACCAGGCGGCAACTGTATGAAAACAGAACCATGTCTATCCTGGTCACCAGTTTGTGCTCAGCATTAGCAGAATAGGCACTTAATGATTATTGGGTGAATGAATGAATCACTTTTATCCGGATGAATAGCTCTAGATGATTTTGTTTCTCACTTTTACCTTCCTTCCTTCCTTCCTTCCTTCCTTCCTTCCTTCCTTCACCTTTGTCTATGACCAAGCTTCTTTACCTACTAGCTTTTAACACTTCATAAAATATTCTTTAAAATTTAATTTAGAAAACAGCTGAAATAGCCCATCTCTTCCATATTCTAGGTCCCCTGAATTCCCAAGAATTTGCTTGTTTGGAAAGCCAATTCTTCTTTATATTTGAATAATTTTTCAAGAGGAGAAAAGAGCATTTGTAAGAACACCAAGGCATCCAGTTAACAATCAGGTACTTTGAATATTCCTGCAACAGCAACAGTTCCTGTAGACTGGCTCCATGCTATCATTAGTACTAAAATTATCCCCTGTGAGCTAGATCTAGAGTTGTTTCTCAAAACCAGGGATTCTTTGTCTTTAAGGACTTGAAAGTGGCCAAATATACTGAGATAGAGTTGAACTGATTTCTTCAACCAAAATGGTTAAATTGTTTGGGTTCTTAAAAGAGTTAACAGAATATGATGATTCAGAAATTCCATGTTCCATAAAAATAGTGCTATTAAGAAGAAAGCCATACTTCTCAGTAACCTCAGTGACACTCTGCTCTGTTTGACTTCCCTGGCTGCAGCTGGTTTTGAGTATAATGCCATTGATTTTGAGAGATTTCATAAAGATAATTAGATATACTGGAGCGTGTTCTATATTCTCAGCATTTCGGAGGCTATGCAAAGCCACCCAAACTTTTGAAATATGTACCTGGCATTACTTCCTTGAGAAACTTTTCATTTCTATGCATTGGAAAAAATCTATAGCAAGTCTTCCTCCTGAAGCATGAAGAAGGAATAAATTACTAGGAATGGGAATTTTTGCTTCTTTTTTTTATTTAAGGAAATAAGTGTATGAATATATGTTTAATTTATATATTAGTTATCTCAGCCCCAAAGCATAACTATTTTAACACCTTGAGCCTCCTTATGTTGGAGGGGGAAAAGAATGAAAAATCATTAGAAACATGATTATGCTTTAATTTAGGTCTTTTAGTTATGTAAGCAGAATGCAATTAAATAAGAAGTGCTCACTATGACTACATATTTCAAATAGGCTTTCAATTTATCACAGTTTTATGTGTATCTTCTTCAATTGCATGAGGCTTCCTCAAGGCTATGACAGTGAATTATAGCTGTGTTCTTGTAATTATTTTCAGTTAAAAAAAAAAAAAGAAAAAAAACCCTATTTGCTGCATAAACTATTGAGTTAAACACATTAGACATGTAGTTTTTATTGGGATTCTCTGAGATTTTATATCAGCTGTAAGATGCTCTCCATTCATAGATTTAGGTGGAAAAAATCTTGGGTGCTGTGGTACCATCATGGTCATGATCACTATCCTCATCACCATTGTCATGTTCACCATGAAAATAGGATGCAATGAAGTATTTTGTTTCATCTTTACAGTAACACTGTGTTCTTTTTTACCCCCATTTTCCAGTTGAAGAAACTGAGGCTTTGAAAAGTTAGGTAATTTGCATAGAGTCCCGTAGGCAGGAAGTGTAAGTATAGTATGTAAGATGGGAAACCAAGAAGATTGACCTTATAGCTCATGCCGTTAATCATACAGATGATTCCAGATTGGCCTTATAATGGGGAGGAGCATTGAGTGGGAATGAGATGTGGCCAGGGAATTGAAAAAGCAGGAAGGACTGTTTGAGTAAGGAGTTGAATAAAGGACTCAAAATCTAGGTTGTAACCTCATCATCAGTCAAGAATGTGACCCTGGGCATACTGCTTATAAACATGTAGTCATATAATGCCTAAAATGCTTGTGCACATAATGGACATTTTGGTCATTACTACTGTGTTGCTGTTAGTGATGATGACATTATCATTACTGTTATGCAGGAACTATCAGTATCTCTGACCCCATTTTAGTTATCTAAGGGACATGACTCACTTTGGAGTGAGAAGGTCCTTACAGAAATGTTTACATTTTGATCTCTCCTTCATACTTAGGGTTTTGACCTCTCCTGTCCACTAAGACCCATGTCATTCAAGTTGGAAGTACTCTCTGAGGTGCTGGATGTATGCATGGCCACTCCATATGACTCACACAAAAGTGGAGAGTCCCAGAGTCACCATTACATGAGACATCTATCAACTCAAGGCTCTGACAAGGGCTGTGAATTTTATGTTTATGGCTAAAGCAAGGTTGTGGTTAAGGAAAACAGCCTATTAACACCTTGATGCTTTTCAGAAAAGAAAGTTAGAATCAGTCCACATCTGATGAAAATACTTTAAACATAGAAGTTATGTTTTCTTGATGATCATAAGCTCCCATGCATTGACATCCTAAAAGAACCACCAACACAATCCATCATCCATCTCTCACATCCAGTCTTCCTTGGGAATACTCACAGAATCATCTGATTACTTCCTGGTTGCCATATTCATTGGACACTGAATAGCTTGTCAGCTTTTTCTACCGTCAAAGAGAATAGTGCTAACGCCATTCAGCCCCTTAAATAAGACTATACTCTATGCAGAGTTAATTAACAGAAATAAAGACACTGTTTAGAAATTCAGTGATATCAAAAATAACCATATTCTTCTTGGTCACTGTTTATCTTCAGCATGTAGTGTGGTGCCTCACACATATTAGGCACTCAATAAACATTTGTCTGCTAAAAAATAAATCACTCCTATCAAAATCAATGGGCTGAGGAGGCTGGGTTTTATGATGCATTATGCCAGGATAAAAAGACTGCTTGTCTTTTTTTTTTTTTTTCTATCTTAGACTACCTTTCACAGTGAGAGTCCTATTCCTTAATCATGTCTGATACCAAGAAAGTTGTTAGTCTGCCCTCTGATCAAGAAGGAACCATAGTTCCTATATGCTAATTGGTGTTTTTTCCTTATTTATGTGGGCAGTATGACAAAACATGAAATAACTCCACCTCCTAAAACTGACTAAAAGATAGATTTCAGACCTCAGCAATGAAAGCAGGATTGGAATTCATCATAGTACGAATGCAAAAGTCCTTTCAACGTACCAAGCACTGGGTACACTATTCTAACCTTTTTTCAAGTTTCTGAAATATTTATGGGAGAATAATTTGTAGAATAATGAATATAGCTTTCCAGTGGAGCAACAAATGCACACTATATTTCTGCTATCGTTTCTTATTAAATATTTATACGTATATTTTGTGTTTGCCTCATAACTGGCCATTTACCGATGCTTAACAAGCACAGAGAGTCCAGTTGAGGAAAAATAATACCAACCAACAGTAAGCAAAAACAAACAAGTGAAGAAAGGAGATTTTGTGTCTGCACCGGTTGTGTTTAAAAAGTTCATTTAACATTTTTAATACAGTCCATATTTCATAAATTCCACATGCCGACGTGTCCTGGAGAAAGATGGATGTGTTGACTTGGAGGTGTGCCTCTATCCAGTTTTATGTGTGCATCTGGCAGAGCTAATCTTTACTTCCCTTTAGCGGAACACAAAAATGCAATTCTCTAATAAATGACATAACTGTATCATCTCCCAATATAGACTGTATTATTAAATCACAGAGACAGACAGAACCTGAGGAGTAGGGAAGCTTGACTTCCACTTGATATCAGACCATAAAATGCTTACTTACTGTAACCAGAAGGACATAAGTGTGACAGAGCTCAGTGCCTGGAATTTGGGGAAACTTCTGAATGTGCTACAGCAGTCTTGTTTGTCTGCAATTGTATTCCTCCTTGTGCTTGCATACTGTTTGGAGTTTACAAAGCATTTTCTTGCACAAGGCCATGGAGATATAATCAGGGTTGTTATTCTCTTCCTACAGTGAGAAAACTAGAGTTTCAAAGAAGTTACCCAAATGGTAGGAATTATTTCCACAGGACTTTAAGCAGTATACACTGCTTCCACGTATACAGTAACACTTGGCTGTGTAACTTGGAGAATAATTCACCTAACCCCACCTAACCGACTTCTTCCAGTCTTCAAAATGTTAACTCAAAGGACATAGGGAAGGGGCTTTGGCTCCACACTAAAATCTTAGACAGGCTCTTGCAAGTGCTAGTTTCAAAACTTACACAGAGCCTTGACTTAGCTAAGAGCAGTTTGGAACAGAGTCAGAGGATAAAGGCTGCAGAGAGCTGAGTTGCTCTACATAAGCAAAGAAGTGAAATTTGAGGATGTTTTTGCTTCTTAGAGGGGTAGGGCTACAAGTCACATTAGGGGAGGAGAGAGTAGGAGAGAAAAAATGGCTGAATAACATGGTGGTGTGTATGAATGTCCTTCTCAGAGTAACAATGCCTAAAGTTTGAAGTGTTTTTATTGATGCAGTATAAACACAAGTAGACCATACACAATAGTATGTGAGCACCATTAGGGCTCATCACCACATATTCTGCTTCACCTTCCTGCCAGGCACTTCCTGGCCTTCTCGTGGTTTAAATGGAGCCATGTGACTGGTACTGGCTACTGAGCCATAAATAAAAATGACAACTACTGGAACATTTTATTGATGCAAATCTTTGTAGACTTCTTCCCCACCTGCCCTCTGGCATAGTGACTAGAAATACTTGAGATGATGGTTCTTTCTTTGTACCAGGTCCTTGAGAGACTTAGTAGGGCAAGTTCTTCTTCTTCCATTCCACAGAATTCATGGTGGGCATGTCATATGAGGAGAAACTAGCTTTTGTTATTTCTAAGTTCTTGAGATTTTGGGGTCATTTGTTACACAGTTGACTTAGTTGACTTGTACTGACTGATACAGTCTGCCATATATGCAGTGCTTTTATGTGAACATAAGGGTTCTTATGTGAACTGTTAGTATGTTGTCAAGGAAAGGGAATGTATTTCATGTTAAGGTTAATTGTAATTCAAAGGCAACTCCATAACAACAAGAGGGAAAGAAAAGAATAAAAACACAGTGAGGGCAAAAATGGGGTATGTCCTTGAGACAGTAAGGATCTGGCAATCTGCAGAAATCTTAAGAAACAATTTAGACTTTTCACAAACTATGGAATGAGTGTCTAGACAAATATATACAAATGGGTTTAAGGGGCAAAGAGACATGAAAAGCCATGTCTGACAGTTCTTCCAATGCATTTTTCAAATTAGAGGGAAAGTCGAATTTTTTTTCTCCTGTGTTACAGATAAGGAAGTTAAAAATTCAGATAAAGAAAATGACTTGTATAAGGTCATATAATCACTAATAAGCAGAGACCAGATTACTAAATCTTTTGATCATGGTATGTCAGTCCAGGCTTGTAAGACATTCTCAGAAAGCCAACGAACTACTAGCCTCCTCTCTCTCCTTCTCTCTTCTCATGATTTTACGTATAAATCATTGAGTATATTGTAATGATAAGTGTCTGAAATGTGAATGTATCATAAGTTGACCTTCATCTGAGTGGGACTGATAAATCATTGATAAAATAGTTGCAAGGATATTAATACTTTTAAAAAAATACTTATTTGTTTATTTTGAGAAGTAGGGAGAGGGGCTGAGAGAGGAGAGATAGAATCCCAAGCTGGCGTTGCACTGTCAATGCAGAGCCCAAGGCAGGACTCGATCTCAAGAACTGTGAGTTCATGACCTGAGCCGAAATTGAGAGTCAGGCACTTAACTGATTGAGCCATCCAGGTGCCCCAAGAATATTAACACTTTTAATAACTTTTTCACTAAAATATTTTTATTATTATCCAATGGATTGATGTTTTGTTGAATTGGCTTCTAGTATTTTTAGTTATTACCATGTCAGCCTGGTTTCCTGAAGGCCAACCCGATGTGGCAGGCCCTAAATTTTATCTTCCATGACTAATTTTATTCATTTTCTCTATCCCCTATCCACCCCCCACCCCCCCTCCTGTCTTTTTTCTAGTTCTATCCCTCTCTGAAGCAGAAACATCTTCAGATTCCTCTGTGTATTTGTTGATAGTCCTTGGATGGTGTGGCACTTGATTGTTAGATGTTTCCCTTTACATTTGAAAACTATTCTTTTATGTTTGCGAAGATCATTTATAGATGGGCCCCATCACTATCTTAATTATAATTGGCATGCACACTACAATGTTAGGGATAGGTTAATTAGATTATTCATTTTCGTTTATCATAGCTCTCCATTGTCCTTTTTTAGACAACTATTATCTGCAAAACAACAATTTGTCAACAGTTGTTTTAGGAGGATAAAATAAAACCCAGCTGTATTATTCCACTTACCCATACCATACCTCTCTGTTTAATCATAGCACTCATTTCTCTGCAAGTAAGTGGAACCTCTGAATCCTTCTTAACACCATGTTCCCGGAAGCCACTACCAATTTCTGAGTTGACTGTGAAGTGGAAGCTTATATGCCTTCTCTGTTCTATTCAGTGTTAAACTCACAAATGGGGCTTGCAATATGTTAAATTATCTGTGAATGTGCAATCTTGGATCACACTCAGATGTGATGATTTCCTAAGAGATTATTATGTAAAGTTTTGCCAATCTGGTCCTTTTATCTGCCCAGTATCAGCCATACTTCTTTCCACCTGCTTATCTGTTAACCTTCTAACACATTCTGGATCTTTCATACTCGAAGTACTTTTTTTTCCCTCCATCCACTCAACTGAATTTTCTTCCAGGTCCATCGACTCTAAAGGGATTTTCATGGTAGTCTTCTAAGCTACCAAGTTATTTCTCACCATTAGCTGGTGATAGATTCACAGCTATCTGCTCATAGAATGTTTACCTAAATCTGTGTGAACCCTTTAGGGGATAACAGAGAGCAAACCTTCCCACCTGGGACAGCCACATGCCAGGAAGCATAGGAAGGAAGATAAGAGGAGAGAAAATTGGGAATAAATGGGCAATGAGGTTGGCTGAGTAGTTGAGGGAGGCAGAGAGAAACTCTATTGCTTTTGACTACAACCTGATTTGCAGAATCCCTTCCTCTCTTACCATATCCCACTGCTCTGGCCACAGAGATGAACATGTGACTTGGCCCAGCCAATCAGTGTTTGTTCTTCTCTTGCATTGGTGGTTGGTCTAGGATGGGTGTGCATCTCCGCAAGCTGGCCAGGTGGATAGCCTTGTGGGGGCTTTTTAAATGGAAGCTGGAGGGCTTGTGGAACTTAATAGGTCAGAAAGCTTCAAAAATGTGAACTGCAGGAGGTAGAATAAGGGAAGAAATGAACCCCAGTAAGGCTAGCAGTGGTGACACCTAGATGGAAGGTGAGGGTCCTAGGCCATGTGATGTTCTAGGGGGAGGATGTTATTAGTTCTTGCAATAAATGAATGAGTCATTGCCTAAATATTTTTACAGTTTCCCGAGGCCAAAGAGTATACATCTTATGTGGTTGGCAGAAATAAGATCCTCTAAGCTCTTCAGCAGAATGATGAAAAGATATAAATGCTACATTAGGAGGCTTAATGTGGTAATGGTCTTTCAGGATGAATACACCAATGAGAGCCTAGAACAGGTTTGAAAAGTACATAGTGCATACCATCTCCCTACCCCTCTGTGCCTGTGGCAGATAATGCAAATCATTAGGGCACTATTACCCACTGATTCTGGGCTGGCCTCACCATCCTTCTCAGTGCAGTGCTCCAGGCAGGGACTATAGCTGAGCAGAACTGCTTCACCAAATGAAACCCATTTGCTTTCCTGGGCTCACAGGCATGGAGGACAGGAGGAGTCTGAGCATTAATCAGATATAAGGTTCTTAAGACTGGACCTAGGTAGAGAACAAGAGAAGGAGTGAATACCTATCACTTACTGTATTAGTTGACTAGAACTGCCGAAACAAAGTACCACAACTGAGTGGCTTGAACAAAATTTTGTTTCACAGATCTAGAGGCTAGAAGTCCAAAATCTAACTTTTGGCAGGATTGGTTTCTCCTGAGGGCCAGGGGCAGAATCTGTTCCAGGTCTTTCTCCTTGACTTGTAGATGACTGTCTTCTCCTGTATATGTCTTCCCTCTGTATATGTCTGTGCCCCAAATTCCTTCATATACAGACACCAGTCAGATTAGATTAGACCACTCTAATAACTTCCTTTTAACTTGACTACCTCTGTAAAGACCTTATCTCCAAATAAGGTCACATTCCAAAGCACTGGGAATTAGGGCTTCAATGTATGAATTTTGGGGAGGTACACTTCAACCTGTAATGCTCACTGGTGCTTACCATGGGCCAGACATGACCTTATGGGCTGTCAGTCACTTGACCCTGAAAACAACCTATATGGTAGTTGTTTTATCATTAGCGTTTTATAGAACAGGAAACTGAGGCTTAAAGAAATGTATACAGAGTTACACAACTAGGGTTGCTGGTGGGGCCAGGATTCAGATCCAGGTTCCTGACTGGTTCCTTGACATTTCATTAAGAGATGGAAATTTGGTTTTGTATTGAACATAATGGAGGGGGAGAAAAAAACCAACAGAATCACCAACATCTCTGGACTGGGTTGCTAGAAAAATGGTGATGTCAGTTCTCCTGCTTAATATTTCAGTGACTCCCTATTCCCTGCAGGTTAAGACCTAAATTATTTAGCCGGAAAATCAAAGCTGCTCATGATCCTAGATGCCTCATTAATTCTCTCTAGCCACTACTCTCTTCCTGGCCTCTTTGGTCCAGCAAAACCGAACACTTTTCAGTCTCCACTGTGGAGAGGGAAAAGGAGAAGATATTTTGAGGGTGTGAAGGACCTCGGGGGAGTGCAGCATGAACACCTGATCTCCTCTATGTTTTTCACCTGGCTACACTTAACAGCGGTGTGACCTCAGCTAAGTTACTTAACCTCTCTGATTCTCTGTGTGCCCAACTTGTAAAATGGAACTTCCATATACTCACAGGAGTATTTGTGACAATTAAATGACATAAGGAATGTAGACATCTCAATTCAGTATCTAGTATGTGGCATGTGGCCATTGGTTGTACCCATATTAGCCGTTCAGTTTGGGATATTTAGAGTCCAAAGTAATACCGGATAGCCATATAGACAAGCTCCCCAGAGAGTTGGAAACACAAGACCAGAGTGTAGGTGGCATTCTTGGGGGGAACTCATTCTCTGTTTCTCTGCAGTTTCAGAGTTCATGGCCACCCCTACTATGCCAAAGTACCCTCTTCTCCCTTGTCACTGTGTAGGAGACCCAGCAGGATTTATGAATTGAGGTTGGAGGTCTAAAGCCTATTCCCCTCTTGTTTTAGCCATCAACACATGGCCATTTCTAAAGGTAAAGATCTGGTTCCATAAGGCTGATCTGCAGATAGTCTAGATGACCCATATGTCTCCTGACATTGCTGTATTCATAGATGGCTTCTCTAAGAAACCATTATTAATGATGTAATTAATATGAATGGCTATAGTATATATCAAGCAGGTCGTTAAGGCAGAGGTGGGGATGTAGCCATTTATATTAAAGATACATTTTATGGTCTGAACCCAAGCAATAGAAAGTGCTTAGCTTAGAAATCTCACTTTCCTACATTTTGGACTTTTTAAAAAGTTGTTATGGACCTCGTTCTTGCTTGCTTTAATGCTATACTGGTGGAGCCTCTGGGAAATGGAATGCGTTAATAAGGTCGATTTTTAATAGAGGCATATAATCAACTAAATCACAGCCTTTAAAGTCACAAATTTCAAAGACCAACCAATTTAATTAATATGTTGGTTCATAGTCATTGGAAAAGTTTTATTTGATTTCACTAGTCTCTCTCCTATAGACACTCATCTGCAAGAATATTTACTTATAATTTGTTGTGTAAAAAGGATTTTCCTAAGGCAGATGCCATATGTAACTACTCAGCTTACCTTTGAGGGAAAATATTGAAATAACACCCTCAAGCTGTTCAGCTCTGTGTTGAGAACTCAGAGCAATAGATTTCTATCTTTGTAGTTAGTATTGAAGCCTTCCCTCCTACATCCAGGCTGTTCAAATATGAGATAAAATAGTTTCTTAGAATGATAGCACCCAAAAGTTGTCTATAGACTTCATAGATGCTGTGAGCTGAAATCACGTTTAAATGAGAGGTTTCTTTTCCTTTCCTTTCTTTTTTTCCCCTTTTTCTTCCTCTTAAAAGTGAGTTCTGTTCTTTGTGGTAGCCAAAATGTTAAATGTTTTTAATAAAAGCTTAGACTTAAGTTCGAAGGGAACATCTTTACCCTAAGTAAAAATGATAATGCCACGTGCTGCGTTCCCAGGCACCGAGCAGATGGGGGAACAGTGAAAATTGGGGAGTCGCACACAAGGGGGGGTATTTTTCATGCCTGTGATAAACAGATCCGCATAAGCACACGACACCGAGGATCTGGCAGCTGTGTTATGCAAACACCTGTAAAGAACTGCAGAGGAAGAGAGGCGTCTGGTCCTGAACCAAATGGAGCTGCTGCAGACAGAAGCTGGTTCGGAGGCTCCCTCTGCCCTCAGGGCATGATTGTTGGCTAGTTGGCAATCAGCCGCGCTCCAGATGCCAGAGGCCCAGAGGCAGTGAGGCAGTAAGTGTGCGTCCGGCTTTCCAAAAACTCTGGGTACTGACCCAACTGCAGCTCTGAGCCTTGATTAACCAGGGCTGGGGAACTGGCAGGCTGTTCCAGAGTCAGTTGACAACAGCTGCTTTGTCCTCGGTCACTGCAAGTGAACACACATTTACAGAAGGGGTGAAGACAGAAACGTCTCTGCCTTCAGGGATCCGAACTCCATTCTTATTATTACCACTGGCTACAACGTGGTAAGCTCCTACCATATGAAAGATGCTCTATCTGCTAAGGGTGGTGTATGCATTAGTTCCAGACCTCAACTATGTCTTTTTACCTCCACTTTAGAGAGATTAAAAAAAAAAAAAGCTGAAAGGCAGATATTTTTAAGTGCTAAATGATGAAACTGGCATCACAGCTCAGATCTGTCCTATCCTAAAATGTCAGTTCTTTCTATTTCAGTAGTGATTTTCACTTCAAAATTTAAGCAGCAAGACTTATTTAATATGGAATCTCATGGAGACTGATACAGAGGCAGATAAAACCAAGACTGTTTTTTTCTTAATGTTTGTTTATTTTGAGAGAGAGAGACAGAGAGAGAGAGAGAGCGAGAGAGAGAGAATGTGAGCAGGGAAGAGGGGCAGAAAGAAAGAGGAGAGAGAGAATCCTGAGCAGGCTCCTTGCCCAGTGTGGAGCCTGATGCAGGGCTCAACGTCATGACCGTGAGATCAGGATGAGAGCCGAAATCAAGAGACAGATGCTCAACCGACTGAGCCAACCAGGGGCCCCAAGACTGCTTTGACTGAAGCAGAGTGGGGAGAGTCTGAAGCTCTTTTCTCCTCCTCTCCCTTCCTTTCCTGATGTCCTGGTGACCACAGAGCCATCATCACTCTGGACAGGCAGCTCTCCACGTGTGCTTTCCAGATCAGCAGCATCAGCATCACCTGGGAAGTTGTAGAAAACGCACATTCTCCAACCCCACCTCAGACAGACCGCGAGTCAAAAATTCTAGGATTGGAGCCCAGGTATCTGTGTTTACCAAGCCCTCCAGGGATGCTGATGTGTGCCCAAGTGTGCGAACCACTGATCTAGAGTTTCCAAAACAAACTCTGCCAAGGGCTGGGCTCCATCCTGCCTCTTGATATGTGGGACTTTTCCTGTTGATGTGAAGGCTTTCACTGCAAGATCCAACACTGTGAATTAGGGCCAGCATGGTCATTCTTAGTATTTAAGAAATTCAAGAAAGTGGTCCTTTTTACTCAGTGCAACATTGAAAAACACATAGTGACTTTATTAACCCCATAAAATATATATACATATATACGTACGTATACGTATATATATATGTATATATATTTCTCATGATCACTTGTAGTTAAGTGTTAAAAATCACATTTATTTGGGGCACCTGGGTGGCTCATTCGGTTGAGCATCAGACTTCCGCTCAGATCATGATCTCATGGTTCATGGGTTCAAACCCCGCATCAGGCTTTTTGGTGACATCTCACAGCCTGGAGCCTGCTTCAGATTCTGTGTCTCCCTCTCTCTCTGCCCCTCCTCCTCCTCTCAGGCTCTGTCTCTCTCTGTCTCACAAAAATAAATGAAATGTTAAAAAAAATTTTTAATCATGTTTATTTGAGGGGTGCCTGGGTGGCTCAGTCAGTTAACTGTCCAACTTCGGCTCAGGTCATAATGTGGAGGTTCACGAGTTCAGGCCCTGCATTGGGCTCTGTGCTGACAGCTCAGAGCCTGAAGCTTGGTTTGGATTCTGTGTCTCCCTCTCTTTTTGCCCCTCCCCCACTTGTACACTCTCTCTCTCCCCCTCTCTCCCTCCCTCCCTCTCTCTCTCTCTCTCTCTCTCTCTCTCACAAGAAAATAAACATTTAATACAATTTTTTAAATCACATTTATTTGAGGGAAGTAGAAGTTCTTAACTGGATTACATGCATCAGAAATGCTGTTGACTGTCAGGTGAAGTATCTTGTGTGTGTGTGTGTGTGTGTGTGTGTGTATGTTACCACTGAGAAAAGAAAAAAAATGCAAATAAATTATATCCCACCATTAATTATAAAAGGCATCCCAGTTTCCAAAATATTAAAATGCACAAAAAAGGATTACCTTAGAAATCAATGACATGTGGTGTGTAAGAAATGAAAGTCAAAGAAGCTTTGGAAAATTCCTGACTTTAGGTCTCTTAGCCAGTGTGGTCAGGTGTCTGTTGAAGCAGGACTGTTCTGTTCTAGTCAATTTAAAACAAAACAAAGAAATGGTCTTTTCTTATCTATCATAGTTTTATCACTCCTTTAATTTTGATTACCATTGATATGCCAATGAACCTGCTCTCCTTTTTTTTTTTTTTTCTCCTAAGTTGTATTTTCCCTGAAGTTTCAAAATTAACATGCTCCACCCCACACCCATGGTCTTCTTTTCCATTTTTATTGTTGCCTTTGCTGTTCTTGTTCTTACTGTTTCTGTACTGTTTGTATCCCTTTGCTCCCAACACCTCAAGTGCTCCCAACTCTCAAGTGCTGTTACTTGAGAGGAGACTACTCAGTAGCTACCTCCAAGCTTAAAATCCGTGTTCCCACTGAAGATGTTTCAAAGTGAGGTGGCGTGCTAAAAGGCCATCCATTGATGGTGAACACTTTGACTTTGGTTACAGGTTCAGTGTGATTTTGAGAAGTAGACAGAATAAGGTCATATCAACAGAATCCTCCCTGAAAAGCAATGGTCATTCCCTAAACTTTGTGTAGTCTTTTCTGGCCTTCTCTATTCTTGGAACCACTCATTATGTGTAGTAGATGATTCTCTCTCTCCCTCTCTCTTTCTCTTTCTCTCTCTCCATCCATGCATTCATCCATCCTCTATACATACTCACATACTCACACACACACACACACACACACACACACACACACACACACACACACACATTGTAGTTCTGCCATATCGCCATAAAGACCTTTGTGAAGCCAATAAAGCTATTTTTGAAAGATATCTTTTTCCTGGCTCTCTCTCTATAATCATCATTTTATCACCAGCTCCTACTCAGTTTAGGGTATTGCCTGTGTGTTTGGTTTGGGGTAGATGCTCCCCAGGAATTAATGCCATTTTGAATGAGTCTCCTAAGCTTAGGAACCATTTCCCCTGAAGAACAGACTTTATTTAGAATCCAAGAACATTAGGCAGTCATTGTCACATTTTGAACATTTTCTTTCCTGACCAAAAAATAATTAACTTCTGTAAAACCAATAAAAAGAAATCAAAAGAAAATCAGGGACAATAATGCTTTATAGATTTATGTCCTGACAGTCCATGTTCCTTAGTCTCAGACATGTTTGCAGATGGGGGGTACAAACAGGAAGGGCAGAAGCTGTTCAAAAACTTTTTCATTTTCCTGTAAAAATCCAAACTTGGAGTGGAAAGAGCTTACTGATGTCAACATTTAGGAAGCAATGTTCTCTTTATATAGTCACTTATTGTCTTGGGTTTCATTTTTGGTTCAGGGGGAAATTAAATTCCCTTGCAATTGCACTATCTGTCTACCCAAGAAATTTTATCTGCACATAGTTTTTATTTGCTATTTGTCCTCTGGGTAAAATATCACAGATCCACAGGGTTGGAAGTGCATTTTAGAGGTCTTTTGGTTCATCCTGCTCTTCCTTGCAGGTCAGTAGTTAAATTATTTGTGACCCAGAAGTCCCCTATATTCTAATATTGAAGGACCCATAAGAAAAGCAAAAGGAGGGGTGGGCTCCTGAGAATGCTTGTGGTGCTCTCCTGCATTCTTATTCTTTGGTTAAAACAATCATTTTACCACCTGAATTCCATTGCACGTCAAGTGCATAGAACTCCGTAAGTAACTTGCTTTAGGTATATGAGTGTATCCAACCTGGTCATTCTGCTTAGATTGCAAGCCATTCTGTAGAGAAGTGTGTGCGTTTGCTCAAATTCTGTAGTTTTCTTCTTGCAGAGACAGGCTGGTAATGGGGATACCACAACGGGCCAGAATTCCAAAAAGCCTGAGTTCAAATCTCAATTCCTACTGTAATACTTGGTAAGCTGTTGTATTACTCAAAATGTTCACTGCTCCTTTGCGAGCCTTCCTCCCTCCCTGCATGCCTTCCCTTGCAGGAGGTTCTGTGCTCCCTCCCCATTCCTGCCATCCTGGCCACATGACTTACTTTGGTCAATGACCTGTGAGTGGAATGATGCATGTTACTTCCAAGTGGAAAATTTAAAAGTCAGTGTGTGCCTCATTTTGATCTCTTCCCCACCCCCCACCCCACAGTGAGACCACTGATTTCTTAGGTAGGGGATGCTGTGTCGATTTGGAGTCCCAGAGAGAAGAGGGCTTGGAGCAGGACTGAAGGTGACCCAAGATGGATGTGCAGCAAGAAGGGAAGTGAGAATTTATTGTAAAACACATGCCAAGGTCATTTGTTAGCGTGGTGTGACTTAACCTGTCTTGAACAATAATGTTTAGTATGTGCTGCATTTACTGTCTGACTCCCAAGCAGTCTCTGAGACTTTGGAGGAGGGGAGAACTCCCAATTTACCTCTGCAAGCCCACCATCACCCTACCAGCCCCTCCTGTATAGCCTTATACCTACTGGCTGCTTGATAAACACCTGATGAGCTATATTGAAATCACTTTGGATGGTCTTGGGCTAGCCATATCAGTTCCCAAACCGAGCATTTTCTAAAGGGTGGCTGAGATTTTAAGAGTTCTGCAAGTTTATTTTAGTTGGTCTTCAGTATATAAAATTAGTTCCCTTTTAATGCATCTTATGGCATTCAAAATGAACAAACGAAAAAGCTTCTCATACCCACAGACTGTAGGAGATAACAATCATACCTAGAATATATTAAGATTGATTTGTACGTTATTTGTACATATATGTATAGTAACTCCCCATTAATGCTAGTAGTTGCTTTTATACATTAAAAAAATAAATCGTGTAGGTTTCTTTAAAATAATGTTTTTTTGCTTTTGAGAGAGAGAGAGAGAGAGAGAGAGCGCACAAGCAGGAGAGGGACAGAAAGAGCGAGGGAGAGACAGAATCCGCAGCAGGCTCCAGGCTCTGAGCTGTCAGCACAGAGCCCAATGCAGGGCTCATACTCATGAACTGTGAGATCATGACCTGAGCAGAAGTTGGATGCTTAACCAGCTGAGCAACCCAGGTGCCCCCCACCAAAATAAATCATATTTAGTGTAACAAGAGATACAGAAAAATATCAAGTAATTAATACTAAGGGGATGTGGCAAAAATTAAAGGTATATAGCAAACGATTGAAATTTGAAAAAACCCTAGAGTTTTTGTACCCTACAAAATTTGTTATGAAAGCCATGGGCTTTTTGGATGGTAAAATGATAGCCAGATGTAGAGACTCATCACTGTGGTCATTGTTGATGGTGTTCGTGATTACAGCAGTGTTTTTCTTTCCCATCTAAGAACTTTTTCCTCCATCCAGTCTTTTGGCCAAATCGCTGAAGTAGTTTTCCGTGTTTTTAGCTTCTTCCAAGTAGAGAACAAGGGCAGCACCTATATTCCCTGCCACCCTCTGATTTAAAGTTTTTAATCCTCTACACCCACTTCCTGTCCTATTGGAGTTATTGGAAGTTACTGGAAACCTTGGTGTGAGTGAAAAGAACAATTAGCAGATTTGATGGGATTTTAAATAGGAAGTATGAAGTCTGGGAGGTAGGGATTTGAAAAACCTTGAGAACAGACCCTTGCTTGCCTCTGTCTGTGTCTGGTGCCTAGATTTTTGTCTGACTCACCTGGTTCTTTGTGACTTCAAGACCGTGAACTTTTTGAGGACTGTAGCCCGGGTCCAGTTCGCTGTACTGGGCCTCTGTCACTTAATGAATGTTTTGTCTGTTGAAGCCAGGCGTGGTTCCAACAACCATTCATTCATTAGCAGCTTTCAATGAGGGCATGCTGACGCGTTCCATTATAGGTGCCAATACAGCCATTTTTATTATTAATAATAATGGCTGCAATAATGTTTGTAGCAGCTACAAATTTCAGAATATTAACCAGGAGCTCTGCTAGATGCTTCAGGTCCCCAAGAACTCCACCTTGCAGGGATCTAGCAAGATGGATGACATTGTCTTTAATGAGGACATGAAAACTTAAGAATAGTTCATCAACTTGCCAATTGATGGAAGATATAGGAACCAAACCCAGGTCTGCCTGATTTCCCAAACCAAGTTTCTTCTACCCACCACTACCATTTGATAATCAAAGAGGGAGAGGGAGAGGAAGAGAGTGAATCGGAGGGAGGGAGATCAGCTATACCCTTCCAAACCTAGTCTTACTTGTTAGTCCCCCACTTCTTTACCTTTGAGGTTGAATTTTTTCAGTGCTTTACGTACATTTGTCAACACGGTTGTTCCAGAATGCTGAACCCAGCACCATTAGTTTCCTTGCTTAATCTCTGCAAGTTTTAACAAACTGTTAATGCGGTATTGTGGAGGAGTTTGTTTTGCTTTGCTTTGTTTTTGAACATACTTAACATTTACTCTTATTCTTCTGAAGACAAAAGGCAACATTCCATGAAAGTGCACTCTGTCTTAAACCTAGCATCTCAGCAAGATCCTGCTGCCCACGACAGAGTAAAGGTTAAGCCAGCCCACGTCTGGTGTATTTGTCTGGTACCATTGTGGCCAGTAAATGGAGAGCAAGTTCTGCCCTGTGATGAAGACAGCACCCCCCCCTCCTTTTTTTTCTTGCTTTTCTTCCCAGCAGCTTGATTTCCTGAGACGTAGCCATGCTAATCCTATTTACCATTTGCATTTTGACCCTGCTTAATGATAGACTGCAAAAGGGAATCTTCTGTGTTGCATACTTGGAATTTTCTGTTATTCTTGTGTGAATTTGCCAGGCAGACAAGATCACATTTCTTTACTTCCTTTAAATACAGTGAAATCTTCTCCATGTCCATAAGGCACTTGGTGGGTGATTAGGGGCTCTCCTCGTGACCTTTCCCATGGCAGTTTTATACAAAATCTGTAGCCTTTGGCCGAGGAAAACTCTCAGAGAGCTCCTGCAAGCATTCAGGTTTTTAACAATAAAACCTTGCAATTGGATGTATTTCAGACAAGGCTCTTTGATGGTAAGGAACAGGATTTCTCTAAATATTGCTTAATTAGAAGAGGGCCTTTCATAAGGAGACAGGGACAGTCTCTTGAATATCCAGACCCTGACAGTGAAGTCCACAGGGCTTTGTAGTGTTTAGTTTGGAAGTGAGAATGTCAGAAATTGCATTCTCAGAGTCGACCCTCCACCTCCCCCCTTCCCCCTCTCTCTTTCGATCCCCGTCTCTGTTTTTCCCTCCCTTGTGTACGTGTGTGTGTTTGTCTCTGCCTCTGCCTCTGCCTCCCCTCATGGTCTTTTGTGTTTGCATTTTCCTGCTCACCTGCCCAATTCCTCTCACCTCATCTTGCTCTGCTTACATGTTCCTTAAGCATTCTTGCATGTGTGGGGCTGGCTCCTGCTTTGTCTCTGAACTACATTATCTTTCACCTTAGAGCTCACTTTAGAGGCTGCTTGCCTCACCTGGAGCTCCTAGATGCCATTGTCAGGAGCTCACCATCTGCAGAATGGAATCAGCAAGAAAACCCTGTTTTACCACGTGTGGCCAGTTGGGTGGTATTAGCCGCAAAGCAAGGACTGTTGACGAACACAGTGGGAAGCTGAGTTTCTTGTTTTAAATTGTTGAGTGCGGATAAGAAAGGGAATCATCGATAAAAACACAAGATTAAAAAAAAAAGCCTTTCCATGTCCCTACACTTTACCCTTTCAGTAATTACCTGATTCATTGAAAGGTCTTTTTTTATATAAATCCCAACTCTTGTAGCTGGGTGATGTAGAGTTGCCTTGTAAGTATGGACAGCCAGGGAATAACGCTTAGTTCATGGAACAGAACCCCAAAGCAAATTGGGTCCATGAGGCCCAAAGTCAGTTTTAGGCACACAACCTTAGACTCCTTTTCTCAGATTTCTATACAAGATGAAAACAGGAAATAATAAACCTGATCCTCCGACATAGTATTGCCCTGAGATGCCCAAGCCTGCCCTGTATTAACGCGGAAGCTAAAATATAGTCTCGGTGATATTTCTAATGGATTAGGTCATTTGCATTTACCATAGTGGCCAAAGTGAATGTATCTTCTGGTGAGAAATTTTCTTTCTGGACACCTAAAAATCATACTTAATGACAAAATGAATGCTGAATATTGCAGGGCCGGTGGAATGGACTGCATGGGGTGGGGGGCGGTGGGGGTGGCGAATTCAGGTCATCTGATAGGGTCAATTCTCAAAGATGGAGAGAGAACTGACCCAGAGGATAGTTTTAGATGGAACATGGTAACTACCAAGAGTTGTGATATCTTTACTAACATCCAAAATACAGCTCTTGATATGGTTTCTCTCCTTGTGGATAATTCTGGTTGGATGGATGGTTAGATAGATAGATAGATGATAGATAAAGAGAGGTATACAGAGATAGGCAATCTCTGTCTCTTCTGTCTGGCTCTCAATCCATCTATCTATCTATCATCTATATATCTGTCTTCTCAGCCTTGTCTGTTTCCTTCCCTTTCTTCCTCCTCCAAGGTATGCATCTCATCCTCCATTACTGCTTCTTTTGCCACAGCCAGCATCAGTCAGTTCAACACCATGTCATAAGATGCCTCTATTTCCAAGAGGCCGTTTGATGTGTGTTTGCAGATCCCCTGTCCACAGGCAAGGTCTCTCATGTAAAGAGAGAGACTCAGGCCCCTTTCAGTGCTCCAGATGGTACTGTGCCCTGAGTGACTTTGAGTCAACTTCACAAATTGCTGGAGAATATCTCTTTTGCTCCAGTACAGGTGGTGTCTCCTTCTCCAACAGGGAGAGCTCCTTCCTGAATCCAGGCTCATGTCCTCTCTTATCTTGGGCCTGGGGACCTATCTCATATTTCTGTTCACATCCTTCTGTCCATCCCAGCTATCAGTACTACCAAAGCATGATCCCAGACAAAAAGCATTTCTGGAATCCAGTTCCAAACACTGGACCTATTTGGGGTACTAAATGCAATTTCATGAAACTTTACACTGATACCTTAAATTCCACTAAAATATTTATGAATTCACTAAAGATTTTTTGTTAAAAAGAGAGAGAGAGAGGAGAGAGAGAAAGGGGGGGGGAGGCAGTTACAATCAGATTGCATCAGTTTAGATGAAGCTCCCCTTCATTTTTTTTTCTAGTATCCTTAAAAGCCATTTTTCCCTGTGTTTGTAATTTTATTTTGTTTATCAGTGAAGGTAGTAGACCAGAATAAGAAGTGTCGGGTTTAATTCTCTGCTGCAGTTCTCAAAATAGATGTTTCATAAGTAACATGTGGCTCGCTCAGCTAAAATTAAATGTCTCAGTGTTTCCAAATGTTTTCCATCTAGAATTTGCAACATACTCCCTTCCAGAACTAACAAAGATGCTGAAAATCACCACTTAAAAATGTCAGTGCATCTCACGACTTCTCACCAGTTTTAAATGCTGGCTGTAGATTAAAAAATTAAAATAAACAAAACAAACCTTAGAGTAATCTAACGCTGTCAAAACAAAACAAAACAAAACACCTGGTCTTCTTATCCTTAGAAGTTCAGTTCAGAGAAGCACCATATCAAAGAATATGATATATATCAGTAAAATTATCTACTTTTATGACATTCTAGGAATGAAAGAGCCAAGTCCAAACCTCCAAGATTATATATCCCATTGGTTCCTAATTTCTCAAATCCCCTGGTAGCTTTAAAGGAAATGCAGAACTGGGGTGCCTGGTGGCTCAACTGGGGCACCTGGGTGACTTAGTCATTTAAGCATCTGACCCTTGATCTCGGCTCAGTTGATGATCTCATGGTTTGTGAGATCGATTCCCATGTCGGGCTCTGTGCTGACAGTGCGGAACCTCTCTCTCCCTCTCTGTCTGCCCTCCACCTCCCTCTGTCTCTCAAAATAAATAAAAGCTTTAAAAAAATTAAAAAATAAATACAGAACCAGGCCTCCTCCCTTGAATGTCTTTTTTTTTTTTTAATTTTTAAATGTTTATTTATTTTTGAGAAAGAGAGAGAGAGAGACAGAGCATGAGCAGGGGAGGGACAGAGAGAGAGGGAGACACAGAATCTGAAGCAGGCTCCAGGCTCTGATCTGTCAGCACAGAGCCTGATATCGGGCTCCAACCCATGAACCGTGAGATTATGACCTGAGTCAAAGGCAGACACTTAACCAACTGAGCCACCCAGGCACCCCATGAATATCTTGATTTAATAAATGTGGAGTGGGATTCAGGGAGTGGAGTAACCAACTGGTTTACCCTGTTCCTCAGCCTCTACCACCATTTGTTCTAAATGTCTGTTTCCCTGCTGGATATACAAGGGTTTGTAAAGCAATCTACCTATTCCTCCAATGGCTTCTACAAGACAGCTCCTCGAGACTGATAAGGGGAAGAATTTATGTTCAGAAAATTAAAGAAGAAGGAGGAGGAAAAGAAGGAAGAGAAGAAGAAGGGAAAGGAGGAGAGGAGATCCAGATTTGTAGATCCCTGACAGCACCGGTGTTTTGTGAAGAGAAGAAGGATTGATAAAGGAAATAAAAGATGATTAAGGAGACCCATGAGAATACACACATGGGGGACTGCATTTCAAGGAAAGAGGGGTGAGCTCTGTTGGCAGTGAGCCCTATGGAGCCACAGGGCACGTTGAGGTCCCAGCTGTGCTACTTCTCAGATGTGTGTGACTTTGGGCAAGTTGCTTAAACCCCCGGGGATTAGTGTTCCCATCTGTAAAATGAAGATCATAGTAGTACTTGTCCTCCTGTGTAATTTTGAGATGGCGTGTCTAAAGCATTTAGAACACTGCTTGGGTATAATTGACACTGTATAAGTACAGTTATAGTGGTTGTGTTATAGAAAAGGGCCTGGTGAATGGTAGATATCGATGCAAGAGTTGTGAGAAATGGACAGGGAGTTCAGGTAACATTTTCAAAAATACATTCAATGAAAGAAAGTGAAGAAGGGTACTCCACCCCTGAGGGCAGCTGACAACCCATCTAGAGGGAAATCACTATGGTAACAGCGGCCATGGCAACAGCAGCAGCGGAACACCTGTGGGGAGTACCCTGTGCCAAGAGCTGAGCTTTCTATACATTTGCCATTTGCTTACTGAGTGCTGACCACACCTGGTGCAGGGGCTAAGGGGTGGGAGCTGTTCCCGTTTGACACATAAGGAAACAAAAGCTGATAAATGACTTGCCCAGGCTGATGCAACCATCAGAGAGTAAGTGGAAATTCGAACCCAGGTTAACTGCTTCCAAAAGCCCACTTCTTATCTCTAAGCTTGAGCAGAAAACATTTGTATTGATTGGGCCATGTCCCTGCCAGACTAAAATTCGATGTTCTGTTTCTTCTCACTGCATTTAAGAAAATGACCAAATCATGAATATGACTTCCTTGGCCCTGCAGGTTCCTATCTGTAGCCCCCTGTCTTCTGCATCCCAGATTGCCTGGGGCCCTTTCAGACATCCTCCCACCCTATGTGATCCGACCAAGTCAGATCTCCTTGTTGTATGTGCTCACTGCACCACATCTCTCCCTTTATAGCATTTAACACAATTACAATTTTGTTTTGGTGTTGTGATTTTTCAAATTAATATCTGTAACCCAGCGAAACCACAGGCTCCACATGGACAAAGGACTATGACCACTTTTGCTCACTGTTGTCTCTGCAAAGCTCTTTCCATGCCTGATACTTAGTAGGTATTCAATAAAAATGAATTGAATGAATAACTTCTATGCCATGCTTATGGCCTCCACTTTATTGCCAAATTATACATAATAATTGAGGTTGAAGCTAATGCCATTAAGACTGCTCACAGCCTATTATGTAGTTTGAACCCATGACCAACCTGCTGTCATCAAGCTCTGTATCCAGCTGTGACCCCTGACTATATTGAGGATGTGGGGGGTCAGGAGACAGGTGAGGGTAAAGGTTGGAGAATATGAGGGTATTGAGTGCATCCCAGCCCACAAAGTTTCAGCTTGTTATATGACTGCGGTAGGAAGCATTTGGAATCAGCTCTATCAATTATTTAAAACTCATAATTCAATCCATATTAAAGATTTATTGCGACAAACTGAAAAACAAAGTACAGACACAAAGAAAACAGAGAACAGGGGTTCTGCCATCAAAGTTACACAGTATATATAAATTGCTCATGTCAATGAGAGTAACATAAAGAGAAATAGCCTATTAAAGAAAAAAACAAGGATTCCTGGAAGAGATTTTCAGCTGTGTGTGTGTGTGTGTGTGTGTGTGTGCGTGTGTGTGCGCACGTGCATTCTCCTGTGTATATTTTTGGGTTTCTTTGCATTTCTTTGTCTCTTTGGCAATAGGCACTTTATCCTGCCCCAGGCATTGATTCTCTCTTGTGTTCAGAATTCTCACCAAGACTGGAAGCATTACAATTTTTCAATCTTCAATCAGTGGTTTGTGGCTATTTGTGGTCCTGTCGGGAGCACTGGGTTGGCTGCTTGCTCTTTCTTGGGTGCAGTGAGTTTGTTTGTAGGCAGAGACACCTGGTTGTAAATCCCTGCTCCATCTCTGACCAGTTGTAAGAGCTTGGGGACACTTACTGAACACCGCAAGCCTCCTTTTCCTTATCTGTAAAGTGGGGAGAATAAAAATACACACCTTATGAGTATTACAGGGAAGTGTATCTGCACGTTGCCTAGCATGTGGGAGTTTAGTGCAGGATTCTTTGATTTTGTACTCCTCTGGTACTAAATGCCTATGCCTGTGCTCCACTTGTATGTGAATAAATTGCAATATACTTCTGTATACGAATTATATACACCCTTTAATTGCAATATGGAGCCAAAGGTACGCACTGGCATCTTGTCAGTAAATGATACCCACGTCCAGGTGAGAAGTTAGCAGTGGGAGAGCTTTCTGTGCCCTTGGTCAAAAGCCCCAGGCATTTGAGTTATGTTTGACCTTAACAGTTGGGTGTGACCTTGGAAAAGTTATTTAAGTTCCTTGTGCTTCAGTTTCCTTATTTATAAAACGGGGATCCTCATAGTACCTACTTGTTAGGGTTATTGGGAAGATTTCCATGAGTTAATATTCATTCAATTATTAGAATAGTCCCTGGTACACAGAAGATTGGTAGGAGTTAGTTTTTCTTTTGTTGCTATTACTGATGTTGTTGCTGTTGTTAGAAGGAGCCTGTGTGGTGAATTGAAACATACTGGTAAATAATTCATTTCTTGTTTCAGCAGGTTAAAACATCTCATTATAAAATATATACTCAATGTGTCTATTTCTCACCAGCTTCTCCACTGATATCCTAGTCCAAAATGTCATCATCTTCCACCTGAATGGCCAAAAAATCCTCTGTGGATCTCTCTGTAGCCACTCTAGGCTCCTTTCTACCCATCATTAGGGAGAGGAATCTTTTCAAAGATTCCTCTGATCCGATTGTCACTACCTGCTCTCAGTCTTACAGCTTGTCATTGGGTTCCCGTGGCTCTGAAAACCAAAGCGAGCTCCTCTGCATGGCTTTGCATGGCCTGGCCTCTGCTCAGCTCTGCACACTTGTATGCTGTGCCCACTTACTCATTTTTTAGAGCTGCTTTAGCCCCCGTCCAGTCCTACAAATGTGCTCAGCATCACAGCACATGCTGTTCCTTCTGCCTGGAATGCTCCCTTCTTTTTACTTCACGTGGCCAACAGTGATGTTCATTCTTCAAGTCTCAGAATCAATATGGCTTCTTCCACAATGACTTTCCTGTCCATTGTGTTAACTGGCGTCCTGTGTCTACTCTCTTATAAGATCCTCTCCTCTTCCTTCACAACACACAGTGCAGTTCATAATTAGCCACTTGTGTTTTTATTCTTGATTTCTGCTTTCCTCGCTGACATGGTAGCTGCATGTAGGAGACAGTGTCTTGTTCACTGCTTTATCCCCAGCATCTTGCACATGATAGGTGCTAGGAAAATATTTGTCTATTGCACGAATGCAATTTAAGAGGTTCCCGTAAGGCTCATTAGAGCCAGGGAGACTTCCTGACATCCCTCCCACCCTTCCATATCACGTAAAGCTAGGCGTTATGTTCTTAACATGGTCACTGTACGCTCCTTAGTTGTGCTCACTTCCCTGTATTGTAAATTATCTATTGACAGTGCCCCTCATTAGACTGTCTCATTCATTTCTCCCAACCCAGTGTCTAACCTGGGTGTTCGGTAGATGTGTCTAGAAGGGAAGAGAGAAAGAGAGAGAGAGAAGAGGAAGGTAGGGAGGAAGGATCAGACTGCAGTCCAGTGGGAATGGAATCACTTCTTGACCACTTTTAGTTAAATCCATCCCTCTCCCTGGGCACATTTTGGCAACATGGCAAGTCAAGAGAAGTTCCATCCCAGAAATGCCCCACCTGGTGGGGTGCAGTCGAGAGAACTAACAGGACACCTGCCACAGCCAGAGAAGACTGTAACCAGAGCCCAAGTAGTCAAATGGTGCCTGGCATGGTCTGCCCCTTAGACTGTAATCCCTGACCCAGAATGACAGCAAGTTCATATCTATTTAAGCAAATCCAGATAAGGCTCTTGTTTATGTAATGGAATGCTCAACTCCTCAATTATTCTGTGAGAGGCTGCAGGGGAAAAATAGACATTTTTGCAAAATCTGTTTCTAGCAATCTTCAATAAACTAAAACAGTTGAGCATACAGAATTTTCTGTTGTTTCTGCAAAGAGATAATTTGTTACATGGAAGCTCATTTGCTTATTTGGAGTAAACACTGCCTCAGACCCAGTAGAGATTAACACTCATGGTTGAGATGGATTGAGAAGGAAGAGACATAATACTTCACTGTTATATTTACTGCGTTAAATATAGAGTGGGAATTGATGAAAAATGTGCTGGGATTCCCCGTGTGAGCCTAAGTGATGAACTGGGGTTTATTTGCCATCTGGCTTTTAAGCAGGGATTTTTTTTCATGTCAGAAAAATGGCACCTTCAGAACTATCGCATTACAGACATCTGTTTATCAGACCTTTGCCTGAATGAATTATTCAGAATATGCTTAAGGTTGTACTTTACCTGACATATGGAAATATAAAGTTGCATACTCAATGTCGGCATATATCTGTCTACATAAAATCAGGTGTCATACTCAAAACCCAGAGTGTTGCAACTTGGTAGGTGGCGCTTTGAGTACTCGGGATATTAATTGCTCTGCTCTGTGTGGTTCTTGATGTCTTGAATTTTGGAAATCAATCTGTGGAATTCTACATAACTCCAGTTTTCTGTATCGTTGCCTCTTCTTGTTCCCATTATGTCTTTTGTAACAGTAGAAACCTATTCTCAGTTAATATGGATTTCATGGTAAAACTTTGTTGGTATTTCTGAGTTTGTACAAACCATTGCAACTCTGGCATTATCTGGGGGGAAAGTTTCCTGGACATAATGAGAAGGCCCAATAAGTGGTTTCTATGCAAGCCAGGCTTCAAAAGAACCCCGGAACCCACCAAGCCATCAGGATACTGCAGCAAGAAAGTGCACCAAACACAGGCTTTATTTAGCATTGTCCTCCAGATGGTACACTATTTTGCATTCGTTTATCGCGTCGTTCATCAGAAATTGACTGAAAGTACCTACTGTGTGCCACATATTAAAGATACAGTTTCTACTTCATAACGGGCATGGAGCTTACAGGAGAGCAGGGAAGAGGGACACAAAGAAAAGTATCGCCATGATTAATATGTAACTCCAAATCACTATGACAGCTTTTACAAAAAGAAATGGGTCTATGAAAGTCTGTGTTGAAAGATCCTGGCCCAGGACTTCAAGGAAGACTTCTTGGAAGAGGTGACTTTGAAACTGTCATGAAAAGGGTGAGCGAAGAGGTCCTTTGTCAAAGAGAAGAGAAGGAGGCTTTCAGATGGGAAGGAAGCCATCTGTCAATATCTGAGTGCCAGAGGGTTCATGTAGCATTTCAGGAAGCACCGAGGCCAGTTTGGTCAGAGCCCAGAGGCCTCAATGCAGGGAAGGGCTGCTACATCTCAAGAGGTCAGCAGGACCAGATGCCAAACCATTGGCTGGGTAAGAAGGTTGGTGCTTATAGAGAAAGGGGGAGTAGGAAGCCATTGCTTGATGTTAACAGAGATGGAGAACATGATCCCATTTGAACTTTAAAATATCACTGAGGTCTACCCTCATTTCTTAATTGTCTTTGAATTCCTTAATACCTCATGGTCAGTGAACACTGTGGAATAATACATGATGTGAGAGAACCACTTTGATGAGATGTGAGGTCCATGTCATTACCACAAAGGGACCCCACAATGACTCACCCTATAAACTGGCAGGAAGTTTCATTCAGCTTCTATAAATGTCCCTGGGGGCATTCCTTCAGATACCCTGCTGTTAACTTTATCTACGGCTCAAATAAAGAGATGCCTTTTAGAAAGTTTTGAGGACAGGGGCACCTGGGTGTCTCGTTTGGCTAAGCATCTGACTCTTGGTTTCAGCTCAGGTCATGCTCTCAGTTTCATGGGTTCAAACCCTGTGTTGGCCTGTGCACTGGCAGTGAGGAGCCTGCTTGGGATCCTCTCTCTCCTTTTCTCTGTGTTCCTCCACCACTCACGCTCTCTCTGTTTCTCTCAAAGATACATTGGGGCGCCTGGGTGGCTCAGTCGGTTAAGCGTCTGACTTCAGCTCAGGTCACGATCTCGCGGTCTGTGAGTTCGAGCCCCACGTCGGGCTCTGGGCTGATGGCTCAGAGCCTGGAGCCTGCTTCCAATTTTGTCTCTCTCTCTCTCTCTCTCTGCCCCTCCTCTGTTCATGCTCTGTCTCTCTGTCTCAAAAATAAATAAACATTAAAAAAAATTTAAAAAAAAGATACAAAAAACTTAAAATATATTCTTTTAATGAAAACAAATTAAACTGAAAGTTTTGAGGACAGCAGAGCAAACACAGGTGAGAAACGACGACTGTGTCAGAGAAGGAAGGGAGAGGGGCTTCATGCTTGTGGGTACTGCTAAGTCAGACAAGACCAGGTACATCCCCAGCAGTGTTGGATTGTAAACTAATGGAGCTCAGTACTTGGAGAGGGTAGACTCCAGAAGTGAACAGCTTCCAGATCAAGTCATGCGTGGGGGATGTTTGTTGTTCGAGGAGGCTGGGCCCATTTGTAGGCACATCACATCCCAATAGCCAGTGTCTGAGTACCAGGGAGCGACCACACTCTCACAGAATACAGCCTGGGAATGCCCCAACCTGAGGCAGCACCGGGTTGAGGTGCCCTCAGGGGCTTAGAGCAGAAAGTGGGATGTCTTTATTTGCCTCCTCCCCACGTGCAGTGCAGATCTTTCTTGGGTAATTTTTAATGGCTTAATTGAGGTATAACTGATATATTAAAAAAAAAACTTGGACATATTTAACATCTATGAAATGATGTGTTTGAACATATGTATTTGCCCATGATAGCATCACCATAATCAAGGTAATGCGTGTATCTGTCACCTCTGAAAGTTTCCTTTTGCTTTTTTTTGCTTTTGTGTTTGTTTTTTTCTAAGTACACTTAACATGAGATCTACCCTCTTAATGAAATTTCAAGTGCGCAACTTTAAGTTGTTAATTACAGGCACAACATTGTACAGCAGAAGTG
Organism: Panthera onca; assembly: GCF_046562875.1. Classification (NCBI taxonomy): domain Eukaryota; kingdom Metazoa; phylum Chordata; class Mammalia; order Carnivora; family Felidae; genus Panthera; species Panthera onca. The sequence goes on along the minus strand of NC_138354.1, from coordinate 36,186,903 downwards.
TAGAACTCACTCATCTTGCATAACTGAGCCTGTACCCATTGAACAACTCCCCATTTCTCCTTCCCTTTAGCCCCCGGAAACCACTATTTATTCTGTCTCCCTGAGTTTGGATGTTTTAGATAACTTATGTAAGTGAAACCATATAGCATGTGACCTTCTATATCTGGCTTACTTCACATAACGTAATGTCCTCCTGATTCATCTGTATTGTCACAAATGGCAGGATTACCTCATTTTCATTTATTTTTTTTTATTTTAATTCCAATTAGTGAACATGCAGTGTTGTATTCGTTTCAGGTGTACCATACAGTGATTCAACCGGATTACCTTCTTTTTAAAGGCTGAATCATATTCCATTGTGTAAATATAGCACATTTGTTTTATCCACTTATTTCCCAGTAATTTGTTAATGTCAGAATGAAAGCTCTATGTGTGTGTGTGTGTGTGTGTGTGTGTGTGTGTGTGTGTGTGTGTGTAAGCCCCATCCTAACACACTGCATGCATTATACATAAATGTGTATGTCCTGGAATATTATTTCCAGGACTTTGGCTGTTGAACCTTATCTCTGTAAGGCTGGAGTGGTAAGTTTATGAAACTCATCCATCTTAGACCCGATTTCAGTGTGGGGAAGCATCTTCTTTCAACCCTCGGGTTCTCCTTGACGTTTCTCTATTCTCAGGGACCCTCTGCTTTGCACCTGCTGGTAAGGCCAGCTCGCCTGCTGGAGGCCACTCATTCTGCAGGGAGCTTAAAGGGATGGAGTCCAAGTGGTTAATTTTGTTAGAGAAGAATTGTTTTGTTCTGTGTTTGGTGAAGTTTCTCTCTATTACACTTTTCTGCAAATTCCCCGGTTCCCAATTCCCTCAGACAACAAAACCACAATTTGCTGGGTAAACAAAAACAGTAGGGATGGAACTTCCTGGCAGCCAGTGTGTCAGAGGCGCTGTGCTTGTTAGCATGGTAAAAGAGTTAGAAGCTTCCTTCAAGTTGTACTAAATTGAATTACTTAATAAACTTGGTGTAACTTTCTTCCCTGGGAGTCAGTGCTGTTTAAAAAAAAAAAAATCCAATAAGGCTATTTTGCAGCATTAGCACTTTTTACATTTGGGTAGGGTGTTCAAGCTCTGTTTGCTCATCCCTTTTTTGCTAAATAGCAACTGTTCCTTGGCCAAGGCTTCCCGGCTAACAGATGCGACTGTAACTCAAAAAGAGAAGTTGTTTGGTTACCCTTTCAAATCCTTTCGCTCTGGGTTGAACGTTCTCTTTATTCAGATTCTTTCCCCTGTGGCACCACTCTCCCTAACTGCTGAAAGGGGAAGAGACTCAGGCAGCAGGTTAACCATCCATACTAGAAAGTGTTTCACAAATGCCTGAGGTGAGTTCACACACCCGGACGGGGGCTGTGTCTTTCGCCAGCAGACGGAGCCAGCCCCCACCTAAGAAACATGCTGTTTCCATCTCATGTTATTAATAGCCGAGCACTATCTGCTGTTCCCTAGAAGCGGGGTCAGTGTCCACACGCTTTCTCTGAATGGCATTGATGCTTCCAAGATGAACTTTGTTGGGATCCAGGCTGCAGGGTTCCTCGGCAGCATTCTGGAGAAAGCCTGGGCCTCCTGCCTGTCAGGCAGACCGTTCCATAGTATCAGGATCAGTGAGCCACCTGTTACTTGGTTTTGGATGGAACATGTTGCTCTGTTATTTCTTTAAAATGCCCCACTTAGGACTGCAAGTGGCATTGATGTGCTTAATAGCACATTGGAGAAAATGCCAAACCAAATCTGCAGAAGGGACTGATCCTATGGGCAACCCCAAAAAACAGTTTATTAGCCCCTCCCCCCAAATATACATTGTCAGGTGGAGCATAAGGATTAAATATTTATGTCTGTTTGCTGGGGTAATAAAATTGTATTCAATTATGTGGTAGGCACAACCTAATGATTGTTGGAAACTTGGTAATAACCTCAAAACTCAAAAAAAAAAAATACAGGATAAACAATGCTAGAGGAAAATTATGGGAAAATAGCCTCTGGCCAGTAGCAATGTGGCTTTATTTCAAAATAATTTGAAATAACAGTGTATGCATAAAAAAATGAAGTCCGCTTACATAACCGTACTCTAATCTCTAGAAACTTTTCCTTATGTTTTTGTTGGGAGTATTTGCAGTGAATGTTGCAGTAAATTGCCAGCGGTCCTAACGGACTTGAGCTCATTGAGGGCAGTTGCAGCTCTTTCTTTCATCTTTTAACCATGGGCGCTTGCACAGAACCTACGTCAGAGGTGAAGATCCGTGAAAATTTGTAGAACTCAATACAAACATGGAAAATATCTTCGTGTCTCCATCTCCTCTGTGTACTCCCGTGACTCGCAACAGGCGTTCCTCTGCGACAAAAAGTCAGTGGTGCTAATTCTGTGGTTCCAGTCTATGTCCTGTGCTGTTCCCAGTGCCCAGTGGATTTCCCTTTGAGGAGTATTGTGCCATGGTCTCCTCAAGAGATCCCCTGTGTCCATGTATCAGTATTCTAGAGTGGCTATGACAAAGTACCACAAACTGAGTGGCTTATACAACTGAAATGTCTTTTCTCCCAGTCTGGGGCTGGAAGTCAAAGATCAGGCCATCGGCAGGGCTGGGTCCTTATGAGGGCTGGGAGGGAGAATCTGTTCCAGGCCTCTTTCCTAGCCTTTATGGTTTGCTGGAGACCCTTGGGGTTTCTTGGATGTAGGGGAAATCACCCCAGTCTGTGCCTTCATCTTCCCACAGTGTTCTTCCCTTGTGTGTGTGTCTGTCTCTGTGTCCAACCTTCCCCTGTTCATAAGGACTCAGTCATATTGGATTGTGAACCACCCTAAAACCTCATCTTCACTTGTATATCTGCAGCGACCTTTTTTTTTTTTTCTGAGCAAAGTCACATTCACAAGAACTGTGGGTTAGCACTTCGATTTCTTTGGGTGGGGGGACAACTTTCAACCCATAAAAATCCACTTCTCTCCAACTCTGTAGTTGATAGCTGTTATTTTTCCCAAGCACTGCACTGTCCAAGATCTGACATTTTATTTTCTGCCTTCCAGCCTTTCTGGGTTCTCTCCACCACTTTGGGACAAGACCCTCTAGGATAAACCCGCCACATCCAGACTGACTGCTTGACTGTGCCTGGCTCTTCTAGGACTCTCTCTGCCTTTGCACCTCCCCTCCCTCTGTGTGAGCCTGCTTTCCTTCCCCCCTTCCCCTTCCTTCCTTCCTTCCTTCCTTCCTTCCTTCCTTCCTTCCTCACTCAAATCTCAAGCTTACTCACTAAGACCCTGGAGCATGACCTCTTCTCCCAGTTGTGTCCAGTCCTCTGATGGTGTTTACAGGTTGCAGGCTATGACCCATGAATTATCCAGTTCTGCTCCCAAATCACATTTAAGAGCACAGAGTGTACTTGTCCATGTGCCATGTGTCTGGCACAGAGCAGACCCTCAATGGTTGAAATGAGATAGTGAATCCTATCCCATCTGTTCCCGAAAGTTGTTCCTCCAGGTGTCAGAGTAGGATGGAACACATGAAGTGGGAAGGTTCTGAGGTCAGAGTGCCTTGTCTCAAGTCCTTATGCACCCCATTTACTCACTGTGCAATCTCTTCTCTCTATCCCAGCTAACTCATCTACAGAATAAGATGGTTGCAGTACTGGCTGCATGAATAGAATGAGTTCATGCATGTAAAGAATTTCAAACAGTTCCAGACACAGGCTTAGCTAAGCACTCACAAATGTGACTGCCGTCAGTGCCTCATCTGCTTCTGAACATGCTCAGACCTCCCTTTCTGTAGTAGTTTCTTTTTACAGCTGTAACAAATCACCAAAAATTTAGTGGTAATTTAAAACAACACAAATGAATTTTCTTACCGTTCTGGAGGCCATAAGTCCAAAATGGGTCTCATTGGGGTAAAATGAGATATCATCAGAGTTGTATTTCTTCTGAAGACTCTTGGGAAGAATCTGATTTCCTGCCTTTTCCAGTATCTAGAGGCGCCCGTTACTTGGCTCATAGCCCCTTCCCTATCTTCAAAACCAGCAGTGTGGCATCTTGAAATCTCTGATTCTGACCCCTGATCTTCTTCTCTGGACCTCTGACCTCTCTCTGGTAAGGATTTCTATGATTACTTTGAGCCCACTTGAATAATTCAGGATAAACTTCTGTCTTCAGATCTTCAACTTAATCACGGCTGCAAAGTTCCTTTGCCAGGTAAGGTGACACATTCACAAGGTTCAGGGGCCAGGAGGTAGGCATCTTTGGTGGGCAGTATTCTGCCTCCATCACTCTCTAAAGCTGTTCATCCTGCATGATGGGTTTGAAGCCAGCACACGTGGGCTGTGTTCAGGCTCTGACACCTACAAGCTGAGTAGCGTTGCATGGGACACAATGATCTCCTCAAGTTCATCCTTCACTTCTGCAAAATGAGGGTGAGAAATCATGTAGTGAGGACAGGGGAACAGAAGAGAGCTCTGTGCCTGGCCAACCATGTGCTGGGTACCTAGGAGATATTATAAGGACTGCTGCTGGCTTTACTCTTCTCTGTGTTATTTTCCCCTAAGTCTAGCCTTTTCTTTATTGCCTGTGGCTGACAGCTTTCTGCCTGTCTAACGCAAGGAATGCACTTGAGGCTGTGTGCCCTGATCACCCCGTGCAATTGTCTGCCTTTGCTTTTACCTTGGTGACTTTACTAATGATGTTTGTGCGGGATTTGGTTTTTGTTTGCTTAACAAACTTCATGAGGCATTTCCAGATTTCTCGTAGTGCTCTGCAGACAGATCTCTCTTCAAAGCAAAGATGTTGTTTGTTTGGTTTATTTACCTTCTGTTCATTAGTCTTGCCTCTGGGGGTCATGAGTCTCCAAAGAGAGAATGCAGTGTGTGGAGACCACACCGGAGGCAGCTTGAAACCTTGGGGGCGTGCAGATTGGGCACACTGGTGGCGTTCTGCTGTAACTCCAGGAAGCAGAAAAAGCAGACTTCAGCAGAAAATGGGGAAAGAAGAATGCTAAGAGAAGTCAGATGAGATGATAATCCACATTTGCAGTTTGTGCAGTTTCTCCAAACTCCCAGGATGATTTCGGGAGTTGGGAACAGACCATTTTTTTAAGAGCAAAGGGAATATATGACTTTTTCAACTTCACCCTCTCCCCAAAGTAACAGAAAAGGTTTAGCTTTTACTCAGGAATCCCCACCCCTGTCCAAGTTTAGTGCTCATTCCAAAACAATAGTATTTTCCTAAAGGGGAGGTGGGGAGGCGTGAAGAGATCACAAGAAGACCCAAGACCCAATGCTGGCAAAAAATGCACCCTAAGTCTCAAAATGAGAAGGCAGTTTCTGCTTCTGTTCTCTTTTTTTTTTTTTTTTTTAAATTTTTTTTTTTCAACGTTTTTTATTTATTTTTGGGACAGAGAGAGACAGAGCATGAACGGGGGAGGGGCAGAGAGAGAGGGAGACACAGAATCGGAAACAGGCTCCAGGCTCCGAGCCATCAGCCCGGAGCCTGACGCGGGGCTCGAACTCACGGACCGCGAGATCGTGACCTGGCTGAAGTCGGACGCTTAACCGACTGCGCCACCCAGGCGCCCCACTGTTCTCTTTGCTGTACCTAAATTTCCCTGAAGGAGAACACCTCAGTCTTTACACCTTTGGGACACTTGCTAATCCTGTTAGTAAAGAGAAATAAAACTGGACACTTAGAAACTTGGAGAGTGCATTAGTCTGCTGGGCTGCCATAACAAAGTACCACAAAGAAAGCCACAGGCTTCCACAGCAACATTTATTTTCTCAAAGTCCTGGAGGTCAGAAGTCTGATATCAAAGTAGATCAAAATGTGGGTTGGACTGGTTCTTCCCAGAAGCTCTGGAGGAGAATCTGTCCCATGCCTCTCCTGGGACAGATGTTCCATGGGGCTCTGTCTCATGGCTCCTGGTGGATGTCGGCAGTCCTCGGCATTCCTGACTTGTGGACCTGCATCACTCCAATCTCTGTCTCCACCTTCATATAGTGTTTGTTCTACCAGTCCGTGTGTCTGTCTCTGTGTCCACATTTCCCTTTATATGTGGCTCCATAGCGCTTGCTGCTAAAACTGTACTAGGAAACTCCTGCTATCATCTCAAAGTCATGTAAGTGACTGCAGCAAACAGAGCTGCAAGGATGCTGGGAAGTTAGACCTTTTTCTGTGGAAAAGTTAGAAACTTACCAAGTTAAGAAAGAAGGTAACAGTGGATGCTGGACTGACAGCCAGCAGCCTCTGCCAGGTGAGGAATGGAATTCTGAAGGGTGGAGGAGAACTCAGAAAGAAGGGGCTCCTGCCAAGAGAGTCATGGTGGAAAATCGGTGGTTTTTTTACAAATAAAGAAATGCAGAAAACAGAGTTGCAGAAACTATTCTCCGACCACCTATTTAATTGTGATAAAGTAGCAGTTTTAATTCATCTCCACAGTTACAGCCTTTGCAATGCTACGCACTGGTATAAGGCCATTGGTTCCCATTCAACACCTGTATGAACTTGAGACCCAGGCAAGTGGCCACTGGGTCCAAACTCACTTTCACTGTCTGCTGTGGCAGGCCCACTGTGTTGTGTGATACTGTCTTTTCTCTCAGTGTCCCTCACCAGACTTGGACATTGACATTGAGCCCCCTTAACCCCCCACCCACCTTCATATCCCTTGCATGCCCAGCCCCCAGCACGGTGTCTGGCATGCAGTCGATGCTTTGAAGGAGAGGTTCTGAGTCAGCAGCATCCCCAGCCCTTCCCAGAGATACTCAAACGCTGAGGACCCGGGATTTCTTGTATGACTGCGCCTCAGAGGCTCCTCAGGGTACCCTGTGGCCAGTGGGTCTTTCTCTGAGAGACCCTTTATGGTCCTGGCTCCAAGCCAGACTGGCCAGGCCCCACCCTCTCCGGCCTCCTCTCCTCCACAGAGAGCTTCCAGGCAGCCAGTGGTTAAGACCATAGTGGGAAGCCACTGTGTGTGAAACTCAGGGACAGCAGGCATGCAAATCTACTTCCCAACTCCGCATGTGGCGTAATTGTATTTTCAGGGAGGGCCGATCTATTAGCCAGGTGCCGGTCTCCACTGTGTAACTTTTATAAAGGAAACACTAAAGGCCTCTCAGGGTGAAGGATATTATAATTATGGATGATTTATACTCCCCAGCTAATGTATACATTGCACTTTATGAGAATGTTCTACTTGACGTGGCCAGAAACATTAAGCAAAAATAGTGTTGCAGCCTGGGCTAGAAACCCATCTTTTGTTTTATGTCTAATCTATCCAGTGCTAAAATATTTGGAATGATGTGTCTGCATGCTGCTGGGAAGGAAATATGAACATAATAAGTGCATTTCTGATTTCAGACCAGATTGTAATTTCCTTCTAAAAGACCTCACTGAGTTTAGCATATTTGTTCCTCGGTGGAATGTTCACTGCATATTGGAGTACAAAGGTAAAAATAATAATAATAATTTCAGGGCTTAGAGGAACCTTAGTGGTTATGTAGGCTGGGGTGTCCCAACTCCCATTACAGTGTTCACTCGGAAATGATCTGACTTGAATTATTTGAAACCTAGAAGTCAGAGCAAGGAGGAAGAGGAAGAAGCTGAGAAAGTCATTAAAAAGGGCATGTGGCCTCTTTGCTGTGTTGCCCTGGTTGAGAAAAGACAGCCCACTCTTGAGTTCTACCTCCAGCTACTATCTTTGATATGTCATTGGAGTCTCTCTGGACCTCAGTTTTTAGGGGATTAAGCCAAAAGGGGATTAAGGTTCTGCCCACCATTGCAACGTGGTGGGAAAGGGTGTTCACACCAAGCAGTTCTCCAGCTCCAGCAGGGTGTCCTATAATTCAGCTCAGTTCTGACAGGATCTACTTGGAGACAGCACCAGATCCCACAGGTAGAGGGCTCAGTCCCAAGACTGTTCCCTACCCCCTTCAGACACTGACTGTGTCCCCTCTTTGGGCTCCGCAACCTAACCTGGCCCTTTTGGGATTTTTTGGAGGCTTCATTGCATCGGCATGATTGATTAAATCCTTGGCCATCATTGGTGACTGAATTCAATCTCCAGCCTCCCTCCCCTTCCTGGGGATGAGAGGGTGGGACTGAAAGTTGTAACCTTCTGATCACAAGGTCAGTGCTCCTCACAACCAGCCCCCATCCTCAGGTGGGGTCCAAAAGTTATCTCATTAGCATAACAGGTGACATCTTTGTCTCATGGCTTAGGAAATTCCAAGACTGTATTAGGAGCTCTGTGCCAGAGATATGTACAAAGACCAAATATATATTTCCTATTATAGATCACACTGTCACAGGGATCAAGACAGCCGTCCCCTCACATGACTGTCATAGCAATAAAGGGGATAATATATGCAAATTATCATCTTGGCAGTGGCATGGCCAGGGAGAGAACAGACCCAGGGTGATGACTGTCAGCCTTGCTCATCCACGGAGCGGGGCTCCAGAGCAGTCAAGAGATGAAGGCTGTAAGAAGTCCATTCTGAGGGAACTTGCCCACGGTCATGCAGCTAACGGCAGAGTCTCACTCCACTCCCGGTCAAGGCCCTGGTGTTTAGCTGTACCTTTCAGCAGGTGCCTTGAGACTGGCTTCCTTGTTCTTCTCCCAGCTGAGTAGGCCCCTGGTCATCTCTGCTTGCTGGAGCTCTATCAGAGAAGGGGCTTTAATGGTTTCCACTCACTGTGTCGTAGTCTAAGGAGGTACCTGCCCATTTTTTTCCAGGGAATGCAGTTCACTGTACCTTTTAGGAAAGGAATGAATTTTAGTTTCCTAAAAGCTGTTCAGTAAAGCGTCACCATTACATCTTTTGTGAGTGACACATACCACATTAATTATTATTTCCTTGATATTTTCCCTCAAATTGACTCATTAAAAAGCAGTTACAAACTATAGCCTCAGTCTAAACAATAACCCATTCATCAGTACTCTTTTATTGAGGTGAAATTCACATAACATGCAATTAACCTTTTTAATGTGCACAACTCCGTGGTATTGAGTGCATTCCCACCACCTTCTCTGTAGTTTTAAAACATCATCATCCCCTCCCAAAAGAACACCTTGCAGGCATTAAGTAATTTCTCCTTCCCTCCATTCCCTGGGCAACCTCTCATCTGTTTTCCATCTCCATGAATTGACCAGTTCTGTATATTTCATATAAAAGGAACAATACATGATCTTTTGTGTCTTGCTTATTTTGATGAGCATCATGTTTTTGAGATTTATCTATATTGTAGCATCTTTAATACTTCGTTCTTTTTCATGGCTAAATAATAGTTCATTATATGGATGTACCACAATTGGTTTAACCTTTAATCCACCAATGGACATTTGAATTGTGTTTACTTTTTTATTATTATGAGTAATGATGCTATGAACATTTTGTGCAAGCTTCTGTGTGGATGTATATTTCCCTGCTCTTGGATATATATCTAGGCACAGAACTGCTGGGTCTGGCAGTCTAGCACACTTTTGATTAAATAACACTTTTTTTTTTCAATTGCTATTCCACCACCATCTCTAGGACCATGGGTGGCACATATACAATTTAAGAAATATCACAAACAATTATTAAGAATATATATTGTCTCCACTTTACAGATCAAGAAATTGATGTTTAGGCCCCCAAAGCCAGTGTAAAGAGTATACCCAGGATTCTAAGTCAGATTTGACTGACTTTTACTAATGCTTTATTCAATACATCCTTTTTGATTAGTTGATTATTATTATGCACAGCACATAATAAAATGAATGTAAGTATTACCCTCTCCATCTCTCCTTACATGATTATCACGTTAGATTCCAGGGATCTCTGTGAGTCTTTAAAACAACAACCCCAAGATTCCAACTGGCCTTCTACTTGTTCTAGACGTCGCTTTTCCGTGATACAAAATAAATTATAGTCAGTCAGTTCTATTCTACCTCATCTCACATTTGACTCGTGAGTAACTCCAAAAAAGCTAGCATTCTTACTCCTTTTCCACCTGTTGGTTTTTGCAAATGAATTTATTTTTTTCCTTTGTTTTCAAGGCCCCAAGTTAAGAATGGACTGAATCTCTGTTTCTGATTTGTGTTTACATAGAAAACCCCAATTATAGCCTTGGTCCCTACTCTCGCTGCAAAGAGCCTGTCCTGGCTGCTGTTCCATTGTGTTATGTGTTGTTAGGGTACTCATTTGTAATAAACACACTCAACAAAGGATATTGCACCTGGTGACTGAGCCTGTCTGGTGAAACCAGTATATGAGATCACACGTGAAATAGAGTTTCTGAACCTGAGGTGTAGCTCTATAGTGTATAAAAAAATTCAGAGCTACTTTCGTCCTTGATGTGTTTCATTTGTGTCTCCTCCTTTAAATCTGAAAGGAAGCATGCTAGTTGGTAGAGATATTCTACCCCAAAGGAAGATCAATGCTAATCATGTTCATTTCCCCAAGTGCAGCCCTCTCCTGAAATGAGAGTTGGGGAGATCTAATACAGCCTCCCTCCCTGTCTTCTGCACCCAAGTGAGGGTTCATATAAATTCCAGATAGAATGTGCTCTTCTTGAAGTAGGGACTGTACACTTTGATGAATTGACTCTCTCCATTGCTTTTGCCAAACTGCAGCATACCAGGTTGAAATATTTCACAACCTCAGAGTCCCGCTCCCTCGGTACAGACATTCAGCTGCCTATCCCGGAAGAGTGTCCTGGAGAGAACTTAATTCATCCCTTGTCAGGAATCCTGGAAAAATACCAGGAAGTAAAGGAAGCTGGAGCAAGGCTGCAGAGGGACCAGGAGACCTGGGTGTCTCTGTAGGGTATTGTTTCTCAATATGGGTCTTAAGGTGGCCTCCACAAGATTCATTTAAGGATTTGTTAAAAATGTGAGTTTTGGGGGACACCTCCCCAGACCAGCTGAATCAGATCACTGGGCCTTGGAGCCTGTGCATCTGAATTTTTGTCAAGCTAAGCAGGTGATTCCAGTATCTACTCATATTTATAAACCATGAGTGTAGGAAGACTTCATAAATGCCAGGCAAAACCATCTTAAATGCAATCAAATTAATTATTAATTAAATAAACATCCGCCTATACCCCAGTTCATAACTTGCATGTTGCAATTCCCTCCTGATGTCCAGAGGCACCGTTTAATGAGTGAGTGGCACCAGGGACATGAAAATGAATTATGTATTTATTTTCCCAAGCCCTCTTAGCCTTCCCTGTAAAATTGTGGCTGTACATCCCTAAGAATCTCACCTGATGGGAGTGGTCTGTGGTCCTTCCAGAGAAAGACATTGTTCCCTGTCCTCAGAATGTGGACAAGATGAAGCAGCAATTTCACACTGTTATTATGCTTAATAATTCATCATGCCAGGAAATATGCATGAGCATTGGCTACAGGCATTCTCAGTTCGTAAGTATTTTCAGTGCAGCAAATGCAGAACTAGTCCTCACCTTAATAGAAGATGGCAAAGGAGGAAGAGGAGGCTGGGAAACACTCTAACTGGCTATAAGGGGTCCTATTTAAATACCATTTTTCCATTTAATAACAACAGCTAATATTTATTAGGTGATTCCTGTTAATCATACATAGTTTAATTTCTTCAAATTAATTCCTCCAAACAGCCCTGTAGAGTAGGTACCCTTATGAAAAACAAACAAAGCCCAAAAAACTGAAGCACAGAGAGTTGTAGTAAAGTTCTCAGTGTCACACAGCTAGTAAATGGTAGACCTGGGATTTGAACCTTGCAAATTGCAGTCCAGAGTCCGCTATCTGAAACACTTCTCTGAAATTCTGCTACCATGCTTTTTTAAAAAGAAACACTATCTTCCAGTAAATAATTGAAAGTCTTGCTGATTTCATTGACAGTCGGGGGATAGAAATCTGTATTGATTATTGAAATTAGGGTTCTCCAGAAGAAAAATGATCAATCAATTTATCACTAGATAGAAAGGGACGGGGAGGGAAGAGGAAGGGAGGAAGGAAGGAAGGAAGGAAGGAAGGAAGGAAGGAAGGAAGGAGTTTATTATGAGGGACTGGCTCACAGGATTATGGGACTGAGAGGTCCCATGATCTGTTGTCTGCCAGCTGTAGGCCCAGAAAGGACCAGTCCAAACCCAAAGGCCTGAGAACAAGAGATACCAATGTGAGTCCAAAGGCCAGGAACCAGGAACACCCATGTCCCAGGGCAGAAGATGGATGTCCCAGCTCAAGAGAGCAAATCCCCCTTCTTGTGCCTCCTTTGCTCTATTCAAACCCTCGAAGGATTAGATGATGACTGCCTGCTTTTGAGAGGGCCATCTTCTTGACTCATTCTACACATTTGGATCTTAATCCCTTCTGGAAACACCCTCACAGACACACCCAGAATTTTTTTTTTTTTTTTGGCTGAGATCATTCCTAACATGGCCCTGATGAGATCTCTACTTTTCTGCCTAAACCAAAGCCCTTTATACTAGTTCTCTTGCTTCCTCAGGACATAAATGGCCTGTTTTTGTTGATCTTTAGAAAGTTAGATTCTAGCAGTTAATAAAGCACCTAGGACAACAGAGACAGTCTGACTGCTATAACCAACTGCCACAAACTGGGTGACTTGAAACAATAGAAATGTATCCTATTACAAATGTGTAGGCTGGATGTCGAAAATCGAGGTGTGGACATGGTTGGTTCCTTCTGGAACCATCCCATGCTTCCTTCTCAGTTTCTGGCAACTCGGGGCATTCCTTTGCATCCTTGGCTTGTGGCTACATCATTCCAGTCTCAACCAGCATCTTCATATGACCTTTCTTTTGTGTCTCTGTGTGTCCTCTCTTCTTGTTCAGATGCTAGTCATTAGATTTAGGGCCCATCCTAAATCCAGGATGACCTCATCTCAAGATCCTGAACTTCATTCCATCTGCAAGGACCTTATTTCTAAATAAGATCACATGCATAGGTATTAGGAATTAGGACTTGGACATATCATTTGGAAGACACTGTTTCAGCCTTCTACAATCACCAATGAAGGAGAGATTCTGGGGTTTCTGGGTGAGTTTGCTCTTCAACGAATGGAGTACCATATGTCAGATGTGGCTGTGGTCAAGCTCACAGACTTTAGAGCTTGTCAGGCCTTGCTTTAAGCACAAGCACCATTCACTGTCTGTGTGACGTTGGGTAAGTTTCCTAAATTCCTTAGTGCCAATTCTTTATTTGGGAAATGATGATGTTAATCTTGACTTCATTAAAGGCCTGCATATTGTATTCGAGATGAAGTAAGGTTAATGGCATAGGCCTTGTGAAGCAGCGTTAGACTACTGTTGACCTTCTGATCGCATATCAGAGGAGAATCATCTGTTTTTGGACTGTGATTGACCGTGGGTAACTGAAATCAGCAAAGTGAAACCACAGAACGGGGGTGGCTACTGTATTTTGTTTAGTGCTGCTCTGTGTGTGCTGAGTTTTCGAACCTCAGCCAGCACAGGGCAGTGAATATACTCTTCTGCTCTCTGCATAGCAGACTGTGAAATCTCTTCCTAAATTTGAGGGTGGTTGCCAATCTTTTTTGCTTATTTTCCTTGCAGTGTTTTTCCACAATTAACATCATTTATTTCCCTGTGTCTGTGTTTGATTCCCAGCAAAGAGCTCGCTTGTTTTTCAAAGGATAAATTAACTTGTGATTCATTTACTTGATAGCTGTTGAATGAGAATTTCATAGCCACTGTAGGCCACATGACTGTTGGGGGAAGCCTAGGCCACATTTTAACCTCATAGCATCCAACACTCCAAAAATTTGAAAGCCTCTGAGAGAGCGAAAATAGCTTCCCCCAATTGCCTTGTTGTCTGGTGCCTAGGCATTAAATTAGGAAGCCAGCATTCATCTCAGTAGCGTTTTTTTTTTTTTTTTTTTTTTATAATGGTGCCGTAATGGACCAATATTGTTAACATTCCCATTTCCAGGTGTACCTCTGTGACATTAAACAAGGGAGCTTATATGTCTTTGTTTCCTCTCAGCCATTGTTGGTGATGGCTAATAAAAATATACCCAAATCATCTGATTTAAGGAGAGTTTAGTAAGCAGATTGCTTATAAGTCTATGGGAGGGGGTGTAAGGAAACCAGAGACAGTTCAGTGCTCTGGGCTGTTAAAATACATGTTATCCCCCCTAGGCCAGGAGGGCATGAGAGAGAATGAACTCAGAAAGAGATAGGGGTGTAGCTGGCCCAAGATAAGCTTTGGAATAAATTCCTTGGTCTCCTTTTTTTCTCCATTGACTTGCCTGAACTCTTCATCCACACAACACAATAGACTGCTGGAAGAAGCTGTATCCTGTTGATGATGTCTGCTGGCATCCTCCAGAGCAGGGACTGGAGTGTAGAAGGACAGAGAGAGTGGATCTGCAGGGGCCCCTGGAAGATGACAGTGCCCCTTCACAATCCCCTTCCAGACTTGAAACAGTAGGGGATGAGGTATCGGTCAGTAGCACAGATTTCAGAGCCTGGTAATTAAGCATCATGCTATGGATTCAAACAAAAGTCCTGCCACCTACTAGCCTTGTGGCTTTAGGTGAGTAAGTTAACCTCTTTGAGCCTCATTTCCTCATCTACAAAATGATATAATACAAGTACTTAGCTCTTGGCCTTAATATGGTAGACATTCCCTTCCGCAGTCTGCATCCCCTTCCCTGTGTTCTTTTTCTCCATAGTACTTGTCATCTAATATATTCTGTGTTTACTTATTCACTTATTTATTGTCTCAACTCTTCCACACTCCAACTAGAATGTAAGTTTGGGATCCAAGTGAATTTTATTTACTGACAAATCCCCAGTGGGCAGAGCCAGGCATACAGTAGACAGTCAATATTTGGGGCATCGGCATTTGAGACAGTGGCCTCAGAGGGCTTAGTGCAGGGCCTAGAATGTATTAAGGGCTTGTATTTGATCAAGTATTTGATAGTAAATGTATCAAGTTGATTTTAAACAAACACAGGCAGACAAGCAGAGAATGGGAAATCTTCACCATGCAGGCATGATTATTTGGAAATGTGAATAAAATAAGCCTAGTGAAATGATCTGTGGTGAGTGAGTCCCTTATACAGTTATATGGTTTTAGACAATTCTATAATTCCTTTTCTCTATGTAATTTTGTTTGACCATTCATTCATTTCTTCATTTATTCTGGTAAATAACCTAAAGACGTCCTTAAATCCATAGCCCTATAGGTCAGATCGCTCCACCTTGTCTGTAAACCAAAACTGACATGATCTCCTAGTCTACAGTTGCCAATAACACAGCACATTGAGATTTATAACAGGGATCCCCTGCATGCAGAGGATTTCTGTTGGGTCCTCACCCTTGGTGTGCCTCAGGTGGAATTTCTCCAGCTCCTGGTCAAGTAGATAAAGTTAATGACGTATCCGGTGGCCTTAGCTGTGGGCCTGGGGGGCTTTTTGGAAAATAGGGAGGTCTCCTGGGGGCTTTAGAAAGACAACTCATGTTGTGTGCTCCTCCATTCTTCTCTCGTGGGGAACCAAGGGCTCTCTTTGTCTTGAAAGGCAGAAGACAGAGCTCTGTGGTCTGAAGGAACATCTGTGCATATTTGAGGTAAAGATGCCACTTAGCTCTTCCTTCCTTTAAGAACATGTACAAGAGAATACACATCTTGGGGACTCATCATTTAGATGTTTCTTCTGGGTCCCTTGAGTTCTTAAAAGTAGGGTTTCAATCTGGAGTTCCCTGTCCCATGCCGATACAAAATATAAACAGATAAATAAATAAAAACCCACATGGCTCTTTTTTATTTTTATTTTTCATTTAGACTCCGTGCATTCTCCTTGCAGGTATTCCCCCAGGAGGTGCTAATCCGTGTTTTTTTGTTTGTGTGTGTTTTGTTTTTTGTGGTTGCTGGGATGCGATTGTTCTCACTCTACTTTCCCAAGCCTCCGGCAGCTTCTTAGACTGCGTTTCCAGCAGCTGCTAATCTATGACCTATTGTTATGAACCTTTGAATACTAATTCCAGGAACCCTTTCTCACTTCCCAGACCAGTGAGTCTCAATCTTGAGTAAGCATCTGTATCACCTTGAAGGTTGGGTCTGTCTGGGTGCATTTCAAGACTTTGCGTTTCTAACAAGTTCTCCAATGATGCCCACACTGTTAGTCCCCCCATGCCCTAGTGAAGCAAATCAAACTCACATTTATAGGCTGACCTCAAAAATTCTTCTCTTCCTTTCTTTTCTTAAGGATCAAAGCAAGTGTAGATCGATGATATAGATAGATATGGATAGGGATAGAGATAGGAATAGGGATAGGGATCGAGATAGAGATTTTTATTTTGCTTCTTTCTTGTTCACTGCTGTGTCCCCTCTGCCTAGAACAGTGCCTGACTTACCGTAGAAGCTTAATACCCATCTGTCACTGGTCAAATAACAACAGCGGGGATGTCATTATTACCTGGGTTCCTTGCACCTGGAGGGCTAGTTTTAGGGCACCGTAGAGGGCTCATCATCTTTGTAACTTAGAGCCCTCATAAAGCCTGGAAATTTGAAGTCTCATGGTGAATGTTTGTTCTGCTGAATTGAGCCAATTTGTAGAGCCAGAAACCTAATTCTACAGGAAACAGAACTATGTGGATCCTGCAACAGATTATTTCAGTGTGGGAAATAATAATCAAATGTGATCTGTAATAACAGTTAGAATAGTTGCAACGTCAACTATAATATTGCGCTGTCCCCCAAGCTGGTGCTTTGCTATGGCAGCTCTTCACCTCCACCCCATCCTCTCTAGAATTATGATTTCCCCAACTTTGTTTGCACCCCCAGCTGTCTGGGAGCTGCTGCTTTTTACTCTGTTGCTTTCAATCCCTTCAACAGATGGTATAATTCGTAGTGTGTGTGATTAGGGTTCTCAGCGTTGGCTGCACACTGGCATCGCGTAGGGAGTGTTAGAAAAGATTGATGCACGGGTACTGCCCCCACAGATTCTGATTTAATTGGTCTGGGGATCCCCAGGCATCAGGATTTTTAAAAGCTCACAGCCAAGGTTGGGAACCATTAGATTAGGGGTGGAGGGCATCTGGAGCAAGAGGGAGACAAGAATGGAGAAAAGAGTCCTGATATCCAGACCCACCCAGTGGCTCTTTCAGAGGAGAGAGAACTGCAGGACAGCGAAAGATGAGCTGGCAGAATACAACTCAGGTCACACTTGGGGAGAGAACCTGGAATTCAGAAACAAGACTGATGTCTCTCCTGATCATTTTATTTGGGGCAACTTGTTGGCCCAAGGAGATTGTAAATCCCTCTGGATCAGGATATATTGGACACACACACCCATTGCTTGCCGGGTCTCTAGAGGCATTGCATCCAGGTGGGAATCTTTATTTTTAGTTTTTTTTTTTTAATTTAATTTTAATCCCAGTATAGTTGACCTGCAGTATTACACGAGTTTCAGGTATGCAATTTAGTGATTCAGCAATTCTGTACCTCACTCATTGCTGATCCCAATCTGGGTACTCTGAATCCCCTTTTCCTCTTTCCACCCATCCCCCCATCCACCTCCCCTCTGGCAAACATCAGTTTGTTCTCTATAGTTAAGGGTATGATTTTTGGTTTGTCTCTTTTTTTCCCTTTGTTTGTTTCTTTTGTTCCGTAAAGTAAATTCCACGTACGAGTAAACTCATAGGGTGTTTGTCTTTTTCTGACTGACTTAGCATTATACTGTCTTGATCCATCCATGTTGTTGCAAATGGCAAGATTTCATTCTTCTTTATGGCTGAAGAATATTCCATGACATATATATGTATATGACATATACATACACACATATATATATACACACACACACTACTTTTTGTTTTCCTCTATTGATGGACACTTAGGCTGCTTCTGTATCTTGGCTATTGCAAATACTGCTGCAGTAAATATAGGGGTGCAAATATCCTTGTGAGTTAGTGTTTTTGTATTCTCTGGATAAATAGTAGAGCAGTTATTGGATCATATGGTAATTCTATTTTTATTTTTTTGAGGAACCTCCATACTGTTTCCACAGAGGCTTCTGTGGGATTTGATTGCTACCAACGTTTGTTTTTCTCCCCATCCTCACCAACACTTGTTGTTTCCTGTGTTTTTTATTTTAGCCACTCTGACAAGTGTGAGATGATAGCTCTTGTGCATTTGATTTGCGTTTCTAGGTAAGAATCTTTTCAAATAGCCCTTGAATGACCAAGGGAACATGAGGTCAGAGTAGCATGGGAAAAACCATGAAGTATTCCAGTCAGGAACAGTTGTGTGTGTGTGTGTGTGTGTGTGTGTGTGTGTGTGTGTGTGTGTGAGAGAGAGAGAGAGAGAGAGAGAGAGAGATCTTTTTTTTCCCTTCAGTATGAAAACACACACACACACACACACACACACAGAACAACAATAACACAAAATCAAAAAATTAGCTCCTTACTGCCAACATCATCACTACCACCATCACAACAGAAACCTAGAAATGTAGTCCGGTGGAGCATCCGCTGACAGGTACCTAAGTGTCCCCAGAGCGGATGCCATCTCACATCACTGGGAAGTAAAACATGTTCACAGTGCAGCAGGACCTGTGTTCACACACACGGGTACTGCAGTTCAAGTGAGCAGATACCAGTGAGTTAGGGAGAAGCCAGGAAAGCCGCCTGCCTCCGCTGATCCCCTCTCTAGTGTTTTATTCACAGGTCCACATTGCAACCCTTCGGTACTTTATTAAACGCATCTCTTCTCTGGGACACCCCAGTACCTTCAGAGCAAATGCATTCCATGCTCTGAAGCTGGGTGTGTTTTCACCACTGCTTGGTGCCTAACTTCATCACAGATAAGAAGAAGTGAGTGCTAAGCGTTGTATTAGGGATCAGAAGCTGGGAAACCTGCCTCACTGGTAACTTGAGAGGAATTTAGCTCATACTTTTAACTCATAATAGGAATCCAGGGGCGGGGTCAGAGTTCCCATGCACACGTTGTCACCATTGTGAGGATGACAGCCATGACCCATGTCGATGCCTCCACCAGGTAGACAGCAGCCCTGTGGTCCAGATCAGAAACATGCTTTTTCTGTATTCTAAGCAATTTTTGACACAGCGTTTTGCTTTATTGCAAACCACAATGTTTTCAGAAGGCTTAAAAATCCAGTTATGACTATAGCTGTGAGGGAAAAGGTCTGCGTGGTGCCGGGGAAATTTAATTTTTAGCTTAAAAAAAGTACCACCAAATTCAATTTTTCTCACATTTAGGGATTCTTAGAGTTATATCCAGCTTGCATAACTAGTATATTAGAGAATGTGTTACTATGGGGTTATTTTTTAACGCATTTATTATTTATGAAATGCAGAGGAAAATAGTTAGAAATGATTGTTTCAGGGAATATCCTGTAGCTTTTTTTATTGTATTCAAAGAAGTTGCTCATGCTGTTTTAATTCAAACATTAAAAGTTAAATCTCTTTTCATCCTGACCTACATTTTTAAAACACTACTTTAGCCCTTATTATGGGGAACAGAAAAAGCAGTTGAAGGAAAATGCCCACTGTGTGTTTTCTTACCCCTCAGTTTGTAGGTAATCAGGCTGATTCTTGCCAACCTGTCCAGGAAGGAGCAGGGGAAACAGAGTGAGGTATCTCTTCTGTTTCATCAGCATCTGTGCATATTTCCTTTTTCCCAAAGCACATCTCCCCCAGCTAGTTATGCTGGTTGACTGCCTGCTCTCCAGTGAGGAGAGGCTCCTTGTCTGCCTCTCACTCTGTGCTGGGGAATGATGAGTAGAAAAGAGATACTATCTCGCATATCTGACGAGGGATTAATGTCCCTTGTATTATATGGAGAATTCCTGAAACTCAGCAATGAAAAAAAAAAAAAGCAAAAAACCTGATTCAAAAATGGGCAAAGGATTTGAATAGACATTTCTCTAAAGAAGATATGCAAATGGAAATAAGCATATGAAAAGATGCTCAACATCACCAGTCATTAGAGGCATGCAAATCGAAACCACAAGGAGACATGGGCTTTATACCCATTAGGATGACTGTGATGAAACAGAAAGAAAAACAAACTGAAGATAAGTGTTAAGGAAGATGTGGGGAAATTGGAACCCTTGTGTACTTCTGGTGGCAATGTAGACATTCTTCCAAGAAGGAAAAAAAAATAGAATTACCGTATGATTCAGCAATGCCCTTTTGGGTATACACCCAAAAGAACTGAAGGCCGGATTTCCAAGTTATCCCATGTATGTAGCAGAATTACTCACAATAAGTAAAAGATTGAACCAACCCAAGTGTTTATCACTGGATAAGCAAATATATGTTATATCCATACAATGGAATATTATTCAGCTTTAAAAAGGAAGGGAATTCTGGCACATCTTACAACAGAGATGAACCATGAAAACGTTATGGTAAGGGAAGAAAGCCAGTCAAAAAAGACCAGTGCTGTATGATTCCACTTGCATGAGGTACCTAGGTAGCCAAAGTCATGGAGACAGAAAGTAGAGTGGTGGTTTCCAGGGGCTGGGAGAAGGGGAAGTAGGAGTTCATGTTTAATGGGTATAGAGTTTGGGTGTTGCAAAATGAAAAAAAAAAAAAAAAAAAAAGGAAAATTCTCTACTGGAAGATGGGGATGTTTGCACAACAGTGTGAATCCACTTCATGCTCCAGAACTGTACAATTAAGAATGGACCAAATAGAGGGGCGCCTGGGTGGCTCAGTTGATTAAGCGTCTGACTTCAGCTCAGGTCATGATCTCACAGTTCCTGAGTTCAAACCCCGCATCGGGCTCCTTGCTGACAGCTCAGAGCCTGGAGCCTGCTTCAGATTCTGTGTCTTCTTCTCTCTCTGCCCCTCCCCTACTCACACTCCATCTCTCTGTCTCTCTCAAAAACAAACATTAAAAAAAAATTTTAATGGATAAGATGGAAAATTTTATGTTATGTATATACTATACAATTCAAATAATAAATTTAAGAGGAAGAAAGATTAGCGGAAATTGCTAAGAGCTATGTTTCATCACCATGGTGTCCAGTGAAAATCTCAGAGAAGGAGCCCTGGGGCCTGGATTCTCAGGCAGCCTGTGGAAGTGCCATGCAAGGAGGAACTGAGGCCTTCTGCCAACAGCTAGAACCAGCTTGCTCGCCAAATGAGTAAGACACCTTGGAAGCAAAGCCTCCAGGCTCAGCCAAACCTCCAGATGACTCCAGTTCCAGGACTGTACCCCGAGTCTTCAAGTCTTCGAGCTGAGAACCCCCCCCCCCCCACCAACCCGGCATGGTAGAAAAAAGATTATCTGTCTGCTGTGTCCTATCTGAATTCCTGACCCACAGTAACCATGAAAAAAAGAGATGATTATTGTTTTACACCACTAAACGTTTTGGGGTAATTTTTTTCTCACAGCATTGGATAACTCATCATACATTCCATCAGTATTTGCAATCAATATAATCACCTGCCATGTTTAAGTATTTGGAAATGCATACTTTATCTGCAGCGCGTGTGTGGGTGTAAGCGTGCGCACACACACACGCACACCCTGACACACACACACACACTGGCACACACACACACTGACACACACACACGATCTTGTTGACATTTTATTTCTGAATTTGACCTGTCTTATTCAAAGTGGGACCACCAGTTCTGAGAATCAAAGTGGCAGCTAAGTGAGATGTCTACCTTCTTTTAACCAGAAGTATAGAAAATGCTTCACAGAGGAGACGAGGTGGGTTGGCGGGCAGAGTGTGGGCTTGTCCCCAGTGCATGCCGTAAACGTGTGCAGCATTCTCTTGGCCAGGATATCTCTGGTCTAGATCCTCGACGGGAGGGATGTTATCCTGTACATCAGCTGTTAATGGAACCCTTGGGTTTGTGTGACTGGGGACCGATCTGCGCTGATGTGTAAATATGTCTGCTTTGCTTACGCTCAGGCACTGATTGCATATCTGGGGGTTAATGAGCTAAGTTTGGATAAAGGCAAGAGGGTGTCTTCTCAATGCTCAAGGGTGTTTTGCTTGCATCAGGCTGACTCCGGGCATTTCCTCAGATCTGAGGTTTGCTTTCTGCTCTGGGGGTTCAGCTCTCGTGCACTTGATGGATGCTGGCCTTAATTTGGTGTGCTGCAGCCGTTACAAGCTGTGGAAGGATATTACCTTAAGGATATTCTTTTGAATATTAAATTAGAATAAATTAAGGCATGCTGCATATTAAGCCTAAATCAGAGTTGAGTAATTGCCTTCCGTTTTATGCCACTAAGTTTGTTGGAAATACAGGATATTTGTTTTAATTATCAAGTTGTTGAACTGACTCCCAATGAGAGGATGTACAAACACAAACAAACAAAAACTTTTTTGTGACTTTGTGAAATTTAGATAGCAACTAATTGGATACTTATTCATGTTTGTCCTGTTATTATTACTGACTTTGTTCATCTGACATTGACTAACTCCCTACTATGTGTCCAGCAACATACAATTATTTGGGGATATTAAGAGCTACATTTTTTTATGCTTCATCATTTCCTGGATACTATAGTCTAAGCATTTGACATGCGTATAAAATTTACACAGTTTCACTATTAGGCAAATAGGGCTATTACCCCCATTTCATAGATACAGAAATGAAGTCTTAGGATAATGTCAAATTAATAATTAAAAAAACAAAAACCACACAGCTACAGATAGGATATGAATCTCTCATTGCTAAATTCTTAATTCCATGCTATATTGATAATGCAAAGCTGATAAGAACATTGCCCCTTTAAAGCATGTAATGACCAGAAAAGGTGGTAGAGTTGATTTTAAGCTGATCTCTGAAACTTTTAAGATTTACCAGCCGATAATGTTACCTTTTAAATGTTAGTGAAATAATGATATTTTTCTAAACTTTTATTGTGGAAAATTTCAATTACGTCTATGAAAAAAAATACAGAATAGTACATAATGAATCCCCACATATGCTTCACCCAGATTCAGCCATTGCCGACTCATGGCTAACCTGGTTTCTTTCTCTCATTCACTACCCTCCCCCACAACCACCACACATACGAGATATTTCCTTGAAGCTAACATGGAGATTTCTTGATGAAATATCTAACCAATTTGGCTGGTAGACGTCATAAAAAGTACATTGGATTTCTTATAGGAAAGCCTCGTTAATATGGGTCTTACTGTTTTGGAGTTGTGGAGCGTTGACTGTTCACTTATCTGCGGAAATGGGGGGTGGCTGGTAGTGATGATGAGACCACTAGAGATACTGAGAGCAACAGAGCTATTGAGGACAGCTTCTGTTGACTTACTTGTTTGAAGAAGCTGCTTAAACACCTTGAAAAAGGAATCTATATATGGGCTCTTGAACTATTTAAATTTAGTATTAAAAAGTTTGTGGGAGCACCTGCATGGCTCAGTCAGTTAAGCGTCCACCTCTTAATTTTGGCTCAGGTCATGATCTCACGGTTCATGGCATTGAGCCCCGCATCAGGCTCTGCACTGACAGTGTGGAGCCTGCTTGGGATTCTCTCTCTCTCTCTCTCTCTCTCTCTCTCTCTCTTTCTCTCTTTCTGCCTCTCTCCCCCTCAAAATAAATAAACACACACAAAAAAGTTTGTGGATTCACTTCTCTAGGGCAGAAATGTAATTTAATGCCCAGGTTAGCTAATTGTCCCATACATCCCAGGTTGGTTGCAAATATCTATATTAATAACACCTATAGATAAATATAGCTGGTGACAAACCCATCATAAAAATGCTAAGTGTGTGTACACTCAAATGGGATGTTTCTTTACAGATATCTACCTGGTCTGAAAATGACTGAGTTTGTCCAAATTATTGGAAATAATTCCAAGCATACGCTGTCTTCCCATGAACTGTATATTGTCAGGTTCTGAGCTGAGTGAGTAGCTGTGACCTTTGCTTGTTATATATTATTGGCACATGGACTAGTCATATTTGCCTCCTTCTAAATCCACTTCATAGGCTATGATGGACCCATTAGGGACAGACAGTCAACTGCTTTTAACACCCAGCTTCAAGTCTTTGAAGACCAAAGCTTCCACAACAAATTTAAACTCTGCCTTGTTCTCATTGTTTGGAGTTTCATAGTTCTGGAGTCAGAAGACAGTGGAAAGAGTGGATTAATAATTAGAGCGTCTACACCATCTCAAAACTTTTTCACTAACTCCACGTGCAAAGCATTTTGTCTTTGGACTTCAGGTTTTCATTGCTGTAATATGGCAATTGATATTGCCTGTCCTGTGTCCTTCTCAGAGTCACTCTGAGCATCACAGGCAGGATTTGCACCTATGGGACCCCTGGGTGCTTTTCTGCACTCATGGCAGATATCACTCATAGATTATTTCTCCTCCTTATTGAGCATGAATGTAGCTTAATTAGATAGTCATTTGCCTGACACTGCTTATAGCAGTCACCACCAATCAATTAGAGATGGATTTCAGGATGGAGCAAATTTATTATTCCTCAAATAATATACATATAAGGGCTTTCTATGAAAACATTAAAAAATGTTTAATGTTTATTTAATTTTTTCTGAGACTGTGCAAACAGGGGGAGGGGCAGAGAGAGAGGGAGACACAGAATCTGAAGCAGGCTCCAGGCTCTGAGCTGTCAGCACAGATTCCAACATGGGGTTCAAACCCACAAACTGTGAGATCATGACCTGAGCTGAAGTCAGACACTTAACCAATTGAGCCACCCAGGCGCCACTCCATGAAAACGTTTTAAAAGCACCACAGCAGTCTAAGTCATCACTACTTACTCGCTTACTTACTTACTCTTATCACCAGGAGTTCACCACACACAATTGCCGAGTTTGGGGACACATACTTTTACCTGTGGAATATCCGGGGACCTTCTCTTACCTAGTTTCTGCCCAGAGTTTAGTACCTTCTTAGATCATTTTAGAGGACCTTGTCTTTTCCTGAGCTCCCTATATGGCCAGTGTTCGGCTTGCTCCCTAGCTTTGCTTATGGTATGTATATTTCTTGTGTACATATCCAGCACGAATCTGGGCAGAGACAGGGTGATACACAAACTAAAGGAATAAAGTAGGTCTCCCTCCTTTTCTGTAATGGTGAACACCTCCATTAAAGTAGCCATGGATCCCCAGACACTAGGTTAGTTGTTCTCTTCTCTGGCATCCTCATGAGTTAAATGCAAATGATTGCTCACTCCACATCATAGAGTCATCACAAGGGTTAAACCAAGAAAGCTTTTAGAACATTACTGCTACTACTGTGGTTGTTTCTGTTCTTGTCATTGGTTTTGTTCTTGGCACCTAAACTCTCTGAGCCTCACCCATGATCTGGTAAGGAGAGGTAAGGAGAAATGAAGAAATGAGAGGTAAAGAGAAAATGAAAATGCCTACCTTCTTAGCATTACCAGACACTCAGTGGGGTTTTGTTTCCTTTCTGGTTTCTTCTGGTTACATGTGGGTATTCATTGGGGTTGCTTATGTGGGAATATTCAGTTGTGTGTTTTAGAGCTTCCTCTGGGATGGAAAACAAGAAATAGAGAATGGAAGGGTACCTGGCTGGCTCAGTTGGTAGAACCATGTGACTCTTGACCTCAGGGTCATGAGTTCAAGCCCTATGTTGGGTGTAGAGATTATTTACATAAATAAAAACTTTTTAAAAAAAAGAATTGGGGAATAAAGATTTTTGTCCTGGAATGTGCTGTAACTATTCTCATAGTGACTTTTCTTGGAAGTTACCTTGACATGTGGTGAGCTCTGGAACACTAGCATTAGACTGGATTTTGTCTCTTTCCTGCCATCTTACCTGCTGAAGAAACAGTGACCCAGAAAAAGTTAGCCACCTGCCAATGTCACACTGTTAACTGTATATCTGAAATGAGACTCGGGGCTTCCTTACCACCCGCATACTCTTTCCAGGGGAGAGAAATAAATTTTAACTATTACATTTTGAAATTTGATATATGAAAACCATAGCTGTTGTCTTCCCTTCTCAAACAAATATTCCAGTCTTGAATGTAACATGAGTCATTATTTTGGACCAATTTTGTTTGAAGTGACAACAAATAAATTACCTAGAGTCACAAATAATGTAGAACTGGGCCCAAAGTTTTACTTAGCTTCTTTTATAAATGTATAAAACAGATGTTTACTATATATATCGTAAACATCAGTCTTTATCTAGGTTAACCAGTATGCTCTGCTCTGCATGGAATTTTAACCAAGTTTCAGAGTTTTTCATTAAGAGGATTTCATATAGATGATGGAAGATAAGCGTCACGGCTCCCAGTAATTTACTGTCTATTACTGAATTCCACTCCATAAATATATTATTTAATCAAAACTCGTGTTTAAATGAGACAGTAAAAATGGCATGGGTAATATTTAAAGTTTGCATAATTTATACCCTCTATAGCAATTTTTTTAAAGGTAGAACAAGGATGGGGAGCCTGGGTGGCTCAGTTGGTTAGGTGTCCGACTTCAGCTCAAGTCATGATCTCACAGTTGGAGGGTTCAAGCTCCACATCAGGCTCTGTGCTGACAGCTCAGTGTCTGGAGCCTGCTTCAGATTCTGTATCTCCCTCTCTCATTGCTCCTCCTTCCCCACTCATGCTCTGTGTGTGTGTCTCTCTCTCAAATTTAAATAAACATTAAAAAAAATTAAAAGGTGGAGCAAGGAAAGGGGCTTGAGTGTGGGGTCCCATTTGCTGCCCCTTCGGGAAGGGACTGCTGTAGTTTCTGTGACCAACCTGAAATTTATGAGATCTTTCAAAGCAAAGGCTCAGACGCAGTGCCCATTTCCCCTCAGATAATTCCCAGGTCGTAATGATTCAGGACCAGCTAAAGCTTCCCTAATCTCCTCTCTGTCCACACAGCAAAAGCTGATGAGCTTGTGATGATAATGATGGTTCAGGTAAATATTGATGAGAGGAAGAATAATTCTTTGAACCTTTAATGAAATTTCCTTAAATCTAATCCATTCTCTTGGAGAGAACCAAAAAAAATTGGATATTCAGGGACTTGTGTGTGTGTGCAGGTGTGTGTGTGTGTGTGTGTGTGTGTGTGTGTGCGCGCAGGCATGCACATATCAATAATCAAATCCTCTTTGAAATGTCATCTCATTATATGCATTTCTCCTATCCTTTCTTTTTTCTTTTGTCTTCTGTCTTTTGAAGGGTGTCTGTGGTGGCTCTCTGATCAGTGGACCCACCATTATTTGAAGGAACAGAGTATAATATGAAGTTCCCACTTTATGGAACCAGACAGATATGGGTTCAAATGGGCTTTAATTAATTAATTTTAATTTGTGTCACTTTCAGTCAGAAACTCAGCATGTGGAACCTCACTTTTCTCACTTGTAAAATTAAGGAGCCCTTCATTTTAACCATGTGTGAAAATTCTTTATCGTACAGCAGAAGCATCATCAACTTTCGGCCATTTCTCCCTTGCCAGTAGGGGACTGTGCTCATGAATTTCTTGAAGGTTTTTGCTCCTGGCCCCCGTGAGACTTGAAATTTCAGCAAGAAATTTCCTGCCTGCTCAGTGACACCACTCCCCCTCCCCACCACCAGCAGGTGTTCTAAGGATGAGTTTTTCTATAAAGTGGATCTGTCTTGGAGGTATTTCTCATGAGAAAAGGGTGGATGGATGTAGAAAAATGACTTTGGTCTGGTAGGTCTGAGAAAAGTAGTAACTGTACACAGAGAGCAAAGGCTGATGAACCTACGCTCACTGTGTAGAAGGAGGGTCTGACAGATCAGGATGTGCTTTAATACCGCTGACTGTCAGCATCTCTGTCTCCTAGGAGATGCAGCTGTGAAGTGAAACTGTCACTTTTATCACGCTGACATGGAAGCACCATGCAGGCAAGAATAGATGAAGGCATGCTCTTCGGTGAACAAGATACAGTGGACATGTGAGGGCAGGGGGTATGCTAGGATAGAGTTGAAGGCTGCATGGGATAAAGAGAAGGCTCGGGTATTGTCTGAATTACATGCGTACTTGAAACTAGGGAGTCTCTGATGACACAACAGTTAGGGACTCTCTCGGCAAAGATTCTCTAGCAGGAAAACAATTCTTTTAATGTTTATTTTAGAGAGAGACAGAATGAGAACGAGCGGGGGAGGGGCAGAGAGAGAGAGAGAGAGAGAGAGAGAGAGAGAGAGAGACAGAATTCGAAGCAGGCTCCAGGCTCTGAGCTGTCAGCACAGAACTGGATGTGGGGCTTGAACTCACGAATGGTGAGATCATGACCTGAGCTAAAATCGGATGCTTAACTGAGCCACCTAGGTGCCCCAGGAAAACAGTTTTCTATAGTCATTATATATGGTCTCCCAGTCACTATCAGAGATAGTTGGATTGAGGAGGACAGTCTGTTTGGGTGGGCATTGAATGGCGCTAACAATTGGAAGCCTGTCAAAGCTCACCATTCTAGGTTTCTGTCAGGGTTCACAATGGAAGCTCAGAATCACCATGTACCTTTCATGACACATTTAATGGATGAACAAACTGGATTCCCCATGGCTCTTCTTACCGGGACCCGACGGAGGGAGCTGGAAGTGAGATCCCTTATGCTAGATGCTGTTGGTGTTCAGATCCCCTTGACTGAGCTCCTGTGCCCATCCCCCAGCTGCTATGCTTGTTGCTTGCTAATGGTTTCCAGCTGCCCCCTCTTCATAGCCCTGCCCTTGACCAAATAGTTTTGACCTGCTTTGCCTAAGAGGTTACACAATCCTGATAGGGGGGACAATTGACAGTCAGTGGCTGATCCAGGTACAAAAAGGCTAGTCCTTTTACCTTAATGTGGGACATCCCTGCAGAGCATTTTATTCTACTGGAGCCCCAAATCTATCGATCAGGTCAGAGCTGTTTTAAGCTCTATTTCGGGCCACTTTGTTTCTCTCACATCCTTATAGGTAATGATGTCTTGGACCATATGGCAGCAGTAGAATCATAGTAAGTGATCAGGTTCTGGTGTATTTTGAAGATCTTCTCTTGGGAAAAGTGTGCATTAAGAGCCTGGGTTTCCTAGACCTCAGACAAAATCTTAAGCCACTGTCCATTTTTTCTAGGAGTTCTGGCTATACATTCCAGTCCAAGAGTGCAAGAGCCCAGACCGTTTCTCTGGCTTAGGCCGTCTGTGGTTTCCTGTGCAACCTCTCTGCCCTTTTGTATACTTGGATAAATTGCTAGCCCCATGGCCCCCTTGCACGGGAGCATCTCATCCGTGCAGACTGGAGAAAACCCTGAGAGATAGAGGGCTTTGAATATGATTTGTCAGAATCCAATTAGCAACTCCAATTGATTGGTGGTGGCTGATTCCTGGGGAGGGACGGGGTGAATTTGCAGCTCTCAGCTCTCCTGTCCATAAGAATGAAGACTGACTGCTGTATTGAGTGCTCTTTGCTCCTCTTGGGTGAAAGGGTCATGACTTTTAGCAGTATTTATTCTTATCTTAACATTCTGCATCCCATGTTCTCTAATGCATTATTCAGGCTTTGTGAGGACAGAGCAGAGGCCAACTCTGCACCCAGAGATCTTTTACTGGGGTCATGCAGAGGTGGGGGTGTAGTACATAGGGATGAGAGTCTGGACAAAAGGGAGCTATGACCTCAGACTGCTTAGGAAAGCAAATTGGCAGCAAAGTTCCAGCTTAGCCCCTTACTTGTCACATGTCCTTGGGCAAGTCATGTAACCTCTCTTAGCCTGTTATGATGGTGATAATCTGCACACCAGAGGTCTCAAACGCAGAAGTTTACCTAGGGCCATGCAGTTAATATAATCTGTCAAAGCTGGGAACGTGGTAATGACCCGGCAATGTATGCCGTTTCTAAATGGCCATAGAGGAATAGAGGCCCAGTGGTGCCACATTTTCTGATTTTTTTAAGAAAAGCTGAATATTTGGGATTTTAAAATGGGAACTCTACTGATTCACAGTTTTGGAAAACAGTATGGTCAAACTAATTCAAATCTGTGGCTTACGGGCGACCAGCTTACAACTTACAAGTTTGCTTTTGGAACAAAGGCCACTAGTGGCTACCCTGCCCCACTCCCCATGGGGATGGGCATTTACCATTTCAAGACAATCTGTCTTGACTTCTACATGTGTCTTTCAGTTTGAAGTTTTTTTTGGAGTCTCTGGAGCTGGTTCTGCCCACACAAACATTAGGTTGGAAGGAATTAGAGCACCCCTGCCCAATAGTCTTTAATGCATGACTCAGGATTTGGTATACAAATATCCCAGCTTCCTTGCCTCTCAGGTGGGATAACTTGAGATGGTAAGTATTTTATGACAAAATATAGCCAATATTTTAGGGAGCCATATGGTCTCTGATGTAACTATTCACCTCTGCCGTGGTAACAGGAAAACAGCCAGGGACAATAACATAGAGGCATGGGTGTGTTCCAATAAAACTTTATTGACAAAACCCACCAGTGGGCCAGATTTGGCTGGCTGGCCTTATACCAGCCCTCTATTGCTTACCCTTGCTGTAAAGCCTGCATTGTTCTCTTACTCCCTGAGTTCTGTGATGGAAGTAAGCTCCACCCACATTGTCAACTGGCTTCCTAATGGACTTTGAACAGCCTGCCTTCCCTCCCTGTTTTATTTCCCCCACCCCACTGATGCTTCCTGAAAACCTTCCTCCCTCTAGGCTCCTTACAGTTGAAACCTGGTCTTCAGAAACCTTAAAAGTGATTATTTGAATTTGCGTTTTGAAGCCCCTTGAGTTGTGTTTGGATTTCAGACTGTCACTTCTTAGTTGTGTTGCCTTGAGCAAGTGATTTAACTTTTTTTTTTTTTTTTTTTGCCTTAAGCTCCTCATGCCAGACAATGATGTCAGTGCCCATTTAGAGAATGATTTCAGGGATTTAACAAGATAGTGTCTGTTAAACTCTTTACACATTTCCTGGCACATGGAGTTTCAATAAATGCCACCGGTGAGTGGCATTCCTCATGTGGAGGACAGAGGTTAAGACTGTGCACCAGCTCTCTGGCTGTCTTTTAGGAATTGGCCAAAATGCTGAATTGAAGTCTCTCTTTCCTGTTTATTTATTTTTTTTCCATTTTTTGCCTTTATTTTGAAGTAAGGTCACCCTTCCCACTGGTGGGATGAGATGTAACTGTCTTTAAAAGGTAAGATTACAGGGACACCTGAGTGTGAGTTTGCAGCCCGAGACTTTAAATCTTAATCACTCTCACTGGTTCCCTAAGAGATGGGACAGATGGGGGAAAGGAGTGTCTCTCTTCAACTGGCCTTATTTCAACCAGCTGGGAACATATGTTCTAGGAAGGATGAAGGGACACATTTAAAGAAAGCAGAAGGAGATGTGAGATGGGAGGGATCCTCTCATCCACGAATGGCCCTGGATCCTCACTGTCTTTTCTCTTGGCTAGCTGCTGCTTGCCTTTGAGGAATGAAAACCTTCTTGGAACCAGACAGAACTGGATTTGAATTTCACTCTGTCACTGTCCCCTGCAGCAAGCTATATTACTTCTCTAAACCCCAATTTCCTGGGGGTTTGAGAGGGAATAGATCACGAACCAATAAAAAATACACATGTGCTTTCTCACTGTGAAGCCAGGTGTTGGAAACAATATCTAACCTCCCCCTGCCAGGTGCCTTTTCCTTTTAAGGAAGCCACCCATTTACTTTGGAGACTGACAGTCAGGAAGCCAGCATGGAAAGCCTGGAATGATGCAGGCAGGGCAAAAGAGTTTCTTCTGGAGGGCCCAATCTGATTGATGAGTAGTGGCTGCCTCCAGTACTCTGTTGAGAAATAAGGGTAGGGAGGCTCAGTGGGCAATTGTCCAGGGGTTGATTAGCAATGTCTCACATGGGCATGATAAGGTGAGAGGAAGGAAGGTGGAAAATTTATGTTTAAACCTGTCATAAGGTGTAAACCTGCTGAGAGAGAAAGGGAGAAATCTGCGCAGTATTTCCTGTCATCTCTAGACTAAGTATCATTAAGAAGTAGGAAACAAACATATACCTTAAGCACAAATATTGACACCTATATATAAGTATATGTACATATGGAGGAATGGTAAATAGATGTCACAATGTGATCAGGTACCCCTTTCTCTATCCTCCATTTTTGTTGTTGGCTTCTCTATGGAGGAGAAAATGTCCTTACGATCCAGAAGAGGAAATACCTTTTCTTTTTAGTGTTTTTAATGTTTATTTACTTTTTAAAGAGAGAGAGAGAGAGAGTGAGTGTGAGCAGGGGAGGGGCAGAGAGAGAGGGAGACACAGAATCTGAAGCAGACCTCAGGCTCTGAGCTGTCAGCACAGAGCCTGATGAGGGGCTTGAACCCATGAACCCTGAAATCATGACCTGAGCCATAGTCAGATGCTTAACCAGCTGAACCACCCAGGTGCCCCTATTTCTTTTCTTATAAGAACATTGGTCCTATGGAATTAGGGCCCCACCCTATGACCTCACTTATCCTTAATTACCTCTGTAAACACCCTGTTTCCAAGTACAGTCAGGTTGGGGGTTAGGGCTTCAACATGAACTTTGGGGGGACACAGTTGAATCTCTAATACTGGGATTTTCTAATTCCTTTCTGCATTCTTGTGCTTGTGTTCAGGCCATACCTGGACAGAATGTCATTCTTACCCCTTCTGCCTGCTGAACTATTCTTTCTTTAAATCTGGCTCTGTTTTCTGTTTTGGTAGTTTTCCCTGAACACCCACTTTTCCCTAAGCAGAACCACATGCTCTTCTATATATCACAACTCCATCTAATCATATTAACCCATTGAATCACATTTATTTGTCTAGATGCCTGTCTCCCACTTACCACACAGAACCCACTACTCACTAATGGTATTCATACTGAGAACAAGGATAGTAACTCAGGACTTTGACATGGGAACTAGGGACGCTGACCTGCACAGTCTAAAATCCAAGTATAACTTTCAACTCCCCCAGATCTTAACTACCACTCACCTGTTGTTGACCAGAGCGTTACCAATAACACAAACCATCTGTTAATACGTATCTTGTATGTTATATGTATTATATACTATATTCTTACAGTAGAGTCAGCTGGAGAAAATAAAACACTAAGAGAATCATAAGGAAGAGGAAACACATTTACGGTGCTGTACTGTATTTATTGTAAAAAATCCACATTGTTCAAGGGCCAGATGAATACACCCAGGTGCTGTGTGCCTTGTGTAGAAGGTCTGGATCTCTCCCGTGATGAAGAAAGAGGCAAGGCGTAGGTTTATTTGATGAATGAGGAGAGAGGGTGATCTGGGGGAACTACCCTGGTCAGCTGCTATTGCACAGGAAAGGAAAGAGACATGGCACCGTGAAACATGGGTACATGACTTTCATCCAGTCCTGGGACAGAAGGTCTCTATCACAACAGGTATTAGTAGGTCTAGCACCTATCTCAGCTCTTTGTGAAGTCACTCACTTTCTGAGGGGTTCTGCTCAGCCACCTGTGGGCCGGAAACTGGGGTGATCTTTCATTATTAATTCTGGGGTGTTCCAGCTAATTGCAGCTGCCTAACACACAGCTGTAATGCAGTAGCTTAAAATAATAGCATTCACTTATTTTGCTCAAGAATCTGGCAACTTTGTGAGTGCAGGTAGGCACTTCTTACTCAGGGCTTTTGGTATGCTTCCAGAGAGCTGGGCCTGGGGTTGTTTTGAAGACTTCCTCACTCACATCTCTGGACTGGAGGACTCAAAGAATAGGAGTTCATGTGGGTATATTTAGGCTGCTATCAAAAATACCATAGAGTGAGTGGCTTATAAACCACAGGAATGTATTTCTTTTCTTTTCTTTTTTTTTTTTTAATGTTTTTAATGTTTAATTTTGAGAGAGAAAGAGAGCATGAGTTGGGGAGGGGTAGAGAGAGAGAGGGAGACACAGAATCTGAAGCAGACTCCAGGCTCTGAGCTGTCAGCATAGAGCCGGATGAGGGGCTCGAACCCACGAACTGTAGGATCATGACCTGAGCTGAAGTTGGACGCTTAACCGACTGAGCCATCCAGGCGCCCCAGGAATATATTTCTTATAGTTGTAAAGTCTGGGAAGTCCAAGATCAAGGTGCCGATAAATTTGGTGCCTGGTTAGAACCTACTTTTTGCCACCCAGGCACCCCAGGAATATATTTCTTACAGTTGTAAAGTCTGGGAAGTCCAAGATCAAGGTGCCAATAAATTTGGGGCCTGGTTAGAACATACTTTCTGGTTCATACGCATCCTTGCACTGCGTCCTTGCGTGGAAGAAGGGGTGAGGAGGTCCTCTGGGGCCTCTTATTTTTTTTTAAATGTTTATTTATTTTTGAGAGAGAGAGACACAGAGCGTGAGAGAGCGCACATGAATTGGGGAAGGGCAGAGAGAAAGGGAGACTCAGAATCCGAAGCAGGCTCCAGTCTCTGAGCTGTCAGCACAGACCTGAGCCAAAGTCAGGGACCTAACCAATTGAGCCACCCAGGCCCTCCTGGGGCCTCTTTTGATAAGGGCTTTAATCCCATTCCTGAAGGCTCTGCTCTCATGATGTAATCACCTCCCCCAAAGGCTCCACCTCCAAATACCAGCACACTGAGGGTTCTGTTTCAACACAAGAAGTTCCCGGAACTCAAATATTCAGTCTATAGCAGAGCTAGAATAACTGGGACTCTTCAGGTCTCTCTCTCTCTCTCTGCCATCTCTCTACATGGTCTCTATCATGGTGAGAGATGAAAGGAGGGAAAGCTTAGTCAGATGTCTTACATGCAGTGTCACTTCCACCCCATGGAATCAGGGAGGCAGCCATTTCCCCAGATGTACTATGCAGAGCACATAGCTGTCGTCAGGGATCCACACAGCACCTCTGATAGAGAAATCCTCCCCGCTGTCTTTATAGGAGAGAACAGAGCCTCTGCTTTCACTTCTGTAGATTTCTGATTCTAAAAGAGCAGCCTAAAGGTAAAAGTTCTCCTGATCCCTGCAGGTGTCTGCAAAAACTTCTCTTAATTTACATGTGCAAAAAAGTAAAGTCCCACTTTTGTCAGAGTAGTGAAGTTAGACTGTTTGGAAATTAAATTCTGAAAAAGCAGCATGGGTTGAATTATACATCCTCCCCTAACCTGGCCATGTCTTTTAGGCATTATTATTTACATTCTGTAGGTGGAGAACCCAAGCCAAAAAATCCTAAAAAAAAAAAAAAAAAAAAAAAATTGAAGTCCTTCCAAATGAAGGTGTGTGCCTCTTTTAATTGGAGAAAAATAACTACAATTATTCCTTTTTACCTTGCTAAGCTGGGTTTGTATGTCCAGTGCTTCAGACTTTTGTTTTCATGGTGCTCCTGCAAATGGAGTTACTTAAGTTTAAACAAGTAGAACAAAAATAAATCAGAATCCTCTGAGTCAGGTGATCTTAGCAAGCTCTACTGAGCATTATTTAATAACTTTTAACATGTGGACCACACTGTTCTCCTTGGACAAGGTATACACAAATATGCACACTTATGCACACACACAGCTTTATATACATAAAGGATAATGATTAATTTTATAGCTTTGGCTTTGAACATCAAGATATCAAAATTAGTCTGCACCTGATACAACAGAGAGGAATAGTGGCTGGATGGATTAATTGAATCTGTCTCTGCACATTGGTGGCCAAAGACAATTATTTATGTAAAGATTTTCTTTTCTCAGAATTGTATCCCTCTTATGATGGAAGAGTAACCTGTAATTTATAAAAGTGTTTACTTTGTTACCAATCCAATAGGTTGTACTCAAAGTCGAGACGAGATATCGAGTGAAGTCCACATATCACTCAAAAGACGACAAGGAAGAAATAAAACTTCTCTGTCCACAAGGCTCTAACACAAAATAACAGACGACACCTAAAGTGTCAGTCACCTCTGCAGGCGTTTTTGAAGCTAGATTTTAGATCAAGTAGCTATGATTTATTTTGATGTCAAAAAGTTATTCATATATTTATGTAAAAAGAAAGTGGCAGATCAACAGGGTGTTGATTATGAAGGTGGTATGTAATAAATCAGCAAAGCGATTCTGGCCATCTCACCAATTTTGACATAGAGACTTGCTTATTTATGGCATTTTAAGATCTGAGCAGTTGATTTATATTTGCGATAACATGCCCCCATCCATTAATAGTTCTGGCATGCATAGATGAGTCGCTCTTTTGTATTTAATGATTGGCGTTTTTAAAATTACATGACCATAAATTGTCAGGCAGGAACAAACCTCTTTTTAAGACATAATTTTGTTGAAACATTTATCTGTTTTAATAAAAATATGATACTTAAGATAGAATACATTGTTAGTGTCTTCACTCTTTGCCCCCTGCCCCATGCAATGTTAATTGTCACCTAGATGGTTTGAACTGCCAAGAACCTTAGGAATAGCTTCCCACAACCACCTCATTGTGCAGATGGAGAAACTGAGGCCCAGAGATGAAGGACTTTTGTAAGGTGGTTCTCCCAGATCTGTCTGGTTCATCTGGGGAGTGGCTACAAGTACAGATTCCCAGGCTGACTCTGAGGTGTGAGACTGAGCCCCAGAGATCAGCATCTCCAGAGGATCTGGAATCATGGTCTAATTTAGGAACCAAATTTGGAGGCAGTTGGAGGGGTTCAAACCCCATTTCTCTGGTTTGCTAGCTTTATAACCTTGGGTAGGTCACCTCTTCTTTCTGAATCTGTCCTCACCTATAGAGCCAGGAAGGCTAATTATTTCCAACCTTACAAGGCTGTCATGAGGATAAAATTTAATATGAGAGAAGTTCCCAGGTATACCCAAGTCATTGATAAATTATTCTTTCCCTCCTTCATCTTTAACGTTTTTTTGTGTGTTTTTTTTTTTTATTTTTATTTTTGAGACAGAGAGAGACAGAGCATGAACGGGGGAGGGGCAGAGAGAGAGGGAGACACAGAATCGGAAGCAGGCTCCAGGCTCTGAGCCATCAGCCCAGAGCCTGACACGGGGCTCGAACTCACGGACCGCGAGATCGTGACCTGAGCTGAAGTCGGCCGCTTAACCGACTGAGCCACCCAGGCGCCCCCTTCCTTCATCTTTAAACTCAGTGCACACACACCTGCATGCACACAGACACACAACAGGTACACACACACACACAGGCACATGCATGTACACAGACATCCCTCTGCATCCTGGACTCATTGATTATGAGATTTCTGTTCTGCTTCCCACTGGTTAGAGCTCTTTAAAATAGTCACACTTAAGCAAAGTGTGAATCTTGTGGCATTAGCTCTGTTGGTTGCTTGCTTTTTCAAAGGACACTTTTTGCTCCTTTTTTGTGCGTCTCAGCATAATATTGGTGTCATAGGCTGCTACATTCTGTTCCTCACGTGACAGCAATAAGAGAGAACATTTGCCATCTTTCTCTACCCCAAGCCCCCTTTTTAATGAGGATGAGGACACTTGTAAGATCAAGTTAGTTATCTTCAGTTTCTTTGGAAAATTTGAGTAAGGGCAGCAGAGGCCAGGGTTTAAGAGGGAGTTGCCCAAATTGGCAAATCAGGGGATGGATGGAAAAAGTGAGGACCAGGGTGGGGAGGATACATAGGAGATCGTGCAGGAGGCAGGACCTGTGGCGTTTGGGGACAGTCGTAGGAGTAGGGCCTTTGCTGTGAGGAGTGTGACTGCAAGGGGATAAGTGATGAGTTTTTAGAAGTTCTTCCTGTGGATTCCTCACCTGTCATCTCCTACCTTCATTATCCACCTCCCGCCAAACCTTTGGCATTGATATTTTTTCTGGGTCAAGCGTGGCCTCAAAGGAAAAATGAGTAGGCTTGACTGACTTCTAGTTTCACCGGCATTTGTCAAGAGACCGCATGCTGGACTTCTAAGTGCTCTTCTTAAATAAATAGAGTTGAAGACTCTAATTGAGGAGTAAAGATGGTGGGGGGAAGAAGAATTTATGACTAAGGACTAATGGGGGCAGTTTGACTCTTGCCTCTGCTCACATGTGAGAGACAGAGAAATGAGTGGTTTAAATCCATTGTTTCCCTTCCTTGCCTGAAATTGATGGAATGATGTATTCTAGCTATCTGTTTTATCCTACCAAAATATTGCTATTGAAAGCCAATTCTGTGCCGTCTGTCTTAGTCCCATGGGTTGAATGGGTTCAACCGGGCAGTTCTTGCTTGGGGGTCTCTCCTGTGGTTGCAGTCGGAGAACAGCTGAGATGGAATCATCAGAGGGTTGGAAGGGGCTGGGCATCCAAGATGACTTCTTTTCTTACTTGTGTGGCATCTGTGCTGGGTTAGCTGGAAGAACTCATAGATGACCAGGCACCTCTCACCGTGTAGACAGCTTGGGCTTCCTCACAGCATGGTAGTCTCACACTGGCCAGACCCCTTCAATGGCCCTTGACTTTCTCCAGAGTGCACGTTCAAGAGACTCCAGTAAAAGCTGCAAGACTTCTTAGGACCTAGCCTCAGAAGTCACGTGGCATCACTTCCAGCACGTGCTGCTGATTATGTAGGACCAGCGCAAGCACAGTATGGGAAGACATAAATCAGGGTTGAAGATAGAGGGGTGCACGGTTCATCGTGGGGGGTGGTGGCGACATCTTTGAAAACTAGCTCCCACCAGTGTTAAAGGCAGTAGCTCATCTATGCTGCAGAACGGGTCATGGGATTTTATACCTTTTTTGAAAAGCAAGGGGAGGGGAAAGTTAACTTAATATGGGAGGGCTACAAAAGTTGAGGCACAGCATTTTTTCCAGTAAGCTTGCCCGTCTTTGCTGAGCCCTGCACTATGCAGCCATTAGCAGGCGGGCAATGCTTTGCTTTATGAGGCAATTATTCCAACACACTCTATTCAAAATACACATTAGAACTTAACCTTCTGAATCCTGAAGTAGCATTTTTATCACCCAACATTAGAAAAGAGACAGACTCAGCATATTTCCCCCCCTTTTATGATCTGGTATCATTAATAAAGCATTGGGCAAGGACCTTCTCACAATTCTTCCGGATAATTTGTGACACAAAAGGCGTCGTGTGATACAATTGTCTGTTGACTTATTCAATAACAGAGGAAAAACATGGATCGTTTTAAAAATAAAGCCGAAGAATTAAACAACCACAAGGAGTATTTCCTCCCAACAACGTGAAGTCACGTCTAGAATAGAGATGTGATGACACTGGCTATGCACAAGTAGAAATGGGGAGTTAATATGGAATTTCTAATTAGGGTCACATGCTAATGAACTCTCTCTTCATGTTAGTTTTATGCCGCTTCAGAAATTTTTTATCATATGCTTAAAAATTTATGGCCAGAAACATTAATGAAAATGAGGCGTGAATTGAAAATTGTGTCATTATGGAGATGAGGGTGGCCCGGCATTGCTGATTTTCAAGGAGGTATCTTTTATTGCCTTTTTTGAGAACTGAGAAATGATACAGGTAAAATTAATGGCAAGGCATATTCTCCATCCTGACATAGGCAGCACGGTTATATGTAAAGTTATAAAAGTTTGATTTTAATAAGATTTTGAATTAATTATAAGGAGAATATTAATCATAATTGACAGTCATTTTTCAGAATAAAACTTCACCATCTAAGTAATATCATAGTTCTTAAGTGCACGAAGATAGGCGTTTTCTCTCTCTCTCTCGGCTTTGTCTTTTAGGAAATTAAAATCCACCCTTTCAGGATACCGTGGATTGGGAAGCACACGCCTTTTCATCTGTGAAATACTCACTTGGTTTCAGATTGTATTTTAAAAGCACCTCGGTGTGCTAAGCTCTAGGGACGGGCAGATTCTGTGAAGCCGTGTTTATGAGGAGGGGAAAGAGCCCGGGCATATTCAACTTTCTGTTTTTAATCTCTCAAAAACTATTGTTTTCAATACATCTGATAACTGTCAAATTTGAATGGATTTTCAGAAAGGCCCATTTCGAGTTTCTAAGCACTGTATCTTAAACTTAATCACAGCAGAGACGGCTGCAGAAGTTGGAATGAAATTCCATTTCTAGGCCTGATCTCTAGGGATGGCTTCTTTCTGTCTCACTAATTCCACATGCCTGTGGCCCCAGGGCTTCAGAGACTCCTCAGGTGCTGTCTCCTTCCTACATCCCTTCCTCTGGGCCTTTCTCAGCCCCACCCAGACTTACCACACTTGTCTGCAGGAGAGACCCCCTTCTTTCTCCCTTCCTGACTCGTCTCCTCTCTGCCCCCTAAAATGATTCCAGGAAATTGCAATATGTGGGTTTTTTAGCTTCACACCAAGCAGCTCTCCAGCACCAGTTGGGTATCTTCTGATTCAACTCAATTCTGACACTGTCTGCCTGGATATAGCATCAGATTCCACAGGTTAAGGTCTTGGTCCCACATGACTGCCCACACCCCCCCAACTTCAGAGGCCAATTGCAAGTCCGGAATGCCACCTCTGCACTTGAGTGACCAGTTATAGATGGGAGCCTCCCACAGACCCCTTCTTGGGGTTATTTGTTATAGCATCTCACAGAACTTAGAGAAATATTTCACTTACTAGGTCACAGGTCTAGTATAAAAGGATGTAACTGAGGAACAGT
This sequence comes from Panthera onca, assembly GCF_046562875.1. Classification (NCBI taxonomy): domain Eukaryota; kingdom Metazoa; phylum Chordata; class Mammalia; order Carnivora; family Felidae; genus Panthera; species Panthera onca. The sequence goes on along the minus strand of NC_138354.1, from coordinate 36,146,389 downwards.
CAGATGGAAGAGGTATGTAGGGTAAGGTACATGGGAAGGGCACAGAGCTGCCATGCTGTCCCCCACACGCCACCCACCCACCCTTTCCAAGTGTTCATCAACCCCGAAACTCTCTCAACCCCATCTTTGGTGGCTTTTATGGAGGCTTCATTAGATAGGCCTGATTGGTTAAGTCATTGCCATTAGTAATTGAACTCAACCGCCAGCCTTTCTCCCCTCCCAGAGGTCAAGTGGATGGGACTAAAAGGTCATCCTTCTAAACACAAGGTTGGTTCTCCTGACAACCGGCCCCATCCTCAGGTGGGGTTCAGAGGTCACCTCATTAACATGCAAGGCACTTTTTTCTTTTTCATCTCTTAGGAAATTCCAAGGGATTTTGGAGCTCTGTGTCTAAGGAGAGACAAAGAGCAAATATATACTTCATGTTATAAGTCACGTATTACACTCCCTTTGTTTGTCTTGGAGAGAAGACCAGCATCTTGTCTCCCTGACTGCTCCCTTTTACCTCTTGGTACCAGGGGAAGGTGCAGAAGCCAGACTTTCATCTCCTCAGTCAGCACAGCCTCCTCCCGGATGCAGAGATTGGTTCAGACATGGGTGCAGTACCCAAGCCAGGCCAAAAAGACAATATGCCTGGGCTGTGAAGCTGGTAGGGTGTAGACCCTGAGCTGTGGCTTATGACTGTCTTGTGACCTCCTGGGGGGAACCTGGCAGAGACCAAGGCATAGAGAGCACGAGAGAGCTGAGCAAGGCAGATAGTGTGTGACACCTGAGAGCAATGGCCGGGGGTGCCCCAGATGATATGCAAGTTTCCTCTCTGCATTAGTTTTCCTTGGGCTGCTCTAACAAACTACCTCAAACTTGGTGACTTAAAACCCACAACTGTATTATTTCATGGTTCTGCAAGCTCAGAAATCTGAAGTCAAGGTGTCTGCAGGGCCATGCTCCTTTGAAGGTCCTACAGGAGGATGCTTCCTAGACTCTCCCATTTCCTAGCCACTCCAGATGTCCTTGGGCTGGTGGCAGGGTAACCTCAGCCTCTGTTTCTGTTTCTACAAGGCCTGCTTTCCTGTGTGTGTCAGACCCACCCTCCTTTCTCTTATATAAGGATGCCCTCACTCAATATAGGGCCTATCCTAAATATGGGATCATCTCATCTGGAGATCCTTGATTTAATTACATCTGCAAAGACTCTGTCTCTAAGAAAGCCTCCTTCACAATACCAGGAGTTAGGACTGGGCCTTACCTTTTTTTTGTTTTTTGTTTTTTTGAAATGTGGGAGAGTGAGGCACAATTCAACTCACTACCACCTGCATTACTTTTCCTTTAATATAATTAGTTAATCCAGTTCCCATGCCTTAACCCCTAGAAAGAGCCCTGGTTAGTACACCCTTTGTGTGTGGTCTCTGATTTCAAGACATTCAGAGCTCAAAAGTACTCTAAAGATAATTGAGATCAACACTTTAAGATAAGGTGTGGGGCTGGGGGCGATTTTGTCCAGACTCCTCTGCAACTTGCATGGCTAAGGAAGACAGCAGCCAGCTGTCTCCAAGCAGCTCTCCAGGACTTCAGCTCTTTAAAACTTGGAATGGGAACACAATCATTGTGTGAAATGCCCAGAATAATTGATACAGACAGAGCTCTCTCTCTTTCTTCGTTGAGGAAGCTGAGACCCAGCCTTGGTTGCACAAGCTTGGGTTCTGGCCTGGGATTGGTCCCCAGCCTTGTATACCGACCTCCATTTTTTTAAAGTCATTTACTGGATAATTTTGTGTCAAGAGATACCAACCATCAAATGTAACAGTAATGCCAACATAGAGCTAGTACATCTCAGGGTCTTTTCACAGTGACTTTTTTTTTTCAACTGTGGTCCTCAAGTTTACAAAGGATGTCCCAGAACCATTTTCAGAATTTTGAAAATATCACAAGAAATCACAGTGATTTGCTTTCAGCTGGACTTCTGTCAAGCTTGTGGTGGTTACACAAATTATCTGAACCATGGGTCTGTAATTGGATATATCTTAGATGATCCCCTTGCAAAGGAGCAAATGAATCAATGGAAAGTTAAAACTTAACGTTTTGGTTGACAGAATTCCTGTTGAGAAGCATTTAAGGACTTCTCAGCAGGACTGTTTGGAAAGCTTAAAGCTAAGAGGGCATTTGTCTGAAAGAGCCTGGTGGAAATCCCTGCTCACCAGCTCCTCACTGTCTGATCCTGGGTAACTCAGTGTCTAACGTCTCTAAGCTTGTTTCCTCCTCTGTAAGGGTGACCCAGGCTAATACCTAACTCTCAGGAGTAGCGTAGACAGCAAATGCAAAGCCCTTAGCACAGTATGTGGCATATATTAGGTGTTTAATAAATGATAGTTGAAACGATTAGGAGTCACTTCATCATCGCTAGACTTTCCGCCTTCCCTGGAATGTGGGAGTTGTAAGTGTTACAAGGCTCCTCCCTGGGGTGTGAAGTAGGTTTTGTCCAGTTTCTGCATCATGGATTTTGGCCAAGGGTGGTTGTATTATAGAGTTGCCCCTGTGGTGCCTTTTGAGGAGGGTAAATTGCTAATTTAAAGGAAATCACTGGGGTGCCTGGGTGGCTCAGTCATTTGGGCATCCGACTTCAGCTCAGGTTATGATCTCACAGCTCATGGGTTCGAGGCCCGTGTCAGGCTATGTGCTGACAGCTCAGAGCCTGGGGCCTGCTTCCAATTCTTGGTCTCTGCCTCTTTCTGTCCCTCCACAACTCGTGCTCTCTCTCTCTCTCTCTCTCTCTCTCTCTCTCTCAAAAAAAAAAAAAAAAACATTAAAAAATTTTTTAAATTAAAAACATAAAAGGAAATCACTGCTTTTCAATTATACAGGTATAAAAAGTGGGGGAGCTCGGGGCTGGGATGACCAGTAATAGATGAATCCAGTTTTCATTGATTTCTTTGGAAATATGAGTAGAGTGACAGTAATATCTAACCAAATGGGGATGGGAATGACAATGTTTTGGTCTCTAGTGGTTCTCCAGCATAACAGGTTTTCTCTTGTGTTCCTGTATTGATTAGCCACTCATACAGTCTGCACTGAAGTAAATGCTGTTGCTGACCCCACTGTACAGATGAAGAAACTGAGGTAGTAGGGAGATTTGCACAAGACATGAAGAGGAGAGATAGCAGAGATAGCAGCAGCGGTGAGATTAGCCTCAAGCTGTGGGGCTCCATTGCCAGGTTCTTAATCGGTAGGGATAGGGCCTCCAAGTGGGGCATACGTGCTTAAAATAGGGGGTGTCATAGGAAATCTGAGATATGCATTTCCTCTAGGGATAAGGACTTGGGCTTTCTGAGGAGCAGTGTTTACTCTATCACAGGATTTTCAACAGCCAGCTGGATGTTCATACTAGGAACTTATGGCTCTGATGTAAGCACACACCCACATTATTATTAGAGGATGTTCTACGTATGTGAGGTGGCCACCTCATCTTCTCTGTCCCCAGACCCTTACAGGGCGTCAGGCCCCAGGCCTGGCATGTATTGAATGGACATCACAAGTTACCAGGTGCTGCTCGAGGGTCTGAGAACATAAGGGTCAGTGGCCTCAGGCCCACTTGTGGCTCTCAGAGGTCACATAGTCTTGTCAGAAAATTTACACATTAAACAAATAGTTTCCGTGGCACTGGAAGGGAAGGTGTGTGGCCCTGTGAGCAGGGATTAACAAGTGTCCCTGCCTGACCTGAGGGGGAAAGGGTATCCCTTGCCATCCAAGGAGCTGGGACTCAAAAGAGCTCTTTAGGCTGAGGGGAGGGAGTGGAGAGGGGAGATTCAGAGTGAGGGGTCAGCTTAGACAATGGCTTTGCATTAGGAAGGATGAAAGGTAAGTTAGTGAAAAGTAAGGCCAGTGGACTGGGAAACATGGGAGCACAGAGCAAGAGGCGATGGGGAGAGGACAATGATCAGGGATCAGATCATGCAGGTGGATCAAAGTCAGACATTCTGGTCTGAATCCTAAGTGCAGGGAGAAGACACTGTCAGTCAGTCTGCCTCTCTGTCTGTCCATCTGTTCATGAAATCCACCATATATCTATATATCTGCTCATCATCTGTTTATCCATCCATCCATCCATCAGATCTGTCACATATCTTTTGATCTTTCCATCCATCCATCCATCCATCCATCCATCCATCCATCCATCCATCCTAGTTATATATGTAGGTGAGTAGGTATGTATGTATCTGTACATTCACCCATCATCTATCTATCTCTCAAACCTATCATCTGTCAGTCTGTCTATCAAATCTATCATTTATTTATCCATCCATCAAATTTATTACATGTTTATCTACCTATAGACATCCACCCATCATCTACTTATCCATCCATCTATCCAGTCTACCATCTGTTATATATCTGTGTATCCTCTTATCGTCTGTCTGCCTATCTGTCTACTTACCTACCTACCTGCCTGTCATCTATCAGCAGGAGAATGGTTATAATTTTCCATGAAAAGGAAACAGGTGAGGAGGAGTGAGGAGTCCATGGGAAGGCCAGGACTTAAGAAGCAATGAAGTTTGAGCCAGCATGGTGGCAGTGGATAGGTTTGAGAATAGTAGAAGGAACACAGAAACACTGAACAGTTGAGTGACCTAACCCACATATGTGTTCCTCCACACGGCTTTACATTTCATCTGCCTCCCTGTTGGCCATGCCTTTCCATGCCAAGAGCAGACTGCTGATGAACAGAAAAGTATTTGTTCATTACTTCTGTCACTGTCCTTGAATGCCAGGTCCAAGATGTTGGACACAGTAGATCTTGGCCCAAATAGTCCCTCTTTAATAGTCTGTGCCCTCCTGCTTGTGGAGCTGTGGATCCCCCGGGAATATGTGGGCAGCAGCAGGTGACCAACCTATAAAACTATGAATTTAAGGAGAGAGGGATTAGAAGCAAGCAGATACACTTTCTGAGGAATTAGGCTGTCAGTCTGAAAAAAGATGCCCCTTATCACTGCTCCAATGCCTCCCACCAACTGTTCAGCTGCCCCGGGTGCCAGAAGGATGAAAATGCTCTGGGAGAGAGGTTGGCACTTCTGCTGATGGCTGCACAAAGCACACCGTCTGTTCTCCTAAGGAAGCAGTGTGGGTTCCCGGGGCTAGGAGGTGGTTGGGCACAACCCTGGGACGCATGAGGGAACCACTGGAACGTGTCCCTTGCTCTGTGCTTACCCCTCTGCACCTCCCGCACAGGGGCCATGTGCCTTGGCTGCCGGGCCTGGGACCTCATCTTCCTTGGGTCTGCTTTGGCTTCCCTTTCAGTCCAGAGTGACTGACAGCCTTTTCTCCATGATGCCTTTAACTCAGCAAAGACCCCCAGGCAAGCTGTCACTCCCAGAAGGATCTTTGAAAAGCAGCCTGGTGACATTAGCAGCAATGGAAACGATGAACACATTTCTTTTTCTTTACTTATTTTTCCCCCTTAATCAGACATTGTACTTTTTTTTTATGCTCCCATCTGATGCAGCTTGAAACCCAGAGGACCTCTGACCACCCCTGTCCTAACTGAGAATTCAAGGCTCTTCCCTGTCTTTGGCTAAAGTTCTCTAGTAGCATTTTCTTAGGGGAGTCATCAAGATTTAGAAGAGGGAGTTTGAGGGAAACCGTCAGAAGGATGTGAGGGTTTGAGTGATAGATTCCTCCCATCCTGCCAGTATCAGTTTGCTTTTACAGAACACCACACATCCCAGAGGACTCCCAGAACCCACAGGAGCTGGCTTGGCATCGAGCACACTTCCAGGCTCCTTTTCTCAAAGCAGCTGGCCCGCTCTCCCTCCTCACTGCCTATTACCTTGTAAACTGGATGATACCTTCATTACCTCAAAATGTGTTAATCCAGGTGCCCTCTTAGCAAAACCTGTGGGTCTTCTGGCTGCTGGAGGCCATTCATGACTCTTGGCTCTGTGTCAGCATCACATAATAAGCTCATTAGAAGAGAGCCCCAGTCTCTCAGTGCTCAGATTAGTGGGTGCTTGGGAAGTGTACTTTAAGAGAAGACATCAGAGCAAAGCCTGGATATTAGAATCCTCTGCCTTTTCTTTCCAGCAATTAATACCGTCTTGATCTGAGAGGTGCTAAGACCACTCATCAGAAAGACTTTAAGGCATTGGTTAAGAGCACTGATTTTGGAGTCATTCAGAGTACTCCCAGCTGTGTGAACCCCCCAATAGGTTACTTAACCTCTCTGAGCCCCATTGAGAAGGACAGTGAGGTTCTTGCAGAGAACTTGGAGATCACAGATAAAAAAGCTTGGGCATTTACTTAACAAATGTTCTTTAGAGCAGGGCTCAGAATGAGGTGAGCAGGGCAAAGCTGGGCTAGGACAGGGATAGAGTCTGTCTTTAGTCAAAATGTTGACATTTTGTTCCTTGTGCACTTTTTACATTTATTTCGATTCATAAAATATTGCATTAGGGGCGCCTGGGTGGCTCAGTTGGTTAAGTGTCTGACTTTGGCTCAGGTTATGATCTCACGGTTCGTGGGTTCGAGCCCCGCATCGGGCTCTTTGCTGACAGCTTGGAGCCTGGAGCCTGCTTCTGATTCTGTGTTTCCCTCTTTCTCTGCCTCTCCCCTGTTCACGCTGTCTCTCTCTGTCTCTCAAAAATAAATAAATGTAAAAAAAAATTTAAAAAATATTGCATTAAAATATCGTTTATCTAGGGGTGCCTGGGTGACTCAGTTGGTTGAGCATCCGACTTTGGCTCAGGTCATGATCTCACGGCTCGTGAGTTCAAGCCCCACGTTGGGCTCTGTTCTGACAGCTCAGAGCCTGGAGCCTGCTTTAGACTCCGTGTGTCCCTCTCTCTCTTCCCCTATCCCACTCGTATTCTGTCTCTGTCTCTCTCAAAAATAAATAAACATTAAAAAATATATATCATTTATCTTGACTGCTGAGTTTGTGGTGCCCCTTCCGTTCTGTCCCTCATCCTAATCCTGGCCCTAATTTTGAGCTTTCTCCATGTGGGAGGCGCTGTGCTAACCACAGGGCATGCAGTTCTGTGCTCCTTAAGATGCTCTGAGTGGCCTGTAATTGATTTCCCAAGCAGAGAGTTAAGACACAATAAAGGCACTTGTAATTTGATATAATAAGAAGTCCTTATAAAATAAGAAGACAGACCAAGTTCAACGACTCAACACTGCCATCAAAGAATGACCTGGACCCTAGATATGTTCATGTTCTTTCATTTTCTCATATAGTGGCTTGGCCTCAGGCTTTTCCCCTGAAGTCACATTAGCTGGAATTGGGTCAAGTACCCTAAGTTTAAGGAAGTCTGGGAAAAGTGACTACTTGGCATGTTCAGCCTGTCATAGGAACTAGATTCTGCCAGTAATAAAGGATCACGTTAGACCATGGGACCTTTGACTTTCCATCTGTCTGAGACACACACAGTCACAGACATACACACAAATACACACATAGAGACATATACATACACATACTCACACAAACACACACTTACTGCTCTTTTGTGGCCATAATGTTTAGAGAAAAACATCTTTTCCTTCCATTCTTCTTAGTCTTGCCTGGGATCCCCATAACAATAGACAGACTGACAAGAGAAACGCATATGGATTTATTTAATACAAGTTTTATGTGACACGGGAGTCCTCAAAAAATGAAGACCTGGAGAAATGGTTAAACATGAGTGTTGTGATACTAGGTTTGATGAAGAGTGGAAAGTCGTGGAGGACATGATGGGCTGAGTGCAGTGAACTGGGGGAACTTGGCAAGGCCCATTCGTCGAGATCCCTGTCTGTGTCCCTCTGGCTTTGGAGATACGGATGCTCCTTTCCTCCTGGAATAGGGAGGGTTCCTCCCACAGGAGAGTTGGATGACCTGCTTCAGAGTCAGCCAGTCTTTCCAGCCCAGGCCATTTCTCAAATTCCTGCAGCTGGAAATGCTCAGGATGTCAAAGTGCCCTATTTTGGAGGAGCGTGTCCTGAACCCTGTCTGAATATGTAGCAAATTCAGTCAGTATTTGTTGAGTATGAGGACCACACTATTTCCTTGAGATATAGAGATGAACAGAGCCCCTCCTCCCAATCTCATGGAGCTTATAATCAAGGGGGGGGGGGAGATAGACATTCAATAAATTATAAGCCCACTAACAGGAAGGGAATTATCAGAAAATGATATTTCCTAGAGATTTAAAATAGGGAGATGTGCGGTAAAGGGCACCTGAGTTGGAACTGTGGATTGGATTCTCCTAAAAGACCTTGCTAGCAAATTCATGCATTAACTGAGATGTGACCGAAAGGAAAGGGTCAGCCACAGAAGTATCAGGAGAGAAGTAGTCCATGTCGAAGGAACAGGTGCTTTGAAACCACTGGAGGGTTTTGCTCAACAGGATGACCTCCCAGTGATAGAAGGATCCCCATCTATTATATGGAATGTGGAACAGGGAATAGAGAATGAAGACAGGGACTCTGATCATGAAACCGTTGTGGTAGACCTGACCAAAGGCATTGATGGTTGGGACTAGGGTGCTGTGAGCAGAGACGTGGCTAATGCTCGTGTCCAGTCACCTGTAGTGATCCGTGGACGACCTTTACAAGAATCGCCTCCATGGGAGTTAGGGTGAAAACCACTGGTTTGGGATGAGAAGGGAAGGTGAGGTGAGCCAGTTACCACCACCATAGACAAGGCTTGCAGGGGAGTTTGCTGTGAAGTCATGTAGAGAGGAAGGGAGCAGAGGTCAGGGATGTATTTTTTTTTTTCTTTTCAAGGGAGCTATTGTAGCATTTGTTCTTCAGTATGGTTTAAAAAAAACCCTAAAATTTGCTATCTTAACCATTTTTTTAAGTTTATGGTTCAGTAGTCTTGATATTGTTTCATTTTTTTTTAATTTTATTTTAGTGTTTTATTTATTCTTGAGAGAGAGAGAGAGACAGAGCACACGTGGGAAGGGCAGAGAGAGAGGGAGACACAGAGTCCGAAGGAGGCTCCAGGCTCCGAGCTGTCAGCACAGAGTCCGACACGGGGCTCGAACCTACAAATCATGCATGAGATCATGACCTGAGCCGAAGTCGAACCCTTAACTGACTGAGCCACCCAAATGCCCCTCATTTATTTTTTTAAAGTTTATTGATTAATTTTGAGAGAGCATGTGTGTGAGTGGGGAAAAGGCAGAAAGAGAGATAGAGAGAGAGAGAGAGAGAGAGAGAGAGAGAGAGAGAGAGAGAATCCCAAGCAGGCTCCACGCTGTCGGCATGGAGCCTGACATGGGGCTTAGAGCCATAACAGTGAGATCATGACCTGAGCCGAAATCAAGAGTCAGGCGCTTAACTGACTGAGCCATCTAAGTGCCCCTTAATATTATTTTAAACAGATCTCCAGAAGTTACTTTTTCATCTTTTAAATCTACAGCTGCATTCCCATTAAACCATTTAACTTCCCATTTCTCCCTTCCCCCCTCCACATCTCCGGTAACCACCATGCTACCTTTCTGTTTCTATGTATTTGACTGCTGTCGATGCCTGGAGTAAGTAGAATCATACAGTATCTGTCCTGTTGGGACTGGGTTATTTTACTCAGCATCATATCCTCAAGGTTCATCCATGTTGTAGCCTGTGTCAGAATTTCCTTCCTTTTTAAGGCTAAATAATGTTCCATTGCATGGATAGACCACATTTTTTGCATCCATTCATCTGTTGATGGACATTTGTTTCTACCCTTTAGCTATTTCACAATACTGCTGTGAAATGTGTGCAAAATACATTACAGTATACTTTTATTCTGAATGGAATGTTCCAGGAGGGGAGATGTTTATGATGCAGGAGAACAAGCAGAAAATTGCAAGAGCAAATCCCTTGAGAACATAAGAGTCTAAGTGGAGGGGCTGGCCTGATAGGAACGGGGCAAGGGCGTCTCATTCATAAGAACTTGGGAAACCAGGGAGCAGATACTCAGGGAGGCTGGTACATTTGCTGGCAGGTGGGGGAGGAAATTCCTGTCTGAATGCTTCTTTTTTCTCAATGAAGTTAGAAGTAAGACCATTAACTTCAAGTGTGTGTGTGTGTGTGTGTGTGTGTGTGTGTGTGTGTGTGTGTAGGGGTGGTGCATCAGAGGTGCTACCCCATTAACAGAATGAGTGATTAACTATAAGTACTTGAAATCAAGTTGATGCATTTCCTTATAGGCCATGTAGACAAAATAAAGCTCAGCTTTGTTCTCAGACAAAAGCAGCACTTATTATAATGGTTGGCATTTCAGAGATAATTCAGCTCTAAGAGATAATAACACATCAATCCGTCAGGAAGCATTTTGCCCAGTGATACCAACGGTATAATATGTAAGTGATGGACTGTTCTGGACACAACCAGGAATTCTCTTTTGCTGAAAAACTCCTATTTCTAGCAGCAGCTTAACGTTGATTTTTTTTTCCCAGCTTCTATTTGGAGAGTCTGTTTATTTCTTTCTTCCCCGGGGGATAGTGAGATAGATATTGTAAATGGTGAGGGCTTTTTATTGTTTTTGACAGTTATCAAAAAAACATTTTTTTTGAGCTGGGCCATTGACTGAAAAATAAACCCTTTTGGGATTTTTGAGTCAAGTGTGTTGAAATATGTGTGTGATAGTCACTTTCAGATTTCAGGGAGTCGAACCACACTTATTAATCGGAGATCGTTATAACCCATGTGAATGCAGGCACCCATGCTTCACTTCAGGAAATAATGGTCTCGTTTCTGGTGATATAAATCATATCCCTTTTTGATATAAGCATTTCTGGAAGAGCATCAAGAGAGGACGACTCCTTTATTGGAGCCCCCTGTACATTCGTTCTGTAATCCTCACTCTGAAACTCACCAGACATGGCCACTCCACAAACCTCAGAAAGGTCCTCTATGCTGTTTCTTTGTCCTCTTCTCTCTTCAAGACTTGCATTCCTCCCTTGGCCTCCTATCCTGTTATCTCCCCGCCAGCCTCACATTCAGTGCTCCCTAGTCCGTTCTTCCCCGGGTACAGCTGCCTGAGAAATGAAGCTCTTCTATGCTCACCATTTTTTAAAAGAATCACTCCAAAAGAATCCTGTTCCCATTCTGCCCTTAATTCTAGCCGGAAGGGTCACCCCATACAATAATACCTGATGGAGTAAGAAGAACAGAAAACCACCTGAGCAAGTCTTCAAGGCTCAGAGAGGACTGGTAGGTATTTAGGTTTTCAGGACCCAGCACTGGCTTTGCTGGACCACGCAGCAGGACTAAGTAAGGAGAGCAAGGCATACATATGTTTAAGAGGATATTAAGAACCGGGTAATCAAGATAGGTCACATTTCAATGCAGACGATCAAGATTAATGTAAAAGTCTGTGATACCTCAAGTATCAACAATTTCAACAATGACAAGATGTGACAGTTAGATTAAGGGAGGGCAAGTGAGGTGAATTGTACAAGCGCAGAGTTGGATCATATTTTTATTTTGAATTTTGATATTAATCCTCATGGGTTCTTTCCACTAGTAATTTTTAAATAAAGCAGCATCTAGATATTTTGCATCTTGATTATTGAATCTTTGGGTGTCCCTTAAGCTGTGTGCCATGGGTGAGTGTGTCCCATGCCTTCCCCAGATCCTCACCGCCCTGTGTCTGACGTTACACCATCTTTGCCCTTCTCTCTATTGGCGGCTTCTTCCCACTCATCTCCTGCTAACGGACTCAGGTTGGCCAAGCATCATGCCATAGAAGATATCTTGATTGAGCTGGAACACTGGCCAGCCCATGAGGGGTTGAGTTTGCTCTGGGCACCGTCCCCCGGTCCAGTCAGATGTGGTATATGTAAACTCCTACAAACCCAAGCTTGGCCAATTTTACAAAATAAGTTATTCAAAAGAGCAGTTGAGGCTGGCAGTTGCTGTTCCGGTCTGTAGACTCAGGTTCAGTACCGATTTCTTGGGGGGAGTTGTTTAACTGGTGCCCATACATGAGTGACACCTGGGAGAACACTGATGAGGTGTGCATTCCCCATTGTCTAGATGAGAAAACTGAGGCACATGCTCAGAATTTGAGTCAGAGTCCACGGGTTTCCTTCCTCGGCCCTTCAACTTGGGAACAGCTCTACCCACGTGCTGGTAGGCAGCTTTCTATACTCCTTAGCGTATTCTAAAGTAAACTTTATGGATATTTAGGAACTTCCTGAGTGAGTAGATAATGGACATGATGATGGTGGTAGTGGTTATGTTAGTGTTGACTGTCTACTTTTTCTAGGAGTTCTACGTGAGTTTTCTCAACAGTTCTACAAGACAAGCATTGGTTATCATTTCATAAAGGGAAAGTAAAGTGTGGGGAGGTGAAGACGTTCTCTTAGCTATACAGAGAACAATGATTTGAGCATGTGCCATCTTGCTGTGGTGTATACCGTTTTACCTTCTCTTCCACCCTGCTTCTTCCAAGCCCGACCCTCCCCTTGAATAAATGAAGCTAGCTTTATTCTCAGAATCCAGTTTCCAGAGGCATCTTTTACACATGCCTGGCTGTTGGCTTGACATTTGTCTGTGGTTCCTAATTCAGGGCAAACTGCTTCCTGCTGGACACTAAGCCTCTCAGCGGCAGGGTCCGGTGGACGATCATATCAGCTCTAGGGCAAGCACAGTGCCAGGCGCTTTAGGAAGCTCTGGGTGAATATGGTTTGAAATGAGTTGAAAGGGGATGCAGAAATGCTAAATAAAGGCTATGTCTTCGAAAAAAATTAAAAACACAGAAAGTCCTCTTTTCCCATACGCAGCGCAGACCAAAGGACCTGAGGCTTGTTGCTGTACCTGGAAAACCTGCTTTCCAATCTGGTCTGAAAACACACATGTGAGCAGAAGACCTCTCCAGAGAGAAAGCATGAGAAGGGTTCTCCCAGTTTCCTCAGAAGAGAAAAAACAAACAAACAAACAAACTTTTCCCCCTGCAATGTGGCTGAGTGTTTCCTTGCAAGGCGCTCAGCACTGTCTTGTGTCTTTGTTTCCTGGTTCCTCCAGGTACATCTCTCCGTTAACCTTCGCCACTCCCCTGCTCCTGGGTGTCAATTACAGCTGACTTTGCAGGCTCCAGCCCCCAACACAACAGCCGGGCGCGATGCCTTGGGCCCCATGGCATAAGGCAGTGCAGCTAATTAGCCAGGCTTGGCTGTGCCCTCTGCTTCAGTTTGAAAAGCTTCTTGAAAAACAAGTTTCTGGCATTGGAGTGCATTGCTTTGTACTTTTGGACGCTCTAAATGTCTCCATTGTGGTGCTAGCTGCCTTGCTTCTTGCAAAAGAATGGATTTTTTTTTTCCTGATGCTCTGTTTTCAACTGGTCTTTGAAATTTGATGTGGCTGCTCATAGAGATGTCATGATGACGACGACCACAATGGTGACAGCTGACATTTAGTGAGCACGTGATATCCATCCAGAGCAATTATAAGCCCTGGATGCATGTGTACTTACTAAATTCTCATCAAAGATAGATTTTATTATTGCCACCATTTTACAGAAGGGAAAGCTGAGGCTTATAGAGATTAAGTAACTCACTCATGAGGTTATAGTACCTTCCTATATAGAAATACTAGGCATTTCTCACATATGACCTATTTTGATCCTTTCAATAACCTCATGCTCTCATAGTCTCCATTTTTGGGGCCAGGAAGCTGAAGTTTTGGAAATTTAAGTAGGATGCCATGAATCACAGGCTGAGTTTGGAAGCAGGATTTGAACCCCACTGTCCTGACTCTGGAGCTTGTGTTCTGTGGCTATGCTGTGTTCCTCATGTTGTGTAAGAAATGGTTTGCACCCCTTCACATAGTGCTGGTTTCTTGCACTCTACCTCGGTGATGCTGCAGGATGCTGCATGCTACACTCGAAGTGAATATAGACCTGGGGACTAGGCACATCTAGGGTTGGGGGGGGATTCCTGCTCTGCTCCCCCTGTGTGATTGCAGGTAAATCATTTACTCTCTCTAACATGTAGGTGAAACTTCTGAGAGAAGAAGGTGATGCAAGGGTCTTTTCTCATGCTGGAGATAATCTACATAAAGCTATGCTTAGAGGCTCAACATGGTTATTATAGGCTCCAGTGACATGGTAGCAAGAGGCAGACCTGAATCCAGAGATTGGCTCTGGTCTGAGCAGTATTTGGACCATTGAAAGGTTATTTAATCCTTGATCTCAGTTTTCCCCTCTTCAAATTTAAATAATAATAAAATACAGTAAAATAGTAAAAACATTATCGGACTCTATGAGGCACAGTATGATTAAGCACTGGGATATAATAGCATTCAGCCAAGAGTAGCTATTAGTGTAATTATGAACACATTAGTTGAATCTAAGCAGTACCCGTGCACAATAGAACCACTGAATTCAAGTTGAAGCAAAGTTTTCTGAAGGGAAGAAATAACAGTGATTTACAGCTTCTCTTCTTCCCCCTGTACCTTTCTATTGATTGAGGGGGCTGTATCTTGTGATTAATTAAAATCAATACCTCCGAGCAGATACTACGATGCCTTTTACGAAAGAAGAGACACCAAGACTGTGGCAGGGTAGAAGGGGTGTGACTTTCTATTACAGTTTGGAGAGCTCACCACTTCCCCTTGGGTCACAGAAATAACTTCTGTCTCAACAGAACATAAGTCAATAAACATTTAATGCATTTTCATGTTAGTTAAGTATTGAGAGCTCTGATCGCTCATCATAACACTGGATGGACACTTTCCAGAAATGCAAAATTACCATTTTCTCATGCTTACAAAACCCCCAGATTTAGGGCACCTGGGCTCACTCAGTCACTTGAGCATCCAACTCTTGATTTCAGCTCAGGTCACGGTCCCAGGGTCGTGGGATTGAGCCCCGAGCCAGCTCTGTGCTCAGTGTGGAGCCTGCCTCAGATTCACTCTCTCTCTCCCTCTGCTCCTCTCCCCTAAAAAAAAAAAAAAAAAAAAAAACCCTACAAAAACACAACACAAACAAACAAAAACTCATCAGATTTGCTCAGGCTGAAAATGTGTTCAATCAGACGTTTGCTTTGCCAGCCCCCTGTGCAATTCAGAGTCGCCATAGGACAATTTTTGGTCAAAGAGATGCAACTACAAGTTTGTAGGGATGTCTACGGAAGCTTTCAATTTCTTCACGGGAGGGGCACCTACACATACTGCTTCTGTCCTTTTCCTACCCTTTCTTCTCATCTTTCATGGAGTCCGGATGGGATCACCGATTCACAACCGCATAGCACATTGGCTCTGTCATCATAGAGCCACCGAATCAGTGACAGGACAGGCTACCACTGTACTCACGTCATGTGTGAAAACCAGTCCCTTTTTTGTGGATGTCTTTGCAGTCAAGATTTCTACTACTTACAACCAAAAGCATTTCTAACTGAAATTACTTAAAAAGTTATTGCAAAAGTTTATTTCACCTATAAAAGTGGTATGGGATGGGGCGCCTGGGTAGCTCAGTTGGTTAAGCACCTGACTTCGACTCAGGTCATGATCTCACAGTTCCTGAGTTTGAGCCCAGTGTCAGGCTCTGAGCTGTGCTAACAGCTCAGAGCCTGGAGCCTGCTTCCAATTCTGTGTCTCCCTCTCTCTCTGCCCCTCTCCCACTCATGCTCTGTCTCTTTCTCTCAAAAATAAATAAGTGTTAAATTTTTTAAGTGGTGTGTGTGTGTGTGTGTGCACACACATGTGTGCCTGTGTGAAATGGGATGGTAGTTTTTCCATAGGTATTACCAATTAGATTTTCTGTTAGATATGAAGACGTGTTATCATATAACCACTTTTCTTTCTTTTAATGTTTATTCATTTTTGAGACAGAGAGACAGAGCATTAGCAGGGGAGGGGCAGAGAGAGAGGGAGACACAGAATCCGAACCAGGCTCCAGGCCCTGAGCTGCCAGCACAGAGCCTGATGTGGGGCTCAAACCCATGGACGCAAGATCATGACCTGAGCCAAAGTCGGTGCTTAACCAACTGAGCCACTCAGGTGCTCCGTCTTTTCTTTTTTTTTTTAAAAGAAATATTTTATTCTTCTCCGAAAGCTCATTCACCATTTTCAAACAGAGAAAGGTATATTAAAGAAGAGCACAGAGTTTGGTTCTTACTCTTGAAGTCTTCCATCTTTGTTTGCTTTCCTTGGCACGTTGGCTATCTGTGGCTGGGAAAATGTTTTCCTAGCTGACATTTGACATGGGAATCAAAACAAAGTTTTGAAACAGCTTTAATAAATTAGACGTGGCAAGTGTTTGGTGAAAATTCTAATGATTAAGAGATGTTGGTACTTCTCAAGGAAGAAAAAAAACGACATGGCCAAGATCCCAATGCTCTCATAGAGAATTTGCAGAGCACAGTGAGTGGGAAGTGGGGCAGATTTGTGTGCAGGAAGGAAATGTTCAACAATGATGATGTCGAGTGCATTTCCAGTTAAGTTAGCCCTTTAATGGCAGAAGAGAATATACATATACCCTGAGTAGTGTGTCATGTAATTTCTTTGAAACCTCACACTCTATCTTACAAATCCATATAAAACTTTCATTGTGTCCCATAGTATATCCATGTTGGTTTATATTAACATATTACGGCTCCTATGCCAATCATTGAGCCAAATTAATGATCCAGAGAGATGTCCACGTTTATGTTAGTAGATTGTGTGTTACCTGACATCCAGGTTGAGAAGCCTGGGAGCTATTCTGTAGCCAGAAATTAGGGACCCAGGGACAAGTTCAGTTGCTTTCGATTTGAAAACCCTTTTTCAGGTAAGAAAGATCTTTCACAAGTCCTATCCCATTTTGATCCTGGTAGAAACCCGTTGCCACCACTTGCCAGCCTGTAGTTTTGATTTTTGTGGGTTCCATTAGTAAGAAAACAGAGTCTAATTTCAGAGTCAGGGCTCAGATTTTTGGCTCTTTATCTTTTAACTCCTTTTACTGTGACAGGCTGCTTCTCACTTGTCAACGAGTGTCTGTGCTAGAATGGTCTCCGAGGTGTCCCTGCCTCAGTCTATTGTCCTGTAGAGTGACTCTCTATATCAGTAGTCCCAAATGGTAGTTATCATGAGCTTAATCCTTGCACCAGGAGATTAATGCCCCCTCTTTATGTAGCTTGTCACATTTGATATTCACAATAAATGAGAGAGGTAGATTTGATAGTGTCCCACTTTGAACCACTTGGAGACTGAAGATCAGGGCATTTCTGTCACTTGCCCAAGTGGCCATGCTGGGGACCTGCACTGTGGTTTTCCTGCACCCAAACCCTCACCCCCTCCCTCTGTGGTTTCCTAGCACACAGGGCACACCGAATGTACACTCCTTACTCACCCCCCACCCATCACTTGGCCCTGTGACCAGCTCTATCCTGTTGGTGATTTCAGAGCCACTTAGAATCACTAGTAACATAATGAGATCAATACACAGGTGACTGCTCCGTGGATTTAGTTCATCACTTCCTCACCTGTAAATAAATTATGAGGAAAGTGGAAAGTTATGAGGGGGAATCCTCGAAAAAGCCAGGGGTAGAAATATCTAGAGTGATATAATTATCTATTTGCTGCTCCTGGTCTACAGGCTTGCCGGCTTTTTTTTTCTTTTTTTCTTTTTCTTTCTTTCTTTCTTCTTCTTCTTTTTTTTTATATAGGATTATAGAAGATGAAAAGGAAACGCTTACTTCAGCTTTTAAGAGCGATGCAAGCAATTTTGCATTGCACTTACTCCCCAGGGGTGGTGTGAAAATGTTTCTAGTAAATTAAAGGATAATAAAAGCAATGGCAACATGGCAACTTTTATATTAATTTCTTAATTTTTCGCAGGCTTAATTATAAATCTCTTGGGGGAAGAGGCGAGGTCTATGGGATCCTGGGAAAACAGTGTTGCATTCCTGGGTGTGGAGATCTGGTCCTCTGCTTTGAGGTGCGTGCATTGGAGGTGGGCTGTGTGGATGCCATGAGGTACATGTGCTGCTCCTGGGTAAAAGGTGGTAATGCCCACTGGAGAAGGATATCGGGCTGGGAAGTCCGGTTGTGCTGTTGCGTATCAGACAAGCTTTGTGACTCCTTTAATGGCGGTACTGTGCTTACCACATCGTCTCTGCAGTTTGCCTGGTTTAAAGTCCTGCCTCTTCCTTTACATGGAAAACTTGGGTGAGATCTTTCCTCCATACAATGGAGCTTATGAGGGAATTATGCCACATGGGATGTGTGCGGAAAAGCTTGGGTCCTGCTGGCACTGCTGAGCTACCAAACCACCTTGGGACCATCTCCTGCCAGATTTGTAATCAAGCAAGAAATAAATACCTTACAGGTGAAGCTCCTGTTAGCCAGGTTGTGTTACTTGTACCCTAAAGCATCCTAGGTCTTAGCCACTAAATCGGAGTGATACAGCAGTTCACCAAAGCCAGGTTCATTGAATCATGGACTATCCATGCTGGACAGACTCTCAGGTCTTTCCGTTGAATTTGCTACATTACTTCTTCTTCTTTACCTATAAATACATTTTGAGGAAAATGAAAATTAAAGGGGGGGGTTCTTTTTTTTAATGTTTATTTTTGAGAGAATGAGAGAGTCAAGAGTGTGAGCAGGGGAGGGGCAGAGAGCAAGGGAGACAAAGAATCTGAAGCAGGCTCCAGGATCTGAGCTATCAGCATAGAGCCCAACATGGGCTCGAACCTATGAACTGTGAGATCATGACTTGAGTCACAATCCGAATCTTAATGGTCTGAGTCACCCAGTCTCCCCAGAGGGAGGAAGGTGCATGTTAGGGTAGGTTATTGCTAATATCTTCTATTAGGCACAGATTCCAGATCCATTTCTTACCCC
Organism: Panthera onca; assembly: GCF_046562875.1. Classification (NCBI taxonomy): domain Eukaryota; kingdom Metazoa; phylum Chordata; class Mammalia; order Carnivora; family Felidae; genus Panthera; species Panthera onca. Next base: position 36,127,606 of record NC_138354.1, on the reverse strand, counting down.
TGCACCATGTGTGGTTTTAAATACATAATCCTTTTGTATTTTAATTATATATTTTTTTCTCTTGCTTCTCTTCTGGGATGTGTGTGACTTATGAGTAGAAGATATATCTTCTTATTAGGATTTTTTTATGTCTGGCATGTAGTAAACACTCAGAGGTGAATAAGTGAATCATAGCGTGAACCAGTGTGTGTTCCTGAAACATTAATTCCATGATAGATTAATAGATGCTGCACACAGACACACACACACACACACACACACACACACACACACACCCCTTCACGTGCACAAACAGTTCTATGGTTTTATGAATACACTGGATGAAAAAGAGTAAACATATTTTTTTTGCAGGACTTCTCAGTACCTTTAATATATAATTAATGTTAATAATATATTTCTAGCAAGATGCTATAGAATGAAGCTGTTTCTAAACTCACTGGACCAAATAAATCTTTTTTTAAAGAATGCCTCCTAGGAATGCACTTTAAAGGATATGCTTAGTTGATTTTTAGAATTTTATTTATTTTTTGTGAAAATTTGAAACATTTTTCTAACTTTTGATTCTGAACAATGCTAAATTTATGGTAAAGTGCAAGTACAATACAATAATACCTATATATTCCTGCCAGAATCACCAGTTTTTAATATTTTACCATATTTGTTCATTCTCTCCCTCCCTCACTGCCTCTTTTCAAATTCTTTGTGGGCATCTTTTCCTGACAAAAAGGAGGATCATCTCTGATGCCACTGGGGCACACTTCTCCATTTGCCTTTAAGAAAATAACTGGACATATTGTAGTGCAGAGGCCTGCATGTTTTGTGTGTCTTTGTGGATGAGTTCTTAGTTCTCACTGTAGCAGGACTTTAGAATCTCAACATGCAGAGGGACCAGAAAAGGCATCTACCCCAAACTCTGCTCACTATCCATCACTCCTGCATCCCATACACTTAATTTATGCCTCTGGATGCCATTTATTATTTTTTCCAAGGTTGGTGCATCAATTCTAAGTGGTGTAAAGCTTGCGCATGAAGCCTTCTGAAGAGTCTACCCTCTTCTTGGGCATTGTCCAAACTGTCTCTTGGCTGCTTTCATTTATCAAAGTCCCGTGTGGGGGTAATAAGTCTAAAATGAGGAGCTTGGTAAGAGAATGGTATTTTAATAGAGGACTGAAGTGTTTGCCAACTCTTGATTACCTGTGATAACAAGGATCAGAACTTTGGCCCTTGTTATCCGCAGATTTATTGAATCATGGAATCTTCATGCTAGAGAGAATCTCAGGGATCATCTGGTTCAACCCCATGTTTTTTAGCCAAAGATGCAGTGAACAAGAGAGGGTAAAAAATTTGTCCAAAGTCTTGTAGCTGTCCTGGTTTCTGATTGGGGGCCACATTATTTCCCAAGCCACTGAGCTTATCTCAGAACAGTAACAGAAAATTTTTAAGACACATGCACGCACACACACACACACACACACACACACACACATACACATCTACACAAATGTACGTGTGGACACAGGTACACAGACCTGGATACAACCACATTCATAGATGGAGTTTCTGCTTCATCCAGATACTGTTCATGATTGGAGGCTGTATGACCTTCTGTTTGCAATCTAGAGATGTGAACCTGTTTGCATTCTAGAAAGGTGAACTCATCCACATACATGGAGCATATTTCCTCCAACTATTTACTCCTATTATAGCCATCATGGAGAATAGAATAGGGGTAACTATCATAAGACTGTTGGGATGACTGTGTGGTCAGTGAAATGACAGAATATAGAAATACAGCTTTCCTGAAAGCCTAGCTCACAGCAATCACTTTTTAGCCTTATTCACGTCAGCACTGAAATGCTTATGAAGGCTAGAAAGAGACCCCAAAGGAGACTTGAGTTTATTACTAAGTGCCAGCTATAGACTCTGCACATGCATCACCTTATTTAATCCTCCTAATGGCCATATTACTGATTTAAAAAAAAAGTATAGAGTGGCTATACTTACCCTAAATCTTACAGCCAGTAAATGGTGAAACTAAGAATCAAATGTGAGTCCAGACATTCTTCTTTTTGTTGTTACCATCTCCAAGTTGTTGTTAGACCAGTAAAAACATAGTATCTGAGAAAACAGATTTCAAACACAAACACCCCAAACAGTTCATGGTACTCTAATAGTAGATTCCCCCCCGCATAAGTTTTGGGAAATAAACTTATATTTTCCTGCTTGTTGCTGTGGTGAAAGGACTTACTTACTCTTCTCACCAAAGCTGTATAGACCAGTGCTGTCCAATAGAATTTTCTGTGCTGGTAGGAATATTCTAGAATTCTGTCTAAAGTAGAGGCCATTAGCCTCCTGTTAAAATTGAGCAAGTATAATAATACACACATTGGATTTCAAAGAGTTTGCACCATAAAGAAGGTGTGCAATAGCTTACTAACACTTATTTATATAAATTGATTGCATGTTGAAATGATATTTGGCTAAATTTAATACATTGTTAGAATTAGTGTTACCTATTTTCTTTTCTTTTTATTTTTTAAATGTGGCTACTAGAAAATTTAGAATTGCATGTTTCTTGCACTATTATTTCTATCAGGCACCATAGATCTAGATAATTTGTCTATGAAATGCCTATATGGGTACAATTATATATGTCCATGTGCATATGTATATATCATCTTTCTGTTGAAGGTCATTTTATTTTTTTTTTAATTAACTTATTTATTTTTGAGAGAGAGGGTAGTGGACGAGGGACAGAGAGAGAGGGAGAAAGAGAATCCCAAGCAGGCTCCATGCTGTCAGTACAGAGCCTGACATGGGGCTCGATCTCACAACCATGAGATCGTGACCTGAGCCGCAGTCAACGGTCAGATGCTTAACCGACTGAGCCACCTCAAAGGTCATTTTATTTTTAATAAAAACAGCCTCAGTTAGTATATAATGATTTATAATTTGATCATACCTTTTAAAAGAGTAATTAGGACCTTCCCCCCATATAGGTATATATAAATCAATATTTTCTTTAATTACTGCATAACAGTGTTTAAACAGATTTATGAGTTTCTCGCTCATTTACACATAGCACATGGGTAGATATAAAGTAAGAGAAGGAAAGAGGGTGCAGTTCCAGAAAATACCACCCTTGAAGAGGTGGGCAGTTTGAGATGGCAGTCTCAAGCCTTCAGACTGGTTTGAGAATAAAGGGACAGAGTGACAGAACCCACCCAGGACAGAGGTACTGATGAAAACCAAGAGATGGAAGTTCCAAGAAGGGCCAGTGGGAAGACAGTTTCTGGAAACTAGCCTCTAGTTTTGGAAACTAAAGAGGTAAGTGCTCATCCAGGAAATGAAGAGGACAGCTGAATTAACCTAGGTTGAGGATTAAATGGGACGTGAGGCCACAGAGGCTATGAACGTTGACTGACTTCTCTTTCTAGAACTCTGTCTAATCTTTAGATAACCTCATGTTGTCATGGATCCTTCAGAAAATGAAATTCAAGCCAGAAAGTGTGATTAGAGTAAAAAAGATAGAGCTGACTCCATAAATGTTTACATTTGTTTAGGTATTTAAGAGTGTACTGGGGCACCTGGGTGGCGCAGTCAGTTAAGCGTCCGACTTCAGCCAGGTCACGATCTCGCGGTCCGTGAGTTCGAGCCCCGCGTCAGGCTCTGGGCTGATGGCTCGGAGCCTGGAGCCTGTTTCCGATTCTGTGTCTCCCTCTCTCTCTGCCCCTCCCCCGTTCATGCTCTGTCTCTCTCTGTCCCAAAAATAAATAAAAAACGTTGAAAAAAAATTTAAAAAAAAAAAAAAAAAAAAAAGAGTGTACTATCTGTAAAGCCAAAAGGCAAGTGCAAACTTGTGACATGTCTTCAACCTCCACGGAAACAGTTAAGTCTCCTGAATTAGAATTTAAACTTCAGGGTGACAGAGAGCATATGCTTTTGTCTCGAAATGTTTTCCTAACAATGAACAAAGTGCCTGGCACGCAGTAGGCATTCTACAAATACTAGCTGAATCAACGAATGGGCCTCAAATTCTCAATTTTAGAATCCCTGGCCTAGCCTTGTTGAAAAGTTCTGGGCAGTAATTATACAGAAAGGCAACACTCTGTCCCAGAAAAGTTACTTACATTTACTTAGTCAAAATGTCATCCTACAGTTGTGGGTGGGACATTGGGCACGTTATTTAAGCATGCTAATCTCGTGTGTCCTTCTCAGGAGAATTCCAGCCCAACCTACTTGCGAAGATCCATGAAAAGAATGTACACCAAAGAGCTTTGAAATGGAAACCATGGTTATACGCACTTGAAAATGAGTTTTGCTAATATAAGGCTCTCATTTTCCATGGTATTGCGTGTAGATGAGAAAAATGGTTCTCGCAATTTATTGTCAATGAGAATCACTGAGGTGCTCATTGATTGCAAATTCCAAGGCTCTGTGCCCAGATATTCTAATTCATTAGACCAAGGGTAGGTTTTGGCCATCTGCATTTCTTCAGTCAGCTTAGCAAACATTTACTAAGGTACATACACCTGCACATACAGGCAGTGGACAGGATGCCAGGGATACATCAATGTATGTATGTATGTACAGGTATCATCTGCACCTTAGGGAGCTAACGTTTCATGGAAGTTTTAGCACAAAGACTGACAAAGGGACCTCTGAAATTATAAAATTAGCTCCCCAGGGAATTGTCATGATCTGCCCCTTTCTCAAATGTTAATGTGCATCAGAATCATGTAGGTATTTTGCTCTAAATTCAGGTTCTTAGCTTCCACCCACTAAGGTTTTGATTTGATCTATACGTTGGGGATCCCAGAATCTGGGTGGTTAACAAAATTCCCAGTGTTTCAAATGCTGTTACTCCAGTGACCACCCCTTGATAACCATTGGCGGAGAGGTATCTAAAAAGGTCAGCACACATCTTCTCCGTGCACCGTCTCACCCATTTCTCAGAGGCAACAGGTATGGCTGCCTCTTCTTTCCAATCTGTAGGGAGCTGCATGGACCCAAGCTAATCTTTCCGCTCTGTAGGGAGCTGCGTGGACCCAGGCTAATCAGGAGACAGTCTCTTCCCTAGGTTGTCCATCCCTTCACCTCCACTTTCCTCAGTAGCCATGACATTTCTCTACGGTGTTAAATGCAGAAAGGGATGGTTGTTACCACTAGGTGTGAGGACAGTTAAGGATAAAAGCTGCATGATGTGAACCATATGCTGTTAGAGCTTAAGGGGCTTCAGAGGCCAGCTTTCCTGACTGTCTTGTATCTAGAATTCATCGTGTATCCTTTCGAGACTGATGGCCACTGACCAGAAAGCCTGTTTCCTTCCCCTTCCAAATAGAAAAGAAGAAAAAATCTGGTATTTCGTAAAAGTCATTGCCTATTGCCTGAGCAGCATGTCGTTAATGGGAAAATTATAATGGTTTTCTTTGCAAATCATAGAATCCTGCTTCCCCAGTTACTTCTGGGCATTAAACCTGAAGCTAGGAGCCTGGCACACGGGGAATGTTTTTCATCTGAGTTTCTGACAGATTTTAATTTTGCAGCGGGAGTCTGGCGCTCACCGTTGCCCCCCAGTTTCCTTTGTCAGTTCAAGGTTTGCATCTTCAGTTCTCCTGTAGGGTCCATTGATGGACTGAACTGGACCATCGGCTCTCCTTTCTTTGTCTCCCTTGTCGGATAAAATCATTTGAGGCTGAGTGCTATTGATGGCTGAGAGATCATGGCTGGTGGCCCTGGAATTGTAGACCACATGGAACACACCTTCCTGGGAGCCACGGTTACTCTTCAAACAATCCTTCTGAGAAGCCGACTTAACAAAAGTAACACATTTGTACTATTAAAAAAAAAAAAAAAAAGTAGCAAACAGGGCAAGCCTTCACTGATGCCCCCTTTGATAAGGAATGCATTTCCTCTTGTTTCTTGGGAATTCCTGAAGCCTTTTCTAATGTTTTATTTTTATTTTTGGGCAGGGGGGGTGGGGTGGGGAAAGGGGAGAGAGAGAGAGAGAGAGAGAGGGAGACACAGAATCCAAAGCAGACTCCAGGCTCTGAGCTGTCAGCACAGAGCCCAATGCGGGGCTCGAACTCACAAACCTAGAGATCATGACCTGCCTGGAAGTCGGAAGCTCAACCAACTGTGCCACCTAGGTGCCCCTCCTGGAATTTTTTTCTAAAAGTATTGCAGACCAAGGAGTCAAGTAGAGGGTGGGAGTGAGGAGTGGCAAGTCATGTTGCCTTGAAGAAATAGGATCTATGACTGGGCAACCTGGTAACGGGCTTTTCCTCCTCCTCGTTTTGTTCTACATAGGAAGGCACAAGGGGCACTGGAACATATGGAAAGACTTGAGTTTAATTGTTAAAATTCTGCTCAGCCAGGCCACTTCTTCACCGCGATTTGCACTATTTAGCATTTGTGTGCATTAGGTAATCTATTTAGTGTTTCTCGCTCCAATCCAATTTGCCTGTGTTTGGCAGCTGCCCAGTTCCGTGGGCACGGGGGGCGGGGAAACCATAAATCTGCCAGGGTGGAGCACAAGGCGGTATTGCTGTGTTTGATGGTATGCTTGCACGAACACCCCAAAATGCTTGTGAAGCAATACGTCCTCTTCCCCGAAAGTCTCTCAGGGACAGAATTAATGTATCTCATATTGTATTGATTGTAGCCAATAAGGGCCTAACCCATTTGATGTAAGGCAGAGAGATTATGTAGGGAACAGGGGGTAGAGGCAGCTTTAGAAGAAGTATGTGGTTTAATTACTGGCTGAATTTCGCCAATCCACCACCTCCCTGAGGAATTTAACAAATAGGCCTAAGTGCACTTTCGCTGTTCTTGACATCTGTTGAAATGATATCTGCCGGTGATGAGGGGAGCCTGGGAATTGGGCCTGGGGTATTGGCGGGATCAGGACACTCTTTCCCAGGCTGCGAAATTAGAGGAAGGAAAATAGCACATTAGCACTTTAAGGTTAAGCTGTTGAGAACAGAGTTTTCTCCGACAGAGCTCTGCCCTCCAGTTGAAGGGAGTCATGTCTGCCTCCTGTGCTGGGTTAGAGACATGTGTCTATATTCTAATGATCTCAAAAGCCCAGGTGCTGACCCAAACACAGAACTGAGCTTAAATGCTGGGTGGTGAATCAGCAAATGCTTTATGTGAAAACCACTCCCCGTTAACCTCCTTTTTAATAGCATGTTATGAATTGTGAGGAGATTCCATATCTTGTAGGTAAACAACGGATGACTGCTTTCTCTTCCTTCCTTTTTTAATAGAAAAGAGGAGAAGCCAAAACCCAACTAAAATTCAATGTCGACCCCAGCACAGGGAAGACTGATGTTGTGAATCTGCTAGTGCTTTGATTACATCAATAATTCAAAGAAAGTACCGTCCACTTAATCTCTTTTATGCCTCTCCTCCAGAAAGGATCCTGGTTTTTATTCTGAAAGTCCTAAAGCTATCATTTTCCACAGCCCTTTCTGTAATATGTATTTTGTTATGCTTGAAACATTCATATATGTTAGTGGCCAAATTACAGGTAAGCCATTTGCTTTCAGAGACTGGTAAAAATCCACTTTAGATGGTAGGCATAGGGCGTAATGTTATCAAAACAAAATCTGAACTCATCATGGGTATCTCTTTATTAGTATATGCCCTTGATTGGGCATTCGATTTTTGGTCTATTTGTGTAGACTGGATTTTCTTAAAAAAAAAATACATACACACACACACGCATACATACATACATATACATGTATGTATACATGTATGTATGCGTGTGTGTGTATAGATACATAGATATATGTAGCTATGTCATGTATATGGTCTCAAATAATTATGGCTAACATTTTCCTTGGTTAAGTGGAGAATTAAAAATTAAAAACAACAATACTCTGTTATCTAGCACTGTGATTTAGGCTAATGTCTCAATTCACTTTTATGGGCGTTTCTTCTACAGTATAGGTTTTCACAACAGGGATGGGGTATAACATGATCAATTAATTAGAGGACATGGTTGCATCAGTCAGTTCTGTGTTGGTTACAAAGTGACTGTGATCTGAAAGTTGCTCGTGTTGTGTGTGTGTTGGAGGATGTGGTTCTGTTCTTGTACCTGGGAGATTTTGGGACGGATTCTGTACTTTATTATTATGATGCGGGATAGGCTGCTGAGGATGTTCAAAAACTCCCAAGCTGATAATGTTGTTGGTGGACCAAGAAAAGGTCTTTGAAATAAGCACTCTACATGTTCGCACCATAGATTTGTTCAGTTTTATAATTCAACACACAACTCTGCTTCTCTCCATCCCCTTGTATGTGAACCACCAAATTTTTAGAACATGAATAAAGGAACAATAACCTCATTCCTGTGGGTCTGAAACTTTCTAGCCCCTATCTACTTTCACCCACTGAAACTGTATTTATAGCATAAAAATCTAAACTTCTACACTTACCTTGGTAATTGGTCCCCATGTTGATGGCCCTGGGGCATGTGGAAGGACCATCAATGATCCAAGTATATTCAATTAGTTACAATGTCAGGGGCTTTTTATTGTATCCTAATTCTCTCAAAATTCGTCATGTGGAATACACAGCAGCTTCTGATGAACCACAGGTCTTGGATTTCCTGTGCATCCTAAATATAAGAAAGCTTGCTCCAACTTCCTGCTTTTAAATGAAAATAAGCACAGTGATAATCAATATTACTAGTTTAGAACAGCACTGGAATCATACTGGAATTTTTCCAGTTTTTTATTGAACCAGCTTGTTTTGTGTGTGTGTGTGTGTGTGTGTGTGTGTGTGTGTGTGTGTACAAATGTTTATGGAATTACCCATCTAGCTAGCTATCCATATGTTTTTGTTATTTAACAACTACTTATGTAGAACTTACTTTAGGCACTATTTTAAGTGCTTTGCAAATATTTAATCACCTGATAACCCTATGATGTAGGCCCCATATCTCCATGTTACTCATGGGGCCACTGAGACATAAACAGGTGAGTTAATTTGTCCAGAGTCCCAGACTTATTAAGTGGTAGGGCTGGGATTGGGTCCCAGGTACCCCACATGCCAGCACTTAACAAAAACAATGGTTTGCAATTGTTGAGCACTCCCCACATGTCAGATACAGGGATTTAACTTTTTTCTCATTCAACCTATACAACAAACCTGTTGTTGCAGAATGGGACTCAGAAGCTGAGAGACTAATACATCTTTGATCATACAGCTGGAAGGTGATGGAACTGAGGTTTACATCCAGGCAATTAGATTAGAATGTTCTCAGTATATTATGATGAAAACTCCATGCATATACATACATGCATATATATTTTTTCTTATATACTTATATATATATATATGTATACATACATATATGTACATATATGTATGTATACATATATATACGTATATATATATGTATACATACATATATGTATGTATACATATATATATATGCATGTGTGTGTTTATAGTACATAAAATAGAGATGTATGTGAAAAGTGAAAAGGCAAGACGCATCTTTTTTTTTAAGATTTTTAAAAAATGCTTATTTATTGGAGAGAGACCATGCACATGCACACATGAGCAGAGAGGGGCAGAGAGAGAGGGGAATGGAGGATCCAAAGCAGGCTCTGAGCTGTCAGCACAGAGCCCCATACGGGACTCAAACTCACAAAGTGTGAGATCATGATCTGAGCTGAAGCTGGACCCACTGAGCCACCCAGGCGCCCAGACGCATCTTCTTTTATTGTGTTGACTGCGTTTTTCTTTCAACTTACACCTCTGTAAAGCAGTGTCTTTTCTGACTATTAGTTTAAACACAGAATTATCTGAGCATTCCTCCAAATAATTTGAAAGTGCTTGAAGAAATGGAAAGTCCTTTTGAGTACCAGAGCGATTTGACCCAACTTCTCTTTCTAATGAAAAAAAAAATATCTGTAGCCAATACATGAGTATTACAAGAGCATATTTATGACTATCAAGTGGCAACGACAAAACTGAAAGTTCTAAGTCAGACTGAAGTACATTGAACATCTAAGAGAGGAAAGATTGCTGCATCAGAGTTCATTTATATCCAAGAGCATTGCACCAGCAATAAACTTTAAGTTAATGCTAACAATTTTAATTTGTATCTTTTAATTGTTGAATTCTGAATTGCTTTCCAATTTCCCACAGAGTTTAATGTGTATGCAAATTACACAGCCAAGAAATCCCAGATACAAAAGATAGACTGCATTTTGCAAACATACCATAATTATTGCTTAATTTTTAAAGGGCCTTTCTCTTCGTCAGGGTATTGTTCAATTTCCCAAAACTGAACTGAAGACAACTTTTGGTTAATGATTGGTATAAATCTTGTGATGGAGCTTAATTGAATGTTAACTTTGTTGTTCTCACAACTGCAAACTCCTCAGTTTCCTATTTCTCTGAGGTAGCGTGTCTTGATCTCTTAACACAAATAACTCATCTTTTAATACTAGCAGGAAAGAATTATCAGAACATCCCTTTCATTATCGAAGGTTGCGCACGCTCATACAAGCTGTTATATAAACGTAAAAAACAGCTCTCAATCTATTATGATGTTTCTGATTAGTTCCAATTAGACTTATCAATGATAAGCCCTAGCAAAATAAAGGAAAAAGATTATCACTGAAGAAGATAGATGATGTTCTGTTGTTAACATTCAAGGTAGGAGGTGCATAGATTTAGCGGGGGAAATACCGTATTTAGTGTAAAACGGCCACAGCTAAACCAATGGATTGGGTGATTTAGTAGTAATTTAACTATTAAGCGTTTAGTTTTCAAACGTTCCTTGCTGACCTGCTAGGTTCCAATAAGCATCCTTAGTATGGAGATCCAATGTTGAACATGAGCTTGATACTTGTAATAACTTCCGCCATTGTGATCATGAAGCCAGCAAAATAAATGAGACACTAAGGATGGTGATAACTGATTGGAAGACGGGAAAAGTGATAAAAGAGAATGATCTGGGGTGGGGAGCAGTTGTGGTCAAAGAAGGCATCGTGGGAGAGATGACGTCTGAGCTCAGTGCAAACGGTTGACCAAGGAAGAGTAAGAAAGGTTAGAAGGGCAGGACAGTTGCAAAGGAACAAGCCAGGAGGACAGTTGATGGATGGATACAGGCTGTTTGCACAAACAACTTAACACATCAGACTTGGAAAGTAGGAGGGACATTATTTAGGGACTCCATTCTGAGATTACTCTTGAGTTTTCTTCAAAGTACCCACAAATACTGAATTTGTGTTTCCCACTCCAGAGTCATCAGTGGGCCAAAGTGATGTGGTGATACCCCAGAGAGATAAACTCACTGTCTTTTTTTAATGGTGGTTTTAAATTCTTTTGTTTATAAAAGATTTAAAACATAGACAAAAGTGGGGAGAATAGGGTAGTAATAGCACACGCATCCATCACCCAGCTTCCACAACTACAAACTCATGGCCAAGCTTGTTTCTGTTCTTTAAGCTTCCTCCCTCTCCCCCCATGGATATTTTGAAGCAGATCCCAAGCATTATATTATTATTATTATTAAATATTTCAGCAAGTGTGTTCAAAAGATGAAGACTTTTTGAGGAAAATACCATATTATTATTGACATTATTCCATATTAAAGTTAGCAGTAATTCCTTAATATAACCAAATATTTATATATCACATATCATTTAAAAATATCTCTATGTAAATTAAAAAGATGAAGACATTTTTAAAAGTAATTTTCATTGGTCTTTGAAAGTTATGAATATACAATATCTATTCTTAAAAATTAGAAAATGTGAATTAAAATTTAAATGATTTGCAGATAGCAAGAATTAGCTTTTGGGTGCCCTGGGTCTTTTTCCCATGCAGAAAATAATTTTTCTTCCTTTTTTTCTTTTGTTTCTTTTTTTGTTGTTAAGATCATGGGCTCTGAAGTTAGGCAGATGTTGACTCAAATTGTGGCTTCAAACTTACTAACCATGTGGAAAATGTTGTTATTCAATTCCTATGAAAAAGATGAGGACTTTTAAGAAAAAAATATCATTAACATTATTAGGTCTTAAAAATTAATGTCAATTCCTTAGTAGAGATAAATATTCTATTGTGACAATCAGCTGAACTTGAACACCGATAGAGTATTTGACTCTATTAAGGAATTAATGTTTTATAAATAAATAAATCTATAATTTTTTAAACAAAAGTATACCATAAATGTTATTGTGTAACTTCCACCAGCAGTATAACATGTATGGATGGCAGTCCTGTGGGGGACTTTTAGCAGCCACTGGCAACTCTTGTCATTACTTTTTCTTCATTTATTAATTGGAATACCTCTAGAGAGAAAAAATCTCCTTTTCTTCTTTTATTGTTTGTTTTTGCTTACCCTGATGTATAGGTCATATAAGAAATACAGGATACATGCATCTTTATATTTTCCGACTTTCCAAATGACTGAGTTAGTTTGCATGAATCTTCCAAAAGTGACCAGTGACTTTTCTTAAGTTCCACTCTGAAGCCCTGTTGCTGGCCACTGGGAGCTTCTTGTCTGACCAGAGAGCTTCATTGCTTTTCAAGGCATTTCCAAATCAACTTGTATATTTCCTGTCTCCTGCTTGACTGTTGAAGTCTGTGGAGAAATCATCTTTTCTTCATGGAGTTGTTAGGCTGGGTAGAAGTGAGTCTAGGGTTATGGTGGCCATGCTGCCCTTAATTTATAGAGACACAATCTAAGAAATTGAGAAAGGAAAAATATTGATGGCATCCCTTGAGGCTCTGGATACAGCTGTGCCTGAAGTCATTTCTACGTATGTGGAACCATGGAACCACATGAGCCAATGCATTTCTTTTTATTCCTAAACTAATGTGTGTGTGTGTGTGTGTGTGTGTGTGTGTGTGTGTGTGTGTGTTTATGCATGAATGTGTCTTATCTATTGTGAAGGTTTTCTATTTATTTAACAAAAAAGACATTTGTAAAGATGTTTTAAATATTTTAAAATAGCACTAGGTGGCTTAAAATACATTTCTGCATAGGAAGGTGTTTTCCTTGATGCTATGCAATAAAGGAAAATAAGCCAGATAGGACTTGCTCTCAACACCTTAGTGCAGTCAATATGTTAAGCCATCACTTGAGGTCACAGAAACATGAGACAGAAACTTAGTGAGTCAGAAAGCATGAGAGCCCTGGGAAGGGAAAGGAGGCCAGTATCTGAAGGACCTTGAATGCAAAGTAGACGGATTCTGATTTTATTCTATAAGCTACAAGTAAACTTGGAGGCTATTTTGTTTTCCTGTTGTGTTTTGTTTCTCAAAGAAAGTAATATAATCAGCCGGTGCTTTGCAAAGATTAATCCTGCAGGAGCATTGCATAAATTGGGTTTAAAGACAAATGGAGGATGCTACTCAAACCATTTAGGGAAAAGGTTCTGAACCCTTTTTGAATCTTACTCCTCAGGGATGTGTATTTACACATACACTCTTTGTTTCTCTTGCATAAAATATTAGGGATTAAAGGACCTGTAAAGTAAAACTAGGTATTTTTATGAACTTTTTGCTTAGATATCAACCCAAAAGTTGATAGATGTGTCATCAATGGAAGACCTTTTGATAATCTATGATTAAATATAAAGAATATAATTAAGTTAGTGTATACTAGAAAAAAATGTTCTCACATCAAACCTCCTAATTTTATGGCTAGAGCTGCTTAGGATGAGACTAAGTAAGGGGCAACCCTTGACCAGATTCTACTTGGAAACTGTGAAGATTAACTAATGGTTTTCAGAAGATTGATCATTGGGTGAATTACTTTTAGTGGGTCAGTGAAATGGTCATTGGAAGAATAGATTATCAATACAGATGTCTGCTTCCCTTTAAAAATATACACCATTTCCCCAGTGTAGAAGCCACTTTTCTTATATTCAGTAGAGCATCTTTTTAAATCTTATGTGTGTGTGTGTAATTTAAAATTAGAAAAAATATATACACATGCAAATTAAAGTGGCTCAATTCAGATAGCTAAGGCTATGTTTATGTCTCCTAAACATGTAAATATCAGGGCTTATGACTAAAACACCCACACTATCTGATCATATCACACAACTGGTAGAATTGATTGCCCTGATATAGTCACCTTAGTTTGGGTATAACCTAACTTCATAGGGTCAGCAATTTGATGTGTCAGTACTCCAAGAGAGTTACCATCTCTTTGTGATGAATCCATTCTAATTTGGAAAGAGTTTTCCTGGGAAGCTCCAACACCTTTATTCCACTGCGCAAGCATTTTCCCTACATAGGCAAACTACACCTGAAGCCACATCGTAATGAGAAAAATATATGATGAGCTGGCATATGAGAAAGGAGAAATAGCTATAAGACACAAAACCTTGGTTGGACCAAATTAGGATAACCCAGTCCTTGGGTGTCTTCAAGTACATAGGCCAGCTGTTGGAACCTCTTGGAACAGGACAGGTTGAATCCTTGAGCAAAGATGTGTCTTCTCCTTTGTCATGTGTAGGAAATAAGTTAGTAAGAGGTGGGTGCTAATAGTCTTTCCCTAAATTTTTGAGAGAATTTAATGATTCCTTGTGTATGTTCTAGTCTCCCTCTTCCTTTTAAATGAGAGAGTTTCCTTGCTTGCTAATGACTACCTTGACCTATATAGTAGAGGGATGGAGAGAGAAGGAAGGGAAAAAGAAAAGTTGCAAAGTTCTTGATGAATTATATAAGGGATGCCATTTGGTAATTGACAACATGGGCCGTTGATTTTCTATGAGTTATTCTGTAACAATAGTAATTTTAAAAGCTGTTGGTTTTGTTGAGTGTTTACTATATTCTAGGTGCTGTGATAAGTGCTTTGTATTTGTTGTCTTGAGAAAAAGAAGACCAGCCCCTGATGGGTCCTATCAGCTAAGCCTTGGTGTCGGTAGGAGGCAGCCTGACCCTCACAGGCAGCCCTTAATTTTCCTTTAAATAGAAACAACCTCATGAAACATGAACATCAGACAAGTCTGCCCCATGATCTTGATGGGTCAAGAGAAAACAGTACCATTCCTAACCCAGTCAAAAATGTAAACCTTTCCTAAACGACAAAAATGACCAGTCTGGCTAACATGAGTGACTATTTCTTCTCTACCAACTACAGCTCTAGCTTCACTCTATTCTTCCTTCCAGATACAATTTATTAAAATTCCCAGTAAGGAAATTGCTCTGCTCGCTGATGGTATCCAATCCAGAGGAAAGCCCTGATTCCTTGAACCTTCCTCCAAGAGTACCTAATGCAAACCCAAATCCTAGATGAAGTCATCCCTGACTCCATCTTATTATGACACCCCATGGTTCTTCATGGTGTATATTTCCCCTCATTACAACAGGTAATAAACCCAACTGTTCAAGTACAGGTGTTGTTCGGTAATCTTTGGCTGGAAATCACAGGCAGTCTCTCTCCATCTCTCCCTCTCCCCATCTCCCTATATCCCTTTCCCCCTCTCCCTTTCCCCCTCTCCCTCTCCCCCTCTCCCTCTCCCCTCTCCCTCTCCTCCTCTTCCCGTCTCTCTCTCCCTCTCCTTCTCCCACTCCCTCTCCCTTCCATCCATGTGATCTCCCCCTCTCTCTCCCTCTCTCTCTCCCTCTCTCTCTCCCTCTCTCTCTCCCTCTCTCTCTCCCTCTCTCCCTCTCTCCCTCTCCCCCCTCCCTCTCCCTCTCCCTCTCCCCCCTCCCTCTCCCCCCTCCCTCTCCCTCTCCCTCTCCCTCTCCCTCTCCCTCTCCCTCTCCCTCTCCCTCTCCCTCTCCTTCTCCCTCTCCTTCTCCCTCTCCTTCTCCCTCTCCTTCTCCCTCTCCCTCTCCCTCTCCCTCTCCCTCTCCCTCTCCCTCTCCCTCTACATCTCCCTCTACATCTCTCTCTTATATAGTTGAAGTCTACAAAGAAGGCGATACTTAATCTGGTTAAGTCACTTGTCCAAGTACACATGATTAGTAAGTGGTAGAATGACACTTTGAACCCAGCCATTCTGTCTGCAGAGACTCTGTCCATCATTTCAAACTGCCTCCTCATATGGAGCTTTCCATAGGGTATGTTTTGTTTGCTGCCATAGCAAACTACCATAAAGTTATCAGCTTGAAATAACAAACTTATTATCTCACAGTTCTATAGTTCAGAAGTCCAGTTGGCTCAACTGTTTTTTATGCTGGGTGGTTCCCAAGGGCAATGTGAAGGTGTTGACTATTAGATGGATTCTTATCAGGAGCTCTGGGAAGAATCCACTTCCAAGCTTATTCAGGAGATTGAGACAACATAGATTTTTGCAGCTACAAGACTAAGGTCACCATTTCCTTGCAGACTATCAGCCGGGGACTGCCTTTAGGTCCTAGAGCCCTCTTCCATCCTTGTACGTGGGACCCTCCACCTCAGAGCCATCAATGGTATTAGCCATTTTCGCAATTGGAAACTCACTGACTTTCTTTTCTGCCAGATTTCTCTCACTCCAGCTGGTGAAAGTCCTCTCCTTTTAAGGGTTCGTGTGATTAGATTGCACCCTCCTCCAAATCCAGAATACTGTCTCCATTTTTGGGTCTACAACCTCAGTTATATCTACAAAGTCAAATTTGTCATGTAATTGCCATATTTGTAGGTTATGGGGGTTAGAACATGGGTGTCTTTGAGGGTCCCATTATTCTGCCTACCACACATAGCTGTCACACTCCCATGCTCCAACCACCTTCTGATGGATTTAGCATTCTTTCAATATAGTAGCATGTTTCTCTTCTCTCTTGTTTGGAGGCTCTACTCTTGAATGTGACTTTGCATAATTTCTGCTCTCACTATCTTGGCAACATAAGGTAAACTCCTGAGAAGATCATCTCATTTCCCTACATACAGGTACTTTGGAGTTAGGAGGGAGAAGTGGGTTGCCGCCACCATGGCCTGCCTGTTCTTACAATAGCTCTTGTTCATTTCTGAAGCCTGCCAAGAGACACTTGAGAATTAGGAAGCTTAAACATGGGAGGGAGGGACATCTCTATGTGATCTCAAGATGGCTAGCCAGAGCTCCCTGATACAATAGGCACCGAGAGAAGCATGTGAGATGACAGCAAATATCAAAAATGGTAGCAAATGAACTAATTATAACCCTGGGATTCTGTGTCTCTCACTCAAATTAGCAGTAGCTACATTCAGCTAATAGCAAACCTGTCATCTAATTCTCATCCACACCTGCAGCTGTCATACTTCCTTCTCTTATGTGGAAGTTATTTTTGAAACAGTCCATCCACTACAACATGGGAGGAGCTATTACATTTGTTTTCACACTCTATTTTTTTTTTATCTTCTTTGCCTTGGGGATAATAGTTTTGATCATTTAGCTTTTGTGGGTCTTGAATGGACTTCCCAAAATTTTAGAAAATAAAATTCAGTTAACAAAGTAATAATTCAAGAGATGGACAGCTGTACAAATGAAGCATCTTTCTCTCCTCCTTCCTTCTTCCTTTCTTCCTTCTCTTCCTCTATCTCCTTTTCTCTCTCCCTTTCCTTCCTTCCTTGCTTGCTTCCTTCCTTCCTTCCTTCCTTCCTTCCTTCCTTCCTTTCTTCCTTCTGTCCTTTCCTCTCTCCCTTCCTCCTCCCTCCCTCCCTTACTTCCTCTATCTCCCTCTCTCTCCCTTTCATTTCCTTCCTTCCTTCCTTACCTCCCTTACTTCCTCTCTCTCCCTCTCTCTCCCTTTCATTTCCTTCCTTCCTTCCTTCCTTCCTTCCTTCCTTCCTCCTTCCTTCCTTCCTTCCCTTACTTCCTCTCTATCTCTCCCTCTCTCTCCCTTTCATTTCCTTCTTTCCTTCCTTCCTTCCTTCCTTCCTTCCTTCCTTCCTTCCCTCCCTCCCTCCCTCCCTTACTCCCTTACTTCCTCTATCTCCCTCTCTCTCCCTTTCATTTCCTTCCTTCCTTCCTTACCTCCCTTACTTCCTCTATCTCCCACTCTCTCCCTTTCATTTCCTTCCTTCCTTCCTTCCTTCCTTCCATCTTTCCTCCCTCCCTCCCTCCCTCCCATCCATCCATCCATCCATCCATCCACACATATGTAATTTGAAAACAGTGTGTCTGGCAACCTGGTGGGATCAGGGGCATCTTAAAATGAGAAAATCTCTTGCCACAGTGACAAATCCACTGGCTTCGCGAGAAACCCTGCAGATCACTAACACACAGCCATAAGAATATATTGACTGCAGCCCAAGCTCCTGAGAAGATTGATCAATCCAGCAGACTTGCATTAATTGTGAAATGGAAAGGACGATGCGATCAATGATAGGGGTGGTAGTGCTGCAGTAGGCAATGCCACATCTAGCTAATCCAATAATGGAGAAGCTGATGTATAGCATATTGGAATTCTACCGTCCGGGCACTTGTCACCATAAAAAATATCCCGCAATTATGGGGAAAAATTGAGCAGGCAGCAGCTGAGCCAACCTAATCAGCCTGATGCCACAGTAGTTCTCCTGATTAAACACTAAATTAAGTGGCACTCAGCTCTGTAACCTGCCTGCGTTATGAAAAATAATCCTAGAGCTAATGTGAAAAGTTTGTATTTTAATCAAAGCAAACTATGAATATTAAAATATTCCTGGGCTATTTTGGTGTCGTTTAGCTGTGAACATGTTTAACAATTTATAAATGGATCTTTTGCCATTGGCTACAAGGAATAAGGGCCCAGTGCTATATTGGGAGGTAAGGCTTCCTGTGCTAAAAATCAATTAGACTTGATACAAGCTCAGAGAACTCTTAAGGAAAAAAAGAAAAAAAAAAAAAAAAAGAATGCATTCAAGAGGCCCTGGGAGAATTCAAATTTAGTTAACTTCTATAACGGTTTGCCTAAGGGCATCAACTCTATTCTTTGCTGAAAAGCACGTGATCATTCCAGGAGGGTTGAAGCTTAATAAGCTAAGGATACTACAAGGACCCCTTTATACGTATGCGTCATTATTGAGTCCCACAGCACAAATCCACTGACAATGTAGGACTAAATGGCAAATTCTCCAGGACCAGGAGAAAACTGCTTTTCGTGGGCATTTGGAAGATGCACAAGAAAGAACTTGGATTATTACCATCAAGCCTACATCCTGGGTAGACTATATCTTTACCTGAGAACATACACTGAGGATACTCCTTGTGCTATGCTTTTGCTGAAGAGAACCCTCAGAGAGAATTGACAGGGTCCATTAACATCCCTATAGCCTGGTGGCTGGAAGCCTGGTGGTCTATGAGGGTAATGTAGATTGTACCAGAATGGAGACACCTGTTTGTTTGGAATCTCCTTTCTTGATCAGAAGACACTGTGCTAAGAGTCCCCCCATCACAGTGAGTCAGAGTAGGGCAGCAGGCAAGATGAGAAATCAACTTCCTTACCTATTCTTTCCTATTATATTTTGTTGTGTGTGTGTTTGTTTTTTATTTCAAGTAAATCTGTGGGCTTTTTAATTTTTTAATATTTATTTATTTTTTGAGAGACAGAGAGAGACAGAACATGAGTAGGGAAGGGGCAGAGAGCAAGGGAGTCACAGATTCTGAAGCAGGCTCCAGGCTCTGAGCTGTCAGCACAGATCCCAACATGGGGCTCCAACTTGTGAACCATGAGACTATGACCTGAGCTGACACTGGATGCTTGCTTAACTGACTGAGCCACCCAGGTGCCCCAGTTTGTGGGCTTTTAATTTAAAACATTTTTTTTTTTCTGCATGGAAAAGAGTTGCTGGATGAAGGAAGAATTTCAGGCTGTGTCTGTATAGTTGAAAAGTCAAAATCTGTGCAATAATTTGGATTTACTTTATTTTATTAAGTAACAGTCATCCATGTAGCCCTCATTCCATGCCAGGCCTGTTCTAAGGGCTGCTGCAATATTAACACGTTTAATTCTTCTAATGATGCTGTAAATGTGTGAGATGCTATGATTATTTCTATTTTGCAGAGCAAGAAGTGGGAGCCCAAAGTACTTAAATAACTTGCCAAGGTCTCATAGGTTTAAAGTGGCAGATTGGGGTTGAATCCAGGCAGGCTCTTTCCTGCTGTGTCTTTTTGTTTTGTTTTGTTTTAATTTTTTTAAATGTTTATTTATTTTTGAAGGAGAGAGAGAGCATGAACAGGAGAAGGTCAAAGAGAGAGGGAGACCCAGAATCTGAAGCAGTCTCCAGGCTCTGAGCTGTCAGCACAGAGCCCAACACGGGGCTCAAACTCATGAGCCATGAGATCGTGACTTGAGCCGAAGTCAGACGCTCAACCAACTGAGCCACTTAAGAGTCCCTTCTGTGTCCTCTTGTAATAGGTTAGTTCTTCTAAGGAGATGTTGGATCGGTGATGCCAGTCATTGGAGATGGGAAGGGGTGAGGTGCTATCAGCTGGTATTCGCTAAGCTACAGTGTATGTTCTTTCACCATGTCCCATTCTCCAGATATGCCTTTCATTGATCCTCTGATGTTGCCTTTTTCTAAGTAGTGCTTGAAGTGATGATCTCATCTGTCTGGTCTGAGTCAGACATTCCAGGTTAGACCAGACCATTCAGACGTCCACAAGAAAAGAGAAGGGTTCTGAGCCAGACTGATGGTGTCACCATTGAGAAGTAGCTCTAGCATTCAGCCAGTTGAAAATCTAGAATAGTCTTAGGATGATACCATGATTACTATCAGTTATTGACCATCATTGGGTTCTGAGAGCTCTAGGAACTTTTGTTCCACTTTCTTACTTAACGCTTCTATAACCCTGTAAGCCTAAATACATACATACATACCTACATAAATGCATGCCCCAATTTTATTTATTTTTATATGCAATTTTATTTTATTTTATTTTATTTTATTTTATTTTCAATTTATGAAGTTTATTGTCAAATTGGTTTCCATACAACACCCAGTGCTCATCCCAAAAGGTGCCCTCCTCAATACCTATCACCCACCCTCCCCTCCCTCCCACCCCCCCCCCCCCCCCAATCAACCCTCAGTTTGTTCTCAGTTTTTAAGAGTCTCTTATGCTTTTGCTCTCTCCCACTCTAACCTCCCTTTTTTTTTTCCTTCTCCTCCCCCATGGGTTTCTGTTAAGTTTCTCAGGATCCACATAAGAGTGAAAACATATGGTATCTGTCTTTCTCTGTATGGCTTATTTCACTTAGTATCACACTCTCCAGTTGCATCCATGTTGCTACAAAGGGCCATATTTCATTCTTTCTCATTGCCACGTAGTACTCCATTGTGTATATAAACCACAATTTCTTTATCCATTCATCAGTTGATGGACATTTAGGCTCTTTCCATAATTTGGCTATTGTTGAGAGTGCTGCTATAAACATTGGTGCATGCCCCAATTTTAAGGATAAAGGATCTGAGGCTGAGAGACTGAGTGCCTAGTAGATTAGGTCACAGAATTGTTACTGGCAGACCTGCGACTGACGCTTAGGCCTGTTCAGTCCATTGTGTTTCATCTACAAAACACAACTCATTTCCATCCAGCAGGTGATGTCTACGGCCATGTGCACATATCAGAGGGACAGTATCCTTCAGTCCCTCATGACATGGAAAGTTACTTCTTCCTCATTTCCCGAGCTCCATTGACAAGAGCTGCCTAGAGAGATAATAAGTAGGATAAGGACTTTGGACATCATGTCTCTGCCTCCTTCCAGTCTCTCTCACAGTGTGATCCTTAAATACTGGAGCAGTGCATGGGGCTTGTGCTCTGGAAGAAAACTAGATCCAACAGACCATTCTTCATCGTGAACAATTAATTTCAAGCTGGTTCATCAAATAATAAAATCTAGAATGGCTTGCTTTATAATTGTTGGGAAGCTATGCCCACTGTGTCATAGTAGATATTCTGCATTTTCTTTCGTGTTTTTACTAATCCTTGTATAGACTGACAAACTGCAGTAGCCAGCCCTTTAAGTTTACAGGGAAGAGTACAGATCTTTCCTGATCCCTGGCTCCCCCGTTAGATTACGTAATTTTTTTTTTTAAGGCAGAAACTCAAAACACCTAACAAGGAGCAAAACCTTCTTGAAACAGTGGCATTTCCTTTCAAAGAACAGAGGCAGTGATATGCATCCGTCCACAAGGAGGTGAGACTGATGCTTTGCATGTCTGCAACCTGTGCAGCCTGGGGTACTTCCCTCTTCAGACCCTGTCCACCTAGTGTTGTGATTCCAAGACAGCATGCTGTTGCCTACCATCTTCTCTCCACCTCCAGTTTAAGGGCTGTTGTATTTAGGAGTCACAGAAACCAAATTCAAACTAGCTCAAGCATCAGAGGAAATTTGGCATGAATTAAATTCAGGGATTTGGCTCTTCTTCAAGGAAGTTCAGATGTCACCAGAACACCCTTGCCCCTTGTTCCTGTGTCCTTTTCTAATTCATTTGCTTTCATCTTTCTTTTTGTCCAGTAGTATTCCCAGTCCATAAGGCAACAATGGGCTGCCAGTATCTCCCAAATCACAAAAATTACAATCCACCATGCAAGAGAATGCAAGTGAAGATTTATCATTCTATTTTTTTCCTCAATCAAATGCCAAATTATCAGCAAAAGCTTCCAATTAGTTCAGCTTGACTCAATTGTCCAGGTAGATCTGGCTGAGTGTCCCCTGTAGAAACAGGGCTGTTTTCATTGCCAGCATGTGGCTAAAAGTAAAGGGACAATTCCCTGAAAAGATGTTCGCAACATCCACTACAAGACGTATCATGTAGGTGTAGACTTATTTACCCAAAGAGAATAAGTTATTAAAAAGTGGCCAGTGGCCAAGGTCTTGTTTCGCCATACTGAAAAGGTAGGAGAAAAGTTGGCTTTTTCCTAGCTTTGGTGCCAGAAAAAATTTCATCCATACTCAATACCTTCTGGGTTGCTCTTGTGTTCTTGGGGCTCCATGACATGATGGGGTCTGAATGGGACATGGAGGGTGTATAACTTCCTAGGGAATTAGTGCTGTCACTTAAATATCAAATATACTTTACAGTTCATTTCTGTGTCAATATGATTCATTCTATGGATGAACAGAAAGTAGAATTGACCTGTGTGAATGCATAGGGTATAGGAAAGGGTATGGACTTTGGAACTTCAGCTCTGACACTCATTGGCTCAGTTCTTTTATCTAAAAATCCATATATGAGGGGCACCTGGATGGCTCAGTTGGTTAAGTGTCTGACTTCGGCTCAGGTCATCATGTCATGGTTCATGGGTTTGAGCCCTACGTAAGGCTCTGTGCTGAAAGCTCAGAACCTGGAGTCTGCTTCAGATTCTGTCTCCCTCTCTCTCTCTGCCCCTCCCCCACTTGCACTCTGTCTCTCTCTGTCTCTCAAAAATAAAATAAAATAAAAATCTGTATACAAATAGTTCTACTCATACAGTGTTGTTGAGAGAATTAAATGAAGTAAGTTATGTTAAGAGCTTAACCCAGTGTTTTGCTCTTAGGATATGTGCAATAAACAAAAGCCAGCCTCTCAATTAGAGGTAATCTTGCCCCACCTGGAGAACACGTGGCAATGTCTGGAGACATTTTTGGTTCCCACAACTGGGAGGGGTTGCTATTGGCATCCAGTGGTAGAGTCCATTGATGTTGTTAAACATCCTGGAAATACCCAGGGCAGCTCCCAAGAACAAAGAATTGTCTCCCTTAAAATGTCAATAGTGCCAAGCTCGAGAAGCCTTGATGCAGTCTATTATCGCAACATCACTATTGATGTTACATTTCTTGGAATCAGAGAGGTGGGAGGATGATCTTAACAAAATCCTATATTTTCTGTCTCTGACATTCAGGGTCTCTTTAAAGGAAGGAAGGGGAGGTTTCAGGAGACTGCACAGGCAATTAGGTATCAGTTTTCACTCAGTAGAGTAAAAAAAACAAAAAAAAAAACAACAACAAAACTCCAAATACATAATGTAATTGAAGTGGCAAATTTGTTAGGAGAATACATTAAATGAACTGTCCAAAGTTCTGAAACTTTGGCTAACAAACTAAATCTGTTTAAAATGATGTGTAGACTGAAGTCTAAGTTGAACAATGATCTTTGCAAAAATGCGTCAAGAGCTTTGGGAAATAGATTCTGGCTTATATTCTTAGGCTTTCAAGGTGATGGAGATTGTATCTAGGTGAGGAAGAGTGGATAACAGATTAAAGAGTAATTTCTTTACCAGGCTGTAAGGTTCATGAAAACAGGAGTTCCAATTGTAAAAAATCAAATTCAAAAACAAAAATAGGAATTGTATTTATCTTTTTTTTGAGCCCCAGTTTTTTTTGGGAGTAGACCTTTAAAAATTTTTATTTTATTGTGGTAAAACATTTAACATGAGATCTACACTATTAACAAATTGTTAAATGTACAGTGCCTTATTATTGACTATTGGTACCATGTTATATAGCAGATCATGAGAGCTTATTCATTTTGCTTAACTGAAGCTTTATTCCTATTGATTAATAATGCCCTATTTCCTCCCCTTTCTCAGTCCCTGGCAACCACCATTCTACTCTCTGTGATCCTATGAATTTGACTATTTTAGATACCTCATACAGGTGGAATCGTGCACTATTTGCCCTTTTGTGACTGGTTTATTTCACTTAGCATAATGTCCTCAAAGTTCATCCATGCTGTCCCATATTGCAGCATTTCCTCCTTTCTTGAGGCTGAATTGTGCCTTATTGTATGTGTGTATCACAGTTTGTCTTATCCTTTTTTGGTATCTCCATTGGACAGTACAAACTTGGGGTCTTGGATAGAGTACATAGTGAATGTTCTCTTTCTCCTCTCCCCTTATCTTCTGGCAGTGGTCTCGATTTGTCACGGTAATAATAAGGGTTGGTTGCATCATGCCACAGTTATTGAAAGGTATCTGCATGCATCTTCTAATACAATCTTCACAATAGATGACATTGTGAAGACATTATATCATTGTAGAAGAGGAAACTGAGAGTATGAGTGACTATAAGGAGCTCCTCCTTAACCTCTTGAGATTGTTCTAGACTATGGAGTGGATCTAGAGCTTGGCTTCCCAGCCCTGACTAGGCATCAGAATCACCTTATAGAGCTGGTACAGAGACCTGAGCCCTATTCCAGGCCTGTGAGATCAGAATATTCTGGCATGCAGATTCTGTATGGAGTAAGAGGTTTGGGTAAATAACTTTGAGACTGGGAAAAGGAAGATTCTTTCTTCCCTTCCTATATCAAACAATCTTATTTTTCAGGGCTGCTTTGGATAGAGGCTGCTTACAGTATTTTGAGTTTCTGGATAGCTTAAGCGCCACATAGATACCCATTTTTGATCCATCTACTTTTGTCAAAAAGATTATTTTAACTAAACAAGGAAGTGTGATTGTATTTGAAATTTTGTTTGATCTCCATCTCATACTCCATTCCATTCCATTCTATTCCCAGTAGCTCATTTTAATGCCATTTTCTTGTTTAGGGAGGAAAGCTTGTATCATTCCATAGTGAGGAATTATGAACATTAAATGCTGACAAGGAAGCAGTGTGTTTCAGAGAAACAAAAATCTATATGAAAGGGAAGGACTCAATTAGTCCATCATTCTAATTGTTGTGGTGTGATGGACAACACTAGTGCTTACCCCCATGTGCTTACAAGGTTTCCTTCTTGGTGACAAGGAAGATGATACTTCCCAGTCTCCCACTGCAGTTGAGCACAACTGTGAAGCTGGGTCTGACCAGTGGGTTGTGTCATTTCTGACACAGAGCATGGGGAATGGGTGTAAGGTCTCCAAGCACTCTCTTCTGCCCCAGTGAATCTCAAGTCCTGTGTTGAGTTGCTCGTGTCTCCATCTGCCTGGGTCCTTGAGTAACCACGTGTAAGAGAACCTGCCTCATGCCTGGATCTCTGTCAGACATGTAGCAAATGTGAGAAATGTCCTTCTACTGTATTAAGTCACTGAGGATTGGGAGTTCATATAGTACCATCCTATAAACTAGATGATACACTTGAGTTTTAGAAAATGGCCTTAAGATATATATTTTTATTTTATTTCAAAAAATTTTTAATGTTTATTTCTGAGAGAGAGACAGAGTGCAAGTGGGGGAGGGGCAGAGAGTGGGAGACACAGAATCCAAAGCAGGCTCCAGGCTCCAGGCTCCGAGCTCTAAACTATCCAGAGCCTGATGCAGAGCTTGAACTCGTGAACCGCGAGAGGATGACCTGAGCCTAAGTCAGATGTTTAACCTACTGAGCTGCCCAGGTACCCCAGATCTTTATTTTTAAATGCTGGCCTTGAATTCTGCTGACTGGATTGAAGTCTGAGCTTATCACCAGTTTTTGGACTTAGCCTTAGTCACCTAACTGCACTGATAATACTTACAGCTGAAACTCATTAAGCACATCTTTGTGTCCAGTGCTGCACATGGGGTTTTCTGGGCATCATCTCACCTCACCTTCCAGATACTCTCACTTGGGTAGACCGCCACCACTTGCTGGATGCAGAAACAGGCATGACACAGGAGGCACAACTAGAAAGTGGAGATGCTGGACCAGAACCAGGTCTGACTGATGCCGATGACTGCATTTTGCTTGCTGCTAAGTTGGAATTGATTAAAATATCTACCTTGCTGGGCAGTTTTAGGATTCTATGAGCAGCCTACATGACGGAAGATCTGGATGCCTAGTAAGTAAGGTTATTCATTATTTGGGTTCTGCCAGCACTTGTTAGAAACTTCAGAGTATTTCCTCTTGGGTTGTCACCAGAGCCTCATTCACCAACCTTGAGAAACCTGAGTTGTTTTCTTTTTTTTTTTTTTTCCAAGTGGTAAATGTTTCATCATTACTTTTGTCTCCTGTTCGAGTTGACCCTCTCTCTATCATGACATCTGGCTTCATCCTTCAGACTCTCTCTCTTTCTCTCTTTTTTATGGTTTCATGTTGCTGTGAGCAGAACTCATTTTTCAAAAGACAGATGGTGGCAACCCTGTTCTCTCTAAATAAAAAAGCAAAACAGCTGTTAAGGTGCAAACAGAGTTGCGGCCAGCAAATTGTATCTGCTTCAAGTGTTGGCGAAGTTTCCCTATAGGGAAGAGGAGCTATCTAAACAAAATATGCAGTCTCGGCTGCACTATGCCAAGGCCCAAGTATAGAATGATGGCAAATAATGGAAATTTATAGCATGCTATAGATCTGGCACCTTTCTATCTTGGCGGGTGCATATTTAAATGCAGTGCTAACGGAGCTGAGATTTATTGCTCTCTGATAACGATAAAATGCCATCAGAGAATGAGATAAATCTTGGCCCCAAATCTTAGAATGCAGTGCACACACTCACACGCACACACATGCTTGTAAAATACAGCCTGATACTGCTAACTCAGGAGTCTGAGTTCAGAAGAAGCCTATGGAACAGGGAAAGTAAAGGACGTGTTTTATAGACGACTGCAAATTGTTGTTTTCATGAGGCTGGGGTCAAGGTACATTGTGGCCTCGGGTTGAAATGAGTGTTGCTTTGTCTCCTGGCTGATATATACTTGACCTTGGCCAGGAAAGCTTTTTCCTTTCCTGGATGTTCAATAGCATTCTCTTCACCTTTTCACAGCCTTGGGACAGGACGACTTCCAAACAAATACTGATGAATTGTAACCCTCCGGGAGAAG
This sequence comes from Panthera onca, assembly GCF_046562875.1. NCBI lineage: Eukaryota > Metazoa > Chordata > Mammalia > Carnivora > Felidae > Panthera > Panthera onca. The sequence goes on along the minus strand of NC_138354.1, from coordinate 36,100,032 downwards.
AACATCGTCGTCTTTTTTTTTATAATGTGTTTTCTTATTTATTTTCCTATTTATTTATTTATTTCAAGAGAAGTGGAGTCTCGGGCTTTGTAAGCAGAGAGGGAGACACGGAATGAATCTGCTAAAAGACCATATTTGCAACTTGCTCGTGATGTGTAAATGAGGTGTGCAAATCTCCTCTTCGTGGGCCTTTGCTATTCCGAGAATGGACACTTACCAAGTACCAGTCAGGAGGCTGTCTCTCACATTTGGCAACCAGCCCGTATGGCACCCACCCATCTCTAACTCTGGGACACCTAGGGTTCACGACGTGGAGCTCACCTGGCAGTCCGCCCAAACCCCTTGCTGAATTTCCATGGGCTCTACTTTGATGGATCATTTCAGATCAGCAGCTACCTCAAGGAGGGAGGCTCTTTCTCCTGGCCCTCATTCTAGAGGTTTCCTTGACTATTTCTAATGCAAGGGGATTTCTAACGTTTCAGGAGAGATCTTAACCTTCATTGAGAATTATAAGCTCCAGGGATTGCTATAGGTCACTTCCCATTAGAGTTAGATTCACCTTTCTAGATGATTTTTGAGCATGATTGTGTGTGTGTGCGTGTGTGTGTGTGTGTGTGTGTGTGTGTGTGTGTGTTCGTTCATGTCTGTCGTCTCAACTGATCCTGTTTTGGAGATATGGACAATGTCTGTAAATTACAGCTTTCATGCATAGCTAGAAAGAATGTCTTTGGTTTCCCGGGATTTTATAAATGCCTGTGTGTGTGTTGGGGGAAGGCAAGCATGGAGAGGTGTGAAAACTGAGAGGTAAGGATATTTGTTGAGCTTGAAAGCGACACACATTCTCTTAGTGGGGAGTGTTCCTTGAATTTCTTAGTACACCTGATGATATTTTATATAAAACTGTTGTTTTAAACCCTTTTCTCTTCCCTTATATGCCTTTCCGTTTTCTACACTGAAGAAAGCTATAAAGTGGTATAATTTGGTGCATTTATCTCATTTAGTTTTGTTGTTGTTGTTGCTTGAGGAAAAAAAAAACAGGTTGATTTGGGAAATTTTGATGCTTGGGATGAAAAAGGACCTAAGATTTTATATAGAATGAATTCTTTGGAGCTTTGAACTGAGTTTCATGGACTTCATGAAAATATATGTGTATGTGCGTGTGCGTGTGTGTGTGTGAGAGAGAGAGAGAGATTGAGAGAAGGAGGGAGAAGGATTGAGAATAATCATGCTATTAGTTTTTGGACTTGTATGTTTGTTTTTCTTCTAAGAGATGTCATAGCTTTTGTTAGGTTCTCAAAAGCACCCTTGTCTGCGACCCTGACCCACGGTCCTCTTGTTCCTGGGATATGTGCTGTGATATTCAACTGCTTTACAGAGCTGTGATCCCAGCCTCCTCATTTCTGGGATGGGCCTGACTATGGCCAAAGAGGGAGTGGATCTTGGGCAATGCAGGGCTCTCCGGTCCCAAGCACTGCATCTTTATGGGCTTTGCCCACCAGAGTTAGCTCATAAAAGGAACCTCCTACTACTCCCTGTTCATCCTCCACGACTTGAGTCTATCCAAGTCTAGCTGCAACCTCCACCTGCTCATCTATGGTCCAGCAATACTGTCCTTCTCTCAGCTGTTCCAGTTAAGCCCCTCTCTCTCTCACCTCCCAGTCCTCATACATTTTGTTCTCTCTACCTGGAACATTTGGCCCTTTCTTCTGGGCCGACACCTTCTCTTTTTCTTGTTTCTGATGAAGTGCTACTTCCTTCTAGATGCCTTCTAGACCAGGTCCTGTATGATGCCTTCTAGACCAGGTCCCGTATGATGCCTTCTAGACCAGGTTAGATGTATCTTCAACATCTTCTGGCATTCCCGCTTCTCCTGCCAGGGTATTGCCACACATTGTGACTTCTTAGGCCAAGGAAGCGTACATAGAAACTTGCTGTACTGTCTTTATAACTCTTCTGAAAATCTTAACTTATTTAAAAACCAAAAAATATGTTTACAAAAATAAAATGGAAAATAGAAAGAAAGGGGGATGTGGGAGGAGTTATCTGTGTTTTATCAAAGCACACTGAAGACCAGAGATGTCAATATAAAGAGTGAACAAGTAGAAAAGGAAATGAAATGGAAGATTGCCTGTGTGATCACATTATAAAAGGAAGAGGCAGAGGAGCCACAGCTCTATGAAGTCTCTACCTTCCTGTCTACATCATTACTCTTCCCAGTACCTACCTCAATGCCTGGTTTTAGCTAGCACTTAATAATATTAGTAGAATCTAGGGCGCCTGCACGGCTCAGTTGGTTAAGCGTCTGACTTCAGCTCAGATCATGATCTCGCAGCTTGTGAGTTTGAGCCCTGCATCGATCAGGCTCTACACTGACAGCTCAGAGCCTGGAGCCTGCTTCAGGTTCTATCTCTCTCTCTCTCTCTGCCCCTCCACTGCTCGCTCTCTCTCTCAAAAATAATAAACATTAAAAATTAAAAAATAATATTTGTAGGAATAAATGAATACACAAATGCATAAATAGCTAAAAGACCCTTATCTTAGCTCACTTGGCTGCCAGCTGAACTGTTATTCTTTCCCGGCATGTACTGCTTTGGCTCCCGTGTCTCTTTGTTACCACTTGGGACCCCTTGGTTTATCTTTGGCTTTGAATTTCACTCTACAATGTCCTTGGCTATGGCCACACAGCCCTGTGCACCTGTACTGACCACTGGGGCCCTCTTCTTCATCTGCTAATGCCGGTAGGTGACTTTCCCAAGGGCCGTCCAGCTTCAGAGTGTTGCCTGCACAGGGAGGAAGAGCAGGCAAGGAAGGGGCCAGATGGAAGAAATGTAAAAGAGAATGAGTATAAATAAGCTTAAATGCTTTTTTCCTTTTTGCCTTTTTTTCCTCTACTTGGGCTCCTGTAGCATGTTGGCTCGAGCACCTAGAATCACCGAGCAAAACAGAAGAAAATACTTGCCGCTTTGTCACACTGGTTAACAACAAATGACCAAATCAGTACGACAGGTTTTTTTCCCCCTGTGATAGAGCCTTATGGCTCATCGTGTGAATGGACGATCATTTTGATCAGCTGGTGCAGCCTCGATAAAAATGATGAATATGGTAATAAATACTATGTTTTTAAACATTTGTAACGTTGCAAACGTGCTAAGTGTATACATATTTATAAGACATAAATAGGATGTAAAATTGTCGTTTTGAAGTGTACATGTGCTACCTTACGCCATCATTATCCCTGTCTTTAAAAACTTGAAAAAAGTATAAATGAAGTGTCACAATTTAGTCTGGTGGCTAGAAAGTGGCAAAAATGGGATTTGAACTCAGCTCTTTCAAACTCTGAGCCTGTGCTGAGGAGGGTGTGTGGTGCCTCAAGAAATGTGGTGCCTGCTTGCTTCGTCACCAGAACAGTTTTGTGGTTTGGAAGAGAGCTCCCTGGGGGCTGGCCACACACATGTTTGTGTGGTTGTAGGTTACAAGAGGGAAGACTCATGGCTGCAAGCCTAGAAGGAGGGTCCATATGCCTTGCTGCTCTGCCAGGGTCTCTATGCCAGGGGGCACCCCAGGGGCCCAAGAGGATTCCTCCCCCTGACACCAAGGCTGGCAGGGCCCCTTGGGGCACCAGGGGGAGCTCTCCCTGAAGGCTTGAATAGGCTGCTGGTAGCTCAGAGTATTCTTTAGAAACCAGGGATGCTTCAGGAGGGTCTGGAGACTTCTGGGATCTTGTGGCCACATCTGAACCTGATTTTTTTGCTTTAAACCCATTTTTTTTTTTTGGTTAGCTGCACAGGCTGTGTTAATTGTTCATTACAGAATTTACCAAGCCTCCTACAAATAATACAAATAACGCTAAGTAAAATAATGTCATAATAGCATCTTTGATTATATATAACAGATATGTTTGAATATTATATATAGGTACCAAATATATATACAGTATATATAGATCTATATTTTTTCTCTCTCTGTATGTATGTGTGTGTGTTTGCTATCTCTATGTATGTATGTATATGTATGTATGTGTGAAGAACTTCCTAATTCTTCAAGATGGATATTATTATCCCCATTCTTTTTTTTAATTAATTTTTTAATTTATATCCAAGTTAGTTTGCTTAGAGTGCAGCAATGATTTCAGGGGTAGATTCCTTAATGCCCCTTACCCATTTAGCCCATCCCCCCACCCCCCACAACCCCTCCAGTAACCTTCTGTTTGTTCTCCATATTTAAGAGTCTCTTATGTTTTGTCCCCCTCCCTGTTTTTATATTATTTTTGCTTCCCTTCCCTTATGTTCATCTGTTTTGTCTTTTAAAGTCCTCATATGATGGGGCGCCTGGGTGGCTCAGTCAGTTAAGCGTCTGACTTCGGCTCAGGTCATGATCTCACGGTCCATGAGTTCGAGCCCCGCGTCGGGCTCTGTGCTGACGGCTCAGAGCCTGGAGCCTGTTTCAGATTCTGTGTCTCCCTCTCTCTCTGACCCTCCCCCATTCATGCTCTGTCTCTGTCTGTCTCAAAAATAAATAAACATTAAAAAAAATTAAAAAAAAAATAAAGTCCTCATATGAGTGAAATCCTTGATATTTGTCTTTCTCTGACTAATTTCACTTAGCATAATAAATACCCTCCACTTCCATTCATGTCGTTGCAAATGGCAAGATTTCATTCTTTTTGATTGCCAAGAAATATTCTGTTGTACATATATACCACATCTTCTTTATCCATTCATCCATCGATGGACATTTGGGCTCTTTCCATACTTTGGCTATTGTTGATAGTGCTGCTATAAACATTAGGGTACATATGCCCCAGTATCCCGTGGATAAATGCCTAGTAGTGCAATTGCTGGGTTGTAGGGTAGTTCTATTTTTAATTTTTTAAGGAACCTCCATAGTGTTTTCCACAGTGGCGGCAACAGCTTGCATTCCCACCAGCAATGAAAAAGAGATACTCTTTCTCCACATCCTCACCAACATCTGTTGTTGCTGGAGTTGTTCATGTGAGCCATTCTGACAGGTGTGAGGTGGTATCTCATTGTGGTTTTGATTTGTATTTCCCTGATGATGAATGAAGTTGAGCATTTTTTTATGTGTCGGTTGGCCATCTGCATGCATTTGGAAAAGTGCTATTCATGTCTTTTGCCCATTTCTTCACTGGATTATTTGTTTTTTGGGTGTTGCGTTTGATAAGTTCTTTATAGATTTTGGATACTAACCCTTCATCTGGTATGTTGTTTGCAAATATCTTCTCCCATTCCTTCCATTGCCCTTCAGTTTTGCTGATTGTTTCCTTCACTGTGCAGAAAGTTTTTATTTTGATGAGGTCCCGGTAGTTCATTATTGCTTCTGTTTCCCTACGAGTTGAGTAATAAGTTGCTGCGGCCAAGGTCAAAGAAGTTTTTGCCTACTTTCTCCTTGAGGATTTTGATGGCTTCTTGTCTTACATTTAGGTCTTTCATCCATGTTGAGTTTATTTTTGTGTATGGTGTAAGAAAGTGGTCCACGTTCATTCTTCTGCATGTCTCTGGCCAGTTTTCCCAGCACCACTTGCTGAAGAGACTGTCTTTATTCTATTGGATATTATTTCCTACTTTGTCACAGATTAGTTGGCCATACGTTTGTGGGACCATTTCTGGGTTCTCTGTTCTGTTCCATTGATCTGAGTGTCTGTTTTAGTGCCAGTACCATACTGTCTTGATGATTATAGCTTTGTAATACAGCTTGAAGTCCGGGATTGTGATGCCTCCTGCTTTGGTTTTCTTTTTCAAGAGCGCTTTGGATATTTGGGGTCTTTTCTGGTTCCATACAAATTTTAGGATTGTTTGTTGTAGTTCTGTGAAGAATGCTGGTTTTATTTTGATAGGGATTGCATTGAGTATGTAGATTGCTTTGGGTATTATTGACATTTTAACAATATTTGTTCTTCCTATCCAGGAGCATGAAATATTTTTCCATTTTTTGGTGTCTTCTTCAATTTCTTTCCTAAGCATTCTATAGTTTTCAGGGTATAGGTTTTTTACCTCTTTGGTTAGATTTATTCCTAGGTATTTTATGGTTTTTGGTGCAATTGTAAATGGGATTGATTCCTTGGTTTCTCTTTCTGTTGCTTCATTGCTGGTGTATAGGAATGCAACCGATTTCTGTGCATTGATTTTATATCCTGCCACATTGCTGAATTCATGGATCAGTTCTAGCAGTTTTTTGGTGGAATCTTTTCGGTTTTCTATATAGAGAGAGTATTGTGTCATCTGCGAAGGGTGAAAGTTTGACCTCCTCCTGGTCAATTTGGATGCCTTTTATTTCTTTGTGTTGTCTGATTGCTGAGGCAAAGACTTCTAATACTATGTTGAATGATAGTGGCGAGAGTGGACATCCGTGTCTTGTTCCTGACCTTAAGGGAAAAGCTCTCAGTTTTTCTGCATTGAGGATGACATTTGTGTTGGCTCTGTCATATATGGCTTTTATGATCTCGAGGTATGATCCTTCTATCTCTACTTTCTTGAGGGTTTTTATCAAGAAAGGATGCTGTATTTTGTCAAATGCTTACTCTGCATCTATTGAGAGGATCATGTGGTTCTTGTTCTTTCTTTTATTGATGTGATGAATCACACTGATTGATTTGCAGATATTGAACCAGCCCTGCATCCCAGTTGTAAATCCCACTTGGTCATGGTGAATAATTTTTTTTAATGTTTTGTTGGATCTGGTTGGCTAAGATCTTGTTGAGGGTTTTTGCATCCATGTTCATCAGGGAAATTGGTCTCTAGCTCTCCTTTTCAGTGGGGTGTTTGTCTGGTTTTGGAATCAAGGTAATGGTGGCTTCATAGAGTTTGGAAGTTTCCTTCCATTTCTAGTTTTTGGAACAGCTTCAAGAGAATAGGTGTTAACTCTTCCTTAAATGTTTGGTAGAATTCCCCTGGAAAGCCATCTGGCCCTGGACTCTTGTTTTTTGGGAGATTTTTGATTGCAAATTCGATTTCTTTACTGGTTATGGGTTCTGTTCAAATTTTCTGTTTCTTCCTGTTTGAATTTTTGTAGTTCCTATGTTTCTAGGAATTTTTCCACTTCTTCCAGATTGCCCTTTTTATTGGCGTATAATTGCTCATAATATTCTTTTATTATTGTTTTTATTTCTTCTGGGTTGGTTGTGATCTCTCTTCTTTCATTCTTGATTTTATTTATTTGGGTCCTTTCCTTTGTCTTTCTGATCCAACAGGCTAGTGGTTTTGTTAATTCTTTCAAAGAACCAGCTTCTGCTTTCATTGATCTGTTTTTTTTTTTTTTTTTTTTGTTTGTTTGTTTCAATAGCATTGATTTCTGCTCTAATCTTTATTATTTCCTATCTTCTGCTGGTTTTGGGTTTTATTTGCTGTTCTTTTTCCAGCTGTTGAAGGTGTAAGGTTAAGTTGTGTATCTGAGACCTTTCTTCCTTCTTTAGGAAGGTCTGGATTGCTATATACTTCCCTCTTATGACCACCTTTGCTGCATCCCAGAGTGGTGTTATCATTTTCATTGGCTTCCAGGTACTTTTTAATTTCCTCTCTTCTTGGTTAGCCCATTCATTTTTATTAGGATGTTCTTGAGTCTCCAAGTATTTGCTGTCTTTCCAAATTTGTTCTTGTGGTTGATTTCGAGTTTCATAGTGTTGTGGTCTAAAAATATGCCCAGTATGATCTCAGTCTTTTTTGTACTTGTTGAGGGCTGATTTGTGTCCCAGTATGTGATCTATTCTGAAGAACGTTCCATGTGCACTGGAGAAGAGTGTATATTCCACTGTTTTAGGATGAAATGTCCTGAATATATCTGTTAAGTCCATCTGGTCCAGTGTGTCCTTCAAAGCCATTGTTTCCATGTTGATTTTCTGTTTAGATGATCTGTCCATTGTTGTAAGTAGGGTGTTGAAGTCCCCTACTATTATGGTATTATGATCAATGAGTTTCTTTACGTTTGTGATTAATGGATTTATCTATTTGGGTGTTCCACATTTGGAGCATAGATGTTTACAATTGTTAGGTCTTCTTGGTGGATAGACCCCTTAATTATGATATAATGCCCCTCTTCATCTCTTGTTACAGTCTTTATTTTAAAGTCTAGACTGTCTGATCTGAGTATGGCTACGGTGGCTTTCTTTTGTCAACCATTAGCATGATAGATGGTTCTCCATCCCCTCACATTCAATCTGAAGGTGTCTTTAGGTCTCAGGAGGGTCTCTTATAAACAGCATATAGATGGATCTTGTTTTCTTATCCATTCTGTCACCCGATGTCTTTCGATTGGAGCATTCAGTCCATTGACATTTTGAGTGAGTACTGAAAGATACAAGTTTATTGCCATTATGTTTCTTGTAGAGTTGGAGTTTCTGGTGTTGTTCTCTGGTCCTTTCTAGTCTTTGTTGCTTTTGGTGTTTTTTTTTCATCTTTTCTCCTCTCAGAGTGTCCCCCTGAAATTTCTTGCAGTGCTGGTTTAGTGGTCATGAACTCCTTTAATTTTTGTTTGGGAAACTTTTAATCTCTCCTTGTATTTTGCATGACAGCCTTGCTGGATAAAGAATTCTTGGCTGCATATTTTTCTGATTCAGCACATTGAATATATCCTGCCACTCCTTTCTGGCCTTCCAAGTTTCTGTGGATAGGTCTGCTGCAAACCTGATCTGTCTTCTTGTGTAGGTTAAGGACTTTTATTCCCTTGCTGCTTTCATGATTCTCTCCTTGCCTGAGTATTTTGTGAATTTGACTGTGATATGCCTTGTTGGTGGTCGGTTTTTGTTGAATCTTATGGGAGTCCTCTGTGCTTCCTTGATTGTGAAGTCTCTGTCTTTCCCCAGGTTAGGAAAGTTTTCCACTATGATTTGCTCAAATAAACCTTCTACCACTTTTTCTCTCTCTTCATCTTCTGGGAACCCTATGATTCTGATGTTGTTCCTTTTAAATGAGTCATTGATTTCTCTAATTCTTGTTTTTTAATTTTTTTAAATGCTTTTATTTATTTTTGAGACAGAGAGTGACAGAGCATGAGCAGGGGAGGGGCAGAAAGAGAGGGAGACACAGAATCTGAAGCAGGATCCAGGCTCCGAGCTGTCAGCACAGAGCCCAACGCAGGGCTCGAACTCACAGACTGTGAGATCATGACCTGAACTGAAGTCAGATGCCCAACTGACTGAGCCACCCAGGTGCCCCTCTCTAATTCTTAAATAGTGCTCTTTTGCCTTAGTCTCCCTCTTTTTTCCTGCTTCATTATTCTCCATAAGTTTGGCCTCTATTTTGCTATTTTGCCTCTTTCGTCCTTGCCACCGTGGCATCCATTCAAGATTGCAGCTCAGTTATAGCATTTTTTATTTCATCCAGACTACTTTTTACTTCTTTTATCTCTGCAAAGAGGGATTCTAATCTATTTTCAACCACAGCTAGTATTCTTACTATCGTGATTCTAAATTCTGGTTAAGACATCTTTCTTGTATCTGTGTTGATTAAGTCACTGGCTCTTTATTTTGGGGTGAATTCATTTGTTTTATTATTTTGAAGGGAGAAAAGGAATTGATAAGGTAAAAAAATTAAAATTAAAAAAATTGAAAACCACACACACACACAAATCGAATAAATGATGCTAGAGTCTAGGTGTGTTTTGGTCTGGTTATTGAAAGGAGCTTGATAGATTAGAGTGAAAAGGGGGGAAAAAGGAAAACGTTTGAAAATTTTAGAAAATGAATACAATGAAATAGAATAAAATTAAATGGTGGAAGTAAAATAGAATTTGAAAAATTTACAAAAAAGTAAAAACATATAGTAGGAAAAAAGTAAAAATAGTTTTAATAAATATTGAAAATAAAAATAAACTTTTTCTCTTTCTGTATTCATGAAAAAGAAAAGAAATGAAAAAGAAAACCAAAAAAAAAAAAAGAAAATTGAATGGACGGGTCAGTGAACAGATTAAATTATGATTGAAATTACATCTGTTTCCCCTAGAAGTCAAACTATGAAGCCCTTCATAGTCTGTAAAGGAAGCAGGTGCAGAGACTTGTGGTGTTCCTGAACAGCGAGATTGGCCCAGTTGGGCAGGGCTTAGTGTAATGGCTCCATTCTCCAGTAGGTGGTGCTGCTTAGCTTACTGGGGTGGATTGTTGTGGTGTTTGTAGGTGTGTATGTGCATGCATGGGAGCAGTGAAAATGGGGTCACCCAGCTACCCAGTGTCTAGTATGGGAGCCCTTTCCTCTCCCCGGCCAGCAATCACGCTCGTGTCCTTTGTCTCCGGCTTCCTCCACTCCCGCTTTTACACTGTCCGTGACCAAGCCGTCAGGTTGCCGGGCGGCACCTCCCTCCTGAGTTTTATCTCCGTTGCGGCTGTGTTTCCCGACCCCTCACTTCAGAGGGACCACGGCTTGGACCCGCTCAGATCCTCTGCGGGAGGGTCTCCCCGAACAATGGCCGGGGTGCTGGCCTCACCCGGGAACGTTCGCGGGACTCTGCTGCTGCCATCGCCAGAGACTGCGGCTGGGCGCCAGCCTGCCCCAGAGAAGGTTCACGTGATCGTGTAGCAGCAGCGTTGGAGGGATCATGCAAAATCACAACACGCATCCGGCACCAGGCTTCGCCCTTCCCACCAGAGCACCGCCAGGTATGGAGGCGAGGAGTTTCAGACTGCGCTCCCCGTTTACAGAGTCTTAATGGAATTTAAACCCTCTCTTTCTCCTCTCTCCCTTTTTAGTTGAGTCCCTGTGGCTGTTTCCACTTTTCCACTTTCTCTCTGGGTGCTTTGGAGTGGGTGCTTTTTCCTAACTTTCCCCGCATCTCTGTCTTCTCTCCACAAGCGAAATACAGCTCCCTGCCCTCCGCACCTTCGCAACTTCTGTCCCCCAGTTCACCTCTCTTTGCTGCTTACCTGCTGAGTTCTGTGGTTCAGGTTGTGCATATTGTTGTGTTAATCCTCAGATCAGTGTTCTAGGTGTGCAGGATGGTTTAGTATTGATCTGGCTATATTTCATGGATGTGAGATGCAAAGAAAACTTCCATCCTATTTCACCATCTTCTATTATCCCCATTCTAAAGATGAGCAAACAAAAGCCAGAGAGATGGGATAAATTGCTTAAGGTCATATTCTTAGAAGGAGCAGAGACGTTTTCAAACTCAGGTTCGCCGGACCCCAAAGGTGTTCTTAGTTCACCGCACAACCCCTCTCTCTATGAGCTTATGAGGTTTAATTGAAATGTTACTGTTCATTTTCTTTCTTCATAGCCCAAGTGCCCCATCAGGGCAGAAATTATGCTTCACTCATTAGAACTGTAGTGAAGCCCCTGGTATAAAATTCAACTCATACTTATTGGGCATCTGTGATGAGCCAGGCAGTACAGTAGGTTCCAGATGGGGCCATACTCACGTACAGCTGACATTTAGCAGAGGAAAGTAGAAAGCAAATATAGTTACGTGGTCAGAAGGAGAAAACAAATGCTTACCAGGTACTTACTGTGTGCCAACAACTTCCTCGGTGTTCTTTGTGTATGAGTTCACTTAATTCATGAGATGGGTGCTTATCTCACCATTTCTATTTACACCCAAGGAAGCAGAAAGGAAGAGAAGTTGAATATCTGGCTCCAAAGTTCACATAGCCAGAAAGTCCCAGATGTGGGGCTTGGACCCCACACTCTGGATCTCGAGTATTTACTCTTGGCACAAAATAAATACAGCCAGGACAGGGGCAAGATGAGCAGTGGTGTGCTCTTGCTGGAGGTGATATTTCATCTGCGACATGAAAATAAGAAGGAATCCCACTTAACAAGTAGGGGAAAGAGAAATGCAAGCAAAGAGACCCACCTGTGCAGAGGCACTGAGGTGGGAGAGATCTTGATAGTTCAAAGAAAAGAACTGGCAATGGGAAGCTGCAGAAGGAAGGGGCTAGTGATCTTTAGGAAATGAATGAGAGGTTTTTGGGCCACAGAAGGGAGACTTCTTGGTGCTAAAGGGATAGAGATCTATTTTTTGCCCATCTTTCCATACATTTTCTTTAGAAGATACTTTCCTTTTTCATGCTTTCTTTCATGTACATGTGGATATGAGCCAATCAAACTGGAGCCCAAATAATGACAGTCAGCATGGATGTTTCCCCAGCATGCACAGGGACACCTCTGACTGGGTTATCTTCCTTCTCCTAGAACAGAGATGGGTGTTACCTGCTCTATGATGACGCCTGCATATACAGTCAGCACAATAGCATCACTTACCAATCACTGTATTCTTTTCTACTTGGCTGCAGCAGAGTCTCAAAGTCCTTTCTCAAGACAATATTGTAGGCTGCCATTTTTAGTCATCCAAAGATGAAAGGGAGTTAACAACAGGTAAGACTCACTGCTTCTGAAGGCCATGGGGGTGGTATCCGCCACTCTCCAGGGCGTGTAAAGGGCAGCCATTTTAGTTGCTCTCTCGTCATGACAATCATATCTTGGAGAAAGCTTTAGGAAGAGCATCATAAAAGCAGGCATTCCCTAACAGCGGGCTATGGCGTGACTTGCTAAGAATGTGCTCCTAATGCATTTTAATGACATGCTTTATAATATCTTATTAAAGATTGTAAGAGCATCTAATAATCATTTAATAAATATTAATGAAGCATTTACAAATTGCACCTTAATTTACAGCATTGGCACTCATATACTGCCCCAGATATTAGCACATGGAGGCATGGTGCTCCAACAGAGACTACCATGGAGAGCCTAGTTCTGTGACATTGGGCCATCCTGCTACCATAAGTGATTTTTAAAAATAATAATTCTTGGAGAGCAGTTCAGTGCAATGAAGCTTGATACCCAAAGCAGTTTAGCAATTATTATTCTGTTTGGGGAACATTAAAACATAATCTACCATGAATTTATAATCCATAGCTTTTCTCTCATGCCCCTTTTTTTTTTTTAATAATAGGCGATAATTATAGGCCCTCGTGCAGAAACTCCTGTAGATGTTGGACAGTGCCCTGACCCTCCCTTGTTGTTAAGCCTTGTAGCCAGTGTTTTCAGGACTGGATGGTGCAATCGTCTCTCGATGGTGCTGGTTTTCAGCCTAGGGTCAGAGTCACACCTCACAGAAAGCCAAAGCTGGATGGGGACTTGGAAATCGCCCTGTCCACCTCCTTACTTTGTATGGGAGGAAACTGAAACCCTGAGAGGGGAGGGGCATTCTGAAGCCACACAGAGAACAGCAAGAATGGGGCCAGATTCCAGGGTGTTAGTTTTGCAGTCACATGCTTCCCAGGCTCGCGGCCAAGGAGAGGCAGGATGTATTGGGAAGATCTTGGATAGAAGATCCTCCTTCTCCCTGGAGGTGGTGGGGAGTCCTTGGGGTCAGCGCCAGGGTCTCTATGTCTCTGTTGTCCCAAATGGGCAGGCGCTCCTCCGCATTAAGAGGAGTTGGCCAGCAGATGGCGCTGCAGGGATTCAAACTGAGACACCCTGTCCGAAAGCAGCCCTGGGCAGGCTGGGATTCGCAAACCCCTGCAATCAGGAGTTGTTTGAGAAGAGCTGGGATCCATCCTGCACTACAGGGACCTGTAGGTATGCTCAGACTCCTGGGGGCCGCCCCAGCCTTGCTTGGGAGAGAAAGCCAGGTCTAGGGTGCGCTGGCACAGGCACTGGTGACCTGGGCACTCTGGGTCTTGGAGCAGATCCTGCACCAAGCCATAGACGTACAGAGAGGCCGACTGTGTGCAGACCGGGGTGCTTGCTATTTTGGCAACACCCGGCTGAAAGGGTGGAAGTGTCAGCCAGACGCCTCCTTCTGTGCTGGGTCTCCCTAAAACCCAGCTTCCTGGGATCACTACTCTAAGGAATACTAAGACCTCCTTAATAGGGAGGTAAAGCAAGGTGTTTCTCATTCCCCCTTCCTGACTTCCAGGCCTATTATTTGCTGCCAGGCCGTGTTCAATGTGCTTTAATTAATAATTTAATTTGTGTGCCATGACGAAATGGTTTTTGCAAAGGAGTTTGATTTACTTTTCAAAATTGTAGAATTGAATGAATGATGGACAGTTTAGGGCAGCACTTAATCACTGTTTAGATTACCCTTTCCTGTTCTTTCATCCTCCCCACACCCCCAACACATCTCCCATCTCCTCTCTGTCTCTGTCTTACACACACATGCGTGCACACATGCTCACACACGCACATGCACACACAGGTCTCACAGCAGCGCTCACAGATCTCTCTCCTTACAGCTGCAGCATTTCTGCATAGAGTGCAGGGAGGAAGGAAGGACCTGGATCCCTGGGGCTAGAACAGGCCGATCTATCAAACAAATACAATGGCCATACTTCTCAGGTCCAATGGCCCCTTGTACCTACCCCAGTCCTGAGCCCCCACCTCCCTGTTGCCAGAGGGCACCGTGCCATCCTTTAAATCAGATTTAGACACAGTCTACATGTGGCTCCTGCTGTTCTGGACATTACAGTCTGCTTGTTGTGTCTTCTCATTGCAAGGGAAGGATTTGCACGAGAGCATGTGATACAGAGTCTGGCTGGGCCTGGCAGGCAGGCCGCAAAGGGTCAGCTGCTGCAGGCATCATTACCCCTGGGGTCTGAGTTAGTCCCCCTCCCCCCTGGAAAGAGCAGGGTTAGAGGTCTGGCCATCCTGCAACCACAGCCTGCATACTCCTGTTCCCTCCAGACAGCAGGACACTTGCTGAGAGCATAATGGTTGTTGGGGCCACCCCTTCCTGGCTCCTTTGTTCTAAACTCTTTTTATATCTTTGAGGGCTAGAGACAGTCAGCCTTCTTGCAAAGAGTGAGAGGTTCCTGAAGGCAGGAGAAATATCTGACTTAACTCTTTGGCACACAGTAGACACTCAAATATCTGGTCATCTAATAAACAAGGGAATGAACAGAGGGGATGGGTCATCTCTCTGGATAAGTTAATGGCCTCTGTTTTATTTAACAAGCCTTGTACAATACTGTCTGTATGCCAGAAACTGCTCAAAGTGCTTTTTACATATAAACTCATAGATGCCTAATATAAACCTTGTAAGTTAGATGATACTAATATCCACCCCCGCTTTGTTTTAAAAGGGGGAGTAGAGGGGGCAGATGGGATAAGTAACTTGCCCAAGGCCAGGCAACTAGTAAGTGGCCAGACTCAAACCCAAGCAGTCTGGCTCTAGAATTTCTGCTATAAATCTCTTGGCTCTACTTCCTCTTATCCTTAGTTTTATTCTCCTCTGACCAAGACCAAAATTCTTAGATAAACCTAGCCAGGGAGCAAGCATGTGTGGAATTTAATCCCTGAAGCCCATTTTGCAGAATTCCACTCTCAGAAGACATGGCAAAGAAAGGTTTCTCGATGGACAAAGTGTCAAATTATTTGACATCACCAGGAAAAAACTGATAGATGGCTTTCCCTTCACCTCTGTAACATATAGATGGCATGTTTTGGTGTTCAAGAAGCAGAAAAAGGAAGAAGGGAGGGAGAGAAGGAGGAAAGAGAGAAAGCACGCTTTATTTAATCTCCAGCACAGAAATGGTGTCCGCAGCCCTGAGAAACATGGGTGTTCATCCGCCTGTTGCTTGGCATAGTTTCACTGCCTAGAAGCCTGCAGAAATATTGGAAGTCAAGATCCAATATAATAATTGGCTTACAGATTTGAAGAAGGATGGACAGACTTTCCCATTTCCAAGATTCATTAGCCCACCTCCCCCTCTAATAGACAGGGCTGGCTGTATGTGTAAGCCATTATCTAATCAAATTGGCACTCTGCTTTAGCTCTGACTGGGTGTAAATGGACAGCTGCAAGACTGCGATGCATCAGCTGGGGCTGCAGTTGGATGGATCAGGTGGAATCTTTCTCACTGATGCTTGATCATCATAAGTTCTTCATTCAATCCTAGTAAGGAGCTCCCCCCCAACTTTAAAAAATTCAATCAAACATTATTGTGATTTCTACTTATGAAAGACCCCTGAAGGATGTTCATGTGCTCCTGCACTTCTTTGAATATGTGAACCAGCTGTGAATTATCCTTCAGCTTGATATACCTAGAAAATTTCATAGGAGTGTAGAACATGGTGATATCAGTATGGAAAACTTAGCCAGAAGTTTATGATCAACAAAGAAGGCAGCATGGCAGAAGGTCATAAGAGAAAATGCTAGTATCAGATCTGAGTATGGATCCCAGCTCTGCCCCTTTAGCTATATGCTATGCCTCGGTTTCCTCACTTACAGGTTTAAAGGACCACATCAGTGAGCATACTGTGTGGAAGCCCAGTCTTCCCATGAACGTAACTAAGCGTTGCTAGGAATGTCAACGTAAAACAGAAAAATCTAAAAACAAAATCTGATCAAAAAGAGCCAGAAAGGGATTGGCAATCTTTTGGGTGCTGATAGAAGAAAGTTGGTATATCACGTGGAAGAAACAGAACTTTCCATTGGTTCATTTACTCTTGTCTTCTCTGTCAAGAGAAATCCTTTTCATTCAGGATGGTATGAACCTTGGTAGGGGCAAATGAGTCAGTATTGCTGAAGCAACCGTAGGACAGTGGTGGATCTAGATAAACTTAAGTGTTTTACCTGGACTAATAATCCCAAAACAATAGCATAACTTGGATACAGGTCATTAAATAGCATTGAGAATGTGTGGCAAAAAGCAGAGGGCTATGAGATTGGACATGAGAAACCATCAGATATCCTTGAAATTTTCAAAATTAATGGAAGGAAGCTGGTGAGCCCTAGAAAGTGTAGGCTGGTACTAACTTTCTCATAAATCTCATAAATCTGTACTCAGATCTGGAGAAGCTTATGAGAAGCATGGTTTGTGAGTTTATCAAATAGGATTTGATACGTGCGAATTTCAACAAGACAGTCAACAAGGACACCTTAGTTGTGATGCCTCAAGGACACACCAGATGTGATCCCTTTGAGGCCAAGTGGAAGAAGATGGAATGGATATTCAGAAAATTAGGTGGAGAATAAATTCCTGACAGATGGATAACAAAGAGTCATGATATCAGGAGTGTTGTTGGTGGTTTGGATTGGAGTGACCCCCAAGAGCTTTTTCTCAGGTCTTCCCAGGTGGCCTTTTTTCTAAATGTCTGCATGAAGATAAAGAGGGCTGTTCTCCAGTTGTGGGGATAGTACGATGTGGAGCACCTCTGTACATTGAGGTCGTGACTTTCCCACCCATTTTACAGGTGAAAAAATAAGGCATAGGAAGTGTATTTATTTCCTAAGGCTGCCATAACAAACTACCACAAACTGGGTGACCGCAAACAACAGAAATTTTTCCTTTCACATTTCTGGAGGCCAGAAGTCTGAAATCAAGGTGTTGGCAAGGGCAGCTCCCTCTGAAGGCTCCAGGGGAAGATCCTCCCTGCTTCCTTCCAGTTTCTGGTAGCTCCTGGTGGTCCTTGACTGTGGCCCGTCTCTCCATTCTCTGCCTCTGTTGTTTCATGGCCTCTTCTTGTTGGGTCTGTGTGTCCTTTTTCCATCTGTCATATGGATGCTGTCATGCATCCAGGACCCACCCTCATTTCACTATGATTTCATTTATATCCTTGCCCTAATCATATCTGCAAGGACCCAGTAAGGTCACATTCTGAGGTTCTGGGTGGACATGAATTTGCGGGGGACATTGTTTAACCCAGTGCAGGCAGTTATGGGGTGTATTCATGGTCCAACATTTACATGGCAGATCCAGAAATTGAACTCACCTCTGTCTGACTCATTTCTCCTCATATTCTTAGAGGAAATGATCGGTAGAGAGAAAGGACTCAACTCGGTGTCCTTCGAGGAAGAGCTGAAGAAATGTGGGTATTTATCTTGAAAAAGAGAATACTTGAGGAAGGTTATTATAGGCATGGAGCAGAGTGGCGCCCCCCGAAGGGGAATCTTTTTGGTGTAGCTTGGTTGGGCTGGGAGAAGAAACCTCACTCGGTTTATGGCCTGCCTCAGCACTGGAGCCAGGGTGGTGCACCGGGTACAAATTGCATGGAGAGGAAATAAATGGCAGTTGTGCTCTAAGAATGTGGCCCACAGCTTCAAAGGCAGAGAGGCAAGAAGACCTAGTGGTCAATGGTCAGCCAGGACTCCAACCCCAGCTCTGCCATCCACCTGCTGTGTCAGCTTGGACGGGTTGTTTAATGTCTCTGAGCCACAACCTAGGGATAAAAATAATATCAGCCTCATCAAGCATACACGATGATTCACTGTGATGAGACATTGCATATAAAGACCTTAGTTCAGTGGACCCCACAATGCCAGTACTTAATGGATGCTGATTATCATGGTAACTTAAATGCTCTCCTTTCCTGTGCTGCCGAACAGCATCCCATGTTTCACCCGCTGCCCTGAGAAGCCGGACAGCTTGTTTCCTGTCTGGCCATGGTGGTCCCTGTTTGCCTGCCCAATACCCACAGAACCCTAGCGCCTCACCCATGGTGACCTGTAGTTCATTGCCTTCTCATTAGTGTAATTACAGAGGCTTTCCTCTTTTCCTGCAGCACTGCCAGTGGCTGCGAAGGAAGGTTTCAGCTAAGTTGACTGGACGGGCTTCCTCATTATTTAAGGCACTCATTATTGAGGTTAGGATGGCTCCCCAGCTCTGCTCAATCTGGTGAAGGAAACCAGCTCTCTTTTGCTTCTGTCTTCTGGGGCTGTCGGCAAGCTCTGGATGGCTTATAGGGTCTCCTCCTGTTCTCCTTAGAATTGGATGGTTTCGTGTTTTGTTGTTTTTTTTTTAAATCAGTCCTAATTTCTTTTTTTAAAGAAAAGATTCAAACCCACAGTCATGAGTAAATGACAAATTGCCCAACTCCTGACTGGGAACGCCACTTTTCCAGAGCCTTTTTTTTTTTTTTTTTTTTAAATATTTGGTTTGCTAGACAAGCATTGGTTCTCCCCTCTCCAAGCTTTCTCATAATTCTCTGCTGGAATTAGAGATAATATTCTTTAATAATCACAGGTTGTTCACTGGTAAGCAGGTCTATCCTGGACTTTGACCCGCCATTTTGGTGGTGGTGAGAGTTTCCTTTCGTGCTCTATGAGGGAGCCTGGCCTGGGTCCACGTGAATTGCAAATGCTTTTGATGTCCCCAGATGCAAGCATAGCCCCATACTAAACCTTCTCTGATGTCCGAAGTCTCCAAGTGTTACGACCGAGAGTATGCCCTCCCTTTGTGGAAGGAGGCACTTGGCCTGTGTGAGACCTGCTTCAGTTAGGAAGGGAATGTGTGTCAGCAGAAATCACATGGGGTGGCCAAAATTCAGGTCAGCAAAGAGAGCAAAAGTACCTACTGTGCACAGATTGTGCACTGTCCCTGCTTTAGGGACCCCTGTCTTCTCCTCCTCTCCTGAAGGCTGGGGTGATGGGGAGTGAGCCTGCTCTGGGAGCCTTTTGGTGTCTACCATTTGTGAAGACACAGGAGTGCAGCTGTTTGAGAACAGAGCTGCCCCCAACTCACCTGACTTCAGACCATCTCTAGATTTAATATGCATATGAGTCACCTGGGGTCTTGGAAAACACAGATTCTAATTCAATTGGTCTGGGTGGGGTCTGAGATAAGCATTTCTAATGATGTTTCAGATGGTGCCAATGTTGCTGGGCCACAGACCTCACTTTGAGTATCCAGGTCCTGTCGGACAATCAGGGGAAATCCGTACCTGGGATTCTGCACTTTGCATTTCCTTCCTTGCCCACAATTGCCCATTCAGCTGTGGAGCCAGCCCATTTATCCTAGTTAAAGGGTTCTCCTGCTCGTTGTGATTATTCCTCATGATACTGATTACGTTATACACTCAAATTAAATAAAATGCACCCTATTGAATGCACGGCACACAAAAAGAATATTTATTTGAATATTAAGTACAGATAAGACTTCCCCTGGGATTATTTCACAGCGCATTTGCAGAATTTAATTGCAAGGTTTCCCCACTCAGGTTCTTTCAGAATGCTACTTGTGAAAATATTTTCTTTCCAAAGGTAAAGCTGTGCTCTGTTGGTTTATTATTATTATTATTATTATTATTATTATTATTATTTTAAATCTGAAGAGCTGTCTGAGCTCAGTCATTACTTCCAGTGTCTAATTAATACTGATGATGACAAAGCAAACAGCCAGATGACCTAGATTTTCCTTTTAAATTGCCTGCAATTTACATGAATGCCTCTTCATTGTTTCAGAACTTTTGTGAACCTAATTCTTCCTGTAAAGATTCTTTAAGTGTAAGGGTTACAAGGGCTCATTTTTCATGAAGCATATATCTTCCAGTGCTCCTTCCATTAAGCTTTCCAGGAAGAGTCTCTCACTCTCTTGCTTGCTCTCTCTCTCTCTCTCTCTCTCTCTCTCTCTCTCTCTCACACACACACACACACACACACACACACACACACACACAGCAATGATAACAACCACCACCCAGGCAACCCTTTCAGACAACTGAACTGGAAAATTAGAAGATGAATACTTCTCAAGCTTCTTCAGCTACAGGATTGTTCCCATTTCTTAAATGATGACATTTTGTAAAGTCACAGAAATCAGGAATGGTGAAGACCTTTTACAGCTATGTAAAGATTTCTTTAGATGCAGATAACAGCATAGCTTAGAAAGCCAGCCTGGGGATGTTCACCTGGGCTGCCTTCGACTGGAAAGTCATTTATGTCCTTATTTCCTTGTCTGGAAAATTGGTCCAATGGGACTTAGTTCACTTTGCTTTTTCGCTTTTTTTTTTTTTTTTTGCTGCTAGTACAGTGGTTGTTACATGATTTATTTCTGTTGACATACTCTGCGATCTGTGGATGTGAACTTTTAATGTCACAGCACAAAACTTCTGGAAGCATCAGCCACTTTTCAAATCCTTGGTTTTCTGTCACTATGGTATTGTCCACCTGACATCTAAGCATGTAGCTGGGTAGACCCAGGACATTGTCAGCCTATAAAAAAGAATAAATAACAACAGCAGCATCCAATAGACTGTGGATTCTGTTCATTGTCTTTACAATGAAAAGGCACTTATCTGGTGCTTTCTGTGTGTGAGGCACCATCTGATTGCATTGCAGATGGTAACTCATTTAAACCTTTCTTTGACCCCATCGGGGTGTATGGACAGTTCCAGGTGAGGAATTTGTCCAAGGTCCCTAAACTAATAAGTAGCTGGGTGGATATTTGACCCTTGGAAATCTGGCTGTTAGAGTTTATCCTCTTAACCACTGCATTTAAGATGCCTTCCAAACGTCTCTCAATTAACATGATCAGGATGACTGCCCAGATAAGGCCAGTGGCCTGTGTGTCTCTGCTGAATCTATTTAATTGGAATGCAGATTATAAAATTATCAACTTGTGATAAAATTATCATTAAAGCTTTGCAACGTCTAACCAGAACGAAAAAAAAATCCAGTTGAAATATCTTTACTTGAAAATGTCTTGAGAACATATATCCATCCTGACCAGGCAGAGATGCGTGAACGGTATGTAAATCACCCACCTGGTGTGTCCAGTTCTTTCCCACCTCTGAATATCGGTGGGGGAGGGGTGGGGGGAAGGGAATGACAAGAAATCTATGTTAAGATCTCCTACTCCATAATCAGAGTTTTCTGGCTATAGGGTAATGATGGTCCTAGGAGACTGGTCCGGGGAAGTATGCCAAGCCCTTTTAGTTCCTCAGGAAATTTTGGTGAGTGTTGTTTGAATTTTCTTGGCCTGAGCAAGAGGTTGGGGAGGGCTTTGTCGGGGATGGGGGGGAGGGGACAATTATAACCCTTGATTATGAAGGAAAGGAATGATGATTACTTCTGCATCTGAAACAAACAGAAATCATCTTCCTAATAACCACAATTGTTTCCTCCCTGCCTCCACTGCCTCGGTTCACAAAATACCTTATTAAATCTGGAGAATAAAAATGTGCCTGGGGTAATGGTTTATTATTAGAATAAATAATAGGCAATATGTTTCCCCCCACCTTGCGACTTATCAGATGCAAAGACGTTTTCTGGGTTCACTTGGAAACGTGTGTGCATGTGTCCGAGCAGCCTGGCTCTTCATGGCCAGGGGTCTGCCCTGTCACTTCAAGGCCAGCATCAAGCCTGAAATTAACAACTCCAAGAGACTGCATCCTTGCAGAGAGCAGATGGATGGGGAAAGCTGAAAGGGATCCTTGCCAGGTGCTGCTTGTGGCTGACACTTCTAGCTTGGCGTTTGTCCATTGAATCTGTCTGCCTGGATAGCTTTGTCTCGGACCTGGGGGCCTTGGGCTGTTGCTAATGGGGTATTTAACAAGTGGGTGCATGGTAGAGGAGGTGTGAAAAACATTTCTTCCTAAAGAAAACAGCTGTTTAAAACCTGTTATTTGAGGCTCACTCAAGTTCTGTGGGCATCCTGACCTCTGGCCTCCTTTAATCAGATAACCAACACTTGAATCTCCCCAGTGACTTACATCTGGAGCAGTGACTCTCAATAGAAGTACCAATATTATCAGTTGATACAGTTTCACAAGGAACAGCAGGAGAAGTACTCACTAAATGTGTAGTGCCTGCATGAACCATACCAGAGGTCATTGAAGTGTTAGAAACACTCAGTATTTTCAGATTCCAGGACATTGCTCAATAAATTATCCCACACATCGTTCGCCATCAATTAAATATGTTACAACTTTCATTCTTTGGGTTCATATGCTCAAGTTTATATATAACTGCAAACCCATTATTTTTTTCCCAATTAGCACTTAGTCTTGCCAAGTTCATTTCTCCTGTCCCCTCCACTCCCAACGTCTGCCCTCCAAAGCTGGCGTCTTTACGAGAAGACAAGATTTAAGGAACAAATTCTGTTCTCCCCAAGGTTGAAATGAAATTGTCGGGGGGAAAGATGAGTGGATTCCCCAGGTTGTTCTCTCAAATGCATTTCTTCATTTATTCAGCACAAGCCAGAATCGAGTTAATTAATCATGGCTGACTTGACTCATTGTTGTGACTTTTTGTTTTCATTTTTTTTTTCAATTGATTATTCCTCGCTTCCTTTCCTGAGTCCTAAGCAATTACTACACTCACATACTCTTTCTTCTCCCTTATACTACCCCCCCCAAACAAACAAACAAACAAACCAGCTATAACAAGTGATAGGAGCTGTATTTGCATATCTGGCATAAATGGTACTGTTTGCTTAGAATCAGAGGACACACTTCCTTGTAGGATACACTTGGAAAGAGCAATGGGCTTTATCACAACTAGTGTGATGGGCCCCCTTATATTCAGGGATTGAGGTCTTCCTGAACTTAGATCTCTAATAAGCATTTCATCTACGAACTCAGAAGCATAGTAGGCAGACCAACCTTTTTATTTTATTTTATTTTTTTACTTTTTCACTGAAGAGATTGCAAGCTCAATTACATAATGTCCCTGACAAAATGGAGTTGAACTTTCCTAAATTTTTTTAATGTTTATTTATTTTTAAGAGAGAGCATGAGCAGGAGAGGGGGAGAAAGAGAGGGAGACACAGAATCCAAAGCAGGCTCCAGGCTCTGAGCTGTCAGCACAGACCCAACAGGGGGCTTAAATTCACAAGCCTCGAGATCATGATCTGAGCTGAAATTGGATGCTTAACCAACAGAGCCACCCAGGCGCCCCAGAGTTGAACTTTTCTTAAGATAGTCACCCTGGGTTTACCCTTTTGGTGTCTTGGGGAGGTATTTATAGTTATACAGCTACCATTAAGTAGCTACTTATGTACCTACCCATTAAGTACCTACTATGTGCCAGGCCAGGCCTGCGCTTGATGCCCTATATACAATGTCTTATTTAATCATTACAATACTCCTATAATTCAGCTTTTAAAGATTATATTATTATGACTGCTGTCCATTTGAATGTAGAAAAACAGTGGGCACTCATTATCAGAAATAATAGAACCCAAGATTATAGGAAATGGCCTTTCTACTTACTCCCTGTCTTCATTATTATTCTCATTCCCATAACCTCATTTTTGTACTTTTGTTTGCAATTTGGTGTTTATCATTTCAGATTTTTTCCATGTATCCATTAATGGATGTTTGTGTATGTATATATATGCACAGCTTTTTAAACACAAATTGGATCACATTTTAAAAACTGATTCGACTTGCTTTGTTGTGTTCATTCTATCATGGACACTGTTTCATATCTGTGAATGTCTAGTGAATCCATAGTATTCCATAGTATAGATCAAGGGTTGGCAAGTTGTGCCCACAAGCCAGATGCAGCCCACAGCATGTTTCTGAAAATAAAGTTTTATTGGAACACTGCTGAAGCCATTTATTGACACATTGTTTTTCCTGCTTTCTAAACACAAGGGCAGAGCTGACTCTCTAGTCCTCAAAGCCAAACATATTTATTATTTGTCTCTCTTTTTAAATTTATTGTCAAGTTAACTAACACACACATGTTAGCTAAGTATATTCTTGGCTTTAGGTGTAGATTCCCGTGATTCATTACTTACATACAGCACCCAGTGCTCATCCCAAAAAGTGCCCTCCTCAGTGCCCATCGCTCTCTTCCCCCACCCCCAACAACCCTCAGATTGTTCCCTGTATTTAAGGGTCTCTTATGGTTTGCCTCCCCTCCTGTTTTTAACTATTTGGCTCTTAGAGAAAAAGTTCGCCCACTTCTGTTATAGATGCACCACAGTGTACTTAACCATGTTAGTACTGAGGGACACTGATATGCTTCCATGTTGCAGGTCTATGTTATGAGAAGTCATGCCCTTCCCTCCCCATTCCTCCTTCCATACTGTTGCAGAAGCTCCTAGCCGAGGAATCTTTGAGAAAAAGGATATGCATTCTGTGCTACAATAGTCACCAACTGCAGCAGGTGCATATCTAATCCACAGGCACCTCTTCACCCACCCATCTCACAAGGATAACAGTCAAACCTTCGAAAATTTCAAGGTAGCTCTCACCTGTATATATTCATATATATGTATACATTTATACACATATACATAGACATACATGTACTTCTATGTGTACATATATATGCTTTCTTTTATTAAGAAAAGGAATCTGAGACTCAAAAGTGTCAGTCCTTCAGCCAAACTCACACAGCCTATGGGAAGCAAAGCCAAGATTTAAACCCAAGTCATTTGGCCTAATGCTCCTTCTGAAAACCCCTTGGCCTTCACACTAATTCTTAACCGCAGTGACTAGTATTTGTTGAATGATTCAAATGTGCCCAGTGCTTTGCTTAGTACGTTACCTGGATTATCTTATTTTGTGCTCATAAGAAAATTAGACACTAGGTGGGCACCATGTTTTCCCCATTATACAGTTGGGGAAATTGAGAACAGAGAGATGCTATAATGTGGCTGATGTTACATAGATGACATGCCATGATTGGATTCAGGCAGTCTGTTTCCTGAGCCTCTGGTCTCCATTGGGGAAGAAACTCATCCTGCAAAATGATCTGGTGGACTGTTACCAGAGAAATCTGATTTGGTAGAAAGCATTCCAGTCTAAACCCATTCAACCAAGAAGCAAAGTACAGATCTATGCATGTATGGAACCAGATAACACAGTCATTTCATGTTTTGTGGAAGACAGCCGCAAGCATGTAAACAGTATCATGTCAGTCAGAGCAGCAGAAGGGCACTTGCTAAGGACAAATGAGGTGCACACTGGGAGTGGGTTAAAAATGTGGGTTTCGTTGGTTTCCTTCCTATTGGGAGCTGTGCACTGTGCTGATTCAGAGAAAGGCTTGAGTCAAGCCATCTGGATGGCAGTTCCAATACTCACCAATACTTCCTAGATTTATGACTTCAGAAAGTCACTCTACCTCTTTGTGCCTCAGTTTCCCCACCTATAAAATGGAGCTGAGAATCCTGCCTACTCATGAAGTGGTGAGCATTAACCGAGATCCTCCTAAAAAGTCGTATTTACAACACATTTTTTAGCATGTCATAAACATCTGATAAATTTGAACCACTGTTAATGTAAAATTTATTTTACTATAGATAATTATAATAATTATTTTCCTGTCAGCATAGTTAATATGAGCAAAATATAAAGGTTTTGTGATACTAATGAACCTTCCTTACCCCCACACTCCAATCCAGTGTTCTCTCTTACTCTGTTCTGCCTTCAGCTGTGCTCTTTGCGATATCACCTTCCCAACTCCTTGGGTAGGTCAGGCCTCCTCAACTCTTATTCATCCTATAAGGGTCAGAGCAAGGGCTCTTTCTCTGAAAACACCTGACTGACATTTTCCTCAACTACTTTCCCCACACAGCAGCCTGGCTTGGTGCCTCTCCTTTGGGTGTCTGTGGGATCCTGTGTTGTCCCTCTCTCTCACACTGTGACCTGGCACTCTAGTCTTCATTTTATTCCTCTTTCTCTCTTTGGGATGTTTTTTTAAGGAAATTCACTGTCTACCATTTATATCTGTATCCCCTCCCATTACACAGTGCTAGTCACATAGTAGGACCTCATAGTACACAAACCAGATGTATACGATCATCCTGAAATGCATTATGGGAAAGGCAAAATGTAACATTCACCCTATGTACTTGGAAGCATGCCTTTATAGGGAATGCCATCTTTTTTCAGGAGAATTTATAATGACTAGGAGCATGAAGAATTTGAGAAATGTGTGTAGGTACCAACTGATTTGATGTATTGATTTCTATGTTGCTAGACTTCTTTCGTGCTCTTCTTCTGAATAATCACAATTGCCCTGAAAACTGGAATTTCTAGCATTATATTATTTCATACAAGAAAGCTTGCACATCTGTTTATCCATTAATTTATTGTGTGTCTTCTTATTTCTTTGAACTCATACTTTTCCCAATTTAAGTTAACCTCGTTAATTTTCTCTTTTGCTTGACTCTTCCGCCATATTGAATTACTTGTACTTCATAATCTCACTGGGATTTCCACACATTCTTTTCTATCCTTGAAAGAATTGTTTTTATCCTTTCTCTGGATACGTTTTCCGAAAACAACAACAACAACAAAACAAACAAAAACAATAACATCTTTTTTAATTCTCTAAAACAAGCTTGTTGCCCCTCCTAGGTGCTAGGGGCATATATTCTACTTCATTGTAGCTAATGTTCTCTGTATTGTAATTTTCAATTTGCTCATGTTTTTCCCCACTTAGTGAGCTCCAGAAGTCTTTTTTTTACTATTGCATTCTCAGTACCTAGAACAGTGTCTGATATCTAGAATGTGGATATGTATGAATGAATGCATTTGTTGTTGAATACATGGAGGAATGGATAGATGGACAAACAAAAGAAATGAATAGATTCCAAAGATTGTTCTGGTCCCTAGGCAAAGAAAGCCAAATAAGATTCAGTCCTTTCCCTTATAGAACCAGTCTGATGTGTGGGAGGGGAAACCACACTAGTAATAGGGTCAAGATAAAGTGGGAAGAAGTGATAAGAGAGAACTCAAAGTCAGGAAAAGATGAAAAGGGCTGAGTCTGAGAAAGATTCTTTGGCCTGGTTGGCTAGATGAAGATAGGAGATGGGAGAAGATGAATCCCTGCTATTAAACATCCTGTTCAACCAGGAGAGCAAAGGGTCTCATGCTGAAGTTTATTGCTTCAGTTTCTAACCTTTCATAAGTGCTTACTTGGCAGCCGTATCGAGAGTGGTATTTGATTCTCTGGAAACATCTTAAAGGAGCAGCACCAGACCTCCCACTTTCCCTTTTTTCATTTAGGCTATAAAATATATTGGTTCTGTGCATTACCGCCATGAGAGGAAAAAAAAATATTGCATGTTAGTTTCCAAATGAAATGACATTTAGTGAAGTGTACAGTTAAGATATTTTTCAAGGTTGGCTTTTAAAGAGTGCACTGAAAGAGTCTTTCTTCATAACAGATGATAAGAATTTACAGGTGCCTTTTATTCTCTAGCCCTCTCTCATAATGGTTATGGGGAAAAAATTTAAGAGCCTCATTAGGTCTAGCAATAACTAGTGAGCCTTCAGAGCATCATTACACCCTGCTCAGAGTGCTGCGTGATGAGCACAGTTGCAACAGAGACACAGACCCATCATGGGACTCCGCCATCTTGCCTAACTGGCCTCTTACACTCTATTCACTTGGTGAAGATGGGGCGGTGAGTGGCCACCTTACTCAGAAAATGTGGGTGTTACAGGGTTGACTTCCAACCAAAGAGGTCATGGCAAATGTAGTCTCCATCAGGAGCAGGTGGAGTGTGCTGGTGAGGACATCCAATTCACAAAATATTTATGGGATAGATCAGGAACATGACCCAAAAAGGAGAAGCAGGATATTGCTACTAGAATATGGGCAAAACAATATGGGATGCCATACAGGAAAAGTTAAAATGAAACAAAACAAAACAAAAACTTAAAAACCATACGTCCACTATAGAAATTACTCAAAATGTCCTTTTTCATTATCTCCAAATCTCATTTTCCTTAATCTGCTTCATTTGAAGGACAACATAGCTATTTTCATGGCTACTGTTGAATTTTGCATTTGATATGCTCTGTAATAGGAACATTATAATATGGCATCCCTTTACATTATTTATGTCGGTAGGCTCCTTGTTTCTTTAAATGTCATTGTGCTTCTCTGTGTCTGACAAACCCTTCTGAGTTTTGAAGACAGATGTTAAACATATTCATCTTGGTATTAGATAAATCAGTTTATTAAATTAATTAAAATGAAAACTATCACTGTTACAATAACAATAAAAACACACATTTCTGCAAGCCACTGATACTTAAAATTTTTCTGATTATAAATGTCGTGCATGACATAAAGGATACTTTGGAAAGTACAGCGAACCATTAAGAAAAAAGTATCATCATCACTCTTTAATCCAATCTCCCATTTTGTTTTAGATTTAGATATGTGGTCTGTTTCAGCTAATTCTTGTATAAATAATGTGAGCTTTAGGTTGCAGTGTTTTATTTATGTATACAGACATTCAGTTAATGTAGCATCGTTTGTTTTGGTGTATATTGCTTTTTGTTGTTGTGTATTTTTCATTTTTGTTGTTGTTAAAATGGTTACTCTAAGGATTACAGTACAGACATACCACACTTCTCTAAGTGAACATGGAATCAATGTTTTACCGCTTCAACTGGAGTGTGGAAACTTGGTGAAAAATTTTTTTTAACGTTTTTATTCACTTTTGAGAGACAGAGCATGGTCAGGGGAGGGGCAGAGAGAGGGAGACATAGACTCTGAAGCAGGCTCCAGGCTCTGAGCTGCCAGCACAGAGCCGGACGTGAGGCCGGAACCCATGAACCATGAGCTCATGACCTGAGCCTAAGTCAGATGCTCAACTGATTAAGCCACCTAGGCGCCCTCTTCAAAAAAAATTTTTTTTACTGTTTTTATTCGTGGAATGTAGGAACTTTACTGACATATGTGTCCTTTTACCCTTCTCTCTTTATGTTGGGTTTATGTTAGGTACACTGCAAATCGTGTTAGACCGTTTTCTAACTTTTCTGCTTCCAGTCATTATACATCTTTGAAAGGACTCAAGAGGAGTAGACTAGTCTATTGTGTTTATATTTACCCTCATGCTTCACTATCCCCTTTGGAACATCTCTATAATGTCCAAATTTTCTTCTGGTATTATATTCCCTCTGTCTGGAGAACCTTCTATAAGCAATTCTTTGAGAGTGGGTCTGTTGCTGATGATTTTTTTTTAATTTCTTTAATATCTCCCCTTCATTTCTAAAGGATATTTTCATTGGAATAAAAATTCTGGATTGCCACTTCTTTTCTTCCAATACTTAAAAAAAAGATCATGTTGTGCCTTCTTTTGGCCTTCCTGGTTTTTGTATGTTTGTTTAAATGAGAAATCCACAGTAATTTGAATTGTTGTTCTCTTACAAATAATGTATCATTTGTTTCTGGCTGTTTTCAAAGTGTGTTTTGGTTTTGGTTTTTGCTTTTTTTCCCCCCAGTGTTCAGCAATTTGATTATATCTGGAAGTGAATTTCTTTGGGTTTACCTCTTTAGAGTTTGCTGAGCTTAAATTTATAGACTTGTATCTTTTGCTGAATGTGGGGAATTTTTAGTCATTATTTCTTCAGATAATTTTTCTGCAGTGAACTGTGTATCTTTATTCTAGAACTCAAGTGATATCACTGTTATATCTTTTGGTATTATTTTGTAGGTCCCTAAATTTATTTTTCTTTCTCTGTGGTTTAGATTGGAAGCTTCTTGATTCATATGTATACAAGTTCATGGAGTTTTTTCTGCTATATCTCTATTCTACATTTGAACTCATTCACTGAGTTTTTAATGTGTTTTTTTTAACTTTAGGTTATTGTTTTTGCAGTGCTAAATTTTCCATTTGGTTCTTCTTTGTATCTCCTATTTCTCTGCCAACACTGTCTATTTTTTTTCCATTTGTTTATCTGTGTTTTCCCTTACTTGTTGGAACATTTTTTTTCAAAGGGAGGGGGTGCAAGTGAGTGAGGACAGAGAGAGAGAGAGAGACACAGAGAGAGAGAGAGAGAGGAGAGAGAGAAGCAGGGCTCACCTGCTTTCACCCGACGCAGAGCTCGTGCTCACCCAACGTGGGACTCGAACTCACAAACTGTGAGACCATGACCTGAGCCGAAGTCCGATGCTTAACAGCTGAGCCACCCAGGCGCCTTGTTGGAACATGTCTATAACAGCTACTTAAAATCTTTATTTGACCATTTCAACATCTGTGTCATCTCAGGGTCAGTGCCTGTGAATGTCGTTTCCCATGTGAGGTTAGATTTTCTGGTTTCTTTGTATACCTAGTAATTTGGGTTATATCCTGAGTATGTTGAATATTAATGTTATAAGATGTTGGGTTTTACCTCAGTCCTGTGGAAATTGTTGATATTCTTGTGTCAGCAGGCAGTCAATTGATCCAGTTGGATTCAGGCTGAAAGTTCTTACCTTCTTTCTGTGGATTTTGCTTCCAGTATAAGTTCTGCTGTCAATAGTCTTTGCTGTAATAGTTGGATCGTGTGTGCACATCCCAGTGGCAAGTCTGGGACCCGAGCAGTGATCTGTCCCGTTCATTTCTCAAAGTCTATGGTATCTGTGTAGGTCATATACCTACACATGTGGCTCAGGTGTGAGTGTGGAGTTCACAAAAGCTCTATATGATGTCATTTCCCCAAACTCTATCCTTCCTTCCAAACTCTTTCCAGGATCCTCAAAGTATTTTTGTTTCCCAGGGCTCTTCTTTCTTGTCCTCCAGCCACAAAGTTGGTGCTTTTTCACCTTGTTAATGTAGTCCTGTGACTCAGCATGCCTTTGTGGCCAAATGGGAGAGGACAGAGAAAAATCAGTGGGATTTTGCCCCACCTTCTGGGACCAGAGCATCTCAGATCATAGAGAAGCTTTGCCTCCCCCAGATTATTGGACATCTCTATCTGTCTGTATTTTGATGTTTCATTCTGGGTTTTTGGCCGCCTTGCATCCATGCCAGGGGATGCTGGTGAGGAGGAGGGGGCGGAACCCACTGCTGTTTCTCCTCTTGCCCCCTCCCTCTGTAGTTGTTTGCCTTGCAGAAAGCTCAGATGGTGCTGTATGCATTCTACTCAGACTTAACATCTGCACTGAGTGGGGAACACAGGGTGAGGTGTGCTTATGACATCTTATCCAGACCCAGAACCTCATCACCACCTTCATTTAGTTCATCGCGGGGAGAAAAAACATAAAATACAATTTACCATTTTAGCCACTTTCAAGTATTCAACTTGGGGGCATTAAATGCATCCACAATATTGTGTAACCATCACTATCTAGTTTGAGAGCTTTTTCGTCTCCCCAAGTGGAAACTACAAACCCATGAAGCCATCACTCGTGTCTTTTTGTCCAACGCCCCTGGCCACTACTAATCTGCTTTCTGTCTGTGGATTTCCCCCACTTCATTTTTTAACAGTTTACAAAGATAAAATTTACATACCATAAAGTCACTTCTTTCTAGTGTATAATCCACTGTGTGTGTGTGTGTGTGTGTGTGTGTGTGTGTGTGTGTGTGTTCTGTGTATTTATAGAATTGTACCCATTTTTAAAAAGATTTTGGAATATTACCTCCCAATGTTTCCTCTTTCTTTTATTTTTCTTCCTTCTTTTTAATGATCTATTTTACTGTAATATTTTTAATAATTTTTTTAATGTTTATTTTTGAGAGAGAGAGAGAGAGAGAGAGAGTGCACACGAGAGTGTGGGAGGGGCAGAGACAGAGGGAGACACAGAATCCAAAGCAGGCTCTGGGCTCTAACTGTCAACACAGAGCCCTATGCAGGGCTCGAACTCAGACACTGTGAGATCATGACCTGAGCCACGTTGGATGCTTAACTGACTGAGTCACCCAGGTGCCCCTTACTGTAAAATTTTAAAACAAAAGGGAGATTGTAACATGTATGTACCTCTGTAGCTGCTTCTCCTAAAAACTAAATAGTGCCTTTTGAGCATTTTCCGTTTCCGTTTTTTCACATGGTTCCAAATGCTGCATGATGTGCCATCGTGTGAATGTACTATAATTTATTTTTAATTTTACCATTATTGCACATTTTAATACTTGCAGTTTTTTTTTCTTTTCACGAATAATGCTGTAGTTAATTGACATGTAAATAAACATTTGTGTATATCTTTCCTTATTGCTTTCGGTGCTATTCTCAGAGGTGATATTTCTGGGTTAAAGGGCATAGCAAAACACCAGTTTATAGATTCTGGGTTCTGGCATATCCCAAAATAAAGATTCTTGTTTTTGTTTTTGTTTTGGAGAAAGTAGAAAGAAACTCTCAGTACAAAATACATAAAATATACATCAAAAGTCGGTTCCTAAACCTTCTTATCCTTTAGTAAAAGTTTCAAAAACTTGCAATATAGTGTCAGATGCAAGGAGTCAGGGGTTGCTTCATTGGTGAAAAAAAAAAAAAAAAAACGAGAAATAACCAGAATACATTGTGAATGCAGACCTAGATTTTATTCCAGCCTCGCTATCTAAGCGGAAGGTAGAGTCAGCCAGTCCCCACAGAGGTAGAGTGGCCATATGTCAGGGTTTGCCTTCTCACTCCCACTTCACATCTGCTGTCGCTGGCATTGTCATTAATGTCACCCCACCCTCTCCTTTCACTCACATGCATTTTTCCCGTTTGGACAATGCATTATGTGGTCACTCTGAAGAAGCATCCTTGATTTTCAGAAGCACATTTTGGTAGGGCAAGGATGATCGATGCCTGGCAGATGTATCATGAATCTCTCCTCTTTGGGCTTATGGTGGGTATCACAAATTCATCAATTTCTTTCTCTGATACAAGAATTGTCCTCAGAAATCCCCCAACACAGTTATATGGAGCCTTAGCTACCATCTGATTAATACTGGACCATAAAATGGATCCCATTTGCCAAGGCATGTAGGTGATGCTCCTGGTCCTTGTCGTGGGAGGAGACATCGTGTGATGGCTGGTGCCTGTCCCCAACTGTCTCAGGGGGGCCTTCAGTGAAGAATATGCCTGTACCATTAAGGCATGAGGGATTTTCACACCACAGGAACCTTCATCCGGGGAAGATTTTGCTTCCCTCACCCTCTATGGGATCTCTGTCCTCCTTCCTCTTGAAGACTCTGGCTCATCCTAGCTGTATTTCTGGATCACACGATTGAAAATCCACGTGAAACTCAGGCTATTTAGACCTAAAGAAAAAAAATTAAATACATAATTAATTAATCCTGGGTCTCCTTTGAACCGAGTGATTAGAAGCAACTTTCCATTTTCTTTCATGTTGTTTTGGTGCAGAACCTGCTGATTTTTTCCCCTCTTTTTTTTTTTTTTTTTCCTTTGTAGGCTTCAAGACAACAGATGAATTGTGAAAGAGAGCAACTAAGGGTAGGTGCACCTGCCTGTAAAATACTTCCTGGTTCTTGTTTCTGTATGATAAGCAAAAATTTCCTGTCTCTCCCAAGACACAGGGTTCTAAATAGCGGGCTTCATCTTAAGACTGGTAGAGTTGAAAATATTTATCCCAGCTAATTTAGTATTGATTGAGCTGGTAAATACAGTATATCTTCTTTTGAAGTGCCATTATAGTAGATATGGATTTTTTGATTTAGATTCAGCAATAAATACTTCTCTTCTGGAATTTGTTTGACATCATTGTACTCTTTTTATGTACAACACGAGGTCTAAGTAATAACAAAGGTCAAAAGGATGTCTTGCTGCTTTCTTAATGTGAATACCAGGCTGTTTGCTGAGTGGCTAAAATGCTCTCTTGCTGTTAACTGGGGGTGGGTGAGTCACTAATATGTCAAGGGCATTTTCCAGGAGAATTCAAGTCCTCTGTAGACCTTTTAGTTTTAGTGGCATATGTGTATATTGAAGAAGGAGACAGAATTTTAAACCTCATATGCTATTTACCTTCTTAAAAATGAAACTCTCAGTGCTCAAGTGTGTTACGCATCGACACGGGGAGAATGATTCGCTTATACATTTAGCTTGGTGGCATTGTCCTGTTCTCATGGTATCATGGTTGATATTCTTTTTGGCATGGATGTGGTATTTTAAGAAATATCAGGATTGTCTCCACTCCTCCTGTTTGTATTTTTTTTAAAAATGTATTCATGTTTTGGATGGATGACTTTGAAGTCATAAGTGGCCTAGTTTTAATGTCACTGACGGAAGTTGGCAACTTTTACTGGACAGTGCGCCTTATAATTGTGTTTCTGTGTTATTATAAAAACTAGAGGAATCCGCTGCTTTCAAAATCCTAACTGTGAGGTTTTGGGGGTTGGGGGACCATTGTGCTCAAAGGGATCTAATGCCTCAGAATAATTCATTAAACCAGTCCAATGCCATTTATACACTGCCTTGTAACTTTTCAGAGCATTTACTTAATGCTGGTCTTGGATGACACTGATTTGTAGAGTTATTTTCATTTTGCAATTGCTGTTGGCATCAGGTCTGTTGCATCCTCTGTAAGACAGAATCTGGTCGTATGGAACCGAGAAAGTGGGTTGTGGATGTCTTCTTCTTTTATGCATATTTATTTTATGTGGTATACCGGCACAGCCCTGTCCGTTAACCTCTCATCTATACCCATTTCGCTCCTGAGTACCTGCGCCTACATTAGCCACCGTCCTTCGTAAAATACCCTTCAAGATGTCTTAGCTTTCCTGAGCTTTGTTATGGCTTCTCCCTGCAGTCTGAATTACTGGTTCATCCTGGTAAATAATGTATTGCAACTTCAGATTTCTCTTCCTGTTTGGATGAGGACGATGGCCAGAACTAGGTCAGAGCTAGATAAGAGGAATGTGTGCTTTTGTCTCTGGGATCCCTGATAAATTCCTCAGAATTAAGATAATACTGAATCCTCTATTGCAAATGAGACTTGCCTGGCAAATTAAGGGCTGCAGGGGGTAATGAAGTGCTTGTGTGCAGTTTGAGGGATGTATTATTTTGCCTTGATGAGGACATTGTCAACAGGGGTGTGGTTTAGGAACAAGAATGGAGCCCACTACACTCTGTTAAATAAATTCAAGCAGTGGTTTGATATAATGGGTCATATGGTTTAGTCCCAGTGTGGCTCCAATAGCCATTATAAAATTATCTCTACTATCGCGAATCGGTGCTTTGTTCTTTGTTGCTATTGTAGTTTTTGTTTTTATATTTTTAACTAATTTATGTTTTGAATCAATAGAAAACACATTTAAATCGATGGAATACACACTTATGTGGTTCAAAATTTTAATGATCCCAAAGGGAATGCTTTTATTTAAAAAAAATTTTTTTTATGTTTATTTATTTTTGAGAGAGAGGGAGAGACAGAACGTGAGCAGGGCAGGGGCAGAGAGAGAGGGAGACACAGAATCTAAAGGACGCTCCAGGCTCTGAGCTGTCAGCACAGAGCCTAATGCGGGGTTCTAACCCACAAACCGCGAGATCATGACCTGAGCTGAGGTTGGATGCTCAGCCGACTGAGCCACCCAGGAGCCCCTCTTTTTTTTTAATTTTTTTTATGTTTATTAATTTTTGAGAGAGAGGGAGAGATAGAGCATGAACAGGGCAGGGGCAGAGAGAGAGGGAGAGATAGAGCATGAACAGGGCAGGGGCAGAGAGAGAGGGAGCCAAAGGGAATGCTTTTAAGTCTAGCTCTTTCCTGGGAGACTCCCAGCATTACTTTGGCTGTCTGGCCTTTGACATCGATGGATATTTATTCTGTCTCCTCCTTTCCTGTTCTCTCATTTTCTTCCCTTCCTTCTTCCCTACCGCCTTTTCTTCTTGTCTTATGTGTGTACTCAACCCCTCTATTACCTGAAAAGAGAACTGTCTTGATTAAAGTGATTGCTTTTTTTTAATTCATTTTTTTAGGGTCCCTAAAAGAAATGTGGTTCTGTTTTCAAATGCTAATATTACTTGACCATCTCAGTGAAATGCATTTTCCTCTCGGTTTTTTTGTTGTTGTTGTTGTTAGAAAGAGGGCCAGTGGGAGAAAATTAAGTATCTGTTTAGTTACCATCATCACTGAAGAGTGCCTGCCAGCCACACTTTAAAAAATATATTTTAAATATAGCAAGCAAGCTGCAGGTTTGCCATACAAGATGACTGGATGGACCATGGGCATGTTGTCAAGTTCATATTTCTTCGTTAGTTCATTCTGTTATGTTCAGAATTCAGGGATACAAGTGGGTAGTTGTGAAATGCATCCCTTTTTCTTGGCCTCCTGGAAATAGCAGATAATACAGAAAGATACAGGTGCTCCTTCTGTTTTGTGCATGTAAACACTGTGTAGGGATCAGCATATCCCAGACCTGCTTTTCTGCTCTCCTTTCTGTTTCTTACAGATTCTAAATTAATTTTTCTTCAAAAATAGACTCTGAGCTGCATATTCTATGATATATTATAAATCCAAACCAAAATTCTCTGATGTAATTAATTCTCTGATTTTTTAAAAAGTTGGAGAAAGTCAAACTTTTTTTTTTTCATAACCGAAGGACTTCTCAGAGCCTTTTTGCAAAAATGAAGTACACAGAGGTGGATATAATATGCAACGTTTTGTAAAATCATCTCACCACACAACAATTTTTGGCTCAAGAATACACTCTGGGAAACGCTCTTGAAAATTATATAAATTTTTAAAATTTTTTAATATTTTCCCAGTTAGGATGTTAGAGTCTGCCAATACAGAAAGGCTATGCATTATTTAAAGATAAAAACATTTTATCACCTCCTGGTGTCGGGGCTGACTCAGTGGACTTTCGGTGTTACCACAGTGGTTGGGAATCTCTGTGCTTGTCTTGGCCTTTCTTGCCTTTTTCTAAGATGAGGTCAAGCATCTCTTCCTTACATGGCATTCTCATCAGAGAGGAAGGAGAAGAGGAGGGTTTTCCTCATAGCTCTTGACTTTGATTGGAGGGAAGCCTTTTCTGTAGACGTTCTCTTTTACCACGTTAGCGAACTCTATGCCAATCACTCCCACTGTTCTGGGATCTCAGTGATTGGCCAGAGCAGCCAGGAGTCATCCCAGGGGACAGGCCCCTTGTCACCTGATGGTAAACAGGAGTTGTAGGTATCTTTGATGGAATCACCCAATAGAATCCACCACAAAAGGAATCCATGTGGGCCCTCTCTGTCCCTCATGGTCTTGGTTTCCTGTAGGCTCCTTTCAGTGCTCCGTTCATCCCACACGTGGCCCTGGGAGTTACATCTAAAGCAACAACAAGTGCCTGAACTCTGGCTTGTGGAATTTCACAGATGCTTTCTCTGCCAGCTTCTCACAGATCACATCTCCCCATTCTACCTTTTCTACCCAGCTTGGCTCTCTCTTTGTATTTTGCCTTATGTTCTTTGGAACAGGGCCTGGATGCAGTCTTTATTCATTTCCCCTCAGTGTCAGGTAACTGACAGCACCCAGGCACCCAGGTCAGCCCCAGAGATACTGTCCATGAGCTTTCTAGCACCTGTCCTTCCCGAGAGAAGGACATCATCCAGTTATTCCTGACCAGTGATCTGCCCTTCTCGGAAGGCTGTTGGACTACTCCTGTTCCCAGTGAACAAACCACAGAATAGTAAACCTGTTTATTACTCCATCCTGAGTTTTGAATGAGCCTTCCTCTGAGCTTACATTTCATATTGTCAATGGGTTCTGTTGGGGAGTCTTCCCAAGAGGTCACCATGATGAGATCTGTACATTAAGCTCCTGACACTATGGGCTGTATTTACCAGCTTGTCTCAGCATCACTGGTGGTTGATGACAACAAGTCGGGTAGCGATAATTGTGCAGTTACCATAACCCAACCATCAACATTTACCTTTCTGGCATCTGGAATGACAAATGGACAAATAAACAACTATGAGAGAAATTAAATGACCTCATTGTCCTTCGTCTCCCTCAGTGATCTACCAGGTAGAAAAATGGTGTGGTCATAGGGTAGGGGATCAAATGACCACATTTATTAGCATTCATATAAAATATTTGGTTACAAAGGGACCTTTTGTGCTGAGTGTATCAGATGTTGGTTCAGGGGACTGTAAACATATTTGGTCAGAACACTACTAAGCAGGCAAGGGGTTGGCTCCTAGGGGGAATCAGTATATGTTCATGGACCAAAATCTTTATCAGCAATATGGCAAACGGATACCACAGGAGTCAGTATGAGGAGTGGTTGGGGGTGGTTAGGAGCTCTAGTTATAGACTTATGTTCATATCTCAGTTCTAAGTGTGCCCTACTTCCTCAAAGCTTCAGTTTCCCTGGGTATAAGATAGGGATACTTTCTCACTGGATTATTGATTGGATGAAATTACTTATGAAAAGCACTTCAAAAAATGTACGCCTCATAATCAGCAATATTAGGTTGTTAATATAGTATTATTGCCAATGATTCCCTCATGCCTCTTCCTGCTAGGAATACCAGACCAGCGAATACAGATATTTGGGGGTATCTATTCCCACTCAACTCCCAACATTAAACAACAACTTGAAGGACAGATTTCATAGTTATGGCATGGTAGTATATTTAGAAGAAAACTGCCTCTCACTCAGCTAAGAAACAGTAAGACTGACACAGGCTAGCCTAAGCAGAAACGTCATATAAGCAGGCCTCCCAAGGAGCTTAGAATCAGAGAGCTATGAGAACTCAGGCAGTTCTTCCTCTTCCCTGATCTTCAGTGCTCCTTGTGGGTTCACTCTGGAACTTTCTTTTGGTAAAGGATCTCTTTACCTTTTTTAAGCATGTGGCACCATTCAGCCCCTAAGGTTTATGCCGTATCAGATCCTGCAGGTATGGGTACTGTTAATGGCTCCCGATTACAAATTCCTGGAGAAAGCCTCTGATTGGCTCACTCCTGCTCAGTTCACTCTGGTCCAACCAGCGGTGTCCAGGGAAGCAGGATAAATAAATCTCAGTTACCCAGGGCCAACTGCTGAGGAGGACTTGATCATCAGGGAGAGAGTCGTAGCCAGTTGAGTAAATATCCCCAAGGATGTGTACCATACCCTCCAAACTGGGAGATGAGAGCCAGGCAGAGGATCCCAGGAAGTAGATTTGCTACCACCCCGCCCCCCCCATGTCTAGCTCAGCTTTTTGCAAAGTGTAAGACACACGACCTGTGTGGGACTCACCGTTTTCAGGTGGTAAACAGCTAGTCAAATCACTTTCCAAGTAATTCCCTTTTCAATTCTCTCTCAGTCCTTTTTATGTCAATGAGAAACTCTCAGTTTAAACTACAGTATCTTTAACAAGTATCTCAGTCATCCTGAGCCCTGTTTTTAACAAAAAGGGAGTGTACCTCAGGCTGGGAGCCTGCAGCAGCTGAAGCATCTATCTAGACTTTGAAAACATTGTTTGCAAAATACAGTAGTTAAGAACTAGGGGCCTAGAGCTAGGCCCTACTGAGATGAAAATCTAGACTGCAATTTACTTGTGCAGGTTGCTGAAATCCTCTGGACCTCCAATGCCTCCTTAGTAAAATGGACATAATTGCACATATTTCTTAAGTTGGATGTCTCTGCATATGTGTGCCCACACAAATATTAAAATAATGAATGCATATGAGTTTGTTAGAACACTGTCTAGTATAGAAGAGGGTCGTAATAACTGTTAGATATGAATGGGATTATTTTCTTCCCATTAACTCTTATTATGACCACTGATACTGGTTTTCCAATTACAGAGGCAACACAAAGTTTCCTTGGCAAATACATTGATTTAGGTTAAAAACGAGTGGCTTGAAAGACAAATATTAACTACATAATGTTACAGAGTGCCTGCAGTTATGACAAAAATTGTGACGTTGGAATGCAAATGACCGAAGTTTCAGAAAACGCTGAAATTACGGCGCCAGCTTTGTGAAAGATGGTGTCGAGCAGATCGGCATTATCAATATTTAATTCTCCAGTTAGAAGCAAGTTTCTCATTTCTGCTAGATATAAGAGTGATGTGGATTACAGAATGCAAATTGCTAATGATCATCTTGGCTTAAACCCATTGCCTTCATCCAGACATCCAATAGTGAAACTTCAGGCCGCCTTGGAAGTGAGCTATCACAATCAGAGACACATCTCCCCTTCCTCTCCCTGCCCCCTCCCCCTGGTAAAGCCCGACCCTTCCTCAGGGGCTGTCAGGGCAAGAGGAAAGGGAATGGAAGCCCCCCACTACTTGATGAAACATTGCAGCTTTCATGATATTTGGACTATAGTTTTAGGGTGGCTCACTGTAGGAGAGCCTGCTCCCATTCAGTCGTTTATTCGAGAAGTATTTTTTGAGCGGGAACTATATGCCAATCACAGTGCTAGGTAGCGGAGATAGAACGGTATACCAAAGTCTGCACATACCTTACAGGCTAGCAGAGAAAACAGGAATTTGTCAAATAACCGTGACAAAATTGTACCTGTGAAATTGACAAACACCTGAAATGAGAGATGTTATATAAAAGAACATCATTGGAAGAAGCTTACCTGATTGACATCCATTTATCAAACTTACCAAATTAACACTTTCAGTCCAGTCCCTTTATAAAACATACTGTTGCCTGCCCATGGCCTCCTGCAAAGTAGCTGTTTTGTACAGTCTTACCTTTCTCTCTGCTCATTGAGGTGTCTGCTTGCCAAGAGTCAGTTGTGTTTATTCCCAGACCTGCTTCTGCCAGCTGCACTTGTTATTGTAATTGCATTATTTAGTGGAATATTGTGTAAACTGATGAAAAATGAGTGCAGTAAGAAAAAGAGCTGTTTCTGTGAAAACTAAGTTAATGCTTTGGAAACACTGTATGAGAGCAAGCCTCAACAATTATTCTGATTAGCTGTGAGAGGACTGTAAAATGTTAGTGGAAAAAAGAACCCTCAGAAATCTGGACAGATTCTGCAGTCAGAGCCTTTCTAATGTGTCTTAAAATGTTTACCACACTTTAAACAAAACCAGAACTGATAGTACAGATCAGAATTTCCCAATAAAGGGCCAGATAATGACTACTTTAGGCTTCACGGGCCATATGGTCTCCATTGCAACCATTTAACACTTGCCATTACAGCACTAAGGCAGCCACAAACGAAATGAATGATTAAGGCTGTGTTCCAATAAAACTTTATTTATAAGAACAAGGGGTGGGCCAGATTTGGCCCCTTGTCCATATTCGGCTGACCCTTCCTAGAGTTGGAAGTGTGGGATGAGGTCTTCTATGGGAAGGATGATGAGGAATTTCAGTCAACAGAGAAACCACTGTAAGATGACACCCTGGACCCATATCAAAGATCAACAGATTAATGCACATTAATATAGTTTTAATTAAACAAGATCTTTAAGAAAGTTCTGTATCACTTTAAATT
This sequence comes from Panthera onca, assembly GCF_046562875.1. NCBI lineage: Eukaryota > Metazoa > Chordata > Mammalia > Carnivora > Felidae > Panthera > Panthera onca. The sequence goes on along the minus strand of NC_138354.1, from coordinate 36,058,319 downwards.
TTTTTAATGTTTATTCAGTTTTTGAGAGGGAGAGAGAGAGAGAGAGACAGAGCGTGAGCAGGGGAGGGGCAGAGAGAGAGGGAGACACAGAATCTGAAGCAGCTCCAGGCGGTGACCTGTCAGCACAGAGTCCGACACGGGACTCGAACTCAAAAACCTTGAGATCATGACCTGGCCAAAGAAGGACGCTTAACCGACTAAGCCACCCAGTCGCACCAAGAAGGCTCTGTATCACTTTAAAAGTGACTTCTTGCTTTAACAGGCTTCCACCGAACTACCTGCTTCCATCCCAAATGAGATGAATTCTAAAACATGGGTAGCTGACACAGTGCTTGAAACGTTAAGTAAAAATTAGGCTGATTTTTATGTGCCGACCCTGATGTCTCAGAATCCCCTCAGTCTGGAATGGAAGAACAAATTTATCCTTTTTCCCAGGATCCCTCAACAAGTAATTTCTGGAATTCTCCAACGAGGGGCGACCTTTTCCACATGTACATACTGGCACTTATACTCTGCACAGAGTTCATCTGCTGCTTCAGAATACTCTCTTTTCTGAAGAAATGTCTAGTAACTTGCTTGTCTGGATTGTTTTGTCTTCAGAACCAGTTCTCTGGAAGTATGAACATGGCTCTCCATATTAACATTCCAAATACTCAGTTAATGTCAGACTTCAGCAATTAGCAAACCTTTGCTGAATGCTCCGGAGGTAATCAAGATCCAGTGTGCATGGGGACCTGGAGAGAGGATACAGGGTACAGGCCTTAGATCCCCACCATCACTGTCCCCATCCCAGTTCTTTGCAGGTTCCACACGTATGTTCGTGTGTGTGCACATATGTGAAAAATAACTTATCATTGCTTGCTTTCATCTTATGGAGGTAATGGTCTCACTTAGTGATTTTGCCCAACCAAAGGGATTTTATTCCAAAGTAAGCAGCTCCCTACTTGTAGAAAGTGCAGAAACTCAGATCACCAGAAAAATCACCAGTGGCAGCTTCCCTACTAAATGAAGAAATTCGTAAATATATAACGGTTTTTAAAAACAGCATTGTCAGGGCGCCTGGGTGGCTCATTCGGTTAAGCATCCAACTTTGGCTTGGGTCATGATCTCAGAGCTTGTGGGTTCAAGCCCTACGTCGGGCTCTGTGCTGACACCAGAGCCTGGAGTCTGCTTCAGATTCTGTGTCTCCCTCTCTCCTTGCCCCTCCCCCACTCGCTCTTGCTCTCTCTCAAAAATAAATAAACATTAAAAAAATTGAAAAAAAAGAGAATATTGTCTTGACAAGACCTTGTAGTCTACACACTTCCTTACAGATCTCCTGTGCTCCCCAGTATTTCCAAGGCCAAAATTTGATGCACATAAAAGGGAATGAATTAGGAAGTCAGCCAAGTAGTCACCAGTTTTGATTTCCACAACTTTGTTGTGAGACACAGTTAAACAAGGAAATGAGCAGGTGGCCACCTCCCCATGTCTTTGATGCGGATTCCTATAACCCACATGCACGTTAAATATCTTCCCTCCTTTGAGTCTCCCCAGGCATTTCAGCACGTTCTTTCGGGAAGACTCCAGAGTTATCACATTTAGGACACTTGGTCTAATATTCATTCTCCCTTTCCCTTACTGTAATTTTAGCCCATTATCCCTCATTATCAGGGCAAATCTGCCCCATTTCCAGGGCAAATCTGCCCCATTTCCTGTGTCATCATTAAATCAGTATCAAACAGCTTTAAGCAAAATTGCTAATAATGCTGACATTTCAATTTGTCATAGCCGCCTCTCATTCCTATGACTTATGCCTCAGCAAAGACTTGCCTTGTTGTTCTGCTCTTCTGAGATCTAAATATCATTCCAGGAAAAATAAAATCAACTTGGTAGGGAGGGGGAATGGGCCAAGAAACAGATAAAAAAGTCCTCTGTAGTTTCTTCTACTTGGGGGCAGAAGGAGGCCAGTTTTATTAAGACAGCAAGTCCTACCCCTACTTTCTACATGGCCTGGGAGAACCAATACTTAGGCTCTGCCAGTGTGTAGGTAAATAGTGGGTGTAGTGGGCACATGCTTGCTTGTTGTCACAGCCCGCAAACCTTCCTCCCCTAAGGGGCCAGTGCTCCATTGTCCTTTGGGGGTTAATTTTCTTTGCTCATCTGCTCAGTCTTGGAGGGACAACAAATCAAGCCAAGGGCTATGGATATGGCCAAGGTAGGCCAATTGGATTCTCTCTCCTGAGACATTGATGCTATCTTTGTCTATGAGGGCTGGGCAAGGACCCTCTTCTGGGTCACAGCTTCTTGGTTGTGTCCTCACATGGTGGAATGGATGAGGGGGCTCCACCCTCATGACCTAATCACCCCCAAAGTCCCCACCTCCTGATAGCATTGCAGTAAGCTTTAGGATTTCACTATATGGATTTGGGGGCGGGGCCACAAATCTTTAAACCGTAGCAGATGCTAAGTGGATGGATCCACAATAGGGAAACAAATGAAATAGAAAGCTAGAGTTGATTCATTTCAATGGTGATGTCTTGGTAAAACTGGGTGAGAAAGTGGTCCCTAGGGGTATCCCACTGATTCACCCTGATTCACTTTTTTTTTTTTTTTTTTTATCATTTAAGCCTGGTTACCCATCCCTCTCTTGGGTCATCTCATATCCTTTTAGTAATCTCTTTTTCTGCTGATGTTAGTCAGAACCCATTCCTTTTGCCTGTGATCAAAGAATCCTTACTGATACATCAGGGAAATACATTAAACTTGGGAGAACTGCAGAGCCAGGCATTTGGTTAACGGTTTGCTAAAAGCCAACTCTGGTATCATTTCCCACAATGCTTCCCTGATGCCTCTGTGGATTGGCACCACCATTTTAGTATTGGCAGAGCAAGGCAAGAAAACTATAGGTTTATGTCACACACAGGGCTACACGTTTTACAAACATCTGCTCATTTCCTTAAGTCATCATGAGCCTGGGAAGCGGGGGGAAAGAGGTTTATGTTTCAGGGTAATCGGAACCCTTTCCTTCTCTGCACAAATAAGATGTTCTCCTTTCAGTCACAAGGAGTCACCCAGATCCCTGCAGATATAGGAGGGTCAAAATGAGATCATCAAGTATCACTTAGTTAATGCCTCTTGGGGGACCCTCCAAATGCCCCCTTGAGTCTTTATAAAAAATACCATTTCCTCACACCTAGCTGGTAAAACATTTTGGTGTCCTAGCCTCACCCTAGAGATACCGAATTGTCATGTTTTTATGGGTTGAATTGTGTCTCCGAAAATATATACATTGAAGTCCTAACTCCCAGAACCTCATAATGTAATAGTATTTGGAAATAGGGCCTTTAAAGACATAATTAAGGTAAAATGAAGTCTTATGGGAGGGCCATAATCCAATATGACTGATGTTTTTATAAGAAGAGGAGATCAGGACACAGACCTGCACAGAGGAAAGACCACGTGAAGACACAGGAAGATGGCCATCTTCAAGTCAAGACAAGATGCCTCAGAAGAAACCAGCCCTGCCAACACTTTCATCTCAGACTTGCAGCCTCCAGAATTGTGAGAAAATAAATTTCTGTTGCTTAAGAAACACACAGAGAATCTATACCAGGCATGGCGAAGGTGGAGTCCGTATGCTGACTCTCAGGCTTCTGTGTCTTGTGACGCTGACCGTATCAACTGATCAAGGGCTCCTTTCCACCAAACTCAGAAGGTGACCTTATAAACTTAATTTAAACAGCATTTCTAAGTAGCCAAAATGAGTAGATCAAAGCTGGTACTCATGTTGAAATCTATTCATAAGAGTTTTCTCTTGCTGTCCTACATAAATTACCAGAAAAGTAGTAGTTTACACAACACAGATGTATTATTCTGTACTTCTTTAGGTTGGAATTCCAACATGGGTCTCATTGGGCTAAAATCAGGGTGCCAGCTGGGCTGTGTTCTTCTGGAGGCTCTAAGGGAGAATTTATTTCCTTGCTTTTTCTGATTATTAGTAGAATTCAATCCTCTGTTGTTGTAGAAATGAGGTCTTCATTTCCATGCTGGCTGTGAACTGAAGTTCATTTCTAGCTTCTAGAGGCCTCCATGTTCCTTAGCTCATGGCCCTCTTCATCCATCTTCAAAGACAGCTAGGGCAGAGTAAGTTCCTCTCATGGGTTCAATCTCTCCTGTCTCTTCTTGTATTGCATCTTTCTGACTGACCCCTCTTATGCTTTTAAAGGTTCATGTGATTACATTGGGTCCCTCCAGATAATCCAGGATAATCCCCCTATTTTAAGGACCATAATCTTAATTCCATCTGCAAAATCCCATTTGCCATGTAACATAGCATCCTTAGGTCTAACACCAGTGGGAAATGATCACAGGTCCCAAAGTCTGTCACATTATTTGTATACCATCCCTACTTAAAGTGCACTGATTCTATTGGCCTTTCACATACTATATACATTGACTGTGTGATCCGGGATTAGCCATCTCCGTTTTCACGCAGAATTGCGAAAGTGAGAGGCTAGAGCGTCTAGAACCACCACCTGAGGCAGCCCAGGATAGCCAGTGGCACAGGACCCACCTATGTCGGCCTTTTGAACTTCTTCCACAGTTCCTATTGGCATTTGGTGTTTCCCATTTAAGTCCAGCCGTGTCAGATGAAGTATTGTGGGAGTGTCTGTCTTTAGCAGCACTGACTCTTGGATATTGTTTTATTATTTACTTGTTCTGTTGATTTATACTCACAAAGTGTATAAACCAGGTAATGAAAATGTAAAAAGTTATTTAAACAACAGTGACTTATATATATATTACCAAAATGTGGAATAAAACACTTGAATGAGTGAATTAATGATTCTAAAGACTCCTAGGAATGCCTGTCACAGATGCTTTCAGAGCACTGACCTTTCTTTTCATCACTCACCTCTCTGTGCCAAAGATGGCTTACTGAAAACACTCATGAACCTCATCTTACACCTCCAGAAGAGGTGTTTTTCTGGCTACAGATGCAGTGCACTCATTTATAAGGCAACCCAGACACTTGGAAGGAGCTCTCATCCTAGTGTGGGCAGGGAGTTGATGGATCAGTGCCCCAGCTTCCTCACCCCTAGGATAGGGCAGTTCTGAGATGTGTTCTACATCATTGCTAGAGTTTCACCAAGGGATTATGTTCCAGGTTCTCATACAGGTCACTTATGTGTTTACATGCCATTATTGGTTTTCTTACATTCCACATCTCCCTTTACTATTCCTCTACTGCTGTTTCCTTAGAGCGTCTCCCAAACATACTATTTGCACTTGAATTTTGCCCCATTTGGTAGATCCATACTGAAATAGTACCATCACCATACTGAGAGACACTGTAGCTTAACGATTCCATCAGGCAAGGTTTTCTGAGTAGTAGATTTTTCCATCACACTGTCCTTTATGTGTTCATTCTTTTGCCCTTCCCCCTCTTTTTCTCCTCTTACTTATAATACATCACTGCTATTCTTGAGGGAAGTCTTGGATTATTGAATAGATTCCGAAAGCAGCTGCCGCTTGGTCTTTCACTCATATTGCATTTCCCACAAGTTGGGAAACTTGTGTTGAGCTGACAGGGTAATTGGGGCACTTGGTTTTGACAGGACAATGTCCTGCTCACGCGTGAGGAAACCAGTGCATTTGCTGCTACAGTGTACACGTTTATATTTGCTCCAATGTGATTTCTAATTTACAGGTTGCTTTTAAGAATATAGAAACCTTCCTGGATAGAAAGCATGGAGTCAGGATTTCTGAAAGGTTGTCTGCCTAAATGCACCATATGTATGCACAGATATGCATACTCATGGAGTATTCTGCTGATAACTTAAGAGATTTAAATATTTTTGGCAATTTTTATAGAGTTATTTTCAATGGTTGTATCCTCTTGATCTGGATTGCATATATGGTTTGACATATTTAAGCCAAAGGCATGTTTTTATAGATGTCTGAATTAAACATAGAATGTTTTTCAAGAGAGCTGAGTTAACGTTTAAGTGGTTTTGATTAACCTGGTTTTCTTTATTTGCTCCTAAATATTCTAATGCAGAGCCATCTCCCTTTGCATAAAATGATTTGGGAGCACAGACCTAGGAAACATAATTTTCTAAATAGTCAGGAGCATCATGCCCAGAATATTTCCCCAAAGATGCCTCAAACTGAAGATTTGAGATGTAGCCATTCCGCAACCCCCCCGCCCCCAACTCAGGTGGTGCAGACTGGGAAATTGGAACCTAACTATATAGACGTCCAATTGATTAAGGCTGACAAAACACAGAGCCAGCAAGACTGTGGTTGGTGGAGGTGGAGGTTGGGGTGGTATCATGAGCCAGTGAGCAGGACTTGGCTTGGAGTTTGGAAAATCCTTAGTGCATGCAGTTTTCCCAGAGTGGCATAGTGTCAATTTTTCCTCTGGCAGCATTTCCCATTAAGGGAAATAAACTCTTGATAAACAGGATGGCCCTTCATGAGCACATCTTTCCCCCAAGAGTGAAAAATGTGAATCCCCTCTGGCTTAATACATCATAGGCTCTTCAGAACCGAAGCTAAACCTTCCATCCAGAGAAGTGTTCATTCTTTGGCACCATAGATTAATTGTGTTATTCTAAAACCTTGTATTGATCATGTACTATATGCCAGGAAAGTAGATACCTTACCCCTAAGGCAAAATAAGTATAAATATCTTGCCTTAAAGGATATTTGACTTTAAGGGCTATGCACTCTGCTTGAAGTTATAAAATGTAGACCTAAGTAATGATAATGCAGAGCAGAAGACAATGCCTTTTGGTAGGTATGAACGAAATGAGGGCTCAGTTCTTCCTGGCTACAGGGTCTGGGACAGGTCTCTTAAAGGAGATGTTTTTTCCCCTCTCCTTTGAAATCTTGTTTGAGGTCTCTAGGTCTTAATACTCAAAAGGCTATTGTATATTTCAATTTAAATATTACTTAAGCATCTTAAACTCAATATACCTAAATTCACACTCATCATCTCTCCCTTCCACACATACCCATTAATCTGGTCTTCCTTGCTTCTTTTATGTCTTTGTAACAGCTCCCAATTCATTTGCTGAGGCCCGAAACCAGAGTGTCACCTGTGACTCCTGTATTTTCTTCACCTCCAGATTTGAGATCTGTAGTCTCTCTAATCTGTCAATTCCTCTTCAAATCCACTCTCACATACATAGTTGAGGCCACCATGATCTCTTGTTGTGATTATCCTGAAAACCTTCCAACAATTTTACTTGTTTTCCAATTCTTGTCCCATTTTAGGGTGAACACACATTCTGGGTTGCTCAACTGTTGTCCTGGCATAATTATGAATAGCACCTGCATCCTTCCCAATAAAGACTGCTTTGGACAATAAATTAGGATTACTCAACATTCCATTCGCTCTTCTGGGCCAGAATGACCTTTCCAAGTATAATTAACATCACTCATACTTTTTATTTTGTCACCATGCTTGTCACCTTCATTACACTTACCCACAATCTATGATTATTTATTTGTTTACTTGTTTATGGTCTCTCTCTTCTACGTTCCCACTCCCTTTATATTGTAATCCACTAGAACTGGGACAAGGCTCATCTCGTTCATTGCTCTTTTCTTTAGTGCCTATAACATAGTGGGAACTAAATAAAAGTTTGAAAATACTAGAGGAATATTACATTTTTTTAACACAGTGAGAGGAAACAACATATGCACCAAGGGCATAATCTGACCCAAATGATAATCTATATCCTGGACAGCTGTCCTGGAACTAGATGTCAGAATGTACCACGAGAGCCTCTGCTTTTGGCCATAGAACATTGATTTCCTTTGTGTGTGTGTGTGTGTGTGTGTGTGTATTTATTTACTTATCTATTTTTTGAGAGAGAGACAGTAAGAGAGTGAGCAGGGGAGGAGCAGAGAGAGAGGAGGAAAGAGGGTCTGAAGCAGGCTATGCACTGATAGCAGAGGGCCCAATGCAAGGCTCAAACCCACAAACCATGAGATCATGACCTGAGCTGAAGTCAGACGCTTAAACCACTGAGCCACCCAGGTGCCCCTCTTTTTTTTTTTTAATGTTTATTTTGTGAAACAGAGAGAGAGAGAGAGAGAGTGCGCAGGGGAGGGGCAGAGACAGGGGGGAGAGAGAGAGAGAATCCCAAGCAGGCCCTGTGCTGTCAGTGCAGAGTCCAATGTAGGGTTCATTCCCACCAACTGTGAGATCTTGACCTGAGCTGAAATCAAGAGTCAGATGCTCAACTGACTGAGCCGCCTTTAAAAAGGCAGCTCCCTTTTTAAAAAAATGTTTAAACAATGATTTCTTCCATAAACAACTTCACAAGTTGAATATATGAAACACAAGTTTTCAGGCATTGGGTACCAGCCAGCATAGAGTTATGGTCCTTGAGAAAATGAGAGGCGTGTGAGATAAAAGTGATTCTTGAGACAACTTTATGCCTGGGGGAAATGCCTCAGCCCTAGCTGCAGGGAATTGAGGCCTAAGTGGAGAGCAGAAGTTTCACTGAGCTCAAGAGGCAGAGCAGAGGAATTGGGAATGATAAGGGGTCTGGAATTTGTGGAGCAGGGTGTGGAGAGGGCATCATAGGAGGCAGAAGTCTCCATGTCCTGGTACATGCAGGGCCAGGCTGTGTGAGTCTTAGCAGAAAGGAAAGGCTGTGATACTGAGACCCAGATGGAGATACTGGATGTTATGGGCATTCAGACAAGACCAGAAAGATCACACATTAGGGATAAGGATCATGTCTTAGAGCAGGGGTCAGAAAACTATGCCATTCAGCCCATATCTGACCTGTGGACTGGTTTTGTATAGCCCATGATCTAAGAATATTTTTCAAATGTTTTTAAAGGGTTAAAAAATAAATAAAAATATGTGACTGAGATCATACATCAAATCCAAAGCCTAAAATTGTTGTTATCTAGCCCTTTTAAGAAAATGTGGGCCAATCCCTGCCCTAGTAAAGGCCGTGCTTCAGGACTATGGACAAATCCAAGGTAGACAAATCGAAACACAAAAGTTAGCTTCATGGGGGTCAAACGCATATGCCAATTATTTAAAAGCTATTAGAACAAACCTCAGCTATCATTTAAAGGAAAAAAACCCATAATTCAGATACACTATAATGTGTCAATTGAAATGTGCATCTCAAAACAAATCAAAAAATGCTATACATTTGTAAAAGAGGAAAAATATGAATAATAACCTAGGGCAGGGATTCGTTAACTACAGCCGTAGGACAGCCTCAGGTCCTTTTCTAAATAAAGGTTCTTTGGAATACAGCTATTTTACTGGTTTACATAGCATCATGGCTACTTTTCTGCTGCAATGGCCGAGTTGAGTAGTTTCAATAAAGACCAAATAGCCTACAAAGACTGAAATATTTGTTTTCTGGCCCCTTAAGAAAATGCTTTTTGGCCACTTACTAGAAGAAAAAAAAATAGTCACTATAAAGAGCCTAACAAGTGAATCAAATGTTGGAATTATTCGACAACTCATCTTAAAAATATGAGTATCATAAGTGTTGAATTTAAAGAAAAAGCTGGACACAATAAGTTCATAGATGGGAAACCTTAGTGGTGAAATGAAAGCTATAAGCAGTAACTAAGTTAAGATTCCAGAACTGAGATATATATTATCTGAAATGTAAAGAGGAGATTATAAAATGCTAAATAAAGTTGAAACTTTAACTTGAAAATGGAATAGAACAATAGAACAAGGAACAGAGAGAAGAAAAAGTATTGAAAATGAATTGAAGAAAGCCTCAGTCATCTGTAGGAAATATCAAGCTTTTAAATATATATAACTGGAGTACATACATTTGTTATGTATTGTCAGATACATAATAAATGGGGCAGAAAAATATTTGAAACAGTAATGACCAAACAATTGCCAAATTTGAAGAAAATGTCAACCCATAATCCTGAGAGGATAGGAAAAAATAAGCAGTCTAAACACAAAGAAATAGCATGCTTACTAGGGATATTATAAAGAAACTACTCAAAACCAACAACACACGGGGGCTTCTGCTTTTGGAAAGAAGATCTCTATTTGTGTGTTGTGCAACATCTCCTCTCTGCACCTGCGTATAGGTGACTAAGACTCATAAAGTCATCCCCCAAGAAAACATTGTACAAACTTCTGCAACTGGAAATGATGAGAGTATGGAAGTAGAAGGAGGACTCCTTGGTAGCAGCATCAGAGGGAAGTCTAAGTATTAAAGGAAAAGAGAGGAAAGAAGCAAAGGGACTCAGCAACGTGTAGCAGGAGCATATGGCAAACGGTATGGGAGTCAAGATCTGGTTCCAACATTGTTGGAAGCGTGTCATTAATGGGGCACAAACTTTGGGGTTGATGTCAACACACATAATCTCTTGTTCTGTTGTATACTAGTGATCTTGCCTGTATAGGGAACAGTCGTTGGGACTGGCTCAACAGTGGGAACAGCTTCTAACATAACCCCTCTCCTGGACAGACCAACAGTACATGTGCTTCATTACCTGGTAATGACCAAGATCTCTAAATGCTAACAGTTATTCATTTTAGTTGGCACCATTTTATAGAAGTTGTCAATGAGAACTCTAGTAAAGGGTTTTGTGCAGAAAACTTTTGGCAGCTCTGTTGCTTTTGGACACTTCTTTAGTACACATAATGGTTGGAAAACAATAAAACAGTTGCCAGTATTTAAAAATCTAGAGGTTTGGGGTGCCTGGGTGGCTCATTCGGTTGAGCGGCCGACTTTGGCTCAGGTCATGGTCTCACAGTCCGTGAGTTCGAGCCCTGCGTTGGGCTCTGTGCTGACAGCTCAGAGCCTGGAGCCCGTTTCAGATTCTGTGTCTCCCTCTCTCTGACCCTCCCTTGTTCATGCTCTGTCTCTCCCTGTCTCAAAAATAAATAAAACGTTAAAAAAAAATCTAGAGGTTTCACTCAAATATCCTTATTTCTGACTTCTCTTTAAAAGACCAAAAATTTCTATAAAACACGAATAAACCTCTGGGGAAATTTTGGACTTGTATTCCTACACGGAAACAATTAGTTAAAGTGGATAACTGTTGGAGTGTGTGGCTGGATCAACTGGTAGAACATGTGACCCTTGATCTTGGGGTTGTGAGTTCAAGCCCCACATTGGGTGCAGAGATTACTTAAAAATAAAATCTTACAAAAATGATGATGCGTATTTAGATGTTGTGCATACTATAGTTTGCCAGATGCTGTTTCCTTCTTTTTTTTTTTTCCTTTGTAGAGAGTTAAGTTTCTCTTAACTTAACATTTTCTTTTCCAGAAAACAAATAACTTTTACTCAAGTCTTTATTTAAAATGGAAAAATAAAAGACTGGGAAGAGTCACATGGCCCATAAAAAATAAATAAAGTGGGATATACCAAATTTCTTTGTGGAAATGTAGAATATTTTCGCATGTTTAATATGCAAAACTATGTCACACACTCTCCTAGCTTCGTCCAAATGCATCAACTATGTGACCCCCACCCTGCAAATATTTGAATCTCTTCAAATGCTTGCTGTAGAAGTAACAACCCAGAGAAAGAATAAACACTTCTAAATGCCACGCTCTCGTTGCCAACCCAGATAATCACTTGTAACAGTTTATATACATTATGGGTTCACCACTTTGAATTCCATTCCAATGTCATGGTTGATACGCCTACTCGCACACCTCTTGTGAGCCCTTGGGGATAAGGAAGGAGTTTCTTATACAGCTTTAGTAGTGTCACGTCCTTGAGACCAGAGAACAGGCTGCTGGTTGTTGTCTTAAACACTTGCATCCTAACGGTTTTCAAACATGGCATTTCTAGAATAGCTTGGAAGCGTGTACTGTTAGTAGGTGTGGGTAGGCAGGGTGGGTATGTCATCCATCTGATTTCATGGAGCAGGGCCATTTAGTGGGTAAGACCCCAGAGGTTTTCCTTGCACAGACTACTCTCGATTCACCTGTAATTTTCTGCCCGGAAATCCCTTCAGTGCCTGTGGAGATTTACCTCTGGGGGAATTATTCCTCTGAACTAGGAGCATTCTGGTGGCACACATAGCACGTTAGTGAGGCTTGTCCTTGTCTGTACGGTCCATGAGTGGATGTCTTGGCATTGGAGGGCAAAGTACTGTCAACTCAGGAGCTTCAAAATAATGGGTGATCCCTGGGTTTAACTGACCAAAGTAAATGCCATTTTGCAAACTACAATGAGTTTTACCTGACGAACTTTCCTAAGGAAGCAGAAATGAGAATTTTAGTTTCATGTGAGCAGCAAAGCCCCACTGCATTTGTTGGCATCAAGAATGCATGATCTCAAACATTAACTAATCTATGAATAACTGCCGTTTGTAACATCATAAACACCAACTAATGGGAAGATGATGCAGTGTAATGCAAATATTTGCAGCCTATCATCATATTAGTACAAGGATCAAATTTGCTACTAAGTTCCTCAGCAAATATTCAGTATCACGTTTGTGTCTTCTTGTTATAATTTGTACAGTATTAGTAGCATCTTACCATATTAGTGGCGTTAAGATGTTTTTAAAATTGTATCTCTTGGGCGGATGGAAATGGAATGTTCTGAGGTTGTGCGAGTATTAGTCATATTAAACTTGCCCTGTTAGCAGCTTTTCCTTGAACTGATACTTAAATGAGATTTTAATATAAACAAAATGTACTTTTGAAATGCGCTTTCAGCTACAACCAATTTCTCCCAGTCCATTAGCCACTTTGCATCCCTTTTATGAAACTTGAGATTGGGCTTTTATTGAGGACCCAAAGTATTTGCTCAACTCATTAGGTCAAGTCGCGAGAGAGTGCACACAAGGGCTGTGGTGTTTCCTGGCTTACTCTGGGTCCCTGGGTTGTAGCATCGCCTCCACCTGTCCTCGTACAGGCATGCCTCTTTGAGATTTCCCTGTCTCCCTTTCTGTACCACTAGACACTTCTTCCTTTTGACTTGTGCAGGAGGTTGGTGACTGCACTGTCCCCACGCTCTTTGGATTTCAACAGCCAGGGTTTTCTTGCAGAAAAAGGGGGAAGGGTTACTGAACTGTCAAAGCACACAATGTCCACGAGACAGGGTTTTACAGGTTTGTGAATCTAGTTTAGGAACCACCTTAGGAAATGACCTGACCCAGGCGTGGCTTGGCTTTGTGAAATGGCTTCTTCTCCTGTTTTTAACCAACGGGCATTTTATGCCATTTTAACCAATGGGCATTCTTGTTAAAGAAGCCTCAGAATCCAGAAGAAAGTTAGTGTATTTGTTTCCTATGGCTGCCTTAACAAAGTACCCAAACTATGTCACTTAAAATAACAGATATTTGTTGTCTCACATTTCTTTAAAAGAATTTTTTTAATGTTTATTTATTTTTGAGAGAGACAGAGCATGAGCAGGGGAGGGACAGAGACAGAGGGAGACACAGAATCCGAAGCAGGCTCCAGGCTCTGAGCTGAAGCCTGACCTGAGCTGAAGTCGGATGCCTAACCGACTGAGCCACCCAGGCGCCCCTGTTGTCTCACATTTCTGGAGCTAGGAGTCCAAAACCAAGGTATCTGCAGAGCCATGCTCTCTCTGGCGGTGATGGAGGAGAATCCTCCCTTGCCTCTCCTGGCTTCTGGTGTATGCCTCCGATTTTTGGTGTTCCTTACCTTGTAGATGCAACACTCTGGTTAGGTGGCCGTCTTCCCTTTATGTTTTTTGTTCCACACCATTTTCTCTCTGTATGTCTGTTTCTGTGTCCAAATTTCCCCTTATTTTATAAGGACACCAGGCATATTGAATTAGAGTCCACCCTAGTGATTTCATTTTAACTTGATTATCTCTGTAAAAACCTTATTTCCAAATAAGGTCACACTCTGAGATGCTGCGCATTAGGACTTCGACATTCCTTTTTGGGGGGGGGGGGCGGGGGGAGTGCACAGTTCAACCCGTGATAGCTAGAGATTTTCATTCCTGTACACTTATGACACATAGTCCCTAGGTCACAGGGGCCCCTCAGTGTAATTTTCCACCACCTAGGATGCTTAGCTATCATTGGTCCTTAGGGAAGGAGCATGAACATTTGCTGGGGAACCCAGCCCTCGGTGTTCCAGAGAACTCCAGACCACCTCTCAGGCCACAGCATGGAGGCAGCAAGGGATGATCAGAATCCTAAACCTTAACGTAGCTTACTTTGTTTATAGCAAATACATATAGCTATAAAGAAAAGAGTGAGGAGAAATAGGGGAAAGGAATGGGATCAGCATCAGAATTTATAAACAGAATTACGTTGTTTATCTGTCCAACATATGTTTACTAAGGATCCATAATGTGTCAGACACTAGAAATATAGAACTTAAATGAGACAGCCTTCTTGTCTTCAAGGAGCACACGGGCTAGAGTGGGATTGTTTTAGTCCGTTTGAATAGAAAAATTAAAATAATGATTATTTTTGTGTTAACATTAATCCTAATGCATGTGGTTTGCAGAGGCTTACACCGTGCTACACACATGCTCATGATCTGACTTTCATTATCTCATGAAGTCTCCCCACAGTTTGATGATGTGGGGGTTGTCTTCCCCATCTTATCAGTGATATCCAGCAAGGTTCTCTTGCAGTTGTTGGAGGTCAGATGTAGGATTAAAACCAGATTCGCTGACTCCTCTCCCATCTCTACACCAATCGCTGTGGGCAGGGGCTGTTTGTGTTCACCAGCAAAACTCAGTATCGCCAGCCCACTCCTGCATCTGGCCCAGTCCTGACAGGGACTGTCACTTAGGGTTCTTCAGAGGATCCTTCCTAAGGGAAGACCAATGTGTGCTCCTAGAAAGAGTGCAGGGAGTGCTGGGTGGGCACAATCAGAATAACACACACCTGCTTCATGTGGGAATATCTGTACCCCTGCCTTTCATCATCCAGCACATGCCCCAGGCACAGGAGACATTCAGCAACTCAAAGTCCTTCCTTGTCAAAGTCAAGTTGTAAATTCTTGGAGAATATACAGGAGGTGTCACATCTGTTTCTCTCCCTCTGTATAAAGAAAAATAAAATGCCAGAGTGAATAAGTACCTCATAAAGGCTTTTGCATTATGATAGAGAGAGAACCAAGATGAGAGAGAAAAATAAACATTGCCCAGTGTGGCAGGAGGGAGACTTCTGGGATGCTTGATAGTTTCAAACTCTTGATCTGGGTGGCAGTTATATAGAGGGGTTTGTGGTGTGTGTGAAACTGTATACTTAAGACTAGGACTCTTTATGGAATGTAGTTAGTGTAGTCTGTAGTGGTTGTCAGGGCCTTTCAGGATAGGGCAATGGAGAGTTACCATTTAATGGATACAAATTTTCAGTTTTGCAAGGTGAGAAGTTCGGTGGTTGGGTGGCGATGACGTTGGCACAACAGTGTGAATGAACTTAATGCAGCTGAGTTGTACACTTAAAATGGTCAAAATGATAAATTTTACATTACATATATTTTACTACAGTTAAAAAATAGTGCGCTTTGCTGTATCAATGCCGTACCTCAATCACAAAGCTAGGATGATGTAAATAAAATGTCCCGTTTCCATTTAATTTGGGGAGCCCCTAGAAAGGTGGCATTGATCGCTGATAATTTCATGCATGCTGGACAGCAACTGAGGAGATCCTCACTGCAGTCTCCTAGCAGATTGTTGAACACTGGTATAAATAGATTATTTCCCTCCAGTGCCTTGCCCATCTTCCGGTCGCTTCTTCTGATGCCCAAGTCCTCGTAATGAGTAACCTGTCTTTATCCTGGCAGAACTGCCTTCACTATGATTTCAATGCCAAAGAAATGACTGTTTGTATTGAACAAATTTAACAGAGCTGTAGTCCCTGGGAAATGTGTGTTTTTCTCCTTCATGTTTGTTATAAAGTTTGCAGATTATTGTTGTTCTGGTTACTTAAGCTCTCTGGGCAATTCAGAGATTCCTCAGTGCCTTGCTCTTTCTGCGTCCTCTTACCCAAGTCCTTGCTCTCTAGGGGTGCACTCACTACGTGGTTTTGTTCAGCTGCATGTCAACATGTTGGAATTGGCTGCCCCGTGGACCATTGGTGTTAGGGTATGCGTCGCATCACTCATCAAACGACACCCTGTGGTTCGCCCCTCCCCATCACCACCTGCTCCAGCCCACCACTGCTTACTGTCCAGAGGGCTGCAGACAACTCCTGACTGGCCTTCTCCCTCTCACTTTGCCCCAGGGCTGCCAATCCGTTGTGAGCATTGAGGGGGACTTTGGGTATAAGTCATTTTCTAGCTGAATTCCCTCGGTGGCTTCTCCTTGGTCTTGGCACCAAACCCAAACTCCACCCCTTGATGACTAAGGCTCTGCATTAGACTGGTCCTCACCTTGCCAGTCTCTGGCTCCAGTACACTGGCCTTATTCGGAGACAGAACATGGGTGCAAATTCCACTCTGTCACCACAGTTTGTATCCTAAGCCTTGGCCCGTGTAACTGTGGCTGTTTCTCATGGGGAAACCAAAGGCAGATGTGCTTGGCTTTAGAGAAATTAATTTCCAATGCTGGAAAAATAATAGCATTCATTCCTCACTAATTACAAGAAGTAGCAACACTTTTTATATGGAGGGCAATACAAATGTACTTATTAATTAATTTGTTCCTTGAGTCAGTACATATTGGGCCCTTTAGTACACCCTGTTCCATATCTCCAGTGAGGAGTTGGGTAATTACGTGATGGTTTTATTATGGTTCATATTTCATAATAATTATATATGTTAAATATTTTATAATAAATAATTTTTAAAAAGCATACCTATGATCTTGGCCTCATTAGCATGGATGATTTTAGCAGTACCTGCCTGGAGATTCTAGGGATCTAAGGGACTGCCCTTACTGATTAACTAACAAACATCTAGTCCTCTTTCTGCCGAGGTCAGCCCTTTTAGTGGCCTAAAATATTCCTTGAAGGCACTAGAGTTTGGGATAATGTAGTAGAACTTGCTGGAACTTCCTCTGAAGGGGAAGAATCTTCTTTTGCCTCAGTGGCCAGAGGGATCAAGATACAGACAACCATATGTTCTTAAGGGGAATGATCAGATTCTTCCCATGCTGCTGGTGTCTGGTTAACAGTGGTGGCAGTGATATGTCTCTGTGGGATGACGAAGAGCCTTTCTGGAAGCCATCCACTGGTGTCCAAATGCTCTGTGGACTTTCTTAGTGGAATGTTGGCCTTATGGAAGGCCACTGTAGCTACTACAAAACTGAAAACTTCTGCCTGAAAATTGATCTACCTACTCAGGTCTTGCAGAAAATAGTGTCAAACGAGGGCACCGTAAAACCATATTAAATCAAGGTCCCAGCAGTGATTACATTGGGTTTCTCAAGTCATTTTTCACATTCGGTTTAGTGTTTAGCAACTCAGCTTTTTAATGAAGACTTTCTTTCATAAAATTGAAAGTCCAGTGCTGATTGTGCTATATCATCTAATACATCACAGCGCTATTTGATTTCTGTAGCAGATTAGAAGCCACTTACATACACAGATAGGTCACCAGCAGCTTAGTAACTGTTGGTTGTAGGCCATTACTTAGCAATAGATTAATTTTGATGTTGAGCTGATAATTGATAACTGGATTGATTATTTAAAAATAATCCCTATTGGAGCATGAGAGTGAGAAGCTTTAAATGCATCCGCTGTGAACATAGCTCCTGGCTTACCAGCTAGGTTGCAAATGGGGGAAAATTGGTTTTGAATTGAATATTTGAGTGTGTTTACTTTGTTATTAAAATTATTTAAAATGGAAGTTTTGGGGGTGGCAGTAAATAGGAAATGTCAGTCTGCTTATTTCAAGGAACAAGGTTTGAAGAATTGATTGAATAATCAATTTGGTTATGAGCAGAATTTCAAACATAGAAATAATTTGCTGACACCCCCCGAGGGGGCAGCCCCACCGAATGTTCCATTCCGTCTGTTTAACCTCCGGATTCTAGAGTGGAGGAATCGTAACACCTCCCAAACTTGATTTATGGGAAACAGCTGTCTCCCACATGTGTCACAGTGATAAAATGTTTCACCATCTTGGGTGAATCTCATTCCTTGTGGAGGGGCCACATGTTCAAGCAGGTGGAAAAATGAGGGGGTACAAGCTGAGAAGAGGATGAGGAACACAATCTTGGAGTGCTCTATGCTTTCAGGAGCTGATGATTAAATGTAAAAAATCCCAGGAAATAATAGGGACCAATCCCTAGATCTGTTAGGGGCTACCAAGTCTAGACTCTACATGTACTCTCCATGGGTCAGATATATGCCTTTGTGTGCTTTCTTAGAGCTTGTATGATAAGTCAGTTCATTGAACTCAGATATGCAGCAAATAATTTACTTCATTGTTTACTTTGAGTCAACTTCATTTTGTATCTTGTCTCCTACCCCACCCATCAAGCAAAGCATTCCTTTCGGCTGTCTCACATTCATCCCTTTTCCTAGGCATGTGCAAGGGTCTGGGAGGTATGGCTGACAATCCAAGAAGATATTGTGGATGGGTCATGGATCACCATCAGTTGTAGTGGTTACTATGACAACACCAGGTATCTGATGCCCATGGTTTCTTTTGGCCTGGTGGTTCAGTTACTTGTCTATCCCCCTTATGAACCATGCCTCTTTAGTGGAGCTGGAAACCCTGGCCCTTAGCATCTCGCCTGCTTTGGAGCAATGTACATTTACCTCCTTCTCAGGATGCAGAGGTATTTGCTTCATTCGCCATTTTGGGGGCTCTTCCTCCCCACCAGGTTATCTCTTAAAGGTACTCTTCTTTCTCTCACTCACCTTTCAGGTCACCTGCTGTAATCTCTCCCATGGACTTCTGATCCTAAGGTCATTCAGATACCTACAAAACTTAGGCACGTGAGTGAATGAGGCAGACCTGGTATAATGCAATCAAGACAAGTGGGGACTATGTGAACAAGAAAGCGTAACTCAAATTTAAAGATGTTTAGATACAGATGAATAAAACAAAACAGTATACTGGCCAAATGTATCACTTCTATATTACTTGACTTAGACTTAGGTAAAGGAAAGAAAAAAAAAACATTAATTTGATATCTTTCTATTGCCTTATGCCACAAAAGAGAGTTAAGGGCAGTGGTAGTGGAGGGAAGAAAGGAAAAATATGGAAGGAAAAATATATGAATATTTGAACAAATTATCTTGCTATGCATACCTTGAAGAAGAAAAGAAAGTGTTAATTTGCACAAATCAAGTAACTTCCAACTTAAAGAGACTCATTGTTTCCTTTAGTTGATCTCATTGGATCTACCTACATGAACTAGAGTGTTCATATGAGAAGGTGAAGGGATTTTGGAGGTGATGATACAGTTCTGCAAGTTGAAGTTCAAGGACTAGACCCTACCTAGTCTCCAGAGCTCACTTGCCCTAAGTGTAAAGAAGTTTCTACCCAATGTAGGATCCATAGATGCACTGTAACTCTCATTGTGGAAAATGCACATAGAGTGAATATAAAACACATACATACCACGTTATATTCCCCCCTTTCTCCTTTTCCCTCCCTCTTATGCTCTTTGTTCTTTCTTTTCTTTAGTTTCTTTCTTTCTTTCTTTCTTTCTTTCTTTCTTTCTTTCTTTCTTTCTATCTATCTATCTATCTATCTATCTATCTATCTCTTTTCCTAATAATATACCAATATCTTAATTCAGGTTAGGAAACATTGAAGATAAGTATTAGATTTTATGGTAAACATTCTGTATGAACTCCATGTCTGAAATGTGGTGTGTGTGTGTGTGTGTGTGTGTGTGTGTGTGTGTGTGTTCTTACATCAGAGCAAGTGGCATTTACAAACTTAAATGTGTACAAGGTCCAGGCCCAGAGCACAAATTAGCAAATCCACTTGCCCAGTAACATCTGATCTCAGGGATGATTGGGAGTGGGGGCACACTGTGCAGAACTTATCATGAGCCCATTATCATCTCTGTGAAAATGTCACTTATACATTGCTGGATCATATCTAATATTTCCCCCAAAAATGTACTTCCAGGTTTTCATTAGAAATGTCCCGGTTTTTAAATGTTGGCAAATGTTTACAGCAAATATGACAAAAAATGTATGGGCCCAACGAAATGACTCTTCAGGCTATTTGCTGCCCACAGATTTGAAACATCTGTATCGTGCTTTCACCACCACTGCATTCCAAGTACATACACAGAGATTGATACAGAGCAGGTGCTCAGGAGAAGATCTGTGGAATCAATAAATGAGTACATACATGTAAATATTTAAAGATATTTTCCCCCCAAGCATTCCTGTCAGGAAGGATGCATTTTGTCCTCTGTGCAAATCTAGAATTAGTGGAGATCATGCATAGAGGTGATATTCAGTATCAAAAATAATAAGGAAGATGGATTCCCCATTTTTCTTAAGTGTAATGACAAAATGTGTGTAGTGCTTCTTCCAAGAAGGGTGACCCACCCTTCTGGTTTGCCTGGGGCTGCCCTGTTTTTAGCACTGAGAGTCCTACATCTCAGGAAATCCCTGGGCCCCTGTCAAACCAGAAGAGTTGACTCTTCATTCCAATGGAGATGTATCAGCTGGTGGCTGTGTGGTTATTTTCTTGCCCCTTGGAGGTAGCCAGCTCCGAGGACCTCTCCATCATTGTTGGTTTAATGGCATGGCTTGGTGTTGCTCTTCTCCAAACTGCTTGGCCATTATGCATCTTGATTCGACTACCTATGGGCGATTTTAACAGGTGTCTTGCCACCTGCCCAGCGCTGCAGATGATTCCACAATTTAGCTAATGCATTTTAATTATTTAGGTGACATTGTGCCTTCTGCAGTTGTAGAAATCAACTAGGGGCTCAGTTAGGCAGTTTCTCTGTGTGATGTGTAAATATATAACTACTGGTCAAAACTCAGAGTCCAGCAAGAGATCATTTTTCCCCTTCTCCCCTAAAGTATGAGATGTAGTTTAATATTAATTCCTCCTTTATCCATATATCAATAATTGAGCACTGCATCAATTAATATGCCGGGCAAATTGCATTCCCCATCCTCTTGCTCATGATGTATTTCAGTAATGGAGATAATTTTCAAGATAAAGTATACAATTTAAAATGGATTAAAAAGAACAACTAATAAAGGAGAATTGATTCAGGGAAGAAAAAAAATTTGGATAATTTCAGGAAATCTTAGCTGTGGATTTTTTTGTTTGTTTTTGTAGGGAGAGCCTGTCGAAATGATCAAGTTTTATGCACACTGCAAAATTTCCCAGGTCTGCAATAGGAAAGGATCATGGAGAAGGAAGAAGAAATACACACACACACACACACACACACACACACACACACTCTACACCTACCAAAATCTGGTCTCCTAATGAGGGCATATGTATATAATCTCCATCTGTAGGTTAGGAAGGCTAAACATTTGTGTTAGCAAGTCTTCTTGAGGCATTCTGTTCCCTGGGTTTCGTTGGTGGGGTTTGTTTGGTTTTTGATTTGCCGAATTGGCACAGAAGCCCCCAGCGGCCCTTCCCCAGTGCCCCCTTTGCTCCCGGGTCCCAGTGCACACCCTGGCTGAGAGTCTGCTCCTGCTGGGGGAGGTGGCCGCCCCCGCACAGCCATGGGCAGCAGCAGCAGCAGCTGCAGCGCAGGCAGCAGGCAGCCTGCGAGCCCGCAATGACACGGCGGAGTCGGTAGATGGCTGTAGACAAGTGTGCTGAGCCGTGCGGTATAAAGAGCAATGAGTCTGGGGAGGCCTTGACCAGACTGGATGCTGCTTTTATCTGAAGTACATTTAAAGAGATAAAGGGGAAGCCGGTTGCTGCACATGTTCTTTTCACTGCGGCTGGAGCTTTACTCTGAGTTAAAAAAAAAAAAAAATCTCAGATGCTGGCCTCCCAGAGTCACCGGCTCTGTGCAGATGCGCTTGCCTCAAGAGGATCGGCCCGCTTTCCTGTAAATTCCACCAGTGGGGACTTCTGCGAACCTCCCACCAGCCTTCAGGAAATGGTGTAGTGCACGTCTGTTTATGATTACACCATCGCTATTATTATTAATACCACCACTACCACCACGGTCTCTTTTCGCCACTGTTGCTGTCTGCCTAAAGTGTCCGGATTTGCTCATTAAGCAGCCACACCAAGAATTTGTTACCTAAGCAGCCTAGACAGGAAAGAGAGGAGAGGCAAGAGTTAGGAAGGAAAAGGGGAGAGAGGGAGAGAGAGAGAGAGGGAGAGAGAGAGGAAGAGAGAGAGAGAGAGACTGAGAGAGGGAGAGAGAGAGAGGCAGCCTGAAGCAAGTCACATCACACAGTGCCACTGAAGGATGCTATCCTCATAAACTCATAAACAAGCATACCAAACCTTGTGTAAGGAAAGAAGAGGGGCTCTGAGGACTTGACAGGAAAAAGGCAAGATTTTCTACCCACTGGTTTCAGTTTTTCTTCCAGATACTCTTGGTGAAGTAAGGAGACTTCTGTTTGCTGACAGAGAGCCCTTGATTTCTTTCAAGATGATGATGTATTTGTGGGTAGGTAGTCTCTCTCTCTCTCTCTCTCTCTCTGTCCTCTCTCTCTCTCTTTCTCTCTGCCCACCCCCCTCTCTCTTTTCTCTCTTTCTCTCTGATTAATAAATTGACTTCGGGGATAAAGATTGCAGCCCAGAGTAATCGCATTTTGTGTAAGGTGATTATGCTTGTGGCAAAATAATCTTGCACAGCTCCACTACATGTGCTTGTATTTCCAGTGGGAGTTTAGGCAAGACCTGGTTCATTAGCGTTAAGCTGCAATTTTATTTTCAGTTGCAAAAAGGAAACAAAAAAAATGTGTGTGGGAATGCATGGCTTTCTCTTTTCTTAAAACACTGTGATGGTGAATTTAGGGGGGGGCGGAAAGAAGAAAAGAAAGAAAAGGTCTGAAAAAGCCGGTTCAGGCATGAAGCAAATTCAGCATCACTTGTAGCTGTGTGGGATTTTGTTTAATTACTACAGACGAACTGTTCTGAGTGGTGGTGGTTTTTGTTTGTTTGTTTCATTTTGTTTTGTCTTGTTTTCTCTCACAAGTGACTACTTATTTGTCATTTTGGGCTTAGTGTTGTATTTGCCTTAACCAGGTGTGTATTTGTATGCGTGTATTTTACAAGATGGGTGTAAAAAAAAAAAAGGATGCTTTCCCTGTACTTGCTGGGGCTTCCTGAGAGGTATATTGTCACTGTTCGTGTGATTGTTTGTTTTAGCAGATGTCATTAACGTACAAACATTGAAGGGGGAACCTGTAGTTACGAATTACAGTATTTACTGTTGAGGCAATTTGAAAAACAATAGCCATCTAGCAGGAAAGGCTTAGAAAAATTCCTTAATCATGTTTCGGGAACAAATAGATGTCCTGGGTCAGTTTGGCCCCTGAAGGACTTGTGTGCCGTTACCAGCCGAGTAACCAAGACTCAGCTGTGTGATTTCCTGTGCAATACGGGTGTTCCCTCTTCCAAGGGAGGGAGGCATGTACCACGTCAAACTCTGTCCTTTCCATCAGCATCATCATCATTGTTGGCTTCCGTTGTTCAGCGTACTTAGAGGAACCTCTTTTTATTCTCCTCCCCCCAGTTACTTTTCTAGCTCAACTCAGATGCAAGAACTTGCCTTTGCTGGAAGGAAGAAAAGCCTCTTTGTCGACTTCTTTGTTAATCAAGTCGTTCTGTGACCTCTGCTAGTGTCTCAGCCTGCCTCCCCCTCAGTGAGCTTTGTGATGTAGACTTTTTTTTTCTTTTCCCTCTTCTTTTCTAGTGGACATTTTCCTTTGTAGTGACTTTAGCTTCATTTCCACCTGGCTTATTTTTGCACAGTGCAATACAATGGCTTCTGCCAGGTGGGGACAGACTGTCTCTAGTATTACTTTGTTTTCATTTTAGGGCAAGTTTCCTCTTCAAACTTGCCCATCGCGAGAGACGTGTTCAGAAATACAAAACTGCTAATACTAAGTAGCATACGCTTAGCATGAACGTAACTGAGATAGTTTTACCTGAAGACACCAAATTCTCATACCTTTTAATTTTGACGGCACAGGTTGAAAAGATTAAAATTTTGAATGTTCACAAATGTTGATTTTTTTTAAGCACTAAGAAAATTTGTCACATGAGATCGTAGCATCAGTGGTTAAGGAAATTAGTATGCTAGTATTTCAAGAAAAGGAGTCTATCTTGGTTTTTATTTTGTGGGTGGATTCTGGCTAATGGTTAACAAATTTTAGTTCCACTGTGGTGGGTAACGGTTTGCTGGCCAAGCTTTTTCTCTGAGTTGCTAAGTGGTGTTGTTGATTCTATTTATTAAGTTTGCTGGCTCTTACATAGGTACGTGTTTGCAGCTCAAAGCAGAGGGGAAAAGCATCCTATGTCCCAGGGCCTCTCCTAGGTCCTAAAATCTGGCTGACCCGGTTCCTGCTAATTAGTCCGTCTGTGCCCCCCAGTTCCAGCTTTCCTCTTTCTGACCAATGCTTTTCGGTGCTCCGTGTTCTTATTAACTGTATTTATCAAATTGTAAAATGTCTCCTACCTTCCTGCCCTGTGCTCAAGTATTCTATTTACATCTTTAATTCAGAATTTTCGGGTCTGCTTTCAAAAAATGGCAGAGACTTTAAATGGGAACAGCTGGATCCATGCTGTTTGAGGAGATATGAATTAGCAAGCTAGCATTAACACTGGGAGGTTTGGAGGGTTTTTCCATTCTTTTCTTTTCTTCCTTTTTAATGCGGATGCTTTGCCTTGCCTTCTAGTCTGTAAATAAAGATACTCTCAATGTGGCTGATATCTCTGTTTTAGAGCTCGTGTTTCTTTAGGAAAATGAGTCTCAGCTATACCCATGTATGAAAATAGTGTTTGCTGCTCTCTCACAGATACCAAAGTGAAAATGAAGACACACACAGATATAGTTAAATAGATTCCACATCCGCTTTATTCCTGTCATTGTTTCTTAAATGTGTTAAGGAGGCTCTTTATGTGCACCTGTGTGAATAGCACACGACTTCAGTGAGTATGTTTTTATTTAGGTGGAAAACTTTTCTTTGCGAGGTGTGGGATCCGGTGGGGTAGAATCTTCTTTCTTTTCCTCTATACCCACTCGGTCCTTTTTGTGTAGGGGGACTGTCTTCTCAGGATACAAGTAGAATGCTCTGGAAGAGTACTCATTAAAAGCACAGTTTAGGTCCTGTAAGCCAGTCTGATGACGCAATGGCAGATGTCAGTCCCATCTAACATTTGTATATTCTTTCTTTAAATTTCTTTAAGAAGTTCTTTTTTTCATATTAAAAAAAATAAGTTTGGTCATTACCGTTCTGCTTCCTGTCACCTGTGTGAGGACAAGTTGGTGTACAGGGAAAAGAAAATTGAGCTCCCTGGCACCGTTTTTGCTAACTTCTGGGAGTTTTGATTCACCAAACTCAGGTGTAGTACAAGAGAGAAACAGCTTTCCCTGGGGACTTCCAGAAAAAGCAGGGAATCACCTACCCCAAGGCCCTAATCTGTGTGGGGTTCCAGGGAACACATACCCTAGGGTAAGATGAAGTCTTGCAGCAGGTACAGCCTCTAACTCTACCCGGCTTCTTTACTTCTGTGAGTATTAGTCTTTCTTGGGATACAGATGAGCTGTGTCTTCCCAGGGCTGGAAGAATGAGTTACCAATTGACACTCGCTCATTGAATTTGGAGATAAGGTACCATTTACCCATTTCCTCAGGTCCTGGACCACATGGTCCCCAACTGAAACTCCACTGTGATAGGTATTTGCTTTTGACTTGGTCTGTTTTACTTTTCTCCCTTAGAATAGAGAAACGTTTCTATTTTATTATTTCTACTCGAATTTTCTTGTGTATGCTCCAAGAGCTCTTCCTTTGTTCTTTTTGCTTGTAGTTAAACTAGTGTGATTTCTATATTAACCTTTTTATCATTTTGTCTTTTTCCCCATCCTTTTATAAATGGAGTTTTATACATCCATATCTAATCTGAAAGTGGGTGCAGAAAAGCAACAAGCAGAGGATCTCTGAGTGATGTGAAATAGGCAGGGGAGAGAACCAGGGACCCCAGTAGACAGCACCACAGCTTTTGACAACACAGTTAAATCACTTTAAAAAAAAAGAAGAAGAAGGAGAAGAAGAGGGAATAAACAAAAATGCATCTACAGGATCCTGGGAGTCTGGAATCCCCCATTGTGCATTACCCTTGGCAAAAACTCCACCAGCCAGAATATTCTTTTCTCAGACTGCTCTTAGCAAACTTGTGGAGTAGCTGAACTTGCCAGCAGCCAATCTCCTGCATTTTCACCCATCCCGGGTATTTGGGGGACTTGCTCTGAATTGTCCATTCTCTTTCCCAAATGCCTGAAGCTTTTTCTGTTCTATGCTCCACATTCTAGCAATTGGTTATAAACTGATTATAGAATGCTAGATTTATAAATTCTGTATCGATTAGAACTTATGCATAGATTGTAGATACAGACTAAGGTTGTTTTAAGTTCTGAGGTCATCATACCAATTTAATTTAAATTCCTTTAGGGCTGAAACAACCTCTCCTCCTTTTATTTTAACATTCTTCTTGCCCCTTTATTTCAAACAAAATACATGCCCTTTGTAGTAAAAGTAGGCAACAGGGGGCAAATAATAGCACTAACTCTTCTAGGACCTAAGATATATACCTAAATATTAACCCTGATTTCTTATGTTTTTTTTCTAACACACACACATAAATGCACACACATTTATTTTCTCAATTTGGAAGCAATATTGCTTATAAGGATTATAAGGCATACCATTGATTTATTAGGCAGGCTTGTTATTTCTCTCTCTCTCTCTCTCTCTCTCTCTCTCTGTGTGTGTGTGTGTGTGTGTAGCAGCAGAAATGTGATAGTGTCAAAAGGCCATATCAATTGTGAAACACATCTCAAGTTCAGATACATTAAAATGTGAAGAAGGGAAAAGAAAGCCTCTGAGAGGGAATATTCTCTTTGCAAAAAAAATGAGATCACCCTGTTTTGGAACTCAGTGTTTTGGAACCTGCTTTTAACACCTAACATTTTGTGCCATCAGGTATTTTCCACAGCAGCATCCTTAGTGTGGCCTAGATGGTGTTCCAGTGTATGGGTACCCCATAATTTAACCCATTCTTGAATTGTCAGTCGTTCCTACTTATATACAATTTCCCTCGTACCTAGCATGGTGTTAATAAATTCATTCAACATTCACTCATTGAGTTGGCTGATCATTTATTAAGCCCTTATTGAGCACAGACTGTTTGCCTGTCATTATGCCGTTTGGGGAATCTACAGTTAGGTAGAGGCTCTGCTAAGAAGTAGGAGGAGCTGAAAATGGCAGGTTGATGGTTAACATTAATCACCTGTTGACTGCACTTCACAGATTTGCCAAGTATTTGTTCCTGTCTCAGATATTTGCTCCCCTTTGCCATATCTGACTTTAGGACAGCCTCCTTTTTGTTGTGATTCCTAGTTCTGCTTTGATGACCTGGAGGCCTGACTATGGTCTCTTTTTCCCCAGATTAGTTGACCCATTAATCAAATGGTTCCTTTCTGTAGGAACTTGTGCTAGAGATTTCTGGTGGCAACCAAAGAAAACATTTTGTTGTTGTTGTTGTTGCTTTTGTGGGGAGAAAGATTTCAGCGTTTTATCCTGATGCTGAGAATTTTTGTGTTTTCTACGACAGGACGCTTTGTAGCAAAATGCCTCAGGAATACAAAGATGATTCCTTTTCCCCCAAAGAATTCTGATTCAGAAACTCACTGCTATCGACCTAGTGAGTTTCTTTGGCACCCATCCTGGTCATCATATGTCTTAGTTAGGGGCTCAGAAAAACGGACCCAGTCGACGCTGATTACTGTGCTGAAGAATCCCATCCTTACTCATCTCTTATCTTTCTTGACTGTAATTTATACTGAAATCCCATCTTTTGTCTCCGTATTACCAGGGACAGCTCAGAGCCCCCCAAATACTCCCAAGTCTCTCCACCACCATTCTCTTCCTCCAAACTCAGCACACCTCCTCTTCTGCTCTCCTACAAAGGAACACCTGTAATGTTGTTAAAAATATATTTTTAAACATTTGGAAAGAGCTAGTCTCTCAGCATCTTTGAGTCAGAGGTACCCATTTGTTTAGATACTCTTCAGATACAAGAAGGCCAACTGGGATGAGCATCCCAACCTTCTTCTGGGTGATGAGCAGGAAACTGGATGGACCAAAAGTTAATGAATGGGAACTCATTTATATCTTACATCTTCTCTCCCTCTGGCTTAACCATTCATGTCCTCTACTCACTGCAGACTCTCTCTGGCAGAGGGAGTAATACGTTATTTTCCGCTTGAGCACCCAGAAGCCATTGATGTAAATTGATCGGTACTTTTTTTGTATTTTTCTGAAATTCTGTTTACATGCACATTCCTCTTTGTCTGTAAAGTGATTTGTATCATAAAGCCCCATCCATTTTTCTTTCCAATCTAATAATGACACTAAACTCATTGAATTCTTGTGTCTAAAGATTCTTGCGAAAATAATGGTTCATCTATATAGGGCAGCAAATACATAGTATTACATCAAAGGAAGCAAAATAAAAAAAAAATGGGCCAATGGTTTCTCTCAATAGGAAATTCTAGGCACTAGGCTTATAGTCCTGATTGTGTGTGTGTGTGTGTGTGTCCATACAGAAGCAAAACCTGATGCATATTTGTGTAAAAACATTATAGAGCCTTTATATTTAACTTTTAAACATAGTCATTGGCCACTCTGTAGGTTCTTTAGCTCCGGAATATGGTGAAAAACCAACTGAATAGGAAGCAGCCTTTGTATTCTTCATTCTACATTTTGGTGGTGTTTCATACATACACCTTTAGAAAATTTCACAGACCTTCAGACAAATACTTGATCAAACGATGCAGGTTTGAACGACATAAGCAAATTAGTTTCTGTACAAACCTCATGTCCCCATTCAGAGGAGAACAAATTGAAAAATTGATATTCAATACCAACAAGATAATTTCGGGAAGGAATAGAGCATTGTTTTGACAACTAGGGAACATGAAGCTTTTAGGGCAAGTAGAGGAAAAATTGTAGATTGTGTTTTCCACTTCCTACCCAAAGACATTGTAGGTAGAAATTCACGAAAACAATTAGGAAGGAGTGATAGGTGTGGGAAGAGGAAGCTCTGGAAATGATTGGAAGAAATGTAATGCTATTTCAGGTGGTGATGGGAATTGGATAGAATACACCATGGCTGTCTCTGTATTCTGAATCTTGTGCTCCCCATGGTTTCATTACTTAGAGTCAGACTTTCACATTTTATATATTGGATTGACACCTCTAGTACCTTGATGTGGGGATTACTGTATCCCTCTGCAGTTTTTTATTATTGATGTTTTTTTCATCCCACTCATGTCTTGCCAGTGGATTAGGTGGTATGGCTGAGATGGGAGATGGCCTTTGACAAGAGCAGAATATAAAAGAGTCAGGGGGTGGGGGGAGCAGTGGCATGGAGAGCTCTCTACTTATATTTAAATAACTTACTTAGATGATATATAGATTATTTGCTTTCTTTGGCTACCCAAAAGTTTTGTGCCCATCTCTTATTACCTGAAGAACAGACTTTGCTTTTCCAATATATCAAAGACAAATGTTCATTACAGAATCATCTTTTTATGAGTAAAGAGTGACCTGTGATTCTCTTATTTGCAAATCCATTTGTAATTTTTTGGCTCAGTTCATAATTTGTTCTAGCTAGAATGTTCTGTCTTAATAGGGCCCATGACAAAATGAAAATTTGGCTGAATCTTTATCAGTCATGCGGCGTTACATGCTTTCTTATATGTGGCTGTTTGTTTTCTAATTCTCTGAATTGCACTGTGAATCCTTTCATGGGAGGAATTATCCTAAGCCTTCTCTGTACTCCTCTGTACTGGGATGTCATGATACACACCAGGGGGGAGCTCAAAATATGTTTATTGATGATGATGTATAAGATCTCAGTGCATAACTAAACAAATAAAATTTGTTTTTTAAACTCATTTATTTGCTCAAAAATACCAAGGATTTCCAATGTGTCCGATAAGGATTTCCATTGTGTCAGGTATTGTGTGCGCTGAGTGTTGGGGACAGAGGGAGTGTGATACGATGCCAATCTTCATGGAACTTGTGTGTAGTTGAGGAGACAGATCAAACAGGATATAACAAAACAGAGCACAAGTGGTCACAAAGCAGCAAAGCCAGTGGATAAAGGATTTTAGCTAAGGCTCATGGTTGCAGAATTCTGTTGAATTCAAGAGGGGAATATATGAGTTCACATATCTGGAAAGTCCAAAGATAGATGTTTAAGGCCACATGGATGCCGGTAGTCAAGTCATGTCATTGGGACCCAAACTCAGTTTCTCAGATCCACTTTCCTGTGTGGCTCACCCACAAGGTGGCTGAGGTAGCCACTGGTGGCTCCCAGCTGACATCCACTGTGATGGCAGCCTTAATGGATGTTCCACATTCATCCGAGAAGTAGTGGGTTCTGGGAGAAGTTCTGGGAACAATTCTGTCATCCCTGGATCAGATCACCCACCCACCTCAAACCAAGGTGTAAAATGTCCATACCTGGGTAAAAACACTCACTGTTTGGAATCTGAGAGTAGGCTCAGCTCTAAGAAAACATGAACTGAGAGTAGGGGAGAGGTGGTTTCCCAGGAAATATTAAAGAGCTGTTAGCAGAAGGAGAAATAAAAATGCTGGTTAGGTAAAAGCCACAGATGCCCACTCTACAAATAAATAAACATTGTACTTGCAGCTTGTAATGAGGGCCAAGATAGAAACTACAAACGTGCTTGGGTAGTACAATAACGGGAGGGGTATTAGGAATGGTGACATCAGGCATGATTTGTCCAAGAAAGGCTCTTCCCAACTGGGACCTGGGGGTTAGGAGGCTGCTATCAGGGAGGAAGCTGCTAGGTAGAGGTGGTGGCAAGGAGGACACGGAGTACAAGGAGGTTCCAGAAGCCCAGGTTGGCCGACGCTCAGAGTGCAAGGGAGTGTGGCCAGAGAGAGAGAGTTCTGAGGGCCTCAGGAGCCAGGTCACGCTGGGTTAGAGCTGCGTCACACTTCATATATTATCAGAAACTCACACCTGCCGTGCATTCTAGAATAGAATTAAAGCAAGGGGCGGCGAGGCAGTGAGGAGCTACAGAGAGTCAGGGAGAACACTAAGGACGTGAGCTTCTTTTTTTTCGTTGAGAAGCGTTGGGGCCTTAGGTCCTTGTTTTTCTCCTAGGATTTTAAGCACCTCTCCATCTGCTACAAATAACTGAATTCTATTCAATTTGACTTTGCCTCTACTCATAAAAGGCAAGTGCACTCACATACGCCCACCCCGTCTCTGCATCTGACTCTGATCCATATTTTCAAAGAAACCTGATCCTGAGACCTCTGCAATGAATGACTCTTTCACGCATGCTGAGTCAGCAGGCTTCTTGTGTTTATTGACCAAAACACTCTGATGGGGGATGAGGGGTGGGAGGGGATAAAGGATACATCTGTGGAATATTGAAACTCTGAGGATGCCCGCAGAGCTGGGGAGGAAAGGGTGGGAACTCCTTGAATAAACGACAGTGCTGCTCTGTCCAGGACCCAGCACCTCTGGCTGAGGGTCAGAAATACAAAACTGTTTAATAATGGTAAGTGTCGTTAGGAATTTCAAGTATCTTCAAGGGCATTTGACTTAAATGAGCTCAGCGGTGGAGTATTCAAGTAAAGAGAGTGTTGTTAATGTGCTAAATTAAAAGGCTAATCAAAGAGGCAAGTGTTACAAATGAGAACAGGAACACAATTAGTTAATGGGAGAGTGAGGAATATGGGAGGGAGATGTTTGTGTTTTGTTTTGTTTTTTGTGTTTTTTTGTTTTGTTTTGTTTTTCATATGCACAGTACCTTCAGATTTTCCCCAAAGCCCTCAGTATTTTAAACGAACAGAAGTGGCAAAAGTTCAGGCCATTCTGTCATTTGTAACATTAAGCCAAAAGCAGCATACTTTATGTTATGAAAGAAAGAGACTGTGCGCACACACACGTGGGCACTCTTAAACATATACGGCCATTTATCACATGCGGGTAATAACAGGTTTCTTAGTGTAGGACATTATAATTAAGATCACGGGCTTTGCGGTAAAGCAAGACTGTTTTCAAAATCAGGCCTTTCCGGGATTCTAAGCACGTAGCCCTCAGTTTCTTCATCTTTAACATGGGGTTGATAGGAGCACACGAGGTTGCAGATCAGCTGACAATGAGCCGGATTGCCGAGTGGCCGTCCTGCTTTGCGTACAGCTGGTAGTAGTTCAGTACCCAAAGGATATTGTTTGCTAAGTACTTTGCACATCACTCTTGCCTAGTACTATTTTCAAAAGGTTGTGGTGACGTCAAATAATGTATTGCAAGAAGGACCCTCAGAAACATACACAGCAGGTAGTACGTGTTTGGGAAAAGTTAGCTATAACCATTGTTACCACAGCTACAACAAACCACGTCGCCTGTGGGGGTAAAGGGGGGCTGCACGCAGGGCAGGGGTGACCCTCTCCATCTCTCAGCAGTGGGAAATGGTTCAAAGACCAAGGAGTTTGGGAACCAGCTAGAGATAGGTTCAGACTCATTTTGTGCTAGCTTCTCACTGTGTGACCTTGGACATTTTACTACATCCATTTTAAAATGGGGGCAATACTTGCAGAAGCACGAGGATGAATTGACAGAACGATTTTTAGTGCTTAGCTCAGTGCTTTACACTGAAATGTGAGACTTTAGTCTCCTTTCCCCCCCATTACTAAATAAAACTCACAAGTAGAGGGGAAAAAAAGCTGCAGAGAAGGATGAAGAGAAAAGAAAACAGAAGATGAAAGCAGATTTTAAATTTAGGCTCTAAAGGAATGAATGGATTAACATTGAGTCTTGGTATCTGTGTCCTGAAAAATGGGTAGAATAAAACGCCCATGAAAAGTGTTCTCCTCCAATAATTTTTTTAATTTTTATTTATTTTTTTAATGTTTATTTATTTTTGAGAGAGACAGAGACAGAATGCGAGTGGGTTAGGGGCAGAGAGAGAGGGAGACACAGAAGCAGAAGCAGGCTCCAGGGTCTGAGCTGTCAGCACAGAGCCCGATGCGGGGCTCGAACTCACGAGCTGTGAGATCATGACCTGAGCCGAAGTGTGACGCTCAACGGACTGAGCCACCCAGGCGCCCCTCTAGTTATTATTTTTTTAATGTTTATTTATTTTTGAGAGAGAGAGAGTGTGAGAGAAAGCGAGCATGTGGGGGGAGGGTCAGAGAGAGAGGGAGACCCAGAATCCAAAGCGGGCTCCAGGCTCTAAGCTGTCAGCACAGAGCTCGATGCGGGGCTCGAACTCACAGACTGCCAGATCATGACTTGAGCCGAAGTCGGACGCTTAACCGACTGAGCCACCCAGGCACTCTAAAATTGCTCTCCTTAAAAAAAAAAAAAAAATTATGATTACCCCCTTTATGTAAGCAAAAGTAATATCTGAGCATTATAAAATTGGCAATGTGAATAAGGACATTAATCTCCCAAAACTGTCACTCACTACTTTTAATATTTTGATATATTTCTGCATCTTTTAAAAGATCGATATACTTGAATTTACTTGGATATTTCCCTCAAAAATTAGAGTCACACTAGAAATATATTTTCCTACAAGGTATTTTAGAAACAGTTTCTGGTATTACTACATATTTTTGAAAATATGAGATTTTAAATTTGGTATCATTTTTTAGCCTTTGGATATACCGTAATTTACTTACCTGTCTCCTTATTGTTAGATGCTCCTTTTTTTTTTTTTTTAACATAGCCCATGATAAATAGTAATGAAATGGACAGTAACAACTTTAAAAA
The DNA here is from genome assembly GCF_046562875.1 of Panthera onca. Taxonomy (NCBI): domain Eukaryota; kingdom Metazoa; phylum Chordata; class Mammalia; order Carnivora; family Felidae; genus Panthera; species Panthera onca. The sequence continues at coordinate 36,024,458 of NC_138354.1, read as the reverse complement.
TGTACCGAGTGGGCAAAGGAGGATAAACAGACAAGTTAGATGGAAAAATCAAATGGCCATAAATATAGGACATTATGTTCATCCTCTCCAATGTCAAATAAATGTAAACTAAGACCAATTTTTTTTTCAAATTGAGAGAAATTTTTTTACTTTTTATTTTATTTTATTTAAAAAACTTTTAATGTTTATTTTAGTTTTTGAGAGAGAGGGAGAGAGAGAGACAGAGCACAAGCAGGGGAGTGACAGAGAGAGGGGGAAACAGAAACTGAATCAGGCTCCAGGCTCCGAGCTGTCAGCACAGAGCCTGATGTGGGGCCTGAACCCACGAACCATGAGATCATGACCTGAGCCGAAGTCAGATGCTTAACTCACTGAGCCACCCAGGTACGCCGAGAGAAATTTTTTAAAGGATAATATACTGAGTGCTTTTTAGGGTTTGAGAATACTCATTCTCATACCTTTTTTCTTTTTTTTTGGTTGGGATCTAAACTGCTAAACATTTTTAGAGGTTAGGTTGCAAGTATAAAGTTATTTTTTAAAAAGAAAAAGCCTTGTACTTAATGACCTGACCAAGGATTGTTTCCCAAGGATATCAGAAACACAGGGAAAAAAAATTTCTGTACAAGGATATCTGGTACTAAGTTAAAAATACTAAATATTTTCTCAAGCTTCCATTTGGAAGTTTCCACGAAGACATTTCTTGGTCTTTGTAGGACCCATTCTCACAGCCAGGAGTGTATTTCTTTTTTAATGTTTATTTATTTATTTATTTTGAGAGAGAGTGGGGAAGGGGCAGAGACAGAGGGAGAGAATCCCAGGCAGGCTTTGTGCTATCAGCATAGAGCCCGACATGGGGCTCAATCCCATGACCCATGAGATGATAACCTGAGCCAAAATCAAGACTTGGATATTTAACCAACTGAGCCATCACATGCCCCACCAGGAATGTTTTCTTTTCTGCCCCAGCGTGGCATAGAAAAAACTAACCCAGTGCTATGCTGGCTCCCCTTTAGCCTAGAGAAGTTTGTGAGTAGCACTGTGATTGTAGAATGTACTATTCATTGAATAAGATGGAATTCAGGAAAAAATTAATACTCCTATGTGGTGACAACATGTCTCTGAGTTACATTCCAGAGTATTGGTAATAGTAATTGTAGAATATAGCAGTGCATATATAAGTGACATCAGAGAATTTTAGATGCAAGGAGGAGGCTCAGAGAGGGAGACACAATGTACCCAAGTTTATGCAATCAGAAGCATGTATAGAAGGAAAGTAGACCACATATCAAAAAGAGACACTTTCTGAAAAGATCATGATAGTTGTTAAGACAAAGATGAAAGTTTATTATATGGTTATTAGAGGATGCATTTTGTGAGAGCAAGACTTTAAAAACAAATTTTTTTAAAGCTTATTTCTGAGACAGAGAGAGACAGAGCATGAGTGGGGGAGGGGCAGAGACAGAGGGAGACCCAGAATCTGAAGCAGGCTCCAGGCTCTGAGCTGTCAGCAGAGTCCAATGCAGGGCTCAAACTCACAAACAGTGAGATCATGACCTGAGCTGAAGTCGGTCGCTCAACTGACTGAGCCACCCAGGCGCCCCAGTGACAGCAATACTTTAAGGCATGTGGAGTAGGTATTCAATGTATGGTGTATTTTTTTAAACGCGTTTGCTTGCCAATAAAGACAAATGCAGATTTTACTCCCAAGCCTGTTCCTGTTCCCAGCTCCTCTTGATGTTACAACTTGGTAATGCCGAGCATTAGCAGCAATCAATGAGTTGCAATTTCTGACTTCTAAATCAGTACCATTTGGCTCTGGTCTGTTTGCGTTCTAAGTCCGGGGATTGTACAGTTGGTGAATTGCACCATGGCTTGGAGACAAGGATGAAATCCAAGCTTTGCTCTGCTTTCCTCTCCTAATGAAGCCATGTACCCTGGCTTGGAGCTGCATTCACCCAGAGGCAAGGGTGCCATTTTCTTTGCCTAAAGATGAGATAAGCTGCCAGTTCTTACACCTTCCAGCCTGTCCAGAGAAGGGTGCCCTTTTCTAATTCACAACAAAACAAGGTAGGCAGGCAAACTCCTGCCAGAATCTACTCTTTCTCTCATACAACAACAACAGCAACAACAACCACACTTCTTGCTCATGGGTATCGGATACCAGCTCAGCTGCTGTTAGCAGGGACCTTTCCTCTCAAAAATTTAAATTTGAAAAGGAGGATGAAAATGTCCACCCTGATTCTAACTTTGTAGAGGAACTCTGTTCTGTATATATCCATAGACTATTGGATTCCATTAGCCTATATGTGATGAGGGATCTGATATTGAGCCTAAATCTTTCTGAAAGCCTTAGAATTGTCTTTAGTGAAGTGTTAAATAGTAGCCTTCAAGCATTCACTTTTTAGATGTCTTCACAGGATTTAAAGGAAGAATAAAACATGCCAGGATATTTATGAATCATGAGATTTAATAGAGACCAAAGTAGATCTTATTATTGATGTGCTTACTGCTTCATTAAATTCCCCTTAAGGTTTGCGGCATGGATATGGATCATTTGCAATAATAATTATGCAGTGATCGATTGATTGGGTCTGACATTGCACTTGTCACCTTGAAACGCAAAATCCATCTATTTTCAACAGTGTGCACATTTCTCGCTAATCTTACACACCAGCATGCAATAGTTTATTTTATGGAGAAAGTACAATTTATAAAGTTTGGAGACTTAACATTAACCTTTTGCTAAAAATTGAAGTATCGCTTGTCATTTTAGAAAGAAATGAAAATCATCCAACCAACAAATTTTTTTTTTGAGATTAGAAAACACAGTCTAATTTCAAAAGAACTTTTCAGACCAAAAATGCACATACTTCAGCTGAGTGCTACAACTGTACTGTGAGCATTGCAGTTGACTGAGCCTTCACATGGAACATGGACGATACATTTGGCAGGCTTGACCCTAATTCTGCTTGTGTGTGCACACACGCACATGTGCACACACATACACACACCTGTCTTCCTATCTACCTACTATTTATTTATTTATTTATTTATTTATTTATTTATTTCCACACCTTACGCTCTCGGTAATTCTCTCTGTGCATGAAAAAAAAAAATGCACAGTTCTGTTTCTGAAAGGAACTTCCCAAGACTTGTGCATAAGATATTACTGTGCGGATATTACTTAAAGATTCACACATTTCTTTCCAGTTGTGAATTTTTTTTTTAAAAGAGGGAATGGAAGAACCAGTGACCTCATTCTCTTCCATTTTTACCAATTTTGATTTCCAGGACTTGAACTGCATTGAATTGATGGTGTGGCCAGTCTTGAGTCAGTTTAGCAGTGCACAGTCATGCATGGAGTTGCTTATGAAGGGCCAGGTACGGGATCTGCAAATGAAGCTGGTGTGGCCCTTTGTCCACATGGAACTTACATTCTAACAAGGAAGTGACCCATCTTCAGTCTTACTGAGTTTAGAAATGCAGTATAATTATTGGCATAAAGAGATTCAAACATATTAGTGAATTAAGAGATGATAAGTGGGGAAAAAAAGAATATACACTAAGGTCCTCTTTGAAATATATTAAAAATAATAACAATATGAAGGAAGGTAGGATTATTATCTCCATGATGCATGTTATAAACTTGAAGATGAGAGTGGTTAGAGTTCCTAAAATTTATGAGCTAATATGTATCAAAGAGCCAGAATATGAATCCAGAAAGTCAGTATTCAGAGGCCATGATTTGCACAACTCATTTCTAAAAGTGTGTATATACACCAAGATGGTGACAGTGATTGATATGGCTGGCTGCTATTTTCTTCTTTTTGTTTCTCTGCAGTTTCAGATTTCCCCTGTTATGTATATGTGATATATACATAATAAATACAATTTAGAGAAATATAAATCAATGAATGAGCCTCATATAGGACGTTATAACCAGCAAGCATCAAACTAGCAGATTTTGTAAATAAAGACCTCTAAGGTACTGAACACTATTTCAGAAATCTCCAGTCCTCTGACCTAAAGTGCATGTAACTCTAAGCCATGAGGAACTACCAGTACGTAGGGACACCCTTTGCAAAAGCTCTTCACAAGTGTGAGAACTCTCAAGGAGTTGTGTCTGTCTGCTGACCCAAGTATCTCTTTCAAACGTGCAAGGATGGCGACCATTTGCTGGTTAAGACAACTTTTCCTCCTATTACATAGTAGCAACAAGAATAAGAACAGAATTAACCTTTCTCTTGTGGTTTTCATATATAAACTCTAGAATCATGTGTTAAGGCAATCCTACATGATGGCTGAATAATACATATACTATGTATAAATTAAGGCTAAGTTAAATAATAAAAATAGCATTCATCTATTGGATGCCAGGTGCTGTATCGAAGGTTTTGCATTATCAAAGCCTGTCCCCATCTCACCTCCCAACAGAATTGAGGGTGTCATGCAGTGCAGGTAGTTACATGGCTTTTTATGGGAGAGAACCAGCGTAGTTTGAAGAAGCTTCTAAGTGAATCTGGCAACTTGCCTCATCCCCATCAGGAGATGGAACCCCTCTGATTAGGATAGACTCTTCTAATCCTGAGATGGAGGGAAACTGTACCTGGGTAATAGATGAGAAGAGCGATATATAGGAAAGTAAAATAACTTGCTCAGGATCTGGTTTGCTTGGCTTCAAAATTGATGGTAAATCTGGGATGAGAATGTTGGATTTCTATAGTGGAGTCAACACCTCTTTCTACTAGATTGCTGACTCATTAACATAGATAATTCAGCTAAGGCACCCAAAGACAAGTGTTTTTGATGTTAGTTAGGTGTTCATGGCCAGTGAAGATAAGGACAATAAACCAAGGGAATCTAACATGCACTTTCTTCAGCTGCTTGCTCTGTTATTATTTCTCTGCCTTCTTTCAATTGTAAGGAGTGGCAAAAATAACCAACTCAAATAGGCTTCGGCAAAATCACACATAAATGGAGAATGTACTGGCATCTAAATGGAAAGTTTTAAAAGGTAGATCTCAGATGCAGTTGTACCAAGAAACTCAGATTATATTCTTAGGAGCGTTAGATAGATTAGATTATCTGTAGATTAGATAGATAGATAGATAGATAGATAGATAGATAGAGATATATAGACATATCTATCTATAAATATACACAGATATCTACATCTACATCTACATATGTTTGTCTTTCCTTTTCTCAGCTCTGTTTTCTTTGATGTAGGCTTCAGTCACAGACAAGCCCTTCTTCCTGGTAGCCACCAGCAGTTCCAAACTTATGTTCTTCTGGCTAAGTACCTCCAGCTGAAAGAGAGCATCTCTGTCTACAAAGTCTTTCTAAGTTTAAGCTAAAGTTTCAGGAATGCCTTTCATTGGTCCACCTTAGGGCATATGCCCATTCATTAGCCAATCACATTGGTCCAGAAGTAGTATATGGTGATGGGACAGGTGTGGGTCACAAGATCACCCACGGAGGCCATAACTTACATCTTCTTTACCACCATTTGTTCCAAGAATGAGGGAGGTCTATGCCTGTTCAAGTCCCGTGGAGGTGGGCGATTAATGCTAGGCAAGGAAAACAACTGTTCCATGCTTCAGTTTTGTTTCTGCTACTGACAGCTCTCTAAAACAATTCTGTCTAACAGGATTTCTTACTGCAGAAATCTCTGGCATTCCTGGGACTGAGAGATCATCTTAGAATATTTGGAACTATTTAGTAACCCCCTGATGAATCCTTCCATATTCCTTGAAAATCCTTTCCTATGGATCTGTAACAGTACCATGAACTCTGATGATATAGTTGATGTCTGGAGTCTAGTCCACTTGTGTGCTCCATTGTATTGTTAACTACCACATGCATGATGGTTGTGAGTGTGTGTGTGTGTGTGTGTGTGTGTGTGTGTGTGTCTATCTCTAGAGATAACTCTGTTATCCATCCTGGTCAGAGAACGGACAGCTTTACCTAATTACATAGTAAGGTTAGTTGAGAATTGGCAAATGCTGGGACCAGGTTGCAAAGTAGGTTGTATCGCAACATTGTTCAGTTTACATTTCTTGTGAGAAAACAAACAAAATAACAAATACCACTGGTGATTTTCAGTGATGCACCCATCTTTGGCATCGCTTGCAATTCAATAGGTTGTTGATTCAAGACAACCCATTGCCTTCTTTTGCTTAAATGTCTGGGTTTTCTATGAGCTTCAGGGCTTTTTCTTTTGGGAGTCAGTCTGTCTCAAGGCCTTGCCATTATATAATTGTTTGGTTTCGTGTGTAATGATTTAATTTAATTCAACAAACATTTATTGAAAATCTCTTATGTGCAAGCCCTAGGCTAGGCCCCTGAGATATGAAAACATAACACATAATCCCTGACCCCGGGAAGCACCAAATTTATTAAGATGAATTAGGTAGGCAGTGATCTGAGCAGATACCCTAAAGGTGTCTGATGAGCAGCATTAAACAGATACGTAAGCAAATAAAATAGAAAATTGAAGAATTACTTAAACCCATATTTCTCATATAGCAGACACACTTCTTGTCAGTGGGCACACAAAATTAAGGGGATGGACAAGATCCTTGATGGCACGAAGCTTGCTTGCCAATGTAAGGTACAGGCCGTAAACAGACAAACCAAATATATGAATGCATGATGGTGGTCTGTGGTAAGTGCTCTGAAGGACATTATTGGGAGTTGGAAATAGAGTAGTCAGGAAGGGCCTCTTGGAGGAGGTGATGTTTAAGCAGATTCCCACAGCAAGAGGGACCAGCTCTGCACAGAGCCAGTCCAAGAACATTCTAGGCAAGAGGAGCAAGAAGTGTGTAGTCTTCAAGGCTGAAAGAGATGGCTAGGTTCAAAGTTAGAGCAGCTGGAGATAGTAAGCAAGAGGGAGAGTGGCACATGAGGGGGTCTGAGAGCAGGTGCTTCAGGGGCTGAAAGGGCAAGCAGGGAGTAGGTATAGAAGCTTAGCACTTTCTGGAGATGTTATTAGCTCAGAAAGGGTTGGGAAGGAGGCCATCCCAGGGTGAGAGCCTGATGCCATCTAGAGCTTCTTGATTATTTAAAAAAATTTTTTTTAATGTTTATTTATTTTTGAGAGAGAGACAGAGAGACAGGGTGCCAGTGGGGGAGGGGCAGAGAGCAAGGGAGACACACAGTCCAAAGCAGGCTCCAGGCTCTGAGCTGGCAGCACAGAGCCCGATGCTGAGCTGAAGTAAGATGCTTAACGGACTGAGCCACCCAGGTGCTCCAAGTACTTCTTGATTCTTATTCATTCTTCTTCTTCTTCAGGACGGTTTATTGTTTTAAAACATCTTTATTGAGGAACAATTAACACCTGGTAAACAGCACGTATTTCAAGTGTGCACTTTGGAAAGTGTTGACATATGTACATGCCCCGGAAGTCATCAGCACAATCAAGAGAGTGAGCGTCTGGCCCTGGAGTTCCCTCCTGCCCCTCTGTCATCTCTCCCACCCGCCCTTCCCGAAACAGCTGCTGATCTGCCTTCTGTTTCTATACATTAGTTTGCCTTTTCTAGAATTTTATATAAATGGAGTCATAGAGTAGGCGGGGTTACTTTTTATAGCGGGTAAGCCTACACAGAATTCGAGTCTTCTAATCTTTCTCTCATATGGGTCTTTTGTGTCTGAAAAGGATCTTAAAAGCCATTTAACAATAACCTCTATTTCTACAGTTGAGGTCTTAGAGCATGCGTGTGTTTGCTTGACTTACAAGAGTTGAGGGATTTTCCAGGCTTAAAAAAAACAGAGTTTGGCTCCTCTTTCCTTTTCTCCGTTATTATTTTGGACTATACCATTGACCTAGAAAAGATAAGGGGGGGATGAAATGATGAAACAATGAGGAATTGGGAACAGAGTGACAGACAACCAGGGGAAGACACTGCTTAGTCCTTCTGATCTCGGAAATAAGATGTGGGGATGACCAATCTTGAGCTAATTAGAATAAAATACAATATATTTCACTACACTTGTGGTCAACATAATTCAATCTCTGATGATTCAAAATGGCTTTGGGGTCATCTTGACATCAACTCTGGAATCAGAAGCGTGGGGACAAGGGTCCCCTCACATTCAGGGAGCATGCGTGTGTGTGTGTGTGTGTGTGTGTGTGTGCACGCACGCACATATATGTTCACTTTTCTCCCCAGGAACTATAAGGAGCTTCCTCATTTATATCTTATTTATATACCATTTGTGCTTTGCTACTTCCCAAAGAATTTGAATGCACTCACAAATTGCAGAACAATGTAATGTGTGACTCACAGGTGTTAACCTATACAGAGACCAAATATAAAATTTATTAGTCTATTCCTTTACAATGAACACACTTATTAGGCACCTACTATCTCCAAGATATTATTCTAGGGACTGGGTATATGGTGGTGAACAAAATAATTACTTTAGTGTGTACATTTGCCTGTACGTGTTTGTGTATTTGAGCATGGTTCACCTGGATTTGTTAAATATATTATGAATTGATTATAAAACAAGAAAGCCAATCCTATGCAGAGGAGGATGTTAAATTAATACACCAGTTTGGCAACGGCCATTGCAATTAAAAGTACCCATATTGTTTGATCCTCTAATTGCACTGGTAGAAATTTATCTTAGAGTTACACTCATCCATGTGCGCAAAGCTGCATCGATAATGAGGCTCATGTAGCCTTTCTTGCTGATCGTAAATGCCCATCAAGGTAGGAGTGGTTGGACAAGCCACAAGACATGCTTAGGACTGAATACTGTGCATGTATGGCAAGCATGATGTTGAATCACCTGCACTGCCTTTGAACAAACTCTTCGGCATATTGTTATGGGTGCGGGGGAGGGGTGGGAATCAGGGTGTGCAACAGCATGTGTGGTAGGCTTCCATTAGTCAAGAGGATGGAAAGGGGCTATCTCTGTGCTAGGTAACACAACAAACTTGACTTTAGAAAGTTTGCCGCTGATCAGGGGACCTATGATGGACAAAGGGTAACCTCTTTGAATTATTTTAAATATTCACAGTGTACATGCATGGGATTTCAGTTTTATAAAACCAGTTTTAAAATACAGAGATAAAAATAAGTAAGTAAAGGACGTACATAGATTTTCTAATATTTAGCTTGGGGTGTCTTATAATGATTTTATGCAAAAGGTTCCCCTCAGGTTTCTATTCTGTCTCCCTTCTCCTGTTACCATGCTCTGATACAAACAAACAGAAAGGGGAGGATCCCTGCAGCCACACCCTCTCATCAGATCCCCCTACTGCCAATGACATTAATGATTCATTAACTGCTTCTCAAAACCTTAAAGTAATATGGAGCCCTGAAGGAAACTTATGACCCCAGGTGGATCCATCCCACCAGGAAAGCGATGCTCCTTTGGATCACTGAGGGTGGGCATTTGGGAGCCAGGTGGGGGACTGGGGAGCTCAGTTCAGAAGAGATGGATCTCTGTGGCTGGAGGCTGCAAAAAGGGGTTGAGAGAACTTCACAGTTCCCAGGGATTCCAAGCTCAGACTTAGGACAAGGGACTCAAAGAAGAAAGAAAGCCATGTAGGGACATGTAGAGGACATCCTCCTCTATTTAATAATGTGGTAGATTCAAAGAGTGAAGAGGCTCAAGTCAGAGACAAGAAAAGGGAGTGATTCCAGACAGAAAAAATTGAAGTGAGCCCCTTGGGCAATTTCGTTTATTCATTCATTCATTCATTCATTCACTCATGCATTCATTCATTCATTTAACAAATATGAATCGATACTTTATTTGGGACAGGTGCTGTGCTACTTGCTGGGCATGTGATGGGGGAACATTACAACAGAGTTACTTTACTGCCTTCATTGAACCTTTAATTTCATGGTAGAGAGAGAGTCATGGCGTCAGATAATCTCTCAAACAGATATACAGTTATAAACTGCAATAGGGATTATTGAAGAAGCTTTTAGAGTGAAACAGGGAACTGATCATGTCACAAGAACAGAGGAATTCTTGTTCTCCTATTTATTTAGAAGTCTGCTAATATTAATAATTAATATCATCCCCACTTTCTAGTTGAGGACACTGAGGGATGGACATAAATCTGTGTGCCCCTCACAGCAAGTATGGGTGGAGTTAGGATTTGGACAGATTGACACAGGGCTCAGGCTTCAAGCAGATTGAGTCTGCACAGGGTTGTTTCAGGTGTGAAATCCACAACCTCATCGTTAATAGTAAATGGAGATCTGTGCTCAGTGGTTAATGGTGAGCATAGATGCCTAGGCACAAGGATTAATCTGGTTGCTCTGGTGACATTTGGAGTATTAATTTGAGACAGGAAGGACCCTAACCCATATCTACTCTCCATACTTTAATGAAGCAGAGGCCAGATAAACTACTGACTGTCCTGAACAGTCTAGATGCAAGACTTGTGATTTTTTTAATAAAAATAATGTGACAAAATGATAATGTCACAGGAGAAAAAAACGTGATGAAAACCTGAAATGTCTATCTGTATTTATTCAAGCCCCCAAAGCAGTAATGGGTGGTAAAGGATGTGGTGTTTTTTCTCAGGGGCGCTGGCAATGAAAAATTAGAATTCTTAAACTTTGGGTGTGGACAAACACCAAGACATTGATGTATCCCCTAAAATGAGGTAATGAACAATCTTTGTAGGAGAAAGTCTTTATTCCTTTCCTACTCTTATAGAAAGACACGGTACAAGGAAAAATAATAAAAAATTTTTAAAAAAAGGTTTAGAAAAACTGCTCTTCTCAAAAAGCCAAGGAACTGTGGTTCCCTATTTTGAGACATTTGGCAAATCTCATTTTCCTACAGATGTTGTTGGACATAAATTGATGATTTCAAGAAGCAAATAGAATATTCTGCAATGCTTGGTATTAAGGAGTTCAGTGTGATCAGATGGGGCTTTGTCAAATTGAAGTATTTGAATTAACTCACACTGTAAAAGTGAAAGTGTAAAGCTTTGCTTTTCTTCCAAGCTAATCAATGAAGATTAATATTCTATGGGAACCTGATTTTGCAGATGGAGCTGAGCTACACTATTTTCCCTTCCATTTTTTCCTCATAGTAAATAAATCATTTTTATTATACTGTATGAATTTACTTAGCTCTTTTAATAGCCTTTGTAAGAATAATGCTTCCTTTGATTATATTACATTTTTTAAATGTGTGCTATGTGTAATACAATTCTGCTGTGGGGGGAGGGGGGAGGGAGAATAGAAGACTTGCCGAATATATTAGCCTTACCAGCTTATCCCCTGTGTTTTAAATCAGATGAAGAAATGTCTGGGTACCCTGGGAGTTTAAGGAGTAAATTACTAAGCGTTTACTTGGATAAAAACGGTTCATACCTGTGCCTTGTCTAAAACTTTCTACTGGGGAAGATTAGATTAATCTGAAAGGACTATGTCTTTGTAAAACTGTTCTGGTTATTTTGTACCTTTTTTTTTTTTTTTTTATCTTCGAGGTGCTGGCAAATTTATTTGATTGTTTTCCCCTGAAGGAGGGAAATAAACTTTGTAATTCTAGGGCTAACATCCACACTGTATAAATTGATCAGCCAAATTGAGAAGCTGCTGACTGGTTGACTTGGCATAAACTGCAAGTAGTCTCATTCACAATTGATAAACTGACTTCTCACCCTGCATTCTTAGAGGTGTAGCCCTTGAAGGACAGATACAGCATGACCTATACAAATTGTACTTCGCATGAGACAAGAGAGGAGAGGGAGGGGGAGCAAAGGAGGGAGAGGCAGGCAAGAAAGAAAGAAGGAAAGGAAGAGGAAGGAAGGAAGGAAGGAAGGAAGAGAGGGAGGGAGAGAAAAGGGAGGGAGGGAGGAGGAAAGGATGGAAGGAAGGAAAGAAGGAAGGAAGGGAAGGAAGGAAGGGAGGAAGGAAGGAAGGAAGAGAGGGAGGGAGAGAAAAGGGAAGGAGGGAGGAGGAAAGGATGGAAGGAAGGAAAGAAGGAAGGAAGGAAAGGAAGGAAGGGAAGGAAGGAAGGAAGGAAAAGAGAGAGCACGATTCATTAGAGACAAAAACATATGATTTTATGCATCAGGCCAAATCTTAAATTATTAAAGTTCCTGATGAGAAGAAATGAGAATCACCCAAACTTTACCTATGTCTTTTTGTGCCATTTACCTTGGACAGAGTCAACAAACTAATCCTCTTAAAGTATTTTGCCCATATAGTCACTCATGTTCACAGCCATTAATGGTTCTGCACACACTGTTATGGGATTAGAAATCAGTGCTTGAGTCTGATAATTTAAGATTTTCTGAAATCTAGCCTCAGTGTACACACTGTGTGTGTGTGTGCGCGCGCGCGTGCGTGCCTAAATAATAAGCTCGTAGGACCTGGGTTCTGTTTCTGCATTTGTTAGTCACCTGACAAAGATCACTCATCTTTTCTAGGTCTCAATTTTATTTTTGTAATGGGAATAATAGTGATAATAGCAGTAATGGTGATGATAGCAAGATAATGCTGCTTAACTGATTTAAATAGTGTTTTGGGGAGAGAATCAAATCAGAGACCATACCTGCAGGTGCTCCCTCTGTGCTCTCCGCTCTTAGTACATGCACACGAGGCTGAATCAAACTCATCTAACTCAATACAGAGGCGGCTTCGCAAGCCTGACAGAATGAATAATTAAATGCCTCTACTCTTTCTGGCACATGCCAGACCATAGTCAATTCAAAACTGAGCTCTCTGGGGAGACCTCAAGTCCTGATATTCTACAGGGTTGATTTGAATAGGGAACCAAGAGCACAGCTTCCGATTGGGGATGGGGGCGGGTAAGAGCGACAATCCATAGCTCCCTATCTCTTTTGGACGTTGGTGGCTTATTTTATAACTCGTAAGTGGAAAGACTGTGATAAAACATGTAAACAGTAAAGACACTTTTTTCAAAATTTTTTTAATGTCTTATTTTACTATTTTTGAGACAGAGAGAGAGACAGAGCATGAATGGGGGAGGATCAAGGAGAGAGGGAGACACAATCCAAAGCAGGCTCCAGGCTCTGAGCTGTCAGCACAGAGCCTGATGTGGGGCTTGAACTCAAGGACTGTGAGATCATGACCTGAGCCAAAGTCGGACGCTCAACCGACTGAGCCACCCAGGCGCCCCAGGACTCTTTTTTTTTAAATTGTTTATTTATTTTTGAAAAAGAGAGATCCTGCATGAACAGGGGAGGGGGAGAGAGAGAGGGAGACAGAGGACCCCAAGCTGGCTCCACGCTATCAGCACAGAGCCCAATGCAGAGCTCAAACTCATGAACCATGAGACCATGACCTGAGCCAAAGTCAGACGCTCAACCAACTGAGCCACCCAGGCGCCCTGTGAAGACACTTTTACGTAAGCAGTAAGGGTCCCTGTTCTTCAACCACCCACTCCCCTTCTCCTCCTGCTGACAGTGTACCGTCAATGTACTGTTGAGAGACGGATTAGGTATATATCACTCTCTTTTTGTTTTCAGTCCTGGCATCAATATTCAAATTTATTATTTTTTTATTTAAATTCAAGTTATTAAAATACAGTGTAGTATTGGCTTCAGGAGTAGAACCCATTGATTCATCTTCTACATAGCACACCCAGTGTCCATCCCAACAAGTGACCTCCTTAATGCCCATCACCTATTTAGCCCTTCCCCCCCACCTCCCCTACAGCAACCCTGTTGGTTCTGTATATTTAAGAGTCTCTTACGGTTTGCCTCCCTCTCTGTTTTTATCTTATTTTTCCTTCCCTTCCCCTGTGTTCATCTGTTGTGTTTCTCAAATGCCACATAGAAGTGAAATCGTATGATATTTGTTTTTCTCTGACTTATTTCGCTTAAGATAATACCCTCTAGCTCCATCCACCTTATCACTTTCTATCTACATATACATTAGATCTCACCGCATGTCATTGCTGATATTTGACCATTTAGACTTATAAAAACAGCAATGTATTATGCTTCAACTGCATACACATCCGCATTATAAATGTATATATGCATATTATTTTAGCCTAGAGGAACATACTCTACAGTTTCTTCTGATACAGTATCCTTCCACTCGATATGGTTTGGAGATCTTTGCATGTCAAAATGTGTAGATACATCTCATTCTTTTTAAGGGTACACAAACCCTTCTGTTATGGATGTGTCCTCATTTATTTGAATATTTACTTCCTTGTTAATGGATATTAAGTTACATCCCCTCCCCCAAATTTTCACAGTTCTCAGCAATGCTGCATGACCATCTCAGAATGTATACCTCTGTGCACAGAGCTGATTTTTTTTATAGAATACATTCCTAGAAGTAGACACCTTGAATCTTTTAAAAAATCACCCATTCTCCCTTTTGCATTGTGAACGCTTAGTAAATTTTTAATTAGATGACCAACGATGTTTGCACAATGACCTTTATGAGCAAAATACTCTTACCTTCAATATGGCAAAGTGGTCTCTTATCTCAGAATTGGGCCACCTTAAGTAAAAAAAAAAAATATATATATATATATATACATACATATATATATATATATATATATATACATACATACATACATATATATAGCCTTTGAGTTTTGAACTCTTAATGGTATCTGAGAGACGAATTGGTTTTAAGAGGCAAAGAGTTTCTTATGTGGTGTTTGAAAAGTTGCAAAATACAAAATACAGTCAGGAAAGTGACGCGTGCACGTGCCTGCCGCCATGCGTGTGTACATGTACACACTTCGACATTTTATGTCCAAGTCAGTATGAAAAATGTGAATCCTTGGGGGAGCTGCCATTTTGCTATTGAGGTCCAAGGTCGTGTATCTAACAGTTCTAAATTTCTCCCCCTGGGAAGCAAGTATATGCTCACTGTTCCCTTTAATAAAGGCACAGAAATGGACCATGCAGTCTGCATCAAACATGAGTGAGTGCTATTCATTTTAAGAAGCATTCAAGCACTGTGAAAATTAGCACTGGAACACGGTTCCAAATGAAAGCGACACCATGGGCCTAATGAGAAACTGAATACCATATATTCATCTCCCCTAGTCCGGGTTCTTTCTCTTCTGTCATTTGAATGGTTCTGAAACGCCTTCTCCTCCTGGGCACAGTCTCTTCAAGGCTGACATGCATCTCTTACTTTCTTCCCCTGCCTGGCTGGCAATGAGAGCCCCTGTAGCTTTTTCCTTTCCACTCCCCACCCCAATTTGAGGTTTAACCTCATGGGAAGCCCCGATTCCTTTCTGTTTATGTGCCCATCTCTGTCTTTCTTTACTGCTGTCTTTAGTTTTTGCTGTGATGACTTTTATGGTTTGCAAACAACCAAAGCTGACTGATGAATATACCCTATTTGTTGGATGGTTTGCTTTCGAGAAAATCAAACTTTGGAAAATTGTCTGGGTAGGGAAGTGTCACTTAAGGTATGGAGCTGATGCTGTTAGGACCTAGAGAAGGGGTCTGAGGTTGCAAATAAGATAAAGATTTGAACATTTTCCCAAACCATTTGCTTAAAATCATGTGTTACATAACCCTCCTGAAATAAAGGTCAAAAAGATATTTTCTTTTTAGTATTCAGTGTCATGCCTTCTGTGAAGAAAACTGGTATGTTTCCTTTACATTATTGATGAAAAGCTCCAGGTAGGGGCTAGGCATTCCCATGTTAACGGACCTTTGAAATAGCACCGATCCTTCATGGAAAAATACCTTTTTCTGAGCACTTGCTGTATTCCAGGAACATTGCTAGATGATGCAACCATGGCGGTGAATAAGATGTACAGAGCCCTACCCTCGGGTAGCTTAGACGCTATTGCCATTGGCATTGCTGTCTATCACTACATAGCAAATTACACCACAACTTAGTGGCTAGAAACAGCACACGTTTATTATCACCATCTCCATGGGTCAGGAATCTGGGAGCATCTTGTATAGTTTTTAGGTATCGGCTGGGGCAAAAACCATGTCAGCATTCTACTAGAGGAAGATCTGAGCTCTTGTGGGTGGGTATCAGAAGGTCTGCTGCCCAACTCACTGACATGGAAATCTCTAGAAGGCTATCTCATGACGAGATTCCTGGTCCCCCTGGAGTGAGCAATTCAGAGAGTGAGAAAAGACACCAAGTTGGAAAATGCAGGCATTTTATGTCCTCATCTTGTCCATGACATCCTATCATTCCTGCTTTACTTTATGTGTTAGAAATGAGTTAATTGATCTGGCCCACCCTCAAGGGGAGTGGGGTCACACAAAGATAGGGATCTGAGGAGACCATCTTAGACTCTTTCTACCACATTTATTAAATGTCCACCCTGGGAAGCACTGAGAAAAGCATGGAAAAACAGTGATGTTGATAACAGGCAGTGACATTTATTGAGGACTTACTGTCATCACAGCTTTGTATCAAGGCTCATATGACTTTGGGGAAATTGCTCAGTTTTCAGGAATCTCCATTATCCCATCTGAAAAAATGGGAATAATAATAATACTTACCTCTTAGAGTTTTATAAGGATTGTATTGTATTCTCTGCATAGCAAATTACCACGCGCTTAGAAGCTTAGAACAGTACACATTTATTATCTCACAGTTTCTGTGCACATGGCTGAGCTGGGTTCGCTGCTTAGGATCTTGCAGACTGCATTCAGGGTATAAGCCAGGACTGGATTCTCATCAGAGCCTTTTCTGGAGCTTTTTCCAAGTAGCCTCAAGTTGTTGCCAGAATTAATTTCCTTGTGGCTATAGGATTCATGGAAGCTTGCTTCTTCAAAGCCAGAAATGGAGACAGAGAGAGAAAGGGAAACAGAAGGAGAGACAGGGGTGGGAGGGATGGGGAAGAAGAGAGGGAGTGAGAGATGGGGAGAGAGAGACACTGACTTCAGCAAGAGATGTTGTAATCTTATGTAATGATGTACATGTAATCACAAATATCCTATCACCTTTGCCGTACTCCCATCAGTTGAAAGTAGGTTGCAGGTTAGACTCAGACACAATGGGAGGGAATTTCAGAAAGGCGTGAATGCCAGGTGACAGAGGGTCATAGTGGTAACCAGTCTGATGTCTGGACACCTCAAGAATCTAGTAAAGGCACGTGCAGAAAGAAAGAATGAAGGAGTATAGCCCAGTGCCTGGCACCAAGAGAATTTACTTGAATCTGTTAGCGGTTGTTATAGTTAGCATATGATTTGAGGATGATGCAATAAACTCTCTGGTGGTTTGTGTTACCAAGATGCATGGGGTGTGCTAGACTGGCCAGCCCTATTGGCCAGAGGATGCTAAGAGAAAGAAATCACAGTTACCTTTCTCATACTGTAGATGAATGCAAGCTACAGGTGTAGTCCGCTCAAGTGTTGCAATGTGTGTGCACATATATGACGGTGCATTTGACTCAGAGCAGAAACACAGAGCACATATTCCCACATCTGAGCATTGCTATATTCACTGTATACAGACGGCAGTAAACTTTTCATACACATGTGTACATATGTGTATGTGTGTGCATATATGTGTATACACACATGTGTAATTGGCTAGCTATCATCATGCCTCTATGTGGGGAACTGATCACTGAGTCATCAGAGCTGTTGAGAACATGCACTGGGGCAAACATTATGGGAGGCTCTGAAAATATAATAGTAGAAAGTATAATATGTGAGCCACCTTCAGAAAGCAAATTATTGTGGCAGATAGGACAAATAAACATGCAATCTAAAAATGCCATATGGGAGTTCTATTTCCAGTTAAGTTAGAACATGCTGAGAATGGCCTCCACTCTGTGTCTTCTGCTGAATATCAGACAACGCGCACTTCAGAGCAAAGAATGTAAACAGGAATATAGGGACATAGCATAATGATTAAAAGGGTCAGTTCACCATGAAGACATGGCAATCCTAAATGCTTATGTACCATGCTACAGAGCTTCAAAGTGCATGAGACAAAACCTGACAGAAATGAAAGGAGAAATGGAGAAATCCACAAATATAGTTGAGAGCTTTAAGGCCTCTCTCTCAGTATTTGATAGAATCTCTAAAGAGAAAATTTGCAAGACCGTAGAAGTGAACTACAATTTCAACCAACAGAAAATCATTGAAATTTATAATCGACACCATCCAACAACAGCAGGATACCCATTCTTTTTGAGCTCACGTGGCACATTCACCAAGATCGACCATATTCTAGGTCATAACACCAACCTTAACCACTTCGAAAGAATTGAAATCTCACCACACTTTTCTCTGATAAAGATAGAATCAAACCAGAACTCCGTAACATGAAGTTAACAGGAAAACCTACCGATACTTCGTAATTAAACAGCACAGGTCTGACGAATCCATGGTTCAACAGGAAATATCAGGGAAATTTTATCTCAAACTGAATTAAAATGAAAATACAATATACAAAATATATGGTATGAAGCTAAAGCAGTGCTTTGAGGAAAATTTATAATGCTAAATGCTTCTATGAGAAGAGAAGAAACTTCTCAAATCAATGATCTAAGCTTGCATCTTAAGAAACTAGAAAATTCAGAGTAAGCAAATGGAAAAAAAAAGCAGACAGAAAGAAGGAGATACTATATATAAGAACAAAAATCGATGAAATTGAAAATAGAGAAGCAAGAGAAAATCAACCAAACCAAAACTGGTTGTTTCAAAGTATTAAAAAAATGGATAAATCTCTAGTAAGACTGACAAAAGAAGAAAATGGCAAAAATTATAAACATCACTTGAATTAAAGAGATAGTAAGGATATATTACAAAAAATATATTTACATGTATTCAACAACTTTGATAAACTAATTTCATGAAAATCAGTACCAAACTCAACCAAGATAACTATACAATCTAAATAGTCCAACAGCTTTTAATGAAATTTAATTAATTTATTATTAATTTATTTATTAACATTTATTAATTTTTGAGAGACAGATACAGACATGAATGGGGGAAGGTTAGAGAGAGACAGACAGACAGACAGAATTTGAAGCAGGCTCCAGGCTCTGAGCTCTCAGCACAGAGCCTGACATGGGGCTCAAACTCACGAACCATGAGATCATGACCTGAGCCAAGTTGTACACTTAACAATCTGAGCCACCTAGGTGCCCCTGAAAATTAATTTATTTAGAATATCCTTCTAAGACAAACATTTACAGATCAGATGTATCACTGTTTACCAAACATTGAAAGTTGAAAAAACACCGATTATACAAGGTTTCTTCCAGCAATAGAAAAGGAAGAAATAAAAATGTACATATTCACAGACAATATTTATAAGGTCCCAGAACTCTCTAAAAGCCTCGTAGAACTGATAAATGAGTTGAGTATGTCACCAAGATACAAGGTCAAAACACAAACATCTGTGTATTATCTAGATATCTGTGTCCACATATTTGGAATCCAAAATTTAAAAATAAACTATTCACAATGCTTCAAGAAATGAAATACTTATGTATAGATCAATAAGCATATAAAGGATATTTATGCTGAAAACTATAAGCTACTCATGGAATTAATTAAAGAAGATCTGAATAAATAGAGGAATACTTTGTTTCATGGATTAGAAGACTCCACGTTATAAATACATTAATTCTCCATTAAATGATCTAAAGATTTAGCACAATACAAATAAAAAGTTCAGCAGTTATTTTTGTAGATATAAACATAAGGATTCTAAAGCCCATATGGGAAGACAAATGAACTAGAATATCCCAAATAAAGAATAAAGTTAGATAAACATATCTTACTATGTTTTGTGAATGTATTTTATTTAATGTAAGCTTAGAGTAATCAAGATAGTGTAGTATTCAGCAAAGAATAGACACATTGATCAATGGAACAGAATAGAGTCTAGAAATAGATACACACCAATATAGGTAATTGAATCTTGAAAAAAGTGCAAAACCAAGGGAGAAATTATTTTCCTTTTAACAAATGGCATTGGAACAATTAGAAATCTATATGCCAAATGCTACATTTCATACTTTATGCAAAAGCTAACTCAATATGGATCATTAGTTCTAAATGTATAATGTAGAACTATAAAATTTTAGAAGAAGGGCTGTCTGGGTGGCTCAGTGGGTTAAGCATCTGACTTGATGGTTCAGGTCATGATCTCACGGTTTGTGGGTTCGAGCCCCACATTGAGCTCTGTGCTGACAGCTCAGAGCCTGGAGCCTGCTTCAAGTTATGTGTCTCCCCCTCTCTCTGCCCCTCCCCTGCTTGCACTCTGTGTTTCTCTCCCTCTCTCTCAAAAATAAAAAAATTAAATTTTTTTAAAATACATATGAAAAAATATGGGCATTAGGTAAGTGGAAGAGCAGAGAATTATTTTTTTAAAGTTTATTTATTTTGAGAGAGAGAGAGAGAGGGAGGGAGGGAGAGTGCACGCATGCATGCGAATGAGCAGGGGAGGGGCAGAGAGAGGGGGAGTGAAAGAGAATTCCAAGCAGCCTCCACACTCGGCACTGAGCTGGACACAGGACTCGATCCCATGAACTGGAAGATCATGATTTGAATGGAAATCAAGAGTTGGTTGCTTAACTGACTGAGCCACCCAGGCGCCCCAAGAATTATTTTTAAAAAGTCATACATTAGGAGCTAGTATAGGGGACAGACATTGCCTGCTTGGGCATAATACATTTATATGTACATGATAATACTTCGCAGCAATAGATTACTTATAGCTAATAAGATGTACTGTTTTATGTTTAGAATTGACAGTATAAGGAGGCCATTTATGAGTTTACGTAGGGGTAGGAGTTGGGTGCTCTCTCGATCCAGTTTCTGTGTTAAGATCCCACAGCCTGCACCAGAGGCAAGAAGACAGGCAAGAGTGGAAGCTATATGTTTTAATCGATGCTACATCAATGAATATGACTGTACGTCTATCTCTGCACAGGTGTTGTATAGCTAATTCCAAAAGCGGAGTTAATAGGTCAAAGGATATACATGTTTAGAAATGATGTGCATACAACCACATGGCCCTTCCAAATGCCTGTAGTGTTTTAGACTTTTACCAAGTATCAGGAGGGTTTTTAGTAGATTTGTAGATACCATATATGTGAATAGAATATCTGTAATTTGAAGTATGTGCTGTATACGTCTTTGCTTCTCCCTTCTTCTCTCCCTTTCTTTTCTTACGCTCTCTCTTTCTTTCGTTTGTTCCTTCTTTCTTTCTTGTAATAGTAATAATGTGTGTGTTTTTAAAAGACTTCAATAATGTCTTCTCCAACACGATAGCATATTATACCCCTGACTTCCCAGCTCCCTTCACATCCCATCCCAAAATATTAACATCAGAATGATTCAGAACGCCCAAAAGCAAATAGACAGACTCCTCAGCACGTAGGAAAGAGGTGGCTGGGTTTGGTACAAAGGTTACCAATGTGGAAGCTGTACTTTCCAATGAAAACAGACAGCCAGTGTAGAAACAGTCCATATCCCATTTCTACATATGACTCTGATTCATAAATTACTAAACTGTATTCCTAAGAAATAAATATTTCACCAGCCAGTGACAGACTTATGAGCTAATTAAAATCTGAGCCCTGGAAGAAGTGGTGCCATTAGTTCGATTCACAGGACTGGAAAGCACGCGGCTGCTCGTTGACTCAGAGGTAGACGTTTACATATGGAAAGGAGGGGGCTGGCTTATTAAGAACAACATTTGATTCGGAGCATAGGGAGCCCTCTGTTGATGCTGAAATATTTAAAGAAAACCAAAAGTGACAACACAGAGGTTTTTTACTCATGGGAAGAGGGAAGGCGGGACTGCACTGTGGTTAAGTGTATTGGCTTTGAGGTCAGACTCCAGAGTTCAGATTCCCTCTCTGCCACTTATCAGAGCTAGGACTTTGGGTTCAGGGTTCAGCCTTCCTAAACCTCCGCATCCTTGTCCATACAAATGAGCATAGAAATGCCATATTTCCCACGGGGTTATTAATATTAACTATGATAATGTATTTAGATCAGTAGCAGCATGCCAAGCAAATAGCTGCTCAATAAATGTTAGATAATTAGCACCAGGCATTTTAATGCTTAAATGTCCAGTTTTCTGCTAAAAATTCACAGCCCATCAGATTATAAGCAGCTTTCCACTACCAAGTGTTTTGTTCCCTTGGAAAACGAAGAGAAGACATTTTTTGAGCACTTACTATGTGCCAAGTTGGGGATGGTTCCAAGTACTTTATGCACTCACTCACTTACTCCTCACAATAACCACAGAGATGCATATCATCATTTCTATTTCATGGAGGAAACAGACAAACAGTGGGAATGGATTCTTAGCTCCAAAATTCAACCTAAGTTATTGTTTTTAAAAGGCTGAATTTATTATAGCTCCCACCTGAAACATTTATAAGGGGTGGCCTCAGATTTCAGTTGCAAGTTCTAATTATTCTTTGGTTTATGTGGTCAAGGGAAGTGGTCCATAGAGTCATACATGGTGGCTAGCATCCCATTCCTCTGAATGGGATTGCAATTCAGAGAAAAAAAAAGCCTGGGCGGACTGGGTACAGATGTCTTCCCCCCAAATCTCGTATTATTCAGCTTTTTTTTACACCTTTTATTTGTGGTGTTATTAACAGTGTGTAATACCATCCACTGTACATATCTCTCTGTGACTGTTGGGTTGCAAGAGAGGAGACAGGATTAAAATAACAATATAATTAATAATATTAGGAATAGCTAGTCGTGGTTCCTATATGTCAGTTATGATTATAAGCATTTTATGAGTAATAACTTATTTGATATGTGCTGTCACTATTTGGGTTGAATACTATTATCCCCATTTTATAAATACGGTAACACCAAGGTATGGAAAAGTAAATATATTTTCTTATTAATAAACAGCAGTTTTTGATGTCAGGGATTTACTTATCAGTCTTCTGGGATATAGCATATGCCGTGTGTGTGTGTGTGTGTGTGTGTGTGTGTGTGTGTGTGTGTGTTTGTGTGTGTATTTGGATGGGAAAATCAGCACTGAACCAGAGCTTGGATAAGGTAGAGTTACAGGAATGAATTAAGTGACCATTCTAAGTGTGGTGAGGATTTCAGGTAAGCGTTAACTAAGGAATTAATGAGCTTTTTTTCCCAGTGGAGTTTGAGTTGTATACTCTTCAGGAATGGGCCCTTGTCTTCTATATTCTTCTTTATAGCCCCACGGAGGCTAGTTGAAGCCTCAACTTATCTTGTTGATAACCTGACTTAAGAATATAAGGACTTTATTCAACAGCATATTAATCAGGATGTTATTGGTAGCAAGTGACAGAATTACAACTCAAATAAGCTTAAGTGGAAGAGATAATTTATTGGCTTACCTAACTGCAAAGATCAGGGAGAGATTGGGTCCAGGTGTATAAATAGATCACCTGAAATCTGGATCTTTTCTCTTGTTTTGTTTAGCTTCTCTCTGTTGACATGATCTCTGAGGGCTCAAGAGATGCAGAATTCCCAGACTTATTTTATGCCAAATAAGCAGCCCTAGTAGAAAACAAATGCTTACTTCCTGAGCATTCTCACATACACACAAAAGAGGATTTTCTTAGAATAGTGTGTACCAAACACCAGTCACTTTTATAAGTACTTTATACATATTAGATCTATTATCACTCTTAATCTTCCCAACAATCTTATAAAATAGGCATCATGGTTAACCCCATTTGAAGATGATAAAGTTAGGCACAGAATGGTTGTGTCAGCGCTGTGTAACAAATGGGCCCCAGACTTAGTGACTGTAAATGGTGAACAGCTGCTGTTTCTCATGAGTCTTCCTTTGACAGTTCTGATCTCTGCTGTGCTTGCTCAGGAGCTTGCAGTCACTAGGTCAGGCGGGACCTGGATCCTCGTGTGCCCATGGCTGACATGGCTCACTGCTCCCCATCCCCCTCACATATCATCAGCAGGCCAGCCTGGTCCTCATCAGGAGTCAGAGAAGCCACAGTGAGCTGGCACCATTCTGCAGCAAAAAAAGTCAGAAGTACTCAAGGTTTTTTCCACCAGCTTGATTGAGATATAATTGACATATAACACTAAATTTAAGATACACAGCATGATGATTTGATGTATATATATGTTATATACATGTATGTATGGTGAAATGATTAGCACAATAAGGTTTGTTAACACATCCATCACCTCAGAAGTACTCAAGGCTTTTTCCACCAGCTTGATCGAGATCCATCACCTCACTTCACTACTGTGTGTGTGTGTGTGTGTGTGTAGTGTGTGGGTGAATATTTAAAATCTACTCTGTTAGCAAGTTTCAACTACGTAAAACAGTATTTCTAACTATATTCACCATGCTGTATATTGGATCTCTCAAACACATCTTCTCATTACCCCCACGTCTCAGCTTCTGGCAACTATCATTCTACTCTGTTTCTCTAAGTTTGACTTTTTTAAGATTCCACATGTAAGTGAGATCATACAGTGTTTGTCTTTCTCTGACTTATTTAGCCCAATGTCTTCAGGGTCCATCCATGTTATCACAAATGGAAGAATTTCCTTCTTTTTTATGACTGTAATTTATCTATCTATCTAATATCTATATCACATTGTCTTTATTTATCTGTCAGTGGACACAAGTTGTTTTCATTTGTTGGCTATTGTGATTAATGCTGGATTGAACATTCGGGTATATATATCTTTTTGAGATAGTAATTTCATTTCCTTTGAATATTGATTCAGAAGTTAGATTGCTGGTTTATATTGTAGTTCTATTCCTAATTTTTTGAGAACCCTCCATACTGCTTTACATGGTGGCTGTACCAATTTACATTCCCACCAGTAGTACACACGGGTCATCTTTTCTTCATATCCTTGCCCAACACTTGTTATCTCTTATCTTTTCAGTACTAGTCATGCTGACAGGTGTGAGGTAATAACTCATTGTGGTTTTAATGTGCATTTCCTTGATGATTAATGATGTGCATCATCTTTTTATGCCCACATTGGCCATCGTAAGTCTTTGGGAAAATGTCTATTCAGGATTATCAGTCCTTTGGCTACTGAGTTGTATGAGTTCCTTCTATGTTTTAGATACTAACCCCTTATGGTTTTCAAATATTTTCTCTCATTCTACAGGTTGCCTCTGTCTTTTGTTGATTATTTATTTTGCTATGCAGAGTCTGTTTAGGTTAATTTTGTCCCACTTGTTTATTTTTACTCTTGCTGCTTGTACTTTGGTACCATACCAAAAAATTTTTGCCGAGACCAGGGTCAGGGAGCTTTCTCCTTATGCTTTCTTGTAGAAGTTTTACAGCTTCTGATCTTTTATTTAAGTTTTTAAATGTTTATTTATTTCTGAGAGAGATAGAACACAAGCGGGGCAAGGGCAAAGAGAAAAGGGACAGAGGATCCCAAAGCGGGCCTCTGTGCTAACAGTGGTGAACCCACTGTGGGTCTTGAACCCATGAATTGCAAGATCATGACCTGAGCTGGAGTTGGACCTTCAACCAGTTGAGCACCCAGGCAAGTTTTGGGTCTTATATTCAAGTCTTTAATCTAGTTTGAGTTAATTTTTGTGAGTAGTGTAAGATACAGGTCTAACTTTATTATTTTTTTTTTGCATGTGACATCACATTTTCTCAGTACCATTGTTTTGATTACTATAGCTTTGTAGTATAGTTTGAAGTCAAGAAGAGTGATGCCTTCATCTTTGTTCTTTTTTCAAAGTTGCCTCTGTTATTTGTGGTCTTTTGGGTTCCATGTGAACTGGGATTTTTTTTTCTATTTTTGTGACAAATGCCATTAGAATTTTGATAAGGACTACACTGAATCTTAGATGGCATTGGTCGCTATGGACATTTTAACAGTATTCCTCCATAGACTATCTTTCCATTTGTTTGTTTCTTCAGTTTCTTTCATCACTGTTGTACAGTTTTCAGCATACAGAACTTTCTCCTCCTTGGTTTAATTTATCCCTAAGCATTTTACTGTTTTTGATGCTATTGTAAATAGAGTTGTTTTACTAAGTTCTTTTACACTTGGTTTGTTGTTCATATATAGAAATGCAATCGATTTTGTATGTTGAGTTTATATCCTTTAACTTTACTGAATTCGTTTATCAAACAATTTTTTTTGACCGAGTCTTTAGGGTTTTCTAAAGATAAGATCATGTCATCTGCAAACAGAGACCATTTTTCTTGCCTAATTGCTCAAGGCCTTCTGAGGCTTATGTTCATAACTGAAACAGTGTCATTTCTGCTACTCCTGATTTTTTTTTCCTTTTTTTCTTTTTTGCCAGAGCAAGTGATGAGTCCAGTCCAGATTCAAAGGGTGAGAAAATAGATGACCACTTTATGGTAGGGTATTGGTAGCTGTAGATAAAAATGGCCTTGATAAATGATAGGTGAATAATTTGGGCCATTTTTGTAATCAATCTATCATAGATTATGAAGCATGCCCAAAGTTAAACTTTTATCAGGAATCAAACCAAGTTAAGTCTGGCCCTAGAGTCCAAGTTTTTAACTGTCACCCCATTTATTTGTATATTGTTTGGTTGACCTTGCTTGAATAGTGGTCCCACGACTGAATCAATCCATTTGGCCAGAACAGTGAACATTGGTTAGGCTTGGGTTATGTCTGCACCCCAAGTAAGGGGGAGAAGTCAGCCCGTGTGAACCACAGATACTAGAAGCTGATAGGGGTAGTTGAATAAAGTAAAATCATTTCAGAAGGAGGAGAAATGTAGACGTCAGGACCCCAAGATAATGCCTCTTATTATATGATATAGAAGGTAATATTGGGGGTGAAGTCCAAGGGGAAAGCCATGTGTTGAGCTTAGAGATATGTTGCATTTGTTCTGTTTCATGAGGGAGAAGATTGAGGAGTTTCAGCTAGCTTTAATTTTATGCATCTGGTGGATAGCTTGATAAGGGTAAGGAATTAGGAAGAGATGTCTGTTTGAGACAGAAATATCAAACTTCAAGTGTCTTGCAAGTCCAAATGGAGTTTTTTACACAAATTTTGAATTTTCAGAGGGTAGTACAATTCCTGGCTTAAAAGAGACATTTATCACACTTTTGAAAAAGGGTGGATAGATAATGGATGTATGGTGAATACATACATTAGATGGATGGATGGATGCATGGATGGAAAGATGGATGGATGATAGATGAATAAATAATCAATGAATGAATCTGAAGATGATAGGTTGAAGCCTGCATTGCTTTTCACTTCCTGCTTTGACTTTTATTTGTGAGCAATGCCAAATCAGATATGTGTTTCTCTATTTCCATCTATACCTGGCCTCTATGCCTTCAACCATATGGTTCCTTTTGTGTGGAATCTACTTTTTCTGGCCTAATCTTCCTCATATTTTGAAGAGTCATAATTTTGAAGCCAGTTGAATGAGTTAGGTGCACCTGTAATTCTCGGAGCATGGTTATATTACTACATTTAACACTTTTTATGATAATCATCCTTTTACACACTTGTAAATTCCTCAAAGTCAGCACATTTTCCATATTCATTGCCACACCCCAATGCCTAACATAGGACCTGACCCAGAGAGTGCATAGTAAGTATATTTTAAATAATTAAATGAAAGGGTTATTAGTGTACAAATAATGTGGATAAGTACAAGTAGTCTAGGGTAGATAATGTAGATTTGATGGCCAACAATATTTTTAATTCTCTTTGCCTTCATAAATATAAGACTGATTTTGAAAAGAAAACATAAAAATAAACAGTATTGTGGAATCCCATCCTTGGCAAACTTCTCCCCTTTGAATATTATGCTCCAATATTGTCAATGCATTTTAAAAGGGTAGGAGCTGAGACCAAGAAGAATGCTAGTCTTCTTGTCTCACTGGTAACCTGTCAGGCAATTCTGGGATGCCATCAAGAAGAGGTCATTATGGGACAGCAGGACAGCAATGAGTGTCTTCAGTTTTATTATCAGTCCTCTATGGAGAGGACACATTGCCTATAAATGGGGGTGATCAATTCTTTTATATCTAATCAGGTAGGCATGTTAAAGTTTAGGAATTCGTGACTTTAAATTATCTTTTTTACTATCATAAGAATAATAGCTTCTGCTCAGACAGTGCCCTCTTCAGTGTCGAGGTCTGGCTGGCCACTTTCTGTCTACTGCCTCTGCTCAGACAGGTTTTATAATCTCCATTGTATAGTTGAGGAAACTGATACAGAAATGTTCGAAGAAATTCACTGGGAATCACATGGCCGGGAAGTGACTGGAGCTGAGATTTGAACCCAGGTTCACACAACATTCCCTGTGTAGGACCCCACCAACAGAGAGCTGGGCCCTACTGAGATGGGCAGAGCCTCCTTCCAAGCAAACCAGTCATCTCTTTCTGGCAGGATCAGCCCAGCAGTCCCTCCTACATCTCATCAGAGGCTCCCGAGCAAATACGTACTCAGCCTCCTGTAAAGAGCTTCATGTGTGGTCTGTTGACAATCCTGTGAATACGGGGACACATAGAATATAAATGTACCCTGTTTCTAAGCTTCCAAATGCTGTAACTTTCAGACAGCCACATCTCTCTTCTAGGGGTGAGGGGCTTCACAATATTTTAGAAAAGTAGTTCTATCCCACATAAGAGCTTTGAAAAGTACTGGTGCCTAACACGTCCTTGTTCATTGCAGCATCATTTACACTAGTAGTCTGAATGACCACGAATAATGGATAAAGCTAAAGTGGTATACACATATGATGGGCTATTAGCCAGCCCTGAAAAAAAAGAAAAAGAAATCCTGTAATATGCTACAACACGAATAAACCTCGAGGACATTATATAAGTGAAAGAAGTCAGTCACAAAGAAATAAATACTGTGTGATTCCACTTATGTGTGGTACTTTGAATAGTCAAACTCACAGAAAAAGAAAGTAGAAAGGTGGTTGCCAGGAGCCTGGGGAGGGGGGAATGAGATGCTATTTAATAGGTGTAGAATTTCAGATTTGAAAGAAGAAAAAGTACTAGAGATCTTGTGTACATAGTTAACATTACTGTAGTGTTCACTTAAAAATAATGAAGATGGTCAATCATATGTCCTGTGGTTTTTGCCACGATAGAGAAAATCTGAACGCCCAGCACCCCCTCTGCCCCTGTCAGACCAACTAAAGGAAAATCCTTCAGTGCAACATCCAGACTCACCCCATTAATAAAATGTCTATTAATGGAGCAAGTATCCAGGACTGAGTCCCAAGGACTATCACCTTAGGACCATTGTCTGTAAGACCAACTGATTATCAGAATCTTTCTGGGTGTATGTAAGACTTCTGCATTCCTGAGCCCCACTGAGGACATTGCCAATCAGAATCTCGGTCTGAGTCTTGGAATCTCCAGTTTTAACCAGAGACACTTTTTTCCCCCCTTGTGATTCTGATGAATTTGCAGACTAGAGTCAGAAAATAAACCTTTTGGTTCTGATGCATCCTGGTATTTGCTTGGTTCTCAGGAGTGGGCTCATTATTGCAAAACTGGTTTTTGATACTATGATTTGTATGTAGGAAATAGTCAGGTTTTAGTATCAGAATTCTTGATCCGGAAGAGGGTTGAGTATCATGTTCTCAAGGTTTTAGGGGGCAGAGGGGAAGACGGAACATATAATTTAAAAAAAATCATATTCAGTCTCATGAGAGAAATATATATTTTGGGCAAAATACTGTTTTAGATATAAGCCATGGAGAGTAAACTTGACAAGTTTTGGCTGTTGGGATGTTCAGATCCTAGACTCTAGTTTCTGTGAATGGTAAATTTTATTGTGGGATGAGAATATTGGGTAAATATATTGCAATGCACATTTTCCAAAATGGAAGTGGTTAAAATGGTATAAGTGCAATAGAACAGAAGCAAGATTTTTAAAGGAAATTCAGTAATTTTGGCAGATTTTGCTCCAATATGCAAAGACTCAATGACAAGAGAGGGGAAAGGGAGAAAACAACCCTTGTCTTAGTTTAAAGCCAGAAGAGATTCATGTGATTAATGCCAAAGAAATCTGCCATTTCACTCATGGAATAAAATTATAATGTTAAAGCTTATTTACCTTGGTGGAAGGCAGAAGAACACAAAAATAAGCCATTTCTTTAAAAAATGATGTTTTTTTTTCTTCCGAGTTGTGCTTACATTTTCATTATACCTATAACAGCACGTCATTAAGAAAAGTGATAATTGATTTGCCGTGAAAGAAAAATAATGACCAAAGCAGCTTCTTTGCTGTCAGCCCCCTTGTACTCCAAAACATAATGTTCATTTTGAAATATCATGGCTAATCCAAAAAATATACAGCTACACAGAAAAACAACATCAGTTCCAAATATGAATACATGATCTGCTACTTAATATGTCAGTGTATTTGTCAGGTTGATAACATTAGGCTCTGCGGCATTCAATCCTAAGCCTTGCAATATTTGAAGTCTGATATTGTACCTCACTAAATTTAATACATGGGCCTCAGTAATGGAGGGAATCACGTTAGCACTTGGCAGTTTGTTATGCTGTATAAAATTGACTACCCTGCAAATACAATAGCGATCGTAAAAACGGTGGTCAGCAGAGGGGGTGTAATGCATTTTGGAGGTTTCCGTAAAGGTCCAGATGAAATTTATTGAGATTTTTGCCATTTGGGTGATGATCAATAGAGCCGGGCTAATAATTTGTTGTGAGGACGTTCTCCCGGGATATGACATTTTGCTGAGAAACTTTGGAAATTCAGAAAGTAGACTAAAAGATGATACTGCTCTAGTATATATAACCATCAAAGACTTTCACATCACTCTGAGGGAGGATTTACAGTGACGGTGATTACTTCTTCAGGCATCTAGGATGTGGCGTACTCAATTATTGATATGTTCTCATGCATTTCCCAGTTTGGACTCACAATCATTTGATTGCATTGCTGTTTCAGCCCAGGGTTTTGTGGTAGGTTTGTGTTTAATTTCATTCACAGTTTCCAACTTGCTATTTTCTTAATTATGTCATTGATTTCCACTCCTCCCCACCACCGCCACTGCTCCCCCCTACCCCTGCCCCTATCCAGAAAATCATCTTCTTTGAAGAAAACAAAAGCATTCCTGTTAGCCTTCATTCACATCCACAGAGCCTACTTAGAAACCCTGACCATTAAGACCACTTTTCTTGTCGTGTCGCAGTTGTGGGTGTACATGGCTTGTGTGCTAAATTTGCAAATGGGGCTTCTGAGTTAGAGGAGTACGTGACATGGAGATAGTGTTTGTGATCGTTACAGTTTTAATGCACATATGTCAGGGGACCTGTTAAATCACCATGAGGCAGCATTCTCTTGCTTTATGGTGGTTGCTGTGGAATTTATCTTTTTTTTCAATTTTGATTAGCTGCATTCCAAGGGAGATGAATTATCCGATCTTCACAAAGTTGGATTCCTCTGCTGGCGATGCAGAGATATCATTCAGAGGGGGGAAAAAAACAACAAAGTAAAGAAGACTTTAGGGGTCTGCGTTTGCAGTATAGGCTTCCTAGATGCCCATTTTAATGTCCATACTGTGAGTACGTTACAAGTTTCAATTTGAGTGTTTGTTTATTTCCCTAACTACCACATTGTTCTATTTCCTTATGGTATTTCATTAATCTGACCAATTAAGTTTCAGCCTGTTCTCCTAAGTAATTTTTGTTGTTTTGGTGGTGGCGTTTGGATTTGTGTGATAAAGGAACGTGCTGCGTGCATTGGTTTACAGAGACTCAGATGACGTGTAGGGGGTGGAAATCTGTCAGCACTCTGCAGAATGAACACGGAGACTAGGCACAGAAGAACAATTTATTTTCACTGAGCACGCACAAAGTAAGATTTATGGCTCTGCATCTCCGATGACATTTCTTACATTGTTACTGAGCTACAGCAAATTAAAGGGATCTGTGAATACTAAGGGGTGTGTTTTTGTAATGAGGGAAAAGAGACAGAGCAATAAGAAGATAATTAAGGTAACAACTTGTGAAAAATTAAAGCGTTTCCCTCTTTCATTTTTGAATCTCTGAGCATAAACTTTGTAGTTGTTAATTTAATTGCTGCTGTTCGCTGCATCCCTGAAGAATATTGAGGATTAATCATCTGGTTCATTCCAACAAGAGATAAGGCCTAAGTGAATTGAAATTTTACCAATTTAACCCCGTCTTCCTCCTAATATGACATGATTAACATTTTTCAATTAACAACATGTAATTATTCTGAAGGCCTCGTTCCACTTCCCTCCGTCTTTCTGGCTGTAGATGTGCCTTTTCAGGTGGTTTGGATCTAGAATAACTCAGAGAAAGCTCTGTTTGTTCTATTTTTGTATCTGGCACACGTGTTCAACTGCATTAGGCCTTTGGAATTGCCTTTTGATCTGGAAATAAGCATCCGTAACAGTTGCGTGCATTTTTGCTTGTGTGCACTTTCTGTGAATTGTAGCGCTGCTCATTTCAAACCCAAGAAGTAACACGGTGTTGCTGGAGCAATATTTGTGACTGAACCGAGTGAGAGACTAAATGCCTTCAAGGTGAGAATTTCGGAGGTAGAGACTGCCTGAAAATGGTTTTCCGTGGCAAACGGGAAGACATTAGGACTCAGGAGAGCCTGGCATTTCCAGGGAACAAAGTCTCATTCTCCCGAGCTCACCAGTGCGGTAGCCAGCAGCTACGGGGGCTATTTGCATCTACATTCACTGCAATTAAACAGAATTTAAAATGTAGTGTCGCACTCATGCAAGCCACATTTCACTGCTCCCATGTGACCAGCGACTGCCATATTGGACAGCGTAGATATAGAGCATTTCCACTGTCACAGAAGGTTCTGCCAGACAGCACTGGACAAGAGGATAGTTATCAAGTGAGTGAGGGCTTAGAACTTATCAGGATATGCTAAGTCCTGAAATGGTAGGCAGAGGTTGATTTCTCTCTCAAGTGAAGTCCACTGTTGGCCTGCCCAGAGACAACAGGAAGGTTTCACTCTGGTCCTTTTTGCTTCTCCTCATGGTCAGTTGGCCACACCTGGTCACAATAGTCCTGCCTCCCTGCAAAGGGGCTTGTACTTCAGTCTTCTGTGTGCCCATTGAGCTCTAACTTATTATTTTTTACTACCATGTACTGTTTGATCCCTATTTTACAAATGAGAGGCTGAGGCCCAGAGAGGTTAAATAATGCGTCTGAGATTAAATCGCTAAGAAGTGATAGAACAGGGCCCACATATATCTGAGACCAGCCACAAAGTCTCATCTTCACCCAGCTGTAGGGACTCCTCTGGTCCCTCCTGGGAAGCCATCAGAGGATTTCTGGCTTTGGAAAACCTAGTCTGACCTCCACAAAGAACTTGGAGGAAGCTAAGGGACAGTCATCTCAGTTAAAAGCCTGCTACATGACAACAGTGACTTAAGCCACCAAAGAGGTACTGGTAGGAAACCAAGGCAGGGAACATGATAGACAGTTCCCCACAAGGTACCTAGCGTGGAAATTCTTAGAGAGTAAGGATCTGTTTCATCTTCAATTTAATGTGCACAGGCTCAACAACTGTTTTGGAGAGACGACTCAGGCTTATTTTTATTAAGTATCTGTTAAATACCAGTCCTATTCTATATTTTGGCTTTCTGTGTATTAGCTAATTTAATATGCAAAACATCTCAGTGAGATAGCTTCTCTTTTCTCTTTTCTCATGGCTTTAAAGATGAGGAAATGGAGGTGAGAAAAGTTTAGGAAACTTACCTAAGGCCACCTAGCAGAAGAGCTGGGATTTTAACGAGGGAGTCTGTGTGCAAAGCCAACAGTCTTCCTGGAGAAGAAAGCATTGTTCAGAGAGAAGGATGACTCAGGGGTTTGAAGCAAAGCCTGGTGATGGAGGATGTACCATTGACTCAGAGAGGGTCATTAGATAAAGCTAATCGAAAGGTTAGGATGTAAGCATCAGACGTGGCAGGGAACACGGAAAAATGGATGCTGAAGTCAAGAGAGATTCTAAGATTGCTGAGAGAGGATACGAAAAGACAAAATAGAGGCTGCACATGGGGTCTTTGGGGATAAGACTTGGTGAAAAAGGCCAAGGATTTTGGCGTTGGACAGTCTTCTGTGCATCTCGACTTTGTCACTTTGTGGCATGGGCAAGTCACGTAACCTTTCTGGGACAACATGCGCTCATGGGTGATGTGGAGGAAAGGACGCCCAGAGAAGTGGATGCTGTAAGGATTAAAGGAGAGAAGGCATGTGTGAATCTATGCCCACAATTGTCTCAGTTGTGCAAGAAGGAGAACATTTCTGTGTTATTTTAAAACAAGGTTAATTTTATCCTCATCCCCAATTCCACTTTATGGGCAAGAAATGCAACCTTTCTTATGCAAAGGATCCAGGCTATTACCTGCTACCTAAACAAGTGAGGGTCAGAGGGTGGACCCTGGCTGACCATTACCTCGTTTGTTTCTCAGACAACCCAGGCTACATTTCTTCAGCCATAAGCCTCTACCCCAGAATTGGTAGATACTGGAACCACATACCCATTTGCCATTGGAGGTCTCTGATGCTCACGAAACTGTAGGCTTTGGTCCTCTTACCAGTGTCTGGGAGTCTCTGTTATAATGTGCATGGCATCTCTTTCTTTCTCTGTCTCTCCTTCTTTCTCCTCTCCCTCTTCTTCCTTTCTTCCTTCTTTTCTCTCTCCTCCTGTCTTCCTGTTTCCATCAGAGATATTCCCTTATTTTTAAGCAGAACATGCAGCATAAGTACCTTGAAAGGCTTTTGGAAAGCAAAAGGTCCTTATACGTATCACTGTCTTTCTGCCCTGTGTAGCTTCATCCCTCCACTGACTTCCTCTCATTCCCATTTCCTCATCTTGAAACCAGAAACCAAATGGGTCCTTTCGACCTGTCTGAGTGACTAAAATGGAAGGAGAAAGCGCAGGGCGAAGAAAAAACAAAACAAAACCAAATACCTGCCTCCAGATTTGTAAAATACGTGTGGTGCCTGGCATGTTATATGTACTGAGTAAAAGGTAGGGGTAACTTCCCCTAGTGCTGTTTTTACTGGCAGTGGTTAGGAGAGGAACAGCAACATGAGTAAATCAGGGACCATTTCAGGTGAGGGCTTTGGCTAAGGAGCAAAGGAAGGGCGAGAGTTTCAAGAATGTTGGAATGGTGAAAATCATAGCCTGTGAAGAGGTTGAACAGTGAGAAATAAATTGATTGGGTCTGAAAACAAGGAATTCATGGTTAGCCTTTGGTGGGGGGGGGGGGGCTTCTTCACTTGAGCGTGGAGAAACCAGCATCTAGGAGTGCACAAGTGATGACGAAGAGGGCACAAAGTGGGGGCGGGCAAGCTTGTGGATGTTCTGGCTGTGCAGGAAGGGGAGGGAAAGGTGGCACCCTGAAAAGAAGGTTTTGGTTGCAGACCAGACACCTGAGTGCAGATGGCAGTTGGGCACAGAGATCCTGGGACAGGTGGCTGCCCGATATTAGGCGATTGGAAAGGTTAGCCAGAGGAAGCTCCTCCTTGCCTCAGTCTTTACTTGGGCTCTCCCCTCTGCCTGGAACCCTGTCTCTGTCTCTTTGTCATTCAGTGGTTGGTAGGTGCCTTCTCGTTTTTACCATTTATTTAAAATGCCATCTCCTCTTCACTTTCTCTTAACCATCTTTCCTGACCATCTAATTTACATACTTCCCTCTTCCTACTCTAGTCTGATTCTAGGACCTTCATTATTTTCTTTACACTGCTTACCGCAACTTGCAATTACATATTCATTGCTCTGTTGTCTATCCTTCCAACTAGATAAATACATGAGTAAGGGAGCCCTGTCTGTTTAATTCATTGACAGTTATCCATGACCTGGCACATGGTAGGAACTTAATGATTTTTTTGATGTATGGATGAATACATCAGTGAATTTGGGGGCATCTTTGTAGACAGTCGTTTGTAATTTTCTGAATCAACAGTTCCCATCTAAAACCTTTAGAGCAGAATATCTTAGTGCTATAGCCCATGCAGTAATTATTGAAATTAGAAGTAGACAACTGGAGACTTGGATTGGTAGATACTCATGGAAAGGTAGCACTGCCCTTTCCAACATGTTTCCTTAGTGGGCTTCATAATGGATTTCAAAAAGTCACACATCTTGAAGGATTGTGAGGAGCAGGGTTCCATGGAGTTCTTTTGTGAAATGCTTTGATAACACATTGGCATTTCCAAAAGGGGATCAAGGTATGGTTTCTAAGGTGAAAGTGGGAGAGAGAAGGAGGGAGTGAGGATGAACTTCAGGTAGAAGGAAGGATGAACCTCCTTCTGCTTTATAGGGCTCTGCAGGAAGCTACCCACAGCAAACCCTGGAAACTCCCAATGATTATCTATGGTGGTTTCTCATCCATGAGTCATGATGTTCAGCGTGGCTCTGGCTTTATGGGACTGGTGTGTCTAGACTTGCAGTGGGTTGGGGAGGGAGTAGGAGGATCCTTGTGAGGAGACTAGGAAATAGTCAGTGGGTGTTAGTTCTGGGCTCAGATTGCTTCCTATCCTTTATTGTCTGGAAACTCAGAGAGCTAATTGCAGGGCATGTATTCACATTCAATATTTATTCATTTCACTGCACCCACAGGATGCCAGACACAGTACTTGGTTCTGGGAATATAATGCTGACCAAGACAGATCAGGTCCCTGCTCTGATGGACCTCAGAACACAGCTTGGTAGACAGTATACCTTATCCGATGATTATTTAATGGAAGTTTTGAGGGATGCTGTAAGAGGAAGTATATAGGCTTCAGTGAAAGTAAAAGCATGGAGATAAAATTCTGCTGGAGGTAGTCAAGATCATTTTGGGGGGGGAGGGTAGTATTTATGACTCTCTCTGACCTGATAAAGGACCACACATGTTAATACATATATTATGGCCACTTGTACTTTGGATGAGTTAAATGAATCTAATTTTAGGATTACCAATTTAAAATAGGCTATTATAGTCTTCCTGGATCCCCACTTCTCCTGTCTCAACATTTAATTCTCTAGCAAGTCCTAACCCAGCTTCTCCTCTCCATCCCCACTGCCATTCACCTGGTGCAACCCACCATCAGCTCTTTGCTAGGTGACCACCCTGCCCTTCTACCTGGACACCTTGCTTCCACTCGTGCCTGTCCTCCATGCAAGCAACCACAGTGGCCTTTTAAAGTCATAAATCCCATCATATCAGTCACCCCCTTAAAATGCTTCAGTGGGTTTCCATTTCACTTAGGAGAAAGTCCAGACTTGTTGCCATGCCCATAAGGCAAAAGCCAGCTCCTGGGTCCCTCTTTGACTTCATTTCTTGTCACTCATCCACAAACTCCCGGCCTCCACTCTACCTGCCTTACAGGTCCTGGAACATGGCCAGACTTTTTCTACTTCTGAGTATTTGTACTTGTTTTTCTCAGTAGTGTTCTCTGCATGGCAGGCTCTTTCAGAGCCTTTGGTCTCTACCTCAGTATAATTTCACTATTGGGGTTTTCCCTTATCTGCTCGCCTTCTCCGTTATCAATCAAAACACTTTGATTCATAATCGAACATTACCTTGTTTACACATGTGTGCTCTTACTGTCTGTCTCCCCTGCTTAGACTATTGCATTTGGGCAGGGACCACCTCTTACTGTTTGTACATTATTTTCTCAGTGACTTATGCCATTTGGGGAACATAAGATTGCTTTAAAAAAGTGTTGAATGAGTGAATAAATAAGTGAAAGAATGAAAATGGTCAACCCCGAGTAATTTTCTTTACTTTTCTTTCCTTTTCCTTAATATCATCTGGTAACACATTTGAAGAGTATTTTGCTGTGAGAATCCATTTCTGTCTATGATATAGCTGGTTTCTGACCCTTGAGATAAAACTCCAGAATTGGAACTAGGTGGCAGAGAGTGCTTTAGGAGAGGTAAAATTTGTCATTAGTATTATTGTTTATGTGTCCAGTGTCCTTCATATTTTTCCCTTTATATAGCATTTGACATTTGCAAAATGTTTTCCATTTATTTTTATGTAGGGGAAAGCAAAAAGCTGTACATGATTTTTTTCAAGTGAGCATAAAGGCAAGACATCTGATTCAGGGTGATATTTGTGTCTTGATCGGGACAAATTAAAATAAAGAGAGACAGAGACAAAGAGAGACAGAAAGACAGACAGACAGACTGAGTGGAACAATGACAAAGAGAAACGGGGTGGGGGAGAGAGAGAAAGAGAGAATGAGAGAGAGAGAGAGAGAGAATAATGTATCAAGCAGCCTTTCAGCCCTC
Source organism: Panthera onca (assembly GCF_046562875.1). Lineage (NCBI taxonomy): Eukaryota > Metazoa > Chordata > Mammalia > Carnivora > Felidae > Panthera > Panthera onca. The sequence goes on along the minus strand of NC_138354.1, from coordinate 35,986,300 downwards.
ACCCCACCCCATCCCAGCTCTCAGGGAAAGAATAGCCATTGCAGAAGGGTATAAACATTAAACGACCCAAGAAAATGCGAAATGGTGTGGGGTGTGAGATTTCTTTATTAGTCAATTTAAAATAAAATGTGGCTCAGTAATTTAGAATGTGTCTGGAGTCAAGCAGAAAATTAGCCATATTCACATGTGCTCCCTCCTCCCCCCGAAGGCAGTGGAAGCACCAATAAAAATAAAAATAACAATACCTTGTATTTATGGGGTAGCTTTCTCCCAGAGCCTCTTCTCACTCACCCTTTTTATCTTTTCTGTGCCCTTGGAGGCAAGCAAGGACCTGGAGCCTGGGAATTCGGTTCTACAAATATCATCCTCATCATGAAAATGTCTTAAAAGGTCTTCATTCAATCATCCATCCTTTCCTTTGTTTGTTTATTCATTTATATTATTCCACAGCATTTATTGAGCATCTATTGTGTTTCAGGCACTATGGTAAGTCTGTGCAGGGTGGTATGCAGCCTGTGACGTGCTTAGTAATAGCCCCGCCCCCAGGATCTAACAGAATAATGTTTACAGACATTGGCACAATTCTGTTAGTTTTTCCTGAACCAATCATGATTTTCTTTAAAGTGTGGTCTTGTCTTCCAAACATTCCTATTTGGGTTCGTGGGTGCCCTTGAATGGCTTTAAAGTCTGGGTTCAGGGTTGATTTGTGTGTAAAGTGACCCTTTGGGGGAAAAAGTCTGCATAGGAATTGTCATCTGATAGGTAAGCTGGTGAATATCTCTCTGGTTTGCTAAGATGATTGTTTTAGGAACGGCAGGCATCGACTCCCTTTCTGATCTTGGAGATATCCTCATTTTGAGAGTCTCAGAATCCTTAGAGTCTATTGAAAGCCAAGATACTTCTCCTGGAGAAATGGGTATACGCATAAAGGCCCAGCATTTTGCACCATTACTTAGGGCCCACAGTTTCCGAAACCCATTCTTGATCCCTGGTCACCAGGTTAAAAGCTCCTGATACAGATGAATCTAGACCTATTTAAAATTCCTCATGTAGACATTTAGGGTGCAGTGGAGAGTGTCTTTAAATGATGGCGTCACTCCACATGGCAGCCTCCCCCCTCTTTCCCCGGATAGACTCCCACCCACTTACATCCGAGAAAATAAAATGTTTTCCTGCATCACTATGAAAAAGAGCCTTAAATCAATAGCAAATCAAGCCACGGAGTAAAAGAGTCTTTATGGCCCGAGAAGGTGATTTCTGAAGGTTGCCATTTAGCAGCATTGGGTTTGTGTCTCCCTGGGGGTCTCCAGTAGCAGAGAGCCTGTGCCCTCCTCAGAAGTCACCCCCTTCCTGCCTCCTCCAGCGGAGGTCAGGGGGATGAGGATTCTGGATGAGTCAGCTCACATCTGTTCCTCTGAGGGCTTTTTCTCAGCAAACCCCAGGTCAGATGGGGCTGGATGGCTCATTCAGTACCAACCGTGGACACCCATCCCGCTCTAGATGTAGGTGTGTGCAGGTCTTAGAATGGGTTTCCTGGGGCGCCTGGGTGGCGCAGTCGGTTAAGCGTCCGACTTCAGCCAGGTCACGATCTCGCGGTCCGTGAGTTCGAGCCCCGCGTCAGGCTCTGGGCTGATGGCTCGGAGCCTGGAGCCTGTTTCCGATTCTGTGTCTCCCTCTCTCTCTGCCCCTCCCCCGTTCATGCTCTGTCTCTCTCTGTCCCAAAAATAAATACAAAACGTTGAAAAAAAAAAGATTAAAAAAAAAAAAAGAATGGGTTTCCTAAGCCAGGGGACCCCCCACTCCCACCCCTTTTTCCTTTGCCACCCTTTTTTAGAGGGAGTTCAGGTCTTCATATCAGGGAGCGGTTGCCATGTTTTGGTTTTCCTGGCTTACGTTAGAATATTTAGAAGCCGAGTCCATTTTGTGATTGCTTAATAGCTGAGTTTGAGCTTATCTGAGCTCTGCTGCAGATCTTGACATAAGCAAACACCAGTGTATCTTTGAGCTTGATGTATCCCAGGAGCATGGCCCCATGTTGGGAAGACATAGGAATATGTCTACATCTCTCTCTGTCTCTCGCTCTCTCTCCACACCTAGTCCCTCTCCCTGGCTTACCCATATGGCTGGTCTGGTTCTCAGAGGCCCACATCCCCTCAGGTCCACAACCCCCGCGTAGCACAGCAGCAGTGGCCAAGCACTCGCCTCCATCACTATGTGGCAGCCACTGCTTTCTTCATCCCCTCTAAGCGTCCCCTCTCCCCATCTGCTTGCTACTGTGTGATTACCTGGCTGGGGGCTAAGAGTGCTGTAAATAAAACTGCTAACTCCCCATTCTTCAGGCTGTTCCAAAGTGGGGAAGAAGATTTCAAATGAGATTCACGTGTTGAAGCCCATCTGGATGGGAGAGGGGCATGGCATACCATAAAGTACCCCAGGGCACAAACTTCTGGTCCTCATTCAAGCTACTTCCCCATCTCCTCTGAGACTCGGCCTGACACCCTGTCTGGTAACTTAAATGTCATGTATTGAAATCCCAAGTTTCTCTGACACTAAAAATGATAGCTCTGTTTGCTTATAATGTATCTTGCTTTTGAAAATGTGCTTGTAGTAAGGTCTTCCTGGGCAAAGGCAGAGAAGGGCAGTGTCTGCAGGCCTGGCTGAACCAGCTGACCCCCTTACCCACCCACTCGCTCTTTTACCCCAGTGAAGTCTGGCTTCCTGGTGACTATGAATGAAAATGGGCCTTGGCTTTCTGATACTAGAGAGGACTACACTGCATAGGCCATTGGGGTCAACTATTGTATTTTCTCCAGCTCTTCTCGAGTTCCTCATTGTAACAAAGCAAGAGCAATGCACCTTTGACATAAAGCTTGCCCCTCATCATTCCAGAACCCCTGCATCTGGCAGAGATACTACAGAGAATAATGCCCTCCATGGAGCAGTGTTTGTAGTGGAAATTTGCATTCTACTTTATCATGGGTCTTCATGTTATTCGAAAGCCTGCCTGAGATCTCCACTGTGATAGGTGTGGTGTGTATCATACAATACAGTATTCTATTAATTCACCAGCCAAGAGCCATAAAGTGAGTGTTTTAGAAGCCAAAGTGCCTCCCCCCAGCCCCCACCATCACCTCCACCTTGCCATCAGTGCTGTTGCTATCGGTGATTACATAGTTTGTTCCTCGGGAGAAATCTGCTCAAACAGCACTTTGGGTTTGACAGCAAACAAGTAGAACCATAGGGTCCGTGACTTGTTGCAGGACGTCCACGGAAGCCATTACTGGAATAAGGCCGAAGGTGTGATGAGGAGTGAGAATGGTGGGGATATTTTTCTGAGTAACTTTCCAAGGAGTGGTTTCCACTTGAGCACCTTGTAGTTGTGGAAGGTATGCAAAGGGTGAAACCTGTCACTGCAGAATCAGAGGCCAAGTGAAAAGGTTGCTCTTAAGCAGATGGCCAAGGATTGATGGACACAGCTGATCACAGCTAGTCCAAGGAAATGAGGCAGTGTCAATGGAGAGAAATCCAAGAGTGCTGGTTCTCAGCCCTAATTCACAGGATCAGATCTTTAGACCTTGTAGTGCCTGGACTCCGTCAGACCAATAGCTATGATGACAGCAAGACATTTATTACAAATGGGTGAGAGTTAAAGTTACCCTAGATATTGTCTAGAGGAGTCTCTCTCTTTTTTTTTTTAAAATTATCCTTTCAAGAAAACCCCAAGAAGGTTTATCTATAGAGGAGTCTGGATCTCAGCAACTCTACAGGCTATTACAGAATGAATTTTTTGCATCCACTTATCCTGCCCCTCTCTTTTATTTTTGCCTTGTCTCAAGTTCCTCTTTTACATATTTTAACACCTCTTTTGTTGTGTGCGTCTCTACCTCAGATCCTTTTTGGACACCGACAGGAGGCTGTACACATTTAGTGTTTTAAGGCTGCAGTACCCAGGTCCCTGGGCAGAAAGCATAGCTGTTTGATCGAGAGTGGAGATTTTCCCAGTTTGATTTTCTAACGACTCACCCTTTCCCTTGTACTTGTGATAAATTCCAGTTGTATAGTTTAAGTGGTCATTGAATAGATGTGCTGCTCTGCTGTCTACAGTTTTAACATGCTTGAATGATCTCAAAATGAGGCGATCGTTTGAGCAGAAACCCGAAGAGGCCTGGGAGGCAGAGCCTGCCTGAGACTGATCCTGAGTCCAGCAGCCCCAGGCACTTGCCTGCAGACAGGCTCTGAGTAGGTTTGTACCAGAGTGACCCATGGGTCACCTTTTTCAATCCCCCTCCTTCTTGCAGGACTCAGCCAGATGACTCGGCATGTGCCTAAAATCATTCAGTCTGATGTCTTTTTGTTGAAAGAGGCATCAAGATAGAAATAACCTGGAGCCATAGAATTTTGCTATTTTGTGTCTTGATAGATTTCTTCAAGGTCAGAGGCCTTCTGGTCTAGCTACCCTCCACTTGGCTATTACTTCTTTCTGAAAGAGTCCCTTCCTCACAGCGGGGAATGGTCTTTGAAGACCCAGGTTTATGGAGATGCAAGAGAGAAACCAAGTCTTGGAAATCATCTCCTGCAGTGCAGTTTTCTCAAACCTCCACCTTTATATCTGACCCAGAACCAAGGCTGCCGGACTTCCTGGTGCTGTTTATCTGGTAGCAGTTGCATGGTGGCTGTTTGCCTGTTAAGGAGTTGGAGATAGTCACATCACCTAAGACTCAGGGTGAAGAGTCAAGTCTCTGGGTTTTATCTCCCGATAATCACAAAAATATAACTCTTGATTCCCTGCTGCATTCCCGTTGTGGGGTCTTTGGTTAAGACCACTAACATCCCTTGCATGGATTGTCACAGCCTCCCTGTGGTCCTTTCCTTCCCCTACCACACCCCCTTCCACTCCATTCTGTCAGGTGCAGCCCTAGGGATCTTTTCATCAGTAAAACCTGATTGTGTCACTTTCTACTGAAGGCTGCTCGAAGGCCAGCCATGGCTCTCAGCAGAGAGCATCTGTTCCTGACGCATCCCTTCTCATCTGGCCACTATGCACCTTCGTGTATCTATACTCCAACTGCATCAGGTAACTTGTTGTTCCCAGAATATGCCATGTTTTTCTTATGCCCTCACCTTTATACACACAGTGTTTCCTCTGCTGGGACCATTCCTTACTTCTGTTCTGCACCCCCCCCACACACACACTTATTTTTTCCCCTGTCATTAAAGAATCCAGCAGAGATTTTAAATCTTATGGGAAGCTGTCTGTGAATCTTCTGCCCCAGGCTGAGTTGCCTGCCCTTCTCCTTTTCTTCCCTTGTGTTTATTCCAACTCAGAGGGTTTTCTTGGTCTATTGACGCTTGTTATTCAGTAGCCTCTCTCTGTTAGTACAGGCACACCTGAAAGACAAGGACTGTGCTTTATTTCTAGGAGCTGGTGACAGTTTAAATGCAAGGGAAAGACTTCCTATTTGTGCAGCCTTGACTATGTCCCTTAATTCTTCCTGGTTCTCTTGTTTTGTCTTCTTTATTGCTTACATATTAGGCTAGGGCCCACCCTGCGCTAATGCCCCATGATTTGAGGAGATTATTTGTGAACATCATAAACCTAAATCGGTCCCTAGGCTGTATTTGAGAGCTGCTGATTCACACTACATTGTATAAAGTCACAGGCATAACAACTTCTACCCTTACTAGCACTCAGCGATGATAATAGCAATTCTATAAATGATCACACTATGGAGAAAGTAAGGAACGGGCTGTTTGATCAACTCATAGAAGGTGGTCTCTCTGTTAGACTACATTGCTTACTTCCAGGCTGTTTCCTTCTCCACTCACCACTTAATTCTTTACAACTCTTAACTCCTCCAAAGAGAATTATTTAAAGGTGCAGGAATGTTATGAAGGAGATAAATCAAAGATTATTTGGATATCAGCTGTTAACTTTTTGCTTCTTACTTGGAAAAAAAAATAGAGCCAGCAGTGTGCACTGAAGCATGTGTGGGTTATTAATAATTTACTCAATCTATTGATGCTTGTTAATTGCAGTAGCTGAGAAAAGTTAGTTAATGATGTGCCTGCTTGCACCACATTATAATTATGATGGTAGTTCCCCTATTATTAGGGCTGAGTAGGTGTTCCCATTAGAAACCTTAATTTTCGAGCTGATTGTCTTGGCCATTTTAAATTACATTGGGCCACATCTTGGCAGACACTTTCTGAAAGCAGATGTATTTCTTTCCGAAATTATTTTCATGGTAGCACAGGAGTTTTCTCCCTCAAAAGACAGAGACTGGAGAGTGGGTTCCATTTGCAGGAACTATTTTGTTAAGCCCCAACCAGCATTCCAGCATTGTCATGCATGAAGTTGTTAGAAGGAAAGATTTTTGTTGACCCAAAGGCCTTCTTGGCTACAATCAGACCTCTTTGGGAAAGCAATGTTTTAAAAAGTCAGCCGTAGAATGGGAGGCTGGTCACACCTTTCTTGCCTTCACGTGGATTCACCAGAACACTTTTTATTGCACATGACAAAAATTAAACTACAACAGATTTAATCTTGTTTTTTTAACGATGAGACTTATTGGCTCATGAAATTAGGAATCCAAAAGATATATTTTCGTCAAGTAGGGCTGTGTCCGGGGCTTCAAATAATGTTACTAATGGTATGTCTCTTCTCCATCTTTTGACTTCCTTCTGAGTGTTGATTTCATTCTTGAGCAGATTTTCTTCATGTGGCCAATTGTAGCCTTCAGGCTATATTCCTAACAGCTTATGTTTTGAAGCCAAACAAGATCTTCTCTCTTCTCGCTTCCATATATAAAATTAGAGTGGTATCAACTCTGTTTGGTTTACATCCTCATTCCTGAACTGAACCCTGGGGCTAGAGGGAGAGAGAATTCTGATTTCCAGTCAAGACCATGTATCAATAACAGTAGCACAGGTGGGCTGTGCCTGGCTTTTACTAAGCCCACCACATGGAAAGCACTCTATCAGCGGAAAGAGAAATGTTGCTACCAGAAGAAATAGGGAAGAGATGATGAGCCAGAAACAGAATGTGGACTTGTGCTCCACAGGTGTATATACTTCCTCATCTCATCCCTTGGCTGACCTGATGGCTAAAGAATGTTGCCATTAACTCTTCATACACATCATAGTTCAAAACCCCATTAAAGCTCTGATCTCAACTTGAACTATAGCTTCTTTAAAAATGGTGCCCATAAAGTCTGATGCTACCAAATAGCTGGTCATGCAGCCTTGCTAAAGATGAGCAGTAAGGTCTTTAGATTCCATTTGCATCCTTTCCAGTAGTCTCTGTGTTGTGCCAATGTCATCAAAAAGACACGAGTCTGGTGTATGTACATGTCAGTGAGAAGGAATTAATTTCACCTTGGAAATGCAGTGTGAGACAAACAAGTTGTGTCCTGGTTAGTTCAGGTCCTAGAAGAAAAAAAAAAAGAGGTTTAGATGAGTTCTTTATGGGGTATGAACATGAGATTTTATGTCCAAACATGGAGGACCATTTTTCCCTCCCCAGAAGAGACAACAGACAGTGAGTAGCACAGAGCCTGGCATGAAGGAAGTTAATTTTTTGGAAGACAATAAAGGACCTATAATAGACATATATAGTTTCTGAGAACAGATGTAATCTGGGCAAGGAGTGGCCATTATCACTGCATGAAGCCTATTTATTTTTATCCAGAGCATGTCTATTTATGATTCTGATATTTTGTGTTTAGTTATCATTTGGTTAAGTAGATAGAAACATGACAGAGTTTAATAATTTGTACAAAACTTGTCTTTGTATGTTACAATCTGGGAGAAAAACAAAAGGAGCTGAATTTCCTCCTTCCTTCCTGTTATGAATATATCTGTGTCACTTGGTGGACAGAAACATTTTTTCATTCTGCAATAACTCAACTTTGGGGCTGGGTAAAAACCTCTCTCAAATGCATATCTGGAGGCATGGGTCAAAATCTCCTGAACTTTCCCGTGTCTATTGATTGAAATAAATCAATAAACATGATCTGGTTTAGTCTCTATGGCCAAACTATAAATGCAATCTTTTATTTTAGTCTTTCTTCCCCATCCCATGTTCCAGGAAAACTCTGACTTAAGGACAGAGGACACTTATTGGATAGAAGGGGTATCTACTTTATTGTTATGCTTGTTATCAAATAGTCATTTTTAGGGGAAAATACTGTAAGTTTCCCCCAAGAATGCAGTCATCAGATGCTTTTGCTCTTGATACCAAGGGGAAGGAGACAGATGTAAATTATTCTAGTTAGGCATTAAAGCTGATAAAAACATCCCTTCTCAAATAAGGAGAATGGAAATAAAGAGACAAAAACATTCTATTGAGATCTCTGTGGATTTACTTTTCAATTTATACATCACTGCCATCATTGTTGCTGCTTCCATTATTAATATTTTAACAGCGGATTTGCTTAAATATTCTGTCAGAATATTTAATGGTCTAGATTTTGTAGGAAAAACTTTATAGATAGAAAAGCACTCCAGATTGATTTGCAGGATTTATTTTATCATCCAGAAATCGTCCACTGAGTACCTACTGTGTGCCCAGTTACGTGAGATTAAGAGATAAATAGGGTCAAGTCACTATCTCGAGGGTTTCCAGTCAGAGGAATATGTGCTATAAATCTACAAACAGTTGCACACTATTGCACTGTAAAGGAGGCAGGTGAAAAATACCATACGTGGAAGACCATATGGTGGAAGCCATCTCTCTCCTCCAGGGAGATTAGAAAAACTACAACTGGGGGCATCTGGTGGCTCAGTCGGTTAAACGTCCAACTTCAGCTCTGGTTATAATCTCGCGGTTTGTGAGTTTGAGCCCCGTGTTGGGCTCTGTGCTGACAGCTCACAGCCTGGAGCTTGCTTTAGATTCTGTGTCTCCCCCTCTCTCTGCCCCTCCCCTGCTTACGCTCTGTCTCTCTGTGTCTCTCAAAAATAAATAAACATCAAAAAAAAAAAAAAAAACCCTACAGCTGAAGTGCATGGCACACATTTTATGCTGATATGGGAGGGATCCTTAAAATGAGCCCCATAATGGAGAGACCCTGAGATCTTCCTTTTGACTTATTCCAGAAGAGCTCATTGGCCTGCATACCTTCAGTGGTGGGACTGCCTCACAAAGCAGTCACTTGTACAAGGCTTTAATTGTTAGAAGTTCTGCCTTATGTTAGATTGAGCTGAACACCTACTCTCCTTAGAGTTGAAGAAGGCATTTTGAAAATATTGAAGATAAACAAATCATTGTAAGAAAATGGTAACAGATAGTCATAAAAGTTAGTTTGGGAACTCGGCGGACTCTTTGCCTTCAAGTGTATGTGCGTGTGATACATACACACATGTGCACATGTTTACATAAACCATATGTAATATTAATCGAACATTACCATTGGATAGACATTTTACCAAATGCTCTATAGGTATTATCTCATTTAATATTTTCAACAACCTTATCAGGTAACAACTTTATATATCCCATTTTATAGGTGGGCAAACTAGGATTCGAGTTTGCAAAGTTGGTCAAATTTACATAGTGAGTGGTGGAGAAGAGTTACTTTAACTCTACTTTAAATAACTTTAGTCTCAAAAAAATGAATTGTCTTGAATAAAGTAGGTTCAATACAATAGGAGTTTCTATAGAGCTGAAGTATAGTGTGTGTATATGTGTGTGTGTGTGCGTTTATGATATTAATGCAAACTTTCCAGAACCTCTCGTTTTTGAAAGATCAGCAATTATTCTCAACATGCACATCTTTGAAAAGGCTGAGTACTATCATGATGTGTATGTTCTTTTTAAAAAATATTTATTTTTGAAAGAGATAGAGTGTGAGAGGGGGAGGAGGAGAGCTGTTGGCACGGAACCTGACCTCGTGCTCGAACTTACGAACCATGAGATCAAGACCTAAGCCAAAGTCAATAGCTTAACCAACTGAGCCACCCAGTGCCCTGATATGTACATTTTTAATAACCAATGCTGAAACAAAGTGTGGCGATTTGTTTTTCCTAAAGATTCTGAATGAGTGAACTTTAAAACATTAAAAGGCTTTATTGAGCTATATATACACATATGTATATATATATATATATATATATATATGTACATATGTGTATATATATATGTATATATACACACACTCACATACAGAGAACTGTATATATTTAATGTAATGAGTTTGGACATATACATACACCTGTGATACCATTGCTACAGTCAAGGTAATCAACATATTCAACACTATTCAGAATGTCCTGTGTCCCTTCATTGTGTATGTGTGGTGGGGTAATAGTCACCAAGAGTCGCCCTCTTCCCAAACTATGAAGAACTTACTTTAGAACTTACTCGTCTAGTATAACTGAAACTTTATACCTTTTGAATATCAACTCCTTATGTCCCCCACTTCACAGTTACCTTTGGACCTCCTTAGAATAGCTGATCTTGAGAAAGGAATTGTGGAATAGGAGAAGTAGCAATATTCCCAGGAATTGGTTCATGAAAGATTAGCCAGCCACAGAAAGAAGGAAGGAAGGAAGGGAGGGAGGGAGAAAAGGAGGGAGGGAGGAAGGAAGGAATTCTAGCCATCCAGCTGATACTCTAATATTTATAAATAAATGTGCCTTGTATAATAACTACACTAGATACGTAGAACTAATTTATTCTTTTTAATAGCTTCATAGTATTCCATTTTATGAATAAAACAATAGTTAATAGATTTCTTATTAATGCACATTTAAATGGCTTGGTTTAGTTTCTTTTTTTATTCTATTTCAGACACTGCATCTATTTATACATCTATATCTCAGTGTTTGCTATGTATATTTATAGGATAATTTCTTAGTTCTGCAAGGGCTCTATCAATTTGCTTTTCATAGATATCGCTAAGATTTGCCCTCCAAAAAGGTTTTATTCATTTACATTCGTACAACATAGGTAGTAACCTGTTTTCTTCACACACTCACACACACACACACACACACACACACACACACACACACACACAAAGGGGCCTTTTAAACAACATATTTTTTAATAATAAACACACACCCTCTGCTGTCAGAAAGTGAAAGGCTGAAGGAAATTTGCAAGGAGTTCTGCCATCCTGCCCCTATTATACTTGATTATGCTGCTAAATATTCAGCAACTTCCATACTATTGAGTGTGGGAGAATGCAATAATATTCTCATTGGCACAGGTTAATTGAAGCAAACTCACCTGAGCATCTTTTCAGCTTTAGAAATACAGACTGAAAAGCTCCTCCTTGGGTGGATGTAATGCCTGGCAGTTGGTTGTGAACGTGACCCGGGTTCTTGAAATGGGAAGACAGACCATACACTTCATTACTAAATGAATTCACAGGACAAACTATCACAGAAAACATGTGTAGTACAAGATACCGTTTCAATTTGGAAATGAATGTAGGGTAAATGGAAGGTTGCAGCCCTTGCAAAACACAGTTAGGATATAGGGTTGCCATGGAATCAAAGGAAATGTTATGCCAGCAGTTAGATGCAATCCTGCTTTGGAATGTTGGTACTCTGGGATTGGTTGCAGGCTGACAGAACCATTCAGAATCAGAGTCAACAAAAACTGCAGGGTTTGGGATAGCTCAGTTCCAAACTCCAGGCACATGTCAACATCAGAATTGGGTCTAGGAACTCTGAATTTTTAGCATTGTCCATGAGCTGCTATGAACTGAATTCTGATGGTGAAGTTGACAATATCTCTGCACCCCAAAGCACTTTCACATATCACCTAATTTTGTTTGTGGTGACTGAAGCCTGTGTCAAAAGATTGGAAATATTTTTTACAAAAAAAATCAGAATCTAGGCAAGAAATTAGATTTGTTCTATTTTTTTCTTTGGTTTTGAAACTATATGTGGATAAAATCCCAATGATCTACTCTAGGAGGGACAAATAGATTTCAACTTATATGTTTACTTTAGTCCATTGGTAGATTTTATTTTACTTTATTTTATTTTTAAAATGGCTGCTTTAAAAAAAAACTAAAACTTTTTATGTTGAGGTCATTGTAGATTTGTAGATTTACGTTAAGCTTACAAAGTAATAGAGAGAAACTCTGTACCCCCAGAGTTACATCTTAAAAAACAATCATAGTATAGGAAAATCTGTGATTGATCTAATTCATGCAATAAGATCTACTGATGCTCTTATTCAGACATTGATGCCATCTACTAATATAATCTACTTATCTTATTCAGATTTACCCAGTTTTATTTGTAGTCCTGTGTGTGTGTGTGTGTGTGTGTGTGTGTGTGTGTGTGTATTTAGTTCTATACACATTTAGCACCTGTATCAGTTCATGTGTCCACACTATGGTCAAGACACAACACCACAAAGATCCCTCATACCGTACATTGGCTCACTTCCTCCATCCCCTTCCCCCATGCTTAACCCCTAGGAACCACCATCTGTCCTTCATTTCTTAAATTTTGTCATCTCATGAATATATAAATAGAATGTGTACAGTATGTAAGATTTGGGGATTCACTTTTTTCACTCAACATAATGCCCTCGAGATTCATCTACATTGTTGCATGTATCAATAGCTCATTCCCTTTACTTACTGAGCAGTGTTCTATGATACGGATTTACCTGTCAAGTTGCATCTTTGGTAGAGATCCTGAGGCTGAATGGGAAAGTGTCACGTCACCTAGTAATGTCTGTCCCAAAGGTGGAGAGTGGGGACTAACTTGTCTGGCTTAGGTGGATGTGCTCATATTTGAAAGGGTATCAGGAAGGAGAGAGAATTAGCATCTATTTCATGCCAAAGAACAGAATTCCCAAGCCTTATGAAGATTGTCATTTTGAAGCTGGTGATAGGTTGGAACTCCCATTCCATGAGCTAGATCTGGAGCTCTGGTAATGGGGGGCGGGGTTTGGCCAAGCACATCCATCCGTCTGCTCGGGGCTCCATATTCCATTCTCTCTGCTGTTTTCTGTCACTTTTCCTTTCTCCTGGTGCTGGAGAGCTCACAGTTTTTCAGGAGGTGGTTTTGTTCACATCTGCCAACTACAGATGTGACTGCCTAGTCTGTTGGAGAGCTTGATAAACCCCAGAATTCCCTGCCTTTACTCCCTTCCATCAAATAGCTGGACTCCTCCAATGTACATCTTCCATCTGTACCAACAGAATGTTGGTAGTTTGCACACTTAAAATGGAAAAGTAATCTTTGGCGTGGCTTTGATCATATATACTAATTATTGCTAATATAGACACAAGATGATTACATTTTATTATAACTTTGTTTTTCACTAAATGATTTGAATTGCTTCCTTGGGGGAAGTTGTCATACTAATTAATTGTTTTGTGTTTTTCTTGACATATCTCAGCATTATCTGTGCAATTATGGCCATGAGTCTGGTGTTCTAAATATTTAAGGCATTTATAACAAGAATAGAACTAATTTCTCCCCATAACTAAAACAGTATCCTTTTTCAATTTACTAGTTCTGTCAAAGGAATTTGATGCTTTCAGGTTTCCAAACCTCATGTAACCTTTGACTTTTTGTCAATTTTGTTCACAAGATAGAATTATTTCCTATCTCATTGTTGTGTCTTTGGTCAGATTATTTCTCCTTTCTTAAGCTTAACATGTCCTCTGGTCTCACCTTTGGATTGCTGTAATGTCACCTCACTTACTTTCCTTTTGTAGAACTTTTTTTTTAATGAATCTTTCAGTTCTTCCTAAACCTAGAACTGATTTCACTTTCTCATCCTCACCCCACTGTGGGATCCAAGAATGGGCTCAACATTTAAAAAGGCATCCCCAGGGGCACCTGGGTGGCGCAGTCGGTTAAGCTTCTGACTTCAGCTCAGGTCACGATCTCACGGTCCGTGAGTTCGAGCCCCGCGTCGGGCTCTGGGCTGATGGCTCAGAGCCTGGAGCCTGCTTCCGATTCTGTGTCTCCCTCTCTCTCTGCCCCTCCCCCGTTCATGCTCTGTCTCTCTCTGTCTCAAAAATAAATAAACGTTAAAAAGGCATCCCCAGAATGATTGGCTTAGAGATGGGGCACATCTCAGACTGGGATCCTAGAATACTTTTATTATTTCAATGTGGTTGTTTTGTTTTGTTTTGTTTTGTTTTGTTTTGTTTTGTTTTTGAGAGAGAGCACGAGAGCAAACAGGGGAGAGGCAGAGAGCAAAGAGGAGAGAGAATCCCAAGCAGGCTCCACGCTCAGTGCAGAGCCTGACTTTGGGCTCCATCCACAATCCCGGGATCATGACCTGAGCCAAAATCAAGAGTCAGATGCTTCACCAACTAAGCCACCCAGGCACCCCATCAATGTTTTTTTTTAAGGAAAAATTAGTTCACCACTTCCAACATCCAGCCAGTTACCAAGTCCTGTTGATTTTCTCCCCTGAACAATTTACCAAATCTTTCCAAAAGCTCCACCTTTACCTAAACTGCCACCTCCTCTCATGTGTTCTACACCAATAGCACGCTAACTGGTCTTCTTGCTTCCAGCATGTATCCTTTATAGTCCCTTCCACTGACAGAAGCCAGAAGAACTTTTAAAATGCAGTCATGACTATACCTCTATCCTGCTTAGACCTTTCAGTGGTGTCCTCTTTTATTATTATTATTATTATTATTATTATTTGTTTTGTTTTTCCTGGAGTAAGACTGAGATCTTTAACATAGTCTGTAGGATTTGTATGCCCTACATCTTTCCACCTTACCCAGCTTCCTTTCCTACCATAGTCTTCCTCCCTCCTTTCCAGCCACATGGCTTTCTTCTCTTTCCTGGGATAAACCACCATATTTAATTAAAATTGGACATCTTACCATAACATGGTCTGCTTACTTCCCTGTGCTACTTTTCTTCTTTGTAACGATCACTTGACATATTATGTACTTGTAAAATTTTTCTTGTGTCTTCCTCCACTAGGCATGGAAGTTTCAGAAGGGCTGAAATTCTTATCTGTTTTATTTACTGCTCCTTCCTGAGTAGTTATAACTGTAACCTAGTTGGCCATAAAGGCGTGTGTATTGAATGAATGGATGAATGAATGCTTTGGATAAAAGTCCCTTGTAGAATGCATTTACACATAGTATGTTCTCAGTGGTTGTAGATTAGGATTGCTTAATGACTGCTCGATGGTCAACCCCCTTCCCCTTTTTTGGTGTGTTTGTGAATTCATGTTAGTGGGAGGATTGCTTGCAGGCACAGTGTCAAGCTCAAGAAAGTCCACTGTGTTTTTTGGTCATGTGTCATGTGATGGTGAAACCCACATAGGCTTCAAAGAGAGAGAAATATTCCCAGTGACTGGTCTTGTTTCCTCCTCCCTGATTGTTGTAATAACAGTGTGCCTGCTCCTGGGCTCCATTGTTTGTTTGTTTGTTTTGGATAAAGTACAGCAAAGAGGTAAAAAGCTGTATGTTTTGGTGGCAGATGGGGCTGTTTTTTCCTGACTTTGACACATGCCAGGCAAGTTACTTGACTGTCCTGAGCTCCAATTGCCCAATGTGTAAAATGGCAATTAAAAAAAAATAACTCCAAGTAAACAAACCTTTGTTTCTTCTCCTTCTTCACCTTTTCCTCCTTTTTCCACCTTTTCTTTCATCCTCCCTCCCCCACTTCCCTCCTTCTTGTCTAAGATTGCATAAAATAGTATGTTAAATACCTAACATACAGCACGTAATATGCTTATGGTAAAATGTATCATTGCACTTGTTATAATTGTTGTCTCTTTTATAATTTCCATAAATTTGTTCTTGTTATCGATTCCATGAAGATCACCTACTTCTATTTGCTAGAAAGTCACAATACAAATAATTAAGCTACCACTTTCTTTTATATGATTGACATAGTCCACTGCCAATCCTTTTTGAGGTGTAATCCTCATCTTAATTTTACTGAAGGGCCTTTTGTAATTCCTGTGTCACATTTTCAGGCACTTTCTTAGCACAGATAGCTGAGCCAATCTTTTTTTTTTTTTTTTTTTTTTAATTGATGAGTATTGTAGCTTTCAACCTTGGAAGCTCTCTTTAATTCCCCAGTTCAACTCAGAATTCATCAGTCTGTCTTTTACTGCTCTCTCAATATTGCATTTTGTCAGCCTCAAACCTTCGATGCTTAGGAGCAAAGAAGTCAGCCGTTTACTTTCTGCCATAGACCTTACGCTCCTTTTTTGTGAGGGTTTGACTGAAGTCATTCCCAGCTACTCAAATGTACTCAAATGGCTACTTTCATCATGGCAAACCTTTACTTTTTTTTTTTTTTTTTTTTTTTTTTTTAGTATTGCTTCTACCAAGACCAGTGTCTGGGATTATGTCACTTCCTGTCTCTCAGTGATTGGTCGTGTCTGTCAGCAGCTCGAGTATGTAGAGGGTTATGAGGGGTCCTAGATAGGTTCATGGGGAAGAAGTGCCATGATCAATTAATGATGTCTGCCATGGTCGGGGAATAGGAAAATACAGTATGTGCATGTTTATTTGATTAGCTTTAGCAGCACGGTGCTTACTTCTGACTCAACTCCTGATCTTTCCCTTATTTTGTATTCCCTCAGCACTTCATGTGCTCACTTAATACCCCCTCCTTTCAGGAAGGTATTTTCACAATAAATAGGAGTGCCGAGTGGAATTTGGCATGAACAGAGGATGTGCAGCAGGTATCTATGGTTTCCTGACCCTGATGTTCATGTAGCTTAGAACATAATTGGTCATCTTCTTCCTCCTGCAGAAAGGAGCCTCTGGAGGCTTGAGGAGGTAGTTTACAAGTAATGATTAGGGGCTTGATATCTCCTCTAAGCTTTTTCTCTCCCATTTATCCATAGCTCATCAGGAGCTAGAAATACTTAAAGTACTATATTCTCCTACCACATTGGACTTAAACATAATTATTTTAAATGGATGTGCTTTTTAATTTTTGTTGTATTGCTTTAGAATGGTTAATGAAATCCATTAAAGTTTGTTGAAGATGCCATTACCCTTACTACTATGAGTAGGAACATTTACTGCGAAGTGTGAGACACTGGGTAAAGTCTTCCAATCTTTTTTTTTTTCTTTAAATCCTTAGGTCACTCTAGAATCAGGGAATATTATTATCCCCCTTGTATAGATGGAGAAACAGAAGGACATACTGATAAAACTGCTCACTATACCTAGTTTCATATATACCTAGTTAACATCAAAACCAGTATTTGAATATAGGCAGTCTAATTCTAGAGATCTCTATGCTGGGGAACTGAAGATAAGGTTTACAAATGCAGAAATAAGTGAATTTTTCCATGGGGCATTTCTGTTCTTCATCTGAGCAGCTACTCGTGAGAATCATCTTGGTAGATATTTGCAAGAAAGAACACAAGCCAGCATTTATAGAAGTGATGTCAGCATGAGTTCTGGATGTTCAGACATTTCTGCTCAGTCCTAAAGTAGGGAGATGGAACATGGTCAAGGACTTCCATTTGGAGCCCCTGGAACAAGAAAGCCAATGCTCACTCTTCCCTGTAAACAGGCTCAAAGGTTTGAGGCCTACCCAATTTGAGTTTTCCAGGCAATGAACCACTGAAAACATATTTGTTCCCAGAATACAGCCAGCTAGTAAGGTTTTCCCACTGGTGCTGACATTTACTGTAACAAGAGCCTGTTTCCTTCTCTCAGAGCTGCAGTCAGCTCTTCACAAGGGAGTTGGTGTCTTGCCAGAGAAACCCCTCCAAGCTCCAGCAGACGTGCCAGGGAAGCCAGCACTTTCCTGCTGAAATGTGCCAACAGTGGTGGGATGATGTTTAGTTTTTAAAATAACAAAATGAAATATTATCTATGTATCATCCATCTGTCCGCCCGCCCATCCTGCCATCCTATCTATCTATCTATCTATCTATCTATCTATCTCCACATATATATGATTCTATGATGGTCAAATGAGTATGTCTGTCTATTTCAATACCATAGTAACTCCATAGATGTAAATGAGCAAGTTTCATCATGCCCCATTGTACAGATGATATAACTGAGAAAAAACAATCCAGGTTTCTTGATTGCTAGGTGAATAAAAGGAAAAGATAAAGTTAATTTTTTTCAAAATTTTTAATGTTTATTTATGTTTAAGAGCAAGAGAGACAGAGCATGGATGGGTGAGGGGCAGAGAGAGAGAGGGAGACACAGAACCCAAAGCAGGCTCCAGGCTCTGAGCTGTCAGCACAGAGCCCGATGTGGGGCTCAAACCCACGAACCGTGAGATCATGACCTGAGCTGAAGTTGGACGCTTCACCAATGGAGCCACCCAGGTGCCCCATTCCTTTTGTAAGGCAAAGGTAAATTTTAAAACAGCTCTCTCTCCTTCCTCCTCACTGTTCTCCTTCCTTTTCTTCTTCCTCTCCTTTTGTTGTTAAGGAGCCCTACACTTAAAAGTTGGAGACATGATGTGAGGTGTTCTCTGCTTCATCCCCCCAAATGGCATGTTGAAGTCAAGACACCTGGGCCTTAGTTCCCATTTTGGTCCCCACCTGGCTTTATGACCTCAGACAAGTTGCCTACTGTCTTCGCTTTTGTGTCACATTGTATGTGAATGCAGACTTTTCTGTATATGTCTGAGATCACAGGGTCAGGCTTATGTCCATCTTATTTATCTACCAAACATAGTGATGCACACATAAATAATTCTTACACTCATGAAAGTATCCTCAGCTTGAGAATCTTAACTTTTATTTTTTCTAATTCTAATATCAGCCAACTGAGATTTGAAAAGGTTTTGACTTGCCTGAGTTGAAGTATGGAGAGTCTACTGGCCAATTTCCTTTGAGTATTACCTTGTTTGATTTGGATGAAGGGGCAGGGAATTGTATAAATGTCACTGCAGAGAGCCCTTGTCCCCTGGTAATTAGTAACCTTATCAATTCAGAGCAAAGAGACATGTTCAGAGATTTTGCTTTGGAAAATGGCACACGGATGAGGGAATTTTATGACTATGTATGAAGTGCCTGGTCTGGTGATGTTTTGCTTTTGCAAGTGGGTGACTGACCTCATTCACCATCTGATATGTCCTTTTTATCTCCTGGTTCTTCTGCTCCCTTTATTATTCCCTAGAATCTCCCAGTCTCTCCCCCCATCCCCCACTCAGAGTCTCAAAAAACTTCTTCATGATCTCACTTTGTAAACATCGAAATAGTTTGAGGACATTTCTTTCAAGTTTGATTTTTAATTTTTTTCATGACAGAAATAATGCAGATCATTTGCAAAAATTCAAAACAGGAAAAGACTAAGGGGACACAAAATGAAGGATTCCAAATTCTACACTCTGAAGATAACTGTTTTTAATAGTTTGTAATTTCTTCTCTGCAGAAACATACACACAACACACACACACACACACACACACACACACACACAACCACATTTCAAAATCATCTTAGTATACACACCAAATTTTTACTCAATTTTTTCCCCACCTGATGGCTGTATAAAAATCTTTCATTAGGATTGTGGCATAATTTAATCCACAATTCCCCTTCTAATGGACTACTATGTTATTCTCAATTTTTTTGCTTTTACAAACATTGTTGCTATACCTCCTTGCAGACATTTTCAAGTAACTGTAGGAGGGGCAAGAAATTTTAAGTGGGCTACAAAACAAATGGCCTGCTCCTAGAATTAACCCTGAGTAAAATAAAGACCAGGGCTGGTAAGGCCCAAGGCATATCACCACAGGCCCTACCTGAAGTTGAAGCTCCAAAGAACAATTTGCTATAGTTTTAGTCATTTCTTACGGTCTCCAGACCATAGACACAGAGCTACCATTGCAATTCCCACCTTTGTCTTTGTCTTCCAAGGATACAATCCTATCATTATTTACCCATTTCACAGATCTGTGTTGAGAACCTACTCCTGTCAGATGCTGTCAGTGTCAGGCATTGAGCATTCTGGGTTTACAAATGGGCTCGGTTCCTGCCTGGGTACGGCATGCAAATTGCGTAGTATGTGTGCTGCTCCAAAACACCTAGCTGTGGAGGGAGGGATGGATGGCGTGGGGAACACACTCTGCTCACAAGCCATGCACCCTGGTGTGGGACTGAGTCCAGCCAGGGGCCCAGGTGGGATTAAACAGGGCCAGAGGCCCTGGTCGCTTCTCTTCCAGATCTCTCACTTTAACACTTTCTTCCAACTCTCAGATCTTTGATTCTGAATGGGGTGGGGGTATCCATTTTGATTTGCCTTTTTCCAGGCAGTAATCAAGAGACGATTATTACTCCTTTTGATGGTTTGTTCTTCAGTAGTTATATAGCAAAAGATTTTCCTCTCCCCCTCTCTCCCTCTCTCTCTCTCACACACACAAGATTTCTTCCAAGGGAGTGAATAATCTCTATTTAAGAGAAAAACTTAAATCAGCAAACAACTTATAGGTTAAAGATGAAGTTATAGGGCATTAGTTATATGGAAAGAAAGAAAATTAGAGAAAGGTGCACGAATAGACTGCGATATGGTGGGCAGGTCAGGGGAGGGGATGGGAATTGAAGGTTAGAGACTATGGTATGGGGTGACGTGGAGAAGTCCCAGGGTTCGGATGGTCAGAAGATGGTTAAGAACAGCCTGATAATCAGTTATAAGTTGTTTGCATTACTGTAGCAGTGGACCCGCCTTTCTTCTGATACATCTGAACAGTCAGATGAGAAAGGGATACAGGGGTGCCTATCTTCGTGCCTCAGTCTCCTCTCAGCTGATGTGCTAGGGTGGCTTCAAATGGGAGTTCCAGGCAGACAATAGCAGCAACGTCAGTGGCATAAGGTGGGAGCATGAGGAGTCCAGAGGAATGGCCGTAACTTGGACTCAGGATGGATAGCCAACAGCACATCTCTCAAAATACATGGTAACATTCCCCAGGATGCGGGACACCTCACTGGTGGGACTTAGGTGGGACCTTAGTTGGGAGTGCATGGACACGGCATCTGGTCTTTCTGTCCTGGGTTTTCTTTCTGTCCTGGATGGCAACAGGGAGATAGTCCCAGACTGATGCATCTACACCTAACTCATTTCCAGCACTTGGCCAATCTCCCTTTGTAACAAAGAATGGGCAAATTTCAGACTTAGCATGTAACTATAATAACATTGTCCATTTTCATTATAGTTGTTTTCCTTTTGCCTTCTGTGCTCCAAGTTCTGAGACAGAAAGGGGCACAGTTCTTCTAGAACACGTGTGGTGGGTTGAAGAGTCCTTCCCACCCCCACCCCGCTAATTCACATCCACCTAGAAACTCAAAATGTGACTTTATTTGGAAATAGGGTCTTTGCAGATATAAATAGTTAAGAATATTGAGGTGAAATCATTTTGGAGTCAGAGCATGTCCAAAGTCCAGTGGCCAGTGTCATTTTAAGAAAAACAGAGGGAGATTTGGACCCACAGAGGCACAGAGGAGAGGGCCGTGTGAAGGCAGAGGAAGGGGCTGGAGGGATGTAGCCACAAACCAAGGAATGCCAAAAGCCACCAGGAGCTCAAAGGGGCAAGAGAGATTTCTCCCCTAGAGCCTTAGGAGGGTTTGTGGCCCTGCCAACACCTTGAGTTGGCCTTCTACCCTCTAGAACTGTGAGAAAAATGTCTCTTGGGGCGCCTGGGTGGCTCAATCGGTTAGGCAGCCGACTTCGGCTCAGGTCATGATCTCGCGGTCCGTGAGTTCTAGCCCCGTGTCGGGCTCTGTGCTGACAGCTCAGAGCCTGGAGCCTGCTTCATATTTTGTATCTCCCTCTCTCTGACCCTCCCCCGTTCATGCTCTGTCTCTCCCTGTCTCAAAAATAAATAAACGTTAAAAAAAATTTTTTTAAAGAAAAATGTCTCTTGTTTTAAGCTACTAAGTTTGTCATTTGTTTCTGTAGCCAGGGGTTGGCAAACTAAGACCTGAAGGCCAAATCCAGCCTACTGCTTGTTTTTGCAAATGAATAATACTTATGCATTGTTCATTCATTTACAGCATTGTTCATTCCTTCATAGCACTGTTCATTCATTTACATATTGTCTCTGTTGGCTTTGAAGGTACAACATAAGAGCTGAGTAGTTGCAACAGAGACCCTATGACCTGCAAAGCCTAAAATAGTTACTGTCTGACCATTCACAGAAAAAGTGTGCCAACCCCTCTTCTAGGAAAGTGTTCGATCTCTGGTGCTTTCCCAGGAATGGCGGGGGATCCAAGAGACTATTCTTAACAGAGTAAAAGAACCACACAAGGTGGAGAGTATTTTATTTTCTTAATTAAAAAAAATTTTTTTTAACTTAGCTTTTCATTTTTCAAGAAGCAGGTTTTATTCCTCCCCAGAGGAAAACATGAAAATGAAATGTTCTTGAATAGTTTACAGCATTAGCTACATTTAAAGAGATTCAATGAAACAAAATTGTCTACTTTCTTTTCAATCAATCAGCATTAAACTTCACTTTACCAATGGCAGCTTTTATATGAGCAGCAGCTTTGCTAATGGGAGTGTGGTTTCCCCAGAAAGCTGAAGTTTGATCTGGAAAGTTTGTAGAGCATGAGTGAGTTTCTCCACTCTGAACAGGAAGTAGGCCAAGGTCTGGTCTGCAGCTTGCTGAGGATTGAAGGAAGGTCAGCTCCGGCTGATATGTGCCAGGGAATAACTGACCAAACAAAGCCAGGCAGAGATGGGAGAAAAGTGAATACCATAACTCCATGGGCAAATTAACAAAATGAAAAAGGCAACCCATGGAATAGGAGAAAATATTTGCAAGCCATATATCCAGTGTTGGGTTAATATCTAAAATATATGAAGAACACCTACAACTCAATAACAAAAACACACTCTTATTAATAAATGGGCAGAGGGACCAAACAGACATTATTCCAAAGAAGACATCCAAATGGCCACCAGGTATATGAAAAGATGCTTAACAGCATGAATCAGAGAAATGCAAATCAAAAGCACAGCAAGATATTATCTCACACCTGTTACAGTGGCTGTTATCAAGAAGACACAAGAGACAAGTATTGGAGAGGGTGTGGAGAAAAGGGAGCTCCTTCTGTTGGTGGAAACATAAACTGGTTCTGTCACTATGGAAAACAGTATGAGTGTTCTTCAGAAAATTAAAAAATAAAATTACCATGTGATCCAACAATCCCACTTCTGAATATGTATCTAAAGGAAATGAAACT
Source organism: Panthera onca (assembly GCF_046562875.1). Taxonomy (NCBI): domain Eukaryota; kingdom Metazoa; phylum Chordata; class Mammalia; order Carnivora; family Felidae; genus Panthera; species Panthera onca. The sequence goes on along the minus strand of NC_138354.1, from coordinate 35,963,172 downwards.
GCCCTCCGGAGGAGACATCCACACTCCGATGTTTATCCCTGTCTTGTTCACAGTAGCAAGAGAGGGGAACAACCTGAGTGTCCATCAGTGGATGAATGCAGAAGATATGTATGTGTAAATGTATACCTAGACAATGGAATGTTATTTAGCTATGAGAAAGAAGGAAATCCTGCCATTTGCCACAACATGGATGGACCTTGAGGATATTTTGCTAAATGAGATAATCCAGCCAGAGAAAGACAGATATTTTATTATATTATACATGTGGAGTGTAAAATAGTTGAATTTGTAGAAGCAGAGAATTTGTAGATGGTTATCAGGACCTGGGGGTGGGAGGTTTGGTGAGGTAATTGGTCAAAGGGTGCAAACTTACAGATTAAAGGTGAAGGTGATTCTGAAGGTCTAATGTATTGTACTATGATTATAGTCAGCAATACTGTATCATATACTTCCAAGCTGCTCAGAAACTAGATCTTAAATAGTTTCACTACCAAAAAGATATAATGACTGTGTGACTTGATGGAGATATTAGCTAACACTATGGAGGTAATCATGTTGTAGTGTATAAATGTATCACATGGACACATTGTATGCTTTAAACTTATACAATGTTATATGTCAATAATAACTCATTAAACAAACGAACAAACAAACCAGGGGCACCTGGGTGGCTCAGTCGGTTAAGTGTCTGGCTTGAGCTCAGGTCATGATCTCCCAGCTAGTGAGTTCGAGCCCCACATTGTGCTCTGTGCTGATGGCTCAGAGCCTGGAGCCTACTTCGGATTCTGTGTCTCCCTCTGTCTCTCTCTCTGCGCCCCCCTCTCCACTCATGCTCTGTCTCTCTCTATCAAAAATAAATAAACATTTAAAAAAAAAAAAAGACCCAACGGTCAGATTGTACTCGTCTCTCAATCAATGTGAATTTCTGAACCTTATCGGCCAGCTCAGGAAGATGGCCATAGGAAACCTAATTAATTTTGTTCATAGTGGTAAAGAAAACTTTCGATTAAAAGTGGAAGAGAAGCAGCCACATATACACAAGAGCGAAGCAGTTAGAAGGGTTTATCCTTGCTTTTTCTACTTTACTTCTTGGTTCAGGCCATTTTTATGTCCTTCCCATATTTTACTGAGAAGCCTCAACCACTTCTAGCCATAACTTCCTCTCCTTCCTGTTACGAATTTTCTTCCTAGATTCACTCTTCAGTCCCTAAAAATATCCGTCCCACATTATTTATTCACTCCATAATGCATACCATCCAAAGACAACAATTTTGCCAATAAACTGTTATTCTAATGAATAATTCATGCAGCCTTCATTCTCCTGACATGAACAAATATACTTTCAAATGGGAGGAGTGTGGCTCTATTTTAGTCTTAACTTCATTTTCTAACATAATATTTTTTAAAGGTTTTGTGATGTCCTTCTTGGGTGAACTCCATAGGGAATAATTCTAAGACTCTAATTAAAAGAAATAAGCTATGGCACAGAATCATAGCTGAAGTTATAGAGGGGGGTTGCTCCAGTGACAATAGTGTTTGGATGTGGAAGAAAAAGGGACAAATCATCCAGTATTTCGGGGTAGGGAAAACGTGGAGTTTTCTCCTAATAAGAAGGCACCGCCAATCATTGTTTCAAATTCTGCCAACATCCATGGGCCCACAGTCTTCTCGTACTTGTGTGTGCAGGTAGCAGTGTGATGGTGATGATGAAGAGGATAATTATAATAACAACAATATATATATTTTTTCAGTTTCTGTTAATGCTAGTCATTATGCTAAGGGCTTTCCATATATCACGGTTTTTCAACCTTGGCAGTCTTGATGATTTGGGTTGGATCATTCTTTGTTGGGAAGCGCGGATGCCCTGTGCATTTGTAGGATAGTCAGCAACATCCCTGACTTCTACCCACTAGATCCAGTAACAACCCCCCCTCCCCTTCCAAGTTGTGACAACCAAAAATGTCTCCAGATGTGGCCACATGTCCCCTGGAGGACAAAACCCCCCAGTTGAGAACTGCAGATACACATGAACAAATTATGTCTTCATAATATCCCTTCACAACAAGTACATTATGAGCCCCACTTACAAATGAAGAAACAAAAGTTCAGAATAAGTGATAGAACCAAAATCTGGTACAGGCTTTACTGCCACACTGCAGTTAAGGCTATTTCGTTGCATGTGATGGTTTAGAGTATCCGTTCATCTGCCTTCTCCTCCTGCCCAGATGATATTTTTAGATTATATTTCAGATTATATATTTGATATAATTATTATTTTGGCATATGTGCACTGGATAATTAATATTATGTTATGTTTGTACAAACCCCTGATACTTCCTGTACAGGAAGTATAGATGATATGAATCATTGTTATAACAAAAATAACGATAATATCAGCCATCCCTTTCTCCCTCCCCCAGCACTGTGTTTTCAGGCTAAGGGGTTAGTTAGCCTGGATTACCCAGGTAACTCCCATATCTGAGAGGTACCTACTTTGGTTAGTCTTAAACCCAAGACAGTGTGATTAGGCTTTCTTTTGTTCTGTGTTGTGTCCTCAGTATTGCAAACAATGGCTTGCGTGGTGGTCGAATGAGGTACTTAAGAGGGGATGGAACCTTCCAGAAAATATAGAGATGGCTGAAGTGGCGATATATCTTCAACTCAGAGGCAGGGAATCTGATCCCACAGCCCCCACTGCTGCCCATTGTGGCCCCTCGTCAGTGGTCTCACCAGAGCTACCCCAACCCTGCCTCCAGTGAACCACCGGGCTAACTTTCATGACTCAGGTCAGGGTCTTACAGTTTTCTCTTGCTGGTGACAGCAAAAAGCACTGTCTTTCCTGTGTCACTCTAATCCTTTTGCTCAGTTTCTGCTTCCCAGCTAGAATGTCTCCTTCATTTCCATTTTTCCAAATCTTACTGAATTTTTGAGATCCAGATCAATCCTGACAAACTTCCGGAACATTCTCTCCTTATTCTTGACCTCTCAATGCCTCGCAGGATGCTTGCTACCATTACCAATCAGCAATCCACAAAGATCGATGCAAAGCAGATATGCCCAGGATTAAATCCCAGGACTTTCCTCCCAAGAAATAGGATCTGGGGTAAGCAACTTAAACTCTTTGAAGTCCTACTTCCCTCCACTGTCGACTGACAGCAATAATCTTGCTGGACACTTGAGTTTACTGAGCATTCTATGAGAAAATGCTTAGCATAGCCCTTGACACTTAGTATGTTCTTAATTAATTACTGTCATTAATTCACTTTCACACTATATTGTGTATCCTCTAATTGAGTTATATATGCATGTCTCATCTCGCCAACTAGACTGTAGGATTATAGAAAGAAATTTCTTTCAGAGAGGATCTTTAATGTGAATTCAGCACAACAGGTAAAACGGTGGCCTCAGTGTTCAGAACATAATTTTCTCTCCTTGGGTTTCGAACTCCAGTGTCTTTATCAATAACACCGAAGAGGCCATTTCCATTTACAGAAGGGCTGTTGCAAATGGGTTGATTTATATGGTGGGCAATCAGCTAGTGTTTTCTGAGCTTATAAGCATCAGGACTGTAATAATACATTATCTGTCTCGGTGCTTCATTGACTTTTCAGAACCCTTTAAATCTGGCTTTGCTGATGTCTTTTTATATCTTTAAAATTTTGCTTAACATATAGCTTAAGGAGGGGTGATAATTGAGGCACATCTCTAGTTATAAGTGCCACTCAAGGGGGGATATATCCCCTAGGAGAGTAGTGTCCGGAAAGAAGATGTGCATTCAGATCCCAGATCCTACCTCGGAGACTGTGTGGTATAGTGGCAAGATTATAGCATTTCATGAACAGGCTGGTTTCTGGTTCTGGTTTTCTCTGGATTCACATGATTTGGGGGCAATTCAGAAAAATCTTGGTGTGCCTCAATTCTCTTATCTGTGAAATGAAGCATCCAAATCAGATAATTTATGAATTACCTTTCAATTCTGTAATTCTGCATCCCAGAACTGAAGTTCATTCATATGAGCCAATAATTCTACATTTTCCTTGTTTTATCTAGAATCCACATACCCCACAGTAAATTTCCCACAATAGGGCTTTCAAATCCCATTTAAAAAGTCTGCTCTCCTCACACACACACTGTTTTTTTTTTTTTATTCCCCAGTGCCCCACACATTTTCCTAATAAAGTATGTAATAAAACTAAATCTTCCCACTACTGTGTTTGTAATGGGGAAAGACATTGTTGTTCCCGCCATGGTGTTGATGGATTAAAAAAAAAGTACATACTTGTCTCTCTCTGGAAACCACCCTTTGATCCCCAGCCTTTCATCAACAAATCAGAAGTGCTACCTTCCACAAATTACCACCACCTCCTGAGAAATTGTGCCAAGACCCGTTACATGTAATATGCATTCCTGTTGTTTTGTCTCGTTGCAAAACAAACAAACAAACAAACAAACAAACAAAAACTCTGAATTACCCTGAACACAGATCATCCCCAAGTTACACAGACAGCGCTGGGGTAAGCCTAGAAACAGCATCTTAACGCACAACTATGCATTCACTTCATGGGGACAGATTTTGAAGAATCAGAATCTTCATTTTATCGTTGCAAAATGTATGTTGGCATTCTCCACGTGGAGTTAAACACCTGGCGTATTGCCTTCTGACATGAAGGTTTGGGGGAACATGGGGAGATAATTATCTCCCTCCATTTCAAGCTGACCCGTCCTGGGGTTCCGAAGCAGAAGACTCAAACACCCTAGAACAATACATTTCAAAGCTAAATTTTGGGCCCCCCGCCCCATATGGTTTCAGTATAAAAGAATGGCAAACAAAACAAACAAGAAACAAAGACCGATTTTCCCTAAAACCCCATATTAGACATGACATTTTAATACCCAATAAGAAGAAAGATTATGAGCTCTGAGGAAAGAACAGGGCTTAATATTGGATACATTTCATTACTAATAGTTATCGACAAATAGAAATATTATCTTCTTTAATTCATTGTGGTAAAAGTTATAGAATTATCTTATTATTTATAAAAAACTACAAGAAAAATCCTCACTACTTTGCGCCCCCCTCTTTTATTTTGAATTTTGCCACAGGCTATGGAAACTTAGTCAAAGCAAAGCAAACTGCTGTTAGAATCCACTATTGTAAGGGACTCTCAGCTGAGGCAGAGTGCCACTGCCAGAAACACATGTCCCCCCAAAACCCACTTACTTTAATGCTATAAAACAGAATTCAGAAACAACCAGATATATGTGTCAATCTGTGTTGAAAGGCTCAGAAAGGAGGGTGTTAGTTTCAGATGTTTTGTGTGAAATTGAGTTCAATTTGAGTGGCAATTTTTTTTTCTCTCGGAAGCCATTTTGTCTCTTTACTTCTTGCCTCCTTCCTTGTATTTCAGCATTTTGTCATTTCAATTACAGTACTGCAGACTATTTTTACACTTCGAATGCAATTTCCAGAAACACTGGGGAAAGAGCAGTAAAGATATTAGGAGGTGGTAGTTAAGACTGAGAACGGCTCCAGGAGGGTGGAACGAATTTAGGACATTTTTTATTTTAATCATCTATAAAGAAAATAATTCCATAGACTCATCTATAGTGAAGTCCCACTTACAGCACAAAGCATCATAAAACTGAATAAAGTCATATTCTCTAGCACAGTGTCGTAACTATTATATTATACAAGCGAAATAACTTACGATGCCCATTTGCTTCTCTGAGAGTTGAGGGTTAGAAGCAAACATTCCCTACCCCGGATCCCACTGAGTAATGAAATGAAAGGGAAATCACTTGATCTCCTCCCAAAGAAAAAGTACAGTCAATATAGGGAGCTGATTGGTGGAGGTTTATTCATTCAGCAAGTATTTATTGAGCACCTTCTTTGTGTTATATGAAGGATGGTGAATAAAGTGCATACGACACTTATCCATGAGGAGCTTACTGCCCTTTTCCCATGCAAAGCCAATTTAGCTCTTTTTGTAATCGAATTAACTGTGGCTCTTTCCATTGTTACTAGAAACTGCATTTGGACTGAGTTTAAGTGAAGGGAGGTGCATTTCTTAGGTCATATGATCAGAAAGGGCATGTGTCATTGGAACCAAGCAATGACAATGAAGACTGTTCTCAGTATCACCATATTGGCTTCATTCCCTTCCACTGAAGATGGCCTTTCTGTATGAGGCAGGTGGCAAAACCTAGGCAGCTCTGGGATTTTATTGTCAGAGTTTTATTGTGAATCCAATTGTTCACCTAGATTCCATCATGTTCTTCCCCTTCCTAGCAGAGGACTGATTTTACTCATGTTTCCATCTCTCTCCATCAAGTTCACGTGACAATGGATAATCTGACAGCAACCCCATTTGGAGTTGGAGCAGGACAGGGACTTAAATGTTATAAGCCAGTTATAATAACCCCTCTGCCCTTGTCAACATTTCATTCTGGAACCCAGTTTTCTGGCTATCATTGGACGATGGATGACCCAACTAGTATTTGGGCATTTGACCAAAAAGGGCCCAAAGAGATTGAAAGCAAGTATGTTTGTCCTTGAATTATTGCAATGTGCAATATTAATTCCTATAGGGTTTAAGTTAATTTTAGTATGGATTTTTGTTATTTGCAACCAAAAGTATTCTAATTGATAGGCACCCAAGAAACATAACACACAGAGTTTTTCTTGGCTGACTCCACTTAGAAAAATTTTGAAGAAAGACATGGTTTGGCTATGCTTATATGCTGCACAAGGAAATAAGAGTATCGTATTTTCTAGGTTTGAGTCTTATAAACCCTCCTCTGTATCCATGATTTGTAGCCTCCGCTAAAACACGTGCATGGAATGAATCTTGGCGTAAGACTTAACAACCCAGTTGTAGCGATAGAACCTGAAAGAGAGAGATCATGCATGTGGAATTTCTATTTGTTTGTAGATTATTAATATATAATTTCACATTACAAAATTTGGTCATTTAAAAAAATTTTTAATGTTTTTATCTTATTTTATTTTTTGATAGGCAGAGAGACAGAGTGTGAGCAGGGGAGGGGCAGAGAGAGAGAGGGAGACACAGAGTACAAAGCAGTCTCCAGGCTCTGAGCTGTCAGCACAGAGCCTGATGTGGGGCTCGAACCCTTGAATGCGAAATCATGACCTGAGCTGAAGTCAAATGCTCAACCGATTGAGCCACCCAGGTGTCCACAAAATACAGTCATTATAAATGTATAATTCAATTCAATTTTAAGTGGACTTATAGATATGAAATATTTTCACAATCCTGTTTTAGAATAGTTTCGTCACCCCGATGAGTTACCCTGTGTGTTTTTGGGGTTCATCTATGTATCAGTAGTTTCTTTTTACTGGTGAGTAACAGTCCATTGTATGGATATAGCACATTTTGTTTATCTGTTCATCAATTGATAGACACTTGTATTGTTTCCAGATGTCAACTATTATGTATAGTGTTGCTATGAGCATTGGTCTCCATGTTTTTGTGTGGACGTATGCTTTTGCTTCTCTTGAGTGGCTACTTCAGAGTGGAACTCAACCTGCCAAACTGTTTTCTAAAGTGGATCCTCCATTGTATATTCCTACCAGCAACAAACAAGAGTCCTGGTGGTGCCCCATCCTTGTCAACTGTTGGTATTAGCTGTCTTGTGAATTATACCCATTCTAGGAAATATGTAGTGGCATCGCACGGTTGCTTTAACTTGCATTTCCCTAATGTTTAAAGATCATGAGTATCTTTTCACATTACTTACCTTTTCATGAAATAACTTTGTTCATCTATGAAATGGAACTCAGTGAATCTTGAGGATTCTCACATTCCTTATCAACAGTTCCTTTTCTCTTGTAAATAAGGCAGCAAAGAAATGGGTAGAAAGGCAGTAAGTGGGAGAATGAATCCCGTCTCTTTTATGCAGAAATGTAGGACTGGGAAATGAACCTTCTTCCCCTACCCTGTTATATTCATAGCTTATAGAATAACTGAAACAAGGCATAGATGGGGCACTGACCTCATACACAAAACGATCCCATTTGTGGACAAGGTACACTTTGTTCAAGAACTCTGCTTTGGAGATGGGTAGGATCTGGGCTTATCACCCTGCCCTTGCTGCTTGGTGCTGTGGTGTTTGAAAGGAACGCACAACTCTATTAGAACAAGCTTTCTAAGGTTACCTCTTCCAGCCACACAGTAGTTGGTGTTATTTCTTTTATCTTTTGATAAAATGACTTGCTCCCTCCCAGGGTAGAGCTGTCTCTGCACATGTTTCTCAGCTGGGTTGCAGTAATCTGTGCTTTCTAGGAAAAGGTCACTTCTTAGAGGGTTGAAAAGACTCAAGGTTCATACATCGCCCCCCTGAGCACATATGAGCCCAAGATACCACTTCCTCTGTAGTATAGGTTTCAAACCTTGAACACTCTGAAACCAAAAGACTAAGTACCTGGGAGGTGAGTACATACCAGTATGCTCATTATGATGCCTAACTGAGGCGGACTTCTGTCAGCAGAAGTCCCCACCGACAGACCACACTGGTATGATTAAAAGCATGTACTTTAAATCAGATTTCTTCCATTGTAATCCTGGCACTATGTGCTGTGTGTGTGATTTGGGGGCAAGCTACTTAACCATGTTAAGCTTGAGTTAACTCAGCTGTAAAATGGGATTAATAATAATACTTGGCTCTTAAAATCATTGATAGGATTAAATGAGATAATGCATGTAAAGTGCTTAGCATCATTCTGAATTTCCTTAGCTGTTATAATTTTTATGTTGTGTTTTATTTCATATCATTAGAACTTGGAAGAAAGCCTGACATACAGTGTGCACTCAGTGACTATTGTTTAACCACACACAGTTGAGATATTCATTCATTCATTTGCTCATTCATATATTCATTCATTCAGTAGTGAATGCTGTGATGACTTCATTCTGTGTATTCATTGATACAGTAGATATTTATGAAGTGCCTACTATGTGTCAGACAGTGTTCTAGGTCACGAGTTAGAAAACTATAGCTTTGGAAACAAATCCAGCCCTCTCCCTGTTTTTGTGTATGAAGTTTTATTGTTTCATTGTGTATAAAGTCACACACACTCATTCTCATGCCTGTGGCTTATTTGTGCTCCCAAGAGCAAAGTTAAACAGCTATGACAGAGATTGTATAGCTTACAAAGTCTAAAATATTTACTGTTGGGGGCACCTGGGTGGCTTAGTTGGTTGAGCGTCCAACTCTTAATTTCGGCTTAGGTCATAGTCTCACAGTTCATGAGTTCAAGCCCCACATGGAGGCTTGGGATTCTCTCTCTCCCTCTCTCTCTGTCCCCCTTTGCCTTTCTCTCTCTTTCTCTCTCTCTCTCTCTCTCTCTCTCTCAAAATAAGTACACTTAAAAATTAAAATAGAATAAAATATTTACTATTTGGCCCATTGAGAAAAAGTTTTCCAACTCTTGGTTAGATACTGAGAATAAAATAATGAACATAATTAGATAATATTCTTGTTCACATCATAGTCAGGATGAAGACAATGAACAGAAAATAAATACATATTTACATATACATAAAAACATAAAATATCTATGGTGATAATGGATATTATTATTATCAATGGAACAAAAAACAACAACCAAAAAAGGAAGTATAAGAGAATAGAGAAGAACCAGGGACAGGGGGTGGGAGGAATTATTTTAAAAATGAAAAAAAAGTTTTCTATTCACATTTTCTAATTTCAGGTTCGAAGTTCAAAGTTTCTCTTTGATAATTTACTTACAAGGTGATTTACCGATAGCAGAATAAACACTCGCTGCCCATGAAGTCTCTCTGGGCACATTCAGAAACCATCCCGGGCTGCCAATAAATCCAGATGTAGCCTACTTTAAAAAGCTAGTTTGGAGAGACCTCATGTACAGTGTTATGAAACCAAGCAAGGGCAACTTGGCATTTTGCTGACTGGCATATATTTCTGTCCATTAGTGGGTCTCCCCACATGGACAATAGTGAGAACATCACTGCCTCCAGTGACAGAGGAATGGCATTTGTGGCCCTCTTCCCGGCTGATCATCTGTGGACAGACTATAGTGAAAAGTATCTATTCTACAAACAAACAAGAGTCCCATCAATGCCTCTAGAGCTGATGAGAAGAGCAGTTAGAAGCAGGTCAGGGATGCTATGTGAGCTTTTCTATCCTGTGTCTTATTTTCAGTAAGGTTTTTCACAGCAGTCACCTTTTGTACAGCAGGTGGCTTCCTGTGACAGCTGCTATGCAGGCAAGTTGCATTATTTTTTTTTTTTAATTTTTTTTTCAACGTTTTTTATTTATTTTTGGGACAGAGAGAGACAGAGCATGATCGGGGGAGGGGCAGAGAGAGAGGGAGACACAGAATTGGAAACAGGCTCCAGGCTCCGAGCCATCAGCCCAGAGCCTGACGCGGGGCTCAAACTCAAGGACCGCGAGATCGTGACCTGGCTGAAGTCGGACGCTTAACCGACTGCGCCACCCAGGCGCCCCGGCAAGTTGCGTTATTGACAAGACGGTAGCAGGAAGCGGGGTGCTTGCACAATATTCTAGTCCGAGGGTCAGGAAACCTTTTCCATAAAGAGCCAGACTGTAAATATTTTAGATTTTGCAGGTCTTATGGTCTGTGTTGCAACCACTCATCTCACCTGTTGTAGCACAAAGCAGCCACGGACAGTACATAAATGGATGAGCACGGCTGCGTTCCAATAAAACTTTATTTACAAAAGCAGAGAGGATTTGGCTTCTGAGTCGTGGTTTGCTGGCCCATGTTCTAGTGTACTTTTTCCTCTTTGGATGTGCTCGTAAGATTAAGTAGGAGCATGTGAACCACACAGACGCTGTGTCCCTTCCCTTCTGACCTATTGACTCAGATCTCTAGGAGTAAAGGCCACCCGTGTGCACTTGCGCCACACCTCCCACAGATAGTCAGTATATGCCAGATTATGCCATAGTTACACACAAAAAATTCTCGTGTTTCTTGTTCATATAAAGTCTTCCACGGGTCTGGGCAACTCTGCAGAGCAGGTGATGACCTAGCAATTCAATCTGATGGAGGTACCATCTGCCAGTAGCTTCACTTTTGAGGACACACAGCCTTGTTGTTTGATGTAGCTGAGAAAGACCAAGAGTGGGACGTCTTGTAATGGCAGTTAAATGACTAGGTCACTAATGGTTTGGCCATAGCGAGTCACATGGTTCTAACCAGCTGCAAGGAGATGGAAAATGTAATCTTTCCATGTGTCCAAAAGGAAAGAGAATACAGATATGAGTAAGAATGAAAAGTTTTTGTTTTTTGATCATTTGGATGATTGAATAATTGATTTGTAGTCCCTGCTGAGAAATCTGATGTGCCCGCCAGTGAAGACTCTGCCTATGCTGCGTTTAGGGGGGTATGCTGTTCATATCACCAGAATTTGGCCATTTATCCATTGGGGGAATCTAAAAGAAGAACACTCTCTACACTTAGAGTCACACACTCCTTGCCGTTGAAAGCCATTGGCAGTGTTGTTAATTCCGTGCCTGACCTTGGAATGGGTCTTTGTCTTCTGAAAGTCAAGCACAGTCTCACTGACCAAATGTCTCTTAACATTGAGTTTCCCCTGTTCTAGAAGTCATGGCTAATGAACACTCATCGTCACTTCGTATACTGATCCAGTTTGATTGACTTTACTAATTTGGTTAACAAGACCGTAAATAATAATCCAGTCCCCTTTGTTTATGGTTAACAATACTGGCCCGTTATAATTTTCTATGGCAGCACATATGGTGAGCAATAAACTAACTGATAGAGCTGCCACATGGAGGATAGGTTTGCTTTTATTTTTATGGCTGTTTCTTTGATCTGATACATAATTAATGTGCAAGGTTCAACTTTTTCTTGGTCAGATCCCAGTTTATTTGAGGTGTTAATTTTCTTGATGCATTTGTGGGTAGGAGAATAGGATACAGCTATGCAGCTCTTTATATGGAAAGATGCTCAACCAGGAATTTTTTTGAAAGGAAGACACTTAAATTACCTTTGCTTTTGGAGTTCATTTCCATTGAAAATGTAAAGTAATTCTATGTTCAGACTTTCTCAAATCACCCCCCACCCCACCGCCTTACTTAAGAGAATGGAGTTCTAAAAATCTCCTCCTCGGAGAACAATTTGCTCTGCGTTCCATCTCTCAATGATTTGTTCAGTCTCCACAATTTGTCTGACTCCCTCTTGAACTGATTTACGACTCACCAAAATCTGTGGGAGAATTTGCCAAGCTGCAGACCAATTAATTATGTTTTGCTGTTGGACCTATCTGTCAGGTGCTGGCATTTCCTTTTTGTCACACATTTAAAGTTTAATGTGCACATGTGTGTTGCTTTTGTTTTTCTTAAGTACCAAGCTGACCACACGGGTGATTCCAACAACAGCAGTAACAAAATTCCTGGAATTGCACTGTCCTTCATTTGTGTACAGAATCTTTGAAAAATTTACAGTTTTCTCAGAAATGTTGCACGAGGGTCCGTTTTCATTAGAGAAAAGGTTCTGTGTTTTGTCCACAATCGCCCTAGTCTTCACAGTAAATGGTGCTTTACAACACTATTATTATACCAAATAATAATAATATCCAAACAATACCAATTGTTCGTTTACTGTATATCAGTCTTTTAACGTAGTTTCCTGTATTAATTATTTAAATTATTATGTAATTTTATAAGGAGGGAGGGTACTATTATTGTTTTTATTCTTTTCAGAGAGAAAACAGGCACAGAGAGGTTAAGTAAGTGATTGATGCCACACAGCCAGAAAGGAGCAGTTTCTGGAAGCCTGTTTTCTCACGATGGATTACCCTTCTCATCAGATGCAGGGCAGGGCAAGTCCCTACATTCTGAAGGCATGTTTTCAGAAAGCCCAGACACAAACATGTTTATGCACTAGTATTGATCTATCTGGTGGGGCCCTTTGATTTTATTGGATAGTACTTTACAGGCTGATAGATGAGTTGCCACTAAATATAGTGACTGGTTCTTTCCTTTTTTGTGAAAGGTAAGAGGGTTCCCTGTGGTGTTAGAAAGGATTGCAAGAGATTTGCTTGGGGAAAATTATCTTTCCTACTCCTCTGCTCTATTTCTACTGTGAGTTATTATGATAAAAAAAATAAAGAGAAAGAAAGAAAGAAAGAAAGAAAGAAAGAAAGAAAGAAAGAAAGAGAGAAAGAAAGAAAAGCCAGAACACTTGCTTCAAGGTGAAAATATTTAGGTACAATATTACCACAGGGGAAGTTTATTTTCAGCATCATGGTTAAGAAGAAGCATGTGTCAGGTTGAGGATTTTATGCTTAACGCTCATAACAATGCCATAAAACATTGGTTGGCAAACTTTTTCTGTAAAGGGCAAGATAGTAAATATTTTAGGCTTGTGGGCCATACGGTGTCTGTCACCACTATTCAACTCTGCAGGTGTAAAGTAAGAGCAAACAGACAACACATGAAAACAAGTGAGTTTGGCAGTATTATGACAAATCTTTGTTTTCAACAATAGGCAGCGAGGCAGATTTGGTCCTCAGGCCGTAGTTTACTGACCCCCTGATGTAAGGGAATGGCCAGGAGTTCTAGAGATCGGGTTTCTATCCTGGCCTGCCACTTGCTAGCTGAATGGTCTTGGAAAAGTCACAGAACCTCTCTGATCTGCAGTCTCCCCGGCTGCTAAATGATGAGATGGCTGGTTACCTCTTAGCATGGTCATGAGAGCTGAGTGAGCACCAGAACTGGATGAGTTGAACTGCCAGACTTCATCCTTCTCTGCTCTCTTCAGGCTCTTTGCTCCTTCTTCCTACTGCTCATGAGTTAATAAGTGATCATAGTTACGGTTGCCTGAGAATTTTAGAGTGCTTTTATTTGGAGCCCTGTCAGTGTTAGAGAGGCACCCCAGGGGGGATCTCTCTGAATAGTTGTGGGCAAGGGTGTTTTGAAATAGGTGCTAGGAAAAGAAAGATCTCAGCCATTAAGGTAGAGGGAGAAAAAGGGTTAATTCCTCTGGAACAGGGATAGTGAATGAAGCACATACCACCTATTTCTCCAGTCCAGCACCCAAGGCACGCACCGCTGGATGATCACTGTCTTTGCTGATGAGCTGGACAAGGCTTCAGAAGTGTGTTCATGGTGGGGCACCTGGGTGGCTCAGTCAGTTGACCCTCTGCCTCTCGATCTCAGCTCAGGTCGTGATCTTGCTCTTCATGAGATCGAGCCCCGCATCAGGCTCCACGCTGAGCTTGAAGCCTGCTCAGGGTTCTCTCTCTCCCTCTGCTTCTCCACCCTTCTCCCCCACTCATGCTCTCTCAAAATAAATAAATAAACATTAAATAAAAAATAAGTATGTTCATGGTAATTCCTCAGCCACTGTAAATGGTTTTCAGTTGCCTCTTAAGATGAACCTTATTGTGGTATCTTTGACCTAGATCGTGAGCTTTGGGGGTCGGAGAGTTTAAAACTTTCCTTAACTGTAAGCTGTGTGAAGCTATTAAAGGATTGTCATTTTATTCCTGCTTTGTAAACACTGATGTTCTTCTGTAGGGAACTTGACTTGAATTCTACAGCCACAGATAAAAAACAAAAAGTAAAATCCTTCCTCAAGCCGGATTTCTTCATGAGACGATCTCACACGCACACTTGCCGAGCTTCCTCATATCCTTGGTTCCAGAAGGCTGAGCAGCTGCTGAATATCTCTTCTCTCTCCTTGTCCTGAACATTTTTGCCCTTTTCCAGATATTCTGTTGTGAACTGTTGCTCTAGAAATCCAAGGTTAAGAGGCAATCCTAATTCTTCTTGGTGAGAAAGCAAAACCAGAAACTCCCTTCAGATTCACATAAGTGAGAAAGGAGAATTTAGCTTCAAAATATTCCATAGATGCCAAGAGTATACAAAGAGGAGGAAGAGCAGCCTGAGCCATTAGAATGAACCAAGGACCAGCAAAGGCATCCGTCCTCAACTCTCAAGACCCTTTTCTTTGCAGCTTATGGCCAACCCATCGGATTCACCCTTCTCTCCACCTTGCACCTTGCACGTAATCCTTCTGAGATGCTCCCTCCAAATGCTAATATTATTGGTTCTTTTAGGTTAATTGCATTTTGGTTCACGTTACCTTTTCCAAAGGCCTTCCCTGGCCATACCAATCCCATGCTGTGATCATACATTATCTTACTTTCTTCATCTACTCATTTACCATATGCTGCTCCCACTAGACCCTAAGCTTCTGAGAGCAAAGACTTCTTCTGAACAATGCTTTACATATACTGGACATGTAGCAATGTTGTTGAATGTATAGTATTATAAATAAGAGAACGACATCCTGGATTCTAAATTTTCCAGGAAAGAGAATTAAATTGACCCAGCTAGGATTGGTATTCAACCCTGGACCTATTAATTGAGGTACAATGGGTTGAATCACATAAAACAACCGTTGCTTATGTATATTTGTGTCTGAGAGGAGATTGGCTTGATTTAGGGGAGCCATCGTGGATTAAAGAGATGTATCCCCAATAATTGTAAGTATACTACTGTGTTTATGAGTTTGCAGGGGATAGTGAAGGTAGGGGTTGAGCTTCTAATTTGGCAGAACAAACAAGGCTAATTGTTCTGCTTGAAATTTCATACCAGCTGCTGAAGCCCACTGGTCAGCATGGAATTATCCTGAACCCAAAGTTTTTTATTTATTTATTATTGTTATATAATTAAACCTTCACAGGTCAATCCAAACTTTAAGTACAACTGACGCTTTGCACTCTTTCTCCCCCTTTACTTCATCAATATTTCTGAATAAAGGTGTGTGTGTGTGTGTGTGTGTGTGTGTGTGTGTGTGTGTGTGTGTTATTTCCAGGTTCCCAGAAGCCTGCATTAATGATCTCATAGGTGCCTGAAGCAGGAAGGTGTACTCAGAATACAGGGCCAAACCACCTTTGCCAGGCAGGACTCAGGGAATACCTGACTCACACAGAAAGTGAGCAAGGGCTGAGCATCACTGTTCAAATAAAATTAATAAAACACATGGAGAACTTTTCATCGTATTTAATTTCCATTTGGCAAGGAGGTACTTAACACCTCCTGTTGTCAGGTGTCATTTTAGGTATGAATGTTACCAGGCCTCTGCCTGCATGAAATAACCATTCTAGTTTAGGGAGTAGTTTAAAAGATATAAAGTAAACCAGTAAAGAGAGGGTAAGATTTCAGACTGTGATGGGGTCGTTCAGACAGTGAGATGGGCTGCCTTGAACTGGAATGACTAGGGATGGTACTGATGCGAGGGTCGGGGGAGGAGGAAGACAGGATCTGTGAGACGAGCCCAACAGTGTGAAGGCCTGTGCATGGTCATTAGCAGGAAAGGGTGTGGTATGTTTGAAGAGCAGAAAAAGGGCCGTACATGTCTGGAATGAACCCTAAGAACAAGGTGGAGAGGGGATGGTGGAGGAGCAGATCAAGGAAAATTCTTTGCTCATGGTAAGGAGATGGAATTTTAGTCTTAGAGCAACAGCCTGCCATTTGAGTGGCCTGAGAGAGCGGGCATCATCCAATTTACAATTTTCAGGAATTTTGTGGAGAGTAGACTCAGGAGAGGGGAATAGTGGAAGCATAGGGATAATCTAAAAGATTTCAGCAGAAGGCTGGGGGAGAGATGATGGCAATCACAATATATCCACAAATTCACCCCATGACGCAGGACATTTGTTTATCTGCATTGCATGTGGGCTTTTACTTCCCCCATAGTTACCTACAATCCCAATCTCATGGTCAAACATTAAATAATTTAAGTGTGGCTCCTTAAACATACCTTTCTGACAGTCCTTTTCAGGTTAGTAAATAGTGTGGTAGTGCAGTATCACGGGGTCATAATACACAGGTCTTGATCACATGGGTGTACCGAAAGAGATATGAACCCCCATGAATGACTGTGAACTCTTGTGAAATCTTATTTTTTTAAGAATCTGAGTAATGGGGACCTAGAGATAGAGTTTGAACTTTCAGACTCAGAACAACATCAGTTCTAAATTTCCGTGCTTCTATTTGTCAATCTGAAAACCTTAGACAAGATCCTTAAACTCTGAGTGTGTGTGTGTGCGTGTGTTGAAGGGGATACTAATTAACCACAATAATAATGCTTACTCACAATTGTTAATAAGTATAAGAATTCTTACTTTGTGCTAAATGTGTGCTCGAAACTTTATGTATATTACCTCTTTGAAGCATTGCAATGACAACATGATATGCATATTAATGTCCCACAGTGCAGATAAGGAAATCGAGCCTTAGATTACGTAATACATTTGAAATTGTGCAATAAGTACATGGAGGAATGTCCATAGAGTTTTATCTCGTTACATCCACTGAACGGATGGGGATATTATGGGATAGTGTCTGGCATAGTTTCAGCCAGAGTGGGTACTTGATAAGTTTCATGTTATATATCTCTCTGCGGATTTCAAATATTTATGACCACAGAATTCATTCAAAGGAAAGTAAATTGAAGGAGGTGTTTGTGTGTAATTTTTTTCCCTAATGATTCCACTCTACCCTTGAGCATCTCCACGTTTGTGTTTAATCACATAATCTCAGCCATGATGTTTCTGACAGGTAATTTCCTTAACGCATTTGACAAAGGTGGATTGCATGGAAGAACATTGGATCCCACGCTTTTGTCTGCAAGTGACAAGACTAGATTAGAGCTATCTGGGTCTAGTGCCTCTGACGATACTGCATTATGGGTCATCTTTGTGGACACACACATTCTTGGGTAGATGGCATACACCATTTGCAAGAAACCCCACCACTTTTATTACACCTTGAGAAACATCCGGGAAGATATTTGTGTGTCACAATCATAAATCAATTTAGTCCTCAGAGATAGACCTAGTTATGCCATTTATCTCCAAATACACTTTTTTTTTTCTTTTTTCCTGCTATAACCAAAAGTGTTAAATGGAGAGCACACATGTCAAGATATTGAACTCCTTTCAGGTTGTAAAGCCTTTACACCAGCTTGTGTAGACCCGAGCCTCACAGATTCTTGGTGAGCCATGGCAATTTCGGTTCCATACCATTTCATCCCTAGGTACCAACAAGCCCAATCCATTCTCAACACAAATGCAGTTACCCAGTGGAGACTCACTTCCTGACCCTTTCTGCTCCTCCTCTCAAGCAGGTGCCAGCCTTTAGCAACTATGGTTGGTTGGTGTGTGTGAGTACAGATCCAGGGGGCCAGAGAGTCAGGGTCAGGGAACTCTGGTGCCTCCGGGAAACACAAATGCTATTATTTCACACAATGTCCCCTTAAGGCTACACATGGCACCTGCTGTCAGCAGTCATTCCATGCAGCATCGTGGCATGCCAGAAATAGAGTCTTTTTTGTTGCCAAGCTACTAGCAGTCTCTTCCACTTGAACTACAGAGTCCCTACTGTGTGCTTCCAACCCCCACTGAGAAGAATGTTCTGGTTCCGTTCTTTTTATTTTTCATTTTTTTAAATGTTTATTTATTTTTGAGAGACAGTGAGAGACAGAGTGTGAGCAGGGGAGGGGCAGAGAGAGGGGGAGACATAGAATCTGAAGTAGGCTCTAGGCTCTGTGCTGACAGCTCAGACCCAGGACTCAAACCCACGAATGCAAGATTATGACCTGAGCCGAAGTCGGACGCTTAACTGACTGAGCCACCTCCATTTTAAAAAAGTATTTTTATTATGAAAAATCTCATGCGTAGAGAAAAGGAGAAAGAATAATACAGTGATCATATACTGACATTGGGATTTAATAATTGTGCAGATATGTGCAACCACTTTAAAGAAAGTTTCCAAATCATGAAACTTACTTCTTAGTAGCTAAAGAGATATCTATATATATCTCTATATATCTATATATCTATATATAGATATATATAGTATTATATTATACGTATTTATACATATCATATATATATGATACTGTATAAAACTGCAATATCATTATTAAAATGATACTACTATCAAATATCATCTGTATTAGGATGTACTCAGTAGTCTCATTAATATCTGTTATAACTTATTTTCAAAACCTAGTTCTCTAGATACTTTGAACTACTAAAATTGTAGATAAGGTACAAGGGGGCAGGTGGCATAAAATAGGACATAAATATATTTTTTCTTTATAGCGCACCTGCCCTTCCTCAGTTATTTTGAGAGATTATCAATCATTTTAAAAATTGTGTGAAGTCTTAAAAAGGAGTATACATATAATTTAGCACTATGGGGAAATCCTTTTCACATCATGGAAACAAATATGGCTCCCTATAAAAGAATATTTATCAGCATTTTTTGTAATGGTGAAAAATTGGAAATAACCTAAATTTCTGACACACAGAATTGGCTAATTTATGGTGGTCATATTGGACACTGTTCACAATGTATTTTCAGTAAACAAAGCAGATTCCGCAACATGGCTCGGGCAAAATCACACCACTGTAAGAATTAGCTCACAAACAGAATAGAAATCTTGAAAAAAAATTTTTTTTTTGGTTTGCTAACCATAGTTACCTCTGGATAGTGGGATTGTAGATCATTTTTACTGCATTTTACTTTTTCCTTAATTGCATTTTCTGAATGAAATGTGGAATGTTTTGCTGGTTGCATTAGAGAATTTTGACAAATTAGCCAACTCAGCCAGAGATGTATTATTATGTAACTGGAAAGGATAGCAGAGGCACAAGTGTGATGGAACGAAACATCCTTGAAATGGACCATGGCTGAAAAGCTGGAGAAGGTAACTGAAGTGCTTAGGCTAAAATGAAGAAGCCATAATGCATCTTCCTGTATTTCCTTTGGCTTTGTAAGTCTTGCATTAAAACACTCTGATGTTGTCTGAGTAGGGTTTTGTTAAAAACTCTAAAGTTGAAATTTGCATTGCAATTAGTTTTAAAATGCCATTTGGAGGAAGCTTTTAACTGCCTGTTAGAGGGGTCTAACAGACCCTAACTGAAGTCCTGCAGGAAGTGTGTGTGTGTGTGTGTGTGTGTATGTGTCTGTGTGTGTGTGTGTACGCGCACGCATGTATAATTTTCTCCCACCCCATTCCCTGAGTGTTCTTTTATAGTGTAAGCAGACGGCAGATCACATTACTGACTTGTCCCATGAGCATTGGCTCAGCACAGCACTTTCGGTACTGCCATCCTGAGCTGCTTATGTCCCCATATCATTTGGGGGTTCTGATGCAGATCTGTCTCACGACTGCAGAAAGTATAGCCATGAGAGATAGCGTAGGGCATACTGCAAAGGAATAGAGGAATGACATCGAGTTTGTGGTTAAAAGTGCAAGTCCAGAGTTAGGATCTTTCAAAGAAATGGTTAAGGACACAGCATAGAGACCAGCAGGCAGCTAGGGATTGGAGGAGGTTCTTTGACACTATGGAGGGCTGTAACTGTAGCCTGGGAAGCAGGATAAACCATCCAATGAAGGTTTGGTTCAGGAACTCTAGCCAGAGGCAGATCCAGACTTTTGGGCATTCAGAGGGAAGGCTGAGTGATTCCTATCTGATGAAGCCTGGGAGGGTGGCATCTCCATAGTGAGCATGCTCTCAAGGCACACTGATTCAATTCGTTTCCCCAATTCCAGGAATGTATTTGCCCCACTCCAAAACACCTCCTTCCAACACACACACACACACACACACACACACACACACACACACACCAGAGGACATGAGGCACTCTGTGAGGCATAATTATCTCTATCCCATTACCAATCTCTTAATTAAATCTCTCAATTAAATCTCTTACTTTCTAAACCAGCCTACCACTGGGAGGAAGATACTGTAGGTTGTAAATCACTGGGGAAGTCCAGGTCAGCAGCCTCACGACTCCCAGACACCTGCGGGCAATCTGCATAACTTTCCCAGTACATCTAGTAATAAAGTTTTATTTCTTTCCACCAGTTTTCTCGAAGAATCTATCCTAGCCCATCTATATCCTGATTACTTGTGTGTCTGGATGGGTCCAACTCAAATACAGAAGACAAAAGGATCATTATCCTGATTGAAATAGGATTGGGCAGGACATCAATGAGCTCCCCAAATGCAGAGTTCTTTGTTGACTGATTAAAAAAAGTCTCAAGACTTCCTAAAAGGTCACTAAGGAGTAGAATACCATTGATAGAGTAGCTTGTGCTTAGCACAATTAAATTTAAATGCATTTATAATTTTTTTTTAATTTAAAATAAAAATCCTTTCAGCCAGAGTCAACTGCCCTCATTCTTTTGTTAGGCTTTATAAGCATTGATCCTCCTCATTGTTCAATAAATTCCCAACAGAGATTTTGACTTTTCAGCCAGATACTTTTTTTTTCCTGAATAAAACTCTGATCTCTAGATTATGAGCTAAAGGGATATGGGAAGTGACCTAAGTTAGAAGACCTAAATTGAAGGGGTTGGGCATACAAAGGGATATAGTTGGCCAGAAGTTAGCAACACTTGAAGTATTCCACCAGCAGATCGGCTGATAGGGAGTATTGCTCTCCTCCCACTGTGGTTCTGTGTAGTGCGTGTTGTTCACTGGAGCACACAGAGTTCATATTCATTGTATCTTTTTGTGTCGTTCATCTGTTTTAAGAGTTAAAACAGACTTGTCTACAGACACATGCACATGCTTGCATGCATGTGCTAAGGAAAGCTTGGTTATGCTTCAGAGCATGTTAACTATTCAGACAATAATGAAGGAAGCTTTTTTCTTTTTTTTAGAAAAAAATGGGTATTCCCAGGCTTCTCCCAGTCTTCTCCATTAGAGGCTTGAAAAAGAGGCCCAAGGTGTATATTATATGCCCCCTCCTCACATTCACATAGGATCCTGCTGTGATCATTCCAGCTTAGGGACTCCTTCGGTATGATCTGAACATTATGAAACTGTGCTTCATAACTCAGGGGAACTCTGTCTTCATTCTTTACCATCATACTTAACTGTTTATAGCCAGTCCTCTCTTCTAAGAAACCCCTTTATCCCAGTCCCACTTTGTAAATATGGAACTTTGCCTTAAGAATGGATTTCCCCAGTCTTTAATATTTGATTGGAGAAGTAATTCTGCTCACGGTACATCGAAAAGCTGTTTTCCCCCCTCTTTCTAATAAGAACTATCATCCATTGCTGACAAAAGATCTCCACAGCATTTCCTGGGTGCTTTGGAATATGTTGTGACAAATGGCGTCTTGCGTTGTACGACCGTCCTCGTGGCTTGTAATACATCGTTTAATGAATTGATCACAGTGGAATGTAAAGATGAAGCAGCATTTATTTTGTATGTTATATTGCATATAATTTTTAGAGTTGACATTTATAACCATGGAGGCTGTTATTTTACATATCATCTTCAAACCATATCAGCCTTAAACACATTTAAATTTAATAAGCAAGTAGATTAGATTTGCTTTTAAGCTAGGCATATCATTACAGTGTGTGTTTCCGGCAGGAGGGCACTCTCACGATTCAATACGGTCTT
Organism: Panthera onca; assembly: GCF_046562875.1. NCBI lineage: Eukaryota > Metazoa > Chordata > Mammalia > Carnivora > Felidae > Panthera > Panthera onca. Next base: position 35,940,681 of record NC_138354.1, on the reverse strand, counting down.
TAGTTGTCTTAAAGAAACCAAAATTATACAGAAGGGGGTTAGAGCAGACGCTGAAATAATTAAGTATGAAGCCCATATACCCTTTGATGGACCACTGTAAGCAGGGCCCTCCAACCGTTAAGGCAAAAGAGTCCATTCAGTTTTCTTAGCCATCATCAGGCAACTCTGAGGCTGAATGCAGGCCTTGGGAATGAAATGCAAATTCTATAATAGGAACATCATTGTGATAATAATTTATTAAATTTCCCGAGCCGTCTCCCTCTGAGGAGGGCAGCATGATGGCCCTGGTGATTAATTTTCAACATCGTTTAACGTTTTATTAGAGGGAAACAGTTTGTAATCTATTGATGCCCTTTCTGTACAATTCCACGAGCTGTTTTCAAAACCAGAAGGAAGGAGGGAAATGGGGGAGTGTGAAAAGGATTGCTGGTCTCCTGTTACCCAACATCTTAGACTCTCCTGTGCTTTCCTGCCATTTTGTTGTTTTGGCCTCACGGGAGCTTGTTGGTGTTTGTGAAAGGGGAGAGTTCATTTGTGAATCTGAAGTTAGGGGAAGTGCAGTATTTGGGGGGAGGGTTCATCTAAGAGACTTGGGGACGGGTGGTTCTGAAAGTTGCTGGATTGGGGCTTCTCAGCATCCTAGCAATGCTTACCTAGAGGCTGCAGATACACATAACTGCAGAGCCCAAAGGTCCCTGGAATAGACATTATTCTGCCAGGCAAGTACTTGGTGGCACCATTCGCTTCAACCAAATGTTGACTTGTTAGAATGTCAACTGTAAGAACAGTAAAGAGAAATAACAGCAAAATGCAAGGTGAGACCCTGGATGGGATCCAGGCCCAGAAAAGGGAGATACGTGGAATAAACTACTGAATTCCCATTGTGATCTGCATTTCAGTTACCAGTATTGTCCCAGTATGAATTTCCTGGCTTGGATCACTGTAGTGTACTGTTAGGGGAAGCTGCATAAGAGATACACACGAATTCTCCTGTTATTTTTTGCAGTCTTTATGTAAATCTAAAACTATTTCAAGTTAAAAGTATTTTTATAAGCAATAAAAGGAAAATGTGGGACATATCAAACATACTGGTAGGAGATTATGTTCAGGGGTCACCTGCTTGACACATCCCTCTGGGACAGTCTTACACACTCTTTGAGAACAACATAAAAGCAGAGAGAAAGACCATGTCTTCTGTTCTTTGTGTCGATAGCTTTCTCACACTTTGGCAGTGTGGTAGGTAATATAATGCCATATACCCCAAATATATTCACATTCTAATCCCTGGAGACTGTGAATAGGTTAGATTACATGGCAAAGAAGAATTAAGGCTGCAAATAGAATTAATCTTGCTCATCAGCTGATCTTGAGATGGAGAGATTATCCAGGATTACCTGGATGGGCTCAATATGATTCCAAAGGTCCTTGTAAGTGGAAGAGGGAAGTGCCCTGAAAAAAACTTGACAGGCAGTTGCTCTCTTGAACATAGAAGGGAGCCAGGCACCAAGAAATGCAGGAAGCCTCTAGAATTCCAGAAAAGGCGAGAACACAGATTCTCCCCTAGGGACTCCGGAAAGGAACCCAAGCCCACCAACCTTACTTTTAGCTCAACGAGACCTGAATCAGATTTCTGAGCTACAGAACTGTAAGCTCATAGATTTGTGTTGTTTTAAGCCATTACATTTGTGCTAATTTGTTACAGTGGGAACAGGAAACAAAAACAGGCAAGTATTCAGTATAACAGCAAATGGTGATATGGTCCTTACATGTGCCAGGCATTGCTATAAGCATTTTACATTTTACATAGTACTCAATCTAATGAGCTGGGTACTACCTGGTACCCTGCTTTATAGATGAGGAGACTTTGCAGAGAGATATGAACTTGCCCAGTGTCATACAGCTGGTGTGTAACAGGGCAGAGAAGTACAGGTATGAGGTCCATGTCTGAAATAACAATCTGGTATATTAGCACTTTGCTCTGGCATAGCAAAGCTTAGCATAGATTATGGTAGTATATTTAGTTAATTTAAAATTGGGAGAAATGTCACCACAGTAAGGAGAAAGTGAAAGACTAAGTTGTCTTAGAGAGGTAGCTAGAAATAGGAGATATCCTAATAGCAGTCGAAAAGACAGGAGTCCATCTTTTTTTTTTTTTTTTTTTTTTTTTTTTTTTTTTTTTAAGAAAAGTATTGTCTGGAAACTGTCTTTCCCAACGTATAAATCCTATCAGATTATTATGGACTTAGGTGACACAGAGATGCTATTAAATAACATTAAACCAATCCTTTGGGGACAGAGTTATTCTGTTCTGAATTTTCTTTCCATTTTCCTGTTTATGTTATTGAGAAACTTTTCGTGTGGTGCTAGGGCATCTTAAACATCTCTCTAATACTTGATGATCCCCATTTTTAATATTAAAATAGAGGCCTCAGGCTCAGTGTCTGCAGGTAATGGTAGAAGATTTTAATAACTTGTGATTGCATTGTACTTATTTTATGGTTAGTCTCTATTTGGAATAAGTGATACTATTTTTTTTTCTTTTCCATTTATAGTATTGGTATAAAGTCGCCTTGTAAAAATAATGTGTTTAGTGGAAACCAAGTACACCAGTGTAAAGTTATATTAAGCAGCTGATAGTTTATCATTATGACACATGATGGCCATTTAGCGACAGTGGCAGAAAGATGGCTAAGGTTTGGGAACATCTGATTCTTTGGGGCTGAAGATTTCAAAGTGTTGGCTGTAATCTCTAAAGGGCTGTTCTTTACTAAGTTGCAAGTTCCTCAACTATCTTTCAGTCTATTTTCTTTTCCACCTCGTCACCAGAAATACGTAATTTCTTTGGATTTTGAAAGTGGAGGCAAATAAAATTTTTTTCAACATTAAATTTGATTGACCACTGAGCCCTGTGGTCTTTAATTTGCTTGCCGTTCATTGTTCTGCTAATTCTAGCACCAAAATTTCTAAAACCCATACTTTATGACCTTTTTTAAAAAGCTCTTACTCTCTGTTAGCCTCACTGTGTTTTGTGCCTTGAACCGAGCATGGGGTTGGACTTGCTATATCAGGAGCTGAGCTTGTATTCTGCTGCTGGTCCAGCTTTCCCGGGATAGCCTTTTATTTGGTGATAGGAAAGAATGTCTCTTACTAAGCCTCATCCTCTTACATTGCTTATCTCACAGGCTTGCAGGATATGGTTTCTTGTGAGAATACTGGTTGTGCTGTCAACCCTAACCAATTCTAGCAAGGAACTCATGTGCAAACTTTTTGTCCACCACATAAATTACAGGTCAGACGAGGTGAGCATCACTGCATGGGCAGGGACAGGCACCTGACATCTGGCACCACATCTGCCATCTGATATGGTAGAACAATACCATGACCCAACAGCACACATTTGGAAGGGTTAATGTGTACCAAAGATGCTCACAGTTTAAAGAAAGGTGCTTGGCTTATATCCCTTATAAATGGATTACTGAATGTAGCTTAGCACATGTGACAGGCTTTTCCTTTCGTTCGTGGCTGCATTTCTGTTTGTGGCAGGATCTAAGGAGTTTCTCCTGGGCCCAGAGCATGTGGAGAATGTGAACATCATCTTGCTCAGCCTTGCAGAGGAGGTTTTAAAGCTTCATTGGTTACTGTTTTGGTGCTTCCCCTCCCTCCATGGCTTCATCCTATTCTTCTCCTTCCCCTTCCTACTCTTCCTTCTTTAAAAAAAAAAAAAATTAGTGTTTATTTTTGAGAGACAGAGACAGAGCATGAGTAGGGGAGGAGCAGAAAGAGAGGAAGACACAGAATCCGAAGAAGGCTCCAGGCTCCGAGCTGTCAGCACAGAGCCGGATGTGGGCTTCGAACTCACGAACCGTGAGATCATGACCTGAGCCAAAGTTGGCACTTAACCGACTGAGCCACCCAGGATCCCCCAGTTCCTTGTTTTATTCATTCAAAGAAAGCAAAAGCACAGGCTTGGTTTAGCAATTTTGAAGTCTGCATCAGCATGCCCAATAGTCAGAGTGGCAACAGTAATAATAGTTATTCTGGCTCAATACTGAACACCTGTGTGTGTTGTCAGAGTGCTGCTCTGGGCACTGGTCATGCTAAGTTTACTCTCACCTTCCATCCTGAAGAGCTCTCAGCAGATCGTTTCTCCACCTTGCCCTGTACCCCTCTTCCTGACCTAGCCCCATTTTCCCCACTTACTTCTCAGTGCCCAATCAAGAGTCTTTTGTTCAGACCATTGACGGCCTTGAAAGTGCAATAATCCAAAGGTCCACATACTTCACAAATGTTTATTAAGTACCTACAACGTCCAAGGTTGTGCTCTTTACATGCATGAGCTCACTTCATCCCGACAACGACCCTGAGAAGTAAATATTTGTATCTCCATTTTTAAGAGGAAGCTGGTATCCCTACCCTCAAAGAATACTTGGTTAGGAAGAACAGACAGGCCTGTGTAACTCGAAGTAAAACTGAATGATCAGGCTGAGAAGGGTATCTTGGAAGGTTGGAGGAGACAGGGGATTTCCGGACAGGGTGTTGAGGATAGGTGGGCATTTCCAGATGGATGATTTATGGAAGGATGTTTCAGGCAAGGAGGACAGCATTTGCAAAGGGAAAGGGAAGTGGAATTCTGAGCAAAGATAAATATGTACCGCTAAATATAGTTGGAGTGGCGTGCAGAGGGGAAGTTGGGTTATCTGAAATATATAAAGCCAGTGGCATCATATTGGTATGCAAGTCAGGGTGATTTTTAAAGAGGATTTAAAAGGCTCCATTTCAAAGGTGTATACCACAGCCGGTCTGAGTAGCCAGGCTGTTCATCTCTCTCTCCTAACACCTCAACACACGCATTATTCCTTCTCTGTCTCCCCTAATTGTCCTTTCTCCCTACATTCCCCCCCTTCAACAGGCCTTTTACCCCGCATCCTCTGCTTTCGCCAGGCTGTTGGAACGAAGTATGATGTGGTTCCTTTAAGCCTCTCCCACAGCTGTTCTCCTATGGGACAGAGAAAAGGAATAAGAAAAAATATGGCTCTGAGCATCTCATGCTTCCTGTTGTTGTATTTGAAGCAGGGAGAGGTGAGCTTGCTGTTGATTTTAACACCTGCTTTTGGGAATTTCAGAGCTTCTTTCTGTTTCTGGAGTGATCTTTTCTTGAGCACAAAGTTAAAAATGGCATCAAGAGAAAGGAGTGTTAAAACCTGTGAACGAAAATTACTGTTACTCTGTAGAAAATAGGTGACAGTTCCTCAAAAAGCATAGAGTTACCATCTGACCCAGCAACTGCACTGCCAGGAATACACCCAAGAGGATAGCAACCAGGTCCTCAAACAAAAAGTTGTACATATAGGTTCATACATTGTTCACAATAGACAAAAGTTGGAAACAACCCTGATACCCATCAGTGGAAGAATGAATGAACATAATGTGGTATATCCATACAATGGAATATTATTCAGTCACAAAAAGGAATGAAGTGCTGATAAATTCAATAACATGGATGAAACCTGGAAACATGGTGCTCAGCGAAACAAGCCAGACACAGATAGTCACACATTGTATGATTGTATTTATATGAAATGTCCAGAATAGAAAAACCATGGAGACAGAAAGCACAATGGTGGTTCCTAGGGGAGGGGGAGTTAGAGAGTGACGGTTCAATAGGTAATGGGATTTTCCTTGGTGATGATGGAAATATCTTGAAACTAAATAGAGGTGGCTTCACGCAGTATGTGAATGTGCTAAGTGCCGCTACATTGTAGTTTAACATGGCGAATTTCACATAATGTGAATATCACCTCCATTAAAAAAAAAAAGGCACTAGTGCAGAAAACTCAGCATAGGTTCCAAGGAAATGAGCATTCTGAGTTGCACACAGTTTGCCGGTACGGACTGTGCTTGCAAGAAGCCCCCAGAAGTTGATCCTTGAAGAAGCTAAGACCATTCGGAGAGTGGAAAAGGAGGCGGCTCCGAGAACCAGCCCTCATTTTCAGTTGCAAAGGGCAGTGAAGTATGACCACCAACATCACATGGCTATCCTCCTCCCCAGGGAAGTTGCAACCTGGGAAGGTGACAGCTCATAATGTCAGAAACCAATGATGAGAAAATTGGAAATGGATGGAGTTTTATGGCAATGCATTTTTAACTCCACTTCAGCGTAGAGGGGATGTTTTAAGGAGCTAAGAGCTTAAACCAGACAAGATTTCCTCCAGTGTGATAATAAATACACCAAAGTGCCCTTTTATGTTTAATAATTCAGGATCCACTGAGTGTTTAAAGGTTTTCCTGTTTTATCATTTGAAAAATCGAATGGTAATCGGTTAAAAAGTAATAGATGAGAAATGTTTTCGAGATGGGCCCTGAATCATGCACTTTAAAACGTCTTTGGAAATGGATGTCTGTGTGTTCTAGGTAACAGGCGCCCGAAGGTTTGGAAGTTTCAGCACAACCAAACACTTGTCATACCTTTGGGTGCTTTTATTTGGAGAGATGACAGCCCATTTCACATGACATTGGCCTGTAGTCTGAGCGGTGTTTGAGCAAAATTAAACTAAAAGAACACTGTGGGACCGCTTTTGCAATCAGCCATTCTTAAATGTGCTCAGAATGTAGTCAGCAGCATTGATAGAGCCAGATTTCTGGAAAATTCCAGAGAAGAGGCTAGAAGCCAGGCCGTAGCAACATTTTATTGTCAGGGACATTAACACACAGGATCAGTAAGAAGAGGTTTGAGTTATTCTGGCCTGCAAATTGGCTCCATGTGGAACATAATGCTAAATTCTCGGAGGCAGCAATTTCTAGAAAGGAAGCGCCATGCCTCTTGCAGATGATAAGAATGGTCCGGTCCTATGGCTCTCAGATTTAAGACAGGTGGATTTTCCCAGGGAGGGGAATGGAGAAGAGGGTGGGCCTATGGCAACACTTAATTAGCCTGTCTTATCATAGAATCTGAAAGGCAGAAAGAATCCATGTGTGTTCTTAAACGTCACGTTGGAAAGTAAAAGTCACTACTGTGCTTCATTTTTGATCAGCAAATGTTACTGCACCTGTGTTTATGATGTGCCCATCAGCCACTGAAACATGCACTGGGGATACTGTATTACCCCACATGGACAAGATCATTGCTTGTGTAGAGCTCGTATTTTCTGGTAGAGGAAAAGCATTCAAGAAGGAATTGTGACAGAAACTGCCAGCTGCCTTTCCAATAGCCACTTATCCCTTCTTTCTTAGTAATTGACCCCTTGGTAATGGGCCCCTTAGTCACAGCCAAGATGTCCAGATTAAAGGAAAATAATACTGTGTTCTCCAGCTTTCCTAACAGAGAGGGATCACCAGCAAGATGGCAATGGTAATTATTAGGTGTGGTTTCTGGGAAATCCCTTTAATAGGGGCTGACTCACAATGCCAGGAGCATTCTTGTGTTCTACCCCTTTCTCTCTCCTATATGAAACCATGTGTTATTGAGGCCACTTTGAGGATGGATTCCATATCCTAAGAATGGTGGTGAAAAAAAAAAGTAGAAGGGTCAACAAGATTTACCATGGACTGCCTCGCCCCAGACTTCTTTTAGGGGAGAGAGCAATAAACGTATGTTTTGTTTAAGCCCCTGTTATTTCAGAACTCTAAATAGCAACCAAACCCAATTTTGTGAGTTTGAGGAAGAAGACACAATTATAAAATAATTTCAGAAAGCGAAACCTTCTCTGTGGGCAACAAAGAGAGATGGGAGAGAGACGAACCGGCTAAGGGGTGAGGCTACTCTGGAATGGGAAGGGAAGAGACTCTCTGAGGCATCAATGGCAAGATGGGTCAGGTATGTGCAGATCTGGAGGAGGAACACTTCAAGCCAAGGGGATGCCAGGTGCTGACGTGATCAACGTGGCATAACCAGGAAACAAAAGAATGTCAGAATGGTCAGAAAGTGGTAGAAGATGTAGAGAATGTCACCAGATGATGTCAGAGAGACAGGAAAGACCAGGCCCTGTATGTTCTTGTAGGCCATGCTAAGAAATATGGGTTTTATTCTGAATAAGCCAGGAAATTCTTAGTTTGATATAGGCAGGAGAATGATCTGATATTTCTTTACAAAGCTCATCCTGGCTGCAATGTAGAAAGTGGGCAGAACAAGCAGGAAGTCAGAAAGATCTTTTAGGTGGTGATTGTAGACATCCTGGCCAGAGTCGATTGTGGGATTGATGTTGGAGGTAGCACTCAGAATTTAGAGCAATTTGGGAAGTCAGTGAAAACCCAAACAATCTATGGTAGAAGGATTAGCATAGATGTAGCTCTATATTGCCTTTGGAAGAATCTCTCACAAGTCTACCTATTAGAGCCACTTGACTGTGTGCAAAAAAACCAACATGGGTTACTCAACAGCAGCAAAAAGCCCAAATCAAAAATGGGCAAATAACTTGAATAGGTATTTCTCCAAGGAAGGTATACGGATGGCCAATAGGCACATGAAAAGATGCTCCTCTCACTAATCACTAGGGAAATGTCAATCAAATCATAATGAGATACCACTTCACATCCATTAGAATGGTAACCACTAAAAAAAGAAAGAAAAGAAGGAAAAGAAAAACCAAAAATGACAAATATTGGTGAAGATGTGGAAAAATCAGAGCACTTGTGCTCTGTTGGTGGGAATGTAAAATGTGAAGCTACTGTGGAAAACAATATGACAGTTTCTCAAAAAAATAGGATACCATATCATTTAGCAAATTGACTTGTGAATTGTTTCAAAAGAATTGAAAGCAAGACCTTGAAGAGGTATTTGTACATCCATGTTTATAGCAACATTATTCACAATAGCTAAAATGTGGAAGCAATCCATGTGTCTTCTGATAAATGAATGGATAATTCATACAATGTAGTATATTCATACAATGGAATATTATTCAGCCTCAAAAAGGAATGAAATTCTGACATATTCTGCAACATGAATGAACCTTAAAGACATCATGGTGAGTGAAAGAAGCCAGTCACAAAATGGCAAATACTGCATGTTACACTTATATGAGGCATCTAGAGTAGTTTGAATCATAGACAAAGTAGAGAGGTAGTTGCCAGGGACTGAGGGAGAATGAGGAGTTAGTGTTTAATCAGTACGGAGTCTCAACGTTGGCAAGTGAACAGAGTTCTGGAGAGGATCGTGGTGATGGTTGCATAATATGCATGTACTTAATACCAGTGAATTGTACACTTAAAGCTAGCTTAAATAGTAAATTTTATGTCCTGTATGTTTTAGCAGTTAAAAAAAAAAAAAAGGGGCGCCTGGGTGGCTCAGTCGGTTGAGCGTCTGACTTCGGCTCAGGTCACGATCTCGCAGTTCGTGAGTTCGAGCCCCGCGTCGGGCTCTGGGCTGATGGCTCAGAGCCTGGAGCCTGCTTCCGATTCTGTGTCTCCCTCTCTCTCTGCCCCTCCCCCGTTCATGCTCTGTCTCTCTCTGTCCCAAAAATAAATAAACGTTAAAAAAAGAATTAAAAAAAAAAAAAAAAAAAAAAAAGGAAAAAAAAATCAATATGGGTTGCTTGCCCCTGGGATTGCAGTGAGTTCTCAGCCAGTACCACCTCGTCTATCCTTCTCAAAGCTCAGAGCAGGTGTCTTTATCTGTGCAACCCAGCCCACCTTCTCACTGGCAAATGGTGTCTCTGTGTTTCCCATTTCCCTCTGCAAATATCAGCTTATTAATGACTCTTTCTCAAAAGCCCCTTCAAACCCAGTAAAGGCAGCCTTCTGCCTTGAAAAGTGAGAGACTCCCCATCCACTGATTTAACTGGAAATTTAAGGATGTCCGGAGAGCCAATCCTGGGGGGGGGGGGGGGGGGGAGGGGCTGAAGTCAGAACTAGTCAAGGAGGACACATGCACATTTACATATGATTTGCATCTGCTTTACATAGGGCTGCACAAGCTGTGCTGTGTTCTCAAACATCACTCACATTATATTTTAAGACTGTCGCAATCTTTGATTAACATTTAGATCTGCAGTCTGGGTACCTCGAACTTCTCCAGCCTTCTATGTTTAAACCAGCTTCATCCTTTATCCATGGGCGGTGGGAAGTTCAGTGCCCCTCCGGGTAGCTGCAGATGCCTGGAAGGACTCCGTACTTTCTCACAGTTACCACCACCCATTCCAATGTTCTGTTCCTGCCTCTAGCTCATCACCCCTTTCTCAGACCTACCCTGAGCATGCAACATCACCCAGGCCATTGTGCATAGCGACTTTTTAATATCAAGTTAGAGATGATGGCAGAATCACAGTCCTAGAAGCAATTTAGAAATCAGTGTTAGTAGCAGCCTTGTTTTTCAAAGTTCCTTAGTGTTCTCAGGGAGTGCTGACTGGAAGTTTTCCCCCTTTACATGGTGACCTCTATCCTTTCTCTTATCCCCCAACCCTTTCCTCCCCTTCTCTCCCCTTCCTCTCCCTTCTTCCCTTCCCATTCTCTCCTCTCCATTCATCTCCTTCTCCTCACTTTTCTTTTCTCTTCTCTTTCAGTGGACCATGGGCGAGCCACTCCTGTTATCCAACAGACATGCATTTTGTGCCTAATGAGCCAGTAAATAAGACGTACAAGTCCCTACCCTCCTGAAGTTTAGTGTTGTGCTGACAGATATACCCCCAAAAGTAAATAAATAAAATCAGTGAATAAATTGTCCCTGCCACAGTGAGAGATGATAGGGCATATTCAAGAACTTATGGAGGGTAGCCAGCTGAAATGGAAGGTTGGGAAGATGCCTCCATGCAAAGGTCAGGGTAAGGAAAAGCTAACATGGACGGACAGAAGGACAAAGCCCTAAAGCTGAAGGATGTCAGCATGTTCCAGAAAGATGAAAGAGACCCGTGTGGATTGGGAGTGGGGGTGACTTGCAGGCAAAAAGAGACATGAGTAAGGAAGAAGAGGCAGGTGGGGATATACCTTATAGGGCTTCTGATGCCCTATTACATATGGATTTCACTGTTGGTCTGTTTCACGTAGGGGTGTAACAGGACCTCATGCATATTAAAAGCATATCACTCCGATGGCTCAATGGAAAACTACCACCCTTCTCATTTTTGCCCTACTTTTCTCCATGTTCCTGTGCTCATGGTTTCTCAGGGGCTGCCCTTTAGAACTCCATACCCCTCTTGAAGAATAATGCAACTTTACCTTCAAGCTATTTCACGTGTGTATGGGGGGGCAGGCAGAGAGGTGGGGGCAGGCAGAGAGGTGGGGGCATTGGGGGGCATTATGCCACCCCCCTAGGAGGTTGAGGTAGAAACTCAATCTCATGGAATTTTGATTTCCCTTATATTGCTTCCTCTCTGCCCCTCCCCCAGTGATATTAAGACAGAGGCTGAGAGATGAAGAAAATAGCAAGAGATGAGCATTGGCCAGATGAATATTTTGGAAAATTCCAACTGAGTGAAAACTTACAGAGATAAATGCAAAACTTTCAATTGTATGTCTCCGCCCACCATGTTTATATTTCTGCCATATGTGTTGATAATGTATGACACATTTTGAAAACTGGATTTTCATGCCTTTGTAGTCATTAATAGTGTTGACATAAAGCTGGTCATTCAACCTGTGGTCTTGGTGATAGGCAGAAGGACTAGGAAGAAAAGGAGGCTGCTGAGTCTTCTAAAAAGGGCAAAGGTGAGTACAGGGACCCTAGTGATTGTCTCTGGGAGAATTGGTACCTCACCACAAGGGAAATGTGTGTAGCAATTACAGAGGAGCAAATAACGTTCTGCTTACACATCCGAAAGCAAGACAGTCATTACTGCCTACTCCTCAGCTTTTGTGGTGGAATACAGGAAGATCATCTGGCTTTCTCATATGATTCTGTTGACAGCATGATGCGTCTATAGCAGATGGTGTTCTTTGAACACAGGTGTGCCTTGGCCACCCTGATCAGAGTCGAATGTTTTGTTTTAGTTGAACCAACATCAGGAACTCCATAAAATGCTTAGCAGATTTAGGTAAACACTTACATTACCGTCTAATTTGGAAAAATAATCCCCCCTGTATAGTGATATTTAGTGTCAGAATAAGCCAGGTGATACAGACTGATTATCTTTCTAGGCAAACTTAACAGGTAAAATAGATTTAGTAAGGAATAATGTCTTGATATTTTGGTGTTTGCACTGCAAGGATCTGGCTAAGTAAAAGATGGGGAGTAAGTGGGAGTTTTGAGATTGTATGCAGTGTAATGTGTCTTACTTTACATTGCTCAATACACCTACCAGACCCTTTAGAAATACACTGATAGCGTTGTTAGCAATTAGGGCATTTGTCTACGGGTATTTTCCTTTTTTTGTAAGAGAGAAACTTGCAAGCTCTCCAAAGTGTGTTGCCCACCATACCATAACCCTCTGCCAATCATATGGGTTAAGGCAGATTTTATTGCCAGTCATATTGTACTCCAGTTGAAGTGTTAAGAATGCTGTCTTATCCCTCAGCTGGATTAGCTTTAAAAGGTGATCTTGGAGTCCTGTCAAGCACAAAGTGAGGATTTACGAAGTGACAAACACATGGCCACGACATTTACTATGAGATTTCCCATAACTGAATTCCCAGCTCCTGGCCAAGAAGAAATATGCAATGGAAGAACTCGAAGGAGAGCATTTTAGCACAGACACATTTTAAAAGGCAGGCAGTTCTTTTTTGTGTGTTTAGGTTGGGATTTCTAAAGAATCAAACAATGCCGTTATCTGAAAAAAAGCTGGGGAGGCAGGAGCAATCATCTTGACTTGGAACACCGGTTTCTTTCTTTCTATGGCCACGGTCTATCCCCTCTCTGTGTTATAGGCTCACTCACAGTGCTCAGGGCTTCATGGCCTTTTGCAGCCAATTTAGCCCTTTGTAGCTCATCATAATCTCATTCCTCATCCCAGCGACTTCAAGGGCTTTATGGAAATACCAGACAGATGTGTATGTGCTTCTATAGAGCCTTCAAATAACCCCATCCATCTTAATGGCATTTCTTCGCTGATCAGCAAGAGGTTTACATTGTATTTTCTTTTACAGCATCTTCATTACCTTTGTCTCTTACATAGCTGTCCACTTCCATGTACGCTGCATCATCAGCCAGGCTTTATGGTGGTTCCTCTGGTCACGCTCTGGCCCTTCATTCAGCTAGCTTCGGGTTGATCAACCATGCATGTTTCTGAGCAGACAGAACATGCTTTTCATTAGTGCTCCACCGTCCCTTCCAAGAACCCTTACTCCACTTTCCATTAGACTCACATGAATGGTGGAAAGAGGGACTCCACAGCATAAAAAAGCCCTAACAGAAGCTTTATTAAAAGCGAATCCGACACACCCCGGATCAGCTCCTAACGGTGCCTGGTACATGACAGACGATCTGGTGAATATTGCTTGAATGATGACGTGATTGAATTACTGATCTTGCTACAAAAAGTAATGAAATGGAAATAGGGCCATTCCAATTTGGGCCCAGATGGGTAATCAGTGATACTAGGACTGTGTAGTCGTACAGTAAAACAGTGGTCGGTGGTAGGGACTGTTTCTGTAACCTGAAGAAAGATGGTAGTAAAGAAAGTTCTTACATTTTTTTTTTAATAGAACCCAACCATTGAGTAGCAAGTAGGGCAGTCGCTTCCAGCCCATGCAGGGCTAATCTGTCTGTTGGACCCAGTTCAAGTGGCTTTGTGCTAGAACCTGCACTGATGGAGGGCGGTCGGCCACCATCTGTCACCAGAGACCATCTTACTTCTATTTACGGGAGAGAGCCACTGCTGCAGTGGAGGCCAACTCCAAGGGGCTTTCCTTCCCTGTCTCTGTGTCTTAGGAAAGCTCATCAGTTGCCTATTTGGGGCCTCTTGTAAGTGGAATTTATTTTGTCCATGACGCACTGAACTTAGTGCGTGCCATGCTTTCTAGTTAGGTGCAACTTTAGGCATCACCAATCCTGCAGCAAATAATGGAAAGAGACCTGTGTGGTCTCTGCAGCAAATAATGGAAGAGACTCAGACTGGAAGACTGAGTATTGTTATTTATCTCTGGAATTTGGCTTTTGGAGGCAGGGATCTTACTGGAGCTAAGGTAGCAGATTACCACGAATTCTCTCACCATCTATTATGGGGTTGAATTATGTTTCCTCCAAATTCATATGCTGAAGTCCTAATGTTTGAAGTTTCAGATTCATGAGAAAATAAATCTCTGTTGTTTAGGCCCCCAGCCCCCAGTCTGTGGTCCTTTGTTAAGACAGCTCTGGCAAAGTAATACATCATCCCACCCTAAGTGTGTTCCCATGGAGAATGTGGAAGGACTGACCCCACAAATTGAAACACACCTGAAATATAAAAGACTTCTGGCAAAGACTTGCTGATGTGATTGTGGGGGCCGGCTAGGCAGGTCTGAAATCCAGAGGGCAGGCCATCAGGAGGAGCAGTCTGAGCTCTCGGGCAGGCAGCAGCAGACACGGCAGTGAACAGGAGAAGAAATTTCTTCTTCCTCAAGGAAGCTTCAGTTCCGCTCTTAGCGCTTTTCACAGATTAGATCAGGCCCACCAAAATTTCCGAGGATAATCTCCTTTACTCTAAAGAGACACCTGATCGCTGACATTAATCCCATCAACAAAATACCTTCACAGCAAGAAGGAAATTGGTGTTTGATCAAATAACCAGGTGCCTAATCAGGTTAACACATAAAATTGACCGTCCTAATGATGGCGATGACAAGTGCCCTCCTCCATTGTACTCTCCATGGGTGTCAGTCATGCCACTGAGGTTCTTACGTGTATTATTTACGTTTTTATCCCAATTATTATCCTCATATTATCTATAAGGAGGTTCAGGGAGGCTAAATGATATGTCCCAGGTTGCACTGGATTAAAAAGTAGGTCTGTGCGATCTTCAAATCTAAGCTTTTAACCCCTGGGCTGGTAGCTGTCAGAGAAACAGAAATCCTGGGCTCTTGGGCTTCATCATTAATAAATATAGGAAACAGTAAAAACTCCAGGGAACATCTTCCATGTAAAAAGCATCCCATGAATCTGAAATGAGGGAGAAAGAGCATGTTGCTGGAATCTAGAGCCACACCTGGGAAGCAACGCTAACCTCTTTTGTTTCCAAGGGGAAATGAGCAAGAACCTAAGTTACGGTAATTCCTGCACTGGTGGTTTTTGGGGACATTTCCTCTTCAGCTCACAAGCCAGGTGGGCAGGAGCCTGAACAAGGAAGCCTGAGAGGGTGTTCCCTGGGCCCTTGTCTCTGGGCGGCTGTGAGCCCTCATATCTTCCTCCAGTGCGTCCCCGCCCTGAGCACGCTGTGGTTGCAGCATTTCCTAATATAAATGCAAGCAAAATAAAATTAGAAATGTGCCAGTGGGAGAAGCCAGCTACCCACAGGCGCCGTAAATTGCCTTTCTCTCTTACCCCTCCTCCCTTCTGCCCACCCCCTCTCACCCCCATCCAGCCACCCCGAATAACCTGCCTTGCCTGGCTGAGTCACTGTTGCTGGAAAAGCAGGGCCAGGGAGGTTCCACACAAGTCAAAGGAATGACGATTAGCCGAGGATCAGCAGTGAATAGCTAAGGGACCACAAGAAAGGTGATGTGATTAACCTGTGTGGGTGGTGGGTCCAGAAGGGTTGCTTGGAGCAGACAGCTTGAGTGAGTCATCTAGGGTCAAGAGGAAGAGAGAAGCACAAGCTGCTAGATTTTGTCATCATGTCATCTACCTTTGTGCACGATTCCTTTGTTTCTGCTTTTCCAATGTTGGCACAATTCTTTACTCCCAGGGAACGTAATCTGTTGGCCGTACCATCAGTGGTTCAGTATTTGATGAGTGAGAAACACCTGTTATATTATCATCCTCCCCCCAAACACACTATTTTAAAAATGTAGGTATACTTCAACCTATGCAGAAGCTACTTTAGGGTGTAGGGAATTCACAATGTAGGTGTACTCCAGGACGGATTTTCTCTACGTTGTCAGGATCCCTAGGGCCTGGGCACTGACCTTTTTCCAAGCAGAGGAGCCTCAAACCCCTGGGAGGCTGAGAACTCTGGCATAAGGCATCTTCAGCAGCTGCTTTTTTGTTTTTGTTTTTGTTTTTGTTTTTGTTTTTTTAAGAAAGCAGTGGCATCAATACTTGAGTTTATTGATGATAAAGGGATACAATGCCAAGATGGTAAAGATGATGGTGACCTTATTAGTCACAGAAGCAGTAATGGTTACATATGATCTGTTACTGAGCTGTTTATTGCTTTGCCATGCATATTTTGAGAACCATCCCATAGAACATGTCACTTTGTCCTCCCCCAAGTCCTGGAAGACAGTATGATTGTCCCATTCTTGCTTTTATAGATGAGAGGAAATAAACAAGAGCCAAATTGTTGAATAGCTTGCCAGGATGATGCTGCTAATGGGGGTCGAGAGTGGCTGGTTTGTAGGTTGTCTGGAGCCTAGAGTCTGAGCTTCTAACCACCTTGAAACCTTGCCAGAAACAGGGGACGTGCAGGACACTTGGGATAATATCGTGAGCAGAGGGAAGGAGGCACCTTATTTTCCGCTTCACCAGTGGTTTTCCATTCTGCTTTCCTATTAGGGTCTCTTGGGATACCTTAAGAAATAGTGTTGTCTGTGTCCAACTTCAGACCAGGTAAATATAATTTTAGAGAAGAGAGGGTTGATGGAGAGCCACAGTGGAGAACCACTTCCTGAGATCAAAGTTTTTAAAATGTGGTCTATGGATCCAACTTCAGTAAGTCTGTTCAGAGTTTTCATGCATGAGCATTTATTGAGGGTGTGGGGCATGGCTTTTTCTAATTCTCAAAGGTATCCCATAATGCCAACAAACAAGCCAAGAAAAGATGGGAAATCGTTGCCTTGGAGGATGACGGTAACCATCACAGCTTTCAGTGTAGAGCCTACTGTGTGCCAGGCACTAGAATGGGCTCTTGGGATAAATCTCATTTAATCATCCTAACAGCCCTGGTATTGTCCTATTTTATATATGAGGGAGCTGAGGTTCCAAAAGGCCAGGGAACGTGCCCAAGATGTCACCATGAATAAAGGATTGAGCCATAAACCAACTCAAATCTATTTAATGCCAAAGCCAGTTCTTCCTAATAGACTTCCCTGATGGATGAGGGTTGAAAAAGCCTTGCCCAGAAATAGGGAAACAGACTCAAAGACAGCTAGAGGGCTTTGCCAGCCAGAGGGCATGCAGGAACTCTAAAGTGGTGCATTGTTAAGGAAGTAAAATATTCCAAGTTTGTACTATATAGCTCAGGATTAATCTCCACTGTCCTGAGGAGGAAGAGAGAAGGAATTTGACATTTCCCTCTTGCCTGGAACCTGATCCTTTCTGGAAGCTTCTGAGCTTCCTTATGGAGAATGTCTTTTTTGTTTGTTTGTTTTTGCTTTTTGCCTTTTGCTTTTTGCTTTTCCTGCCACGTTGTTTTCTTGGTCTCTGACCATGTATCAAGCAAGGAAGTTTTCTAATGAAGCAGATGTAGTCCCTTAATTTAATCAAGAGTATGTCTTCCATCCTATTTTCTTCTAATCTTTCTTCCCTGAAGGACTTATGAAATTTCATTTCTTATGCACCTGGGAGGAGGATGTCCTTCACAATGATGCAATGATCTTACCCAGAAAATATGTTTCCCTACATAGATCCCTGTGTTAGCACATGGCATGACCTTGTTTCAAGCTAAACACCTCTGAACCCTCCTCCATCCCTGCCTCTTGCGTCACCCGCTCTCCTCTCTCTCCATCTAGTTGGGTCACAGGTCCTGACATGCTTCTCAGGTCGCCCGTTCTCTCTCTGTCCACCACAGTATGCCTTTGTTCCAGACCTCTTGTCTCTCTCAGACAGGAAACCACCATGGCTCCTGCTTGCTCAGCCCTGAACTCCTCTTGCTCCCATGCCAGCCAAGCCATACTCTTTCATCTATGTCCAATCATGTCTCTCCATACTTGAGACTCTTCTCCACATGCTGAAAATGCACCCATGCACACACACAAACACACATATACAAATACAGTTGGCTCTTGAAT
The DNA here is from genome assembly GCF_046562875.1 of Panthera onca. Classification (NCBI taxonomy): domain Eukaryota; kingdom Metazoa; phylum Chordata; class Mammalia; order Carnivora; family Felidae; genus Panthera; species Panthera onca. Next base: position 35,922,672 of record NC_138354.1, on the reverse strand, counting down.
AAGCCGGGGTTGGGATGCCAACCCCCTGTAAATCCACATGTAACTTATTTTTTTTTTATTTTAGCAAAAGAGCACACGTGAGCTGGAGATAGGGCAGAGGGAATGAGAGAGAGAGACAGAGAGACAGAGAGACAGTCTTAAGCAGGCTCTATGCTCAGCGTGGAGCCCTGATGTGGGGCTTGATCCCGTAACACTGGGATCATGATCCGAGCCAAAATCAAGAGTCAGATGCTCAACTGACTGAACCTTCCAGGCGCCCCCATGTAACTTTTGAGTCCCCAAGAATTTAACTATAATAGTCTGTTGACTGGAAGATTTCTCAGTAACATAAATAGTCAATTAATACATATATTATATATTCTGTATATTTTGTACTGTATTTTTCATTTAAGTCTATTTATTTTGCTTGAGAGAAAGAGAGAAGGTACAAGTCAAGGAGGGGCAGAGAGACAGGGAGAGAGAGAGAGAGAGAGAGAGAGAGAGAGAGAGAGAGAATCCCAAGCAGATTCCACAAATCAGTGTGGAGCCCAATGCGGGGCTTGAACCCATAAACCGTGAGATCATCACCTGAGCTGAAATTGGACATTTAACCAACTGAGCCACCCAGGTGCCCTTATATACGATATTCTTAACAATAAAGTAAGATAAAGAAAAGAAAATGCTATTAAGAAAATCATAAGGAAGAGGAGAATACTTTACTATATTTTATTTCTTGAAAAAACTCTGCATATAAGTATAACCTTTGCCATTCAAGGGTCAGCTGCACACACACACACACACACTTCTCTGGGTCCTGCAAATAAAGTCCAGAATCCACATGGCTGACCCCATGAGATAATGGTCTTTTCTTCTGTTCTCATGTATTTCCATTTCTCGTTGGTTCCCATCTACGCAAAGCCAAGTTGGTAAAAGTTCTTTCTGTTTCATGCCTGCACACATGAGGTTATGAGTAGGGTAGTCTGGGTAGCTTGTCACGTACAGTGAGAAAGGACTTTTTTATTTATCAAACAGCTTTATTGCAATATAATCCACTTACTATAAAACTCACCAATTCAGTGTTTTGTGGTTTTATTGTAGTACATTTGCAGAGTTGCACAGCTCTCCCCACAATCTAATTTTAAAGCATTTTTATGCCACAAAGTGTGCATACATCTAATCATCACCGTGTACACCTTGAATATAGTGCATACAGTTTTTGTCAGTTACCCCTCATTAAAGCTAGGGGCGGAGAATATTTGCATCATCCCAAAAGATCCTCGAACTTATTAACCTTCACCTACCCCTCACCTCAACCACAGGCAACCACTAATCTGCTGCCTGCTCTCCAGGTTTGCCCGTTCTGGATAGTTGACCTACAAAGAATCACACACTGGGCGACCTTGCATGTCTGGTGGCTTTCACTCAACATCACGTCTCCCAGGGTCATCCAAGTTACAGTGGGTATTGCCAGGGAACATTCTCTTGTATGGATATGCCATATTTTATTGATCTAGGCACCCCTTGGTGCACATTTGGGTTATTCCTATTTTGGGTCATTGTGGATCATGCCACAAGCTGCACGTCATTTAGGGGCATCAATAAATCTTCCGTGTACTGTCAGAAAGAATTCAGCCAGCCGTTTGACTCATCTATGCCTCCATTCTCTTTCCTGTAAAATGGGAATCATGATGGCATCTTCCTCATGGGTCTCAGCAATAATTAATTACCATGATGTGAGTAGAGAGCTTAGCACAGCGTCTGGTACATAATTAGCACTCCATAAACCTGTACTGTTCTTATCCGATTCTCTCCGTGTTGGAACACAATGCATAGGGGAGCAGCTGTTGATGACTACTGGTTTTTCACAAATATTTATTTACGTTTTACTACCCCCTAGTCATTTGTTCATTCTTGTCAGGAAACCTGTGATACAGGCATTACGTTCTTGCTTTATATGTGAAGACACGAAGTCGGAGAGGACTCAGGAACGTGTCCATGTGCTTATCTGTAAACGAAAGTACCAGCTGGAATTCTGGCCAAAACCACTGCATATTTGGAACCTGCATTTTTTTCTTGGTGTTTGTGACCCCCCCCCCCCCAAATCCTGCATCTGCTACCCTTGGACTTATCCCTCAGAAAAGGGTCATGAGCTAGCTGGTTCTAAGAGTATAATCAAGGATGTAGCTTCCAAGAGAAAATGTAGAACTGCTTCTCAACCATGGGAAGGAGTGTTTGCTGGACAGTAGCTGTTCACTTTCTTCTGAGAAAAAAAAAATGTTTATTTATAGCAGGAAAGACTGCAATGAGACATCAGAAAGAACTTCCTAATAGTCAAGGCCTGGGGATCTTGGAAAGCTCATTAGGGACTCTTCTCTAGTCTCTAGTGCTGTCGCACTGTCTCTACTGTCTGTGTTTGTGTGTTTGCGTGTCTTTGTATGTGTGAGTGCATGCATATACACACATATATATGTTTTGTGTATATGCTGGTGTTTGTGTGTCTTTTTGTGTGGGGGTGTTGGGGTGTATACGCACCTGACCACAGGTCCCCTCTTTGGAAGCCAGGCTATATCATTCCATCTTGCTGATTTTTCTAACCCTATGATTTTTTTTTTTCACCCAGGGAGTTGGGAAGTGAGCTTAGGCCTTACGTTTTCTTTTTATTCATAATTCCAGCTAAATCCTCTGCAAATCACTGTCCTCTACCTTCCCAAGATGTGTTTGGAAGTAGCAGTTAAAACATACAGACTACCCAGGCCTTTATGCATGTACGTTTCTTTCTCTAATTCTCATTCGATTTGGACGTCACGGTGGACACACGGATGGAGCTGGATGGATGGATGGAGAGATGAACATGAGTCAGAGAGCGAGAGGGCCCAGGAGACTGAAATCTGTATCCGATCCCAGTCAGGGAGCTTCTAGAGGACGATGCAGGTTTGAGAGAGAAAATAGTAAAACAGTAACTAGGTGTCACTCTTTTACCAACCTTTGCAGTAATTGAGCAGAGAAATAGGCACAAAAATAAAAGAATGATTTTGTTAACCGGAGGATGTGATTTGGCTCAAGGTTTTTAGGGTTACGCAGTGCGTGCCTGTGTTTTTTTGCTCCTACCTTATTTCCCAAGTCATCCATCTCAGAGTGATTAAAAAAAAAAAAAAAAGGAGTTTTCAGCAGGGATTGCCTTTTATTTTCTCACTTCCCCTGCAGTGAGGTAATCAGGAACCTGTCTGGAAGCATCAGAAGCCATGGCTGCATTGGGTGGGCTTGAACTGGCCCACCTCCCCTACCGTCGTCAGCCCCATGCGGAGAGCACGTTCAGCACAACCTTATCTCTGGGGTCTGGGCAGGCTTATGGGCTGTCCCTAGCACAGATTACAAAAGTGCTTACTTCCTGCTGGTGGTCACAAGAGAAGGAGAGGCTGAGAGGGCTTTGGGGCCAGACAAAGCGAGCTTTTGCAACCGAACGTGGCATTGACCACCAGCAGCCTTCATTATCCCCATCGTCACAGGCAGTCGGGCTGGCTTTTTGTCAGCCCTGTTCGGAGAAGCCTTGTTAATTCACCCCCATGAAAATGGAAGTTTCATAGGCATTGACATAATTAATGAAGAGGCAGGCAGCATGCTCTACCAATTAACACCACAGGGAAAAGTAAAATGGGCTTTCTTTTGGAGTGTTGTGCCAAAGTTAAGGACTGTAACACACAGCAAATAAATAGAGATGCTTTTAATGAGCCGCAAGATCGAGCTGAATAACTCAGAAAGGATGGTGGCTAAACACTGCCAACTCTTTGCACCGTTAGGAGTAATTGATGAGCATAGTTAAAAGTTTGCGGGGTAGAAGGGACTGTCGGGTGCTACATCCATGCTCATTTATAAATGTATTTTCCCCTGAAAGTAACTGTTAGGTATGTTAAAGGATGTAATGTGCAGTCGGAAACAAATATGATAGACTAGGCGTTTTGTAGTGCCCAGAAAATAGGAGACTTAGCCGTTCCAGAACGAATACCGTGGTGGATTTTTCACACTTGATGAGATTGTCTTTGTCAAACTCAAAGCAAAAGTGGGCTCCTCGGCTGTAGATCCCTGCTCTGTGTATACTCTGGAAATGGAAGGAAGGGGATTTTTAGAAGTGGTGCTGGAGCCATTCCATTCCTTTCAGAAAGCCAGATGGATAATTGAATAATTTCTCTGTGTTTTTAAGATTAAAACACGACCTTCCACAAAAGCATTTCTTATTGTTTCTGAAAGAGTGCGTTTGTACCAAGAGGTTTTTCTGACCATAGAGAAATCTGTTTGATCAAAAAATAGAAACACATTGGGTTTCGGTAGCTATTTTAGGAATTTTTAAAACTCTGAGTTCAGTTGGCTTTTTGTTAATGTGGTGTATCTGGTCCAATTAGGCTTCATTTTACAATCAAAGCGTCTACAATGGAGTCACGTCATTCATGTATTTAACCTGAAAGAACTCAATTATGTGTGCCAGGCCAATAAGACCCAACAATTCTACCTACGTAGCCTGCAAGTGCCCACTCCCAATAACCATAACAGCACAAGTCCCGGAGGGGAATTGTTGGTGTTAGCGGAGAGCATCCTGTGAAGTGAGCAGAGAGAGACCACTCAGTATGGTGCCCCATAGTGGGCCTCAGTTCCTGTCTGTCTCTCCTGGTTCTGGCACCTCATCACGTTGCGTGTGGTTCCATTTTCACAACGTGTATCATTCATGCCGCGTGGTCCTAAGCACAGGTCAACAGTTTTATCTGTTGCTCAGAAAGAGCAGTGCATTAGAGCACCAGAGAAGACACTGTCTATCCCAGGTTCCTGAAGGATGGTGTCTTGGTGCCGACGTGTTCCCTCCTAAGCAATTTTCTCAGATTTCTCCACATTTCTGTTCCGCTTTATGTCCTCATTGTGGGAATGACCCTAGTAGTAGACCTGTCTCTTGGAAGCCACACCACTTTCGGTTACATTACTTCCAGGGAAGATTGCTTCACCTTCCTTCCGGTTGAACTAGTCCCTATGCTTCTCAGTTACCTGCTCTGTAAATGACTTGCGGCAGTATTTTTCAGATTGTAGTTTCTGGATCTGCCTTACAGTCATCTTGGATGCTGGTCTTAAGTGGAATTCAAACCCACTTTGAATCTATTACATCAGGAGTATCCCTAGGATCCACAGTTTCATTGGGCTTTCACTGGTGTCCCCATGATCTTCTCATCTCCAAGAACGTTGACATCCCATTTTGCTTTCTGTCTGTCACGACACAGTATACTTCTGGACCTGTTCTATTGGATGTGTGCTCAGGAAATCTAAATGAATTTGAATATCAAAAAATGGTAAGAAAGAGACACCTGTCCAGCTAAGAAAACAACCTGTTGTTCTACAATCCCAACAAAGAAGAGCTTCATGTTATGGGTTTGTTGTCAGACTATGAAGTGTGTGTTCACTTTGTTCCCAGAGATGAGGCCAGAATAGTTGTGACTAGTTGAGTTTTGATCTGATTGCTACATTTTCTACGGTGGCTCTTACTTAGATGTCTCTACAAGAGCTACCTACCTCTGCTTCTTAGAGAGTTTCACCCCAGACAGGTGCTTTGCACTTATAAGAGTCCATGAAATAGTTTGGAAATTGTCAGAATAAGGGCCTCACAGTCACCAGGCAGGTCTCAGAAGGCAAGGTGACCAAATTATAAAAGGGGGATTCTAACTTTTAGCCCTTTTCTTTCTATATTACCCTTCACGCGACATCCACACACTTGAAGATTTCAGTGTGGCTATTCACTGCCCGTTGAAGTTTTTTAATCCACTGGAATGTTCACATCTTTCAGAAGTGAGACCCAAGAAAGCAAACACACTGAAAAAAATTGATTTCTTTTCCCGGAGGAGTTGCTGATGTATCTTCATCATGCACAAGACCCGACGTCTCCGCATGTCCAACCACAAAATGGGTAGAAACACCATGAAATTCAGAAGAGGTATCTAAGTCTTGCTTTTCTTCTCTGATGGAAAAGTGGAGAGACGGCATTTTATTTTTTACCATTATCAGCCAACCTGTCAGTCATTGAAAATTTCCTCGTGAAGACACAAAGCCAAGTTTTGAATACCGTGTGTCAGTCCTTCCAGCTGATCTTATGAAAAGCGGCGGTGAATATTCCAGCTAAAAAAAGACTCCTCATTTCAAAAGCTCAGCTGGAGGCAAGACAGGGCCACAGAAATGACCGGAGCAGAGGAGAGGTGGCCCACATAGGAGATCAGGTTCCTCTTTCTTCTTGTTTATTTTCCACGAATGCAGCGAGTTTCAGCAATTGAAGTCATAATGCTGCATTTGACAGGCCAACAGCTCTAACGTACGAAGTCTCAGGTTGGCTGTGTACGTAGTTTCTGTGTCAGTCCCAATTATTAATACATTCCTCAGCAATGAGTGTTTTCTCGTTCATTCTTACTGAACTGTTAGGACAGGTGGTGGCCCAGAGCTCTGTCAAAATGAGTTGTCCTCCCCCTGAAAACGTGGGCAGGGCAGGGAAGTGACCACCTAATAAATGCTAACACTCTCTCTCTATAATGGGACCCAGGGAGGCAGGGGGGCAGTACCCATAGTGGTGCTGGCATTCTACATTGTCCTGCCCAAGTTCAAATCTGCGTGCTGCCCCTTGTGAACTATGTGCTTTTTACACATTTCTTAGCACTTAAAAGCCTCTCTTCCTCTTAAGGTCGTTGTGCAGATTAAATGAGGTAATGTGTCAGGTTTAACCCAATACCTGACACACAATATGTGCTCTAGAGCAACTGTGATTAAAATCAGAAGCAGGAACCAATGCAACTCCAATCAACCCTCCAAGGCATTCACCACAAAAGATTGCTATGGTCCATGGATAGGCTTTATTCAGTGGTTTACAGAAAAGGGTCTTTGTCCAGGATCCTCACACACTTAAGTTTTTCCAGCCAGACTTCTCATTCATGGTATATTTGTTTCTGTGAGGGTCGCTCCTTATTCAGTGTAGACTTCTCTGGAGTGTGGCCATGCCACTCTGGCTTATGCCCCATTCTTCTTCCTCCCAGACTTGTGAGCTAAAGCCTGATTGAAGGACAGATTTCTGTTCAGATGTCAGCAGCATCCTGGGAGGTTAGCTACCAAACTGGATGAGGCCAGGTCACTTGTATCTACACGGGTTAGAGGCTGGAGCACAGGTGGATTAGCCAGGACCAGGAAGGTTATCACTAATGGCTGGGTCAGCCTAAGAATGCAAGTTTGAGATTAGAGTATTGAGGAGGTAAGACCTCTAGGGGGGATCCTCACAGTTCCAGGTGAAACCACCTGTGCCTCGAATTCTCAGAGCATGGAAAAGGATTTTTCTCTGAGAATGGAATTTGACAGTCAGTAGCAGAGAAGACTTCAGGATTTGATGGGTGTCTAATCGTGGGCTACATTGATAGACGTGAAAAGAGAAACAAAGACAAAGTGTCATTTTCATTCAATCATGATAAATTAGCAATGGTAATGTTAATAATACAACATGATAGATTATGCTTAAGAGCTTTACCTGTGGGATGTACTTAGCACAAGTCCCATTGTACAGATGAGTTGACTTGGCTGAGAGTCTTGCCGGTCAAGCTTCCATCGATGTCTGCTTAACTCCCGAAATGTGTTCTTCCAGGTTTGGCTATTCATTTCTGTGCCTCACACTTCAGAGCTGCAGGAGTGTTGAGTCAGTTCCCCCCACTAGGTGCAAACACTGCTAGGCATTATGGGGCCTACAGAAGTGCAGAATATAAATTTCTGCCCTCAGTGGAGCCTTCAGTGTGGAATGGGCAGGAAACAGAGAAGGTGCCCTTGGTAATTTTTTTTGTTTTTGTCTGATAGAAATGGGGATACTTCCTAAACCAAAAGAACACATTTTTTTTTCTAGAAGTAGTGATTTCTTTATTAAAATCCATATATCTCTCATGGCTGGTTGGTTAGCACACCTAATAGTTTAAACGTACTGAGTTGAAGTGGACATATATTAGGGTAGGGACGTGTAATGACTTCTCATATGCCTTATGCACTTTCTGAAATAATATGATTTACAGGTACATAAGAAAAATATATTATTAATATATATCTTTAAATTTAAGACTATTGGAATCAAATACTGATTTCTTAAGCTGATTGTTGTAGATTTTACAGGAACTAGACTGTCCTTTTTTAATGTTTATTTTTGAGAGAGAGAGAAAGAGAGAGAGAGAGAACAAGTGGGGGAAGGGCAGAGAGAAAGGGGGAGACAGGATCCAAAGTGGATTCTGGGCTGAAAGCAGAGGGCCTGATGCAGGGCTCAGACTCACAAACTGTGAGATCATGACCTGAGCCGAAGTCAGACACTTAACCGACTGAGCCACCCAGGCACCCCTGCAGGAACCAGGTTTTCAAATAACATTTTCTACTCTGGCTCCCTCCTTTTCTAAAAAAAAAAAAAAAAAAAAAAAAAAAAAAAGTCTCTGTTGAAGAAGTGGCTTAATGCAGTAACTTCATGGGAACAGGTCCACACTACTAATACTCCATGACAAATGACTTATGTTAGTCTTAGCACAGGCAGGCAGAAATTATGGAATTTGTTTCTAAAGACTTGTAATAACATTTAGCATGTTTCATGTCGATATATTCACTCTACCGAAGGTCATCAGCAGCCCCTGGTGCCATTTGAATTCTGCCCATGGAGTTTATGGGGTCTGCTATCACCCTGTCACCCTTGGCCTGTGGTGTCCCTCTCCAGGGGCTTTCTCATCCAGTGGGTCTCAGTCTTACCTTCAAACTAGAGAGGTGCACATATACTGCCTCCTGGGCCCCACCCTCAGAACTTCTCATTTAATTGGTATAGAAGTCTGGGCATCCAGATTTCAAACTTTTAGATTTTCAGTTGAGTGTGTGTTGGGATATGGTAGAGGCCAGGTCTCCAAATGGCAATGTTTATTTTGATTAAAAGTACGTAAGAGGATCAAATAAGCGGTGTTTTGGAAGAGCAAGGAATATTCTGAAATCAGTTAGGATTCTCACTTCGGCTGTCCTGGCTTTGTGTGTCCTAAGTCCTTGTTACTCAAGGTATAGTCTGAAGACCAGCACCATTGGCGTGGGGACTGGGTAGCAGTGTAGAATTTCAGGCTCCTCTCCCACACATCCTGAATCAGAATCTGAAATTCTCCGTGATCCCCAGGTGATCCTCTGCACTAGAGGTCAGTGGCGAGGAGAAGGACAGTGATGACACGGTCTGTTTTATTGAGCATCTGCTATAAGTCAGGTTCTAGGTTAAGACATTTGTGGGATACACTGCTCTTTAAATTGTTCTAGGAATAGCATTTCGTGAAGAGCAGTATGCCCAGTGTATGATATCCAGACAGAGTTTCAAGAAGTGGGTTATTGTTATCTTGTTTGCTCCTCACAATGACCCAGTAGAGAAGGTGATGTTGTCCCTTTTATATAGATAAGGAAATTGCGAATAACTTGTTCAAAGTCCCCAGGTAGTAGATGGAAGACTTAGATTGCCAACTGTCTTTCTCCAAAGCCATGCACTCAGCCCGTTTGTCATACAATAAAAGAAGAGGAAGCATGAATCTAGATGTTAGTTTGCAGATTGTCTGCCTTCCACAAACCACGTGAAGCAATGGGATTTGGCCTTGCATTAAAAGATAACTCTGCTGGGATGGGGGAGTGGTGCTTTTTTCCACAAACTTCGTAGTTTATGAGTGACAGAAATACAAAAAGAACTGCCTTTAGTCCAAAGTGAAACATGTTGTACTTTTAAAACTGTGAATTTCATGTTCCAAATTGGGTTTCAGGTATGGCTGGATCAGGGTGACCAAATGATGACATCCTCAGGAATGTGCCTTGAAGTCTGTCTAGACTGCTTTACTTGGTGTTGACTTCAGTGCATGGCACATTATCCCTAAATGGTGGTAAGATGTTCACCTGCAACTCTGGACTGAGATCTTACCAGTTTATCAAGACCAGCCTGAAAAGACTACCTCTTTCCAAATTGTTCAAGGCAATATCCCAGGGATAATTCTCCTGTATCCCATTCCCATCCTTGAACCCATTATTCTGGTCTGAAACATGGGATATTCTGAGTAGACAGGTTTGAATTCAAGGATGACTAAGACCTCATATGAACTAAAAGTTGTATACCATACTTTCTAAGACCAAGGGTGGAGAAGGAGATTTTCTTCAAAGAAATACAAGATGTTATTCTTATGAAAGGGGGAAGGAATTATTGGCAGATGTAAGGGACTAACATCCGCTATGGGGCCTCAGTTAAGGGAAGCAGGTAGAAAGAAGTTGTATGGGGGGCAGCCTGCATTGACACTCCACCTGCCTGTGTGTATGTTCTGAGGACAAAATTCTGGATTTTTCCCTTGTCTGCCATATCAACTGCTTTCAACTACATCTCCTTAGGGAGAAAGGAGCCAACATCTGGTAGCTCTGTCTGATACTGGAACAATGCTAAGTGCTTACACAGTTAGCTTATTTTCTGTTTACAACAACTCTGTAAAATAGATCTTCCAGAGTCAAACTCCCAAACCAGAAAAGGCAGCACAGAAAAACTCAGCAATGGGTCTAAGGTCACAGCTAACCAGGAGGATTATACGGACTTCCAAGTCACTTCAAAACCTCTGTCTCTTTGTCTAGGAAGCCTCTGAAAACAAATAACTGAACAAATTATGTTATTAAAATAAAATCCAAGCTGAATATTCTAAACTTGAGGCTCATAAGGCAGTGGACTTTATGACCTGGGGATATAGTCCTTTCTTCTCATGTGGCGGTGTGTGTGTTTGTGTGTGCATGTGTGTGACCAAATAACAACATTCCTGTAAAAATGTGAATTTCTGGCTTCTCTCACTCTCTACAAGGTAAATGACTAGAGTGGGGATATGGTTGTCCCCTCTGGCAGTGCATTTTTTTCTGCATTCCCTCCAAAGTCCCCACCTGGCCAGCTTCAGTCATTTATGGGATCTGTTCAGCAGTGGAGACACTGGAGTTGGCAAATCCTGGTATAGTAGTGTGAAGTCACTTGACGTGTGTATACGGTAGACTCTGCTGTGTCAGTCTGTTCTCCTGAACTGCCACAAAGCACATCCTGTGTTCTGTATCCATGTATCTGTATCTTCTCTCTCTCTCTCTCTCTCTCTCTCTCTCTCTCTCTCTCTCTCTCTCACACACACACACACACACACACACACGCACACACGCAAGGCAGCAATTTGCTTTGCCTCCTCCTTTCCTTCCCCTGGCCCCTCTCATTTAGCTCTCCGCATAATCCTCTTCTCCTAGCCTTCATCTCCACAGTGTAGGAATTTAGCACGCTCTGTACCCAACTGTATTAATAAAGCACTTAAAAATATGCAATTTTATTCAGGATTATTTATCTAACCATCTCTACTGAAGTGCTGCTTCTGCAGCATCTCATCGGCAGTGGTTTCCCTGACGGCAGCTTCTGGAGTCCACAAGCATTGACTGAAATGCTAAGCCAAAGATGCCAGCTGCACGCCCAAGCGTCCCCAGGCCAGTCAGTGCAGCAGAAGGCAAAGACAGGCACTAAAGTGGGCGTTTGGTCCATCCCCCTGCCTCTGGGATGAGCCGCACCAGTTAGCCTCGGCACCCAGGAATCCTTTCCTTTCTATGGCAGTTGCAGGAAACCCTAATCTCATAATTGCAGCTTAGGATCTGGGAGAGCCCAAAGCAATGATGAAGTCTGTCTGGGCTGTTTTTACTCCTTGCCTTAATGATGGATTATGTCATCCTTATCCCTCCCTTATAGCAGGGTTTCTCTACAGTCAGACTGTTCTTTGTCGTGGGGCCGGCCCTCCTGAGGGATGTAGGGCCCTCCTGTAGGATGCTTAGCAGTATCCCTGGCTTCAGCCCATTAGATACCAATAGCATACAGTTGTGACAACTGACCTTTCTCCTGACATTGACCAATGGGAAAATTTGCTGGGCTGAGAACCACTGCTCTCTAGGAACATAGCACAGATGAGTCCCATGAAATCAGGCATTGTGTCTGATTTTGCTCGTTGTTGTGTGCACACACAGTAGGTTCCCAGTATTTGTTGAATGGATGAAAATCTACTATTGGTCGGGGTTGAAGATTGTATTTATTCCGAAGATAAAATGAAAAAAAAAAACTGTAGTGATTATAATTCACATGAGGAAGGAAATCGAAGCCTCTTTTTCATTTCCTCCTCCCTCTACCATTATCAAACAAGTTCAGTAAATGTTTACTGATTAAAAGCCTAAATCATCATTAAGTCTTCCATAACTTGAGTATCCATTATGTGGTAGTTCTAAGTAGGTGTCATTATTTAATTTAATGTCCTCAGTGACTCGTTGAGATAGGTAATATCAACCAAGTTTTACAGATTGGGAACATGGAAACCAGAGAGGTCAGGTAATTTGCCCAAGACCACACAGCTGTGAAATTTTGGAGACTTGATTCAGATCTTGGTCTAAAAGGATTCTCAAATTTTTCTTTTCTCTCTGCACCCTATTGGCTCACTCTATCCTGTCAAAGCTCAATGCAGGACAGCATGAAGAACATGAATCCCAAGGTGAACTGTGCAAGAGGTTAAGTGGATTTGACCAAGTTTCCCATTACATTCATTTTGGGGGAAAATGGATTACAAACAGAAACCCTTGGTCATAACTTCATGTTCACTTGAAAATGAGAAGTGAGTGTTTTATAGATCCATAGCTTCACATTATCTATTGCATTGCAAGAAATAGAAGATGGATGGAGTAGGGCAAAGAGTATAATAATATTGCAAGGCTTTATATGGAAGGGTCAAGTGAGGAGAGGATGAGCCAAAAGGATGGGGATCAGAAGGCTAAGAAAGAAGAACTCGTAAGAGATGTATCTAAACTACTTTTAAAAATGGTTAAGGAACTCAAGGAGAAATATAAAAAAGGCAGCACACTAAAAGGTCAGAAAAAGTAGTCAAGTAAGAAGCAAAGTAATTTAAACATAAAAAGGAAAAGCTACAGATACTTCTTTCATGCTTCAGAAAGCATCAGTCTTAAACCTTGCAGTGTCCCAATAATTCACTGCAATCCTCTGCAAGACACTGAAGTCTTTCACAAAGACATACTTTTTCCTCCTAAGCTGGTGAGCCCTCAGATGGTCCAAATTTCCTTAAAAAATGAAATGTAACTACTAGGCTTTCTTTACGTTAACCCTAAAGATAATGATGTATTGGGCCTTTCCCTATAAAGGACATACGGAGGTGGCCTGGTTACGTTTCCCTGTGTGGTAACTCCATTATTCAGAACTGGATAGATGAAAACATTAGTGTCATGGGATGGGATGGGATGGGATGGGATGGGATGGGATGGGAAGGAAGGAAGGAAGGAAGGAAGGAAGGAAGGAAGGAAGGAAGGAAGGAAGAAGGGAGGGAGGGAGGGAAGGAGAGAGAGAGGGAGGGGGAGAAGGAAGGAAGAAAGAAGGAGGGGAGGGGCAAGAAGAAGGAAGGAGGGGAGGGAGGAAAATGAAAATAAATACCTCTCCTCACCATTTTTTCTCCTCCATTCATTTGTTTACTCATTCCACTCTTGTTTTAAGTGGGTGTCTACTATGCGCCAGTCACTGTGTGAGCCACTTGGGAGACAATGGTAAGCAAGTCCCAACTCAGTACCTGCTCTCATAGGGTACATGGTCCAGTAGGAAAGGCAAAAAAACCCAAAACAAACAAACAAAAAAAACCAGTCCAATAATGACTGCTCTGTGTGTTGGGCATGGTCTGTATTTTTGCATTCACCCCTCATTTCTGGACCACCATGTTGGCTGCAACATTTAACCAATGTACTCGCCTGGCTCTCAAACCCCACATATTTCGGGCACTGGATCAGGACACGAGGGAAAGCACTGGTCTGTCACACTATGATGAAACACTGGTTGACAGATTCACTCCTCCTCTTCCCCCAATCAGTGAAGGAAGGAAAGCTGGGTTGATTTTATTTCTCAGACCAAGTGATGGAGTTGGGTTCTACCCCTGGCTTTTGATGTGTTCATCCTTGAACTTGTTCCTGAAAATCGGTTGAGGCATTAACTAGAAAAGAGAGAGGCACTTAGAGCTAAAAGTGACCTCAAGGTCACCTATGCCAGCCAGCATGAATTTACGCTGTTGGATTTTTGCTCTTTGGACTTAAACTTTCTCCACACTCTTTGATCAGTTTGTTTCTACTCAACAGAATTGCTACTGAACAGGGCAGGTCATTTTATTCCTAGACAACCAATAGTTCCTCATTTTAGAGGAACAAGTTTGTTCTCCCCAAAGTTGCTGAGTGTAATTTTACCCTCTGATACCAGGCAGCCAGTCACTGGGCTTTGGAGCTATGGGGTCCAAATGACCAGGTTCAAGCCCCAGGATTTGTATTTACCAGCTGTGGAACCAGAGCTGTCATTCCGGCTCCGTGGGCATCCGGGATCTTTTCTGTTGAATGGAAAGTATTCTGCATGACCTATATCTCCAGGGTGCGGTGTGGACGGCTTATGGTTATCTGGATCATGTGGGTTTTCTCTACGTGATACCAAAGAGAACACTATGGCTCAAAACTCCCATCCTACCAAGAGAACAACCCAGAAAGTTATGACGTGTTTGTTTGTTTGTTGATACCTGGTCAAAGCAAGAAAGAAAGAGTAGGGTTGATTTTCCCTGGGCCTTGTGTCCATCCAGAAACCAACAAGAGTAAATCAGGAATGGGTCACTGTGGACAGTGTGACGGAACTGGAGTATTAGAGAATGAGTATCTGTAATGATGGAGGAAAATATCTATGTTTGCTATTCCATGGCTCTGTGAACAAGCGTTTTACCCAGAACACTCATCATCCTAGCCAGATGTGTAAAAGGCAAGGAGAAGTTCCTAAAAAAGTTAAATATAGAATTCTAGAATCACCCCATGACTCGGCCATTCGACTCCTATGTGGTTCCCCAAAAGGACTGAACACAAGAACTCAAACACACACTTGTACGTGAATGTTCACAACAGTACCTTTAACAATGGCTAAAATGGGGAAGCAGTCCACATACCCAGCAGAGGATAAATGGATACACAAAATGCAATGAATCCACTGAGTGGACTATTATTCAGCCATAAAAAAGGAATGGGGTACTGACACCTGCTACAAGGTGGATGAACTTTAAAAACACCTGAGTGAAAGATGCAAGACTCAAAATGTTACACATTGTACGATTCCATTTGTATGAAATATCCAGTATCCAGCATAGGTCAATCCAGAGAAACTGAAAGCAGATGAGTGGTTGCTGGGTGTGTGTGATGGGGACAGCAGTTCCTTAATGGGTATGACATTGTCTTTTGGAATAATGAAACATTGTGGAACTAGACAGTGGTGATGGTTGCACAACATTGTGGATGTGTCGATGGGTACTGAAATGCTCCCTTTAAAATAATTAAAAAGAGGGACACCTGGGTGGCGCCTTGGTTAAGCATCCAACTTCAGCTCAGGTCATGATCTCATGGCTTGTGAGTTCGAGCCCTGCGTCCGGCTCTGTGCTAACAGCTTGGAGCATGGAGCCTGCTTAGGATTCTGTGTCTCCCTCTCTCTGCCCCTCCCCTGCTCACACTCTGTCTCTCAAAAATGAATAAACATTTAAAAAAATTAAATAGTTAAAAAAAATCAAGACCTTCCACATCAATCAAGGCTGCTGTCACCATTTTCTGGACCACTGCACTGGTCTTCATTCCCTGGTCTCTTCCCTTTGCTTCTACCGGATTCTTCTCCCAACAGCCAAAGAGCCCATGTCAGAATGCACATAGGACCGTTTCCCTTTTCAGCCAAAAAACCCCACTGAAGTTAGAATTAATTCCAACCACCTTCATCTGACACTCAAAGTCTGCCTACTGCCAACCTCACTAAATTCATCCCTTCCTTTTCTCATTCTGATCCCGCTGACTCTCACTCATCTCAGACTGGCTACACCTCAGCTGAAAAGCCACCTCTTCAAAGACTTTTCCCAACTATCCTTTGTAAACCAGTAACCCCAGCCCTTCTTTATTCTTTGCCGTGGCACCCTGCTCACTTGCGTCAAGCTCTTATTATCATTTGTAATTTTTTAAAATTGACTTGCTTTTTGTTCTTTGTCCATCTCATTTCATGAATGCAGTGTTACTGGCTAACATGATGCTTTGTATATGACAGTCCCTCAATCAACTCTTGTTAAATAAGATCAATGTGTGGTATTGGTAATTATTATTATTATTATTATTATTATCATCATCATCATCATCATCATCATCACTGTCCTAAAAATGCCACAAAGCCTGCTTTCCCCTAAAGTACAAATTGGTAGAATGATTAATGGGATGCACTTATGATTTGCCTTCTGGATGTGCTGCTGTTTCTCTGCCGTTTCAACAAGGAATGTGACTTTAGCACAAGGTGGCAGCCGTTGAACTTTGAACCCTTCTTTTATTTATGATGTATGTCTCAGGGAAACATGACAACATCTGGGAATTCATTAAATGACAGTTTTCCCTCCACCTTCTTTCTCTACTTTATTTTGCCCAACACAATCCTATTAAGGGAAAAGCTAATTGACCACAAGCTTCATTTCTGCTGAGCTTAGCCAAAAAGTCAATCACGGCTTGGCGGGAGCTATTCTGACTGTTTAGCCAATGGACAAATTTCCATCTTGACTGGCTCTACTGGTCCTAGGAGAATAGAGGTAAAGGTGCTTAATTCTATTTTGATACTTTTCATTTTCAGCAAAACTGAGACGACCCCAAGGAGTCATATTACCATGAAAAGGCAGCCTGGAAATTATTTCACGAGAATGCTTCTTTTATTTCCGTTGCATTCAGCTCTATTCACAAAAGTGTGTTCTGCCGTCTGACACTCTCATCAGATACGTGGGCCTGACCGTCGAATTGGGGTGTACTGCAAAGGGACTGTAAGCCTCCTGTGCTGATGTCAAGGGTGTCTCAGGCCAAATAAAGGGGAACCCTTCTGAGAAAAAAACAAGAATTAGCTCCTCAATGGTTTCTCTTCCAGCAAGTTCTTGTTGCATATGTAACATGGAGGTGTGAGAGTGAGCGAGGACAAGAAATGCATTCGGTTTGGGTTCCATCCATTTGCTAGCAAAACCACAAGGGAAGAAAAGCTCTCCTTGGACAGTAAAAGATGAAACAGAAAGATGCCATCTGTAAACTAAGGCCCCTTCCCCAATAAAGAAGAGGGGCTAGCCCCAAGATTTTGCCTTCAGCCTTGAATATAAATACCACGTCTTGGGTCATATTAAACGCATAAAAAATGAACTTTTCTACACGCACACAATGACAAAGAAATAGCAAACTTGTTGTTTTTCCAAATACCTTGTCCTGAATGGAGAAATCAGAAGCCCGTAATAGACTACATTCAAAATAATTTTCAATTTCCAAAAAAAAAGGAAGGCACCCCATTTTTGGTACTTGGATTTTTTTTTTAGCATTTAATGGATAGAAATTTTATATATCCCATAAGAATTATTCACGAACATCTCCCAATTCCATTTTCACAGACCTATTGTAGACTTGCTTTTATAGCTTGGATCCAAGAAATTTATTTCTACCGCTGCAGTCCAAAAAAGGGACTGTCTAATGAGTTTTTGCTAGGCGAGTCAAAGTGTCATGGTGGAATTCTTCTCTGCAAGACATGCTTCACTGGAAGGGAGAATGTAAAACAGCAAAGGTTCTTTAAGAGGCATATAAATCTACACACATCGGTTGTCGTCACACTAATAATAAACATTCATTTGGCATCATATATTTTCAAAGTGCTTTGAAGTGTTGGCACTCCTTAGAAAGGAGAGAAGACTTCTGGCGTTAAGAATTTTTATTTTACATTTAAGGGGTGGGTCTTACAGAAAGTCAGTGACTTGTCCAAGATTGGCAAAGTGGAGGACCCAGCCCGACCATGTTGAGTAGAATCTCTTGGCTTAGAGCAGGGTGTGTATCTGGGGGTGGGGGGTGGGGAGGAGTAACAATATCTGGCTGACTGAGCTGAGAAGAACAGATAGCGATACATATACAGCAAGCCATTTTGACTTAAGATCTTCATTTCTTAAATGTTGATGTCATAAACTAATAAAGAGGAGCTAATAAAGCGAGCCCTCCTATCTGTATCCCATAGAGACAGTGAATGGGTACAGGTGTAATGGATGTAAGGGGGCTGTTTTCTGCTCTTTGAGTTGATAGGCAGCTGTGACTAGGGATGAACAAACCTTTTTGAGATGAATATTACACTGCGTTCTCATGTGACATTAAGAATATCATGTTGAGAGGTGCCTGGGTGGCTCAGTCAGTTAAGCGTCCAACTTCGACTCAGGTCATGATCTCACAGTCTGTGAGTTCGAGCCCCGTGTCGGGCTCTGTGCTGACAGTTCAGAGCCTGGAGCCAGTTTCACATTCTGTGTCTCCCTCTCTCTCTGACCCTCCATCATTCATGCTGTGTCTCTCTCTGTCTCAAAAATAAATAAATGTTAAAAAAAAAAAAAAGAATATCCTGTCGAGGCATCGACAAACACCATCCTTTTTTTCTTACTGGCAATTTATTTATTAAGACTTTCTGAAAATTAAAAAAAAAAAAGTTTAAATCTAAGTAATACCCTGTATCAGCCTGCACTGAAAATAATACTTTATTATTGCCATTCTAGTTTTTACAGTTGAAGACTGTTAATCAATGAGGCAGCATGGATCCATATGAATATTGATCACTGTCTCGTTGCCCTCCTGTGAGTGTTCTCTCTTAATGACAGCCAATTTCAATATTCATTAGAAAAGGTGCGTTTTCTGGTTTGCACCATGGCTGGATTAGTGACAGAGGGATTTAGCCAGCATATGGGCATCTCGTTTAAATAACCCCTCAGATCACAAAGGTCCTGGCCATGGTCTACCTGGACTTAGTTCAACTCTTCAGCATCTCAGAAACTCCAGAATTTTCTGATTTGTGTTTCAAACCATAAGACACCTAAATAATGCTACCATTAAGCATTAACTTACCCATGTTCAATAGCTTAAAAATCAAAGCAAATATTCAATTGGTGTATTTTAGATCTCAGAAGGAGAAGCCCTAACAGCCCGTGTTTTCAGGGTGAACCAGGGTTACTGGGATCTATCTAACACTGTATTGCTTCAACTCTATTTTAGGGAGAGAAGAATGCCACGTGGTCAAAAAGTATAGCAATTTTCCCCTCGCCATTGTATGTAGAGAGCACAGCCTCCTTTTAGGTGGTTCTGAGATTGCATAGTACACAGACACTATTGTAAAATCTGGTAGAATATCTTTTTCCTCTCGCCTGTAGTAAAATCTGGCAGAATATCTTTCTGTCCCGTCGCTCCCAGATGCATCCATCCCGTTGCCTTTAGGACCCTGCTTTTGGCTTTTTGCCCATCTGTTTGGGCAATTGCTATCATGTGAATTGATATCTCTAAAGTGGGAATAGCTTACTCTTTGTAAGGTAGCATATTATAGTCAACTTCCCAAATAGTGATACATCTATGTGGCTTTTGGTAGTTATTTTTAGAGGTAATTTAGAAACTTTACATTTTTTTTTAATATCCTCAGCCACAGTAAGCATGCAGTGGGGTTTTGAATTATTCAGCAGTCATTCAAAGTGCAGTCAGTGATAAGGAAGAGTCTAGCCACAGTACCTGGGTTTGTCAACATTTCTGTTTCTCAGCAAAGAGTAGGATCATTGGTGTGAGTGGTGGTGAGCAGTCTTCTTTGTCTGGAACACTTGTTGGTAGGATCCCACACGACATCATGAGCAGACTGCCTCTGTGTGGTAGCTTGGATACTAAGTGGATGTAGGAGAGGCTGGCTTGGGACGAGAAGAGCCTTTCTTTCACTAGTAGAGGTTACTGCGTTACCCATCAGCCTGATTCAGGAGAGGTGGAAAGCATTGTGGGGTTGGGGCACAGCCAGCTGCTTCCTAAACTTCCCAGGGACAGCACCACAGCAGCCAACACAAATGTCAGTGGGATAGGCCAGCATGCCAGATGCCATCATACAAAATAACTTTCCCTGCCTGGCATCTGGGCACTTGCCTTGTCATTCAGAAGACTACCCTCTGGACCATAAGCCCCTTCTGCCCTTTCTTCCTCAATGTCCACTTAGCGTTTGGATGGATCACTAGGGAGTGCAGAATGGACTTTGGTCGTGCCCTTATTTGAGCGTACTGTACATAATGATAAGTAATAGGTAATAACATAAATGTATCCTTACATAGCTCTGTCTAAAGACCAGGCTCTGTGCTAGATGCTGCACAGATTGTACCTCGTTTACATATTTGTTGTCTATCTATGTGTCTCATTAGCCTAAAGCAGAATGGAATGAGCAAAGTTAAAAAGCAGATAACTCAGACTCCGGTGTTGGACCAAACTGGCTTAATATTCCATCTCGCCCCCTTTCCATATGTGTGACTTTGGAAAATAAATTCTACTGTCTGCACCAGAGACAATTACCCTTCCCTAAGTTCTTGAAGGTCTTGGCTGAACCTTTTCTTCTGCCTAGAACGTTTACCTAGATAAACCCTCCTCATCCTTCTGACCCTGGGCCAAGCATCACATCACTAGGAAACCCCATTTCTGTCTTCTCTCTACCTTCTGAATCTTCCAAATTCAAAAGCTATAATAAGATTCATATGTGTTTCCTTCCATTACCCTTTTTCTCCCTCGCCAGTTCTGAAACACAGTTTGATACCACTGTGGGCTACTTCTCTGTTTGTGGAGGGACTCTGGATGATGGGATGTCCTCAGAAAAATATAGAATCAGCTGGGGTGAAGCCTCAAAAAGTACGATCATAGAACTGTCAAGCCCAGTTTTTGTGTTTGTGGAAGAATAAGATGAGATCAGAAAGCACCAGAATCTTTTGAGTACTGTTGCCAACTTTTTAAGACTGTGACAACACATTTGTCTTACATTTAAGTATTATTTTGCTATTCTGGAGTCTTGATATAGACAAATTATTAGAATTTGCTGAGGTTTTGTGTGTGTTCCTTTGAACCAGCAAAAACTCATTTAAGAATGAAAATGGGGCATGTGGCTTGTAGAAAGAAAATAAATATTATTTACATTCATCTAACTACTTGAACTACCACTTGGACGGAGTCCACATAGTTCACTGTGTTCAAAGAGAATGTTTCTTAATGTTGATTAATATTTCAAATATCTTGGAATTTCAAAAACAAGATACTTGTTGAAATTACAAGATATAATAATAATAAGATGAAGACATGAAACATGTATGGAACATTATGTATCAGACATTGTTCTAAGTATTTTACATATATTTATTCACTGTTATTCATAAAAAATTTATTCTATACTTATAGAAGTATTCTATACTTCTATATTTTGTAGATCAGGAACCTAAAACACGAACAGTTTTAAAAAAATCCCCAGCTGGTACATATAGTATATGTTAAAGATACCTATTAAAGACAAAAGACAAGTATGCTAATTTACTATGTTGATTTCTCTATGTGGATATTGTTTTCTTAAACTTTTTCTTGTAGTATTGATATTACTTTAGATTCTAAAAACAATATCACAGAGACTCCTGGGTGGCCCAGTTGGTTAAGCATCTGACTCTTGATTTTGGCTCAGGTCATGATTCTCACAGTTGTGATTTTTGAGCCCCGCATCGGGCTCTGTGATGACAGCTCAGGATTCTCTCTTTCCCTTTCTCTCTGCCCTGCTCTCTCTCTCTCTCTCTCTCTCTCTCTCTCAAAATAAATAAAATAAATACTTTAAACAAAGGTTTACAACAGTAAATAAATACAAGTAAACAGCACTTTGACGTGGCATTTCACTTTTCCCCACACTTTACCAGGCCATTGCCTTAAGTGCAGGAACATCGGTTCTGGCTATGTTGAAAACAAAGCCATGGGGTTTAGGCAGGGAAGCAATATTTTATTATGAAGTAGAGCTTTAGTGTTTATATCAGATCGCCATTTCTGGCCAGGGGGACTAGAAGAAGAAAGAAGTATCTCTTGCATGTGTAAAATGAGAAGCCCACCAGAGGACTGATTATTCAGAATCCTGAAACATATTACCCCGCCTGGAACATGGATTGCCACTGTGTTTTCATACTCATTAGCTGAATTCTGGCTCCTCCATTTTCGTGCTGGTATTTATTTTAATTCCTCACAGCTTGAGCAATGGATGTGGCCCAAGCAGAGAGCAAGTCACTTCCTGGCCCCGTGAACTGTCTTGGAAAAAGTATGAGATTCCCTGTGGTATTAGAGGATTTGCAGTTCACTGGGCAAATTATGCACTCCAACATCCGAGTGTGGTTGTTTAATTAAACCCTTTGGTTCATTCAACATGACTAGCATGTTTCTGGACAGGACATTTTGAAATGAAAATCTCACAGCAAAACCTGTATGGCATGGACCTTTATGGATTTGGTTTATATTGGCCCATTTTGAGAGAGCTATTTAAAATATTTTTAGGTATCTAGACATTATGGCAAAGAAAAAGTATGTCTCTTCTTTGCTTTCATCATGTTTCTAGTAAGAGTGCATTATGAGGGGCGCCCTGGGTGGCTCAGTCAGCTGAGCGTCTGACTTTGGCTCAGGTCATGAGTTAGTGAGTTCAAGCCCTTCATTGGGCTCTGTGCTGACAGCTCAGAGCCTGGAGCCTGCTTTAGATTCTGTGTCTCCCTCTCTCTCTGCCCCTCTCCCACTCGTGCCATGTCTCTCCCTGTCTCAAAAATAAACAAACATTTAAAAATTAAAAAAAAAAGAGTGCATTATGAAAAATCTGTACCTGGAAGATGAGTATTATACAAATGGGGAGATACAATTGCGTATACACAAACACACACATCCATCTCCCCATTCCCTCACCTTGATATAGATATACATATACATATACATATACATATACATATACATATACATATACATATACATGGTATATGCACACACACATGTATTTGCATATACATGTGCATATAATATATATACAGTAGTGTATATGGATTGTATTTATGTGTAACATATTTATGATATGTATATGTATATGAATACATGAGTGAGTGTTCAAGTACATAAATATGTATATATGTATGTTTGTAAATAGAGTTCCTCAGCCTCAGCATTACTGATACTGTGGATTGAGAATTTTTTGGGGGTGGGATGGTCTGTCTTATGCATTATAGAATATTTAACAGAATCCCTCACCTCTACCCACTAGATGCCATTAGCACACACCCCCCAGTCAAACCAATAAAAAAACTTCTCCCAGGCACTGCCAACTGTTGGGGGTGTGGGATGGATTGCCCCCTGCAGGGAACCACTGCTCACTGCTCTACATGCATACGTATACATACATGCACGCTCATATGTGCATATCATATATGCACTCTAACACATGGAAATCACTATTTCATGAGTTGTTTGTCATTGGACTGACAAAAGCATTCACCCAAAATTCAGAGACATGCCTGAACATAAATGTCTGACTAAAAAAAAATAAAAAACAAATACCAATAATAGGCGTAGTGTATCATCATGGGAAAAGGAGGCACTTTTGATGCACACTTTGGACCGTGCCACATGACAGCTGTGTGGCATTAAGTAAGTAATTAGACCTCTTCAAGCCTTAGTTCCCTCATGTATGAAATGGGAGACATTTGCAAAATCAGGGTTTTTTTTAACATTTTTTTAAATGTGTATATATGTTTGAGAGGGAGGGGCGGAGTATGAGTTGGGGAGGGGCAGACAGAGAGAGGGAGACACAGAATCCAAAGCAGGCTCCAGGCTCTGAGCTGTCAGCACAGAGCCTGATGCGGGGCTTGAACCCATGAACCATGAGATCATGACCTGAGGCAAAGTTGACACTTAACCAAATGAGCCACCCAGACTCCCCTCAAAACCACTTTTTTTTTAAATGGTGCAGAAAAAGGCAGAAGGTGGCAAAGAGGCCAGTCAAAATGTAGACAAGGAGAGTGTTCCTAGTGTCTGAGCATGAGAGGAAGGATCGAGGGACCCCCAATATTCCTTTTCCTGAATCCACCATAGTCCCCCAAGAGTCAAAACCTGTTGCATTTCTTCAGGGGCTAGCTGGCATGGGAGGGTCTAGAATTCACTGTCCCTGAAAGGAGAGGCTATCTATAGGGGTTGAAGACCTTCTTGGCAGGAAAAGTTGGCCCTTTAATCTTTTTTTTTTTAATGTTTATTTTTATTTTTGAGAGATAGAGGGGTGGCAGTAGAAAGAAAGAGAAAAGGAGACAGAGGATCAGAAGCAGGCTCCATGCTGTCAGCGCAGAGTCTGATGTGGGGCTCAAACCCACGAATCATGAGATCATAACCTGAGCCAGTCAGCTGCTTAACCAACTGAGCCACCCAGGTGCCCCGGCCCTTTAATCTTAGCCCTCACTGAATTCGTGGATAAAGCCTCCCTCAGCCAGCATCCTCAGTGACACCCACACGAGAGAAATAGGATGCCCTGTGTTGCAGCACAGTTGGACATGTGGAGGTCCCCTGGCTGTTAGCTGGGGATAAGCTGAACTAACAGAGCAGAAGTGACCCTGCACGGTGCTCGGTGCTAAGGCAATTCAGCTTAACATTAACTCTTCTTGGTGTGCCTCTGCCATCCAGCTGGACTGGGTTTGTGATGAGACTTGGGCCATGCATAGGACTGATATGGTCACTCGGACTAGTTGACTGGGAGAGCTGACTGAACAGCTCAGTGAGATGGTTGATATGCTGTTTCAGCCCTGTCTTGGCCAGAGGCAGGATCATTGAATCCGTGGTCAGGTGCAAAGGATACATGTTTCTATTCTTGCCTCACATGGAGAGCCAGGTCTGCCCTGCATATGTACTATCTTCGTCTTGTTTCTCCTTTTGTCTCTACCTCTTGCTTTTGTGACTTGATTTTCAGAATCTCCAGCTCTGGTGTTATTTAGGTAGATAGATAGGTAGATAGATAGACAGACAGACAGACTTCAGAATCTCCAGCTCTGGTGTTATTTAGGTAGGTAGGCAGACAGGAAGAAGAAAAGAAAAGAAAAGGAAAGGAAAGGAAAGGAAAGGAAAGGAAAGGAAAGGAAAGGAAAGGAAAGGAAAGGAAAGGAAAAGAAAAGAAAAGAAAGAAAGAAAAAGAAAAAAGAAAGAAAATGGAAGGAAGAGAGGAAGGAAGGAAGGAAGGAATGGAAGGAGGGAGGGAGAGAGAGTGGGAGGGAGGGAGGAAAGAAAGGGAATGAAAGAGAAAACAAAAGAAAACTATTCTGTATATTCTCTTTGTCATTAACCTAAACTGTTAGGAATGCCAATATAAAATAAATTTGAAGGTTTTCATTAAAATTGTAGCACAGCCAGTATTAAATCAGAAAGTAAATGTTCAGCAAACATGTATCGATCTCTTACCATGTGCCAGCAACTATTCCAACACTTGGTATGAATTCAGCTCACTTATCCTCCAAACAAGCTCATGAGTTGTGGATTCACATTGTTCTTAGTTGGTAGACGGGGAAATTTGAGGCTCAAATGTTCATACAGCCATGGCTGAGCCAGAATCAGCTCCAGGAAGTTGACCCCATGCTCCTTATTCTTAGCATTGATGCTGTATTACTGAACTTTGCATGATCAGAGATGGTAATTTCTAATGTGGATTCAAGAGATATTCTACCTGTGACATCACATAGGCAACTGTATGTGTCTAACTTTTTATTTTTTTCCTGTAGAAAATGTTAATAGCTTTTAAATCAGTGTCTCAAAGAGGTCTTTGTGTTCTCAACAAGATTTAAAATAATCACTATATAGTAAAACTTTTATTTTCTGTTTCTTAGATCATTCTCTACCTTAATTTTAAATGATAATTTAAATTTTAAATTGTCATTGAGGGTGTCTTCATAGGAAAAAGTGTGAATGTAAATAAAAATTCATGGGAACATACCTTTACATGATGCGTTCCAGGAAAATGCCAAAATATTCAACAAGAAAGAAAAAAAAACCCTAGTGTTTTGTATTAAGTACAATTCAGTCTTTATGATCATCTTGATTTTGAAAGTTGCTGTCACTTGAGGAACTTCTTCAAACCCTGAAGATGTGCCCTCATAGGCCACGCTGGACCTTTTCCCTGAGCGAGCCATTTGAGCACACGTCTTTGTCATATCAAGACCAAGTTTGGCCATCCCCTTTGCAAAATCATATTCAATTTTCTTAAGTGGGAATGTATTTTTGGCAAGCTTCCACTGGAATCAGAGCCAGCAGTCACTTTCAGTGACAGTGCTCCTGGAGCTAGGGCACTTTAATCAGGACACTGTGGGGCTCAAGTTATAGTGAAGATCCACCGAATGTCTGTGCTTTAAACCTGTAAATCTGTGCCTTGCTCTCCATGGCTTCCTTCCATTTCCCACACATTTACCTCGAATATTGTGAATCATGAAAAGATCAGTGCTATTAACCCAAGGGCTGGCAGGTGGTTCTATATGAAGGAAGCAGGCTGGGCCCTAGAAAATTTGGCCAACACAGTCTAGTTCTCATGTTCCCACTTCTGATCATGGTGGGTGTAAAAATTAATAGTCCTCTGTCATAAGAAAACACTGTATCGTGTGAAGCTAATTGGCAACGTATCTTTCATGTTTGGAGAACAACAGGAAGCAAGACAGAAGATTACAAACTCAGTCTAACAATGGCAGCTTTTCTCAACATAGGAATATGCCAAATTTTCTGATTCCTTTTTAAAATGGAATTTGGAAATCTGTTTTTTAGATGACCTTTCCATTTAAAAAGTGGATTTCTAGTGTAATCCCTTACACCCTACCTGGACCGAACAAAAGACACCTGTTGGGTTGTTCTGCAACTTGGGTCTTTGGTTTGAGACTAGTAAGGAGCATTGCGATTTGCAAAACATGTTTTCATACTGAAAAAAAAAAGAATAGGATAAAAATCTGATCTTTATAACTTTTCTTAAAGGTGGCACCTTTATCTGTTGGTGATCTAGAGCGAAACTGAAGCAGATGAACAGGTATATAATGTTTTTGTTGTTTGTTTATTGAAAGGCATTTGTTTATTGGCTGCAGGGTACTCAGGATCAAATTTAAGTTCATTTTTTATTTTTAAAGCTTCAAATTGACCCTCTGTCCATTAATCTTTCACAGTGCCTTAGATAATACTTCATATACTCATACAGTACTTCCCAATTTACCAATTACATTTCCTTTGGGTTTATCTAATTTAATCCCTATAGCCTTGCAAATAGGTGCTCAATTCCCCCAGCCCATAGTAACTTGAAACAATTCAACAAACACAATTAGCCCATCGCTGGGGAAAAAAATGTATAGATTTCAGTGTAAATGTAAATTTCTTTTTCAACTACAAGTGTGGCATAAATTATCACCCACCTTAGGCGAATGACTAATTCACAACTGCTAAGTGTGTTTTTACTTTTTACTCTAAGCAAATATTTTGAGAGATTTTTCACAATTTAGTTTGGCCCTTAAATTGGTAAATGTTTTTGCTCAGGCATGCTGAAGCCAAGTCTATTTTAGAATTGGGGAAGTTAGGACTGTTTTTGAATTTGAGATGCAATTAGGAAACAATCTTCAGCCTCTCCACAGCCACCACTCTAATCCAGTCCAACCATTTCCCACCTGGACAGCTCCAAGAGCTCTCTCCCTGGTCTCCCTGTCTCTAGCCTTGCTCCCTGGAGTCTGCCCACTGCAAAGCAGCTGTCAAAATTTTTCTGAAGTAGGTAACTAGAACATTTTTCTCCTGTACTCACAATGTTATGGTGGCTTCCAGTTAGAACCAGTATTGAATCAAGGCTCCTTGTTGTAGCCCACAGGCTCAGTGTTACCTGTTTCTTCGTGTCTCCTCTCTCCACTCTCCTCCTGTAACTACCCTGGCCACTATGATCCCCTTCCCCCCCCCCCCCCAAACATACCATGCTCATTCCCATCCTAAAGTTTTTACTCTTGCTTATCTATTTACTGTCAGTTTCTCTGGTCACCTTCTTTTCTTTAGTCAGGTGTAAAGCCGTGGCTCT
Source organism: Panthera onca (assembly GCF_046562875.1). Classification (NCBI taxonomy): domain Eukaryota; kingdom Metazoa; phylum Chordata; class Mammalia; order Carnivora; family Felidae; genus Panthera; species Panthera onca. The sequence continues at coordinate 35,894,690 of NC_138354.1, read as the reverse complement.
TTTCCTGTCCTCCCTAGCAAAACAAAACCCTTGAAGTTCATGGATTTTTGTTGTGTTTACTGGTACACTCTCAGCACCATGGACAGCACCTAGCACACACCATGTGCTTATTAAATATTGGGTTCAATGGTTGGCTGACTGACTAATCATTGTGAGCTTCAGCATGAAGGCTTTATTTTAGACTCAGATGGGAACTCCAGTTACATAACCTCGCCAAACTCTCTTCATTTTAAAATAATTCCCCCCTTATAGGATACTGCTTGTATCCCTTTACTGTTGCTTCCTAACAATTACGAAAATCTAAACTGTCTGGCAACTGGAAGCATTTATTAGTCTCATGTGTCTGGAGTACAGTAGGAGCCCTGGTGTAGTCTGGACTCAGTTGTACGTTCTGTAGATCAGCTGTCAGCTGCTGATCTAGGTTGCACCAGGCTGAGAAGGCTCAGCTTGGGAGAGACTCTGGCCATGCAACTCATGTCTTCCTCTTGGGAGCAGTCAGTTAGCCCAGGGATGTTCTCATGGTGATGGGAGAAGCACAAAAGACAAGCACAATTGTGCAAGTACCTTCAAGCCTTTGGCCACATCACACTGGCCACCATTAACATACCTTGGCTAAAGCAAGCCACACAGACACATCTACAGCCAAAGGGTAGGAAAGTATATTTTGCCCATGGCGGTGGGCAGGGAGTGAACATTACTACTGGATACTGTGTGGTTCGCAGATCTACCACACGCTAAGAATTAAATAATGCAATGAGTTTTTGAGTGCCAGATACATAACAGCCACTCAGTAATTGTTAGTTGAAATCGTTATTAGTAATAATAACTTACTTTTTCTACAAGATCAAATGTATGACACTTTTAATAATATATGGCCTAATGAATAGTTTTGTCTTAGAAACAACTAGAATCTCACAAGTGATACTTCAATGAATTTATATCCTGATGCAGAAGTTGTGTGATGTTAAGAACACATTAGTGACTGCTTATTGTTACAAATCTCTCAATCTAGTTGTCATGGTAAACATAGCTTTTTAAAATTCATGTTATTGTACATTTTCAGTCTGTCCAGGTATTTGAAAAATGAGCTTGTAGAAGGAAGAACAACTCATGATTTGGGAAAGAGGTTTGGATAAAGGTAAACATCAGAGAGAGATGAGCTCTTGGTTCTGAGCCTGGGTTTTTTCATCTGTCATTTGGAGATTATACTCGATCTGTCAGAGAGTCCTTGTAAAGATCAGAGATAAGACCCACAAAGCATTAACACAGTATTTGGCACATGATGGCTCCCCCAATCAGTGCTGCCTTTCTTATCCACCAGGACCTTCCTTCACTTCTCAGTGGTTGACACTTCTCAGTAGGAGCCCTCTGTAGGCATCTCCAGGATTTCTTAGCCCTCCTGTGAGGGGCGGTGCGGGGTTGGGGGGGGTGGCAGGTGGCATAGTTCAACAGAAATTTTCATGCTTGTATTTATCTGCTTAGTTGGCCCAAGTTGGGAAGTGTTACTTAATTTCTAGGTCTTGTTATTTCAGCCACAAGCCAAACTTCCTTTCAGAACCAGGCATTTCTTCTCTGTGGAGAGTTGACTTGTTTTTGATCCCCTTATTACAAAAGCAATACAATATATTATGAAAATTTGGATACTGCAGATAAGCACAAAGAAGAACATTAGAATCACTTGGCATTCATCATCCAGAGATAATGTGAGACAACATTATAGTTCATTTATTTTCCTATATATCTAGATATAGATGTTCCAGGAAAAATGCTATTTATGACAATGGTCTTTGTGAGTAACAGCTCAGCTATCATCTATTTATAATGTGTATGTCTCATCTACCTATACGGAACAAGGCAAATGTTGCTATGTATAGCCTGCCCCCAGAAGAGGAGAGATACCTCCATCCTGTTCAATGAAAGGCCCTTTGTCTGTGGAATCCTGGATAGGTTTAATTTTGCAGGTTTCAGAGTAGGAGCCAGGAGAACAGTGCTGTGCATAATAGGAGAGAAATGTGGAGCTCCCAGAACAGGGCTGACAGCCGAGGGGGAGGGTCACAGGAAGAGAGGGAAGAAAGGAATCTGAGCTGAGGAGGACACATAGCTGAGGGTTACTTGGTGGGACCTCTCCCTGTGACTCCAGCCCTTCAGTTTTGCAGTTTTGTTTTTTCTTCCTTTCACTTCTTTGTTTTTTGCTTCCTTTCTTTGTTTTTGTTGTTTTGTTTGTTTGGTTTTGGTTTTGGTTTTTTGGGGTTTTTTTGTTTTGTTTTGTTTTGTTTTTTGATGAACCCTGTAAATGGTTCTGTAAAAGGTAATAAACACAATGGGAGGAACCTGGAGGGGAATGAAGGCATTAAGAACAAAAGCCTCTTGGGAATTTGCCAAAAACTGGGGAGGTCTTTAGAATCCCAAAAACCATAGAAATAGAAGGGGTTTTTTTCTTTTCAATTTTACCTTCATCCCCACAGAGAAAGTATTTCTCCAACTGACAGCTGAATCTCTCTCCCTCTCTCTCTCCCCCACTGGCTTAACACATCCTATGTCAACAGTACATATATTTGCAATTTTAAAAGTATAACTACTTTATATGTTGTAGAAAAGTTCCTTCTTTTTAAAGCTTCTTTCTATAAGAATAGGGCTATAAGGGTAACATAAGGCTGAAGAGTAAACCATTGAATGGGACCAGTTTTTTTTTTTCCATAATTCCCGATCACTGAGCTCTTGGGATTGTGTTTTCCATCACACAACAAACGGACCTTGATGGACAGCGTTGTGTCTATACCTGAAGTACACCAAGGACTTTCCCAGGAATCAATCCCTACAAATAGAAATACTTGAATAAAGGCTATGCAAATGTTTAAGTCTTCTGATACACATTCTTAAATTGTCTTTCAGAAAGGTTAAACCAATTTACACTTTCAACATTAGTGTTTCAGAGAGACTCCCCAAATCTCCTTTAATAATGAAAAGTTAGCATTATAAAAATCCTTCCCAATTACCAGTTTGGTGAGAAAAATAGAGCCTATTTGGTAACTATTAAAGTTTACCCTTTCTTTGCCCTGCGTGTTCTCAGGCCGATCATGTTTCTTCTGGCAAAACCCTTATCATGTCTTTCATGTCTTTTATCGATTTTTTGAGAGTTGTGTTTTTATTTTTGATTTGTAAAGATCGAACACGATGTTTCTGAATGGTAAGCAAAAGCATGATTTCCCTCAGCAGGCATTTGTAGATTAGCTCCAAATGGAGAACAGATCCACGGAGAGAAAAAGGATGGAGAGAAAAGTGATGAATCCCTGTAGAAAGTGAACAAAAGACAAATCATGTGTTGTACCGGGGAGAACAGGATGCTCATAGTAACAGTGTGCTGATGGTCATGAATGCCAACCTGATGATTAAAAGTTCTGGAGTCAGGTTGATGGTAGAAACCCATTTCTTTGTGGGTCTTCTCAGTGACATCCTTCCTGAGCTAACTCAAGGTAGCCGCGTTAGCCCCTATGCTGCTGCCCAACCACTGTGATTATACTTACATTTTCTTCTGTTTAATCTGTTTTTACCTCCTCCCTCCAAAAAAGTAAACTGCCTGAAGGTAAAAACTCAGATTCTATACCCCCAGGCACCCAGGTCATAATTCAGTGGACTCTGAGTACATTTAGATGAATATATTTTACTGTTAGAATGTTGAAGAACAGGATGCCATATTTCTGAGAATTTTCATGCACCCAGAGCATTTGTATATGAACACACTTGCCAGGAAGGGTCACACTGGGTGTAATCTTTTATGTTATTCTGCCAAAGAACCAGGCTTCAAAAGGCCTCAGTTCTCCTGGCTTTTTCCCTGCCATTAAGGGAACACAGGGCATTGAGATATTCTTACAGTGGCTCTTGAACGAAAGTACTAAACCCCTATAATAGTTGAGCAGCTAGAAAGGAAATAAAGAAGGATAGTGAATTGTAGGATACTGCAGATGTGGCTACTGAATTTGAAATTCAGAACAGGAAGGGAAGGGATTTCTTTTCCAGCTCCACGTACCAGGTGGAGGCCAGATCTGAGGAGTTCCCTTTCTTAAATAACCAAAAAGAAGGAAGGAAATGGTTTCCTTTGAAAGCTTTTTTTTCATTGCTTCATTCATTTATTTGAAATTTGAAATTTCAAGCCTTTCTTCGATGAGCTTGAAAGTAAGTAGAAATGTAACTCATAAACACACTGAAAAACTTGATTCATTCACCACTCCATGATTGCTATTTGCAAGAAAAGGTGGTGCATTTGGCCAGAGCACAGCCTCCAGACTGGCAGTCCACAGGCCCTTAGTGCTGCTTCAAGTTTGAGTTTGTTGCCAACATTGAAAAATCAGGGATTTTTTTCCATAGACATTTAGATTTGTGGTTTCTCATTAAAAGTCAGAAGACCTGGCAAAAGTGGGCCATCATCCAGCATAACAGTGTGTTGGGCTTTGGTGGTTGTTAAGCACATTGGGTGTGGCATGAACATTTTGGTTTCCTACTTTTCTCCCTGATGTCACCAGCTTGCCCCAGAGGTGATCATTGCCATTCAAATCCTGTCTCGAATTTGGGTCACACAGCAAAACCAAGAGGCCCTGAGGCTAGCTATTATTATTTTCATTTTAGATGAAATTAAGTAATTCCATGCTAAAGTTATGTAATAGGAAGTGTCAGATCTGGGATGTGAACCCAGGCCTCTGATTTTGGATCAGGTGTTCTTTCTACTGTTATACCTTACTTCCTGTATTTGCAGAACCGTCTTATAGCTTGTGTGTGTGTGTGTGTGTGTGTGTGTGTGTGTGTGTGTGTGTGTGTGTGTGTTTGCGTGTGTGCACATTCTCTACATTTTGTAACTATGTGTGCACTCATTTTAAAGGAAATTCAGCATCTTAAGCTCTGATAATAAGCCCTCTGGGTAAATAAGCATTCGGTACCCTCCCCCTCTTCTTTGTTTACTCTTTTATAATTATTTCTTAAACACAGTGTTGCTGGACTCAGCAAACACATCCAGGTCAATCTGTTTGCATTTTGACAGCTCTTTTGGGAAATGCCTCTTCCCCACCTGTCTTATTTCTTTGGAAGAAGCAAGAACCCAGACCAAAGAGGGTGTGGCTTATACATGCTTCACCATTTACAAGTATATTGCTGGCAATGGACAAATCATTTAGTCAGTCCTGTTATGTAGAGCTGTCCAGAAATTCATGTTGATGTCAGTGGCATCAAGGCTGAAAGTAGAAAATGCCAGGCTCTGGCTTCTGGTTCATTCTTTCCTTCAAACTGCTTTATATGGTGCTCTCTGGCTTAACAAACTAGCAAGACTCTTCACTGCCCTCAGGGTAAAGTCTGAGCTCCCAGAAAGCCTTCAGAATCATACTCTGCCTACCTCTGCAACTTTGACTCCCATGACTGCTTTCCTTCTAACCACCTGCAAAACTGTAAATGTACCCCCAACCACCAGCCTTTCCTGGCAGTTTTTTCTTTTCTTTCTGAAGACTCTTATATCCTGCCTCCTTGCCCAGGCAATTCATACCTGCCCATCTTGACTAAGCTCAACATCACCCCTTCCCGACCTGCTCCTCAGGCAGCTTGAATGCCTTTCTCCATCACCGCCTAGTAATCTATGCCAACACTCTTATGACATATCTTGCTGCTTACTTATGGCTGTGAGCTCCACAGGGCAGAGATCCTGTCTCGCGTGTCCAACACTGAGCCCAAGTTCTGTGTGTAAGATCTTTTGAGAAATGATTGTCAGAGAATTTATATTTTCTATGTGTGGTACCCAATTCTGGAAGCTCTCTATGTAAGAGTTGTATCAGGAGAGGGGTATATCAGAATTTGAAACAGCAGGTAGAGAGTTTTCGTTAAAAGATGTCGCAAGGCTCAGAAGTAGTGGAAGCTACAGAACCTTCCAACATTTTTAACAGCTTATTCCACACTGGGCGCTGTGTTGCTGTGCATAGCAAGCCTTTGACTTCCAGTAGTTATCTCAGTCCTCACACTAACCCTATGGCCCCTCATTTGGCATGGAGGAGACTGATGAGCAAGGAGGGTAAATAGTTTGCCTCAAGTTGCACAATTAGTTGCTGGAAGAACAATGGTCCCATAAAGCTGCATGACTGACAGGACTCAGAGGGTCAATCACTAGGTAAAGAAGTTCTTGGCTTTGTTTCCTTTCACTACTTAACTGTTACTTGGATGGCTCATCCAGCAGCAAGACCAACTCTGGGCATCCTTAGGTTCTTTGACTTCATGGGATTATTTACCACATTTCTTTGATCACCCAAGCCAGTCCCCATTGGCAAGATGTCAGTGGCCTGATTAAGCCCTCCAAGACCCCAGCACATTCTGTTCCCTTCTTCATTATCAGTATATACTTATTACAGGTGCCATTGTGTCATTTATCTAACTGTGCCAGGGTGTCATTGTATATACCTCCCAGGCTATAATCCTTTATGCTATATCTTAAAAGAGGAGGGACGTTTCCACTCAACCCTGTCTTCAGTTCAGAGGCGATGGCCATTCAAATCTAAGTTAGAAACACATTGACCAGCCTTGTTTTGCAATTGTTTTTATTACCAAAGTAAATTGCAAGCATTATGTCTCTGAAGCATTATTATTCCTACCTGTAATGGTACTTTATGTTGTATTTCACTCAGAGTTGGACAAGAAGGAAAGGGCTGGAAATCTGGGGTGAGTGAGTTTGGTCTGAAATAGGTGAAAATGGTCAGTGGATATTATATAATCTCTCTAGACATTTCAAATTTCAACTCGGATACTCATGTATGGTTCAGCCTTAAATAAAATAAGTCATTTTTTTATGGTTTCTATAATTTTACTTGTGGTGGTGGTGTGAGTGTCCACAGTTCTGGAACTTACTAACAATAGTGCTGCTAATGTTTTATTTACAGTGTTAAACATGTTAGCTATTATTTTACTGTCTCAAGTGTGCCCAAAATAATACAATTTCTGATCCTTCTAACAGGACTTCTCCCATTTTAGACAATAGAGAGAGATATAATTTGCCCAACATTAAACAGCTAGTTAAAGGCTGAGACTTGATTTGAAACGAGAGTCATCTGGCCCTAAGCTTTGCTATTTCTACTATATCGTGCGGTTGGGGAAGCTGCTGTGTGCAAAGATATCGTTCAAAAGGCTATTTATTACAGAGTTGTAATAATCGTGAATAATCAGTAACAAGCTATGTATCCACTGATAGGGGATTGACTTCGTGCATTTGGTGACATCCATACAATGCTGTATTATTTAGCATTCAAGCATTCACTGTAAACATAAGTAAACATACACTGCCATGACAGATGTCCAGCTTATGTTTAGTGCAAAAGGTACTGCAAAAGAATTTGCAGTGTATTATCTATTGTCTTAAAACTGCATGTCCAATATATTTCAACATGTGTTCAATATAAAAAATATTTCGATGGCATATTTTACAGTTTTTTTTCCACTGAGTCTTCAAAATTCATGTGCATTTTACACTGACAAAACATCTCAATTTGGACCAACAGCATTTCAAGTGTCCAGTGGCCACATGTAGTTCACAGCTAACCCATCAGGTAGCATTGGTCTTGTGGAAATATAACAATACCATAAGGTGTTCACTTTGGGACTGTGGGTTTATGTGTGTTGCCATTATTGTCTTTTTTGTCTCATTTGCATTTTCCAAATTTCCATAATGAATATATACTGCCTTTGTAATTTGGAATGAAAATAAACTATTAAAGACATCATTCATTTTTAATAGGGAGTGGTGAGCTTCTAAAATACACTTTTAAAAATAAATACATGAAATGTAAATCTGTGACCTATTTTCAATGGAGGAAGAGAAGCAGGAATGGTATGATCTTGGTTTTCCTCTCTATTTCCTTGCCTTCCTGCCCCATCACCCCTTCTCCCAAATGTCTGGCCTTTGAGCTGAGGAGAGGAGAGAGGTTAAACGCTGTCCCTAGTCAGGAAGCAGATCTCTGGAGAAGTTGCTGTTCCTGCTAGAGGGTTGAAGTTTTGCCCCAGATTCATTTTCAGGCATTTTGAGAGGCACAGGCAGCTGTCATGGGAAAAGGCTCTGTCAGTGTTTCTCAGGCTTTTATATCATTCTCACTGCCCCTTCACCACAGAGATGTTTTAGATCACTTGTTTCCTGGTCACCTTCCCCCTGCCCCCCATTAAATTTTAAGACCACAGATATACCATATATCTGTTATATACAGTGGCTCTCTGGAGACTCACAAACTATAGCAATGCCTAAGATTTCTCCCACACACACACCTGGAACCAATCTTTACCTCCTTGAAGGGCAACATCACACCCCCCCTTGTTAAGAATGCATGGCTATGTGCATTCATGGTAAATGTCAGTGACAAGGGTCGCTGTGTGACATGTTTAACTTAGCATCCTGAGTCAAGTTCACCCACCTCCCTAAACTTCCTACCCACAAAGCTTTGTCCTTTGGCTTCTGTATCCCCACCAGGGCAAGTTTGACAGTGGGGGACACCTGTCTCAGTGTCTGTCCCTTCTTCCTGATCACTGAGGGAGTTTCCTTTTTGCCTCTTCCGTGGCACTTAACAGAACCAGCCTTGTCCTGTTACCCATCCTGGTCCTGTCTCCCCTCCCCTATGATCACACCCTCCTTCAGGACAGGATGCAGTTCCTAATTTTGTTCCCTGTGGTGTCTACAGCTTTGTATGGCTCTCACTTTGTCTGCCATAGTCCCTCAGTAAACAGTTGTGGAACTGAACGAAATTGCCTTCAAAGAACGCTTTCCAGTCCAACTGTTTCTCTATCAGAAAATCTCATTAAGACTTAATCAGTAACATCGTCCCATCCCAGGGGTCATGCTGCAGTCCCCGACTGAGAGGAAGTGAGAGCATCCTCTTTACATTCCCAGGACCCACACAATTCCTGGATGTTTTTCACCACCGGAAGGTCACTGCCTGGGGGTAAAATTGCATGACAACCATGTGACACTTGCTGCCCCTCCACTTCTCCCTTTTATTTCTTAAGTCACTGGATTGAAAACTCACTGATTACAAACTGCAAAATAACAGCCACCGCGAGCTGGATTGGTAGGACTGTGTCAGAAAGCCGTGGTGTCTCCCGGTTTTCATCTGTTCAGTCACACAGTTCTCTGTGTTTATTCCAGTAGGAGCCTCTCAACCTCTCCCCGAGCCATGGTCCACCCTTGTCCACCTTGTCTATCCACACCCACGAAGATGCCCCTCGCAAGAGCCGCTTCCCTTCCAGAGTGAGATTGTGTTCCCAAGACTGGTCATCTGCACCTGCCCTTTGATTACCTGGGGACCACATTTATTACTCTACAGTCGGGAAATCTCCCTGCGCTCTGTGCTGCATAGACGTCGTCTCTGTCAGGATTTCTGCAGATCTGAAGGGGAGATTTGAGAGTTTCCAGGGCTATTGCTGCTGATAGCGAGCGTTTAGCTGAGGAAATTAAATTTGCAGGCCTGCATTCTGGCTGGATTCTGTGACTCTTTGGGCTGGGAATGATTTGGTTATGAGGAGATTCCATCTCGGTATCTCCCACTTTCAAGGGAGCCGAGGAGGGAAGCAAGCTGAACAGCCCCTAATGAAGGAATTCTGTATCGGCAAAACCCTGACATTTGAAATGTTCAATGTAATCAGCAGAACTGGTAGCTTTAGGCAAAGATCACTGCACTGAAAAATAAAATTCAGCTGGCCATATTTTGTTCGTGAAAATGTCCTCTTATAATTCACAGCTTTCACAGGTACGAGCCGTAATTTCTTAACTGTTTTCTGCTGGCGGGCTTGAGGTAAGTGTGGTGAAAATTATGCCGCAAACAGAGTGTGTGTACACGGAGATGTTAATTGCATTTCCCACCCAGTATATGTCTTGTTAATTATCCTAGTCCTTTTAATTTGTAGAGTCTCCGTATTTTGGACATTAAAACGAGCAAAAATGATATGAAGAAATGTTACTGGCTGTCTTTATTGACTGGACCTTTGAGAGTCACGTCCAAATACGATCCACTTGGGAAGATTTGACATGCTGTTTCCACTTGTGCACATTACTGCTTTTCATCCTCCTCTGTGTTCTGTCTCTGTGTCAAGGGAGGGGGAAATTACTACAAGGAGATTATGAAATATTGTAGTACATGTAAGTAAAAATATATCAGAGCTGGCACATTTGTAATTTACTCGTCAGTATGAGAATCACATTGGAGATCTATATATCATATTAGCAAAATAGTATCCATCCCAGTACTATATTATTTTACTAACATGATGGCTGCATTTCAAATGAAATGCAAAGGTCATGGTTGCTATTGTATCAGGGCCATTTAATCTCATTTGTCTTTCCCTTACTGACCTTAGCTTTATTAGCAGCTGCAACTACCACTGATTTGGAAACAGGAAAGGGTTCTTCCAACAGATGTCATTGCAACCCTCACACTTACAAGGGACTCTGGCTTAAAATTCTTTGGTCCCCTGCAAAAGGAGAATGTCACAAGTTTGTGACTGTGCTCTCTTTCCCCCTAAGGTGAAGTTTTTAGATGGAAGAAAAATGGGTCCTCTTTCCCCGGTGACATTTTGCATACCTTTCCAAGTATGTGTATTCCCTCACCTCTTGCCCCTCTTCAAACTAGTGATCACCTCCACCTTTGAGAAAACTAGTAGCTAAAATGAAGCAACCCTACTTTATGAAAAGTCCGAGAAGCAATTTAACCTGGTTGACCATATCCATCAATCTGTCACCTGGAGAGAAGCTTTGACACCAGGAGACCTTTATCCCACCATCACACTATGTAGTTATCAGTGGGGCAAGAGCTTTCTCTTTGATGCTGTGCAATTAAACTGAAGGGTAGAAGCCTTTTCCTAGAAGGAAACCCTTCTGCAAAGAGATGCTTAAGCCCAACCAAAACACCTGCATGTTGCAGGCGCACACGCCCATGCAAATGATCTTTCAGCGGTTCATACCACGAATCAAATATAACATATCCTAGGGCAGAGTTTGGTTTTGTTCTGTTTCTTAAATGAGTCAGACCCCCGTAGGGTGCATACCATTGCACGAAATCCTGCAACCATTAGCATTTAATGGCTATGCAGCACTGCATTGGGAACATCATTTACTGAGAGAAACCGGGAGTGGTCAGTGTAAATCCATGATATGGAAAAAAAACAAAGATAAAAAGCAGTTTAAATTCCAACATCTCTCCCTCCCTCTCCCTCTTTCTCCCTCTTTCTCCCTCTCCTTCTCCCTCCCTCTCTCTCTCTCTTCCTTTCTCCCTCTCTCCCTCTCTTCCTCTCCTCTTTCTCTCTCTTTCCTAATAAGCCCATAGCTTCTCAAATTTTATCACTTGTGCGGGAGGTGACCATTTCTTAATGTTTATTAATCACTCGAATACCCATAGGATCAGCTTATAGTAACAATGCCACGTGCTTTGTCAGTAGCTGGCACGTTAATGAGAAGGGAGGGGGCACTTCTGGAAAATAACCTTTCCTCAGGATGAATAACTGTATGTGTGTGTAATAAGAATCTAGTACACCTGCTACGTTAAGTGCCGAATACATACTCAACACTTGGTCGACAATTCTGAGATAAATGAATGCCTGTCAATTTACATTGGCATTACCTGTTCATTGTCTTGTTCAGAGGTTTTTGGTTTTCAACTAGTTGTCCCCAGTGCTTTTGTGCAATGTGTGTGGCTTATCTTTCATCATACTTTATAAGCTCCACCATGTATGTAGGTCCTTCACCGTCATGGCTTGAGAGATGATGAATATTCTTATCCAAATATCAAACTGAGGCTCTTTTGAGGTTACTGTGGAATGACATGCTGTCAGTCTCACCGAAGTTGTGTTTGGGAGAAATCAAACTGCATTCTCTAGCTGCAAATTCAGACTTCTCAGTAACGTGGACATGCTTCACCCTTGATCTTAATTAACAGGCAAAGTAACGCAGTGTGTCTTTTATCAAAATTCCATTAACCGTTACACTAAGCAGCAACAAGAACAACAAAAAAATAAAAGGAGAAAACAAAACAAAATCAACCATCCCCAAAACCACCCATATAAAGCTCCTAAATCATTGTGGCTTTGGGGATAAGATAATCTTTTATTTTTTTTCATGCATGTTGATACTCCCTCTCCCCCTTTAGCTGCTTCTCTTCTGGGATTTTGCAGGCTGTGTCTTCAGGGAATAACTCATCGCATCTCCAGTAGGCGTCATCCAGAGGCTTTATGTGGGTAAAACAATTGAGTCTGGCTAAAGGGCGCATTCAGTGTTGTATCCTATTACTTCATTGATTTTTTTTTAAGTTTCTCTAATGTTATAACGAGAATATTTTCCACTCAATCCTTAAGAATTCTAAAGCTTTTTATTGACCTCAGGGTATACCACACACATGGGCTACCTCCCTGGGCTGGCGAAAAGCAGGGTCCTCAGAGAGACCAAATGGAAAAATTGCTTTTCTATCGACCCCACATGCAAGAGTTATGGAACCCCTATCTAATTAAGGCCCCAGGGGAATTCTGATGCAGTGGTTGGGGTTGGCCCCATGATTAGGGTAAGTGCTAGGCTCTGGTTAAGTGTCTCACTCTTCCTCCAAGGGTCAGGAAAGTTCATGGCCAAGGATTTGAGTCTCTATGAGGAATGGAAGAAATTTTTCCCCAACACCAGATGGGCTCATAATAGTCAACCTGAGACATGGCCCAAAATGGAAGTAGAGAAATTGAGGAGGAAATGGCATCATGTGATCATCTCCTCTGCTCAGACATATCCAACAGAGTCAGCTTACTACGGTTCCATTTTCAACTCTGGTATGTTTAGACTTTGGGCAGGTGAGTCATTTAGCTTCTGTGAGCTTTACCTTTCTGCTTTGTAGAAGAGTTCTAAGTATTTAAGGAGACAATGTATGATATATAAAGTGGAACTGACATGGTGAGACAGCAGTAAATGTTGGCCTGTAGCTATACCGTCATCATCACCACCACCACCATCATGATGTCCAGACTTAGGGCAACAAAGGCTATCCTCCATAGCCGAAGGTACAGCCTAGTCTCAGTTTGGTGTCTACTAGTTAAGAGTTAGATGCTTGTAGACAAGTGAATGAATGGCTTATTCATTATCCCCCTGCCAAAGGGAAATCTTAATCTGTGTAGGAGAGAACTCATAGTTTGCTTGGAATTGTTGCTTCTACATAAAGCCATGTTAGGTTTAAGGACTTCTCTACCAAGAGTCAGGCCTAGGAAACCCTGCTCCAAAGTTACTGTCCACTGTGCTATTTACTAGTTGTGTAACAGGATTCCAGTCCAAGAATCATTTTCTTTATGGATAAAAATGGGCATAATAATATTTATAGTATCTATCTCATAAGGCGATTGGGGAAACAAAGTGAGATCATGAGGCCTTACTCTAGAACCCCCTTGGAGACTTGCAGAAAACTAATGATACCAGTCCCTGTTTCTAAAGTTTGGTATTCGTTTGGTCAGAATATGAAGCCCCTTGAGCAGTCCTCCAGGTATCCTGATGTGTAGACAGGATTGAGGACCACTGTCAGTCATTAAGTAAGGGAGGTTCTGCCTTTTCCTCTTCATCCTTTTCCCTACTGGTTCCTTTTTCATATTAACGAGGAAAACAACTGAGTTCTGTTTTGAAGGTTTCAATTGGTTTTCCTGCTTTTGTGAAACCATTTGGGGTCAATATGGCACAGAAAAACATGTGTGATAAGTGTTAGGCAGTGTGGATACGTATTTATTAATATTTAGACTATCATAGTTACCCCCTAGTGCAGTCAGGCACATGTGTATACACCAATGGCACCCCGGTGTTTTGGGCAACCAGTACCCCCCCCATCCTAGGCCCAACTTGTTCCCCCAGAGGAGACCTACTGCTCTAAGCTATTAACTGCAGCCTTGATAGCTGTCTCCAGGTGCCATCTGCCATCTGTCAGGGAGGGACACAGAAGTGGTCTGGGTAATCAATCAGTGCCTTGACCATTGCTGAAGGAAGGATGCCATGTTTGGCATGCACTGAGGGCAGGAGCATTTTTGCAAAGGCAGTTGTAGGCTCGGGAATCCCATTCTTTTTCTGGCTTAGTGCTGACAACTAGAACAAAGGGGTGTCCAGTGTCAGAGACAGGGCAAGGGAGGCAAAATGTGCTCTTATATGAAAGACAGAGCCTGTCTGGAAGGACCTACCATGTGGCACCATCACACAAGAGACAAAGTCCCTGGAGCTCAGTTTACCCTGGTGGTAGGATAGGAGACTGATGTGCAATGAGAAACGAGCCTGTGAAGCTTTCCACAGCCTTTGTAAGTGAAATGATTGTTCTCTCTGGGCTCTCATGAAATCCGTCCTCAGCATCTGAATGGCCCACATTTCTTTGTTAGGCACTGAATCAATGAAAAATTGAATAGTGTTGTGCAAGCTTCATTACATGTGTCTTTTTTCTCTGTGTCTGAGCCACTTGAGACAAGAGCCATGAATCACTTTGCTTTGTATATGCAGTACCAGGAAGGTACATGGTACTGATCCTTAGTACCTGATGAACATATGGGAGTAGAAGACACTTTGGCCCTCTTGGTAGGCATGCATAGGCCCTGAAACCATCCAGAATTTTGATGCTTCCAGGAATGGTGCATCTAGAGACTGGAAGACATTGATTCTTAACCCTAGCTGGGTATAAGGACCATTTGGAGTTTTAAACCACTGTTAATGTCTGGCCCCTGGAACAGATCATTTTAAATTAGCGTATCTGGGGTGGCACAAAGTGTTAGAGTTCCTTGGGTGATCTGAGCAGAACTGAGGACTATCACTCCAAAACTACAGACGCTGGCTGAGCTAGAAACAGTGATAAAAAGATAGGAGAAGGAATGATAAATCCAGAAGGAGAAAAGAGACCTGGAGGGAATTTGGGTATGCAGATGAACCTTGTCAGCATCAAAGCTAGCACCTACTAAGCCAGACACTGGGCTCAGCTATTTTGCCTCTTGTCTCTTTCTACACAGCAACCCTAAACAAAATTGTCACCCAGCCAAGAAAAGAGAGGTCATAAACTGAAGGGTCAGGCTACTGGACTCCAGACCCTAAGCACTGAGTCACCAGGCTGTGTTTCTTAAAAAGGACAAGGTAAATGTGAAGGAAGATGGGAGTGGACTGTGCAGGACAGAAATAAGATCAATAAACCCAAGGAGAGCTAGTGGGCATTAACGTAAAAATGAATGACACAGCAAATAAGAAGCAGAATTCATATTTCTTCAGCACCATCACGGCATTGTGATAAACTCACAATAACCATGAACAACAAAACCTGTTAGTCCCAGCTTAAGCGGGAGATCCAAGGCTCAGAGTAGTTGAGTGTCTTGCCCAAACTCACATAGCTATTACATGTCTGAGCTGGCTTATTTTTTTATTTTTTATTTTTTTTTAAAAATGTTATTTATTTTTGAGAGAGAGAGGGAGTAGGAGAGGGGCAGACAGAGAGAGGGAGACACAGAACCTGAAGCAGGCTCCAGGCTCTGGGCTGTCAGCCCAGAGCCCGACCCGGGACTCGAACTCACAAGCCACAAGCCATGGCTCATGACTTGAGCCAAAGTCAGATGCTCAACCGACCGAGCCACCCAGGCACCCTCCCCTTTTTTTTTTTTTTTTTAATAAAGGGCCAAAGAGTAAATATTTTAGGTGTTGCTAGCCATACATTCCCTGCTACAGTTATTCAAATCTACAGTTACAATACCAAATAGCCAGAATACTATAGGCAACCAAAGAAATGTGGTTGTGTTCCAATAAAACTTGATTTATGGACACTGAAATTTGAATTGCATATTTTTTTCTGACACGAACTATTATTTTTCTTGTGATTTTTCCCAACTACTTAAAAATATAAAACTCATTCTTAGTTTATCCACTGTATAAAAGCAGACAGCAGGACACATTTGGCCTCTGGGCCATGAATTGCCAACGCTGGTCCAAATTCTAAAGCATACAGATCTTAAAAAGTTGGTGAGAAAGCGTGGAAGAAAATTAATGTATGTCCATTTGAGACATATGTCCTCAGTTCACCTTTGCATGGGAAGAGTCATCAGGCCAAGAAGGGTACAAACTTTCTGTCTTCCTCAAATCAACCCTAGCAAGCAATTATTTGCAGAATGAATCTGCACTGTTCAATTTAGGACCCCCTGGACTTTGAAGGGTGCCATGCCCATTCTTTTAGCTCGATAACAACATTATAAATTCCAAAACCTTTTCTTCCATCAATATCTATTGCATGCCTAATAGATTCCAGGCTTTCTTCTTAGTGCTGAGAGTGTACTGGTTGAATTAGTCATCTTGAGCCACCGTAATGAAATCCCATAGTCTGGGTGCCTCACACAATGGACGTGTATGTTTTCACGTTTCTAGGGCCTGGAAGTCCCAGATCGGGGTGCCGGTAAACTTGGGCTCTGGTGAGGGCTCTCCTCTGCGTTGCAGACCATGACTTTTGGTTATGGACTCACATGGTAGAGAGAGGGAGGTGAGCAGCTCTGGTGTGTCTTCTTATAAAGTCACTAATCCCAGGATGATGGCCTCACAGTCATGGCCTCATATAAACCTAATTACCTACCAAAGGCTTCATCTTCAGGTACAGTCACGTTGGGGGTTAGCGGTTCAACATATGAATCTGTTGATTTTGTTCAGTCTGTAACACTGTTGCACAAGAAAAGTGAGATCCCTGTGTTCATGGAGCTTAGATTATCACTCTATATATCAGTAAACAAATGGAAATAATCATTTCAAATAAGTTCAGATGTGCCACGAAGAAAAAAAAAAATAAAAGTGAATAGAGCATAGGGATTAACTGGAACAGGGATTGTAACTCTGGAAGCTGTTTTCAGAGAAGGACATTTTGAGCAGGTGACTCTGGGCTGAGCTATGAGTGTTGAGCCAAAGCCTGTCCGGGGAAGCAGCAGGAGGGGGAAGGGGAGGGCACTGTGCTAGGAGAGAGAGAACAAGTTTCCAAGGGCCAAGACAAGAAGAATGGTGAGCCAGGGGAGCAGAGAGGAAGACATTGTGTCTGGAAGGGGGTGAGCCAAGTTCAGAATGGTGGCCCAAGATAAGGAGTTTGGATTTTGTCCTAAATGCAGTGGGAAGACTGGTGAATCTGAAACCGTGCAGTTATTTTGCATTTTGAAACTGTTTCGCATGTTGTGTGGGGAATGGACGGTAGGGGCCGCTGTCTTTCTCTGGAGCTCTCCCCTGTCTGATGGCTCCTCTCCCGCCACAAGGGCCCAGGAGTTACTTGCAGTCTTGGGAAGACCTGCAGATCTTCTGCATATGCCCAAATTGCCCCTTCTCAGGTATGTCTCACATCCCTCCCCGAAGACCCTCAAAGGTAACACATTCTAATGAGGAGTCTGAATTGGCAATTGCCTGGTGCTTTGCAGCTAATAAAGAATACATTATGGTGGCAATGCTTTGGAGTCCTCTTGTGACTAAAGTAGGTTCTTTTACTTGAACTTGTTTAACTATAATTCAATTCTGCCCATGTTTTACTTGAGAATGAGTACCCCAAACTTGAGCCCAGGCTTTTTTTTCACCAGGGTGAAGTTATTTTAGAATATATAGCATTTTGGTTCTTTTTTCTGCATTTTCTTCTGCTGCTTCTCTGTGCTTCCCACTATCCATACACATACTTTTTTTTCCCTCAAAGTTTATTCATTTTGAGAGAGAGAGCGAGCGAGCTAGCACATGAGTATGAGTGGGGGAGGGGCAGAGAGAGAATCCCAAGCAGACTCAGCATTGTTAGCTTTGAGGCCCCCACATAGGGCTTGACCCCATCAACCATGAGATCATGACCAGAGCCAAAATCAAGAGTCAGATGCTTATCTGACTGAGCCACCCAAGTGCTGCTACATACAACTTTTAAACAAATTTTTAGTAATTTCAAAAATCAATGTATGATCATTTGAAAAATAGTTGGAAACACATGCAAAAAAAAAGCACTTATCAGCTGCCTATTATGCCAAAATAACCACTCATAACATTTTTTTAAATTAAAGCTTTATTTTCTTAGAGCTGTTGGGTTTATAGCAAAATTGACTGGAAGGTACAGAGATTTCCCATATACCCTTGACCTATGCCTGTTAGCCCCACCCCCATTGTCAACATCCCCACCAGAGTGAGACATTTGTTACATTTGGGGAACCTATATGGACACATCATCATTAGCCAGAGTCTGAGGTTTACATTAGGGTTTACTCTTGGAGTGGTGTATATTCTCTGGATTGGACATGTGTATAATAACATGTATCCACCATTATAGTATCATACAGAGTATTTCACGGCCCTAAAAACCCTCTCTCCTCTACCTTTTCATCCCTCCCCACAAACCCTGGCAACCACTGAGTGTTTTACTGTCTCCATAGTTTTGCCTTCTACAGAATGCCATATAGTTGGAATGAGACTCTTAATATTGTAACATTTCTCTTGTTGATCTCTTTAGTGTGTGTGTGTATGTGTGTGTGTGTGTGTAGTTTTTTTTATATATTTACAATATTATACTCAGTGTATTTTCAGAATTTTTCCTACCTTTTTTAAACTTGGTATGAAAACATGAACATTTTACTATGCTATTAATCATCTTTCAAAATTACATTTAATGATTCCATAACTTTCTACTATACCAGAATTTATCACCACTGTTGACATTTAAGATTTTTTTTTTTTGGTCTCTCCTCCTTACTATTGTTATGAATAATGCCACAGAAAACATTCTTATATGAAAGTCTTTGTGTACTTTTTTGAGTGCTTCCTTAGACTAAATTCTAAAAAGTGTTACCTTGGAGTCAAAAGATACAAGCAGACTTACACTTCTTGTCTAGATTTCATCCAATTTCTCATTAAATCAATTGTGCTCATATTGGTGTTCTGTTACAATGTCATTTCATTTCATCATTGCCAATATGATTGGCATTATAATTTGGGCTTATTCTACGCTTTGATCAACTTGTAGGCAAAAATTACCTCATTGTTTAAAGCTCTCTATTTTTTATTTGCTTATTTATTTATTTATTTATTTGAGAGAGAGGAGGAAGGGGAAAGATGGAGAGGGAAAGAGAGTTTTAAGCAGGCTCCATTTCCAGCATAAAGCTCGATTTGAGGCTCGATTCCATGACCTTGAGATCATGACCTGAGTCAAAATCAAGAGTCAGATGCTTAACAGACTGAGCATGGGGCTCGAACTCACAACCCCAGGATCAAAGGTCCATGCTCTCCTGAATGAACCAGCTGATGCCCCTAAAGCTCCCCCTTTTATTTTATTTATTTAAAAAATGTTTTTAATGATTATTATTTTGACAGAGAGAGAGAGAGAGAGAGAGAGAGAGAGAGAGAGCTCATGAACAGGAGAGGGGCAGAGAGAGGGGGAGACGTAGAATCCAAAGCAGGCTCCAGGCTCTGAGCTATCAGCACAGAGCCTGATACAGGGCTCGAACTCACAAACTGCAAGATCATGACCTGAGCAGAAGTCAGATGCTTAACTGACTGAGCCACCCAGGCACCCCTTATTTTATTTTAATGTATTTTATTGTATTTTATTTCTTATTTGAGAGAGTGTGAGCAGGGGAGAGTGACAGAGGGAAAGAGAGCATCTCAAGTAGGCTCCACGCCCAGTGTGGAGGCTGATGAGGGGTTCTATTCCATGACCCTGGCTGGGTTCATGACCTGAGCTAAAATCAGGACTCAGACGCTCAGTTGACTGAGCCACCCAGGCGCCCCCAACTCCCCCTTTTAAACTTTTCTCTTTAATAATGCAAGTAGCAAACTTGTATGAAGCCCTGACAATGCATGCTGGATATTGTAGAAACTAGATGCTATTAATCCTATTTGACAAATTGAGATGCTAATGTTACCTATAGTAAGAGGTGGAGCTGTTACTGGAATCCAGCCCAGGTGACATGTCCCCACATCTGAGTACTAGCTCCAGCTCTCTTCTCCCTCCAGGCATGAGTATGAAAGAGCCCTCTCAGCTGGATATGAATCAGGAAAGCAATCTGATTGAAGTAATTCCCACTAATATGTGAATGGCCAACAGGAACATCTATCTGGTTTTTAATTAAGAAAACAAATTACTAGTTATTCTAATAAATCACTTCCTTGTGGAAAGAATTTTCAGGCATTTAATAGAAGTAAAAACATCCGGGAATGATAAGGGATGATGTAAGTGGGAAAAATGATGTCGCCCTCCAGGTCAGTGGTTGCCCACTGCTTCCCCACAGAGGGGAATCAACCCAAAGTCATATTTTATTTTATTTCACATGTACAGTGCTTAAAGTACTGAATTTGTCACCAGTAAAAATCTAAGTTCCACCTTGTCTTTAAAAATGGGAGATCTATGGGCACCTTGGTGGCTCAGTTGTTTAAGTGTCCGACTTCAGCTCATGTCATGATCTTGTGGTCCGTGAGTTCCAGCCCCACGTCGGGCTCCATGTCGGGCTCCACATTGGGCTCTGTGCTGACAGCTCAGAGCCTGCAGCCTGCTTTGGATTCTGTGTCTCCCTCTCCCTCTCTCTCTACCCCTCCCCCAGTCACACTCTGTCTCTCAAAAATAAATAAATGTTAAAAAAGGTAAAAAAAAATGGAAGATCTAGAAACATTCACAACTGTTCCCTTCAATAGTTTACAGTGTCTGATTGATCCCAGTGGGGGCTCGAGTGTGCATCTATTGGTAGCCGGCTAGCTCTCTTCCCCCTTACTTGTCAACTTCCCTACTTTCTCTTTCTTTTTTTTTTATTTTTTTTAAAACTGTATTTATTTACTTTTGAGAGAGAGAGACAGAGTGAGTGAGTGGGGAGAGAGGGAGAGAGAGAATGTCAAGCAGGCTCCATGCTGACTGTCAGCACAGAGGCTGGTGCTCACAGGGCTGGTACTCACAAACCATGAGATCATGACCTGAGCTGAAACCAAAGGCCAGAGGCTTAACAGACTGAGTCCCCCAGGCGCCCCTCCCTACTTTCTCTTTCTAAACCAACTCTCTATAGTCTTTCTTTCTATACCATCGTTGTTTTTTAACTGAAGCTCCTTCACAACTGGGAACCCCCTTCCTTACCCTGTTGGATGAAGAGACGTAAAGGTCACAGTGGGGCTATGCCCTAAGCCATTTGGAAGGCACAGATGTTTGCAAGTCGGGGCCTGTGTCTTTATTAGCCCCGCTTCAATCACATGGTAATTTAAGCTTCCCTTATTTTGCTGCATTGCCTCATAGCTCCAAAGGAGACCTGAAATAGAGCGTATCGCATTGTGCACATTTTTGAAGGATCATGAGTGGAGGCTAAATATAAGATTCAAGTCCATATTCTGAGTGCTTTTCCCCTAAATGGAGACGGGATGCACTTGAACATTCTGTCCCATGCTTGCCTTTCTGATCTACACGTGGTTCTTAATGTTTGATTTGCATCCCTTTTGTACGTGAGAACATCCGCAGGCATCTCAGCCTCAAAGAGAGCAGAGTTGGAACCAAGGGAAGCTTCGGTGGATAGGAGGAGCCAACAGCTAACACTGCCCCTGCCCCCCCCACCCCCACTCCAGATGCATAGAGTTGCCTTTCTTTCCTATCTAAAAAGTTCTCTAGAGCAGGCTAGTGACACCTCAGCCATGCATGTACCACCATTATGTTTGTCATTTTCTTGCTATCAGTTGTTATTTACTAAATATCTAATGATTTGCTTCTATTCATATATTTATGTTATGGCAGCAAATTTCTTTCAATGTTTATTTATTTTTGAGAGAGACAGAGACAGAGTGTGAGCAAGAGAGGGGCAGAAAGAGAGGGAGACACAGAATCCGAAGGCGGCTCCAGGCTCCCAGCTGTCAGCACAGAGCCCAACACGGGGCTCGAACTCACAAGCAGTGAGATCATGACCTGAGCCAAAGTCGGACACTCAACTGACTGAGCCACTACAGTGCCCCGGTGGCAAATGTTATAAGCTGAAGTAGAACTATACAAGTAACTTAGTATTAAAAATAAATACGAGGAGGGACGCCTGGGTAGCTCAGTCAGTTAAGCATCCAACTTTGGCTTGTGTCATGATCTCACAGTTTGTGAGTTCAAGCCCCCCATCGGGCTCTGTACTGTCAGCACAGAGCCTGCTTGGGATCCTCAGTCCCCCTCTGTCTCTGCCCCACCCCGCTCACATTTTCTCTCTCTCAAAAATAAGTAAATCGGGGCACCTGGGTGGCTCAGATAAGCATCCTACTTTGGCTCAGGTCATGATCTCGCGGTTTGTGATTTCCAGCCCCATGTCGGGCTCTGTGCTGACAGCTCAGAGCCTGGAGCCTGCTTCAGATTCTATGTCTCCCTCTCCCTCTGCCCCTCCCCTGCTCATGCTCTGACTCTCTCTGTCTTTCAATAATAAATAAACGTTAAAAAAATAAAAAATAAATCATTTAAATCAATCAATCAGTCAATCAATAAAATGGCTACCAGCAAAGACCATGTATGTGCCTCCCATGGCTTTCATGCTAGATGTTGGGAACCACTGACTTAAAAGAAAGTGTTTCATAAGGGTGGGGGAAAGCTGCCATATTTCCAGAGAGCCAGAGTAGATACCCACAGGTGGCTATCTCCCAAGATCTTATTGGAAATGTCTAGGTAGAGTCATTCAGGCACAATCTCAGAGCTGCTCCTGGGAGCTCTTCTCCCTCATCCGTTGTGCGTGTAAACCTGCCTGAAATCGGGGCACCAGCCCCCCAGGACAACTCTGCCTCCCCTGTTGGATCACTCATGCTACTTGAGCCCCCTTGAAGTCTTTACACTCTTCTTGTGAACAGAGAGGTGGGGGTGGGGGTGGGGGGGGCTGGCGCTGTGGCCCCAGCCTACATGTCCCCCATGTTTGGGGTTTGTAATCTCCCCATATGCTCCTTGAGAGGCCTCCCAGCAGCGTTCTCTTGCTCTGTATTCCTCTCACAGGAGACATGACTCTGGCTTACCTCCCTCCCTTTCTTCCCTCTGTCTCCCCCTTGTCCTCACCAGGGACCCCAGGCTGTTGTACTGATGGAAACCCCACTCTTTGCCATGTCTTTGCGTCACCTGGTCCAACCCCATCCAGACTTTGGGTGGAGCTGATGTTCTGGACGATGGCTCTGTGGTTACTGATCTGTAAGCATTTTATTCTAATACGTTGTAAACAAGAATGGGTCCATTTTGGGTTTTCTTCAGTGCCTAACGGGTCACCAGACTGAAGTGCACATCCCAGTTCTGTCTCCTTGAGGCTCGGTGACCTGGAGTAGGCTGTTTCACATCTTTCTCCCTGGGTTTCCTCAATTGAGAAATTGAAAAGGAGACACCTACCTCTCAGGGCTTTTATGAGGATGAATGAGGAAACATAAGAGGAACTGCTTTTCAAATTGTAAAGTGTGGTTCTGCTGAAAGGTGGGCATGATTCTGAGACAGAAGATGTTCAACTAGTCTCATCCAAATCCCCCATCAGTGGGGACACAATTCAGAAGGCTTTACCACATCCATTTCATCGGGCTGTTCATAAAACCGTTTATTTTCCCAATGCCGCATTTGTGTGCGCGCTCTCTCTCTGCTACTGCATAATTTCATTATCTGCCGTACATAAGTGTATTATGTAATTCTCTCAATATGTCATCGATTGTTTCTGTTTTTCCGTGGTATTACTTAAGTCCATAATACTTTTTATTAAATCCCCAAGGAATGTTACTGAACAGTGGTTGAAGGATAGTCCTGTCCGCAAACTAAAACTCAGCACTTAAATATTTGAAATGACACAAAGCAGTAGAAAAAACCCAAGTGTGGAATTTCCCACTAGCTTTATGAAATCCAGGAAACCAACTGAAGTATCTGTTTATAGTGCCTCTGTCTCTCCAAGAGATTTATGCTATCATTCAGATAGTAATAACAGCATTAGTAAATAATGTAAAATTAGCGAATGCTTATTGAGTGCTTACTATGTTCCAGGTGTCTACTTGTATTGAGTCATTTAATCTTTACAGTAAGCTCATAAAAAAGGGTCTATTTTAGCCCCATTTTCTGTTTAGGGAAACTGGAATTCAGAAGTTTACCTTACCCAAGGACACACAATAAGGAAGTAATGCAAAGTGCAGGCATGCATGTGCATGTACACACACACACACACACACACACACACACACACACACTGCTCTGTTAGCTTAGGAAACTCATCCATAGGTTGAATGCCTGAGAGTTTGGGACCTCTTGGTTGTGAACTTATTTCTACTACTAATGTAGGCTAATCAGTTCTTCTCTCTGGGACTAGGTTTCCTTACGGGCCAGGTATAGAGGGTTGGGTGAGATCATTTACTTTTGATCTGCTTCAGGAAGCTCAAGAATCTGAGTGCATGGTCCAGAAGGAGTGGTGGGGGCAGGGAAGGCAATGTTGAGCAGGTAGGACTCTGGAGCCACCCGGTCTTTGTTATTCAGTGTGCTTATGCTTATGTCTGGGATGGATGAGTGGATGGATGTTTGGCAGGATGGATGGATGGAGGGAAGGAAGGAAGGAAGGAAGGAAGGAAGGAAGGAAGGGAAAAAGGAAACATTTAATTCAATTCATACAATATATTATTAACTCATTCCAAAATAGCATTGTGCCAAGGTTATTTCCCATGAATGTCATTAAATGTTGCTTGAAAACTTGATTTCAAATGGCTATATAATATTCAAATATATGAATAGATTACCCTTAGCTAACCATTCATCAATTAAAAAAATTTTTTTATGTTTATTTATTTTTGAGAGAGAGAGAGACAGAGTGTGAGCAGGCGAGGGGCAGAGAGAGAGAGGGAGACACAGAATCCGAAATCGGCTCCAGGCTCTGAGCTGTCAGCACAGAACCCGACACTGGGCTTGAATTCACGGACTGTGAGATCATGACCTGAGCCGAAGCCGGACACTTAACTGGCTGAGCCACCCAGATGCCCCAACCATTCCTCAATTTTAGACTGTATGTTGTTTGTGATCCTTCATCATCCATTTATTTATCAAATGTCTACTGGGAACTACTATTTGCCAGGCATTGACATAAGTCAATATAGCACAAATGTTCTTGTACATAAGTTTTTGGCATACATACATTTGATTCCATGATTATATGGAAATTATTATTATTGGTTTTGTTTTCATTTGTTGGCTTTCTGTAGTGAAGAGCCTGTTCTGGAAAGCCTGCTGACTTTGGATGAAATGTTGAGATGAACCCTGTATAAATGTTGAGCTTAGCACACAAAGGGAGGAGCACAGCTGGGGTTCTCAACTCACTGTCTCCCAAGATCATAGTTACAAAATTAATAGACTTTGTCTTGATTGTATATGCCACCAGCATCCAAACCTACTTTGTGGTCTGCAGTGTCAAAGGGATCGTCTTGTAGTTGTAGCTTTCCATGTTGCTGGTTTAGAGCTGGGTGAGACCTCAGAGAGTATCTAGTCCAACGTGTCCAGGAGCCAAGAATATAAGCAGCAGCCCCAAGGATTGCCTTAAAGCTTAGCCCTGGGCTCCCCTTCTAAGTAATCTGTGGTGGGGAGAGCTGCACTTGTGTCATGATATAAACGGAATACAGCTGAAATTATTAGCTTCTTCAGTTACATGCATAAAAGCATGATACAGACCCCTTCTGGTTGAAAAGGCAAGAAAGAGCAACCAAAACACGATTCTTTATCCATAAATGGAAACCAGATAACTCAGCTTTGTAGATTCAAAGGGACCACGCAAGGTGGCAAGTTTGAAATACCCCTTGGAGGCACAGTGCCAAGTCTGAAGTGCAGCTTCAGAGTGATGCAGTATCCAGAGACCGAGCTATTTCTGGCTGCGGTCTTTGTGTCATGGAATGGTGACACTTTTCCCCGTGCCCCCTAATGTTCCTCTCCTCCCCGATGACTCTGTATTTGAGTGATGGTCATGGTCTCTGTTTGGAGACAGCTGGCTTGGTTTTCCCTACCAAGGATTTGTTTATGTCTTAGGACAGAAGATGTCTAGAAAAGACAAGAGTGGACCCCAAAGAACTTAGGCATCCATGAGGGCTAAAGAGGCTGTATGTAGAGAAAATACCATTAGCTTTTCTTCCCTCCTCTATACTCTTGTCTTTTTGTCTTCTTCCCTGATGGTGAGCAAAGGATAGGGGCTGCTCTTCTTGGCTGATTTCTTTTTTTTTTTTTTTTCTTCTTCCTAAGGGATCACTTAATTTCTTTTATGCCTGTGGAAAAGACCAGAACTTCCCAATTCCTCCAAATACCTGGGCAGGTTACCTCTGCCAACCTCAGCTCATCATTATTCTGTACTGAGTTATGTAATGATTTGATCGTGTTGAGGAGTAATTCACCTTTGTTCCCACCTACGTTAAGACTGATTACAAATCCTCATAAAATACTCATTATGCTACCAAAAATGTTCTTAAGAATAGTCTGTTAGAGAGGAGGTAATACGGCTGCTCGGAAGTGTGGGCTTCTGTCTAATTATGTGTAAATTATCTGAGTGGAATCTCAAATGTTTAGTGATAAACAGTTTTATGCTTCCCAGCAAAGTATCTAGTTTGTGAGGCAATAGAATCAAAAGCAGCTTGTGTGCAGTGAATTGTAGATTGTATAACTTTGCATCCTTTTCAAGTTATTCTTATGGAAAGAAATGGGAATGTGTCTGCAGCCCTTTAAGAAAAGCAAGTGTTGTATTCTGCAATATTTTTTTTGAGAAAGAAAAAAAAAGATAATTGATCTTTGACTATACCGCTGTTCTGCTCTCAGAAGAAACATTAAAAAGTTGGGTTTCTTAAGAAATGCAATTAACCGACTTTTATTTAATGATTTTTTTTCTCATGTTATTCATCCTGGAGGAATGGTATCTGTTGGTTATTAACAAAGATGAGGATGGATTATTAGGAGCAAAATATCATGATATTCACTGCAATGCAAATATAGCTACTCAGAGAAAATCCCGTGTGATTTTTTTTATCAGATGCCCCCTCCTCTTAGAAATCTTTCCTGGAAGCCTTCCCCATCTCCCACCCCATCTCTGGGTGGGATGGTTAAAACTCCTCTGAGCCACCCAAAGGTTGCTGTCCTTATAGATGAAGGTACACTGGACACCATATAGTTAGGATTATTATAGTAGTCAGTGTAACTAGTGGTCTTTGTAACCAACATAATCTGAATGGTAATATAAATATGAGTGTTTAAATCTGGACGGTCATTAGTTCTTGATCTTAACAGCAGGGTTTCTTCAATGCCCAAGAAGCTTGAGAAGGGTCTGCCAGAGCAGAAATTCATCCAAAGATCATACTCTTGAGACTTCTTTAGGCGAAGAATAGTCAAGATATTTAATTAGCAAATCACAAGGAAGCTGAGCCCACCACTGAGGACTTGGAACATGCGAATACTAGGTAGGATGAAATTGATATGCCAGTTAAAATAAAAATTTCCACCTCTTAGAGTTTGGGAATCATTTGCAGCTATGTTCCTTCTAGAAACGTTCCCATTTCATAACAGGATCATCAGCTTGGGGAAGAAGGATACGAACTATTAAGAGGAAAAAATGGTAGAGAAAAACCAAGATTTAGACAGATGAAGACTTCAAGGACAAGAGGCAAGAATCCTTTGCCAGTTCCTTATTGGTGGTCAGCGCAGATTAATGTCAGCATAACCTGTCATGCAGTTCACTGCATACATAGCTAAAGGGATAGCTTAATGTATCAGACTGGTGTTTAGTTCTGCTTAGTTTCTAAAACCCTAAGGAAAATTCCACAGACATAATTTTAAGTTGGAAATGGTTGATGTGGCAATACTTGATTTATTGACTCAACCAATTGTCCACATGCAAACCTATGCCTATTCACACACTTTTTTACTGAATTTTCAAGTACTACCAGCTACATAGCAATGTTCCATTGAACCTGTGTTATGACTGTAAATATCTGAACCTGAAAGTCGCCCAAGACCAAAATATCTGCATAAAGACTCCTATGTGTATTTGACATTTACAAACCACGGGTTGCTGGACCTTTTGAAGGCAAACCATTTTGATGATTGACCAAATAGATCCCTTTGCACGGTGCAGCTTTGTTCTGTATTATTAGCATATTCTTATAAGGAAGTTCATCCATTGTTGTACAGTGCATTAAAAGTTGATCACGACTGGGGCGCCTGGGTGGCGCCGTCGGTTAAGCGTCCGACTTCAGCCAGGTCACGATCTCGCGGTCCGTGAGTTCGAGCCCCGCGTCGGGCTCTGGGCTGATGGCTCGGAGCCTGGAGCCTGCTTCCGATTCTGTGTCTCCCTCTCTCTCTGCCCCTCCCCCGTTCATGCTCTGTCTCTCTCTGTCCCAAAAATAAAATAAAAAACGTTGAAAAAAAAAATTTTGAAAAAAAAAAAAAGTTGATCACGACTATCTACTGACTATATCTGTTTTGTGTTGAGTTCTGTTTTTCTGCCTTCCTACCCTACATTGTCGACATTCAGTTTGTTCTCAAGTCTGCATTTCGCATCAGAAGGTCTAAAGGAATTTTATGTTGATTTCCTTTTTAGTGAAAACATATTACAAATTGCCAACTCATAATACATTCACTTTGAACTTAAAATATCATTTGTTTAAAAAAATGCAATAAAACCTGAAGTGCACACTAATATTCATTCTGGAGATTAAAGCTGCCAGTGAATTATGCAGCTGGGCCAAGGCTGTCTTGTTCTCAGACTAAATTTATCTCATCGAAAGAGAATTATTCTGACCAGGGCTAAAGAGTGGAGACAGTTAAAGTTTGATTATGTGTTGTTTCATTTCCTTAAAAAAATATTTGGTTATGGCTCTCTTAGGAGCTGGATTTTAAAATATAAATACTGATGAGGGACTGATAAAAAGTCCTACTACTTTTTCTGATTGTAAATGTGACAAAGGCTTCTGGAGACTTTTTTCTTAATGTGTATTTTCTTTCCATTTGTCTCTCTCTGTCTCTCTCTCTCTGTCTCTCTCTCTCTGTCTCTCTGTCTCTCTCTCTCTCTCTCTCTTAAACATGGATCTTTGACCATACGGGACCCCGTGCTGAGGTCTAACCTCTCTGACTTACTGAGTACGCCTCACTGTAATAGGAAAAAATGCTGCATATTCTCTGCATATAACATGTCACTTGGGCGAAGTGCTACAGTGTCTGTTTGGTAAAGCTGAAATGCGGATTTCTCGAAAATGTCTTGTTTTCAGTTAATGATATTTTCTACTTTTCACCAGGTGGTCTCTTTGGGGGTTTGCTCTTGAATTCATTTCTCTGTGCGTACACCAGGCTTTCTATTATTCGTCTATTCAGCAAGCATTTACTGAACTCTTGTCACACCCAGGCCTGAACCAAGTATTCAGGTAGTCGTGGCCAAGAAGCGCAGTCCTGTCCTGTGGCACTTGCCATCTTTAGGGTAAACCGGCACTCAGGAACCAGATGGAGGAAGGTGTGATGAACGTATGCTATGATAAGGGCAGTACTGGAGATAAAATTGAAGTGTTATGGGGAAAGAAAAGAAGGGTGGTCTGGCCCAGAGGTCGGGTGAGAGTCAGGCTGACTTTAATCAGACCCATTTGCTTCGCTAGCAGGCCAGGCATGATGTAAGATGCCAGCTCATGCTAATATTGCCTGACGTGAACCAGCTCTCTGAGATGGCTCAGTTCATCTTTCTCGAAAGTGAAACCTCACAATGAAAGGCAACTTCCAGAAATGGCCAAGCCTTCTATCCCTGTTTCAGAACTAGCCTCCTAAGACTCACAAAAGCTGAAAGGGAAACTGATCATTCAGCTCGTTATGACCCCCACAGGGTAAGAGCGTTGAGAAACCCATGGGCCTGGTAAGAACAGATCCATGGCAGCGAATGGTATATTTGCAGATGTTGGTATATTTGCTGGCCCTCAGGGTGTTGTGAGGGTGTTTGGTTCCCTCCATGGTCGGACCTCCATTTGGAGCAGGATATTTCTGCTGTGGATCGGGACTGACTTGGGAATCCAAGTCTTGAGTGTGACTTCGATGACCCCAGAGCATACAGTTTTGGTCCTCTGCAAAGATGAAGAAAAACACAACGTGTACCTTGACTTTATTTAGCTGTTCTGTGCCACTCAGTCTTGCCTTCCTTGTAAAATGAGCAAATTCCCGTGTTTCAGAGGACTTAGGTTACTTCCCCAGGCTGGCAAAATAAGTAGGCGTTCTGCCTTCCAGAACAGAGTCCACCTGCTCCATCTCTGGATTTTGAGAATAGGAAGAGTGGGTCATCCTTGCCTCACACTCCACAGAACCTGTATACGCATTCGGTTTTCCTCCACTGCATCTTCTGAAAATGAGACTAATACTGTTGCCCAAAGCTTCCCAGAAGTGAAAAGGGGTCTTCTCAGGCTTTAATCTATATGTGCTCATCCCATACAGTCATTTTATCAAAGTCAAGCTTCTCAAGGTATAATTTACATGCAGTGAAACTTGCCTTCTTAGCATATAGTTCTTCAAGTGTCAACAAAATCATCCAGTGATGTAACCACCACCACCATCAAGATATCAAACATGTTTATCATTCCAAAAACACTCCCTTGGGTCTATTTGTAGTCAGTCCCCAGCCTCGGCCCCCGGAAATCACCAGTCTCTTTTCTGTCCCTCTAGTTTTGCCTTTTCCAGAATGTCCTATAAATGGCATTGTAAGTAGATAGCCTTTGAGTTTGACTTCTTCCTCTCGGTATAATGAATTTGAGATTCGCCCATGCGGTTGTGTCTATCAATAGTCCATTCTTGCCTTTTATTGCTGAGTAGCATTCTATTGTGGATGCTCCATGATTTGTTTATTCAACAGCTGAAGGATCTGTGGGTTTTTTCCAGTTTTTGCTGATTTTGAAAACGTTGCAATAAACACTTGTGTACAGGTATTTCTGTGAATACACATTTTTAGTTCTCTTGGCTAAATACCCAGGAGTGGCGTTGCCGGGTCAAACAGCAAGCATATGTTTAAAGATTTTTCTAGGGGAGATAGTGGACACAGTTATTGCTTTGATGTTCAGTCCTAAGGGGGATACTTCTTAGCTTTGTGACCTGATGATGGTCTAAGCCTCACTTTTCTGCAACAAAAGACATGTGGAATAGTAAGTTCTGCACAGGATTAAGACACTCACTCACTTTTGGTCCTCATCCTGGGTTCCTGCCTCCTTACACTGGACTCTTCCTTTCCATGGTGCTTCTGTTTCTATTCCCTGAGCATGCATGTCCTTCTCTACATCTCTGCCACACTGTTTCCTTTCCTGGAACACTTTGCCACCCACCTTTCTCCTCACCAACTCCTCATCCTTCAGTTGCCCAATGAAATGCCACCTGTTCAGAAAAGTCTTCCCTCGCCCTTAATCTAAATCCAGCCCCCGGCTATATATAGTTTCCTTTTTTAAATTTGTGAAATCTTGTTCTTTTCCTTTATAGCATTTACCACAACTAGTCTTAGAGAATCAACTGTGTAATTTGTTTTTTAATGGAAATTTTTATTGAGATCATTGCAGAGTCACACACAGTTGTAAGAAATAATATAGAGAGATTCCATGTACCTTTTGTGTAGTTTTCCCCGGCTGTGGCAATGGGAGAAGTTGTAATACGGTATCGCAACCAGAGTATTTGTATTGATATAATCCACTGATCTTATGGAGATTTGCCCAGTTATACTTGCATTAATGTGGTGTGTGTGTGTGTGTGTGTGTGTGTGTGTGTGTGTGTGTGTGTTGAGCAGGGGTGGTATATTTAGATCCATGCATTTCTATCACATTCGTAGATTTGTGGGTCCCCAACCACAGTCAAGATCCAGGACAGTTCCATCCCTAAAGGATTCTTCCCCAGTCCTTTTATAACCAGGTCTACCTCCTCCAATTCCTAACACCTGGCAAATACTAATCTTAAAACTTAGACAGTTCAAAATTG
The DNA here is from genome assembly GCF_046562875.1 of Panthera onca. Taxonomy (NCBI): domain Eukaryota; kingdom Metazoa; phylum Chordata; class Mammalia; order Carnivora; family Felidae; genus Panthera; species Panthera onca. The sequence goes on along the minus strand of NC_138354.1, from coordinate 35,862,798 downwards.
GAACCATATTGTGCATAACCTTTGGGGGCTGACTTTTCTACTGAGCGTTATTGTCTGGAGGTTCATCTACAGCTATTGCGTATCGATACTTCCTTTTAATTGCTGAGTAATATTCCACATTATGGATGTCCCACAGTGTAACTATTTACCCCTGGTGAAGGACATCTGGAATGATTACTATTTTTAGCTATTATAAATAAAACTGCAGTACAGATACTGGTGTAAACCTGAATTTCCATTTCTTTGGGATAAATGCCCAAGAGTAAAATTGTTGTGATGTTAGTTTTATAAGGAACTGATTGATTTTTAAAATCTGTCTCCAGCAGTAGACTTTTAGTTCCTTCAGTGTAAATAGACTGAGTTTTGTTTGTTTGTTTGTCTCTTTGCTTGTTTGTGTGTCTAATCACTGTATACTGGGAGAATTATACAATCCTTAGAACATAATTTACCACTCTATAAATATTTATATATGAATTAAGTAAGGAATGAATGAGTGAATGCATGAATACAGATTTTGGCATGGGGATTAAGTAAAATAATGTATGTAAATCATTTTTGGAATGCTCAGCATGGAGAAACTTCTGCTGTTAGGTAAATGTTTATCACCATCACCATTATCAGATACGACTTTGGCTAAGGGTCACATGACCCAACTTTCATGCCTTTCTACCTTGATCATCACGCAATTTTTATGTGGATTTCAGGAATCAGAGTTCTGTCTTCACTTCATTCCCTTAAAGAAAAGCTCATCTCGTGATTATGCTCAAAAATAGCAGGATGAGAATTTGGACATCGTACACTAAACAAGATCCTGTCTCCATAGGTTAAGAGTGAAGCTACAGGACTACTTTTTCTGTTGACAGTGAGCACAGTCCATAAATGATAGCAGCCTTTATAGTGTGAGATGTGTGGCACTGAACAGGTTAACCCTGTCCCTGGATTCTCATGGTGGGCATGTGAAATAAATATTGCTAAAGCTGATGGAGATAGCACAGTACTTAATAGAGAGAGAAAATTAGTAATTCTCATTTGCCTGAGGAAAGTGCAGGTCTTCATAATGTCTTGATCTATGTACAAAGAGCTAGTAAAGACAAGCAGTCCTCATAATAAAAATAGAAATGAGGTTTTCCCGACAAAAATGCCACTGGAATGATGAGCTGTCACACAGGACCTGGAGAGACGAGAAAGAAACTTCTTTGGTGACTATAATTAGGCTAACATGGAGGGTGGCAAGGCTCAAGAGCTATGCAGGGGCGCTCTCTGCTTCTTTCTGGACTCCCCATCACAATGTCTCTAAAGGACTAGAATAGTGAGGAGGTCAAAGCTCATTTCTGGCAGACTGTGCCCCCATTCTCACCATGCTAAGGCTCTGACCTGGTCTGTGATGTGGAAGAGGTGGTTTTTATTCTGCCTTGGGACACTTAAAGGAAGAAGGAGGAAGAGGAGGAGGATGAGGAGGGAGAGGAGGAGGAGGGGAAGGAGAAGGAAGAGGAGGAGGAAAAACCTTATACCTTATCATCAATGTACCCCAAGTGCAGTACAGAAAATTTGGTTAATGCAGTTAGCAATAAAAAAAATAATAAAAGTCGCCATTAGTCTCAACACTACTATTAACATTTGGGTGTTTCATGGAAGCCTATAAGTATCTATGTAGATACATAACTTCAGATTAGAAGATGATAAACTTAGCAGTGGAGATTATAAATTATAGCTATAGATTGACTTTACATACATGGGGTCATACCATATAAGTGTGGGCTTCTATCTTACTCCACCCATCCCCCTATTTTTTATATGCCCTTCTATTCTTCCCTAGCTGTGTTTCCAAAATCAGTTAATGTAGTCCAAATGAAACAGGCAATAGACTAGTTGTTGGTATGGTTGTTTGACCAGAACTCCAAAGCAAATCTCAGAGTTTTTGCTGACTGAGATCCATTGTATACAAGCCCTGTGGAAAAAAGGGGAAAGACAGTCACCTAGACCTCCTTCAGGCATCCGGTCAAGGCCTGAGCTTTTTCTACCCTGGCCCAGGTTTCCATGGCAACAGGAGTACCTGTGCTGGTTTAAGATGCCCTCAGGGGTCTGGGAGAACCTGAACCTTAGTTTGTGAATTTGTAATCTGATTTAATTTTTGGAGAAAGAGCCAACTCTGAGAGAATTCTTACATCAATTGCTAAATTGTCAGTCCTTCTGCCTTAAAACTCACTTTCAGAAGTGCATGATGGAATAAAGTAGGGTAAAGGCAAGGAAATCATACTGACCTGAGCTAGGCATTGAGCGTATGGATTCAAATGTCACCTATCTTTTCCTACCCTCAGTTTCCTCATCTGTAAAATGGGAGGGGTTAAATTACCTTCTTATTGGATTTCTGGGTAGATGAAATGTGATAAAGAAAGTAAAATACTTAGCCTAACACCTAGCACGCAGTAAATGCCCCATGATTCTCAGACCTGCTATTAGTTTTTATGACATTTCTTGGAATTATGTGGATCTTGATATGACAGTGTCTCTGAGGGAAAAATATTGGAGTGGTTTGGCTGGTGAGAGGCAGGAGTTGGGAAAGGGAGGGTGGAAGCCTGCTGAGAATCTAAGCGATATTAGAGGAAGTATCAGCACCCTGTTGTTTGGTGTTTTCACTAAAGAGTTCATAAAATATTAACATAAAGGAATAGTGGTGTTGGCTCCTGCTTGCCATACAAGAGACATCCTCTCCTTAGAGATGTCTGTGGCCCAGTTGCAAGGAGGGAAAGCAGGAAGAGGCAAGGTTCCTTAGCTGGAAACACTACAGTTAAGAAAGAAGGGCAGGATCGTGAATTAGCAATGGGCTCTGCTGCAAGAGAAGAAAAGAATGGCTCCTTTGCTTTCCAGTAGAGAGAATGGAGCTGTCTTTCCCTCAGAGGCCAATTTATATTGCCTTACTCGTGTGTTTCCAACCAACAGCCACATCACTATCATTCATACCAACACCATGTCCGTCACCCTCATCAACATCACCACCATCACCACCATCACCACCACCATCGGCACCATGCAGTTATGAAACTAGCACACCTAGGGCCCTTACTAGGTGCCAGGGGTTGTAGTGAGCAGTGTACATATATTATCCTACGTGTATCCTATGTGTTTCTCAAATTATGAAAAAAAAATGTTTTTTCCACTTATAAATGAAGACCCCATGGCCCAGGAAATTTAAGTAATTGGCCAAAGTCAGCCAGCTGTTACAAAACGGATTCAAGATTGGAAACTGGCAATCTGCCTCCACGTCTTTTTACGTCCACTTCACTATAAAAAAGGCAATATATGGTTAGATTAAACTCTTTGGCCCCAGAACGTGCCCTTTTAATTCTTTTTTTTTTTTCCTGCGGGAAGAAAAATGTACGATCTCAGCCTCACAGTGTTCCAAGGCAACCAATGGTTCTCAAACACATAAGCACATTTATACCAGTAATAACCCTTCTACAAAGAAATTTACTTGAAACTCCATTTATAATACTGATGGAAGGGGCACAGTAGAGATGAATTTTATAAATGCACATGTGAAACATTTATTATAAAGCCAATCAGTGAGAAAAATGAGGCTACTTTGATGAACACCAATATTTGAAGTTGGGAGTATGGATAACTAATACTGTTTTCAATTATCCTGATAATCCAATTCACTTCAGTATTTTCATTTGTTGCATAATGTTGAGGAAATGCTGTATTACATGCCAATACAGAGTTGTAAAAGGTAATTTTCTAAACCAGATGACCTAAAACTATCAAGTTAATCTGGAATATGAATTTTGTCTCTTGCTTTATGTATCCTGATCAGTGTGTCTGCTGGGTCAGTGGCACTGTGCTGGGTATAACAGATACATTCAAGACATAGATATTGAGGCAGTGAATGAATGAATCATTTAGTGAGAATGAGATGGACCTTAGGACCATGGAAGTAGAAAAGTTTAGTACTGCCATTTTTAAATTTTTTCATTTATTCGACCAATATTTAATAAACACCCACTACATTAAGCCAGGTGGTGTTCTAACATGATATGGATGCAACATTTAGTCGGAAAAATAAAGTTCTCATGGGATGTATGCATGTCAGTGTGCAAAGGATGGGGTGGCAGGAGGTAGACAGCAAGTAGACGGGAAACTCCCTGTCGACACTGACTGACCCGTTTGTAAGAGGAAGCTGACCTATCCCCTCTGAGTTCACCAGGATCCTCATGGGTAGCACAGTGCTATCAGTATATAGCCAGCACTGCCCCTAGGAGGATGAAGGGAAACACACACACGTACTGCCATCCTCTTCTGTATCTCGACATTGCAAAACGTACAAAGATGCATGTTTCATTCTGGGATTATTTAATTACACCCTGGGTATTCCTGGATTTGTACACTCATATCATTAAAACAGTCTCAGCCAAAGAACATATATTTGCCCATGTATTAATATGCACTGGGCATAAGCAATTACAAGACTAGGTATGAGGTGACCAGAATCTGGAAAAAGGGAGGCACATTAAAGAAAGTGCTAGTTATGTAGCATGATAGGAGCTACAGTAACAGTGTAAAGCATTTAATATCATGACCTCAGCAATGGGAGGGGTCAGTGATGTCTTTTGAGCAGAAGATTGATGTGTTTGGTTTTGTCTATTTAAAATTCCCCCATGGAGTCATGTAGAGTGTGAGTTGGGAAGAATCGAGACTGGGAGCAAGGGAACCAATTAGGGAAGAATTGCTTTTTTTTTTTTTTTTTAAATCTAGGCTAAAGAGAATAATGTGAGGCACTGGGACGGCAGCAATGGAAAATCAAGAGAGGCCTCATAGCTGGAGCTGAGAGAGTTAAAAATGATGTGGTTTGGGAATCAATTGACTATTCAAAGCAACAAAGGGAGGTATGAAGGGCAAATGTTGATGTTTCAAGGTTAACTGAATAGAAGGGAGGTGCTTCCATTAACAAACAGGCAAGGCCACAGAGGAAGAGAAGCTTGTGCACATATTTTGTTTAGGGGGGATGTTAAAACAGCAGCGAGGATAGGACCTTCGTAATGACACATGCAGGGGCTCTTTAAGGTACGTGATCATTCCTGATGGGTAGCCAGTGAGGAGAGGTCAGAACCACAGAGACTAGGACTGCATGGACTCTGATTGCTACAAATCCTTCACAGGTGTGTGAAGAGTAGCAGAGACGTGACATGATGTGGGTCATGCAAGGTGATGACAATTGAGGTACATGAGTTAAGAGAGCTAACAAAGCACAAGATGACACCAGACAAGATCTTGTGTTTATGGAGCACATGACAGTTCTGTCACAGAAGCACGGAAGAAGGTCCAGCCAGAGAAACATATAGTTTTTCACCTATGTGTCACTGTGCTCAAAGAGCGTCAAATTATTCTGTCTGAAATCAGGTGAAAGAAATGCTCTTCTTTTAATAATGGACACAGGAAATCATCTGGAAAGTACTGTCTTGTTTTGGGAAATGGCTTGATACAAACTTGGGTTAGGAGGGGATCCCTTCAAGGAGCAGGAAATGTGGGACAAAGAAGTAGGAATGAGAATTATCTCTCTGGTCCCCTCTGGGAAGATGAAGAGGAAAAAGGAGAATGACAGAGAAAGTCTAGAACCAAGAGAGTTGAACCAAAGTCAATGGTGGTAGAATAGCTCAGTGACATTTGCAAGGATATGATACACACCAATCCTCCTAGAATTGTACTTCTAAGATGAGAATCTCTTCTCCCATTGAGTCTTCCTTACACTTCCACAGTCTCTGTCTACTAAACTCAGACATGCCTTTTATGAGTGGATGTGTTGCAGAACATGATGAGGGGCTGAGCTTTATATGTGGGTTCTTGCAATGGAGTCTGGAGACAGGGAGTAGAAAACCCTGAGCTAGCAGGTCAGGTGAGGTTGTAAGAGTATGAGGTGCACATAAATGGTAATTGGAGTTTGGGGACTAAGACTTGGGTTTTCAGATTGTATGTTTGGTGAGGTGAGATCTTGAGAACCAGGATGGTTTTCTGCTGAGTATCTGATCCATTTGTTATGTACGTTCGATTTTTTCAGACTGACCCAATTTTGTTCTGAGTCCTGACATCCTTCCTAGCTCACCACCAACTATTAGCTGCCTTTGAAGGTGCAGTGATAACTCCAGGGACTGAGAATCCCTGTGGTTGCTCTTGCCTGTGTGCCAAGACAGGACCTTGGACGTGTTAAGGTCAAAAGGGATTTTTCCAGAACTTGAGATGTTAGAGGTGAAGTCACTTCTAGTAGGAGATGCTTAAGGTGACTCATGTTGCATAAAGATAAATATTTCTGAGCATTTATGGGGTCAAAGAACCTCGTAGCCAAGCTCATTACAGAGGAAAAATAGAATCTTCTGCAAGGTTTGTTTGCCTTCTGATTTGTTCGAGTTCCATCCAGAAAGTCACAACACAGAGAGTGGGTGGGGTGTGGAGGCTTCCCAAAGTAGACCTCCCCACCCACTTGTTCATTAGGAGAAATCACCACTTAGCTGTTTTTGTCTTTTCCGCCTACTGTCCCTTGTCCCACGCTCTTACATTCTGTCCTATACACTGGAAACAGACTCCCACCCTCTCAAGTGCCAAACACTGCACTCTCCCTCAGCATCACCTCCTGGAACCTGTTATTTCAGGAAGGCTCCTATGGGAACTTAGGTTGTTTGTTTGCTTTGGTATTTTTACATTTGGGGTTCTGTCTGCTGTGTCTGGGGTCTCTCCTGAGGGGTATCATTTGCATGCTCTGATAGAACATTGCCTGTATTGCTTGCAACTTTTGTCAGAGGAGGTGATGGAAAGGTGTTGGCAAATGAGAGTGTTTCCTTTTCTTCTTTTAAAAAATTGTATTTGTTTTTTAAATTTTATTTATTTATTTAGAAGAGCTTAAGGTAGACTGTGGATGGGGTGGGACTTACCCCTTCAGTTACAAGTAGGGAGTAGAAAGCTAGGGAAATTCCATACTCTGAAGTTTGGTGGCCAGAGTGACTGATAGGTTCCTGAAAGAGGAAATCTCACAGCTGTATAGACACAGACTAATCCTTAAGAGTAGTGCTCGTTAGGTTTAGATGTTGCAAACAATGATGAATAAAATGTTGATGATGACAATGATGATTCTTTAAGAAGTGTCTCTACTGCTTGATAGCGTGATGATGGAAATAATATATTCTGCCTTCTCTGTTCAGCAGCCCTGATCGAAACACTGCCTGCATCCCTTACTAGTGGGTCCAAGTGTACATATATTCGTGCAGCCTCAATTTCTTCTTGTGTAAAGTCAGGCAATAAAAACCTACTTTCCAGGGTTGAGGGAAGCTCAGAAAACAATAGAGCAACCATATTGGCCAGAAATAGCGTCTTTGCATGTGTTACCCTAGTCAGCCCTCAAAAAGTAGTGAAAGACGTGACATTTTATGAGATCTAGCTGTCGAAGGATTTAGTTGACCAAGACTAATATGAAAGTTTGTGTTCCTTTGATGCATCTGCAAGGTTAAATAAACGGTTCTACTCAGAAGACCTGGGTGGCAGAAGGGTAATGTCTACACATTTTCACATAAGTGCTGTAGCATTTGAAAGAATTCTCCAAAAAATGCATTTGGAGTTAGTTGTTTTATAAATGGATTGACTTTGTTGGTCTTGTCTGAGTAATTTTAAACAAAATAAGAAGAAGGAGAAGGAGGAGAAGGAGAAGGAGAAGAAGAAGAAGAAGAAGAAGAAGAAGAAGAGGACGACGACGACGAGGAGGAGGAGGGGGAGGAGGAGGAGGAATGTCTGTGTCATCAACTACTCAGAGACTGAGAATAAAAGTAATGCAATGATAATAGTTACTAGTGTGTACTGAGTAGTTGCTAGGTGATAGGCACCGATCTCAGGACTCATGTGTTTTACATTATTTTATCTTTTAACAACTTAATTAGGAAGGCAAAATTATTATCATTCCCTGTTAGAATGAAATTGAGGTTTTAAGAGCTTGTAACTCCAGAGATATTTAACAGCAGCCATGGAAGCATGAGACAGAGCCAGGACTGAACGCCTAGGCAGTGAGACTTGGGAGGATGTATTCCCCACCGTACAGTATACTGCATGCCCTCATACGAGCCAGAAAGAGTTCCCAAATACTCCCTCATAGCGATCGTATTTCAGGTGGCTTGGAATGAACAGGGCCTAACCACTATGTCATTGAGGAAAGCAAATAAACTCTGAGGATGCCACAAATTCAACCCGTCTGACCTTTATCAGGTTCCTCCCCTTGTGAAAGGCGTGCGGCTCCCTGGCTCAGGGAACTCAGAATTGAGCAAAGTGTTTGGTTTGTTTTGCTGCAGTGAGGCTGTTGGGGTGAGGAGGGTGTTATTCAGCCCTAATGAGTATGACTGTTTGTTGTTTTCAAGCATCCCCACAACGGTTCCCACGTATTGTTGATTCTTGGTGTGCCAGAGCTCGTGCTAAGAAGCACTTTACATTCATTATCTCGGTGGTTCCCAAATGCTGATCCACAGATTCATCTGATTCCATAATGACATTTTCAACAGACTGCAGCTAAATGAGAAAATTAAGGGCAATTTAGTGACAATTTTAATAGACTGAAATTTAATCAATTTGAAGGGCTGTCCTTTATTTTGAGATTATGTCCTTCTTACTTTTTGGTATAAAATGCCCTTTCCTTTATGAAATGATGATGATGACAGATGGTGTGTGTGTGTGTGTGTGTGTGTGTGTGTGTGTGTGTGTGTGCGTGTGCGCATGTGTCTTTGTGTGTGCGTATGTACTAACTTGGCAAACAATTTTTAAGGTGTTAATTTCATGCAATGTCTCCACTGTTTTTAAAGTTGTATTGTAATAGTCCATGAATTAGGTAGGAAAAAAAAATTCTGAGACCCGTTTCAGTTTCACAAGGGAGACATTATTAGCCCCATTTTACAGATGAAAAAACTGCCTAGAATACAGCGTGGACAGCAGTCAACCACTAAACTGTCCTCCAAGTATTTGAACAAGTAGGTGACTCAAAGTGCTTGTGGCAGAGATAAGGTCTTCTGAAGATCCTTTCTCATATTACTGAATGTTGGACTAGGGAGCTGCCCATACCAAAATTTGGAAGTGAGAGAAAAATACTTCTGAGCCACTCCTGGACATTGTCGGAGAGCTAACCCCAGCACAAGTAATTATATTTAAGATCAAGAAGTCCTGGAGTGCCTGGGTGGCTCATTCGTTTAAGTATCCAACTTCCGCTCAGGTCATGATCTTGCACTTTGTAACTTCGAGCCCTGCATCAGGCTCTGCGCTGACAGGTCAGAGCCTGGAGCCTGCTTCGGATTCTGTGTCTCCCTCTCTCCCTGCCCTTTCACTGTTTGTGGTCTGTCTCTCTCTGTCTCTGAAAAATGAATAAATGTTAAAAAAAAAAAAAAAAGAAGAAGTCCTGCTTTCTGTCTAACTGGAGTTTTTCTTGCTCTGGGACATGGAAACCCTCGTAGAATATCCCACTTTAGGGAAATGCCTGCTCTTTTGACAGCCTTAGGAAGTTATAATAAGGAATTATGAAAAAGGCAAATGGAAGTGATTTATTTTATTCTTTTAAGTAGCTGGTAAATTTGAGGGAAGGAAAAAGTTACCAATACTATTGTGTGAGTCAAATGAAAACTTGAGCAGTTGCCTCTGCCTAAGGAATTTTTAGCTGATTGCTGGTTTTCTGGCACTCTCTACTTCCTACAGGGTATGTGTGACCATTCAATTAAGGGTCCTTGTGGCTGAAAGGCAGGAGGGTGACCCTTGAACGTGCATGCACTATATACACCCAAGTGATACTGAGTGCCCAGGATATTTTGTAGAGACAGAAGAGTATTTTCCTTCCCCACTTCTCCCATTTATTGATGCTGAAGAATCATTTGGGGCTAGTGGCATTGATGTGGCTCTTTCCCAGTCTCTTTTGAGATGGAATTCAAATTCACCCTCCCCAGATGCTGCTTGAAAGGCTGGCAGAATTTTGTCATCAAGTGAGCAGTATTTGCAGATACGGCATTACCTTTTGATTTAGGGTCATCTGATGCTCTGTTCCTGATTAACGTGCACTGATATTAGCTGTAAAATCTTTCCTGCGTGATCCTTTATGTGGCTGCCACACTGGGGGTGGGGGACATGCCTATTTCTATGTGCCATGGTGTTCGCATGCACTTGAGCAGGCACGTTTGGACATGGATGTCTAAAGAATGGCTCCAGATAATTTTGAGATGAATTTAGAAGCTCTGGATTCCATGGTTTCCTTTTGCAGACTTCCAAGATGCCTGACTGGGAAGACCCAGGTTTAAGGGCAAGTCTGAGCCATTATTGCAAAACAGGTCTGTAGGAATCCAGTCGCCGCTGAGGGTTTTCCACTTTGGAGAGAAAATGGACCAGAAAACCAGTGTTGGCTCAGTGCAGCTGAGAGCAGTTATTGGTTCTTTACATAATGTATTTGTTTTTCATTAAACCATTCAGATAAGGTCTTATTAAAGTGCCATGTATTATTTATCGTGTTTCTTATGAAAATGAGCTGAAGGGAAAATTCTGTCCTCTTCTTGGGGCATTTGTAAGCTTTTCGAATGCCAGCAAGAAAAAAAAAAATGAAGGAAGGCACGGTGAACTCCTGTCAGTACAACAAACAGAAAAGCATGGGAAGGAGAATGGGGAGCCAAAAGGCAGAATCTTTGACCTTTTATTTATATTCATTTATATACATGGGTATGTTTTGTAGAGTGGCTTTCCCTTTAATTCTGTGAATTGCACAATAAAAATAAATAATTAAAAAACAGACAGAAAGTAAAAGAAAGAAAGAAAAGAGCAAAGCAGTTTATTTGTAAATCAGACTTTGTCCAATGAATGTGATTTGTGAGACAACAGCAAGGATTTTTCAAACTAAACACTGCCCCACCCCAGCAGTGTAAAACACCAGCCCACACCCTCCTAGTCCCCGCGCCCCCAGCTCAACTTCTGCTTCGGGTTAAACTTGCTAGGGTGCCCCCTCTAAATTGATGGCATGTGTCAGTCCCATGGTGTTAGAAGGACTGGTTTTGCAAAGTGAGTAGAAGGAAAAAAGCCTGGTCCGGGCCTGATGTTGGCATAGCAAAGACTTTATAGTTATCGATGGCATTTCAAAACAGAACAACAAAAAATGGAACCGTGGAATAATTAATTTTCTTTCCTTCAGAAAGCAATTTGATTAGCCTGCAAAGTTGTGCCTTTCAAGCTGATGGCTCAGTTCAGAAGCTGTCCTTTGGCTGAAGGGTCTCCATGAGCCTCTGGGAGGGGTCAGTGGGAACGTCCTCCTGAGGCCATCCCCTGGTCCTGCGGAGATGTTCCTTCGCGGGGTCCTCTCGTCACTCTCAGGATGTGCTGCATCCTGCAGGACCTTCCTAAGCCCCCAGGCAGCTTTCTCGCAGGGAACCCAAGAATCAAAAAAGATGATGTTCGGACAGCCTCTTGCCCTGAAAAATAAAAGAAAATCCAATCACTGGGTCAAAATCTATTTCAAAAAATATGGCTACTATTCCTGATGGTGATTTTACTGCTGCCAAGAATCAAGAATGTGCTTTTTTTTTTTCCTGTGGGGACCAACGATGCGTTAGAGTCTTAATATTTTCTTTTGATTTGCAGATCACATCCTATTTTATTGCATAAAGACTAACGAAATCTACTAATGAATAATTATTACTTCATAAAATACAGGGAAGGGGGAGACCCCTCTGCAAGAGCAGAATGCTAATTTGGCCAAGGAGGGCTGGCCAGGCAAGAAAAAAAAATAAAATAAACCATTGTAATTTGCCCGCTGCAACCCACAGAGTAATGGCTTATCAGACACGGACTTCCCCACCCTGTGCATGTATAATTTGAGGAGAGCAAGGATCCCGGGCTGGAGAAGCCCCCTCGCTTTCGGCCGGGGCTGGCGCGGTCCAACAGGCTGGACTTAACACGCCAGCCAGGGCGGTTTCCCCATTCAGCGGCTCCAGCCGGTTCCAGTGCTGGCCGCTCCCTGCCTGCACAGCCGAGGCGAGGCGCAGAGCGAAAGCTGCGCCCCAAACCCCGGGGGCGCCTCGCCGCCTCGCCGCGCAGCCGGGGGTGGGGGGCCCCCAGAATCCGCCCTGCCTCTGGCGCCGCAGCCCCCAGCTCACTGTGCCCCCAGCCCCTGGGGTCTTCTCAGCACTCTTACGAAGGGCGGGGGGGGGGGGGGGGGGGGGGAGGGATCCCATTTCTCTGTGTTTATTTGCCAAGGAGTCGGGCAAACAAACCGCCACCAAAATCTAAGAGTCTGGGTCCCAGCTGGGCGATCGCATTAATTGTCCCCCTCGCCCCGGATGCTGGCGATGTGGGGCGCTCTCTCGCTTCCTCACCCGCCCCGCAGAGATTTTTAGCAGACACAATTTGAATTTTGGTGAGTCGTTTGAGAGAGAAAGAGAGAGAGAGAGAGAGAGAGAGAAAGCAGAGGGGAGGGGAAAAAAAAAAACCCAACCCTGCCCCTGGACCCATTTGACAAATGAGGAGGCACACAGCATCAGCACCAACGGAGTGAGCCTCAGTGTGAGTCAAAATCTCTCTCTCCCTCCCTCTCTCTCTCTCTCTCTCTCTCTCTTTCTCTCTCTCCTTTCTCCCCTCCCTCTCTCTCGCCCTTAGCTCTCTCCCCCCACCCCACCCCCCAGCATCTACAGGAGGACATCCACCCCCTTCCCCCTTCCCTACAAGTTGCCTTTGCCTGTCTTGTCATCTCCACGGGGGGTGGGGGGCGTGGGGTGGGGGCATCGTCCACTTTGCGGGGCGTCAGAAACCAGGCCCAACAAACCGGGAAAAGGGTACCACCACGAAGGCAACAAAATAGTTTCCTGGCCCTCTGGAGTGTCTTAGTTCAGGCGGGTGAAACAACGCCAGGATCTAGCAAACCCGAAGGGAAGGAAGCCAGTGAGGAGGGACGGGCGCGCGCGGGGTGCGGCGGGGGGGAGGGAGAGAGAGAAAGAGAGAGAGAAGAGGAGGGACGGCCACCGGGGTTTGACTTAGATAATCAGCAAAATTAAAAAGGAGGAAAAAAAATTGTAGCGACCAGGCAAAGAGCCGCGTGATTGCATGCGAGCGTCCCCACTCCTGCTCGGCGGGCGTCAGAGAGACACGATGCAGCATCCTCTGACGGGGGCCACCTGCGTGGCGCTCCCCAACGTGGGCATGTGTCCCCAGCTCTCGTGTGCCTTGACTTTTATGTACTTACAGCAGGTAAGGCGCGCTCTTCCCTCGGTGGCTGCCTCCCCGGCTCGGGCTCAGCGGACTGGGTGCCCGCATCGCTGGGCTGCGCTTTGGACCCTGGAGGGGGTTGAGGAGGGGGCTTGTGCTTTCGGACAGGAGGGGTGGATCCGCGCCCCTCTCTTCTCTGCGGAGCCCAGCCGCCCCGCGTCCCGCTCTGTCTGCACCTCTCAGAATACTTTGCCTGGTTCCGAGCCTGGGTGCCCGGAGTTTAAAATTGCAAACTGCATTTTCTTTACTTGTATCTCTCTTGTGTCTGCGTCCGGTGGTGGTGTCGTGAGTCTGGGACCCCTTGGAGGCCAAGTGTTCGGAGCTTTGTGTAGGCACTCCCATGCCTGGAGTTTTCATTTAGCTGTTTTATAACAGGGAGGGAAAAAACATGCATGTAGGGGTGTGTGCTCAGTATTTCTTTTTTTGTTTGTTTTCTTAAGTTTGTCTGGGTTGTGCTTTATTCAGTCTGCTTGGGATCTGAGCCTTTGGGTTTCTGGAGCGTGTCCGCCCTGGAATCTGCCTCCAAACTCCCTGGCCATGCTGTGTTGAAGCCAGTGATTTAGGATGCTGTCTTTGTTGGCATGTGTAAAGGCGCTTTTTTCCCCCTCCTCCACTCCCCCATAATGGTCTTGTAGAGGGGCTCTGTGTTTGTTTTATTTTCCATTCAGTGTATGTACACCAGAATCTTTCATTGTGTTTCTCTCTGTCTTTCTCTGGGTGTTTCCCTCAGACCCTCTCTGCCTCTCTTTTCCTCTTTACTAGTAGGGCTGCTGCTTAAGTTGGTTGCTGGGGTTGGGAACCAGGCTCCACATCACGTTTGGGGAGGAGGGGGGACGAGTGCAGCTCGCTGTCTTGGGGCAGAGGCTGTCTCTGTGAACTGGTAGGGTTCGAAGGATTTTGTCACACAGGTGGAATCGTCTTCCCTTCCCAGGATCACGGTCCTGCTCTGTGAAGAGTTAACCATGGTTGTAGTCATTTTACCTGGTTTTCGATTGACTCCCTTCAGGAGTACCATTTGTGAACTGTGTGTGGTTGTAGCTGACAAAACTTCCCTTACAAGTATTCAGAGGGGCCTCCCTCTCCAAAGACCCTCATTTCCAATCTGTGTTGTAGGAATATTTGTGTTCATAAAATGTCAGCATTCTGTTTTGAGCATTTGGGTAATTTGTGATCAAGTTGGTTGCCTCCAGAAAATGTTTCTAAGGCATATTTTCCGTTGGAAGTCTTTTTGAGAACAGCCTTTTCTTTCTGTTGTTTGAATATCTTAGGAAAAAATTGGCTTATCCTTTTAAATATTGTTTTATTCCATTTCTCATTAAGTGAATTGTGCCAGGAAACATTTCCCACGAGCCTATTGGTAACATATTATGTGATTCATCTGCTTCTATCATTTCTGTACCTTTGCCGTGAATGACTGTGTGTGTGTGTGCGTGTGTGTGTGCGTGTGTATTTTACACCAGTTACCCACCAGAAGAATATCCTAATGGCCATTTCTACAGATGCTAAGCCACAGTTGAATTTAATCAAATTATTAATATGAGTTGATCTTTTGCCTCCTATATTCACTTCTTTCACGTTATTTGTTAATCAATTTGAACAGCATTACTTAACAAGTAGAGTGCTATAGATACTCAGTATTCTCACTGTTTCTTTATACATCATTCTTCTTTAGACAAATTGATATTTCATCCTGCTAGGTTGTTCAGTGGGCTTGCTCTATTTAGGCACACTTAGAATGGAAGATGGTGAGTTTGAGCGAGAAGTTATTCTTGCCATGAACAGGACAAGTACATGGGAGAAACGCAAGTGTCATCAGTGTCTGCCAGGCGGCCTCTTCTAAGAGGGAAAACATTTCTGCCCTGGAAAGAGGAAGCCTGATGGGGAGTTTGGCAGCCATAACAAATATTTAGAAGTGACTAGAGCAGCATCATGGTTCCATATGAAGATAGATGGAGGTGGGTTTTACAATGTGCTTTGGGATATACCCCCCTCCAGAAAGGGTGGGTAAGGCTTTCAGCGAAAGTGTTGATAAGGTGATGCCGTGACACAGCATCAGAACATGGGGTGTGTGTGTGTGAGTGTGTGTGTGTGTGTGTGTGTGTGCATGTATTTTTTTCTGAGTTTCACTAAATGCCCAAAGTAGAATACAAGCAGACAATTATTTTTGCCTGTCTGATTGAGAATCGGGTTTTCTAGACACACCTCCCACCCTGCCTAAGGCTCACGGTCAGGATGGGAGAGCCATACCTTTAGGTCATCTCTCCTACCTGGTGCTGCCATGACAGTTTGTATAGAAGTCTCCTGTCGTTGCTTTTATGTAGTAGTTTGGACAATTGGCTGATGAAGGGCGTGAAATAGTTCACTTTAGTCTCTACAGACCGCTTACTGATGCAATCTATACGTCTCGTATCCATACATCGCCACTGTATTTCCTATCTGCTATTAAACTGTAGCTATAGGTTGTATCTCTATTTAATTTTGATGATCAGAGGGCTCATGTGTACTCTCAGAGCCCGTTGGTCAAATGGATGAATCAGGAAACATCTGTGATAAATAATCCCTTCATTAGAAACATTTTATTTTTTATTATTTAGAAATAAACATATTTTGGGAGTCTTTGTCATTGCAGATCACCAATTACATAAGAAAATAATTAAAACACAATGATCTTATTTTGGAGGCTTTGTGGTTCTGTTTCATAAATGCACACACTGTCATCAGGGGCCACTGAGCCTTCACTGAAATATATTCTTCTGGAATGAAGTTTCATGTTGCACTTGTCATCTAATATCTAAGGAAAATTACTTCATCATTTGCTTTCCTTGCCTCAGCCATGACATCCAGGCTTTCTTCCTAAACTCTCCCGGATTTGTTCCTGAGACAATTCATAAAAACAAACATCAGTTGGGATACCTCAATACCTGAGTTTACTGTGAATGACCAAGTGACAATGACATAACCCTTTGGCCACAAAGAACTTATTTATTCAGACCAAAAAAAGAGGCAACTGTGGTGTTTAAATTATTTGACTGATTCTGTTTCAGTTATTTATATTCCCCAGGAACTGTGCTTTAGAAAGATACTTCCCTCCAGTTATGATTTTCTTTTTCTTTTTGATCTCTCTCTTAACATCGAAGATAGTACTACAGCTTGGAATTGCAAGATGGGATAATGTTGAATAGTTCTTTTGGTATGTAGATATTAAATCCAATGATGCCATCACGTGCATATCTACAATAGGTAGACATGTAGCTACGCATCCATATCCTTCTAGTAGATGGCATATTTCTCGTTCTTGTAGACCATTCTCAGGTGGAAGGGACAGGCAAGTAGTGGAACTTCTGGCTTCAATCTTGCTGTCCAGGGAAAGTCCCTGTTTCAGCCTCCGTTCTCGATATACTGCAGTGACTTTATCTGGTGTCTCCTTCAATGGTAAATCGTCCTCTCCTATGTGAAAGGAACTTCAAACCCACACATCCCCAGTACACAATCTTCCCAGAGTTCCAAAGTGGGGACCCACTGAAACGTTCTTGCTTTGGGGGAAAATCCCGAATATAAATTCCAAATCTGGGGCTTTGCTTAGGAGCTAGGTCCAAAAAGAATGTGTTCTGTTTTTTCACAGAGAAGCAGGAAACAACCACATGCATGCATGCACGTACACACAACACACAAAAATCTAGGAATGCTTTCCCCTCCTAAGTCCTAGGGTGCACACCACAGCACATCCATCACAAGGTGAGGTATGGCGAGGCTATGGATGGAGTGGACGAGGTTCATTTTGTAGCGCACGGTGCGTGTCCCGTCTCCTTCAGAGCTGTGATTCACACCGAGTTCTAACTCCCTGAAAGAGGATAAGTAGCATATTAACTTAGTTTTCCCTATTTCTCCACCACTGTCAGTGTCTCCCAGTCCCGTTCAAAGAAAGCCTCTCATCTGTCAAATCTTATTCACTCAGAACCTTTTTATCAGCCTAAATTAAAAAAAAAAAAGTCAAATGCTTAAAATCCACATTAAAAGGGGGGGAAAAAGGGCCTTGAAAGTGGGCCATGCCACTGTCAATATCCAAAGATTGGTAATTTTTCCCACTTAATGATGATCCATGTGGTTTGTTTTAAATAGTGAAGTGGTTTGTACAAAGGGTAATTCCTGGTAAATGAAGCCATTGCTCACTGTGGACATCTTCAGATCGAAAGCAATTGAACTGAAACCTGCATATCAACCCTTTCTGTCTTTAATTAGAAAGTGGTTCTCAGAGAGGAGTCCCAGGGAAGGTGGGCTCTGGGAGTAAGGCATAAGGAAGGGGGGCGGGTGGCCCCCTTGCACCACCCACAGTTATAAATTTGGGAAACGTTCGGTGGGCCATAACAATTATGGCTGCGTAGAAAAGTTCAATTCTCATTCCACTTACTTACCTGGCGCTGCTCTGTCGGATGATTTATAGGGGCCAAATGGCGTTTTATCACCCTCTTTCTTCTCGGCTTAATCCCTCGTTGATTTATTAGATTGTGCTGTGGATTGGGGGTAGTCAATAGTGTCAATAACGCAGAAAAGAATTAGGATAGATTATCTTCATGTCTGAATTGTTTAAGGAATTTAAGTGGCCGGGATGAGCACGCTTCTAGGCCTGGGTGACTGTCTGATGGGACACAGGTGCTCCTCTCTTTCTAGAGAGATCCTGTGTCATAATTTGGCGAGTTAACCAATCTTCCTGGGTTCCCTGATTTTTCCCACAAAGGGAAGAAGGCCTGAACTGTTGGGCTCTCGTCAGCCTGCTAAGGCCCGTATCTCAGGTGGGCTGGCGATCCTCCTATGTTTCTCCCATTTCGGGAAGCTTTTGCGAGGCAGTGGGTGCGGGTGAGGGAGGGGGCTGTTGACCGCAGGGTTACCTGGGTTGCCTCTGCTTTAAGATTATTTAATCCGACAGTCACCGGTGGAAATTGTAAGCATCTGCTAGCCCGCAGACCCGAGTCCTGCGCCATTCGGCAGCCCTGCCTGCCATTTCGCGGCGGTTTCCGCGTTAGAACATACAGGCGGCTGCTTCTGCCTCTGCCCGGGTGGAGAAAGCCCATGTTATTAGCGCTCACGCACCATCTGTTTTCCTTACAGCTGGCCCTTGAGTGATTGTCCGGTAGCTGATGGACTGAGGGTAGACAATCTTTTTTAGGGTTTTCTGATTCATTTAACCAGGCTCTCTGCCCCAAGAGGAAACATAATGCTTGTTTATTCATATTGGCCGGGTAAAAACAGTGTAGTTTGTCAGGCAAATAATAGTCTTCTGGACGAGAAAGAAATTGCAGCATTGGAAACAAAATCAGGTTGGTGCGTCGGTGCCTAAGGGGGCTGGGTGATGCGCGGGAGATGTCATCCCGTGAATGAGGCAGAGCTGACAAAGCGTGGGTGTAATTGCCCCATCTGCAGAGACCTTTTTAATGGACGAGGAGAGGTGTCCCAGTGTGCTGTTTAATTCAATTAAGAAAAGCAAAGAAAGTTCCATTCATCAATAAAGTTTCCTATTTCCAGGAGCTCCCCGAGAGAACTTTGCCCGGCTGAGCACTGGCCTGTGGCTGTCTGCATGATGCGCTGGCCCCATTGAGAGAGGCTGTGTCACACAGGGTCAGCTCTCAGGCACAATAGCTCAGGAGGGCCCTGGCCCTGGCCCTTCAACCGTGCTGAGTACTAGCGAGCTGGAGAAATGAGCAGCAAACCTGTAGGCCGCTCCTGCCGGGAGGAACTCAGGGAAGGGACTTTCCAAAGGATCTGAAAATCCAATATCTGGGGCTGGAAGAGTAGGAAAGAACTTTTATGGCTGGAACTTTCCGGTTCCTGGCCTATTGTGGCCCTGATTGATTGGTCCTGGCTGAAAAAAAAAGGCAGATGACTACCCTCTATGGCCTGGGATTGCCACTTCTAATTCCTCTCTTGCTAATTTACATTTCTTATATTTGTTAAGCACCAGACACTTACAGAGCACTTTTGCCATGCTTTTTCTGACCTGTTAGACTATAAGCAGCATGATGGCAGAGATGTCTCCATTCTGGTACTGTACCCACAATGCCTAAAGTCTAATACATAGTAGATACTCTGTGAAAAACTAAAGTGAGAAATGAATGAATGCATGTGCACATTTGGACTTTCTAGAACCTTGTAAGCAAGGGGAGCAAGTGATTTCCAGTGCTTTCCACAAATACATATGATAGCACATTCAGTCCTCTAATTCATTCTTTCATCTGGCCGTGCAAAAAAAAAAAAAAGTTTACCTCACATTGAGAATATTGCAGCAAATCAGTTTGGAGATGTCCTTGCCACCATGAATGGACGTTCCACTAAAAGAGTAGATGATACAAAAGTAAGTGAATCCAGAAGGCATTTTCAAAGACTGTGGGGAGTGTTCTGCAGGGAACAAATAGGGTGCTGGGTAAAAGTAAGTGCGTTGTTTGGGGGAGTGTTGGTTGTTGAGCTTTTCTGTTGGATGAACCAACAGGGGTCTCAGGAAGGAGGTGATGATTTCCTGAGCTGAGCATAAAAAAACATTAGGTGAGTGACGAGTTGAGAAAGGTGTTCCAAGGATGAGGAAGGGCAGGTTCATAAGCCTCAGGGAGCAAAAGAGGCATAGGGAGGCAGTTCATGGTGGAGGTAGGTCGTGTGCTGGCATTTCAGCATCAGTCAATAGAACACAGGCTTTCTGTTCTCTTCTGGTGCCATATTGAAATGAGGGGAGTGGTAAGGAGAAAGGATGGAAATAGATGCCTTTTGAACAGATAAGAGGAAAGCAGTCCTGAGTTGTGGAGAAACCCTTGGGACATTTGGAAACACCTTTGTGGGTCAGAGGTGGAGAGAGGGTTTTGAGGGGAGCCAGTTTTGAGGGGAACACATTAAGAGGCCTGTTGGTATCTTCTGTCAAAACCCCATAGAGGTGCTTATGACAGTGGGCTTAGTACACTGAGAATAATAAATGTGGTCTAGTGTTTCTCAAATTTCAGCCATTAAAGCATCCCCTTCCAAATATTTACCAATCCCCTCATCGACATGTCAGCATCATAGTATTATCTACTTAATATTTAAAAATTTTTTAACATTTATTTATTTATGAGAGACAGAGAGAGACAGAGTATGAGCAGGGGAGGGGCAGAGAGAGAAGGAGACACAGAATCCGAAGCAGGCTGCAGGCTCTGAGCTGTCAGCACAGAGCCCGATGCGGGGCTCAAATCCATGAACCGTGAGATCATGACCTGAGCCGAAGTCGGACACCTAACCGACGGAGCCACCCATGCGCCCCATCTACTTAATATTTAAAAAAAAAATAACGTATATTTTGAACTTGAAAGTGGACTTGGCCAAACAGAAGATAATAAATAAATAAATAAATAAATAAATAAATAAATGTCACAGAACCACCGCTGTGATATTATCCTTTTTCCAGTGTTGTTTGAAATATTTATTCATTCCCATGTTCATTTCATTTGTTCCATGTTCGGTGATCTATAAGGTGCCAGCTGCTCTTTTAGGTGTTCTTAGTAAGTAAAGGCCTCTGTCCTCACGGAAGGGCCATGAAGTTGCTCATCCATGTGCCGTCTTCTGAACCATCAATGTAGGGCCACACTTTGGGAAACACTGGTTCAGTCCGTTGGATTTCCTAGGAATCCCCTGTCACAATTGCTCCTTCCTCCTCTGACCCATCGGCAAACAGCAAGATGCAGGGCTTCTTTTTTGTGTTGCCTCTTCTGGCAGGGCAGGAGTCCACGGTTAAGGGAAATGACTATGGATTTAACACCTACAGCCTGCAGCGGGCTTTGAGATGATGGGGCGGGGGAGGAGGGCATGCAGTAGCCTCTAACTTTTGACCAGGCTCTAGGTGAGAACGGCCAAAGCCTATTTTCGATCCTGTTCTTTTTGTTGTGTTTAAATACACACGGAATCAAAAGTAGGAATTGGAGCGAGGGTGACAAGCATTCAGGTTAGTGTGTGTTCCCAGGGATGTAATGACTTCTTTTTCTCCCCCTTTTGCAATTCTGGAACAAAGTACAGCTGCTGTAGGCTTTAAGTGCCTCAGATTTCCCAGTACTGATGAGTAAATGCACAAAAGGTTTAGTCTTAATGAGCCTTTTCTTTTTTGGCGTTTGATGTTTGCCCAGGATTCACCTCCAGGACTAGGTTCCCCTTATCAAAAACAACAGCATATATCCCCCCCCTCTTCCCTTCGGTAGCTGTGCTCTCTGTTGCTTTGCCTGAACCTAGGCATGGAGCGAGCTGTGCTCTCATGCCGGGGTAAGGACTGACAGCTGAGAGATCTCTCCCCGGCAAGAGGAATCTTTCATGAACAGTGAACGATACCAACAGCTTAAAAACAGAGCGGATGATGGCAAGGTCCACGTTTCCTATTTTTGGATATATCCAGCTGTCCATCTCAAGTGTCTTACAAAATTCAGATGAGAAACCCACATCATTTTACAACCAAGTGGTGCCAGCTTCCCCCAAAGCGTGGTTTAAAAAAAAACGGCATCTCTGGACTGTGTATAGAAGTCATGAGCTGAGGGCTTAATCCCAACTCTGTTATTCAATTAGCTGATCTGACTGGATTGAGCAAAGGGCATGTTGCTTTACTTGATTTGGGGCTTTCATGGTTTCTTCAGAAAAATGAGGCTGGGAAGCACCATTTCGTACTGTCCTCCGTTAAGTGTGATACAGATTTTAGAATTGAGCAGAATTGTGTTACTGCCAGAACACAGTAAGTGGCCACTAGATGTTTGTTAAAGAAATGAATGAATGAATGAATGAATGAAGTTAAACAATATAGCATCTGTTTATCGAAGCTGAACATAAATGTTTATTTTCCATTTCTCCCAAATCCACACTATGAGTGCGCTGGTGGCCCTACCAAGGCACAAGGAATCCGGGGGTCTCCCCTGGGTTCTCTGGTCCCTCCTGCCTGTTCTGGGTGACTGTTCCCTCCTCCTCCAGTCAATTGTCAATCCTGCTGGTGGTGTTGGATGTAATGTGACTGCACAGCTCAATTAATGCTCTGTGACAGGAGGAGGGAAAATAAAAATTGTCTTGCTCTTGTCAGTAGGAAAGTTATTTACTTTCAAAAGCTGACAGAATCACACTGCAGGGGCTTCCTTTATTTCCATTCCAAATGTCATTATTCTGTGATGTAGGGGACTTGGGCACACTTCAGGTTTGTCCCCATAAACTTTAATGTGGCAGAGGGTCTGCTACAGTGTAGATCGTCCCCTGGAAGAGTCCAGGGACTTCCTTCGGGGTGCTGGTGGTACCTGGGTGCTGGGCTCTGGCACCTGGAAAGATGCCCATTCTCAGGATGTCCTGTCCAGTTGCACATGCAGTTACAGACTCTGGATCTTTCCAGTGAGAGGGAACATATATCTCACTGCCCCTGATCCTTTGTCCTCTTTATTCTGAGGCAAAAGAGCGAAGTGTGGGAACTCCTGGTTTTAAATCAGTCTTCCTCTGGGCCACTCCTAGAATTTCTAGAAATGCAAAGGTGCCTCTTACAAATGACTTTGCTTTCGTTCTGTTGTCTCTACTTAAACCCTCTGATAGGCTCTTTCATCCTGACAATCTGTATAAAATTCTGCATTTTCTTTTCTCTCTTCCTCCCCGCCCCCCTTTATTTTTTCCCTAAGTATTTGCAATGAGTAGTTAAACTAGGAAGGGTTGAGCGGAGAAATTCTTTCCTTCCCGGTGCAATGGCAGAACCTTCCACTTGGGGTCTCCATTTAGAACATGTGACTCAGGATTCTGTAGAACTGTCTTTTTCTTTGCCTTCTTTTTAGGTCTGCTTTCGGTTCCATTCAAAAACTGAGGCTTCTCTGTAAGCAGTGGGAGATGCTGTCTGGAAGACCATGTAGGTAGAATCCAGGGAGAATCCAGCCGCCCTTGCAATGATGATGATAATAATAAAATAATGAATATAATGAAATAATCAATAACTTCTATGGAGTGCTGTGAGACAGGCACACTACTAAGCATTTTTACATGGATTACTTCATTTAATCCCCCTCGAAAGGCCTCTAGGGAGTAGATGAGCATCATTTTAGTTTTAAGATGCGGATATGAAGGTAGAAGGGCTGGTGAGTAAACACAGCCAGTTTGGCCCCAGAACCAACACATGTGCCCGTTATTCTTCATTGTCCCAGTGGCCTGCCCCGGGCTGTACAGGTCACCAGCTCTGTGCCATCTCCCCAGGCCTCTGCCGGGCCATCGCCGTCCACTGGACAGGGTTCTCAGGGCTCTTTCCTTTAAAAGGCAAAACTTGTCGGGGCGCCTGGGTGGCGCAGTCGGTTAAGCGTCCGACTTCAGCCAGGTCACGATCTCACGGTCCATGAGTTCGAGCCCCGCGTCAGGCTCTGGGCTGATGGCTCGGAGCCTGGAGCCTGTTTCTGATTCTGTGTCTCCCTCTCTCTCTGCCCCTCCCCCGTTCATGCTATGTCTCTCTCTGTCCCAAAAATAAATAAAAAACGTTGAAAAAAAAAATAAAATAAAATAAAAGGCAAAACTTGTCAAAAGAGCGGAGAGTCTGGAGGTCTTTCAACTTTGAAGCTGTTTTTGTGATTTTAGTTTTAAGTGATTAGGATTGTTGTTGAATACATGGCAACGCACACCGAAGCTTTCAGACTTGGGGAAGGTGAGAAGAGAGAGCACGGGGCTGATGGGAATCTTCCGCTCTGAGAATGATGGAGTGCATTTCTCCGCAGCCAATTCCAATCCCCAAATCCCCATTGTGCTGACGAGCTCTCCAACTAACACAGGAAATGCAGTCACAGCCCGGCACCATATTAATGATTTATACACCCCGCACCAGTGCTTTTGTTCACTTGCGGGGCCTGGTCGTGTTAATAAAGGAATTTCTGGGAGCGGGGTCCCGGCTTGCCATGCTGTTTTGCTCAACGCGGTGCAGGCTGCTCCATAAATCAAAAGAATTTAGTGCTTTACAACCTTCCTGAGCTTCAGAGATCATGTGTGCGTGTGCGTGTGCGTGTGTATGTGTGTGTGTGTAATCAGATTCACCTAGGGACATTTTCACTGCCTTTCTATAAAGAATGAATGAAGGAGGACTACAATCTATTTTAGGTGCTTCAGGGTTGATTGGTCCGTTTCACAGTGTTATCAGGGACCTATTTGTTTCCCATTTGGTGTTCATGCTTTATGGTGTTGTCAGTGAAAATGGGCTGACACCATTTTATTAGCATAACGAGATGCAAAATCACATTAGAATCCCCCTTCCTTCTGGAGCTTCGAAAACAAGAGACAAGGGAGCTGGGAAGTACCAGAGGGAGCACCACTATTTGCTACAAATCAGTAGGAAATTCAGGTGTGCTTTAAACAATGGGAGTTTTGAGGCTTAAAAAACAAAAACAAAAACAAAAACAAATAACTTCAGTTATTCACAGAAAAAGAATTCTGCTTTGTTTTGGAATTGAGTGAGGACATGTGTTTTCTAAATTGAGGATTCTGGATCTAGGAAAGTTTCTCCTGTCTAGTAAGCCACAGAAAACTGATTTTAACCTCAGCTTTTTTTTGCTAATGAGAAGGGGAAAATGATATGATCAAATGGTATATTGGATGTTCAATGCCTCTTTCAAGATATCTGCAGAGAAAAACACCCTGTGGTGGTGGTGTTTTTTGTTTTTGTTTTGTTTTGTTTTTGTTTTTGTTTTATTGTGCTCCTGATCTCTTAATTATATCATGCATTACATTTTGTGTGTGGTTGTATTTTTTTTCCCCTGTAGAACTGAGAACTGAAAACCTAACAGAAATCTGAGTAGGAGTTTAAAGGAAAAAACAGAATATTTAGAAAATTGGAATGACACTTAAGTATTCTATCCAGTAGGCTTGTGTGTGTGTGTGTGTGTGTGTGTGTGTGTGTGTGTGTGTAAGGTGAAATCGTGATTTTGGGAAATGTGCCTGACTTAAAAAAAAAAAGTGAGGCTTTCAGGAAATAAACATGTCAATTTGGTTGAATTCCTAAATAATGCATGAAGGAGCGAACACTGCTACCAGTGAATAGAGCCCCAACAGACCCCCACCCAAGCCAGGGCTTGAATTTTCCTTTATAAATGTGAAAGTTTTGGCTAACTGGTTTTTATTCACATTTATGCTTATGGGAAAACTAGAAACGTTTCTGGAAACTGTCTGGGGTCTTAGCAATAAAGAAATTGAGGCAGATACTCAGTTTAAAAGGCTAGCTTTTATAGTCTAGTCTTCCTGAAAAGTAGAGAGCAGGATGTACGGTTTACATAAGTAAATAAAGAACGTCACCAAAATTTTTCATCACAGGAAATATGAGACAGCATTTTGAACTAAGAAAGCAGGTGTCCGGCAAATGCATATTGTAGTGATTTTTCTGTTTGCCTTTGTCCTCTCTTATAGGACTCCGTGAGTGTCTCATTGTCTTTAATTATGTCTACGAGGCACAAGACAGCAGTCAACATCTGCTCTATTGTTTACTTGGTTTACATATAGCTTTGATGGGTTATTAAACAATCTATTTTTCAAACCGAAAACAGAGAAACCAGCCGAACCCATATTATGGCATTTTGTAAAGACCCATTATGCAATTAGCACTTGGGATTTTGGGATTTGTGCAAAGCTGGTGATTCACCCAAATAAACATCCCTTTATTCTGATAGCTCTTCTTGGCTTTGTGAAAAATATCAATTTCTCAAAAAATAAGCTCACATTTCCTCCTTAATAGTGTAGCATGCCAAGGAGATGATGTGTTAATATGAGGGATGGATCCTTCACTTTTTATATGAGAAAAAGAGCAACTCTCCAAAATAATGATGTCTTTAATTCAAGCCAGCAATTACTATATTACATAAGACAACTAGCGGCTTACACATAAGACAGACTTTTGAGGGTTTATCTGATCCTTTGGGAGGAAAGAAATGCTGTGTTTTTAACCATTTATAGAATGTTCCCTATACTTCATGATCTATTTATGAAAGACGTATCGAGTTGTCTATAGCAAAGCATGTGACATCCATAATGATTAAATCAGACCTCATCCCCTCACTTAAGTAATTGGTTAATAATTAATTCACTCGCTCATTCATTCAACAAATATTTATTTAGCCTCTGCTCTGCCTCAGAAATTGGGTTAGTCACTGAGGGTACATAGGCAAGGAAACCAACTTCACTTTCCTTCACAGAGCTTCCAAGTTTCTGGGGAAGGCAGGTAATAAGCGATCCCCATACGAGTTTGTATTGCAAGTTGTGGTAAATGCTCTAAAAGAAAAAAAGGGGGGCGGGGTCCACAGACAATAGTAGCAGCTGCATTCGGGGATGAAGGGAGCTGTCTCTGAGGGAGTGACATTAAAGCTGAGATGAGGGAGAAGGTGGGCAGAGGTAGGGATTGGAGAGCATATGTACTGAGGCAGAAGGTGCATGTGATGGCTGTACCACTGCTGGGCATCCTCAGGGAACGGAATAATGGCCAGCAAGCCTGGAACACAGTGGGAGAACGGAAAGAGGCAGAGGGGGGCCAGAAAGAAACCACAGGGGCTTGGAAGCACTGATGGGGGGTAAATTTTACCCCGAAAGGAATTAAAAGGGAAGGGCAAGAACAATAAGAACTCCCAGCAGACGACAAATATGATTGAACTTAGCCTTTAAAAGGGCCAGTTGGGCTGTTCTGTGGAGAACAGATTGGGGGGGGGGGGTGCAAGATTGAAAGCAGAGCCCTGGTAGGAGGCCACAGCAATACATCAGGTGCGCCATGACAGTCGCTGGATCTGGGAGTTGACAGAAGAGACGGACAAGAGTGAAAGTTTTGAAAAACAAGCCTCATATTCTTTGTGACACCCGTTCATCCCCAAAGCTGGTGTTCAGGCAAAGGAGAACAAATAGAACTTGCTGGAGGAGACACCTGAGGGCTTTGGTGAGGGCGGCAACATCTCAGGAGGGACTGATCTGGGGTGTACGGGGCCTCACCAAAGAGAATTCCAGGCCAGTTTCAGCAGATGTCAGGCCAAAGCTCCCGGATGGTACTTGGCCAGAGCTCAGAATCTCAGCAGTCGGTCTTGTACATTGTTTGGTAGTAGAGTTACCACATGCAAGGTCATAGCGCAGCTCCACGGGGCGGTCCCTCACATCCTAGCAACAAACTTCTACTATGGTGGGTGAGGAGTGGAGAGCCAGTTTGTTGAAATGCCCAGGCGGCATTGCCTCCACCTGCCGCCTCCAGAAAAGGGAGCAGGGCAGTTAAATGCATTCCCATAGGTGTCAGGCAAAACGGGCCTTGAACCCTTAAAATGTCACAGATCTTACCGACCTCTGACCCTCCGCATGGACAGATTCCTTCACTTCTCTGAAGGTCACTTTTTTACATTTGTGAAATAGAGGTGAACCAGGATCAGTCACACAGGGTTGTCGTGAACGCGGCATGAGTTCGTTTGTAGAGCGCCCAGCAGGTAGAAAGGGCTCAAGAAACCCTGGTCACTGTGGTGAGGGTGCTGGTAGCGATGGAGTTAGGGATGGTGGTTGTGATGGTGGTGATGGAGGGGGTGGTGATGGTGATGGGGGTGGAGTGGTCCTAGTGGTGATATTGGCAGTAGTGGTGATGGGTTGAGATGGTGAAGGAGGTGGTGCTGATGCGAGCGACAGTGGCAAGTTGGCAGTGACGGTGGGAGTGGTGACAGTGGAGGTGTGCAGGAGGTAGTGATGAGGATGTTTGTGGACGGCAGTGATGCGGATTAGGATGCGGCATGGTCGTCTCATCCAGGAACACCTGAATTCGCATGAGGTGCAGCTCCACCGTTTGCCCTCTGTGTGCCCATTGGCCAGGTACTTAACTTTGCCTTGTTTCGGTTTTCCCATCTGTAAAATGGGGGTGCTGATACACATTGTTGGTCATGATGATGGCTAAATAAGTCAACATTTGTAACGATAAAAAAAGCAGCACAGCATTTGTTCTGATTAACTCTCCAATGAGCAGAGAATGTTTGTTAAATAACAAACCAGCAGAGAGTACAGCCTTTTAAAAAAAAAAAAAGAGGTACCTCAGTGGTTTCTGGTCTGCCTCTTTTTCTTGATTTTGCTTTTCATAGCGAGCAGGAAGGCCGTCTTCCCCTTTCCTCCACTGCCAGACCCACCCCCTTCTCTCCATGTGTTCCGAGTAGAACAGGTGTGTGGTAAGCCAGAGTCCTGGCAGAGTGCAACATGAGAAAGACTCCCAGTAATTATAAAAATAACAACAAGGGCTGCTTAGCGAGGTAGGCAAATGAGCACACCACTAGGCAGAATGATAAATAGCGCTTGCAAATGTTAGGTCCCAGTGGGAGTGTGGGAACATATGGGGATAAACCACACTGAAAGTTGGGCATCATTGGTAAGTTTTACGCGGTTAAGGAAGGCCACTCCAGTGCCAACTTTTGTTGTTTTTTTTTTTTCCTTTTTTATCCTAATTTTAAATCCTTCAGTTCCCTTTTGTCCCTTTGTTCTATTTCAGTCCTAAAAAGAGCATTCATCTTTGAGGCCAGCCACAGAGTCTCCAAGGAAGTGAGGTCTGGGGGGTAATCCTAAAACAAACAGCCACCCTGGAATCTGTGAATTTCCACACTGAGCTTTATTCAGTATTCTTGGGGGAGATGCAAACAAACACAGTAAATACTTTATGGAATGCTGACTTGTAGAGTCTGGATCCGTGGTAGGTGGGTGTGCGGAAAAATGAGTACCTAAAAAAACAGCCAACCCAGGAAGTTTAGAAGCATTTGGAGAAAGGGAAAACAGATCTCTCCACAAAACATTATTTAAAAAGAAGAGACGTGGACTGTGGTAGGTTGATTTCAGGTTGATGTTTCTTGTTTCTGGGTCTGAATATAGTTTGGAGATTGTGCAGACTGTGTTGGCACGGCCCCACAGCAGTGGGATTTCTCTGGAAAGATCTTTTGGAATTCTTGTTCATGGCCCATGCAGTTTTTCCTAGGACTCACTTGGTAGACGCCTCACCATGGATGCAGTGTTTGTAATGTGGGCACCTGAATGTTGGTGCCCGCTTCTCTGTAGATTTCTAGGATTCCTTACTTAGCAAGTACATCAGCATCCTTGGTAGTGCAAAGCATGCAGAGGAAAGAAAACATTGTTTGGAAGCAGGTAGGCATGGCTTTGGCTATGGCCTTTCCACCCATCTAGCCAAGAATGATGTAAAGTCTCTGCATTATGCTTCCTCATCTGTAGAAGGGGCAGGTATGAGTACCAATACCAGAGAATTGTTAAAAGATTAAATGAGGTAGTTTTTGAAGTGCCTACAATGTTATTTGGCACTTAGAAAAGTCTGTAAGTGTTTGTTCAAAAAATAAGCCAAAACTATCTTCTGTGACTTCCCTTTGTGCCCGTGTATGTCTGTTGTTCTTACCATCACTGTTGAATCAGTCCAGAATCTATTAGTTGTAAGGGACAGAAACCTAACTCAAACTAGCTTAAGCAAATATGGGGATTTGTTGATTAATGAATCTGGAATGTTTGGGGTCAAACAGCGAGCCGTAAGTAAGCAGTCACTTAAATGCCTGGCGTTCATGTAAATGGAGATGATCATGCTAAAATATAACCACCAAGAGTGAAGCTCACACACATAAAAGTAGACCCAAGCCCAAGGAATATTTTTAGCACATTGCTACATGATTTAGAGTACTCTCCCGAACAACCTTGTGAGGAAAGTATTATTACCTCTAAATTTATAAGTGAATTAATTGAGATTCAAAGAGGTTAAGTAATTTGCCCAGGGAAACAGAGCCAGGAACTGTCAGATCCAGAATTTGAACCTAAGCTTAGTATGGCCCCATCATCTGAGTTCTTAGCCAATATGATACATTGGTATTATAATTTTAAAAAAATAAGCTTGTTTTTCACTAGTCAATTTGAGATCAGTGGGAATTTATATACTTTTTTAAATGTATCTTTTCCTGGAGAGGTAGCATAGCAGTGAATTACCTGATTCTGATTCACCACTCACAAGCTATGTGATCTTGGGCAAGTTACTTAACCTCTCTGTGCCTCAGTTTCCCTACCAGTGATACAAGGATAATGACAGGACTTACCTTAAAAGATTTCTATGAAGATTAAGTTAGTACATAAAGGGGTTAGATAAACATTTTAAAAATTACAAAAAAAGGGGGGCACCTGGGTAGCTCAGTCGGTTAGGCGTCTGACTTCGGCTCAGGTCATAATCTCATGGTTCATGAGTTCGAGCCCTGTGTCAGGCTCGATGCTGACAGCTCAGAGCCTGGAGCCTGCTTAGGATTCTGTGTCTCCCTCTCTCTGCCCCTCACCTGCTCATGTTCTGTCTCTCTCTCTCTCGAAAATAAATAAACATTAAAAATTTTTTTATTTGAAAAAATACATAAAGGGGTTAGAGAGTATCCAGCAAATAGTAAATGATATATATGGTTTGTTGAAAAATATTTAAAGATAGATTGTAACATAAGAAGCAGAAAGGAAATGACTCACTTGGGGTGGTTCCTCTTTTGATGTCCCCAGAGTGTCCCAGAAGGGCACTGCTAATCTGGGAAGTTGAAAAGCCCACCTGTCAGAGGCTCTCCATTGCCACCAGCTGCCCGGCCATGACATCGTGAAGAAACCATTTGCAGTGGTCAGCCCCTTGGCTCATCCTCATAGATGCTTAGCTGCACAGCTTGGCACAGCTTGGCTCTCAGTCTCTCCTGTCTCTGTCTTCTCTGCAAGAATGGACTGCAGAGTCTCTGAAATACAAGCATGTATTTCCTACCTCCATTCTCCCCCAGCACTGGTTTGGTCAGCACCCTACTATGCCTATCACCCGCTCATTGGCTTGTTAGTATCCGTCTCCTGGCCTGGGGCTGGAGGGGATAGCTGCAGCAGAGAGAAGCCAGACCCCAACTTGGGACTGTTGCCCCTTACTGGATAGGAGAGCTAAGGATTTGTGTTTGGATTCCATAGTGTCTGGCTTGCTTTTACGGTATGGAATACCTTAGCACTTCCCCAAGTTGTTTGGCCCTCTTACCTTTTTGAAAAAACCTCATTCCTGTCGAGTTGTGGTGAGAGTCCTCTGAGCAGCAGGCACACATCCTCAAAGTCACGGTGCCGGTAAGCATGTCAACATGATTCCCCATGAGAACAGTCACCTGAACTGTCACCAGGAGCCTAACTTAAGGGATTCTGACCCTACCCACACCTTTTCTTTAGCAGAAGCACAGGCACATATTGGCCACCTACTTAAGAATCTGATAGAGATCTGGAGGCTCCTCAAGGGTCCACAGATGAATTTCAGAAGGGCCATCAATCCCCTGTAATGATATGGAAAATTTGTGAGTTATGTGCAGTTTTCTGGAATGAAGGCAAAATTCTCAGAGTGGTCCATGCATCAAAAATACGAGCTAAGAGCCACCACTTGTCCCCAGAAGATGCATTAGTAGGAGAGAGAGCCAAGGATCAGACAGCCCTGGAGGTTGAGATGGTGCTTTAGCATCACAAAAGAAGGTGGCAGGCTAATCTCTTGGGTACTCTTCTCCTGGACCGCCCTCTTTTTTGTCTGCCCATGCTAACTCTTTGCTGGTGTTCCCATGTGACCAGCCCACCTCCCTGTGCCTTGAACCTCCTGTGTTCGGGAGGTATTTCCCTACTCTCTGACCTCTTGGGGGAGGGGGAAGTCTGTCCTTCCCCAAGCTTTAAAGTGTCATCCAGCTCTCTGTCCTGGCTTTACTGTGTCTTCCTTTATCTCCAATGACTATTGGAGCGATTGAGATTGAGGGAGGGGTTGAGGGTAAAGGAGATAAGAAGGCCACTCAGCTTAAGTTTAGTCCAAGCCAGCATTTCTTAGAATATTTATGTGGGGTCACATGCCAGCAAAGGGCTTCACTGAGTAATTAGCAAGCAGGGCTCTGCCACTCCCATTCAAGGTACAACTCATCATTTGCCAGCTATATTTCCTTTGTCATTACTTCACCTCTCAGTGTCTCCGTTTTCTTGTCTGTAATGTAAGAAATTGAGCAGAATCTACTGATAGACCTATAGGAAGGGTAAACACAGGGAACCCATGTGATGAAATTGGTTCAGTGCATGGCACAAAGCAACCATTGGATATTTGTTCAAATGGTAGAATTATGGTGATGAAGAGGAGGAGGTGGAGGAGAAGGAGAAAAAGGAAAGGAGAAGGGGTAAAGAACTTTGCACAGGATTGACACATAATTAATTCTCAATAGCCCGATATTCAAGTAGATGGATGGATGGATGGATGGATGGATGATGGATCAATGAACAGATAGTCCATTGGTCATCAAGTAAGTTTGGGAATATCTGGATCAAACAAGGTCAAACAGGTTTCTATTCTTTTTCCTTGCAGGACTTCTCAGGTGCCTTGCTATGTTAATGGGTGTCACAAATCCCCAAGAGGGAGAGAGGGCAAGCTGAATTTCTCCTACTTCTTTGGTCATGGGATTCGTTTTACAATGAAGCTTGTGTTATGCAAAGGTTGCTGGGGGGTGCAATTCCAGGCGCTTAGTCACTAAGAGGAGAAGGATGCACACAGAGCTCTGGTGTTTCAGCCAGTTCACAGGGAGTAGAGTATGTGCATGGGGTTTGGGCAAAAAGGCTTGGTTGTGAGTTCTGGAGACTGTGCTATTTGGAGTGTCTCCGTGCCCAGCTCCTGCAGGGACCTGCAGCATAGACGCAGAAGATACAGGGAGGCCACAAAGCAAAAAGCCAGGGGAGCAGCCGATTATCATCCCCCTGTGAGAGTCCCCAGAGAGCATTTGTTTGCCTCAAGCAAGGTCAACAAATTCTCAAACCCAGTTGCCATTCATTCCCAGACAGGTCAGGGGTCGGTTCCTGAAGCATTGTTGATCTCAGCAGAGATGATGTGTGGGGTTGATATTCTTAGATTTGCTCATTCAGCCAGTCAGTCTGGCTTTCAGAGGAGAATCAGGTCAAGAAGCGCTTAATGAACCAAGCAGAGCACTGTGCTGCCTCTACCGCTGGGGGTTCGAGTTTCTAATGATAATCAGCAGCCTCCTCACTTACAAAACCTACTGGAATTTTCTTTGTGCATCTTCATAACCATTTTTGGAGGTAATAGGGTGACCCAGTGTCCCAGATTCAAAGGTGCTATCTTCATCATCCCTGTAAACCCTCCATTGACATTGGAATTCTCGTCTTTTGGTTTCAACATCGTATCTTCCATGTACAGAAGCCACACACACACACACACACACACACACACACATCCTTGTTAGCCCCTATGTCTTAATTTATGATTTAGAGCACGAAAGGAGGAGGTAAGCTCTTACACAAGAAGGCACATGGCAGGTTACTTTTGTGAGCACTATTTGCTTTAACCTATTACAGGTTGACCTATTAGAGGTCAAAGGGAGAAAGGATTTTGATACACCTGGCTTGAAGGAGCCCTGATTGGGGCTGGTTTGATCCTTCAAAACAAGCTGTTGCTAATGCTGTTACCATTACAATAGCTACCAGCACCCTATTAAATGAGTGTTTGTGATGAACCAGTCCCTCAGCTAAACGTGTCTGCATGTTATTCTTTTTTAAATCCCCGGACCACCTATGAGTTACGATTGAGTTATGGTTACTGACGACATTCTGATTTTACAGATAATGAGTCGTAGGCACAGAGAGGTTAGGTAATTTGCACAAGAAGACACAGGCAGCAGTTGGTAAAAAGTAGGGTTTTAATTTGGGCAGTGTGGCTCAGTGTGAGCTCCTAACTACCATGATCTGGTGCTTTTGCAAGAGGAGAGCCAGATGGCAAGGAGAAGTGTCAGACAGCGAGGGAATAGTGGTACCATGGTGAGCAGTCATGCTTAATAGGCACTCATCATTCTTGTAAGAACTTCCCTGCATCAGCTCATTTACACGTATTAACCAAAACTAGTCCATAAGATGGGTAGGGGCTGTAGCTTCTCGTCTCAGGATGTGACCTTCCTGGTTGGACTGGTTCCCCCCCCCGCCGAGAATACAAAGGAAGTCGCTATAAGTTGGGGAGCAGCTGGTTGATGGCTCGTACATCCTACCCACAGTTTGTGGAAGCTCTCCACTGGAAGATCTTGCCCCCTCCCCTGATAATCAGCTCCATGCTTCCAGCCTCTCTGGTGGGAACTCATCCGTTTGTCCCCAGCATCAGGACCATAAGCATTATGTAGCATCTCATGGGATTTATCTTTGAGTTCCATGCCAGGGGAAGCCCTTCCATGCTAGTCTCCCCTGCGTTGGATGGGATTTGAATGCATGTCTGGTAGTGAGTGGAGTTTATCAACTGTGGTTCAGTTGTTGCCCTGGAGTGGTCATTCTTGATGATCTAGAAGTTTCTAGGGTCATGTGGAAGGGAAAACTGGCTCTTGGTAACTGACAAAGCACACATTTTTCAGTTTAAACTCAGACAAGGCACAAAACATCCCTGAATCTCCATCTTGTCCTGTCATCACCATAAGTGATTCTCCAGTGCTTGCTGAGCCTCTGCTCTCTGCCCGGTCCTGTGAGAAAGACAGGAAACCAATATGATCGAGGATGAGGTAGAGGAGATAAAATTGACCTTACCTGGGTGGGATGACCAGCCAGGTCTTTACTATCCTGGGACAAATCAGCGCTGGTCTTTTGGGGCTGTGGACGGGTGGGTCATGATGAGTGCTGGAGAAGGTGGGAGGCTGCTAGAGAAGTCGGCCTGTAGCTGCCTGTTGAAGGATGGGGCCTTTCTGCAAACCATCGTGTGAGGTGAGAGAAAGCTCCACCTGAAGCACCATTGTGGGTACTGGTGAGGCCTGGAGGAGGGAAGCTTGACATAGGATAGAGATGATTAAAAAATAGTTTTACATGGGTCTACAAAAGACCTTCTGAAGGAAAAAAAATACATTGGACCTTTTTGTACACCTTCCACCTGCCAGGAGTGCCCGTGCATGGCCAGTCACTTCAAGGCAACAGCCTGCCTGAGAGGAGGCACAGATATTGCCTTATTTTACTCCCGAGTAGACGAGGGCTCGGGGCTGAGGATCTCATCCTAGATCACATGTTCAAAAGGGTGCCATAACCAACATCCCAGCCCAGCCTCTCCAACTTTGAGACTCAGGCTTTTGCTACTGTGCCAGGAATGCCCTTGGGCCACTTGAGACAACCTTAGAGATACAGGCAGCCCTCAGTGGTCTGGAGACTCCTGTACCCTCACAGCTTTACTCACATGTCCCCCCAAGGCAGCCATTTCAGCCATCATTGTCCCAGGAAGCATTGTGGGAAACTCTGTCTGTCTAGTCACTGCTTCACAGTCACTGGCTGAACAAGAATGAATGGCAGACTGCTTTGCCTGAGCCAACCTCCCTTCCAGACAGGTCGCCACACTTAACAGAATGATTGCACCTTGCTAAGGTGATTCTAGAACATGGGTGATGGTGTAGTTCATTCTGCCTGGGGTCCTGGGGAAGGCGTCGTAAAAAATGTAAGATTTGATCGGGCCATCAAGGTTGAATTGGGAGGAAAGAAGGAAGAAAGGAAGGAAGGCAGGAAAGAATGGAAGAATGAGTTCTGTGTAGCAGGCCAGATTATACAGAGGCTTGGTTCTATAAAAGTATGTGGCCAAGGCAACTTGCCAGACTGATTTACAGGGGGAAAAAGGGGATTTATAGAAGGAGGGACAGTGTGTATTAGAGGATGAATCTGGAAAAGTGAGGGTGAGGAATATGAGGAAGGTCCTTGAATACTGTAGAAAACTCTCTCTCCCCCACCTTGGCCAGGAAGTGGGGTAGGATGAGTGTTTCAGTATCCTGCGTGAATCCATATTGTTAGGTAACCACTGTCAGTATTCCAAAGACAGGGAGTGCAATTAATATTGTCCCAGAAACGCTCTGTTGTATGCTTTCTGTTTTGCTCTGTTTTAGTGGTCGGCAAGTGGCGATTGACTTTTGGCTTCTTTTAAGGAAGGAGGTAAAGATTGGTGGAGGTGGTTCTCCACCAATGGAGTGTGATTCTTCTGAGCTGTGGCGGAGGCAGTCCTTCCCAGACGTTAGGGATTGTACAAGGAAATGTGGGCCAAAGCTTCTAGATCTTGCAGGTTTTCAAGAGATATTATAAATCTAAATTTTACATGAGATGCCTCCATTTAAAACTGTCACCTCTCTTGGGGCATCTGGGTGGCTCAGTTGCTTGAGCATCTGACTTCAGCTCAGGTCATGATCTCATGGTTGGTAAGTTCGAGCCCCTCATCAGGCTCTGTGCTGCCAGTGTAGAGCCTGCTTTGGATCCTCTGACCCCACCCTCTCTCCCCCTTCCCTACTCTCTCTCATGCTCTCTTGAAAATAAACACTAAAAAATATATCATCCCTCAGAGCACCTGGTTGGCTCAGTTGGTTAAGTGTCCAACTTCGGCTCAGGTCATGATCTCACGGTTTGTGAGTTCGAGCCCCACATTGGGCTCTGTGCTGACAGCTCAGAGCCTGGAGCCTGCTTTGGATTCTCTCTCTCTCTCTCTCTCTCTCTCTCTCTCTCTCTCTCTCTGCCCCTCCCCCACTTGTGCTTTGTCTCTCTCTCTCTCTCTCAAAAATAAAGTGTAAAAAAATTTTTTTAATAAAAAAATATATCATCTCTCTTTTGCACAATGCAGAGAAGCCATCACCGTCATCAACATTCTCCTCCCCCTCCTCCCCCTCATCCTTCTACTCAGACTGGATTTGGTCCATGAGGTTACACTTGGCTCATGTAACCAACAGAATCCATATGGCAGGCATTGGTTTTCTCTGAATGTTCTTGTCTCCCAACCTCCATCCAAAACTTGTGTTTCTTTTCTTTCTCCTTCTCCTACATCGGTGTTTAAACTTTAGGTCGCTGCCCCTCATAAGGGCTGGTGGTGAGCAGAGTAATCCTCATGTTAGCTCTTGGATGTGGGAAGGAGATGTGGTATCTGACCTCATCTAGGCAGAGGAACCACTTTAATCTAAGAGAGGAAAGAATGAGACAGTGACTGAGAAAAGAGTTCCATCATGGAAGATGGAGAAAGAAGAAGGGAGGTGGGTTTTTTGGTTTGTTTTGCATTTGTTTGTTTTTATCTTCTTTGGAGAGTGGGGTGAGACTGAACTATGAAAGGTTGGCTAAGA
The DNA here is from genome assembly GCF_046562875.1 of Panthera onca. Classification (NCBI taxonomy): domain Eukaryota; kingdom Metazoa; phylum Chordata; class Mammalia; order Carnivora; family Felidae; genus Panthera; species Panthera onca. The sequence goes on along the minus strand of NC_138354.1, from coordinate 35,825,476 downwards.
AAAAAAAAATCTCCTGATGGGAATCCCTGACACAGGGAAGATTGACACAGAACCAGCACTCAACGAAGTGACAGGAAAATCGAGAAGCATGTGGAGAAGCAGAGGGCAACTGAAAAGGAGTTTATATTTGCTATTATATTAAAGTCTGACTTCCAGAGCTTTAAGTAAAATACATGCCCTCGATTAGGGGTCAGCAAACCATGGTTTGTAAGCCAATCCTAGCCCATTACCCATTTTTATGACCCTCAAACTCACAATGGTTTTTACACTTTTTCAAGATGGGGAAAAAAATCAAAAGAGGAGTATCTCCTGACAGGCGAAAATTATAGTAAATTCAAATTTCAGTGTTTGTTGGTTTCCATATTGTAAATGCTTTCAGGTGACAATAGCAGTTTTGAGTGGTTACAGCAGAGAGCATAAGGTCGTCAACACCTGAGCTATTTGTCTGTCCACTTACAGAAACAACTTTGCCATCCTGTCTGGGATGGCTGCTTTAGATTGTGATGTGGGGCCTTTGCTTGAATTCTGTGTTTCGAGGCCTACCTGTGTCTCCCAGTCACGGTCTCCCCTGCTCTCTACTTAATTCTTTCACTCTACATTTTCAAAGCTCCTGCAAAAAACCACGAACTCATATTGGGTAGCTGACTGTTTACCATGAGCTGTGCTCAGGAGCCAGTGAGGAGCAGAGATGCATAGGCAGTGTCTTTTAGCAGAGGAAATGGAAGTAAGAGAAAAGAATTATAGTCCAGTAATACTAGGTGCTTCCTATTTGGAAAAAATAGGACCTGTGTTAGGAAAAAGAGGTTTTATGGGGTTTTTTTGTTTTCAATGTGTATTTGTTTTTGAGAGAGAGAAAGCATGAGCTGGGGAGGGGCAGAGAGAGAAGGAGACAGAATCCTAAGCAGGTTCCACACTGTCAGTACAGAGCCTAATGTGGGGCTCGAATTCACAAACTGCGAGACCATGAACTGAGCCGAAACCAAGAGTTTGTACGTTCAACTGGCTGAGCCACCCTGGCACCCCAGGAAAAAGAGGTTTTGTTTAATGGTTGTCATTTGATTTTATGTTCTATTAGTTCATGAAGTTTTTGAGGTAGGTTTAGAGCAAGGATATTTTTAATTCATACAATTTCCAAAATATAACTATTATGATTATATGTGACAGTAATATGTGAATATAAAATCAGAATCAGAGAAAATGTGAACAGCAGTAGTTAGTACTGGAGGTGGTGAGGATAGGAAGACAAAAACACCTATCTGTAAGCAGGAAAGGCCAACACAGTGGACAGAGATGAATCTCTTATTTGGCTTTAAGCTTCCTGGCAGTCAATGTGAAAAGGGTCACAAAACAATTAGCCCTTATCTTCAAGGATGGGGGTGGGGGAAAAAACTGATTACTCAGGATCAGTAAAAACTTTTGTATTATGGAGTTTTTAAAAAGAAAACAAAATGCCCTCTGCAAAAGGTATAGCTAAGTATGTATATATCCCATATATTATGTTACTCATTTCTCCCTGAAATCATGAGATTCTTTAACAAAAACAATATATATGGTAATAAATACAATTATCCTTTGTATTTATGTAACTCCACAGTTTCCGAAACACTCTCAATTTTGCTCTTGGGAATAGTCTTGGTGAATTGTAAGTGGATATTGTTGCCTCTCTTCTAGTTTAGGAAACTAAGAATCTAAATTGTGTAAATTTCTGGCCTTCCAGACTAAGTTTCCTGTCTCCTCCTCCAATAGTCTTTACATTTTCTAACACTAAAGAGAAATAATCCAATCTGATCCAGCTCTGACCAAAGTAATGAATAGCTCCCCCATCCCGAGAAGCTGTCTCATGAAGATGCCTCTGTCCTCATTGGTAACTTCTCAGAAGCACAGTGTTGAAAGTCATAGTCAAAAGCTAAAGTTAGAAACAGTATCAGGCTGTTAAGTAAGAGGGGTCAACTTGCAGCTGTTACTGGAGCTTTCTGAATTGTAACAGTGTGGCTACTTTGATGCAGGAGAATCAATTACAGAGAAACCTTGTCAAGATGGCCAAAATTCAGCCTTAAATAATTGAATTCTCTGCCAAACGCTGTCCACTGTCGTTATCTAGAAATGTAATTATGCAGCTAAATCAAGCAACTAAAATTAGTGTAGTGTAAAAACACCTTGGCTATCTAAAAGTGGAGGAATTGACATTTGGATTTAGAAAAAGCCAATAGTTGAATATGGTTTGCGGTGTCTGAAGCTCTCTGAGTTTCTACAAAATCTATATCCTGTGTCCTGCTTGGAGTTAGAGGTGGAATGTGGCAAGCGGATGTTTGGTTTGAAGGTGATTTCCAGTGATCCCTGGGCCTTTGGCGTTAGCTGAGTGGACTCACTTGGTCACTTGTGCGCCCTTGCTCTCAAAACCGGGAGCTCTCCACATGCCCATGTGTCTTCTTGCCATGAGTGACTCTATGAATTTATCTGTGCCTTCAATCTGAAGCTGAAGATGTATCCATACTGACCATCAGGAGAACACAACACACATGATAGGAACAGCTAATAGCCTTTAGTATGGTATCCATGATATGATGCCCGGAGCTTTGCCACACGACCCCATGGGGCAGGGTCTATTATTACTGCAGTTTTCTAGGTGAAGAAACCAAGGTTCAGAGATGCTAAGTCACTTGTTCTAACATCACACAGCTAGTGTGTGAGACACCCAAATCAATTGCATTTCAATTCATGTAATGCCAGAGGAATTTACTTATTACCGTGGAACCTATCCCAGACAATCCTTTGGGTATTTTCAAGCATCAGAAAGATTGCAAATATTGGCTTGAATTTATTTTTTGCCCATAGTTTGGTGGATATGCCTTTAAACTCTGGGAACGGGAAACCATCTCCTATGAACACACTGCATAGTCACAGATGACCATTGAAAGATCAAGGACAGAGAATCTGTGTTTTGTTTTGTTTTGTTTTGTTTTGTTTTGTTTTGTTTTGTTTTGTTTTGTTTTGTTTTGAAAGCGTGTGAAGTTCTGTGGGAGAATGAAGTGCTCTGCTGCATATAGTGAGTCGCCTGGTTAGGAATTGTGTTCGGAGCCCGGCACTGACTCTTAACAAGGGTACACGTGTGGGAAACCGATTCGACTAGTCTAAGTCCACTTCTCTGTGTGTTCCCTGGAACTGGTAACAGTACTGACTTGAGAGAGTTGTGAGAATAACATTACGTAACCTGTGTAAACAACTTAGTTCATTCTCTGTGTGTAGCACACTCTGCAAGTATTAGCTGGTATTCTTTTTTTTTTTTTTAATTTTTTTTTAGCATTTATTTATTATTGAGAGACAGAGAGAGAGAGAGAGAGAGCATGAGCAGGGGAGGGGCAGAGAGAGAAACACAGAATCCAAATCCAAAGCAGGCTCCAGGCTCTGAGCTGGCAGCACAGAGCCGATGCGGGGCTCGAACTCACAACCGGTGAGATCATGACCTGAGCTGAAGTCGGATGCTCAACTGACTGAGCCACCCAGGCGCCCCGCTGGTATTCTTATCGTATGATTTGCACAGATTGCCCCTTTAAAATTAAAGCCAGTGAGGGTCGCCTGGGTGGGTCCGTCCGCTGAGCGTCCGACTTCGGCTCAGGTCATGATCTCGCGGTTTGTGAGTTCGAGCCCCACGTCGGGCTCTGTGCTGACAGGTCCAAGCCTGGAACCTGCTTCAGATTCTGCGTCTCCCTGTCTCTCTGCCCACCCCCCGCCCCACTCTGTCTCTGTCTCTCTCTTTCAAAAATAAACATTAAAAAAATTTTTTTAATGAAATAAATAAAATTAAATTAAAGCCAGTGACAGAGAGAGAAAGAGAGAGAAGCACAGATTAGATGATCTCCTTAGCTTCTTTGTGATCAGTGCCAAAGGGTGCCCACATTTACCTACTTGATTTTTAAGTAGCGACTGATAATCCTCTCAGTTTACAAGTCTCATTTTCCTCTCTAAAAATCCCATTCAGACTTTGTCCCTTGCCTTTTGCCCAACTTCATCGGGAAGAGCCCCATTCCTGTGGCCTACCTCTGTCTCTCAGTCATCTGGCCTCTCTCTCACTCTCTCTGAGAACTAAATTAATGAAGAGTATTTGGTTAGTCATGTTAGGCAAGCCGTTCCCAAAATAGCACCTTCCATTTTGGTAGATTCAACTCTGCAGCTGCTGTGTCTCTTCGGCGTCTGGGAAGAAAACTTTCACATTAAGAGTTGCTGATGCGGATTTTCTTTCTTTCCCCCTCTCGGCGTTGATGAGTGCCTGGCTCGTGACAGAAGCGATTTGGCTCTCGGCTTTGTAGTTCCGAAGAAGTTGGGTCTGTAGATTTTCCCCTAACTCTCCACTGATGTGTTGAGCTTCAGAGGGAATAATACCTTCACGTAAAGCATGTTGCCTTCTCAAGGAGTACTCCTGCATCCCTATGGCGTGCCTATGATTGTTCCTGCAGCCCCCTACTTTCCCGGACTGATCCAGGTAATTCAAGGCCACTGCCAGCCAGCAACTTAACTCCAGAGCGCTCAGAGTAATAATTGGAATTTTTATGGTTGAGAAAGCAAACACTTTTAGTACAGGAAAAAGCCCTCGTGTAGTCAGTGGGAAGACAGTAGGAAATCACAAAGATGGATCACCCTAATCTGGCTATTGACATCTCTCATGGCTGAATAAATGGTGTAGTTGAGCCATATTTGCTTGTATTGATCTGGGTGCTGCTTAACATTCATGCCTTTGCTTCAGGAGGTTGACCACGGGGCAAAGGATTTGCTCTCCTTGCCAGCTTTCTGAGGGACTCAGTCTCCCAGAGCAGATCATGAGGCAAAGTAACTTATCATGAGGTGACTTGGTTAAGAGCTTTAACCCAGGAAATAGAAGGAGCATGAAATATGCATTAATTTATATGTTTGCCTTCATGTGGATTGTCTATTTTTATAGAAGTGCCCTGCCCCCCACCTCACTTGGGTCGAGTGGTGGCATTGAGGCAAAAAGGAACACGCTGTTGATGGTTAATTTATGAAGTTCAGAGATTACTTTAGGACTCCCTTACCAGCTGTTTACATCTTAATGATGGCAAGAAAGTGGAGGATTGAAAAGTGTGTTGGTTTTACTTTTAAGCCTATTAATTTTGTGCAGGGAGACTCATCTACCAATAAGATACTTGGGACTTTCCACCCCCCCCCCCCCCCCCCTTAGCATAAGTTTGTCTTTTTAAACAAGCATTGGCTTCTGGGTGTATGTCCAAAGTTCTCTGTGGAAAGCGAACACCTACTAGTCACAGAGCCTGAACATCCTGGGAAACCCAGATGGTTGCTTTGCTGTTGTTTTCTTGTTTGTTTGAGAACAGCCATCGCTTTGTAGTTAATTCTGTCTCTTGTTTCTGCGGGAAAGGAAAACTAAATGTATTTTGTGTTTAGTGCACCCTTTCACCCTTATCCTTGTGCCCCCTCTGCAACTATATTTGAAAATTCTGCAGTACCCTACCTTCTTAATTAAAATTTCTGGGGAGGGTTCTGGTCAAACTCAGTTTCCCCCCTTTTCCGAATGGTGCTTGTGAACCTTAAGAACTTGGGTGATTCAAGACATGCAGGGGCGATTCTCAATAATAACAACACATTCTATCATCCTAGACTTATGGCCATTGCTTAGCTTGGAAACCCCTATATTATACGTGAGACATATATACACTGCCTGGAGAATGGTCCTTAACAACATGGAAATCGTTCCATCTTTCCTGGTGTAAGCAGGCCAGTGGGGTGTGCATGGAGTCTGAAGGAGGACTCCATGGCAAACTGGAATGCCTTTTGCTTCCATTGGAAACTTGGGGTGAAGGTCGGCTGTTGGAGTTTTGTCAGACCCTCTGCTGCCCCGTCCGATAAATAATTACAAGCAAATCGTGCCCTTCACTCTATGCTGATTGATGCTGAAATTGCTTTTGAAAGTTCTCATAAGTTCCTGTTATAGATTAAGTGCCGGTGTAGGAAAAATAACGGCACGCACTGAAATGGGTGAATGTAATCAGGCTTAATGGACTTGAGAGCTTGTTGGGAATTGAATAACTATCGATTTGCTGGAATGTTGCTGTCATTACGAAATGCCACTCTGGACGTATTACCCCAATGATAGATGAGGAGACGCACGGGCCAGCTGAGAAATTGGGGAGGCCCTATTTATTCCTTTTTTGCAGAGTGTTGGAGAAAACATATCCAGTTATTTTTGGAAGGAACAAGTGATTTTACTTGCAAATCTTAGCCCGATCATACTTTGTTTTCCCAAGTGACACCTTTGCTAACTAGTTACCCATAAGTCAGGAGAGCAGTGCAGTGGGGAGGCTCTGGACCAGCTGCTGTGACATATTCATCTTCTTCCTCTCTCACTCCCCTGGAATGCACTAAAATGGTATAGCTGGAGAGAGACCAGCTTCATTTCTGGTTTGCTGAGAGACCCTGTGTTATTTACCCATTGGCATCACGAAACTCAGATCACTTGGTTGCAGAAACATTTTCAAGGGGAGGAGAAGCAACTCAAAGAGAGAAAAATTGTAACACACACACACACACACACACACACACACACACTCACCTTCTAGCTGGGCCTTCTGATGCCAGCTGTCCTGTATCCCAGCAGGCTGTATCAGCTTGCTTACCAGTTCCTTGACCTTGTGGTTTTTTTCCCAACTCCTCAAGAGCTGTAAGAGCTTCCCTGTAGGGAAGGAAGGTGCCGCCCACACCTTAATAATGTCATCAGCAGGACACTAAAAGTGATCCAAAATAGTGTGTGTACTCCATCATCGGTAGTAAGTTCCCTATGCCTGGAGTTACACGGACAGAGCTTGGGTAGCCACTTGGCAGGGTGGTTGGATCAGAGTTTGAGATTCCTCCCAAGGTCTTTCCAACCTCAAGAGCCAACAATTCTGTGGCAGAAGAGTTTCTGCCACTTTTTAAATTAATACTGGTAGCACTGCCCTGTTTTGGTCTACTCAGTTGAAGAAAAAAATAAATAATTGACCAGATATCATAACAGGCTTTAATAGAGCATCACGTTGTCTGGCAAAAACAGAGTAGAGCCATTTTCTAGTAATTCTAAGGTTGTTGCTCACCAGGATCTTTTGTTCTAGGACTGAATTCCGTAGTTACCAGTGATCCCCATCCGCCATCCCTCAAGAAAGCCAGAATCATTATCATGCTGGTTCTCCTGAACCCATCTTCTGGTATCAAAACTTGTTGAATATATGGAAGGGTGGATAGTTTTTCCTTCTAGCCATGTAAAGAATTTCTGAAAGACCATAGGGGATTGAGCTGAACCAGTTTGGAGAGTTTCATGGGTAGTGAGAAGCGGAAGAGAAGAGAAAAAGAGTAATATTACCGGGGCACCTGGGTGGCTTGGTTGGTTGTGCTTCTGACTTCAGCTCAGGTCACGATCTCGCGGTTTGGGAGTTCGAGTCCCGCGTCAGGCTCTGTGCTGACAGCTCAGAGCCTGGAGCCTGCTTCAGATTCTGTGTCTCCCTCTCTCTCTGCTCCTCCCTTGCATGTGCTTTGTCTCTCTCTGTCTCTCAAAAATGAATAAATGTAAAAAAAAATTTTTTTAAAGAGTAATATTACCAAGTGCATTGTAGAAACCTTAATCCTTTCCCTTTGTATGAATCTCAATCTTGGTATCTTGGGATAAAAAGAAACAATGTATGTTCCTCTCAAACTTCTTTATTTACTTCTAGATTTTCAACAATACACTGAATGATCAATGCACTCTCTGATCTGAAAACAAGGAAGGTCTGACAAATCAATTGTCAAAGTCAGCCTTGAATCCAGAACTTCCCAAGATGACTTACTTAAACCATAGACCATGGCCACAGCATACCAAGCAACATAATAAAACAATGGCTTTATAAATGATTAGTATGTTTGGTTAGTGCTTAGATCTAATGAGCCCTTGGTTCAGGGTTATAAGTTCAGATTTGCACCCCTCACTGTAGATACTTAAACAAAGGGTATGCCCTTTGGCCATACGTGGCTAGATCGTTCTCCATACTGGGACAGATAATTCCCATCTCATCTAGATATTATAGATAGTGGGTCAAAAGACCATTTTTCTAGATGGAAGTCAGTGTAAACAGAACCCCATCTACATCACCATGCATTTGTTAATTAAGTTATTCATTAATGCTCACATATTTTAGACGAGGCATTGGTCAGGACACCCAGGACACAAAAGTGATAGTCATAGCCACTGACATGTAGGTTCACAGCCAGTGGAAGAGAACACTAGATAAACACAAAACTTATACTACAGTAAAAACATTAGAAAAGAATGACAGGTAACAATTATTGAGTAATTGCTATGAACCAGGTGCTGTGCTAAATACTTAGGTATATTATCTCACTTTTTCTTACAAAACCCTAAGTTGAGTACTACTGGCCTACCATCCCCTATCTGTAATTTTAAATTCCAAAAAGCTCTGTAAATCAGGGTGTTTTCTGGGGAGAAGTTTGGTACCAAAACTGATTTGGGAAGCAAACTTGACCTAAAATGATGTGTGGCTATTTATAGACTTTCTTTATCCCTCTTAGTGTGAATATTCACATATTTTGCTACAGGGATATTTAAGTGTTTGATTTCAGAATGTTGTCCCAGACCCTGCTGAGAGTGTTACATAATCGATGTTTCCACTGAAATACCTTTCTGAAAAAGACAATTCCTATCCGTCCCCCATAAAAAATTTGAAATTTCAAAATACACATGACCCCAATGATCTCAAATAAGGAATCAGAGTCTTGGATTATGGTGCCCTTTCTACCTATGAAGAACCTGAAACTGACCCTTGAGAAAGGGAGCTTGTCCAAGTTCACAGGAATGTCAGTTACAGATCTGAGATTTGGATCAGGTATGTTGGGCCAGAATCTTCCCTCTTCACCAGTCTACTGTTGAGGTGCATCCATGGGAATGCATATGAAAACAGGAGAGGGAGCAGGTGGATGTCTCTTAGAGTAGGAAAGAGTGTGGTTAAAAGGGAAGGGTGGTGTTTGAGTTGAGCTCTAAAGCACTGGCAGGCATTCAGTGCAAACTAAGGAGAGGTCTTCCTACCAGAGCAGAGAATTCAGGTGAATTCATGGTGTTGGGGTGACACAGCGAGAAGGAACTTCAGTATCTTCCCCGTCCCACTGCACTGTAGAGTTTGAGATTGTTTGCACATAGGACTCAAACATCAAAAAGCATAGGTGGAAAGAATCTTGGAAGAATCTCTGAAATAACTCTTACGGCCTGAATTTCTGAGTGCTCTACCCAGGAATGGGCTCCGAAATACCCTTCTGTGAATACCGCCGGGGAGTGTCCACTTTCCTGGGTTTGGGTCCTGAGCACTCAATGCCATCTTTTCTCTCAGAGACTCTAAGCTCTCTAGAGGCTGTGTGTTTTCTGACTTAACCTTCCTAGAGTAGACAGTGGCAGAAAAACGCTGATTAGTGCCTCTCTGATAGGGATAGCAGTGGTAGGAGCAAACCCTGCATCCTGGATTCCGAAGCAGAAATCAGCATCGTTGAATCTGGCAATGTAGTTGATGGCAGATCTGCGTACATATGTGGTGATGCCAGGAATTATCCAAGTGGAGAAGCTGTCCCGACAGAAAGACAGAGGAAGGTAGAGGAAGGTAGAAGTCATTTGGATACATGTCTGGTTGAACGAAAAAGAATTCCACTTGTTCTGGTCTGTGGCTGGTGGAGCCAATTTCATATCCTGATATTTCTGCCCTGCAATATTATCTACATGTTTGGAGTATCTGCTGATCTGGAAAGAAATCAGAAGGCACACCTGATGTAAATGTTAGTGGTGTCATTTACTTTGAGGCTGCTCTGTCTTAGTCACTAAGTGACTTTTCTGTACTGCCGAAGAGGCCATGTCAACGGCAGACTAAATTAAAGAGTCAGGGAGGTGGCAAGGAGAGTTTGGAGTCAAATAGGTCCGGGTTGATGTATTGGCTCTGGCATTTACTAAGCATGTGGCCCTGGGCCTGTCAGTTAACCTCTCCGAGGCTGTGTGCTCAGCTACAAAACAAAAGCAGGAATCCCTGACTTGCAGGGTGTTTGTGAGCTTTAAATGTGATCTATCTCCTCATTAGCGATTGTTTATCGAGCACCTACTGTATGTGAGGCTTTGAACTAAGAGAGGGTGATGAGCCAGAATAAAAGACACCCAAGACCCCTTTCCACACAAAGGTTCCACCCTAATACACAGGAAAGATGTGGGACATCCATATCCCTATATATCCATGTCTATAGCTGTATCTATATCTGTATCTCATCTATACCTATGTATCTCCATCTCTGTCTGTAGTTCTGTATCCAGTATGGTAGATGTTATTCGAGAAAGAGAAAGTGAGAGAAAGATGTATGATGAACGTTTATTTAGGACTCTTTTATTTGCAACTGACAAAAATCTAATGCATATTGCTTAGAGGGAAAAAAGAAAACATCCAGCTTCAGGCGCAGTTGAATTCAGTCTCCAACAACCCAAGTCATGTCTCTCCACAACTCTGCTGTGGTTGTCTTTTCTGGATCTTCATTCACAAACACACCACATCTAAGTGGTGGCACAAATGGTCCCCAAGCATCTCCGGGCTCGCATCCCAATCCATCTTTTTGCAAGTCTCTTTCCCAACTGTTCCTGCAAAAATTTCCAGATAGCCGTCTCCTTGGCTTACCTTGCAAACCATGCCCACCCTCAAAGCAGTCCTCTTGCCTCACTGCTCACATTGGATCTGGATGGTGTTGTCATCCTGACTGAGCTGTAGGGGCTGTGAATAGAGGGAAAAAATGAGTCTTGTTCTCACAGTAAGGTGTTGGACAGGCAAATGTCAGCTTCTCATGATCAGCAATCCTAACTGAAGGTATTACAGACATCCAGACATGTTTTCTTTTTTTGCTCCCCTGAACCCTACATACACCCTCTCCAGGGAAGGAAGTGTGGGACTCTGATCTTAATTAAACTCATTGAGGGGCCCCTAGGTGACTCAGTCGGTTAAGAGTCTGACTGTGGCTCAGGTCATGATCTCGTGCTTCATGGGTTCAAGCCCTGCCTCAGGCTCTGTGCTGACAGCTCAGAGCCTGGAGCCTGCTTAGGATGCTCTGTCTCCTTCTATCTCTCTGTCTCTCTCTCTCTCTATCACAAAAATGAATAAAACTTTAGAAGAAATTATTATCCTCATTGACCGATGCCAGTGATCATATTCACCAAACAGTTAAATATCATCTAGCGCATTTTGCTTCTCCATTAATGATCAAATGTATCAAAGTTAGATATGGCAATTTTACTTAGCATCTTCCCACCTAAATTAATTATAGTATTGTTTCCCACTAGGGTATGTTGGGAGCATTCTGACTATTTTTCAGGTGAGGACACCATGCATGATCTAGTGAAGTAAAGGCAGTCTGATAAGCATATTCAGTAACAACATTATGAAGCAAGATTGGGCTTCTCAAATCAACAACTTCATGTCTCTTTATATTAGCAATACGTACATACATAAATATATAAAGAAAGAAAAAACAAAGCCTTCCAGTTAAGTTTGAAATAATGTGGACTGTCCATCGTTCCAAAGCACTTTGGAGACGCTAGCGACTTGCCCCGTTCTGTTTTATAGAAATGCACTTTTTATTTTTAATTAAAAGATTAAAGGGACACTGTCAATCTCTTCTGATTAATATCAGTCCTATAAAAAGGATGTGTTTCTGCAGCAACCATCTGTCATTTTGATCATTTTAAAGGCATGCTATATCAGCAAGTCTGCTTTTTATAATATGTTGGCATGGGACACACAGAGCTGGAGAGAGTTGTGGATTTCACACTCCACTTTGCTGCTTTGGTGTTCAGCAATCTGAGCCTTTGATGGTGAAGCAGAACCCCCTCCCTGTCTTTTAAAGGTTGTTTTGGGTAAGTGTTTTCCCCGGCTGATTTATGACAGAGATGCTCACCCCTATTTATGTTTCTCTCACGTCTAAAGATAGGCCTATCACACATGCATCCCACCAGCGTGGAAGAAGCCAGCATATCCACTTGATTAACTGCTGAACCTTAGGAGGTGTCCAGAAACGTTGAACTCAGTACTCCGCACGTCTTTTCCTCTGGGGAACTGGGACCATTGTCTTCTGCAAAGCCTAGTTCCTAGTTTGAGCTCTCCGGGTTGTAAAAGTCAGAGACAGAGGCATTGTGACAGTCACTTATTTATTATAATAATTTTTCATGGGTCAGGGTTCCATGTTGGATTGTCTTCTAAGCTCTGGAGACATTGAGATGATTAAGACCCAGTCTCTCTCCTCAGAGGTGGAGTCCCTGGCCACATCACTGGCAAGAAAGTCAGAGGTTAAACACAGCTGCTTGATGGTGGAACTCTGTAGAGTCTCGACTGCACTCACCCCACACAGTATGAGGTCCCCACCACTGTCAGTGGCTTGGGCAGTTGCGATGGATTTTTCTACAGTTCCAGGAAGATGGCTTCCTTAAATTTTTTTTTAATGTTTGTTTACGTTTGAGACAGAGAGAGACAGAGCATGAACAGTGGAGGGGCAGAGAGAGAGGGAGACACAGAATCGGAAGCAGGCTCCAGGCTCAGAACTGTCAGCACAGATCCCTACGCGGGGCTCGAACTCATAGATTGTGAGATCACGACCTCAGCCGAAGTCAGACACTCAACCGACTGAGCCACCCAGGCGCCCCTCAGGAAGATGGCTTCCTGTAGATAGTTCCTCTATCCTTCCCAAATAACAGGGTTTCTGGTATGTTCCAGGAGACAAAGGGTGGAGGTTTTTTGTTTTTTTGAGGAAGACCTCTATCTCTGAAACAGTGGTTCAGTTTTGTCCTGTCCTACCTTGTATCTGGCTCAGAGTAATGCAGTGAGTTCAGCATACCATGCTGGGAGAGAGGATGACCTCCCTTAGCTGTTATTTTTCCTTCCACTCTGTAATCTGCACTGGCTCCTCAAGGTAGAGAGGATTTGGAGGAGGCAGTCACCTTGTGCATTCCAAGGTGTTTTCACAAAGTGCTCTCTGAAGAGCCATTTCTTCTCATTTCATGAGGTAGCACAGTTAATGATTTAGATCAGAGAATTTAGAACATAGGATCTAGACCAGGGGAGCATGAATCTGGCCACGACCTTCTCCTGGTGACTTTGGGCAAAATGTTTGACCTCTCTGAGCCTCCCCTTGCTCCTCTAAAAAATGGGAGTAATATGCAATATTCTCTACCTCCCAAAGTCAATGTCAGGCATAAAAGAGTGCAAAAATGACCACACCCAAGGCATTTGCAGTGCAACCACTATGCTATTCAGGAAGCTTAGCATAATGCCAAGGTCTGGGTGCCCCACTCAGACCAATCTGAGTAGGCATCTTGGCCCCTGTGTGATGTGGGGCTCCATGTCTCTGAGTTTCCATTGTCTCAACTTGACAATGGGGGAAGGAACCCAGAGGATCTGATGAGATGATGCTTGTGAAGCATGGAGAACAACCCCTGCTCATTGTAGGTGTTCCATAATGGATGGCCAGAGTTGCTGCTGTCTTGGTTTGGTTTTGTTTTGTTTTGTTTTGTTTTCTTTCACAATATCCTGGGTTGCTGCACTTTCTTTTCCATACAGAGATGCTCTGGATTTGGGCGTTAAGTGGACACAATTGTAACTCTCTGTTCCCTCTCTCAGTGGAGATTCTCAATAACCAGGGACATGCTTTTTGGTGCAGCTGGACAGAGTGGGGTACCATTGGGGAATGCTACGAAAGAGAGAAAGAGATACCACCATGGGGTTTGACATGCATAGCCCATGGCCTTGGGTGGGATGAAACCCACACCCCTTCCCATTCCCTAAGTCAGTGGCCTGGGGAGCTGGGGCTACTGGTCACACACCAAGAAGGATGTAAAGGCCTCACTCATATGGAATCCTTGCCCAAATCTTTGTCCACTGGCTCTAGTAGGACTTCTGGGGCTGGAACCATAACTGGCTGGGAGGAGTGGACTTTGAGTGGGAAAGAGAAGCCCAACCCCTTCCCTCCATGTGGCCATAGCCTTCTGGGGACAAATTCTTTGGGACCACCCACACCCCTGTTCCATGCAGCTCCTAGCACACTGTGGGCGCTTAATAAATGTTAAATAATAAGAATAGCTTCCATCTGTCAGCACCCGGCGGCAGGGAGGAGTGTGAGTGCAAGACTGCTGACTGGCACTGGGCAGCCTGTGGAGAGCCTTTGGGGAGGGAAACGCGGCTTAGAGAGGCACTTCCAGAACCTCCTTCATCAGTGTGCTCTCCAGCCCTGCCACTGATCGGCACGTGGGCAAGCTTGCTGACCTGTGCTGTCTGCCCTGGACCTCGGATTGTCTGCGTCAGAATGGCAGGGCCCAGTGAACTACGTGCTTCCCCAGCAATCCCGGGTTTCCCGTGAACAGCTGGATTGGGGAACTGGTGTTACCCAACAATGCAGGGGCTTTGTTGAGGTTTAAAAGGGGCGAAGGATCTGCCCTCTGAACAGACGGTGTCATAAATTCATACTTCCGTCATTTTCTTGGAAGAAAATGCCTACTGGGCTTTTCGCATTTAGTTATAATAAAAACAACAGCAGCTGCTCGTTTCCAGGCATTTACGATGTACCAGGCTGTGTGTAAGGCATTTCACCTACAGTATCTAAGTGAAGGGTTGTATTTGGGAGAGGAAAAAGCAGGCTAACAGGACGACGTAGGGGTGTAGGCTCTGGAACGGACTACCTGGCTCATCTCCTGCCTCCACCTGTGTGACCTTGAGCATCACTTACTACCTGTGTGACCTTGGGTGTGGTAACACCTCCTCTGGGCAGCATTAACCTTGCTGGGTGATAGTTAAAGGAACCAAAGCATATAAAGTTCATAGCACAGTGCCTGGCACATGGAAAGTAGTCAGGAAGCGTATTAGCAAGTTTATTTTCAAGCACAACTAAAATGCTACCACAAACAACACCAGAACTAACTATACAGTAGAGGCAATATGGAGCGTTTGCAGATATATATGTATACATATATATATATTGCATCTTGGCTAAGAGGGTGAGCTCTCGAAACAGACTGCTGGGTTAGAGTCTCAGCTTTGCCTCCTTGGTAAAGTTCCTAAATTGCCCTCATCTGTAAAATGGACATATTAGAAGCACCTAAATCCATGCTTTCGTATCCGCCTCCATTGGATGGGGACCATATCAGAGTTGCTTTTGAGGATCAGATGAGTTAATATTTGTAAGGCACTTATAATGGTACGTGGTATATAGTAAGGCTCAATAAGAATAGGAATAAGTAATAATAACATAATAAGGATTAGATAATAAGGTGATGTATATTATGCACATATAATAACATGTATTTCATATAATATACATATGTGTATTATATATAACATAATTATAATATACTATTACATATAATTATATAATTGTATGTAATTGTCTATTTTATAATTATATACTGTTACATATAATTATATAATGATACATAAAGTAAAACATAATATATATATTATGTATCTTACAATAATCCTATAATATTATGATTATGTTGTGTAATATGTGATTGTACAATATATGATTATATGATTGCATATGATATAGTCAAATAGTAATATTTTTATAATTACTATATTATAATTACATGTTAAAAATTATATTACTATTATTTCCACTGTTGCTACTCCTACTGGTCTCTCCTTTGGGTCTTTTCCATAGGATATTTCTACTGCCCCAAATGACCCTGGAAAGACTTCCTTTCAGGGACACTGAGGCCCAGTGCTGGCTTCAGCAGCACATATACAAGGAAACTGAGGCCCAGCAAAGTGAAATAACCTGCCTGAGCTCTCAGGGCTTGGAAATGGCAGACGTGGGGATGTTCCCAAGGACCGTACTGTGCTGTGTGGCTTTGGTGCCTCTGCCCGTCCTCTGCAGGGGAACAGCCTTGTCTCTTCCCCGTACAACCTATTCTGAGCGGAAGGCTAACAGGGTTTTGTGCCGCTGTCATTTCTGATCAGCTTTCCTCCCTCTGTCTTGCAGCCTTCTGTCAGGAGATCTTGTTCTCCCGAGGAAGCCTGATTCCTCCAGGAGATCAAAACGGGAGGTGGGGCGGTGACAAACGGCAAGGAGGGGGCTGCCAGGACATGGTCCTTGTGGCTTTGTTTACAAGACCTTCTCTTTGGTTATCAATGTCTAAACCTTCTGGAAATGCACTTTCTGTTTTCCCTTTAAACACAAATCAAGCAACGTTACCAACACACATTCTCTGTCAAACATGTCAGTTACTCCAGGGGCCGCGGACAGCTTGCAAGCGATCTCTTCTATTGTTACTGTGGTGGTGTGTTATTTCTCCCTTCAACAGCTCTGCATTTGTTCTGCTGAGAGGTGTAAACACCGAGGTGCCTGGTATCTGTTAGGTTTTGACAGAAAATGTGAAATTGACATGGACCGTCCAACGACCATCTTAATAAGGCGAGGCTCCCGTGGGCTCATGGAGAGTGGCCATGCAGAGCCCTGGATTTGCCTGGAGCCTTTTCCAGGAATTTGGGTGGGGGCTTAAGGACTCTAATGAGCTAGGGCTTGTTTCACACCTGGCGTTTTGGCAGGTGGTTCCCATTGTGACTTAGCTGAGGGACTTGGTGCTGCCTGCCAGAGGGCCTTAAAATTTGTGTGGGGGCCTAGCAGATGTTGCACAAGCGTTCACCCATCATACAGAACGCCATTCATCAGCTGCTGAGTCCTGTCCCTGTCTGTGTTGTAAGGGACCAGAGCTCCCACTTGCTGCATGGTGATGGGGTAGCCTAGGGAAGGATAAAAAGCCTTCCATTGCTGAGGGTAATGCAGACCATATGGAATTCTTATCTGTTCGAACAGTTGTGGGGTTTGGGTGCACAGTGCTGTCTGCATGTGTATTTTCTTTCATGTGTTTGGTTCTAGCTAGTCAGAGCTTCACTGAGGAACATGTTGTAGAGTTCACTCCTGGGGATGGGCAAGGCATGTGTCCCATGACATCTCTGCTTTCCGGCTTTCCAACTTCCTCATGGAAAGTGTTAGTTCCGCACACAATCGCAAGCAAACCCCCTGCCCTCCCTGGGCAGGTGAACGTTCCTCTGCCATCTTGGGGTCTTGTTGCTGACACATCGTGGTTTCCAGTGTCCCATGTGGCTCAGGAGCACCTGCTTCATTCACACCTTTGTGTTCAGATCTGCTCTGATATCAGAGATAAGTTGAATTAAAAACAGTTGGGCCTCCTATGGGTTGAAAGATGACAGGTGATTTTGAATATCAAGAAACCAAAGATGATTTTTGAATGTGAGTGTTTTTGTTAAGATCCTTTTGGTCGAGGCACAGAACGCAATCCTGGCTAGTTTAACAGGGAAGTGTTTATATTTTGCAGTTTTTGAGGGGTAATGTGTAAACAATCGAATGCACAGAAAAGGGGAAAACAAAAGAAAACCAAGCCAAGGGAAATCCATGAGGTAGGGCAGGCCTAAGGACTTGGCAGGCAGAATTTGTGGACATTCTCTTTAGATAAGTGGTTCTCAGCCAGGGGCAATTTTGCCCTGCAGGGACATTTTTAGTTGTCACAGTCAGAAAGGGGTTGCTGTTGGCACTCTGCAGTGGATAGGACGACCAGAATTATCTGGCTCAAAGTGTCAGTCTTGCCAAGGTTCAGAAACCTCAGTGACTCAGCTTTTCAAGACCACCAGGTTTTGTGTTTCCATTCAAGTTCCAAATTCCCAGGAAAGAATCTGATGGATCCAGCCTGGGGTGCATCTCAACTTTGAATCAGTCAACTATGTCCCAGAACCCCATGTACTTGGAGCCCATTCAGAATATTGTGGAGCAGTCCTGGGAAAGAGGTAGGGTGAGGACTGTCCTTGAGCCAGAACCCATCCCAAGAGATGAGTCTTAAGACAGTTTATTGATAGACTTCAGTGGACCTCACCTGTGGCCAAGGTCCAGCCCAGTTAGCGCTTTTCACACAGAGCCGTCCACCTGCAGGAAGGATGTCACACACCAGTGCCAGTCTCAGCAAGCAGCCGATTTGTTTGGTCTTTGATTTAAGCTTATGGTTTCCTTCTTGGGCTCCTTTCCAACAGAAAATTCATTAAAAATGATTGTTGCCTATTTTTCTAATTGCAAAATTAGTTCAGGATAAATGCAAAATAAATCTTGGTGGTCAGAAAAGCACAAACAGATATACATATGTGCACATGTCCATGTACATACACACACACACACACACACACACACACACAAACTGTAACCCACTACCCAGAAATAACCACTTCAAACCACTATACGGATATCTCATCTTTGTCCTGCACATATATTTTCTTCCACAAAAGTTCTTATACTCTCGTCCTATGCATAAAAATTTATATCACTTGCAGCCAGCTTTTTTTTTAATAAAAAGCTCTTTAAAACAGAATCAGTCATTTTTTCCAACTAATAAATAATCCTTTTTTTGTTGAGAACCTCAAGACTAAGGTGATAGCTTACAACAAAACATGTCGCTGATATCCTAAGTAAATGGATCGTCAGAAAATTACACCATTTAAGTCAGATGGAAAGAGGAAGATGGGGATGAAGGAGAGGAATCTACCGAGTACTCCCAGGGATTAGAGGATTGACAGAAGAGAGAGGCAGAGGTTGGCTGGCTCCAACCACCCAGGTGGCTGGCTTCTGCTCACACCTTTCCTCCGAAGTTCCATGGAATGGGGGCACTGACAGATGTGCTTTCCTTTGAGGAGAAAAAAAACTCCATCAATCATGAAGGCATGAGTACACTGGTGACTCCTGGAACACACAACTATCCCTTAGGGACCTGGTCCAAGGTCATGCCCGTTTTAGGACTAAAAACCAAGCTGCTCAAGAGATCAAGATATCTTCCGGGCAGGCTTCTCTCAGGAGCCGAGACCGGGAGACAGACAGACCTGCCTTGTCAGCTCTCATCACTCCTGCCGGAGTATTTCTCTTGCAAACGAAATACAGGTCTAGGGCCCAAGATCAGTTTTCAATTTAAATGACTTCACTTTCTCTCTTAAAAACTAAATCCTTCTCCTAATTCCCTTAAGTCCTAAAAGTATAACATTTCCCCTTGATGGATTGGAGAAAGAAGTCATGGAACAGGCTTGCCCATGGCGTTACGGTGAGGTGAACCAGCCAGCCCAGCCCTTGTCTGAATGTGCACAGAAAATTTAAAAGACCTTTTTTTTTCAATCAGTAGCTTGCCAGTTACTGTGGTTTCTTTTCCATCTTTATATCTGACCCTCACAATCCAAATAAGGCTGCTGACAGGCCATGTGCATTTCGAAGCCAAGGAGGGGGCTTCGTTTGGGAATTCAGACAGCTCTAGATTGGTTTCCATATTTATTCATCAATTTGGAAAATATTTGTGGAGTGTACAATGTGTGCTGCACAGTAGTTTGCGGGGATGAATAAGTCCACTCAGATTTAATGGGGGAAAATAAGCAACAGACAGGATATCCGATGGTGGTACATGCGAGGAAGAAAATAAAATAGATTAAGACTACATGATAGTAACTGAGAGGGTTATTTTGGAGAGTTGAAGGATGGAAGGTGTGGAAGTTGAGCTCTGATCTGATTGGCAAATAGAGTCAATGTCATGTCCTGGGGTAGAGAAGAGAGTTGAGGCAAAGGGGACACATGGAAGCTCTAAGGTCAGACAACATGGGCACATTTGGGGAATAACAAGGATGGCCAGTATGACTGGGATGTAGTGGATGATGGGGGAGAGGTAGGACATGAAATCAGACATGTGGTCAGCAACCACATAACATTCAGCCTCCTAGGACATTGCAGGGAGTTTGGATTTTGGTCTAAGAGAAATGGAAAACCACTGGGGAGTTTCAACTGGGGAACACCATGACCTGATTTTACATTTTTAAAGGAATCCTCCAGGGGTACCTGAGTGGCTCAGTCGGTTGAGCGTCCAGCTCTTGATTTCTGTTCAGGTCATGATCTCACAGTTTGTGAGATAGAGCCCCATGTTGGGCTCTGTTCTGACATTGCAGAGCCTGCTTGGGTTTCTCCCTCTCCCTCTCCTGCTTGCGCTCTTTCTCTGTCTGCCTATCTCTCACTCTCTCTCAAAGTAAGTAAATGAGCATGTAACAAAAGAGATTCCTCTAAAAGCTAGATGGAAGATGGTCTAGTGGTCTTTAGTGGGGTAAGATGGGAAACAGAAAGGAGAGCTAGTGTGCCATGAGCGGAAATTGCCAACACCAAGGTGTGTCTATGGCTGGCAAATGAATATCCATTCCCCATGCCACCATTCCTTGAATCTTTTTCGACGAGAGAATTCTTCCCAGAAAGGAGAGACAGTTTCTGGAAGGCAGGTTGGAGCAGAAAATCACAATGATTATAGAAAAAGAGGGAGAGGAGACTGGGAATCATAGCAGTGTATCTGTGTGTGAGGGTCTGGTAACTTTTGTTGCTTCAGGGGAGTGCAGCATGTGTGTTTAATTGTTAATGACCCAAAAATGTGTCCACGGGCTACAAGCAAACCTGTTAGAGCATGGGGGATCAGTCTTGGGCGCTTTATTAAGTCTTGCTGTACCAAAGCTGTGAGCATCTGGTGAGCCATGTGCTTGTGGACTGGATTTTCCATCACGGGACAGTTCTGTCTTAGGGCTGGCTGATTTTCCTTTTATTTTATTTTAACAGGGATAGGGAGGGCCCCTGGGGGCAACATGTCTCACTTTTGTCACTTGTGACAACAGAAACCACCTGGGAGTTTGGATTCAGACAGACCTGGATTCCAGAATCAGCCTTACCTCCTATTAAATTTCATCTTGACTAGATAATTTTACCTCTCTGAGCCTCAGTTTACTCATGGGGGAAATAGAAGGAAAGGTTCGTATGTTTGAGAGCAGCAGAAAAGATTATTATACATGACTGGTTAATTCCTTCCTTCCATAATTCTCCAGACATTTATTGAGTACCTACTGTATAGAAGATGGAATGCTAGACAGTAGTGGAAAGATGCTGAAGAAGTCAGATATGATCCCTCCGTTAGCAGCAGTTACGATCTCTGGGAGGAAGACACAAAACCGAATTAGGAACAGCTACAACAACCCATGAGTTGATGAATTATCATTTTAGCAAGTGCCATGAAGGAAATAATGGAAAGGAAGGAAGAGTTACTCATGGTAAGGAGGATGATGATTCTCTGCCTTCGAGGTCCCATCCCACAGTGTCTTGATATCTTTCTGCCATCCACTCCTCTCTTCTGAGCTTCCTGGGTTTATCTTGGAGACACCTGACGCTGCACTTGTCCATGCCTGAAATACACATCTCCACAGAGAGCAGCTAATTTACTGTGGGGCAGGGGAATGTGCTTTTCTAGAGTTTAAGAGCCACCTGTTTCTGGGAGTGCCATGGAAACACACATTCCGTCACTTGATCTGGAGGCCCAGGCATGGAAGTTTCAGCTGTCAGCAGCTGTCTTTCCCAACTGCTGCTGAGGAGTTTCCAACCCCAGGAAAAAGCCCATCATGACCCTCATAGAGACTTGGAAGCCACTCTCTGGAGCTGATGAAGAAAGAGGGACTCCAGAGTGATTTGTGGGCATAGGTTCTTAATTGGGGTGCCTGGAAATTTCCCCTCCAAGTGTATGTCAAACTGTGAGCATATGGTCTTGCAGTGGAAGGGTTTTTAACTTCCAGTTGACTGTCAGCGCACCCCGTGGCAGAAACGTACTTAACAATCTC
This sequence comes from Panthera onca, assembly GCF_046562875.1. Taxonomy (NCBI): domain Eukaryota; kingdom Metazoa; phylum Chordata; class Mammalia; order Carnivora; family Felidae; genus Panthera; species Panthera onca. The sequence goes on along the minus strand of NC_138354.1, from coordinate 35,803,748 downwards.
TGCTCCCGAAACAGTTATGGCTTTGTGGCTTCTGGGTGGGGAAAGCCTTTCAGAGGAGGTCAACTGGACACTGCTGTACAGTGTCACCTGAATCTTTGCACATGTCCCCAAGCAGGGCAGAAGGGACTAGTCCTGTCCCCCACTCTGTGCCAGATGACCAAGTGGGAAGACACTGAAGGCTGCCTATCTTGCTCTCAGAAGCTGTATCACCCCATCCCGAATGCAGTGGCTTGCTGCCCTTAGGGTCCTGACCCCTCCCTTTCACAAGTGAGTATCAGCTAAGGAATAGCAAACCTCACAGGGATCCATCTGCACTAAATTTGCTTCAGGCTCCCCATTTCTGCTGTTTGGTGAGCACTGTTCTTCCGGGGCCCTTTGTGTCCAAATCCTGAAGACAAGTAAGGTGGACTAGAGTAGTAAAGAAAGCCAGAAGCTGTGGCCCTTCTCCCGGAAAAGAGTGGTAGTGGCCTCACGTGCACACACTGGCTGAGTGATACTTCTACATTTTTTTATGCAATCCCAGAAAGACCCTGGAGAGCAGGGGCTCAGAAGAGTTCGTTCTTGTCCCAGATTGTCCCTAGATGTTCATGCAGCAATGAGGCAGTCTGCTGACTTTTCTGTTGCTCATTTGTGTACATGAAGTGAAAGGCTAGAAAGAAGAAAGCACAAGTTGTCAAACGTAGATACCTACACATGTGCCTGTGTACACACACACATACATGCACACACACATACCACTTTTACAGATGACTTTAGGTTTCAGGTTTATGCAGGGACCCCATAAAAGGAACCCAAAGCTTTGTCCTTGACAACAGTTTCCTAAACTTGAGACACGCACCCGCTTCGTAGCACAAGCACTACTATATCTTTAACGCTATGATTTAAATTGATTCAGTTTTTACAACCAGTATATGTTAATTTGCAAAAGGATACTTTCCATCTCTAATCCAATCAAACATTCCCACCACAAGGAATAAACAAATAGTATCTACAAAGAAAACATTGATCATGCCAACTAGAATGGCCATAATAAAAAGAAGGATAGTAACAAATATTGGTGAGGGTGTGCAGAAATCGGAACATGTGTATATTGCTGATGGAAAAGTAAAGTTTTGCAGCCGCTTTGGAAAATAATTTGGCAGCTACCAAAAAATTACATACAGAGCTACCGTATGACCTAGAAATTCCATGCCTAGAGACAGACCCAAGAGAATCGAAAATAACACATCCCTACTCAAAAACTTGGGCTCAAGTGTTCATCACAACATTGCTCATGAAAACCAAATGCTGACAAGTACCTAAATGTCCATTGACTAACAAAGGGATAGACAAAAAGTGGTATATCATACACCAGAAAATCATCCAGCCATAAAATGGAACTGCATACAAATACGTGCTCTCACACGGATGGACTGTGAAAGTGTTCTGCTAAATGACAGAAGCCAGACACAAAAGACCATACGTTATATGACTCCAACTGTACAGAATGCTCAGAATAAGCAAAGCTACAGAGGTAGAAAGCAGAGTTGTGGTTGCTAGAAACCGGGGAAGGAGATGCAGAAAGTGACTGCTAATGGGTCAGGACTTTCTTTTAGGGGTAATGACCATGTTCTGGAATGAAATAGTGGTGATAGTTGCAAAACTCTGTGCCTGTGTTAGAAAAAAAATGAATTGTACGTACAGAAGGGTGAATTTTATGGTATGTGTTGTATCTCCATAAAAAAAATGCATAGAAAACAAAGCAGTGTTATCAGATACTCACATTGTGAGTTTGCTTGCAATTGCTGGCAATTGGTCCTGTCTGAGGCCTGTTCTCTGGCAGGAAAAGAAGGGAGGTTTGAAAGTGTCCTAAAGATGGTGTGAAAGGCAAGGTAGCAACAACTGAGTCTCTTTGAGCAATCAGAAAAACTGAATGAGGGTTGAAAAGGTACCTATTTCGTAAAAACTTCTTGTTTTGAATGTTTCTTTGTTTTTGTGGGTTTTTTAAAATTTTTTTTAACATTTATTATTTATTTTTGAGACAGAGAGAGGCAGAGCATGAACGGGGGAGTGTCAGAGAGAGAGGAAGACACAGAATCCGAAACAGGCTCCAGGCTCTGAGATGTCAGTACAGAGCCCGATGCGGGGCCTGAACTCACAGACCGCGAGATCATGACCTGAGCTGAAGTCGGATGCTTAACTGACTGAGCCACCCAGGCGCCCCTGTTTCTTTGTTTTTGAGAGAGAGAGAGAGAGAGAGAGAGAGAGAGGGAGAGGAGGGTGAGGGAGGGGCAGAGAGAGAGAGGGACAAAGAATCTGAAGCAGGCTCTACGCTGGCAGCAAAGAGCATGATGTGGAGCTTAAACTCACGAACCATAAGATCATGACCTGAATCAAAGTTGGGCACTTAACCCACTGAGCCACCCAGACACCACTTGTAAAATCTTGTAAACTCGCTTCTTCTACCGCAAGCCAGATGAAATGCTTAGGGTTTCATCACATTTTAAGTACTGTGACTTGTGCTGATCTCGGGTACCAATGTCAGGAGAGAAGCAGGTTACTTCTGTTGGGGAAAGTGAAATCCTCTGGAGGTGTTCCGTGCAATGTGGGAGCCACTAGCCACATGTAACTATTGAAATTTAAGTTAAAGCAAACTATTGAAATTTCCAGTGCTTGGTAGACAACTGTGGTTTGTTTTGAATGTGTTGAGCTGCTTAATATAGGACATTTCTTTCATCGCTGAACGTTCTGGGGGACAGCAGTACTCAGTAAGATCGAGTTAATTAAATTGCTGTGTTACAGTCTCTTTCCCTGCCTTTGCCTTCCCCTCATCTGAGCACATTTGAATGCTGAAACCTGAGAACAATGTAATGATAATAAAATTAATAGTTAATATTTACCCTTGCTCTGTGCTGGGTGGTGTACTAAGCATTTAACAGACATTATCTCAGTTAATCCTCACAAAAATTCAAGCAGGCGGGCACTGTTATTACCCCAGCTTCAAAGATGAGAAGTGGCAGAGAAGTTAGGTCATGTGATCACATTCTCGGAGTGGGTCAGTGGGGAGGGCTGTGAATCCAAGAACTCATCTTCCTCTTCTGAGCTTGGAGCCTTTGATGGAGGCACAAATCCCATCCCTGGCCCCAGCTTGGTTCTTCTAAGATCCCTGAACCCTCTTTCTTTTGCTTTTAAAACTGTCATGTAATGGTTATTTTTTTCCCTCAAATGGTTTCAAGAAATAAATGAGAAAGCAGAGTAAAGCATGTGAGTCTGCCTACAACATTCTCCTTCCACTCCTGCCTCCCACACCAAGAGGTAATGCATGGTAACAGTTTGGAGTGGTAGCTGGTCTGAAATCCAGCCCCCATACCCCTTCCCATGTAATTACACCCATAATTGTGTATACATGGACACGATGCACCTATTTGAGGTCAGTGGGCTCTCATCCACCTGCACTGTTTTGCTACTCCCTTTTATATACCTAACAACATGTTTTGGCCATCTTCTCATGCCACTATGTGTCAGTCTACCCTATTATCCTGAACAGATCGCCCAAATTTCCATACACAGTTCTACCACCATTTATTTAGCTATTCTGCCTTTTGTACACATTTTGGTAGCTTCTGGTTTTCTTTTATTCCTGCCACGATGCTGCCAAAGAATGCCCTTGCACATCCATTTGTGCGCATGTATGAAAATCGGTTTAGCGTAGGATCCTAGAATTGAGTTTGCTGGTTCCCAGGGTATGCACATTTTAGATTCTAATAGGAACTGCCAAATGCCCTCCAGAAAATGGCTTCACCAATTGTTATTCCCTCAAACACAGTATGATAGACCAGTTTCCTTGCATCCATATGCCAAAACTGGGCATCATCAATCTTTTAAATTTTTGCCAATCTGTTGGGTGATAATTTCTTTTCCTTTCAACCTTCAGGGTCATTTACACCTCCCTCCACCTGCTCTGCCCAGGCTTCTAGCTGCTGACAGCCAAAGGCATTTTGCTCGAGGCAAAACGAGGTCAAGGCCAAAAAGCATATTTCCTTTCAGTGGGAGGGGTGTTTACTTGGGTAAATATGGTACATGCAAAGTGCCTTGTTGGTTTCAAAGGTGAAGAAGCCAGGTCCAAGAAGCCCCCTCCAAGGCTGTGTGTCTCAACCCTGGTGCTCCAACCTATTGACTGATACATTATAATTAGTTATAGTAGGGAATATGTGCATCTAACCATTTATTCATCTTTAGCAATTGGGCAACAGTTCAATGACAGGCATAGTTCTAGGTGCTGAAGACAGCTCTGAACAGAGTCAAGGCCCCTGTTCTTATGGGACTTAGTTTCTAATGAGCAGGGATGGAGGCAGACAGGCAGATGTGAGCTCTTTGTGGAGAGGAGAACAGAGTGAAATGAGAAGGGTGCTCCAGGATACTGAGGCCTGGGTATGAGGGCCTCTCCTAGAGAAAGGTGGTCAGCCGAGGCTCTCGGAGCAGTGACACTGAAGACAAGAACCAAATTCAGGAAGGAGCATCCCACAAGAGAGGAACCAGCAAGCACAGAGTGTTCCAAGGAAGCCAGTAGGGTTTGGAGTCTTGTGTTAAAGGGGAAGGATAGTGGAAGTGATGTGGGGCCCTGCTCAATGTGGTAATGAATTTGGATTTTTATCAAGTTGTGATAAGAGGCCACTGGAAAGTTTTAAGCAGGGCAACAGCACAATCTGGTGTGTTCTGAGAACTTTAAGTTGAAGGTCCTTAAAATTCTGAAGTCTATGAATGCTCTGCCTTTTAAATAATGCAAATACATGAAAGAACAGTTAAAGATTCTCATGTAGGAGAGCTGTTCTCAGATGTGCTGTGCAGTGCATTCTCGAGTGATGGAGGAAAGGGTTTGGAGCCAGCTCTAGTGGATGTATGGTCATGCATGGACTTCCATCTGTAGTACCCATGGCAAAGCTCATGGTCAAAGTGTGGCATGAGCCTCTGGTGTCTCTTCTGTATGTGAATGCTGAGGACCCCTGCATGCATGGCCATTGCATATCCAGCAGAAAACTCTTTTGGCTCAGGCACACAGGGACTTACCTGCCTGAGAGAAGAGAGTGAAATAAGAGGGGTGCTCTGTGACACCGAGGCCTGGGTGTGAGGGCCTCTCTGGAGGCATCCTGCATCTAAGTGAATGAGCTTACTCCAAACGGTGCCATGGCCAGAGGAGGAGAAAGAGACCTTGCACTCATGGTCTCAGCACCAGCAGGAACACAAGCATTTTGGATTCTACAGGAACAGACACTGCCATCAAGTGGGACCCTACCATCCCACCCCAAGTGGGACCAGTAGGAGGAACGAAAAGCTTCCCTTTGGCTGATACCAGCCCAGAGAATAAAAACACTCATGGCTAGTGTCACTCTGCTCCCAGTTTAGATTCCAAATAATATTTTATATAGATAAATTTTTGATAAAAAATTTCCAGTGAGTCAGCAACATCAATTGAGCCTAATGGAGAGCATGATGCTTGGTGGTGGGGCAGAGTAGTGCTGGTGAAACTGTCTGGGATTTTCTCCCTCCCTCTGGCCACACCTTTCCCCTGCACATCTCCTGATCCCCATCAATGGGAGGAAGGAAGCCCACCCATCTCCCTGTCTTTGCATCCTGACCTACCTCGTTCTGCCCCATGATCTTTGCCTGGCCTCTGATGGTGCCTCGGTTCCTCTGACCCCTGTTCCTGGACTCTGAACCAAGCCCGGGACCCTATTTGTGAGCTGTTTTCTGTCTCTTTCCCAAGGCTTTTGCACAATCCTGGGCATGCCAAGGCCTCTCTTCTTGCCCTGGCCAGGCTCCCTTAGGGGAGAACAGGCAGTTGGAGATGCTTCCACGTGGCAAAGTGGGGCTTTCACCTCTTTATTCAGAAATCGACGAGGAGAGCCTGCCTGTGTGTCTTCTCCTTCCTGCTTCCCTCCCCACTGCCCTCTATGCTCTCTGCTCTATTCATGGAGATTTTCCCAGCCTCCTCTGATTCCCATCTACTTGTTTATTTTTTTTTTCCTGGCAATCATGGGAGCAGGATTTGCTGTTGTAGCAAAACACATTTCATTTTTATTTTGACTGTCTCTGTCTTAATAGCGAGGTCTGCCTTCATCCGCTTGAGAATCACATTATCTTGTATGCGGACTAATAAATAGTGCAGTCTGAGACCTCCACTCAAACCAGCCTCGTAGAAGTAGAACACTTAATAGGCTGATCTTCGATAGATAATTTACAAGACTTCCACTTCTTATTGATTAACTTTCATAACTCACTCCAGAAAATAAATTATGTATCTGTTGTCATCGCATTGGATATGCACAAACTGGCCTGAGAGGGTTGATAAACCTTTGGAAGAATTCATAGCCAACTCAGCTTCTCACAAATAAACCATGAGAGAGCACAGGGATGGCCACACTACTGAAGGAGGCAGGTGTCGGCAGCATCAGAGCAAGTAATTGGCGAGTTATTTGATACATAATGACAAATAAATCTCTAATTAACACCTGATTTTTTTCGAGGAAAAGCTAAGCCATCACTTTAATACTTTTTGGTAGGAAGAAAATGGCCGAAGGTGGCAGGCGATATGAATACAGTGATATCAATGTATTAAGCCCAGAGAGTAGCCAAGAGAAGGTTATGTATGCATCAGTTACTGTTATCTTTGTGGCCAGAGAAACCTGGATTTCTAAGGACAGGGCATGAGAGAAGTTTTGCCTTTGACTCCTGTTTCTTTATTCGCAATGATTAGAATTTCAGATCCAGAAACCAAAAGATTGATTGATTGATTGATTATATATAATATAAACTAGATTGATTATGTTTGGGGGCTGGAAAGTATGTTTTGGTATGTTTTGGTTCCATGTTTACTCAACACTGAGTGATGTAAGAATTACCAGCTATAGTACAGCCATCTAAGGAAATACAGAAAAGTGTATGTTAGGTAAACTCATGGGCTTTGGGTCCGTACCCATGACCCACAACAACATCCATATCCATGACTAGGTCACATGCTGTGACCTTCCACAAGTCTCGGGGTCTGTGTGAGCCTCAGTGCCTGGTCTTAACAGAGTTGTTCTGGGAATTAAATGTGGTAGCATGTGTAAAATGCTTATCACACAGTAAGCACCTGACAGATGCTGTGTGTGTGTGTGTGTGTGTGTGTGTGTGTGTGTGTGTGTGTGTGACTGGGGAAAATAATTAGCTTTCGTTAAATAACTAAACTCTTGCTCTTACTCCCCATAGACCTTGATACATGGTTGATACGTGGGGCTGCCCACAAAAGGAGCAGTCACTGATGGCACATGGTCACCTGTGTATTGAAGCACGTGTCCGTGTGTCCTGATTTGGGGCTCAGGTGCAAAACCACCATTTGCTTTTTGTGTCCATAACACCTTGCTGTATGCAGCACACCTCATCTGCAATCTCAGGAACTTTGTGTGGAACCTCAAATTCGACCACTCTGGAAAATCTATTTATTCACATGCCTTGTCATCTTCATATGGTTGAGCCATCTTTAAATAGTCCCTCCAAATACAATGAAAATATAACACCACCCACAGAGAGATGGACAGACATTTCACTTAAGTTGTCTATTGTTGAATACACTCTCCACATTCTCCACGTGAGACGCTACGTTCTACCTAGTGTGGTGCTGTGTTGGACAGTACACATCACAGACCTAGACGTTTTTGCCCATTTTCTGGGTAAAGCTTTCTCAGGTTGATGGGGATAAGTAAGAACCCAAAGAACTGTTAGAAGAGTCAAAAGATGTCAGATCGTCACAAAACTGTGGTCAGTTAAGAGCGTGTCGGAGAAGGGTTGAAATAGCGGCTCTGCTCCCTCCTGTATGGCTGAGATAAATGAAGCAGCCTCAAGTGTGTGGCACACGCATGGTGGGGAGCACGTAAGAAGCACTTTCTAAGTCTGAGAAAGCTTACATCCCCCATCCTAGCTACACCTGCCTGGTATCAGAAAGCCCAGGAAGAGGCAAATGCCAGCAGCGGAGTGAGCAAGCATAGGCCCTGTTCCTAGGGAAGTGGGGTTTTGAAGGACTTTGCATGTAGGTCACAGTGTGGCCCAAGGAGTTAGCCTCCCCATGACGCAGTAGGCCTCTGCAGGACTCGGAAAGGCCACATGCCCAGGATTCATTGCACATCTTTGCTGGATGATGTCGTGGACGCATTGCCAGCGTCTGACCCTCTGGGCTTCCTTTCTCTCTGCTCGTGTTGGCCACGTCTCTTCTTGTCATTTCCCCTTTCTTCAGATGGTGCCTCTAACTAGGCTTCCCCCTTCTAGCCTTGCCTCACAGAGATCTTACTCAGGTCTCCTTGAAGCCTTTGAGTATGAGAAATATAATTCGTCTGTCTGTGGAGGGTCACATCTACTGGGTGGGAATGTTTCTTCTTTCTAAGGGCCCCTTCAGTCCGTAGTCCCTATGAGCCGTCAGTAGAAAGAATGACCCCAAAGCAACCAAACAAAGACATTGGCTCTGTGGATATTAGATGGATATTTTCTTTTTTTATTATTAATTTTTTAATGTTTATTTTTGGAGAGAGAGAGAGAGAGAGCACGAATGGGGAAGAGGCAGCAAGAGAGGGAGACACAGAATCCAAAGGAGGCTCTGGGCTCTGAGCCATCAGCACAGAGCCCGGTGTGGGGCTCAAACCTACGAACTGTGAGATCATGACCCGAGCTGAAGTCGGGCTTTACACAGGACTTGGGAGTTCCAAGTCCTGTGTAACCGGACTTGGTTACACAAGTAACCAAGTTGTGTTAACCGGCTGAGCCACCCAGGTGCCCCTAGATGGATATTTTCTAACTGTCCATACCCTGGGGGTTTCTGGACCACAGGAGGAAAGCCATGTGCCTGGGGAATGGAGAGAGCCCGCATTCCTACGCCCAAAGTGCTCTCTCCAGGCCTTGGCCCCAGCCTGCACGCAAGCCTGTGCAGTGAGGCCGCTTCAGCTTTGTCAGGTTCTGGACCCGAGAGATCCATGTGTCTCGTTGCACATTTGACAATGGTCCCATCTCGCCAAGGCCTGCCTGTAATGGTTGTCGGCCTACCTGCAGCACTTACAGGAGGCCAAACTTGAGTCAGGAAGCTTTGCATTAAGCAGATGTTTACTCTTGAGGAAGATTAAAACCATTATGCATCAAAGAATGAGGCAGTGGCACTTTTCCAAAGCGTGAAAGAATTGTTTCTTTTGCTTGACTGAGACTCAGTCCCTGCCCTGCTTGACGCCCTCATGGTCCTTGACGTGGAAGAAGTCCAGGTGTGTCCGAGTTAGACCAGATGAGTCCGAGGGAGGCAGGCAGCAAAGGGGAACGTTTCCTCTGCAGCTGCTGGGCCTTGTTTCTACTCATAAGGATAAATAAGCTACGAGAACATGTGGGCACCACCTTCACACACCCAACAGAGGTGGGAGACAGAAGGAGAGGAGACCAGCCTTGATCATGCCCCTGTTCTGCCTGACGAAGTGTGAGAAGCTTGACCTGTGCTCATGAGAGTAGCAGAAAACACATGCAGGATCCTAGAGGCTGAGGTGGAAGGCAGGGTGTGTGTAAGCATGTGTTTCTGCACGTGTATGTCTTGAGTGCTTCCTGACGTAGGAAGTAGCTTAACAGTGAGCAGAAAGTAGTTACGTTGAGAGCATGTGTGTTTCGTAATGTCCCGGTGAAGAGCTCAGATGTGAGACTCAGATGCATTTGGAGTTCATTTCGACCTCGGCTGTGTACTGGCTGTGTGACCTTGGGCAACTCGCTCAGCCTCTCTGAACCTTAGTTTAGTTTCCTCATCTGTAAAAAATATAAAATAAAATGAAATAAAAATAAATAAATAAATAATGGTAAGACCCGCAAGGAGTGTTTCCTGAGGCTTAAGCAAGATGTTTTGTAAATCACACAGCCTGCCGCCTGATAGATAAATTGGATCTGTTGGCTAAGAGGCTTCTGTTGCTGTTATTGTTATTGTTATTATCAGAGACTTTGGCAGAGGTAGAACCACAGAGAAGATTGCAGTGAGCCTCGGCCCTGATTTTGCCTAGTCTGGACCCCTTGTCTTCTTGTGCTGTTGGATGGGAACCTTCAAGTGAAAACATTAAGCAACTGACACATCCTGGCTCCCATCGAACTACCTATGTGTGACTTATAATCAGTGAGACTCATGACTTCCTAAAAGGGGTAAAACAAGTCCAGTTCTATACCACTGCTGTGGGCAGCCATGGAAATGACCAGCGTGGAGCACTCAGAACACTGTCTGGCCCAGGCTAGATTCTTAATAAGAGGTCACCCCTGGAGCGAATGAGAAATAAATAAATAAAGGCTGGGCACTTTAGGCCTCTCACCCCGGCAAAGTGCCTGGCATAAAATGGGCCACATGTCTTTTAGGACAGTATGCTGAGCAGCCGGCTAAAGGTCACCACTAGTTCATAGAACCTTTAAACACACAAGGGACTTTATGCCATAGGAACCTTTCTGCTGGCACCATTTAAATGGTTTTGTTGGAGGACAAAACCTCTTTGCTTAAGGCTAAGTACAGTTTATGGAGCATTTAATGATTCTTCCATAGACGGTGGAGTAGCTGTGTTTTGTTTCAGGGGCCAGAGTAAGCTTCCAGAAGCTCCCTGCCCGTCTTGCTGTTTATCATCTGGGTGGAGGGGGAGGGCCCGGGCCAGTTAGCACATGTCGGCTTCTGCTTCTGCGTTTCATTGTTGACACTTCAGCAGAAGAGGGAGGAGGCATATGGCCTTCCTGGTATCTCGTGGGGAGGAAAGGAGGACATTTGAGGGGAGTATTTTGGAACACGGAGACAGCAAGATCATGTTTGCCCGTGTGATGGAAAAGTGGAACAGCGAGTCAGTTTTGGAACTCCCAAGTCCTGTGTAAAGCCCACATCTTTTCAAAGCGTTTTAAAGATTAAAAAGCACTTTTCAAGGTCTGTTGGTAATTGTGGGGTTCGGGAGTCTCCCACAGCTTACATTTGACGAGCTGTTGTCTAGTATATCTGTGGTGAGCGATGAGATAGGCTGGCGACTTCCCTGTTTTGGGAGCGTCTGGCTGCCAGAAAAGAAAGAGCCCTTTTAAGTGTGAGATCTGTTTATCTTGTAATTACTATGGAGAAGAGGCCTTGGAATTACATGTAGGTTATTGAATTTGCCATTTTTAATAGGAAAAAAAAATTGACTTGTTGTGGTGCTAATTCATAGATCTTGAGATGCCCACAGATTTTGCATTCACCATTTTAGTGGGCCTTTCTTGGTAGTATCAGGTTGGGTTCCTTGATTTCAAGCACTAGAAATTTGCTTTGATTACCTTAAGAAAGAGAGAACATTTATTGGGTGGATATTGAGTAGCTCAGAGTTGACTAGAAGGCTGGAGGTAGGGGTGTAGGGCAGATACTGGGAGGACTGTTCAACCATTGAGAGCTAGTTCTAGAATGAATACATTTTCTTTTATTTAAATGACACTGTACTAGGGGCGCCTGGGTGGCTCAGTCAGTTAAGTGTCTGACTTCGGCTCAAGTCATGATCTCGCGGTTTGTGGGTTCGAGCCTTGCATCAGGCTCTGTGTTGACAGCTCAGAGCCTGGAGCCTGCTTTGTATCTTGTGTCTCATTCCCTCTCTGCTCCTCCCCCACTTGTGCTCTGTCTCTCAAAAATAAATAAATGTAAAAATAAATAAATAAATAAATAAATAAATAAATAGATAAATAAATGACCGTGTACTCATTTCTTCTATAATTGCATCTCTGTACTTGAAATTCTAAGACTTAGGAGAGAGAATATTTGCTGGTTGTGCTCTTGCCCTGAGAGAATCTCTTGGAAACTGCAGAAACCTTTATGACTCCCATAGTAAGAACACCATATTAGTTTTTTTGTGTATAAATGAGGAAGAGGCAATTTATGGAGAAGGGTGCCAAGGTTCTGATCGAAAGGTACAGGACACTACAGGATACATATAAAGGATACTACTGAATATATCTGCTAGATTCCAAGCATTCTGATCCTTAATATATTAGAAAAGACCTGCAGTGATCAGAATGATTTCTGTGCATTATCATATATATATATCATATATATATATATATATATATGATATATATATATATATATGTGTGTATGTACACATATAACATATATATATATACATATATGTGTGCATGTAATATATAAATAACTATATATATAATATGTAAATAACATGCAGTCTATCTCAATGTGATACAATCTCATGATGGACTATGCTTCAAGACTTGTGTCACGAGTACAAGGGACCCTTTTTTCTCTTTGTAATCATAAACATCTTTGTGAGATATAAATGTCACTAGAGACCAGAGAAACAGATGAAACACTCCACAAGGTAATAAATATGTGAAGGACCTTGCCAGATCTTAGTGGCAAGGAAGAATTTAGAGTATAGCCAAGACTGAGAATCTAAATTCGGACTCGCCTTTTTATAGCCTCATTTCACGTACCAAACCTTAGGTGCCGTGGATAGGTAGGGCCAGAGTACCTTGTTGGTTATTAATATTGAATTTCTGCATGAAAATTCTTTTAGTGCAGTGATTCTCAGCTGAGAGCAATTTTCCCCACAGGAGTCATTCAGAGATGCCTGGAGACATTTTTGGTAGTTACAACTGGAGTGGTGGGGTGGGGGGGCAGGTGGTGGGATGCTACCTGCCACTAGTGGGTGAACGGATGGTAGTAAACATCTGACAGTGCATAGGACAACCTCCCACAACAAAGATATCAAGATATCCCAAAGTATCAAGAGCACAGACTGAGAAACCCCGACTGTATCAGGAGGTCACTTACAATTAGGCCAAAGCAGCCAGAGCTCAGGGAAAATAGGAGAACCATAAGACTTTCGCTTCCACAAACCTGCTGATGGGAAACGTGGCTGCTAAAAGCTCCTGAGCCTCTGAGTTGTGACATCGGAGAATGAGTGTTTTCCCTGGTTCTGTGTCAGAATCTCCCAGGGAAGATTTTGATAGGTCAGGTGCTCACCGTTGAACCAATCAGCTAAGGTGACCCACACCAGGGCTGGGTCATGTGACACAAACATGGCCACTGACTCTTGTCTTAAGTATATTGAGACCTTTCCCAGAAGAAACAGGATTATTTTGAGCCAGGCTACCTCTCCCATTGATGTCTGTTCCAGTTGCATTGTCCCTTATTGCCAGAACATTTATAAATCCGATGTCGTTTCCAGCAGAGCTGTGTCAGAGAATGTCACTTAGACATTGCCAGATTGTTGATCACCTTGGCCAAAAATCACAAAGGCACGGGCATCTAGAGAGGAAATGACGTCCGTGTGTGTTTCCAGGGAAGCCAGGCACTAACATTTATTGTGAGATTGTCGACCAAGTTGAGCCTTGAAAATTCATCTGACCCAGCCTTCCGTCTCCAGACTTGTGAATTTATAAACCACCAGGGCACACAGGCTGATGTCACACAACCTTAGATGGTTTCTGTCATCTTCCTGGTCTGATCATGGAGTCTGCCTTCATCAGCCTAACTGTGTCCTATTTGATATGTTTGTTGCAGCGTATTTGAAACTCTGGTCAGTTTCTCAGATGATATTGATAGTGGGTTTTTTTTTTTCCACTTAGATGAAATTTGTCAAGCCTGCATTGTGCTAAGTCCTATTAAAATGGTGCCAGAGACCCAATTATGGCAGCTACAAAGGCATTCAAGAGTAAGCACAGAAAAACACATAAAGGGATTAAAGATCAAAAATCGGATTCTAGTGAAAGTACATTAGGAGACATCAGGCAGAGAAACATGAAAGAATTAGAATATGAAGAACAAAGCCACATAGAGCTTTTTGGATATCCTTACTTCTCACCCCCAAAAATCATTTAATTTTGATCATGTTTACTCTTTTAAAAATGAAATGAAATGATCGATTGTACTTTTGTCAGGTGGACGTGTTTTTAAAGTCTGGTGTGAAATGAATTGCAGATGGGTTTTCTGGCTTAATCCTTTTTTTCTCCTCCTGGTCTTAGACAATCTGGTGTTGGTGAATCATGAAATCGCTGCTGGTGAGCACAGTTAGTGAGTCTGTGGAGACGCTCTGGGGTGAGGTGAGGTCGGCAGCTACACCCTGGGGAGGGCCTGAGGCCCCCAGCCTCCATTTTATCATTTGCAGGGATGAAGCAGTGTTGTGGGGGCGGTGGGGGGACATTGGGGATCTGCCTTTTTGAGATCTGGCATTATCTTCAGTCTCTAGCCATCACCTCGTCAACCCTGAAGAAGTCTTGTCACAGCAGGTGGAAATCAGTCATTGTGGCAAGGTTTTCCCCTGGCCCCTCTCCTTCCAGTAGATTCTCTGATGAATCCTATCCACATGTTTGACCTACCCTCTGTTGCTTGAAAAGAAAATATGTGACCTTATCTGAAGAAGAATCTTCCACCTGTAACATTATGAAGCATCTTGTCTGGGTTTGCATAGCAGGGGTAATGGACAAGGTGGAAATCCACTCAGCCTGCCAGAGACTCCCAGCCCAGACTCAGATACCCACATAATTCCATGTCGGGACATCAGTCAGGATGGCAGGGACCATGGAGGACTAGGGAACAAATGTCCCATCACATATGCTTCACCGAAAGGAGCAGCTTCTGCATAACTACAGTCATTTCTTTTCCCCATGCAGTGAGACAGGCTCTGTGTTACCAGATTTTCTGATATATTTCAAGAGAAACTAAAAAAAAATCCAGATTTCTGTGGGACTAGTCATCTGATTTTCAAATGATAACAACTAATTTAAACATATGCATTTACATATATGTCTACACACATACCACATACACATCACGCATAGCTTTATATATACATACACACATAAACATCACACATAACTAAGCATATCATTAGCTGAAGGACAACCAGTTTTGTAATCTTTAAAGAGAAAGAGAAAGTCATAAGTATTTCCCAAACTAGTGTTCTATTCCATGAGAGGTTTTTTTTTTCCTCCATTTATCTTGAAAATGACCCATTTTGGAAAGCTTAAGCATTACCAGGAGACCAGCATCATTGATCAACAAAAAGTCTTTATATACTTTAAAAGGTTTCATGAAGATGTCAAAACACCATTAACTTTAATTCTCTTTATTTTAAAATGGAACAAATGTCTTGGTACAGTTTAGGGGATTGATGGTAAGCAGACAAGTTATCTCTTAGACTGTTATGCTCAGATTAAGTCAACAAAGAAAGGGCATTTCAATGACGCAGGAAATTTCACTCATTCTTTATGGAATGAGAAGGATGGTAAATCTTTCTTCTTTCCAACACAAAGAGATCAGAGCTGAGAAGGAAGTGCCAGGTGAACCTTCTAGGTCATGCATTATTTACCTGGCAGTTCTCCATCTTCTCATTTAATGGAGCTGCCCTCCTAGTCCTCATCTTTGAAAGGCCTTTCCTAACCAAAGTGAGGGCTTGTGAGCATTCAGTGAAGGGATAACATTTGTGAAAATCTAGACTTGTTCCATCCAGAATGGCATCCACTAGCCATGTGTAGCTGATTACATTTAAATTAAATGAAATTAAATCAAATTTTAAAATTCAGCTCCTTGGTCACATTCACCACATTTCAAGTGGTTAGTAGTCACATGGCTAGTGGCTACCATATTGCACAGCACAGATATGAATATTTCCATCATTCCAGAAGGTTCTGTTGGATAGCTCTAATTATACCAGCAGGTAAAGCGTGGTAACAGTTTTAGAGAATTAACAAAGGTCTTACCCTCAGAGCAGTAAGGAGAACAGTGGGGGCCAGAGAGAAGTAGGTTGAAGTCCAGAACGTTAAGTTGACATCAGGCCGGCCATTAAATCTCTCTGAGTCATGGTTTCCCCACCAACACACAGAAATATTTTAATACCTTCATCAGGATTCAAACTGGGGAAGTTGTGAGCTTTGACGTCAGATCTTAGGTTTAAATCCCAGTTCTGCTTATAACTTATGCCTTATGACTTTTTCGGGTTGCTTCAAGCTGAGTTTCCTCATCTTTATGAAATGGGGATCGTAAATGGTGTCGTGAAAATGTGGGGGAAATACAGTGAGTTCGTGTATAAGCAATGCAGAGCCCATATCCTTTCTGCCAAACCCAATATGAAAATTTTAGGTATTTCAGTAATGCTATACCCCTTCCCTTCCAAGGTTTCAAAACTAAATATCTCCTGGAAGCATCTAATTACCCCATGAGCTGAGGTGGACACAGCTACTCTGAGAGCAGGCCGTAACACTACCTAACACTCTCGAGTCCAGTGACCTTATATGCCAGCCCCGTTCCACCAATTAGTACTTGCTCAGCTTCAGGCAACTTGATTTCCCTCTAAGACTCAGGCTGGGGGGAAGACCAAATGAAAGGAGAGTTTCACATGGAAAGCTCTCCACAATAATAACAAGGAAATACAATGACCAATTATTAATAATAACAATATAGCAAACTAATAAGCTCCCTCGATGATGAAGAGAATTGTGTGGTGCCAGTAGAAGTTATAATGAGGGTGGAGGAGAAGGGAAAAGAGAAGTTTGGAGGGATGTTTTTACAACTCACGGATGAATTGGGGGACCCATAGTAGAGTTGCTTCCATGCCAACCCACCCCTTCTTCGTCCCAACCTTAAAAAGCAAACACAGGCAAATGAAGAGAAGCCATGATACTCTCTGAGCTCCAAAAGGCTGACCAGGCCACCCCAGGAAGCCCGGAGCACCCTTCGTGCACGGCTCTTGCAGCTTCCATGCAAAGTGGAGGCCTGAGCGAGAAGCAAAGGCAGACAGATGGTGTCCCGCAGACCCCCTCCAGCACTCTCCTCTCCTCTCCTCACTATTAATTCATCTGTTTGGATGGATACGTTCACGCATGGAACCAAGATGAATAATAATGAGGTTTTTAATAACTCCCTACATTTGCATTCCTAGTTACTCTTTACATGGTTCTAGCTGATTAAAATGAATCATTTACATAATTAACATATGGTTATAGTGTTGGCTTTAATATGCTGATTATCTCAATACTTTTGTCTGGAGTCAATTGGATTCAAACTGTAACAATTGTTTGAAGTGAGACTAGTTTATTCCTGGGAGGCTAGGGAGATGTTTGCCGTGGTGCCCGATTGGCAACAGCGCAACTCTCCAAGAAGTTTGTTTTATTCCTGTTCGGTAATGTGATTGAAAAATATGTAAGTGATAATAACAGTTGGAATAATCATGATAGCTACCATGTATTCTGTGACCAGAGCTTTCTTTTCCATTAGCTCAAATTCTTGCAGCCACCCTGCAAAGTAGAGAGTATTATTCCCTATTTTGCAGAGGCAGAACATGAGGTCATGGTGTTAAGGAACTTCCTCAGAGCCACAGTGCCCGTATGTGGCAGAACTACGAGCTATGCACAGTTTTCATCCCTGAATGTACAGTTTTTAGTTCCTCTAAGTCATAGTTTCTCAACCTTGACACTATCCACATTTTAGCCAGAAAAGTATTTTTTGGACTAGGGGTGGACGGCTGCCATATGCATTCTAGGACTTTCAGCAGCATCCCTGGCCTCTACCCACCAGGTGACAGCAGAGACTCTTCCCGCAATTGTGATAGCCAAAATATCTCCAGACATTGCCAAATGTCTCCTGGGTGGCGAAATTGCCTTTGGTTGGGAACTACTCTTCTAGGCTACCCCCTTTCCATATATTAAGATAAAATACTAATGAGCAATTGTGTTGCCTAGGATGGCCTACTGGTGATGAGCAACTAGCTGTGTCTAATTACAGTAATGGCATTGCAACTGTATTTGACTATTCGGAGATACGTTGTAATGTATGTGACCCAAGTAGCGGATTTTGAGTCTTCCAATTATATAACACATCTTTGCATCAACTCTTGTAAGTTCTCTCTCTGTCTCTGTCTCTCTCTAACTTCACCAAAGGGCACGCTTGGTATTTTCAGATGTGCTGCTTCGTGGAGTTCATAGCATGCGTTTCAGGATACCGTTTTCTCATTAGCAGACCCTGGGCATGGCCGCCATCAGCTATGATCTGATTATCCTGCTAGTTCACATTGAATTTGAAAGGGAATTGTGAAAGACTGGCCAATTTTCCTGTTTAGGTACCTGAGGTTTTGGAATGTGAGTGCTTTCTGAACATTCATGCATATTTGAAACACATTTTGGCTAATTGCATGACTGTTGTCCACAATTAGTCTGTGGTAGGCATGATTAATTGCAAAGAACACTGACATTTATGCATAAAATGCTTGAGGTCAAAAAGAAATGGAGAGAAATGGTGGCTGCAGCAGTGGTGAGTGGAATACTAATGCACGGTGACCCCAGAAGCAAACCCCCAAAAGGGGAATTTCTGCATCAGCAGGGTAGGTATTTCATTTGGACAGATGTCTCTGTATTTTTGACTTGCCTGTATTTTGTTCTCCTCTCCTCCACAACCCTTCAGTTTTATGCAGGTTTTCAGAAGGCTTTCTGATGTTTTAATAAATGCCAAGGCCTGCCTTATTCCTCTCCCTCTGCCCTTCTCCTGCCCAGATCATTCTCCACCACTTGAAGATCATAATTTGCTTCTTTAACATAACACTTACGTGTTACATGTTTTCCATGAAGAATCAAGAAGGAAACAAACGGGCCATAATTCCACCATCCAGACAAGCAGGAAACATTTTGTTTGATTAAATTTAAGGGATACATGCCCGTGATTAGTAATTCAAATGGCACTAACTCTAGCAAAAAAAAAAAAAAAAAAAAAAGGCAAAATAATAAATAAATAATAAGGCAAAATAATAAAAGGCCCTTCTCTGAATTCCAGTTTTAACTAAAGGTAATCATTATCAATGGCTTTTTGTATATGCCTGTTGGGGGTCATGGGAGGACACAACATGCATACATGTGTACACACATATGCATGTACGTATTTATTTTATTTTTTGACTATATGCCCTGTTTTCCTTTTATCTTGCTTTAATTTACTTAATGTGCCAGAGACAGTTTCTCATATTAGCACACACTGGTCCCCATCACTCCCTCCATTGTCCTCCTTTGTATGCCCAGAACATGCCTTATTTAATCAGTTCCCTAAATGGACTCTTTGTCCTATTACGGACACTAACACCAGGCACATGCACCCTGAGTTATCTCTATAGATAGAGATAGATAAAGAAAACATATGGCTAATTTTTACAGGCATGCTAATTTCTTGGTAATATGATTCTTGGGTCAAAAGTTAGTGTCCCATGCATTTTTGCTAAAGATGTGACTCAAAACTTACCTCCTACTATATGTAATGCTACCCAGTGTACATCACCTTCTCACCATTATTACAGACATCCTATCTTAAGATATATGGAAAGAAAGAATAGAAATTGCATTTTCTGAGCGTCCATTTTTCGGAAATGTATCTGTCCTTGCCTTGACCTCTGACTGTGTGCTAGGCTCACTTCAGGGTGTTGAAGACAGGGCCCAACACTGAGTCACATGGTGAGGAGTAACTACTGTACATTTTAGGCCCATGACACGGGGTGACCCATGCAAGACCCTTGACCCATGCAAGTGGTCGCTGACTCAAAAGGAACAGTGTTCATTCTCCTAAGAGAACAAGACAACTACTGAGTCTGGTATGTAAAAGGTGCCTTTGTAACACTGTTTTGCTCAAAATTCTCCTCTTTGTTTTGCTGTCAAAGTTAGAGTGTAAGTTTCTGGAGGGCAGGGACCATACACTGAAAGAGAATTCACAGTCTTGGGCCAATGCTGATTGGTTAGTAGTGGCTGCTTGGAACTTTGAAGAAGGATCATGCGTGACTCGGGAAGAGGGTGCTTCACAATCGGGGGCAGTGTGTACTGTGGGCCCTGGACAGAGGAAGGCTGGCATGCAAACTGAGTGTTCTTGTTCCGTAATAAATTAAGGTTATTTGTTATGGTTATTTGAGGTTTACAGAAAACCCATATCAACACATGAAAGCAAGAAAAGGAGAAGAGAGAGAGGGAGGGAAGAAAAAACAGAAGATGAGAGAGAGAAGGAGAGAACAGAAAATTCTCCTCAAAAACACAAAGACTATCGTGCTTCCAGGTTGATCCTTATTTTAGGTATTCTATATTTTTCAGAATTTACTACAGGGATCCTGTATGTTTGAAATTAGAAAAACAAGGCCACAGTAAAGTGTGATGATAAAAAAATAAAATAAAATAAAATAAAATACGATAAAATATAAGATGGTCTTAAAGCTACCATGTGAAATTCAGAGGCACAAAGACCCCGGGTTGGGAAAATGGAAGGCAGTTCTGCATTGTTCTACATTTTCTTGGTTTTGTGGGACCACTAAGTGATGTGCAGAATGGATGGCGTTAATCTCCAGTCCCTTTGTAATAAATGCTGGACTGTGAACAGTATATGGCCAAAGGAGAGTGCCCCGGCAAACCTTAATCTTTAATAAGGTGCACAGCTAGTCTATAACTGTCAGAGAATGACGGAGGAAGCAGGCCTTCGGCTTTCCTGCTTGGAATAAGAAACGGGGTCCAATCTCCATGGGCTGCAGGAGCCAGCTCTTTGCTCTGGTCTGGGGGAAGCCGGGAGGCCCCACACTTTGGGGCCTTGACACATTCGCAGCACAGCTTGCGTTGAGGAAATGGACATATTTTAAAAAGGCTCATCTTCCTGTGAGATCGAATTCAGGTACATTCTGATTCTATTCAACTCTTGGCTTGTAACTTAAGCCCCCAGTAGCAGCCCTTTGCAATGAAACTATATCACTTTTGAAGCTTAGCAGATGGGAATTGTCATAAATGATATTTTAGTCACAGATATGAGCCATAAAACTTGAAAGATAAAGTATCTTTCTGAGACACACATGGAGAGGCAGATACAGACGCAGACACGACATGAGGTTTTCTGCTGCTCCAATGAAGTGGAGAGAAGGGGCAGGGCTCGGCATTGTATTGTGGCTTTGGGGTTTGCAGACAATATAGAGCCGTGGAAATAGCATGGAGCATCAGTTTGGGGGGATAGGTAAAGCTGGGTTTCACTGTGGATTTAAACATTCACCATCCTGAAGAATCCCATGTCTTACCTTTTTCGAAACCTCCGTGTTTTCCCTGTAATAGGGGAAGGATGGCAGGTCTTTTCATTAGGTGCTTCTTAGAATTAACTTGGCACATTGTTTGGCACAATACGGATGACATCAGATACCCCTGCCGGTCTTCATACAACATTTCCCTCAAATGGATATGTTGTTGCTTATTCCTAGTTATGCCGGATTATTCTGCTGAGTTGAATAATTCATTAGGGCTTGGGTTCCGAGATATGGCACGACTGTATCCAGCAGACTCTAGCCTTAAGCCAATATGTATATTAATGCTTTTTACTCAAGGAATATACCTGACTCTTACCGACCCTAATCCCACCTCCACATGATTGCTATAACATTAACTTGACAGGAAGATTAGTTTGCATGGGATGAAGGGGCAATTGTCATGTCCAAACTAGAATTAAAATAATAATAATAATAATAATAATAATAATAATAATAATAACAACAACAACAACAGAAACTGTGGGAATCTTCTAGAAATACCTAAAAATCTCCTCTTTTGTCTCCATCATGTACGTAATCACGCTGTTTGGCTCTCAGCAATTTTTTTAGTGGCTGTGTTCGCACAATATCAACTATCCTGTTGATCAGTATAGTTATTGCCATGAAGTTTTGCCCATCTGATCTCAGACAACCAGGGATTTTGAAATAGTGGTGTGATTGCAATGTCTTTATTCCATCCAAAATGCACCCCCTCCATAACCTGCCAGGACTTGAATTCGAAGGCCTTGGCAAGCACAAATCTAAATGTAGCATGTGGTAACTTAAATTAACACGTACAACATGTGTACTGGTGGGAGAAGATGATATCAAGTTATGCCCATGTTGTTCTGGTGGAGTGGATATGCGTGCGTGTGTGTGAGACAAGGAACATTTTTAGTTCCTCCTATGTTTCAGGCATCATGCCAGACATTTTGCATGTATTATCCTATTTAATCTTTTCAATAACCTTGGGAGATTAATATCATTATCCATACCCAAAGATAAAGAAACTGAAGCTCAGAGAAGTAAAATTGCTTCTGTGGCCAAATTGCTAACTACTCAATCATCAAGTCAATATTCAAAGCCAGTCCTGCCCCATTCCAAAAGTTAACGCCTTTCTGCTATCGTGTCACATCAGTCTCAGGGTATTATGAGTCTAAAATATTTTTACTTCTCATAATTAAAGCAATTTCATTTTTAGATTAAAATGGGATATCCAGGAGCTCCATTTTGCTGGTAGGAGTACAAGGATGGCTTCCGTGGCCATCGACTCCCTCGCACATAAGAGGGAGACTCGTATCCCACTCCCCTAGTGTGAGAGTTTTCTTGAGAGTCAGACATTTTAAGTGTGCTCACCCATTCTTGCACGTATTTGACAAAGGTGTTTACACCCTTCTTGATCCCGCTGTTCCTCACAAAGGTGACAAGGCACCCAGCATAAACAGTGACTAAAAATCATTGTGTGTTAAAATTCTGTATTCCTTGTTGGTCTGGTAAAGTTTTGTCACGAGAGCATCTTTCCTACAAGTACATGGAGTGACGAATGATACGAATGGTTTCCTTCTCCCTTCCTCTTTTACTCCTCCACTCTGTCTCCCCATGCTTTGATGAATTACTTTTCATCTACTTTTTAATTATGAAACTAGCTCCGTTTTTATCACTATCTAGTACCATTCTGGACAAATATTCTCTGGCAGAGGTTACATGTGTCCTGGGTTGAAAAATAAAAGGGAAGGATAAACATTCAGTTAGGAAGGGCCAAGAACCTGAGCTATTAGCAGGCAATCCTTTCATTCCACATCCAGGGCTCCTATGCCCTAGACTCATTAATGAAGCTTGTTTTTATTTTTCATTGTTGTACAAAAGTACATTGCAAAAACTGTGGTTCATGTACCTAAAGTACTGTTCTAAACCAATATGAGGTAATGCAAATATTCAATAAGGAAGTAATTAGAGTGTGTGGGGGGGGGGGGTCCTACATTCTACTCTTAAGTTGTCAAGAAATACACCCAGGTGATATGGTAGAACAAAACCTGTTGTAGATGAAATCCACATAAACTGAACATCATACTGGCACACGCTTACCGGTTTACTGGCTTTTAATGCCATTAGATATTAGCAACTTCAGCTCCATTAAAATTCCTCGAATGTGTTCTGTGTGAAATCATTTTATTTCAAATCATTAACATATGGCTCAACACAGCACCCCCTTTGAGGTGATCCAGGACTTCCATCCCCATTTTACAGATGAGCATGAGAGGTAAGAACAGGTTAAGTGATTTTTGCCTGAGGTCAAACGTGCCTGGAGAAGATTAGGAATTGTTCAGTGCCCACCACAGTGCTGTGTCTGCGATAAGTCCCTAAATTCAAATTTTCCAACCTCGGAATTTTCTGGGTTAGACCTCTAGCTGACTACCATGGGACGTAAAGTTATGTAATTAATTACAGCTATAATTACCTTGGTTTCTGGGTCATTTAAAGATCATCAGTGCATTTTGTTTTCACGGTTCTTACAGCAAAGGAATTTTTTTTTTTGAAGTACAAGTATAATTAATCCAGTTTTTAGGCTCCTTAAATAACAGGAAAGTGAAAACATGAATGCAGAGACTGAGTTCGTCTTTGCTAGGGTGCCTTGCACAGGGACTGAAGGCAGCAGTTTTCTCTCCTATAACGTAAAACTTCCCCCACTAGAGAGTGAGCCCCGGGAGGGCCCAGTGCAGGTGTTGTATGAAGGACCAGCCCAGTCCACGAAGTGGACCTACCTAGTATTTCTTCAGGCATCTTGTGATTGCTTAGAAAAGCACTCATTGCCATAGGTCCTCATTAAGGTTTCTACAGAACTGATGAAAGATGTAAAATGTTCAACATTAAAGCACTTTCAAATTCCACTTTTCTTTTAATGGAGGTGATCTAATATTCAGGGAATTATCTTTTTACACCAGCTTAAATATTAAAAAAAAATTGTCACTTGGCTCTATTTTACTCACGGAGAATTTCCCCAGACGAAGTGCTTTCAATCACCACTGGTGGCTCCTGGGGCTGATGGTATTGGGACCGAGGAAACAATATCCCACAAGGGAGGTGCAAGCCTGAATGTCTGGGCTGAGCCAATCACCAGAAATCTCATTCAGAAAGAACCAGGACTGTGTATGCTCCTTGCATGGCGCCCTAGGTGACACACAGGAAATTTCCGAAAAATCATTTAATCATGAAGATATATTGAATATGAAGTTGTGCTTGCACATCAACCATTTGAGGAAAAATACTGTATTAACAGCCTAAGAGGGACCTAATGAACCCCTTTGCTTTGGAATCCATATTTGCAGAGTAGGAAAATGTTTTCACATTGTCTGTGGCATTATTCTTTATCCATAGAACTTTAGGGCAATTATATGTGGGAAAGGCAATTCATTAATTTATTTGTATCCTTATTAATTAATCCCCTGCACATTTATTGAGAGCCTCTAGGAACTATCTCAGGCACCAGGGACACAGTGATGAATAATAAATCCAGGCTCCTGCTTGCATGGGACTTAAATCTTGGGGGAGAGAGAGAAGGGAGCAGGGAGTAACCAGTTAAGTGCAGAGGAACATGACCAAGGGAGCAAAGAATAAGCTTCTTGAGTTCGGAGATTCTGGGAAGGTCTAAGAATGTGACATTTCAGCTGAGACATGAAGGTCAAGAAGGAGCCAACCAGTGAACACGTGGAGGATGAGAATTCTAGGTAGAGGGAACAGAACGTGCCAATTTCCTGAAGTCAGAACAAGCTTGACGTGTCCGAAAAGGAGGCAATAGGCTGGGGTGGCCAGAGGATTTAGGTTCAGAGGGAGGTAGAAAAACAAAGATCGAGAAGTAGATAAGCCAGATGAAGAAGAGTGTGGTCGTGCAAACTGAGGAGGCAGATCTTTAAGTGAATGGCACATTATCATGGAATGCTAGAAGGTTTCGTGAGTGTGCACAGAGTATCTCCTGGGGGTACAGGAGAAATCAAGAAGTGATGATGAGGCTCCCATCTTTCAAGTTCAGAGGTTTAAGGGATAGAAATATATGTTGGCCAGCCATTCCTTGAAGAACCAGGTTCCCTGGAGAGTCCTTGACAAAGAAGTGTGGCAATGATGGCCAAGACCAATTCATTGCCAGAACTCTTGCTCTCCAAAACTTCTGAGCTTGCTGGTGCTTATATAACATTTCTCTCTAGAGTGATTTTCCAACTGGGTATGGCATTTGTACCAAGCCAGTGGCAATTCTGACCTAAGGATGCACTTAATCTGGGGCAAGGTGATGAGAGAAGCTTTGGGTTTATTGTTTATCTTCCTTTTCATGAGGAGTACTTGGTACAAGTTCAGTTTTGACTTGATTGCTATAGCCTTTTATTTTTTCGGGCAGTTTTTGTCTCACCAGCATCCAGCAGTTCTCTGAACAGTTCTTTGCTGCTTTTCTCAATGGCTGAGTGGTAGAGCAGGCTGTGGACACTGGTGTTGGGTGAGTTGCTACTAATTCAGCCTCGTTACTGGCCATTTTTCTTGCAGGGCATGAAATACCATTCCAAAGCCAGAAGGATGGTATATTGTTAAGTAGAAGCAGCTGAGAGTGAGCATCACCCTGAGAGAGAGACAGACATCAGAGGAACGGACAGGCCTTAGAAAAATCCCACTGCTAACGTTTAGAAACTGGTAAACTGTGAAGTAGGTATTTACTCTCTGAGCCCAGTGGCCTCATGTGTGAAATGGAAATATTACCAGTGCTTGTCACACAGAAGTGTGAGCACCGACTGTGTTCCTGGCACATCATAAGCATTTGATAAACAGTAGTAGCCGATGCTGTTGTTGTTCATAGTAGTAGACTAGCAAGCTCTCTGGGGTTAAGGGGACTGTTTGGAAGAGACAAAGCCCTGAGACTGAATGAGATTTAGCTTACCTATTTGTTTCGCCATAAAACTAAAGAGCTTCAATGGTGACTGTGTCTTGCCTCTTCCTGTCCAAAACTTATCTTAATATTAGGCTGTTTTTAAATAATAAAATTTATACTTCATTGAGCAAAAGTTAATCATACATAGCCCAATTGAAGAGAGTAAGAAAATAGAACCTTAAGTACAACAGAACATGATAGAGCAGTGGAAATGAGTGAATTAGAGCTATCTGTACCAAGAAGAGTGGTTCTCATCATTATTGCCTTGGGTGAATCACCCAACGTGGAAAATACAATTCACTCCAAGATGTACAATATGGAATAGTTTTAGTACTTTATGCCGTCTAGGAATGCATGCATATGTAATAAACATATATAGAGAAAAAGGAAGACTGAAAATCCAGAGTATTGATTTCTTGTAGAGATGAGACACATACACTCGAGGAGAGGTTTCAGGTGGGGAATTCAACTACCCTGAGATGTTTTCTTCCTGAAGCTAGGTAGTACTTACATGGAAGCATTTATACTTTTTTGTGTACCTCTTGGTCTGTCTGAACTACATCATGGTACGTTTTTAAAGTAACACATGCCCTGAGTTAAATAGACACACACACACACACACACACACACACACACACACACACACTGTATTCACTGCATAGAACTGTATAAGGTAAAAATAAAAGTCTCTCTGTTCCTTTCTCATCCTCCCTCCCTTCACTATTTAATAATTGTTAGCACATCTTTCCAGATATTTTCTCTACACATCCAAAGTACACACATTCAGAACATACACGCTTACTTAAAATAACAAGCCATGACTTTGTGTCATCACTTTAAAAACTGTGTCAACCCTTCACTGTCAATATATATAAATTATCTTTCTCAAGCCCACAACACCTGCCTAGTAATCCTATTTCCATGTACTGCCATTTGTTTAACCAGCTCCCCTATTAATAGACATGTGTATTTAAAAGAAAAAAGAACAGTACTCTCTACAAACCCTTTTTTTTTTAATTTTTTTTAACGTTTATTTATTTTTGAGACAGAGAGAGACAGAGCATGAGTGGGGGAGGGGCAGAGAGAGAGGGAGGCACAGAATCAGAAGCAGGCTTCCAGGCTCTGAGCCATCAGCCCAGAGCCCGACGCGGGTCTCGAACTCGCGGACCGTGAGATCGTGACCTGAGCTGAAGTTGGACGCTCAACCGACTGAGCCACCCAGGCGCCCCACTACAAACCCTTTTAAATACAGTGCTTTCAGTTTCCACCATTGGTCATCCAAATATTTTGTTGTCACTAAGACCAGTGCCCAGATGTTTCACTGAGTTGTTTGGGCTTTCACCTGACAGTCTAGCTGCTGTGGAGCCACAGCTAGAAATTCACGCTCTGGGGGGTGGGGGTGGGGATCATAATAATAAAACTTAAAATCTCCATCAAGAACTTCAGATGGAACGGAAGCACGGGGCCTCCTCCCTCTTGCCAGCCTCCTCCTCCAAGATGTTAGTGATTTTCAAGAATCACAGGCTTCATAAATGTCATTGCTAAAGTGTGAAGGGGAAAATAGAGAGAAAGAACAGTATTTTGAATATGGGGTTTTGAATTTCCACACTTCCCACTGGAAATAGACAGTTAGGCGTGTGCAAAGGTCTTTCTTGCTTGAGATGTTTTCTGGGTGTTTTCTCTATTTGACTATTTAACGTTTAAGTCATAGTTCACGGCAGCTTTCAGGATGTATGTTTCATCAAACAATCCCTGTATTTTGGCTTCTCCTCAGAGCAAAGGGGCACAGACAGTTAGGGCCATGTGAACTTCTTCCAGGTTAAACTGTTCATAGAAAGTTCGGACCTCAGCTCCCTTCAGAGGGGCTGAGGACACTTCTATCAAACCCAAATGCAAGAGGAAGGGAGTTTTTATGGGTTCTCACTTCCATGTTTTCTTTCCCACCCCTTTATTATCTTTTCAACTTGTATCATTGCTTTATTACACATGCAATGCATATAGCTTGTGAGCAAAGTTATAAAATGCTATTCACAATCAGAAAAAAATCAATATCTGAAATAAGAAGTCTTCAAACTCACATCGAAGTAACTACTACTCTCATTTCTGCAATTCCAGACTTTTTTTTCTGATGAGGGTACATGCGTGTAAAAATATGTAGCTATAAAAATGAGTCTGTACTATACACATTGTTTTATAACTTTTGATTTAGCCATAAAATGATGTATAAAAAGCATATTCCATTCCATGAAGCTTACTTTTTTTTTTTTTTAACAGCTTCACAGTATTCTAGTGCACAAATGTACACATCCTCGGTAGAGGATGTGGCTTTTGGTATCAACCCCTTTTCTTCTCATTGCTGTAAGATTATTTGGGGTGATTATTATTATTTTAATTCTTATATTGCTTGGTAGAAAATGTTTTTTCCCACATACGGGAAATGCAAATGTCATGCAATGTGGATTTGGGATTTGCAGATTACAGACAATGGACACACTCTCCCACCAATGACAGGCATGGACGGTCAGATGCTGAATTTGCTGTTTATAGGAGGGTTTCTTAACTTTGGCAGCACTGACACTTTGGGATGGATAATTCTCTATTGGGGGCAGCTGCCCTGTGTTTTGTGGGGTGTTGAGCAACTTCTATGGCCTTTCCCCACCAGATGCCAATCATAGTTCTCTGTTCATTGTGACACCCCAAGATGTCTCCAGACATTGGTACAAGTCCCCGGGAGAGGGGAGGGCACCCCTCCCTCCCCTGCTTTGAGAACCACTGTTTTAAATGATTGGGTTCATAAGTTGTCTAAAGAATGATCTTATCTTGTGGCATTTATAAATCAATTGGAAGTTGGTCCTGGATTAGTGCTTAAAATAAATTCCAACCTATTCTGAGAAAACAGTATATTTGAGGAGGGACTAATTACCTCTTTTTTATTTCAAGTGACAAAAGCCAATATATCACACTTAGCCACTATGAAGACTCCATTTCAGTAAACTAATTAAACTAATCCTATCTCAACTCATTATTTTCAGTTCCACTAAATATTTTAACAGTCTAGATTTATTTCATTACATAAATTATATCATACTTAAAGCTATGCACAGCCCTCAAGAGTTTATTTTGGACTTTTAAAATGTGACTTTAAGCTTTATCTAGAATGTATATTTTTCATATCTTTCCTAGCTAATCATTCACCTTAATTATGACTAATTATTGAAAATGATATAGTACTTTAATTAAATGAAAGTGCTTTCCTTCTTGTTAGCACTTATTAAACACTGACAACGTTACAAAGATAATGCTGTGCAGGAAACGGCATAACTTACCGAATTGATTCCGTTTTCTTGCTGCAGAGCTGATGTAGATTCACATTTCAAGAGACTGATTAATGCATAAGATGGCAAGAAAAGTGTTTTTCATAGTTAAAAGGAATTAAAGTCTGTGTCCATCCTGGATTCATTTTCTAACAGAGAATCGCTGCATAATTAAAACGTTAATACACATCCCTCTATTTGTACTTACGTTCCAAAGCCAGCATACATTAAGTAGAAATTTAGCCCAAGTGCTTCCTGGAGAAGCCAAGAGGAATAATGCCTAAGTACCACTTCAGAGTAAATTGCTCTCTACTTATAGACGTGTAATGCAATTAAATCGAGGAGCTGTAAGCTGCCTAAATCAAGTAAGTTTAGTTTAGATATTTGTCTTTAGACATCTCCCTGTAAAGGGTTCCACACTGAAGAGAAAAGAACGGACATCTAGCCAATGAGCTGTTCATTAGAGTTGACATATGGTAAGCAAGGCCAGAAAATGCCTAAGGAATAGAGAATTTTCCTTGGCATCTAAGGGGAAAAAAATACAGCATTCAAGTTGATCTTAGGATAACCATTGTGTTAGG
Source organism: Panthera onca (assembly GCF_046562875.1). Lineage (NCBI taxonomy): Eukaryota > Metazoa > Chordata > Mammalia > Carnivora > Felidae > Panthera > Panthera onca. The sequence goes on along the minus strand of NC_138354.1, from coordinate 35,773,900 downwards.
CAACACTCTCTCTGTTTCCGATTCTAGCAGATGTTGTTGGCTCAGCTTCGTGTTCTGTGCTTAGTTCAAGAACTGAACATTTGTATTAATAAAACACAACACCAGCATACATTTTATAAGGCAATATAAGCTCTGTGCCTGAGAAAGAATCAGATCCCTCAGGGGAGAAAAAAAAAATGCTGACGGGGAAATGCTAAGTGGCATCATTTTAAGTGTTTGGGGTAATAGACCCTTGACATTGAAATCATTTCCAGAATGATCTGAGTTTTACGCTGGCCAGGGCCAAGGTGCCAGCTGCATTAATGCACTTATACTTTATCTTGTGAGTTTCCAGTGAGCGTCAGTAAATGCTTTCCCTGACACGTTGGCCTCATTCTTCTCTGTATCCTATTCTTCATGCTGCAAATCATCTCATTTTGAGGGCTGAGAATAGGACACCTTCATGATAAAGAAATTTAAGAGCAAAACTTACTATTAATTTGGAATTCTGTTGGCTTTCCGTTATGTATGTGAACTCTTTACTCCGAGGATATTCAGATCCAAACAAGAGCTTAGAAAGTATGTTACAGTATCTCCAAGTAAGGGAAACATCAGTATAAACAGTGAGAAAAACAATGAGAAAAAGTATATATATAGATAGGTACATAGATAGATATGCATATACATATACACATACACCTATACATGTATAATTTAACGAGGAAAAAAGAAACATTCATTGGGTGTTCCTGATAAAAACTTCAATATCAAAATCAAGGGGAAAATATGGCTCAGGTTCAACATGCACCTGTGTATTTGGACCACTGCACACACACGGCTGTTCTGTTATTTTTGGTTCCTGAATTTAGACTTGGAACCAAAAATGAGGAATTGTGTGTTGCAGTGGGTTTTGGCGTCAGATATAACGGAGTTTGCACGCCCTCTCTGCTCCTCCCTGGCTGTGGAACCTTGGGCAACATCGTTTATCTGTCTGCGCCTTATTTCTCCCACAGGAAAACAAATGAGATGAGTCAGAGAGGGACCATGGAGTGAACAGCTCTGCAGGATCTTGCCAAGTTTGGAATTAGTGAGGAGAAAATATGATGAATAAGACAATCCCATACTCACAACGTAGACTTAGAAAGACTTTTACACGTAGAGAGACTAGAGGAGTCAGAATGATTTTAAGGTTCATCCAACAAATATTTGTCAAATGCCCACTGTGCTCAGCCACTGGGGATTTAGTGATGGGCTTAGTCAGGTAACAAAAACCAAATAGTGATGTATATACTCAAGAAACGGCCCTTAAGAAGAGGTGAAATTTAAGCTGAGCTCCTGATGTAAATCACGCCAAGACAAGGAGGAAGAACATTCCAGGAAAACACCCACAGAAGAGAGGAATTTGGAATGTTTGAGGGACCAACAGAACCCCAGAAAATGGGAGGGGGCACAAGAGAGCTGTGGGAAGTAGGCAAAGGCCGGATAGTACAGAACTTTGTAAACCACAGTGAGTGAGTTGGATTTTATTTCACTGGCAGCTCAGAAGTTTGCATTTCACAAAGATGACTGCTATGTGATCATTGACCAACGGAGTCCAGGAGAGAAGACTAGGATGGCAGCTAAGAGTCTGTGTAGGACTCCAGGCCAGGGGGTATTGTGGCTTGGACCACAGTAGTTGCAAAGTGCAGAGTGATGGAAATGAAAGCATTGTTCCAGTGGTCACAGTGGGGAAACCACCTGGAGGTGGGAGGAAGTGAGTAGAAATGACCCTCAGGCAGTGAGGACGAGGCCTAGAGGTGGCAGTGTCATGAATAATAATGAGAAATCATAAATGAAGGCAGTGGGATGAGCCAGAATCACTTCTCAGAAGGTCTAGGAGAAATTTGAAAGGCAGTAGTTGTCAAGTTAGATGGAAGATAGATTATGTGGCAGTCACCTCAGGCCTTGAAACGTTCTGGTGTTCATTCCTAGAGAGAGACACAACTGGTAAATGAGGCATTACTAAGTGGGTTTGTTGTGCTGGGTATTAGGTAAGTGTCAGACCTTGAGCTGCTAAGTTCTCCCCTATTTCCAAACAAGGTATTAGGAGGGTTCTTAGAACTCTGTGCAGAATTGTATGCATTAACCAGGGTCTTGCCCTCAAATCTACCAACATTCTTGCAAAAAGAGACTTTAGGGCTCATGTCTGTCATTTTTCAGAGGACCCTAGAGCTCAGGGAGGACATGTGACTTGTCTAAGATCACAGAGTGAACTGGATAAGCTCAGGGCAGGGTGCTGTCTCGTATCCCACACCGCCTTCTCTCGCTGATGCCTTTTGTGGGGGAGGATAGGGGCTGACTTGTCTTGTGTGTCAGAGGGAGCTGGATTCCTTCTCTCCTTGGCCCCTTAGAACAAAACGTCTCACAGTGTAGATCCTGGATCAGCCTTAGTAAATATACCTAGGATGCTCCCTGTCCCACCCCAGATCAACCAAGAATCATTAGCCTCTGGAACTAACATACCTTCATTTTCTCAGGTTCCCTGGGTGATTCTGACACTCCCACAGGTATTAAACTGACTTTCTATCTTTTATGGAGTCCCATAGAATACCTAGAAAAATGCCTGACATAATCTTTGCTCAAAATATGTTTGCTTAGGTAATTTATCATTAATTAATCGATTCATCGCGAAGTAACTAATCCATTCGTTAAAAAGAGACCCATCACCCATGACTTCTACATGCTCTCTCCCACACTAAACTCAGAAGCTACCACATATCCTACCAGGCTCACCAACACTCCTCTGGTGTCTTTTCTGTATGATGGGTTTTAGCATAGCACATGTCACCACTGACTAAGAAACTGTGGGGTATTAATGGGATACAATTAAATATACATTGCCTCCATGTTTCTCTTGCCTTAGGTTTGCTCTGAGTTCTCTAAAGCTGTTGATTGGGAATAAGCCACATCTCATCATGTTATGTTGCAGGGCTGTGGTGTCCACACATTTGTCTTCTAAGATACCTCCATCAAGGACCAGTAAAGGACTCTAAATTTGAAGGCAATGCAACCAAGGTAGTTTTGACTTCTTACCTGACCACACTTACTTTCAGTGGCCAGTGGTGAAAAATGGCTAAGAGTAATATGGATAAGAATAGAGAGATTATAGAACAGAGAGAATGTGGGGAGTAGAAGGAAGAAGAAGAAACAGGCAGGATTCTAATGCTTTGCATACAACAGGCGTTATGCAAACACCAGGCATACATTATCTTGCTAAATTAGTGTAGTAGTCCTATAAGGTATGTTCTGTTATTGTCCCCATTGTATTGGTAAGGAAACTGAAGCCTGGAACTTAAATACTTTGTCCAGTTTCACACAGCTGGTAAAGAAAGGAGCTGGAATCTCTAATTCCAGAGTTGAGACCTTTAGTCACTATGCCAGACTGACATGATACTCATTCATCTATTCTTGTCTTCTGGACGCATAGACCTACAGCAGCTGTCAAAAGTGTATCTCCCCCCAATCTTGTTTCCTATCAAACTTGCACATTTGCTGGCAGGATGAGAGGGGCACATTGATCCCAGGCTGTGAAATAAATGCACACCTTGAGAGAGACTTCTGGAATGTATGGTTAAATACCATGGAAACAGGTGTTTGGGAAGAAAGCTGATAATGCAGAGTCACTAGCACAGGGTGCCATTAGCAACAGCATTGCTGGCAGCTGCAGGCCACCATGTTACACCCCATGTATCAGCTCCATGCCTGGCGACTTCACAGACTGCAAACTCCTCACCTTCTGAATGCGAAAGACAGCAGCAGAGAGTGGGTTGGGCTTCACTGTCAGCTTAGGAGGTCTCTGGAATCTCTTGATTGTTTTAATGTGTTAATTTCATAAGCTTTGTTTCTGTGTTCTCTTTGACTTCTTGTTTTATGCCATTGTTGCAGTGGTGAAAGCATCCCAGAGCTTAAGAGCACCCTTGTTCTTCAGCTGTCTTGGGGAAAAAAGCAAAGCAAACAAATGAAGCGATGCGCAGTATCTTTCTTTTCGTCCCAATAAATCATTTCCATTGCCTTTTAAGATCGAGTAAACATAATCAGCAATTTACCTTATGAGAAGGGTGATATTTTCAAGACTTAAAAAGGCAGGCATCTGATTCCAGATTGTATGGAGCCAGATGAGGTTAACCCTGTTGTTCCTGACCAAGGAAAGTTCTGTGACCTATGATCACACAGATCAGGTGTTATTTTGCAGGAAGTATTCGAGATGTATTTGAAATCATCCTCAAGTGTAGATTTTGCCTCTTTCGGGGGGATTCCCAACACTGTGCAGATTCTGACTGCAGATGGAATTTGATGACATATGTGGAAGGAATCTAAACTAATGTTGTATTGACTTCATCATCGCCAGGGTGTATAATTCAAAAACTATAGAGTGAGGTGTGTGAAGCATAAGCTTTGGAATCTGAAAAGTTTGAGGTCAAATTCTAACTCTACTTTTTACAATCCACCTGAGATAACTTATACCAAACCCATGAGCTTGAGTCTCCTCAAGTGGCAAAGAAGGGTCATAATAGTCTTCACATCAGATGTTCCAGGGAAGGTAAAATGGCACAGTCCATAATATAGAGCTTAGTTTGCTGCCTGATACAGAGTAATTTCTTTGAAAAATATTTTTTTAAGTTTATTTATTTATGGAGAGAACGAGAGAGCCTGAGGGAGGGAAGGAGAGAGAGAGAGAGAGAGAGAGAGAGAGAGAGAGAGAGAGAGAAAATCCCAAGTAGGCTCCTCACTATCAACACAGAGCGCAATGTGGGGCTCATACTCATGAGCTGTGAGATCATGACCTGAGCCGAAGTTGAATACTCAACCAATTGAGCCAGCCAGGTTCCCCCAAAATAGGTTTTCTATACTTGGATACCAGCTCTTTGGAAAGCCTAAATGAGTTGGAGGAGTGGAGAATGTAATGTGCATAGCACAGCCCCATTCTTTAATAAATGGGAAGTCAATCTAGCTATTTAATGAAATGTTGATGGAAGTATACTTGCTTCCTTCTAAAGCTTGCCTCTTGATATCTGTTCTGAAATTCAAGGGCTAAGACATCACTGCTTAATCTCTGAACAACTCTGGAAGATCCTTGGACACTGGCTCACATTAGCCAAATTTAGGCAAAACCTAAAATAGATAATGGGCAGAATTGTCATCCAAATATGTTCAGACTCTAGAGAAAAATTCAGAGGAGCTTCCAGTATGCAGAAGGGTAGGTTTGCTGAGGCCATGGTATTATAATCCCACAACAGTGATGACACTCATAGTAATAGTGGAGGTCGTCATTTCTGTAGTATATAGAATGTCCTTGATACTGAGCTAAATGTTTCACGTGCATATCATCTTTATGTCACCTTGTTAGATACATGATGTCACTACCATTTTCTGAATAAGACATTTGGGGCTCAGAAAAGTAATTTTCCCATAATCATGGAAATAACAAATTCCCAGAATCCAGGACTTGACCCAAGGCAGTGTGATAACCAAACTCATGCTCTTCCCTATGAGATGTTGGGACTTGGGGCCAAAAGACTTGGGTTCAAGTTTTAGCTTGCTGGACCTTCGTCCCATCCCTGAAACTCTCAGAGCCCTGCTTCCCACACCTTCAGACCAGGAATAATAATACCTTCTTCACAAAACTATAAATATTTAATGAGAAAATATACCTAAAATATTTTTTGTGCCTCATAAAAGTTATGCAAGTGTAAGGTGTGGTGTTTTGCATTATCACCCAACAATAGATCATTTGGGGATGGTGTAAAGGATTGTGAATTTACAAGTTTGGCAACTTTTGATAAAAAGAATCAATAGGATGTCTTTTTAAAGTAGAATTAGTGGTTAAAAGAACTAACAATCCATTTAGAGATTTGTGTTTCTCAATAGCAGGCAATGAAGCCATTTTCTTTCCATTTATAAGAATATGTATGTGCTTAAGGGGAGGACAGATCCAACAATCGGGTTGTTTGCTATGATTTGTATGCCCTGGGGATATGGAGAGTCCAAAATGTAAGAAAATTGCAAATATGGAATAAAAGGTCCAGGGAGAAGGTGTTTTACTACATGCTTTAGTCGTATGGCTTGGAATAAGGACCTTCTCCAAGGGTCTTGAATGTTGCTGACCTCTCTGTTTTTTTGTATTTTTGTTTTTATTTTTTTATTTTCTGCAAGCTTGTTGGCACTCCACATTGTAGCTGTTTCTTCTGCTCCCAGCACACCTCCTATCCTCACTTGACCTTTTGAACTAAATTTGTGACAGTTAATCCACTGTGAGATTTTGGATAGGGCAGCATGCCCAGACACTGTCCCTTCTGCGCATGACCACCCCCACTTTAGTTCCACATCATGTTGATCCAGTGGCATGGATTTTCTAGGCCAGTCTCTTTTTAGAATCATGTTTGCTGATATCCTTCTGAGTGTGCTTGTCATATTATGTGCCCTGGTTTGTGAAAAAGGGACCCTTGTGAAGGCTGAAGGAAGATGTTTGGGGTCCCAAGCACTCTAAGTGCAAATGAGGTGAAGCCAGCTGGTCCCTGCCTCTCCCATGTTCTTGACATCTCGGTGAAGGAGCTCTACCTGGACTTCCTCTCTACCTGGACTTCCTTTTCTCTCGCTTCTTTGCCTAGTGAACACCCACGTATGCTTTCAAACCTGGCTACTTTGTCCCTTCCTGAAGGAAATCTTTCTTGGCCTCACTAACTAGGTCAAGAACCTCCACTGGTTTATTAACTTCAGGTACCTTCATTTGTAGCTCATAATATCATTTCAGTTTTACATCTTTTGATATAATGATTTAATTCCTATCTTCCCTGAAAGACTATAAATACTATGGGGAGGAAGACCATACATGAAGTTTTGTACATACTTTCATCAGTGACTGAGTAGATAAGTGAGTGAGTGAGTGAATGAGTGAGTGAGTGAGTGAGTGAGTAGATGGGTGGGTGGGTGGATGGATGGATGGATGGATGGATGGATGGATGGATGGATGGATGAGTGAATGAGTGTGTGAGTAGATGGGTGGATGGATGGATGGATGGATGGATGGATGGATGGATGGATGGATGAGTGAATGAGTAGATGGGTGGGTGTGTGGATGGATGGATGGATGGATGGATGGATGGATGGATGGATGGATGAGTGAGTAGATGGGTGGATGGATGGATGGATGGATGGATGGATGGATGGATGGATGAGTGAGTAGATGGGTAGATGTGTTGATGGATGGATGGATGAGTTTAGAGCCAGCTCATCAGAAAACCTGTCTTTCAGGTAGGCTGAGATTCCTGATATAAGGATGAGAATGTGAACTTGCATTAGCCTACTCCTGTACCCCATCCCAACTTAAACCTCTTAATCCATCCTGGGTGCCTAAAGTGCAAGCTCTGTGTGTCTCCCTTCTCTTCCTGCCCTCTGCAAGCTCATTTCATACCTGCTTATTTTCTACCACAATATTTCATCCATGCAGGAATTATTTTCAGGTTTTGAAACTTGCCCAACTTCTTCCTTCTTCGGGACTCCTGCACATGCTTTCCTCCACCAAAAGTGTTTTATTAGGCCTCTTTCCATGTTTTTTTTCATAACCACTTTTAGACCTATGCCTGCATGTCACTTTGTCATGGTAGCCTTATCTGAGTCCTGTAGGCTACATCCCGTTATCCTCTTTTATGGCCCCTTCTCTTTCCCTTCAAAGCACTTCACAAAATTATAGTGTTTTCAGTTTCAAAATGGCCTGTTTCTTCCACTAAGGAGTGAGCTACTTGAGGAAATGCGTTAGGTCAGTCTTGCTCATCACTAAAATGTCTAGCTCTTAGTAGACACTCCACAAGTGGCTATCAAATAAAATTTTAAAACACAGACACCACGCCCTCTACAGTCCTACTGGAGCCAGTGACTTTGATGGGAGGTATTTATGGTCAAGGAAGAAAGGGGAGCGCATGTGTGTTCATGTTCATCTACCTCTTATGACTGTGTGAAGACCCCTACTTCTCTCTGGGCTGGGACCATGCCCTCTTTCTCCTAATATACCATGGATGAAGCAGAATAAGTTATACAGCCCAGCTCATACTAGCTTAAGCCCAAGGAAGATTGATTATCTCAAGAAACTGAAAACTCTACGCATAGGTCTACCATCAGTCATTGCTGAATATAAGCATTTGAACCATAGCAATGGGGATCTCTCCTTGACATTACTTAGTTTTTCTCTCTTTGGAGTCTTGGTTTTTTATTGGATGTAGCTTCTTGCATGGCGTCAATGGCTCTTACAACTTCAGATCTGACAGAAAATGCCTGAAGGTGTGTGGCTAGGGAGCTGCAGCCCACGCTGGGTCACACGCCCTTCCCTAAACCATAATTCTGTGGCCAGGAAGTTAGAATCCTTGAGGGGCAAGAAATGAAGACACACATCACTTCTTGCCTACCTCTGAATGCCAGTCAGTATGTTTTCATTAGTATCTCCAGTGAATCCAAAACCCAACTCTATTATACCCTAGTGTATAGGAGTGCACATTTTATAGAGATTTATATGTAATTTTCCTATCCCCCCATCTGTCTTAGGTCAGATCCCCTAGGGATAATGCCTGAAATGGGGATTTTGTGCAGGGGGTTAATTGAAGGGATGCTTTCAGAGGGAGCCTATGGGAGAGGAGGTAAACAATTAGAGTAGGGCAGGGGAAGACTCACAGGCAAAGATGTGGTTTCAGGGGAAAACTGAGTCGGAGCCTGTGGGAAGTTCTGGAATGATTAATTACACCAAAGATGGTTTCACCCAGAGTCTAATTCCCATTCCATCAGCCTGTCTCTAGACACAGGTTCAAGCTGTCCCTCAGGAAGGGATGACAGCCCTTACTCCTCCTGTACCCCTACCTCCACCCTCACCCTCGGGGCCTTGTTTTCTAAGTAATAACCTCTATTTTTATTTTCTGATTAGTTTCAGTTCTGTGTGATGCCCTCTATCTCCTTGGTCTCCCGGCTGAGCCTCCTGTTTAAACACCCAGATGGACGCAAGAGACTTGCACATTTAAGGAAGATTTTTCCGTTAAAAGGGTTGACACAAGAGGTGAACCACCATACCTTTAGAGGCACAGGGAGAGAAATTCACTTGCCCCTCCCATCCCCTTACATTTCTGTTTTTCCATCTCTTCCAGCATCCAGGGTCATGGACTCTCTACTCTCCTTTGGATAGAGATCTGTCCACCCTCGGGGTGCTTCACTCCTCCCTTTTTGGTTTACTTATCGGGCAGTTTCGGTGGCCACTGCCAGATTTTCATATGCCAAGGTTGCGACATCAGGGATGGCAAATTGAATTTCCCCTTGTAATCACAGGAAGGCAAGTCACTGTCCTCTCCTTCTAATGTAAATGACCTGAACCCTGCTCCAGACTCATCCATGATTCCTCTGCCTCACTGTTTTTCAATACGTCTACCTTCGCAGCCCTCCCTCCCCACCCCCGACGGTCTCCAGCAGCCTTCATGTCTGCGCACACATAAATAAGGCTGTATGCACGCGTGTGAGAATATATAGCCATCACGGTACTGTGTGGGCATGTAGACGTGCTGAGGAAATGTAATAGAGTGTGGTTGTGTGTTTGTAGGTGTATAATAAGTTTGCTGCAGACTAGGGGGAAAAATGGAGCCATTTGTTGATTCAAACCAATTTTTTTTCCTCTTGAGTTAGTACCCAATCTGTAGCTAAGAACTGCTGACTACAGCATATTTCTGAGTGTAGATTTTTTTTTTCCCCTGACAGCTAAGACCTAACTCCTGCCTGATCTATGTAGCTGCATTGTTCAAATTACAAAGCTTAGGTGACAGAACTGCTCTATTTTCTGGGAGCCCCAACACACCTGTCATCAGATAGAAGCAAGAATGCAGAAGTCATCACTTTACTTAGAAACTCAGCAGATGATTGAAATTATTTCTTACTACTAATTCCCCTTTTAGTGGAGATAAGCCGCTTTGTTCAGCTGTAAATGAAACATTAGGGTATTAACTGTGGAGCCGAAGTATTGGGGAAGCTAAGATTTTATCTGCAGTAGGAACATTTTGGGCAATAAATTGTTTTGTTGGACAGAATACTAAATCTCTTGAGTTACAAAGAAGCAGAGCTCATTAAAGGGGATGCTTAAAGCAGGGGAAAAAAAGGCGAGACAAAAGCTTATTACCTTTGTTGTGGGGATTGGAGGGGGTTTTTGCAGGTTCTCATGTATATGTAGCATGGTAGAATTATGCGGTACAGTTATTAAATAGATGTGTCTATAGACTTGCAAACGCTCTATGAATATGTCCAAGGGACAAATACATTTCTGAAATATCAATAGCAATCTGCAATAAGTTATGAATTTTGGAGTACATATTTATCCTCAAAGACTGGGTTTTTGTTTCCTGTGGGTAAAATTTCTCCGTCTCTTTGCCACATCCTTCAGATTAATCGGCTGGCATGGTTACATAAATGTTTGTAATACGGAAGAGTGAGTGCCAGGATCATCCAAAATATTGTCGCAAAATACACACCTAAATTAAGATAATTATGCATTGCGAACATCGATCAGCAGGGCTTGAAAGGGAGGGGAGCATTCTCATGATGGCAGGGAGGCTCTTCCTGGGGCACTGGGGTTGTCAGTGGCAGGGTATGTGTCCGGTTGGGTGCCCCTAGTGTGTAAGTGTCAGGGGAGGGACACAAGGGGATGCTCTTTTGCAGATAATCAGGGCAGGAGGAGAACAGGGAGAAGGCAGAGCCACCCCTCCCTGGAGTTAGCTGCCCTCCACCGTGTCTCCAGGAGCAGGGCTTCAGTGGTCCAGCTCTCCACCTGTCTGAACTTGTTGCTCATTCCAGCCTCTGGGAGGAGGATGTCCTCAAGAGCGTTGCACCTGAGAAACCCAGACAGAGAACAGTGTAAACAGGCAAACCTCAGTTGCAAGCAGATGGGGATTTCGTGAAAGCGGAATCAGGGCTCCACAGTTTTTCTTCCTTTTTCTCCCTGAGTGATTCAGAGCATGTCTTCACAGACGCCCTGAGCCTGAAGGCTCTCACTGCCGTTTCTGCCTTTCCCTGCATGCCCGGATTCACAGGTGGATGCCCAACACCCTGTCACCACGACGGACTCATGTGCTCTGAGTTCCCACCCTGGACTTGCCATTAGTTCCAGCTCCACCACCCTCTTCCTTGGTTCTTTCCACAGAAACAGGGACAACACTTTCCAAAGCATAGCAAGAAGCTGACGGTGGAATAGGAAGTGCAGGAAACACATAACACGCAGACTTGTATGAACTTTGGGAGGACACTCAGGCCTGACTTGGTTTAAGAAAACTCAGCATATGAAAAATGAACATATATATGTATCTTTTCAAAAGCAGCAAGCAAATGATAATTAGTTATTTAATTAAAAATGCACCAAATTGTAAGATCTTCTGCACATGAAAAAAAAAATAGCATCCTCTTTGTCTTCTACCTCTGACACATAATATGGCACTGGGAACAGATTCTTGAACTGACGACGAATAAGGGTTGCTTGCCTTGTGTTTATATCCAATGTATATTTAAAACAGAATTCTAGTCTCAGTGTATTTAACCTGTCATTCATTGTGCAAGTGACTTTTTAGGACCCCATATCCACAGGCTGTAGGGCACCAGCCTGTCAGTGTTGTTTTATGGGAACACCAAGCATCCAGTTAATTTCTTATGACTGTCATGTAGAGGGCATTTTGTGTCTTCTTGAGATAAGTAGAAATGTAGATCTGTAGAGAAGTGAATAGAATCTTGTGACAGAAGGGACCTCACAGCTGTGCATTACCCTATGAACTCTGAAAGTGGTACCAAAGAATGACAGTAGCAAATGGTAGGAGGTTAAAATCAATATTTTTCAATGTAGTGTCCCAATTATTGATACTGTATAGATGAACTTGATATTGAATGATTCAAAAGTATAATGCTATTTCCATGATAAAACTGTCCTGGTACCCCAGAATGACTTTGATATATATATATATATATATATATATATATATATATATATATATATATATACACACACACACACACCAAATGGTATATATGTGTATATATATATATATATATACCATTTGGTATATATACCAAATTGGTATATATATATATATATATATATATAGAGAGAGAGAGAGAGAGAGAGAGAGAGAGAGAGACCCCCATATATACATATATATGCACCCCACTTTTGTCCTTTATAGTTCAAGTGATAAATTTCTGGTGGTGTGAACAGGTGTTAAGAGTTCTGGGTTCAAGTCCTGTCTGTGACACGGATACATAACCCTGAATATGCCTGGTAGTCTGTTTGAGCCTCAGTTTTCTCACTGTAAAATGGCATCATGACACTACCCAATTTTTTAGGGCCCACTTAGCTGTAAATCTCCCCAACTCATGAACAACAAAAGCTTTGTTTTATAACAAAACATGGTATCCGAGCTTCTTTTGTGGTCTTCAGGTGGACTGAGCCACATTCTCAGAGCAACTGTTTGATGATTTCATCTCCACCAACTGTTTTATTTCTGGTCCCATTCCAGAAATAGATCCAGCAGGATTCCATGTGGAGGAAGGAAATGGCTTTGGTAGACCCATTTCAAACAAGCCAGAGCTTTGGTGGGGAATGTTTTCAGCTCTTCAGATGTAGAGCGCCACCCTTGTGGTCAGACGGCCCATTGCAGGGGCAGGAACACACTGTTGAATGCTGTTTCCTTCCCCTCTGAGTGATACTGAAGTTTGTTGGGCCTAAGTGCCTTCATCTGAAAAAGGGAGACAGAGGATTATCTCAGTGTTATAAAAGTTTTGAAGATGATGATGGTGAAGCATTTAATTAATATCTAGCATGTTAAAGAGTCTCAAAACTCTGGTGAGAGTGGCTATTATTATTGTATTAATTTGGGAATAAAGATCAAAAAGCAAATCCTCTGGAGAGTCCCAAGCTGAGGGCAGATCTTCAGCCTCACTCACAGCCATACTGAGTGGCTTACCCAGATGTTGGCTCTTTGACCCATATCTGACCTATGCCACCGCCAGATACTTATATACCTAAGGAACTTTATGGAGAAGAAATTCCTTATTCTTTCAGGAAGCTGTTAGAAAGTGAAATTTGAACTTGAAATTTGCTCATGTGGCTGACTGTGGCCAGGGGACCCCTGTAGTCAATGATATGTGCAGAGATTGAAGTGGAGTCCCAGCTCGGGCCCCATGTGGAGAGAAGCCACGTCTTCCCAACCTTTGGTGAGAATCCTTGGAGAAGACAACTACTGAAACGATCCTTTCCAGACATCGTACTTGAACTAACATGGAGCTAACAGGCTTCCTATTAGTTCCTAGAGCTATTCTAACAAACTACCACAAACTTGATGGCAGAAGCAATAGATTCTGGAGGCTAAAAGTCTCAAGTCGAGATGTCAGCAGAGTTGGCTCCTTCTGGAGACTGAAGAAAAATTCATCCCACGCCTCTCTGCTAGCTTCTGGTGGCTTCTGGCAGTCCTGGGAAGCCCTTGGCTTGTAGACCCATCACTTCAATTTCTGTCTCCGTCTTCACAGGGCCTTCTCTGCTGTTTCTTACAAGGATTTGTCATTGGATTTAGGGCTCACCCTCAAGCTGGATGATCTCATCTGAGAGTCATTCACTTAATCACATCTGCAAAGACCCTTTTTCCAAATAACATTGCATTCACAGGTTCCAGGGCTGGGGCTGAGGACTTGGACATCCATTTCTGGCAGTCCCAATTCAACCACTGATGAGGAGTGAAGTATCCTTGTATGGAGAAGCAGTTCCCTTCAAATGAGACTGCTCAACAACAGTTACATGATAAAGGGAGTCAACATCCTCACCACTCATTGCCAATTGATTGTATGTGTATCTTTTCTATTTATCTCAACAACCCTAGAAGGTAGGTGATATGCTCCTTCTCAGCTTATGAATTAGAAATCTGAGCCTTAGGAGTGGAAGATCATTTTCTTAGTCACCCAACCAGGAAGGCAGCGCAGCTGGTACACTAGTCCGGGTTTCTCTAATTCCCAGATCCATGCTTGGGGAAACATCGTGCTAGAAGTTCTCAAACTCTGCCCTGCCTAAGATCTCCTGGAGACTGTTAAAAGTATACCTTCCCCCAAGGTTCATCTCCAGAGTTTCTGAGTCTGTATGGGCACAGGGTAATCATCTACATTTAAAATAACTGTGTTACGTAATTCTGCCCCCTCTCTCCTCCTACTGAACCCATCTCTCAGGTAATTGCCACCTTAGCACAGGGTCTAGGAGACATATTCAGATTCTCCCCAAAGACAGAAATCCTCAAAAGTCAAAAGTAAAAAACCACCTATAAGAGAGGCCAAGTTGGTTTTTTTTTCCTTTCTTCTTTTTTCTTGCTTTGTCCTTGGAGCTTCCCACCCCCGCCCCCAGCACATCCCTCTCTTGCTGGCTCCTCCACCCACAGGAGGAAATGTGGAGATCAATGGTGATGCAGCTCCCAGTCCTTTCCTAATTTTAAGTCTTCTTCCTCTTTGAGCATGTGAAGTTTCCTGCTTGGGGGACGCCCACAGAGCTAGAGGGGAGAAGTTCTTCAGCAAAGCACAGCAGAGGAGCCATAGTCCTGCAATAATCCAGTCAATTAAACATTGATCTCAGTTCCCAGCAGCATGGAGGCAGTATGGAGGGCAGGGCAGCAGTCGTCCATGCTGCCATTGGTGCACAGGCCTGGTAAATGATATTTAAGGGACCTTCTGGTAGCAGAAAGCAGTGTGGTTGATGATCTTTGCTGCTGAAGAAGCAAAATTGAAGTGTCACATACCATGATTCCATTTTGTCTCTAAAATGTTGTCCTGCCAACCTTGGAGCCTCGCATGAACCCCGGGAATGTGAAGGGACAGAAGGATGAAATCTGGCTTGATACAGCTGATTGGAGAGGGTGTATCCAAAACATAGCCCCAAGACATCCCAGGAGAACTTGGCTGAGCAGAGAAAACAAGCAATGTTATTAGAACATCAGGAAGAGTTAAGCTGCCCGCTGAAGTTATTTTTAAAAATTATATCTTCCATGCATTTATTTTTAATCACATAGTGGTTGGCATAAAGCCATTTTGTCTGTGAAACAACTTAAATATAACATGAAAATCATGAATATGCACAAATAGGGAGGAAAAGGTGGAAGTTTCCAAACTTCAGTTAACCCCCAAATCTCACTGCTTTCCTCAGAGGTAAAGTTTGTCAGTAGTTAGCATTTGTTCCAGACTTTTCTCTGATGAACTGTAACCCAACTTAAAATAATAGTAGGTGCTTTGGTGAAACCACAGACAAGTAGACACATTGATGATTAGATAAATAGCTAAACATGTTGATAGGTAGACAGACAGATTAGACTTCTGGAATCCAAAAGTCTGGGTAGGAGAAAGTTTTGACCTTGCTGTGTGTAGATACTGAGGATTGACAAATTCATTGTTTCACTCCTCTAGTCCCAACTTTAAAATCTGCAAAGTGGGGAAAACGGTATCTGTGTTGCATGCCAGACTTGAAGATGAGTGAGTGTTCACTGATCAAATGTATTTGGAAATGTCACAAGCTCAGCAGACACAGTGGCACCATGAAGAGATGTCATAGGACCTTTCCCTCCTAAGCCTCAGTTCTTTTCATGTGTTATCATCAAGCACAAAGCAAAAGAGCTTGTGAATTGCGTAAAGAAAACTAGATTGTTCTGTAAAAATGGCCCTTGAGAAGTTTCACATCCAAGCTCTTGTCATATCCCAAAAAGGTCACATCCCAAAGGGGCGGGGCGGGCATCATGTGTTAATAATACATTGAGCATACAGCGGGTGGGTGTTCTTTTTTTTCCCACTAGAGAGTTATTTTATTTTATTTTATTTTATTTTATTTTGTTTTTAGATTTTAAAGATGCAGAGTGACATATTCCACATGGTCAGACTGTATTATAAAGTAAAGGTTTAACTAAAACATAGAATTGATTTTTGCCAAAATGAAAGAAAAAATAACATATATATATATATATATATATATATATATATATATATATATATATAGCTGTAGTTCAGAACTCTTGCTGTGATGAGCAACTCTTTGAAAATATGTTTAAAAATTCACCGAGTCTTGTCTAAAGACTAACCTGTGAGGAGGGATAAACTAACTTATTCACTTCTGGACATTGTTAAATGCCCTGAAAGTGGTGGTTAATAATTTCCTTTTGAAGTGAAAAATAGTAAGCATGTTCCTGAGCCCTGTCATCAATCTTTGATAATTTCAGATTAAGGCATTGTCTTTGGATACAAATGAATATCATTTTTTAAATGCGGTTTTAAATAAAATTTTAAAAAGTAATAATCTCCTATCCTACCGCACTGAGAATTTCTACTGGAGGAAAGGAACTAGAGGTTCCTTGCTGCTCTTAGCAGGAAGTGGTTGGGGGCAGGATACTTCAAAGTACCTGAACTGCAGTTGTAGAATGATGTTCTTTGGCTTCCAATCCTTATGCATAATTTGAATGTGACTGGCTTTCAATGCTAAGAATGTGAGGCTCCCCTCTTAATTATAGTATTTTAGATGAGCCTAATTTGACAGCCACTGGCACGCAATATGCTAAATATTTCATATAATGTGACTTTGAGAAGAGGGGAGCCCCCCTCCTTGAGAATCCCAATGGGTAAGACATTATAACTTAGAATTTCAGCATCAACAGCAGGGACAGCTTAACTGCGGAAAAAGTCTTCCTTTGATTTGATGTTCCCAAAGGTACAAACTTGGAGGCAATTTCAGGAGCACTGTAGGTCACTTGCAGATCTGATCTTGAAGGAAATGAAGAGCCTTGAGCTCCACATCCATGACGCCATTTTGCCATGAAGTGGAGCCTGATTTTCCTTGAATTATTCTATTACTTTTTACACACCCTTCCCCACTGGACTGGGTAGACCTACCTTCTAGTTGAGACCACTCAGTCAGTGACTGAGGCACACATTTGGAGACTCTTATAGTTCTCCATCATCTCCAAAGAATTGTCCAATTGATGACATGTGCATTATAAATGAATGTGAGCAACAGATATCTAGCGATGCCGCATGTTTATGTTTCAGTAGATCTTTGTTGGAAGCATTAACGTGTCTTATACTATGCCAACAGTGATATTTTGAGTTAAGTAATTTTTAAAAGCAGGCAGTATGTATGCTCTCCATTTTGGCAGATAAGAAAGATAAACGTGAAAAGATGGGGATTTATTTAAGATCACTTTGCAAATCATTGACCTGCCAAGGATAGGTCTCCAGACTTGTATCATGTGGTGATAGTGTCTGAGAGGTGAACAATTATGGCTCCAGCTAACACTTTCTGGGTACTGCCAGGTGTCAGACATTATGTGTAGCCATTGGCATGCACGACCTCCATGGAGAGATCCTGTTATCACCCCTGTTTTATGAGGGAAAAAAGGCCTATAGAATGTAAATAATTGTCCTCAAGTCATCCACCTAGCACATAAGTGAACAAGATCTCAACCTCTGAGTGCATCCTGTCTGCCAACCATGTTAAGCTTCCATTGGAAATACGTAGTGAGCCTATGGATTTCAAGGGAACATTCTTCCAAAAAGCTCAGTGCACTTTTTTCCCACAAATTAAAATTGTATGTATATAAGGTGTACAGCTTGATATTTTGATATATGTATACATTGTGAAATAATACGGTGAAAACATGGAGAAAAGGAAGTCCCGCTGTATTGTTGGTGGGAACGTACATTGGCTCAGCCACTACGGAAAATAGTATGGAGGTTCCTCATGATCAAGCAAGCCCACTTCCAGGTATATATATCCAAAGGAAATGAAATCAGTATTGCAAAGTGATATCTTGACTCCTGTATTCATTGCAGCATTATTCACAACAGCCACGATAAGGAAACAACCTGAGTGTCTGTTGGTGGATAAATGTGTAAATAAAATGTGATACACACACACACACACACACACACACACACACACACTCAGGAATATTATTCAGCCTTATAAAAGAAGGAAATCCTGAGTATACTGTTTAATTCTCTGGTTCTCTCCTGCCATGGTTTTATCAGGTAGAATGGATTCTAGGTTAGACTTTCCTTCTCATCAGTGAGGGTTTGAAAGCATGCAAGTTCCACAGGATGCTGATAAGGGTTGGGTGAGGGGGTGGCAGGCAGGGTGGAATCCCTGAATCCATGCATCTTATTCCTAGTGACTAGATGTTTGGATGTGTGCCCCCTTCTTATCTCTACTCCTCCAAGTAGAAACAGCTCTACTTTGTAGCCAGAAAGATGCCTGCCAAGCCACTAAGGGCATCGTTTAGGGTAGGGTAATAACCCTTAAGAGTGTGCTTTTAAAGCTGGGTGGTGCATGCTTGCTAGGTTGCAGGGCAATCACCGAAGCAGCTTCCTGTGTACATCCTGGAGAAAGACCTCCAGTGAGCCTGCAGGTGCAATTTCTTTTCTGATCCTAGAAAGAAGGCTCTTGACGATACAGCAGTGTTTGTTTTCTACTTGGTAAAGTACAAAGGAAAACAGCGGAAATTAGCCCAGCACAGTGTTGATGCCAGCCCAGAGGTGGGGACTCTGATGGCACCCCCCTACTCCCCTCCAACGCAAACCTTTGCCGCCAGAAAGCCTTCCCCTGCAATGAGATTAGCAGACACAGCAGCTTACGCCAAGGCGCTGTGCAGTTTTTACCCTGTTCCACCAGGTGTTGCCAGAGAACATTGAGCAGAGCCGAGCTCCGGGCGAAGTGTGTTCGCGGCTGCTGGAACACGGGGCTGCTCAGAAGGCAGCAATTAAATGAGTTATGCTGACTCCAACAGCTCTCTTCCCTGCACGTTGAAATATGCCTCCTGTGTCTGCCTCATGCCTCACATTGCAAATCAACACATTTTGTTGCATATTTGGGTATGGGTGTACACTCTCACACTGGAGGAAGGAGACCACGCAGAACTGTGCTGCTCCAGGTCACCAACCCAAGCCCCAAGGGCACCTGCGGTCAGCTTGCATCCGTACCAGGAAGTAGACAGCTACCTCAGTGCCCATGAGGGTAATTCCCTGTGAGGTCCATTGCGTGTTAACCAGAGTTCGTTGCTTCTTAGTACCTGTTCTCTGTTCCTTTCCCATTCTTCTATATCCAGAGCAATGAGGCCACGGTTCTAGATCTGTGGTTCTGAGCCAGGTGTGACTGAGTCCCCGGGGTTCATTTGGCCATATCCAGAGACACTTTTGGTTGTCACGACTGGGGAGGAAAGGAAGTAAGTAACTATGGGCATCTATTTGGTAGAGGCCAGGGATGGTGTTAATCATCCTACTGGGCACAAGACAGTCCCACCAAACAATTATCCAAACTGCCAGACTGCTGAGATCAAGAAACTCTGTTCTAGAGGCAAAGGCTTTATCAGAAAGATGATTTTATTGTCCAAAACAATACTGAAATAAGTCTTTCCAATTGTGATTGTCTCAGCAAAGCTCCTCTGTATCACTGCAATTAAACATCATGATTTGCCAAGGTTACACCTCCATAAAAGAGTTACAAAGATGCCATATATTGTGGGCCTACTATGTGCCAAGTAAATTGCTCATATTATCTCTAACCTCACAGAAATAGCATTGCGGGTGGGATTGTTATTTTACAATATCAAAGAGGAAACCAGGGCCAGAAAGTTTGCATTTATCTGTCAGTGTCATGCAGCGACTAAGCGGAGAGCCCAGTTTTGAACCCAAATCTAGTTTGTTTAGGGCCACTGTCTCCTTCCCCACGATTTGCTGTCCCTCCCTGTGTCCCAGAAGGCAGCCATGGTTTCTGCATGAACTGGGGGAAAAACATGCCCCAAATGGGCTCCAAGCTTCCTAGATCTGGGGAAGTGACCTCACTGGACCGCCATTACTCTATCTGCCAAGTTGGGACAGAGGAGAGGATTGGATACTCCATAAAGGGCGTTTTCTGATTCTTGCAAGACCTAATAGCTCCTGTTGGTAATCTCTGAGGGATATTCTGGACATCTACAATACACCAGAAACTCAACCATGGGGCATCTGCTTTTGACAAATTATGAGGCCGGCATAGCTATAGATATTCTTATTCACGACTCCCCATAGGAAATCTCCAGATACTTTGGGGAAGAAAAGGTCAGGCACTGAAGAGAAACCATGACACTTAGTCACTCTAGGGAAGGTATGATTGTTATAATTCTTGTCCATCTTTGTGTCCTCAGAGGCAACAGTGGTGGGTATGGCCTCGTAGGGGCTCAATTTGTATTTCAGGCATTAGTTTCCTCCTAAGAAACACATGAACAGGGTTCAACAGAAGTAGGGAAGAAAACAGCATATCATAGCAACCCAAATATGACGGCATATCCATTATATTGATTGCTGTGGAGATTCACCTTAGTACCATGTGAACTGGCTTGTGCACTCATAACCTAGAGGCTGTCCAAGTTTCCAGAATCTTCCACATCCCCGTAGATTCAGTGTCTTCAATGAAGTTCTAGCACCATACACATTTTTTTTCTGTTTCGTCAAGAATGGGCAAACTAAGGCCTGAGAGCCAAATCTGGCCAGCAAACTGTTTTCCTAAACACAGTGTTACCAGAGCACAGCCCTGCTCATATTTGCTTACAAATGGCCAATGGCCACTTTTGCACCACAAGGGCAGAGTTGAATAGCTATAATAGATCCTAAGGCCCACAAAGCCTAAAATACTCGCTCTCTGGCCCTCTACAGAAAAAAAGTTTGGAAACCCTTGCTTTAGACAACTGAAAGCCAGTGACTTTCCCTAGCACAAACACAGAGAGTTAGATTAAGCAGAACGCACCTCTGTCCGGCTACCTTGGATGGCGGGCCACTCATGTTCTTTGGGCCATAGTATTTGTAGCATCGTCCTATGAAGGACTTCACTGCGAGTAATAAAAGTCTCACGTTAATGGAGGCAGTGCTCAAATTGTTGAGAGTTCCTCCCCACCCCGCTATGTTTAGTGAGATAAATTGCACTTCACTATAGTGACTTGTAGATGACAGTGAAGCCAAGGAAATTTGAATGCAGTGACTATATTCATTTTGAAATAAAAAAAAAATTTTTTAATGGTTGTTCTGTGGGAAGTCGAACACAGTAAACGATTCAAAACTGTCACCGCATTGAGATGAATGGGAGTAAACACTGTGCCTCCAAAGGCATTCCATAAATATCCTTAAATTATAACCATCTGTTTGATCTGCTGAGGAAAAATAACTAATTCCTGACGTTTTCCCCTCTCCAGACTGCCCACTGAATGTACCCAGGATTGGGATCTTTGTTGCCGATAACTAACGTGATAATCTAGTAAAACTTCCTCTTGATCTAGGTGAGCAGTCTACAGCAGATTTCTCCACCATTGATGTTTTATGCCATTTAATTCTCTCTTGGGGGGATGTTTAGCACCATCCCTGGCCTCACCTACTTGATGCCAATGGCACTTTCTCCCACCTTGACAATCAGGTGTCCCCAGGCATGGCCAAATGTCCCTGAGGAATGCGGATGAAGTTAGACCCACAGTTGAGAACCATTATTCTAGAAGGAAGTCTTAGAAAGGACTTAGTGAGCCCTTGGCATTCACACATGTAAATCATTGCATGTTGTTATTTCAGACGAACTTTTCTTCTTTTTCCTTCTGCAACCCTCAGCCCCCCAGTTCTTCCCCTCCTTCCTCCTGGGCTCAGTGCTTATTAATGTCTAAATGCACTGCAAAGATGAGATTACCTTGAACTCCTCCAGCTTCGCCTGATAACCCTGAGCTGCATTGTTGCTCTAAGCCAGATCAGCAGAACCAGGTCTGTGATCAGGTTCCGGGAGCTGGAGCACCTCTCCATCGCCGGCTGCTGTGATCAGAGGGTCTGGAGAATGAGCACCTCTCTGATGTGGTCTTATCAGGCTGAGCCTAATGTCAACCCTGTTAGAAGAGCTTTGTCCGATCTGCCTGTAGCTTTGTTCTGAACCGTTCAGTAACAGTTCACTGGAGCAGAAAGAGCCCTGTGAATTGATATTATAAACCCACATGCCTGTTTTATTCATTGTGGAGGCAACCGAATATAACACAAGTATTTATTTTTAGTGATTGGAGAATGGCATTTCATTCCCCTTCCCCCTTGTCACAGAATGTGGAAAACAGAGAAAATAACACACAACTCTTTCTGAACACAAATCTGTTGAAAAGATATTGATTATTGTTTCAGTTACTTTGCACTATCTTAAATAGTGTATGTGTGTGCCCTGAATATATATGTGTGTATAATATATATCACATTCATTTGGATGGTCTTAATAAAGAGCCACAGGCCAGCGGATGTAATCCAATCACCACGGGTCTAGCCTTCTATCTCTGGCTGTTCCCTTGACCCCCGCCTCCCCGGTTTCATTGCAAGTTAGATTTTCTAGAAAAATTCATGAAACTTCATCATGTTTCATTCATTCCTTGCTCCTGGGCATTCCTCACTGAAGGTCAGGAGCTGTGAAATTTCTCTTTAGTCCCATTGCTTTGATATGGCATGGGCCAGGCAATGAAGAAAATGAAGTGTGGAAAAATGGAGTTACAGCAATGACTTAAATGGGCGGAGGGTTCTGCCCAACGCGGCCGGGTTAGAAATGAGGAGGTGAGCTGCCTGATGTGTGAGCTGACATGATTCTAACAGTGGGACCTGGGGGGAGGACCAGGGCACAGCTGGATGGCTCCAGTTCCAAGGTCCCTTCAGTTAGTTAAGTCTCCATCTTCTGTTGGTGTCTTCAAGGATAATGATGGTGATGACGATGAAGATGGCAGTAACAGATTGAACCATAAAAACTTGCTGACATTTGATAATTGTTTATCTACTTAAATGTCACCTTCATATGGTTCCACTTAATAATTATAAAAATGAATGGCTGACACGTACTGGGAGACACAGTGGTCCAGGCACGGTGCTGTAAGCATTACACAGGCATTAGTTTGTTCGATCAACACAACCACTCTTTACTGGCGATACCTTCATTACCCCAGTTGACAAATGAGGACCCTGGGACTGTGGGAATAACTTGCCGAAGGCCACAGAGTAGCAAAGCTGGATTTAAACCCAGGAGATTAATGCTGCAGTCTGTGTTATTAACCCCCAGCCTACGCTCTTGGCTGGATAAGTTTTAGACAGATGTTCATACTTTCCACAGAGGGTCCTGCATTTCCGTCAGGCTTGGGGAAAATGAGATTTTTTTTTTATTTGTTTGCAAGTCTCCCTAATTATGAGGAGTACTAATAGGCCCGAGCAAACTGCTCACTGCCTAGTAATGGGATTGTTGCCATCCAGTCGGAATCTTAAGAATGACCCACAGACCACGTTGCCTTGAGGCAGGAAGAGTCAGACCATCCTCATCAGCTTCGCCAGTCCTCCATGTTAGTTCTTCTGACAATTTATGGGATTTCAACTATAAAATCTCCCTTCTTTGAATTTCATCCCATCTTTAGGACAGGAAACAAAGCCCTAAAAGTCTTATTAGCCAAGATGCTGAACGTGTGAAAATAGTGAGTCTGGTGGAGAAAAACAGTGGGATCACTTTGGTCTTTCTCCCCCAAAATGTGTCCTTTCAGATTTGTCCTGAGAAAAATATCAGACGAATCCCAGTTGAGGGACAGCCCACAAAATATCTGACCAATACACTGTCAAGATGATGAACAGCAAGGAAAGTCTGAGAAACTGTCACAGCTGAGAGGAGCCCTAGGAGGGTGATGCCTAATGTCATGCAGTGTCCTGGATGGGATACAGGACCCAATGGGTGACATTAGAGGAAAACTCAGGAAATCTGAGTGGAGGAGGACTTTAGTTAACATAGTACATTACCACTGTTTCAGTAATTGTGGAAAATGTACCAGACTCCTGTAAGATGTTAATTAGAGGAGAATTTGATGCAAAGTGCATGCAAGCTTTCTCTACTATCTTTACAACATCTTTGCAAACCTGAAACTACTCTAAAATTTGAATATATATATATATATATATATATATATATACATATACATATACATATACATATACATATATAGCAGAAAACCATAAGCACATACTCAAAAAATGGAAGAACCAAAAGTTGTCCAAACTTTCCTGTGAATGAGGGCTCCTCACACAGAAACACAAAATACACTATTCGAGCTTTTTCACGGTGTATATCAGGCAAGTAAAGGCTTTGCAAAGTCCCACTCTATGCAATTTCAATGTAATTTGTGTGATTGGGTTGAACTCAGTTTTTCCCAAACTGATATAATCACATAATCATTTGATTTGAAAAATAGCTCTAGAGGAAACAAACAAACAACAACAACAACTTAGGTCACAGAACTCCCAGATCATGAGGACTTTCTAAGCACCAGTTTTTCCAGAAAGTGACGTTGGAGGCTTTCACATTACCGCTCTGCCCCAAAATCCTGGGTGACTCCTTATACTGCCTCAACCTCAAATCATTTCTCCACCCTGGCAATTCTGTCACACATGAAATGCCCTTCTGCCCCCTCTCTTTCTTTGTCTGTGGAAGAGGGTCTCACATTTCTCGGGAGGGCTTCTTAAAACCGAGATAGCTGGAGCCCACTGCCAAGCTTCCTGATTCACTGGGTCTGGGATGGGGCCTGGAGAACATTTATTTCCCACAAGGTTGCAAGTGATAACAAGGCTACTGGCCTGGAGACCACACTCTGAAAACCACTGAGGTTCCTTTGCTCTGGATGTGAGTTTGTCTCGCATTTCTTCCATAGAATCTAGGCTTTATCTTATTCCCATACATTTGCTCTTTTGCTGTTCCCCGTGGATGGGTTACCTAATACCTAAAATAAATAGCAATGAAGTATTCCCCAGGGGTGTGGGATACAAAAATGGAGAGGAGCCAAAGAGGAAACAGGGCCTCTTTGGTTTGAGAACAGCACAGTGTCACAAAAAGAGAATTTTTCTTTGTAACAGCAGATCTAGGCCCCAGACTCTGCACCATCATTTGCTAGCTGAGTGACCTCACGCATATTTCACAAAGTCCAAAAGGTTGACTTCTCTACTAAAAAATGGGGATAGTATTCACCTCTTCAGCCTTTGTGAGGATTAATTGGTGGTGCATATATTAAGGTGCACAGATCCTGGCACATCGCACTGACTTCTGAATCTGCACAATTGAACA
The DNA here is from genome assembly GCF_046562875.1 of Panthera onca. NCBI lineage: Eukaryota > Metazoa > Chordata > Mammalia > Carnivora > Felidae > Panthera > Panthera onca. The sequence continues at coordinate 35,748,750 of NC_138354.1, read as the reverse complement.
AGCAGTTCGGATAATCCCAGATGGTGTGTTCGGCAGGCAATGCATTCATTCATTCTTCACCGACTCAGTTATTCAGCACGTGTCTCCACTGGGCTCCCGTGTTCCAGGTGACATTCCAAGTGCTAGGGAGACAACAGTGGACAAGATAAAGACCCCACCCTCACAGAGCTGATGCATAGTACACCCTGCACAAATAAATAGGTAATGAACGTCCAGGTCATGAGAGGTGGTAGAAAGTAGGAGTGAAAGCAGTATGAGAAGATATGAGACGGGATGGTCAGAGAAGGTCTTTCTGAGAAGATGACTCTAGAGGCAAGACTGAGTAAGTGGGAGAACACATAAGAGAATCTCCAAATTTGGTTCTTCCTAATGTGAATCACATAATGTAACACAGCTATGTTGTAGTTACTCTTAGTTTTTCATTGTTGTTGTTGTTGCTTGTTTTTGAAACAGAAAACATTGATTTCCCACTCGATATGGTGGATCTTATTGAGTGCCCCCCATATCCTGAGCACAGTGCTCGGTATTTTGCAATTATTGTTTCTAATCCCCATGACAGCTCTACAAGGGGGAGCATATCATTTCCATATTATAGTTAGAGGGGTCTTAAAGAAGTTACGTGGTCACATAGTAAATGGCCAGTGTTGGCTCTTTCTACTACACCCTACAGCCTCTAACATACAAAATTCTGAACTGTATTCATTTCTGAAATCCATTGTGGTACCAACTATATTATCCTAATTCTCTTAAAGGACCAATTATTTTGTTGCCATTTTCCTAATTCATTATATTGCAATGCCCAGTAGTTTACAATGCTGGCTGCATGTTCCAGTCCCCTGGGAGTGGGGGCCGGGGATCCAGGACTTTAAAATCTTCTCAGATGAATCTGATGTACAGCCAATGTCGAGTACTACTGGCTAGCGTTATATTCAAGATTTGTAAATATTTTCTGGCTGTATAACCAGTGGAGCACTGGTTTAGAATGTAGATCCAGAGGGTAGCTATAAGCCAATACACTTGAGGTTCATGATCAGCAAGTGATTAATCTCTCAGAAATGAGAGACAGACCAGCCCCCTGAGCGGGCAGACAGTACGGTATCATAGAATTATCTCAGACCTTGGAGTCCAAACTGGGTTTGACACCCAGCTTTGCCCTTCTCTGGCTCTGTGATTTTGGGTGACGTACTAACCCTATCTGTACCTAATTATATGCCCCAAACATGGCTAACGCAGGCACTTCCCAACACTGTGGCGTCCATTGTCCCTCTCAAATACATACCCCAAGCAAGGCGTACTAGCTGAATCCCAGGAAGACAAGAAAAGGGCAACGATTTCATTTCCACCCAGTAATGCGCTACATTACTTTTCCAGTATGGGAAAGTAAAATGAAACAAGAAAAGTATATTTAAAAAAATTCTTTCCAGGCCTTCTTTCCAAAGTTACTCAATTCCAAATTTAGCATCCTCTCCTGGGAAAAATAAAACTGTCTTTTTTATGCATCCGCTGTGATACCTGTGAACCCAATAATACTCACTATGGATCTTGGGCTAGTAGTGTTTTAAGAGAGAGGGGGAAGAAACAGAAAACAAAGAAGAAGCAAGGGAAGCTTTAAACTGCCTTCTCCCTTCTTCCTGGAGTCTTATGTCTGCAAAGCTGGTCTCTTCTGTAGCCTGCAGGGTCCCTCAGACCTCTTCTTTCTCGTGTGGCCCTTCTTTCTTATTAAACCCCCCACCGGAAACAATTGCTCCCACTTTGTATTCCAGGGAGCTGTAATATTTGCCCAACGATGAGCTCCATTCACTGGTTTGTTAACTGAAATGGGAAGTGACAGACTCAATAAAAGGAAACCTCTGTGCCCGGGAAACATATTATTTCTCCCCCTCACTCTCCCTTTCTCCTTCTCTCAGATGACTGTGCCGGGAATCTGCAGACTCTGAGCTTACGGACACACCAAAGCTTCCTATTGATCCATGTTTAACTAATTTGATCAGAATAGAGACTTTTATTCCCTGTGGTTCCTCTCACTGGCTCTTAGCGGATGTGATTGAGTGCTTGGGAGTCACCCCTGACCTCTTTTGATAGGGATGAGGGAAGGAAGGTGCACAGGGACCTGGGTCCACACTGTGGGAGGGAGGGGCATCCTATAGATAAGACGTGGGCCTCACAATTGGATGAGGGTTGCGGGGGGGAGTACAAGATTCCTTCCTGGGGACAACCTTCTTGTCTCTTTTGTTAAAAATGAATAATGAAAAGCACCCACCATTTCCAGTCATTGGAAACCATAGGATCCATGTGGTAATAGATGCCCTACTTTTAATCTCTGAGTAAAGGCAGTTCGGATTTTAGACAGTTTTTTAGCCACATATATTTGAATACTGTAGTTAATAATGGTAAGTCATCATTACCATTAACAGCTAACACCTGTTAAACCCTTACGAAGGACCAAGGACTATCTAAGTCCATAATATATACTCTCTTATCTCATTTAATCCCCAAAACAACTCTTTGAAGGAGGCATTGTCATTATCCACATTTTATAGCAAAAAAATTGGGTCTTGAAGAAGTGACGTGCCAAAGATTGGTGGTTCGCAGATAGGGACTCTAAGAATTCAGTACATGATTCCTAAACTTGTACTTTGCTTAAAACATTGCTTTGCTTTGTTTTTAATTTTAGAGCTAACTGTCAATTCACACACAGTCGTAAGAAATAGCACAAAGAGATGATCCCATCCAGTTACACTCAATGATAGCGTCTTGCATACCTGTCATACAATATCACAACCAGGAAATTGACATGGATAAAATCTGTCCACCTTTTTTAGATTTCCTTTTTTAGATTTCAGTTATGTGTGTGCATTTCCTTCTTTGTAATTTTATCACCAGTGTCATTTCCTACAGTGGCCTCCACAATCCATGTACAGAGTGGTTCCATTCCAGGGGTCCCTGGCTTTACCCTTTGTAGCCACAGCTATTTCTCTTGTCCCTCACAGCCCGAGGAAATCACTCATCTATTCTCCATCTCTATAATTTGGTCATTTCAAGAATGCTACATAAAAAGTGTGTGAAAAGCTTGCTTCTCTGTACACAAGCACTGTTAAAGATTCAGTCCACACACAGAACCTTATGACCACTAGACTTCTGGGTCCCTTTCAGTTCGTCATCTCCCACCTCCCTTTTGCTGCAGAGTTACTGAGGTTTCGCACAATGTTGACACCAGCGTGTAGCCCATACACCATTCCCCACCTCTCTCATCCTGAGGATGGGCTCCAGATGTCCTTGTGCAGGAATTCTACAATATTCTCAGCTCATCAGCTCAAATTCTGCCCATGAGAGCCAATAGATTTCCTATCAATGTGCATCCTCAACCCCCTCTCCCTACCCTCACCACTGCCCCTCCCCCAGGCCAACCTCGGTCCACTGACCACACAGAGCCTGGGAGTAAGAAGACCAGCTTCAGTGGCTAACCAGTGATGTCCACCCCAGATGCTTCCTTGCCCCATAGTGGTTAAAAAGTCAAAGCAGAAGAAAAGGTTTGCTCAGGTCTTACAGAGTATAACAGACAGGATTTAGTGTTGCCTCTTGTTCATTGGGAGGCTTTACCCCCCATTTTCACAGGATAGAGCATCTCCTGAAATCTTGGCTGGCAAACAGCCTTGACTCTTGCCCATGCCCTAGAGTGTCCAGAAGACTTCTCATCAAATGAAAAGACCACTGCCCTTTCTAGGCATGAGTCAGGCCTCAGAGTGGAGATGAGGCAGCGTGCATCTCTGCCCAATAGCTTGCTTGGTTCTTTCCTTTTCCTGACTCTGCATCTGATGTCATTAAGGTCATTGCCTGTAAGTGGTCAGTTTGCATTTGGGGTGCACAACACGCAAAGCTGAGCTGCCCTTTGGCACAGAGCAGTGTTATATTAGATCAGATCTTAGGATTTATGGAAGCTTTCACACACCTGTTCTTCAAGTCCAGAAAACATGCTGTCAGTGTTAACTACTCTCTAGAGTGCACACTCCCATTTTCTCTTTCTTTCTTTCCTTCTCTCCCCTGTAAACTAAGGTGTGGAGTGCTCCAGGTCCCCCTTACCGGACCCACTGTCATGGACAGTGTATCCTCAGCCTAATTGGATATTATCTTGTCCCCCCACCAGCTGATGCCCCAAGCTACCCTTTCCTGTAATGGCTCTTACCTAGGCTGGGCATCAGACACAGACCAAAGGCTTATTTAATTTTGAGAGCTTCTCCCCCACCTCCTACCTCCAATCTCCCATCGGAATTTAGGGAAGCTACCCCGTCCGTCGATGTTAAGGAACAGAATCCTGGTGGCTCCTTTGTTCCATGCATACAGCACCTTTGAGGGGCAGACTTTATTGCACCTTGTCAGGCCTGCCATGGCTTTTGTTTTCCTGCACACTTGAATAATACATCTGATTACCATGGCAAATGTTGCGGCTAAGCAAGCTTGGCCCTCCTGCCTAATTAACTGATGATAACAGGGCCCGCTGCCCTTTCCCCTCTCTGAAGCCATCATGGACAGGGGAGTTCTTTTATCTTTCTTCAAAACTGACTTGCTCTCCCGACCCTCCAGCAGCTCCTGTGTTGTCTGTTTACCTCGCATGCCTCCGCGAGACTGTTAATTTTCCGTGGCACCTCCTAGCTGCCTGTAATTAACACATCGAACACTGAAGACACAGTTTTGCTTTTTGCAGATGCTTCACGGAGGTGTTTTCTTCCTCCACTAATTATACTGCTGTATTGTAGCAATCGGCATTGACCTAAAAGGATCTTTTTTATTATTATGTTTGTTACTGTTGTTCTGGTTGGAAAAACAAATACAGTTTTGGAACCCAGTTTGGGCAGAAGAGAATATACCAATATATATTGTCAATGTTTCTTTTCATAGCCTTGAAAGTAACAAATGAGGATACATTTGTTGTCCCCTATCCTGTTCGGCATTTGGCAACTCTTTGTTAGATGTGGGTAATATTTACTTAGGATGTATGCTTTCCCCGAATCTAAATATTCTGCCTTGGTAATTATACAGATGGGGCACATGACCTATTCCATTGAGTGTGGAAATCCTCTGCAGATTGTGAATAGCCTTCTGTCCTATTAGATTTCAGGGAAGCTGAGTCCACGAAACACAAGACACAGAATCTGTTTATCATCTTATGCTTAGGCTTAAGATTTAAGCTGTAATGAATACCGGTTCAAAGGGCTTGAGGTGTAAGAAGGAGGTTGGTAGTTACAGGAATAAAAACAAGAGCACAAAGAGCAGCTTTTGGGAAGGACTCAGGCTGGAATAATGATGATAGAATTGTCTAAATCGATACATCTCTTGTCAGACCCATGTCTGATGTTTGAATCAACCGGGCCTTTCCTCCAAGAGCTTTCCTTGAGAATATTGAATTATTTATTATTTGTATCTTTTTTCCCCTTCTCTTTCTGATGATTTTTTTTCCCTCTGACTTAGTAAAATTTGTTTTTCATGCTGCCAGGTTCAATGTTGTCTACTCTTTGATAAATAGCAGTAATTGGGCATATAGCAGAAGTCATGTACAAATGTATGACTTCAATTACATCGAGAGCATTTTTTTTCTTTATATTGATCTTTCTTCCCCCTCCTTATAAGATCCGTTCTCTATAGCCTGTAGTACTGAGTATTTTAAAGAATTATTCTTTGTCTCTGTGTCGGCATACACCCTTGAACTTATATGTCTTTTTCGAAAACATGTTCTTGACCTTCCATCAGTCTGGACAGACCTGGAGGGGGAAATTTGAAACTTTCACCTGATGAGCTCTCCTAGATTCTTCTCACCTGGCCATCTTGCCTTATCCAGCAGCACGGAGTTTCCATAGCCTGGTTTTCCTTGTTGAAGGTAGGGCCACATTGGGGAAAGTGATTTTATAGACCAGGAAATACATTTCTTTTTTTTTTTTTAATTTTTTTTAATGTTTATTTTTATTTTTGAGAGAGACAGAGACAGAATGCGAGTGGGTTAGGGGCAGAGAGAGAGGGAGACACAGAATCTGAAGCAGGCTCCAGGCTCCAAGCTGTCCGCACAGAGCCCGACGCGGGGCTCGAACTCAACGAGCTGTGAGATCATGACCTGAGCTGGAGTCGGACACTCAACCGACTGAGCCACCCAGGTGCCCCCAGGAAATACATTTCTGCGTAATGAAAATTGTGCAGAGAAAAACGACATGGAAAAGAGATGAGAGACAGAAGTAATCCACATTATTATTCAAGCTTAAGAATCTGTGTGGTTGCACTCTAACTGTTCCTGACTTAACATATTTCCTGTTGATCAGTCTTAATGTAGTTGTGGTTGTTGCGTGTTTGTTTGCCAGCTGAAGACATGCTTTCACAGATATGACTGCCCATGTTCGTGCATCCGTCCGTATACCTGATTTCCAAGGTTCAGTACCGGCCCCAGCATTTGGTGATCCTGGCTTGGCAGTAAGTGTCATCTCCTGGGCACAGCCGTTTTCTAAGACAGGTTATCTGATGCCTGGAAATTTCGAAGCCACTGCTCTGAGTGAACCAAGCCTACAAGTTAGAGAACTAAAAGGCAGGGTTGGAAGATAGTGAGGCGCTAAATTGGACACAGCTTCTCTAGAACGCAGGTACCCCCATGTCCCACATCATCTCCCACTGGAGATGGGCTTTGCCAAAGGTCCGTCAAATAACAACTGAGTGTGCTGTGCTGTCCTGTCCGTGTGGCTCCTTCTGTGGCTTTGAATCTGCACCATTGGATCATGCTGTGACTTTGCTGAGGGCATGCAAATAGGGAGTGTTGATTTTTTTAGACCCTTTTTTTAAGGAGAAGCAGCCACTTAAAACGGCATCTTCGGATAGGGCACATTATTTTATCTCCTGCCCAGTCCCTAAAGCCATATCTGTCCCATTTTATTCAGAGGAAGAAAATAGAATAAAAACCTTCAGAGCATCTTAGTGATAAAGGAATCGCACTCTCCGTTATTACGCTCTAGGTTATGAAGCTGGGACTTTAAGTAGACAAAGAGAAATTGAGTTGGCTTTGGCAGAATCTGTGACTCTGGACCCCACCAGGTTGCTGTGTGTGTGTGGGGGGGGGGGGGTGCACGCACGTGAGAAGCACTTTGATAAAACCGCCTCTCCCCCCAGTAGGCTGTTAGGCACGGCGCTCAGAAACAGCCCTATTGTTTTAGCTTTCCTTTCATATCATGTAGGTGTCTATACCATGCCACCCACACAGGAGAGCCAGTGAGCTGTGAAATATATTCATTGTTAGGGCACCAAGGAAATGGCGGCTGAGCAATCGGAGGTGATAATGTCCGACAGGCAAGGGAGGCCGCCAACATTACCTGCATTATTTCGGTTGCCTTTTTCATTATAGGTTCGGGAAATAGACAGCAATTCGATTATGGCATGATTTGGGGTGGAATTGCTTGCGCTCCTTGACCTCGTCACTGGGGGATCAAATGAGAAGTCAGCTCAAATAAAGTTTATAGTGCATTAACTGGACGGAGCAGTGCCTTACCCACAGAGCACGATTCTTCATCTTCCAGGGGTTTGTAACTGCAGCCCAGATGTATCTGTACCTTAAGGCACAGGGAGGATTGGCTGAGATGTATAGGAGTGAGCGGAGGCGGCCAATGGTGTTCTGACGCCTCCCTCCCATGTGCAGCACCGGGTTCCTCTGCAACTCTGGTGAAGCAGTGTGATTAATAACACGGAGGAAACCTGCTTGTTGGATTATTAATTTCTCGTCCCCTTTGCCTTATTTTTTTTTCCTTTGCACATATTCCTGATGTGTTTCCTTCTGCCTTTTTCTCTTTGCCTTTGCCAAGCATTTCCATCCCTCCTTTTCTCTCCTTTGGCCCCTCTTTTCACCCATGGAGCTATAATCACTAGCATTTCACACTGACGCCTGGCCACCCAACCCTCGTGCCAGCTGGCTTCACAACTGGGGTGAGTTTATCTCTTCCCATTGGGGATTCTGTGTCTGAGAGCAGGGGGGAGAGAGAGAGAGAGAGAGAGAGAGAGAGAGAGAGAGAGAGAGAGAGCACGCCAGAGGATGAAGCCTGGAGAGTTTGAGTCCTGCTGTATTTTAAGTGCAGGCTTGGCCTTCTGTTAGGAGTGACCCAAAATCTGAGACCAGCCCACGGAGAGAATGCCACCACCCCCCGCCCCCCCCAAGCCCAGCTTCTCCAGCACGGAGAAACATGGTTTCTCTTAGTTAACTAATTACATCTCTACCCACCAGTTCTAGACACAAGGAGTGCACATGGCAAAACAGGAAGAAAGGGGAAATAACGACAGGTAATTGCATGCCTGTCATAGGCAAAGATATTGGGGTGCCACGGTTTCCTCTGCCAGCAGAATTGTGGAATGGAGTAAGGGGGAGATGTGGGAGGTTTCTGGGGTGCCCTGCGAGTTGCGGGTTCCGTCAGAACTCCTGTCGCTGTCTGTACCCCCAGTCGTACGTTCCTGTCGGAAAGGAGTGTCGCCTGTTGGCTGTGGTGTTTATCCTGCGTATCCGATTAGGGGAACTTGCAGGTTTTGATTCGCTGAACTGTTCATGTGTCCGGTTGGTATAAAAGGAGCAAAAGCCGAGGCTGGGCCACTTCCTTTTCTGCATTCCTTGTGTCACAGCTGGGCCTGGGATCGCTCTTCACTTGTCTTAGAGGATTTCTCTCCTTCCCTTGAATCTCGCCCCTTCTGGAAATTAGCTAGATTAAACAGCAAAAGGATGGCGGGGGGGAGGGGGATGATAGGTAGTATTTATATGAGCTGTGCTTGCTGACATATCCACTTTTCTGAAGAAAGCCTTGTGTTTTAACCCCAGAGAGTCCCCTCTTTGTCGAGGTTACCTCAAGGCCCCCCAAAGCTAATAGGATGGAGAGCTAAAGGCATTTGTCACTAAGTGTTCTCTTTATTTGTAGAACTTCAGCACAAGGCAGGAAAAAAATATCTTCCAAGCTAATTATTCCTTTGGTTTATTCTGAGTCTGGGTTTTGTGTGACAGTTTGTTTTTATTTTTATTTTGTTTTTTGGTTTTTGGTTTTTGTTTTTTTCTTTTTGTTTTTAAAGCATCTGGAGCTTCTTTATAGTGAGTTTTGAGGGGGAAAAACTATGCGATGATATAATGACTCTGGAGCAGGTTTTTGTCGTGGTTTTTTTGAAGCAGTACATAAATAGGGCATCTGTGGATTTCACTGATGTGCTTTAGATGCACTCACATTTTATCCATTCTAAGATCACTGGTAAGACCTTTATGTTCACCTCATACCCAGCCCACATGTTCATTCCGTCTGTTATGCAGCACCCAGCCCAGGAAAGAAATACCAAGTCCTCACGGAAAGGGATAGCATCTGAACTTTGACAGTCTGGGAACATAGTAGTATCCTAAAAAAAGAAGCAAAAAAAAAAAAAAGTCAAAAATAAACAAGAAAACAGTTCCAGTTGTAGCATCGAAGGTCATCACCTTAAATTTCCAATTTTCTTTGGGTCCTTTGCACCCCCTCCCCATGGGGAATCACAGGTGTTATTCTGGCTGAATGTCCTCCCGAGAGGTAGATTTTAGAGAGCAACTAAGAAGAATGATGCTCCAAAGCTGAGAGGAGCTTAGAAGCTTGGGAACTCAAAGATTGGTATTTGACATAGAGATAGCACTTAATTCTTCAATAAAATTTTCCATTATTATTATTGTTATTTTGAAATTTAAAAGGGAGCTTTAAAAAAAGTCTTAGTACATTGTCTTTGGCTAGTGCTAATTACTTATTATTAAATTTTTGTTTTGTTTTGGTTTGGTTTGGTTTTTTTTTTCCCCCAGGGAAAAGGTCGTACTGCTGTGAAGTAATTCCATTTGGATAGCTAGAGAAAAACTGGAAATTTATGTTCGGAAGTACATTTTGGCTATAGCCTGCTAAAATTCTATCATTGCGTAATGCTTCGTTTAGAACACGCAGATTCACAACACACGTAATGAGAGGGGCTTAATTTCGTTCACCGAGACTTTCTGTAAACCTTCAGAGGGGAAAAAGCAATATTTGGCGAGGGATACATGAGTCAGCTCTTTCCTACCACCATGAGCCTTCTCGCTATTTCTTCTTTTCACCTGCCCTCCCTCCTCCACGACCCCCCCCCCCGCCCCCCCGCCAGCCTGCTGGTGAGTTACAGGGTAGGAAACTTTCTCCAAACCTGTTTCTACTTAGGAAACTCCAAAGGATCGGAACTCTTCTTTGAAGGACTTTAAATATCATTTCCGGCACCTCCTTTGTCTGCAAGTTGCAGAATGTTCTGAGACAACACAGGTACCTCTCATCTATTCTGTTTCCCAACTTCTCCAGATAAATGGGGGAGAAATAGTGAAATTGTTGAACCCTGAGAATAAGCTTTGGATGAGCCATTATCCTACCTAAGCAAATGCTCCTAACATTTGGAAAAGAAAAGGCAACCCCCCCCCTCCTTTAAAATCCACTGCCTTTGAATTGGGGAGAAAGAATACCTTTGCAGCATTTTTTCCCACACACCCTCACCTAGCTTTTCTTAAAATACTGCCTTGTTAATTTGTTGCTATTATACATGGACATTATGCAAAAAGTGATAAACGAAATGTATCTTTTTTTCCCCATAAAGCTTCCTCCCAGATTCTCCTTCATGTTTACAGAAACGTGCTGTATTCATGAGCTCGGATCAATTGTTTCTGCACATTGGCGTTCATTTGTTCAAGGCAGCATCTGGGCCTCGGATGTCAGCAGAGACCGGTGGAGGCAGAGTGCTATTAATAGTGAGGCTTATCTCGTTTAGGGGAGTAATCATTTTAGTATGCTCAAGAAAAAGCCAGCATGCAGCTCTCTGCCCACCTTCACCTAGGCAGGGTCCGCACCTTCCGAAGGCAAACACAGCTGAAAAGAGCTCTTAAAGAATGATTACAGAGTCGTGATTGCTCTACAAATTGAGTCTTTTCTCTGCTTGACAGTGATCCTGGCGTAGTCTCCCCCACTTAATCCTTGCTAGCAATTTGCCTATAGTTGTCACTAACAAGAGGTGACTTAAGGGGGGGGTGTGTCGCCAGTCACCACTGAACACCCAGCTCTGGGTCACCGTGGGCCCAGGCTACCGAATCAGGCCTGTTTTCCTATTAACTCACCACCTCCGAATGCATTAGCCCGGCACTTAGCTAACAATAGTTATGGAGCACCAGCCAGAGTTCCCGATCAGCATCCGTTTTCAGTTATCCGGTTCCCTGTGCAGCTAGGAACACCAGGAAGGAGAGACTCCTGGTTATTTCTCTAACCAAAACCAAAGAGATAAACCAGGAGAGAGACTCTCTCCCAAGAAAGTTAGACAGACACTGTGCGGGAGAGTCGCCTGGGGAGTATGGGTTGACCCCGAGAAGGGGACAAGATACATTGCGTATTTTGCATATTTTGTCCTCTGCCAGGACGTGGGGGTAGCCGAGGGGCCATATCTTGGGTTTGAAGCAAGCATGAAACGGAAGCCAGCCGAGTGTACGTAGCCCGTGGTTCCCAGACTTGTGTGCATCAGCATCCCCTGGAAAGCTTGTTAGAGCTTCTGAGCTTCTGATTCGGTAGGTCTGGGGTGAAGCCAGAGAATTCCCATTGCAACAGGTACCCAGGAGATAACAATGCCGTGGATCCAAGAGCCACGCTTTGAGACCCTGTGGTGTAGTTCAACAGGCTTGGTCTTTGCTGACTATCAAGTACGCCCCTAGTCTCCCTGCTTAACACCCATGTGTGGTTCCCCATTATATTTGAAGAAAGTCCCCAGTTCTCACCTGACTTCTGAGACCCTTTATAATCCAGTCCTGCCTCCTCCTGCCCAAGCTATTCAACTGAGAACACACCTCACAACACATGAGTTTTTGTCTTCGAAGAACATTCTTCCCTCCCATTTCCTCACCTGGAAATTTCTTCTCCATCTGTTAAGTTTGTGCCCAACCGTTCCCACTTCTGGGAGGCCCCCGCTGACTTTGTCACTCTCTCCAGATCTGAATTTCCATAGCTGCTTATATATCTGCCCGATGGATGTATCATGTTGTGTGATGGTGTTTATGCGTCTTTCTGCTTAAAGAAGGGGTCCCTTTTATTCATTTTAGTTCTCCACACCTGGCGTTATGCCTGGCACGTGGTCATTACATAGTAAAATTTTTGTTGAGCACATAAAGTCTTGCACGAGACAAATACATTTTATATGAATTATTATCTAATGCAGTCAGGTGACCTGTGTTTGAATTTCCACACAAGTGTGCGTGAGATTTTTTTTTTTTTTTTTTTTTTTTTTGCTTTGGAACAGTTCACTTCCCCTGTCTGAGAGTTTTATCCATCTTTATAATGGGAATATTAATAATGACGGTAATTATAATAATAGTGGGAGCAGTAGTAACAGTAATAGCTTTACCGATACCTCCTTCACATGTAGATAATAAAATAAATGCACAGCACAACGCCTGACATACAGCAGAAATTCAATACATAGGATGAGGTTTATCTTATTTTCTTTTTCCTACTGGCATGTCCACACTGGAGGAAATGAGTAGATAAAGGGGAGGGGAGACCACACAGGAGTGGTAGGGCAGTGAGCAAGGCGACACTGTTTTTGGCATCCCCTGATGTAAATATTATGAGTAAAATCTTGAGAACTGGAAGAACTGGGAGAACTTCCAGAGGGCAGAAGGCAAAGTCACATCCCCCATCTGGTCTTTCTGTGCCATACTCCCTGGCCACCCTGGCTTCTTTCTCATACCAGAGTGCCCTGGGATCCCCAAAACTGTGCACAAGCCATCCTGCCTGTCCTTCCCTGAGCACCTTCTCATTCATCAGCTGGTGATGCACATTCGCCTGCCCAGAGAAGCCTTTCTTGGCCCGTCCACCAAAAGTAGCCCCTCCCCATTCAGCTTTTATTTTGTCTGCCAGCACCCGGTAGCACTGTCAGAGCACTGAGCAGCCTGCAGAGAGAGGGCACACGCATCAACGTTTGACTCAGCAGTAAGCTCCATAAAGGCAGGAAGCCACCTATTTTGTTCTCTCTCCTTTCTTATAGTCTCAGAACCTAGTACAGTGCCTGATATAGGAGGAGAGAAGGAAATAGTCGTTATATAGATGAAGGGGTAGTGGGAGGAAGTGATCAAAGCTGCTGGGTAACCACTGAGGGTCAAGGCCAAGGGTGATGTATCTATTCCTTTGGAGACCTTACCATCTTCATTGTGAAATAAGGACACTGACAGCACGTCACTCACCTGCCTCTCTTCTGTGCTTCCCTAGACCCTAGTCTTACCCTAGACCCATAGTCTTTCCTTCCTTCTTTCATTACTCCAGTACTCCAACTAATAACTGCTGAGATCTACTGTATGTTGCACACTCTTCCGGAAACTAGGAGATAGAAATATACAAAGAATACCAAAAAACCTGCTCTTGTGAAATTCATGTGATAGTGTTATATTTACCTACTTACTTTCTTGTCATGGTCTTACCCTAGATCCTGACATGATTCTTTACAAAGAGTAGGTGCTCAGTAGAAATTGGCTGAACTAATGGATTCCTTTTTTTTTTTTTCTTTTTACTTTACTTCCACTAACTATCCAACAGAAGGGGTTCATTATTAACCTTGCACACTTAAATATTTTTGAATAAATAATGTTCCACGGCCTCATATCTTTATCTGTACTCATTCACCATTTGGAAAGGTATATATTGTTTTATTTGTTCTTGTATATCCATTCACAGTGACAAACGCACAGCATCCCACTGTTGAGAATAGTACGAACCAACTTCACTCTTGGGTTAAAAATGGTGCCCAGACGATCTGTGTCTCCATAGTAATGATGGGATGGGATGGGCATAGGACCCTGAACTTCAAGTTCAGTGCTCCAGGTCCGCATTTCAAGTCCGGCCCACTTGTTAGAAGGATGTCCATGTGCAAAGGGGCCATAATGGGACTGAGTTGTCATGAGCATGAAGTACAGTGATGTGTGTGTGGTACATCTGGAAAAGAACCTGGCACGGGTACATGTGAAAGAATGTTAGCTTGCTTATTTCTTGGACTCAGATCAATAGAAACATATGTGTTTGAATCTACATTGGGTGGTGGGTTTGCTTTCACTGTCATCAAATGGGAGTCCAAGCCCCTCCATTGCACTCTAGTGGCTCCAAAGACGCAGGTAGTGCCCAGCTATTCATAACAACCCCAATCACAAATGGATTTATAGTCTCCACACAGATCAACACAATCACAGATACTGATTATCTCTGTATCATGCCCTGTGCTGGTGTTTTATTATTTTTTTTATTTTTTATCTTTGTTAATTTTTTTATGTTTATTTATTTTTGAGACAGAAAGAGAGAGAGAGAGAGAGACAGTGCGTGAGCAGGGGAGGGGCAGAGAGAGACAGAGATAGAATCTGAAGCAGACTCCAAGCTCTGAGCTGTCAGCACAGAGCCCGACGCAGGGCTCCAGCTCAAGAGCGGTGAGACTGTGACCTGAGCCAAAGTCAGACGCTTAATTGACTAAGCCATCCAGGCTCCCCCTTGGCTGGTGTTTTACATGATTGTCTCACTTAATCCTTTTCTTTAACTCTAATAAGGGCCCCTATTTTATGTCTTTAAAAATTTTTTTTTAAATGTTTATTTATTTTTGAGAGAGAGAGAGCCAGGCAGACTGAATGTGAGTGGGGGAGGGGCAGAGAAGGAGACAACAGAATCCGAAGCAGGCTCCAGGCTCTGAGCTGTCAGGACAGAGCCCAATGCGGGACTTGAACTCACGAGGTGTGAGATCATGACCTGAGCCAAAGTCGGATGCCCAATCAACTGAGCCACCCAGGCGCCCCTCTACGTCTTTTAAAGCAAATTCTGGTAAAAGACACACAGCCTAAAATTTACCTCTAGTGACATTTAGTTCATTCAAAGTGGCGTGCAACCACCATCACTATCTAGCTCTGGACTGTTTCCATAATCCCGGAAGGAATCTCCTTATCCATTCAGCCATCATTCTCTGTTCTCCCTCTTGTTAGCCTCTGGCAAAAGCTGACAGAGAGAGGTTAACTGGCCTGCTTTCTACCCACATAACTAACTGGTAGAGTTGGTACTTGAGGCCAGGAATCCTGCCATCAGAGCACTTATTTGCTAAGTGAACGAGTTGTCTCTTATTAGACCTTTTCTTCACCACGCAGTTCACACTGTCTGCACAGGGGTTGTTTCTAGTTGACACAGAAGATGACTTTTCCAGAGGATTCCTTAGATGGTTCACACCATTCCCACCAGTGGGAAGCCTTTATCACCTGGAGTCCTTCCTCCCTCCACCTGCTTTTCCTATGCCTGGTCCAGGAGAGAGTGTCAGTCCAGTAGCTGCGGGAAGATGAGTCCTCAAGCCTGCCAGGCGGTGCCCCTAGTTCTTTGGCCCCCAAGGAAATTGCCAGGTCAGAAGGGATGCTTGAGGCCAGTCCAGGGCTTTTCCCTGGGGCGAGAATGTGGCTCTCAGGCCACACATCCACTTTTCTCAGTTTGGGTCCTTGTCTTAAAAGTGAGGTGTGATTTGCAAGGTGGGGCAGAATTCTGGGAGGGATGTGAACTTTGGGATTCCTTACAAATATCTGCAAAAATGACTTCCAGGAAAAACGCTAATCTGTTGTCCCGTTTATCTTTGGTCTTCAGAATATTTAGGATCCCAGACCAAGCAGAGAGAATTCTTATGAATTCAGATAATGCTTCCAGCTGCTTACTGAGGCTGTTTGGGGTAATGATCACCCCAGGGTAGATTGCTCCTCAGAAATACAAGATTTTTCATCTCAGACCAGGGGTCCACCAACATATTTTATAAAGGACCAGATAGTAACTATTTTAGGGTTTTCAGGCCACCTTGTCTCTGTTACAATTACTCAACTCTACTGTTTTGGTGTGAAAGCAGCCATAGAGAATATATAAACAGATGGGCATTCCAGTAAAACTTTGTTTACAAAAACAGGTGGTAGGCTGAATTTGGTCCACAGGCTATAGTTTGAGACCCCTGTACTAGACCCCAGATAACTCTGTGTTCTGTGAAGTGTGGAACTTCCCCAAGATTTTGGCTGATTCTTGGGAAATTCTGGTCTTCTGCCCTCTCTATCCCTGCTTAGTCCCTGAATCTGTATGCGTGGCCACCTCTGTTTTCTGGCCAAATCAACACGGAACCAACAACTTTGTAGAGTTTCCCCTAGGGAATCCATTCCTCAAGCAACAATTGTGAACAGTATAGAAGACATCTTTGTAACTTCTGTGGGGGGCAGAGGGGTCTCATATTCCTCAGCAAAATACCATGTAGTAATTTCCACTTTCCCAGAATTCCTTCTCAGGCAGCCATGGAGGTGGGAAGTGGGGGGGGGGGTAGTGGGGGTGAGGGTGCCTCTAGCCTTCCCCCAACAAAGTGTGTAACTTTGATACTTTTTCTCTGCTTCCTCTTGAGACTTCACTGGGAATTCTAAATTCCTGTACTTTTGGTATTAAGAAGAGTTTCTTGCCTTCTTGGAGTTGGGCACAGATCAACACAGAAGTCTTTAACTGGTGGGGAACATTGACGGGCAAAAGTACAGTCCTGCTTCAGGCACTCAGCTCTTACCCAGACCTTGTCATCAAATAAGGCAATACGCGGGACGCCTGGGTGGTGCAGTTGGCTAAGTGTCCGACTTCAGCCAGGTCACGATCTCGCGGCCCGTGAGTTCGAGCCCCGCGTCAGGCTCTGGGCTGATGGCTCGGAGCCTGGAGCCTGTTTCCGATTCTGTGTCTCCCTCTCTCTCTGCCCCTCCCCCGTTCATGCTCTGTCTCTCTCTGTCCCAAAAATAAATAAAAAACGTTGAAAAAAAATTAAAAAAAAAAAAAATAAGGCAATACGCTCCCTAAAAGGAACTCTGAGTGATACTTTTTCCTATCTCTATCTTACCATACAAAGATGCCATGGCCTGTGTTCTCAGGGATTTGAAGACCAATAGGAAAGATGTTCCATTTAGGTCAGTTACAGAGCCATGGAATGAACACATACTGCTGTCCAGGAACCAGATGAATGAGTGATACAGTCTCGCTGAGAGACTGCACAAAGGAAACAGTGCCTGAGTTGGGCCTTATGGGGTTCATATGATGTAGGTAAACCCATCTGATGTCAAATGCTTGGGGAGTTGTCAGAGAGAGAAAGAGAGAGACCATCAATTTCTATAGGAGCAGAGAGAAAATAACTCATTCATCGACCCATCTACCCATCCATCCGTCCGTCCACTCTAGAAATATTTATTTAACATCTGTTGTGTATCATGCACCAAGCCAAATAGCAGAGAGAAAAAGATAAAGAAGGCCAGTTCTGAAGGAGTTCAGAGAAGTGTGGTAGACAGGTGTATTAGACAATTAATTATAAACTGAAGAGGTAAGTGGAATTTTGTACAGGGTATTAATGAGAGTGTTGAGGATGAACACTCAATCCTGTCGGAAGCTGCTTTTGGAGAGGTCAAGGCTGAATGATCTTAAAGACACTAACAGGCACCAGTCAGGTAAAAAGGAAGAAAGATCAGAAGGTCAGATGGTTCTGCGAGAGGGGAGCACAGGGGCAAAGACCATGAACCAGGTAAGAGCTTGGGATACTCTGACACTTTTGCAGAAGTTGAGACAGTTCAGATGAGCCTGGGAAATAAATCTGTGGCTGAAATGCAAGGACAAGCCTGTCTTACTGGACCACATGTATCAAAGGCTCTATTGGGCCCCTGAAGTTTACTATTTTGAATAAACATTTTGATTCAGAACAGATTTTGATTTACAGAAAAGTTGCAAAGATAGCACAGAGAGTTCCCATGTACCCCACACCACTTTCCCTATTGTTAACATCTTACATTGCTATGGTACATTTATCACAACTAATGAACCAATACTGATGCATTGTTGTTAACTAAAGTCCATATTTTATTCAGATGTCCTTAATTTTTATTTAATGTCCCTTTTTTGTTCCTGGATCCCATCCAGGATCCCACAATACGTTTAGTTGTCGTGTCTCTTTAGTTCCCTGTGGTCTCTGACCATTTCTTAGACATTCCTTGTTTTTGACCTTGATGGTCTTGAGGAGTGCTGATCAGGTATTTTGTGGATTTTTCTTCAGGTTAGGACTTACCTGTTGCTTTTCTCATGGTCAGACTGAGTTTATGAGTTTGGGGAGGAAGACCACAGAGGTAAATTGCCATGTTCATCATATCCTCTCAAGGGCTCATGCTGTCAGGTTAATCACTGTTGATATTCACCTTGATCACCTGACTGAGGCACTGTTGATCAGGTTTCTCTGAGTCACAGTTACTGTCTTTTGAAGTCACTATGTGCAGCTCACTTAAGATAAGTATCACCTCTCAAAGAGGTCAGCGTGCATATCCATGGAGATTTTTAAGCAGAAGAGGGACCTGGTTTAAGGACCATTGGATGGAAAATGCAAGGAGAGCTGTGGCAAGCCTGCATGAAGCAGAGTGGGCTGGCTGCCCAGAAGAGTGTCCACTCTGTAAAAGTGTTTGGTCATGGGTTTTACCATTTGAGTGGGTTTAGTGAGGATAGAAAAGATCCTTTCAAGGTCTCCATCGCCAGGTGAAAATCCATCACTTCATATCTTGCCTAAAACGAAAGCCAGTTTCATTCTTCCATGCAGAAGGTTGTATCTTGGAGCACCTGTGTGGCTCAGTCGATTGAGTGTCTGACTCTTGATTTCAGCTCACGTCATGATCTTGCAGTTCCTGGGATCGAGCCCCATGTCAGGCTCCGTGCTGTTAGCACAGAGCCTCCTTGGGATTCTCTGTCTCCCTCTCTCTGTGCCCCTCCCTCACTTGCTCTCTCTCTCTCTCTCTCAAAATAGATAAATAAACATTAAAAAAAGAAGATTGTATCTTAACCTTAGCACCTGCCCCATTGTGGTGTGTGTGTGTGTATGTGTGTGTACATGCATGCGTGTGTGTTATTATATGTGTGTTTCCCCACAGAAATGACCCAAGAAGGCAATGCTTGTTGAAGTCCTTGGACATCGCTATGAGCAAATTATTTCTTCTCTTACACAGCAACCTCTTTTATTCTCTCTCCATTGTGATCTTCAGTCACACATTTCTTCTTCCTTGTCTGGCACACTTTTCTAGGGATGGTGCGGCCTGAACCCTTCCACATCACAGGACTCTCTCCACTTGCACAAACAACTCTGCTGATGACAGTGTAACTCAAGACAGCTTTTTAAAGGGCAAATGGCAGTACCTTTCTCATTTAAAATCCTCCTATATTTTGGCCAACCAATATACATATTTTTAGTGGAGGTATTCTATTCTTACTGGGTTTTGCTTCTTTTTTTTCACTTAACAATGGATCATAGATGTGATGTTTCCTTTTTATCGATGCTTATGTTATTTCCAGATTGTTTTCTATTCTCTCCATTTGTATCCCAAAGCATTTTGGTAGGGACACTTGAATAAATGTGTTTGGACAAATGTGTCTGGCTTCATGTCAGATATTTTACAGGGAGTGGAATTGCCTGTTCAAAAGTTAGGGACATTTGAAATTAACATAGGGTCCATCCTATTACTCCAGAACATCTGGGTGAATGTGCATTCACAACATGGTGCAAAAGTATTGCATTATGCCTTATCCTTACCATAACCTTGCAAGGTGGTCACAACCATGCCCATTTCAAAGATGGGGATACTGAGTCTAAGTGAGTGAAAGGACTGGGCCTGGCTAACCTCCAACCCAAGTGAAATATCTAGAAAATTATTTGGTCTCTTCACTGGAATCCTCCCTACATATAAAAACCTCACCACACACACACACACACAAAACTGTGGAATAGATGCATCACTCTGATTTGCTGTAGGACCCATTTAATCTGCATTATGATACTGTGCTAGAATTTTCCAAGTTCACAGCCATGAAACAAATGCATTACCCTAAATTGTGCTAGAATTTAATTATCTTTTTCCCCCCTCGCTTTTCTGTTATATTAAATTAGTGTCCTTCTGCTTCAAATTGGCAGTTCCCACTTTCGGGGGTGGGGGGTGGGGGAAGGAGTTCTTGGCCATCAGACCTGGGTGAAGTGAGTGTTACTTCTGCAGCAAAGTAGATCCCAGGCTCTCTGGTGTGTCAGCCTCTGTGGAAAGGATGTTAAGAGAGACAAAAGGACACTGTCGGTGCGTGATTAATGTTAAAAATTGTTGACGTTCCATGCAGTGTGTTTTTCTAATTAGAGCCAAGCTGCAGAGTACTATTTCCATAATCAACATGGGAACGGAAACTCAGCAAAATTTCATGTATTTGCAATGAAACTGCTCCCCGGCAACATAAAAATGGCTTTTATAACATAAAGGCTGTAATTAGAATAAGTCAAATCAGTTGGAAACGATTAAGGCCAGAGTAGGCAAAGCTGCCTTCTAAATATTTGTCTGGAGATTAGCCTACTCCTGCAGCCCTGAGAAGCATCTTTGATTTACTTATCCTGTTCAACGTGGCAAAGATAATCCTGCGGAAGGCAAATGAACACAGATTTAGATGTGCTGGTTGGCCCTTTCTGCAATTTGACAGGAGGCAGCCCATTGGAAGAGAAGTCAGAAAAAAATGAATATAGGGTCACATTAGACAAATTGCTTAAAAAAAAAAACGCACACCGTGATCATCAATTTAAATTCTTTTAAAATGTGCTCGGTCTTTGAAGCTTTTAGGATGCACTTTAGAAGTCCACGTGGAATCATTCCCTGCATGTCAATGCGACAGTTGATGTGCGTCTCATTGTATTTAAAATTATAGTTCTGAAATGGGACTTGCTCCATGCTGCTTGTCTGACATCAGCTATTAAAATACAAGTAAATCTTGGCAGGTGGAAATTTAAAGAAGAAAAGAGATTATATAAGAAAAATCAGAATTGGTAATAATAATTTGCTAACTGGGGGACACCAGCTACCAATAGCTCTTTGTGTGCTCTAATAGGATGCTGATATGAGGAATGCCTTGTTCTTGCCGGGGATGGGCATGGAGGTTAGCGAGGGGATAGGACGGGGTGAAGAGGGCTCCCCACGGTCTATGGTTTGGGTCCTTTGAGGCCACAGTGGCCAGGATGACATTGCAGGATCTTTCTGTTGCGTCGTACTAGCCGGGATGGCAGAGGAGGGACTCCAGGAGAGAGGGCAGGAAAATAGCTGCTCTTGAGACCAGGCTGGAACATACACGGACTCTGGCTTTCCTTTAGAAGGGCATAATTTGTCCTGACAGGCTCCCCACTCATTTGTAAGCCCTTCAGAATCCCAAACTTGCGTGCGTGCCTGCATTTATCCATTGAAAATATAATCAGCCTAATGCATTCTCTTACTGAATTTTAAACCAGCCCATTAAAACTCCTTTAACGTGCTAAAGTCGGCTTCAGAGAGGGTTTCCATTTCATCTTTATTGAGCTGAGGCTATGGTTCGCTCTCCCCTCGCAACACGGTGAGCTCCTGTCAATAATTCAATAGCCTAGCCTTGACGGGCCCAAGCCCAACCTAGACTTTCAACCAAGCCAAGCAGCTTGTCAAAGCCTGATGCGCTGTCAATGGCCGACTGATCTATACTGCATGAATCCCCCCTCAGCTCTTGATGTGTCCCTGGGAATAAAAAGAAAGCCATTTCAGAAGTCAGCCCAGTGAGAAGCACCTGTTTGTAGAGAATCTCTAATGAGGGCAGGTCGCGCCTGGTGGAGTGGAGTTCTGCGGGAGCCATTGCATTTTGTTTTGTTGAGGCAATGTGGGGTCTCTCCATGTGTTCTCAGGGCACACAGAAGAGTACCTGCATGTCACTGGGTGGGGGGTTAGGGGAGATGTCCTTCCGTTCTCCTTTATGCAGGCGTTTGCATTGAACTTGTCTTCACTGTTGTAGGAGACCCTGAACCTAAAGATACAGTTGAGAGAGCAAAAGATACCAATCACATGATGGCGACAGGAGGTGGCTGTCCCCACGACTCTAGTGGCAGCTCTCTGAAGCTTCCTGTTTCCTCTCCCCACAGAGCAGGTCCTGCCCCAAGGGTTCCGTGAAAGGCAGTTGAGAATAAAAGCTACAGCCTCCCCTCTCTTCTTGGATAGAGGAAAACACACCCATTTGTGCTAAAAAAAAAAAAAAAAAAAGAGAGAGAGAGAGAGAGAGAGAGAGAGAACAAATCATGTTCTTCCAGTATGCCCATGAGTTTTTAACCCCAGAATCATCCAGGTGGCCCCTGACATCTCCAAGCCTTGGAAGTCGGCATAAATGAGATTTGCAAATATCTCCCCTAAAAAAGGCCACTAGGAGAACACGTAATCCATGTTTTAAATGCAAAATGTCTTGAGTCCCAATGCTGCTCAGTTTTTCCTGGAGATAAATTTTAGCTGGATTAAATAACTGTTTTAAAGGCACTATTCATGCAAGCACTGTCTCATTTGTGACTGTATTTGCATTGCTAATGGACATGTCTTTTCCTCATGCATAGTCTTTCCCGAGCATCCACCCCCAAATTTGCAGATTTCTTGCTTGTCAAATTGGGGTTTGTGGAAGAGGTGGCAATAACGTAGATGGAAAAGAGAAGCGGTTATGTGTTAAAAGCTAATAGAAAACCATTGCACTGGAATAGATTGGTGGTGTAGACTCTTGGTCTCCTTAACCACGGAACCACCAGATTGTTCCTGACAAGGGAAATCATGCCACTGTGGCTTTATGGTCTCCCCAAATAAGCGGCACAGAGTGTGTTTGACCCCAGCCATAGTCTACTGGGGTAGGGCAAGGTGGGCAGCAGAGAATTAACAGAGGGTAAAAGCGGGTTTACTGATTTTGTGGTCACATTTTCAGGTGAGGAAGAGGGATGAATATGATGAGTTCAGAGAAGGAAATCCCCTCGTGTACCCCAAGCTCCAATAGCTGATGGGCACAGGGAGCCTGATGGATAACGGCCAGTCTAGACAGTAAGTGGCTCAGCTAGTTCAGCAAATCCTCAGGCTTCTAGAAAATTAGGGTTTAGAGATCCTGCTGTGACTTTCATACTTTTCATTTGGAGAATGTTTAAATTACTTCCTTAGCATATGTATTTGGGTTCACACATCTGGCTCAAAGTCTCAGGTGAACGCACAAAATGCGGCTGGTCAAATGGAGCGTCTGTGTGGGGCAGGATAGGAGGAAAGGAAGAAGGGAGAGGACCCAGGGCTTTGCCTCCTCAAGGTCACCTGTTGTGCTGTTGTCCCCACCTTTAGCGGTACCTGAGGGGCTGCAAGGAACCAAAGAGTCCTGGGTGGCACAGGTGTGCCAGCTGCTGGTCAAGTCCAACTGCACCCTCTTAAGGGAAGGGGGGACAGAGTGACCTGCCTGGTACCTGTAAATGCAGCTGCCACCAGGGTTCTGCCACTCATTCATTGGCCCCAGGAACCAACCCGGCCCGGCGTGGTTAGGGAATCTGTGCTTAATGCGCCTGACTTGGTGATTCTGGAAGCTCTATGAGGCTAATCATCTCTGTTTTAAGAACAATCAGCATCAGTGGCTTTGGCAGTGGTGGGGCTATTAGCATATTAGTTCCATTTGAGATGGCTAAGTGCTTTCGGAAACTGTAAGCCCTACCTAATAAAGTTTACTTTTAAAGGATCAGAGTCATAGAATGTTGGCCTAAGAGATCTCAGAGACTAGCCCCTCACTTTGCAGAAGAGCAGACAGGGGCCTATAGGGGCTCGTAGATGTGCTGATGTCATCACCTGTAACACTAGAATCTAGACTCCTCCCAATTCCGTATCTTTCTCAAATCAGGTGTTGTAAACCTGAAATCTCTGCTTTTCTTTCACCCATCCGGTTGTGGCTTTCACTTTTCTGTTATTAGCTGCCAACATTTAAGTGCCTCAAGATTCCACTTAAAATCTAGTTTTCTGGCCTGTTGCGAAAAATCAGACTGCGGGCATATTGGGCAACTTCCTTCCATTTCAGCCGTCAGCCTGAGTGCTGCAGCATGTGGCCTCGTAAGTGGGGCGTGAGCTTTCCAGTTCAACACAGTCTCTGTTACTCTCTGTTGACCTGGCTGCCTCAGCCTGCTTAACTACCCACCGGCCACCACAGGCACGTGAGTTTAGAGCCCCCTCCTCTGGCCCCTTGAAAAATAAACTTGCCCAGAGAAAATTGGCAACCGGAAAGCTGTGCGTCTGCATCGGGACCGCCTGTCCTTTGCAGCCGTGCCTGGAGGATCCAACAGCTCTTTCTCAGCACAAATACGCTACTTCTTTAGTTCATGTAGAGGATGGCATTCCTGGCACTCAGCAGAAAACATCTGGTAATGAATCCATTAGCCAGGCTGTTGCTCAAGCTCCAGGTGCCCAAGGGTCTGAGCGCTGGGCTGAACAGGATGCACGAACGGAACCCCAAAGAGTTTACCTTTTGGCCCTCGTTCTGCCAGAGCTCTGGTTTGGTCCTCAGGGCTCCTGTGACTGCTCCAGGGCCACGTGCAATCCCCAGCCATCCCCAGGTGAGAAGCTCACCCGCCTTGAGGATTCCCTCCTCCCTTTCCCTAGCACACTTCCCTCTCCAGCACAGCCCCCCCCCCGACCCCCCACCAAAGCACACAAAGGAGAAGACGCAGATTATCTTTGGCAGACATAAGGAGCAGTATTTGTCGAACCCTGGGCCCTGCGCCTCCTTGAACAGACCTGCACACTGTACAAAATCATTAGAAGCCCTGTGTCTGAGGGCTCACGGAGGTTAGGCAGGGAGGTGAGAGCGAATGAAAATGAGGAGGCCCGCAAACTGCTTTTGCCCAAGGGCTGGTTTTAATGAGCCTGTCCCTAATGAGTTGTCCCTGCAACTAGCTTCAGGCCTAAACAGATGAGGCAGGGATTCTGCTAAATTTTTGATAGGATTTGCACTGGTTTTATGAGAAAGCAAGCAGTAGAGAGTGCAAAGTTGGGTCATGAATCTTTTACGAGGGTGGATGGTTGTCCATCTTGTCAACCAGAACGGGAAAGACCTGGTTGCTAATGGAAACCCTGGCCTCAGCCTGCTGTAGTCACTCACCAGATCAGCTAATTTGGTTGGGGCCCCTCCGTGAGTTTTTGTTTGTTTGTTTGTTTGTTTCCTGATTCAGGACGAGGCCCATGGCCCTCCAAGAATTCATCTTCAAACTCCATCAAACAAATGACTTGAGTCATTGCCTGTTCTTAACAAGCTTTCATGGAACTTGAGTCATTGCCTGTTCCTAACGAGCTTTCATGGAATTTACACTTCTCTGGGAGGTTTGCGCGTGTCTCCCATGGTGTGCTGGGAAGAGAATTCCATTCAACCCTTGAGTCAGCTTCCTTTCTTCTGTGGGGCAGCCCCATTCCTATCAAAATCATAAGACTTTATCCTTCTGCTCCACGAGGAAACTCTAACCAAGGATAAAACGTCACTCTTGATTCCCATGGAGATGTTTCTAATGTTCTAATATTTGTCAATTCTGGGATTGAGCAGTACAGGAGATTTCATATACTCCCACCTTTTTTTTTTTTAATATGAAAAGCTGCCAACAAATATATTTCTCCGGTTTGATTCATCCACCAAGAGGCAATTTTCTTGGTGGCTTAAAAGGTTACAAAAAATGCTTGATCAGCGGCCTTTACTGCACTGAGCGAACTACTGTCTCCTCCTTCCAGCTCACACACACTCTTTCACATTAATCATGTAATTGATTTAATAAGCTGTGGCTTCAAGAGCTTCCCCCCAACCCCCATCTCTTCCTTCTCATCTCCCTGTAAGGTTTCAGTCTGGCATCTGACTGGTAGGCAGGCTAAGGCCCTTGAATTTGGCCAGGCATGAAATCCAGCAGCCTGTCTTGTATAAAGCCACCCCCACCTTACCTTTCTGTAGCTCTCTTACACCTGTTTTTCAAAGCCTTTCCATTAATCACGTTTAAGGGTCATAAAATGTGCCTTCTACTTCTGTATACATCCAGTTTTGAGGGGCGGTACTTCACCAACTCAAAAGTATTTCACGTGTGGGGTCTTGTTTGAATCTCTCTAAAAACCCTGAGAATGAACCAGGAGAGATCTATTGCCCCTATTTAATACAAGGAACCTGATGTGCAGAGAGGTGAACTGGCTTGTCTAAGACCTTGTAACTAGTTAGTGATGTGCATGGGGTGAAAATGTTGGCTTCCGAACTGCCTTCAATAAGACATTGCTGTTTTCATATTCCTTTGTTGCCTTAGGCATCCTTTCTCCGGTTGAAACAAAAGCTATACATATTTATCTTCAAGAGAATACTTCCAGTTTGTCTATCAGGGAATAGTTGGAATTGTTTTCTGTGGTTGTTTTAAGTTAGATGTGTTAATATAATATGTATTTAAGTCAAACAAGACTATTTGTATGCAAAACGTTCGATGAACCACATCAAACTTAACCAACATTGGCTAGGGTTATTATTTCAGATTATAGTCACACATGTCTTCAGTTGTAAGTCTTATGGAAATGTCCACCTTCCCAGGAGCTTGCCCTTGTAATTCCTTATGTCTTGACTTTTTTGGAAATGGTAAACTTACCACGGTGGGTGTGGTCTGCCGGGTATAGAGTCCATCGGATTGGGGCAGGGTCATTTTTTTAAGGAGATGTACATCTTCAAAAGTTAGTTACGAGATTGTAGAGTCTAAAGAAAGGGCTCCAGTAAGGGATGCCAGTGGACATATTGGGAACAGATGACAGAGTCTGAGTCTTTAAGACCTGTGGACAAATGAAACACAAAGGCAGTGGCTATAAATAATGAAGATGTTCTGCAAGATGTCTCTGACCAGCTTCTGGTCGGCCAGCCTGGGCCTCTCGCTCTTTCCTCATCCTGGCCTGTATTTGAAGGTTCTGGGGCAAGTGAAGATAGTCAGATGGTAGTACCACTACCTGTATTAGTCAGCGTTCTCCAAAGAGCCCAGACCAATGGTGGATATGTGGTTATATGGAATTAGCTCACAAGATTATAGAGGCTGAGAAGTCCCACAGACTGCGAGCTGGTGACCCAGGAAAGCCTGTCAGTGCAATTCCCATCCTAGCCTGAGGGCCTGAGAGCAAGGGAAGCCAATGGTATAAATCTCAGTCCAAGGTCACGAGGAGATGAGATGAAATGTCCCAGCTCAAGTAGGCAGGCAGGGGATGAATCCTTCCTTCCTTAGCCTTTTTGTTCTGTTCTGACCCACGATGGATTGGACGGTGCCCACCAACTTCAATGCTCATCTCATCCAGAAACACCCTCACAGACACACCCAGATACTATGCTTAATCTGGGCACCCTTGGCCTAGTCAACCTGACACATGAAATTACCTGTCACACTACCCATAAAAGTTTACTGTCATTTCTGAGTCTCAGCAAACCCATAATCATGATGTGTCACATGAGCAACTTTTTCCAACTCCATTGCAGAGCCTGACTTTGAAGTTTTTCTTTGACGAATAAAAATGAATACAATTATATATTGCCCAGAGAAATGCTGTCTTATCAATGGTGGATGCTGGTGCTGGCTTGGAGGAATGTGCTGGGTAGGAAAAGGCTAGTGCCTTGCAGAGGTTGAGCATAGTTCCTAGTGGTTAACAAGGCTTAAATGTATTAAAGATGTTGGTATTAGTACCTGTATTGGTAGGAATATTATAAACAGTGGAAGGAAAATGGATAATGGGGAAAAATTGATGACATGTGCTTCAGTATGGATCAGTCCTCTTGTGACCTTACCTGTTAGCAACAAAGTCCTCCACTTCTCCTCCCTCATCAACCTGGAGGCCCAGGGGCCCCTGAACTCTCCACATACTAGTTCCATTAGAGGAAATGAAAGCAAGAATCACAGTATTTGCCCCAGATCTGCATAATTAGGACAAGCTTTTAAGAGTTAAAGAGGGTCATCAAATGAACTTCTCAAGATGCATTTGATACATCATCAAATAGTAGTGACAGGTCCATAAATCATATGAGGTCGTGGCCATCTGATTCAGAATGTAAAACGTCTTCTCCCCAGCAAGCCCATCCCCATGGAGCCCTTCTCAGAACACACAGGTTGTTTCCCTCTGGTCGCTGAGAAATTCAGAATATGACGAGACCTCCTACCATAGTTATTTTCTCTGTCCTTGCACGTGAGGTGACTTCTGAAGATGCCCAAAGAGTCATGCTCAAACAGTAGCTAGTATACAACTACAAATATTCTTTCGGCATTTTATCCAAGTCCTCACTCAGTGGATGTCGTTTAATAACCACTCTCGTGGAATGAATACCCTCGAATGGGGTGGGTATTTTCTGCTTTAGTTTACTGAATTACTAAGCTGTTAAGCTTGGTTTTCCTTCCTACAGCTGTCCTTTCCTTGCTGAAACAAGGCCATCCCAAGCCTCAGGAGTCTTCTGCTTCTAATCTCAGCCTGGCCAACAATTTTATAGTGTGGTCTTACTTTCCTCCTTTGCTACTCCATCTTGTCTGAAATCTGGGTTAACTGGGACTTAACTCCTTGTCAAAGATGCTGTGTGAAATGACTAATTAACAGTAGAGAAGGAGACAGAATTGCCATTGACAAATTGGGCTTTAGTAACCAGCAGCTCTTTGGGACATGTTTGCCCAGCTTTTGAGTCTCCCTAGACCCTTGAGAATTTAGAGGAAAAAAGACTTTTGTCCCCCTCTCTCTGTGAATGAGTTGCTTGTCACTTGAGTTGTAAACTTAGAAGTCACTTCATCGAAGCTGCCCTTGGACAATTGTGTGGTCTTAGTTTCAGACAATCGAGAGGCATACAGCAGAGGAGCCCATGTTTTCCTCGTATAACTGGACTAGAGGTTCTCATCAGGTTCTCCCCAAATGGTGTGAGTTAAGTGCCCACATTTGCTGGTAGTTGAACTCTGAGTTGGGGAGTGAAGATTGACATTTATTGTATTTCAAGCACATACTAAGCAGTGTGCACATGTAATCTGAGCATCCTCCCAAATGCATCTTTTCCCAGGCTGCTGAGTGCTACCCAGGTCCATCAGTCCAGGCCTGAGCTTGTCTTCCCTTATGCCAGAAACCCAGTAGCTCCCTCTCAGGCAATCACATGAACAAACTCCGGGAACTCCAGAATTCTTAACCCAGTAATCAAAGCCCTCCCCTCAACTCCCCTAAACTCACCTCTTCATGTTTCCCCAGAAGAGGAGGATCTGGGTTTTATAAAATGTGAGATACACACAATTCAGGAGCCCGGTATAGGAAAGTGAGGTGTGGCCTTGGAAACACTCAGCCATAAGTGATGCTCTCTGAGGCTTCAGCTCTGTGTTTATCTGAGCTGTGTTTCCAAATGAAATTTTGCAGTAAGGAAGCTAATTATCTGAGGTGGTCATGAAGTGTGCTTCACACCCCACTTTGGATCTCCTGCCTTTCCTCACTGTGACCTTCTGCCTCAGTTGGACGAATCTTCTCACTGCCCTCCTCCTGCATTAACAATAATAAATATTGGTTAACAGTCAAGTCTAATGACAGTTCAATACAATCGTTCAAGGTCATAGTGCTTAGGGGAAGCAAGAAGGGAATGTAGTTGAATTGACATGATTTACAGCAGATTTCTCAGCATACGTTTTATTGACTACCTGGGTTGGTTCCCTTCAGGCAGCTTGTTAGACATGTAGGTCTGGCCTCTTTGGAACTGCCAAATTCCAATCTCTGGGGTTGGCTTGCAGAGGGTAGGCAGACCTTAAAGAGGTTTCCATCTTTAAGAACCGCCCACCCCCAGGATTCTGAGGCACATGAAAGTTTGAAGACTCCAGCTCTCAAGGTCACTGAAGGCCACTCTTAAGATGGGACATTTACCTAAGAATTAAAGGATGTATGGATGTAGCCACGTGAAGTAGTTTCCTTGGGGTGCCACAGCAAATTACTACAAACAGGGTGGCTTAGAACACCAGAAGTCTGTTCTCTCTCAGTTCTGGAAGCTAGAAGTCTAAAACCAAGCTGTGCATAGGATCTACTCTGTCTGAGAGCTCTGAGGGAGAATATGTGCTGGGCTTCTTTCCTAGCTTCTTGTGGTGGCTGCTGACAATCCTCGGGGTCCTTTGGCCTGTCACTGTATTAATGCATCTTCGCATAGCCTTCCTCCTTCTCTTTGTGGCCTCTTATAAGGACACTAGGCCTTGGGTTTAGAGCCCACCCTAATCCAGTATGATTTCATCTTAGCAATATCTATAAAGACCCTGTTTTCAAATAAGGTCACACACTGAGGTTCTAGGTGGATATGAGTGTCTGGGAGGATAGTCTTCAACCCAGTATAGCACGTAAAGGTGGTGAATGGGGGGGGTGGGGAGGGGCAGTGAAAGGAGATGGATGAACTTAGAATCCACCAAAAACTCAAGGAGTTGACTTAAAAGATGGATTGTCTTCCCAGGCTTTCTAACACTGGCTAGAACTGGTTTCCTGTGTCAGTTCTTAGACTGGAAAAAGGGGACTTAAGAGGTGTGGGAAGGATGTCACATAGCTCAGTGAGTGGGATGTGATTGTACAGTGTGGAAAGCCCAAAGTGGAGGATGCATGAGATATTAATCAGAAAACAGAGGGAGGGATAAGACAGCCAAAGGGATGTTTATTGGCCAGTCCTCTTCCATAAAATTTTGGTAAATCCCCTGAGCCAGGAGAATCCTGAGCCAAACATTTGGGAAGATGATCTAAGGTGAACTGGGAGAAGAAAATATTTTCACATTTAAAAAAGAAAAGTGTGGTGCCTGGGTGGCTCAGTTGGCTAAGCATCTGACTTTAGCTCAGGTCATGATCTCGCAGTCCATGAGTTCAAGCCCTGTGTTGGGCTCTGTGGTGACAGCTCAGAGCCTGGAGCCTGCTTTGCATTCTGTATCTCTGTCTTTCTCTGCTCCTTTCCCACTTGTGCTCTCTGTCTGTCTGTCTGTCTGTCTCTCTCTGTCTCTCTCTCTCAAAAATAAATTAAAAAAATAATTTCAAAAAATAAAAATAATCTTGAGATGTGGAGACTCACCATTCTGTCTTCCTTTGCTCAGTGCTCAGAAAGCTGTTATAGAAGTCATAACAGAGAAGTCATGAACTTCTGTGCTCTGGGGAAAATGCTGTCTTTCTGAAATGCCATATTTCTGGAATCATATATAGATCCTCTCCACTTGCTCTTAAGATCGTAGGAGGGACCAGTTGGTGGGGTTGTCTTTTGATTCCTTGTTCCCACCTGCCTGTGGGTCTTTGCACTTTTGCTGCCTGGAGTGCTCTTCACTCAGATCTTACAAGGAGCGAGTCCTTCTTCATTGTCATGTGTGTTTTACTCATGGTGCCCCTTGCCAAGGGACACTTGGACATGGGTCCCTGAGTCATGGTCTGGCCCATTGCCCTATGTTGTAGTTTCGCTGTGTTCCGAAATTTCCTTACTTATGTATTTACTTGTTTATCACGATGCTGTCATCTCCCCCTTAGGAGACTCCAAACCTCTATCAGATTCAGGTCTGTGTACCCCCTGTGCCTAGAACAGTGGCTGGTATGTAGTCTGTCCTCAATGATGATATGTTGAACAGATGCTTTTGGCTGAGGAAACAGAGCCTATGCCATAAAGACAAATGCTTGGGGGTTTGTTCCGATGACATCTAAGACTGTGGGTCTGAGATGGAAGGAGTTTGAAGGAATTTGAAAAGGCAAGTAGGATATTAAGCCACAAGAGCGGGGAGAAATAGAGGACTATATCTCTGGCCCCCCTGCAGGGGATGTGCAGTGTCAGAGTGGAGAGAAGGATGCCGCAGGGGCATTTGGGACCAGTCTCCCTGGACCTTTTCTGGGTGTGGACTTCAGACACTATAGTCTTAGTTGCTTGCGTGCTGGGAATTAGCTGAAAGATGGAAGAGGAAAATCTGACAGCAGTGATTATCGTGATTGGAGAACCCTGAGCATGCTGTCAAAAATGGGGAGGGGGAGAAAGAAGGAAGGGAGGGAGGGAGGGAAGGGGGGAAGAAGCAATGAAGGGAGAGAAGGAAGGAAGGAAAGGGAAGGGAGGCAGGGAGGGAAGGGGAGAAGGGGGGAAGAAGGAAGGCAGGGAAGGAAGGGAGGGAGGGAGGGAAGGGGGAAGAAGGAAGGGAGGGTGGGAAAGAGGAAGGAAAGGAAAGGAAAGGAAAGGAAAGGAAAGGAAAGGAAAGGAAAGGAAAGGAAAAAGGAAAGGAAAGGAAGAAGGAAGGAAGGGAGGAGGGAAGGAAGAAAAGGAAGTGAGGGAGGGAGGGAAGAAGGAAGGGAGGCACCAGTCTAAAGCATGAATAAAAGGAGAGCTGTGCAAAGAGCACGTTCACTCTAGAGAGCCAAAGCATAAGAGACTGTTAAAAACTGAGAACAAACTGAGGGTTGATGGGGGATGGGAGGGAGGGGAGGGTAGGTGATGGGTATTGAGGAGGGCACCTTTTGAGATGAGCACTGGGTGTTGTATGGAAACCAATTTGACAATAAATTTCATATATTAAAAAAAAAAAAGAGCACGTTCAAACAGAAGGTACTGTAGAGAATAAAGCTGGCTGTAAGAACTAGAAGATAATCCCCCTCAGGTTACAGATGAAGAAATGATGGCCCAGGGAGCCTGTCTCAGTGTATCTGGGCTGCTGTGACACAGCACTGTAGTCTGGGCAGCTTGTGAACAAGGCATTTGTTTCTTGCGATGCTGGAGGCTCAGAAGTCCTTGATTGGGGTGCCGGCCGATTCGGCTCCTGGTGAGGACTGCTTCCTAGTTCATTGTGTCTTTTTGTGTTTTTACCACACCCTTCTCACGGCAGAGGGGGTCAGGGCACTCTCTTGGACTCTTCTATGAAGGTCCAATCCCATTCATTAGGGCTCCACTTTCATGACCCCCCACCCCCAGAAGCTTCACCTCTGAACATTGTCACCTCTAGAGTTAGGTTTGGACACATGAGTTTGCAAGGGGACGCACACATTCAGTCCATATTAACCCCGGGTAAGTTTCTTAAGACGAAAAAGGGAGTTTCTGGCATGTTTGGGACTTGACTGCTCATGGCCATATTCTCTCCTTTTTCACTTCTTGTGCCTTTCAAGTAGAGAGAAGGGCATTGGCATCTATTAATTGCCTACTGGGTGCCAGGCACAGATGTTAACGATTAGGTCTTTGGGCTGCTGAAGTGAGTTTTGGGGGCAGAACCTGGAGGTCCAGCTAGACATTTATGAGGCTGAGTGACAGCAGTAGATTCAGGGATCTGGAGTCCAGCATGAGCAGTGAGAGAGCAGGGAGCAGGTGGGTTGCAGGGCAAGAATTTGGAGTGTGGTTTGGTAGCTCAAAGGCCAGCCACTGAAGAGTCCTTTCCCTGTGACACAAAAAGGCGACTGCCTCCTTCAATTACCGCTCTGATGAGATAAGACCTGGGCTTTGCCTCTGAGTCGTCAACTCAGAGGCAGCTGGGAGTCCCTGAGCAACAAGGAGGATACTGACCCGCCAGGAAGGACAGGCTGACTGATGGTTACTACTTTGGAGGAGGAGAATTACACTGAGCGCAGCCAGCTTCCTGGGGGATGGGGAAACACACATTAAGTGGGGGATACCAGACGTCTAGGACTTCTAGGGAGGCTTTTGAATGGGACCTTCTGTATTCAAAGTAGACTCAATTCTACTCACTTCTAGGAGTTTTTATTGTGTGCTTATTCTGTGCAAATCCGGCAGGGGATGTCTTGACAGCATGCTTCTTGCAATGATTGCAAAAGAAGTCCTTTCTTTTAACTGAAATAGTTCAGGAAATTGAACATAAGAGAAAGCCCTGTTCCCTCAACCTGGTTGTCTGAGGCAGTGGAGAAGTTCACTCGGGTGGGCCGGCTTTTCTATGCATCTTATGCCTAAGACTGTGGTACACTAACTCATGCACAAGGGTGGAGGGGATCCCCAAACTCATTCTCTCCCCTTGCTCTTGAAATCCAGCTCTTAAACACTGAGTGAGCTGCAAATATTATGTTAGATTGGACTGTGCTACCATTTTGAAATTAAACCTCCCTTCCTTTAATTGAGTTGTTGGCTTTCCTTCCTGTATTCTCGTTCTGAGGTCGGGGCTCCCAGCACCATTCTGGGGCAGGAAACATTTATTTCCCATCTCACAGAGGCACAACCAAATAGCCATCGGCTTCAGCTGAGACCACTGGCCAGCCTTCCTGCTCACCTCCCAATTCCCTAATCTAATCTAACTCAGTGGGGTTTGTGGGGGTTCATTTAAGCAGCAGAAGCTGTGCTATAATTGTTACATGTGCCAGCAACGCTTTGTACCATCTGGGTATGGCGGGGGGGGGGGGGGGGGGGGAGGGGGGGGGAGGAACAGAGAGAGAGAGAGAGAGAAAGAGAGAGACTAGTACTACCACAGAGAAAGATTTTTATTCTATTACCAAGGCAATATAATTCAAGAGTGGCTGTAGAGCAATTGGAAACTAAGGAATGGGAAGCAACGCAGTTATAGTAAAATGTCAAAGTGTAATGAAACGGGAACAGCCCTGCTTTATGATACAGCCAAGTAACAGGCAGGTGGCAGCTCTAAATATGTATATAAATAACAATATGGATGAAATGCCAGGGCTTCCAGCTGGCTTGGTTAAAGCACTTTAGTAATATTCTATTTAGGGTAACAATGTAGCTTGACAATTTCCATGAAAAATACAAAAATGTATCATTTGAGAATGAATCAGCCCACATTAGCGTGTAAGTGATGGGAACTTCACTAAGATCTTAACACAGGGTGCCAGGCATGTCCCCATCCTACCTAGAATGGCCAGTTGTTCCATATTGCCATGAGGTTAACTTGGTTCTCTGTCATTGGGATGCAAATGTTTGTTTTTCCTATTACTCTATTACCAGTAACACACACACACACACACACACACACACACACACACACACACACACAGTCCATGTCCCAGACCTGGGATCTTACCTGTGGAAAGATGTGGGTCACCTTATTTACTTATTCACTCAATGAAATGTCCTGAGCACTTTCTGTATTGCTGAGGATCTAGAGATGAGCAAAAATATGTATGATCTTGGATTATATAGATTTTTTTTTTGTCTTAAAGGAGGGAAAGACCTGAATAAAATAATCCGGAAAATAAATGTAAAATTGCAAGAGCGATACATCCTGCTTGTTGCAGTTGGGTTGGTCAGGAAGGGCTTTCTGAAGAAACTAATGATTGAATTGGCATCACAGCGTGCAAAGAGATTGAGCAGCTAAAGAGGGATGAGAATAGCCTTCCACGCAGTGAGATTGACATGTGCAAGAGACCTGTGGTAAAAGGACGTTAGCGAGTATGATGGATAAGAGATCATTGTCCTCAAGTGGAGCTGGTGAGGTACAGAGTGGCCCAAGTCAAGTAAGAGCATGTAGGCAGGGATAGCCCATACAGGTTCCTGCAGACCACAATCAGGAATTATGACTCAGGAATAGTGACCCACTAGAGGGTAGTAAGCAGCATAGCCCTAGGACTGGGAACTAACACCCTAGGAGTTATTGTGTTCATACTGCAGTCAATCAGGAGCTCTTGAAAGACAAAAGCCACTCTGCCGAACGGGTACTGCATAAACATGACATACACATCCATTTTGTGCCACGCATGGTTCAAAGCACGGGGATGCATACCTGTAAGACAGCATCTTTGTCCTTGAGAAATTCACAGGCTAATGAGGCAGAAGTCATATGAACTAATGCGTTTAAGTATCAAGCACTTGGAGGGAATCTTGAAGCACAGAAATTTAACCTTACAGTAGTTTCCTAGAGCGAATGTCCCTGAACAGTCTTCAAGGAAAGACAGAAGTCGTCCTGACCAAGAAGGAGTAGACGGAAGGGTTCGTTTCTCGGCGGGGAATAGCGTGATGAAGAAAGTCACAGTCAATGACAAAGGAGAAGGATCATCAGGGCCAAAAGACAAGAGTGCTGACGAGGGACATGGGGAGACCCGCTGCTCCCAGATGGAGCCCCGTGACCAGCGTCTTGCTGAAACCTCCTAAAATGCAGTGATATCACCGGAAGGTAGTCTCCCAAGCTTTTAAGTTAAACTCTTGCTTGACCCTTTGCCCCTGACACTATTTCCTATTATAGATATGATCAAGCTGGATTCATACAATACAGAATCCCCACTTATGTGGGCAAGCGTGAATTAAAGTCACCTTTTGGACCCTCTGCATTGGTATTTGAAGGCAAAGCATACAGAGATATAGGAAATCAACTGACTGGATCAAGAAATTAAAAAGACAAAATGCCATCTATAACTCTGGGTAATAGCAAACATTTGGATGGAATTTGAGAAAGATACGATAGAGGAATGGGTTTGGCCTCAGCCTAGATCCAGCTGTCTTTGCCCTACACAATCCTACCATGAATACATGTAATTTCCAGTCTGTATTTTCTCTCTTTCTGGGTCTGCCTTGTGACCTTCTGGGTCCCACGGAGGTCCTCAGGATAAGGGTGGGTGTAGGACAGTTACACCAGGGACCCCAGTGTTGTAGAGTGCAGGCTAGGGCCTTCTACCAGCACTGTATGTGGTCAGCTCTTCCCATAATAAAGCCCATCTCTCCATGTTTTGTTCGTGTGTTCAGTCACTCATTCAGCAGCTATTTGTAGGGCACTAATTATGCGACTGATGCAAGGCTGGGCACTAGGAAATCGATAGTGAACATTATAGTCTCTGCCTCCTTGAAGCCAAAGATTTAGAAGGGGCAATTTTGGTTTTTAACTGAAATGGGGAGGTGTCTTCCAATCAAACAGCTGGTCTGGAACATCATTAGGAACTGTTAGATTTCAACTGCAAATTCTCTACTCTGAGCCCATCAACACACCGAGTGGTTAGGTTTTAGCTAAATATATAGATATGTATATTCCTTTGTAACACCCAAACATGCTTTTCTTAGATACTTAGCCCTCTTCATCTTCAGATATATTTTGACAGCTTCATTCTCTTTCATCTCGTTGGAATGTGTGTTGTTTTCTATCCAGTCTTGTTTTCTACACAAGAATTAATTTAAGAGACCCCAGGACTGTTGGTGGGAAATATTAAATATTTACACAGATATGGAATGAGAAATCTTATTCACGCTTTAACCAATAATAATAAGCATATTGAGACTATGGACCAGTGTGGAGTTTAAGATTCATTCTCTCTTTTGAGTCTTACAATAACCCCATTAAGTCGTTACTGTTAACGTCTCCATTTTGGAAATGTCAAACTGAATCCCTTTGACCGAGGGCAGGGCCAGTTTCTCGGGCACGTGCTCCATACGGTCTCACAGAGACCTATGCTACGAGGGTTCCTCCATGTGCTCTCGTGCTGTGCTTGGAATCCCTAATAAATTTTTAATTGTATAAGGGGCCCTACGTGTTCCTTTCGTACTGGCCCTGAGAATTACGTAGTCGGTCCTGACCAAGGGGCAAGAGCAGAGCTCTGTGCAAGGCTGATCCAACCACAGAATCTGTTACCTTAGCTGTTCTCCTGTGTTAGTCCCCCCCCCCCCCACCTCCCCACCCCATGTTTCATGTCAGGGAGGGCCTTTTTTAGGGACACCGGATGATGCCTGTTTCCAGTCTCTGGGCTGTAGGTGGCGTGTCACCGTGAAGTGAATCACCTTTTAATGTATAGTTGCGCAAGTACCTCTGCTGTGTTGATATATCACTCATTTTATGGGCCTGGATTAATTCCAAAGTAAACACTAAGTACTCAGCTGAAAAGCTGTAAACACAAGACACGACGTGCGTCTTCAACTCCCAGCTCTGTTTGCCAAGGGCCCGATTCCCTCTCTGCTTTATCCTGTTTAGTGTAACAAAACCTTTGTGTCATCTGCTTGAGCGGTAATTTCCAGATTGATTTGAAGATCTGCAGGCGAGGGCTGCTGCAGTTGGGAGAACACGTCTCCACACGCATTCTGCCTCCTTTGCCTGCCTTGGTGCCCGTGGATGGTCATCCAGGGATGCTCGCCTTCCTGCGTGTAATGGGTGTCCAAAGGGCAGCTGCCTGTGAGGCTGCTGTCTGTTCCAGGGGGCCCGCAGAGGTAGCACCTGTTCACGACTCATCCACTGGGAGGGCAACACGCTGTTGGGTCACCAAGCAGCCGGTGCTGTCTTCAGGCCCGTGTCCTGGGTCCTGGGCCAACCGACAAGGGTGACCCAGTTCTTACTTCCCAAATTACAATTTCTAAATAGGGTTTGTTTGTCAATCTCATTTTCATGGCATCAGCATTGCGTGAGTGGAACACCTGTGTGCGTGCGCGCGCGCATACACACACACACACGCATCTAGTCATATATAAATATGCCTCACCTTTTACTCTTCTCTCTTGTTTACTTCAGTGGAAAGATGGCTGCATTTCCTGACGCTGTGACCTTGGAGAAGTCCCTGCAGCTCCCTGGAGCTCTGTTTCGTTACCTTCACCCTGTTTTTGATCATTCTCATTCTTTGAAGTATTTTCAATAGCAGGCATCAGATCTCCTTGTGCCTGGTTCCAGGGACTTGTCTCTGTTACCCTCATATTTTCAACCTGTTAAGGCCCTTCCAGACCTTCCAGGGATGTCTGAAAGAAGACCCCTCTCTCCTTGGCTGTAGTGCAGTTTGTTCTCCTTATGAACATGTGGCCTCCCACCTAGTAGCCATAATGATCTTTAGAAAAAAATGGTAAATGGTGAAGGTCAACATCTTCGCCGGGACCCAGCAGTTCCTTTGGCTTCCGTACCCCCTCTCCCAACCTTCTCCTGGCCAGCCGAGCAGATATTCCTTAGCCCCTGCAATAAGCATGATATTCCTGCCACAGGACATTTGTACGTGCTATTTCCTCTGCCTAGGATGTTATAATCCCCAGTATCGATTCTAGTCCCTGGTGGCTCTTATATTCTACCCTCCTCAGGTCAGACATCACTTCTCTTGGGATATATCCCCAATTAGCTCTCCAAGTTAGGAAAAGATTCTCTGTTCCAGGTGCTGACTTTCTATACTTATCTTCATGGCGTGTACCACATGTCTCTTCCACCAGACCATGTATATTATAAAGGCGAGGGCCATATGTCTTCAGTACCCTAGGGAATACTAAATAAATGCCTGCCTCTAACAGTCATGCAAATGTAGGAACCCTCTGATTCTGTGACTTGTCACCTTCCCCTAGGGGCTGCTGTGCCACTGCTTCCGTCCATTCTGTGCCTGGCTGCTCACTTCCCCACAATGTCCTGGAACATCCATTCCTCAAATCACCGCTGTCCATCTTCTGGAAAAGACAGAGAGAATGTGTGATATTCACGTTCACTCCCTCATCTCCTCTCAGCTGCATTCGTGTATCTTTGCAGACAGGACTCCGCTCACCCCTCCATTAAACCAGACCTCATTGTCACTCCCATGCACCCTGTTTTCCTTCTCTGTCTGACGTTTTGCCATATCACTTGTCACCATCTGACACGATATGTTTTATTTATTTATTTGCCTCTGTCTGTCTTTCCCCCCTAGTATGTAAGCTCTAGCAGGATGAATACTGTAGTCTGTTTTGTTTCTTGCTGCATTCTAAGAATGCCTGTCTTGGAGTATGCATTTATTAACTATTTGTTGATTGATTAAAGCAGTGGATGGGTAGATGCGTGGGTGGATGGGTGGGTGGATGGACGGACGGATGGACAGATGGATGGACAGACAGAAAAATGGATGGATTTGGCCTTGAGTTTTAATATCAACAGTAACCTCTGCTTTCCGGACCTTTGTTTTTGGCATGGACATCAATAATTATACTTTGAGAGAAACTTTCTGGGGGCAAGTCCAGAGAACCATTTGTTTGAGTTCCCACTTTGTGAACAAAGATGTTTGTCTCTGTTGTTCTTTCCCTCTCTGGCAAGTTGAATATTATGGTTAAAGGAAGACTTTCCAGAGAACCAATGGAGCAGAGGATCGTATCAAACCCAAGCCGCAAATTGTTGTACATTTCACATTGCCAGATCAAAGCCTTGCATCTAGCCTGTGGAACCCTTTAAAGTTTCAGTTGTTAATTAGAAGAGTTATTGATGTGGCATCCATTCTGCTTGGATTTGGGTGGAAAGTTCTAGTTTCAAATATTCTGCTGTGTAATGTTTGTAAATCATGGGAACAACCTAGGAATTGCAGTGTTTTGGCATTCCAGACTGTTGCTTGCACCTGGAAATAGTACAGAACCATCTTTCCCCAAAACAGTTTTGTTAGGAAATATGATCAGTATCATTTGGGGACTTATCTTTTATTCTAGTCTGTCTTCTTTTAAACTACGAGAGGCCATGGAAGACTCACATTTATTATTACTTTGTCACCCCACTGAATGATTTTTGTGTTCTACTGACAACTCATTAAAGACAGGAGTCCTATTTAAGTGGCATATTGGTTGGGTCCCTCTGGCAGCAAGTAATTGAAAACTGAACTTAAAGTAGCTTAAACAAGAAGGGCATGCATGATTTTGCTCAAAAAAATTCACAAGGATCGGGGCGCCTGGGTGGCTCAGTTGGTTAAGCGTGCGACTTCTGCTCAGGTTGTGATCTCGCAGTCTGTGAGTTCGAGCCCTGCGTCGGCCTCTGTGCTGACAGCTCGGAGCCTGGAGCCTGCTTCAGATTCTGTGTCTCCGTCTCT
Organism: Panthera onca; assembly: GCF_046562875.1. NCBI lineage: Eukaryota > Metazoa > Chordata > Mammalia > Carnivora > Felidae > Panthera > Panthera onca. The sequence goes on along the minus strand of NC_138354.1, from coordinate 35,708,222 downwards.
CTGCCCTTCCCCACTCATACTCTGTCTCTGTCTCTCAAAAATGAATAAACATTAAAAATTTTTTTAAAAATTCACAAGGATTAAGCAGTTCTAGGATTAGCTAATTCAGAGAGTACAGCAATTCAAAAATATCAATAAGGTTTCAGGTTTTTGCTTTATTTCTGCTCTGCCATTCTGCCATTTTCACTGTTTATCTTCTTAGGCTCGTATTCCTCCTGGTCCTAAAATAGCTGCCATTGCTCCAAACATCACACAGAGATGACAATATTCAGAAAAATAATAGAAGATTCCCCTTTAGGATTTTACTTTTCAGGAAAAGCTCCCTAGCAGCCCATTCACCTTTTCCAGAAACTTCTACTGACATCTCATTAGCCACATTATATTATTTGCCCTACTCATTTAGCAGAAGGTATGAGATCCCTAAGGTTGACTTAGAACAAGGATTCTCATACTTGAATGTGCTTCAGAATCCCCTGGGTGGCTTGAGAAAGCACAGAATGCTGGGCCCCACTCCTAGAATTTCTGATTCAGTAGGGTGGGGGCATGGCCTCGCATTCTGCATGTCTCAGCTCCCAGGTGATGCTAATGCTGCTGGTCCCAGAACAACATTTTAAAACCCATGAACGTAGAGCGGTCCAGATTTAGCCCCCCTTGGCATTGGGGAGAAGCTCAGCTTCCTTGAAGGACATGGTTGTCAGGAGGTGAGTGAAATATTTGGGTTTCTGTCAGCCAGAAAATTACCTGTTGTTTAGTTAGCCAATAGCAGCTGACACAAGTGACATCTTCAGGCAATAACATGATATTTCATGTGATTAGTACGAGCTGACTGAGGGTGAACTTGACTTTGGAGGCTGAATTGTATCTAAAGGTGGATTGGCCACCATGTAAGGACTTAGGTAATTTACCTTCAGCTCGCCGCAATGTTTCCATTTTATTTGTGTGTTTATTTGTCTGTTTTTATATTTCCAAGAACTGTTAGTTTCCTTTGAGCTCCCCAGCCACTGTATTCATGGGGTTGAGCAGATATTTTGGAAGGTGAGGTGGTAACTTGCACAGCAGCAGGTGAGAAATCCAGGGTTCACAGAGGTTAAGAGATCGCCTGATCCACACAGGTGGTGAGTGTTGGCATTAGAACTTCAACCCATGCTGCCTTCTGTCCCTCAGCAAGTGGCTGAGCGGTTTCCGTGAGTATATTCAGCACCACACAGGGCTTTCCCCCCTTTTCCTTCTTTTCTCTCACTTTCATAGCCACCTGCGAGGTGGGCGGGTGTCCAGGAATATTAGGGAAGAATTATGATAGTTTTTTCCACATATGTGCCCAAGGACAGGCTGGAGAGCTGTGGGTGAAATAGAACCATGGATGTCTTCTTCTCTTGGGGGTCTATTCCTGGTGTTTAGCCCGCCCCGCCCATGGGGACCCCCACATATGCAAGGGTGCAGAAGGCTCCCCCACAGCCTTCTGAGGGAAGCAATTGGTTACACAGGTGAGTTTTCATGTTAACTCGATGGTATTTACCGCTGCTGTGACAAATGAGCACATTTTGCATTACAAAGCAGGGCCCACTGATTATCTCACAGCTCCATCCTTTGGAAGTCTGGGTGCAGCACGGGCCCAACTGGAGCCTCTGCTTTGGGTTTCCCAAGGCCGACATCAACTGTGAGCGGATTAAAATCTAGGTGGGTCCAGTCCAGTCCTAAGAGACTCTCAAAGGCAGAGAGTTTTCTCCGGCTGCAGCCCGGGACGTGCAGCATGGGGGTGGTTAGAGAGGAGATTTGAAGCATAAAAGGGACCCAGCTGCCCCACTGGGGCAGGGCCCTGTTCCTTTCTGAAGCTCTGACAATGAACCCACCTCCAGGCTCACTCGAGGTGGCAGCCGAATTCAGCTCCTGGACACTCTAAGACTGACCCTGGTTCCTTGCGGGCTGTCCGGTGGTCCTTGTTGCTCTGAGAAGCTGCTGCTGTTCCCATCCTGCTTTCCATGTGCTCACCCCCCACCAGTCCAGTGGGGCAGCTGGGTCCCTTTTATGCTTCAAATCTCCTCTCTAACCACCCCCATGCTGCACGTCCCGGGCTGCAGCCGGAGAAAACTCTCTGCCTTTGAGAGTCTCTTAGGACTGGACTGGACCCACCTAGATTTTAATCCAGGAAACTCTCTCCATCTCAAGATCCATAACCTTAATCACATCTGCACAGTCTCCTTTGCCATGAAACGTAGCATATTCACAGGTCCCAGAGATTGGAGCGTGGACATCTTTGTGGGGCCATTCTGCCCTCCCAAATGATCTCATAATAATAATAGATGTTGACAGGCATTGATTGGCCTAATAATGACCATGGCTAGTATCTGAGGAATGTCGCTATATGCCAGGCACTGTGATAGGTCCTTTACATTGATTGGTTCGTTTAATCTCCATCACAAATCAACACAGTGGGAGCTATTATTTTTTAAAAAGAGGAAGAACGAAAAGGCACAGCACACGTGAGCATCTTGTTCTGGGTCACTCTGAAGGTAGGTGTGAAACTGAGGTTCTATTCAGGAAGTCTGACTGGACACCCGGCTGTTCATGCTTATGTTGCACTATCCGAACCATCCTTTCCCCCATGCGCCCTACTATGGTCTGCTTTCTTGTCTGTTACCTCTTCCTCCCTGAGCCCCCTGGGCTCTGATTTCTTCGAAGGTAGGACTCCATTGTTCGAGTATCCCTGTCCAAGATGCTTCATTGCTGCTCAATGAATCGTCAGTGTATGTGCACCTGTGCAAATATCTATATTGGTGGACAGTGTAAGGTACTGGGGTCAACCATCCCAAAGCAGGCTGCGTTCATGCCTCCTGGACAGATGCCAGAGTACAGGTACATACAGATGGGTGTATACATCATGTACAGCAGAGGCTGGATGATTCAGCCCTGAGCAGCTGCAAAAGTTCTCCCCAGCCTCGCTCCCGCCAGCATCCGAAACGGCTCCTTCTCAAACACGCTCACATCAGGCGCTTGGGGCTCCCCTGGTAGAAGGTCTGTGAGATTACTTAAGCATGTCCAGAAATGCAGTGAAATGATCATCACTGTTGCTGAACACCTGACTCTTGTTTCCAAAGGAGTATCATGGAAAACAGTAACATTCAAGCTCAAGCTACATGTGGGCCGCTGCAGATGATGGTGACTTCTAAAACACGGAAGAAGAGGCTTTGGAATGTCGTATTGGGTGGATGGCTTTTGAGATAGACAAGGTCTTCTCTTTCTCAGGAATCTCTGCTTTCAGGGATACATACAGGCAGCAGATGCTAAAACTATTGTTAAGAGTTGCCGAGTGATTGGTTCTCAATTTCTTCTTCTGTTAAATGATGTCTTCTCCCTCCAAATACAGCTTGAATCTTCTCTCTGCTCTCCCTTGGTATTGCCCCAGGTAGAATGTTTTCTCTGCCAGTCCCCTGTCCACCTCTTACCCCAGCATCTGCTAAATGACAACCACAGTGATTTCCTTTCAGTTTCTTGAGAACCCCAAGTCTTTACTACCTCAGGGCCTTTGCACAGTTTGCTCCTCTGGCTTGGAATACTTTCCACGCTGTCCTCAAACCTAACTCCATCTTTTCAACTAAGTCTCAGCTGACATGTCGTAGAATCCTTCTGTGCTAACTCTAATTGAGGGAAGATTCATCACAATGGCGTAAAAGCATGTGTAATTAATTATTTTTTTTCTTTTAATTTTTGGCCTGTCTTCTTGTATTGGGTGGGATTATCTATGAGTCTATAAACTCTGTGAAGGCAGTGACCTTTCCTGTCTTGTTTGCTTTTGTGTCTCAATGCGTCCCCTGGGGGCAGGCACATAGTAAACTAAATAGATATTTGTGGAATGACTTCTGAATAACACCATTATATCTATTTTTCTGTAAGAAGTCTTGAACATAGCTTAGTGCGTATTCTGTTCCTGACTCCATGGCAGGCACTGTCAGGTTCTTTGTGTCAGCTCAGGAAAATAAGACAATAATAATAGTGATGATAATACTTAACTGCTTCCAAGACTTGTCAGGAATATTCTGTCTTCCTTTATAAAGTCAGCTTATATGCTAGATTCTGCAAGTATGCCCTGGGGATCACCTGCTTCTGAGTCACTCGGAACCCTTACTAAATGCAGATTCTTGGGTCCCTCTTGAGTCCCTCTGATGAATCAGAATCACTGATGCACAGCTCCAGAAATGAGCATTTGCAACAGGCAACAGGCATTCTTATCTATGTGGAGGTATTCAAATCACTCATGTAGAGTGTTTAATGTTACCTGTTACCCATCCATAAATATATCCTCTTGCCCAACAAAAACACCTCTTGCTGTTCATATAAGCAGTTTTGATATTTAAAAAAAAAAAATGACAGCCAGGATGGCAGGAAGCAGACATCTCTCTAACAAATCTCATTGTTCCAATTTTAAGCAGAAAATATATCAGCTCCATTTTCTGATCCCAAGCTTAGGTTGGAGGAAGCTTGCCCAGGGACTTTCTCCAGGCTCAGCTAGCCCTGGGGCTGAGCACAGGGCAAGAAGCTTCTGGTTTTAGGCTGCAGTCAACTCTGTTGGGGTCAGCAATAGAATTACAAGTGCCGTAGAGCCTGCACAATTGTAATTTGCATCTAATAAAACTAGGATTTATAGAACAAAAACCCTACCAGCCCCACTCCACAGGATCATGCATGGAAATAATGGTGTTGCTCTTTGAGGTAAACCAGACCTGTGCTATCTAATAATGATAATAAAGGTTAAATTAAGTGAGTGCTTATTCTGTGCCTGGCTAATTCTTCTAATTGCATTATCTCATTTAATTCACACACAGCCCTGTGAGGCAGCTACTAATGTTTCTTTTTTATGAAAAAGAAAAGTGGGGCCTAATTTGGGTCATACGGTGGGTAGCAGAGCCCGGATGTGGAGTTTTCTTTAACCCTCAGGCTATCTCGCCTTCATCTGAGCCTTGCAAACAAGACAGGGCCCAGATTATCCAGGAAGTAGCACCGCTTTGGATCCCAGCTCTGCACACACTAGCGGAGCGTCCTTCACCAGGCATAATGCCTTCTGAATCTCAGTTTCCACACCTGTAAAATGGCAACAGGCAGCAGTGGGACTTCCCTGTGTGAGGTGTTAAAGGGTGTGATTCAAGCATCCACCTAATCGCAGGAGCAAAGATGCTCAGTTCAGAGGGAACCGTGTTGTTACTTTGAGCTGGCCTGGTTGTAGGCAGAGTGTTCACTTCCAAAGGAATGAGGGCTGTTTGGAGCAGGGGGCGCCCAGGATGGGGAATGAAATGAGAGAATATATATCCACAAGGGCAGGGCTGGAGAAACTAACACTCTGTAGCTGCAGAGGCAACTCATCCAAATCACAGATGCGTACAAAGCAGCCACCACACTCCAGGGACAGCGTAGGTTCTTGGCAAGCACAGGTGAACAAGACAGACATGGTTCCTGTATAGCTTCCACGTGTTTGGCCAACAGTACATATAACTCTGTAAATAATTTGAAGACTGTGACACGAAGGAGAGTCAACACAAGTGTGGACCTGAGGCAGCAGCAGGAGTAACTCCTGGAGAGGAGATCAGACCTCTTCAAGCCCTTAAGTGCTGGAATAAGAATTCTGACCCACACAGTTAGCAAAGCGAAGAGGTCTGTCCAGTGAGTCCCCTCTGACCTGCTAGGCTACCTCGGAGTAGGGAACAAATACTCAAGATAGACAACAGCTGTGTACAACTGTTGCAGGGGCCCGCCCATGTACCCCAAGTCTTAGGTTTGACCATCTTGGAGGTCAAGCATTTCTAGTGCTTTTTTGAAGGCATATACTTTGAATGAAGAAGACGACAGAACATAACAACCACAGTGGTTGAAAGACCCCAAGTGCCCAGAGAGGACATTCAACCCCCAGAATATTAGAGAAGGCAGTATAACATAATGGGTGAGAATATGGGTTTTGGAATCAAATAAACGCTGGTTCAAATCCCAGCACTGTCATTTACTAGCGGTGGGACCTTGGGAAAGATCATTCCATGGTTAAAAATGTGGTATGGTTAGAGGGACCATGCTGGGGTGTTTGAGGGTCAAATGGCATTGCTTACCTACAGAAAGGTGGAGATATGACCTCCGGTCTGTCTGCACTGAACCCCACGTTTCCCACAGTGCACAGGCAGCCTCCCTCCTACTTACCCCCACCCCCTCCACTACAGACCTTTGGAAACCACTGTTTCCTGCTTGGCTTCAGTCTCTAAAGGGTCCTCCTTTGTCTCCTGAGAGCTCAATCTGTAGCCAAAGTAATGAGCCTGATCTGATTCAGCTCAAGGACTCCGGTCATTGAACTTGACTTGGTGTGTCCATAATTTGTACATTTTGGATAACAGGTTATTGCTAAGAGGGAAAACCTTTAGCTGAATCCAATACATTCACAGCAAGTGAAGCAGGAGGAAAATGCCTAATTCCAGCTTGTTAGCCGCTGAGCTTCTGAGAACAGAATCAGCTTAGCCGCTTGCAAATAAGCGAGCATCACAGAACTTGGTGGAGCTGGCAAGAAGGTAACAAGCTGTGTATGAAAACCCTGGGATTAAATCTCCACAGCAAAATTGCTTGGTGCACAGGATCAAAGAGCTGCAAGGGGAGAGAGACAATGAGCAAGTTCCCTTCTGCACACCCACCCAACCTTTACCATTAGGGACACCCCAAAGAGTGCCTGCTTTGGCACCTTATCAACAAAAAGGCTGAGCTTTAGTTGATAATTAAAACAATAAATTCTTCTCCCCGGCGTGTATCCCGATTAGATTGTTGACATTGTGTCAGGCTGTTAGGAAGATAAACTCACACTGGTCCTTGCACTCACTACACTGCTTATTTTTGAATCCCTCTGATAGTGTTTTTTTGTGTGTGTGTTTTTTTTTTTACATGACAACTTGCAAATAACACATTGGAGTCTCTTTCCTTCTATTTCTCTATCACGTGATTAACATTGATACTCGTGGAACTTTCGAGGTCTGAGAGCTTTCCTCTGGATGTGTGATGTAGGTCCCAGTAGGAACCATTTAGAATCCAAGGAATGTGTTTGTCAGTAAAAATGTCAGATGACACATGTGTGTCCAGGATGCTTTAAAGCCTCCCAAAGATAAATTGTTGAAGACTGTGGCAAATGGTATCAGGCCAGCCCCTGAGCAAAGATTTAAGAGGCTGTCCGGCTTCATCCATCATGTTTCTCCAACCATCATGAGTAAACTCTTTCTTTTGGTGGATCCCACTGGTGCTCAAATCATAGCCAAGGGTGGGGATGTTAACTAGAGTGGTGGGTCCCAACCAGAATGACCTGAGTCAGGAACTGGGGGCCTTGAAAGTATGGTGCCTGCCAGACTGAATAATTTTCAGTTCCTGAATCTAACAGGCTATGTTTGTCTTGCTCCCAGACCCTTAACATATGAGGCTCCCTTGCCTAAAATGATCTTACCATTCATCATTCCCTCAGGCAACTCCAATTCATCCTTCATACCTTGGCTTAGATGTACTTCCTCCATGAAGCCTTTGAAAAACATTAATAAACATTTTATTGTGAATAGTTTTAGATTTATGGAAAAATTATGGAATATTGTACAGAGTTGCCATATATATATATATATCCCAGTTTCTTCTATTGTATATTCATTGATTTCTTACATTGCTGTGGTATATTTCTCACAACTAGTGAGCCAATATTGATCACAAAATTTACGCTTTTAACTATTTCCAAGTGTGTAGTTCTGTGGCATTAAGTATATTGACACTGTTGGACAACCATTGCCACAAATCATGTCGAGAACTTTTCATCTTACAAAACTGAAGCTCTCTATCCATTAAACTCCCAATTCCCTCTTCCCTCAGCCCCTGGCAACCAGAAGTCTACTTTCTGACTCTGTGAATCTGACTACTCTAAGTACTTCATGTAAATGGAATTCTGTATGATTTGTCCTTTGGTGGTTGGCTTATTTTCCTCAGCATAAGACCCTCAAGGTTCATCTGTATTATACCACATGCTGGAATTCCCTTTTAAAGGTTAAGTAATATTCCATTGTGTGTATATACCATATTTTGTTTAGCTATTCATCTGTTGATTGCTTTTACCTTTGGGGTATTGTGAGTAAAGCTCGCAAAGTCTTTCTTGACCCAGCCATACTATCTAGCGCATCCCAATGTCACCTCTGTCATGGTGCTTACCTCTTGAGAATGTAAGTGCGTATTTCCCTGTTTACCTTTAACACTAGGCTCCCAGCTCCTTACCTACATGTTCCATGCCAGTAAGTTGTTTGCCATTGTTTCTCAATCACCTGTAAGTGTGTCTGGCTCACATGAGGTTCTCAGCACATATTTGAAATGAGTGACTCACTGGATGGATGGATGGATGGATGGATGGATGGATGGATGGATAGATGGGTGGGTGGGTGGATGGATGGATGGATGGATGGATGGATGGATGGAGAGATTGACAGACGAATGGGTGAGTGGATGGATGGACGTGTAGGTGGATAGGTGGATAAGTGAGTAGATGGATGGATGGATGGATGAGTGGAAGGAAGGAAGGAAGGAAGGAAGGAAGGAAGGAAGGAAGGATGAACAGATGGGTGGATGGATAAAAAAGATGAGGCTATCCAGAGGATGGGCCTAAGCAGATGTCTGTAGGAGTACAATTTGATTCCTGCCTTCAAGTCCAGTGGGTGAACATGTGATTATAAAATAAGATTTCAGGGGCACCTGGATGGCTCAGTTGGTTAAGCGTCCGAATTCTGCTCAGGTCTTGATCCCACCATTCCTCAGTTCAAGCCCCACATTGGGCTCTCTGGTGTCAGCACAGAGCCTGCTTGGGAAACTCTGTACCCCACTCTCTCTCTCCCCTCCTCTCTCTCTCTCAAAATTAAATAAACATTTTAAAAATACGTAAGATTTCATAGCAAAGGGAAAACACCAGACTAAACTGATACACAGCAGAGAGCAAGAGTAGAGCCCATGGTGGGTGGGGGGATATATTTTGCTTTACATTTCTTACTTTAAAAATATCATTTTCACTATTTTAATGAAATAAAATAAATCAGTGAAAAACTTTTTCATAGTCTTATCACCTAAGTGGATCCTGCTGACCTTTTAAATATAGAAATAGTACCCAAACAGATAACTCATAGGGGAAAGGAAGGAATAAAGTGGAAATTGAACATTGTCTTCTCAGTAATTCTCTGTAAGAAGTAACCACAGTAACTACATTTTCTGTGTTTACAACCATTCTTGCGAGACCTTCCATAATCAGTGAGCATACATCCACTATGCTTCCTTTAATGGTTGTCTACTCTTCCACTGCTTAGAGATAGAGTTGTTGAACTGCTCCTCACTGGGGAGAACATTAGCCGTTGGCTACCCCCAACACAACTGCTGCCTCTTGGAGTACTTTTGTGTGCCCATGAGGTCAGTTCTTTGAAGGACACCCTCTGGACTAAAAAGTTAAAAGAATATACACTTGGCATTTTAGTAGATGTTGCCACTTGCCTCTCCCCAGATTTGGAAGTAGCTTGTGTTGCTGTGATGTGTTCTTACTGCCATCAGTCACATTAACGCAAGTGAGCCACCGTGGTGAAATGATGTCAGGTTGGAGCATTTAGTCCACTTTACTTCTGAGCATTACTGGGACATTTTAAAGGAATGAGTCATGATATTCTCTAAGTTATAATAAATTCTTAAAGGAGGAGAATACGGCTTCTTTACACAGAAGCTGTGCACATCAGATCAAAAAAGGGGAGAATCCAGAGATGTTGAACTCAAACATGATTTGAAGTTCTGTCCATTTTCCTGTCCTCCATGGATGTATTTAAAGTGGATGAGACAGGAGAGGTTAAGACCTTCAGTCTCCTTCTCTTAAGAGTGATGTGCGATTCCCTTCTGCCTGGGAGCTCCAGGGTCTGACCCGCAGCTTGGCTGTCACTGCTGCTGGGAAGAGGTGTCACTGGTTTGGCATGCCCTAATTCCATGCTTTTTCCTGCTTCCATGGGTCAAATGCCAGCTCTGTTCACTACGGGCAGAAGAAGCTGATGAAAAGGAGTTTGGGTCTGGATCTTTCCCAGAGTGCAGATGAGGCAGTCATAGAAAAAGTGGCGAAAATAGTTGAGCATATGTTTTACACAACTTAACTGCTATGCCTGGCATCTCTCCTTCAACACATCCTGCCTGATATTTGATGTTAAAAAAAGGAAAAAATCAAAGCACATGTAACATGTTTCTGATATCTTCTTTCTCTCCATAGAGCAATGGAAAAAAATAGCATCTCTTTTAAATCAGAGAGGGAGAAAGAGAGAGAGAGAGAGAGAGAGAGAGAGGCATAGACGTACACCATTTTTCTCCTTTAGGATAAAATGGCCCTGATCTACAAAATTTCAGTCTAAGTACATGGTGGGGTGGGGGGAGAATGTATGTGAGCAACATAAGCTTCCTGTTCGCATAGCGCCTTCCTGCAACTGTGGCACTTGCTTCTTTATGGGTTCACTCATTTGGAAGTCATTTTTCTCCACCGTGGCTGCATTGTAAGTCTGGAAACCAGTGTTATGAAATGTGCAAAGAAAACACTCCATTATTTTGATATAAAATACTTTATTTTTAGAATGTCACTTTTATGCAGTGCACAATGCAAACATACGATATCAGCTTTACTGTGAAATGCCTTCTTCCGCCTTCCTTGCTAGCAGCTCACTTCTCCTCACCAATGGTAGCACTCTTCTGTTCCAGTGCATCATTCCAGAGGTAGGCAATTAATGTACAGGCGTATTCACATAAATAATACCATGTGGTCACATTATATTAGGCCCAAGTCTGGGATGATGGCAAAATTATTAAAAATAAAAGTCCCAGAAAGGAATACTTGTCCTACAGAGCTTATTAGATAAAAATATTAGGACAGTAGGACGAATCCATGAGTATGGTGAGACATCTCCTGAGCATAGGTTGTTTTATTGACAGAAAACACAGTGTTGAGATCAGATCACAGGCTTGGAGGTGTGAAGAGCCGTGGATTGGGGTGTGCCTTTCACTGGCTGTGTGATTTGGGCAAGTTCCTAACTCCTCTGCACCTCAGTCTTTATCTGGTAATGAGGAGCAGAATGCCCGCCCTCCTGCAAGGGTTAACATAAAGATGAGTATGATGAGTTGTAAAGGACTTGGATCATAATCTGGAATCAATGACACCCATTTTCTTATTTCCCTCTTTGCCCTCCTGTATCACAATGTATTGGGATAATTTCTCAAGCGATAATATCCTTCTATGCTCTATTTGCCTCAGTTTAAGGCGGTGGGCGGGGGGGGAGTTGAGGATGCATCATATAATCCAAGAGTCATTTCTTCTGAGTTATCAGCCCCCCATTACTTTGCTGCCTTCATACATGAAGGGACAATGTGGACCCTCACCCTTGTCTCACATTGGCTTTCTCCCTATCTGTGACTTAGAAGCCACTGCTTCTAGAGGTTGTGTCAAATGCCAAGCACCTTCCAGCTCTCAAACTTTTTCTAAATCCACTAAGCACCTTTTGAACCATCTATTAACTGGAAAACAATTGAGATGTTAATTAGAAATCAATATTATCTTTTCGTTAAAATTCCCCCCCCCCCATCTCTGCCATCTATTATCCCAGTGAACAAATGGCTTCTGCTGACCTCTTTGAGTTTCTTAGTGTACTTCAACTTCACGACAAAGATAATCTATTCGTTGCCTCTAATGCTTTACAATTAAGGTTGGATTCTCCCTTTAGGGTAATTTAATGTGATTTGACAGTGCTCCTAGTTAGCTGGTAAACAGCCATCTCCGAGAAGCCTGCTTCTTGAATCAGAGTGACCTCACTCCTGTCACTGGTATGACTCTGGACAAGTCATAATGTTTTGCCTTTCCAATTCTTTATTTGCACTTCTGTACAATGGGCATGATAGTAGAAATAAACTCCTGCGATTTTGGGGGAGGATTAGGTGAGATGATGAGTATAAAGTATTTAGAAGAAAAGGTTCTAATCACTTAGCACGAAGCATTCTTCGTGTGTCCGCTCTGACTGTTAATGCTGTTTGGTTATCCAAACCCACTCATCCGTGTCGTCTCATTCATGCACCCATTATCTGTGATGTGCCTGTGCTGTTCTGGGCACCACTGCTAAGCCACCATGTCCCCTCTGATTCTTGCATGCCCTCAGCTTGTTCCAAGTGATTTCCACACTGTCCAAATGTAGGCAGCAGGGAGAGATTGTTCACTGAGTGATGAGTCTTTGAGAGTTCCTAAGAGCTTAGAGAAGACACATGGGTGCTTCCTTCATGACCCTGGGCACTTCTCAAGGGGTGTTTCATCCAGAGACCCAGGAGGGGAATCTGTGTTCCTCTCCACCATTTTATTTTGGCTCACAGGAAGCCAGGAAGGGGGTTACTAACAAGAGGAAAAGAGAAAGCATATGATTGCATTTTCTATGCTGGGTGGGATGACTGATGAATAGAGTTGGAGGCTGTGGTATAGAGATGTAGCTAAGATCGTATTTCTGGAGTTTGAGCCTCCATTTACAATCCTGGCTTAGCTGCTTACCAGCTGAGTGACCTTGGACAGGCTATGAAACTGATGTGGGTCTCAGTTTCCCCATACAAAAATGAGAATTGAATCATTCTAAGACATTAAAGCAGCTCATATAGAGCCTGAGACATATTAATGCCTATAAATTCTGGTGGTGGCTTATACAGTCATGTGGTAGCATTTATAGAGCACTTAGTGTATTACTGGAACTGAGTTAAAGAACTTCACGTCACAGTGGCAATTTCAGTATAGTAACTCATAAAAGGGGCTCTGGATTCAGAATATTTGGGTTTGAATCCTCATCCAGCATTTACAGGCTGTGATCTTAATCAGTCTCCTCAGCCTTTCATTTTCTTGAGATCCTCCGTCCGTACCATGTGAGGATTCAATGAGATTATGTGTCGGAAGCACTTTGAAAAATGCCTGACGCATATGGAACCCTTAACAAATGTTGGTTATTCTTGTCATGTGTAACCAGCACAGATGTTTAATGGTGTTAGCCACAGTGAGTCAACCCAGAGCAATTAAGTGGCTTGCCCAGGTACACATGATTCATGAGATGCAAGAAACAAACTTGAGTTGGTTTCTGGCAGCTCCTCCATGGGAATAGGGGCTCAAGGAGCAGCATTCTGAAAATGAAGTCTTTGTCATCTCCAAGGGACAACGACGCCCAGTTGTCCCTGGAAATATCACCATTGGGGCACATTCTGTAAACTGTACAAAATTAAATCCCTCACTTCATTTCTCCGGAAAGACCCCTCTGCAGCGTCGCTCTATACGCCCGCAAATCTGCACCACGGAGGCGAGGGGATGTCAGTAGGATTTGGTCTCCCTACAAAATCCCCGCAAAGACGTATGAGGCTGCATATAAATTGCATTGAATTTGGCCAGCCATGGACTAGCATTGCTTTTATGCTGAATATCAGTGAAAAGTATGAAATGGAGATTACATTTTCAATTCGGGCTTTTTTCCCAAAGCTCTGCAGAGATGCCCTCATTCCCATCCATCAGAGCAGAATTGCATCAGTGTGGAGTCCCAGACCCTTGTTCCCTTGCTGGGAAGTGTATCCGGCACTTGCTGTCAGACTGCAGCTGTGGGTGACGCTTTCCTTAACAGCTACTTCCTTTATTCCCCTTCCCCCAAATCTCTGCCTTTTTCTCACTACTTTTTGTTCTTAAGATCTATCACACACAAGGATCACAAAACCAACCACACACAAAAAAAAATGGCATTCTCGTAGATGCTAAAATTGTTATATCTGTCTCTTGGGTTGTTCAGGGCAGAAATAAGACATTGATGCAAATATGGTTCATCCACTGACAATGAGAAAACATGCTTATTACTTCTTCCTGAAATACATATATTCATACCAGCTATTTCAGTTCCTTTCCCTAAACAGTCCTAAATCATTGTCAGTGCCTGAGCTTCAGCTTGGGTCTACGAGAAGAGAGTTTACCAGAGGGGGGTGGGAGGGTGGTTACGCATCTGGCTTTACATCACCATTAGCTTCAATATTTCAACAGCCCTTTCTCCCCGTGTTCTATGCCTCTCCCTCCTGCCCCCAGAACATGACTGCCTGGCTGACTCCCCAAAGAGAGACAGTGCTAAGTGAACTTGACAGATTCCAGGCTGGCTCCATATGGCAAGGCCTGAGTTACATGTTCCTGGGATCCCCAAGCTGCTCTCACCTTATTAAGATGGCAGGTAACTACATGCAAGTCAAGTTCACTGCATCGGTTTTAATTCTTTGGGCCCTGGAGACCCGCCTCAGCCTTTAAGGCAGAATGGACGCCCTGCAAATTTGACCTTTTCCTTCCCTTTCTGGATCCGTGGCTGGGAGGGAGGGAGGTGCAAAATGGACCCAGAGCTCAGAAAAATCTTAGGAGAATGTGGAGATGAGGTTAGAGAGCTTTCTTAGGCTCAGCTCAGTATCGTGTTTATTGCTTGATCTGTACTGTCTGAACCTTTGGACTCTGACACATAATTGAGACTTTGACTTTGATTCATAAGTATATAATTTGCACTCTTTCCTCCCCAACCCCTCTCCCTGCTGCACACGGTTTTAAAGACACAGAGAAACTTAACTCCAAATCTACTAAGTTGCATTTCAAATGGATGAGCCCTTGAACTCAATGATTAAGGGCTGGAATAGTATCCTACATCTTTTTAAAGAATGAGAATTTGTCAGAATGAGTCTGATGGCTTTTCATTTCACCCAGGATATATGGAAAGTTTTGCTACTTTTTTTTTTTGAGTGTAGCTGACCTACAATGTTACATTCATTTCAGATGTACACCATAATGATTCGACACTTTTATTTTTATTTATACATTGTGCTGCCTTTATATAACATTTTTTTCTATATTCTGAGAGCATGATCCTTGTGTCCGACAGAGAAGAGAGACCTAATAGGACAGGGGACCACCTTATTAAATAACTAAAAGGGATAGCAATTGAAAGAGGAATGGAATGGACAGCTCTTTCTGCCCACAGGTCCTGTCCCTGTGCTTTAATGAAAACACCTTTTTCTGCACCAAAAAAAAAAGAAGAATGGAATGTACTTAAGGTATCTCAAGGGCGAAATACATCCAAAGGGAAGGCTCTTTTGGAGGGGAGGGGTTGGGGAGGAGAGGGAAGCTAGACTCAGAAATGATGTAACACCTGGGGTTGTCCAGCTGGAGAAGATGCCAGCATGCTTATGACAGGGTGGGGCTTGCAGTGGATGGCAGGAGGAAGTCCCTTTATGATGCCTCAAGTTCCTTCCCCAGTCTGAGGCCCCCAGATTCTGGGCATTGGCACACCTATAGTGAGATGATCTCCAGTGCCAGTTGAATCAGTCGTAGTTGTAAATGATTCGGGTGATTTTAGAAGCCTTATTTTTGCCAACTTTTCGCCAGATGCAACAAAAACTTCAAGCCTCTGCATTTGGGGAGCTGAGTCACTTTGCATTTCTTTTTGCTGAACGTCACCCAAAACTGATGGCTAGTGAGTCAAGAGCACAAAATCAAAAGCACAGTTGATTTTATTTGACAAGAAGCCTTAAAGTAAGTGGTCTTAGAGTTAGTTGATTGGCCTTGTGTCCTCATTAAAGACTCAGCTTCTTGGTGTTGTTACTTTGCCATTCACGTATGATGACATTGAGCCTTTATTTCTCCTCATGATCACAAGATCGTTGCTAAAGCTCCAGGCATCATGTCCTCACAGAAGTGTCTCAAGCATAAAAGGACAAGGATAAAACAATTTTTGCAAGGTTTTTTTTTTAGATTAAAAAACAGGAGACATCAAGTTACATCTTATTAGCCAGAACTGGATGACATACGTACAAAAGGTAATTGATGGTTCCAACCTGTTCAGACTAATCATTATCCATCCCTTAAAACCCGGTGAGTGTACCCACCCTCCCTGCAATCAAATAGAACCATCCCTTTACATGAACAAACTGGAGTTGGGTAGATGCTGAGCAGTTAGCAAATAGTATCTGCCATAGAAATCCATCTAATTAAATTTTTTTTTACATTTTTATTTATTTTTGAGAGACAGAGCACAAGTGGGAGAGGGGCAGAGAGAGAATTAAACACAGAACCTGAAGCAGCTCCAGGCTCTGAGCTGTCGCCACAGAGCCCGATGTGGGGCTCCAACCCACGAACCATGAGATCATGACCTGAGCTCAAGTCGGATGCTTAACCGACTGAGCCGCTCAGGCGCCCCAAAATCCATCTAATTAAATGGGAGTGGATCTCTTCTTAAATTTCAGCAGAAGGAATTCTTTTCAGTCAACACCCTGCTAAGATTCCTATGCTCAGACCTTAACAAGATGTTTCCTTCTCCTCCATGTGAATGTAGAAGAGACATCCATTCGTGTTTTCAGACTCTTGAGATTCCCTTTTCAAAGTCTTAGGATTTTCTTTTCGGTGCCTGAAGTTGTTGAAGGATCAAGGTAATCAGGATAATGCAAGTGTCGTTTTTAATTTATGAATGCTTGTTATGAACCAAATATTATGCAGACTATCTCACACATAATTATTACTCACTGAGTCATTGAAATAATCTTATTTCTTGGAGGGTCTGAGGATTACAGATTACTGTTACCGCAACACCTCAGAGAGGGCTTGTAGATACGGTCTGGCCTGGTGAAGGTTTCCTGTTGGTAGCAAGTGAGATTGCTCTCTGAGTCTCAGCTTCAGAATTTGGAGGTGACCTCTTTGCCCATATGTCTATTTCTCCCAGGCTCACAGGTGAAGACAGCTACCACCAGACTTTTCTCAGGGAATGTTCTGTCGTAGAGTTTGGCAACCTTACTCTCAAGCTCCTGTCCAAATAACTTCCCACTTTACCCCTTGTGCCTCTGGGTGTTTCATCTATTTACCCCCGTTTGCATATTTATACATTCAGTAACCTCTGATGGATGGTTGGTGTGGCATGTACAGAGGAGACCATCAGTAAATTGGGTAGGGAGAAATGGGTACCAAGAGGTGTCAAATTTTTAGGATTTTCTTTAGTCGGGGAAAATAATGCCCATCACTTTCCATCCATGTATTTACTCCTAAATTTAGCCGTGGATTTGGCAACTGCTATGTACCCCCTTTTTCATATTATGCCTTAAAATGAGGCTCTCCGGCTACAGCAAGACACAGTTCTGTATATCCAGAATCTATCTAGGTCAAGGATAAAAGACAAAGGAAAATGAAGTGAAGCATAGCATGTCAGGTGCCATGATTAAAGTAGCAATGGACACTCAGTACTACGGCAGTGGTGGGGAGGTGAGAAACAGGGAAAGGTTTCTTAGAGAATGCTTCAGTTCAGCTTAGCCTTGAAGTTTGAGGGGCTGATTGATTTCGGCTAACAGAGCAGAAAAAGATCAAAGTGTCTCTAAACAGGGAGATTGCTTGAAAACAGGTGAGCAGGTGAGGGGTGTGGGGGAACCTGGCAGCACTGCTTTTCTCAACACGGTTGGAATGGAGAGTAGGGGACCCCACAGAAGGATAAGGCTGGACGAGTAGACGGGGGACAACGATGAGGTCTCCAGGCCATCTTCAAGAGTCATTCACCATGAGGTCTTATGTCAAACCCCAGGGTAAGGAAGTAGGATTGGCAGAAGTTGCATCATGTTGGGGTCATGCGCTAGCTACTTCCAGAACTGACCAACTGCATGAATGTGGGCTAGCATTTCCAAGTCTCTGATCCTCAGCTTTTCTATAAAATAGAGATATGAAAGAGTTGGCTCTCACTTCTTGCTGTATTTATTTGTGTCCTACTTGCTAAACAAATAGACCCTGTGTAAATACCAAAGGCATCATAGGAATTTTAAAAACCTCTTTTGTGTGGTTCCCTCTTCCTGGAACCAACACCTTGAAATACCTTTATGTGGCCTCTCTCAGTAGCTTAAGCGGTTAATTCAATGAATAAAGGTGAAGAGAGCCATCATTTACTCGGTCCCTGTGACAAGCCAGGCATTGCATTAGCCTATTTGCATATGTTATCTCACTTAAATCTCACAGTCACTGCGGAAAATCAGAAGAGATAACCTCATCATCCCCAGTTCTAAGACTGGAAGTGGAAGTGATGGGATACGCAGGGCCTCGCTGTCTCGGGTAGTATTGGAAAAATGATTCAAGCTCAGATACCCCTCTCCACCAGGTTTGCCCTTTCTTCAACTCCACCCTGCCCTGCAGGCTTTGAGCCATTGTCTATAGCAAAGGACTAGAGCACCAACTTACTTTGGGTGAAGGTAGCCCAGCAGGCCTGGGGTTTGGAGTGTAAAATGAGCCTTCTTGTGCATCAGATCCAGATCCATCGCAGTTAATTGATGAGAGCACGTGGCTCTCTGCTGTCCACACCAGCTCTAGCCCACGTAAGCAACCACAGCTAGAGTTCCTTTCTGTGGTGTTAGCACGGCCTCAACTCCACCATCTCCCCAGCATGCCCAATTTAGACTAGAGCAGAGAAGTATTCACCAGAACAGCTTTTGATCATTCATTTTCATAATAGACATTTTCAGCTTCACAGTGGGGTTTTGTCTGAGATTCTGCCCTCCCCAATTTGTGTCCACAAAGATGTACTAAATCCGTGTGGAAAACATAGATGCCATGGTCAGAAGTGAGGCTCACAGGTAGATACCATTCACAGCCCGGTGGTGTTCCCTTGATGACTATACTCAGAAAACCTGGGCCTCTGGCTGAAACTGTCTACTTAAACTATTCATTATCAGCCTCTTGAGGAAAGATGGGATGTCTAGGGTCTTTGACTACTTGTTAAGGCTGCATGTCTTAGGAGAACCACACAAACTCTCAGAGTTTCAGTTTCAGAGCTTCAAGGGGGACCATTTATCTTGCCCTGGGTCTTTGTGAAGCAACATGGGGCCAATGAGCAAGACATTTGGGGTGTGACAGATCTGAAATCCAGTCTTTCTATTTTCTGTCGACCTCAGTTTCCCTGTCTGTCAAATGAGGCTAGTATTGCTGACTTTGTGGTGCTGTTCGGAAGATTAAGGGAGATAATGCCTGGTACATAGTGGTGCTCAGCAAATATTTACCCCCAATGCCACAAATGAGAAAATGAACACAATAGTCCTTTGGGAAAAATAAATATGATACACACATTAGTCCTTTGCACTAATTATCACTAGCTCTTTCCTTCCTCCCTCCCTCCCTCCTTCTCTCTCTCATCCTCTCCCTTTCATTCTCTTCCTTCCTTCCTTCCTTCCTTCCTTCCTTTCTCCTATGCTTTTTGCTTCTTGAAAGCTGCAATCCCTGTTTTCATCACCCTCCTCAGTTTTAAGCACAGACTTTTTCAGTTGCAGATTCCCTCTTGCCTCTTTCCTTTCCTCCCTCCCTCCCTCTCTCTCATCCTCTCCCTTTCTTCCTCTTTCTCTCTTTCTCTCCTTCTTTCTTTCCTTCCTTTTCTTTCTTTCTTTCTTTCTTTCTTTCTTTCTTTCTTTCTTTCTTTCTGCTATGCTTTTTGCTTCTTGAAAGCTGCAATCCCTGTTTTCATCACCCTCCTCAGTTTCAAGCACAGACTTTTTCAGTTGCAGATTCCCTCTTGCCTGAAGGCCTTGGTGCCATGTGAGCAGATTCAGTGCTGAGAGCTGTGTGTAGAGCCAGAAGCTCAGGCCACTTTCTGCTGCTGAGAAATACTCTTCCCTCTGAGGGCACAAGTGTGCCTGCAAGGGGATGCGGGAAACCATTTGTGAGAAGTCGTAATTAATGATCTGCTGGGTCTTGGCACTTACGAGGAAGCAGAAAGCCGCCAGGAATTGGAGCAGCCTCTTGGATAAAAGCCCTTCTCCTGGGGCTGCATCTCTCCATGGGGAGGTGGCAGCTTCTGGGAGGGGAAGGAGGAGACTTGGGGGGCTCCTGTCTTCTCAGCAGCTCTCAGGGCTATAACTCCTTTGCTTACCTTGCATGGTAACAGAGTGTTGTGGGCAAAGAACCCTGGCTCTTGAGACGAAAGGTTCTAGTCTTGAATTCTGGCTCTGCCTCTTATTCCTTGTGACCTCGGGGCATGTTTGCTTCACTTTCTGAACCTGTCTTGCCCATCTATAAAATGGGGATAGGATGACATACGCTGCAAGGCTGTTTGGATTAGAACTGAATAATAATATGGGGCGCCTGGGTGGCTCAGTCAGTTAAGCGACCGACTTTGGCTCAGGTCATGAGCTCACCGTTCGTGAGTTCGAGCCACGCGTCGGGATCTGTCCTGACAGCTCAGAGCTGGGAGCCTGCTTCGAATTCTGTGTTCCTCTTTCTCTGCCCCTCCCCCACTCATGCTCTGTCTCTTACTCGCAAAAATAAATTTCAAAAGTTAAAAAAAAAGAAATTGTGCCATTCATATTATTATTCATAGTAGGGCCTCAGAAGTGCTAGGGATAAAATCTTTCACTGGCATACATAGCCCCCGTCTTCAGGTTGCTTACAGTGTGGTACATAACAGAAGCCATATTATCTATAACTATATAACACGCAGACCTGTGGATATTTGGTAGCTAGTTCGGTAAAATGTAGGCACATATTTCTAGTGGTATTAGCTATAAATTGCTACTGAATTATCTATATGTATATATATTTGTGATATACATGGCTCTTCAGTGGTGACATATGGAGATGTCTATTTTGTGTAAATGACTCTCGTTTGGTGAGTCAGCAAGAATCTTTTATACCCTAATTTGATCCTGCTTGTTGCTGGGCTGCTTTGGAAGTTAACTTACCCCCCTCCCCATCCCGCCACAAATGACTATGGGTTGCTAAATCCCTGAATGAAACCCTGCATATGGCAACAACAGCAACTGTCTCCTATTTGGCAATACCTATCTGCTATTCCCCACACTAACCTTCTAGGACTACTTTAAATATTACACGAAACAGTACTTGTAAGTCAGTGTGTTCACTTAGCAGAGACTAGTAATGGTCATAATACACCAAACCCTCTTGCTTCACCGTAATAGCAATAATATTTTATAGCATCAACCCCATAGTGTAGCACAGAGAGTTGTATGGTCTCTTGCATGTGAACACATGGTACAGTCTAAGACCTCCAGAGATATCAGGTATGATCGCTGGCATTCATTCCATACTTAGAGTAACCTTTGCAGGTACATTAGGTAGGGTTACAGTCCCACCTTATACATGAGGAGTATATGGGGTTCATGCAGCTAATAGTGATGTTGGCCGCAGGGCCAGCAGGAGCCTGACCTTCTCCTTATTCCTCTTCAGGCCCTGCCTCAATTTCCCTCTGGTTCTTTTTTTATCAAGAGTCAGCTCCTAGCATTGCTTGTCTCTTCCCTCTCACTGCATGGCGTTTGTTTAGGGAAGTAGTCATTAAACACAATGCTGAGCCCCAGAGACACAAATTCTGGATCCGCTTCACTACAGAACCCAAGGAGAGAACGTGCTGGGGCAGGCATCCCTAAGCAGGGGGAGGCACCCTGTTTGAGGTTAGAGCCCACAGCGATGAAGGAATTTTCCTTTCTGGGCGTGTTTGCTTGTGTTCTTGGATGTGCTAGTAAGCCCCTGCCTACCCACCTCTATGCAAATGAGTCCTCCCACATGCTTGGGATGTTCTGTCCCCAAATCCTGAACACTATGTACAGGAGATGGGCTTAGCTGTTGCAGAAACAAGATTTGAGAGGGGGCAGTTTTTGCCTGCAGTTATCTCTTTATACAGATTTTACCCTGAGTTGGAAAAGACCTTCCCCCGGATATGAGATCTGACGGTGTGTTTACCCCTATACATTGGCTTTCTCAGGTCATGAACCCGGTGGCTCCGCCTGGAACATGGTGGGAAGAGAAAGAAGCCACACCCATACTAAAGAGCACTACCCTTTTATTCACCCTCTGTGGGTTGGTGGAAAGGAGTCCCTCCACCTGTAACAAGGTTGTGTTATAATTTCAGAAGCAAAGCACGGCACTTGTGAATCATGTACTGTGTGTCTGTGGGCAGAGATTTATCAACTGTTTTGGGTCCCTATTGGGCTTAGCGACAGACTTAAAGTCAAACATAGCAACACTTAGGTTATTGACTAAGAATGTTGACTTTAGAATATAGCAGACCTAACTTTGTATCCCAGCTCAACCCTACTAAATACGTGAACTTGGACAAGTTACTTCTCTTCTGTGACCTTCATTTCCCTTGTCTGTAAAAAGAAGACAGTGATATGTATCCCATGGAGTTCTTGTGAAAATAAAAGTATGTTATATTAGATAAGTTCTTAACACAGTGCCTTGAGCCTAGTAAGTACTCAGTAGATGGTAGACATTGTGTCTGTGCCATTTATATCCAGGTCCTGCCTTTGATGCCTGCTTGGCCATCTACTTCTGTACGCCCTGGGTTAGTAATGTAGGAAAACAACAGTCTTATTGGGATGACTAATATTATTTATTCAGTGTCCTGTAGGTGGGGAAATGTTGACATTTCAAAGATGGTTTTTCTGGAGTTAGGTGTAAGTCCAGCTACCCAGGAAAACAGGTTACTGGGGCCCTATGTTTGTGTAGCCAATGCTGAGAAATGGACCTTGAGATAATTAAAATAATTATATTCCGGGGTGCCTGGGTGGCTCAGTTGGTTAAGCATCTGACTTCAGCTTAGGTCATGATCTCGTGGTTCATGGGTTTGAGCCCCGCATCGGGCTCTGTGCTGCCAGCTCAGAGCCTGGAGCCTGCTTCCGATTCTGTGTCTCCCTCTCTGTCTCTGCCCCTCTCCTGCTCACACTCTCTTTCTGTCTCTCAAAAATGAATAAACATTTAAATAAATAAATAAATAAAATAATAATTTTCCATCCCGGATGATTCTATGTTACCTGGTTTGTAATGGAGGCTGCAAAAGTTTTATTAAATTAGTATTTATGTATAATGAGATTTGTACACTTAAGGGTACAGTTTGATGAATCTTGGTAATCGTATACAATCTTATAACCTCCACTATAACCAAGATATAGAAGAGTTCTTTCATCCTAAGAAGATTCCTTAAACCCATTTTCAGTCTGTTGTGTTCCCTGTTCCCAACCCCTGGCAATCACTGATCTGCTTTCTCTGTCTATTATGTTGAATTGCATAGAAACAGAATCCTGCTGTACAAAGCGTTTTGCGTTTGACTTTGTAGCTCCTGATTTTGAGATTCACCCATGATGATGTGTGCATTAACATCTCGTTCCATTTTATTGTTTTGTAGTATTCCCTGGTGGGAATATACCACAATCTGTGTGTCCATGTGATACTTAATGAACATTTGTTTCCAGTTTCTGGTAATTATGAATGCTGTGAAATTTGAGCCTGTGTCTCTGTGTAGACACATGTTCATGGTTCTTAGGCAAATCCTCAGAGGTGGAATTGCTGGATGATAGGGGATGATAGGGCAAGAGCAGGTTTAACATTCTAAGATCCTGCTTTATTGTTTTCCAAAGTGCTTGTCCTGTTTTGCATTCCCACCAGCAATGTGGCGTCAGGCTTGTTTTTGTTTTTGTTTTTTAACAAGTCCCAGGTGCCCCTAATATAGATCCAGCAATAAGAGCCCCTGGTCTTTGCTTTCTCTGGTTTGATGGCCACCTTTGGACTGTTAGATAAGTAAGGATGATGTTAGTATCAGCACAACAAAGAAGACATCTGTACCACCTGATATGTTCGTACTTGCTCGAAACTCTTGGGGGAAGAGGAACTACCTTGATTTTCCACAATTGAGGTGCCTTTTTATATGTCATGCGTATCAAAATTTGTATGTAGGCTTAAGTTTCCTAGCATTAAATAATGATTTTTTAATAACATCAGAGGATTCACACTAGATGCATAGAGAAGTCTGATTTGCTCATGTGAGAAAGTGTTCCCACATGCTATAGACAGATTAGTTAATGAACAAAGAACATGTGTGTTTGCTATTACAGGTGATGTTTGCTGTGATCTGTTTTACTGCTGTAAAGACTAATTAGTGATATACGCTAGTGAGTAATTAGTTATATATGAAGGACTTCTGTATACGCATGCACACACACACACAAATGCATGTGACCGTGTTGTCTTCCTCACCATTTTTCAAGGCAGACCATGTGGTTACTCTTTAGCGGTTTGCCCACCTACGCACTATTGCTTGTACATTTCTGGAAGACATTTGCCTGTCTTCTGCACTTTCATTTTCTTCTTGTTGAATTACAAATGGATTAACATACCTAATAGGTTTTCCTCAAATCCAACTGGATGCTTCAGCCTCCCACTTGTGCTTTTTTGGTCTTAAAACATGACAGCAAATGAGGTGAATGAACAGAGAATGTGCCCTTTGTCTTGGGTGAGGCAGCTCTCAGCTCCCAGATGGGGTGTTCCCACTCCCTCAGGCAAGGGATTATAAGGAGAGGTTTAAAATAAATAGAAGACTTGATCTATGTGTGCATGTATATAACTGATATCTACTTGCTTATTGTGTGAATATGAAGTTCATGGAGTATGTCATGTGTGGTTTACCCAGTCAGTTTGGTTCTCAATTCATAGTGATGCAGTAGCAAATGTCTGCAAACTATGGCCTGAGAGCCAAATCTAGAATGCCATTTACTTTTGTAAATAAAATTTCATTGGCATATAGCCACACCCATTCATTTACATATTGTTCATGGTGCTGTCTGGCTAAAATGGCTGACTTGAGTAGCTGTTGCAGAGGAGATATATACCTGGCGAAGCTGAAAGTGTTTCCTGTCTGGCTCTTTACAGAAAAATCTGCCAACTTCTCTATAGTATCACTTTATGTGTTTGCAATGTCATTGTATTGTCTTTGTTTCCTTATGTATGTCTCTTGTTTGTGGGAGTAGGTTATATTTGTGCAACTGCTCGTACCTTGGGCCAGTCATCTAAGTTCTCTGCGTTTCATGCCTAAATCCATAAAATGAACGGAATTGCTACATCCCCTATAGAGTTGTCTGAGGACTTGGGGTGGGGAGGCAGGTGCCTGGCACACACAGTGTCCACTTCACTTAAGATGTGCTCGTTGCATGGCAGTCAGACCTGATATTAATGAATGAGGCATCTGTCACGTTCTGCATGATATTCCCTGCCACTGTGGAGCAGAGGCTAAGAAAGAAGCCATTCAACTGAGGCCTAAGGGACTGGACAGACAGCCATGCCTGTTTCTAAGAGGCAGACGAGCTTTACAAGAGTCAAGGTTCCAGCGTCAAGACCTTTGGCTTCCTTATACTTCACCCCACCCCCTTGCTATTGTTACAAATCTTTCTGAACATACTCCCCAATTCCAGGCATTGAACTTGCAGTTACCTGTGCCTTATTTTCCCCAGGATGTCCATGTGGCTTACTCTTTTCCTGGCCCCTTTATCTCAGATAGCAGGCCTCTTCCCTCTAGCTCATTGCCCTTGTCCTCACCACATTTCTAGGTCATTGTGTTATCTCTCTATGTGTTCACAGGTCAGTTTCCTTTCTCAAGGGCATTCCTCAGGCAGTTGAGGAATTTATCTTGTTCTGTGCCCAGTACAGAGACCTTTGCCTGGCATGAAATAGGCGATCAATAAATATTGGTTGAGTAAGTGAATGAATTGTTGAACATTCCTGAAGGTGAGAATTTCCTTTGATGCTGCAGTATTCTCACCTGCCATCTCCCCCCATCTCCTTCCCAAGTCCAAAAACAAAGAGGACACAGGAACTCCTTCCTGGTTCCATTCACACCCATGTGAAAGCACATCCCAGACTGAATGCCAGGCACACAGACACTCATATGCCCTCAGACCTCTCCAGGCAGACAAAAACGTTCTCCTGAGAGATCCGGATGCAGACTTTAAAAGTGCACCGTCGATCACCCCTCAGAGAAGCTAACAACGTCTTCAGTGAGATCCTGTATAGCTTTATTGGAGAGGTCCTGGTCAGAAAAAAAAAGCTGCAGCTTAATGAAGGCCATTTAACAGTCCATCTTGATTCCAAGGAAAAGCAAATCTTTATTACCACATCCGATAATTTCTGTTCAGGGATTCCCACCCTTTGGAATGGATTTTTTTTTTCAGAGTCTCTTTTCTAATTAACTCTGGAGCCTAGATTACAGGAGGCCAGCCTTGGGAATGGAGGGGCACTTCGGCCGGAAGTAAGCGCTGGAGGTGATGTTTAATTAAAGCAATGCTGTGAGAGGGAAGAGGCCTGAGCAGGCTGCAGTGCTAATCCTCCTGCCCTGCTCCCGTGTCCCCGCGTGATTGTGATTGATGAGCTGGTCCCCTACATCTTTATCTGCAGCGTACGCTAACACCCGCAGGCGGAAAGGGCTCCGAGTCAGCACAGGCACTGACTGCTGGAGTGCTGCATTGGCAGAAGCGCTGGCTGGGTGGTTCCTTTCCTCACTCCGATTTTTTCTCTTCTTCTTTTCTCTCCTTTATTTGATAGATGGATAGGATAATAGATAGATAGATAGATAGAATGATAGATGATAGATAGATGATAGAATGATAGGTAGGTAGAGAAGTAGACTGATAGATAGATGATAGATAGGATGATAGATGATACATAGATAGAATGATAGATGATAGATTGATAGATGATAGAATGATAGGTAGGTAGAGAAGTAGAATGATAGATGGATGATAGATAGGATGATAGATGATACATAGATAGAATGATAGATTGATAGATGATAGAATAATAGGTAGGTAGGTAGAGAAATAGAATGATTGATAGATAGATAGATAGATAGATAGATAGAATGACAGATGATAGATGGATAGGATGATAGATGATAGAATGATAGGTAAGTAAGTAGAGAAATAGAATGATAGATGATAGATAGATAAATGATATAGATAGATACATAGAAAGATAGATGATAGAATGATAGGTAGGTAGGTAAGTAGAGAGAAATAGAATAATAGATAATAGATAAGATAATAGATGATAGAATGATAGGTAGAGAAGTAGAATGATAGATAGATGATAGATAGGATAATAGATGATACATTGATAGAATGATAGATGATAGATGATAGAATGATAGGTAGGTAGGTAGAGAAATCGAATGATAGATAGATAGATAGATAGATAGATAGAATGAATGACAGATGATAGATGGATAGGATGATAGATAGATGATAGAATGATAGGTAAGTAAGTAGAGAAATAGAATGATAGATGATAGATAGATAAATGATATAGATAGATACATAGAAAGATAGATGATAGAATGATAGGTAGGTAGGTAGGTAAGTAGAGAGAAATAGAATAATAGATAATAGATAGGATAATAGATGATAGAATGATAGGTAGAGAAGTAGAATGATAGATAGATGATAGGATAATAGATGATACATTGATAGAATGATAGATGATAGAATGATAGGTAGGTAGGTAGAGAAATAGAATGATAGATAGATAGATAGATAGATAGATAGATAGATAGAATGACAGATGATAGATAGATGGATAGGATGATGGATAGATGATAGAATGATAGGTAAGTAAGTAGAGAAATAGAATGATAGATGAATGATATAGACAGATACATAGAAAGATAGATAGCTGATAGAATGATAGGTAGGTAGTTAAGTAGAGAGAAATAGAATAATAGATAATAGATAGGATAATAAATGATAGAATGATAGGTAGAGAAGTAGAATGATAGATAGATGATAGATAGGATAATAGATGATACATTGATAGAATGATAGATGACAGAATGATAGGTAGGTAGGTAGAGAAATAGAATGATAGATGATAGATAGATAGATAGATAGATAGATAGATACAATGACAGATGATAGATAGATGGATAGGATGATAGATGATAGGTAAGTAGATAGAGAAATAGAATGATAGATGATAGATAAATGATACAGATAGACACATAGATAGAAAGATAGATGGTAGAATGATAGGTAAGTAGAGAGAAATAGAATAATAGATAATATATAGGATAATAGATGATAGAATAAGTAGATAGATAGATGATGGATAGAATGATAGAATAATGGATATGTAGGTAGGTAGATAGATAAATATAGCTATATAGGTATATACAGGTATATATGGATATGTATGGTTGTGTATATATCTGTATATAGCTCTATAGCTGTATCTCTGTCTATCTATCTAAAACCTTGCTGGGAATATCTCTCCCTCTCCCTCTCCCCCTCCCTCTCCCTCTCCCTCTCCCTCTCCCTCTCCCTCTCCCTCTCCCTCTCCCTCTCCCTCTCCCTCTCCCTCTCCCTCTCCCTCTCCCTCTCTCCCTGTGCATCTTTGTGTCTGCTTTTCTCACTTTGTCCAGATTTCTCTGTTGATCTGCCCCTGTCTGTCTCTGTCTTCCTTTACGTCCTTTTGTCTGTCCTAAGACTGCCCTATGAGGTAATATTCAGGAGCATCTAAATGAAATCTTTTTTTATTCAGCAGTATTAATGTTTGAGTAATTTAGAAGCTACCTTTGGTCAAGCATCTACTAAATGCCAGGAACTGCCTGAGGTAGCTTTGGACAATTATTTAATAATTGCTCTTATAATAGCTAACATTGATTAATCTCGTACTGTGTGCCAGGTCCTAATGCTAAGACTTTTTGTACCTAATCCCATTTAATCTTCAAAATAATCCTTTGTAGTAGCTCCTCTCGCCGTTCAAGTTTTGAAGATGAAAAAAAAACAGAGCCTTAGAGAGAAAATTATGCATATTATCTTTAATCCACATTTTAGCACACCAAAATAAGACTTTATTTCTACCTTTTGATGAGTATACAGTGGTTTAAAAGGTGAAATGAATCACCCAGGGTCAGAGAGCTTGAAGAATGAAATCTTGAGATCTTTGTCCAGATGCATCTGTCTCCAAAATGCTCCTTTGAACAGACCAGAAGGTGTGCTTGTGGCTCCCAGTGTTTCTCTATTTTCTCTCTTCTTTCACATCTATGTCCTGGTATGTTTACTGAACATGACTGCCATGTGGCCAAGGGGCCAGCTTCTGAATACAGGAGGCTACAGAACTTCCAGCAGTTGTCTGAGCCAGAATAAATTGGCAGAAATGTCTGATTTGACTTTTTCTCCTTCTTCAAAGCAGATGCTTTTCTCATTACTGAGAAAAGAATGACACTTTGTCTCTCCAAGAGCTCAGACGATCGTAATAATAGCCATGCAGTTTCTGATCTTGGAGCCGCCAGCTTCGGTAGGCTAGGGATGCTGCAGTGCTCTGCAAGGGTCTTTCCCTGGTGAGATTAGGCTTGCAGAGTGTCTATTAGAACTTGTAGCCACTCCCTGGAGTGGATTGATCTGTGATTCTGGTTTCACTGTGTGCAGTTCAGAATCTTTTCGCCAGCAAGGCTGACTTTGTAATTGGAGGGGTTGAGTCTGACAGGGAAGGAATGGATAACATACCCACACTCCATTTTTATCTATCAACAGGGAAGAATTAAAATAAACTATGACTTTTTCAACTCCTAAATTAACTTGAGTTGGAAAATTCTATTTTAAAGAGGGAGCCATGAGCAAAAAAGGAGTTTGAAAACCATAGTCCATACTAGCTTATGAGTCCAGGTCCAAGTCTTGTGGAAGGAAGGTGGGGTTTTGACAGTCTTCAGTAAACCTCAAATTGTTCAGGATCTTCTAGCCTTGGTGAAATGGGCTTTTTCATGTTTCCGATGGTAAAGATGCCTATCCTAAGAAGCCATGGAAACTTAGACCATTTCAGTATCCCTTTTTGTTGTGATAGCCTAAAAACAAATACTGCACACCTGTTTTCCATACTTGGGAAAGTCTAAAAATATAGTGCTGAATTGATTTAATAGTGAAAATAAAGTGTATTTGAGGTTTTAAGGATTCATCGAAATAGCCGAATTACTCTGCCATCATTGGTTGAGAGATCCATTAATGGGCCATTCTGAAGAAGCCAAGAAGTGGTCCACACTTCTCATCTTCCCTGCCCCCTATCAGGCTCTGAAATAAAGTGATTAGCCCTCTAACTGTAACAAGATATTCAAATCATTATATTAGTTCTGAAACCAGTTCCTGAACCATCTACCGCTCCATATTTGCTGGCCTGGGGATACCACATCCCTTTCTTTGACAGTCGTGGCTACTCAAGTACTCCCTGTCTGTGACCATTTGGGTTATTCTAAATCCATCATGTCAGCTTTACTATAACTTGTCATCCTGCTCTTGGCCTTGATTTGGCTTGATATTCTAGTAAAGGGCTTTCCTTAGGTTTCATATTAAAATTCAGTCTGTTCAAAACATTTGCCTCCATTGTAAGCCTGGACCATACAAACTCAATATCAGACAGACTGATGGTATGCTCTCTCTGATTTTCAGAATTCTTTTGAGAGACCATATTGGCCTTCCTCCTTGACATTTGGGTGGGGGGCAAGGCAAGGTTTTGAGTTGTCTCTCTCTATATATTTGTTTCTCTCTCTGTGGCAAGTTCTCTGCTTTATGTAGCATTAACAAGCCTCTGTTTGATTTTTATTCTTAACAGATAATTTATTTATCACTCTTTTTGGGTCTGTGGTCCACTAAGGCCTTGGACTTTTTTTTTTCTCCCAAAGTGACACATCCTGACAGGTAATAGTCTTATACCCATAGTGTTTATTTCCATTCACATTTTTATAAGAAATTGGATCTTATTCTTTCTTGTCTAACAAAAATTTCAAGAATAATTTGAATCTCAATAATTCTAATTCATTAATTTTTGTCCAATCTTTCATACCTAGTTAATTTCCATTCTGCAACTCTTGTGTGTATCTCTTCTTTATCATCGTAAATATTGTTGAAGATAGGCTATGTTACTAATCCCTAAGCTAAGGAAACTCCACCCATTATACTTATTTCTCTTTGCTGGCATTGGAACTTGTGTTTCATGCTTGTATCCCATGGAACCAGCTCAATTTTCAGCATTAAACTTACCATGCCAAAAGGTGGATAAAGGCTCTACAATAAACTGACTACTTAGCATGATTTTGTCTGCATTCTGCATTTGGCACTGATTCCCAACACAATATAAATAGGCATAAAATTCAGTTCTTTGGGATTCATTTGCCACTCAAAATACTGTATAAGTCATCTGTAAAAATTCAAGTAAGAAGAATGCAGATTAACAGGAGTCAAAACCCAAATCTTTGTGTTTCTCTCCTTGGTTCTGAAAAACAAGCAGGGGATCCTTGGGCTGACTCCCCAGTAAATGTCATGATGTGGCTGTACTTAAATGAGTATGTATAAGAGATCATGCATTTCTCTACATGCATCCTCTAATCTTATTTTCCTAGAACTATATATGCTATTGATGACACAATAGGAACTCAGTGATGCCCACCCCAGAATTATCCTTTTCCACATGACACTTACTAGCCACTTGTAGGTATTTATGTGGATTAAAACATAAATAACATTACAATTCAGTTTCCATATCACACTATCCACCTTCCAAGTGTTCAATACCACATGTGGCTGGTGATTACTGTATGGGACAGTACAGGTATGGAATATTTCCATATCTAGAAAGTTTTATTGGACAGTGTTTCTCTAGAACATCATCAATGTGGTAAACTCAATAATGCCCCTCAAACATATCTACACCCCAATCCTTGGAACATGTGAGTGCTCTGAGTGTTACTTTGCATGACAAAATGAACTCTGTGGATGTTATTAGGTGATGGATATTGACATGAAGGGATTATCTGTCATTATCCCAGTGGGCCCAATGTCATCAGAAGAGCCCTTATAATAAGAGGGAGACAGAGGTGCCAGATCATAGTTGGAGGAGGAGATGTGATGGCAGAGGCAGAGATTGGAGTATGATGCATTCTGAAGATAGATAAAGGGGCCACAAAGCAAAGGATTCAGGTAGCTACTAGAAGCTGCAAAGGATAAAGAAACAGATTCTCTGACCCCCTCTTCCAGAGCCTTCAGAAAGAACCAGCCCTGCTGACACCTTAGTTTTATGACACTTGATACTGTGACACTGATTTCAGATTTCTGACCTCCACGACTATCGTAGAATACAGTTGTGGTGTTTTAAAACCACAGACTTTGTGGTAGTTCATGACAGCAACAATAGGAAACTGATGCCACCATCATCAGCCGTTCACTATAGTCTTGCATTTAGTTTTCATTCTTGTAATTTTACCTTCACTTCCCATAGAATCAAAACGAACCCTTGAGTGTTTGAAGAACCACACTCATAAGCAATGGAATCTTTTTTATTTGAGATACTCATATTGGCTTGTGAATTTTTTCTCTGAGAGTGATTAATGGAGGCTTAAACAGGATATCCTGAGTTAGCAATGTCAGAAGGGGTAGTGGGGCTGTAACAGACAAAGGTGAGAAGAGATCACCTATAAAGCCATGCTTCTTGATGTTTCGGGGTGGCTATCAGTTCCAGCTCTGCTTGTGAGCACTGACAACCATCCTACTGAACGCTTTTAGGTGAACCAGAATCAAAGCTCAGTCCAAGACTCAGAAGGCACACTTTGGGGAGAAATCTTTTCTGCCCTTCCTGCCACCAGGGGCTTGTGTGTTATTTCTCAAGCCCTGTGCAGTCGTGGGTGTGATGAGTCAAACCTATTCTCTGCTCCCCCAACCTGCTTTCCTCCCAGGCTGGGTTTTGATGGATTGTTTTTTTCAGGAAAAATTTCCTTTACCCATTGTACACCATCATCCAAGTTATTTCCCTTTTTTTTAATGTGTTTTAATTTTTTTAATGTTTATTTATTTTTGAGGAGGAGAGAGAGACAGAGCATGAGCAGGGGGAGGGCAGAGAGAGAGGGAAACACAGAATCCAAAGCAGGCTCCAGGCTCTGAGCAGTCAGCACAGAGCCTGATGCGGGGCTTGAACTCATGAGCTGCGAGATCATAAGCTGAGACAAAGTTGGATGCTTAACCGACTGAGCCATCCAGGTGCCCCTAAGTTATTTCCCTTTTATTTTTTTTTAATTTTTTTAATGTTTATTTATTTTTGACAGAGAGAGAGGGAGACAGAGCATGCATGAGCGTGGGAGGGGCAGAGAGAGAGGGAAACACAGAATCGGAAGCAGGCTTCAGGCCCTGAGCTATCAGCACAGAGCCCGACACAAGGCTTGAACTCACAAACCGCGAGTTCATGACCTGAGCCGAAGTCGGACGCTCAACCAACTGAGCCATCCAGGTGCCCCAAGTTATTTCCCTTTTAATTAACAATAATGACAATAATAGCACAGATACCCATAACCATTGTAACAACTATATATTGAACACTTCTTTTATGTTAAGTATGGTGATAGGAAATATATATGCATTGACTACTTTATTCCATAAATAATCCTATAAAGGTATGACATTGTATTCCCATTATAATAGAGAGAAGCCAAATTACAAAGAGGTGGTGCTCCTTACTCAAGGTTGTATACCTGGTAAAAGGGAGAGCCAGAATTTGGACAGGATGCCTCCTACTACAGAGACGGCTTGCCTTCTAAAACTCAGTAAAAGATTCCCCTTCTCAGTCTTTAAGATCCTTAATGTAGGAACTATGTATCTTCTTTTTTTCCTCCCTATCCCTTCAAAGAGCCTAGACCCCTTCTTGGAAGACCATCAAAAGCTCATTTCAATTGCTCATTTAAATTTATTTGTGAATTATCTGAATTATTAATAAAGGATCCTGTATAGGGGAGTCCCATAAGGAGAATATCCTGGAGAAATCCTATAGAACATGGTGTAGTGGAAATACACCAGGCTGGATTCACGGTGTGGCTCTAGCTCTTATTAGCAGTGTGGCAGTAAGTCACTCCTTGACTTGAGCCTCAGTTTTCTCATCTATTAAATGGGGATAGTAATAGCCAACTTAGAGTCCTTGTGAAGAGTTAGTGAGATAACTACCCTAAGTGTATGTCACTTAGGGTATATAACAGGCTCTGTAAATGGCCACCATCATCAACTTTGTTTCTACCACCCATAGCACATATTCAAGAGCCTGTCACACCTAAAATTTATAGTAGGGTTTGGTTTGCTTGAATGTATTTGTATTTCAACAGTTTAATAGTTAACAGAGATTTTTTTTTAATTGACCATTTCAGCATTCTTATAGAAAAGACTACAGAGCACAAAAACAGTTGTTGTTGTTTTTAATGTTTATTTATTTTTGAGACAATGCAAGAGACAGAGTGCAAGCAACGGAGGGGCAGACAGAGGGAGACCCAGAATCTGAAACAGGCTCCAGGCTCTGAGCTGTCAGCGCAGAGCCCGACACGGGGCTCGAACCCACAAACTGTGAGATCATGACCTAAGCCGAAGTCGGATGCCTAACCAACTGAGCCACTCAGGTGCCCCAAAAACACTTTTCTTATGTCATGTACCTGCTCCAAATATCTTTTAGGGTAGAGAATGTTCGTCAGAATCTGATTAAAATAAATAATTTTAAATCACTTATTTTGCACTAGACAAAAGATTGCAGGAAAGATTGCGAAAGTCTCTGATTTCGTCTGCTCTTGTCCATCTTTGCCCCACTTTACCACTCCTCTCATGGATGACTACCAATGTTGGGGCTCCTGGGTGACTCAGTTGGTTTAGTGTCTGACTTTGGCTCAGGTCATGATGTCACAGCTCGTGAGTTCAAGCCCCGCGTGGGCCTCTTTGCTGACAGCTCAGAGCCTGAAGCCTGCTTCGGATTCTGTCTCTCTCTCTCTCTCTCTCTCTCTCTCTCTCTCTCACTCTCTCTTTGCCCCTCCCCCACTCGTGCTCTGTCTCTCTTTCAAAAATAAATAAACATTAAAAAAAATTTTTTTAATGGATGACTACTGTTGTCTTTGGTCTTCCTTCCTTATTGTCACCACTTGTTCTCTCCAATGTATTACTAATTTTGTGGCCAAAATAGTCTTAATATAACATAGACTGGACCAGGCCATTCCCATTCCTGGAACTCTTCAATGGCTACCCATTCTTGAACCAAATCCAAACTGCTTTATATGACATTCCCTGTTTTTCTTTGTATGCCTTCAACCTTATTTCTAGGTCCAATTCCTGCCAAATCCTCACCACACAATACTCCAGCCATATAACCCTATTCTCTGTGTTCTTTTATGCCCTGAAGCTGCTATCTGTGCTTTTCCTCTTCCTTGGATTTTCACCGAGCTCGCTCCAACTTCTTGAAGACTCATCTTGACTCTTGACATCCTTCAAGAAGCACTCAATATACCTTCCATCTGTAGACTGGGATGATCCTGATGCTCCCTTTCTGGTTCCCATAATAACTGGAACTTACACTTATAATATCCATGACACTTGCTTTCATCATTGATTTTCCTATATCTTTCTTTATCCATATCTTAATCTCCACTTGAGCAGAGACTGTTTTCTCAGGTCTGAATTGATTTCATATTAATTTAACAACAAATGCTGATTTTGAGCCTACCAGGGGGCCAGGCACAGTAGATAAAAAGTATCCCTAGTGCATCTCTCAACAACTAAAATGTAGTCAAGAAGTACCTCTTGAGTGAGTGAATGAGTGAATGAAAGCAAGACATCCTGCCACATGTCTGTGAGGTTTAAAAAAGAACTAGTTTCTTTCTGATCAAATACAATGGATAACCTTGCAGAATAAGATCTAACTCAGAATGTCTGCTGATGCCTTAAGCATCCTGCATGCTGGAGCGTGTTCAAGGGCTCTTCCCTGACCTCACACACAGTGAATGTCTGAGCTCTGTAGGCTATTTGTAGAGAGTTTATTTCATCTTTGCAGAAAGCTGCCCAGTATAAATATTAGTCAGTTGATTTCACACCGAGTTAAAACAAGCTTTTAAAAGCCTTTTACCTCTCCTGTCCCCAAATAGGTACTTTAGACAGATTCTCAGAGCCTTGGGAGCTTTGTCGGATTTGGTAAAGTGAAAGTTATGTTCTGTTCAGAAGCAGCCTTCTGTGAAGGCTGTCTTGGGGTTGATGCAGAAATTGTGCAGAAAGGGTCAGGTGAAGTGAGGAATTTTAAGATCACAAACATCGGGTGAGGGGTGGCGTTGGAATCAAGCTTCTCTTTTCTGGATTCAACTCCATGAGGATGTTTCTTAAGGTGTTCACCTTGGGTGCCAATATGGTAGCCTGGTTTTGAGAAGGAGCCAGACCTTCAAATTGGAGTTCTCTAGGTTCAACCCCAGCTCTGCCCATTAGTCGGTCCATGGCAAATGTGGAGCCAACCCAGCTCTATGACCCTCAAACCAATGCATATCACCGGGGCTGTCCAACAGAACTAGAACAAGGGCTGCCAAGAGAAGCCACACATGTAGGTTTTCTTTCTTGTTAATTTTCTGGCAGCTACATTAAGCAAGGTAAAAAAGAAACAGGTGAATTGAATTTCAATATTTTATTCAATCCGGTATGTCTCAATTCTCCTTCTCATTGTCAACCGAGAATGTTGTATTTTACACAATATGCCCACACTATTGTCACTGCAACACGTCATCAAAATAACACCATTAGAGAGATATTGTACCTTGTTTTCCTCAGACCGTGTCTCTGAAACCCTGTGCGTGTTCCGCCCCTGCAGCCTGCCTCCTTTTGGACCAGCCACATTGCAGTTTGTGAGTAACCACACGTGGCTAATGGCCACCATGTTAGGACAGCCCAGGGTGAAACCACAGTGCCAGGCCCGATCTCTCAAGCTTTTAAACTTACCCTACTGGGATTACAAGATGTGTTTCACAGAGATCAAATGAGAACACACGGAAATTGTTACATGCCTCAGCGTCCTCCTCGTAAGTTTAAAGAATGGAATGAGGGGACAGGATATTGTACCATTCTGGTATGCTGGACTGTTGTATTTCTCTCACTGGCCCTTAGTGTCATGAGGTAGGGAGTGACTTCACTTCACACTGTGTTTCCCGTGACTAGCGCATAGTAGGTACATCATTTTCCTAGGGCTGCTGTAACAAAGTACTACAAACCAGCTGGCTTAAATAACAGCAATTTATTGTCTCAGAGTTCTGGATGGCAGAAAATCAAGGTGAGAGCAGGGTTGGTCCTTCTGAGGGCTGTGAGGAGGAATCTGCTTCCAGCCTTCTCTCCTGCTTTGGGTGGTCTGCTGGCCATCTCTGGCATCCCTTGGCTGTAGAACTATCATCCCTATATCTGTCCTTCACCTTCACTCAGCATTCTCCTCCTGTGCATGTCTGTGTCCAAACTCCCCCTTTTATAAGAACAGTCACATTGGATTAGGGGCCCACCGTAATCCAGTATGACCTCATTTTAACGTAACTAATTACATTTGCACCTATTCCATTCCCAAGTAAGGTCACATTCTGAGATCCCAGGAGCTAGGACTTCAGCATTTATGTTTTGGGGGAGAGACAATTCAACAAGTAACAGGAGGTATTCAGTAAACTTGAGTCAGATACATGAGTCAGCAATACTTAAATGTAAGGACCACCTTTTGCCTCTTTTGGGTGGGTTCCAAGAATATTCCTTTCTGTCTGAAGAAGAGAGGGATGTTAAAAATCAACTAAGAGAAACTGGTTAGCGAAGAGAATGAATGTTGCCGCTGAGTAGGTACGCTCTGCAAAAACACGTACTATGCAATCACATTTGAAAATATCGCCATGGCTCCTCCTTGAAGACCTTTTGAATTAAAGTTACTTGATTTCACCAACCTCAGTTTTCTTAACTGTACCTGCCTTGGGGTTATTTGGATAAATTTACCTGCATGTCATGCGTTCACACAGTGATCACAAAATTTATTTGGCCAGACTTCCACACTGTTGGTTCTGAATGAAGTTTCCCACCACTGGGCGAAATTCTCTCCTGTATGCAATGAGGCAAACTGTCTCCTATTCCCAAAAACCCACCACCTTCCTTGAGTCCACCTTGATGTTTTGCTAAATTTGTTTTGTAAGTCATTCTGGCCCCGTTCTCCTCCAAACTGTGTGACTCCCTCAACTCAGCATTCAATCAAGAAGATACCCTCAGTCGGCTGAGCATCCGACTTCGGCTCAGGTCATGATCTCCTGGTTTGGGAGTTCGAGTCCCACATTGGGCTCTGTGCTGACAGCTCAGAGCCCGGAGCCTGCTTTGGATTCTGTCACCCTCTCTCTCAGCCCCTCCTTCGCTCGCACTCTGTCTCTATCTCTCTCAAAAATAAACATTAAAAAAATAAAAAAAAGAAGATATCCCTAAGAATACCACACATCCTTAGCTACAGAAAAATAATATTTATGCACTGATCAAACATATGTGAAGAATTCCAAGCTCTCCGGTCTCAGGTGGCACTTTGGCTGAGGGCCACAGGCTCAGAGAGCCTGGTGTTCGGACAGGGCCAGTAACAGGACATGACTTTAGTTTCAATCCCTCTGAACTTACTTAAAAATAATAATAATAACTTTAACACTGCCGTGCATATGCCAGGTTGAGTTGTATTGAATTTATCGGGCCAAAAAATGCTTTGGTCTAACGATAGTTTCAATTGCCCTAATGTCCACACTCAGTTTTTTGTTTATTCTTTGTGTAAGTTTATGAGGTAAGGTTGGAGGACACCCAAAAATGCTTCATGCCATCAAGCCTATTGGTATAGCTACATCTCAGGTCATACGAATGGAAAACTTAGGGGGTGCCTGGGTGGCTCAGTTGGTTAAGCAGCCGACTTTGGCTCAGGTCATGATCTCACTGTCTGTGAGTTCGAGCCCCGTGTCGGGCTCTGTGCTGATGGCTCAGAAACTGGAGCCTGTTTTGGATTCTGTGTCTCCCTCTCTCTGACCCTCCCCCATTCATGCTCTGTCTCTGTCTCAAAAATAAATAAACATTAAAAAAAATTTTTTTAAGAAAACTTTGGAAGCAGCTTAGTACAATGAAAAGATATCTAGATTTCAAATCCCAGCTAGAGCATTGAAGAGCTGTCTGAACTTGGGCATGTCACTGACTTCCCTGGGCATCAGCTTTCTCTTCTGTTAAATGGACCTGAATGGTGTCCACCCTACCTACCCTCCAGTATAGTGTGTGAAGCTCAAACAGATCATGTGCAAGGGCCCCCAGTTACCTCTACAGCTCTCATCCGCTAAGCTAGTGTGAACATGGTGATAACAAGTGTGAGGAGCCTCTGTCTTATTTATTCACTTAAGCTGTCCACCTGTTTCCTCTGTGAATTTCTTCTATTTCAAGCATTTGAGTTACTTAAAAGTGAAAAGGTAATGTCAAGAGGGTATTTTAAATGATCAGTTCCCTTTCTTTTACTCTCTCCTCTTCCTTCCCTTGACTAGCTTCAGCCTGGTTTGTGACATCATTGCATTTGCTCTGATGTAACCAAAATATTTTTTTTTAAAGCATTCACTCTGTGCATGCCATTCTGACAGTGCTGGGAATGCATTCTCAGTAAAACAGACCTGGGTCTCTGCCCTCAAGGGCTTACATACAGTCCATTAGCCTCTAGGTCTGTATCTCCGTCCTATACTTTGTGGGGTGTGTAGCTCCGAAAATAGCCACCTGACTTTTATTTCCTCCTTTTCATTGATTCTGCTACTCTGGGTCAGAGGTGTTCCCTCCCACTGCACGCAGCATTACAACTTCCAGCATATGATTTTGCCAACCGTTTATGCTGCCTAGCTGTTTTCGGCTCACTTTCAATGTTCAGTTGATACATCTGTTCTTCCAGGAAGCCTTGCTTGATAAACCATCGGGGATAAATGAGACCCTTTAGCTCCTTAGATTGATCTTCTCGTGGCACATATCCCCTTGCACTGCAAAGTCCTGGACTGTCCTGTGTATCCTTCCAGCTGGTAGCAGCAGAGATACCTGGACTATGTCTGTCCTCGTCATCACTGTAGCCTCTGAACCTAGCACAGGACCTGCCACCCAGAAGATGCCTGATACTTAGCTACTGACACAATTGCATGAATCTGAAGCTCTTGCCTATTTGAATAGTTCATCGCCCTTGCTATCTGGCAGTCTTTCCTAATTTCATTTCTTCCAAGTCCAAGTATAATTCATTTTATGACAGCCTTTTTTTTTCCAGTTGGCAAACTATTAGAGGCTAAAACTTATGCAACATACCATGAAAGACAAGGTCATATTTTATCATCTTTGCCTGTTTCTCTAACCAGATTAGACATCTCTCTACAAGTGAGGTGAATGCGAGCCAACAGATATTTATCATGTCAAACACCTGAGTACAAAATATGGAAGACAAAGAGGGAAGTGTTAAAGATGAATCCAACAAGTTCCTGTCCTGAAGGAGTTACAGACTTCTGAAAGGCTGATGATAGTCATGTGAGGAAATTGGGTCATTAAAAATACACTCAAATGTTTGGTTCTGTAAATTCGTTATAAACTATGTGTGGGTGGTAAGTACTTTCTGTGCCTTAACTGAGCCATGTCTCCTCAAGGTCATGGGGTTGTATCACCTATGCTGTGGAGGAGGACTTTCAGCTTTGAGGAGGACTGAAGAAGGAGAAATGTTGACTAGTGGCATTGGGAGACCAACTTTTCTGATGGATAGAAAAACCCAGTTTTCCTAACATGATTTGAAAGGAAATGATGCTGAATCCATCCATGTGTAAGACAATGGTATCTACTCCTCCCATGGGTTTCCATCCAGAATGCTTACTTTTCCCTTTGCTGGAATATTTCATGATCTGTAACATTCCAGTGAAGAGAGTATATGATTCTCTTTCTAGCAATGTGACTTGATGCTCCCAATTTTCTAAATCTAGTGACAGACCTTCAGTGACATTCTTAGTAGGATGGTTTACTCAGCAACATCCATGGCAGACCTAGTACCCCTCTAAGCTACTTGGTGCTGTCTGTAGGTATAGTGACCTCCTCTCTTACAGAGACAATTGTCTCACACCAGATCTATCAATTTTCCTTTTTAGAAGAAGGTGGAGAATCCTTCAGATAGCTATGATGGAATAGGTAACAGGGATATCATCCCAAATCATATCTGCAGGGTACCTGGAAGCAAGCTATTTAAGGAAACAAAATCCATCCTTTTCTTTTTGTGGATTTGGCTAAAAGTAGTAGGATTAGCAATGGTGCAAGTCATTGAAATTAATCTTGAATGTGAAGTTGACGCTGATGTTACCCTGGTGGTGGTGTTAGTGGTGGTGAGAACGTTCCTCCTTCTTTAGAAAGTAGCTAGCAGGAGAGGAGACAGAACGTGACAGTTAAAGTCTGCTCCAGATTGAAGGTTTCCTCCGTGTCCAGGAGGTGAAGAATCCT
Source organism: Panthera onca (assembly GCF_046562875.1). Lineage (NCBI taxonomy): Eukaryota > Metazoa > Chordata > Mammalia > Carnivora > Felidae > Panthera > Panthera onca. Next base: position 35,667,086 of record NC_138354.1, on the reverse strand, counting down.
TGCTGAATTATAATTTAAAATGCGTGTTCATTCTCTTATGAAAACAGTTTTTGCTAATATTTATTTGCTTGCTCACCTGCCCTTCTGTCTGCATCACTATATGTGTGACGGGGGTGGGCAGCTCCAGCTGTCACTTGAGGATAGATGACAATGGTGACTTTGCCATGGTATTGATAGCAAAATACTCACAACAGCTGGGCTTTCACTGCTCTAATGTCTCATTGTGTTTGCAGCAATGTAAGGTAGTGGTCATAGAGTGTCCATTTCCTAATTCTGATAGTATGCTATAGTTATGCAAGACCTTACCATTGGGGGAAACTGAGTAAAGGCTACACAGGAACTCCTTCTAATTTGTTTTTAAGCTTCCTGCTCTGAGTTCTGAACTGGATTGGTACAAAGAGGAGTTTCATCATGTGCTATCGGAGTGGCCTCGATTATTGGCTTAACCTTTCAAAGCCACCCATCTATAAAATGAACCTAATGACTGTGAAAACATCATGGGACTGTGGGTTGCATTGAAGGAGTTACATTTATAGAACATTTAGGGCAGTGGCAAGTACATGTTATGAGCCCTTCTAATTGTATTATCTTTGTTATTAATAATGTTACAATCACCATTATCATAATTAACCCTATTAATACTCACTTGGGTTCTAAATCTTGGGACAGCAGGAACAAAGATCTCATGTCTCTGGTAGCCTCTCACTTAGGCTGGGATAGTTCAGTGATTTGCCCGAAAAATCTCAGAAAATATTTTGTGATTGAATAGTACTACCATAACCCTTACAAGTACCATCCTTCATCTTGCCAACAGAGAGGTCAATCATAGCATATTTGAAAGTACCTCGGGTTTGGAGAAAGACATGGATTTAAGGTCTGTATCTACCAGGTGATAGCTTCAAGACCTTGTCCTTTCTTATCTGTGAGGTGGGTGTGATGAAAACAAGTTTATTAAGAATATACTTCCTGTCGAGATGAAGTTAAGTAATATATATATGTATATATAGTGATTAACATTGTCTGCTTCTCAGAAAGAGCTCAAATGAATACCAGCTGCTCTGGCTGTTAGTTTTTTATTAATGATAGGAAATAATTAAGCATTCACAGCTAATTCATGGATAGACAGGTGAAGACTGTCTTGTTAGACTTCTTCTAACAAGAAGTCTTTCAGTACCATGTTGGGATATCCCGGTGGGGAATTTTTTTTAACGGTACAGAGCAACATTTAATAGTTTGGGCTTGTTTCTCAGTGCCCTGAGGTCCTGGGTGAGTTGCACAGGTCTTGGTGTCAGTAAGCAAAGAGGATAAAGGGACTAACTTGGGCATTCAGTTTTCATTTGACAAAACTTCTGGATGTGTATGGGTGCATCCTACTGTTTGAAAAGCTTGAGACACTAGTGATGAAAAAAACAGATGAGGTTCCTGTCCTCATAGAGTTTACAGTCTACTTGGAGACAGACCTCAAAAAATATATAATATAAAAATGCATATAACATGAAAATCAAAAAGTGTAGAATATTGCACTTTGACACGAGTTTTAAAGGACAAGTCAGGGTCCTCTGAGACCCTGGAGCAATGGTGAACAAGATAAGAAAACGTATCTTTTTAAGAGCCTGATGTTGTTGGTTGGGATCTTGCCTTGTTCCAGAGGCTGCTAATTTTTTTTTTTAAACGTTTATTTATTTGTGAGACAGAGAGACAGAGCATGAACAGGGGAGGGGTAGAGAGAGAGGGAGATACAGAATCTGAAACAGGCTCCAGGCTCTGAGCTGTCAGCACAGAGCCCGACGCGGGGCTCGAACTCACGGACCATGAGATCATGACCTGAGCCGAAGTCGGACGCTTAACCGACCAAGCCACCCAGGCGCCCCGGCTGCTAATTTTTTAAGAGACCAGCGCTTTTCCCTTTGGAAATAGCACCTCATGAGCAACCCTATCAAGGCTCCTGACTTGCACAAAGTGCCATAAATATTTGATTGTCGCTGACTTTTAAGGACTTGAGAAAAACAACCTCTCCATTGCCTTCTGTGACTCCAAATGGAATATCAGGATGGAACATTTTGCAAACATGACACGTCGTCATTGCTAGCCTGCCGCCCACTCAGCTGGTTTGTATTTCTGGGCCTGGTGTTTGTCAGCCACAGCAAGATGGCTTCTGGCCTCTCTCTTGGTTCCCTGTTGAAGGGAGTGAAATGAAACAAATTGTTTTCACTCGAATCCATGACACAGATTCTTGTTATCATTGTTGTTTTGTTTGTTTTTGTGAGTTAGGGCCTCAGAGCAATCTCAGAGTTCTTTGTTTGGGAGTTGCTTTTCTACAAGCTGGTATAGTTAGGGAAACCCAAGGTTTGTATGCTTACCTAATTGAGGTCACACTTGAACCCATTTCCGACTACTTTAGAATATAGAGCTTAGGAGTCCGATAGATTTAGCTAACTAGCACTTGCCAGTTGTGTGCGTATGAGGAAGTGACTCCACCTCCCTTGGAGAGGGAATAACAGTTTTGGGTTTTTGTTAAAATAGGTAATGTTGACAAAGCTCCTTTGTTGAGTTTTATATTGTCAGTGCTTAGAACAATGACCTAGTACCTAGTTAGTGCTCAAGAAAAATTTTCTTATCATCTCCATCATCATCATCATCATCACCACCACCATCACCACCACCATTCTCATCACCGCTACCGCTGTCGTCATCATGATCATTATTTCCATCTTCATTATCACCACCACCCTCATCATGATCATCATCTCCAGCTTCATTTTAGTATGGATTCAGTGGCAGGAATTCGTCAGTCAGACCAGATTAAGTTCAAATGTTGGTTCTGCCACTTAACTAATCTATTACGTCCAATAGTAGGAAATATTTTTCACTTGTTTGGAGCCTCAGTTCTCTTATCTTTAAAAGGTACCATAATATCTTCCTTAAGGGAATGATTGCAAGGATTAAAGTGCCTAGCACAGTGAGGCCCATGGTAGGTTAGGACCCGACATACCTCTCCATGTATTCTGCAAAGGGTACACTTTGCTGGACTAGAAGGAGGACTGATTTCCTCCCCACAATAGGAAATGTTCTCACAGAACTTTTTAGATTATAAGACACATTTCTGTAGACTTTGTCTCCGAAAGCATTACAAGAGCCTCATTGGGAAGAAGAATATATATTACCTTTTGTATTTATAAATAAGGGAACTAGGGCACACAAAGGTTAAATGACTTGCCAATAATCCTACCATTATACTTCTGACTTCTTAACATTTGATTTCGATTCTATAGCTACACTACTAGTAAAAGGTTAAATGGTAACAAACACTGGAAATTTCTAGCATGGTGTTTTTAATTTTATTTATTTTACTGCAATCCATAAAAGATTTTACATTGCAACCCAATTCACCCACATAAAAGTTTCATGAAACCATACTAACTCTTACTATTCTATTCTATTCTGTTCTTTTCTTTTCGTGTGGTATAGTTGATTTCATTTAAAGAATGTTGGCGTGATAACTCCCTCCATGGATTTTACAACCCAAGGGATCTCACCTATAATTTGAAAAACACAGAACACTGTCCCCCAGGACTGTGTGGCAGAATGACCTGGGGCAGCTCTGTGCAATGTCCCTGCCAGGATCCCACCCTCAGATAACTGAAGGCAGTAGGCCTGGGGTAGAGGCCTGCAGTCTAATTTTCTTAATTAGAATACCCCCCACATGATTCTGATGGTCCACGGGCTGGGACCAGTGTCCTAGTGTGTCCGCCTGATTATTTCCCCCTGGAATGCTCATCTCTATTGAGTGGTTTGTTGGCTGCTGTTTTGAGCATTTTCTCCATCTCTCCCAAAGCATACTTCACCAGGGAGTCTGTCTGTCTTGATCTTGTCCCTCTTTCCCAAAAGTTTGGCTCTTCACTTATCTGTGGGCACAGGGAGCTTATGGCTCCTGAGAGTGAGTGCTGAATCCAAGTGATGGGTTGGGGCTGGGGACAGAAGGGGCCCTGGTCCTCTGTGGGTGGCACCTCTTTGATGGGGGCTGACCTGTCTCTGTAAGGAACCTACGTGGGCTGCTTATTTAATTCTGCATCAGAGGTGTCTCAGCAGTGTGATCAGAAATGGAAATGGAAGGATGGCACAAATACTGTGTATCCAGATTTTCTTTCCAACCCTGGGGAGCTGGGAAGTAAAACAAAACAAAAAAAAATCACCCAGGGGCTACCTGAACTAGCAGCACACCAGCAGGAAGGTTGAATTCTTCCAGGCAACCTCTCCTGCCCTAAACCCTCCTCTGTTATACAATTTAATTACACGTTTAATCACTTCAGAAACCCCATCCATTCCCTCCAGTGTAGCGAGATCGCTCCTCTCTTGGCAGGGTGGCTTGGTGATAAGCAGCTGTCCACGGGAAGGGTGGATGGGACTCTTGAAACTCTCCCTCGGCGAGCAAGGAAGTCATGGCCAAATGAAAACTGAGATTGTTTTGACATTTCACTCTGGTTGTTGTAGCTTTAATAATAAAGAGAGAACAAAGTATTTGTGGCTTTAAATAGAGAGGCTGCAGCATTTGGCATTGAAATCACTGGGGATTTTTTTGTACGTGGTTTTGTTTTTGCTCATTTGAAAGAGAAGGAAAAAAAAACGAGCTAAGAGGAGAAAAAGTTCAAGAAAAGAAGAAAGCAAGACCCCTCTACTTGTCCTATGTAGCTCTGATTACCACTGGGATTTGGGAGTCATCTCTGGCTTCCTTTCTTGAAAACCTGCTGCCCCTCTTGAATGCAAGGTCCGTAGGGACACAGGTGGTCTTGAGTCTTGCTTGCCATGTTATTGGATGTGATGAATGAATCTGTTTATATAGCGCACACTTTAAGCCAAGCCCTGAGTGTGTTTGTTTTGTTATGATTTGGTTTTTATTTTGACCCTTGCAATCACACTGTGAAGTCACTCATCATCATCCCAACTAAACAGAAGCCCAAACTGGAGCCCAGAGCATTGCAACTACTTGCCTAAGGTCACACAGCTAGTCTGCAAAGGAGCTGGGCTTCCAAATCTTCCAAAGCATCGTTAGTTACAGTATTTTAAGATCAGTTTACAATTAACCACGCAGCTTTGTTATAAATGCATTCCCTCTGTTCTCAGGGTGTTTCTTTAAATTTTCCTATCCGCATCCCTCTGTCTCTGAGCTCTTTCTTCATCCTGCCTCTGCCTCTTTCCAGCTACCCCCGGTACCCCCACCTCTCTTAAAAATATAAAACAAAATAGGATAGTAAGCAAGCTCCCCGGTGGATTTCATAACTTTGCATATCATATATTTAGTTTAGTAATGAAAAATTCCAGCTCCAGGCAATGCATAGGATACCATTTCTAATGTTTTTTAAACAGCTATTAATGTAGGCGAGCGCTCTGTGTGTGTGTGTGTGTGTGTGTGTGTGTGTGTGTTCTTCCTCCTCTATATAATCATCTGCTCAGTGTGCACCCTGAAACTGAGAACAGGAGCCAGAGGAGGGGCGAGCCGTGATTGATGGGCCAGGCCTCGCTGGCGGAAAGAGTCCCATCTGGGGTTGGTTTTGGGAGCAGTCAGATGTTGAGGGGGAGGTCAGCCAGGCGGCCTCAGCTCCCCTCCTTCAACACCCAGCCATCCACACGTTGCACAGAGCGCACACCCTCGCTCGTAACTGAGGCTTGCTTTGGGCAGATGCTTTGTGGTGTGGGGCTAGAACAGCTGCTAAGTTTATGGAGGAGAAAGGAAGCAGAATGGTACAGCAGGTATTTTTCCTGATTTTATTTTTCACTCGAAATTGTGAATTTGAATGAAGCTGAAGCCTTTCCTCGCGTTAAGTCTCTGTTGCTCTCTGCGATACGTACTCTGCTCCTTGAATCCTGCTCGGAGGTGGGGGGAGGATTTCAGCCAAGAGTGTGTGTGTGTGTGTGTGTGTGTGTGTGTGTGTGTGTGTGTGTCGGCTTTCTGCTTGGTGTGTCAAACTGAGCTGGTCCTAGAACCAGCAGGTTAATGGTGTAATTTTGCATTTTCTTCTTTGTTTCAATGCCCCCGGGGGCATGATACAGCTTAGCTCTTTTCAGTCAGGCACTGGAGGCTTTCTCTGAATGTGCGCAATTCCTTGCCCGAGAACTAGAACAGACCATGCTACAAAACTAAAGTCAAACAGTCAGCAAGACCGACAACTGCAGGCAGGCAGCCCGGAAGGGAGGGTTTCCTCCAGGAGTCCGGGTTGGTGGGGGGTCCCTCCGGGAGTGGCTGCTTTTCTTGGCTGTGCGGATGGATGCAATCACTGTTTTACCAGGGCTGGACAATTCCTGAGCATGTCTTCATTATAAGGACTGTGTTTAGGCCAGAAGGGATTTCTCAGGGCAAGAAATGCACTGGGGACAAATCAATTCCAGAAGCTAAAGGGGAAAAGATGATTTGAGAAGTTGGACTATTAAAGCTGGGGAGGCACACGCATGCACACAGAAAACAATAGTTCATTATTTTAAAGTCCACGTTGGCTCTGAAAGCAGGCACCCTCCCCTCTCATTGAGAGTCAGGCAGTTACCATGAAAAGAACATCCCCACTTTGTGCTCTGCTACGTAAAGACGATTCCTCAGTTGAAATGTGGTTTGCATTAGATTTGGGGCCAAAATATTTTGCAAAGTCTGATGTGTTTCCACCCTTTGTTCTCTTATTGCTTTCTAAAAACTACTTTATTAAACCCCTCAGGGCAATGAATTGGGAGAAGGAGATGTCTAGGGGTAAAAAAAAAAAAAAAAAAAAAAAAAAAAAGAACAAACCAAAACCAAAACCAAAACCAAAAAAAAACAAAAAGAAAAAACCTCGCATTTTCTCTCTGACTCTATCTCCTGAGCCCACCCCGGAAAGGAAATTAAAGATGCGGGATGTTCCAGTGACCAAAGCAGTCCTCCTGTGTTTGAAGACGCCTCTCTGAATGTCTGCATGCGGTAGAGTCCACACACTATACTAATAGTCAGATTACGGTGTTTGTCTTAAAATAGCAGTAATATCCTGGCTATTTCATGCTTCAGTAAAATATTTAAATTGAAATGGCATTTATTTTTGCTTTGGTGACTCAGACTTGGTTGCATTTTAATAATCCTCTTGTGCTCAGTAACTGGAATCCAAGCTACCCATTGGGGTGTCTCGGGTAATGATGGGGTCCCACATCATCCTGCTGTTGTTGAGTCTCTGCTTTAATTGAGGCTTGGTTGACTGAGGACAAGGAAGTTTCCTCTAGGTTCCTAATCAATGTTCTTTATTTGAAGTTTCTGTCCGGTTCTGCAGCAGCAATAGTGGATGTTAAAACAGTCTTGGCTTTAAAAAAAAAAAAAAAAAAATTGTGTATTTGTCAGCAACCTAGGAAAGTCCAGGCACTGAAAATTTGATGTTAGGTTTGCAGATCTCTTGAAGCACTTGCTCGGTGATGTGGGGGTTCTGTGAAAGGCAGAATCACCCTCCTCATCACCTCGGAACACCCACAGGCACCCTGACTCAGTAGATATCAGAATCTCTGTGATCATTCCACTTATTTAGGGAAAGGTGGGGGTTTGGCATCGGAGGTAGAAGAAAGGCGGCTTCTACAAATGAGGGAATGTCTAGCCGGAACGCTCCAAATAATTTTTGTCTGTCACTGTCACCTACGTGAAGTTGGCCTCAGCTTTCAACCAGGATCCTGTTCATGTGCCCAAGATTTGCCTTGACCTGGAGTGCCAAAGGTGCCCTTAACGCAAATGTATTTTTCCAGAAAACACACTTCAGCCAAGCTCAGAATCCAGGAACATCACTAGGGGGGAAACAAAGACATCTCTGAAGCCATTTGAAGGTGAAAAATAATTCCACAGGAAGTACAATGATCTTAATTAAATATTAGCTGTAATTAGCCCAAATTGCAAATGTTGGGAATATTAATTAGGGTCTCTCTGGAATGGCTGTCAGTGTTAATAAGTAACTGTGGGAGGTCCCACTAACATCTGTTTGAGGCCTTCAGGAACAGGAGTACAGTCCAGAGCCCCGTGGACCCAAATGCTTGCTACCCATGGGCTCCTGGGTGGCCACGGACACAACCCTAGGGCTCAGTGCCTTGGGTGTGCCAGAACGCACAAGGTTTGGTAGAGGTTGGCAGCCTGTCCCCAGCTGGCCCTTCTCTTTCTTAGGATGGCCTCAGAGCCTCATGAAGCTCTGAGCTTGGATGGCACAAATTTCCCAGGCCTCTGCTCTAACCCTCCCCAGGGGCTAGTCCAGCTACTGGGACACTGGTATTTTTGTCCCACATCCCCCAGCACCTGCCTTCCTGGAGGGTGAGTCGCAGGTCTTGAGGCCACGGGTGTATGTATGACCGAGAGAGGTATGTTTAAAAATGGGAATGAATGTTGCCACCAGCAGATAGCCTTGGCAGATGAGAGATACCCAGGCTGTAGTTCAGCTCCCAGCTTCCCTAAGAGCTGTTCCTGTGACCTTGCAAAATCCGTCCTAGTTCTGGGCTGCAGGGTCCTCCACAGCAAAGTACCATGGGATGGAAGATATAGCATGTGTGTGCAGAGCAGGGAATCTGGGTCTGGGCACAGTGAACACTTGGGGCTTGGCCTGTCCCGTGCATTGTAGGGGTTCAGCACCATCCTTGGCCTGTACCCTCTAGACATCATCGGCAACCTTTCCCCCCACTGTTGGCAACCAAAAGTGTCTGCACACACTGTCAGCTGTCCCCCAGGGAGCGGTCGCCCTGTGTAGGAAATACTGATGCAGGGGCACCTGGCCGGTCAGTCGGTTGAGCGTCTGACTTCGGCTCAGGTCATGATCTCGCAGTTCGTGAGATCGAGCTCTGCATCAGGCTGAGTGCTGACAGCTCGGAGCCTGGAGCCTGCTTCGGATTCTGTGTCTCCCTCTCTCTCTGCCCCTCCCTGCTCATTCTCTCTCTGTCTCTCTCAAAAATAAAATTCACATTAAAATTAATTAACATAACATAACATAACATAACATAACATAACATAACATAACATAAAGAAATACTGATTTAAAGCCCCCAGCACAGTGCCTGGCGCCTTCCAGGCCTGAGAGGAAAGCAGCATCCATCAGGGTGCCTTCTGAGCACCTGTGAGGAGAGGGATGCCTCTCCCCTGAGCACAGAAGCCTGAGGCCCTCATGGATGTCCCCCTCTGTAGCCCACTGTGCTGAGAGTGAAGCCTGCCATGTGTGTGTGCTTAGGGCGCAGACGTGCAGAGATGGAAACCACGTTTGAAGAAGACTGACTCCTCCATTGGGTGCCATCTTCATAGCTGAGCGTCCCTCCTTGGTTCTAGGGAGAATAGGGAGAATGCACCCCCCTTCACTCTCTCCCAGTTTAACTTCCAGCTTTATTTCCTGCCCAAACTATTTATGCGATGGTGGCTTCTTAATTGACATCCCCATATTTAGTGATACCTTGACCACCTTGATTGGAAAACTTTTCTGCAAAGAGCAAGATGGTTAAATAGTTTAGGTTTTGTGGGTCTCTCACAGCTACTCGACTCTGCCGTTATAGCACAATGAACATGGCTGTGTCTCAGTAAAAGTTTACAAAACGACCAGTGGGCCAGATTTGTCTCATGGGTCATTTGCCAACCCCTTTCCTACTCCCCCCGACCCACCCTATGGCCTGCTGCCAGGCTAAGCTCCACAGAGCCCAAAGTTCATCATTCAAGCATGCATTCACTTAGTAAGTACTTATAAATGCCTACATTGTAGCTAGCATGCTGTGGGACCCTGGAGAGGCACTGTAGAATGTGACACTATCCCCAGCCCTTAGGACTCTCTCCAGTGGCAGCCCTAGGAGTCATGTGAGATGTGGCCACAAGTTCCAGGGGAGCATAGAGGACACACAGCTGAAGTGGGCTCGGTGTCAGGGAAATCTGGCTGGAGGACTTGTTCAGGGACCCAAAAGGGCAGTTGAGACTAGCCAGGAAAGGGAGTAGCAAGGGCTTTCCAGGCACAGGGGCAGTGAATGGGTAGAGTCGATGGTGTTGAGAGTTGGAGCACCCGTCAGCTTCCTGAGGGCAGGCTCCTCTTCTCTTGAAGCAGAGAGAGCCCAGATCCTAAGATTAAGCCTCTGATGGTTTTTGGAAACCTGGCGGTGGGGGTGGGGGGGCGGGCAGGTCACTCTTCCTGAGATTGCTCTGCTGTGGAGAGAGGCCACATGGGCATAGGTGTTGCCATAAAACCGTTTTCTGCTGAAGACACAGGAGGGAAAGCTTTTCTTTATGTGACCATCTCTCTGCCATTGCTGGGCACTTCATGCTCCCCCCTGGGGTCACCCCTGGAGTTTTCTCAAGTCTGACTTTCATTTTAAACATGCGCCAGATCGAAGGTAGGGGGGAGTGAAACAGGCCTTTGGCCAGAAGTAGAATCTGGCACAATGAATTTCCCTTTGGAGGGTTCTCAAGGTCTGATCAGCCAGAGAGAAGCAGCATCGCCTGGAATCTGTGTACAGAGGGATATGTTGCTTGAGCAGCCCTGTAGAATATAGAAGGGTGCAAGTTGGCTTATAAACAGGAGAGGATGTTTTTATTCTTCTTAGTCCAGACTCTTTTGGTTGTAAGTAACATGGAAAAAAAACCTATCTTAAACGAAATGAGACATTTACTGATGCGTGGAAGGAAAGCAAACAGTGGTGTTACTAACCACAGGTAGAGCTGGATCCCAGACTTGATATGATGTCGCCAGGACTCAGTTCACTTGTTTCTCAGTTTCTGGGCTCCGTTGTCTGCTGGGTGTGGCTTCTGCTTTAGGCTGTCCGGTTTCAAGGGGCGACCTGGGGACTGAATTGTTTTCATAGCCCTCTGATTAGCCGGGGCGTCCTGTGTCTGGAGGTAATCTGAGGCAGGTCTCAGCCACATCTGTGCTCTCTGGGCTGAGACTGGAAGTGTCTCTTAAAAGAAAACCAGGTGCTGTTCTTAAAGAGAAGACAAAAGCACACTGAGCAGCAGGGACCCTGAGTGTCCCCTGTGGCTTCCTGAAGATGGTCAGGGTTAACTCTCCATGGGCAGGGATCCAGCCACAGCACAGGCAGACCCTATTCAGCCCCAGACGCTAGGAAAAGATGCTAGAAAGCAAGCAATGGCTGTGCATTTCTGCTTCCAGTGGCCCAGGCATTTGGAGCCATTCAGCTGGGGGAGGAAAGGGCGTGATGGGAATGTTTTCACTTGTAAAATGGTTTAAACTTATCCTAAGCTTCGTTCTCTTCAAAGTGTCATCTTTAACATTCTAATTAAGGTCCCCTCTAAACAAATGCACAAGCTCTGTGCGCTGCTCCGAGAATAAACTTTTTTTTTTCCTCCCCTTCTATGTCATAATGTTTTTGCCGCACTCAAGTTGCTTTAGCTGAAGAGGTTCTCAAATGTTGGTGGCGGGGACTGAGGAGATGTGAGCAATCCTGACATTTTTGCCCTGGTATCATTATAGGAGGGCTGAAGTCACATCTAATTGACCACAGACAATGGAAGAGGCAGCTCTTTGGTGTGCTTAATTGCTAAGCTTCTCTCTCTCTCTCTGACCGTGCAATCCCATCTCTTGAGACCATGAAAAATTTGGCCCCCTGGGTTACAGTTTCTGATGGTGTGTGTGTGTGTGTGTGTGTGTGTGTGTGTAGGGTAGTAGAGTTTTAAGGGTAGGGGTGGGGTGGAGAGAGAGAGATATTTCCTGAAATGGAAGCATTTGAATTCAGGTTTTTTTTTTTTTTAATTCTTTTGACTTGACTGTAATTATCACGCTGCATGTTTTGCCTAGATTGGAAGGGTGAATTGTTATATAATACTCTGTGCTTATAAAAAAAAAAAAAAAGGCAAGGGGTTGGGGGAGGCATTGACTAATGAGGCTGAGTGAAGTCCAGCATTTTGAAAAGATACTTAAAATGGTGAACACAGTATCACAGAGTGCCGTCTTTGTCCAAATTAGGCCTTGACTTTCCATTGGCTGCTTCATATTGGCACTGGGAACATCACACACACACACACACACACACACACACACACACACACACACACACACACACTGTGACCATTAAAAGGACCCCTCCATCCCATTATGTGAGCCAAGTCACATAAAACTTTGATTAAATTCAAACGCTTAGATGAATTGTGTCTCTTCTCAAGAACACACAAGTTCAATTTAATCTCTCTCTTGGCATTTTAAGTATCAAATCAAGTCTCTGCTGTCACTGGAGACAACTACATGCTCACATGTTCCAAAATGGGGATGAAATAAGGAGGATCTGCCAGAAAAATCCAATCGAGCAGGGCACAGACCCTCCCACTCCTTGGCTATGGGGCTGGATGGCTTGGGGAATGTGACTTCCCTGCACCTTTCTGAGCCTTGATTTCTGCATCTGCGCAATGGGGTTAGGTCTATATAAATGACAGGTACTATTTCCTTATAGAGTCTGGTGAAGATTAAGTGGGATGCATCCATCTCAGGCTCTTGGCACAGTGCTGGCACCTGCGAAGTGTCGGGGGAGCGCTCATCCTTGGGCCCCAGGGAGAGGTTCTGCCTGGTTCGCGCTCACGGTGTTTCGCCTTGTCTCCCCCTTTCTGATTTTCCAGGGTAATCAGGAAGCAGCAGCTGCCCCGGACACCATGGCTCAGCCTTACGCTTCGGCCCAGTTTGCTCCCCCCCAGAACGGCATCCCCGCGGAATACACGGCCCCTCATCCCCACCCCGCACCAGAGTACACGGGCCAGACCACCGTACCGGAGCACACGTTAAACCTGTATCCTCCCGCCCAGACGCACTCCGAGCAGAGCGCTGCGGACACGAGCGCGCAGACCGTGTCCGGCACTGCCACAGTAAGTGGGCGCTGGTCCCGGGGAGGGGGGAGGGGGCAGTGGCGGCCGGGCGCACCCCACCCCACGGAGGCTCCTGCAGCGGAGCAACCCCTGAGCCCGCCCCTGTCGCAGCGGCTCGTAGAATTCACCTGTCTGCAGGCCTCCTCTCATGTTGCTTACTGAAATCAATGCATTTTTCCTTAACTTTATTCGTGAGGGGAAACTCTCATCTAATTTCTGTTCCTGTTGTTCTGCCTTTTCTGGAATCATGTCCTCTCAGTAGGATTATACACTGCGTGATTTTTTAAACAGCTTTATGGAGATATAATTTATATACCATAAAATTGACCAGTTTCCGGTGCACAAATCACCGATTCCTAGTATATTTGCAGAGTTGTGCAACCATTTGGCACAGTCTAATTTCGGAATATTTCTGTCCACCGGAAAGAGACCTCATGCGTGTTCACAGCTCCTGCCCATGTCGGCCCCTGTCTTCTTCAGCCTCCTTAGCCTTCTTCATGCCTTTGAGATTCACCTGTGTTCTTTTGTGTTTTCTGGGAGCCCTAGGGTGGGGGAGGCCTGGACTGCAAAGGGAAGCGCCAGAGAATTTTTCTGGACTCATGGAATTTTCTGTATTTTGATGGTGGCTGTTTGTTTACGTGACTTTATGCACCAAAGAGAGTACATTTCATTGCATGTGAATGCATTCTAGGGATTAAAAGCAAGCCAACAAACAAAAAAGATGCATTTTTTCACCACCAGAAGTTAAAAACCACCATTGTTGGCTACTAGTCAAAGATAAGCCTAAAGAAAACTAATTGTTAAAATTAAACACTTGTTCGTTTGTGCATGACCTAAAATCACCCCGCATATACCACAAGATGTATCTGTACATTAGAGGTTCTGAGGAATTCTTTACAAGCACACCAGGCCTGTAGTCCAGAACATTTTATAGACGGAAGGCAGCTGTGCCTCTTTCCCCTGCCCCCAGGGCTCTGAAAAGCCAGAACTTGTGAAGGGATTTCTTGGTTTGAAGCAGGACGGTTTTACGTTTGGAGGTTAGGTTCGGAGATTTTTAAAAATAGTATACACTCTAACATTGTGTGTTGCGTGTCTCCCCTTTTTTAATTGTGGTAAAATACGTCTATGAGGTGAATTTTACCACTTCGACCAGTTTTGTGTGTATAATTCAGTGGGGTTGAGAAACTCACACCTCAGTGCAGCTATCACTGTATCTAGTTCCAGAACATTTTCATCTCCCCAGGAGGAAACGCTCTACCCATTAAGCAGACGATCCACATTCCTGCAAATGTGCTTTCTGCCCGTATGGATTTGCCTATTCTAGGCATTTCATAAAAAATGGGATCACACCACGTATGACCTTTTGTGACTGGCTTCTTTTACTTAATAGAATGTTTTCAGGGTTCATCCACACTGTAGCATGTATCAGCGCTTTATTCCCTTCCGTGACTGAATATAATTCCATTTTATGGATATGCCACTCTTGTTTGTACCTCCATTCACTGATGGGCATTTGGGTTGTTTCCACCTTTGGGGTTTTGTGATTAGTGCTGCTATTGCCTGTCTATAGCTGGCTGTTCAAACTTAGGGATGCATTCATTTAATGGGTTTGCTGGTTTAGCAGGTGTTTGTTACCATTGTGTTGACTACCAGGTTATAGTGATGGTGTTGCCATTTATTTGTTTTGGGTTATTCTGTGACAGTCAACGATGGTAGGGCTTCAGAAGGTTATCTTAGGGCTAAAAAAGGGATAATAATGCCCAATCAGACACTATCTATTAAGCCTCAATTCACGCCAAGTATACTAACCTGCTGTGGAAGATTCATTCGTTCATGAATATTTTTAAGTATCTACTGTGGCCAGGACTCATCCCAGCGATGTGGTTGAATGGAACAGAAATGATCCTTTCCCTCTTATAACTTTGCATGACAGTGTCATTCAAACAGCTTGTATAAACACAAACTGTGATACCTGCTCTTAAGAAAACGACAGGTGCCACGGAGGATAAAGATTATGGGTACTGCCTGCAGATGAGTAGTCTAGGATGATGTCTTTAAGAAGATGTTAAGATGAGAAGACACACTTTCCAGGCAGAAGGAATATCGAGGCCAGTAATGCCAAGGTTGAAAAGATCTTGGCTTATTCAAAGAATTAAAAAGAGGCCAGGGTGAAGAAGGTTTGGGGGTGCGGTGGCAAAGGATGGAATGGGGCAGTCACCAGGGATCATACCCCACAGGCCTGGTAGATTTGATCAGTGGATAGACTTCCACATTAGGGGCAATGGGAACCGTTGAAAAGAGTTTAAGCCAGAAGAGTTATAAAATGAAATTTTAGAAGGGTTAATGACGCATACCTAAAAAGAGATCTTAGTCCATTTGGGATGTTGTGATGCTCAATGTCCTTCTCTCACAAAAAGAACTCTTTAGAGATCAGCACAAAGTTAAACAGGGTGTTGGGTGTCCATAGTGGCCCAGGCACTGCGGCACTGTGAAACAGTGAGCAGGCGCACTCTCCGTTCCATTATGATTGTAATGTGGCAAACTGTAGAACATAGATGTTTAAGGCTTTAGTGTATTTCTGTGATGGGACACTTGTGGGGGGATGTCCCTCCACATCATGGTTGAAGGAATATACATTTCATAATCTTCTGTTTGCTAGTAACAGAAAATCAGCAGGGAATGTATTGACTTTTACAACAAAAAGTCTTAGAGGTGGGCTGACTTTAGACACAGCTTGGTTTGGGGCACATACGTGTTAGGTTCCAACAAGATCCATTTCAGTCTCTTTTTCTTCCTGCTCAACTACATTCTCTAGTTTTCTGAGATGGTCCCTGCAGCTCCTGACATCATACCACATTCCTAGAGAAAGACCCTTGGGAATCACTCTCTTTCCCTGGTTTGCACAGGGTTGTATTCGTTCAGTGTCTGAAGCTGAGAATGGAGCCACGGAGGAGCCCCATAGCCAAATATAGAGACCAAAGACGGGCCTACCAGAGTCAGCGATAAGGTGCTTTGGATCTTCTCACTAGAGGTATTAAACAGAGAATCCGGTCAGAGCCAAGGGTGAGCCATTTGTATGGAGAGGCCAGAGTAGATACATTTGCCAAGTATAGGGAATGAAGAAAAGGGCAGGCAGATCCTGGAAAAACTCATAAGTGGTGAGGTTTGGAAGGCACGGAGCCAAGGGAGACATGAATGGGGTATCCCCTGGGTATCCAGTGTGGAAATTGAACCAGAAGAGTGTTGTCAGGGCAGCCTGGCAGGTGCGAATTCAGAAGACATTACTGAAGTTGCCATCACTGGAGACAGAGAAGAAGCAGTGCCCCTAGAGTGTTGGGGAGAGATGCCAGGGGACCGGGAGTGGAGAAATAAATGGGAATGATTGGGGGTAGAGTGCACTATCCGTCGTAAGCACTTGGAGTAAAGAGAAAGAAAAGACAACAAGTCAGGGGCATAAGAATTCAGGGAAGCAATTTGTACAAGAATCAATTTCGGATCCTATTTTATGCCAAAGAGAAGGCACCTGTGGGGCCAGGTGGTGGGGACAGGGAACAAGAGCTGGGGAATGATGACTCAGGAGAGGTGACCAAGGGTGTACAAATAGAGCAGGTGGTCTAGGAAAGAAGAAGACATACTTTTTGTATAGCTTTATTAATATATAACTGACATACAATAACCTCTCTGTATTTACAGTGTGAAATTTGATGAGTGTTGACGTATGTACAGATGTTGTAACCAACATATCCATCACCCTCAAAGTTTTCTCATACCCCTCTACAATCTTTCCTCCTTGCCCTCTACCTCATTCCCGGGGGAACCCACAGATCTGCTTCTTTCACTCTAGCTTAGTTGTTAATTTCTAGAATTTTATAGCAACAAAATCAAATGTTATGGGTTCTTTTTGCCTGGCTTCTCTCGGGGCCCACCGTCCTTGCTTTTAGATTCATCTGACTTGTCCCATGTATCAGTAGCTCACTGCTTTTCATTGCTGAGTCGCAAACCATTGCGTGGATGTGCCACAATTTATCAATCCACTTACTTGTGGATGGGTACCTGGATTGTTTTCAGCTTTGGGCCGCTACAAATAAGGCATCTATGAACATTTGGAAACATTTCAGTTTTGAGACAGAAGAGATGCATCTTAGTCCATTTGGGCTGCTGTAACCAAATCCCACAGACTGTCTTATAAATAGCGGAAATGTGTTGCTTACAAATCTGGAGGCTGTAAGTCCAAGATCAAGGTGCCAGTGTGGTCCAGTGAGGGCCCCTTCCTGGTTCATACCCAGTGCCTTCTCCCTGTGTCTTCACATGGTGAAAGAGGCAAGGCAGCTCTCTGGGTCTCCTTTTTAAGAACGCCAATCCCATTCATGAGGGTGCCACCTCATGACCTAATCACCCCCTAAAGTCCCAGCTCCTAACGCCATCACTGGGGCTTTAGGATTCCAACATGTGAGTAGGGAGAGGCAGGAACATTCAGACCACAGCAAGAAGAAGGAGTGAATGTACCAGCACATGGAGAAATCTTAAGTCAGGAGATCCTGTGAGGAGCTCCTTCTCTGTTGCCTTCTTGTTCTCAGTGACGAAGTCACTATCAGCTGACAGAGAGAAGCAGAGGAGTTGGGGAAGCAATGGATTTATTCCTGAAATTGAGCAAACATGTCAGGAGTTTGGCTCAGATGATTCCTAGAGTATCTGAGGGGCAACAAGTTCCTCTCAGAGCTGACAGAGTGTGAATTTGTGGAGGGTTAGTTACCCGGCCATTTGGTTTTCTCCAGCCATGTTTGGGGTTGGCGGGCAGGGGGCGGGGTGGGGTACATACTGTTGCAGGAAGTTTCAAAGAGGAACCATTATAAAGTGAAGCAAGGGGCTTACCCAGCATTGGGGAGGAGCAGGAACATATAAGGGGCCGTCTTGTTTTCTACTAAAAATGATTCCATGCATATGCTTTTCTCTCTTGGCCAGTATGGAAGTTGCTTCTGCTGCCCATGACCTACTTTTCCGTTGGTCTTTCATGACCCGACCAAGTAGAACATGGTCTATGACAAGTTTGCCTCAAAATGTCTCTGTATCCTCACACATTGACTAAGCGTACCCCTCTCTCCACTGCAGGTTCTGCATTACTCAAGGAAATAATTTACCCTCCAAGTGGGTCAGACCCATGTTCTCCCAACCCTAGAATACATAGCCCTGTATTAGCATGCCTAAGTTATTCTCCATAGTTGTGTCTGGAATCACCCTAACTGTCCTTTGTGCACGGTGCTTAATGCCAGTCTGAGGGCACTGTCGAGGACATCATTTCGTTGAGAAACCGAGTAGTTTTGGGTACGAGAAAACATCCATCCATCTGGTAGGCTCCAAGAACATCTAATATATGCACATGATTTAACACAAAGTGCAGAATCTGTAAAAGGGAAGCAGGATGCACCCAGAGCTCCCAAAGCTTCCCAGAGCTGAGCAAAGAAAGTACAGACAGAAAAGACTTACCAGGTCATCCTTTCTGTTCCCCAAGGGCTGAGATGAGTCCCCACAGGACATTTTTCTGCTGGATGTCTATTTAATGTAGGCCTCCAAACACATCATGGATCACTGTGTTGACAGACCCAATACTGTATTATATTAGATACTGCTCCTGACAAGGTATTTTACTCTTGACATATTATAATTAGAGATTTGCAAGTAGTGAATTCTCCATGTATCTCCAGTAGCAACTTAACTTCTATTTTTAACACCTCTGCAGTCTGTTTCAAAGTCTCCCACCAGTTCTGGGAACTGATGGGAGAAACAATGTGGGTCCTACAGCTAGATCCCCGAGCTCTGGGCTCTGTTAACAGGGACAAGAGCTGCTTGAGAAGCTGAGTCCTTGACCCTCAGCTGCTTCCAACTAAAGCAGCAACTGGGTCTCCAGACTTCTTTAATACCTTTACAAAGTGAAGACATTAGTTGGTGATGACTTCCTGTTTTGATCCCTTTAAATACTGGCTCTGCTTCTAAAGCCAGTTGTGTAACTGAGGAACGGGCAAAACTCAGTGTACTTTTCTGTTCACTGGGTGCTGCTGCTGTTGATATTATTATCATTATTATTATTATTATTATTATTATTATTATTATTTGAAAGCATCTCAGGATTGTGGTTAAAAAAGCCACACTTTAGAAAAGGGTGTACAATGAAAACCAAAATTTCTTAGTTCTTCGTCTCCCTGCCAAAAACAACAGTTACCAATTCCTTGTATTTCCTTCCAGAAATGTTTTGTGCCAGTGGAAGCATATGCCTGTGTCTTGGTCCGTTCGGGCTGCTAGAACAGAAATACTACCAACTGGGTGGCTTATAAACAGCAGACATTTATTTCCTGGTTCTGGGACTGACAAGTCCGTGATCATGACGGTGGCAGTGGCCACGTCTGGTGGGGACGAACTTCCCCCTGTGTCTTCACGTGGTGAAAGGGGACGAGGGGCTCTCTGAGGCTTCTTTATGAGGGCTCCACCTTATGACCTCATCATCTCCCAAATGCCACATCTCCCAATGTCATCACCTCGGGGTGGGGGTTGGATTTCCACATGTAAATCTGGGGGGACACAGACATTTAGTCTGTAGCAGCCTGCTTGTCTACTCCTCTCTGCCTCTCTGTCTCTGTCTCTCTCCTATCTTTCTGTCTCTGAATCAAATCTTGGCATCTCTAATTCCTCTTCCCCAAAGAACAGAACTGAAATCGACTGAGCACCCACTTGGGCACACTGTGCATCTGGAAGATCATTCTGTGCCATGCTTTGGGATCCAGCTCATTCTTGTAGACATTCGCCTACGATCTTACATGCAGAGGTGTCTCACTGGGGGTACTGAGGCTATTTCTGGGGTTTATGTTGCAGTGTTGTTATTCCCTGTTAGGCTGTAGTGAGCAGCTGGGCACAGAGATTGCTGTCTACCCCTGGGTGTCTCTGTGTGAGTGGTTAAAAGGCACATGGATCTAAAATGTGGAGGCGGTTCAGCTGCCCCCACAGGCAGTACCTGAGAAGGCGTGCCACCCACACCCTTGTTCAACAGTGTGCCATCCAGCTCCCGGCTCATGGCCATTCTGACTGCGTGTGCTTGCCCATGGCTTCCCCCTCTCTCTAACAAGAGAAGATAATCTGAGAGTAGTCTGCTTTCAGGGAAGAGGGGAGGGAGGTGTGCTGTCATTGACTGAAGGCTGCTGTGGTCCATGGTCCATGTTGGGCACTGCACAGTCATCGTCTTGTTTTGCCCTCCCACCAACCCCTTTAAATGATATCAGTACTCACATTTTACACTGGGGAAACAGGTGCAAAGAGGCAAAGACGTTGTGAGTTGGGGAGAGTTGTGAGTGACAGGGTGGAGAGCCTCACCAGTTCTATGTCACGTCAAAGCCTGGCCTCTTTCCTCAGACCTCCAGGGTATTCCCTTGAGGGTCTCCCGGCTGGCAGCATAGGTGACCAGTGCCTGAGGCCCGGGCGAATAATCCAGAATTCTCTGCCAGGCCAGTTTCTTCAGCCCTGCTCTCCAATTTAAAGTAGCAGGTCAGTGAAGAACCTACATTCCAGGTTTGTTGGGATTAGACCTTCTGCTCCACCATTCAGAAGCTGAAAGGTCCCAGACTGGTCACTTGGCCTCTCAGCTCTTACTATCCCTACTGTTCCCTTCCTCCACTGGGGTTCTGCCCTTCTCCAAAACTTCTTTCTCTTCCCTTCCCACCAACCCTCAGAGCCGCCTTGTAGAACACCGGAGAGTTCTCCCTGCTCGAGAACTTGGGCCTCACCTGTGCATGTTTAAAATTTGGCCAAATCATTGAGGGATGTCTGTCTAAAAATAGGGTGGGGGGGCGCCTGGGTGGCGCAGTCGGTTAAGTGTCCGACTTCAGCCAGGTCACGATCTCGCGGTCTGTGAGTTCGAGCCCCGCGTCAGGCTCTGGGCTGATGGCTCGGAGCCTGGAGCCTGTTTCCGATTCTGTGTCTCCCTCTCTCTCTGCCCCTCCCCAATTCATGCTCTGTCTCTCTCTGTCCCAAAAATAAATAAAAAACGTTGAAAAAAAAAAATTTTAAAAATAGGGTGGGTAGCCACAGCGAAACAGGAGATGGGGAATAGCAATCTCAAAAATAATAGTTTTGCCCAGTGAGTGTCAGACTATGTTCCAAACTCTTTTCACACATAATCTCAAGTTGTCTTGACCCTCTATTACCAAAAAAAGTTTTAAGTACGAATGAGGCATTTTCATCCCCATGTTATAGTAAGGAGCTGAGGCAAGGAACGTCCTGAAGGTCATTGTAGCTAATAAGTAGGAGTGAAAGCTCTACACCAGGTGTGTCAGACTCAAGACCAAAACTCAGAAGGGCACAGAGCCCAGAAGGTATCCCCAGTACTGCAGAAAGGAACGCTTTGCCTGGGAATCACCCATCCGGCCCTGGGGAGGGCCCCAGCGGACCCCAGCACGTACCGTATTACAAGCTTAGCAGGTGCTCTTATTTGAGACCTGTGCCTTGAGCAAACTCCAATAACACATTTCGTTGGCTTCACAATTGTCTTTTCAGATGACAGTGTGGCTGAGCTGTTTTGTCCACACAGGTTCTCTTTGCCTAAGGTTCACATTTACTTTAAGGACACAGGAACATTCTCTTGTCCCCTCACAAGGCCAAGTATTATGCTTCTGTCTCCGGGATAGCATTAAACTGAATGGCCCATGGCTTACAGGACAAATTAAAGACCTTTATTACCCAATACCAGGGCCATATTACTGTTCTAAAGAGTCTGCTCACCAAAGTCCCCAGTCCTGAGGAGCCACATGGCATGATTAAGCCCATCTTAGGATAACTCTGAGAGGGGTGGATAGCTGAGATCATCCGAGACCCACGTGTCTAATGTCCAGTTGTAGGACAGGGCTATGACCTTGGAATCCGGTGGAGGTGAAGGTTCTCCTGACTCTCATGACAGCTCGAAGAAAATGGCCCTGGTTAAATGCCATTAGGTATAATCAAGAGAAGCGATAAAGAATCGACTGTTGGGGACCATTGGCATGTGATGTAACCACTCTGAGCCTCACCTGCCACCTTTGATCATGTGAGGTTTAGAGCAGCAGTGAGGTCGTGGAAGGGTTTCGCAGTGATGGGCACACAGCAAACCCTCTACCATAGAAACCATTATAATTATGAGAAAGTCCCATCTTTCATAATGGGAAATCAGAGTGTTCTCCTTTGTGCTTAATTTTCCATTCAAACCATTTTTTGGGGGGAGAATAAATTCATCCTAACAGTTGTGTAACTTCTTGCGCGTTAAGAGTGAAACTAAGGCCCAAATCCCCACATTGGTTTTCAAAGTAATTCCCATGGGGCACCTGGGTGGCTCAGTTGGTTAAGCATCTGACTCTTGAGTTCGATGCAGGTCATGATCTCACAGTTTGCGAGTTCGAGCCCCATGTCGGACTCTGTGCTTACAGCACGGAGTCTGCTTGGTATTTTCTCTCTCCCTCTCTCCCTCTCTTCCTCTGTCTTTCTCTGCCCCTCTCCCATTTACTCTCTATCTCACTCTCAAAATAAATAAAAATAAACTGTAAGAAAAGAAAATAGGGGCGCCTGGGTGGCTCAGTCAGCTGAGCGTCCGACTTCGGCTCAGGTCATGATCTCGCAGCTCGTGAGTTCGACCCCCATGTCGGGCTCTATGCTCACAGCTTGGAGCATGGAGCCTGCTTCAGATTCTGTGCCTCCCTCTCTCTTTGCCCCAGCTCACTTGCATTCTGTCTCTCTGTCTCTCAAAAATAAATAAACATTAAAATAAAATTTTTTTTAGAAGAAAAGAAAATAAAGGTAATTCTTACATAGAATGATTTTTATACAAGTAGGTTTCAACCACTCAGGTCTGAGTCCGACTGATTGGTACAAGCTAGTCATTGACCTAATTAGCTCCAGGCCATGTACAAACAAGGCTAAGATTTATTAGGGAAAGATACAATTGAAGTTTAGTTTGTAGGGCTCAAAGCCATGTTGCTTTTGCTAAATAAGGGAAGATCAGACATTCTGAGACCGAGTTAATGTCTCCTTAGGGAGATCTCATTGTCATTTTAGAGTTGCTACTCTTGTAGCCATTTGAAATGTTTCACCTTGACTTAGTCTCCATTTTGGTGTTTTGTGCTTATTCACACCTAGATTCATTGTCAAGTTTTACCCTCTCAGTATGACTAAGCAGTCTCCCTCCTTGATTAAGATGTTATTCTTTGAGCAAGTATTAGCACACTGTGTAATTCTAAAGGGTTAGGCTAATGATTGGATAATCTGAAGATGAAGTGGGCCGTCCATGACGTGAACAAATGGCTGGTCTAGGTGTTGAAGGACCTAATTGCTGTCACATGGCTCATAGCCCCATTAGGTGGTTTTGTTGCTTTTGCTTGTGCTTTTTTGTTGTTTGTTTGTTTGTTTTAAATTTTTTAATGTTTATTCATTTTTGAAGGACAGAGCACAAGTGGGGGAGGGGCAGAGAGAGAGGGAGACACAGAATACAAACCAGGCTCCAGGCTCCGAGCTGTCAGCACAGAGCCCGACACGGGACTCGAACTCACCAACTGCAAGATCATGACCTGAGCCGAAGGCAGATGATCAACCGACTGATCCACCCAGGCGCCCCTGTTTGTTTGTTTCTAAGTGAACTTAGATCGCCAGCACTACTCTGTTTTGTGCACAGTATGTGAATCACTCATCACCAACCACAGCTCATGCTCTAATTGGTGGCCATATATTCTACAAGTTCATAGTGAGTTCATGTAAATTCTGTGCTCTATTTGGATTCTTGGCTGGAGAAGGTGGTTGGCTGTGCTCTGTTAACTGAGAGATCCTGGTTGATTGGGCCACAGCCCTTTGGAGTGTTAGAGCCAGAGGAAACCGAACAGTCCATCTGGTCCGTCTTCTTGTTGTACAGATAGACGGAGATCACGTAAGTTAAGGGCCAAAACTCAGATATTTTCAGGTCCACGCAAGTGACATACTTGTTTGAGAGAGCTCGGTTTATGATGGAGACATAGGTAAAAGCAATCATTAATTTTCTTCATTAACATGGGAATTTTAAAACCATAGACATGGTGCTATGTGACCCCTTGGTGGGGACACTGATAGTCTAGAGGACCCATGGGCCATCCAAAGGTGTGCCCCCACACGCCCATCTAATCATTGCCGTATTGGATTGCTGACCCAACATTACAGTATCTGTTGATATTTTTCAAGAGCAAGCAGCCATTTGGATTTTTAAGTGGCCTCTTGTTGAGTCCTGCTTTATTTTTTATCTGCCCAGCCTCTGAAGATAGTGAGTTTGTAACCCCCGACTTAGTCTTGGGGTCTTAATTTATTTTTTTAAACAAGAGGTAAAATTGGAAGCGTTAATCCTTCATTACAGGTGCATAAAAAAAAGACAGCTTGGGTGCTCCTGCATGACAAATGCAGAGTCAGGGTAGATTAGAGCTTGAAATGACCGTCTTGTCTACCTACTTCGTTTGTGAATGATAGCAAGGCTCAGAGAGGGAGAGTGACTTATCTGAGTCACACAGTGAATATCTCAGCAAGAACATCCCCAAAGAAAATTTCCACTGCACCACTCCCCTCCCTATGGATCATACTTTCTGTGACCATCTTTTTTTTTTTTTCTTTTCTTTTCCTTTCTATCTCCTGGTTATCTCTGCATTGAAATGGACAAAGCCCGGTGACTTTAGGAGCAGATTGGGATGTATGACCTGGAGCTTCATTTCTCTTTGAAAACCTGCTTTACTTCCTAGCCAGAGGCCTCAGGGCCTTACTCTCACTAAGGCTTCCAGACTTCTAAAAAGAGTCTTTATTTTACCTAGTTCTTTCCTGCTGATCCTGTTGGTTAGGTTGAGGAGGCTGTGCTCATTCAGTAGTATTATATATTCCAACAAGCTCTAGTCTGAATCACTCCTGGGTCAAAATACTCTAACTAAGGAGTCTGGGTTTCTGCCTTTTTCATCCCTGGAAAGGACAGAGGCGATCAGATCGTCCAATTATAACCTTGCGTGTACAGCTAGTCTGAGTGATTGCATAAGCTCCCTGCCTCCTTAGAAGAACAAAGGACCTTTGTGAGGCAGGTGAGCCTGGTAGGTGAGTCCACCAGAATGGAGCCCCCACGGATGCTAAGGGTTCTCCACCTCCTGGACTGTGGAGAGAAGGTCACTACAATCCAGACAATAGCCCATCCTCTTACATCAGGAACAGAATGTATCTGGGCTCAAGGACCTGATTTTTATGTGATGTCAGTGTCCTACCTGGACAAGTATGTTTTTCAGGAGACCAAGGTTTGTAGCCTTTATAAATCCACACCAACCAGGCCTTTGGGAGCAAGGTGATTTGAAGCCTTAAGGGTTGTGGACTTGTTTTGAGGCAAAAAGTCAATTTTCTTCCTTTAAAAAAATGATAGAGTTAGTTACAAACAGCACAAGTTGGAAAGTTTGGGCTACCCTGGTCTTTTAAAAGTGGAAAATGTAATTATGCATTATGATTGGTAGATAGAGAAAAACAAATTAGAAATTTCTTGGACTGAAAAGAATTTTGAAAAAAAGAAGAGGCAACTATCATGTATTAGTAATGTTTGGTGACAGTAACTAGCATTTAGTGAGCATATGCTACATACCCAGTGCGGTGATACGAAAACCTTCAGGTGCATGGAGCACCTGGGTGGCTGAGTAGGTTAAGTGTCCAACTTTGGCTGAGGTCATGATCTCACGGTTTGTGAGTTCAAGCCCTGCATCGGGCTCTGTGCTGACAGCTCAGAGCATGGAACACCTGGGTGGCTGAGTAGGTTAAGTGTCCAACTTTGGCTGAGGTCATGATCTCACGGTTTTGTGAGTTCAAGCCCTGCATTGGGCTCTGTGCTGACAGCTCAGAGCATGGAGCCTACCTTGGATTCTATCTCTTTCGGAAGGAGGGAAGGAAGGAAGGAAGGAAGGAAGGAAAAGAAAGAAAGGAAGGAGGAGAAGAAAGAAAGAAAGAAAGAAAGAAAGAAAGAAAGAAAGAAAAAGAAGAGAAAGAAAGAAAGAAAGAAAAAGAAGAGAAAGAAAGAAAGAAAGAAAGAAAGAAAGAAAGAAAAGAAAAGAAAAAAGAAAAAAGAAAGAAAGGAGGGAGGGAGGAAAGAGGAAAGAAAGAAAGAAGGAAAAAGAAAGAAAGAGAAAAACGAAAAGAAAAGAAAACTTTAGGTGCATGACCTGAGAGAATCTGACAGCATCCAGAAGAGGTGGGTACCCTAAGTGACCCCTTGTCTCCTCAGTGAGAAAACCAGAACACAGAAGAATCAAGGAGACTGCCCAAGGTCACATCACAAAGCCAAAAAGGGCAGAGCAGGGATTTGGAGGCAGCCAATCGGACTCCAGAATCCACTCCGTTATTCACTCCACCAGCCAAGCACTAGGCAGCACATTTTCTTCACATTCCATAGCCCATCAAGGGATGGATGGGACGGTGCCAGAATTATAGATGAGGAAACAGAAGCACAGATGTTAAGTAACTTGCCCCAAGGCCATACAACTGATAAACGGAGGAGTATAAATGCAAGTAGAGGTCTGGCAGATTCCTAAACCCACATCGTGTGACTTCCCCTTCAGAAGTAGTTTATTTTACCTAAATGGCATTCCCTGCTATTAATCATGATGTTATAGCAGACAAATGCGTTAATAATCTTTGTCCCCGTAATTCTACGTTTAGCTCAAAACTGCCTCAATTTACACACGCACACAATCTCCCCTCACCCCCTCCTCCCATTCCCCCAAACACCCCCTGTACCCCCAGGGTATCCAGTGGCCCGCCAAGTGAAAAGGGCCTCAACCCATTTGGCAAGCTGACTAAGGAAGCCTGGATCTCCCAGAGAAACTTGCTACAAGGAAATCGCTAATTATAACCCAAATTGTATTTGACTTATGCATCTCTGCTTCACGTTGTAACACTGTAATTTAAAGAGATTGTTCCTGGCCTTTTTTTAGGGGAAGAAATTAACTACCTTTTTTTTTTTTTTTTTTTACTAAGAAAAGCAGTGGTAACCGTGGTACAGGAATGACAGGAGGTGGGTCCCGTCCCCTCCTCCCCTCTACCCATCTTGTCTTGCAAGTGGGGGCTGGGTTAGCAATTATGCAAGGACTTGCCGGAGGTTCCAGGCACTGTCTCTGAGTGACACCCATCTGGTGGCTTCACCAAAGGGAGAGAGAACACGAAGGTGGGCAGGCTTGGAAAGAAGAGTCTCCTTGACTCTAGGAGTGATGGTTTGGAGGCGGAAGGGAAGCAAGGACATTAGTCCTTGGATTTGGGGGCCATCTCCTGTTTTGAGCCACTGACGTACTTGACAAAGACTAGAGGGGACCTGGTCAGGGGTTGAAAAGGGGAGTTGGAAGCATTGCCTGGATTTCAGAGCCTTGGCTGTCTCTCTTCCTAGTCCAACTATCCATGGGACCCAGAGCCCCTCACCAGCACCCCATTTTCCCTCTTCTCTCCTCCTTACTCCAGGCCTTTAGTATCAGCGTTAAGCCGGGACACAATTTGGCAAACTATCATCAATGGGTCCATACCGGCCCACTGTCTGTTTTTGTCAATAAAGTTTTATTGGAACATAGCCACACTGATTCATTCATGTATTGTCTATGCTGCTTTGCTTTTGCAGAGCCGAGTGATTGCAACAGATGTATAACCCACTGAGCTGAAACAATGCTTTCTGTTTGGCCCTCCACAGAAAAGGTTTGCTGATTCCTCACCTAGGCCGAAGTTTGCATATTGCTGGCCTGCTGGCTTTATTTAGACCTCAGGCCTGTTTTGTTGGGTTCACAAATGGAATGAACTGGCTACATGTTCATTGGGAGATTTCACAGTATAATCTGGCTTGGATTAAAAACTGGAAAAGTTTACCGGGAGGACACAGCAGTGGTGTGCTAGTGTTGAGGATGCGGCTGTCCCTCAAGGCTGTCTGCCATAGTGGCCACCTACAGTGTTTTACTAAGCTGACCCAGCCTTGTACGCGTTCGAGTTTGGCTACGTCATCTGGGTCTTCTGGACTATTTTTTAATAAAATATTTCCAGTTTCTCTCCTAACCAGTGAATTACATTTCTTTTATTCTTTCTCCTTCATCATACTGGCCTTCCCTGCAGAACTCTGACCAGAAAATAAATGTCAGTGTAATTGCCAGAATTTAGTGAATGCCAGAGTTATATCAGAAATGTAGCGTCCCTTCCTACCCCCTAATACATCCGTATTCACACACACACACACACACACACACACACACACAGCCCCTGTTTTCTCAAGAAACTTTGGGAATCAAAGCCTATATCACTGTTTTCTTTGATTTAAATCCAAGATGGATTACTAAGTGTTATATTCTTCTGAGGTCACGGAATGAATGTCACAATTGTTATTATTAACAGAGTAGATATTTATGGTGTCGGCCAACGTTATTCAGGTTTTATGTTTATTAATTCTAAACCAACCGAGTGGCTGGTAGGCTTAACCCCATTTCGTCAATAAGGAAAACCGAGTCCCAGAGAGGTTATGTAAACAGCCTTAGGGCATACCATCAGAAAGTGATGGGCTTGGAACTCACACTCAGTCCTGGCTAATGCAAAGGCACTGCTCTGTCTGATATACCATGGCACTCTTTAAAGCGTGTGGGCACCTCCAGTGGAACCAACCCTTGACTGAAGTAGACAACCGATGCCCAGCTCCGGAGCCAACAAGTACAATGTACTAAGCTCCAGGGTCAATTTTTCTGTAGCAAGAACAATTGATCCCAAGAAGGGCCTCTGAAGGCTTGACTAGAGGCGCTGAAGGTCAGTTTTTGGTAAATAGTCATTGAAGAATCTTCCATTATTCTCAACGAATCTTCAGAGAATATCTTTTCCCACTAGCCTTTGCAAGCTCAGCAGGGGGAGACACTGGGGAGTAGGGAACCCCATGTTTTCTTTTGAAAACAAGGCCTCCTAGGGTAGGAGAATACCAAGGCAGAGGGAAATCCCGGTGAACAGGGTCTAGGCTTTGTCCCACAGCTGAAGGCCAGCACAGAGCCCCACCTGTGTTGCCCAGGCATCTCAGCCTACCCTGAGACGAGCGTGTGGCTCCAAGAAGCCCTATGATTTTGTACCAGCAGTTTGGTCTACAGGCTCTCTGAGGATGCACAGTGGTCTGACATTGGGGCTGAGCCCTTGATAATGACACTGTAGACACGAGGTAATTACAGATCTGTTACTTCCCAAGTCAAGCTAAGTGGACCTCTGATTATTATTCTGCATATAATAGGAGCATAACTAACACTGAAGGGAAATTGTACTTCTCTCTTTTATTAACCACTTTTATATTCCCTTGTGCATGGCTATGATGCTATGAAATCTCTTTAAATGTGATATTACTCAATATAATACAATAATAATGCACACACCGTAATGTATTGGATTACTTTGCAAACAGCCCTTCTGAAATTGAATTTCCCATCATTTCCCTGGGCCAGCTCAGGGCTGCTGGGCTTACAGGCCCTTTCTGTGCTTGGGAGCCTGGGGTCTACCTTCACAGTCAGTTAGGTTTTCATAGATGTAAGCAATTGGTCCCCATCATCTTTATTCATGGTGAGGATGTTGGCAAGCCATGTTCCCTGGCACCTCGCGGTATATCACAGCTCAGAAATGTGCACAATTTCTGGAACCTCAGCATAGTTTGCAAATGACCCGGGTTCAATGACATCAGAAGGGAGCTAAGCCAGATGGAAGGGATGCCTTCCATGCTGGAATTAAATTCTGGAAGTATTTGCAAATCGCCTTTGCTGAAGATTCTGTGAGATCTTCACCCTTATTCCCAACTTCTGTTCATCTGAAAAAACTTTCATGACACCATCTCAAAGCTGCTGTTGGTGTGCCCTTTACCTCCTGCACATGCCTTGAGACTTTACCCCTTTGACACCCAAAAATAATGTTTATTGAACTCATACAGTGTATCGAAATATGCATTAATCTATTAAGTGACATCCAACAATTTTATAAAAACTTAAATCTTTATGTTTGCCATAAAGCTATGAAGTCTCAGAGGATGCCACTGTGCCTTAGTTGTCTTTTTTATTCTTTGTGCCAAGCACAGTGCCTGGAATAAGGAAGATACTCAAGAATTGTGTGTCATTATTCATGCATGGAAATGTCTTGGGTTCCTGCTATTTGAGAGGCATAGAGTCAGGCCATGGAGGTACAAGAGTAAATGCCAGACATGGGTTCTCCTTCAGGAAGTGACAGCCCAGTGCAAAACATAGAATATGAACAAACAAAAAACACCTGCATAATTAAATAATCACATTTGTGGAAAATACCATAAAGGAAAGGTACAGATGTTATGCGTGGGTGCACACTTCTTCCCAACATGACAGGGATACCATGTTAGTAGCTGACGTGGTCATAGTGAGAGTATTTATACCATGGAAATTGGCAATGACACAAACCAGGGCTTTTGTGGTCTTGTCATCTGTGGAGCTGGTTGGTAACCACCACACCCTTGGCAGAAACTTGGCATATTCAAATGAAGGAATGTCAGTGTAGCTGGGTTGAGGGGCAGGGAGAAGGTGGCCCAAATGAAGATGAAGAAGTGGTCAGCAAACATTCTTACAGGACTTTGTAAGCCAAATTGAGGGTTCACATTTTCATCCTTTGCACAGTGGGAGGCCACTGGAAGATCTTAAGAGAATGGCATGATTAGGTTTTGATTTTAGGGGTGACCTGACTGTAGTGTGGAACATGGATTAGAGCAACACAGTAATGGGGTGGGGTAACTGGGGGAATGGCAGAGAGTAGTCAGTGAGCTACTGCAATGGTCTGGACAGGACAGGATGGCATGCACTCATGTGGTCTGGGCAGTGAGTTGGCTGTAGAATGTAAGAAAACGGATAGGATCCAGGATGACTTCAAGTTTGGGCCTCAATAAATGCAGCTCTTATAAAGCTGAATCTTGATGGAAATGAGGATTGTTTTCCAAAGAGTAGAAGGAGTTGAGATCAAAGTGTGTGTGTGTGGGGGGGGGGGGGGGTACTTGTGAGACACCTAGATACAAATAAGCGTCTGTTTATCTTTAAAATGGACAGACTAATGCCTATCTCACATGGTAGCTGGGATTCTTAAATGGACTGATTTATAAGGAATCATTTGGCATGTAGGAAACAAGCAATAAAATGTAGTTGAATCTGAATTTCTGACACATTTAATAGGTGCCCTTTTGAAAATTGGACAGCCAGACTGGAATTAATTAATAATGTTTTAGGTTTAGTCTGAAACACGGAGTTTTCTATAATTGAGTCACATTGTATAGTGCCATTGGGAGAAAAAAATGTTTAGGCTAAATGTCCTTTGTTCTAATTCCAGTTTGGGCATTCATCTACGCAAATCACTCAGTGCAGGGCTCACATCACCAATATGGTGTCACACTACCTTGATTCAAGTCCTACATCCACCACATCTTAACAAGTTAAGCAAGTTGCTTAATCTCCTTGAGCCTCAGTTTTTCAAACTGTAATTGTCTTAACTGACAGGGCTTTTGTGAACACCAAGTGGTTATTTCAGGCAAAGCTTTATGACTATGCCTGGCATATAATTGGCACTCGGTCAATGGGGGCCATGATTAGGAATCACTTTGAGTCCTGGTTTTTGCATCTTTCAAAAGGACACAATAATTATCTATGACCTGACCAACTCATGGGGTTGGAGTAACTATCAAATTACCAAAGAATCTGCCACAGCTCTTTTTTTTTTAATGCTTATTTATTTTAGAGAGAGAGAGACAGAACATGAGCAGGGGAGAGGCAGAGAGAAAGGGAGACAAAGAATCCTTAGTAGGCTCCAGGCTGTGAGCTTTAGCACAGAGCCCTACGCAGGGCTCCCACCCACAAACCGTGAGATTGTGACCTGAACCAAAGTCAGACGCTTAACCAACTGAGCCACCCAGACACCACTACCACAGCTCTTTGTAATATCCAGTATGCATACTTGTAAACTTCTGTTACTAGTTCAAAGCGCTATATTCTTTTACAACTTAGCCCTCAGAATGGCCATCAAGTATAGATGTAATGATGCTCTCTTTACAGATGAGGAAATTGAGGTTTGGAGAGTGGACATGACTTGATGTCTTTCCCAAGGTCACCTCACTAGTATGTGGTATGTCTGAACCCACAGCTTCTGCTGACACCTTCTCTAAGGGGCTAGAAGAATGGAGAGATCACTGGGTTTGGGGTAGGGAACTAAGGAAAGATCTACCTGGTTCTGTGAGGTCCATCTGCCCTGACCTTGCCAAAGGAAGTAAGAATCAAGAGATACTGGCTTCTGACATGACTTCCCCCAGACCCTTACCTTTGTACCCACTTCAAGAGTGATGCTTGGGATTAACAGAGACAGTGAGAGACTAGCCAGACCTCCCAGTGCAGATTTCCACTTGGACGCAGACTAGATCGTTTGGAAACTAAACTGTACATTGGAAAACAGTTCTGGATAAATTAATTTCTGTGATACATAATGCATAAGGGGAAATCCATGGTATTTTTAAACAATGGAAATGAGAGAATCTGCCTTTTGGGCATTGATCCCAATTACATTTAGTCCAGAAAACATTTATCAACACCTACTGTGTGCCAGTTCCTTGCTGGGAAACAGAGATGAGTCAGACATTGTCTGTGCCCAGGAAGGGTGAGAAATCAGTGGAGGCACCCACTAAGCCATCAGCCCTGGGTTCGACCTTGAGATCGGAAAACAAGGAGAGTCATGAGTACTTACGCCTGTCTCTTCTTGAAAGCATAATAAGGCAGATCAATAATGAAACGTCTGTGAGATACTTTACAGAAGGGACCTCCTATAGCCTTCCCAGCATCCGTGTTAGGCTGGCAAGAATGTTTCCATTCTGCAGATTAAAAAAATTGAGGCTCAGGGAAGCCTTATAACTTGCCCCAAGCCCCTGGTGCCCCATGTTGCCAAGGCTGGACTCCTACCAAACACTACCTACCCTGAAGCCCCTCTACACAGCCTCTTCTGTGTCTCTGAGGGACCTTCATTTTTGCAAACTCTGAATTCCATGAGTTGACTGGCTGCGACTCTCACAGGCTCAGATGAGAGATACTTTAGATCCCACCTTTGCCCGAAGCACAGGGTGTTTCCCTTAGAAGAAGCCCCCCACCTGGAAATCCAAGGCTCCAACAGTTCACGGAAGCCCCTTTCCACCCCGACTGCTGTGCACACCCTGAGCAGAAAGATAATTCACCCTAATTATCCAAAACCCATATTTAAGGACAAGTACAAAGAACTCTAACTGAGGTTCAAAAATAAACGATTCAGCAAAACTGCACGAGGTAAATTCCCTCAGAAAGGAGAGTTTATCGCTGACGGTTCTAAAAGGGAGCCTTTACCCTTTTGT
This sequence comes from Panthera onca, assembly GCF_046562875.1. Taxonomy (NCBI): domain Eukaryota; kingdom Metazoa; phylum Chordata; class Mammalia; order Carnivora; family Felidae; genus Panthera; species Panthera onca. The sequence continues at coordinate 35,633,883 of NC_138354.1, read as the reverse complement.
TGGCTGCAGATTCAAGTTAAAGGTACAGGCCCGCCTATTCTCGGTGGCACCTTTCCCTTTATGCCAGTGTAGCTCCAGAAGGAGCCCTGCTGATGGCAGGATCCCCCCTCTCACTGTCCCACTGTCCTGTCTCAGGTACTACTGTCTTAACATAGGGTTGGGGTTTGTCCTTTAATCCATTTCTGACATAGAGGTTTAGCGAATTATTCTCCCAAATTTTCGAAAGGGCTGGTCCATCAGAGTGGGGAGCATGCAGGCTGTACTTCTCACTAACCACGTGGGCCTCAAACCTGACGCTTTCTCCGAGCCTCAGTTTCCCTGTCCGGCAAATGGTCTTGTCAATGGCCATGAGGATTCAGTGGAATAACAGGAGTGATTCGGGGAGCTTAAGAAATCTCCTAGGTCATTCCTAGAGTAGGTGCTTGGAAAGGTGTCTCAGATGAACAGTGTTTGATTTCCCACCCACACCCATGTGTGATCCCTAAGGGACAGTGTGGCTGGCTGCTTGAGGTCAGAGAGCTGGGCCTGGCGAGTGTCAGAGGGTCTTCCCTCTCTTGGGACCTGAGCTGGAGAGGAGTATGGGCACTGGGGACCCTCCCAAGGATGCCCCTCAGCCACCTAGAGCATCAGTTCCTTGTTAGACATGGTAGATGGGATTTTGATGATTGGAAACGTAAGAAAGGCTGGAACCCAGAACATTCTGAATCTACTCTGTCACCCCCTCTACCCTGTGAGGACCCAGGCCGGAGAGAGGTATGCTGGGAAGACGGCCCACAGCAGAGACCAAACAGTCCTTTCAAAATGTCTAGGCAGGCAACAAATGTCCTCTGCTGCAGGGACATGTGACAGACTTGGACAATGTAACTTGTCTGCCCCAAGGCATAAGCCAAACATATAATTCTTTCCTAGATTTTCCCCTCATCTCCCACCCTGGATTGCCTAGCTCTGAAGGTCACATCCCCAATGATTTCAAGCACAGAGAAGGTAGAACTGGGTAAAGGGGACAAAACAAAAAAAAAAAAACAGACACAGGAAGAAAGGGAAGGCATGGAGGGGGAGGAAGAGGTAGAGAGAGAGAGACAGAGACTGGGCTCACTCCATATTTTTTTTCTTTAAAAAATAGATGATCTAGATCTAAATCTAAATCTAGAGATAGATAGAGATATATAAAGGCAGCAGGGAATCTAAGTGACATCCTCAGTGACATCTGAGGCTCAATGAACTTGCTCACTCTAGATGGAGTCCCAGTGAATGTTCCAGGTTCTGAACGATCATGTTGGCAGTTGCCCTAACTCAGTAAAAGGGGTGAGCATAGGCAGATCAAGCAGAGAGCCTTCCCACATCCCTTCTGCTGGGTGCTGTACCAGCTATGCCTTCCAGTCACCCAGGGGTGAGGTTAAAGAGGCACAGCCCCTGAGCTACTGGGTTTGTGCCTTGGGACACAGGTGGGAGGCCAGCAGGAATCCGGTGTTAACACATCCCATGGTGACGCTTAACACAGCCGACCAGACACTTACCTTCACGCAAGCCTTTGCAAGCCAGTTCAGCGGCCCACTCACTGCTCACTTAGACTGCAGAGTATCAAACTCTGGGAGGCATTGGGATCTGCTGGAAAGTATGATGTATCTTATAGGCTTGTTCCTGATACAATAGTGATGGCAGCAGCTGCCATTGCCAAGGACCCATCCGCTGCCACTGTGCCTTTATCACGTGACCCCAAGAACCCCTTGATAGAGCTGTCTTTCCCTTTTTCAGAGAAGACAGGTGAATCTGGGAGGGTTGAATGGTCTGTGTGCCCCCAGGAACGCAGCCGGTCGAGTATAGCCTTATGCACATCGAAATGGAGAACCATCTCTGGAGGGTTTCTCAACACCTGTAATTTCTGGAGTACCTAATAGTTGCCGCGCAGGATCTGTGTGTCCCACATTCTTTATTTCCTTCTGCCTTCTTGGTGATTCTGTGAAGCGGGAGAGAAACTCTTCATTCTGTGGAGGAGGAAAACGAGAACAGGAGAGTCCGAGCTGAACCCAAGCTGACTCCTAAGACAAGGGCTGTGTGTTTCTCGTCTCTGTCCTTGGGCGGGGGTGAAAGCCGCCTGATCAGGATTGCTGTAGGGGAGAATGACAAAGGGGAGCGAGGCCTGGGGGCAGACCAACATGTGTCCACACACTTGGTAGCCGTGTAGTCTGTTGTGTCAAATGGACCCAACTTGATGGCCTGGGTTACATAGTGCCCCTCCCCCGAAAAATTCATGTCCACCTGTGACCTCCGAAGGCAACCTTGTTGGAAATAGTTTTTGCAGATATAATTGTGGAAGTTAAACGAGGGTCATACTGGGCTAGGGTGCACACTAACTCCAATGGCTGGCAGCTCTAGGGGACGGCCAGGTGAGACACAGAGAGGAAGACCAAACAAGCACAGAGGCAGAGGTTGGGGTGATGCATGTACAATGCAGAGAAGGCCAGGGCACCCCAGGGCCATCAGACAGGAAGAGGCAAGGGCGGACTGTCCTCTAGTACCTTCGGACAGAGCGTGGCTCAGCCAACACCTTGATTGTGGATGTCTGGCCTCCAGAACTGTGAAAGTAGAGATTTATATTGTTTCAAGCACTGAATTTGTGGTAATTGGTCACGGCAGCCCCAGAAAACTAATACAGCCAAGGTATTTGTTTGTTGAATTTGTTTGCTTTATGGCACTTACCACAACTGGCGATCATTTTCTTTGTTAGGTTGCTTATGTGGGCCTGTCGGCCACAAAGCAGCTCCATGCTGTGTTTAGTTCATCACCCCCGTGTCCCCAGAACTTTGCTCAAAGTAGCTGCTCAGGGAAAGTGTGCTGAATGAATGAATGAATGAGTGAGTGAATGAGTGAGTGAAATGGGCTGTTGTGAGGCTGAAGCAAGGTAATATCTTGAGATTGCATCAAACAGTGTTTGGGCAAGAGCAGGCATGAAAAATAAAGGTTGTTCTGATTATCATTCCAGGCAGGAATTACATTTTTCTTAGGGCCCCTCTGAATTGCAAAGAGCCAACGGGAACTGGAGTAGTTACCTGGATGGAGAGAACACAGTTAAAGGAAAGGCCGTTTCTGCCAACATTGACAGGATGGGAGCCCCCCGCCCCTTTCTTGAAACTGCAGTTCCCTTTGAGGAAAGGAGCCCACCAGTGAGAAGGGCAGGGTCCAGGCAGTGGGGGGGGGGGGGGGGGGGGACAGCGGAGGCAGGGTTTTGCGGCCCCCTGACCCCCCTGGCTCGAGGCCAGGCCTCCACCTTCCCACTCTGCAGGAGGCTTTGATCTCATCTCCCTGCCCAACAGACACACATTAGTCGATAATTCTGGAAGACATCAAAACCCCAGCACGAGCCCTTCCTCTGCCTGCAACCTCCAGAAGTTGCAAGCCCTGCTAATGGGCCCCGGACAGGTCTGTTCTGTTTCCCAGGGCCTGGGGTACTCTGTCTCCACTCTCTGTCTGCCTCTGACCCAGTGCGTTTACAGTTAAGCCAAGTAGCCCAAATGGAAGAGATGACCTTCACAGCGACTTGATTTACCTGTGGCTGCTGTATTGTTCTTGGCCTTCGTTTCCAGGTGGTGGCACACAGTGGGGCGGAAAGACCATGGGCTCAGGAGCTTGAAGACTTGGTACACGGTCCCACCTCTGCATTTTGAGGCTCTGTGACCATCAGCAAGGCATACACATCCCCTGAGTCTCTGTCTCTGCCTCTGGGAGAAGAATCAGAAATATGAGTCCCCCGCACTGCCCGACAGAACTGTTTTGAGGCTCACGGGAGAAATCAGATGTGAGCGTGCTTTAGAAATCAGGAAGTGTCATAAAAATAGAAGCAATTATTACCATTATCCCATGACTCTGAGCTCATTAAAAAAAAAAAAAAAAAAATTCATTACTGACCCTGTGTTACACACTGCCGATGGAGAGACAAACAAAACTCTATCCCTTATGACTTTCCTAAACTATGCAAATAAGTCCTATTCATTACAGAAAAGAGAGAAAACCCAAAAAAGCAAATAATAATCATCACCACAGTTGCCACCATCACTGCATTGACCACCTGGTTGTTTATCCTCTTTGGACTGTTGCAGCGTCTTACAAAATTTTTTAATGTCTTTTTTTTTATTGCTTATTTTTGAAAGAGAGAGACAGAGCATGAGCGGGGGAGGGGCAGAGAGAGAGGGAGACACAGAATCGGAAGCAGGCTCCAGGCTCCGAGCTGTCAGCACAGAGCCCGACGTGGGGCTCGAACTCAGGAACAGTGAGATCACGACCTGAGCCGAAGTTGGACACGTAACTGACTGAGCTACCCAGGCACCCCCAATTTTTTTAAATAAATAAAAATACAAACATGATATATGCCATCCTGTTTTGTGACTTGATCTATAATGGAAAATATCATCTATATCTTTCCAAGTCATTTAATTTATTCTGACGTTTCCCCCCTCTGGTGGCTTCTTTGTGTTTTGTGGCCGGCATTGTTTGGATTGGACTGAGTGTACGTGGCCAGTCCCTTGTCGTTGGATACGTAGGTTGTTGATTTAGCCAGTCCCTTGTCGTTGCACACGTAGGTTGTTTCCCATTTTTCACTGCAGCAAATATCACTGTAATGAATTTCCTCTCGCCCACATCTTTGCACACTTCCCCGATTGTTTCTGTAGAATAAATTCCCAGAAGTAGAACTGCTGGGTCAAAGAGTAAAAATGCACATTTTTAAAGGCTTTTGATAGTCAGATAAAACTAAAAAATCACCCTCCAGAAAGATTATACCAATTTAAACTCCCAACAAGACTGCACGGGAGTGCCCTGTTTCCCGAACTCTCGCCAGAGCCGAGCATTATCTCAGAGTGATTTAAAATGCCTGAAGAAAGGAATGATAACGGTTTCTACCCAGCACTAGCTAAAACACGAGCACTGCATATTGGCTTTCAGCTTGATAAATACTTTCTTATAAGGTCATAAATATCAGCGGAACCAAAGGTTAATGTAGTGTGCAATGCTGTAAAATTCAGCAGGCAACCTGCTAGATCATTATGATGCATTAGCACCTTTCAGTATGAAGTGGGATGGCTTACAAAGTCTGTTTATAAGTGGCCACTAACTCAACAAGTGCGTAATTGTGTCAGGTGGCCCCACTGCTCCTGCAAACATAATTTATTAAGTGCACACCTTGCCTTCCATTATATGCCAAGACTGAGAAACAGAGGAGGAAGGAGGTGGGGGAGGAGAGGAAAGAAGGAAAGAAAAGGATTCATGAATCTATGTATTTCTTCCCTTTCGCAAGCCAGAGATCCTTAAAAGACCAACGTAATTTATTGCAGAAAAAATAAAGCAAATAATCCCTTTCATATATTAGCAGTGAACTTACCACATGGCTGGCAGCATTAGAATCAGAATCAAGGCAGGCATGAAAATAGCTGTACCATTAGGAAGCATGTGCTTCTAGAAATTAGACTTTTAAATTATTTAGTTTGTGTTTTGAAGTTTGCGATTCAGATACCTCACGTGTTCTGTTTTTTATGCAGGTGGAAACAGGTTTCATGGTTGTTTGCTATTGTTCATGGGTTGGCTGGTAAGAAGTTGAAACAGTTACAGTGATTAATGAACAGGAAGGTTGTGTGTATTTTAAGGCAGAAGAGTAATCTGTCCTGGGAGGAGACAAAACAGGATGGATGGTATCAGCAGCCACGTGCCTGTTTGGTTTTGCTTCTTTAGTGACGGACCAAATCCCAGGCGTCAGGGACAGACTTGACTAAGCCCGTCTTAGCGTTGACTCAGGAGTGGCGCCTTGACTCGTTTGGAATTGTGTAAGAGAACTTACTCTGTACCATGTTAGAAATAAGCTTGACTATTCACCATGCAAAATATCCCGGAACAAACCAAATTGTTCTCTACCTTCTCCCCCTCCCAGCCACCCATCTCTTCCCCCCTACACACACACACACACACACACACACACACACACACACACACACTTAGTTTTTTTTCAAACAGCCTTTAAATCTGGTGCTGAACATTGGGAATAGAGAGGTGAGTGAAGCACAGCCCACAGCCTCCAAAGCCTTATCCCAGTCTCATGGCGTAGAGCATTGCCACGGCAGACATGTTCACCGGGGCAGTGAGCAGGGTGCTCACAGTGGGAGCTCATGGTAAGGCACCAGGGACTCCTCTCCAGCCATAGTTGCTGCTTCCGCTCATCCCTGTTTCCCACGTCTGATGCATCACAAGGCGAGCGGACTCGTTGCTCCCGCATGTGCTGCCACCATGTTCGTCTCGATGGTGAGTCATCAGCCCGGCGGCAGACTGGCAGAAAGCAGAGAGGCCATCCAGGCATGATGGCACTTTTGGGCCACACTGTTAACTAGAAACCCACTTAATTCTGCGTTAATGATTAATGAAGTATTTACTATCAACAACCCACGTTTATGGGTTCTGGAAGTATGTCGAATGAGACCAAGAAGCTGCTGCCATCACAGAGCTTACATTCCAGGAGGCTGAACAAACGCATCAAAGTACTTGCTAGTTTTGCAGGTGACACGAGAGAAACACACAAGAGCCGTGCTGCATCATGTGGGGTGGGCAGGGAGAATGCTCTGAGGAGGTGATATTTAAGCTGATGACTAAGGATGAGAAGGATCCAGTTATGGCAAACAGCGGAAGGAAGAGGTGCCAGGGAGGGGAGCCCACGTATGCAAAGGCCTTGAGGTGGGAAAGCCCCTGATGGTTTTGGGAGAATGAAAGCAGAGAGCTGAGGCTGTAAGACGTTCTAGAAATGAAATTGTAAAGGCAGGTCCTTGCTAGCCAAGCCAGGAGTTCAGATTTAATTCCAAGAGCAAGAGGAAGCTCCATGAGAGTTCTGAAGCAATCAGGGTAATGCTTTCTTGGGTGGACCCCTCCAGAGTTTGTGTTTGTTTTCTTTCTTTCTTTCTCTTTCTTTCTTTCTTTCTTTCTTTCTTTCTTTTTCTTTCTTTTTCTTCTTTCCTTCCTTCCTTCCTTTCTTTTTTTCTCTTTCTTTCTTTCTTTCTTTCTTTTTCTTCCTTCCTTCCTTCTTCTTTCCTTTCTTTTTGGTTGTTCTAGAGACTACCCTTAAGTGTCAGGGTAAACAAGTGATTTCTGGGACTCCCCCATCCATGAAGGTTAATTTGGCAACACAAATATCTGCTCCCAGGCTAGGGAGATGGCTCTCGTGATGCCCAGAGGGTGGGCTTTATGATCTGAGAGCACATGGAATGTTTGCAGCGGCAAAGCCACGTCGTCCCATCGAATGTCTCTTTCATTTTTAATGAGGAGCCTGGAGGCACTGTATAAATAAAACGGCCGAATTATTAAATTATCACTCTACAGGGCATCTTATATTAGTCCTAATTAAATGATGCTTTTCATATTAACAAACAGTGCTCAAAAAAGGATTCCAATTTTTAATCCTGACCTAACAGAAGTAGGAAGCCCTAGAAATTTCTAGAACATGCACAATGCCCCCGGACTCACTGGAGGGCACAGATGGTGAGTTTTCAGATGTCATTCTGCATTTGAACATTCCCGGTAACCACAGTGACTGTCCCCTTCACCCAGACGCAGACATCCACATTCATCCACACAAAAAATACTTCCAGGATTTCCGCCCCCTTAACCCTTGTGGGGTAACAGGGGCTAGACTTAAATTCCCACCTCAACCAACTGAAAAAAGTGCTCCACAGATAAGGAGCAATGAATTTAGGTTTTGGACCACAAGGAGCACCAAGAGAAGGGAGAAAAATGAGATGAGCCCAATAGTGGCCCCAGACCACTACATGCAGAGGGTTTCCAAGTCCTGAGGCAAGTAGGGGGAACCCAGATAAGGACTATTTAGGGTACCAGATACTAGATTCTGGGGACACAGTGGCGACTGACACCAGCAAGACCTCCAACCTGCTAAGCTTACATCATATGGGGGGAGACAGTCGATAAGTAACTACATACATGGGGTAATTTCAGCTAGGTCAATGGGGTGTTTGAAGACACTGGCAAGAGCCAGTTGTGAGCATTGCTTTCCCATCAGTGTTTTCTGTGACATCATGTCTATAGCTTGAAATCAGCCACGGTGAGAGTATTTGCACCACAAAGTTGGCAAGGCTTGTGTATTATTGTTGCTTTGGAGAGTTTCCTTACCAACTTACTCTTCAGACAATGTGGTCAGGGAAGGCTTTGTAAGGGAGAACCGTTTCTGTTGAGACATGAGGATGAAGAGCCATTCATTCATCCCCCTTGAGGGAATGTTTCAGCGGAGGAAATAGCATGTGCAAAGGCCCTGTGCCTCCATATTCCATTCTTCCACCCTCTCTGATGTTCGGGGCAGAAGTGTCTCCCTTCCCTACAATCCCTTGATGAGATTTCATCCACTTCTGTATATTAACCATATAATCTTCCCTCCCCTTTTCACTCCCATGTCAGCACAGTAGAGAAATATCTTTATGGTGTTATTATGGCTTGATCCTTATGCTCTATTTTCAGATCTTCTCCACTCTGAGTCTGTGCCTTTTTTTTTTCCATAGTGGAATTTTACTACTTATTCCCAAGAATGATTCTTTAGTCCCTTGTCTGTGAGAACATGATACTCTTTTACAGTTAGAGAAGATTTAAAAACAAAAACCAAAACAAAAATATTTCTTTAACATCTACAGGTGTAGGATTTAAGCATTGAAAGGTAGAAGATTTCAGAATACATTTTTCAGAAGCATTTTCTGAAGCCCCAGGGTGTCTTCAGAGAAGGTGCAGGGCTGGGATTCAGGGCATGGCCTTGGCAAGACCAATGGCCTGAGTAACCAGCAGGTCATTGTTAATTGATAACGATGCTTTTTTATGGCAAAATCTGAACTAAACCTCAACTCGATTCTTAATATGCACCGCAGAAGCAGAGAGGAGAAATCCATAGTTCATGACCCATAAGATTTATGTCTCGAGCATTTCCAAGGCCCCATCTCTTTGTTTTCTTTTGTGTTCATGTGACCTGTTCACCGCTCTCAAATATCCTCTGACATATGCCCTCTGTCCTCTCACTAAGCAAATGAGATATTTCAGTACAAGCAAGACCCTCCCCTCTTTCCTTCCTTGCTTGCTTCCTTGCTTGCTTCCTTCCTTTTTTGTTTCTGAATTTTCCAATGTCGACAATTTTGTAAATAACAGCTTTTGAATAACAACTAAATATGAAAGTTAGATTTACAGGCCCCCCAGGCGATGCTGAACCCTGTTGGGAAGGAAGAAAAGGGTGGCAGGAGTCACTAATCCAGCGAAGATCTCCAAGTGGCCAGGACCTCGGGGTTAGGATGCATAGCTCATTTAGGAAGGTGCTGTTGGGAGTCTGCCTGGATGCAGCTGTGTCCTAAGCCCCAGCTGCAAGGACATTCTTACCGCAGAATGGAGGGAGCTTCCTCCGTCCACATGTTTGGACAACCACAACCCAGCTTTGGTGGACCCCTGAGCAAGGAGGCTGGTTCTAGAGGACAAGAAGAGACAAGGTTTCTCATAGATGGTGACCTCCATACTCAGTGGCAGTCCAGACCGTCCACCTGGGGGCTCTTCTGGAAGAGTCCGCTTCTGCTCAGAAGTCATCAGTGTATGCCAGGCTCTGCACCAGGCACTGGGGACAAAGAATAAAAGACCCAGACCCTATCCTTTCAGAGGTCACAGTTTAGTGATGGGCAAAGTGACAGATAGTTTCAATTCAACATGATATTTTGTAGGATAAGGCTAGAGAAGCAAAGCCACCAGCAAAGTGACCACACAGCATCAGCATACCAGGAACATCTAACCACCAACACTTATCTTCCAGGCACTGTACTAAATGCTTTCTGTGCATGATTTTCCCCCCTCGCAGCAAGCCTGGGTCTTATGTACTCTTCTGTAAAAGTCAATTTCACTGATTAGCAGCCTGAGCACAGAGAGGTTAGCTAATACACTCATGGTTGCACAGCAGGGATACAGAAAAAATCTGAACTAAGAAATTCAAGTTCTTGAGCTCAGCTTCTGAATTATGAGCTATTGGAACAGGTAGCCCGAGGAACACGTTTAGCCGGTCTGTGTCTCATCAGAAATAGAAGGGCGCTCACAGCATACCAGCTCTGGAGGTAAGCAGCTGATTTTGCATGTCAGTGAATTCGGACCAGGGATTCAGGCACCTTTAGGCCCCACCCTTTTTAAGCCAAGCACCTAGCATACACCTTAACGAGCCCCGATTTGGGACAATTTTTATGGTTGCAGAGTGCTTTTATTTTGTTTCATTTTCTTATGCAAAGCCAGAGGCCTGACATCAAACTGGTAATTTTGGCCACATTATCACCGTGTTCTAACCAGGCAAGCTTATTAGTTCAGACAATTAAGAAAATACAAGTGGAAAATACTTGGCTATTAGGGAGAAAGGAGTAACATAAATCCAAGATGTTGGGACAATTAGCATTTCCAGCAATAAAAATCAAGTGGAACACTAAGGAAATGAATATTATGCTTATTATTTAGCACTAACATAGCATTTTGTATTTATAAAATGCCTGATAATTGTTTTTGGCCATTTCTTTTGGTAAAACTCTGATAAAGGACATTTGCTATTCTCAGGGGTGGCGTAAGGGGGGTTTAAGTGAGAGCCCATTAAATTACAATTCAAGTAATCTTCCCGTCCTCTTCTTCTCAACTCAGATTTAAGTAGAGAAAGAAAACACCCAGAAATCCTACTAAAATGTAAGTCATTTTATCTCCCTCCTTTGTTAAAAGCCCTCTAGTGGCTCACCCATTTCTCTCAGAGTAGAAGCCAAAATCCTCCCATAAATGCAACTTGATATCCAAGATTGGATTCTGCAACAGAAAAAGGACATTAGTGGAAAAAACTGGGAAAATTTGAATAAACTCTGTAGTTAATAATACGTGAATGTTAACTCCTTAGTTTGGATGAATACACAGGGTTAGGTAGGATGTTAACTTTAGAGAAAGCTGGATGAGCTGGATTGGTATCTTTGCAACATCTCTGTAAATCTAAATATATTTCAAAAGTTATAAAGCTATTTTTTTAAAGCCAAAGTTCCTGCAGTAGGCTGGAAGGCCTTATTACATGACGCTTCGTTATACATCTGACATCATCTCCTATCTGCTTCCCTGTGATCACTCTGCACTGGACTCACTCTTCCTCATGTTTCTACCTCAGGACCTTTGCACAGTCTGTCCCTGTGTCTGGACTATTCTTGCCTGACCTGTCCTCATGGCTCAACAGTCTTTGTCAAATTTTGACTCAAATGTCACCTTCTCCAAAACCATTGACTAAAAATTTCAAACCCTCCCTAGCACCCCAGTCCTCATATTCAATGCTTTGTCTCATAGTGCTTACATTTCAACATACTCTGCCATGTTCTATTTACTGTAGTATTGCTTATCACTTTCTCCCCCACTGGAAGATAAGCTCCTTGAGGAGGAATTTTTGTCTATTTTCTCCATTATCCGTTTCTAGCATCAAGAATTGTACCTAGCCCTTACACTTAGTGAATATTTGTTGAACCTAGCTATGAAATTCTGAACTGAAAGAAAAAATGTAACACTTGCTTATTGTTTTGCTTACTAGGGCACTATGCTAAGCACTTAAATATGTACTTCGATAGAATTTTCATGACATCCTACAAGTTAAGTATTATTGCTACTGCTTATGAAGCTCAGGTTTTTCCCAGGGTCACGAAGCTCTTCATCCAGATATCAGAGCCAGGATTCAAACCTGTCTCTCGATGCTGCTTCTGGTCCTGTTTCTCTGACCCTATCCTGTCTGTCAAAATGTCAGTTTCCCTCCTTTCATTAAAACCATGGTACTTAAAGATCAGAAAGAGCCTAACTCATGGAGTCAGTTGTTCGTATAATTCAGCCTTCTTTCTCAGGTGTAATATCACCCAGGATAAATATATGGAACATATTATTTCCCTCAAAGGTCACAGATAACTCTGGAATATTGTGAGCTTTTCATAAGTAATCTAATATGGAACTTTGACCTTCAATTTCTCCTTCATGAGCCTGATTTTGCTTTCAACTTCAACAATCTCTTGTGGATACAAAGTTTCATTCCTAAGAAGGAAAGGACACTGGTTTACAAACTCCAGGCCTTAGCTCTGGGACCTCTTCTCATATGTACTAGCTCTATGGGCCTCCTCTTGAGCTTTATTTTCCTCATCTGTAAAATGGCATATTTGCAGCACCAACTTCATAGAAGTGTCATGAGGACAAGTGATTGGATAAACGTGAAGTAGTCTGTGCCGTCAATATATTTTATGTGTCTGCATTTTCTATTACTGTTTGCATATAGTTGTTTAGATGAAGAAGTTGAAATGGATATCAAGGTTTTTATTTGGTTTTTTCTTCCTAGAACCTTCTTAGCTTCAGATTACTAAGTTAGCATAATACCCATCAACTACTTCCATGAGTTCAAGGGATTTCTCTCAAATGTCTCTGTTACCAACACCTAAAAATCATCATCATCATCACCACCATCACCATCACCACCATGGTCGTCATCAAACACATGTTATTTACTAAACAATTACTAGGAGTCAGGCTCAAGGCTACATTCTAATAATATTATACTTCACTCTTGTTTACCATGAACCTGCAAAGCGAGGGTTGAAAACTCATTTTACAGATGTGGGAACTGAGGTTTCAGGGAGGTTAACTAATTTTCCCAGTATCACACAGAAGTCCTGAGACCAGGTCTGGAACCTAGGTATCCTTTAGTTTATAATCTAGCCCTTTGTCCACACCTGGCCCTACCTTCTTGCCAAGAAGAGTTTTAGAGCCACTGGCAAAATGACCAGAAGACAACATCACTTGTGGGGAGATGGCTTTTCTCAAGCTTTGTCAGCATTTTCTTAAACTGTGGCCCAGACCCTACTTTTATTCAAATAGCCTGGTATGGGCTTGTTACAGGTGAATATTGCTGGCTCTAGCCAGTGATATGCTGGTAGGTGTTTAACAACCTGCTTGGGGTTGAGGAGGTAGGACAGGAGGTGTTCAGGAGCCTGAGGTGAAGCATTTGCCGATTTCCATGGTGTAAATACTCCCACCCTGGTCCTGTTCGAGCTACCAGTGCCTCGTCACTGAACACAGAGTTGGCAAAAGACATACAGGAGAACACTGTTTTATGGTATCTCGGCCATTCAGGTACAAAAGCCAGAAAAACCATATAGAAAATAGTAAAATGTACTAAAAGAATTAGGAAGCAATGCGCTTTGAGTATTTATTACGTATTTTATTTAATTGTGAGTTTATGTTATTTAATTTTTATTAAGGGTCATATTTAACAATAGGCTCAAAAAATACCTGAGAAGTAAACATCCCAGACACCTCCCTGTCTCTACTCCAAGCTGATGAAGAGGGCGCTGAAAAGGCTAGAACCCTGGCATCTGCATTTCTTATTTTTTTTTTTTTAATGTTTATTTTTGAGAGACAAAGAACAAGCAGCAGAGGGGCAGACAGAGAGGGAGACACAGAATCCGAAGCGGGCTCCGAGCTGAGCTGTCAGCACAGAGCCCTGACACAGGGCTTGAACCCGCGAACCCTGAGAGCATGACCTGAGCTGAAGTCACAGGCTTAACCAGACTGAGCCACCCAGGCACCCCTAGAATCTGCATTTCTAAAGAGCTCCCCGCATGATCCTGGTGCACACTCAAATTACTGAGCCAGGGCCTGTAGCCTTTTCTTAGAGCACATTTGAAGTAAGTGTATGAAAGTAACATATAATATGATAAGCATCTAAAAAATGTAGATGGGATTCATATTCCAGGCAAATGCTCATGGGCAGCTATGCTAAATGAACTCCACTGTTACTCATCTTGAAAGGTTTCTTGAAAAATTGAATAAAAATATTCCAAAGTTTTATTTTATTTTACCTTCAATGAAGCATGGTTGCTCCATGTTGAAGAATAAGGCAGTAATCCTATTTCCCTGGCAGCCAGCACAGGAGGACGGTTCAGAGGCCCTTCCTGAAAGGCTCACGCAAAGATAACAAAATGTCAGGAAAAGCTGCAGGGCAGGGCTGAATGGAAAAGGAGGCTTGTAATCTCAAATTCAATATAAAAGATCGAAAGCATCAAATAATCAGTCAGCAGTGAGCCTCCCCATCAGAATGTTCCATCTGCCTTGGAATTCAACTTTGTGATTGTATTATGATGTGTACATTATACATCTCTCTCTCTCTCTCCATATATATAACTTCCTAGAAAAAGCTAGGCACATCTGAGGTCCCAGAAGGAAGTCTTGCTTGACTTTTAGAAGAGAAACTCATCTGAAACATCACCTCCCTTTACCCCACCCCCACCCCATCCACCTTAAAACCAGAAAAGTCTCTTTTCTAGACAGAAGTTTTAATCAGAGAGAAAGGCATGCCCCGCAAATCAGGAGCACTCCAGGAGCTATGTACAAACCCTGATACACAAGAGAGAGCCAACCCAAGGCTTGCAATTTGCCCTCTAAACAGTGATTCTGCTTTTGGAAGGTGGGCATGGAGGGAAGTTAAAGAATTTCCATGACTAATGTTTACTGAGTGCTCAGGAAATGCCTTAAGCCATTGGTAAGCACTTTGCCTGCCTTAGGGTTTTAATCCTCCCCCTGTCCCTTGGTTCTTTTCCAGTCACATTGAAGGTAGTCAATCAATAGCCTTTGAATGAATGATTTCACAAATCCCTGTTTTAAAGCCAGGGGAGGTGAGGTGTCAAGGGGTAGAGGCACATGTCCAAGATCAACCACATTTGGTTTCTCCTCATTGCAGACATGTAAACTCGTACTGTTGCTTACCCAGGGTAAAAAGGGGTGGCCATGAGGGTGTTAGAGCACATCAGGGCCACCCCTGAGGATTATTAAAACGATTCATCTTGGGTCTACAGTTACACGTGGTTACTTTGGGAGTGGGGACCGGAAGTCTGCATTTGCAGCAAGCTTCCCCAGGTGACTTAAAGGTGACCTGAAGGGTGTACCTGGAGATAGACTGAGGTAGCATCCACAGAGCTCTCTGCACCTCCACCTGGACCCAAGCCTGTTTGCCTTTCAGACCACAAAACCTGCGTCTTGCTAAGGTGACCAAGAACCCCTTACCAAGGTAGGGCCCCTCGCTCAACCCACCCTCCTGAATCTCGGAGTCTTGGCTTTGAGACCTGATGGGTACCTGCAAGACCACCAAAACCAGGGCCTTCATTTCTTTGGATGCAGTAAATCTCCTCCAAGAAATAGGACATAGTGAGAAATCGGTGGGAGTTGTCCTTGAATCCACATCTGCTGAAGTGTAGGGCCTCCACTAAGAGTCTTTCTGGTTGCCAGACTGATGTCATCAGACATCAGATACTGTCACCTGCCGTGTGAGCAAACCTTGCTTTTTAAGTAGCATAACCAAGAAAAATGGAAATGATGGACTCCAGATACACAGCACTTTGAAGTGGCCAAAGCACTTTCTGGGGCAGAATCCCCTCTGTTTCTCTGGGATCCAAAAGGGAGCTGCATTGTTGTTCCTCTCCCACAGGTGAAGAAAGGGACACTCTGACAGGATGTCACCCATCGTCATGGCTATCATACATATCTTACCACTTCAAGTCTTACCTCTCCTTATTGGAGCCTTGAATGACACAGATGAGAAAGAGCCCAGGACTGGTTAGATATTTCTCTTTCTTCATTTTAAGAGTTGGACTTTTAGACCTGTGAGCCCCGCTAATACACAATTGCCAAGATGAATAAGACTGTCCAAGAAGTTTTCCATATTCCCCTCTTGTTGAATTATGTTTCCGAAGGTCCTTCAGTAAGAGAACTCACCCATTGTGTTTCAATTGTGTCATGCCTTATTTTTGTCCCCTGCCATACCAGGAGATCCCACAGGCTCTGGGTATGTCTTCTTCATGCTTTATGCCTCACTTCTAACAAATGTCCTTTATACAGGCGGGAGCTCTTTAATTTTTTTTTTTTCAACGTTTTTTATTTATTTTTTGGGACAGAGAGAGACAGAGCATGAACGGGGGAGGGGCAGAGAGAGAGGGAGACACAGAATCGGAAACAGGCTCCAGGCTCCGAGCCATCAGCCCAGAGCCTGATGCGGGGCTTGAACTCACGGACCGCGAGATCGTGACCTGGCTGAAGTCGGACGCTTAACCGACTGCGCCACCCAGGCGCCCCAAGCGGGAGCTCTTTAAATGCCAGCGAAATAGAACGGTATAGACCAGAGTACTGACCATCAAACAGTGTAAACCAGAGTAGTGACCAGCATCCATCATGCCGAACTATGGCCCACTGCCTTTTTTTTTTTTTTTTTTTTTTTTTTTGGTAAATAAAATTTTATTGGAACATGACATGTTCATTTGTTTAGATACCGCCTGTGGCTGTTTTCCCATGCAACAGAGACAGTATGGCCCACAAAGTCACACTATTTTCCATATGGCATTTTTAAGAAAAAAAAATGTGCTGTCTAGGTAAAGAGCAAACCGGAGAGGAGTTGAAGTCATTTCTATTTTCAGAGTATATTTCTTAGTATTTCCATCTCTTAGAATATATTTACACTCCTCCCCACCCACCAGTGCAGGAAAAATTAGCCCACTGATGAATAGAATCTGGAACTCAGAAGTAATCTGAATCATGTCAGTTTTCAGAAATTGTGTACTTTATGTGACAGGATTCTTTGACTGTCAAATGTAGGAGAATCGACATATCAATATTCCAAAGAATGATATGTATACCTGTCTCTGGGTATACTGGAGAAACCCCAGTACACCCAGAGCAAACCCCTCACAGTGCTTGTCTCTTTGTTCAAAGCATTTATACAAAGAAAGAAATAATTAGTAAGGAAAATCCTGGGATTTTAGCTGAGATCAGTTCCATCTTAAATTCATCACCGAGTTTCTGCAACCGTTCAGCAATTTTCTTAGGTCTGGAAAATTTGCATAATGTATAGATTTGCCATTTGGTTAAATTAAATCTTGCATAATACGTTGGGGGGGACGTCTTTGAGCTGGGTGGATTTCAGGATTCAGTGTAAGATATCAACATTTTTCCTTTTTAAATCGATATTTAAATTGGCCTTGAGTTCTGAGTGGGATGGGTTTGCGAAAACCAGGAGGCTATGGCTGGGGTGAGGGTAGAGCTTCAAGAGAGTCACTCCTGGGGAGGGAGAGCGGGCTGCCAGCACGAAGGGGAGTTCGCCAGCTCCTTCAGGTGGATGCTCACCGAGCTGGAGAAATAGGAGACTCGTCCTGATGATGCCATCAAAGCAGAAGGCAGTGCGGAGTTCTTGGGAGAACTTGACATGTTCCTTACATTAGTTGGGTGCAGTGATGTCATTAACATAGAGACTTGTGCCTGCTTCTTATCTGGGGATTTATTACCCTGGAGGCTCACTGGCATAGTCCCAAACAGCAGGATGGGAGAGAACTGTCATGGAGAATGTGTTAGGACACCTGCCATCTGCCGTGGCTCTTGGGAGAGCCTAGAGGTCAGAGGACAGAGAAGGAGTTTTCAGGATGCTCAGAAAACCAGTGCTGACAGAGGGACCCCCATCTGAAAGGAGAGTGGGCAGCTTGCAGGCCGACCTTGACGATACATTACCTTCTGCAGCAATAGAGGACGAAGGACCCCCAAGCAACCCAAGCATACCTACACCTCAGGCTCCCCCACACCCACAGAAGCCCCCAGTGGCCCATGAGCTCCAGCAGAATGAGAGAGAGAGCAGAGACGGGCACTTGCTTCTGACCACCAAGAAGCATCTTGTTTAATTGGGTGGGTGCCCTCTGCCCCCTCAGTCTCTTCCCCCAAACCCCAACTCCAAAAGAGAAAGACCTAAGAGGAGAATGAGGAAGAAGATCCCAGAGGCAGCCCCCCCTAGCAGACAGAGCCAAGTGCTGGATAGTAGGGGCAAAGAAGCAGGAAATGTCCCCTGCCTGAGGCAGGTCCATCATGGCACAAGCCTATGAGGACACGGGTCTGGAGTAATAGGAAGAGAATTTGAATCCTACTGACTTTGGAAGCTTTAAAATGGATTGACCTGAGGTATTTTTTAAGTGTATTCATTTATTTTGAGAGAGAGAGGAAGAAAGCATGAGCAGGGGAGGGGCAGAGAGAGAGGGAGAGAGAGAGAATCCCGAGCAGGTTCACACTGTCAGTGCGGAGCCCAATGCAGGGCTTAATTTCATGAACTGTGAGATCACGACCTGAGCTGAAATCAAGAGTCAGACGCTTAACGGACTGAGCTCCCCAGGTGCCCCTGGTCTGAGTTTTTAATAACCACATGGCCAGAAAGCTGTTGCATCGTCTTTAGATGTCATTAAGGGATTTGACTCGGGAAGTGTGGTGCCTGGGCTCTCAACCATTCTCCCACACCGCCTGCCATGTACTGACTGAGCATCTTGAAGCAGTTCTTAGCCCCTCTGAACAGCCATTCCTTTATCATAAAATGGGGACAAATGATAGAATCTTCTTTTCTGAGTCATCAGGTGATGCAATGAAATACAATGTATGCAAAGAGCTTAGCAGAGTGCTAATCATGTGACCAATGTTTATTAAATGGCTATCAGATGTCAAGCACTATTCTAGATGTTAATCATCATCACACTTAAGGGCCAGGAAGGGCACTTAGATATATTGACTCACCTGGAGCAATGCTAATAATATTTCTATTTTCTAGATCAAGGAAACAAGGCCCAGAGAGGTTAAGGAGCTTGTTCAAAGTCACACAGCTAGGAAGTGGTAAAGCTAGAATTCAAACCCAGATCACTCATTCCAGAGTCTACAAATGTTTATTGTTATTGTTATTAGTAGTGGTAGTTATTTTCAATTCCTTGTTTCTGGAACTAAAAACTGAAACTTTGAACATGGAGAAGGAAAGAAAGAGCTCTTTCTGGAGTCTTATGACTCCTGTCCACTGAGAAGTAGACACCAGCTCCCAAACGTACACACATACATACACACATATATACATCTATATGTATGTGTGTGTGTGTGTGTGTGTGTATATATATATATATATATATATATATATATATATATTAGGTGCTCAATAAATCTATTTTGAATGACTGCATGAGAAAACAGCTGGTTTTAAGCCCATTGAAACTCCTTTCTCTCCCCAGGACAAAACATGTCACATTCCCAGGTATTCACAGGCTCTGCTTTAATGACACTACTGTAGACTGAATTGCGTCCCCTCCCCTTTATGCTGAAGCCTTAAGCCCCCACGTGATGGTATTTGGAGGTGTGGACTTTGGGAAGTAATTAGGGTTAGATGAAGTCATGAGGGCAGGGTCCTCCTGTGGGAATCTGTCCTTATAGGAAGAAGAAGAGAGAGACAGCATTCTCCCTCCACCAGGAGAGGACTTAGGGAGGTTATAAGCCAGAAAGAGAGACCTCACCAGCAGCCAAATATGCTGACGCCTTGATCTTGGACTTCCCAACCTCCAGAACCGGGAGAAGTAAATGACTGTGGTTGAAGCCACCTGGTCCGTGGGGTTTTGTTACAGCAGCTCGAGTGTACTTATACAGACACCTATGCAGCCCATCGCCTTTACTGAGGTGTTAAACACTTGGCCCCTTGAATGCTCATCCTATACTTTCAAAGGGTGAAAAAAAAAGAGCAAGAGAATTTGGAGTCAGCCCTTCTGTGTCCCGCAGGGCTTCTGCCTTCTGAAGAATTTCATCATTCCAGCAAAGCATTGAATTTATTCGGGTTGAGGGAAATGTGATGAGTTTCTTAAATCTGCGTCACCTGGCTGTGGAATCCGCCCTGCCGAGCTAGGAAGGAGGCATTAACTACATCCAAAGCTGTGTGATTAACTTATTTGTTTGCCTACAGAGCTAAAATGAAAAATCAGGAAGCTGAGTGAATCTGCACGAGCCCCGTTTTGAAGTAGGATTGTGAGAAAACCCGAGACGTGGGTTTTAATTCACATTCCCTGGGCTTACCATTATTATTATTTTTAATGGAAAATAACTTCGCACAATCTTGCTTCGTTTTAAATGGAGAATGTGCAATATTGTCTAACGCAGGGTATGAAGTTGATTTAGTATGCATGATTTTCTCCCCCTCCCCAGGACTTTGGTTCTTTGTACACATTCAATATCGTTACATTTTTTGCTTAGAACATATATATTTTCCCCCTGAACTTTTCTCGATTGCTTTTTTATCAGGTTTACAAATCAAATCAAATAGGTATATTGCAGAGCTCTGTGATACCATTTTCTGAGCTTATAGTACAATGTATTGAATTATGCCACTCCAGCCTTTCTTTTGCTCTTCTCTCCAGATTGAGAGAGAGGGACTGTGGACCCTGTAAATTCGCTTGGTGCCCAGCATTACTGGCTAAATCAAGACCACTATTCAGGCTGTAAGAAGAGACAGAGCAAGTGTTCGTTACACAAATCAATTTGGTCCAAAGTACATCGCAGTGGGTACTCAACCATCGCTCACATAATATTGTCAACTTAATCAAATAATGCCTCGAAGACACTCACAAGCTTTTCTCTCTGAGAAATAACTTGATTGGTGGAGGAGGAAGAAGCAGCTGGCTATTCAAAAGGACACTTTTTATTTATCACTGTAAAGCACTTTGGGCATGGAGGGGAGGAAGCCCGCAGGATAGGGGATATGCTGGATATTCATTAGGCTGTACGGGGGGGAAAGTTGTGCTCATTAGCATCCTGGCTTGGGTGCTGGGTTTTGACACCCTCATGGCAGAATTGGGGATGCTCATGGAGACAAAAGAAGCTGGGCCCCAAGAGGTGTTCTGGAATGACACAATAAATATTTGCTGGCACAGTAAAGGGCTTCAAAAATGATTCAGTGTAGTGTTTGTCTTTGGGATGTTCATGTTCTAGTAGCACAGACAGGTAAGTAATCTGATAATAAGAAACATACATGGTTGATGAGAGCTCACCAGAGGGGAGCACAGGACTCTAGGGGCTCGGAGGAGGCATCTGAAGCCGCCTGGTTTGGTTTGATTTTGGCCAACTGGTTGAGATAGAGCCCTGTTCGCAGAGCTCATCACTCTGGTTCCAGCCCAGACAGAGAGCTCAGGCAGTTAGACCTCCAGCGAATATTCACTCCTCTATGCAAGTGCTTAGCAGTTGCCCTCTAGGGCTGGGCTATCTTTAGACTTTCCATAACACCTTCCCCTTGGCCTTGACAAGCCATTGGGGTCTGGAATATGGAGTCCAGCAAATGGAGTTAGATATCTTAGGTTCCATCTTGGCTCTGCCATCTCCTAGCTGTGTAATTTTGGACAGGTAACTTAACCTCTCTGAGCTTCAGTTTTTTAAACTGTTATGGTAATCAGTGGGATAAGGTATGAAAAATGCCTAGCAAGATACCAGGGTCACAGTAGGACCTCAGCACAGTTTTATATTTAGTACCCGTCCCATTACCCGACCCATTAGCTGATTCCACACTAGGCTCATAAGCAATCAGGCATTGGTAGTATTCAGCATCAGATGCCTCAACTCAGGGGAGAGTGGAATGCCCTCGCACAGCACTGGTCCTTATCCAGGGATCCGTGGATATCTGTGCACCCTTCAGGGAGTCTGTGAACTCTGTATTCAGGGATTAGGATATTAATATTTCGAAGGGGGCATTATTCTGCCAGCTGGAGGTATCTGTTGAGCCATGGCTGGTATGACTGAGGAACTGAATTTTTAATTAGACTCAACTGTAATGAAAATTTAGACACTGACACTTGATTCCATTATTAAAAGCCTTTTAGGTGTGTTTTGAAAATCTTGGCTATTCAACTGCCAATTTTTCAAAGTCTAAATATAGATGAGGTATTTCTAACGAAAATGCAGTGTCCATATTGAGATGATGAGCTGTAGTACAAATTATTTGAACATCTCAGAGACTCAGAAAAACAAGAATGTAAAATATCATTTACATTAATTACACGCTGAAATAATAGCTTTGGTAAATTGGATTAAGATAAATACATCCTTAAAGTTAATTCCACATATTTCTTTTTACTGTTTAGACACGTGGCTTCTAGAAACTTTAAGATTTTGTATGTGACTCCTATTTTATTTTGTTGAATGGCTGCTCTAAAGTGTGTGATCACTGTCCCTGAACCGTATCTAGTCTTATGTGATGAGTGCATGAGTTTTTAATTTCCATCGTGCGGGGGAAGAAAATAATTTTCTTTGTATTCTTCTAGGTTCTTGGCTGAAACACCCTGTGATAAAAGAGACAAACAGGAATTTAATAACATGTCTACCTTCTGTAGACAGGGTACCTACCCAAGAAAACCAAGTAACTCCCTGGCATGGCCCAAGCCACCAGCTTAAACATCATCTCCAGCTGAAGACAAAAGATGTTGGGAGGCCAGGGGAGCCAGCGATGGGGAGGTTATTAGGAAAAGCACGGTAAATAAGGGTGAGGTGGTTATGCAGATTTAGGTCCTTGACTCATCCTTTGAAGAGAGTTTCTAGAGATTTACTTTCTCTTCCTGGTGCCTCCTGAGAGGAAGACACCCCTGTAAATGGAGAATTTCCTTATAAATGTGAATGTCTCTTACAAAAGGGTATTTTCTACTGTTTTTGGAGCTTCTCCTGTGTCTGCCGTTTCTCAAAAATAATTGTCCCGAAATAACCCTTGTGCCAAAGAAGCGTATTTTGGGGTGGCAAAATATAATTCGGTACAGTTCTTGTTTTATTAGGGTTAACGCCCCTACTACAGGCACTCAGCACTGTGCTTCAAAGTCTCTGATTTCTCTCCGAGTTCTGATTTCTGCTGACAGCTTCACCACATCTTACTCATCCGCCCTTGTGATGGTCACCTATGTTGCCTCCAGCAACCTGAGACCACAGACACCTTGGTGATGGAACCTTTTATCCTTACTTGAATCTGAGGAGACAGGCTCAGAAGGGTTTAAGGAGCTCGGCTCCTATGTGACAGAACTGGAGTTTAGCTCAGGGATGCCCAGCTACAAATGTCCTTGGCCTGCGTTACCACTAGGTACCTGGTCACCCCCTGGAGATAGCACACAGGTGAGCTCAGCAGAGCCTCATGGGCTCAGAGTTGAGCCCGCGGGGCGGGGCCAGAATCTGAAAGGCACATACAAAAACTATGCGGATTCTCTCCAACAGTCATCCCCGGATTGGTCGATATCAAAATCCAATTTCACCAGGATTAGCCTTGGGTTGCTCAGAGCTATTCATTGAATTAGGAACGATTATAGCAGAGGGAGCCCCGCGGTTCTTTATTAAGGTCTTTGCGGAAGCACTAAGTGATCTTCGGGAGATTAAAGTGCTGGTGGTGTTTTCTTAACATTTATAACCTGCGCCAATATCTGGGGAGTTTGTTTATTAGGAAAAATTCTGTGGCACACATCCTGACTCCTAATAGGGCTCTCGAACTGGGCCAGACTAGAAGCTGGATTTTGGCATCCTAATGAGCTTATTTTCGAACCTCTGCCAACTGCTGCCTGGAAACACACCTCTTAGGGTTAATGGACTTCCCACTCGTGTGGGGTCCTGCAGCCTCCCCTGCGTGATGGGGCCTCTGCATCTCAGGGTCGTCCGTATCCACACGCCGGAGGAAAGAACAAACCTCGATGGTTTTAACGCTGTTAATAATAGTAATGATACGCATTCCCTGTTTGTTCATGGGACTTAACTGTTTGCAAGACTTGGATTACATTATCCCAGTCTGAAGGGCCCAGGACAGATGTGCATTTATGATTTTATGCATCCGCAACTAAGAGTGAGAGACGTGAAGTTAGCATTTGTGCCGCTCGCTGATACCAAAGCCAGACCTGTTCATTGACGCCACAGGCCCTTGCTGAGAACTTTCCATGTGCTCCAGATCAGCGGTTTCAGTCGGTACAGTTCCGCCCCCCACAGGGAGCACCTGAACCCCTGAAGATAGTTCCGGCTGTCCCACTGTCATCTAGAGGATGGAGGCCAGGGATGCTGCTGAACGAACATCTTATTGTGCACAGGACAGCCCCAGGTCAAAGAGCTAAGCAGCCCCCACATCAACATTTCTGGTAGAGAGACTGCTCTAGGTGTAGGGCAGAACAGTGAATGGAAACTCCCCAGTCTCTGTTCTCGTGGACTTTGCGTTCTGGTGGAGAAGACAGGCACAGCAGAAAATAACAGAAGCACATAACCTAAAAGGAAGAAGTGATACGTACTTTGGTAACGGGCAGGTGAAGATTTCTCAGACGGGTCATGTCTGGGCAGACAGCCGATGGGCAAGAGGGGGCAAGCCGGCCACATAGGCATCTGGGGAGAGAGTTCTCCAGGCAGAGGAATAACCGGTGTGAAGCCTGAG
Organism: Panthera onca; assembly: GCF_046562875.1. Classification (NCBI taxonomy): domain Eukaryota; kingdom Metazoa; phylum Chordata; class Mammalia; order Carnivora; family Felidae; genus Panthera; species Panthera onca. The sequence continues at coordinate 35,609,600 of NC_138354.1, read as the reverse complement.
GAGGGAGCTTGCCGAGTGGGTGGAAGGAGGAACAAGGTGGCCAGTGAGCAAGGACTGGGGAGCCTCAAGAAGCAAGGGGGTCGGGGCGCCTGGGTGGCTCAGTCGGTTAAGCGTCCAACTTCGGCTCAGGTCACGATCTCGCGGTCCGTGAGTTCAAGCCCCGCGTCAGGCTCTGGGCTGATGGCTTGGAGCCTGGAGCCTGCTTCCAATTCTGTGTCTCCCTCTCTCTCTGCCCCTCCCCCGTTCATGCTCTGTCTCTCTCTGTCTCAAAAATAAATAAACATTAAAAAAAATTTTTTTTTAAAAAAGAAGCAAGGGGGTCAGGGCCAGGCCATACTGAATACCACAGCCCAGAATGAGGGCCTGGGCTAGAGGGTTCAGAGAGGGCAAGTGCCCTGGCCGTTCTCCTTCTGCCTCAAACATCCTTTGTTTTCTCAAATTCCTCTCATCTCTGAGCGAGCAGATCAGCAGTAATTTGCTTGGTCTTTATGTTCTATCTTCTGATCTCTGAAACATGGTTATGAGGTATCTTTCCAGTTCAGCTGCGTCCCACTTAGAGCCAAAATGGTACTTAGGAAAAAAAATCAGGGATAAATCAAGAGTTCTTCTTCGAGCAATTAATTCCAAGGAAGCCTTGCCAGGCACTAGCCTCGGGGGATGTAGCTCCCTAGCAGGGAGCCCCTGACTTTGGGGAATACACATTCTAGATGTGCAGTTCCCTGCGCAACCTTCTTAGAATTTCTACGTTATTTTATTTTTGTCGGTAGAAGTTTCACTCTGGGCGTTCGCCGTAAGCTTCACCAACCTTCTCAGGGTTACCGTGACCGCTTTAGCCATCTGTGTGAGGTACAGCTCTAGGCTCAGGGAACTGGCAGGCCTGTCCTTGCTTTTGGAGTATCGGCTGCCTCTCGGGAGGCTGGTGGAGCGCGTCTCAGTCCTGCTGAAGGGCGTCAGTACCTCCAGGGCTAGGGATGGAATGGTGGCCAGGGCGCCCAGGCTGGCAAAGGGAAGATTGCAGTCTCCTCTATTTCGGGAACTCATTAAAGTTCCCAGGGCGACAGATGGGAACCTGGGACAGCTCAGGCAGAGACATTCTCTATTCTTATGGACCTAGTGTGGGGCCAACCCTTTGGAGAACCTCAGGCCACCTTAAGTGGTAGCAAATGAATCTCCTCCTTGACTACAGCTACCCATCCTACATGTGCTTCCAGTTTGTTTTCTTGTTTAATAAAGGGTTGTAGTGGGTTGAGTGTGGCCTTCAAAAGATATGTCCTTGTCCTGACCCTTGTGAATCCATGAACGTGGCCTTATTTGGACAAAGGGTCCTTGCAGATGTAATTAAGTTAAGGATCCCAAGCCAAGATCTAGGGTGAGCCTTAAACCCAGTGCCTAATGTCCTTATAAAGAACAAAAAGGCAGACAGAGATGTGAGTCTCAGACACACAGAGGGAAGAAGGCCGTATGAACACAGAGACAGACTGGGGAAAGGCAACTCCAAGCCAAGAGGCCACCAGAAGCTGGAAGAGGTAGAGATGGGCCTTCCCACAGAGCCTCCCGAGGGAGTGTGGTCCTGAGAGCACCCTCACTGTAGATGTCTGACCCCTACAACCTTGAGGGAGTACATTGCTGTTGCTTTCAGCCACCACATTTGTGGTAATTTCTTAGGAGACTACAACGACCTCAAACTCAGGCTTGTCCTGAGTATGTTTTCCCTGAAAGTTCCCAGGAGAAAGGAAGGGGAAGGCCCTCATCCTGACCTACTCATCATGAGAGTCGGTGAGGACCACTCTGCAAGGCCTCACCCCCACCGTGCCCCGGGCTCCGGAGTAGCTATTTTGCACAGCCCCGGTCTCATTTGGTCCACTTGTGTTACGTCCCAACGTGTAAGCAGGCGTGCTTGAGCTCACAGATCTGTTTTTCTTTCTCGGCCTCTGGATCCTGACGTCATCCTCTTCCCTCTCCTCTCCATCCACCCACGATCTCTGAAACACTGTTGGTTTATTTTCCATTTTACATGTTATCTTTAAAAATTACCTTTAATACACAGGTATCCCGACATAACAATTGATGAGCATTTGTATACATGCCCACACTACAAAATGATTAATTGAGCGTTGTATGTTTTTTATCAAAGGGAACAACGCAAAGATTTCTCCAAAGTCCTGTTTGACTAAAGATGATTAATTTTAATTTTCACATGAGCGGCATAATGCTATTAATCATTTAATATGTTTAATCATAATCTCTGTAATTCCTAATTAGGTTTATTAAGCTGAAACATCCAGCCGTTCTGTACAAATCCAAATCTAAGTTTCTTTCTTGGGATGAGAAGGAATTTGTTTTAATTTGCATTTGAACAGCAACTTCTTTCCAGAGGAAAGAAGCTAGAGCTGCAGGTTCAGGGTCTCAGCAGCTGCTTGTGCTGACAGAGCTTCTTAGGTTAGAGTACTAAGACCCCAACCATGTGGTTCAAGGACATGTCGCTGGCTTTGTCGTGTAACCAAACCTCCTATTACCAGCAGAGAAAACATTCCTGCTCTGTTTGGGCCTCGCTGTTATAAGACTGCGTTTTGACTCACTTGAAGGTGCCAAGCAGACTGTTTGCTCCTTCACTCGTTACTTTATTGATACACTTGTAATCCCTTCCGCTGTTCAGTCAGTGATTCAGCCAGCCATTCAACCTGCATGTATCTTTTGTCGGCCATAGCTCAGCTCTGGCGTCCTGTGCTGATCACATCATGCCCCGCGATGATCATAGGTGGCTCGTCACAGTTTTTGTGATGAAATATATACTCTTGCTCTATGCATAGGGCCATTTGTAACCCAACCGCCACCACCCCCACAGTGTACCATTCCGTCCTTCCTTCACATGACCTGCAGTGACCAGTGATCACACGTGGAAGCCCCCTGAATCCAGAACATGATTTCACCTTTGCGTCTTTGCATGTGCTTTGCACACTGCGGGTACAGCATCCGCCCCCTTCATCTGTTCTGTTAGACACCTCCCACTCAAAACATAACCCCCCAGAACTGGCAAGCCTCTTAAGGCATCCAGCCCTGCAGCGTGTCCCTGATTTACGTTTACGCAGCCCTCTATGATTCCCTGTGATCCCAGCCTTGCAACTGTCTTTTTCTACCCTCTTTCTCTTCCTCTGAACTGGAAACTGAATGTGTTTGGAGGCCTGACTTATATATCCAGTGTCTAGTAGTTGCTCAGTAAAAATATGTATAAGGAGCCATGAGAACCTTTCCTTTACCTGAGAGAGGGTTTTTCACTCCTCGTTTTGACATTTAAAAAAAAAATCACCATAACTCTAAAATATTCATTGCTTTCCATTTACTGACCATATGCCATGTGACAAAAACTCTGCCAAGTTGGCATATGTGATTGCAGTCAGTCCCTGCAGAGCCTTAGAAGGTGTGCATTATTATTATTACTCGTTTTCCAGGTTAGAGGACTATCACCATCCTCCTGCCTATTCACTCCAACAGCATAGACAGAATGGCCAAGTGCATTGTTGTTGTTGACATGACATAGCACTTCAAGGTTGAAGAAGGTCATCCAGGGGGGCCTTAGATACCAAACCAGCTTGGAACAGTCTTCTGCCAGCCCCTGGGAAGGTCTTGCTTTCAGAATGCAATTCAGGGGGCGCCCAGGCGGCTCAGTGGATTAAGCATGCGACTCTTGATTTCGGCTCAGGTCACGATCTCACAGTCATGGCATCAGCCCTGAGTTGGGCTCCACTTTGGGAGTGGAGCCTGCTTGGGATTCTCTCTTCCTCCCCTTCTGCCCCTCTCCCCGCTAAAAATATAGTAATAAAAGTTTTTTTAACAGCATCAGAATGCCATTCAGGATGTATCAGTAAGGAGAATGGAAATGAAGTCTGCCAATAAACACACGTACTGACGAGGCAGTCACAAATTATGCCCATGTTATTTTGATATATATATATAATATCTATTATATTATATAATATAATGTATATAATATATATAATATATAATATAATATATATAATGTATATAATATATATAATATAATATATATAATGTATATAATATATATAATATATATATGGCTGCATTCATATATTATATATATTCATATATAATATATTATATTATATAATATTATATATATTATATATTTTTAATATATATATTATGTATATTTTGATAAATATATATCAAAATGTATATATGGCATATATAAAACACTTATGTATATAAAATAAACATACATATTTTTTAATATATAAAAATACATATTTCTCTTTGTGAAATTGTTTCCTTCTCTGTGTCTTTATTATTTTACACCTGGCTGCTTGCATTGATAGTTTCGTCCCAGTTAATATGCTTCTAAACTGTTTATAAGTAGGTGAGGCTGGTTCCTTGCTCATCAATTTGATGGGCTTCCACATAGGTTTTCCATCATGGTTTTGGAGAAGCAACTGACTGATGTGAATGGCATCCACTGCCACCCAGAGGCAAGAGATGCTAATTGCAGAGAAAGTTTCTAGAAGCATCTCTAGAACCAAGAGGACCCGTACCCGTCATGACTATCAGGATACCAAATGTTACCGTGACTTTTCTCCTGGTTCCTGCCCATATCCAGGTGCCGATGTAATATCATGTTGTCCAGACTCATTTTGGCAAGAACGGGAAGCAGAGTAACGAGTTATGCTATTAATGTAACCTTATCTACACCAACATGGTCCACAGAATGTCTTGCTGTGCTGGAGATGCTTTAAACCTGCACCGTCTGACATGGAAACCACTAGCCCCAGGTGGCTATCGAGTACTTGAAATGTGGCTAGTGTCAAGGAAAAGCTGCATTTTACATTTTATTTAATCTTAATTCATTCAGATTTAACTAGCCACACGGGGTCAGCTGTAACGGACACGATAGAACTGCACAATCAAAAAACGAGAAGTTCAAGCCTTAATAATAAATTAAGTCAATCAGATGCTTACTTAGACTGCAGAGCACCAAACAACCTTTTCAAATGTTTTATTACATTTGCTAATATTTTATCTTCACACTCTCAACAATTAGGTAGGCGATGTTTTAAGATTTTGGACACCTTTGATTAAGGGATACACCCTCTCCTAGCTTCAGTGATGAGGTTTTCTCTGCCTAATTATTAAAACTCCCCCAATACCTCCACACCAACCACCCATCCCCTTGCTTTATTTTTCTTCCTGGCGCTCTCTTTCTACCAGCTGCATATTTCGTTGTTAATGAGCTCATTGCCTTTCCTGCCCCCCACCCCCACCATAAGAATTGCGCTCCACGAGGGCAGGGAGTTTTGTCCGCTTTTCTTGCTACTGAATCCCAGATCCACGTTATGCTCTCAGGGGGTATTCAGAAATGTTGAATGAATGAATGACCCAGCACTTCTTTCCTTGTCCTTGTTCCTCTGTTCCAGCATTTTCCGACCATTTAGGGGAAGCAAAAGCAGTTTGGAAACAGCACGTAGGTCCACTCAGAGCCTCTTTACTCTTGTCCTTTTAGCAGACAGATGACGCAGCACCGACGGATGGCCAGCCCCAGACACAACCTTCTGAAAACTCAGAAAACAAGTCCCAGCCCAAACGGCTGCATGTCTCCAACATCCCCTTCCGGTTCCGAGATCCGGACCTCCGACAAATGTTTGGCGTAAGTAGTGCGTTTCTCCTCTGCAGTGCCTGCTCTGGGGTCCCCAGAGCCCTCTCTTCATGTAAGTTCTGAAGGTGAGATGTGGACATAGGGGAAAAGAAAGGCATTTTGGATCCTAGTCTGTAGCTGTATTTTGGCCAGAATCTCTTCACGATTTCAGTATCCATTTTGTATGTGTTCACCGTGTTCCCACTTGGCCAAATGCTGCTCTTCTAATTAGGAACGGGAAAGTCAGAAGGAAAATGAGCTCCCAGATAAAATAGCATTGAAAGAATCTCACTGATGGTCCCAAATCAAGTGGCCCGGGACCCTACATCACGGCTGAAATAAACATTTTGTGTCTTTTTGGTTCTTCTATTGTAGTTGCCAAGTTATCACGACATTTTCCTGCATATACCTCACTCTTTCCCAGGCACTGTGCATTTGGATTTCAGATGCAGCTTTAGAGAATAATTAGTTCTGCCTAAAACTTCATTAAAAAGCAAAACCAAAAAAAAAAAAAAAAAAAAGCTAAAGACATCTAAATCTGACTTGCATCCTGCCATATACATTCTCCTGGAGTTGGTGGTGAGGATTCATAGGTTTTTACTGCGACGTTAGCCCCACAGAGGTGCCTTTCCAAGGCACCATGATGGAAATGCAGAGGAGGGCAGAAGCCACGACCAACCTAGAGAAAATAAATGATAGGGTTGCTTCCTTGTAGGACGCCATGACTCTGATTCTTTTCCTGGACGAAATGGTGCAGTGTTCACCTTGAGAAGGAATGAGTTAGCCGTGTCTTTGGGCTCAGTTCCACCAAAGGATAAAATTCTGACATGGCTTAGATATCCTTCGTTTGTTGTTGTCGTTGTTGTTGTTATTGTTTTTGCAAACGTACTCAGCCTGTTTGTTCATGACATCCATCCCAGTATTGATGGGAGGTATCTGTGGATTCCATGAACAGAACCACACCCTTAGCATTTGACTTAGAGGAAAGGTTGGCTGCTTGGAGTTTCTTCTTCTAAGAGTCCGTGGATGGATGCAAACGTTACAGAAGGAATAAGAAGAAGCCAAACTTTAATGCCTAACCCCAGGCAGAGTAGACCTCACCTCCCCCCCTCACGTAAAGGGGAGCGCTGGCTCATCACTCTGCGACTGTGGGGTTAGCTTGCTTGCACCTTTTATTTCTTTAACATGCGTGATGTTTATCAAGTATGCATCTGACACAAAGACAGAGCAAGCGTCCTCATATTCAGATACCCAGACTTGATTCCTGACATTTCAGAGGAAAAGGTCAGCTTCTGCACTTTTATCTTCCTCGTTTGGTAATAACCTTGAGTTGAGCCCTCTAACTCTTGCCGAGTAGAGATACCCTCGGGCACTCTCAGGTCAAAGATGACTTTGAAAAGTGCAGAGCATTCAAAGTGAAAGTGGAGGTTAAGTGTGTGTAAAGCAGTGAGACCAGGTTTGAATGATGGCAGCCAGAGGAATTAGATTCCTTTTGCCACGTCAGGTTAGAAAGTCTTGCTCTGTGGTCCATCTTCCCTCGTCAGGTGTCAGTGGGATGCTGGCTTTGAATCTGGCCCTCTTAATGACCATCCTGGTGGTCTTTCAGAGTGTCACTCACTGCAGCGGCCCCCCTGCGGGTGCACTTCCCTCCCTGGTCTTCTCTGTTATCTTAAAAGTCACCACACAGCCAAGTCAGAGACGTATTGGAAAAATCCACAGCTGGAACTCCCGAAGAAGGCATCCTGCTTGCACGGATATCTGAGCCTCTGTGTCTTCACGGGGCCAGGGCAAGCGGTGCAGGGCTGAGTCCTGCCAAAGACCGAACACACTGCGGGTTGTCAAACTAGGATCACAATCTACTGGTTTCAGAGCCAGTGTTTGTAAAAATGAAACATTTTAAGCAACTGACAAGACGTCGTTGACTTGACAAGATGATAGATACGCTTAGTATCAATTAAGAAAATGCAGCATGCCTTCAGTAATATTGAAATTAATATTGCTCATCACAAACAGCATCTGTGCTCATTTGAAAAGTACGCAAGATTTTTTTTTTTTAGGAGTTTCAGCTATAAAAATGTTCAGGCACATACGGATTCCTGGATTCTTTGTAATAATGCTGAGGCCTCTTTGGTTTACAACCTCTGTTCTGAAGAATGGAACTTCAAAGCTAAAAATCTGTTGTTCCCAGCCAAGCATTGGTGGTGGCAAGCCCATTCTGGTTATACGACAAGCTTGGTGGCTTGAGTCACACTGAAAGGCATCTGTACACATTCTGATTGGCTCCCCACATTCCACTTGAGAGAATTAAGTGTGGTTTCTTTGCGGCCATAGTTACTGTAAGATACCACATTTTGATTCCCCTCAGGTCTTTTCCAAGTCAGCTGGACATGAGATCTCTTTTTGCCTTTTATTGCTCTATTCTCCCTTTGTCCCTTCACTTTAACAGGAGCTAGAATGGCGGTGATTGCAGAGAAAAACCCTCTCCAAGATTTTTGGGCTTTTCTCCTTTGTCTCTTTTGTTAAATGCGGCCATGGGGATTTGAAACTGAAACCAAAACAAGACAAAAGAGGAAGTTCTCTTCTCAAACTGCCTAAAACCTGGCCGTGTTCATAAACAACTTTTGCGACCATTAGTAATTCAGCCGTGAAGTTTGCAACTTCTGCAGGCCTGATGGTCGCTGCAAGAGCCTCACATTTTGTTTTTAATTTGTGGCTTCAGGGCCTGTTCATTACGATTCTGGTTACCTTTTTCCCACCATGTACTCGGTACTTGATATTCTTTATTTCCTCCTCCTTTGGATGAATTTATTCTAGTGTTTGGCATTAAATCTTCTAAGTTCAGGCTTGCTTGCTTGCCTTCATTCTTTCTTTCTTTCTTTCTTTCTTTCTTTCTTTCTTTCCTGCTTTTCTTTTTTCTTTACTTTTCCTTTCCTTTCCTTTCCTTTCCTTTCCTTTCTTTTCTTTCTTTCATAGAACAGTCTTTGGTCAAGAAGTTATGGCCACAGTGGAGCCAGAGTCTTTTTAAAACACCAGTTGGGGCCGAAAGGAACAGATCAGGGGCATTGGTTCTGGGTGTTTCACTGTAAGAAATATTGCTTCTGGCCTGGCTACTTCAGTCTTGAGCTCTGTCCTTATTTCAGGAAGCACTCGTGAGAGTGCCTTTTTTTTATGTTTGAAATCTTGATGATCCCATGAAAGAAATGTGTGAATTTCCTCCAAATTGATTGTAATGGCTTGCTCTTGAGCAGAATGATTCTTTACCTTACCTTTAGAAGTGTACATGTACCTAGGTGAGTGAGAGAGGTGGTTATGATATACCCAGACCACTGACAGGACACATTGTATCACAGGACTGTTTTCAGAAATAACTACTCATGGAGTATATGATTCAAATGTGCACAATACCCTTGTTTACAGCACAGCGTTGCTTCTGTTATCAAAATACAAACCCTCTAGGCATGATGCATGATCTAGTGAAATCACTCATAATTGTCACCCAGAAACAGACCACATGACTTTCAGAACATGCAAAAGAAGCTTTCATGATCACTTCTTTGTAATAAAACAGAGATGCCTGCCCCTTTAGTGTTACTGGCAAAGTTCCACGCACCGTGCTGTTAGAAGCAATGAAGCCTTTATTTTTTTATTTTTTTATTTTTTTTGGACCTGGCCTGGTGCCTCCTAACTTCTGCATTCCAGACATGAAGCCAACCCAAAGAAAACTGAGACGGTGCCTTTTCTTAGCCTCCATGTACACTCTTTGAACTAACCTTTACTTTCATGTTTTATGCTGTAACCGTTGAACATCGTTCACAGTTTTTCAGGGAAGTATTATTTGATCTGAGACTATCTGAAAATGCCTGGTACGTACCTGCTCCAGTGCATGCCTGTAAGCTTTTGGATTTTGTTCTTGATACAGCTATTGAGACCCCTTGCGTGGATTTGGAGTTGTCGTGGAACGCGGCGAACCATGGGTGTTGAGCAGACAAATGCGAGTTAATGTCTGCGAGCGAGCCGTGTCTGTTTAAACTGAACGTGTGCCAGCTGTGTTTACATCATTAGTACCAAACTTCCCAATTAAACTGTTGATACTATAAATACAGTATGCAACTGTCTTCGAAATGGGGCTTACACCAGTATTCTTCTTGCCCGTTTGCTTCGCTTGCTTCGCTGGCTCTGAGAATCACCCACCCAGTAGCAACTGCCAAAGAGGCAAACATTTGAGACCATTTCAGGGCATATGGTGTCATTGTTTCATTTAGGGAATGACACATGCTAGGATTACTTCTTGATTGGTTGGTTCTGTTTCAACCAGATCTTCTTTTAAAGGGAGTGTTTTCATGTTGACTGCTTAGAGAATGTTCCGTAGATGACATTTGCTTCATGGTTTTGGAAGGAATCCTTTTCAAGCTTCCCTGCTCATAAATATGTGTGCTTTCATGCTCTTAGGCCTGAAATAAATATGATAGCATCTGTGTGGACTGAATATTCTGAGGAGGTTATATCAAAATCACTGCTTCTGAGGAGTTCACAAACGGGAGGAGTTTTTACTATGAAACTCAGCTCCCCTTTCAACGGCAAATCCTGCATTTCCCAAACCTGAAAGTTTTCTTCTTCTATTTTTAACAACTTTCTCTGCCCAAATCTAGGGCACAGAAAATGCTCCATAGAAGAACATTCTCTTGACCAAAAGGAAATTAGAGTGCCCATCAATTGCAGGGTGAGTTACCTATGAGTTTCTTGGTATTTCCATCTCTCCTGCTGGCACTGTAGTCCTCCCCTGTCCTCTCCCAGCCCAACTGCTTCTTTGTTTCTTCCTAGCCTTCTACTTCTCCCGGAGGAAGAGAAACATGTCCACTCTACAAGACGAATTCAACGGGCAGTCCCCTGACCGCCTCTGTATCCTGGGGGATGGGCACATTTCCATGACATAGCTTTGGATTCCCTTTTTCTCATCAAACTACTTTTGTTTCAAGGTTTTGAGCTCTTTCTCTTCAACTGGAGTGTGCATAGTTTTTTTTTTTCTGCCTTTCCAGGGGAGGTAGATTTATTTGTATGTTCCAGAGGATAGCCTCTGTATGTTTCAAATAATTTTGTTCTCAAATCTTAGTTGCACCCTCTTCACACTTATTCTCAGGGCCCCCTGGTATCCTGTGTATAGTGGCCAGGGGAGCTGTCTTCTCTTCTCTGTCTTCTTATCTTTGGTTCTTTTTCTTTCTCTCCCAGCCACTCTGTCCTCTGCAACATGGAGGCTGCTTAATGCTTTCTACCCTGGGGAAAAAGACAGAATGCAGAATCTCTTAGGGCAACAAAGGACGCAGTAAAAATCCAGGCTGCAAAAGCAAATGGAATAATACAAAAGCTCAAAATAAAAGAAAAAAAGATGGACATATTACTTCGTGTGGTTCCATTTATTTTTTTAATCACTAAAAGGAGCACTCGCCCTAATTCTGCATCAGGGTAAATTTCCCATCATACTTTTCCTGGGCCATGCCGCATACTTTCACAACAACCCCCTCCCACCTGCACACTCAAAAAAGTTAAATAAATAAATACCCACTGTACTTCATGCAAGCTAAGAAAAAGGAAGAGACTCCAATGTCAAGGGGAAAAGATTTTGGACTATCAGATGCTTCTGATTCCAAGTCCATGTTCCCTTTTTGTAAAAGTATGAATCACAAATTGTTTGACGTGCACGTCTCCCTAGAACTATGAGATTTAGCAAATAAAGACAAACATAAGATAACAATAGTTGAATTTGAATTGTAGATAACATATTTTATTAAGTATAGGTATGTCTTAAATATTGCAGGGAGGGGCGCCTGGGTGGCGCAGTCCGTTAAGCGTCCGACTTCAGCCAGGTCACGATCTCGCGGTCCGTGAGTTCGAGCCCCGCGTCGGGCTCTGGGCTGATGGCTCGGAGCCTGGAGCCTGTTTCCGATTCTGTGTCTCCCTCTCTCTCTGCCCCTCCCCCGTTCATGCTCTGTCTCTCTGTCCCAAAAATAAATATAAAAAAATAAATAAATAAATAAATAAATAAATAAATAAATAAATATTGCAGGGATTGTAATTATCCTGAAAAATTTGAAATTTAAATTTAACTACGCATCCGTGAGTTATTTGGCTGCCCTATTTGTAATCCGAAACCATGTTTCCGGCCTAAATATGTCAAGTTGCTTTCACCCCTTATAGAGTCTATTCGTGCTAATTGTCTAAAATCTATTTGTTTGTTTAACAAAATGGGGAATCATTTTGAGAGAAGTACATTTCAGCCCGAGGGCTAATCACAGCTACGCTGGTGTCTTGATTATGATGGATATCCTCCTGGAGGATCTTGCTTTTATCTCTTTGGACTTGACTTCTGTTCCATGGCCTCACTGTTCCTCTAGCTTATGCTGGGGCCAAGGGCCATAATCCTCATCATCAGATTCTACCTGGACATTTTATTATGAAAACCACACCTCTTCCAGGAGGTTTCTCCCAGTAGCTAGTGGAGTAGAGTAGCATAGGAGGATCAGTTTACACACCAACCAGTTTTCATCTTCGCTGCTCAGTGCCTGGGAAAGTTATTGCACACACATAAAAAAAGGAAAATGGAACCAGCCACTTGACTATACATTTTGCCCCAGGCCAGTGCTATACCTTCTCACATGGTGGGGTATCCAGCAAGATGGAAATCTGTGTGTGGTTCCACTGTCTCTTGGTTCAAGCACTTCTCTAAGGATAAAACAACTTAAAATGCCTATCCTTGATAATAAAAGAGGAAAAAAACCCTCTGACTTGGGGTACAATTACCAATGTGCATAATATGATTTATTCCATTTCTCTTGCTTATAAAACATTTCTATTTCTTTGCAGCAATTTGGTAAAATCTTAGATGTTGAAATTATTTTTAATGAGCGAGGCTCAAAGGTAAGCAATTTAATTTACTTCAGGACTGTTTAGCTTATTTTTAAACGTTTGCTATGCATAATGGAAAACAACTGCACTGTTTTAATTAGCACATTGTGAAAATACACTTTAGTGGGAATTCCTTTAGAGACCTCCTCCAGTTTCCAAAATGGTGGGAAATACATTGGGTTTAGTGTAAATGTATAAGGGGGGGATAATTTAAAATTGCTGTTTTATACCTATCTATTTATCTATTTATATATATATTTATATATATATCAAGTTTCCAGAGGAAAATTACCCATGCTTAAAAAATAATGTTGTTGCTACATTTTTGTTTTTCAGTGATAATTATGTTCTTTATATTAAAAAGTGAGTTGATAGTCTCATGCGCAGGTAAATATGTGATTATTCTGTATTAATAAAGTGCAGTTATTTTCCTGGGTTGTAGGGGAGAAAATTTCACATACACCAACCTTTTGAATGTAATTGTTTTCCTTAATATATTCACCACTCCACATTTTGCAATTTGCCATTGCTTTGAATTTTTTCCCCTATAGGAGACCAATTTTAAAGTAGATTTTCCTAGAGGTAAGAGTGTTAGTAAAAGTCGAGGGTTATATGGAAAGGCCCCTTCAACATGGAAATACATTAGGTTGGGGGGGAAAGGCCCATGTCTTTCAATGTATCCCCTGTATCATTCAGTGGTCATCAAAATTCAATCCCCACAGGAGCAGCAGGACTTAGGAACTTACTTAGAAATGCAAATTCTCAGGGTCCAACCCAGCCCTAATCAGATACTCAAAATTGGGGCCCAGCAATCTGTGTTTTACGAGACCTTCCAGGCCTGTTGTTAAAGTTCTAAATCCCTGGTGCCAGTCCCCAAGCTGTCCAGAATTCTAAGCTCCCTTCTTACATCTTCAGACTGTGAAACTAGATATTGGGACAAATCGCTTGCCAGATACAGAGATACTGTATGCCCTATAACTTTCCTTATACAGGCAACTTGGGACAAGTCAGTATCCAGGAGGGTTAAGAGAAGAACTGTTTTTTTCCAAGGGGGACAGTGCCAACTCTCTTGGGCATAGCATACCTCCTTCCATGAAGCAAGCATTTGAATATATTGTTCCCTGGGCAGTCTGCACACTTACCCTCCTGAATGGGATGCTGCAGATTGCCGTGAGGGAAGAAAATCCAGTGTTCTCCTCTCCATAGCCAAAATGATGTTGCAATATGCCAGATGAGGAAAAAAAAAAAAAAAAAGAATCAATTCATTATACTCTCTGGTTCTGCTTGTTCAGGGACCTTCTTCCTCCATAATTTTGGATTTTTTTTTTTTTTTTTTTTTTTTTTGTCATTCTTATATCAGTGGTAGGACCTCTAGTCTGGGAGAAACGTGAGTTAACTTTCTGCTTCTTGTATGAAAATTATTACGGGGGCTGTTTCTATACCTGCAATGCAAAGTGCATTAAGAAAAAATGTGCCCTCGGGGCGCCTGAGTGGCTCAGTCAGTTGAGTGTCTGACTTCAGCCCAGGTCGTGATCTTGCGGTCAGTGGGTTTGAGCCCCGTATCATGCTCCGTGCTGACAGCTCAGAGCCTGGAGCCTGCTTCGGATTCTGTCTCCCTCTCTCTTTGCCTCTCTGCCCGCTCACATTCTGTTCTGTCTCTCAAAAATTAATAAACATTAAAAAAGAATTGAAGAAAAAATGTGCCCAGGGGCACCCGGCTGGCTCAGTCCATCGAGCCAGTGACTGTTGATCTCAGGGTTGTGAGTTTGAGCCCCACATTGGGTGTAGAGATTACTCAAAAATAAAATCTTCAAAAAAAGAAAAGAAAAGGGGCACCTGGGTGGCTCTGTCGGTTAGACGTCCGACTTCGGCTCAGATTATGATCTCCAGTCTGGGAATTCGAGCCCGCATCAGGCTCTGTGCTGACAGCTCAGAGCCCGGAGCCTGCTTCCGATTCTGTGTCTCCCTCTCTCTCTGCCCCCCACTCACACTCTGTCTCTCAAAAATGAGTAAATGTTAAAAAAAAATTTTAAAAATAAAAAGAAAAGCAAAAAATGTACACAGCCTAATCTCTTTCACTCAGTTCCTGGCAAAATCCTAGAAGATGACCCGGAATGTTGGCCAACTTCCTTCTAATCCTGAGTCTGTAATGCTACTGCTTTTAAAGACTGCCTTTTTTAAAATTTATATTTAATTTATATTTTGTTTTGTAACGTTTGCCCGTTGGAAAAAGCTATTTAATTCCTTTCGAGAGCTGTTTTGGGACATTAGAAGAATATCGTTTGCTATTTTGAAAGTACAGTGGAGGTACTATTTTTAATACTTCCCCCGTCATTGCCGTGATTAGCCTGTCTCTGGGGCTTTAGCAATGAAGACCAGTTAAGTTTGCTGCATCCAGAGACTGACTGTGAACCTGCTTTTTCCTTTTGATTAGGAGACATCAAAAATAGCCTCTCTGGCTGGGTATGCTTCCTCGGAAACAACCCGTCTTGCAGGTGCTGACTGGAGTGTCATCCAGACAGTCCTTTGGGGCACCTGCTAAATAGGGACAGCAGCTCACACGAGGACATTTTTCATACTTGGCATCATCCTTTACAAGAAAGGGCCCTATTTAAAGGAACATTGCCATTTAAATAGTTGAGGAACCTGAACCATTGTGAGGACCTCATTTTCATCATTTGGTGCAGGAGAAGCAGCCAGGGGAAGTGGGTGGCCCTTAAGAGCTAGGAGCTCACCTTCTGGCCATTCTCTTTGGAGACGGTCCCCGAGGCAGGTCCTGCAGTGCCCAGTGAGTACGGCTGTATGTTGGGGATATTTGGGGGTGGGGGGTGTGCATGTTCATATACCTTATACAAACACAGACAGTGCCTATGTTATCCTGAGAATGTAGAGCATAAATGTATACACAGGTAGCAAGTATACGGGGAAACCACATTTTAAAAAGACGTGCCAGACTTTGAAAATAAGAGTATGATAGCATTTAGGGGTCAGAGATCTTAAATTTTTTTTTCCTTTAAAAGATTTAAAAACATTTTGTTTACCTCTAAAGTATTGTGTTTGGGGGATACAGCCAGATAGAGCTACTTCCTTTTTTTAATGTTTATTTATTTATTTTGAGAGAGAGAGAGGGCAGGGGAGGGGAAGAGAGAGGAGGAGAGAGAGAATCCTAAGCAGGCTGTGCACTGTCGGCATGGAGCTTGACGTGGGACTCGAACCCATGAACTGTGAGATCAGGACCTGAGCCAGAACCAAGAGTTGGATGCTTAACGGACTCAGTCCCCCAGGCGCCCCTAGCGCGTAATACATGTAGGAAGTATACGGTCTGATCTTTGATTCCGTAGCTACCTGTGAGGACTGGTTCCCTTCCAGGTACAAGAAGACAGGTGAATTCATGGTAAGGGAAACAGAAGTGCTTCCTGTCCTCATAGATTTTCCTGAGTAGTTGGCGGGGGTGGGGGGGGCAGGGAGGGCACCCAAATGCAATATTGCAGGCTGTGCTGTATGGCACGTAAGAGGCTACTGAGAAGCCAAGCAGGCAGACCTGTGTTTGTGAGGGGTGGTAAGGCTTCTGGGAAGAAGGGACATTTAAGCTGCGAGTGAACTTTCTCATGAGTAGGAGTTTCCCAGGGAAGGGAAGGAGGTAGGTCAGGTGGTCTTCCTGGGAGAAGGAGCTCTGTGTGCAAAGGTGAGTGGGAAGAAGTGAGCTGTAAAACTCTTAGTCCCCCAGAAAAATGAATCTTTAGAGTGGTATCAGCAGCCCCCTCTTCTAGACAGGTCTTTGCACCAGCAAATAGAGGAATTGGGTTTTCACGTAAGATGAAAACAATAGCACACTCTTCAGTCCTGGGTGCTTCAGAGCCTTGATTTAACGTACAAAATGTTATTTTTGCATTGATACAAAAAGGAAGGTATCCCCCAAACAACAACAACGACGACGACAAAAAGAAGGTATCACCTACCCATATACCTCAAAACCAAAATGGAAAAATAATTGAGATATGGGAAGGTCAGAATTCATGAGTCACAAAAGACTTTTTTTTATGTCTATTTATTTTTTTTGAGAGAGAGAGAGAGAGAGAGCAAGCAGGGGAGGGATTAGAGAGAGAGGGAAACAGAATCCCAAGCAGACCCCGTGACGTCAGCACAGAGCCTGATGTGGGGCTTGAACTCAAGAACTGTGATATCGTGACCTGAGTGGAAATCAAGAGTCTGATGCTTAACCGACTGGCATGCCCAGGTGCCCCAGATTCACCAAAGTCTTTAAAATAAGCAAGTCACACTGGCCTTGCAGCCCATCTTGGGAGCCCCGTTATCGTGCACACGTTACCAGGTCTCTTAGTCAGCTTTGTGCCTTCTCTCCACTCCAGCCCTCTCCTGAGGTGGCCCTGGGACCAGAGCCTCTCCTGCAGCAAAGACCATGTCCCTCCGCTCTGAGGGCCCCATGCGCTTGAGATCTGCACCCCCTTCCCATGCTCTCAGGCCAAGTCCAGAACATGCTTCTTCCATTTCCCCTCTTTAAGTCTGAGATAAAAATATCCAGAATGTTTTTAAGAACTCCACATTGCCGCTTCCTTGAGATAAAAACCTGACCCTGATGTAGGTGAAAAGAAGTAACCTCAGCACTGGTCTTGGACTTACCCAGCACCTGCACTTGGCCGAGAGGGTACCTAAAAACTGCCAAGTCACTGGCATCTCCCCCCAGATGAGAATTCTGGCAATCTTCTGGCCCAGGGAGGCCATATCACTTCTTGCCTGTGGGGAGGTGTGAGTGTCCAATGGAAAAGGTAGGACAGTCCCTTTGGTATTTGGGGACTGTCTCTGGAATAAGCACTTCTGAACCTGACTTTGTAGAATCTTAACTAGTCATCTCAACAGCAGGAAAGAGGTATTGAGGACCTCAAGTTAAAGAAAAAGACAGAGAGAGAGAGAGAGACGTTTAGCAGAAAGTGAGAGTAAGAATAAGACTCCATATATTTAGTATCTTATTTTAAGACAAAGGGAGAACTTAGGAAGGTAGGGAGCCACTTGCTTGGTAGTTTACGAACTTTCCATGGGATTCTAAACCTATTTCTATCTCCACCTTCGTGTGTCCCTGATGCACGTAGTGCTGATTTTAAGCCAGTACCGTCTGCCTTGGAGCCAGACAAGAATCACGATGACGTGATTCTTTGGGATGACGTTTGGCAGGTGGGTCGAATGTTCCGTTTCCCCGGGCGCTCTGATGCTAATGACTGGTACCCGCGGATAGCAATGAGGCCACAGAACCCTCCATTGATAAGACTTGGACTGTGCATTTTCTTTGCTTGCTAGGGAGAGAATTGCCCCTGCTATAGCCAGTGTCCTCGCTGCCCTTATCTGTTAGATGTATGACGTTCTGTGCATGCTAGGTGGTTAGGTTTTGAGGGGAGGAAGTGGACATTGCCATAAGATAATGGCTGTACCCCTGCACTTCGGATCCGAATAACCAAGTCAGATAGATATCCACCTCCAAAAGTCACGCCTCTCCATCGGCTGCTCCCTGGAAGTAGGCCACGTAGTATTCCACCTCATACAGTGAACCGAAACTGTGTTTGGATGGTGCCTGGTGATAGCAGAGGCCATGGAAATGGAGTTGCTGGACCACACAGTAGCTTTTTCAACAAACAGATTTCTGGGCTCCACTCTGGAGTTCTGATCAGGTAGCTCTGAGCCCTGTCAGGAATCTACTTAATACACTGTATTCCCCAGTTTCTTTCATTGTGCAACCAAGTTTGGGACCCACTGGCCAAGAGTCAGAGCCATTAATAGAGCGAACCCCCCAAATTGTGTCTTTAGTCCATTGAAGGGTTATCATTTCAAAACTAATCAGTTTGCCAGTATATTTGGATACCTAATGTGGGCATACCACCTAATGTGGGTATGAGACCAAGCAGGCCCTTCTGTTATGGAGCATAAAGTCTCATATTGATCAAATAATCCAGACTTGTCCTACTCACAGATCCTCACTGTGGGAAATATTATGAAAGATTCTTCAGTCTAGTCCTCCAAAGTAAAGCTGCTTCTATTTTTTTCCATTGAGTTCTGTCACATAATCACTTAATTTAGCTTGAGACCATCCACACCTGGTATCTTCTACCCATGAGCCCATATTGATGTTGGAAAGTTCTCACTCAGGCAGACCATGGGGCAACACCTCTCTTAACACCCTGAGGTTTGGCAGTCACTTTAGCAACCTAGTGAGGGGTTGGGCGTTAGCACCAGCTGCTTAAGGATCACTTATTATTTATAATTACTGTCTATTTCATTAATGAGACTGGACATCAACTGCCCCAGTTAAGCTGAAAACCAGCTGTCCCTCTACTGACGTTTACGCAGTTCCAAATAGGAATCCCAACATACTGCATTGTCTCACCCAGTTTACACTGTGAGAACCAGAGCAAGTTGGGCAAATTTACATTGGAATGGTTTCAAAAGGTTGGTGTATATTTCTGAACAAGATGTACAAATATTTTTAGGGGTTTTAAAAATAATGTGTCATATTTTCTGTACTCTTCTTAGGAACAGTGTCAGTGAAGAAAAAAAGGTGGCTTTTGACAATGTGACTTTTAGTGGGGTTGTTTCTCGAGGCTGAAATATTAAAACAAAGTATGCCAGTGGCGAAGTAAAGGGTCTAGTCTAATTTGTTACCTATCAGTAAGAGAGGAAGTGTCCAGAGTGTTACCGTGAATAACATTCTATGAAGAAAAGCTTCTTTATTTTCTACCTGTTGATTTGAGAAATGAATATCAAGATAATGTGTTAGAACGTTACAGTATATGTATACACATTTCCCTTTTCGGTTAATGAAGTAGCCTGGAAAGTTAACAGATACAGAAGGACAAATGTTTTTGAGGCGGGGTGGGGGTAATTCATACAAAAAAAGTTACTTGAACTGTTTGCATTGTTATTAATCCATTGATATTTATTTCAATTCATTTCATGTGATTATTTTGTTTATTAGATCAAAGAGTTTGAGATTTATTATAAAAAAAGGTCTTTCCTTTTTTTTAGGCTTCTAATTTTTATTTTTGAGAAGTAAAGGCTGTAAACTTGACAAATTTGAATAACCCTAAAACTGCATGAACGAGAGATGTTCTTAAAACCACACGGCATGACTCTGTAGGCAATGTTAGAAGATTTTGGCATTCATTGTTGAATTTCGTGCACACGTTTTATTTTATTTTATTCTTAATTTGCATGTCCAGAAAGCGGTTCCTTTTTTCCTCCCCCCCCCCCCCCCCCCCGTTATTTCATTTTCTTCTCTGTGAAGACACTGTAAATTGATTTGGATCTCATTTCCTTTCTGTTAGAGTTATTTTCTTCTGTAGTGTCATGTAGAGAGGTATCTTTGGTATCCTTCTTTGAATTCTTCAGGGGGTTACAGATCACGGGTGACAAAAAAAATCTCGTTCACATGTGTCGCTTACTTATTGCACACCTTCGTATCCTTATAATTTCTCTAATTTGCATGTTACAGAACTGAAGCCAGGACAAGCAATAGAACTTAAAGCGAGAGAACGTTCCGCAGTGGTCGTTGACTGGAATAATAATCTGCATGTTGTTTTCCCTTTTCCCTCCTGCATGCAGGGATTTGGTTTCGTAACTTTCGAAAATAGTGCCGATGCGGACAGGGCGAGGGAGAAATTACACGGCACCGTGGTAGAGGGCCGTAAAATCGAGGTGCATGTCCAAAATATTTTCCTTTTCATCTTTTTCATAAATGTCTGCTTCGCGCTCATTCGTCGTGCCAGATGCATCACCGTGTGTTGTATGTGACCCTGTTCCCTTCTCACTGTTTATATATATATATATATTTATATATAAAAAGGAAAACTGGCCTTACTTTTTTTTTTTAAATTTTACTTTATCCTGTCATTCTTATTACTGATGAAAAGGTGAATGGCAATAAGGGAGACAAAGGAAAGGTTAATCGGAACTTTTTTTTTTTTTAATTTTCTGTGTTTTATCATTAATGGGTGCAATAGATTCCCAGCCAGGGGAGACAGAGTGCAAAACCAGACAAAATACAGAGCAGTTTCTTTTTTTTTTTTCTTTTTTTCCTTTTTTTTTTTCTTTTCTTTTCTCTTTCCACTGCAGGGTTGACGAGGGATCCACAGTGGTGTCCAAATTGAGCCAAATGGTGAAAGCAGTAGCATTTGAATGTACAATTGTTTTTTGTTTTCTTTTGTTTTTTTTTAAATGAGAGGTCTTTGTCACTGAGCCTTTCATTTTTTTTTTTTTTTTAACAAGCCAGTTGGAATCTTTGTATCATTTTGATAATAGAGTGATTAACCAACAGGATTTCCTGTTCAATATCTGGCCCCTTTTCACTGAAAAAAAAAAAAAAAGAATAAATATTAAAAAATGCTAAAATTTCGATACTCAGAATCTACTCTTTCTACCACTGGATCTCCCTCAACCTGGCCACAGGGTTATATTTGTTAAAACTTAAAAAAAAAAAAAAACCAGTTAAAAATGCTTTAGTCTTTGGAGTAAGATGTTGCATATTTTGCCTTTCATTTTCCCCCCCCTCGACGATAACGCTTAGGCCCCTCACCAAACTCTCAGTAACCATGGTAACTGTATACAAACCCATGCTGGCGATGGTGGTGAATGGTAAGTGGTGAAGTCCATCTGCCGCTTGACGTATTTAGTGCTGATTATCTATATACATATATATACCACGTGGATTTTTTTGACTTGTCGTATTAAGTTTTCTTGATGCTCTATTTTTTTGGGTACCGGTACGCCTGTAATTGAGTGTACGTTCTAAGCGAGCCTGGGAGGCACTGATTGGATTGGGATATGACAGTGCACATCTTACTCAGATTGTTAACTCCATATTGTGTTAAACGATGCACCCTCTTTTATCCTTTTGTTAGCTGTGACTTTCAAGCTTGAATGATCTTGTTAATTCTTGCTATGTCAAAGGCTCTTGTTCCTAGTGTTGAATGCTAGATGTTGCTTCCCCGATGGTTCTTCCTTCCTAAAGTGTTGCACACGGCTAAATCTTGTTTGTCCCTTTTTTTCTTTTCTTTTTTTTTTTTTGTTTTTTGTTTTTTGACATTTATGTTCCCTTGTACCTTGTCTCTTCCCCCTTCTACTCCACTGCATGTTCCTTCATATGAATTTTATTTTGTGTTTAAAAATATTTATTGTTTCTGTGTTACCATGGAGTACATGCATGCTTTTCAATCTTCAATTATGCAGTTCCTTTTAATTTGCTTTTACTGTCTCCTTATTAAACTTTTAAATGATATGACATTGCTTTATTGAAATGATTTGTAAGTTAAAATGGTTATGAAGTAAATGTAATTATAAAAATGTATGATTTTGTTATGCATCTACTGCCTTTTATAAATTAAAATGCATTTTAGTTTTTTTTTTTTAAATAAGTAATCACAGTCATAATGCATGCAACTAATTGAACTGTGGGCCAGTCCTAGCATTTGTGCTCATTTGAGTTTTCTATGTACGTAGGTAAATAATGCCACAGCACGTGTAATGACAAATAAAAAGACTGTCAACCCTTATACAAATGGTAAGTAGAGATTAGCCTTCAACAAGCAATCATCTCTACCTCTGAATCTATTCAATGATGTAACCGGGGGATATGTTTCAACAAGCCACAGTAGCCTCACTGTGGCTCCCGTGCCCTAACTGCTGACCTGCTACAGTGAACCACCTGCATTGATCAGATACTTTTCAGGGACAACACATATCCGGGTGAGCACTGAGGCAGGGACAGAGTTGTCCGATCGCCACGTAGTCCCCGTGAAGCTATTGTGACACCGTCTGTCAGTGAGACTTCAATAATCATTCTTTAAACAAGATCATTTCAGGGCAGAGGCAAGTTTCGTTTTCGGGTAGAGCGTACATGCCCTTCCTCCAGTCCCTCTAGAATAACTCCCATTTGGGGTGAGATACAGTAATTATTCAGGGTTACCTGGGTCACTTAATTTGCTGTTATTATAGTAAGTTGAGGGAGAATGGAGGTTTGGTTTGTTTCCTCCCCCGCCCCCCCCCCCCCCAACCTCCTTGTTGATCCTTAGTCATTTCTGGAAGAGGGACAGCAGAATTTGGTTCTGGCATTGAGTCTGCTCTGGAGATATTAGGATTTTAAATGGCTTGGAGGGTGCTTCCTGCTGAGCTCCATAGCATGAGTGCGGTTTTTCTGTTTCTCTGGGTTGCCCAGTGCTGTTTGGGGACAGATATAGATGTTGCTGTATACTGCAGACCCCTTCAGGACAACGTATCTCTACTCGCACTAACCAAGAAGCTGTCTCAGAATTCCTCATAATAAGATCTCGCATCTGTACAAGAATTGAAAAGTTCCACCATTTTGATTCTGTAATCCTTCTCAGAATACATCTCTCTTAAGATATATATGGGGGACAGGGGAAGCTGCCGGTATGCTAATCACATGCTTAATTGTGCCAAAAAGCTAGGTATGAATGTAATACAGTAGGTTTAATTATAACCACTCAGTGGAACATTATACCCACTAAAATGAGCAAGATAAGGAAGATACAGGGCTTCCTGATGAATGAAATTTTTTCTTAATGAAAAGGTATAGCATGATTTCAACTACACTATGGAAGGCATTACGTCAAAATGCTCACGGTTGAGTTGAATTATAAGACTGGAAGATATTTTTCCTTTGTTTTGTAGGTTTTTAAAAAATAATATAGTTTTATTACTGTGATAAAGGAATGATATTTTCCATTTTTAACTTCTTAATTACATGTGCAACATGGAAATGCAGACTCATTTTTTAAAAAAAAAGAAAAAATGAGAAAGAAACATTAAAGGAAAAGGTAAATATATTTTGAATAATGCCACTACCAGCTTGGTATTCTAGTTCCCCCTCGGAGAACACCACCATTAGATTATTGTGTGTACTTTAACTTTGCTTTTTTATGCATGTATATGTATTTATAGTATTCACAGTATTGTGTATGTGCTTTTCATATAAATTATGTCATGGTGTGCACATCATTTTTAATTGGCTTTTATAAATCAATATGGAGTTCGTTTGATGTTAATACACAGACCAAACCCATTCTTTTTAGTGGTTACATAAGATTCCATGAAATGGATATATGGGTTTAGTCTTACCTTCCATACTGATTGACATTTAATTATTTAAAAAAAATTTTTTTACATTTATTTAATTTTGAGAGACAGAGAGAGACAGAGCACAAGTGGGAAGAGGAGAGAGAGAATGAGACAGAATCTAAAGCAGGCTCTAGGCTATGAGCTGTCAGCACAAAGCCTGACACGGGGCTTGAACTAATAAACTGCGAGATCATGACCTGAGCTGAAGTCAGACACTTAACCGACTGAGCCACCCAGACGCCCCATTTTTTTGTTTCTGTTGTTAAAAACGGTAGTATTAGCATTTGTTAGTTTCGGTTTTGGTTTTCTTTGTCTTGTGCCAATGGCTACCAATTTGGCTAAGTCAGTCCATTCCTATTTTTAAAGGGGGCCCATTACACAGAGAAACACTGTCAGTTTAACAGGGTTCTAACTTGAAAGACCAGAGGATTTATCTATTCTGCTGACCCGGTTTCTAGCTGCAACAACATCCGAGACATGGCCTGAAAGGGAATAGAAAATTTCCACAACAGACTCTGCGAGATCGTGACCTGAGCCGAAGTCGGACGCTCAACCGACTGAGCCACCCAGGCTCCCTAGACTCTGAATGCCCAGTGCTGAAATGAAGCAAACTTCTGATTTGTATGTCATGAAGCCTTTTTACTTGGGTAAAAAGAAAAAACTCTGCAACTTGCCAGAGTTAATATGAGATGACATTGACCCGACTATTGGCCATTTCCTTAAATTATGAAGTAGCAACTGTGTGCGTATGTGTGTGTGCATGCACACGTGCTTAGACGACCACTGTCACGCATGTGCAGAGGTGGTCAGGTGTACTGTTCACGTGAGAAAATGAAGCAAGGGAAGCCAAATGTTATTCTGTAAGCCATATGGATGCATATTTATTTTAAAGAATTATTGATCTGTGTCCCACCTGGGGGTTGAAAACTGGCCCCGTGGAATGTGGGGACACAATTCAAAACTCAGTCATTAAGGGACACCTGGGTGGCTCAGTCGGTTAAACGTCCGATTTTGGCTCAGGTCATGAACTCGTGGTTCGTGAGTTTGAGCCCCGCGTTGGGCTCTGTGCTGACAGCTCAGGTCCTGGAGCCCGCTTCAGATTCTGTGTCTTCCCCTCTCTCTGCCCCTCCCATGCTCATGCTCTGTCTCTCTCTGTCTTTCAATAATAAATAAACGTTTAAAGAAAAAAAAAACCCTCAGTCATTAATAGCCAACATCTTTGGAACACTGACTGTATGACATTCTGTTAAGCATTTTAAATGCACTGGGCCCACGTGAAATCCTCTAAAGAGGACATACTTATCCCTATTTTAAAGAAGAGATGAAGTCGTTAGTGAAGTCTTTCTCTTTTATTATGAACAAAATCTTGTTACATTGCTTTCCCTCCATCATTTACAGAACTGCCCACAAATGGTAACTCACCACAGTAACAAAAAGATTGTTAAGTGTTCAGCCCCAAATCCCTGCCAGATGTTGGCATAAACATCCCACATCCCATTCCAGGTAGCCATGCATTCTTAGCTTCCAGCAGTAAGTCATGTGGGTTTTCTCATACATGTTTCTGAAAGGGGTCATTTGGAGGCTTGTCCCATCACATGGGCTGAGTGCAGGATGCAAGGGGTGGATGGACCATGACAAGCAGAATTTACTTAAGAAACAAATACAAACCCTAATTACATAAAGCAGCTGGTTTCTGTAGAGGACACCATGGTGACTTTCGGTATTCAAAGAAAAGCAGTTCTCAAAGTCTGTCCAGTCCACAAGTCATTAGTATCATCACTACAGATAAACTGCCCCATAAATTGCAACATGATTTAACCGAAAAGATATGGGGCCCTCTCAGATCCTCAGCAAGAGTGACTATGTTAAGAGGGAATATTATCACCACAAAAAAGGAAGGAAGGGAGGAAGGGAGGAAAGAAGGAAGGAAAAGAAAGAAAGAAAGAAAGAAAGAAAGAAAGAAGAAAGAAAAAGAGAGAGATGATGAATATGTAAATTAGCTTGATTGTGTGCATATTTTACAACGTATATGTAATATCAAATCAACAAGTCGTACACCTTAAATATTTACAACTTTTACTTGTCACTTATACCCCAGTAGAGCTAGAGGCAGGGAAGAGAAGATAAGTCAGGACCCACGAAGTCATGCTGAAATGAGAAAAATAAGTGACCAGTGAGATTCATATATTAGCCGTCTGATTTATCGTCACAAACCACCAACTTTCACTTTGGCAAATATACCTTCCTAGGATCACCACATTGTGAGGTCACCTTTACATGGTGAAGTATCACTGTCGATGCTACCATCACATTCATGCATTCCTTCAGTTATGTGTCCAACAAGAGCTTAGGCAGCTGCAAAGTTTCCAGTGCGAGTCACAGCAGACCCTAAATGCAAGTAGGTGCCTGGCTACGAGGCTCTGCTACACAGATAACAATCCCACCATCATGGTATTCCATTTCCTAGGACATTTGCACTGAGATGTAGGAGAAGACTGTAGGATGACATACAGGGATCTGCAAACACTATCCAAGAGCTTCTCAAAGAGGGAACAGGGTTGCTTCTGTATTGTCGACTCCCCCTAAGGACAGCAGCCCTCACACAGGAGCTGGGGTCCACTGTGTTCACTGCAGACCAAATGGTTGCAATGCAGAACAAGTTGAGAACCACATTCTCAGGGATTCTCTGGATGTTGGACAAGCCTGGGTGTTGGATGTGGCTCTTTTTTTTTTTTTTTCCTCAGATAGCTTAGGGAGGATGAAATTGGACCAAAAAATCCAAGACTATAGAGAAAGTAGACTTTGTATCAGCTCTGCCTTTGACTGGCTACTGAACTGCAGGCGAGTCATTTAAACTCTGCACACACCAGTGTTCTCAAGTAGGAACTGAGTTATAATGGGACCCACTTTCTAGGGTATTTGTGCTTATTACGGAGATAAGTACTCGACACAGTCCCAGGGGTACAAAATGCCCTAAAAATTTAATTACACAATAATCTCAATAATAAGTAGTCATCTTTTTTTTCCTGTAGATAGTAAGCTGAATTTCCTGATAGACATATTAATTTAAGGATCAAATATTCAGATGCCATCAGAGGCTAGCAGGTAAAATAGACGAGCAGGGAAGGTCTGAAAGACTCACATTCTTTTTTGCACTTTCATTTTCATACTGGGCAAAGCAAGATAGTTTTCTACCAGAAGAAAAAAACAGGACAGGATAACAATAAAAGATTGTTAATATTTGGCCTCAAAGCCAGGCATATAATAGGGAGCAGGTATGTTTGTGGCTAACTGGGGGCCACGTGGAGTGTCCCTGGTCACTTCTAGCAAATTTGTCCGTGTGGGATTCTGAATCAAAAAAAATGGTTATTTCTACTAAACTTTCAAGAAAACCAGAAATTCTGTATCTTAGTGAAATCTAAACGTTGGCAATGGATATATGTTGAAAAAAAAACCACCACCACCACAGCGGGTGAACCAAACACAATGTGCAAGTAACTGTTCATTTTGGGTATCACCTCATGCACCCTTTCAACTACCAAGTCCCTGGCATCCTCAGTTGATATCTTTAGAAAGCATTGGAACAGTTCTGGAAACCCCAGTGGTGTATTTAAGGGTGCTTTCTTGAATATGTTTCTTCGATATCCAGCCCCACAAAGCCCTAAAGAAGACACATGCAGATTTTTTTTTTTTTTTTGCGCATTCAGACTTGCCTTTTAACACCTAATGCAGCCATAGTTAACAGTGTTTTTCTACAGCTGGCTGGCAGATGACCTTTGAGAAGCTAAATTTGAGGAGGGGGCTAGCTGATTTGGATGCAGCCCCTTGAGGCCCAGCCACAGAGGGGTCTGTATACACAGCTCCTGTGTCTGGTCTCTGCTCCATCGCCTTCTTGCATGGGGGGTCCTGCGAGGCTGGGAGCAGTGGGCTTTGTCAGCTGTTCTCTTTTGTTATAAGCCTCATTGTTCAGTTTAATGTCCTTGATCAAAATCTCTAAATTTGCAAGGCCTGAGGATGTACAGACTGCCTGAGAACTTAAAACCAGGATCATTTTGTCCATCTTCCTGACAGTGCAGGCTCCAGTCTCCAGCAGGGTTATCCCAAGGGTCTCTTCCAGGTACTGGAAGGAGTCACAGGGACTAGGAGGCTATTTGCATGCAATTTGCATACATTTACATAAGCCGGCATGAGCTTTGTAAGTCTGAGCAAGGGTGATTCTCAAGGTCTGTATTCTTATTTCCTCTGCCTTGAAGACAGTCACCCCTAACAGGGTCCTTCTTTATTAGATGTACATCAGGAAGCAGGTCATTGGAGGTTAGAAGGAGATAGAATCCTAGCCAAAAGGGAATGAGTCTATTAGAAAAAGCTCTCTATTCCTTCTGTTCCTTTAGAGCAAAACTTAAGTAAATATTTATGGAACACCAACCATTTGCAAAACGCAATTTTAGGTGCTGGGCATTCACACTGGACAGCAGTCCTGTTCATTTACCATTAATTTTAATGAAAGAGAATGGTTATAAAAACAACTGAGAACAAGCAAAGAAAGAAAATTAAAGATGAACCCAGGTAATGGGTGCAGAAAACAAAACTGGAAATTGAATCGGTATATAGCTGAAGGGGGAGGAGGTGGCCTTGAGTAGTCTGCCCCGGGAAGACACTAGAGACCCACATAACATCAGGTCAACTTTATCAGGAGTTGTGGAGAGTTCTCCAAGCACAGGGAGCAGTAGATATAATCTAGAATGATCTACATTGATATAGAATGATCTTGGGTGGTTTTATAAAGATTTAAAAGTGCAGTGTCCCTTTGGTTTGGAGAGAAGGGAGCCGTGCTATGAGATGGTGGCAGTGGAGAGGAATGGACGTTAAGTACATGGAAACATCTTTTCAAAGTCTAACCAATAGGATCTTCTGGTGGATTGTAGGTGGGATATGAGAGTAAGGGGAGAATCAAGAAATTATTTTTCAAGAATTTTGTTTTGAGGAACCAAGCAGATGGAAGTGTCATTTGCTGACGTGGGGAGACTTGATGAGGAGCAGGCCGCAAGGGTGTAGGGAGGTGAGAAGTCGGGTTATCATGCCTGTGGTGTGGATCAAAAAGGCCTTTGTTTTCCCTACAGTGGAAGCAGAGCCACGTTGTTTAGGAAGAAGGGCCAGTGACAGGGAGCAGGACAAAACCTGCACTAGTGCTCCCATGACACTTCATTTTGCGGCTCACAGATTCCAAGCTGCTTTCTTGTGAAGGGGACCCTATCATTTACCTCCCTCAATAAATACTTGCAGACAGGAGATGGCATGTGTCTCCTGATGAGGCAGAATGCCTTTATATATTAAATGAAATTTTTCCATGAATAGACTTGGTAAACTGGTAGGTAGTTGGTAAATAGATAGACAGTGGCATTAAGTAGCCTGCTTTGGGAAGACAATGGAGGCCTAAATAAGATCAGGTAAACTTTGTCAAGAGCTGATCAATGATGGATAGATAGATAGATAGATAGATAGATAGATAGAAACAGATGAGAGAGAAGGAGGATAGGGATAAATGATAATAGATGGATAGATGAATGGATAGATAGGTAGATCAATGGATGTACAGATAGGTAGGTCGGTATGTAGATACATAGATAGATAGATAGATAGATAGATAGATAGATAGATAGATGAGAGAGAAGAAAGATAAAAAATGATGATGGATGGATGGATCGATCAGTGGATATATAGACAGGTAGGTAAGTAGGTAGGTAGATAGATACATAGAAGGTTTCAAGGAAATGAGGAAAATAAAGGCAGATGAGAGAAACGTGATTTAAGATAGTCTTAGATACCTCTGAGGAATCTGTTTCTGTGAGAAAATGAAAGGCCATTGGCATAACTTAGAGTCTTGGAGAGTTCCATCAAAATTAATCAGTGAGTCAACATTCAGTGAATGGTGTGTCACAGGCATGTGTGCAAAGGGGAGTATTTAAGGGACCTCATAAGGACATATACAAGAAACAAAATCTTACTTCACTAGTAACAAAAAGACCCTGTCTCCACTATCTGGAAAAGGTAGGGACATGAGCAGGGTGTAAGATGGGGAGCAAAGGGACGAAGAAAAAGAGTAATAAATTCATAACTTAATTATTCATTTAGTATGGGTCCTTATGTACTTCTTTCACAAATCTAGACTTCTGTGAAGGACTAGGGAAGGAGACCATTAAATATGGGGTAAATATGGGGGGTAAATATCCTGAAACTTTAATTTCAACCAGTTTTTTCTATTTGGGGCTTGATTCCAAGGTCTAGAAATGTAGACATTAGTTCCCATGTCCCCAGAAATTGGGTATTTTGTTTTAGGAAGTAGTGGAATTTTAGTTGGTCAAACTGAAGTCATTTTCCACATTCATAAAACACATTTTCTGAAATGTGCCAGATAATTTTTATTTTTATATCACTATAGAAATTCCTATATGACAAGATGTGGTTAATGTAAGAGAGGAAGGGGTCAGTGTGAAGTTTCAGAAACCGTTGGGGCAACACATCTCAGAATTTTATGTGTCTTTCTGGTGAAAATGGGGCCAGACATTTCCATTAATAAGCCTCCCAGGTATGCAAGCATAGCACTTTGAAAAATCCTATCTTAAGACCATCTTGGGGGCTGTAAAGTTGCCAGCTTATTCAAGTTGGATGAAAGCTCTTAGAAACAGAAAATTCTTGGGAAGTTGTAGAAAGTTCTTTGGTCCATCCAGGGGCCTGTCTCTTGAGATATTGAACCTGGGTGTTCCTTAAAGGATGAGTAGTTTGTGGCTACCTCTTGGCTGGTCTTACAGGTGCATCACTTAGGTCAGATGATAGGATGTCCTACCCCTTCATCTGGGAAGAGCTTTCCATGTCAGAAATACCTTCTCTCACATCCCACCTTTCACCATTGTCTTTTCTCAGGAGCATTTGTTAAAAGACCCCGGGTGTTTTACCCTCAGCCCAAGGACACAAAGTTTTCCATAAAAGGCAGCACACCTGACCTTCTTTATCTTTCAGGAATTCTATTTAATGGATGTTTTCATAAAGACTTAGCAGCAGGAGCAGGAAATGATTACCAAACCCTAAAATGTGGCCATTCTTTGGAGGTTGTTCCCTAAATGATGCCCAATGGGTGTGTAATGTGCACAGCTTCTCAATTTGCAAATATTCTTGTATGTTCTTTTCTTGAGTAAAAGTTCCTAAGGGGCCAGGATTCATTTGACAGAAAATGCTCCATCCAGAACACTGGGAAAATTACAGGATTCTGTTCCTCTTATACACAGGTTGTTTGAAAGTTACCTTAGATATCATGCATTGATTAAGAATTTTTATGGTTCCTGAATGTGCTGAAATGTATTCCACACTTAATCTCTAGTGGATAAATGTCATTTTCTTTGGGATGTAAAAAGCACTTCGGAATTCTCTGGGTCATAATTAGGAATGACAATTATCAGAATATGTATCCGCAAAGAATTCTGTTTATGTGAGCTTTCAAATTTGGAGGGACTAAATGCAAAGGGGCATATGACGGATTACCTAGCAGTGATCCATGAAAGAAGACAAAAAATTTGCAATTATTACAGTGGTTCTACAGAATATTAGCATGGGAGAAAATTAATCACCACATCATTTTCAAAAAGTTCACCTGTAGCTGGTCAATAGTTTCCATACTATTAACTTGTATTGGCAGCCAATCAAAGAAAGGCATAAATCTGCCTTCCCAGGTATAGGTTACAAATCATTTTTATGCATCCCCAGACTATATACCCTCTGAATATAAAATTAAAAAAATATATATACACCACCCCATTTGATTTGTGTTTCGCTTGTAGTGATATGAGTTGTTGAATCAAATGTGATAATCATGTTTTTGTGTATTTGTTTTAAGGCTGGAAATTGAATCCAGTTGTGGGTGCGGTCTACAGCCCCGAATTCTATGCAGGTAAAAATTTCCTCTGTGCATGACTTCTTCATCTGTTCTCGATGTGTTTTGCCTGCTACTAGAGAATAGGTTTCATGAAATAATCTGAACCAAGTAAAATCCCTCTCCTCAGAAGTTCTGAGGGACTGTTGGTTTTTTTTTTTCCTAAAGCAAAACCAAAAGTGTTTAAAACCCTTTAAAAAATGAAGGGGCATCACGTATATGCGTTACACTGTCAGTGGAGCCCCTGCTCCTTATGATGTTTTCCATTAATTTTGCCTCAAAAAAGCATCGAGGCTTTGTTCAAGGGTATGTTGAACGAATGTGGAGCTGTTCTTGCCCACTTTTATTTAGTATCCCTCCATGTGTTTTTCGCCATATGTTTCCATGTGGGGTCGCATTTTTTTTTTCCTAGCGAAGCTGAGTTGGCTCACTTATTCCAATAATGTGGCAGTGAGTTGAAATTGCCAAGAGAAGGATTATTTAGAAAACGAGAAAAAAACGAAGTGGTCTTTCTTTCTCCATGCATCACATTTCCTTAGCAATTCCATATTCCTCTCTGCCCTGCCCTTCTGAGGGAAGTCTCTCCCCTTGGCCCTTCCCTGCTACCCTCCAGCTAGCGGTTGATGGGGAAATCCGTGTAGAAAACTTGGTCATCACATTTTGAGAGAGAATGACCCAGAAGAAGTAGTGGCTGAGACTGGTTCTGCTTGGCCTGTTACTTCTGCCTGTTATCGTGTTGTCCATTAACAAGGTTGCATTTGGGGTGCCTGGGTGGCTCAGTCAGTTGAGCATCCAACTTTGGCTCAGGTCATGATCTCACCCTGTGAGTTTGAGCCCCGCGTCGGACTCTGTGCTGGCAGCTCAGAGCCTGCAGCCTGCTTCAGATTCTGTGTCTCCCTCTCTCTCTTCTCCTCCGCTGCTCATGCTCTGTCTCTGTCTCAAAAATAAATAAAAACATTTAAAAAAATAATAAAATAAATAAAAAAACAAGGTTGCGTTTAACACCTTAGAATTTTAGTAGTTTCCACGCGGGTATGGAAAAGAACCCTTTCTTTGATGGGGCCCTTGCTCTTTAATAAGGAGAAATAAATGACCTGTTGGTCTAGATCCACTCACTTAGTGACCTCTTGATGGTAAGTAAGTCCTACCCCTTGCTTGGTTTCTTCCGGGATGCCTTCTGTCATTTTCCTGATCCTGAATCAACCCTAGTGCATGACAGGGGAATATGGGATATTCGGATAGCTATCCAGCAGAGTAATCAACTTGACAAAGAAAAAAATGGTAAATCTGGGAAGACCCAAGATGATAGGTGAGTTCTGGGTTTGGGACAGGCAATGTTTGTTCCTCACATGTGGTTTCTACCACAAGCCTGGGTGAAGTCCAGCAGCTCTATGCCTGTAAAGTAGCTGTGCTGACTCTTATTGGGGGAGCAAAAACTTAGCTGTAAGTCTTTCCATGATTGTATGGTGGAACTCATCCACTGAGAGGACATTTAGCAAAGTGGGGAATGTAAACACTGTACTCAGCCCAGGTTCGAATCCTGGCCAGCTGTGTGACTCTAGGCAAGTTACTTAACCTCTCTGTGCCTCAGTGTCTTCATCTGTTAAGCGGAAGATGATAATAGTAGCAAACTCACAGGTGTTTATTAGAATTAAACGGGTTAATATGTGAAGAGTGTTTGGTGCATAGCAAGCAATACATAAACATTGGGCAAATGAAAGCAAATAAATGAACGTTCCCCTCTCTGCCATAAGGGCATTATTCTCCCTAGAATAATGAGTCCAGAACAAGAAGCAAGAAGTCATCTGATGAGATAGGGTATGAATGTGTGACTTGGGATAGGGAGAGGAAGTCCATGTTTCTGGTCCCATGCAGTGTAGTTTCTGGTCATCTGACCTAAGCAACCAAAATAACACCAAACCTCTCCTTTAGAAGGGATTTCAAACCTCACTGCATATCTGTGGGTATTGAAGAGGACGTTAAGACAGAAGAATCCATTCACACTGACTTGTATATACAAGAATAAATTAACCTGCCTGACTTTTAGAAGGTTAGAACAGCCATTCAGATCAGCCCTGAGCCCAGCTGCAGAAGTTACATCATGGGAGTAGTGGCTACGAACAAGTTACAATAAAGATTAAAATTTACTTGAATATTATCTGTGGTCAGGCACTGTTCCAAGCACTTTACCTTAATTAATGTATTTAAATCCTCATGGTGGTTTTCCAAGTGAGAAAACTAAAGTACATAGAGTACGAGGGCACCTGGGTGGCGTGGTTAGTTAAGTGTCTGACTCTTGATCTCAGCTCAGGTCATGATCTCACAGTTTGTGAGTTCGAGCCCCACATCCGGATCTCTGCTGGTGGTGCAAAGCCTGCTTCGGATTGTGTCTCTCCCTCTCTCTCTCCGCACCTCTCCCGCTTGTTCTCTCCCTTTCTCTCTCTCTCTAAAAATAAATAAATAAACTTAAAAAAAAATAAAGTACATAGACTACCTTAGCACTAAAGGGCTAAGATTTCAAGTGGGTAAGAAGCTAGCTAGACTGTAAAACCAAGAGCCTGGGTTCTTTACAACCGGGTTAATATGGCTTCTTTATTTTTTTGTGTGAATACTAGAAGTCATACTTCTTCTTGAGTGTGGCCTGTGGTGGTAGATCAGGCAACTACAGCTCTATGTCCCAACCAGTCCCAGTTAAAGAAGAGGAGTGAAATAATAATGTTGGGTTATTCCAACAGCCACGGCCACCATATCCTCCACATTCAGATGAGTTAACTGGTTCTGTCAGGGGCAGTTTTAAGGAGTCCACGCACCCAAATAATTATTTCTACGAGATGCTCCAGTAAACTTAAATCTAAAAAAAGGAGGGGGGGCATGAATAAGTGTCACTTGAGAAATCTGTATATGCATATGTTAGTGTTGCTACTACCTGGGGTATCCTTAATAATCAGGAACTTTCTCTTTCTGCCTATATTATATCTGTATATGGAGGTCAACAGAGTTCATGATATTCAGAAATGTGGGGAAATGTTGCTGCAAATCCAACACTCAGAACAAGTCCTTTGAAATATTTGAAGACCCATAAACGCTGAGAATCTAGCTAGCTTACGTCAAAAGTTACGGGCACCTTAATGCATAGATGCAAATACGGATGTGGCGTGTATTCATTTCCCTATGCAGGTATACTTACTAACGTCATCCACTTGAATATCCATGGCTAAGGATTTAGGGGGCTTTGTGAATTCCCCCAACTATAAACACAGCCTGGATTTCTCTTGCAATTTCCAGCGTGCCTCAAAGCCGAAATGAAGACCTTGTCATTGATTCGCTGTGGATATTTAGCAAGCCAACCCTGTATCTGCCTGAGATAGAAAGCCAGGCTTATTAGGCACTTTTCTATATAAGATTTTGTGTTAATGACAAATATCATGATATTCCCATAGTATAATTATCGATTTTCTGAAGCTTATGCAGAATTAACAACCCAGCCTCCAATTGTCTCTCAGAACGGGGCATGAAAAGTTCACATATTTTGTAAATTAAAATCAATATTTTCAATCTCTCCTAAAGGTAATTTTCCTAATTTAGTGGACTTTTCCCTAACATTTATTTTCTCTTTAATTATAAAATGGCACGTTATTGATTTTCGTATATAACCTCTTGACGCCCTGAGTGCATTTTTATTGCTAACGCAGGGTTGGGGTGGAGAGGGCAGAAGCACCTCTTAATGAGGATCTTTAATTACCAGCTGAACAGTATTAATTTGCTTTGATAAATTATGACGCACAGTCTCCCTCACACACACATAGCAGGGGAAGCATTTAGAAAGACGTTGTGGAAGGCCTTTCATTTCGGGTGTTTTTCTGAACTCTTACCAAGTCCTACCTGGAAGAATGCTCAATCCAAAACTAGTCTTCAGAAGCAGGTATGCATAAATAGGCATATCCTATGAATCTCCTCCAAAGACAAGTGGATGTTTTCCTACAAAGCTGCAAGGCATTGATTATTTGCTTACATCTAATCATCCTTGGGATCCTTGGGGCTTATTCTCAAGATAAATCATTGATAAGTCAATTAAAAAAAAATGTCCAGGTAGATCTCAAAGACTTTAGCCAGCATCTAAGACCATTCCATTTTAGACTTATAAAAAAATTGAAGGCATTAAATCAAAGTACACTACCTGCAAATTATGCATTCCCAGTAGCATGCTTCAAGTTACTTAATATAATTAGAAATAGTGTTTCTAATCATCTCAATGAGAAGGCATCAAAAGGGGTTCCCCCTTCATTGTGAGCCGTTCCATTACTATCTAATAAAAAGATTAAAAAAAAAAAACAGTGGTGCCTTTTACGGAGAATCATGATATCTGGCCAATGAAACTGTTGATTGAAAGCACACACCTTTAATCTTCATACATAAGTAAAACAAAGTAAAAATAAATAACAGAAGGTTATACACAGTTGTCGACACAGTACTGACAAATGGCAAATTCGTCCGTTTCTCAATTGCCGGTAAGACGGCAGAGAAGCTCACTCACACCGTATATCATATCTGCCAACTCATTTCTGTGATTAAATATTCCATCAGTGGGGCTATAAGGCGGCAAAGCTTAACAAGATTCATAAGATGCACCACTTGAACACACATAACTCACTTCCGTGGATTTGAGTTTGTACACCCCGCCTGCAAAGGAAAATTGGAATTGAGTTAAATTACTCCACGAGTCAATAGGGAAAGGAAAAGACCTACCAATGCAATGCAAACCTGAGATGCAGGTTAGGTCCCAATGATAACAAAGTAGAGAGATGCAGGGTGAATCAACTTAGAAACCTTGAAGATGGTGGTGAACTCTCTTCTTGGAATACCATTATTATTAGCAGTTTTGGGTTTTTTTGCAAGGGGGGGGGGTAGGAAGCAATCTTTAATTGGACATTCCTCCTAAAAATAAACGTTTCTGGTTTCAGGACTGGGCGGGAAGTACTAAAAGAAGCAGGCTTGGCTGCAAAGTCACATTTTAAAGGTGGTCAGGTCTTGAAACTGGGTTATCCTGGGGTGATAGGGAGGATCAGATAAGATAATGAGTGGAAAAGAATTTTATAGACTGTAAAGTAAAATCAAAATATAGGAGATTAGTGTGATCACCGAAGTTCCCTAGATTGTTTGTGTCCACATCGGTAAAAACCTGCCCACAGACCACATGCCTTGATATCAGGCTAGATGATGGGAAAGTGGATTGGGATCTCAATATGAAGTTTAAAAATGAAGAGGTTGGATGTAGCACTCTGTGATTGCTTATCTCGAAAGGGCAGCTGTATTTGACCTTGGATTACCCGTACAAAGGTATTGGTTTTCTATGGGCTTTTGGCCACTGTGAACCATGATTCACATATAAGAATTGAGTCAAAAGAAGGTAGATGTAGGTCTCCCCCCTGGTGGCTCCCCCCATAAGGGGTCATAGAGAGAATGACCTTTAGCCGCACTTTTGGATGGACTTCTTTCCAATTCCCCTCCTGCAGTTTGGGTACAATAGCATCTGAAAAAAAGTAAGACTGTCAGAACCTGTGATAACTGGGGTTCCTGACACAGGCTGCTTTCCTTTTATTGGCCACCATCCCAGACTTGGGTTGGGCTTGGAATGATGTGCCCAAATCCCGGGTACAGCATATGCGTTTGGGGTGACTACCTTAGCATCCTGAAAGAACGTGATGTGGGTCTGAAAGGTGTCTGCTACCACTCAGAGCCCCTGAAAGCAGCTAACATTCGGGCATCCCCAGTGGCTCTAACGATGCCCACATCCACCCAAAGGACCAGCCTCGACCAGACTCAGAGCAATGGTGCCTCATGAACAGTGACCTTTGGCTCTGCAGTGTTTTGTATAATTCACACATCTGCCAGATTCAAATGCAGTGCACTTCAGTGAACTGAAACAGAAGAGTCCAGATTGAAGTCCCCAAGCAAAGGATTTTCAGCCTAGAAATGTTCCACTTCAAAGACTTTATCTCGTACATCTGTTTACCTCCGCCTCCCCTTTTGGTTGCAATTCACTTGCCTTCTCTCTTCCCCTTTCCCCATCTGTCTTATCAGATTGCACTCTATCCTTGCCCACATTTGGCCATAGTTTTTACCCGTGTCCTTCCTTCCCTGCCCCACGGAAGGAATGCAGCTCAGCTTGGATGGAATCTTTGGGGAATTTTGATCTTCAAATAGGATCAGAACTGGATTATGTGCTCAGAACTACACTTCCTCGATAAAATTAGTTCTCATTCTGTTGCACGGAAAGTCTACCAAGGAGGCCTCCCCCAAGCAGGAAGTGACAGGACTCTTAAAGGAGAAGCCCTGAGTCGGCACCATGGGAGGAAGACGAGGTTTGCCTTTCTGGCTCTGTATCGATTTCAAAGGGAGCAACCCAAAACATCAGCAACAATAAATAAGCCACTCTGGGCACTGACCCGAGCCAGGCACCGTGCAAAACACCTTGCCTCTCCTTGAATCCTCATAAAAATGTTATAGCATTCTCTTCAGTATGGAAATTTTGAAACCAGGGCTTACTGAAGAGTTTATCTCATTCCTTATGTCACAGAACTAGTATGTAAAAAAAATAGGTTTCTTATATAAAGGTCTTTTTTTCTGACCTCAGAGCCCACACTTTCCATTACCTTGTTCAGCTTACTCAGTAGGACTAGACTGGGATATGCCTGCCGTGTCTTCTATCCTGGAGGTCATAGAACATACTGAAAATGAATACAAGTATCTCTGCATGTAATATTATTTGCTGCACGCCAGACTCCACGTTGGGATCTCCACATATGTTTACAGAGATTACAACTTTGGAGGACAAGTGTCATTTCCTTCATTCTACAGATAAATTAGATATCTAGTAACGTTACGTTGTACAAGGCTGTTGACTTCAAAACTTAAAGAGCTCAGTCCAAAGCCAAATCTCAGTGATTCCAAAGCCCATCCCATTTTATTACACATTACCTCCCACATATGCTTTAGTTAATCCAGTATCTTGGATTAATGATTCTTAACTGGCAATAATTTTGCCATCTCCCCCCCCCCCCCCCAGAGGAACTGGGAAATTCCAGGAGACATTTTTTCATTGTCACATATTGAGGGGGGGAGGGCATGGGGTGTTGGCTACTGGCATCTAGGGGGTGGAGGCCAAGGATGCCGCATAACATCCCACCATGCACAAGACAGCCCCCACCACAAAGAATGATCTGGTGTAAAATGCTGATATTGCTGGGGTCGGGAACTGCTGTCCTGACAGAAGCAGATTAGTAAAAATGTCACATATGCACCAAATATCTTTCTCAAGCCCTACCAGTAGCTCCTGCTAAAGATGGATAAGCATCTGTAGTCATCAGTGGCAATCGAAAAGGGACCTTCGTTCAAATGTTTCCTCTTCTGGGCGTTACTTTGTGATTTTTGACTGCAGAATGGAAAAAGCATATAGCTTGATTGTATGCTGCAGAACTGTGTCAGGGGTCCATGAGACCATCCTCAGGCTCTGTGTTTGCTTAGATGTGCTCTTAGGGACTCAGCAAGGCTCTTTTAGTCACAGTTCTGATTTATTACAAAAGGATACAGATTAAAAGTCAGCAAAGGAAGTGGCACCTGGATGGCTCAGTCGGTTAAGCATCCGACTTCAGCTCAGGTCATGATCTCACAATTCAAGGATTTGAGCCCCACATTGGGCTCTGTGCTGACAGCTCAGAGCCTGGAGCCTGCTTCAGATTCTCTGTCTCCCTCTCTCTCTGCCCCTTCCCTTCTCGTGTTCGCTCTCTCTCTCACTCTCAAAAATGAATAAACATTAATTTTTTTTTTTAAGAAGTCAGCAAAGGAAAAGAGCAAATGAGTTGGAATCCAGAAGAAACCAGGCAGAAGCCTCTGGGTGCACCCTTCCAGTGGAAGTACGCCTAACTTTCCCTGCAGTGGTGCCTGATGACAAACACAAAGTGCCATCAGCTGGATGTCAGTCCGCTTCCTGGGAGGCAGCCCCATAGATGTGGAGCCCCCGTATGACTGACCTCAACTACTCAAACCATAGCCCAAAGAGCAAAAGGAAGTATTCACCATAAATCACATTGCTACCAGAAACTATCTTATCAAACTGGTACTGTGTGGCCCAAGGCCTCAGGCACCCAAAAACAGTTTTGTCAGGCAGAATATTCCAAGGGTTTACAACTCATCTACCAGGAGGTGTCCAAGGGCCAGTCCTGAAGACAAGCATCCTGGGGGGAATGTGCAGGGTTTAAGCAGCCCAGACCTGTGGAGTTACCCCTTTCCTACACAACAGAAGGAAGAGGGGGAGGGGTGGGGTCGAGGAGGTAGAGAAGGAGAAGGAGAAGAAAGAGGAGGGGAGGGGGAGGAGGAAAAAGGAGAAGGAGGAGAGAGAGGCGGGTGGGGGAGAAGAAGGAGAAGCTGGTTGCGAACTCAGAATACAGAGCTCATATATATATAAGGTCATGAATGTAGTCAGGGGGAAGGATGGTATAAGATGAGACTTACCACTGCGTGTGTTGGTTCTAGGAGAAAAGATCAAGCTGGATTTAGTTATGAAAGAGAAAAAAAATGTGTGGCTTTTCACTTAGAGCAGGAGTCTGCAAATGTCTTCAATAAAGGGCCAGTTAGTGAATATGTGCAGCTGTGTGGGCGGGCAGACTCGCAGTGCCGAAGGCCTGTGAAATGCCAGGTAGTGTGGTAAGCACTGGGGGAGCCCCTCATCCCTCTGAAGTTCCTTAGAGCATTGAGAGCGGCAGAAAGATAAACTTAATGTATAATAAATGATGATGCCTGCCCACCAGAACGCTAAAAAAAGAACAACCCTCTCTGCATTAGGAGCTAGAGAGGGGGTATTAATTGGGTTTTGAAGGATAAGGAAGAGTTCTCCTGGGAGGAAAATGAAGAAAGATCTTTGTGGTGGGTGAGTTAGAAGGAGTTTGGTAGAACCCAGAAGGGTTTCTCAACCTTTATCTGCAGAATCCACTGAGAAGTATTAAAATAAAAAAAAAAAAAAAATACAGGTGCTTGATCTGCACTGGATATAGAGATTTCTGTGGCAAAATCAGGTTCCCCCCCAAAGCTGAGAAGTACTGATCTGTTGAGATCAGAGGGTACCTTCTAGAGGAAAGTTGCAAAAGCCCTGACAATACTATATAAAAGGAATGTGGATTCTGGAATCTGTCGTTTGAGTGACAGGCAACCATTGAAAACTCTGATAATTAAAACATAGAATAAAACGAACAAGACCACCGAGCGATGAGTTAGCACTCCTATCTGCAGTTGAAACAAATAATAGTCTTATCATGAGGACTCTTACAAATCTGTGAACCAAGCCCTAAAAGGCTGAAAGAGGTTAAACCGAATCAGCAACTTCTCAGCCGTTGTAGAGATCAGGCTCCAGACAGACCCCAGGATCACTAAGCCAGTGCCTGACACCGAGGCTATTATAAAACTTGTTTTCTGGCTTTGTCCCGATCTCTTCCTAGAAAAGCAAATCTGCAGACTTTAAAAATGATACGATTTCATTTTTCTTTTTTTACTGTTTTAACTTGTGTTGCCATTCGATTATAAATCACGTAGTTTTAGTGCTTCCCACTTTTCGCGTTCTTGTCAAAATTTATAGTTCAGTGTTATTCGCCCGACCAATTAAGTTGTATATAAATAAAGACGAATAGGCCAAATATTGTTTAATACCCTGTATGTTAATTATATGTAGATAATCATTCTCTAAGCATCAAATGAAGCCGTCTTTTAAAAACGTAGTGTTGAAGAACCAACAACGCAAATAGCAAAATCCTACTTAAATTAACTACGTGGGTGACAGTTAATGCATTTCTAGAACTTCTGTGGACCTGTTACAACCCATTACAGTCGAAATATTGGTTCATGAAAAATTAATAAAGCCAATGGAAGATGGAACCCAGCATCTGTATTAGCTGTTTACACGAAAAGAATCAGGCAGAATTAATTATGCCGTATGCTACAATCTAATGAGTTTTTCATTAAACAGTATACCATTACGGAGACTGAACAAGGATTATTCAGAGAATAATGCCAAAGGCTGTTTTTTTTTTATTTATTTTTTTATTTTTTGGAGGAGATTAAGTTAGTTAATGGGTTTTACATTTAAACCCAACGCAGAGGTTAATCGATGTACGCTTACCATTATATTAAACCCAGTGTCATTTTAAAAACAGGAACACCCCAATATCACTGATATTTCCTCTGGGGGAAAAAAAAGATGAGTCTATTTGTGTGTTTCTAGTGTTTGTTTGATAGACATATGATATTGTAAAGACCTTCTGAATTAATTTTGTCATTTTTGAAAACCGTTTTCACCAGCTGAAATATTCTTTTTTCTTTCAGCCCACGGGTGTGCGTGTGTGTGTTTGCGGTGTGGGAAGCTTGTTTAAACAAATGTATCTGATTTTTCTTTGGGAGATTCAAAGTGGAAGTACATTTTCTGCTCTTACCAAAAGAGTGGGGTCAGGAGTTTAAACCTAAACTGGGATGGGACGGACACTCTGGATGAATCTCTACCCCCATTCCACAAATACTTCCAGTTCCCCCTAAAATACAGCTCTGTACTAGCAAGTGAAATAGAAGAGGGGTCCCAAGGGAAAGCCATCTAGGGGGGTTTGGGGCTTCTGCAGCATCTCAGAGGTTCTTATCCCTAGGAAGAAGAGAGAAAGAAACAGGGAGAGAGGAAGAGAGAAAGAGAGAGGGAGAGAGAGAGAAAGGCAGTCTGGGTGATTTGTAGAGAATTGTAAACTCCACACATTTTAGCTGAAGTGCAATTTCTCATTTGTTTCCTTCATAATAGATTAAAAGCTAAAATGTCTTTACGAGATGCAAGATGAATGTAGTTGAAGGGGGTCACATCTCAGTTCCAGGGAGGAGTGTCCTCTCCCCATCCCCCTTTGAGGCCCCGCCACAAGGTGATTTGGGGCCCACACCCATGCAGCCCCATCTCCTGATTCCTCAAGAGAAGCCAGACACCTGTCTTGTGACATGAAATTTCCCCAGTGTAAGTGTTGGCAATTAATTCCCAACCTTAAAATGCTCTCCATTCATTGTTATGTGTAGCATTCTGAGGCCACACCCCACAGTTCAGCAGCCGTCAACGTGCTTCCCCATTCTTCAAGGAACAGTGGGACAAAAGTAGTCCCAAAGTGCTGTATTTGGGGATTCAAAGTCATAGTAATATAATAATACTGTATGTTCTTTATATATATTATTCAGTAATAATTCTTATTACTTGGGCCACTTACTATCTACAATTTGTCAAATCCTTCCGTGTAGCAGATCTGATCCTTTCAATTCTCAGTGAAGTAGGGTTTTTTTGTCCCTATTTTACAGATGTGAAAACCAAGTCTGGGATGTTAAAGGACTTGCAGAAGATCAAAGAAACTTACACTTAGTGAGGCCAGAACACAAAACTAAGCGTTAAAACTCTCAAAGCTCATGCTTTTTCAGCTGCACTGTGAGACCTTGAGAGTTCACCATTTCTCCGCCCTCTTACTTCCTTACATTCCTCCCTGTCTTACTGAGATCTTGCAAGTGGGATTTTCTTATCTATAGAAGATACATCCTGCCCAGAGGCTTCCTTGGTTGGATTTAAAACCCTATCACAGA
Source organism: Panthera onca (assembly GCF_046562875.1). Classification (NCBI taxonomy): domain Eukaryota; kingdom Metazoa; phylum Chordata; class Mammalia; order Carnivora; family Felidae; genus Panthera; species Panthera onca. The sequence continues at coordinate 35,566,353 of NC_138354.1, read as the reverse complement.
TTCTTAAATGTGATCATGAGGTTCTAGCAAACATTTTTAGCCTGGAAGAGTCAGGTGTTTCCAGCCAGAAGGCAACTGTGGAACTGTTTGATGTGGCTTTAGTGCAAATGGGGTAGATTTATCACCCCACTGTTGGAGAGGATGTTTCAACACCTAAAGACCTAGGATCACCATTAATAAGCAGATGTAGCTTCGTTAGTGAGTCTGAGCTCCGGATTCGCACCAAGCTGACTCAGATTTGTTTGGTCTCCTATTTTTCTCTCTCTGGGCCTTACCTTCCGTGTGGGTTTGATAAGAAAAAGAAAAAACAAATCATAGTGTGTGCACGGCATACCTGGTTCAATACCTGAAACTCAGTGGCATCATTAATATTAGCTGTACTTGACTTCGCTTAAGCATTTTACTATTGTTAACAGCCTAGGGCATCCCCTGGGAGCTGATTAGAAATGCAGATTCTCGGGGCGCCTGGGTGGCGCAGTCGGTTAAGCGTCCGACTTCAGCCAGGTCACGATCTTGCGGTCTGTGAGTTCGAGCCCCGCGTCAGGCATCTGGGCTGGCTGATGGCTCGGAGCCTGGAGCCTGTTTCGGATTCTGTGTCTCCCTCTCTCTGCCCCTCCCCCATTCATGCTCTGTCTCTCTCTGTCCCAAAAATAAATAAAAAAACGTTGAAAAAAAAAATTTAAAAAAAAAAAAAAAAAAGAAATGCAGATTCTCATGACCCACTGCAGATGAGAATATGCATTGTAAAATCGTCCCCAGGTGATTCAGCACCCCTTAGAATGTTAGAAGCAGGGGCGCCTGGGTGGCGCAGTCGGTTAAGCCTCCGACTTCAGCCAGGTCACGATCTCGCGGTCCGTGAGTTCGAGCCCCGCGTCAGGCTCTGGGCCGATGGCTCGGAGCCTGGAGCCTGTTTCCGATTCTGTGTCTCCCTCTCTCTCTGCCCCTCCCCCGTTCATGCTCTGTCTCTCTCTGTCCCAAAAATAAATAAAAAACGTTGAAAAAAAAAATTAAAAAAAAAAAAAAAAAAAAAAAAAAAAGAATGTTAGAAGCAAGGCTCTATCTAAGGTTGCCCTGACCTAAATACTAAGGGCCATAACCCTGAAGGCCAAATACTTTAGGAGAGAAAAGTGTTTCCATTGTTTTCATTATGGTTACCTTGCTGGCCTTCCACAAATATCTTACAGGACAATTTTTTTCTTGTTGTTTTATTGTCGTGAACAGCAATGAATCAGAAAGAAAATTTTGGCGAGCATTCAAAGAATATGTCTTTAAATTTGGGGGGTTGATTGTTTTTAACAAAAATGAAATAAAGTTAAATTTTAGAAAGTACTGATCGAATGATATTCTCTGAAATAGTCAGTGACAGCTTGCCAGGGAGGGACTAATGCAGTCCCTTTGGTGTCTTCCAAACAGAAAGGGGACATTAGAACAGGGGTCAGCAAACCTTTCCTGTAAAGGTCTGGAGAGTGAATATTTTAGCCTTTGTGGGCAATAAGGTGTCTGCTGTAACTGCTCAGCTCTGTCTTGTAGGATAAAAACAGTCATAAGTAATATGTAAAGGAACAAGTGTGGCTGTATTCCAAGAACACTTTCTTGATAGATACTGAAATTTGAATTTTATGTGATTTTTCACTTTGTCACCAAATATTGTCCTATACTATGGATTGCTTTTCAACCATATAAAAATGTAAAAAAACATTCTTAGATCACAGTCCATCCAAAAACAGTGCTAGGCTGGATTTGGCCAAAAGGCTCTAGTTTGCCTCCACCTGATTTAGAAGATGAGCCTTAAATCCATGGGTCCAGGAATCTGGTTGGTTTGACTTGCATTCAGCACTGTAAGATTTCTATCTGTGTGACCTTGGGCAAAACTCTCTATGTCTCAGTATCCTCATCTATTAAATAGATGTAATGATAGTACCTGTCTTACAGGATTCATAGTAGGGGATAATAATCCAAATTAAGCATCAAGTGGGTTTGCTTAGTACTTATCGGGTATTTGATAAGTAACTTTTGGAATCGCTACCACTGATGTGTTTATTATCATATTGCGTCAATGGAATATTTTCTGTAAAAACCACTCTTAGCCAGAATTTTGGTGGCAGAAAAATAAGAGCAGTTCAAGTAAGTCATTGCAGTTTTTTAGTCACAGATAATCAGGGAGGAAGTTGTACAGAGATCTTCATAGTATTCCTGGAACGTTTTTTGTTTTTGTTTTTGTTTTTTTGGTACAGTCTGAAATTATGTCAAAAAGAAAAGTGAAAAGAAAAAAAAAAGGAAGAGATCATGTATTTCTTTTTAATTATTATGAAAATCCAAACTTGTATAATAAATTGGAGTGAGAGATTATTTATACTGTATACAGATTCACTTCAGGGCTCCTTTAACTATGGAAGTCCCCTGGTTCAATTAAAACATGATTCACTTTATAAGACTGAAATATACAGACAGATTTTCTGCAACATCTGTGCCTAAATGCAAATACCTCAGTATTTAAAGTTGGGCCATAACCCTTCAGAGAGGCTCATCTTTCAGGCATGTATAAAAGCATTAAGTATTAGCTGTGAAAATACTCTTACATGGATTAGCTGAATGCTGGTCTATGTTGAAAAATGCATAACTAAAGGGGCACCTGAGCAGCTCAGTCTGTTAAGTGTCCAACTTCAGCTCAGGTCAAGATGTCGAGGTTCATGAGTTCTGGCCCCTCATCGGGCTCTGTGCTGACAGCTCAGAGCCTGGAGCCTGCTTCAGATTCATTGTCTCCCTCTCTCTCTGCCCCTTGCCTGCTTGTACTCTGTCTCTCTCTGTCTCTCAAAAATAAATAAGCATTAAAAACAATTTTTTTAATGCATATCTGAGGTGGGGGGAAAGGTATCTATAGCTCAGGGGGACTTTGGATAAATGTGTTGATTGGAGGCAATAACCTCCATGGACTGGGACCACATGGCTCCCTCCCAGACCTCTATATCTAGCATCTAAGTTTGGTGCTTGAATGGCCCTCACGTAGTACAGAGCCTCACTGATCCTCAGGGCAGAGCTCCCATGAGGCAGGCAGGTGTATTAGTGTGTTGGGGTTGACATGCCAAGGCACCACTGACTGGGTGGCTTGAACAACATAAATTTATTTTCTCACAGTTCTAGAGGCAAGAGGTTCAAGATCAACGGGTGGGCAGAGTTGGTTTCTTCTGAGGCCTCTCTCCTTGACTGGTAGATGGCCATCATCTCCCCGAATCCTCACATGGTCTGTGTCCTAATGTACTCTTCTTATAAGGACATCAGTGACACGGAATTAGGGTCTACCTTAAGTTTAATCTAATTACCTCTTTAAAGAGCCTATGTCCAAATACAGTCACGTCCTGAGGTCCTGGGGGTTAGGACTAAACTGTATGAATTTGGAGGGAACACGCTTCAGTCCATAAAAGTAGGGCAGAAATGAGAATGTCTTCATCTGGATGGGAAATCAAGTGTGGCCTCCCTAGGATTATGCTGTTGGTGACTTTGCATACCTTCTTTGCATACCTCTTTGCAGCCCACCTGCAAAGAGTTTGACAGATTAGTTAGGACTGGGTGTTGTTACTCTTTGGTCGAAATGCCAAAAAAGCAGAGACGAAAGTTGTCAGCATACAAAAAGCGAAGATAAAAAATAAATAGGCTCTATCTCTTTGCCCACACAAGTTCTCAGACCAGATATATTCAGCCATTTTTACTTTTTATTCCTACACCTGTGGAAGATGCCCTTAGGCCCAGATTACTCAAAGTGCATCCACGGAGCAGGAGAATCCCCTGGGTTGCTGATCAGGAGTGCAGATTTCTGACCAGCCGAGTGGTGTTCTCTGGGAGTGGTGCCTTTGAAGGCACACGACTTATCATTCTTCCCAGGGGATTCCTAAAGTCTCCCAGGCTTGGAAAACCTCCCGTTTTAGGAAGGCAAGCACTCACAGCGCTGAGGTTTGGGGGACTGGCTCTCCATTGTTTCTCCAAGGGTGGTCCCCTGACAACAGGCGACACTGTTGAAAATGCAACCCTGGAAGTAGGACCTGGTTTTCTGTGTTTAAAAAATCCCCTAGGTGGTTTTGATGATGCAGGTGATTATAAGAACCAGCGGGGACTGAGGGCAGGGCATGACACCTTCTTAAAGTACCCCTCCTATGAAAAGGACCTTTGCAGGTTCCTCTTTCAGTGAACTATCTCTTTGTCACCCGCTCAGAGGTAGTTTTTCCAATTAGGACCAATGTTTTCCTGTTTATATATTTTAAGTTTACTTATTTATTTTGAGGGGCGGGGGGGGGGGGGTGGAGAGTGGGGGAGGGGCAGAGAGAGAGAGAGAGAAAGAGCGAGAGAATGAATCCCAAGCAGGCTCCATGCTGAAGCTCGGGGCTCAACCTCACAAACCATGAGATCATGACCTGAGCTAAAATCAAGAGTCAGCCTCTTAACCAACCCAGCCACCCAGGCGTCCCTCCTATTTGTATTCTAATTTAAAACAATGCCTAAAAACTCCTTCTGTGACAATGGAAGTAAGGAGTCACTGATAAAATGAGTAATGTTCTAGAAGTCTGGATAGCTTGTTTCTTACCTGGAATTCGCCTCTGACTGATGATAAGTCTTTTCATAAACGACATCCTTGTTCTGTGCCATTTTTCCCGTCTCTAAAGAGGGAATAATAGTACCTGACACCGGTTATTAGGGAGGAATAAATGCAGTGTAAAAATTTTTTTGGCAAATATTGAATAAAGGCTTCCTTTTTTGTGTAGAAAATGAAAGTATTGTTTTTAGCTGTAATTACTATAACTATAGTAATACATTTTTAGTTATGACTGCAGTATATAACAAAAATATGGAATAACCAGTTTGCCAGTCAAAATGGTCATGCTTAATAAAAATTATGCCAAAATTACTTTTAAACTTTATTGATCTCAGCGAAGCAAAGTAAATAACCATGGTGTCTAAGGTTTTGGGGGTCAATTCAGACTCATTCCTTTGTTCACTTTCTTGTATATGTATTTGTTCCTGAACCTATGAGTACGAAAAGAGACAGTGTGTCGTTCTTTTGAAGGATGCATGAGGCTTAGTAGGTGTGGCCCCAGAACCCACACAGTGTCCGACAAGTGGTAGATGTCAGTACGTCCCCACCAAATTAATGACCGTCCTTGCAAGCCACCTTTCCTTAGCTGAGCACTAGAGACAGAGAAGCTCTATACTGGTCTCCTGTGTTCATTCACCATTTGCCAGCGGGGCTTTCCTCTTAGCCCTCTTTCCAGAGTCACTAGGCTAAGTGACATTGGAAAGCAGGATCCTAGCAAAGGGCTCCGTTTTCAAGTGACTCAGGATTAGCACAGAGATGCTTGTGGAGGTTCAGACAGCATGTGAGACCCTCAGAACCTTCCACAGTAGGTCTTCCCCAATCCCCATTGGCTCTTGGAAGATTAATGAAGTGTTGTTGTTATCTTTGTGTCTTTAATTTTTTGTTTCTTTGTTTTTATTTCGGTAGAGATAGGAGCAGCCCTCCAAACATTCTAGCTCATCTGCACCTCGAAGCTAGAGAAGTGAGCCACTCCAAGTTGCTAAGCAGTTGAGGTTGACATGTTCTTTGACAAGCAGTTTCTCTAACATGATTTTTTCCTTCTTTCTTTCTTTTTTTTTTTTTTTTTTTTTTGTGGAATTCAGAAAATACAGGAAGGGCCTAGTCATTCACACTGGGCTACTTGGAACTCTGCCTATTTGGTGCTAAAATGGAAGGGCAGACTTTCAAAACAGCCTCTCTTTTCTACCTTGCCCTCATCCATTCTAATTGTACTTCTTGGGAGTGCCACATGGCTGCCTGTCTGAAAGTCTGTAGTTCCTCTCATCAGGTTCCCCCGCTCCCCACCGCCCGCCTCTAAGCCTAGGTCCCAGGATCCATGGGGATGAAAGACGACTGAGACATGACTCATGGCCTCTTGGAGTTGGTAGCATCCATGGTCAGACACTCATTAGATAGATCAGTACAACAATCTAGAAAAGCAGAGGAAGGAAACTGAACTTGGCAAGTAGAGGCACGTAGATCTGGTTTCTAGGAGGCGAAGCCAGAGCAGAGTCCATAAGGGGGAGAAGAAGCAGCCTCTGTAAAGGCAGAGGTGTGAAAATGCACCTTTGTTCCAGCTGGTTTGACTCCAATTTCCTCACCTAAGAGTTGGCAGCAGAGTAGAAAGTTTAGATGCTTCCTCTTCCCTGTCTGTGATAGGAATTACCCCTCTGAGACTTCTCCATGTCCCTCGAGGGGCCAAGAATGATCCCCACAGCTGTGGGAGTCTTCAGGTAAGAAGAAAGGGCTGGGTTTCCTACCTGAGACACAGACCTTGGCTCACTGTCTGTCAGCTGGAGGGTTCCGAATCCTGCCGGAGTGGCCCTGTAGATATGCTGGAATCTTGGATGCTGATGATGGTGGCATCACTGAGTATGACAGTCAAAGGCTCTGATTATTCCAAAGTGTCGGTCTGCCGTGTGGAGCCAGTTCCTGCCAGGCACAGAACGAGGCTGCTTAGATTTCATATTAATCTGAGTCAACCTTAAAAGAACCAGAGAAGAGGAGGAAACAAGTGAATCCCGTAGATAGATAGGTTTATAACTCACTCCTTGTGGACTTTAGGCATGCACATCCCCAGCTATAAACAAGGGGCAAAAGCAGGCTCCCTCGGGAAAGATTGGTTGGACAAAGCACTATTTTTAGCAAAGAATCTAGAAGTGTCTTTACAAATATAATAATTTTAATCATACTCATCAATCCTTCTGAAGGTCAGGTATTTTGCTACGGGCTGGGAATAGTTGAGAATGGTTTGGCTCTGACCCAGGGGAGGCTCGCTGTAACTAAGACCAATATGTAAATGAAAAGTTTCAGCACAAGCGTGATAAAGGACTGACTAGGGAGATTTTTCTAAGTGTGATGGGAGTATAGAATGGGGAATGACCCATTAACTCCTGGGGACAAGGAAAAGGAGAGGAGATTTTAAGTGACACACTTGGAATTGGGGTGGGGTCTACATAAAATTAAACGTGAAATTCCCAGAATTCCTCCCTAGATGACATAAAGAGGTCAGTTTCATACGGTTGAACCTAACAGACGGAGCAGGAATGGCATGGATGTTTCATCCGTCCACCAGCTGATTAAATGGTAGCAACTGCCTAGAAGCTGTGTTAAGAAGGATTCTGAGGATTCCAGAATAGGAAAGGATACTGTGGAAATTGATGAACGGTCTGTCCTAGGTAGGGAATGATGTCCAGTGGTAGAAATTGAACACAGTTGCCATCTTTAAATTCTAAGGAGGAAAGCCCTCCTTCCTCTCCTCCCACAAAAGCCTGGATATTAGAGTAAAATTGCTTTATAAGCAAAGGCACAGAAGTCTGACAAGTATAGGATGTCACCATGGTGGCCAACAGTTCATGCTTAAATGGAGGTAAAAGGTCTATGTTGGGGGGATGGGGCATGGATGGAAAATGCAGTGCAAGAGGTTCATTAGAAAGCTGTATCACAAGGTGCCTTGAATGACCTTGTAAATACGCTTCATGCTGCCACATTGTACCTTATTATCTATTTGACTTACTTTTTGAAACCAACGCACATGACCCACCCCCACCCCCCAAAATGCATGGAGGTTACAATGTTCTTCTCTGCCTCTTTGTTTTTGTTTAATTCAAAGCATTCTCTCAAGAAAAGGTCACAGAGTACTAAGAGAACATACAATAAATACTTTGCAAATTAGAGGATGTTTTTTAGGTAAAATAAAAACCAAGTCCTGTGACAGTATAGGTTTTGTTTTACAAAGGTCAGAATTATTGCATAAAGAATTGGTTTTTTTTTTTCGCTACCAAGAGGACGTCCAAAGAAGTTATTTCAATCCAGTTTCTCAGAATCTACAGCATAAGAGCATTAGGAAAGCTTCATTATGCCCTGCCAGGATTTAGCTTTCTAGAGGGAATCTGTGTTGTGTCCCAATGGGATTCTGTAAATTGCATTGAGAGTGTTGAAAATTGACCCTAAGGTTTTGACTGCACAATACCGCAATGTCCTTCTGGATATATTTTTGCTACAACTGTGCTATGTTTCTTTTGAAACCACAGCCCGCCAAGAAACTTCAGATCTCATTTTGAAAAGTGGTTTTTAACCAGAAGTGGATAGGAGAGACCCATGGAATTTCTCACGGGTCCCCCCCTAGAAGGTGCTGATGTGGCAGCCATCGGTGTATCCTATAGAGATGTTACTGTGTATCTAAGGTTCTAGCAATGAGCAAGAACACAGAGATGGATGCGTCTGCAAAGTCAGACTCGGTACTCATTGATAAAGAAGAGCGGGGGTCAGGGCATGTCCTCCGGGTGGGTAGCCCATCCTGTTGGTTGATTTTGGACCCCATGCCCCAAAGATCTGGTGTTCAGTTTGTCTGCTGTTAATTGCCATACTATGCCAGTTTCTTGCCCAAACCAGAAGGACTTGCTGAGGAGAAATCAGACCATGTGAATGAAGTCCCCGCTTATATGTTGGTTAAGTTTTTTTCTTTTTTCTAATAAACTAGAAAGAACCATCACTTCAGCAAAGTCTGATCATGACTCAGGCCCAACCAGACTCTGAATACATTCACTGCCAAGAGGTCATTCACTCATACCCAGACTTTTGTGGGGGGCTCTTCTCCGGCTGTAAGTGTAGGATACCAGGGTAAGCGTCAGAAGGATCAGGGGACATTTCTTCAGATGGTCCATGGGCTGCTTCTCCTTGTCAAAGAATGGATGGATGTGGCTGAGCCAGTGAAGGAGGGAGGGATTGTAATAGAGCTTTGCTTTACCTGGAAATCATGTACAAAACCCAGGGAAACACAGGGAACAGAGGGTAGAAGTGGCATCTGCAGAAGCCTTCTCAGCCCTCCTCATGGGATCCATGCATCCTGGCTCCATACCTGAAGGATGGTGGAGCGGAGGTCATGGACCTGTGTTTCGTTTTTCACTTCACGAAAGATGGCGGCCTCTTAATGGTTCACATGGCAATCCCTCTCTGCTTGGCAAACCCCCACTCACGCTGCAAGTTTTAACTACACTTCCTTTGGCCTTGGGAAAGATACTTTAGGATTCTAGAACCCCTTCGTGAGCAAGGAGGGGCAAGTCTCCAAGCATATGTAGGTGAGCTCACAGTAAGGCAGGCTTCTTCTCATGGGGGAAGCCTTCCGGCTGTGGCGATAGGTAGCGGATCCAAAACCAAATGGAGGCACTGCCCTTGCCCAGCCAGGCAAGTGAACAGAAAACACAGGAGCCCATTTCCGTCGTCAGTAATGGGCTGACAGTTCCTCAGACGTGTCTCTCATCCTTTTCAAAGTCTCTGAATGTGAGCTTTGCAGCAGCAGGAGAACGGATTTGATACCCTGAGGATTCCTGACCCTGCTCATCCTCAGAGTGGGTGGATGTTCAAAACACATCATAGATTGAGGAGATATCTCCAGATTCCACCGTGCTTCCCCGCTGTAAAATTCCATTGTGCCAGGAGAAGCCCGGTGCCCTTTGCTTTAAATCAGGCAGAGGACAGTCAGCTCTGAATTGCAGGCTTGGTGAGACAGCTCTCCCACTGGAAGCCTGAGAGCTTTTGGGAACAAGTGGGAAACCGCAGAAGCCAAAGACTGTCTCACCTCAAGCCCAGCGTGGGCCCCCAGATGGGTCACTTGGAAGGTGAAAGTTGCATTCATTGCCTCCCTGCTGTACTTCTGTTCTTCCCCTGAAGAACGAATTCAGAAGGTGTAAAGTGTGGGGGAGGAAAAGTTTTCTCCAAACAAAGCCCTGCACGTGCTGACCCTTTGCTAAGTGATGATTAGGTGGCAACCCCTGTGTTGGGCGCATCTCTAGCCATACGATTCACGACCCTTTCTGGAGGTAGGTATATTCACCCCATTTTCCAGATGGGAATCCCAAGGCACGGAGAGGTACAGTGACTTACCAAGATCACACAGCTAAGTGGTGTCTGAGCCAGGCTTATCATCTACTTCCCTCTGATAATTCTTAGGCTCCCTCTGAAGTATGCCACACTGCCACCATCACTGATCTGAAGGCGGGTCCTGGGGCTTGCCAGACCCCGCTACGCAAAGCCCGGATGACAAGGAGTGACGTTTTCTTGGAGGGGTGGGGAGGGTGGGCTTCCGAGTCCCTTCGGCTGAGATGGGGCTCCCGTGGGTGTTCCCACGATGGGCACGGGGATGTGGCTATGTGTTCGTGTCTCTGCCTTTCTTGTTTGCGTTGCCGTGAACTCTCAGGTGCAGTGTGCCTGTTCCCCAACCAGATGCCATCTGTCTCTCTCTCATAGGTACGGTGCTGTTGTGCCAGGCAAACCAGGAGGGATCTTCCATGTACAGTGCCCCCAGTTCACTTGTATATACTTCCGCAAGTAAGCCCACTGTTGTGGCTCTCTTCCTGTTTTGTGACATAAATCTGAGTCCAATCACCCTCCCTGCCATGTAAGTTCCCCTCCCCTCCCTCTCTGCTCCACGCTCCCTTTGGCTCTCCACAAGGTGAAGTTGGTTCCCATAAGCATGTCTCTGTGTTCCCTGTCGCCTTAGCATCTAATTCCTTCACTCATTACATCTGAATGCTCACTTCCCAGATGCCCCAGTCATCCTTTGTTAAGACCTGTCAGGATCAGGTCCAATGGATGGGACATGGGGCATTCATTTGGGGGGGAAGGCGCATGATGGTGGGGGGAGGGGGGTCTAAAGCTCACTGCCTGCCTTCTATCCCAGCTTTGCAAATTAACATGAAAATAATGGATGTATGTAAAATATGCAGGCCATCCAAGCGACACCCTCCCCTAGCAACAGGTGCTTGGATGTCACTCCCCAGCACCATTTTCTCACTGGAAAACAGCGACTTGTTTGCAAGGCTGTTCTGCCCTTTGCTGTGTGATTCTATTGAGCAGGGGGAGGAGAGAGAAGAATGTGGTTCTCCCCCATGTAACTGGGTGGGGGAAATAGCAATAAAAGCTACTTTAATAGATATGAATGTGGGCATCAAGTGGGGAGAAGGCCCAAAAGTAAATATGGAAGGTAGGTCACAATGTTGGTGTGGAAGAACCAAGGATTTCTCTGCCTGGGATGGATGCTCCAGGGTGGAGAATGCCCCACCCCCACCCCAGTTCCTAGAACAGGTTGAAGAATTACAGTTCTCATGGATTCCATCATGGTTACCCGAGCTGGTTTGCTTCTCCTCAAAAAGACCCCTGGCCACAGCTGAGACTTTCTCATGTATTTCATGGGTGATGAAATCCCCTTAACTGCCAAACAGGTCCTCTTTGGGATCAGTGCTCAAAAGTGAGTGTGGGGACAGGGGAAGGTGGGCTGCTAGAAGCCAGTTAGAGAAGAGGGATGGTGGAAAGCAGAGGCAAGAGGCACACGATGATCATGTGAAGATGAGACAGGGAGGAGTCCTCCCAAGCATCTCAATTCCCGAAGGCTCACAAAAACCGAACTCTTTGCTGTGGGGCACAGGTTAGAAGCAGTCACCCGGAGCCAGAAACATGCCTGTGACAAACCTGAGAGTTTCTGAAGGCACCAGGTTGTAGGGGAAGCCTGTGTTCCTCCCAACCAGCCTCGTATCTTCAATAGCAGTGTGGGCACTCATTAAATTCAGGGTATCTTTCTGTGTCCCTGAGATACAAGAATCTAAACATACTGGCAAGAAGTGGTTATTTCTAAATGTATGGAAGTTGCCCCCTTTGGGCGGTGTAAATGTGTGTGCATGTTATGTCATAGAATTAGGACACTAGTACACATTTTCACATGTGAACCTCGTTTCATCCTTGAAGTCTGCACCAGGTAGGTATTATAACGTTTGTTTTACAGCGGAGGAGTGGAGGGCACCACGATGGAGTGATAACCCAGGATCACACAGACACAATGTGGTAGATCGGTTTTTGGAGACTGGGAAATTATTCAGCGTTTGACTGCTTTTATGACTCCCTTTGACCCTAAATATCATCATCATTCCATTGTCCCTATCCCCCACCTCCTCTATAAATATTATTTTCAGAAGGAACGTTGGTGATTCAAAACTTACCATGGTTGGATTCCAGAGTGTTGGTTTGTTTTGTTTTCTGTAACATCGTTGTCCTATAGAACTAAGATGAAATGTTCCTTATCTGCACTGTCCAGTACGTGGACTCGTGGAACACAGGCATTGAATTTTTTATTTAATTAAATTTTAATTAATGTTAGTCTAATTAGCCACATGGGGCTAATGGCTACCATATTGGAAAGCATGGCTTTCAGTGATCATATGAAATACACATTTCCGTTTCAGTTCCCTGTTCAGAAGTGAACAAAACAAATGAATTCCAAGTTGGCTGGTTTGAATTGGTAGTTCTTCTAAGGCAGCTTTAGGGAAATTGTGTGTCATAAATGTCAAACATGGAAAGATGTCACAAATTCTTCATATTTAAAGTGGGGGAATTATACAGAGGAAACAATGTCATCTGAAGCAGGGGTCGGCAAACTGCAGCCTAGGGGCCAAATCCAACCCACAGCCCACAGCCTGTTTTTGTAAAGCTTGTGAACTATGAATGAGTCTTAGATTTTTCAACGGATTATAGAAACAAAACAAAAGCATAAGACAACGTGTGACAGAGACAGAGATGGTCCATGAAGCCTGACATATTGTCTTTCTAGCACTTTACAGAAAAGGTGTGTTGATCTCAGATATAAAGGGTCCGTTTAATTATTGAAAATACAAAATGGTAATATCACTTCACGGTTTATACATTTTTTTTCCTGACTTTAGAAGTAAAAATTTATAATAATGATAGAAACTATATAATGTGTGTCCAATACCCTTCACTTTTAAATTGCATAATCAATCATAGTACCTACACAATTTCATCCTATTATTTTCATTTATTATCATGTCATGTGCACTTTCTGAAAATATGCTAATGGCCTCATAATATTCTATCATTTCATGATATTATATTTTAATCTGCCCCCCCTTCAGGGTTGGGCACTTAGGTTGGTTAGGAATTTTTCAGAAATATTAAAGAAATGTCCTTGTACAGAGTAGTGCTAAGGAAACAACCACTAATAAATAGCTGCTCCTCCTACCCCATAACAAAGCAAAAACTAATTTCTTACAATAAGAATCTTTACTTGCCTATCCCTTAAGCAACAGTACCCAGACAGACAAGCTTGGTTAGTGTTTTGTAAGGACAGACAACTACATGAGACTTCTGCTTCCCCACGTGGGTCACCAGAGGGACTGTAGATTATTTCCATCTTGAGGCCACAGTCCTGAATGCCAAGATAATCCATTCCTCCCTGAGACACATTGCTCAGGTCCTCTGCTTTAGTTGTCCAAGTGAGCAACACCTTTGAGGACTCGACTGTGTGCAAGTTGTCTGGCTTCTGTATAACATCTGGATTTTCTCTTCCAGATTAAGGTGAAGGCTCTAGAGCAAATTCACACCCTATGTTCTATAAACAAAATCCTGCTAGCATGTAAAGGGCCATTTTTGCTTGCCCTCTGTCTCTCTATCTATGTCATACACACACACACACACACACACACACACACACACACACACACACCAGGGGCATGCACATGGCCACATGAAGTTCATATCCTCTCTGGCTCTGACATACACATGGCCGAGAGCCACATCTCTTGTCTTTGGGGTCCGAATGGTGTGGCCTCTTTTTGTCTAAGAATCCATCCAGCCTTCTTCCCAAAAGCTGAAGGTCCCTTACTTCTCAGAAGTCTTATAGGAGACACCTGCTTTTTAACCTGAAAATGCATATATTTCTCATGGCTATCCAAGAATTGTACTCTTGAAGAAAGGTGTGTATAAATTACAATTTGGTAAATTGGATCCTGTGTGTTCACTGATTTCCATGATTACTCCTGAGTTTGTGGTGTTTTTCCTCCCATGGATCTTTAACTGGCCTTGGATGTTTTAGACTTAAATTGCCCCTCTGCCTAGCCAAATAGCTAATCATCTGTAAATAACACCCTTAAATGCAGTAGGGGAGATGGTTTTTAAAGGAACCCTGCTGAATTCCTCTGTAATGAAAATAATTCCTACTTGAGGTTATCTGTTTTTTAAGATGCACTTTTGCATAATGGGTTTTCCACCTACTTAAGTGAATCATCCTAATATGACCCAGGCCGTGAAAGCATTTAGAGAGAGATTTCCACTCATGGCTCTGTGTCATTAGAACCTAATCCTACAGATTCTCCCCATTCTTCCTAACTGATCCCAGTTTTTCCTCCTCATCCTGACCTTTATCCTGGTGTGAAAACCCAATTCAAGTTGTATCATGAAACATCACACATTCTCTCACATGTTCTGATGAACCACTAGCATCCAGACTGTAAAGTGAGCCTACTTTCTGGCAGACAAATGAAGTCAAGGCAAAAACTCCTGAGAATTAGGGAAGATCACCTTGTACCAAGTGGAAAACATTTAATATTAATATTTTTGTCTTAAAACATTAACTTTTCATCAAGTAAATTAAAGGAATTCAATGAGCTGATTTGTTAGTTCTGAACTAATTTTAATTAATTTAATTGCCTTGTGGTTGCTTTGCATAGCCCACAACCAACCCCTCAACAGCGAGGTTTGTTGAAAGCGGGGGGCAGGGCTGGTGGGCTTGCTCACTGCCCACGCAGCCCTGGGGCCAGTGGTCTGGAGGCTCCTGCCTCAGGGAGAGTCACCAGCTTTATGGTCAGCGCTGTTTGCATACAGCGCTTGCATATTATCCGAAATGACTCTGGGCAAAAATAGGAAAGGAGAGAAACTGTCACCTCTCTTCCAAATTAGAACATTACCTCCCCTTTTTATTATTTGAAATATCAAGAGGTAGATCCAAGGTTTCATAAATGGCAAAGTCACTTTCTCATTTGGATTAGCAAAGCCAGCTGTCACGGGCCCTTATTTCTATAAGAAGTAGTAGGTCAATGTTACCCACTTTGTTTTTTTTTCTTTACAATTTCATGAATAGATTTTAAATGACAAATGTGATGTGTGCTCACTGTAATTGGAGAAGCATGCTAATAAACACACACACTCACATATGTGTGGAATGATGTGGTAATAATATCCCCATTTTATCCCAAAACATACAACGAGAAAGCAACCCCCTTATCTCCACGTTTTCTCCATTAATAGGATGCAAAGAAGGACAAACACACATGGAATGGAGGTGTTAGTTGTTTGCTTTTCTACAGAGGGGACTGTACACATACATATTATGGGCACATTACACATATTAATCATATTTTGTGACTACCTCCCATTCAGCTGTCTGGCTGTTTTCATGCTGTCCCATGTGTGAATGCTCATTGAGCTGTCCTCTGGCCACAGTCATTCCACATACCACTTCTGCCTGCCGCAAATATCCTCACATGTGCCCTGACATACAAGTGCTTCTGATCCCACATCCAGCTTCCCAAACCTGGGATTGGTGGTTCCATCCCAACATTCTTTTTTTTTTTTAATTAATTAATTTATTCTTTAATTTACATCCAAGTTAGTTAGCATACAGTGCAACAATGATTTCACGAATAGATTCCTTAATGTCCCTTACCCATGTAGCCCATCCCCCCTCCCACCACCCCTCCAGTAACCCTCTGTTTGTTCTCCATATTTAAGAGTCTCTTATGTTTTGTCCCCCTCCCTATTTTTGTATTATTTTTGCTTCACTTCCCTTATGTTCATCTGTTTTGTCTCTTAAAGTCCTCATAGGAGTGAAGTCATATGGTATTTGTCTTTCTCTAATTTCACTTAGCATAATACCCTCTATTTCCATCCACGTAGTTGCAAATGGCAAGATTTCATTCTTTTTGATTGCCAAGTAATACTCCATTGTGTATATATGTGTGTGTATATATATATATATATATATATATATATATATATACCACGTCTTCTTTTTAAAAATTTTTTTTAATATTTATTTATTTTTGAGAGAGAGAATGAGAGAGAGAGAGGAGGGGTAGGGGCAGAAAGAGGAGGAGACACAGAATCTGAAGGAGGCTCCGGGCTCTGAGCTGTCAGCACAGAGCCTGATGTGGGGCTTGAACTCACCACGAGATCATGACCTCAGCCAAAGTCAGGCACTCAACCGACTGAGCCACCCAGGTGCCCCATATACCACATCTTCTTTATCCATTCATCATCAATGGACATTTGGGCTCTTTCCATACTTTGGCTATTGTTGATAGTGCTGCTATAAACATTGGGGTGCGTGTGTCCTTTCAAAACAGCACACCTGCATCCCTTGGATAAATACCTAGTAGTGCTATTGCTGGGTTGTAGGGTAGTTCTATTTTTAGCTTTTTGAGGAACCTCCATACTGTTTCCCAGAG
Source organism: Panthera onca (assembly GCF_046562875.1). Lineage (NCBI taxonomy): Eukaryota > Metazoa > Chordata > Mammalia > Carnivora > Felidae > Panthera > Panthera onca. Next base: position 35,549,997 of record NC_138354.1, on the reverse strand, counting down.
TGGCTGTACCAGCTTGCATTCCCACCAACAATGCAAAAGAGATCCTCTTTCTCCACATCCTCGCCAACATCTGTTGTTGCCTGCGTTGTTAATGTGAGCCATTCTGACAGGTGTAAGGTGGTATCTTATTGTGGTTTTGATTTGTATTTCCCTGATGATGAGTGACGTTGAGCATTTTTTTCATGTGTCAGTTGGCCATCTGGATGTCTTCTTTGGAGAAGTGTCTATTCATGTCTTTTGCCCATTTCTTCACTGGATTATTTGTTTTTTGGGTGTTGAGTTTGATAAGTTCATTATAGATATCGGATACTAACCCTTTATCTGATACATCATTTGAAAATATCTTCTCTCATTCTGTCGGTTGCCTTTTAGTTTTGCTGATTGTTTCCTTCTCTGTGCAGAAGCTTTTTATTTTGATGAGGTCCCAGTAGTTCATTTTTGCTTTTGTTTCCCTTGTCTCAGGAGACATGTTAAGAAGTTGCTGCGGCCAAGATCAAAGAGAATTTTGCCTGCTTTCTCCTCGAGGATTTTGATGCCGTTTTGTCTTACATTTAGGTCTTTCATCCAGTTTGAGTTTATTTTTGTGTATGGTGTAAGAAAGTGGTCCAGGTTCATTCTTCTGCATGTTGCTGTCCAGTTTCCCCAGCACCACTTGCTGAAGAGACTGTCTTTATTTGATTGGGTATTCTTTCCTGCTTTTTCAAAGATTGGTTGGCCATATGTTTGTGGGTCCATTTCTGGGTTCTCTATTCTGTTCCATTGATCTGAGTGTCTGTTCTTCTGCCAGTACCGTATTGTCTTGCTGATTACAGCTTTGTAATACAGCTTGAAGTCTGGGATTGTGATGCCTCCTGCTTTGGTTTTCTTTTTCAGGATTGCTTTGGCTATTCAGGGTCTTTTCTGGTTCCATACAAATTTTAGGATTGTTTGTTGTAGTTCTGTGAAGAATGCTGGTGTTATTTTGATAGGGATTGCATTGAATATGTAGATTGCTTTGGGTAGTATTGACATTTTAACAATATTTGTTCTTCCTATCCAGGAGCATGAAATATTTTTCCTTTGTGTGTGTGTGTCTCCTTCAATTTCTTTCATAAGCTTTCTATAGTTTTCAGTGTATAGATTTTTCACCTCTTTGGTTAGATTTATTCCTAGGTATTTCATGGTTTTTTGTGCAATTGTAAATGGGATCAATTCCTTAATTTCTTTTTCTGTTGCTTCATTGTTGGTGTATAGGAATGCAATCGATTTCTGTGCATTGATTTTATATCCTGCCACATTGCTGAATTCATGGATCAGTTCCAAGAGTTTTTTGATGGAATCTGTTGGGTTTTCCATATAGAGTATTATGTCATCTGCAAAGAGTGAAAGTTTGACCTCCTCCTGGTCGATTTGGATGCCTTTTATTTCTTTGTGTTATCTGATTGAAGAGGCTAAGACTTCCAATAATATATTGAATAACAGTGGCAAGAGTGGACATCCCTGTCTTGTTCTTGACCTTAGGGGGAAAGCTCTCGGTTTTTCCCCATTGACGATGACATTAGCATTGGGTCTCTCGTATATAGCTTTTATTATCTCAAGGTATGATTCTTCTGTCTCTACATTCTTAAGAGTTTTTATCAAGAAAGGGTGCTATATTTTGTCAAATGCTTTCTCTGCATCTATTGAGAGGATCATGTGGTTCTTCTCCTTTCTTTTATTGATGTGATGAATCACATTGTTTTGCAGATATTGAACCAGCCCTGCATCCCAGGTATAAACCCCACTTGGTCGTGGTGAATAATATTTTTAATGTATTGTTGGATCTGGTTGGCCAATATCTTGTTCATTTTTGCATCCATGTTTATCAGGGAAATTAGTCTATAGCTCTCCATTTTAGTGGGGTCTGGTTTTGGAATCAAGGTAATGCTGGCTTCATAGAAAGAGTTTGGAAGTTTTCCTTCCATTTCTATTTTTTGGGACAGCTTCAAGAGAATAGGTGTTAACTCTTCCTTAAATGTTTGGTAGAATTCTCCTGGAAAGCCATCTGGCCCTGGACTCTTGTTTTTGGGGAGATTTTTGATTACTAATTCGATTTCTTTACTGGTTATGGGTCTGTTCAAATTTTCTGTTTCTTCCTGTTTCAGTTTTTGTAGCGTATATGTTTCTAGGAATTTGTCCATTTCTTCCTGATTGCCCATCCCATTGGTGTATAATTGCTCATAATATTCTCTTATTGTTTTTATTTCTGGTGTGTTGGTTGTGATCTCTCCTTTTTCATTCTTGATTTTACTTCTTTGGGTCCTTTCCTTTTTTCCCCCTTTATCCAACTGGCTAGTGGTTTATCCATTTTGATACTTTAAAAGAACCAGCTTCTCGTTTCATTGATCTGTTCTACTGTGGTTTTTTTGGCTTCAGTTGCATTGATTTCTGCTCTAATCTTTATTATTCCCTGTCTTCTGCTGGTTTTGGGTTTTATTTGCTGTTCTTTTTCCACTTCTTTAAGGTGTAGGGTTAGGTTGTGTATCTGAGACCTTTCTCCCTTCTTAAGGAAGGCCTAGATTGCTATTTACTTCCCTCCCTTATGACCACCTTTGCTGCATCCCAGAGGTTTTGGGCTGTGGTGTTATCATTTTCATTGACTTCCATGTACTTTTTAATTTCCTCTGTAACTTCTTGTTAGCCCATTCATTCTTTAGTAGAATGCTCTTCGGTCTCCAAGTATTTGTTACCTTTCCAAATTTTTTCTTGGGGTTGATTTTGAGTTTCATAGTGTTGTGGTCTGAAAATATGCACGGTATGATCTTGATCTTTTTGTACCTGTGGAGGGGTGATTTGTGTCCTAGTATGTGATCTATTCTGGAGAATGTTCCATGTGCACTGGAGAAGAATGTATATTCTGCTGCTTTAGGATAAAATATTCTGAATATATCTGTTAAGTCCCTCTGGTCCAGGGTGTCATTCAAAGCCATCATTTCCTGATTAGATGATCTGTGGGGTGTTGAAGTCCCCTACTATTATGGTATTATTATCAATGAGTTTCTTTATATTTGTGATTAATTGATTTATATATTTGGGTGTTTTCACATTTGGAGCATAAATGGTTACAATTGTTAGGTCTTCTTGGTGGATAGACCCCTTAATTATGATATAAGGCCCTTCTTCATCTCTTGTTTTAGTCTTTATTTTAAAGTCTCAATTGTCTGATATAAGTATGGCTATGCCAGCTTTTTTTTGTCAACCATTAGCATGGTAGGTGGTTCTCCATCCCCTTACTGTCAATCTGAAGGTGTCTTTAGGTCTCAAGTGGGTCTCTTGTAAACAGCATATAGATGGATCTTGTTTTCTTATCCATTCTGTTACCATATGTCTTTTGATTGGAGGATTTAGTCCATTGACTTTTAGAGTGAGTACTGAAAGATAGGAGTTTATTTTCATTATGTTTCTTGTAGAGTTGGAGTTTCTGTTGGTGTTTCCTGGTTCTTGCTATTCTGTTGCTTTTGGTATTTACGTATTTATATGTTTATGTATGTATGTATGTATTTCTGTAATCTTGTCTCCCCTCTCAGAGAGTCCCCCTAAAATTTCTTGCAGGACTGGTTTAGTGGTCACGAACTCCTTTAATTTTTGTTTGTCTGGGAAACTTTTAATCTCTCCTTCTATTTTGTTTTTTTTTTTAATTTTTTAAAAATGTTTGTTTATTTTTGAGAGCGAGACAGAGTGTGAGTGGGAGAGGAGCAGAGAGAGAGGGAGACACAGAATCTGAAGCAGGCTCCAGGCTCTGAGCTGTCAGCACAGAGCCCGATGCGGGGCCAGAACTCATGAACCACGAGATCATGACCTGAGCTGAATTTGGATGTTTATCGACTGAGCCACCCAGGTGCCCCTCTCTCCTTCTATTTTGAATGACAGCCTTGCTGTATAAAGAATTATTGGCTTCATATTTTTCAATTCAGTTCATTGAATATATCCTGCCACTCCTTTCTGACCTGCCAAGCTTCTGTGGATAGGTCTGCTGCAAACCTGATATGTCTTCCCTTGTAGGTTAAGGACTTTTTTTCCCTTGCTGCTTTCATGATTCTTTCCTTGCCTGAGTATGTTGTGAATTTGACAATGCTATGCCTTACTGATGGTTGTTTTTTGTTGAATCTTACGGGAGTCCTCTGTGCTTCCTGGATTGTGATGTCTGTGTCTTTCCCCAGGTTAGGAAAGTTTTCCAGTATGATTTTCTCACATAAGCCTTGTACCCATTTTTGTGTCTTCATCTTCTGGGACCCCCTGTGATTCTGATGTTGTTCCTTTTTAATTAGTCACTGATTTCTCTAATTCTTAAATCATGCTCTTTTGCCTTAGTTTCTCTCTTTTTTTCTGCTTCATTATTCTCCATAAGGAGAGGCTGTTCTGCCTCATCCATCCTTGCCACTGTGGCATCCATTTGAGATTGCAGCTCAGTTATAGAATTTTTTATTTCATCCTGACTAGTTTTTACTTCTTTTATCTCTGCAGAGAAAGATTCTAATCTCTTTTCGACACTAGCTAGTATTCTTATTATCGTGATTCTAAATTCTGGTTTAGACATCTTGCTTGTATCCGTGTTGATTAAGTCCCTGGCTGTCATTTCTTTTTGCTCTTTCTTTTGGTGTGAATTCCCTCATTTCATCATTCTGAAGGAAGAAAAGGAATTGATAAGGTAAAAAAAAAAAAAGTTAAAATTAAAAAATTAAAAACAACACACACACAAATCAAATAAATGATGATAGATTCTAGGTGTGTTTTGGTCTGGTTATTGAAAGGAGCTTGATAGATTAAAGGGGGGGAGGAAAACGTTGGAAAATTTGAAAAAATGAATACAATGAAATAGAATAAAGTGAAATGATGGAAGTAAAATAGAATTTGAAAAATTTACAACAAAGTAAAAAAATATAGTAGAAAACAAAGAAAAATATTTTTAATAAGAATTGAAAATAAAAATAAATTTTTTCTCTCTCTGTATTCAAGAAAACGAAATGAAAAAAAAAGGAAATCGAATAGATGGACCAGCAAACAGACTGAAATACGATTGAAATTACTTCGGTTTCCCCTAGAAGTCAAACTATGAAGCACTTTATAGTCAGTACACTAAAGCAGGCAGAGAGACCTGTGTTCCTGAAGAACGAGGTTGGCCTGGTTGGGCGGGGCTTAGTGCAATGGCTCCGTTCTCCACTAGATGGCGCTGCCCAACTTACCGGGGTGGAGTATTGTGCCGCTTGTAGGTGTGTATGCGCATGCGCAGGAATAGTGAGCATGGCGTCGCACAACTACCCAGTGTAGCAGTGTAGGTGCTCTCCCGACCAGCAGTCACGCTCCCGTCCTTTGTCTCGGGCTTCCTCCGCTCCCGCTTTTACACTGTCCGTGAGCAAGCCGTCAGGTTGCTGGGCGGCACCTCCCTCCTGAGTTTTATTTCCGTCGCGGCTGTGTTTCCCGACGCCTCACTTCCGAGGGACCGCCTCTCGGACCCGCTCAGATCCTCTGCGGGAGGGTCTCCCCGAGCAATGGCCGGGTGCCGGTCTCACCCGGGAACGTTGGCGGGACTCTGCTGATACTGCGGCTGGGCGCCAGCCCGCCCCAAGGAAGGTTCACGCAATTTCGTGTGGCGGCAGCGCTGGAGGGATCATGCAAAATCACAACACGCATCCGGCCCCAGGTTTCGCCCTTCCCACCAGAGCACCGCCAGGTATGGAGGCGAGGAGTTTCAGACTCTGCGCTCCCCGTTTACAGAGTCTTAACGGAATTTAAACCCTCTCCTTTCTCCTCCCTCCGTTTTTAGTTCAGTCCCTGCGGCTGTTTCCACTTTTCCTGTCTCTCCAGCTGCTTGCTTTTTTTTTTTTTTTTTTTTTTTTGCGCGGCAGGGAGGTGCTTTTCCCAAATTCTTCCCTGTCTCTGGCCTCTCTGTGCAAACAAAATAGCTCCCTGCCCTCTGCCGGCTTCTCTCTCCCCCAGCTCACCTCTCCGTGCCATGTACCTGCTGAGTTCTGTGGTTCAGGTTGTGCAGATTGTTGTGTTAATCCTCAAATCAGTGTTCTAGGCGTGCAGGATGGTTTAGTGTTGATCTTGCTGTATTTCATGGATGCAAGAAGCAAAAAAAAAAACAAAAAACTTCCATTCTGTTCCACCATCTTGGCTCCACCTGTGCTCTTTTTAATGTTGAAAACTGGTTGGGTGAAAAATCACCTCTCAGTTTATTCTTGTTTCCATTTGCCTTTCTCCTCATGAGGAGCATCAGATTCACCACATTAATCATCCCGTGGACATTACCTCTTGTGGATTTCCAGTATGTATCTGCCCCTTTCTCTTCTGGGTTCTTCTGATTTTATCTGTAATTCCCATTGAGAGAGAATTATTCATCAGGGAGAATAACCTAGGAATCGCCCAGGTATTGCAAACATATTTCCGTTTTGGGGAATTGGATCTTGCTTAGGTTCCACTATACATTATTAAATACATGGGCAACTATGTCGGTATCATCTTCTACCGGCTTTAGATCCCACTTTAGGTCACAAAATCCGGGTCCGGTGTGGGTATTGTTCGGCACTCTTACTACTTTTCTCAGGCTGCCATAACCAAATACTGTAGACTGGGGGAGCTTAGACAACAGAAATTTATTTTGTCGTAGTTTTTGAGGCTGAAAATGTGAGATCAGGGTCCTAGCAAGGGTCATTCCTGATGACCCTTCTCTTTCTGGCTCATGAATGTTCACCTTTTGGCTATGTCCTTACACGGCAGAGAGAGCAAGCCCTCAGGTGTCGCTTATTATAAGGACACTGATCCCTTCATGAGGGCCCCACCTCATGATTTTATCTCAACCTAATTACCAACCAAAGGTCTCCTCCCTAAATAGCATCACTTTGGGAATTAGACCTTCAACATACAACTTTTTGGGGGGAGGTGGGGGGGTGGATACTATTTGGTCCATAGCAAGTACCAGAGATACAGTTTTATTTGTCAACAGTCAGAGAAACATTTTCCAGCCTCAATCTGCCGGTGGTTCCATATGCTTATCAATGCAAACAAGTGCATTTTCGCACAGTGACATGGAAACCACAGATGAACTTTAGATCCATATGAGGAACAAATCCTAAAGGAAAAGGAAGATGACTGGATGACTGTTAACTCCCCCTGAAATTTTTACACACCTGACCATAGTGGGGAGGTGGGGGAGGCAGAATCTGATACCACAGTCTCAGGATGCTAAATGTTATCAAAATGCAAAATCACTTCCTCGTTTATTCACTTTTATGAAACTCAAGGGCAAGCGGTGGTAGCATGGTTTTAATTGATGTATTGATTGCAGATTTTATGGAAGTAATTGTGTGGAATTCATAAAGCAATGATTTAAGTGGCAGAAACATACATAAATCAGGCCTGCTCTCTTCTACTTTTAAGTAATTGATAGAACTTCCATTGGTTTCTGTAATTAAAGTAACAGCCTAAATTAATTTATGGCTTCCTCTTTCTTCTGCCCAACACAGAAAATGTCATTAGACTGAGCACAGTTGATGGAAAGTACACTTACAGGTCACTGTGATACTGACATACTGGTTTAAAAACCCACGTGTTCTTTCTCTGTCTCTAGTATCTCAGCTTTGTGGGGCTCTGGAAAGGTCTTTCCTAATATTTTCTAGAGGAATCACTTAAAAGGAAGAATAATCTGAGCCGGGATGAGGGTGACACAAGAGAGGGACTCACTTCAGCCAAAAAAACTCAGTAGCCAAGATAAATAATATTCTAATGCAATATTTTTAAAAGTTGAAGTTAATGGAAAAAATCAACGATGAGCAAAATATCAAAATTTTCCATGAAGGCAAGATGAGTATTATTGATTTTTTTTTTAACCTTAGGGTCCCATATGCTCAGGATAGCACATCTTTTTTTAAAGTTTGAGAGTCTTTTCATCATGGATTTTTTTAATAAAAATTTAATTTTTAAAAAAATTACAGTGAAATATGATTTATCCTGATTACTGGAGCCACCTCCCCTTATATTTTGCACCAAGATGAGCACCTGACTCTAACCTTGTTCCAGCCCTGAACTAATAATAAAAAAATAATAGTAACAATACTAATATTGAGTAAGTGTTACTTTGCAGTTACTATATGTCAGGCATTCAGCTAAGCTCTTCACATGAACCTTCTCCTTTAATCCTCACAAGAAAACTATGAAATCACTGTGATTTTTATGTCCCTTTTCGTTTGAGAAAATTTAGGATTAGAAGGATTGAGAAATTTGTTTAAGATGCCCCAACCAGATCACCTTCAAACCCAGCCTAACTCCACCCCAAGCCTTCCATCTTAACTAGTGTCTAAATTTACCCACGCGTTCGGGGTGGGAGATGGAAGAGGCCACATGCTTCCCTCCTGGAAATGTCTGAGAAGGGAGTGGTCAAGTGCAGCTTCTAGGCAGCTGTCCAGCTTCAGCATTCAGGCCAACCTTGTGCTTCCTTTTTCCCATCCCTGGGTTGCTACAGAGACATTTCTTTCCCGTCTGATGCATCTGGCCAGGGTTGGCAAAATTATTCTTCCAAAGGCCAGAGAGTAAATATTTCCAGCCTTATGGGCAGTCTGCTTTCTCTTGGCAAGTACTCAACTCTATCCATAGCTTGAAAGTAGCCACAGACGGTACATAGATGAATAGGTCTGGCTGTGCTTCCATTAACCCTTTATTGACCAGGCTGTCTTGGGGCCCTGTGTGGCCCTCGAGGGCCCAGTAGTTTACCAACCCCTTTGTTAGGCTAACATTCTTACCTGAAAGGGCAGGACACCAGGACTTGGGGAGGGAGAGAAAAAGGAACCTTCTTTTCAGTGTGTACCCCCTTGAGCTTTTTGCATTTTTGCCATTCTATCACAGTTTAAAACCAATAGTGGAAAGTAGGCACATAAACAGAATACCCTTCTCTTGGTACACATCACAGTAAGATATATACATGAATTCAGTCTAGATCATGGATTGACTTAGTTTTGCCCTCATAACCATCAACAAACAAAGGTGGATTTGATGCTGTTGGCTTTCTCCAAGACCTGCTGTTGGCTTTTGGTGCTGTTGGCTTTCTCCAAGACCTGCCTCAGTTTCCCTGGGATACATGGTGAGACTCCATTAACTTAGGATGCCTCATCATTTGCCTGGGCTGTTTCTGGCTCCTTCCACAACTTCTGGTTGAACAGGTGCTCTGGAGTGGCTCCTTCTAATCCGGAATCAGTGCCTTGCTTCTTCGACATCTGTGGCTCAGCATTATGATGACAACATACCTGTGTCCCCTCTGTCATCATCTCTCTGAAATGATCCCTTCTATTCTTCACTCATTTATCAGTTCTTTGATGGTCTTTATCAAGTTATTTCTGTATTCCAGGTACAGTTCCAGGCACTATAAATACTCCATGAGCAAGCCGTCCCTAAGTCAGCCTCTCGAGTGCTGCATTCTAGTGGGCAAGACAGATAATAGATACGTAATGCTAATGTCTCAGAATTGCAAACAAATTACAGGGTTATTTGGGGACCACACCTGATGGGAGACTTATCCATTGTTCACATAGCTTTTTGGTGCCTCTTGGTCCGTTAAATATTGCTGTTTCACCATCATCCAGCACTATACATAGACATACTTGCCTGCTAAAATCCTATTTCCCTCATTGAACCCAGGGACGTGGAGATTTTGAGACACCTAATGTGCCGTGCCCTGCCTGTCGCCTCAGTCACAGCACAGGTCCTGACTTAGTGAACTGTGACTGTCCACAGCTGCCAGCTGCCACCTGCCACCTGTGTCTTCCAAATCCCAGAGTCAGCCTCTCCATGGCTGAAGCACCGTCTCCTCTGCCTTGTTCCATCAGCCCTGCCTTCCCACGGTTCGGCACAGCTCTGATTCATGAACAGCTTGTTTTTAACAGGTTTTTGCTAGCTCCTATGTTAATGTAGTTATTTCACCTGGACACCGGTTTCCTCAACAGGTTTAGTTGTATTTTCAATCCATGCCCCACTACTGCCCCAACAGGGTTAGCTCCTGACCTAGACCACTTTGTTGTTACTGTTTTGTCCCTTTAAAACAAAACCAAAAAAAAGAACAATTTCCAGGGGGGGTGGGAGAGCCCACTAGTTGAACATCCTCAGTTGTTTACAGGAAAGAATCTGCAAAGAAGCAGCCACATTTCAGGCGGCTGCCGTCTAGCTCTCCTGGCACTTTGGTTATTAATCTCAATGCAGAATAGTGGCTTTAGTCTTTTGCAGATGGGGGTCTCGCTTCTGCAAAAGGCTGCCAATTGCAAAAACTACCATCCCGTGGTGTGCCCCCAAACATCTTATTTGTCTTGATATTTCTTTCACAGAAGTACATATGACAGATAAGGAGTCACTAGAGGATGGTTTGCTTTGTGTTAGACAGATATTAAAACAATAAACTACGTTGCCCTGGGATTCCAGTGTGTACACAGGCAGAGAACGAGGCCGAGACGAGATGTTTCTGAAAGGCAGTGAGGCAGTTGTTCTGGGGGAGCTCCCTAGAAACCCCAAGTCCTATGACAGCCTTGACAGAAAGTACTTTTTAATGCTCACATTTTTGTAAGACCAACAAACTGCCTGGTGCAGCTCCCGCGTTTAACTCTGGGGCCATGCCTACCTTCCTGTAGCCCTTGGTGGGGATGAGAGAGAAATCCTTCAGTGGGCTGAGAATCTTATTTTAGAAAAAATAATTTTTTGAGCACTCATCCGGACTTCATTTGCTTTCTCAAACTAACGTGGATTTAAAATGGGGGGGGGGGGGGGAAGCTATTCTGAGTTCAGACCGAACCTGAACATTTCAGGGGCCAAAAATAAGATCCTGTTTGATTCCTGGACCATAAAGGGGACCACTTGATGTAATGTAGCAGGTGTGTGTTCCTAGGGGACCCAGCTTTGTAAACTGAGCCAAGTCAGCTCAAAGTCTGCACGGCTGGGAGTGAACAGCTTAGAAGTGGGAGTAAGAACATCCAGTGACGTGTAATTCAAGCACAGGGTGGGGGGGGGGGGCGGTGGTTCTTGGTGCTTCTTGCACCAAAATGTGCCCAACCACAGAAGTGGCCCCCTCCTCCCCTTGCCTTATTTCTCCTCAAAGAGCACATTTCCCAGTGCAGTGCAGAGAGTCAGGATGGGAAGCTGAGCTTGCCTCCATGGAAGGGAAAAGAGCCTTGCCCAGCTCATTTGAACACGGTAATGTAAACACCTGCTTCACTCCAAAAACACCATTTTCTTAAATCATGTTTTCATTGATGTAAAAGTACTGTCATGCCAGAAGCTATTTTATTGCTTCTGGAGAATTGGGGAGAGGAGTGTTTACAAAGTGCAGTTTTTAGGACCAAATAACACACTACATATTTTCAATCTGTCTCCTTGGGTTTTTTGTTTGTTTGTTTGTTTTTGCACACAGTATAGGATCTTCATGCCTAATTGCTTGTTATAGAAAAACAAACATACCAGAACCACTTCTATGGGCACACCTGTCCGAGGATATATATCATACCCACCCTTGGTAATTGCTACTAGGGTTGAAGAAGCATTTCCCAAAGGTTCATTATTGCTGGCAAACCCTCATCCTTAGTACTGGTTTTACAGAATTCTTAAGCAACAATGTATTCAGTGACAAGACCTGGATTCAGGCAGAGTTGGGTGTCCATTGTCATGGTATACTAGTGGTGTGACTGTGGCCAAGGCTGGTTACCAGGAACACACTCATCAATACCTACCCACTTGTGAGCACCCTCGTGTAAAGAGCCATTCAGACTGCTCCTCAAACAGATGTCTACCCTTTGCCTTTCTTTCATAGAAGGCATCTTCTTGGGACTTTTAAGCTAGTTGGGAATGTTCATATTAACCTAGTGACTGGACAGCCTATTTCTGAATGGTTCTCCTTTGGTCTCTTATAGATGGGAGTTTGGGGTGGGTTCCAGCTCGGGCACATGATCCATAGGTCCGGATGACATCTGTCCTCAAGGTTTGTGTGGGGAGTGGCTCAAAGGATTGGGATTCAGCCTTCCAAGTGTGGTAGCTGACTCTCAAAATCAGATGGCCCCAGCGCCGACCATCTGTACCCACAGCGAAAGATACAGGATGGAAGTGAAGTGACCGGTGCGTTTGCATCTAGTACCCATCCTGTGCACCACTGCCAACCCCGCTCTGAGAGTTTCATGTTCAGGAGCTGCAGCAGCCCCAGAGAACCATGGGAAACCCATCCAGCCTCTGAAGCTAATTTATCTCACTTGCCTTGTTTCCTACCTGGAGAGGCAATTCTCCGAGCTTGCTGTTTCAGCCACCTGTTAGCCAGATCATGAATGATTTAACAATTGAAACTTTGCTGTGTATCCGCACTCGATAAGGTAATTATTTATATAAATTATTTGCCTTTTTTTCCTCTGGCTGCTTGATAAAAGCTAAATTGACACCGGTACAGGCTTTGTCAAACGAACAGATTATGGCAAATTGCTTCATCCAAATTAAAATAGATCTCAGCATCTCACGGCTTTGTCTCCCGTGTTCCTTCAAATGACAGAAAGCACCTCTGCAAATGCCTTCTGCGGTCCCGCCAAGTTAAAGCCTCCCAAGATTGAGATTCATTCTCGTTTTGCTGAATGAAATGTTACAGAAATCCTGCCCGGGGGGGTATTGTCAATACCTGTGAGTAGACAGATCACAAATACGTCTTCTGCACAGTAAAAGCCTATCTCTGAGCATTCGGCAGCCATGGCATTCACCACACATGTCTGTTGGATTAATCAGACCATTTGTAACCCAGGAGAAAAGAGACAACAGCTAACTTCGGGAGGTAAGCGGGAATAATGTGGCAATTAGTTAAAACGAAGGCTGCTGTCCTTGTTCAAAGACCTAACGATGAAAGAATATTCACGTGAGCACTGTGTGTGGGGTTTTTTTGTTGTTGTTGCCGCTTTTTGAATTTGTTTTTAATTTGGGAAGCATTTCTGCGTTGGGAACACCAGATTCACTGCTCAGAGTAAATCATCTCTGTGTGTTCATTGCATTTAGTTTCCTTTGTTTTTTATTGCTAGGCGACCTGTGTATTTCTTTTCTAAGGAAGAGACTGTTTCTAACAGAGTTATGAGTGATAATAATATTAATACATTGCTTATATTTAGAAAACAAGTGGAATACTCCCAAATATTATGCAAGTTTTTTATTCAAAGCTCTCAAATCGTGGAGAAAATTTCTTGTTGAAGTTAGTCAAAGGAGCTCATTGTTTTGATAGTAGTTAGGTTTGTGGATATAATACCACGCTCGCATACCACAGCTTCCCATCACTGGAAGAGTCCATTTCCCCAATATTTTTGGATTGTGTGTGGCTCCCCTGGCTCCCATCCAGATGTGGAGCAAAACCCCACTGGAGAAGGAAAACAGCTTGCCTTGGACTCTTATCGGGAACATAAATCAGTAGTGATCCCTGTGGCCTGTATCCAATTAGCAGAAAAGGAGCAAAGCCCTTCCAGGTGTCTTGAAATCTCAGAACATAAATATAGAACAGAAGAAATGGCACCTGCCCTCCCCCTACTGCCACCCTCTGCCCCCAACAAGGAGCATATTGAGGTCTCAGGGAGGCTTGTCAACAGATTCCCCTGCAAATTAACTCGGTCCATGACGAATTGGGGCCGGTTTTCTTGGCCGTGGTACGGATACAGGGAGACGATGAAACCCTTGTACAGGCTGTAGGAGGGAAATAAACACTGAGAAGCCCCTAGGGGGCACGGAGAGAGTGGGAGTGCAAAGTTTTTGCCCAGGGCCAACATGGGATGCCTTGATCCCAGCTGCCTAGTTGCCTTGTTGTACAATAGATAAGACCTTGGGCTCTAATGTCCAGCTGTTTGGGTGCAGAGCATTGGTTTCTGAGCTGTTCTCCATCTTCCTGTTTTCCCCGGGACAGTGAAGGTAGGAGTTGCACCCGGCATGTGTGTTTTCGCAAAGATTTAGTGAGTTAACCTTTGGGTCTGGCAGTTAGCTAGTGTTAGTAAATAGAAGCTGATAGAGCCTACAGTTGAATCTCCTCTGTCTGATCATGGAGGATGGGACGTTGTACTTTTGTCAACTGTAATCACGGCTTTGCTTGCACTTTTCTAGTTAGCATTGTCTGGACTTCTCTCAAGTGAGGTTGAGTCCCTCGACAGTAATGTTCTCACTAAGCCAGACTTTCTCTTAGAATAGACACCACTCATGAGCAGCATTCTTACAGGTTCGAGGACCGTCCCCCATTTTCCCTCTGTGGCTGAACTATTATGGCATTCTGAGCCCGTCTTACAAGATTCTCAGTAAACATTTCAGTAATTACCCGAGGCCAGCTAATCCTATAGTTTCCAGAGTCACGGCATTGACCAAAATAAGTCCTTAAGACATCCCAATGGAGAGATGCCATCCAGTGAGGTGGTAAGAGGCGGATGAGTGAAGGGGAGAGAAAAGGATAGTGACAGTAGCAGCAGCTGGGAGACATTGAAGAACTGGGGAGAAGCTCTTAGGGGAGGAAGTGACATTGGAGCAAACATTTGAGTGAGGGGATCAAGTCAACCATGGGAAAGGACAAAGGAAAGAGAATCTGCAGAAGCCCCTGAGAAGCAGCAACCACGGGAGGCTGGAAGAAAAGTCGGCATTGCAACCTCAGACAGTAAAGATTTAGGTCAATAAGTTTAGCTCGGGCAGTCCAGCCCGTCCAGTGGCACTGTCTTTTCTCCCTCCAGCTAATGTCCTTTTTCTCTCCAAGTTCAAGTTCTTGCCAGCTCCTTCGACACATCCTAATCAGACCTAGAACAGCCTAGAAACTTCTGGCTAATTTGGACCTGACTAAAACTTTTGTACCATGATGCCGTGTAAAGAGATTCAATTATGGTGCGCAATGTTTTGTGAGTAACTGCCACCCATAAAAAGTTAATTAATCAGGGCTGTGTCAATTTCCTCGTGCCATGTCAATTTGCTGCCAGGTAATTAATCACTAATCACCCACCAAGCAGCAGGCTGGGGGGACAATCCGCAAGCCATTTATTGTCTTTTTCCCAAATAAATGGCACGCGCAGCAAGGAAGAAACACATCTTGCCTTTCATAATATTTTTATCGACACTTTTGCAAGTTGTAATAGACTGCGGCAACAAGCAGCTGTAGTTCAATGGAATATGGATATTAAAGAAACAAATGAGCGTAGATTTATAGGACATTGCGTTCCTGTTATGTCAGTTTTGAGATTAAACCCAGCAAATGAACAGTGAAAAATTACTCTTCCATGTGGGGAATGGTGATTAGCCTTGTACATTAATTAGAAATTTTTGTTTTCCTGTTCAATGCATCTCAAATGAGGATGTCCTGTAAGGAACTGTTTGTCCAAAATGTGGATTTATTCACTTCTAAACAGCGGTATTTAATATCAACATGCATTTTGAAATGAAACAAGAGTCAATCCCAAATGTGTGTTTCAGGGATAGATAGACAAGATATGAGAATCAGAGATTCCAACAAATTAAGTGGCTATTCTGGTCATTTTGTAAGTGACTGAATGGGTGGAACACCCCCTTTTTCTCCCCAAACCTTGAAATTGCTGAATTTGGACAAAATTGAGAGCCTTTCCATTTTTGTTTTGACCTAGAACTAAATGTGTTCCTTCATATTAAATTCCCTATTTAATGTCATTGAAAGATAGTGACCTAGTTGCGTATAAATTCTGTCTTAAGCCAGTTTGATGTACTTTTGTTTGAGATCCGTTTTGAAAAAATAAGCAAACACTTCTGTCATTTGGAAAAAAGAATCCCTTTTTTTTTCTTGACTATTCAACGTGATGTTTATCACACAGTGCTGTGCCTCCACAATTGAGCTATAGCTGGCTGTTTATTTCACCTCGGCATATTACCTACTATGCCACTTCTTAATTTATGGTCCAACACATGGAACAGGAGTTCCCCCCAAGGGTAATCCTGCAGACCTGTGAACCTGCTGTTGAAAGCATGTCTGCGCCCCCAGAATCGTGTGAGCATTTCCTAGCATAAATTACCCACAGAACAATTCAACCCCAAATTAGCACGGACATCTCTCGGTCTTAAACCATTCAAAGGGTGGGGAAAGGTGGCATGTTGGTCCGAAGGGAGAGAAGAGAGGGACAAAGAGAAAGCCCTCTTCTCCATTCTGATGGCACACCTTTTCCAGGGCATATGGCAACCTCATGCAAATTCAAACCAGCGCACAAATGCAAAGAATAATTGCCCATTACGGCGGCTGTATATTTTTATGGCTTTGATGCAGAATCTGACCCCCTGTTGGCTTTTGCATCTGCTACGCTCCCATCTCTCCCAAAGCTCTAAAACTTTAATATGCACTTTATAACCCTCAAGTATTTTCCACTGGTTTTGTGTTTCTTCTTTGGGGATTTCTGGGCTGGTGATATGATCTCATTTGTGTTTATTTCGAAGGTAAGCACCATATTCGTGAAAGAGACAGAGGGGGAGAACACACGTTTGTCACTGTAAATACACAGAGTGCAGAGCTCAGAGAAGGTGGGAGGTGGGGGCTGTGTCTTCGATGGGAGAGAGGCAGTAAGCAGTTGACACTTTGGTAAATGGCCCATTTGCCTGGTTGATACACCCACACATCTTCCGTTTAAAAATGTTGATTTGCCTTGATACTCGAGCACATCACAGCATGACTCTTGTTACATCCCTAAAGTTTCCATTCCATTGAGTTCCATGGTATACAACTCCTCATGCCCAAGAGCTGAGAGCGTTATTCCACTAACCTCCCCCAAAATATGCTCTGGGTATAAATCTCGCTGAAGGTTGGGAGTGGGTAGGCTAGGAATGTTGATATGTCAACAAGATGTGCAATTGGTATTTGCTCCAAAAGCTCTTGCCCTGTTTTCTTTGAGAGAAACTCATTTTTAGCTTATGAGCTAAATCCAATTTTCGTTGCAGTGATACCAGATTTTTCACTTTGATTCATGCTGGATAAGGTTTAAGAGGGAACCTTTCCAGTATAATGAACCTGTGTTTTTTTCCCCTCTTCCCTTGTCTCCCTCATGCCAACAGCTAAGGATTTATACTGTATCCACAAAGCAACCTGAATCCTTTCCATTGTTGCCCATTGATGGTCTCTTTACATGTTTATTAACTGGAAGGAAGTTCAACTAGAAAAAAAATCAAACTCCAGCATTAGGGGTTTAGAAATGCCTATAATTTGGTGTCTTTTCTTTCTAACATTGTTCTTTAATTAACAAAGTGGCTTTTACAAACATGGGACAGGGTGACAGGTTTACGGCTTTGATTAACAATGATTTACTCCGTTCCAGAAATGGAGAGGACATTGTGAGTTTCCATTTGGCATTTTGCGTTAGATTTATTAAACATTTATTACCCACTCACTGGATCCAAACTCCCAAACTGGGGCATTGATAGACAATGTGATAACTTTGACTCAACAAGCGATAGGTGTGTCATGTGCCAAAGTCAGCACATAATTGAGATGTCTTCTTTCTATGTGGTTCAAGGATAAAGCCATTTCACTGTTGCTTAATCTCTGCCTGAATCATCTGTCTGGGTAATTGCTTCAAATATGCATTTAACCATGTCCCAGCACCTCCAAGCCAATGCACCTGGTAGGAAAGCAAACAGACAAATCAGCTGTTGTTGGATTTGTCTTGGAATTGACCATTTGTCTTAGAGGAAAAAGGAGAGAGCCACTCAAGAGTCCTAAACCAGCTGCAGGAGGGTGGGGGGGAGACTCCTCTATTGGAGATGAGGTGAAATACTGAAGGCTCAGCTACAAATGAGAGAAGTTAGGGAGTAGAAGGAATGTTATTTTCCGTTGTTACTTGTTGCATACATTGATTGTGCTTGGAGACTGAGATTGGTTAGGTTGCCAGAGAGACTGTCTGGGGCTATGTGAGGGAAGGAACCTGACCTCACAGGCCTTTTAATGGGTATCACATGTCTGGAGGTTGGGGGGGGGGGGTGGCATTTGAGTTCCACTTTTCTCCAGAACAAGAAGCTGATCTCCCATTCCTGACACAGCACAGCAGTGAAAGCGAGTTTCAATGAATGAAGGTTTTGCAAGACTTCCAAGTTTAATACTTTGATCTAAGTCCTCTCCCTTTTAATCAGAAGCACATGTGTCCCAAGCGTGGTTGCCATTCCTGGGCTAGTGCAGCACCTGTAAAGTATGGATGTAGAACTTACTTGTATAGGGATCATGGCTGAGATCCTATTGTGGCCTTTGCCCACTGTGTATGTGCAAATCCCGGGCAGGACACTTTGTGTGGAGGGCAGTGTCAGGGAAGGCAGAAGGTGAAGAGGGAGTGCCTCTACTGTCCCCGAAGGAGGGACACTAACATTGGTTCACCTCCTCCAAAGGGTATCCAGGCACCTGCTCTGTGCTCTGGGCACTCTTCTGAATCAATAAGCAGAACATAGGGAGATCTCTGCCCTCATGGAACTTACACTCTAGCAATAGCAAGAGTCTAAGCCACTTGATGGCTGGTAGACCTAGAGAGCTTTGTGGCAGATTTCTTCCAAAGGAGATTAAAACATAAATAAAAGAAGGAAGGAGGGAAGGAAGGAAAGAAGGAAGAGAACGAAGAGGGGGGGCAGAAAGGAGGACCAGAATAAGAAGGGAGGAAAGTAAGAAAGGAAAGAGGAAGGAAATGTTCATTAATCGTGATGACTAACTAGAGGCTTCGTAAAGAGATCCCTTGGCAGCCTGAGACTGGTAACAAAAAAGAGAGAGGTGAGCAAACCCTCCATCTGGGAGACTCATACTTCCTCCATGAAGCCTCTGGTCCAAAGCATGAACTGTGGAACCCCCTTATTTTGCCTCAGGGCACTTGGCCTCCCAAAAACGTGATTTTTAAACCAGGAGTCGATGTGTTCTCCCTCCTCTGTTCCTTTAACAAAGTAGGAATCCCTCTCGTGTGCCCTGCTTGGAGAAACCCCCAAAGCCTTGCATTAAGACCTGTAGCTACCTTATCCTGCATCGGCAGAGACATCTTCCCCCTGCAGCAGAGGGGGTCCAAATGAACTCCTGGCTCTATATCCTCAGCGGCTCGTGCTGTCGAGCTTCTGTTTCATGTTGTATCTCAACATCTAAATCCTCCAAGAATTATTGTAAAACCTGCTTGTCGCTGAGAGGGATCTGGTCTCACTCACTGTGCACCGTAGCCAGCGATAATGAATGGGTCAGCATAATTACCGTGTTTCCTCACACAGGCAGCCAGCTGCTCTGCCAGATTGTGAATTTTTCATTTTCTTTATTTCAAAATGCAGGGCGTTCCTATGAAAACTTAATGTTTGAGCAGCAAGACAGACTTGCAGTCAAAGCTGTGCGCTTGCCCATTTTCTCCCCAGTCCGGAAGCAAACGTCTCAGATCTCATTACTTCTGGGCTTTTATGGTGTTCGGAATTATTGGCTTTCCCCATTAAGACTGACACCTCTCTATAATTTCAAGCACATTAGTTGTAACACAAGTCAGGAGATGTGGGTGCATTGGGGGCTGGCAAGCTGAGAATTAAGGACAGCTGTGCGATTTGTCTTTCACAGCAATAAAAAAAAAAAAAAAGGTTAAAAATAACCTGTATGGTCTTTTCCAACACAAATAGACAAAATCATTCTGACTCGGTTCTATGATCCCAGCATTTTGCCCTCCGTCGTGAGAGAAAGATATGGTGGAATCCATGAGAACACGAAGAGAATTCCAGATGATAGCCAGTCTTCAGGTTGGAATCAAGGGTTTTAGTCTAGTCTGTGCAGTTCTGCGAGATGGTATGGAATTGGGGCTTTTGTGGGAGACGCCATGGCCTCGTCTCCCCATCCCCTGCCCTCCCCCACTGCATAACTAGAACACAGAGTGTCCGAGGACTCCACAGCCAGTGAAGAGATGGGATGGAGGCCTTCTGCTCCTGAATGTGGTGGAGGAAGGGGAGAAGCCCCTCCATGGCAGTTTGGATATAAGGTGGAGGCAACTTCAACACAGCATGAAACAGGACACCCTGTGAGCAGTTAGGTGTTCCCCCAAAATGAGCTCCTGGAGAGAGGTCTGTGTGCACTGATTATCTCCTTTTGAGAGCCTCCCTTGTGGTGGGACGACCTGAGCTTGTATGTTCATATCACGCCCAAAGACACTGTCCATACAAACACCGCGTGAACAAGTCCCAGGAGAGAGGGAGCAGGGGAGGGGAGTGCACAGAGGAGGAAATCCTTCCAGCCCTGCTCTGTTTTACCTGTGTCTCCCTCCCTCTGGAAAGCTCCTGTTCCGTTAGAGACTGGTAGATGGGAGAAGAAGCTGGGGACAAGGGTGGGGTGGGGGGAGGTTGACTGGAAACTGCCCATCACGTGGCCTCTCCACAACCTACAACTTCATCCACTTGTTGCTGTAGTGAAGCCACCCCTGCATCCATTCAGGGGTCCAATATTGAGAGCCCACTGTGAATAAGATCGGGGGGCTTCTGCCGACTTGGGGAGGCACGTGCTGGAGAGGCCGAGAGGAGCTTGCCCGTTCTTTGGAGAGAGAAAAGTTAACACACCCGGCATAGCAAGAGCCCTGTGAGATGCAGACAAGTAGGAACAGCAGAAGTGGTTTCCTGAAGCCGGGGGTGGGGGGGCGGAGGGAGCATTGTCTCAGAATTTGCAGACCCCCCCAGGAGGAAGGACATCCCAGGCAAGAGAATGAAGATCAGGGGTCTCTGGGTTCAAGCTTCATTCCCTCATGACTCCTCAGCAAGCCATCCTGCTCAGAGAATTTTTCCCCCAAGGAGGAAAAACCCAGCTCACACCCTCTTCTTAAGAGTTGAGTTCCCAGACTTCTGTGTGGTTATATAAGGTTGTTGTACATGTCTTCAAAGCTGTTAAGTGGTTTGGGGGCTGATGGGTCACTGGTAACCATTTGTTTCTTGGAGCATAAAGGGTTTGCACAGTTACGATACATGCACGTGTCCGTAGGAACGTTGTATTGCAATTTAAAAATTTTAACAAGCCATAGATGGACATCAAGGAAAATGTGGGAAATAAATAAAAACAAGATGGGGAAAGCAGTGAATAGACAACACACACACAGTTCAGCACCAGAGATAACTAAGAACACACTGAAATATGTGTGCGTATGTATACAAAATTATATACATAGTTGAACATATATGTACGCATAGTACACGTTCACATAGACGTGTGCATTATACAACACAATATAAACACGGGCATGCATAGTCACTCACATGCACGCACGTGTGTGTATACACCATACTCAGGCATGTTGTATGCTCACACACATATAAATATTACACACAATATACATGTGTGTACAGACAGAAGACAGATGTTGACAATACAATGCACATACATCTTGCAGTCTGCCTTTGTAAAATTTGAACTCTGTGCAGTGAGCTTGCTTCCCGTTATTAAGAAGTCTTTGTAAATGTTTGTCATTTACCGTATTCTCTTGGGCACAGGGACCACCTCCTTAAGTAGCCCGTCCTGCCTGGACTCGGACCTTGGCCTCCTCCCGCTGCCCGCCCTTTACGAGCCTGATCCTGGACAGGGGGCAGGTGTCCAGCTTCCGCCTGCAGGGAGAAGGGTCCTGGCGGGGGGGCGCGTCGCCCCCAACAACAGGTGTGCTTCTGAAAGCCTTTGCTCTGCTCTCTCCTTTCCGCCCCCGCAGTGCCCGGCTTCCCGTATCCAGCCGCCACCGCCGCGGCCGCCTACCGAGGGGCGCACCTGCGAGGCCGCGGCCGCACCGTGTACAACACCTTCCGGGCCGCAGCGCCCCCGCCCCCGATCCCGGCCTACGGCGGGTAAGTCGGTCAGCCTCCCCCTGGCGGCGGGCCTCCCGCACCGCCCCCTCCTGTTTGCGAGCGCATGCTGGTCTTGACCGCCCCACCGGAACCCGCCCCAGCATGCATTCCGCGCGCGCCTGCAGTGGAGCACCTTGCAAAGAGTATTGAGAAATGAATGTAATTTGTCCTGTCATGGTTGGTGCCTTTAAGCATTCTACATGTCACATGTTGTTATGTAAATTCTCTTTGAGACTGAATGCTGGAGAACAGAGAAATGGTTACAGCCAAAGATGTATTTCTGATGATTGCAAACATCTGGTTATTAAGGAGGTTGGATCACATTTGCCCCTTGAATCTGGCCATGGAGGGACGCGAAGTTTCCAAACATAAAATTCGCTGGGGGAGGGGGGGGGGCGTGGTTGGAAGGGGGGGTGGTCTTGCCGCCCTCCCCAAAGACACCTTGCACTTCAAAGTTTATGAACCCTTGCCTGAGAAGAGAAAATTAGGTGTGGAGTCGAAAGCAAAAGTTCAAAGAAATTGGAAGTAAGACTCATTTCCATTGGATTTTCCAAAATGTGCATTTGCTTTCCTTTCCCCTCTGCAAGGAAATGCAAGTTAACGTGTTCCCCGTGGGCAGTTTGGTTTTTGTGCGCATGGACTTTGGCATTCCCAGGTGAAAATCAAAGAGGGCTGGTGAACACTAAGAAACAGTGGTACTGTGGGCTGCAGCCCTGAAATGCTACCGTTTCTTCCTGTTAAGGTATCCTCCTGGAACATTCGGTGCCCTGGAGTCAGGGAGAAAGAAAGAGATGTCTCTGGTGGTTCTTGGGGGATGTTTGGAATGTTCGCAGACGTTTTGGGTTGTCTCAGCAGGAGCAGCAATCTAGTAGGTAGAGGCCAGGGATGCTGCTTAAGATCCACAGTGCACAGGACCCCCCCTCCCCCAACACAAAGAGTCATGAGGCCCCCAATGTCAATAGTACTACTCAGAAAAACTGAGCTGTGTGCAAGACAGTTTGGCTCAAGGCTTTCCTGGCCAGTGCCTGGCTTTCTGGTCTGTAGAAAGAATACGGTTGTATTCCAGACTGTACCAAAAGGGTTAATGCATTTTTTATAGCTCTGTTGCTTATAAATTTTTTAGAAAACCTGAATGAGCCTAGATCATCTCTCTATTATACTGATGACAAAGGAAACCACTCTTTTTTCATTATTTATTCATATCTCACCCATTGCAGAGGAGAGCATTTGAAGGGTTTCAAACACAAACGCAATGAGACAAAGTTAAGAATATAAATAAATGAAACTCGATGAAATCATCAGGAAGGGAAAACACAGGTAGAGAAATCAGTCAGTGTCCATTGTTTCTTGTGTTGTGATTAGACTTAGGTCACTTCTGAGTTTCTTAGTGGACAAAACAACAGCACAAATTTCGTTTTCACTGGAATGATGATAGATAATAACAAACCAAAGATAAATTCACCATAAATTCTCCCCACCCTCCAAAAAGATGCATCTGTACATCCTAAGCCTTAGACATATGACGATGTGATACAAAGAATCATCGATAGTGTAATCATTATCTCCAGCCCCACAGTGTTGAGCCCGTTTTATAGATCCAGAAATGCAGAAATAAATACATGTTATTCCCAAGGTCACACAGTAAGTTGTTAGGAAGGGAAAAATCCCCCACCAAGTTACCCTGTAGGCTCATGTAATTACTAAAGCAAGATTCATAAACCATAAACACAAAATTGCATGTTTATACCACATTAGTTTGTCTGAAAATTATTATCTTATCTTAGTAGACGGTAATTGTAGCTTTTTGGTACATGTACCCTCAGTATCTCACTACTATACTGAACAGGAAAAAAAAATAAAGTAAAATTATACGGCTTATCCTCACATGAACTATTTATAAAAATCTCAAAATAACACACCTGCTGTAAAATCGAAATTCTCTAACCTAGAATGAACTTGTTCTTTGCTGGGGATAACTGTGCATAACTAATTAATGCCACATTCACCAGGGAGACACATGGGCATCTCCAAATGGTGAAGCACTGTGTTTGTGACTGCTTTAGACGTGACTTAACTTTAATATTCCAGCAATATGCCTAATCATTTTGGTTATAATAGTACATTGTGCCTCTTTGCTGGTAATATTCTGAGTGGAATCCTGAAACCGCTCTAAGTAGTAAGATGAAATTCTCAGGACAGGAGGAGGTGAGAGGGGGGGAAGAGGAGGAAGAGGAAGAGGAGAAAAGGCTGGGGTCCGCGTGCCCATGTCTGCAGGTTCTATGAGAGCAAAGTGTTGGTGGAGAATAGGAAATTCAGCCAGGGTGTTTTTGCTGTATTAGAAAGTGCCTGGAGTGCACTGGCCCCAAATGAAAAAGTGTGAGTCCAGCATCTTAAGTGAAGGTTTCCCTTTCCCTTTGCTTGTTGGCTTAGGCTGCAGGAAATTGCACAGAGGCAGCTCCTTTTGGAGAGAAGAGTGGGGGGCAGCACAGAGCAGATCCTGGCTGGAGTAGTGAGAGCCCTGGGCTTGAGTGGAAGCAAATAGCAGAGAGGTTGGAAGAGGTTCCTGTTTCCAGGAAGTGACATTATCAGGATTCAGGGGGTCCAGGAGATAGTGTGGATTTGTAGCTGTTTGTCTCCGAAGTCCTTTGGGGGAAGATTTCTAGATTTGACTAATGTCTTTACTCCAGTGCATTTTAGCTTAACATCTCTTTCTGTCTTGCCCCTTTGGAGGAGTTTCTTCCTGTTAGGGGCAGCAGCACCATATAAGCTAACAATTTCAATAAATGTGATAAGTGATAAGGTGTGGTGTTGTGTGAGCACCAAGGAAGGCCCCTTAGCTCAGTTTTTAGAGAAGGCTTTCAGGAAAAGAAGAAATGTGGGATGCACTTAAGTCCAACCATTTCCTAAATTGCCACGTTGAGATCTCATTCCATGAGTCTCCCTCGCACCCAGTGATCCACATCTTTTCTACAATGTCATCTAGCAAGCTGCATTTGTTACTATTTTCCATTTGTTACCTGTCAAAGATTTATCTAACTGCCAACCTACACCTCTCTTCTTCATGAAGTATGCAATATGAATATACCCTGTCACTGAAATCCCAATAAAAAGTGTGTCATTTATCCTGTGTCCATGTATGGCTTCCATATTGTTTTCCCAAGATAGTGAAAAAAAAAAAAAAAATCCCACATAACCCCCATGGC
Source organism: Panthera onca (assembly GCF_046562875.1). Classification (NCBI taxonomy): domain Eukaryota; kingdom Metazoa; phylum Chordata; class Mammalia; order Carnivora; family Felidae; genus Panthera; species Panthera onca. The sequence continues at coordinate 35,525,011 of NC_138354.1, read as the reverse complement.
TACTTTTGTGGAGTCTTAGGTGACCCTTGGAGGTACCCAACATCAAGATAGTCACATAGGAGGATTCACCAAGGATGCCTTCTCGTCCATCCACTTCCTTTTATTGATTTCGTTTTCTCCTCCACATCCTGATATTTTCTGAAGTTCCTCCCAGCAAGTAAAGAGCACAGGTGATGGAGAGGCCCTATTCTCTTCTTTCTCACATAGCTAAAAAGGAATTTCTTGGGACATTAATATGTGATCATTTTCTCTAGCGGAGGGGGTTCTCTTTGGACCCTGGATGGATCATAGGAATGAGTAGAAAATCTAGACCGAGCCAACCAACTCAGTATTGATTACCAACGTTAACTGAGTGAGGATGGGTGATGAGTTAGAAACCTAGTGTGTGACCCCTTCCTGGGAGGCACCTGTATTCCCCACATGCCACAGAGTTGGCTCTAGACAGTGGCGCGTCAATGGTGTGTAGACTATGTATATCATAAATAAAATATCCATTAGTGAATGGTTTCCGAGAGCACTCAATGGGCCGGGTCTTCCATATTTCTCCTTGCCCTTGATCCTGGAGTCCATTTCGATTGAGAAGCCTCAATGTCCAGTCTGTCTTCTTGTGATCCACATTTGGGAGAAATTGCACATTGGGTAATTGCCATCCAAGGAATCTTGCAGACTGATGATCCGTGGGTGGAGGTGCCAGAGGTGGTAGGTAAAGGGATTCGAGACACACCCACCAGATTCAGTACAACATCTCGTACTAGAAGACGGCAGCTAAGCCCCAATGCCCTCCCAAAGGAACCCCCCGAGACTGGCCTAGCTGAATTCTTGTTCTTAATTAATTAGCTAATTAACTATTAAGCAGCTACTTGCCAAGTGCCTACTGTGCACCATGCACATTGTATGGTATGGGGACACAGTAGGCACTCTAATGGAGCTTCAAAGAATATCTTGAAAGTTATTATTCTAAGCCAAACCTCCAGCGTCTGCTATAGGGCTTTGGTTTTGGTTCTCGGGGTATCTTTGAAGAAGACGTTCTATACTTTCGCAGGAAATTAGCTATGACACGTCTATGTACAACTTCTCAAAGTTACATTGAGAAGTGGTTTGAGGGGACTCTGTGCTACTTTGTATATAGGAAAGATATGGTAATATCCCAGGAGAAAGAAAACTTCTTAAAGCTGGCCAGTGCAAGAATGAAACTCGCACACAGAACAGTTTCAGGTCAGGTTCTAAAAGTACCTCTGACACCAGACCCCGGGACTATGCATATGTGCCTCACTGACTAGAAACCAACCGTGCTTTCTGGTTTTAATTTCTAAATGTCTAATCCTGAGACTGTATTCTCTGTTGTTGAGAATGTTTCTCATTTAATAGAAACACTAGGAACTAAAGTCATCATCACCCATCATCAGAATAGTTTCCGGAATTCTCTCTAGCTTTTTGTTTGTGTGTTTGGTTCTGGTGTAAATTCTTGTTCAAACTTCCAGCCACGTTTAAAGTGCAACCTGTAACATTAAAAAAAAAAAAAAAGGGTGGGCTTCTGAATTGAATGTATATATAGGCAAACCTTAAATCAGGGGTTCTTAAATTTTTCAGGTAGAGGGGAGTGGAATGTCACAGATGCCTTTAATAATCCAGTTAAAAATGTGTTTTCCCTAGGAAAATGTTGGTGTACACCTCCATATATCCATGCACATACACAATTCTATACAAATGCCAGAGAGTTTATGGACCCATATGATATGTCTTCAAAAACAGCTAGATTTAAACGCATTAAAATTTTAATTTATTTTCCAGTTGGAAGGGGCACTAAGGTAGAGCAGTTTTAAATAACCTCTCCTTCAGGAATACGTTTGTGGTGGTGATTTATTACATTACACAAACAGATTGGATAGTTTGGGCATCCTATACTTTCTTTCCTTTTTTTTTTTTTTTTTTAGTAAACTAATTTGTTATAGTGCATTCATTCCCTGCTTGCATTCAACCAAATATTTAACTACTGTTATTACCTTTCTAAGAAAATGAGATGTGCATTTGCAATGCTCTTGCAAAAGCATATTGCAGGCCCAAAGTGATTGACAAGGAATACAATTACCTTTGCATGGCTAGACAGACTGCCTTTGCATTAAAATTGGACCACACGGGTTCATTGCATGACAGCAACCCCCTTCTCTTGCAACGGGGCCGTGGCTAATTTATCTATAGCTGCATACTAGATCAGCTCCGGCTCTCCTTTCCCTACATGTCTTATATTTTAAGTGCACCTGTTCCATGGGGCTTGAAAAAGTGTTTGGACACATTCCTGGAAACCAGCATGAGAATGTGTAAGAGCTTTCCTTTAGCCGCCTCCTGTTTAGAATAGGGGTGAGGAGGCTGACCCTCGGTGCCGTCGCAAATGTAAAGAAAAAGAACACAGGGAGGGCAGTGTTGGCATGGAGCAATGAGCCTGTTAGTCCTTGGGCGGCGGCAGCAGCAGCAGCAGCAATCACCTGGTACTTGTTGGAAATTGGAATTCTTAGACCCCCATCCAAATCTATTGAGTCAGAACCTCTGGGCTGGGCATGGGGCCCAGCCATCTGTGTTTGAACAAGCCCTCAGGTGACCCTGCACTTGTGCTGAAGTTGGACCACAGTCTGCCCCAATAGCTAAAAGCGGGCTGCAAAGCCAGAGCTCCCTGGACTAGACTCCCGGCTCAGTCAACACCTACCCTCTCCAGTGTAGCTTCCTTTATATCTGAGGGTGAGAATAGCATTCTCCAACTCGCAGGGGTAGTATGAGGGTTAAATGGGATACTGAGCCCAGGATGCTTAGACCAGGGACTGGCCGGTGGCAGTCCTTCTCTAAATGTGAGGACTAGGGTTGTTTATGCCTGTGCTGTCACCAGTAGTAGCTTAGGGGGGGGAAACGGCATTTTGGTGAAACTGGGAGCCCGTGAATTGGCTTCCTTTCATACGGCCGAAGACAGCCATAACGGTTCTTTGTATTTAGACGGATCATGAAAATAGATCCTTCACCCTTCCATCATTCCCTCCAAAACATGCATGTGTGGCAGTCAGTGAAATGGAGGCCTCCCTGTGCGGTGTGGTTTATTACAGCAGCGAGAATTCCTGACGCCCTTTCTCAGTGAAGCCCCACCCCGTCTGCCGGGCCTCTGAACTCTGCAGTCTGTTCCCTTTGCTTGGCCTGCCCTCCCTCCCTCTTTACCTGGCTAAGGCTTTGCGATCTCTGAGGCGTTTGCTCAGATCCCCTCACCCCTGTTGCCCAGCCCCACTCCTTCTGTCACACTTTGAGAGCACCACTGTTCCCTCTCAGCACCTACCAGCACTGCAACTTTACATGTCTGTGCGTTTATGCACATGGCTTTGTGACCTCCCGGCCCCCTCCCTGGAAGCCCCCCAGGGGCAGCTGTAGTGATGGACACACTCTTGCCTGTCTGTGCCTTAGCATGGCCGTTGGAGCAGAGAAAGCATGTCAGTAGCAGAGAAACGGTATTCCTCATGTGGTTTGTTTGAGCTTGTCGAAATGGAGATGCCAGATCCCATTTTGTCTCTGGTTCTCTGTCTCAGAAATGTGGGATGGCAGAGTCCCAAAGTAATTTTCCATGCCCCTTGTGGAGGGCACGCACGGCACTGAGTATACCCCATTTAACAAAGGCAAACATCAGCGGCCTGTTCTTCCCTCACTTCCGGGAGTTGGTGCAAACAGACGTGACGCGGAGGCCTGCAACTGGCCGCGAGGCACCAGAACCCAACCTGGTGAAAGAAGGGGCCACTCTCGCAGCCAGGGCCTAGACTCAGTCATTCCGGGTCCACACCGGGTGTGCATGGGAACACCACCAAAGTGTAGGGCGGGCTCGGCTCTCCATTATCCACAGGGGAGCAGGCACAGACTGGGTCCCCCTCTACAAATATGTAGACAGAGGCGTTACTCCCCATATTTCAATAGACATTCACATGTGGTTAAAATATTAATATTTTGTTGACACCCAGATGTCTCTCTGTGCTGTGATGTCAAGCCCAATGATCATCACTTTGCTCACAGCACCTCACTGAATCCTCCCTCGAGGGGAGCCCTTACCAGCCTGTTTCCCCATTTTACAGACCAGTATGCGAAGCTCCGATGGTTTGAGTGGGGAGTCCAAGGGCTCACCGCCACTGATTGATGAGGCTGTGACCCGATACCCGTGTGGTTCCCATCTAACTTGGCTCTTGAATGGTTATCTGCCTGTGGAGGAGGATACTGGGAAGAAAGGCATTCCCAGCACAAACAATAGCACGTGCAGAGTTACAAGGGCCTAAAAGAATGGGGTGGGAGCAGTAGCTGTTTTGCTGTGGCTACATGGTTCACCTCTGAGGTTCGGGGCCCAGACTCAGTATTTGTTACTCTCCTCCGTATCCTCAGATCTGTTTCAAATCCTGTTGACAGAGGCTGGCCCTGCCTTCTGACCCCCAACTGACGCTCTCTTTTCATGTTGGAAATGCTGGAAGCCTAGCTCAGGATGCTGCATACCTCAGTGTCTTGGGTTAGGGTTTACGGGGCCTGATAGGTGCTCTCATGCCTGCGGCCCCCTCGGATCAAAACGAAACAAGCCGAATGCGATTCCTACCAACCTCCTTAGTGTGTGAAGTCCCTGTCATGTCTTTAAGGATAATGGTACTTGGGGTCTAGCCAGTCAAGTCTGAAAAGCTCTGAGAAGCACTCTCCAGTGCTCTCCAGCACACCAGTGTCACAGCCGTGTGTGTGCGTGTGTGTGTGTGTGTTTTAAGTGCCTCCCTTTGGCTTGATATGCTCGGCTTACATGTGGGTCCGCTGCTTCTCCTGAAACCTGCTGGAACCCTTTGGTAATCAAAGTTGTGTTTCCGTTAGAATCCTCCTCCATTCGACGGTGGGGCTCGCTGGTCCTTTGCCAGAATCATAAATCATCTCTGAACTCCACGGGGAGATCTCAGGGAAGGTTATTAATAACAGCTACCGTCCTGTGGAAAACACGCATTTGGAAACACACGCTTCTGTAGTCAATGTGTCCTGTGATCCTCCCAAAAGCCTGTGAGGTGTGCAGGCTACACGCGATCCTCATTAAACCCACTGTAATGCTTAGGAATTGTAACTCAGTTTCCCATGATCACATGCTGTAAGCTTCTCTTCCTGGCTGTCTCGCTCGAGGTATACCAAGAAACTTCTGGAGAAATCCAGGATATTTTCTCCCTCCTGTGAAGTCCCTTGTCTCTGGAATGACTGTATGGATGGGGATAACAGAGCCACTGTGAGGCCAGGCTTATTCAGTCATAATGCCGGGCCTGCTTAGTCTGGGTATAATTTATGTAAATGTGCATACAGGAGCGTGTATGTGCATACGTGTCTAGGTAAGAGCACACGTACATCCCCAGATATGCAAACACACACTACTAAACACGTTATCCACTATATACATCCACCTGTGCTCATAAACACCCATACACACGTGGGCGTGGTATACACATACACACACACGTGCATTGACATGTGCACAGTATCACACACACACACACACATTCACACACATGCATGCGCATAGAGCACATACATATATACAAACACGCATAGTCTTGCATGCACACATACACACATAGTCTCACACACATAAAATCTGAGATATTTTCCTACATTTACCATGAAAGAGTGGCACATGGAATTACCAAATATAATACTAGAGTGTGAAAGAGCACAGGGGAACATTTCTGGAATCATTTGGGTTGTTTGGCTCTCCTCACATCCTTCAGGCACAACCCATACTGGTAATACAACAGTGTGTGTTTTTCTTTCTTTTTCCTTGGGGAAGCTGTGTGGTGTGATTAAATGCAAACTCTGGCCCTCCTATCTGTCCAGGCCACTTATAATAACCCAAAATTCTCCTTGCATTTCTGCACCTCCTCCTGAAAGAGTGGGAAGTCTGGTACCCAGCATGCCACCACGTCCCAATTCCGGGCCAATGCCGAACCGCAGCCTAATTTTCTCAGGCTGATGGACAGCTGTTGTCTCCAACCTCCTTAACCAGTGTGAAAACACTCCTCGGTTCCTGTGTTTTGGATCTTGTGACCAGACTAACTTCGCCAGTGCAGGGGTTGGTGTGTCTGCATGGGGAAATGCACTAATATGGATGTTTTTCTTTGTGTGTGCACCCTTGCAGTGTTGTTTACCAGGATGGATTTTATGGTGCAGACATTTATGTAAGTATTCATTAATGTGCATGCCATCCCTGTTTCCTCCCGGAGTCATTCTGTTTACAAGTTTGCTGCAAGTTTCCTCTTCCTGGTCTGTAGGCAAGCATCGGGGGACTTATACGCAGGGCAGAACCCCTCCAGCTCATGACAGCCATCACGGCTGATGAATGGGTAGAACTACCTCCTTGGTTCACTTCAGAATATGTGCAAACACCCCCCTAAAAGTGATGGCATTTCTCTCATGTCAGACTAAAGACTCCCCACCCCCAAAAGAATTCTCTTTAAAGTTTTCAGTATGTTCTGTGTGTTTTGCAGTATAATATTTACCATAGCAGCTGTCATTACCAGCTGTAGAGGGTTAAAAGATATTTTCATGGCTAATTTTTTGATGGTCTCTGTTTTTAATATTTATTTATTTATTTATTTGGAGGTGGAGGGGGAGAGAGAGAGAGAGAGAGAGGGAGAGAAAGGGCAGAGAGAGGAGAGAGAGAATCCCATGCTGTCAGCCTGTCAGTGTGGAGCCCGATGTGGGGCTTGATCATGAGCCATGAGATCATGACCTGAGCCAAAACCAAGAATCAGACACTTAACCGACTGAGCCACCCAGGCGCCCCAATTTTTTTGATGTTTTCTTATAAATACACTTAATTGTTCACAGTAATAGCTCTAGAAAAAATCCTCTGCTCCCTCTGGATGATTTTAGCAAGAAACATCTCTAAGAAAATGTATGCCAACTTGACCACTAAACCCTTATTTTCTTCCTTATTCCTCCCATTTCCCCAAAATCATTACCTGACTCAGAATTGTCTGTTAAATTTAGAATTGTTTATTAAATGGTACCACTTTATTAAGCTTTTCAATTTTAGAAAAGAGTGGGATGTTTCTCATTATGGGGACCATAGTTAAACTTACCTAAATGGATCTAAAAGTAGTTATTCTTCACATTATGATATTAGCTGCAATGTTAGGAAAATAACTTGGAATAAACACAATTTAAAATACATGGGCAGGATTGGGGGTGGATTTTTAAAATCATATACTGTTTTTTTAATTACAAGTGACCTCAAGTAAGTTCACTGGAATCATATCTGTTGGCTTATAGACTAGATAACAAAGACAAATAAAAGCATACTTCTGACCAAATTGATATCATTTACTAGAAAATGGGAAAGACACTAGTTATTTAATTTTCTTCCTTTTGAATTTCAAATAATTACGATTTTGAGACATAGTATTAATCTCCATCAATGATGCATGGAGTTGAGTTCTGCTATCATTGTATCAAGTACATTTATTATAATCTGTGGGTTAGTTTTTTTCATAATAAAATGAACAAACAACATATACCCAATGAACACCCAATTTCTTTTTTTAATGTAGCTTAATCCATGCCTTCAAATATCCTCTATAAAAAAAAATTTAGGGGCGCCTGGGTGGCGCAGTCGGTTAAGCGTCCGACTTCAGCCAGGTCACGATCTCGCGGTCCGTGAGTTCGAGCCCCGCGTCAGGCTCTGGGCTGATGGCTTGGAGCCTGGAGCCTGTTTCCGATTCTGTGTCTCCCTCTCTCTCTGCCCCTCCCCCGTTCATGCTCTGTCTCTCTCTGTCCCAAAAATAAATAAAAAACGTTGAAAAAAAAAAAATTTAAAAAAAAAAAAAAAAAAAATTTAAATTCATACCATTATACATAGAGAAGCAGCTTGGAGCCCACTCACATCCTTAGAAACCCAACAAACCCAACATCAGTCTTCATCCTTTCCCAGTGTAGCCTCTGGATAGAGTATACCTAAGTTTAGGCCTTTTTTTTTTTTTTTTAATTTGGGAAATGGGGAGAAGAGAAGGGATGGAAATAACAAAAAATATAATCCACCAAAAAAAAAAAAAAGAAAAGAAAAAAGAAATACAATATCCCCGTCAACACCCACCAGTGGGGGAAAAGAACGTGTTAGTAAGCCTAACTGACAACACTGATATCGTATTAGCTGTCATTTATTGAGTGTCCGCCTCGCCGTGCCTCAGTTTCCTCATTTGCAAAATGACAGCAGTTTATTGAATTATTAATTTGTTCTGTCCTATGGATATTTCCAATGGGTGTCTTTCCCTTGTCTCCGAGATGTGTGAAAGGCAGGAAGGAGGAGCCACCTGAAGGCAGGGCATGTAGGTTCCCAGACACTGGGAAAGAACGTGCTAGTGAGAGTAGCAGGCAGAGGTGTCTGTGTCTGTTGGCAATGGAGACTACGAATGAGAATCCATGAGAACAAAGTAAAAGGAGGGACCAGAGACACTCAGAAGGGAGCAAATGTGCCAGCTCCCAGACTAAGGCAGCAAGATATAGTCTGTTCAGGGAGGAAATCTACAAAAAAGTCCCTTTGTGCTTTGAGTGCCTTTAGAGGCTTTGTTTTCCACGAATTCATCATATCTGGGCAAAGCCTGCCGGGCCTAGTGCTGCAGCCCCCGCAGGTGGCTGGGTGCCCCCACATGAAGGGATTATGTGAGGGGACACTGTTTCTTCAACACATCACTTCCTTGTGTCAGTATTTAGAAAACTCTTTGTCTAGCCAAAAAAAAAAAAAAAATTATCTCCTTTTCCCACTGTTCATATTATATAACAATACGAGTTTTCAGAGGGTAGTTCCAAATAGGCAATCAGGGGACAGAAAAACTTACTGAAATAGGAACTCCGAGCCTTGTTTTACCCAGCACGTGTTTCTGTCCTCTTTCCAAGAGGGTAGCTCAGATCTTGCAGACCTTCCTGAGTATCCTGCTCTGTGTAAGATGGCAAGTTCAGACTATTGCTGCCAGGTGGTGCATGTCCGTAGGCACAGTGACAAACTAGACCACCTGATGCAGCAAAACAATGGCTCGTTGATGGCCTTACATGGATTAAGGAAACCAAGGAATAAGAATATTTCCTGCACTCTTAAAGTCTATGGAGCAGGATTCATTTTGGCTAGAAGTATATGACAGTCTCGAATGTGCTTTTTCAAGCTGCCACCCCTGCCTTCCTTGAGGTAACAGTATGCCCTGATGGCTAGAAATGTTCCCAGTGCTCCATTTCTTAAAGAAATTATGATTAACACAGTTCATAGAAACGCATGCGAGGTTCTCTTGTAGGTAAAGGAAGCTTCCGGCTTGCTCCTTCAATCTCATTCAAACAGTGCACAATAAATAGGGTTGGGGCAATCCTGGGAGGTCCTGGGGACATGTGTTAGATACGTGGGTCGCCTCTTATAGGTTTAAACATTCTGTTTATTCTTAATTTTGCTGGGTGGAGTCATAAGCTTCTAGCTTAAGTTACTTCTAAGGACGGTGCAGGCAGGGCCACCCACCAGTTCCTACCCATTGCTGTCCACCCTGACACTTTGGCAGTAGCCCAGCAGCTATCATAACACAGCCAGCAGACCAGTGTTTTCTCTGCACCTGCTTTCTCCGCCCCTTCCCTCTGTCGTGCTCTTTCTATCCCTCCCACCTGATGGGGGAGCCCTTGGACTTTTCTCAGTCCCACCGGAGCACAGAGGATAGAAAACACCTGAAGGACCCCTACAATGGGCAAGCCATTGCCTCCAGTCTAGAATGAGCCACTCCTGCGTCAGCTTTTCAAAGAGGATTGGGGAGAGAAGGAGCAGTGGTCACAAATGCCCTAAAATGGCAGGAACAGTTCGATTTGTTGTGGGGTGCTGTGAGCCAAAAGCTAAGGCCATAGCCTGGGAAGCTCATTTGGGCTGAGGGCACAGGAACAGCATCCTATTCAGGGCCCCAGCCCTGCAGTAGAAGCATAGACTCTGGCCACAGGGCACATGCTCATGCCCAGTGTGGAAGGCCACTCATCAGAGAGGATGTAGCCCGTTTTCAGGTCAGGAAGGATGGCATAAAAGGTCATTACCTGGGTCCCTTCCACCCAAGGACATGACGCGCCACACACACACACACACACACACACACACACACACTTTTATTCCAAAAGATAGGAATTTAGCTTACATAACTAGCATATCAAATCTGTAAGTTCACTGTTATCGCTTAGCACTGCACACTGATTTTTTTTTTTTTTTTCATGAAAAAGTGAGTCAGGTTAAAGAAAACAAATAAGTTAGTAGAAGTGCCCCATGGGATCTTGACAACCTGTTGGAAAGTTGACATAGAAGGGCCAAGTCCCCTGGACCTACAAAGCGATCCATCCTGTTTAGGGGCAAAGCTGTGGATCTCACAAGACCAGAATTGGCCACGGGGCTGACAGTAAGTGTGGCTCAACTGCATTTAGCCAGACATGTGCCTTCACTGGCTCAGGGAGCTATCCGAGGGCATTTGATCAAATGATAACTATTGAAAATGTTAATAAGTATGTTTATAATAGAGTTGTTTAAGAAGAATGTACTAACTCAGTGGAAAGTAGGGCGAGACTGAGGAGAAATGGGAAAAAGGGAAGAGAAGACAAGTTGGGAGGGCAGAGAGAAAAAGAGAGAAACAGTGATATATGATAGAAATCTTAACCACGCTCCCTTTTTATAAGAACGCCCTAAGCTTTGCAGCAGTCCATGTGGCCATGAGGCTGCCTAGCAGATACGTCTCGAGATGCCACTGCACGCTTACGTTATTCTTAAATTCTGTTACAAGTTCCTAGCTGAAACCATGGCTGAAGACAATTATTTCTGAAATGATGTCATTCTGCCATCCTTGGATCTTAAAGAGGTGTCTTAATTTCCCTGATGTAAACACAGAGAGCTGGAATGCAGAGCTTATCCAAATAAAGCCCTAGTCTTTATTCCTGGGACCCTGCTTGCTGTGGAAGCCAGCTGCAGAGTCTGGTGGGCATGATGAGGCAGGTCAGTCACCCTGGGGTCAACCACCCACCAAGAAGTTAAGCATTTGCTACAGGAGACAAGAAAGATGCTCAGCCCCTCCTGCCTTTACCTCCTCTCCTCAGCCCTGGAAGGGAGGAATCACAATACCCATTACCTCCACTTTTGTTTTTAGAGGAGGAAACTCCCCCCCACCCCCGCCCCCAAAAAGAGATGAAATGATTTGTCCAGAAACATTCATTCACACTGGAGTCTGAGCCCACGTGATTGGGCTTCCCAGCTCTAGGCTCTTCCATAGAGCGTTGACATGCATAGGTCCACGGGCCTAGATTGACTAAAGAGGAAACTTAAGGAAAGGTTAAGATATATACACACACATACCTTTATGAGGCAGGTCCCTAAATCTCTTACAATATTCTGTCACCTCAGTGTCTTCCGTGGAACTGGACAATTTCACTTTTTTATTTATTTGAGAGAGAGACTGCAAGCAGGGGAGGTATGGAGGGAGAGGGAGAGAGAATCTCAAGCACACTCTGTGCCCAGCACAGAGCCTGATGTAGGGTCGATCTCATGCCCCTGGGATAATGACCCGAGCCTAAAATCAAGAGTTGGACACCCAACCAGCTGAGCCACCCAAGCATCCCCCAGAATTTCACTTTAAATTGGAACCACTCACAAGAAAGATTAGGTTCACCCACAAAAAACTCTCACATCCAAAAATCACATCCCACTCTGTCAAAGGGGTTTTATATGTATATAAAAAATATATATATAAACATATATATATATATATTATATATATAATCAGCTTGTCTAGACACATTCACACACATCATTTTGTTGGTCATGTAGATTTAAAGTAGCTTTGGTAGCTTCAGTGTGATTCATTAATTCACAAAATTCAGTTGTGCTCTCTGTTATTTGATATTGATTTTTTTTTTTAGTTTTTTTTTTCAACGTTTTTTATTTATTTTTGGGACAGAGAGAGACAGAGCATGAACGGGGGAGGGGCAGAGAGAGAGGGAGACACAGAATCGGAAACAGGCTCCAGGCTCCGAGCCATCAGCCCAGAGCCTGACGCGGGGCTCGAACTCGCGGGGCTCGAACTCACGGACCGCGAGATCGTGACCTGGCTGAAGTCGGACGCTTAACCGACTGCGCCACCCAGGCGCCCCTGATACTGATTTTTAAAAAAGGATTGATACAGTTAGGGTTGCTCTGTACTGTCATCTTAACTGTCTCGATCATTAGGCATCAAAGCTAAATCCTCAGGTATTCCAGAAAATTCTAATCGTGAGATAACAAGAGAAATTTGAAATAGTTCATTTGAACTGTTGCAATATGCTTACAAAGATAAGAAGCCATGAAAATCCTTTTCTCTTCTTTAAAAATAAACACAGGTTATAACACAGATATAATCAGTATGGTTTGATCCCCACCTCCACCTTCTCGATACCTTGGGTTACAGAGATTTGCAAACTAAAACCTGCTTCTTCTTTGGGTTTGATGGGTCAATCTCAGATCTTAGGGAAGTAAGAGAAGCAAACTTGTAAATGAATTGCTCTGGAATTTCTGTCTGACTTATGCATTTTCTTTTATTTATTTCATTTTTGCATTGAAAACATTACATTTCTGTTTCCTTATAGAGTAGTGTATCAAGAGCCTGTGTATGGCAATAAATTGCTGCAGGTATGAAATCCCGACTGGTGGAAAAACTCATCACTATGATTGTGGGTTTGCTGTGAAATCCTACTAACAAGACAATTCTGGGGAGGGGAGATGTTCTCTAACATAGAAGGAGGAAAGACTTAACTGAATTTTCCAGTTTCGATGTGAATGCTTCCAGAATAGAGATGCATATCCTAAGATTTCCCTTGTTTGCTGGATCATGAGTGTATCCGAGTGGAGGTCTGACTTGGCTATAAATTTCCTGGCTTAAAATGTATCTACACTCAATTAATATAAGTTCAGTGAAAAGAATTGCAATGTTTCATTGTCATCAGTTGTCTGGATAATTTTGTAGTAGGTTCCTGGAGTCAACTGGAATGGTTAAAAGAAAAATTCATCCAGCATTGAGGGTCTGTACAGCTAACATAACTTTCCCTGGTTTCACTGTAGCTTCTTATAAATTTATTTCACACCTATTGCTATAGCTTTCAACCCTATTACTCACTGCTGAAGCAACCCCCAAATGAACCAATTTGTAGGAAGAAAAAAGAGCCAACACATCCATTGGAGTGTAGCTGGCCGAGTCTCCCAATATGGCCTATAACCAACATTAAAACTGTCAAATAAAATGAAAGAAGAATGTAAAGCTAAGGATGATCAGTGGGAGTTTTATTACATGGATTTCCCTGTAACATACAATTCTCATTTTTTTTTTTTGTTCTGTATTAAGTCCATTAAGAAAGTGCATTCTTTTTTTTTTTTAACCATGAGAATTCATCAAGTTTTAATGAGAAATCTGTATGAAAAAGGGGTACTTGGATCTAGGAGAGAACAAAATAATTTAAATTCCCAAGATCAACTTTTATTTTTACATTTTGAGAAAACTGACTTTCATTGCCACACTTCAAAAACTGCTGAATGTATGATGCAGATAAATTAGGGAGTGATTATTGAAGTGTTTCATTTTGCAAATGTTTTTATAAATGTAGTTTCAGTAAATCACATATTGAGATACATATGTGTATACTGGTATATTTGTGGTTAGCACAAAGTGAGATCCTTGGGTATTCTCAGAAGCTAGGGGGTTTCTGTCTGGGATCAAGCCCACTGCTACTTTATATGGTGAAACTGAAGGGAAACACACACACACACACACACACACACACACACACACACGAGACAACCCTTTCTACCCTATGTCCCCTGCAGTACACAAACATTTTGCCTCTCTTCCTAAGTCATTCACCATTAGGACATTAGAACATCTTTGTCCAAAAGTATGCTTTAAGGTCAAAAATGTGATTTCCTTTGTTGAATGACTCAGATGCACTGAGGGTCTACAGTGCTCAGCAGTATTGTTTTAGGAAGTTCCACAAATGGAATAGCCAGTTTCCTCTTAATTTAACTTGGCACTTCCCAGACCTATTTGGGAAAGGTTGCTTTTCCTTCCCCCAGCTAGTATCCCACGAAGCACAGTTTTGAAAATGCTTTGTTGGAGCACCATCAGAGGTCCTTAATCAGTAATGTGCCCAACCTCCAGAGGACGTCTGCTAGCAAAAGAAATGTTTCAGACAACAGCAGTCAGGGTCTTTGTGGCCACATCTGGTGGTGGCAGCAGAGGTATGGGGGTGGGGGGTGGAGTGCGGATTCATAATGGCCATTTAAAATTTATATTTTATATAAGGTCTCATTTATAGCTTGCTTAGAAGGATGTTTTATGAGTAGGGAGTACAGAACTATGTTGTGCTTATCATTTGGTTTGGTGGTGGGAAAAATCTCACTGTCACGGATGCATTTTTGTCCTAAAGTCGGGAAGACTGGTTTCAACATGAACATCCTTTGGTGCCAGCAAATGGAAATGAGCGCTCCTTTTCAGATGTTAGCACAGAACCTTGGAGGAGCTCTGGCTATGCTCAGCGAGCTGCAAAATATGGAGCAATAAAATTGATTAGAGTCACCCGTTAGCAAGGCAAATTAAAGCAATTTGTATTTTTTGATCATTTTACAGTGTATGCACACATACACTGAGTTAATACACAACTCTGTTATTCCCCTAATACGGATTTTGTACAGAAGAAAAATAGCAAAGGAAAACAATGCAATAGAGAGATGTGGTGGGATCAAGCCACTTAATCCTTTTCCTTTTTCCACTTAGTACCTATGTGATGGATCTCATAGACCTGTACTGTCCAGCACTGAAGCCACCAGCCCCATGTGGCCCTTTCCATGTAAATTCAAATGAACTCAAACACAGTAAAAATTCAGTTTGCTCCACTAGCCACTTTTCTGGTGTTCAATAGTCACCAAGGACCAGGGACTACTGTCCTGGACGGCACAGATGTAGAGCATTGCCATCATCACCAACAGGCCTACTGGTCGGGAAGGAGACCACGGCTTAAGGTCAGAGGCTCCACTGACTCCACAGACTTCAACACACTGTGACCTTGACTTTTAAATAGGGAATGCTAGTAAGCAGCTTCCTGAATGACAAAGACACATGTCAAGGTATTGACCATTTGTACCTGTCTTGCATAAAAACACACACTTACTCTCCTTACATGGGCAAGTCATGTGAAAACAGTGGGGTGGATGGCCCTTCCCAAAGCTTCATAGACAAGCACATCGGTTGTGCACAAGGATCCCAATGGCACACACATCCATTTTATGTGCATACAGTGAATACCGACTGGCCATCAGTGATGCTCATTTTCATCATCTGCTATTTCCACTGCAGCTGTTGTCTCCACTTCTCAAACTTGCTGCCCACTTGCACCAGTGGAAACGATCACAGAAGTTGGGAACACATACAGAGTGCAAACCCAGAGGGTTTTTTGCAAGGGGCTGTTGCTAGAAATCTTTGCTGGGACCAAATTCACAGTCACAAATCATGACTGATTTACATGGCCCTCGATGCAGATACCTTTGCAATGGCTTTTGCTTTTTATTCTGGGAGAAAACACACACACACCCACCCACCCACCCACCACTTTGTCTCCATCAAACCTTTCAGCTGGTGGTAGTTAGTGCCTCCTAGCAATCAGAGAGCTATCTTCAGCCCCTCTCTACCTCATTGTTTAATACATACACCTGCACACCTGTGTCTTTCCGGACACATCATGAAAGCCAAGGAGATGGACAAGCAGATAAAAAGAACAACTGTAGAAATCTGGTGACCTAATTTCCCCTCAGCCCATCATTCTCTGTCTTGAGCTTGGTGCTGGTGTGACAACTGCTTTGGTTTTACAACTCCTCAGTACATCTAATGAGTTTCCCTGTTTCCTAATTAGAGAACGTGGTGTTTGGAACACCAGGTGGTGTCTGGATAAGACCTGGTGTTTTTTTTTTGTAGCTTCCATGTTATTGTTCAAGGGAGACTTCTTTTCTTTTCTTTTTTGTAATACTGGCTCCAAATGATTGGTGACTCTGTCAGGATGTCTTGGATGTGTGTGCCTTCTCCATGGCTGATCCAAAGAACAAGTTTCTCTAAGGACAGACTAGATTTTTGAATTGCTACATTAGAGGTGGCAGATATATCCTGAAAGTTAGCTGTTGCTAGAAGAGGGTAGAAATAAATTTTTGAGACCACTTTGTCTGCATTCTGAAAGATGTTTTTTGTAGCATTGATCTCCTTGTCCTACAACTCAGCTGTCTCCTATACGTGGAGCTAAATGTAACAGACCCCCCCCACTCCTGATTTTGTTGTTAGGTCCCCTCTGACACATGAGTGACTTTGCTGTTCAGTGTCCTCTAACACATCAGTCTGTTCAGAGCTGCCACTTTATGGAGAGGGTGAGAACTGTTTTCCCAGAGGATTATGGGACTGTGAATTCTAATTAGAACCCTAGTGGTCCCAATGTTACCGGTCGAGACTGGATCCTGTTTGTTAATTGTGCTGAGATCATTCGACAGTGGTTGATGTATTGCTGTGGTCTGCTAAGCAAGCTCAGTTATTTTCACAGTTTGATAATCAATGCTCCACTGAACACAATTCCTTTCGAATATGACCATTTGCTTGTCCTCTGCTTAATTGAACAATTGCATTTGCTGGTACATGCAACTAAATGTTAATTATTTTTTTCAGGTTCTTTTCTTAATGATTTTATTTACAAATTGGAAAGCTTTATCATATTTTCCACACCAAACAAATTCCCTATCTGAACCAGTGTTATATCTTTAGCAGAAAAGACAGAATTTTTAAGAAGTGTTCACCATTCCATTTTTTAAAATAATTATGCAACACTTAGAAAGCTACACACAGTCTTCTTTAATTGCCTCAGTGGTTCAACAGCTACATATGCAAGCGATTACTAATAAACTTTCAATCAAAGCATTATTTTTTTACAAATACAAATGCAACACAGGAGGGCATTAGCTCAGCCTACATTGGATTTTCAAGGAAGTAATCAAGGAGTGTTTGAATGAAGCCTAAGTTAGTAGCTAATAAGTAAAGGGAAAGCATAATCATTTTTGAAACTCTGGAAAGTTCAGCAAAGTATAAAGAGTGTTTAAAGAATCCCCCGTAATCCTCCCCACCCCAAGACGATCACCATTAACCATGTAGGTACATCTCTTTAGAAGGGTAGGTGGGTTCTTCCTCTGGGATATGCTCACAATCGCTAACCTTTAACATCCAGCTGGGGTTGTATACAAGCCCCTGTCTCTCCAGTGTGTTTTGTTCTTCGCTCTGATACTAAGCTTTCATTAACCTCCACGTTAGACTGGTGGATGTGGGTAACTGCTGTTCTGGTGTGGTCTCCCAGTTGGGCGCCCCTGTGTTGGGCTCCTGTGCATTCCTAAGTCCGATTTCTCCTTGCGTTTTAGGGTGGTTACGCTGCATACCGCTACGCCCAGCCTACCCCTGCCACTGCCGCTGCCTACAGTGACAGGTAAGAGTCTCCCTTCTTCTGCTTGTCAACTACCTGGAAATGAACTTAGCTGGCGGGAGACGAGATTCTCGTCTGGTTTTGGTGCAAATGCATGACTTCTGGGGAGGCAGCGCCCAAAAAGTCAGGTCCCACCGTGAAGGGAAACGGCGCCATGTAGAGGGACGATGAACAGTCAAGCCTAGACCATCCTAAACTCTTGCCCTCTCTGCTTGAAACACAGAATTGCTATGTCTGGTCCGAGTAGAGTTGCTTTCCAGATCTCTCCATTCCTGTAACAGCACATCTTGCATGCACACACATACAGTCCCTGTACAGTCTTTCCACAGTCTTCTGCGTAACAAGCAGCCACGGTTTCATGTAACTCGTAGGAAGAACCCCAAGAAGATGATCCTACACAGGTTTCCCTCAATTTCGAGCACCTGGTGCCCCCCCCCCTTTTTTTACAACGTTTTACACCCAGTAAAGCATTCCCTCCACTGCATGTTTTAAATCTAGAACAAAGGAATGGGGGAGATGTATCTGGCATTCCTAAGATGATTCACTCTTTTTGGCAGTCCCAGTGTCCGATCCTACTAAGATAAGCCAACATTTATTCGTAACGTGCACCACATATAAAGACTGGCAGTGGAAGGGACTGAGTGGGTTTAAGAAATGCAGAAGTCAGAATGGATGGTGGGGGTGGGGGTGGGGGGGTGGAGGGGAGCTTGATGACCCATTACCCAGGCTTAGCAGATAACTGGGTTTCTGAAATGGCAAGCCACAGCTATTCCTGTGTAGGTGCCTTGAAAAAAAAAAACAAAGCGTGCGTTTCCATATTGAATGCAACTCGTTGGCTCTGTTTTCTGAGGACATAAACGTGAATGTTCAGAAGCTCTGCATGCACAAATGTGATCGAGGGTGCTTATTTTTGGTAATGACTCTTTTAATTTAAAAATATGTCTCATGAATAAAACAGTAATGGTAACAATTTGCATGTGTGGCTGAGGCATGCTGGGTCAGACAGGTAAGCAGGCAATGTACTTGACCCCTTGAATGGGAAGTGTCGGCAGCCTCTGGTTCTCCTTCCTCCCTGGCCTGTTGTGACTTAGTCCCTCTCTTGGTTTGCTGTGGTGTGCTTTTTCTGCGGCCCCATTCCATTTCTCACAAGATGTGTTGTGAGCTCAATGTAGCTACAGATTTCTTCCAAGGTAGAAGAAAGCAAAATCAACTCCTGAACCCCAAAAGCTGCACTTTGAAATCCCCATGCCTACACTTGTAATAAATGGCTCTTTGGCAAGAAAGGAGGGAGATCGCTATCTGGTTGTGTGCAGGTTTCATTACTACTTTCTTATAAACAGCCATAACGAGTTCCCAAGGCCGGAGGGAGCCTCTAAAGAAATCCACACAACATCAAGATACAGTTCTAAATGCATAAATTATCCAGTTACCCGGTAATCTTTCGCTAAGATGCAAAATACGTTTTATGTACGTTACTATCTTCAATCCACTTTGACACCGGATTAGGAAACTAGAGAGGGTCAATAAAGCTAATAAAATGATGTTAATCTTGAAATCCTCGAACTCATTCTACAAATGAAAAGTCTTAATGCTATTAAATTCTGCACACTGAAGATTCACAAAGTATCAATTGTGATGTGGTTCATCTCCAACCCTTAATTATTTTTATGAAAATATCTCTAGATGCTAAATTCTCAAACACCCACTTTGTATATAATTATAATCATAGTAACTTTAGTCTGCTGTATAATTATAAGAATCTTACATGGATTTATTTCTTTGGATTTTTATCTTGCTTCTCAGTATAAGTGCATCTTCCCCCAGGTTGGAAAAAGGTTAATTACAAAGATATACTTTAAATTGCCTTCTTCAATAAGACCAACCTAGACACTTTTTGAAAAATAAACAATATTTAATACTGTTCTTAGATAGAATTACTTGAGAATCTGGCCATCTCTATTGGCATTCATTTGAAAATTAAGTTAAAATGATGTTGCATTGGGGGTCACCCTGTGCAAATATGTGTATAAAATCTGTTATTTTTAATATTACTGATATTTCTCATTGGCAACGTGTCCTACCGAAAATTGCCCTCATTCTTGGATTGGTAAATCTTGAGTAGCCCTACAATTCCCACTTTAGAGGAATCGTTTCAGTGGAAGAAACCAAGTAAATATACTCTTGTCCATGTAATTGGCCTCATGCTGTTCATATACATTGGGTCTTCTTGGTTGCTGTAGAAATTGATCGCTAGCCCTATTTAACTTTATTGCAAGCAAGACAGTTGCCACAGATGGGATTATTGCATTGAGGTAAATGCAGGAATAGGTAAATTGCCAGAAAACAATCTTTAAAATGATATTTCTGGTTCGATTTGCAAAATGTATTTATGACATGATGGTACTTCCTTATATTTTCAGTAAGTAGGTAAAGAGAAGGAAGACCCTTCCCTTTGATAGAAGACACACGTTTGGGGAAAATATGAAATTGTCAGAATAGGTTTTGAATCCAGATGGAAGATGCCAAGTTTCTAGAATTTATCTCAGGGCAGTTGTGTAATAATTTATTTTTACACGATCACAGTGCAGTATCAGCCATGATAGATTTCTCAGTTCCTCTCATCTGGAAGACAGGCAGGATGACAAAGAGTAAAACTTCTTAACCCAAAGAAACTCCTTCAGGATAGGAAGCAAAATCAGTAGGAATTGAGAGCATTTTGGTCATGCTCACTGGCTGTCAACTAAGTGAAAAGAGAAGCCGCAACGAACTTTACTTGTAATCATGAGATTTGCTCCTCAGGCATGTGGAAAGTGAAAGAAGTTTGATGTCCCCCGTTGGTAGAATTTTGCCTTTTATCAGCACAAACTAAGCCCTCGTCAAATTAAAGATTCAGGGACCTTTGGAAAATGTTGAACCCCAGTAACCTCAGGACTGTCCAGAAGGTCCTTGATGGGTCCCTTGCAACTCCCTGCCCCATCATCTTCTTGGTTACATGATCACATGCTGATTATCTGGGAGCACCCTGAGAGTTTCTGACTGCTGACCTCCAGAATGAAGACCATCTGGTGTGGGCAGAGATTTCCCCAAAAGAAACAGACCTGCCTGGACTAGGTAATTGTATAGTCTCACTGACGAATTTAATGGGAATAGGCAAACGTATTTCCTTGGCATTTAGAAAACCTTTGGTAAGCACTTGCCTTCACCAAACCTTCCTTTTTAATCTCACTTTGATTTAGGGAAAGCCAACTGTCCAAACTCTCAAAGGGGATTGTTTTCTGAGCTTGAACCAATCAAAGCATGGCAGTGGGGCCGACGGTCATCTGGTCATTGCATGCCACTTGGTGTTGCTGATGTGTCCGTGATGCGTTCTGGATTTGACAGGTCCACCATCACATTAGCTCGATGAATGGCTTGCTTGAATTAAGCCTGGGGGTAGGCTTCTCTTTATGGATTGGCTCTTGGTTTCTTTGTGTTTTATGACTTGGTTGTTGATGCATCTGTGAGCAGCCAAACCAGAAAGTGGGGCGGGAGGGGATATTCCCTATTCAGGGACTTGTGCCACAAATATTTGGGGATGTATGTATGATGTGTCTATAGCTTTGATGAAAATGTTCTCTCTCCAGAAAGGCAGACATTTGTCATTGCTTGTCCTGCTTGCTAAACATTCTAACATCTCCTAACAACCAGTGCATGAGAACGTCCCCCACATTAGTGCAGAAGGGAACTAAGGGTCTGATCAGCCAGAGAAGAAAGTAATGCATAGTGGTTCGCTCGGAGATTTCATAATGATCCCGTTGCACTGATAGTTACCAAGGGCCATTTCTTCTTTCATGTAAGACATGTGTTTCCTTTGAAGGTCCCCCAAAGTCAGCCACTTTGGACATAACAGTTATAGCCCCAGCCGCACAGGTGCCCCTAGCATGAGCAATAGAGACAACATGCAACAAGGTTTTGTTTCTTTTATTTTCTACTTTTTTTGTTCATTTGTTTTTTGAGACCTCAAAGTTTCATTGAAAATATTTTGTGTGACAAAAAAATGGTGGAATATTGGCAATTTCGTAGCTTAGTAGTTAAAATGCCCTAGAATCAGTAATCTTGCCCTCTGCATTTGAAATATATATATGTATACACACACACACACACACACACACACACACACACATATACACACACACACACACACACACACACACACACACACAGCTGTGTCTTAGGCCCTCACAAAAGACTCCTGAGAGAATCCAGGTAAATCTTAATATAAGGAGGTCAGGACTTGTCAAATTCAGGCAGTCATAAGCCACATGCTAGAACATTTTTTTAATGTGATAGTCGTAACCTATTAATAGAAGTTTCTATTTGAGAGAGAAATAGATTAATAGTTCTTTTTTAAAAGTCAATAAGGATAAGTAGGCATGTCTTTGAGGTCATGGAGAAGTTGGTCTACCCCTGTTTGAATTTATATGGGTGATAGAGATAGATAGATAGATAGATAGATACATACATACATACATACATACATACATGGGTGGATGGATAGATGGATGCGTGGGTGGGTGGATGGGTGGATGGATGGGAAGTTAGATGATAAATAGGTACACAGGTGGTTCGATGGAAGAGAGAAAAATGAGAGAGGAGAACAGAGAACAGACGAGTGGAAGAAAAAGAAAGAGAGGGAAGGGAGGAGAGGAAGGAAGAGGAATGAAGGGAGAAAGGAGGGAAGGAGGGAGGGAGTGAGGAAGGAAGGCCACTCCTGGGACCGGTCAGGCATTAGCCATGCTTCTTAGATGTCAATACAGAGAGCTTATCTTTTACAAAATGATGACAACAGAAAATGGTAGCTTTGTTTTGTTTTTTGTTTTTTTTCTGTTTTATGCAATTTTGTTTTTAATGTTTTTACTTGGCAAAATAAATGCTGGCAGCTCTATAGTAGCCTTCCTATTAGATTTTTACATTTTCAATTTTTTTTTTCCTCTGAGACCACTGTTGAAGAGTAGAGTTAGTGCATTATAAACCTTAATGCCAGGGGTGGTTCTCAGTTGAATTAAAAAAAAAGCTGATGGCCCAGGTCGTGGAGACTGATGGCGATAGGAGTGTGTCTATCCCATGGCATCTCCCCAGCTGAGACAGGGATGCAGGGTCAGAAGCAAACTGGTTTGGATTTAGATTCTTACCTGTTGAGTCAAAACAGAGCAGCAAACAGCAGTTCTGTCTCTGTACCTTTGTTGACCCTGCCTTGTCGAAGCTGTTCTTGATTTTAGTTCTCTTTTCTGCTTTTTTCCACTTGCCCTGATCAGCTCTCCAGGGTTCTGCAATTCAAGAAAAGATGCTCTGTCAACTTGTAATGGAAATGTCACAGAAATGAGTCGCTAATGCCTTTATTTACATCCTACTATCCCAGTGCCCAGAAAGGCAAGTCAGCTTTCTGAATTAGAACACCAAGCTGAAATATATATATATATATATATATATATATATATATATATATATACACATATATACATATATATATATATACACATATATACATGTATATATATACGTATATATATAGAGAGAGAGAGAGAGAGAGAAACAATATATAAATATGTAATATATTCTTATTTTTATTTATATTCTTTTTCTTCTTTTTGGTTTAAAGTGCACTTTCTTAACTGATTCATTTGGTTTCTTTTTTTTTTTCCAGCAAGTCAGGGTCCCCCTCAGGAGGAGAGAGGGTGAATGAAGCTAATTATTCTAGGCAGCTTTAGGGTAACTAGAAAGAAACATACGTTGTCTTTGAGCTTCCCATTACAAAGCACAGAAACCAGACGAAAATATGTTTCTTCAGTAAAACTGGCGATATATATGACAGTGCTCCCGTTAATATGTCCATTAGTTGGAAATAGCGGACTGTATTCTTTGCCTTATTTACTAAGTCTTCTGGAAGTTGGAGGTGGTAGGCTAGCAAACTTGGATTCAAATCCTCTCTGACTGTGATAATACACTTAAGAGCATAGCAGCAGTAACAGTGGCTCTGTATGGAGTCCTGACCAGTGCAGGGCTGTGCTATGTGCTTTCCAGATACAATGCCATTGAGCCATCCAAGGATGCTGTAAAATTGACGTGGCCCTTCCATTTTACAGATTGGGAAGGCAAGGCTTCGAAGAGCGGGCAAGTTTTCTTCAGCTCAGCTCCGAAGCTAAAGAATGTGCCCTTAATCACTAGGCTCTGTCGCATTTCACTGGAACAATCTTGAGAAGTAATTTCTTCAGATGACATTTCATCTCATATGGGTGTATTGACTCCACCTTACACGGTGGTTTGGAAGTATTGACACAATGGCTGTGAGATACTCGGCACAGAAAGGGCACTATATAAAGTGTTCTTGTTTTTTACTTTCCTGTGTTCCCATAAGAGTTGTAAATCTGGATGACAAGAAGGAGGAGAACAAAAATACCTAGGTTATGTCGCTCCACCCAAACCTCTAAAATTCAGGGGTTTGAATCTGTTTTTTCCTTAACAGGTTCTGGAGTCATTGAAAGTGTTTAGGAAAGATAATGGCCAGACCGACTGGGCTAAGTTATGGTGTAGACAAGCCTTT
This sequence comes from Panthera onca, assembly GCF_046562875.1. Taxonomy (NCBI): domain Eukaryota; kingdom Metazoa; phylum Chordata; class Mammalia; order Carnivora; family Felidae; genus Panthera; species Panthera onca. The sequence continues at coordinate 35,500,890 of NC_138354.1, read as the reverse complement.
TAAAACTTAATAGGTAGGATTATATGCAAATCTAATTCTTTTTACTCCAGTGAGTTCCAGGAATCATTTGTTGGGTTTTGCTTTGTTTTTGTTACAGACAAACTTACTTAGGGGAAGGGCCATTTAAGCCCTTCAGTTTCTCAGTTATCCAAAGTTTGGATTTTGAGATGTCAGCGCTCCTTAAAGTAAGGAAAGTATAGTATCTTCCCTGTCACACTTTTTTTTTCCTTTTCACCATGTAGATTTTCTATTTATATTTTGAAGTTACTTTTTTTGGTAGCGTCTCTGCCTTTCTGGTAGTGTGTAGAACATTAGAACACACAACCTGAGGAGAGAAGCGATGTAGTTAGTGTGACCCCAGAAATGACCAGAATGTGACGCTTGAGACAGAGAAGGAATGTCCTGTTATTAAGAATGAGTCCGGGACAGAAAGCTTCAACCGGACTGTCCCAGATCAAGCAGAACATGTATGCTCATCCTAGGCAGATTCTCCATGTCCAAAGACTGGACTTCACACCCAGAGTCCTTTAGTCCAGGTCCTGGGCTGTTTCTGCCTCCTTACTCAATTGTTAACAAAGTCAGGGCAAGTCATGTTTACATCCTCAAATCGTCGTAACTAAGACATGAGTTGATGATGAACACATGAGTCAGATTTCATGTTGTCAAAACCAGCAATAATTTATTTCCCTATGGATCAAATAGTTCCTATTGGGCCTTCACCAAAAAACAAAAGTTATGATAACTAAGATAAATTACTTTTTCTGCCCACCTGCTGTGTAGATTGACAGTGATTTCATCTAGTAACAATTGAGATGGCTCTGATATAGCAGAGGGGACAGATACTCTTGATAGTGGCATCAATATGATTTTTGAAACTCGTGTTTATGGACACAAAGCTCTTGGTGCTAAAAATAAATATAGCTGTTACTGATGGACTTCCTTAGTTTCTCCTATTGTTAATTTACAGACATGCATGCATGCATACACACACACACACACACACACACAGGTTAAAAGAAAAAGTGCTCAAATTTCTCTTTCAAGAACTAATTGCCTTTGGTCCGAAATCTATAATGGCTTCTTAACAACTGCTATGCACTATTGGATAAATATGTATGCAATTGAAGCCGTTAAAAAAAAAAGAACCAAGACTGTAATAGTCAACAGACTGGACCAACAAGGAGTTGGGGAGACATTAAAGGAAATTCCAAACCCAGTAGACCATAGCTGTCACAGCCATGTGGGTAGACACTTTTGCCAGCGAGGAGACAAGATGTAACAACTCCTTTGGTCATGTCATGGCCTAATTACACACTTCTCAGGTTGCAGATCATTGACTTGATAGGCCACAAAGAAGCAAATAAAACCTATCCTATAGTAGCATCATCAGGATCCTTCAGCTGTGAAGGGTTTCGAGACAGGTGAGAAAGCCTGGTACTTTCTAGAGGCAGGTCAGAAACTTCCAAGGAGAATGGGTACACGGAGACTCTGGAGGAGCCCTTTCCACAGCAAATACAGAGCTCCTCATGGAAGACAGCTTCCCAGTCAAGGAGAAGGAAATACACACACAATAGAATCTTAGTTCATGAATGTGACAAACATTGAACACACTCTACTTCTTTGTTTTGTTTTTTTTTTTTTCTTTTGTCTTTTTTGTCCCTGTGTAATACACTATAGGCTGTCTTTTAAGGTAAGAGGGAACTTTTCACTAAAAATTTCTAGTATTTCCTTTAAAGTTATCGAAACAAGTTCTGGGAGAAGTTTAAATTTTTTCCCAGTAGAACTGATTTCTGTTTAAATGTGGCCTCTGTGCTATTTCCATATTTGTGCGCAGTATGTGCATGTGAACAGTCATTGTACAGAAATAAATGATTTCTCATGATTTTCTCCCTGGCGTGAATCACAGTGATTGATTCCTCTGGAATTAAATTCTCCTCAAAACCGTAGTGTAGTTCATACTTAATTAACACAAAACGTTTAGAGTAGGGACCACTATCAGGAATTACAGAGACGGTAGTTTGGAGGTGAATGTTTGAGGCAATCTCTGTAAGGAGTAACTAACTCATCAATTTTGTCATTGTTCCTGGGCTTATTCTTGCCACATTAGGATGTGTGAATGTTTGAATAGATCAATAGATTGTGGAGAGATGAGACATAATCAAAGCTCAACACCCTTTTCCCTTAATTATCGTAATCACTTAAATTGAAATGCTTTGGACTTGAGATTATAGAAATACACCAAACATCTGATAACCTGCATCAGCACTTTGCACTGCGTTTGTAGGCTCAGAATGCCTTTACAAAGAAAACCATGATTGTTGGATGCTTCGATCAGCCTCTCAATCTCCATCTCTGTTCATGGTCCACTTTTGTAATTTGAAGTTATAAACTGCATTAAAAGATGAGGGACATGTTTTCTTCACCGTTTCTGCATAGGTAGAGGGTGTGTGGGCTACATTTAGTTAGTAGGATATGAGCTCAGGTGGTCAGGTGGGTGCATGTTAAACATGCATCCCGGACACTATCAGCTGCATAGCCTTCCCGGAATGATGGATTGTTTCTCTGCTATTCTTTAAATTATTGTCTTCAGTTTCTCTATCTCAAAATTAAACAATGGAGAAAGAGTGATCGCCTTAGTCCATTCTGAAATTTTAAGATTGGAGTGGCTCATTGTGAGGGTCCCAAGAGCCCTACAAAGCATGGTTCCCACACCAACCCAGTTGGCCTCACCAGGAGCTTGTGGGAAATGCAGAATCTCAAACCCACCCCAGCCCTGTTGTGTCAGAATCTGTACCTTCAAGATCCCCGGGTGGTTTGGATGACATTTGAGAAGCACCCCCATAGAGGGCAAGCTTCAGTGCTACCCCCTATGCAGCAAATAATGTTGACATTCTACAAAGCTTGAAGCATGTAGGAGAATTTGTCTTAGCAAATTGTTGGTTTGTAGTCATTTCTCTACTTTCCCTTCCTCAGTGAGAAAATAAGAATCATCCATGGTTGGAGGTCCCTCGCAATCCATCCTGAGGGAACTCCCCCTCCCCCAACTAGTCTAGGGCCACGATCGATCATTTTCTTTACCCTAAAGATTTCTGGATAATGCAAATGATTTCATGCTAGTATTTTCTCATTGACTGTGTAATAACCTCAGGCTGATGTAAACCATACCCTGGAAAAATCCCACCGGATTCCTCTTCCCTTTACTGAGCCTCAGTTTTCTCATTTGCTAAATGGAGACCATCATACCAGTTACAGTCAAAAGGAGATGAAGGTGAACATTACTTCATAAACTACAGGAGGTGGTGAAAATGAGTGGGGTTCTCAATAGCTCAACTGTTCATTGACAGATATTTTAGAGTATAAGGTATTACTTGAAAGCACTGAGTATATCCAGACCAGAGCAAACAAAATTAAATCCACTTGAAAGTGGGAGTCATTTTTAGAGGAGGCTCTAATACCCCTGTAACACTAACATTCTGGGAACCTGTGCCTTACTCAGCTGCCCACAACTTAGAAATTGTCTGCTCAGGATTTGAGGCAAAGTCTTTTGTAATCACTGTACCTACTTTGAGGCATGCATTAGCAAATCTTTGCTGTTCATCTGTAGCATATGATCAGGGATTTAGATTTAGGCTAATATTACTTACTACAGAGATAATACAGGCAAGCTAAGGGACCTGTTTGATCCCCAGCTGCCTCATCTTTAAAGTGGGGCTGTTGAGTGATGCCTGCCTGATTGGGTTGTTGTTGAATTAGTGTGGTCATGAGCAGAGAGCTCCTTAAGTAGCACCTGACACTAAAGGACTCTCAGGATGGGATATTACCATTAGCATCACTAAACGATGGGTGTATTTTGTTTTGTTCCTGTAGGAGCAAGTTTTGTGGCTTAGAAGAATATTTTGACCATGGAGGGTTTTATTTTTAAATACTGACTTCCATTTTAGAAATATCAAAATAGGGATACCTAAAATGTGCTAAGGGAGTAGATCTTAAGTGTTCTCACCACACACAAAAAGTAACAATATGAAATGATGGATATGTTGATTAGCTTGACTGTGATGATCATTTCATAATATGCACATATATTAAATCATCTCTTTTAAAAAGTACATCCTACAACCCAATTATATTCAGTTTTCTTTTTTAAGTTTATCTATTTATTTTGAGACAGAGCGCAAGTAGGGGAGGGGCAGAGAGAGAGAGAGAGAGAGGGAGGGAGGGAGGGAGGGAGGGAGAGTGTCCCAACCAGGCTCCACACTGTCGTGCAAAGCCCAATGCGGGGCTTAAACTCATGAACTGTGAGATCATAATCTGGGCCAAAGTCAGATCTTTAAGTGACTGAACCACCCCAGCACCCCATATATTAATTTTTATTTGTCGACCATACCTCAGTAAAACTTGGGGAAAAATAGTTTGGGCCAAAAAAAAAAAATTCTGAAGGAAGAAGCCACTGGACCCATGAGATCAAACAGCCTGTTTTTGTGTTCATCTTTCTCTTTTCTGTCTTTGGAGGAGTCCAGGCTACCAGGGACACGTCAGCTTTGTAGGAAAAATGACCAGTTCTTGTGGCATAAACCCAGCCCCCACATTACCACTGCTTTAGATTTCTGTACAACCAGTTTGTCTACAGAGACTTACTTTTCAAAAACTGAAACGAAATCTGCCTCTGTTGCTCTTTTCTCATTGCCACTGGTGAGAGCTCCAGTATCTGGGGGTGGTTGTGGGTTATCAGAATCCCCTGGGGATTTGGAAGGTTCTGGACCTTTCCACCACCGCACTCACTCCATTGTGCACATAACTCATAGGTGGGTGCAGACCTTCTCAGCGTGGCCTCTCCGTCCTCCAGAGCCTCAGCCCCAATACCATGTGCTCCTGCCCACCTCACTAAGCACGGGACTCCTCTCCTCTACAGGACAGCTGCTTCCCCATGAGAACACACATAGCTGTTCCCAGAACTGGCCAGACCCATTTCCAACCCTGCATCAGAAAGTTGATCTCTTTTAGGAGCTCCTCTGTGTCCCTCTCATCTTCCCGGAGGCACCTGTAACCTCAAAGGGCTGTTCCCTGTCCCCCTTTTGGCCTAAAACTGTGAAAGCCCCGCACTTAAAAACACAAATGCCTTTTCTCTTTGGGGAGAGAAGACAGCTATCCTTCATGAGTTCGCACAGCCCAAAAAAATAAATGGCAGTTTACCCACAAATGAAGTGCTTTCACATTCATGCTCTCATCATAGTGCAAAAAAAATAAAACAAAATAAAATAAATCTAAGGGAGGCCTGTGCTATTTGTGTCCCCATTTTCCAGATGAGGAAACTGAGGCCCAGGAAGGTGACAGGGCAGGGCTTCCAGATTCACCGTTCGTTCTCTTTTACCTGAGAAAAAAAAGTAGTGGGAGCTGAGGAGATTGCTCAAGTTTGGAGAAACTAAAATTACAGAAGTGGACTGCTCTCGGGGTCTCCAGGGAATGGGCACGCACTTGGATTTGAATTTCTTAAACCCAGAAGTTTTGGATGGAATATTCAAATTGAGGATAGATCCAGAGCAGTCACCTCCTTTCCCAAGTAAACTTTAGTTTTCAAAATGTGCTCAGTGTTAGCATTAGCAACTGCAACTAAATGAAATGATTCTAAGTGTATGTTAAAGGGAAATGCTTTCCCTTTAAAGATGAAAAGGATCGGGAGAGACCCTTTCAGAGGATTCTATAGTCAATCTGTCTGTTTGCTTGCTGCTTTGTCTGTTTACACCCCATCTCATTCTACAGTTTGCCACCGCCTCTCCAAGTACATGTAATTCAATACTGAAACATAAATAGAAATAACGACAGGGCAGTGAAAAACATAAATTTGAATGGGCTTTTTATAATTGTAGAGTTTTAGAACTGAGTCGGGGGAAAGGAGGTAAAATACTGATTGCAAATGTGTAAAATTGAAATATAAATTAGGTTATGAGCTTCCAGACAACCAAGCCCAATACAGATGCTGCACAGTGATTTAAAGGCCAGGAGCACAAGGTCCCATCCCTTTGGCTTAGCTGGGTGTCTGGCAGGTAGCAAACCCTCATGAACCATCTGAGAATTCAGTGAACAAGAGGAGTGAGCTATTCCGTAAAGTCAGCAAAAAGAATTTTAATGGAAGCACCTTATTTCTGCATGTTATGTGTAACTATTCAGAAGACGTTCATGGCTGGATTCTATATGACCCTTCCAGCAGCTTCTTAATATGAACAGGAAGAATTCCTGATTAGTGTGTGTTTCTACCTTAATCCCACATGTCTAGAAGGAGGCATCGTGGTAAGCACAGCACAGTTTTAAAAATTAATAAGTAATGTATTAAACAATATATATAATTATTATAATAATATAATTTCCAAAAACTAAAATATCAGCAATTAAAAATGTGGCTGTCAACACTAGTGCCGTTTAATTGAAAAACCAGAGGACACAGCTCTCTTCCCTGCAGAGTCAGGGCACTTAAGTTCAAAGAAATAGTCATACAGTGAAATGTCAGTTCTCAGTGCTGGCTGACACTTGGGATCACCAGAGTGGCTTTTCGGGAATACCTGGGCCTGGGAATTACTCTCAAAGATTCTGACGTAAAAAGATTGGGAAATGGACCTGGTCATTAGTATTTTATTTTTAAAAAATTATATATACAGCATTAAGATACTCTGCCTTACAACCAACAGGTGCCCAGAATCTACAGATAGAATTAATTTGACTTTGTGCACTGCTGTCTTGGGACATCTTGACTGCCATGTGCCGGAGTTGAAGACTAACTTCTAAGGCCCTAGGGAATTTGCACTAGATAGCCTTGGAGGGTTTTAATCACATGTAAGTGTGTGTGTGTGTGTGTGTGTGTGTGTGTGTGTGTGGGCGTGGGCTTGCTAGCTTCCATATTCATAGCATTAGATACTAGAAGACTGCCATGAGTGATATCCACCCAGAGTTTTGCATAACAATAGTGACATGACAGAATTAAAAGGCCAAAGAATGAGAAGTGACCAGAATTTCCAACAGTAAAACTGAACACCAGTGTTCTTTGATGGGAGAACATTTCCTGTCTGCCCTCCCTCCTCCCCTGCCTGTGCCCCAACCTTTACTCTGTCTCCATACCTAGCTTCTCACATTCCCTCCAGCAATACTGGCTGGCTACTATTTTAATTTGACTCTTAGAGTTCAGCCGTGGGTAATTTTTAGAAGAAAGAAAATTACAGAGAGATGAGATTTCGCCTAAGAAGAAAAGTGGGGTAGAAGGATGATGTGGCAGGTCACAGGCCTAATTTAAATGTACCACCAGCTGAGTCAGATGCAGAGTCTAGATGGTTGGTCTATGAAAACCATCGTAAAACATAATGAAGTCTGGTGATAGAATGAAAAAGAAAGACCATGGCCCGTGTCATTCCACACTGCAAGTTGCTAAAGCAGAATATAATTATCCCTCTCAAACTTCAATTAACATCATACTCAAAGGAGAATCCAGATTCTGTGTTATTTTGTCGGTAGGAATGAAAGGTTCAGGACAGATTCAGGAGGTTCCTCCGTAGAGACGTTTCACTCCACTGCTGACTCAGCACCCCAACATGGGTGCCCCTCAGCACAATCTTAGTGAAGAAGAGTCGGGGTCTTGAGCCAACCCAGCTGTGTTCAGATTTCACCTCCACCAACTTGCACATGGTCATGACCTACACCTCCACTTCCTCATCTATAAAGACTGGGATAGGAAGAGGGGGTGTAGAGAAAATTAAATCAGTTAATACATAGATACAGGGCTTGGCCACCTCCTGTCATGGATAAGTACTCCATCGACATCGGGTCACTGGCTCTTTGACACCAACACTCCAAAGAGCCGAGACGAATGTAGCCTTCTTCCTCGTGCTCAGCGATCAACCGTTTCATTCTTTTTCCTAAATTAGTAATCCTCCCTCCTCCCACAAAGCCTCCCCCTGTCAGTCTTCCTGGGAGAGTAGGAAGATTTCTGAAATGAAAATGGGACTGAACTTGCAGGAAATTTCTCCGCAATGTTCCCAGATGTCCCCATGGTAAGAATTACCTGGAATGATGATTCTCTTCCAGGAGCAGCAGACACTTAGGACTGGTGAATGGGTCCCCAGAGCTTGTCAGTAACCAGGCCTGGGTTCTCACCAAATGGACAGATGTTCACATCTCTTTCCTGGAAGTTCTGATTCGGGGGGTCAGGGCTGAAACCCAGACGTCTGTTTTTAGCATCTATATTTTAGCACTCTAATTAATTCTTATCTTCAGGGAAGTTTGAGAAATTCTGCAGTAGAGAGAGGGTTCAAAAATAGAAAGGAATCCTAGGTGGAAAAATTGGTAAAGAGAATTAGATGCAGACTCAGAAGGCAAGTGGAAAGACCCAGCAAAGATCCTCTTGAGTTTGTTCATGGAAGATACTGAAATAAGAGAAACACGGGGGGAATTAGATACAGAGAGCATGACATTGTGGCCACCGTTAGACCACCTTCGCTTTCAGAAATGAGGTTCTTTCTTTATAAGTTTTTTAAGAATAGTTGGGGATATATATATATATATATATATATATATATATGCACATATATATATTTAAATTTTAGAGAGGTAAGGAGGGGAAAGGGGAGAGGGAGGTAAACAGAAAGGGGGGGAAAGAGGGGGCAGGGGGAGAGAGATAGAATCTTAACCAGGCCCACACTCGGCACAGAATCCTACATTACCTGCTGAATATTTCCTAAACTACCTCATTCCACACTCTGCCCCAGACCAATTAGGCTAGGACCACAGGAGAAGGGCCTGGGCTTTCCCGTTATTTTCACCTCTCCCTGTGAGTCTAAGGAACTAGACTTAACCATTCAGCTAGACAAGTGGCCCTCAGCCTTGGCTTGTATGAGAGTTACCTGGAGCTCTTTAGAAACTACAAACACCCAAGACCCACTCACAGAGACTCCCATATAACCAGTCTTAGGTGTAGCATGATCACTGAGAATTTTAGAAGGGCACCAAGTGTTTTTACAGTGTGCAGCCAAGGCTGAGAACCACTTGGCCAGACTTTATCCTCTATAACCAGTTTTCTGAACATCAGGGGCAGCTGCTCTTGCAGTTTAAATTCTTTGGTCTGTGTTGAGAGTGCAGAGCAGACTAGGAGTAGCATGGGGGTCAAGACCCATGCCAGTCTCCTCTCTCCTCCTGAGAGGTGAGCCCACCCACACTGTCCAGAGTGCACATGCACTGCTTTGGTCATTTAGTTTGCCCTGCCCTTGCTTGGGGGTAGCAGATTTCCCAGCTACATTGTTAATCTCTTTGATCATACCTCTCTCTGGTCATTTGGGGTAAATGATTCCACTGAGAGGGTCATGGATGATCCACATATGGGGCTGAGAGAGATGGTTTTTGTCTTAAAGGTCAAGTGGGGAGAGACAGAACTGTATATCAAAATTGCCTAACAGTGGACAGAGACATCACCATGAAACCTGTCCCTTATAATTCTTCCCAGATTCCTCTGTTGGCCTCCCATGTGGGCCACATTGGCCTGATATCCCTCCCCAGGCTATTATTTGGCAGACATCTCCTTTTGTACTTATAATCAGTGTAGCGGGAGGGCTGATCATGCAGGTTGACTCCATGGAATTAATGAGCTCCATAAAAAGGCAGTTTTCTGAAATGGATGTAGTGGGATTGTTTGCATGGAATTAAAAGAAAATAAATAGCAGTAGAGAACTGATACATCCAAATAACTATTTTGCAAATACGTTTTAATAATTCTTTTTTGGTACTGCCGCAGAGTCCATGATATATCCCTTAAAATATCACTACTGGCAATAACTTTATGCTTTGATGTAGATTTGATTTGATAGTCGGCCATCTTCTGAGCCAACTCTCCGAGTCATACCCTTTGTTCAGAGATTTTTCTCAGGAATCCTAGAGACACTCTAAAAAAATTCAAGATATATAAGTTGCCCGAGAGAGAGAGAGAGAGAGAGCAAGCGAGCGAGCTGGAGGTGGGGAGGAGAGGGAGAGGAAAAAGAAAGGAAGGAAGGGAATGGAGAAATAGTAGCATTATTTTTAAGAGTATGTGTATCATAGGGCGCCTGGGTGGCTCAGTTGGTTGAGCGTCCAACGTCGGCTCAGGTCATAATCTCACGGTCTGTGAGTTTGAGCCCTGTGTCACACTCTGTGCTGACAGCTCAGAGCCTGGAACCTGCTTCAGGTTCTGTGTGTGTGTGTCTCTCTCTCAAAATAAATAAGCATTAACAAAAATTAAGACAAAAAAAAAAAAAAGAGAGAATGTATCATGTCCCAAGGAAGAGTGCTGTGAAACACAACCATCATATGTTCTAAAATTCTGGTACAATTAAAGACAAAGGTCTGATGTCTTTGTAAATATACTGGTAGGTTGTGTTCTTAAAACTTTTTCCTTCTTCAGTCAGTCACCATTGTATATCTGTGTTGGTTGCCTCTTGTGGTTCTCCTAATGTCTGGCAGGAGGGACAGTTCTGTAGGGAAAATGCAGAAGTGAGATACAAGGTGGCAGATTATTCTGGGACGATAGGGTCTGAATTGGATAGAACCATCTCACTAACGAGGCCCACCTTATAGTTGAGGAATGGCTATACCAAAGAGTTTGCCCCTTTGGATGCACCAGGCTGCCGCTCTTGGTAATAAAGTGTTATTCTTGTGAGCATACTATAAACAGAAGTCCTTCCAAGGGCTTGTTTGGTCCATACACATATGAATTTCATGCATGCAATTTGAGCTGCCCATATCGTGTTCCCCATTGAGGCATTCAGAGGTGAACAAGTGAAAACAAATATTCAAACCCAAATATCTTCATTTTCAGGGATATTAATTGTACTGCTCCTCAAACCTCAGAAATTTGAAGCCAGGTATTGCTGGGGCTCAAAAAGTCTGTGTCCAAGCAGAAAGAGAGCAGGAATCCAGTGACACTAACGTTCTTATTCTTTTAAGAGAAGTGATAAATGAACTTGGCTGTGACTTTTGTTATATGGAAGAAAGACATAAGAAATACTATTTTCAGAGCATGTATAATTTTGTTTAGATTTCATTGGTGTGGAAATAGCTAGAATTTTCAAGTGAATGCCAAATTCTAGTGAATTTTCCAGTGGTAGCTCTATTTATATTTCAGAGTGTACCTCTTGCAAAAGTAAAACTTTCTTAAGGTGTTTTAAGAAATGCTCAATCACTAGGTACTTTTTGGAATCATTAAAACATTTGAAGAAGACCAATCAAAGACCCCAAAAATGCATTTAATCTTGCTTCTTAATGATTCATACACTACAGAAAAATCTAACAAACAAGAACCAGAAGGCTCTATCCTACTGCTTCTGAGGCATTTAAGATCCCAGCTAATCTCATTGGGGCATTTTTATAATCTGCCTCCCACAGACGTTCTCATTTCTAGAGAAATAAACAGTGTGTCTGAATTAGAACACATTTCATTGTGAAAATGCCACAGTTGGAAACATCTTAAGAGAGTTTTATCATCTTCCTGGATTTACTAAATCAAAGTAAAATAGCATTTTCCATTTTAATTTTCTTTTAAACACTGCATCATTAAAAATAATTTGGTGAGATGGGATTTACTCCAATAGAGGAATTCTCTTACGTTCTTTGTGTAGCCAGCCTAGTTTGGTGAGGAAATTATTATCTATAACATGAGACCATATAACCATTCTCTTCTGAAATGACAGCAATTTCTTTTTCTTTCCTTTAAAATTTTTTTGATATTATACTACAATAATAAAGTCTGGAATTTTATGATTTTTCGTAGCTAGCTGCAGTACCCCATTTTTCCTAATGGACAGTCTGTATTTTCTTTAAATGTAATTTGCATTTAGTGTAGAAATTCCAAGCGCAGTTTGAAATGCCCCGGCCTTAGAAACATATCCTCGCATGACGTCCTGGTAACACTCAGTACTCCTATGTCAGTGCAATAGTGTGTACACACACACCCCACCCCCGTTCTCACATCACCCCCGATTCCACTGGTGAGGCCCCCCGCATGCCTGGTTCATGATCCTTCTAAACTCTCCCAAGTCCTAGCCATATCAACACTTTCCCTTGCAACATCCATTCGAACACAGCGCCCTCCCTCCCCGCATCTGAATACATCTACCCAGTTGGCAGAGAGCACATTTCTCCCTGAGCGAGCAGTATTGTGAATTTTATCTTCTCTTCCAGAAATCAGTTCGTCTTCGTTGCAGCAGATGAAATTTCTTGTAACACCTCTGCAGGTAACAAACATTGCTACTTCTTGACGCATCCATCCAAGTCTCAATATTCTTTCTTTCTTTTTTTTTTTTTCCTTCACATGCTGCAATTGGTCACTCTAGAAAGTTGAGTTGAAAAAAAAACAAAAACAAAGTCCATATATCTTTGGAGTATAGCTGAAGCCTTGAGCCTCTGTTGTCTAAAAAGACACTAGGCGTTTTGCTAACTTGGGTACTTTATTTCCAGTTTTAATAGTACATGATCTAGAAAAGTAAGACTGTGTTGGATGAAGCCACAATGCAATCTTACGGTATAAACACTTATGTTAAAACGCTGAAAGGGGAGTCTAGGGATGCACATGTGTGACTTGTATGTTTTTTGACATATTTTGTCTGGGTTCACACAGATGTGTATGTGAATTATACTGATCTGTATTGAATGACTGGTTATATATCATAGACCCTAAAAGACTGACTCCATATAGCTAGAGGCATTGGGGAATACAATTATCTCCATCTCATAAGAAGGGGATCTTCACTCTATGAATCAAAGATCCCCTGTCTCCTTTCTTGTAAAACCTATTACAAGTAGCAGGATTTAGAGAGACAAAGTCTTCTGCTTTTGAAATCAGGGCATTGGCAAATGGAAATCGCACAGTTGCATGATGTGTCCATCAAAATCACACCTTTCTGCTTTGATGTGGTTCAGAAGAGTTATGTTTGGATTTTCATTAGCTTGGAATTACTTGATTAAATGTCAAGATAGGTGAGTGCTAACAGATTCTTTGTTTTGTTTTGTTTTTTGTTTGGTTTCGTTTGCTTTTAAGCCTAAACTACGACCAAAACAATTACTAGGAGATCTTCCCAATATGTGGCTTCTAGCCAACAAGGGAGGACTGTACAGCTTATTAACATGTAGTTGAGTATGACGTGACCTTCAAAGCCTACATTCAATAGAGCCTTGCAAATAGACATTCATCTGCTCCAATCACATTTTATCGATGGAGCAGTAAATGCAAGCTTGCTTGCTAACACTTCCCTCCCTACTTACAGTCTTTGGTGAGAAGAAACTAAATTAATGGAAGGGCAGATTGCTAGGAGCATGTCCCTAGCCCCGTCTGTCCTAAAAGGCAAGGCTTCTTTCATTGATAAGAGTCCGTGTCAATATTTTTAATGGCGGAAAGTCTTAACCTGGGAGTTCATGAGGTATGCATGTTCATATTTTAAAGTGACAGCTTACTCCATTTCTATCAAACCCCTTGGATAAAGGCTCTTCTATTTTCCTTCCTCGACCCCTACCCTCCAACATCTGTTTCCCCCCGCAAGCGGTGGTGACATCCCTAACGCATCACTAATACTTAATAGTAGAAGGGGGGGTGGGATACTTGTGTAGCTGGACATGGTGGGGAATGTTCCTGGGATGCAAGAGACATTTCACATGTTCAAAACCTTGAAAAGGGAGCATGCGTCCGGAGGGGTAGCTGACTGGGGGTGGGGAAGGGATGTTGGTTTAAGCTGCTAACAGATGTCATGTGTGGAGAGGCTGTCTTCCACAGCCTCTACGTATCCTGTTAAAATGCATGCATGTTCCGGTGTGTCTCAGGTTATATTTTGACATCACAGATCACACACTGCAAAGTTACAGCCTCAGAGGTAGATATCGATTTCGTCCCGTGCCTTAACAAACCCTGCCTTGTAAGCAAGTGGTCCACATACACTATTGCTGAAAGAGGCGGCAGATAATGAAAGTTTGCCTGGTAGACCGAGTGTGTTCACCTTACCTTATCTGATTTAGGATGGCTCTTCAGTAAATTCTTAATGAATTGCTATTGATCAGATTTCAAATTGAGAGAGATATCCCTGTTGCTTTGATGGCCGTATTAATAATATGTTGCATGCTTCATAAGGTCCCATTTGAAGTCTGAATTCTGAACCAAGCATGAAAAAGGAGACACCCGTATCAATCAAATGTCAAATTATCTCCTAGCCAGTCCTCCCTCCTCATAAAGTGAATATGGAAAAACAGAACCGGTCGGTTACAAAGGTTGTGTACTCATGGTTTCAATGAAGACCCCGAGGGGAGCTCCTCATGTGCCCCCTCCCCCATGCTGGGAGAACCCAGGGCATCCCCATTCTAATCAACAAAACCATCCCCACATGCAGAACACTCCAAAGGGCAGGTCTCTTGAATCCCGGTATCTACTGGATTTCAGCGTTTGACACAAGCCAGTTTCTCTCCTTTTAGATGAAGAAAGAAATCAACAAGATGCTTAAAACCTCAGTTTTGAGGGCCTGGTGGATTTTATAACTGAAATTCTTATAAAGATGTGTTATTCTTGCACAGCTGCCTCTCAAGGCAGAGCTGACCGGGTTTGTCTCTGGCTCGGGGTAGAGATGGTGAGGTGAAAATTGCCAGGTGGTACTGGCAGCACTGAAGGGTTGTTTCTTCCTGTTTCCAAAGGAAACGTGACGGTTTGTTACTTGGGTCATTTGGAGAGGATGCCAAAATGTTGGTTCTGCTTCGGCTAGCCACGTAGAAGAAACGTTTCTCATTAGCATGTGTGGTTTGTGAGACTGTATTTACATTTATTTTCTTACTCAGTGTTCTGCTTCGGCTAGCCACGTAGAAGAAACGTTTCTCATTAGCATGTGTGGTTTGTGAGACTGTATTTACATTTATTTTCTTACTCAGTGTCTCCAGCAGTGGTGTTCATTGTTTTGGTTTGGTTGCTCCTGAAAGATAAGTACCCATGTGGGTGACACTGGCGACTGGCCTTTTGACAACAGTGCTGAACCCTCAGCATACAGTGCCTCCCCACCTTGGACGCTCAGCTTCTCATTCTATAGCAATGAGACCCTTTCAAGAGTCAGATCCTGTAAGAGATTGCAAAAGGGACTTTCCCAGGACCGGCTAGTGATTGTAGTAGAAGTAGAATATGGGTCTTGCCCAAGAATGGAGGTCGAAAAGCAAGTTACTTATTTTGGCCAAGCAGCTGGAAATTCATTTCAGTTAATTAATATGTATTGAGTCATCACTGTGTATCAGCAACTGTTATGAGCCCTCGGGACATAGCATTAAATAAGCCAAGAGGAGCCCTTCCTTCAAAGAGCCTCCTTGCCCCCTTTCTAGTGGAGACCACACCCCCAACATGTAGATGGATAGGCACGGAATATTCTTGCATATAAGTTAAGTTCTACAACAGCTCTAATGAATCAAAGAGCAGAGGGGTGGACCGAAAATAGGATGAACTGCTACCTTAGGTTCAGTGATCACAGAAGATCTGAGAGGGTGACATTTGACCGGGGACCTGAATCTAGTGAGGGTGCAGCCAGGAACGTAACTGTGGAACGGTAAGCATTTCAGGCTGAATGGGCAGCATGTACCAGGGCCATGTGGGTGAGACATGCCCGAGGTGGCCAGGCCCAGCAAGATGTGCAGCATAAGGACAAGTAAGAGCTTTGGAGATAAAATCAGGAAGACAAACAGGGCTCAGGAGAATCAGACAAAACCGTTCAAGATTTAAGTGCGGTAGGAAGGCACTGAAGGGTCACCTGTGATCCGCCTTGATGTTTAAATGGTGAGTTAGACTGCATTGTGGGGAACAGATTACAGGATGGCAAGAGGAGAGAGGGTGCCTGTTGGGAGTGTTTTGCAGCAGTCCAGGGAGGGGTGACAGTGGCTTAGGTTAGGACCGTGGTGAAGGAAGAGCCAAAGTGATAGTCTTCGGGCTGCGTTTTGACAGGAGAACAAGTAGCAGAGGGCAGCAGATGAAAAGCCAATGAGATTGTCTGCGTTAAATGTCCACCCTCTTCCTCTTGTTCCGAGGGTGAGCCAGGTATTTCCATAAGGCGCTAAGGCTTTTTGTCACTACTGATGATGAGTGAGCCCTCAATCCCTGCAGTAGCTGTGCCTCAAATGGACTTTGCTGAATTCTCCAGGGTGTAATGATCACTTCCTGTTGTTTGTTGAGCAAATTCTGTGTGCTAGCAAGCATGATAAATTATATGGATACATACCTACATGTGCATGTATGTGCATGTGTAGACATGAACATTTGATTTATTACACCAGTTCAGTGAGGTAGAGATCACCCTCATCCTCACTTTGGAGGTAAAAAAGAAAAAAAAAATTGCTCAGGCCCAGAGAACTTTGGTAACCTGTCACAAAGCACAATGGAATGCCTCTGATGATGAGGTTCTTACCACTAGACCACACTGCCCCCACGTATTTCTTGTGTTTTGACCTTGGAACATTGACCTTTGCCTCCAGATGGAATTCTCCTACGTTTTTCAGCTGCCTTGTCTTACTCGTAAAAAGCTAGTATTTGTGAGAGAACATAGTTGTTAACATGTTGAGGGGGCTCAAGGGAACTTGATGGTTCTATAAATGGCTGCTCCGCTCGGTGTTTATTTGACTTGGGCCATCCCCTTCATCAGCAGGTGTGTGTTGAGTAGTCTGATGTACAGGGGATTGGTCTGGGTGCAGGGACAGAGTGAAGGGAGCAGCTGCCTTGTCAGGGAACATTCTGTGTATTCCCGGAGATGTCTGTTCCAGGTCACTTCTCCCCAAATCTTTCTTTTGCTGAAAATCAGTGTCTAAGAGTCAACTAACAGGATAATCCATTCCCTGAAAACTACCAGAAACTTGGAACTAGTTGTTTTGGATGCCAGATCCTGGCTCCCAGCTGCCCCCTGCCCAAGAGAGTTTGTGTGAATGCTTGTGTGTTATGGGGTGCAGGTGGAGGCTGGGTCTCCATCCGGTAGCAACTCTTGCCTCCTCCACTGGGCCAGGTACCATCTTAGAGGCATGGAAAGCCAACCTGGGGATACACTCCCAGTTCTTTGTCAGTACTGGACACTAGGTAAGGGTGGAGGTCTGCAAAAAAGCCTTGACCAAATGGTCATCTTCCAACACCATTAAAACCATCCTCTGTAAACAGGCTGCTATGTACTGTATTAAGTAATTAGAAGCAAGTGCATGGGCACATGGGGTGGCATCATCCCTTCCTTCCTTCCTTCTATCCCTGCCCAACTTGTGCATGCACATGCTCACACAGGCGTGCACACACACACACACACACGTGCACATCACGCAGCTTCAGATAATATTGAGAAGAAGTTTCCAAATTGGCCATTCCCCTAATTGATCCTTCAGCAAACTTTATCTAATTGTCTTTCCTACATTTTGGTTATTTGATTATTCAGCAAAGTCGTCATGCAGGAAATTGATTTGTAGTTAATTGGTCTGTTTCCAATAAAATGTGATGTGTATTATAATAGGGGAGTGCAGGGTGTTCGGGGAACATATAAACACAGGAACTTAGTAAAAATAATTATAACATTTATTGAGAGCTTGCTGTGCACTAGGCATAGTTCAAAGCTTGTTGCAGGCAACAACAATACCCTATAAAAATAAAATGTCTCTATCAGTTTACTTATAAACATTAAAGATAACCAGATAGCTCTGAATTGGCCTGACTGAGGAAGTTGCTATATCAGTGCAGAATTTGAATTAAAAAAAAAAAAAAAGAACAGCAATTATCAAACGTTAGACTGCATGAAAATCACCCTTATTACAAATGCAGAATCCCTTTTCTCTTCCCATGCCTCTGCCCCAGAGATTCTGATTTATAGGTCTGGAGAGAGAGCTTGAAAATCTGCATTCTTTCAAGTTCTGCCAGGTAATTCTAATAGAGGAGCCCTCAGATCACACTTTAGGAACCATAGAACTGATCAGTCAGGAACCTTTCCCCTCTCAATGGTAAGGAAAACATAGGATGGGTTTTTCTAGAGTTGTGTTTTGCAGTATGGTGGCCAATAACTACAGCCCTTGAAATGTGGTGGGTCAAAACAGAGATAAGCTTTAAGTATGAAATACATACTAGATTTGGAAACCGTAGTACAAAACTTATGTAAAATATTTCATTAATAAGCTTTAAGTTGATTACACATTGAAGTGATATTTTAATTAACATCTAAAAATGAGCTGCACCTGTTTCTTTTCACTTTTTAAATGTGGCCACTATAAAACTTAAAATGGCTCATCTTTGGCTCATTATATTTTTATTGGCCAATACCATTCCAGAGCTATATTTTCATTCATTTTGCTCAAATGAATATTGAAAGGGTTTGTGTGCCCCAGGAACTGGCCTCTTAGAAGTGAGGGATACTCACCTGGAATTAAAATATTGTGACAGATAATCTATATGTTGGCAGTGCTTCTTGACTTTATGTTTCCATTTTGCCTCCAAGTGAGAGTATATTGTGTGTGCGTGGGCATGCTAGTTGTTCTTGCCATGCTAGTTAACCTCTTAGAATCCTTGATCTGCTTACATAGGGTGTGGGGCCTCTGGATGCTGACTTCAGGGGTAGTTTTGACACATGGACGCCATGGACTTTAAGTGTTGTGACCCCACCTGGAATAGACAGAAGGCAAAAGCTGTAATCCTAACCATCTTGATAGCATCAATAACTGACACCCATTTGGTTGCTGACTAACTGGTAACCCTCATCTCAACTCACTATTGCCTTATACAGTCAATGTGGACCATTATTTCCATTCCCAGATGGAGGAAGTGGCCCAGAGAGGAGATGAACTTTCAGAGATTACTCTTTGTGGTTCCCCCAGTAGGTTAAACCCTATCTGGGGCACCATGTTGATTTCCAAGCATGATGGGAAACTCTTAGTGATTTTGGTAGAGCAACTGTCAGGACACAAGGAAGGTGAAACAGCATTTTTAAGAGAAAGATGGCCTTGAGCTTGGCATTAAAGAGAGTGTGGCTCTGGGTCTTTGGTCAAGAGCAGGATTTACTGTGTCTTCTCCACTCCCATGTAGTGGCTGCTACTCTGCTCTGATGAATCCAGAATCATGGTTACTATCTCAGACCTGTTCTGTTGGGATTCAGAATTGGAAGAGGTTTCTGATTGCATGGACAGGGTACAGAAAGGGTGATGCCATCTGATTTGCCATGGGTGGTATGATCTATTTCTCACAGATGTTCTAGGTGTTGGATTTATGTGCATACTTATGTAGACACAGTTCAGATGTGTCACAGTTTGGATGAGAAAACCATGTGGCTTCCCATTTAGAAGCTAGAGAGCCCATAAGATGCTTTCTTTACTGGTTCTGAGCAAAGAAAACATGAGGCTGAAAACTGTACTTAAGTGATTAGTGAAGGTAACCATTTCAAATCCAGGGTAAGGAAGTGAGCAGCAACAGGATTTGGAAATGTCAGAGTCCAGTTGAGACAACTCTGTGTTGTTCACTTGGAGAATTTCTTCCATTTCTACTCATGTCCTTTTTTGGAGGTTTTGCTATATTTGAAGTGATTTTTCTGGATATTTTGAGTTGTGGGACTGGTTAAGTTCCTCTCTCATGTATCTTGAGACATTTTAGAATAAAGCTTGGTCACCCTCCATGGTTTATAAATGTGGAAGTCATGGTCTAGGCTAAAGCTAGAGAGGTTATCGTAGTCAAAAAGGAGTGTTTCCCTAGCAAACATGTTCACTGAGGCCAACAGAGCCGGTGAGAGCTCAGACCTCAGTGGAGTCTCCATGAATAGGAACATCCCCTTCTAACCCATCTATCTCTAAATTGTTTCCCATTACACTCAAGTGATTCTCATCCTGAGACGGTCAAGATTTTTCCCCTCCTGTGGCAATCCAAGATGGTGGACTGAGGTCTTGGGAGTCCTCGTATTTCTACCTGTGGAGATTAGCACCAGTTTTTCCCTGTCTCTTTGCAGTGAAGAGAGA
The DNA here is from genome assembly GCF_046562875.1 of Panthera onca. NCBI lineage: Eukaryota > Metazoa > Chordata > Mammalia > Carnivora > Felidae > Panthera > Panthera onca. The sequence goes on along the minus strand of NC_138354.1, from coordinate 35,480,922 downwards.
TAATCTCACTGTCCTTGCTACGAATGACCCTGGGAGATTTGCCCCAAATCTTGGCTATGATTACCATTTGTATCTTAATATCTTCTGACACCAGTACACATTATGGCAGCCCAGACTGTACAGCCTGTAAGTTGTGGGGTTCTATGATTTGAGAAAGGAGGGCTTGCATGGTACGTGTTTATATGCATGAAAGTGAGAGCCCATTTACCTTAAATCAGGAAGGAATTGGAAGGGCGTTCTGTGACTGCCTTACTCTAGGTTGCATTCTTTCATCTTTTGAAATGAGGAATTTTGTCTGCGTCCTTAGCTAACAGAAACCCCACAAGCCAAGGGGACCTAGCACATCCTGCAGTCCAAAATCATTAAGGGATTTGTCAGTCTTTCACCTCTTTCAGTAGGACCATGGGATCTTACTGTGTTCTGCTGAATGTTTTTTTAGTGATGAGTATGGGATGGGTGAGTTGGAAAGTATAAATGCCCATAAGACTCTATTTTTGAAAATGGATTGATTTGCAGTTGGATCAGGTAAGGAACCATAGCTGGAGCAGAGCTGAGGGATTCCAAAACCCACATGCCTTCCATCAGTCTTTTTCTTCCTCTTCCTGACTGATAACGAGTGTGGCTCCTTTTGCCACTGAGAATTGCCAAGAGCAGAGCATTTTCCCAAATGCAAAGAATGCCTGATCTGAAGCACATATCCCAGATGCTTTCTCTCAGGATGGGAGGAAAACAACAACTGATTGAATTACACCAGCAACAATGAAAACCAAAGGGCTTTCTTCAAAAAGCCCTTTGGTTTTCATTTGGAAAAGCTCAAGAAAGCAGAGTGATGAAGCAGGATGAACATCTGGGTAGGTGGGGATCCGTCTTCTTGTGCAGGTTAACTTCTGTCTTTCTTCTCACCTGTTGCCTCAGATGCCCAGACTGGGGTGAGCCATGCAAGGGTCCAGACCTCACTTGACCCTCCACGGGAAAGTGCAGAGGAACATCCCTTAGCTACACCATTGCTCTCCAAAGGGCAGGCTGTTACAACTACAGGGTCATGGTGTAGTGCTCCCTTTGCATACTGTGTTGCATGGGTTCATTTTCCCTAATGCCTTGTAGACTATGTCTTAGATACATAATTAGGAGGACACTATAGTCCCTAACAGCAATGCAGAGACCCCAGGGGTCAGAATACATACTCTTTTGGAAGCATACTTTGCAACACTTCTTTGTCACACCTTCTTGCTGCAATTGGGCTGTCCATCAACTGTGAACTCCATCTCTGGGGGAGTTCTTCACTCACCTTTCTGCTCCCCAGGGTTTCCCCAAGCTGTCTCTGGGACCAAAGGCATGGAGAAGTGATGCTCTAGGAAGAATAAAGGTCCTAGGAGTATAAAGGCTCTCAACTGAGATAGAGAGTAAAATACAGGCAGTGAAATTAATTAGTGTCCTTCCTATGTCCCTGTAAGAAAATCACTTCACTCTTAGAATGCTGGTGTGGTACCAGCACAGCTCTATCGTATTTCATTAGCATCCCCCTTGTTTCAATGAGATTTAGATGTTAATAATAAGTAATATTTGCATCTCTGAATAGAATTGGCAAAGCACTTCAACCTACACAGTTTGAGTTCCCCATTCAGTGGGCAGCATTGTTACTTGTTTTTTTCCAACATAACCTTATGCCCAAATGCAGCAGTTTTAACTACCTCTGTAACTCCTAAATTAGGTAGTGCTTAACTCCAAAAGTATCTGTAGGTTGATTGCTAGAGCTGCACATGATCATATTAGAATAGAATCCTTCCCTTGCCTCTACAGACCTGAGATCTGGGCAGGAGAGAGAGCCTGGCTTGGTAAACTCGGACTCTGATCCCCTGCATCACAATCTCTTGTATCTGTAGAGTGGTTTAAAATGTACCTGGTTTCTTTTCATGCACTTCATCTGTGAAGTAGGCAGGCCTCAAACCCAACAATACCATTTTATGAACAGGAAAATGAGGCTCAGGGAGAACGATTTGCCTAGTCTTTGAGTAAGGACATTGCAAAGGCAGAACTTGACCTTGGGCTTTCTTGTCTCATGCCTTCTCCTCTCCCTAGCACCATGGGTGGCTTCCTGCTTTTCACTTGTTGCTAAGGTCAAAAAAAACGTAGGTTCATGATGGCATGGCTACAAGCTGTGGTGAAGTCACCACCAAAGCTGTTATCTCTTACTTCATTGTTTGTTTGGCTTTTCCCTGAAGGATTTTGATGAGCTTGATGGCAACTTGGCCACTGTTCTGTGAACTCTCAGGGGTGATGTGAAATTACACACTCTGTATCTTCAGACTCCCCAGAAACTTTTCTTCTGAGTGTCTTAAGGGTTTTGAATGTCTTTGGGAGCAGCTGACCTGGTATCTTCAGAAAGCCTATCTGGAAGACTCTTTGCTGTTGACACAATACTTCTCTCCTGTTTACTCCTCCCTCTTGCTGCCTTTAGTCATGCAGTGGCATTGGTTTGGCCCCTTGTTCACCTGCACTGTGGCCAGTTCTTTGGCACATGCTGGAGACAAAAAGGCAAACAAAATAGACTTGACGCAACCTTCATGGGGCTGACATTCCTGGGGGGGCGGTAAATAATCAGAGAGGTAAGTAAACAAAATTATTATAGACTTGCTATGTTACATGAAGGGTGGGCAAGTGCCAAGACGGTAAGAAGAGAATTAATTTGCATGTGTTCATGGAGCAGTGATGAGGCCTGGAGTCATGTGCCTGGAGCACAGTGAGCAAGGGGTGGATAGGAAAAGATAAGACAGGATTGAAAGAAGGGCAGGGCAACACATGCAAATTTGGGCTTTATAAACCATTGAAGGGTTTTAAACAGGGAAGTGATGTGTTTAGATTTATATTTAACTAGATGGCTGATGGTGGATAGCATATGATAGAAGTAGATTTGTTAGCTATAGATATAAATGGCTTGTGGTTTGAAGAGGCAAGAGTAGAACCACAGAGACAAGATTTAAGGCTGTTGTGGCTTTGCTTCTGATGAAACATTGATGGGTTAGGTTAAGGTGGTGGTAACATGAAGGGAGTAAAGTGGACACATGGAAGATTCCTTCTGTAATTTTTGATGGATACATTGTGGGGACACAGAGAGCATCATGACCTGATTGCACCATTGTCTACTTTGGCCAGGGATGGGTGTCATGGAGGGTGAGGATATGTGCAGGATGGTCATAACATGGCGGTTGTAAGACATTTTCCCATCACTCCCACTGAGGTCCCTGGGAATTGCCATTTTTCCTTTGGGCTGTGCTTAGCCAGCCCTGAGGACATTAGGTCGCTGACGTGCCTGGTATTTCTGCTGCAAGAGTAGTGCTCAAGTCCACGTCTTCCCTAATAACCTTGTGTCTAAATTGTAGTGTCACACAAGGGCGTGTTTAGAAATTAGCATTTGAAAAGAAGCCTCCTTGCTTTCAGTTTGAGCTGACATGGTCCCTTTTCCTCTGTGGAAATGAAATTTATTAATCATAATAAAACCATCGGATTCTGAAGGTAGAGGTCACCCTGAGGAGAAAAGGGGCCTGCTCGTTTACGAGGAATAGTTCAGTGCTGCTGTATTTTTCTTCTGCGTTGGAAGAGAATGCTGCCAAATTGTTACCTTGGGTTTTCCACAAAGGTTGAAGCTCTGCCCAGTGTTATAGTCAAAAAAGAATTTGCCATTAAAGTATGTGGAGGGCAAGGGTGGGAGCTCTCTTCTCATTGAAAACATTCAGACTGTGGATACATTATCTCCCCAAAAGAGGAAATTTTTGCCACAGTAAAACCATTCCCCAAATTAAAACAAAAAAAAATTAATTTCTCTAAATGGGCATTTTCACACTTGTCTTGAAGAAATCCCATCAAAATGATGCTTTGGCAGAGCAAGGCTTTTCAGTTTATCTTTGCATTTTATGTCCTGTTCATACAACCAGCTTTCCTGGGTGAAAGTGCATTAAAATAATCCGATTAGCAGTTTCTTTTTTCTCTAGACCAACGACAGACTATCTTCTCACAAAATGAAAATCAGCGTCAGTCGTATATCATGTCCTTTGACCCCTGTTCACATCTACTTCTACTTACGTGGGCAGAGGCCCAGCTTTCATGAGGGACCTCCATGAATATACGATTTCTTCAAAAATGTCATCCTTCTTATGGTTTTAACACACCTTCTGTCTTGGACTTACCTCCATTCTTCCTCCCAGAGACAGAGAGCATTGTTGACTGAAGGTCACCTGATTGAGCCAAATCAATCAAGGGTGTTCCAAAAAATGAAAAGCAAGAGGGGGTTGACCGTTACTTTCCCTGAGAGAATCACCTCAGAAAAGAAACATCCATTCTTGTCACTGCTTTGGAAGATGAGGAGACCACAGTGTTGAAGCAGAAAGCCTCATGTGAGCTCAGTGCCCTTTGAAACAGGCAGGGTGTGTTTAATAAGAGTAAGACATTTGTAATGAGAATTTGGTATAATCAAAAAAAAATTTTTTTTCTCATTTGGGGTCTAACTCAGACCCTAAGAGTTAAAGGTCCTTCACTCCAGCTTCTTCCCATTGTCCCAGGCTCCATGATGTGAGCAACTAAATGAGACCCATCCAGTACATTCTTATCCACCTACCGTGAGAAAGATGACTGGAAGGAAAATGGGGAAGAGATTGGAAAGGAAAGGAATAACAATAAATGCAAATGAGACTTTAAAAGTTGAGAGGTGAGCTTAAGGTTGATAATACAGACATTTATTCCTACCTTGTTCCTTCATTCCTTAAAGCAAAGTCCAAGAGTCACAAGCTGTGGATAATTGGCACAGATCCCGTTTAGTGGCCAGTACGTGCATCCTCCAGCTGCTGTGTTGGTTGGTAATAGCACACAGCTGCTGCCTCCTTCGGAGACCTACCCACTGCCCAAGAGTCATTTTAACTCAGAAGTTACCCTCCATTCCTTAAGGAGGCCCACAGATGATGCTTACCTTACATGGGCATTAAAAACCAAGGCACTTGCCCCCAAGCAGGATCAACTCTGCAGGATCAGGTAGAAGCTGGTCTCCAGACCACATCCTTACGTCTTTCTTCTCATGCTCCAACCTGCTCACCTCTCTGTCCTCCTCTTGAAAGCACTCCTCCACAAGGCATGTGCACAAGAATCTCCATTTCAGACTGTGCTTCCAGGGAACCTAACCCAGTTTAACCTGCACCTCAGCTTTGATCATTACCAAAAGACCAACATTCAAACTGTCTCAAAGAAGATACTTAGAAGGTCATTCAAGTAGGGGTTCTTGACACCTTGGAACGAGCATCCAGGTTGCCCTGAGAAACTAAAGGATCAGTCCTGACTCTGTTTGGCTTTATGACTTTGAGCAAATAACCTAAACTCTCTGAATCTTAATTTCTGATTTGTTGCTGTGTTCAGTTCCTGACACACAGTAGGCATCCTTCTCGTCTTCGTTTATATTCCAAAGCCTGTGCTAGAAGGCGTAGCAGTAGAGGAAGGAGGGTGGGAGAAAGGTATAGAAAAACTCAAAGATGAGATCGCATCACCAAGAAACATTGTCTGAAATGTGTCCCTTCCTAGAACCTGACCAGAGATTGATGAGGTAGACTATCTGGGGTGATAGTATCGAAATCAAATCAGACTAATTCTCATGTGGTGCGGAAAGGTCCTACACACCCTTCAAGGATCCTCCTCTTCAGTACATCTGTTTTTTTTCTTTTCTGAGACGTTGGCCCCTAACTGCACAGACCAGGCCACTTTACCCTTTGTGATCCACCTTGTCTCGCCTGATCGATAGCAGCTGAATTAGGAGAAAAGACCGTCTCTCTTGAGAGTAACATGTCCTTTGCGGGTGCTGGGCTTCTTGAAACCACTCCTTCAAGTTGTTTCCTCTGCCTGCCTCAGTCTCGGCAGTAGCCCTGTGATTGACCTGTGTAGAAATGGTTCAATGAGAGAGAGGAAAGTGAATATTATCTCACACAAGGTTAAATGGACAGAAGAATGTGTTGGGCACAGACGGGCTTCTCTCTGAAAATGAGTAGGGCCCCTCTGCACTGTCTTGGTATTTTTGTATTTTATGGTTGTTATCATGACTCTGTAATAGCATATAATGGATTAATCTTCACCTGCATTTTCCTTTCAGTTACGGACGAGTTTATGCTGCCGACCCCTACCACCACACACTTGCTCCAGCCCCCACCTACAGCGTTGGTGCCATGGTGAGTACCAGTCCCTCCTCTTCCTCATTTCTTCCTGCTTCCCTTCCCTTCCCCCAGCTGGGACCTTACTACGGGTTGACGGTTGACGTACTCTCACTTCCCCTTAATTGAATTTGTCTCTTGTGCTAACAGCAGCTAAAATGCCACATTAATCCTCCCGGTAAACTTGATAAATGTCTTAATTTCTTGGCAATGTAGTGCATGTAAGTTATTATATTTCTAATTTTGCAAGTCTCACCTAGCAGAGCACTTACCTTAATGGAATAATTAGTCATTTTGATAATTAAATCCATCACTAACAGAATGCAGTGTCAATGCAGAACTTTTTTTTTTCTTTTTTTTTTCCCTCCCTTGCTGCTCATTCACATAGCCCCAAGGTTCCAGCCCCAGCACAGACTTCAGAGGAGCTAAGCTGCACACTTCCAGACCTCTGCTGTCAGGCAGCTGAGAATCTGACTGCCTCTCCTCCCCTATTACAATTCATGTTTAAAGTCATAGTCGCCCAGGAAAGAAAATAGAGAGAGGGGCACACTTTGTGTGTGTGCCTAGTACATAAGGAATTAGAAGGAATCAGCTGGGTTTGGGAGTTGTCTTTTGTTTTTTTTTTTTTTGGGGGGGGTCTGGGTTTTTGTTTTGGGAGGGGTGGGGGGGAGGGCAAAAATGGGAGGTGAGGGTGGGGTGAATTTGCCTGTACTTGTTCAAACTTCTATGCACTAAAACTCTTGAGTACAGTAAGACGTGCCCATCACGTGAGAGCGTATGCAATCATTACAAAGCTTTTGGCATGCAGTTTTCTGCTTGGGGTCAAGAATATCAGTCCTTATCCTAAAAATAAATCCCCATAGGCATTCATTTGAATCGCCAATACTTCTAGAAAAAGTAAATAGCTAAGTGCCACCTCATAGCCATCTAAAGCCATGGCCAGACGAGTCACTGGAGCTTGGTCATAGAAATTCAGCCATGATTTGGAAACATATTATTTTGTACAAGCTCAATGACATCATGCAATTCATCTGTAAACTCCCCTCTCAAGAGCAAATTCCATCCAGGTTGTTGAGCCAAGTCAAGTAAGCAGTTGATTTAAATTTTCATCCTGATTTTGCATTCAGCAACTCTGCCTCAACACCTAGCCCACTTGAGGAATGTGTTGGCAAGGAGAGTTGAATTACTGCATCCAATCAGCTGTCTATATTCAGCCTCTTGAGTGTAGACTGAGCTTTTCCTGACAGAATGTCCTAGTAATGAATCAAACAAACAAACCAAGAGAGAAGGGGCCAATTGTTCCATTGTCCAGCCTGTGTCAGAGACCTTCTCGCTAGCAGGACTGGCCGAGCGCATTTGGTCTTGCAGGGACCTTTCTTTAGAAGGAGCTGTTGGGGGAGGTCAGGACTGGCCAAGAATGAGCTGGGACGGGTAGAGGGTGCCTCCATTTTGGTTGTTTTTGAGTGTCTATTTTTCACATTAGTCTTTTTTGATGACGCACGTGTTGCAAAAGGAAAAATGTAAAAAACACACCCCTCAAATTGCTTTGTTTCAGAATGCTTTTGCACCCCTGACTGATGCCAAGACTAGGAGCCATGCTGATGATGTGGGTCTCGTTCTTTCTTCATTGCAGGCTAGTATATACCGAGGGGGATACAACCGCTTTGCTCCATACTAAATGACAAAACCATTAAAACCTTCCAGTGTGGGGAGAAAGGAAGCTTTCCGAGGCCTGGGTGTTGCAATACATGCAGTAACGCATCATTTTAGCAGCCCTAAAGATTAAAAAAAAAAAAAAAAAAGAGGGAAAAAATTACATTTTTTATCTTATACCTCAGATATTTTGTTCTGTGTATTTTAATATTGTGGGTCTTTAATTTCTGAAGGTTCCGTAGTTGGTTGCTGGCTGTAGGAGTTTTTCTGTGGTTGAAATAGAGAGATGCTAGCTATGAATTAAAACTGGATTAGGGCCATATCCAGAGTGCTATATCATGTAAATGAATTATATATGCTGAATATCAAGCTACTGGGGTTATCAGCTGTTTGGGAAGAGTGTAAGTGACTACAGTAGTCATTTTTTTTTTTTTTTTTTTTTTTTTACTGCATCTGCATTATTTTATTTTATGAATGGGGAAGGGTGGGAGGGTCTTAGGGGATCAGGACTGGGATTTGGGCTAAAAGGAAAAAAATATATAGTAACTGATCAATCTAAATGACCCACTGCACCAACAATCATATATCAGCGGTTCTAAGTTGCTCATTGAGTTCAAGCCAAAGGTTCTGTTATTAAGGGGGTGCTTCTAAAAGCACTTTTTGCATCCAAGTTGAATGAAGCTGTACAAACCCATCCTTTAAACCATTCCACCCGGCAGTATTCAGCTTCTTAACCAGCCGCTAGTTATTTAGGCAAAAACTGCTAGTTAGGCCATCAACAAGCATTCTTTTTATATTTCTTCCAGTATAATAAATTATTGATATCATTGCTGACTTTTATATTATGGGAGGGAAAAAATAACATTAATAAAAAGGTGATAAAAAGCACTGTTTCTATTTTTTTCTTTTTTTCCAAAAAAAAGAAAGTAATAAAAACTTAAATCCTTTGTACCAGTTAAAAAAAAAAATGTATAAAATTTACATCTGTGCAGTGGAGTTGTTAAGTTCTAGAAACAGTCTATGAAGCTTTAGTTTTAGCCTAGTAAACAACTGTTAGAGACAGATGTATAATTTTTATGGAATTACATGATAATCATATTCGGATTTATAGAAGCATTTTACAAGTATTGCAATCATTGAGTAGAGATAATCATGGTATTTTCATCAGCTTGGTACTTTTTGAAACATGACCGTGTTGTGTGAGCAACCTGCAATTTTTCAGTCCGTGAGATCCTGCCCTCCTACTCTTCCTGGTCCCCAACGATTATCTCAAACCAGGATCTTTAGTTCCGTCTCCAAGGCCCAGGACACTTGTCAGAAGGAAGCAAAAAAAAAAAAAACAAAACAAAAAACAAAAAAAAATAGGCCCGCCCTCTTCATCCCGGAAGAACAAAGTCCCCCGCCTGTGAAGCAGGGCCAGAGTGACACAGCCGAAAAATTGCAGTTTGTCTGTACTTCTGTTTGAACTCTTTCCATGTTGTCTTGTTTACAAAAGTTAACCTAAGTTGGGGTATCTGTCACGGGTCTTCCTGTTTTTTGTATTTAAATAAAAAACAAAAAAACCAGCGGCAAGCTGCCCGGGTAGTTGGCCGCCATAGTTCAACCTTCACGTGTTCAGTGCCGGCCCCGTGCAGGCGCGCACTTCAGTAAGTTATCAACTCACCGCTGTGAACCTGCCAACCCGCTGTAACAACTCTGCTTTCAAACAAAACCAAACAAAACCTTAAAAAAAAAAAAAAAAAAAAAGAAAAAAGTAAAAAAAAAAAAAAAAGTGTTTGTGATCCAGCTTCCTCTCGGTCATCCTACGTGCATGCAGTAAGATTGGTTGGATATTAAACCATCAATAAAGTTTCACAAGATTTGAAAACAAAGTTTCTGTAGCTTCGATATCTAAGACAGAGTCTCGTTATCTTGAAAAGAGAGAAGGGGGAGGGGGGAACCGCTTAAGCAGCCAGAAGCATGTAACATGTTCTTTGCGGCAGCCTGATTGGGGGGGGCGAGGGAGGGGCCACGGGGGTGTTTTATAGCATCGCAGAGACATTCTTATTCCCCCACCTGGAGAGCAGTGCTAGGACAGTGGGTGCCTGGTGGATGGGGTTAAAGGAAACTGCTTATTAAAATGCTACGGCATCCTGCCCCAGAGGGGAGAAAGGTGGAAGGAGCAGGGGGCCTCGGGAGTCTGCAAAGCTTTCTCCCGACTGCCTCGGATGTCAAAATCCAGAATTTGCATTGTATTTGGAATCACAAACATAGAATTCTTAACTGTGTTGGTTAAAGTAAAATTATTTTGCAGTTTTGATTTCCATCAATGAGCTGTACTTTCCCCCATGATTGTATGTAGTTTTAATAAAATCATTTAGAACAGTGAGTGCCAAATGATGTTACAGAACCTTCTGCCCAGGCACTCTGCCAAGATGCCAATAAGTCATTTTAAAAATGTATGTCAGAGATGTAAACAGACATTTTGGATTTTTTTAAACAGTATTTATTTGGAATGTTTTCATTTATCTAAATAACTATTGCTATTATGAATTATGGAAAAAAGATTAATATCATGTGTGGCATATAGTGACTTCTTAACACACACATCACGCAATCTGCAAACCCAGAAAATGTGTATATCTGTCTTTAGAAATTAGTGTTTATATCACTTACAGTGGTTTGTGAATAAAGAAAAACTGGTTTGTAATATCAAAAATAAAAGCTTAGTCTGAAAAGGTACATGCGAGTTGGCATTCTGAGTCTTTGTGCTTGTGTGTGTTCGGCGGACGGTAAATTCTGCACGCACAGCCTTGCCGCTTAGAACCACAGCGGGTAGTGGTAGGGGGGTGGTGCTGCCCTGGTGAGCAGGAGGTTGCCCCATGCCCCCGGCAGACCCAGGTGCCTAGGGAACAGGGGCTGGCCGTCTGGCTCACAGGGCTTTCCCTTCTCACTCATCTTTTCAGACAAGTCCATGCGACTAACCAGTGATGTTTAAAAAGAAACAGAACTAAGTTGAGCTATTCCCCAGCATAGAAATGTCAGTCTTTGGGGGCGCCTGGGTGGCTCGGTCGGCTAAGCGTCTGACTTTGGCTCAGGTCATCATCATCTTGCAGTTGGGGAGTTCGAGCCCCGCATCAGGCTCTCTGCTGACCCCTCAGAGCCTGAAGCCTGCTTCACATTTTGTGTCTCCCTCCCTCTCTGCCTCTCCCCTGCTCACACTCTGTGTCTCTCTCTCTCTCTCAAAAATATACATTAAAAAAAAATTTTTTTTTAATGTCTTTGATTTAAAACAACACAGCAGGGGCGCCTGGGTGGTTCAGTCCATTACATGTCTGACTTTGGCTCTGATTATGATCTCACGGTTCATGAGTTTGAGCCCTGCACCGGGCTCCATGCTGACAGTAAGGAGCCTGCTTGGGATTCTCTCCCTCTCTCTCTGCCCTTTCTGTGCACGTGCCCTCTCTCTCAAAACTAAATAAACTTAACAACAATAAAAACTGTTCATTTCTCTTTTATTTTTTTGTTTGTTTAGAGAGAAAAAGTGTGTGTGAGCAGAGGAGGGACAGAGAGAGGGAGAGAGAGAATCCCAAGCAGGTTCTGCACTGTTGACACAGAGCCCGACATGGGGCTCAAATTTACAAACCGTGAGAAACATGCGATCATGAACTTTGCAGAGATCAAGAGTCAGACGCTTAACCCACTGAGCCACTCGGGTACCCTCCAAAAAGCTATGCATTTCAAATGAAACATAGGTTCAAGCCATTGATAGAATTTGGGCAGGCTTGGGTGAAAAAGGATGAAAAATAAGAAAAAGGCCTACACTTTCCATTTACTGAGTGCTCACTGTGACCATCAGGGTTGAGTCATCTACCCCCACGTAGGTATCTTAATAATATCTTAATCCTATCTCATTTAATTATCTTACTATCCCTATCAAGTTGCTAATACATCCAAAGACTAAACAAGATGCAGTGTCTGAAAGCCGTTCTGGGTTTGAATCCTAATTCAGTCACCTGCTAGCTGCGGTCCAGGGCAAGTTAAACCAAAGTTCTGTGTCTCCGTCTCCTCTTCCATGATTCAGGATTGTGACAACACCTACCTCTTACTACTGTTATGGAGAATAAATAAGACAATCTATGTGACAGTGTTGCACGCTCTTAGGGTGTAAGGTCATGCAGCGAGCAAGTGGCAAGTTCAACATTCCAGAAGGGGCCCCCTGACGAAGCGGGGCAGTCTCTCTTGGCCCACTGAGAACTTCTGGCTTCCAACTTTAGAAATGAGCACTCTCACCCCTGAGTGCCAAAGGCTGCCTTTTGTTCTCCAGTCCTCTTCCCACAATGCAGGTGGTCTCCATAGACTTACTAACTACACCGTTTTAAGAATTTCCCGTAAACACCTCATGTAGAGGGCTGTACAGGTCCATTTTCCATTGCCCTCTGTCAGTTCCTAGAACACATTATTTTATAAATAAAGATGATAAGGATTGATGCATCATATGATTTGCCCAAAGTCATGTCTCACAACTCCTAGAACCAGGCTCCGCATGAAAATCTGACCCTGAAGCTTATGCCCTCTTCCGAAAATTCTGCTGCTTTACTCAGAGTGATGGTGGCTGTGGTTGTAGTGGTGATGTTGAGTCTGGGCTTCCTATTTTCTCCTTACAAAGTATGGAAGGCTATATTCATTTAAAAAAATTAATGAACTAGTTTGATCCTGGCACATGGTGAGGAGGGTGATAATGATCTCCTAAAATGCTGATTTATAATGGAGTCCCTGCCCTGTCCAAATATGGGGATGTAAGTATAGATAACAAAAGCAGTAGTTAACATTAGAATTTCCAAAATGAGGCTCTTCTCCAAAACGACACTAAACGTATACATTTCACGTGAAGTGTAAAGAAACTTAAAATCATGGCAGAAGCGGAAGGGTTTGTTAAAGACTTGCCCGGTGGGTGCAAATGCTTGACACATGTCCCACCCTCCACCTGACTGTGGGCAGACGTAGGCAAAGAAGCCCAGAAGAAGCCCGTATGTGATGCACATGCTTTGTATATAAATACAGACAGTTAATTTATTTTTTGCATAGACAACGCCTGGGAGGTAGTCACAGCATTATCCCACCTGTATTTTTTTTTTTTTTACCATTTTTTAAAAGCTTATTTATTTTGAGAAGGTGGGGAGGGGTGGAGAGGAAGATAAAGAGAACCCCAACCAGGCTCTGCACTGTCAGCAAAGAGCCCAACACAGGGCTCGAACCCACGAACCGCGACATCCTGACCCGAGCCGAAGTCAAGAGTCAGGTGCTTAACCGACTGAGCCACCCAGACACCCCACCTGTATTTTTTCTCTTAAAACAGCATTTGAATTAAACAGTAAGACCTCCTCCACGTTAAAAAATAAAGCATCACAAATACGATTCAATGAGTTTAGACTACTCTCTCAATCCCAACGTCTCACTCAACACCCTGACAACCTTGATTATTTATGATGGCATCTGAAGACTGTTTCTATTTCCTGGGACGCAGCCACTTTTTATGTAAACAGAGCTCTGGGGAGCACTTCACTGTGCCTCGCACGTACGCACACATACACACGTGTGCGTGGACTCATGCACTCTCGGAAAACAAAAGCACATCCCTGGGCCCCATCTGCTTTCAGGACTCCTAAGGTGAGACCCACCATTGGAAAGGGAGGCACCATCTTTCAGCAAACATCTGGATTGTGTTCATGCTGGATTCTTGACCCTATCGGGAGAGCCAATCAATGTGCTTGTGCATGCGTGTGTGGGTGCACGTATGCACAAGCACGAACCTACATGCACCTATATATCGATGCATATTCCCAATCTTTCTCATGACAACCTGTGATTAGTTTTTCACCATTGAAGTCCAGAATTAGGACTGCAAATAATATTCTTACACAGGAAGATACAAAAGTCATTTTTGTTGGAAAAAAAGACTGGGTTTTGTTTTGTTTTCCTTTCACTGTTCTTTTTGGTTCTTACCCACTACAGGATAACGTGTGTGCGTGTGCACAGGTGTGCACAAATCTATATTATATACTCAGGAGATGTGTGTGTAAATTCACCAGGTGCAGGATAGGAAGTTCTCATTGTTCAGCTGCTCAGGATTCAATACAATGCTTGAAACTGGACCAAGAGCCAAGTTTATCTCACATCCCCAAGCTGAGACCTTTCATTATGGGTAACAGCAAGCTTCTCCCTGTGCTATTTGCAGTCCTAAGGGATGCAGATTTGGGGGGAACAGGAGCAGCCATCCCGTTGGCACATTGGAAGAGTCTCCCCTGAGAGCCCAGTCTCACCCCTCGTGCTGGGTCCTACTCACCCTCCTGGAAAATCGGGGGGCGGGGGACAGCAAAGGTTTGTCTCTGCCTCAGTGGCCTAGGTCGCTCACCATGGCTGCTTTGACCACAGGCATCTGGCCTGGAGAAGGGGATTTGCCAATTATCACAAAGGGGAAACCTTCTCTGGGTGGTTTGTTAGGAAAACACCAAGGATTCTTTTCACAGGAATGGTATCATTGCCTGAAGTGTCGGAGACTGTATGGAGAATGAAGCAAACAAGGAGATTAACTCACAACTTTAGACGAAATGGAGGCTCTGTATCTATAATGTGTGGATGACCATAGTACCCACCTCGACCTGTTCTTGTAAGAACCAGCTGTGGTAAAAGATGTAAAGCACTTAGCCTGGTATATAGCATTTTTCCTTTTTAACAATTTTTTTATAAGTTTATTTATTTTTGAGAGACAGAGAGAGACAAATCATGAGCAGGAGAGGGGCAGACAAAGAGGGAGACACAGAATCTGAAGCAGGCTCCAGGTTCCAAGCTGTCAGCACAGAGCCCAACGCCGGGCTCAAACTCATGAACCATGAGATCATGACCTGAACCAAAGTCAGAGGCTTAACCGAATGAGCCACTCAGGCGCCCCTACGACTTTTCCTTTTTTTTTTTTTTTTTTTTTTCAATTTTTTTTTTTCAACGTTTTTTATTTATTTTTGGGACAGAGAGAGACAGAGCATGAACGGGGGAGGGGCAGAGAGAGAGGGAGACACAGAATCGGAAACAGGCTCCAGGCTCCGAGCCATCAGCACAGAGCCCAATGCTGGGCTCAAACTCATGAACCATGAGATCACGACCTGAGCCAAAGTCGGAGGCTTAACCGAATGAGCCACTCAGGCGCCCCTACGACTTTTCCTTTTTAAGAATCAATCACTTCTCTAGCCATGTGTATAATTCTTATGTACCCCCCTATATTTCATAGATTCAAACAATACATCTTATCCATATGATATTACATAATATGATTATACATACAGATCCACACAACTGGATAGGCATCTAAACTAATTGTATGCACACATGGATACAAATACTTTTTAATATATATGTTTATTTTAATGCGTCAGCATCACGACCATATACCCATTAGTGGACCATAAATACATATGCTAATTCTTGGGGCGCCAGGGTGGTTCAGTCAGTGAAGTGTCTGACTCTTGGTTTCAGCTCAGGTCGTGATCTCATGGTTCATGAGTTCAAGCCCCATATCAGGCTCTGCACTGACAGCATACAGCCTGCTTCGAATTCTCTCTCTCCCTCTCTCTGCCCCTCCCCACTCATTCTGTCTCCTCTCTCTCTCAAAATAAATAAACTTAAATATATATACATATATAAATATACATATATATGTATATATACACACACATATACATACATACATATGTATACACACACATACATATATATACACATATATATGCTAATTCTTGTAAGGCAACCAGCAAACAGGCCTTATTACTACTGCTGCCATCAGTATTATCTTCCTTCATCCACACAAACTGGCAAGACAGGTGCCACCATCACCCTGGTCCACCCCCCAGGAAACAGAAGCTTCCGCAGGCACAGAGACATGCTGGGGTACAGGGCTCTAGGTGGTGGAGCTGAGCCACGGCCATCAGCTGCCTGACTCAAAGCCTTGCAGCCACCAGTTTAGCCCACACGTTACACACCCCGCGGTGCCTCACCCCCGTGGCAGCCCAGCTAAGTCATTCGCCCCATGTCAGGAGGCTCACACCTGCCGGAGCTCACAGCCAACGCGGTGTCCTTTCCTCTCCTGCACCCGCTGCCCTCAAAGGCCTGGCCTAACAACCACCTCGCGAGCTCTTGTTGGGGACGTAGGCCTCCAGCAGGGCCCCGAGTCTACCCCGGGGAGCACGCCCACCCTCCCATGACCCTTGCTCCTGCAACGCAGCCCCTGCCTTGGGGGTTGACATCCAAACTCTCTGACTGAAACAGACAGATGGCACGTGGCCTGCACGAGGCAAAAAGTCAACGAGAGCAGGAGAATTCCCCAGGCTCTGAAGGAGAAGGAAAACACAAGGGCTGCAGGTAGAAAACAGACGCGCAGAGACCCAAGGAGCAGGGTAAAGGCGGCGGCGCCGGCAGGTGATGGTTGGGAGGGTGCGGAATGCAAAATGGCGGCGCTCATCAGCAGGCAGACTTCAGAAGAAAAGCAAACCTGACAAAGTTAAAAAAAAACAAAACAAAACCTGCCTAAAAGCAGAAGGCAGTAACCGCAGGCCCGCAAATGAAACCCTCACGTTCACATCTGGAAAGCCAAACTCTCCGCAGCCACACCAGGAAGTTGTCGAGAACGGAAAAGCAGGTCAGAGGCGCTGCACACAGCTCGCCTTTTATCTCCCCCAAACACTCCTGGGCCAGCGAGCGGCATTGAAATTCACGACTGTAAGTAGGATTTCGGCACCAGCGGACTGTGCTCAGCTGGACAGGGCCGTCAGCATAAAGGGCTTGCTGCTGCGTTTTCCTTTCTTATTTTCCTAGGCTGCGTGACTAGATGATGGATTGTTCTTTCCACGGTTTCCCCTTGTTTGCAAAGCCCGGCTCTCCCCCTCTCACCCCCTGGACGGTGTGCACGCGTGCACGCATGCGCGGACGCGGGATCCCGTGCTCTGTGAGACTAGGAGGCAAGTACAAAAATAAACCCACGGAACTTTCAGGGTCGGTGGCAACGCTGTGATAGGGAAATTCTGAATTGTTTGCGGCCTGTACGGTAGAGGAAAAACAGAAAAGCCTCCTTTTTTATTTCCTTATGTTTTTTTCCCATCACTTGAAAACAAAACAGGGTGCCTCATGGCTGCTGATACCAAGGCAATAGGTCATGGTTATTTTCATTAAGCCATCAAAGACAGACGGGCAGTAAGGAGAGTGGAAAAACAGCAAGTTAGTAACCGGCCTATTTCCTCTTTTAAAGACATTTCTAGACAAACCCGAGTTTGGATCCTGTCTCTGCTATCTTGTGTCTTTTTCCCTCTTGTACAAACTTAGGGGCAATGGAGCCTCTCTGGGGCTCAGTTTTCCAATGGGTAAGGTGTCTACTCGGGCTGCAGTGAGAATTAATGGAGATTGAGTAGCACCAAGAAGTTTGGTTTTATGAAAGTCACTTACCTCCCACTTGAGGACAAAAGTCAAACCCTGGGCTATAACAAGCGAGACATCAGACAGGGCGCCGGGGTGGCTCAGTCAAAGCATCCAACTTTGGCTCAGGTCATGATCTCATGGGTTTGTGAGTTGGAGCCCTGCGTCAGGCTCTGTGCTGACGGCTCAGAGCCTGGAGCCTGCTACGGTTACCTCTCTCTCTGTCCCTCCCTTGCTCTGCTCAAAAATATATAAACATTAAAAAAATTCTTTTTAAAAATTGAAACATGGGATTTTTGATTTAGGAAAACCAGAGAGGATGCTCACTTATGGAAACTGTTCTTAAAAATCTTCCTGGTGCTTTGGAGTCTGCACGCACTCCTCTGCAGTCATCAGGACACGGCCCCGGGGTCTCTGCAGATCCAGGGCTGTGTGGTCTAGGATGTGTAGGCAATCCCCAGAGCTGGAGCCACTACACCCGCCCTCCCCCACCCCCGCCAACCTCCTGTGAGCCTCAGCTCCTCCCGCTGCTTCTGGGCCAGGCATTTGTAACCGCTGTGAGCCCCGCTTCCTTGTTAGTCACCTAGAGGGAAATACAATGACCTTGAAGCCTGGTTGTGAGAAAGTGGTCAGAAAATGGCACATAAACTGCTCTGAAGTAGAAGAGGTACAATAAATATTCACCCCTTTTCTCTCCTTGCTCCTTCATTAGCCTCAAGATACTTTTTTTCATCTGGAAATTTCTACTACTTCCTGGGTTAGAGGATTTAAAATAAAACAAAATGCTCAATGCCAGAACAAACAAACAAACCCACAAACTATTATAGGCACCAAGACCTACCCTTTGCCGCACAGACATACATAAGGATGAGATAAATTAAGGGAGCCCCTCATGCCATAGAACACTGGGCAAGGTTTTAAGCCAACTGGACTCAGGCAAGAGTGATAAGAATATTTGATAAATTCCAAAATGGCAGTCATTCTCTGAGTCCCCAGCCACCAGGTTGTTCTGTGCCAGCAGGACACTGTATCCACCCCTGTCCACGTGGGTCCGTGTTGGGACTGGAGAGGGGAGACATAATCAATCAGGACGCCTGGCAGCAGCAGCCTTTACCTTTGCCCTAAGAGGTCACATCTTGTCCCATGGGCTTTCTGATAAGCTACAACTGTTCTCTTTGTCCCCCAGTCCAGCCTCCTAATCCCTGACCTCAGCACCACGAACGTCAGGACGATCTTTCCCACACCCTAATCCAGGATGCTGTGACTGAGCCCAAGACAGAGGCTGGAACTCACTGCCTGGTAGCTTTAGGTACAAAATATGTTCTCTGAGAAATTTACTGTTGGGTCTATAGAGGCTGCTACAAGGTGTAAATTAACCCCCAATATCTGAGAATTGGGGGATTTCACAGAATTCTTTCCTGGAGAAGCTAGAAGGAGTAGCCACAGCAAGACCCCATGTTCTCCCAGTGACAGTCGCCTGAACCAGAGAAGAAGCTGCCTTCTTAAGAGGACAGTAGCTGACACATCCAAGAAGGGATTAATATCCCAAATATATAAAGAACTTGCACAAATGGATACACACACACACACACACACATCCCTTTAAAAATGGACGGAGGACTCAAATAGACATTTTTCCAAAGACGACATCCAGATGGCCAATGGACACATGAAAAGATGCTCAACATCAATCATCATCAAGGAAATGCAAAACCACAATGAGGTAGCACCTCACACCTGCCAGAACGGCTAGAATCAAAAACACAAGAAACAAGTGTGGG
The DNA here is from genome assembly GCF_046562875.1 of Panthera onca. Taxonomy (NCBI): domain Eukaryota; kingdom Metazoa; phylum Chordata; class Mammalia; order Carnivora; family Felidae; genus Panthera; species Panthera onca. Next base: position 35,461,868 of record NC_138354.1, on the reverse strand, counting down.
AGAGGACATGGAGAAAAAGGAACCCTTGTGCACCATTGGTGGGAATGCAAACTGGGGCAGCCATGATGGAAAACAGCATGGAGGTGCCTCAAAACATTAAAAAGAGAATTACCCTAGGATCTAGGAATCCCAATACCCAAAGAATACAAAAACACTGATTCAAAAAGATAGATGCACCCCTGTGTTTATTACAGTGTTATTTACAATAGCCAAAATATAGAAGCAGCCCAAGGTCCATCCATAGGGACATCCATACCCAGCCATAAAGAAGGAGATTTACAACAATACAGGTAGATCTAGAGGGTATAACACTGAATAACAGAAGCCAGTCAGAGGAAGACAAATACCATATGACTGCACTCAAATGTGGAACTTAAGAAATAAAACAAATGAGCAAAGAAAGAGACCAAGAAATAAACAATTACATACAGAAAACAAAATGGTGGTTGCCAGAGCGAGATGAGGATGAGGGTAAAATAGTAAAGGGGATTAAGGGTACACATTTTTCAAGTTTATTTATTTTGAGACAGAGAACATACACACATGTGAGCAGAGAGAGAGAGAGAGAGAGAGAGAGAATCCCAAGCAGGCTCTGCACTATCAGTGACAGCCTGATGTGGGTCTCAATCCCCTGAACCAAATGGTGAGATCATGACCTTAGCCAAAATCAAGAGTCTGACACCCAACCGACAGAGCCACCCAGGTGCCCCAAGGGTATACTTATTTTGATGAGCACTGAGAAATGTATAGAATTGTTGAATCATTATATTGTACATTTGGAACTAATATAACACTGTATGTGAATTATACTTCAATAAAGAATAAAATAAAATATCTTTATGGCAAAAGAAACACACACAAAAATACAGGACAGCAGCCTTCATTTTCCCTTATGTCCCACTTTCTTACAGCCAGCCAGCAGAATTCAGCTGGGCTCTGGGTTGACAGACCTCAGGACTGGGGCAGGTTTATTGGACATTGATATTTGAATCTCATTGGCTGGGAGAGCAAAGGGCCAAAGAAAGTTATTTTGTAGATGTATGGTCACTGAAAACTATCCTCCCTAGAAAGTGCAAGGGAGAGAGAGAGAGAGAGAGAGAGAGAGAGAGAGAGAGAGAGGGAGGAAGAAAGGAAGGAAGGAAGGAATGAGGGAGGGAGGAAAGGAAGGATGGAAAGAAGGAAGGAGGGAGGGAGAAAGGAGGGAGGTAGAAAGGAAGGAGAGAAGGAGGGAGGGAAGGAAGGAAGGAAGGAAGGAGGGAGGGAAGGGAGGGAGGGAGGAAGGAAGGAAGGGAAGGAGGAAGGAGTAAAGCAAGGAAGAAGTGAAGAAGAGAAGGAGGCAGGGGAGGGAGGGAGGGACTAAAGACAGAAGCAAGCGAAGCTGGAAAGCTGTTTCCATTGACTCTCTAAGAGCACAGATTCGGGTGTGTAGCAACTTCATCATTCACTTCTCGTCTTGTGATCTGTATAGGGACTGATGACTTTTTAATATTTTTACCCCAGGTGTGTATTTTCATTCTTAGCCTTGTTTTCTCTGGTGTAGATTCCCTCATGTTTAAACTAGCCCTGCCCACAGGAAACACAGTGTGAGGTATAATACCCAAGTTTAAATTATCTAGCAACCGTGTCAAAAAAGGAAGAAGAAACAGATGAACTTAATTTTAACAATTTATTTAACTGAGTATACAAAAATACGATCATGCCAACATGTGTCCTGTGTAAAAATATATTAAAGAGACGTTGTGCATTCTCCTCTTCACACACAAATCTCAGAACCTATTGCGAATTTTACCCTTACAGCACATCAGTGTGGACCAGCCACACGTCAGGGGCCCAGCGGCCACATACACCGGACAGCATGGCTTCTCACCAGTGACAAACCCTCCCGGCCACCTCATCTCCAAATCTCACGGTCACGTGAGGCTCCAAGAGCAAGATCCCAGTAAGTCCGGCTGATCTCGTGGATGGTGTAGAAATCCCACCAGCTTTGCCCCAGGGATCACGGAGGTGAGTCCGGGGAGGTCTCCCCGGACTCCAGGGGCCCTCTGAGGAAGCCGGCCATTCAATTATTTTCCTTCTACTTGTTGCCAATAATGCTCAGATTCTTGAGAAATAACCCGACACATACTAAAAGCTTGTCTTTGGGGGATTGCCCTGACCAAGTGACCAAACTCCAAGTCCCAAAGGAGGAGGGCCACGAACCAGGAGGGTATATCAGAGGATGATTGGGGAGCAGGTGCTCAGCGGAGTGCTCCCCACTCTGTGCCCCACTTGCACCTGCACCCCTAAGGGGAGGATCCCATCTCTGTTCTTTCACTAACCCTTCACTCATGCAACAGCCCCACACTGATGCAGACACAGTGCTGAGCCCTCCAGATACCAAAGCAGGATTTGAAGTGTGGCCAGAGTGAAACATGGTAGATGTGCCTGACAGCACGAGTCCATCCCACTCTTGAGTGTGAATTTCCATTGCAGTGACATGAATTACTCCCTCTTTAGTAGCTTAAACCACATGTTTATTATCTCACCATTACCACAGGTCAGAGGTCTGGGTATGAGTGAGGTGGGTCCTCTGTGCAGGATCTCCCCAGCTGAGATCAAGGAGCCGGAACTCTGATTCTCATCTGAGGCCTGAGACCATCTTCCGGGTTCACCAAGGTTGTTAGCAGAGTTTAGCTCCTTGTGGAGGTGGGACCGAGGTCCCCATGCTCTTGCTAGCTGTTGGTTAGTGACTGCAAAGCCACCTGTGGTTCCTTTCCATGTGACCCCCTTAGGAAGTCCACAACAGGGATGGTTGCCTTCCTCCAGGTGAGCAGAGGTACACCTCTTGAACTTCTTTACTTTCTTTCCAAAGTCCTTCTGATTAGGTCAGGCCCACCCAGGATCATCCCCCTCCCGATCAACTCAAAGTCAACTGATTCGAAATGTATTCAGGGGAGTGATGTCACAGTCACAGGCTCCTCCCACACTCAAGGGGAGGAAATTGTCCAAATGTGTTCCCAGGGGGTGAGTTTCTTGGCGACCATCTTAGAATCCTTCCACCCCATCTTGTAAACATGCTTCTTTACATCAACAATATAAAAAGCATCTCCCTCTCTGTGGTAAGAACCATTGTATTAATAATTCTGATCTTTTAGGGTATCTCTATTTTCTGGGTAAGAAAATCAAGACAGAGATGAGAGAAGGTTGTATCACTACTGGACATTGGTGGAGCCACATTATGAACTTGGTCTTCTTTTAACAGCAAAGCCTTGGAAGAGCCCCTCATGCCACATTGGACTGTAAGTGCTATTATTTTTCCGGAATTTTCCTAATGGGCTCCCTGAGGTTCAGAGACACAATAAATATAAGCTCCTATATTATTTTTCTGTTGGCACACGACAAATTACCCTAAAACTTAACAGCTTAAAATAATACACAGGGGCGCCTGGGTGGCTCAGTCAGTTAAGGATCCGACTTCACCTCATGTCATGATCTCATGGTTCATGAGTTCGAGCCCCACATCAGGTTCTGTGCTGACAGCCCAGAGCCTGCTTCGGATCCTCTACCTCCCTCTCTCTCTGCCTCTCTCTCTCTCTTCCAAAAATAAATAAGCATTAACTAAATAAATAAGTAAGTAAATAAAACAAATATTATGTCACAGGTTTGGGGGTCAGGAACCCAGATGTAGTTGATGTTGGTAACAATCACATCACTGGTTGGGGCCACACTCATCTCAAGGTTTGGCTGGAGAATGACCCCATTTCTGGCTCACTCCCAAGGTCATTAGCACAATTCATTTCCTTGTGGGCCTATGGACTGAGGGCTGAGTTTCTTGCTGGCTGTCACATAGAGGCCTTCCTCTGGCTCCTGGACACATAGGCCTGACCATAGGGAAGCGCACGGCACAGCAGATAGCTTCGTTACAGAAGACAAGTTAAAGAGCAAGAGGGTTCCGGCAAGACGGAAATCACAATATTTGATAACCTAGTCTCAGAACCGACATTCCATTGCTTCTTACATATTCTATTGGTGGAAGAAAATCTGGCCCACACCCAAGTATAAGGGGTAATAGCAGAATCCTAAACACCAGAAGGTAAGTGTCACGGCTGGGGGTAGAGGGGGCGTATTTAAGAAGCCACCTACCACAGTCCCTAATAGCTGGGATGGTCCCCATCAACATAGGATCATCAAAATGTTGAGGATCCCTGGGGATTAAACCTTCCCTTTTCCTCCATGAATTAGGCAGTTTTGTTATAAAACCATGCTGGACACATAAATAAAATTAAGTGAAACCACTGAGGAAACCCTCCCATCTCCAAGTGCTATGGAGAAGAGTCATAAAATGTCTTGGCTTTCATTCCCACAGTCCAACTTTGCTGCAGGTGATAAACTCAGGCAGGAAGCAAGTAAAGCAGACAGTGATAATTCCTACAATCGTCAGCCAGCCTACACAGACCCCGAGTATGATGAGCCCTGCCATGTCCTCATTCTAAATTCCTTCCGGGCGGCCACGGGAATGAGGACCGCAGGGTAGATGTGGAACATTTAGTTTATGTACAGTACCTCTCCCAAAGTCAATACATGCCTAGGCTAGTGCTCTGATTTATAATCCAATGTTTGTTTTCATGATCTCCATATATTCTACAAAGTTCTCCCAAACTCCTTCCTGGGATGGTTTGCAGGGATTTGCCCCATTTCTAAAGAGTTTTTGTTTCACTTTGATAAGCCTCTCCCATGTAGCATCCGGGAGGAGGAGTGGCCGCTGCTAGTGGGCACTTATCCTAAGAGGCATCTCAGCCAGGCACCAACAGACCACGCTCCTGGCCTCCCCCACACCTGCAGGCTCGAGCAGGACCCATATTGCCATCTCCACCTCATATTCATCTGGCCAATGTACTGCTGACCCATGGATTTTCCCCTCACTTCATTCTACCATTTCTAAAACCTACCCTTAGACATTCTGTTGCTCAGATGAAAATTCCCTCTCTGATCAATATTGCCCACTCAATATCTTACCCAGAAGATTCTCATCACATCAAAGATGAAAGAGAGCTTAAGGCACTTTTTTTCTCAACATGTGGTCCAGGGACTGACTGCATCAGAATCACCTGGCCAGCCTGTTAACAAGGCTGATCTCCGCATCCCTCCACAGATCTTTGGAATTCTAGCTGGTGTTGAGCCCAGGTGATTTGCACACAGCCCCCACTTTGAGAGCTACCGCCTTAGATCTCATTGACTCAAGAGGTTCTCAGATGCAGGTGCACATTAGAATCAGGGGGGATGCTGTGGCACACTATCGGCCCCTGTGCTGCGTCCCCAGGGGTTCTGAGTTCATTGATCTAGGCGGGCCCCGGGGAAGCCACACTCTGTGAATTATCAGTCTCCCACCCTCATCTTATAAATGAGGAAGTTCAAGCTCCAGAATAAAAGGCAACTTGCCCAAGCAGTTAGCTAAAAAAAAAAAAAAAAAAAAAAAAAATTCAGGACTCCAACCCAGGTCTAATGGATTCCAAAGTCTATACTCTTTTTACTGCTCTATGAGACCAGTCTGATGGTAAAAGGCACTTCCTAATCTCCAAGGGAACTCAAATGTTGGGGAAGTTAAGAGACCAACAAACAGAAGGTAGATCATGGTTTGCCTTCTGTGAGCAGAATTTTATCCCACAGTCAGACTATTTGGGAGAAGGGCTTTCCGCGTAATGTCAGGCTACTGCATATTCTTTCCGTTGCCGTTACGGATACACAATCAGATGGTCTCAACAAAGGCAACAACCAATGTGAGGAGTGGGGAATCTACTAGGTCTCACGTTCAGGCACACCTGATTCTAAGAGTAGGCATGGCTTTCTTCACGTCTTGGCTCTGTTGTACATTACATTTAGCTCTTTATAGTTTTTCATACTTCAAATTGGCTCCCTCCATTTGCTGGCATAATTGCCATCTGGCGGCCTCAATCCCATATTGCTTTGGCTTAGAAAACCCAGAGAAAGTCAGGTGTTCTTTCTCATAGGGACAGGGTGGCAAAGACCAAGGGAAAGCCAGGAAGGATTCTGATTGGTCCTCCTTGGACCAATCACTTTACCTGGTAGGGATGGGACTGATTGGCCAGATTTGAATGAGTGTCCTCTTAGGGATTTCCATCCTTAAGATATAAGAGATACCCCTCCACTGAAAAGAAGTCTGATGTTGCCCAAAAAGGAAAAAAAAGCTACTGGTCACTGCATACTGTAGTCCATGGCCTTGAATTACAGCCCTGGGGATGATGGCATCATTAAAATGAAAACTTCATCCCAGCTGCGAACCAGGCAAACACTAGAATCCTTTCCCTTCCCAAACTTTTCCAGTCTGTGCTAGCGTAACTGGGAACGAAACACTGCAAAGTAAGACTCCAAAGCATAGTTGAAATTTAATTTTCTCAACATAACCATGACTGTAGCTGTTAGGAGTAAGCATTTCCCCCCTCCCATCTCGGAAAGCACTAAGCTAATTTTTGAAACCTTGAAGAAATGAAGACCACAAACATTGCCCATCCCGAAATCACTCTTTTTTAGTTTGGCTGCCTGCTGAGCTAATGACCCACTGACTGGGTTTTAGGCTTTTTGAAAGCCGAGTGCTAACATCAAACTTACATCTCAGAGATAGCAGCCTGTCTCTAATGAATTTTTTATTTGTTTACTCATTGCTTCTCTGGGATATAAAAGTAACACTCATCTTTTTAATATTAAAAATAAAACTTTAAATCAGGGCCTAGTCCAATGCCAAACTGTTTAAATTTCACTACATCCAAGACCATTTCACTTCTGGAGAAATCACACTCTGAAATAAAGGAAGACGGTACTATGGGGAAAGAATGACATGCCATATGTATGTTCTTCTTCTTTTTTAAAATCCTTTTGCGAGCATTGAGGTAAATTATTCATGTCAAACTGTGTACTGTACATCATGTGAGTTCCAGGAACACATCCACTGAACAGCCGTGCTCTCTTCCTCAGCTCTCAAAGACTTCATACTGCTCTCCTCTCTGCCCTGGAAGCCTGGTGTGTTTACTCTAGGGGGTTTAAGTAACTGTCAATAGAAGAAAGCGCCATGTGGAGAGATGTGGAGGGGGAGTGTCCAGATGCCGCTCAAGGGAAGCCTTGCACCCAGGGGCTGCTCAGATGGCCAAGGGTGTGTTCAGCTAAACTTGTATTGGGTTTACTTGCCTTCCACATGCACTGGGAAAAAATGATATACAATAAATAAAATACAACTGGATGCAGGAAGACCCGCCAGGATTTTGGATTGACTAGAGGGACCGGAAAGCAGATCAGTGATGACACAGGCCAAAATGAGAGTGGAGGGGGACAGAGAGGGGATGCACAGGGACACCAGGAAACCCTTGGGGGTATTGGATAAGTTCAGTGTCTTTATCTGGGTGATGGTTTCAGTAGTATATAATGTGTCAGAACTGTTCAACCTGTATCTTTGTGTGTGGTGTATTTTATATCGCTTATGCATCAATAAATCTATAAACCCACACATGCATGCGATCTGGAGTCATAGTAACTGATTCTTTGGGGTACCTGGACTCAAGTTTTTTTTTAAATGCTTATATATTTATTTTGAGTGTGTGTGTGTGTGTGTGTGTGTGAGAGAGAGAGAGAGAGAGAGAGAGATAGAGAGACCAGGGAAGGGTCAGAGAGACAATCCCAAGCAGGCTCTGTACTGTCAGTGCACAGCCTGACATGGGGCTTGATCCCACAAACCATGAGGCCATGACCTGAACCAAAATCAAGAGTCAGGTGCTTACCAGACTGAGCCATCCAATTTTAACCTGTGTGTGTGTGTGTGTGTGTGTGTGTGTGTGTGTGTGTGTGTGTGTTTGCATGTCTGATTCTCAGACACCAGCAGGGTGTCCTATGATTGATCTCAATTCTGACCCTGTCTACCTGGAGAGAGCATCAGAGTCCACAGGAAAAAGTGTCAGTTCCATGAGACTACCCCCCACTTGAGGTGCCAGTCACAAGTCCAAGTAGTTTTGTGTGCTTTGATCAGGTGGCTCTAAAGCGAAGGTTCCCATGACTCCTTCCTTGGGTTTAAGTGGTTCAGAGAACTCAGGAAAACCGTTTACTCCCTAGATTCCTGATCTACCACAAAGGATACTAAAACACACAAGTCAACAGCCAGCTGCAAAGACACATATTGGCAAGTTTCTGAACAAAGGAGCTTTAGTCCTCATGGAGCCTGAGATCTGGCAGGATGGCCCATGGAAGCATTCTGGAAGCAATGCGGAGGCTCCCTGAAACCCCTCTTTTGGGTTTTTATAAGAAGACTTCATCACATAGATATGATTGATGACCTTACTGGACACCAGTGATTGGTTCAACCTCCCCAGAAACCAGGCGGGGGGGGGGGGGGAGTGAAAATTCCAACTTTGTATTCATGGTTGTTTCCCCTACAATCAGCCCCCATCCTCTGATGTTTCTAAAGGTCACCTCATTAGCATACACCCCCTTGTGGTGGAAAGGGGCTTATTATGACCAACCGAACCCCTCTTTCACCTCTATGGCTCTGAAGTGTTTTCAGGAACCAAAGATAAGAGACCAAATATCCATGACAAATGCACTGTGGTCATCTGAATGACTCTCTCATATATATTTATGCATTTCTTATAATTTTTTTTCTTATAAATTCCAATATCACACTGGGCTTTGCATCCCGAGTGTGCTTATCAGTCCTGTAACCGTGCATATGAAACTTTGTCTCTGAGCCTCAGTTTCCTTATCAGAAAATGGGGATATTAACTATTTCATGGAAGTGTTGTGAAAATCAGGAAGATGATGGAAGTCCTGGTGTTCATACAAAGAAACACTAAAAAAAAAAACAGTATAAACCACTGCTTAATTTAACATACCTCTCGGGCGCCTGAGTGGCTCAGGTGGTTAAGTGTCTGACTTCAGCTAAGGTCATGATCTCACTGTTTGTGAGTTCGAGCCCCACGTCGGGCCCTGTGCTGACAGCTCAGAGGCTGGAGCCTTCTTCAGATTCTGTGTCTCCCTCTCTCTCTTCCCCTCCCCCACTTGCACTCTGTCTCTGTCTCTGAAAAATGAATAAACGTTAAAAAAAATTTTTTTAATTTAATATGCCTCTCTCTTCTTCTCTCTTTCTCCCTCCTGACCCCTCCCCCTCCCCAATTCACCATAACGTATGTATATTTCCCCACATCTCTGCTGGGGATGCTTTTCATCATCATGGTCCCTAAAGGTCAAAGGATTTCATAATAATGCAAATCCAGCCCTGTTAATGTATTGGTACTAACACTGATGGAGAGCAGCTTGGCCGGGAATGTCCCCACACATGGTACACACCTCTGTTTGCGTAATCTTTTTGGACTTCTACAGTGTGGCATTAAACAAATGCCCCTACTCTGAACCTACTCCAAGGCATAGAAGTCTTTACCAGAATGGGAAAGGCTCCCTAGAACGACCCACAGGCAGGCTTTTTATAGAATCCGATTACACCACCTTCATTCAGGCACAAATATACTGCTGTCTTAAAATTTCACAAAGTGGCTAGCTAAGTATGGCATCTTGGAATAAGATTGTTCACTCTGTTTGAAATAAAAACGTATGAATAAATGATAACATGCTCACCCGGACTTGCTCTTTAGTAAGATCTGCTCAAACAACATATGCCCAGTTCAGCTGGGATCGAACAAACACAGCGGTTCAAGGCAGATATCTCGGAGTCTGAGGTATCACACATGATAGCCAGGTTCTCCCTCTCCCTCCCTGGGTGACTGTGGGGAAGCCATCTCACATTCACAAACCTAAGATTCATCCTGTGGGCACACGGGGAAATGACAGAAGCTATGGCAACAATCAAGTAATAGAACAGAAAACCGTTCGGCCCCTGAAGTACGGACCCACGCCACAGGCTCCCACCGATCTATTTGCTGCTTTTAGGAGTGTGACCAGGGGCCAGTGTGAATCTGGGGACACATGTTCATGGGTTCCTCTTCCAAAACAGGCTATCATTGTGCTCTTCCAAAGCTGGATCACTTTCCAGGAAGTCCTGCCCAAGTGGCATCAAGGCCCTACTAGAACAATAACTGTTCCCAGCAAGGCACCGCTTGTTACCTCCACATGTTGTGACAGCAGCAGCCCAGGTGCTACACGAAAGTAAAGCAGGACAGCGTGGGCCAAGAAGCCACACAGGGCAATAAACATTAAAAAAAATAATAATAAAAATTAAAAAGGGAGGCACCTGGGTGGCTCAGTCAGTTGAGCACCCGACTTCCACTCAGGTCATGATCTCATAGCTCATTGAGTTCGAGCCCCACATCAGGCTCGCTGCTGTCAGTCAGAGCCCACACCAGATCCTGTGTCCCCCTCTCTCTCTACCCATCCTCCCCCAAAATAAATGAACATTAAAAAAGAAGAAGAAGAAGAAGAAGAAGAAGAAGAAGAAGAAGAAGAAGAAGAAGCAGCAGCCGCCACAAAGGGCAAAACCAGTCTTTCTTACACTGGAGCATGGGCTTCTCCTTCCGTAGCACCCTTCCCTTCCCCGGCAGGAAAGGCAATACTACAGTCCCTTGTGCTCATGTGTTTACTCACGTGGTGAGCCCACACTGGCCAACCACAACCCTCCACGGTCCCATCACTGTGTGTAAGCCAGCATAACCGCAGATAGGTGAAAGAGAAGACGCTCCAAACAATTATTTAAATGCTCTACAAATGTCCTAACATGAACCTTTCACCTATTTCCTCCAAGTACCTATTGTCTTTATAATATCTGACAGGCGATGCTGGGCGTGTGATCTTTCCTGAGTTCAAGCTCTTGCTTTGGGCTCCCATTGGATCAGGTGTCACATCGTGGCTCTCCCACTATGGCCCTCGGTGATCCTAGGGACACCACCCCACTTCAAGAAGCTGAGTTTCATCACAGTTGAAATGGGATAAACAAGACCACATACACCACAGCCTGTGGCGAGTATTAATTGAAACAAGGGGTAAAGTCTTTAGCCCTATGTTTCACCCACACCTGGGATCCAGCCAAACCTTTTGTTATCGCTGTTATGATTATTTATGTTCCAGATACTTTTCTCCAGCCTGATAACTTTGGTGGTTTGGGTTGGAGGGACTCCAACAGGAAAGAGGTGGCCTTGACATTCCTGCCATGAGAGGAGAAAGGGCAGGTTGAAGTTTTGAGTGATCCAGCTCATTCAATATGTACATTTTTTTCTGGCTCCCTAGCCTGGCTTTCCACTGGGACAATGTTTTGCTCCTGACAAATTTCCGAATGTAATAGGGAAAAAAGAAAAAAAATTGTACATATTGTTGCTGAAAAAAAATGAAAGATTTCATTGAAAGCCTGGGGGCATTTCAGAACCAATGTAATCAAATCTATGTCTCTGTGTGACGATGAGAGTATTTGAGATGTATTGTGGGTTGGATGGGTGGCTATGGGGACAAAAAAAAATACTACATAATTTGAAGAGCTCTGTCTGTCTCATATGCCATTTTCACATCTCATGTTGAGACTCTCTCCTTCTTAAAACTTGGCCATACATTTTTCTGAACCTCTGTACTTGACAGAAAACCCAGAAGAATAGCACTTACTGCTCAATTTCCATCTGAATGATGAGGAGAAAAGTCATGGAATCTCACCACAAGTGATGCGCCACTTGCCTCTAAAAGACTGTTTCCTTATCTGAGAAATGGGGAGAGTAATGACGCCTACCTCATCGGGAGTTTTAGAGAAGCAAATGAGACATTCCATAGGGAAATGTTTTGTGCGTGACACAAACTGAGTGTAGGATACCTTAGCCATTACTATTATCAGGAGTGAGCAAAAAATCTCAGAACAACTCATGGCAATACTACTGATCTTGTTTAGTCATGATAACACGCATTTGATGAAGGCGAGTTTTACCAGAAGAAAAATGATCACAAGCCCTTGAAGAAGAGCACACAGCCAGGACTACAGTGCTCTTGGGAACATCCAGGAAAAGATGTCCCACCCTCAATCACCTGATGCTGATCCATGGGTCCAAGAGGTCAAACCTATGTTGTTCATTGAACAGATGTTCTGGTTGGCTTCGCAGATAGAGAAGCACCAAAAGAATATCAGAAAGGTTTCTGGGAATATTCACAAAGCAATCATCACTTATGACAAGGCACATGCCTCTCCTAGATTGCCAGGAAGATGTCTAATGCCAGTCAGTGCTGGACAATTGGCTTCTGGAGTCCCTTCATTTCTCAAGCAAGTATGTTAACATTTAAGGTGACATTGTCGGTAGACTGTGTGGCTTGGTGAGTGACAAAGGACATCGCACTAAAAAATATACAGCTAACATCAAAGTTAAAAGTGGACATTCAACGCTTACCTCCTAAGATTAGGCAAAATAAAAGGATGTCTGTTTCCATCACTTCTATACAACATCATGTTAGAGGCCTTAACAAGTGCAATAAGGCAAGAAAATAAAATAAAGAGTTCAAAAGGAAGAAGTAAAACTATTCACAGATGACAGGATTTTGCACGTTTAAAACCCAAAAGGATCTAACAAAAAAAATTGTTAGGACCAATAAGTAAATTTGCCAAGCTGTAGAAGACTAAGTTAACATACACAAATCAATTGTATCTCTGAAAATCAGAAAGGAACTGGGAAAAATATCATTTGCAAAATCACTCAAAATGTCAAGTACTTATAGACTTGACAAAAAATGTGCACTGAAAATTGTAAGATATTGCTGAGAAAGATTACAGAAGACTGAAAATATGGAAACAGTGCAGTCAGTATTCATATATCAGAAGACGCAATAGTACTAAGATGTCAATTTTTCCACATTTATTTACAGATTCAGTGCAATCCCATTCACTCCCTAAAGACTTTTTATAGAAATGGACAGGATGATTCTAAATGTATATTGAAATGTGAAAGACTAAAAGGCGTTTAAACTATTTTGAATAAGAACAATTTAGAGAAAAATTAAGTTAAAGGATGCACTCAACTTGGTTTCAAGACATACCATAAAGCATCAGTAAGAATTCAGACATACAGATCCACAGAAGAGAATAAAAGTCTAGAGATACATGTATGGTCAAATGATTTTTGACATAGGTGCCAAAGCAATTCAGTAGGAAAGAAATTTTTCAACAAATATTGCTATTTAAAAAAAAAAACCCACAAAAATCCTGAACTTGGTTGAAACAGACCACAGACCTACCCCAAATGCTAAAACAACATTCTAGAAGAACTCATAAAAGACTATCTTCATGATCTTGAAGTAAGCAATGATTTCTTAGAACTAGAAATGCTAACTATAAAAGAAAGGACTTCATCAAAAATTTAAATGTCTGTTTATCAAAACGCACTAAAAATAAGATAAACAGTCAAGATGTAGACTGGGAGACAATATTTACAAGAAACATATCGGACAAAAGATTTGTTTCCTGAAAACATTAAAAAGAAAAAGAAAAGGAGTCACCTACAACCCAATCTGAAAAAAATAGGGAGAAGATTTTATCGTACGTATATTTCACAAAAGAAAGTATACCAATGTTTAATCAATGCAAGGAAAACTGTTTAACATCTTCAGTCATGGGAGAAATGTATATTAAAACCAACAAGAGACATGACCAGCATAGCTACAGGACAAAAAGCCTCACACACCATGTGATAGTGAGGCTGTAAGTAGCTTTCCTACATCGCTAGAGTGAGTACAAAATTGCACAATCACTGTGGAAAATTGTGCGGCGGTTTTTTAAAACAAGAAAACAGCCATCCACTCGACCTCCATTTAACCAAAAGAAACAAAAACATATATTCACAGAATGCCTTTTTGCCAGATGATCCCAAACAATTTGGACTATTAAAGATGTACCATGGGCAGGGGACCTAAACATCAGATATTTATTTATCATGATTCCAGAGGACTTACGTCTGAGATCTGAGTGCCAATGTGGTCCTGTTCTTTGTGAAGGTCCTCTTCCTGGTTATGGCTTTGTCCTCACGTGGCCTTTTCCCATTGTGCACATGCACAAGCACACATACACACACACCGACACACAGATACACACACACACACACTGACACACACAGAGATCTCTATCTTCTCTCTTCTTCTTTTTATAAAGGCATTAATTCCATCATGGTGGGGGGGGGGGTGGTCCACTCTTATAATCTGTTCTAAACTTAAGTGTCTCCCAAAGGCCTCACCTCTAAATACCCAACACATTAGGAATGAGGACTTCAGCACAGGAATTTGGGGGCAACACATCCAGCCCACAGCACAGAATGCCTACAAAAGCTTCACTCATGATAGCCCCAAACAAAGAAGGAATACAATGGAAATCTACATACAATGCAATACCACTCTGCCATGAAAAGATATAAAGAACTGGTACAATAACATGTTCAGTGAAAGAAACTAGACACAAAAGAATACTTACTGTATGGTTCCAAGTATATTAAATTTTAAAGCAGGCAGGGCGACTGTATGGTCATAGACATCAAGTGAGTGGTAGTTTTGGACGATGGGGACGCGGTGAGAGGAACTGAGTAGGGAGGTAAATGGGGTATCTTTCTGGCAGGATGAGTGTATTTTATAGCTTTACAGGCAAATGGCTTACACAGGTATGTGAGTTTTTCAAATGCACACAAACTGTGCATTTCACTGTACGTAAATTATACCTCAATAAAAAGACCTTGGTATATATGTGAGAGGCATTTCAGTGATCCACAGGTCACCAGCCCTGGGAAAAGTCAAAATGGAATTTCTGAGCATTCATTCACATCACCAATCTCTCCTTCCAGCTGAGTCTGTACAAAGTGCTTGTTGCTTACAAAACTGAAAGATAGGGGTGCCTGGGTGGCTCAGTCCATTGAGTGTCTGACTGTTGATTTTGGCTCAGGTCCTGATCCCACTGTTGTGGGACTGAGCCCCGCATTGGGCTCTGTGCTGTCAATGTGGAGTCTGCTTGGGATTTTCTGTCTCTGCTCTTTCCCCTGCTTGCTCACTCTATCTCTCTCAAAATAAATAAATAAACATTAAAAAAAAAGAAAAATAAAGGATAGAGGATCAGGGTGGGGTGCCTGGGATGGAGTGGAGGAAAGAGAGGCCAGCAGTTATTCTGTGTGAGTCTGGGGGACAGGGTTAGAAGCTGTGCCTATCAATGGGACGGGTACTCATGGTGATATATGACAAGTTGACTCCATTTGCCCTCAAGTTCACAAAGGGGGTGAAGGAAATTCACCCTTGCTGATTATAAATATTCCTTCCGTCTTCAGATGACCTATAACAAACCTTTACTTAAAGTTTAGGAGAGTTTCTGGCCCTACCCCTTTGACAAACAATTGTATAGAACAGAAACCAACCCACAAAAGTCTTAGAAAACTCATACAACACAGAGATAGGGGGGTACAGATTGCAGAAGATTTAGAACTCCTTTCATGCCTGGCTCTGAACATGCACCATAAAAAAAAATACAGTGCTATTTTCATATATTAGTTATAAGACAAACTTTCCCAAAATGACGCAGCTCATTAACTAAGGATATTTCTCAGATTTGTTATATTAAAAAGGCACTGTGTCTACTATGCTAATCAACTATGTTGTACTAAAACTCCACGTAGATTAATTAAATGCATTACTTGCCAAAGGAATGTGATGTACATACACAGCACACACACATGCACACATAGCCTTATAACAATGGTAGGGTGTAACTTACTGAATGTACCTCTCTTCCACAGCCAAATGCTTCTTTAGTTCCTGGCTACATGATTTTAAACAAAACTGAATGAAATGATCCCTTCACAGCTGAGCCAAACACTCCTGCAAACAATAGCTCAACGGCTCATCTGTATCTCTGGGTCTAAAAGCGCTTGAGGTGTCATGCACTAGGGTGAATATTTGCTTGAGATTTTAGTTTTTGTCTGGGATTGTAGACATGAGTCTGTCATCTGTCTTCACAATCTCTTGGAAGGAGGGAAGGGGGGGAGGGGAGGGGAAAGGAGGGGAGGGAAGGGAAGGGAAGGGAGAAAAGAAAATTAAAGTCCTAAATGAAAGCTTTGTTCACATCAACCTCCCTGCCCATCTAGGGCAAACACTCATGATATGAGTTCAAAAACCTGTAAGCACAAGAACAAAGGTCACTGATCATTCCCTGCTTCTCCCTCCTCCTAAAAATAAGTTGGTCAGGGAGCAGGGTGGCCTAGGATTGTCCCTAGGGGTAAAACCACACCCCTCAGTCAAAGCAGACAAAAGCAGGGGTGCCTAGGTGGCTCAGTCAGTGGAACATCTGACTCTTGATTTCAGCTCAGGTTGTGATATCATAGTTCATGGATTCGAGCCCTGCATCGGGTTCTGCAATGACAGTACAGAGCTTGCTTGGGATTCTGTCTCTTCCTCTCTCTCTGTCCCTCCCCAACTTATTCGTTCATTCGTTTGTTCATTCATTCTCTCTCTCTCTCTCTCTCTCTCTCTCTCTCTCTCTCTGTCAAAAATAAATAAATAAACATTAGGGGAAAAGAGGAAGACCAAGGGGAGAAGACTCCAGAGATGTGTGTTCCTTATCTCTGTTCCTGGCAGGGCAGGAACACTGAGATCTAGGCCTCCATTAGTCACTTCCAAATTGAATGATAACTGGCATCATTTATTTATTGTGGGAAGCAGTGTGCTGCTGTGTTTAAGGACATGAGCTTTCTTTTTTTAAAATTTTTTTTTTTTCAACGTTTTTTATTTATTTTTGGGACAGAGAGAGACAGAGCATGAACGGGGGAGGGGCAGAGAGAGAGGGAGACACAGAATCTGAAACAGGCTCCAGGCTCCGAGCCATCAGCCCAGAGCCTGACGCGGGGCTCGAACTCACAGACCGCGAGATCGTGACCTGGCTGAAGTCGGACGCTTAACCGACTGCGCCACCCAGGCGCCCCAGGACATGAGCTTTCGAGCAAGACAGAACTGTGTTCATTTATTAGTTTTGTCACTTCTCAAGTGACTTTGGGGAGGCAGCTCAGAGCCTCAGGTTGTTCCTTGGTAAAGTGGGGATAGTAATAGCTCTGGCAGTGAGGGTTTTTGGAAGGATCACGTTTCACATGTGCAAATATATTAAACACTTGGTACGGCACATTATAAGCATTCCATAAGTGATGAAAAATAAATAACCATAGCTGCAGAGCAGTGTTGCCAAAAGAAGTGAGTATTCTTGCCTCCCACACAGAAATAAAAAAGGAGAAACTGCAGAAAATGTAAATCCTGACGTTTTGAGGGACAGCAGGTCATGTGATACAGCGGAGACAAACTGAACCCAGTTCTGTGGGCACGTCTCCTCTGAGCCTCAGTTTCCATATTGGCAAAAGTAGTACATGTCACATACCTTAGCCACCAAATAGGCATTGGGTGCTTATCATATAGGAAGCATGGGCTATATGGAAGCTACCATTGTTAGTCTCAAGAAAGTTCTAGAGGCCAATGTTGCCAGTCCCTATGCCATATACATCTTAGTGCTTCCATGTAGGAATGTCTTCCTGGCATAGAGACGTTACTGAAGGAACCCAATGACATTGATGGAAAGCAAAAACAGCAAACATTGACATACAGAGTCAAAGATGAACACTTCTGGAATGGGACAGGAATGCATTGGGGAGCCAAGGTCATGAACAGTCAGCCTCGCTAGCTGTTGCAGCCACGTTATAAGGGTATGTTCATGGCCCCTTCTGCTGCTAATGGTAAATCATTCTTGAAAGTAAAATACACACTAATAAGTTTGTATGCATAGTATATGCAAATACTGGGAGAGGTGTTCCAAGAAACAGCAAATTTTGGAAGCAAAATAAACTGTGAAATAGTCAATTTCAGCATGTGATTCTGTGTAGTACTATTTACTCTTGCTAGAAGACAAAAGCATTACATTATTCAAATACTAAGCAATAATGTTCACTTGCATGTTCTGGGGTTTGAATATTCATTATAGGCTATATGGTTGAATAGATATATAGAGGAAAACAGGTGACAAGAGGGAAGGAAAGGAGGGAGGGAGGGAGGGAGGGAAGTAAGGAAGGAGGGGGGGAGGGAAGGAGGAAGGGAGAGAGGGAGACAGGAAAGAAGGGAGGGAGGGAGGAAGGAAGGGGAGAAGGGAGGGTCATAGCGTCAAGTGGAGCTTAGGGGGCCCCACCTCAGCAACCAGGTGCAGCCCCCGACACAAACTGACCAAGCAGAATGTTTCATACTCCGACCCTAGTGACTGGTCCAGAGGTGGGCATGTGACCCAAATGTGGGACTCCTGATCCATTCCTGGGGTTTTTGAAGCTGGTGCTAAGGAAGAGGGTCCTTTCCTTTTCTACTGGAAAATCACGTAGCCAAGAGCCCAGAGCTGTAGCAGCCAAGGTTCCAGCTTGAGGTGAAAGCTTATCTGAGACGTCGGGTGCTCACAGAGACAGAGGTGAATAGGGAGAGAGGGAGAGAGAATGTTGATACATTTTGTTCTCTTTTCCCCATCCTGGTTCCTTTATTACATGAACCATTCAGTCTGCCTTTTAACCGAAACCAGATAAAGTTAGGTTTCTGCCAGACCAGATATTGCTTCCCAATAGTGATTAGTAGAATCTGTAGTAGAATTTCTTGATGACATAGGAGAGAAACACAAGGCCTCGATAAGCTCTTTAGGAGGGCTCCATCCACTGGGGGAGAGGACAAGCGGCTGACGACGATGTGTTCCTACTGATGGGGTTGCTGGGAGAACGCCAAGGAGGCGCCCCTGTTGTAGATAACCTCTCACTCTGTGCTTCACATGCACGGACTCACAGAGACCAGCTTTGTGCCAGTGCTGGGAGGCAAATCCAAAATTTCATTAAACTCTGGCCCAGTTAGGGACAAGAGGGCCTTAGAGAAGAGGTTCCGAGCCTTCAAGGTCGTAGTGGTGTGAGTAGGACATTCCAGATGTGTAAGAGCGGGAATAAACGTGTGATAGTGGAAAGAGCACCCGTACGTGGTAGTCAGAACCCTCCTGGGGCATAAAGGGTAGGAGCTGGGGAGTCAGGAGCTGAGCCAGAGGTATTTGGAAAGGCCTCCATTTGACCCAGTAAAAGACAGTCCACTCTGTTCCCCGTGTCTCCCGCTCACTGCGGACAACTTGGTTTCAAGGTGGCCACTCAGGGAGCCGGCTTTCAGGCCGGCTCCTTCGTGAACAGCTCCGCTGCCCAAACTGAATGCAAAAACAAAGCAGATCTCAGTGCAGCGGCTTAATGGGAAACACGAGCCATCTGTGAGTGTTCCTTCTAGTTCATTTGCTTCGTTGGCAAGTATTAAACAGCACTGTAAAGATCCAGAGAAATTATGGAAATGGGTATTAACATTAAAATCAGAGTACAATTAGAACATTTCACTGCATAATTGTTTGGCAGGGCCTGGGAGGAAACAGAGGGTCTCCAGCTCTGTGATTTATTGGTCACAGGTTGTGTGACTCTTCAGAATCTCCAGGGCCAGGAACACATTCTGGAGGAGGCGGGGGGTACCCCCAAGATGAGAATACAATTGGACCATGGTTACAAACTTCACACGGTCTGTGTCTAATTCCTGGCGGCCCTTCCTCTGAGCTGCTGCATCAGCGTTGTGGAAGCCAACCAGAGCCCGGTCCAGATGAAGGGGACACACAGAGATGTGGGCGAAACCTCTGTGCCACACTCCTGTGTCTTTGTCAGAGAAAGTGTACCGTGTCTGCTTGTAATTAGCACTCCGACAGGCGTCAGAGAAAATGGCTAATCGGTGACATGGCCCACAGTGCTTTGTAAGTAAACACCATATTGCAACAGACATGCAATTAATTACCCAACACTCCAATTAAACATGTTCAAAATGAAAGTGGGGGCAGGGATGAGGTATCAGAGCCGGAATACCAAAATCTTCCCTATTTTATTTTTTAATCTAAGAAATAATAAATGACTCAACTCTTGAATGTCATCAAGCTATTTCCAAGCATCTAGGCCTGGGGCTGTCCCTGTTTCTGAGAGGCTCGGAATTGTCGGACCAAAGTCTCTTATATATACTCCAGATTGAATGTCTTCCCTGGTTATTCTAGAACCTTTGAGTGGAGGGCCTGCTCGCAACCTCCCTTACTGAGTCACTGCTCCATACCCCATCTGTATCCTTCCCTGAAAAATGACCATGACTGGCTAACACCACCTTCTTAAAGATGCCTACGGGGTTATACACACCTCCCCACTGGAGGGATGCCCACCCCATGCCTAGGTGTTGTCCGGGTCTGTCAGCCCAGTCCCCTTCCTGGGAATGGGAAAAGTCTGTGATACAATCCACCCTCCAGAGATCCCTGTGGGATGAGGCTGTGGCTAAACTTCTCAGGAAACCCCAGGCTTATCTACTTTTCTGCCCTAATGCACCCTTCTGCCCTCACTCTTGTACAGGTCTCTAGGAGCTCCTTCGCTCCATAATCACTTGCCCAGGAAGAGAAGGGACCCCAACTTAAGATGACTATCTCGTCTGAAGACTGAGGTTTGAAGTATGGTATATTTTTATTTACTTTTGTTTTTATTATTATTATTATTATTATTATTATTATTATTTTTATCAGGGTAGACCTTATAAACAGAAAGTGTATTTTGCTTGCAGTTTCCATCTACTGAGTCTCAACAGCAAAGGGTGTTTGAAGGAAGGGATGTTTGCACCAAGCCTTGAAAGGGTAAGAGAAGTTTCAGATGAAAAAAAAAAAAACACAATAAATTAGGATGATGACAGGAATCAACATTTGGGGATCCATCAATCAACTCAACTAAGCAACTATCCATTGCTTAGAGTAAGTCAAGACAGGTCACTTTGGGGACAGATGTCCAAAATGTAGTTCCTGTCTCTGAAGGAGTGTGTCACCTACTGACCTAGAAAGACACTCAAAGGAACCAGGTGGTGACCACATTTACTGAGCCCCTACTACATGCTAGGTATTATACATTTACAAGGCACGTTCACATGTGATTCCTTTAAAATTTTTTTAAATATTTATTTATTTTTAAGAGACAGAGAGACAGAGGGTGAGTGGGGGAGGAGCAGAGACAGAGAGGGAGACACAGAATCCAAAGCAGGCTCCAGGCTCTGAACTGTTAGCACTGAGCCTGAAGTGGGGCTCGAACCCACCAGCCTTGAGATTGTGACCTGAGCTGAAGTCAGATACTTAACCGACTGAGCCACCCAGATGTCCCACATTTGATTCCTTTATTTATTTTTTTTTTTTTCAACGTTTATTTATTTTTGGGACAGAGAGAGACAGAGCATGAACGGGGGAGGGACAGAGAGAGAGGGAGACACAGAATCGGAAACAGGCTCCAGGCTCTGAGCCATCAGCCCAGAGCCTGACGCGGGGCTCGAACTCACGGACCGTGAGATCGTGACCTGGCTGAAGTCGGACGCTTAACCGACTGCGCCACCCAGGCGCCCCTGATTCCTTTAAAATACTATGGAGTGATTTGTGTTATCACCACTTTACAAATTAGAAAATAAATTATGTCCTCCAGCCTTCCCGCTTTCCGAGCAGAGCTGTTAACTTATGACATCCTCGATGGGGAAAAACTGAGAGCTTTTTCCCTGAGATCAAGAACACGACAGGGATGCCCACTCTCACCGCTGTTGTTTAACATAGTGTTGGAAGTTCTAGCATCAGCAATCAGACAACAAAAGGAAATCAAAGGCATCGAAATTGGCAAAGATGAAGTCAAGCTTTTGCTTTTTGCAGATGACATGATACTATACATGGAAAATCTGACAGACTCCACCAAAAGTCTGATAGAACTGATACATGAATTCAGCAAAGTTGCAGGATACAAAATCAATGTACAGAAATCAGTTGCATTCTTATACACTAACAATGAAGCAACAGAAAGACAAATAAAGAAACTGATCCCATTCACAATTGCACCAAGAAGCATAAAATACCTAGGAATAAATCTAACCAAAAATGTAAAAGATCTGTATGCTGAAAACTATAGAAAGCTTATGAAGGTAATTGAAGAAGATATAAAGAAATGGAAAGACATTTCCCTGCTCATGGATTGGAAGAATAAATATTGTCAAAATGTCAATACTACCCAAAGCTATCTACACATTCAATGCAATCCCAATCAAAATTGCACCAGCATTCTTCTCGAAACTAGAACAAGCAATCCTAAAATTCATATGGAACCACAAAAGCCCCCGAATAGCCAAAGTCATTTTGAAGAAGAAGACCAAAGCAGGAGGCATCACAATCCCAGACTTTAGCCTCTACTACAAAACTGTAATCATCAAGACAGCATGGTATTGGCACAAAAACAGACACATAGACCAATGGAATAGAATAGAAACCCCAGAACTAGACCCACAAACGTATGGCCAACTCATCTTTGACAAAGCAGGAAAGAACATCCAATGGAAAAAAGACAGTCTCTTTAACAAATGGTGCTGGGAGAACTGGACAGCAACATGCAGAAGGTTGAAACTAGACCACTTTCTCACACCATTCACAAAAATAAACTCAAAATGGATAAAGGACCTGAATGTGAGACAGGAAACCATCCAAACCCTAGAGGAGAAAGCAGGAAAAGACCTCTCTGACCTCAGCCGTAGCAATCTCTTACTCGACACATCCCCAAAGGCAAGGGAATTAAACACAAAAATGAATTACTGGGACCTTATGAAGATAAAAAGCTTCTGCACAGCAAAGGAAACAACCAACAAAACTAAAAGGCAACCAACGGAATGGGAGAAGATATTCGCAAATGACATATCAGACAAAGGGCTAGTATCCAAAATCTATAAAGAGCTCACTAAACTCCACACCTGAAAAACAAATAACCCAGTGAAGAAATGGGCAGAAAACATGAATAGACACTTCTCTAAAAAAGACATCCGGATGGCCAACAGGCACATGAAAAGATGCTCAACGTCACTCCTTATCAGGGAAATACCAATCAAAACCACATTCAGATACCACCTCACACCAGTCAGAGTGGCTAAAATGAACAAATCAGGAGACTACAGATGCTGGCGAGGATGTGGAGAAACGGGAACCCTCTTGCACTGTTGGTGGGAATGCAAATTGGTGCAGTCGCTCTGGAAAACAGTGTGGAGGTTCCTCAGAAAATTAAAAATACACCTACCCTATGACCCAGCAATAGCAGTGCTAGGAATTGACCCAAGGGATACAGGAGTACTGATGCATAGGGGCACTTGTACCCCAATGTTGACAGCAGCGCTCTCAACAATAGCCAAATTATGGAAAGAGCCTAAATGTCCATCAACTGATGAATGGATAAAGAAATTGTGGTTTATATACACAATGGAGCACTACATGGCAATGAGAAAGAAAGAAATATGGCCCTTTGTAGCAACGTGGATGGAACTGGAGAGTGTGATGCTAAGTGAAATAAGCCATACAGAGAAAGACAGATACCATATGGTTTCACTCTTATGTGGATCCTGAGAAACTTAACAGAAACCCATGGGGAAGGGGAAGGAAAAAGAAAAAAAAGAGGTTAGAGTGGGAGAGAGCCAAAGCATAAGAGACTCTTAAAAACTGAGAACAAACTGAGGGTTGATGGGGGGTGGGAGGGAGGGGAGGGTGGGTGATGGGTATTGAGGAGAGCACCTTTTGAGATGAGCACTGGGTGTTGTATGGAAACCAATTTAACAATAAATTTCATATATTGAAAAAAAAAAAGAAGAAAAAAAGAAAATAAATTAGGCTTCGGACACCTGGGTGGCTCAGTCGGTTAAGCATCCGACTTCAGCTCAGGTCATGATCTCCCAGTTTGTGAGTTTGAGCCCCACATCGGGCTCTGTGCTGACAGCTCAGAACCTAGAGCCTGTTTCAGATTCTGTGTCTCCCTCTCTCTCTGACCCTCCCCCATTCATGTTCTGTCTCAAAAATAAATAAATGTGAAAAAAAAAAGAAAAAAGAAAGAAAATAAATTAGGCTTAAGGAAGGTAAGCCCCTTGGCCAATGTGACTCAGCTAGCCAAGGGGGGAAAAGTGGTGATCAGGAACCTTGGTGGGTATGTTACAAGGCATGACAAGATGAGATGAGAGGTTCCATGAGGGAAAAGATGGTCTCCCAGCTCTGAGTCCCAGGAGTGAGAATGCAGACCCAGAAGAAGGCAGAAGCCTTTCACTGTGTAATATCCAAATGGGCACACGTCACAGATAAGCCAAAGACATTGGCAAAGCTTGTCTGCTCTGCGCTCAGTGTTAAAGTCTCATTGCTTCTATTGGGAAAACTAATAACATAACAAATGAAACTATTGTTCAGTTTCATTAAAAATAAATCTGATAAGATGGGCAGAATTGAATTAACCAATCTCAACAGAGTTCTCATTATTGGAGCAAACGGAATATTCTCTAATACAATAAGTCCTGATTCATTTTAGCTGGACTGAGCAGTTCCTTACTATAGATTTGGTTTCCAGCTTTTGGTGCCAGGCACGCTCTCACTAATGTTAGTATTAGCAGGTCAGCGTAATGGATCGGCATACTAGGTCTGGCGAGAGTTCTGGATGGATCAGCACGACAGATGCAGCGGCCTCAGTTACCCTTGGCAGACACAAACTGTCCTCCCCTCCAAGGAAGTCAGATTTAGGGCCCTAGAGCTTGCAAGAGAGAAATGGCCCTTGTTCCAGAGAGGGTGAGGTTGGCTAGGATCCTTGATGGGATGCTCTTGGATCAGAGATGGGGAAAACAGACAGTCAGTATGCCCGCTTGTTTTGGCTGGCTCTAATGGAAGTTAGTGCCAGCGATATTTCTATTCCTTTGCACTGGCTGAAGTTCAAAGGCTCAAGATTGAAAGCAGAGAGGAGCATGCAGGTACACACACACACACACACACACACACACACGCACACGCACACACGCACGCACATATGCATTTATCATTTTCCCAAAGGAAGGATTTGGCACAGCTTCTAAATATACACAGAGACACAAGATGGAAACATTGAAGAAATTGAGATCAAATGTTAAATGTAATAGAGAAATGATATTGACTGATTAATGAAATATATCTCCAACTATGTGGCTGACTCACGTTTTAGAGGTGGACTGTCACTTTCGCTCTGAACCCACTAGTGAACATGGAAACATCAAGACACACATACCCCCCCACAACCAATCAGTTCATAATTTATATCACTCACTGACTAAAACCAAACCAGATGTTGAGGAGAAACACAGTTCCCTCTGGTCCTAATGACTGAGAGCATCTTTCTTTAATTGTATATACTTATCAAGAGGAAATGGAATTTAAATATGAGGGAAGGGACAAACGAATGAACAAACAATGCCACAGAAGACAAAGACGTTAAAAGTTGCTCTATTTGACACCCCAGGGGCTTGGAAGCCTCCTTTAAGTATATTCTCTACTAGCATACAGTCAATGATACAGCACTCATGATTTTCTGACACAATCTCTGTTCTGAAGTTCTTCTTACTGAGATGAACTTCTGTCATTATAGCCACATAGTTGGGGTGGAAGTGTCATAAAGGAAGAAATACGAACTCTGTACTCAGATTGGAGTTCGGGTTGTGCGTTTGCCACTTTCCAGCTGAGTGACCCTGGGGAAGTGGCATCATTTCTCAGTGTCTTTGCCTCTCCACCTGTGAAATGAAGGTCATGGCAGCCATTGGACAGAGCAACCACAGGACTGGATACAAGTATGCATGTCCAGTGTCTAGTGGCATGTAAGTGAGTGGTGTGGGGTTATTCCTTCAGTTCACCCTCAGAATATTAATTAAGCATCTGTATGTCATTTCTAGGTATTAAAGATGTAACAATAAGCAAGGTAGGTCAAACCCCTACCCTACTAGAGTTTACCAGACCATCTGTTGGGGCTGGTTACATTCCTATCATCCACATATAGAAACGTCACACAAATTTACCTACAAGCTTGCCTCTACAATGAGGGCAGGTAAGCATCACCTTCTTATTCTGATTCTCTGGTCTAAATCTGACAAATATCCTATTTCTAAGTTTTTAATCAGGAAGCTAGACTCAGCACCATGGAGAACAAACTAGTTGGGTTGCCTGGGTATCTAGCTGTATGAAGATTTGACTTCAAACGATCTCTTCATCACTTCACTGTGGTTTAGTTAAACCCCAGTGGGACTGATCTCTTAGCTTCACTACCGGTAATTTAAGTAAAATAAATGTTTTAATGTTTATAATTCAGTGCCAGGCAGCCAAGAGTTGCTGCTCCATGATGTTTCCCCTAATAATTAAAAAGGAAAAAGAGACAAAACCAGCTGAGTCAATAGGATAAAAAAGTACCTCCTCCCTGATTTTTTTAAAAAACATGAACCAAATACTTCTCATGAAAAAACTCCCTGTTATATTTTTGAAAGATTAAACTTAAGTCCTACATGAATGGTGTCTAATTAAGAACAGGAGCACCTGAGTGGCTCAGTTGGTTGAGGGTCTGACTCTTGGTTTGGGCTCAGATCATGATCTCATAGTTGGTGAGACTGAACCCCACATTGGGATCTGCTCTGACAGTGTGGAGTTTGCCTGGGATTCTCTCTCTCTCCCTCACTCTGCCCTCCCACTTACATTCTCTCTTTCTCTCTTTCTCTTTCAAAATAAATAAATGTAAAAAAAAAAAAAAAAAGGAAAGAAATTTTGGTTATATTTCAATGTAGTATAGACAAGATACAGAGATGACAGTTTCAGTTTGGGAACAGATTAAGGCTCTGAAGCAGTCATGTTTGCAGCCAGGGAAAGACCCACACATGGAACTGGAAATAAATATAATCGCAGCGATGATGGAGACCCCGATAATAAAAGCTACTGTTTCGGGGGCAGGTTATATGTGTGAAGGACCACACTGAGAGCATCACATTTTCAGTCCTCCTCACCAGCCCTGTAAGGTAGGTGCTATTATGGTTACCTTAATTTACAGATGGGGAAAAGGACTCACAAAGTGAACATAACTTGTTCAAGAGAGTGCTGCTGATAAGCAAAAAAGCAGGGATTTGAACCTCTACACCCGTTTCCAATGGAAGATTTGCTGACAGGTCACTTCAGGACCTTGGACAGGTCACATCACTAGGGACCTTGGTTTCCCAACAGGCACAAAGAAGAGTCTGGGATGGTCATT
Source organism: Panthera onca (assembly GCF_046562875.1). NCBI lineage: Eukaryota > Metazoa > Chordata > Mammalia > Carnivora > Felidae > Panthera > Panthera onca. The sequence goes on along the minus strand of NC_138354.1, from coordinate 35,434,782 downwards.
GTCCCTTCCACCCATGATAAATAAAACTGTAGGGTTTCTTACAGTTTTTTGACACAACTTAGGTGGGAGGCCACCAAGCTTAAAATGTTTTGGTTATCCAAATCCAGAGTAATCATTAGGTGTCAGGAAACAATCCATTACTAAAAATTGGGGTTTTCCTCACTGTATAGGAAAGCAGGCAGAGTGCGATGTTATTTTCCAGCATAGGAAGCCTCCCTTTGGAGTCAAGAAAGCAGCCCAGATCTTTGTGAATACCATCATTTCAGGAAGAAACCAGAAATTGACTTAAGTCCCAGGCTTAAGCTACACTTGAAATATCTCCTTTACTAATTCATATCTACATTGGTTTGGGGTGAATTTACAAGCTTTGTTTCTGAGCTTGAGGTAAGTTAGAAATGGGTCAGCGGCTTCCAGAAACAAATCATGGACTCCTTCTTGCTTTTATTTGTTCCTAAATGCATCTGTGTTGCCTTCTCACTTGTATTTCTCTCGTTTTCAGAACATGACTTTCAGAATTGCTGAGAGCAATCACTGGCCTCCCTCTCACATGGAGAAATCAAAAGCAAATACAAACTGCTCTCTCAGCTCACTTCCAAATCTAAGCAGACCCAACTGCTGTTACATATTGCTTTGTACACTAAGATGCAGTGTCTCTTTGAATGTAATAAGCAAGGAAAACCTCCAAGTGGTTTGCTATTGCTGAAACATTACTGAGCTGGCAAAATTCATAAACTAATACTGCAAAGTAGCCCTTGGCACATGCTATTTTCAGCAATTTGTACTCTCTGTCACTATTTCCTCTTTCATGCCATCTGTAAAGCACACCCTGGCTTCCTTCTCAACAAGAAATGTGTCTTTCTAGAAGGTTGATCAGAAAAAAAATAAAAAGCACTTCCTGTACTGGTTAATTGTTGCAGAGGAAGTGCCCACTTTCACACCTGAGAGTCGGTAGTCTGGGGGTCTATAGGGCAGATATGGGAGATTGATATAAAAAATGGAAGCTGTCACATGCCAGCCAGGAAGACTAAATATTTCTCATCTTCATTAGAAGTGATCATGTTTAAATCCCCATTGCCTGATTAATTAGGATAAAGAGAAGAAGTATTAGTGTCATTAAATGAAAATCTCTCTGGTTATTGAAGGATAAACTTGAACCATACATGCACGATGGCTGCATGTAGGGCATGGACTGGGAGCCTGAAGACCCAGGTCCTTCCACTTACCAGCTATGTAACATGGGCAAGTCCATGCCTCCCTCCCTTGGTCTGGTGTGATCAAATCAGATGGTTAAAAAGGTCTTTTTGGCTTAGAAGTGCTTTGGTTTGTGAAAAGGAGTATACATTTCTTCAGTAGATATATACTAAGCTTCTACTGTGTGCTGGGCACTAAAAAAGACTCCCGATATCACAGAGCTTATGTTCAAGTAGAGGACTGAGCCAATACATGTGTCAACAAATAATCAAACAAGATAGCTTCAGGTGGGAGTAAGTGCCATGAAACATCAGAAGAACTTCTAAAAGAAAGTAATTGGCATGGGTTAGGACAGTAGTTAGTCATACATTGAGTAACAAAGCCTATTTATCAAGAGAAGTGGTTTTTAATGCAGTTGGTAGTACAACCCTCCAGTATTTTGGAATTTTGTGAAGGAGTTTGGTATTTTATTTATAGTGTATCGGTACCAGATCATTGACGTATGGAAATACAAGTTATTTTATTAGACATTACCTTTTTTAATTCTCTTGCATATTATGCCTTGAACATTCATTGTTTCCAAAACTGTGCAAGATTATACATTATTTATGAGTTTCACTTCAGGATTATAAAAGGGAAGTTAGATATTATTTTTAATAAGAGGGGGCACTGGGTCTGATAGAATTAAAAACCACTGATCTTAGCCATTCTGACAGGTGTGAGGTGATAGCTCATTGTCATTCTGATTTGCATTTCCCTGATGATGAATGATATTGAGCATCTTTTCATGTGTCTCTTGGCCATCTGGATGCCTTCTTTGGAGAAATTTCTGTTCATGTCTTCTGCCCACTTTTTAATTGGGTTATTTAGGTTTTTTTGGTGTTAAGTTGTATAAGTTCTTTATATATTTTGGATACTAACCCTTTATTGGATTTGTCATTTGCAAATATCTTCTTCTATTCTGTGGTTAATTTTGTTGATTGTTTCCTTTGCTGTCAACCCTTTTATTTTGATATAGTCCCAAGAGTTTATTTTTGCTTTTGTTTCCCTTGCCACAGGAGACTTACCTAGAAAGATGTTGCTATGGAAATTTACAAAACAAAACAAATGAGCAAAGGAAAAAAGAGAGACAGAGAGACAGACAGACACAAACTAAGAAACGGACTCTTAACTACACACTGATGGTCACCAGAGAGGAGATAGATGGGTGAAATAGGTGAAGGGGGTTAAGAGTACACTTATGATGAGATTGAGTAATATACAGAATCGTTGGATTACTATATTGTACATCTGAAGCTAACATAACACTGTGTGTTAACTATACCAGAATTAAAACAAACAAACAAAAAAAAACTTAAGAAAAACAAATACACACAAAAAACCATTGATCTAGAACCCTCATAACCAGAAGCATAGCCAGGGGCATTCTTGTGCAATGGTCTATTTCTAGGCAAAGATGAAGATAATAAATTTCTACAGGGAATTATGGGCACACATTTAAAAAAGAGCAATTTTGAGATGATCGTCTTCCCTGATAGGTACAGGCCTCTCTCACATTTTCCTACATCACGTGTATCACAGACACTATTCCATGTGTCCAAAATAACCCTTTACATGCTAAGATAGAATACCCTCTGGGTGCCTGGGTGGCTCAGTCAGTTAAGCATCTGACTCTGGATTTCGGCTCAGGTCATGATCTCACGGTTCTCTCTCTCCGTCTCTCTTGGCCCCTCCTCTTTTGCTTTCACTCTCTTTCAAAAAATAAACAAACATTAAAAAAAGAACCCACCTCAGTATTTGCATGGCTACTTCTATTCTTATACTAACCAGCCTGGAGAACCATCATGAATAACCACACTTACACAGGTGATTGGTCCAAAGGCCTGAAGTAATTAGGGCTGATACAGGTTCATTCTCAAGATTCTTCAAAGGGAACTGAGTAGGGAATCAAGCATCCCGGAAGAGTAGTAGGGGTCACAAGGTTCAAGAACTATTGACAGCCATGTTTTCCTACACAGAGAGGAAGCCTCTTTGAAAGGAAAGATTGAAGGTTACACGCAGAGAGGTATATTCATTCATATTCATCCAATCAATGACATTTTTCACACTACTATAAAGTAGACATTTTGATCATTCTGGAGAGACATGATGCCTACAGTAGGCTAGATAAAGGCCCCTCGCTTCACTGAAAAAAAAAAAGAAGATATCCATACTCAAGTCAGCTGAACCCTGTGAATGTGTTACCTTATATGGCAAAAAGGACTTGGTAGATGTGATTACGTTAAAAATCTTGTGACACCTAGGGGCACCTGAGTGGTTCAGTCAGTTAAGCATCTGACTTCGGCCCAAGTCATGATCTTGCACTCCATGAGTTCAAGCCCCGTGTCGGGCTCTATGGTAACAGCTCAGAGCCTGGAGTCTGCTTCAGATTCCATGTCTCCCTCTCTCTCTCTGCCCCTCCCCCACTCGCACTCTCTCTCAAAAATAAACAAACATTAAAAAAAATTTTGTTTAATCTTATGACAGGAAGATTATCCTGGATTATTCAAATGTATCCAATGCAATCACAGAAGCTCTTAGCAGAAACAGACGGGAGTTTCAGAGTCAGAAAGGCAGATCTGAAGACTCTACCTTCAAAGCTCCCCGCCTGGAAAATGGAGAAAGCACCACCAGCCAAGGAATCTGGGAGGCCTCTAGAGGGTGGACAGTCAAGGAAACTACTATGAAGGGGCCTCAGAAGGGACACTGCCCACCAACACCTTCACGGTAGCCCCATCCCCATGGAGACTCATTTCAGACTTAGAACCTCCAGAGCCATAAGAGAGTAAGTTAGTGTTGTTGGAAGCCACCGTGTTTGTGGTCCTTTGTTAACGCAGCCTTAGGACACTACTACAAATCCCTGTCCTGGAATCACTTCCCTTCTGGAACATTTGCAAACAAGTGACAACTTGTCTTGTGAAGTCCAGAGAAAGGCAAGCTGAAATGAGAGACCTGGACAGTGGAAGCCCCGGGTTCCAGCCATTCCCCAGGCCCAGCTACTTCCCTGCAGCCACACACCAACATCCCCAGTACCTTTCATAAATCCAAGTGTCGAGATCCTATCCCTACCAAACAAAATAACCCTGCCTAATATAATCTGCATTTATGGTCCTATAGGGGCTCTGATGCTTGCTGTGTAAACCTGCAGGCAGTTTCTCAAGAAAGTCTTAATGATGTTTACCATAACTAGACTGTTCTTACTGGAAAATATGCTTCTCCAGCGTAGAAACACTTTCAGCAACAACGAGAATTTGCTGTGAATTCCTCATTAGACAAGTAGTTCCACTAAGGAATCGCGTGATGCCTTGGGCAAGCCACTTAATCAAAATTCTACTGTTTTCATGCTTTCTGGTTCATCTCTCATGTTCAGTGAACACCTACTATGTACCAGGCCGGGGGAAGACAACAAGGAACAAAGCCCAAATCCCTGCCCAGACTTCAAAAGAGAGATTTCACTGAAAGAAGCGATTATAAGACAGTATGAGAACCACACTGACCGTCAATGCTTGTGACCACATTCTCTGCACTAGCCAATGTTCAAAGTGATAAAAATGCCTTACGTGTTTAAATGGTCACAGATACGCTCTGTAGGAGGGAGCACCGTGACAACTATATTACCAAGGAGGAAACTGAGGCAGGGTAAGAAATATGCCCAGCGGGCCACTGACAACTGGTGGCATCAGGTTTTCTTGGCATCTGGGCTCCAGAACCTGGATTAATGACTCTAGTCTGCTGTCTTTGGGGAAAAAGGATGTCAAACTGCAGACGCATAAGATAAGAAGCAGCTTGGGAGGCAAAATTACCGGAAGAGGAGACAACTGGTTTGAGTGTTTCTGAATGATTAAGAATTAATCAGGTGGGTAGAGGCTGGAGTTTCAGGCAGAGGAAAGCTACAGGGAGTGACTGTGGACTGAGGCTGAATGGGATTTTACCATTAAGCAATGGAGCTAGAGGAACAGGCAGACTCCCGGCTCTGAAGAGTCTGGATTCCTGGCTGAGCAAAGCCACTTCTGCCCTTCCCCTTCAGACCTTTGTCCGTGGCCCACTGATGGCTTCACTGTTGCTAAGCATTTTCTCAGCACCTGGGTCCTAGCAGGTGTCTCATTATCCCCACCCACAATGGAAATCTGTGTGCATCTCTGCCTTCTTCACCCAGCTAGCTGCTTGCTGTGGAAGCACCATCTCTTTGGCCACACGTTCTGAAAACCCAAGTGCGCGGAACGAGTGCTGGTCCGAGATGTCAGATGCTGTTGTCCTGGGTATGATTTGACATTTTCCATCTTGGGTTCCATGTTCTCTTGCTGGCTCTGTCCATTCCCTCACCCATGCAGCCACTTAGTGAACATGTACTATGATACGATGCTGGAGTAAATGAGGACATGGAGGTGAATGAAACAGAAGCCTTGCTCTCAAATGGCTCATTGCCAAAGGGACAAGAGAGAACTATGATGACTGATAAACAGCATGATACGAGGGGCTGCAGGAGCGTGGATGAGGCTCATTGCTTTCAGCACGAGGGAGGGTATTGAGGGGGGTTCAGTGCCAGTTAACACGCTCCTGCCTCTGAGTCTCAGACCTACTTTTATACACCCTGCATTGTGCCACAGAAGCTGAGCAAACCACATTTCTGCTTTGCTAAGTGGCTCCCGCTTAGGCTCTGCAAAGAGGGGTCCCAGAGGACCCCGCCAAGCTGGAGGAGGAAGCAGCGAGTTGCTCCTGCCTGTCAGGTTACCACTGGTTTCCTCTCTGTTTTCTGTTTCTATCTGCATCATCCCAGCTTGGCTCCCGTGATCTGGCTGCAGCAGTATGTTCCAGTAGCAGCCAATGAGTCCGCTTTTCAGTTTCTCCAAAGGCTCACAGAACTGGCCTCATTATACTCCCTCAGAAACTCAAACCCCAGTTGGCCAGCGGCCCCCTCCTCGGATTAGAGTGCTGCCTCTCTTCTGAGCTCACAGATTCAGCACCAGTCAGACGGTGCCCTCAGAGGTCTGAGTCCCAGCTGGGCAGGACTCCTTCAAGCCTTTAAAATTTAATAATTCCAACCTCTCTTTTTTGTTCCTCCAGCCCTAGAGGTAGGAGCTGCTCTCCACCTGTGATAGCTCTGTGTTCTTCTGGCCTTTTTAGTTCAATACCTAGTTAACAATTCTTTATATTAAATTCCCTCTGTTAAGATAACTGGTGTGAATTCTGTCTCCCGACCAGACCCTACTGATAGAACCTCTGAAAGCAGTCTGGCTGACCAGAGTTCTAAGGGTAAGGAGACACCCCAAATAAGGAGAGGAGTTCAAGCCAACGCTTCAGAGAGGGAAAATCATGTGTACAACTGGACCTGACCTGCCGCTCAGGTCCAGAAGGATTTCACCTCAATTGGACCATCCTGCCTTCAAACAGCAAGGGCTCCCCAGTCCTCTTGCATTTGGCACATGAGAAAAATGGTAATATTCACACAACACCCTGGGTTAAATGGAGAATGCTGCTCTTTTTCAGAGGTGACTGTCCTGTGGGCTGTAGTGCCCCCTGGGACCCAGGCCTCCCTCGGTCCTGAGGGGATTTCTCTCTCTACACCCTAGATGGGGAATCCTGCAGCAGACAGAACATCTCAGAGTGGAAACCCTACCAGGAGCAGTGTGAGTGTGTGAATGTGCGTGTGCACCTGGGTAACATCAAGCATAGGACAACTTTGTAGCCTTAGGATCAGAGACTGAGAACCCCAAAAGAAACTTTGGGATAACTATATACATGCTCTCCCTTTTGCCAAAGAAGAAAGTAGGTTTGGAAGAAGAAAGGAATCTACCCAAAGCCCTAAGTCATTCAGTTTGTGGTACTTTGTTATGGCAACCTTAGGAAACCAATACTAAGCTGTAATTTAAGAAGCAAAGCAAACAAACAAAAAATAAGACATAACAATGCAGTGCCTGGGTGGCTCAGTCTTTTAAGTGTCTGACTCTTGATGTTGGCTCAGGTCATGATCTCACAGTTCATGAGATTGAGCCCCAGGTCAGGCTCTGTGCTGGCAGTGCACTGCTTGAGATTCTCTCTCTCTCCCTCTCTCTCTGCCCCTCCTTGCTCGTTTTCTGTCTCTCCCTCTCTCTAATTAAACTTAAAAAAAAAAAAAAAGCAAGAAATAACAAGGGTTGATGCGTCGTGGAGAAGTCAGAACCCTTGTTCCAACCCTTGTTGGCTGCCATGGAAAACCACCTGCCTGTACCTCACCAGGTAACACAGGATCACTGTATGATACAGCAACTCCATCCCTAGCTTTATACTCAAAGGAATTAAAAACAGGTACTCAAACAAAAATGTGTGCATGAATGTTTGCAGCTATAGTATTCAGTCACCAAGAGGTAGACACAACCCATAGCCACCAGCCAATGGAAGGGATGCACACATGTGGTGTATACAGTCAATGGGATAATATTTGACCAAACAAATAAATAAAGTACTGGTATATACTGCATCCGTGGACGAACCTCGAAAATATTAAAGAAGCAAACACAAAAGGTCATATATGGTATGATTCATATCATGATATGCACTGTCCTGAATAGCTAAACGCATAGAGTCAGAAAGCAGATTAATGGTGCCAGGGGCTGATGGAGGGACAAAGGGAGAAATACTGCCTAATGGGTGTGGTGTTTCTTTTGGAGGTGAAAAAAGGTTTTGGATGGAGTTGCAGGTGATAGTTGCAAAACACTGTGAATGCACTAAAGGCTTCTGGATTTTGCACACTTAAATGGTTAATTTTATGTTCTAAGAGTTTTACCTCCATACCAGAAAGGAAAACAAAGCAAAAATAATGGCCTAGGTTAGCCAAAGGGAAACAGCACGATTAGATCTTGATTTTAGAAAGATAACAGGAAGATGGAATGGAGAAAGATTGGCAAGATTGCAGAAAAAAGACACAACTCCTATAATCTAGGCAAGAAATCGAGGTCTTAGAATGAAACTGTGGCAGTGAGAACGGGGAGAAATAAATTGATTTAGAAGATGTTCCCACCAGAGAGAACCAATAGAAGTGTTACAATGTAGCAACTAACTCCTGGGGTTCAGTCTGTTGGGTAGTGAATCCTTCCCTGCCTGCTCTGTAGACCTAAGCCTTCATCTCCTTATGTGAAAACCAGGTGGGATTGTTGTTACAAATACGTCTTCCTGTAGATTCCAAGCTTTCTAGCAAAGAAGTCAAGAGATTCCACAGGAGAGACCAATAATATGTCCCAAAGGAGCATAGGTTCGCAAAGACAACCCAATCCAGGACAAAAAGTACCTCCAGAAGTATCAACAAGAGTGACTTCACTCTGCTTCACTCTGGAGATGCCAAGTTCTCTACCACTTGCCCACTAGAGGGTAAATTAAGTCTGCAACTGATTCAGAGTCCTTAGGCAAGAATAAAATTAGCAGGGGTGACCTGAATCAGTTCACTGAATTAAGAGAAGGAACAATGTCCAGTTACCATGGAAACGTCTGGGGATTTAAGGTAGTCTGCCCTCAAAGAACTGTCACGTCCACCAGCGGTGAAGCTGATAAAACACTGTTCCTCATCATTACACTATGTCACCAAATGTTGGTTGCCTGTTGACACTTTATTGAGGAGGTGAACGAGTGGTAGCCTCAGCCGGGGATGGAATGATGTGTGGTGTCCATGGTGTAGCCAAGTGGAGAAGTCCAGCTAGTGGTCAGGTGTAGGTGGGTTGGCTTATGGATTCAAGTATAAGGGAGTTGATGAGATAATTCAGGACAGAACCTATAGCAACAAGTGAGGTACACGCAGAAGGGAATCAGTGAAGGCAATCTGAAGGAGTTAGGAGGTCTAGCTGGATGAGTGAAGAAGAGGAACCAATGGAACATGGTGTCATGGAAACCACGAAAGGAGAGAAAGTCAGGAAAGCAAGAATGGGCCACCCTGGCATGCCTGCCTTCTCCTATACCTGGTGCCTTCCATCCTGTGCATTGGCAATGAAAACTGTGCAAAACAAGTCAAAGAAATTAAGAGGAAGAAATAAAATCCTATCACATGGAAGTAGGAAAATGAAATAAATTATCAAGGGGGAAACACAGTTCCCTAAGTGCTGGCCACCCCTACCACACTGGTAACGACATTCCTTGCCATTCCTCAGTAGCTGCACAAAGTGAAAATTGCATCCGAAAAAAGTCATTTTATTGTTACTTCTTTTAATGGGAGAGAAGAAAACAGGAAAGAAAGAAAACATCCCCTTAGCCTCACCATATGCAGCCCTTCACTCCTTGTCTTATTTTTTCAGGGAAGAAGCCTGGGAAATTGGATTTTGAGTGTTGAGGACACAGTTCAAAAGTTTCCAAACCTGGCGTGCCCACTTTGCTGGAGAAGAATAATGGGGTCGGATTGCCCAGGCTGCTGGAGGGTCTCACTCCATTGAATTGAATCAACTTCAGACAACTGGATTTGAACTGTGACTTCAGAACAGGACGTGGCGAAGCACGGGGCTGTGTGAACTTTTCAGGCTCTCCACTCCTGACATATTTCCACAGAAGCCCTCTCAGCTGAAAGGCTCCAACTCCAGTGAGAATGCATTTTAATAATGGTTGCAGGCCCTCAGTGTCCACACAGTGGCTCTGTGCTGGCTTTAAGGGCACCCTTGCTGACATTCACTGTTTAAAATAAAAAATAGAGACAAAAGCGAAAGAGAGAAGCAAACAACAAAAAAACAAAACAAAAAAAAAATGAAAAAAAAACCACCCTCAAAAAACAAACCCAGCATGCACGCGCATTCTATTGGAATTGGGTATAATCAATTCCAGGAATTCAGGAGTAGGTAGGGCTCTAGGCCATCCACTCAGGGGGTCTGGGGGATTATATAAATGGGGAAATTGGTTCTGAGAAAATGAAGCGAGAAATTCCTTAAGCCATATTCGGAGCATATTGGGGTTTTGTGGTTGTTATTGTTCATTTGTTTGTTTTGTTTTCAATAATAATGCGAAAAAGAATTTATTTGGATTTTCTCCACTCATATGTTTTCAGGAACCACCTACAGGAAAATTGATTTATATGCTCTTTAGGGTTGAAAACAAAAAAACCCACAAAAATTGTAGAGATGATATTGGCTATGGCCCTTTTGGGGTTATTTATTTAGGAATTTTCTAACCAAGAGCGGGGAGAAAGTCGGCTGAACACACTGGAAAGCACACAGCTGACCTTGAAGTTGGAAAGTGTCTGTACTTAGGATTTTTGCAAGTGGTTTCTCTCTCTCTCCCTAATTCTCCCCCTATTTGATGACTCCAAGGCTAAACAGCACTTTTTCAAAAAGTTTCCTTTGTCTCCAATTTAATTTCCTGGCATTTTCCTCTGACAGCTCGACATCTATCTTTGTGTGATTGTTTGTTTATATCTGTCTTAAAATGTAAACAGTTCCTCTATCTGTTTTGGTCTGCACTAAACCCCTATGCCTAGTACAGGCCTAATGTGTCTGATATGCATCTGTGGCTTTGGCAAAGTCTGACATTCATCACCTGTGGCTTTGGGAAACTCAAGTTACCTCCCTAGTCTCCAATCTGTAAAGTGTGTATAAGGCTGCTTAGCCCACAGGTGTGCCTCACACGGGTTGGGTATGAAGGTGTCATTACACACTGGAGTTGCCTTTATATATTTTACATTTATTTATTTTGGGGAGAGATAAGTGGGGGAGGGGCAGGGAGAGGGGGACAGAGGATCCAAAGCAAGACGACAGGCTGAAAGCAGGGAACCTAATGTGGGGCTCGAACCCATGAACCATGAGATCATGACCTGAGCCAAAGTTGGACGCTTTGATGCCCACCACCCAGATGCCCCTGGAGTTGCCTTTTAAAAGACTTTATCATGTATCTTTATATTATTTATTTTACTTCAGTTTTCCTGACTCACCTAAGGAATGCTTGCTTCTTACGTGGAAAACATAGAAAACAACAAAAGGGCAAAATGAAACACAGGAACGTTGTTCCCGATTCAGAGATAATCACCTATGTTTTTAAGCCACTACGTTTGTGACAGTTGGTTACAGACAGTGGGAAACGAATACTGGCCTCTTCAGTTGATCACAGTTTTGTCTTTGAGTTACAAAGATGATGGAAAAGGTGGCTAATAGAAGATGAACACGGTGTTACATAATATCTTGGAGGAACAACAAACTGATTCAAGTCCAGGTTTGACTCCCTCCCTCCACAAATATTGCATTGGCGTCAGTGCAGAAAGGTCAAGATGCTATTTCTTCACATCAAAGTATTCCATTTCTGGGGTAGCATCCGGCAAGGGCCACGGAATGTAATTAGAGGTGACAGGTGTTTTTCCTCCTAAAAGAAGTATTCCTATCTGATGTCAGCTGCTCCTAGGCTCGGTTTTCTATTCCACCTGGCCCTGCCCACCCCCACTACCTTTATCTGCATTCCGGACTCAGTAGACATATAAAAAAATTAAGAACCCTTTTGATCTTTGTCTCTCTCTTTTAAAAGTTTTTCTTTGTTCCCAGAACAGAGAAAGACCGAGATGGTGAGAGAGACAGAGGAAGAGACAGGCAATCGAGTTTTCAGCATATTTTGCAGTTCAAGGTGTCAGGAACCATTACAAGAAGGTGCAAAGAATCTGTCCTCGCTGGAATATGTCACCTCCCTTTGAAAGATGGGTGTTCTGAGATAAGTGGCCTCTCGCCTCTGATTTCTTTCTTTTTAAATTTTTTTTTTAACATTTATTTATTTTTGAGACAGAGCATGAACGGGGGAGGGTCAGAGAGAGGGAGACACAGAATCTGAAACAGGCTCCAGGCTCTGAGCTGTCAGCACAGAGCCCGACGCGGGGCTCTAACTCATGGACCGCGAGATCATGACCTGAGGTGAAGTCGGCCGCTTAACCAACTGAGCCACCGAGGCACCCCAACCTCTGATTTCTTTCAGAGATGGAGCTGCTCACCTGGGCTGAGCAAGGAGCATGAGCTGAAAGCCCTTTCTGTGCCAGAAGAAGCAAGAGCAAAACTCAACTCTGGCCATGCAAAGGAGAGGAACAGGGATCTTTGGGAAGACAGAAGGAGCTCTAGTGGTGTGCATCCTGCCCAGCTTCTGAGACTTGACGTAAACAGGGTCATTGTCATAATTACTATAAAGGGCAAAAAAGCTCAGTAAGGGTTTGGTTTTGATTTCTTTGTTTTCATCTTTTTTTTTTTTTTTTAATTTCTGAGTATAGTTGACACAGAATGTTATATTATTTTCTGGTGCACCACAGAGTGATTCAGCATCTCTACAGGTTATGCTGTGCTAACCACAGGTGTAGCTACCCCTGTCACCATGCAACGCCAATACAATATCATCGACTACATTCCCTGTGCTGTGACTTTTAGTCCTATGACTCATTCTGTCCATCGCTGGGAACCTCGTATCTTTCTCTCTCCTTCACCTGTTTTACTCACTCTCCCAGCCCCTCCCCCTCTGCCAACCATCCCTTTGTTCTCTGTATTTATAAGTCTGATTCTGTTTTGTTTATTCATTTGATTTTTTAGATGCCACACATGAGTGAAACCATGTAGTATTTGTCGTTCTCTGACTTATTTCACTTAGCCTAATACCTTCTAGGTCCATCCATGTTGTCACAAATGGTGTGACCTCATCCTTTTTCATGGCTGTGTAATAATTCATCGTGTGTATGCATGTGTGTGTATACATCTATCTATATCTATATATAGATATAGGTAGATGTCCATCAGTAGACGAATAGACAAGGAAGGTGTGTGTGTGTGTCTTGGTGTGTGTGTGTGTGTGTGTGTCTTCCTTGTCTATTCTGATGGACGTTGAGGTTGCTTCTGTATCTTGGTGGTTGTAATCAATATTGCAATAAACACAGGGGCCTGTATCTTTGTGAATCTGTTTTCGTTTTCTGTGGGTAAATAATCAGTAGTGTAATTATTGGATAATATGGTAGAACAAAACTTTAAAAATACATGAAGATAAATTAAATTGAAAACACAGTGGTCCAGCATCTTTGGAATACAGCGAAAGTAGTGCATCTTTGTTTTTCTTATCTGATTGTGGAGCGTGAGGAAAGAACAAGGAAGGGTATTCCTGTCTGGGAGAAAGGAGCAGCATTTAGGATAAGGATGCCAACAAGGCCAGTGTTTCACTGGAGTTTTCTTGAGTTCTGAGCTCTGGCATGAGATCACACGGGTAGAGTTAAGCATAGAGAGCCCAGTGGGCTGGCGAAATAACTGAACTTCTTGCACAGGGAACAAGAAGTCAAATAAATTATCTCTAAGAAGTCAAATAGTTTTTTAATTAAAAGTTTTTTTTAATGTTTATTTGTTTTCAGAGAGAGAGAGACAGTGTGAGTGGGGGAAGGCAAAGAGAGAGGAAGACACAGCATCCAAACCAGGATCCAGACTCCAAGCTTGTCAGCACAGAGCCCAATGCGGGGCTTGGGCCCACCAATGGTGAGTTCCTGACCTGAACCAAAGTCTGACGCTTAATGGACTGAGCCACCTAGGTACCCCTAAGAAGTCAAGTAAATTTTAAAATGCCCAAAGAGTTTCCAAATCCAAGCACGCTTTGAATGGTCCCCAGGGCAAGAGTTACTGGTGGGGAGTGGGGGTGGAATCTTGACCATTCTATTCCGGGCCTTGTAAATGCTCACCTAAAGGCAAGACCAGCTCTCAGCCTCCCTGTGCTTCCAGACTGCCACTGGGCTCCTGGGGCAGCAAATTTAAGAAGGAATCAATTCAGGAGCAGGAAAGTCCACTCCAAGCCCGGTCCATGAGAAGCCTTTTTAAAGGCTCAATAATGTACAAGTTTGAGAAACCTCCTAAGTTGCCTCCACCTTGTCTCTGCCCAAACCAACACAACCCTATGGCACAACAGGGAGAAAGATGAAAGTTTCTCTAGGAAAGGAAGGTGTAAGGTGAATTGTTCTTCTTTTCTCTGAAAAGACTCACCTATCAAAATTCTATCACTGACTCCCCTAACGTCCATAAGCTAAATATAAAAAGCAAACACAAATACAAAACAAAACCAAAACTCCATAAAGAGAAACCCACTGTTCACCTTTTTTTTTTTCACCTATATGCTTATTTACAGGAGTACAGAACTGGTGGGAGACTGAAGGATTTTTTTTTTCTGTCCTAATTCAATTAGTTGGCAATAAAAAGAACAAAAGAAAGCCATTATGCAAATCTATGGCCATTCTAAGTCAGAAATTGGGGTCAGGAGGTGGAGGGTGGGAAGAATAAAGATTTGGAGAGTTTTTTTTTTTTTTACTTGTCAGAGTTCAACTCTTGTTTTATGGTAATATTAATTTTTTGAATCATTATTGATATTCAAACTCAACATACGGGATCTTCAGTCTTATCTCCCACCTTCCAGCTGTACTGAGTAACACACTTCCTTAAAGGACACCTCTGCTTTTTTTTTTTTTTTTTTCTTCCAGATCCAGACCCGGGATTGGCAAGCACTTTCTCCAAAGGGCGGGACAGTAAATATTTTAGGCTCTTGGGGCTGTATGAGCTCTACCACAGCTATCAACTTTGCAACAGGTTGTATGAAAGCCGCCGTGGTCCAGACCTGAGTGTGTGTGGCTGTGTCCTAATAAAACTTAATTTGTGGACAGTGACATTTACATTTTATGAAATGTTCATGGGTAATGAATGCTATTTGTATGTGTATTTCTTCCTACTCCCCCACCCCCTCACCCCCCCGCCCCAATCATTCTTAGGTCCTATAAAGTATGAAAACAGGCAGCAGGCAGAGTGCACTGACCCCTGCTGTATTCCGGTCCGGGGATCAGGAATGCCAGTATCTGAAAGATTTTTTAGGAAAATCATCATCTTGGTGCCCCTCCCTTCGCTTCCCCCCACCCAGATTTACAGGATCAGAACCAAGATTCCAAGTTATGTACATCAAAGGTTGAGGAGTATTGCTCAACACTCCCAATCTGACCTTACCAAGATCCCCGCCAGGAGGACCACCTTTCAGGTCTTTCAGTGCCTCCTCTGGCCACACCAGGAGGAGGTACTCTCACCGGCAGGAGTGCAATACCTCCTGACCATTCTAGACTTTCCTGCCTCCTCCCAACGCACCCCCTTCTTGCACTACCTGCAGGGAATTGAGTAGATTACCAAGACTTGATAAAAATGGGCCAGCATCCCTGGACTCCAAATAAATTTAACTAGAACCCTGGGGAGGACAAACAGTTGTAGGAAAGAGAGAGAGAGAATGAGGAAGGGAGGGGCCGTTAGAGGAGAAGGGCTCACCCTTGCTTTAAAATAGCATCTAACAATGAACCACATCTGGTTTTCATAAGCACTGATAGCAGGTGTATGGTATGCCGTGAACAATCACCTCTGGCTGATGGAGTGGAATATGGCACATCATCAAGAATAAATGAGACAAAATATTCCAATTACAGACATCCTACTTCTCTCCGACTCACGCCAAGTGTTTGTCTCAATCATTCAAGCTACAAATTACCCCCACGGTAGAGGAGGACTGCCGAGCGAGCAAACACCGTGGCTTCTTTCTGGAAAAAACGATGGTTGATTTTATTTTCCGTTGGAGGGTTTGTGTCTCGGGAAACGAGGTGGCTTGAGCAGTTTGTCTTTCCCCGCCAGGACATCCCATTGGGTGGGGACATCCCAGTCGTGTCGAGGACGGGGGAGGCAGAGGACATGGACAGCAACATAAAGCCGGCTCGAGAGTAACGTGGAAACTGCAATATTATCTAAGTTATTAGAGCTCAGAAACATCCAGGACCTAATTAGGACACAGGTTACATAAATGATGGTCTATCAGAAAGAGACGAGGCAACCAAAATAAAGTCATGTTTTTAAAAGAATATTAAATCATATGGAGGAGAGGCTCACAGGATGATAAAAATAAACAGCACTATTATTCAATAAAATAACGACCAGTGATTGGATCTTTACCACGTGCCAGATGCGCTGCTAAACCCTGTCTCTACCTCAAGAATTCACCACAGCCCTGGGAAGTAGATGGAATTTCCCTGAAATCTTGGAAGGTCGCCTACCTGGCCTGAGGGCAAACAGCCCTTGGGTGGTGGGGGTGGGAATCAGATTCCAGCCTGATTCCAGCCTGATTCCAGAATTGGGGCCTTGAATCCCCTTGTTCTGGTCCCTATCTCACTTTCAATGAATTTACAGCAAACAGGAAAAGATGGGAACGGTGGTGGGTTTTGTTCTGTTTTTTTTTTGTTTTGTTTGTTTTTCTGGGTTGGATAAAGTTTTTCCCCTCGGTTTTTCTACATTCCCACCATTATTTTCTACAAACACATTGTATCACGGACACAAATCTTTCATCATCTGAAAGACATTAACGAGAATTAAAAAAAAAAAGCCTGGCATAAAATGTTTAATTTCTGTCATTTTATATTTCCCAATCTTTGATTGTGAAAACGGTGATTTGGGATTTTAGTTGCAACCGGTTGATGAATTGAAAAATGATCGATGTACGTTAAAATACATAAATAAAATAAAATAAACCATGTTCCCGGCTGGAACCTTTGTCACCTTCACAAACAAGTAAAACAGGCCACATTTTGGGTGCAACTGCCAGAGGGGGCAGGTCTGGGACAGACCTGCCTCAAACAAGCACAGTACTGGTGAGCACTGTGCTAGGGACCTTTTCCTTTCCTCCCCACATGGGTCATGGGAAGGGAGATTAAATCGTGCTTTAATTTAACTACCAACAACAACAACAAAACACACACACTGCAACACAGATTCACCGAATGACCTAGCTGTATCACTCCTGGGGATATACTCAAGACAAATGAAAATACACATTTGTGCAAAAACTTCTACTGTGACACTAGGGCTAAATGTGACTCTATACGAAATGTCCAGAAACAGATTGATTAGTGGTTTCCAGGGGCTGGAGGTGAGGGGGAAAGGGAGTGAATGTTAATAGGTATGGATTGTCTGGGGGGGGGGGGGGGGGCAGGTGATGAAAATGTTCCAAAATTGTGCTGACATTTGCACATTTCTGTGATTATATTAAATTACATATTAAGTTATTAATATTAAATTAAATCCATTTAAATGTATACTTTAAATAGGCCAATTGTATGGTATGTCAGTTCTATCTCAATAAAGCTGCTATAAAAAAAATCCATGGACACCTGGGTGGCTTAGTTGGTTAAGCATCCGACTCTTGATTTCAGCTCAGGTCGTCATCTCATGGTTCATGGGTTCAAGCCCCGTGTTGGGTTCTGCGCTGACAATGCTGAGACTGCTTGGGATTCTCTCTCTCTCTCTCTCTCTCTCTCTCTCCCCCTCTCTCCAAATAAGTAAACTAAAAAAAAAAAAAAAAAAAAAAAAAGCCAAAGGCAAGGTCCATGGAATCTTGGGGACAATTTCTAAAAAACAGTCTGGTCTCAGTTTCCTATGGTAGGGTCCCTTCCTTCAAGAAAAATAGACACTAAGTTCATGTTTAGTGAGTGGTTTTTATTATTTCTTAGAGAGTTGGAAAGGATGCCAGAGAAATGTTTCAGAATGGCAACATGATAAAAGCAGAGATGTGGGTACTCAGAGTATCTGGGATCCTTCAAAGATGGGGAAGGGATGTGAAGAGCACAGCTGGACAGTAGGAGAGTCTTGAGAAAGGAATAGGAATGAATAGGTCAGGTCTCAGAGAGCCTCGACTGTCAGGGGAAGAGATCTGTATCAGGGCAGAAGTGGGAACAATGAAAGGTCAGGGGGCAGGATGGGGTTTCTAAATACAGAAAAGCGGTGGTAGCAACAATGCATTGGAAGGAAATAGATACATTCCTTCCTGATTTCAGAAACTGTTTAAGGTTGCTCACAAGGACAGGCCAATTTCCTGGTGATATAGGAAACAGCACCAAGCCTTGTACAAGACCTCGAGGCCCAGACCTCCCTCTGCCCCTTGCCACCCTCTCTAGGGAATGCAGGAATCTGCTACAAGCCACAGCAGGCAGGAATTAAGAGTTGGGTGTACACACACACACACACACACACACACACACACACACACACACCTCTCTACCACATATACATACATATATATATACACACATACAGAAATATATGCTATGTGTATATATACATATATATACACAGAAGATACTATATACATATACTATATACGAAATTGACTTGATAATTGGCTGTTTCCATAGAGATAAAGAGGGCTTCAAGTTTCTTCTTCAATTAAGTTTTGTTTGTTTTTTGTTAGTATTTAAAAATTTTCAAAAGCGGGATGCTTTTTTTACTCCAATGTTGTGAATGTCTGGAATAAAGCAAAAACTCCTTGAAAGATCCAAAGGAGAAAGAAATTGTCTAATATATATAAACACACAGAGACGCTATGAGTTGACAAAAATGTCTGTGTGTGAACACCAGCTTCAGAATGCCCCCCCCTTGAGGGCTCCTGGTTCCCGGAATCTGCCCTTGATTCTGCTGTGATTGAGGAATGATAGGAAAAAAAATAGAAAGCATCTTGGTCACCAGAGCCATCCTGCAGTGGCCGACTAACCGAGAATCCCAACAGCCTCACTACAAAACAGGACTTCTCACTCCTGTTCTTTATCCCACAGGGTCAGCAGTGAGCTTCACTGGCTCAGAAATCAGACTCATCGAGGTTCTACAATCTCATGATGCCACCATTTCCACGTGGCTCCCACAGCTGCCACGGCAGCCAAGGAGAGTGCTTCAAGCACACGCACCCACTCCTACCCGCCTACCTGCCTCTGCCCCAAGTGACCCACGTCACCTCTGCTGATAGCCCATTGGCCACAATGAGTCACACGGCCCCAACCTACCCGCAGGGGTGGCAAGAAATGCAGAGGACACATGAGATACACGTGGCGGTGATCGTGGTCTCTGCCTCCTCCTACTGAGACGGTTACTATTAACCGAGTGCTTACTATGTGCCAGTCACTGCGCCTTGAACATGCTATTTGATTTAATCTTCCTAAGACTCTGAGAGCTAAGCAACTCTTCCTGCTTAGCTGGCGACCCCCGTTAAATAATGGACGCTCCAAACAAATGAGCAGGCTGAGATTTGGTGTCAGGTGCCTAGCTCCCCACCAACTGTCTTGCAGCTCCCCAGCCCTGGGGAGGCCAATTTCCCGGTGACCTAGGAAATAGCGGCAAGCCTTGTACAAGACCCCGAGGCCCAGACCTCCTTTGGCCCCTCGCCACCCTCTCTAGGGAAGGCAGGAGTCAGGCTGTCCCGTCCTCAGTGTCTTCCCTTCCGGCTGGACATCCAGGTTTCCCTTAAGAATGCAGCACTAGGCTGCTTCAGTGTTCTACTCGAGTACCATGCATTATTTAGTAGCAGAGTTCGAAAAACATTGAAATGACCCTTGTAAACACAGTTAAAACGTTTTCCTTTCAAAAGGCCCTGCTTCTCTCTGTAGCGGTGGGATTTCGGCACGCAGAAGCAGCGTTCTCTTTTTTCCTTTGGTGCCAGATAAATCTTAATTTTGTTTGGCATGTGGTAAATATTTAGTCTCACTCTTCCAGCGCTGAGAGACATTTATACAAGCTTTTGGGTTATTTGGAAATTGTCTTGATAATTGGGTATGTTTCCATAGAGATCAAGAGGGTTTCACATTTCTTCTTGAATTAAGTTCTGTTTTGCTTTTTGTTTTTTTTTGTTTTTTTTTTTCCAGTGAGTATTTAAACATGATCAAAACTGGGATGCTTTTCTTACTCCAGTGTTTAAGTGCCTGCAATAAAGCAAAAACTCATCTAAAGGAGAGGTTGTCTAGATGGTAACATTCTTAAAACACCATTTCTTCTCTCCCTGTATCTACCGTTCATCCTAAAAATAACAACATACATTTGTTAAACAAATATAGGAAACAATTTTGGAGTGCAGAGTGAGAACCGGAGTCCTTTTTTTTTTCTTTTTTTAAGTTTATTTATTTTTGAGAGAGAGACGCAGCACGAGCAGGGGAGGGGGAGAGAAAGAGGGAGACACAGAATCCGAAGCAGGCTCCAGGCTCCAAGCTGTCAGCACAGAGCCCAACGCGGGTTCCAACTCACCAGCCGCGAGATCATGACCTGAAATGGATGCTCAACAGACTGAGACACGCAGGTGTCCCACGGAGTCCTTTTTTTTCAAAGACTGCTTAGGGTTAGGATAGGCGACAAATTGGAGTGAGGGACATTTTTCTTCTGTTTGTTTCAAAACTTGCAGAGAAAGCTTCATGTGAACACCAGCAAGGCTCAAATTGATATAACAAAGATTTCCGGAATCGCGTAGAAGCCAGCGGAACAGTCAGATTACCTTCCATGCAGGAAGCGTGAATATTATTTCAGGAAACCTTCACACATGGGAGCATGAGGACCATCTTGGCAGTGAGGGATCACAGGAGAAGGAATACGCGCTATAGGCAGAGAGAAGGAAGTCTGTGAGGCTCTCTTTCCCTTCTGCCATGCTGTGTGCCTTTGGACATGCTGGCTAACCTCTCTGTGCCTCCGTTGCCTTTTCCAAACAATGAAGAGTTGGTGATCATAGAAGTCTCTCACCTTTTTGTCTTTTATCTTTTTTTTTTTTTTTTTTTTTTTTTACTCAACTTATGTCACGTGTTTCTCTCGGTCCCAGCAGTGCCCATGGAAAGCAATTACAGAGGTTACATGGAGAGGAGTAAGCCCATGAACAGATAAACAAGAGAATAAAGATTATTTTGGGTAACGGTGGGTACTATGAAAAAGATAAAATAGGTTAACGGGGTTCTGACTGTTGGAGAGGGTTGTCACTATGGATTCGACGGCTTGCGAAGACCTCTAGAAAGATGCAGTGTGTCAGCCAACAGCTGGGGGGTGCGAGGGGCCAGAGGTGCAAGGACCTGGGGAGAGGACACGTGGGGCGAGAGGAGTGCAGAGGGGCTCGGAGGCGGGCATCAGCTTGTGAGGCTGCTCCGCGGTGACCATCGCCGATGCAGGCATGGAGCTGGGCCTGGAAGCCGGCTTTCCTGCCCTCCGTTCTTCCTGCTCTCCCAGTTGGTATCTCATTTCGAGGTATCTGCAGCCCCTATGGTGGGGGACTCTCCAGGGACAGCCGGCCCCCGGACATGCCCCAGCACGCTTGGCTTTGTCCACGGTTGGAGCCTCGGAGGACTCTGTGAGGGGCAAGAATGCTGCTTGCCTTCTCACTCATTGGGAAGGCAGGAAATTCTTCTTGCCAGCTGTTTTGGCACAAGACAGCCCCGTCCTTCCCCACTGGTGTATCAATGACACTGGGAACTACCAACACTTGTTTTTACAAAGTGTTACTTCCCAGGGATGTGAATGGAATCTGTGACTTTACTCTGAGCCCCTGGGCTGTACTCTTCTTTGGAGGTGCCTAAAGCTTAGTGATGAGGGACGTGGTCACTGAACGTGGAAGTCCTGGGTTTGAATCCTCGTTTCTCTCCTTGTTACCTGGGTGGACCTGAGCCAGTTAATCAACTTCCCTGTGCCTCAGTTTTCTCCTGTTCAAAAGAGTATGCATTTCCCATACTCAGTTTTCAATTCAGGGAGACAATGGGGTAAAGTGCTTAGGGCAGTGCTTGGCATACAGTAAGTACTGGATAAATACTATTGTTATCATTTTATTGATCCTAAGAAGCAATGGGGGTCCAAGACTTAATCTCTCTTTCCTTCCTTTCTTTTCCCCACCTCTTTTCTTTTTAAAGATCCAGAGTCTATTATTACCTGTCTTCCTCCATCGCCCATTCCCAGGCCCTGTGTCCGACGTGGGGACTGCAGAAGCAATGTGGGGGGGCATGGGGTACTGACATAAGATGCTGGGATGTATGACCACTCAGTTCCTACCTGTGTGTCCCTGAATCTTTCACTTGAAGTATTCTTTGAGCCTTAGTTCTTTCGTATACAAAGCGAGAGACTGATATCTGTGCCAAAGGATTTATGTGAAGCTTAAGCCATGTATTTATTAACTCACAGCCATATCCTCAGCACCTAAGCACAACACTTTACCCACAGCAGTCAACAACACCACCACCGTCACCAAAAGAAATGATCCAGTCGTGATGTATCATAGTCCGGAGATGCAATCTAGGAGCAGAGGTGGGGGTGGGGGGGCAAAGGCTACTTTATTTGTCCATGAACGTGACATCCACCACTGCCCGTGATATTTCCATAATTCAAAAAAGTTGACATTGTTTCCTTTTTTGACCCTATAAAGCATGTTATTTCTCCTTTTCCATCCCTTTATTTATTCACAAATACTTACTAAGGCTTATCAGGTGCCAAACCATGCTGAGATCACAACAATAAATAAACAGAGATAGAAACCTTCAGTCAAGGGGAGCAAATGGATATGAATGAAAGAATCATACATCGATGAATACAAGGTGTGGGGTGAGTACTGATCTGTATTTCCTTAATGACTAATGACATTGAGCATCAGTTTCCTGCACTTCTTGGCCACTGGTACATCTCCTTTGGAGAAATGTCTATCCAAGTCCTTTGCCGATCTTTGAGGTTGTTTGTCTTTATGTTGTTGAGTCATGAGAGTTCTTTATATATTGTGGCTACCGGGCCTTTATCAGTTATAGGATTTGCAAACATTTCCTTCAGTTCTGTGGACTGTCTTCCTACTCTCTTGATAGTGTTCTTGCAAAACAGTAAGTGAAAGGAACCAGACAAAAAATCCTATTATATGATTCCATCTATACAGAAATAAATAGGATAGGCACATTCATCAGGAAAGCAGATTTGTGATTGGTGGAGACCGCAGGAGGGGCGAACATGGAGTGACTGCTTCGTGGACATGGGGTTTCCTTTTGGGGTCTGAGATTCTGGAACTAGACAGAGGTGATGCCTGCACAACTTCATGAATGTACTAAATGCCACTGAACGTTCACTTTAAAATGGTCAGAATGGTAAGATTTACATGATGCATATTTTACCACAATAAAAACAGAGGGATATAAGTCATGCTGACTAAAAGGAGACCCACTTCCCATGGTGAATGGACGAAGGTGGCCTTGAGTACAAGAGCTTGAGCTGTTAGCTCATTGTCATCTTGCTAAAGGGTCTGGCAGACAGAACAAGGACACTTGGTGGAGACGGTTGATGGTGCAGAGAGAAGATTCTGTGTGGAAGGGACAGCATGTGTAAAGACCCCGGCCCTGCCCTGCTTGGTGCACTGCCAGCACACCGTGTTCAAGGCTCTGACCTTCCTGACAGCACTAACCCTTACTGTTGCAGGTGAAAACCCTACAACCACTGCTTTATTACTGCTCCTCCAAAGACAGTAATATGGGAAATGGGAACCCAGAAATGAGCACTTAGTATCACCATTTACACTACCCATTCCTTTCTTTAAAAAAATTTTTTTAGGTTTATTTTTGAGAGAGAGAAACAGAGCGTGAGCGGGAGAGGAGCAGAGAGAGAAGGCGACACAGAATCCGAAGGAGGCTCCAGGCTCTGAGCTGTCAGCATAGAGCCCGACGCGGGGCTCAAACCCACAAACAGCAAGATTGTGACCTGAGCCAGAGTTGGAGGCTCAACTGACTGAGCCACCCAGGCGTCCCTATACTATCCATGTTCTAAAATGAACACCCCCCCAAAATACTTTGGGGTTGTTATCCCCACTTTCAGCAATCAGCTGATTTTATTTCTGGTCCTTTCTCATTATGAAATACTTCAAACACAGCAAAGCGCATAGGACAGCAGATAGCAATCACCCCTGTACTAAACTCCGGCTTTAACAAATTCTTGTAATGCCAGCTGTAAAGTGAAAAAGAACAGAGATTCGCTGATGCCAGCCAGTCAAGGTGTCACCTCTTTGGCATTGCCCAGTTGTAGGGACCTAAGCTGGGACTGAGCATCAGGAGTCGGTATCCTCATCTGTGAAATGGGGATGTTTTCTTAACTACTCATCTCACATAGTAGTTGGTGTGTCTGCAAGTGGAGCAGGGGGTAAGGGGACAGCCAAGGAGATCCCAAGAAGCTTCCCCTGTATGGAAACCATAAAATGGTCTGCAAACAAAAGAGTCACTGATGTTTACAAGGTATTGAACACCCTCCTCCATGCTGCCCTTCTGCCATCAGAAAGCAAATCTGATAATCCACTTTATCCAGCATCTGTGCAGATAAATATTTGTTAGTTCCTTTAATGCTGATGATGGTCATTTGCTACATAGACACCCTACTGGACCCTTCCCAGTGCAATCCCAGTGTGTGTGGGGGGGGGGGGAGGGGGAGGGGGTAGTGCAGGCCAGTGATTTTATAATCACCTCCAAATTTCTTGAAGAAATAAAATGGATGAGGCCTCGTGTCCCCCACTCCTGAGCCAGATTCCAACCCATCCTGTGACAAGGTTTCCATTTTACTAATGGTGTGTGCCCCAGCGGATGCCCTCCATTGCCCAAAAATATGCAATCACTTAATTGCCATAGCAATCCTATTATATTACCATTATACATAGTCTAGGAGGGAAGGCTCAGAACATGTTATTAGTGCTGAAAGGGACAATTTACTGGATTTCACTAAATGCCATCGCTTCCCAAAAAATGAATCAGAATTACTTGATTATGCACATCTTGCTTTAAATATCCTGATCGGAGAATGATGGGGAAGCAGCCATGCATGGTCTGAACTGCCTTCAGCAACCCTGGCTTTGTGGCAGCCGTGGGGTGCAGAGTCTTGCCTGTGTGTACTCCAATGTGGATGCTAAAAGAGTGCCTACCATGTCCCGTGTTGGGGTACACTAAGCACATTTTCTTCTCATTACACACTCCTGGGTGGGGCGGTCATCAGCACACTTTAGTTCAAAAGAATGCTGAATTTGCAAATGGGTTCTGTATTCCAGAGGCACTGTCAGGAAAACACAGGCAGATCCCAACCTCTGAAAATTAAAATATCAAACCAACGGAAAGCAAACAGAGGGCATCGGTCTGAAGAGAGTGCAGATTAGTAAAGAAGGATCCGACACAAGCCTGGAAAGCCAGTGCTAAGCTCTGCGGGTCAGAATGTAATCTTTATACGTGAAAAATGTCCTTCACGTATGAAGATTATGTTCTGACCAGTCTCCAATACTACTTGGCAATAGCTCCACTTGTCCGTGCTTGGTGCCTGTTTTCCCATCGCTATAAATTGGAGCAGTGGTAACAATAAACTGTTTGTGAGGAGCAAAGCTGGGTTAGATATATATATATAATGTATATAAATACACACACACACACACACACACACACACACACACACACACACACACAGTCTTGCCCCCCACGCCCTCCTTCCCTGGGACTTGCCATGTGGTTTAGATTTTGCTGGATGGGTCTGTCTTAAAGTGCCATAAAGCAGAGTTAAAAGCCATTTAGGTCAATTGTGATTAACCCTTTGCCTGGAGCAGATGACAAAGAACTGAAAAGGCATGTGAACAGTATCAGGACTGAGGGTGCAGAAGCCTCCAGGGGCAACAATGTCTCCAAGCAGACTAAGAAGAATTTGTACAAGCCTTTGATTCTCTGTGATTTTCTGAAAGCACAAAGAGGCTTCATATTTAATTTATAGCGTTATATAAGCCGCTCTGCGTGCGTGTGAATTTCCCAGCATAATCCTGACTCTGGTAGTTTGGATTTTGCATTACGGAGGCAACAACTATCCCAGGATCTGAATTCTCATCCTGGAGAGCTAAATCCGGGAGCGAAAGTGTAGCGGCAATTTTGCAGGGCTGGTGGCATTTCCCTTGCCTATAAAACCAATTTTAACTGCACAAAACCCTTAGCACGTTGCATCTGGGAAATGCAGCGGCTGCACATTATCTGTTATGAATAACTGCCGTTGGAATGGAATGAAATGGAAACAAATCTGCATTTTATTTGCACTCTTTCTGCAATCCCCATGTCATCCAGACTACAGTTACGGTTTGTGCTGTACGGCGGAAAGGGGCGAGCTTCGCCGGGAAGCATTTCCATACTTTGATTTTTAGCCACGCGATCATTTGAAACCACGACTCCTCTTCCCTGCCGCTGGCCACTGAGCATTATAATATAGATGGTTGGCTTCTATGGAAGAAAATACAACCCATGTCAAGTTTAATTTGACTCAGGCACACATCTAACCCTCCCCTTCTAATTCAGAGGCAATGAACCTGGGGTAAGAGCTGTCAGGCTGGCCTCTGGAACTGTGAATATTCCTTTGCCTAAGGAGCCATGAGAGTTACACTGGCTGATTTCGGCATTTGGCTTGTAACTGCCCGGCAACGCGCCTCCGTTGGACGTGGGCGCTTTGACATAATCAGTGTTCACGGTATAAAGCTGTAACATTCTGGGGAAGAGAACCAGAATGATCCTCAACATTTGCCCCGTGAGAGGGGAATGAGTCGGAAAAATCATAACACAGCCTAGACTAGTAATGCCGCCTTTCAAATGATAGTTGTAAGACCAGGTATTAAAAACGAACAAACAAAAAACCCCAACATGGTAAATGTGTCCATCCACGTGGCAATATTAAGGTAATGTTCATTCATTTGAACTTTCTCTCACCTGTCTACCCAGTTCTCTGCCATGTTGGATGCCAGGGACAATGCAGTTTTGATTTTCCTTCTAGGCACACGCAGACACCGAGTTTCTCAGCTGTGGCTTGCAACTAGGTAAAACCATGTGACTAGTTTGGGCCAAAGGAAGTCTGGGTCACCAGAGTCTGGGTCTGCAGAGACTTCGTAGTCTCATCACTGGTGCTAGAAGCAGAGCCCCAAGGCGACACAGCCACAGCATCGGGGGCCCCTGGTCCCCACATACCACATGGAGGACAGACGCTCAGGAGGGCCCCCTGTGATGTATAGGAAAGAGGAGAAACAAGTTTAGGAAGCTACTGAGATGTTTGGTGGGGGGGGGGGGCGGGATTTAAGTAGTGTTAAGGTACTCTGAGTCATAGATTCAAATGTTTTGCCTTTTCGATGCTGTGCACAAAGCTTCTGCCTTTAAAAATGGGAAGTAGTGACATTTTTGAAAATCGTCTGGGGGAAGTTGGATTGGAAAGTGAAAGCAAAGTGCCCTGTTTAAAACCTGGATGACGGTGGATAAGAATAAAACCAGCTACCACTTATGGAATGCATGTCCCCATTATAGACATTTGGCAAACAACTTTGTGGAATCATCAAGACCACCCCACAAGAAGACATTATTATCCCATTTTAATTATTGGGAAACTCAGAATGAACTATGTAAGGTCAGGGACACGTGGGTGGCTCAGTCGGTTAAGCGTCCAACTTTGGTTCAGGTCATGATCTCTCAGTCTGTGAGTTCAAGCCCCGCGTCAGGCTCTGTGCTGACAGCTCAGAGCCTGGAGCCTTCTTCAGATTCTGTGTCTCCCTCTCTCTCTGCCTCTCCCCCACTCACACTCTGTCTCTGTCTCTTCAAAGTAAATAATCATTTAAAAAAATTGGAAAAAAAAAGGTAAGGTCAAAGTCACACAAACTGTAAGAAATCCAGGATTTGAACTCAGGTGTGTCAGAGGCCAATGTCTATGCTTGTTAGGACTGCCAAACTGAGACACAGGATGTCTAAGCCTGTGGCCAATAGGTACCAAGTAGCAGGTGCAAAGAGCATAAACACTGGCTTGTCACACCCAGAACTTTCTGTGTCCATGGCATGGGGCAAGGTGTTGTGAGCTGAGAAAACAAAACATCATATGGCCCTTAAATATTTTAAGGATTGCGGGAGGTGACAGCACAGATGGGATCTCCCCTCCCCAATCACTTCTGCCTCTGCCTGACACTTTGCAGCTCTGCGCTAAAGGGGAAGCTGTTAATTTCATGAATCGTAGGCCAGAACTTTCACTGGACATTGGCTTGAGTTGCTGGGCTGCAGGGAAAGTTTATACCCTAGCAACTGAGAGAGGGCTTGTGTGTCTATCCCCATCCTCCCACCTTGGTAGCTGTGTGCGCTTGGACTAAGAGACCCCATCTCCCTGAGGCTCTGTTTCCCCATCTGCCGGATAGGGATGATGATAACAAGGGTAATGACTTCATAGAATTGTAAGGCACGTAGAACAGGGTCTGGCACATAGTAAGAGTGTGTGTGTGTGTGTGTGTGTGTGTGTGTGTGTGTCTGTGAGCACTGGGAATACTGAGCCAAGGTTGGCTCTTCAGGTCTTTCCACCTTTTCCTGAACATGCAGCTGGTAGGTTGACCTGTCAAGGTCACTCTTGATGACCTAGCTCTCTTTCTGTCCTCTTTTTCGTAAGTCCGGCTTATAGGCTCAAATCACGGGGAAGAATGCAGGAGTCGCCATGGAGACCTCGAGATGCAAACCTGCCTAACCTGGGCTTCCAACACTGGCACTTTTAAGGCACAGGTTCAAATATTATCTAAGCGATTCTTTAAGCCTCCATCATGGAAGGCCACTGTCTAAGATGCCCCTTAGTGACACCTACTTCCCAGTATCCACGTCCGTTACATGATGCTCTCTCCCCTTCCCCCACTCCCCAAATGTGGGCTGGACCTAAAGACTGGCTTCTACTGAGTAGAATAAGACAAGATGGCAGAACGTCACTTCTGAACTAGATTACAAAGAGGGCCCTCTCTTTGCCTATCTTCCTTTCTCCCCTCTCTTTCTCCCTTCTACTCTGATAAGCCAACTGTCATGTTGTGAGCTGCCTTCTGCAGAGCCCGCATGACAAGAAATGGAGGTGGCCTTCAACCAACAGGCACGAGGAACTGAATCCCGTCGGTCATGGCACGTGAGTGAGATTAGAAGCTGATTCTTCCTCAGTCGAACCTTGACATGAGACTCCGGCCCCTGGCCAACACTCTGACCGCTGTCTGCGGGAACTGAGTCAGAACACTCAGCTAAGCTAGGCCCTAATTCCTGACTCACAGGAATTCTGCTACACAGCAATAGAGGACTCATACACCCTTCTCCAATCATTAGAGGGTTCGCTTGAAGATTCAGAGAGGAAAGAGAGTAGCAGACATGGCAGTGCTGAGAAATTTCTTAGTTCCTGGCAAAAGACCATCACAGTGGCAACCAAATCTGCTTTGATATAATGAAATTGCTATGAGCACAGAAGGTCCTCCTTGTCGTCAGCAGTTAGGGAGGGTAAGACCAGGTGGATGCGGAAATCAATTAAATTCAGCCTAAACCAAGTGCAAGGCACATTAAAATATTTACTTTGTGTCGTATTTTATTATACATCTTTTTCTTTTGTGAGGATGGTTACGTTTTTCGGAGTGCTTTCTAGGTACCAACTTATTTTTATGGTATCTGGTTTAATTTTTACAAAATTCGGTATGGTATGATTGGTTCTCTCATTTTTAGAGATGAGGATACAGAGGTGGGAGTGACAAGTCACTTGCCATTCGGCCAGGAACCAGTGGCACTTGGATCAGACCCTAGGAATGTTGATTTTTAAAGCCTGTTCCCTTCTCTCTACTCCAAGCCACCCTGAGGGCAGAAAACATGTCTCCATTTATCTTTGCCTTCCCAACAGCATATGGTCCCTTCCCTGATACACAGTGGGTGCGAACATTAATAAAATATTTAACAAAGGTTGGCAAAAAAAAAAAAAAAATCCAAAAGTCTCCTGTTACATTGCCATATGTAGGTCAATTTACTTCTGTGTGCAGAGAGGGAGATTTTCATCTATCACCTGAGGTACTGACACTGAGTTCACATCTTCTGGTTCTGTCCCCAGATTTCGTCCATTTTGGAGAAGAGCATAATTGGGTCACATTGGTCATCTCTCCTCTAATATGCTTCAAGAACATAAAGAGATTTTGATTCTGAAGAGAGGTCTTCACAGGAAAAACAAAAGGCAAAGCCATCATTCCTGACCACCTTCTGGTTAGCTCCATATTGAATTCTAGCTCTTGTAACACACCCATTCACCCATTCATTCATTCATTCATTCATCACCCCACAGGGTGTTATCTGCCTGAACTCATCTCAGTGCTTAGATGTGACAAAGAAATACAAAACAGTCTTTGATCATGACAAGCTCAGTCACCCTGAATGCATTGTGTTCTTGGATATGACTTTCCCCAATACAGAAGAATATTTGCTAATTATCAAAAATGATGACAGAACACAGAATCAAAACATTAAAAAGCATCTCTGTAACTCCCCACTGAAAGATTCATGACTCATTAACATTTGTATTTCCTCCCACACTTTTCTCCACATACTTTATAAATACGGTATAGTATACAAACTTATGACTTTGTCTTTACTTAACACACATTGTTTATATCTCTTCATTTTATTAAATATCCTTCTACACTGCCTTTCTTTGCCTGCCAAGTGTTCCACTCAATTGCTCTACGATACTTTCTTAAACCATGTCTTGAAGGTATTATTCTTAATGGTCCTATTCTTACTCGTAAAAGAAAATACAATAATGAGAAACTGATGTTGGCAAAGGTGTAGGGAACTAACCTACCTCCCCAAGTTTCACCTGATTTATTTCTTTTGCATTAGTTTCCCAAATTACTTTTGGGTAGCTTGACACATCTTTAATTTAAGTCCTAATTATTGTACATAATGCAGCTCACACCTGTGGTGATAATGCTTTTATTAGCATTAAAACTAAAGACATCAAAGAATCATATCAGGATAAAATGTCTATTTCTAATTTAATAGAATTGCAATTAAAGCAAATTTGATCTGAATGAAATCCCATCATAACTGGGTTTTTTTTTTCCTGCACAGTGAGTGAAATTATTCTCCCCTAAATTGAAGATTAATAACATGCTTTTAATGTTAAATGTAGCAATTCAAGCATTAGGTTGCAATTCAAGTTCAACATCACTGAACATTTTATAAACTTCACATTTTAACATCTCTGGGAAGCGCTCTGAGGTAAATGCATTAGCGTTAAATGCATTAATGTTATTTTTCTTTATAAATGAGCTTATAACAGTGTTGTTACCTTCATTTGAATATTTTAATGAAGGGATAATATAGGGAGAGTGTTCCATTTTCACAAGGTAATTGTTTCTTCCCTGAGTGGCTAAACTTGGGCAGAAAGCAGAATTTATCTCATTGAAATTCTATTATGGCTGCATTGCTGTTTTTACTTGTTGGAATCTCTCATTACCTGGTAACTGGGGCTTTTTGTTAATGCTCTCCTTTCCCATGGTACCTAGTCTTCCACCTTCCTGTGGTGTAATCCTGTCCTACGGCAAGTTACAACAGCAAGCCCTTGATACCCTGCTCCAAGGATACATGGGCTCAGCACTTAGAACTTACCTGGATGGAGAACTCTGATTTAGCTAAGTTCAGACCAGACTGGTAATAAGTAATCCAAATTTGAAGTAGAACGTGAAATGAGGGACGGATAGACAATCACTTTCAAATTACTCAGAGCTGGGTTTGTGCCTTTGGCACATTAATTGCAAAAATGGCCCCAATTTTCTCTCCTTCCCAGAATCCACTCCATTTTCAATGAAATCAATTTGCCATATTCTCCTATCAAAAGATGAAGTCTATCTAACTCGTTGAATCTGGGCTGGCTGTGTAATTGGCCTTGGCCAACAGAATATGGCAAAAGTGATGTCTTGTATAAGTCCACTCTTGCTCTTGGCCCCATGCCTCCATCGTAAGAACAAGCCAGCCTACCAGGGAAGATGAGACCAAAGGACTCCACCCAATAGACAGCTGACTCTCACAAGCAAAGCCAGAATGTCGCTGGTAACAGATTCATGAGGGAGCCCAGCCAAGGTCAGAAGAACCTTTCAACCGAGCCCAGCCTAACTTGGCCACCTGCAACTCTGAGCTAAATAAAGGACTGTTATTTTAAGCCAGTAAGTGGTGGATATTTTTTACTCAGCAACTGGTAGCTTACATAGTATCCTCCCTCCACCAGACTGTATCTGAGTGATCGTAGATGAGCTACTAACCTCCTTGAGTTTTGTTTTCCTCCATTATAAATGAGGAAAACATTTATAATGTTTTGTTATAAACATTGTTTTTTTTTTGTTTATAAAAACAATTTATAAACATTGTTTTCATTTATAATGGAGGAAAACAAGACTACTATATAGGACTGTCTCAAATTAAAGACATCTGACATAAAATATTTATTTCAGCCCATGCCACAGAAGAGTGCTCAGCATAAACGCTAGCTCTTATTGCTGATGTTACTGCTGCTACTTTCTGTAACATGTATCCAAATATTTCAGGAAGTGACTGAAGCCACTGAATCCTGGACCCAGGCTGCCACCATTGGATTCCTGGCTCAGTCATTCTGAGCCGTGTGACCTTGAAGGCTTACTTGGCTTCTATATCTCAGTGATCTCATCTGTAAAATGGGAATAATAAAGTACCAACCTCACAGGATTTCCAGAATCATTAAGTCAACGAAAACAGATAAAGTGCTTAGAATCTACTGGCATATACTAGGTAGTAAGCAAATAAAATTATTATTATTGGTAATAATAAATACGTAGCTTATAGTTCTCTCTACACATCTTCTTAATTTTTTATAAATTTTTAAATGTTTATTTTTGAGAGAGAGAGAAAGAGAGAATGAGCAGGGGAGGGACAGAGAGAGAGACAGTCACAGAATTCAAAGCAGGCTCCAGGCTCTGAGCTGTCAGCACAGAGTCCAACATGGGGCTTGAACTTACAAGCCATGAGATCATGACCTGAGCCGAAGTTGGACACTTAACCAAGTGAGCCATCCAGGTGCCCCATCTCTACACATCTAAGTGGAAAAATCCCTATCCATAATGTCTACCTCCTGGGTCTTCATTTTGTCTTTGAGACCAAATATGAGGATTTTTCTAAAATATGTATTATGGAAATTTGAAATACATACACAAGGAAAAGAGTATAATGAAACTAATTTACTTATCACTCAAACTCAATAATCATCAACATGTAACCACTTTTGTTCTTCTCTACCCTCATTCTCTAGATTATTCTGTTGCAAATGCCAAGTATTATATAATTTAATCTACAAATATTTCAGTACATATATATTCTCCTTAAAAATAAATAACCACATTCCATTTCCACACCTAAAAATTAACAAAAATTCCTACTAACATCAAAAATCCTCCTTGATCCAGAGGTTCCTCCCCCTCATCTCCTCTACCTTTGTTTTTTGATAAACAAGGTAATTTTCATGCAGAATTTCTCAGTCTGGATTTTACTGATTATATCGTCATTATATATTTTAACCTGTTTCTTGGTCTCCTGTGTGTCCTATAAATTTATGTTTGGACTTAGAGGTTTGCTCAAATGATTTTCTTTTGGCCAAGAATACATCATAAATGGCATTGTATACTTATATTAGAAGCATATGATGTCTGGTTCTATTTGTGTGTGTGTGTGTGTGTGTGTGTGTGTGTGTGTGTGTGTGTGTGATGATATGCCAATGATGATTGCTGACCAGACCCACTCACTGACTTAATTGTGTAAATAGTGATAGCTTTATTCTATTCTGACTTCCTTGTTTACTAGAATATAACTAAATGAAATTTCCCTTGACATCTACTTGGTTACCTTGAGATAAAGCACATTTACTTCCACCTTGTCTTTTGTAAGTGAAAAATATATTCTAGAGATAATTGCATGGCAACACAATGAGGTATTTCTCATTCTTTTTTACAGCTGCATAGAACTCCACTGTGTAGATACGTGGATAGTCCAATCAGTTCCTCAATGATGAACATTTGGGTTTGCTTGCAGTCTTTTGATATTGCAAACCATGCTGTGATAAATAGTTTTGAGCATAGAGGGTTTTTTGTGTGTGTCATTGTCCATTTTTATAGCCAGTGGCTTTCAGAGCCTTATTGGAGATAAAGAAGGTTGTAGGGGATAAATCCAGTCATTTGTCTCTTCATGGTAAAGGCAAGGGTATTCTGACATTCATGGATTTCATCATTTCAGCTTCAACACCTTTCCGAAATCTCCAAATCCCCTTGTCATGTCTATATAGTCATTTGCCCTTTCAATGAAATTTAAGGAATCCAGATTGTGGGAGGGAAAAGTGACTCATGTAGCAAGGGAGCGAACCCCACCCCCTTTGACTCAGCCTCCCGTCTCATGGTGCCTCTGCCCATCTCTCTTCAACACAGATATCAGGCTTTGCTTCTCATTTCGAAGAGTCCACAAGAGAAAGCCCATAGCTCATGCTGTTACTCAAAGTGTGTAGAAAGCAAGGAGTTCAGAGCAAGGGGTGGAAAAATGGGGGAGGGGTCATTACCTCTTACAGAGATGGAAACATACACAGGGAAGCGTAGCATTCCCAAATGTCATGGACCTCCTCCAAAGGGTTTTTCAGTGATCAGAAGCCATGAGATCATAGGATTGGAGGCAAGTTGGAAACTCAGGAGCTCAGCTCAGCCTCTCACCTAGTATTTATTATCAAACACAGGGATCTGCTGAATAAATACCTAGAGCAAAAGGCACTCCTGAAGAGGAGTCAAAAGAAAGGTCCTGCTGTTCACTCAAGATTGAGTCCCTGTGCCCATGCCTGCCACTCAGTAGTGTTTTATCTGCCTCATTTGTAACCTCGTCTTCAGGGTTTACCTTACTCTTTTCCAAGGTTCCGGCTACTCAACAGCCCAAACGTACTTGCTGAAAGGTATATACACTTTAGGTTAGTATCCAACTGGAAGAATGGTAAACCTTGCCTCTTTGCCAACAAAGCTGACTCTCCCTAATGAGAAGCCCAGAGAGACATTCAAGAGGGTCCAACATGGGTGAAGGAATGTCATACGTATGACTTTACATCTGTGAAATCGTATTACAAAACAGACGACAAATTAAGCAGTACAAAACTCTTGACAGCAAATGCTATTTTTCATGACATTATTTAATATTACTACTACTGATAATACAAATGGTTACTGGTTATGGAGTCTCTACAGCTGACAAGAGTTTAAAAATGACATTCACTCCAACAGTTCTGCAAGGCAGATAATATTGGTTCCATTTGACAGATGAGGGAAGATTAAGAACTTGCCTGAATTTGGAGACAAAAAGCAAGCCTAACAGTTCTCTCTGACTCAAGTCCTTTTACTCATTGTTCTCTAACACTCTAGAAACTTCATTTATGGATTTGAATTGAACCTGAGCCTCACACCAACCCCACAGTTGACATTTAAGCTGTTAGGTTGGTACCCTAAACTTAGTGAGAGGCTTGCATTAAACAGGGCTGTATCTTGGCCACAGGCTTCCAGTGGGTATCTGAAAAAGCAGAGAGCATGGCCTGCAATACACTCATTGCAGCATTTTTATGCAAAAGGATTGCTCCTAATTAAATATCTTTCTCATGTTTTGATTTTTAATTTTCTCCTCTAACAACATAATGTGCCATTTAGAGCAAGGTTCAAATCAATATGACATTTTAGTACCTGTTAAATGTCTTGGCAACTAAACTTCATTGTTATCAAATTACTTGTCATTTAATAAACACATTTCCACCTTGAATCAGGGAACAGCACAGGGGTGACTCCCCCACCCACATCCTTCCTCTCCTTCTTGATGTTTAGTAGACTGTAGGTGCTGGCTGATTTCCAGGTGCCTTCCTCCAAACCCAACATGGCCCTGTTCTATTTGCCACTTTCGTGTCTCATTTTGCACAGTGAGAAATCAACACACAAATGTTCTTCTCTCTGCCACGCAGCTTTGCTCCATGATTTGTTGTTGTTGTTTCTTAGTGGCACTTAGCCACCTCATGGCTTACAACAAAGTGTGAAAATAATTTCCTTCCTCCATTGGTCGTAGCCACCTGCTTTTCCTTCTTGGATTTTGCTTTCTCTAACTCCTTTTTCTCACCCGATAGTCATCTCAAGGTTCGTTTCAAAAACCTCTTATGCAGATCGAACTTTCTTTCTCCTTTTTTCCCCACTTCTACACACTTAAAATCAAACCCACACATAACAGAGAGGAGTTGGGAAGCAAAGTTAGCAACAACTACGTTTACTGTGGCTTTTATCTTTAGAATTTTTAAGAATTTATTTTTTATTGGGATGCACCATTGGAATGGGACGCTGAATTGGGAATTTATACTGTAAACATAAACTTGGCTTTTATCAGATGTCAGCCCTGACTCTGATATTCGCCAGCAGAAACTAAATAACCTTGAGAAAAACTCCACCCCCCACCCCCCGCCCTGGACCTCCATGAATACATGTTTTAAAATGGGATTTGTGTGGAAGAGATCCATGATTCTTCCTCAGAGTGATCCATAGGTTCTCCAACAATGGATAGTACCTGCATTTACAATAAGCAAGTGGTCAGCCATGATTTCAGAATGCTGGGCTTGGTGGTCTCCAAGTTCCCTTCCAGTGTTCAATTCTGTGGATCCCTTGTTTTTGTAAGGAGAGAGAAGACATGCAAGATCCCAGCACAGTACCCAAGACAACCAGCAAAATGAAGAGAAATAACTCAATCACATGATATATCAAGTACAACTATATGCTTCACAGGGAGGAGAAAGACATTAGCCCTGCTGTTGAGGATCACATCATCAGCTACAGAAGCTACTTGAGTACCATGGACAGAGTAATCTTGACTCTACCCAACAGCTGAGAGCTACTTCGGTTAAGATGATGTACCAGAGTTACTAAAGTAGTAGTGAAAATAGGTAGTTTATTAATGAATATACCCACTGGAAAACCTTTTACCATCTCTGTATTCAATTTTTTCATTTACCAACTGGGGCTAAGGACAATACCTACCACATTGGGTTATTAAGAGGATTCAATAAATTTATATATGTAAACCACATACATTTTAGCTATTACCATTACTATGAAAAATACATTTCAGATGAAAAACAGGACAAACACAAAGCTATCTCACCAATGACCCTCTGTTTATTTCACCTCACTGAAGGGTTGATACATGCAGGACACACAGGTTTCCTTCTGCCCTTCACCTTTGCCATCAAGATAGGTCTGAGTTGTAGAAAGATGTGGTTTAATGATTGGGTTTATCCTCCAACGTGACAACAGCTAGACAGACAGAGAGCACCATGGGAGCCATGGGAATTTTAGCACTTAGAGACCTCTAAACTTAAT
Source organism: Panthera onca (assembly GCF_046562875.1). NCBI lineage: Eukaryota > Metazoa > Chordata > Mammalia > Carnivora > Felidae > Panthera > Panthera onca. The sequence goes on along the minus strand of NC_138354.1, from coordinate 35,397,600 downwards.
CAGATTTATTGATCATTAGTTTAAGATGTTGAAATACCAATGGGTGGTAAAATGCTTTATTCTATTCTGTTGAATACCATAATGTCTCATCCAGAGCATATGAGTTCTTCTCAGTAGCCCCCTCTCTGTCCCTGGACCACCAGGCAGTTTCCACATAAATCAAACCTGAGGATAGGCCATTGATTTCTTTATGTAAAGAAATTCAGTAAAATGGGATTTTTAGGACCATTCTAATATAACCTGTCTTACTATTTATAAAGCCAGCTGAAGTTTCTCTCTTTTTTCCCCAAATCAATTTTCTTTTCCTATAAGGAAAAAAAAAAGTGAATTATCTGTCACCATTATTTCCACAAACACTGGCTATCTGTTATGCATCTATGAAGACAGAGAGGTACAGACACTCCTGACCTCAAAACAGTCACTTCTGAGAGTGTTCCTGACCTCAGAACACTCAAAATTATTAAGCATCCACTTTTCACCCATCTCTGTGTTAAGAGCCATTGCATACGTAACAAGATGTTAAGAGTAGCTTCATCTTATCCTAATATGAAGGTCTAAGGCAATGAGTGCCATGAATCTCACATTCCTAATTAAAATTTAACTCAATGGATGAATACAGAGCAAATGGGGAGTAAGCACTCTTTCCTGGCACACCTAAAACATTTACAACAAAGGGCGCCTGGGGGCTCAGTTGGTTAAGCATCTGACTTCCAATTTGGGCTCAAGTCACCATCTTGCAGTTCATGAGTTCGAGCCCTGCATCAGGTTCCATATTGATGATGCAGAGCCTGCTTGTGATTCTGTCTCTCCCCCTCTCTCTGCCCATTCATGTTCTCTCTCTCTCAAAATAAATAAGTAAACTTAAAAAAATTTAAAAATTGAAAAAAATCACACAAGCATTTACAACAAAAGTAACCATGCACTGACTATAAATCAAGCATTGCCAAGTGCCAAATAATCGGTGTTACATGGACTACATTTTTTTTTTTGGAATGTAATGTAATTAAAGTAGTAATTTGTTACAAAAGTTAACAAAATAAATACAGATTAAGATATTTTAAAAATAATTTTTAAACCACCCATGCATCACAGAAGAAAGAATTTTGGATATTTAACTGCATTATAATAAATATGCTAGATATTAAGAGATTAAGGATGAAGCTAAAGTGATATTCAAAGGGAAATAGTTTTGAATGTTTACATATTAATATAATACCCATAAAATATGTTTGTATAAATAAATGAGGTTGACACCTAACTTAGGAAGTTTTGAAAGAACCAACAAAAATGAAATCAAAGGAATTAGCCAAAGAAGAGATAACAAAATTGAAGAGATAACAAAATTGAAGGCAGAATTCAAAGAAATGAAAAACAAAATTCATGTCTAAAGGATCACAAAGACAAAAGTTGATTCTTTAAGAAAGACTAAGTCCTTTAAGAAGACAAAAGTCCTTCAAAGCTGATTAAAATGATGCCACAAATACACAATATTAGACATGAAAAGAGACATCACTACAGACACAGGAGACGTTGCTTTATTAAGGTTACTCTGTTACTAATGTTCATGAAAATGAGGTCACCACTAGGAAGGGAGATGGTGAAAGCCAGGAGAGATAAGGAGAATGACTCTTCACTGTAGACAGCCTGTGTGCATTGCCCATTACAAAGCAGAATTTTAAAAAAATTTCCCTAAACATAGATTTTATAAACAGCATTTGCATTGTGAATTTCCCTTTACAAAGACTTGAATGTAGAATGGTACAACCAATCCCCCCAATGATCCTGTGAGATATATTTCATGATTTCCATTTTGTGGGTAATGAAATTAAGGTTTAGAGAGTAATACACATGGTTAGAAGAATGAGGATCGATTTTTCCTAATTTTTAATGTTTAATTGTGCAAAATTTTTAACTTATTAAAAAAGTGAAAAATGTACAGGGAATCCAATTAGCATACCACCTAGATTCTAAAATAAATATTTTATCATATTTTCTTTACCACATAATTAGAGGATAAATATTTGAATTTAGCATCTGGGACCTATAAATTCTATATCTTTCTACCACACACAAAGATTCACTATTACTAAGGCATTTGGGTGTGTCCTAAAGTCAGGTAGCTGTTTGCAAATGGTACTTTCAGATGAATAAAGAGCCTTGTCAGCATCTTTGCAATGAGCGTCTAGCTTCCTAAAGTGACTATCTTGAAAGCAACCAGTCTTTTCACTATTTCTGATATGTATGTTGATCATATGTAATGTTACTTTTTTTTCTCTTCCCTTTTCTTTGCGCACCCTTGACACTTGTGGCCAGCCTTCTCCTTTTCTCTTTCTCTCATTTATTCTGCATCTTTCTGTAGGAATTACAGAAATTCCCTCTGTTTATAGCATTCTGTAAACCCAGGTTGGGCCAAATAAGAAAGAATGGCCAACATTACAATGCCTTTGATGGCTACTATTTGATCTCCATCAGGATTCAGCCATGATTATGTTCTTATGATATTATATCTATATATTCTTGAAAACAATGTAAACTATTTCTGCCCTGGCCTAAACAATGCTATGGTAGTTAATTTTACATGTCACTTTGGGCTATGTTAAGGGATGCCCAAATAGGTGGTAAACATTATTTCTAGGTATGTCTGTGAGGTTGTTTCTGGAAGGGATTAACATCTGCATTCATAAAGAAGATCACCCCATCAAGGTGGGTAGCCATCATTCAACCCACTGTAGGCTAGAATCAAAGAAAAAAGCAGACAAAGGGTAAATTTACTATCTTCTTGATTTTGGATACCCATTTTACTCTGCCCACAGACATTGATGCACATGGTTCTCCAGCCAAAAGACTTAAACTGGAACTACATCATGGGCTTTCCCGGACCTCCAGCTTGCAGACGGCAGACTGTGGGACTTCTCATTCTGCAGAATACTATGAGCTAATCCTCATAATAAATACTACATATCTTTATATGTAGAACCAAGAGGATACTTGGTTCTGTTTCTCTGGAGAACACTAATACAAATACAAGCATTCTTTTATTGTTTTAATGAATCAACCACATTTTCCAAACTTGTAGATAGTGTTTTTTTAAGGTTCTCATGTAGATAATATTTATTAATGTTAATCTTGTCTTTCACCTAAGCATTTATTGAGTGTCTACTTGAAGCTAGCCACTCTCGCAAGCATTAGGATCAGAGCTCCTACTTCAAATAAAAATAAGGTTATTGTCCTCAAAACTAATGGTCATCTGCTTGTATAAGGTAGGTATTATCCAGTGTTTCAGATAAGAAAAAAGTAGCTCCAAGAGGGTGAGACCAAGTTTGAGACAACCCAACTAAGAGTAGCCACAGCAGAGATGGGACACAGAGAAGACTAGCTCTAAACCCCAAGATGTCTCGTCAACACACAAACGTTCTCTACACCACCCTGAAAATTCATTCTGAGACTCACATTTAAGCCACTGTTTGGAGCTGGACAAGCCAGAGCTGTATCTTCTCTATGCCTGGCCCCTGAGCTAAGAATCTTTCCTCGAATGGTTCAAGGATCGTAAAACAGCAGAAGCAAAACCAATAAAAATAAAAGATAATGTACAACAGATATGGACATAGCCCTGAAAAACACAAAAACGCTTCTTCTCTGACCCTTTACAGGAAAAGTCAGCCTGCTCCTGACCTAGTGCATCGGAAGCACACCATCTGCCTATAGTTGTGCTTTGCTTTGTCTTAATAACATGGCTCTTGTGCTTCAAAAATAACCACATCATCAATTACTGCACCCACTGTTCCCTGAGTAAATAGGGAATGCCCCATGCATTCCTTGGTAAGGTGGTTTCATACAGTTATAATTCCTGGTGAGAGGAGAAAGCTGATCCCCCGCGACGTGGATGAAGAGGAAAGCCATGCTGTTTGTTTAAGGCATCATGGCCAGCTAATGGAATTTTTCTTTCTCGACTTACAGAAATCTGCATGGGAAGGGGTAGTTTGATGGAATCAGCACTTTCAGAGACATCGACAACGACAACATTGGAAAAATGCACCAAAGCCTGGGTTCCGGCGGGCTATTGACTTCACACGGATTGAGTTAGGAAGAAAAAGCCCAGTGCCCAGTTTGTCCGCCCCACCTTCTCGGTAAAGTCTTGGCTATGGGGTAACTCAGCAGGCCTGTTTCTCCCCAGCTCCCAGCTGAATGAATTAGTCATGCAAGGGGTAATAATATACCATTTCATGGCATTTGGAAGGAACTGTCATAATTCAGCCTGAAAACCCACTCTGATTACAAAAATAAAGCCTGCCCATGTCAACAGGCACTTGGCTTTTCCTTTGCTGGCCACTCCTATCCCTGTCTCGGAGCAGGTGACCCCACACAGGGGGATAACAAATAACAGCTTCACCACTGCCTCTCCTGGCCCGCCAGCCACCCGATTATTTAATTACAGTGTTCTGGCTTCAGCACTGCGCCTTACCTGGGAATGTAAGTGAAATGTGTCAGAAATAAAGAAATAAATTACGAGCTAAATCAATAGGAAAGAAGTACACACATTGGCATCGTGGTGGAGATCTGTTTATCCAAAGGCTTTCAAAGTCATTTAGACCTTCAAGGAAAAAAAAAAGACAAAAACAGGGTAAGTCGGAGAGGTGATGGGAACATGAGGGAGATGTCTGTCTGCAGACAGCCTGGTCTATCTGTCTTGGCTTCATGCAGAGCCCCTGAGGTCAGCCCTCATGTTATTCTCCAACATGGGTGCCAAGACGCCGTTTCCTAAGTGGAAAATTTAAAAGTAATTTTTCACCTTGAGAGAGAGGTTTCCTTCTGTTTAATGCTTACTCAGGCAAGACAGCAAATCTCAAAAACAAACAAATTGGAGGCGCTTCTGCCAAAACTCCACTCAGACAGAAAGGAAGATGAGAGGACACCCCTCCCGCTTGGCTCAAGTTGGAAGTGAGGCCTGCGGTGCTGTTCTGAAAACCAGGCCTCTTTCCCCACACTTATCTCAGGAGGGAGCAGCAGCAGCAACCCCCCACCCCCACCCCGCCCATGTCCCTAAGGCATTTTGCTTATTATTTTTATAAATTAAGCAGAATGGAAATGTGGAGGGCATGCATGTGTAACCATTCCCAGTGTGGGTTCTCCGCCCCCCACCAGTTCTCAGACAGCAGCTGGGTGTCTGACAATCCAGATCAATTGTGACACCATCTACCTGGAGACAACATTGGATCCCACAGGTTAAGGGCTGGGTCTCACAAGACTCCTCCCACCCCCAACCCCACTTCAGATGCCCATCCTAACTCCAGGTTGTCATCTGGGCTTCTGACTGACCAGATTGGAGGTTCCAATGATCCCCCCTCCTTGGGTTTGATTAATTTGCAATAGTGGATCACAGCACTCAGAGAAATATTTTACTTACTAGATTTGAACAGGCAGCTGGGAGAGATGTGTAGGGCAAGGTGTGGAGAAAGGCACACTCCTCTCCCCAAATCTCCAAGTGTTCACCAACCCACAAGCTCTCTGAACCCTGTCCTTTTGGGTTTTTAGGGAGGCTTCATGACATAGGCATGATTGTTTAAATCATTGGCCGTTGGCCATGGATTCACTTCAGCCCCTCTATCCCCACAGACAGTTCCAACCCTCTGATCACATGGTCCGGATTCCTGGCAAGCAGCCCCCTCTGCAACACCACATAATCAGTACAACCTCAGGTGTGGTTGGGAAGGGTTTGTTATGAATATCAAGACCCTTTAAAAAATGTTTTAATGTTAATTTTTGAGAGAGAGAGAGAGAGCTAGTGGGGGTGGAGCCAAGAGAGAGGGAGCCAGAGAATCCAAAGCAGGCTTTACACTCTCAACTCCAACTCATGAACCATGAGATCAAGTCAGATGCTCAACCAACTGAGCCACCCAGGCACCACTCTCTATCAAGACTCTTTTTTTCCTTTAATTTTAAACTAAGTTTATGTATTTATTTTGAGAGACATAGAGATCAGAGGAGGGCAGAAAGAGAGAATCCCAAGCAGGCTCCTTGCTGTCAGTGCAGAACCCCACGTGGGGCTCACTCCCATGAACCGTGAGATCATGACCTGAGCCAAGATCAAGAGTGGGACACTCAATCGACTGAGCCATCCAGGCACTCCAAGAGGATTATCACTTAGGAAGTTCCAAGGGTTTTAGGAGTTCTGTGCCAGAAACGGGATGAAGACCAAGTGTGTGCTTCTTACCATGAATCACAACATCATAGCTTATACGTGTGAGAGTTTCCAAACCTTCAAGTTCTGTTTATGAGAAATGAGGGATTTAGGCCCTAAAGATCCCCTATCAATAGTGTATTAGCCAGGAAATACTGATATCTAAGAGGGAAAAGAAAGCACAACTCAATTTAGCTGCAACCAACCACAGCAACATCAGCTGGGGAGACCACTTGGAAGAAAAGGGGTATCTCTACGAAGTTCAGGGGTTCTGTTTCACTAATTTGTCCTCTCCCCTTCTTCCCCAATCTTCTCTGCTGCTGTCTCTTCTCCACTGTGTTCAGAGTCTCTGTCTTCTTTCCTTGTTTTTCAGATTCAGGAAAGCCAAGCTTCAAAATAAAACCTGTTTTACAAAATCATTAAACCCCTAGGGGATCTTCTCCATAGAGGCCTTTAAAGAACACTGAGGGATTGTACATATGCACGCCTCTCTCCTGAAGTGATCTATCAAAAATGCCATCACCTATTCCGAGGTTTGACATTACACAGATCAATACCAAATTAAAACCACGTGGTGACCAGAATAGCTGCATTCTTAGGGAATTTCTTTCTTTTTTTTTTTTTTTTTTTTTTAATCAAAAGAAACATTCACCAAGGGGAACTTTCAGAATATATTATGGGCATCATATATTTAAGGACAGTCCTGTTTTCATAGAAGTTGAAGTCAAAATTAAAAGTAATCAAAATTTTGGGGTGACTGGATGACTCAGTTTAGGTTCTGACTCTTGATTTCGGCTCAGGACATGATCTCACGGTTCCTGGGGGATGGAGCCTGCCTCTGACAGCACAGAGCCCACTTAGGATTCTCTCTCTCTCCTCTCTCTGGCCCTCACCCATGCGTGCATATGTGCCTGCACATTCTCTCTCTAAATAAATAAACTTTAAAAACATAATCAAAAATATTAAAGATGTATCGGTGCATTTATCACTTGAAAAATATCACTGCCTGCAACAGCATATAAAGCAGTTGTAACACTAAAAAGGGGGGCATGAAGTCAGAGAGGAGGGAAAGGAAGAAGGAAGAGAGAAAAGCATGGGGGACCAGGGGACATGGGAACAAGGGGGACAAAGAGGAGAGGAATTCCAAAATTAAAAGAAATGAATGAATTGGCAAGTGAGAAGACAAGAGAACACGAGGAGGTGGCCAAGAGAAAGTCCCGGGGCTCTGCATTTTCAACAAGACTCTGGGGAGGGATTTCCTGCATTAATACTGTTTAAAAAAAAAAAAAAACAAAACACATGACATTCTCCTTACAGAAGTTGTAATTTAAATTTCTTGATGAGATCTGGGGGATGCCTTTATCCTTCCAATGGAAACATCACGTATCCGAAGGAGGAGTGTGGCAAGCATTCTTTTTAGAAAAAGCTATGTGAAGAAGTCAGATTTCTCAAATGGCCATTGGATTTACATAATGGGAACTGCCGAAATGTATACAAAATCAGGTAAAATTATATTCTGCTTTTCCAATCTGTAACTCTTAAAAGCTTATTTAAAAAATTTTTTTAATGTTTATTTTTGAGACAGAGAGAGACAGAGCATGAACAGGGGAGGGTCAGAGAGACAGGGAGACACAGAATCCAAAGCAGGCTCTACGCTGTCAGCACAGAGCCCAACACGGGGCTCGAACTCATGGACTCTGAGATCATGACCTGAGCCGAAGTCGGATGCTTAACCGACTGAGCCACCCAGGCGCCCCTTAAAAGCTTTTAATAATATTTATGAAAAAAAATTGATGACCATAGCCCTGACTTTATTCCTGGAATGCTGCTGTAATGCTTTGAGGTAGAGCAACCATATTGTGACCAAGAGGACGAGAACCATATTCTAAGAATTCAAAAAAGAAATTTAGAAGTAATCTTGGTCCTCATGATACTAGGGATATAGAAGTTGTGGACTCCCCAAACTCAGACATCGTTTTACATGATAAAAATAAACTCTGGCCTCCACTTCTGAAAATGAGGTCATAAGAGGGGCAAGCCTTAATCTCCCACTGTTTAGCAAACTATAAGAAAGTTAGACATACATATAATATATGGTATATGTCTATTATACATATGTCACCATTACAGAAAAAAATCTCACCGTATATCTATACCTACATTACAACTATGTTCAGACATTCATATGTCAGACAATAGATTACACAGGTCTGGGATACTAGACAGAAGGGAAAAACAGGAGTTAATCTCTAGCTGTTTCCATTCTCTGTGGGAGGAATATCTAAACTATGCTTAGAGGGAGAAGGAACGCACGAGTATCCAGTGGTCTTGATGATTTGAGGATACGGAGATCAACAAATATTTGGAGACGCTGATAAGCCTGGAGGTTTTAAGGAATAGTCTGGGGAAGAAGAGAGTGATGCTGTTGGTCAAAGGATGCAAATTTTCAGGTGTTTCTAATGTTACAAAGTTCTAGAAATTGAATGTACAGCATAGTGACTACAGTGAACGATACTGTATTGTATACATGAAATCTGCTATAAGAGTCAGTTGTAAGTGTTATCATATATGCAAAAAACAGTCACTATGTAAAGTTGTGGACACGTTAAGATTGTGGATACAATAAGCTTGATGGCAGTAATCATTTCACAGTGTGTGTATATATATATATCAAAACACAAAATATGTATTTTTATATCTAATTATACACAATTTTATAATATGTAGCTTATAAGTATATATTTACCATACATTATATAACATATAATGTACAATTATGTATTACAGTGTGTATAATTTACATTTTTATACTGAGATAAAAGGCTGAAAAGCAATATGTAATTTACAGTTATTATAAAGATAATGAAAAATACATAGATATGACAATTAGAAGTCTATTCTAAAACTGATTTTTTCCTGAAATTAAGCTGTTGGAAGTTTGTAGCAAAATCTTCTCTTAAACAAAGAAGAAGGAGAAGGAGCAAAGAGGGGAGTAGGGAGAGGAGGAGGAGGAGGGGAAGGAGGAGGAGGGGAAGGATGAAGAGGGAATTAGGTTGAAAATGAATGCCTCAAGTGTGCATAGCGGTCCCTTTGAGTCTTTGCTGAGCATGAAGCCACCTATGCACAGAGGAAAGTCACAAAAGTTCTGACAAAGAACAGACGAATTGTAAGGATAGCAATTCGCAGAGATCATACAGTGTGGGGAGATGATCAAGCCTTACTCAGAAACAAAACAACAACAACAACAAAACAAAAACAAAAACACAGTCTTTGGTGTTATCTGGGGCATTCAGTGAACACTCCAGAAGGATCATGACTTAGTAATAATGCTGCAGTACCTCTGAACTTGAGATTTCCCAATACTTGCCCCAGAAAAGCTGGATCATAAAACAAGTCTCAAAAAATGTAAAGGGACTTGAATCTGTAGGTTCAAGAATATCATAAGCCCAGCCCTGTTGGGATTTTTCATGGAAATTGATTCTAAGATTTGTGTGGAAATTCAAAGGAACAGAATAATTGAAGCAGTTTTGGAAATGAGGAACAGAGCTGGAGGACCCCCACTATGTGGACATACACTATCAACAATCAAGGAAGTGACTAGAAATAAAAATGGAATAAAAATGGGCATGAGAATGAGGATATAGGTTAATGGAACCAAAGAGAGCATCTATAAACATAGTGCATATCAAGTGATTTTCAACAAATATCCTGAGGCACTTCAGTGTGGGAAAGGTTGATAGTTCCAATAAATATTACTGGAACAAGTAGAGATCCATTTGGAAAAACGTGAACTTCACACTATATAAAAATGAGCTAAAAGTGGATCATACACCAGAAGCCAAAAGCTGGCATTATAAACTTTCTTAAAAAAAAAAAAAAAAAAAGTTAGGACAATTTTTATGGCTTTGGGGTAGACAAGATTTCTCAGGTCATTAAAAGCCTGAAACATAAATGATAAACAATGATAAATTGGGCTTGATCCACATTAAAATCTCCCATCTTTTAACAGCCACTGCTAAGAGAACGAAACAGCAATTAAACTGAGGGAATATATTTTAAATATATCTGAGTATATATTTTTCATATTGACAAATATTGAAAATCCTTAAATACATACATATACAGTAAAACCTGGGTTTGCGAGCATAATTCGTTCCAAAAACATGCTTGTAATCCAAAGCACTCATGTATCAAAGTGAATTTCAAGAACCATTGGCTCAGTTGTGATCATGTGATGTTCAGCATCATGTAGGACTTGTGTTGCAAGACATCACTCATTCATCAATTTAAAATTTATTAGAGGGGTGCCTGGGTGGTTCAGTCGGTTAAGGTCCAACTTCAGTTCAGGTCATGATCTCGTGGCCCATGAGTTAAGCCCCGCATCAGGCTCTGTGCTAAGAGCTCAGAGCCTGGTGTGTGCTTTGGATTCAGTGTCTCTCACTCTCTCTGCCCCTCCCCTCCTCACGCCCTGTCTCTGTCACTCTAAAAAATGAGTAAAAGTTAAAAAAATTTTTTTAAATTTATTAGAAATGTTTGCTTGTCACACAGAACACTCAAACACTCTCAGAACAAGTTACTCCCAATCCAAGGTTTTACCATATATCTTTATATATGTACAAATATATATATATATATATGACACATATACGACATATATATCTGATGTATATCTTTACATATCTTTTATATAGCCAATAATAAGATAAATGACCCAATAAAAAATAGGCATAAGTTTCAGATACTTTTGGTGAAACAAAAGTTTCACCAAAAAAGATCTAAAATGACCAAAAAACACATAAAAATGGTCCATATTATTAGCTAGCTGGGAAGTGAAAAATCAAACCACAATAAGCTATCATTCCATATCAGAATGGCTAAAATTAAAACACTGGCAAAACCAATTTCTGGAAAGGATATAGAGCAATTGGAAGTCCCAAAGAATGTAAACTGATATAACACTTGGAAAACATTTTTGAGATTTCTTATAAAATTAAATATAAACTTACTATATGACCCATCAATTCTGCTCTTAGAAATTCATTGGAAAAAGAATGAAAACATATGTGCACACAGACTTAAATGTAAACATTCACAGCACCTCTATTTATAATACTCTAAAACTAGAAACATCTCAACGGTCCATCAACAGATGAATGGATAAACAAATTGTGGTATATCCATGCGATGGAATACTATACAGCTATAAAAACGCAATGAACTTCAGACAAACACAAAAATATCAAAACATGATGCTGACACAAAAAGCTATAGACTAAACGAATCCATTTATATGAAACCCTAAAAACAACAACATAATCTGTACTGACATAAAGCAGATGTGTGGTGGCCTGAAAGTGAGGGAGGGCTCAGGGAATTACTAAGAAAGGCTATAATTAAGATTTTTGTGATATGAAAATTTGTAGATATTGATTGTGGTGGTGGTTGACTGATAGGTTTATATTTGTCAGAACTCATAAAATATGTGCTTAAGATGAGTACATTTTAGGGGCACCTGGGTGGCTCAGTCAGTTAAGCATCTGACTTTGGCTCAGCTCATGAACTTGCAATCTGTGAGATCAAGCCCTGTGTTGGGCTCTGTGCTGACACCTCAAAGCCTGGAGCCTGCTTCAGATTATGTATCTCCTTCTCTCTCTACCCTTTCTCTGCCCATGCTCTGTCTCCCTCTCTCAAAAATAAATAAACATCAAAAAAAAAAAAAAAAAGATGAGTACATTTTATGTCTGTAAATTCCATCTCTGAGTAGATTAAAAATTTTATGGAGAATCATGACCAAACTTGAAGCATGTAAATCAGAATATGAAACAATACAAACTTCAATCTCATCATTTGTAGTAAACCCACCTACACCTATAGGCACAGAGTTAGGTCTGAAAGGAAAAAACCAGAATAAATATATTTAAAATTATTTCACATGGGCAGAATTTTGACAATGTTATTTTCTGTTAAAATTTTCTTATTTTGGTGTTTTCTGCAATAAATGGTGTTGGTTCCATAATTCAGAATTGAAAGAGAAGGATTTTCCTAAACATGATCATGTCATACATTTCCCGATTGATACTGATCTTTAAGTTCCTGGTTATACCCAGTTTAGGACTTGGATGACCTGGCCACTGAGTAGACTAACCAATGTTGAAGTCTCTCCCATTTCTATTATTGGTGGTGGTGTTTTCTTCTCAGGCTCAGTAATCAATGGTTTCCAGTATCACTTCCCCAGAACATAGGCTGTCACTGCAGTGTGCCTGTGTCACCAGGAGGGCACATGAAAACACAAATGGCTAGGACGTCCCCCTAGAGTTTCTGATTCAGTAGATGTAGAGCAAGGAGAGTCAGAGTCAAAAGTGTAGTTCATTGGTATCACAAATAATAGCCACATGAAAATAAATGGTGGGTATTATGTTTCTACTGTGTTTCAAGTCATGAGCTGGGGCTTTGCATAAGGTTTCCCACTTAGTCCAGAAATAGAATCCTAATTCAAGAAGTGAATCCCCATCACAGGCTTCAACAAAAGAAAGAAAAATAACACAAATACAAATTCACATAACTATGTAGCACTACACTTGAAAAACAAGACTTCATTCATAATCTGTAGCAACTACACAAGCAGCTTAAAGTGAGTAAACAACTGTGTGTTTTTTTTTTTTTTTTTGAGGAATGTTCTGAGCTCATTATCTTGTTAGTATTTATTATTCTCAGTACACAGGAGTTATTTCATCAATGACCCTGGAGGCTAAGCTTTAAATACAAGAATAGTAAACATAGCCCCATTATCTCCAGTGTCCTCATGGTTTTCCATTTTGGGTTCTCCCAACAAAACATTTGGTACTGACTTACAGTAACAGTATTTACTGGGGCACCTAGGTGACTCAGTTGTTGTGTCCAACTTCTGGTTTCAGTTCAGGTCATGATATCATGGTTCATGAGATCGAGTCCCATGTTGGGCTCTGCATTGGCAACGTGGAACCTGCTTGGGATTCTCGCCCTCCCTTTCTCTCTCTCTGACACTTCCTCATTTGCACATTCCCAAAAATAAATAAATAAATAAATAAATAAATAAATACATACATACATACACACACACATACTATGTGTATATATATGTGTGTGTGTATATATATTTATATATATATATATATATATATATATATATATATATATATATAATGCCTACTGTACCCAAGCATTATTCTAAACCCTTCACATACACTGATTCACTTAATCTTCAGACCCACATTGTAGGACAGGTACAATTATTCCTTCCTTGCCCCCATTCTTAGTGGTATTTCTTGACCGTCAGTTCAGTAAGCCTATACCTTACCTGACTGCCTGGCCTTGGATTCAACATGTTCACCTCACAACTATTCTCATTCTATTTCACTATTCTACCTCCAGGAAAACACCGTGGATAATTTAGAGCACTGGAAATTTATATTTAATGGGGAAAAGATGGGGCTTAGATGAGAATCTTTTAAGAGTAATTTTGAGAAGCATTTAACACTCCATTTCTGAATCCCTTGAAATCTTGGCAAGACCTTCAAGATGGAGTTTCCTAACATATATTGGATCAGAAGTTGGACATGACTTTATTTAAACATTAAAAGACAAAAAAAAAAGATGACACCCTCATATAACTGGGGGGAAAGTATTGGGAGCATGTCATTCCAGTCACAAGGACAGGGGAAGGCCCGTGGCACCTGAGTTCAAGAATGGTGCACTTGGTTTTGGAGTTCAGGAGTTTGGGTTGGATTCAACATGAATTAGATGTTTTTTTATTTTAGATTTTTTTTCCAGCTTTTTAGAGGTATTAGTGAAAAATTAAAATCATGTGTATTTAAGGTATATCCATCAGCTACTGAAGTCACTGTGTGTGTGTGTGTGTGTGTGTGTGTGTGTGTGTGTTGACAACTCTTGAGATCTACTTTCTTAGCAAATTTCAGGTCTATAAGACTTTGTCATATTAGTTATAACCACCAGGCTGTACATTAGGTCCTTAGGGTTTATTCATCTTACAAGCAAAAATTTGTATCCTTTGACCAATATGCACCCTCCCATCCCCAGGCCCTGTCAACACCCATCCTGCCCTCAATCAACTTCGATTTCTTGCAACTTCCTTGACTTGGGTAAGTAGGAAGTATAATATTGGGTAAAATTCCCCCCCTTCATAGTTTATATGGATTGCCCCTATAGGGAAAGGGAGACAAGTAAAAACATTATAGAGCTATATTAATATCAAATATTGGAAGAAAATTCAAGGTGGTTTGGGGCGTATATAGAAAGAGAACATTACTCTGTGACTGAGGGGCTCAGAGAATGATTTCATTTCAGATCTCTCATCTGAAATGAGTCTTGAAGCATGAGAACAGATCAAAAGAAGAGGACGCAAAAGGAATACGAGGCAGAGAGAACCACATGGACAAACGCATGGGGGCAAGAAGTTACAGAGAGCATTCTTTCAGAGACCTGAAATTCCATTAGCCTGCCTAGGGGGTAAAATCTGTGGCAAGAGATGAGATGGAGAGGGGGTGAGAGCCAGCTCCTGAAAAGCCTTGCGTCCCTTCATCTGTACTACTCGGCTACAGGCGTCCCTTCATCTACTCGGCTACTCGGGGAGGGATGAGAGCACTGTCTTCTAAGCAAACCCCTTCCTGACCATCTCTGGGGAGGTGTGTCTTACACAGCAGGTCCGTGTATGCAGCCAGTATTTGAAAAGCTTTTCCTTCATGTTTCTTGATAAAGAAGGTTTTGCAACATCACTCACTACATTAAAATGCTTTCTTAGCTTCAGGGGACTGAAAGCATTTTTATTATGTTCCAACATTATTTATCCTTCCTGTACACAAGAGTGAAAAGCAGAAATCCAAAGAGAAAAATCCTTCTAATGTCTAAAACACAGCCGTGGTCCATTTGTCTCCTATAGCAGAGGTAGATGACAAAATATGTTGAGAGAGGGCTGTGCCTGCCCCCACTCCCCTGGGGTATGTAGACAGGGGGAGGCACATGGAGAAGGAGATGTCCATGACTCAAAACTCAGCCCTTATCCTCACCCTAGAAACCTCATTACAGCAGAATGCACTGCAGACCTGCCTTCCTCTAAGAGGCCCCATCCATCCAGGGCACGTTGTCTGCAAGGGCCTCCAAGGCCAGTGTATGATCAGAAAGAAAATCATCTCACAAGTGTCATAATTAGTACCTGTAGACACTAATTCATTGGCGGGAAATGCATAAACTTCTGTTGTTTCATAAAAGAAATTCATTTTTCTCAAAAGCCTCCAAATGGCCTTATGACAGAAACTTAATCCAAATCAATTTAAGGTAACCTGAGTGAAATTAGCATTTTTTGGACAACTCAGGGTTTGCACCTATGTATTTCAAAAGGGTTATATATACATCACGGGGGGCGGGGTGTTGTTTCAACTACCACTAAGGTGGAGGAGGCTGCGATGGCTTGTTCATCATTGTCTATCCACACTAGAATCTGCCTGATGGACTTTGCCATGACCAGGGCCAGCTGCACGCATCTCCTATTGGTGCCAGCTGTATACATCTATACCAGCTGGAAAAGGTTGAGTAGTAACTACTTTCCATCAGTCCCCAGGTTCTCCGGCCATTCTGTGCTTTGTCAATGCCTCGGTGGGTCAGCCACCTGCCTCCCGTTCTTCCTGCTGTCTCCCGCCCCCGCCCCTCCCCCGCCCGGGGTCCACAGCAGGTGAGGCAGGTTTCCCTTAGACTTTCCCCTTTGCACACTCTGGTGCTTTTCCACTCTCCTGATGACAAATGGAGCCGTCATAGCCACCTGTGTGTGAGACCAGATGCCTCCTTGGATTTCACTAAGGAAATAATGCACAACCACCCCAACCCCCCCCCCCCCCATAGCCTTGGATCCCCTCCCCTAGCTGAGAGTTTTTCCTTCCACAAGTGGGCTTGTTGACTTAAGGAAGGGTCTTCCTGTGAGACTCAACTGCCTCCAATTCTAATTTGCTTTGCTGCTTTCTCTTTTGGAATCTGAGCTGCTGTGCATAGAGATAATATCCCCGTTCAGTTCCCAGCATATAATCACCTGTACCTACAGTTTGTATTTCTTCCTTCCCTTGCTCATTCGTCTATTTCTTGTTTCTTCTCCCATCAGCGACCACCAAGTGTGGTTATGGTGTATCTTTTTATTTGTATGTTTCCTTGCAAATGGCGGAGGACTGCTTTGTGTACGTGCATTCTAATTTATATAAATACGTTGCTTGCAGTCTTAATTTTGTCCATTCTTTTTTCATTGACTAGAAATCTTTGGCCTTCCTTTCCATCTCTCCTTTTGTCAGTCTTGGGAAATCTAACATAGTTCGGGCAAGAGATAAACTGGGCGAGGCCTCAGCATTCTAAGAGGCGTAGAATTAAATTTTGATATTTTCTATGATCTCCCTTTCCTTGGGTGGTGCAGGCCTGATCTACTTTATTTTTTTTTAATGTTTGTTTATTTTTGAGACAGAGAGAGACAAAGCATGAACGGGGGAGGGTCAGAGAGAGGGAGACACAGAATCTGAAACAGGCTCCAGGCTCTGAGCTGTCAGCACAGAGCCCGACGTGGGGCTTGAACTCACGGACCGCGAGATCATGACCTGAGCCGAAGTCGGCCGCTTAACCGACTGAGCCACCCCGGTGCCCCAGGCCTGATCTACTTTAAATGAGAGGGAAAAAAATAAGGGACAAAAAAAATTAATTTCAGGGGCACCTGGGTGGATCAGTTGGTTGAACATTGACTTTTTTTGTTTGTTTGTTTATTTTCAAAAGAGAGAGAGAGAGAGAGAGAGAGAGAGAAGGGAAAGGGAGACAGAGAGGGAAACACAGAATCTGAAGTAGGCTCCAGGCTCTGAGCTGTCAGCTCAAGCCCAACATGCGGCTCAAACCCACAAACTGTGAGATGGTGACCGGAGCTGAAGTCAGACGCTTAACCGACTGAGCCACCCAGGCGCCGTGAGCACTGACTCTTGATTTCAGGTCAGGTCATGACCCCAGGGTCTCTAAAACAACAACTAAAAATGAAAATAAAATAAAAATTAACAAGTTACTTTCAAAAACCAAAAATCCCAGAAGTATAAAAAACTATTTTACCACGTAACTATCGGACAATCACGCGGAGTCCAGCCCTTTCTAGATGTTTCTGATACCAGAGTATCAACACAATTAGCAAACATTTTCCTTGCTTGCACAAACCACCTTTCATACCCTGATGTAGCACCGATGTATTTCACTTAGCTGAGAGGCTTTCCACCGTTCAACCTAATCAGGTTGGGGCACGAACATTCCCAGGTCTTGTCAGCCACACAGTTGCAGACAATCTCTTGAGTCACTTCCTCAAAGGGAATTTAAATTAACACGTGAGTGTTGATTCTCACTAATCTTGCTCTCATCTGATTGCTAAGTTGGGTAAATTCCTGCCTATGCTCCTAAGTGCATTGATGCATTAAAACAAAACCACAGACTTTAGAATAAGACAGATCTAGTCGCTAAACTTAAGCTCTGCATCTTACTGAGTCGTTTCTCCTCCTTGAAACTATGTCGTCAATACTGAATTACAGATAATGATTAATAGCACTGTAGTGAGGGGCAAATGAAATAATGTATATAAAATGTTAACCTGGTACCTAGCACATAGTAAGAACTCAGTGTTAACACTTGTTATTATTTGCTACATTATTCAACGGCCTTTGTTTTACCTACTTCATTGATATGTAATTCATGTCTAGAGTGACGAGGAAATGTAACAGGCTGAGAACCTAGTGTGTTGTGTGACATTTTTTTTCCCACACCAATAGAAAAATGGCCTCCTTCTAAGGAAGGGCCTTCACCTACGAAACAGCTTTAAAATACTGTGCCAGACACTGCAAGCAATGAAGTCTGAGATGTCGAGAAAACCTTGGCAGGTCTATTTCTCTGGAGGCCCTAGAGGATTCGAACAGGTGCACAGTCTTGACCTTACATAGCAACGGCACTATTTTTCTCAAGCATGAAGCATGACTGCACACTTCGTCTAAGACCTGGAGGCCATGGCCCCGGGAAATTGGAAGCTTGGAGAATAAGCACTCAAAAGGTGAAATGCTTCATCTGGTTATTAGGGGAGGAGAGAAAAATGTTTGCCATCAGGACTGCCTCCAACACCCACACGGATAGGCTGAGGGCACCCACCACGGTGTCCTTGGCTTGTTGTTCGAACTGTATCACCCCATGGGAATGGCAATGATAGGAGAGTCCTATCCTCACCACAGCGGTCTACTGATTCTGACCGTGGTTTTGGTTTCAGTGGGGTGCAGGTGATGGCAGTTTCTCCCCCCATTATTCAAAAAAATGTGTATTCAAATAGAGACAAGAGAAACAGAGAAATGTAAAGAAAATAATCCTCCATAATCCTACCACCAAGAGACAGTAATGGATAACCTGCTGTGAGCTCTTTCCCCGTCTTCAAACAACCTCATCCGGGTATATTTCTACACCATCAGTACCACCTTCCTAAATGATCCAGTGCAAAGATTTTTTAATAAATTTACTGAGTTGGATGGCCATTCCCATAGTCCAGCTCCAAAGCCTTTTCACCACCCTCATTAGACTCTTCACGCCCATTTAGAATTAAGAGCTTTCCTTCCCAACCGCAGGTAACCATTGATCTATGTTCCACCTTTATGGATCTCTCCTTTATGATGAATTTCATACAAATGGACTCATATAACATGTGACACTTTGTGTCTGCTTTTCTCACTTTGCAAAAATGTCACTAAGGTTTATCCATGTTGTAGCATGAATCAGTACCTCAGCCCCTTTGACGCCTGTGGGGAGACACCACCCTTTGTGACTCCATTCACCCACTGGTGGACATTCTGGTTGCTTTGAATTTGGGGGTCACTGTAAATTGTGCTTCTAAGAACATTCATGTGCTAGTCATATGTTTTGGTTTCCCTAGAGTACATACCAAGGTGTGAAATCACTGGGGCACCTGATAAATATGTTCAACTTTTTAAGAAATTACTACCCTGTTCGGCAAAGTGGCTACATCACTTCACATTCTTAACAGCAACGTAAGGTTCCCACTTCTCCACCTCCTTGCCAACTGGTTATTGTCTGCCTTTTGGATGACAGTCACTCTAGTGGGTGTGAAATCTATTTGTACCTCTATAGGACTTTATTTAGTCAAAGGAATCATTAGGATGGAAACTACAAATCCTTCCCTTTCTTCTCACAGAAGCAAACAAATGATGTTTTTCTGCTCATCAAGAGAGTTTTGCTTCCATTTTGCTCAGTTCCCCCAGCCCACACTCCTCTCCATTAATAAACTCCTGTGCACGAATACATACTGTATGTATCATAGTTTAAATTATTCTGAGTAAAACTGGCATTGCAACTGCTGCACAGGTGGACTGTTCTCCCTCCTCATGCCTACGCAGACCTTGCTAATGGTTTCTGCTGGGTGCACACAAGACCTCAGAATCTTTTTCAACACAGAGCTCTGAGCAGCTGTTATCAACCAACTGGCAATGACACAAAGGGTGGACTTAATTTATCATGCTTCATACATCAAGTCCTGAATATTGCTTTTTCATCAATTTATATCATAAGTGCATATTAAACACTCTTCGTGAAAATAATTTTTAATGGTCTGTAATATTGCATCATACGAATACACTATAATTTATTTAACCATTCACATATTTTGAATACATAATGTCTCATTGGTTTATCTCTACGATAAATAATGCTGCAGTGAATATATTGTGTATTTATATATCCTAGAAGTGGAATTCTTGCATCAAAGAGTAAAAGGTTTTTGAATTTCTAGATATATCACTGGGGTGTTCTCAGAGGGTAATGTTAAGTTTTTGCCCCATTTTTCTGATGGATGGAGATCCAGGCTGGTAATGGCTTAGACTTCTACTGAAATGCCAAAAGACTGTACAGTTTTCTTAAGTTCTTATTTAACCCTTGCAATTAATGTGATCTGCCTGGAAGTTCTTGCTTGGTTTATCATATAAATACGCCTGTTTTTTCTATTCAAAATGGCAAGGGTATCATTTCTCCTTTGCTTGTTCTATGCCAAGTCCCTAGCCCTGGAAATAGTCCTCCTCAAAGGCTGGGAAAATAGCTCAAATCCCAGGCTCTGTTGAGTGTGCCCTTAGGAGGATGCAGGCAGGGAATAGTGGGGAGAGCCAGCTTCTTCTTCCAGGAAGACAGACTGGCCTTGGCCCAGTGTCCTGCTTCCCCAGCAGGATTCCAGCCTGGAGATGAACACAAAAGCTACTGTAGGAAGCAGCTGCACACAACTGGTGGTGGGTGGTGGGTGGCATGGGCCATCCTAGTGGGGTCAGATGCCTCCCTCTCTCCCCACGCTGCATGCTCTGGGTTCACTTCCACTTTCCAGGAACGATGCCAATTCCGAGTCAAGCCCCGGTTGCTCTGGGCCCCTTGCACCCCTGACTGTGCATGTCACCCTCTCTCCGGGATCCTAAGAATTCTGCTACACAACATCCAAGGGCAGAGTTGTGGGCAGCACGTTTCCAGCGCATGTTTTCCCCTAAAATCCTCCTCCGCTGTTTAGTAAGAGATCTCTA
The DNA here is from genome assembly GCF_046562875.1 of Panthera onca. Taxonomy (NCBI): domain Eukaryota; kingdom Metazoa; phylum Chordata; class Mammalia; order Carnivora; family Felidae; genus Panthera; species Panthera onca. The sequence goes on along the minus strand of NC_138354.1, from coordinate 35,376,819 downwards.
GTTCTCCATGCCTTCCTTTTCCTATGTTTTTTTTTTAAGGTGTGTTTATTTTTGAGAGAGGCAGAGCATCATCGGGGAGGGGAAGAGAGAGAGGGAGACACAGAATCCAAAGCAGGCTCCAGGCTCTGAGCTGTCCGCATAGAGACCAATGCGGGGCTTGAACTCACAAATCTCGAACTCATAAACTGTGAGTGGAAGTTGGACGCTCAACAGACTGAGCCACCCAGGCACCCCCATGCCTTCCTTTTCTTAAAGAGTTCAAACAAGCTGATGTAGCAAAATGTCAGTTGCAAGAAGGGTCACTGTTATTCTTCAGTCTTGAAGGCATTATAATGGCAAATTTAATTCGGCTATGATTTCGGGATTATGTAGTCAATCGAGATTATGGCAGAATGCAAGTGCCAGGAGGCTAGGGTGCTGTGCTCCTGATGGCTGTACCCTCCAGCACATAGTAGCTGTTCTATAAAGACTGTTGAGTGACTGGGACAATGTATATAAGATTCTTCCCAGCCTTTTACACAGGCAAGATATACCCAGGACACAATTTCTCTCCAGCAGAAATGAACACTGATGTTCTCCAAAAGACATGTGTGAGACTGTTTATCATAGCATTACTTAAAATATCTGTAACTATAATAATCTTAATTTTCCTCAACAGTAGAATGGGGCTGATACATTATGAAGCGTTGAAAATATAATCTGAGGGACACCTGGGTGGCTCAGTTGGTTAAGCGTCCAACTTTGGCTCAGGTCATGATCTCAGTGTCGGTGAGTTCAAGCCCTGCCTCGGGCTCTGTGCTGACAGCTCAGAGCCTGGAGCCTGCTTCAGATTCTGTGTCTCCCTCTTCTATCTGCCCCTCCCCCTCTCATGCTCTGTCTCAAAAATAAATAAACCTAAAAAAATAAAAAAATAAAAAACAAGATGATACACAGTAGTAAAAACAGAACTAACCACAATAAGAGAACATCACCATGGAGATAATATTAATAAAAGAGGTCAGACACAAAAATGTATATGCTGCATTATCCCATTTAGACGAAGTTCAAAGACAGGCAGACATAGTATAGTTGACCTTTTAACAATGCAGGGGTTAGGGGCACAGACCCTCCCGTGCAGGAGAAAGTTCAGGAATAACTTGTGACTCCCCTAAAACTTAACTAGTAACAACCTACCGTTGACCTTACCAATAACATAAACGGTCTATTAACATATATGTTGTATGTTCTATGTATTATATTACTGTATTCTTACAATAAAGGAAGCTAGAGAAAAGAAAATTTTATCAAGAAAACCTTAAGGAAGAGAAAACAGAATTACAGGACTGTACTGTATTTATCAGAAAAAATAATCACGCATACATGGACCCATGCAATATAAATCTGTGTTGTTCAAGGGCCAACTGTATTCAGTGACAGAGATCAGAAGAATAACCTTGAATGGATACTGATTGGTTTGGAGCAAGAATCAATAGCTGAAACTCTCCCAAATGTCAATTTAAGTGATATTTCCATGGATGCATCCTTACATACGAACACATCAAGCTATGTGTTTAGATGGACACGTGTTGCTGTATGTAAGTTATATCTCATTTTTTTAAAAGGGTGCTTCCTAGTATGGCATCCCAGCTTTTCATGACCCAACTCTTACCTCCCTCAGTGCTCATATTTTGCTATGCATTTAAGCATATTTTGCGACTTATTGCTAACCAGTAAGTCCCTGAATACATCCCATGTATTACCTCACTATCAGGATTTTGCATGTTCTATTTCCTCCTCACTACTCCTTTAAGCCTGAAAAACGGCTCCATAATCTTCAAATACCATTTTAAATGTCATTACTTTTCAGGATAATCTCTTTGTCACCTTTCCCCCAAGACTGCATTAGGCAGGTATGCTCTGTCTTCTTAGCACTGAGTATTTACTCTCTGCCCAAGCTGATTCAAAATTGCGTGGTCTGGTTTGTCTCTTCTGCTAGATTCTGAAGTCACCAAGGGCAGGGACCCTTTGCTGAGTCCCAGCTTACGGTACCTTGCCAGGCACTTAGCAGGGCCACAAATGATGCATCTTGGGTTGAATGCTGAATCTTGCCTCTCAAGAATGAAGGTGTACCATCAGCCGCCTGGATTTCTCCCCTCCCAGGAGTGTTGGTGTTTATAGGGCTTTTGCTAATGCCACACTGACACGTTCTTTGCAAAGGGCCTGTTGGAAAATTAGATCAGGTGGCTTCCCCACTGTAACATATGACACTTTTCTAATTAGGGCAATGTTTAATTTACTGTCTCATGGCTTTTTGAATAAATATAAATTGTCATACTAAAGTGACAGGTGTAAACCCAGGATGGCTGTGTTAGAGAGGTTAATCTGCTGTTAATCAAATCAGTTCTGCTTGACTTTCTCCCGGGGAGTGAGAGATAATGGCCCTGTTTAACTGGAGATTAGCCAGCTTTTGGCTGGAAATCCCTCAGGGCTCACCTGAGCCTCTTTGTGTCTTGTTCAGAATGAAGATATTCAAATGTGCTGATAATTAAACTTGGGACCTTCTCCCTCCTTTGGCATCCCACGAAGCGAGGACATTTTCCATTGGGCCTTTCCATTTACCAGAAGGATTTTTCTCTTAATCCAGTGAGTTCTGGAATATTCTAGAATATGACTACCCTCCCCCAATTCTAAATTACTGCCAGCAATAGAGTTGGAAGTTTTCATACCCATTGCCGCTCACCACAGCGAAAATGGGGCACTTGGGCACGACAGGGAGGTGGCCTTGTCGTCGATGCGGTCCATGAACGTGTCTCTGGCTAGGAAGAGAGAGGGTCTAGCCAGAAGCCAATGGAATTGTTGTCACAAGGAATTATGAGATTGGGACACACAAGCAGCATGATTTGGGATCTAGGAGACCAAGTAGGGATTCTCCTTAACCTCTGTCAGGACCACATCTTGGCTCTGGCACTAGGAAGATAAGGGCCATGCTTTGTAACCTCAGGGGTCTGCAGCTTCTAGGGCACTGGGGTTCTTACACCTGTCCGAGCAAACATCAACACTATGACGGGTGCCGGCTCTAGGCAGGAGTCAACCACAGTCACGGGCTTTGCAGTCAGTGAGGCAAAACAGATACAAGTGACAAAGAATGCCCTGTTCTGGATTCCCAGAATTGTCTTACGAAGACCTTTGGAGAGATTGAAAGCTTCATTATGGAGATAATGGATAAGCAAATAAAATATGAATCACGATTCATCTGAATGGCCCATTAAAGGAAGGTAATGTAATGGCATGATTAAGACCGAGCACTACAGAATCAGAGTTCTGGGTTCGAATCCTAGTTTACTATACAAGTTATGTAGCTATGAATAAGTCATCTAACCATGGAGTCTCATTATTCCCATATGGTAAATGGGCCTGTTTTGAATAAATGAGAACATATGTATAATGCACTTAAAACTGTGCCTGGCTATAAAGACAGTAAATAAATATTACTTTTCACCATTGTTATCTCTCGATCATTATCATAAAGTCATCATTACCATCATCACCATCAGCATTATCATTGCTATCAGCATACCATCAGTATCACCATCAGTCTCATTATCAGCATCACCACCACCAGCATCATTATCAGTATCATCAGCATCATCACCACCACCATCACCATAGCAGCATCATCACCATCAGCATCACCATCACTATCAGCAGCATCATCACCATCAGCATCACCATCACTATCAGCATCATCATCACCATTATCAGCATCACCACCACCAGCATCATTATCAGTATCATCACCACCAGCATCACCATAGCATCAGCATCACCATCATCAGCATCAGCAGCATCATCACCATCATCACCATCAGCATCATCACCATCATTGTCAGTATCAGTACCTGTAGAATGATGAGGACTAAGGAAATTTAAATTACATTTGTATTATCATCTCCACGTTATAGATGAGGAAAGCACAGACCAGAAGCTTGCCTGAGCCACAGTTAATCAAGACCGGAGCTAGAATTTGAGCTCACTTTTCTCATGTCCTAAAATCCAAAGTTCTTTCCAAAAAAAAAGGGTTGACACAGAGCAAAGCACACATGAAAGAGTATATGAAAGAGAACAACAGTAAATACTGTAAAATTATATGATATGGCATTATTACACGGTTGGTGGGTTTTGAAAGAAAGAACATGTTCCTAATTGCTTGCATTTTGGGATTTGTTTTTATTTCCCACCTATAGATTAATGATGTAATAAGAACAGACACATTGTCTTGCATCTTTCCAGCTAACATTGCATTGTTAATCTCCCTTGTGACCCTGAATTGTCTCTGGATTTTCAGAGAGGCAAGACAATGTATCCACTTATTCTCCCGTAACTCAGCCAGCATGTAAAACAAATAACTGGGTTGACACGTCTGAAGTGGTGTGTCGTGGGCAAAACAAGGAAGCAAGACAGGCTTGCTCTTCTATTTATGGACTATAAACCCTTTACGGTGGCAGTGATGAAGGGTTTATAGTCAGTACACAAGCTGGTTACACCATAAATTGTAATGTTATATGATAAACTGGGACTTTATAGCAGTAGTAGATATCAAAGAAAAAAATGAGTTGGAGTCTGAAAGGATCTATCATTGGAGATACTTGCTCCAAGTTTAAATATTCAAGCTTGTTTTTGTCTTCATTTTGTTCAAGCATTGGATAATTCATGTTCTTCTGAGTGGGGATTTATAGATTTACCTAGAGTTCAACTCTTTAAAAAGAGACAGGGGGAGGGAGAGAGAGAGAGAGAGAGAGAGGAATGGTGAATGGCATAGTCATGAGTTGGATAAGAAATAGAAGGGAAACACTGAATTATTCAAGCACTTGGGCTTTCTATTTTTATACTGGCAGATGATAGGTAAGGCTCCCCCCGCCCCCGCCCCATTTTGGCAACGGCTAATATGGCACTATTATAAGACATCTTGGTTACTATACTGAGAAATGGAAAATATTTACAAGGGAAATGTGTTGAACGCAACTTAATTGCCTTTAGTTTACATTAAAGCTAAAAGCAGTGAAATGTCAACAAATGTTAATTTCCCGGCCTCTCTAATGGGCACCCACTCTTTCAGTTCCCAATTCTGTCCTTATTCATTACCAAACCGAAATTGCTAATATTTACTTATTACTTATTTATATTTTCATTTGAAAGTAAAAATAAGCTCATTTGCCATAATAACAGCTTAATATTTCCAGTGCTAAGAAACTGTCTTTTTAAAGATTTCTATTAATGGCCTCTCAAAGAAGAAATCAGAGAGTTTCCACTTTTTGCATATGGAGTATGAGGAAAGTATCATTAACTTAGAACATGATCATCATTCACCGTGGGGCTCACTTTGTGCTCTGGAAAATAGGGTGCCTGGAATTCACAGAGACAAGGAACGGTTTGATAGCGGCCGAGGGCTAAAAGCAACGTGCCAAGAATGAGAGCTCAGAGGATCCGTCCCAGAGTTTGGGAGTTGAGCCTCCTCTCGCCTTTGCAAGCCTGAGATTCTTTGGGGTTGACCTGCTGGGACCTCCCACATAACTTGGCCAGAGTTGGGAGGAATTGCCTTCTTTGAGCTAGGTGGCCCAAGTCCTGCCAGTTAAGTAGTAGATGCTCTTGGCACGTATCAGAGCCTGGATTCCTAGAGGCCGTGAGATGGATGTTCCCTATGGGCTCCCAGTTTTCTCAAAGACCTTCCACAGACTGTAAGCTGGAGATCATCCCCCTTGACCTTGGCCCAGTCAATGGACTTCCCTATCAACAAGCAACCTTGGCCAATAGCTTAACCACTTGTAAGTACTTATAAGCCGAGTGCTTATCCACAGTGATTGTCCCAATCCAATCCAACCTAGATCATCTACACCCTCTAGTTTTCCTGAGACCTAGGACATGAGACTTTATCTTTTAAATGCATAAAATTTCCAACAAACAACAATGTGTTTGTCATATACCAATAGTGCCCCTGAATTCCTAGGAGCAGCTAAAATAGAGAAATCCAGTTAGCAGCTGGAGGGACCTGAGTGAGGCTCGAGTGGGTGATGAGACAGGTGCACAGGTATCTGCATACAGGTGAGGCTGTGGGTAAGGAGGCATCTGGAGCAGGGATGAGAAATCAGTATCGTCTTGTACAACAATTCTGATGCACTGGAAATGGCTGCCTGGGGTCACGTATTGAGGAGTATTCTGAAGCTATTTAACAAAAGAAATGTGAACAATCCACTTTACACAGTGAAGAAAGGGTAGCAGCAAGGTGTTACTGAGTACCTCAGATGTGGATGATGAGAGACGACTGGCCAAGAACTGGATGTAATAATGAACATTTAAACATTGATTTAAGGGGCACCTGAGTGGCTCAGTTGGTTGGGCGTCCGACTTCTGCTCAGGTCATGATCTCACAGCTCTTGACTCCGAGCCCTGCGTCGGGCTCTGTGCTGACAGCTCAGAGCCTGGAGCCTGCTTCTGCTTCTGTGTCTCCCTCTCCCTCTGCCCCAAACCCACTCGCATTCTGTCTCTTTCTCAAAAATAACTAAACATTAAAAAAGTAAAAAAAAAACAACACTGATTTAAAATGAACTTAAAAAAAAATCTTATTAAATAAACTAGAAGCAGTTGGAGACAGTGCAGGAAAACGAGAAAGCAATCCCGACTTTTATACAGACTAGGATATGTCCTTTCTTCTCTGCAGAAATATATTCCAAACAAGTAACACTGTTTATGCTGTTTGTCAAGCTATTTCTTTTGTCTTGTTTTCTGCAAAAGACAATATTGTTGAATAATATCTCTGTCATTAAATACCATTCTGCCGCTTTATTGCAGAGGGCTACAGAGTGTATTATTACATAGAATATGCCCCAAAATGGCCTAACAGCTCTCCCATCACTAGACATCTGATTGCTGATTTTCACCCATTCTTGACCTACAAACATGCCAGGTTCCTACGATTCCACCTAATGACACATTTGCTCCTACCCCAATCCACTAAGGCACTTACTGTACGAGTAACGGCCACGTGCACAAGAATCACACACTTCCCTGGCAATGGCTTTAGGGGAAATTCCACCAAGTGAATTTACTAATTCTAAGGATAAACTTTAATCCTAAGGACAACACATTAACTCCTAGGGCTGCAGGGGATCTGCAAATGTAGCCAGGACTCACTGTTTAAAAAAAAAAAAAAAAAAAAAAAAAAAAAGGAAAAGCTGTCCCTGAGGCTTGGTGACTTGTTCAGCGCTAGGCACAAGCACCAGGGACAAGTCCTTCCAAAGTCACCCCTTCTAACTGAAGTGTGGTCCTACCACGCCGCCCAGCGCTGCTCCTAAAGGCATGAAAGGACCTAATCCTCTTGCCAATGATGAAGGGGGGCTGATGAAGGCACAGATGGGCACAGCATTTGGCGGATGGAGTCGGGGAGGAAGGGCATGGCTGGACCACTCTGTGACGCGACATCAGAGCAAGGTTCTTCCGACTGCAAACATTCTACGTTCATCAATTCATTACTGCACTTACACGTATAACTTTAGTCAGAGCACAGAGGGTGTATACAAGGTTTTTACACTGTTTGACTGTTTTCATTTACATAAATGCATCCAAAAACGTAATTTAATGTCAACGCCCCAAATCTGCTAATTTTCTCATGTATATTTAAACAGGATTCTGTTTTTAGGTGTATCCCTCGGCCACCCGAAACCGTCCTATTTATCAACGGGGCACGGCACATTCTGGCAAACACTACATGCAAAGATGTTCTGAGGTCTCTTTTCAGTCTCTTACTTTTTAAGAAAAGTAAAAGCTGATGAATATGGTTTTTGTTTTAACAGAACTGCACACCACAGGTATTTAGAACTGAATTATAATTATAGTAACTGCCTTGGAGTCTCCAGCTTGGAAAAGCTTGTGCTGCCCAAGGGTGAAGTGTTATTAATAATTTTGCCTTGCTTTGCTACAGAACTCTTTGGACTTTGCAGACAACCCACGCATTACTTACTTCCCTTCATTGTCAGGCAGGCAGGGGTGGGTTTGCAAACTGGCCCTGAGCTTGCGGGAGAGGGTGGAGAGGGAGACATGCCACTCCGGACCAGCAGGCGGCAGGGTTCATAAGCAAAGGGGACTTAATTTCAAGGCTTGTCCTGGGTGCTGCAAGACCAGGGGAATCTCTGCACCTGCTGCCGGAATCCTGACTTTACAGAAAGGCCCTAATGGGGCTCAGCCACGATAGTCTCCACCACACCTCACTCTCCAGGCTGCTTCCTTGCACCGGCTCCCACCCTGGGGCAGTGAGCAGGCACACATTGCCCCCAGCGCTCGCGGGTCACCGGGGTCATGCCCTCTGGATGACCTCTTGTATCGCTTCCCCGGGAGCCCACCTATCCGGGCTCAGATCCGGCTTCGAAGGGCTGGGACCTCAGTTGCCGGGGCCTGTGCTCTCTTAGCTTTGCAGAGGCCCACCGAGGACTCCAGCTGCTCCTCCCGCTCGCCCACCTCGCGTACCAGCCCCGGAGCCGCCAGGCCTGGGCCAACCCCGCCCTCCAGCCAGCTCTCTCACCGGGGCTGCAGCCTGCGAGGGCCCCTGGGGCCGCGAGCCCACGGGAGACGCCGGCCCACCTGTCGCCGTCGCCTCCCTTCCCCCCGCCCCCGGCGGTTCCAGAAGCGCGCAGAAGCCGACCGGAGGCCTTTCCCCGCGTCCGGTGCTCGCCGGGTCCGCCGGCACCGAGGGTCGGCCTCCCTCCCCAGATAGAGGTCACGGCCGCCTCAGGATTTCCCAGGACCGGTTCCTCGTCTCCTGGCCGCCGGGCCACCGGGCTCGCAAACCCGCCCCGGACGCAGGGCCGCGAGAGCAAGAGCGCAGCGGGTCGCTGAGCGCGCGCAGGTGCAGGTGGCACGTTAACAAGCGAGGGGACTTACCTGGGAGGCTCCGCCGGGGACACCGCCAGGGAAGCCGGTCTCCGCACCTGCCGTCAGGATCCTGAGTTCGTGCAGGAGCCTTCACGGGGCTCGGCCACGTCCACAGGGCAGACGGTCTCCGCCAGGGTCTGCACCACACCCCGCCTTCTAATTGCAACGACGCCACGGTGGGAACCACAGGTGCAGGTGGTATTCCTAGATTCGGCTGACAGGTCAGCGGCGGGTCACGTCCTCTCCATGACCTTCTCCAACAGTAGCTAAAGTGTTAGCTCCATTTTACAGACGAGAACACTGAAACCCTGGATGTTTAACAGCTTGTTTGTGTTTGCCCAGAAAACTCTTTGGGGATCTAAGATGGTAAGTCGTGTTTCCTTCTAATAGTATTGTGTACCTTCCTAGAACAATGCGAGAATGTGGTTTATAACCGGCAAAGTCTAAATTCTTGTCTTGTAAATGGAGATGGCTTGAATCTGCTTTCTGTTGCCTTCTTGGTTTATATCACTCATAGGACACTCAGCTGACTCATCCTGCTAAGATTTTTCTTTTCAAGCCAATTGTTCTGGATGTGTATTAGAATAACTTGGGGGTGCTTTTAAGATATACCGAATCTTTGGCTCCCCGCTCCTCAGAGATGCTAGTTTAATTGATTGAGCTGATGCCTAGAAATTGGTGTTTAGAAACACAAGCACCCCAAGAGACTCTAAGGGGTGCCCTGGTTTGAGAACCACTGCTTTACCAGCCTTGATATCACCCAGGGTCTCATTAGAAATTTAGAATCTCAGTTCCTCCCACACTTTGCCATCAGAATCTGCGTGACAAGTCTTCCATATTGTTTGTGCTGGCTTTACAGTTTGAGAGGCAATGCGTTGCGAGGGGAGGGATCTCCCGGCTGCACTTTTATTGGTGATGTAGTTTATCTCTTACAGTATTCTCACTGAGGTTGACAACTGAACTCGGGAGAAAAGCCAGTCGGCCTGAAGAAGCATGTAGGATCTACCTTGACTCGTGCAAAAGAGCTGAGTGCTGTGAGAAAGCATTCCGACTCTTTGCATATGACTTTGAGGAGTCTGGAGCCATTATAGACTGTTCCTTCAACATGAACCCCAGTTGGGGCCCTAGATGGTATCCGTCTTTGCAGCAGGGGAAAGAGGCGTGGGGACGAAGCAACCTCCCTTCTTGCTGCTGATCCTTAGGTAAGTGACCTCAATCCCACTGAGCTCACCTGCTCTCATGAGAAGGAAATAGATTTACATACACGAGGAGCCCAATGCATGATGGGACCTAAGCGAGTGGTGGCCCAGATGCCACAGGTAGTGTGATCTTGGGAAAACCTGTTGCAAATCTATAGAATTTCTTTCCCTCAATCTTAAAATGTGGAGAAAGGTCGGTAGAGATGTCTCAGTAGTAAATGAGAAAACACACATTTTTAGAAGTGTATTTAGCAGGATGCCTGGCCCTTGAAAACTGCTCAATAAATGTTTATCTTCATCATTATTTCCTTCTATTTATGGCACCTGTATTTAGATTGGTCTTGATTTCACAATTTTGGGCCTTAAAAAAGGAGGCACAGAGAAATTTGGAAGCCTGATGTTACTTGCCCACTTTTCTGCTTTCTCCTTCCCTTTTCTCCCCATCCAGAGAGTTGTATTTTGTGTCCTGCGTTTCTCTGATGTACCTACAAACTAATACCCACATTCATTCAGATATCACATCATTTTTGTGTCCTTAATGATCCTCTTTCCCAATTTTTGGCATCAGGAAGGAAGAGGGTTTTGACTTGGTAAATAATCTTGGTAATAGGCCAAGATTTTAATCACCTGGAAGAAACTGGCAGTGATGAGCGTTGCCAGGAAAGCATGCCTGAAAAGCACAAACTGACTTCGTCCCACTTAGTAATAAAAATGGAGGTGGAGTCGGGACCAAGATGTGGAAAGTCAGGTTTAGAGTTGAAGGGTGCTAGAAGAAGCCCCTCCCCCACCCATCAACTCCTCAGCTCCAAGCAGCTGCCTAACACATTAGATCACGTTTCTTAGCACACATCCCTCCAGAGTGAATATTCTACAACTTTCCGTATATGGCTTTTTTTTTAATAGACATTTCCAAAAGAACAAATTAGCCAGCCGCTTCCCTCCTCTCTCCTCACTCCACCCAAAGTTAGAGAATCATTCCGCAGCCCTTCTCTCCTGCACAGAATTACCCAATTATCTTCTAAATTATAAAAGGGAAATCTTCTCCACCAACTGTTAGTGGCGGGGCTGGGATGCGCAGTGTTGCAAAACTGTAGCAAAAAAAAATGTAAACAAAAGAATCCTGCGGAACAGGGGGGCAAGCTGTCCACATATGCTGATCCCAGCGGCTTCAATCAAAGGCAGAATGCTTCCCCAATAAATGAAGCCAGTGCAACTAATAAACTCAGGCGCTAATTGCTGGCTGCAGATGTATTAACTGAAGCAAATATGATGCTGGCAACCATTAATTATCTAATGAGGCCAGCAGTCTTCTGATGAGGTGGGGGCTGATTAAATATTAAAGGGTAGCATATGGAATGTGCCAGGAACAAAAGATTTCAGTATGGAAGGGAAAAAAAAAAAGAATGAACGAAGAAAAAAAAGTGAGTTCTTTCTTTCTTCCTTTAAACAAGAAAAAAAAAAAAAAAAGACGAGAGCCATCCCTGTGTATGAGAAAGGTAATTAAAGTCCCATTGCTAGCAAAAATCTCAAAGTGAGTTCGGGGGAAATCTGACTTCTGAAGCTTTAGCACAGATGAAAAGGTTTCACTTTAAAAGACGGTGACAAAATTTTCCCATGTAAAAGCAGTTGCTTTTGTTTAACCCTTTGAGCCAGGGTGAAAGCCTGTTGTTTGAACTATTTCTTCTGGTTTTCATTGGGGGAAGTGCTCTTCCTGACTGACTCAAACCAGGGGGCATGTTCATGGGACCCCACGCGCGGAAGCTGGTCCCAGCTTGGTGTTTCACTTCACTTATAGGGCTTGCATATTAAATCACAGGGCGAGTCGTGCGTTAAAGGACACTAGTGGCATGCCTGGCCCCTGCTAACCACTTGACATGAGTGATCTCGTTTCATCTACAGAACAGGTCGTAAGGTAAGCATTCTCCTTACTTCAAAGCAATACATTTCGAGGCTTTAAAGGGGGTAAAGTGACTTGCTCAAGGTCACACAGCTAGTACAGGGCAGATCTGAGATTTAAATCTGGGATATCATTTGAATGTCTTAGTTTGTAACCATTACACCATAGGTAAGGACAGTTTAATGGCCAAGGGATACATGAATCATTTCTTGTGAGACACCTGCTTCCAGGGGAAAAGTGGGGAGCAGATTTAAGTGGTTTTCTGATTGTCCTTGAGGAACATGATGGTCCAACTGTCAAGAGTGGTTGAAATATAAATACAGTTATGTGTTTTGTGTCGTTGTCTCTGACCCCTGGAAGATTCCGGGTATCGGATGACTGGTTTTCTGGGTCTGAGGTGCGTCCTGGGCAGTCAGGACTTTTGGTACTCAAGCCAGAATAGTCCTGGGCAAACCGGATGGCTGTGGTGACCTTAGTAGATACAGATAAAAGTTTTTTCAAGTCCTCTTAATTTGAAACCCAAGTTACCTTTGGGTGGCGTTTTTACCAGATTTAAATCAAACTTGTATTCAAAAGAAATATCACTGGATAGAGTAAAAAACATGCCACTTGGAGTGACCTGGATTATGATCCCACATTGACCTCTACCAGCTGATCAGTTAGGTGCTCTTCAGGACTCGGTTTCCCATCTAGAAACTGAAGGGATAGGTGAAGTGCTCACTCCCTAGATTTTCTTGCAACTTTAAATTTCTGTGAGTCTGTAAGGGAGGAAGATGATTATTCAAATCAGGGTCGTTGATGATGCTAACCTATGTTCACAGAGCACTTTACAGTTGGGAGAGTTACCTTGCCGTGTCTGATTGTATTCTACAACCTTGAGATGCAGGCAAGCTTCTGAAGTCATGTTGACAAAAGTAAGACTCACTGATCTGCAGTGGTTATAGAAAAGCTATAAAAGCAAACTTCATTGAAGATAAATCAGGGTCCTCATTTAAAACAAAAAACGTTTCTCTCTTGCCCCTTTCAGTTATCAAACGTTGTCTACCTTGTACATTTTAACGGAGGCAAGATTTTATATGTATAACATAAGTTGTATTATTTTTTAGAAAAACCTTAAGAGTGGCTTATTGATTCTCTGTCCTGGAGAAAAGACTCCTTATTTTGTTCAGATGACTTCTTTTCTCTTCCCTAAGTCTGTAGCCCAGCACTCCCTAATGTGTACTCCATACTGCATTAATGAGTTGGTACAGAAAAAAAAAAAAGAATTAAGGTTCTCTGCTAGCTGCAGATACAGTCAACAACTTAGATGAATCTCAATACATAAGTGAAAGAATAGATCCGTATTTGAACAGACAAAGCTAATCTGTGCTGAGAAAAAATGCTAAAGATGATTGTTTTTGGCATGGTGGTAGAAAAGAAACCAGAAAAGTGGTTTCCTCTGGGTAAATGGGTGGGAGTAGGGATTCACTGGGAAGGAGACCTTGGGGAACTTTCGGGGGGTGATAAACTTGGCGTATATAGACCTATTGGTCTATAGGCATTTGTCAAAATTCTTTTCAAATTAAAAAACTTAAAAAGTATAATCTAAATTCAACAGCTCTTTAGGAATTCTGAAAATGGGTGCATTTTGCCTTATGTAGTGTTGACCTCAGTAACATAGAATCACAAAATACGTTGATGTCTTATGAATAATACACATGCTGAAGGGTTTATATGTGAAAGGTACATGCAATGCACTTCAAAATGCCTCCACATATAAGATGGATTGATGAATGGAGAAAAGGATGACTAGATGGATAAGTGGATGGATAGATAGATGGTGGATAGGTGAAGGGATTAATTCATGAATAAAGGACAAGTAGATGGATGGATGGATGGATGGATAATAAACAAATAAACCAAAGTCTTAATTGTAGAATCTGGGAGATGAGTCCATGGGTATTCCGTGTATGATTGTTTCAACGTTTCCATTTGTTGGCAAATTTTCATAATAGAATGTTGGGTAAAAACAAACATCATAATCTTAAAGTTTCTTTATTTAGGAAGTGCCACATGCCATTTGTCTTGCCCATCTTCCCCTTGGAGGTATTTAGAGCTCAGATGTATAAAGGCTGTAAGTCTCATAGTTAAAACAAGTCAACTTTATCCTGATATTTCCTAAAAATATTTGGTTTTGAAATTCTTGGTTTTGTTTCTGATTTTTGGTTGTACTGGCAGTGTAGCATATCTTTAGTTCTTCCCTACACTTCGTGTGAATGAACGCTCTTTAGAATGTGTCGGATCGTGGTTAGGATCTGATAGTTGTTAGAAACGGAATTCTTCCCAAATTGGACAGAGGTGCTTCATGTTTTGAGCCAGAGTTTGCACATCTCTAAGTTGTGATAATGTGACCCCTTCCTTGTAGGAATATGGTGACAGGTCAATGAGGTAAATATGGAGTGTGGCTACTTGTAAGGAAGAGACGATGATGTCAATAGTATCCACTGTGACTGTTGCAAACCTCCAAGCAGTGAGTAGGACAAACAGGGAGACACAGAATCCAAAGCAGACTCCAGGCACCGAGCTGTCAGCACAGAGCCTGATGCAGGGCTCAAACTCTTGGACTGTGAGATCATGACCTGAGCTGAAGTCGGATGCTTAACTGACTGAGCCACCCCGGTGCCCCAAACAAAGATAGATCCATACTAAGAACACAGTCGTGAAAAATCAGATATTCAGAGAAAACATTGTAACCCCCACAAGGAAAAGATAGTTATGTTTCTTTTAAGGATCACTATATAGACTGAGGCCAAACTTATCATCCGCCTCAGTGAGGTCCAGGAGAAAATGGCCTTCAAAATTCTAAGAGAAAGTCAGAAATGACCCAGGGCCCGCCAACAGTACAATGAGTAAATAAATTGTGGCATATTCTTGCAATGGAATAATATATAGTAATAAGAAAAAATGATCAGCAGCTGTAGACAGCAATGTGAAGGGGAAAGCCAGACACAAAATAGTACATATCTTATTATTTTATTTACATAAACTAAATTATGCTGTTTGAAATCAAAATATCAGTTATCAATGTGCTGTGGTGGGAGATGAGAGGTAAAATGGGTGGTAGTCACTGCAGACAATTAAGGTGGTTTTGGGGTATTAGGAATATTCTGTTCCTTAAAAATTTTTAATGTTTGTTTTTGAAAGAGAGAGAAAAAGAGTGAAAGTGGGGGAAGGGCAGAGAGAGAGGGAGACACAGAATCCGAAGCAGGCTCCAGGCTCTGAGCTGTCAATGCAAAGCCCGACGCTGGGCTTGAACTTATCAACCATGAGATCGTGACCTGAGCTGAAGTCGGACGGTCAACCCACTGAGCCACCCGGGTGCCCCAGGACTATTCTGTTTCTTGATCTAATCTTTTATACTCAAAACAACTTATCCTTCTCTAACTAGTTAGCTATAAAGCTCCAGTATGAAATTAAGAGACTTGTAGGCAGATCCAAAAGCCTTAACATGGTAACATTTAGACTTCTTAATAAAAAAGACTGAGAGGGAGGAGGAACTACTCACAGAAACAGAAGACTAACTGAATGAAAGGAAAACAAGACTTGTCAGACTTGAAGGACTCACGTCTTCTCAGACAGATACACAGATTTACAGGCTTTGAGTCAACCCTACTGAAATACCCGAATCTGAAAGAGAAAATACTTTTTACACTTTTTGATTAAAAGCACACTGCATACATAGGACAGTTAACTAGTGTTCAGATATCTTGTCTACCACATTCAATGACACGCGAGGCAAAAAGGATGATGATTAAATTGTTTTACATCTAGCCAAAGTATAACTCTTGCCCAACAGCAAAACCTGTGTGAGGAAGTTAATTGAGGAAGTACTTGAACTAGAAGAAAAGGAGATAAAATAAATATCTCCAAGATAGGAAAAGACAGAGTACTCAACAAATAGAGATGGAAAATGGATCTTATAATATTATAATTATGACTAGTGGGTTAATGATACCATACCTGGGAATTATAATTTGTGCTTATGAAAGAATTCTGAGAACAGAAACATGTACTTTGTTTTGACAATCTGAAAAATTGAATACTACTCAGGAACTGAATTTCTAAATGACATAAACAAAATATAGGAGTGTGTCAGGGGGATGGGATAAAGGATTTTCCACACCTTGGAGGGCATCAATTAACGGACAAGGAGAACAAGTACCACCATGGTGTGAGACATGGTTAGTTACTGGCTTTTAGTATGGTGCGGTAAAATACAGGTTTCAATATGGTTGTTTAGAAACGAAAAGCTTAGGGGCTCCTGGGTGGCTCAGTCGGCTAAGCGTCCAACTTTGCCTCAGGTCATGATCTTATGGTCCATGAGTTCGAGCCCCGTGTCAGGCTTTGTGCTGACAGCTCAGAAAAAAAAGCCCAGAGCCTGCTTCCGATCCTGTGTGTTCCTTTCTCCCTGCCCATCCCTGGCTCACACTCTGTCTCTTTCTCTCCCAAATATAAATAAAAAATTAAAAAAAAAAAATTAAAAGTAAAGAAAAGCTTGGGACACCTGGGTGGCTCAGTTGATTAAGCATCTGATTCTTGATTTCACCTTAGGTCATAATCTCATGGTTCACATGTTGAAGCCCCACATCAGGGTCTGTGCTGACAGCATGGAGGCTGCTTGAGATTCTTGGGATTCTCTCCCTTTCTTTCTGCCCCTCCCCCACTCACTCTATCTCTCTTTCTCAAAATAAATAAATATATAAATAAATAAATAAATAAATAAATAAATAAAGCTAGAGAGATGGCACTTGCCACAGCAATTCCAAGTTGTTAAGGATACAAAGATGAAAGGTGATTCTGATATTTTGAATCCAGGTTGGTTGCTGTCCAAATGTTAGAGGGTTGAGGTTGGCCAAAATGTAAGCAGGCAGGTTGCAATGCATGTTGGTGGTCCCCTTTCCTTGGAGAGGAGGCAAAGGAGACAAATGCACGAGGAGACAAGAGAGGATCTTTGTGTCGAGAGCTATCGTGAGTGGACCCAAGAACACATTGCGTTTTCAGAGAGGGAAGTTGCAGACATACCCCTGGGCATTTAGCGGACGCTGTGAAAGAAAACCCAGCCACCCCACAGCTGCAAATCCCTTTCGTGTGACCAAGGTGCTCGGAGGTTTATTGCCAAGGAGGGAAGTGTCAGATTCTAGAAAGCACGTCACCCCCAAAACTGATTTGCTTTAACTGTGAGGACAATCCTTTCCCCAACTCTCACTTTATTTCTTGATAATCCCCCCTCTTTATTATAATCTTCTTAATATCCATCTGTTACCCTTTAGGCAGAGGCTTCTAAAATTCAAATATCATGCTATTTTTATCATAGAAGAATATGTAAAGCAATAGAAAACAGTTTAATGGATTTTGGAGCCTGTGGCCCTCTTTCGCATCATTTCCATAATGAAATCCAGTTATAGGCATCCATGTTGCCACAGTTGACTGTTCACAAAAATTAAGAGTGAACGTTTCCTTCGTGTAAGATATCCCAGCAAAGCAGAGTGTAAGCTACCCACCTGTGACAGTCACCTGGCATTTCCCAATCCTGGCTTGCACTGGAGGATTATGTTACTCCCTGTTTGATCCTGTGAAACTCAGCGGCATGGGGGACATATGTTGTGTGCCTGGGATCTGTGAAATGGATAATGGAAGGTGGTTTTCATAGAACCAGGTGTAGGGAGGAGAATTCCCTTTCCAGAAGAGTTGCTATTTCAAAATCCTTGAGTCTAAAGATTTCACTGGATGGTATTGGGGAAAAGACATATTGCAAAGGAATTGAAGCACTTGATACTTGACTCTCATACTTAAAGATATATTAGATAACTCTTTGTTTTTTTTTTTTTATAAATTTTTTTTTTTTTTTTTTACATTTATTTATTTTTGAGACAGAGAGAGACAGAGTATGAACGGGGGAGGGTCAGAGAGAGGGAGACACAGAATCCGAAACAGGCTCCAGGCTCTGAGCTGTCAGCACAGAGCCCGACGCGGGGCTCGAACTCACGGACCGCGAGATCATGACCTGAGCCGAAGTCGGCCGCTCAACCGACTGAGCCACCCAGGCGCCCCTTTGTTTTTTTTTTTAATTAACAAATTGTGTCATCAAACCTTGACATAGTGCCCTAAAGGTACAGATGAATATCCATCTTGTGTGGCCTGGACCTTACAAGCAAATGTTGCTGTATAACACGGCGGACAATGAAATGTTCTCCTACATTTTAAAATCTGTAATCCTGGGGAGGCTGGGTGGGTCAGTTGGTTAAGCATCTGGTTCTTGGTTTCCACTCAGGTTGTGATCTCACAGTTTGTAAGTTTGAGTCCCAAGTCGGGCTCCACACTAAAGACACAGGGCCTGCTTGGGATTCTCTCTCTCTCCCCCTATCTTGCTACTCTCTTCCCCTCTCTCAAAATAAATAAATAAACTTTTAAACAAATAAATAAAAATAAATAAAACAAAGTTTGTAATGACTAAACTGTACACAAGCTGATGCAAACTCTAAATTTAGAGTGCAGGAATTTGAATTTAGGTGCACACAGTGTGTTTGGATTATGGGGATTTTCTGACTTTTTATGATGTCTTTTGAAAAGACTATTGCTGGGAGCCTGGGTGGCTCAGTCGGGTAAGCACCTTACTCTTGATTTTGGCTTAGGTCATGATCTCAGTGAGATGGAGCCCCACGTTGAGCTCTGGATTGACAGTGCAGAGCCTGCTTGGGATTCTCTCGCTCTCTCTCTGCCCATCCCCTGCTTGCGTGCACTCTCTTTCTCTCAAAATAAATAAACTTTTTTTTTGAAGTATTGATTTTCATTTCACTGATGATGGGTGATGTTCAGCATCTTTTCATGTGTCTGTTAGCCGCCTGCATGTCTTCTTTGGAAAAGTGTCTGTTCATGCCTTCTGCCCATTTCTTCAGTGGGTTGTTTGTTTTTTGGGTATTGAGTTTGATGAGCTACCACCTCACACCTGTCAGAATGGCTAAAATAAAAAACACAAGAAACAACAGGTGTTGGCAAGAATGCAGAGAAAGGGGAACCCTCTTGCACTGCTAGTGGGAATGCAAACTAGTGCAGCCATTCTGGAAAACAGTATGGAGGTTCCTCAAAAAACTAAACATGAAAGTACATTATAATACAGCAATTGCACTATTAGGTATTTACCCAAAGGATACAAAAATACATATTTGAAGGGGTACATGCATCTCAGTGTTTACAGCAGCATTATCGACAATAACCAAACTATGGAGAGAGCCCAAATATCCAAGTATCCCCTGACTGATAGATAATGGGTAAATAAGATGTGGTGTGTGTGTGTGTGAGAGATGGAATATTACTCAGCCACCAAAAAGAATGAAATCTTGCCATTGACAATGACGTGGATGGAGCTAGAATGTCTTATGTAAGTGAAATAAGTTAATCAAAGACAAATATCATGACTTCACTCATGTGGAATTTAAAAAACAAAATTGATGAACATATGCAAAGTGGGGGGAAGTGGAGGGAAACAAATTTCAGAGACTCTTAATGATAGAGAACAAACTGAGGGTTGATGGAGGGAAGTGTGTGGGAGATGGGCCTGATGGGTGATGGGTATTAAGGAGGGCACTTGTGATGAGCCCTAGGTGTGTACGTAAGTGATGAATCACTGAATTCTACTCCTGATACCAATATTGCATTGTATGTTACCTAACTAAAATTAAAAAAAAAAAAAATCTATTGAGTAATTTAGTCATCATGCACTCTGGTTTCTGAATGTCTATCTGCCCTAAGATCCACAATGGTGGCCAACTGGCCCCATAAATGAAGGAGCCCACTGGCCTTCTTTTCAGGACGACAAGACAATTATGCCTGTCTTGGATGATTACTACTGGACCGCCAGGAAACTCCTGACAGAATTGCTGCCCTTCTCCTGAACAAGAACATTAGAGCAGAGAGGAATAATTAAAATAGAGGCTAAAATAAACTGACTTCTTATTACTATGTGTTATGGTAAGAGTTTTTGGCTATTACGTCACTGGTTTTTAAATCCTGTCTATAGTAATTCCTGTTGCGATCTTTGTTTTAAAAAAAAAACACCTGAGGATCAGAGAAATTAATTGACAGAGTCAGGTTTCACTTCTGATCAAGAACTGGCCCTTCTCCTAGAGCCAGCTCTGCCTGACTCCAAATCCAAGCTCTTCAAAATTTTACATTTTGCTGCTTTTTCAGCGATGGTCAAAATGTGACCTCTGTCTTCGGATGGAGGAACTGACTTTCAAAGGGAGATGGTGGGACTTGTCTAAGGACATACCGACTTACTGACCGTTGAGATTGGAACCTGGATCTCTTGGTGAAAGTTATGCTCTATGCGTGTAAAAGAGTATACAGATGGGGCTAACTATCTGCTGGGAAAGTGCATCCCACAGGAAGTGTTCTCTACCAACCACAGTAGTAAAGTTGAGTGCATTTCTCTCCAAACCGCTGGCATCATTGAGCCAATCTGTAGAACTTAGTTTTCAAAAAAAGAATGTGAGGGATAGAAACAGGATCTGTACTGACCGCTTGGATCAGCTTAAGGCACTTCTGTTCTCATTAAAACAGGCTCTAGGTAGATGCAGATAGGCAGCCTTGGAAACGGTATGGATTGAGAAGTACCAGCAATCGCCTTGCCCTCCTCAAATGACCTTCTGCCCCTCAGCCAAAGTGGCTGCAAAGACTATTGGGTATTAGTCTTTTTTGTTAAAATATGTGTGCATTCACCCATTCAGCAACAATTATTATTTCCTTCATATTTAATGGTGAGAGAGTACACATAACATAAAATTTACCACTTTAACCATTTTTTAAGTGTACTATTCAGTGGTCTCAAGTGCATTCCTGTCGTACAAACATTGCCACCATACGTCTCTGGAAACTCTTGTTATTGATAAGACCGAAACTGTGCATCCGTGAAATGCTAACTCTCTATTCTTCCCTCCTCCGAGCCCCTGGCAACCGGCATTCTATGTTCTGTTTCTACGAATTTGACTACTTGAGTGGAATAGAAGTGGAATCATACAGCACTTGTCTTTTTGTGACTGGTTTATTTCACTTAGCGTGATATCCCCAACGTTCATCCATGTTATAGCGTGTAGCAGGATTTCCTTCCTTTTTAAGGCTGATTAATATTCTGTTGAGTATCTCTACCACATTTTGTTTATCCATCTACCTACTGATGGGCAAAAAGCAGGTTGCTTGTATCTTCTATTGTGAATCATGCTTTATGAATACGGGTGTAGAAATATGTCTTCGAGACCACCCTGCTTTCATTTCTTTTGCGTGTCTATCTAGAAGTAGATTTGTTAGATCAAATATAAATCTATTTTTTTTTAATTTTTTTTGAGAAACCAGCATACTGTTTTTAAGCTGTAATTAGGCACCACCAAGATACAGGGATGGATTGGCCATGAGCCCTCCAAATGGTAGGTTAGGTGGGGAGGAAAATGAAAATGTAATGCTTAGACAGTACATTGGGGTAAAAGAGGCAATGAAGGACTGGCTCAGAGAGCTTGGGAGTGCTAAAGAGAGTGTGCTTAGTTCTTTTCAGAGGGAGCAAGGGAGGCTTTCAACAGGTGGTGGCATTTGAAGTGAATCTTGAGTGTGTGTCTGCTGAGGAAGGAGGCTTTTTATCCTGGAGAAGAGATGCTTTGGGATTCATGACTGTTGCCTTCGAGTCTCTCAAGAGTTATTATGTAGAAGACTGAGCAGATGTCTTCTGTGTGATCTTGATATGGAAGGGAGACAGACCTCAGATCGATAGTAGAATGAGGTCACCAAAAATTAGAGCTGTCAGAAGGTAGAGAGTTCCACAGCATGCTCCCAGTGACAGCCAGTCAGACATGGCAGGATAGATGCATTCAGTGCTTTGGGTACACTTGATGATTTCTAAGATCTCTTCCAACTTGTGGATTCGATTATTCTTTTTTTTTTTTTTTTTTTTTTTTTTTAATTTTTTTTTTCAACGTTTTTTATTTATTTTTGGGACAGAGAGAGACAGAGCATGAACGGGGGAGGGGCAGAGAGAGAGGGAGACACAGAATCGGAAACAGGCTCCAGGCTCCGAGCCATCAGCCCAGAGCCTGATGCGGGGCTCGAACTCACAGACCGCGAGATCGTGACCTGGCTGAAGTCGGACGCTTAACCGACTGCACCACCCAGGCGCCCCTGGATTCGATTATTCTAACACTAGTTCCAACTGAAGCATCTCTTAGGATTCAAATTTATTCTCATATTTTCCCTTAAATTAGCTCTTACAGATATATACACACTACATATATATATACATATATATACACATACATATATGTAGGTATACGTATACATATACACATATGTATATACGTGTATGTATACAGGTATACATACATATAGGTATATATGTATATATAGGTATACATATATATACATACATATATACATATATATAGGTATACATACATGTAGGTATATATACGTATACATATATGTGTGTATGTACGTATATATGTATATACATATGTATATATACATATACATTTACATATATATACATATATACATATGTACGTATATATATTTGCACACATATATGTACATATATACATATAACGTTTATGGATATCTATACACAGTATATATAATCTATATTGCATAATATTATAAGATATAATAATATATCTGTGATATATCAGAATGTACTTTCAATGTGACCTCTAATCACCCTAACTGTTCTTTATTAAGTACCTTATTTGTGCTAAGTACTGTTCTACAGAGATTATATTTTATTTCATTTTATTTCATTCAACCTTCATATTAACCCTATGCATCTCACTATCATCAGACCCACTTCAGAGGCCTGAAGCCTATAGCAGAGAAGCTAAGAAACTTGTCCAAGTTTACATTGTTGATTGAAATAACATTTGAACTTTGGCCCCAGAGGTTGAACTCTATGCTAAATGCTATACTATACAGTCTCTCTTAGTAGAGCTGTTTTTATTTATATATTTATTTCTATTTCAGAGACAGAGTGTGTATGAACAGGGCAGAGGGGTAGAGAGAGAGAGAGAGAAAGAGAATCCCAAGCAGGCTCCACTCTCAGCTTGGAGCCCAATGTGAGGCTTGATCACACAGCCCTGGGATTATGACCTGAGCCAAAATCAAGAGTTGGGTGCTCAACCAACTGAGGCACCCAGGTGCCCCTTGGTAGAATGATGCGCCATTATTTCATTAATTCCCTCCACAGTCTTATGAAGCATATATTATGATACTCTCATTGAACCAGTGAGAAAATGGAAACCCAGAGTGGTTTACTGGCATGTATGTGTAGCCAGGAATTAAGGCAGCTCTGTCTGCTGCCTAAGACCATTCACCAATAATACTTTCACTCCAAAGTCCTATCAGGGACCCTAGCATCCTAGGAATCTGAAGGGTATCTTGTTTTTTATTATATTGCAAGATCAGATTACAAAATAGAAAGTGGCATACAATAACTTGGGACAGATGTTTACTTTTAACCCTCCCTGCCCCTCCCCATTCCACTGCGCCAAGAGACTCATGTTCTTTGGAAGTTGTTGTGTGTGTGTGTGTGTGTGTGTGTGTGTGTGTGTGTGTAGATGAATTCTAATTTAACTGCCTTTTTCCTCCTAATGCATCACACAAAAGACATTGTAGAGGGCTTGGTCATAAAATGGAATTGTTTTATTTTTAATGTTTATTGCTGGAGAGGACCAAGTTGAAAATCAAACACATGGGTCTCACGACTTGAATCAGGAGGAAACTTGCTAATAGATTTTTTTTTAACTTTAAATTTAACAACTTAACAACTTGGCAATTTAATTAACTTTTTAAACACAACATAAACCAGCCTGTGGGACTTTCTGCTGCTGTACTTGATTGTGGCAAATAGCCTAAGAAGTGGCAGGAAAAACAGATGAGACACCTTTATGGTGAAAGAGGCACCATCTGTAGTTACCAGCTAGGATATTTTGTCACAATCCATCCCCAGGAAGTGTAACTCAAGACTTCCAAATGGCTCTCTGTTGGATTTTCCTTGGGAGTTTAACAATGGCATCACAACAACCATTAGGGGAAAATAATACTACAATCCCATAGTAAAAGAATTTATTCCTGTTGGGTTCTACAGAGGGCTTGCATATTCTCCTAATTAATTAATTAATTCAACAAATGTGGATTACATACTTGTTATTGGAACACTTTGAAGTAAGAAACAAATAGACAATATCCATGCTTCCAAAGTACTTCAAGTCAAGAGGGAGAAGACATACCTTCATCCAGTAAACAAAACACAACATTTGCTCCCATTTGCTGAGTAGGATTATTACCATACTCTCTGATAGGGGATTTACATGTGTTATTATCATGATGAATCTGGGTAGATTTTATTATTGGCCCGTCATCTAGAAAGAAAGGAGACAGAGAGAGGTTATATCAATTTCTTGAGGTCCCGGAACTAATTTACCTGGCTGATATTCAAACGTATGTTGACTCCTTCAAAGCCACTCAGCCGATGTTTGCCAAGTGTGAGTTGTCTGCCTGTCATATTTCCTCTTAGGCCGGGTCCGTGTATCACTGAAACCAGTATGTATGTGTGTACATATGTATGTGTGTATATGTATGTATGTTTATATGTATGTATATGTTTTTGCTTAATGAAAGGTAGCCCCATTTCAGCAGCAAGGTATTTGACATTAATGGTTTGATTTATCCAAAGTCGCATGGCTAGGATGTGACTGGTCCATTATGCAAATGGCTCAGAAATTCATTTCTTTACCACTTTTTTCCAACTCAAAGGAGTCCGCAATTTTTGAATAAAAACTATAAGAACCTTATAACATTTGTAGTTAGTTTTATGATTTCCCACATTTCTTTTTTTCCTCTCCACTGTTTTTTTTTTCATAGATACTATAACAAAAGCAAACCAAGGTTAAAGTGTGCATTTTGGGGAACTAGTGAGAAAGGCATAGATAACTGGAGAGTCCTAATTATAAGAGCTACATAAAATTAGGAAATGGAGAACTTAGGCAAATTTTTCCACAGTCGTGCAGATAAAATAGAGTTTTATCCAATTCTGGAACCCTTGGCCCTAGGCTCAGAGTTCTACTTCCTGTTACATTCTCACCATCTCTCACTCATCCCTTGTTCCAGCCCAACTGGGTTTCATCAATGTGTGTAGGCACATCACACCTAGCTGTATTATTTTTACCTGATCATCATTTCTCTGGACAACACTGACCAATTTTTGTTTCTAAACATGTAAATAGGCCTCATTGCCCCCAGGAGTTGCTCGAAAATTATTTCATTGGCGATGGCTCTTTTCTACCTCATAACAAAACTGGTGGTGGGTCAAGATCCTATTACCTATTCTTTCAGATAGAAACAGCAGGGTTCAGTCATGGCCTTGTGGTTCTTGTTCCTTTTTGTTGTAATAATTAGGTACTGAGGGTATGTGGGTTTCCCTAGGAGTCATTCTGAACGTCTCGTGTACAAGATCTTGGGGCAAGTGGTCAGGGATCAGAGTCCCTGCCCTGGATCCAATCTGAATCTGTCAGCTTTCCTTTGTTTAATGTGTCCTTTTTCCACATAAATTAATTCCATTTTTATTGTGAAATCAGTATTCCATGTCTTAAGCAATAAAATTTGAGGGCTGGGTACCTTGCATGATTCTTTACTTTTCAAAGGAGTGGAAACTGATGACCCCAAAGAGATGCGTGGAGTTTCCCATGTTGACATGTGACGTGGATGGGACTGGGTTCTTCTGCATCACAGATTCATGTTCCTCCACTGCGTCTTGATGCTACTGTGGAGTATACTTCAGAACAGGGAGGAAATAGTCAGGCATGTTTTTGCTGCCTGGCCTATTTTTCTTTGACAGTGAGTCAATTTCGTGGGTAAAACGAGAGGTTGTTCTTGGCGGTCTCCGTGGTCTCTTGTGGCCCTCTCATTCAGTGATTCTCTCTCTCTCTCTGAACTTTTCTTTTATTCCCCTGTGGGATGAGGATGTAATGCGATGTGCTACGGTTTGAGAAAAACTTTCAAAGTCTTAGTGGATCCTAAATAGACTCGTTTAATCTACGCGGGGATTTGAATCCTCACATAAGACATTTTGCTTAATTAAGCCACATTCAAACATGAAAAAGTCATGTTCATACAAACCTAAGGATCAGATTTACAACTGCTGAGTACCTCGATGGTATGGATTAGTCTCAATTAGCCACATCCTGATTCTTGCTGAGAAAAGGTCACCAGATTTTTCATCCTTTACTTCCTTGAAATTCAAGTCAGCCAGCTCAACCATGGCCGAATGTTTAAAAGGACACTCGGTGTGTCATGAAGCTTTCATGGAAAGAGGAGGATTCATTCATTCATGTAACAAACACGTATCAAGCACATTGCACCACCTCGTGTATTAAACACAAGGGATCTTAAGACCAGTCTGCTTCCTGCCTCTTGAATGTGCAATTTAATGAGGTTTCAGGAGACTGGATAGTAATAGAACAGGCCAAGCATCATCATCTGGAAGCCTCAGAGAAGAGAATTTTGAACAAAGGAAGCAGCATCCCGTAGTAGACATAGGGTATGTGCCCTTGCTCTCTCCCTTAAGGTGACCTGTAGCTTTATTGCATTTATAAAAAATACATGCTCATCACAAAAATATTAAGGAAGATATACAGAAAGGAGATATTTGCAAATCACCCCACATGTTGTCATCCAAAAGAACCAGCATTAATATTAGGTGAAAATCATGCTAAATACTGTTTTGTGCATAGACACAGATTTAAGAATACATGAATACTCTAACCTAACATGTTTCTTTTAATTAAAAGAACCACGTTTCATGACACTTGGAGTTAACAATGGAAAAAAATAACATGAATTTGATGGTATGGCTGAGATCCAAATACATTTTTTTTTATTGCAGAAGATATAATTTCCTAAAAGGCTCCTGGAATGTTAAAGAAAAGACATTACAAAAACATGAAGAAATTTGAGTCATTATTATGTTTTAAGGTACTTTCGCTTTTTAGATGATGTCATTTGGCTCTCTCCTGTAAAAGATGGAGCCCTTCACACAGATTTCTCCCAACTTCACTTATCTGCAACTTCCAATTTTTTCAGTTATGTTGTTAGTCCTTTTGACATTGCCAAGGCTGATGACATTTATGTTTTGTTCTGTGACCATGATTTTCACAGTTCTTAAGTATTAGTACCATATTGAAACAGAGACAATGTTCATAGTCTTTTGACCACAATGGCTTCATTCCTGAATTGTGTGTTTTAACTTCTCTTTTGCATGCTGTTAGACATTAATGTGCAAGTGCACCATGCGGGGAACCTGTTGAAATGCAGATGAAGATTAAGTAGGTTTGCAGTGGGGCCTGATATTCTGCCTGTGTTTCTAGGTGGTGCTGCTAAACCATAGTTTTTGTCCTGAGAGCCTGATTTTCTAAAGAGCTCTGTTTCCTGAGTTCGTTATGGAGACCTACTGCATGTCCCCTTTAGAACAAACTCCTTGCTGGGCTGGGATTATTCCTGGATCATAGTTGTATACATATTCACCCATTTTCTTCTAGCATTAAATTTCATTTTGGAGAAACCTGAGACCAGCCAAAATTTCATTCTTTGTAGATAATTATTAAAGACTCAGGGGATGGGGAATCATTAAAAAAAATCTTTAATGTTCAGTAGTGTAGGCAAAATATGCCTCTTATAAATTGCTCGGTGTCACATACCATTCTAAAATGTTGTGTGCCTTAATTATGTAGACTCGGTTTTGTTTTTCCATATCAGAAAATTTTTCTTGTATTATATCTTTGAAAATTTTTATCTTTCCTGTCCTATGTGTTCACTTCTTTCTTGGAAGGAAAATCACTTTTTCTAGTTTAAACCAGTTTTATTTGTCTCCTGCAAATAATACCTTCTCTCTGATTGCTTGGATATTTTGGAGTTTTTAACTGTATCCACCCAGTTGATAACAAGCCTTTCTTTTAGATCAGATCTAATTGAGAACCATCTTTTGAAAGTATCATTTCATTATCTTCCTGTTTCTCATTTCTTTCCTTGCATGTGCTAGCTTTCATTTATATTTTTATTTGTCACTACATCTTGTTTTTGAGATATTATTATTATTATTATTATTATTATTATTATTTTAAATGTGTTATAGTGAGGGTGATCTAATGGTTGAACATTTCTGTAAATCCCAAGTTAGATATCCTCCCTGGTGGAGGCCATTCAGCACCCTGCCCCGAATCTTTGACATTTAGTTGTCTCTTATTCCTTAACTCCTGACTTTGTTTTGCATTTTCTTTTTCTTTATTCCGCCCCCCATCCCGCCATGTTTGGACAGATAAATCCATGTCTTCTTGTCACTCTCATAACATGTACATGATTTCTTGACTCCTTTCCAACCAAAAAGGAGACTGTATGCACAGCCACAAGGTGAAGGCTGATTATGGAGGATTCTGTCTGCTTTTCCTCTGCCTGAGGTTATAGCGGGGTTGGGGTGTTAGGAGGGGGCTCACCTGGAGAGTGCCTTCTTTGTTATAATAGCTCCCAAGAGACTCTCAAGGGTATGTTAGATCTCCCACCTGCTCGCTACTTTTTTGGCCTAGAATGCATCCTATTTCTGTGTGAAGATAACTTCAGCTTCTGTACTTTCAACTCAGGTCCCTCCTAAATGGCCATCATCATCTTTTGCTTTTCTTTTCCTCATTTCCTCCTTGAAAATTTTACTATATTTTTCCTCATTAAAAGGGAAAAGTCAAGGATGCCCACTCAGTTTGCTCTTCCCCAGGTATTGAGAGGATTAGTGAGAACCACCCACTGGACAGCTTCTGGGTCTTTGTGTGGGCAAGAGGCTGGCCACACTGGGATGCTCTAGTTAAGGAAACCACCATTTTGTTTGTTTTGTTTTGTTTATATTTACTTCCCTGGGTTCTGGTTTTCCATTGCTGGCATGCTTGGAGGTGAACACTTTTGCTCTTGATTACATTTTATCTTTTCATCAAATTGGATGGTTATGTCCAAATGTTTCAATGCACTATTTTAAGATGAAAGGTCTCCATGGATGTGGTACATTGTGAGGGTATTATATTTGCATGACATTCCATAATCCTCCCACTAGAAGACCAGAAAAGATACACTGAATTAAACATCTGTAACCTTGTTTTTGCACTCAACTCCCTTCCTGACTGACAACAGGTACTCAGTAACCTTTACTGAATTAATGAGAGGTGTCAGGGGGAGGGAGGGAGGTCTACTGAGCAGGTGTTATGAGCCAGACATGCCTTACTTCATTTGATTTCGTTTCATCACAAAAACCGATCATGAGTAGATGCTCCTGGTTCTGTCTTTCGGATAAGGGTAGTGATGGGTGTATGGACGTACGACTTGGTCCGTGTAAATAGTCAGGGCAGAGCCCGATCACACAGGCAGGCCAGTGGGAATCCATCACCTGTGCCCTTCCATCACGACACAGTCCCAGCCATTGGGAAAAGCGGACACAGCTAGATGGACCACTGAATGGCCCAGGGGTAGGATACAGCCCACAGATGTTTTGTATGTTGTAAACTTAAATGCAACTTTCAGTTATAAAATATTCACACGCAAATCTGGGTTGCAGCATGACATGAGAAGTGAAAAGCTCTAGTAACTCTGGGACTGTAACCTTCATGGGGACAGCTGACGATGACTGGATAGCAGTCATCCTTTTTAGGTGACACATACACTCTGTGAGGCACCGTGACCCTCTCCTGCTCCCTTCCCGCCTTCACACGCCTTGCCTTTGCAGGCATTTGGGTGTGCAACCCTGTCCCAGATCACCTTGTCCCGGGCCCTCTGCCCTTGCAGGTTGTGCCCAGTGCAGTGCATCATGGTTAGTCAGAGAAATCTCCCAAGTCCTCAGGGAGCCCCAGTCCTGATTGGAGCATGGTTCCAAGAGGCCTCGCTGACACCGAACATTGTCCCTGAGGATTCCTTAGGCTCTGCAGAGTCTGGAAGTGTCACTTTATGCAGCAAAGACTTACTGCATCCTCAGCAGGCTCTGCAAAGAAAGTGATCTAAGAGATGGTTTGCAAATCCTACCGGAGCAGCTCAGAGTTAGGCCCTGGTCTCTAGGGAGGACTCAAAGAGAGATCACCCTTGTGCATGTGGGGTTGTTTCCTCCCCAGAGAGAGAGAATTAATGAGAGTCAGGAGAGGTCTGTCCTCAGGGTCTGGTGGGAGCTCCTCCTGAGGAAGGGGCTGCTGGGCTGCCTTCTCTGGGGGGACGTTCCAGAAGAGCAGTTATGGGAATCGTCACCCAGATTAGCACTCCAGGGAAAACGAGCCTCCCCTTCCATCTCTCTGCTCAGCCGCATGGGCTCTGTTAGCTGTGATCTGACTCCATCTCGCCAGGGGCAACCTTGCAACCCTGTCATCGCAGGAAGTCCCCTGTGCAGCCTGTGAATTATGGAGATTCCCTGGCTCTAACTGGATGCCATTGGGTAAGTATGTGGTGGAGTCATGCAATGTGCATATTTAATAAAAGTCATGTGTTTAATATGGATGGGCCAGAGTTTGAAGGGGGGGGGGGTGTGAGAACCAATGTGGAAATTTCCAGAAAAGTCAAAACTGTAAAGACAGAAAGAAAGTCCGTGGTTGCCTCAGGCTGGGAATGGGTTCAGGGGTTGACTGTAGACAGACATTAGGGAACTTTATGGGGTGAGGGAAAGGTTGTAACACTGGATTGTGGTGATGGTCGCACGTCTGTATACATTAAAAGTCATCAAAGTGTACACTTAGAATGGGTGAATATTATGGTATATAAGTTAAACCTTCATAAAGCTCTTAAATGCACATACACGCCTGCACTCTGATGCAACAATACTATAATGATATAACGAGGGAGCAACATAGAAAAGTAATGAATGATGGTGATGATGGTCACAAGTAGAAGGATGATGGGGAACAATCACGGAGCAGTGTCTATGGGCCAGAGGGCGAGCCAAGTCCCTCCATGCATTTGCCATAATTTCTTAATCCTACCCATGAGATTCATCCCGTCACCACCCTCACCTTGCAGATGGGAAACTAAGGCTGGGGACCCGGTGATTGTCTCACAACATGCAGCGATGCAGGGGAGAACTGAGCTTCGAACACAAGTGATCTGATGCCAGGGAGGTAGTCCCTTTCTAACTGATTAATTCCGTTGGTCTGTCGCATGAGGCTCAGAGTCTGCCATTAGGTAGGTGTGACATGTAGCTTTACGACGTGCAACGAGCTGATCCAGAGCATCTGCCTTCCTCTTGTCCCATCCTCAGACTGAAGACTATAGTTCCTGTCTCACAGGTTACTTGGAGGAAAGAAATGAAAGGAGGTAAGATAGGGAAAGCCTGGTACATGTGTACAAAGCTCTCCAATAAACACAGGTGTCCTGAACTTAGAAGATGTTGATCACTCAGCATAGATGCTGGTGCATCATCTGAGCCTAATAAACACGAGCTAATATAGAATTCTAAATGTTGCTGTCGTTTGTTTATCTAACAAGCACCTGAGCATTCAGGCCTGCCAAGCACTAGGAGAGTCACTGAATCCGACCTGACATAAACAATGGGACACAACCCTGCTCTCCGGGAACCACAGATGCGGCAGCTAGGGACCGTCGCGGGATGTTTGAGTGCCTCACAAGGTGTGGCTGGGGACTCAACTGTCCCATTCAGTGGTGGCACACAAATTGAGGTCATTGTGACACAGAGATAAGGCGAGTCTTCACAAAGGAGCTGGCTGTTGTGCTCAGCCTTAAAGAATGAGAGTCTTTGTAGCTGACGTCTTTTTATGTCTGCAGCATCTGTTCAAACCGCAGGCAGCACCAAAGAAAAATTTGTCCCCCAGATTTGCAGATCTGTAGAACTCCTGGTTTTCCTTATTCTGCGAGGCTGCCTTATTTGTTCGGGGATCTTGGCGTCCCCCTTACCTCATCTCTTCCTTCTTACAAATCCCGATGGCCTCATTCTCAAGAGCGGAAATCCTCCAAGTGGAAATGGAGTGCTGACTTCTGGGATGTCGCTGGTATCATTTCCCCCCTCCGCGCTGACTCCCCAAAGCTGGCATGCAAAATATGGCTTCTTGGGGACCCTGGGATCCAGCTTGTGACTCTGCGTGGGACGTCTTCTACATATCCCCTGTTGTGATAAAGCAGCCATTCGTGAAAAGCTGTCCCTCCTACCTGCGGGGGGGGGGGGGGGGGGGGCGGTTCACTCCTAGGAAAACTCACAAAGTCAGGTGTTTCTAAATGACTGTGATTTTGTTGTGCGGGAGGTAATTCCTTCCCCCTTGATTTACTGTTTTAAACTCCCAGAAACACATGGCTTCTGGGTAAGACAGAGTTGCACGTCTTATTTGTCTGGATTTCTCGATTGAGGGGAAAATGAGCAGAAGGTGAGGTTGAAGTTCCAAGTTTCATCAGGATAGCAGGAGAAGACGCTTCTCGGGAGCTGTCTTCCTTTAATTTTAAATTGCAAAAACTTAAAGCAGCGACTTCGAAACTGGTTCTTCTAATTCTTAATAATGGCTACCCGCCTCCCTCAATCTGATTGAAAATAGATCACTGAGTGGGGTGGGGAGACATTGAAAGCCAGGACCCAGAATATTTTAATTTTCCAAAGCATCCATTTCAGGAAGGGAAGACAAGGAAATTCTGTGCTCCTTAGCAAAAACCCTTGATGCGTGACACACCCTGACTTGCTCCAGTGCCTCTGCCTCACATTTTATTAGACGAAAAGGGGACTCTGCTTTTTACGCAGGTGTGTGCGGTAATTTATAAAACATGTCCATAAATTACCTGATTCCTCATTCCGCTGTTACTCTTCCAATTGCCTTAATAGACCATAAAAATGGTAATGCCACGGTGAACCGTTAAATGCTCAGCTATTTAGCGCAGCAAGTTGTACAATTTGTAACCAAGTAAATCTAATTTTGAAGTAGGGTGGGGAAGGGAAGCCGCCTCTGAGAGTCCTGCAAGCTCTCTTTCCTGGAGGGAACATCACTGATAACACTCTCCCTGGACTCTGAACACCTGCTAATGAAGCCACGTTCTCTAACAGCTAATGAGTTCAGCTGTTTTTATATAACTTAAAAATATGAGCCCCCCCCCCCCCACGTTCTTTGTCTTTCTTTTGTGAGATTGTTTGGAACATCCAAGGGAGTTGGCGATCCAAGCCAATAAGTAGACTGACCCAATCACTTAAGTACTATTTGAAGTGTTTCTGGCAACCCCTTCCTCTGGCACATGGGCTACACCTTGAATTAAGTACAAAATCTAAACTGACACTAAAAGGGTGAAGTGTGGGTTTGTTCCTATTAAATACTATGTGTCCAAAATGAAAAAAAGAGAACTGTACAGATGAGAAGGATAATTAACAGAGAGGCAGGTAGTAATAAGTTTGGCAGGGAAGGTGGGACATGGCCAGAAGTCTGTCTTACCAAGAGCTTACACTTTATTCACTGAGTGGTGGGGGGGTGCACGGAAGGAGTTTGAAAGGGGAAGATCAAGCTGGTGGCACCATGTGGAGAGGGAAGTCTTGGAGTGCTTGCCAAGGATTCCTCTCAGAAATGTGAAGGTGAGAAGTTGTGTTAGGCAGAATTCTCAAGTGACCCTCAAACTCCAACCCCAGTGTCCTACACTCTCATATAATTCCCTCACCTTGAGTGTGGATAAAATCTGAGAATATAAAGAAATATCAGTCCTATAACTAGGTAACTAATCTATTGATTTTGAGGGAGTAACAAAGGAGATTAACTAGGTGGGCCTGGTCTAATCAGGTGAGCCCTTCAAAGAAAAGGTAGCATCAGAGAGATTCCCTCTGTAGGTCTTGAGGACAGAGACAAACAACTCTGTGGGGAGTTGTTGTTTTCCTTTAGGTCCTATGAACACAAAGAACTGAATTCTTCCAACAACCGGTGATTTTGGAAGAGGAAATTAAACCTTGGTGAGATTCTAGCCTGACACTTGATTTCAGGTTTGCGAGACCCAGACTAGAGGAGCAACCATACTGGGACCGGACCTTGGAACTTCTGGGCTGATCAGTTGTTTTACTGGCTAAGTCTGTAGTCACTTGTTATGCAGCAAAAGAAAATAAATACGGGCTCAGAATAATGGGAGGCCATCAGCCTACAAGATTCATAATATCTTAAACAATGAAGTTTTATTTAAGGTATATATAGTGAATCCAGTGACCTGTTGACAAAGTGTTCCTGAGCTGAGGTCTTTCAGATTTACTTTACTGAACATATATGATGTTTCCCTAATCTCTGTAATCAATCTCTCTATAACCACTACCCTAGTCCTTTCTCCCTGCGCCCCCCCCCCCCTTCTCAATCAGGTATCATTGAAACCTGGTAAGATTTTATTCCATATGTAAGACTTAGATGAAGGTATGCTTTCATACAGCAGAGGAGGGATTTACTGGGGAACGGTGACTCCCCAGATCTCTGGGTTCCCACCACATGGAATTTGCTTAGGTGAAATTTCCTCTGGACATTGTCCAGAGAAGGTGTTCTCCCTACTGAAAGAAATTCTTTACTGTTGCATTTCTGGCAGGTTTGCTCTGATATGCGGTAAGCCCTGGCAGTCTGGATTCAGACTGAATTCAGATCCTGATTCCAACTCTCAACCTCAATTTCCAGATTTTTTTTAAATGCCAAGAACATGTCTATCTTAGAACATTTGGTGGTGGGGGGGGGGATGGAATGACTAAATAAGATGACAGAAGCCACTTAGAATAATGCTGAACATTGTAAAATACTCACTGATAAATCAGTTGAGATGATGGTAATGTGATGATTCATCAAAAGATTGCACATGTAGTAGGGGTTCTCTGAGTGAGTGAATGAATGAATGAATGAATGAATATATGAAGAGCCTTGGTGATGACACCTGAGGCCAGTTTATGAATTAAACATGAAGACTTGGAACTGCCAGAAGAATTTGGGATGATTATCTTGAGCTCATTCAGGAAGGTAGAGGAGAGGCCACGTTATTTCCAAAGGTTGCTTGGTGAGTCTGA
This sequence comes from Panthera onca, assembly GCF_046562875.1. Taxonomy (NCBI): domain Eukaryota; kingdom Metazoa; phylum Chordata; class Mammalia; order Carnivora; family Felidae; genus Panthera; species Panthera onca. The sequence continues at coordinate 35,341,745 of NC_138354.1, read as the reverse complement.
GATTCTGACCAAGGGAGAGGGGAATTTTGTTTTGTTGTGTTGTGTTTTGTTTTGTTTTGTTTTACTATGGGAATTGGCTGCTTTGTACCACCAGTCTGTGATCTCCAGATACATCTGTCAACACATGCAGCTTAAGTGAGCCCAGATGCCCACCTCCTTAGGTTGACTTCTTAGCATCCAAACTCCTTGGCACAGGGGCCTGCAGGACATGACACTTGAGTCAGTAACTCTCCCTTCCTTAACCATCACCAACCCTTTGGAAGAACTTAGACTTTATCGTCAAATATTTATTCAAGCCCAGCCTTGCAGACCTCACTAACTTCCTGTTCCATCAGACCAATATTGTATCCCATACTCTAATTTTTAATGTGTTGATGCCATATTTTAAACCTGAGAGGGCGACCTTATTTTCCATCCCTTCAGGTAGGGGGGCACTCAGACTGGCCATTCTATCCTGTCTATAGAATAAATCATACAAACTGAATAGACCTAGTGAGATTATAACACCAAAGCCAAAATGGATTTTGCCCAAAGTCATTCTAGACCAAAGACAATTCACAGACAGCGAAATGAATATTTTTCCTTTACTTTTATGATCTGAAAGATTTATGGACCATGACTTTAAAAGCCTATTTAAGTTTTTAAGTTGTGTAGAAGAATGCCCTGCTTTTTAGATGTATGCTGAAGAATTCAGCAATGAAGTGTCATGATGTCTGCAACTTACTTTCAGCTACATCAGCAAAAAAACACATATGCATATACATAGATGGAGGGAGATAGGTAGACATCAAGCAAATGTGAGTGGGATGTGTATTATGCATTCAGACAATTAGACATTATACTACTCTTTCAATGTTTCTCTATACTTGAAAATAATATGACACTGGAAAGAAATTCCAGATGTGTTTTAGTTCCATTTAGTGCATCCAAAGGACCGTTGGCTCTTTACTTTCTTCAGTGATGTCAATTCTAACCAGGTTGATGTATGGAAGCTTTCACTGGATCCGCCTTCCAGTATCCATTTGTGTTTTGTTTTTTTATTCTTTAATCTGCATAGCTGTTTTGTCCAACCCTCTTCTTAGAACATGGATTTACTTTTTGCTTTTAATGTAATTTTACACTTAATATGAGTAGGCTTCCTTTGGCTGTGTCTTTTCACTGCTGTCTTATTTAATAAATCAAAAAATATCTCTAGCCCCCACGATGAAGCCCATCTAACACGCAGTTTCTCATTAGGGTAGGAATATCTCTAACTTTCCCCCTGCTATGCTGCCACACAATGGCTTTGCGTTTAGTGGTGGTGGCGTAGAAGTTTCATGGAATTAGATCGAACTCAATTTGGTCCTCTTTGATCTGAGCCTCTTAACATAATTTTCTTATGTTTGACCCAATGAAGATCATGAAGTAGAAAATTTGAGAAAACCTGATGACTGAAATTTGGTTGTTTTTTTTTTTAACCTAAAAAGAAACCAAAAGGACTATTGCAAGATTTTTTAAAGAAATGATGTCTACGAGACAAGACATATCAGAATCAACCAACCAGAAAGGCACCTTGGCATTACTTCCTCAAGAGGACACAGTTGAACAGGCAGAAGGACACTGATCCCGCAGAGAGAAACAGAAAGACAATAATTGTCGTGTTAGCAACTTAATTCTCAGGGAAGTCGCTTCTCTGAGCACATGTGCATTAAGCAATGATAGTTGCTTGGGTCCCCAAGGGGTAACGAGGTGTTATCATTGGAGAAGACATGGACCAGAGGAAGTTCCCCTGAAGATTTGCTGATTCACTTAATCCTCGTAACAATGCTTTAAGGTTAATGGCATTATCCCCAAGTTCAAGGTGCAGAAACTGAGGCTCAGAGGTTAGAATAATGTGCTTAATAGTAGCTGGTTAGTGACACAGCTGGATCCTCACATGGGTCCTTTAGACTCCAGAGCCTGATCTCACTCATAGGCATAAAAAGGGAACTTAGAAATTACATACTCCAAGCACCCTTTCCTTTCTTCCCTAACACTCTATTCCTAAACGTTGTGTTTCTGTGTCCACCCGCTGATGGACATTTGGGTTATTTCTACACATGTGCTATTATGAATCACACTGCTATGAACATTCATGTGCAAGTTTTTATGTGACTGTATGTTCTCAATTCTCTTGGGTATCTGTGTGGCATGAGATTGCTGGGTCAATTGGTAACTTTATGTTGAACTTTTGGGCACACTGCCAAACTGATTTCTATGGCAGCTTCACTATTTTGTGTTCCTACCAGCAGTGCATGAGGGTTCCATGAGGGTTCCATGAGCGTTCCATGTTCTTCACGTTCTTGCCAATGGTTATGTGTTTTCTGATTATAATCATCTGGGTGGGTGTGCAATAGTATTTCATTGTGAGTTTAATTTGCATTTCCTTAATGACTGGTGACGTTGAGCATATTTTCGTGTGCTTGCTGGTCATTCATAGATCTTTGGAGAAATGTGTATTCAAGTCTTTTGCCAACTTTTAATCAGGTTGCTTTCTGTTGTTGAGTTTTAAGAGCTCTTTTACCTGGTCTGACTACTCTTATCAGACGTATGATTTGCAAATACTTTTTCCCATTCTGTGCTTTTGTTTTTACTTTCTTAACAGTGTCTTTGCCACACAAAAATGTTTAATTTTGATGGAGTCCAACGCATTTATTTCATGTATGTTTCATGAAGACAGACATCTCAGCTTTAAGAGGTTTTATTGTTTTAACTTACATTTAGGTCTTTGATCCGTTTTGAGTTTTTTATATGGTGTGAGATAAGGGTCGATGTTCATTCTTTTGCATGTGGACCTCCAGTTGTCTCAGCACCATTGGTTGAAGAGACTATACGCACCCTTGCCAACTATTTCTCAAATTTGCTTTTATAGCTTCTTGTAATTCTCTTATTGAGTTGGGGACATATATACAGCAGATATGGTTTTGATATGGACACAAGCAAATACATGTACACATGTAAATAAATACATATCATATATTTATCAATATATATTTCATATATTTTTAAAAAACAATTTTTTAATGTTTTTATTTATTTTTGAGACAGAGCATGAGCAGGGGAGGGGCAGAGAGAGAGGGAGACACAGAATCCGAAGCAGGCTCCAGGCTCTGAGCTGTCAGCACAGAGCCCGACGTGGGGCTCGAACTCATGGACTGTGAGATCATGACCTGAGCTGAAGCCGGATGCTTAACCGACTGAGCCAGCCAGGCGCCCCTATGTTTTATATGTTAATATGCTTATTAATATATATTTATCATATGTGTAGCCGACCTGAACAATGCAGGGTTAGGGGGCTGACCTCCCTCCTCCCATGTAGTAGAAAATCTATGTATAACTTTTGACTCCCCAAAACCTTAACTACTAATAACCTGCTGTTGACTGGAAGCCTTACCAATAACACAGTTGACTAACACATACTTTGTATATTGTATGTATTATATACTGCATTCATACAATAAAGTAAGCTAGAGAAAAGAAAATGTTATTAAGAAAATCACAAGGAGGAGAAAATGTTTACAGAGTTATACTGTATTTATTGAAAAAAAAAAACCCTGCCTTTAAGTGGACCCACACATTTCAAACCTATGTTGTTCAAGGGTCAATGTGTACATATATACACTCACATGTGTGTGCGTAAATGTGTGCCTGTACATACAATTTTTTAAAAGATCAGAAGTTTTTAGGGCATCTGGGTGGCTCAGTCAGTTAAGCATCCAACTTCAGCTCAGGTTGTGATCTCGCAGTTTGTGGGTTCGAGCCCCATGTCAGGCTGTGGGCTGACAGCTTAGAGCCTGGAGCCTGCTTCAGATTCTGTGTCTCCCTCTCTTTCTCCCCTTCTGCCACTCACGCTCTGTCTCTCTTACAAATAAACATTTAAAAAACCCAGAAGTTTTTAGATTTATATATTTTTTTAAATAGATAAAACTGTACATGACAACTGCACCATTTGAGATTTTCTGATAGAGCTAAATAAAGATGGGCAAAGTGGTACGGATTGGAGTACATTGGTAGTTATTAAATTATTACATTAATTCCATCTTCTAATGGAACTCACTCCTACTTGCCCTTTTATAGCAACCAAGACCCTGTCATTAGTATAAAACTTGTTGAAGAAGAACATCATTTGGCTCAGCAGAAGTATCAACTTCAGCAATGGAGAGATAAAGCAAGCATGGAAAGGCAGGCTGGGAGAAGGTGCAGGAAAAGGACACGCTGGCCCTTCTGGGTCTGTTTGGCCAGTAGATGATGCTAGTCTGTATGGCAGAATTGGGAAAACCTTAAGATGATCTCTTCTCCCATAGTATTCATTGTGGGGGGTTGGGGCTCTGAGAAGCACAGCACAATGAAAGAACATAAAAGTTGGAGTCAGACAGACTTGACTTTGAATCCAGGTCTTGCCATTTATTTACCTCTGTGACCTTGAGCATGTAGACTTTACTTGTCTAAACTGTTTTTGTCCATTAGGAAAATGACATGATGATACTTTCATGGAAGATCTGTAAGGACTGTGAACAAAATATGTTAAACAGATAGCTCAATACGTGCACCAAGGAAGCATTTGATGCAAAGAAAGGTGTTGTTCTTATTTATAACTGTTAATTTCCACTAAACCTTGGGCTTGGGATCTTCTATGCAGCCCAGAGATACTGGCTCAAACATTATTTACATAGAGAAACCTTATATGGTACTCGCCCAAGGACATGCACATGAGTCTCTCTGCTCCATATCTGTGGCTCTCCCACCCAACATTCTCAGAAAACCAAGCACTTTTCTTCTTACTACTCATCAACAGAGTACCATTACACATGTGTGCTCTCCACTTAAATGTTGAATTTACTATTTTTTCTTTTTTATTGAAATATAAATTATATACAATAAAAGTCATCCACTCTAGTGCAGTTCTGTGAGTTTTGACAAATACAATTGAGTTACCACCACCGAAATCAATACATAGAACATGTTTATCACCCCTAAAACTCCTTCATGTGCCTTTGAAGTCAACCCTTCTCTCCACCCCAACCCCTGCCAACCACTAATCTGTATTCTGTCTATATAGTTAGCTATTTCAAACTGTCATAAAAATGGGATCATACGGTGTACATAACAGTTTGAGTATGGCTTATTTCACTAAACAATGAATCTGCAATTCATCTCTGTTGTTGAGTGTATCCGTAGTTTATTGATTTTTGTCGCTGAGTAGTATTCTATTGAATGGCTGTACCACTTTTGTTAAACATTTGCCCAGTGAAAGACACATGGATTCTTTCCAGATTTGAGCAGTTGTAAACAAAGCCACTGTCAACATTCATAGGCAGTTTTTGGTGAAACCATAACTTTTCATTTCACTTGGGGAAATGCCTAGCAGTGGAATTTCTGGGCCTTGCTGCAGTATTTCGTTTCTTAAAAAAATAGAATGCCTCAGGCAAATGGTGGTTTGACAAATGTGAATTATAAGAACATGAATGTTCTTTATAATATTCTATATACTTTTCTTATGCTTAAAACATTTCAAAATATTTTTACTGTTTATTTTTGAGAGAGAGAGAGAGGGAGGGAGGTAGATCGTGAAGAGAGAGGGAGACAGAATGCCAAGCAGCCTCGCTACTGTCACTGCAGAGCCCTACATGGGGCTCAAACTCACGAACCATGAGATCATGACCTGAGCCAAAATCAAGAGTTGGACACTTAACCAACCAAGCCACGCAGGCACTCCCCCAGAATATTTTTTAATAAATAAAAGTTATATAATATATGTCACTCAACAACTCAGATGATATGTGCACTGGTAATCATATCAAGGAATGGAACATGGGCTTTGTCACAGTGATGAAATCCTTTTGTACCTAAAGATGCTAATAATTTTAACCGTTCCACCACCAAAACTTCTTAATGATTCTATAAATAGAAATGAATCAACCTTATCTAGCACCATGGGATGGTGCAAATCTTTCTTATGGCTCCATGTTCCAGGTGCTACTAAACTCCACATATATTCCTACAAGTTCTTTCCTTTTCCACCTTCTTTCCTTTTTCCCTTTTCTACTTCCCCTCTGCCTCTACCTGACCATGGTCCCACCTTCAGTCACTTATTATCTTCCCTCATACCTGTTCTTCTAAAAGAGCTTTTCAGAAAGGGCAGGGCTTTTCCAAGGCATTAACCTCTTTTATGAATGTAGATCACGATTGTATCTGATGAGCCGCCTCCCCACCTGGGGTGAGGAGGGAGGGTCACAAGGAAGGAGCAAGGAGACAGGAAACCTGTAGTTTTCAACCACAACAAAAGGTGAAGTGTCAGAGAATCACATCCTCCCATGAAATCATCAGGCAGTAAGGAGTCCCATGGCCACCACCAGCCACCTGGAAGGTGACAGTGGGGACACTTCCAGGCGGAAAATGCTTTTTGTAAAGTGCCTTTGGATTATGTTACAGAAAATGGCATTAGCTGTGGTGGTGATAAATGGTCTTTTAAGCCTACAGAACATTCATCAGCTTAGCACTTGGGCCCTTCAGGTAATGCAAAGAGTGAACATTGGCTCGAACATGAAATATGGGCCAGTTCACCATCCACTAACTAAAATGTTTCATCTGGTAATCACTCTGGAGCAAGATTTATTTTCGGTTTCACAAACATCTTTTTAATTTAAATTAGATTTAAGGTATCCTCTCCCTCCATCTTCTGTCTTCTTAGAGTTTTGCATTTGCTGGCTTTTTTTTTTTTCATTAACCCTGTCATCATCTTCCAGTCAAGTGTTTCCAAAGAGGAGGTTGTATGTGGGGCATCCATCACAGCTTCCCTCAACCCTCTTCCCATGTGCCCATCACCAGCATTACCCCTGTGCCCCATGATTCCAGGAGGCTCATCTCAGTTAAGACTTGGTCCCCCTTGCCTTTGCAGGGGTCTGGCATCAGCAGGCACTCACTGAATGCTAAGTGAGTGAACTGAGTTATCTTTCTGTGTGCCATGTGTCTGTATCCTGAGGGTGTGAGGTTGACAGTTGGCGGGAAATTACGCAGGCAGGCAAGAGGGAAAGAAAGAGGAAAAGAAAGAGAAAGCAAGCTGTGTCCCATGACCAGTCTAATGGAACACTATTTTCAAGAGAATGAGAAGTGGCTCAAAGAGAACATTTTGGAAGGGGTAAAGAATCTTTAAGATAGGTAACAAGATCACATCACACGGTGTGCTGAGCAGTCCCACAGATAGACTCATTTCTTTGCTAATTTCTAGAATAGTTACTTGATGTATTCTCCCCCCCCACCTACGGTTCTTTTCCATTTCTGAATGTAGTCTTTTCATCCATTTCAATGTCCTTAAAGCAACTTAAATATAACAATACTTTAAATTTAATGGACCACACACACACTCCACTGTTCTGTCATCTTAACCATTAAAAAGGTCTCTGTTTTTCATTAGATTTTCTCAAGGATCATGTTCCCTGGAGGCCCCGTTTGGAGCTCCAAATAGAATGATATTTGTTTGCATGTAGTAGAGAAACATTATCTAATATTGAGACGGAACTCCTCAGAGAAGATGCCCCCGGCTTCCCACGTTCTGCCCCAGGATTTATGCGGGCGAGGTGTGTTCAAATGTATTGCAGCATCTACTCTGAACGCCATCAGTGTCTATGGGTCCTGCTTTTTGTTTACTTGTGGATTGAGTCTGTATCTCCATAGCTTCAGAAGCAGCTGCGTATGTAGTATCCAAGAGCAACTTGATCTGGCATGATTCGGGAAAGAAGCCCGCAGAAGTTAATTTGATAGGTATTTCGGTCTTGCAGTTCAAGTTAACCCTTATTTACTGGAACTGTGTCACATTCCAGACACTGCCAGGTGACGTGCTATATACTGGGTGTCCCTGGAGTTGGAATGCCAAAGAGAACTTAGGGCCGGGGCTGAGCTGTCCTCACCCCATCTAAACCCAGGTTATCTCCCTGTGCAAAACCACCCCCATGAACATACAATCTAATACTTAAAATGAAGTGCTTGCTATGAAAACACAGCTTTGAGATAATTCCCCACATGCTCTTCCTTGAAGACAGGGTCTCTCACAGAAATTCATCAGCCACCTCTGAGAACACATAGTAAAAAGCAGATAGTGTTAATGGCTGTGGGGAGGTATACAGCAGGTACTCTGTAAGCACAGAGAAGGGTGCTCAGCCCTGTCTGGTAAGTAAGAAAAGCCTTCTTGGAGAAGCTTACTGATTCAAATGCCAGTATGTGGGTACAATTTTCAGGCATTCTGTACCTCTGTCCTTCACTTAAAAACGGAGGATACTATAACAAAATATCGTAGATGGAGTGGCTTGTAGACAACAGAAATGTATCCCTCCCGGTTCTGGAGGCTGGAAGTCCAAGGTCAGGGCGCTAACACAATTGTGTTCTGGTGAAAGCGTCTTGCTGGTTGCAGCTGGCCAACTTCCTGCTGTGTCTTCATGTGTCCTCATATCCTGGAAGGGGCCAGAGAGCTCTGTGGGGCCTGGTTCATCAGCACACTAATCCCCCATGACCTAATCCCTTCCCAAAGGCCCTACTTCCAAATGCCATTGCACTGGGGGCCCAGATCTCAACATAGGAATTTTGGAGGGACACAAACCTTCAGTCCAGGGCAATGTTTAATATCACCCATGTCATTGACCTCCATTAGGACACCAATTTCTGTGCTCACGGCCAGTACACAGATATTCTCAGGCTTTCTCCATACGGAGCACTTGGCTGTCCTTCCCCAAATATCCCCAAACTGTGACACCTCCTTATGTCTTCATTCAACTCTGTCTTCACTTGCCTCTACCTGCTATCTACTCAATTCTGTCCACACTGGGCAAAAAAACCAAATCTGAATTCTTTCATGTCAATTGTGCAGAAATATGGTCAGAGTGAGACTGAAACAAAGTGTATAGCATTTGTAGTAGTCATTTTGTCCTTTGTTGAGGGTGGAGGTTGAGGTCAGAAGGCCTTAATTCCCTTGGAACATTCCACATTTATGTGCTTTCAAAGAGCTTTGTTTTTTAAACCAGTTAGTTTGGGAAATCATCCTTCCTTCCTGCAACTCTAGGTCAGAGACACAGAAAGAACCCTGCAAAATAGGCATCCAGAAAGTTCTTAGTTGTTTTATTTTTTTTTCTCTTACTTTATTTCTCATCCCTGTTTGGGATCTAAATCTAAATTTAGAATCTACAGAGGGAGCCTAAGTAGTAAGTGGTTACTAATCGAACCATCAGCCAGCCTAATTGTATGGACTTTAATCACCGAGAACCATACTTATACAAATTTATTCTTCCTTTCTTATTTACTCCAAAACCCTGGGGAAGGAACTGTTGTCATTTGGGTCCTGGTCCACCTTCACCCTGATAGTTTTTAAGAACATTAGTCATTCACCCCTCCAAGCACTGGCCTAAAATCACTCAAGAGGTAGGGCAAAGTTGACTGCAACCTGGTTCTCTTTGGTGGCTATCAGTTAGAACCTTTTCTCGTCTTTTGTCTTTCGTTTCCTCTGCCAGTCTTCTACCTGCTGTGGACATTCTCTCTCCAGCTTCCATGTTCCAACTCCGGGGACATATGTCTAGCAGACATAATTTCTGCTAGATTATTAACTGGCAAAAAATAAGGATGATGTCAAGCACTCTTTCTGTTCCTGACACCTTGTTGAATAGTGTTGGGTTCCTAATTGGTGCTGCATTGTTTCTGTTGCTGCTGTAACAAATTACAGCAAATTTAGCGGCTTGACACAATAGAAATGTGTTACCTCCCAGCACTGGAGATGAGAATCCAAAATGGGCCTCACTGGGCGAAAATAATTTCATATGTAGCACCTACTACATTTCTATTCATCATCATAAGATTTATATCAGAAAATAGCATTCCTAAATAGACCAGCATGAGAAAAGAAACATGGAGATCCACTGGGGAGCAAGGGAAGAATTTACCTCAGAGACAACTCTCTGATTGCAATGATTAAAAACTGAGCAATGGTGGGGCGTCTGGGTGGCTCAGTTGGTTGAGCGTCCGACTTCAGCTCAGCTTCGCGGTTTGTGAGTTCAAGCCCCACATCAGGCTCTGTGCTGACAGCTCAGAGCCTGGAACCTGCTTCAGATTCTGGGTCTGCCCCTCTCTCTGCCCCTCCCCTGCTCATGCTCTGTCTCTCTCTGTCTCAAAAATAAATAAAAACACTTTAAAAATTTTTAAAAAAACTGAACAATGGTGTCATACAAATTTGCGATGGAATCCTGACTAGAGACTAGCCATGATGAGTAAGTCACTTCACCTCCCTAATCTTCAGTTTCTCAATGTGTAAAATGGGGATAAAATGTAATCGCCACATCATTCTGTGAGGTTAATTTATGAGGATTACATGAATTAATAGATCTAAAGGGCTTGGCGTTGTGTTTGGCACATAATATTTATTCAATAAATTTTAGTGATTAGTATTCACGGCAGACTATGTATGTTTTGCAATTTATAAGTGAGGAAAGAGTTGAAATTAGACCAGAATTGCTTCCCCAACAAACACACACACACTGTATGTCATTTAAAATTTGATGCATAAAAGTATACCTAAAGGAACATAGGTGTATATATGTATATATGGAACTTTCATATATATATGTGTGTGTGTGTGTATGTATGTATATATATATATATATATATATATATATATATATATATATATCGATTCAGTCATAAGGTTTTACATTACCAAATATGTCTCTTATATTTATTTTATTTGAGTCAAACTATTGACTATTTGAGTCAAATAGTCAAACTATTTGAGTCAAAATATTGAGTCAAACTATCCCAAACTATTGCTGTATACTGGCTTCAGCCAATTTTTCATGCTCTGCTGAAAAGTAAAATTAAAAAAAAAAATGAGGCCCATGGTAACCAAGGTCTAAGCAATGCTTTTTGTCTGTGTCCCCTCTTAAAGAATACAGGAAGTGTTAGCATAATCAATTATCTGAGAAATCTTACTCCATGTTTAATGTTGTTGCACCCAGCTTACTCCATTACTTTTGGCCCCATAGTCCTTGTTTTTAATAAACATATTTAATAATCAGGTTGTTTGAAACTACAAGCAACAAAAACCCAACTGTAATATACTTGATCAAGTGAACAGATTTACTGCGCCAAATGATTGCGTTCAAAAAGGGTGGAGTTCAGGCATGGTTGACTCCAGTGACCAAATCATGTTGTTGGTCAGTCTCCAAATTGTGCTCTTCTCTGTGTGCATGCAGTTCATTCTCAGGAAGGCTTTTCTTAAGTGGTTAAACACAGACAATACCAGCTCTAAGATTTCTAGAAGAATAGGAATCCCCAGAAGACAGGGAGTAAAGTTTATTTTTCTTTTTATAAATTTTAAGGAAAGTGTCAAGATCTCCTTTAGGAGCCCAGATTGGGCACTATCACTGAGGCCAGAATGATATAATGATGCAGTGTTTTCATTGGTTCAGCTTGGGTCAGATGTCCACCTTGAGAGCCATGCTTATCTAAAGCATAAAGACTTAGAATAGGAAGGAACATGGCTCCCATGAGAAATCCAAGCATTCAAGAGGCTACTTCCAAAGGGGAGTAGATGATGGATACAATCATTTCTTTCTCTTCTTTCCTTTTTCTTCCTTCCTCCCTTCCTTCCTTCCCTCCTTCTCTTCCTACTTCCTCTCTCTCTCTATTTCTCTCTCTCTCTCCTCCCTCTCCTTCTTCCTCTCCCTCTCCCTCCCCCTCTCCCTCCCCCTCCCTCCCTGATACGTTTCCTAACCCTCAGGGACCAAAGGGTTAATTCCCAAGCAGCCCCATTGCCAACAAGACCATCTAAGATCATCGCTTTGCCAGAAACGGCTCCATGCTGAATTTGCAGAAAGGTTTAATTTCTCCTCTGAAGCTCTGAACAAGGTTGTTAAGAGGCCCTTTCAAGTTCTCCCTCTGGGAAACTCCACAAACAGCTGCATGGAGAGGAAGGAGAGGAGGCACAAAATGATTTGGAACTCAGGCTGTACACCTTTCGGCAGCCCCGGTCTCTATCTGGGCAATCTTGATGTTGAGCAGCAGCAGGCAGGGGAAGGTGGAGGCCGAAGGTTTTCAACAAAGCTCGCTGTTGGGGCGCCTGGGTGGCTCAGTCGGTTAAGCAACCGACTTCAGCTCAGGTCATGATCTCATGGTCTGTAAGTTCAAGCCCCGCGTCAGGCTCTGTGCTGACAGCTCAGAGCCTGGAGTCTGGTTCGGATTCTGTGTCTCCCTCTCTCCTGCTCATGCTCTGTCTCTCTCTGTGTCAGAAATAAATAAAAACATTAAAAAAAAATAAAAAACAAAACAACAAAAAACAAAAGCAAAGCTCACTGTTGATTGGACGTATCCCTGGGCATGCCCTGTGCAGCCATATCAGAGATCCAAAATAAGGCTGCTATCCAAGAAAAATACTGATTTACTTTTGGATAAGGATTGGGTGGTCAGTAAACATTTTATGGTGACTGGGAGAGGGATGCTGTTTTCTCAGCTTGAAGAAACATACGTAGCATATGAGACCTCTCGCTGGGTTTCATGTGACACGTGCTCCCATAAAGCGCTCTGAGTTTGCGGCGTGCACACTGTTTGGGATGCATAAGTCACTGTAGGAGCCATGAGCCAGAAAGGAGCGAGGAAGTGGGAAGCAGGGTATAGAGAGTTAACTAAACCGATTCACTGGCTCGCCAGGGAGAATTCCCTTGCCCTCCCCGGGCTTCACTTCATCATCCCACAAGTGAGAAAGTGACGCTAGACCATCTCCTCTCACAGGTGGACCCTTCCAGTGTGGGCTCTGTGTTGAGGATTCCACAGTCATGTCCTCCCTCTACAAGAAGTAATTAGCAACCGAGTTGGAGTTTATGTGCCATTGCCATGGGAAAGAAGGGTCAGCGGCCCATTTTCTCTTTGCTGTCCCTGGAGCAGAGGATATCTGTGATCCCTTCTACATTGGACAATTCTGCCCTTCTAAACACTCTAATATTTTCTTCGATGCTTGACAGTAGAGAATTATTTTCAGCCTCTCTCAATCATCTTAAATGTTAAGCCCACACCAGTCTTCTGCAGAAATACCGCATCACAAACTTTTGTTCACATCGATACCGAACACATATATAAAGCACAGATCGTTCCATTCGCCAAGGTTTCCAGCCTCTCTCTGCCGCGTGTTGCTGTAAATGAACTCTGCAGTACATTCATAAACTAAGTGTGTGAGCCGCCGTGTGTGCCCTTGGCTTGCTAGTGTTTTTCTTCCTCTGCCGGCCCCGATCACATTGTTCCTTTTTGAGAATTCATCTCTCCCACAGATGCCAGGAAACCATGTCTGAGCAGCTGGAAAGTTCCTGGGGCAGGGTTTTGATCAAAGCTGGTGGTTTTTCAGTTCATTGTATGCTCTTCAGCTAAGCTGTCACTGTTCTTTTTCTTTTACGTCCTTTAAAGGAAATACTTCTTTGCACAGCTATTCCATTCAGCAAACACTTTCTAGTGTCAATTGTGGTAACTCCCTGTGCTAAGTGCAAGAGAAAAATAAAGATGAATAAGACATAGTCTGTGTCCTTGAAAGGGTCACAGGCTAGTGAGTGAGAGAGACTTGGACACGACGAACAGTAATAAAAAATCAGGCTGTGATAAGTAGTCTAAAAGACGTATTCAGACACAGAGTATTTACTGTGAGAGAATGGGGCAGAGGAAGGCATGTCCTGGGTGCGTAGACTTGGGTACGTTTCCAGAAAAACATATTTGGGCTTGGTTGAGAAGGCTGAATGCCAGGGCAGAGAGAAGGATTTTTCCGGTGAAAGTAATCAACATTTATAAAACTATGTAAAGTTGGGGCTGCAAAGCGTGTTCACTGAACAGTGAATGAGTGGTTCAGGGTGGCTGAGATATAGAATCCGTATGTAACAGCAGTGGGAAAAGGGTGGAGATTTCCATCATGGTCAGATTTTGGAGGCCCTTAAATAGTAATCTAATTTACTTCAACTTATAAAACAGATATTGAAAACCCAACATGCAGTAGATGTAGCTGAATTGGAAGGACAATACACAGGGTCCCTGCCCTCAGTACACTGTAATATAGGATCCCATACGCAGTGGTAATTGCACTAAAATATGTAATTAATTCTCTAATGCAGTTATTTAAAGGAGCAAATATCTAACATCCAATGGGGAGCATGGAGAAGGTACTGGCGAACAAATGTAAGACAGAGTGGAAGTTTTTCCAGGAACTAAGAACAACATAAGACAGACTTGAAATCATGATAGATTCTAGTACTTCTGGGGAATTGTGATAAATTCAGTATGGCCAAAATGTAGACTAAATGGGGGCAAGTGATGCAGTTAAGGCTTAAAAGAAAAAAGCCTGTGGTTTAGTCTGAATGAAGTAAGGGAAAAAGGAATACTTAACTTATTGCAAAATGAACTATACATTTTCAGAAAATTGCAATGGAGTATTTAATCACACTAATATTCAGTGCTCACTTAAAATGATAGGTAGTGTATAATCAGCATTCTACATATATCACTCCTTATCTTTTTAAGGTCAGTTACGTTTCCACTTTGTACTGAGGGGCCATATGCATGGAATATATATGTAACACAATGCAATTTTATCTTTAGTATAGAAACCTTTTGTAATGGACACCAGTGCTGTCCAGTAGAATTTGCCATGATGATGTAAATGTTCTATACCGTATTCTCCAATGTGGGATCCATTAAGCACACAGTGGATGGAGTACTAGAAGCCTACCTAGTACAACTAAGGAGTTAATGGTTTATTGTGATGGCTTTGCTTGATTTAAACTTAAATAGCCAGATGTGGTTGGTGGCTACCATTTTAAATGGGGTTTAGACAAAGCAAATACATTTTTTAAAAAAAGTCTGAGATAAGAAATTTGACAGAAATAGATCATTTAGAGCATCATCACAAGAATGAAAAAGTGAGACGAATTATTGGAAGGAACTATGTCATGTGGGAATGCCATGAACATACAGAGAGGCTGGGAATTCTCTCCTCCTAGAGTAATGACCTTCTTGTTAGAATGTTTGAAAGAACCAAGTTGGACACTGAAGGGCTTTGAAAGCAATCAAATGAGGGGGACCTGGGTGGTTCAGTCAATTGAGCATCCAGCTTCAGCTCGGGTCATGATCTCACAGTTTGTGAGTTCGAGCCCCGCATCCAGCTCTGGACTGACATTTTGGAGCCTGCTTGGGGCACTATATCCTTTCTCTCTGCCCCTCTTCTGCTTGTGTGTGCTTTTGTGCTCTCTCTCTCAAATAAAAACTGTTTTTGAAAAAAGCAATCAAATGAAACAGTAAGTTTTAAAACAAAGCTTAAACCCCAACCTTGGTACAAGTGTATGGACCTTCAACAGAATAATCTTATGGGAAGATGGTCACAGTCCAGGATACTTAAGGAATAAAACCCTGCGCCTAAGATAAAAATGTCTTGCGGTCAAGACTGTCAAGCATATTTTTCCTATTCTGTTCGTAGCTGCACCATTTTTTTCCTTTGGGGTCCTGCCATTTCTATATTCTGTGTGGGCCAAGTAGACCTTTAAGAGTCAAACCCTGGGGGGCACCTGGGCGGCCCAGTTGCTTAAGCGTCCGACTTTGGCTCAAGTCATGATCTCATGGTTCATGGGTTCCATCCCCGCATCGGGCTCTGTGCTGACAGCTCGGAGCCTGGACCCTGCTTTGGATTCTGTGTCTCCTCTCTCTCTCTCTCTCTCTACCCCTCCCCTGCTTGCACTCTGTCTCTCTCCCTCTCAAAAATGAATAAATATTAAATCTCAAACTCTGGGCATGCTACGTTGGTCCAGGACTGGCCAATAAACATTCTTCACCACCTTGGACTCAATGATGGGTTCAGGGGTGAGCTAGCAGAACCAACCAGAAGCTTCCCTAGAACACGTTCTAGATACTAGTTTCCCCCACCCCCACCCCCGAAGCAGCTAAAAATAGTACAGATTGGGAGTTGCCCGTGATCATTATGCTATTTGTTTGAGAGGAACCACACAGAACAGGCATGGAAGGTCCCGAAGATATAGTTCAAATCCCTGTATCCCCTATGCCTAAAGTTCCGGACCTACCCTCTGGGATTCTAACCCACGTGAAATAATCACTTCCTTCCTTTTTCAAGAACTTGGATTGAGTTGGGTTTCTGCTGTTTGCAACCAAATCAAATACACTGGTCCACAGAAGATACAGGTCTTGAGATTTGATGGATGTTTTCCCATTAATTAAATCTAAATATTTGCCTCTGAAAGACAGGCAAAATGATAGTTTTTAGTTAGTAATGGAGGGTTTTGGAGCAGAATAATTTTTTCGGTATTATTATTTTAGCAATTAGGGAGTAAAAGAAAAAAAAATGGCAGGGAACTTGGGACTTTTCCAATATTTTGGCAACTGTCATTTTAATGATCTTGAATTAATGTAGCCCAGGGGTATGCCAGCTACTTTAAAACTCCTGAAGCTCAAACATGGAGTCCTCAGTAAGTATGGCCACACTAACATCATCACTCTGTGCCTCTGACATGTGGAGAAATTAAATGTTGGAACACGAGTACATTTCCCATTCTGGCAAAGCAGTCAGCTGTCGTGTCAACCTTGTGTCCACTCTCTCCTCTGTCCATGTTAGACACAAGCTGAGGAGTCCTCAAAACTTTGGGTGGGTCCTACCAAAAAATATAAGTGGTTCCAGGTGATTAGCATTTACCTGAGGAATAGATTCAGCACCCACCTTAGATCGGAGATCTGGTCTGTAGATTGTCAAACAAGGCACAAGGTCGTAAAAGTAAGCAAACAACCCCTCGTGAAAATTTGCCTTATCAAAATTTATCTCTAGATCAATGTAATTGTCTATGAAGATCGACTGTGGAGAGACTAAGTCACTTGTAGGTTGTGAGTACCTTTGCACAGTGAGGAAGGAGGGGCGGAAGAATCATGGGGACAGCTCCACAGAGCATGGTGGTTAAGAAAGAGGGGCTCGAGGATGGCTCTCAGGCTTCCAGCCTGGGAAACTGGGTGCCATGTTGATCTCCAGAGCTAGGAAAGGGCATGGGTCCAGAGAGAGGGATGGGAGGGTAGGGCCAAGGGTGGACCCTTAAGCACAGCAGGCAGAGGAGCCAGAAAGGAAGAGATTGAGAAGGTGGTTTCCTAGAAGTCAAGAGAGGGGAGTAGAGAAGGGAAGAATCATGACAGATGTTGGTCACTTTGCAAATGGGGAAAACTAAGGTTCAGGGAGGCAGTATTATTGCCTACAGCCAGCAAGCCACAAAGCAAGGTCTGGGACTCTCCAGCCCCAAAGACCATGCTCTTTCCATCAGATCATCTGTCTCATAGAAGAGACATGGAGGAGTGTAGGGTCCCAGAAAACCCCCGGCCTGGGAACATTCAGAATAGCAAGGTGTATTATGGGGGTGAGGGATGCATTTATGAGAGGAGAGATGCCCAACTATCAAGGAATATAAATGACAGCAGAGGAATTGGAAAGAAAGATTAAGGAGGTGACTCTGTGGAAAGAGAGGTGACAGCACTTTTACTGGACAGTAGGCTGAAGAGAAGTACTTTAGAGATATGATGATCCAGGATCAGTATGGAATTGGGGCTCTAGAATTAAATCAATGAGCTCAAATCTGGACTCTGCTGTTTAGCTGTGACATAAAGCAGCAGCTCTCAACTGGGGCAGGCGTGTCCTCCAGGAGACATGTGCAAAGTCTGGAGACTTTAATCATCACAACTGGGAGGTAGCAAGGAGAGGCCAGGGATGTTGCTGAGCATCCTACAGTCCACAGGGAACCAAATTTCCCTGCCCACTACAGCGTCACTCAGCCCAAAGTGTCCATAGTGCTGATACTGAGAAACACGGTGCTGTCAAGAACATTTCTCAAGGTCTTTAGAACTAGTTTCCTTCAGCCACAAAGCAGGAGTAACAGGGATCCTTGCTTCCTGGGCATTTGCGGACTTAATGAGCTAATACGGGCCAAGGGTGTGGTGCTAGGAAGCCCTTTAGAACACCTCCATCCTCATCGTTACTGTTTTTCCCATTTTGTGTGATGGACCAACGTGTTGAGTTACACTTAACGGATGCAAGGGCAGGGTTCAATGCCAGTCAGGAAGAGGGTGGCTTCAGTGGTTGTGCATCGGGGCCCTCAATTCCTTCTTTGTGAGGAGCAGTCCAGGCCAGAGGGACAGTGGACGCTGCCTTTAGGATGGGTACATTGTTCCTTCCACTCTGGAGATTCCCTGGATACCCTGTCTTAAGAAATAGACATGTTCCCTGTGATAGTGTGTTACCGAGTAAAGCGAAGTGGTGTTGACCATCACCTGGGTCAGAGCTAAAACACTTCTGACAGAAATGGTTTCCAGGCAATTGAGCGGATTCCGTTCCATCGCAACAGAAAGTGGGCTGTTTGGTGGCAGAACAGACAGAGAGATATCCCTTTGGGGTACTTTCGATCAAAGGAGAAAGCAGATTATTAACGGATGGAAATATGTATATTTGGACAATTACATTTGTTATACCTGTGTATTCTGCTATTTTCCAAGATGGCATAAAAAGAGATTGAATGGAACTTGGGAAATGTAATTGTTCTGTTACCAGGCTGTAACAAGGGTGTGTGTGTGTGTGTGTGTGTGTGTGTGTGTGTGTACGTTAAATAAAAATTGCCTGCAAAAGAGCTGTGTGAGAGAAGCACATTTGAAAGATTCCTCCTCCAGTCAGAGTTACTTAGCTCCTTAATCCCTTATGTTGGCAGTTGAACCCCAAGGACAGGTCTTGTGCACAGAGGAGCCATAAACAAACAGAGCCCAGGGCTCCCGGCATCATGGAAAAAAAATCGCCCATTTCTTATAAATAGTTTGCAATAAAACAATAGCAACTGAACATTTAGTGGAAGAGAAAATCAACCAAGAGGAGCTCTGACTTGGTTGCCTTTAAGCTACAGGGACAAACAAAAGAACATCAAAATGGACTCAGATCCTTTCAAGACAACCAGCTTTTGAAGGTTTATTAATCAACCTCTCAGGTGCAATTCCAGACTATTTTAACTGGACTGAAGATAAAAGCAAAAACAAACAAACAAACAAACAACCATCAATCATCCAGAAGATGTGTGTTCTAATGGTTTTTTTTTCCTGCCTTGTTTTCATGTGTTTGCCCTGGTCTGGGTGACTGTCTGTCCTTCACCCACTGGGTAAAAGAGAAGTGAAAGGGACATCTGTAGTGGTCTTATTACACTCGGCTCCTCCTTCCTCCTGTCCAGTGATGCCCGATCTCCATCTGGGGACCTGTGTGATTCTGATTTACGCCCCATTTGGAAGGGTGTAGAGTGGAGCATACAACTTGGGGTAAGCTGACTGGGTCATGACATCCTCTTTGGCTACCGTGATTGGTTCATCTATGGTACGGGATCTAATCTGGCCATTTTTGTTTTGTCAGCCAGTAATAACATTCTTTTCATGACAAGGTCAGTTCTGATGGGTTTTCTATTATTTGTAACCCAAAGAATCTCAACTAGTAGAGGGGTCTCATATCTCAGTGTCTTGATTACTCAAGTGCATTTAGTGTATTGGTTTTCTACAGCTGCTCTAACAAATCACCACAAACTTAATGGCTTACACGGCATGAATTTATTGTGACTTAGGTAATAAATCTGCCATTATCTGACTTAGGTCTTACTGGGCTAACATCAAGGTGTTGGCATAACTACCTTCCTTCCTGGATGCTCTAGGAGAGAATCTATTTCTGTGACTTTTCTACCTTTGAGGCTGTTCAAGTTTGGGGAAACCTTCCCCCATCTTCAAAGCCAGCAACAAGGCATCCCTATGATACTGATTCTGTGGTCACCTCTCTTTCTTCAGTTCACTTCTGCCTCTCTCTAGTACTTTTCAGGATTCTTGTAATTATTTTGGGCCCACTTAAGTCATCTGGATTTATCTCCTTATCTCCAGTTCAGCTGGTAGGCTACCTTAACTCCATCATCTTCTGCTATAATTCCCCTTTTCCATATAATGTAATATATCCATGGGTTCTGGGGATTGGGATACGGGCATTTTGGAGAGGCAATTCTGCCTGCCACATTTAAGTTATTTGAGAATTTCCTCCATGACACAAAGCTGCTGCCATGTTGACCGAAAAAGCATCTTGGTAGTAGAGATTTGGAGTCATGTGGAGTTGATGTCAAGTCTGTTTTGTATGATGTTTGGTATTTTGACATTGCCGTTTTTGCCTGCCTACATTGCAGCAACTAGGGTAATACTATTTTTTTTTTTAAATAATCAGTGATTGTTGTAATCAGTCAGTGATGAGGTGAGCACAAGGAATGGGGTAGGCAGTGAAGTGACCTCTCCATCTCCCCACCTTGCATGCGCTGGGGGTTGGGGGGTAGGTCTAGGGTATATTGATGGTCATACAATTTCCAAGGCCTTCTTTAAGGAGAAGAGTATAAAATAATGAGCAAAAATGTGTTATCAAAGTAGATATTTATTTAAAATGAGAACATGCATCTCAACAAGTTACAAATTCTTACAAGCTGACAAAAAGCAAAAACATCACAAAATAAAAAAAAAATTGTGCTATGTTTTCTCTTTATTATCTTTGACATACCTATAGCATACTTTTTTGTTACATCTTCTGACTTCATATTCTTTAATTGTTTTTTTGTAGGACAACATTTTTTGTAATATTTTTCATAGAAAGGAAAGATAATTTTTTGTTTTTGTTAATTGGGATGTTTTCCATTATTATTATTACTTTTCATTTATTTTTTAAAGTTTATTTTTGAGAGAGAGAGAGAGAGAATGAATCTCAAGCAGGCTCCACGCTGTCAGTGCAGAGACTGATGCAGGGCTTGAGCCCACGAATGTGAGATTATGACTTTAGCCAAAATGAAGAGTCAGACGCTTAACTGACTGAGACACCCAGGCAACCCTGTTTTCCATTATTATTGATGATTGGGCTTCGTTAAATAGGTGATTTGTCATCCAATATCACTATTTGTAGTATTGCTACAGGTTTGTGCCCTATTGAACACAAGAATCTTATCAAGTCTATTTAGTATAATTCCTGTTTAAAAAAGAAGAGTATGTATAACTTAAAATAGTATAAGTTGTATGTTTCTACACAACTTATACTAGTTGTGTAGTATATTCTAGTATATTCTAGTATATTCTCCTATATTATTAATGTTAATCAATTCCATTTTGAGTAATTAACAGTAAGAACCAAATCAATGAAATACCATTTTACACATCTAGTGACTGAAAGAATTTCCCGCAGACTGGCTTCTACCTCTTTACATTTCAAACCTTTCTCCCCCCTCCCTCACTTTTCACATATTTGTAGAGCTTCACACTAAAGGACCCAGCTATGTCATGATACAGCCCCTGCCCAGCATTTTGATATCATGCCTCCTTGTGAATAGGCACAATGGGGAAGATACATACACACTCCTTGAAGCCATTCTTATCCTGGGATGTAGCAGTAATTTAATTCTCTATGACAGTGACTGAAAACTATATCTTTGTATCACATTCAGTTCAAACAAAAGGTATGGTCAACTCAAATTCCCTTGGATGGAATACCCTTATTATGCCATTGGACTATCACCTAAGACAGGATAATGTGATGGAGAGGGTAATGGAATATAGTCAATAATTCTAACTAGTAGCAGGCAAAATATTTTGCCTTTGATATTTTTAGAAAAGAATGCTTGACCATATAAACACATTGCCAAGCTTCATCCCAGGGTTTTGGAAAGAGCCACTGGGAGAGA
The DNA here is from genome assembly GCF_046562875.1 of Panthera onca. Taxonomy (NCBI): domain Eukaryota; kingdom Metazoa; phylum Chordata; class Mammalia; order Carnivora; family Felidae; genus Panthera; species Panthera onca. Next base: position 35,319,966 of record NC_138354.1, on the reverse strand, counting down.
GGGGCCTTGACCCCTAAGTTGAGGTTCAGAAATTGTGAAATGTTCTTGGATGTGATAAAAGAGAGGTGTGGGGGGCATCTGGCTGGCTCAGTTGGTGGAACGTGTGACTCTTGATGTCGGGGTTGTGAGTTTGAGCCCCATGTTGGGTGTAGAGATTACTTAAAAATAAAAATCTGGGACTCATGGGTGGCTTAGCTGGTTAAGCACCAAACTCTTGGTTTCTGCTTGGGTCATGATCTCTTGGTTCATGAGTTCAAGCCCTACATTAGGCTCTGTGCTGACAGAGTGGAGCCTGCTTGGGATTCTCTCTCTGTCCCTCTCTCTCTGCCCCTCCCATGTTCACTCTCTCTCTCTCAAAATAAATACATAAGACTTTGAAAAAAATTCTAAAAAACTAAAATAAAAGGAAGAGAAGGGGGTAAGGCTTTTGTTTCATTAGTTACGCAATAAACTAAAAGTTCTGGGGACTGTAATTTATTTGAATGGCCAACTTAGTCTTGCTGGACACAGATGACAGAGGTCTGGAATGGATAGTTTATTGTCTCATTTTCCAACAGTTTGGCATTTTCCCATTTCCAAAACCTTTCTACATCTATGATCTCCTTAGAAAGCTATTTTCTTAAGTTTTCCCATAGCATCTAGCCTATTTTAGGCACTCATATAGTGCATGTGGGGTGTGTGTGTTGGAGGGGGCTGTACATGCTCCCCTGTGGCCAGTGAGGACTTTTTACGGAGTCCAACGTGTCTTTGAGGATGTCCCCCCAAGATCCTGGGGTGGGGGGAGTTTCTTCCCCTGTCCATTAGCACCAGCAGACATGCTCTCTAAGGAAATGTGCAGAGGTCGAAACACCGAGCTAAGTACAAAAGAGATCATCTTTCAATAAATGTGCTCACCAAACCACCCTGCATGTAACAGATGTCCGCCGCATATCTACTATGTTGAGAGCACTCTGCAGAGCGGTCAGAGCACAACAACGAGGAAAATCCAGAAACACTGTGAAAGGCTTTGACGTGAACCAGAAAGATTAGTGGGTGTCCTGCCTGGCAATCCGCTCTGCATTATCTCTGTCTTTCCCTGTCTTCGAGCTACTTTACAGCTCTGTAAATTGTATAAATGGTAGAAAACTGATAGCAGTGCAAATGATTCTTAGTCATAGAAATTCAAATCGTGTCCCATGGAAGGCAAGCGATTTGTGCCCTGTGGATATTGACCACTTTTGCCAGAGTTGCTTCTGTGTGTAATTTTTGTCAACATTTCTGATGCCTGTGCTATAGATTTCTCTGCCCTTTTGAGCATCCGCATCTTACTGGTTTCCTCGTTGATGAAAGAGTTAAATAGAAATTTTTGAGATGTGTTCCTGTTATATTTGCAAACAAACAAACAAAAACCAAAAAAAAAGCCATAAAAGACTCTTAAATGCAGAGAACAAACTGAGGGTTGATGGGGGGCAGGGGAGAGGGGAAAATGGGTGATGGGCCTTAAGGAGGGCATTTTTGGGGATGAATCATGGGAATCTACCCCCAAAACCAAGAGCACCCTGTAGACACTGTATGTTAGCTAACTTGACAATAAATTATATTTAAAATAAATAAATAAACGGGAAAAAAGCCACAATTTTACCATTTTTAAACATGTACCCCTTAGCCACACACATGTTTCATGGAAGTTACATCCTGTAACTGGATGTTAACCACATTATCTCATACAACACACACGTGTGGGCTCCTAGGAGCCTGAGAGTCTATAACAGGGGAACCTGATATTGTCTATTTGATCAGGGTAGAATCCCCCATGAAAGTGACATTTGAGTTGATCAAGCAGGAGTTTACATGGCGTGTGCAGGAGGAGAGAGGGATTCAAGAGCAAACAAGCCTGTCATGAGAGCAGCTCAAGATCATTTCTCCCAGAAGGAGATTTGCAGTGCTGGGAGACAGTGGGCTTTGGACAATAAATCAGAGAAGCTGGAAGACTTGGCGGCTGCCGTTGTCTGTGCTTCGTGATAAGAGATCCTGCCAGTGAGCCATCTTCAGATGCGATGGGGCCAGGGGTTTGGAGGATGGGAGCCCACAGCCTGGGGGCTGTCTCTCACCTCCCTTTCCTGGGATGAGTGTTCTGGCCACTTGCTTTGATGATCAGTCTCCTCTGAAATGCGTTCCCTCCAGGCCCTGCCTACAATGGTGATCCTGCTGCAGAAAATGGTAGCATCATTAAGGGAGAAGGAAACTGGCCTTTCCTTGTGACCCATGCAGGCCTTTAAACCTATTTGCATCAAACCCCATGGGTATTGAATTAGCAGCATATCATAGTTTCCCAACCATTTTTATTCTGGAACCCGGCTTCAGGTTACTTCCTGTGCAGACGCTTTTCTACAGGAATGCCTTTCTTCCGCACATCTGTTGGTTCCTGCACTTCATTGACTGCTCTACCCCAGTGTCCTCTCCTTAGGCTTTTTCAGATCATCCATCTGAAATTGCAGCCTCCCTGAACTGCACCACCCCCCGGTCTCCGCCATGTTGCCCAAAGCAGCATCGGCCACTGTGTGTCTTGTAGGAGCCATTCTCCACCAGTTCCAAGGAAATTTTAGCTGAGACCAAAGGAAGGCAGGGAGGAAGGTGAGACAGCAATGAAAATGTCTCTCCATATTCCTTAAAAACAGAAACCAAAACTTCTCTCTTGTTTTCCCCTCATTATTACTATTCTCAAGTTAGTTATCGTACAGTGTAGTCTTGGCTTCAGGAGTAGAACCCAGTGACTCATCTCTTACATATGACACCTGGTGCTCCTCCCTAAAAGTGCCCTCCTTAATGCCCATCATCCACTCACCACCCCTCCCATCCAGTGGATTTCTGTCTATTTTTGGTGGAAAGCACCAAAAGATACCCACTCAGCTGGATTTGCTAGAAGGGAGCACAGTGCCAGTGAGGACATTCAAGTGAAAGATTTTGACATAGAGTTAGAGTACCGTCGTCTATACCTTTGTAAGAAGTCATTTTTCCAGGCCTGAGGAGGGCTTTCCCAGCCCCAAAGAACCTCCCTCATCACATGGCTGATGAATCTGCAGCTTGTGTTTTTAGGTTTCACTGGCCCTTCGCCAGGCAGAGCTGCCTCTGAAATGTGGGCATGCGCGCACAACTCAGTATCTGTCTTCAGAAAGTTCCCTGTTTAGCCTCACCAGGTATGAACCCCCAGGTGTGAATGAGATCATCGGGTCACTTACAAGTTGCAAGTCCTCTGACATAAGAGCGTGTATTGTTTATACAGCCGGTGGTCGAAATAATAATAATAATATCCGACGTTTATGAAGTCTGTGTGCAACCGCCATACCAAACACTCGCATAGATGATTTCATTTCTTCCCACACGCCCTGTGAAATAGGCTTTATGGTCCTCGTGAACAGGAGGAAGTTGGCCCAGAGAGGTTCCATGGCTTGTGCCCAGTCACACCGAGATTTGGAGCCAGGATTCCAACCCACACAGCTGGACCCCAACATCTTTTGTCTTTCGACTCATGAAGTGTTTTTTCCTCTTTATCCTCTTGGTTAAGCCACGCAGCAAATGCTGTAAGGAGGGGGTATCTGTCACATTGTTTGGAGCCGTAGAAACTGATGCTCAACCAGTGAAGTGATTTACCTAAGGCTTTGATTTCAATTCTGTCTATATAGTAGAATCACTCAGAGCTTTAACAAACCCCATGCCGGGGCCAAGCCCCCTCTAACAGATTCTGATTTACTTGATTTATTTGCTCTAGATAAGGCCTCATCACCAACATATATATTTTTTAAGCATCCCTCTGCATCCAAGGTTGAGAACCGCTGTGCTTAAGTTTTCTAAGAAAACATGAGATTTTTTTTAAACTCAAAATCCTTACGTACCATCCAGCAGACAGGGGTTCAGAGTCCAGCCTGAGTTTGGTGGGTTAAATTGTGGTAGCTTCCTACCCTTGGCATAGGAGTCTCTTGATCATCTGGCCTGGGACCTCCCTCTCATATCACCTTTCACCATTGTCCCCTTGACTTTCGGTGTTCTATCTGTAGAGAAATGCTTGTATTGCTTCCCAGAAGTTCACGGTCTCTCTGGTCTCCAGGCTCATAACCCATCCTCAGTTTGTGGAACACGTGTTCCTTCCATTCACCAGGCTACTTAAATGTTAGCTTTTACAGGAAGGCCTCCTGGTCCTGACTTGCCCCCCCTCTGCCTAACTCAAGGCTTATGCAACAGTTGTCTGATTTAGTAAACAAAAACAAGATACCAAGTTAAATGTGAACTGCAGGTAATCAATTTATGCCCCGGTTAAGTGTCCGACTCTTGATTTCAGCTCAGGTCATGATCTCACATTCGTTTGACCTCTGCATTGGTCTCTGCACTGACAGCATGGAGCCTGCTTGGGATTCTCTCTCTCTGTCTCTCTCTGCCTGTCCCCTGCTTCCCCCCATCTCTCAAAAATAAATAAACTAAAAAATAAATGAAAATAAATAATAATGGAAAACATCCCAATTAACAAAAACAAAAAATTATCTTTCTTTTCTCTCTATGAAAAATAGTATAAAATATGTTACAATGTATGACCCAAAGACTGCATGGGAAATGCTTACACTAAGAACATATGTGGTTTATGTAACATTAAATGTAGCTGTATTTAATCTGGAAACCCTGCTTGGAACCCTTTCAGGATGTGGGGAAGGTCTTTTAAAAGCTCCTCATATCCTCCTAACCCCAAAATTCCATTAAGCTTATCCTTATTCTCACGAGAATGAGAATTTATAGAACTGGTTACATCGAGGGTGGGCTGTAGGCCACCTGATTGTAACTGTTCGAAAGATTACAAAAGTTAGTAACTGTTTAACTTATTAAAAGAAAGATTCCCAGAATCCATCTAGGCTTAATGAATCAGAACCTTAAAATTTTGGTCAGGGGATTTAGGCAGTAATCTGCACTTTTAATTAGCAACTCAGGCAATTCTAATGCACACTGAAGTTTGAGAATCTATGCCAAAGAAAATCACTTTGCTTTGGTATGAAACTTTGGAGCCTAATTCTCAAGTGCATGGAGGTAGGAAAAAGTCAAGACCTACTCCAATATTGTCTCTGTTTTATCCCTCTTCAGAGGGATGGCTCTCAAAGATTGTATCCAATCTGAGGGGCACCTGGGTGGCTCAGTCTGTTGGGTATCTGACTCTTGCTTTAGGCTCAGGTCATGATCTCACAGTTTCATGAGTCTGAGCCCTGCATCGGGCCCTGTGCTGGCAGCATAGAGCCTGCTTGGGATTCCCTGTCTGTCTCTCTGTCTCTCTGTCTCTCTGTCTCTCTCTCTCTCTCTCTCTCTCTCTCTCTCTTTCTCTTTCGCTGCCCTTCCCCTGCTTGTGCTGTCTCTGTCTCTCTCAAAATAAGTAAACTTAAAAAAAATATTATATCTATCTTGCTCACTGTTCTAGTCCAACTTACTAGCATGGTATCCAGCATATCACAGTGCTCGGTGGACATTCATTAGATATACACAAAGAAAAATATGAAAGAATGAAGGTTGATTCAGGATGAGTCATTCAGCAAACAAAATTCTTTCAACAAATACGGTTTATTCTGCATGTATTATGTGCCAGGCTGTTCAGTGATGTTGTCGTGGGCAAGACGGGCAAAGTGTCTACTCTTATGCAGTCTATATTTTATTAGGAAACTATAGGCAATGAATAAAACATATTTATACAGTACTAGGCACAATGAAGGGAATAAAACAGAGAAGTGGTGTAGAAGGCAGGAGGGTTACCTCACTAACATATATTTTCAAAGTTTGATTTTGCTCAGATATTTAGTAGGACGGTGGGACAGACCAGGATATTTGAAGACATCATTGAGTAGCTGAATTTACCAACTTGAGGGCCATTTACTTCTATTATGTGGCACAGTGTAACTTCTTTATCTTTCAAACTGGTTTGAATTGAGTTGTCTCTACTTGTGCCACAAGCACCCTGACCAATGTAATGAAAATAGGGGGCGCTATGTAGGCAGAGGTAGGGGTGGTCTAAAGAAGACTTCTCTGATATGAGCTGGGGGCTTACATAAGAAAGAGCAAGTCCTTTAAATACCTGGGAATGAGGAGTTCAAGGAAAGACATCTTCAGATGCAAAGGTCATATGTTGGTAATGAGCTTGGTGTATTCAAAGACTTGAGAGAAAGCTAGCATAAGACTCCATGCTGTGTGGATCTATTTAAGATCCCAAAGATGAGGGCAGGCACTAAAATAAGGGGGGATAGGCCTACCAAAGCCTCCTCCCAAAGATGGGGACACCCTAATTCCCAGATCTTGTAAATGTCACCTTACATGGCAAAAGGGACTTTGCAGGCATGATTAAGTTAAGGATCTTGGGAGGGTGAGATTATCCTGGATTATCTGGGTGAACCCAAGGTAATCACAAAGGTCCCTTTAAAGGTCCTTGTAAGAAGTGGGAGAATCAGATATAGGGAGGGAAGGCAGTGTGTCAACAGAAGCAGAGGATAAAAGGCTATGTGATGTGGGGTCACGAGCCAAGGAACCAAGATGGCTGGAAAAGTCAAGGAAACATTCTTTTGTAGAATCTCCAAAGGAAAGTAGCCATGTCAACACCTTGACTTTAGCTCAGTGAAACTCATTTCAGACTTCTGAGCTCTACAACTACATGATAATAAATTTATGTTGTTTGAAGCCACTTAGTGTGTGGTGATATGTTATAGCAACAATGCGAAGCAATCTAGGTGTAATGGAATCATTGGAGGGTTTTAAGCAAAGGGATAATGTAACTGGTATGGAAATCTCGCCTCTGCAGTGAAAGAATAGACTCTGATTACTGTTGCACACGTCAAGAGGAGGGGTGACTGTGGATATGGATGTAGAAGCAAAGGTTGTAATAAGTGGGTGGCCAACCATTTCCATTTGCTAAGGATTGAGGGCGTTCCTAAAATACAGGGATTTCTTTTCAAAATGGAGCCAGTCCTGCCAAACCATACCAGTTTGGGCCTGCAGGAATGCCTAGGATGTGGGATTTTTGTTGAAGAACTTGGGAAAGTTCCAGGCAACCCTGGATGGATTGGTCACCCTGGTGAGAAATGAAGGGATTGGAGTTATAGGCAGGAGATCGAGTCACCGGAACTTGCTTCTTTGTTCAGGGTGAGAGGTGGAGGGTCCAGGTGGTCCCTAGATTTGGGCAGGAAATTGGATGGATGGTGCCTTTATTTAAGGAACTGAAGGAGATGGTGAGAGCACTTTGGGGGATGTCAGGCCATTTGGGCACCAGCGTTGGGAGTTGGGTTGCCGATTGGAGGGAAGGATGCTAACAACAATAGTAAAAATCACCGTTTTGTACTTCACCATTTTGCTAACCACCAGCCCAGAAGTTATTCCATCTAGAGGCTATTTTTTTCCTCATTTGAAAGAACTGTGACAACATCCTTACAAATTGAGTTTGTCTTCTAAGGTGTTTGCTGGAGCTTTACAAGAGGCTTAATCAGTTTCACATGAATTAATGATGGCTATCAAATGGGGGGAAAAGAATGAATTCCAAATAAATACTTATTGCATAATTGAAGTTGCAAGAACCCACAAGGAATAAAATATATTTGTATTTACAATGCATAAATGTGATGGCAACACTGTGGGGCAACACACGGCTTTTTGATAAGAACCCTGAACAGTGTTAAATTAGTAATAGGCTGAATACATTTCTTAATTATGTCACTGGTGTTGTGCTCAGGAATACCATTTGCAATAAATTGAGTCCCATTTGTATGCATGCAGCATGAGGAGAAAGTGCTGTATTTTGAAAATCCTAATGGACTCATGGGAACACAGGTTAATGTCAGCCACTGCTTAGAATTAGTCCTCGGTTTCAGAGCTTGCAATTGTATTAAGACTTATCATGTACTCTTTTCATCAAGGTAATAATTGCTATAGATTTACATATCCTGCCACGAGCAGAAACATGGAAACATGGATCCTTCAGGGCTTTTCAAAATGGAAAGTAGTAGTTATAAGAGGGAAGTGGGCAGGATATCTAAATATCCTGTTTATACAAGTAATTTTTTCTTCTCAAAAAGATTGTGAAACAGGTGAAGATAAAAATCACAAAAAATGAAAGCCATTCATGCAGTGGGTTGAAGAGTGGCAGAAAAAAAAAAGATATGCCCAAGTCCTGATGCCCAGAACCTTTGAATTTGACCTTATGTAGAGAACGTGTCTATACAGACACTTTTAAGTTAAAGATCTCAAGGAGTGGGTCCTAAATCCAGTGACAAGTGCCCTTAGAAGAGAAAGATTTGGGATTTGAAACACAGAGTGTAGACCAGAGGTTGGACTCTATGGAAGCACTGTCCAATGGAACACAGAATTGAGGCAGAAACACAGAGAAGGTGATGTCAATTGGAGGCAGAGATGGCGTGGTGGGTCTGCAAGGAACACTGAGGATTACCAGTAGCTGCCGGAAGCTGGGAGAAAGGCATGGAACAGATCCTCCTGTAGAGCTTCCAAAAGGAGTTCACCCTGCTGACACCTTGATTTCTGACTTCTCCAGATATGGGAGAGGATAAATTTCTGTTGTTTTAAGCTACCAGTTTGTGGTTGTGTGTATGGCAGCCCAAAGAAACGAATACAGTCCATATCTCCATCAACTAGAGACAAATATGATTGACGTCTATATGAGAGAGATGTGGTATGTGAGGTAGGAACTATAAAGAGCCTTGTTTATGGGTGAGGAAACTGAGGCACAGAGAACTTAAGCACTTTGTCAAAGTGAAATTGCTAGTAAGTGGTGGTGCTGGGATTTGAACCCAGGCATATAGGCTCTAGAACTATGCTTTCCAATATGGTGGCCCCTGGTCACCTGTGGCCATTTAAGTTTGAATTTAAAGTAACTAAATTTAAATCAAATTTAAAAATTCAGTCCCTCCATTCTAAGAGCAACATGGTAGGGACTCAGTACCCACATGTGGCCCGTGACCGCTGTGTTGGTCAGTGAGGATTATAGAACACTTTCACAGTGCCAACGGTTCTACTGGATAGTGCTTCCATAGAGTCTGTGAGCCTCCACACCAGCCTATACTGCCTTATCCGGTACTGTGTGAAAAGCGTTTCTCACAGTATATGGCATAGAGCGAAGTTCTGTAAAGCATAGTTATTATTTTATCTTTCTAGATTTTTTCAGTGTGTGCTTGTATGTGTGTGTCTATATTCACTTCTGTGTGTGTGCGTGCGTGTGTATGTTTATGGGGGATGGGATAACTGTTCACAGATCTGAGTTTTGTGTGGTGAAGGGTGTACTGTGCATACAGGCAGTTCTATTTCCTACCTTTTCTCCATAAATAATATATTGTCAGACCTTCTGGTGGAGATTTGAATTCTTGGAAACAGTGTCTACAGCTTGTCTCTGGACACTGAAGTCCTCTAGGCCCTCGGAAATCTCTTTCTTAGAAGCAACAGTGGCTGGTTATTGGAAAGCACTAGAACCCAGAGTGAGAATAACAAGACCAGGTTCAACATAAAACAGACAGGGTTCTCCAATGTATTGACACCATGTGTGGTAATGGCTAATTGTGACTTTGTGTAATAATTGCCTTTCTGTGTGATAATGGAATATCCTATGTAATAATCTCAATGTAGTAAGGGACTGCTGCTTAACATTTGACTCTCAGTGTAACAACTGATGTGTAATAAATGACTCTGTGTAATAGTCATCTCTTTGCATACTGACCATTTTGTGCCATAATGGACTCTGAGGAAAGATTGAGTCTCCATGTAATAAGTGTCTCTCTGCATAATAATTGACTCCCTGTAATAATTGACTTCCTGTGTAATAATGAGCTCCGTGTGTAATAATGGACTCTCTGAACATAGGCACAAACCTGCAGATGCCTGGATTAGTAGGGATTACAGTGATAGTCAAGCCACTTCCAGTTGCAGATGTTAGAAAAACAACTCAAAATAGCTTAAGATGGGAGGAGGAGGAGGAGGAAGTGGAAATCATTAACTCGCATACCTGGGAAGTCCAGAAGCTAACTGCCCTCAAGCCTAATCAAATCCATGGGTTTACATGAAGAATCCATTGGGATCTCCTTCCATCTCCACGGTCTTGGTTTAATTCTCAGATGAGTCCATCCTCCACCTGGCTGGAGGGTGCTCCCAGCAACTCAGGTTTCCATGGCACTTAGAGTGCCTGTTTCCAGGGAATACAAGAACGCAACCATTTCCTCAAAGAACTCAGGCCACCCCACACCTGGGATGGTAGAAATGGGCACCTTGATTGACAGGTATCTCATTATCACAGAGGGTGAGGGGTAGTTCACAAAATGAATGGATGGAGGCAGAACAAACAAGTAACAGATGTTTCCCTTGTTCAGAGCCTATGAGCTACAGCATCCCAACAGTGGGTGTGAGCTCAGTGAATTTGTTCCAGCAAGTTCCTTAGTCTTTATGAAACAGCCGTCAACTCTTTTTAGAGTAGGTGACTGATATCTGCATATATATCTGACTAGTTTTCAAGTAAGCGTAAATGTTCTTATAAAGAATAGAATGCAATGTCATTTAAAACATCGGGCTTATACTAATGCTATATCTTTATGAATCTTCTCAGTCAACGGCCACCAAATATATAGCTACCTCCCATAGTGCTCCGTAATATATTTTTCTTTAAAAAATACTCAAGCTACCTTCAGCAAAAGTTTTTAACCTATTTTGTGTCATAGATCCTTTGGTGGTCTGGCAAGAACTATAGACTTCTTCTGAAAGTAATGTCTTTAAACACATAAAATAAAACATAGCAGTAAAAAAAAGATTCTTATGAAGTACCTATGAAGCATGGAAATACACAGTTTTTAAACTATATGTATTTGGCCTTTTTACTGAATGAGTTTTTTCCAGTGAAAGTTTTCCAAACGTGGAGGCAAATTTGGAATTATTTCCTGTAACACAGTTGCCAAGATTGGGACCAAGAAAATGAGGCCCAAAGAAAAATTTCTTGACTGTCTTTATGCCTGCCTCCTCCTTTTTGTCTGGTTAATTCTTACTTAATCCTTCAAATCACAGTGCACACGTGGCTTCTTTGGGAAGTCTTCTTCTGACCTGACTAGGTCTATGTTCCTTTTGTGGTACCTTTTATACTACTATGGCTCCCTGCCTCTGCCTACCCACCTACCATACATGCATGAACATATGTCTCCGTTATCAAATAGCGTGACTATTTGGACAGTCTGTTTTCTCTCTGACACTCTCAGTTTTGCCCAGGAGTACAGGACTGAACCTGGTTCCATCGCTGGTCCCTCGCATGGTACCAGGGACCTAACCTGAGCTCACTAAAATTTGCTACATGGATCCCTAAGTGTGTAGACACCCAAGAGTCATCACAGGGTCAAATCTGATTTTCTCCTCACAACATAACAAAGTTAGAAGACAAAGTGCCCAAATTCTGGCGCTCTTCACGAAATAGGTGCTAAAAGGTTGTAGTGGGTCACAACATCTTTGCAGTTCACAGGCGATTTTTGTTTTAAAAATTCATTCAGAAGAAAGAATTGGAAACAGAAGTGACGAGAAAGGATGGTCAGAATAGGGTTGCTTGATGGAGAAATTCAACACCATTGTCTAATTTAGAAGAACAAAGCCTACAGTCAGAATGTAAGTCAAATTAATGTAATACCCATCCAAAAAATAACCATTTCTGGAATTGTCAGTGGAGACCAAAACTGAATAGATCAGTAGGTTATGGGTGGACATACCTGTTGACAAACGCAGTCCCGCTGGTAGCGGGTCTCTCCATCTGCATTTCCTGCAGACCTTCTTTTCCTGCTGGAGCAGTGGCTCTTTCTGACGGGGAATCCACTCCATGGAATCAATACTGACCCTGCCTGCCTACCCATTACATCAGAGGGCTCTGTCTCATCGCTCACAGTCATTGGTTCTGAAATGGACATGTGACCTAAACTGAGCCAATCAGAGTCTTCCCGGAGACTGCTCTGCTAAGGAGGAAGTCCCTCTCAGCCTGATGGGTGGGCAAAGCTCTAGCTAATTTGTGGTTTTGGAGGGGCTGGTGTGCCTCATGCCTACTATGTGGGTGGGCACACCTGGAGAAGTGGAGAGAAACGCATGCATGATTGCATTCTCTAGGCCTTTGGCCCGGAATCAGTAACATCCTGGGACGCTTTGGTTATTTGCGCCCATCAGTTCCTTTTTTTTTTTTTTTTTTCCTTTCGTTTTGCTCGAGTTGGCTTCCTGTCACTTGCAACTGCTGAAACATCTGTAGTTTATTTCACGTTAATGTGGCTTTAAAACATTTCTTGGACTGGATAAGTAGTGTTTTAAAATTGCTTAGACCAATGGCACAGTTTTGTAGGCCTATCCATGACAGATCTAAAATGGGCTATTACATAGTTTCTCCCCCATTTTAGATTTTCATCCGATTCTGATACAGTTGTTGAGTGGCCCATAAAACAGGATAACCAGACAATGCCTTCAAAAGGCATCCTGAAGCCAATGTTTAAAAAAAAAAAAAAAAAAAAAGCTTAGGAAGAAAGTGGGACATTTTTCATGTCTCTGGCAGCTCCATTATGATGCATTTGGACATTTTTGATAAAATTATGAGGCATAAAAAGTTTGAAGCATTGAAGATTAATTTTCCTCCATAAATATATAGATCATAGTCAAATTCTGTATGACTGGTTTTGCCCAGAAGCAAAAAATATTTGCGGTGTAATTTCATAGCAGTATGGAAGCGGGTGATGAGAGGGGCACTGAAAACGACTTTGGTGGATTGTAAGTGTCAGGTTAACATTCACAACCTGATGAATCGAGCAGAAACCGCTGTTCAAATGTAGGGCTTTGTTGTTTTAAAGTTTTAAAAAAAAGTTGGGAGCTGGTACAGAAGTAAAATTAAAGTAAAAGAAAATAAATAATCCATATCTCTTCTGTTCTGTTTAAATATTAAAGTGTCAGCTGCAATTTTGAAATGACACCAAAAAGCTTGCTGGGCTGAAAAAAAAGTGCTTCATTTGTTGGATTTCTATGCTGTCTGAACTATAATTTCACCTAAGGATGATTTTCTGGGATGAGGGGCTGGAGCTGTATGGTCCTGTTACAGGCTGAGGGACAAGCATGCTGTGTGTGGGGTGGTTTTTGTTTCTTCCACTTCCTCTCTGGCTTCACAGCCTCTTCCTGGAGCCTACTCTTGGGTGCCCAGTGAAGGGGGGGTCGCTCATGCTCATTGGAAATGCTCTTCCCTCCTAACGCCCCCATGTAGTATTTGTTTGGCCTAACCGGCCATCTCGTTCTTCATGGGATTCTCGAGGGCCAAGAAGCAAGGGGCTTATGCACTTCCTCTCACCTGGAGCCATCATGGCACTCAATCTCTTGAGACGTAAAATCTTACACAGATAGCTGCTCGTTTCTGAATATTAGCACTTTCGTTGGTTATCAACTCAGGAGCTTTGAGAGCTGGAAATGACACATGAGGCATTCTGGCGTGGTGTTTTCTGGCTCTGCTCTCTCCCTGTGCAGTCAGCAGCCTTGGGGAGGAAGCCATGAAGGAAGGTGGTTCTTCTTGGAAGGTGGACCCAGGAGAAGATTTCAAGGGCCACGGGGCTTTGGTAGAGAAGGAAGAAACGGGAACTGGCATGATCAAACTACAGTGCATGGGGTGGTCACGAAACCAAACTACCCTGTGTCTGAAGGCAGATATATAAGGGTGGGACTCAGGGTGGAGAATTTGGAGAAGGGCTGAGATAAGACCGGAGCAAGGAGATGTCAGAAACAAACGAGGGGCATGGTAAGCGATCACCAGAAATGGCTTTGTGGTTTCTATAAGGAGACTTGTTTTTCCGCTCCTTCCCTTTGTTTAAGGAATTGGGGCCCAGTTCTGAAATTATAACAAACTACAGGAAGTTTTGCACAGAGGTACGGCAGAGCCCAGGATGAGTGAAGCAGTTGCGAATTCACTGTCAGTGATGTCATCCAAATGTCCATGATTTTGGCTGGGACACAGGCTGCCATCTTCCCCGTCTTTTACTCCTGGCCCTCCATCTTTTCTGGTGACCTTGTAAACAACCCAAATACTGGCTTTTAATAAATCCCTTTTGTGCTTAAAAAGCCACGGCCCATTTCCCTTGTTTAAACTAAGAGCCGTAGTTCACAGCTAAACTTCCCTAGAAAATCGTGGGACCCCAGGATGGTAGGCAAGGTTGGTTCAGAGGTCATGATGGACTGAGAGTCACCTAGCTGGATTCAGACCGATTTTCCCGTATGCTCCCCTCCATCTCACCATGTCTCTGACCCTTCAGGAAACACACAAGAAAAATAGTGCCTACTCTCTCTTTGCAGAAAGTGTGAGTGTTCGAGGGTGCATTCGGAGGCCAACTTCTCTCATTCACGTGTAACAGCCAGTGAGTTTGGACAGTTAACCACCTCACGTTTTCTGTCTTCTCATTACAAAATGCAGACAGTGCTTCTGGTATTAAAGATAATGTATAGGAAAGCAGCGGAATGACTCCCTATTGGTTTTGCCTCCGTGTCCATTTCCCTTTTGTTTGTTTTTTGTTACATCATGCCAATTTTTTTCCCCCTTAGGGAAATCACCTTGGTGTATGTGGTTTCAGTGGGGGGGATTCAGGAGTAAGAACTTGACCAAGGCCTGCCAGTGAGCATTTTCTATACCCTTGAGCCACCATGATGATTGAGTTGTGATAGTCTCACAACTCGGGTTTGTCTAATCAGAGTCAACATGTGGATTTTTGCCAAAGTCAGCAGGAAGATGGGTTTCCTATTTGCATGACATTTCCTGAGAGCTATAAATGTAAGCTTGTAGCTGCTGGCACTCATCTTGTCCCCGGGAGGAGGCTTCAACCTAAGGACGAAGAGGAAAAGAAAAGTGCAGCAGAGACAAAAGTGAAACACATTCTAGATATCAGCATTTGAGTCCCTGGATCCAGCTATACCAGAAGCAGGTTCCAGCTGTGAAGTTCCCAATACATCCCCTTAATGCTTAGGTCAATTTGAGCTGAGTTTCTGTCTCTTAGAACAAAGAGAGGCTGAATTGCTTACCATCCAGCCCACAGTGAGCGTTTGCCACCTCAGTACCAGCAATAAACCTGTGACAAATGTCTGAAGAGTTAATCATGGTGATTGTTGTTTCCTTTCTGTACCCGGCATCTAGCGCAAGAGACATTGACAGGCATGTATTGTGTTGGAGTCTAATTGCATGAATGCACAGAGCATGGTCTCAGGGTATGATAGGATGAATTTCCATTTGTCAGGGCTAAGGAGTTGGGGCAGTTAACATCTTTGGGGAAAGTGAACCTCTTGCTCTTTCACAGATGACATGTGTGCTTCTCTTTAACACCTCATAGTTCTCCAACTCCGTGGAGATTAAGCTTTGCATGTCCAGAAAGATTTCAGTACTTTTAGGGTAGTGAAATTACAACAAATGGGACCAACCTGGGAGTGTTGCCTGGGGCTCAGTCTCAACTCCCTTCCCCTCCAACTCTTTTGCCATGAGCTCGAACATGATGTGTGGCACACAGTACCCGTATTTAAAAGTCACTGCCAAAGGGCTTTCAGATCAATATTATCCCCCCTGTAGCATTTCCTCACATATTACATTAAAAAGACTAATCCCTTGGAGAGTTGTAAAGATGTTTTAGTGCAGAGCATATATTATGAATGTTTCATCGTTATTCCTCAGGATTTATTTAACATTTTACTCGACAGTCCCTTTGGATTTTTGATTGATTACTAGGCAAATTAGATAAGAAAACTCTTTCTGTAAGAGAATCCCAGGCATCATCCTAGCAGTGGTGGTGATAATGATGAAAGCCAACATTTATCCACTATTTCTTCTGTCAACAGCCACGCCAAGCCATTCTGCACGCACTGTTTCCACCCCTCGAGCAAGACATTGTTATCCCCACTTTACAGATGGGGAACTGAGGTCTAGGGAGTGCCTGAGTCAAAGTCAGAGCTTCAGCCAGCTTAATCAGAGCTGCACCACTTCTCAGGCCACCAAACAAAGAGCCAGCCCGATGTAGACAGATGAGACCCCAGGTGTCACAGGAGACTTTAGTTTGCTTGAAAATCAAATCACAGTTATTAGATTGGCTGGAGTCATGTTTCTTCTCTGCACGGACATATCATTCTGAAGGACATATGGCACAGTACTCTTGTCGGTGACTCTTTTAGGAGTTAGAGGGTTGCCTAAGTAAGTGCCTCTATGTCTGGTTTTGAAACAGTTTTGTAAAGTCTGTAGCCTGTTCATTTGGTATTTCAACAAGCTTGCAAGCCATTAGGATTGCTGTCGCACAGCGAGTTGGATGGCTTGGGTTAGGCCAATGATCCTCCATGGGAGCAGTGATCCCCCCCAACATCCAGGGGAAGTGAATCTAGAGCAAGTGTGGAGACGGTTGTGGTTGTCACAGTTGGAAGGTGTGCTCCTAGATCTAATGGGTTCAGCTAAACATCCTACAAAGCACAGGACAGCCCCATAGCTAGTGGTTACCAAGGCCAAAATGTCAATAGTGTTGAGAAACCATGAGCCAGCCTGTTTGAGACAGCACAGAAGCCCTCCAATCCAGGGTCTTAGCCTGGTGTAAATTTTTGTTATTGTTACCCTTTGCCCGCTTACCCAAGATCGAATGCTGATGTTTGTCATTTGTCAGTCCTTCTGAGAAAAGCGCCCCCAGGTGGTTGGTACCGAAAGGATGCTGGCTTCCATGCTTTTCCCATCATGTGGGTTCGTCATCTTAGAAGCCATACCTAGTAGCCTTACACACGAGGAGAAGAGGTGGATGATTAGGTGGCTCTTTTAGAGGCGGGGCCTGGAAATGCGGTACTGCCTTCCCACTTACATTAGGACGACTGAGACTCAGCACTGTGGGCGTCCCCAGCTTCCAGAAGGGCTGGGAAATAGCCCTCCTGCATTCTCAAGCAACACTTGACCGAAATGCAATGCTTTGATCCACACATCGTGTCCTCTCTGATGTGCGAGGGAAGTTCATGTTCAGCAAATACTGAATAAGTAAGGCACAAGAGCCAACACGTTTACCCAGCAATTAAACAGTGGCTCAAAACGTAATATAAGAGATTTGCATTGCAGTTGAGAAAATAGATCACAGGCCCGTGCATCAGAATTTAGGTTATGGGTCTAATATTTCTTTTGTTTTAATTTTTTTTTGTGTTTATTTACTTTTTAAAAAATTCTTTTTGTTTATTTTTGAGAGACAGAGACATGGCACGAGTGGGGGAGGGGCAGAGAGAGAGGGAGACACAGAATCTGAAGCAGGCTCCACGCTCTGAGCTGTCAGCACAGAGCCCAACACGGGGCTTGAACTCACAAGCTGTGAGATGATGATCTGAGCCGAAGTCGGACGCGCAGCTGACTGAGCCACCCAGGTGCCCCATATGTTATTTACTTTTGAGAGAGAGAGAGAGAGAGAGAGAGAGAGAGACAGACAGACAGACAGAATCGGAAGCAGGCTCCAGACTTTGAGCTGTCAGCACAGAGCCTGACACAGGGCTTGAAACCGCGACTGCGGAATCATGACCTGAGCCGAAGTTGGACACTCAGCCGACTGAGCCACCCAGGCGCCTGGGACTGATATTTCTCTTTTTTTTTTTTTTTTTTAATTTTTTTTTTAACGTTTATTTATTTTTGAGACAGAGAGAGACACAGCATGAACGGGGGGCGGGGAGGGGCAGAGAGAGAGGGAGACACAGAATCGGAAGCAAGCTCCAGGCTCTGAGCCATCAGCCCAGAGCCCGACGCGGGGCTTGAACTCACGGACCGCGAGATCGTGACCTGAGCTGAAGTCGGACGTTTAACCGACTGAGCCACCCAGGCGCCCTGGGACTGATATTTCTTAAGTACCAACTGTCATCGGCCACTTGGAGTATGTTAGCTCATTCTACCTTTGAGGTAGTTACTACGCCCTTTTTATGGATGAGGTAACTGAGGATCAGAGACTTCAAGATCCTTAACCCAAACAAATCTTCGCAAATGTTGCTTTCTCACATTTTTATTTTCAATTTGGACCTTCGTTTTATACCCACACCCATGCGCATCGCATGTGCTGTTCTGTCTGCAGCACTGTTTTTGGGGAAACAGCGTGGTGTACCTACTGTCGTACGAGCTAGAGGACTCAGAAGTGGAGACGGGGGCGTTCAGGGTGGGACACTGCTTCTCAGGATATGGGTTTTATCTTACATAAAGAGGGAGGGGGTGGCCCAAGGTCTTACGCTGTATGTCAAATCAAATATGTTGATGGTGGCTGCCTGAAACAGCCTGTTGATGAGGGTTCTGAAGCCAGGCTCTACAGAAGTAAAGAAGGCTCTGAATGATTCATGGCGTCTGCCATGAGCACAGATGGAAGAAGCAGGCTTCCGTGTGCTATAAACTTACCGTCTCTGAACTAAAGGGAGCCTAAGGTCGTTTTCCACGCTAAGGTTCTCTGACTCAACTTGATAGGAGAATAAGATGAATTACATTCTCCTGTTTCTACCTACCACTAGAATGTGGCGGAAGAACAGGGGGACCATTGACCTGTGCATAACTTATTAGGTGCAGTATGTGTCTAAAATCCAAGTACAAGGAAGGAGTGAGTCTAGACAGATCCGAGAGATGCATTACTGATAGAAACTGTAAGGCGTTTTGGAAGAAGAGGTATCTGAGCTGGGTTTTGAAGGATGTGTAGGAGCTTGACAGGCAGAGGCAAAGAAAAGGCCATCTAGGCAAAGGAAATAACATTGCTGAAGGCTGGCCGAGTGAAGGTCTGTTTGATGTTGGTGGGTGCCCAGACTGGGGGGAGCAGATGTGGACTTCGAGCATGGTAAGGGACAAAGAGAGACAGGTGGAGACTGAAGAGGGGTCAGTGGGGATCAGATTGCCAAGTGCCCTGAATGCCAAACTCCGGAAGTTGCTGACTTCCCAGTACTTCTGCGGCACAGGGACCTCAAGGTGACTGGAGTGACAGTAACTCCAACAGGTGTGAGTGAAAAAGCTGTTCTTGCAAAGTGGCCCATCCACCTCCCTGTGGCTGACAGGGCTGGTGCCTGGCCTCTGTCCCCTGGGCTTGCCCTCACTGCCCAGGGCTCCTTCCCTGGGACTGGACTTAATGAAATGTTTCCCATTTTAATTTCAGCTCTGCTGGGAGGAGCTCTTTTTATCTCAGCTGCTTCTCTGCCATCAAAGCCCACTCAGTGCTGAGTACTGCCCGCCCCCTCACCAGTCCTGTCCTCCCCAGAATCCTGCCTGGAGGTTTTAATTCAGAGTCTCAGAAGACAAGCAAGGGAGCTGCTTTTGATTGATCAGTCAAACACAATCCCTTCGCAATTGTCTTTGGAGACTCAGGCTCCAGACATGAAAGATAAAAACAAGAGATGCCAGCTTGGTTTAAGATGGAAGTTTGTGCTAGATCTTTCTCTTCTTCCTTCAACTCAGGAAAAATAACATAAAATGAAAGCCTTCCCTCTCAGCTGAATCAGTGCATTGTTTTCTTGTCTGCCCATCTTGTTCCATTTCCCGACTATTTTTTTAGCTTATTTCAGAAGTAATAAAAACCACCTGATATTTATTGAGATTCTTCTGATCACTTTATGTACATACTAGATGCTCTGTGTATATTAACCTGTTAATCTTAACTGTTGTCTTATGAAGTGGGTGCTATTAATAACCTCATTTTACAGGTAGGGAAACTGAGTCATGGAGTGCTAAGTAACCAGTCTCACAGAGCTGTTATGTGATAGAGCTGGGATTTGTGATTAGGAGATCTGGTTCCAGAGTCCCTCCTTTTAGCCACCATGCCTGTGCTCAGTCCTTGACATCCCATTCTTGGGATGACATTCTGTATGTTGATTTATGGCAAAGGAATTGACATCTTCATCGTTAATGTATTTTCTATAGTAAGGAGCAACTATCTCCTGGATGCATGGACAAGGGGTGATGAGTGACTATTTGATTAAATAAAGCCAGAAGATGTGGTCTCCAGTATTAAGATTAGCTTTGAGGAAGGTCTCCAAAGCTTACCTGATTTACCATTTTAGTCCAGAAAATGGACGTGTTGCAGATGGAGTTTTGGATGCCAGTGTTAGAACCTATTTATCCAAAGGAAGTTTCATCATATGAGCTCCAACCCTTTAATATCTTTTCAGCCCCGAACCTTGGCTAGAGTTGGAGAAAGTGGATTAAATTGGCCCAGACCCCGTCCCTGCATGGCAGTGTTTCCCAGAATGAGTTCTTAGTTCTTTACCCTGCTGTTAGACTTCTCTGCCCCCACGGTTGAAGAATCTTGAATATTTTCTTTGTCCACATCTGCTAATTAGAGACAGGCTGTGTATCCCCCTTTTTAAAATTCAATCCAAGTTTCAAGTACTCTCTAGAAGTAGTTGAGCTTTACTTTTAACTTTTTCCCCAAGGTCTTGAATATACAATGTCTGTTACTCCCAGTCTCCATCAATCATAAGATAATCGAATGGATAATGCATCATCTTTAACAGTATTGGGCAGTTATCGTATATGCGTAAGATGATCACAGTGTGATGCCAACTTGCCTCAATGACTTTTTGCTTCTTTGTGCTTATGCCCTTGTGTAATCTCCTCGCACATGGAATCTGGTCTGCGTTGTGTGACCAACGGAGCATATAATGAGACATAAAAAGTATTACGTGTCACTCGTTTGTTTTTTGGATCGTTGGCTCTGGGCGATGCCAGCCATATGAGGTCGCCATCTTAGCAATGGCTTCTCCAGCCCCAGTCAAGCCTTCCAATGACACCTTGACAACTCACAAGAGACCCCCAGTGAGAACCACCCCCGCTAAGCTACTCCCCAAATCCTGATCCATGAAATGTAAGAGATAATAAATGCTTATTGTTTTTGAATCATCAAGGTTTGGGGATGTTTTGTTATTTGGTCATGGGTAACTGGTACAACATGACCTGAATTTGAAGCAATACTCTCCATTTCTCATTTTCTGCCCAACTGCCCAAACATACATTTCTAAGACTGCAGAAAAAATGTCTTTAAAAGTGCCATTATGGGGTGCCTGGGTGGCTCAGTCAGTTAAGCATCCGACTTCAGCTCAGGTCTTCATCTCACTGCTCATGAGTTCGAGCCCCGTGTCAGGCTCTGTACTGACAGCTCAGAGCCTGGAGCCTGCTTCGGATACTCTCTCTCTCTCTCTCTCTTGCTGTCTCTCACCCCCCTCAAAAATAAATAAAAATAATTAAAAATAAAATCAAAATAATAATTAAAATAAAAAATGTTGTTATGTACTATTTGCTGCCATGTGCCACGCTTTTTAGGCACTCTTCACTGCCACTGTATAGGGTCAGTGTTAGTAAGCAAACCACTTGCTGGATGAGAAAACTGAGCCTCAAAGAGACTTTGCTGCCAAAGATCATACAAGCTGTAAGTGGAGGGAGCCAGAAATTGGACCCAGTCCCACCAGAGTGTATGGCCCATGTCCTGTGATTTTTTAAAAATTTTTTTATGTTTGTTTATTTTTGAGAGAGAGAGAGAGACAGAGCATGAGCAGGCAGGGGGCAGAGAGAGAGCGAGACACAGAATCCAAAGCAGGTTCTAAGCTGTCAGCCCAGAGTCTGACGCGGGGCTCAAACCCATGAACCACAAGATCCTGACCTGAGCCGAAGTCAGATGCTTCACTGCCTGAGCCACCCAGGCGCCCTGGGGTGGCCCGCTGTGCCAGATTGCCTCCCTGCTGAAAGTGTTTCTGGTCATTTGCCAGGCCCTGGCATAAGTCCTTAGTGTGCATTATCAAACCTGACCCTTGTCATCGTGAAGGTCATTTTACAGCCCAGGAAACTGTGGCACTGGATTAAGGGCCAAGTCCTATGTTTCTGTTTATTGTTTGGGAAATGGGATCATACAACAAAAGGTGCCACATTCTTGAAATGACAAGCCATGTGACCTTTCTCTAGGTCAGTCACAGTGACTGGGGACGTGCTGGGTGCCTAGAAAGTGTTTAGAAATTACCGAAGGAAGGAAGGAAGGGATGGAGGGAGGGGTGGAGGGTGGGAAGGAGAGAAGGCAGAAGAAAGGAAAGGAAGAAGGAGAGAAAAAAGGGAGGGAGGGAGGAGAAGCTTAGAATTCACCCCTTAAGTAGGGGGTGAAGTAAGAACAATAAAGTCCAGGTGATGAGGAGATCTATTTGCTCCAGGGTATGATGGAGGGATATTACAGATCATAGCTTGGCAAATGATCTAAACAACTAAATATGTGATGAGGTCCTGGCAAAGATTAGAAAAGTGACAGTCCTAGCAATATGAAGCATGCTTGTCCCATTTAAAGAAGGTCAGTTCTATTCTGCTTCATCCAATGTGGGCCACAGGTAGGGTAGCCCACGTTTCCTTCCTCTCTCCCTTCCTCCCTTTCTCCCTTCCTCCCTTTCTCCCTTCTTCGCTCCCTCCCTCCCTCCCTTCCTCCCTCCCTTCCTCCCTCCCTTCCTAACTCCCTGAAGCTAGAAATCTAGAGTTTTATGTGCTACCTCCAATTTTTAAATGTTGACAGTGTTTGTTTTGTAAACACCATGTGAGCTGAGCTTAGCCCTCTGCAAGCCCTCGTGTCCCGCAGGCTGCATGTTTGTGGCCTCTGTTGTGGAGAAACAAAAGGGCAGTAGGTGGCCTGACTGTGAAGGACCAACTGCTAAGAAAGAGAAGAACAAAGAGAAGGCGAAAGCAAGAAGACAGTTGCTTGATTTTGCTCCCACCTTACAACTCATTGGTATCACCACTGGTAGAAGGGCTGGGGTGGGGGTGGGAGACATCTTTAGAAGCTTGCGGACCCAAGAGTAACTGTTCACCTATCCTGGCAATTTTCAACTTTGCAGATTCTGTTCTTGGAGAGGAAGAAACATGTTGGCAAAACAGAAAGAAATTTCAGACCAACCCCCAGGCAGGACATGAGCTGTATTCTTTGTTAAAGCATGCATCTGATTGCTCATAGTTTTCTTACCATTATTCCTCCTCTCTGCCCCCTCCTTCTCTCCCTTCCTCCTCATAGCCCTCCTCCTCCTCCACCTTCCTACTCCCTGTCCTCCTTCCCCCTCCTCCTCCTCCTTCCTCTTTCTCTACCTCCTCCCCACACTTCCTCCTCCTCCTCCTCCTCTTTTTCTTCTTCTCCTTCTCCTTTTCCCTTTTGACTCTGGGACATAAGGGATTGAGCACACACTGGCAGTGAATGATATGCCTCCCGACTTAGGGTGATTATGTTCGTTAATAATGATTATCGCTTCTATGTAATATTTGCATGATAAACTGTAGACATCTGGTGGAGTGTGCAAGTGCGTGTGGTGTTTGTTAGGAAACAGAAGCAAGCTGAACACTGATGAAATGTGAAATCTAACTGCTCAGACTAAAAATAAAGTCGGCAGGCTTTAGGGTTTCTGCTCACCAGCACTTCTCAGCTCCTCCTGTACTCCGCCTTAGTTACCGTGGAGACACGTGGCTGCACATATGCAGACCAGGGTACACACTTTGTGGGCCTGGCCCCTGGGGGTCCCATTACCAAATTTCATATGTTTAGAAATATTTTGTAATAAGGCCCCTCGTGTCACTTATTAGTAATAAAATGTGCAACCTCCTTCATCAGCATCAACTGCAAATTTGTTTTTTGTGGAAATGCACCAGCACGTTTTCACGTAAAAGACTGTGTGCATGTTGGGCATATATATATATGTAAAATTCAAATATATATTTACATATGTGCATAAAATTTTATCTTCCTCAAACTGCTATGTTACAGTTGATTTTTTCCCCCAAGAAAGTCTGCCGTTTTCTTCAACCTGCAGAACCAGCTGAAATTTCTAAATGATACACAAAGCAATGTGTGTTTCCCGAGGCCAAGCCCAAGCTGAGAAACAGTGACACGTTATGGGGACTCAAATCATGGGGATGGCAGCATGCTTCCTTGTGAAGTGCGGATTTTAGGGAGTGGATGAATCTCAGCATCACTAGCACTGTGGGTTCCTAAAGTCCTGGGTGGGAAAACCCTTACCCGCTTGTAGATGTGTTATTTCGGTGCTGTGTGAGTCACATTCATATAAAGGGGTTAAAAGCAAAGAGATGACGGTGATTTTTGTTTGTTTGTTTGTTTGTTTGTTTGTATTGTTTTTTGGTTGTTGTTTTGTTTTCACCTGCTCAGCATCACCAGGAGAGAAAGACTCCCCCTGATTTGTGCCTTCCTGGTTCTTTTCCAAAAGCATTCATCTAAAGCATCTCTGGTAGCAAGAGAGTGGAATGCTCTTCCCTGCTAATGGCTTTCAGCCTGTTCAGGAAAACCTGCAGTTTAACACTCCCTGGTGGGTTCTACAGTGTTAGCGGGAGGATGTGCAGCAGAAATACTCCAGATAGCCTGGTACTTTCTATGCAAGTCAAGCCACTGTCTACAGACAGACGCCCTGGGCCACACCAACTGGTTTGAGTTTCCGGCTGTTCTTGTAAATTGGAACTGATGCATCGTGGAGCTTGGGAGTCTGGTCCTGCATGTCGTGAGACCTGGGAGGGGATAGCCCTGCATTTCTCTTGATTGCTGGGAGCCTTCTCCTCACCTGAAAAGTGGCACCACTAACCCCCACTTCATCAGGACTTTGAAAAGGTTAAAGAGGATGGCACTCTGTAAAGTTTCCAATGTATTGCCAATAATAAAATAGAAACCTATCGTGAGGACCATGACTAAACATCAAATTAAGCACTTTCTGTGTATCATACACTGTGTTGAGCTATTGACACGTATTTTCTTGTGGTAACCTCACCACCATAGTCCTTTGAGATGAGTAAGGTGAATATCATTCCCCCTTTATAGCTAGAAGGAAAATAAAGGCCTAGAGAAGTGAGGACTTTGCCTAAAGTTTACTAAGGCAGTTGAGCTAGGATCCAAATCCAGACCTAACTAAATTAAGGACATTTTCTACACTTGAAAATAACACCAAGCACTGTTGCTTTTACTAAGAGAAGTGATGCTAATAATTGGAGAATTGAGCCTTGCAAGTTTTGAGGAGGCGGAGGATAGAATTGGAGCCTTTAAACAGACTGAACTTCCGGGAGGTTTGGTACTATTGGAATGTGTACTGGAGAAAAGATCTCATTTGCAACCTGAAGAAACAAAACAGATTTCGAGTTTGGCAGTGTCCCATTAGAATTCAGACCCAAGCCCACAGAATGGCAAAGGCGTTTGTGTGCGGAGCTCTAATCACGGTGTACCACGGTACAAACGAGGCTGTGCTTTCTGGGATTCGGGAACTGAAACTCTCACCTCTCCCTGTTCACCACGTAGGAGCTGTTAAGCTCCAGACCAAGGTTGGCATCAATGGGGGCTGACAGATGTAAGACTAGAGTTGCCATTTGCTCAAAAGAAGCTTCGTTTCCATTGTCGATGAAGTGCAAGAAGTCTAAACAAGGTAGCAAGTGTCTGGTTCTCTGTGCAGCTTCGCTGAGATCGATGGTGATATGTTTCAGGGATTCCAACTTGGAGACCAGGTTCTTCGTTTCCAGGGACTCGCACTGCTTGCAGTACTACTCTGTGATGATGGAAATGTTTTACCCCTGCCGTATCCACTACAGCTCTTGGCTGTGGCTAGTGTGACTGATGGACCAAATGCTTAATTTTATCTCATTACTTAAAATTCAAAGGTAATGTAGGCTAGTGGCCACCATGTTGGATAGCACCAATCTGGGCGATGAGGTAGGGGAGCAAGCCAGTGACAATGGTGAAGGCTGGTGTCTGCAGCCTCCACCATTGCTAGCTCTGTGACCTAGAAGGGTCAATGAAATAAGGGAAAGGGGAAATTAAATAACTTGTCTGAGCCCAGAGCATGCATCTATGGAGACAGGTGTAGTAAAAAGAATGATGGGATTGCCATGCACCTAAAGCTCTTAATAAAGTTTAAAAGAGTTTTGATAAAATATTAGCAATGATCAGCATTACTGTTGTTGTCATTGCCATCACACTTTTGTAAACAAATTACACCCACGTTGCTGCAAAGCCATTGAATTGAGAGCCCCTCACCATACTGTGACTGAAGCAGGCATTGAAAGGAAATATTAGAACATATTCATGGAACAGTGGCATTTGAGCTTCCTTGTCCACTGTAGACACATACACAACTGCTCACCGAGATGAAGGACACCAAGAGTGATGTGGGCAGAGGGTGTGCTTAGGGGAAAGCATCAGGTTTTGAGCAAGTCTGGCTTGTTTGGAAGAAACCACGGTAATGATTCTACAGGAAGAGCAAAGTCCTACAGCCACAGGGGATTAGGGTGCATCCTGTAGATTACAGCAATCCGTCCCTTGGATTTATGGATGGAAGTGAGATCGGATTTTCATATCAAACAATGAATCTGGCTATTGGGGGGGGGGCATGGATTGAGGCAGAGGGGCGCTGAAGGCAGGAAGGAGGTCAGATGTGAGACCAAAAAGACTCTTGATAAGGTTAGTGGCCCTGGTGATGGGGAGCCTCTCTGGGAAGGAGAAAGCAAGACCTTTATGCTCAGGAGGCAGAGTTAGCTAAATAATAACAACAGCAGTGACATTGGTTAGCAAGTCCGTTGTGCTTTCCAGTTTACAAAGTGTTTACCTCTCTCCATCTCGCCAGTACCCTGGGATACCTTGAAGATAAAAAGTGGCATGGTGTGTGACACTTGTGGTCAGCCTGTAGGAAGTCACTGAGCACTCAAAACTGGATGGTTGTGGCTGGGGCTGTTGTTGTCGATGCTTTGTTAAGAGAAGTGGACTTTATCTACCTAGAGAAACCAAGTTCAGCCCAGAGAAAAGTTGTGATAGACTGTGTCACGAAAGAAAGGAAGGAGGTACAAAGAAAACCCACAGAGAGAGCCTGTTACATCTAGGCCAAGGTGCTGCTGGGAACAAGGGTTGTGGGGCTCCTTCTGGGGCTTCACTGCCTGATGCAGACACTGCCTTCAGTTCTTGTACACACTCTGCATATGTAACTGGTAATCCGCCTAGCCCCCTGTGTGCTTTCTCTCTGGTTTATGGA
Organism: Panthera onca; assembly: GCF_046562875.1. Taxonomy (NCBI): domain Eukaryota; kingdom Metazoa; phylum Chordata; class Mammalia; order Carnivora; family Felidae; genus Panthera; species Panthera onca. The sequence goes on along the minus strand of NC_138354.1, from coordinate 35,292,969 downwards.
TTCTGTCTTTATTGGGATTTATTCTTAATGCACATAGTATAATGAAAAGATCTCTGGCTAGGTGGTTAGGCAGTAATGGATTTGCAGAGTATCCCTATTTGCTGGATGTTTCTTACATGTGTGTTTGATTTGGAGGGTAAGTAAGGAAAAGTACGGAAACTTTCTGGTTTCTCCTTTCATCCCGTCTGTCAAAATCAGGGTAGCGTTACCCCTCTCATAGCATTTGTCCCATGCTAGTAATATGCGAATTTATTTTGTGTGTTGTGAGAGAGAGAGAGAGAGAGAGAGACAGACAGACAAAGAGATAGAGACGGAGAGAGAGAGACAAAGACAGATTTATTGTCACTCTTTTCTTTCTGGTATTTCTGTGTCTTCTGTGACCCTAAGACTTCAACCAGTAAATTTGCAACAGAGCCTTAAGGGATTCCATATGGAACCAATCAACATTAAAACAGCCTTCAAGGCAGCTGGCCTTAAAAACTCATTAGGCAGACGTGGTGAAAAGGGAGGTCTGACAAACACTCCCAGCCTCAGAGCTGAACCGCACTCCTCGGGATCAGTGCTTGGGCATTGACTCTTTCCGCCCATCTCTCTAGGATGGGCAAGGCTGACGCATCTTGCCTTTGATGTTGTTCACAGCTCTGGACCAGAATAAATTCCACAGCCACGCCAGAAGCTTGAGGTCTGTAGGTGAAGAGGTCCCATGGCAGGGACAGTCCCATGCAACACTGTCTTAAAGTCCTTGGTTCCTCTAAGGATGGATTTCTGTTCTTCTTTCCATGATAGCGTTTAGTCACTTATGCCTCTCCCATCCATGAAAGCAACATGAGGGAATGAACCACTCCACAAAAATTAATTTCCAGGAAGCTTAAATTGGCCCTCTTAAACACCCTCACTATTCGTTTTTGTTTTAGTTTTGTTTTTGTTTTTAATTTGGTGGAAGCATTTTAAACAAACATTTCACCTTCCCCTCAGCTTCCATAAGCAAAACCCGTCCAACATAATATGACTTCTCTCTAATGATTCAAGGCCAAATGTTCCACACTTTTTTGTTGAAGGGTGATGTAACAAATAATGCTCTGGGTTCATCACATGGTGAGGCGGGCTCCTCCCTGCGCTAAATGCCCCCAGATGTTCTCAGGCTTTTCAACAACTGTGTCTGCTCTTTGTGTGATTTTTTTTTTAAGAGTAGTTCCCCTCCCCACTGGAAGACTGGCATCCTAGTTCACTTCTTGTTATCATCAACTGCCAGCAAACTCTCTTTCTTCTTCCAGCCTCTGGCCTTTAATCTGCCTCCCAGTGTAAAACCAGATTATGAAGGCTCATTATAATTGTGGCCAATGCCCAAGCTACTAGACCCTGAGTAAGAATACTGGAGCAGTCTCCTAGGTCAAAGTGCTTGAATTCCAGGGGATCTTTTTTTGTGAAACATTCCTGGTCACTCAGAAGCCTGACTCTATGTTTTGTGCATTGTGGGGACCAGGGATGGGAGGTTCATTGTCCTGAGTGGACATAGACAGGCAGGCAAATGAGCATCCTTAGAGTTTTCTTATGTGTGGTTCTCGTTTGTTAGTTCTGCTTTGTTTATTTACATTCATGTAAGTATGAAGCCCCTAAGTCCTAAAATGAAGGAAGGCAGGGGAGGAAATTCTACTGCCAGAGAGAGAAGGCCACACAAAATCATGGGATGCAGAAACCATGTTGTCTGTAGAGGGTCAAAATGGGTGATGCTGGATTTTTGTTGTGGGTCGCAATTTTGCACAAAAGTGGCCTTGAGTTTTTTCTAAGGTTTATTTATTTTTGAGAGAGAGAGACAGACAGACAGACAGAGGATCCGAAGCAGGCTCCACGCTGACAGCAGAGAGCCCAGTGCAGGACTTGAACTCATGAACCGTAACCCAAAGGCATACATTTAACTGACTGAGCCACCCAGGCGCCCCCAAAGTGGCCCTGGTCTTTCAGGACCCTTCCTTGTCACTTACTAGAAGCCTGGCTCGCTTTGGACCCTGCGGAGAAAAAGTCGCTGTGTTAAACCCTGTTCAGGTCAACAAGAAAGGATCTAGCTAATGGCTGTCCAAGTTGTCCAGTGAATGGAACTTTTGAAACTCTGGTAGAAAAAGCTATTGCCTCCCATAATTACTAGCTTCTCCCTTCTGAAAAATCAGTATGATATCATGATTTATATTTCTGTATCTGCTCCCCTCCTCCCCCAACCCTCATGAGGTAGAGAGACATGGTTTGCTTTTTTTTCCCCTGAATACTTTGTTAGTAATTCTACCAGGAATATGACCACAGTGCAACTATGACCCTGGATGGTGTTGTGGATTCAAAAATGCTGTAACATATGCTATTAGGATCGTTTCCTAAATTTAAATATAGACTATCTATTAGGTAATGATACAGGATCAACACTCCAAGTTCTCGAGTTGATAATTCTATTGGAATTACGTCACAGAAAGACCAGAAGATTCTTGCTGAAGTATTTGGTAATAGAGGGTCATGATAGCTGTGACTCATTCTCAAATGATGCAGAAAAATATACGTATATAGACACACACACACATATGTACATGTGTGTGCACACGCACACATGCACATAAAGAATGAAAGCATACTACAAACATAAAATATTAACAATTGTGAATTTAGCTGAAGAGTATCCAGATGGTCCATGCCTCCTTGCAACTTGCAAATTTTTCGATTTAGTTTTTTAAATGTTTTACAATAGAATGGCAGTAAACAAACAAAACACAAACACTAGTTTTCTTTCATGGTGACCGCAGTACCAGAATTGAATCATGCAGTCTTGGCTGCGTTAGCACCCTAACCCAAACCAGGACAAGGGGTATGTTCCTCACAGACAGTTCAGTCCTATCTAAACAAGGAAGGAACAGGGACTCGTCTGGAGACATGGAGGTTCCCATCCCCAGAATAAGAAGAGGAGGATCCAGATAGGCAAAATAGCAGGTGTCCAGCTATTATCTTCCTTTCATTGTAGAACAAAACTTCAAAATTCTGAAGCACCGTCTTCAGTGTTTGCCTTGAACAAGCCTTGAAGTCTGAGTAGCACTTTGTGAGCTTAAAACAACCGTCACATGTGAGATTCTAGAAAGCTGTTCCAACTGCTTTTTCCTGCTTAGATAAAAGACAGGGAGTGCATTGGTTGATCTTAACACACCCATCAATTAATTTAATCGACTTAAGTGTTGTTCTCGCATAAAATGCTACTGTTTGGATTGTTTTAAAAGACATCAATTTGTCATAAAGAATACTGTATGGTAGCTTTAATTTTTTCCTCCGATTCCTTTAATGTCTGTTTTGTTAAATGCTTAGCAACAAAAAGCTGGCTTGGGTAAGAGCTTCTTTGCCAAGATAAAAATAATCTAAAATTTAGATGTGTCTGCAGTGATCATGGCAGTGTAAATTAATTAGCCACGCTGAGCCTGAATCAGCCTCTCTAAATGGATCTTGCTTTTATGCTGCTCTGTTTTCTAAAATGTATTCACCCTTGAAAGTAGCCATTCTTGTCATTACTTCCTTTCCCCAATCAGAAATCACAGTCGGCAAGAAATTTTTTTTTTAGGGTAGAAGTTAATAATCCATTAATAAATATTGGAATTTAAATTTTGTGCCAGGGGCCAAGCTGAAGGCTAGCTGCTGCTGCTGAGGATATGAAAATAAATAGGAGATTATCCCTATCCTTTGGGAGGTTTACATTCTTGTTTGGGAGGAATATTAAAATATGTATACCAAAAGTTAAATTATGCAGTATCCAACAACAAGCAATCCCACAAGGCAAGACAGTTTTTATGGCCAAGAAAGAGCTACCTAGAGTCCCGTAGAGGCAACAGTTCACGTTGGATGTAAGAAACAGTCTGAGAAGACTTTTTGCAATAAGGGAGTTGGAATAACAATTTTGTCTGTGTTCTGCAGGCCCCCAGCTCCATGCTAAAACTTTAGAAATCTTTTTTGATGGCTTCATTGGGGTATTATCTGTATAATTTAAAATTCACTTATTTTTTTAAGTGTCCAGTGATTTTTAGTGAAATCACAGAGTTCTGCAACCATCACCAGGAAATAGTTTTAAAACATTTCCATCACCCTAAAAACAAACAAACAAACAAAACCTCCCTGAAGACCATTTTTGGTTAATCATCATTCCTACCCCTAGCTCCAGGCAACCACAAATCAATTTCTTTTGTCTATAATTTGCATTTTCTTGCTTGGTATATACATGGGACCACACAATCTAGAGTATTTTGTATCCAGCTTTTTTTTTTAACTTAATGATTCTGAGGTTCCTATTTTGTTCCTTTTTACTTCTGAAAAAGATTCCGTTATATGGATAGACCACATCTCATTTCCAAGGCATCAGGTGACGGACACTGGATTGTTTCCACCTTCTGGCTGATAGGAATCACGCTGGTACACACATTCACATGCGGGTGTTTGTGTGGATATACGTTCTCCTTTCCCTTGAGTCACAACTTGGAAGTCAAATTGCCAGGACATATGGTAAACTAACATTTAACTATCTGAGAAACTGCCTGTCTCCAAAGTGGCTGTGTAATTTTGCACCCCCACCAGCAGCATCTCAGGTACAATTTTTCCCACCTTATTTCTCTCCATGATCATGTGAGCTGTGTCAGGGAGGGATTCGATGAGGAAGGAGAGGTGGAGTGTGTGGCCTGAGGTTACACATCCCATAATTGCAGAGGCTGAGTTTTAACCCAGATTTGTCTGATTCTAGACCATCTTCTTCCTCTCATGCGGTGGCCCCAGGATTTTGAGACACACTGTTAAGGAGGGCTTTGGAATGGGAGTTCAGAGGGAAACAAGGATTGGTTAATGACGTCTGCCAAGGACACAGGCTGGGAGACCCGTGGCCACTCTCCTGCGATTTGCAGCATTCTATGGGATTCTTCCCTTGACTCTGCATCATTGTTTAGACCAGATATAAGATTGAGTATAATTCACTTTTCAACTGTTCTACCATGGGGAATGTTCCCTCACAATGAAACACTATGAAATTATGAAACTGCCCTGCGTTATAATTTGCTCTTTAATTCCTGTGTCTCCCACTGTGCTCAGAACCCCTGGTGGAAGGGTTTTCTGTTCTGCTCAGTGCACCTGCCCAACAGCAGAGGAGACGGCTAGGAAAGGTGCTCAATGGATGTTACTTGGTCCAAAGATTGCAAGAATACACGTGAGCATAAAATTCGATTTCTCCTTCCCTTTTTAGAGAGGGTAAAGCCAAGAGATGCAGACTTAGAGTAATGTACCACATCCACAGGGCCAAAGAAAGATGGAAAGAAACCTCGAGTCCCCAAATTTCTTAATCATTGGGCTCCAGCTCACTTCTTGAGAGAAATTGGCCTCTGTCTGTTACTGTTAAGTGATTGATGTGGCCCGTTAGATTCCGCTGATGCTGGGCTGTGCTGACACAGAGGCATCCAGGATGCACGGCTCCCTCGTGGTTTATAATGAACAGACCAGTGTCTGCGTGCTGTGCAGAGAGGAAAACACTCCATGGAGGAGTTTTATGAAGCACTATTTAAACCAAAAAATTATAAGATAATATTTTGACCCAAGGCATTTGGTTGGTGGGGTGGCCTGCGAATATTGTATAATTATACAATCAGCAAAGAAGGATGGATCATAGCGTCATTCATACAGCAGGATGATTGAGCCCATGGTGTCCCTGCCTTTACCTTTTCTCTCTCTCCCTCCCTCTCTCTCTCTCCCTCTCTCTCTCTCTGTGTCTCTGTCTCGGTCTCTTCTCTCTCTCAGAAAAAGTACCAAAGAAAACATGTTGCCAGTAGTCAGTACCAAATGATGAAAGTGTGGTTCACCTTCTTCTTGTCCCCCCTGTGTTTTCAAATTTTCATAGTTTCGCCTTTGTAATTCGTAAATGATCTGTGGGGAAGTTCCGTGAGGCTGTGTAGGTATCGTCTTCTCTGTCAATCTTTCACCACTAATTTTAGCAGCCACTGGTGATTGTCTAAGTCTCTTATTCCTTCCCTGCTTATTATTTGTCAATTTAAGGTAAGAAAGAGCTTCTGATCTTCCCTATTAATTTATAGATATAGTTGTGGACTTATGGAGGTTTTCTTAATTCAATGAGTTATAATCCATTTCTGTCGTTATGTATTTCAACACTCAAATGGTCCCATATTTGGCCAGTTTAAAAGGTTTCCCCCTGTATCCCATGGGCAACGGGAAACATATTGCAGGACTTTAGGTACATGGGTGACACAGTCACATCTGCTTTTTGACAAGTTAGTGCAGCTGAGGCACAGAGAAGGGATTGGAACATAGTATTTTTATGGAGGAATCAGCAAGCAAGAAGTGTAAGGAGCATTGGAGGATCACATTAGAGGTTCTCTAGCTCTTTATCCTTCTTGCCATGTGTGTGTGTGTGTGTGTGTGTGTGTGTGTGCACACGTGTATCTTTGTTTTGTGTGTTTCTGTCTTATGTGTATATGTGTGTGTGTGCATGTGTCTGTATGTCTGTGTGGGTTTGTGTATGTGTGTGTGTCTCTGTGAGTGTTTGCATGGGTCTGTGTCTGTCTGTCTTTGTGGGGGTCTGTGTGTGTCTGTGGACGTATGTGGGCCTGTGTGTGTATCTCTGTGTGTGGGGGTCTGTGTATGTGTGTCTGTGTGGGTCTGTGTGTGTGTTTGTGTCCCTGTGTGGGTCTCAGGATGTCTCTTTTATCTGGATATATAGTTTCCTTAACAGTGTGTACTTTTTCCCCAACAATTGTATCCTGATACCTTTGGAAATTCTCTGAAATACTTTTCCTTTTACTATGGTAATAAGCCTTCAAAACCATAATTGAATTCAGATATTAAATACTGTAAGCACTATCACTTAGCTTCTGATGAAAATGTGCATTATTGTGTTTGAAACGACGCACACACACGCACACACACATACACACAAAGCAGTGAATCAAAACAACATTTTTTTCTTCTTCTTCCTGTGAAGTCTTTGTGTAGAATAACTCAATCTCTTTTAGGCTGCATTCTCTGTGATGTGGGAAATGGAACCAGGGCCATTATGCGCCGATAAGATGTGGTTTCCAATTCTGCAGCACTGTGGGAATCTGCTCCATTGTGGGTTTTATCACCTTTGGATGCACCAAGTATTTCTAGCGGGGAGAGCTCGACTGTCATCATGGTGGGAGGCAGGTCCAGGGAGGAGACAGGAGAATTGGAGTGATCCATTCACTCACTCATTCAATCAAACAATACGTATTGATCTCACGGGCTGGACACACAGCTCATCAGATAAGAAGGACCCGGTCTGATTTCACAGAGTGCGCCCACACGGCTTCTGCTCTCAGGAGAGGTTTTCCTGTTGGTAAAAGTGACCTAACTTCACCAACCGTAGTTTCTGATCTGTGCAGCTCAGATGAGCCGGTAGGGTGATTTCAGACAAAATTGGGGCCGTAGTCCAAGCTCCCTGCTGAGGGGAGGTGGTCAAATTGGTCAGCATTTCTTATCTTTCCCCAAGTGGTGTTTTCTTTTTTTTATCACACTATCTCAGGATGGTTGTCACTTATCCTCTTGGCTGATTCACGAGCTCTGTGCTGTGTTAGTAGTCCACTGGCCTTTGTAGATTTATGCTCTGGGTTAGGTAGGAAGTCCTGAACTTTCCAGTGCTGCATGTATAGCAAGTGGGTCATAAGATGCTAGAAGGTGGGAGGTGTTAGAGAGAAAAGAGACATTTCCAAGGCAAGCCATTTTGTCCTTTCTCTTGATGTTTCCATTCTCCTCCCTCTCCATAGCATGTGGGTGGTTAAGTACAGGGTTGGGAGAGGGGTAGAATTTGGGGAACATGGTGAGTGTTCTGGTGAGTGGATGCCTTCCTGGAAACTCTGTCAGGCTTGTTCAAAATATATACTCAGAAAAAGACTTGAGAAGTTGTACTATCCCTCACGTAGTTTTTCATGGAATAAAAATAGTACAATATTCCACATTAATCTCAGGGATCCAGAAGCTTACCTTTTCCAATCTCCCTTATCTGTGACTAAATCCTAGCCAGGGATGGAAGTGTCCTGAGGTCTTTTGGGAAGTTTCCCTAAAAGAAAGGAGCATGTTCATTCTCTGCCTTCTCTCCTTCTTGTGAGCTGGAATCGGATTATGAATGTAAGACTTCAGGAGACTCTCTGCTCCCATGAGGTCTGTATTCCAAGGATGGTGAAACACTGAATTAAGAAGGCCCTGGGTCTCTGAAACCATTCAGCTGCCCCATAAGTCTTAGCTTACCAAAGTCTGTGCTGTGCGTGAGGTGGAAATAAACGGATGTCCCTTCTTCCTTCTTTCCTTCTGTTTGTTGTTATATACAGCCAAACCTCTCAAAACATTCTTGTTTTCATGTTTTATTTTCGAAAGAGACATCACAAGCAGAGGATGGGTAGAGAGTGAGGGGGACAAAGGATCCGAAGCAGGCTCTACACTGACAGCAGTGAACCTGATGAGGGACTCCATCTCACCAACCCTGAGATCATGAACTGAGCTGAAGTCAGATGCAAAACCTGCTGAGCCACCCAGGTGCCCTCATTCTTATTTTAAAAAGAAATAGTCCCAAAGAGAGCATGTGACTTAACAAAGGTCCTAGGGACAAGGCTGTGGCTAGAATCTAGCTTTCCTGACCTAATATAACACCTCTGCTGATAATCTCAAGTTGCCTCTTGTTCATCCTGGGTCAGGTGTAAAATCGGAAATGGTGGACAAGTAAGATATATATCATTGGGATTGGTGGAGGATCGCCGGCATGAAAAATAATGTCAAATAAATGGGTCTAATGGATTATGGATATTCTGGAACTAGTCGATACCCAAAAATTGGTAGATTTTTTTTCTCCTTCTATTTTTTTTTTAAGAATGAAGTAAGACAAATTGAAAAATTAATCCATCAGCCAATATTGATTTCCTTCAAAATGGCTGGCCTTAAACAATTACACCTACTGACTGGTTGATAGAACAAGTTTGCGTGTTGAAATGAAGTGGAATAACTTGGTTTTGGTAGAGTCCCAGAGGTGTGTATGTTGGTAAAGTTGAGTTCATAATATTGCTTTTAGAGAAAATTCCTTTAGAAGCTTGGTCTAGAGAAAGCAGGATCATAATAGCCCTGTTGGATGTGTACACACAATTAAGTGACTTTTCCTGCTGATTTGGTTTTCTTTTCATGCTGTGGTGACATTTCCTTCCTGCTGAAACATTCTGTTTTTAAAGCAAGGAATGCCTTGTAAAATGGGGTGATAGGTTGTGGCAAAGATTAATAGGTGAAAATATTGTAGCTGGTGTTGGTTGGCTCATTGCGAAACAATACAATTAATTGTTTTCTGATCAATACAATTAATTGTTTTATGATCGTTGGCATCTTGTTAGATACTTGCTTCTGGGGAAGCAAGTGTCTGACGGACTTGGAATGTGGGCCGGAGAACTCATCTCCAGAGTTCCCTGAAACACGGAGAGGGATGAGTGAGTTGAGTGGGAACCCATTCGGTTAAAATGTTACCTCTCTGAGAAAGCCCCTGTGCAAGCTTTGTTTATCTGACCTTCTCCATGCTGGCAGGCACCCTGGGAGTTTTACTGTTCGAATACGCATTGCAGTGTGGGATAGTAGCTCATTACAAGCCCACCTACAGGAATGGTTACTGGGCCCCCTCCCAGAGCTAGAATACTGCTGTAACTATTAAGTCTTCACCAGTACCATTATTATTGCTATTGTTACTGTCTTCTTATTATCATTATTTTGCAAATGTTGAGAGTCTTTCAGTGACTTGCTCAAGGTCACGTGTCCAGTAAATACAAGAGGCAGAATTTAAACCTAGTTTTGTTTTTTTTTTTCCTATCTGGCTAATGACAATGAAAATTATGGAAATGAGGGGGGCTAAAGATTGGTATGTAGTTGAGAATTTCACAATGTGTGTCAAAAGCTTTGAAATTTGCACGGCTGTTAAGACAGTAGACCTTAAATGTCCTCTCCACCAAATACCCCCACACACACATGCATGCACACACACAAACTATGTGAGGTCATGAGTGTGTTAATTAACTAGATTGAAGTCATCATTTCACAAAGTATACTTATATTGAAACATACACCTTGGGGTTCCGGAAGATGGCGGCGTAGGAGGACGCGGGGCTCACAGCGCGTCCTGCCGATCACTTAGATTCCACCTACACCTGCCTAAAGAACCCAGAAAACTGCCAGAGGATTAGCAGAAGGGAGTCTCCGGAGTCAAGCGCAGACTAGAGGCCCACGGAAGAGGGTAGGAAGGGCGGCGAGGCGGTGCGCGCTCCACGGACTGGCGGGAGGGAGCCGGGGCAGAGGGGCGGCTCGCCGGCCAAGCAGAGCCCCCGAGTCTGGCTGGCAAAAGCGGAGGGGCCGGACAGACTGTGTTCTGACAGCAAGCGCGACTTAGCGTCTGGGAGGTCATAAGTTAACAGCTCTGCTCGGAAAGCGGGAAGGCTGGAGGACAAAGGGAGGGAGAGCTGCTGAGCCCCCGGACGGCAGAGCTCAGCTTGGCGGGGAACAAAGGCGCCAGCGCCATCTCCCCCGCCCATCCCCCAGCCAAAATCCCAAAGGGAACCAGTTCCTGCCAGAGAACTTGCTCGCTCCGCGCAAACACCCAACTCTGTGCTTCTGCGGAGCCAAACCTCCGGCAGCGGATCTGACTCCCTCCCGCTGCCACAGGGCTCCTCCTGAAGTGGATCACCTAAGGAGAAGCGAGCTAAGCCTGCCCCTCCAGCCCCCGTGCACCTTGCCTACCCACCCCAGCTAATACGCCAGATCCCCAGCAACACAAGCCTGGCAGTGTGCAAGTAGCCCAGACGGGACACGCCACCCCACAGTGAATCCCGCCCCTAGGAGAGGGGAAGAGAAGGCACACACCAGTCTGACTGTGGCCCCAGCAGTGGGCTGGGGGCAGACATCGGGTCAGACTGCGGCCCCGCCCACTAACTCCAGTTATACACCACAGCACAGGGGAAGTGCACTGCAGGTCCTCACCACGCCACGGACTCTCCAAAATGACCAAACGGAAGAATTCCCCTCAGAAGAATCTCCAGGAAATAACAACAGCTAATGAACTGATCAAAAAGGATTTAAATAATATAACAGAAAGTGAATTTAGAATAATAGTCATAAAATTAATCGCTGGGCTTGAAAACAGCATACAGGACAGCAGAGAATCTCTTGCCACAAAGATCGAGGGACTAAGGAACAGTCACGAGGAGTTGAAAAACGCTTTAAACGAATTACAAAACAAAATGGAATCCACGATGGCTCGGCTTGAAGAGGCAGAGGAGAGAATAGGTCAACTAGAAGATAAAGTTATGGAGAAAGAGGAAGCTGAAAGAAAGAGAGATAAAAAAATCCAGGAGTATGAGGGGAAAATTAGAGAACTAAGTGATACACTAAAAAAAAATAATATACGCATAATTGGTATCCCAGAGGAGGAAGAGAGAGGGAAGGGTGCTGAAGGGGTACTTGAACAAATTATAGCTGAGAACTTCCCTGAACTGGGGAAGGAAAAAGGCATTGAAATCCAAGAGGCACAGAGAACTCCCTTCAGACGTAACTTGAATCAATCTTCTGCACGACATATCATAGTGAAACTGGCAAAATACAAGGATAAAGAGAAAATTCTGAAAGCAGCAAGGGATAAACGTGCCCTCACATATAAAGGGAGACCTATAAGACTCGTGACTGATCTCTCCTTTGAAACTTGGCAGGCCAGAAAGGCTTGGCACGATATCTACAGTGTGCTAAACAGAAAAAATATGCAGCCGAGAATCCTTTATCCAGCAAGTCTTTCATTTAGAATGGAAGGAGAGATAAAGGTCTTCCCAAACAAACAAAAACTGAAGGAATTTGTCACCACGAAACCAGCCCTACAAGAGATCTTAAGGGGGATCCTGTGAGACAAAGTACCAGAGACATCACTACAAGCATAAAACATACAGACATCACAATGACTCTAAACCCATATCTTTCTATAATAACACTGAATGTAAATGGATTAAATGCGCCAACCAAAAGACATAGGGTATCAGAATGGATAAAAAAACAAGACCCATCTATTTGCTGTCTACAAGAGACTCATTTTAGATCTGAGGACACCTTTAGATTGAGAGTGAGGGGATGGAGAACTATTTATCATGCTCCTGGAAGCCAAAAGAAAGCTGGAGTAGCCATACTTATATCAGACAAACTAGACTTTAAATTAAAGGCTGTAACAAGAGATGAAGAAGGGCATTATATAATAATCACAGGGTCTATCCACCAGGAAGAGCTAACTATTATAAATGTCTATGCGCCAAATACCCGAGCCCCCAGATATATAAAACAATTACTCATAAACATAAGCAACCTTATTGATAAGAATGTGGTCATTGCAGGGGACTTTAACACCCCACTTACAGAAATGGATAGATCATCTAGACACACGGTCAATAAAGAAACAAGGGCCCTGAATGATACATTGGATCAGATGGACTTGACAGATATATTTAGAACTCTGCATCCCAAAGCAACAGAATATACTTTCTTCTCGAGTGCACATGGAACATTCTCCAAGATAGATCATATACTGGGTCACAAAACAGCCCTTCATAAGTTTACAAGAATTGAAATTATACCATGCATACTTTCAGACCACAATGCTATGAAGCTTGAAATCAACCACAGGAAAAAGTCTGGAAAACCTCCAAAAGCATGGAGGTTAAAGAACACCCTACTAACGAATGAGTGGGTCAACCAGGCAATTAGAGAAGAAATTAAAATATATATGGAAACAAACGAAAATGAAAATACAACAATCCAAACGCTTTGGGATGCAGCGAAGGCAGTCCTGAGAGGAAAATACATTGCAATCCAGGCCTATCTCAAGAAACAAGAAAAATCCCAAATACAAAATCTAACAGCACACCTAAAGGAAATAGAAGCAGAACAGCAAAGGCAGCCTAAACCCAGCAGAAGAAGAGAAATAATAAAGATCAGAGGAGAAATAAACAATATAGAATCTAAAAAAACTGTAGAGCAGATCAACGAAACCAAGAGTTGGTTCTTTGAAAAAATAAACAAAATTGACAAACCTCTAGCCAGGCTTCTCAAAAAGAAAAGGGAGATGACTCAAATAGATAAAATCATGAATGAAAATGGAATGATTACAACCAATCCCTCAGAGATACAAACAATTATCAGGGAATACTATGAAAAATTATATGCCAGCAAATTGGACAACCTGGAAGAAATGGACAAATTTCTAAACACCCACACTCTTCCAAAACTCAATCAGGAGGAAATAGAAAGCTTGAACAGACCCATAACCAGCGAAGAAATTGAATCGGTTATCAAAAATCTCCCAACAAATAAGAGTCCAGGACCAGATGGCTTCCCAGGGGAGTTCTACCAGACATTTAAAGCAGAGATAATACCTATCCTTCTCAAGCTATTCCAAGAAATAGAAAGGGAAGGAAAACTTCCAGACTCATTCTATGAAGCCAGTATTACTTTGATTCCTAAACCAGACAGAGACCCAGTAAAAAAAGAGAACTACAGGCCAATATCCCTGATGAATATGGATGCAAAAATTCTTAATAAGATACTAGCAAATCGAATTCAACAGCATATAAAAAGAATTATTCACCATGATCAAGTGGGATTCATTCCTGGGATGCAGGGCTGGTTCAACATTCGCAAATCGATCAACGTGATACATCACATTAACAAAAAAAAAGATAAGAACCATATGATCCTGTCAATTGATGCAGAAAAGGCCTTTGACAAAATCCAGCACCCTTTCTTAATAAAAACCCTTGAGAAAGTCGGGATAGGAGGAACATACTTAAAGATCATAAAGGCCATTTATGAAAAGCCCACAGCTAACATCATCCTCAACGGGGAAAAACTGAGAGCTTTTTCCCTGAGATCAGGAACACGACAGGGATGCCCACTGTCACCGCTGCTGTTTAATATAGTGCTGGAAGTTCTAGCATCAGCAATCAGACAACAAAAGGAAATCAAAGGCATCAAAATTGGCAAAGATGAAGTCAAGCTTTCGCTTTTTGCAGATGACATGATATTATACATGGAAAATCCGATAGACTCCACCAAAAGTCTGCTAGAACTGATACATGAATTCAGCAAAGTTGCAGGATACAAAATCAACGTGCAGAAATCAGTTGCATTCTTATACACTAACAATGAAGCAACAGAAAGACAAATGAAGAAACTGATCCCATTCACAATTGCACCAAGAAGCATAAAATACCTAGGAATAAATCTAACCAAAGATGTAAAAGATCTGTATGCTGAAAACTATAGAAAGCTTATGCAGGTAATTGAAGAAGATATAAAGAAATGGAAAGACATTCCCTGCTCATGGATTGGAAGAATAAATATTGTCAAAATGTCAATACTACCCAAAGCTATCTACACATTCAATGCAATCCCAATCAAAATTGCACCAGCATTCTTCTCAAAACTAGAACAAGCAATCCTAAAATTCATATGGAACCACAAAAGGCCCTGAATAGCCAAAGTAATTTTGAAGAAGAAGACCAAAGCAGGAGGCATCACAATCCCAGACTTTAGCCTCTACTACAAAGCTGTCATCATCAAGACAGCATGGTATTGGCATAAAAACAGACACATAGACCAATGGAATAGAATAGAAACCCCAGAACTAGACCCACAAACGTATGGCCAACTCATCTTTGACAAAGCAGGAAAGAACATCCAATGGAAAAAAGACAGTCTCTTTAACAAATGGTGCTGGGAGAACTGGACAGCAACATGCAGAAGGTTGAAACTAGACCACTTTCTCACACCATTCACAAAAATAAACTCAAAATGGATAAAGGACCTGAATGTGAGACAGGAAACCATCAAAACCTTAGAGGAGAAAGCAGGAAAAGACCTCTCTGACCTCAGCCGTAGCAATCTCTTACTCGACACATCCCCAAAGGCAAGGGAATTAAAAGCAAAAGTGAATTACTGGGACCTTATGAAGATAAAAAGCTTCTGCACAGCAAAGGAAACAACCAACAAAACTAAAAGGCAACCAACGGAATGGGAAAAGATATTTGCAAATGACACATCGGACAAAGGGCTAGTATCCAAAATCTATAAAGAGCTCATCAAACTCCACACCAGAAAAACAAATAACCCAGTGAAGAAATGGGCAGAAAACATGAATAGACACTTCTCTAAAGAAGACATCCGGATGGCCAACAGGCACATGAAAAGATGTTCAACGTCGCTCCTTATCAGGGAAATACAAATCAAAACCACACTCAGATACCACCTCACGCCAGTCAGAGTGGCCAAAATGAAGAAATCAGGAGACTATAGATGCTGGAGAGGATGTGGAGAAACAGGAACCCTCTTGCACTGTTGGTGGGAATGCAAATTGGTGCAGCCGCTCTGGAAAGCAGTGTGGAGGTTCCTCAGAAAATTAAAAATAGACCTACCCTATGACCCAGCAATAGCACTGCTAGGAATTTATCCAAGGGATACAGGAGTACTGATGCATAGGGGCACCTGTACCCCAATGTTTATAGCGGCACTCTCAACAATAGCCAAATTATGGAAAGAGCCTAAATGTCCATCGACTGATGAATGGATAAAGAAATTGTGGTTTATATACACAATGGAATACTACGTGGCAATGAGAAAAAATGAAATATGGCCTTTTGTAGCAACATGGATGGAACTGGAGAGTGTGATGCTAAGTGAAATAAGCCATACAGAGAAAGACAGATACCATATGGTTTCACTCTTATGTGGATCCTGAGAAACATAACAGAAACCCATGGGGGAGGGGAAGGAAAAAAAAAAAAAAAAAAAAGAGGTTAGAGTGGGAGAGAGCCAAAGCATTAGAGACTGTTAAAAACTGAGAACAAACTGAGGGTTGATGGGGGGTGGGAGGGAGGGCAGGGTGGGTGATGGGTATTGAGGAGGGCACCTTTTGGGATGAGCACTGGGTGTTGTATGGAAACCAATTTGACAGTAAATTTCATATATTAAAAAAAAAAAAAAAAGAAAGAAACATACACCTTGATTGTATACAATTTTTGTCACCTGCCCCTTAATAAAGCTGGGAGATAAAAGTGTGACTCAGAGAAAGTATTGGAAAATCCGTTTCATAAACTTTTGAGGGTATAGTTTATCCCGTTTCATACTGTTCACTAGAAAAAACCTCTTCTATATGCAGCGTCTTTCAAGATGTTGATTGACACCTACCACTATGTGGCTACGCTGAGAACAATCTTTTAAAGACACAAATATGAGGAATAATTTAATAGTCCTTAGTGCTGGCTGTAGCCACATGCTTATTAGTTTACAACGAATATAACCTGTGAATTTTCATTTCTATTTCTAGAAATTTATCCTGAGGAAATCACTGGAAATGTTATATTCCTCTTGAAGGGAGACAAGGAAGTATAGATGATATTTTACAGAAAGCAAGCAAGATTCAATTTTAAGTGTTAATTTTGCATTTGTTCAGTGGTGGTGATGGTGTTAGGAGCTCCAAAGGGCAGCTAGGATTCACTCTCGCCCGATGAAAGGTGACCTCTATAAGAAATGAAGTATTAGCAGTACAACTGAATTCTGAGTTTTCCTTGCTATGGATGTTCTTCAGAAGTCTTTGACTGCCTGTAATACAGTTTGTATATTAACTTCTCTTGGCTGTTTTGCCTCTGTGCCCGTGAAAATGTGGGAGGCTAACAGTTCCCCTAACGGGCTTTTCCAGATTTCCACTTCCCCCACGACCTTGAGCCATAGCTCCTAGCCCCACGTCAGCACCTCCCCGACCTTCATTTCTTCTCTTCTCACATTTCGCCTCCCCACAAAACCCAGTAATGAGGAACCCAGAGTAAAGTAATTAGACTGTACGTAACTTAGGGGGCTGCCAATTACACTGATGGAACTGAAGTCTTATTAGACTAATAAGGTTCTGTAAATTGGACCTGAAGCTCTTGGTTCTTGATGCTGTGAATATTCCATAGCGAAGTTGCCCAAGTATTTAAAACGAGTTCACCTAAGGATAAATGTTCACCTTGGACGAAGTGGAGTGAGTTTTGGAGTCAGAGATAAGTGGGTTCACACTCAAATTCTGCCACTTATCAGCTATTTGACCTCAGGCAAGCCATTTAACTTCTCAGAGTCTCCTGCTCTGTCTGTAAGATGGCAATATAAAATCCTACCCTCCCTGAAAAGATCGTGATAGCAGCTCACTGGTTTTAAGACGGTGCAACACTTGAATTTTACATGAGTTATCTTAGTATTCTTACCTTCATCATTATACTAAGTATAAACAACAATGAAAACTTGTGTAATTAGACGATGAGTGTTAGAAATCTCTTACAATCTTGGAAAGCTTTGGAGACAGACAGATCTACATGAGCTCAGCCCCAGTATTGACACTAATGATTTTCCTACTATTAACCTTGGTGTTTCTTTCTTTAAATCAGAATAATAATAACAGGAACGTTTATGACATGTGACATTGTCATGAAGATCAAATGAACTATTACATGAGAAGTATTTACCATGAGGCACCTGAGTGGCCCAGTCACTTAAGTAACCCAGTCATGATTTTGGCTCATGTCATGATCTCATGGTTCATGAGTCTGAGCCCCAATTTGGGCTCTGGGCTGAAAGCACAGAGCTGGCTTAGGGTTCTCTCCTTCTCTCTCTCTGCCCCTTCCCCACTGACACTCTCTCTCTCTCTCAAAATAAATAAATAAACAAACATCTTTAAAAAGTGTTTACCATGTGGCCTGGCTCACGAAAAGCCTTCCTATTATGGGTGCGACCCCTGTATTATTGCGATAATTGTGTTCAATTGTACTTTAAATTTATTGGCAATGCAAATTTTCCAATTCAAAGTTGTCTAAATATACCAAAAAAAACATTTTTTAAGCCTACATTGGGACTGTGGGATTATTCTGTGTGTAATTCTGTGTATTAAGATTATTCTAGAAATAACTAAATCAAATTAGTTTAAGAGTAAGTTCTTTTCTCATATAATGATTGAATCCAGAGTCAGATTCTTACATATCTGGATCCAGGACTCCAAGCCTCATCAACAAAAGTCTCTTTTCATCTTTGATTATGTATCTCCAAGTGTACCTTAATACTCTGTGGGTGGAAAGTAACATTCTATCTTCCAATGCTCAAATCTTAGTCCCAGGAAAGACCCTGATTGGCTCTGCTTAAGCCCATTTTTAAAAAGTGTTGCTGTGTCTTTGATTTGCATTTTCTTGCTGATGAATGATGTTTAGCACCATTTCATGCATCTGTTGGCCTTCTGTATGTCTTCTTTGGCAAAATGTCTATTCAGGTCCTCTACCTATTTTAATAAGATTGTTAGAGGGGAGGTGGGTGGGAAGAAGGTGAAATAGATAAAGGGGATTGAGAAGACCCTTATCTTGAGGAGCACTGATTAATGCATACAGTTGTTGAATCATTACATTGTATACCTGAAACTAATATAACGCTGTATGTTAGTTATACTCCAGTTTAAAAAACAACAAAGAAAGTGCTGCTTTGTTAACCAGAGTTGCTGTCCTCATCTGTGGTGCTGAAGGCTCTCGCAGGCATCCTAGCCAAAGATCTCTAAATTGTCACATAGCTCATGGCCTTTGTGCTAATCAGCAAGACGGCCCCTTACCCTTATGATCAACAAACTCGTATTTTATAATTTTTCTCTAACTGTATGTTTTGACAACAGTTTTTAGGAAGGGAATGGGATAGAACTTTTGGTATCTGTCTAGTGTTGAATTTTTCCTTCCTTAGGAAAGACTGACAAATTTTAGTATAACCCGAGAACATCCATTTATTCTGCAAACACATTTTAACCATCTACTGTGGAGTGGGACGTGTTCTCCACTAGGGACTGAGGGTAACACTTGGCCGTGTAGGGCTTCCATGTCTAGAATGACAGAAGTTAGACAAATGATCAAAGTGGATTGTGGTAAGTGTTATGAGGGCAGTCAAGCAGAGGGACAGCTGAGGCTGCGTTTGTGGAGTCTGAGAAGTTTTTGGGAAGAGTGGCTCCATGATCTGGGTACCAGATGAGCAGAAGTCATCCTGTCTTTGAATGAAAACAGAGCTATTCCGTCTGGTTAGTTGCTCTCCAACTTGTGGCCTGGGGGGCCGATCTCAAGAGCAGGTTCTTCAGAGGTCTGTTGATCCTCTGGTACAGCCATCTCATGCTTGATCAAGATGGGCCCGTCTGGGTAGGCAAAGAAGAAACAAAAGGGGGGAAATAAGGGAAAAGAAAATGAAAGAAAGAAAGAAAGAGGCAGGAACTTGTTTACTCAGTGTCTGTATCCCAATGAGAAGAGATTGAGCTGTCAATAATTGAGCGAGGCTCTCTGATGATATAGATTAAACCAGAAGGGCCAACAGTAAACAAGATGAACTTCAAAAGAGCAGCGTCTCCGCTCTCTGGGGACCTCCATTAGTGAGTCACCAGATAGGCAATTACTGTACAGTTCTTGTAATGACCAGGATCAAACACGAGCATTCTGCACAGTAGGCAGTCAGAAAGCAGCCAGACAAAAAACTGTGAAAATATGCCATTAAATCTTAATTATTCTTCAAAGGAAAACAAGCACGACTAGGGGGCAGAGAAGGAAGGAATATTCTGAGTCTTACTAATGCCTGGGGCTCAGGGCAATAGTACAGCTACTGTTTCAACTCTCATATTTACTTAAAACTGAGCATCTCATTCTGACTTGAGTTGGACGAGGGAATTCAGTTTATATAAGCACCCCAGTTTCTCTGACCCTCTATATCTTATTCTGGACTATATGGAGACTATGGTGTCAGACCGAGTTGGAACACAAAGTTTGAATAAAATTGGTTACTTTTTTTTTTATTATTAATGGCAAACATTTCACCATCCAGAGGTGACTATTGTGGACACTTAGATTCAAAGAAGTCTTTTAGCAACTTCAAAAATAATGTCCTCCAATCTATAATTCACAAGCATTAATTGTCATGCTAGCCATGTGTCATTTCCCCAAGGCATACATCTGAGATGTCCTTGATTGGTACGTGGAAACCATCGACATCCCAGACTCAATATGTGGTACTGGTTAAATGGAAGATTTAAAGAACTCAAAAAGTATTGATTTTGAATTCTGTGTGTGTGTGTGTGTGTGTGTGTGTGTGTGTGTGTGTGTGTGTGAAGAGGAGGGAGGGGGGAGAGAAACTGAGATTGTACAGAATATATAAATTTAAATCCTATTTCACTCCTTTACAACTAGGATTTTAAATATTCTGTAACTATAAGTGTCCTCAAATGGAAATACAATGTGAAACGTACATATAATTTTAAATTTCCTAGTAGCCACATTAAAATAGGAAAAAGAAGCAGGTAAAATTAAGTTTAATAAGATGTTTTATTTAACCCAACATACCCAAAATATTTTCTTATCAAGGTAAAATGATCAATGACACATTTTACCTGTTTTTTGGGTTTTTTTTGGTGTCATTTGAAATCCAGTATACATCCAGTCTTCCAGCACACCTAATTTTAAACTAGCTGCATCTCAAGTACACAGGAGGCTGATGGTTATCATACTGGACCATGCAAGGCTAGCCTGTGTTTCCAGTCCCATTCTGGGCCATTTCTACCCTGTGAACACTCATTTAAGAAAACCGCTGTGCATTGCATAGGTTCTAATGCAGTTTCTCACCAGCTTAGCAAAATGGACTTGACATCTAATGACTTGAGCGATGTCAGACTGTAAACAAAGAATCCTGTGGTACAGTCAGGCTTGAAAGCTCCACCCAAAAATGATGGCTGTGGTCTATGGGATCAGTGGGATCCTCTCCATGGGGGAATTAACAACTTGAGACAAAGGGAAATCACTTAAGTCTGTTTTAGCTCCCTCAGCCTCTGTCTTCTAATTGGGAGCACTCTGTGGGGAAAAGAGAGAAAGGGAGAGCAGTACTCCCAGGACATTCATGTGCATAACAATCACCAAGGTGCTCATGAAAATGTAGATTCCCTGGCCCTCCTCCCAGAGATTCTGATTCAGTTTGAGAGTATCTGTATTTGTAACAAGCCACCTTTCCAATTTTTAAAAAGTCGTTATAGAAGCAGCCAATTGAGCTTTGAGTTGTTGGTTAAGAAGACTCACAATCCTGCCACTTTATTCTCTGGGACCCACCATGTTCTCTTGTGATCCTTCATGGTTGAGGCAGGAGGGGGAGGAGGGGTCTCTGATCAGAACACTTAATTTCCCTCAATCATTCTATCCTCACCACACTAGGTACTTTCATTTACAATATGGAAAACATTTAGAAAGTTTGGATTATCCAGATTTAACCCCAACACGTTTTCAACATTCCTTATTTGCCTACAGCTCCCATTATAAGCCTCAGGTAGTTGAATCAAGGGGTGCGATCCCTGCTCCAAAGCCATTTGTAGAAGACTGGACAGACCCCACAAGAGAAGATGATTTCTCATAAGGTCTATGAGAAATGGTACAGATAAGAACCATGAAGGGAAAATCAGGGATGGTTTGGAAGCATTGTTTACATCCTCTTAGGTCTCCAATGGCCTCAGTAACCACAACATGACAATGAACATGAAAGCCTCATTCTTCCACCTGTTCATCTCATCTACACATGATTCCTTAACCTGGCCAAAGACTTCTTCTGGAAGAAAATGAAATAATCAGGCCTCACTCTTGTTGTTCTCGTAACAAATAGTAGAAACTTGCATTTTATAAGGCACCCTCACCACAAATGGTTCATAATATCATGCATTGGTATATGATACAGAACTGAAAAACTATGAGGCTTGATGTGCTTAATGTTAGCTTATTTTAGAAACTACTTCGCTAATTCGGGAAATAGTTCCACAAACGTTCTCTCTTCTGACCCTTGACACATTCCTGAGGTTGGCAACAACAAGTAACGGTAGATTAGGATGTGGAGACCCTTTATGTACGTTATGTGTAAAACCACAGAACTATTTGGTGTCACGGCCGAGGCGAGGATGCTGGTCTGTTACCTCATATGTAAGTCTTCTATCTCTTACTGCCACTTTCTCAAGGAGGATTAGATCCTCAAAAACACCTGGGCTCGGTGTTATTTCTTAGATGTCTAACTTTGTCTAAAATGATGGTTTTGAGAAGAGATTCTGGCCTGACCACAGGGCTCCTGGAAATGGCTCTTGTGAGCAACAGTGAAGACAGCTCCTGAAGAATGTGTGTTTCAAATCTGTCTACAGAAATGAGTGGGAACCAGGAGCTGCGTTCCTCTTTCAAACCGTAGCTGGCCCGCCGGATAAGAAAAGAGAACACTTTCAATTATGCTGTTTGACTGCCGTGACAAGGGCTCCAAAGGAAAATGGCCCCTTTCTTTTCTTTTCTTTTCATCCCAACCTCAGTGACATCAAACCCTGATGAGTGTGAGCGTTGGCTTATGAAGGAGTCTGTAGGAAAGGCTGCGTAAGCCATGGCCTGATGAGAAGGGTGTATCCTACGATGGTGAATTTTCTTTGTCCTTGAAGATTAAAGCTGTCAAGGGAGCAGAAGGAATACTCCATAGAAAGCAGCAGGTTGATAGGTTACATGGGTACTTTCTCACCTTACCTCCTGGCCTCTGTGCTGTAGACCTCAGAGCCAGGATCATGTTCATGGGGCCAAGACTGTGGAGTGGGGCTTGAGTTTAAGCGCTCTCTTCTGTTTCACAACAAGCACAATGTCCTGCGCTCTCCAGTGGGTATGGTCAGTTTTTGCCGGTTCCATATTTGGCCGAGCAAAGCCAAGCCTAAATGCCTGAAGCCTACGTTGAAGTTAAGCCCCTGCTGGCTGCATTATCTCTGGGAAGCAGGTATGGCTCATCAACATGGGCTGTATCTCACAACGGTGTGTGTCTCCCTCACTTGGCAAGTGTGAACACGGAACCTGAGAGAACAAGTGACCCCTGTAAAATCACCTGGAGAGGAGCGAGGAAGTGATTCTCCTGTCTTCTGGGCATGTGTGGTTCTTTTCTCCCCTGTCAGTCATGCACCTGCCATCCCAGTGTTCATGTGCCTTTGTCTGGATGCTTGGAATATACCTCCAGTTCCTTTCCCACACTTACACAGCTCCGAATAAGCTCCAGTCCATACCACCCCCCCCCCCCCCCCACCGCAGCTTCACCTTCTGTGGCTTCCCCTCTTTTTCTCTGCTCACTACCCCAAGCCATAATAGTAGTGGTAGTCTGTGTTTGTTCATTGAACACAAATGCTTCATCCTCAGAGCGTTTTCCCTTCCGTTGTCTGCAATGCCCTTGCTCAGGCCCATTTATAACTGATGTCTTCCCATCCTTCAGACACTGGCTCAGAAGTCACCTCAGAGAGGCTTTCCCTGGTGGCTCTATCCAACGTTGTCCACGCTGGCTATCACATTGCCCTGTTTTACTGTTCTCTTATTAGTGATCGACATCTGAAATAACTTTTTGACATGTGTGTTCAGTCAGTTTTCATGTTTGTTCCTCTCCCCACAGACTGAAATCCCTAGGAGTGTGTTATTCACCACTGAATCCCCAGTACCTAGAACGAGGTCTTTCAAATAAGAGGTATTCAATCCCTATATGCTGAATGAATTTAATAAATACATTGCACCTTTATTTGCATGTGATTATTTCCTGAAATCAAGAACATCTTTCACTTGGTATCTGTCTTAGTTGGTTTGGGCTGCTATAAAAGTATTTCATAAGACCAAGGGGCTTAAACAGTAGAAACATGTTTCTTACACTCCTGAAAGCTGGGAAGTCTGAGATTTGGGTGCTGGTGTGGTCAGGTTGTGCAGAGAGCTCTCTTCTTGGCTTTCAGGCATCCGTGGTGGGGAGAGAGTGACCCTCTTCTGTTCCTATTTTTATAAAGCCACTCTCCCATTAAGAGAGCTCCTTTCTTATGACCTCATCAGAACCGGTCCACCTCCAAAATCTCCATTTCTGAAAAACATTGCATTGAGGGTTAGTATTTCAATGTAAGAATTTCAGGAGAACACAAAAAATTCAGTCTATCACAGTGTCCACCTGTTAGATGGTGGTGTTGCTTTTCATTGTATTTCTATAAATCTAAATACCTATATATCCGTCACTATATCTATGAGTATGTGGACATCTAATTCTATCTCTGTCTGGGATTTACCTCTTTAGAACTATCTTATGAAGTCTTCAACCATTTTAGGAGTCGACACTCCACTCTTGACCGATTCCACTACTTACTGAACTCCAACACATAGCTGCTGTATTGACTTTTCAAACGAAACTAAATTTGAAATTTTAATAGTTTCCATTCTGGAACATTATGAGAATTGTGTAACAATTGTGGAATAGCTAGAGTCTTGTCTTCATGTTGTTAAGTCAAACTTAGGATCACCAGCATAGGAAAAGCTTTCATTCTCTGGATCATAAAATGTAAAACGACATGATTTGATTCCCATCACTTTTGCAGGGGAAGCAGTTTTTATGGGATTACAGGTACCTGCTCACTCGAGGAATCCTTCCCATTCTTTCCCTTCCTTCATTTTCTTCTTCATTTTGTTCTCTGCCTTTTCTTCCCTTTCTTGTATCTCTCCACCCCTCTATCCCCTTTTTTCTGCTTAGGCAACAGGCTTCCTAAAGCACTAAATCTACAGTCTAAAATGAATGCATGCTCACATTCATCGATGGGTAAATGATTTTTGAAAAGCTCACTCTTCAAGGCAATTTCTAAAAGGAAATCCTCGCTTTCTCAATACAAAAATCACTCTCACCAGGCGGGCTTCAGAGATAGAGTGATCACTGTGCTCCCAATTATACAAGATGCTGTATTTTTACAAAGGAGCTTACCTTGGAGAATAGAATTATTCTTCTTTTCCCCCCTGAGTTAAATGTTGTTCTTGCAAAATGGCTATATTCTTCACTCAGGGCACATATAATTTCCCATGGTAACCCCAATAAATAAATACAGCTCCATCAGGAAGGAGGCAAAAGCCTGTGTAGTTTAATACTATCCGACTGACAGAGCACCCCAGATTACAAAACACAAGGAAAATAAATGACAAGTGAGGGTGCGAACAGGATAGCATTTGGTTCCTGCTATATGGAGGAATACTTGCCCTCAAGGAGAAAGCTCAGGGGTGCATTGTGATTGGACACCTGGTAGCAAATGCAGTTTTATGGGTGTTCTTGGGAAGGCAAAAAAGAACTCATTCCAGCCCTGCCTCCATGTGGACATGTTTTCCTTTTGTCTCCAAAAACCACACTCCCCTGTGCCATTTGGTAATGAATGCTCAGCTTCGTGACAAGAAGGCCAAAGAGCTTTGTTTTGTATCCACAGAGTTTGCAAAGAGATTAACGGGGTCTAAAGGAATAAAGAACATCTGGAAACATGGGCTTTGTGTTTTCCTTGAGTGTGTTTGAAAGCTGAACATTGGGGAGAGGACAACTGAATTTACTTTCACGTTGAAAAGCCTAGTACCTCTGTGATTCAAGCAGGTAGATAGGTTAGGATCGGCTTAGTCCCTACTGGCAGGACCAGAAGCCCCAGTGGTGACTGCTAGTATAATTTCTATTCCAGTCTTCTCCAATCTGAGTAGTACATGAAGGGGGTGGTAGGAAGATGCAGTCAGTGAGGCTTCATTTCAATCCAGCAATAACAGATTGGGAATTTGATATACACTAATCACTGTCCTAGGTGCTCTGGGGAACAACATTAATATTGTATGTTAAGGATGTAGAGGGAGAGAGATCTTTG
The DNA here is from genome assembly GCF_046562875.1 of Panthera onca. Lineage (NCBI taxonomy): Eukaryota > Metazoa > Chordata > Mammalia > Carnivora > Felidae > Panthera > Panthera onca. The sequence goes on along the minus strand of NC_138354.1, from coordinate 35,267,195 downwards.
CACAGTATTGGTAAATAAATGTTAACCATCATATTTTACTTTTTTGATTTATATGACTATCTCCTCCACCAGAATGTAAATTCTTGAAGACAGGGATTTGGGATTTGGGATTTGGGGTAGAAGGGTTAGTATGTTCACTGTTGTGTCCCATTTAGTAGAACATAGTAAGTAAGCGCTTAGTAAATTATTGTCAAATCTGAAATAGACAAGTGTGAAAACTCAACAATAGGAGAATAACCAACTAAAAAAAATGAGCTGAAGACCTTAACAGATACCTCACTGAAGAAGACATACAGATGGCAAATAAGCATATGAGAAGATGCTCAACATCATATGTCATCAGAGAAATGCAAATTCAAATGATGAGATGCCATCACGCATCTGTTAGAATGGTCCAAATCTTCAACATAGACAACAGCAAGTGTTGGCAAGGATGTGGCCAACATTCACTGGCACTTTCATTCATTGCTGGTGGGGACGCAAAACATCACAGTCACTTGAGAAAACAGGTGGTTTCTTACAAAACTAAACATATTCTTTCCTTACCATCCAACAATCTCGCTCCTTGGCATACACTCAAAGGAGCTAAAAACTTACATCCACACAAAAATCCACACATACATGTTTATAGCAGTGCCATTGATTGCCCAAACTTTGGAGCTACCATGATATCCTTCAGTAGGTGAATGGATAAATGAGCTGTGGTATATCCAGGCAATGAAAAATTATTCAGCACTAAAGAGTAATGCATTACCAAGCCATGAAAAGACACAGAGGAAACTTAAATGCGTATTACTAAGTGAAAGAAGCTAATCTGAAAAGGCAACCTACTGCATGGCTCCAACTATATGACATTCTGGAAAACACAAAACTATGGACACAGTAAAAAGATCAGTGGTTTCCAGGAATTTCAGGAGCAGGGATGAATAGGTAGAGCACAGAGGACTTTTAGGGCCATGAAAATAATCTGTATGATAAGATATTGATGGACACGTGTTATGATACATTTGTCTAAACCCATAGAATACACACCACCAAGAATGAACCTTCATGTAAACTGTGAACTTTGGGTGATGATGATGTGTCCGTGTAAGTTCATCAGTTACAGCAAATGTGCTACTCTGGTGAGAATGTTGATCGTAGGGGAGATGGTGCATGTATGGGAGCAGGACGTATATGTAGAAAATCTCTGTAATTCCCCCTCAATTTTTCTGTAAACCTAAAACTTCTCAAAAAAAATACTCTTACTAAAAACAAACAGGCAATCACACAGATAACTGTTGAATGAAAGAATTCATGAAGTAGATAAAAAAGCTAGCATGGAGATTCAAGGACAGGACTGTTCCAATAAGTAGACTCTAGGAGAAATGGTATTTGAGCCTGGCCTTAATTGATGAAACAACTTTTTTTTTTTTAATTTATAAAGTTGGTGTCATAACATTAATTAACTTTTGGGAAAGGAAGGACAAGTGTACAGGCAGTGATTTGGTTTCCACAGAACCTCAAGTATTACTTGTGAATTCTTTCTTTTTTTCCACATGTGGTTTCCCTGTGCTTCCATGAAACCTTGCTGCTTTCAATTATTATGCAAGTCTTCTTGTTGGTATGCATGCCCCCACATGTATTATTTTCAGTAAAAGTGTGAGATCTTCCATCAAGTCAGCTAAACCATGAATCACTCAAATATTCAATTACTTGGATTTTAAAAAGACAGCTGAATAAGCAAAGAGAGGGCAGATGAGCAAAGAACATAGGTGGAGCCATGGGGACACATGGGCATGGAGGAAAACAGGAAGGTCTTAGATGTTTGTATTGCAAGCTCTTTTGTGGCCTCGGGAATCCATTAACATTGGCAGTGGGAAGGCTGTGACTGTTCCTTGAGGATGTAGTTTTTGACCAAAAGGAGAATAAGAAAGAATGCAAGTAAAAACTTAGCAAATGGGATCAGTGTAGAAGTGATTGTCTTACAAGAAGCTCATATGCCACAAGGCAAAAAAAAAAAAAAAAAAAAAAGGTCTCTAATTTGGAGCCCCCAAGGCCATTTGACTCATGGCCATGTTATCCTCAAGCAGAACATCATACATGCTTAATTAGCTTTTGCTTTGGCATACACATTTGACACCTATTGTTCTCTCAGCAGAAAGTGACTTCAGGTCCTGCCTGGCCTTGCTGCTGAGCCTGGGGAATAATAATGTGGCTTCCTTCCCTCCCCTCCAGCCTGATGGAGACTTTTTGTCAAAGCACGATCTGGGGGGCAAAGATTCCCCCTTGCCTGTCTTCCTAGAAGCCCTGGCAGATGAATTCCAACACTCTGGTGAAAGTTTGGAACAACTCAGGGGTATTGGGATGTAAACGAATGCCCTAACCACTCCCCAGTCACTCTTGTTTTTTAATTCTGTCCATGTGGGTACGTTCCTGGGTGTCCTCCTCTGTAGCAACAATGAGCAACAACCATAAAGAATCCCATGATATTTGTTTCTCTTAAAAAACTGTTTTAGAAGCTCCAAACCAAAACTTAAAAGGGGACCATAGCATCTTTTCATATTCATTTCCTACTCAAAGTTGCACAACAACTTATATGCTACTTCCTCAGGAAAATGCCCCAACACTTCCTTTCATTCAGTCTGCTTTTAGATTCCTCTTCTCCAGGTCCCTGAGGTTACTTGTACACAGAACCAAAGACACTGAGATCTATTGCATATTTGCAGATCTCCCCTTCCCACTGAAGAACAGGATCCCAAGGGTGAGGCCTGTCCCAAGAGGCCTCCTGGGCTGTCCTGGTAAATACTACATAGCAGTTGAAGGGGAGCAGAAAATACCACACCCAAATGTACCGCTTTCCTATGTGGATTATTGATCAAAAACCAGCAGGCTCAGAAAAAAAAAAATGTTATTCTTCCTTAACCACCTAAAATAATTTAGATAGGGGGAAAAGAGCTATTACCAGGGATAACTTTTTTTTTTTTTTTTTTAATCTGAAAGACCTGTCTACATGCCAGGGCAAACTTCTGATTGCTAAACATCTGTTCTTCTTATCATTCTGTGAATCACCCTCTTGCCCTTTGAAGCCCCAGGCTCCTAGCCCATTCCTTAGCTCAGGATGGCATATAACCCTCAACCGCCCAGCTTGCTTTTCGGTCTCATATTTTTATGTACAAAAATAAATTTATTTTTCTCCTGTTAAACTGTCTTATGTCAATTTAATTACTAGACCAAAGAACCTAGAAAGTAAGAAGGAAAAAACTTCCACCCCTACACACCGATCAGTAAATGTTTATGGCATCGAACTACTAAATTGATATGTGAGTACCTGTCTCTCATTCTTGGCAAAGGGTTATGCTGCTGGAGCATTCTCATGGGTATTTGCTAATGGAATTTTAGATGGTTCTGAAAGGTACCAGAATATTCCACCCCAAAATATGCCTTTGTCAGATTTTGAGCTAAAGTCTACTGAGAGCAAGAAGACACAGTAAAAATTCTTTATCTCCCCCTAACAGCCTAAAAATAGAATATAGATTTCCCCTTATGTAAAGTAAATTTACACATATGAAGGAAATTTCCATTTGAAAGATGTCTCTGTACAAGGAAGAGAGTTAGTAAGAGACAACCCATCACCTGAAAGTTTCCTTTAACAAGACAACCCTTATTTACCACACATTTCCTCTACTCCCTCCCCTTCTCATGACTTGCTTCCCCACCCACAAACCCAAAACCCTTTTCCTTTGTTCAGCCTAAGATGACAGATGATTCTTGAACAACTTGAATTTGAACTGCATGGGTCCACTTATGTACAGATTTTTTTCGATACGGTACTGTAAATGTGTTTTCTCTTCCTTGTGATTTTCTTAATAACGTGTTATTTTCTCTAGCTTACTTTATTGTAAGAATCCAGTACCTAATATATATAACACGCAAAGTATGTGTTAATCGACTGTGTTATTGGTAAGGCTTTCAGTCAACAGGAGGTTATTAGTAGTAACGGAAAGACAGAAGTTATGTGTGGATTTTCAACTGGGTGGAAGTTGGTACCTATAACCCCTACATTGTTCAATGGTTAACATATGTTTATATAGCCAACAATCTGGCTATTTCCTTCAGCCCTCTTTGTTTCTTTACCAACTCCCATGCATATATATGTAATCAGAATTTTTTTTCTCATTAATCTGTCTTTTATCAGTTTGATTTCTGAGCCCCGGACATTGAACCTAGGTGCGTGCAAGGGAAAATATTTTTCTCTCCTACACCTCTAATTTATGTTTTGTAATGCAGTTCTTAGCCCATTGTTTGGTTTTCAAGGTAACCAGTGATGTATTCTCTGTGATCTATAACAAGTATCTTCCCCATCTTAGGTCCCAGATTCCTCATTTATTTTTGGATGGAATGGAGGAAATAACTAAAATAGTCTTTCAAGAGTAAAGAGACCTACTGGGATCATTTATAAGTGAATATTGCTTTATAAACTCTTGTAAACATGGAACATTCTTAGACACCTAGTGGTAGCCAGGCAGTAACTATGAAGTAAATCCATTCAAAGTGCCCTGCCTGGGAAAATTTCATGAACATTTTCCTATATCTCATGGTCTTATATACCAGGGGTGGAATAGAACATCCTGTAAGCTGGTCACTTCTTTTTGTAAATAAAGTTTTATTGGAGCACAGCCACACCTCTTGGTCTATGTATTGCCTATAGCTACTTTCATTCGACAGAGGTAGAGTTGAGTAGTTGCCCCATAGTAGACTAGATTGCCCGATAAGCCTAAAATATTTATTTTCTGATCCTTTTGGAAAAAAGTTTGCTGACTCCTGTTCTATTCCATTACTATTGTTGTTGTAAAGGTCCTGGACTTACTCAATTCAAATACTTTGTCAAAACTTGGACAAAGATTACTGGGTGTCCTACGTAGGGTACTCTTCTGGGTTATGTCTGGTTTCACGGTCTTTGAGCTCTTTTTCAATTCTGTAAGTTGCAGAAAACGGATAGTAATGCAAATGATTCTTATCCATTGAAAAGCAAAAGAACTGTGTCCAGCGAAATGCGATTGATTTTTGTACTATGGATATTGACTAGTTTGACTTCCAGGTTTGAGTCTATTTGTAAATTCATTTCAATGTTCTTGGTTGCTAGTAAAATTATAATAGGTTGAATTTTCCTTTGTAACATCTTACTGGCTCCTTCGTTAATTAACAAGATAAATATAAAATCTTTGACACATCCATTTTACATCTATATGTGTGTCATGATTTGACTTCATGAAAAGTGTGTTTGTAGGAACATGTATATTATACATGTACACAACTAAAATCCTATGCTGCATCAGGAAGTTGAGAACCAGGGTTAAGAGGTAAGTCCTGAATTAGATTGTTTACTTTGTCTCCTGACCACACTATTAATTAGGTGTTCGGGGCCAGGCACATCATTTGACATATTGGAACCTCCTTTTTCTCCTATGTAATATGGTTATTAAAATAATTCCTACCTCGTATGGTTGTATGAGGATTAGATGCCATAAACCATGTATACTATCTAGCATTCAGGAAACAACATGGCAATGTTAACTACTATTGTGTCATTGTAGTCATAGATGCCATTTTCATTCATTAGGTGAAGCAAATTTTCATTTTCCACATGAAGGTCCCTTCTGCCAGCTGCTGCTTGCAGCCCCACTGGCCTGGTGTGGACTCTTCTAAAGACAGAATTTGAGATAAGTCTTGGAGCGGATAGTTTTTGTACAGGAGATCCTGGAAGGCAGGAATGAAAAAGCAGACTGAGATATGGAGAGAAGAAAAAGGAAAAGGATGCCTTTTTCTTCCACATGGGTACCGCCCTGGGAGGCTGGAGCTCGGTCGTCTGCATGACATGCCTCAGAATTGTCTCTCTAAAGACAAGAGACTGAGACATTAGCCATCAGCATCCATGGCTCTTTGGTTAAAGGTGTTACCCAGGGGAATCAACTTGTCCATAAGTCCGGGCTCCCTGGATTGAGGGCTGGACAAGCTCCTGTGATGTTGCGGTAATCCTCGAGGAAAAGCCAAGAGCTTGAGGAGGATGCTGTTGGCGTGCTCGGGAACCATCCATGACTGTGGATGCATTGGCCACTCAGAGACAGCACTCAGAGGATGACAAGTGCTCACAAGCAGCTGTGAATAGATAAGCCATTGAAAGTAGATAACCAATCCCTGACCCTCTCACACTGCAGCTAGACGCTCTGGGTCTCCACACCTTTCAAAGCGACAAGGAGGGCAAAGGGTGTGAGCACAAGCAGCCATGTCAGGAGTCACCTGGTGGAATAAGGGAAGGAAGTCAATTCTTGCTTTGGTGGTGAGGCAAGAAAATCTCTCCATACCTGCTCTAGAGACCTAACCAGCTCCAGGATAGACACTTGAGAGAAAACAATTGGGCCTTCTGATTTCTCCCCTGTGGAAGACTTTAAGGAAAGCCTTAGGGAATAATGGTGCCCTGGCTCAACCTCCCGAGTAGGCCAGAACTCTAGGAGGAGAGCTGGCTGGGTTCTCTCTTCTTTGACGTTGCTTACATCTAGGGAAAACACACACTTAAAACATAGCTGCTTCTTCTCTTACAACTTGTCAGGTTATTGGTCTGAAATCTGCATTTTAAAGGGTGACCTTTGACATTCAGATGTAAACATAATGCACCACCGCTCCTGGAGAGCTGCTGCTATAGTTCAGCCATTTTTACTAATCCTCTGCTAGACTCTGTGCATGTATTATCTCGACGCTTCACAACAAAGGCAAAATTAGACAGTAAAAAAGATCAGTGGTTGCCATGGATCTGGTGGGAGGCAGGCAGGGATGAACAGGTGGAGAACAGATTTTTAGGGAAGCAAAACTGTTCCGTATTGGGATGGCGGATGTTACAGATTTGTCAAAATCCATGGGACTACCTAACACAAAGAGTGAGTGCTAATGGAAACTATGGACTCTCGCTAGTAATATATTGATACTGCTTCATCAATCACGACAAATAGAACACACTCCTGCAAGATGTTAATAATAAGGGCAACTATCGAAGGAGGGAGAGGGGCATGTGGGGACGTTATACTTTCCACACAATCCTTCTGTCATCCATAACTGCTCAAAAACTAAAATCCATTCATGAAAAGAAAACTTTTGGAACAAATCCTTGCAGGTGGTCATTAGAACCGGGTTACAGAGGAGGAAAGAAAGGTTCTTGGGGCCAGATGCTTTTAATGGCATCACAGGGACGGGCACCCTGCTCGCTGTGGCTCCGAAGCCCATGTTCCTGTCATCTTGCCTTCTCCCTTTCTTCCTCACTGGCCTCCTGCCTCCCTGTTCGGTGCTCTCTCTCCTCCGTTGCAAGTTGCCTTTGCTCTTCACCCTGTCTACCATTTTGACACGGCCCCGGCCCCATGGGTCACCCCGCCAGAACTTCTGCCGTCAGGCTCTCCAGGAGAACCAGCTTATCAACCTGAAGCTTTCTAATGAGTCTGTGAAGTGTCATCAATCCTCAGTCCCCATTTTGCTGAGGCATCTCAGTGCTGTGATGTATGGATCAATCTAAGTGCTTCTGGTCTTTGAAGGGTCTGGTCCAGGGGCAGCCTTGGGAATCCAGTTACCCTTTTGCTAATGTATAATTTAGCTGACACAACCCTGCCGCTGTTTTATTTGTCTCAAATGAATGTCAATTGGTACAGAGGACAAGGCATTCGGGAGCTAAATTAACTAAATCATCACATGAATTAGTTCAGCTGCACTGAAATATAACACCCATGTCTCACCCCACTTTTGTTCTTTTTTTTTTTTTTTTACAAAGAGCCTCCCCCCAACCCTCAGCACGTTCCTACACCCTCTCTCAGTCCCACACCTCAAAATAATTTACTCTAGACGGCGAAGCACAGCTAGGAGTGTAGCGCTCCAAATATATAAATAATAATGAGAACCTTTAATAAAATGAGACGTAAGTTATGCAGTAGACATCAATTACAATGGATTTTAAAGGTTTTGATCTAGAACCCGGGTGGTGTTACATTTAGACTAATAACTGTAAGCATGATTTATGTGTTTGCAACCAAAATGGTTTCAGTGCCTCGATATATGTCCAAAGTAAAATTTATAGTCAGCCTCAGAATGTATAAATAATGAATAGCCATATGTCATCACACATTTAAAAATGTGACTCCTTCTGCAGTAGCAATGGGGTAAAATGAATTAAAATCTTAAGTTCATTGGGAACCAACGTATTTGGGAGCACTTTAAGAAATGTGCACAAATGTGAACACTGACACACACACACACACACATACGCTTTTTTTTTTAACCAAGTCAGAGAAAAATGGCTGTTATAAAAATGACAGACACTCTTGGGAAATCGCAGGCGTCATCAAATTAAATAATAGCATGAGAAAGAAGTGGGGAACTGACTTGGATGGAAAGCAAAGGAAAGATGCCAGGAGGGAACTTTTCTGACTCTGCTATTCCCTCCGGTTACTACAAAGGCCTCTTAAGTGGCCCAAACAAGCAAAATAAGTTGAAATGGCATTCTGCCTTACCGTATCCCATGAAGTTCACCTAAGACTTACAGCGCTTGGAGAGTCGCCAGTGACAAAGGCTGAAAAGCCCACTCATAGATTCTGGAAATTCCTTGGGAAATTCGCACACCACACTAAGGATCAGCCTCTTCATCTAGAAATAGGATGGTAAGGTCCATTAGACAGAGTTGGCAGGAGAGCTTAGAACTAGGAATGAAAGTCGTGAAAGCAGCTAGTATAGTGCCAGGCACGGGCAGTTGGGCCTCAGCAGATGTCAGTTGTGTCTGTTCTTCATACCTCCCTCGGTGGATGGTGCGTTTTGGGGGAGGCATGAACCATGATGTGTTCATCTTCCCATGTGGGATGCGTAGAAAAGTTCTAGCATGTAGTAAATATTAATGCATCCTTGCTGAATTAATCAGTGAGTCCGTGAACATGTTTCCATGGCTCTGACAGCCATGTGGAAATCCAAATGTCAGAAAGACTTACAAGGCAAGCATCTATCTGAGTTGGTCAGGGGAAATTCGGTGGTCCTCGTTCATAAATTCATAGAAAATCAAAGCTTGCTTCCTTCCTCAAACTCTGATGCAATGCCACAGTTCAGTCTTTGGCAATCAGAATGTTTTGTAAAAATCTATTCTTCACCTCTGTAGGTTCTCAAATATGCTGATGATCATGTACTCTTCTGACTTCAAGTTCTCATAAATGCAGGAGTCTAAAGGGATATGATTTAGTAATGATTATTGTAAGGGGTCTGGTGTTTCCTCCTCTCTCTTTCCGCTAAATGGTCTCCAACTGCTATGTTGTGATTTCTTCTCTTGATTTTAACGGTCTCTGTTACTTCCCTCAAATTTAATTTCCAATTCCTACTGCTTCCAGTCTTACCTTTCCTTGGTCCTCATAATTGTTATTGTAGAACTGGAACCCTGGTAATCATGTGTTTTAGCTATAATACACTATGCCAAATGCATTGGTTTGAACCAATTCATCAATAGCTCTCATGGTTCTATATGTTACTGGAATGGATGGTTTTCACACAGGCCTGTGTCCTGTGCTTCTAGTTAAATGACTGGAGTTACCTGAAGGTTCAAGGGGGCTGAACATCCAAAATAGCTCATCACATGGCTCACAATTGAGGCTGGATGCTGAATTGGGTCTGTGGATGGGAGAAACAACACATGGCTTCTCCTTGCAGCTTGAGCTTCCCATACAGCTTTGCAGAAAGAGTAGCCTGGTAGCAAACATCCCCAAAGACCCAGGTAGAAGCTGTAAGCCATCTACGGCCTACCCTGCATCACTTCTGCCTCATTCTATTGGCCAAATATGGGAGGAGACAACACAGGGGTCAAATATTGGGAGGCATGGTTCACTGGGGGCCATCTTTGGAGACTGGATCCCACATTAGTTGTTAAAATTGAGTCTAGAGCATTCACTGGGAGATCTGTTAAGGCCTTGCAGAAAAAAAAGTTGCTGAGTTTTAGTGCATAGAATTATGGCTTGCCTCTTGACTTTGAAGACCCTTTTGTCCTACCATTTAACTTTCTGATGATTTGCCTATCAAAGATTGTCATTTATGTACACGATAGTATTATTCACATGATATATGGGTAAGTGGGTATTTTTGGAGTGAATTGACTGTTAGATACAGACTGTTCATGTATCTTATGTTTGTTTCCGTGACGGGAATTAATTTTTGCTGACTCAAATCATGGTTTCTATAGGTTAGATTTTGGAGTAGAGAATGTGTCTGTTTTATGCATGAGGATTGGAGATAAAATAGAACTTCATTTAGAAATTCTTTTAAGCATTTATTCCCATAGGACCAAGTAACTCCTCAGTGCAGTAAAAGAAAACAAATTAGCCCTCCTGCGGTCATCATTGTGTGATCACTTTCTTTCTTGCTTGATTTTTTACATGTTTATTTTGAGAGACAGCATGAGAAGGGAAGGTCAGAGAAAGGGGGCACAAGAGAGAATCCCAAGCAGGCTCCACACTGTTAGTGCAGAACCTGACATGGGGCTCGAACTCACGAACTGTGAGATCATAACCTGAGCTAAAATCAAGAGTCAGAGGCTTAACCCATTGAGCCACCCAGGCACCCCTATTGTGTGGTCACTTTCAAGGTTTGCTGCCTTGGGGTAGACACTTCGAATTCTCTGAGCCTTCATTTCTTTATCTGTAAAATGGGAAAAATAAATCTATTCTCAAAATGTGATCAGGAAGCTTTAAAAAGAAAATGTAAAGCCAGTGCTTAGTTTAGTGCCTAACACATTGTAAATTAATTACAAAAGAGAATTCTCTTCCCATCTGCACCCCAAGAAACATATGTGGAGTGTGTGTGTGTGTGTGTGTGTGTGTGTGTGTGTGTCTTCCATTAACCTCATCCTAGTGTCTTGAAGACTGCAGGTGTTTCTGGTCCTGTTGACTAGGAAGACACCTGTATTAATCTATGTCCTGTCCTGCCTGGGGAGAGATGCATAACCAAACTGAGTGATTTGAGGAGCTTTCAGAAAAGGGGCTAGTAACAAAACTCAGGGCAGGGCTAGGAAACACTACGCAGTATACTGCAGTATCCCTGGGTGGAGGGACAGGTAACAATGTGAAGGAAGGGGATCCTGGAACAAGGTCTGCAGCCTTCAGTAAAGAGTCACAATAAGGCTTAGAGACCTGGAAGGAAGGGTGCAGGAGACTGGTGATCCAGCTGTGTTGTTCTCCTTCCCCCTAATTTAGCTGACACTTCTCATCCAATGACCCAGCTCTGAAACCCAAAGACAAGGGCAACCTCTAGTCCATGCAGACCAGCCTTCACCAAACAGAGCAGGAAGCAGAAGCAAGGGAGTGAATCTGGAGGTGTGAGCAGAAGATATCTAGCACAGCCCCCTTCTCTCAAAGGCCACTGTCTTCCACCACCTTGGACTCACCCAACACCAAACTCAGGTTATATTCGGGTCTGAGGTTCTGGACTCATAAAGAAGGCTGCCTTCGCCCAGTCTTCTCAATCTGAGACCCACCATGCCTGGAGGGTGTGAACTGTGTTGCTGAGATCTGGGAATTCTTAATAAACAGTTTTAATTCTGTCTCGGTGATAATCTGGATCAAATAAAAGCATATTATGATTTGTCTTATTACCAAGTACAGCCACACAATCCCACACAATTTTTTGTGTTTCTACTTGAATTTGGCCCAAACTACATTACCATATATTGTAGGGCTGAAGGTCTTACAGTGACTGGAAAGAAGTCAGTATGCCTATGGGAAACAATCTACTATTGTTAGCCAAATTGCAAATGACTCATGCCAGAATTTCAAGACTGCAGGCTCATGTGAATGGATGTGTTTTGTGGACATCAGTTTTGCACTAACTTTGCAATGGTTTGCTAGCAGGAAGTTTATTTATTTATTTCTAAATGTTTATTTGTTATTTTTAAGAGAGAGAGACAGTACCAGCTTGGGAGGGGCAGAGAGAGAGAGACAGAATCCGAAGCAGGCTCCAGGCTCTGAGCTGTCAGCGCAGAGCCCAACACAGGGCTTGAATTCATGAACTGTGAGATCATGACCTGAGCCAAAGTTGGACCATAACCAACTGAGTCACCCAGGTGCCCCTGCAAGCAGTAAGTTTAGAAGAGGTTTTCTTTTCCTGATTCCAGAAATAATAGGACTACATGTCCACTTAATTCAGGTTTCAAAAAGCCACAGTGTTAACCTTATTTCAAGTGAGTCAGTCAACTTTATGGAAAAGCAGGTGTTCCTTCCTGAGTTGATCTTGTTTAATGTAATTCTGGTGACATGTGGGGGCCTTATCACCTGATCACTCTAAACTCATAAATAAACACTTGGGGAATAGCAGTGTCCCTTTATGCAACTATTAAGGACGAGGATTTCCTGTATCACCATCACCAAGATCAAAACACTTCAGATTAAATGTAGAATGGTACCTGACCCTATGGTTTTCTACTGTTCAAATAAGGGCAATTTATTTTTCAAACACTTCATTTTATTTTTTTTTATTTTTAATTTAAAAAAAATGTTAAGGTTAACTTTTGAGAGACAGTCAGAGACAGAGTGAGAACGGGGGAGGGGCAGAGAAAGAGGGAGACACAGAATCCGAAACAGGCTCCAGGCTCTGAGCTGTCAGCACTGTGCCTAATGCGGGCCTTGAACTCATGAACCGTGAGATCATGACCTGAGCTGAAGTCGGACCCTCAACCAACTGAGCCACCCAGGCGCCCCTCTCCAGTGGAATTTTTAAAAATTATGTAAATAGCCATTTAAATCAATATGGTTAATCTGGATTTTGTTGGCCCCAGAACTTGTGTGCATTCAGGTTGTAAAATTATTTAGACTTTTATATCGTGTAACTATGAGAGGTTATGCCTCTGTTAGCGGCCATACATATTTAACTGAAGGTATTATAAAAATAGAGAGTCAACACTGAGGACTTCCATTGCTTTTCCAGTTTGGAAGTTGCCAGCACAATACTAAAGTTTGAGGCTGCTGTCTGTTCATCCTTTTTGTCTGGGGCAAGTTTTGGCAATGATCTTCAAATTTAACACTGTGTCGTGAGGTTCCTGCGGCCAGGAAGGCACAATCAGTCACTTCCAGAGCCTCTAGGTAGAAAAATAAATAAATAAAAGGAAATAAGGTAAAATAAAATAAAATAAGCTACCCCTAGCTCAGCCACCCCTATTCCCAAGTCCAAAGCCCCCTTCACAGCACAAAAAAAAAAAACAAAAACAAACAAACAAAAAAAAACAAAGGCTCATTTTCATCCTTTCGGAAGGTGACAGCCTGCACTGCTTCCCACCTGGGGAGATGTAAAAATAAAGAAAACTCAGTGTGGAGTGAAGCTGTCAGCCCCAGGAACCCCTCTCCTTCAGCACGCTGGCCAGCATTATTGGGAAGTTATCTAAAGTGTCAGAGGAAACATTATTGATTTTTTAGTCTGTTTTGTCAAGTAGTCAATAAGCCTTGCTTTTTCGCAGATTTTCTTTCTTCTAGCTCCCTGCCTCTCAGTTCCTTCGAGCTTCTGTCTTCTCCCCCTTCTTTCCGTTCTGTTCTCTGTTCCTCTCCCTCTCCCCCTCTCCCTTTCCCTCTCAGTTCACCACCCCCCACCCCTCAGTCTTCCTGTCTTCTCTCCCTTCCCTTTATTTTGTCCCTGCTTTCCTTCAGGTATCAGTCAGCAGTTATAAAAACTTCTCACTCATTCAGACGTAGCTAATATCACATCCATGGGTTTATCCGTGGGGTTCTTTTTAAAGATACATGAAGATGACTTTCTATTTAGCAACACCAGCTTTGAGGCTGGTAGAGACCCTATTCATTGCTCGTCACGTCGGTGTGCTTCTCAGTAAGGCAGTTCACTCTTCTCGCAATTCTTCCTCATTGTTTAAATGGCTTCCTTTGGAAGCCCTTCCCAGATTTCACCGCCATATTTAAGGCTTCTTCCTGAAACTGAAAGGGATTCTGAGTAATAGAACTCACTTTTGCCCGACCCCATTCCCAGTGCTGTCAACATAGTAACTCGGTGAACGCTCTCAACTCCACCAGGTAGATTCTGTTCCTATCACCATTTTATAGATGAGAAAACTGAGGTCCTAAGAAGGGATTCCTTTTATTCCTCTGCTTGTTGAGGGAGGCGTGGCATTAAGTTATCTCAAATACTTGATTATCAGCAATTTAGCATGCTCCAGAAGAGACCCGGGTGGCAGAAGATGCCTTTAACAGCGATGGCACCTGTCATGAGCATCTCCTAGCCAGATGTGTTAACCACATATTCAGTCGGCGTGCTTGGGCTGTGACATGCCAGCGTGCACCGGAAGAACACAGCCCTCGGCTTCCCCGAGACCAACCAATTAATGGCACCCTTAATTGCGTCTTCACTTTCTCTCTTTCCCCAGCTTTTCCCTGTAATCCTACAAGCATACTCAAGTGCCCGATTATGTTTTACCTCTTCTTTCTCTCTCCCCTCCCTCATCCCCAAGTGACTACCCCATATGGGCAAGGATGGGCTAAGTTTTGCTGCAGAAACAATAAAACACTCTTGTGGCTTATAACCACAAAGACTGAGTCTCACTCGTGCTCAGTGTCCCTCAGGGTCATCTGGAGCTCTGCTCATTCTCGTTCAGACATTGAGGCTGGTGGAGGCTCCATGTTAACAAACCCTTCAGTGATTATGGCGGCATAAGTCAGTGGTTGTGGTACTGTGCACGTGATTCTTCAAGAGGAAAATGTTGGTAGCGGTTTCTTTTTCTCTCCTGTTTCAGAATCAAAGGAAATAATCCAGGGTGAAAATGTGTAACTTTCTCAAATCAAGAATTCGGGAAAAAATGTCAGGGTCCTCATTTCTGTGCCTTCCCGTTTAATCCTGTAACGGGGTTTCCTGTCAGTGATGTGTGAACAAAGAGGAACCAAGTGTAAATCATTATATTCCCATTTTAGTTTTTACTACATATTTATGTTAATTCAATATATATGTAATCGGAAATTTGCTATTTAGAATTTCCACTGTCTTCTAAAGACAGAAGACAGTAGGAAATGGAAGAGCCTTTATTTTCCAAGGTATCTTGCTCAGTTTGGGAATTAAAATTTGTAGCTAAGAGATGATAACATGCTGAATTTCTCTTTTTCTCTCCCTTTGTCTCCCATCTTAATTTTTTCTTCCCTCACCCCTCCCATTCACAACTATGCATCACACTTTTAGCATGCCAAAAAATGAGTTCTGGGGCACCTGGGTGGCTCAGTCAGCTGAGCGTCTGACTTCAGCTTGGGTCATGATCTTGTGGTTCATGAGTTCGAGCCCCAGGTCAGGCTCTGTGTCGACAGCTTAGAGCTTGGAGCCTGCTTCAGATTCTGTGTCTCCCTGTCTCTGCCCCTTCCCTGTTTTCACTCTCTCTGTCTCAAAAATAAATAAAAACATTAAAAAATATATGAGTGTTGTTGGCAATAATACCATGAATCAGGCAAGCAAGGATCTCAGAAAATCTACATTCCTCATGGGGTCAGGAAAGAAAATCAATAACCTGGAAAAGCCAGGAAAATATCTGATAGAAAGGAGAAAATAAAGATAATGGATGGGAGACTAACCAGGTGGGTATGTCAGACTGAGTAGCAAAGGAGGGTCTGCCTAAGGCCCTACTACTTGAGCTGAGACCTAATGAAGAAGGAATCCAGGAAGAAGGTTGTAAGCAATGAACGGATAAGAGGAGGTGATGGGGATAGACTGATGTACTTGGGAAGCAGAGAGGAAGCCATGATGGCTGCCGAGAGGTAAGGAAGGAAGAGCGTTCATTGGCACTCCCAGGAAATCCTGGCTCCCAAGTTTTGAAAAGGTTGTATGTGCAGAGAGTTGAGGCTCAGCACACTGACTGCCCCCTGAATTCTCTAAAACCAACCAATCATCCCTAAGAAGGAGAGAGCAGTGGAGGGAGGGACTGGCCATGTCTTTGGTGGAGGGACCGGTCGTGTCTTTGGTGGAGGGACCGGCCATGTCTTTGGTGGAGGGACTGGCCGTGTCTTTGGTAGAGGGACGGGCCGTGTCTTTGGTGGAGGGACCAGCCGTGTCTTCGGTGGCCTCTTGTCCAACTGAAGCTGCAGGTGTATTCATTTAGTCTGCTCTTATGGAGCCTGGACACGAGAGTTTATAATGTTATGGGAGGTCCGCCTCGAGGTGGGGGATGTGCTTTAATCTTTTGATGATCATGAGCACCATTTTGTGAGTCCAAATTGGGTGCCTTGATTCAGCAAGTGCAAGTTCATTCCCAGAAATAAGAGAGCACTAGAGTCCAGACCATCTGGGTAGGGAGATCCAGGATAACCGATCACTGCATTTAAAACTGAGCACTTCTTAAAATGCCTTTTGAAATTATACTTTATCAAATTATCTTCCTCTTATTACAAAAGAAAGATGTTTATTATAGTCTAAGGCAGAAGATGATAAGAAAAACAGTCCCATCCCATCTAGAGATAACCAGTATTCACTTCCTTACATATACCCTCCCCGACATGTTGTGTATTATCTTTTTCCTCCAAAGGAGATTGTACTTTATTTATTAATTGATTTTTGCATTTATTCAACAAATACCGATCAGCTCCTCTTGCAAGGCAGACGGCTGGGATACAGATCTGAATGAGACCCATATTGTTACTTGGCTTGTGGGGAAATTTAACAGGCGAGATATATTTTGTAAAATCCAGACATCCAGTTTTACAAATGGTAAAGATATTCCACCTCATTCTCCTCTCAGACATCACCCAAAAAACAACTAAAAGGGAGATGGAAAAACACACTTCGTGTTTTAAGAAACTAGCAGAAACTTAAAAAAAAGTTTTTTTTAATGTTTATTTATTAAGGGGCAGAGAGAGGGAGACACAGAATCAGAAGCAGGCTCCAGGCTCTGAGCTGTCCGCACAGAGCCTGACACGGGGCTTGAACTCACAGACCGCAAGATCATGACCTGAGCTGAAGTTGGATGCTCAACTGTCTGAGCCACCCAGGCGCCCCAAAAACTAGCAGAAACTTTAGTTCGTAAGGCAGAGACAGACAGAGGTCAGGCAGGACAAGGAGAGGATCACTAGATACAGCGCATAGCTCTCCCACATGTTCTACTGCTGTTATTTATTTATGTTTATTTAAATTCAAATTAGTGGGGTGCCTGGGTGGCTCAGTTGGTTAAGCATCTGACTTCAGCTCAGGTTAAGATCTCACAGTTCATGGGTTTGAACCCTATGTCAGGCTCCATGCTGACAGCTCAGAGCCTGGAGCCTGCTTCGGATTCTGTGTCTCCCTCTCTCTCTGGCCCTCCCCTGCTCATGCTCTGTGTCTGTCTCTCAAAAATAAATAAACACTGAAAAAAGATAAAAAGAAAATTCAAGTTAACTTACAGTGTAGTCTTGGCTTCGGGAGTAGAACCCAGTGACTTGTCTCTTACATATGACACCAGTGGTCATCTCAACAAGTGGCCTCCTTAATGCCCATCGCCCATTTGTTCTCTGTATTAAGAGTTTCTAGGGTTTGCCTCCCTCTCTGTGTTAATCTTATCTTTTTTTCCGCTTTCCCCTTGTTTATCCTCTGTGTTTCTTAAATTCCACATATGAGTGAAATCATATGAAAACAAAAAAAAGAATGGTATTTTAAAGAGAGTAGCTAGTGCTATGGAGCCCAACAGGCAAGTAAGTGGTGGGTGGAAACCAGTTGAAACGCACGTGCATATGCGCACACACACACACACACACACACACACACACACACACATATGCACACACATTCCATATTTGCAGGAAGCTGTGAACGAGGCAAGGTGAGAAAAAATGCTCTGTAACAGGAGTAATTCTGCCATAACTGTTCTTCGCTTGCTGGTTAAACAATAAAAGAACAAATTACCAACACTGATTCCAGGAGTGAAAGAAATTTTAAGCGAATACACAGCCAGTGAATGTCCTATAGTCAAAAAAAAAAAAAAATGTCTTCACAAACATGTTAAATGTATATTATTTTAAAGCAGAATTTTACCAAAATTTCAAGGATCAGATAATTCCCATATTCTTTAACCTCTTTTAGAGCCCAGAAGAAAAATGAAATCTTCCACATTTTTGTTATGAAGTCACCATAACATTGATAGGAAGCCCCTCCAAAGATAGTAAAAAACAATCTCATTTTGAAACTTATTTTTTAACATTTATTTATTTTTGAGAGGGACAGAGAGAGAGAGAGAGAGAAAGGGAGGGGCAGAGAGAGAGGGAGACACAGAATCGGAAGCAGGCTCCAGGCTCCGAGCTGTCAGCACAGAGCCCAACGTGGGGCTCGAACGCACAAACCGCGAGATCATGACCTGAGCGGAAGTCAGACGCTCAACTGATGGAGCCACCCAGGGCCCCCAGGTTCATTTTGATCAAACAATCCAAAGACAGATACAAAGTGCTCTTGCTTTGTGAAAGAGGGACCACCTGTTCCAAGGGTTTGGCCACTCCTGTCAACGTTTGTAACTAATGCCCATTTCAGTGTCTTTCCTCACCCCTTTGTGGCCGTCTCTGGTGCCTCCAGTTTCCAAGACGATGGGCTTTCGTGGGTTTGGTGAATCACTTGGTTTCTTGTTCTTCTCCCTCCCTGAGGGTCCGTCCTCTCCACTCTGCGTGGCCAGACTACTATTCCATCAACTTTCTCCACCGTCTACAAAATGTTAAAATCATTTATTCTCTTAAGTCTCTTCCAATGCTTTCATTCCTGTGAGTCTTTAACTTATTTTATTCCCTTCATCCCATTTGAGTAACACTTCCAGAGAAGAGCCAACACCCTTTTGGCCAATGACCCTTATAATCGGTAGGTCTTAACACAGTGTGTTAAATACAGTTGATACAATAGTTGTACCAGATAAGTAACAATAATTTCTTGCCATCACCAAATATCTAGTCAGTGTTCAAATGTTCCCAATTGTACCATAACTGTGTTTTAAAACATCCTTTTTCTTCCAACCATAGCTCTTTTATTCTGCTTTAAAAAATTTTTTTAAGGTGTATTGCTTATTTTGAGAGAGAGAGAAAGTGCACACGTGCAAGAGAGAGACCAGAGAGAGAGAGAGAGAGAGAGAGAGAGAGAGAATCCCAAGCAGGCTCCACACTGTCAGTGCAGAGCCCAGTGTGGGACTTGATTTCACAAACTGTGAGATCATGACCTGAGCCGAAACCAGGAGTCAGACGCTTAACTGCCTGAGCCTGCAAGGCTTCTTGCAGTCTTAAGCCCTTTGTGTTAAATTGAAGAGGTTGGGCCAGAAGACCAGGCCCCTAATTCTCCAAAACTCTGAAAACTGTAGAACTTTATCATACAAAGGACAGCTTCTTAGAGTAGCTGGTCACAACCCTGCCTGGTTTTCAAATTAACACAACAATAAGAATCAGGCTCTTTCACATAAAAACTCACTGTAATGTATTTCACTGATAAGATTGTTTTATTTAAGAGAGATGATAGACAAGAGAGTAAGAGAGACAGAGAGAGGGAAGGAGGAGGAGGAGGAGGAAAGGAAGGAGGAGGAGGAGGAGGAGGGGGAGGGAGCGAGGAGGGGGAAATACTTCATTCACTCACTTTTGGCTTGAGTCACTGGATGTGAAGTTGAATTTAGTGTTTCAGTTTAACCTCCCTTTACCCTTGCAGAGTCAAGTCGTAAAGTGGCAGATTTCTTTCGCTTCTGAAAATATTTACAGGGAACGGTATCTGGTTTTCTTGTCAGCTAAGTTCCATTGTTCAGTTCCAAGGATAGCATCATAGTCTTGAATTAAAATCCTCTCAAGGGTGGCTTTCCGGAACACTTCTCAGAAGATCAGCAAGAAAACAGCAGACGTGGAGCCTCTGTTCACGAATGGCCTTGCCTAGTTTTCGGAATGTATTAACCTTCCTGTTAGCACTTGCTGAAGGCAGTGTGCGTTCCACGTTCGTTCATGATGTCACGGAATTGTGGTTAATGCTATTTCTTTCCCAGTGCTTGGGCGAAAATAAGGAAAATAGTCAACAGACAGGTCTGGAGCTGGTGAGTTAGGCACTGCATTACCTTGTTCATATACATGCAGGAGGGTGATTTTTATCTTGGAATCTGGTTTTTCAGGGGTTACAGCCCCTTTATAAAACGCCCAAGCATGTGTTACCAGTCAGGATTACCATTTCCGTTCTGCCAATCAAACAGGGACATTAGGATAATGATTAGGTTTGAATACTATAAACCTAACAAGGATTAGCAATATTCCTGCTGAAGAAAAGCAGCCAAATAGAAAACAGTACTCAGTGAATCGTGCAGAAGAGGTTCATGAAGGGAGATGAGTCGCCTTTAGGCCTTAACTTTCGACTTCTCTTTTAGGTTGTAGTCAATTAAAAAAGCTTTTGTGGGTTTTTCTCTTTTTTTAAATATAATTTATTGTCAGATTGACTTGCATACAATACCCAGTGCTCATCCCAGCAGCCCTCCTCAATGCCCATCACCCACTTTCCCCTCTCTCCCACCCCCCATCCACCCTCAGTTTGTTCTCTGTATTTAAGAGTCTCTTATTGTTTGCCTTCCTCCCTCTCTGTTTGTAACTATTTTTTCCCCTTCCCTTCTCCCATGGTCTTCTGTTAAGTTGCTCAAGTTCCACATATGGATTTTTCTATTATACATATAGCTTCTAAAGGAGGTCATGGAAGGATTCTGTACTCCAGAATTTTCAAAATGTTATTTGGGGGGGGGGGGGGGGGACAAAAATCTCCAGTGGAATTTTTTTTTAATGTTTATGTATTTTGGAGAGAGAGAGAGAGAGAGTGAGAGAGGGAGGGAGAGTGGGAGAGGGGCATAGAGAGAGGGAGACCCAGAATTCAAAGCAGGCTCCAGGCTCCGAGCTGTCAGCACAAAGCCCGGCATGGGGCTCGAACTCACTAACCACGAGACCATGACCTGAGCCAAAGTCGGACACTCACCCGACTGAACTACCCAGGCGCCTGTCTCCAGTGGAATTTTTAAAAATTATCTGGCATAAGGGGCGCCTGGGTGGCTCAGTCGGTTGAGCGTCCGACTTCGGCTCAGGTCACGATCTCGCAGTCTGTGAGTTCGAGCCCCGCATCAGGCTCTGGGCTGATGGCTCAGAGCCTGGAGCCTGCTTCCAATTCTGTGTCTCCCTCTCTCTCTGCCCGTCCCCTGTTCATGCTCTGTCTCTCTCTGTCTCAAAAATAAATAAATGTTAAAAAAATTAAAAAAATATATTAAAAAAAATTATCTGGCATAAGTCTCTAATATTCTTCATTGATTAGATATTTGTGTCATCTGACTGGTTACTGAATGAGTCCCTTTCTTGATTCCCGTATGGAAATAAGGCTCCCTGAAAGGCAACAAGGAGATAGACCCCCCACACCTATTCATCTTCCTCTCATCTTGTACGGTCCATGCCCCTACTAGGTGGTGAAACATAGGATTTTACCCTTGTCCAGACTCTTGCCCTTCTGTCCAGAGGAAATCATACCTGAGTCATTCTGTAGCTTCTTCTCCGTTTGGAGATCCAATTCTGGGGGTTGGAGGAGGGGGAGAAAAATGAAACAGAAATTGTTACTTTTTGGCAAACATGGATGACGGACGGGTCCATAGGGGTCTAAAGGAGACAGAACTGTCTCAGTTTGCAGTTCCCCAAAAGCAGACCCGGAGAAAAACAATTCAAGTGCAGGTAGTTTAGTCAGGAGTTGAAGAAAAGGCCAGATACCAGCAGCAAGTCAAGAACTAAGGTAGACAAAGGAAGTTAGATGATAAAGTGTGTGCAATTGAGCCCGTTCTCACAGCGGGTGACTGGGGATGAATCTCCCTGGAGACTCTGGCAGCCTGCGTGGGACATCTCATCTCCTGTCGCCCCATCTGAGGGTTAAGGGTGCTGGGCTCTTCATACACCAACTCCTTTCCACCACTGGCTGAGGGTTACTTGGGAGCACTGTTAGCTCCCCGGGTCTTGTGGCCCGCCACACAGTGGGCAACGTGGACTTTGGTGGCCAAAGAAAGCCCCCAGGCCATCACGGCATGTGCCTGTAGTTGGAAGTCTGGCCACCTTTCACTGAAGCGTTAAAGATGAGGGGATATGGACAGGGCATCAGCATTTGTTCAGAAGGTTAACTTTTACGTTTCCCCAGAGAGAGATCTTAATGGGCCTTTCCATCTTTAGTGGACCACTTCTCCTCTTGGGATTTGTTTCGTCATCCTGAAGTTTATTTCGCTTTATTTTATCTTGAGAGAGAGAGATAAAGAGCAAGCTGGGTAGAGAGAGGGGGAGAGACAGAATCTCAAGCAGGCTCTGCTACACGCTGTCAGCACAGAGCCTGATGTGGGGCTCGAATTCACGGACCGTGAGATCATGACCCGAGCCGAAGCTGGACGCTTAACTGACTGAGGCACCCAGGCACCCCGTTTCCTCATTTTAAATGGGAATGATGGTGCAGGATAGGAAAGGGATTGGAGGGGATTTAACTGGGACCTTAAGTTCCTATATCCCTACTGTCCCATCCTTCTGAAGCTTGGGTGTGTTTGTACAGAACACTCTCAACAATTATTTCACTGACTTGCATCTCCAGCTAATGGATAACTTTGAAGATCATTCTCCCGACTCTTGATTAGGATCTGAGACTCATGGATCTCTCTCCCTGGATTAAAGCTCCCAATGCCTTCTGCAGCCTCATGAAATTGCTCCTGAAAGTAACAAGATGAACGTCAAACTACCATGCGGCACAATGTGTGTGTGTGTGTGTGTGTGTGTGTGTGTGTGTGTGTTTTCAGATGCAATCGCCAGTTTAATCGTGTTTGCATTTGTGAAGGGAGTGCTTTTGGTAGGTAATGCACTTTAGGAAATTTGGGGAACAATAAACTCAAATGGAAATATATTATCTCAGCCCTCAGCCGTGTTGCACTTCATTATTGTTTGTTGCCATTGGCGGGCATGGTTATCTGTCTTATAATTCATTCGTAAAAGTGGAGACAACAAAGTTGAGACTCAGAATAAGCGAAACACCGAGCAGGCAGAGCTTCTGTGTACGTTCGGTACCCCCAGTCACAGGCGGCAGCTGAATCTTTAACCACAGGGAGGCATCTGGGTCAACCAGTTTCATTGTATCCTTGTGAGTGAGGCAGCTACTGTCTGCTTCCGGTGAGAGGTTTATCTGCCTTCATAGCCTGGCTGTCATCAGACTGGATTCACACCTTGTTATTTGGCCACCTTACGTATTCTCTGGGATTTCCTTCACCTGTTACATGTTTGCCAAGGGAAAATGCAAAACAAACCATTGCAATTTGTTTTAAAAACAAGGGTACTTGTTACTATATGCGTGACATACCCAAATAGATATCTCTTGTGGCTAGACTTCATCTTGTTTTTTTCCAGGGTTTTTTTTTTTTATTTAAATGTTATTTAGTTAACATACGGGGAAATGTTGGTTTTAGGAGTAGAATTCAGTGATTCGTCACTTACATACAACCCTCAGTGCCCATCACAGCAAATGTCCTCCTTAGTACCCCTCACCCATCCAGCCCATCTCCCACCCACCTCCCCTCATCAACCCTCAGTTTGTTCTCTATCATTAAGAATCTCTTGTGGTTTGTTTCCCTCTCTCCTCTCCACCCCCTGCCCTGTTCCCATATGTTCATCTGTTTTATTTCTTAAATTCCACGTATTAGTGAAATCATAGAGTATCTGTCTTTCTCTGATGGACTTACTTCACTTAGAATAATACATTTTAGCTCCATCTCTCATTGCAAATAGTAAGATATTGTTTTTCATGGCTGAGTAATATTCCTGTGTGTGTGTGTGTGTGTGTGTGTGTGTGTGTGTAACATATCTTCTTTATCCATTCATCAGTAGACTTCATCTTTAATGGGATTGAGACTGTCATGCACTGTGTTATCTTCTTTTGCCAAAGCCCTCTCCTGAGAGTCTAGGGGGATGTCAAAGGGCAATTTGACAAAGGGGAGGATATTCCCAAGCACAGGGCAGAGAGCTGACAAAGATACCAGGGATCTCAGTACAGTGACACACAAACATGGCCCTGACCTCAAGAAGCTTAATGCTCAGTATGTGTATAAGGCCAAAAGAGGAGATCTGTGTATACTTTAACTTCCATTGAGAGGAAAGTTTTGCAAGTATTCGATAGCAAAATTCAACTGGAGATCCAATTGGCTTTAATGATTCATGAAGCCGGCCGCATCCCATCTAGCAAATGGAAAGAAGCACCATCAAGCTGTAGAAAGGGAAAAGCTTTGGGAGCCTGGGTGGCTCAGTCAGTTAAGCGTCCAACTTTGGCTCAGGTCATGATCTCACAGTCAATGAGTTCGAGCCCTGTGACAGGCTCTGTGCTGACAGCTCAGAGCCTGGAGCCTGCTTTGGATTCTGTGTCTCCCACTGTCTCTGCCCCTCCCCTGCTTGCTCTCTCTCTCTCTCTCGCTCTCAAAATAATAAACAAACTTTTAAAAAATTTTTTTGAAAGGGAAAAGCTTTTAAAGCAGGGAGAGTGAGGGGGGAAAATAGAAATTATTAGCAAAGAATACGTTGTTTTAGGCAAGGTCACCCTCCTAAGAGCAAAGGAGGGAGTCTATTGGCGAATTTCCCAGTGCTGACCAGGAAATTCCATACTGACTCGTTAAAGCTTACATGCCTGGGAGTTGAAACTGCAGCCAGGTTAGGTGTTAAGTCTTGGTTTGCTGATGTGGGGCCTTAACCTAAGTAACACCATTTGGACCTGTCGTTTTCCTTTTAACATGTGATAAGTCCTCAGGCAGGTAGGAGTAGAAAGGGAAATATTCAATACAGGTCAGAGAAGACTTCATACAGAAGATGACTTTTGAGCTGAAAATAAGTTAGAGGTAACAGGGAAAGTGTGGGAGCGGAGGGTGCACAGGAGTGAAATCCCAGAATCAAGGCAATGAATGCATTTTTTTTTTATTGAGCTGTGATTGACGTATAACATATTAGTTTCAAGGGTACGCTATAATGATTCCATATTTGTATCTGTTCCATAGTGGGCGCCACATTAAGCCTAATAAACATCCATCACCACACATAGTTACACATTTTGTTTTTACTTTTAAGAACTTTTAAGATTTACTCTGTTAGCATCTTTCAAATATACAATACAGTGTTATTCACTATAGTTCCCGTGCTGTACATGACATGCCCAGGACGTATTTATTTGTTAATTGGAAATTTGTACCTTTCGACCCCCTTTGCCCATTTCATTCACTCATGACCCCTGCCTCTGTCGACCACCAGTCTGTTCTCTGTGTTTATGAGTGCGTTGTTTTGATTTTTTAGAAAGAAAAATCACGCAATGTCTTGCACGTATGCATTCTTATGAGAAGGGTTGTATTTCACTGTGGCTAAAGCACTGTGTTTCCTCTAGTTTTTAGATGGGACCAGTAGAGTTAGGAAGTTCAAGTGATTGACTGAGGTCACAGGGTTAATAATGCCCTGAACCCCCGGCCTTAGAGCTTATGAGCCAATGCTCTTTCCACTACACCACCCCCTACCTGATCCTGCTGAGTCACCATCACATCAGGACCCACATCGCTGACTCTTGTTCAGCTCTGATTCCCGTCCTCTGAGTTCTGCAGGACGAGTGCAGGCTTGGAAGAGAAAAGAAATGAAACCTCCCAACTCGGGGCAAAGGCACCATATGTCTTCTAACTCCTGGGCACGATGGGGAGTCTCTTTAATGACTTTCCTCATTCTCCAACCCCCCCACCCCGGCATCTCCATGTTGGCTGTCCATATGGTGCCTCTCCCTTCCCGAGGAATTGCTTCCACTGATATCATTTCCTGTCACAACCTTAATATTCTTTTAATGTACTTGCATTGCTTGCTGCAGAGCTAATCTGTTATCCCTTGTTATGGAGGCCTCATTCCAAATGCCGTAGCAGAGAATCGTGTCTCTGAGCTGATAGCAACGTCTTCTTTGTGCATCTGTCAGTTTCAAACCTTGACTTTTAAATGATGGACATCATTTGTGAAATTCTGAGTGTGTTTAAGGCATGACCCTATTAGTCGGGCTGGGTTGTTTACCGTTACTAGTTGTAACTACAAGAACAAAAACACAGACTGTTTCAAAAAATAATTCTACATAAATGCCAAGTCCAGCTGTAGAGTGCACTACAGGTAAAGCTGGATCAAGTAGACCAGCAGGATTACCAAGGACCAAGGTTTTTTCCACACTTCCACTCTGCCTTTCACGGTGTTTTGCTTACACTGAGGCACAAAGTTGATTACGAAAAGTTTGGTGGCTGTGACAAGGATTACAAGTTTCCTAGTTTATAACAAGCAAGAGAAGGAACTTCTCCATCCAAAGGTCTCAGGAAATGTCCTGGTCTCATGGCCTGAGGTGCATCATGTGCGGTCTATGTCATGTGACCAGGGATAGAAAATGTGCTGATTGGCTTAAGACCAACCAATCAAAACCTCTGGTTCAGACGTTTAAGGATCACAGTAGATAAGGAGAAATGGGTTCTGGAGAGGCCACCAGTGAGTCAGTGTGGGCTTTGAGGAGTCATTAGAGAAATTAGAATTAGAACCCAAATGCCTACATTTAAATATCAGCCCCATCACTTGCCGCCTGCATGGTTTTGAAGACGTTACTTTATCTCCGTCTATGCATCCTTCTCCACGTCTATAAAGCAGAATTAGTCTAAGAGCAGGCTAACTAATCTTTACAAGGCAAATTCTTCATGTGGCCCTCAAAGTCTACTTCATTTAACATCCTCTCTAACCTTTACAGCTGGAAGGAGCACTACATTTAGTGAAACACCTTGACTGTGTTCAGCCCCCCAGTGGCAACATGAGGAAGGTAGAGATGAAATTGTTTTATCTGTCTTAGACGTGACAGAGACCAAGGCTCAGAGTCATTCAGCAACTCACCTGAGTTGAAAACACAAGTCAATTGACAAAGTTGGTTTGGTCTGGGCTCAGGACCCTTTCCAATATGGAGCGCAGGTCTTTGAGTTCTCGATGTCTTTCTCAAAGTTGTAGGTCTGCACAGTCTAATACCATACCCACAAGCCACTTGCATTAAATTTGCATTCCTCACTTTTCCATAAAATGGAGACGTCAGTGCCTCAGGCATCCTAGCCACATTTCAAGGGCTCAGTGCCTCATGTAGCTAAGGGGTACCACATTGTAAAAACATCTCCAGAGGGGTACCAGATGTAAAAACATCTCCACCATCAGCAAAAGTTCTAGTGGTTGATCTAAACCAATGTACACATTAAGTGCTTAGTATTACGTTGCTTTTTCACAGGTAGTGATGGAAGTGATACTTAGCCAATATCCCTTCATTGGCCTGGTTAGGTTTAAATGCAGGTAGATTCAAACAGTCGTAGGATTTAATGCAATTGAAAGAATCAATAAAACAGAGAGGATACTGCTAACCACGCAAAATCCTTTGTGTGTGCATCACACAGGTGTCATAATATTGAATATTAAAATAAAATAAGGAAATAAGGGAAAATGATTCCACGAAAAGCAAATCCCACTTTAGAAAAGTTTTAGGGGGCTCCTGGGTGGCTCAGTCGGTTAAGTGTCCAACTTGGGCTCAGGTCGTGATCTCACGGTTCGCGGGTTCAAGGCCCACGTCGGGCTCTGTGCTGACAGCTCAGAGCCTGGAGCCTGCTTTGTATTCTGTGCCTCCCTCTCTCTCTGCCCCTCTGCCACTTGTGCTCTGCCTCTCCCTCTCAGAGATGGATAAACATTAAAAAAAAGGAAAAGAAAAGTTTCAGACTCTCTCTCTGCCTTCTTCCCAGCCCCATCTTTTCTCTCCATTCTCCCAAAAATCACTGTTTTTTGCAACAAGGAAGGTCTAGCATATAGAAATGGCAAGCAGAAGGGGTTTGGCAACTTTAATACATGCACTGAAAGCCACCGGGAACCTGGCATCCTACTTTAGAATGTTTTGGAACCATCCCACCTTTTCCATGCCAGACCATGTTTTTATAATTAGCTCCTCTAAAAAGGACTGCGTCCTCAAAGCGTGTTGTGATTTGGGGATGTGCCGCCTACAAAGGGTCCTGTGGCAAAGGAAACATGAGGAAGCCTCTTCTGTTTGCATTCCCTTTCTTTTCTCCTTGGCTTATCTTCTTCATGGGGCCTTAAGATGTGTCTTTTGTGTATGTGGGGGTGGGATGGGGGGTGGAGGTGGGAAATTGAGCAGGCAAACGGAAGTGTCATTGAGCGAAAGGAAAATTTCCTCCTGTTAATCTATTACCTGGACAGCCAAGGCCGTCACTGGATGATGACAAGCACTCAGCCTCCGTTTCCCTAAAGCAGCATCTGGCTCTCTGGCTGGTCCTCTCGTGCACGTGCGCACAATGACAGCTGGGTTTCTCTGGCTGGCGACAGCTCTGTGTAGCTTGCTGTCTCCAGAAGCCATTGTCTTGGGCTCACCTTTGACCTTTGGCTCACCTCCATTCATTTTTCACGAACATTTTGTGTCTCCTATCTCCCCTTAAAAAAGAAAGGATGAGGCAGTGAATTCCTCATGTGCATCTCGTATGTCTGTGTGCAATAGATTTTAGAGCTGCTGGTGGGCAAGGCAGGACTTTAATGTCCTCTGCATCAGGAGGGGGAAACGTGTTGATCTGAAAGAAATGTCATGCCAACAGTCCATTGTCTCCTGAGCATTTACAGAATATTGCTCTTTAAATAATCCTGGGCAGTCAAGTGACATCTTTAGGGATAAACAAGTAAAAGGGATTGCAAAGCAAACTCAACAAACAAAAGTAGGTCTTAAGAACTCTATGTATGAGATGATTATACCTGTGTTTTCAGTTCAAACTGGGAAAACTTTTACAGAATAGATTCCCAAGTGTAAACATGAGCTTACCAATACCCACCCAGAATTTTAATACAGCTGGGCAGAAAGAAATACAACCCCCGTATAATCATGGTGGCTGGGGATGTATGTGTGGGATTCCATTTGGATGAGGCAGGCATTGTGTGGAAACTTCAGTTACAGAACTTCAGACAAACCAATGCCTCCCTCTTCTGCCATTGGATTGGCTCCCCACTACTGTTTTAAATGAAGTGCTGACCCAGTTTCAATGAACACATCTATTTATTTATAGCTGAGTGACCTTCTGTTTCCCAGGATTATGGACCTCTGGTACCTGATAAGAATTCAGATTCTTCTGAATTTCTGGCTCAGAATTAGAAATGCCAGGGATTTGGGCTCTATTCTAATAGGGGGTCCATTTGAACGTACATACTCCTAGCACTCTGGTAGAATTTCCACAGAGAAGCAGACTATGCTTCTAAAACACACATGTCATAGTAAAATGACTTTTTTTTTTTAAACGTGTATTTATTTTTGAGACAGAGAGAGACAGAGCATGAACAGGGGAGGGGCATAGAGAGAGGGAGACACAGAATCTGAAACAGGCTCCAGGCTCTGAGCTGTCAGCACAGAGCCCGACGCGGGGCTTGAACTCACGGACCACGAGATCATGACCTGAGCCGAAGTCGGACGCTTACCCGACTGAGCCACCCAGGCGCCCCTAAAATGACTTTTAAAGAAGTAATACCCCAGAACACAACACCCAGTACCTTTCACTGTGAACCTGGCTTCAAAAGACATTGACTAACTGACACAAGATCTACCGGGACAGAAGGAAACCTTTGAAAGTGATGGTTACGTTCATGGCATCTCTTGTGGTGATGGATTCACGGGTGTGTGCTCATGTCCAAACTCATCAAGTTGTATCCATGAAATGTGTACAGCTTTTTGTAAGTCAATCATACCTCAATCAGATCTTTTTTTCTTATTTTTTAAAGACATCGACCTAATTTGGAACAGTGCTATACAAATAACAGAGGTATATTATTTAAAATTCAAGTAATAATTCTAAAAATGTTGAACCGACACTTGATTGGAGAATGATGTGGCATGTTGAGAGGATACACCAAAGGAAAGCAGTGACCTTTGATCGCTCGCCTCCAGGACACAATCCATCAGGCAGTTGGGGAGAGAGGTGCGAAGATGGTCCTCCTCTTTTTTTTCCTTCACACCTCTCTCCCTGTCACACCTGCCCTTGGGAGGCTTGATGGAGGAGAAGGAGAAGCCACACTCTTGGATGCAGCTTCCTCTCTATCTATGTTTGAGGCCACAGAAGAGAATAAACCCTGAGCACCTCCCACTAGGATGCACTTCCTTCCCCCTCACCATGCAACTCAACAATGTGTTTCCATGAATGAAAGACATAGGGGTAAATTCATCCTTTTATCACAGGACTGCTATTTCTATTAATGGGGACAAAGAGCCTAGTATGTTGAATAGTAGTAATGATAGAAAGGAGCTCAGAGGTCATGTGATTCAGCCTTTCTAGAGCGAATGATTTGTTCTAGGATTCAGAGTAACCTAGAGACAAAATTCCCTGTCCATGGCACTCAAGTCGCAAAGAGGTGAAGGTCTTGGGATTCAGTGATCAATCCACTGGTTTACTTATTGGTGGATCTATGCATCTAATAAATACCTGCTATGACTTAGACCCTGTTCTGGTCAATGAGATTCCCCAGAGGAAGAATACATATTCTTCATCCCCAAGAAACTCACTGTATGGGGGAAGAAGAAAAGCACGTGCTCACACACACACATAACTGGCTCCTCCATGAATAAGGATTATAATAGAAATATACCCAAAGTATTGCAACTTCATGAGGAGGTAACACTGATAAGATAGCAAAGAAACCTTACAGCATGTTTATAACCATAGTGTCCTCTTCCCAGCTGTGTGCAGAGCCCTGATGGAGCCAGACCAAGACTTTGCAAGAGAGAAAATACCAAGTGGTCCAAACAGGGAGCTGAGGATATGGGTGGAGGCAGAATGCACCCAACTTGGGGGTGGGGATCAGAAGAGGTGCTATTCAATCTGTTTCGGAAAGGGTCTGTAGAACTTCCTAGCAGACACAGACCCTGGGGGGAGGGGGGTGCTGCCAGACCCGGGAAGATCCCACAGCAAATAAACAGTAACGCATTCGGTTTGATTTTGTCCCTGGCTTCTTGGTGCACATGGCATTATTAAGTTTCTAAACACAAACATATTCCTTTTAAAATCCATCTTCAAAGCAGACCAGAGTTCCAGGCCCACGGAGACTTGACATATCAAAAGAAACTTGCTGACGCAAACCACAGTACAGAGCTTGATCTATCCTAATATACAATTTTAATGTTTCTCATTTTGCAGCCTTGCCAGCTACCATCTATCATCTGCTGTTACATTTAAGTTTCCTAAATTACTGCTTTTTAACTTTTGTCACTTATTCAGCAAAGAGATACATTCCAAAGGCTGGCCTCCCTCCAGCCCACCCCTGCGATTGTGTCTTAATATTAATCGTGAGAGAAGGAGAAATAGAGATCTTTGCTCTATTCCCAATAAGGCAGGCAGGGTTTGTTTTATTTTCTCCAGTTTCAAATTCAAGCACTTATTTGATTGTGTCACCTCTCAATGGTTGAGGGTGAAAAAGAAAGAAACTGGTTAGAATCTGGAGATTAGGGGGTGTTGGGAGTTGTAATTGTGGAAATAAGAGAAAGAGAGAGAGAGGAGAATAGACTCTTTAGAATATTTGTGGCCAAGGCATCAAAGGAAATATTCCCGCCTTTCAAGATGTGGGTAAGGAGTGTGGACGTTAGGAAAGAAATGAGGGTGTCGTCAGCTGTGCGTAACTGTCTTCTGTCTCTTATTTGACTTCCTGCTGATCAACCTGACGCTGCCTTGGTGTCAGGGGTGACTTTCTGGGCTCATTTGGCCCTCTTCAATTGAGTGGGAATGCCAGCTGGTGGACAGGTCTCTAAGACAAGCATAAGATGGGGCGAAGTGACAACCACACGCATCATAGGAGGGCATATGCTCTCCTGTCCCCCAAACTAACTCCAGTTTCACCGTGCCACGTGGTCGGCATTCCCCGTTACTTGTAGAAGTGTCCTGGTCTTGGGCCAGCAGGTTATATGGTCACCTAACTCATAGGTGAAATACCCTTCTCAAATAGAGCCAGCACTACAGGAAGCATTAACTGGCATTGGGCAATGTCCCAGTGTTTGCGGACACAGCCAGTCTGAGGATGAGAAGCAGTTTCTGACCAGGTTGCCTCGTGTGAACAGTTCAGCATCGTTAAACCTCAGAAGGTGCTTGATACAGGCCCAGAGCTTTTCAGAGTAGTCTTCCAGTGGTATTATGGAAAGAAACACATCTGGGGCTGTGGCACAGTGCCAGTAAATGAGACTTGTCCAATGAGGAAAGTACACTAAATGATCAACTTCTGTTTTCTGTTCATTTGCTCCATTAGAGGCAGGGGGGCACCTGGATGGTTCAGTTGGTTGAGCGCCCAGCTCTTGATTTTGGCTCAGGTCATGACTGCAGGGTCTTGAAATCAAGCTCTGCATCAAGCTCTGCACTGAGAGTAGAGTCTGCTTGGGATTCTGTCTCTCTCCCTCCTCTGCCCTCTCTCCATTCTTGTGCGCTTTCTCCTAAAATAGAACAGAACAGAAGGGAAGGGAAGGCGAGGGGAGGGAATAGTGAAGACTTCTAGGTCCAGCTAAAATGAAGTAAGCACACTCCATTCTATCTCCCCTGTTACTTACAACTAAAACACTCCAAACAGAATCAATACGTAAAAAACTATCTGAAGTCTCTGAAAAGTAAATGATCATAGGAAAATTATTTTTCTTAATTGAAAAAGAAGAGGTTGTTCCACACACCTCTCACACGCATATACACAAACACAGTTTTATTTATTTGTTAATATACTTTTAAAAATGGTTTCAAAATATATCTTGCTTCAGGGACTTTTTCCCCCCAAATGATGCTCCAAAGTCTAACCCATGATGATTTATTAAGCATTGGTTTTCATGGTGGCATGGCATTCCACAAATTATTTACATATTTCCTTTTTCTAGAATTTAGGCTGTTTCTAGTTTTATTTGCTTATGTATTTCTTTTTTCAATGGATAATCCTGCCATGGACATTCTTGTACTATGTTTCTGGGGGAGGACACATGATAACATTCTCTCTAGAGTGAAAATGTTAGGTGCAAGATTGCCAAATTGTGGACTATATGCAAATGTTATGAGGTAATGCCAACTTATTTTCCAAAGCACTTGGATGAAATGTTACTCCTGTTGGAAGAGGTGAATAATCCTGCTTATTCATACCCTTTCCTACCCTGGTAACTGTTAGACTTTTTTCCCCCAATCTATTGGGTGTAAATATTATTCTCATGGAGACTTGATTTGAATGTAACTGCTTTCTAACTATTTATATATCATGGAAAAACATTAAAATTAGAATATTTAAGCCTTATTCTATAATTTACATTAAGGCTTCTCTAGTCTGGAAGTGACTGGCCCAAGAGATCTGGACATTGCAACCCCATGTGGAAATACCAAGTGTTAAGGGAATCAATATTTCACCCCCCT
Source organism: Panthera onca (assembly GCF_046562875.1). Lineage (NCBI taxonomy): Eukaryota > Metazoa > Chordata > Mammalia > Carnivora > Felidae > Panthera > Panthera onca. Next base: position 35,233,759 of record NC_138354.1, on the reverse strand, counting down.
AATAAAGTGTATTAAGAATAAAGTAGAGAGGGCTGTGTGGGAAAAGTGGAGAATGTCTAAAGGGCCAATTAATTACCTTCACTGGAGTGACAACCTCCATGCACACACAGATTATTTCAGGCATGGGTGGAAGTTCAGAGGATCCAAATTCTTTCGAAGGAGGCCATCTTTTTCGCTGTTGTCCTGCTAAGTATGGTGAAATGTACAGTTCTAAAAGACATGGGTCCTTATCGTCACTGAGGCTCTGGTTTTCCCATCCCTAGAATTCTTGTTTCATGAGAAAAATAAATATGTATTTCTTAAGGCTATTGTTAGTGGGGTCTTTTGTGGCATATAACCCAATTTATTGCAACTTGATGTAGATGTCAATATTTGTTAGGCACTTACTATTGCCCTGACACTGGATACCTGACTTAATTTGTATCATTGAATGAATGGGAAAAAAATAGTATACCTCCAATCACTCCAAAAATAGTATGCCTCCAAGCAGTGATATGTTTGAAGGAAAGATAATGGTAATTATAATATCCATCACTATTGAGAGCCTCCCAAGTGTCAGATGCTTTATACCTATCATCTTTAATATTCCAATATCAAGCATGAGGCTACCCTAGAAAGCTCACTTGTTGCTGAGCCTCATGAGTTCTGTCTTACTTAGATCATCCAATAAATTCATTGTGGAACTGGTGTTTCAGACAGGTAGTTAGGCATCAAACCCCACCCTTTTCCTCCTAAGACTTTTCCATCCATCTACTCTACCATTCACCTGTCCCCTGCCTCACCTTGCCTAACCTGATGGAAAAAATTATTCTGAGATGATGAGATGGATTATTTGAGATTATGTCTAGGAGAAATCTAGAATGAAAGAAAGATTCTGATACTAATAGTTTAAGACAAAAGCTACTGGCAAGCAAATGGCGCAGGGGTATAAAGTAACTATCTCCACAGGTGGGTGTCCATGCATTCTGGTTTCTCTGGAACAATCCTGGTTTATACCTGTTTTCCCATCCATTTAGTGGCTCTATTAACTCTCAAAAGTGTCCCAGTTGGGCCATGCAGAGTTTTCCTTAATACAGGAAACGCCAGGATGATATTCTGTCTGAACATCCAAGTACACAAAAGTCATGGTTTGCATTGAGAATGAATCTGTTCTGGGCTAATGTTTCCACTAGTTGTCATCAACACATTTCTTTGGTGTCCATTGTGAAGATAAAATGGCGCCATGGATGTTGGCACGTTCCTCTGTTTTTCTGATTTTGTCAAGGAGACAACAGGGTGTTGGGGATTTTTCTTCAGCTGGAAATTACTTGAAGGTGCAAGAAACTCCTCTAAGAATTAATTGAACACTCTCATCACAAACGAAGGATTCCTCCTTTGCAGTCAGCTTCACAGAGTCTTGAAGAATTTAAGGAGTTGGAGATTTTCCAGAACAGCAGCATTTTGAGGTGCATCCAGCATGTTGATGCCTTTGATTCTGAAAGACAGCAAATACATGGGTCATTGAAAAATAGAGAAAAATCCTGGCCCATAGTTTAGTCTTACCTGAAGCAGTAGAACATAATACTTAGGCTTTTTTAATTGGATGTGAGATTAGAGATAGAGAGAGAAGAGGCTGTATCACCAGTTGGGTTTAAGAGGGTGGTTCCTGGGCACCACAGTGACTCCGTTGGTTAAGCATCTGGCTCTTGGTTTCAACTCAGGTCATGATCTCATGGTTTGTGGGTTCAAGCCCGACATTGGGCTCTGCAGCTGGCAGCATGGAACTGCTTAGAATTCCCACCCTCCCCGTCATTCTCTGCCCCTCCCCCACTCGTACTGTCTCTGTCTCTCAAAATAAAAAAAGTAAACTTAAAAAAAGGGGGGTCCTGAAGTCAAATTGCTTGGGTTTGTATTTAGAGTCTCCCACTAACTGATAATGTGGTCTCATCCAAGTTATCTATCTCTTCTATGAAATTACTCAATACGAAATAGAAATTATAATAATACACAGAGATTGGAATGAAAATTCTATGATAAAACGCAGGCAAAACACTTGGGACAGGAGCTGATTTACCGTAAACACTCACTCTTGCCACTGTAAACTTTAAGACAGAGGTAGCCAGAATAACACAAGTCTGATTCCAAGGATAATCTTCCAATTCTGGGGAAAGTCAGCATACATATCTTCCTCTCTCTATTCATGTACAATTAGCTGGAAATGGACATCCAGAAAACATCAAAATGCTTCTTTCAACCTCACCACTCTTCCCTGTCACCTGTTGCCAGTCTGGTCTGAGCACCTCCATCCCCATACCTTCCTTCCAGTTCATTATGAACAGAGTAGCCAAAGTGGCCTTTGGAAAAGTAAATGTGGTCATGATATTTTGCTGTGTGAAGCCCTTCATTAGCTGCCCAGTGCTCTTTCATATGATCAACAAGACCACAAGTGGCCCTGCCCTCAATCCACATCATGTGCTAACTTGCCCTTTACTATGTATAGTCACTAGATAACAATGCTTCCAACTCTTTAGTCGAGCCAAGGCTTCTTCCACCAAAGGACCAAACACACGTTCCCTTTGCTATCTCTCTGTTCTTCTCCTGTTTACATCTTCCTCATTATCCAAGTCTCAGCTTAGAAGTTACTTCTTCCAGGGACTCCCCCCACCTCCCGTTATCATTCAGATTCAGGCACTTCTCCTGCCACATGGCCTCAAAGCTGAATTTCCCACACACCCATTCCTTACTTCACCTAATATGAACTGTAGTTTCAGAAAGTATGCCACTAATTGAAAAAAATAAAATTTATTTCATCAGTAAAGAAATAAATTTCAATGAAATTTTCTCCATTAATTTTATGGGGAAAAATTATTTTGAGTTTTGCATCAATATATACAATATATACATGTAAGTTTCAGGCCTGGTTTTTAAGAACGTGCATATTCATATGTGTGTGTGTATATGTGTATATCTGTATATGTACATATGGAATAAGCAGTAGTTTGCAACTAAATGGCCTGCAGGTGAAATGCAATCTAATGGAATCTAATGGAGTTTTCACTGGTGAAAGGAGAAAAAGTATTTTATAGTGTGTAGTTGTTGGGGGAGTAGAGAGAAGGGTCATCCTTTGGAAGAAGCATTCTTGTGCCTGTATCAATGTTCTAACGTTTGGGGAAAATCGTAGGTATCTTTCAGTCAAACTGTACTTTTTAAGTTATACCCCCAAAAATACATGTAAAGCAAAATAAAAGCTAAATACAAACGTGCTTTATAATGCACAGAAAGAGCACTCATGTATAAAGATGGATTATGTCAGTTGCTTCCTCTTTATCCCTCTCACCTGGTGTATGCAAAATGTTTGGAGTTTATCTGAACCTGTAGCTCAATTCACATTTGGTACACATGACATTCTGTGACCAGAAAGTCTTGGAGACAGCAACTTGACTGTCATATTTAAATATAATTTCATATAGCATACTTATTTATATGTTTTGTGTGTGAAAACCCATTACATTGGAAAAAGATGTCATTCATCTAAGGGTAGCATGAGTTTTCAAAATGATATCATTTCATAAATTATAAGTATGTGCGTAACTGTATAAATTATAACTTGCCACATTAACAAGTCATTAACAGGGCAGTCCTTCCATAAGGCAATTCCACCTAGACATACTTGTCTAAGTGTTTAATACTCTGTTTTCACCACTAGAGAATACACTCCATGAAGGGAGTCTGCTTTTGTATTCCCAGCACCTGGCACAGTGCAATGAACAGTGTGTTAGAGTGGAGTCTCATGGGACAGAGATGAGAGGAAGAAACAAGGTTGGATTGAGAGTAAGAAGTAAGCTATTTGAGGGAGAGATGGAGAAAGGGAACATCCTACACCATTTCTCTAAGAGGAAGGGATATAAAATATGTGCCAGACACATGAGTTGCGTGCATCGTTGTACATCTAAGGTGGCAGGTATAGAGTTAATTGCTAGATTCCCTAGATTGAAAACTAGGGAAGATGTCACCAGATCTAGGAATAATGTCCGTCTTTTTTTACTCTGTCCTTTACTGCCGTAACATTCCATCGTGTTGGTCATCACCGGGAGTAAAATGACTCAACAAATGGCTTGAGCTACATAAACATATACATATGTATAGAGCGACATAAACTCTATAACCTGTTGTGTGTGTACATAGCCCAGAGTGTGACACCACAGCTGCAAATATGCTGAATAATTTGTGAGTTTCTGAGTATCTTCTCTCCTGGTTCCAACACTTAGGACTTGGGTAGCTCCTTTTGAATGTGCTGGTTTGAATGTGCTGCTTGTCTTCCCAAGCAATAAATTCAATTAGAGTCAACAAAACCCCTCTGTGTGTGCCAAGATCATTTTAACATGAGACAATGCTAGAGAAAAACCACAGCCTGGTGTCTCTTTGTACTGAAACAAAATGTGCAGAAACTTTTGAAAATGACCTTCTTAATGAGACATTGGAAGCAAAGTTTTATTCAAGCCCCTTTCAGATTCTTAGCTGTTTTCAACTGAGTTAAATCTCCCCATGCCCCACCCCGACCCCCGCCAAAAGGGAAAGAAACAAGTTTGACCTATCTTGAGCCAAAGTCACACTGTTCTGGCTGTTAAGAATATGATTAGCTTCTGAAAGTGACTGATGCCCTAGGTTTTCAATCATGTTAGAATTCTGGAATAATGGAATTTCTTATGAGGTCTACAAAAAGGTCTGATAGACTTTCAACGGCAACTTCCTCCTCCTTCCTGGGAGCTGAATTCACTTCTGCCAATCAACTTCTGTTTTCTGCTACGTGGACATACAGGTTTAGGGTTTGGTCTGTGTCAAACAATCTGAAAATTAGTGGCACATCCAGTAGCTCTTTTGAGTTCCAGTGTCAGCTGATCTTTCTTTGATAGAGCTTCCTGGGTTCCTCTAGCATTAAGATTTTAGACAAATTCAGTGTTGTTTTTTTTTTAAGGGAATTGGTATCAGTCTAGAACAGAAGTAAAATAGGATCACCCCATCAATATAGGAACCTAGATTTGAATCCAGGGTCCACCTCTGGCAAGCTGGGTGAATTTTGCATTGCTTTACCTCCAAGTACTTTAATTTCCTTACCTGTAAAAAGAGGATTATAGATAGTAATATCTACTAAGGCAGAGTGCATGGCAATCCAGCAGTGGTAGAAAAGAAGTTATGAACATTATGCTTGCTATTACTATTAGTATTTTTGAGCCTTTGACACAAAACATAAAACTGCAAAACCATCTTCCAATGAAGAAACTGCCTTGGATGACTATTCCAGCCTTCCTTGAAAGGAGCAGAGTCGCCAAGTTATGAGTTTATTTTCTCTAAAGGTAGAGGCATATTGTTGATAGAGATTGAGAAACACCGCCATTAGGTGTCCAACGTATATGTGCAAGAACATTAAATGCTACACTTCTATTTTAAACATCCTTTCTGGGATAGTCCCTATGCCTTTATCAAATGAAATTGTAATTTTGGGTTTGCATTTTAGTTGACTCCATCACCCTCTTAGCAGCTCGAAACACAGGGTAATATTAAATCTTCAAGAAGGTTTCAACCTTCAACCAAATTCCCATTTGGTTTCCAGTATGACTTAGCTTCTACCATTCAGACCTTCCCATGAATAATAACTATAGACTCTGGATAAAGTAAAAACACAACTATATTAAAACACTTGGGAACATAAGAGCAGGTAGATTCTTGAAAGGGGTCACCTCTCTTGAAATGAGGAAATTACACTGGGTGAGTTTCCCAGCTTCACAGCATCTAGCAGATGGCAATCTTCCTCCTGGGCCATGTTGGGTGACTAAAAGTCCAACAGAATACCGACAAGTGTGTCTTGCCTGAAAAATCAGAGGACAGAGTTTGGGCCAGCTGCAGCCATTGAAAAGTAAAGAGGGGTCCAGAAAAAGAACATGACAGGCAGAAGATAAGATCCAGGGTATAAACTTTGCCTGAGTATCTGACAGATGACTGAACCAGCCCTGCAGAGGGCGGATGCCACACCAACTAACAACAAGATGAGTGAACAGAAATTTCAGTAGCCTCCAAGAGGTAGAGTTTGCACTGTGATTCCAACCAGGCCAATTTTCTGCTGAAGCAACTGAATCAACATGCTTCGGAGGCATACAATAGAATTTAGAGTCACAATAATGCAGTATTTGCAATATCTACACGAAAAAGGAGAATGCAACTGGTTCTTAAAAAAAAAAAAAAAAAAAAAAAAAAGGAAAGGAAAGGAGAGGAAAGAAAAGAAAAAGAAAAAGGCAATCCCTGGAGACCAACCTGAAGTAATATATTGGAAGTAGCAGAACTATTTTGTTAAAAATAAAATGTAAATTATTTTAAAGTACCTATTATACTTACACTCAATAATGTAAAGAAATTATGTTAGTAATGAATGAAAAGGTAAATACCAGAAAAGACTTATGAAGTCTTAAGAAGAAACAAATTAATGTTTTCTAATTAAAAAATACAACATTTGAAATTTAAATACATGGGATAGACCTAACAGTTCTATTAGAGATGACCAGGAAAGAATCCTTAAGCTTATATAGGTCAATAATAAAGTATACAGTCTGAAAAAAAAAAAAAAAAGAAAAAGAAACAAAGATGAAAGATTGAAGACTTGAACAGAGCCTTAGACTGTAGGACAACATTAAAAGATCTAACATATTGTAATTGGAGTGCCAGAAGGAGAGGAGAGAAGGAATAAGGCGTGACTTGTTTTTTGAAGAAATATGTCTACACATTTCCTAAATTTGGAGAAAGATATAAATGTACAGATTAAAGAAGTGTAGTGAAACCCATCTAGAGTAAATACAAAGAATACCACATCTTGACATCAGACACATCATAATCAAACTGTGAACAGAAAAGATAAAGAGGGAGTCCTGAAAACAGCCAGATGAAGCAACACATTACATTCAGGGAAATTACTGCTGATTTCTTATCAGAAACAATGGAGTCCAGAACGAGGGAGAGCAACATTTCCAAGGTGTTGAAAGAAAAAAGAAACTATCCATCCAGAATTCTTTAAAAATATCCTTTAAAAATTAAGATGAGGGGCACCTGGGTGCTCAGGTGGTTAAGCATCTAACTCCTGATTTTGGCTCAGGTCATGATCTCATGGTATGTGAGTTCTAGCTCCACATCAGACTCTGCACTGAAGACACAGAGTCTGCTTGGGATTCTCTGTCTCTCTTTCTCTCCCTCTCCCCTTCTTCCACTCTCATTCTCTCTCCCAATCTCTCTCTCTTTCTCCCCCTTCCTCTCAGTGTCTCTCTCTCTCTCTCTCTCTCTCTCTCTCTCTCTCTCTGTTTCAAAAAAAAACAAATAAATAAATATTTAAAAATATTATGGGATTCAATGAAAAAAATGGGGGAAGGTGAAGGGAGACTTGCCTCCAAAGAAAAATGTCCATGATCGTAGCTACTTTGGTTCTGATGAAGAGTATATCATTCACACACAGACATGATGATTTTATGATCAGCCAGAGGGTCATTTCAAAGGCAGGTCTTGAATACCTACTAAATACAAGGGACTCTGCAGGTGTCAAATACATTATTGTATTGAGGAGGGCCCTGGCATAATCAACAGATGGCATATCCCAAAAGGATGATTCAGTATAGTTTATGAATGAACTCCTGATAAGGTGTGAGAAATCAACAAGGGGTTGGAGAAGTACCCCGAAGCTGGCAACAAGGGGAATGCCATTGTCACCCAGAGATCCCCTAGAGGCAAGCAAGAAAATAGTTGCCAAGCCTGATGAGAGCTATAGCTGTAGAATAAGCCTGTCTGGTAGAAGACATGAGCTTGGATGGAGGAATCTGCCATACCACTGAGTGCTAAACCCTACTAGACCACAGTCTGGCAGGAAGGAGATTGGGGGAGAATGCTGTGATCTCTCTCTCTTCTCCCCGCATGATCTGATATCCTGCCAGGTCCTCCCATTGGTTTCACCGAACGAGGGGCCGGAAGACAAGGAAGCCCGACTTAGTGCACAGAGCCTCCTAGTGTTTTAGTACACAGAGCAGGATAGAGTTGGATGGAAGACAGTGAAGGAGAACCATTGCAGAGTAGACAAAGTCCTTCTCCTTCAGCTTTGCAAACTAATCTAAATAACAGAGCACAGGGCCAGGTCTTTATCAGCACCTACTCAAATCGGTCCACATAGAAGGATCTCTCTTGAGCTATTCTATAAAGCCAACACTGATTCCCTAAATATGAGTATTTTCAATGCATAGTCAAACAGGGTTTGACCTTAACATCTACTCCAGCCTAGATATACTTCATCACCAAGGAAACAGGCTGAGAAAAAATGAAAATGATTTGCCTAGGGTTATATAGTTAGTTATTGTGAGAACCAGGACTGGAACCAGCTTTTCTAAATCTCCCCTAGCCAGCATTTCAGTCAACACAACTCTAAACGTATGAATGTGGGCATTTTATTCTGATTGCCAGGAGAAAAAAAATCCCTTACATCCTGGCCTTAGGTTGATTTGCCATTTCTAGTATGTTTCTTCAAGCACCAATGAAAACTGCAACACATACTTACTTCCCAGACATGGAACATACACAAATAACTTTAAAGCTGTTTGAGTTGTTTTCTCAAAATCACTAACACAATCCTCAATAGCAACAAAGTCCTGGGTCCTTTTTAAATACCAAAGGGGTATTTTGTGGGAAAACATCTTTAGGAAGCATTCGTTCATTGAATTCTTCACAAGACCATGTCAGGTGGGCGATATCATCCCCATTTTACAGGTGAGAAAATTGAAATACCTAGAGATTAAGTAACTTGCCATTTGTCATGTTAATAAAACAGAGGCCCTGCCAGAAGGTGAGCCTCTGTAATCAAAATCCTGTGCTGTTAACCATTCTATCACCTTGAGGGTAAGTGAACTGAAGCTATGCCTGACCTTGATGGCTGGTGACATATTAGCACGGGGCTGATGGAGTGGGAGCCAATTCATAATTTATCCCAGAAAAAAAAAAATGCTCCCTCTATCTTGCTGCTGACAACTAAGCCCTTTAGCAGCATCAAGGGGAATTACGTTGGAAGAAAAATGGCATGTCTGTGAATACTACATTATCTTCGGGTCCACCAAATTGATTTTTATTTTCAGAGATAAAATATTTCCAGGACTTCTGTCTGGATTGGCAGGATGCCAGGGACAGTTGAACTTTTCCACCAACCCTTTTGGGTTACTTAGTTCAAGCCTCCTAGTTTCAGAGCCTCCTCAGGGAAGGCTTGTTGATGTGGAAAGAACATAGAACTTTTAGAACATAATCATGGATTTGAAGAATGTGACTTCTGCATTTCTGGGGGATGAGGCCCCACAAGGGAGAAATAAAACATAAGGAGGGATTCCGACTTTCATCAGGAAGAACTAGGGACTCCGATTTCCCCTGGACCCTTCTTGACAGGATGAATCCAGCCTTTTCTCTCCTCTCTGTACCTTGACAGTAAATACTCATAAAACAAATAAGTGTGGCAACAATAGCCATCATTTATTGAATATATTTTATGTGCCAGGTGCTGTTCAAAGTGTGTTACGTGGATTATCTTGTTTAATCTTGGCAGCAAATGAAGCTGATACCATTATTAGCCACTTTTCCCAGCTAAGGAAACTAGTAATTTAGAAAGGTTTAATCATAATACCAAGCAGCTTGTTGGTAACGTTGAGATTCAAAATAAGATCCGGTTTGACTTCAGAGGTTGTTTTCAACCCTGGTTGCACATGAGTCACCTATAGAAAATTTAAAATACAGCAGTACTTAAAGTCACAAATCTAATATAGTTGATCTAGGATGAGCACTGGGCATCTTTTTTTTTCTTTAACTCAAGTAATGCTGATGTGTATCCAGAGAAATCACAACATGAAACCTTATGGACACTTCATATGGGCAAGCAAAACTTACTAAGACAGGTGACCTAATAATGGTGTCTACCTTTGTAATAATTGACGTGGACAGGACTTAAATTCCTCCACCTAGGAAGACTTGTTAGATTATATCTGAGGTTAATTTTAGTCTTCAACTTATGCAGGAAGTAGTAATATTTTATCTCACTTGGCTCCAGAGTATTCAGAACCATCCAGCCATCCTTCAGACAGCATAAAGATCATCCCAGATCATGGGTCACTGATAAAATACAGCATACCAACCCCACCTTAAGCCTGAGAACATCTTCATCATTAGAACAAGGAGAGACCACCAAAAATCTAACCAGTAGCTCTATAAAGTCACTAATCTTTTTAAAAATTTTTTTGAGAGAGAGAAAGAGAGAATATGGGTGTGCAAGTCACTTCTCAAGGGCAGAGGGAGAGGGAGAGAGAATCCCAAGCAGCCTCCACAGTGTCAGTGCAGAGACTGATGACAGGCTTGATCCCACAACCCTGAGATCATGACCTAAGCTGAAATCAAGAGTTGGATGCTTAACCGACTGATCCACCCAGGTACTCCTTCGCTAATCCGACTTTTAACAAGACTCATCAGAGGAACAGAATAATTTTCATTTTAAGCATTCTTGTTAGAAAAGGTGTTGGTTTCCACAGGGCAATGGACATGTCTGCAAGATGACTCAATCACCCACCTTTAATCAGTTGAGTGAAAAAGGTCTACTTCATTATGTAAGGACAATCGAGGAAAAGTGACAGTTCTATAGATCCTTACGAATGATAGTTTGTTCAAAGGGACTATTCATTGTCCATTTTTATAACCAGCATGGCTTTCAAGGGATTTCAATTCATGGAGAGCATGTCTTGAGTAAGGCAGATTTAAATCTAAATAAAGGAAATCTAAATGACAAGATAAGTGGTCTGGTTGTCTATTCATTGGGCATCCCAGGGCCTCAGAAAGCCAGAATAGAAAAATTGAGTTGGAAAAAAAAAGAGGTTAGAGTGGGAGAGAGCCAAAGCATAAGAGACTCTTAAAAACTGAGAACAAACTGAGTGTTGATGGGGGGTGGGAAGGAGGGGAGGGTGGGTGATGGGTATTGAGGAGGGCACCTTTTGGGATGAGCACTGGGTGTTGTATGGAAACCAATTTGACAATAAATTTCATATATTGAAAAAAAAAAAGAAAAATTGAGTTGGTTTCAACTTTTTAATATTTACAAAATGTAATTGGTTGGAAAATGAATACTCTAAGTGAGCAGAATTATCTAACTAGTCCTTCCTTCATTTAAAAGAAAAGTGTGTGATACTTCATGAATAAAGTCTATCATAGAACAGTAACACAGTAACATATAAACAGTAACAAAATGTGTAACAGTGCACCAATCAACACAAAAGGAAGAATGTCACCACTGCTTTTCCAGGCTTCCTTGTGTAACCTACCTTGGATACATCCCCCACACAGAGCCTAAAGATAACTAACCATCTCCTGAATTTTGTGATTACCCTTCCTCAGGTTTTCTATAAAGTTGTACCAGGTAATGCTTATTCAGTGTGTCACTTCTCAAGTTTGGGAGCCTTACATAAGTGAAATTATGCTGTACCTATTCTTTTAATATTTGTTTCTGTTTTACTTTTTGCTCAAACAAGCTGTGATATGTATAGGTAGTATTTATTTTACCTCTGTGTGATATTTCAGTGTATAAATATGCCACAATTTATTTACCTGTTCACCTATTGTTGGATTTGTTGGATATTTCCAGGGTTTCTTTTTTTTTTTCTTAGTTTATTTATTTTGAGAGAGCATGTGCATGCACACACATGTGAGTGGGGGAGGGGCAGAGAGCAAGGGAGGGAGAGAATCCTAAGCAGGCTCCGTGCTGTCAGTGCAGAGCCCGACGCAGGGCTCAATCCCACAAACTGCCAAGATCATGCTCTGAGCCGAAACCAAGAGTCGGACACTTAACTGACTGAGCCAGCCAGGCACCCCTCCAGGGATTTTTTTTTTAAATGTCATTGTGGAAACAATGGTGCTAATGATGTTTAAGGCTGCCCATTTTTTAAAAACTATATTAAATAATGATTGGTATGTTCTAAAGCAGTTGCAAATGTCTATGCTCCCAACCAGCAGTTGTATGTGAGTGCCTGTTCTCCATATGCATATTTTCAAACTTTTGAGGGGCGCCTGGGTGGCTCAGTCGGTTGAGCTTCCGACTCTGGCTCAGGTCATGACCTCACCGTCTGTGAGTTCGAGCCCTGCGTCGGGCTCTGTGCTGACAGCTAGGAGCCTGGAGCCTGCTTCGGATTCTGTGTCTCCTTCTCTCTCTGACCCTCCCCCGTTCATGCTCTGTCTCTGTCTCAAAAATAAATAAACATTAAAAATTTTTTTTTAAATTTTAAACATTTTAAGTTTGTCAAAGTGACCAATAGAAATATTTCACTGTGGCTTTAATTTGCATTTAAATTTTTCAATTACCATTGAAGATGAACTTCTTTTCTTATTTTAGTGTCCCTGTGCCCTTCCCCTTCTGGGAATGATGATTCGAGGATTTTTTCCATTTTATTTATTGGTTGTTTGGTATTTCTTACTAAGTCTGGGGGAGTTTTTAATATATACTGTTACTAACATTTTGCTGGGTTTATGTGTTGCTGAAAACTTCTCCCAACTTGGAATTTGTTTCAGGTCTTATGTGTTGGCTTTGTGTTTTGATGAACAAAAGTTCTAAATTTGGACATAGTCAAATTTACCGACTTCTCTGTGGCTTTGGTTTTGTGTCTTGATTAAGAAATTCTACTTTACTCAGATGTTATAAAGACATGCTTTATTTTTCACACACCAGCTTTAAAATGCAGTCTTTCATATTTAAATATTAAGCTCTCTTGAGAAAATGAAAAGGTGAAGAATCCCCCCTCTCTCTGCTTAGCTTTCTCTCTTTCTCATTCTCCCAGTAGATAATCTGTTGGGCTAACATGGTTTATTAAAAAGACCCCCTCTTTTTCACTGATGTAAAACTGCTGTTCTCCATCAGACATGAAGTTTTCAAATCCATGTTTGTCTGTACACAGACGCTTTGTTTTCTTTATTCTGATCCATTGCTCTGTGCATCTCTGTCCTATATGCCCACAGCATCCTAATTATTATATACTTTCATAGTAACTCTAGGCTTGCCAATTATTATTTGCCATTTTATTTTCTTTACGAGTGTCCTGGCTATTTTTGGCCCCCTCATTCTTCCGTATACATTTTACAATCAGGTATTTAGTTCCACAAAAGACACTATAGGGACTTTACTGGCTAATGAATTATATCTTTTGACCAATTTGGGGATAATTGGCATTTTTTGGCATTAGTAAGGCTTTGGAACATGGGGTATGTTTCCATTTACTTAAGCCTTATTTTTTTTTTTTTAACGTTTATTTATTTTTGAGACAGAGAGAGATAGAGCATGAACAGGGGAGGGTCAGAAAGAGAGGGAGACACAGAATCTGAAACAGGCTCCAGGCTCTGAGCTGTCAGCACAGAGCCCGACGCGGGGCTCGAACCCACGAACTGTGAGATTGTGACCTGAGCTGAAGTCGGACGCTTAACCGACTGAGCCACCCAGGCGCCCCTACTTAAGCCTTATTTTAAGAGCTTCTTCGAGAGCTTCAAATTTTCCCCCAAAAGGTCTTGTCCATATTGAGTTAGACCTATTCTTTGGAGCTTTGCCTATTCTATATTTTTCCATTCCTTATTCTCTCTTTTCCTGTCTGTGACGGATCGAGCTTCCCACCCTCCCTGCCTCCATTTTCTTGTTTGTCCTTTACCAGTTTGTAAGTTAGATTCCTTATTTTGAAGGTTTTAGTGGTTACTCCAGAAATTAAAGCAGCCATACTTAATAGAGTCAAAGTTTATCTCTCTCCTTAAGTTCCCGCTGAAGATTATACGCCACTTAGAATGTTTTAACTTCAATCATCCTCCTCACAATACACCGTCTGTTAGTTTATCTTTGTCCACTCTTTCGGGTCCATCCTGTGTATAACCCTACAAAAGCAAGTTATTTGCATGATTATACAGGGATGGATAGTGTTCACAATGTTGACCATTTTCTTTGATCATCTTTCCATCTTTTAGATCTCAATTCCAAGATCAAGTGAGTTGCGAAGACAGAAAACGCTGTCATTTTTGCTTCCTTTATTTGTTCATTTGTTTTACAAACGCATATTCAGAACCTACTGGGCTAGGCACCACTTTCTCCCCTAGCCTGTGTTCTAATAGAGGACAAGACAATAATCCAGTCATCACACAAGCATAGCATTATAAACGGGGACAAGTGCTCTGATGGGATGATATGTGGGGTTATGGGCATCATGAGCAGGCAGGGGAGTCCCCTGGTCTGCGGTTCATGAGAAGCCCGGTGGAGTTGAAAACCAGGAGGGGTCCCCTAAGGGAAGGAGAAGTAGGCTGCAGAAAAATAGGGACAGCAGAGGAGAAGTTGGGTGTCATTTCCAACAGAGCAAATAACCTGAAAAAACCCCGGTGAGTAAAGCACAGCTCAGGGTATCTGGGGGCATACAGATGGCCCCAGGGTGGCACCACATGGGAACAGGCCAGGGCCACATGGGAAAGGAGGTGGTAATCGTAGGCCAAACCGTGGTCTGTAATCTCCATGCTTTCCTTTCTACTCTCCACTGTCCTCCTGTTACCAAGAGGGCACTTGACATTCAGAAATGTTAAGGGTCCTGTCCAAGTTCCAGCGGCTAGCACCGTCATGACCCAACTGGGATGTGAACCTGCTTGTCCGATTTGTGAAGCTGATCCCCTTCCTGTTGCCCCTCTCAGGCGGAGCGAATGAGACCGCATCCGGGGGGACTATTTGTTGTCACTGAGCCAAGAAGGAACCTGATAGAAAACCTTTACGTTCTTTTTCTTGTCGGATTTTTGGTTTTGTTTTTAAGCACCATGGACCTGGCAGGGGTGGGCGGGAGTCTTGCAGTTTCCTCGGCCCTCCTGCTAGATGGTTTCTCATGCCCATCCCACCGTGTCCCTCAACTCGTTTACATTCTCCAGTCAGTCAATCCTGGTTACCCGAGATGCATAATATCACTCTCCTTCCCAATCAGAGCTAGTAGGCAAATAGCCCCAGCCCCTCAGCAGTGAGTGTTTCCAGCAGAGAGAGACAAAATTAATACATTAGTGAGGCAGCCAATGAAATCCACAGAACGATGTAGCTCACTACAGCTGCGAGGCATCTGAGAAAGAAGACAAAAATGCCCAAAGGCCTGCCATTTACATTTTTCGGTCACTATTACGAAAGCTATCTCAGAATCAGGTAACCCTTCAGTCGTCACCTCTATATCTGCACTTTTTAAATTCATCGGCGATGATCTTTCTTATAAAATTAGTGTCATCATCACACATGATACAAAAACATAAAAACTTGAAAGGACACGTCTCTTATCGAGCACAAGATCTGTGAACTGCTCACTGAATTTCCTTTCAGTCAGTTCTCTAGGTATGGGGAGTCATCTATCCCCTGTGTACAACTTTGAACTCTCGTTTTTGTGTCACTCAGCGTCATAGAATCAATACAAGGCACGGAAGTCTGTAATAAACGACAATTACGTGATATCGCGTGATTTTTTTTTCAGACTTTTCAAATCACTGCGGGACGTACCCTCAAGCAAGGGCACGTGGAACCCTCTTCCTAAGGTTGGGAAGGTAGGTGTTTCCCAGTGGTTTGTTTTACTGAGTAAGGTTGACATCAGGCACTCTGGCACATTATTAATTCCATTTTATTTCTTTGGTCTTCATAATTCAAAAAGTTTTCACCTGATCAGAGTTAAGAGTTGAGAAATCAAATCCCTGCCCTATCATTTTGTAGCCAGGTGGCAGACCTCTGTGGGGGCATTAAGATCCCCATCTTTGTGTTTTTTTTATGTTTATTTATTTTTGAGAGAGAGGGAGAGACAGAGACAGAGACAGAGCATGAGTGGGGGAGGCACAGAGAGAGAGAGAGGGAGACACAGAATCCGAAGCAGGCTCCAGGCTCTGAGCTGTCAGCACAGAGCCCAACGTGGGGCTCGAACTTGCGAACCGTGAGATCATGAACTGAGCTGAAGTCAGACACTTCACTGACTGAGCCACCCAGGTGCCCCAAGATCCCCGTCTTTGAAAGGGAGCAAGGCAGCCCACCATCACAGGATTGCTGGGTAAATGATTCCATGCCTGAGGAAGCACTCTTTCTAGGTGAATGTGAATACATATGAAAGGCGTTATAAAGACTTTATCCAAAAGACAGATAATCCTTATGCCTGTGGGGCTGTGCTAAATATTACAGAAGGAATTGAAAGTAAAAAAAAAGTTAATTCTGTCTGAATAGGTGCTATATTAATAATAATAAGTGATAATTCTAGATTGCCAGATTTAGGGTAATTATTTTAATTATATGTTTCACCATCTGGATGACAGTCCTGGGTGTTTAAACAAGTTTTCAATTAGTATTTTGAGGAAATGCCAAGAAAATTTTTCTCCGAGCATTAAATTTCTTTCTCTTCTTTCATAACAATTTCCGCTCACTGTCCCTTTTAATTTTAGGTTTTGAAAAAAAGACCCGAGACCTCTGGCAGCGGGAATCCAGTGACAAAGGCAGTAAAGACAACAGTTTGGGCATGAACCCCGGCACTGACACCTACAAAGGTAAGAGTTTGACCTCTCGGTGCTTCCGTTTCTTTATGGATCTAACTGGAAAGGATGCGAGCACTGTCTGTCCAGCGCGCAATGTCACAGAGTACGTCCAATTCTGGCATGGTGCCTGGCCCCCAGGAGAAGTTCTGTACAGATCCTTCTCTCGTATGAGCAGTAGCTCGCAGAGCTATTCTGGGCAGCACATCTAATGGCCTGGTAGCCTCATACCCACCCTGCAAACAGCAGACCTGAGGTGTCCTTGTTTTTCAGGGGACCAGAGACCTTAAGAAATGTACCCCGTGTCACTTAGCCTCAAGGGGCTCCAAGCTGGAGCCAGCTGTTGGGGTGAGGAGTCTTACCTTTTTCCTTACTGAAAGATGAGGTCTCCCACTTGATAGTAACGATCTTCCTAAGCTCGGGTTTGCTGAAAGATGATGCGAAGCAGATCACAAAGGACTCATAAGAGTTTACAATCTTGTGTAAGGCGTGGGCGTGGCACTACCCTAGGTGTTATTTCACTGACTCTTCCAAGTATGTACATTTTAGGTTCTATTCTTCTCCTGTGTCACCCACAGAAAGGGTTTCACACCCTGAACCCCCTGACTCCTAGTCAGTACCCTTTGTTACAAGTGCTTAAGGCAAATCAGTAATGAGGGTCACATACAAAGGGTGGAGCCCTGAAATCCAAATAGGAATGTATCGCCTAACGTCACCTGCCTTCGGGGCATCACAGGAGGTGCCCGCTGGTAGCATCTGGCAAAGAGCAAAGATCAGCTTGTGAGATATGGGCAATGAAGATATTTTAAGGTGCTTGGGAAAGGGTTTTCTCTACTTATCGACCTGAGTTGGAAATGCAAAGCCTCTCCACACACCAGGGAGGGAAAGATCGTTGCCTCTCTCTGGATAGCGAGTGATTTGCAATCTGAAAGTGAAGTTGGGACTGGTAAGGGAGAGGGAGATAACAAGGAAAAAAATATTCAATTTGAAGTTGCCTTCAAGGAAAAATGTCACCCGGAAAATGATTTTATCAGGTTTGAAATGCAAATGCAATAAAATCCCTGACATGTTTGGATTGGGAAAATAATATATTTCAGGATTGGGTGAAGAGCGGATTTCAGTGAGGGGGAAGTTGTGGGTACATTCGACTGGCTACAGTTAGGACTTAAAAATCACCATCGCAGAAACATAAAACTAGAATTCTAACGCCCGATTGTGACTGGGTAGCCGCAAGATATGCGGCCTCGGTCAACCCTTTTTCTCTGACCTTAGGCCCATTTTTCCATCATATAACCAGGAAGATCTCAGAGCAGTGTGGTCTATATTTCGTTGTACCCCCCTGTGGTGGACATCTCTTGGGGATCTGGTCACCCCACAGTCCCTGTTTGCTAACCTTTCTGCCACCTTCCGGGGAGGCCTTCTGTTGTCACATGTCTACAAAATGACCTTGGTTACCATCCGTCACTCCCATAGAGTTGACTGTCTCAGGAGTCAAACCTCACCCAACGGAAGTCAATAAAATTGCCAATCCTTGATATTTCAATCAGTCCAACAGGGCTGAGGAGCTCTGGAGCTAAATATGGTTTCCAAGAAAGCAAAATAAAACAGATATGCAGCAACAGAGAAATGTGAGAAAGAGGAGACATCCCAGGGAGCCCTACAGAAATGGAGAGGCAACCCTAGCTAGCAATGTGCTTTTAGTTCCAGGTCAGAGTCCCTTGGGGCCAGGTTATCTCCATGTCCTTAAATATTTCCAGTGGTTTCCTTCTCTGTACCTGTATCAGCTTACGTGAGAAAGGTCTTGACCGACACATTGCCACCCTGTCTTATCCAGAATGGCGCCTCAATGCATTTGGGTGGATAAGTACGGGAACAGCATTTTGACATTTACTGCTAATCTTGAATATATACTTTTCGATCTTCATACTCCTGTATTTCTAATAGATCCAAATAGCTATTCCTCGATGCCTGTCTTGTATTTAATCGTGCAGATGAGTTTTTACATAGAGCCCCCATGTAAATCCTGTGTAGATCCAAGGATAAATACTTTGGTGTCACTACTCCTAAAGAGTAGGTGGTGTCACTCCACATTTGGAAGTCACCAGCCAGTCATTGAGTCTCATGGGCAACCGTTTCATGACCCAAGACTTACGGCTGCCAGGTGCAAGAGTCAGGACTCTGCTCTTTTTTAAATCTGATGTTAACGCTTGAGTGATGTGCCGTTCTCTGTTAAACATAATGCCCAACGAGCCCTGAGATACATCTGCAGGTACAAGGTGGGTAGCGTAGAGGGATTTTCACAGACACTACGTTTGTGGTGTGGCATATCAAAAGACCACGTGACACAGCAAGGCAACAAAGGAGAACAAAAAGGCCTTGATGCTGTTGCACATGTAGCTAGACACGGCGCTCTTGAGGAGAAGGAGGCAGAACACTGGAATTGCTCAGGACCAGGGAAGCGGGCTTGGGAGAGCACTGGGAGCTCATCAGGTAAAACAGTCCAGGGGAATGAGAACGTTATTTTTGAGAGGAGAGACTCTGAGGAATAGTCTTGCCTTCTTCAACGTCAGAACTTCTGCTTAGTGGGAGAGGAGAGGACAGTGAGTCCCTGGGCCTGCTCCTGCACCTGTGGGGAGGAGCTCAGGGAAGACAGAGCCAGGAGCCACGTCAGAGTGACGCTCACATAGTCAGAAGCTGGGGAGCACGTTCCCTGTATCTGTGCTAGGTTTGTGTCCATTTTTCTTTACACCGACTCTCTTAGTAAATAGAAATGAGTGTGTTTTAAAAAGTTACCTCCTCCCATGGTAAGCAGAAAATAGGTACTGCTCATCATAAATATGAGTAAAGAATAAAAACAATAGGGGCACCAGTGTGGCTCAGTTGGTTAAGCATCCGACTTCGGCTCAGGTCATGATCTCGCAGCTCATGAGCTCCAGCCCCACATAGGGCTCTATGCTGACAGCTCTGAGCCTGGAGCCTGCTTCGGATTCTGTGTGCGTCTCTCTCTTTCTGCCCCTCCCCCCTGCCTTCTCTCACCTAGGCGCCCCAAATAAATAAAACATTTGGGGCGCCTAGGTGTCTCAGTTGGTTAAGCGTCTGACTTGAGCTCAGGTCATGATCTCTCGGCTGGTGAGTTCAAGCCCCTCATCAGGCTCCGTGCCAACAGCTCAGAGCCTGGAGCCTGCTTTGGATTATTCTGTGTCTCCCTCTCTCTCTCGGCCCCTCCCCTGCTTACTCTCTGTCTCTCAAAAATAAATAAACATTAATAAACATAATAACAAACAAAAATAAACCAACATTAAATTTTTTTTTAATAGCTGAAACATTAAAAAAAAGAATAAAAACAAATAAGACAAAAAGAACACGGTGTAGAACTCCAGATGGCCTGAAGGCCACTGCCTCTTCATCCAAAAGGAAGATTGGAGGACCACTGAGTGGCTCCCTCAGTTGAACTTCCGACTCTGGATTTCAGCTCTGGTCATGATCCCAGGATTGTGGGATCACAGGATCTGTGCTAAGCATTGAGCCTGCTTGAGACTGTCTCTCTCTCTCTCTCCCTCTGCCCCTCTCCCCAACTCACTCTGTCTAAAATAAAATTTAAAAAAATTTCTTTAAAGGAAGATTGGAAAGTGTTGGAGAGAGAGGGGTCAAGACAGAGAGGATGGGGATCTCCTGCTGGTGGGTGAAACCATTCAAGAGATCTCGGAAGGAGAGAAGCCTCACTCTCTGCGAGTTAATGTCTCCAGCTACAGTCTCTTCAGAGGTGCCTCCCGCGCCTTGGGAAACGCTGACCAGGATGGTCAGTGATGGGTCATTTAGCAACTAGGGAGCTTCTAGACAAAGTATTCCAAAGGGACCAGGGTCAGCAGGCATGTTGGTGAGAAGTTACCTGGCTACCAGGTAGCTGGAAGGCTTCCCGCTCAGGGAAGTGACTGTTCCACGATTTGCTCACGTGTGCTTGCTGTGGAAAACCCGGACCTTGCCACCAGCGGGTCCCACGACTGAGGCCCCCACGCTCCCCTCCACGGGGCTGCTCCTTGACGTCGGTGCATACGTCACGCACCGCAGTGGAACCCCCTGTTCTCCAAGACAGATGCGCGCAGGGCCGTTTGTGATTTGGCTGGCAGGCGTACGGATCTGGCTGCGAGGCCCTCACGGCAGCTCCTCATTTCTCAGTGTCACCGTGGGTGTTGTACAACGTGCATTGTTTCATTTTCCTAGCGACGCGGTAATGATTTCCTACTGATGGAGTGGGAAACGAAGCCAACGCGCGTCTGCTCCAGGGGGAGAGAGGCACCTGCGTGCCGGATCCCAGACGGGCGGGGCAGCAAGGGTGGGGGCTCTCTGGCCTTCTCACGAATCTTCGCAAAAATCCAGAGTGCAGGAGGACTGGGCACCTGTCTTGGATGGAGATGGGCCGCGCCCAACAGAGTGCAAAACAGCGTGGTCTTTGCAGGCAGCAGTAACTGAGCTCTACCCCAGCTGTGATGGAAACTCGGGTGAACACATGATTGAATCTCTTCAAGTGTCAATTTCTGCGTAAATCAAATGAGGTTAATAAAATAACAATTCAGAGACCCTGATGAGGAACAACTGACGTAATCGAAAGTAAGAACGCATAAAACATCTGTTTTGTTCTTCCTTCTCCTCTGAACCTACTGGGGCTGCGAGACCTGCCTACTGGGTGGGCAGGAGTGAGCCCTGAGCTTGCCTTCCTCTGCCCACCCACCTGCCACCATTCCCGAGGAAGATGAAGCTGGTAATTATGAGAAGGCGCTTCGTGTGCACTTAGGGGCAACTGAGGCAGACAAAGTCTCAGCAGATATGTCAATAGATATGTCAGCAGATATGTCAATAGAGCAAGTGCTCTGTGCCAGGCCCGGTGGTAGGTCCTGCGGATTTGGGGGTGGAAAAAATCAGCACCGCGCTTGTGCTCACTGAGCTATAATCTACTCACGTTGACTTCGCAGAAACACATCTGATGAGTGTTTAGAAAAGTGACAAATACCATGGGCGTCTGTTACATGGAGAGCCTACAGAAGTCTGCAGCGTCAGGAAATATTTCTGGGAGTGAGTGATTTTTTAATCCAAGCCCCAAATAATGAATTCACTCAGCTCGGTCGTGAGACAGGAAAAACCTCAATCACCAGAGGTACTAGAATAAGTCCAGCATATCTAGGGGGCCCTCAAAGAGTAGCCAGATTTTCATTTTGCTAATTAATTACATCTTTTAAAGCAGCTACTGAATATCATCACTTCATGGAAGAAAGAGCATTTTAACACCAGGAAAATAAGGAGACACCATTGGATCAATGTCAGCCCTCTAAATTGAATAAATTCAGTGTTATAAAAAAATCTACTTCATTTTGCTTACTTGCGCT
The DNA here is from genome assembly GCF_046562875.1 of Panthera onca. Classification (NCBI taxonomy): domain Eukaryota; kingdom Metazoa; phylum Chordata; class Mammalia; order Carnivora; family Felidae; genus Panthera; species Panthera onca. Next base: position 35,211,812 of record NC_138354.1, on the reverse strand, counting down.
TAAAAATTTGTCAGTGACCCTTGGAGCTTTCCAACAGATGTAGAGAAAGAGAAAATTCATTCTTACTAAATGGAGCTTTTGGCCCCAAATTGACAGCTTATTTACTACTAGCAAGGTGTCCCAAAAGCTGGATTAATATCAAAGACTTATATTCGTTCATTCACGGGTTCATTCATTCCTTCATTCAATAGTCTTCCTTAAAATATCAACCGATCCTTCCATCTTTCTCCATCAGATTGTAGAGTTGGGACTGAGTATAATCTGAGTCGAGCCTGACTAGATTTCGTCACAGCTGTCATTAGACTCAAATGTTTTCAAGAATAGGATGAGGGCTCTGCTTTCAACAGAGCTTGGCATCTGAGCACCGGCCAGACTCCAGAGATGTCATTGTCTTATGAGACCAGCCACCAGCTCTGTGGGGCACTGAGGAATTCTGTTGTGACCCCCACCTGGCTTTCTGTGCCTCAGGCCGTTTCTCCCCACCATGCTGCCCAGCCCCCCCTCCTGCCCCCCCCCCACCCCGTGGGCACTGGGGGCTATGTCTCAGCTCTCTGCTCTGCCCCGACCTTTCACCAGCCACTGCCAAACACCTGGTCTGTGCTTCAGGGTTTCGTCATCTCTTCCAACCTTTAGTGAGGCTTTGCCAGCTCTCTGAAAAGGATCCAGACACCTCAGGCCTCCTTGAGGCCCTTCTACCCCGATCTCAGCCTTCAACACGCAGCCTCAGTGCACTGAGTGAAGCCCCCCAAAGTAGAGTCCCAGGTGGGTGCTGACCTGCCCTTTGCCGGAGCTCCAGTGGATTCTAACCCATCCCGCCAGACCACAGTTCTGTTAAAAATTGGGCTGATTTCTCCTTTCCATCAACAATGGACAGTGAGTTATCTCTGTCTCCTTCCTTGCCTGGGAATAAAAGAAGTCATGGGTTTCTTCTCTCCTGTGAATAGCTCAGCTCTTCCTGGATTTTAGTTTATTTAGGGTTCTTTCCAGCTCTAGATCTCTCTCTCCTGTCTTTCCTCCTCCTTTTCTTTCTTCTCTCCCCCTTCTCTGTCTCCCTGCCTCTGTCTCTTTCCCTCCGTGTACAGAAAACATAGTTAATAAAGCCAAATTCCACATACTTCTCAAGGACATTTTTCTATCCCTCCCCCTGAGGTAATAATGAATTCTTTTGTATACGTGGTCCGTATTTTATATACTTTGTCTAACCATAAAAATATAAAGAGTTGTGGAATGTTATTTAGATAAATTGCATATACCCTGCATATCATTCTGAAATTGACTTTGTTCACTCAAGAGTCTGTTTTTAAGATCTGTCCTTGCTAATACACACAGATATAGTTCTTTGATTTCATCTACTATTTGGTATTCCATCCTATGAATATGCCACCATATATTTACCTGTTACCCCCCTGGTAGACATATGGATTGTTCTTTTCTAAGGGTTGAGGATATGAACACAGGGAAAAAAGGGGTGGGGGGGGGGGGAGTAAAGCTAGGTAATTCGAGCACCTGTTTTGCACTAGACATTATTCTGGGATCGTGGACATAAGGAAAGATACAATACATTTACAGTCTAGTGGGAGAGACAGGGAGGTAAGCAATAATTGAATTTGCATTTTAGGAAGATTAATCTTGCAGTATGTAGGGCATATGGGAAGAAATAGTTGGAGACAAGGGAAAAAAATAGAAATGGTTTGTAATGATGGCAGACATCCAGATTAAAGCAGTGGTAGTGAATGGCAATAAATAATACGGACATGGATGGGATCAACGTGGCCAAAACAAAGGGAGGGGAGCAGAGGTGGGGTATGTGCCCAAACCTGTCTCCCCCAAAGCTTCTGCTGGCTCACCAATGCAAACCAAAGCAAACCAAACCACACCACATGCTGTCCTGACAGACAAAGAACCACTGTGTAGAGACAACAGATGTTGGGGATAAAATAGTGCATAGCCCTCAGTGCCTGCTCTTAACAAGCTCAGCGGACTTGAGAAGTCCAGTGAGAGAGGCAAACACTTTATAATATAGGACAAAACCATACTGTCTACTAATGTATCCAATCCCAGCATTAAATGTGAGTCTGACAGTGAAGGTGAAGGGGTATTTCCAAGGGATAATGTCATTCCGGCTAAGACGGAAAAGAAAAGCGAAAGACGTGGGTTCAATCACATTCTGAACAATTTGCATCACTTCGTGATTAGGACAGACAACTGTGTCGTATTTTCCACCGGCCAGGCACAGCCTTAAGTTTATTCCATCCTCATAGCCACCCCTAAAGGTAGGTGGTACTATTACTCTTGTCCCCATTTTCTGGAGGAGTGAAGTGAGCCACAGAGAGGACACCATACTTGCCCAAAGTCACACACCTGGTCAGTATCAGAGCAAGGAAGTCAACCCTAACACTGTGGCTCAGAGACTATGTTCTCAGTCCCTGCTCTAAACCCCCACTCACTGGGATTACCCCTAGTTTTACACAGATGCAGACAGTGGCCCATAGTCCAGTTCTGGATTCACTAGGATTTTCTGCCCAAAAGTTCCAAGTAGGAAGAGCCAGAGTGTGAGGAAACAGGGCTGGGGGTGACCAGGGAGGGCATAGGAGAGTATCTTAAAGAGGGCAGATAGGGTGGGTATGCCATGGCCGCCCTGAGAAGCAGAGGCTAGGTAGGATGGTAAGCAGGGGAGAGACTACCTGGAAACAACATTAAAATGTTGGCACTGGCCAGCCTGCACGTGATGCTCCTGGTCCCTGTTCTCCATTCCCACCTTGATGCAGGTGACTATCAGCCATGTTCATTTCTCTTGTGTCTGAGCCTCCATATCCAACTGGTTTCTGAACTTTTTCATCTAGATCATTTCCAGGCAACTCTTTTGTAGAGCAGACACTGTATGAATGTCAAGTTTCTTCATTCCTTCTCTCTTCACACACTGGGTGAGCATCTACCATTTCCAAGACCATGTGTTTCATTACGCTGCAGCAGGTACAAAGGTGTGCGGTTGGTAGCTACCCACGTGGGTGGCCTGTGAATTCCCTTCTCCTAGAGCTGGCAGTCCCCAGGGGAAAACGACACCAAAAACATTTACCCTGAACCTGCTTGGGCGTGGGTTTGGGTTTTGCGATGGGAGAGGTCTTGAGAAGTTGCTCTTTGATGTCAAGAGGTTGGTGTTGGGATAGATCTTTGCATGTGATGCTCAAACAGGAAGAAAGCTCAAAAACTTATTTTGTGTTTTGGTTTCCATCTTTGTGTTCAGAACCCTGTAGTCTTCCCAGAGTTTCTGAATAGATAGCTAGTTTCGCCCGACAAAGTAGATCTGTGAACATGGTAAAATTTGATTACAGTCACCATGATTCATGAAATGTAACTTAAAAATAGCTAAGAGTTAGGGGCGCGTGGGTGGCTCAGTTGGTTGAGTGTCTGACTTCAGCTCAGGTTTGATCTCACAGTCTGTGGGTTCGAGCCCTGCATCGGGCTCTGTGCTGACAGCTCAGAGCCTGGAGCCTGCTTCGGATTCTGTGTCTCCCTTTCTCTCTGCCCCTCCCCTGCTCATGCCCTGTCTCTCTCTGTCTCAAAAATAAATAAAAACATTTAAAAAAATTTTTTAAATAAAAAAATAGCTAAGAGTTACATAGAATTTTCTATTCTCCAGCAATTTTTTAAAAATTTTGTTTTCTTAGGTGATTTCTACTTCCAATGTGGGGCTCGAACTCACGACCCCAAGATCAAGAGTCACATGCTCCATTGACTGAGCCAGCCAGGCACCTCTCCAGTGATTTTTCTAAGTACTCTCCAAATAGAAACCCATTTTGTTTTTATAACCATCTTTGGAGAGCAGTGCTATTTATTATCCTACTTTATAGATGAGGGAATTGAGACACAGAGAAGTTATGTAGTTGGTGCAAAGCCACATAGCTAGTAAGTGGCAGACCTCAGAACTGTGCCCCTACCTACATAGAAGTTACATTTTCTTTATTTTTCAGTAACTATTTTTTTTAATTATCTGAGTGTTTGAAAAAAAATGTTTTGGGGGTGCCTGGGTGGCTCAATTGAGTAAACATCCAGCCTTGGCTTAGGTCATGATATCATGGTTCATGAGTTCGAGCTCAGAGCCTGGAGCCTATTTCAGATTCTGTGTCTCCCTCTCTCTCTGCCCCTCCCCTGCTTGTATGCTGTGTGTGTCTCTCTCTCAAAACTAAACATTAAAAAATATTTTTTTAAAAAAGAAAAAAAATGTTTTGGTCTTAAACTAAAGCTGTCACATTCAAAAAGATTGGTTTCTACGGGTTTAGATGAGTCTCCTTTTACAGACGACTACATTTAGAGAGGAAGTGACTTGCCAAGGGACACACAGTAAGATAGTAACAGAACCTGCATTAGCGCAGAGGCAGTGTGGAAAAATGGTAAGTATAGGCTTTGAGACAGAGACAGCTAGATTGAAATTCCAGGTCAGCCACTTGCTAGTTCTATAGGCTGGAACATGTTCATTTCCCTCTGTCTCAGTTTCCCCACCTATAAAATGGGAAGGACATTATATCAACCTCACAGGGTTGTTATAGGATCAATTAAGGCAAAGCATATAAGTTGCCTAGCGCGGCGTCTACACATTGTGCGCCTGGATTGTTACAGGCATTATTGTTGCAGCGATTATATTATTTCAATCCACCCAGATCTCCTCACTGAAGTCCAATGGTCTCTCCAATGTATTGCTTAATACTTCAGGTCAAACACCCTGCTGGTGTGAAAGTGTGCCCCTCCCCCATCGTCATTGGTAGAAGCACTGACCGCAGGCCAATAAAATTGGTTCAACGACTCAGTACTGTATTTGAAATGATCAAGCTCTGTGAAAGAGAACACAGTGTTCTTGTTCTGTCAATAATCAAGGACTCGTGTTTTCAGCTGTCAAATCCTTCAGAAGATTCTGGCTTTCCTGCAGATTTGTTGTGTTTTGTTCTTCTCTTATTCATTTATTTTCCTGATAGTCAGCAAAAGTCATCTAGAATAAAATGCCAATGCACTGGTTCTAGGATGGGAATTTAGATATCACCTAAAGATCTTCTTCACTGTCACATGTCCAGATGTAGAGTGGAAGGAAGGAAGTTAGGAAGTTAGGAAGGAAGGAAGTTAAGAATGGGAGGAAGTTAGGAAGGAAGGAAGGGAGGAAGGAAGTTAGGAAGAAAGGAAGGAAATTAGGAAGTTAAGAAAGGAAGGAAGGAAGTTAAGGAAGGAAGTCATGAAGGAAGGAAGTTAAGAAAGGAAGGAAGTTAGGAAGGAAGTAAGTTAGGATGGAAGGAAGGAAGGAACGAATGAACAAAGGAAGGAAGTTAGGAAGAAAGGAAGGAAGTTAGGAGGCAAAGGAAGGGAGTTAGGAAGTTAAGAAAGGAAGGAAGTTAGGAAGTTAGGAACAAAGGAAGGAAGTTAGGAAGTTAAGAAAGAAGAAAGTTAGGAAGTTAAGAAAGGAAGGAAGTTAGGATGTTAAGGAAGGAAGGAAGTTGGGAACAAAGGAAGGAAATTAGGAATAAAGGAGGGAAGTTAGCAAGAAAGGAAGGAAGTTAGGAAATTAGGAAGGAAGGAAGTTAGGATGTTAGGAAGGAAGGAAGTTAGGAAGTTAAGAAAGGAAGGAAGTTGGGAAGTTAGGATGTGAAGGAAGGAAGGAAGTTAGGAAAAAAGGAAGGCAGTTAGGAAGTTAGGAAGAAAAGAAGTTAGTATGTTAGAAAAGGAAGGAAGGAAGGAAGAATGGAAGGAACGAAGGAAGGAATGAAGGAAGGGGGTGAAAAGAAAGAAAAACACAAATAAAAAGAAATGCCAGTGCTGTCTGTGTCGTGGCTGAGAGAGGACTAATCACAGGGTTTCATATCCTACTATGAAGAAAACTTAGTTTGGAATCCTAATGACATCACCCTGGTCCAAAGAGGCCCATTGTTCTTCAAACAAGAGTGAAAGCACATCTGACCTCATGTCTGAGCCTCAGAACCCACAGTGTGGAATTGCACTCATCTGTTCATCTATGGGCAAAGGGACTTCAATATTCTCCATCGATTTCTGAGTTTTTTAAAACAATTTCCTACCCGCTTCAATATTTGTCACATTTTCTCCTCAGCTTCTTTCTATCATTTTTGCTGCTCTTTCCTTCTTGGGCTTATGAAGACATCCATCCTGCTCAAGGAGATCATCAATAAAAATCCTTCTGCTTGATACTGTGATTAGCCAAGAACAATGCTCTCCCTTACCCCAGTTTTTGCCAAGTTGACATCACATGCGTTTTTGCCTTCCTTTACCACTAGCATTTCAGATGTTGGAAAGTGATTTTCAAATGATAAATGATTAAATCTTCCTATAATGAGAGAATTCTGGGAGAAATGTTCACCAGGCACTCCAGACTTTTTTCAGCAAATACCCCTATCACAATGAGCAGGTCAAATCAATGGTTCTTCATAAGCCACTTGGGCAGGATGCTGGGATTTTAAAGAGTCACTTATGGATATGGAACAGCATGGGTGAAAGTCAGTAATGGGTATAGTGTCTTGCCTGCTAACTCTTTTTCTTCTGGTTATGAAATATCTTTTTTTCCTTTGCCAAATTTCCCATCCTGGCCAATCTGTCATCTTAACCAATTTAAATGGCCATGTTGACCGCAGCTAATCGAACAGAACATACTCTCTTTCTGGGACAACCATTGATCTAGGACCATGGATGTGACCAAAGAAGGGACAATCAGGAATTGACCGTCCTAAGGCCCTTAGGAAAGAGAGGATATGTCTTCTTCTAAGACTGTGAGGTCTATGTAAATCTGGAAATGTGCACTCACTTAGAGTGTGGTTAAGAAATACATCAACAAAAAGAAAAATGCATCTAAGAGATAGCAGAAAGACAGAGACAGAGCGAGAGAAGGAGAGCGCAAACGACATCACTGGAGCCCTTGAAATAAGTTACACCTAAATCCATTTCTCTCCGAGGAACTTGTAGTTGCACGAATCGATAAAATAACTTTACTCCCACTCCACTGCCCCCTTTGTTGTTGCTGCCTGGTGTAGTCTTAGCTGGCAACTAAGAATCTGAACTGATGAATATCATCCCTTTCCAAAATTTCAGCCCCAGCAGAACTTCCCAGACATTTGTGTCCATGTATGGTCAGGTACCTTCCCCAAAGCTCACTGCAAAGGCAGAGACAGGCTGAAGCTGCCTCTGTTCTCAAATGTCAAGGGCTCATTGCTTAGGTTACGAAGCATGGAAGGAAGGCCCCTGGCCTATCGGGGGTGGGGGTGGGGGTTGAGGGGGGAGTCTAACCCTCACTCTGCCACCAACCTGTGATGCGTTATTCCGTATGTTCTGGACCTCTGTGGGCCTCTATCTCACTCCAGGCCATCCTTTGCCTGTAAATAGATTGTAATAGTGGGGACTATAATTAATCAGTATTATTTCAAAACTTGGCTTTTTCGTGTAAGATGTGAGTGACATTGGAACAAAAAAAACCCCCACATTTCAGATTCTTCATCTACAAAAATAAAGAAAATAGTAGTTACTGTCTCATAGAAAATGAAAAAATTCATATATTTAGTATGATGTCTAGCATGGCATGAATCTTGGGACGTGTAAGCTAATATCATTTGCTAGGACCTGGAGGGATCAATAAGTAACCGAGATTTAGCAGAAGTTTTATGTATAAGCCCTGCCTTTGTGTGTGTGTGTGTGTGTGTGTGTGTGTGTGTGTGTGTGTGTGTGTGACAGAGACAGAGACACAGAGATAGACAGTTGGCACCCATCTAGTGTGTTCATAATGCAGATTTAATGCTGAATTCCACCTGACACAATCATTGAACCATCTTTCCATCGATCAGGTCTTTCTTTCATTTTCTCTTTCTTCTTTTCCCCCTTCTTTTTATTCAACAATTTATTGAACACATACAATGTACCAAGCACTTTACTGAAACTGAGGCATAAACTAGCAAAACCATACACTGATCTTTCCCTCTTAATATTTAATGTGGGCTCAGTGATGATTTGCCCTGGAGCCACCCAACCAGGCTTTGTCACAGGGAATTCAGGACTAGCTCTTCTCTGCTGCTTATCTGTGTTGGAATACTCCCCCCGCCCCTTCCAGGATTTTCTAGAAAAAAAAGTAGGAGGTAGCAGACTTTGTATGAGCTAGTGGACACTTGGCCATTGGAAATGTGGAAGCAATTGGCAGCTGCCTCTGGGGGTAGCCGCATACTTTGTTTACCTGGGAAAATTAAAATAGATACAGCCAGAAAGGTATCACTTCATGTGTCCCAGGTCTCGCACTACAAGCCACATCGGCTGTGCCCGGATCTCACTGTGACAAGGGTGAATTATAAACCAAGGGCCGCACTGGTTCCTCATTCCTCTCCCCTTTATGCCTTCCTGCACTCCCAGGTGCCCATGATGGAGATGTGATTGCAATTGCACAGAAGGAAATATTTTAAGACCTGCCAAAAACCTTTGGCTCAGAACTCGCTTTTCCAAGCAACCTGTCTGAGCATGGTGACTGCGGTGAATTATTGAGGCCTTTGAGGGTTCACCAGGAGGAGCATGTCACCGGGAAGGTGGGGCCGGAGGCTGCAGCTGGAATCTGGTTCCCTTCCCCCCTTCAGACACCAGCTGGGCTGCGGATTTAGTATCTCCTCCGGGAGCTGTCTCCTGGGTCTACGCGGGAAGGGGGGTAGGATGGCACTAGGCAGGGGGCAGCCGAGGATTTGAGACACCACATTTATCTTTGACGGTGAGAAGCAAGACATGAGCAGAGGACTATCCGGATACATCTGGCTTCAAGTCTCAGGAGCGGGGTTTCATAATTAAAACATGTGAGGTCCAGCTTTAACACATCCAGATACACCTTCCTTCTCACATGGAAACAGTCACAATGGCCACCCCCGCTTCCAAGCCCATCACAGGGACGCATGCAGTGAATTCTCCAACAGTCCTGAGAGGTAGCTGCTCTTTTTTGTATCTCCAGACCTGATTGGGGAAACTGAGGCACACATAGAGGAAATTTGCCCAAAGTCATGTATCTAGAAAGGGTAGAGCCAGGATTCAAACCAAAGTGGCTGCAATACATCGCCTCTTGCTGGTAGTGATGAGGAAGCTGAAGAAGGTGATGAGGATTTTCTGTGCGAAGAGCTTGGTCTGCCTTATTTCCTTTGTTCTGCCTCAACACCACGAGCGCATGATTTGGGCCCCTTTTCACAGTTGTGCATGATGAGAATAAGAGAAGATAAATGATTGTCACATAGTCACAGTTAGAAGAAATCAAACCAAGACTCAAAATACCCATTCACCTCCAATGTCCGTGGCTTCTGAAATCCGCGGCAGTGACTTCAGGTGAGCTCCCGTCGGGTGACACAGAAAGGTCCAGACTCCCCAAATCCTCAAGTTCCCAAATGTCACCAGAGCCACATTCAAGATTCCTCATGAATGCAGTAAAACATGGCTGAAGAGAAGCAAGGTATTCCTGTAGGAAAAGGAGTCTGTAAACACAAAACTGAATTCCACATGAAGCTCGTTTCTGTCCAAGAATCACCTCTTGCTTAAATCTCTGCCATTTCTTGGCCTTTCCATCCCCAGCACGAGCAGTGGGCTTTCCTGTGGGGGCTAACTCTTTCACAAAGTCACAAGTTGTGGTCACTTCCCAGGAGCTCCGAGTATGTGATGACAGGGTGGGAACAACAGCTATGTGTGTGTATGGAGCATTCTTAGCATTGCTAGCTACCCCAGGCACTAATCCCTACAGTCTGTGCTCAATGAAGGATAGATTAAGAGCACATGTGCCCTTGAGGTTGCCTATAAACAGAGAAATCACAAATTTCCCATCTGTGAATAACGCTAATGATAACATTAGTTCTCTTTTAGTGAAAAACTAGGGCCAGGTCCCCACCTAATGTTTACCAATCAGAGACCAGCAGAAGAAACTACAGAAATCCATACAGTGGGGCATTATACAGTAGGTAAAAAGGAACACATACTATCTTCATGGATTGCTATGGAGTGATCACCAGGATACAGTTCACGTTTTAAAAATCTAAAATAGAATTGTTTAGAGCACGATGTTACCTTTAGGAGAAGGGGAGTATGAGTATGTAGTAGCTTATCTAAAAAACCCTGTCAGGGTTTCTAAAAATCTGAAATAGAGAAAGAAAAAAAGGAGAAACAATGTGAAGAAACAGGGTAGAATCGTGACTTTTCTGATGACAGATTCTGTAGATTTTACTCTGAAACCATGCCCATATTTTCCATAATCACAAGAGAAATTGGTATTTTTAAAAGTAGTTTCTAAAACATAACCAATGAGTCTCATCGTACATCAAGTTGATAATATACACATAGGGAAACTATCTTGTGACTTTAAAATAAGGACTTTCTGGGGCAGCTGGGTGCCTCAGTCAGTTGGGAGTCCGACGTTGGCTCAAGTCATGGTCTCACGGTTCATGAGTCCCAGCCCCGCATCAGGCTCTGTGCTGGCAGCTCAGAGCCCAGAGCCTGCTTCGGATTCTCTGACTCCCTCTCTCTCTGTCCTTCCCCTGCTCATGTTCGTTTGTTCATTCTCTCTCTCTCTCTCTCTCTCTCTCTCTCTCTCTCTCTCTCTCTGTCTCAAAAAAAAAAACAATAAATAAACATTAAAAAATTTTTTTTAAATAAGGACTTTAACTCTGCATCTCTAATGAGATATACTCTGCCATCTACAGGGACTGGGGGAAGTCATTTTAAGAAATCATGTTGTTCACAGTTGTGCTGCTGTTGTTACTCTGGGTCTGTTGTGCAAATGGTATGAGATGAACGCAAATGAGTACAAATATGTTGGTGCTATTGGGAACCAGGATTTTTGCCATGAAAGAAAGAAAATAAACATTATTAAGGTTAGTCCTGGATTTAATTTGTAGATATATTTTTTTCCCAGGAGAATCACAATCTAAATAGCTGACAAGCTAGTTAGCACAAAAGTCCCAGGACTTCTGATCCTGGGCAGAGGGCTTATTCTGATGACGGATCATTTTTACAGTGTTCATTGTCATCATCATCATCATCATCATCATCCAAAAGTGTTAAGTGAAAATATGTCTCCTGAAAAAGAAATAATTGATTTTGTATGTCACACTCCTATTAGTGTTGCTGGGACTGTACCACATGGGGGAAGGGGAGGTGGGAGAGTGGCTTCCAAACTTTTTTTTTCTTTCTTTCTTTTTTTCTTTTTGTAAGCACATCATATATTTATCAACTCTGGTTTCTTTGGCCTACCCACTTCCTGACAAATTCTCATCCATCGAACTCTCAGTTCACTGGATGAAAACATTACTAAATTCATTAAGTATAAAATATAGTTGAATTAAAGAAGTAATGATGTGTCCAAAGGCAAAAATCTGTGGAAGAACTTCATGAATTAACCCTGAATGATGAAGACGTATCTTGGTTATGTTTCTGAAACAACCATACCTTCAATACCAAAGTGAAGACTACTGTAGAGCTTTGGCATCAGGTCGACCTGGCATCCAACATTTAAGGGTAGTATGATTTTAGGGGCACTTGGTTGGTCAGTTGGTTAAGTGTCTGACTTTTGATTTTGGCTCAGGATGTGATCTCAAGGTTCATGGGATTGAGCCCTATGTCGGCCTCTGTGCTGTCAGCACAGAGCCTTCTTAGTATTCTCTCTCTCTCTCTCTCTCTCTCTCTCTCTCTCTCTCTGCCCATTCCTCACTCTCTCCCTTTCTGTCAAAATAAAATATAAACATTTTTTTTAAAAAAAACAGGGAGAGCAGCATGATCTTAAGCAAGTTGCCCAGTAGTCTAGAGCATACATTCCTATGGTGGTAAAATGTAATTAATTGTACCTTTTTCTTAGAGTAGTGGTGAAAAGTAAGTGAAATAAGTAAAATCCAGAGTCTGACACAGATATCATAGGCACTCAACATATGATAACGAGGCTGTGGCTCAGAGCCTGCGGCCAACTCGTATACTACCGGTGCCCTGGACTTTTACAACTCAGCTAGCTTCACCTTTATCACTTTCCCAAATGGAACAGGTTTGCTAGGTACATCGTAGGTATTTGAGGAAGAAGAAAGTAAATGTTGAAAAACAACTTCACTTGCGGGGCACCGGGCTGGCTCAGTTGGAAGAGCATGCAACCCTTGATCTCAGGGTTATGAGTTCAAGCCCCATGTTGGGTGTAGAGAGTACTTAAAAATAATGTCATAAGAGAGGAAAAAGAATTTCACTTTGAGTTGTGATTGTCATCAGAGGAATTTACCAAATATATCCCATTTTTACCTTCCTTTGAACACCTACTAGAATTTCATTTCTTGAGGACTATGCCACTGAACAGGATTAAGTGATTAGTTCTGTTCTCTGAATAGTCAGCAAAAGCACATTTGTGAATGTCTCATCCACACTGGAGATTTTATTTTTATGTTTAATTTTTTTTTCAACGTTTTTTTTTTTTTATTTATTTTTGGGACAGAGAGAGACAGAGCATGAACGGGGGAGGGGCAGAGAGAGAGGGAGACACAGAGTCGGAAACAGGCTCCAGGCTCCGAGCCATCAGCCCAGAGCCTGACGCGGGGCTCGAACTCACGGACCGCGAGATCGTGACCTGGCTGAAGTCGGACGCTTAACCGACTGCGCCACCCAGGCGCCCCTATTTTTATGTTTATATATTTATTTTTTCACACTGGGATTTTAACTGCCAGTGGAAGATTCTCCAGAAGTCTCTCATAGCACAGCAGCCATCGGGGATGTTCTAGATGACAATTATTCCATCAGCCTAGATTCCCAACTAACTAGAATAATCAAAATTCTCATGTTGACTTGTAGTGGATACATAATGAGGGTAATAAATAAAAATGTTTTCTTTTCTTATGCTACTAAGATGAAGGGAATGCTTGTTACTGCAGCATAATCCAGCTCATCCTGACTGATCATAAAATCAATCAGACTTTAACCATTGGATTTTCTACAATTCAATTCATTTAAGCCCTTTTTTGCCTTAAGGGGAATTTTTATTTTTTTTTAATTTTTTTTAATGTTTATTTGTTTTTGAGTGAGAGAGAGAGAGAGAGAGAGAGAGAGAGAGAGAGAGAGACACAGTGTGCAAGCAGGGGAGGAGAGGAGACAGAGAGAGGGAGACACAGAATCTGAAGCAGGCTCCAGGCTGTGAGCCGTCAGCACAAAGACCAACGTGGGGCTCAAACCCATGAACCATGAGATCATGACCTGAGCCGAAGTCAGACGCTTAATTGACTGAGCCATCCAGGCACCCCTTAAGGAGACTTTTTAAAGTAGTTACCCCCCAAAAAATTTCGCATCCAATGACCAGCATTTTTTATATAAGTTGGATCATCTTATTCCAGATGCTGTTTTATGTCACAGCATAGATGAGTGGATCACAGAAATGCAGTCAAGTCTCTGTCTCCTCCATGGGATATCCTCATTGCCCACCACTCTTCCTCATAAGCATTTCAGTCACTCTGGGCTTCTTCCTGCTCTTTCGACAAACCGGACTCATCCTTGGAGACTTTTCTTGGTCCCTCTAGGCCAATATCTGAAACATATTGTCTTCAAGTAATGAAATAGGGGGCTCCTTGTCATTATTCAACCTCTGCTTATATGTCACTTCCTCTGATAGGTCCTCCCCAGCCAGCCCAGGAACTAGCATTTCACCCTGTTTTATGTCATTAATAATACATAATACTAATTGCTTTTGTACTGTACATGTATGTCAGCTTGCTAATTATCTGTATTTCTTTCTTAACAAAGCCTGTGTTTCTCACTGCTAGAAAAAGACTGTGCCCAGAACAAGGATGATAGACCGAAGATGCTCCATAAATATTTCTTTAATAAATAGAGATGATAATGTGAGACGTTTCTTCTTTCCTACTATTGCTCAAGAGTATATCACTATCCCTCCTACCTTTGACTGAGGACTTTGGGTATATTCTGAAAACACGGAACCATTTGAGAGATCATTGTTTTACCTAAACACTGGACGTTCTGCCTCTCCTCATAGTCTAAGACAGTACTAGAGGCTGTACTTTCTGACGAATATCCTCTTTCTCCTTTCCTTCCTGATGGTTCTGAGATTCCCTTTTCATCAGGGAACAACATGTGTGCCTCTCTGCCCATTTTATCCTGACTTTATCAGTCACCAAAAAACTCTCATAGGAATTCTGTTGTGTGTGTAATTTAAGCTTTGTGAATTTTGAAACTTTGCTTCACTTATTCCTCTAACATGTACTTTTGTCCCCTGGCAATGTCGGGCTTCCTCTTATCTTCCTTTGAATGGCAACTTGCCTGGCCTTGCTAATTGCCCCCAGCCACGCCTGTGGAGGGGAGTAGACAGAAATATTCATGTCAAAATAGTATTTTTTGAATGCTGAAGCAAGTACACTTAAGCAATGGAAGACTTAACATTTGAAAAAGATGTTTAATAGCCCCAGCTTTTCGTCCCATTGCTTAACTAAATGGTAACAGGGAAGTTCCATTTGGATGCTGTGAACCTGGGAAATAGAGGGAGCCAATCACTTCGGAATATAAATGGCACACATGAAACCCTGCAAGGTAGTGAGCTGATCCATCAGGCATCGGTCTTTGAATGTGGCTTCTGCAATATTCAACGGATGTTTGCCTATTTCCTCTCTCTTCTTAGAGAGGTCAAGTAAGTGGTGGGACTCAACACAGACAGTCTCTTTTGAAAAGGCAATAATTTTATTATTCAGGAAATATTCCAGGTTATGGACAGAGTGTGCAGAGAAAGGAATGGCTCACATTTGCAATAATACTACACATTTGTCTCTAATTTGATTTATAGGAATATATACACATATACCTGTTGAAAAAATATTTGAAGCACTTGTTTATCAAGGCACCATCATTTTCCAAAACCAATTCTATTTCTTCCCAGGGGTTGATTTTATAAGTGTGTGTGTGTGTGTGTGTGTGTGTGTGTGTGTGTGTGAGAGAGAGAGAGAGAGAGAGAGAGAGATAAAATGATAGACTAAACTACAGAGTGATTTTTGAAGTAAATAAAATAGAATAGTACGGAGGACGATGATGATAATGATGTTTATTTAGGGCTTCTCTCAATGCTGGACAGTGTTTGAAGTGCTTTGTCTAGAGTATATTTATTTTCCCACTTCATTCTCAAAAATAACCCTATGCAGTAGGTGCCATTTTAAAAGTGAAGAAACTGAAGCACCAAGAGATTATGTAGCTTATTCAAGGCCACTCTGCTGATGAAGACGTAGGGATGGGCCTGAGCAGTCTTGCTAGAAACAAACCTCTTTACCGGGAATTTATACGTAGTTGAGATCATAGGTTCTGCAAAACTGTTGCATCGTAGCTTGATTTCCTTTACCTCTATAACCAACCTGTGTTCCTTAATGTTATTATAAACATTATGTTTTTGAACCGTGTGCCTTTCCATTGAACACATGTGTCACAGCCACCTGAATCATCCTCTGGTGTTGAACATCATACTCTTGAATTGGCTTCTAGCGAAACCTGGACCCTCAGAAATTGTATGTGCTTCTTTTTTTTTTTTCCCAGAAGTGGGATCATTCTTTTTATACATTTCTGCACAGAGTCCATGACCCAAAAAACAAAATCATAATGGACGTGTTTCTTTATTTATTCTTTAAAGGTTAGTTTCTATGTATGTATTTAGCAATTATTTCCTGACGGTGATCAAAGCACTGGGCAGAGGCAGGAATCAGATGCAGTCTTCCTCCGGGGCCTGAAGCGACGTATGTCCACACTTAGATTTGATTCTGATATTCTGTGAGCCTCAGGGCTGCTCTGGTTGCACTGGCCTGTGGTTATCTGTCCTTTTCTAAATTATCTGGAGTCGAGGCCACACACAGCTCAGCCCATCACTATCTTTTAATTAGTCCCAATATATTAATTCTCATCTCCCTCTCTATATCATGCATTCCTTAAAGGCAAGGAGGGTGCCTTCCACATTTCTGGCATCTCTACCCAGCATTTTGTCCAGGGTGGGGCACAAATCAATTGCCCAATGGAGGTTTTTCGAGCTTTTTTTTTCAATAGGCCTGGTGCAGAGAAGAGAATCCGGGAGATATGAATCTGAGCCCCTACAATTCTACTTATTAGCTCTGTGACTATAAGAAAGTCACTTTACCTGCTGAGTCTTCATTTTTCTCACCTGGAAAAAAAAAGGAAAGCCAGTCTCTATCTCTGATGATCGCTTGATAATTAGAGATCACATGCTGTTAACGTGTCCGTCACATAGGAGGCCGTTTGTACTTTTCATGTCATTTCTTTCTGAGTGGCCTCACCACCCATTGCCTGGACCAAGTCAAGAGGCATGAAGAAGTGTTTCGCTGCCTGCAGCCCCCAAATGGCCCCTTCTCTGCGCTGTGCTGGATTCAGAGAGTGGTTTTCCCCCATGTCTTCCCCATGTCTGCCATCTGCACAGCCAAATGTTCAACTGTGAGCTTCCCGCCTGCACCCCCACTAAGCAGGTGGGGCTGACTCCTGCCTCCTCTGTGCTTTGCATGCGCAATCTGATTGTGTGTGACAGGCTGCTCACGATGGAGGAAAAAAACCCATGAATTGGATTAAATGCTCTTTGTGTAGACTTTATTAACCAAAGAGGTTGCTGCAAAATTAATTGGAGAATAAACTGTAATCTCACGCTGAGGCAGAGAGACTCAACCCCCTGAAACACAGTCTTGCATGCATGTAGGATGTAGGGATTGGGGGTGGGTATTCCTAATTTACTGGTAGTCTTTGCAGAAGAGATGGGGGGAGATGAGAGCAAAAGAGGACCATAAAGATGTCCTTTCCACCCAGACCTTCATCTGTCCACTAGACACTTACCAAATCAGATCGCTTCGGCAGGTTGCTTGATCTAAGATTCAGTTTCCTCATTTGGGGATGAATATCGGGTCATGATAAAGAGTAAATGAAAATAAAAACATTTAAAAAATTTAGCACAAATCCTTTTGTGAGGGTAAACACTCCATACATAAATTCTTCTTCTTCTTGAAACTTAGAACCTGCACAGAAGTTCTCAGAGGGCCAAGCCTTCTCAAGTTGGGCTTTTGAGATGGCTGTCTGATACTTTACGATAATAGAATCCCAGTAACTTCTGGAAACTCCTAGTTGTCCTCCTGTTTCACCTCAGTTAGCCCAGAAAGAACTGACTTGTTTGGAGAGAAACAGGAATCCAATGGCAGTAGAGAAAGGTTTAAGTGGGCTGGTCTCAGCCATATTCATGATGATGCGGAACGAGTGTCCTGAAACCCACAACTACCCCTTATTGTTAAGATTATCCTAGTAAAAAGGCAAGTTCAAGCAAGGACACTTGTTTTATTCACCCCTTTGTCCCAGGATATCAATCCAAATCTTTCTTAGTTTTTTAAAAAAGAACTGTACTAAGAAAAAAAAAACAACTTCTGCGCTGTAAAGAAGTCTGATCTGTCTCATGGGGCTGAGATGGGTAGCCATGAACCCCTCCCTATTTTGAAATATCTCCCCAGCTCGTTTCCCTGATGCTTGAAATTCCTGCTCCTGACAGCTGTCCTTCTTCCTCAACACAGTAGATATGTAGTAAGCATGTGTTGAATAAATGAATAAATCCCAGATGTTCCCTGTGCTGACACCATCCACTGTGCCCAGCTACAATCTCCCTTGGGTCCACATTTATAGTTATGTTGGCTTTCTTTCGGATAGTGTTTGCATGGCATATCCTTTCCATACCTTGATTTCTAACATCAATTTATCTTCACATCTGAGAAGTACTTTTGTAAAGAAGAATGTATCTACACATCTGTATCTGTCTATATTCGATTCTGACAATCTTTGTCTTTTGATTAATTCATCTTTTTATATTTAATATAATATATAATATTTTTAGATGTAACTTTACCACTTTACTCTTTTCTCTATTTGTCCCATTTATCCTCTGTCCCTTTTCTTACTTTTACTTGACATCTATTAGAGTATTTTTGTTATGTCATGTCCCCTTCTCCTGATATAATAACTTTGCATACTTTTAGTCTTCTTTTAATATCTAGAGTTTTTGCCCATAGTCATGTGTCTTTGCCCATAGTCTTTGCCCATAGTCAAATGAGAGATACTTTGCCCATAGTCAAATGTGTCTTTGCCCATAGTCAAATGAGAGATACTTGCTCTCACTCCTTTCCTGATGCTAGAACTTTGGTATACTTTAACTCCATTTATTTCCTCTTGCCTTTTGTTATATACTTGTTATGTGTCTATACATGTATTTTAAATCACCTAAGGGAATATTATCATTCTTTGTAGTCAGTAGATACACATTTTATACATGTATCTGTTCAAATATATTCAAATTTTTCATTGGTTTTCCTTCTCTTCTGTACTTCCGTGCTTCCATCTAGAAATGATTTTTCCTGGGCCTAAAGAACCCTTGTTAAGTATTTCTTTTAGTGTAGGTCTGCTACAAATTATATCAGGATTTGTTTTCCTGGAAACATCCTTATTTTTGCCTTCACTTTTCAAATATATTTTTTTGTTTTACAGGAAACTGTTGACAGTTACTTTTACTCAGTGTTTATATTCTGGTTTCCATGTTTTCCTGAGAATCAGCTGCCATCTTGATTATCATTATTCTGAAGATAATGTGTTTGTTTTCTCTGTTTGCTTTTATGATTTTGTCTTTGGTTTTCAAAACTTTTACCAAAAGGTCACCCAGTGTGGGTTTGTGTGAATCTCACTTGAGTTGGTAATGTTTCTTGAATCTGTGGCTTGATGTCTTTCATCAGTTTTAAAAAATTACCAGTTCTTGTTTCTTCACATATTGCTTCTGTCCCCTTCTGTCTGTCATCCAGTTCTGATATCCCAGACGCATGTTTGTAAGATCAAAACACTGTGTCCCACATGCCACTGTTATGCTTTTTATTCATCCTTTTTTCTCTTTGAACTTTTGTCTGGATGCTTTATACTGATTTATCTTCCAATTCATTAATTCTCTCTCTGTATATGACTGCTTTGTGAGTTACACATTATTGCAATGTGAATTTGATTTTTTTCTTAGTCTTAGTTTCTTTGTATTTGTTATCTTTCTAAATTTTCTATCGCGTCATTCATTTCTTGACGAACTAACTGTAGTTGTTTTCCAGTCCGTGTTTGATGTCCTGTGGATCACTCTGACTCTGTTTCTGTTGTTTATTTTTTCTGTGGGTCTCATGTCATGGTAAACATGGTAATTTTTGGATGAATACCATACATGTATTTTAAATCTTGTAGAGGCTCTGGATGCTGTTGTCTTTCTTCTTGAAGTATTTATTTACCTTATAGCAGGAAGTTCAAGTAGGGGTAGATCGTCAAAATGATCAAAAGTCAAGGTGTTTCTTTATTTTAATTTTTTTACATTTGTTTGTTTGTTTGTTTGAGAAAGACAGCGAGAGGAGAGGGGCAGTGGGAGAGGAAGAGAGAGAATCCCCAGCAGGCTCTGCACTGTCCGCACAGAGCCCAACGTGGGGCTTGATCCCCTAAACCGTGAGATCATGACCCAAGCCAAAATCAGGAGTCAGACACTTAACCACCTGAGCCACCCAGGCGCCCCAAGAATCAAGATGTTTCAAAGTATGTTTGAGCCATGTAAGAACATTTCTGTTTCATTTCTTCTCCACTCCTGGGGCATAATCCTCTGCTGCCCAGTGGAATGCTTGCCACGTTTACTAGAGCTTTTCCCTCTGATCAATCCTGAACCCCAAACCCTACTTCTTCTGAACTTTTGGTTAGCTTCTCAGCCTCCCATCCATGACTTTCTGCCTGGTGTTTCAGTCTCTCATCCTGTCTCCCGTCTTACAAATCAACGAATAATTCGAGGGGAACACTAGCTTAGACTGTCAGCCTCCATTCCTAGACTTACCTTCTTTCTTGGATCTTCTCCACTTGGGTCCTGGTTGTCTGGGTAATTCTGAACCTTGTATTTGCTTTTCTGTCTGGCCTCCATAGCGCTGTGAAACTGACAAAAGCTTTGGTCACCTTCTCTGACTCTTAGCAGCCACTTTCTGCTCAGGCTCTCATACTTCCTGGACTGACCTCAGTAAGTTTCACCTGGCTTTAGGACCTTGCCTCTACTAAGTCACAGCTTCTGTGATAACTACCAAATACCTGTATTAGAATACGCTCTTGTCAGTTTTTCCTGGTGGGAGTGTTGATCTAGTAGAATGTGGTTTATCAGAACTATAAATGGATATTTGGGTCTACATTTCAAGCTGTAGAATTTTCTAGAATTCAGAACGTCTTGACTGTGTCTCCAAATGGAGTCGGAGAAATGGGAAGATAATGTGCTGGGGTTTCACTTGGGAACCCCTCAGGCGAAGCCCCATTTTGTTGCAGTGATAGCAATGCAGAGGAAGCCTCTGGCTTGCAAGAATGCCGTCTGGCTTCCTGGCAGTCCTGCACCACACTGTTTCCTCTTCGGAGAGAACTCCTTGCTCCATATGCTCCCTGAGACAAGAAGTCCTGTCCAGGACCTCTTTCCAGAAGCAGGTGCCATTTCCCACACGGATAATTTGGGAGTTTTGTCTCTTCAGGCTTTACTCCAAGACATTGAAGGTTAGCTCTCCCATCCGTTCTGAAGCTGTGCCTTTGGAAGGCACGGTGCTGGCTTCTGAGAGTCCAGAGTGGATCCCTCCCTCAAGGCCTGTTTCCCGTCTTTTGGATGGAGACACTTCTCAGGTTCCTTCTACCCCTCGATCTATGTGTGTGAGACCTTCCATCCCCTCATTTCCACGGGCAGTGTGGCTGAGTTCTGTTGCTTAAATCCAGACCTAGCCCTCCACCCCTGACACATCGTCTCTCACCCTGGGTGACTGCAGACCTGTGTTTCTCTGGCTTAGTCTCTCCCCACCCCCCACCCCCACCCCACTCCAAGTCATAGCGGCTTCTCTTCAACTCTTGCAAAATGCACACTTGGGCAGGCTGGTGGCCCTGTGAAAGGGTGTTAACATAATACACAACACTCTTGTACTTGGTTCCTGGAAGTACACACAGCACACAGCAGCCCCTCTGAAGAACAATCTGTGAACATCTACCACTAAAAAATGCACATGCTCTTGACTCTGAAATTCCAATTCCACTAAATTACCTTTGGGTATCCTCGTCAAGTGTATCCACTGCAACGCCTTTCACCGTAAAAACTGGAAAAAACCTAAATGATCATTAGCTGGCACTGTTTAAATAAATTATGCTGACTCCAGCAGGAATGCTTTGTGGTTTAAAAAAAAAAAACATAAGGTGAACGATTAAGTTCTTTTATGGATCAATTTGCCGAGATATCTTTTTAAGTAAAAAAATAAAAATGCAAGTTATAGGGCAGCATAAATAGGCCAATCCTTTATATGTTGAAAAAAAAAAAGGGACGGGAAAATATATTATACACTTCTTCATTAACGTCTCGTTTTTCTTTCCACGCTAAAATGTGACCTCTGTGAGTACAAAGACTTTTTGTCTTTTTCCCGATTTTGCTCCTGGGATCTAGACGTGATCAGTGTTCAGTACATGTTTGTTGTTTAGTGTGTCAGAGAAAGGGCCTGGGTGAGGGGGTCCAGTGGGTACAGGGAGAGAAAGACTTGCTTTTCACTGTTCAGCCTACAAATCCCAGCATGGAGAAGCTCCTGTCAGCCTCACCCCCCCATCACCCCACCCCTGTGCTCTAACCAGCAGCCACCCTCACCTACTCACTGTGCCCTGAACACACAGGCTGCGTCCATGAGGGACACATCTACTCACTGTGTTCCCTCTGCCTTGGGCAACCTCCTCAGCACTTCCACTAAACTCACACTTTGCCAGCTTCAATCACACACTCCGCCCTCTCAGCTGCAAACTTATCTGTTCCTATGTCTGGGCTAAAGACATTTCTTTAGCACTTCTTAAGTTATCTAGATGTTCACTATGGCCCTCTTCCCAAAAGCTGCAATATTCTACCCAACAGAGACCAACTCCTACTTAACTGCACATAAGGGCCCAAGAAGGGTGCTCAGCAAATAGCAGGTGCCAATCAACGTGTAAGAATACATGAGTCTCAGGGCGCCTGGGTGGCTCAGTCGGTTAAGTGTCTGGCTCTTGGTTTTGGCTTCACGTCATGATCTCACCATTTGTGACTCATGCGTCAGGCTCTGTGCTGACCACGCAGAGCCTGCTTGAGATTCTCTTGGTCCCCCCCCCCCTCTGCCCCTCCCCACCTATCTCTTTCTCTCTCTCTCTCTCTCTCTCAAAATAAATAAATAAACTTAAAAAAAATTTTTTTAAAAAGAATGCATGAGTTTCATAAAAGCTCCAACACAGAAACAGCCCAATGTCCATCAACTGATGAATGGGTAAATAAAATGTGGTATATCCATACAGTGGAATGTTATTTGGCCATAAAAAGAAACAAAGTATCGATACACAATGCAATATGGATGAACCTTGAAATCATTATGCTAAGTGAAAAAAAGCTAGCACAAAGAACCACATATTATATGATTTCACTTACATGAAATGCCTGGAAGAGGGAAATACATAGATACAGAAAGCAGACTGGTGAGTTCCTGGGGCTGGGAAGGATGTGGGGGCTAGGACAGGGGTGCAGGGAGACAGCTAAGGAGGGGTGCAGTTTCCTTTCAGGAACGAAAATGTCCTAAAAATGGACTGTAGTGATAGATGTACCACTCTGTAAATATACCAAAAGCCATTGAATCATACATTTCAAATGGGTGTATTGCCTGCTGTATGAATTATATGTCAATAAAGATGCTTTAAAAACTGGAAAAGAATGAATGAGTGAAGAAGTGAATTATGAACGAGGTTAATACAGGGTTAATGAGGCATCTCAACAGGTAAAAAGCCTCTCTCACCTGACTCCCTAAACCTGCCAGGAGGATCCCTCTTAAATTATTGAGTTATTTATACAGTAAATATCATTAAGTCTGTGTGCCCTTACCATGCAAGCTACTGGGGATACAGAAGTGAATTAAGCAGAAACATTCTCTACCATTACAGAGCTAAGTGCTTGAGGTGATGGCCTAATATTTAACAAAGTGTTACCCAAAAGGTTTATTATTATTATTATTATTATTATTATTATTATTATTATTATTACAACTGTGTTAAAAGCTGCGAGGGAAAAACACATGAAGCACCAGCAGAGAATAAGAGAATATTGCTTTCCAGTCTGGATGAGGCCCCCATGGTCAGGTAGTTTTCATACCTAAAAGCACAACTGTGTCTGGGCATTTTCTGATAACATTGCCTGACATGGCCTCCATCATTAACTGAGCTTTGAATAAAGGAATGCAGAGCCCAGGCATCACCTGCCCTGTCCCTGCTGAGATGGACGGCCCTATCTGGGGCACTGAGGAACACCCAGGAACTTGGCCCTGATGCAATTCTTTGCAGCAAACCCCACGTCTGCCTTCCGATGCCCAGCCACGTGGATAGATACCTTTAATGACACCAGTCCTGTGGGACACGTCCAGGCCTTCGCTGATGTGGGACACGTCCATTTCCTTCTGCTGTGGGACGTGATGCCGGGTGATATAACTCAGCAGAAGATTTCCCCAGGAGGGCTTTCGAAAAGTAGACCTCCAACTTCGCTAACACGGCAGGAATTGACTGAGCTGGGCCCACTATGCCTCCTTTCTTAGAGCTGTGATTCGCAGCTCCAGGAACGCCTGAAAATCTCACGGGGCCAGTTTGGGGCTGAAACTCCTATATTCCTGGTTGTCTCCAGGATAGAATCCGGGTCCTATGGTTGTGTCCACAGCCTTCTGAATCTGGCCCCAGCGGCACCTCCATGCCACCAGCCTGGTCCCTCCGTGCCCTACCCACGATCGTCATCCTCACCACTCGCATGAATGTAGGACCAGATGCTACACCTGCACTTAGCCCCGTGTGCGAATCATCTCACCTCACCCCTGCCTCCACAACCCTCCGAGGCCGGGGAAATGCCTACCCGCATGGCACAGCTGAAAGACCTAAGCCGAGATAACTTCTCCCAGTCTTTTAGCTAATAAAGCAGTAACACCCAGATTTCAGCCCAAGTTTTATGACTAGGATGCTTCTCGCTTCACTATTTTCCGTGAGCAAAACCAAATGACTTGCAGTTCCCCCGGTGTGCAATTTCCCCCTGCCTCCAGGCAGGGTTGAGTCTGGTTTCTGTAGGTTGGAGAGCTTGGACAGGTTTGGTAAAAAAAAAGCGCTAATAGAAATTTAGGGATCCGTGCAAACACTTCTTTTGAATAATGAAGAGATTACGAAGTTCAAGTTTTAAAGTGCTGAAAATCACCACAACGTTTTCAGAAACCCAGAAAAATAACACTGTTTCTATAATTTTTTTGACATGTAGGTCCATGATGTGATTTCCCTACATTTTCCTGTGTGTTTGTACTTATCAGTCCCTTCTTCATATGCCTCAAATTTGGGGATGTCATTTTCTACAACGAGAATGGAAAGATAATTCAGCCTCTCCTCAAAGGCAGAGATTGGAAACTTAAGGCCAGCTGCTACTTTTGTAAATGAACTTTTAGTGGGACACAGTCACAACTATTTTTTTTATCTATTGTCTATAGCCTCTTCTTTGTCACAAGGAGACAGATTGAATACTTGCAATAGAGAATATAGAACTATAGTCTAAAATATGTGCCATCTGGCCCTTTAAAATTAAAAAAAAAAAAAAGTCAACTGTGCTCTAGGGCAATGGTCTCAGAAGGGGAGCATTTAACTTAGTTTCATTTACTTCCCCCCTTGCATACTTTGTTGCCTCTGGGCCAGAAATATTCTCCACTCTAGATTCTTCCATTAAGATGTAGCTCAGACGTGTCCTCCCTCAGAAAGCAGCCCTCCCCACCAGCCCACACCAAGAGCTGCTCCTCTCTGCTCCCACACTCCTGGTTAAACCCCCCTCCATTTATTGTGGGGGAAAAATGATTGCTCTGAGCTTCCCTCCCATTCAAGGTTGGGAACATGATGGTGTGGTTTGACCAGGGTTGAGTGTCCCAAGACTGAGGGTCCACAGTGACTTGGAATAACAGCCACTATTAGCTACCTGCCTCATACCCATTCTCCCTCTGTTACTTAGTAGCAAAAGTTTATTTTATTCAGATTGTTGTTCTATGAAGTCCAAACACTTGCATTTGTCAACGTCATTTATAGTTCTAGTCGATGAGATGTAAGTGGAAGTGTTGTTTGGGATTTTGAAAAGAGGCTACTACTAAGAATTGCCTTAGAGTTAATTGCCTTTTCTGTCATCACTGCGTTTCACCTTTTGACTTCTTATAATATGGATGCAATGGCTGGAACCTCAGCAGCCATCTTAGACTGTGAGGAGAATTTGTGACTGAAAATCAGTGTTAGGGTTAGTGAAATAGAAACATAAAAGGTACCCTCTGTCCCAGCCGCTCCTGTGGAGGCACCAAGAGAGCCCTTAACAATCTACCTTCAGACCACTCATGAATAAATAATGAATAAATTCTTGTGTGTTCAAGCCACTGTAAATGAATCTCTACTCCTCGGAGCCCAGTGCAACTCCTTAGTGGTACAGGGGCAATTTCTCAGATTATTTCATCAAATAATTGATTAGGGCAAGAAACACTTTGGAACTATTGAACACAAAGACCATTAGCATTGTGTCCTGTAATTTTGCAAATTCATGATAATTGACAACATTGCAATCAGAAGCCAAACACATTATGCTACAAGAGAGGTTATCTTAGGGTATGTTTTCATCAAGGCGAAGCTGGCTGGTACTGACTGACAATCTAACATATGTGTATTTAAGTTAAGAAAAAAAAAAAGGATTTATTGATTCCTGTAGCTGGGAAGAATGGAAATGGGCCCAAGGCATCAGATGATTCATTACCTATTATCTAAGTTTCTCACTCCGTCTTCCAATGGCTTTTTCCATGTGACTGGGAAGCAGCGAAGGAGAGCCAAAATCAGCGAAGGCTTACAACACACTCATTTAGAGCCTAGAGGAAAGATTACTTTTTCTCTCCTAGAATCCATGGAGAGAGATTTCAGGGAAGATCTCTGACTGGCCAGTTAAAATCACATGCCCACTTCTTACAGTAATTAGTATTGTCAGAGAAGAGTGCAGGCATTGGCCAGTCTGGGTCACATGCCAGCCCCTATGGTCAGGGAAAAGAATAAGATGATTCGAAGCTCTTCTGGAATCATATAGGAGACATAGTCGAGTGGATAATGATAAATGAAGATGCCTTTCAAGGGTGTGATACACAGGGTGGGACCTCTCAGAATCACAGCACTACCCACATGGCGTCTGTCTTCTTCAGCTGACAGTTAACTCTTTGAGAACAGAGGCCAGGACCGTTTCATGTACAACGTCTCTGGCGTGTGAAAGACGCCCTATAAATGAACACTCCACGAATGGGGTGTTTACATCTTCATCAGTAAATGCTTAGTTTGGGTATTTTGTAACAACAGAAATAATACCCATTTGTAGAATGCTTCGTATGCCAGGATTTAATCCTTAAAACAAACTCCAGTTGCTGGGGTGCCTGGGTGGCTCAGTTGGTTAAGCGTCCAACTTTGGCTCAGGTCATGATCTCACAGTTTGTGAGTTCAAGCCTCACATAGGGTTCTGTGCTGACAGCTCAGGGCCTGGAGCCTGCTTGGGATTCTGTGATTCCCTCTCTCTATGTCCCTTCCCCGCTCACGCTCTGTCTCTCAAAAATAAATAAATATTAAAAAAAACTCCAGTTGCTAGTGAGGAAAGTAGGGTTTAGAGTCACCCAAGGATGCTTCTAAACCACACTGAATTCCAAGTCCATTCCTGTCTGAATACAAAATTCATGTTCTTTCATGGCAGCATACTGCTTCTAAAAGCATCCCAGGTGGGACATCTTATCATAGATCCAGGATTGTTTTTGTTTGTTCTTTTCAAGTCATATTGGCAATCTACCCATAAGAATCACCTCGTGTGCTTATGCTGATTCCTGGGCCGCCTTCTTGGTGATTTCGATGGGAATATTGTACAGTAGGACCTCTTAAACTGATTACACTGTATTCTAGTTATTACTATGAAATATTGCAAGCAAGCAAAACTCACAGAAAAAAAAAAAAAAAAACAAGCATTTATCACCAAGCCTAAAAATAAACAGATCACGGACATGTATAAAGTCCCTGCCATCCCCCTCTCTGCCAGTCCTGAACTTTCACCCTCCCCACGGGCGAGCAGCCTGTATCCTGCTTTTCAGGTACACTTTTTCCATCTATGTTTGCATGCTGTTACTACATCCTAGGATGCCCATAGCTAATTTTGGTATCACTCTGCATATTTTAATGCTGTACTCCTTACTTTTCGCTGCTGTGTGATATTCCAGTGTTTGGACTGACCACACTTACTCAGTCAGCTTGTCACCGATGGCCATTAGGATGCTTCCAAACTTTCACCTTTACAAAGGTTCCGTGAACAGTTTGAACAGATCCCCTTGTGTTCATGCTTGATAGCGTCTTTTGGTTCCATTCCAGGTCATAGGGAATAGCGAATCTGTATTTTTTCAAAACTGCTCTGTTGAGGACACTGGGCAGGAAAACGAAGGAAGTGCTGGGTCTGTGCCAAGCACAGTATGTTCTTCTCAAACTCTAATGTGCAAACGGGTTTCCTGGGGACCTTGTTGAAACGCAGATTCCGATTCAGTAAATGTGGGGTGGGGTGTGAGGTTCTGAATTTCCCTCCAGCTCCCAGGGGATGCTCACGCTGGTGTCCCACAGACTACTCTTTGACTATAAAGTTCTAGCAAAATAAAAATAAAAGCGTATTCCTTCAACAAAGTCAATTAGGTACTTACTATGGGTTAAGGGCAAAATATGTGAGGAGTAGGAACTGTAAACAGGAATGTCTTTTTTGTCTGAGATAGCCCCAGTTTTTACCTGGTATTTCCACGTCTTTGGTGACAAATGTCATGATTACCCCTAACTGAGGCAGTTTGTGTGTCCTGTGCTCTGAGGAGAGAAGCTTAAGGAATCGGTAGCTTTCTGAAAGGGAAAGTCTATCCCATGAAAGACGTTTGCACATCAGAACTAGATTCCCCTTCAGCATCTTTTTCAGAGCAAAGTTAGAAGCTCCACATGCTATTCTCACCAAGGTACACCTGTCAGCTCCAAACGGTGAGTGAGCAAGAAGGAAATCTGGAATATTTAGCTGTTTCACAAGTTTTCCTCCTTCAGAATTCTAAGATATCATCGAAGTGCTTGATGTTATCCTGAATGAGACCATCCTGTGGAGTTGCAAACACTAAGCCCACGCAGAGGCAGTAATGGTTATAGGCCCATGAATGTTACTGAAGGCACGGTCATTTGGATTGTTATTATCATATTGGTTAAAGAGTTTTGAAGACACTATAGAAATCGGGGATATATGTTCTCATTCTTTCGAGAGAGTGCTTGCTGCCTTGTGTACGGATGAAACAAGCAGTTGGCCTGGAGTCCAAAGCTTCCATGAGTAATGTGGCTTCCGTGGCAATGTGGCTTCCGTGGGCAATGTGGCTTCCATGAGCAGTGTGGCTTCCGTGGCAATGTGGCTTCCGTGGGCAATGTGGCTTCCATGAGCAGTGTGGCTTCCGTGGCAATGTGGCTTCCGTGGGCAATGTGGCTTCCATGAGCAGTGTGGCTTTAGGAAAGCCAGTCGCCTTGCTGCACTCTTAATTCAGTGGTACCTAGAATAGGAAACCATTTCTTTTTTCTGGAAAAGACCTCAGAAAAACCATGTTACAGATGAAGATTTGTACAGCTGGAAATACACATGAATTTCTTAGCATCACACGGCCACTGTGTGTTTATATAGAGTTTTGCCCAAAATCAAGAGTGCACACATGCTTCCAAAAACACCTAGTCTTAAAGATTGAACTTGTCATAAATACATCTTAGCTTTTACAGTTCCATCCGACCTTTACAAATTTAGAAAAATGTGAAACATTGTAATTAGATCATATTGGATTATCCATAGGCTAAGAATTAGTCATTTTATGTTTTCAGGTGGCTGAATTCAAATGCCACATTTATAGAAGTGCCGTAGCTCCCAAGCATCTTTATGCAATAATTATTGACTTCTTGTTTATAAGCAGGCCTGAAAGTAATGTCTCCTTTTAATTAGTTTCCTGATGACTTTCTTTTTTCTTTTTTAATTAAACAATGCCACAGACAAACTTTTGAAACTAAAGACACTTTAATGGATATGATCTGTCTGCCTTTCTTCTCCTGACTGTATTCATTATAGGCAAATCAATGAAAATTGATAAACTCGTGATGGAAAAAAGGAATGTATTTGTATTCATTACAGGGGATTGGAGATAATAATAAAATGGAATGTTGTTATAGTGAGATATAAACCCAACCTACGGAATTGTTCAATATGAGAATAGCTAGATACATTTCATTACCATGATAGGAAGCAGCTCAGGAGCGGAAGCCAATAATTTTAAAAGTCTTGAGCACAGGGTTATGCTGACTATACAGTTCAATACGTTAATTGACAATAAATCCTGCTTGCCTCTAAAAGGCACTTGACTAGTCATTTTCAAGATGGTCATGATTTTTTATGATGCGGAACTTTTAATTTACAGGGATGATAAAAATAGATTTACTTTCACCCACTTGTATTTGATTTAATTACCTAATCAACTATAAATCAACTACTAGTGAAAAAGTAATTTAACATAGATGATATTTAGCTGTCATAGTTTTGGGTTACTGCTAGGAGGGTTTGGTGAATGGAGAGGAAACAGACTATGGCCGGTGAATCTGCTACACTTTATCCAAAGTCCAAAGGAAGTGTGCAGAGTTGAAACTAGATGGGTTGGCTGCACTGTGAAAACACTCTATTGGCATTTTACCTACTTAGCTCTTAACCGTGTATACCTTGCAGGGGTGTGATGCTGTCTTATAGTGGGAAAAATTGGGACTTGATTATTTTTTCAGCATTCTTCAGCTCTTATATGCTATCATGTTACCACTAGTTCGATGGAAACCTAAGATGTTAGTTAAGATAGACCATGGGAAACAGAGGCTCGGCTCAGCAGAACCTGCTAAGTTAAATGTCTCATTGGTAGGTGCCAGTTATTTATGGCTCAAAGAAGAAAGGCATGGCTTCCTGAGATAATTGGAGGCTCTGAGGCCCTGGTGTCAGACACCCTGCTAGAACATGTCTCTCCAGGCTTGGTCAGCCAACTCAGACACTCCCCTTTTCTATTTGTCTTTCCAGGAAATCAAAGTCGGTAGCCCTTTTGTGACCATATGCCAATTACTACCTACTTATTCCTAAAGGCAAATCTCATCTTGTCACTTGGCTGCTCAAAATTCTTCACTGGTTTCCCACTGTGCTCAAGATAAAGTGTAAGCTTTTGACAGGGCATCATAATACTTTGAACTCTTTGTCAGTAATCCCTTATACTATGTTTCAAAAATTATGAAGGTCTTTCAATTCCTGCAAAATTATGATTTATTGACTTGCTTGCTGCATGGATGAATGGATAGATGAGTGTGTGGGTAGATAGATGGATGGGCGGATGGATGGATGGATGGATGGATGGATGGATGGATGGATAAATGGATAGGTGGGTGGGTGGATGGATGGATGGATGGATGGATGGATGGATGGATGGATGGATCAATTAATGAATTAACTTTCCTTGCTATATCTAGGAGTATTTAGCCCTAGTCCCTGAAATATCTTCTGTTGTTCTAATTCATTCTTCTCCTTTCTATATCTCAGAAATGTCAGTGTAATTGAATCAGACTTACTTGCCAGGTACTGATGTGGTTATGCCTTTTGGTGAAGTTCAATCTTACCGCTTAGAATCACGGTTCTAACCTGTCATCTTGGGTCAGTCTCTGGGGGCCTTGAGGTCCTGATGGCAACACCATTTTCCCTGATTCATGTTACACTTAATTGTCTGATAATAGGATACAGGATTTTTGGCTTTTTTCTATTTTCTTTGGAGTCAAACCTTAATACCTACCTGCACTAACTAGAGATGGGCACAATGTGTGGCTCAAATATAAGACCAAGATGAGTGATAGGTTTTAAACTGAGTCAGTCAATAGATTTTCAACTTCTAATGTGAGACTTTACCTCAGGTTTGGGGATAATCTACAGTGTTAATTTCTCCCAAACCTCATATTGGTTTTTCCGTGATACAAATGCCTTATACAAAAAACAGTTAATACTTTTTGAAGCTATATAACAGATTCAATAGGTTCATTATTCTATTACATTTGGATGGATGCATGGAATTTATTCTTTTATCTGGTTGAGCTCTATATATTAAAATGAGCAAAGACCTGAAACACATGATACCTAAAATATATGTGTGTGTTTATATCTATTATTGAAAGGAAGATATAATAGCCCAATTATATTTCAATGCATAAATATTACCCACAATGCAATTATTTTCATTTCTATATGCCCTAACCTAGTCCAAGAGCATAGACCCATAGTTTAGCAGGATGGCATTAATATCGCCCATGTCGTTTGGTGTTATGCCTTGTTCGTTTCATAGTTGATCAAAAACATTTTACATATTTCCACCCAGTTTTCATAATGATAATTTTTAATATCTGTAAAATATCCTATCACAGTGATAAAACATCATTTAGTCCCTCATTCCCCTATGGATGGACATTTTTATTGTTTGTGTCTTTTTGTTGTCATTGGAGATAATGCTGCAAAGACTAATAAAAGATGTGCATATAGAAAGTCTGATTAAAATTTCTCATCAGTTCTTCCCCTCTCCAAAGAGTATCTGATTATCTCAGAGCTCATTATGTCCTTAATTTCTATTTTCATTTTCGTTTTTCAGTTGCCATACCTATTGGTCGCCTCTCTTAATATTTTGTAGCCTTCCTTTCTTCAGCTTTCTTCTTAAGAAGCATATTAAATGTGGGGCGCCTGGGTAGCTCAGTTGGTTGAGCGTCCGACTTCGGCTCAGGTCATGGTCTCACGGTCCGTGAGTTCAAGACCCGTGTTGGTTTCTTTGCTGACAGCTCGGAGCCTGGAGCTTGCCTCTGATCCTGTGTCTTGCCCCTCCCCCACTCTCACTTTGTCTCACTCTGTCTCTCAAAAATAAATAAATAAATAAATAAATAAATAAATAAATAATTTTTAAAAAGAAACGTATTAAATGCTGTTTGCACAATAACACAGAGCTAGACCAACCTGCCTTCACTTGCTTCATCCACCGCTCAGTAGCTGTAAGAACTCAGACAGGTGATTGAGTATTCCCAACCTTCCGTGTTTTCATCTGCAAAACAAGAACAATACCTAAATTATAGGTTTATTATAGAGCAAACTTTAAGATAACTTTTACTGTTACTCTTAATATTTTTGTTGCCATTTTGTTCAGCTAGCTTTTAAAAGGTTGAACCCAAAGAGAGTAGGATTAGGTCTGGAAATTATCATGGAGAGTATTTGTTGGTTTGGTATATTTCTCTGTTCTTTGTCTTTCTGCTTTCCATTTCAATAGCCATAAAGAAACAGACAGTTATAAGGTGTCTATGCCTAAGTAGCCTAGTCTTCTTTCTTGAAGATTCTTCCCATGCTCTTATATAATATTCATAAAAAATTATTAAAATAAATAGGAGCACTGCACCCCCAGTGAACTGGCATTCCACATTTTTCATAACCATGGTGATCCATTGAGATGGGGTTGAAGTTTTACTATGGTGAATAGTAGCATTGTGGTCAATAACTTTGGATATAAAACATTTCTTAAAATCGTTGTTATTTCCTTAGGAGGAATTCCTTCATTTGGACTAACAGTATCAGACAATATAAACACTTTTAAATGTGATTCATTTTGAAAGTACTATGTTTTTCTAAAATACTGTGCTAATTCTTTGTACCTGCTAACCCCTCTTAAGTTCAGTGACATGGTTCTAGGGGGGAAAAAAGAATAGAGAGCTTCAAAGAAATGAACTCAGCTGGTTCAATAATATAAGATTCGTGTTCTGGGAAATGTCATACATGTTTCCTCTTATACTTTGTTGTATCAGACTATGTTGGCATATAAAGTAACCAAATAAATATTGTTTTCATAGTAAAAAAAAAAACAACCCTGTAGCTTCTACCTAACAACATAGGAGACTTGTAAATCAACCTAGTGAGTGATATTACGATGGGAGAAAAACAAAAAGGGCATTCACTTTACTAAAAAACTCCATGAACTGGACTTAATACAATAAATCTTGATCAGGTTCAGTATGATTTTGTCTTGCTCTGTGCGTCTCACAAATGTCAGCCAAGGAGTCGATGGTTTCAAATGATATCCTGTGTGTAAACTTTTGGATTCATGAAAATGTTGGTTGTGGATGTTGTCACTAAGAGTGGTTTCCCTTCACTCTTAGTGGTGAAGTTTTTCTAGACTAGCATGTCCAAGTGTGGGACTGCCTAAGCTTAGCGCTGCCCCAGCTTTCTGTCTGTCTCTCTCTGTCTCTGTCCCTATCTTTCTGTCTCTCTGTCCCCACTACCCAGGCAGCATATCACTCCTACTCCGTCAAATGTTCACCTTTGCAAATGAGTAGCTAACGGGTTTTGGCATCACTGGAGGTGCCAGCACAAACGGGGCTGTTGGATCACAGGCTGGCCTGGTGTTCTGTAATCATGCATATGGGATCCTCAAATCCAGCCCCTGAGCCATGTCCTCATTTCCCCAATTCTTTCCTGGAGCATAGAGTGTTTAGAAATACAGCTCTATTTTAAACCCTCCGATTCACCACTTTATCTGGCTGTATCCTCTCCTCTTGGAATTGATAACATGTTGAGTCTGAGTCATAATGGTAACTTCCTCATGAACATCTGATGTTGTGAAATTAACAAAGATGACAACTCCCCAACAGTTGACGCCAAGAAATGAATTATAAAAATGTACTTCAGTCACAATACCAGAGAGAATCCGGTTATGAATTAGTAACAGATGGGAAAATACTATTCACTTCCAGTTTTACATAAATGTCTATAATGCTTGTTCTGATCATAAGTTTTTATTTCTTTCAGAGCTTCATTATGGTTCTAGCAAGATTCACCATTTAAAAAAATAATAAAAAGCATGGGTTAGGGAGATGCTATTTTTCTTTTTCTTCCTTCTCTTCTTCTTAAGTAAAAAAATAATAATAATTCAGGTGAAAGAAAGACATCATTTCATTGCTTACTTTTTGCTTTGCAAAACAAATTATTATGCATTCCCCTAAACCACTTAGTCAAGGGCGGTTATTTTATTTTATTTTATTTTATTTTATTTTATTTTATTTTATTTTATTTTATTTTATTTTATTTTATTTTTGGTTAGCATCTATGATATGAAAGGGAAATGTTCATTAATGGAGACTTTGTCCCTCTTCCTTATCCATGCTACCACTGCTCTTGGGCAACCTTAGGAAGTAAGAATCTTTAGCGTTTGCAGCAAACTTTTGATCTCAAAACTGTCTCCATCAATGCTGTGCCTTAATCGTGGGATCAGATCCCTGTTCACATATGTATTCTTCTCATAAGCAACAATGGTGAATTCAAAGCTCAAGAAAGAAGATAAAGACTCTTCCGTCTGCGGTTTGGTAACCCCTGGTCTTTTGTCCAGCTGCATTCACTCTCCTTCAGCCCAGAAACCCACCTGACTGAGACTCTCTGGCTGTCCTCTGCAGTAGGGATGACCAGAACTTTCCAAGCTGAAGGCATTCTCCAAGCTGGTGAACTTCTACTGATTCTTCAAGAATGAGCTCAACTATCACCTCTTCCATGATGTCCTCCTAATGTTCCCAGCCACTGAGCATTCCCTCCTCTGTGCTCTTAAACTACCAAACGTTTTCCTTTTTGAGAGCACCATTCACTCTTTGCTAAAATTGTCACTTTGATTTTCCATCTCTTCCACTCAAGCAGTGTGTGTTTTGGGGGCTCGAGGTGAGTGTGGTGCGACGGAAGCTGACGCACACCAATACAGAATAAATGGTAGATCTTGTTTGCAAGGCAGGATTCTTGAAACTGTGTCTAAGAACAATTCCAAGTTCAGAAATTATGTTCCCCTCATATCTTTTTCCTTCAAACTAAGCTGCTTACTCCCCATAGCCAGTCTTCCTTCCTAAAGGCAACACTTTATTTGTGAAAATGCTTCTTTAAAAAACGGGGAATATTGGCATTATTTTAGAGAGACTTTCTAAAGAACCATAACAAGTCTATTTGAATCTTTTATTTGGTATTAACTAGATATTTTATCATAAGTGAGCAGGGAGTTTCTGGTTCACTAGTCTTTATTGCTTTCTTGAATGCATTTCAACTTTTCCATATAATCCTCAATCCTTTTTCCCTTCAAATGTTAACTCCTTCGCTCTGTTCCTTGTCACTCCTCCTGTTAATGTCCCTGAGCATTCGCTGTTGGATTGTCATCTTGAATATGGATACGCTTGGAACTCATGGTGAATTTTCTCTCTCAAATAGGACTGTAAGAACATGAGCATTTCATCCTGTTTTCATCTTAGCCCAAAATACTTGTTCCAAGATATCTTTCCCATTGATTCTGAGTGACTGAGAGAGCCCTGTTCTCTAGCAATGGGATCTGTTTTAGGTGTCTGTCTGGAGGAGATCTCATCCCTGATCTTGTCAAAATTAAGTAAATGTTCTTGATGTCCCTTTTGAATTCCTACAGCAGGACACAGCAAATGTTTGCCACAATTTTATGACTGGTTTTCTTGCCTCTTTCTTGGCCCACTTTCCTCCATGAGTTCATACTTCTTCCTCAGTCTCCTGTTACCTTCTCAGCTTCAACCATAAAGGACTTTTTTGAACCTGTCTGTGCATGTTCATATATCCTGTCTTTTCTGAATGGAATGACCTTTCTCCCCTCCTATACCCAGAAAACCCCCTTCAGCATTCAGAGGGAAACCTCACTGCACCACAAAGCCTGACTGCTCACAGCACTTTTCTCCTGTCCTGAGAGAATCTATTGAGATGCGCGTCTGGTCTTTGTTCTCTCTGCTCTAGAAAGAGCCAATAAATGAGGTACACTTTTTCTTCTCCATCACAAGATGGCAGCTGAGACTTTCTATTCTGAATTTTGGCTCCCAGCCTGCATGCAGGTGGGATCAGGGGGAACAGACGGCCTTGATGTTTCACCACGTGCGCTTTCTAGAAAACACTGGCTTCAGTCTCTGTGAGAAGAGCATCAGTGTGTAGAAGTTGACCACGGGGACTTCACGCAAAGGGATGGCAGAGCTGGAAAAGGATGCTCCTGATCACAGAAATACCTGGGCGGGGTTTGTGGTAAAGCAAAGCCTGGTTTGGGAATGTCGGAGTAGGAAGGAAACAGGATCAGAAGATGGGCCAGCTCTACGTTGGAATACAAGCAGAGGGAAGGCAGGTGGGAAGACAGAAAACAGAATTGAATATAGAAGAGGTGGGCAGGCCCAGATCCATCTGTAGAGCTTCTGAAGTCCAAATCAACATCTATGTCTGCTCAGTGATACAGTTTCTCTAGATCCGAAAAGCAATGGGTCAGAAATTTTCCATTTTCCGAGCACTTAAGCTGTGCCCAGAACAGTGTTAGATAATTTGACCACATCATTCCATTGAATCACCAAGTCATAGTGTAAAGGATGCATCATTGCCCACCTTTCCCAGAAAAGGATGCCAAGACTCACATATTAAAGAATCAGTATCGGCGTTCAATGTCCGTGTGTCCGACTGCAAAGATGTTCTTTCTTGTCTACCAGGTGATCTCTCCTTTTGAAGCCAGGGCTCTGGGCCTCTCATTTGGCCATAGGTGGGCTCTGCCCTAATGGGACCCAAACTCTACCTCACTCTGGGAGAAAGAACCCAGAGGACATTGAGCCCATCTCACTTTGGTGCCTCCAAATGGAGTTCTTCAAGCCTACTCCAGTCTTGATCCCTAATGAGACTCCCTCATTCCTAAGGAAAGGAGTGGAGGAGTTAGAAGCTTAACTGATATCCTGGGAGTTTTCAAAGCTCTCTCAGCCATTTGCTTCTCCCCACGATGGGCAGTAAAGGCACATTGGCACTCATACACAGAAGACTTCCACCTCCCTTGTGGGGTTCAGTCTTTGACTAACCTTGTTGAGCCTCTTTTGTCATCATTATTGTTTTCTTTTATACCACCCACTGGAACTTAAGACTCATTGTAAGAATCAGCCCAGTCAGAGGGTTCCAGAGGGGACCATTGGGGTTTTATGGAGACTTTTCCATCTGCTAAATAACCTTGACAAGAGACTCTAGTTATTGACTTCCTGACTCATCATTCCACCTCCCCCAGCCACCTGGTTGGGAATTTATGCTCTCTGACATCAAATGTCTCCTGAGGATCTTGCACCATTGTTGACATAAAGCACTCATTTAATGATGGAATAAATTGTCTTGGAGTTTCTGATGGGTTTGTTACTTCATCATATCCATACGCCCAAGTTTGGAGTGTGTGCCCCCCAACCCTACCCATTTTGTGCTTGCCCCTCTTTTCCCTTAAATGCACATACATAAACGACATCCACATTGCCTTCTTTTAAGTGCTTGAGAAATTGGCATGTGGTTCCAAGGTCTAGCTCTTAAATCCCTCATCATCCGTTAAGCTCCTCTTGATTACTCTGTGAATCACGATGGTTTAAGGACACCATGCCTTAAAAAATAGATTGATAAAAGTGTAGATTTAAAGACTTTTCTGGGATTTGTGTTATTCTGTAGGTGATTCTGGAGAGAAAATTGTAAGTGTAAATCTTCACCCTCCTAGGGCTCACTCTGGAACTTGTGAGTGGAAGAACACCTGGTCATAAACCCACCATTTCCAGCCAGAAGGGTCAGAGTTGCAAGAAATCTGGGTTTAGGAGGAGTGTTTGCAAGCAACCAAAGGGATAATTAGTTTAGGCCGGGCACAGGAAACATGTGACATTCGGCAAGACTGTGCTGGCCTGGAATGGCAATGTGAACAGAAGTGAATATCGAAAATGTTGCAACTTCTGTCACAACAGACACCATGATGATGTTTTACATAAATTAGACCATTGATTTCTTGCAGAATGTCCACGAATGGGTGTCTGACACCAATTTTACAGTTCCCAAGACCAAATCTCATACAGTTTTATATGTCTTTGATTTTTTTTTTAGATCCAGAATGTGAAAGTTGACTTCTAACTTTGTAGATGCCATGAGGTTGGCTTGAGTTGAACCCTCAGTTGACTAGGATTCAAGCTTGCCCCATGGTGATTCTGCCATTCAGGCTGTCTGATGATCTTGATGTTAGCCCAGCAAGCATCAAGAGCCCATAATACAGGGGTCCTAGAACCAACAGGTCTGGATTTGAATCCTGGCTCTTTTTCTCCCTCTGGAGAATGAGAAGTATAGTGTTTAGTTTCTGAAGTTTTATGGGGAATTACAGTGCACTAATATTGTAAAATAGATGCTCAGTATATGTTGGATGCCCCTTCTTACAGCTTAGTGTCAAATGTCCACTGCCTCCTATAAAGCAAATTGTCTCATCCGTCACCCTCTAAACCTCCACAGACATTTATCCATCCTATTGTGTAGAACCTGGCATTTTCTCCCTCACATTACGCATAGAAGTGGGCTAAGTGCAATGCACACAGTAGGGACTCATCACTGAATGTGTTAGGCTGCTCCAGAGAAATAGAACCAATAGGAGATATATATACACAGAGAGAAACAGACACAGAAAGAAAGATTAATCATACGGAATTGGGTCACATGAATATGGAGGTCGACAAGCCTCCAGGTCTGCAGGGTGAGTCAGCAGACTGGAAACCCAGGAGATCCAGTGGTGTTTTCCAGCTCAAGCAGTAGCAGGCTCCACACCCTGGAAGAGCTGATGGTTCAGTCTCAGTCTGAGAGCTGGAAAGGACTATTGCCCCAGCTCGGTCATGCAGGCTGCAGGAGCACCCCCTTGTTCACTGGAAGCTCTTTTGTTCTATTCAGGTCTTCACCTGGTTGGGTAAGGCCCACCCACACTAGGGAGAGCAATCTGCTTTACTCCATCTATTGATTCAAATGTTAATCTCTCCAGAACACCCTTGTGGGAAGACTCAGAATAATCTCTGACCAAATATCCAGGCACCCCGTGGCCCAAGTCAGGTTTCCATAAACTGAACCGTCACACTGAGTACATGAACTTCTGCATTGACCCCTTCTCTAAAAGCAGACTGATCTTTCTCCCGCTTGTGTATCACTCAGGCTGTATTGATTGCTCTTAGCTGCCTCCAGCACAATTTCCTCAGCTGGTACTTCTAGCATACAGGTGCTAAAGTTCTTATTAGCACTCTGGGGTTATTCACACAGTATCAGGAGCCCCCCCGTCCCCTTTGGTTGGCTAGCCAGGCTTGCCTCATCTGCTTCAGGTCCCTCTTGTGCCTCGTTCTAAGCCTGGGCACCTCCAATCCACTCTCCTCTCTCCTTTTCTACACAGCCTCCAAACCCCATACATTGTTTGTTTAACATTTTCCTCAAAGCTAATCAGGGTCTTTAGGTTGCAGCTCAGTATGAATAGAGGGGATTTCCAAGTTTCAACAGTCTGAGGACCCCTCTGTTCCACCCTCCCACCTCACACGATTCCATAACATTCCACAGACTGTGCTTTTCCATACAGTTTAGTAAACACTAGCAGATCATTTCCTCAACAAGGTAGCTTTATAAGAGTTCCTGATGTTTATAAAGCTGAAAGACAGTGTAAATATGGTAATGGAAAAAATAAACAAACCGCACATTATGAGGGTTTCTCAGCCTTAGCTTGACTGACATGGGGAACTGGAAAACTCTCTATTGTGGGGGCCGTCATGTGCACTCTATGATGTTTAATGGCATCCCTCGTCTCTACCCACTTCCGTCAATAGCACCCCTCCCCACTTGTGATGATTGAAAATACCCTCCAACTTCACCAAATGTCCCTTGGAAAACAGTTGCCGCAGGGGAGAGCCACGGCTTTATGACACAGGTAAATAGCAGAATCCATATTTGAGCTCCCTTATTTAATTCTGGAGCTCAAATTGTCTATCACCGTGGTATTGATTACTGATTCCGGGTCCTTATAAATCCAAATTCCTCTCCCTTCAACTTTAAACCCACCAATAATACTGACCCCTCCCATCCCCTTCAGATGACCAAAAATGTCTCCAGACATTGCCAGTCATTCCGTGGGGTAGGGACCACGAAACAACCTTGCCCCTCATTGCAATCGCTGCTGTAGAGAATATGTAAAGTCTTGCTTCTGGTCTCGGGGTAACTGTAGGAGGGAGTATCATGCAGGCTAGATCACCTGATTTGGAGAAGGCATATGGTATTATCTGACACATGATACCCCCGTAACCCTCGTAAGAATCATAAAGAAGTTTCAGATTTAGGCACCGTTCCAACTTCCCCGAGGTCACCCAGCTAAGAAACAGTGGAGCCCAGATTAGCATTTCAGTCTTCTGGGACTCCTCTTCTGCATCTTGGAGAAGCCAGAATTAGGAGGCAAGGTGAAACACCAAAGAAAGAGAGGAAGACAGAGGACGCGGGGGTGGGGTCAGAACAAGGGCATCTCGTCCAAGGGCTCTCTCTCTGGGTAAGGCAGCAAAGGGGGATGTGCTGAGTACTGGTGGCCAGAAATGGTTGTGTATTTTTAAGGCAATCACCAGGTCACTAGGTGTGGCTGTTACATCCAGAAGGACAGTTCCTCGTGGGTTCTGAATCCGTCCCAAGATCGGCGGTCTCAACGGCGGAGCCAGGTGTGTGCTCAATTCTTCCAGCATTGCCGAGCCACAGAAAGCTGAGGCTGCATTCCCTGTCTGCCTCCTCATCACTGATTTTATGGGATCAACCACAGTGACGAATGGCCCTGCATTTGGATGGCTGTCCCAGCCCTGGTCACAGCTGAAACTCCCTGCGACTGTTGACATATGTGCCCTCTGAGAGCTCTAGTGCAATTGGCCATCTGTCCGGGAGGCCAGAGCCGTCCTCAGCACTGAAATTAGTCATTGCAGGAGCCAGTCCTTCTCCAACAGACACCTGGAGCCACGGGTCTCAGACACGGCCTCACCAGCCACCAAATGGCTCTGGGAAGGTCCCCAGTTCAACAGCAGAGAGAGGGAGGGGGTCATGCAAAATGGATGGGAGCTCACAGCCATCACCTCCGCTAGACCCTGGGAGGAGTGCATGTCTAGCAAAGGGGCAAGGGTATGTTGCAAGGATTCAGCCACATTTGGGTTTGCATCTTAGCTCTCCCTGCTGCAGAATGGGCAATTTTGAGCACGTTATTTTTCTTAAAGAACAAGTGACTTTTCCTAGAGATTCAGTTTCCGCAATGGGAAAATGACACC
The DNA here is from genome assembly GCF_046562875.1 of Panthera onca. Taxonomy (NCBI): domain Eukaryota; kingdom Metazoa; phylum Chordata; class Mammalia; order Carnivora; family Felidae; genus Panthera; species Panthera onca. Next base: position 35,170,511 of record NC_138354.1, on the reverse strand, counting down.
AGCCACTCTCAATTCTTCCTCCTCAGACCATTATGGGAATAACTGCCATGAAAATCAGCTTTGCCAATTAGACAGTGATGCGTCAGGTGAAGGCTGTTTCCTCGGTGCCGTTGGCCACGGCCCCTGTACAACATGGATTCGATTATTTATGGAGGAGAATGAGAGGGGAGAGCCAGATGTTGTGGCTCAAGCTCATTTTTTGGAGAGAGGCAAAAAAAAAAAAAAAAAAAGCATTAATTACCAGCTTCAGAAGTGTTGAGAGAGACAAAAGCAAAGAAGAGTCCCGTGAAGAGCCTTCGCTTTTAATTGAAGAGGTAACTCATTATCAAGGAAACTTTAAACAGGATGAAACAATGCATAATAATAAATCTGCCCCTGCCCCCCTCCCCCCGCTCAGATGGCTGTGTCTCCCCCTCACAGAAAATCAGAGTGGACACTCTCTCGTGTCCTTCAGGCAAGAGTCACAGTACAAACAAGGGGAGCATTTTACAAAAGGAATCTTTACTTTGCTTTACAAAATTTTTTTAAAAGTTTATTGATTTACTTTGAGAGAGAGCCTGTGCACAAACTGGGGAAGGGCAGCGAGAGAGGGAGAGACAGAATCCCAAGCAGGTTCTGCACTGTGAGCACAGAGCCCGATGTGGGGCTGGAACTCACTAACCATGAGATCACGACCTGAGCCGAAATCAAGAGTCAGAGGCTTAACCCACTATGCCACCCCGGCACCCCTACTCTGCTTCTGATCACTGAATGTATCTTGCTGCATATCAGAATACCCGTATCTGTCTCCTCCTTTGCCTGGCTGTGCAATATTTCACCAGATGGATATGCCATCACTTAACCAGTTTTCACTTCCGGGACAACAAATACTTTACTAGTGTAAACGAGGCTGCGAAACAAACACGTTGCAAAAATCATTCTTCGTGCACATGTAGGTCAGTCATTAGACCTGCCGGTGTGTAAGTGACAGCATCTATACGTTTATTTTGATTTGCTAAAGCAACCAGCCCTTCTGCCAGCAATGCTTACGTGGACCCGCTTGCCCTCAGTAGCAGCCATGCGGTACATTCACACACCTCACCTTCCCCTTTGAATACGTGTGTGTGTTTATTTAGTTTATGCTATGTACCTTTTTTGGTGGATGATGTGGAGAAAAATGAGCCATGAAACCTAATTTATTTTTTTTATTTTTTTTTAACGTTTATTTATTTTTGAGACAGAGAGAGACAGAGCATGAACGGGGGATGGGCAGAGAGAGAGGGAGACACAGAATCGGAAGCAGGCTCCAGGCTCTGAGCCATCAGCCCAGAGCCTGACGCAGGACTCGAACCCACGGACCATGAGATCATGACCTGAGCTGAAGTCAGACGCTTAACTGACTGAGCCACCCAGGTGCCCCTAAACCTAATTTAGATAAGAATAATCTGGGAGCTCCCGGGTAGCTCAGTCATTTAAGCATCCGACTCCTGATTTCGGCTCAGGTCATGATCTCACAGATTGTGGGTTTGAGCCCCCCATCAGGCTCTGCGCTGTATCAGCACAGAGCCTGCTTGGGATTCTCTCTCCCTCTCTGCTCCTACCCCCATTCATGCTTGCCCACTCTCCATCTCTTTATCAAACTGAATAAAAACTTTTAAAAATTAAAACATTTAAAAAAGAAAATAATTTTGAGTTCCAGCAGATACAGGGCTACAGAGTTACCACTTCCATCTCAAATGCACCCCTACAATCACGTCCGCCAGAAGCCTCCAAAGAGGCGGCTGCCTTGCAAAGAGGACTCCTCTGTCTTCATTTCTGTGACTAACCCCCAGGGAGGGAGGGAGGTATCTCTGCTCCCTCCCTGGAGAGATGGAGGTCAGAAGAGAAAGCCGCAGAGGCCTCTTTGGCTCACATACCCAAGGACCCTCTTCTCTGGCACCACCTCAGAAAGAATCCAAAGGTCTGTCACCAACCACAGCAGCAGGGCCTCCCAGAAAGCCTACTTGAGCCCAGAGGGGAAGCTGTTTGCTACAGGTGCTCCAATGAAAACGAGATAAACAGTGAACTCTCTGAAGGTAATTCATCTAGCCCTCGCTCCCTGCCTTTCCCGTGCGCAGGCAATTCTGCGTTTGCCACAAGCAGAGAAGAAAGGCTCAAGATAGGTAGCAATCCCTTCGAGGCTGCCCCAGGTCAACTTTATCAAAATGATAAAATGTTTTGGGTCCCGGCAGCCCCCCTGGGCTGGCTCCGGGTTGGGCTTCCGGAGGCATTAAGGGGTGAAGGAGGTGAGCACACCTCTCCCTGCTGCACCCCAGTGGTATTGCCTGTGTCGCTGCTGATAGCAGTTTTATCAAGATAAATCTAGTGCTGCTCAGGAAGGATATTAATAAATTATCTAGTAATGAAAAATGTGAGAGGAACCATACTCTTACATCAGGCTTGTGATGATTACTTTGATAGATGCACTGGCAAGATTTCCTCGACAAGGCAGAAATGAGAAACATGACACATGGACCTTTAAGGGTGACCTCAGAGGAAAACAGAAGTTGCTGAATGATACAGACGCAGAATAGGGAAAACCAGAGCTCCGAGGAGCTGCCTGTCAACTGCCAGATGGATGGGCTCCGCTGATGGTCTGATCATTGAGTTTAGTGTCAGACGCAGAAAGGGGAGGACGACAGAAAATGGAAGGGATGGTCGCAGACACAGAGACTTGAGTCTTGCCGGTCGTGAAAGCGTGGGGGTCTCCATCGCCGTAGATGTGGGCTGGGGTCTCAGCTCTTTCTGCCAAATCACTGAAACATCCAAATCCAAAGCCTCAGTCTCTTTGTCTGTGAATGAAGCAGATGAACTATAGCACTAAAATTGCACGTGGTGGGGGACTGTGTGCAGAAACATTTGGAAAGTTCTCAGAACCAGGAAGTACTCAATAAAATGGTAGCCTCGCCTCCGAGAGGAGTAGGGTCTCCTGCCAGAGATGATGCATGTGGTTACAATTACTGTGGTGGAGGCAGGAGCCGAGAGAAGGGTGTGAAAAATGTTTGGTTGATATTTCTTGACAGAGGTTACTGGAGTTCCCGGGGCTCTGTTAGATTCTGGGGATGCTAGCTGAAATCAGGCCCAGCTTCACCCCTGGATCGCAGAGTCTAGTGTGGGAGACTGGTTTGTACATAAGTAATCAGAGTCAAGTATGAGGAACGCTGGGAGACATGTGAGCATGTGGGAGCTTACAGGGTGGTCTCTTACATCAGCCATCCGGAGGCGAACTTGAAATGGAATTCTGCGGGATAAAGAGTGATCAGTGCCGCGATGGAGGGAAATGTTAGAGGTGTTTTCTTTTAGAGCAAGTAAAAATGGCTGACATGGAGGACAGAAATTCAAGTGTAGCAAAAGAAGCTGGAGAGGTGAGCTTGGGTCAGGTTCATCGAAGTTACTTTGTCAATGTGCCTGGTGCACTGTGATAATGTAGTTGAGGACTCACTGGCTCGTTAGCTTCTGTGTCTCCCCTGTTTCAGCAACTGTTTCTTGATTCACTTTGGGAGGTGTGCCTGTGCAGCCTTGCTACTGGTCTGTGAGCTGCGGGGACCGGAGGCTGAGGGCAGTGGCTCACTGAAAACCAGGGGGTGCGAGGACCGATGCACATCTTCAGAAATTTGAAAACTGTTCTCTAGGTTTTGGAGTCGATGATGGGGTGGGATAGCAGGTGGAAGGAACTGGCACAGTGCCCTTCCTTCCCTGCCCGCCCTGGTCCCACCTCCCATCTCAGGGAGGCTCCTCCCTCCCCCCCTCCCTGTCACCATCAAACACCTCTCTGCCTCCTGCACCTCCCGGACCCCTTGCTGCTCTCTACGCATGTGTTCTGTGAATACACCTGCTACCACCGTGTCCACGTCAGGGTTTGGTGACACCACTGTGGAGAGAAATAGATGGGTGTTCTGCTCCCGCTCCCTTAGACGCCACATCCAGGCTTTCGCCACTCCCTCATTAGAGACACAGTTTCAGACCGAGTGGAACATTAGAGACCGTCTGGATTAGGGCTCCGCAGGTGCGAGTCAAACTGCTGGGCTCCCAGGAGCCCCTGACCTGAGCTGCAGGATGCATTCTATACAGATGCTGTTGCAAACAGTGAGGGAACCCCGAGCACTTCCACCCCCCAGCCCTTCCTACGCCAGGTCCTTACACATGTCTTCCTAGCCAGGCTCATCGTTGACCACGTGGCATGAAGTCAGGAAATACCCAAATCTGTATTAGTTCTCCAGAGAGACAGAGCCAAGAATCAATATCGAGAGAGAGAGAGAGAGAGAGAGAGAGAGAGATTGAAAGAGGGAAGGAGGGAGGGAGTGGGGGGAGGAGATTTGTTTCTAAAAATTGGCTCACACAGGGGCACCTGGGTGGCTCCGTTGGTTAAGCGTCCAACTTTGGCTCAGGTCATGATCTCGCAGTTCACTAGCTTGAGCCCCATACGGGGCTCTGTGCTGACAGCTCAGAGCCTGGGGCCTGCTTTGGATTCTGTGTCTCCCTCTCTCTCTGCCCCTTGCCCACTCATATTCTGTCTCTCTCTCTCTCAGAAACAAATAAAAATATAGGAAGGAAGGAAGGAAGGAAGGAAGGAAGGAAGGAAGGAAGGAAAGAAAAGAAGGAAGAAAGAAAGAAAAAAATGGGTCACACAGTTGTAGTCTGGCAAGTCCAGAATCCACGGGGCAAGCTGGCAGGTTGGAGACGGGTAGGGGTAGATATCGCAGCCTTGAATCTGAAAGCTGGAGACACCGCATTTCTCTGTTGCAGTCTGGGAACAGAATTCCTTCTTCTTCAGGAAGCCTGAGTCTTTGCTTTTAAGGCTTTCAACTGATTCAATACCCATATGCACCTCCTTAGACCATGCTTAACCTGCAAATAAAGACAATAACAAAGTTGTATTTTCCCCTAACCCCACACAGCTGTCCCGCACCCAGCTGGAAAAGCATGAAGTCTTTCTCTAGGAGATGATGTTCAAAGTCTTTGGATGATGTTCTCTTCTCCTTGATGAGCTATAACTGGACAGTGCTAACAAAAAGTTAATGATACTCAAATGTTGTGACATAAAATGAATATGCCTTATTATATGATAAAGGAATCAGAGAGGGAAGGGAAGAAAACAAAGATATGTGCCTGAAAATGTAGAGGGACACGCATATATACAAATATGTAAACGTTTGGGTATATTTGTGCAACCCATTTCTGAACATTAGCTGCACATCAGTGATAATTGTTTGTGGGGTTTTTCTCTTCGTTGTTTTTTCATCACCAGCACCTAGAAGAGTGCCTCGCACATAGCAAGCATTTAACAAATGTGGACTTAATTAACTTGGCTAAGCTTTTCTTGTATAATAAATTATATATATATATATGTATATATATATATATAATTTGTTATCAAATTGGCTAACATACAGTGTGAACAATGTGCTCTTGGTTTTGGGGGTAGATTCCCGTGGTTCATGGCTTACATACCACACCCACTGCTCATCCCAACAGGTGCCCTCCTCAGTGCCCATCCCCCACCCCCCCCCCACTCCCCCATCTGCTCTCAGTTTGATCTCTGTATTTAAGAGTCTCTTATGGTTTACCTCCCTCCCTCTCTGTTTGTAACTATTTTTTCCCCTTCCCTTCCCCCATGGTGTTCTGTTAAGTTTCTCAAGTTCCACATACGAGTGATAACATAAGGTATCTGTCTTTCTCTGACTGACTTATTTCACTCAGCATAATAACCTCCAGTTCCATCCACATTACTGCCAGTGGTGGGATTTCATTCTTTCATTTAATTAGGCTAAGCTTAATATCCCCATTGTAAAGCTGGGAGAACTGAGGCTCAGAGAGGGTGTCGTGTGCTTAAGGTTGTCACCCAGCTCATAACCTACAGAGACAAGACTTAAATCCAGTTCACTGCAGTTTCAGACCTAAACTCTATACTGCCACAGAGAAAGGGGGCCAAGAAGATTCACTTAGACCTTCCATCCATAAGGACTCTGAGAGAGTGTCACTACAAGGAAAACCCAGGGTGACCCAAGAGCCACAGGTACCAAACAGGCCAGCTTGCTCCATAAGCATCATTGACACATTTCCCTCCATGCCGTGTGTTTGACAAAAATAAATTCTCTCTCAGCCCACAACTACCTAATTAGGCTGTACTCAAATATCTCCAGACTTCAAAAAGACAGTGGAAGCAGATTAAAGCCACTCACAGCCAACAGGAAGGGGTAGGGTAGCCGCTGGCAGTATTTCCTCCTTGTTCAGTACCCACGTCTGGCCCTGAATCTCTATTATTCTTCCAGAAGGTCGGTCATGATTAAAGGGTTCCTTCAGCAGCTGAGGCTCAGTGATAAGGGCTTTCTGTTTAGACCCTCCTAAACTACAAAAAGAACATAAATCATAATTTTGCATCAACTTAGTTTCTGTATTTTATTTTATTTTTACTGGAGGTTTTAGGGTGGGGACAAAGTAGACTTGGAAAATTGGGTTTGATAAAAGAAGCATGTGCATAATTTGGTTGGTGAGGTTCTAATGGGGGGAGGTCAATTATATCGTGTTATTAATGAATCCCTCTTATTTTTGAGGGATTCAACCAACTTGCAAGGAAGGGACCAGGTATTTAGTAAGCCCTACTGTGTGCCAGGCATGGTTCAATGTGGTCTATATATCATCTCTCCATTTAAGCATCTGTGAAGGTTGATGTTACTAGCCCTGTTTTATAGTGAAGAACCAACACCTTGGCAGAGTTAAGCACCATGGACAGGTCACATGGCTAGTGAGGGTGGCGCTTGAAAAGCAACTCAGATGTTGAGAATCCACATTTCACAGGATTTCACTTCATTTCACAAAAACTGGTCTGTAGGAACTCAGCCTGAACCAAAGGTTTCCCAAGGTAGAATCTGAAGGGATTTTACACACACACCCCACCCCCCAAGGGGACAGTTGGCAATGTCTGGAGACCAGGAAGTTTGCTCACCAGCCTCAAGGCAAAGGGGAGCCCCCCGTCCCCACCCCCGCCAAGAATTACTCAGCCCAAAATGCCAACTCTGTCTATGTTATGAAACCCTGCATGCTTTTCTCTTTCCAGAAATACTCTCCCTGGAGAAATGGGTGCTGACCCAGAGAACCTAATCCACAGTGACAAAATTTTAGACACCCACTAGGAAGACATTTGGGAATCTCAGTCTTACTCTGTCTCATCCACTCATAAATAAACCATTAAAATTGGTTTCCAAATCTGTTTTCTGCACCTACTCACCCACATCACTTGCCCCAGTTACTAGTTGAAAATTCTTACACATCTTAGAGTTTCATCAAAAATATTATATAATGTTCTCTATCAACGTGCACATTGAAAATGCTTCAATTTGGGCTTTTTCCCTTTTGTTAAGAGTTAAGACGAAGCAGTCTTCAAAACCAAAAAGAAAAACAAATCTTTAATGTTCATATTACCAAAGCATTAAAATCCAAAGCAGACAGAGACCAGCCTTGAAAATTCCCTGAGCAGACAAAACCAGTGTAGGCATACAAACAAAGCTTAGTTTAGCTTATTTTGCAAGGCTAACTTGACCTGGGTCATTGCTTGCTCATGCCTCTGGAAATCATAAGCAAAACTTAAACTCTTTCCCAAGGTTGATAGGAGGTAACCACTGACCAATTCCCTGTCACTTAAGAAAAGTCTAATATTATAACTGATCCCTGTGAAGAATAAACAGTCACTGTCTTCTCGCTAAAGAAGCAGCTTTATAACAATGGACTCCTGAGCCTCATTCCACGTTTTGGTTTGAGAGCTCCCAGTTGCAAACTGTCTTTTCGGTGCGTGCACAATAAACTTCCACTAATTACTACTCTGGTCACTCACTGGCTTTCCTTCCATTATTTCTGAACTTTTGATAAAAGTAGTACGTGTTGGTTGCTGAAAATTTAGAAGATACAAGCAAACAGAAGCAAACAAAATCCTGTAGCAAATCTACCACCCAGAAATAACTCTTTCTTTTAAATTTATTTTTATATTTTTATTAAAAAAAATTGTTAATGTTTATGTTTGAGAGAGAGAGCGCATGAGCAGGAGAGGGGCAGAGAGAAAGGAAGACACAAAATCTGAAGCAGGCTCCAGGTTCTGAGCTGTCACGGAGCCTGGTGTGGGGCTCAAACCCACGAACCGCGAGATCACGCCCTGAGCCAAGGTCAGATGCTTAACTGACTGAACCACCCAGGCGCCCCTGGAGAATGGCCTCTAGTCTTCTATTTTCTATAAAAGCATATGCAAATAAAGTTATTTCAATAGACCCCTGGAAGAATCAAGAAGGCATGTAAATTGTGGCAAATAATCATTATAACAATAATAAATAACAGCAACAATAGCAGAAATTGAAGTTAACACTTAAATAGTACAGATTTTATGCCAGATGCTCTCTGGATACGTATGAAACGAATCAAATCCTCTCAATAACCCTATCATATAGGTTGGTTGGCATTGTTACTGTTCGCATTTTCAAGGAACCACACATGGACAGCATACACCATCATCAGGAAGAACCGAGCTTGGCTGTTGTTGTGTGGGAACGCGCCTGAGGTCTGGAAGATGATGCAGATACCCCCTCACCTTTTCCTCCACGTTCCACTTCCTCATACCAAAACCTTGCTAGTTTCCTGTGGCCACCATAACAAAGTACCACAGACATTGGGTGGCTTTGAATGAAGGAAACATCTTCTCTAGAGTTCTGGAAGCCAGAAGTCAAAATCAAGTGTGTCAGGAGGGTCGCACTCCCCAGAGGCTGGAGGGAAGAATTCATCCCTTGCCTCTTCAGACTTCTGGCAGATGTCTGCATACATTGGCTCCTGGCCGCACCTCTCTCCCTCCCTCCCTCCGCCACTCCTTCCCTCCCTCTCTCTCTGTTTGCTACATTTTCATGTTGCCTTCTCCTTTGTGGGGCTCCTCCAACACTTCTCTCCACCGATCTCCTTCCTTCTTGCATTTCTTCCTTCAGCTTCTGGGCATTATTCCCTGCCAAGTCCTGGAGCCCATAAGCCCTACTCTGCGTGTTCGCTCCTGCAATCCACAGGGTCACTATGGCTGTCACTGGATCTTCACAGTCTTCAAAGGGTGGCTCTGAGATGCAAACTCAGATTTCTCTTGCTAGTTGGTTGCTACTCATCACATAACGAAAGCTCTTTGGCTTTATAGAGTGGAGATGAGGAACAATGAATGGAGAGTACGAAGGGAAGCAGAGAAGTCTGGCAAAAAGGGAAAAAACGAAAATATACCTCTTATTTTCCTACCAATTAACTCAATTGGCCAAGGGAAAATTCATTAAACCAGCTCAGCACCCCTCGTAGAGATCCTGCTATTCCCCAATCTTCCCTTTAACACCACCAGAGGGAAGGAGATAATTTTGAGAAAGGAGAGAAATTACATGTTGAAACTGGAGATCCTTTAAAAAAGATTCTCTTCCCTAGGGTTTCCTAATCTCTCTTTCTTCATTCAAATCTCGGGGACTGACAGAGGAGGAATTTGTTGCTTTCTAAAGCCACTGTGATGTGCCCTTTTATTCAGGAAAGCAAAATCGGGACCATAAACAAACCTTTGGTGGGGTGACATAGGCATTCTTGTTTGGGGGTTCTGGTCATCCCCAATGACCTGGCGAGGCAGGGCAGGAAATAACGAAATGAAATAGAAGATATTGAGAAAATGGTAGGTCTGCAGCAAATGGAGACATAACTTTGTTCCATGGGACACATGCTCTTGAGATCTACCTTATTGTAAAATGGGGCCCCATCTCCAACCTCAATCAAATCTCTTGTACATACAACCTATATCTTTGTGCTTTGAACACAAGAACCTATTCATATTCTTAACTGGTATTAAGTTTACAGTGTTGGAGGCTTCATTTGCATAATAAAATGCTATGCGAGAGGAGATGAGGGTTAATCAAAGGGTTTTATCACTCTTTTTAATTATCTTCATTATGCCAGAGCAAGATGTAAATTTTAATTCTACCTTGTTAGCTAGCAGATTCCACCAAACTTTGGATATCCTAATCATCTGTCATTTTAAATAGGCACAGATGCCAGTGATTTCAGCAAAGTAAATGCCCTAAGTATCGTAAGCTTTATTAATCGGATTGTCATAGCATTTAATATAATTTAGCAGTTATTAATGTTAAACAGAAGATCAGTGCGCACACCCCAGATGGAGGCTCTCGTGAACCTCGAGTGTGTCCTATCGTTTTTCCTTCCCCGTTCTTTTCTTCATCAACTTACACTTACAGGTGTTCCCTGGTCACAAGCATTAAAAAAATTTTTTTTTAATTTTAAGTAGGCTCCATGCCCAGTGTGGGGCTTGAACTCACGACCCCGAGATCAAGATTTACACACTTTGGCAACTGAGCCAGCCAGGAGCCCCAACACAGCACTTTTTTTCTTCTCTTTCTCCATCATTCTGTGGTCAGAGCTTGCAATTCGTGTGTAGTTATTGTTCAGTGACCCGCAAACTGTCTAGGTTTTATAAAGGATGCACTAATGTGTTCTTAGACCGCAGACATGAGAAAGATTTTTAAGGGGTCAGCAGTAGGGGGATGTCTATGCACGTGTTGGGTGTCTCTGCTAAACTCATCATAGGGAAGCCTGAGGAAGTCCTCATCTCACCTGGGTGATCAAAGGCAGAGAGTCTGTGACCCCATGTAAATAGGTACACTGCCGAGGTGTACCCATCAGAGGTGGCTTTCTCTGACCTCCAGGAGATAAGCAGGAATGCACAAAGATGTGACTGCCCTTGTCTGCTGCTTCTGAGCACTGAGCTGGTGGCAGGTCGGACATGAAGCCAGAATCAGAGGCTAAGCAGTCCTGACTCGTCAATGAATTAGCTGAAACAGATGTCCCTTAGAGGCTTCAGATGGAGTTCTAGAAGGTATGAAAGGTGGTGTTATGGACTGAATGTTTGTGTGCCCCCAAATTCAAAGGGTGAAACCCAACTCCCCCCAACGTGACAGTATTAGGGTGCTTGGCAGGTAATTAGGATTGGCTTAGGTCATGAGGGTGGAGCCCCCAGGAATGAGATTAGTGCCAGTTTAAGAGTTAGAGGAGCTCACTTCCTCTCTGTGCTGTCCATCATGTGGAGATACATCAAGAAGTCGCCCCTCTACGGCCCAGAACCCAATCCCGTGGCAGTCCCCAGAACTATGAGAAAAAAATTTCTGTTGTCTATAAGCCACTCAGTCTAGGGCATTTTTGTTATAGCAGCCAGACGGTGTGCTATAAATTGATCATGGGATTTATATCAGAGCCATAGAATCCCAGCTTTGACATCCCAATAATTGTGGCATCATGGACAAGTCACTTAGCCTCCCTGAGCCTCAGTTTCCTCAAGTGCAAAAGTGAGATGGATCATGATATCCATCATGAGTTGTAAATGACATCAGACATGGATTCTAGCACAGAGTAGATACTCAGTTATGTTACAGTGAGAGTATGATTTACAATAAGAAATATATACTTCATCTCAGTCCCCATTTCTGGCACAGAGTTCCTAAAACCCTTAGAATTTCCTGTGATTAGAGAGATAAAGATATGTCTTCTTGTGTTTAGGAGATGACCTTTGGACCCACCTAAGGAGGGGGTTGGGCTGATTGCCAGGGGATCCAACCTGTGATTAGAGCAGTAGAACTTTCAGTTCCATTCCGTTGACCCCAAGGAAGGGAGAGGGGCTGGGGGTTGAATCAATTGCCAATGGCCAATGATACAATCAATCCTGCCTGTGTAATGAGGCCTCACCCGAAAGGATGAGGTTCAGAGAGCTTCCAGGAGTAACAGGTGCCTATGCACTGAGTCTCCTCCCCCCTCCCCCCCGCCCCTCCTTCTTCTTTTTCTTCTCTCCTCTCCGCTCCTCTCCTCTTTGCTCTTCTCCTCTCCTCTGATCAGTGTGGAGAACCCAGGTGATCAGTATGGAGAACCAGGTACAGAGAGAGAAGTGATGAGCTCTTCCTAATTCAGTCTGAGAAGGGGAAGTAAAAGGAGGTTACTGGACAAGGGGGCTGGGAATCAATTCACCAGGGTGGGAGGAGGTGATTCTAGGAAGCAGTCTGCATCTATGCAAAGAAGTGGCATCACATGAAAATGTGCAGTTGTACAGAGTTTACATTTTCAACAACATGTGGTACAAGGGAAAAATAAACATTACTTGAAAAGAATATTCAGAGGAATATTCAGAGGAATCTGCATCTAATCCTCCAACCTACCATTCCGGTAGGAAATTCAGTCTCTGCTGTCACCATGCCTGTTCTTCCAGTGTCACCAAGGTCAAGCAAAGCCCTTGGGTTCTTACAAGGTCTATTCTAGAACCTTGGCAAATTCCCTCCAGTTCATGTGCTATATTGTTTATCATCAATATGTTTATTTACCCCGCAGTGTCCCCTGTTCCCCAAGACCTAAAGCCCATGGCCCAGGGTCTAAAATCCCTCATTGCCTTTTGCAGACAGTTCCCTCTGGAAACCACCTACTCTTACTGCTGCAAGGGCAAAAATGCTTTATTTCCTTGTACTTTCCGTACCTACCTCAGTCCCCATCACTGACTACTTTTGGGGAAGCTTTCTCATCTTCCTCAGATGTCAATGCTTTTCCCCATAGGTTTTTGATAAGGGATGATACTATACATTATCGCCTACCAGCAGATTCTCAAATAGCCAGTATTGGTCCAAAGAATGAGGGAGGATGAAATGCTCAAACCATTAGATTTGTTTTCTTAGTAATTCATCAATTCTGTTGCAACATATTCAGGAGGTAAGTTAAGTCCTGGAGATCTGCTGTACAACATAGTGTCTCCAATTAACACTGCATTGCACATGCAAGTATTTGCTAAGAGGGTGTATCTTCTGATACGTGCCCTTATCACAGAGCAATAACAAAAACAATCATGAAAAGAGCAGGAGGGGACTTTGGAGGTGACGAGCAGGTTTATGACATAGATTGTGGTGATGATTTTGCTGTTGTATACTTATCTCTAAACTTGCCTACTTATATATATTATGTGCAGCTTTTTGTATGTCAAAAAAAATTTTTTTAACATTCAGGAAATGGTAGGTAGTTCAGTATAACAGGCCAGGGAATATCTTAGGAAGGGGCAGAAGGTGAGGGGAAGAAAAAGTCAGCCAGGTCAAAGGAGTAGGACTTTAATATGCTAGGTTTTTGGGTTTTTTTTAGTTTATTTATTTTTGAGAGAAAGACAGCAAGTGAGGGAGGGGCTCCATCTCATGAAATGGGAGATCATGAACTGGGAGTCAGATGCTCAACCAACTGAGCCACCCAGGTGGCCCTTAAATGATGTGTTAAGAAACTTGTGGTTACTGGATCCATAGGATGATGGCATAATGGACATTTTCAAGCTTTCTGTTAGTACGTTTTAGTTACCTGCACCTGAACCTCCTTGTATGCGTAGAAGATTCACCACTGCGCACAATGTATTTGTGGCCACCATAATCCGCCTCTAACCAAATACGCTGAAGGGAGACCGTTGTGGGTTGAATTATGGCCCTCCCCCACCAAAGACATGTTGAATTCCTAACGCCCAGTACTTGTGAATGTGGCTTTACTTGGAAATTGGGTTTTTGCAGGTGTAGCACAGGTGAAGTCTTTAGGGTGGTCCCTAACCCAATATGATGGGTAACTCGTGAGAGGGAAATGCAGACAGAGATGGACATGAAGAGAGGGAAGACCATGGGGACAGACATAGGGAAGACAGCCATCTACTAGGAAACACTGAGGCTACTGGAAGGTGGGAGATCGGCCTGAAAGAGATCCTTCTCTTGTGCCTTCAGACAGAGCAAGGCCACATGGACACCTTGACTTTGGGCTTGTAGCCTCTGCAACTCTAAGACGATACGTTTCCATTGTCCAAAGCCACCCAGTTTGTGGTTCTCTGTTACGGTGACTGCTGGAAATGAGTACAGCCATTACTCCCTTTGTCAGCCTCCCTTGCAGCTACATTAGGAGCACATGACAGAAATTTAGCCGATCAGATGCATCCTCCCCAGATGTACCTGGGCAAAGGGACACACGGTAACAACCATCTCCACTGTGATCATTGTGCCTACCAGAGCACCAGGGGCCCTCAGGGGACTGCTGCTGTGGCACAGATCTGCCTGTGGCTCCAACTCAATTGCCTTTCTTTGCTCCCGCCTGCTTCTTGAGGCTGGCAATTCTGTGTGCTGAGACTCTCCCAGAAAATTCCACTGCTGCTCAAATAGCCGAGGATAGTTCCTTTTACTCACAACTGATAACCTGGCCGATACAGATGAGGAACCGTGAAGGATGTAATCCATCTCTAAAGTGGTACGTGGTGGACAAGGGCAATAGATAGTCTGTAAGTGAAGTACCAAGTGTCTCCAGGGAGAAGAGGAAGGAGTCAGGCTCTGGATGGGAACAGGAAACATGGCGAGCATAGGGGGGCATAGCATAAAACGTGTGTGTGTGTGTGTGTGTGTGTGTGTGTGCGCGCGCGCGCGTGCGCGCCTGTGTGTGTGAGGGTGGTGGATGTGCGTGCACATTTGCACGTCCTCAGCCACAGATCTTCCTGAAGGAGAGCAGCCAGACGTGCCCAAGGCAGTGAACTTCGGTCGCCTGATGGCACTCACTAAACAGTGCGTTCAGGCTTCACCGGCACCGAGCGGGGCAGGCGACAGTTTCCAAGTTTGAAAAATGAGCTGCTTCTTTCGCCTGGTGCTAATGCCTTTCTCGAAGAAACTTACATCTTGGAAATGTCATGACACATTGCAATCACGGAGAACACAGCCACAGTAATTGGGAGTGTTTCTTCAAGAGCATAGCATGTCGGAGAAGATACATCGCTCCCAGCATAATTTCCCCGCGATGACGGTGGGGTGTGGGGAGCGGGTGTGCAGGAAGGCTGCCTTTGAAATAAATCCTGGCAGGGGCTCCAGCGGCTGGGACTTTTTCTGGGTGGTACAACTGCTTGAGGAGTCAGAAGGACGCAGCACAGGTACCGGCTGGCTGCAAATCCGTCGTGTGACCTGGGCCATGCCCGCAGAGGGCGCTGTGACTCAGTTTCCCCACCTTTCAAAGGAGAATAGTATCGCACGTGTTCAGTGGCTTGTGGTCAGTGGCTCGTGGTATTGCATCCTATGCAACCAAATTCCAATGAACTAAAAATCACTATGACTCACGGAGTGTGTGCTGCCTTCCAGGCACGTACCAAGCGCGACTCATGTATTAACTGACCTAAAACACACAGGCCTCCCCCCCCCCCCCCCCACCATGAGATGGGCACCAAAATTATCCCTGTGTGAAGGAGAAGGAATTGAGGCACGGGGAAGGTAAGTATTTTTCCCGAGGTCGTAAAGCTGGAACAGGAGAATGTCAGGATGTGGACTCCAGTGGTCCAGATCTGATGTCTGATTTGTCACCAACACAAATTACCTCCCAGCACGGACACCAGGGTGTTGTGGAATGTATACAGTGCCAGTGAATCCATCGTGTGTTAATATCAACCATGTTGGGAACTCGTTATTTTTTTTATGTTTATTTATTTATTTTTGAAAGAGAGAGAGAGAGAGTGAGCAGGGAAGAGGCAGAGAGTGAGGGACAGAGAGAGAGAATCCCAAGCAGGCTCCACACTGACAGCACAGAGCCCGACTCGGGGTTCAATCTCACAAACCGTGAGATCATGACCTGGGGCAACATCAGGGGTTGGTCACTCAACCGACTGAGCCACCCGGTGCCCCGTGTTGGGGCCTCTTTCAGAGAGAAAGTGAACAAAACCATAGCATATTTGCTTCTTCGGACAGTTTAGAACGAGCTGTAATAAAAACAGAAGTAACTGCAGTGGTTCCACACTGTTCAGTATCAGGAGATACTCAGCGAATGGTCCCAGTTCATCCTCCCAGGAACTGACTGAGTAAGGGGACATGTTTCCCATTTTACAGATGGGAGACTTAAGGTCCAGCCTATCTGACCTCCCCGAGTATCCAGGGAAACCACTGGTTACTGAAGGAAATTCAAGGGGACACATTACAAAGGCTGCACTCTTTCCTGTCTAATAAAACACTGTAAAGGACCAGTTCCCCTCGAGGAAACATCCGTTTAAAATATTTGAACCTTCAGGCTCCCATCTCAGAAAAAAAAGCACAAAGATGTGAACAAGATAATGTAAATATTAACATTCACTTTTAGAGGTTAAATTATGTGGAAGCCCTCATTTCTCAAGGCCACCTTCCGTGGTCGCCTTCGCTGAAAGTGCTGTAACCTTTTCCCCAAGGAAATTATGCAACTGATCCTTGCTTTGTAAGGACCTCAGGATTTCTGGGCTGTCATCTGGGTAATGAGGAGAAAGGAGGAACATGGCTGTTCATGACCTGCCCACAGACATCCAGCTCTTTCAGGGTTGTCCCGGGGATGCCTGTGGCCCGGCCATTAGGCGTCCCTTAGCAAAGCCACAAGCCTGGGACAGGTGTGTTTTAAAAGGATGAGGGTTTAGAATTCCACCCCTTCTGTGGAAAACCGGTTTTATCAAGATAACCCAATGGGTGACTGAATCTGAGTCTTCTCAAAGCCCTGCTTTAAATAGTTGCCAAGTCTGATCTGTAATAAAATGGTCACTGCTTGTCCAGAAGGCTTAGAAATGGCAGGCAGGCTCAGGAGCACGCGAGTTGGTTCTCTTCAGTATTTTCCTGTGATCGTGGAAGCACTCCCCTCTCAAAGGCAGAGCAAAGGGTTGATAGAGACAGGATGAAAGATAGAAGCATAGTGACTCTGCAGACACATGCCTAGGAGTGTGGTCTCCAATTATGGCATTTATTTGCCAGATATATGACAAGTGGACAAGTGACTTCACTTCTAGACTCAATTACCTCTCCTGTTAAGTGGCAGTAGTAATTCCTACAGGGAATCAACTGTGTCTTCCTTACATCTCTAAATACAGTAACTGGACATAGCAGGTGCTCAATTAACTAGTGGTAAACAATCAGTGCACGAAATGATTTAGTTGGTCAAAGCTTTCTCTGAATTCCTGGCACACACTCAGTGCTTAATAAATAACTGTTCTGGGGCCTGGGTGGCTGAGTTGATGAAGCATCCGACTCTGTATTTGGGCTCAGGTCATGACCTCACAGTTTGTGAATTCAAGCCCTGCATTGGGCTCTGCAATGACAGCATGGAGCCTGCTTGGGATTCTTTCTCCCCCTCTCTCTGCCCCTTCCTGCTCACATACTCTCTTTCTCTCAAAAAATAAACTAATAAAAAATATTTTAAAAATACGGTTTCTCTCTCTCAAAAATAAACATAAAATTTTTTTTTAAAAAAAGGGCACCTGGGTGGCTCAGTTGGTTAAGCGTCCAACTTTTGCTCAGGTCATGATCTCATGGTTCGTGGGTTCAAGCCCCATGTCAGGCCCTGTGCTAACAGCTCAGAGCCTGGAGCCTGCTTTGGATTCTGTCTCCCTCTCTCTCTGCCCACCCCACCCCCCCACCACACACACACACTGTCTCTCTCTCTCTCTCTCAAAAATAAACATTAACAATTTTTTTTAAATATTTAAAAAATAAGTAAGTGTGTTATCTTTGTCCCATGTTTAGTGTCTCATGTGTCTTTAAAAACACCGCCCCTCAACTTTGCTTTTCATACCGTATGAATTCATTGGACACATATTTTGGCCGTTTAATAGATATCTCAGATGCAATATGTACCACACTGACCCCTGGTCTGCCTTCTGAAACTCTACCCACAGCTTCCCCATCTCAAGCGATGGAGCCTTCCTTCCATTTGCTAAAAACAAAAAGAACACAAAACACAGAGCAAGCACATTTTAAAACCCTTTGATTATTTTCTATGTTGATCTCTGTTTTTTTAGATAATCGTGACCTTATATTTTTGTTGCAGATTGCATGTTTTATCAATATAAAATGATCCTTTTTTTTTTTTTTTTAATAGTCTTCATGCATAGCACAGAGCCCAACTCGAGGCTTAAACTCACCCTTAGATCCAGGCCTGAGCTGAAGTCAAGTGTTAGACGTTTAACTGACTGAGCCACCCAGACACTCCATAAAATGATCCTCATTGCACTTCATGAATTTTGCTTTGTATCTGACCTTATGTAAAAACAGAATTCCCAATTCTTTTTGCTTCTTCTTTTTGGATAAAGCTTTGCTTTGATTTGATTTCTTTAACTCACTTTTTCTTTTTTTTTCTTAGTAGTAGCATCTTTGTGTTCTTTTAATAGGAGAGTTTTAACAATGGACAGTTGTTATCTTGATATATTTACTCTTATAAGTGTCCTCTGGTCTTTTGCTTTCCATCTGTTTTTTTGCAGTAGTTTTTTCTGGCACTGGACTCCTTTAAACCCTTGGAAATTCCTAAGGGAGGAGAGTGATCTAGGTGCCTTTTGTCATGTTAATGAAGTGACATTTAGCCCCCGGAAAGAGGTGGGGTGGTTACCAGGGAGCCAAACCAGTGTTTAAAAGTTAGGAACTTTCAGCCCCATCCCCCACCTCCAAGGGTAGGAAGAGGGGATGGGGTTGACCTAATCACCAATAGCTAAGGATGTGATCAATCATGCCAATGTCATGAAGCCTCCATAAAAACCCTGACTGATAGCATGGGGTTCTGAGAGCTTCCGGGTTGGTGAACTCAAACTCGTGGAAATTTGGGGAGACAGTCTCATCTGAGAGGGCATGGAAGATCCTTGTCCTTTTCCCCATGGCTCACTCTATGCGTCTCTGCTGGCTGTTTCTGAATTATATCCTTTTGTGATAAGCCAGTGATCTAGTAAGTAAAAAGTGTCCCTTAGGTCTGTGAGCCACTCCAGCAAATTAATCAAACCCAAGAAGGGGGTCATGGGAATTTCTAATCTGTAGTCCCTTGTTCAAACCACAGGTGACCGCCTAGGCTTCATTAGCATCTGAATGAGGGAGGGCGGTCTTGTAGGATGGAGCCCTTAGCCTGTGGGGTCTGATGATGTCTGTGGCTAGACAGTGTCAGAATTGAGTTGAATCCTAGGACACCCAGCTGGTATCTGAGAATTGCTTGGTGTGAGGAAAGGAAGCTGGTGCAGAATTTATACCAGAATCTATGTATAATGGAACTTTTCCAACTATTTGAAAAGCACACATCTTATTTTTTAATCTATTATTGGCTACTATTAAGTTTCTGAAGAACATCGTTTAAATTATATGATGTATGATTCCTCTCCACAACTACATGTGTTTTAAGGTCTCTGTAGTCTCCCTTGCTTCAGAGGGTATGAGTCTCACTAGGTCAGGTACTTTGACCTGTCCCCTCTGTAGCTCCAGCTCCAAGGAGAGAGCATGGCACACAGCACACTCTCAGTAACGTTTGTAAGTAAAAGAAGAGATTTCTTCATCAACTCTTCCTTTCTTCTCAGGCTTTGTAAACACGATCGGAGAGTCAAACCCAGATGGCTTTTATGTTATTATTTGCATATGATATAGCTTTTCTTTTAAGAGGTATTTTTGGCCTTTATGTGTAATTTCATGACCATACGTACAACTTACAAACGCCATCCAACATTTGACTACCTCTAATTCTACTTTTAGACACGGACATGTGTTCCCTCTTTGGAGGAAAAAAGCTCAGTCTTAGAAAGGAGAGCCATCCCAGCCTCCAAAAGGTCTATGAAAAGAGAGGTGTGAGGTGAAATTTTGTTGAGATGATTCTGTGCTGAAGGAGTGATACCCACCTAGACCCCGAGTAGTTCAATACAACGGGTATGAATTTTACACCTACTCCATGATGGATTTCATACCAAGAGCAGGTTTAATGTAGATGAATGAAACATGCACTCAACAAAGGAGACTTAGGTCCTTACTATGTGATAGGCACTGCACTAAGCACTGGGGACACGACCATAGATGCACTTCATGACGTAAGATGCTCAAAGAACCGAACAGCACCTCCCATCCAGCTGCCACATGCAATTGAAATCACAGCTTCCTTTCCTTTTTTTTTTTTTTTTTTTAAAGCTGGTTTGCAGTCAATGAAACAAAAAAATCATGGTCGGAAACAAGCCCCAGAAAATCCACAAAGTACCAAATGCCTTTCACTAAAAACTGCAGAAAGGATATTCTGAACCATGTCTTCAGGTGCATCATCTTGAAAGACAAATTACCAGTAATCCAGTTAAATTTTAAACAGCATTATCTAAATGAAAAATATCAAAGTGTGAGATACCCCAGCAAGAATAGCTCCAATTTCCTGCCTGGATGCTAAGTAAGGAATAGACTGTTTAATATCATCTTGATAACATTTTTATAGGTTCATGTTGGCCCATCAGATTGCAATTTGTCACCTGCTATCTAACAATTTTCTAATTCCTCATCATTTTACAGTGTAAAATAATAGACAGAATTGCAAGGCTTTTTTTTTTTAATAATAGAAAGGCAGAGTGAGAGTGAGGGGCTTTATTTCTACCAAATGATGTTTTTTCCTGGTTAGAATAAGAATGGTTGTCAATAATTCAAACACAATATGGTATTGAGCTCATTTCACTTGTTTCCTCTGAATTAATTTGCGGAAGATAACATAAAATGAATAAGAAAATCCCTAAAGCTCTCCTTCCCTCACCTCCTGCCCTGCCCTAAAGTTGGGGAAAGGGATATATAAGTGGATGTGTAGTACAAGAAGTTTGGGCATCGAAGTTAGAGGTTTTGGATTTGAATCCAAGCGCAGGCACTTGAAGCAATGTGACCTTGGGCAGCTACCCGATCTAAACGAGCTTCTTCCATCAGTGAAATCGGGGCCACGCTCCCCGTTCCCAAGGTTCCTGGGGGTAACTGGGGGTAGGTGGTGGAGTCTCCTACAGAATGAGAAACACTGGAGGCCCACACTCAACTGTAGACTTGAGCATTGCCGTGTTGGCATAGTTCACTCCCTCCTCCCTGACACTCTTCCTGATCTGCCTTCTAGGACATCTTGCACCTGTCTTCCTGCCACCTTGCTCTACGTTCCCCCTCAGTTTCCTCTACTGCCTCCTCTCTCCACCCCTCCCTCCCCTCTTTCTGTTTGAGTGACTTAGCAGTCAGCCCCTGATTCTCCTCTCTTCTCCATCCATACTCACCTCTTAAAGATCTCATCTGGTCTCATGTAACACCATGTATATGCCAATAACTCAAATTTAGATCTCCAGCCTAGACCTGTCTTTCAAATGCCAGATTCACATCTGAAAGTCTATATCTCTCCCTGAAAGTCTAATTGACAGCTCAAACTCAACATACCCAACACTAAAACTCTGGAGCCTTCCTACAAATCCTTCTCCATCCACTGCCTTCCCCATCCATCTCCGCTGAGGGCAGCCTAGTTCCTTTTTTTTTTTTTTTAATGTTTATTTATTTTTGAGAGACACAGAGAGACAGAGCATGAGCAGGGGAGGGGGAGAGGCAGAGAGGGAGACACAGAATCGGAAGCGGTCTCCAGGCTCTGAGCTGTCAGCACAAAGCCCAACGTGGGGCTCGAACCCATGAACTGTACCCCACATCCAGTCTAGCAGGAAATCCCATGGGCTCCTCCATCTTGTCAACTGAGAACTTGATGGACTAAGGGTCAGGGAGCTCTATAAAGAAGCCAGAAATTCAAAAGAAACTTTACACAACATATTTGCTTGATTAACTCTGGTTCCTCAATCATATAACTTGTCTTTTGCTCACTGCTTTCGACTGTGATGAACACTGCATTAGCCAGCTGGAGTGTTTAACCATCATGTGCCTATTTTGATAAAGGACAGGAATTGTGCATCTGTTTCCTCCCAGTCATCAGCAAGTGGACGAAAAAGTTAGCTACTGGTGGACTGCACAGATGTTGACATCCGTTTCCTGGCCATTGTGGCCTTAGTGGTGTCACGACTGGGTTGGGAACGAGAGAGGTACCAGTCAAGGCACAGGGGCCGTATCTCTATTCCTTTTCATCTTCTGAAATGTCATCTTCTAATTGCTATTGGCTAAGAACCAAGGATACTCTCCTGGTAACAGATGATCACTTACTAGGAGAAAGAGCAGAAGAGATGTATCCTTTTATTCCAAGAGCTAAATATTTGCATGTGTGTGTGTGCGTGAGTCTATGTGTGAAGCTTTTGAAAACAACCTTCCAATTATGATATCTACTGACTTATACAAAATAATTTATGAAACTCTTTCACCTACGTGATTTCATTTGCTTCTTAGAGCTATCTGGAGATAAAGGCAGAACGGTTATTACTATCTCCATCTCATGTCTGATTCCCTTTACTCTGCTTTGCATTCTCTTTTCTACAGCATACATCACTTCTAACATAACACATAATGTGCTTGTTTTTCACATGGTTTGCATTTTTCTTTCTTCCACTAGAATAAGAGTAGAAATCTTTATTTACCTCACTCAGTACTATCAAATATCTGCAACGGTCCCCAAGCACATAGTAGGTCCTCAACAAATATTTGCTGAATGGATAGGAGTATGTCTGTCCAGCACACATCAATATCCATGTCCTCATCACCAGACTGTAACTTCCTCTGTGTCTCTGTCCTCTCTTCCTGCCGCATGGCATTCTTTTCCAAACATGCTTGCTGCCATCCTTTTTTTTTTTTTTTTTTTAAATGTGTATTTATTTTGAGAGAGAAGGGGAAGGAGAGAGAATCCCAAGCAGGCTCTGTGCTGTCAGTGCAGAGCCTGGCATGGGGCTCAATCCCACGAACCATGACATCATGACGTGAGCCAAAATCTAGAGTCAGATGCTTAACCAACTGAGCCACCCAGGCAGTCCTGCCATTTTAATATCCAGATGTCAGTTAAAAGGCTTAGTGTTTCTGAATACATGGTAAGTCAAGTACTACTCAGACAATGAAGGTTTGCATTCATTGCAATCAGTGCATCATTTCCCTATTTTCTTTTGGTTCTCAGGAAGCTTGGAACTGGATGTATTACTTAGCTCATCAATGCCATTTCTCTTATTCTGTGTGCCTGTGTGCTTTCCTTATAAACTCATCTCTTTTTAAAAAGTAGGCATGAATATTAATGAGATAAGTTCAGATTAAAAACAGAGAAATTTCCTTAGACCAAACTGTGATGCCCAACACATAATCCTAAAAAAAAAAAAAAACTTAAAAATTTACAGAATTCATAATACGTATCAGACTTACCATCCCTCTCTGTTCATCATACCTGTCCCACTTCCCCCCAGTTTATGGGACTTACCAGACTCCTGAAGGTCCTGGGGTTTTAAGCAACAGGTCTAGATGTCAGGTAACATTTGAGACTTGATTGTGTGAAATAATCTTTTTAGACTTAAAGGGCCATGAGTGGGACAGGAGCTTACACTCTGGTAAATACAAGAGCTTAAAAAGCCATCTAATCCACTGTTACCCCGTGCTGACCCACCCGGACACACATAGGTATACTCCCAACTAGAACATGTACACCTTCAGTATGTCCCTTTATCCTGGTTGCCCGAAGGAGGCACTTACCTTCAAATGATGCAGTGAATTGTAATGCATCCAGGTTGTACAACTCAGTGCTCGTTGAAAAGCCAAGATCTGGCAATGGCTGATGCGATGCCTACTGTTTCCCAGCCTTTGTTATGTAGATGAGTTTCCACTTTATTTTTGGTGTATCCGTTGAATCCTGAGTATTTTAATAGTTGTGAAGCTTCACTGAACTCAAGAAGAGCTTAAGATCCGAGATGTTAAATCGGCTTGGCAGTAATATCTAGCAGAAAATGAGGACCTCATTCCTAGTTCTTTTCCTCCCTAATAATGAGGAGCTGATTTTTACTATTAATGTGACTCTTACATGAGGAAGTCTGCAGTGGTCCAGGGTAATTCATCCTTAATTAATGTGCCATCTTTTCAACCTGTCCCCATTTAATTATAAGAGCTGGTGAATATCGGACCCAAGGACTGGCTGGTGGTTGGAATAATAGAAGGAAAATATTAACTCTTGGCATTTATCAGGGTGGGAATTTTTTTCTCTTAGAAAATCTTAAGGATGCAAAAAGTTGTTTGCAAGTATTCAGAGTCCCGTGGGATACCTTCTACCTATACTCTGCTACTCTGATCACTGGCTTCTTAGAGACTTTTTATTAAGCATCCTCAGCCTTCATATTTTTATTTCTTTTATATGGGACCGTATGTGCATCACTTTTGAACCTTATACGGTAATCTTTTCTCATTTTATTTTTTCTTATTTTTAAATGTTTATTTATTTTTTGAGAGATAGAAAGAAACAGAGCACAGCAGGAGAGAGGCAGAGAGAGAGAGGGAAACAGAATCCGAAGCAGGCTCCAGGCTCTGAACTTTCAGCACAGAGCCCAGTGCGGGGCTTGAACTCGCAAACTGCAAGGTCATGACCTGAGCCGAAATCAGACGCTTAACCAACTGAGCCACCCAAGCGCCCCTATCTTTTCTCATTTTAAAGGATTTTTTTAAAGTTGTAGTAAAATATGCATAACAGAATTTGCCACGTTAGCCATTTAAAAGTGTACCTTTCGGGGCGCCTGGGTGGCGCAGTCGGTTGGGCGTCCGACTTCAGCTCAGGTCACGATCTCGCGGTCTGTGAGTTCGAGCCCCGCGTCAGGCTCTGGGCTGATGGCTCGGAGCCTGGAGCCTGTTTCCGATTCTGTGTCTCCCTCTCTCTCTGCCCCTCCCCCGTTCATGCTCTGTCTCTCTCTGTCCCAAAAATAAATAAAAAACGTTGAAAAAAAAAAATTTAAAAGTGTACCTTTCAGTGACAGTAAGCCTATTCATATTGTGTGTATGACTGTCACCATCACCTGCCTCCAGAATGTTTTCATCTTCCCAAACTGAAGCTGTATCTGTTAAACAATAGCTCCTCGTTCCTATTTGCCTTTGCCCCTGGTAACCACTCTTGTGTTTTCTATCTCTATGAATTTGATGAGTCTAGGTATCTCGTAAAAGTAGAATCATTTAATATTTATCCTTTTACGGCTGGCTTATCTCACGTAGCATGAGGTCTTCAAGCTGTACCCATGTTGTAGGACGAGTGAGAATTTTACTCTGTTTCCACTGTGTGTGTGCATGTGTGTGTGTGTGTGTGTGTGTCGCATTTTGCTTACCCATCTTCTATCAATACATGTTTGGGTTATTCCCACCTTTCTGGTGATCATAAATAAGGCTGCTATGGATTTAGTGTACAGATGTCTGTTCGAGTCCTGGCTTTCAGTTCTTCTGTGTATGTACCTACAAGTGGAACTGATGGATCGTATGATCACGTCGTGTTTAATTTTTTGAGGCACTGTTTTCCACAGAAGCTGCACCATTTTGGACCCCCCACCAGAAGTGCCCCAGCCATTTCTCCACATCCTCCATGCTTAGTTTTTGTGTTATTTGTTAATAGCCATCCCAATGGGTGTGGAGTGTTATCTCTCTGTGGTTTCGATTTGCATTTATGTAAATAATGGATGATATTAAACACCTCTTCATGCATTTATCAGCCAGTTGTGTAACTTTTTTGGAGAAATGTCTATTCAAATCCTTGGCCAGTTCTTTAACCGGGTTCTTGTTGGGCTTGAGTTGTAGGAAGTTTACATTTTCTGACTATGGATACTTTGTCAGGTGGATGGTTTGCAAATCCCTCTTCCCATTCCTGGGGTTGCCTTTCCACAGTCAAGAGTGTCCTTTGAAGCACAGAGCTTTCTAGTTTTGATAAAGTCCTGTTCTTTCCTTACCTCTGCTTTTAGTATCACACCTGAAAAACCACTGCCAAATCCAGGGTCATGAAGCTTTTCTTCTGTCTTTTCTTCCGGGAGTTTTGTAGCTTTCCCCCCTCTTATATTTATCCCTTTCACCCATTTTGAGTTCATTTTTGCGTATGACATAAGGTCACGCTCCAGCTGCATTCCTTTGCATGTGGATATCCAGTTTTCGCAGCATCATTTGTTGAAAAAACTGCCCTTTCGTCCCCTTTGAATGGTCTTGGTGTCCTTGTCAAAAATCACTTGACCATATAGGCAAGGGTCATTTTAGAGTTTTAACATAACTTTTGGGAACATCCTGCCTCAGGAAGATCCATGGGCTTTGTGTTCAGAGAAACCTGGGTTTAAAGCCCTACTTTGCTACTTAGTTGCTAGACAAGCTTGGGTGAGGGATTCATCCTCCCAGAGATTAATTTTTCTCATCTGTAAAATGGGTACGGAAATGCCCGTGTCTTAGGGTTACTGTAAAGATTACATGAATTGAAGCATTTGGCATATGGTAAGTGCTTACTGAGTGATTGCTACAGTTACAGCCTTGCTAAGCTCTTATTTCCTGTTTGTATACCCAGTTGAACCAGTGTAGACTTGGGCAGGATGCCCTGCTTCAGTGTTACCATTCACACAGAAGAATACATCAACAGTCCGCACTGTTTACAAGATACCAGGACCCAGTTTTCCAGGAGGCATAGTTTATTAAAAGTTGCCAATCTTTTCCGTCTATAAACTGCTAAGTATGACTGGTGACTCCGACAGTTACAATTTGTCAACAACTGTTTCCAGTGTCTTTCCTTCATTTTAAGTGTTGCACGTTTCATTATGAATGGTGAGCTAAACATATCTATAACTTTGATAACTCAATTCACTTTGTTAGTAATGGCTTCCCCAGCAGTTATAACATAACAATAACCATGCTGAGGATAAATATTTCATAAAGAATCCATTGTTATTTATTTATCATTTATAACATGTGTTCCAAAAGCATTACAGAATATTTATTAAACATTTATGGATAATTTTATGCCACTACTAGCATGTGATATAAATACATTATTAATTCTCTTGAATTGTTGATGGATCGGGCTCAAAATAAAGCCAACTGGGGTTCTTGCCAATAAAGTGAAAGAAAAAGGGAGCAGTCTACTGTGTTTGAAACTTTCAGAGGCACGATCTTGTTCCCTCAGAAGGTTTATTTGTTAATTGTGGTTGGAGGTTCCAGAAACCTCTTAGCCATCCAGAACAAATGCATGCCGATGAGAAGGAGATTAAAGAAATCTCAGTTCTTGAGGCGGCCACTTCTTGGTCGCTGCTGCTTTGAAAACTGCCTACAATTGCACATTAAGCCCATCAGCTCAAATTCACTTCAGGCATTCTCGCTGTTTGGGGAACAGATTCCCTCAAAGCAGGAGTTAGGTATCAGGGCTGTTCTGCATTTCTTCTCTTTGACCTTGATCGCATCTCCGCAGCAGCTTCTGGAAACCCTCCCTTGTCTCTCTTATTAAGTAGAGATGCCAGAGTTGAAGCCTCCTTCCACCGTTTCCCTGAAGTGAGGCTGTCCTCGCTTTATTTCTCAAGCTTTATTGAGATAGAACGGACATGCAACTAAGTTTAAGGTATAGGGTGTGATGATTTGATATACGTATAGACTGCAAAATGAGCACCACACAACAGTTCATTACCACATCCATCACTTCCCATAGCTGCCATTTTTTAAGATTTTAAAATTTATTTATTTTGAGAGAGAAAGAGAGGCAGCATGTGTGAGCAGGGTAGGGGCAGAGAGAGAGAGGCGGGGTGGGGGGAGAGAGAGAATCCCAAGCAGGCTTCATGCTGTCAGCACAGAGCCCCACGCGGGGCTCAAGCCCGTGAACCATGAGACTATGACCTGTACTGAAGCCAAGAGTCAGCTGCTTGACAGACTGAGCCATCCGAGTGCCCTCACATAGCTGCCTTTTGTGTGTGTGTGTGTGGTGAGAACTTTGAATATCTACTCTCTCATTAGCAAACTGCAAGTGTACAAGGCAATGTTAACTACAGTGGCCATGCAACGGTCGCATTGCATCCCCAGAGTGTATTCATTGTGTAACTGGAAGTTTGTACCCTTTGACCACCTCCACCCATCCCCCTCCCTACGTCTCACCCATGGCAAGCACTAATCTACCCTCTGTTTCTGTGACCTCAGTTTTGTTTTTGTTTTTGTTTTTTTAGATTCCACATATAAGTGAGCTCATACAGTCTTGGTCTCACTCTCGCTGACTTATTTCCCTCAGTGCAATGCCCTCAAATTCCATCCATGCTGTTGCAAATGGCAGGATTTCCTTCTGTTCTGTGGCTGAATAACTTTCACTGGGTATATATACCAAGTTTTTGTTATCCATTCACCAGTTGGCAAGCACTGAGGCTGCTTCTGTCTTGGCTGTTGTGAAGAACGCTGTGATGAACACGGGGTGCAGACACCTCTTTGAGATAGTTATTTCATTTCCTTCAAACATAGACCCAGAAGTGGGATGTTCTGAGGAACCTCCGTATTGCTTTTCGTAGTGGCTGAACCCATTCACATTCCCACCAACAGTGCACAGGATTCCATTTTCTCTACAGTTTCACTGGTATCTATCTCTTGTCTTCTTGATGACAGCCATTCTAACAGGTGTAGGTGATAACTCATGGTGATTTGTCAAAACCACATTTCCTGATGATGAGTGATGTCGGGCACCTTTTTATGTACTCGTTGGCCATTTGTGTGTCTTCATTGTTGATGTTCTTTTAAATTGATCTTGCATTTCTGCTACCTTCCATTGGATTGGAGGGCTTGGGTGTGAGTTTGGTGCTATATAGACTGGGAATAAAACCATTATTCATTTTTTCTGATGCCTCTTTATCTGCTGCTGTGTTGGCGATCCCTCCTCCTCCTCCTCCTTTATCCTTCTTTATCTTTCCCTCCTCCTCCTTCTTTTTCTTTCCCTTCTCCCCTTTCTTGCAACCATGCTCTCCCTCCTCTTGTTAAATGGGGAGATTTATCTCTATAAAAAAGAGAAATGAGCCTTGGTAAGGTTTCCAAGGTCTTAGGCTAGCATAAAATAACCATGTTCATAACAAACACAGGTGGACACATAGGAAAGAAGTATTGTTCTTCACTAGCTGAATGGGTAATGCCTCGAGCTTTGCTCTGTGACCTGTAAGAGAGCTGGTTAGACCTGTTGTATGGACTTGTTTAGGCTAATTTCTGACACCAGCTAATACTGACATTAGCCAGGCAGTTTTGACAAATAAAAACCAAAATGCCCAGCAGAGGCTGAAACGGACAGACACCCTCTGATCATGTTCACAGCCAAAGAGCTGGCAGTGGTCATATGCGTACCAGATGGGAAACCTCCTATTTGTACTCAAGATTACTTTGCCACCTTAAAGACTTTAAATGCTGGGGTCGAAAGAATAATGTCAATGTGATTTTTCAGAGCAATGTTTGAAGATGAAATCAAATGTAGGGAGAGTTTCTCACGAGTCACAGAAAAGCATCTTCTGGGTACAGGAATCTGCACACCAACAGGTGCAATCTTCACATATGCCAGTTGGATCCCACACCACATAATTTTTTTTTAATATTTATTTATTGTTGAGAGACAGCACAAGCAGGGGAGGGGGACACAGAGGGAGACACAGAATCTGAAGTAGGCTCCAGGCTCTGAGCTGTCAGCACAGAGCCCAACGCGGGGCTTGAACTCACAAACCGTGAGATCATGACCTGAGCCAAAGTCGGGTGTTTGACTGGGCCACCCAGACACCCCATCCAGGCACCATATAATAAGCATCCTGCCATCAAGACTCAGCAGGCAGTGTGGAACATGGGTGCTAATGTCAAGAGTGCAGAAAGTTGATTAACTGTGTTCCGTTTTACGAGAAGATGGTGAATCCCCACTGTGTGCTACATGTTGAAAACACAAAGACAAATGAGAAGGTCCTGTCTCCTCTGCAAGGAACTGGTTATCTAATCGATTTTTTTCAGTCTCCGGTATTTTATGGTAGATCCCAGGAACTCACAACTAAGATTTCAAACTTGAACAGCAATGTGAGTTGCTGGGAAGCCCAGACAAAGAACAAAAATCTGTCACTAAGCAGCCATCATTGGTCTCTCCAAAGCTAATCCTTAGATTAGTGTCCCCTTCATGGCTTAGCGGTTTTTTATATGTATTGCTTATATGGCATTTTATTTCAGGGCCTTGGTCACAGAACCTCGAATTAATTAAGATTTGGTTGGGGAGCCACTTAATTGCTTGTACTTAGGATGTGGAAATTCAAGGGACGGATGGAAATGACGAGGCAAGTTATACATAATGCATTCCCCATACCCCTCGCTGAGTGACCATTATACTGATGGGTGTTATTTAGTTTTTTTTTTTTTTAAATCAGCACACAGTGCCAAGAACCTGGCATTTTCCAATACTCATTAGTGCTATCCTCTGGGGCTTAAGATAGCAGTTATTAAGGAATGAAGTCTCGAGAGACAGAGTGAAACCACAGCGCCTAACAATGACAGAAGTTCAGGTGTATCAGCCCCTCATCACTTACGGAGGCATCGCATGGCTAAATTAGCTTTCAAAGTCTTACACCGAACATGCAAGGCCCACAAATGTCATGTGGTATATTCTCCGGAGGTTAAATTTAGGTTTTCCCTGGCTCTTGCTGACAATTTGAAAGAAAGGAAAATGTCAGTGGGTGTGGAGTTGAAGTCGAGGGTAGGAGGCTGCCAACGTGGAGCCCACTGAGGCTGACATGGAACGGTCTCTGGAAACCCAAGCCACGGAGCGCTTCGGCTCTCCCCCAGATTTACCCGGATCGCTCGTTAGGTCTCCAGTTTGCTTCAGTTGGCTTTCCTGGCTAGGGGTTCCAACTGCCCACTTGCCCTGCTGATAATGGGGTGTGTTTACATGCAGGCGAAAGTCTGCTGGCTGGCTTCAAAAGGGTAAGGTAAGAAAGAAATCCCTCTCGCCAGACCACAGGCATGGCAGCAGAGGATGTGTGTGCACTGACACCATGACCTAAGGACTTTGGAACGGAAGACCACACACTGAGAAGACCTTCCAACCCTGCTGTCCTGACAACCTAAGCAACTCAGGTTGCTTACCTTCCAACCCTGCTGTCCTATGAAATGATCTCTAATTCAAACTGACTTCATGTTGAGATTTGAATTTAAGTGACTGTGGGAAGGAACCCACCCCCTCCCGGAGCTAGGAGCTGGGGGAGTCTTGGCTGTGCACCCTGCAGAAAGAGATGTTAAGCTGTTTTCTTGTATCAGTTATTGGCTTCATCCACAGAAAAGCCAGGAATATGGGTGCTTAAATGTGGTAGATTTTTCCCCCTCTTTTATGTGAAAAGTAAAGTTTGGCTCTAGATATTAAAACCACAATGAGATACGACCTCACACCTGTCAGAATGGCTACCATTAACAACTCAGGCAACAACAGATGTTGGCGAGGATCTCTTTTGCGCTGCTGGTGGGAATGCAAGCTGGTATAGCCACTCTGGAAAACAGTATGGAGGTTCCTCAAAAAATTAAAAACAGAACTACCCTACGACCCAGCCATTGCATTACTAGGGATATAGGGATGCTATTTCGAAGGGGCACATGCACCCCCATGTTTATAGCAGCACTATTGACAATAGCCAAAGTATGGAAAGAGCTCAAAGGTCCATCGATGGATGAATGGATAAAGAAGATGTGGCGTATACATACACACACAC
Source organism: Panthera onca (assembly GCF_046562875.1). Classification (NCBI taxonomy): domain Eukaryota; kingdom Metazoa; phylum Chordata; class Mammalia; order Carnivora; family Felidae; genus Panthera; species Panthera onca. The sequence continues at coordinate 35,139,085 of NC_138354.1, read as the reverse complement.
ACACACACACACACACACAATGGAGTATTACTCGGCAATCAAAAAGAACAAAATCTTGCCATTTGCAACTACGTCAATGGAACCAGAGGGTATTATGCTAAGTGAAATTAGTCAGAGAAAGACAAATATCATATGACTTCACTCATATGAGGACTTTAAGAGACAAAACAGATGAACATAAGGGAAGGGAAACAAAAATAATATCAAAACAGGGAGGGGGACAAAACATTAGAGACTCATAAATATGGAGAACAAACAGAGGGTTACTGGAGGGGCTGTGGGAGGGGGGATGGGCTAAATGGGTAAGGGGCATTAAGGAGGACACTTGTTGGGATGAGTACTGGATGTTATACGTAGGGGATGAATCACTGGATTCTGCTCCTGAAATCATTATTGCAGTATATGCTAACTAACTTGGATGTGAATTTAAAAGATGAAATAAAATAAAACAAAAAATAAAATAATAAAGTTTGGCTCATAGAAGCAGAGAGTAGAATCGTGGTTACCAGGGGTCAGGGGAGGGGGAAATGGGAAGATGTTGGTTATTCAGTTATGCAAAATTAGTTAAGTTCTGGAGATCTAATGTGCAGCAATGTAACTATAGTTGACAATACTACATTATGTATTTGAAATTGGCTAAAAGGGTAGATCTTGTTTTCTCATTTATTTTTAAAAGAAAAAGAAGAGAGGGAGGTGGGGGTGGAAGAGGAAGGAAAGGAAAGGAAAGGAAAGGAAAGGAAAGGAAAGGAAAGGAAAGGAAGAAGGGAGGAAGGAAAGGAAGAAGGAAGGAAGGAAAGGAAAGGAAGAATGAAAGAAGGAAGGAAAGGAAAGGAAGAATGAAGGAAGGAAGGAGGAAGGGAAGGAAGGAAGGAAGGAAGGAAGGAAGGAAACAAGGAGCGAGGGAGGGAGGAAGGGGAAAGAAAGGAAGGAGGAAGGAAGGAGAGGGGGAGAAAGGAAGGAAGAAAGAAAAAGAGAAAGAATGAAAAAGGAAATGGTAACTTTGTGAGGTGACAGATTTGTTAATTACTTGATTATGGTGATTATTTCACAATGGGTATGTATATCTAAACATCATGTTATACACCTTAAATATATACAGTTTATATTTGTCCACTATACCTCAGTCAAACTGAAAACAAAGTTTAGAGGTAGGCAGTTCAGGGCTGATAGAGTGGCTTAGGAATTCAGGCTTTCATCCTCAGCGTCACTTCATGGTCCAAGATCGCTGCCATCATGTCCCCATTCCAGTCCCCATTCCAGACAGCAGAAAAAGGGAAAGGCAAAAAGGATCCACTTCCCAATGAAGTCAGTTCCTTCTAAAAAGCTTTCTCATAGTCTTACTCATTTACACTGTTATATAGTTGAAGAGAACTAGACACATAACCCCACCTTGCCACAGGAAGGCAAGGCTGTGTGCCATGGTGGCTGATCACTCGGCCACAAGAGATGTAATCAGAGTTTTGCTACTAAGTAACCAGGTGAAAATAGACATTAGGTAGGCAATAGCAGTCTCTATAATTTCCATAAACATAGTCACTATAATCTAGAATGTAAAGACCCAGATCTTTAAGAGATTTTTTAAGAGAATATGCAGTGTGGAGGAAAGCATCTTGGATTAGGAGCCCAGCCATCTTGGATTCTTGCTAGATAGGTGGCCTTGGGAAATACATGGAGGTGATCTACCTCTCTATTTCTTCCTCTATAAAATGATTATCTCAGGGGCATCTGGATGGTTCAGTCGGTTGAGCCTCCAACTCTTGATGTTGGCTCAGGTCATGGGATCGAGCCCTGTGTCCATGCTGACAGCTTATAGCCTGCTTGGGTCTGTCTGTCTGTCTGTCTCTCCCTCCCCCCAAAACCCCCACACTCGTGCTCTCTCTTTTTCTCTCAAAATAAATAAATAAATATTTTGAAAAAATGATTATCTCAACCTTGTCTACACAAGGAAGGATCTGCTCAGATCATAAACCTGGAATCAATGTATCAAACAGTATAGTGTGAAATAGATGCCAGGTATTAATTAACATTATTATAATTGATCCAAGCATTTATAGTCTTTAAGGCTGGTTCAAAAGCCCTTCATTCTTCATGGAATTATTATTTATTTTATGATAGGTGATCATGGTAGTACCTTCTGCATATACAACACTTCACGATACATACATCACTTTTAGGCATGGATTTCATTTCATCCCCACAAACTCCCCCCATGAGCAACACAGGAAAGGAATCACCACTTAACGCAAATTGCCTGGTAATGCAGTCCAAGCCCAGAGAACCAAGTGGCATGGCCAAGCTCACACAGAGATATCTGGGAGTGAGAGTGGCTTCGAGTATGAGAACTTCTTAGAAGTGATACATGCTTTTGCAGATCTGGCACAAGCACCTGGAGCCCAACAGACATCGATTCTCAACCTGCCCAAACTGAAAACCTTGTATTTCCTCCTCTGCCCACACTCCTCCTGGGCTCTCTCCCTCAAAGGAAGGTATCACCTTCACCTCTCAGCCAAACCAAGGACCTGGAAGCCATGTTGGACAGCTCACTGCCCTTCACACCCTCACCACCCACCCCTGCTGCTCACCACACTGTAGGTTTCTTTCTACTTGCTGGTTCTCTATCTTCACAGCCTGGAGAGCAAGCTAGCCTCCCAACTAATCTTTTTCTGTTTTAGTTTTTGGTTTTTTTTTTTTTTTTTGCCCGTCCACAGGATATTCTCCACCCCTTGGCCATCAAGGACTTTAAAAATATAAGTGTAATTCTATCATTCCTCACTTAAAACCCTCGATGGCTCCTATTGTCCCCAAGATAAACCCAATTATTTAAAAAGCCAAAAACTGTGTAAGGCTGTTTGTGGTTTCACCCCTGCTTGCCACCCCAGCCCATATTTCCCTCCTGTCTCATTTCCTGATGTCTCTTCCCAGAAGGCACCATGCTTTTTGTATTGTACGGGAGCCTTGGATGTGCTGCTCTATCTGGAATTTCTAAACTCTTCCTTACCTACCTGGAACCTCCTTGTCTTTTCAGCTCATTCAAGGTATCATTTCCTTCAGGAAGACTTTCCTGCTGCTCCAGGCTGGATAAGATAGATAGCCTGTCCAACTGCTCCAAAAATACCTGGTGTTTCCCTCCATCACAACACTGGATGTGCTGTGTTGTCATTTTCTATTTGTGTGTCAAACCTCTGTCTAGATCACAACTCCTCCAGGCCAGGGACAGCAACTCATTGAGCTCCGGCTGCATGCAGGGACTGTCTTGGGGCACTTCACATGCATGACCTCACACAGTCCATGCAGGAATCTCTATGGCTTAGAGACTACTCTTGTATGCTTCACACAGATTAGGACACTGATGCACTTAGAAGTTAGGTCTCATGTACAAGGACTCTCAGCCAGTGTCAGACCTGAGCTCTGAGCATTGAGACAGTTGGCTTCAGAGAGGTGTGGGTCCTCCTACACTAAATTGTCTCTTTTATTTTAGAGATGCAATTTACATACCATAAAATTCACCCTTTTAAAGTGCATAATTCAGGGCACCTGGGTGGCTCAGTTGGTTAAGCATCCGACTCTTGATTTCAGCTCAGATCATGATCCCAGGGTTGTGGGATCAAGCCCCACATCAGGTTCTATGCTGAGCTTGGAACCTGCATAAGATTGTCTCTCTCTCTCTCCCTCTACCCTTCCTCCTCACTCCTGCTCGCTCTGTCTCTCTCTAAAATAAAAATAATAATAATGAAGTGCATAATTCACTGGTTTTTAGTATAGTCGCAGGTTGTACAACCATCCCCACTTTCTAATTCCACAATATCTTCAATACCCCAAAAAACTCCATACCAATTAGCAGTCACTTCCCATTCTTCACTACTCCCGGCCTTTGGCAATAATCCACGTACTTTCTGCCCCTATGGGTGTGACTTCCTGGGCATGACAGGCAGAATCACAGGTGCGATTGTGTGTCTGACTTCTTTTACTTCGCATGTTTTCACAGTTCATCCATGTCGTGGCACGCATCAATATTCCATCCCTTTCTATCACTGAATGATATTCCATTGCATAGACGTGTATTTTGTTTATCCACTTGTCAGCTGATAGACAATTGGATTGTTTCCACTAGGAAACCTGAGTCTGCCAACTTTGTTCTTCTTTTTCAAGATGGCTTTGGCTCCTTAAATTAATATTAATTTCCATATTAATTTCAGGATCAGCTTGCCAATTTCTGCAAAAAGAGCACCTGGAATTTGGATAGGAATGACATTAACTGTGTAGATGCGTTTAGGAAGTACTGCCATTGAAGTTGTATTAAGTCTTCCAATCCATGAACATGGGATGTCCTTCTGTTTTATCATCTTTAATTTCTTTCAACAATGCTTTGCAGCCTTCTGTGTACAAGTCTTGCATTTCTTTTGTTCATTTATTCCTAAGTGTTTCTTTTCCATGCTCTTAGAAACAAAATTGTTTCCTTAATTTCATTTTCAGATTGTGCATTGCTAATGTATGGAAATACGGGTGATTATATATATATATATATATATATAATGTAATTATATATATATATATTATGTATATGCTGTGTATATACATATATACTATAATTATATATCATAATTATATGTATATAATGTGTAATTATTATAATATATATTACAGTATATATGTTATATATAATATGTACATACATATATATATATATATACATACATACATATACATACATACTGCAAACTTACTGAACTCATTTATTCCCTCTAATAATTCTGTGTATGTGTGGTGTTGGTGGATTCCTTACAATTTTCTCTAGACAAGATCATGTCATCTGAAAACAGATAGTTTTATATCTTTCTTTTTAATCTGGGTGCCTTTTATTTCTTTCTCTTGACTAATTGCCTACACTATGTTTTCTTAATAATAACTGCCAGCATTTTTAGTGCTTGCTATGTGCCAATCAGTGTTTAAATCCATGTATGTCCTTAGTGAAAGTCTGAAGGATTTTATGTGTATTAAATATTCACAGAAGTTCTAAAAAGATGAGACTGCTTTCACAGATGAAAAACACCAAAGGTAAAAATATATCAAGAGTAATTCTACTTGGGGAGGCCCCGTTAAAGGGACAGAATGTGGACTTTGCACACTAACAGCCTACACCATTCCCAGGGGCCTGTAGTGACGGTTAGGAAAAGGACAGAAAATGCTGAAGACCAGTGTTTAAGTGAATCCCCAATGCAGGTTATTTTTGTCATTTTCCCTTGTCCTTAAAAAGCCATGGCAGAAATTTATGATTTTTCTGACATTACAGTTTAATCTTTGTGTGCTTTAACAAAAGATATTACAATTCTCTGGGCCTGTGCGTTTGCATCTGTACAATGGGACGCCTGGGGCTGGCTGTGGGCATTGTGTTGGATGATGCTTGGGAAGTACCCCTCACCACCACCATCACATGTTTAGAGCACAGTGTAATTGATTCAAGGTCTTACAACCTACTGGCACACAGCCTAAAGTACTGTGACACCAAAGCCCTTGACTTTGAACATGATTTACCTTTCTGCCTATTCTTCTTACCCAGTACCTCTCCTATCCTACCCCCCTCCCGCTCCCGTTTGGAAATACAAGCAAGTATAACTCACGGAATAAGATACATGGTTTATTTAGTCATTCAATCAACCACCAAGGAATAATGAGATCCTCTTATGTAACAGGATCTAGAGAAGAGTGTCTGAGAATAAAGTTCTGAAGAAGACACATTCCCTGCTCTACATAATCTTAAAATTCAGGAAGCAGAGAGAAAGGCCCAGTGCAAAAATAACAACACGCCATGATGCATCCTTTATGAGTTTGGACTTTGTCCCACCGAACACTGTGTGTCTCTCCTTGGTGGAGCTGATCTCCATCGTGGAGGGACACTCGCCTGGGCTATTGACTAAGCTGGGTCTCCCCCACCCGTCCTCTCTGGACTACAACCCCCATAAAGGCAGTGAGAGTGCGATTTTGGCCACTACCATGATCCTAAAGTATACTAAGTGCTTTGCACATAGTAGCTGCTGCATAGTTTCTGAATGGGCCATTTGAAAGGGAGAAGGAATGGAGGTTTTCATTCGAAGGAAGCATGGGAGATTTGCACTCTGGAAAGCTTCTCATTCTGACCAGAGGTAGGGATCCCTGTGGGGAGGCCATTAGGAAGATGATGCATCCTTGCCCTGTTCCACTCAGGCTGGGTCATGTGACTTGATCTGGCCAATGACATGTGGAAGGCCATATGGACAACAGGCAGAAGTTTTCACAGCCGCACAAGTGGGTCACCAGGCGGTCTATTCCCTTGTCCACAATGGTCAGCAATGCTGTAGACAGACTGAAGATGTCATGGCACAGGAGACATTTGAGCCACAGGGAGCAAGTACCATGATTGAGAGAGAGGCCTCTGTTATTGGCAGCCATGGACTCCAGGGTCCCTTGGTAGAGCAGCAATATTTCATCTGTGCTGATTGATCAATAACATTATGGGTCTGCTATGCAGAGTCCATGAAACGAAACAGTATATATAGAACTATCCAGCACACAAGTTTCTATGAATATTACTTGCCCCCTTTACCTCAACATCCGGAGTATTTCTGTTATCACATGAAAAAAATTGCGTACGTTGTCTTTGTCCATTCTGGCAGCTTTGGAAGAACACTGTAGCCTGGGGTGGCTTATATACAATGGGAATTTATTCCCACAGTTCTGAAGGCTGGGAAGTCCAAGATAAGGTACCAGCAGATTCGGTATCTGGTGGGGGCCCGCTTCCTGGTTTGGAGCCCACCATCTTCTCCCCGTGTCCTCATGTGGTAGACGGGGCATTGACTTCACTCATGGGGGCTCCACCCTAATGATCTATTCACCTCCCAATGGCCCACCTCCAATTGCCATCACATTGGAGATTTGGTTTCAAAATGTGAATCTGGGGGAGACTGCATACACACACACACACACACATACACACACACACACATATACACACACACACACACACACATCCTAGCATATTCTCTGGCACATAGTAGGTGCACATCACACATCAGGTGCTTTCTTTCCTGCATTCTCCTGCCTCGCTGAAGTCTTCTTGTACAAGGAATGTCTTCCAGGAAAGTTTATCCATCTCTTTATTCCAATGGCTTCCCAGTTACTTATTTCTGTTTTTCGCCGTGAATCATAGCGTGTTTCGAGGCGTGCTTTATCTCCTGTTTCCTGCATAAATAATCATCCCGGATCCAAGGGGCAATGTGTATGCAATGGTCCCGAGGCGGGCACCGGCACTTAGCTCAGCTCTTAATATGCAGTGTGGTGAAAAGGGGTGTCAGGTCGGGAGAGAAACCTCATCTAACATAGTTCGGGCCACTTACATTCATCTGAGAAGAGAGAAGGGATGCATTTGGACTGCAATTCTGCACCTTATAAATAGACATATATAGCTTGGCATACATTATTAATACGGGCTTTATTGCTAGGTTTATTGAATCCACGATGGTGCTTCTCTCGGGAAGCCATGGAACACAGGAAGATTGCACCGATGCTTGCATTAACCAGGACCACAGTCTACCAAGCAAATAAGGCTGTGCAAACAGCAGTATTCATGCTAGCCGCATCCTACAATTCAAATAACATAATAACAAATAATGTGCTCAAGCAAGCCCCACAGCCGCTACTGGAAGTATTTTATGCATGCCTCATCTATGCTGCTCATGCTAGCACAGAAGTAGGTAGGGCAAATGTATTTTAAAGAGGCTCCTTAGCCTGACCTACAAAGCCACTGCCTTCCTCCACAACCTCACCTTGTCCCTCGACTCTCTCCTTCCCTCCCTCTCACCTGGACATGCCTTGAACAGGCAGAACCAGTTCCTACCCTTTGCCCCTTACCCTTGCAGTGCCCTCTGCTGAGGATGCATGCGTATGCATGCGTGAGCGCGCGCGTGCACACACACACACACACACACATACACACACCTTCGTGTAACTGGTTTTTCTCTCTCCATGTCTTACCCTGTTTATGAGCTGCACTAATTTCTAGAGGTCCTTTTCTCATTTATACCTTTCCATCCTTATCGTCTGTCTCCCCATCTAGCACATAAACTCCATGGAAGCAGGGACTCTTTCTGTGTTGTTCATTGCTTGACCTCCAACACAGATAGTAGTGGCTGGCAGGGAGCAGGTTTGCAGTGAATATTTGATGAATTAATGAATGATTGAATGAATGGATGAGAAGAACACACACCTTAGTGGCTGGTAATTCCTCACCTTCTCTGTCCACCGTGAATCTCCCCTTGACACAAGCTCCATGAAGGGCGGTGATCAGTCTCATTGGCAACTCTAACCTCATGGTCTCAGGCTGGGAGTGGCACCTAGTCAGTTGTCAATAACTGGTGATTGAACTGAAAAGAACTAAAATCTGTTCTAGAAGTGCTGGCTGCAGCAGTGTTTTGTCCCATTATCTCCCAGTATGCTCTGTCTGGCATGGTGCCGGAGTACAGCTTTCCTTCCCTCCCTTGACTAAGGGCATCACCCCCTGGTGAAAGTGACACAGGGAAGCCCCCACCTTTGATTGATGACAACAACTCTTTGAATACAAATTGCCCCCAACATAGAAAAGTTTAAGGTTGGTAAGACATGTGGGGGTTATTTGTCCATAAACCACCACTCTTATAAGCCAACCACAATATAGAGATTCCCCTTTTTACAGGAATTGGGTTAGTAGAGGGCATGTAACCTCGTTCTGGCCTAGAAGATAAATAGAGAACTTACCGGGAAGTGGCTTCTGGGCACTAACTCCCCCACTCCCTGCAATGTTAGAACAAATGCACCTGTAGAAGGCCTTTGGTGGCCTCTTGCACCTCTCTTTGGAAGTCACTGTGTGAAGATGTAATGCCCAGAGCTGAGACATCTACCTTGTGGCCAGGAGGGAGATTTCCCCAATATAGAAGGTGGCCCACCGGAGGGACTGAAGAGGTCTGCATCTCAGATACTGAGAGGCCAAACCAACCCCGGGACCATCTTGCTCTGGACTCCCCAATATAGAAGGTAGCACAATGGAGGGACTGAAGAGGGCTGTATCTTAGATGCTCAGAGCCTGAACCAACCCTGGGGCCATCTTGCTCTGGACTCCCAATGAAGCAAACATGAGATGCTTCCTCTCAGTCACCTTTGCTCAGTTGTTACTTGCAGCCAAATGCACTCTAAGTTTACACATACCCTATGATGGATGTATTGCTAATTTGGGGGAATGAGACATGGATGAGTAAGATAATATCTGCCCTCAAAGACTTCCCCAGTCTAGCAGGAGCATTGGGAAATCAGTCCACAGTTGCAAGAAGGTGTAATCTGCCAGAACAGGAGCAGACACCAAAAGCTCTCAGAGCTTGGAGCAGAGATATACAACCCAGAGAGTCACAGAAGACTCCCTCCCTCCAAAAAAACCACAAATCCTGCGTTGAGCTTTTAAGACTGAATAGGAGTTAGCCAGTTCAAGAGTTGTATTTCATAGAAAAGGGAGCAATGTGTTGAGATTCATGAGTCTCAGGGTAGCTGAATGAGGCTCTGTGTGTCTAGCATGAACATGTAGGAAAGGCTGTCAGACTCCAGAATGAGTTTGGGGGTTATTATGGTGCTTTTCATCCAGGAGCACAGTGACAGCCAAATCCTGCCACTGGACGCTTCTCAAGTCCGAGTCTCCCAAGACAGCAAGCCCTACACACACTAGCCACTAAAACAAACACTTTCAGTGGCTTAGCCAGCATGCTTAAATCTGCTTTTGCGTAGCTCTGGTGAGACCAGAGGTGAAGAGCTAAGCAAACGCCTTCCCTTCCGAATCTGCAATAGTAGGACTGGCAGGAAAGGAGAGAACCTGTCTTGATTTGCCTGGCCAGGGAAGACGAGGGAAAATGGAACAGAAAGAAGATGAAGTAGGTATGAACCACCGGAGGGCAGTGATCTCGAGAGGTGATCCACACAGGGCTCTGCTCCCTCAAGGCACAGGAACCCCACCTGCCGATCCACATCAGCCTGGGCTCTGACTGGTCACATCAGGAAGTCACCTGTTAGGCAAGAGAGACACATTGTAGTGGATGCTCAGACACACGGAAATGTGGCAGAGGGATAGAAGCCCTGTCCAAAGACAATATGTCAAGCACCGAGGCTAGGGAGATGTGAGTGGAGATGTTCATCAGAACCCCCTGAGGCCGTGTTGAGGAATCTGGATGTGACCATGAAGTAATGGGGGTCAGGGAAGGAATTTCAGCACATGGGAGGAGTCAGGTGGGAGGGTTCCAAAAAAATCACTGGAACAGCAGTGTGAAAGCCAGGCCATTTGGGTTTGGAAGTAGAGTAGGCATGGACCCAGCTCTTCTATCAGATGCTTCCCTCTTCTGGACCACAGACTGCCCTCAGCTCTCAGCTGCTTCTGCATTCCATGAGATTTCGGGGGTCAGGCTGCCGCAAAGACAGAACCTCAGATGTTGAAAAAAATAAGGACGGGGGTGAACACTGAGAGCTGTAGATGGGCTTAGCCAACTTTCCCTGCAAGGGGTCAGAAAGTAAATATTTTATGCTTTATGGACCCTATAGTCTGTTGGAACAACTAAACTCTGCCACAATTGCCTGAAAGCTGCCATAGATAGTACATACATGAATGGGCATGGCTGGGTTGCAATAAAACTTTATTTACAAAACCCGGTGGTGGGCCGCATTTGGTCCCCTGGAGGTAGTCTGCAGTTTGCAGACCTCTGCTTTCGAGCCACAAGTCAATGTTGCTTCCACCTGTGTGCCCTTGGAAGAATGGCTGACCACCCTATGCTTACCTATCCTCTTCTGCAAATGGGATATAGTACCCACCACATAACTTATAAAAAAGAGATGAGAGGGGCTTGTAAAATGCTTAGCACAATGCTTCACATACAGTGCCCAGCATTATGGCCATTGTGTACCTGTTGGTTGGATCATTCTTGCCGTCCCTATATGTGTGGTGGAAAATGAAGCCCAGTGTAAGAGCCGGGAGCACTGGAGAAAAACAAAATGTTTCACCAGCTTGAGTCAGGAATAGAGATGTTCTATTTGCAGCCGTGCTTTTCTTGAGCCGTGATGGTGGCTGCCTCTAATTCCTTAAGGACTTGCTGGGGCCATTTAAGTGGATTTGATTGGCGTGAATTATTAAAAACAATTATTTATTAATAAATAAGAACTCTAAGAATGCCTTGCGCTTGTTCAGTGCTTTATAGTTTTCTTTTATTTTTGCTTTATTCTTTTCAAAGGGCCTTTTTAAACTGGGACATATGATATACCTAGAGGCATATGAAAATACAGGGGGTGGGGAAAGACATCCTCCTAAGGTATCAGATGTACTCAATTTGGCGGGGGGGGGGAATATTTTTTATTAAAACAAACTTAAATGTATTATGGAGAATATAGAATTGTGTGATTTTTTTTCTCAAGATAAAGTATAAGACTTCAAAGATATTTGAAGGTTGAGCTCCACCACTTTGGGCTGTACCCCAGACAGCCACCATATAAAGAGCACGGTTGTGTCTCTTCTACACAACACCCCGCAGAGTGTGTGGGGAGGGAATTTTTACAAATTCTGCAGATGAAGAAACCCTGTCTCGCTCAGGTCCACTCAGAACTCAGCTGCAGACCAAGTCCTCAAACGGAGGATTTCTAGCTCCCTTGGCGCGTCCGTGAATGGCACCCACAGCTAGTCAGGGCAGGCAGGTAGCATGGTGATTATGCGTGCCAGGTGCTGTGCTTAGTGCTGGGGGGATGCAGTGGTGATTAAGACGGGGTCCCCAAAGATATAAAACCCTCAACTTCAGCATCAACATCTGGTGAGCCTGAAAAACACCTGGCACCTAGCCAACTTGGGTCACACCTTTCATTAACACTCTCGTCTCCAGTCACATAATGATCCAGACCGTTCACCTTAGTTTCTGCCTCGGTTTCCCCACGTGGCAACAAGAATCTCCCACTAGAGTTCAAGCTCTACCATTTGCTTGCCTTGCTTGGACACGACTCCACACCCAGAAGAATAAATTGTACAGCCATTGCCTGCTGTGCAGCCAGCCCCCTTCCGCTGCACCCCCGAAACTCAGCTGCTACCTGGACCTCCAGTTGCAGCACAAGCACGGCTGTTTGTAGCTGTATTGCTTCCCGCCCCATCAGGAGGGCCCTGACTCTTGCTGGAATCCCAGCTTCGCCTTGTCATCCCCTTAAAGGTTGTGGCTTATTTATTTTTCCTTCACAAGGGCCACATTTGTAGCCCTTAAGCCTCCCTGTCCTGGTAAGTCAGCTGCCGTAAGTATGGGGAGTCTGGAGTCCAAACCCTGTCTGCAACTTGTGGGAACTTTGGAACACTCCTCGGCCTCTCCACCTCATCGGTTGTACCACCACCACCTATAAAACAAGGACAGGACGCCTTCTCACGGTCTCAGCGGGAGGATGGAAATAGGTCATGCAAACTGCCAAGTGCAGGGGGTGGGCACGTAATGGGTGCTCAGGTTGCTTTGGTTCCCCCACCCTCCGTGAGCTGAGGTCCCAGCCCACAGATGATCATGTAGGACAGACCTGAATCCTTGAAAGAGCTGGCGTGGGGTGCAGGAGGGGCGGCTGTGGGGCTGGAGGGCTGTGGAGCTCCCATCCAGCTGTGTGCCGTCGTGGCTCCCCACATGACTGTCTTTAACTTTTGCCTCCAAATAAAACGCTGTCATGGGACCCCTGACCCGCTTTCTGGGGCAGATCCCTCCATTTCCCGCTCTGAGTGGGGCTATTCTGCCCCAGCCTTCAGAACGAGTCTATTTATAGCAACCATCATTAACTCTCCGTTACCAGTCCCCCAGAGTCTCACCTGTTCCCCGCTCCTCCCGGAGTTGACTTCAGAGGGTTTTCTGAGAGTTCTTTGTAATATTAGTTAACATGTACAGGAAAGCCCCAAGGTCATGTTCCACTCCTGGCACCCTTCACTTTAGATTTGAGAAATCCCCTAAAACTCTCATTAGCGCAGGCTGCCTCACACCTATGAAACTTTAAAAATACCTGGCTAATCAGGCACTTTGCACACCTCCACGCGGGCAGAGAGTCTGCTTGCCTGCTCATCCTTTCTCCCGGCATCACATCCGTGCAGACAAGCGCTGTCAAAATCTGACTTCCTATGGTATTTAAAATAAAATGAAGGGAACTTCTCTGAAACCAGCATTACCACTTAAAGAGAAACTGGGCACGAGGAGCAGAAAGCATAGCCAGGAAATGGCATCCTAGAAGACCCTCCTTGTTCTGATTCATTTTTGACTGCGAGCTGATCATTGGGATTTAAAGGGGTATTAGCCACACCATGAAAATAAAATCACCAGTTACGGAGTGCCTCCCACACACTAGGCACCATGGAAACTACTCAATCACAGTGTCTCTGTGTCCATCAAAAACCCCGAAAAGCAAACCCCAGTACGCATATCAGGGGAGTGATGCCAAAAGGGATCAATTACGTAGTATTGTCCTAACTAACTAACATAGCCAGCACGTGGTCCAGCCATGATTCTCACCAGTGTCCATCTGTGTCTAAAATCCAGGCCCATGAGGTGCCTAGGTGGCCCAGTCGGTTAAGCATCTGGCTCTTGAGCTCAGCTCAGGTCATGATCTCAACAGTTCGTGGGATGGAGCCCCGCGTCGGGTTCTGTGCTGACAGCGCAGCCCCTGCTTGGGATTCTCTCTCTCCTTCTCTTTCTGCCCCTCGCCTGCTCGAGCTCTCTATCTCTCCACATAAATACATTTTTAAAAACTGTTTCAAAAACCAATAAAATAAAATACAATCCTTGCCCATGCCAGAATGTCCTGCCATCTCCCACGTGAAAGGTCAGTTTCCAAGATGGGCCATTCTCTACTCCACCTAGATAGAGCTACTCCATTTGTGAACTTGTGAGCTGTACAATCCTGTCAACATTATCTGGGTGTGTTCCTCAAACATAACATATTCCTGAACCCCACCTGAGAAGTATTGAATTTCAGCGTCTGAGGAGGACAATGGGAATCTGGTCCCACTGAGCACGTCTGGGTGATTCTTGTTCACACTCGTGTTTGAGAACCACTGTTCTGTGTCTAAGAAAGTTTGCAGGGATGCCCTAGAGTTGGGCTGTTTATAAATTTTTTAAATGTTTGTTAATTTTTGAGAGAGAGAGAGCGCAAGCAGGGGAGGGGCAGAGAGAGAAGGACACACAGAATCTGAAGCAGGCTCCAGGCTCCGAGCTGTTAACACAGAGCCCGATGCAGGGCTCCAACCCATGAACTGTGAGATCATGACCTGAGCCAAAGTCGGATGCTTAACCAACTGAGCCACCCAGGCGCCCCAAGAATCGATCTCTTAAAGTTAAAACGGCAGTAGATACCATTGGCAGTGTGGATGCTGGGAGCCCCAGATACTGAACCGGTGGAATGGGGAAAGGGGAGGCCCTGGGATTAGGAGAGAGCTTGCTTAGGGCATAGGAAGGGACTTGAGAAAATAATTCGGGTGTGGAAGTGACCCACGAGAAAGACTAGTCAACCCAGGAGATAAGAACCAGCAGGAGGCTTACAGACGGCGAGGGGGTGTGACACAGAAAGAGGGAAGCGGGCATGACTGACACCCTGGTACAGAAAAGACCAAGGGTCAGGGCTCCGTCAGAAGCCTTCATGTGTGAATTCCATAATCACCGTAGAGACACGGCTATATTGTGCTATGAGACACAATCTCTCCATCTCTGGCCTTACAGATTTCCCAGCCTGGTTGAGGGACAGACTTAGAAACATACAAGCATGACATGATATAATAATCACCATGCTACAAATAGATGCAAGAGGAAGGCAGAGGAAGGACATCCAACCCAGAGAAGGTCAGTCAAGAAAGGCTTCCTGGAGAAGGTGATGTCTGAGCTATTTCTGTGTTGATTGGAGTTGGCTGAAAGGAAAAAAAGGGGGGGGGGGCAGATCCAAAGCCCTCATAAGATGGTAGAAATGAGACTTACATAAATGTCTCGCTTCAATCAAAATTGGCTTGGGTAGTGGGGGGGAGACTAACATAATTTTAGGAGGGGAGGGAAAGCCTCAGTGGGCCCACATGAAAAGAAATGGAGAAAGCAGAGTAATTCAAATACTGCAGTTGTTAACAGTTACCTAAGGACATGGACGGCATGCTCAGCAGGACTCAGAGGAGATTAACGGCAGGCAAAACATCAGCAAAGGTGCATCGGGCAGAACTCTGGTGAGGGACTAGTTTTTATATTGGTCAGGTTGCATCCAGAAGGCAACTTGCTCTGTGAAACGGTCAGTGTATCTGATCCCACTGTCTTGGATGCTGAGCCGCCTGGGAGGAGTTGGCTTCAAGGGGAGTTCGTATTATTAGGCACATAAAACCAGCACGTCCCAAATAGTCTTTCCTTGAGCAATGATTTCCTACAGGGTCAAGGTTTCTTTGAGCACAGAAGACACTATATAGGTTGGCTGCACACTAACTCCTTGATCAAAATATTTAATCAAAATAATCTTCCTGCTCCAAGTTAACGCTTCCAATGTTACCTAAAGGTAACCTTTAGAAGAGGTAACTTCCAAGCGTAGTATTTACTCTGAGTGACAAAGTGTGATTAATGAAATCCAGTCTACTATATGGAGTGAGAATACAAGATGAGTATTCAGATGGTTACCAGCAATTTTAATAAACTTTTGATGTGGTTTGAACCATACGTAGAAAAGGGAGCAGTTTCTTAATCCATAGACATTTAGAAGGTCCATGAGTCCGCCCTAAAAATGCTCACAGTATTCCGAATACATGTACATATATACACTTCCCCTCTTAGGAAGTGAATCAGCTTCTATAAACACAGTCTCAAAGGTGTAAGTCGTGCACACCCATTCACACACATGCACACGCACACACAGCTAAAAGGTACGGATTTAAGGGAATGGGATTAAGTAATGCATTTGATGTTGACAGTCTGACAATGCCCCTACTTTGGTTTGTGTGCAAAAAGAATTATTTTTCTCCGAATCTTGTCTTGGAGGCGTCTCCTCTAAACCAGGGTTATTCTTCCAGTCCCTTTCGGCTAAGCAGGCTGGGATGGGATGGGATGGAGGTGAGTAGGGTCAGCACCGTGCCACATCCAAGTGCTCCAGAGACAGCCAAGTTTGATAACTGCCCCATAGGGAGAAGTCCATAGGGACACCAGAGTTTGGCAGGGTGACCTAATGGAGCTGCTTCTGGGTAAGAAATAGAATTAAGTAGACATCAATTGAAATGCAAAATGTTTGATTTGCATCGGATGGAATACAAAGAGTCCTTTATGCACATTTGGTACCCTTGCACAAGTTGATGCTGATGGCAAACACATTTGGCATTTGCACACTCGGTGTTTGCAAAAAACGGAGGCATTCCCATTCTGCAAACAGCCCACAGATACATTAAATAACCCATTTCGTGATGGACATCTGGACTCCTCAAACCTGCCAAAAGTGGATGATGGGCTCACTGCTGCCTTCCAGCTTTATGGCGGGGAACGGTTCCCTCCAAACCTGAAAGGCGTCACTCCACAGCATGGCAGGTGGGGGTCTCATCTGTCCACACACAGTGCACACATTCATTTTGATTTTAGCCTTGTCCAAGCCGCTGGCCGCATATATGGTAGCTCACACACCTGGGCAGGAATGAGCCTTGTTAATTAAAGCAGCAGGCTGTAAGGTGGCCTGACGCCTGTTTCTCTCTCACTGCGGTCGCTTGAATGGTGGCTATAAACGCCTGATGTCAGATACATGGGTAAACAGGAAGATCTGGAGGGATTCTTTAATTTAGTATTTCATGGGGAAAAAGAGAGAGAAATAGGGAAGGAAAAAGCAGGCTTGGCTGAACATACCATATCCTACCCAGTAGAATGGAAAGCAGAAATCATTTACTATGGAGTTAGCTCAAGCATCATTTCCAGCCCCCCACCCCCATCCACCCCCAACAAAGGAAGTGATAAAGTCCCTGGTCAGGTACGCTCAGGATAATTCACTCCAACTTGCTCTGGTCTATATGTCACTTCTCTTCCATCATCTTTTGTGTGCTAAACTGATCCCAGCTGCTGCGTTTGAACAGCAGAGAGAGCTTGAGTTCGCCACCTAGTGGCCATCAGCGTGGCTACCCGCCTCCCGTGTCGTCCCAAACCTGGGGCTGGAAATCGCCTTGCTCTCTGTGAGTCGTTACAGTCCCAGAGCTCAGATATCAAGGTTTCCTTCCCAAGTTTCAGTTCAAATAGAAAGGTTTAAAAAGGAAGAAGAAAACCTAGGATAACTATAAGTGATGGCCACTTGACCTCATCCTATCTAATGCACGGTGTACAAATGAAACATAAAACCCGATGCAGAGGAGAAGAGTAAGGGTTATTCTTAGAGGCCCACAGTACGAAAAAAGTAGGCAGATGTGTGTGTGTGTGTGCGTGTGTGTGTGCAAGCATGCATCTAAAGTCACAGAGGCAAAGACTCTGTGACTACAATTAAGTTTCCTACTTCCCTCCTATGTAAACCTAATTTTTTAATTTTTGTGCACGTATGGGTGGCCTCCCAATGCATGCACTATGATAATCATGAAATTAGGGTAAGAAAGGTTGAATACCTACCATGTGCTAGGTAATTTGCATTCATTATTCATCGCAGTACATATGACCCAGGCTTACTATAGACTTTAGGGTCTATACAGCCCAATCTCTACTTCCTATGGATTCCTCAATCAGAAAACCCCCTCAGTGATGCTTTTCAAACTCCCTATGGAGCAGGACTTCCTCTGTAATTATTTTATGCATCCGTAGACCAATGTTTGTATTTAAAAATAAAAGTTACCAGGAAAAATAAAATGTGCAATATATACAAGCCCACATAATATTATTATTAGATTTGACAGATGTAAAAATTACTATGTCAAATTCCTCTAAATTCTCTAAAAGCTTACTCACAATTTCTCTGTTTGCTACCCCTGTAGACTAGTAATAATGTGTAGGCAGGAACTGGTCCTCAGACTGCCTGCTGACTAGAGCTGATCCACACAGTCCCTGCCAAACATCCTCACTTTCTGAACATTTTTCATGACAGGGACGACCCACCTCACAAGACAACTCATGCCATTGCTGGACTGGTCTGACGACTAGAAACCAAGTCTGCTCCTCCATGTTCGTTGGCCAGGGTTCTACCTCTGACCCACACTCAACCAGACGTGTCTCTGTTCAATCATGGCTTTTTAGGAATCTGATAATAACCACTTTATGACCAAGTTCTGACTTCTCTTCTTGGTCTTGAGTATACACTGCCCACTTAGAGTCTAGACTTCAGGATCTTTCCACCAGAGGACAATGGTGGGAGTTTCCACCCCATCGACTTGCTTCTCTGCCCCCTAATCTCTGATTCCTCCAGAAGAGCAGGGAAGAGTGACCTGCTGGCTCAGGACACAGACATTGCTTGGCCACGTCTACGATGGACAAGCCCATTGTAGAGTTCAGAGGCAAGCATGCTGGAGTCACTATCATATGCTTTGCTCCCCTCTTGCTAATAGGAAATAGAAGGGTCAGGGACTGTCTGGTTTCACAAGGGCAGTCAGAATGGTACTGTTTTCTTCCATAAACGTGGAAGTCACTGCTCTGACCTCTTGTACCATGTAGATGGCCAGATATGGGAGGATCCATTGATTCATATTCATGTAGAGAACTTGCCTAGAATCCAAGTTGAAGCCAGATACTCCAAGACAGCTCTCCTGCAATCCTTCATGGAGGTTCCTTGGCCTGGACCTAGCCAGTGGCAAACTTGTAGTCGAGTTTTCACTTGTTCTGCCTCTTGCCCTACGATATTGTGCCAATTACTCAACATCTCTGTGCCTTCATTTCCTCCTCTGGGGTGAAAAAAAAAGATGGCACTAGAAGAACTTACTCACAGGGAGCTATGGCAATTAAATGAGATTTAATAGGATAATACATCCATGCACTTTGAACTTCTCTTAGTCTCATGAATAAGTGCTTATGATGATTTTGATTTTAACATATTTCTATTGGCTTATGGTTTCCCAAGGAACTCTCAGAAAAGGGGTTTGAATGGAAAGGGTATGGATATTCTTGGAACTTCTCATCGAAATCAAGAAATACCATCATGATGACACACCCCTAAAATTTAGACTGTGTTACAACCAGCAAGAAGTAGAAAAGGAAATTCACCTTTCTGGTTCTGAAGATGACCTTTTCTGTACAGTTAGCCCAAACGCATATTAGTTGACCATGGCGGTGGTGGTTGCAGAGGTGACTGATAGTTGCTTGAGCTTATTCTCTTATGAAAACATGAGAGTTTTAATTCATACTGAGATTTCCACAAGCTAAACCACCCAAAGCTTTTGTGTTTTCCTAAGCGTATATCCTCATTCTGTAGCTGGATGCTGTTCTTGGAGGGATTCAGTGTGGAATCTTACGTGTATTCCTAATGAATTTTATCTCAGATTTGGCCCACTGCTTCCAAACATCATAATTACTATTGAAAAGACATGTCATCTAGTCTGGTTTTACACACCTTATTGGTTTAGCCACAACACTCGTTTTTTTAGCCATAAAACTCTTTTGTAAGTGAACTCCAAGAAGCTATAGAGATCATCATGGAGCATTCTGGAAGGGGAGGGGAGCAAGGTCTTGCCCGCTGGACTTCCCCATCAGCCACTGGAAGTACTTCATGAATCCCCCACAATCTGAGAAGAATTGTAACTAAGCTTCAAAGAAGCCTGGCTGTTATTTTACCGATGGAGAAACTGAGGCCAAGAGAGCATGTAAGGTTGTCCAAAATAATGCAGGTAATTTAGAGCATGCCTACATCTATTTTGTCTCTATCAAGAAAATGGAAAATGGAGTATCACCTTACCTTGGGCCAAACTCTTAAATGTCAGGATCTGTCAGCTCTGGAGATTTATCTACGAACATGGGGTCAGAGCCAAACTCTGAAAGGTTAAGCCTTTAATCAAATCACAGAGTTGATCCCTTGCAGGTCAAGTGGATTCCTATAAAATGTGCTCACGCGTCATTAACCACCTATCCAATTCTGTATATGTGCAATGCTGGTCATTTAAATGGGATTTGGTAACGAAAATACCGCAGAGAGGAATGGCTTGAGTTGGGACCTCAATGCAGTGGCAGTGTTTTCTTAGGTGTTTATGACTTATTCATAAAGGTCTTGTAACTCTAGCTTTGCTCTTACCCAGTATGTCTACTGCTTCCCAGCATGCTTGCTGGCTTATAAATAAGACAGTTAGCAAAGTGAGCAGGTGAGAGGCTAACACAAAGCCTTAACATATGCCACGTAATCACCTTAGGAGTTTGATATGAATCAATTCATACAACCTTTTCAACCACCCTTTGAGACTTTGAGGTGGGTACTTGTGGTGGTGGTATCTTAACCGTTATATATAATAAATACATTCTTTCCCCCATAATAAATTTCAGAGTCTGCAAAAATGTTTCAATTTCATTGAAAAACAGAAGAAAAAAATGAACATCTAGGTTGAGGAAACTGTCTGCCTATATAATATTAGTATCTTTGTCTTTATACCGACAGTCACCAAATATGTTACTGAATAGTTTCGGTGGAGAAGGGGCCCACAAAAGTCACAGGTGACCTAGCACACACAGACAGGACTATGAGGTAGACGTGTGACCACGTTGTAGAACACAAAACCGGGGTCCAGGGAGTTGAGTTCCCATGTCCCAGTTCCCCACACTGCACTGACCAGCCTGCACTCACGTGGAAGGCTGCGAGCTCCAAGGTCAGTGGCCTTTGCTACTGATGTCTCCCTGGACATGGCAGGAAGGTTCTGTTTTGGAGGTCCCTTCCAGGAGACACACATAAATGTGCCAACCCCAGCTCAAGACCCAAGAGCTCCAAGTGCCACCCGTTCATGAGATATAGGGGCAGGGAAGCACGCAAGCATCCACGGCTACAGTTTCGCTTCTACCGTCTGGAAAAGCAGGAAGAAAGGAAAGAGCTAGAACAGTTGTCCTTAGCAAGAAGCTTGGAGCTGAGCAAGCATTCCCCATCTTCAGGGTCTTTGTTTCTCTCAAGGAAAAAAATATATATATATTCTCTGCCCACACTCCAGCCCAGCTGTCTACAATGATAAATGATGGGCCTTTCTTTAAATTTCCTTTCTGCTCAGCATGAGGACTGGCCAGTGTGGATATGCACTCGACACGGATAAATGGCTTTGGCAAGCCCACCAGATTGTCCACGTGGCAACAGAT
This sequence comes from Panthera onca, assembly GCF_046562875.1. Classification (NCBI taxonomy): domain Eukaryota; kingdom Metazoa; phylum Chordata; class Mammalia; order Carnivora; family Felidae; genus Panthera; species Panthera onca. The sequence goes on along the minus strand of NC_138354.1, from coordinate 35,117,825 downwards.
GGTCCAGCTCAAAGCTTTTGTTGTGCTAATGTTGGAACTTGCTGCTACCTGAAGCAGGTTATCATTTCATAAACAATGATGCTGCCACTGCTCTGTGGATAAACTGTTCTTTCTACTTTGCAGGGCCCACCATGGGTGCTGACAGCTTCATGATGGGAGAGGAGAGCCCCTAGTCACTCAGCTGCCGTGGCAGGAGAGGAAAACTTAATGGGCTGAAGAAAGCGAGGATGCAGTCTGGCTTTGGCTTCTCAGCACGGCCACACGGACATCTGAGTGTCCACCCCGAACTGTGGTCAGTGAGAAGGTACCAAGTTTCCATTTTGTCTAACGGTCAAAAGTGACCCTTGGGGCACCTGGGTGGGTCAGTCAGTTAAGCGTCTGAGTTCAGCTTGGGTCATGATCCCATGTCGGGCTCTGTGCTGACAGCTCAGAGCCTGGAGCCTGCTTCAGATTCTGTGTGTGTCTCTCTCTCTGGCCTCCCCCGCTCATGCTCCGTCTGTCTGTCTCTCTCTCTCTCTCTCTCAAAAATAAATAAATGTTAAAAAAAAAAGTGACCCTTAAAGACAAACTGCACCCTTGGAATTTACTTTTGCATAGATTCACTTTATAGTCCCTTTCCCAGAAAACGTAATCATGAACGGCTAGGAAAGAGATTAAGATGTTCAAGTACCTGCTATGTCCAAAGCACTATAATAACATTATTATTACTTAATTCTTGTTGGTGGTAGCAGTAGTAAATAACTTTAATAAGGAGCTTGTTAAATTCCAGGCACTGTGCTGAGCTCTTTACATAAATTATCTCGTAATTATTTCGAGGAACCCTTGAGGAACTGTGCAGCGGTGTGCTGGTAAACCCGTTCTCACAAGGGGGCAGTGGAGGGCGGAGGCCCGCTTTGTAATGTTTGCTGATTTCTGTGATGTCGCTATTCCCACCATAGCCAAGTTGAAGCTACCAACTATTTAACCACCTGCTCACAAAACTCCCAAGTATTCAACCATCAGCTCTCGTGAGCCAGTGCAGGTCGGTTCCAGAACATTGCTGGGACAGAGGTGCAGAGAGGTGGCTTGCCCAAGGTCACCCAGCTGCTAAGGGACAGAGCTGAGGGGTCCACCCAAGAACACGGACTCCCACCCATCTCTTGCGTGTTCCACTCTACAGACACATGCCGTTATTGCACTTCACTTTGCTGCTCTTAACAGATACTGTGGAGTTTTCTGGTTTTGGGTGTGTGTGCGCGTGTGTGTGTCTGTTTTACAAATTGAACTTTTGTGATCATTCTGTGCCGAACAAGTCTATCGGCACCATTGTTCCGACAGCATTTGCTCACTTCCTGTCTCTCTGTGTCACATTTTGGCAATTCTCACCATATTTCAAAACTTCTTCATTATTATTATATTTGCTACATTGATCTGTGATCGGTGGGTACAACTTGCTGAAAGCTCAGGGGATGGTTAGAATTTTTTAGCAATAAGGCATTTTTAAATGAAGGTATATACATTTTTTTATACCTAATTCCCCCTTGACAGACTACAGCATAGCATAAACGTAGCTTTTATAAGTACTGGGAAGCCACACAATTCATCAACTCATTTCACAGTGATACTGACTTTATTGCAATAGTCTGGAGCCAACCCCACCATGCCTCCTAGGTAGGTCAGTACTACCCTAAGGCCGTGAGTCCATGAGCGATTTTAACCCACATGACAACTTTATGAAGCAGGCATCACTGGAGACCACCGACCTTCAGAAGTTAAGGAACCTACCTGGTGTCACGCCCCTACTCAGGGACCATACTAGAACTCAGACCTGTCTTGTCTGAGCCCACAGCAGAGGCTCTGGGCCAACTGACTGCTTCTGGTGCCAGCTGACGACACATTTAAAAAGCTGGAGTGAATATTTTTCACATCTTAGTTTGCCCTTGGGTGGAGAACCTCAGAAACAAAGACAATAAATATCCCAAAGAAATCCCCATCTATCGCTGGAATTTTAGGCGTTGGTCATCACGGGTGATATTTTAAGGGCCAGCAACCTCACTCGCTGCCTCAAATCTGACCACAAATGTCCCTCAAGAAAGTGGATCAGAAATATTTGCTGGTATACAAGAGACAGAGGTATAGAAAAAAAATCCTAATTTTGTAAGGACTTTCTGGGCAGAAGAAAAAAGGGAGGACAGAATACATTTCATTTCCATGAGTCCCGAGTGATTTTCAGTGGAATCAATAATAAAAACATCACTTTGCTCACGCTAATGCAATCATTCCTAATGAAACCATACAAACTTCCTCCCACCACTGAAAGCCAAACCCCTATTTTATATATGGTTGATTCTCCGTACTCCATTCAAACCGTGGCACCTTGGAGGAGGAGTAATTTTTAGGTACTTGTTTAAAAGCCTCAAAAACACCTGCAAGTACAGTGCCCAATATTTAAGAGATACTCTTAAGAGTGCCCAAACTCTCCCATTATTTGAACCTTTTTTTTTTTTTTCCCCCCTCAGAGGAAAGCACAGTTTCCCCAAACACAAGGTCCACACCTGGGCTTGTTTTTGTCCGCTTTGCTTTGTCTCCCCACCCCAACCGCAACCATGAAATCATCAGATCTGCCCCTGAAACACTTATCCCCCCCACCAGTTCCCCACGTGCCACACCTTCCAATGATGGGCCTGAAGCGAAGGAGGCAGGGTTGTTAGGGATGAGGCTCCACCCCCTGGGACTGTTCCCCAGGATGCAGGCCCCACGTTACAGGTACTATCAGAAAGTAGCAGGCTGCAATGGAGGGCTTGTGAGTTATGGCCGTGGTCACCAGATCTTTTTCTGTAGCATCCTGCATGTGTAGGTGATAAATCTTAGGGACCCGGGGGAACACAGCCGGGTTTCTCTCCTCTGGCCCATTATTTTTCTCCTACATCATTTAGAAAAGTGCAGGTCTGGACCTTCTTTGTTTGTTTGTTTGTTTGTTCATGAATGTTTTCTTCAGCTTCATGCCAATTTTTGGGCATGTTCAGTTTTTGCAATGGAGCATGCTTTTAGAACCTGACTGACATAATAGAAGATGAAGGGAATGAGTCAAATACATCCCTTTGTTCTCTGGGAAAATGACAGTGAGGAAGTCCAACCATATACAGTTCATGCTTGCAAAGGAAGCAGGAGGAAAAGAAAGGAAACTACCATGAGCCAGGATCTACGCTTTGCTCTGCAAAGGCTGAAGCACATCATGGGGGTCTAATGCCTCTACACAGCTGGTCAGGTGTCTGGGCTCCGATCCCAGCTCCTTTGCCATTGGGGGCCTTGGGCTCCTGATTTGATTTCTTCAGCTGTCAAATGGGTGTAATACTAATCCCTACTTCACAGGAGTATTTTTAGTGAGACGGAGTTCACACAACATGCAATTACCCATTAAAAAAAAACCAAAACAGCGGCATTAAGTACGTTGAGAATGTCGTGCAAACATTCATCACCTCTGTTTAGCTCCAAAACATCTTCATTACCCTCAAAAGGAAAACCCAGACCCATTAAATAGTCACTCCCCATTTCCTCCTCGCTCAGCCTCTGCCAACCACTAATCGACTTTCTGTCTCGATGGATGTACCTACTCTGGACATTTCATATAAATAGAATCATACAGTATGTGACCTTTCGTGTCTGGCTTCCTTCACTTAACTATAAAATGTTTTCCAGGTTCACGCACGTTGTGATGGACAAAGTATCGGCACTTTGTTCCTTTTTACGGCCAACTAATATTCTGTTATATGAATATACCACATTTTGTTCGCCTACTCATCCATTATGGGTATTTGAGGGCTTCCATATTTCTGCTACTGTAAACATTTGTGTACAAGTATTTAGATACATCTTTTCGATTCTTTCGGGTTTATACAATCAATTCACATTACGTGCTTTAGTTGTAATCTATGAAGTCACAGCAAACACTGAATTAGCAAATACTGAGTCCTTTTCCTAGGCGAAATATATAGATACCTATCACACTGATTACAGTTTGTCCTGGTAGATCCTGTTTTCTTTATTTTACACAGGAGAAGATGGGTCTCAGAGGTGCTAAGTGACTTCCCCGAGGCCACCCCACTGTCCCCAGTCGACTGGCCCCAGAACCGGAGCTTCCAGCTTTCCGAGGCACCGCCCTTACCACCTGTCTTCGTAGATGACCAGAAGACACAGCAGTGTCACCTTGTTTGACCTCAGCTGGGAATATACCAGGTGCGCAATTTAAATTTTTGTCACTACACGAATGTCAGCATGCCTGACCCCCCAAATTACCAGGAGCGTTGATTTGGGGCTTACAGATTAACTTTAGTGAATAGGCAAATTTGCAAACACAGAATTTGCACATAAAAAGGATCAACCATACCCAAGAGGGGAACCACTGGGTCACATGGTAATTTGTGTAGCTTTCTGAAGAACCACCAAACTGGGTTCCACGGTGGTGGCACCATTTTGCAAGCCTGAAGGATTTTTAAACTCAGATTTCTGTTTATTATAAATAACAGAACGATGAAAAGCTTTGTGCGTGAAGATTTATGTAAATCAATGATTACTTCCGAAAAACTTGATTGAAACGGAATTGCTGAATCAAAGGAGTTTTTAATACTTTGAGGACAGGTCAATACGTTAATATTTGTAAGGCACCGAGAACAGGGACCTGGTGAATAGTGTTATTATTTAGTGCTAATTAAAGAAATTAAATATTAAATAAATCACGCCAGGTTCAACTCTTTCCCACTCCCGGGAGAGGAGCACACACATAGCACAGGTCAGTCGGGGAGACAGGCACACCGGGCAGGGGGAAGGGGGTGTTGGGGGGTCTGATACCGAAGAGAAGACGGTCAGCCGTGTTCCAAGGCCAAAACTGCCCTCAGCCAGAGAGGACACTTCATCTTTCCCATTTGTACACAGACACCTGGTGTGTGTCCACCCACTCAACATTTACTCCAGAACTGAATCTCTCCTCTGTTTAAAAATTCATCATTTTGTTTTATAATGAACTAATAATATGGGTTCGTTGCAGAAATCTGGGGAAACACAGTAAGTGCAGTAAAGATAATATGACTCACCTGTGATCCCACACCGTTTTCTTCTGTTCCACTCCTTTTCTCTGTTTAATGCAATTAAATTCATAATATGTGCGAGTTTCTGGTACAGCCAGTCTCCACTTGACAGTGTATTAGCACATAATCTGTGTCACGTAAAGTCTTCAAAATCCTGATTGGTAAGTAAGGCCTGGAGTTTCCCCGTGCGTTTATACCACACCTCGAGTGTTCTCCCACTGCTGAATATTGTTTCCAAATGTCTGTTATTATAAACAACGCAATGATGAATCTCCCCATGTAAAAGGGTTGATGTAAATCAATGATTATTTCCAAAAATGTTACTGAAATGGAGTCACTAGACCTAAGGTATATGTTTTAAAATTTTTTAGCGTTTATTCATTTTTGAGAGGCAGAGACAGAGCAAGAGGGGGCAGGGCAGAGAGAGAGGGAGACACAGAATCCGAAGCAGGCTCCAGGCTCTGAGCTGTCAGCACAGAGGCTGATGTGGGGCTTGAAACCACAAACTGTGAGATCATGACCTGAGCTGAAGTCAGGCGCTTAACCGACTGAGCCACCCAGGCGCCCCCCAAGGTGTATGTTTTAATATGCGTATATGGTGCTCAGGGAATAGTTTTCTTTTTAATGTTTCTAAATGCTTTTATTTTCTCTAGCCTAGACCAGGCTTCTTTGTATACTCACATTTGATACGTGCCTCTTTTTTGAACAACTCTTACTTTGTCATTCTATAGTCACTAGTGAAATATTCCAATTAATACCTCTCTCCCCAAGTGGAGTATAGACTCCACAAGGGTAGGAACTGGATCCATTCACTCCCATGGATTTCAGCATCCAGTAAAGTCTGGCACATCGTAGTGCCCAGGAAATAGTAGAGGCATGAATGGATACATCACCCACTGACTTTTTATCACTTTTCACTCCCACTATTGGTGACGAAGATAAATGTTTATCAGTCCCAACATCTTCACTTTCAATATAGCCGGGCTTATGATTAGAAAAATAAGGTTCTTTTAATCACTGAACATTGACATCCTATTATTTTATTGTGCATTTCTTTAAATACTAGAAATGTGACAAAATTCCCTATTCTTGTTTGTTATTACTTTTTCTTTGGTAAATACTAGTTTGTGTTCTTTGCCCTATTTGTTTTGGTTCTTTGCCCAATCACCTTAACACAAATTCAGTCCATATCTACAGAGTATCTTTATATTGAGTCCCACACTCTTCCTGATGCCTTTATAAAATCCATTCATCAGGCTCCCGTGGGTAAGGTGCAAACATTGTGCTATTAGCATAGGAATCCCATATCAATCCTCTCTTTGTTTCTCAAATACGCGTTTCACAAGGCTGGGGGGTGGGGGGTCTCAGGGAGCAGTCAGCTGGTGCTCTCTGAGCCTTGAGTGTCAATCTCTTGGGATGAACATGGAAAAAGAAAAGTTGGGAGAAGCAGGCAACCAACTGTGTTCCACTTTTGTGTCTCACACTCCAATGTGACCTGGGCTCAAATCCTAACTACCACATCGCAAGCGGTAGGACCCCAACAAGGAAGTTAGTGCTTTTCCCTCACATTTGTAAAATGCGGAATAATAGGCACTCATAGATTGTTATGAGGATTCAATGAGAAAAGATGAGGGAAGGAGGAAGAGAAGAGGGAGGAAGGAAGAAGGGAGGGAGGAAGAAAAGGGAGGAAGAAGGAAGGAAAGAAGGAAGGGAGAGAGGGAAGAAGGAAAGGAGGGAGGGAGAGAAGGAAGGAAGGAAGGAAGGAAGGAAGAAGGAAGGAAAAGGAAAGAGAGCATATTCTCCTCCTCATCAGTGGCTAGTGTTTGAACGCTTTTCATGTGCTCAGTGAGTTGCCTCACTTCTAGGGCAGTCTATAATCCATCACTGTTGTCTTCCTTTGGAAGCTGTTATGAGGAGTTTTAACAGTCTCGGTTCTCTGTTTGCTGGAAGCTGATGGAAGAACTCTCCTTATCTCCAATATTAGAACTTGTAGAAAATCGATATGAGGGTATAACATCCTTCACCATCATACTTGGTAATAAAGCCTAACTAGAAAATGTGCAGAAACTTCATGCGTCTGGTGCGTTTTGCCGGTTTGTGAAAATCAACCCGGTGTAGCCAGGAATGATTCCCCTCATTGATTGATCAAAGCATAAAGAGGAAGGGGCTGTACATCAGCCCTCATTAAAAATGGAAACCTGGTCTCCAACTTCCAACTTGAAAACCTGACCATACAGAAGTAGAAAGTAGAGGAACAGGCCTGAATTTTGTTTTTGTTTTTGTTTTCTTTCCTCTCGCGTCTTTTAAGAAACATGCTCTAAAGACAGACCTCTTAATGCCAGCGGAAAGCCTTGCAGTTCTGAGCCTTTTATAAATGACATTTGTCCAATAGTCTGATTTACTAAGCATGATTGAAAACAACACTCGGACCACAAGTGATACCCGGGAAAACACACACACACACACACACACACACACACACACACACAACAAAAGCATTAAGAAACAAGACAGCTTTCCAAAGCTATGAAAACTTATCCAAAAGGAAATATATCACTCAGATATTTACAAAATTGCCAGTGCAATTCAGCCTTCTCAGTAGCAACGATTTTTATGTCCTAAAGAGAGTTTGTATCTAGAGGTAATTGTGCTCTGCCGCAGTTCGTAAGCCTGGGCATTTACGCTGGCAATTCCAGATTTATAGGAACAGAAAAAATTTCCGTGCATGATATACTGTACAAATTGTATGTAATAACCACAATAAAAAATTTCATTAGGCTTGCTATCACCAACCACCAATTCCCTGGGGAGAATTTATGTGCAAACTTCAGTTCCGTTTACCATCTGGGATATTCTTTGGAGGATGCATAGCCCCAGGTTCCTCAGAAAAGATAAGGGGGCATATATATATCCTCTCCTCTCCTTGCCTTTGGGACAAGCGTTTTAGAAAAAGAAGGCCTTTGTGTCTGGAGGAGCAGAAGTCTGCAGATACCCTTCTGTGGATTTGCTCACATCCCCCACCTACCCTGAGATCCCTTTAGCAGCTGTCCCTAAATTCCGCAGTTCTCAGATCTGAGCACTAAGTCCTGATGCATATTTTATGTAGTCCATCACTGAGATGTGGATGCAGATTTCCATAGTTATAGGAGAGGAGGCAGGAATTGGAAAGACAAATTGGGTCATCTTCTAGTTTGCAGCTGTGAAATCCATTTCAAAATTGCAGGCTTGCAGACCTGAGAGGCTTCCCTGGACTCGATGGAGATATAATCATGGTGTCGCCAAGGAATAGCATTCCGGCCTGGCAGTGTTTCTGGGCATGAAGCATATGTCCTCATAAAACGTCCTCTTTATGGCCAAAGCTTCTGTGCATATGCTGCAAACAGCAACAACCTGGGTCCTGCCTTGGGGAAGGGACTAGGAGATTGAACATCTCACGGCTGCGTTGCGGTTGATAACAAGGGCCTCCTCCCCACTGCGTCCGCCCCAGCCCCTCTCCGCCCGTGTCCTGCCGACAGGCACACGCCAGGGTCTGGCATCGCCCTTGCCACTGGGTCCGTAGGATGGGGCAGGCATGGGTCCGAGTACATCCTAGTGATCTCCTTGGTGGCTCCAAAAGGGAGGGGTACATACAAGGGAGGTGGTATCGAATGAGGGCTTTTAAAAAGCACGTGGGGAATCTTCTCTAACGGGTTCACTGTGGATAGTCACCTCAATCGGTTTGTGTAAAGTTGCATACAAGGTTCCCATCCCCACACTCCCGACTTTGTGCAGGGGACCTCATTTCACTCCGGTGGTAGGTAGGATTGCCCCGCTTTAAAAATCAGGAAAACAGGGGCGCCTGGGTGGCTCAGTCGGTTAAGTGTCCAACTTCGGCTCAGGTCATGATCTCACAGCTTGTGAGTTCGAGCCCCGTGTCGGGCTCTGTGCTGACATCTCGGAGCCTGGAGCCTGCTTGGGATGCTGTGTCTCCCTCTCTCTCTCTGCCCTTCACCAATCATGAACTCTCTCTCTCTGTCTCTCTCAAATATAAATAGTTCTAAAAAATTAAAAATCGGGAAAATAAAGTTTGGGGCCTGCAGACTTTCCCAAAGATAGCAGAGTACCTGTCTCACACCAGGTCTGGTGCTAGGCAGTGAGGAAGTAGACGCAGACAGGATGGAGTCTCCGGGGCCTACGGGGATGATGATCTGGGCATGTGCATCACCAAAAGTAGAGATCTATGCATTACTATTTATGGCTTCTGTCTGCACAGCACTCCTTTGTGCCGAGTACTTTATTGGGAATGTTTTGTCCATTTTCACTCTTAATCCTCACAACTCGATGCTTCTGTGTGTTGAAAAAGACGAAGTCAAGGCTAGCATGCTGGGGTGGCTTGTCAAAGGTCACAGAGCTACAAAGGGGCAAAGCCATGATTTGAGGGCCGAGCCCTCCTCCCCCCCAGGCTGGGCTCTTCTTCCTGTGTCACAATGCACTGCCTTCATGTCCAGGGAGCACCGAGTCTCAGCATCAGCCAGGATGGATCAAGAAGGCTCCAAAAACAGTATCTCATTTTAGGAAGAGCTAAGGTAAGTGGTAAGTAATCTCTCAATGTGGAATTAAAGAATGCACACACACACCCCAAGATAGCCAAGTTCCTGGCATCAAATGGTCTAGATTCCAATCTGAGCCCTGCTGTGTCGCATCATGCAAATTACTTAACCTCTCTGGATTATACTTCCTGTTTGTATAATGGAGCTAATGATAGTATCCATCTAGGACTGCTGTGTGTATTAAATGGACATTTTCAACAAGGTAAAGCATATGTAAATTATTTTGTCTTCAAAAAGTTACTAATTTTAAATAATCAAGACTTCCAGGAAGGAGCCTAGTGTTTAAAGATCTAGCCTAAACAAACACTTAGGTTGCCACGGGAGCCCTGAAATAGGATGTCTGAGGGAAGAGAAACAGAGGCAAAGGTAGCTTTCTCAAAAGGTTCACCAAATATGGGGTTTGTATACAGTGGTCTGAGCACGGTCACTGTGTAAGAGAAGACCCTTGAAATGCAGAATCTGGGTAAGTTCTGCCACGATTTACTCCACACCTACCGCTGTGCAAGAATCAGTATTTGACTATGAGGACAACAGAAGTGAAGTGAGATACTGGCCCCCTCTCCATTTAATGGAGCTGACATTCAAGGGGGGAGGACAGGCTCACGCATGAGTCACCACAGCCCAGGGCAGCGTGAACATGGCCATGGGAAAACCTACGTTACACCTGGAGAAAGGCCAGCGCATCATACCAAGTAACACAGGGGTGGGGGTGGCGAACAGAGGCAGGGAGGCAGGTAAAGGATGTGACCCAGATGTCAAGTTGGAAATGTACAGTGGGCCTCAAACCAGAAAAGGAACTGAAAGCCGTGCTGACAGATTTCAGCTTTACTCTGTAGATAAATATGGTTGAAAAGCGGAGGTGCTTCCTCTAGCGTGATTAAGAAAAATAAATATTAGTTAACATTTTTCTATTGCAAATGACGAGAAACTTAGCCAAAAAAAAAAATTTTTTTTTTTTAAGAAAGTTACTTGTTAGGATCACCAGAAAACAAGAATGCTCTGAATCAGAATGCTTCAATAATATTATCACAAACTTGTCTCTCTCCGTATCTCAGCTCTTACTTCTCTATATAGCCTTTATCTTCAGAGGGGCTCATCCCAAGTGGCGGTAAAAATAGCCACAGTACCTCTAGGCTTATGTTCTACCTGCTTAATTAATCCCCTTGTGGAAAGAGAGAGCTTCGTTCTTAACTGGGGACTGAATCTCATTTGCCTGGCTTGGATCATTTGCCTATTTGTGAACCAATCATCAAGGACAGGACGATGGAATGTTTTGTTTGGCCAGGATGGGGTTAAGTAATCACCTCTGAAGTAGAAAGGGAGAGGCAGTTTATCACTCTTCCCCCAACCACAGCGAAAGGAGGTAGAGCAGGGTTGGTTCCATAAAAGGGGAATAAATGAAAGGACGTGTATTGGTCAGCTAGGATGTGTCATGGCTTAGTAACAAGTGACTCCAAACCTCAGTAGCTTAAAATAACACCTGTTTATTGCTCATCACACATGCCTGCTGTGGTTGGGGGTAAGGGACTCTGCATGATGTTATCTTCACTCAAGCTGAAGGAGACTGCATCTCCAAACTTACGCGATTGCTAAGCTACGAAAAAAAGGGGTAGTTTATGGTGAATTTCACACTGGCTGTGAAAAGCTTCACCTTGGAGGCCACATGTATTACTTACACTTCAATTTTCTTTCCAAAGAAAATTCCATGCCCACACCTAACTTCAAGGGGTAGGAATATGCACCCTGCCATGATCCTAGAATGGTGGGATTCTGGAAATACTTGTATGAAAAGCACCAAAAGCTAACACAGGCAGATAAAGACAACATTTAAGTCCACTGCAGGAAGACAACTGGTTACAGTAATGTATCAATGCAAGCATCATACTTCTAAAAAGAATTATGGTGTGTCTGTGTATATGATTGTGTGTGAGAGATAGAGACATAGTGATGAGCCCATGTATTCAAGCTCATGCTGATTTGAATCATTCCTCATTGAGCTAATACTGCCTTTGACAGTATGAGTTTATTGACAACATAGAAATCCATCGGGTTATTAGAACTTTTTGACAACCTCTATTTCAGAGACACAGGAATGTTGTGGCAATGATTCATTATGAAGGAATTAGCCAGGAAAAATTCTTTCTCTAAAATAATAGCATGTTTCTCTTTTTATAAAAATAAAAAACAATCATTTGACATTTTGCCTGTTTTAAATTTTTTTTATGTTTATTTATTTTTGAGAGAGAGAGAGAGAGAGAGAGAGAGAGGGAAATAGAGCATGAGCAATGGAAAGGTAGAGAGAGAGGGAAACACAGAATCCAAAGCAGGCTCCAGGCTCTGAGCTGTCAGCACAGAGCCCGACATGGGGCTCAAACCCACAAACTGTGAGATCATGACCTGAGCTGAAGCCGGACATTTAACCGACTGAGCCACTCAGGCGCCCCAACATTTGCCTGTTTTAAAAAATATCTACTCTCTCCATGCAAAACTATTTAAAGTCAAGTGGTGTCTACCCTTATTCAGCCAACCATTGTCAAAGGGGGAGCGGCCTATTCACTCAGAATTTATAAAATTCAACCACATCGCAAATTTTAATAGACTACTTTGCCCTTAACCTGTTTATGACTTGTAAGTATGTAATATTTAAATATTGGTATTAAATCTGGAAATAATATTAATTTCTGCTCAATCCACTGGTGACATGTAGTTAAGAAATGGTGGAGAGGGGCGTCTGGGTGGCTCAGTTGGTTAAGCATCCAACTCTTTTTTTCGGCTCAGGTCATGATCTCATGGTTCATGGGATTAAGCCTCGCATCAGGCTTCATGTGGACAGCGTAAAGCCTGCTTGGGAGTCTCTCTCTCCGCCCCTGCCCCGCTTGTGCGTGTGCTCCCTCTCTCTCAAACCAATAAACTTTTTTAAAAAAGAAAAGAAAGAAATGGTGTCGAAATGTATACAAGTCAAGTTTTCCTCATGTTGGTCCAAGCGTACTATGAGCATCCTCACTGCTGCCCATGAGGCCTAGTTTTGCTCATGGTCGGGACCCTCACAGCTTCCTCTTAGGACCCATCTTGCTGTCCATCAAGGCAGACACTGCCTCCCGTCAGAGTGAAGCTGCCTTCTCCAGAATTCCACACCCAGTTTTAACAGGACCCACTGGGAAAATTACAAAATGGCACCCCATGCTTAGTACTCTTTACTGCCATCTCTTGGAAGTTGCTATAATGATGCAAATCTGTAACAGCCATGGTGGGGAATGGACCCTGGTGTTGAGCTATACTTAATCTGCCCAACCAGAAACACGTAGTCCTGAGGCTACCCTGGACCTACTTCTGATTGGCCCCATCAGAAGGAAGCCATATTCCTCATCACTCCACAGCACAGCCAGCCTGTGCTGTCACTTGTCTGATACCCCAATCCCTGACATCTGATTCACCTTCCAGTGACTCTGACTTCAAACCCAGTTGACCTGTGGTAGTGTTCCTGAGACCTTAGCCCCTCGACACAAAGTCCCTAAAAAGCACTTGCTCTTTCCTTATCAGTGAATGAATGAATGATAGAAAGAATGACTGAGTGAGCAGGTACAAGCAAATGAGCACTCATCCGTGTGAAGGAGTAAGTAGATAGTGGCTTGGGCACACCAGATTCAAAACTCCACAAATATTTCAGCCTCATTTCTCCATGTGTTTGCTCTACCCTGGTTCTGCTATTTCCATCTTCGTTTCCATTTCACCTGTGATTCCTCAACTAAGGCTCCAACCTCCTGGCCGGACCTCTGAGCCCTACTAAGGAGAGCCCTGCTCAGCAGAGGCCGGGCCCTCCATGCTAGTGGCTGTATGCTGCCCCTCTCTGGCACCAGACGGTACCACAAGCTTCCTCCAAAATGTGGGTCTGACATTAACCGTTTAGGTTATAACATCTCAGCCCTAGTGTTAAAAGAGCTCCCGAGTGGGTCTCGCATTCGCAGCCAATAAACCCAAGATGAGGACTTAAAGAATGATGGAGAACCATGGTCGGGGGGAATAGGCCAGCCCCCTATGGCCAGGGGCATGTACTGTACCAATGAATAAAATCACTAAAAGTTAACATTTATTGAGCACTTATTCTTTGGACGACCCTCTGATAAAACTTTCCCATATGTGATCTTGCATAGGCCTTCCAACAAGCCTATGGGTACAATGATTATTCCCATTTTATAGATGAGAACATGGTAGGTCCAAAGAGGTAAAGGGAATCACCTGAGTTCACGCCTTTGAAATCTGGCAACACCTAGACTCCAATCTCACACTCTCAGTCCCAAATCCCAGTCTCCCAACCTGTGGTTAAGACTAATTTAGGGTCACCTGGGTGGCTCAGTTGGTTAAGAATCTGACTTCAGCCCAGGTCATGATCTCATGGTTCGTGAGTTCGAGCCCCACGTCGGGTTCTGTGCTAACAGCTCAGAGGCTGGAGCCTGCTTTGGATTCTGTGTCTCCCTCTCTCTCTACCTTTCCTCTGCTCATGCTCTGTTTCCCTCTCTCTCTCTCTGTCTCAAAAATAAACATTAAAAAAAAATTTTTAAGACTAATTTTATTTTTTTTTAATTTTTTTTTAAACGTTTATTTATTTTTGAGACAGGGAGAGACAGAGCATGAACAGGGGAGGGTCAGAGAGGAGACACAGAATCTAAAGCAGGCTCCAGGCTCTGAGCTGTCAGCACAGAGCCCAACGCGGGGCTCGAACACATGGACCGCGAGATCATGACCTGAGCCGAAGTCGGCTGCTTAACCGACTAAGCCACCCAGGCGCCCCTTAGAAGACTAATTTTAAACAGGATATGAAATCTTGTGGCAAAACCAGCATAACAATTTTCCACCTTTTGTTAGAAATAGGATTAAGCTGTAAAAGATCTATTGTTCTAACACAGAGCTAAAACATTGTATCTTTTCTGCAGAGATAAGTTGCACATTTGCACATAAAGAAGATACCATTCAAAAAAAAAAAAGTTAAGGGGGAAACCCGTAATTCCTCTAAGGACCTTGTGTTTTAGAAATCTCTCTTCCTTCTTTGTTAAAGCTACATAATATCCCACTGTATCTATAATCCACATTTGGTTTATCTATTTACCTGTTGATGGACATATAGGTTGTTTCCATATCTTAGCTACTGTGAATAATGTTACAATGAACTTGGGAGGAGAGAGGAGAGAGAGAGAGAGAGGACACAAGTGAGTGAGGGGCAGAGAAAGAGAGAGAGAGAAAACAGCAGGGCTCACCTGAAACAGGACTCGAGCTCACCTGATGTGGGACTCAAACTCATGAATTGTGAGATCATGACCTGAGCCGAAATCAGATGCTTAATGACTGAGCCACCCAGGTGCCCTTCCTTGTGATTTTCTTAATCACATTTTCTTTTCTCTAGCTGACTTTATTGTACGAATATGGTATATAGTATGTAGAACATACAACATATGTGTTAAACGACGGTTCATGTTGTTGGTAAGGATTCCAGTCAAAAGTGGGCTATTGTTCCTTAGGCTCTGGGGGGAGTCCAGAGTTACACATGGATTTTCACCCGCTCAATTGGCACCCCAACCCTTGCGTTGTTCAAAGGTCAGCTGTACCTGCCCAAAGGTCCCGCCTCCAAATACCATCACATTGGGGGTTGGGACCGCAACAGATGAATTTTGGGAGGATGCAGTTAAATGCATACCAGTCCCTCAAGCACACTAGCTCTTTCTAGTCCCAGAGCTTCTGTATCTCGTGTTTCTGGAATCCCCTTCTTTTCTCCCGTGGATTCACATGCTTCGAGTCCCACCTACAGTGTCACCTTCACAGAGAAGCCTTCTCTGGCCGCGCAGTCTAGTGACACCCCATCCGTCCCCTACTTTGCTTGCGAAGCAAATAGGAAGATCTCTGCACTCACTTTTGTCAAACCAGCCCCAGTCTTGTCTGTTTTACATAGTGATGTCCTTCCTTAGGTTTTATCTGGGAGAAAAGGGGGTTCCATGGCTGGATTGAGGGGAGGTTGGGATGGAGAACACAGGTTTAGAGCAATGATTTTCGGGTTATCATCAAATTCACTCAGGCTTTTAAAAATGTCTAGGGGCACCTGGGTGGCTCAGTTCATTAAGCGTTGGACTCTTGGTTTTGGTTTAGGTCATGATCTCACAGTCGTGAGATCGAGCCCCACAGTGGGCTCCATTCTGGATGTGGAACCTGCTTAATATTCTCTCTCTCCCTCTCCCACTTGCTTTCTCTCAAAAAATACATATATTTTTATATTAATATAAAAATAAATGCACTTATATATAATGGACAAATATATATAGATAATATATAAATATATGCTATACATATGTGTATAAATGTCCAGGCTTAATCCCAAACGGCTGAAATTACAACCTCTAGAGCACTGCTCAAAGAATGTTTATTTTTAAAAATCCTCCCAGGTGATACTGATGCCACCCGCCCAAGGGTTTGAGTTTGGGAAGTAAGTAATCTCTGAAGTCCCTTCTCAGCCAGAGACTTCAGGATTCAAAACTCCCAAGATAAAAGAACTTTGGCCACTTTGAATAGAACCTAACTATCCGAGGCAGACTGCCTCTATTCTGTTGATCTGGAAAATGGCTTTATCTTGCCAAGTCGGTCCTTTCTCTGGGGCTTCTGTGTCCTTGGGGCTCCTTAATACCTAGGGTGCTCTTAGGCGTACATATTGGAAACCCAGATGAAACTGACTTGAACAGTACAGAAATATGTTATCTCCCATAACAGGAAGGCCAGAGACAGAACCAGGCCATGGATCAGAGGCTCAGTGATGTCATCAGATACCCAGGGCCTTTGCACGTCTCTGCTTTAGCATCTTCGCTGTTTCATCAGCACTGGCTGGTGGAAAGATGGCTGAGAATCTTCTGGCATCACACCCTAATAGAATGGCATCCAGAGGAAGAAAGACTTTTTTTTCTTCCTGCGCTTATCTCTTAGGAGAGAGGGAAACTTACCCAAAGGACCCCAGCATACTTCCCAGCATCCAATCCCTTAGAATTAGACCACCCAGTTGTCCCTAAACTAACCATTGGCAAAGGGATAGGGCTGCGCTTAGGGACTCAGGTCCATCCAAGACGGAGAGTGAGGTCAGCTGACCAAGAGGTGCATGCTGTGTGGGGGAAGGATAGATACCCGAAGAAACTGAGTTTCTGTTGAGCCAGAGGAAGAAGGAATGTTTTCTATCCACCACGGGCTCTGACCTGAGAGAGAGTGTGCACTTATAACTATTATTGCAATCGTCCAAAGGAAGAAGGGTGTGAGGAGATAGTTATACTTAAAACAAAATAAAAGCTTGCAATAATTCCTCAGGCTCCAGATGCTCTTTATTACATAATGGTGGTCATAAAAGGCCTTAATGGGTACGAGTCTCACAGAACCTCCACTCCCTCTCAGGAAGGGGGCTGGGGAGGTCCTTGCATGCTAATGAGCAGGTGATTAGAACCACAAAGTAAAAATATGGTACAGTGACTTCCTGGCTCAGCTCTTGCAGGAGGGAAAAACCCAAAGGAAGCTCTAAAGATGCCCAGGTCCCTGTGGACTAAACGCATACATCCACAATGAAGGAGAAGTCAAGCCTGCCAGGGCGTTAAGCCCCCCAGTGGTTTATCTTCTTTATTTCTCCAATCTTTCCATTTATTCATTCAGTCACTAATTCCCCGACCTTCGTGGAGCCCCATTTAGCTAGTGATTGTTCAAGGGACTGGCAATACCCAATAAGACATAAATAAGACAGTGTTGATCTCTCTCAGTCTCTCTCCCTCTCTCTCACCTTGACCCTCTTTTCACTCCAGAAACTGGGGGAAAAAATGCCAATCCCATTGGGTTACCAGGAGGAAGACATGAGATAATGCAAATGCAGGGTGCATCTGAGTATTCCCTGGCAAACAACAGGTGCTCAATACATGCTTGCTATTGTTATGATTATCAGTGTTATGGTTATGATGATTAAGTTGTATCCCTAGCCTTCCTGGAGTGACAGTCTAATAGTGCACGAACATATCCAGGACTAGACTGTTTGAAATGGCAAATCAATGGCACTCTTTTGGGGGGACAGTCTCTCCATTATTGAAAATTTAAGTGAAAGCTACCATTTATTGAGCAACTACTTTCTGCCCATCTCTATGAAAGGGGCTTTGCAATGGTATTTCACTGACTGCTTACAGCAACCCAGTGGAGTGGGGTCTTCTTATCCTCCTTTTCAGACTGGAAAACAGACTCAGCACAGCTAAGCACTGTCCCCTCCCTCCAACTTTACACGGTTTTTATCTTGTAGATTTGAGACGTAAAGTTATTTCTTCCCTTCTGTTGCAAATATATCTCTGCGGTCTATAGCTATGCTCACACGCCCACTTTCTCTATTGTTCTTTTTTCCTGTGAACCAAAAAATATGGTGAAAACACCATCATGTTGGATGGTAAATTCTAGAAATTCCTTGCTAATTGTATGCTCGCATTGCGAAGGTCAAAAGCTGTGAGCATTTCCTTGAAGGAGATACTTCTATCTTGAAAATAATAGCAATCTCCTACCACAAAGTGCAGAGGATTGATATTCCAGAAAATACTTTTAGACTGTTACCTCCTGAAGAAGATAAATTGTATCTCTAAGGACTAAACTGTCCAAGTTCCTGTTAAAATTATGTTATTGCCAATCTTCAAACCCTATAGGTTCCTGGCTACATTCTGACAGAATATTTACCAGGAGTCGAGTGGATGAACACAACGTTGTCAAGACCCCTACCTTTTCCACTCCTCTTGGAGCCTATAGAGTATATGGCATGAGTATATGGAAGGGACAAGCCCCACCAGTTCACTATCTTAAGTGGAATCACATCTGAATAGCTTAGCCTGGGTTTGCAACAGAGATGGGCCATCTGAGATGACCACTAGAGAGTTCAAAAAGGGCAGATGTCTCCCTTTACTCCAGACTTGTACAGTCAACCACCTATTGGCTGTTGACCAACTGGACATTCTACAGCTAATTCCAATTCAGCAAACCCAAGTCTGAGTTCCCCATGTCCCACCATGCATGTCTCTTTGACCTCCTGTGTTCCCTGCCCCGTGAAGCACAATCCATCACCCGCCCTGTCCCCCCAAAGCAGAGACCTGGGGGGCATCCTGGTCTCCTCCCCCCTTTTACCTCCCAAAACCCAGGTCTGATCCATTTCATCCTCCTGATAACTAAAGTCCTGGAGAGTACAGGTGATGGGTCTGGGGGAAGTTTTTTGTTTTTTGTTTTTTGCCATAGGCATGGAAGTTTAGGGTTCAAACGAAAGAGGTGAATAAGAAATAAAGTACCCAAACATTCAGGAAGTGAGGACGTAGTCAGAGATTCATACATGCTGAGTATTAATTGCTAAAGACAGAGATGAATGATGGTGTTACGAATTTCACTGGGGCTTTAAGGCAGGGATCAGGTGAGGGGACAGGCAGGGTGACTGCTGTGCTGTCTGTCAGCCTTGTGTTGTCACTTGAACTAGGGCTCTCCTCCTGTGCTCCCATAACCCCAGGGCTAACCCTGATCGCAGTGGTTAACAGAGAAGATTTTAGGTGTCTGTGGGCTGCCTGGCCCCTGGCTGCCAACAAGAGTCTGAGCTCCTTGAAGGCCGGGTCTCAGTCTAATGTCTTCCTCCCTCAGGAACTCCTGGCACGGTTTCTAACACTTAGTCACTTAGCAGGTGCATTTGTTTCCTGGGACCTGCCATAACAAACAACCACTTGGCGGGTGGCTTAAAAACAACAGAAATATATTCTCTCACAGTTCTGGCGTTCAGTTGTCGAAAATCAAGGTACCAGGAAGGCCAGGTCCAAAGGCTTTAAGGAAGAGCACTTCCTTGTCTCTTCTAGATTTGTTGGCTCTAGCATCCTTGGCTTGTGGCCACATCGCTCCAATGTCTGCCCCTGTCTCCGTGTGGCCTTCTTCCCTCTTGTTCTTATAAGGACATGAGTCTCTGCAATCATTGGATTTAGGACCCACCCTAAATTCAGTACAATATCATCTTAAGATCTTTAACTAGTGCCATCTTCAATAAAAAAAAAAAAATAAAAACAAAACAAAACAAAACAAAACAAAACTCTACTCCAGACAAGGTCACATCCTGAGCTGAGCTTTCTGGATGGACATGGATTTGAGGGGACACTGTTCAACCCACTACAATAAGAGGATGATAGTTAGGAACTGTTATAATTATTCCATAATCCGCTTGCCTGGTCAGATTCCTTCACTATATGCTCTCGCTGAACCGTGATCCTTTCTCTCAGAGCATTTAGTTCCATTTGTGATTACTGATCCCTACTGGTGTCACTCATTAGACTAGATGCTTCCTGGGAGTAGAGGCAAATTGTGCACGTTGTTCATCATTTTATCCCCAACTGAACACAGTGCCCTTCACTTAGTGGACACTCCATAAATACCTGTTGAATGGATGGATGGATGGATGGATGGATGGATGGATGGACGGACGGACAGATGGTCAATGACAAACGTGCCACAGGGGGTTCCTTCCCAGGGACTAGACCCTCTCAACCAGGGCCATGAGGCTCCTGCTGCAGAGCCAGTCTCCACACACAGTTCAGCTGGCTGTCTCTGGAACTGTTTGAGTTTGTTTAATCATATTATACAGTGTGCGTGTTTTACATGATCAATATATGTCACCCTAAGTGAACATGTCACCTAGCCTAATGGCTTCTGCAGGAACAGATTATTGGGGTTGGCAATCTCCTTTTTTGATGCCTGCTCCAGTGAGGGCAGTGACAATGGGCCCAGGACCCTTGGTGCGACTTGCCTTCCTGCGCCATGGTGTGCTAAATGAAATATGACAAGAGAGTGGCTTCCAGTAATTGCAATAATTGACTGTGGGGAGTCCATGATTATGCCATTAGCTCCTCTCCGGGTAACGCATCATGAGTGTGGCCATGTCTCACTGCTTTGGAGACCATCAGATTGCATGAAGGGACAGCAGAATGGTCCATTCCTACCCACCGATCTCCACTATCTCTCAAGTTTTCTAATGCTTAGTGTCTGAAAAGTAAGGGCCAGAGTAAGTACTCGGGTTTTCTGATCTCCAACTCTAAGGCTGGGGGTGTTGGGGAGTTGGAGATAATCCCTCCTCTACTGTGATGGTTAATTTTATGTGTCAGCTCCTCTGGACCACAGGATGCCCAGATCAAACAAACATAATTTCTGGGTATGCCTGTGAAGGTGTTTCCAGACAAGATTAGCCCTTGAATCAGTGCGCTCCGTGAAGCAGATGGCCCTCCCGGTGTGGGTGGGCACCATCCAATCTGTTGAAGAACTAAATAGAACAAAAGGCAGAGGCAGGAGGAATTCACTCTTTTGGGACATCTCACCTCATCTTCTCCTGCCTGCAGACTGGGACTCAGACCATCAGCTCCCCTGGTCCTCCGGCCTTCGGGCTCAGACTGCAACGCACTGCTGGCTTTGCTGGGTGTCCAGCTTGCAGATGGCAGGTCATGGGATCTCTCAGCTCCCATAATAGTAAGAGCCAGTTGCTCACGTAAACAAATGTATAAAAAATCTTATTGGTCCTATTCCTCTGGAGCGCCCTCCTAACCTCCCTACCACGCATGGTGCTTGTGGTTGAGAGGGTCTAGGATTATTCATACGACACACTTCCCAGCATGCACATTACTTACAATTCTTGCATTCTGTCCATTCAGAGAAAGGGGGAAATGGCCCGATATTCCTAATGAGCCTATCTGAGTATTAGCCAGCTCCTAGTTTCTTGAGCAATTTTTAAGAAACCGAGATGAGGCAACATGGCCAGCAAACGATACACTGGGCTTTCGTATGCCTTTTATTTTAGAGACAGAACCCGCGCTTGCAACCTTTCCTCCAACTCAGTAAATTCTTCCTCCTGAAAATGCAGCCAGTCCATGAATGTTGGCGCAGGGAGGGTGACAGAGATCAACTACCCAGAAATGGCAAATATACACTAGTCACTCATTCGTCCACATCCTCTTCCTGGGACTTTCCCAGGTACTGCAATAAATTTCGGTCCTCTTTCCCACAGAGCTTTGCAATTAACAGTGCAATGAATGGCAAGTATTAAACGGCTTGCTCTTGGGGTGCAGGGTGGGGGGAGAGAGACCCAGTGTGTAACACGTGCCTATATCCATGGTGTAAATACTCCCAGCACGGTTGACTTCAGTATATGACATCACTTGATGCACTGCCCGTGAGAGATGGACACAGCCAGCCGTCCTGAGCCTGGGGGAACTCCGTCCCACACACCTGTGAAAATTTTCTCAACACGAAGCCTTGGAGGTCCACGCCCAGAATTGGCAGAGATAACAAATCACAGCTTTTTGCTCTTGATTTATCCCCTAGTTCTACAGATAAATGAAGTCCCAGAGAAAAGAAAAAAACCCCAAAAAACAAACAAAAAAAGAACCATGTACAAGACAATACAGCAAAGTAGAGTTGGAACATCAGTGTCCAGAATCCTAGCTCTTGCCTCTGCTCGAAACCCCTCCAGAGGCCGCATGGGAAGGGCTGGATTCCAGGGGATTCCGCAGCCACTTGGCCAGCACTGGTTTGGAGCCACAACCAGGACTATTGTCCTGGTACTTAACATCTCTTTACTTATTTAACCCTAACAATGACTATGTGAAGTAGGTACTATTATTATACCCATATGACACATGAGAAAAAGGAAGGTGCTTAGCTTTCCGGAGGTTATGGAGCCTGTAAGTGGTGGAGACGGGAAAACCCTACTTCAAGGCACAGGCTCATGACATCTTGCGTGGACAACTCCTGACACGGCCCCAGTGTCCCCACCACCTGTATTTATGGTCTTGTGTAATCCCCTGCCCTCGAGTACAGACTGGATCTAGTGATTTGCTTCTAAAAAACAAAATACAGCAAAGATGATGACGTATCATTTCCATGATAAGGTTACAAAAGACCAAGACCTCCACCTTGTTGGTATTCTCTGCCCTGCACTCACTCTGGCTCACTCTGACAAAGCCGCCATGTTTTAAGATACTCTGTGGGGCTGCCCACATGGCCAGGAACTGAGAAGATCTCCGGCCAACAGTTCCTGAGGAACTGAGAGTTTAGCCCAATCGCCTGTAAGGAACTGAACGGCCAAGAAGCACATCAGTGAACTTATAAGTGGGTCCTCCAGTCAAACCTTCAGGTGAGACAGAAGCATCAGTCTAACCCTGGCTAACCTACGGATTCCTGATCCAGTGAAACTGTGAACTAATAAATGCTGCTGTCTTAGTGGCTGCAGTATAAGGTAATTTGTTAGTGCTGGATAACTAATATACTACCACTCTCTCTAGCGTGAGCCATCAGGTAGGATAACTTAGATGATCATGTTACTTAACTACCCTAAACCCAATCTTCTCTTCCTGGGGGGAAAATGGGAGGTCACAAGAGAATCTGCCATACAGGGTTGTTGGGAAATAAGATGAAGTGATACAGAGAGAAAAAAATGTGCTTAGCTGAGGAAACAAAAGCACCAGAAATATGAGTGGAGACCAATTCTGTCTGGCTCCAAACCCTTGAATTTTCTAGTGTGCTGTAGTGTATAAACAGAATGGGGAATAAGAAGTAAGGCAGACATGAGGTGAGAGGAACCAAGAGGGATTTGTTCTTTTTGTGAACAGGACAGTGATGAGTGAATAGCGTTTGGCAGGACTTAAGGCAGAGGGCCAGAGCCAACCCTGCATTGTGTGAAGATATCGGGAGGGTGTGGGGATATACAGTATTTATAATGCAGTCAAGGACAGATCTGCTCATTCTTAAAAATCTCAGCAGGCTGTGCACTTTTGCTTCAAAAAATAAAACTAACTGGTAAATAGATATAATTATACCTGCCATGTAACCCCAGGATATAAATATTGACCTGTTCATCCACATATCACAAGAGGAAATGGAAATTATTTGGGCACAAACTTCTCAGCCCACCAAGCTTGAAAGTGAACTCGGTTTGTTTCTTCTGATGCCACTGGCTGACAGTCTGACTTGCGTATGCCCTAGAAATGTTGCGATCCCTTGGTCAGCATAGCTCAGCTGAAATAAAGGGTGTGATCACAAATTTTTCAAAATCAGAATTTATGGGTTTTCTGGTTAGCTAAGGAGCGGAAGACTACCTTTTTGTTCCCAGACTGTAACAGCGTGCTGGCTACAAGGACATACTCCAGAGTAGACTATCTGGGTTTGAACCTGACTGGTTCCTTTTACTATTGGTATAACGCTGGACAAGCCACTCAGCGTCTCTGAGCCTCAGTTTCCTTCTCTGAAAAATTGATAATATTCTTTGCTTTGGAGACTAAAATGAGCTCAGGTATACAAAGAGTGCCTAGTACAATGAATGACACACAGGTGGGGCTCAATGAATAATCATCCTGCTTCCTTTTGTTTGGATTATTTTAACCGTGAGCACAAAATGGAGCACAGTGGAGAAAAGTTTCTCGAGGTCCATGTTTCACAACTTGTGATTTGCAGGAATGTTTTTTTTTTAAGTTTTTTAATGTGTATTTATTTTTAAGAGAGAGAGAGAAAAAGAGTGTGAATGGGGGAGGGGCAGAGAGAGAGGGAGACACAGAATCCGAAGCAGGCTCCAGGCTCTGAGCTGTCAGCACAGAGCCCGACACAGGGCTCAAACCCACGAACCATGAGATTATAACCTAAGCTAAAGTTGGATGCTTAACCGACGGAGCCACCCAGGCACCCCAAATGATTTGCAGGAATGTTAAATGGCACTGAACAAAATTAGAAAGAAAGGAGGGAAGCGAGAGGAAGTTTCTTCCTTAGTGAAATAAGATAGGACAATTTAGATGAAAAACCGTGAAATGTTTTTTCTTTACATGACTTTTCAGAGCCTTTAATACGCAAATATGCATGTGACTCTCCATAAAGTCATATTCCATAAAGTATGTGATGTTTTCATAATTTATTTCTACACAGACTTTTTTTTTCCCCTCCCCAGAATTCTTGTTACTATGTTCTAGGAAACTGCTTTTGAGAATACACTTTAGAAAATCATGCTATAGCCGCTCTGGAAAGCAGTGTGGAGGTTCCTCAGAAAATTAAAAATAGACCTACCCTATGACCCAGCAATAGCACTGCTAGGAATTTATCCAAGGGATACAGGAGTACTGATGCATAGGGGCACCTGTACCCCAATGTTTATAGCGGCACTCTCAACAATAGCCAAATTATGGAAAGAGCCTAAATGTCCATCAACTGATGAATGGATAAAGAAATTGTGGTTTATATACACAATGGAATACTACGTGGCAATGAGAAAAAATGAAATAGGGCCTTTTGTAGCAACATGGATGGAACTGGAGAGTGTGATGCTAAGTGAAATAAGCCATACAGAGAAAGACAGATACCATATGTTTTCACTCTTATGTGGATCCTGAGAAACATAACAGAAACCCATGGGGGAGGGGAAGGGAAAAAAAAAAAAAAAAAAAGAGGTTAGAGTGGGAGAGAGCCAAAGCATAAGAGACTGTTAAAAACTGAGAACAAACTGAGGGTTGATGGGGGGTGGGAGGGAGGGCAGGGTGGGTGATGGGTATTGAGGAGGGAACCTTTTGGGATGAGCACTGGGTGTTGTATGGAAACCAATTTGACAGTAAATTTCATATATTAAAAAAATAAAATAAAATAAAATAAAATAAAATAAAATAAAATAAAATATGCAAAAAAAAAAAAAAGAAAAAGAAAATCATGCTATAGGATTATCACAGCTCAATGAGACACATTCCACTAGAAATTTCTAGTCATCTGAGGCAGTGTTCCACACAACCAGAGCAATGAGTAGAATCCATTCTGTGATTTGTTTTATTCTCTTTCTCTACTTTTTTCGGTTTTCTGGAAGCATCTAAATATGGGGACCACCAGATAGTCTATTTTTGTTGGGTGTTTCCTGACTCTGCTACAGAAAAGTGAATTTTCCCTTTGACTCCTGCATTCTCTGTATTTGATCTGTCACCATAGCAGAGCTTTCGGCACTAAGCATCGGCCTTTCTGGTCTCTGCCCCTTTGTCGTGCAATAAAACTCAAAACACAGAGTCCCCATGTCTGTAGTCCTTCTGGATATTGGTCCGAGCCCCTGGGGCGGCAGATCCCAAGTATGTCAAGCTCTGGGTCCTAAAGCATAGTGACTGACCAGTGGCCCAGGCTGAAACTTTTATCTGCACAAAGATAAAAAATCATTCCTCCACCCAGCTGTCTCTCCTCCAGATTAAATCTGGAAACCTCAGCATGTCAACTGCTCCAACTCTAACCAGCAGCGGGAAGCAGACATTGCCCCCGCGAAGAACAAGGAAATGGCCAAAGCCAAGGAATGTCCCTGCTACAGTCTCAGATTCCCCTTCTTTTCTCCTGAAGCATTTCTCTCTCTGTATTCTGATCCATCCTGAGTTGTTGTCCCACGTCTTCCCTCAGCTGACTGTCAGCTAATCCCTTAAAACAGCAATTTGTTCAGGGTGCCTGGGTGGCTCAGTCGGTTAAAGATCTGACTCTTGATTTCAACTCAGGTTATGATCTCACAGCTCATGGGCTCAAGCCCCACGATGGGCTCTGTGCTGGCAGTGTGGAACCTGCTTGAGATTCTCTCTCTCTCTGCCCTCCCCTGCTGTCTCTCAAAATAAATAAATAAATAAATAATCTTAAAAATATTCTTTTTAAATGCTAAGTTCCTCACTTGAGTGTAAAGTGATGAAAAGACGCTCGCTAACCAGACTAAACACGATCAGGGAATTGAGCATTTTAGGTAGGATTCTTCAAAAGAGCTAAGCCCCGAATCTCCGATAACTCCATGATTGTGGCAGGGGAGGAAGAGAGGAAAGAGTGGAAAGCTGAAATCCTAGCTCATGCTCTGTGCAGGGCACTGCGTAAAGTGCCCAGAATAGGGTGGAGAATAAAACATCAGCCTCCGATGCTGTATCAGAGACCTCATTAAGCTAAAAAAAACTATTACATGATTATAAATTGTAATAAAGGCTGCAATGGAAAAGAACAGGATTCTGTGACAGAAAATTTGCAGAATGACCTGATTCAAACCCAACAGTAAGGTCAGTTTTCTCTAAGGAGGGAAGAGTCAGGCTGAGCTCTGCAGGAAGAGAATGAAGGGCTCTGCAAGGCAGTGAGGAGGGGAGCCTCCCAGGCAAAGCAGCACATTCGCAAAGGGACTGGGGAGAGAAAGGACGTGGTTTGTCTGAGGGACTGAAGGACACCGTGTGGATGTAGTGCACTGAGGCACAGAGCACCACAGGATGAGGTTAGTGTGTCAGCCATCTTTGTCGCAAAGACACCGCATCACAAACAACTGCAGACTTCAGTGGGTCGCAGCAAGACGTCTACCGCTCGTGTATGAGGTCAGGGTCATGATCAAGGTCAGCAACGAAGCTTTGCTGCACTTGTCTCTCCTTTTCCAGCAGCCCAGCCCAGACGTGCTCTCACGACAATGGCAAAGGTGCACGTATGCCTGAAAGCATGTGATACCCTTTGAAGGGGGGGTGGGGCTCAGAACTGTCCCAACATTATTAGTCACAGCAAGACATGTGGCCAAGTTCAGAGCCGGAGCACGAGGGTGCTGAGAAAGGTATGGTAGAGGTGCTGGGTGGTTCAGTCGATTAAGCATCCGACTCTTGACTTCAGCTCAGGTCATGATCTCATGCTCTGTGGGATCAAGCCCCGCATCAGGCTCTGTGCTATTAGCACAGAGATTTGAGATTTTCTCTCCCTCTCTCTCTCTTTGCCCCTCCCTTGCTCCTCTCTCTCTCTAAATAAATAAATGAACATTAAAAAAAAGTATATGGTAAAGGGTTTGAATACCAAGAGGGGTGGAGAATGGGAGGCATTTTTCCAACCTTCCACAATTAGAGGGACAGATAGATAGAAATCAATTCAGATAGGTCCTTGAAAGCCGATATATGTATTTAGATTTTATTCTAAGTACCATAGAAAACTACTAAGCTGACCATTTCTTATTTTTAAACATGTACTTATTTTTGAGAGAGACAGTGTGAGCAGGGGAGGGGCAGAGAAAGAAAGGGAGACACAGAATGAGAAGCAGGCTCGAGGATCTGAGCTGTCAGCACAGAGCCTGACATGGGGCTCGAACTCATGAACCATGAGATCATGGCCTGAGCTGAAGCTGGACACTTAACCAACTGAGCCACCCAGGCGCCCCTAAGCTGTCGATTTCAATAAAGGTGACCTTGAGCAAATCAGGTGACCTCTTGAACGTTTCCTCATCTATAGAATGTGTATGTAGTGGGTGCCAGGGAAGGGTTGTTTCTTGAGTAAGCTACTCAAACTCTCTGAACCTTGTGTATTTATATATAAAAATGAGCTGACGAGACATCCCTGGTAGGACTGTTAGGGGAATGAAGCAGGATAGTGAATGTGAAAGTGGTTTGTAAACTGTGAAGTTCTCGACAGTCATCGTTTCATGTATGTTTACGGCAATGCTGAAAAATCGGGGACAGGACTATCATTCCAGAGGTGAGAAAGCTGTGCCCCAGAAATGCTGAGTAACTTGGATTTGTTCCACAGCCAGGAAGGAGGGGGGGTATCACCAGGAGGTGAAGCCCTCATCTGTCTGATCCTAAAGCTCTAAGCCTTCAGTTAACTATAAATTAAATAAGTTGCTTTCCCCCTGTGAGGAATTGCCTGTGGTAGTGCCTTCAACAGAGATCACTGGTGTTACAGGAAGTGATGGACATGATTTAGACCTTCCCCTAAATATGCTGCTGAGCCTAGCATAGGTCCTCATTCTAGGCCAGCCAGTGGCCAACAGCTAATTCACCAGGGGCCATCCCAGCTGATTAGTTCATCAATAACCCATTATCTCTGCCACTGTAAATATCTCAGAAGGAACGTGACTTTTGGGGAGGAATACCCAAGCACACCCAGCCTGCAGCCGGTGCAAAGCCTGGATCCATGGGAAAGAAAAAAAAATACCCCTCCAGCTTTCACTGGAAAATGTTAAAAATCCCCCTGCAGTCCTTGACAAAGAGGGAACTGGCTGCAACAGTCTGAAGACACGGTCCTTCCATAAGGAGTGTGCCACATTGGCCACTCACAGGACGCTGCTGGGACAAAGAACCATAGTGTAGGTAAAACGATGGCTTCCACACCCCAGACCACAGAGTAGTAAGTGGAGGGCTGGGTGCTTCAGAACCTACCAGGGATCTTCTCCAAACAGCTGAGTCTCACACGTGTCCCCTAGAGGTTCTGATTTCAATCCAGAATAAAGCCGGGGGGATGCAGGGTTTGGTTTTAATCTAGTGATTCTGCTGCACAGCCAGGTTTGGGACCACTGCTGTCATTTAACACCTGTGGCATCAGCACCTACTGTGCGCCAGACCCTTCTGCTGAGTGCTGACGTTGACATCAATAAAATGCAGCCCCTGACCTTGAGAGCCTCAACAGCAATCGTGATATGCGAGAAGGAATCATCCGAGCTTACCCAGCCTTTTTACACCAACAAGACACCCTGGCTGCACAAAGTAGCCCCCCTGGTGCACTGTTTCCCCACAAACTCCCCAAAATACTCAGCTTCCAGTTTCATTACTTACTGTCTTCTTACAGCTTTGTCTCACCCTTCATGCCTGGCTCCATGGTTTTGACCATGGACTGTCTCCTTCATAACAATTCACAAGGCTGTTATATCTCATTCTGGCTCATCGGGATAGACTCTGCCTAGTCATGATCATACAGAGGAATGTTCTACTACCCTACTCCCTCTGCTATAGGTGGAGAAAGTCCTAAATATCCTTAGCCTCTCAAACATGTAGGAATAAATGTGATGCAAGCACACAAGAGGAGTTGGTTCTGCTTGATCTGGTTGTAAAGAAAGCCATCATCCCTTCTCAACCAAAAGAGGATTATGGACCTGGAAAGAATCATTCCCAGGAGGCAGAAAGAGGATGGTGATAATGATCCATCTTATTATGTTAAAGAGATTTTGTTGTCTCCAAACTGGAAGAGAATTCGGGAGATCGGGTGCAAAACTTTCTTTGGAAGTAAATGGATATCCATCCTGGGCAGTCAGAGTTCTCTGAAAGTAGGATCTTGACAACCTCTTAAATCTTGCCTATGCTAAGTTGCCGTGCAGGAGCAAGGCAGACAGGAATATGGTCTGGATGCCAAATCCCAAGCCAAGCTGGAGAAGCCATTGAAGTCATTCCCTTGACTCCTCTTGGGTTTCCACCTGATGCAAAGCATAATTGCAAGAATGCTTATTACATGGCTTTCTAGTACTAAAAATGTGGAAGGAATTAGTCTAAAGCAGATTAATTAAAATATGCTACATATAAAGCATGAGATAGTATGTAGTCATTTAAAAAGAATGGGATCTCTAAGATTTATTAAGTGGAAAGGAGATTCAAAACACTGAATAGGATGTTTCTGTCTCTTTATAAGAAGACACACACTCTTTATAAAAAGACTCACTCACTCACTCACTCACTCACTCCTGTTGACAGTAATTACTGAGAATGACTACAGGAAGGGGTTAAAGGAAGTCTTTACTTTTTATTCTAAATCTTCCATTTTCATTTCTTACTTTTATTTAAAAATAACGGACATGGGCCTTTAGTGGTGGGGTTATGGATTTTTGTTTTTAACTTTATATGTATATTCTCTATTGATATATATATATATATTAATTATATGTGCATTATTACATAAATATATACAAAACAAAAATATCTGCCTATATATACTCATATATTACACACCAAACTATGTTAAAATTTTCAGCTTGTTTATCTTATTCATTGGTGAGTAGAGTACCTATCACAATTCTAGGATTTAGCAGATTACTTAATACATGACAGTAAATGTCCACTACTATTGAATTAAGGAAACAGTGGTTCCATTATTTTTTTACAGGCCAACTCTCAATATCATTTTTACCAAGCAAGATTCTGATTTCTTTATGTGCTTTATCTACCATTTCAAACAGGCAAGACCTTTATTCAATGATTCATTCACCCATCCAACAAACATTCAACATGCTATTCAAGAACAAAGAGAAAAGACGGATAAAGTCAGTCTCATTAAGCCTGCTGCCTTGTCCTAATCTAATCTTGGTCTTCTGGGACTGTGTCCTTTTTTGGGGAGAAAGGACTTTGTGGAAGGAGATTGTGTGTCATTATCAAAGTGACCCAAGAGCCAGAGAAAACCTCACACTGACCCAAGTCTGGCATCGCCATTGCCGATTCCTGCTTCACATGGGCACTTCAAAGGGAGTTCTCTTAAGATGAAAGATAAATACTTAAAAGTTATTTGTGGGGAAATGGCCAATTGAGCATACACACCTATTCTTTCCACTCAAAACAAAAACAAAAACAAAAAACACACCACCATACCCAATGACAGTAGAACAGGACAAGGTATTAGCCGGAAGGACAGAGAATATGGGATAGAAATCTCCTATTTCCAACAGGAGATGGGAAATAAACGTGGAGGAAGTTACAAGCCGTGTTGCAGGGGGCATAAGAATGAGATGTGAGGAGCTATCTCCTCCTACAGAAGCTCTGAGTGCTCCCCACTGGGAGGAGTGAGGATCCAGGCTGAAAGGAAGCTGATTTCCTACAGCACACTTAGATCCTCTGGTTTCCTCCTTAGACCCTCGTGGCCCCCACAAGAGCTTGCAGGTTCATTTTCTGAAGAAATTGTCACCGTGAGCCTAAGACTCGGGACTTGAGGCCAAGTTGAGGTTCTCTATGCCCAGAATGCCAGCGACCAGGCACTTACATTCCCAGGAGGAGAAATGGAGGCTTTATCTCTGTTATTTCTGGAGAGCCCCAGGGAGGCAAATTCTAGGTCTCCATTATTAACACTTCGGGTTCTTTGATGTTAAGGATGCAACGTTGGATGATTATTTTCTTTTAAATTTTTTTTTTCAACGTTTTTTATTTATTTTTGGGACAGAGAGAGACAGAGCATGAACGGGGGAGGGGCAGAGAGAGAGGGAGACACAGAATCGGAAACAGGCTCCAGGCTCCGAGCCATCAGCCCAGAGCCTGACGCGGGGCTCGAGCTCACGGACCGCGAGATCGTGACCTGGCTGAAGTCGGACGCTTAACTGACTGCGCCACCCAGGCGCCCCTGGATGATTATTTTCTTAAGTTTATTTATTTATTTATTTATTTGGAGAGAGGGAGAGAGAGATTGAGAGAGGAGACAACATGAGCTGGGAAGAAGCAGAGAGAGAGGGAGGGAGAGAATCCCAAACAGGCTCCATGCTATCAGTGCAGAGCCTGACACAGGGCTGAACCCATGAACTGTGAGGTCAAGACCTGAGCCAAAATCAAGAGTTGGACTCTTAATTGACTGAGCCACCCAGGCGTCCCTGGATGATTATTTTTTTAATTTTTAAATGTTTATTTACTTTTTGAGAGAGAGACAGACAGAGCACAAGCCAGGGGAGGGGCAGAGAGAGAGAGAGAGAGAGAGAGGAAGATACAGAATCCGAAACAGGCTCCAGGCTCCAAGCTGTCAGCACAGAGCCCATTGCGGGGCTTGAACCTACAAACCTTGAGATCATGACCTGAGCTGAAGTTGGATGCTTAACAGACTGAGCCACCCAGGCACCCCCTTTTTATAGGTTTTTAAAAAAAATTTTTTTAATGGATGATTATTTTAAAGTGAAACATACCAGATAACAGTCACTCTCTACCCACTATGCACATAGAAATGTTTAGTGTGTTCCTAAATATATAAACTGTCCATCAAGGACCACCAGTCATTAGAGAAAAGCCCTT
Organism: Panthera onca; assembly: GCF_046562875.1. NCBI lineage: Eukaryota > Metazoa > Chordata > Mammalia > Carnivora > Felidae > Panthera > Panthera onca. The sequence goes on along the minus strand of NC_138354.1, from coordinate 35,085,389 downwards.
AGAATGAAGAGTGAGACCCAGAAATAAGAAAGAGCAAATAACCCAGGGAAAAGAAGAGAATTACAAGAAAACCTAAAATGCATCACCTAAAAAAAAAAACACCAAAAAACAGGAAAACAAAACAAAAGCCACTGCATTTGTAAAGCAAGAGAAAAGGAGGTGATAGGGAGTCAATGTAAATAAGCTGAAAAAAAGCAAAAGTAATATAAAAACAGGGAGGAGGACAAAACATAAGAGACTCTTAAATATAGAGAACAAACAGAGGGTTGCTGGAGGGGTTGTGGTATAGGGGATGGGCTAAATGGGTAAGGGGAATTAAGGAGGACAGTTGCTGGGATGAGCACTGCGTGTTATACATAGGGGATGAACCACTGGAATCTACTCCTAAAATCATTGTTGCACTATATGCTAACTTGGATATAAATTTTAAATTTAATCAATTAAGAGATATTATAGCAAATTTCTTTGAAAATCAAGAGTATTTAGTGAATAAAGTAGAATGAATTTTTACAATGTAAAACAAAAAGACAATTTGACTTAGGTATATTTTTTAAAAATCTTATGAAAGTCTAACGTCCACATAGTAAATATTCCAGAAATAAGGAACAGAAAATAAAAACAGGAGGGAACTGTCCAAAAATAATAGTAAAGACACTTTGTAGAACTGAAGGATGTATGATTTCATATCAAGTGTGTCCTTCTTAAGCTAAGGAAGAAAGAAAAGGAGAGAGGGAGGGAAGGAAGAAGAGAGAGAAACAGAGAAGGAATTCCCCACCAAGATGCATCAGAGTGAAATTTCAGAACATCTGAGACACAAGATGGTCCCTAGAAGACTTTAGGTTGGGATACAAGTGGGGAAAGGGGCTGTATGCCATATGCAAAGGAGTAAGAATCAGAATAACACTGAAATCACAACAGAAACAGCAAATGCTAGAGGCTGTGGATCCACATCATCAAAATTTTTAATAAAAATGATTTTCAACAACGGGGCACCTGGGTGGCTCAGTCGGTTAAGCATTTGACTTCACCTCAGATCATGATCTTGCAACTCCTGAGTTCGAGCCCTATCTCACGTTCTGTGTTGACAGCTCAGAGCCTGGGGTCTGCTTCGGATTCTGTGTCTCCCTCTCTCTCTGCCCCTCCCCCACTCGTGCTCGCTCGCTCTCTCTCTCTCTCTCTCTCTCCCTCAAGAATAAATAAACATTAAAAAAAAATGATTTTCAACTTACTATACCTAGCCAAACTATCAATCAAGTGTAAAGGTAAAATAAAATTTTCAGACATGCAAGCATGGGGGAAAAAAAAACCCAACCCTAATCATGTACCTTTATTCAGAGGAGATTTAATAAAATGAGAAAATAGCACCTGGGTAGCTTAGTCAGTTAAACGTCTGACTTCAGCTCAGGTCATGATCTTGCAGTGAGTTCAAGCCCCACGTTGCGCTCTGTGCTGACAGCTTAGAGCTTGGAGCCTGCTTTGGATTCTGTATCTCACTCTCTCTCTGCCCTCCCCCGCTCACCCTGTGTCTCTGTCTCTGTCTCTCTCTCAAAAATAAATAAACATTTAAAAAAATTTTTTTAAAAATAAAATGAGAAAGTATGTCAAGAAAGAGAAATGTATGGAACCCAGTAAACAAGAGACCAAATACAGAATAGAGGAAGAAGAAAACAGCTGTGCCCCAGACCTAGAGCCTGAAAAGAAGGGAAAGAGGGTTGATAAATTTTATATGTGTGTTCAAGCATCGGGTAGAAATGTTTATGGTTGACATACTGGTTGGAAGCATGTATCAGGGATTATGTTAATCACTGAAATTATACTATTATATTGTTAAGTAATATAAAATTATATTATTATACAATTATGCTATTGTGCAATTATTATTTATATTATTATTATCCATTTATTGTTGCCTCACCAGAGGAAAACATCTGAATGGCTACCCACCAAACTTTAAAGACACTGACTAAAAATGCAAGCTATTGGTCAACAGGAACGTTACTTTGAAGTCCAAGGTAAAGGCATCAGATGAAACAGGTATACAATGACAGCTGCATGTGGCTGTCACTTAAGAGAGATACACCACGAAGGAAAAGGCAGACCAAACAAACTCGGGCTTCAAATATGTGTCCCAAGTCAAAGGTGCCAGGAAAGATGATCCAAACTAGGCAACTGATTTATGGCCAGGCAGCTTCACACAAGGGCGACTCTAGCTGTCCCCGTGTGAGTGGCATTAGTGTTGCATTAGTAACATTAATGGCAGGCATTAATGGGTAGACTAAGGGCTGACAGTCCTCCCCAGCAATGCCAGCATTCCTGGGCTGTGAGGAGCTTCCGGGGGGGGGGGAGGGAGGGACAGACCCCTAAACAGAAATATGAGACAAATACAGAACTAGAAGCCTATTGACTTGTTGTACACAATGGAAGCCTCTTCACTCTCCCTGAACAACCCGAATCTTTCCATTGAAGGAATTTTGTGGGAAGAGAAGAAACTGGCTAGGTGGGAGGAGGTGAAATGGCATTTTTGGCAGATGGAAGTACACGTTCAAAGCAGTGTGCTCAGAGGACAACAAAGGCGGGAGGAGGAGACGTTAATCAAGCCCTAGAGAGATCGAAAAGGATCTCGCCCTTCCATGTTTTACGGCGGTAACTGCTAACATTTATTCCAGTCTTGTGATATGTCAGGGACTGTGCTAAGCACTCACGTTACTTGAATACTCACCTCTGAGTCAAGTACTTACAGCCACTTTACAGGTGGAGAGAATGTGCCGCAGAGGCGACACATACGTACTCTCTCTGGGGGAAGGGGAGCAGAGCAATGCCTGAATGCAGGATGAGTTATTCTGGAGAGCAGGGCTTTGAAAACAGATTTCAGGAAGGCCAAGCGCACCCTTGATGTCACTGTCAGAAGCAGAGTTGGGCGTGTGTAGTCCTGCGTGGCATTTCACCATCCTGTCACCATCCTGATATTTGTTAATTAGCCTGCAAGTTAATATCATCTTATCCCCTGACATAGAGGGAAACGGACACAGCGCTCATTTTCACAAACACAGCTTGGTGTTGGGCTTCCCAATGGACCGTGCGCTGCAAGGCGGAGAGGGGATAGATTGACTTCCTGGGCTGTGGAAGCCGGAGAAAGTTCAATAAGTCAGCTGTCAGCGTAGGGACCCTGGCAGGCTCAGGAATTTCAATTTCAAAGTACAAGAGATTGAAGTCTCGAAACACGAGATCATCAAACACTAATGATTCCTGAATTCTGCCACGGGCGTGGAAACAGGTCAGAAACAGTGGCTTTCGGAAGGGTGCGCACAGCAGCGGCCGCCTCTCCCACTGGATTAATTCTGTAGGCGCTGAGGAGAGGAGGGAGCCTGGCTGTGAGGGGTGGTACCTGAGATGAGAGGGGAGATATTTCAAAGACCTGAGAAGGGCCGCATCATCAAGCCTGCTCTCATCTCTTTTGCTACACGGCCAAATGAGTGAATCTCCAAAGAGAAGGCAGAATCCCTGAAAAGGCGGGTGACCCCCCAGCGGGAAAAGAGCCTAAGTGGTCTTTGTATTGAAAGAACAAAGCCTTGTTTCATGAGGTTGGGCTTCTCAGACACTCTACCTGAGCTCTACCAAGAGGCTTCCTTGCTCTAAAGATCAGGTGTCCATTCATCCTCATTCCGCAGAACAGACCTCTCATGCCCGCTGTCCCCACGGGTGTCACTAGTGGTTCTTTCATTCTGCAACGAACTGCGTTTGATTTCACTCAATATGCTTATCATGAGTCGTTTGTCCTTTGTTATTCTTGAGTGGACAGAAAAGAGTACCTACGGCATGCTGCCATTCAGATGTAGTTCATAAGTCAGCAAACTTGGGTGGCAAAAGCAATCACAGCAGTCACCCTGGTGGAGGACACGGAAGGCGACCAGGTGACGGTGGAGCCTGCTGGGGTGAGGAGCATTTTTTCTGTATTCATCTGGGTGGTGGTTACACGGATGAAAATGTACAAAAAAAAATTATCGAGATGCACAATCTAGATCTGTACATTTACTCCATAGAAATTTCACCTTCATGAAAAGTATCTAAGAGTGGTTTAGAGAAGCAAATTGTGTGGTCACCCTCTTCAATGGAAACGCTTTTCAACCAGAAAGCCATTCAACCCAGAATAGGGTTGAAACTCTTCTTCAACCCAGAGGGTGGAGTTTTTCCCCATTCTTTTTTTTTTTTTTTTTTTTTTTTTATTTTTGAGAGAGAGAGAGACAAAGGAAGGGACAGAGAGAGAGGGAGACAGAGAATCCTTAGCAGGCTCCAGATGTCAGCACATCATGACATGAGGTGAAACCCAGAGCCCGACGCTCAGCTGACTGAGCCCCACTCAGGCACCCATCCCATCCCTTACTTCATGGGCTGTGCGGTGCCTCAAGGGTTCAGACACAGTGTCTTCAGTTCCAGCTGGAAGCTGGCGGCACATGGCCTGATTTCACTTTCAAGTTATTTAAACAAGCAGGTAAAAAGTACTGTGTATACAGCCTATTGCTTGACCAAAAACTTGCAGAAAGGATTTTTAGTTTTGTCCTTCAGGGCAAAGCCTCTGGTGCCATAAATCTGTCGCACTGCGGTGTCCCCCTAATCCTCTTTCCCTAAATGCCGAGAAAACGCTACATGGAACCAAAGATGCCTCAGGCCCAACCTCGGAGCATGGAGTGCTGTCAGGACCCCACACCTGGACTGAATGAGTGTCAAATGTCATCTTATGCGCATTCATAGGATGAGCTGACATCTCCCCAGATCAGAATCAGAGGCAGCTGCTGAAACAGGCAAAGTAATAAATTTCAGTCAATAAATTTCCCTTGGGGGTAAAAAAAAAAAAAAAGCCAGCCCTTCCATTTCCAGATCCCCGTGCCTACTCTCTTCCACGTGCTGAAGTCAGGTAGCATCCTCCCTGCAGGTTGAGGGAAAGCCAGGTATTGGGATGAACCAGAGACTCACATTGTCAGTAAGAGGAAAGGAGACACCCATTTCCTCTGCACCTAAGCGGGCATGAGAGGAAGATTGGAGACTTTTCAATTCAAGAAGGAAACAGAGGAACAGAAGAAAGTCAGGTTGAGCAAACCGTGCGGGCAGCTGAGGAGGAGAGGGTAGAAGGTGGCAAGACCCTTCAAAGAGGCTGAAACAGGAAGAAGAGAGCAGATCGAAAGCAAACTAGAATGTCTGCCTCCATTTCGGGTCGGGAGTCTGCTAAGTTAGTTAAAGTCATCCTTAGGCACTGGGAAAATTCAATTTTCATCACAGGTCCTGATGACATTTCCTTTAAACGCCAGATTCAATAGCGAGATACACCTTCAGGGGGAAAATATTCTCTACAGTAAGAAGGTGAGATAGGGAAACGAGTTAAAAGCCCTTTTTCCTGCTATGCAAATATTCTCCAGGAACACTAACAAGATAAATATATTTCTGTGAGATACTAAGCTTTCTCAGTCACAGGTTTATTTCTGCAGGTTTCTCTTCACTCTTTGCCTCTAAATTGAACACTTTGTGGCTAAAATTTTAAAGCCGTGTTCCTCCCCCCAGAAAAGCCTATGTTCCATGTTCAAAAACTAAGGGAGCAAGGGACAGAGGTGGGGAAAGTTCCCCCCCCCCGCCGACACACACACCCCGTTTGTGGCCATAATGCTGGGTGAACTGGAAATATCATGCCGGAGTCTCACAAGAATGAAAGGAGGAATAAGTGTCACTTTATCCACACCCTTCTTCCGGGTGGGTAAGAAGACTGCAGCCAAGACAAGGAGGGACAGTCAAAAGGTCACCCAACCAAGGACAATACCCGATTACCCATCATCTGGTCCCACAGCCTTTCCCCACTCCCACACCACCAGTCAAGAGCAATGGAGATATCTGGTAATGTCCAATTGGACAATGTCTGGTTCTGGGAAAACCACTCAGGACTGAGACTGCCTCTTCCCTTTCAGAATCTCAAAATCCTCATCCATAAAATGGAGATACTAATTCCTTACTGGTCAGGCACTTGTGAAGATACATCAGACATCACACGTTATACAGTGTCCAGAACATAGCAAGGGCTGGTTTCTTGTTACCCACTGTATTCGTTTCCTGTAGCTTCCGTGATGGGTCACCACACATCTAGTGGCTCACATCAGCACATATTTATCATCTGCAAGTCCCAGACGTCAGAGGTCTGCAGTGGGGTTCACTCAGCTATAATCAAGTTGCTGGAATGGCTATTTTCCTTTCGGAGCCTCTAGGAGGGGAATCCATGTCTCTGTCTTCTCCAGCCTCCAGAGGCTACTCGAATCCGTTGGCTCATGGCCCCGTCCATTTGCAAAGTCAGTAGCGAAGTATCTTCAAATCTCCGTTCATCTCTCTCTCCCCTCTGGTTCCACTATCACATCTCCTTTCCTCAATCCTTGGCCCTCCTCTTCCCTTTCTCTTTCTGTGATTAACACTGAGCTCCACCCAGATAATCCAGGATGGTCTCCCCATCTTGAGATCCTTAACATAGCTCCACATTCCTCTGTGCCTTGTAAAGAAATGTATTCACAGGTTCAGGGGATAGGAATCTGGTCGTATTTGAGGGAGGCCATTATTCAGCCCACCACAGCTGCTATTATTTGTATTGAGGTTGTCGACTTTATCCAAGTGGTACTACTCAAGAGATCGGAGATCATTATGCCAGGATTATTTTTCAGATTTCTATTTTAAAACTTTATCTCCACCTTTTAATCAATGATACTGTTACTTTTTTAGTCTGTTAGTGAGCCATCTAAAAGAGAGAGTTCTGTTAATGGTCCATGGGCAACAGTTGGGGGGAACATCCATATTCATACCCATGTTCATAGTCCAGAACTTCAGATCCCAGACTCTTCAAATTTGGAGAGAAGGGTTGGATGACGTATAATAGGGTGGTTGTGAAGAGGTAGAAACCGGTGGATTAGGGTAAGAAAAGCAGCAGATCCCAGAGAGTCCTTGTCAAAAACCAGTGACTTGGTCACAAACAATCAGAAGTGCCACATTGCCCCCCCAACCCCTGATCGCTTAGCTGGCCTACAGTAGTTTCTAATAAAGGGCTATAATAACATATCACTGCCATCCTCCCCACGTTGAGCTTGAAGAAGAAAAAAATCATCTCTCTCTGCCTGCTGCATCTTCAGCCTTCACACCGGCTGCCTCTTCCAAAGATAATTTCGTAAGGACAGCCTCAAACCCAAAGAAAGTGAAGGCACGTTGCTAGGGTTCACTTTCCCTTAGGGGGCTTGCACACCCACCATACTTCCAGATTTCTGTTCAGAGCTGTAAGTAAGTGAGCCGTCTCACCTGTTCCCCTCCTCAAAAAAGAAAGAAGGTCTATACCATGAACAGAAGAAGGAAGCATAAAGGGAACCCTAGGTTTTGGAATCCAGGGAACAAATAGGCTTTGTGTTAATGGTGTCTTCCCTTAAACAAAGGTTTGGCTTTTTTTTTTTTTTTTTTTTTTTTTCCCACAAAGGGCCAGAGAATAAGTGCTTTAGAGTTTACAGTTCATGTGGTCTCTGTCACAACCACTCAACTCCGGGGTGTGCAGCCTGAAAGCAGTCATTGACAATGTGTAAATGGCCGGGGTGTCTGTGTTCCAATAAAATTTTATTTACAAAACACACAGCCTATGGATTTAGCCTGAAGTTTGTTATTTGCCCATTCCTTCTTTAAATTTTCCAGTACTTGGGGACAGAAGAGGAGATCCGCACGGAAAAGGAATGAGGACATTCATCGGCCTCCCCAGGAGCCACAAGAAGTGAACGACAAAGTGGGCAGATCTCCTTCGTGTCCTCCTAGCTCAGGGCTGGCCCCAGGCAAGGTCATAGAGCAGGAGTAGGTCACTTCCGCGTCCTGCTCCAGCCTTCCAAATCACACTGTGTTCCCTGACGCTCATGGAGTTTTACATTCAGTAGAGCCTAAGAGTTCATTTCTACCTGAAGGAAGAATCCTCTCTATCAGGTGGCCACTAAGCCACTGCAGGGACACAGCCAGCCACAGGGTCCCATTGTTCCAGGAAGTGGCTTATTCCAGGAAGTGGGATTTGTCATCAAAGAAAGAGTCAAGACTTTGGAGGAAAAAGAAAACAAAACAGAATCCTAGGTCTGGAACTGTTCATCTTGTCACTTAGTCCAACTGCTTAACCTGGAAGCCTCAAACTTTTTACCAGCTTAGGCCTGATGAACTATCTTAACCATGACAATTCGACCCCCCAAAAGAACAACTCTGTAGGGTCACTGAAATTCCAATTTAAAAACACAGCAACAAGGGGCGCCTGGGTGGCTCAGTCAGTTGAGCATCCAACTCTTGATTTAGGCTCAAGTCATGATCTTACAGTTCACGGGATTGAGCCCTGAGTCGGGCTCTATGTGGACAGTGTGGTGCCTGCTTGGGATTCTCTCTCTCCCTCTCTCTCTGCCTCTCTCTCTCTCTCTCCCCCTCAAAATAAGTAAACAAACAGTTTTTAAAAAGAGGGGAGCCTGAGTGGCTCAGCTGGTTAAGCGTCCAACTCTTGATTTCAGCTCAGGTCATGATCTCAGGTTCATGAGCTCAAGCCCCTCATCCGTGCTGTCAGCGCAAAGCCTGCTTGGGATTCTCTCTTTCTCCCTGTCTCTCTGCCCCTCCCCCACTCACTGACCTCCCCCACTCACGTGCGCGCGCGCTCTCTCTCTCTCTCTCTCATAATAAATAAACTTAAGAAAAAAAGAATTGAGATAGACCTTGATTATGTTTACCTTTCACTGAATCTAAGATGATGATGATTGTAAGACACATACTATTTTACATATCATTAAGAGAGGGGGAAAAGGGTATGGTATTCCATGGGTGGCAATATGCATCACACTTCCTGAGGTGGCAAAATATGATGTAGAGCACATCTCAGAATCGATAACATATAGGTAAAAACAGTGCGGAAGGCAAATAAAATTAGATCCCCAATTCCCACCGTATAAAATGTTATATTCTAAATGGATTAAAGGCCTATAGGCAAAAAGAAAATCTTTAAAATGGTTTGTATGACAACAAAATAAAATACCAAAAGAAAAGTTAAAAGACAAGCCACAGCTGGGAGAAGATATTTGCAACACATAAAACTAAGAGTGAATTTTTCCCCCAGAATATAAAGGAGTCCTACAGATCAATAAGAAAAGATGAACAACCCAACATGAGAAGAGGCAATTTACAGAGGAGGAATCCTGAGTGGCCAGTAAATTGGTGGAAAGGAGCTCATGCTGCTACATAAGCAGAAAAATGCAGATTGAAACAAGATACCCACCCATCGGAGAGGCAAAGTAACATCAAGGGTTAGCACGGGTGCGCACAAACACAGCCTCTCCAGCTGGTGGGGATAGCAACTGCACATCACTTTGCAGACAAATTTAGCAATGCCTAGAATATGTGGACATGTTTCATGTCCCACATCCCAGCATCTAGCACCTCTAGAAATAGACTCTAGAAAAGCTCTTGAGCGTGCACATTTGGACTCAGGTGAAAAAGACATTTGATGTTACCCTTGTCTGAAACAATGAAGAGTTGGGGTCAACACAACAGTCCGCCACGGGGAGAATGAATGCATGCGCTACCTTCTCACAACAGCATACCATATAGCTGTCCAAGGGAACGGACCAAATCCCCTGTGGTGTTGGTTGCTCATGGCGAATACGCTTCCTGGCACTGAACTGTACACTTAGAAATGGCGGCAATGGAAAATTTTATGTTACGTATACTTTAGCACAATAAAGAAAATCTGCAAAAAAAAAAAAAAAAAAAAAAGATCCATGGAAAAATGGCTGAAAAGGAAAATAAAAGGTATGAGACGGAGGGTCCTGTCATACCAGAAAGTAGGGAAGTTCAAAAAATGAAAAAAGAGGGCAGCAGCATCAGCAGAGAGTCAACTTCAAAGAGCTCCCAGTGGGAAATGCTGGAGGAATTTGGGCAACAGAATAAATAACGCAGCATTGGGTTGTAACACAAAGTGTGAAAGAAATATCCATGACTCCATACTGATATAAATAAGTGGTTGAATAAATAAATACATGGGAGAGAAGAGACAAATGTGCCTGATGGAAGAAGTCTATTTAATATCGACACCCAACTTTCAAGGAGCTAGAGGTTAAAACCCTCACCCCCTGAGGACTTGCCTGGACCTAGTGACTTAATGGCGCATGGAAAGGGGAAAGCACTAACTTACAGTGAGAGACCTGACAGATGCCACCTTAACCAAGTGAATGCGGTTAACATCACCAGGGAGGTCAGGTGGATGTCACAAACGCCCTGATAGGAAGGGATGAGAAGGACACTTCACCTCTGTGGTCCTCCCCAAAGCCCGTAGCCCAGTGGGACATCAGACAGACCCAGACTGGGGGATATTCTACAGGATACCTGCATAGTACCCCCTCAAGACTGTTGGGGTCATGGAAAAAACAAGGAAGGACGGAGAAACTGTTATAACCAGGAGTTCAGGAGATGTGAAAGCTAAATGCAATGTGCTTCCCTGGACTGGGTCCTGTGACAGAAGGAGAACATTGATAGAAAAAAATATGGAAATCCATGGGGCGCCTGGGTGGCTCAGTCAGTTAACATCAGACTTTGGCTCAGGTCATGATCTCATAGTTCATGGGTTCAAGCCTCACATCAGGCTCTGTGCTGACAGCTCAGAGCCTGGAGCCTGCTTCGGATTCTGGGTCTCCTTCTCTCCCTGCCCCTCCCCTACTCGTGCTATCTCTCTCTATCTCTCAAAAATAAATAAATGTTAAAAAAAAATTGGGCCCTCATGAAGATAAAAAGCTTCTGCACTGCAAAGGAAACAATCAACAAAACTAAAAGGCAACCAATGGAACGGGAAAAGATATTTGCAAATGACATATCGGACAAAGGGCTAGTATCCAAAATCTATAAAGAACTCACCAAACTCCACACCCGAAAAACAAACAATCCAGTGAAGAAATGGGCAGAAAACATGAATAGACACTTCTCTAAAGAAGATGGCCAATAGGCACATGAAAAGATGCTCAACGTCGCTCCTCATCAGGGAAACACAAATCAAAACCACACTCAGATACCACCTCACACCATTCAGAGTGGCTAAAATGAACAAATCAGGAGACTATAGATGCTGGTGAGGATGTGGAGAAATGGTAACCCTCTTGCACTGTTGGTGGGAACGCAAACTGGTGCAGCCGCTCTGGAAAACAGTGTGGAGGTTCCTCAGAAAATTAAAAATAGATCTACCCTATGACCCAGCAGTAGCACTGCTAGGAATTTACCCAAGGGATACAGGAATGCTGATGCATAGGGGCACTTGTACCCCAATGTTTATAGCAGCACTTTCAACAATAGCCAAATGATGGAAAGAGCCTAAATGTCCATCAACTGATGGATAGAAAAATTGTGGTTTATGTATACAATGGAATACTACTTGGCAATGAGAAAGAATGAAATATGGCCTTTTGTAGCAACATGGATGGAACTGGAGAGTGTTATGTTAAGGGAAATAAGTCATACAGAGAAAGACAGATACCATATGTTTTCACTCTTATGTGGATCCTGAGAAACTTACCAGAAGACCATGGGGGAGGGGAAGGAAAAAAAGAAAGAAAGAAAGGTTAGAGAGGGAGGGAGCCAAAACATAAAAGACTCTTAGAAACTGAGAGCAAACTGAGGGTTGATGGGGGGTGGGAGGGAGAGGAGGGTGGGTGAAGGGTGTTGGGGAGGGCACCTGTTGGGATGAGCAATGGGTGTTGTATGGAAACGAATTTGACAATAAATTTCATATTTAAAAAATTATAACAAAAAATAAGGAGATCTAAAAAAAATTTTTTTTTAAAAATAGGGAAATCCAAATAAAGTCTGGAGTTTAATTAATAATAATGTGCCGGTGTGGTTTCTTCAGTTTTGACCAAGGACCATGGTGATGTAAGATGTTACTAATGGGGGAACATGAGTGAGGGGTCTATGCGAACTCTGTAGACTATCTTCTCAACTTTTCTGTAAATCTAAAATTATTCCAGGGGTGCCTGGGTGGCTCAGTCGGTTAAAGCATCTGACTCTTGACTTCGGCTCAGGTCATGGTCTCATGGTTCGTGGGTTTGAGCCCCACGTGGGGCCGTGCACTGTCAGGGCAGAAGCCTGCTTCATCGTCAGTTAAATAAGGGAAATGAGAGTTGCCCTATCATGGTGTTACCATGTGCACTCAGTGAGATGAGACATGTAAAGTTCTTAGCAGAGTGACAGGTGATATATACCATATATATGATATATATGCAATTTATCCTCACTAGCATATTTTATTTTGGGTCCTCTCCAACCTTGAAGTATTTTGCTTCCTGGAACAACATTGTATCTCTTTTCCTCCCCAGTGCCCTCCCCTCTCTGGCCTCTCCCTGCACATTGGTCTCCGTCACAATTTTTAGAGAGTATTTATTTACACCTTCATTTCACAAATACATATTGAACTACTTCTATGTGCAAGACAACTTCTGGGTTTGGAGCATACACAGATAATAAAGCAAAGATGCAATTAATACGAACACACCTGTCACGAAAGAGGTGATATGAAGGATAGTGGAACCACAGGGGAGGGGGATTTCACCCAACCTTTAGGAAAAAGCAATGAGTTCCCAGGGCAAGGCACAGGTGAGCTGGGTTTTGAGCAATGAGTTGAAATTATCTAGGTGAAAACATTTAGACACTTTGTGTGCAAAGACCAAGAATTTTGGGATCACTGAAATGTATGTCACTGGGGGACAGGAGGTAGTGGGGCAGGATTCACATGAGACAAAAATGGATTACAAACAGGGTCAGATCTTAAAAGACCTCGAAAACCAGGCCAAAATATTTTTAACTTGATCCTGAGACCAAGGGAAGGCTCTGAAGGATTCAAATAAAGGGGTGATCTGGTCAGATTAGGAATGAGTGTGCAATGCATTAGGCTATAGGTCAGAAGCTTCGTGGTTATTTTAATAGTTTCCTGGGCACAGACAAAACGTTTGTCTTTACCCACTAGTCCCTCACCCCACCATTCCACAGGGCTAAGGGAGCAGGACACATGAGGAACAGAGAATAGGACTCATCTTTAGCATTACTTCATCAACAGATGCACAGAGGCTCCAATCTTAATGGCAAAGACTGGAGTGAAGCATTAGACACAGCTCCAGGCATGAGCAGGTCCTCGACTCTCCCTGACTCTGTGGATTCAGGAAGAAGGATGGACATAAAAGATGGACATCCCAGGGCGCCTGGGTGGCGCAGTCGGTTAAGCGTCCGACTTCAGCCAGGTCACGATCTCGCGGTCCGTGAGTTCGAGCCCCGCGTCAGGCTCTGGGCTGATGGCTCGGAGCCTGGAGCCTGTTTCCGATTCTGTGTCTCCCTCTCTCTCTGCCCCTCCCCCGTTCATGCTCTGTCTCTCTCTGTCCCAAAAATAAATAAAAAACGTTGAAAAAAAAATTTGAAAAAAAAAAAAAAAAAAAAAAAAAAAAAGATGGACATCCCATTCCAAGGGACAGACCCCGGCAGGATGCAGCCTGGGTGTCAGGACACTTACACCATCCCCTGGTGCAAAGAGGTCTGTCAACTGTCCTGGATTACAACCAAGCATTCTTCCATTTTGAAAAGGTTTTGGGCGTAGAGGCAGAGGAAGGCTAGGTATGTAGAGAAGGGGGTCTTCCCCCCAACCCCAACCATGGAATGAGGCCAACTACAAGAGCATCCAGTTTGGGAAAAGGTTAAGTTTGCTCCTTAGGGAAGCCACAGGCTTATCCTGCTAGCCCCCAGCCCCTCCAAGTTTCTAGACCTCTCCTGTGCAATCCTGGGACAACAGGAATGAGAAACATTACAGCTTCCAGGAGCAGTACAAAAAATAATCTGTTTCTTTTTTATCAAAGGGGGATGAACCTCCAAACCAAGTCCTGGGGTGGGGGGAGGAATTTCCAAAGCAAAGATGCCAGCCCCCTCCCTCTGTCCCTCAAAGAACCCTCTGCCATTTGTCCCAACTGAACAGTGTTCACCTGCCTTGAAACCCTCACCACCTGCTCGTCTCTCTCATAGGCACTGGAGCCTTTCTCCAAAGCCCACTCCCACCTTTGTTTTTATATCTCTTTTTTTAAAAACTACTCTTTGATTATGGTTATTTTATCTGGGGTCACTGCTCAGTCAACTGTTAAATAAATTGCAAATTCTACAAAACACAGCCAGCAGAGCCATTTCTAACTGTAATGCCACAACTTCGAGCAAAATTACATCTGGCTACAATACTATTCATATGCATAAATTATACCGCCTCTGATTATCTTAAAGAAAATTCAGCCATTAAACTTATTTTATAGGCACAGAACCAGGGGGAGTGCCAGAAAGAATCTGTATATCCTAAAAGTCAGGGGGAAAGCAGAAAGAAACAAAACATAATTGGCAAACCTTATCCGCCTGCAGTTCTGTCTAATGGGCTCTGTCTCTCCTGATTTTCCATCACCACCCACCACTGACATACACACCCACAGCAGGAAGAAGAAGGGGGGCCGGGAGGGTGGGGTGGCATCAGACTGCATGTGGTTAGGACAGATTGAGGATGCTTCCCAGCGCCACACGTGCCCCCAGAGGGGAAAGGCACTCTGGGTGTACATCAACAGGAAACTCACATTTAGCACGCTCATAAATCCAAACCCTGCCCAGGAGGACGGCCAAGATGGCTTCTGAAGCCGACAGAGCATCTCTGCAGTAAGAGTGCGACATGTTGTGTTGTGGACATCTTACGAAGTTGTCTTTCCCAGCTACACCCTTTTCATACTTACAAGAAGAATAAGAGTAATGATGACGTATTGACTACTGGGTGCTTATTTGGCACCACATACATCCTACTTAACCAGAAAAATAACCCTGCGGGGGTAGGAATTTCTATCCTGTGCCTTTTATATAGGGGGGTCCTGAGGCACGGGGAAATTCATCTACAGTCCCAAGGACATGCATGTAGGAAATGGTAGAGTCAGGGCTTGGACCCAGAGAGTCTGAGTCTGGAGCTTGTGCTCTTAAACACCATGATGCTCTACTTCCCTCTGGATTATGAGTGTTAAGGATTCTGAGCCACCACCCAGGGCTCCGAGTGTAACATTATCATTTAACCCTAACCCTCAATTCTCATGTCTTTTGTCTGGGATTTGAGATTAGGTCAGGGGTGGACAGCGGATCTTAGCTGAGCCAATCAGATTATTGCTCCTGGAAATTTAGAATGGGACACGTGCGGCAGTCCGTTGGCAGTGGGGGTGCCATTTTGAGACCAGGATGAAGGCTCATTTAATGGCACAGAAAGGCAAATGGCTCATCTCCTAGGAAAGGAGAATAAAGCAGATCAAATAGATATAAAAATGAGAGAGAGAGAGAGAGAGAGAGAGAGAGACAGAGAGACAGAGAGAGAAAGGGAGAGAGAAAGAGAGGAGTGCTTGGTCCCAGTGTAGTTTTATATTTCCAAAAGTCAGTAGTCTTAGTAAAACATGGTGACACTTTCAGCCCCTTGACTTCTGTCCGTAGAAGCCCCTAATCCTCATTTTTATGACAAGGCTCTCTTGGCTGAAGCTCCCTCCATAGGGGTTGTATGTGCGAGCCAATCCTGAATGAGGGCTAGTGGGTGCTGGGCATTGTGCTAAATGCCAATGGAATGAACTCCCACAATTCTCAGAAAACTCTTCAGAGATATGTCCCTCTTTTTTTTTTTAATTTTTTTTTAACATTTATTTATTTTTGAGACAGAGAGAGACAGAGCATGAACGGGGGAGGGGCAGAGAGAGAGGGAGACACAGAATCGGAAGCAGGCTCCAGGCTCTGGGCCGTCAGCCCAGAGCCTGACGCGGGGCTCGAACTCACCGACCGCAAGATCGTGACCTGAGCTGAAGCCGGACGCTCAACCGACTGAGCCACCCAGGCGCCCCAGAGATATGTCCCTCTTATCACTGTCCCCATTTCCAAGATAAGAACGTTCAGAGAGATGAAGGAACTCACCTAAATTCACACCGTGGCAGAGCCTGAGTTTGAACCCATGCAGTCAGACAGCAAAGCCAGTCCTCCATAACTCCATGCTCCCCTCTCCCTGGTCTCGGCTTTGTGAAAGGAATAGCAGTCCTATTTTACACTTGTCAGTTGTCCTTATCCACTGCACCCCTTTCTCCCCTGCCACCCCCACCTTTCTCTGCCTCTGTCTCTCTCCCAGTCTTCAAGAATATTAAAGATGATAAATCTAAGTTGAAAACGTGCATTTTTTTGTGAGACGGTAGACTTTATCCCTTTTTGTAGAGACAGACACGACAATTTATAAACTCTGACACTGCTCTGATGGAATGGAATCAGGCCTTTTCAACCACCTCGTGGTGGACAGCTCATCACCCCTTTCTCTGACCTCTAGTATGTGATTTAGGAGGAAATTGGGTCGGGAGGGGGAACCCTCTAGTGGGTGATTAGAAAACCTCTCTCTCAAATTCTGTAAGCAGTGGATTAGATTTTATCAGCCCTCATCCACCTCCTCCCCATGCTTCACTCCAGGGAGTGCGTCCTGGGTGAAGGAAGGCTAAGACTGTCAATTTGTTAGTTGAAAACAGTTTTAAAATCCATTTCTCCCTGTGAAATGTGTCAGCCACAGAGAAGTTTCTCTCTGCTTTGACGGAGCTGTATGTATGTCGTTTAAGATAACAATGAAAGATGCTCCAGGCGGGGGACCTGGGTGTTCTTCCAAGAGGCCATTGTGACGTGGGAAGGTTTATTTCTCATTTTCCACCATGTGATCATTCTCCTGCCCCCACCCCAATCCCCATCCCAATTTTATGATGGATTTCACTTTGCAAAACATAGGTGCGGGTGGTTGACTTTGTACATCAGCTTGACTGGGTTAGGGGATGCCTGCATCCCTGGTAAAACATTGTTTCTGGGTGTGTCAGAGGGTGTTTCGCACTCACAGAGACTAAGGTTTGAATCAGTGAAGGAAGATGGCACTGTCCAATGCAGGTGGACAGCAGCCAATCCACAGAAGACACCTGAAGAGAAGAAAAAGACAGAGGAGGGGCAAATGTGCTCTCTCCGCTTGAACTGAGACATCTGTTGGGCAATGGGGGTCCTGGTTTCTGGACCTTTGGACAACTTGAATTACACCACCAGCTTTCATGATTCTCCAGCTCACAGACAGCAGATTGTGGGACTTCCTGGCTGCCACAGTCATGTGAACCAATTCCTGTTTTTTAGATATATCCCATTGGTTCCATTTCTCTGGAGAACCCTGAGTAATAGTGTAGGCTTCTAAAAATACTTAAGTCACATTTATGTCTTTTCCTACAAACCATCCTGACAGTATTTCCTCAGAAGGGCTTAGGTATCTAAAGTTATCCCAAAACAGGGGGTGCCTTTGAGGACCTACCTTTGCATATGTCTGTACTAGGGGGAGCCCTTGAAATACTCCCCATGCCTTAATCCTCAAAGGATTACAATAGGTCTGAGCAGTCAGCCACCCTCCTAGATGGTGTACATGCATAGCCCCTCGATTAGCAACTTGTTAAACAGGATGTGAGTGTGGTCTTTCCAGTAAGAAACAGTGAAACCAATGGCCAATCATAAATGCACGTGAGATCTAGTGGCTATGTGTACCATGTCTCCACTATTCTCTTAAAGCTCCTCCAAGTCCCCAGGGAATCACCACGTGAGGGGCATCTACTTCCCTTTCTCTCTCCGTCTCCTTCTATCATCCATGAACCATCTATCGAAGCCACGGGGGTCTTTGCCCCTGGGAAAAGGTCCTTGCTGAGGATGAGAGGTCCTTGAGAAGACTGTTCTCCACTCTCAGACTGTCCATGGTGGACATCGCACTAGCAAATAAGGTTTCATTTCTTCAGATCTGACCCCCTCTCCTAGCAGGGTCTCATGGGTTGTGATGCCAAAATACCCTTCCTCCTCCCCACCACCTGCTCAGAAATTAAGCTGTTCTGCGCGTGCAGACGGGCAGGTACCGTCCACATCCGCTCTTTCTGCAGATGGTGCTCAGAGAGGCTCAAGGACTTGTACAAGGTCCCAGAGCTAAGTAGCTGTGGTCTTTTTTGGGTCTGAGATGCTGGCCTCCAAAGTACGGCATCTGGCCACACATTTATTCATCACACAGTAGGTGCCTACCACGTGCTAGCCTTTGTGTCAGGAATACAAGGATTCATTTAAAATAAAAAGTGGTCCTTCCCCTCCAAGTATTTGTAAACTAATTGGAGAGTGAGATGACCACAGAACAACTGATCTTACATATCCAGTGAAGGAAGGAAGGAAGGAAGGAAGGAAGGAAGGAAGGAAGGAAGGAGGGAAGGGAGGGAGGAAGGTGGAAGGAAGGGGGAAGGAAGGAAGGAAGGGAGGGAGGAAGGTGGAAGGAAGGGGGAAAGAAGGGGGAAGGAAGGAAGGAAGGGAGAGAAGGAAGGAGGGAGAGAGGGAGGGAGGAAGGAAGGGAGGGAGGGAGGGAGGAAGGAAGGGAGGGAGGGAGGGAGGGAAGGAAGGAACTCTGTAACAAGATGCAATGAGAGCACAGAGGAAGAAACACAGTACTGGCTGCATATCAGGGCTCAGGAAACACACTTTCCTTTCCTCCCCCACAGAATGGATGAGGCTTGACTGACTTGCTCAAGGTCACAGGTGCACCGAGTCCTGTCCACTGCCCCAGGGCTCCTTCCTGTGTGTACCACTGTCTTCTCAGGATTGAAAATGCTTTGGGGCCTCTTGCTTCCAAACCGATAATGAAGAAGAGCCAAAGCTAATCCCTGGGAACAATCTCTATTGACAGAGAGTTTGCCTTAGAACTGGAGGGGTCAAGGAAATAAATTAAACAGCAAAGACACCACTTAAGGAAATGGTGGGATCAGCCATGCTGATCAGAGTGGCAGCGGTATGATGAACAGTGTCAGCCCAGCGTGTGAGGGCAGGAGGGGCCGTGGAATCTGCAGATAGCAGGCAGGAAGAGCCCTCGCCGGGCAGCAGGTGGCCACCAGCCAGTGCCCAGGACAGGAGGTGCCGGGAGCAGAGTGGCCTCGGGCTGAGCAGTCGGCCCGCCTCTCCCAGGTGGATGCTCTCTGCCCCCGCTGCAGGGAGGAACGGAGGGACCAGAAATTCAGAGCACCAGCTCTGCGCCTGCCCTCAAATCAGCTCTCTCTGCTCTTCCCCGCAGGGTCTTCATAATCTTTGAGCAGAGCACTTGAGCTCCAAAGGCCCACCCCATCTCCCTGTCTCCTCTGGTCGTCTTCTCCTTACACCAACACTCCCGCCGACCCCCTCTCCACACCACATCAACAGCACCGGAACTGGCCTTCCTGCTTCCACAACCCCCTTTTCCTGAAAAGCTCACACACAGAAACCTACTTAGAACCCCTCCACAGTTTCCCCACATACCTCAGGATAAATCCCTGGCCCTTCAAGAGGGTTTATCCTCCACCGTTCCCCCTCCTGACTCTCCAGACTCACCTCTCCCCTCTGCCCGCTCCGATCGTTCAGCCCCAGGCCCGACTGAACTACACTTCATTCCCTTCCCTTTTATTCTGTCTGGGGAGAGCAACCAAACCATCCAGTTTTCTCTCCACCTCTCAGCTCCGCCCCACACTTACCTGTATCTTTTCCCCTATGTCTACGCATCCTCGTGGTGCTGGCAACAAGAGGTCACTTCCCTCAAGAGGGCCTCCCTGATTTCCTGTCCATCCCCAAAAGTGGATTCATTGCACCCAAAGTACTCTGGGTTGGTTTCAATGACAGGATTCAGCAGAGTGCAGGATCATTAGCAGCTGACTTATATCTGCCAACTCAAGGGCAGAGACTGACTAGGTGCTGCCCACTGCTTTGTCTTACCACACGCATTCACAATCTTCCATTTGCTCTGTAATTATCTTGTACGTACTGTGTGTCGGAAACTGTACTAAGGACAAGGGATGCAGGGGTGAGTAAGGCAGACAAGGCCTTAGCAGACACTCAGCAGATATCTGTTGAATGAACATGTCCCATTGAAGTCTTTAGAAATTATCCAGTCCAACCTTCTTGCTGTTCAGATAGATAAACAAGACTCAACCAACAGTTGCCGTGAACTCAGGTCCACATAACGTGGCTGCTTTCAGAATCAAGACCCCTGACTGTGGGCCCGGAACTTTTCCATAGCACCAGCTCATCCTCAGCTGTCTGTAAGGCCGACCAACACGGTGCTTCCCTCCAAAACAGGAGGTGGGAGGGGAGGCCTGGCTGACTGTGGTGACCTGATGTGATTACTCCACTGATCTTTCTGGGTGTCCCCAGCTTTATGTTTCCACATCAGTGACTGGATGAGTGACCTTGGGCAAACCGCTTACTCCTGATGTGTCCCTTTTTTTTTTTTTATTGACAAAGTCTTATGTGAAGATCAAAGGACATGCTGACAGGAAAAGCTACTGAAAAGAAAAAAGGGTGCGGGGGAAATTCATATTTTCTGAATCCTGTGTGGGCAGCTCACAGTGATTTAAAGCAGGATTACCCAATACTACAATCACCCAAGCCCTGAATCCATTATTGTTTCCCACTGCCCGCCATCTTTGAACAGAAGGTGTCATGGTAATGATTAGGAGTTGGGCTTGGAGTTGGGTGACAAAAATTCAAATCCTGATTCTGACTCGCATCCTAGATGTGTTTTTCCTTGTGCTGCTTTACCCCCTTGTAGCTCCATTTCTTCATCGGGAAACAGGAATGCATTAATAGTGACCACGTTATCCACTTGCTATGAGATTACATGTATGAAGAACCTAACATAGTGCATGGGACTAGGATGTACTCAATTCACCTCAATGAGCCATTCAATCACTTATTCATCTAGAATTTATTTAGCATTTATTATGTGTCAGAATCTGTCCTAGGTATGAGCAATATTGAGGTGCAATATACAAGAGCAAGACAGACATGTTCTCTGTTCTTAAGAAAATCACAATATACCAAAGGGAGCAAATATTATACAGTTGATTCCACAGAGTAGTATAAATTAAAAATGGGGTCAGAGCTGAAGGAAAAATACAAGGAGCTGGGAGGCTGTAGAATTGGAAACATTTCAGACTTTGAGGGATTTACAAGAGAAATGAAGTGCATCTTCCTTAAAATAACGGAGAAATACACAAATATACAAGGAAAGTCAATGTGGCAGGCAAAAAAGTAAAGAGAAAATAATAACTTTACTAATAACCTTTTAAAAATATTTTTTAAAAGTTTATTTACTTATTTTTGAGATAGAGACAGAAAGAGAGCAGGGGAGGAGCAGAGAGAGAGGGAGACAGAGAATCCCCATCAGGCTCCACGCTGTCAGCACAGAGCCTGACATGGGGCTTGAACTCATGAATGGGGAGATCATGACCTGAGCCGAAACCAAGAGTCAGACACTTAACCTACTGAGCCACCCAGGCATCCCTACTAATCGCCTTTTAATGGCAGGCACTGAGCTAAGAACAAGGAATAATTATTTTATTTAACACTCACTTCTATTCCACAAGGTGGTATTATCATCATTTTCTGGACAAGGAAACTGAATCTCACTAAATAGGCAATTCATCCATGGTCATAACATGGTAGGGTCACCATTAAGACCCAGCTCGGTTGGATTTTTATTCCAGATTGTGTAATACAGAAACACATAAAACTTATTTGAAATATAACTAAGAGATCAGTCTAAATGGGAAACAGTCGTTGGAGAGATAACGGTCAAAGGAATGACTGGGGGCCCAACTGTGAGCGTCAGGCTAAGGGGTCTGAGTCTGTCTGACATGTAACTGGGAGCCACTGAAGGCTACTGCTGGTGAGTGTCCACGAGCCACATTCCTCATCACAGAGAAGGCCTCTGGCAAACCCGTGCAACTCAGCAGTCTCTCCAAAGCCAATGTGAAAACACTTAAATCACAGCATCTGGTTGATCGTGAGGATTCCACAATACAAATCATTTTTGTAGAAGCTGCACTCAGCTGTATGTCCCTAAATAAGGTAACTCTTGCTGATGAGGTTTTCTAGACAAGGGAGAGCGAACCTTGCCTACAATCTGAAGGCCTGTTGACTAGTCATTGAATTCTGGACTTTGCAACCTCCCTGGCCAGTTATACATCACAGTGGTTGACACAAAGCTTGCCTAAGGCTCTGAATGCTGAAGCTGCATGTCAGAAATGCTTTGGCAAGATATAAATGACTTTTAATTTGCAAGAGGTAGAGTATGTGCATGTGTGCATGTGTAATGTGCTGGGAAAGGATTTACAGTTCAGAATCCCAGGCCAGGAAACAGTGTGAATTTCTGTGCGTAAATCTGCTCAGCCGTTTCACAGGAATGCTTTCCAGCGGGACCAACAAGTGATTTTATTATGTTTTGTTCTCTCAAAATCCCTAGTTATCGGCCCAAAAGTTAGTACCCAAGAAAGGATGGAGGTGGAGGGGGGAACATTTGATGAGCACCAGCTATGGAAAAGGCTCTGTCCTTGACACTTTGCAAGCATTCTCCAGTTAAGCAAGTCGGTGCATGATGCTGGTGTTTATTCACACACAAAAAGTCTTTCTGGGCTCCTGGGAGAGAAAAGTCAGCCTCTTTGCCTTTGAATATGAACAAGAGAAGGCACCTTGTCCTGCTGACAGCCACGAATCAGCCCTAGGATTAGCTGAGGCTGAACAGAAGAGAGAAAAGGACAGAATCAGGGTCCTTGGTGCCATGGTCAACACCTTAATCACCCAGCTCTATATTACGAACTTCCTCTTGATCTCCGGTTAGGTGGAATGGGAAACGGACATAATGTTTAAGCCAATGTGAGGCTGTTTCCTGTTACTTGCAACTGAAAACATCCTTCTATTACAAGAGATAAGTAGTCTACAATTATCAAATACCCTACCTTTATCAAGCCCAGGGCTTCTGAACCTTGGCATTATTGATCTTATAGGCTAGCTATCTCTTTGTTTTGGGGACTGTGATGTACAATGTAGGACGTTTGTAGCAGCATCCCTGGCCTCTATCCACTAGATGCCAGTAGCATCCCTTCCCCCAGGTGTAACAACCCAATATTGCCAAATGTCCCTGCTGGGTAAGATCCCTCACGCCGCCCCCCCCCCCCGGTCCCCCCTCCCCATAGAAAACCACTGATCAAGACTGGACTTTTAGGACTTCATCAATTATATCCCTTCAGAGCAATAATATTCTTAATCAGACAATAACAACCCGTCTATGGGACACTTGGTCTGTGTTCAGTAAAGGCAAGTTCACAATTATGACTCTGACACCCAGCATGATCCTTATCATCATCGAAGAAAGATGCAATTATGTCACTAGCGTCTGCTAACACTAAGTGTGGTTATGGGCTTGGAATCATTTTACAAACTGCAAGGCATTTGGTAAGCTACAAAGTGCTTTGCAATGGTAACAAGGCTTTGGAAAATGCCAAAGACTTTCGAAATGATAAAGTGACACATGCAATGGAATGTATTCACCATAAAAAGCTTTGTAAACTGTAAAGTACCTTGGAAAAGGTGCAGCATCTTATAAACTTTAAAGTCTATTGTAAATGATGCCTTAGAAACTAAAAAGTACTTTGTGAAATGGGTCATACTCTGTGAACTACAAAAAAGATTTAGAATGGAAACACTTTAAGTTGGTATTACTCAGATGGAAATTGATCCAGGCATGTTAGAAAAATTTTCAACTTGAAAATAGGGGTGCCCTTTTCTAAGTACCAAGAAAAACTAAATGAATATTAAAAAAAAAAAACAAAAAAAAAAAACAAACCTTCTTTCGCCAAAGTATTTACTTCTTTCATTTATTTATTTTTGTCGCAGATGAGCCAGAATCCAGCTAGTAGAAGATTCAAACGTTATGTTTGCTTCACTTGGAAAAGAGGCTTCCCTAGAACGTACTGGAATATGGGACTGATAAACACTAATCAATTAGCCTTTAGCAAGTGCAGCATGCTCCGAAATCTGAAGACAAATATTTGGACGATTTTTACTTGGATTTCTGAAACAGCTCCCAGGGCTCTATTACATGTTTTTGCCTCAGCCTAGAGAAAGAGGTGCACCCTACAGCGAGCCACAGCTATTATGTCTCGGAAACCTGCCATTTAAAGATTCCCCCGCCATACACACGCATGCACGCACGAGCACGCACACACGCATGAGCGTATGCACGTGCGCGCACACCGCCACCACGTAGGACAAGACCACCAGGCAAAGCTGTCTGAGCACTTTCCCAGCCTCCACTAATTGCTCCGGGAGCATGTCAACCCCAGAACCATGGAGCCGTCAAACCAGAAGGATCCTTAGAAAGTACTCTATTCGGCGATTTTCAAAGTGCATGCCTTGAAGCCCCAGAGCTCTGTGGAACGACTTCCAGGGGTCCCCACGTCGCGAAGAAAGGAGGAGCACTCTGCTCTAACTGGAGCATGTCCTTGTTTGTCTGTACTACAGACTGTAATTTTATGTAAAAGTGTGCCTGAAAGCAAGGGTTGTGCAAAAACACTTGTGAGGAAAATGTTGCTTATCCAAATTAGCCATCTTACAGATGGGGAAAGGGAAGGCCCAGAGCTGCCTTTTGCCAAAGGTTCCCCAGGTGGAAAAAGAAGGGAAGCTGGCATCTGGGTCCCTACCTCGATGGCCGACGTTTGCTCTCTCTGACGTTGTTACCGTTTCTCTGTTCGGCAGGCCTTGGATGGAGCCCAATTTCCTCTTTCCTTCTCCTGTTCCCCTGGTGGGTTGGAAGGCGAATTTGTCTCGGGCATGCATAAGAACCCACAAAAATGTGCAGAATCCAGAAAAGGCACGTGACCATATTTGTGGCCTTCTGGAAATGCCGAATCCAGAGAGGATAGAAACTTTGTGTTCCAGGGAGAAAAAGAAGACAAGCATCCCACTGCCAGATTTGTGCAACCTCCTGGGATGGGAGTGGGGGAAAGGGGAGCTACACCTGCCCCCCACCCCTATTCACCAGAGGTGTTCATCTTGCCTCCGTAGCACTCTGTCAACAAGCCAGGAGATGTTTTAAACGGGACTTCTGTCTCCCCACCAAGCCAGTGGTAGATCTGAACGAATAATATAAATTCTCTAGCCATACCTTGGCATTTATTTCAATGTAAGTGTATTTTTTCCCAAGTATAAAGCCCAATAGTAATTTATCAAGAGACAAATCATTTTTCCTTGGCAGTGAAGTCTGCAAAGTTCCCATTTTTAAGGCCTTAAATCTCCCTATTTTGACAGAAGTAAGAAAGCATTAGAAGCTTTGATTTAGTTGGATCATACAAAATAGTTTCTCATAATTATCCTTTTGGATGATATATGTGTGTCTTTTCCCCCTTCTTATTAAACCCGAGGTCTCCATTTTTCACCCAGCTGTATTACTAAATTAAATTGCCTTTTGTTGTATTCAAGTTAAACACTTTGCCGAAAGCCTTTTCTTGTTCGGGAAAATAACATTTACCCAATATGTGCCCATGTTTTACTGTTTGAATTTACTGTTCACAATTGTTTAGTTTGCTGGGTAATTTGGGGATATTGTTTGTTTTAATAGGAATAATGAATCACTGTAATTTAGTGTAGTATCTTGGAGTAAAGTATCAAGGAGGTAGAAAAGGGGATATTGAAGACCCATCACATGGAGAAAATGATTTTTCCCACTGCAAAAGCAGATGGGGAAAGGTTAGAGGAAGTTACTGGAAGCCATAAACAGCTGTGAAGATGTTCTGTAGTCTCGCCAGCTTTTTCTCAAGTGGAAAACAAGCCTGGAACAGGGTGGGCGAGGCTGAGCTGGGCTGGTCTGCTCCTGATCCTTCGTGAGACTTCCTCCTTCCCTGCGCCACTCAACCCTCCCAGTTCTGTTGGACAGTTGGGGAGAATGTGGGTTTAGAAAGAGGTGTGGAGTCTGAGGGCAGACACTGCTGCCCCATGGGGAAAGGGGCGAGTCATTTCTTGGGCTCCCAGGCTCCCCGCCGTGAACACGGTAATAAAATGTCCTCCTCGCTCACCCTACCTGGTTCTTGTGGGAACCTAAATACAACAGCATATAGGCACCTGAGAGAGTGCATTCAACTAGAAGGGCCCACCACGATTATTAGCAGCCGCCACATCAAGTGCCCTTGGGGGAAGGAAGGAGGACCTTCGTGTTAAGCCTCAGTTTCTTTCTAAAAACAAGCAGCTAACCCAGATGGCTCACTTCACTCTTCTTCCCGATCTGCCAGGATCTGATGGAAGGTGGTGCACATTCCTTTAGGGACCGGTTGGGGTGAACCACCATCCTTGTCACTTCTCCCATCTCTGTTTGGTGCTGAGGATGGGTGGTCAGTGCTTTTAAAAGTTTGTAAACTAATCACTACATCCCAAAGACCCTCCAGCCTCCTGCATGAGGATAAACAGGGTTCCTTGATAATCTTCGCACATCTGGTTTTCTTACTTTCTTTGTGGTGTTGAAGCAAGATCAAACCAGGTTGAAATCCCAGCTCTGTCTCCTACTAGCTGGGGAAATTGAGTGAGTTACTTAAGTCCTTGGAGGCTGACCTTGGAGTCCAAAGGGATGAATCTGAATCTTGGCCATGTCATGAGTTTTAGACAACTAAATCAGTATTGCTATTACGTTCCTTAAATCTAAAAAGTGTAGACGGTGTGCGTGTCTTGTGGATTTGTAAAGACCAAATATGGTAACACAAAGCAGATCCCTTCCAGTGGGGTCACCTAGAACCTATCTGATAACCCCAACCTGTACAGGAGGCAAAGCAGGGTCAGGCTGCTGAGCCAGAGCCAGAAGTACAGACTGACTCTCACCCTCGGTGGTAGAGAAGGAGGCCCTAAGGGCACAAATTAGGGTCCCATCCTGAGAGAATGTCAGGTTGAGCCTTAGTAAGATTTCTTTCAGCGTGTCAGAAGAAAGCAGAAAATCAATGATCTACACTTCCACATACAGAAGCCAGAAAAAGCGGAAATGAAATGCAAAATAACCAAAAGAAATGGGGGGAAAGGGGAAACATAATAAACCAGAAAACTTTTAAAAATGAAGAAAATCAACAGAGCCCCAAGTTGATCTTTCAAAAAGATTAATAAAAATTGATCAGCCCCTCGCAAGACTGATCAAGAATAAAGAGAGAAACCACAAATGATCAATACTGGGAACAAAAGAGAAGACATGGTATGAAAAGCAAGATTAAAAGAATATCATAAATATCTTTGTGGCCATATGTACGACATTTCAGATGATACAGGTACATCTCTTGGAAGATACCAATAACCAAATCTGACTAAGGAAAGAATTTTAAAACTTGAGTAGGACTTTTTCTATTACAGAAGTTGAAACTGTTTTTTTCTTTAATGTTTATTTATCTTAGAGAGAGAGAGAGAGAGAGAACATGCATGAGCTGGGGAGGGGCAGAGAGAGAGAGGGAGAAAGAATCCCAAGCAGGCTCCAAACTATCAGCACAGAGCCTGATGTAGGACTTGATCTCACGAACCATGAGATCATGACCTGAGATGAAATCAAGAGTCAGACACTTAACTAACTGAGCCACCCAGACACCCCAGACATTGAATTTGTAATTTAAGTACCTTCCCACAAATAAAAATTGAGGACCAGATGGCTTCACTGGTGAATTATATACTACATTTAAGAAAAAAATAATATGTGTTCTACAAATATTCATTTCAGAACAGAGAGTAAGAGGGAACAATTCTCATTTTCTTGTTTGAGGTCAACATAATTCTGAAATATCATAAAGACATTATTACCAAAACAGAAAAAAAAAACTGCACATCAATATTCCTCATGAACATAAAGGTAGAAATTCCAGACTAGATATTATCAAATTAAATCCAGCAATATTTAAGAAACATGATATATCCTGATCAGGTAAGGTTTATTCCAAAATTCAAGGTTGATTTGGCATGTGAAAAAAACATTAATCTACCTTATGAGATTAACACAAATATGAAAAAAAGTTATATGAACCTACCAACAGATGCAGGAGTTCAACAGAATTCATCATATACTTATGGAAAAAAAAAAATCCCAACAAACTGGGACTAGAAGGGAATTTCTTTGCATAAAAGGCAGCTACAAAAACAAACAAGAAACAACAGCAATCTTTAGCATTAACATCGTTCTTACTGGTGAAATGCTGAACGTTTTCTTATTTTATTATACAGGATGTCACTGGCACAATAACACATGGGAGAAATAAAAAAGCATAAATAATGGAAAGAACAAAAGTATTTTTATTTACAGCTGACATGATTATTTATAAAGAAATCCGAAGGTATCTACCAAAAACAAACAAAAGTAATAAGTAAACTCAACAAGCACACAGATTTCAAAATCAATACTCAAAAGCTATATTTCTCTGTCTGCCAATAAAAATTTGGAAAATAGTTTTAGATTCTATTAATTAATACCACCAAAAACTGAAGCTCAACTCCTATTTTACTCCATACATAAAAATTTGAAATGGATCATAAATCCCAATATATAAGCTAAAACTATGAAACTTCTAGAAGAAAACAAAGGAGAGTATCATTAGAAACTAAGTATAGAGAGATTCCTTGGAGACAAGATGAAAAGCATGAATCATAAGAGAGAAAATCCATCAAGCTTTATCAATATTAAAGACTTATCATCAAAAGACACTATTAAAAATACAAAGACACTATTAAAAATACAAAGCTATAAGCCAACACCTCAGAGAACATATTTGCAACACAAATATCTGAAAAAAGGGGGCTTGTATCTATTATATATAAAGAAGTCCTATAACCATCATAAAAAGACAACACAACTTTTTTTAACGGACAGGAGACTTGAATGTACACTTCACAAAGCCAGATATATGAAGTACATGAAAAGCCTAACACTTTAATCATCAGGGAAATGCAATTTAATAGCACAATGAGATATCATTTCATAGCTACTATAATGGAAAGTCTGACAATACTAAGTGTTGGCAAGGATGAGGGCACTTCATAGAATTCTGGTCTGACTGTAACATCTAACAACAATGTCGTGAAACTGTTTGGCAATGTTTTTACAAAGCTACACATAAATATTACTCAAAAATGATAGTCCTTGGTATTTATCCAAGGAAAATGAAAACATATATTCAGAAAATATGTGTACTGGAAGTTCTCATGGCAGCTTTATTCATAACAGTCAAATATTGAAACAACCCAAATGCCCATCCGTGGACAGATAAACATGGGATTTTTGAGATTATACATATACATGTATATATGAATAATCTATTGATATATACAACACAGATGAATCTCAAAAATATACACTGACTGAAGGAATACAAATACTGAATAATTTTATTATGTGAATGCCAGAACAGGCACACACAGCCCCAGCATGTCATGATGAAGTGTAGATGTTACTGGGAAATTTCAGCCACCCAAGTCTTACTAAGTCTCTGCCAAGTTCCCCAGACAGGCTTCCTAGTCCCCACACCACAGAATAAGTGGGTTGGGCATATGAATCCACCTGTGTAGGACAAGGCTAACAAGGTGGAACCATGCCCCAATTTGTCCTGAATGGTGGGTCCAAGAAATGCATGTCAAAACAAACGCTATACTAGCAAAGCAACTTTTTCCATTTTATTATTTTTTCTCATAATAAGTGTAGTCTTTAATCCCCATCCCTGATTTCCCCCATACTCCCACTCACCTCCCCTCCAGTAACAATTCATTTGTTCTCTATAATTAAGAGTCTGCTTCTTGCTTTGTCTTTTTTTTTCCTTTGTTCATTTTGTTTCTTAAATTCCACTTTTGAGTGAGATCATATGGTATTTGTCTTTCTCTGACTTATTTCACTTAGCATAATACTCTCTAGCTCCATCCATGTCATGGCAAATGGCCAGATTTCATTCTTTTTGATTGCTGAATATATATTCTGTTTATATATATATATGTAAACATATATATATATATATATATATATATATATATATAAATGCATATGCCACATCTTCTTTATCCATTCATTAGTTGATGGACACTTGGGCTGTTTCCATAGTTTGGCTTTTGTAAGAAACACTGCTATAAACATAGGAGCGCGAATATTCTTTTGAATTAGTGTTTTTGTATTATGGGGGTAAAGAGTAGTGTGATTCCTGGATCATAGGGTAGTTCTATTTTTATTTTTATATTTTCCATTATTATGTTTATTTATTTTGAGACAGAGAGAGACAGAGTATGAGCACGGGAGAGAGAGAGAGAGGGAGACACAGAATCTGAAGCAAGCTCCTGGTTCTGAACTGTCAGCACAGAACCCGACGTGGGGCTCGAACCCACGAGCAGCGAGATCATGACCTGGGCCGGAATCGGACACTCAACTGACTGAGCCGCCCAAGTGTCCCAAGGGTAGTTCTATTTTAATGCAAAGCATTTTTTTCAATATATGAAATTTATTGTCAAATTGGTTTCCATACAACACCCAGTGCTCATCCCAAAAGGTGCCCTCCTCACTACCCATCACCCACCCTCCCCTCCCTCCCACCCCCTATCAACCCTCAGTTTGTTCTCAGTTTTTAAGAGTCTCTTATGCTTTGGCTCTCTCCCATTCTAACCTTTTTTATTTTTCCTTCCCCTCTCCCATGGGTTTCTGTTAAGTTTCTCAGGATCCACATAAGAGTGAAAACATATGGTATCTGTCTTTCTCTGTATGGCTTATTTCACTTAGCATCACACTCTCCAGTTCCATCCACGTTGCTACAAAGGGCCATATTTCATTCTTTCTCATTGCCACGTAGTACTCCATTGTGTATATAAACCACAATTTCTTTATCCATTCATCAGCTGATGGACATTTAGGCTCTTGCCATCATTTGGCTATTGTTGAGTGCTGCTGTAAACATTGGGGTACAAGTGCCCCTATGCATCAGCACTCCTGTATCCCTTGGGTAAATTCCTAGCAGTGCTATTGCTGGGTCATAGAGTAGGTCTATTTTTAATTTTTTGAGGAACCTCCACACTGTTTTCCAGAGTGGCTGCACCAATTTGTGTTCCCACCAACAGTGCAAGAGGGTTCCCGTTTCTCCGCATCCTCTCCAGCATCTATAGTCTCCTGATTTGTTCATTTTGGCCACTCTGACTGGTGTGAGATGATATCTGAGTGTGGTTTTGATTTGTATTTCCCTGATGAGGAGCGACGTTGAGCATCTTTTCATGTGCCTGTTGGCCATCCGGATGTCTTCTTTAGAGAAGTGTCTATTCAAAAGCATTTTTTTTTAAATGGAATAACTCCCAGAATTCCAGGGGAAGGTCCACCCAGTGGCTCTCACCAACATTAGACCCTGGTTAGGGACTCTAATCTCCCACGTGTCAGCGACAGGCTGGGCCAGGGGCTACAAAAGGTGTCTGATCCGTGCTACATAAGGTGTTGCCCATGAATGCAATTGTGTACAAATGTGTGATCTTGTTTGCCATTTATAATGGGGGAACGTGTGTGCAGGACAGGTATGTGCATCTGTGATGTGTGTGCACACAGTGCATATAAGTGTGCATGTGTGTGCTTGGATATACATGTACGTGTGCGCACACATGTGTGTTTGAAACCGATGCTCAGGACTCACAGAAGCAGATGCTGCTTATTCTAGAGTGACACTGAGTGATTCAACCACTAACACGGTGCTTGGCCTCTCTCCTACCACGATCTCCCAAAGACCTCTCGGGTGCTGTGGCCCTCCCTCCATCCTGATGCTGACATATAAGTCCCCCAAGAGCATTGTTTACAGTCTCCATGAGAGCAGTGGGCAAACTTAACCCAGACGGCAGGAGAAATGGACTATTCTCAATAGGTCTGTGGTCTCTGCGAGCTGATGAGCTGACACGCAGGGAGGGGTGGGTGGGTGTTGACTTAAAAATCAAGAGATTTTTATATTTCACGAGGTGTTTGGGTTTTATCAACGTCTCCTCACCCTCTCTGTTCTCGATGTTTCATTACTCTTGCGATCAGTTCTGACAGCCTAAACAGAACTTGATCCGGACAGTTTATTCTTTAAATGAATGATCCTCACATCTTCTGACATCCCTTTCCATCCTGCCTTCAATATGCGCCCTTCAACATCTGGCAGAACCGGTTGTAGCTGCCAGAACGTCCTTAATTCAATAATCAAAACAGGTGCCAAAGAAGTAAATCTCTGACTGTTAATTTTTCAAGTTCTGTTCTCCCTCTCCACCTACCTAAATTGTTCAGAAATGAATGTCAGCTCTCTGCTGGGCCGATTACAGGCCACGGGCAGCCTGTCGGAGACAGAGAGAAAAGGGAAGAAATGCACAGCTGATACCCAGAAGGAGTGTTTTAAAACCTCTTCCCGAAATGAAGCATGGTTTTATTTTATTCTTTGTTTAGAATGAATGAAGGTGAGGGAGGGCTCAGAGCAGGGAGTCGGATTGTCAGAGCGTGCTGAAAGAATGAATCCCCTGTGTCAGAATTACCAGAAAATCTTGCAAATTCTGTAAATTCGGGCCCCACCACAAATGGACTGATTCAAACTTTGGAGTTAGAGAGAGGGAGCAAACATGTGAAGTTAACCAGCCTCCTGGGTGAGTCTAGACCTAGTATAATTGGAGATCAACAGATCTAAAGATTTTTACCACCACCCCCCCAAAAGAAACTAATCAAACCAGGGCCACTTACAAAAAGCAATTCAATCAGTCTCCTTTTGTCTCCCCCTTTGAAGAATATAAAACAGCCAAGTGACTTGCTTAAAATTAGAATTGGGGGCCATAAAAGTTTATTCAGTAAAGACAATAAATCCTGAAAAATAAATTCCAGTTTTATTTTACATCCAGTTAGGGGGTGCGTGGAAGGGAATGGAAGGGAAATAATGCAGAAGGAAAGAGAAAGAAAGAGAACAGAGAAGAATTTGTTTTTTGTGAGTAATTTCTATAGGATATTTGCTGCTCTAAACTTTCCACACAGATTATTCTGTTTCATCCAAGGAAGAGAGAGAGAGGGTAGGGGGGGAAACGGGGAGGATGTGACAGATTGGGGAAGAGGGGACACAGAAAAAGACACAAACAAAAATCCAGATGAAGTCAGAGAAAGACACACAGGAATATCGAGAGATATGGAGAGAAACCAAGAGCCATAGAGATCCGTTGAGAATGACAGTGCAGAAAAAAGTGGTATCAGTCAGCTCCAGCTGCCGTAACAAATACCCCAGGCTGGTGGCTTAAACCACACAAATTAATGCCCCACCCTCCTGGAGCCTGGAAGTCTGGGATCGAGGTGTGGGCAAGAGCTTGTTTGCTTTCTTCCTCTTTCTTAGGCGTGCAGACATCCATCTTCCCCCTGTCTGGTGCCTGCCAACGTCCAAACTTCCTCTCCTTCTCGGGATGCCAATCATGCTGGATTAAGAACTGCACCCCCCACCCCATCACCCCGTGTGAACTTACTGATGTCTATAAAGAGGCCATTTGCAAATACAGTCACATTCTGAGCTACCAGGGTTGGAACTTTGTCATATCCATGTGGGGAGACACAATTCATGCCGTAACCAATGCTAAGAGACTAAGAGGAAAGTGTAGGATACAGTAGGAGATCCCTAAGACCACCCAAAGAGGGAAAGATGGAAAGGAAACATTTTGAAGTCATTTTTCGCTGTGGTCCCTCTCTTTTGTCTGCTTAGGCAACAGATTTCAGAGTCTTATTTAAGACACATAAAATGGTGTTTAGCTGACTAACGATGTGTTCTTTATAGATTTCCAGCAACTCTCCTCTTTGGCTCCTTGGCCCCATCAAGCTCCAACCATCTGCAATTCTATTATTCTAATTCATGCTTCGCTATTTAATTTATTAAAGGAAAACTTTGTTTATCTGACCATCAAATTCAATATAAAGAAGACATCCCTATCCCCAAGCGGCAACTCACTTAAATTGTAAGGACAGTATTTTAAGGGAATCATCTGACTGTAACCCCCCAAATTTAATATCCAATTGATTTAGCAGTTTTGCTCCAAGCGAGTCCTAAGGAACTCTCTACTATTTTGAAGTTCCCTCCGACTTGTGATATTCTTGTGATTTATAAGAGATATGCCAGAGCACCGTATACTGAGTATCGGGATATTCTTGATCACGCTAGGCAATGGAGCCATTGATATCATATTGTTAATAATCCTCCAGGGTAGAGAAAAAGAAAACCTGTCCTGTGGTTGGAGGAAGATTAACAGTAAGTGGAAATCTAAGGAACTCTGCCAGTTCCCAGACGCCTCAGCACGGGTTGGGAATGCTAGCTGGAAGAGATCTTAACAGATAAAGTGTGCAGGGCGGGGACTCTCAAACATTAGTGTGTAGAAGGATCTCCTGGGTGGAGGGGTACTAAAAATGCATATTCCTGGTAGAGATTTTTAATCAGTAAGTACAAAGTGGGGTGCGATCATCTTCATTTTTACTGGAAATCCAGGGGATTTGGCTCAAGTGTTTATCGAATCGTTCGTTAAGAAACACAAGGATGCTGGGAAGGTAGCCTTGGGCTCAGCCAAGCCTGGTCTCTGACCGTTACATCCTGTGGCTCAGCACCTCACAATCAGCGCGGTCTGCATAGTGGGGTGTGGATACAGCTCAAAGGCATATTGCAAGGATTGTACAAAACTAGGTAAAACAAAGTGCTTAACACAGAGACCTGCAATAAATACCAAGGACTCCAGAGGTGTGCTTGCCCCAATCCCTGTTCAATTAGACAGTTTATTTAAAATATGTAATTGGGGCACCTCGGCGGCTCAGTCGGTTAAGCACCCGACTTCAACTCAGGTCATGATCTCATGGTTCATGAGTTCAAGTCCCGCACTGGGCTTGCTACCATCAGCAGAGAGCCACAGAGCCTGCTTCAGATCTCTCTGCCCTTCCCCACTGGTTTGTTCTCTCTCTCTCTCTCTCTCTCTCTCTCTCTCTCTCTCTCACACACACACACACACACACACACACACACACACACGTGATAAATAAACTTTCAAAATAAAATAAAACATATAATAAAAGCACATGACCTTCATGTTCGACAGACACAAAAAACTCACGGGGTATTTTCCAAGACTAGAGTCCACCATGATAGTCTTTAAGGGCACGGCTCTGAGCCATCCCCCACCCCGCAGCCAAACACCTCCCCACAGAACTGTAGGCTGGATGCCCTCTGTTGCTCATTTAGCACCATCTGTATACTATTTTCTTAGCATCCTCAGGAAGTCCACAGTCAGTCTTGGAGATGCCCTCCTGATCTCCACGGTGTACTATCAAGTAATATATTCGTTTTGGCCTGGCCCTCAGGGCCTTGCTGATTCTCTCCTGTGAAAGCAGCACTACCTCAGTGAAATTACATTCAACGGTTCTCCAAACCACAGATTTCAGAGAAATCTCTTGACCCTGGGGTCTGAGCGGAGGTATCTGAGAGAAAACGGTCTTTCAAAAAGCAATGATAGATTGGTGGTGTCTTATGTGGGTCACCAGCGGTTGGGGAAGTTCACATGTGACACACTGCCACTCCCATCATCTTGAGCAGCTCCTGACACCAACAGGGTCATCACCACTCCCTCTACTATTGCTACTATTACTCCTGCTCCTGTAGTAAAATGATTAATATTCAACATCATCATCATCACAAAAATAATAGCTAACATTAATATGTGCTTCCTATATGTCAGACACTATGTTAATTGCTTTGTCTATATTCTCCCACTGAATTCTACAACTAAAACGGGGAATTACTTATTCTCTCCATTTCACTGGTAAAAGATAAAAGTTTAAATTTTTTTATGTTTATTTATTTTTTGAGAAAGTACAGAGCGCAAGGAGGGGGAGGGACAGAGAGAGAGGGAGACACAGAATCCAAAGCAGGCTCCAGCCTCCGAGCTGTCAGCACAGATCCCGACGTGGGGCTCGAACTCAGGGACCGCGAGATCATGACCTGAGCCGAAGTCGGATGCTTAACCTACTGAGCCACCCAGGCACCACAAAGATGGGAGTTTAAAGGGGATGCACATCTGACCACAGGCCTAAGCCAATGCAGGGCAGCGCTGGAGACCCAGCCCGGCTGCAACTTTTGGCTCCCAATTGAATGGCGGGGTTCCCGACTTTGAGTGTGGGACTCCCTCTTTCACACTAAAGACTGAGCAGACGCTCCCACAGCAGTACCTCCATGTTTAGTGTCTGCTGAGAAAAGGCACTGCGGCAGAAAGCTATGATGAATTCCACGAATGTTTCAGTGACTTTGCATATTTTGCTAATCACGGAAGCATATGCAAGCGGATAAACACGCCGCCTATTTTGCCGGAGACGAACCAACACTGACAAGACAGTGCATTGTGGCAGACGAACTCAGGGAAATATTTCAGGAATGCCGGGGTCCCTCTGGAGGCCCGCTGCCCTCAGTCTGAAATGGGCTAACAGGTCCCCTGGCCAGAAATGGACTTTATATATTTTTAATATAATTTTTGTCAAATTGGATAACATACAGTGTATAAAGTCAGCTCTTCATTTTTAGAGTAGATTCCCATGGTCCATCATTTACACACAACACCCAGTGCTCATCCCAACAACTGCCCATCACTCATTTTCCCCTCTCCCCCTAATCCAACGTTCATGCAAGTTAATGGCAGGCAGTCCCCAAAGGAAGTCCCAGACTTCCGTCCGCTGTCGGTATATCAGTTTACCAAATCACTAGTTCATGTCTCAGAGTCCTAACTACCCACTGTCCCCATCTATGCCTGTCCCATGAAGTTGGAGCATTGCTCTGGAAAAGCATCAGCGAACCATAGCCTGCCGGCCAACCCTAGCCCACCCACCTCCTGTTTTGTAAATAAAATTTTACTGGAACAGAGGCACGCCCATTCATGTGCAAAATGTCCGTGTTGGCTTTCCCATCACAGCCCAGAGTTGAGTAGTTATAAAAGAGACCACAGGGTCGACAGAGCTGGAAATATCTCATATATGGCCCCGTACAGAAAAAATATGCTGACCAGTGAAGCTAAGGTGGGTGGGAAATTTGGATTTGCATCATCTGATGTCCTACCAAACATGCTGGAACATTCTGGAGTTTTGTTGCTTTCGATACTCACAACAGTTATCCAGACCTTCCAGAAAAGTTAGGTGGGAGGGGGGCAGAAAGAAGGATAAAAGTAAACTTTCCACGAATGGAAAAGAGGACTCTCATGCTGCCAGAAGCCTCTGTAGGGAACTCTGGGCATATTGTGAAGCCATGAGCCCTTCCAGAAGAAAGCTGTTGTCTCTTCTCTGTGACTTAGAGTAACTGTGCCATGAAAGGACCGTTACATGCTCAATCAGTTGTATGACCTAAGATGACAACCGGAAGTTACATATCATCCTACAATATCAAGGTTTAGCCAGAGACCACAGGGAGGTGAGCACTGGGAGGACAGCATATGAAAAGAGCCAGTGACTTGGGGTCAGAGACATAGTGTAGGATCTCCAGCAGACCCATCACTTAGCTGTGTGACCTGAGTGAGGGCCTCAGCCTCTCTCAGATTTTCCATTTATGTTGTCTCTTGTCTGGGACGCTCTTGCTGGAACAACAGCACTATCTATCTGACAGTGGCCAGCCCCTCCTCATCTTCCAAATATCATCTCAAATGTCACCTCCCTCCTCAAGGAAGTCATCACTACCTGCCTCCTGACATCACCTACCTTCCACACCGTCCTTTTCACCACCTGCTCAGAGAACTTAAATACTCGCTTGTTCATGTTTCTATCATCTGCCTTCCCCTACGTAGATTTTTAACTCTGCAAGGACAAGGACCTTTTCTGTCATGTGCACTCCAGTCCCAGAACTGAAAAACATGCCTGGAAGGTAGTTGGGGCTCCAAGAATACTAGTTAAATGAGTGAGTGAATGAATGCACATATGAATGAATGACATACCTCTCAGGGCTGGCAAGAACATCTTACAAGATAATGCTTTGTGAGGTGTTATACGGATGTAACTAACAAATGGTGATCTGCCCAGTGTCCATCTGAGAACTGAATACACCAGCCCAAGGGAAAAAAGTTCTGAACCAAAACGTTCACTAGTTCTGGAATATGACGATACAAATACTGTTCATCTGCTAGATCTGTTCCTTCCAACAATGCAGAAAGTTCTGGAAGCCCAAGTCATGCAGAGATACACCACATTTTATTGTGCCTCTCAGATACCATGTGTTGCACAAATTGAACCTCTGTGGCGACCTTGCGACGAGCTAACCTATCGGCACCATTTTCCCAACACCATTTCCTCACCTCGTGTCTCTGCGTCACATTTTGGTAATTCTCACGATACTTCAAACTTTGCCATTCTTCTATCTCTTATGGTGACCTGTGACCAGTGACTATGACTCACTGAAAGCTCCGTTGACAGTTAAAACTTTTAAGCAATAAGGTAATTTTTTAAAATTTTTTCTTTTTTAACGGTTTTATTTATTTTTGAGACAGAGAGAGACAGAGCATGAATGGGGGAGGGGCAGAGAGAGCAGGAGACACAGAATCGGAAGCAGGCTCCAGGCTCTGAGCCATCAGCCCAGAGCCCGATGCGGGGCTCAAACTCACGGACCGTGAGATCGTGACCTGAGCTGAAGTCGGATGCTTAACCGACTGAGCCACCCAGGCGCCCCACAATAAGGTGATTTTTAATGAAAGTACTCATGTTGGGTTTTGTTTCGTTTTTTTTTTTTTTGACATAATGCTGTTGCACACTTAACAGACTACAGCAGAGTTAGACGTAACTTCTAAGTGCACATACATTTGACTCGCTTTACCGCGACATTCACTTTTTTGCAGTGATCTGTAACCAAACCTGCCATATCTCCAAGGTATACATGTATATATTCAGAGACTTGTCACCACACACACACACACACACACACACACACACACACACACACTAAATTACACTAAATTACCTGCCGATATCTGTAAGAATGGAGGAGCTAATTGGGAGCAGACATCCTCTCCCAGCTTGGACACAAATGTCCTCACACGTAACCTGACTTGTAGAATGGGAGAGGAGTGTGGGCTAAAGGCAAGGCTTCTGTTTCTGTGTTTATGTTCCAAGTTCCTAGAATGGACCTTGCCCTTCCTCCCAGACTGTGGAGCTATACATGTGAGCCCGCTGCTGGTCCCCCCTCCCAGCCCGGCCTTACATCACCCGACTCGTTCTCATGCACTGAATTTCCTCCAATGGTCCAGTTGTCAGAAAGCCTTTGATGACCTCTACTCATAAAATGGGTCAGAACCCTCATGGTACACAATTTTCCTGCTTACCAGGGTTCAACATAATAATTCATATAACCTGAATTCATATAACCTGAATGTGTCCCTGCCCCCTCAGAGACTTGTTTAAATTTGGACAGATCCCCAATACAATGAGACACGCTAACCCGAATTTCTCCCCTTCGAGTTCTGTAAGTTCCAGGAACCATGCCCCATGCATCGCTCTGCTTCTCCCACACCCAGTCTTGGACACTCAGAAGCTGTTCTACACTGTATCCACTCTTCACAAGTGAGGGCCCCCCTCTGGTGCACACTAAGCCTCTTACGCCAGCTCCTGGTGTGCATTAGAGAAGACACGGGGATGCACGTGGAAGCTGTGTCATCATCTCCGTTAATGGCAATAGGCACAGCCATCTCCTGTCCCCACCTGCCCTTCTCCCTTCTCCCATCTTGTTTCTGCACAGAAATCCTCCCCTTATAGGAAGGGCAGGTCTTCCTATAAGGAAGGCCTTTCTGTCCCAAACCAGAGTTGCGCAGGAAATTGTCTTTTTTTTTAATGTTTATTTATTTTTGAGAGAGAGAGAGAGAGAGAGAGAGAGAGAGAGAACAGGGGAGGGGCAGAGAGACAGGGAGACACAGAATCTGAAGGACGCTCCAGGATCTGAGCTGTCAGCATGGCTCAAACTCATGAACCATGAGATCATGACCTGAGCCGAAGTCAGAAATTTAACCAACTAAGCCATCCACGCGCCCCATGTGGGAAATTTTCTGAGTAAACACAGTGCTCGTTAATTTTTTTTTTTTAATCAAAAAAACTCCTGCCAGAGTTTGCTTTGCCCGGGGACCTTGATGGTGTTGCCAGAAAATGATGGGCAAGGATGCTCCCATTTGGCAAAGAGGCAGTTAGCTGGGCAGGGTGATTGGGAAGAGCATACAGAACACCCACTTGCCTTCCAAAACCTAACGTCAATGCTAAAGTGCCTGAAGTTATCAACCCCCTGGCCTTGTCAATATCTCCAAGCCACATGGGGCAAATTAACTTCTCTTAGCCTCTAAGATTCTAACTCTGATGTCACTTCTGATCACCAACTGAGAATCTGGGACCAATTACAATGTGCGTCAGGAGGTTTCTCCCCACACCACCAACCAGTTCTCAAACGCCAGCTGGGTATCCTACAATTCAACTTAACTCTGACACAATCTAGCTGGAGACGGCATTGGATCCTGCAGGTTAAGGGCTTGTCCTACAAGATTGCCACCCTGCCCCCACCTTCAGATGCCGGTCACAAGTCCTGGTTATTTGTCACCCGTGCTTCTGATCGACCATCTGCACATTAGAGATTCCAACAATCCCCCTCCTTGGGTTTGATTAATTTGCCAGACTGGCTCACTCTAAAGTGAGTGGTTTATTACAAAGCCTATAACTCAGGAACAGCCAGATGGCAAGATGTGCAGGGCAAGGTACAAGGCAAAGTAAGAGCCCAGAGCTTCCGATACTTTCTCGGACCAAGCCACTCTCCCCCAACCCCCATGTGCCCACCAACCCAGAAGTTCTCTGAACCCCATCTCTTTGGCTATTTCTGGAGGTTTCATCACACAGGCATGGCTGATTAAATCACGGCAGTTGAACTCAACCTCCAGCCCTTCTCCCCTCCCCAGAAGTTGAGGGGTAGGACTGAATGTTCCAACCCCCCAATGATGTGCTTGGTTCCCTGGCAACCAGCCCCCATCCTTAGGTGCAACCCCAGAGCCGCCTCATTCACATAACAGGAGACACCTTTATTTCTCTCCTCACTTAGGAAATTCCGAAAGAGCTGGCATTTCGGATAAAGACCACATGTATATTTCTGTTCATAAATCACAATATCACAGCCTCTGTTTCCTCATTTGTCAAGTAGGGATAGGGATGCCAACCTTATGAGGATTACGTTCCACTTCCTTTTCCCAGACCCCTCTCCTGCTCTTCGCAAAAAACAAAAACAAAAACAAAAACAAAAACAAACACACACACACACACACACACACACACACACACACACACACACACAAAACAGATGCTAAAATCATGGAGTGGGAAATGGCCCTAAGTGCCACGAAAGATCAGGTGTCCCTTTGGACCTGATTTTCCTTCTCTTTGCAGATGCTTTGTCTCAGCAGAACATGGGGCACCAACTCAGAGCCCAGAAAAAGAGATCATTGCAGATGGCAAAGTGCCTTGCCCCCGCTTCCCCTATGAATTTAAGAGCTACGCCGGCTGCCATCGTCTCTACCAGAATCCATTCACCCATCTCTGAGTCTGATAAGGGCGTCCTAAACCTTCAGTTCAGGCAGCAGCTTGGTGCTTCCCTCTTGCTCCAGGAATACGACTTTCCCCACTTTTTCAAAGAGCTGAGGGAGACCGCGCTAACTGGGGCTGCCTCTCCCCCAGCCCAGCTGGAGAGCTGGGAAAGAGCGTGAGTTTCCTGCCTGTGCCCCAGTCACCTTCCAAACCCCTGGCATCAATGGGATGTGAGTGCTGTTGCTGTCCCTCAGGAAACAGTCTTCCAGCCTCAAGCATGATTTATTAATTTCACTGCTTTGGTGGGGTCATTTATCAAAATTCCCTCAACAGTTCAATTAGGAACGGCCTGCCTCCCAAATTGGGGTTGGTTTTCTCATCTCCCCTAGCCAGCTTGTGGTCTACATCACTGCCCTGACCACCCTTGGTTTGGGGAGCACCACATGAAATAAATCACACCGCCCACACACCAACTTCACAATTTTTGCTGCACGACAGCACCACCGAGGAGATGGGGCAGATAAATATTTTCCCTGTTGTTCGGTGCCTAATTGTTGCTTCTACAGAACCCAGGGGTGAGACTTCATCCTTCCATCCATCCTACCACCCTAACAGCACCTGTTCCCCACTGCCCTTGGGGAACCAGGGGTGGTGAGACCTTTCTGCTGGCTCAAGCTCCCATCATCCCTCTTGTTGGTTTCTTGTGACTTTGTCTCTCACATCCATCTCTCTCCCTCAGACCCGGATTTCCATACGGCAGCAAGAGGCATGATTCCAAAATGCAAATATGATCTCACGG
The DNA here is from genome assembly GCF_046562875.1 of Panthera onca. Taxonomy (NCBI): domain Eukaryota; kingdom Metazoa; phylum Chordata; class Mammalia; order Carnivora; family Felidae; genus Panthera; species Panthera onca. The sequence continues at coordinate 35,043,117 of NC_138354.1, read as the reverse complement.
CAATCCTGCTTAAAACCAGCCATGGCTCCCCACTAACCTGACGAGAAAACCCAAACTCATGGGTTTTCTCATGGCGGTCAACCCCTTGGAGTCTAAACCCACCATATCCGCAGTTCCCAGAACAGGGCATATGGCCCAGAGGACATTCATAGACTGAATAGCCTGGCCGTTGCTCTTCCCAGCCTCACCTCCTCTCTCTTATTCTCAGCAACACCAACTGTTTATATTTATAGTCTCTCCCACAAACCACACTGGTTCCCACCCACTCCCCCTTTCTCATAAAAGTAACCTCCCTGCCTGAAGCATTCCTACCCCCTCATGAGCCAGCATCTGTTCAACCCTGCATTTCCACCCATCACCTCCTTTTGGGAGCTTTCCCTCAACATCCCTCCCCCCGCAACCACCACCATATTGAACTAGAGACCCCTCCTTCCACAACACCCTGAGCACAACCTGATGAAATAGGATCACAAGGACTGGAGGGAACCATCGTGCCTTACTCCCTTCTGTTTCCCCAGCACCTAACATGTAACCCAGGTTCCCAGCACTGGCCGCCAAATCCATCCCGAGCTCCCACAGTACTTCTCCATGTTTCTTAGTTGCCACTTCAATGCTCTGCTTCTGAAGAAATGGTCAAACACAAGAGTTCCCTCTCAAGCTCTTTCTATTTCTATTTTCCTCCAAAGGGCAGCCTGTGGCTTTCTATGTCATAGATTTCTTTCCCAGAAGAAACATGAAGCATTTTCCCCAGAAAACTAAAACCCTTTAAAATGCCCCCACCCCCGCCCCTCCGCTGACCACACATGGTGTCAAACATGTTTCATTACCCTCCTACCTCAGAGTGAATGCCCATCCATTCCCTCCTACCTGTAGGACAGGTAGCCCCCTAGAAAATCTGGCTGTCACCTCCAAAGTTCCCCGAACCCCTTCCCCTGGGGGTCTAGGTAAGAGTCTTACATAAACAGGTCTCTGGCTGATATGTCCCCAAATCCCCACCATGCAAATTAAGCCCCCACTGTGACCCTCATTAGAATAATAACAATACTGAACACTCCCATGGTGTTAGATTTTTTAGTTCACTCATGCTTTCAAAAACTATTGAATGTTCCCCAAGCAAGGCATTGGTCTTGGCAATGGAGAATCAGCAATTAAACAAGTCAGCAGGTGTGGGCTCAGGGGCTGCTGTGAACTGGTTTTGAATCCTTGGTCTGGAAGTAACTCGTAACCAACCTTACCCTGACCCTTTCAATCTGTTAGCCAATTCAGATTCTTTGACCTGACCCTGTGTGCCGCTATGTAGACAAAGTTCCTGTGCTTGGACGCTAGTTCCATCCACGGTGGTTAATTTCCCCCGTGCCATCTAGACTAGCCCCATAAGCCCTACTTTACAACACTGACCCTGGCAGTAAGTGAGAAGAGAGCAAATCTCCAAGGAATTATTACATGAATTCCCCGTAATTAAGTAATCAGTTGTGCATTTTCTTTTTAAATCCCCGTGTTCTCTGCTTGAGGGCCGAGGCCACCCATGTCTGTCCTATCTCCCATCAGAGCCCAGCGCTGCACAACTGGGTCTTCAGCAAACACGTACTGAGTGATGAATAAATAAGCAAAGAAATGCATCCCTACGTTACAGGGTCCTCAGCCCAAGCTAGATTCTGACGCAGCCCTTCTCCACTGTTTTATTCCGTTTTGACCCTAACAGCAAAGATCCCCAGAACTTTATTCATTGCAAAGCAAGCAATCGGGCTGGTGCAAGCAGCAATGGCCTGTGTGTTGGTAATGCCATTGCACGTTGATGGACTTCCACGGTAATTCAACATTATTATGTGTCAAATATAATTTATGGTTTAATACAATGCCAGTTTTATAACTGCATTATTGCTATATATTTACATCTGGAAAAAAATAAATCACACTGAAATTTTCCACTTTGAAGGACTTCGTCTGGGATTAAGTGCTGCGCCAACCAAGGCTGCGTTTTCTCGAGCTAAAATTTGGGGGTAGCTCCAGGCCTTGAAAAGAACCAAAGTCAGCTCATTGCTTCCAGATTGCATCCATTTTTTTGGAAACGGTTCAGCATGCTTTTGTCTTAAATTTCCCAAACGTGCACTGGACGCCTACCCCTTGCTTTTAGGAACTCAGGAGCCCCCGGGAAGTCTGGAACTCCACCCAGTGAGAGAAACCGTCCCTCTTAGTGCTATGAAACATTAAAGAAATGCCCCAAACACTACATAAACGGCCTCTTATCACTTACACTTTTCCGTTACCTAGGGTGATATTGTTGTTTTGCTGGTTTTTCAGCCAACAATTTAGCAGAAACTCTTCTATTGCAATAAATATAGATCTCTATCATTTTAACACAGGTATCTGATTTACATACATGTTATAATTGATACAAATCCTTACCTCACTCGTAGCCATTTGAGGTTGCTTCTTATCTCTCATCATAAACAACACTGCCAAGAACATCTTCAGACAGTCATTTGCACACTCGTGCAATTTTTATGTCATTGAGGAAAATCCCTAAATAAATTACAGGATCACAGGATTAAAAACATTTTTTTTTAATAATGAAGAAAAATAACAACGTTCCCTCCAGCAGCCTTGATGGACACAAATGCTTCCACTCAGCTCCTGACACCCACTCAGACGTCACCTCTGCTGATTTCCCTTCTGCTACACCATTAGCAGAATCAAGAGAGGAGACTCACTATCACAGCTCGGCTCCCTCATTACCTTATAAACCTTTTCTGTGCCAGTATCACACTACAGTGTAAATTAGGCACGTATGCATCCATTCACACCAGTGGATTATAATCGTGTACGACAGGTGTTCAACCTGCCCTGTCCCATTTCTCTATATAATCCCAATGTCAGACACATGAGAGGTATTGTGCACATATGCACTGAATCAAAATGCAGTTAGGGAATTACTGGAAAGGCTACCAAGTTTTAAGTTTTTAATTCATGATCTTATGGGCTATAGGAAAACCTTCTGAAAAGTTACAAAAGGTCTTAAATGTAGATTCCCCTCTGGAATAATTTCTGTGTGTGTGTGTGCGTGTGTGTGTGTGTTTCATTACTGGGTGAATTGTATCCTCCCTTCCTTCTCCTTCCTGTTCTCCCTCTTACCAGAGGTGCTTTTGAGAACTGGTCACCTGGCTTCTTGAAATGGAACAGCCACTCACTCTCAGAAGAGAGGAGACTCAGAAGGTTCTCTGTCTTGGAAGGGCTCCCCCCAGGTAGCCTTACACTGTAGGGGGCCCCTGAGATTGCACTTACTGAGCTGCTTGTGTGGGTGGTGGAGACACTGACCCTAGACACGAATTTGCCTTTGCTGAACCCAATGCTTCTGCCAAAACCCCAGTCCCTGGACTTACAGAACAAGATCCGGTGCTCAAAGCAACTCACTGGATTTTTTTTTAAGTTTATTTATTTATTCTGAGAGAGAGAGAGAGAGAGAGAGTACGTGTGTGTGCGTGTGTGTGTGTGTGTGTGTGTGTGTGCGCGCGCACATGCGTGAGTAGAGCAGGGGCAGAGAGAGAGAGAGAGAGAGAGAGAGAAAATCCCAAGCAGGCTCCAATGTGGCGCTCGAATTCACGAACCGTGAGCTCATGACCTGAGCCGAAATCAACAGTTGGATGCTTAACTGACTGAGCCCCCACTCACCTGATATGATGAGCCAGCTTAATGCTCCTTGAGCTGGACTGCACCACTGAAAAATTTCCACGTCCTGTTCTTCGCAATATCACAGACTTCCTTCTAGAAAGAAATGCACTGTGTCAGTTGGGGCAGGTTGTTATAACAAAAATGCCATATACTGGATGGCTCGAACAACAGAAATGTATTTCTCACAAGGTGCTGGCAGACCCAGTGTCTGGTGAGAGCCCACACCCTGGTCTGCAGTTAGCCATCCTCTTGCTTGTACCCACCCATGGTGGGGAGCCTAGAGAGGAAGTGGGTTTTCCTGTCTCTTCTTATAAGGGCATGAATTGCATCATTACTGTCCTCATGACCTGACCACCCCCAAAGGCCCCACCCCCTAATACCATCACACTGAGTGTTAGGATTTCAGCCTAAGAATTCCGCAGGAACATAAACCTATGGTTCGCAACATGCACTTCGCCAAATATATAATAAAAACCTTCTAGCTGTCCCTTCATGATCTCAACTAGTAAAAAAACAAAACAAAACAAAACAAAAACAAAAAACAAACCCACATCTTTGGGAAGGTAGTTGGCTTCTCCACTTTGCAATAACCATTAAGCCCTTCTTCCCTATCCCAAATGTGCCCTGTTATTATTTCTACCTGCTCTATTGTTGATGATGACCATCAATTAGATGCGATGTAAACAGACCACCTTACTTTGAAACAATATACACAAAAATCTCCCACTGGGAGAAATGCAGAACTTTACTTAGAATCCTGGAACTGGGGAGTCAGAAAAGACAAGAAACCATCTGAAGCAACATCATACTTTTTGCACAAGGAGTCAGGATCAGAGAGGGAAAAGGGTGGGTTTGGGGACACACAGCATCAGCCCAACAGAGGCTGTATCCCAAGTCCCCCTTACAAGGCAGCACTTATGATCCTTCTTTGTCTCATCTCTTTGATAGACATATAATTGCCATAACTAATTGGAAAAGGCATCAGGCTCGCTTTATGATGACACAGGGTGGAAAGGAAACTCGTTGTCACTGCACAATTTATGAGGTCGTTGTTAGATTCATTACTGGAAGATCACTGGGTGTAATTAGTGACCCAAATCCAAGTAGATAAAACAGTTTGGCCCTTGTTTAAAATCTTGTCTTAAAATTGAGTAATTTCCCCTACTCTAGACATAGTGCCTTTGAGGGTCATATTTAATGATCATACATCCCAGTGTGAAGTGACCCCAGGAGAACAAGAGACGACTTTGTAAATTGCACTCTGACTAATTTGCCCATCAGCTGGCATTTTCTCAGCCACCTTCACATTATTTTATGAGACTTTAGTATGATTCTTATATTTATTCAATATTTTTCTCTAACTAAAATGTTTTTTGATATACAACTCATGCCTGGGACATAGCATTTGATCAATAAATGTTTGTTGGAACTCTTTGAACAAAACCATCTGAGTAGTATCTACTCTAACCTTGACAGCAAGGTTGAGTGGTGGTGGGTACAGCAAACTTTAAATTCCCTATTTCGCATGAAAACATGGATTGAGGACTCCTTGGATTCCTGGATGCTTAAATCCTCATTCTCAGACTTCCGCTCTAGCTTCTAGTCTCCTTTCCTTGTTTCCTCCCGGGTAGAGACATTGAGTTCAGGCTACTGAATCTCAGGAAGAAAAAAAAAAAACACGTGAAATAGTACTTTCTCTAAAGAAAGAACTAAGATCCCTTGCAGCTGACGTCCTTCTGAACAATGGGAAACTTTCTAAAATAATTTCGATGGTCAAGCCATCTGAAATAAAAGATCCTGACATGGTCTCTCCCCAAAACAATCTACAAGAAAGACTACAAATGGTCTTCTGGAGATGTTGAGGAGACACTGGGGGTAGTCACAAACTTGTAAGGTTTTAGAGATGAGGAGAGTTGAGGATCTAGAAGTAGCTCCCATCTTCTCAGGGGTTAGGTGAGAACCCTGAGGTCCAGAGAAGTTCAGCGACTTAGAAAAGTCGCACAGTGAGTTAGTGTCAGAGCTGGATTAGAACCCAGTTGTGGGACATCCTTCGTTAATACACCCTCTCCTCTTCCTCAGATGTATGTCTGGACCAGGGTTTCTCAGCCTCAGCACTATTGACATCTGAGGCTGGACCATTCTTTCTTGAGAGAGGCCACTCTTTGCACTACAGGATGGTTAGCAGTATCCCTGGCTTGCACCCATTAGATGCCAATGGCACTAGTACCTCAAGTTGTGGCAAGAAAAATGGCCTCCAGACAACACCAAGAGTCCTTTGGCATAGGGGAGAGGGGCAGGTGTTGCAAAACTGCCCCCAGTTGAAAACCACTGGGACAGCTCGAGATACGGCTGGACTCCCTAGGGCACTCCCCTTGTCTCTGGCCACCACCTTTCCTTAAGGCCATTCTTCTAAGTGGGGTAATCATTGTCTAAGAGTTGCAAAGTAAATCTACTCTGGTTGGTTCCACTGGACTCTTCTAGAAATAACAGAGCTTGTTCACAATAGAGAAATAGCCTGACCACTCACCCAAACAGGGCCTGGTATTTTCAGGTCCAAAACTCACCTGGGAGGGGACCCAAAGGCACCTAAGTCTCCCCATGACCAGATTCTTAAAGGTTCAATGTAGAAGCCAGATGTCAGTGTATTCTTGCATAAGGACAAATAAAAACCTTCCATGCCTCACCCCTGAATGCTGATTAATGAGTAAAATACTAAATCAGACATTTATTCAACAAACATGGAATCCAAGAGGGACTGATTTCTTAAAGTAATCTTAGATGTTATTTTAGTTTTTTTTTTTTTTAACATTTATTCATTTATGGGAGACAGAGAACACAAGCAGGATAGGGGCAGAGAGAGAAGAAGACACAGAATTGAAGCAGGCTCCAGGCTCCAAGCTGTCAGTACAGAGCCCAAATGCAGGGCTCGAACTCACAAGCTGTGAGATCATGACCTGAGCCGAAGTCAGACGCTTAACTGACTGAGCCACCCAGGCACCCCTCTTAGATGTTATTTTTAAATAACATCTTAGTGTTATTGAACTATGACAGCTTGCTATCTCCGTCTTCAGTCTAAAGATCTCCCAATGCATGGCCCCAACATCCCTCCTTTCATTTCTTTACTACATGTGTGTTGAACTCTTATTGGATATAGTAAAGCAATATGGTCATCCACAAGACAGCCATGTTCTTTGACCTCGTGATTCAATCAACTTCGGTCAATTTGACCAGCAAAAGTTCTCAGATCCTCTCATCTTCCCCATCCCCACTGTCTTTATCCTTAACAGCATCATCTCTCACCTGGTATAGATGCCTCCACTCTCCTTGTCCAATCTCCCCTCAAGCCAGGCCCTAAAGAACCAGCACAAAGATTTTTCTGCAGTGTGTTCCTGGAAACATCACTGTTTCCAACCAACAGGTGGCTTCTCGTTGCTTCTATAAAGGCCTGACTTCTAAGATTTAGTACACTTTGTTCCACCATCCTCAAACACCTTTCCCTGCTCTCTGACTCACAACCTTCTAGACTTTGAGGCTGTTTGGCATCACTTGCCCCTCCACTAGTTTCATGAACCCTTCAGGCTTGCTTATGTGTCATTCCAAATACAGTACCTGGGGCTCACCTCTAATATAACATGTATCACACAGACACATATTCCCCAGGCCGAACGCAATGAGTGGCTCTTCCCAAGAAAGCAGATCTATACAGAATCTTTGGTAAAGAACCATGAGTTGGTCATCTAAAATAAAGTCCGGGAAATATGAGTTTGTTTTACAAGTGTCCACACCCACCTTTCTATTTCTTCTTTGTTGGGCCCAAGATTTGTCCCTTTCTTAGAAGACCCGACTAGTGAGGCTCTTTGCAGAAGTCAATGTGGAAGGACTTAGCACTCGTTACTACCGCTGTCTCCGTCAGGAATTCACCACACGTCAGATGTGGGCCGTTGCTTGCAAGCCATGGTTCCATTCAGGGAAACCAGAGAGCCTAAAAATAGGAAAAGAGGGACCAACTCAGGTTCGAACAAGAATCTCTTGAGCGTCCTTTTAGAGCAACAGAGTAGACAGTGTTCTAGTTACCTACATGGGGAAAACCAAAAGGGGAGTGGGCTTGAGAGCAGGCGTTAGTCTCCATACGCTTTAGCTCCGGCTTATATATATTTTTAAGTGTGTTGTGTTAAATCGCTGATAAATGCCTCTGCTGGCTGCCCAAAAGTCTCTGACCACCCGGAGGCTGAAACTCGCAGTCCATCTTCCAACTTCACATCCAGTCGTGATGCATCCGTAGTAGTACCCAGACCCAGTGTGCACTGAGGTTTGAAATAAATTCATTAGGATGCCATGCTCACACATGTCTAGTCCACTGTAGCTGGGTCTGGGTTTGCCTGTGGGGACCTCGTATTTACTGTACTCGTCGTTCTGTTTCAGTCTGAGAAACGTCACCCCGGAATGCCTCTTACAAGTTCCTCTTCATAGAATGACAGTCTTTACAAGGGCTCACACTGTACCAGGTGATTATTCTTCACAGGAATGCTCATCAATAATATGCTACAGTTCCTGCCCGAACACAGATGTCTGGTAAATATTACATGCTTATCCATACTGAGGGAGGGGAGTAAACAATGAGGGTCCTCATGCGGAGCTCTCCTCGAGAATCACACTCATTTTGGGGCGCTGGGACTAGGGTGCTCAGCAGAGGGGAGGTGGGGAGGAAGACGTCCATGGCATGGCAGCTCGAGTCTGGTGTGATTCTGACCACCACTTACTAGCTATATGACATGAAATGAATACGCTTATGAACCTTCATTTTCTCATCTATAAATTGGGGAGAACAATAGTACCTAGCACACAGTAAGTGCTCAAATGCTAGTTGTGCTTTTCATTAGGAGAGAGGACACAGACTGTGATCTAAGACACTGGGTCTCCTCACTGCATTTTCTGAAATAAAAGATTTCTATGTTTCCCAATTCTGACTTACAGCATGAAGAGGAGAGAGAGAGAAAGCCCCAAAAAGAAATGGCTAATGAGGCATTCTGTTTATGGAAAAAGGATGAAGATTGGCAAAACACCCTCCCTTTAAAAAAAAAAAAAAAAAAAAAAAAAAAAAAGACGGTGAATCCTAGATACTCTATTTACTGTGTGGCCTTAGTAAGGATACTGGACCTCTCTTATCTCTAGTTTCCTTGCTTTTAAATGGAGGATGAAAATAGCTACTTCACAGGAATGAGATGGGGATTCAACAAGGGCACATAATGCAGGCACAGAATAGTGTGCAAATAAATCGTAGCGAAATTGTAGGATTCTACAATCCTGACCCACGGTAGCCCTGTCTGCTATGTGATAAAAGAGAAAGCAAATACACATTCTGTAAAAGAGGAAGGATGGATAGATAGATGATAGATAGATAGATAGATAGATAGATAGACAGACAGATAGATTCTTATCAGGTAGAGATGCTTTCCCTTCCCCTCCCTCTCTCTCTCTAAATACACACACACACACACACACACACACACACACACACACACACACAGGATGGATGGATGGATGGATGAAGAGATGGATAGACAGAGAGAGAGAGAGATAATACAAGGGTAAGGAGAGATGTTATCTGTATCTGCATAACAAATTATCCTAAAACGTAGTGGCTTAACACAACAATCATTTGTTTTCTCCATCTTTGCCAGTCAGGAATCAGAGTGCAATTCACCTGGGTGCCTCTGCCTCAAGATCTCTCACTAGGCTTCAATCAATGTGTTGGCTTGGGATGCAATCTCATCCGAAGGCCCAACCAAGGGAGGATCCACTCCCAAACTCTCTAACATGGTTGCTGCCAGGACTTGGTCTGTTATGGATTGTTGGACTGAGGCCATGAGTTCCTTGTTGGCTGTTAGCTAGGCCCACCGCCAGTTCCTAGCCACCCAGCCCTCTCCACAGGGCAGCTGAGAGCCTGGCAGGCTGTCTCCATCCCAGTGGACAAGGGACAGACTATGAAAAAACATGGGATGGAAGCCAGTCTGTGTGTAAACTGTTCTTAGCATTAACAGTCCCTCCCTTCTGCCCTATTCCACTGGTGAGTCACTAGGTCCAGTACATACTCAAGGGGAGGGAGATGAGTGGGGAACAACTTAATGGCTGCTCACTACTATCCCAGGGAATATGAAAAAGCCTCCATTACTCTATCAAAGCCCCCGGACCCACCTGTTGACAGGAGGCAGCTCATTCTTCTGTATCTTCCCATTTTAATTGCATATTTGACTTTTTCCCACCCATGCTCATTTCCTGTGCTTTTGGGTGAGGTCTGTGAGGCAGGATCGGGACAGTGTGCTTGGTGGAAAACAAAGGAAGGCAGTGAGCTTTGAATGATTAGCAAGGGAGAGGCAAGCCCTTAGCTGTCCTTATAATACCTGAGCATTTCACATTGCACATTTTCTCCATGCACAGCTGCAAGACGGAGTTACCACTTTGGAAAATTAAATTTCATAGAAAGTTGGCCATGGTTCCACTTCCCTCTCCCTATGGAAGCAAAAGATGGAAAGATCTCTGACTTGTCACAACTGCCAAATCATTTTGGGGCAATATTTTGAAGGAGCCTGAGTCCCTTCTCTGGAGAGATTCCCTAATAGAAGGCCTTAAAAGCAGCTGAAATGAGGTTAAAAGCTTTTGAGAGTAAAGTGATAAAATATCCACGTGATCTGTATAAGACGGAAATAAAGACACGCACAGAGAGACACAAACAAATAGACAGAAATTAGATGCTTCTCAGAAATTAGGGAGGATGCTTTCTAGAGGGAACAGTCTCCTGCTGAAGAGAGGATTTAGTATCCTGACCTGCCAGCAGCCGTGTTGGATGGATTCCTCCATTAGTTTATTGGAATGCTCATAAAATAAAGGTTAGCCCCATCCTAAGGATATCTTCCACCTTTTCCAAACCATACTATCAAGTTGTATTAGCTCCTTGGGTTAAGCCACCATAACAAAGAGAATGTGTGCTAATGTGACTTGCCCGGAGTTAAGCTCATTTAAAAATCTAGAATACCATGGAGAAAGTTCCCCAGGCTAAGATAAGTTTAATGAGTCTAAATCCCAGCAATGAACTCACCTCCAAAGTTTCTGAAATACTTAGCCCTGGGAAGGGCATCATTTGTTTATTCGATGCAGAAAGTCCAGCCTCCACCCCCATCTCAGTAATGTGGGTGCTTGAGAATTAAAAGACAGAATGAAGAATTTGTATTAACTTTCTCAGTGCTGTGTGATTGGAAGGTGAGCCTCCATATACACTCAAAGATACTTATACACCCATTCTGCCCAATGCAGAGGGTTGGAGACCTTTGTCTTTCAGCTTCGTGTATAGCCAGTGTTCTGATCAGCCCATCGTCACTCCCTCCTTTTCGTAACAGTGCCCAAATCTTTCAGGAACCACACTTTGGATATCCCACATTGTCCTTGGGAAGCTGTTAATCATGGCGTCCTTTCCTGCCCTTCCCCAACTAAAGGGTGGTCATGTGACTCAGGCTGACCAGTTGGAGGACTCCTTCATCCAGATAGGGTTTGGATCCAGAAAGAGCATAACTCAGATCAATTAGTCTTCTTTAAATTTTGATGTGTGGGGGCGCCTGGGTGGCTCAGTCGGTTGAGCTTCCGACTTCGGCTCAGGTCATGATCTCGCTGTCTGTGAGTTCAAGCCCCGCGTCGGGCTCTGTGCTGACAGCTCGGAGCCTGGAGCCTGTTTCAGATTCTGTGTCTCCCTCTCTCTCTGACCCTCCCCCGTTCATGCTCTGTCTCTCTCTGTCTCAAAAATAAATAAACGTTAAAAAAAAAAAATTTTTTTTTAAAAAATAAATTTTGATGTGTGGGTAGTTTGGGCAGAAAGTTCTTTCCTTTTGGATTTTGAGCCAAGAGAATGTAATATTATGGCTACCAGCAGCCCTTTTTACCGCCACGTGAGGAGGGGAAGCCTGAAAAAAATAGCCACAGAACACTGAAATGAAAAACTCAGAGCCCCAAGGAATATTGTCTAAGCCCCGGTACAGCCCCAGACTTCCCAAATAATGGTCAGAGATTTGTGTCACTAGCCATGAAAAGCATCCTGACCAAGGCTATGATAAATACTGGAGCCATTATAAAGCGTTAAGCACTGACGATACCAAGAAAAAGGCCATAATATTTTGTCCTGAACGTGTCCTCAGTCAAGGATTTATGGTGAGTGGTTCAAAACATGAACACCAGAATCAAACAGACCTGCATTTGAATTCCAGTTTCACCATTTCCTACTTCTGTGTCAGTGGTAGGCAGAATTCTAAGGTAGCCTGGAGATTTATCCTGCACTCACCCTGGGTACATGCTCTGCATTAGACCCTTCCCCTTTATGTGGGCAGGGCACGTGAATATGAGGAGGTCTCGCTCCAATGATTAGGTCACATTATATGGCAGAGGTGAGGGGATTTTGAAGGTTCAGTTGAGATTCTAAGTCAATTGGCTTTGAGCCATCAAAAGGGAGACTGTCCTGGTGAGCCTGGCCTAATCAGGTGAGGGTGTCTTAAAAAGAGATTGGACCCTTCTGTAGAGAGAGGCATTCTCTTGCCTGCCTTCAACAATCAAGAGCTATGCTTTGAACTGCTTACAAGGAGAGGCTGCCTCTGGGAGGCCTCAGACCCAGACTATAAAGAACAAGGTTCTTCCAACCTTTCAGGAGAGTTTGGAGGAGAACCCTGAGACACAGATACAAGAATGCAGCCCTGATCAACACTTCAATGGCAAACTTCTACAACCCTACTTGGAGAACCCAGCTAAGCCTTTCCCAGATTCCTGACCCACAGAAACTGTAAAATAATAAATGTGTGCTGTGTTAAACCATGAAATTTGTGATGTGTGTTATGCGGCAGTAGAAAAGCAATACAATGTCTGCTCAAAATGAAGCTTTCTGACCCTGAATTTCTTGGTCTAATAAACGATAATCATAGAAACACCTACTTTTATTGGCTCTTGTCAATATTAATTGGCAATTCCTATGTAATTCACTGCTTGATCTATGGTTCAATACCTATTAATTGCTAGCTTACCTCCTCACATGTTAAGTGTGTGTGCCCATATGGGGTACTTCCATCACCAAACACCCAAACATCAGGAAGGTCATCAATCTGTAAGGTCATCCTATCTATCTTCTTGCTTTTATAGCAAGGGAAGCAAGGTCCAGAAAGGGACAGTGACTGGCCCCAGGCCACAAACCTTGTTAGTAGGTTCAATAAGGACTTCTGGCTCTCAGCCAGGTTCTGCCTGAGTTGCCCCCCTTCCAAAAAAGGAGGCTCTTTTGCCATACTTGATACAAACATTCCAACAAGGTCAAATTGTTTGAAGGGTCCAATGCTTTTAACTCCTGTATTTTGTTATCTATTGCTATGCAACAAGTTATCCTAAAACTTAGAAGTGAAGAATGGAAACATTTATTTTGACTTATTTAAATTTTAGCTATTTAACATACAGGACAATATTGGATTCAGGAGTAGAATTCAGTGATTCATCACTTACATTCAACACCCAGTGCTCATCACAACAAGTGCCCTCCTTAGTACCCATCACCCACCGAACACATCTCCCACCCACGTCCTTCCATCAGCCCTCATTAAGAGTCCCTTGTGGTTTCTTTCCCCTTCTTCTTTGCCCCCCACCCCATCCCATATGTTCCTCTGCTTTGTGTCTTAAATTCCACATAGGAGTGAAGTCATATGGTATTTTTCTTTCTCTGGTTGACTTATTTTGCTTAGCATAATACATTCTAGCTCCATCCACATGATGGCAAATGGCAAGATGTCATTCTTTTCGGTGACTGGTAATACTCTATAACATTCCACGGAGTAATATTTGACTGATGAATGGATAAAGAGGATGTGGTGTATGTATAGACAGTAAACACATATTATCTCATTGTTTCTGAGGGTCAAGAAGCTTGGTGTAGCTTACCTGGCTGCCTCTAGTTGAGATGTCACATGGGGTTGCCCCTAACCCGTGGACAGGGGCGACACTCATCCGAAGGCCTGACTGAGGCTGGTGTCCATGTCAAGCTCACTCACCTGCTGGAAAGGGGCTCCAGTTCCTTGCCACATGGGTCTCTTCAGGAAGCTGCTTGCAAGCCAGAAGCCAGTTTCTCTCCGAGTGAGGGATCTGAGACAGAGAGCATTACCATGATGAAAGCTGCGACATCTTTTAGAAATTAATGTTGAAGTGACGCATCATCACGTCCACCGAGTGCCACTGGCCACAAAGATCAACCGTAGTACAAAGTGAGAGCGCGCTCCACCAGCGTGTCATTGCAGGAGATGCCATCACTGGGGGCCGTCTCAGGGGCTGGCTTCACGTCTCTCTGTAATGCCTAAATAGCCACACCACTGCCGGGGGAGATGGGATGACTTCGTCCCAGCCCTTGTGGTTAATAGAAATATAAATACCGTGACAGTGGAACCCCTGCCAAATAGCACATGAAAATGGCATTTGAAAAGTGCAATTAGTACTCTTCTTCCCGAGAAGGTCTGCTCTGTTTAATGATCTACATATCAGTGCGTTCCAAGCAGAGGTATTAAATGTCTTAGAATACATTACAACATTACAGCATCTTCAAAAGGTATCAGCAAAATGACCATTACTTGAATTGGCTATAAGCAAAGCTTCAGAAGGTCCAGGTGGCCTTGAAATGCAGAGCCTCACTGTGGCAAGAGGGAAGGGCTATGGAAGTCTGGCTTCTAGAAGTCTACATCCCTTGTTATTAACAGGCTCTGCACTCACGTTGTGACCACAGCCCAGCTCCCAGGCTCCCCCAGCGGACCCCTGAGCCCTGTACAGATGAAACGTTGTTTTGCAAGAACAGAATGATCACAGGTGGGGTATGGGCAGGCTTGCCCCAATATGGTGACCTCAGTGTGGACATTTCATCACATCCCTGACTTTGTCCCCCTGTCTCTTCTGCAAACTGGCCAGGTAAATTGTCCTGAAATCTAAATCTACTCATGTCACCTCCCTGCTTTTTAAAAAGATTTTGGAGGTGTCTCCTGGCTTCTGGGGAGGGGGGACATATGAAATTCGTAGCTAAAAAAAAAACAAATTCTGGCTCTAATGCTTCTCTCCATCCTTCTCTGGGTGACAGTTACCCTGAAGTCTCTCGATGTCCACGCTCCTTTTGCCTCTGGACCTTCCCCACTACTCCTGCTTGGTGGCCCACTCCACCCTCCTCCCCCCCGACCTTCACCTCCCTGAACCCCACACCTCCCCTTACTCAGTCCCATGACAGCTTACACTCTCCCTCAGAGAACTTGCAACAATAGCAGATAAGCATTTAATTGTATTGTTAGTTATTTGTTATCTGTTCCCTGCTTTTAAACTATAGCCGCCCTGAGAGGAGGAATAGTATCTGTCTTGCCCCACTGCTGTATCCCCAGTGCCCAGGACAGTGCCTGGCACATGTGGATGCCCCAAAATATTTGTTAAATGAATAAAGATGGAGAAACACAAGCTAGATCAGTTATTACCAACCACCGCCCATGGACCAAACCCAGTCTACCACCATTTTTACAAATAAAGTTTTATTAGAACACAGCCATACCCACTTGTGTTTGCCCATCTTCTGTGGCTGCTTTCTTTTTTTTTTTTCTTAAGTTTATTTATTTATTTTGAGAGAGAGAGAGCTCAAGCAGGGGAGGGGCAGAGAGAGAGGAAGAGAGAGAATCCAAAGTAGGCTCACACTGTCAGCACAGAGCCCAACATGGGACTCAGACCCATGACTGTGAGAACATGACCTGAGCTGAAAACAAGAGTCAGATGCTTAACCGACTGAGCCACCCATTCTGTGGCTGCTTTCGTGCTACAAAGGCAGAGATGAGGAACTGCCCCAAAATCATCTGGTCCATGAGGCAAAAATATTTACAGTCTCACCCTCTGCAGAAAAGTCTGCTAACTGCCAGACTAGATTCCAATCTCTCAAGAGGTAACAGGAAAACCGGAAAGTTTTATGAGGAATAAATGCAATTTCCTCCCAGGCCCATCCTCCATCCAACAAGATGGTGTAGATGGGAATGGAGCTGTGTTTTGGAAACTTCAGGAACTCAAGGTGTGGAGTGCCTGAAAGGAAGCTCTTGGACAGGGCCCAGGAGGCACTACTGATCATGCTGCAGTTAGAACTGAACATAATGAGCCAAGGCATTGATTGAGGCATAAGTGATGGCAAATACAAACGTGATGACCAGAGGTGACAGTGTTCATGGTCAAAGTCAGAGGCTGAGCTCTGGCGTTGTCACAAGCACCATGGAGGAGGAAGGGCCTTGGCTTCTTGTCATTCTTGGTCTTAATCGGCTGTAATGGATGTGTCACCTTCCAGGGCCAGGTGGACCCACAGCACGCTGTGATTGATCATCGGTGCCATCTGAGTTTCTCAGCAACCTCAGCCTATTCATTCTGCACTAAATGGACAAGGGCTCATTGACATCCATGAATGAATTCATCGATGTGCGGAGCAAAGTGTCAACCCAATGGGGCAAGGTAGACCAAGAGGCATTTGAGAGCTCAGGTAAGCAGCTGGGGTCTGGGCAATGGCATGGAGAGTCCAGCCTGGGCTGGAAACTAATGGCAGGGACTATAATGTGCACATATACATTGTGGAGGGGCAAAGACCATGAGAACAGTACCAGGGAAGAGTTGGCACTTGGGGCAAGGCCTCTAAAAACAAGGTCTGTGGAATGTCAGCCTTAGGCTCACAGAGCTTATAAAAACTGAGACTTCTGGAACCATTCCATATCCACTGAACCAGAATCTCTTGGGGGAATCTGGAAATCTATATTTTTAACAAAGATCCCAGGTGATTTTTGTGCCCCTGAGAATTTGAAATCTACTGAACTAAGACGGTAAGATTCCTGTCTACTTCGGTTCATACTACCTAGACTCATAGCCAATGGGTGAGGAAGGAGGAAGAGGTAAGTAAACACTTCTCGTTGGAACAAAAGGGGTAATTCTGGGATCTTACACTAAAGAACACAAGTTTTCTTATGTACTCCTCTTGAAAAGCCATGATGTGCTTGAATGAGCTGATCTGGCCATCTTTGGTCCACTCAAAAGCATTACCTTACTTAACTATTGCACCAACCCTGAGTCAGTGATAGTCTTTCCTGAGAAGGCTAGACTAAAGCAGGGAAATAATATGCAAGAATCAATAGCTGGTAATGACAGAGCTGGCCTCCCCTCTTCCCTTCCTCCCTCCTTCCCTTCCTCCCTCTTCTCCTTCTTTCCTTCCTTCATCAGAGTGGGTCAAAAGAATGTCTTAGGTCTGATCACTAGGAGGCAGACTGTGAACCAAGGATTCAAGTGCAAGTAATTCCTCAAGGAAGGGGTCCAGGAGCAACCAATAAGGAAGTGGAGACGTTAGCACAGGGAAGAGAAAGCAGGTAACCAAGGGCAGTTACAGGTGAAGCTCCAAATGCACCCTGAACCCACAGCCATCTCTGGGCTGAAAATTATCTCCAGGCCTTGATGCAAAGCCACCAGACTTTTGTACTTGCCCATCAGTCCTTGGCAGCTGCCGTTGGGGTGAGAGGCAAAACTCCCAGACATCTCCAGCTTTCAGAATAAAATCTCAAGAAATACCAGCATCCAAGGGCATTGTTCCAGAAGTCAACCATTTTGGAGCAATTTCACACTTCCCAGCCTGAAGCTCCGTCCCAGCCCTTGTCTGTGTTCATGTTGGTGTCAGGGCCCCCAGAATGACATCTATCATAGGACTTGTGATGATATTAAAGTAGAGAAAACTTATGGGCCAACAAGGGCATCTTTTATCACCCCACATCCTTTCTCTTCCTTTTGCCAAGGCTGTGTTTTTTTTTTCCTGTAAGCAGGAAGGGTTGAATGCCCACCAGCTGCATACAAATTCTCCCTGTGTTCCTTGCTTAATCTACCTCCAGCTCAATTTTTTTTAGGAACTTCCTGCTGATTCCCCATCACCTTCTTGCTTCAAGTTTTTTAGGGCCTTGATGGAAACTCTGGTCTGCAAAAATTATTCACCTTGGGGCTGTCAAATACAAAATGCACCAGACAATTAACAAGAAGATTTCATGCAGACTACTACAATAGGAAGATAATTCAGTAATAAGGATGTCTCAGTGGAAAGGAAGAGTGTTTGAGGTGGGTTTGGAAGTCATTTGGCGGGAGGGTTGGAAGGCATTTCACAAGCCTTGGGGGAATCATGAAAAGGTATAGAGACCCTCATATCTGGGTCACTGAGGAAAGCGGAGGTGGGTCTTATGTTGGAATATGTAAGAGGGAGGGCGGTACTTTGTGATAAGCCATTTCCCTGGAAAACAAAAACATAAGGATTTTTTTTTATGTTTATTTATTTTTGAGACAGAGGGAGAGACAGTGCGCGAGCAGGGTAGGGGCAGAGAGAGAGGGAGACACAGAATCCGAAGCAGGCTCCAGGCTCTGAGCTATCAGCACAGAGCCCGGCATGGGGCTTGAACTCACAGACTGCAAGATCATGACCTGAGACGGTCAGACGCTTAGCCGACTGAGCCACCCAGGCGCCCCAAGATAAGGATGTTTCTTAAGCCTCAACGTTTTGGGGCACCTGGGTGGCTCAGTCAGTTAAGCTAACTCAGCTCAGTTAGTTTAGCTAACTCAGTCAGCTAAATCTCCAAGGCATGTTGAAGAGAGGGAGTTTCTGTGATTCACGGACTCCTGAGCCAAAGCTCTGTCCTTTGAGAGGAGCTGGGGTCATCACTTGATATTTTCCCCCAGACTCCTGTCTTTGTGAGGATGACCTCCCCAAGGTTCAATAGCTTTGGGCTTGGTTACTACTGGTCTACCTCACAGCTACAGAAGACCGTGGCTAAAGGGAAAGTAACCCAGCGCAGGAACAGAGAAAGCACGTGCACGAAGTCAAGCACGGCCACCGTGCAGAACAGCCGCTGAAATCAGGCGGCCACGAGCTTGGACTCTGACTTCCCTAAGCAGAAACCGTGACTTCTCACATATGGCGGGTCCATGCCCTCTTACAACTTCTCAGCAATCTTTGCAAGGAATGCCTCTGTTATCTGTAGGGTAAAATGGTAGGAACAGAATGAACGCTGGACCCAACTTAGTGTAACAGGCATACAGCCACCCTCCACTTGCCAGGGAATGGGTGCCGTCGACCTGCTCCTGCGGGCCGGTCTTCATCATCCTATTGTTTGTCTCCTGCCCATTCAGGGTCACAAACTCAGCTTCCTAATCCAACAGCATGGACTTGTTTAGCAGTCTAGATTTTGCCCCACATTTCATCACACTTGATCCTCACAGTGAGGGAGGGAGCATCTATCCCACTGTACCTATTTTTCTGAAGTTTGCTTATCTTGAGAGAGAGCGTGCAAGTGGGAGAGGGGCAGAGAAAAAGAGAGAGGGAGGGAGGGAGGGAGGGAGGGAGAGAGAGAGAGAGAGAGAGAGAGAGAGAGAGAATATCCCAAGTAGTTCCGCACCATCAGTGCGGAGCCTGACGCAGGGCTCAAACCCACAAACTGTGAGACCACTACCCCAGCCAAAATCGGACGCTCAACAGACCAAGCCACCCAGAAGCCCCTCCACTACATCTATGTTTAAAGAAGAAGCCAAGGGGCGCCTGGGTGGCTTGGTCGGTTAAGCGTCCGACTTCAGCTCAGGTCATGATCTCACGGTCCGTGAGTTCGAGCCCCGCGTCGGGCTCTGTGCTGACAGCCCAGAGCCTGGAGCCTGCTTCCGATTCTGTGTCTCCCTCTCTCTCTGACCCTCCCCCATTCATGCTCTGTCTCTCTCTGTCTCAAAAATAAATAAACGTTAAAAAAAAATTTTTTTTAATAAAATAAAATAAAAAATAAAGAAGAAGCCAAGAATGGAAAACGACTTGCCCAGTGTCACACTGCTGGTAAGTAGCAGAGTTAGAGAAACCCTAGTCTCCTGGGTGACATTCCCGACATCGTTTCTCATCTCTGCCAAGTTCCTCCCCTGCGTTATTTGCATTAATAAGTGGGACTTGGAGACAGAAACAATCTTTTCCCTAATCGTGGACTTCAGCTACTCCTCGAGAGATGTATTCTATGTTTCCCCAATTACTTCACCTCTGGAGACAAAGAATATGCTCCATTGGGGTTTTTCTAACCAGGATGATGCCCTTATCTGGCAAGGATGCTGCCCACGGAGAGATCTTTCCATTTTCCCCCAAAGGTTAGAGAGAGAGAGAGAGAGAGAGAGAGAGAGAGAGAGAGGCCTTTTAATTCTGTTTTCATTTAAATAGCCACGGGAATTGGGAACTCAAGATAACCAATCAGTTATTTGCTAGTGGAATTTTCCTGGTAAGGAGAGAGAGCACGTAGACCCAAAATGTATACATTTCTTCCAAAATGTCATTCAACATCTATCTCTTTCCCAGATAGTGACAAACGTTCCGTGTTCCTGTCAAAATGCCAGCTTTCAGCACCAGCCTTAATAATAAAAGCCAGATCCAAAATCCAACAGAGAAATTGCAACTTTGCCAGCAAAGAGTTTATCATCCCATTTTATTTTAAGGTGCCAGGGTTACTTTTTTTTTTTTTTAATTTCCTTTCTGTTTTCTCTTAATTAAAAAAAATCATCAGTCTATTCCTTTCATTTGATTTCCTTCCTGAGAACCTTTCACTAATACATGTTTTTCTTTTTCTAAAATATGATTGTGGGATGTCTCAAAATAATTTGCTTAAAAAATACCCACACAGACATCACTTGCGGTTCTAATTTGGCTAAAGCTGTTAACAACTGTGTGACACTAAATAATAAACAGTATGTAAAAATAGAGAATTGCCCTTATTTATTTTGCAAGACTGATTTTCCCCTGATTTTTCTTTCCTCTCCTTCACCAGCAGCCCCACACCGAACACACACACATACACACACACATCTATCTGAGGAGACAGGGGGAACTTATAGCCCAGAAGCATGGCCAGGTTATCCTGTAAGCAGGTATCCTGTGAATAAGATACAGATTTTTCCACCTTGTACTTGCACATCTCTGCAGACACTCTGGGGATCACAGTAATGAGAGATGCACTGCCCTGAATCCAAGGGAGGGCCTCAGGATACAGTGAGGACCCAGAAAGGTAAGGAACACTAACCGTAGGGGCTGAGATGTTGGAGGAAAGAGACCTCTACAGAGGACTTACTATGGGATTGTTATGTCCTATGCACCATCCTGATTGCTTTACGCAAATTCTCCCATTATAGCCCCCCACAAACCACCATGAGATGGCTATTAATGTTATCCCCATTCTACAGATAGGAAAACTGAGGCTGCTAGAGGGCAAGGGACTTGCCAAAGTCATCCAGCCATAGGTGACAGAGCCAGGAATTCATCTGGGGTAATCTGACTCCACAGTGCAAGCTCTGAAGAGTCCAGAAGGCTCCAGAACACTCTGTGCACATTGCATTGTCATTCAGAGACCTCTGCTCTCTCCCTGTCATCCTGGGGCAGCCCTCCTAGCCCCACCAGGACTCCAGAAATCCAGAAATCGTGCTCTGGAGAGACGTCTGAGCCATGGTCGGGGCTGCCTCACCCCTCCTTCTTCCCCCATCAGACATCAATGACGAAGGGCTGTCTCTGGGACTGTGGCCACAAGTCTCTTCCTGTGGCTCCTTTTGGTCACCGAGGCCTGCTGTCCTGTTTCTTGGCAACTTTGCCTCTTTGTAGTGTCCAACTGTTAATTGCTTAACACCAGAGATTGTGCAGCTGTTGTCATGGTACCTCCTTGGCCCCTTCCCACCATCATCTAAGACACACGTAGCAATTGTGGCCTCCAGAAATCTCCCACCTGGGCCCATCTGTGGTTCCTTTGGCCCAGCCCCAAACTCACTCTTTGGCCATCTTTCCTACCAAACACGGCCTCACCTAGGGTCAGAAACATGTTTATGATGCCTGGGCCAGGAACCACACTCTGCAATTTGTAAGCAGTGCGCTCAGTTGCCCCCAACCACCCTTTGATGTGAGGACTGTCATTATCCCTCCTCTACAGATGGAGAAATGGACCGGAGGTAAGTGACAGAGCAAGGACCTGACCCCAGCACTATCAGACTAACGAGCCCATGTTCTTACCACTATGCTAAACAAATAGTTACAGCAGTGTTAATAATAACAGGGACAAAATAAGCTTCTGAAAAAGAGGGAAAAATCCACAAAATTCATTCAACTCTCTGCGAGCAGGTAAACTCCAAGAGGGAAGGGGACTTGTCTCAGATACCAGAACAGGAGTCAGCGCACGGCAGATGTTTCGTCAAGAGCTTTGAATAAATGCGTGAATGAATGGTGTGTGGACTCACCTGGTTCCTTTATTCTTTCAACACACAGACCACGTGTCAGGCTGTAGGCTAGAAGCTGGGGTTACAGAGATGAGCAGAGTATGTTTCCATCCCACAAAGAGCTCAGGGTCCAATGTTGGGGACAGGCACATCTGGTACAGGTTCCTAGGCGAGAAGGAAGCCCAGAGAGATGTTCACCTTATATATCTACGTCACCACACCAGGCTCTTTGCAATCACAACAGGCCAGGTCTCCCACTCAAGCTGTGGGTAGCAAAGGTCGTCATTCCCCTGAGGAAGTTTATCCTTCCTGTCATCACGGACTGAGGGGCAAAGACGGATTCCAGGAACCCCAAAGCACAGGGTCCCGCATCCGAGGATGCTGTACCGGGTTCATCTGTATGGCGAATAGCTGTATGCGTCAGATGTAATGAATCTGGTAGATTGCTGCTTACAGGCGGCCCAAAATTATTGAATGGCTAGCGCAGGGAGCAGCTGATAAACAGCCAGACTGTGAGAGTATGTCAGGGCTTTGCCACCTTACAAATTACATAAGAATGGGCAAATTAGCATAGATGAGGAATCATACACACAGTCCCTGGATCTTTCTTTTTCTGCAAGTACCTGCATGGGAAGAACTTAGAATAGACAACAGGCCATCCTCTTCTGGAATATGCTGGAATACAGAGGAAGGTGGCTGAAAGACGGCACCTCCAGTTTACAAATTACTGGAAAGGGGAGATGCTGCCTGGGTTGGAGGTGGGGCGGTGGGGGCAAAAGAGGTACTCGGTACCGTGAGCCCCAAATAGCCCTTATCATTAGCCTTGGACTCAGACATCTCTTCACTGAGATGTCTGTTCACTCACCTGTTCAACACATAGTTATGTTTTCTGAGCACTTCCTGGGTCCCATGCACTGTTCTCCATGTCTGGGGCACAGGAGTAAATACCTCTGGGGACTTACATTCTGCTGGGGGAGACAGACAATAAAAATAAAAATAAACAGGGGAGCCTGGGTGGCTGAGTCGGCTGGGGGTACGACTTTGGCTCAGGTCATGATCTCGCGGTTCATGAGTTTAAGCCCCGGGTCGGGCTCTGTGTTGACAGCTCGGACTGGAGCCTGCTTCGGATTCTGTGTCTCCCTCGCTCTGCCCCTCCCCGACTTGTGCATGTGATCGCTCTCTTGCTCTCTCTCTCAAAAAAATGAATAAACATTTAAAATTTTTTTTAAATAATGAAACAAAACAAAAATAAACATATAACAAAAGCAAGACCAGCAGGGGGCAATACACACTGTGTAGACAGCTAAAAAGGATGCTGGGATAGAAGTCACAGGATGGAGGTGGGATGCCATTCTGATTAGAGGGTTCAGGGAAGTGACTTGTGGGGGTGACGTGTGAGCTGAGAGCTCACCCTCCCGACCTGTACTGTCCGCACGGGTAGCCAACGAGTGCTTGAACTATGGCCAGTCCGAAGAGAGCTTGCCATCAGCATAGAGTCCACACCAGACTTCAAAGACCTAGTACAAGAGAAAGAGGTAAAATATATAATTAATCCTTTTTACAATATTGATCAGATGTTATGATGATAATATTTGGGGCAATGGGGATTAAAGAAAATTAATTTCCTATTTCTTTTTATTTTTTAACGTGGCTACCAAAAAATTTAAAATTTCCCACGGGGCATCCATTCATGGATGGCACTGCATTTCCAATGGATGGCTCTGCTCCCGACAGAAAGAAAGGAAAAACAAGAGCAAAGGTTCTAAGCGTTGGGGCAGCGGGACAGGTCTTTGTCCTAGGTCTACCGCTCGTTGGCTATGTGAACTTGGGAGGTTCAGAGCATCCTTGGTGCTGAAAGGGTGTTAATCACACTTTCCTCCTGTGGGCAATGGCAGGAATGCATGAGATAAGGAGTTTACATTAAGGATTTCTTCTTGATTGCCTGCCATGTGGGAATGGAACAGAGCAGGTATGTTGGTGGCCCATGTAGCCATGGACATAACCCTTCCCTTCTGGAGATTCAGGAGAGCAAGGCTGAAATAATCTACCGGGCTTTCTTGGCTGTCAGCCTTCCTCTGCCTCCACCGTCTGTCTGTCCCGAGACCCCAGCACAGGCCCTGGGCCTCGCCTCCAATCCCAGCACCCCCTTCTTCAGCTGCTGTGGTTCTTTCTAGGTGTGAGCTCATTGGAAAAAACAAGAGCCAATTTTCATCACAGAAACTTGGGAGATTTTACTATCATATTGATGTCTGGCTGGGAGCAGAATGAGCTTGTCCAGCCTCACTTGAAATTGGCTTTTCTGAAGCAGGCTTCTAAGGAAGAAAGGATCATTCCACCGGATGGACTTCAGGATACCTCTCCAGCAGGGGCGGAGGTGGGGGCAGGGGACGGGGGACAGTGGCCTTCCACAGTCACTTCTGCTGTGGACTCAGAACCTCCCCTCCCGGGTCTCTCCCCAGCTCGCTCTGCTGGAGGGCTCCCGCTGTGGATGCCAAGTGGCGATGTGGTGACATGGGGCTAAGAACCACTGGTTGAGGCGGACGGGGTCGTAGGGAGCTTTCAGTGAGGTTATTGAAGCTGCTTTAATGCACAGCAGGTACTCAACACATTCTGTTTCTCTGTTCTTTTACCACTCTCTTCTCCATTTCCTGTGGCTTGGGAAGAAGGGGAGGCCCATCCCATGTCTCCGCTTCTGTCCTGAGAGAATCAACGTAATTCTCCTCCACAGCCTAGTGAGCTCTTAGAATTGAAGACAGCATGGTGGGCTCTTACCCAAACCCACTTCTGGTCTCCAGTGGTCATCTATGGGCAGCACACTCTATCCTGTGCTTTGTAGACATTATCTATTTCTCCATTTGACAGGAGAGGAAAGTAAGTCTCAGACTTCATGAGACTTGACAAGGCCCCGTGAACAGCTAAGTGGCAAAACCAGGACTCCAAAGCCAGCATTCCCAATACTCCATTCCTACCTCCCAGGATCATCCCAGAATCACCCCAGAACAGCAGGTGGTCTGTCCTCTGCTTAAAACCTCCAGCGACGGTAAGCTCACTACCTCACAAGACACCTACCAGCTAGCACTTACTGCGCATGAATTGGATGCCACACTCTGTTCCAAGGGCTCCGGTTACTCAACTTATCCTGATTCTACTCCTGTGAGGCAGGTACTGTTGCTTCCTTCTTTCCAAGGGGAAGATATCCAAGTCTCCTCTGTTCACTGACTTGTCCGCAAGATAATAAATGACAGACCAAGAGCTAACAAATACCAAAGCCCAGACCTTCAATCCTTCTGAGGAATTTCATGACCTATATGCCTAGGGGGACCCAGGAGAGTCCAGTGGGTCCAGTGGGCACGGCAACTGGGCGTCTCCACCACTCACTAGAGACCATCACCAATGCCTACAGATGGGAGGGCATGTTTCCAATGGCCGTCATCCTAAAGACACCTCAGACCCTCTGTACACAAGACAAACCCCGCCTAGAATGAAAGCTGTCTGTGAATGACCCATCAGCATTCCTTAAGAAGGCCATGCTGCTCTATTCACGATCGCCTCCTACCGTATGTGATAAGCTGTGACGTATGGTGTTCATTTACTCTACTGCTCCCGCAGAAATATGGCGGGCACAATCAATTTCCTTGTTTGTTCTCTGACCCACTGTTCTTGGGTTAAGCAGCCTGCTTTGTCTACATTTGTCAGTTGATACAAGCTTCTCCCTGCCATAGGCACTGCTATTGATGAACATCGTCAGAATACGGAGCCTTGAATAATGTATAAAGGATTCAACATGCAAAGTGTCCCTAGGAAAGGGAGGGGGGTTGGGGGTGGGGAGAGAGAGTGTTATATGTTTTCTCTGTTGGAGCGCCTTCATTTACAAAGCATATTTGTCAAGTCTTTTGCTAAGAGTAATGCCACGGAACAGCCTCCCATCATTCTTGTTAATGGGACTGTCTGTGTGTTACAGTAAACAGCTATAACTCTTCTGCTAGAGCCATTGTACAAAAGGCAGAGTTTTTCAGCATCCAATTAAGGGTGTCTCCAATTTGCCAGCCAGCTTCATGAGTGCTGTGGCTCAGCCATCAGGCAACCTGGGCATTGTGAGGCTTCTCAGAGGACAGAGGGAGCTGGGAGGGCTGGGCTGCCCTGCCTACACTCAGCCAAGGGGTCTGGAACTCAGCCCTCGTCCTGGACAACCCCTGCTATCCTTCGAAGGCTACCACGTCATACCAGCTGAGTGTTCAAAGATGTCGGCCTGGTATGCCAGGTCTTTCCCAGACTCTTACAAAGACAGGAGAACATACGAGCTCTGGGACACATCTACATGCATTCCAATCTCAGCTCAGCTACACGCTAGCTGTGGGACCTTGGGCAAGTTACTTGACTTCTCTGAGCCTTGGTCTCCAATGTGTAAAAGGGGACAAATCACAACACTTGCTTTAGAGGGTTGTTTTGAGAATCAAGTGAGACTAGGTGATGCACAGTCAGTCACACAGCCATTGTCAATCATCATCACCCCTACCCTCGGACATGGCTTTTTCCTCACCTCTCTGTGCCTAGTAGATCAGTATGCATTTTTCACATTTCACCTCCTGACAACTGCACTCAACAGACACTCGTCTCCATTAAGATTCCCAGTAGGGAGGGAGCTGCCAAGAACCAGGTCCACACATCTGTCCCATAACTACCTTCTGGGGTAGGTTCCACAGCCCCATTTCACAGATGAGAACACTGAAGCTTGGAGGGTTGCAATCGCTCACTGAAGGGTTCATGGCTCTCAGGTGACAGAGTAAGAGCTAGATACCCAGCCTGCCTGGATCCAGAGTCCTGTGCTCCCCACTTCTCTCAGGTCTAGCCATGATCCCAGCCCAGGGTCAGGCCTCCCCACCTGGCCCTAATTACAACCTTTTCGGACCGTATTCCCACACGCGTGGGTCTCAAGGAAGCATCTAAAGTCCTTAGAACCACAGAATGTCTCAGTTTTATTCTTGCATGTATTTATTTTTTAAGTGTGTGAGATGCTAAGAACCTAAGGTTGTCATTCATTTCATGTGCCTGCATTTTGTGGTCTGAGAAGCAAGGGTCTGGTTTCAGGAGCTCACCCAAGGCCATGCATAGAGTGTGTGGCAAAATCAGGGTTAGAACCCAGATCCCCTGATCTGTAATGCACCCCAACCAGGCAGACACATGATCTTTCCAAGATGTCTATTCACTGGCTCTGGTTTTCGTGCCTTGCGGGAAGAGGATGGAAGGGTCTTCAGTCACCTGCCTCCTGTCCTGGTCTGCATCCCTCTGCCTACAGTCCTGCCGCCTCCTCGGTGTCACTTTGTCCAGGGAGATGGAGAGTGGCTTAAGCCTTCCTCCAAGAGGAAAGCTTTCATATCCACTCACTCGGTCCCCAGCAAATCATCTGAGCATCAGCCGTGCTCCCCATCCCGTGCTGGGAGCTGGAGAGCTGGTGATGGGCAAGACACGGACTTCATTTGCAAGGTTCTCCTACAACACTGGGGAAGAAGGAACAGTAACCAGGTGCACACAGAGGGGCTGAGGGGCGCGTGCTGCAATCATGACTCGGTGGCATGCGTCCAGTGCTCGGTTTTGCATGGTGCTCTTCTAAGTGTTATGAAAACATTAACCCATTTACTCCCCCAAACCACAGACAAGTGGTTTACCATTTCTTTGATCACCTAAAGCACAGAAAGGCTCTTAAAGTGTTCCTTAGTTGATGGAAGCACATGCAAAGGGCAACAGGACCATAAAAGAGTGTCCAAATTTGGGAGAGATTTCCAGACAAGACCTGGTCGTGGAGGAGATGATTCTTCTTAAAAGGGAAGTGGTTCCCCCAAAGATGGTTGCACATTGTGAGCAGAAGCCCAGATGAGGACGTGCAGGCACAGGTCTAAGACACTGGAGCATGAGAGAGCGTGACTTGTTTGCGGAACCAAAGTAAGGCTCTTGTGCTCTAGGGGAGGCCTCTTCCGAGGCAGGAACAGACCGAGGACATCTCTCAATGTCCCATTCCTCAAGGCCGTTTGTCCCTTAAGCAATTTCACTGAGCACTCACCGTGCGCCAGGTTGTGAGATGACAGAGGTAAATAAGACCCAGCATGTACCCACAAAGGGCTCCCCATTCAGAGGGACAGGCAGACTATTTTAAGGACTGCATTGCAAAGACAGTGCTTGACAGTCGCCTGGGGCACTACGGAGTGTGGGTGACAAGTGCTGAACCAGGGACATCCAGAGAACGTGGTGTCTGTGCTGCATCTCAGTGTGACGAGGAAGAAGCCAGGTGTTCCCTGCGTTTGAGGTCAAGGGGCAGCAGCAGCAGAAGACGCGTCAAAGGAGCACACAGCGTGAGCAAACGTACACGGACAGGAAGTTACCTGTCGTGTGCAGCATCCTTGGCTGTTACAACAGCCATCCTTCCCTTGGCACGTGTCCAGGCATCAGCCCACCAGGTGTTCTGGGAAGATAGTCCCCGCCCTCGGAAATGAACCATAATCTGTCTGGACCAATCACGGTCATGTCAGTGATTGGTGTAGGCACGTGGTCCAGTGGTAACCAATGCGGGAGCTTCTGAGGAAGATATTTCGCCCACAGTAAGAAACAGACAAGGAGGCACGCCTGGGTGGCTCCGTTGGTTGAGCGTCAAACTCTTGATTTCAGCTCAGGTTATCATCTCATGGTTCATGGGATCGAATCCCTCAGCAGGCTCCACACTGACGGTGCAGAACCTGCTTGGGGTTCTCTCTCTCTCTCTCTCTCTCAACCTCCCCTACTCAAGCATGCTCTCTCTTAAAATTAATAATAAAAATTAAAAAAGAATAGACAAGGAAAAAAACTCCCCTTCCTTCCTGAGGATGCAGGAAGGCAGGATACCTCTCTCCAGGTTTCTTACAAGGATGAGGCTGGAAGGCAAATGATTTATATTCTACGTGCAGAACAAAGAATGAAAAGAAGTTGTATCCTTATTGAGATCATAGTGCCTCCAAACCAACCAGCCTGGGACGGCCCACCTCTGGACATTTTATTATGTAAGACATTAAAGACCTGTATATTCTAAGCCTCTTATTGGTTTGTTTTTGTTTGTTTTTTTGTTTTTTTAATGTTTATTTATTTTTTGAGAGAGACAGAGTGCAAGTGGGGGAGGGGCAGAGAGAGAAGCAGACACAGAATCCGAAGGCTCCAGGCTCTGAGCTATCAGCACAGAGCCCGACACAGGGCTTGAACTCACAAACCGTGAAATCATGACCTGAGCCGAAATCAGACGCTTAACTGAGGCGCCCCAAGGCTCTGTCGGTTTGAATTCTCTTTCTTATAACGCAAAGTATCATCATGGCCAAGGAGAAGCTACCAGCAGCAAAGTGTGGCTAATGCAAAAGGCAGCAGTGGTCAGTGGGGATGGGAAGGTAGGTTTGGGATGAGGAAATTATCCCGCACATTAAAGGAAAGTTTCATTCCAAGGTCAGCAGAGAGAAGGAGAGCCAGGGAGGTGTGGGGCTGCAGGAAATGGAGGTTTAATGTTTGTGTAAATTGAAAGAAGGAATCTACTTGGAAATGAGAAAAAGCAAGATTAAAATGGAAAACACAGCCCCAAAGCTATTAATACCCAACAGATCCAAATTGAAAAATAAAAGCAATGGGTGAAGCATATAGTTCTCAAAATGAATTCGTGTCATAAACCATTAACATCAGCTCTACCTCATTACCTGGAATTCCAGGGAGAGGGGCCGCAAGCCGCACGGGGCACATGTCTGATTGGAGGTGTGCCAGAACCCTGCTCCCAGGCCAACCCTCCTCCCTCCTCTTGAGACCACCCTGCTCTCAGCATCCTCTCTCACTCTTTCAGAGGCCAAGGAAAACCCAAGCTGCCCTTGTCCTGGAGAGGATCTCAAGCATCAGCAAATGTGGTTGCCAAGAGGTTCTGAAGGTGTGCAAGCTCCTGGTGAGGTCACCCCTTCTTTCCTCCGTTAGGCATCCCTCCCTATATAGATCTCCAAGACCACCCTGTCCATATTAATGCCCATTAGTATTGAGCAGTGTCAGCTCTGACCAGTAAATGTCACCTAAACCTGGGCCTCATTCAGGGGAAAAGGGGGCCTGGTAGGGGCTGTGATGTCCCTGAGGATCCTCAAGGCCCCCCACTGTAGCACCCACACACATTACCGCTTCAGAACCCTTAGCTCTGGCATATGACAGCACGATGTTATAACGGCTTGTGCTTTGAACCCAGACTCCGATTCAGATCTTAGCTCTGCCATGTCCCTGACACATGACCTTAGAATCGCCAAGCATCAGCTTCCTGACCCACAAAATCAGGCTAAGCATGCCAGAGTCTCATGGGGACCGTGAGGATTAAATCAGAAGTCGTACAGGAGTGCCGAGACCAACAGGAACTCAGGCAATGTTGATTTCCCCCCACTGGTCTCCCAAGCTCTCATGGCCTCTTCTGAGGTTGTTCTTCCTGCTCTAGAAAGGGTTTGGGGTCTGCAGGGTGCTGGAGAAGAGACAGGATACTCGTGTGTGGCCCATTTTTCCATCCTTGAAAGTTCAGGTCCTCTGTAGGCTGAGAGGCTCCGTTGCAGAGAAGCATCTCCTGGGAGACTGAAGGCCACGTGTCCTCTGCACAGGAGACTCAGGGTGGACCCACAACACCTGAGTGTCTGGCCACCAAAGGCTGACCCACTCTCAGCACCCACATCAGCCAGTGAATAAGTCCAGAATGGCCTTCAGTCGGGAAGGATCTGCCACAAGCTGTCTCTCTGCAGAATGCATCAGAAACCCCTTCCCTGCAAACAAGCTGGCCCAAACAAGCCACGCTGTGGCTTCGTGTGGAACGCTAAACAGCTCTTTGTTCTCCCTCTCTCTGCTCTGCCCCTCTCCGTGTCATTACCACACAGCAGCCAGAGCTATGCGGAGCCACTCAGCTCTTCCCCACCGCCCCGAGCAGGAAATGCAAAGCCGTTAATTGGCCCTAAAGTTCTTCTATGATCTCACTCATCTTCTCTCTCACTACTCCCCCGGAGTCCCTTCCTCAGCCCAAACTTCAGTCTCCTCACCTGTGAAATAAAGACGATGCTGGCTAAGGGTGACGGGGGACTAAGCAGGAGAAAACACAGAAGACGCGTTGCACCAGGCTAGATGGCTCCCGGATGCTACAGAATTTCCGAAAAGTGGTTCCTCACCCAGCAGACGGGCTTCATCTTGTCTAAGTAAGTACCCTCTCCTCTCTTCACAGGAGACTCTGCTGGCACCCCATTTCTCCTGGTCTCTGCCAACCGTGCTGCTCAATACACACACACACACACACACACACACACACACACACACAGACACACACACACGCGTGCGCGCACCCCTAATAGACAGCCAGCCATGGAAGATTAGCTCCAGGAGAGCTGAGAGGAGCTGAGGCACCATGCCGCTAGAAGCAAACGAGCGCTCCTTTGCACAGAGCTGCAGGGCACAGCAAAAGGCTGCCACAGCCCCCAAAGTGCCCACATGTCTCCCCAAGGCTCCCCACCTTCTTCCACGAGCCCAGCCCCAGTAGCCAGCTCAAGACCAAGCTCCCCTCCCCGGCTGGCCCCACCTTCTCCTCCACGATGCACACTCTGGCTGTCTGGGCTCCATGGAGTCAGCACCGAGAAGGCCCGTGCACGTCTCTGCCCTTGACCTGAGTCTCACTGCCTGGGGTCCAAGGAGCGCCTCACGTGAGCCACAGTTAATTGATCATCAGTCTCCACGGGGGACAGGCCCTTCAGCTCTTCCTAGGGACCCCCAGCAAATGTGAGGCGCAGTCTAGTCTTTCAGGGGACTCTTCCTGTCTCACGCATCCACTCCAGCTTTAGGGGTGTCTTTCTGTTAGGCAATTCTTCATAATCACCTAAAATATAGTTCTCACTGGGGCAACAGAACGCATCTAAGACCGAGATGGAATGCCCTCCACCTGGGCATCTGTACGACCTGGGCATCTCTGTACAGCACTCTGTACGACCTTTGTGGGTTCGGGTCCCGTGCATGGTCCCACATTATGCTATCTCGTCATCTTATCATGCTTGCGTCTTCGAGCAAGCGTGGAGCTCCTTGAGGACAGAGGCCAGGTCTTCATCCGTTGTTCCACTGAATTGTTTTGTTAATTATTTTTTAATGTTTATTTATTTTTGAGAGAGAGAAAGAGTGCAAGCAGGGGAGGGGCAGAGAGAGAGGGAGACACAGACTATGAAACAGGCTCCAGGCTCTGAGCTGTCAGCATGGCTCGAACTCATGGACCACAAGTTCATGACCTGAGCCGAAGTCGGATGCTTAACCAACTGAGCCACACAGGTGCCCCCCATGCAATTGTTTTTTTTTTTTTTTTTTTTAAGGCAAAGCAAAACAAACAAACAAAAAAACAGACTGTGGAGCCTCACAGACATGAATTCAAATTCTAGATCTTCCCTGCACCAGCTAGGCAACCTGACGAGACACTTAGTTTCTTTGAGTCTCCTGCTCTTGTCTATAAAATAAAGACGAGAATCCCTGCCATGCAATGTTATGGTGTTGAATAAAGTGAATATAAAGACAGACACGAATGAGAGAAAGAAGAGAAACCAACCATTGCTGAGTATGTACCATTACTCCAGATGCGGAACAGATGCTGAATCCGAGTTCGTCCTCTGCCTTGTTTCTCACACACGCCCTCCCTCCGCCCTGCATGCCCTCCTTCCGCCCTGCACACGCCCTCCACCGCTCAGCACCCCATCCACACTCTGTGCCCCTATCCGATGTCAGCATCGCACTGAGTGCTGGCGGTGTGACCACAAAGCAGGCGCACTCCCCATCATCAAGGATTTTGCGCTTTAGTGCAGGATAAAGCAAAGGAAACAGAGAAGTTACATTGTCATGAGACAAGAGGACGGCTGTGCAAAGACTGGCGGGACCCCACCAGAGGAAACGTCTCAGGGACATAACAGCCAAGTGATCCCTGAAAGCCGAGCTAGACGCGGCAGGATGAAGGAAAGGCCTGAGGCACGTTCAGGGCACTGGAAGGGGGAGGGGATAAGAACGTAATAATGGGCGGAAAGCTAATCATGCCCAGCCTCATCAGCCAGGACTAAGGGCCAGGCACGTTTCGATGGCAAATGACAAAAACTAAGCTCAAACTAGGTTTACCCAAAAAGGAGAAGACAGTCATCCACCTAGCCTGGTAAGGTACCTGCACAGCCACAAAACCGGAAGATTCAGGAAGCAGGGCCTCAAAAGCCCCATCCATCCTTCCTCCACTTAACATCGCTCTTCAGACAAGGTGCAGTCAAGTGCTTGGAGAGGAGAGTCCGTATTCCCCTGGTTTTATCAGTCCCAGCAGAAAAAACGATTTTTCAACATCGCTATATGTTGCCCAGGCTGGGGTGCTTCTGGCTCTGCTTGGGTGACACATCCTCACACTGAGCCACTTATGGTGGCCCTTGGAGGGGCCGCTCTGATTGGCCAGCTCCAGCTCATACACTCAGTGCTGCACAGACAGTCACAGGGCCATCACACCACGGTCAGGAGTATGGACAGCACTGGGTGGCCGAGTCAAACATTTAAAATCTCTGGCAGCTCAAGAAATCACGGCTGGATAACACAGTCTTAAGACGAAAGGAGAGATGGGCAGCTCGGGGCCTTTCTGAGGTCTACAAACAAAACATGCCCAAAGAGTTTACTTTATTTTCAATTTTTCCGAAGACATTTCCCCCCAGGGCATCCAGGGCTAGCTCTCTGACCTTGGAAAACAGACCCTTCTGGAGATTTCAGCTCCTATCACTCAGAAAATGGAAGGGGTGGGGCGAACAAGCTTTTCTCCAGACCCCAGATATAAGGAAACCAAGACCTGAGTCCAGTGACTGTCAAAGTCAGGGAACGGCTGGTCAGTCACCTTTACCGGTGTCCTACCCTGAGTAGGCCGCAGCTCTCCCTCTCTCCCTTTGCCTTTGCCAAGAGAAGAAAAGGCAGCTATGTTCTTCCCTGCCGTGTGGCCGAATTCCAAGGGCCGCTTGTGACTTCTATAAATTTTCCTTTATTTATTTATTTTTTCCTTCAAGCCATCTGGGACTCTGGAAAGCAGTCTCATTCAGTTTCGGGTGTTTTTCCTGAAGGCAAAGGATGAGTACCCTGGGGAAGAAGCTTGCCTGACTCTCAGGTTCGTGAAAGTTTGGGAATCTAGGCTCCTGTGGCCTCATCAGTCGGAGGGGGGGGTGTTGGGTAATGGACCGTTCCTGGCGCCTGCTGGGGAGTTGGGCAGTCTGCTGTGTAGACCGCAGAATCCCATCCTCCGAGTCCTCAACAACACCCCTAACATCTTCTCTGCACTCTCTCCTACGCAAGATCATTTTGGCCGAAAAGTCCAGAAGCATAAATCCCAGCATAGTGTTGAACTGTATCAGTTCCTTCTCGTGACCTTAGATGAGCCACCTGATGTCTTTGAGCCTATGTCCAGGTCTGGAAAACGAGGATGTAATCTGATTGTCTTCTTCTGTCATCCTGTCTACAAGCAAACACCTCACACAAACCTCACTCGCCTCTCATTTTGTGGCAGAAATGGCAATAAGAGGGGCAGCCAATAGAGTTGAGTTGTAGGACATTTTGGCCATATGGTGCTAAGGGCTGAATCGTCAAGTCCCCATCGTCAACCCAGTGGTGAACATCCTGGCCCAAGCCTCATTTTACAGACGAGGAAACTGGAGCACAGAGTGGCCAAGCAAGCTGCCTGCGATAACACAGCCAGTAAGCGGCAGAGCAGGGATTTAAGCACAGACTGTCTGATTCTACAGCCCATGATCACACACCATTATAAATACCAAAGTGCCTCTCAGCGGGGCTTATGGACAAATAACACAGCTTCTACCCCTGAGCTGCTCTCCATCCAGAAGGGAGGAAGTCTTTCATGATGTTGCTGTTATATTTATTTTTCCATCTGCAATGTTTGCGTTTGAGGTGACTCTCCGAATTACCTTTTCTCCTGCCATTGCATGGGATCGAATAAATATTGGTTGGAATTATCAACTTTGATCCCAACAACTACACTACGGTATAGTCGTTATCAGCCCATCTCGCAGATGGCAGAATCGTGGTCTCAAGTCCCAAAGCCGATAAGAGCTTAGATCCTGGGCCTATCAGACTCCACATCTTGTCGATTAACCCCCAGGCTGCAGAGTCTGTGTGGGGTCCTCTCCCCCACGTGCTCCTGCCTGCCTGCCTGCCGTGGCTGCTCACCTCTCAACTTTCGGAGATCTGAATCTACATCTGTTACGTGGAGACCTGAGGGCTTTTTTATCCTGGTTCAGATTTCACAGATGGTGGGGTGACAGGGGAGATCATTTACCAGAGCCTCAGTGTGGAGTAGGGATACCATGGAAACAGGCAAGAACTGCATGGTTTGTTCTGTTTTGACCCTATTTTCATTTGGATGGCTGGATATAAATCAGCGCTTCATATCCCACATCAACCACAGCTGTCTGGGACAACCACTAGATATTCAGGGAGGTGAGGCACCTGTTCAAGGCCACCAGCCTGGACACGGGCTGACCAAGGAATTGAACTCAGGTATTCCTGACTGCAAAGCTCCCCTGTTTCCTGCATTTTATATAATATGTTGTCACCAACATTACACGATCACTTATACCAGTAGCTCTCAAGGTGGCAGGTCACAAACCAGCTGCACCAGAATCACATGGGAAGCTTTTAAAAGTTCAGATCCCTTTGACCCATCTCTAAGACTGATTCTGTGTGTCCCAATCAATGTCTGGGAATACGAAGGGGGTTTCTGGTAGGTGCTTGTTCTGTTTTTGCTTTAAGCTTCCTGGGTGATTACAAAGACCAGCCAGGCTTGGGAAACACAGCCAGGAGTGCAACACACAGCTGCCTGCCCTCCACCTCCGTATCGAACACAGTCCACGGACCTCTTCTCAGAAGGTCCGTGAGGACAGCCCATCCCTGCGACAGATGATGTCAACGACTCACGTGAAGGAGGTATGGAATCCAGAATGGCCATGGTGGCGAGATGTTCTCAACACATTCTCCTTTCCAGAAACTTCTGTAGAAAGAAGTACAAGGTGTTTACCCAGGGCAGAAACACTCAGCCATATCCCTTAAAACTATACATCCTCAAAACTTAAAAGTTCGACAATACCAAGTATTGGTGAGTCGTCGGAAATAGGTATTTTTTTAAAATGTTTTTAAATAAATAAATATTTATTTTGAGAGAGAGAGCATGCGAGCTAGAGAGGGAGAGAGAAAATCCTAAGCAGGCTCCACGCTGTCAGCACAGAGCCCAACGTAGGGCTCGATCTCACAAACCATGAGATCATGACCTGAGCCAAAATCAAGAGTCGGATGCTTAACAAACTGAGTCACCCCAGTGTCCTGGACATAGGTATTCTTTAACAGTACTGGGAGGAGGAAGGTAGAAATTGGCCACCCCATTGGAGAGGAAATTTCAGATTCTATATACAGTACATAAAAACTTTAGTATGCCCATATCTAAATTAGTTTCTATATTCCACCTTAGAGAAAAACTCACGTTAAGTGCAAAAATAAAAAGCACATTCGATGAAGATCAATTCTAAAAATTGCAAACAGCCTAAATATCCAGCAAGAGAGGGTGGTTAGATAAAGTCCATCTCTCCAATACTACAGGGCCATGTAACTGAACGTGATAGGTCTGGACGCACTGACATAAAGAGATGCTCAGACATACCATCAAGGGGAAAAGCAAACTGCAAACTAATTCAAGCACCAGTATGCTTTGGGCTGTGTGTATAAAGAACACTGTATACACACAAAAAGAGATAACTCTACATGTGCATATTGAAGTGAAATGAAAAGACAAATTTTGAAATGGTGCCCTTCAACCCAGTCCCAGTCTTTGCCTCTGGGAAGCAGACTCTGGACCTGCAGACAGGGGTGGAACTGTGTCCACAGGGCATGAATTCTCTACTATAATAATATAGTCGTGTGCACGGTTGTGACCCGTCAGCTCCTTGTCTTTGGAGCCATTCATCTCTTGGAAGAATCAGAGTCTTGAGTTGATTTTGTCAATAGTCACAGCCTGTGTTAATGGGGGAAAATTTTTGTTATTGACTCAAGGGTACGGAGAATGACAGCACTCTCGGGTACCAGGTCCCTACCATACAATGAAGGCTTGACATCAGGAGATGTGTGGGGCTCCCCGTGGGAGCTGAGAGAGGATTTGCAACATGGTTGGACAGGGAGAAGGGTGTCCCATCCCTTGACACCTTCTTCCTCCTCCCTCCCCACCACTCTCATTTGGAGCTTGATGGAGGAACCATGGCATGATGAACTGGTTCCGACCACCCAGCCACGGACCAGTTGCATGAAACGGTTTACCCACGGTCATCATCCTCGGGATCCGATGGGATGCTGTGTGTTCAGAGAATGTCATTTTGTGTTCTTTCAAGTCTCAGACTTTGTCCTCTGACTTCCAGAATAGGAACCCAGCCCCGAGACTACCCCCGCTCGGGTCATCTTTCCTACCACCTCCCCATTTGCAATCCGGAAAGTCAAACTTGTTGTGTTTGAGAAGCAGGCATCCCTGAGCCCAGTGCCGTGCAGCCCAGCTATTTCTGTGGGCTGTGTGCCAGCCCGGCCCCCAGCAACCTGCCTCGGCTGTCGGCACAACTCCGACGTGTCAAAACTTTCGGAGAAGAGTCATTAGTCTCAGAGAGACGGGGAAGGAAGGATGTTTTGCCTGGGGCATCTCTTTGAAAAGGTCTAACTTTCTAAAATGGTAAATAAGCCAGACTTCTTTTGCGGGGGTGCACCGAGGGGCAGAAGTGGCTCCGTCAGGGTATGACCTCCGGGAGCCAGCTGGTGTGTGAGACATCATTACTTCCCGAAGTTTTATCCCTTCCTCTGCCGCGTTTCTGCAGCGCAGCCTGGGAAGCCAGCTCCGAGAACAGCCTGCAGAGCTCCGATTACACAGGCAAGCACCGCGCTGAGGATTTTATTAGGTGGAGAGAGTTAAAAAAAAAAAAAAAAAAAAAAAGCCAGAACACTAGCTGGGGGGAGAAAAGCCCTTCTGCCTTTAGATAAAGGCGAAAATTATTTTATAAGCGTCTGGAGCAGCAAAGCTTGTGAAAGGTGAATATGCCATTCAGCCGGGCTCCTAATCTTCAGCTTGCAGGGCCCACATTTCTGAGTCAGCTCATGGAGACTCCAATGTGATCAGGGAAAGGAAGATTAGGCCTAACAAGATATGACTGAAAGTCTCAGGTCGCCTGTGACAGCCTCCAAGTTCGGATTCCCTGCCTCTGCTCTGAGGTCTAAATTTTAGGGTCTAGTTACCTCTTACTTAAATCCCATAAACTCATGTTCCCTGGGTATTCATCTTTTATCCTCCTGTTCTCCTGGAATAAACTGCTCCAGAGCTAAACACCTTCACCAGTAGTGGCTTTGGAAGAACCACCGGTAGGCAATCGTCTCTCATTTTAAAGAAGGGAGGGGGGAAGGAGGGCAGGGAGCGGGGAGGAGGGATGTCTGCCTCTCTGAAACTGTGCAAGCTGCAAGCAGAGCCCTGCTGTGAATTCAGGCCTCGGGAGCAGGCGACGTGCCCCAACTGCTCATGTACGTGGGCGGAGGTGCAGCGAGCAGGGCAGTTCCCCTGCCCCTACAGTCTCTCTCAAACCCGGATTCTTCCCTGGTCCCCACGGCCACTTACCCCATCCATTCCATTGTCACGTCTCCTCTCTGTAACCATCACCACTGTCTCCCTGCCTCTGTCCCCCTCTCCCAACCTAGCTTAGAGCTGCTGTGGTGGCATCTCTGTCTTCCTCACATACAGTAAAACCTTGGCTCGTAAGCATAATTCGTCCCGGAAACACGCTTGTCCTCCAAAGCGCTCGTGTTTCAAAGCGAATTTCAAGAAGCATTGGCTCAGCTGTGACCAGGTGACGTTCGGCGTCCTGTGCTGCTCGCATGGCAAGACGTCCCTCGTTCATCAAGTTAAAAGTTATGAGAAATGTTTGCTCATCTTGCAGAACACTTGCACAAGTTACTCCCAGTTCAAGGTTTTACTGGGTTTATGGAGCACCTACTATGTGCCAGGCAGCATGCTTACCACTGGGAGAAGAAATTGCAAAAAAAAAAAAAAAAAAAAAAAAGGACAGACACCCTCCGTTATGAGCTAAATTATGTTCCCTGCCCGCCCACATTCCTACGTAGGAGAGCTAGCCAGCCTCCATATTTCAGAATGTGACTGTGTTTGCAGACAGGGTCTTTAAAGAGGCGATTAGGTTAAGATGAGGTCATGAGGACAGGAGCTCATCCAACGTGACTGGGGTCCTTATCAGAAGAGGAGATTAGGGGGGTGCCTGAGTGGCTCAGTTAAGCATCTGACTCTTGATTTTGGCTCAGGTCATGATCTCATGGTTCGTGAGATCGAGCCCCTCATCTGGCTCTGTGCTGACAGCTCAGAGCCTGCTTGGGATTCTCTCTCTCTGTCTCTGCCTCTCTCTCTCTGTCTCTCTGTCTCTCTCTCTGTCTGGCTCTCTCTCTGTCCAGCTCTCTCTCTCAAAATAAATAAATAACTTTAAAAAAAGGAGAGGAGATTAGGGTACAGACACATAAGATGATGTGAAGTCACACCCACAGGCCAGGGAGGGGGGAGTCAACCCTGTGACAGCTTGATCTCAGACTCCCAGCTTCCATGACTTGGGAAAATAAATTTCTCTTCTTTAAGCCACACAGACTGTGGTACGTCCTTATGGCAGCCCCAGTGGCCTAACACCCTCCACGGAGATTAGGGTTTAGTGGGGGAGACAATAATTAGCCAGATGACTATCCACCCACGTGTACAAGTAAGTACAAGAGTGAGTGATAAGTGTCACAGGGGACAATGAACGGTGAGATGTGGGTGTGAACGTGGGCACCGAGGCAGATAAATACTGAAAACAGAGATAAGAATAGACACTGAGATGTGGACATACACAGATCCAGCATATGGATACAGATGCAGATACAGATACAGGTGTGCTGTCCATGTGGGTACTGATGTGGATATAAATAGCAACATAAATAGCACTGCTCTGGTCTCAGGTGAGCTCAGGGATCCCCTCTGAAAAAGCAACATTAGAGTCAGGATCTAAAGGAGAATGTGGTCAGGGCGCCTGGATGGCTCAGTCGGTTAAGCGTCTGACTTTGGCTCCGGTTATGATCTCGCGGTTCGTGGGTTGGAACCCCGCGTCGAGCTGTGTGCTGACAGCTCGGAGCCTGGAGCCTGCTTCTGCTTCTGCGTCTCCCTCTCTCTCTCTGCCCCTCCCGGCTCATGCTCTGTCTCTCTCTGAAAAATAAACAACTAAAAAAAATTTGAAGGAGATTGTGGTCAACTAAAAAAATGTGTATATTTGGATATATAATTTTTATGATGTATGTGGGGAGAAATTTTCAAGTAGAGAAAAAGCGTATGAGAAGTATCGAGGGCTGGAAGCAATGTGACCATTCACAAAAGCCTATCTGAGGCTGGACGGGAGGGAGTGATGGTGGAGGGCAGCATGGGAGAGTCTGAAGGAGTCAGGGGCGGCCCCCACACAGCCTGGACACAGCTGACAGGGACCTTTGGGACCTGGCTCCAGGCCCTTCTGTCTTACATCTCTCCCTGTGGCATCCCCTGGAGACAAACCAAGCTACACATGGGTCTTCAAATGCTCTGTGCCCTCTCTTGCAGTCAAGCCTTTGACAAGAATGTTCCCTGGGCCAGAGCACCTGCTCACTCTTGTGTTCTGTCTTGCTGATCCCTTAAGACTCGGTTCGGAACTCAACTCTTTAGGGGAAGACTTTCTGAGTCCAGCAGGTGAGGCCCACTCTTTGTTTCTTCAACCAAAGTTTGTAGGGCTTCTGTCCTATGCAGAGAGACCTACAGTTTCTCAGGACAAGAGCCCTCGTGACGTCCAAAGTGCAATCCCTTCCCGTGAGGTCTCCCACTCTGGGGCCCCCGTTCCTGCCCTCATGCCAGTAACAGCAGTGGCACATCCTTGTAGACGGTCGTACACGCTGGCTGCTGCACTGGGCTGTCATGTTTACTTTGCAAACTCCTTCAGGAGCTCCTGACATTCAACAGGTGCCCAATGAATAAGTTGATAAGTTGACGGGTAAACGTATTTCAATAATCACTCTTCACATGGAAGGTACTATTCCCCCTCCTTCTTCAGTTTTGTTTTTTTTGTTGTTGTTGTATTTGGGGGGGGGGGGCTTATTTATTTTTGAGAGACAGAGCATGAGCAGGAGAGGGGCAGAGAGAGAGGGAGACACAGAATCCGAAGCAGGTTCCAGGCTCCCAGCTGTCAGCACAGAGCCCGACATGGGGCTCGAACTCACTAACCGTGAGATCATGACCTGAGCTGAAGTCAGATGCTCAACCAACTGAGCCACCCAGGTGACCCAAGAATACCAACTTTTTTTTTTTTTTTTTTTTTGAGAGAAAGAGAGACAGAGCATGAGTGGGGGAGGGGCAGAGAGAGAGGGAGACACAGAATCCGAAGCCGGCTGCAGGCTCCGAGCTGTCAGCACAGAGCCCCACATGGGGCTCGACCTCATGAACCATGAGATCATGACCTGAGCTGAAGTCGGACGCTCAACCGACTGAGCCACCCAAGAGCCCCCTCTTCTTCAGAACAAGTGTTGGCAAACTTTTGAAAGAAGTCCCATAGGAAACCAAAAAAAAGCTGTTAACTAAACCATTTAAAATACAACCACCATTCTTGGCCCCCAGGCCATACTTTATCAGCCCTTCTTTGGAGTCCCACAGCCAGTAGGCAATCAATCAACCAATCGATCACCATTTATAGATGATATGATCAGGTCCCAGAGATGTTAAGTGACCTGAACATATGTGCACCACGTGTTTATACCTTCAGTTTCCCTGGATCCTAGGGATCCCCTGTGAGCCACATAGCCTGGTTTCAGTCACTGGATGTCTTGCCTTTCAGCTGTGTGACTGTGTAATTACCTAACCTCTCTGTCCCTGAATTTGTACTTTAGTAAACTTAGGATGATGATAATTGTATTTGTTTACCTAGGGCCGCCGTAATAAATTTTCACAAATGGGGGAGCTTCAAACAGCAGAAATGTACTCTCTCACAGTTCCAGACGCCAGAAATCCAAAATCAAGGCATTTGTAGGGTGATGCTCCCTCGGAAGGCCCTAGGGAAGAATCCCCAATTGCTTCTTGGAGTTTCTCAAGGCCCCTGGCATTCCTTGCTTGGAGCTGCGTCCCTCCAGCCTCTGTCTCTACACGGTGTCTCTCCCGCGTGTCTTCTCCTTTCTGCCTGTGCCTTCACCTCTTGTTGTAAGGACACCTGTCCTTGGATTTAGGGCCCACCCAGAAAATCCAGGACGATGTCATCTGGAGACACTGAACTTCATTGTATCTGCAAGGATTCTTTTTCCGAATGAAGTTGCATCCATAGGTATTGTGTGGACGTATCTTACGGGAGCCAACCATGCAATGTACTATAATAATTGTATACAGATATAGATACAGATGTACATAAATATCTCAGAGGGCTGATACAAGGATTCAGTTGGTTCACTGGGCTCAGCACAGTGTGTGACACAGTGCAAGCAATTCACAGCACTGGGTGTCATTAATCAAAAGCATTCATTCACTGAGCACTGACCAGCATTTACCATCAGCTAGCACTGGGCATTCTCTGCACATTCTCTCATGCATCCTCAGGATAAGCTTGTGGACAGGGATGCCATGAACTCCAGCTTACAAGAAGCAAACCTGGAACGTTCTGCTATGCCCAGCTTCCTCCTATTGTCTTTGACCCATTCTTCTCTCTCTCCTTGAGCCTGTGAGACACTGCTTCTGGGGTGGGCATTTTATCTCCTGGACACTTTGCAGGACAGGCTGAGGGGAGTTAAAACTCGGCCCATCTATCTCTCTCTCTCTCTCTCTCTTTCTCTCTCTCATTTGCATGGTTTCCTGCATGCGGCAAGGGAAGGGGAAGAAAGGAGAAACTCTTAAAAAGGTTTAATTGCACCAAGATGCCATTGCCGCCAGCATTCCCAGTCTGACTTCTGTCATGCATTTTTCATGCAGCCTCGGGAGAGGGAGTGCGGAAAACTTTCCCTTCTACGTGAAAGTCGATGAGCCTCGTGGAGCCCTGCACCCAGCAGCCCTTCGCACAAGAATATTAATTTAATTAAGCTTCTAATGGCAGATTTTACAATGAGTTCTGGGGACCTGCAGATACCTCTCCTGGATCTCGGCACTCAGCCTAGAAAAGGTAAAGAGATATGGCCTCTACCCGTGTCCCTGCCCCACGAATTCTAGCAGGTTATTAAAGACAGAGTCTTGAGAGGTATGGACCCAGGGGGAAAGGTGGGAGATTTATTCTCAAACCCTAAATGAGGTAGAGGAAAAAGCACAGAAGACCCAGGTTCAAGTCCTAGGCATTTGCTGGCTACGACTCAGTGGCTTAGCTTGTCAGAGCCTCATTTCTCATCTGTGAAATGGGAATAACAATAATGAACTCGTGGACAGGTTGTGAGAACTTAACGGGATGATGTGTAAGAAAATAACGTGCAACACAAGTGTTTACTCCTCTTTGTACGCTTCTCCTATGTTTTAGTCCCCTCTGTGTTTTCTTGCTTTCTCATCTGAAAGATGAGGGACCTACCCGGACCTGTGCCACTCCGACTCCTTCCAAATGTCATTCCTCTGGAATATGCAACAGATCCCTTCCTCTTAATCCATAGTTTGCCCAGAAAAGGAAGGTCCAAGGCGTGAATGCAGAAAACCACTCTCCCCCTTTCCCCTCTGTCTTCTGGACACTCCAGAGCTCTCTGCTTCCTATTCCCCACCCAAGCAGAGCAAAGAGGTTCCTTTTAGTCAGACATTTTCAGAAGGACTTCTCCATTTGCACCTGGAGCACAAAGGAATGTGGGGGGTAAGATCATCTCACACCATTTGAAGGGATAAGAAAGATAATCACATCAAACTGCGGCACACTGCCAACTCTAACAGGAGAAAATCTTGAAATGGGGCAAATTGACAAGTATTAGGACAATCCTGGAAGGCTTCCAAGAGGAAGGAAACTTGAAATTGTGTAAAAAAGGTAATTAATTAATTAAGCAGTCATTTGCTGTGTACCCACTACCTGCCAGAAACTGCTCTAGACATGAGGGATGTGGTGATAAAAAAAAAAACAAAAAAAAACAACCCATAAAGTCCTAGATCTTATGGAGCTTACATTCTGGTGGAAGAGAGAGAAATGTACACAGTAATGGGATGAGATCATTTCACAGAGTAAGAAAATGAAATCAGCCGGAGCACTATCTGAGAGCAGCAGCTTGGGGTAAAGGGAGTAACATTAGACTGGGAAGGAACTTTTTTATGAGATCTAAGGATCAAAAGAACCACCCAGGCAAAAACCTGAAGAAGAGTATACCAGAAGCGAGAAAAGCATGCTCAAAGGT
Organism: Panthera onca; assembly: GCF_046562875.1. Classification (NCBI taxonomy): domain Eukaryota; kingdom Metazoa; phylum Chordata; class Mammalia; order Carnivora; family Felidae; genus Panthera; species Panthera onca. The sequence continues at coordinate 34,998,696 of NC_138354.1, read as the reverse complement.
CCTGGGGCAAGATGTAACAAGGGATGTTTAACAACACTCTTTGAAAGCATGGTTGGAGCAGGGAGAAAAAGAGAGAGCAGTGCAAGGAAATACAGATTCTGGGATTCAATGGACACAAAGACAATAGAAGATCCTTAAGTATGAGCTCCTTACTACTGATAACAACCCAACCCCTTCAAAGCTCCCTTAGTGTTGTTCACCAAAGGACCAAATCAGTAGACTGGATCAAAGCATAAAAAAACTCAAAAGAGTTGGTTCCTGCTTTAAATAATCCTACAACCTAGATAGAAGGCCATTTGTTAATAAAGAGGAGGGAATATAGCAGCAGCAGATGATATATAATAGTATATATAATATATATAAAATATGTAATATATGATATATAATATTATAATAAAATAATAATATAATAATATAATAGAAGGGCATATAATATAACTCCTTCTATGTGTAACACGTTTTTAAAGACTCTGAATGCTTGCCCGTCTGTTAACTCCTCTAAACCTAACCATGCTGGGAGGCAGGTGGTGATGCCTTCACCATTTCACAGGTGGAGAAAGCCAGGAGATGATCTGACTGGTGCAAAGTCAGGTATCCAAATCGGGACTAGAACTCAATCTCTTTACTGCCCTAAGCTAAGCATCGAGCACATGAGACAGAGGGCAGGTAAGTTTGAGAGAAAGAGAGAGCTCAAAGTGAGCCCGAGCAGACAGAGGTGGCTTTTAGAAAGTGGAGATTCAGTTGGACATGTGTAGAGCACCTACTGTTTGCCAGGCACCTCGCTAAATGCTTTCATCTCCAGGCCAATGAATTTCATGTTTCTAAGAGATCTGAATGCAAGTACCATTGGCTCTGTCCTAGAGAGAACCTTCACCTAGCGCATGAGAAGCAGAGTGTATATGAAACCTTAAATCTAGCGTCCTTCCCACAGTCTCTGACTGCTTTTATGAGAATACAAGATGAGCTTCCTCTCATAACGCATGGATGGGCTTCCTTGGGCTGATGAATGTTGGAAACCCATACTATCCTTCCTCCTGGCTCTGGAAAAGGACATATAGCGAGCGGTCCCCCGGTCACGCATCCCGGGGCTCCTGAGAAAGCACGCTGCCCGCTTCCCACCCACCCCCTTCCCTCTGCCCACAGTGGAAAACCGGGGCTCTCCTCTTGCAAGCCTCAGCCCAAACCATCTCCAAAACAACAATTCAGACTCGTCAAAGGTAGAGACAAAAGACAGGCTGCATATAACCCCTCCGTCTGTTTGCTGGTTTGCTGTAAAGTCAAACAGCTGCTCAGGAATGACAGGGATTTATTGAAATAAATTCCCACATTTATAATCAATTGCCATAGCCCTGTCGGAAAACTGCTGCTTGATTTAAGAACGAGCTGAAGAGGCAGGGTTTCATCTCCCTTTTATCCCCTCCAAGAACTTGCTCACGCCCTTCCCGGGCTTCTCGGTAAAAAATGGTTTCTCAGGAAGGGTGTGATTTTTTTTTTCCTTCTTCTTCTTCCTTCTTAAATGTTGCCTCAAATCCAGCAGATCACGTCGCTGCTGCTGTTTGACCCTCAGGAATGCAGTCGAGTGGTTGTGTTTGCTCCAAAGGCCTTTTGGGACACAAGGTCTTACAACAAAGCCCTTAGGTTTTCCTCGGCACAGGCTTGCCATCATCTCTGCTGCGAGGCTCAGCAGGCAGGGTGGGGGTGGCTCAGCGGGCAGGGTGAGGGTGCACATCGGAAGGAGAAGCAGCCCCCGGCCCGACTCTACAGCTCTGGTTGTCCTGTCTCTCCATTGCAGACATGACACGACCTTTCGTTTTCTTGTTTTGTTTTCATTTCATTTTATTTTATTATTTTAATTTTATTGTCACTTCATTTTGTTTTATATTCACTTCATTTTATTTTATATGTGATTATATTTTACTTTCACTTCAGTTTTATCTTATTTTACTTTATTTTATTTTACTTTGTTTTCACTTCATTTTATTTTACTTTATTTTCACTTCATTTCACTTTTATTTTATTTTACTTTATTTTCACTTCACTTCTATTTTATTTTACTTTATTTTCACTTCACTTTTATTTTATTTCACTTTATTTTCACTTCAGTTTTATCGTATTTTACTTTATTTTATTTTATTTTACTTTGTTTTCACTTCACTTCATTTTCTTTTATTTTACTTTATTTTCACTTCATTTCACTTTTATTTTATTTTACTTTATTTTCATTTCACTTCACTTTATTTTACTTTATTTTCACTTCACTTCATTTTATTTTATTTTACCTTATTTTCACTTCACTCCTATTTTATTTATTTTATTTATTTTACTTTACCGTGGAAAGAACTCTTCACATGAGATGCACCCTCTTCACACACCGTCAGCTGCACAATACAGGATCGCTAACTGCAGGCGGGATGCTGTCCAGGGGTCCGGAGTTCCTTCCTCTTGCTCAGCTGAAACTCTACACCCAACAGCTAGCAACTCCCCCTCTTCCCTTCCGCCAGCCCCCCTCAACCAGCCTTTTCTACTCCTTGAGTCTGTGAGGTGACTGTTTAGATCCCTCATGCAGGTGGAATCATGCAATGCTTGCCCTGCTGTAGACTGGCTTATTTTGCTTAACATAACGTCCCCAAAGCTCATCCCTGTTGCGTCGTATTGCAGAATCTCCCTCGTTTTCCAGACTGAATAGTATTCCACTGTATGTATCTACCCCATTCTCCTTATCCACTCATCTGTCAGTGGACATTGAGGTTGCTTCCAGACACACACACATCTCAGCACCTGCTCTGCCCGCTCCTCCTGGGACGGACCCAAGGCCTTCCTGGCTAGAATTCTCCCACAGTCCTATAAGCGTAAACTCTTTGGAGAGAGGAAAACAACTTAAAAGAAAAACTTAAATTTTTTTCTTCCTTTAAGTCACGTAAAAAAGTCAAAGTCATTGGAACAAGATATGAAATAATCATAGTGATGACAAAAATAAACACTGAGCACTTACTAAGTTCCAGGCACCAGGCACTGTAATATGCAAGTGACATAGATTATCTCATTTTATCCTCCCAAAAATGTGGGGTCTAAGACCCTATGTGATCTGGTCTGGGTCACCATCTCACCTCCACTGCTCCCCTCAACCTGAGTCACTAATCCTAGCCATACAGGTCTTTTCCTTTTAGACCCCTGGATACTCCAAGCTTATTCCCACCTTAGACTGCTTGCCCTCCTAATTCCCTCCTTCTGGAATTTTCCATCACACCACCACTAACATCTTCACCAATACCCCATCTAGTTCTTTCTCACCCCTTTGGTTTCAAGATAGCCTCTCTGAAAGGTTTTGAGGATCTTTTTTTTTTAATGTTTATTTTTGAGAGAGACACAGAGTATGAGTGGGGGAGGGGCAGAGAGAGAGGGAGACACAGAATCCGAAGCAGACCCCAGGCTCTGAGCTGTCAGCACAGAACCCGACACAGGGCTTAAACTCATGGACTGCGAGATCATGACCCGAGCTAAAGTTGGACGCTCAACCCACTCAGCCACCCAGGCGCCCCACCCCAGGACCATTTTATACGAAAAATCCCCACTTACTCTCCCCGTCGTCATTATGGCCAACCTCTTTGTTCATTTGCAAGACGCCATAATTTTACAGTATTTTTTTCCTTTGTGTGTAGGTGTGTGTATTTTTTTTTTATTTGTCTCTGCAGTGGAGAGTCAAAAGCTCTACTTTTTTGGTATGTACGTGTGTTTGTTGTCTGCCTTCTTCCCCTCAGTAGGGAAGCAATTCCAGAGCAGGGACTGTGTTTGACTCCTTCATCAGATTGCCTGGATTCGCATCCTGCCTGTTTCACATCTAAATGCATGACCTTGGTCTCCAGTGTCTTCACCTGTCAAAAGGCGTGGGTGGCTCAGTCATTCAAGCATCTGGCTCTTGATTTTGGCTCAGGTCATGATCTCAAGGTCTGTGGGTTGGAGCCCCGTGTTGGGCTTCAGGCTGATAGTGAGGAGCTTGCTTGGGGTTCTCTCTCTCCCTCTCTGTCTGCCCCTCACCCACACTTGTGTGTGGTCTCTCTCTCTCTCAGAATAAATAAACTTAAAAACAAAAGGCAATAATGACAGTACCTACCTCCTAGGCCTGTGCCCAGATTCCACGAATTCTTAGATGAGAACTTAGCACAAAGTAAGTGCTTTATACATGTTTTTCATGGTTCTTGGTACATTTATGGCTGTTCCTTCTCAATCCCAGCCCCTGGCCTAGTATCTGGCACATAGTAGTCCCTCAGTAAGTGTTTATGGGGTCAATTCTACTCTTTCATACATACTATCTATACTAGAAATTGCAGTAAAGTGAAACTTTCTTCATCGGCATGAGTGGGGGTGGTTGGTGGAACATGGCCAATGCAAACTAATATACACAGAATAATTGCCTCCTGGGGAGCCTGCTTCAATGAAGAGATAAAGCACCCTGTAACTCCCTTGCTTTCCTCCTTTTGTATAGGAAAGAATGAATCCCAGGTGCTTCAGAATAATTTGTTCTCTTAAATAGTGTAAACATCACGGGGACCATCTGCGTGCATTATTGATTTTCCCATTTAGCTCCTTCTTTTTAGGCATTGCACATGAGCCTTGAGCTAAAACATCCCCAACATTAAAAAAAGAAATTAAAAAAAAATTGGGGCACCTGAGTGGCTCAGTCGGTTGGGCGCCCAACTTTGGCTCAGGTCATGATCTCACGGTCCGTGAGTTCGAGCCCCGCGTCGGGCTCTGTGCCGACAGCTCAGAGCCTGGATCCTGCTTCGAATTCTGTGTCTCCCTCTCTCGCTGCCCCTCTCCTGCTTGCACTCTGTCTCTGTCTCTCTCTCTCTCTCTCAAGAACAAACAAACATTGAAAAAAATTTTTTTCAAATACCCAACTCCCAGAATAAAGGAATCTGAGGGACCACTGCCTTATTATACCCTTTCTGGGACTCCCTTAACCAGACATGCCAACCATCCTCAGATGGCAGCTTTGTGGACTGCAAGAAGAAGGCTGTTTTCCCACCCGAGCTTCAAATCTGACCAGATGGTGACGGTCTCCTAAGAGCATGGTTCTGGCATTTCATGCTGGGCATAAATCCAGTCTCTACTATTGACTAGCTGTACTATCTCGGGACAAGTTACTGAATCCCTCTGCACCTCTGCCTTCTTATCTATAAAACCTTACAGGGTGGGTCTAAGTTAATGCACAGAAAGTACCTGTCACAATGCCTACCCTGTGGTAAGTATTCAAGATACGTCAGCTGTTACTACACCTAAAAGAATGTTAGCGATACCCGACCTTGTGGATAAAAGTAGACTTTGGAAAAAAGGTCCAAACATAGGACCATCTCTGACACATACTTGCTGGATAGGAGACTTTGTGCAAATTATTCAACACTCCTGGAACTCAGGACCCTTTGTTTGCACAGTGATCAGAGTGGCACCGACCAGGAAGGGTGGTCAGAAGAATCAAGGCCCGTGGCCACGACACACCCACTGGGAATCCCCAGGAGTAGCAAAACACAGAGTTCACAGATTGCATTAAGGTGGATATTTCTGACATTTCACAGAGGAACCGCCCCACCCCCCAAGTAAGTGGTATGAACATTCAACAGAAGACAACGTGTGACTAGGTAAGCACCATGTGCACGCACGACCAAGCTTTTGCCTCTATTTTTTCCCACCAGTGAGTTGGGGAAGCCAGCCTTTCTGAGGTGGGTGAGCAGGAGCCAGGATGACACAGAGGCTGGAAAGTGTGAGGAGCCCATGGGGGAAAGTGAGCGATGGAGTTCAGCTGGAGCACTGAGCAGGAAAGGGTAGGAGAAAAGACTGCCAAGGAAGGTCAAGACTAGTCCTTATGGGAACTTGCGAGGAAGACCACCACAATGTTTATACAAGCCTTAACAGATCTTATCCTGATTTTTCAGGCAGGGAAACAGAGGTGCAGACATGCAAAGGACCCCCATAGCCACGCACAGAGCAAAAGCCTGAATCCGGATCAATCCACTTTCATGTGGATTTCCAGCCATACTGCCTTCTTTCCGTCTCTTCTGAACATCACCTTTATTCCTACCTCAGGGCCTTTGCACATGTTGTCTCCACCACCTTCAACACTTCTCCTTATCTCCCCATGCTCATTGCTTAAACTTTTTCAGCTCTGGCACCGCCTTCGCAAGGATCTGAGCCCCCAAGCAAGCCAAACACCCTCTAACATACACTCAAAGCCACAGTCCTTTTATTATAGCTTTTCTCCCAGCTGCAATTTTCCATGCACCCATATGCTTCTCTGATTAATGTGTCTTCCCCACCAGGTGGCAAGCTCGTGAAGGCTAGAACACTGCCAACTCTCAGCACAGTGCCTGGCCCATAAAATGCATTAAATAAATGAGTATGGAATGAACAAGTGAATAAAGAGAGAAATGAATGAATGAATGACTATGGACATATATACTACACCTGTGCATGGGATGAGGAGAAAGAAACCAGAAAGCAAGACACTGGACCCACCCCAGAGATCTCCCCTCTTTGACAATGCTCAGTGTATGTGTGGGGTTACCGTTGACTGTTTCCTGGAACTTGGGGGTTCATGCTGGGCCACGCCAGGGGCAGGAAAGAAATGCGTCTGACAGCTTCCTCCTCTGGGAAAGGAGGGCCGGTGGGGTGGAGGGTAGGGGGGAGAGGGGAGTCACAAACAATTTCTGCTTTAATTAGAGCTCTGTCGGCTTCAGTTAGCCTGGGTGTTTGTTCCCTTGTGTGCGTCAGGGAATTTGGAACTGACCCCAAGCTTGTGAAATAATTAGTACAATAGTGCCGATCTAGCCATTTCTGAAAAGAGTAATTTACTCCCAGCGTAGCCTCCCGGCAGAGCCGCTCATTAATCAAACCAGGCTGCGAACATCAAAGCAGGTCCCCCTTTCCATCGCGGCATCCATCATCTGGCCGTTAGGAGCTATAGAAGCCGGAACCGATATACTGCCTTTGTTGAGCTGAGCCCACCTCCCGTTGTCGCCCGCTGCCCGGAGGAGGAGTGTGCAGCTGCCACCACTGGGGTAGGAGGGCAGGGCCCCTGCCCCCCCCACCGGGTTTGTGGAAATCTCACTTGTTTGGCTTGCGAGCCAAAGATGGCTTCCAGCATTCACGGCCTCCTCAGTGAGATGTCCTCCTTGACCACCAGAAACAAAGAGCCCACCTGGTGTTACTGAGCCCCCTTTACCTCTTTCCTTCCCACTACCTGTGTCTACCAAAAATTGCCTTCTTTGTGTGCTTATTTACTCTTCATTTTCTGTCTCTGTTCCTAGAGGGCAAGCATCAAGAGGAAAAAAAAGAAATAAAATGTTGGCATCTCCATCACATTAGACCCCCAAGCCCAGCATGGTGCCCAGCACACAGGAAAAGTTTAATCGTTCCTGAATAAGCAGGTGTGTGCCTGCTCAGATTTCTGAACACCCTTAGCTGGAAGTGCCTTTCCAGCCCAAGAATCCCATAGCTCTTTCCCTCAAACTGGTTGTCCTAATAACAGCCTGCCTTGCAGTAGACTTATTGGTTTATGTTTCTCAGTCAACAGTCCTGTTGAACTGTTAGTTGCTTGTATTAGTTAACTGTTGCTAAGTAACAAGTTATGCCTACACAGAGGGGCATTCAATCATAAACAGTTATTACCTAGCAGTTTCTGGGGCTCTGGAATCTGGATTCTGTGCTACACGGTTGTGCATAGGTGCCTGGGTGACTCAGTGGGTTGAGGGTCTGACTTTTGATTTCGGCCCAGGTCATGGGCATGAGTTTGAGCCCCAAGTTGGGCTCTGCGCTGATAGCTTGGAGCCTGCTGAGGATTCTCTCTCTCCTTCTCTCTCTGACCCTCCCCGTGCACACATAGGCTCTCTCTCAAAAATAAATAAGCAAACAAACAAACACAAAATTTTTTAAGCAGCAAAGTGTTGGCCAGGGCAAGGGTCTCATCTGAAAGCTTGACTGGGGAGAGATCCATTCCAAAGTCATTCAGCAGTTGTCAGTGTTCATTTCCTCGAGAGCTATCAGTTCCCTGCCATGTGGTCCTTTGCAGTGGCACCATGCTTCAACAAAGCAAACTGAGAAGGCAATGGAAAGAGCTTTCTAGAAAGAAAGAAGTCATTATCTTTTGTAATGTACTAACAGAAGCGACAATCCTCCACATTGCCACGTTCTAGGGTTAAAGGCAGGTTACTCAAGAGAAGAATACACAAAGCCTTGACTACCAAGTGCGAGGATCATTGGGGGTCATCTAGAGTTTTGCCTATCATAAAATAATAAAGATATATATACATGAAGGTTTAGTACTTGCTGCCTGTATTAACCCCAGACTGGAAATAATCCAAGGGCCTCTCAATTAGGGCATAATTGAAAGTAAATTATGGAACTAGTATCATAAGAGAATGTCATGCATGGACTGTCCCTTAATGCACATTAACCCAAACTATGTAAGCATTTAAACATAAAAAATAAAATTGGGGTGCCTGGTTGGCTCAGTCAGTCAAAGTCTGACTCTGGATTTCAGCTCAAGTCATGATCTAACAGTCTGTGAGATTCAGCCCTGCACCAGGCTCTGTGTCGGAGCCTGGAGCCTGCTTCGGATTCTGTGTCTCCTCCTCTATCTCTGTCCTTCCCATGCTCATGCTCTGTCTCTGTCTCTCAATAATGAATAAACGTTAAAAAAAAATTTTTTTTTTAAATAAAAAATAAAAAAAAAAAAAGAATATTACAAATGGCCTACCCTTGGGGGGTGGGGGGAGGCGCTCAGCAAGGAGAGACTTGAGCCCCTTGCCCAAATTGGAAACATCCCACCATTAAGTTTATTAATCCCCTTACGTTCATTCATACTCTCAGCCCAGCTGGGATTTAAAACACATTCTGTATTTTTCTGTTTATGTTGTTTAACCAGGAAGAATAAAAAGGGAGATTCATAAATTATACAGAATCACTTTTCCCTGTGAAATAATTCTGTTTGGTTTCTGAACGGATGGCTGTTTTTTCTCCCTGGTTGGATTCTAGCTTATTCCAAGAATCAATTTAACTTTGTCCTCCTGCGTCCTCTCCTTCGGCTTCCACCGTCCTTCCGTACGGATGTCTGATGACCATAATGGTGACTTATTTCTTCCTCTTATCTCCCCGCAGTATATATAGTACAGACTCTATCACAACGTGGTGAGTTGGAGCGCACACAGCCTCAGTCAGCCGTAACGTCACCCCCCGAGTTTTTAACTCCACTGTCCATAGCCGAGTTGGAACTAAAGTTTACAGTGGTATTTGATTTGAATACTTAATGGGGGCCTACCATGTATTTTTTTTTTACCTTTTTTAATTAAATGAGTATGTGATAGTATTGGTCTTAAAGGGGGGAAAGAGAAGGTACAGAAATTATTAATCACTTACTGCATACTGCGTCTTGCATGAAGTATGTAGGTACCTCCTCTCATTAATGCTCACACAGGCCCACTGAGACAAGTATTGACATACCCCACTGTACAAATGAGAAAAAGTGAAGTTCAGAGAGATTAAGCAACTTGTCCAAAGAGGCTCAGCCAGTGAGGGCAGAACAAGAACTTTCTTTTCTGACTCCAAGGCCCAAGTCATTGTGTGCCTATCATTCGGTATTTTAATGGTAAGAAAACTGATTCCATGTTATGAAAAGAAAATCCTGTATGAAGACTAAGATGCTATGTTCAGTGCTGAGACTACCATAGATGCCCTGACACCAGGGTTTCTTACCAAAAGGCATCAGTGACATTTGAGGCTAACTGGATGGGAAGCTGCCCTGTGGACTGCAGGAGGCCTAGCAGCATCCCTGGCCTGCCCCCACTCGATAACATCCCCAGTTGTGACAACCAAAAACGTCTCCACACGTTGTCAAATGTCCCTTGTTTGGGGAGGTGGGAGAGAAATAAAATCACCCCCAGTTGAGAACCACTAGATGAAGGAGAAAAATACTTTTTTTCAGTAATACTGAGCATGAGCTTTAAAAAAACAAACAAACAAAACAAAACAAAACAAAACAAAAAAAAGGTGCCTGGGTGGCTCAGTCGGTTAAGCATCCAACTTGAGCTCAGGTCATGATCTCACAGTTCGTGAGTTCAAGCCCCACGTCAGGCTCTGTGCTAACAGCTCAGAGCCTAGAGCCTGCTTCAGACTCGGTGTCTCCCTCTCACTCTGCCCCTACCCAGCTCATGCTCTGTCTCTCTCAAAAGTAAATATACATTAAAAAAAATTTTAAAACACTGAAGATACCAAAATGTTTATATATTGGTGCATTCACCAGTCTACAGAATAGTAAGATAAAGCTTTCAACTATACTTAATGATTGATCTAGGTTAGTTCATTCAAGGAGAACTCTACTTTGAACCAAAATTATCCGGTGTTGATAACTATTCCTAACTGCCCAGGATAACATAGACAGAGTCAGCTTTAAACCTTATTCCAGTCACTCAAGTGGCTATCTGAACTTGAGCAAACCATATCAACTCTCTTGAGCCTGAGCTGTCTCACCTAAAATGGGAATCATGGCACCTGTCACAGACCATGGTGTTGTGTGAATTCCACAAGATCTTGTGGGGAAAGTGCTTCACTGAGTTCTCAATAAATGAGCTATCTTGCTCTCCATTCCTTTCCCTTCCACTCCCTCCTTGGACTATGCAATACATTTTTGACTGCCACTTGGTAGCAGTGTACTTATCCTCAAAGAACGGTTACCAAATAGAATAACTTAACTATGCTGGCAGCCATGGGATGGCGACCAGTAACCTTTAGTGGGTGCTCTAGCCAATGGGTTGACCAATTTGCCAGGAGTCTCAAGCTTGTCTACTAGCCTGTTTGACAGTACATTGTGGGGCCAGTTTAGTTTTGAAGGGATGAAGTGCAGCATGAAAATAAATGAAGACCATCTAAATGAGAATGAGAAAAAAACACTCTTTAGTTAGAGCCTACTATAACAAAGGAGATAGCCAGCATCCCTTACATCTGGCAGAGACTCAAAGGCAGGCAGAGGAGCCGGAAAAGCTTTATTGTGGAGAATAGGGAAGCCTGTGGGTATGGAGACTGTTGGCATGGAGAATCTAGAGACAAGCTAACCAGAAGGAGGACATCCTGTATGATTGGTTAGGGGGTATATTTGACTTTTTCCAGTTTGTCCTAAGTTGGAAATGAGAACAAAAATTAGGGAAACCATCAGTAATTGATAAAATCCTGGCCATTGTGAGCCAATGGCTGAAGAAGCTATCATTTGGCTTCCCAGGCTGGCTGCTGCAGGCTGTGGGTCCAAGTTCTAATCTTACATATGGTCCGGTCATCATACCTTTGTTCATCAAAGAGACATCCGGGGCCTTGTAATCAATTCCCTCCTTTCCTTTATAAATTCCCCAAGCTTCATGGGGTTCCTTCCTATTGGAAGGAGGTTTGATACTCTGGACAGAAACGAGAAATCTGGCCTTGGAATCAGGAGACTCTGGTCAGTATTAAGAATCTGATTTGTGAGGTGACTTTGAGCAAGTTTCTTTACCTCTGGGGGTGCCAGTTGTTACTTTGGGGTCTCATTGGAAAATTGGGGCTTAGAGTAATTGCCCCAATTATCTCAAAGGGCCAGCATCAGGCAGGGTCCCAAGCAGACATCACAAACTAGATAATGTTTAATGAATATATAGTTACAGAAGAAGGAGTAGGATTTATGGAAACCAGTAAAGCAGAGTCCGGTAGCTTGGGGTAGCTATAGAAGTAGACAATACAAGCCTTAATTCAAAAGAAGCAAGTGCGGGAGGGTCTAACAGGGTTGCCTCATAGGACCTGTGACCTTCATTAGGGGAACGACACCAACTCACAGTGTCCCGGCAGGCGGAGAACTTGTCAGGGAATAAATACCCCAAGCCTACTCCCTTCCAGCTCTCAGCTCTCCTTCCATTGCCTCCCATTGGTCAAGCCCAATTAGAAGCTAGAGGCCAAGGGAGCCAGCCAGTTAATATAACCCCTGCAGTCAGCCTCCAGGTCTCGGAGTTGGGTGCAGAGTAGAATGGGAGTGGAGGTGGGAGGGGGAAGACACAAGGGCCCATCTTTAGTAAAATTATTTGAAATACTTTGTTCAGAAAAAGGAAGCTTGCAAGTGCTTTCTCCATCATTTTTTCATTCCTAAACCATTATATAATGAGACATTATGCTCCATTACAGAGATGACAAAACTGAGGTCAAAGCAGTTAAATGAGCTGCCCAAGGTTACAGTGAGGAAGTGGCAGAATCTGCATTCAATGCATTTTCAGCTCTTTGTATTACCAGTGACCTCATCCAAGCAAAAGTTCCATCTGGGTTTACTACACAGAACCTCCCCAGGAGAGGCTGTGTGGTGCAAGGGACTGACAATCCAGAGACATCACTTGGATTCACCAACTTGCTCAATGACATTGGCAAGGTCATTTAACTGTTTTAGACTTTCAAGTTTCCCCAGTATACAACGAGCTTATAACACCTATGTATTGAGTGTCAAAAGACTGCCATGGTGCCCAAACAAGGGAAAGCAAGGAATCACCTGGTTTTTGATGGCCAGAGAATCCCTCCCACTCCATGGAAACCTTCATCAGATGCTATGACACAGCCCCCCTTCCTCCTGTGTGGATGCATTCTGGAGTTTACTCTGTCCCATGATAATATTTTATATGTGAAAGTGGCCTCCCCAGGAAAAGGTGGCTCTCCCTGGTGTCAGGATCCCTGCAAATGTATGCGAGGATGTTCGCCTTCAGGAATTTAACCTCTTTCAGGAGGCAATTCATAGTTGGGGATGGGGGGCAGGGGGTGAATGTTCTCCATCCTTCCTCTGGGCTTGCTCCACTTCTAGATCTCTAGATAACTGGAACTTGAGCCCTTGGTGGTGGGAGACAACTGCAACTAAACTTCAATCTCCTCACCTATGAAATGAAAATATGTACAGCACCTAAATTACAGTGTTGTGAAAGTTAAATGAGATAGAAAGCAAAGCTATTAACACAGTATGTAGTAACAGTCAATAAATGGTAGCTATGGTGATTGCTGCCTCTGTAACCGTCATCATCATCCCAGCGATTATCATTGGCATCATCACCATTATTATCAGCACCAACACCATCATGATCACCACCATCATCAACACCACCACCATCATAATCATCACCATCATCACCATTTGTGCCACATCAGGGGTCATCTAGGAGCTACAATTTGTAAAACGTAACGAGAGTTTAAACCACATCTCAAAATCTAGGTTTTCTGGTGTCATTGCTATTGTTATATTGTTGTTGTTATCTACTTATTTCTGTCTTGGCATTGCACAGTCTTTTGTAGAACTTCATTGGATATTCTGACCTGGCCCCAGTCATATGAGAGGTCATAAAAGAAAGGTGTTCTTTTGTCACTGCTGAGCCACTGTTCTCTTTTAAAAGAGAATAACTGAGCCCCTACTTCCTTCCCAAACCGAACACTGTGATAAGAGCAGTATTAAACGCAATGGTGAACATTTACTATTTACGGTGCTATAAATGCTTTGCATACATTCATCCATGTAACCATCACAATAAGCCATTGTGGAAGGTTGAACTGCAATTCCTACTTGACAAATTAGGAAACTGGGGTTTAGAAAGGCTAAATAACTTACTCAAGGTCATAGCACCATCGAGGATGGGGCCTGTCACACTAGGCACTCAAAAACACCGACGAAGCCAGGCAGGGAACGGAACCCAGGTGTTCAGTCAACTCCAGAGCCAAGCTCATAACCATTTTGCTACACTGTCCCCTACTTAGTGAAAACCCCCAAGGGAGATGTTATATTGTCATTCTTTGAGGGGCTGAGTGTTATTTTCATTAAGGCAGCTATTTTTTTACGGCCAGAGAAGTCTTCCCTTGCTGCACCCTGCGCCCTGTGTTCATCAAACGTTGAGCATCAACGGTCATCTCCTCCTCAATGACAAATCCTTCATGGTTATCCAGGACATAATGATAATGGTTCAGGTGTTCCCTGAGCTTTATTGTCTTGCCTCCTTGCTTTCCACCTCCCTCCCTGCACAATCTAATTGTCTGTTTCCCAAAACAAGCTCATCTTTCTCAAAAGCACTATCAGGACACTGTCAGTCACCAGGAAACACAAGAGATTTCGTAAGATTTTGTAAAAGACCTCCAGGACACCCAGGGAGGTGTGCAGTCAGGGCTGAGTCAGTTGAAGGGGAAGACACACCTGTGTGGTCTATTTCCTCTCCTTTGTAATTCCTCTCTATTTCAAAGCTGGCCAACTAACATCTGCATATTACCAGGTAAATAAAATTTTGAGGGGAGCAGAGCTACCCAATTAAGGGCTCCAGGTGAAAAGGAGGTGATAAAACGCTCCATTTCAGCAGAAGTGTCTTTATGGAAATGGCAGAATTTGTTCACCAGTTGCATGTAAATTAGATGTGCAGGCACCATAATTACATCACCTGACCGTCTTGCTTCAGTGCAAAAGCTGATGGGTCTTTGGTCTGTGGACATTTTGAGGAAGGGGCCCCCTTTAGAACCCAAAACCAAGAGGGTGTGATCCCAACAGGGTAAGCTTAGATGAACCTCTGAGGCTGCAAATCGTTCATTATAAACCCCAAACTGTCACACGGCTCCCCTAATGACGGTGTGCATCTTTGGCAGCCTCGGGACAGCAGTAACTTATGCCATGACACATTCTGGGAGTTTTATGTGCCTGCTCCATAAAGAAAGAAATGCGCCGTTTCCATAGCAATGCGGGGTCTTTCGGGCAGCCCCGTTGTGACAAAGAGAGCCCCCGCGTTCTTCTGGGAACTGTTCTTTTTGTTTTTCTGGAAGCTCTAAAATTGTCCCCTCAGCACTGTCCTCTGCCCCCATTTCGGAGGCGACCAAATGGCGTAGGTTTGCCAGCCTGACGATTCAGCTTAGTAATTCTCAAAGGTGCCCAGAGCAGCCATTACAAACCCTGGAAAACCTGAACAAGATGAGGTTCGTCTTTCCCTTGAATCCGAACAGACACAAAGCTTTGCAAGGAGGGACTCATTACTGTAGCTGGCAGCACTGATCGTGTCAATCTATGGCTTGCAGGGCCATGGTGGAGATGGGCTGGGGCACAGAAAATCCAGTTCTGGTCCCAGCTCAGCCACCAACTCTCAGCTACCAGTCAACGCTTCAAAGCCTTGTTTTGGTCGTCACACTGACTTTGGGTTTGACAGGCCCTACCGCTTCTCTCACTGGCTCATTGACATAATTAGAAGGAATAGTATATATACATAAGGAACGGTTCCAGACACTTTATAAACTACCCATAAATGTTAGCTAATTATTATCCCATCACCTTAACTGCACTCCCTCCAACCATCACTGGATACCATTAACCACTCTCCAACCTTTATCAATGGTTTATATGTAGCCATAGATAAATGCAGGCCCAGGCATGAGGAGGTGCAGGGAGCATCCGTAAGCTGCCCGTGCACGGAGAGCCACAGTGCTTTATTCACTTCACCCCATTCATCTGACTGCTACCGGAGCTCCAACCCCATCTTGGGCTACTGCAGACTATTGTGAGAATGTTGCTATGTCCAAGCAGTGATATTTCAGTCACATACGTACATATATGTATATATGTATGTATATATGTATATATACACACACACACACACATACATATAGCATGGTGGACACAAACCAAGGATATGCAATCAGACTACAGAGCCACAAACGAAAGAACACACAACTGGGGCGCCTGGGTGGCGCCGTCGGTTAAGCGTCCGACTTCAGCCAGGTCACGATCTCGCGGTCCGTGAGTTCGAGCCCCGCGTCAGGCTCTGGGCTGATGGCTCGGAGCCTGGAGCCTGTTTCCGATTCTGTGTCTCCCTCTCTCTCTGCCCCTCCTCCGTTCATGCTCTGTCTCTCTCTGTCCCAAAAATAAATAAAAAACGTTGAAAAAAAAAAATTTAAAAAAAAAAAAAAAAAAGAAAAGAAAGAACACACAACTATATACATATATATATATGCATATATATATAGTTGTGTCTCCTTTCGTTTGTGGCTCTATAGTCTGACTGCATATCCTTGGTTTGTGTCCACCATGCTAAATTGTCTATGTGGTAGAGGGCTATGGATTTCATTCTGTGCCTTTTCTTTTCATACCTAGCACTATGTTTTTAAGAGCACTCTATGTTGCTATATATGTGTATATACGTATACATATATTCATCCTAGTGTGAAGTGGTATCTCATTGAGGTTTTGATTTGCGTTTTCATAATGACCAATGACATTATACATTTTTCTTGTGCTTTTTGGCCATTTGTAGATCTTCTTCAGAGACATAGCTATTCAAGTCCTGAGAAAGATACTACTATTAACCTCATTTCACAAATTAAGGAATGGAGGCCAAACTGAGAGCAAATAGAGTGGAGGGGAATGCCTCATTTTGCATTAGTTTTGTGGGCAGGGTGGTAACTGACCACCCTCCACCCCAGATTCCAGAGAATTCAGCCATTCAGCCTCAGAATTCTGCAGTGGACAAGGAATCTGGCACAAGGTGAGGCCTGTCAATTCTCAGTATATAGTTGGAACATTAAATAAAGTGACTATAAATCCCTTCAGAGCTTCCCTTACATCAAAACATACTACTTTCTCCCACAATGAGCCCAGGACTCCTACTTCAGCCTCAATGTTATGTGCACCCCAAGACTGCTCCAGAGGGTCCCCCCCCGCCCCACCCCCCAGCAAATAAGATCACCTGTGCAGGGTCTCACAGACACCGAGCGCAAGCCTGTACTGGAAGCCTGGATTCTACTCTGGGGTGTTATTACATCTGGATCAGTTCTGAATCATCCAGGTTAGCTTTGAGCTGCTTGGTGACCTCCAGCAGATCAGGTATCAATCGTTCCACCTTGCCCACGTAAGAAGTGTCCTGTGAACTGCGGCCACGTGATATCTGAGACTTTCTTAAAGACCGGGTCTCCTCTAAAGGCAGCAGGTGCTTCTGAGCTGTGACCCATTTGAAGGCAAAAAGATTCGGGGGCTTTAATGAAAGGCGAAATAAACAACGGTGGGTCAACTCTGCCCTTGCTCTTGATAGAAGAGGCCATGGGTGTTATCCACCTACACAGCACCTCAGTGCAGGGCGTGACCCTCCAGAACACCACGAGGCTGATTGACATTATTGAACTAGGGCAGTATGGACTCATGGATATTTCTTTTACTCTTTGGGTTATAATCCAATAGTATCATTATTTCTCTTATTACTTAAATTTTTCCAACTTAGTGACTATGAGCTCTATTAGGTTGGCTCTTAGGTCCCTTTGACCTTCCCTCTTCCTTTCATTTGCTTTTTTTTTTTTTTTTTTTAAGCACTTGTTACTTTCCAGCACTCCAAGACGTTCCAGTGTCAATCCCTGTTGTCTCTACCCCAGCCTTAGAATCAGGCATTTAGGACAGTATTTAGAAACTAAGGTCTGGGCATTTTGTTATAGTTTAATGAACCTGTTTCCTTTTTTTTTTTAAGATTTTTTTAAATGTTTATTTATTTTTGACAGAGAGAGACAGAGCATGAGCGGGGGAGGGGCAGAGACAGAGGGAGACACAGAATCCGAAGCAGGCTCCAGGCTCTGAGCTGTCAGCACACAGCCCGATGAGGGGCTCGAACTCATGGACCGCGAGATCATGACCTGAGCCGAAGTCGGACGCTCAACCGACTGAGCCACCCAGGCGCCCCTGAACCTGTTTCTAATAACAGTTCCTGATATATTTCCCTCTTCCAAGAAAATTAATGCCTAACACACTACCCAGCATCAGGCATTTTTGTATAAATGCATTCATTGTCTCCTCCAATCTTCACAAACCCTAAAAGGTAGATCTTAGCACTTAACCACCATTTTACCAGTGGAAAAAGGTCTGGAGAAATTCATTAGCTTTTCCACTGTCCCACAACTCATTAGTGGTGGAGTTGGGTCTGAACCCAGGTCTAAGGTAGAAATGTTGGATCAGGATGTCCAGTGGCTGGGTGTCTCTGTTTTCTCTTCTAAACACGCAGCTACTCTATAAGCAGGAATTTAGGGAGGTACTCAATGCAGCACCATGTCTGAAGCACTTACCACAGTGTCTAATGTATAGGAAAGGTTCAAGTAACATTGATTGCTATCAGCATTATGATTGGAATCCTCAACATCTAGGAGAGCACATGACTTGATATATTTGAATGAATCCATTGGAACCACCACTAGGCTCAGCCAGGGTAGCCCGTAGAACATTCTTCTCCCCTGTAGGATTAATATATGCATTCTTCCCATCTCTCTGGCACCCCACCCTGGGGTTACATTAACCTGGCCACTCAGTCCCCCACAGCTCCCCATTTCCCCGGGACAGTGTCTCCGTGGAGTGCCCCCACAAAGAGGATGCTGTTGTGATAAATGGTTCTGTGAAAACTGCAGGGCATTGACAAACGCCAGCCTCATACATCACAGGGCCATCAGGACTGGCACTTTGATAATGTATTATGTGAGTACATCATCAGAACGCTGTCACTCTGGTGACGGATTCATCAACAGATGGGGCTGTCGTAAAACGGAAGGAGGAGAGTATGTAGGAGGAGGGGGAACCCTCCGTCTGATGAGGAGGAGGTCCTAACAGTGAAATACAAAGTGTCCCAGCCATCTCGCTGATAAATGCTAGGAGTGTCACAGGGGTAGGAAAGATAAAAGATGGCAGGGCCCTGAGGTAGATGGATTATGAGCCTACAGACTGGGAGTCTTGAGGTCTAGTCACGACTCGCCTCATGGCTCCTAGTGAGCTCTCTTGACCTTTTCCCTCTTCTACAAAATGAGTACGCAAGCCCTGATTGGTGTATCTCAAAGAACATTCCATAGGATGCTAGTCCTAGGAGATACTCACTGGAAATTCTGAGGGTACCATATTTACAAAGGTTGATTTACTCTGAAACCTCATAAAGATAGAAGTACACTGATGGTAATTGTGTCTCCTCAGTAGGACTTATAGTGAGTCCTCTTTCTCAAAATAATTTGATGTAATACTTATTTTTGAGGTGATCCATATAAACCCATTATTCTGCAGTAATGCTGGATTTAGCAGCCTCCAAGCTGTCTCTCTGTTCCAGAAATGTAGTGACAGGAGCATAGCCTTTGGGTCCTGACAAACTTGGATTCAAGACGTGGAACTTCCAGATATGAACTTGGTAAGCCTGAGTGAACAGATTCACCTCTCTGCATCATTGTGTATCTACCTGTAGGGCAAGGGAGATAATCCTCAGCTCAGGGCTGCCCCAAGGACTACATGAACATTGCCCACTGCTCTGCCTGAAGGCAACTTACGGTCATTAATCGAAGGCTCTCATTATTGACGAAAGGAGCCAACACTTAGTGAGCACTGCTGACAAGTGAGGCACTGTCCTCAGGTGCTTTACATCAATGACCTCATTTAATCTGAAAAACGACTGCATGACATGGGCATAGCTGAAAAACTATTCTCTGTATACACATAAGGAACTGACGCTTGAAGAGGTGAAATGAGTTGCCCCCGGTCTCACCAACACCAGGTATCAAAGCCTCCGGGCTAACCCGCTGTGTTACCGTATGCCCCCAGCAGAAATTAGGAAACTCTACTGAGGCCTGATCTCATCATGACCAGAACACAAGTCCACCCTAAATCCTAACTACTGATCTGCAAGGTCCATTGGCCATGCCTCACAGCCTTTTAAAGATGGACAGACTTTGAAAACCTCAAATGGTGCAGAGGGACATTTTGCAAGGATGAGGGATTCATAGTTACCATGCTACTGTGGTATTATTACAGTGTCTTAGAACAACATCTTCAGCAAATTCTCCATGGCTTTCGTGTCTGACATTAAATACTGACGGCAAGTACTTGGCAGAAATGTTTTCACACTGCTCCAGCTCCTCACCACCCTTAGGACTTATAGAGTCAACCAGTTTGCTCCTCTGTGGAATAAGGTATGGTTTGCCCAGCCACAACAGGAGCTAGACAACAAATGAATCCGATCAACCCTCATGGTGTAGCTACTCCCCCACAAAGGACAAGCACAGCAATGATGGACAGAATGTTCATGGAACTCAGAGTCAAAATACCTGGCTTAATGACTCACTAACCAGCCTTGTGACCATCAGGAAAGCATATTTGTTTCCCAGGGTATCTGTCTTTAAATTTCCTCTAAAAAGGAAGTATCTAAGCTGAACTATCTCTGAGGTCTCCTCCAATTCTGCATTCTGCGATTCTCTGAACGTTAAGCTGCTACACTCCCATCATTTCATCATTTGCAAAGTTCCAGATGAGAACAAAGGATGCCCAACACCAGTGGGAAGTATCACATCAGGTCTCAGGCACTGACATGCACCAAGTAAAAATGCTAACACCACAGATTTGGATACTCTCCCTGTAATGGTGAGATTTAATTTCAGCAGACAGATCTTCCATAGCACATAATGGTGTATCATTGCACTATGTTTTACTTCCCCTAGCAAATAAAGTATACAGGAAAAAAATACTGAAAAGAACATACATTGTTTTATTGTCTTGTGAAATTGCTGAGTTTCAAGCCAATAGAATGCCTTAACGCTCAAGTTCTCAAGGGTGATACAAAGTGCAGAGCATCTCTGTTTGTGAAGCTAAATTTAATAAACAGAGTAATCCCCTGGCAGGCCCTGGGATTTTTCTAATATCCTGATGGTGTCAAGGGACAGGGGCTTGATCTGTGAAAAATGGCATAAGACCTTACAACCAAGACTTACTCGAAACAATTGCCCTTTAATTGAGGCATGAGCTCTCCACAGGTTGTGGTGCTGAATTGGAAATCACTTTAATTGCATGTGCAATTGTCCACAGGCCTTGGGGAGGGGGTACAGTCCACAGTCATGATGCTGAACCAGAATCTCTAGATCCAGGACTATCCAGCCCAGTATTAGGACCAAAGGCCGCTGTCCTTTCTCAGCTATGAAGAGATCCACATCCTATACCCCTTCAGGGTATTTTAAATACAATGATAACATGCCTGCTAAGTCATCTTCTCAGACTAGGCAGCAACAGCAACTACATACAAAATATACAATTTTTGTTACAGGTTAGTCCTATAATAATGACCCTATAGAAAGTACTGTCATCCGTCCTAGGTCAAGTCTCCTGAGTTGGGAGATTCTTGTACAAGTGATTTATTCACAGAGCACTCCCAAGAAAAGAGGAACAAGAGAAGAAAGGCGAGCCAGGGGCCAAGAACCCAAGCAATGGTGAGGAGCCCAGATTCTGTGTGATCCTGAGGGCAGCTTAGAAGCACAGATGCTCCAAGGAGTTGGTTCCACCTTGAGATAAAGGGATATCCCATGGTGGTCAAGCCGTCGGCTATGGACTTCCCGGAGAAAAGGGTACTTCCCAGCCGAGGTGGATCCCATGAGGTCCAGGGCCATTCTCCAAAAGAGGGCAATCACCACCACACTCGTGGACTCTGGGAGATGGGCATGCTACAAAGGATCTGAACATGACCCCAACAGCTCTCTTATGCTGTTAGTGCTTTACCCAGGTTCTCAGATTTGTTTCACCATTTTCTTGTACCCTGCCCCAGTTACTACTGGGGCTACTTTGCTTTACTTGCAAAGCTTAGCAGTTTAAAGAAACAAGAACAATCATTTTCTTTGCTCATGATTGTGCAACTTGGGCAGAGGACAGCAAGGGAGGCCCATCTTGGTTCCTGGAAGCAGCCGGCCAGGGGCTCAACTGAAAGACCTACTTCCAAGAAGGCTCACTCCCAAGGCTGGCAAACTAGCACCATCTCTCACAAGTCAGGACTGAGGGCTGGGGTTCTTGATTCTTCTTTCCATGGGTCTCCATGTGATTTGAGCTTCTTCAAAGCCTTGTGGCTGGGTTCTAAGGGCAAGTACTCCATGAAGAGACTGTATAACCTTTCACGGCCCAGCCTCACAAGCTACAAAGCATTCCTTCCGGTGGTAACTATTCAGCACGGCTGTCACCAGGGCCTCAAGTCAACAGATTATTTATACCTCCTGAGGGGGAGCAGCAAAGTCCTCAAAGAGCTTACGGGATGGGAAATATTGCTGTTGGAAGCTACCGACTTTGGAACATACATCCCCTCACCAACTTCTGTATTTTTTGCTTTTTTTAAATGGCTGATGCTTGAGACTCTTTGGAGACCTGCAGATAGACCCAGAAGGGCCCAGGAGCGTACACAGCCTAGCCAATGACTGACGAGCAGGAATATCAAGCTCCTTGGGGCAAACTGAGGCAAACCCAGAGATGTGATGTGCATCCCAGGGCATCTCAGCAGGATTAGGCTGAGGCTAGGACTTCCCTGAAATCACATCCTCATTTGGCTTCTTCCCCCACCTACCCTGCTGTCCCCACTCGATTACCTGTCTCTACCGGGAACATTTCCTTCACCCCCACGAATGCCCCTCTCAGACTCCGCTTCTGGGGAGCCTCACCTAAGACAACTTCCCTCTTAGGCACTCATAATACTCATCGACTGTGTCACTTTCCTAATATTTAGACAAGCCCCACTTTGTAATCTGTTTTATATTGTTTCACAAAGTGTGATATCATCATTTATCTTTATGCTTGGTTTCCCCAGCACCAGACTGTGCTCCATTTCCTCCAATTCCTGGAAAATAACGTGGGGAGAGAATGAAGGCTGCTGAGCTCTTAGGCTGGTGCCAGCCACCATTAACCTCTGTGCGGTCATTATCCCATCTGATTCTGAAAACAACCCTTATGAAGAAGATATTACTTTATCATCCTTATTTTATAAATGAAGATAGGATGCTGAGAGACAAGGAGATTACACTCCACAACTCCCACAGGAGACACGAACAGAATATTCTATGTGAAAGCGCTCCCAGGAATTTGGGGTGAGAGGTGCCACCAACTATCATGTGTTATGTTAGTCCTTCTCAGAGGGAGAAAGGAACCACCCTCAGATGACCCAGCTGGGGAGTAGTAGAGAGTGATGGGGACTCTCTGCTTGGTTCCTCGGTCCTTGTCCTTGGCACTAAGCCAAGATGCCTTCTGACACTTAAGACTTATAGATGTTGGGGGCACCCGGGTGGCTCAGTTGGTTCAGTGTTCTATTTCAGCTCAGATCATGATCTCATGGTTCGTGGGTTCGAGTCTGGAGCCTGGAGCCTGCTTCAGATTCTATGTCTCCCTCTCTCTCTCTGCCTCTCCCCTGCTTGTGCTCACTTGCTCTCTCTCTCTCTCTCTCTCTCAAAAATAAACATTTAAAAAAATTTTAACAAATAAAATAAATGTTTAAAAAAGATCTATAGATTTTCAATCTCTTTCTTTAACGCCAAGCAGGTTTTTTCGGGTGGCGCAAGGATGAAAATATTTGTAATAACAGCAAAAGGAACTTGAGGCCAAGTGAATCTAGCCCACCCTATTCTGGGGTCAGAGCCTGTGGCATGAAGGGAGGGGTCTTTGCAAGGTCAAGAAGAGGTTCCTTCCAGTGGGCGTTGAGTGGGAAGCTGCTGGGAAAGGGCTCGCGCCCTGCTGAACCGAAGAAAATACAAATTGTCTGCCAAGCGAAGGCACGTTTTTCGTTTCCGATTTTCCAGCTGGCTGCCTCACTCACCGCTTTCTGTGCGACAGGCACGTCCACCACTGTGATGGGGGGGGGGGGGGTGACATGTTCCAGCGTGATGCCTCGGCTCGAGTGCCAGCCTCCCAATCTGAAAAATTGAAGTTTCAGTTCCAGAAATTGCTGTTTTCAGAAGGGACGTGGTTGGAGCACTGTGCCCTTGACAGAGAAAAGAACCCCAAATGAATCTCCCCAGGGAACTGACCGCCTTTCCGAGGTGCCAGCAGCCTTGGGCATGGAGGCCAGACAGACATGGGTTTGATTCCCGGTTCTGACAACCTGGCCGCTGTGCCGCCTCAACTTTGGAAGCCCCAGTTTCCTCGTCTGGAAGACAGGGATTCACGGTAGTGGAGCAGATGGCAATTGATGAAGTATCTGGAACGCGCTGCTGTTGTTACTGGGGTTTTTGCTAATCGTGGTGAATGTGAGACACGAGATCACTCTGGATTTGTAGACATCAGTTGTACTTTTCCTTAAACGAGAAGTCCAAATTACCCTAATTGTCCCTCAAGCACTTGGATTTGGCCATAATTTCTCTTATCCCTCATAACCTCTGCCCCCACAGTGCTGCCTTCTCCAAAACACACACACACACACACACACACACACGTGCCAACCTGTGGACGCCATTAAGTTAGAGCATCCAAGCAGTTTAGTTAGAATCCACAATACTTCCCAGGAACGCATTAGAGCACCTTGTTAGCAGCACTTGTTGAAAGTAAGACTGCAAAGAAACAGGTGCCTGAAACACAACACGTGATAATTGTTTAAACGATCCCAAGGCCTTACATCTCTGTGACGTGGTACCATTTATCATATTCCTTGGCAGTGGTTACATCACGTGACCCTCTCAACCACCCTACATAGTAGGTATAATTGCTAGGGCGACATGACTGGCCCAAGGTCCCATGGCAGGCCGCTAGGTGGAAAGCTCAGGTTTAGGCCTGGTCAAACCTGGTGCCCTTGTCGCTCTACCTTTCTCCCCCCACCCACCAGCACTGCTGGAGCATTTAATAGCAGACTCTCCTCCTGGAGCTGGCTGATTCTAGGGCAGACAAGTAATAACCCAGCAGGTCCCACCAGACATTGCTGAGTTTAGGATGTTGAAGCAGAAAAGAGTTTGAGAGTGAGGCAACTCCTCTCCCACCACTGCTCCAGGAGCCTGACACATCCCTGTGCCTACAGATGTCACCATTAATGTCCTTTCCCCCAGAAGATTCAAGCAGGGGATCTGGGTAAATCCATCATGGGCCTGAATGTAATATTGATGAATGATCTCATTAACCTAGCAGCCTGTATCCCGTCAACATCAGAGCTGATCCTTTGTGTGAGGCCTGGCTCAGGGTTCTCCCTCTTCCCCCACCCTCCCTGACCATACTCCCCGTCCCCAGCCCAGCCCCCCAACCCTACAGACACCAGGCTGTGGTCGCTGCACCCGCCCCACCCCACAAGCCTGGGAGCTGGTTAATTGCAACTTCAATCGTATAGACAGAGACAGGGAGGATCAGAGGAATCAGATAACTTATCCAAATTCCAAGAAACTTCAACATACATGTTTGACCCGAAAGCCCTGCCCTGTCTCAACACTCTACTGACTTTTCTAGACTTTTTAAAGCAGTTTGCAAAGCCCTTTTTCTCCATTACCTCATTCAGTCGCCCAGCCAACCCTGCGAGGTAGACTTTCTCACAGCAGGACTTTATAAGAAACTTGACAAACTGGTTAAAAATGTGTGTGTGTAAGAATAAAATTCCAAAAATAGCTAGGGAAATTTTGGATCTTCAAAAGGAGAGGGGAGAGGGTTGAGGGGGTACCTCACCCAACCTGTTACAGTGACATCTTAAAAAATCACCATGTAAAAACAGCACGGTACTAATGCCAAAGCAAATAGGCCCATGGAACAGAATAGACAGTAGGAGACGGAGAGAGAAGAAAAGAAAGATGGGGGTCCCGAGACACAGAAATCTGATGTGTATTAGAGGTAGAATCGCAAATCTATGGGGGGGGGCGGTGGGGAGAATGGATTATTGGATACATAGTTAGTATATCTGGCAATTATTACATGTATAATAAACTTATTCACAGATAAGGTTGAATCTCTGCCACAACACCGCATACAAAAGCAGGCTCCAGAAACATTAAAGTTATGCCTTTCATATTCAAACCAAAGAACATTTTAAATAGGTGACCTCAGGGTGTGGAGAAATGTCTTAGATGGAACTTCAACAGTACAAACTTTGAGGGGGAATTAATAAAAAAAATTTTTTTTTTACTTTATGATAAATTTAAGAAGGGTTTCTGTTGAAGGATATCACCAGAAGACTGACAGCTGGCAGACTGGAGGAAGATATTTGCAATTTCACAGGAAGGGAAAACAAACTGATGAGAGAGTACATGACAGGAGGTTCCAATCTCCAGTATTTAGAGAAATAAAAGTGGAAGCGACAATGAGATGCCATGGGGCAAAGATTTTATCTGGGGAGGATATTCTACATGGGGGAAAATGCAACTCTCATGGTATCTCCTGGGACGGTATAAACTCGGACAGTATAAACTCTCCAAACCTGACTAATTAGACAGGCTTGAATATCTGTAATCCGGCACACTAAGTGCTGTATATATATTCTGGAGAAATCCTCACCAATCCCACCAGGAAACACGTACAAGGAAAATCAGCCAGGCTTGCATGAGCGGGAAAGCCTAGATGCCCATCACCAGGAGAACAGACACACGTGGTAAAAAGGACTGTGACAACCACAAAGCATTCAGAAGTATGAAGGGTATTTACACAGGATAATGAAGACAGAGCCCAAATTACAACACGGACTGAGACCAGAAACGAGGAAGTGAAACACAAAGGCTTTTATGCAAAATTTCAAATACACCCGGCCAAAGCGATGCCCGATGGTGCACACATCTAAAAGACAAACTATGGGGCACCTGGGTGGCTCAGTCAGTTGAGCATCTGACTTCAGTTCAGATCATGATCTCACGGTTTGCGAGTTCAAGCCCGGTACCGGGCTCTGTGCTAACAGCTCAGAGCCTGAAGCCTACTTCAGATTCTGTGTCTCCCTCACTCTCTGTCCCTCCCCAGCTCATGCTCTGTCTCTGTCTCTCTCTCAAAAATAAACATTTAAAAAAATAAGAGGAGCCAAGATGGAAGAACAGCATGGAAGTTTTTTGTGTGTCTCTGAAACACAGCCAGATCAACACTAAACCATCCTGCACACCTAGAAAACTGATCTGAGGATTAACACAACAATCTGCACAACCTGAACCACAGAACTCAGCAGGTACGTGGAGAGTGGAGAGGTAAACTTGGGGAGCAAGAAGCCGAGACAGGCAGGGAGGTGATTTGTGGGCGGAGAGAGGATGGGGGTGGGGGAGGGGGAATATGGGAAAAGCACCCCTCCCCAAAAGAGGCTGGAGAGAAAGTGGAAAATTGGAAACAGCCGCAGGGACTAAACTGAAAAGGGAGAAAGGAGAGAGTTTAAATTCCATTAAGACTGTAAACAAGGGGAGCACAGAGTCTGCAACTCCGCGGCTCCATACCTGGCGGTGCTCTGGTGGGAAGGGCGAATCCCCAGGAGCAGAGTGGGGTCCGGGAGGTTCTCGGGCCACGTGGGGAAAAGTGGTTCCACTGCTGGAAGGGCATTTGGTAGAGACTGTTGAAGCCACCTGGTCCCAGCAGACCCTGGAAGGAGGCCACATTCGCTGGTGCTGGAACATGGTTGTTAAGGGTGAAGCCTGGTGCCAGATGTGTGTTGACTTTCCATAATCCCTGAAATGCTGCTGCTACACCATCTCGCGAACTTTCTCTGGGGTGGGCTGGCACCTGGCCGCAGTCTCGGGGCACAGGCAGCAGCAGGGTCCAGCGGGCGTTCCTGGGTGCGGCCGGCATTCGGCCATTGCTTGGTGAGACCCTCCCGCAGAGGGGCAGAACGGGTCAAAGCCGCAGTCCTTCAGAAGTAAGAGCCGGGTAAACAGCCGCACCTGAGACAAAACTCGGGAGAGGGGTACCGCCTGGGGCTTGGTCACGGACAGTGAAGAAGCAGGGAGCGGACGAGAGCTAAAGACAGAGGACGGGTGCGCGATTGCTGATCTGGGAGAACACACTGGAGAGCTGGGAGGCGCCATTTTCATCATTCCCGCGCAGGCGCATAGGCACCTAGGGGGCGCGGACACAATCCACCCCAGTAGGCTAAGCGGCGCCATCTAGTGGAGAACGGAGCCGTTGCACTGAGCCCTGCCCAACTGGGCCAACCTCGCTCTTCAGGAACACAAGTCTTACCGCCTGCTTACTTTATGGACTATAAAGCACTACATAGTTTGACCTGTAGGAAAAACGAAGTAATTTCAGTCCTATTTCAATCTGTTAGCAGGTCCGTCTATTCAATTTTCTTTTTTTTCTTTTTCACTTCTTTTTCTTGAATACAAAAAGAAAAAATTCATTTTTATTTTCAGTTCTTATTAAAATATTTTTCTTTAATTTTTTTACTATATTTTTTACTTGTGCCTAATTTTTTTCAAATTCTATTTTACTTCTTCCATCATTTTATTTTAGTCTCCTTCAATGTATTCACTTTTTCAAATTTTCAAACGATTTCCTTTTTTTTCTTTTTTCTTTTTGTTTCTTTTCTTTTTCTTGAATACAGCAAGAAAAATTCATTTTTATTTTTAATTTTTATTAAAAATATTTTTCTTTAATTTTTTCTACTATATTCTTTACTTTTGTGTAATTTTTTAAATTCTACTTTACTCCCATAATCTCATTTTACTGTACTTCAGTGTATTCATTTTTTCAAATTCTCAAACGATTTCCTTCCCCCCGTCCTTTTTTTTCTCTAACCTGTCAAACCACTTTCAACACTCAGACCAAAACACACCTAGGATATAGCATCATTTATTCAATTTTGTGTGTGTGTGTTTTTAGTTTTTTAATTTTAATTTTTTTTATTTTAATTTTTTTCTACCTCCTTAATTCCTTTTCTCCCTTCAAAATGACAAAATGAAGGAATTCACCCCGAAAGAAAGAGAAGGAAGAAATGACAGCCAGGGATTTAGCCAACATGGATACAAGCAAGATGTCTGAACCAGAATGTAGAATCATGATAATAAGAATACTAGCTGGAGTGGAAAATAGATTAGAATCCCTTTCTGCAGAGATAAAAGAAGTAAAAACTAGTCAGAATGAAATAAAAAACGCTATAACTGAGCTGCAATCACAGATGGATGCCGCAGCGGCAAGGATGGATGAGGCAGAACAGAGAATCAGTGATATAGAGGACAAACTTATAGAGAATAAAGAAGCAGAAGAAAAGAGGGAGATTAAGGAAAAAGAGCATGACTTAAAAATTAAACAAATCAGTGACTCATTAAAAAGGAACAACATCAGAATCATAGGGGTCCCAGAAGAGGAAGGGAGAGGAAGGGGTAGAAGGGTTATGTGGGCAAATCATAGCAGAAAAGTTTCCTAACCTGGGGAAAGACACAGACATCAAAATCCAGGAAGCACAGAGGACCCCCATTAGATTCAACAAAAACCGACCATCAACAAGGCATATCATAGTCAAATTCACAAAATACTCAGGCAAGGAGAGAATCATGAAAGCAGCAAGGGAAAAAAAAGTCCCTAACCTACAAGGGAAGACAGATCAGGTTTGCAACAGACCTATCCACAGAAACCTGGCAGGCCAGAAAGGAGTGGCAGGATATATTCAATGTGCTGAATCGGAAAAATATGCAGCCAAGAATTCTTTATCCATCAAGGCTGTCATTGAAAATAGAAGGAGAGATAAAAAGTTTTCCAGACAAACAAAAATTAAAGGAGTTTGTGACCACTAAACCAGCCCTGCAAGAAATTTGAAGGGGGATTCGCTGAGGGGTGAAAAGGTGAAAAAATAAATAAAACATGCATACATACATACCAAAAGCAACAAAGACTAGAAAGGACCAGAGAACACCACCAGAAACTCCAACTCTACAAGCAACATAATGTCAAGAAATTCATATCTTTGAGTACTCACTCTAAACGTCAATGGACTCAATGCTCCAATCAAAAGACATATGGTAATAGAATGGATAAGAAAGCAAGATCCATCTATATGATGTTTACAAGAGACCCACTTTGGACCTAACAACACCTTCAGATTGAAAGTAAGGGGATGGAGAACCATTTATCATGCTAATGGTCGACGAAAGAGTAGCCATACTTGTATCAGACAATCTAGACTTTAAAATAGACTGTAACAAGAGATGAAGAAGGACATTATATCATAATCAAATAGACCAAGAAGACCTAACAATTGTAAACATTTACGCGCCAGATGTGAGAGCACCCAAACTTATAAATCAATTAATCACAAACATAAAGAAACTCATTGATAGTGATACCATAATTGTAGGGGACTTCAACACCCCACTCACAGCAATGGACAGATCATCTAATCACAAAATCATCAAGGAAACAATGGCTTTGAATGACACACTGGACCAGATGGGACTTAATAGATATATTCAGAACATTTCATCCTAAAGCAGCAGAATATACATTCTTCTCCAGTGCACATGGAACGTTCTCCAGAATAGACCATATACTGGGACACAAGTCAGCCCTAAGTAAGTACAAAAAGATCAAGATCATACCGTGCATATTTTCAGACCATAACACTATGAAACTCGAAATCAACCACAAGAAAAAATTTGGAAAGGTAACAAATACTTGGAGACTAAAAACATCCTACTAAAGAATGAATGGGCTAACCAAGAAGTTAAAGAGGAAATTAAAAAGTACATGGAAACCAATGAAAATTATGACACCACAACCCAAAACCTCTGGGATGCAACAAAGGCGGTCATAAGCGGAAAGTATATAGCAATCCAGGCCTTCCTAAAGAAAGAAGAAATATCTCAGATACACAACCTAACCTTATGCCTTAAGGAGCTGGGAAAAAAAAAACAGCAAATAAAACCCAAAAACAGCAGAAGACAGGAAGTAATAAAGATTAGAGCAAAAATTAATGCTATCGAAACCAAAAAAACAGTAGAACAGATCAATGAAACCAGAAGCTGGTTCTTTGAAAGAATTAACAAAATTGATAAACCACTAGCCAGTTTGATCAAAAAGAAAAAGGACCCAAATAAATAAAATCAAGAATGAAAGACAAGAGATCACAACCAACACAGCAGAAATAAAAACAATAATAAGAGAATATTATGAGCCATTATACGCCAATACAATGGGCAATCTGGAAGAAATGGACAAATTCCTAGAAACATATACACTACCCAAATTGAAACAGGAAGAAATAGAAAATTTGAACAGACCCATAACCAGTAAGGAAATCGAATTAGTAATCAAAAATTTGTCAAAAAAACAAGAGTCCAGGGCCAGATGGCTTTCCCGGGGAATTCTACCAAACATTTAAGGAAGAGTTAATACCTATTCTCTTGAAGCTGTTCCAAAAAATAGAAATGGAAGGAAAACTTCCAAAGTCTTTCTGTGAAGCCAGCATTACCTTGATTCCAAAGCCAGAGACCCCCACGAAAAAGAAGAACTATAGACCAATTTCCCTGATGAACACGGATGCAAAAATCCTCAACAAGATATTAGCCAACCGGATCCAACAATATATTAAAAATATTATTCACCATGACCAAGCGTGATTTATACCTGGGATGCGGGGCTGGCTCAATATCTGCAAAACAATCAATGTGATTCATCACATCAATAGAAGAAAGGACAAGAACCACATGATCCTCTCAATAGATGCAGAGAAAGCATTATGACAAAATACAGCATTCTTTCTTGATACAAACCATTAAGAAAGTAGGGATAGAAGGGTGATACCTCGAGATCATAAAAGCCATGTGTAAAAGACCCAATGCTAATATCATCCTCAATGGGAAAAAACTGAGAGCTTTCCCCCTAAGGTCAGGAACAAGACAGGGATATCCACTCTCACCATTGTTACTCAACATAGTATTGCAAGTCTTAGTCTCTACAATCAGACAACACAAAGAAATAAAAGGCATCCAAACTGACCAGGAGGAGGTCAAACTTTCAGTCCTCACAGATGACATGACACTCTATATGGAAAACCCTAAAGATTCCACCAAAAAACTGCTAGAACTGATGCATGAATTTAGCAAAGTGGCAGGATATAAAATCAATGCACAGAAATCAGTTGCATTCCTATACACCAACAATGAAGCAACAGAAAGAGAAATCAAGGAATCGATCCCATCTACAATTACACCAAAACCCATAAAATACCTAAGAAAAAATCTAACCAAAGAGGTGAGAAATCTATACACTGAAAACTATAGAAATCTTAGGAAAGAAATTTAAGAAGACACAAAAAAATGGAAAAAGACTCCATGCTCCTGGATAGGAAGAACAAATATTGTTAAAATGTCAACACTACCCAAAGCAATCTACATATTCAAGGCAATCCCTATCAAAATAACACCAGCATTCTTCACAGAGCTAGAACAAATAATCCTAAAATTTGTATGGAACCAGAAAAGACCCCGAATAGCCAAAGCAATCTTGAAAAAGAAAACCAAACCAGGAGGCATCACAATCCTAGATTTCGTGTATTACAAAGCTGTAATCATCAAGACAATATGGTACAGGCACAAGAACAGACACTCAGACCAATGGAACAGAATAGAGAACCAAGAAATGGACCCACAAACGTATGGCCAACTTATCTTTGACAAAGTGGGAAAGAGTATCCAAAAGAATAAAGACAGTCTCTCAGCAAGTGGTGCTGGGAAAACTGGACAGCAACATGCAGAAGAATGAACCTGGACCACTTTCTTACACCATACCCAAAAATAAACTCAAAATGGATGAAAGGCCTAAATTAAGACAGGGAGCCATCAAAATCCTCAAGGAGAAAGCAAGCAAAAACCTCTTTGATCTTGAGTGCTGCAACTTCTTACTCAACACGTCTCCAGAGGCAAGGGAAACAAAAACAAAAATGAACTACTGGGACCTCATAAAAATAAAAAGATTCTGCACAGAGAAGGGAACAATCAGCAAAACTAAAAGGCAACCGACAGAATGTGAGAAGATACTTGCAAACGTCATATCAGATAAACGGTTAGTATCCAAAATCTATGGAGAACCTCTCAAACTCAACACCCAAAAAGCAAATAATCCAGTGAAGAAATGGGCAAAAGACATGAATAGACACTTCTCCAAAGAAGACATCCCGATGGCCAACTGACACATGAAAAGATGCTCAACGTCACTCATCATCAGGGAACTACAAATCAAAACCACAATGAGATACCGCCTCACACCTCAGAATGGCTCACATTAACAACTCAGGCAACAACAGATGTTGGCGAGGATGCAGAGAAAGAGGATCTCTTTTGTGTTGTTGGTGGGAATGCAAGCTGGTGCAGCCGCTCTGGAAAACAGTATGGAGGTTCCTCAAAAAGCTAAAAATAGAACTACCCTATGACCAGCAATTGCACTAGTAGGTATTTATCCAAGGGATACAGGTGTGCTGTTTCGAAGGGACACATGCACCCCAATGTTTATAGCTGCACTATCAACAACAGCCAAAGTATGGAAAGAGCCCGAATGTCCATTTATGGATGAATGGGTAAAGAAGATGTGGTATATCTATACAATGGAGTATTACTCGGCAATCAAAAAGAATGAAATCTTGCCATTTGCAACTACGTCGAAGGAACTGGAGGGTCTTATGGTAAGTGAAACTAGTCAGTCAGAGAAAGACAAAAATCATATGACTTCACTCATATGAGGACTTTAAGAGAGAAAACAGATGAACACAAGGGAAGGGAAACGAAAATAATATAAAAACAGGGAGGGAGACAAAACAGAAGAGACTCATAAATACGGAGAACAAACTGAGGGTTGCTGGAAGGGTTGTGGGAGGGGGGATGGGCCAAATGGGTAAGGGGCACTAAGGAATCTACTCCTGAAATCATTGTTGCACTATATGCTAACTAATTTGGATGTAAACTTGAAAAAATAAAAGATAAAATGAAAAATAATAATAATAAAATAAAATAAAATAAAATAAAATAAAATAAAATAAAATAAAATAAAATAAAAAACAAACTATGTAGACAGTAGAGTGTAAGTCCTGCATTTAGTCAGTACAGAGGATGCACATGAATCCAAAGAAGGAGAAGAGGGGGTGAGCTGATAAAGAGGGGAACAGTAAAATAAAATTTTTAAAAGAGAAATATAAATAGGAGCTGTGCACCATCTGACGGTAACAGTATGTCACAGACCAAGAAGTACGATCAAGTACATTGTGTGCACAGGAAGTGCAGGAACGAGATGCACACAGGGCAGCGGAGGGCGGCTGGGGAGACAAGGAAGTAGGAAATATTAAATCCTCTCCACCACCCCTCCCCCCGCACCAAACAACAGAGAGCAAAAACTGGGGGCTCGAATTTTGAGAGCTGAGGCAGAGAAGGAGAGCTATTTTCAGGGCAGTGTTAGAAGAGCAGCAGAGGTCAGGACTCCTGGGTGGTTCAGTCAGTTGAGCGACCGACTTCAGCTCAGGTCATGATCTCACTGTTTGTGAGTTCAAGCCCCGCGTCAGACTCTGTGCTGACAGCTCAGAGCCTGGAGCCTGCTTTGGATTCTGTGTCTCCCTCTCTCTCTGCCCCTCCCCCACTCACTCTCTGTCTCTCTGTCTCCCTCAAAAATAAATAAACATTAAAAATTTTTTAAAAAAGAGAAAAAGAAGAGTGTCAGAGGGAGAACCATGCAGAGGCTTGGGGTCTGTGGCTCCGGCTGTCCACGGCAGCAGCAGAAGTACGGTGACTGGGAGGCAGCTCAGCACAGAAGGATCTGCTGGTCTGGCTAGAATTATCCCGAGCAAAGCCACTGATAGACCAGGGTACGGGGAGGAGATTAAAGAAACCCTCTGGCATCTATGGAACTTTCTCCTTGCGTTAATTCGGGTCCATCCATACCCTGAAGCTAAGTGGCCCAAAGTTTTTCCTGTAACATGGCCTTAAGACCTAAATGACTTTGGTTCGCCTCCCTCTCCATCACTTGCTAGCCATGTAAACTCGGACCAGGTCTTAGTCTGTCTGAGCTGGGCCTGCCTTCCTCGTCTGCAGTGTGGCGGTGAATGTGGCGTCCACTCCTGAGAGCTGGGACATTAAAGGAGATAGTGCGTGCAGATGTTATTAGCACAGTGCTTGACAGGTAGAACACGTTTGTCCAAGGACAGGGGGGTGGGCCCCAAATGTAAGTGTTATTTGTGGTTGTATCCTCACACACAGCCCAGTCGTTTGATGCTCCTGGACACTCCCCGCCCCAACCCTGCATGGTGAGTGAGGTAGGAAGACTTCTGGATCTGGACCCCCCCCGCCCAGCTTTCCCACCAGTCTTGTGGGGGGTCGCAGGCAATCCCCCTTCAACTCATGGGCCCCAGTGGGCTCACCGCTAAGTGCGCGGCTCAGTCTGTCCTGCAGGCTTGTTGGGCAGTAGCAGCTTCCCAGGCCTACCGGTCTGAAGGGAGACCCTCGAACAGCCACCTTTTCAAGGGAAAGACCTGTCTACGACATTTCCTCCACAAAGTCAGGTGAAATGACAGGCTGACTGCCTACAATGACCATTTCACGCTCAACGCTATAGCATGTAGGCATCGCTATTCTATATTGCTATTATTATTTTATTGTTTGTCGTGATTATTCCATCTTACAGACTAAATACTAAGGATCGAGAGAGTTGAGGGGGACTTGTCCAAAGTCATTGCCGGCTGGCTATGAGAACTGAGATTGAAAACCTGGTCTTCCAGACTTCTAAAGTTCTGTTCTCGTCCACTGAGCTCTGTTCCTGGTGAAAGATGCAGAGAAGGCTAGAAGCTGGATCTGGAAACACAGGAAAGCCAGGACAGGTGTTTGCAAGGCCAAGAAGGGAAGGGGCCCAACCCGATGTCTACCAGCTGACTTCTTGGAGAGGTTCTGCCATTAGCACTTTCCCCTTGTGTTCTGGAAGTTCAACAGGACGGATAAGAGAGCTGGGTCTAATGGAAGGGGTCTGTGTCCTTCTCCAAGAGCAGAAAGACAGAGTGGTAAGGAGATCTGTAACAGATCACACTGGCCAGAAGTCCGCCCACAGATGAGAGGCGAAGGTGGCCCAGTAATAAGGGAAAAGGGTAAGCAGACCCAACCCCCCACATCTAGCAACCAAAGTCACAGCCGTGTGCGTCTGCCCACCAACCCTCTGCCCCTCATCCATCCATCAGCCCCTTCAGCACAGACTCCATCAGCACCATGGCTCCAGATAAACCACTTTGCCACTTACTCATGTCCCCACAGCGAGAGCCTTCTCTGCCTCCCAGAGTGGCCATGAGGACGTGCCGACCATGAGTGTAACACAATCCCCAGAACACAGTCAAACTCGGGAAATGGAGGGAGCTCTTATCATCACCCATGAAGAAAAGCAAGCAGGTTTGATCATGAAAGACCCCAAAAGTCAACTTGCCTTGCAATGGAATGACCAAAGTATTTCCTGTCCCAGGAAGAGACATACTGAGACCAGATACCCACAGGACCAGGGAACCCCCAGCAAACAAAAACCCACTCGGGACCCCTAGTAAAGAACTACCCGCAGACTTCATTCAGGGGGACCATTGCAGGAGGTGTGAGGCAGGCCGCAACGCAACGGGCTTCACAATGGGGTGGAGACGGCCAGACTCCCAGCACAACAGGGACATGTGGGAATTTGTAGCCAAGGTGAGGAGACAGCAGGGGTCGTTGGTGGGGGCAGCGGGGCGGGGGGTGGATTCTGGCTACACCAGCCTCACAGGATTCTTGCTGAAGGCAGGCCAAGGTGTCAAACCCCAGCTGGGGGTGGTGCAGGGTGAGGAATTTGGCCAGATATCAAGAGTGATCAGACAGCAATGTGAGGATTCTGGTTAAACTGGACAATGCCGAGATGGACACAGAAGCCCGTAAGTCAGGGTCTGGTTGAGAAGCCAGCTCAGAGGAGTCTGAGTAGAGTTTGGTCAAGGACACAGTCTCTGTCACCGCCCCCCCCCCCCACTCCACAGCCCCCTTTTCCCCCCAAACTGATTTTCCCAGAACCTCCAACTCAGCTTCACTTTGGATGTATTTGGGTACAAATGCATACTAGGTGCCTTTGCCAAAAACTCCCCACCGCCTAGCCTTCATGTTCAAATGATCTAGCACCAACTTTTGGCTTTGTTTGAACCCATGCTCTAAAAATGGGAGTTCTACAAATTCCCCCCGAGCCATAATTTGTCACTGTAGAGGCTCACTTCAACCCAGCCTCTGGGATACCTCCAAGTTCAGCTCCTAGGGACCCACAACACAGAAACTGCTTAAATGGAAAACATAGGGCCTTCTGCTCGTTCCACAAACCCAGAGCTGTTACAGAGCTTGAAGTTCTCTTCGAAATCTGATTTAAAGTGCTGGCATCACTTGGGGCACCTGGGTGGCTCAGTCAGTTAAGCATCCAACTCTTGATTTTGGCTCAGTTCATGATCTCATGGTTCGTGATTTCCAGCCCTGAGTTGGGCTCTGTACTGATGGTACGGAGCTTGCTTAGGATTCTCTCTCTCTCCCTCTCTCTCTCACTCTCAAAATAAATAAACAAACTTTAAAAAAGAAAGGAAAGAAGGGGGGAGGGAGGGAAGAATGGAGGGAAGGAGGGAGGAAAAGAATGGAAGGAAGGAAGGAAGGAAGGAAGGAAGGAAGGAAGGAAGGAAGGATAATATCAGGGGCTACCTTTTCTCACATTCGGATATTTACGTTATTCTAGTCATTTGATCTTCTGTACTAAGAGGCAGACACTTCGGTCTCTCCATTTCACTGATCAGCAAACTGAATGTAGAGAGGGGAACTACATCAAGGAGAGGCAGCCTCTGACAGAGGAGGAGGTGGGGGGTGGTGGTCCCCACTGGCCGAGCCTGCAGTTTTCCACGGACACGCTCTACTGTGCAGCCAAGATACCCCACAAAGCATGTGCAGAAGTACCCAAAACGGTCATCAGGAATACCTCTGAGCTACAGAGAGTGTCCAGCAGTGAGAAGAAACGAATTTAGGGGAGCCAGGGGAGCAATTCTCTCACCGTGAACTTCTTAGTGAGGTTAAGATTCCATGCACTCATCCTTCCGGGACTGCATGTGTTGGGATGGTGGAGAGGGTGTGGAGAAACTGTGGGGGGCGGGGGGCAGGGGTTGCAGGTGCATGAGAGACAGGGAGCGGGAGGGTGGGGGATAGGGAGACAGTGAAGGAGAAACAAAGGGCAGGAGGAGACATCTAGAGCAGGGAGTGGGCAAGGTGAATGTGGCGGGTGCTGAGCGAAGGGTGAGGGCTCGGGGCACGAGTGGATGTGGGTGAGACCGCAAACAGCCGTGTTCAGTGTGTGATGAGTGTGTCAGGGGTGAAGGTGTGTGAGGAAGGCTGGCCAGCGTGTGAATGATGTAGCTACGTGGTGAGGACGTAATGCTCACAACGGAGACGGGTGTGAGACCAGATGAGTGTCTACAACTGCATGGGTTGTGTGTCTCTGTGTGTGTGTGTGTGTGTGTGTGTGTGTGTGTGTGCGCGCGCGCGGCAGGGAAAGGGGTGTGCAAAGCAGCCAGCATCCCAGCCTCTTTGGCCCATCTTGTGCCACCAATGATCCTTGAAACAACCAAAGAGGCACCAGACATCTGCCCCAAGTTCACAGTTACGTTCTTTACCCCCACAGGGTACCGCCGAAGGATGGGGGTTGCAGCTTTCCGGAGCTCTTATCGGTCCCGGGTGTGGAACACACGCGTGGCTTGAAAGAAGGCTTTGTTCGACTACCAATTGCTCTGGCTTTTGAATATGCTTTTGCTTGCATTTGATTAGGCCTTTAAAAGTACAGCTTAACGCTTCCTGTCTTGCCTGGAGCTGTGGTTTCCCTGCCCTTCCAAATGCTTCCCTGTAAATTCAAGCATCCTTCCCTTGCCTTGTCCTCACCTTTCAGGGGATTAGGGCCGGCATCCCAGGTGAATAAGCCTGCCCTCTACAGGGTGGTCCTCGTAAATGAGGACTCTCTTCATTCAGTCCTCAGGAAAGCTGGGCTCGCAGAGCGTCAGCCACATTTGCTAGAAGCAAAATGCATGTTTTCACCTACTGCAGGGGTTTCAAACCTTTTCTGGGTCATAAATTCCTTGGAAAATCTGATGAGAGCCATTGACCTTCTCCCAGACATATGCACACATATAAGGATCGCAAACGAGATTTTCCAGGCAGTTCCCGGGGTTATGGCTATGGTTGGGCTCCCTAAAAGCAGAGTCTGAGGTGAGGGTCGTTGCATAAGTGATTTCCTGACAGAGAACTCTTGGGACAAACTCGAAAGGAAGTGGAGGGAGCAGGTTGGGGCAGGGAAAGAACCCAAGCAAAGAAACAGGTTCCACTGAAGTGTAGACTCAGCCTGATCCCACTAAGACCTCTGGAGTGGGTTTATGACTAAAGAATGGTCCCCCTGAAAAGCGATCTATATCCCCCTATATTCGGTCATTGGCTGTCCCCAGGGAGACATCCCTTTGTCCCAGGCATTTTAGGCAAGGCAGCCACGGGTGGCCAAGGGCAATTCTCCCCAGAAGGACGGATCCAGGGCTGGGACGAAACCAGCTCTCACTAGCTCACAGAAGCCAACATCCCCATGGCTGCATTTGGTGTTATCACCTTAGTAGTTTGGAATTGGCCAAGGTGGGAGTATTTACATCACAGAAATCTGTGATATAAAAATCAGGGATTTTTTTTCCTTCCCTAGGAGAAATTGTTGTTATCAGTTAAGAGCACAGCACTGGGTGCAAGCTTTGAACACCCCAACGTCACAGCACCTGGATGGGGTGGGTGGGTACGCTGTCCCAATGAAGCAGATCTGAATGGGTCACCAACAGGGTGGCTGTGATATCACCGACCCCCTTGACATAAGGGGTTGAAAGTGATTCCTGCATAGAAACAGAATGTGAGATCCCTGCACGGCATCCAAGACCTTTGGCAATCTACACTCAGCCCCCTTCATTTCTTTTATTTGTATTTGTTTTTTTAATGTTTTATTTATTTTCGAGACAGACAGAGAGAGAGAGAGAGAGACATAGCATGAGCAGGGGAGGGGAAGAGAGAGGGAGACACAGAATCACAAGCAGCCTCCAGGCTCTGAGCTGTCGGCACAGATCTCGATATGGGACTTGAACTCATGGACCACGAGATCATGACCTGAGCCAAAGTCAGGTGCTGAACAAACTGAGCCACCCAGGTGCCCCCAGCCACCTTCACTTCTAATGAAACTGTGCCCTAATCAACACGCCTCCATCACTGCCCTAAACAACAACACCAGCGTGATCTCTCTAAACACACAGGTCTGATGCTATGGTTTCCCTGAGTTAAGACTTTGCTGCCCGAAGACCGGAGGACCGGTGCTGCTCAGGTTCCAACCCTAATAAGCTCTTGAGGCGTATCTCCTGTTTGTGACTGTCCTCTACACGTCCTCGCTCCAGACACACCTTTTGACTGGTTGTACCCTCATGTGGCCTTAAAGCCGTGTGTCTGCCTCAGCCCGTGTCCACAGCACCCCTCCTCCTCCTCCGAGAATCCCTCCCCGGATGCTCAATGCCACCTGAACGGTGCAACTTCCCTGACAGCCAGGGCGAATCCCACGCCGCCTCATCTGGGTCCCTGGAGCACATCCGCATGCATACCCCACACATATGCTCCTCAACCACGTTTAGCTGAAACGTCTACGGGTCAATGTCCCCCCGTCCGCGCAAGATCTCCCTAAAGTCTGCACACAGTGTTTTACTCATTTCTTTTTTTTTAATTTTTTTAATGTTTATTTATCGTTGACAGAGAGAGACACACACAGTGTGAGCATGGGAGGGAGACAAAGAATCAGAAGCAGCCTGTAGGCTCTGAGCTGTCAGCACGGAGCCCCGCGCAGGGCTTGAACCACGAAGCGTGAGAACATGACCAGAGCCAAAGTCGGACGCCCAAGTGACGGAGCCACCCAGGTGCCCCTTACTCATTTCTGCATCTACAAAACCTAGCACAGGGCCTGGCACATGGAACGTTGTTACTCTTCCTGGTACTTTCGCTTCTAGATTGATCGTTGTGAGGCAAGGGGTCGGGCCGTTATCCTGGGCTGTGTGATGCAACAGGATGGTTGAAAGACAGGAGGCAATGGGGGAGGGGGTGTCAGGGAAATTCTGAGGTTTCTGCTTCCCAAATCCTCTGCGCTGGTGGGAAGGAGCTTCCCAAAGCCACCCGACCAGCAATACAGCTGACCCAAGACAGCAAGACAATTCTCCTTTCAAAAGGAAGAATAGTATTTATTTTCCCTTCTGAAGACCTACTTGTAAAGTAGACAGAGTTTATAGAACATCTCCCCCTGCCTGCCCCAGGGTATTGTGAAGATATATTAAATAACGCAGGCGGTGAGTATTAATGACCCACCCAACAGTCAGCCTCTGCTGGGCGGGTATCTTTATGAATATAACATGTTACTTCGGATGGGTCCTTATAGGTTCTAGGCCACGGCCAAAACCTCAGTAACGTGTTTTGAGATTATTTCCATTGCATGTAAGGAGAGATGCTTTGATATTTATCAGCTTTCTTTAGAGGAATGGTTTCTTTTTTTTTTTTTTTTTTTTTTGCTGGTACAGCTTGATGGCCATTGCCTTCTGGAAAAAAGCACTCGGAGGTATCTGCCAGAACAAAAGAACAAGGCAACAACCTGTGAGACCGTTGTGCACCCTGCCCTCTGCCCTGGGAGGCTGACCGGAATGGAATGCATCAGTGGGATCGCTGGCTTCTGGTTGGGTCAGCCATCCGGGCTCCCTCCCTGATGCTTCCCGTGCAGAATCACATTGGACTGGCCCTGTCCTTAGACCAAAAGTCGCTGTTCCTCTAAAACAGCCTCCTTTGCAAGATGCTTGCCTGGGGTTCCGGAAATGGCTCCCTTCCCCTGCCCTGCAGGCTTAGGGGTGTTGACTGATCTGATACTCCCAGCCCCTAAACCTCACTCTCACTTATGAACATGGCCCCTTAGTAAGTCACCTGGGATGCCCCGAATTTAATGGGTCATGTTTTGTCTCAGGACCTTGACCAATCCCGTGTGGTTGCAAATCACCCAGCCCAGCCAGACAGGCATCCTGGGTCTACCGTTGCCATGCAATATGAGGCAAGACCGTCCGTGCCTTTATAAGCTCAGTGTCCTCAACTGCGAAATGGGAATAAAACAGTGCCAGCATGAAGGACTCGGGGCAGCACACAAGTCATTGTAAATCATTCGGGTCCTACGGCAAGAATTCCAGAAACACAAATTCTCTCTCTCTCTCACACTCTCTTTCTCCCTCTCACCCTCACTGTCTCTCCCTCCCTCTCTCATCCCATTTCCCTGCGCCAATATTTCCTCCTGTCTTGCAACAATGGCAGGCTTTGGATGATTTAAACGCTCTTGTCTGTTGCATGAGTCAGAAACAAGTAACAAAACCAAGTGATACATTTACCTGGGCCACACACAGCAGCCCTTCCCTTGTCAATAAAAATGTTTCAAATAGGACTTGATTTGCTCTTGCTCTAAAGAAGGTTATTAACTTGCCGAGATCTACTGGAGGAATATAGGAGCATGCAGTCCCCCACCGCTCCCCAGGTTTTTAATCAACATCCAGGGTGCGGCGGGCTGGTGTGGGGCAGACTGTAATGGCTCAGGGAGCTGTGTGGGTGACTGGGAGACACAAGGGCTCCTTGGTGAAGACGTTGATAGATGGGGGATTCTAGTCCAGGCCCCGTGCTCGCTTTAATTGTTACTGGCCCCTAATCTTCATCAAATTCCAATATTCCAGGTCTCTGCCTGAAAAGGGGGGGGGGGGGGGGGGGAAGGGCCCCAGATGACAGGCTTTGCCGGTGCTGCAAGGGGAGGAAAGAGCTTCCCTTCACCAGTAAAACCAGCAGAAACGGTTTCTTACGCCAAAACTGTGGGTCCACCACTTAAGGCATTCATTCTCCTTATTGCATTTCCCAGAAAGTGTTTTGAAATTAAAATGCCAGGATCCCCTTCCCCCTAAAATCCAAATAAACAATAGAGGGAGAAGGAAGAGAGAACCAGGGTCAGATCTTTTCAAAGCAACAGGAGAGACGAATTGGACAGAGCCTGGGGTGCCTTTGATTAGGTTGGTTCAAAAGACCAGCATCGTGCCGGCTCTCGTCAAACACGTCCCTCCCCCTTCCCATTCTCTTCACCCCCGAAGAAGGGCCGGCTGTGCTCCCAGCCCTTCAGACATGTTGTCATAGAAGAATGGCTTGCCCTCAGGTCTTTCTGAGTTTAAGATATATTCTGATTAAATAGAATAGGGGCACCTGGGTGGCTCAGTCACTTGAGCGTTCGTCTTCATTTCAGTTCAGGTCATGATCTCACGGTGTAGCTGGATTCTCACACAGAGTCGTGACGTCGAGGCTTTTCTTTCCAGGAAGCGGCTTGATTCATGATGGCACCGCTCAGTTGGGTTCGTACCCAAAGAACCGAGCCCCGAATGCCACGTGGCATCGTTTTGTATACATTTTTTACTTCTCTGTGTCCCATATATGGTAACACACAAACATGCAGTCTGATTAAATGGTCTCATGTTACCAGGTCGTGGCGGATGTTGTCACGTACACATATAGCCAGGTTGCCTAGAGGGGTTTTTTTCTTTCCTTAGGGAGGGGACCCTACCACAACAGTTCATGGGATCGAGCCCTGCATCTGGCTCTGCGTTAACAGCACAGAGCCTGCTTGGGGTTCTCTCTCCCTCTTTCGGCCCCTCCACTGCTCCAACAGAGCATTCATTCTACTGAGTGATCCTGTTCGGCGATGAGCACCACACTAGTATTCACGGAATTTGCGGTGAAGAGGCTAACAGAGCAGTGACGATTCTTTATAAACAAAGATGAAATCTCTGAAGCCATAGCCCAAAGACAACTTCGCACAGAAGTCCGTGCAGCCCTTTCCCCAGCGGCTCACTCTGCAGGATCCCTCCCAGCCCCTTCTCTCTCTGGCTCCCTCCTCTGTGCCTGAATGCTCCACAAGCCAGAATGCTATCAAGAAAAAGCCTGCTCCTGCTCCTGAACATTTCAGGAGCCCCTGTACCCATGAACCTCGAGACGCTGCCGAAGCAACATATTTAGCCTCTTTAACTATCAGCTTCCTCATCTGCACAAAGAAGGCAGTGTGATCTACCTCGGAGGTTGAACAGTCACGACAGGTGCAACCACCCGGGACAGAGCCAGGTGGGCGGCACGATTTTGAGGTCACCACTGTCACCATCGTCATCGTCGTCACTGCTATTTTTGTGGCTTCTGCACAAGTTACAATTCACAGAACCAACAGATTAACACAAAAAACTGCACAAATGCTCCAGACGCCTGATCAACGTGCACTGGAGACCAAATTGCAAAAACCCTAAAAATGCTATTTTCCTCCCTCCTAATCACACCCGAGGAGAGGCCAAGAAATGCTATTAGAGAAAATGAACTCAGCGTCTCCCTGGACGGCAGCAAATCAATGGCCACCGGGACACTGGAGAGGAGAAAGCAGACAGACCAAGGCAGGTGCAAGCATCCTCCCCAGGTCCTCAGCCCCGTTAGGGATTGGGAACGTCCACCCTTGTCCCCACGTCTCAACCCTCTCTGCTTACACCACTAGCTGTGCCCACCCTCCGTCCCCCGCCCCCAGAGAGGAAGAGCTACCAGTCTGACTGTGCCCAGCCCTCACCTCCACTGAGCCTGGATCGCTGCGGGATAGAGTTATTGTGCCTTCAAGGTCTGCATCCTTGAGTAGATCCCCTTCTGGCTTTCCACCCCCATGTTGTCAGCACATCTAGGTAGGATACAGCAAGCAGGGGATCTCAGTGAGCCGTTTTTCCAGACATCAGCCACATTCCCCTGCTAGAATTTTACTGCCATGCACAGGGGAGTATTGGGTGCTTACCCAGCTATTAAAAAAGCAGTACTTTGGTTCCCGTGG
This sequence comes from Panthera onca, assembly GCF_046562875.1. Taxonomy (NCBI): domain Eukaryota; kingdom Metazoa; phylum Chordata; class Mammalia; order Carnivora; family Felidae; genus Panthera; species Panthera onca. Next base: position 34,954,073 of record NC_138354.1, on the reverse strand, counting down.
GGCTGTGGCAACCTGCACATACTGTCTTTTCCTTACTCAGGAATCCTTGGGAGAGAAAGAGCGTTGGGGCAGAATTGGAGCATGTCTTTGTTTGGGTTCCCCCAGAAGCAGACCCCTGAGACGCTAATCTGAGTGCAACTTGATTTTCTGAAAGTTCATGAAACACTAGAAGAAATGCTTCCCCAGCGCCGTGCAAGGGGCTGTGAGCTTCCTGAAGCATCCGTGTGGCTTCCAGGTGGTTAAGGGCATGAACTCAAGAACCAGGTTCAAACCTCAGCTCTGCTGCCTCCTAGTGAGCATCAATTACTTAACGGCTTTGTCCCTCACTGTCCTCATTCATAAAACAAAGGCAATTACAACGCCTACCGCCAAGGGCTGAGTGTCGAGGGGGTGAATATCTGTAATGTGTCTAACATTTAGCACACATTATAACGGTGTTCAATACAACAAATGCATCTGTAGAGAAGCCCGGTACATTTGAGAACCATCAGGAACCATTTACTCTCTGGGTAATGACACCCATTACCTCACATAATCCCGAAGACAGTCCTTCGAGCTAAGGACGGCTTCTAGGATTTTTCAGACATGGAGGCTGAGTCTGCAAAGCCACCTACGCTGCCTTATTCCAGTAAGCATATCCTCAGTGTACCAAACAGACAGCACTTACACAAACAATCAGTTTTAGAAGAGACGAATCTAATATTACCTCCCTGATCATTATTCCGGCCCCGTGTAACGTTAGTGACAATTACCCAGCCAACCAGAATAATTGTATAGAGATGTTTCCCCGGGTGACGAACTGGTTTGATAATAATTTCTGAAAGAGTCATTCTGAAGCCCTTTGGGGAATTGGGTCCTTCTCCCGGAACTGGCCCAGGGCAAATCCACTCTTGTGTCTCCTAGGATGATAGAATAAAATGGAAAAAACTCTGAGAACAGGAATATCGGGGAGGAATGGGAGAGCCATCTCACCTTGGAGAGGCTTTCAGAGACACAGGTGTTTGGTTGTGATTCTCATTCCATCCACTAAGGGGAAGCTTCTGAGGGAGCCTAGATGTGACTATGAGCACAGTCTTCCTGTACAGCCCCTGGTATTTTTTCTCACCCTCCTTCCTTCCACTGCTATAGGACTGATCCTTTGCAGAACGCTCTCTCTCTCTTGTCTGAGTGTTTTGCCTTCGTTGGAATCCAGCTTGCATTTTCAGACTTGCTGCAGACAGCCGAGCAAGCCTAGTGTATATCTCTTTTGCCCTTGGGTATGTGTGCTTTTCACTCCCCAAGCCTCGGCACCAAGGTGCCACTGACTGGAGCTAACTAAGCTCAACAAGACCAGATCCCTATCAGCATTTCCTTCTCTGTGCTCAGTGTTCAGATACCTGGAGGCCCCATGCTTCCTACAGCAACTTTAGTGGACGATAAATCACTTTGTGTGTGTGCGTGTGTGTGTGTGTGTCCTATAAGACACTCATTCTGGATCAGAGATATTTGATGGACTAATAAAAAAGAAGGTACACATTCAGAGGGCACCTCGGCTCAGGTCATGATCTCATGGCTCATGAGTTGGAGCCCCGCATCAGGCTCTGCGCTGACAGCCCAAGCTTGGAGCCTGTTTCAGATTCTGTCTCCCTCTCTCTGCCCCTCCCCAGCTCACACTCTGTCTCTTTCTGTCTCTCAAAAATAATAAATAAATGTTAAAAAAAAAAAAAGTCCAGGGTACACATTCAGATAAACCTAGATTTAAATCCCAGAAGCACTAATCCTGATCTGGTCAAGTTGCTAAACATCTCTGAACTTCCAAATCCTCATCGCTAAAGTGGGAAGAAAATACTAAGTAGGATGCATAAAGCCCTTGGACAGAAGTTAAGTGAAAACATGGCTGGTATTAGAGCCTGAGATGTAGCAGGGCCCCACAAACACATTCCTATTCATCTAACACACACGTGCTACAGTCCAGGCTTGGGGGTGGATGCCAACCCTGCCATGGCCCATCAAAGACTTCACCTCCCAGGGGCTCCATAAGCATCACCGTTGGAAACCTCATGCATCATCTGTACCTGTGGGATGAGAAACTAACTTTAAAGACGGTCCCCACACCTCCCAGTCTCTCAGTGGATCTTGGCGCATTCTGAAGGGCCTCCTCTTTTGGGCATGGTATTTCCAAAGGTTCATTGGCACGTTTCTATTGCACAGAGAGGCTGATGTGAGCAAACCACTTTCTTACCCTGTAAGTCAGACAGCCTAAGTCCAATCTACTTTGAAAAGGGAGCAGCAGCCTTGGGTATTCATATTTAAACATGTTTCCCACCTGTCTGATTACCACCACCACCACCACCCCCCCCCGACTCATTGGGAGCAGGATTCCTGGCAGCTGTGTCTGTACTGGACATTAACGCCCTCACGTGACTGGTAACGGGACCAGTGACACATATCTCAACTGATCCAGGGAAACCGGACTTTCCCTCCTGGGAATTTGGACTTGGGACATGAAGCAGGACAGGAAAACCCTGGAGGTCATCCTTTGCCCATGAAGTGGGCAAAGAAGAAGAAACAAAACTGTCCCCTGCAGAGGGAGAAAAATGGATCAAATACACAGAGAAAATCATAGATGAGAGACCGGAGAATTTTGCTGGCTTTCCAGTTCCTGGTGTGGCAGTCTGGGCGTCCCTGAGAGGCTCTGACACTTCTCCGAATCATCCAACCCCTTCCCTTTTATTTTCTTATTCCACTGGGATGGTACCAGCACCTGACATGACTCTCCAAAAGCCCTGGGCCCTATGAATAACTCAGGTATTCAACCAGGAGTCCCCATTCAGTCACAACACTGTTGGTCATGCACATTCCTCTATTCATTCAACAAACACTTGTCCAATGCTTTCTGTCCACCTGGCCCTGAATGAGACTCACAGAATGCAAAGACACATACACCCATTACCAGCTAGAATCCCCCCCCTTCCTGGGGGATGTGAGGTGAGAACAGGTTTGAGTCCCTGGACTCGAGGCAGCACGCAAAGCAGAAAACAATTCTGACCTCTGTGTCTCCAAAACTTCCTAGCCTTAGCATGTGACTTTTCCTCTCTAGGCCTCAGCTTCCTCGTCTTTAAAATGGGCATGGAAAAATGGATCCAGTAGGAGAATCCACAGAATACCACTAGAACAGCATCTCACACACAGTAAGCATTTACTGAATGTCAGCTTGGGAAAAAAAACAAAACACCTATAATCTTGTCGGTCCTATCTGTTGAAAGAAAGGTGGCTCTGTACCCTTGTAACAGATAAATAGGATGACTGACTTTCTTCTGACCAACATTTATCACATCTCAGACGCTGTCGCCGCAGGAAGGAAATTGAAGATGGTAACCCCAAATTCTCCAAGCACAAACACATAGGAGACAGCGCGGTGTGTCACAGGATTGAAAGCTGGTGACGGGGAAGGTTTCCAGGGCCCAGCCTGAAGAGTTCCATGCTGAGACTCATTCTTAAGCCTGCACTCGGTTTTGGGGAGAAATACCGGGCCAGCCCCAGTCTGGCAATAATCACAGCCATCCCTGTCTGAGAAAAGAGCAGGTGATGTAACTTCATGAAGGGCCATGAGTGGCAGGAACAGCCGAAACCTCTACCGCGAAGAGATGCCAAGAAACACAGCCTGATGCAAACCTGGAAGGTTCTGGAATGTCTAACGAGGCCTCCCAGCACTGCTGGACATCCCAACAGACAGCTGGCCAGTGTGGGCAAAAGAAAAACCCTGAACTCCATGGCTGAGGCCAAGAAGGGTCAGGAGAATGCACCAGAGTCCAAGAAGCCCGTGGAGGGAGGGAGGGAAGGAGGGAGACTATGTGATGGCAACCACAAGCCCCCAAGGAGTTTCCCCTGCCAGGAAGAAACAGACCCACCCCCTGGAGGGCAGGTTAGAGGGGACTTAGAGACAGGAAACCCCATCCACCGTGGCTATCACTCAGGATTGCCTGGTTTGGAAATGAATCAGATTGGCTCCTAGGAAAACTTCTGAAGTATAGCAAATACTCTGGCTTGGCTGGCCTTGGGCATTTGCGGAGGCCACGTTATTACCCAGGAGGTGGAAGCAAGGGACCGAAAGCCTCTGACAGCCAGCGTTGCTCCTTTGCCCCGTGGCTGCAGCCCCCTCGCTGCAGCCCCCTCTCGGTTACACACACCGGCTCCCTGCAGTTCCCCGTTTCTGAACTCCCATCCTTCAAAGGCCTGGAAATCATCTCCCCACAGGACAGATGGCAACAACACTAGCATTAATAGTAACACTGTCATTAACATCTGCTCAGCACTTAGGGGCGCCTGGGTGGCTCAGTGGGCTCAGCATCCAACTGCTGCTGCTCAGGTCGTGATCTCGCGGTTCGTGGGTTCGAGCCCCGCGTCGGGCTCTGTGCTGACAGCTCAGCGCCTGGAGCCTGCTTTGGATTCTGGGTCTCCCTCTCTCTCTGCCCCTCCTCCACTCGCACTCTGTCTCTCTCTCTCTCTCTCTCTCTCTCTCAAAAATAAATAACCATTAAAAAAAAAAAGATTTCCATGAGCATATGTGTTACTTCAAACTTCCCACAAAGCAAAAAGGAGCCAAATGGTCAACAACTCTCTGGAATGAGGCAGATGAACACCAGAGGTTGCTGTTTGTAAAGGACCTAACTTCAGATATGTGTTCTTACAAACTCCATCTGACAGATGAAGGACTTGGGTTCAGAGAGGTTAAGGGGCTAATTCAAGGTCACACAGCCTGTCACTGTATTTGGAAAATCCAGTCCCTGCTTTCAAAACTCCCTTTCCAGTTTGGGTATTGATTTGCTATTGAGCAGTTTTCTCGTGAATTTCAGTAACATGCCCCGTCTTCTGTCTCTTCTTTGTTTGTTTGTCTCTATTCTGGTTGAACAACCATATGACAAATTGCATATCTAATTAAGGCCGGTGAGATAGAAAGGTACATGGTGATCTTCACAAGCAGTGTGGAGGTTAGGCCTCGAGGACGAGACGCAACACCATCACTAATCAAGTTGACGAGGTCAGAGACCCTCGTTCTCTTATTCCTTTCATTCTTATTAGGATAATTTTACACTTCCTGTGCTCGGCAATTGAACAATGATTACTTTGCTAAATACTACATGAGTTTTGACAAAACAAACCCCCGAGGAATCAAAATAAGTAATTTCTATTCAGCAGAAATCATTCTTAGATTAGTCTGTGTGCCATATTACACAACCCAATTATCTCAATATGCAGACTGATATAATTAATAACGAGCATACGGTCTCACTTGAGCTGGGGTTGGGTAAGGGGTGCAGGCGAAAACACTTTAAACTACAAGCTGTCCGTCTGTCGCCTGATATGTCCAGGAAATGGGGTGTAAGGAGGGGGCAAACCTCCGTCTTAGCAATGCTGAAATTCTTTTGTGGATGACTCTCCAGCTTCATACACGTCATGGAGACGTGTTTGCTCGTTCATCTGATGTCCGAACCCGGACAACATGTGCTGGGCCTCATGTCTGTGCTCCTGCTGCCTCATGGGATTGTGTTGAGTCATAAACGTGCTGGCCTTGGTGAAGCCCGCAGCATCACGGCTGGTTTACAGCAGGTAGATGCCGAAATCCACACCCTCCTCTCTTCCCTGTGCAGATCCTGAATGACACTGTGAAGCCACCTTCTTCATTCATTGACTGCTCATTCTTAAATGTTTATTTATTTTTTTGAGAGAGAGAGAGAATATGAGCAGGGGAGGGACAGAGAGAGAGGGGAGAGAGAATCCCGGGAAGGCTCCGCACCATCAAGTGCACAGCCCAACACGGGACTCGAACTCACACACCGCCGAGATCATGAGCTGAGCCAAAATCAAGAGTCAGACGCTCAACTGACTGAGCCACCCAGGGGCCCCATTTGCCCTTCATTCTTTCCTGAGTCCTTCCTATATGCTCATCCCAGAGGCTAGCACTGGGGATGCAGTGACGAACAGAAGCCCGGTGCCTGTCCGCACAGAGCTTGCAGTCTGCTGGAACAATCCTATGAGCAAATGTAATAAAAATGCTGCTGTGACAGGTACTGGGGGGGAAGGGGTAGAGAAGATACTCCGTATGATGGAAACTTGTAAAAAGGGGCATGCCCCAGCCAGAAAGATCAGGGAAGCCTTCCCACGAGGGCGCATCTCCTAAACCAACATCTCAAGAGAAAACAGAGCAGAGTTAACTAGGTCAATGGGGGCAGAAGGAGGACAGATACTAGCTCACTTAATTTCCCCACGCTGTGAGGGAGGTACTTTACCAATGAAGAAACTGAAACTTGGAGCCTTAAGGGAATGCATCGAAACTCTCACAGCACACAGCAGTGAAGCTAGGATTTGAACACAGGTCTGTGCCAGCCAGGGGCCGTTTTCGGGTCACGGCCTCTTTGCTCCGGGGGCCTTGGACTGCTGTCATCTAGTGTCGAGAGTTGAAAAACCAGGAGGATGAAAGTGACGGAGACTTCACACATGGTTCCTTGGACGGAGCCCAGCCCTGCACATGGCCAGCATTAACGCCAGAGTCCACACCCAGGTGTAGAAATGAGTCGCCGGGCAACCCCTACACCAGGGGATTTGTCCAGGGTTGTCCGTGCCAAGATAGGAGCAAGTTCTGAGAGCTCAATGAAAACAAAAAAGAGAAAGTCCAATAAACGTGTGGGGAAACGGAGCAGTCTACAACCTTCCTGAAATGCCTGAGAGATGTCTGACCTTCCAACGGCCTTGGCTTTGAACATGCTTCAGAGCTGCACCGGTTCCATTTTCTCAATAAAGGCTAAGGCCAAGTTTGAGCCCCTGGGTTATTTATTAGGCAAAGCGAGGCATTCAAGGTTCCAGTCAGTGAACAAAGAGACTGCAGTGAGAAGCTGCTCCTGATTAGATGTGCTCAAAGGAAGCCTTGTAAAACAGGAGCCTGGCGCTGTAATTGAGCAAGCGGTTCCAAGCAGAGCCAAGACGTTAGCGGTGAAGGAGAAAAGGGTATCAGCACCGCCAACATTATCTTTGCAGAAAAAGGCCCCTGAGATCCCACCTGCTTTTTATTTGTGTATTTATTTATTCAGCCCCACCTCAGGCCCACAAAGATCTGAGCCCCTCAGAAAAAGAAAACAAGGTAAATATCAGTAATTGTTAAGATCAGAATAAAAGGAATATAAGGAGTAGAAAAAGAAGAGACCATCAGGGATAAGAGCCACACACAAAATGCATGACAGAAGTTCTGCGCACGCACTCCAAGTGGGGCTTACATTTGACTCTGAGCTCCCTGGCAGCCAAAGCGACAAGGGAAATGGTCCCCAGAAAATCAAAATGGATATGCTTGGATGAGGTGCACACTTCTCTGACACTGAAGGCTGAGAGCAGTTTGTCTGGATGCAAACACTGTTGTATGACCACAACCACATCTCACAATCATGCATTAACTGTTTTTAATTCTGGGTTTCACATGATCTCACAGAGAAACTTGTCAAAGAGAAATTCTGTACATATGGTTAAAAGGGATCCAAACAAGACAAGCCAGATACAAATGCTCCCTGGTCTGCCTTTAGTTAGGATTTAGACTTCCTAATATTAGAAAGTGTGCTTCCAAAACTGGGTCATGTGAGACATTATTATCCTAAAAGGACCTACCACCAGAAAGCATCCAGATTAAAAGTGGTTTGATAATTGGTTGGGGATGTTTGTGCCAAAGACTCCGAGTAGCCCTCTAGTAAGGAAACCTGCTTATTTTGCACACGTATATGAACAACGGGCCTTTCTATTCACATCCCATACCGCATGCTCGGGGGATGACTAACTCGATAAGAAAGTGCCTGTTAAGTGCCTAGTATCTACTAGCAGATCCCTAATAACTGGTCATTATATGTATTATTATTTCATTTCATCCTTAATAATCCCTGTGAGATGAATGATATGCCACTCCTTCCACAGTTGGAGAAACTAAAAAGCAGGGCCATGAAGGGCACTGCCCAGTCACACCACCAGGAAGGAACAGACGGCAATTTCTCCTCTCCCTGTGGTCCTGGCAATGCCGTCAATCTCCCTCCCTCGGTGTGGGACACTGACTGCCGATCCCTGATCCCTCCCACAGCTGTTGTCATTGGCTCAGGGATGGGCACGTGACCTGGGCTGTCAATCATACTCCCAAGACGTGTGACACAGGCCAGCCAATTCGCCAATCCCTCCCACGGCCGTTGTGATTGGCTCAGGGCCGGGCACGTGATCCCCGGCAGGACCAATCATCCTCCCCCTGACGTTAATCCACGAGAGATGGGCGCTTTCTACCACGCGGCTCCTGGCAGCCATCTTGCTGACGATGGGGTGGTTCCCTTGTGAAGAATGCTGTGTGGCTGAGACAAGCCAGGGTGAGAAATGCAGGGTCAGAGAGACCAAAGCACTGGAGTCCCAGGATGACACAGACGCCGAGCTATACGTTTCCTTTGGCCCGTTTGATCTGACTTTGTGTCACAACTGAAACCATCTTTAATGTATACAGTGGTCCGTGCGCATTTGCTGTTTTGTGAGTGTGTGTGTGTGCGCGCACGTGTGCGTGTAAAATACATGTGCGCCTGAGCCACCCGTAAGGGTGGTGATCGCGTCCATTTGTCTAAAAATCAGAACCTGTAATGGAACTAGATTAGGAAGCGGGATGAACAGTAGTGAAAAAAGACATTTAAAGCAGATTTTGAAATCCCCAAAGAAGGCAGTTTAACCTGGAAATGCTGACATAAGGTAAACCACAGAAGCACAAACGGCCCCACTATAATTAGTTTACCTTTCAATTTTATCCGAATTCAACTCCTGAGGACTCTGGCTGAGCATTCCAAGAGGCACGAAGTCTCAGCCACCGGTGTCACGGCCAGGAGTCCCCGCAGAGGCGCTGTTGACTCAGCTCAGTGCACACTCCGCAGCCTCCGAGAGGCCTAGAGGCTTGCTAACAGCCGTGTGCGCGTCCCTCGTGGGCCCCAGACCCTAGATCCCAGTCCCGGGGAGACCAGGCAGCAGGCTGTTTAATGAAGGCAGAGCACAGGGCTGGTGGGGCATTTGTAAGTGGAGCGAGGGAGAAGATCTGCGTGCAAAGCAAGCCTGAACACAGTACACGGTTGCTGTTTAATTACATCCAGCTCCGGAGTCCTTTGCTGGTGGAAAGGCACCAAAGTGGTGTGCACATGCACATGCGTGCGGGCGCACACAGCCCGCACAAAGGATGAAAAGAAAAAAGAAAATCCATGCTAGGCATTCACAATGCAGCTCCTGATTGATTAGCCAGCAACCTCCAAAGTCAGCGATGCCAGCAACCCAAGTCTCTGCAAGCTCCCGGCTTCTCTTTTAGGAAAAAGAAGAAGGAAAAGAAAGAGGGATGCAAGCTCTCCTCTGTCTTAGAAATAGCTGTGAAATAAAATCATAGGAAGATAAGAAAATGTGCTGGTCATATATGACAGCAGAGGGGAACTGAAAAAAAAAAAAAAGAGGCACAGTGTATCGCCACACGGTCCGTACAAATGGCACCCAGTAGAGCTGTGCAGTGCACAACGTTCTTAACTGGGTGTGGAGGATCTGGATAAGAGGAGAAAAGTCAACATTTTCTGCCTGTCCATTGCCCAGTTGCTTCCAATGCCATTCCCAATGCCCTCTCCTCATATGTGTTTGTAAAAAATTCCCATCTAATTGCCCCCGTTTCCTTACCTGTAACATAGGGTGTTGGGCCAGAAGCTCTGAAAAGAATCGTCAACTCTAGGAACTTATTAGTTATATCTTTGAAATGGAAAAGATCTATGAAGTACATCTGGTCCAGGCCCATATATTTCAAACTCATGAGATTAGCATAGTTGATTGGCTAAGGATGTAGACTTCGGAGAGAGAATGAACTGAGACGGAGTCCCATCTTTTCCAATTCCTTGTGTGATTAAATAAATCTTCCCCCCACCCCAACCAAATCTCCACTTTCTTATCTGTAAGAGGGGGTGAAAACATAATCCCAGATGATAGAGCTCTCCTGAGCATTCAATAAAATAAAGCATATAGAAGATGAGCTCATGCTGGCCTGTGGTTAGCATCTAATCGATGCGGCTCTTGTTACCATTAATATCATTAAGCTTGTGCTGCATATGAAGTGAAATGGGTCCCTTAGCTGGTAAGGAGATGGAGGGGGAAATGTCCCCCCGCCCCACTTTAGTACTACTTATGCTCATCATTGATGCTGTGAAATGGCCACAAGGAGGGCAGATAAAGTTTCCTCCAGGGAAGAGGGGAGGTGGGGTGGCCCCATTCCCACCTCCACCCCCACCCCTACAGCTCCACCATACTAGCCATGGGATCTAAGGAATAAATTTCTGCACTCATAGCTGCATTGACGGCATCTTGAGAAGCCCCTGAGTCCTCAAAAGCTCTTCCCACCTAATGAAGAGATCTGAAATGTCACCATTAAGGGTATCGTCACTTAGATGAAGACTAATCTCCATTAAGAGCCAAATATCCATGGGAAAAGAGCTGAGTTACTACAAATGAAAAATAATCTAAGAGCAGCTTTGACTAAAGGAGGAAAACTGAAATATTAGAGAAGGGAAATAAGCAAAGCATCCACAATAGGTGAGAATAAGGGGTGAGAACTCCACTTTTGCACAGTTTCCCCCTAGCCATGGGATGGTGTGAGTCTGCACAGAATACACACCAGTATTTGTGTCTCGTGGCCCTGAGCTTAAATTCAGTAAACTTTCAGAAAATTCAAAGAAACCCTATCCTATCCCCCTGAATAAATCAAGTCCCAGAAGGAGTTAAAAACTGTCTAAGGTCACACAGCAAGCTGTGTAGACGAGCTCACACTTCCAAATGCTTGACCTGTGTTCTTTGCATGAAATCATGCCGCCTCCTGGCACCGTTCTTCTCATGAAGGAGAAGTCAAGGCACAAGCGAGATTAATTCAAGGCTTACGGTGCTGGCAGAGAGTTAGGACTTCAGAGCTATTCCCGAGGACCCCCATCCACCACCACCCGCCCTCCAAAAGAGCAGCTCCAAAAACAAAGGCAATACTTCCATTGGTGAATCCTAAGACGAAGGCATAGAGTTTGAAGATCCAAGTCCTGATGGCTGTGTGACCATGGCCACGTTACAAAACTTCAGCTCCCTCAACGGACAAACTACAGTAATGGTCCTCCCCATTTTACAGAGCTGCTGGAAGATTAATGAGCTGAAACATGAGGAAGATTCTGTCAGCCTCTAAGGTGCTGGGTCGATGTTTCTGCTTTTTGTGTTTCTGAAATCCCCTTTCTCTCTCTCTGATTCTTGACCTTATATTTAGAGTAAGCCCACTTGCAACCATCGTCCCCCGCCCCCAACTTCCTACCCCTTTTCAGTTTCCCCGCATATCCAGTACTCCAAAGTTCTGACTGAGGAGACCCACCCCTACGTGTATTTGACAAATGAATCTATTTATTTTCATTTCTATTCTGCACGATGCGTGCCAGTCTGCAATATCTTCACAATCCTATCTTGTGAAGAATACCTTAAGGTACCTTTCTGATTGACTTCCTCAATCTATATGCAGATTTGTGCTAAGCCAGTAAATAATTTGTAACAATTTGCATTGAGTTTATGGTTTCTCTAATCCAACCCTGATCATTTGTAAATTGTTTTCATTCATGTGCAGATCAACTGTAATAAGACTGCTAATAAAAGAGTGGTTAATAAAATTTATAATGGGAAGACAAAGCATAATTTAGAGGCAGGTATTTTTGACACAAGGGCTTTTCCGGGCTGTAGGCAAAAGCAGATTAATAAAATTCTATTTGTTTTTACTTTACATTCTAAAGAATACTTCATGGTGAAATGTGGTCTTGAATCCTTTTTCTGCCTCCTGGCCTTGACTGCTGGTCGTGAATGATAGCATTTTCCCCTGTCTTGAGAAACTTTTCCAGTAATGACTCAGTCTCTCAGCAACTCAAGGTGAGCGGTTGGAAAGGGGACGAGTTGGTATGCATTCACCTATTCATTTACTCAAGAAACATTGACGAATCGTTGCATTCCAGATACCACAGCAGGTCATGGAAATACCAACGTGGAGGGAAACGGGGATACTTCCCTCCATGAGCTGACAAAGTGCTAACTGTCGAGAATCTAGATGTGCCTAGAAAAGCACATAATACGTAGTATGTGATTAATAAATGTTTCTGGAACAAATGAGTCTACTGTCCAACCTGCTCCACTCACCCACAACTCTGGAACCCTAGTACTGAAGACAAAGTCTATTTGGCTGAAGGAATCCTGAAATAGTTAATAGTCTCCTGCCACGCACCATATCATGGGACTCAGGTAAAGCCCGGACCTCTCTCAAAAATAAACATTAAAATTTTTTTTTAAAATATCACGCTATACCGAGTCCCCAAAAGGAAGGGTAAATTCCCCCATGGAGGAGAAGTCAGAGGGTATATTCTTGGAACAGAAAGCCCGTCGCCGCCATGGGCCTGACATGTCAAGTTTTTCATGGGACCAGAGCATGACCAAACGCGGTCCCGAGCGGCGGCTGCCAAAGTCCTGTTGTAGGATGATGACCTCAATTTCCCCTTCTGTCAGTCAGGCCATCTTCCCAGGCCCCATGTCTAATTCAGAAGCCTTCTGTACACTTCAAATTCACCCCATTTTGCCCCTGGGGCTCAGGGACCTGAGCCAATAGCTCCCACAGCTGCCTTTCTCTTTCAGCGCTTTTTATAGAATAAGGAGTGATTGAGAGGAGGAAGAGCAGATCAGAAGGAGACAGTGAAATGTCATCGGCATTACATAATTTGTACTATCACTTGTCAACACTGATCCCCTTACCACTATCCCTTTGACAGATGGACGACGCAGGATTGTGGAATACTAACAAGTAAAAGAGGGGATAAAAAGACAACCATGTTTGATTACCCTCTGCAGTCGAAGGATTTGAAAGTCATGACACTGGTTATTACTACGGTCTTTGGAGAGATGAACAGAAACTTAATCTATCTAATAAAATTGCCTCGAGAGATAAACTTAATCTAAACTTTCTTTCAGCTATCTCTCAGTATAATCTAATGGATTTTTCTTGCTCTCCATTGCAGCACACGACAGCTGGGTAGAAGATAGACCCACCACGTTAATTAATCACTTCACTCTTGTCAAATGGACATGGCGTGCGAAACAGAAGCTGGTGCTTCTGAATGTATTGGGGTCCCATATTTAATAGAACCCGTCTGATGGGACAGTCACAGCCTTTCAGCCTGGGAGGATACAAGAGTGCCAGTAGGTGTAACTTGTAGAACTTTGAGAAGAGTATGATGGGGTCGTAAGGGTTAAAAGGGGGCTCCAGAGATAGCGAAATACAGCCTTTTAAGAATTCCTGAGCTATCACCATAGGAAAAGGCGTGGGAGTGGGGAGAATGAAGTGGTCACCATATGCCTGGGCTGTGCTGGGCCCTGGGGAAACAATGGTATGTGACAGAGAGCCTGCCCTCGCACCGATTATAGTCTAGCCCAGAGATCATCAATTTAAAAAGCACATTTCCCGGTATGCATATATGCTGGTTGACTTCAGGTGGGAAGAAAAACAGCTTGGGGAAGAGTGTTGTGCTGGGTCAGCCACCTGCATACAGACCTTCTCCAGGAAAAGTTTGGTCATCCTCAGCTCTCCAAGCTGTGTCAAATGCTGTCTTCCCTTTCTTGGGTATTGGGCCAGAGATCAAACCAACCAGCATGCCCTTGGGCCAAGGGTATGCCATTAGAGTACTAACCAGTCTCAGAAGTTATGTGGCAGGGTCTATGCCCTCCAGTGGGGCTATTTCCATCAGCCTTTCTTCCCCAGGTCCTTCCTCCCCACCAAGTGCTTTCTGAGCCCTTCTCTAGTATGTATTAATAATTTTGCTCTTTCTAGTATATGCCTTTGTATGTGGGATAAAGGAATTGATATTTATGCACACTTAATATAAGCCAGATCCTTGCTCAGGGATTTGGGTAATTATGAAGACATCGTCTTTTTTAGCAGAGGGAATGGAGATTCATCTTAGGGAGAGAGTTGCCTTTATTGGCATTATTTGATAAGCCTGCTGTGGGTGAGATATAGGCGTCTACATTCCGATACCAAGTGTAATAAGGAAGAAAGGAGATACTGTGTCTGAAAGTGGGGAGAAAGATTTCCTGCTCCCCGAGAAGGTGGAAAGCAGAACGGATCACCCCACAGGGAAGGGCTCAAAAAGAGGTGTCTCCTGATGACCTCACCAAGGAGAGGCTTTGGGATAAAGAGAAATATCAGGGCACCTGGGTGGCTCGGTCAGTTAAGCATCTGACTTTGGCTCAGGTCATGATCTCACGGTCCGTGAGTTCGAGCCCCCGTCGGGCTCTGTGCTGACAGCTCAGAGCCTGGAGCCTGTTTCAGGTTCTGTGTCTCCCTCTCTCTCTGCCCCTCCCCTGTTCATGCTCTGTCTCTCTCTGTCTCAAAAATAAATAAACGTTAAAAAAAATTTAAAAAAAAAAGAGAAATATCAAATGCTGTGTGCAACATCAACACCCCCTCTGGCTTCCAGACAGAATATTCAGAAAAGGCGGCATTACCCTCTAACACATCATCAAGTAGATTCCTCAGGGGGATCTCAGAAGAGATTGGGGAGTCCATCTGATTTGTGAGGCTATAGGACAGAACACAAAGGCTTCCTCAACACCCCCCCGAAATTAGTGAACATTTATTTACCAACTCCTCCCTCAAATCCTGTAAGACAGATATTTTCCTTTCCTTTACTAAGGAAACCATTAATTTATGGATTCATTCCATCATTTATTCCAGAAATCTTTACTTAGTGGCTATCACATACTAGGGAATGTTCTAGGTCCTGGGGTTACATTAGTGAACAAGCCAAGCTTTTTTTCTTCTTCTCTTTCTTGCTTTTTATTTATTTATTTATTTACTTACTTACTTACTTATTTTTGCCTTCATTTCACTTATAGTCTAGAGAAGGAGATAAAATAAATCAGATAATCATCCCAGTTAATAATTAATTCATCTCAATTCATTCCCCACAATTGCGACAAGCACTAAGAAGGAAACACACAGCAAGTCGTGGAGACCCAGACAAGCCTGGGGAAGTCATGAAAGGTTTTCACGAAGGAACAATGTTTCGTTTGAGACCTCAGTACTGTGTGGAAGTTGGCCAGATAAAGATAAAGAGGAGGTTGAAGGTGTACCTAGCAGAGGAAACAGCACATGCAAAATCCCTGAGGCAGGACGGGGAGAAGCTGGACAAGCTTGAGGCGTCAAAAAGCCAGTTTCGCTGATGCCGCGTGTGAAAGAGGAAATGATCAAAGAGGAAACTGTAGCAGCCAGACAATGGCACATCGTACAAGTCACGGGAGAGATGGTGAACTTCACACAAGCGTCACAGGAAGTCATGAAAAGGTTTTGAATGGGGTCCTAACGTGACCATAGTTGCCAGGCTTAGAGAAGTCAAACACTTCTGTGGAGATCGCCTAGTGAGTGGGGCTCAGAGCTGAGACTGCATCTTGACCCACCTGACTTTGAGGGACATGCTCAGCGCGGTCTGTAATGTGGTACAACTATCCTCTGCAGAAGCCCCATCCTCCAAGTTGGGATAGGTGAAGCGGCACAACCCTGTTCCCTCCACGCACGCACACATGCATGCACACACCCTTGTGATACAGGAAACAAGGACCAAGAATTGGTCCCAATTATGAAAGCCGACAGAGGAAAGAAAGCTCACAAAATACGGTAGGGATAGGAGACCTGTCCCTATTGTTCCTGAAAGATCAAGGATGTCAACCAAGACTTAAAGGATGGGTGGATCTCTGAAAGGTGGAGAAGCAATTGTGGACAGAAGGAAAGGACGCGGTAGCAAAGTATCCAGGAGCAGGAATGATTAACAGGAGAGTTTGGCAGCGATAAAGGACTGGGGAGCAAGACTTCAATTATTGGTCACAAGTCACATATAAAATCATAACAATGGGGCAGCTGGGTGGCCCAGTCGGTTACGAGTCTGACTTCAGCTCAGGTCATGATCTTGCAGTTTGTGGGTTCAAGCCCCGCGTTGGGCTCTGTGCTGACAGCTTGGAGCCCGGAGCCTGCTTCGGGTTCGGTGTCTCCCTCTCTGTCTCCATCAAAAATAAATAAATGTAAATTTAAAAAAAATTTAAATCATAACAGTAACTTACCATTTATTGGAGTCTACACTGAATGAGCCAGGCATTCCCCAGGAGACAGAGGTTGAGAGAATAATTCCACTGTTACACACCCCCGTAAGGTAGATTTCCCTACCTCGGCTTTACAGGCGACACTAAGAGACAGGAGGCACTTTGGTCAAGATGTTGAGGTAGGATTTCTACCCAGGCCTGTGGAATTCCTTGCATCGTGCTACACTGTGTCCTTGAAAATGCAGTTTTAGATGTCTACGGCCGGCTAATGAGTGATCTCCAAACTTAGGGACCTTCAACAACAACTTTATTATCTTGCAGTTTCTATGGGGACCCAGATGTGGCTTTGCTGGGGCCTCTTCTTCAGGGTCTCTGACAGGCTACGGTCAGGGTGTGCCCATCAGGACGTCAGTACATCTCAAGACTCCACTGGGGAAAGACTCCCAGGCCAGATTCGTTCAGCCGCTCGGTAGCTTTTCACCCTCAGTTCTCTGCTAAGTGGGCATCTCCAACATGGCGGCTTACCTCCACAACGCACGCACGGTGAGAAGGCAAGAAAAAAAATATCGGGGCCCCTGGGTGGCTCAATCGGTTAAGCGTCCGACTTCGGCTCAGGTCATGATCTCTGACCTCGGCTCAGGTCATGATCTCATGGCCCATGAGTTCAGGCCCCGCATCCGGCTCTGTGCTGCCAGCTCAGAGCCTAGAGCCTGCTTCGGATTCTGTGTCTCCCTCTGTCTCTGCCCCTCCCCTGCTCAGTCTCTCTCTGTCTCTCTCTGTCTCTCTCCCCCTCTCTCAAAAATAAACATTAAAAAAATTCTTTAAAAAAAAAAAGAAGAAGAAGAAAATATCAGCAAGAAGGAAGTCACGGTCTTGTGTAGCCGAATCACAGAAATGACAGCCCATCACTTTTTCTGTGTTGTACTCACTAGGAGCAAATCACCAGGTGCAGCCCACAATCACCGGGTGAATTATCACGTGATGGGGATCGCCGAGGCCATCTTTGAAAGCTACCTGTCATAAACACAGGAAAGGACTCATCCAGCTCTGTGTTTTGATTGAAGTTATGCACCCTCTTGAATCCAGATTCTTCACCTACACACGGGAGACGAAAGGGAATTATATCCACCCAACACACTGCCTTCTCCATAATAAGAATTCAAGAAGCGGTTGCTACTTATGAAGGAGGCTGGGCTAAGCCCCTAGTAGCTTCACCAATCCCTGACTTTCTTGGTCCTTCCTGACAGATGATGATCTTACGAACTCCCGTCTTAGACCACTGGCAAATATTTCCTGGTCCCTTGGGTAGCATTTCCTCAGCCCCTTTCCAAAAGCGGTGCCTTTCCTATTGAGATAAACTCATGAGGTGACAAGAGAATGTTCGTCTTCAATAAAACATCCCTAAGCAGATGAACGCAAATCCGTTAGACAAATGTTTCTGCTCATGTTAATAGAGCTCTGAATCATCTCGGCCTCCTGAGTCAACACAAAACATGACCACCCTTTCTAAGTTTTGCCAAGGAAAAAAAAACCAAGTTGGTTTTTATCTACCCTTTCAAAATCTCCAGTTTTGCCCACCACCCAAGTGATTAGCTCCCTTTCAAATGACCACTTCCTGATGCTTTTCTACCTTGACATCCATAAGGGAACATGCTCTGGGTCTCTCCAAGATGAAAAGAGTTGTTAAAGGCAGATATCCACACTCCCATTTCCCTTGGAAAGCAGGTAGCCGGCTGGGCAGCCGAATTCACCGGGCTCTCACGACCTGGTTTTCTCAAGGACTTGGCAGGGAAGTGAATTTGGCAACAGGGAAGATGCGGTTTCCAGGCATGAGGGTGACTTGGGGTCAACGTGCCCAGGACCACAGGGCAGGAAACTCATGAAGGAGGGCAACGCCAGTGGAAAATGACCACTCAGGACAGCCATCTTGGACAGACAGACCCATGAGCACGGGGCCTACGGATCCGTTTATGTATTGAATTGTGCAGTTTTCCCCCTTAAAAAAAAATATTTCTCATCAGTGTTATCAGCATGGCCTCAAAATGACTTTCCCATTATGGCTTATAAACAAACCTTTATCACAGATAGCTTGCCTGCTGAATTAAGACACTGCGTTAAGCAGTATATTGCTTCTGTCTGGCAGATCAGCTGTTTGTAGGAAGATAATAATACCAAAACCAACCACAACAATCAGCTACTGTAAATTAACTTAACTGTGTGAAATAATGCCTCCCCTATCAGATTAGCTTTCTGAATGACTTTATCCTTAAATTAAAGCTTGCTGGGGCTGAAGAGTAAATCATTTAAATGGTGCCGGGTTTTTCAGGTAATGTCTTCATATATTACTGTAATTTCAACCCACCAAGGCATGCAGATGGCTTTGGTCTCTAGTTACTTGTCTCCAAAAAACGTCTCCTGCACTGCCATTTTGTAATTACAGTGCGGCTCAGTGCCTGCCACTACTAGATTTCCCAGGGTGCACCGGCAGCCAAGGCAATGTATCTTAAAATTATTATTCTTGTGTGGCCCTCGTAACATAAATGTAAATCTTTTATGCTAACGCTGTCAGAGGGTTAGCTCTGGGGCTCCAAGGTGTGCTGATGGAGAAATCACCCGCCATCCATCAACCGCGGACCATTTGGGATCTGGCAAATAACTCGCGTTGGGGGGAGGGGAGAGGATTCTACGCTGAATATTACTTTGTTGTCTGAGTCACTGCGATTTTTTTTTTTTGAAGGGGAGGGCATCCTACAAAGCCATCTGGAAGGGGGGAGTCTCACAGCTCAGTAGCTTCCCCCTGGGAGGGTAGGAAAGTTTGCCACAAATATAGGTCACTCCATTATTACAGTGATGTCTTCTTCAGATTACATTCTGGAGAGAACAGGGTGAAGGAGTATCTTCAGGAAGCTTCCCGGAAGTTAACCTTTTTCTTTGCCTTGGGGAAGACAGTGCTGAGACAGTGTCTCTTCTAACGAAAGAGAATTACAGGTGTCTGGTCTTCTATTTGTTTTTTAATGTTTATTTACTTATTTTGAGAGACAGAGGGAGGGAGGGACAAAGAGAGAGAGAGGGAGGGAGAGAGAATCCCAACCAGACTCCGTGCTGTCAGCTGAGGAGCCCGACGTGGGGCTCGAACCCACAAACCGTGAGACCATGACCTGAGCTGAAACCAAGAGTCAGTCATGGGAATAGGGAGAAATCAGGCAAGAAGGAGACACACCCAAGAGACAGGAGCTCAAACAGGAGACTCGGCGCTAATCCAGAGGGTCTGCAGAAGCAACCGGGAGCATGCACTTGGGAGATGAGATGTTTTAAACAGCAGAAGCAAAGGGGGGAGAGGCAGATCCTAAGACCTCAATGGAAGAGAATATTAACAATGTAGTAGTATTGATAATAATAACAACAGAGTAAGAATAGCAATAACAATGATGATGCTAACAATTACAGTAACAATAATCATACTTACATAGCAATTCTTAAGTGCCAGGCACCGTTCGAAGAGATTTCCCCACTGTCTATTCTACCCTACCCAATCAGTCTTCGGGGCTTTTCTTTGCAAACTGGCCTCAAAATGACTTTCCCATTATGGCTTATAAACAAACCTTTATCACAGATAGCTTGCCTGCTGAATTAAGACACTGCGTTAAGCAGTATATTGCTTATGATGATACGTGAGTAAGTCCATCTAACGTAGAGACAGGGCCCATTTCTTGAGAAGCACGGACATTGGGCACTGGGGGGTAAGCCTCCCCCTCTGTCTGGCACACGGAGGCCAATAACTTAAATGAGTGTCAGACTGAGTCAGAGGGTTCTGGTAAACATGTCCCTGGCTGACCCGGCGGACCATGACTGCAGTGGCCAAATTTCATCAACCTACGAGCCCTTCACTTAAGAATTTTTTTCCCCAATTCCCAAGTTCATTAATAAGGGTAACAATAAGGGTTCGGCAGTGAAGTGCTTTATTCGCACCAGGCACCCCAAAGCACATGACAGCAAGCATCTCATTTACTCCTCCCAACAACCCTATTGGAGAGACCATTATTATCTTTGTTTTACAAATACGAAACCTAGAGCCCGAAGAGTTTAAATGACTTCACCAGAGAGGATGAGACGAAGCCAGGATTTGAGTCCTAAAAGTCTGACTGTTAGCCGTTAATCTGTATTGTCTTGGCTGTAATATGCCATTTCCATAGTGAGGACAGGTACTAAAATATAGAGTGCCTCTTAATGCCAAGTCTTATTTTAAACTATACCCATTTTTTTTTTAATTTTTAAATGTTTATTTTTGAGAGACAGAGTGAAAGCAGGGGAGGGGCAGAGACAGAGGAAGACAGAGAATCTGAAGCAGGCTCCAGACTCTGAGCTGTCAGCACACAGCCTGACACGGGGCTCAAAGTCACAAACAGTGAGATCATGACCTGAGTCAAAGTCGGACGCTTAATCAACTGAGCCACCCAAGTGCCCCAAAAAACTATATCCGATATTTTAATTCAACTATGTGGACTCTACAAGGAAATGATAAGCACCCATACTGAAATATGTACCTGTACACCCTTGCCCACTTGCCTAAGGATGTGCCCCATCACAGCCGCTGATATTCCCATGATGCCTTTGTATGGGTCAGCTGTGTCTACGTCATGCTTTGGTAACAAAACCTCCTTGAGTCTCAATGACTTTTGACAACAAAGGTTTATTTCTCAGCCACATAACCAGTAGGTTGAGGGCCAGCTGTGGCCCTGCTTCCTGAAGGATCAAGTCCTGTCCAGAACATCGCCACGCTCATGACAGCGGGAAAAGAGTGATGTCTCATGGCTCTCAGGACTTCTCGGGAGTCCCTCCTGTTACTTCACTCGCATATCATTACCGAAGCAAGTCACATGAACAAGCTGATATCCATGGGGTGAAAAGAACCCCACAGACACCAGTACAAAGAGCTGGTAGCAGATGGACGGGGAACCTACCCTGACCTCCCCGGCTCATGAGAGCCACCACCCACAGCTGACCAGACTATGGGTAAATAAGTGCATGTGTGCTTCAGAAATGGTATCATTCTGTATGTTTTCTTCTAAAGTTCTTTCCAACCATCTAAGTCCTTCCAGAGCGTTTTTCTCCAAGACACTAGTATAGGAAGGTCTGTCTTAGGATGGGTTCCCCAGGAAAGAGACTCAGATTAGCAAGCACGAGGTTTCCTGGGGAGTGCTGGCCGAGTCAGCACCTGGGGGGCAGCGGGAAGCAGAACAGAGAATTGGGAGGGGCAATGCGTCTCCAACAAGGATCTCTGGAGAGTTCTGGAGCTCGCAAGACCTTGGAATTACCCTACATTGAGGCAAGAAGGCCAGTGGCTTCTCCCCCACATTGTACAATTGATGCATTTGGGTGACCTTGGGTGATGCCACTTTCCCAGGCCAAAGGAATTTCCAGGAGAGCAACTTAGTCGAGTGGTTTCATCCCTCAGTGCTCTCAGCAGCATGGAAAATGGCAGCCTCGGTCCTAAGAGGGCAGCCGGGCAGTGCCACCCGCCGGTCATCACAGTTTCCAGTTCTTTCAGAGCCCAGGGTTGACCCCAGCACCTTCCGAGAAAAGTGGCCGTGTGCCTGTTTTAGGCGCACCCGGAGACTTCCACTTGTTAATCCCCCGTCTCAATTATAATGTGCAAGCCAGAGCGGGAATGCCTTGTTTAAGATTTTTAGAGTAATAGGCTATTATTTCTAAGAAGAAGAAATCATCCCCGTGGGCCAGTGACCTGGAGAGCTTTGCCATTTTTCTCCTTCTTTTTAAAGCTTTTGTGACCCGAGGTATTGGAGCTGCAGCGTTATGTGAGAAACTCCAAGCGAAGAGATTTGAACTTGACTTGAAGTCTTTCTTTAATATTCAATAAAAAGTTGGAGATTTATTGGCCTATGGCAGAGACCAATTTCCTGTTACATGGACCAGAGAGGAGATTAAAAAAAGATTTTTAGAGCAGCGCCCATATTTCTTAAGAGAGGCAAAGAATGGAGCTCTCCTAATTTTGTGGCTCGTGCTGCTAACGTGGCTCCTTTCTCTGGGCCGATCCGAAATTAGAAGGCTGGGACCAAAATCCTGCAGTCTCCCCACAGGGACCATTTCAATTTTCCTCTGAGTAGCAGCCCCATAAGGATCGTCTTCACAGCTGTAAGGTCAAGGTTGGAAGTGGCTGAGTGTGGAAAAGATTGAAGACCATGCCACAGGCTTTCAGCGAAGTACATTGGCGTGCTCTCTGCAGCCAGAGGGGGGAGGAGTAATTCCAGCAGGCTTCGGAATTTAAAAGCTCTGCTACAAAGATCTGGGACAGGAAATATGGCAGAAAAGTACCGATGACAGACTGGCATGAGTTATCGATTCCCCCAGTGTAGCCGGCTCAGGGTCAGAGTGTCTCAGTTTGAATACCAGCTTTGTGACCTTGGACAAGTTACTTAACCTCTCTGTGCCCCTGATTCTTTGTCTGTATAACACACAGAGCACCTACCTTACAGGGTAGCCATGTAGGTGGAAAGAGATAAAACACGGCAGGCTTGGAAACAATGCTGGCACATAGTGAGTACTCAGAATGCTAGCTTATTACTATTGTTGTATCAACTCATTGGAAAGCCAACTAAATCTGGACTGAGCCCTGCAGGCTCCGAACTGATACTACTGGAAGGAGGCTCCGTGGAATTAGGGAACAAGGGATTCAGTTCAACCAGGCAAACAGTTATGGAGCCTCTGACGCGCAGCACGGGGCATGAAGATATGAAGACAACATGGCTCTTGCATCAGGAGAATCTACACTCCTAAAGAGAAGACAGACACACAAAGAGCAGCACACAGACCCAACAGCCATGCCTGCAATTATGATCCAAGTACAGAGGTAGCTCAGGACAGGGAGTATTAAGACGTCCTAAAGGGGGATATTGGAAGAGGGTTTTGACAGATGAATAGGAGTTTGACACGGTGAACGAGGTGGGGAGAAATCCCAGGCAAGGCGATAGCAAGTGAAAAGGAGCAGCTGTCTGAAAGAACACAGTCTGTGTGGATCTACAAAACGTCAGGCTTTCTGCAAGAGTGTGGGCTTATGGTAAGAAATTGTAGGTAGATGGGAACTGGTGGTATAGACAAATGTGAAAGGCTGTGAAGGTCCTTATGTTTGTTTGGGGTCTGACAATCTCAGATGACAAGGTGCATCTCATTCTTTTCCTTATGCCGGGACAGCCAAAATCAGATGACCTCATTAAGAAACTTCCCTGGCCCACTCAAAAGTCCTGGCTTTGTATTTGAGCGTGTATACCTTAATTGGAAAATATGGGAGACTGAAATTAGAATGTGAAAACCTGATTGTATCCTGGGAGATGTAGATTTTCCAGGTGAACTTAATGAAGAAACTTTTTCCCCAAGATAGAGCGGGAGCGACACCACAGGGAGGAAGTAACTAATAAAAACAAAGAAAATCAAAAACCCCAGGGAAAAAGAAAATATTAGATAGGTGGAATTAGATCTATCTCATTAAAAGGAAAATGAAATTGGGACGCCTAGGTGGCTCAGTTGGTTTAGCCTCTGACTTCGGCTCAGGCCATGATCTCACAGTTTATGGGTTTGAGCCCCACATTGGGCTCTGTGCTGACAGCTTGGAACTTGGAGCCTGCTTCAGATTCTGCGTCTCCCTCTCTCTCTGATCCTCCCCTGCTTGTACTCTGTCTCTCTCTCAAAAGTAAATAAACATTAAAAAATTAAAAAAAAAAAAAAAAAAAAAGAAATTGTAGGTAGAGAGGTAATCGGAATGTCACAATAAGGAGTTTGGACATCCTGCCAACAACAGCAAAGCAAGGCTACGTGTCAGCTCCCCCCGCCCCGTGCGATGCCCCTGGGTGGGGCTGCTTCCTCACTTGTCAGGTTCACCAGTGTTTTTGCGGCTAAAACAGGTCATCCTGCCAGGCATCACACTTTAATTGGACATTTTCTGTACGTCAGAGAGACTGACATTCACCGACATGGCTTCAAGAATAAGACTCCCTACCCTGAAAAAGCTCAAAGTCGAGTGGGGAAGACACGTGATCACAATGCAACCTGAGAGGTAAGCGTGGGATACCAGCAAACAGAGAGGAGAAAGTCCGGGCATGTGGGGAGGGGCGGGGGGGGGGGGGGGGGGGGGGGAACTCGGGAGAAGAAGCGTCATTTGCATGGGATCTTGAAGCATGAGTCAGAGCTCTATGAGCTGGAGAGCATGGGGAGCAACATTCAAGGCCGTGGAGGAACTGACTTAACTGTCCGGTGACATGAAAAAGTTCGGGATAACTGAAACTATCCAGTGTGAGTGTGGGTAAGTCTTGTTGATTGGAATAGACCACCTCTTCCACAGTTCCCACCTGCTTTAAGATCCCATTGGCCAGAACTGGGTCACATGTTCATCCCCCACCTCCTTTAAGATCCCACTGGCCAGAACTGGGTCACATGTTCATCCCCACCTCCTTTAAGATCCCATTGGCCAGAACTGGGTCACATGTTCATCCCCACCTCCTTTAAGATCCCATTGGCCAGAACTGGGTCACATGTTCACCTTCACCTCCTTTAAGATCCCATTGGCCAGAACTGGATCACATGTTCATCCCTAAGCCAATCGTGGGCAACGGGTAATAAGGGTACCACTGGTGACTGGCTTTGATCCCAACGTGGATGGTACAGTTAGTTGCCCACTTTGCCTGCAAAGGTGCCTCCCCAGACTTAAACCAAATGCAGTTTTGTTAACAGAGAAGGGAGGATGGTCCTCAGGAGGGCAGCCAGTAGCCTCTACCAAAGGGAAGGGGTGACATCTCATCAAAGGCGAGTCCACATACAGTTGAGAGAAGACCCAGGACTGATGATGCCTGAAAATGGCCAATATTTTGAAATTGGGGAGGCTGGGGAGGGGGGAGGGGAGAATACAAGCAAGGAAACCTGAGAACTGAGCAACCAATGAGGCAGGGAGACAACAAGGAGTTGGTAGTGTCCTGGAGAGCCTGGTAGGACTCCATGTATGGAGACACCTGGCTGAGAATCCGCCTAGTCACAGCCCCGGGGGCAGTGGCTTCCCTGTAAGCCTGCCTCCATCTGGAGCGGAGTCCAAGGGATTTGTGTCCCAGAAGGCCTGGCAGTGACCGGCTTCAGGGAAAATGCTTCTCTGGAAGGCAGAGTTCTTTATCTTTCCCGAGCAGGAAGAAGGCAATCTCTTCTGGCAGTGAGGTGACAGGGCTTCGATG
The DNA here is from genome assembly GCF_046562875.1 of Panthera onca. Lineage (NCBI taxonomy): Eukaryota > Metazoa > Chordata > Mammalia > Carnivora > Felidae > Panthera > Panthera onca. The sequence goes on along the minus strand of NC_138354.1, from coordinate 34,928,694 downwards.
GATTCCCCTCTCCCAGATCAGAATGAAACTAGAGCCTGTCAGCCAACCCACTGAACACTCAGTCTTCCATCTTTATGGGTCTTGCAGTGACATTATTGCAGGAGCCTTTCAGCAAGTGAAAGGGGGGTCATCCTGGAAGAATATATGCACAGAATCTACCAAGTCCTCTTTGCAGGGGCTCAGAACGTGCGTCTCGGCTTGAGAGGTAACATCTTGGACTGGACAGGCGCACACAGAGAGATGGACAGACCTCACTGCCACGACTAAAGCCGCCTACAACCTGGGATACTTCATTTGCAAAAGCCAATGCATTTTCTTCTGTGCTTATGTTAGTTGGGAGTTGTTTTGTCTCAGGTTTCAAAATAGTCCTGTCTATTACACTGTCTCCGCTTACTCTTTGTGAGCCTTGGTTATTTTCTTTTGCAAAATGGAAACAAATAGCATCAGTCTTGCCTAGCTCATAAGGCTGACAGGAAATTGTTTTTGCAAAATGCCAAGTGCTCTAAGGATAGGAGTCATTCCTGGATACATGGCCCTGATTATGGAGAGGGTTTACGGAACTCTTGACCCGGCAAAGCCTGGTCTTTCCTCAATGGTCCTTACTATGGCAGGTGACAATACCTAGTTACTCTGTCTAAAAATCGTGGAGCCATTTCTGATGCCTCTCGTTCTCCCACACTCCACATGCCATCCCTCAGCAAATACTACAAAATGTGTCCCCATATAGTATACTTCTTACTTCCTCCACCATGACCTTCATCATTGGACACCCACATTAACCACATAACCGGCCTCCCTGGGTTCACCTTTGCTACTCTACAATCTCCTCCCTGCAGAGCAGCTGAAGCAAGTCGTACTTCTGAAATGAGAATCCGATAATGCCACTCCCCTGCCCTGAATGCTCTGACCACTTCCCATTGGGTTCCATCCGGTCGGGTTCCTTGCCTTGTGCAGCATCCATGCATCCTTCATGAACTGCCCTCCTAGCTCTCTTTCAGCTAAGTCTGTCCCAATTACGTGGGGCTCTCCAAATATGCCAAGTGACTTCTTACCCCAGGACCTTTGCACGTTCTCTTCCCTGTGACTGGAGCAATCCTTCCCCAAATAGCAACATGGCTCAATCCTTCTCTATTCGCTTCTGCTTAAGTGGTGTCTCATCAGCAAGGGCTTTCCGGGCCACCTGACCATCCTGTTCAATGTAAAACAGAGACACGTGGACACCAGACATACACACACCACTTCCTACATCACATAGATGCTTTGCCCTCATTTACTTTCATTCCTCATTAAAGTTATCATAACCTAACATTATATTACATATTTATTCCCTTATGTGTTAATGTCTACCTCCTCCTCCAGAAAGTACGGGCAATGAATCTGTCTTATTTACCACTCTTTCTCCAAATCCTACAATGGTAGCCTGGGATATACTGGGAACTCAAGTATTTGTTGGATGAAGGAATGAATGGATGAACAGTGTTAGTCCCCACAATTGACTAACTTTAAAAAGCGAAAACCAATATTGATGTGTGAGGGTGTACGTACGCACATCTCCAATTTTAACTTTGTTCCATTTACCTTAGATCCTAAAATCCAGCCAAATCCATCAGAGGTGAAACCCCGCCCTTCCCAGGATAACCAAACAGTGTGAAAATTTGGGCTGCCATATGTTTCTCTCCAGAACTTGTTGGGGAATACAAGTATAGACAGCCTTTGCAATCTGGTTCCTGAGCACTGACAGATTCTCCAAGCTTTGATGTTCTCAAGCAACGGTGGTGGTAACAGGTGACCCATCGTTTACTTTGCCGGACTGATACAAACCCTAACAGAATTCAGATGACTCAGAAATCAGCTCCAGGTTAATGGCATTGTGGTCCCACCAAACACAGGAGTGGTTGTGGGTTGAGCAGGAATACGCAGTCAGCGAAGTGTGTACTTAATCACACCAGCTTGGGGTCAGAAGGAAACGAACAAAACGTGTGTACTATCAAACAGTTTTACTGGAATGACCACATAGCCAAAGTTAGGCAAGGTGAATCGTTAACAGGCATTCCAATCATTTCCATGGTTACAGTGACTTGTAAGAAAAAGGATAATTGCTAAAGTTTTTAATGATAACAAATCTTGACCTTATTCTGTGCCAGGCACCGTGCTAAGCACTTTATGTTGCCATCGTATTTAGGAAGAGAATCATTTTCTACAACCACCAGGTGTCTCCAGTTTCTTACAGCTGTCCTGAAATTCAGACCTCCTTCTCCAGAAGCTTAACGAGGCACCCTCAGCTCAGTATCCCACAGACACCCCAAATTCACCTTGCCCCAAATGTATTCACCATCTCATTTCCCGGCCTCTTCTCTTGGGATGCCCACTTCAGTGAATGCTATCACCATGCTCAAAAGCATCAAAGGTAGAAAACAGGATGTCCCTGGCTTCCTTCTCCTTCTTCATTCCAGTACGTTCTTTCTCTGAGATGGCAAGAGGATCAGCTTCTCATCTCAGTTAATTCTGCCCCTGCCTTTGGGTCCCATCCCTGGGAGGAATTTGGGAGGATTGTCTATGCCTGCCGTGTCAAGCTCAGGGGTCACAAGACCAGCTCTGGCTAATGAATTATGACTAGGAGCATTGTGTGTCGCTTGTAGGCAGAATCTTTACAACCCACTGTGTAACTCACTATGTCTATTTTTCCCCCTGTCACAACAGCTGAAATGTTCCAGGTAGAAGCTTCTCTCTCAGACTGGATGCTGGAGTGAGGATGGATGAGAACCCCAGAGAGCCCATGATAAACATGTATTTCGAGTGAAAAACTAGCTTGAAAGCCACTGAGACTTGAGGACTTGCTTGTTACACAGCACAGCCTAGCATATGCTAACTGCTGTTTTACCTTCATAAATATCTCACCTGGATGAACGAGAGTTTCCACCTAGATCTCTCAACTTGCAGACCATCTCCCAAACCTGGAAAATAGGATTGAGATTTCTTTGGTGCAGTCATATCTTTCTCTCTCCTCTAACTCAAGCATCAGCAAACTTTTTTTATAAAGGGCCAGATAGTAATTATTTTAGGCTTTGCGAGCCATACGGTCTCTGCCACAGATATTCAACTGTGCTGTTGTAGTGTGAAAGCAGCCACAGACAATAAGTAAACAAATGAGTGTGGCCAGGTGCCAGCAGACTCTATTTATGGACACTGAAATTTGAATTGCATATCGTTTTCATGTGTCATGAAATCTTCTTCTTCAGATTTTCTTCAGCATTTAAACATATGAAAACCACCCACAGCTAATGAATGACTCATTCAGAACAAGCACACAGCAAGCCGGATTGGGCCCTCAGACTACAATATGTTGACCCCTGATCTAACTGAAAACTCCTGAGCCCTGAGCATGGCATTGACAGCTCTTCACAATCCTGCCCCAATGACTTTGTCTGTTCACCTGCCCTGCCACCTACACACACACACACACACACACACACACACACACACACACACAGGAAGCTTCAATCTTCTTAGACCTGCCATCATTCTCTGAATCCCCCCTTGTTCTTACATGCCTCAGGGCCTTTGCACATGCTGGTCCTTCAGCTATGAATGCCCTTTCTCTTCTTCCATGCCAAGTAAGTTCTCATGAATCTATTCAGGCTGAATTCAAATGTCACATTCTTCATAAAACCTTCCCAATGCCAGAGGCTAACTTAGTTGCTCTCCTTGTGTTCCTATAAAACTCAATTGTGCCCTTATTATAAAATTCATGAACTAATATTCTGAAGTAGAGTTTCTCAGCCATGACACTACTGGATTTGGGGGCCAAATACTTGTCGTGGGGGGCTGTCCCAAATACCCCATAAGATGTTCAGCAGTATCCCAGGCCTCTACCCGCCAGACGTGAGTAGCACAGTCTCCCCATGTGACAGCCAAAACTGTCTCTAGATGTTGCCAACTTCCCTACTGCCCTCCCCATGATCATTGAGAACCAGCCCCCTAAATATTTACTTGGGCATTAAACCTGCAGCCCCTTGAGGACAAAGTCAAGATACTCTTCTTTATGGTTGTAAGCACCAAGCACACCGGCTGGCACACAACAGCAGAACTTCAGCAAATATTTGTTGAATGAAAAAATGACTAAGACATTGAAAATCAGTGACTCGGGAGCGTCGAGCCGACTAATTCTTAAAAAGATGTGATTCCAGTCATTCTGCTGTGTTTCTTTTTTCTTTACCTTTGCAGAGAAGCCGCTTTTATTAAATCTGAGCATCATAAAAGGATTTTCTGGTGCATGTACTGTTTTATTCATGCAGCTCTCACAAGTGCAATTAACACTGCATCTGTTTTACTAACAATTCCCTTTGTTTTATGTAGTGCTTTATGTTTTTTCTGAACATGCACAGGCCTGGGCTTTCCACAATCTGTAAGTGGATAAATCCCTACATATGGATGGGGGGAAAAAGACAACCAAAAACTGTACAGTCATACAGTCATTTCCCTATTCTCTGGCATAGCCCAGGCTAAATGTGCTCATTAGTGTGCACATCCCTCCTTCCAACAGAAGAGGAGAGAGGTGATGCTTTCCAGGGAGAGTGCTGTATTTGGAGGCCTGTCGAATCATCCCTTTAACTGGTGTGTGGGTGGGTCTTACTGGCCACTCTCTCCTCTTCACAGGCAAACATACTTAAGGAACATCCACACTGGCACACAGCCCTAAGGAGACCTCATGCTTGTGGAGCCTCAGATGCATGTGATAAGGACGAAATCAAACTTCGGGTGGTAAATATGTTCTTGTCTGTTTGCCTCCCCCACCCCCAACCTACACACACACACACACACACACACACACACACACACACACACACAGGAGGCTTCAATCTTCTTCAAACTGCCATCATTCTCCGAATCCCCCTTGTTCTTATGTGCCTCATGGCCTTTGCACATGCTGGTCCTTCAGCTATGAATGCCCTTCCTCTTCTTCCTGTTCTAGATTGGCCAAAGGGAAACCAGAACATGCCCCATTTCCGGTCTGGATATTAAAAATGAGCACCTGAATGCATACCAACAAGAGTTTTTCCTTTAGGGCAACTGGGATAATAGAGTTCTGGAGCACTGGAGAAAAGTGAAATGGTAAGGAACATAACACTGTTGAGTCAGGCTGCCTCATCTGACTGCCATTTCCAGTGGGGGCCCTCGGATGTGCTTCTTAACCTCTGTGCACATGATGTTCTCTTCAGTAAAGCAGGGATGACAGTACCCACATCCCAGGATTGTAATGAAGATTAAAACATAAATGCACGTAAAGTTCCATGTACTTGTACTTGGCACATAGTAAGCACACAACAAATGTCATGTGTTATTAATAAGACCCCGTGGTGCTTGACACAGAGAAAGCAATCAATTAATGTCAGCTATTATCATACCAAAAGTTAAGATTATTCTTCGGAGATCTTTTGGTTCACACCTTTCCTTTAAGAGATATAAACCCTTAATGCCTACACTAAAAAAAATTTGTGTGTGCTCCCAGACGTGCTGTGACAACCATCAGCCAGATGAAGGAAACAGAGACAAACTGGAACCTGCAAGGTTCGATCACCTCCCACGCATCAAGCTGTAGGCTTTCGTCGTGCGTTGTCTCACCAAGTACGTAAACTCCGTGAAGTCAGGGACCTTGCCTGATTCGTACGGTAGAGATGAAGAGAATCACACGCTGTCTGGTGAGAATAGGCACCGAGATCCTAGCCATGAGGCCCTGATAGAAATGACATGGGAGTTGGGTCTTACAGAGAAGGAGGCAAGTGAGAAAAGTATTGTGTGTGCGTGCTGATCTTTCCTTCGTTTTTTTAAAGCCTGAATCACCAAATCCTCCCTTTACCCACACCCCGGGGAGATATGAGCAGGCCACAAACGTTAACACTGAAGACCATTTTTTATTAGTATGTCTTTACCTCTGCACCGAGGGGGAAATATATCTATTCCAGGCTTTTATAAAAAAAAAAAAAAAAAAAAAGCTTGATTCCAAGCCCTGATGAAATGTTACTCATTCCTCCACAAGTAACCTGTTTTGATAATCCTCCCCGAGAGATCAAGCCGTGTCTGAGTACAATGATTGCCATATTCTAGATTTAACTGACCACATAGATGCATTATTTGCAAACAAGAAAGAGCCTTTCCCTTCCTGACTCGGAGAAGTGGGATGTTTATGACCTGTTTATAAAAGTCTGCATAAAATACAGCTTTGGAGTCTTGTCCGTGAGTAAACTACCTGGAGTCAAGTGTGTCTTTTAAAATATGATGCATCACTTGCAAGAATGGTTTCTCGGTCTCTTGCCGCCCCCCCCCCCCAACTCATTGCTCTCCCATAAATAACAATGCAAGGTGATGGCAGACCACAGCTTCCATTGTGCCCCCACCTGTACAGGATGTCTTCCCTGGTGGATTTTTGTTAAGAAACAAAATACAACTTTTATTGAGATCAATAAAAGATTAAGGTGACAAAGTGATTTATTGACTACAGAGAAGGCTCATTTTTCCCTCACAACAGCAATAGCTACTGGAAAGGATGTTGTTATTGTTGTTTTTGGTTTTTTGGGGTTTTTTTTACCCTGGGTCTTCAGGAAAGTTGTGAGAAGCTTAGACTCATTTATCAAACCAAAAGAGAATGATTAAAAACCATAAGGAAACAGACAAAGAACACACATGAGCCAAAGCTGACCGATCATGGGTTGTTTTGCTGAAAGACCAGGTCACAGGGTAGGGAGGGACGGAGGAGAGACACGGGACGTTGTGTAGAATGAGGCTCGGTGGGATGTGGGGAGCAAAGGTCAGAACTGCTCAGGCTGAGGTCAGAGCAAAGAAAGCACTTGACATTGAGAAGTAAGAAATCAGAGAGCCATGGAATCTGACCTTAACCATGGTTACGGACAAGCCATACAGCACCAGGGGTGGGGGGTGGGGGGTAGGGGGGCTCAGCCCCATGCTTCATTTGGACCAGATGCTTCGGCATTGCAAACACCCTGGCAATGTATACTCCTTACCTTTTCCCACACTGTCAGCTCTGCGGGGAAAGTCTCAGCACCCAGCCCCCTTCCCTTCCTGAAGACCCCTGCCCTCATCCCTCAAAGTGATCTCAGACCCTTCCCTCTGCTGCAATTCTCCCACGGAGAATGAGTCCCTCCTTTACCCTCCGATGAGGATAAATGCCAGAAGCCCCCCTACAGGGAGCCCCAACTACGCACCAGGCACCATACAGAGGACTTCACGTGCCAATGACATCCACACACTCGAGGAATTTTGTGAATTTTGTTGAGGGCTGCATCCCCTGAGCATCACACACAGTTGGTATTCAGTAAATATAGATACATTTTTTAGCAAATTAATGCATGAGCTAATGAAATCCTCAGAACTGTCCTGTGAGGGGCAGATGTTATTATCCCCATTTTACAGAAAGGAAAACTGGGATGCCCAGAACTTCACTCAGTGCTTAAGGATGACTGACTTTCTGAGTATCCTCTTTCTCTCCTCTGTCTCTTGCTGAGAACACCCCACCCCACTCCCCAAATCCAATCCCGCAGCACAAGAAAAGGAAAAATAACCTCTGAGACAATAAGCAAAGTCAAAATTAGAGATGTTTATAGTATGGGAGGTCAGTCCTGACCTCAGGGTCACTTTTAAAGAAAATGAGGTCTTATGCTGCTGTTAACAGAAAATCATCCCATGAAACTCTCTGCCCTTTATGGCCTCTGAGACTCATGGTACCTTCTCAAGGTCGGGGGATGGAGACTACAGGGCTTCTGATACAGCAGTCTGTGTGAGTTCTCCAATAACCGTATAATGAGTCGATTTTAAATTCTGACATTATGAAACACAGTAGCACCATCCCTCTGTAGCAGCATTGCCATGAAAGCTGAACTTGCCAAGCAATGATTTTTTTTTTTTAACTAAGCCCACACAATTTCACCTCTAGGAATTCATCCCGCGGATGTACTTGCATTTGTGAGAAATGACATATGTGCTTCGCTGTTCACTGTCGTCGTGGTCTACAAGAGCAAAATATTAGGAACTGCCCAAAAGTCCATCGCTAGGGACCAGAGGAACAATATACGCACCCTATACAATCGTAAGAGGCATTTGAAAGATTGCAGCCAGAGGGGCCCCTGCACGGCTGAGTCGGTTACGCATAGGACTCTTGGTTGGGGCTCAGGTCATGATCTCAGAGTTTCGTTGAGTTCAAGCTCCGCGTTGGGCTCTGCGCTGACAGCCCAGAGCCTGCTTGGGATTCTCTCTCTCACCCTCTCTCTCTCTCAATCTGTGCCCCCCAACTCGTGCTGTCTCTGTCTCTCTCAAAAATAAATAAATAAGCAGGGCGCCTGGGTGGCTCAGTTGGTTAAGCGTCTGACTTTGGCTCAAGTCATCATCTCACGGTTCACGGGTTCATGGGTTCATGGGTTCGAGCCCTGTGTTGGGCTCTGTGCTGACAGCTTGGAGCCTGGAGTCTCCCTCTCTGTCTGCACACCTCCCCAACTCGCACTGTCTCTCTCTCTCTCACAGACGCTTGGGGCGCCTGGGTGGCTCAGTGGGCTGGGCATTCGACTTCGGCTCAAGTCATGATCTCTCACTCCATGAGTTCAAGCCCCGTGTTGGGCTCTATGCTGACAGCTCAGAGCCTGGAGCCTGCTTCGGATTCTGGGTCTCCCTCTCTCTCTCTGCCCCTCCCCCAGTTGCACTCTGTCTCTCTGTGTCTCTCAAAAATGAATTAAATGTTAAAAAAAAATTTTTAAGGTATTATGTAAGGAAAGAAGGATGAAAAACTGTGTATGATGCTGCTACGGACATAGACACCTATCTAGAAACAGAAAGAGACAAAGAGGGACAGCGATAGGGCAGACACGGGGACACGGACAGAGACCGAGCCCGAGATGGAGACCCACATAGACGCAAATGTCGGTTTATATAAAACATCTCTGGAAGGATACAGAATAACCAGCTACAGTAGTTGCTTCCCGGGAGTGAAAATGTGTGGTTAAAGGCAGTGGCAGGCACGAAAATTTTCCTTCTCGTACCTTTTAAATTTTGTATTGCATGCGTGTGTGGCCAGAGACATGTCACTCAGCAAATGTGAAGGAGGTGTCTATTGTGACCCAAGTGGTAATCAACAGACAGCCCTTGCTAGCGGGGAGGCAGAAAATGGACAAGATAAACAAATAAAACCTATCGTCATCTAGGCCAGTCATAGGCACTGGGAGGCCGGGGAGGGGAATAAAGTGGTGGGCTCTGAACTGATGAGGAGCAGCTGAAATTTTAGGGCAAGTTCCTGTTGAGGAAAGGAAGTGGGAGAGCTAGCTTGACGCTCTGGGGAGACAGTCCAGCTTCAGACAGAGCTGCAACCATGGCGTGTTTGTGTTCAAGGCGTGTTTGCGTTCCGGGCATGTTGTCTGAGGGTGAGTGAGATGAACGCGGCCGGAGCGAGCGGCGGGGGGGAAGCGAGGGCTAACGAGGCCAGAGAGGTGACAGGGGGTCAGATCACTTGGGTCTTGCAGGATGGAGTCTGGCTTTTGCTCTGGGTGAGATGGGAGCCATTGAGGGCTTGGAGGAGAAAAGCGATGTGACCAGACTTAATGCCTCCGCGTTCATGATCTCTCCGGCTTCCGGGTGGAGAAGGCATGCTGGGGGAGACTGCAGAGCCAAGGCGGCCATTTCAGGAAGCCGTGGCAATATCCAGGGGAGGTAACGCCGGGATGCAGTGCGGCCGTGGCGGGGGGCAGAGAGGAGTGCTTGGACTCTGGGCACATTCTGCACAGCTGGTGGGTTTTGACAGCACCGTAGAACAACCCGGGGGCCCCGCCACGTGAGACCAGCCAGGGGGCCCCGCCATGGTAGAACAACCCGGAAGCTCAGCCGGCGGCAATCCCTCCACTCCATGGTGGTCTGTGCTGTTTCCCTAGCTCTACCAGCTGCTGGCTGTGTGAGTGCAGACAGATTACTCAGCCTCTCTTGGTATCCATTTTCGTGTCCGTTAACGGGGGAAATCATAACTACTCAGTAGGGCTGTGGTGCCCGTTACGTAGTTCAGCTCACGGAAAGAGCTGAGCGTCGCGTCTGACTGGGGGCGATCCCTCGGTCACAATCAGCGACTCCCGAGAAGACGTAAGTTCATCTTCCCTGTGCTGAGGGTGTAACTTTGGGGGTGAAGGAGGCCGTGTGTGTAAAGTCCTAGGCCCTTGTACCCCCTAAAGTGCCAACGGACGGTTGTGGGGACAGTGACAGAAACGCTGCCACCCTCCTCTTGGCCCTAACAGCACAACGTGAAGGGACAATGGAGCCCCCCTCCCCCCAGGAGCTCAGGGCAAGCTGGTCAGCAGAGAGACAGGAGGGAATAGTGCCGTGAACGCGGGGAACAGGGACATTTCAGGGCAGGGAGCGCCCTGGGGCTGGCCGGAGGCTGGATTGTTTCGTGTCACCTTGAAGCGCCTTCCTTGGTGCAGAGCCGTGGAGGCGGCTCAGGAGGCACTCATGGGACAGCCTTATTGGCAGCAGAAAGGAAGGAGGCACTGATTCCGAAACAGGTAACCTCACCCTATTCGAGGGTGTCGGCGCACAGCCGCACAGGGCCGAGGGTGGGAGCCGTCTGGGGAGGCCCCGCCAGCCAAGCCTGGGGCACATCACAAGGACGGCTGCCCGTGGCCCTGAGAGTCCAAGCCAATCATTCTCCTCAGGCTGGAAAACAGGTGCTCTGCCTCCGTCCACAGAAGAAGGGTAATATGGAGAAAGCAAGCATTCACCTGACAGGAGCACCCACACCCCGGCATAGACACCCCCCCACACAAACACACCCCAGACACAGCCAGTCCCAGGCACGTGCACATAAGCAGAGACACACAAAAACAGCCAGAGGGACATCACACGTGACCACAGACAGACAGACACCAAGAAACCACGCAGAACCACGTCCGCACACATAAACGCATGCAGGACGTGATGCGTGACCCAAGTAGCCATCAACACAGACAGACCCAGCGAGGACTAAAAGACGCGGACAGGCACAGACCCACAGACACACACGTGTGCAAGTATGCACGCATACACACGCACACACACAGGCATCGCCACGCAGCGACTGAAGGCTGAAGTTCAACCAGGAATCAGGACGGCCAAAGTAACAAAGGACGATGGTGAGAACTCTCCCAGCTCCCAGAGGTCCCCAGCAATGATCCTGTGGGCATCTCTATCTGATGCAATTTGCTCTGCACGTAAGCAGTTCTGATTTAGATGATAGATAGAAACCATTTATACAGTTAAACACGGCAGGGGTCTAAACGCTGTTCCCCACAGAACACCAGATGTGAATAGATGAACATTTGATTGTCCTCACGCCTGCTTCTGACAAGCTAACAGATAAGAAACCATCCCACTGAATTCCCAGAAAACTGGAGACCGCGAATACAGATAGCAATGTGCAGGAAGAGTTAGGATTTATTAAGGCAGATTTCTAAATATTAAAGAGACGGCAGCTGGCCGAGCTCCTCTCAGCAGACTTTGTAGGCGGGATATCACTTGATAACCAAGATGAATGAGCGGAGCTCTCCGAGGGAGCTTCTAGGGCCTGGAGCAGAGCGGATGACCTCCTGCAGGCAGTACACAGGCACTGCGTGCTCTGGACGCCGGGGTTCGGAACCGGAAGGTCCCGCTGCCCCAAACTGTCTCTTCCTTATAGCTGCCTAGGATTCCACTGGGGAGTTTGGAGACTTGCAGAATTCTTGCTCAAAATATAAATGCACACCTGAAAAGATCTTGCTTACCATCACCAGTCACGAGGGAAATGCAAATACAAAACCACAAGGACGCGGACAAATTTGAACCCTTGTGCGTGGCTGGTGGGAATGTAAAATAACGCAGATGCAGTGGAAAATGGTACAGCCGTTCCTCAACAAAACCCAAAGTAGAATTACCCTACGATCCACCATGCACTTGTGGGCACACACCTGGAATACGTGAAAGCAAGGACAGGTATTTGCACATCCACGATCACAGCAGCACTATTCACAACAGCCAAAAGGTGGAGACAGCCCGAGTGTCCATCAACAGATAAATGGAGAAACAAAATGCAGCCTGTGTGTCGGACGGCCCCTTTCTCAGGTTTAAAGAGGGAAATCGTGGGGCGCCTGGGTGGCTCGGTCGCTTAAGCGTCCGACTTCGGCTCAGGTCATGATCTCACGGTCCGTGAGTTCGAGCCCCGCGTCGGGCTCTGTGCTGACAGCTCAGAGCCTGGAGCCTGCTTCGGATTCTGTGTCTCCCTCTCTCTCTGCTTCTCCCCTGTTCATGCTCTGTCTCTCTCTGCCTCAAAAATAAATAAACGTTAAAAAAAATTTTTTTAAATAAAATAAAGAGGGAAATCGTGACACGTCATATCATGGATGAACCCTGGGGAAATTACGCTGAGGGACGCATAAGCAGTCACAGAAGGACAAGTTTTGCGTGACTCCGCCCATATGATGCGCTGAAGATTCAGAGCAGAAGGGTGGGTGGGCTCGGAGTGGGGAAAGGAAGTTATGGGGACACGGTTGCAGCCGGGGACAATGAGAAGCACTCTGGACATGGAAGACAGCTTGAACGTACTTAGTGCCACAGGGACGCCCAAGTGGCTGAGTCGGTTAAGCGTCCGACTCTTGATTTCAGATCAGGTCGTGATCTCACGGTGCATGACTTCGAGCCCCCAGTCGGGCTCTGCGCTGACAGTGTAGAATCTGCTTGGGACTCTCTCTGTCTCTGCATTCTTATACACTTGTGCTCACTCTGTCACTCTCAAAATACACAAATAGGGGCACCTGGGTGGCTCAGTCGGTTAAGTCAGTCCGACTTCAGCTCAGGTCACGATCTCGCGGTCCATGAGTTCAAGCCCCGAGTTGGGATCTGTGCTGACAGCTCGGAGCCTGGAGCCTGCTTCAGATTCTGAGCATCCTTCTCTCTCTGCCCCTCCCTCATTCACACTCTGTCTCTCTCTGTCTCTCAAAAATCAATAAAAACATTACAAAAATTTCTTTAAATAGTTGAAATAGAAAACTTACAATGTATATATTTAATTGTGATAATCCACCTAGACTGCATTATGAATTAATGCATGAAAATACTTCCTATCAAGAGAATCATAAGGATTAGTCTGCAGTCAGGAGAAGGGAAGATCCACCAGGAAGAAAGGAGGGAGATCTTAGAAATGCCATCCCAGAGAAATCTCTGCAATGATAGAAGACATCTGATATCACCGTGAGCGCCCCTCAAACTTACCTCCTCTCCCCATCAAAACTGGTCTGCCCCTATGTTCCCACACCTCCCAATCGTCTTTACCTGAACAAGGTCGGTAGGCCCCCAAGTAAGACTCTTCTGTTCCCACTGTTCCATCCCAACAAGGTCGTATATCCAGAAAGGGTGAAGGAAGAAAACTGCCAACCTAAGATAGCCCAGGCATCTACATATTCCAAAGAATGACCAACACACCGTGCATCTTTTTTGCACTAACAGTTTTAAATCGATTCTGTATACTCTGGCACAGCTAGATGGGTCACTGTCTTCATTGTGCAGATAAGGAGATGAGGATAGATGCAATTTTTTAAAAATGTCCCCCAGTTACACAGCTACCAAGCGGCAGATCCAGGACTCAAGCACTAGAATGTTCATCTCCAAAACTCCAAAGCCCATGTCATTAGCCATCTGTCCTGATTCCCCAGAGCAGAGGCATCCCGTGAGAGTTCTGGCATTTATAAATAAACAATTATATAGTGGTCTAGGTAAAACACCTCAAACCACCTAAAAAGTCAATGCCATTTACTTGATGCTAGAATCTTACCAGTGCTTCTCCACTGACAGACATTTTGCTGTCCTCCCCAGGGAGCACTTGACAATGTCTGGACAGGTTTGGGATGCATGTGCTACTGGCATCTAGCGGGTAGAGGCCAGAGATGCTGCTAAATATTCTAACCCCTCCCCTTCACAAAGAACTATCTGGACCAGAATGTCAATAGTGCTGAGGTCGGGAAACCCTGCATTCTATCAGGGCAACGGTGTACAAGAACTTCGGTGTGTGTCTCCCTCCATTCCCGCCTTTGCCTTCCCTCCTTGTCTGCTCCTGAGGACATCTGTTCACTTACCCAAAAAGGAAAACATCCACGCATGCTAATTCACTCAACATTTACATAGGTTGCAATATTCTAAGTGCTCATCAGAGCTTCCGATCAAGCATGCGCACAGAGGGCACGACTGTCGATAAGGAAGTCTATGTTTAAGGGGAAGACCACTTACTCAAAACACACGGATTGGTAGACACAATTTTCCAAACCACATGAACTATGGAGACATCACAATGATTATCAGCGTGTTCTAAAGGTGTATGTTCGCACCCCTACACTCAGCGACTCTTATCAGATTGGCATGGAGACCTAATCAGAGCTTAGGGAGCATGGTGCTCACATTCGAAGGTGGCCCGCATGATTCCCTCGTTCTGTCATTCACACCCTCAGAGAACCTCTCTCCTTCAGCACGGGCAAGACAGTGACCTGCTTCTAAACAACAATGCAGCAAAGGTGACGGGCCACCCCTTCCATGACTGTAGTATAGTGCGTAAGACTCCCATCTCGCCCCCCTGCCCACCAGAAACTCTTCCTCATGGCTGGATGAAGTACGTGGCCACGTCGGAGAAGTTCACGTGGAAGGCACTTCGGGTTAGGAGCCGAGGGTGGCCTCTGTACGACAGCCAGCAAGAAAGCAACAGAGAAACGGACTCAAGCTCCAATACCAAGGAACTGAACGCCACCACGAAGCACACACGTGGGGACACGAACCCCCTCCCAGCTGAGCCTCCAGCCTGGCTGATACCCCAGTTGCAACCTCATGAGATCCTGAGCGAAGGACCACCTGCAGATCCTGGGAAGGTCGTTTCTGCAGCCCCAACACCCAGAAAGCACGAGGGATTCGGGGAGGGCTTTAAGCCTCTGCACTCAGTGTGGTCATTCGTCCTACAGCCACAGAAAACAGGACTCACAGAGCGCCTCTCACAGAGTGCCCTCTAATCCCTGCCCGCGACACACAGCCTTTCAGCAGCAAGGACATCTTCCTCGGCTCTGAACCCGGGGAGATGAGAAACCTTGGAACCACCACCCCAGCCGAGCCGCCCCGAGATTTACGAAGGCCTCCAACTTCCATTAGGCGGCGGGAAGGCGCCGGGTGTCTCTGCTCGTGTTTAGAAGTCCGTTTGTTTCCATTCGTCGTCAGCAGTTTGCATAAGTGAGTGGTTTTATTTCTTGTGAGCGAGAAGGAAAAACGCACGAGTTACCCCAGCAGTGGGAGATTTGTCAAATAAAGCTTTTAATAATGGGGCTGTTTGACAGTTTTATAGTTCTTCAACTTCCCGGCCATTTGAAGGTGGTAGGTTTTCAATAAAAATTAAGTCCTTTTCCAAGAGAAACTTGGTCCCCTGTTATTTTAAAACAACCAGTCCAGGGTGCACTGAAGCACCTTAATTCCGCTACCGAAAGTAAATCTCCCTCCTTTTCCGTGGTAATAACTCGGGCAATCCATCAGCCTGAGACGGACCGTGAGCTTTCACACCAGTATTTCCAGGTGGCCTGATGAACCACATCCGTAACTAGACTTGCCGGGTGATCATTAGGCTGTTCCTGAAAATAAATGGCCTGGCCTTGTCTGTGGCTTACTTAAGTACACCGGGAGGGGCCAGCGGCCTGGACTTCACTCTTTCATCCCCTCAGATCCTTCTAAAGTTCTTCTGGATCACAGGCAGTGTTTCAGGGGCCAGCCTCCGAGGAGGGAAGTGGCACGTGGGAAGAACCCAGGATCTGAAGACCTCGGTTCTAGAACGAGCTCCATCACCTGCTACTTGTATGACTGCTGGGTTCATCCCCTGACTTCTCAGACGTTTAGCTCCTCCGTTTGTCAGTGGAGGAGAGGAAGTCAGAATTCTGGGGCTCAAACCCCGACACGGTGATCCACGGGAGTGGTCAGGGGGTACGTATCTAATCCCTCTGAACTCGCTCATCTAAAAAATGTGACGACTGTGCCTAGCAGTTCTTAGAGGCCCAGAAAGGTTCATCTCTGGAAATGACTGAGCCAGGTTCTCCTGGTCCTCACCAGGTGCCCATTCAGTGCAAGTTGTCCTCTTGTCATTATTATTATCACTCTTATTACTGAGGATGTCATTACCGTCACAGTCAAGAAAAAAGTCGTTAAGCCCCTGCTTTGCCAAGAGTGGTTCTCTCTGCCCCTGACAGAGAGAGCATCCAGCGTCTCAGGGATCCTGTGTTGCGGCCCGCGTTTCCATACAATAAATGACCTCTCTGAACACAGTGATGCCCCAGACCCAGGACAAACAGCCTCAAGGAACCGTTGGCTCCGAAGGTAAAGACCCACCAGTGGGAATGGTTAGCAAAAGGATGATTGCTTTTCGTGACAAGCCCGGTGGGTAATCTGCACTGTTTTGCAATGTGCATCTACGACTTTGATTAGCACTGAGCTTTTTTGGGGCACCTGGGTGGCTCAAGTCGGTTAAGCATCTGACTTCAGCTCAGACCATGATCTAGCGGTTCTAGGGCTCGAGCCACACATCCAGCTCTGTGCTGACAGCTCAGAGCATGGAACCCGCTTCAGAGTCTGCGTCTCTGTCTTTCTCTGCCCCTCGCTTGCTTGTGCTCTGTCTCTCTCTGTCTCACAAAAATAAATAAACATTAAAAAAATTATTTTTAACTGTGTTTTTTATTATAAATGCAAAAAAAAAAAAAAGAGATAAAAGGGTATGTGCCTCAAGCCACTAGAGAGATGCCAGCTGGTACTCAGGTTGGCCCCAGACCTGGACTTTCACATGCATCTCTCACCAAGCCTGAGCTTCCCTCACCTTCTAGGGCTGCCGAACCAGAACCAGCGGCGACTACACAGCGGTTCCCCGGGCCCGGTTTGCAGGAAGCAAGTATGTTCAAGCCCTCTCTTCCCCAAGGTCCCAAAGGCACGGAGCATGGAGCCCTTGTGTCCTACAGCATCCAGCGTCCCCTCCACTGCCAAGTGCCCCTATCGAAGGTGTAAATTGTCACCGTCATTTTCTTATTCTTCCTCATCATCTCCACCATCCTCCTCCTCCTCGATTACTCTCCTTAATAAATCCCACGCCCACCCCAGGTCCCTCTCTCTGTGCTCAGCAACCGCCTATATTCTTCCTGCAGTGGATTCAGACCATTTACTATGCTCCATTCTTAGCCCTTATCTTCCCAGCCTGAAAATACAGCATCTCTATAGTCTTACTCTGTTAAAATAACTTCTTGCATTGAAGTTCCTCAATCTCCTGCGTGTTTTTGGAACATGGGGACCCTTTGCCAGCATCCTTCCTATCTTGGCCACCCCTTTCCCTGCTTGCGGGTCTCCTGGCCACTCTCCCTCCGTGTCCCCCTCTATCTGCCCACCGTCTCTGCTCTGACAGCTCCAGCAGGGGGACCTGCTTGGAACAATATGGCTCCGTTATGATCGCTCTCTGTCATTCCTTCCTGGAATTTAATTGGATTTTTCTCTCCCCTTTGTTAGTCGAAAGCACATAATAAAAATCTCCCCGAGTGCAATCACTTTCCATCGGCACTGTTCCAACCCATGTCACGATGAGGCTTGATAGAAAAGGGGCTCTCTCCCACTCCACATAGGAAATAAATATTTGACTTGCAACGGAGGCTTTTATTTATGGCATGGATTAACTCCTTACAAGTCCCCGGAGGGGAAGGGAGAGGAGGCTCCAGCTCCCCACTTGTGGTGGAGGTCAATTCATCAGCCGCTTCCGCAAAGGAATCCTGCGCGTGAAATTGTTTGGGGATTCCAGCAGACACTTTCATAAAGTGCGGTCCACAAACGACCTCAGTCCGAATTTCCCAGAGGGCCTGATGAAAATTCAGATTCCTACACCCAACCCTGGGCCTAGTGGGTGGGGTCAAATCTCTGGTGGCTCCAACCTGAGAGCCCATTGTGCTGCACAGAAAGGCCAAGGGCCCCCAGTTTCACTGCATCCGTGAAGCTGCTGGGGGTGAGAGAAATGGAGGCCCCAAAGTGGGTGCTGTGCTCCCGCAAGGATAGGCTCCCCATTTAATCTACCCTTATTTCTCGCTTGTCTTCATTATACTCCAGACCCTATGTCTTGAGGGTGAATTTTGAAAGACCTTTTCCACTATGTAGAAGCCTTCTCAAAAGTTACACACCAGGGGCACCTGGGTGGCTCAGTCGGGTAAGCATCTGACTCCCGACTTTGGCTCAGGTCATGATCTCATGGTTCTTGGTTTGGGTGTCCCTCCTCGGGCTCTGCACTGACAGCATGGAGCCTGCTTGGGATTCTCTCTCTCTCCTTCTCTCTCTCTGCCCCTCCCCCGATCACAATAGCCCACACACACATTCTCTCTCAAAATTTTAAAATAAACATTTGAAAAAAGTTGGACACCAGACTCAGGGAAAAGATGTGGTGGTTTGGGGTTTTCTTAAATTCGTATTTGTTATATATATGTGCACACACACACACCTATAAATAAAAACATCAGTTCTGAAATATGTAATACTTAATGCATCATGCAAATGCATCATTTCAGCCATGATTCATGTTGATCTAAGGTCAAAAGGTACCCCACATTTTCAAAGAGAAGAACCTATTTCAGGAGAAGTCAGGACTAGCAAAGGAAACCACAAGATAGAAAGTGGATGAAAACTCCTCAGAATGAGCCAGAGTCTTTAAAATCCTGAGAGGGGAAAAAAAAAAATTGTCCTTTCCAAACAGTTTGATATTCTCCAGGACCTCCTTTAGAGCTGTGTAGGTGTATTCATGGTGTCATCTGAGAAATCGCAGAGAGGGCTCTCTGCCCTGATGGTTCTGGAATGCTTGACATCGTCAGACTTCACTCAGCTTTCACGACTGACAAAATTCGGTCGTAGAATAGTCTACCCAGAGACAATACCCAAATAGCACTTTAACTAACATCAAGTATATGGCCTTTTTCTTCAGTAATTTCCTTTTGTTAATTTTAATTCCGGGTTCGATAATATACAGTGCAATATTAGTTTCAAGAGTACGATATAGTGATTCCACACTTGGATACATCACCCTGCGCTCATCATGAGGAATGCCCTCCTTAATCCCCATCCCCCAGTTCACCCCTCCCCCCACCCCCTCCCCTGTGGTCACATCCATTTGTTCTGTACAATTAAGAGTCTGTTTCTTGGTTTCTCTCTCTCCTTTGTTTTTCCTTTGCTTGTTTGTTTTGTTTCTTAAATTCCACATAGGAGTGAGATCATATGGAATTTGTCTTTCTCTGACTGACTTACTTCACTCGACATTATACTGTCTAGCTCCATGCACGTCACTGCAAATGGCAAAGTTTCGTTCACTTTTATGGCTGAGTAATATTCCAATGTGTGTATATACCACATCTTTATATCCATTTATGAGTCGATGCACATTTGGGCTGCTTCCATAATGTGGCTATTGTAGACAACACTGCAGTAAACATTGGCAGGGAAGGGCATGTATCCCTTTGTACGAGAGGTCTTGTATTTGGGGGGGGGGGGGGGGAGATGCCCAGTAGTGCGATTACTGGATTGTAACAAACTTCAGGGGTGGGACTTCCTTGGGGAGTAAAATGTTAAAATATTTTATGGCTGTTCACACATATGTCCTTGGCTTCCCAAAAGGGTATCATACTATTTGTGGTACTTTCCTGTGGCTGTTGTAACCAAGTACTACAAGCTTAGTGGCTTAAAGACACAAATTTATTATCTCACATTTTACAGACAGCCAGCCATGGGTCTCACGGGGCCAAAATCAAGGTATTAGCAGGACTGCATTCCTTCAGGAGGCTTGAAGGGAAAATCCCTTTTCTTGCTTTTTTTTCAGCTTCTAGAGGCCACCTACATTCCTTGGCTACACCTCCCTCCATCTTCAAAGCCAGCTGGACCCTCACTCTTTTCTTTCTCGGAACCTCCTTTTCTGCCTCTCTCTTTCAATTTTAAGGACCCTTGTGATTACACTGGGTCCACCCAGATAACCCAGGATGATCGCCCCATTTTATGGTCAGCTGACTGGTCAGATGACTTAATTTCATCTCTAACCTTATTCCCCTTTGCCACAGAAGGGACCATATTCACAGGACAATGCTCAAGCCCCCCACACCACTTAACTATGTCCACCTGTAGGAACAGAAGTGGAATGCCTTCACTACAAGCTCAGCAACTCTGTTATCATCACTTTGTAATGAATTTGAGGACTAGGTACCAAATAGCCCCTGTCACAGGTGGGATCCCAAGGAGCACAGTCTGAGATGGGGAGCGGGGGTCAGGACGTTCATCAGTGGGGGCCCTAGGGAACAATCCCTCTGGAAGACGGGGGTAAGGAAGCTTTGGACGGAGGGAAACTGAACGCCATCAAAGCCCAGCCAAGACCCCAGACACTTCCACTCTGGAGCTGGGGTGCCTGTCAGGTTTGTCCCAAGCTCGGGGAGGCCACTAGCCTTTCTGTCCTTGCCCGAATCAGGCGCTGCATGAGGGTGCCCTAGGCTGAGACAGGTTTTTTCAACCGAGGCCATCCTCAAAGAGGGTCACCTCGGGGAACAGTCCCGGCCTCCAGGGGAACAAGGCTTCATCTCACCGAGGGCATCTGAACGGCGTATCACAGCATCTGCACAGACCTGGCAAAGATAAAACGCAACTTAACGAGCACTGAATACAAGATGCTGTACTGAATCACTTCCTGATGAGACCTCTCAGCCTCTCTCATTAACCTCGGTGCCGCTGTTCCTGGCCCTTGATGCTGTTCGGGCTCGGCCTGGCTGCTCTCAAGTTACCAACAGCCACAAACATTTTGATCTACCCGATCCGGAGCCTTGCGCATCTTTTCAGAACTTCGTCTGCATCTCAGGTTTCCCTTACATTTTCTAGAGGCTTCTCCCTTCTCTGTCTGGTCCTCTTCTGCCTTTTGCAGTGGAGACCGATTTCGCCACTTGGTTCCTTTATTTTAATTTTTTCAAACTGACTCGGAAAACACGGCCTGCCTTTCTGCAAAGCAACTCAGGCGGCTCTGAACCACGACCGACGTAGGTTAAGCTCTGCTAAACTCCATGACACGAGGATTATAAATTAAAGGTCAACCCATTCCCTCACACAGCTGCTACTGAAAAAGCCCTAGAAATTCAGATGAATTAGAATCAGATGTCAAGGCCACAGAAGAAACACCAGTGTCAGAATAAAGACCCGTTTCCCAGAGTGTACTTAGAGCCTGACCCAGGCGATTCATCCCCGACCCAGAATCCTTCATGAGACATGTGGTCATCAAGACCCTCACCCCACGTCTCACCCCCAGCTAGTGGCCCAAACCTGGGGAAGGCAGGGTCCGTCTGACTCGGGGAATGTGGCAAAGCTTCACTGAGAAGTAAGTTTCCATCTCCCTGTGGCTCAGAGTGACAAAGGACTGACCCCCAGGTCAGCAGCCAAGAAGGGGTGCAGCCCCTGTTAGTACCAGAAACCACTAACGAGGGATGCAGCTCCGCTAAGCCCAAGAGGTGCTCAGCCACCCGGGGCTAGGTTGTTTGAGATGCCGCGTCGACCCTGCCAGGAGCACACCGCCAACAGTCACTTCCGTGTGCATTTTGCAAAACACCAGCTTGCGCCTCATCTCGTGTTGGCTCATCAACAGCCCTGTCAGGTATGTAGAGCAGGGATCATTATTTGTATGGCACTTTTGTTTCTTTGTGCGAGACGACGCGTGCACAATGCCGCCATGATGTGCCAGGCCGTCCAAAGAGAGCGTAGACACACGCAGACCAAAAAACCCAGGTCTGATTCTCAGACCATCACAAACACACCAAGAAACCAGAGCGTGGTGGGAAATGCACCCTTCCTTCTCCCACAGCGGCTCCTCTCGGTCTTGAGCATGTACCCCTCAGGGAACCAAAGCCTCTTGCTCTCAATCTCCCCGCCTTCCTGTAATTCAGCTCTGCCACTTCTCCTGATGTGGGCTTTTAGCACACCTGCACTTTGATGTGGAACAGATCGTGTTCCTGGAAGCCAAAGCAAGCAAAACTCACTTGCCCTGGATCTTGTAAAGCCCCTCCTGCCCCCCCCCCCCGCCACCTCCTCCTTCTCTGCCCTCCATCTGAGGCCACCAAGTTCCATATGCCCCCTATCCTGAATAAAGCAAACACAAGCAGCCAGGCTCTCTCTTGGCAATTGTGTCACCTCTCAGGGAATAATGTCCTTGGGCTGCTATCCCAAAGAGCCCACCTCCCCGCCCCAGGCACAAGAATGGAGAGGAAGAGAGAGGACCCTCTCTCTCCACGCGTGTTTACTGTGCAAAATTCAGGAAACACAGAAAACCAGAAAAGACACCAATATCCTCATCAATCAGCAGTGATCACCATTAACATTTTGCTGTGGTTCCTTCTAACTCAGAAATGTTTAAATGAAACAGAGGAATCATACTATGTGCAGACTTTCATTCTGCTTTTCTACCCTTAATTATTTTTTTTTAAGTGTATTTATTTATTTTGAGAGAGGCAGACAGACAGCCAGGGAGGGGCAGAGAGACAGGAAAGAGAAAATCCCAGGCAGGCTCCATGCTGTCGGCACAGAGCCCTGACTTGGGGCTTGAACCCACAAACCGTGAGATCGTGACCTGGGCTAAAACCAAGAGCTGGATGCTTAAATGACTGAGTCACCCAGGTGCCTCTCTATACTTGATTCTTGACAATAAGCATCTCTTCATGCCATTAAACATTCCTTGTGACTTTTTAACAACTATATTATCCCATTGTTTACAGGTAACATTATTACAATTACAATGTCTGCAAGACCACACTTGTGCTCTATGGGATGGTGCCCCCTGGAGGCACCTCTGTGACAAGATGGTCTATTAATTATATGCCACTGTAAGTTCCCTGGTCATTTTACCTGATGGGAACCTGAAGACAAGAGGGCCTTAGCAACTTACCCTCTTAACTTCAGTGAACAGAAATCCCACTGTGCCAGTCAGCTTGGGCTGCTGTCACAAAATGCCATCAACTGGATGGCTGAAGCAGTTTTTTCTTACACTTCTGGAGGCTGGGAGTCCAAGATCAGGGTGCCAGCATGGTGGGGTTCGGGTGAAAGCCCTCTTCTGGGTTGTAGTGCTGTGTGTTCCCTCAGCCCAAAAGACAGCGAGGGGGCTCCATGAGATCCCTTTCATAAGGACACTGACCCCATTCAGGAAGGCTCCACCCCTATGACCTAATCACCTCCAAATGCCCCACCTCCTAATGCCATCCCGTTGAGAATGGAGGTGTTAAAAAAATTCAGCCAAGTAAATTTCAAGATCCAACTGGCTTTACTAAGGGACTCATGAATTGGGCAACATCCCATCCAGCAAGTACAGAAATGCTCCAAGGAGTCTCCTGAATGGATGGTTTTGAGAGGAAGGGGGCGGGACAAGAAGTCATCAACAAAAGGAAAGAAAGGATTGTGTCATCTTCTTTTAGGGGGACAGGAAGGCAGGGTTTCATCCTGCAGATGACCTCACCAGAGATGATCAGGAAATTCCAGTTTGATAGTTAGAAGGTCACATCCCTGGGATAGGTTAAAACTGTAATTAAGTCTCGGTTTGATGTCTTAGAGTAAATGACTCCAATCTGTGTTTGGTTTTTTTTCTTTCTTAACAAGGATTTCAACATATAAATTTGGGGAGGACAAAAGCATTCACTCTATCACACCAACTGGGTCATTTGATCTTAAAGCCACTGTTTCTGCCCCATTAAAACAAACGAACAAACAAACAAACAAACTTGAAATCACTCCACTATTTCTGTTTTGCCCAGTACATTAGGAGACACAAAGAAAGAAAAAAGGAAGGAGGGAAGTGGGAAGGGAGAGAATATAAACAACCACCTACATCATGCTAAGTGCTCTCCCTGGATTACCTCACTCAAACCTCACTCAGACCTTTAAAGTAGCTGAATTTTCTCCCATTCTTCAGACGAAGAACCTAAGGCTCAGAAAGGCTAAAGAATGTTCCAGAGATTTTGCAACCAGCAAGTGGCAGAACCATTACAATGGGAGCTTCGTGGAGGGCCCACCATGTGCTGAGCACCAAGAGAACCATGGCAGTGCCATGTGGTGGGCACAGTATTCGATCAGTCAACATAACGGAAGCTGGATAACTTGAGTCACTCACAGAGCCCAGTAGTGAACACGAAATGGGCCCCGTACCTACACCTCTATCAGTCACCCACTTCAGGGCGCCCCCGCCTCTACCAAGTCTTAAAGACCCCTTTGCTGACTACACCAATCTCCACCTGGGACACTCCCATCCTCTGCGCTCTCTGTGACATACAAGACATGGAGGCTGAGAAGAGCACGAGGAGGGCAGGACAATCCAAGCTCTTGAATGGTCTCCCTGCCATCTTGCAAGCGTTCAAGTTGTGGCTGGTTCCATGACCAGTGCAGGGGCAGGCTGGGGTGTGCTCGGCCAAGATTAGGACTCCAGGAAGAACAGGGATGATACCTGGGGTTGACGTTTGCTTTCTTTCTCTACTTATCTGATTCCTCTGCCCTTTCTCAGTGTCCTTTTCTCTAAAGAAAAGATGCTTGAGGCTGTGAAATCCTCTCGTCCACATGACTGTGAAGCGGTCCGTCCATTGGGTCATCAGTAATGCCCTGAAGGTCAGCTGGGGTCTCCAGTTTCATTGACCCATAACCTGAAAATGTAAGGGATGGCCCAGAGAGAGCAGAGCTGGACTGGACCTCATCTCAGGAATGACAGCAATTAAAAGCCATGAGCACTTATCGATGGCTATTGGTATGCCCCACGCTCTGTACCAGATAAGCTATCTCATTTGAATCCTCTGTTGATGTATTACTATTACTATTACCATTAGCTGAATCATTCGTTTTAAGCATGAGACCACCAAAATCAGAGAGGAGAGGTATCTTGTTCAAAGCCACATTGTGGGGAAGTGTTTGAACATGACCTGCTAAAAGGAAAACCCAAGCCCTGGAACACCATCCAGCTCATGTCTGCAGAGACCTTCGGCTGCTATCCCCAACTGAATTTGAGCTTTACATCTAGGAAGGGAACCTGACTTCCCCTA
This sequence comes from Panthera onca, assembly GCF_046562875.1. Classification (NCBI taxonomy): domain Eukaryota; kingdom Metazoa; phylum Chordata; class Mammalia; order Carnivora; family Felidae; genus Panthera; species Panthera onca. The sequence goes on along the minus strand of NC_138354.1, from coordinate 34,903,585 downwards.
CTGAGTTCTGAAGGTGACTCCTCTCATTCACTCACCACCCTGTTCTCAGAACTTTCCAGAACCTCTTTCCAATATATATTCCTCTAAGGGCTTACAAGACCCTGTAGCAGTTCTGTCCAATAGAACTATAATGTGACCCACAAACATCATTTTAAATTTCCTAGTAGCTACATTGAATAAGGAAAAAGAGATAGATATACATTTTTTTCTTGTCCTTTCATATATATATATATATATAATTTATTTTCAAATTGGTTTCTATACAACACCCAGTGCTCATCCCAACAGGTGCCCTCCTCAATGCCCATCACCCACCTTCCCCTCTCCCCCACCTCCCATCAATCCTTAGTTTGTTCTCAGTATCCAAGAGTCTCTTACGCTTTGCCTCCATCTTTCTCTGTAACTTTTTTTCCCCTTCCCCTCCCCCATGGTCTTCTGTTAAGTTTCTCAAGATCCACATATGAGTGAAAACATGTGGTATGCTTCTCTGACTTATTTCACTTAGCATGATACCCTCTAGTTCTATCCACGTTACTGCAAATGGCCATATTTCATTCTTTCTCATTGCCAAGTAGTATTCCATTGTATACATAAACCACAACTTCTTTATCTATTCATCAGTTGACGGACATTTAGGCTCTTTCCATAATTTGCCTATTGTTGAAAGTGCTGTTATAAACATTGGGGTACAAGTGCCCCTATGCATCAGCACTCCTGTATCCCCTAAATTATATTTTATTTAACCCAAGAGATCCAGAATATTTTCATCTCAACATGAGGCACCAAAAACATTCCCACTGCTCAAAAGCCACGTAGGGCTGGTGGCTGTCACAGTGGGTAGTATAGCAGACCACACAACTACAGGATCGAATTCAGTGTGCATTAGGATACAGTGGAAGTCTCATTTATAACTCAGACTCCTGGGGCCCATTCTTGGAGATTCTGACTCTGTATATCAGTGATGAGCCCTAGGAATCTGCTTTTCTAACAAAGTGCCCCTCGGTCACTCCAAGGGGACTGTCTACGGAACTCTGGTGTAGGATATTTTCAGGGCAAAGCAGGAGGTTCACCTTAACGTCAGGACACAAGTCCCTGCAGCGGAACCTCTATCTCTGAGAGGATTTACCACTACAATTTTTGCCGTCCTCCAACTTGGACTCAACAACTGAATTTGATAGATACATGTGATGATACAGGTGCCCCTGTTGGAATGGGTCCGTTCACTGACCCATCACCACCCATTTCTTCAAATGATGTTTGAGACAAAATATTAATGATCCTAATGAAATTCAGAAGGAGCTTAGACAGAACCCCATTCCTTTCAAAGCAAAACAACTGTATGTATATCTACATAATGGCCATGGTTTTATTTTTTGGCATACTACTTGGGTAAGAACACTGTCAAGTCACAAGTAGCCTCCGGGCCTGGACCCAGTTACAAACAAGGATAAAGAGAGGAATAGTCCGACATCTGGGTTTTCTGCTATCTTAAGAGTTTCCCAAAATGTGATCTCAGGACTACAGACAGCAGTGACCCTAACATGTGAACAGGCAGACCTTCAGATTTCCCAGGTTCTACTCCAGAGTCTGATTTATAGACGGTCAGCAATCTGCACACATCCAGCACCCACCCCCCCTCAGCCACCAGCCCCAGGAATTCTGTTGCAGGTGGTTAGGGTGAAACCACCACTCACCCCACTGGTCTCAGCAACATGAAACTACAAAAAAAAAAAAAAAAAAAAAAAAAAAAAAAAAATTCTGCAAAAAAAAAAAAAACAACTACAAAACTATAAAAACCATCAGCATGCAAATGCTGTTTGCAAAACAAACAAATATCAGCCATCTTCCTCCTTTTACTTTAATGATACAATAGTGAGTACAGATGTCCAATTATAAAATATTTGAACACACCTATATCGAGTAAAGTTTAAAAGTTCCCTCACCTTTTCTCTAAAAGGGGATTTGGTTAGGGCCCACTGAGGGAGGGGAGAATAACACGTGAATTTGGAAATGGGACAAGAGATCAGATCATCCATCGAGAGCTTTGCAGCATTTTGTGGTGTAGCATTTGGATTGCATTTGAGGAAACCCTTGAGAGAATTTTAACGAGGGGGTATCATGGCCTTCAGAACAATTCTGTCAAGTTTTTTAATTCCAGTTCATTGACACAGTGTTGCAGGTGTACAATACAGTGATCCACTGCTCCCGTACTGTCACCCAGTGCTCACTGACCAGTGCACATCATGACCAGCGCACTCCTCAGCCCCAACCCCCTATTTCACCCAACCCCCATCCACCTCCCCTCTGGTCACCATCAATTTGTCCTCTATAGTTAAGGGTCTATAGTTAAGAGTCTGAGGTGGGGAAGGGGGGACGGGGGGAGGGGTTCTGTCTCCTTTTTGTTTCTTTTTTTTGTTTGTTTCTTAAATTCCATGTAGGAGTAAAATAAGACAGCATTTGTCTTCCTCTAACTTATTTCACTTAGCATTATACCCTCTGGGTCCACCCGTGTTGTTGCAAATGGCAAGATTTCATTCTTTTTTATGGCTGAGTAATATTCCATTGTATAGAACCCATAAATCAACCCACAATTATACAGTCAATTAATCTTTGACAAAAGAGGCAAGAATATACAATGGGGAAAAGATAGTCTCTTCAACAAATGGCACTGGGAAAACTGGACGGCCACATACAAAAGAATGAAATGGGGCCACTTCCTTACACCAGACACAAAAATAAACTCAAAATGGATTAAAGACCTAAATGTGAGACCTGAAACCATAAAAATCCTAGAAGAGAGCACAGGTGGTAATTTCTCTGACAGTGGCCGTAGCAACATCTTTCTAGATATGTCTCCTGAGGCAAGAGAAACAAAAGCAAAAATACATAATGGATCTCCAGAACATTTTTAAAGATAGCTTGAGCTGCTACAGAGAACAGACTCGGAGACGGAGCTATAAGAACAGAGGCAGAGGACCAGTAAGAAGGTTACTGAACTAGCTAACTGGTTAACTGTTAAAACATATACAAGCCACATTCTACTTAGGCAACATCCATGGGTGTGCTGGGTCAAACTCCATCCTTCCTCCCTCTAGTGTAATATGTCAGGCTGGTCTTCCCTGCCACAATCATTCTTTACCCACCCTGGGCCATCAACAAGGGGCCCAACAAGATCACACACATCCACACACTGCCCAAGGCCCAAGGACAATTTCCAGGAATACAAGAGTCTATATTCAGATTTAGGTGGAAAAAAAAAAAAAAAAGTTGAACTTGAAAATGGGTCTGTTCTGCCACTACGGGCATTTTACATTGCTCAAAGTAAACTCAACATCTCAGACCGCAGCTTGTGTATTATGGTAACTTAGCTGTACCTAGGGATTCTCCCAAACACTTGCAGAGTATTAGCCCGGCACCTGCACCGCTCATGGGGACGGTCCTCCAAAACGGTCCTTCCGAAAGAAACATAAGGACTGTCCATAAAGCAAATTTTAAACTCCTCCCCAAAAACAAAAACTGATCGCCACCCCCAAATTGGCACTTCCTTCAGGGTTTCAAAATTAAGCTCCAGAGTTCACCTGACAACACGCTAACGAGAATGCGAAGCGAGCTCAGTTGTTCTCCAGAGCATCTTTGTACATGGCTGGTTTCCACCATGTCTGGAAAACATCATCAGTGTGTCTGCATGTGGAGGGTGTGGGATTTTTAGTTTCTGGATGTACAAATGCAGCTGGACTGCAGTGACCACTTCAGAGATCAGAAATCATTTCACTTCACTAACATTCACTTCAACTGGGTATTGAATGCCACTTTCTTTCGAAGACCAACGCGCGGTACTGGACGATGTTTAATGTCTTCCTTCTCTTGACAAGATACCGGCAGCCACAGCTGGTTAAGGTATATTTTGTATGTTTCCACTCAAAGCAGCAGTCACTGCTGTATGGAATCCAACACTAATGGTAGAAGGAAAGAGAGCCCAGACATTTTTATCCCGAGTCAGCAAAGTCCTAAGCCAGTGGGTTCAACTCAGATCTTTGGAATCAGGTATGATTTGCAAATGATGTCGCCCTTCACCACGTTTCTGGGATGGTTTCTGGATAAACCAAGTTAGTGAGGAAGGGAAGGATTAGAAGAGGAGTTAAGGAGGCACAGGTCTCTTGGTTTGGAGCAGGGGATGCTGTGAGAGGTCAGCTGTCAAACAGCATCCTGATTCGTGATGGCTGTCCTGGGTTCAGCCTGAATGAGCCATCCATCCATCCATGATGAGCAAAGCCCAGTAAGTCCCTTCTCTTTGAGCATCCACAACACAGCTTTTGTTTCCAAATCCATAAATCCAGGAGGCAAACAGGAATGGCATTCCCCAGTTCTCCTCCACACACAGTTCCTTCCGGCCCCACGCTAATTGGTGGACCATTTCACACCCCACTACCTTCCTCCTCGGTCCTCTGAAACCCTTCTCCACCACTGCACAGCCTTCATCTCCAGGGTCGACAACTAACATTTACCCTGTTGGAGGGATTTTACAAGGATTATCTCATCTGACCCTTGCTGTAATGGAGAAGTACAGTCATCCCAATTTTACAGGAATAACAGGAGACCCTAAAGGCAATTTGCACCAATTTATACAACGACCAGCAGCACATAAGAGTGGTTTGCTCATCACCCCCCAATGGCACTACATCTTACAATGTTTTAATTGGCCAACTGGATAGGTAAAATTATGTCGCACTGTCTTCCCAGTTTCCGTTTATTTGATGTCTTCTTTGATGTCTATTGAAGATTAGTATTTTCCTTATATGCCTATATACCATTTGTATGTCTCACTTTGGAAACAAACTTTTCACGCCCCTTGCAAGTTTTTCTTTTGTATTTTTAAAGATTTGGCATTGTAACATTATTCCACTTTACCATGTCTCTTGCAAAACCCCGCCCCACCAATTGCCACATGCCCCTTAATTTTGCTCATTGTGATTTTTCATTCCATCATGCTGCACATTAGATTCCCAGAACTTATTCAAAGTTCTCAGTCTTCCAAATTGAATCTATTAGCATTTTTCTTGTGATTTCTTCCATGAGTCCTATGCTTGGAAAAAACCTATCTCAAACTGAGAAAGATATTTATCTGCATTTTATTCTCTTTTTTTTAGTTTTTTTTCCCCCCACATTTTTCTCTTTAATTCAATTGAAATGCATTTGGGAGCATAATATAATTGTGAAGGTCTAACTTGTTTCCTTTCCCCAAACAACCAATTTTTCTAACACGACTCCTTGAACTGACTTCCTTCCCTTTGGCCTGTAATGCTTTCTTTGTTGTAATCTTATATGATATATATGCTCAGTACTATTTCCCTTATCCCATCACTTCTTGTACCCATATTCCATGGTTTCAATTACCACAGCCTTATAAAATATTTTGTGATTTGGTCAGGCAAATACCTTTGTTTTCAAAATGTCATTGGGCCATTTTTTTTTTCTATTTTCAAAATGTCCTTAAATAATTTCTCACCCATCAATTCTTCCAGACAAAACTTAGAATGATTTTTGCAAGATCCCTGAAAGTCCCAGTCAGATTTTGATTGGTATATTGTGGACATATATATATAATTTTTTTAATAACTGACACCTTGGTAATACTTAACCTTCTCCTGTAAAAAAGGGATATATTCTTTCAAGTACGTCCCCCACTCAAGTTGGACCTATCATCAGATTTTTGGGATTTAATGATGTGATGCATCACACTTAAGTTAGTTAAAAACACACTTTAACATATATTTCTTGGGGGCCCCTGGTTGGCTCTGTTGGTTAAGCGCCCAACTTTGGCTGAGGTCATGATCTCACGGTTTGTGAGTTTGAGCCCCGCATCCGGCTCTGGGCTGACAGCTTAGAGCCTGGAGCCTGCTTTGGATTCTGTGTCTCCCTCTCTGTCTACTCTTCCCCCACTTGTGCTCGCTCTCTCTTTCTCTCTCTCTCTGTCTCAAAATATGAATAAACATTAAAGAAAATGTTTTAAACATATATTCCTTAAGTAAGATTTTTCTTGTGAAACATTTAGCATAGTGCCTAGAACATTATAAAGATTTAATAAATTTTATATACAAATTACTATTATTATTTTACTTCATTTTATTTATTTACTTTCTTTTGTTTTAGATGGCTATAATTATTATGGGTGTTACCACTACTATTATTTTTTACTGTCACTGTTATTATTATTATATATTTATATATAATTATTATATATTACAATTATTATATATTATTATTATACACTGTCATTATTATTATGTAATGCCATTAATATTATTTATCAAAGACTAGAATGAAACAGTACCTTCTGGACACTCCTCTATGTAAGAGAAAAACTTAGCATGCTTTTTTCCCTCGATGCCTCCTTTTCTCTTCCCCGATACCTATGTTGTCTTTCAAAACATATGTTAACATTCATAGTCAGTTTTCTTGCCAGTTCTTTTACGCCAAAATATTCTCATTCTTTTTTGCTTGTTTGTAGTTTTTTTGTTTTGGTTTGGTTTTGAGCATAGTTGACACGCAAGGGGACATTAGTTTCTGGTGTGCCACACGGTGATGGGACAATTCCGTAGGCCACGCTGTGCCTGCCACAGTGGAGCTACCTTCTGTCACCGTACAACACTGTTACAACGTCCTTGACTATGTCCCTTGTGCTGTGCCTCTTATTCCCATGATGTATTTGTTCCCTAACTGGAGACCTGTACCTCCTGCTTCCCCTCACCTGTTTCGCCCTTTTCTCCCACCCCCTCCCTCCCTTCAGGCAACCATCAGTTTTTCCTTTGTATTTATAGATCTGATTCTGTTTTTTGTTTTCTTATTCATCTGGGGTTTTGCGGGGGTGGGGGAAGGGGTTATTCATAACACTTATGAGTAAAGTCATATCGTGTTTGTGCTTCTCGTTACGACTTATTTCACTTACATTAATACCTTTGAGGTCCATCCATGTTGCCTCAAATGGCACAATCACATCCTTTTTATGGCTGCATAATATTCCTGTGTGTGTGTGTGTGTGTGTGTGTGTGTGTGTGTACCACACGTTCCTTATCCATTCATCTCCTAATAGACACCCAGGTTGCTTGCATACCTTGGCTGTTGTAAATAATGCTTCAATAAGCATAAGGGTACCTACATCTTTCTAAATCAGTGTTTTCATTTCCTTTAGGTAAATACCCAATAGGGAAATTACTGGATCATAGGGTATTTCTATAAAATATTCTCATTCTCGAGTTTTCTGTTTTAATTACTCTCCCAACTGGCTGGAATGTATCTCAGAGTATTCTTTAAAAAGGAATAGATTTTTTTTTCTAAGCCATTGCATCACCTACATTAACCAATTATATGAGCATAAAATATAAAAAAGACTTTTCACTGAACTTTTTCAGCAAGGCTCTTTCATGACAAACATGAGCACACACAAAGCAGAGACCAGCCATTGGCATGTAGTCTTTAAACTTTAAACTTTCAACTGAGAGAACATTTCTCCATAGCTGTTGAGAGTTACTAGGCTTGCCCTGTTCTAGACATCAAAATATGTGCTGACCATCATATTGTACTTCTCCATTCAGCACCAACAGTCTTGTGATTAGTAGAATGTTCTAGCAGATTCTGACAACAGTTTCATTATCAGTCTGGATTTTCAGGGTTGTATGAGTTTCCATTTTTCTATGCCTTCTTGGGTTTTTTTTTTTTTCAGTATGAAGTTGGAAAAGATTGTGTTTGATCCAAGTTCTAAACAGAAGTCCATTGATCATGTTCAATATAGTATGATATAATTTTTGACAGTTTAGACGGTTTAAAAGAGTAGTAACATTCTATTCAGACAGACTTGGTTTGTGTATCAGTTAACTAGCTCTTTGTTCTACAGAACAGAAAACCCAAATTAAAGTGGTTTAAGCAATAAGTAGAATTCTTAGATCAACAGGACTAAAACAGCTATAGGAGGGCCTCACGTAAGGCTTCTGCTAATGAGTTAACAATATCATCAAAGACCTGGTAACTGCCAATCTCTCTGCTCTCCCAAACACAGTAGTACCCTAGTCTCAACACTGCCTCATGGCAACAAAATGGCTGTAGGAGCACCTACTCTCACATCTTAATTACCACAACCCCCAGGAAAAGAAAGCAAGAAATTTCTCAAGTCTTCTTCAGAAGAGAGGATCATTTTTCCCTAGAAGGTTCACAAATTATCTCCTTGTGTCTCAGTGGCTCTTTGGGATGGGGTGCCCATTCCAAAACCAATCACTATAACCAAGAAAGGGAATGCACTGGCTTTAAACCAATCACAGCCAACCCATGACAATGGAAGTCAGTCCTACCTAAAGTATACAACTGAAATCAGGCAAGATGTTTGGTTACCCAAAGGAAGGCCATGGCTCGGCGGGCAAAATAGGGGGACGTGGGTATGGATGAGACAAACAATACGCATCTGCTTAACGTATGTCCACCTCTCAATGTGTCTGGATTCTGTCGATTCCAAGTGACAAAAGTCCACTGCGCTACCTGTCTATTGCTGGGCAACAAATTATCCTGACATTTAGCAGCTTAGAACACGTATGCATTATTTCCCAGCTTCCAGGGGTCGGGAGTCAGGGTCTGTCACGAGGTTGCAGTAACAGTGTCAGCAGGGGATAGCTTTCCTCTCAAGGCTGGAGGATCCGTTTCCAACGTGGCTCGCTCCCATGGCTGTGGCGGGTGGCCCTCTCCACAGAGCTGTGTGAGTGTCCCTACAACATGGCCACTGGCATCCCCCCAAAGTGAGTATTCCACGTGAGAGGAAGAGCAAGGAGAAGGCTGCGGAGCCTCTGGGACCCAGGCACCAAAGACGCACACTGAAATTGCCTCCACGTCATTCCCTTTGTTAGAAGTGATTCACTGAGTCCAGTCCATACGCAAGAGGAGGAGAAAGAGACTCCACATCTGAAATGGAGACGTATCCATTGGGGGATATTTTTCAACCACCAGACCCACCTCGAACATGCTCAAACCACAAAGGGATTCCTGGGCTTCAGAGTAGGGGCAAATAACGTGGTGACTCCCAGGGTGAAGCCAAGAGCTGCCTAAATCAAATCCTTGGGAGATGGAACCAGGGACTAAACACTACCCTCTTCCGGTTCTCCCTCCTTCTGTTCCTCATCTTTGCTTATTCTGGTTCTCTTGGCCTGTGGGCTTCATTATTTTCCCTAAGACAGAAAGCAAAATATCTCCACATGGTGGGCAAAGTAGTTACTGACGCCCTAGCTCAGCAATCCCACAGGGGCAAGACTCCTTCTTCCTCTCAGCCTCTGAAAAGGCTGAATTCCAGAGATGGATTCTCACTGGACATGCTGAGTCAGTGTCAACCCCAGATCAACCATGATTTCCCAGAAGATGAGTAAAGTGATTAGTCCGGCCTACATCACATTCCCAATCCCCAAGTCAGAAAGTCAGGGTCGTTCCCAAAATAAGGGGACATAGGAACAAAAAACTGTCACTGTTCCCTATGGCCTTCTCACTACCTATGTGACCTTGAGCAACAGACTTGACCTCTCTATGCCCCAGCATCCTCACCTTCAAAATGGGAATAATAATGCCTCTGCACAGGATTGGCTTCCTATTAAATAAGATGATGCATGAGAAATGCCTAACACAGAAACTGACATACAGTAAATGATCAAGAAATATAGCCTTAATCACTCATTATCATTATTTCTGGTTCCCGATGCCTTTTATGAAAACAATCTCCTTAGGGGTAGAGTTCAAGGCCTCCACCACGTAACAGACTTTGTGGTTGTGCCAGAACGGGGGAGATAAATGTGGCACCCCACGGGTTCAATAGGGAGTGTTAATGTGGCTCATTAGAAAGGGGAGCAGGCCTAGCGAAAATCTCTGCATTCGTGGAGGCCAGTGGAAATCCACGGCCATGCTGCCCGTAATATATTCTGCTGGTGCTGTTAGTAATAAAGTAGCAGATGTTGAACAAGAAGCCTGCCCCTGGCGATATCTGTTAATTGATGTGATGTGTGTTTTTATGGAAGCTCGATCAAGGTGTTTTATCTCTGGCTATAAGGAAACCCTAGAATGGGCTGATTCAAAGTATTCTTCTGAAAGAACTTTCAGGAAAGTGATTATCAAAAATCATTATCAAAAAAATCTCTACACCAGCAAAGAAGTAACTATTTAATAAAAAGAAGAAGGAGGAGGAGGAGGAGGGGGAGAAGAAGAAGGTTTCAAAACAAATGGGCTGCTTAAAAATAGAGTAGGAGTATTTTTCCAATTTGGATCTAGGCTTTATTTTCCCAAGTTTGATGTGATCACCACAGGCAGACAAAGAACTTCACACAAAGACATGCACGTGGGCACACCCAAATAATATTCATGAGCCCATCAAGTGGAAACAAGAGAGGCCATGAGAAAGAAGAAAACAGACACACAACAGGCAAGAGGAAAGACACAGAGATAAACAAATCGAGAGAGACGCACACAGACACAAGCACCCTTTTCTTACAAACTCATCAACCTGGCCAGTCTGCACTTCGTGGGAAATAACAGCTGATTCAGCGAAACGGGGAACAGCTGAATAATTCACCTTGAAAGACGCCTTGGCCAGAAGGCTTAAATATATGATTACCACCCCAGGCAAGGAGACAGAAAGCCTCAAGACAGGTTTCAACCTGTGGGTCCCATTAACCCTCGGCTCTGGAAGAGAGACAGACAGAAATGTCCCAGTCCTGCCCATCCAGCAGTCCTGCATCCTGCATCCTGGTGGTGGCTAACCCGACGTGTATCCTCTTTGTGGTCTTATCTACATCAGTATGGTAATATTAACAGCTCATAACATATGCTGAGCTCCTTCTGTTTGTTGGACACCATGCTACAATCTGTATGTATATAATCTCATTCCCTTCCCACGTCAGAGCCTTATTTGAGAGATTAGAAAACAGAACCAGAGTCAACCCAATTAATCTTTGTAAGCCATGTGTGTAAATCAGCCACCCAAAAAGTGTTTCTGCAAGGAGATTGCTAATTGGCCACCGGGATGAATTAAAGTTGAGGAATAGCAGGAATTAAAATTTATTTTAGCAATAGCCAGTCAAGATTGTTCACTTTTGAGCCCAATCCACCTACCCTAATTTCCACTCATTTGGTTCAGTCCTACTGAAAATAAGTTGAATCTCTCCTCATTCACATCACTGTTCATTTCCTCGGGCTGCCATAACAAAGTACCACAGACTGGGTGGCTTAAACAGACATTTGTTTTCTGACACTTCGAAAGGATAGGAGTCTGAGACCAAGCTTGGTTTCTTCTGAGGCGTCTCCCCCCTTGGCTTGTAGACTCTGCCATCTTCTCCCTATGACTCCACATGATGTTCCCTCCACACACATCTGTGTCCTGATTTTCCCTTCTTTTGAGGATACCGGCCATACTGGATCAGAGCTCATCCAGATGGCCTCATATTACCTTAATTGCCTCTTTAAAGACCCCATTTCCAAACACAATCACATCCTGAGGTATCTGGAGGGTTGGGACTTCAACATATGAGCTCTGGGTGACATGTCCCCTAACAAAGTCTTTGAAGACAGCTCCCTTTCTGCCCCCAAGCGTGTAATCTCACCATTGGGGACCCATTCCTCACACCAACAAAGGATCTTTGATTTCCAGGGTGCACTCTATCGAGGGGTAGGATGTAAGGGTGTGAGATTTCTCCCATGGGAGGAGGTATGCTTTAAGCAAACGTCTCATTAGAAAAGAGCCAGCTCGGGGTGCCTGGGTGGCTCAGTCGGCTAAGCGTCCGACTTTGGCTCAGGTCACGATCTCAGTGTCCGTGGGTTCGAGCCCCGTGTCGGGCTCTGTGCTGACGGCTCAGAGCCTGGAGCCTGTTTCAGATTCTGTGTCTCCCTCTCTCTGACCCTCCCCCGTTCATGCTCTGTCTCTCTCTGTCTCAAAAATAAATAAACATTAAAAAAAAATTTTTTTTTTTTTAAAAAGAGAAGAGCTAGCTGCCACCTCAGATTTTTTTTAAAAAAAGGCACTCTGGGGGTGCCTGGGTGGCTCAGTACATTAAGCTTCCAACTCTTGGTTTTGGCTCAGGTCATGATCTCACAGTTCATAGGATCGAGCCCCGCACTGGGGTCTACACTGAGTGCAGAGCCTGCTTGGGATTCTCTCTCTTCCCTCTCTCTCTGCTCCTCTCCTGCTCATGCGCTCTCTCTCTCTCTCTCAAAATAAATAAACTTAAAAAAAAAAATTTTTTTTTAAAAGCACTCTAGAGAAAAGGACTTGGTAGACACCAGGGTTGGAAGGAACAAAGTCCCGTGGAAAGAGGAGAGAGACAGAAAGGAGACAAGGCCTGGAGCCAATTCCACCTCCTTCAAGCTGTAGCTACAGAAGTGTCTGCTATGACATCACTTTGATCCTTCCATGGCGACTTCAAAGACGTACGGAGATGACTCAGAAGCCTTTGGATGACATAGTCCTTTTGCCTGCTGAGCACCTGCCACACCGTGTTGTGTAAGACCTCAACATCATTCACGGCTCTTACTTCAACGAGAGCAGCCTGCGTCTGACCATGACCTTTGCCCCTCGCCAGTGAGGACACATGCAGGTTAAGACCTGCATGTTTCTACTCATTCTCTCCTCAAGCACGCGCCAAGACCTCTGCCTCATTTCCTTGGGATCCGGGAAGGCGGTCGAGTTCCGAGATTTAAGCTCCGCTCTTCCCGGAGATTTCCACTGGCACAATTTTTAACTCCGGGTCCACAGAGAAAGGGGTGGTGGTTGGTGATGAGTTAATTTAGTACCTGCTGCCAATGTACTCAGTAGTTAAACAGATTAAATTAATTCTCCTCAGAACAGCAGTTTTCAAACTTGGCTGCACATTGTCTTCACCTTGGGAGCTCTAAAAAAAAAAAAAAAAAAAGTACTGATGACTGAGTCCCACCCCTAGATTCTGGTTTAATTGGCCTGGGGTGCAGCCGAGGCCCCGGGTTTGTTTAAAAGCTCTCCAGGTAGCGTAAGCCTTAGTGAGGTGGTCCCCGGACCAGCAGCATTGTCTACCAGGGTGCTTATCCAAACGACACATTCCCAGGTCCCATCCCAGACCCAGGAAATCCGACTCTCTGCAGGCAGGGCCTGGCCCTCTGTGTTTTCATGCGTTCTCCAGGCCATTCTGACGCATGATCACGTGTGAGCGCCACTGTTGTGAGCTCGGGTGCTGGACTGCACTCTGTGTGTTAGCAGCTAGAGGTCAGGTCCTGCTTGGCTTCCTCTTCCCGACCCTGCTCCACCCCCAAGTTCAGCGTCACCTCCGTCTCCTGACGAATTCCCACCGGAGTAAGGGGGATAGCCGGCGTCCGGGCTCAGTGTTCCGAGGCTCGGGACAGAGTACATCTTCCTGGCACACTTGTTCGGAGCTTTGGGTGTTCGTCTTGAATGCGTGCACCTGCCTCCGCTGATCCCGTTCCAAACCGGCCCACCCATCCCGATAAACACACCGCTGTCGTGGTCCCCAGGATCAGAACGCCTTCCCTTAATCATCTGCCTCATGCACTTAATCTCTCTAACACTGGGGAGCAAGCATAACCATGTACCCCTCCCCCAACGGCCAATCCCTTCCTCTGCATTTCCTCCCAAATAGCCATTCGTTTGTCTCCCAAACTACTTTCCTCCATGGACTTCTTACAGGAAATCATGAATGATGCAGGTGTGAGTTTATTGTCTGTTACTAAAAAGTGACATCTACTCATCGTTGAAAACTTAGAGAAATCAAAGGGACAAAAAAGAAAATAAAAAAAGTCTTTCATCCAATCTCGGAAACAATGGTTAACATTTTGGTGGTGTTTTTTTCCCCCTTGTACTTTACGTATATTATGATCTATTTTGTTCCAAAAATTATGAGCTAGGCCACAAAAAGGCATAAAATACAAGATATAATGATTTTGAAATACCCTATTGATTGAATTATTGGTCTCAAGGCTTCACTCCCAGTAGCATATTATATATATACTTCCTTGACGTGATGGGTGGAATACATATCCCCACACACACATCCTGACTTTGAAATTGGCCATGTAACTTGCTTTGGCTAAAGGGATGTGAGCAATATGTAATACAAACAGAGGCGAAAAATCTGCCTTCTCTGTCCGCCTGCCCTCTCCCCTTATCCACCAGTGATCCGCCAAGGGAATGAGATACCATGGAGAGAATTAACCCTTCAGCCTGGGCCCCAAAATGGCACCCATGGAGCAGACTCCCCCCACCCCGCCCCCAAGCAAATCTGCAAATGTATGCACAATAAACAATCCCTTATTATCCTATGCTACTGAGTTGAGTCTTGGGCAATTTTTATGCACTTTGACTGTGGCAACGGCTGATTGGTACACACCCTGTTTCATTTATTCTAAGATACATATGTTTTCACATCGTGGCCACGCTGAAGTCAGGATATGTCTTATAATCAATGGCATGTCAAAAATTTCCTGGCAAATTTGTTCTTCTTTCTTAGCGGTACATAAAAGGATGGTGTTTATTGTATTTGATGGCATCCTAGATTCCATGAAATACAATAGGTGGGGAAAATTAGTTATAAAATAATATATACAGGGGTGCCTGGGTAGTTCAGTTGGTTGAGTGTCTGACTTCGGCTCAGGTCATGATCTCACAGTTTGTGAGTTCGGGCTCCACGTGGGGCTCTGTGCTGACAGCTCAGAGCTTGGAGCCTGCTTCACATTCTGTGTCTCCCTCTCTCATTGCCCTTCCCCTACTTGTGCTCTGTGTCTATCTCTATCAAAAATAAACATCAAAACATTTTTTAATAATATATATAGCACTTTGCCATTAAAACTCTTAGATGCACACACACACTATATATATTCTTTATATATATCTTATATGTGTGTGTGCTTTCTAGATATGTGTGTACATCTATATGTGTATACATGTTGTGTTTGGGCATGTATATATACATGTATGAAATTTCAAAAAGTAAAATTTCATTGTGCTGGAGAACAGAAGAAAATATGTCAGGGGAATAGTTTCTCTTCAGTGTGGGAAAATAAGTGGACAGTAATTTTTTATTTTGAAATTCAAGGCTCTTTATATACATCCAGATGGGATGAAACAGAGAAAATCAACTCACTTAATATAAGAACATTATATTTAATTGAATGTGAGTTGATCACGGGTCAAGATGGTGGTTGGGTTGGAGGGGGGTGCTAGAACTTACCAGAGAGTCTGACAGGGAGAAATTCGCAGTGGTGGGGAAGAGTCAGTGAACTCCAAGAAGAGAGATGTTTAACACTTTCTGTCATTTACCCCAGTTTTCCCCAGACCTTTTTCATGCTACGGCCTCTGTGAGAAAATACATGGAAAGGGGTCAGTGGGCTCTACTTGGGGTGATAGATCTCAGGAGACAGGTTGAGGAAAATACAGTGAATTCACTAAAACCACTGGATCACCCACAGATTGAGAAAGAGAGACTCAAGCTACGGTAACTGCAGAGGCCAGAGTGCTTCCAAAAATTCCGAAGACTTGAGCAGTCCAGGATAACACATGCGGGGAGAAAAACCAAACCTGAAAGGAAATGCACCAAAACATTGGCAGCAATTATCGCCAGGTAATGGAATTTTTCAGTGCTTGTCTTTGCTTTCCAAATTTTCCATGATGTAGCTGTATTGACTTCATAGGCACAAAAACAAAATATGTTTGTATTAAGTGCTTGAGAAAGAAGAAAACAGCGGGACCATAAAATGGAACCAGGATGATGTTCTGTTGCGTACCCCCAATCCTTTTTCATGGATCAAGACTATTTCCCCCTTCTATTGCCAATTCTTCACAGAACACCATTCGTGATGGCTCCATAACAGCATACAAGTGAATGAATCATAATTGATCCAATCCTCTATCGTTATATAATTGAGAAATAACGGAGTTGTTTCCATGTTTCATGCCATGGAACCATGCTGAACATTTTGGTACATAAATCTCACGCACCCCATCAGCATTTTTACATGCCTGGTCTTCTGATTCGCTGAATGTCTTCCCCTTTACTCTTCTTACTTTCTGGAACATTCCATACCCAATAGCAAAGTATCCTCAATGCCTTTTTCTCACCCACGTGCTTCCCATCACCATGGTCTGATTCGGGAGCCAGGGCCCCTTCCACCTCCAGCCAGCATCAAGAGGGCCCAGCCTTCGGGTGCTTCCACTCCGAACAACAGTCTCCACACTGCTCATCTGTCTCAAAACACTGCCTCGTAAAAACACTCCCAGGGGTACCTGGGTGACCCACTCGGCTGAGCGTCCAACTTCGGCTCAGGTCATGATCTCACAGTTAGTGAGTTTGAGCCCCACATCGGGGTCTGTGCTGGCAGCTCAGAGCATGGAGCCTGCTTCAGATTCTGTGTCTCCCACCTCTCTCTCTGCCCCTCCCCTGCTCACGCTGTCTCTCTCAAAAATAAACAAACATTAAAAAATTAATTAAAAAAAAAAAACCACTCCCAGCAGCTGCTAAACGATGGCGTTGCTGTTCTCATTGAAACATTCCGAGTAATTGTGTCACTGGGCACATCTAAGTCCCTACTGGGTCCACAGAAGTGAGCCCCAGTGCCTCTCTCTCTGTCTCGATGTCTCTGTCTCCCTGTCTCTTCCTCCCTGTTGTGCACACACTTTTTAAGATCCATATGAATGAGAAATATCCGCAATAGATCATGTGGGAGATGGACATGATTCACTGATTTATACTGACTTCATGCGGCTTTAAGCAATTCTGGTTTTATGGAGACGTGGGAACCTACAAACACACACACACACACACACACACACACACACACACACAGGCTCTATTCTTCCCATTCCAAGAGTTCAGAAAGCCTCAGAAGACACGACTAGCCTCAACAAAACTGGTCCCACTCCACTCATCTGACAGATTGGGCTGTGGCTTCAGGCCCAGGTCAGTAGAATTTCTTTGCTTGACTTGTAAGACACACACACAGTCCTCAGAATCCTTTGCTTCTTCTCAGAGGATCCCCAGGGGGTTCTGACGCTCAGCTCAAGGATGTGCTTTTCACACACATACACACACGTGCGCGCACACACACACGCACACACACACACATGCACACCGTAAGTAAACTTTATTCTTGGAATGTTTGAAAGCCCATCAGAAAATGGTTTCCCTGTGGCTCCTTATCTCTGTCTTGGCTCTGAAAGGACAGGGGGACTGGCTTGTAGATTGTGACGGAGAGCATTCCAGGACTGGGTAAGTCCCTCTGGAAGCCCCTGGGGAGATAGATTTCCAAAGCCTTGGGCAGGTCCGTTGGGAGAAGAGGAGAGCTTACAACTCTCTGGGCCCTTCTTGATACACAGCTGCCTCAAGAGCTGCTGTATTTATTTATTATTATTATTATTATTATTATTATTATTATTATTATTACTATTACTATTATTATTATTTGTCCCTGGAATCCTTATTATTATTATTATTACTATTTGTCCCTGGAATCCAAACTCGGACCGTGAGACCACTGAAGTCCTTTCCACACAGTGATTGGTTCCGAGCAGACACATGACTCTGACCAAGCCAATCAGAGCCCACAAACATGGGTCACAAGGCCACAGTGGACACGCAGGAAAAACAAAAAAACCTGGGGATAAATGAGACACTTTGCTGTAGGATTTGAGCATCTAAACTCAGGATACTTACACTTAGAAATGATGTAAGCCATTTAAGCAATTGGATCTAGGATCTCTTTTATTTAAAAGCAATAGTCCTGGGGCACCTGGGTGGCTCAGTAAGTTAAGCGTCTGACTTCAGCTCAGGTCATAATCTGGCGGTTTGTGGGTTCTAGCCCCCTGTTGGGATCTGTGCTGACAGCTCAGAGCCTGGAGTCTGCTTCAGATTCTGTGTCTCCCTCTCTCTCTGTCTCTCCCCCCCCCCCCCCCACCACTCTCCCTCTCTCTCTCTCTCTCTGTCTCTGTCTCTCAAAAATAAACATTTAAAAAAAATTAAAACCAACAGTCCTGGCGAACGTCACCTGCAATTATTTGTGTACTGACCAAACCTATCAAACACCTGCTGTAAACAGGCAGTCTGAGAGGTTCTGGCCATTGACGGTCAGTAGCTACACCCTCAGCCTGAAAGCCCGAGATGCCTCTCTGTGAATTGGGTTAGAAAGAAATCCCAGTGACTAATAATAATAATAATAACAATAATGATAATATATGAAAACAATGTTTAAAACTTCCAGGGACAACATACACAGGCTTAAAGAGAAATCAATGTGTTACTGTGTGCGTCAGGAAACAGATGTGTGTCCAAGCTTCCGACAATATAAACTTGGTGCAGCTACTCAGCATTTATGAGCTTTGGTTCCCTTGCTATAATATGGGGTTTAAAAAATCATCAGCAGGGCACCTGGCTGGCTCAGTCGGTGCAGCAATGCAGCTCTTGATCTCGGCGGTGGGGGAAGGGGGGTCATGAGTTCGAACTCCACGTTGGACAGAGAGATTACTTAAAAATAAAATCTTCAAAAAAAATCATGAGGTCATTATAAGGGCTGAACAAGAAAATGTCTTTGAAGCCCTAGGATGGCACCCTGCACGCAGGGCACCGGAGATATGTTTGGCACATACCAGGTCCTTGTCTCAGAGGGACACGAGGCAATCGGCTAAACCCATCCGAGCTTCTGTCCCCTCATCTGTAAAATGAGGGCTTTCTCACTCCATCAGTGGTTTTCGATCCCCGCTGCAAACTAAAATCACCAGGGGAGTTTTAAACTATACAGATGCCTAGGCTCGATGCCCAGAGATACTGATTTAATTGGTCTGAGTGGGGGCTGTTGGCTCTGGCATCTTTGAAATGCCCCCAGGAGCTTCTGATGGGAAAGACAGAGTTGACGACCACAGCAATAGACGAGGACCCCTTTACAAGTTAGCAGTCTAAGGCTCTTGTTAAAGAAAAAAATAACTAATCATTAAAGCTATAAACTGTCCTGCAGAAAGATCCCAGGATGATGCATTTGAAAGGGAGCAATTAACCCTTCAGCGGTAACATGTTTAAAAATTTCAGTTCACACTCTGCAAAGTCCATCTCTGTTTAAGGAGAAAACTAATTAAAAGGGGGGAACTGTTATCACCCTGAGATTGTTTGGCAAACTCTGTCATCGCCTCTGCCACTCTTTTGGAAGGACTCTTGTCCCTAAGTTAAAAAAAAAAAAAATCTCAGGGAAGAGAGATATCCATTTTATTTTGTGAAAATACTTAATGGAGCTAATGAGTGTGTGTTTTTAATAGTTCCCTTGGGAAAGGCTATACAGTAAATATAATTGAAAGTAGGAGATGGGGCTGATTATTCATCAAGCACGTATTTTAAGAATGCAATTATGAAAAGAACAGCATAGCACAGAACATGAAATGGCTAACAATACAGAAGATTTTCTCAAGTGTTTTAGAGAGCTCTCAAATCCCTGGGATTGGGACAATTACCACACTGATATCCCACAAAGCCCTTGCTACTTGCATTACCTCACATTTAGAAAGCTTGAGTGGAGGGGCGCCTGGGTGGCTCAGTCGGTTGAGCATCTGACTTCGGCTCAGGTCATGATCTCACAGTCCGTGAGTTCGAGCCCCGTGTCGGGCTCTGTGCTGACAGCTCAGAGCCTGGAGCCTGCTTCAGATTCTGTGTCTCCCTCTCTCTCTGCCCCTCCCCTGCTCATGCTCTGTCTCTCTCTCTCTGTCTCAAAAATAAATAAAACATTAAAAAAATTAAAAAAAAAAAGAAAAGAAAACTTGAGTGGAATACATCCTCACGACAAAATGGGGAAGGAGCTGTATGCTCCTGGGGGTCATTTCAACAGCCCTCTGCCTCTACGCTCCCCATCATGCCCAGGGCAGGGTTGCCAACATGTAGGGGAAAGAGTACCTGTGAAGACAATTCCTCTCATCTTCCTACCGGGAACAGCTTCCAGAACAGAAACGAAAGAGAGAAAACCTCCAAGCCACCAGTGGGTTAAAAAGAGAACAAGGAGAATATGATCACGGTGGCCACAGAGACTATACCCACACACATAGATATTTATGACAGTAAAAGAAACGTCTACAAGGACACATCAAGCTCCTAATGCCGGCGGTCACCGAGGATGGAGGCAGAATATGTCAGGGCAAGCCTGTATTCCCTCTCTGGTGACTGCCATAGCTCCCATTTATTAAACATTGCCTAGCTGCCAGGCGACATGCTGAACACTTAGCCCCCATCACCTCATTTCAGCCTCACGTACCAGTCACACCATGGGTAGGTACGATTATCGGTCCACTTTACCAGTGAAGACAGCAAGGCGTGCAGGGAGAGGAAAAGTTCTCATGGCAGAAAACTGCACAAAACTTAGGGCTGCGTGATTCTGTGCTTTTCACCAACACACGGACCCCTTCAATTCCAGAAGAATGATCAAAGCTTACACTCACAGAGTGCTTAGAACACGCTAGAAGCTGGGTGCTTAATCTCCACAGCCCTAGGAGGGTGGTGCTATATCGGGCCCTCTTTAACAGATGAGGAAACTGAAGAACAGAGAGAGAGGTTTGTTAACTTGCTGGAAGTGATGTGCCAAGAGGCAAACCCAGCTGTCGGTATCAATCCACGATCGATGCTTCTGCTACTAATCTACACGAAAGCTCATTGTTGTGCCAGTCACCAGTCAGGGGACACAAAATGTTACAAGATCGTCCCTTTCTTCAAGGAATTCGATGTTTAGGAGGAGATGTGTAGCAAAGAAGAGAAGTTAACATCAGCGCACAGTATGGTGTGCCCTACATGCTAGGCATGCACACTGAACAGAAACACGTCCACATATAAGATGTTCATATACTGGGGCACTCAGGTGGCTCAGTCACTTAAGCCTCTGACTCTTGATTTCGGCTCAGGTCATGATCTCACAGTTGGTGAGTTCAAGCCCCACATCGGACTCTGCACTGACAGCACAGAGCCTGCTTGGGATTCTCTCTTTCCTTCTCTTTCTGCCCCTCCTCTTCTCGTGCTCGCTTGCTCTCGCTCTCTCTCTCTCTCTCTCTCTCTCGCAAAATAAATAAACAAAAAAATTTTTTAATAAAATAAAATATTCCTATACTTCCAGTCCACTGCCACTAATTCCATTTTTAGCAATCTTGCAGCAAAACGTGATAGCTAACATCATCCCCCCAATGGCGGTGTTGAAATAATCTATTTGAAGGTTAGTGTGCAATCGGTAAAATATTAAGTCTTACTATTTAATGATTTAAAACAATCTTTCTAAATTACCTTTTAAAGCTTTCAATCACAAGGAGAAATGCTCTGATACAGTATTAAGCAAAACAAGAATAAAAGAATTACAGGTTGAGCATGATCTCAGTCGTGTAAAATAATAAATAATTAATACTAGTGATGATGATGATATGGGAAAATGGGCCAAGAAGTTAATGGTGATTGTTCTAGCTGGTGGAATCATAGATGATTTTTGTTCCTGCTTCTTTGCTTCTTCTTTCTTTTATATTATTTTTATAGTCAGGAAAAGGTGAGCATAAAATTATGTGTTAAAGAAAAGACTAGAAGAAAATGTAGAACAGTTATGATGGTGTTGACTGGATGGCATTTTTTATTTTTTTCAAAATTCTATGTACAGCAGCTTGTCACTTTAATAACGAAAAGAAGTATAAATTTAAAAATTAGTAATCCTCGCATTATTTACAACAGGGAAAAGTTGAAAACAACATAAATATTCAATTGACAATTGGTCAAATGAATTACAGCATTACTTGCACAAAAGGATATTCTGCAGCCGCTGGAATTAATATTTTCAATGGGCTTTTAATGGTGGAGAGCTATGTTTCTAGCATATGTTTAAGCCACAATTCTGTATCAAAAACATCTTCTGGGGCACCTGGGTGGCTCAGTCGGTTAACTGTCCAACTTCGGCTCAGGTCATGATCTCACAGATCCTGAGTCCCAGCCCCATGTCAGGCTCTGTGCTGACAGCTCAGAGCCTGGTGCCTGTTTCAGATTCTGTGTCTCCCTCTCTCTGCCCCTCCCCTGCTCACGCTCTGTCTCTCTCTCTCCCACTCTCAAAAATGAACATTAAAAATTAAAAAAAAAATCTTCCTACAAAACTATAGATTTGAAGGGGCACATGCACCCTGATGTTTATAGCAGCTAAAACTCTGCAGCCAAACTCTGGAAAGAGCCCAAATGTCCACCAACTGATGAGTGGAAAAAGAAGATGTGGTATATCTACACAATGAAATGTTACTCAGCCATCAGAAAAGAAGGATATCTTGCCATTTGCAATAGCATGGATGGAGCCAGAGAGTATTATGCTAAGTGAAGCAAGCCAGTCAGAGAAAGACAAATACCATATGATTTCACTCAAAGGTGGAATTTAGGAAACAAAACAGATGAACATATGGAAAGGGAGAAAAAAAGAGAGAGAAGGAAGCAAACCACAAGAGGCTCTTAATAAGAGAGAAAAAACTGAGGATTGATGGAGGTGGGTGGGCAATGGGCCAAATAGATGATGGGTTCTAAGGAGGACACTTATGATGAACACTGGGGACTCTCTGTAAGGGATGAGTCACTAAATTCTACTCTTATATTTACTACAATTACTACACTATATGTTAACTAACTAGAATTTAAATAAAAATTTGGGGGGGAACCATCTTCCAATTTTGTAACTAATAACAATGACAATATTTAGAGGGAAATAGACCTAAGTGTTAGTTGTTATCTACAGGTTATCAATTATCTTCATTTTATTTGTGTATTTCTCTCTTGCCATCTTCTATATCATGAACACATGTAGCTTCTGTCTTTCAAAACTTTTCTTAATGTAAGAAGAAAAAGCTGGACTCATTTGAGGCTTTGAAACCAATTGCTGTTCCCTTAGAAGGCAGTGCTATGCTTTCTCTCCCAGGGACAGAGGCTTTTACGGTCTGATTTTAGTTAAGGACACGAATGGCTCTGGTCCCTGGATAAGAAACCCCAGGCCTCAGCTAACAGCCAGGGGAGAGGCTAAAGGTGATACACTAGGAGACCCTGAGCAGCCTCCAAAATCACCCACTCAGATCATCCTGCCTGGGTTTAAAGCACAGCTCTGTACAGCACTCACTGTGTGACCTCCCACTCTTCCATAACTTCTCAGAGCCTTGAGCACTCATTGCTCGTTTACATAGCACACATTTATTGGGTCCTGTGGTCAGTTGCAGTGATGGCCCCAATTCTTCACCCTTTCCTATAGGCACGGCCCTTGTTACATAATTTTGCAAAGTCCTCGCACCCTGCCCCTAGACCCTGGGCTCAGCCATGCAATTTGCTTCGGTCAATAGGACGTTAGCCAACATGATGCAGTGCAGTCTTGACGTGGGCGTGTGCCTCAACAGTCACCGTAAGACCATACCCAGCCTAGCCTATTGACAGATGAGACGCACATAGAGCCCAGTCATGTTGCCAAGGCCAGCCTAGACCAGCCTATGGCCAGCTAATTACCAGCAAAGATCAACACAGCCACCTAGCCAACTCCTAGGTGACCCCTAGACGTCTGAGAACTAAATCCTTTCTGGCTTGCATATTAAGGTGTTGCATTGTGTCCAGACAGGTACCCCTTACACATTCACCACTTCTCCAAGCACTGAGCAGAGAATAATGAAAGGCTGTTGGTACCGATCATGAGGATTCTCTGATGATTAACTAATAGAATGCAGGTAAAGAGCTTATCCACTAATAAAGGCCCGTCCCTACTGTGTTTAGTCACATGGCCACAGATCCAAAGTGTCATTTCCAAGGCGGTTGATGTGTGAAGAGGATGTGTCACTTGACTGGATCCTGATCTCTCCAGTGGAACCTGGGCCGGAATGTCCGTCGTAATCATGGTTACCTTCAGAAGCCAGTCATGCCACATTTTAATGTCCACCAGTCCTCTTGAATCTGAAGGTTTCAAGGAGGTTGAGCTAATAGTGGTCAAGAAAGACCATGCACATTTTCTCATCTTTCTGTCTACCACTGTGCATGCCATCAGATGTTCTCAGAACTTCTGTTCAATCCTGGATAAAGGGGGTTACCATGTGCTAAGTGCACCGAAGCCAAGTGTTAGGGAAATGAGACCAGGAGACCTTGTTCCCAAACTCGGGAAGCTCACCTCGTGCCCTCATCTCCTTCCCCCATATCATGGGCCAGTGATTCACCTGCATTAGCATTCTTAGAGACAGTCATCCATAGTGGTTGAGAGCGAGAGCCTCAGAGCCAGACACCCCAAGTTCACATTCCAGCTACACCACTTGCTACTTAAGTGACCCCAGGCAAGTTCCGTAACGTCTCTATGCCCTAGTCTCATCGAGGGTGAGACGGGAATAAAGTAGCACGTGTGCCACTGTGAATACACATAAAAGTTTGAAACTACGTGCCTGGCACACAGCAGGCACTCAACAAATTCTAATTATTAAGATTATTGTTTCTCTGTATGGTAATTGTATCTGTGACTGTCTCTCTCCCAGACCATAAGCTCCTATCCTATCCATCTCTGCTGCCCAGTGCCTAACAAGTTATTTGGCCCATCAAAGACTGCCTGTTTCTATTGACTGAATTGAAGAGAACTGAATTAGATTAATATTTAACATGAATATAAGTCCAATGGACAGAGAAGGGAAGAGATTCCAAGCAAAGTACATAGCAGGTGCAAAACAGAATATGGGGGGATGTTCTACTGTGAAAACAGAGTGTCTCCTGTTCATAAGTAATGTATGCTGGGAAGACTGATCAATATTCTTGCAGTTACTAGTGGTGGAAACCAAAATAAAAACCATCTTAAGTACGAAAGAAGGAGTATATTCAGTTCCATTGATTTTGGATTTCTATTCTCACTGAATAGAAATGGTTCCTGATAAAAGAACGGTCTGTGTCCAATCAACACAATGGCCCATACAGGCCAAGGAATTTATGAACATTTACTGGTGTCTTTCTCTGGAAAAGTCCAGAGATAACTGGCTCCAGGCACAACTGGATCCACAGACTCAGGCAGTGTCCTCAGGGACCCATGTGCCTTTCCAGCAAGCATAGAATATATAACAGGACACTGTCTATGACTTAGGCGAGTGTTATTTAAATTGTAGGTATGATACATGAGACAGATTCATGTCCTACCCAGCCTAGTACCTCCAGTGGGAAGAGATGACCTCTTATTGATTAATCCAACAGAAATATCCTAAGAGGGACTATGATTGGCCCAAGTGAGGTCATGGAACCATCCTGTTCCATGGCTGGGCATGTGGGCTCATCAATGGAATGAGTTCCCTAAAGGGAAGAGAACTTCTAGCACCCAAAGAAAGGGAAGACAGGACGGGCAGGTGTAATTACAGATATATCCACAAGGGGAGGTAATGCTAAAGAGGCAGACACCGCTAGCTGATCCCCTAAACCTATTCTCCCCTCTTTTATTTCCTGGGTATAATAATGGACTATAATTCCCAACCTTTCTTGCAGCCAAGAATGGAGATTCAGGCCTGAGCTGTGTAACGGAAGCAGGAAGACTGAATGCTCTTCTGAGTCCGGGCTTTGAAGAAATGAAGTGTGCCTTCTCCAAGCTATGTTTGCCCCCTTCCATCAGCTGGATGAAGGTGATACTTGGGTCCTGAAGGATGGCAGAGCTAAAAGGCAGAAAGAGCCTCAGCCTCCACTCACAGAAGACCTGGCCCTCCAACCCGAATACCCACCAAGGACGGTTACAGAGCAGGCCCGGCCCCCTGCTGTGTTGTTCCATCCACGTCTGGAGCTACCTGCTATCTCCATGCTAGCCTCTGCTACCTGATCCAAGGAAAAGCGCAAGAATGGTACGCGGGGTTGACTCACGGGAAGTCTACAAGGCAAGCTTAGAAGAACAGAGCAAGCATTCACTGAATGTTAGCTTAATGATTAAATGTTGATGATGCGGGGCAGCTGGAACGAGTGGAAGATGCCGGGAGACTTCGCTCCCTCTCCTCCCCCGACAGATGTCAGGGAGGATTCCCGACTCTGCGCTCTCGCTGCGTCGTTCTTAACGAAAGGAGAATCTCCCTCAAGTCGGCTCGCGTGCCCGTGACGGTCCCGGGGCCCGGGGATTTGGCTCAGCAAAGAATCGGTGAGGATGTGCCTGCTTCATTAGGCATCCATCCATGTGGAAGATGGGGCAAAGAAAGATGTGCTTCTCCTCCTCTCCAGAGAAAGAGCCCAATGGGTTTTGACGGATATCCACAGTCTGCGCCTGCAGCTTTTAACCACTTGACTTAACAACTGCCTTTAATTTCACTGAACATAAGTGATTGATCCTGATCTCTGTTGCCTGGAAGCCCCAATCCTGATTGTTAATTGAGCTATTGATTTTTTGGCTCACATTAACCGTTCCTGAAGGGGTGAATCCTGGGTGAGGTAGGCAGGTGGGCTAGTAAGGTGGCGGAGGTGAGGTTCTGCAGGGAAGTGACTTTAATTAGTAATAATAGCTTCATACTTAGCCAACTGGTTTGTAATACACGTGGTGACATACCTATAGATCAAGCAGACAAACCGGTGGTCGTCCTTCTATAGGAAAATTAAATTGGGTCAATTATCTAACTGTCGGGCGATTTCAGATAGTTACTTAACTCAAAATGAACCTCTTGCCATATGCATCGAATCTGTAGCTCAGCCCACAAAGCTTACTCAAGTTTGGAAGTATAATTAATCAGGTTGGCCTCCTCCCTGCCTTTCCAGCATAACATTTTAATGCTCAGAAACTTCCAGCAAACAAACAAACAAACCAGCCATTGCCAGGCAGACAGAAGTAGAAAGGATGTATATTTCTGCACAGAATTATTATGTAGCCATTTGCGGACAGCAATTAACTTGGCAGAGAATCATTCCATGATCTAGGTATTGTAAGTGAAAAAAAAAAAAAAAAAGGCATGTTCCAGTATTTATAATATGATCACATGTTTATAAAATAAGCAATTATCAATAACCATACATGACTGTATGGGCCGGGACAGAAGCATGGAAGGAACCATAAGAAGAGCCTAACATTGGCTAATGCTGGCCTGGGCACGGAGGCAGGCATGGGCGTGGCAGGAAGAACACAAACTTATTTTTTCAGATTTAGTACATAGTCACAGAATGCTTATTAGGGGCCAGGCATTACTTTAGGTGTTTTACAAGTCTTACGTCATCTGATCCCCTAACAGTTACCCAAGAGAGGCACAATTCTTACTCCATTCTACAGATGGGGAAGCTGAGTTTAAGCGATGGAGTCAAAACATGACCCCAGAAGCTGAGTTCGCAAGCACTCTGTCCGTTGTCTGCGTAAAAGGAAGCTCAGTAATAAGTTAACTCAGGGTAGTGGGATTCCAGGCCATGTTTACTCTTTGTATGTACCTTGATGGATTATTCAAATATTTTTTGATGAGCACAAACTATCCAATTGGGAAAAAAAATAAAGTATTACCCAGCCCCCCTCAATCAGACACGCGGAATAATTTATTCACGCAACAAGCATATATTCAGCCCCTACTGTATGCCAATCGGTATGCCCAGAAGTCTGCATGCATTTTCTCTTTTAATGTGTCCATTTCTGTCCTCTTATCATATTTTCCATGCTTTACAGATGTGGAATGGAAGCTTAGAGAAGAAGCAGCTGGCCAAATCCATGTGGGAGGTTGTGGTATAAAGGACAATGAACCCATGACTCTCTAGGCTAGAGTCACAAAGTAGAAATGTACCGGAAGGCAAAGGTGTAGTTTCAAAGTTTCTAGTAGCTACTTTTATTTTTTTTTAAGTTTATTTATTTTTGAGAGAAAAAGAACATACATGCAAGTAGGGGAGGGGCAGAGAGGGAGAGAGAGAGAGAGAGGGAAAGAGAGAGAGAGACAGAGACAGAGACAGAATCCCCAGCAGGCTCTGTGCTGTCAGCACAGAGCCTGATGCAGGGCTAAATCCCACAAACAGTGAAATGACATGAGCGGAAACCAGGAGTTGGATGCTTAATTGACTGAGCCACCCAGGCGTCCCTCTAGTAGCTACTTTTTAAAAAGTTGGAGAGAAAAGGGCAGAATTCATATCAATGCATTTTAACCCAATATATCTAAAATATATTATTTCAACATGTAAGCAGTGTTTTAAAAATTAATGATGAAATAAGTTACATTCCTTTTTGTACTAAGTCTTCGAAACGCAGGGTATGTTTTCTGTTTACAGAACATCTCAATTCAGATACTACATTTCCCCTTGGAAATAGCTGATCTGCGGCTAGCTTTAATAACACTTGCAGTTGATAGACTGACAAGTTATCGTAAGCATACTTACAAGTTTTTCAATAACAGGATCGAGGAGCGGGTTTTAAATTGAAATTGAAATTAGGTAAAACTAAAGGTTCCATTCCTCTGTCTCACTAGCCACCATCTCCGCGCGCAAGAGCCACGTGTGGGTCAGTGGCTGCTTTTGGAGAAAACAGAGGCAGACTGTAAGTGTCACAGGGGCAGAGACCCTTTTGTCTTTGTGCAGCAGCAGAAAGCATGCAATATGGGAGGCGCTTAAGAAACATCTGAGCAGGGGCGCCTGGGTGGCGCAGTCGGTTAAGCGTCCGACTTCAGCCAGGTCACGATCTCGCGGTCCGTGAGTTCGAGCCCCGCGTCAGGCTCTGGGCTGATGGCTCGGAGCCTGGAGCCTGTTTCCGATTCTGTGTCTCCCTCTCTCTCTGCCCCTCCCCCGTTCATGCTCTGTCTCTCTCTGTCCCAAAAATAAATAAAAAACGTTGAAAAAAAAAAAATTTTAAAAATAAAAAATAAAAAAAAAAAGAAACATCTGAGCAAAGGGTAGGGGGAGAAGAAGAGAGATGGAAACCGACCTAGCCTAACTTTGCTTGTTCCTCTTCTCTTAATCATAGCCAATTGAGTCGGCATACAAAAAAGAGAAAACCCAAGAAAGCCTTAGTATTTATGGAGCTTCTACTCCGAGCCAGGGGCTCTGACCTTTCTTTGCTAGACTTCTCAGGGAGACAGTTGATCTCAAGTCCAACTCAACCCCTCCCTCCACCGCTTGCTGCTTCAAAGCTTTCTTGGCATCACGTGATAGGCTGGGGATGGCATCACTCCTTCCTTAGAGAGTCAATATGGGGACTGATGGAAACTCCCCACACAGAGCCTAGCACGTTGCAGACACTCAATCCTTGATGGTTCCCTCCCTCTCCTCCCAAGGCGATGCCAGGGATCAGCAAGCTGGACGGAACAGGTCAGATGAAATCTGACCAGCAAAGGACCTCGTGAAATCAGGAGACTCCTCTGTGGACACTAATATCCCTGTAGCTTCTGACAGTAACATTTGGGGTAAAAGTCAGCATAACTTCCATGAGCTTGAAACAGAACGGGGTAAATTCCTATAGTGAAATCAGCTCCTAGACAGGTAGGAAAAAAAAACCTGCACCTGATTCCATTTGTATCTCTTTAGACCCGCCTCCCTCCATCTTTCTCTTTCACTGGCACTGCCCCCAAAGCCTTCCTTAAACTTTTTTCCCTAATCACCAGCCCCCATGAAATTTTAACACCACAGATACACTGTATATCTGCTTATGTGCTGTATTTCTACCTGTACTTGGTGCATAGAATGATAGTTTGACACCCAAGATCCAATTTTTGCCCCCACTGGATGGCATATCATCCCCGTCAAGAATGTATGATTTAAACTAGTGGTTCTCAACGGGAAGGGTTGGTCCTCTCCTAGTCAGGGGACATTTGGCAATGTCCGGAGACATTTTTGGTCATCGCAATTGGGGGGAGGGGCGGGGAATGGGCAGGGTACAGGCCCATCTAATGCATAAAGGCCAGGGATGCCATTAAACACCCCATAGTGCGCAGGACGGCCCCCTGACCACAGCGGTCTGTACCCAAATGTTCACAGCATGGAGGGTGCCAAGCCCAGCTTAAGGCTGACTCATTCTTCATTGCTGTGATGCTAAATAGTATAGCAAACAACCTGAGTCATCCAGCCACAGGTCCATATCCTAAACCTGGAGACTGCAGAGAAGATGCTCACACCCATGGTTTCTTGACACACCCCTGGAAGGCACGTAGCTCAGCAGATGACGGCCAGGCGGGCAGCCTGGACACAGAATGGCCATCCTTCCCGTGACCCTGCCTTGAAATAAAATGGAGGTGGGGGTACCAGCATCGGAGACTCCTTTCTCACACCCGAGCCCCCTCACCCCCACAGTGGCTCAGCCTGGAACAGTCTGCTTGACAAGTGTAAGTTCTCTGTCACACTGTGAAAGGCCACCAGGCCTCCCTCTCCAAGATGGAGGTGTCCTCTGAAGGACAGCCAGCCCAGCCCTGGCCGGTGAGATTCAAACACTCCGCTCCTTCCCGCAGCGCAGCCTGACCTTGCCCGGGCGGGCAGCTCGGTAAAAGGCGGGACGACGTTGATTTCTGAAAACTGTCAAGCGAGTGCGACTTTGGGCTGAGTTGTAGGGAACTGGAGATCTATAAACCTTTTTATGTGCAGGGAGAAAGGAGTCCGCATTGTTCCCAGTGAGTTTCCAGGCGAGAGGAGGCGTGCGGAGGCTGAGTGACAGCGGGGGGCAAGAAGCAAGTTTTCCTTTTATTAACGGGCTTATAAAGCTACTTTAACAAATAAATTAAAGCTGGAAAAAAAAAAAAAGATCTTGGATTTACCGCCCTAAGGGAAGGGGGTGGGGCTGGGCTGGTCAGGCTGGCCGTGACATTGCAGGGACATCCTGTGCAAGATCAGCGGATGTCCAGAGGCTGCAAAGCACACCCGGGGGCAGGCTGGTCTTGCATCTGGACCCTGTAAATGACAGTCCAGCCCGCTGCCTCAGGGGCGCCCGGAGGAGCCCGTCCTCGGCCAGGCTCTTTGGTCTGGGGGAGGGTGCCTCTGAACGCATGCTTCCCTCTCCAACCGGGCCCCAGACACGGAGACCCATAAATCACTGTGACAACCCCTCCCCCCTCCCGAGTCGATACCCACCCTGGGACCCCTCACTACTACCCGGAGCAAGCCCTGGAGACTGGCACCAGACAGGAAGATGCTCCGGCCAGTTTTCCTGCCTTTTCTCCTCTCTTCCTCTTCCCCATCCGCTCGCTGTTTTTTAGGACTCTTTTCCTGCTTCCCTCTCCTCTGTCTTTCCTTCTTCTCAAAGAACTCCTGGGGATGACTCCTGCTCTCTCATGTGGACAGACACAACCAGGCCATTCCCCCTAATGTCATCCTCCGTGGCTCCCGACTGAGGCCAGCCAAGCCCCCAGCCGACTGTCCGGTCTCACCCGCAAACACCACTGCCCACACACGCACGAATTCGCACGTGCCCACATGCCACACGCACGTGCAGACACACGTGCATGTGACACAACACACACACACACACGTGTGCACACAGGGTACATAACACAGAGCTGCAGGCACCACACACATGTGCATATGCACACGCATCACACGCACACATGCACGTGCATGCACCAAACATACATGTGCACCCACACCCCACACACACATGTGCACACACACACACACACACCACTTTCTGCCATTCCCAGGCATAGCATTTTAAGCCTTTACTCACGGGGCACCTGGGTGGCTCAGTCGGTTAAGCGTCCGACTTCGGCTCAGATCATGAGCTCACGGTTTGCGAGTTCGGGGCCCCGCGTCAGGCTCTGTGCTGATAGCTCGGAGCCTGCAGCCTGCTTCAGATTCTGCGTCTCCCTCTCTCTGCCCTTCCCCTGCTTTCACTCTGTCTCTCTCTCTCTCTCTTTCTATAATAAACACTTTTTAAAAACTTAAGCCTCTATTCATAATTATAATAAACAAACATTTACTAAACGGCTGTGTTCATGCTGGAAGCTTTGGGTAGACTGGTCACTGAATCCTCTCATGCACGACGAACGTGACTCTGTCGTCAGCCCCATTTTCCAGATGCAGAAGAGGACATGTGAACAGGTCACAGTGACCTTCGAAGGTGCCGCCACTCCAGAAATGAGACCTGAGCCTAGGCACTGTCCCCACAGTGGCCCTGCTGTCTCCACACCTGCGTCTCTGGCCCCGCTTCACCTCTCCCTTGAAAGCCCTCTTCCTGTGGTGAACTAAGACCATTTGCTTTTTCCCTGCATAAGCCCATTCTGATGTGTGTGTGCCCTGAAACCCTTTCTTTTTTACTTTATTTAGCGAACGCCAAAAACCATGATAAACACCGGCAATATCGTAGTGAATAGAAACCGCGTCCTAAAGTAAGTTCTACGAAGCCAGGCACCACATCTGTCTTGCTTGCTGCGTCCCTGCAGCCCAACGCGGGCTTGTACCGAGCAGGTGCTCAAAATCCATTAGATGACAGAAAGAGAAGAATGAGTGAGCAGAGAGTCGGAGAGAGGTGGCATCTCCTTGCCGAGATTCCATCTTGAAAATAACCACCAAGATGTGTTCTCCGAGGGACTGCCCCAGAGCCACATCCATTACTCCTGCCGACGACATCAGGCATCCACTCAACAATCGCTTACTGGGCGCCTGCTAAACGCAGCTCTCCGTGCCAGGCGCTGGAGATACGACGAGGAATAAAACCCAACCCCTGCCTGTAAGGGGCTTGGCTGGCAGGAGAGCAGAAGACAATGACAGAACGGTGTCCTGAATCTGCCGCAACAGGGGTGACGGTTTTGAGAGCAGAGAGTGTGATTCTTAATCATACAAGAGGGGTCATGGGCAGCTTCCGAGGGCAAGTGACATGGGAGCAGAGACTTGAAGTATGAGATGGAATTAGTGAGACGTGCGTGTGCACACGCTCATGCGCATGCGTGCTCCTGGAAGGGGTTGGGAAATGTGCTCCAGGGGGAGGTGTCGACACACGCAGGGTGCAGACGCGAGGGGGAGCATAAAATGCCTATCATGGCTCGTGCATGCACTGATGAGCGCTAAGGCTGGAAAAAGAGTTCCTCTCGTGTTTACTGATTCTATTCACAGAATGTAAAAGAACAAAAAAGTAAATAAAATGCCTCATGGATCTCAATTTGATCCTCTGGAAGGAGAATAGGACTCCCAGTCTGCCGAGTACAGAAAGGTTACTGCACATGACAGAAGACAAAAACCCCAGACACAAAATATGGTGACATCATAGGGGCTCCTTCCCCCAAAAAGTCCCTGGAATCCTCATGTTCAGCCTGGTATGTCCAGGTGGAGGCAGGGGCATGGCTGATCAGACATGTAGCTCAGAAGCCCCATCCATCCTCCTTCTCTTCCTGATACTTTGTCACTTGTCACCTTTTTTTTAATGTTAATTTATTTTTGAGAGAGAGACAGAGTGTGAACAAGAGAGGGGCAGAGAGAGAGGGACACACAGAATCCAAAGCAGGCTCCAGGCTCTGAGCTCTCAGCACAGAGCCCGACGCGGGCCTCGAACTCACACGAACTGTGACATGGTGACCTGAGCTGAAGTCAGACGCTTAACCAACTGAGCCACCTGGGCGCCCCATAAATTCCTATTTTTTTTTTAATTTCCTTTATTGGATTTTGTAATATTGATCCCATTAAAACAAAAATTTTTAAACCAGCAAGTGAAGCAGGGAAAGAAGGTGAATGAGTAAGAGAAGGCACAGCCGAGTGACAGCCATGTCTCATGTCTGCACTCGTAGGAGCAAGAAACATCAGAAATGCTCGGCCAAGACAAGAGCAGAGGTGAGCTGGTAAGTGTGGTGGACACGGTGCTAAAGGGTCGGACACTGTTGCAATCACCTTGAGGCCGGCCTTCCCTCTACTAGGGATATCCTTCCCTTTCTCTCCTCCACTGCTCCTTTCCAAATTCAACACAGTTATATTCAGGTCAGATTACATTAAGTGAATACCAACCGCATGCCAAGTACTGAGACATTCTCGACAAACAGGTAACTAAACATCAAGTTCCACTAAATTAGGTTGCAGGCCAATGTACAGTTTGAACTTGGATATTGCCTTCACTACACCCAACATAAAGACGTGCTCGGTGTTCGGTGTTCAGTGAGAATACCAAAGGAGGCTTCAGTCATTCCCTCCAGACAGGACTGGAGAAGATTTCAAGAAGAAAACACTTAAGATTAGCCGTAATAACGATCCCTCCCATTTAACGAGCACCTATTATGAGTCTAATGCCATACCAGGCTTTAATACGTCATCTCATCGCACGCCTACAGCAATCCTCTAGGGCAATTTGCTACATCAGACAGTTGGTTACCTACCCAACAGCCATCCTCCTGACTAAGAAGACTGCCATCTTGTTCACCATCCCCCACGTGGTTGCCTGAGATTTGGGCTCCTCCTCAGCCCAAGCTGTGAATTTTGATTTCTCTAAGCCAATGACAGCGGGCTGAAGCAGTGCATATGACTTAGCTCTGGCCATTGCACTGCAATGGAAAATAAAGGTCTACTCATTCACCAAGACACCAGGAGTGGATATTGTCTTTGCTGCCTCTTCGTATTGTCATCTGCACATAACCCCTAGACAGGCAGCATCTATCTTAAAGCACGGTGGGAAACAGCCCAAGAAAGAAAGCCAATATCCGTAGATGTCGGAACTAAAAGACAGAGGTGGGCAGGGGGGGATCCCTGATAACAACACTGGGCTGCTGAATCAACCACCTCTGGAACCACTGTACCCAAGACTCCTTGTGTAAGCCACTCTAAAATATGTTACCTGCAGCCAACGGCATCCTCAATGATACAGTGTCCCCGTCCCCACCTGAGAGTTGAGCACACTGAGACTCAGAGACTATCGGCGTCAGAGCCAGGATTCAAACTCACTCTTTCTGGCCCCCAATCTTGTGGTCCTTCCACATAACACTGCAGACGCAATCAAAACTCACAGGCAGAAGAACAGAGCAGGTGGGAGCTGAACAGTCCAGGCTGAGGAAACAGTGTCAGAGGAGGCTGGGAAACTGAGGGAGGGGGCAGCGTGTGTAACAGGAGCTAGGAGGTGATGAAGGGGAATGCAGCCTCATCCCACGGGGTCTGAAATACCAAGTCAGAGCGGACTGTGTTGCGCTTGTCGATGGCACAAGAGGTACAGGGAGGCACTGACCCCCTGAGCTTCTCCTTCCTGGGGCAGCGTGAAGAATACAGTCACAGGCTGCAGGAGATGGGGGACGGAAGGAGCCAGTGTGACAGTCCAGCGTGACCACCAGGATCTCC
This sequence comes from Panthera onca, assembly GCF_046562875.1. Lineage (NCBI taxonomy): Eukaryota > Metazoa > Chordata > Mammalia > Carnivora > Felidae > Panthera > Panthera onca. Next base: position 34,868,414 of record NC_138354.1, on the reverse strand, counting down.
AGGCACTGGAACGGGAGTCGCTACTAACGCCCAGCAACAGATGTGCTCAGAGACAGATGGGGGTGAGAACGTGAAGCCAAAGTGACCTTCTCTGAACACGTTCCCACTCTTCCAGGCGACACTGTCCCTCCCCTGTGCCTCATCAGCAAGAAGAGTGACCCACGGTGGCATGGCGGTTTCATACAGTGAATTCTCCAGCACTTATGCTCCAGGAACCAGAACCCAGAGTTCTTCGCGAGCCTGGAAAGTGTTGGGTGATCCACCCCCTCCTTCCTCTCTTGCCGCACCCCAGCCAGCCAGCCTTCTCTGCGACTCGAACATGGCAAACGTGTTCCGCCTCATGGACTTCACCCTCCCTCTTCCCTCTCCCTTAAATGAGATTACCAAGTCCCTTAAAATCTGCTTCCTTCTCATCACTCAGGGGTCAGCTTCCCTTGAGATCCTACCCTCCAGAAACCTGGAAAGAGAGACAGACAGACAGACAGACAGAGACAGAGGCTGACTTTGTCTGCCGTTATCTGATACTAGGAGAAAATCCTGAATGCTTTGAGAATACACATCCTATATATTCCAAGTACCAAGCAAAGAATGCCATTTCCATGTAAATGACCCAGCCGTGCAAAACAATGACTCACCCCAAGAAGCATCTACCTGGGGGAAAAAAATGTTGTTTACAAGAACAATACCAGATGTTGGCCTCAGAATGCCCTGCCTTGACATCTGAAGGCTACCAAGGGAGATACAGGGACTTGAGGGCAGGCAAAGCGAAAGGAGCAGAACGGGGTTCATTTAGAAGTGACTTTACATATTAAGTTAATTCCCGGTGTAATTCAAGAGTCTGATGGGGGACGGCAGAATCGTGGAAAGAACAGAGTCCTTTAAAAGTGCAGGAGACAGAGCAAGACCCATAATTCCATCTACCAGTAATGGTAGTTGAAATTGGTTGTCTCTGATTTGAATAATCTTGATGGCATCGTTATTTTTAATTGTGATTAGTGGTCGTAATGTGCTAATAAATAAGACTAGAGACAAGGTACAACCTTGCCTTGTCCCACAAATGATCTGGAATCAAGACTGCTGGAGGCTGGGAAGGCTCTGGACAAGAGGAACAACCCCCTCCCCCCCCCCGCCCCCACACACACCAAGACAGACGCTAAAAGATGATTTTTGTGAGCTTTTGAGACAGAAGGCTTAGCGTAAATTTCCTCTGCTCCAAGGTCAATCAATTTCAAAAAAAAAAAAAAAAAAAAACAAGGAAGCACTGGGCTGGCTTTCCCTTATAGCAGCTCTCTGGTTGGAGAAAGTCACTCATGCATCCCAAACACCCCATTGCAAAGTAGCACTGGGAAAGTCTTGCTCAGGTGTCATTACTGTTGTCCAGCCCTAGAACAATGTAGGAACATAGCGGCCCGCTGCAAGCTTCCCCTCTAGACATTTTGAAGATCTTCTCAGTGGCAGGACATTTTGGAGGTGCTGGTGAAGCAGATAAGGAAGAGACCCATCCCCAAAAGGTGAGCAAAAGTCAAGACCCCAGCAGGATATGGGGTCTCCAGGAAAACTCTGCCTGAGGAAGTATGTTGGTTTCCTCCAGCTGCCACGACAAAGGAACACAAACTCTGCGGCTTAAAACAATAGCAATGTACTGCTTCACTTTCTGGAGCCCAGAAGTCTGAAATCAAGGTGTCAGCAAGGTCCTCTGTCCCTTCCAGAGCCTCCAGTGGTTGCCAGCAATCTGGCAACGTGGAAGGGAACTTAGTTTATATAAAATATGGTGGGCATTCACTCCTTGTTAATGATACATCTATTTCCTCCAGATGGATCATCGCATCAGTAAGATCTCCTCAACTTGGTCAAGTCACGTAGGTCTCTGTCTACTTTGTGCTCCCTTAAGACCCCAGGTCAGAGTTACTGGGGGGTAAGATAGCAGTAATGGGAGCTGGGTACGTTAATTCAACCCCAAACGAGGCTCAGAGAGGTTCAGTGGTTACCCAAGGTGACGTTGCTAGCACGTGGCAAAACCAAGATTTTAATCCAAAGACGTGTTCTTTCCATTACACTGCAGTGTTTGCTCTAAATATTTACTTTGGGGCACCTGGGTGGCTCAGCCGGTTGAATGTCTGATTTCAGCTCAGGTCATGATCTTACGGTTCATGAGTTCAAGCCCCACCTTGGGCTCTGTGCTGACAGCTCAGAACCTGGAGCTTGCTTTGGATTCTGTGTCTCTCTCTCTCTCTCTCTCTCTCTCTCTCTCTCTCTCTGCCCCTCTCCCACTTGTGCTTTTTCTCTCTCAAAAATAAAGAAATAAGCATCTCAAAAAAATAAATATTTATTTCAATGAATGAATGAATGAGTGCCTGAAGGAAGCCACTGTCCAGTCACACGTGGAGTGGCTGCCAGTTCTTCTTGGAGATGTTCTGAGCTTTGGAAAACACGGGAAGACCATCTCCCTCCCTCCCTGCCTCAGAGCTTGACAGAAATGCAATCACGATGTTCTGAGCTAGGGTTCGGTCTCTTCAAATATCAAGCCACTTGACTGAAACAATCCTCTTGTCCTATCTTCTCCCCCAAACAGAGGCTGAGGTTCAGCCTCGACCTCACGACTTACCTAATCTGCCTCTCAACATCCATTCACGGCGGCTAGGCCACGGTAAGTTTCTACTTCAAGGACCAGAGAAACCCGGGCTGCCGTCCAGGGAAGAGACTTCTAATAAACAAGCTAATGTGTACAAGGGAGCGGGCCCTTGAGAAGAAAGAATGTTACTAATAGAGGTGCAAATGTCAGTAATCGTGTTGGCTATATTATTGCTACTTATGTGTCTGATGGTAAGCTTCTGCAAGAGCGCCTTTCATCAAGCCCCACAGGCCGAGCGCCTTAAACCTCACAAGTTGATTTTCTCACACATCTGGAAGCTGGAGGTCTGAGATCAAGGCCTGGGCAAGGCTGGCTTGTTCTGAGGGTCACGAAGGAGGGTCTGTCCCAGGCTCCCCACTCCTTGGCTTATACACAGCCAGTTTCTCCCCAAGTCTTCTCTCGGAGTGTGTCTGGATCTAAATCTCCTCTTCTTAGAAGGACACAAGTCATACTGGATTAGGGCCCACCCCTATGGCCCCATTTTGACTGAATCACCTCTGTAAAGAGGCCTGTAAATATAGGCACATTCTGAGATGCTGGAGTTGGGCCACAACGTACGAACTTGGGGACACAATTCACCCCCTAGCACTAATGCTGCCACTTGCTACATGGAGACCTGAGGCAAAGCTTTTGCAAGCCCTGGCCTCTCTAGGCTCAGACTTCCCAACATGAAGCAAGGGAGTTTGAGGGGCGCCTGGGTAGCTCAGTCGGCTGAGCATATGACTCTTGATTTCAGCTCAGGTCATGATCTCACAGTTCATGCGTTCAAGCCCCACGTCTAGCAACGCAGAGCCTGCTCGGAATTGCCTCTCTTTCTCCCTTTGTCTCTGGCCGTCCCCGGCTCATTTGTTTTCCCTCTCTCTCCCTCTCTTGCAAAAAATAAATAAATAAACATTTTAAAATAAATACACAAACAAACAAAGGAGTTTGAGCCACAGGACTTGCCAGGAAATTAGAAACCACAGATTCCTGCTCTCACACCACAGTCTGTCCATGAACTTGGTCCACCTCCAAGGATATGTACAGTCAGGAAACGTGAGAAGTGGTGAAGGAACCCTGGCCGGGCTTCGAAGGATGGGTAAAACTGAGGCGAGTGGAAGGGAAGAGGCAGGTGCATGAGATGGGAGCTAGAACAAAAAGGCTCAGAGGTAGAAAGGCCGTTTCCGCCCCCACCCTCTGCTTTTGCGATTGCAGTGCCCACGTTCCCCACGTTCCTAGATGTGCCATGAGAAACACTGTTTCAGTGCACCGTTCAGACTCTGATCGGGAGCTCAGAGCCCTAGGAAACACAGGCTACCGTGTCCCCTCTGAAGCACCTCTCCTCCTTCAGGAGCGTGTTTCTATTCCCGAGTGTCTGTTTCTGCCAATTATCATACTAAGCTAATGGAGGGGAGTTAACAGGAAGTGTCAGAGAGTTTTATAAAATTATCATGTCAACTCTCTTCCTGTCAGCGTGCATAAGGGAAGCAGACAGGAAAATGACATTGTCATTGAATAGTTCATTTTAGATCTTCATCTCTTATCACTCATCATTACTCCATATTAATTGCTTTGTATTGGCAATCTCCGGCTGTCAGTTGCTCCGTCAAGGATCTTGCGGAGATCCCGGCTGGACGGCATTCGCGAGCAAGCAATCTGAACCACACTCAACTTGAGCAGACTAGCTGGAACCACACCCCACCTCGGCCCCTCTCCCCACCTCTGGGCGCGGGCAGCCAGGGGCAGGCGGAAGGGGGCGCGGGCTTGGAAGACACAGAGACTGGAATCCTGGCACTGCCCAAACCCAGTCCTATGGCACCGGGCACACCACTCTCCTCTTTTCGTCTCAGCAACCTGATGTGCGAGACGGGCTACCACAACGCTCTTGGGTGCACTGCCATCCAGGGTTGAAACGTGTCTCGCGCACAGAGCTGGCGCCATCAGTATTCCTCATTAGTATAAACTGTAGGAGAGAAGTTTCAACGGACTTGCCAAGATGGGGCCACCTCACCTTTCAAAAACTGCCTGGTGCTCTCACGTTTCCCATCGGGAGGGAAGAGAAGAGTTGGGCTCAGTCCCACCCAACAAACATTAGGTGCCTGCTAAGAGCCAGGCGAGCCACCCACTCTGGGGACAGAGAGAAGAGTAACCTGGGGCCTCTGTCAAGTCCTTGAATACACCAGGAGCCCTCAGGCCACAGAAGCACGTGCCATCCCCTCTGCCTGGAATATTCTCTCCTCTCTTCGGTCTGTTGACCCCCAGGAAGGTGTTATTTTCTTATGAGCTCAGTTTACGCATGCCTTCCTCCTCCAGGAAGCCTTCCCTGACACTCCCAGGATAGCGCCTGCCGTGCATCCCTACGGCTCGACTCACAGTTGTGGTGGGGCACCGAAGGTGTGACCGAGGGATTGTTCTTCTCTCCCGAAGGTCACAAGCTTCTCTCCCGAAGGTCACAAGCCACGGCTGGGGGCAGGACCACACGTGTCTTCTCCACTGTGGAATCCCCGATGCCTGGTACCCTGAGAGGAAGGCAACGGAAGATCCCGCAGGGAAGTCAGACTCTCATACCTGAGGAAGTACAAACAGACATCTTTACACCTGAGCAGGTGCAAGCCAGGTGCCAGTGAGATGTCACCTTCTCCCCCTTCCCCTCCAGGGAGCTGTGGGCTCAGGAGATGGCAGGCCTGACCACTACTTTCTCCCCCAGTGTCCCTGCGGTCGGGGAGGGGCCGGCAGCCCCCCGAGGCTCGACCTAGCAGCTTCCAGCACATTCCACCCACCTGCTCCTCCCTACAGAGGTGCTTCATGACCTCAGGCCCCTTTCTTTCTCTTGGTCCTTCCCACCATCAGTGCCCACCGGCGTGCAAAAGCTACACTGAACAGACACAAGAATGAATTGCTAGATCTTCGGCCCCAGGTCAACGGCAAATCCCACCACTTCCTACCAAACCAGCATAAAAGACACTGTGCCCCAGCCTGGATTTGGTCCTTACAGATAGATTTGGGGAACAGCCCCTTCCCCACCGGACCCCCGGCCTCGGATGGAGATTTGCCTGCCTTAGGGAACCCCCCACATCGCGAAACCCATTTGCTTCCAGACAAACAAATCCAGAAAACAAGAGGGGCTCCGACATTCAACGTTCATTGGCCCCTTCGCACGGCAGGTGGGACAACTGAGGCTTGCTTCGCAGAGCCACACAAGGCCGGGTGGTAGAAGGAGGCAGGACCGGGCGTCTGAGCACTTGGGGACGGTCCCCGCTGTGCTGCCAGGAAGCTGTGTGACCTTGGGCAAATCGCTCCACGTTTCTGAGCCTCAAGTACCTGATCTATAAAATAGGGGTGCCAGTACAATGCAATCAGGCCTTTGGAAATATTTGTAGCCTCTAAAGCTGGACATCTGTTGGTTCCCAAACTGGCCCAGAACATGCAGGGAGGGCAGGGAGAGAGCCAAGGCAGAGGACCGGCAGGCGGCAGGGGCAAAGAGCAAGGGGACTTACTAGCGATGCTTGTCCTGGGACCTGCAAGACCAGGGGATCTCTGCACCTGCCTCCTGAATACTAACAGTTTGTAGAGAGGCCCTGACGGGGCTCAGCCACCACGATCTCCACCACACCTCACTCTCCAGGCTGCTTCCTTGCAATGGCTCCCGCTGTGGGAACAGTGGGAACAGTGGGCGGAGAGAGCATTCCAGCTCAGGGCAGCAGGGGTCACATCCTCTCCAAGACCTCCTGCCACAGTCGTTTTGCATCAGCACAAAGGCTTTGAGAAAGGGCGTTGGAGGTAGTTTCCACTCATTTGGGTTCAACAAACATTTAGTAGGGCCAGTAAAGTTCCAAGCTCAATGAAAAAAATAAACGGGCCAACAAAAGGACTTGTGCAGAAAATGTTTGCAGCAACAGCTCTATTCATAACAGCTGATAACTGGAAAAAGGTCAGGTGTTTAACAGCAGAAGAATATACAAGCACTCTGTGGCCAGCAAGAAAACGAATAACCTGCTACCACAGGGAACAGCGTGGACTATGACAGGGAACAGCATGGACAAGTCTTTAAAATGTGACGCAGGGGCGCCTGGTGGCTCAGTCTGTTGAGCGTTGGACTTCGACTCAGGTAATGACCTCACAGTTAATGAGTTCAAGCCCTGCATCAGGCTCTCTACTCTCATCACAGAGCCCCTTTGGGTCCTGTTTCCCCCTCTATCTCTCTGCCCCTCCCCTGCTCACATTCTCTCTCTCTCTCTCTCTCTCTCTCTCTCTCTCAAAAATAAATAAAACATTTTTGAAAATCTGCCTAATGCACACTTAAGATATGCCTTATTTCACTGTTTGCAAATTTTCCATCAAAAGAACAATCTGTAAACAAAAACTGGGGGGGGGTGGGGAATTATATCACCCGTACCATTAATGACTGATTCCTCAGAAAAGGGCTGGTACGTTTACAATTCTTGACACAGGGTGATTATAGACATCTAAAGGTCTATCCCAAATATCTCCATCTGTAGACCAACCAGAAGGACTACAATTCCGGCAACGAAAATCCATCAATTTGCAGTAGTAAGTCACAAATACAATAAAACTATCGAAATGAAACTATCTATAGACGGATGTCTCCCTCCTGACGTCCACATTATGCACACCACCCCCAGCCACCACCTTCCTTCTCTTCCCGAGCTCTGGGTACAGCTCTGAGAGTGTGCCTGGCAGCCACCTCACCCTCCAGGTGCCCAGCCCACACCCCAGCACCTGCTCATTGTAAGAAACAGCATATGGCAGGCAGCCTGGCTGTGGACCCCGCCGGATCTCCCGACAGGCGGCCCAACATGGAGGGAGGTTGCACGCTGAACCACTGGGATCGAAGAGGTGTCATCAGAAAATGATTCATATCCCTTGGCCCTAATGAGGATTCACACCTGAGGGCTCCCAATTACCCAATCAATGGCAGGAGAGCCGCTCGCTCCCTGCCAGCGGCCCCTTGCTTTTCCTTCTCTTCTCTAACAATGTTTGCCCTCTTTCTTTCCTCTCCAAGGCCTCCCCAAGCCCGGGGAGGAAATCAAAGCAGAAGACCATCTGAGGCGGTCTCCTGGTCTCAACAGAGGGGTCCTACATGGCTAGGGTGGAAGACAGAAAACGCCGGGGTGAGACCACACTGGCCAGGGTGAGCGGCCAGGCTCTGGGAGGTGCCATGTGACCTGGGACCACGGGGGAGGAAGAGCCTGGTCACCCAAAGGCTGGGGAAGTGCAGTGTAAGAGGATGAGGGGGCGTCCCGTGGAGGCTCTGGTGCTGGCTGGATTGCAGGGTTCTCGGTGGGCCGTGGGGACAGCAGGTGGAGAGAGTCAACAGCTAAGAGAGAGCTGAGGGAAGAAAGCACGTGGCTTTGGACTCTGGGCCTGGCTGTGGCCCCCTGGCATCCCCACTTCCTTTGTGCGTGGCATATATTTGATGACGGTTACAAGGCGTCCACCCAGATCGGCAGTGGCAACAGAACTGGACCAGAGATGCGGCTGACCAGCCTGGGACTCACATGCTACACCATTAGCCCTTTCCTGAAGGTAAGTGGGAGATCTTGCCAAAAGAATGTAAGTGGGAGATCTTGCCAAAAGAACGTAAGTAGAAGCGTGTGCACGTGTGTGCACACACGCCCGCATTCAAGCATCTTTCACCCGGGTCCATAAACCTCTGCGTGCGTGACCTTCCCATACGTACGATTCACTACTTCCTGGGAACAACACTAAGGCCCCGGGGAAGGGTACAGGACTTGAGACCACAAATGACCCCGTGAAGCAGAGCCTAGAATAGTCACCCTGGACTCTACCAGCAGAGAGAAGTAAACTGCTTTGTTCTTTAAGGAATTTAAGAATTTAAGTAAGCCTTGGTTCCGAATGGGGGATCTCTTTGTCACACCAGCTTAGCCTGTTGGCAAATATCTTTAACCTACATGTATTTCAGTTTCTCTGTCTACAAAGAAGAATTCTTTCTTCCCCCAGCTCTTAGGAGAACTGAGTGAGCCAGCGTCACCCAGAGGCCCAGCGCTAACGGAGGTGAGGCTCGATGACTGTGTCTTCCTGTCCCGTGCTCTGACTCGGGCAACCTCTACATCAGAAGCCAGTCTGATTATACCCTCTTCCCCACCTCCCACCCCAAGATCTGCTCCACGGCCACTTCCTCCTGACTGATTATGAAGATACACGGCCTGTCCTCTCACACAGAATCCTGAATCTCTGCTGACACCTTTTTTTTTTTTTTTTTTTGGCCCTCCGCAGCAACAGCCAGACAATTGATCTCTCTGTTGTAGCACGGCTGTTCCCCCAAGGCTCAGACTTCTCTCTGTTGATATCTCTTTATCACTGCTTTCTGGAAGTCAGGTAGAGTCCACACAACTTTGAAGGACTTCCTCACAGGTCACAGAGTGACCTCAGGACGCTGAGCCACTGGGATCGCAGGACGCTGTGAGCCCATCAGCTGTAGTGCAGCAAAAATTAAAATGTGTGGAGTGGATTGAATCGTTGGCTGTTAATGCAGGAAGGTCCCTGTTAGAACATCTCTTCCAGCTCTTTTTGTAGTACAGATGAGGAAACTGAGGCCCAGAGATGAGGAAGCTTGCCAAGGTCACAGAGAAAGGTAAGTAGTAAGGGCGCCCGGGTGGCTCAGTGGGTTAAGCGTCCGACTTCGGCTCAGGTCACGATCTCACAGTCCGTGCATTTGAGCCCCGCTTCGGGCTCTGTGCTGACAGCTCAAAGCCTGGAGCCTACTTCAGATTCTGTGTTTCTCTCTGTCTCTGCCCATCCCCTAACTCATGCTCTGTCTCTCTCTCCCAAAAAATAAATAAACATTAAAAATTTTTTAAACAAGATCCAAGCTTCAACAATCACTAAAAATTCATCCTTAACTTTTAAGGATTGGTTAAAGGATTGAACCATTGATTCATTTAATAGATATTTTTGAGTGCCTCCTACATTCCAGCCTCTGTGGAGATGCACTGGAGAGCAAAACCAAGGACAGTCTTGGCCTCATGGAGCCCATGGTTATCGGGAAGGGAAAGCAAAGAATCAAATGATGAATTATAAGATTGCAACTATGGAAAATGCTTCCAAGGGAACATATATGGCGCAATGAGAACTTACAGAAAAAGGAACTGACCTGTGGCTGGAGGCAGGGAAGCCTGGCCTAAGGAAGGGCTCCTTGAGAGGCAGCCGGCTGACTCAGTCAGGAGAGCATGTGACTCTTGATCTCAGGGTTGTGAGTTCGAGTCCCATGTTGAGTGTGGAGATTACTTAAAAATAGAATCTTTAAAAAGAGAAAAAAAAGGAAAGGCTCTTTGAGATAAGAAGACAGTGCCTGATCTGTTTCCTACCCCCACCTTCCTACCCCATAAATACACCCATATGCCCACTCAGCCATTCAACAAGCACTACATACAATGCCCCATGCAAGACAGACCAGACTCACACCATGATTGTTCTACATACTCACCACACTTGACCCCTAAATTCTAGGCTTCCCAATTGCCATGGGCAACACACATTCTTCTATCCTCTCATCTCTCAGGGTTGGTTAACATCTGGTCATATTCTAACCATAATCAGCTGTCCCTGGATCGGATGTGTGTGCTCTACTAGGCCAGTTCTCAGTGCAAACCCCCTGAGAGAAGTGACTTTCACACTCAAGTGTGAATGACTGATCCCCAGGCCATGTGAGAAATGGCCCGAGGAACTGCGTGTGTTTCTCATGGAGAAGAGATAACTCAGGGATGCATAATCAGCAATTTCAAATATGTAAATGGCTTGGAGAAGACAGCCAGACTTCTTATGTAGTATAAGATTTCAATGCCATGGCACTTAGAGCTGTCTAGACAACGAAATAAACTTCTTCACAAGATAGTGAGCTCCTCATCACTGGTGGTATTTAAGCAGAAACTAGATGGCCATTTATTGAAACTGTTGCATTAGATGGTTTCTATAGACCTTTCGGACTCCTAGAACCTATTCTATAATTACATCCTTAGCATTAAGTTCAGAACTAAATGTTTAATCTTCCTTCAAAAACCTGCTCCTTCTAGAGACTTCCTAATCTCGGTTAACAAAACTCAAACTTCTTGGTTGTCAGGGACAAAATCCTTGGAATCTTCATTGGTACCTCTTTGTCTTTCATATCCTGTTTCCAGTATGCTAGGAAATCCTATAGGCTGTACCTTCACATACATATAGACTCTATTTGTTGCAATGGCAACAAATGCTTCAAGCTAGTAGAAGCCACCAATACTCACTATGTTCATCTAGGTTCTCCAGAGAAACATAGGATGTATATGTATACAGAGACAGAGAAAACAAACTATATGTATGTATGTATAACCAAAGATATATTCATTAAATACCACTATATATAATATATATGTAAAGATACGGATAAATATTAAAAATAAATTTAATAATAAGGAATTGGCGGACCCGATTATGCAGGTTAAGAAGATCTGCAGTTGGCAAGCTGGAGAGCCAAGGGAGCTCTTAAGTCTGAGTCCAAAGGCAGAAGACCAATGTCCCAGCGCAAAGACAGTCAAGCAGAGAGAGAAAGAATTCTTTCTTATTCAACCTTTATTCTATTCAAGCCTTCAATCGATTAAGGGCTACCCTTGTGGGGAAGGGGCAATACACTCCACCTGGTCTATTAAGTCACATGTTACTCTCATCCACAAACCCCCTCAAAGACACATCCAGAATAATGTTTGACTGAATGTCTGGGCACCTTGTGGTCCAGTAAAGGTGACATATAAATTAACAATTACACTCAACCCAACCTCCATTTAGGACAGCACCATGTGTGAGGCCCCCAAACATACACAGATCCAGTCCTCAAGGTATATATATTTTTAAAAAAGAAGGTATGGATTAAATTATCATACGAGTAAGTTTATAATTATAAGTAGCTCCACAGGGAAGGCTTTGGCCCTATGAGAGGGCAACTTCATTAACTCAGTACCATCAATTGTATTTTAATTATACCCAATCATCTCTCATATAGTTATTGAACTGTAAAATGTTTAATTGGGTTTTGCTAGCTTATAGAATTCTCCCCGACACCTGGAGAGGTGGAAGAAACAAGGATTCTGATCTCCATTATACAGATGAAAAAACTAGGACTTGTACAGGTAAACTGAGTCACCCAAAGCCACACAGCCAGAAAATGGATGGAACTGATGGCCAAGGAACGATAGTTGCACTGCCTGTAATGCAGGTTTGCGAACAAAGTCTTTTTTTTTTTTTAACATTTATTTCTTGTTGAGACACAGAGTGCGAGAAGGGGAGGGGCACAGAGCGAGGGAGACACAGAATCTGAAGCAGGCTCCAGGCTCTGAGCCATCAGCACAGAACCCGACGTGGGGCTCAAACCACGATTATCACGACCTGAGCCCAAGTCGGACACTTAACCGGCTGAGCCACCCAGGCGCCCCTGTGAACCAAGTCTTTAATTCTAAAGCGTTCCAGGCATACTGACTTGGGAGAAGGAGACTAAGGATAACCATTAAATAGATGAGATGGGATAGCCCATGTTCCAGAAACAGACCAGCTCAGCAGAGCCCCGGCTGTGTACCTGTGTATGCTTCTCTCCCAGCAGATTGTTACTTGAAAAGAGGAAACAGGAAAAAAAAAAAAACGGGAATGCAGCATCATTTAAAATGGTCAAGGGTTATGTCACTGCTAGAATGTAAATCAGAGATTACATTTCAATGGTTCTGAAATGCATGAATACAACCAGGCTGCTCTAGAGGGTGGGGAGAAGTGACGGGATCGTCTCTGTGTCTTTTGCAACAATTTTGGAGAAGCTGCTTCTGTTTGGATCAGAGATAAAAATCCCTGATGCTCCAGGCATCCAAACTATTGCCTAAGGTCAGACACTTGGAAAAGAGGTATGAGCCACTGCCCCCAAGATGACAGATGCACATCAAAATGCGTGGATCCCGGGGCACCTGGGCGGCTCAGTCAGCTGAACGTCCGACTTCGGCTCAGATCACGATCTCACAGTTCGTGAGTTCGAGCCCCAGGTCGGGCTCTGTGCTGACAGCTCAGAGCCTGGAGCCTGCTTCGGAGTCTGTGTCTCCCTCGCTCTGGCCCTCCCCGGCTCACAATCTGTCACTGTCTCCCTCTCTCTCAAAAAATAAATAAACATTAAAAAAAAGAATATTCGAATGCAATTAATACGGCAAACAAGACACAAAGGAAAGTCATCGTGCAGATGTCCGGCCATTCAAAGCCAAGAGAGCCTAACGTAAACATAATGTCCGCTTTCTCAGTAGCAGGAAATGGGGGACAGAGCTAGGCTTGGGCACTTTACCCACGTCCTGGTTTAACGCGAGCGCACTGCATGATTCACAGTGGTTGCTGCATCTGTGGCCTCTCCACATTACGGTGGACACTCAGAGAGCTTGAGGAACACTCCGGAGGGGCAAGAGGCAGGGAACGGATTCTAGCTCGGGCCGGACGTCTTTCTGCTATGCCAGGTTCCCCTGTCCGTCTGAGGCATCAGAGGCTGTGGGTCAAGGCCGTTAAATGACTCAGCCGGTGTGGCCCAGAGCCGGAACACAGGTCCCCCCATACGGTCGCGGGTGGTTTTTCGGCTACACGACACCAGTGCACTTTTAACCGTTTGAACGGCTAGGCGCCAGGTGCCAGCCATGGTCCTTCTGGCTGCTTCACATTCATTTTCAGATTCTTGATCTCGGATCTCTTATTCTATTAGTTCAGCTTGTTCTTCTAATTAGTGCCTCTCCAGTGGTCTTGAGGAATAAACTCCCAGCTCCAGCTTGACCCTGTGGAGTCCCATCGGCCAGGTCAGCCTCCTGCTCCTCTTCCATTATGGGGAAATTCGGGCGCGGGTCAGCTTTGAGTAGTTAATTCCCTTCTTCACCTTGGGGTAAACGCTCCATTTGGCCGTGTGTACTCAACAAATGAGCTTCTGAGGCCCAGGGAAAAAAAATAAATAAGTAAAAGTCTTGCCATTAAACTGGACAGTATGAATCGTAATTAAAAACCCCCATTATGCCATTTCAACAGGAACACTCGAGCCGTCATTAAGCTACAACAGAATTCCTTCAGGGAGAAATTATTTCTCATTTGATTTCTGTCAGAATGGCTTTGACTTTGCAGATACATCTACAAAATGGTGTCTCCGAGCTCCGCCTCAGCAGCCGCGCTCAGACAAAGGAGACGTTCGCTTCCAACAGATGAAATCTGATTAAAGATTCATTTCAAATTAACTTTCCCTGCTTATTTCTCCTTTGTAATCTTTATTATTACTTTAAGGGGGGAAAAAATAGAAAGGAGGAAAGCAAACCTCCCTGGATCCTCACATAAATCTTCATGGTCGCCACTCCACCGTATCATTAATTCCCCCTGAATATTCCAGCCATGCCAAGTGACAGACACTTGTACAAACGGCAATTTATGGAGGAATCGAGGCGGCTGAGTTGATGTTGTTTTATTCAAGTGAGAGGGAGGATCCGCTGGTGAGATGGATGGAGAGGAGAAAGAACACCACAATGGCAAGTCCTGGTGTTCCCAGTCCTGGCTTCAAGGTCGTGGAGAGAATGGCGGGGGGGAGGGGGGGGGGGAGAGGAGCCAGCGTGGGTGCCTGTGTGGGCTGAGCTCTGGGCATCGCGGCAGGGGTCTTAGCCAGGCACTCCTGGTGGGCGGAGGTGGAGGACGGTCCTTCACATTTGCAATGCCCTAGGGGGAGGATCCACAACTTGGGAAGGGGTACAGACCCTGGCCAGTACAGGGATGTGGGCATGCTTCAGACATAGCTGATGGCTGAGGTGTCCCATGAGAGGTCACGTTAGAGGTAAGAAACAGGGGACTCGTGACAAAGCACTGACAGAGCAGAGAGTCTGGCGTGGCAAGTCAGATCCAAAGGCAAGGCATGAGAAGAAGAAGAAAGGAGGATTCTAGCTACGGGGGGCAGGAGGGAGAGGGGAGAAAGGTATACGCCATCTGTGCACTTCAAGAGAAAGACTTGAAATATGGGCATCGCTAAATGCTGTAATACTTTGAGTCCCCAGCTACCGTGTAGGGTGACGTCCCAACCCCGCATAACACGAAAGGAACACTGGTCACATTTCATGAGAAGCCATCTTGGTCTCTGGGAGCGAGGCACACACAGGCACTTCCAATCCACCAACACTGGCTGCATCTGGGTTCTCGTGCCATGGCCCAGCCGCTGTGTGGCACCTCAGTGAGCTCCTGGGACCATAGTGATGGACGGATTCCTGGAAGAGTCTGGAAACATTTTATCATCCAACCTTGTGACGCTGGGGCTCAAGCAACCAAACTGTGGAGACATCTAACCGCACAAGGCACAAAAGGAGCATCGAAGGATGCCCTCACTTCTCAAGAGTTATGACTCGGACCTTTGGACACAGAAGTGGCATTTCCGGGCTCAGCCGCTTGAAGGAGTGACAAAGTTTCATCCCTTCTGAAACCAAGACGGTAGAAAACAATACTTGAGACACAAACCATCCCATCACGCTCTGCATGGGCCAGCACAGAGGAAAAACAAGTCTGATTTGAGCACATGCATGGATACCATGAGGACTCATGAAATTGTTTGGGGAGGGCTGGTCTGCCCATAGCCAAGAAGTCAGATTTTGCTTTGGCGTGATTTCACCTGGTACCCACAGATGGATGAAGCCCAAAACACGCATCCTGTTTGATTTAATACTTAGAAGAACCTGAGAAAAGGGTATTATTGACTTTTAATGTACGTTTGTAATCTGCCCCCCTGAACAAGTTCAGCACAGGGTCGGCTAGGATCCACGATCTGCCCAATGTCGTACAGGTAGGCTACTCTCACATTCCCCGTTCTCTGCTCTTTCTCCGCTTCCATGTTCCCTGCTATCTTTCGAGGTGTAAACGCAGAAGTGCTGTTGGGGCAGCATTCATAAAGGAGAGTCGTAAAGGAGAGATAAAACTGGGGAAGGTGGGGTTGGTACCCAGGCTGCCTGACAGGGTGAACAGCCTTAAATTAGAACAAGTGGAGGCATGTTCTGGAGGACCGCTGATATCCCACATGATGGAGACTGGAAGTTGTGTTGAGCTGAAGAGCTGTTATGAATGACCCTGAGGCCCAGAGAGGTACAGTAACTTTCCTCAAGTCACACAGCTAGCATGTGGTGGGACCGGAACATAAATCCCGACCACGTGCATCTCCAAAGCCTTGAGTGTTACACTGCCTCTCAGGTGGCTACCTGAGGTTTTTTTAGAACTAAAATGGAAGGCCGATAAGAAGATACGGGTGTTCTAGGGGAAGAAGTGTAGTGTTCAGAGGTGTGGGAATGATGGGCTATAGTCACACCAAATCCTGCCACCTCCCTCCATGCTTCTCTGTCCCCTTGTCTGGTCTCTCGGCTCCCTACCTTTCTCTCTTCCGTATGAAAGCTTATACACTAGGGACATCCAGGTGGCTCAGTCAATTAAGGTCTGATTCTTGATTTCAGCTCAGGTCCTGATCTCACAGTTTATGAGATGAAGTCCCATGTCTGCTCCCAAGCATGGAGGCTATTTGGGGACTCTCTCTCCTCTCTCTCTCTGCCCTTCCCACACTCACGCATGCTCTCACTCTCTCTCATGTTCTCTCTCTCAAAATAAATAAACATTAGAAAAAGAAAGGGAGAAAGAGAGAGAGAGAGAGAGAGAGGGAGGGAGGGAGGGAGGGAGGAAGGGAGGAAGGAAGGGAGAGAGAGAGGGAGAGGGGGAGGGAGGGAAGGAGGGAGGGGGAGGGAAGGAGGGAGGGGGAGG